>NC_138906.1:21322899-26293810 GCF_965231255.1 Vanellus vanellus
GGGGACGGGACAGGGCCCCGGCCTCGGCGCTCTTTGTAACGGTGCGCCGGCGAGGCCCCGCGCGCGCCCCAGCCCGCTCCGCGCAGCCCGAGCGACGGCGGTGTTTTGTTTGCACACACAGCCCCACCCCCACCCGCTCTTTGCTCTTTGATGCAATTGATTTGATTCGCAAATAATTACAGATTTTATTTTCTTCCCCCTCCCTTCCCCCCCCCCCCCCCCCCCCCCCCGCCTCCTAACCTCCGCTTCCTCTCTCGCCACCTCGCCGGTTACCAGGGAGATCCGTCCTTCCCGGCAGCGCCGGTCCGGGCGCCCGCCCGCGGCTCCCCGCATACCCAAGTCCCCGGCCCGGGACGGGCTCGCCCCGCTCCCGCCGGCCGCGGTTCGCTCTGGCGAGGACTCTCCGGTGAGTTCAGAGCCATGGAACCGGCAACTTCTGCTGGCAGCGGGCACCGCGGCTGCGGCGGGCTCCGGCGGTAAACGCGGGGGGGTGGGGGGAGAAGGTGGCGGTGGTGGGCATGTATTTAATCGCTCCGCACTTTCTCGCCGTCCCTTACACCCCCGCCACCGCCGCCCCCAGCCTCGAAACGTAAAGTTTAAGCGAGCCCCGCCGCCAGCCCTCCGCAGCGAGGCTCAAACCGGGGAGGAAAACGTGAAATGTTCACACGGAGAAGTGGTTCCCTTTGTTCTTTCATTGTTTCTACCCGAAGTGGCGGATACAAGGACAAACGCTTACCTTCTCTCCTTTTTGCTCGAAAACACACACGTTCCCATCAACTGTAAAATGCACGGTCCACCTTGGAAGCGACTACAAAATGTCGGGAGAGTTTGTATTCCATTCTTTTCGCTCTCCGCTCTTTTTAGCGTAAGATTAAGTTGCCGAGCACGTTGTTGCAAGCTGTAGCCCCCCGCCTTAGTGAATGGTCACGTTTAGGACCTCCAAGTCCATCCTAATTCTGCCTGTAGAATTGAGGGTATTGGAGGTCTAAACTTTCAAAAGGAAAAGGGCCTGCGTATATCTAGCAGACCTGAAAACGCATTCAGTTCCTCACTCACTTCCACAACACGGATATAAACATTTCACCTCAGACAACTCAATGAAATATACATTTTAAAGCTTGAATGTAGAAAAGCTGTTGCCTCAGCGGAGAGAAGCTGAGAGCAAACTGGCCTGAAGAAAATCTACTTCAGTGTGCTCTGCAGCGGGAATCGTTTATCTCTGGAGTTTAAAACAAACAAATAAATAAGAGCATCATATAGAAATATTAAGCATAAAGTTTAATGGGAAACAACCTCCGAGAGGAACGTGCTACCAGGGGAGTGGAGAATCACAGGCTCTTTAAAGTGTCCCTTTCTTGCAAAAAATTACTGCTTTTCATTTCCCTCCCCCCGTGTGACCAAGGCAGGGGAGAGGAACCCGTTTTCTGCTCTCTTTGTAGTCCGGTTGGTGTTTCGCACCCAGCCACACAGGCAATTCCCCCCAAACCTTGCTTTAATCTGATTATGATGAGATTTGCTGATACAATGAATATTTGAAATGATCCTTGTGTTTTAGGGAGCGGGATGCATTTTCAGGCTCCCGTTTCCAGGGCTCCCCGCGGCAGACGGGAGAGGGGCGGTGGGGAGACCCCTGCTCCCCCGGGGGAGGGGAGGGGAGGGGAGGGAGAGAGGGGGGAGCAGCCCCCTCCTCCAGCGCCCAAGGGCGACACGGATTAATTCAGCCCAACTCCCCCGGCCAGTGGTTGGAGCGGGGGCCTTAAGTGCCCCCACTCCTCCCCTCCCCCCCCGCATCATCACGCCTTTGCCAATTGAAAAATAAACAAATAAATAAATTATATAAAAAAAAAAAAAAGAGGATGCAGGCAACCCAAGTAATTGTGGGACCGGCAGTGCGTGTTGTCTCCCCCTCCTCCTCCTCCCCCTCCTCCCGATGAGTCCTTAATAGCAAACTGGAAGGCCGGTTTATTTCATAGGGCCATATTACAACCAACAAGGTAATAGGGAGTCGTGGGGGAAGTGGGATGGAGGGAGGGAAAGAGGAAAGAGAGAGAGAGAGAGAGAGAGAGAGAAAGAGAAGAGAGAAAGAGAGAAAGAGAGAGAGAGAGAGAGAGAGAGAGAGAGAAGCTTTTCTTTGATAGCGTTTAATTGGAATTGAAACATTCTGGGGCTGTAAACATTCTTTATTTATTCAGCACACATAAGCGGGCATTGTTTTATCACCATCATAATTACGGTGTCCTTTAAACTCACTGATAGCAAAGGAGATAAGGGAATGCGCCTGTAGCTCCAGATCAAATCGCTGGCTCTCCCCTCTCCCCAGGTCACCAGGATCCACACGGTCCTTGGAGATGAGGAGCGCCGGAAGATTGTGGCCTGGCCATCCCTTACGTCATGAAAGTGATTTGTACCACATTGCTAATTTGGTGCAATTCATAACCTCCTGATCTCCTACGTTTGCAACCGCTTTTCAGTTTGCAGGGTGTTTTTTAAGATGTAGTTCCCCAGTGTAGAAATTAAGAGCAATCACCTATGTGCAGGAGAGGATCTTATTTCCCAATGTTTGTTGCTTTACCTTTGTCTAATTAAAAATGCAAACTTTTAGGATCCTTTCAGAACAAAGCCTCACCAAATCCCCTTTACGTCCAAGGATTTGCAAATTTATAAAGGCTGCATTGAATTCAGCATGGGTCAAGGGGCAAAAAAAGGGTAGAAGGTCACTGCATTTTGATTATGGGTCAGTAAACAACATGGCATGTAGTATGTGTCCAGAAACTCCTGCTAAAAAGTATTTTAAAACTAACAGGAGTACCAAACTCAAGAAATAGTCTCAGCCCGTGGTGATTATAAATTGCACAAAATTCTAGTGTGCAAGTGACACCCCACCCCCCACGGAAAAAACACAACTTAAAAAGCACTTAGCAGAACTCTGCATTGCTGCTTTGTTTACAAAAAAAAAAAAAAAAAAAAAAAAAGGCGGGGGGGGGAACCCAACGCTGAAACTCCTAGGCATAAGAGTGTTAGACAGATTATGATTTTTTTTCAGACTGATGGTTGGCATTTCTTTGTCCTACACATTTAGGACATTTGATTATACATTCTGATTTGTTGTCATACTAAAATTCATGGCAAATTTTAGGTACTACAGTCACATTTGGCTGACTTTAAAATAGCAGAAGGATCCTATTATACTGTTCTTTGACCCTATTATATTTACGTTACTGGACTCTTTGTGATAGCCCCTAGCTGCTTTCTGTGTCCTCCTTGAGCAAAATATGTCCAGCAATATCTAAAAGCAAGGTATAGGGTTAGAAAACAAGTTCTCATTCGAAATATATATTTCTGCCCAGCATCATGAAAGCAAAAGGTTTATTTAATGCTTGTCAATACCTGAAGACATGGTCCAGCACTTAACAAATAATAATAAATAATAATAATGCTCTAATAATGTGGCAATCCTAGTGTGAAAATGCATATGACCTCTTAGGTTTTCCCGAAGATTTTCAAAAGAATTCTCCCCATTAGTACAACTACTGGTGGACATCGCTGTTGCATTTCCCAACGAAACGTTTAAAAGACTGTAAATGGTGTGTGCGTTACTTCATTGCAGAAGGAAGAGGTCAGGCTGAATTGCACTGGTATTTAAACATAATCATACTATGAAAATAAATCAAAACATCACGTAAAAGGAGTATTTTAAATGTTACACACATTTTCTTTCTGGAACGACGTGTTTAAGCACTTCCCCGTGAGCATATATATTTTAGCACAAGTTTACAAAAATGAAAGTATACGATTTCCAATAAATGGGAATAGGTCTACAGCGAGGTATTATGAATATTATTTTGCTCTTTCTTTTCTAATGAGGTTTATCCTTCGGCCAGACAGCTTCAAGACTGAAACACTACTGCCTATAGAGTGTAGATTGCAGATTGCACGCTACTCAACGTGAAAAGGAGCATGTTTGATTGATAGTCTCTGTGTGTGTGCGCCTATACACACAACTCTCTGTAGTTGCATGTATATGTATTTGGCAAAACCGGGCATCTCTGGGCGTCCTTATCGTAAGAAATGTGAGACAAACATCCAGCCCTTTAATCATGTTCATCTTTGATCACCAGCAAGGGTGACACAGTCCACAAAATTAACAAAGAAACTCCCTTGCTTTTGAGAGATAGCTACATATACATCTGGGGCTGCACACACATGCACGACGTACACACGGACACACGAACACGCAAGCACACACCCTGGCTCCCCGTAAGTAAATTATTGCATAACTTTTCACGTAATTGATACCAGACACCTTTAATTTTTCATGTTCATTCTTTTGGCCAGCTTTCGCATTAACAATCTAAGCCGTAAATGTTGGTGGCTATTGATCGCAGTCCCCTGTGTGCGTGCAAATCCATTTTCAAGTCCCCTGCCTTTAATGTGCGTGTGCGTGTGCAAGGGGCCTCCGCCGGCTCTTTAGGAGGATCTCCCTCCAGCCTGCTTGAAGACGACCCCGGATACACAAAGTGTGCTGATGGCCAAGGGAAAGCGCGCACACACACACACTCACACACACACAAACAATCCCCCCCAAACAAACGATGGAGAAGTAGAGAAAGAGGGGTGAGATGCGGAGAAAGATATGCAGCCGAAAGCGGGTGTAAGTATACGGTGGGGATGTGTAGGTTGGGCGTGTGACATTTCCCCAAGACTTCTGGTGGCTTTGCTGCCTGTCGACATTTGGCTCTGCCACGACCCCGCGCTCATGGCCGCACCTTTGGGGGAAACCGAGGTTTGCCGAAGAGCCGCCACCAGTTTTAACCGTTTGGTAGCGCCGGAATCGAACCGACCAAAATAACGCATTTTTTAAATAGTTGCCGAATCCCACTGCCAGGCTGTCACCGGCGCGACGTGGAGGCGGGTGCGTGTGCCCGCGGCTCCCTGCGTGCGAACACACGCGTGGATTTACTCGGGGAGCCAACACAGCTGAACTACCTGGCGAATAAAGGACTTCTCGACCCACGGGGGCTTTTGGTAGCCTCTTCTGAGCGGCTTTCTCGGAGTTTACTGTTCCTTTACTGTTGACTCCATAGCCTTAACCTTAAAGCAGGGGGAGGAGAGCAGCGGGGAGGGGGTGGGGGTGTTGGCAGCATATAAGTACATCAGGAGGAATTTTTAAACGACCTTATTGTCTCTAGCTCTAGAAAGGCTCCGATGATTTCTTTTTAGCTCCAGCAGCTGTTTTCTCTCGAAACTTTGCTTTCAGCCCCGGCGTAGAGCGGGGCTGCCTCTCACAGGAGAGGAAGGCGAGGCTGGGGGGGATCCAGATGCGAGGCGAGGAGGGGAGGCGAACTCGGCGGATGGTCTGAGCCGTGCCGAGGCATTGTTCACCGCTGCCTCTCGGTTACGTTTAAAGGCTGAAATATCACGAGATCCACTCAATGATCCTTTTCTAATTCGAGGGACAAAATGTAATTTGCCGTAGCTCTGCTCGCTCGGATGGGAATCCTATCCCTGGGTTTCAAAGGGAAGAACTAGGCATCGCGGTTCGCACACACATGGATTAAGTTGAACAGCGGCGATTACATCTGCGCTGAGAGCAACAGTAGTCCAGGGCTGACTTTTCCAATCTCAGCCCTCTGAGTTAGAGGCTCCCTTGAATAGACTTCCTCCACTCCCGGATGCACTTCTCCAAATTCCCACTTCTCTCTAGAATTCCTGCGAATTTGGGGGCTCGCCTGCATTTCGCCTTGGCGTGCAAAGCTGCTTTTTTTACAGAGCGATTATGCTCTTTATTTTAGCTGTACCTGACGGGGTAACACGAACTCCACGCACCATATTGCCAATACGCGGAGCGGATATTGACGTTCGGGACTGAAGATTTTCAAATTTTTTAAAATTTTGTTTTCTCCTCTGTCGATTTTTTTTTTCAAGTTCCAGAAATATGAGATGTCTCACTAATCTCGCGGATCTGTCTAATTCTGGATGTGCGGTGATACATAAAAGTGCTCGTGTTTGTATCCAGCGGAACACTGGACGCACAGCAGAGATTGGTGATTTTTTTTTTTTTTTTTTTTTTTTTTTTTTGCAGCGCCTAACGTGCAAACCGCAAGCAGCATCACTTTAACGTGACAAGGGAGAGGCATGCAGCTATCGCAACATTTGCGAAACCCTCGGTCCTGACACTCGACTAATTTAACGTTCCTAAGAAGAGGTTAAACCTTCATGCTGCTTCTTCAAATTGATTTTAAGGGGCTGCTATAAATGGAACATCAAAAAGCTGCGGCAGGGCTACTCCGAGCGGAATATGCAAACTGCGAGCCAGAAGCATCCTAGCCCGTTGCAATATCGCAGATTGTGTGTGCCAGCACTTTTTTGTTATTACGTAAAGCCTCTTGGAAGCACCTTGGATATTTTACATTCTCCTTTCTCTGCTGGAAGCAATCAGCGCGCAGGAATCCTGACGTGGGCTCTGGGACTATAGGACATTCCAGCTCGTGATCCAGCACGGTTAATTGTGAAAAGTGTATACATTTCTGGCTTATCTATGCTTTGTTATGGGTCTGACGTGAGCCCACGTCCTCCTCCTCCCCTCTCCTGCAATATTTCGGGCAGAATTTCAGTTAAAAGTGTTACAGTATCACGGTGCGGGAACCCGCGATATTCAGACAGCAAAATAACCTTAGTTCCCGGCTGTAAAAAGCTAATTAAGCAGAAGAGGAAAATGAAGAGAAACTCGAAAATGTAAGTATTCCCTCTCGTTAACAACCGAGCATTTAACTTTGGAGCCTCAGCAAGGGAAATACCAGGCTGTTCTGCACGTTTTCGCTGAGCTTCATTTTCCACACAATGCAGAATAAAATGCTAGTTTAAAGCGGCTACGTTACCGAAGGATTTTCCATCGCCACGATCAGACTTATGTCCTTTAAATTCACGGCATGCACAAAAGAGCAACGTTTGTCCAAAATAGGCTAAAAATACACGAAACGATAGGGGAAAAAGCATGCAAATCCTTCCTCGGAAGCTAGCGACGAAGAAGTCTGAGAGGTCTGAGTGTGTTTGAGCTCGGATTGTTTAATAGAAAGATTTATATACTAACTGTATTATTTACTTTGGGAGGGGAGGTGGCAGTATAAGGGTATGCTAATTAGTGGGAGATTTTTTGGGGGAAGGGGTGGAATATCAATTTTTATTGCATCACCTGTCAGGAGTGTCCAATCAGCGTTGGCTTTAGGGGAATTAATTGATGAAGGTGTCTCCGGACGAGCTCACTTCACTCTGTCATTTTATTTGTAGCTAAAGCAGCGGCGGGAATAGCAGCTGCATTTCTTTTCTCTTCCTCCCTTCACATTCCATTATCATAGTTTCCAATGGAAAAGCAGGGAATGAAAGGGAACAGGTACTGATCTTCAGCAGCAACTTAGAGAAACACTTTGGCAAACCTGATTTTTAAGATTACATATTGATTGTAGCCTCACGGTATTTTTTTAATTTTTTTTTTTTTAATTTTGTCTAAAGTTTGGCACTTCATTCACCAGGAATAACAGCCTTTGTTATATTTTATTAGCAGGATGCCTTGAGACAAATACAGCATCTGGCTGAGGATTGTGTGTGTGTGGCTTTTTCTTTTTTTTTTCCTTTTTTTTTTTTTTTTCATCTCTCTCTCTCTCTCTACAAATGCTGGGAATAATTTAATTCACGAAATGGGAGACCTGAAGTCGGGTTTTGAAGAGGTGGATGGCGTGAGGCTCGGCTACCTCATCATTAAAGGAAAGCAAATGTTTGCACTCTCCCAGGTTTTTACAGACCTGCTCAAAAACATCCCGCGAACTACCGTGCACAAGCGAATGGATCATTTAAAAGTAAAAAAGCATCACTGCGACCTGGAGGAGTTGAGGAAACTCAAAGCCATCAACTCCATCGCTTTCCACGCTGCCAAATGCACCCTGATCTCCAGAGAGGACGTGGAAGCCCTTTACACATCCTGCAAAACCGAACGGGTCCTTAAGACGAAACGGAGGAAAATAAGCCGGGCGCTGTCAACCACCGACCTCCGGCCGGAGCTCGCACCCACCGACCCCTTCTCCGGCTTCTGGAAGGAGAACAAACTTTGGCTGGGTTTGAATGACTCTCCCCGGCCCCTGCTGCCCATTCGGAGGAAAGCTTTGCGTCCGGGGGACACAGCCTTGCTACCGGCCTCTCATCTACCTCACATTTTTAGTAAATACACTGGCCACAGCTACCCAGAAATCGCTCGGGCGCCTTGCAAACCCCCCGTAAACTATGAAACGCCGCCGGCGGCGGGCGGCTGCGCTCCCCTCCGCGCCCGCCGCCCGCCCGCCGCCCGCCCCCCGCCCGCCGCCGCCGTCGCTCGGCCGCGGCTCCCGGCCGCCGGCCCCCCGCCCCTGCCCGCCCGCTGCCGCCGCCGCCGCCGCCACGGGGCGGCCGCCGCCGCCGGCCCGCTGGGCCCCCCCGGCGGCGCCCGCCGGCCCCTGGCCGCGCCGAGGCCTTGCCGGCCCCGCGGCGCCCCGCGGTTGCCACTGCCGCTGCCCCGCGGCTTCGGGCCGCCGCCGCCGCCGCCCGCCTTCCCCGAGAGCGGCAGCAGCGACTCGGAATCCAGCTGCTGCTCCGGCCGCGCCGCCCACGACTCGGACTGCGGCTCCAGCCTCTCCAGCTCCAGCGAAGGCAGCTCGGAGGAGGAGGACGAGGAGGAGGAGGAGGACGAGGAGGGCAGCGGCGCCTCGGACTCCAGCGAGGGCAGCTCGGAGGAGGAGGAGGAGGAGGAGGAGGAAGAGGAGGAGGAAGAGGAGGAGGAGGAGGAGGACAGCACCTCGGACTCCGACTCCAGCTCGGTCTCCAGCCAGGTCTCGGTGCAGAGCATCCGCTTCAGGCGCACCAGCTTCTGCAGCCCGCCCGGCGTGGTCCACGCCAACTTCTTGTACCATCTGGCGGCCGCCGCCGCCCCCCGGCCCCCGGCCCCGGCCCCGGCCCCGGTGGAGCCCGGCGGGCTGCCCGCCCTCCGCGGCACTCCCGGTGGAGTCAAGCCGGAGCTGCCGGAGGAGTGGGGCCGCGCCGGTTGGGCTCCCGCCGCCCCGGCGCTGCGCTGCTCCGGCGGCCTGGGGAGCTGCTTCGCGGAGATAAGAGATGATAGGGTATCCGAGATCACATTCCCACACTCTGAATTTTCCAATAATGCCAAGAGTACTGACCTAACAATTAACTGTGTTGCAAAGGGGGCCTCTTCACCTAGCCCAAAGACAAACAATGCATTTCCACAACAAAGAATACTCAGAGAGGCAAGGAAATGCCTTCAAGCAACTACTACACACCGTGCAGATAACAATACAATAGCTGCTAGGTTCTTAAATAATGATTTTTCATCAGCGGCAGCAAATTCAGAGAAAGATTCCAAAATCCCTCATTGTATTGAATTTGCCACGGATTTGCCCTCTTTACAAACTGATCCTGAGGAGGATGCTGCTTCTCCAGGGGCAGCAGCAGCAGCTGAGCTCCAGTGCACTGATACAGGCAATAAGGCATTGCCATTCCTGCACAGCATTAAAATCAAAATAGAGGACAGCAGTGCGAACGACGAGTATGAGCCTGACCTTACAACACATAAGCTAAAGTGTGAGTGCAATGATACTAAGGATGAGTTTTACGGTGTGACTGAGAGTAATAACCAGGACGCTTTATTAACAACCAAGGAAGATTCTGCATGCACTGAGAAAGAAACCACTTCCTTTAACCCGCTGACTCAGAGTCAGGTCCTCTCATGCACTTTAGGTACTCCAAAACCTGAGGATGGGGAGTATAAATTTGGAGCAAGGGTGAGAAAAAATTACAGGACACTGGTTTTGGGAAAGCGACCTGTACTGCAGACTCCTCCAGTCAAACCAAATTTGAAATCAGCTCGAAGCCCACGTCCTACAGGTAAAATCGAGACACATGAAGGAACACTGGATGATTTTACAGTTAACAATAGACGCAAAAGGGTAGCCAGCAATGTAGCATCAGCAGTGAAAAGGCCATTTAATTTCATGGCAAATTTTCCCTGTCCACCATCACTAATTATTGGCAATGATGGGGATTTGTTGCCAGCTTATTCCTTAAACACCACTAAGGATTCCCAACCACCTCACAAGGCCCATCCTGTATGGAAATGGCAGCTGGGCGGTTCTGCAATACCTCTTCCACCTAGCCACAAATTCAGGAAATTTAATTAATAAAATAGTTTGGAAAATATTTTCTTGAACCACCTTTAACTTTCTTACGTTTTTTAAACTCTGCAGGATGGTTTGTACAAGCCCATTAATGCTATACACACTTTTGGAATCCTGTTTTATCACATTGTGAAGACAGAAACCGGATTACTATTTTCTTTACCATTACAACAGTGTTTTTTTGTTTTGGTTTGGTTTTTTTTTTTTTTGGTTTTTTTTTTTGGTTCTGTTGCATTTGGGTTGTGGTTTTTTTTGGTACATTCCACAGAGTACTTCAGGCTAAAGACTCAAGTTAAACTCAGTTATTATGGTAGAGCTGGAACACTTTACTGTTTAAATGCTAATAATGCACCAGTACCTCAATTCAACTGCTGCAAATAAATGTCAAAAGGTTGAATAATAAATATTAGAATGAGCCATTAAATTTATGCACTAGATTTCGAAAATGGAAGTCTAACTGTTAATTCAGTTAAAGTTTGTTAAGTTACATGGTTGCACAGTAAGGGTTCTCTATAATTCAATGTGGCAGCAGCCTACTTTTCGGGAGCTTTGTTTTCGGGTGCAGGGGTGTCGTTTTCGAAGAGCAGTTGCACTTACTCCTTTTTCTCTGGTTTGGAAAGGCTGGGGTCCGCCTGCGATCCCAGCGCTGGGAAAAGCTGCCTCATCTGAAACCAGTAAATAAATGTGGAATTCTATTTTTGGTAAAAGGGTGTCTTTTTACTTGTACAGTCACTCTTTGCAATTAGGAAGCCTTTTTGTTTCACCCAGAGGTCTTAAATAAGGTTACTGTTACCCACTAATGTCATACTTAAGTTGTGGTCTGAACATGCCCCTTACAAACTTGCAAAGCAACTAAAATATTTGCCCGGCTAGCAGTACAATTTATGGTCCAGCCCCTCACACTGGCTGGAGGAAATAGCAAAGCAGTAAATACAACACAGAAAGTGAAACGAGAGGCCGTAAGTGGAAAGAATACACAAAATGAGAAGACCATGTTATTCATAGCTTTTTTGGCACCAAATCTCAGGCGTTTCAACCGTGTTACACTTCCCGGTTCTATCCTCATCTCTTGAAATTTGTTGTCGTGGTTTTTTTTTGCCATGCCATCCTCTCTATGTAGCAGAAACATTTCTACTGCACGTGACAATCAGAGGCAATTATCTATATTTGCACTTAATATCGAAATAGTCGAACAGGCCGGCTTCTAGAGTCTAGCCCTCGGTAAGACATGCTGGTATAATATATTGTGATGATGGAAGCAGTAAATCAAAATTATGGAAATTTGCACTGTTGAAAAGCATGCTTTAGCTTTATTTTCAATTAAAAACACTGTTTAAAAAAAAAAATCCGATTCCATACACTTTGAATTATTGCAGAGTTATCCGTGGTTTCCTCTCCGTTTGTAAGTTCACTGTTTTTATTTGGAGGAAATACGCTTCAAGAGGTTAACTGTTTCCCTCCCTCCTCCCCCCCGCAAACCCTCGAAAAGAAAGGGAAGGGGGGGGGGGGGGGGGGGGGGAAGAGAGAGAGAGAAAGGCCGGAGGCCGAAGTGGAGGCAGAGCTGAGGACGGGGGAAGGTCTCTCTGGTGGGGGGAGGACGGGTACAGCAACTCTGAAAACAGCCTGAAAAGTTTGCAGCTTGAGAAAGGCAGTTATAATTGAGTTGCTGAATCAGCAGAGTTTAGGATGAATAATTGCTGGTTTCTTTCTCTGGATTAGCATTTTATTTATACTAGATCATTCCCAAATTAAATTTTAAGGATTCCACTCATCGATCAATCCCGGGAGAATAATTTATCGTAAATCAAAAAAGGAAAACAAAGCAACAATGTAATGTTTACTGTGTGACTCAAAGTCAACATTCCTGATGGCAGTCCACTGCCTGGGTTTCAATTTTTTTTTTAATTCCTGCCTTTTGTGATGCCCTCTCCCAACCCCTCATGTCTCTAAATATTCCAGGCAGTCACTAACCGATTTCAGCTCTGTTTACTATATGCACACCGTAGTTTTCCTCTCATTGTAAAAGGCCTAGTCTAAGAATACCTGCAGCCAAATATATTTAGAAAAGAGTAAACAATTGCCTTTCAGTGGAGTTACCCTTCCCCCCTGCACGCAGAGGCCCACGCGTGCACACACACACACACACACACACATCACTTTAAACTGCCAATTGCAAAAGGTGCATTGCATATTTAACCGCTCTGCTGAAATTACGATGGTCATGAAAAATCTGCTTACTGAAGTTGTTCTGAGATGAATGTTTACATTCGTATGTTTAGAGCTGCACAGATTACAGCCTTATTTCCAGAGAACTGTAAATACGTACAAAATGTACTGCTCAGGAAAGCCCTCCACTCTGTTAAAAAGCCGTGTCTGCTTGACAAAGGTCTTCCCTTGACCAAAAAAAAAAAAGAAAAAAAACGGGAAAAAAAAAGCCAAACCCAAAAGCTACAAAGGTGCAATATGCAAACTTGAAACCTAAAATTTCGCCTTGTCAGTTAAACAACGTATCACTTTCAAAGTAACTCCATCCCCTGACCCTGTTTACTTCCAATTAGAGATATGCTGATTTGGCCAGGAATTGTAAATTACAGAGGCGCCTTTTCAGGTTTCCGAAATAATCCTGGGAAGGGGGGAAGGGAGAGGAATAAGCATAAATTTATACCAAATAGGCTCTGCAGAGTTGAGGACGTGAAATATGGCGCCCAGCCCTGCCAGCGGCCCGGGAGCTCCAGGCTTGGGAGCAGGAGCGGGGCAGGGAGTGCCCCAGGCCCAGCACCCACCGGGCATCCCTGTCAGGCCACTCCACTGGGCTCCCCTCCATGCAGGCAACATCAAAAGGCAAGAAGTTAAACAGCCAAATAATTTTCACACGTGTACACCTCAGTTTAGTGCAAGCCACTAACAAGGACGTTCATGTTTTTACTACTGTTGGAGAAATTAGCCAGGTACAATAACCCACTGGGGGAAAAAAAAAGGGGGGGGGGGAAGAGAGGAAAAAAAAAAAGGTATTCTTTCCAATTCTGGTAGTTTGGTAACTGTTTCTGATGGGACTGTAATTATTATTATTATTGCGAGCAGAGTTCATTATCATTTCAGCCTTAACAATATGAAGTCATATCATTGAGTTACGTATAAATAACCAATTTGTTCCCATAAAGGTAAGTTCTAATAAAGAGGAAAACTAAAAGCTTTTCTAGTGAGCCAGGTTACCATATTGTTGCAATGTTTACAGGAGATAAAATGCATTAGTAATGAATCGCCACCATTTTCCAATTCCTGGTGTACACAAAAATCAGCAGAATTTTCTAGAGGAAAAAGCAATCGAGGGAAGCACGTGTGCGTTACGGACTATACTCCATAAGTATCTGCTACAAGTAGAGTTCATCGCTAAATTTATTGGGAAGATTGCTGCTGCCGGATGGAAGACAAAAGAAAGTTTTGGACTATGTTTAATTCTCTAGAGCATTAAAAAGGGAACACGTGTAACGCCTTCAGCAATGAGGTGTATTGCCTTAAAAGATGTAACTTGCCGTTTACAACAATTTACTTTCAGAGGTGATTGTTCTATAACCTACGCTTACTTGACTACAGTGGGATAATCTCTTTACTGGTTGTTTATTTAAAATGCCACTACTAGCAATAATGCAAAATAGTGGTAGCTGTTGTATGAAGTTTGCTGTTCAATCAATTCGCTTGGTGATTTTTTTACATGGTCTCTGATCCTTTTTCCTCTAACAGATTTAGTTGCCAAAAAATTAAAGTTTCTGCAGAAATGAGAGCAATGCTATCATGTTTTTGTTTGTCACTGTCCACACGTGTGAGTGACAGAGGGGTAAAAAAGTGGCATTTTCGACACGCAGCAGTAATCTGCAGGAAAATATTCTGCATATGCAGTATATTAGGGAACATGAAACATGGATAACGTTGTTAATTGTGGTTTTTATGGTTAAGAGGATTGCTGGAAAGAATATGTAACGGCTCACCCTGGGATCTATTTGGTCAGCTCGGAAGTACAAAAGGAGGGCGAGCGCCTGAAAATGAAAAGCGCTGCTCACCAAAACAGGGAGGGAGGCAGGCGCTGGGCTCTCCCTTGCTCAAGTCATGCCTGCCGACGTTCCCCATTCCCCATTCCGCTGGCATTTCGCCCCGCGACCGAAGAAAAGCGCCGTCTCCCCGCCGCTGGGCCCAGCCGGGGGCTGCTGGCTGCGGGGCTGCCGGGCCTGGGCTCCGCGGCCTGGCCTGGCCTGGCCTGCGCCGCCGCCCCCGGGGAAGGCCACAGCGAACCGCTTCTGGGCCTTCCACGTTGCGTTTTTTCACTACGCTGATATAATTATTTGCCGTGCCCTAGGCCCCTCTCTCTCCCCCTCTCCCTTTCACTCCGAGGCGGCCTCACAAGCCCCCGCTTTAAAAGGCCCGAGATGTTTTGCATGAAGCGCTCACAATAGGGGTTGAGAGAATTGACAGTTTCAAAAACAAGGCGCCCTGTCCTTTCCAGATGCCGAGGACCCCTCTCCCGCACCATCTCTCGTTTGCTCCTCGCTGCTGGTGGCTTTATCCTTAGCATTGCAAATATACGGCAACAGCTGTGTTTGTAAACAGGGGGGAGGCCGGGCGGGAGCCCCGCCGCCGGCCCTGCTCTGCGCGGCGCGCTGCCTCCACTGGCCGCCGCTTCGCTGCCTCACCAGCCACCGCCTGGAAATTTAAAAAAAAAAAAAAAAAAAAAAGAGGGAGATTAAAAAAAATAATAAAAAAAAAAAATAAGGGAGCGGGGCAGGGGAGCGGGAGGAGCGGCGGCCCTCGAGCGGCGGGCCTGCTCGGCGGCGGGGCGGCCCCTGCGCGGCGGGCCCGGGGGACAGCACGCCTCGGGCCGCCATCTTGCCCGGCGCCACACAGCCTCCCCACTGGCACCCTGGCCCGGCTCCCCCGCTCCCGGAGCGGCTCCCCGCGGCCGGGCGGGGACGGCGCGGCGGCCTGCGGGGCTCCCTGGGGGCTCCCGCACTTCAAAGCGGTCTCCCGGCGGGGTCGCGGCTCCCACCCCGCTCCCCCCTCCGGCTCCTCCGGCTGGGGCGTCCATCTTCCCAGGCTCTCCCGTGGCGCGGCCCCGGCCCCGCCGCCTCCCTCCCTGCCCTCTACCGTGAGCGGGGAGCCGCGGCCGGGAAGCGGGGAAGCCACGGCGGGAAGCCCGCGGCGGTTCCGCGGGGCCCTCGGGGCAGCTGCCGGGCGAGGGGCCGGCGCGAGCGGCCCCGGGCCGCGGCGGGGAGGCAGCCAGGGAGCCTCTGGCGTGCCCCGGCACCAGGGGAGGCCTCGGGACTCCGGGGGAGGCCCTGGGGGCCCGGCGGAGCCGGCCCGGGGAGGGGACGGGGAACGGGGTCAGCGCGGAAAGTGCAACAGGGGCTGTTTGCTCTTGCGTCTAAAATGCAGTCGGGGCTGTAAAGCGTGTGAAATTACGCACTGGTCTCTTAAAGAGTGGCTAATTTATAGTAAATAGCGAGGGCTTTGTAAATGGCTTTATTATGTTGTTTCTTGTTAATTGTTGAGAAAATCCCCATTGTTGAGTGTGAATGGCTTTATGGGCTAACCCGGTCGCCGCTGCAATCCCAGGGCAGTAAATGGCCGCTCCGCTAATGTGGCCCGTAGCGAAAGGCCGGCACCAGCCCCGGTGACCTTTGGGCAGTGGTGCCGGGCGGCGCCGAGGGGCCGGGCCGGGCCGGGCCGGGCCGGGGGTGCGAGGCCGGGCCGGGCTCGCGGGGCCCCCCGGGGACGGGTCCGTGCGGCGGCCGCGCTAAGATGGACGCCCCGCAGGCAGCCCCTGCGCCGGGCTCGGCTGCGGCTTCGTCCCCTCGGAGCGCGGGAGCGCGGGGACCTCCGGCACGGGGGTGACACCACCCCCTAACCCCCTTCTCCCGGCTCGGCGGCCCGGGAAGCAGCGGCCCGGCGGTGGGCCCGGGGCCGCTCTCCCGCCGCAGGGCCGAGCCCGCCGGCCCCGCCGCGGCAGCGCACACGTGGAGGGGCCGCTCCCCGCCTTTGTTAGCGGCCGCGCTGCCCGCCTGGCCCGCAAGGCCCCGCCTGGCCGCCCGCGGTTCCTCCTGTCCCGCCGAGGGGCACCTCTGCCCGGCGCGGGGGGCGGCGGGCGCCCCGGCAGCGCCGCTCTCCGCCGCGGCCCTCGGCCTCCCTCGCCGGCGTCCCCCTTACACAAATAAACAGCAGCCACCACCTCCAGCCCCTGCTCCCTCCTGTCCCGGAGGGGATGGGGATGGAGGGGGGGCGGATAGGGGAGATGAACTTCCCCACACGCCCATGGCGGCCCCCCGGTCGCGGGGGGGGAGGCGCGCCGCTGCTGCCGGCGGCCGGAGGGACCGGGGGCGCGGGGGCTCCCCCACCGCTGGAACGTAAACGCCGTTTCACCGAAACGCCCCCCCCCCCCTTTCCTCCCCCCGCGCACGTGCCTGCATATTATAAAATACAAATCGCGATGAAATGTAAATTCCACTCTAGAAACTTATATTGGGCTATTCTCTTTCCTGAAATCTCTCCCCCTCTGATTTCGCTATTAGGAGAAATCCCCCTGGGTTTAAAGCACTTGTTTCACGGATTTCTCTACAGCCCACATCTGTCGGCTGCCCCTCCGCGGCTCGCCCCTGCTGCAGGCGGGGGACGTCGCGGGTCCCCCGGCGGGGCCGAGCCGCGGAGGGGCCGCCGCAGCCCCAGCCATGCCCCTCGCAGCGCAACCAGTTTCCAAACTGCCTCGCAGGGTCGGGATTGAATTGCAAACGGGTCAGATGCTCGGCTCCCTCTTCCCCGGGATTTGCGCTCGCAGTGCTTTTCCAGGCTGATTAGTAGTGTCGGAGCGGCTAGATAGGGCTGTACAGTCCATTTCCCTCAAAACAGGATGTTTCCATCAACCTGCATTTGATTTTCCCCAAAGAGCAGCGGAGAGTTTAGCTGGGAAACACGTCCCGGCTAAACCCTCGCCTTCAGCTGCCACTCGGGTCACTTCACATCTTTGTATTATATTTCATCCTGTCATTCCCCTTTCTCTACCTTCCCGGGCAAAAATAAATAAACTAACAAACAAACAGAGCCTCGGAAAAGCCGTTGCTGATGGCGAAGCCTCTTCGGCCTCCCGGTTGAGCTCCTTGTTGCTCTCGAAGCAAAAGGAAACAGCCCTGTTCTCCTGGAGCACCTCTCGGCCGAGCAGCCGCTGCCGCCCCGGGAGCAGCGCGTTTGCCGGGATCTCCAGTCTTTTGTGCGTTTGCGGAGATGCGTGTGAAGGGAGCTGCGAGTGTTAAAATCGCCACATAACCTGTGCGAACATATGTTTTATATTTACCCGCGATGCTTTTGTATTCCCGGGATTCAGGGGTAAACCGCCCGACACAATAGCAAACCCAGATACATTGTCTAGTAAACTGCATGAAAAAAAAGGGAAAAAATAAAAGAAAAAAGAAAGAAAAAAAGAAGGGCGTCGCTCCCTTTTGGAAATGATAATTTCAATTTTCGTGGACGTGTCAGTTTGTGTGAGGGTAAATAGCGATAACGTGCTATTCCGTGTAGTTTTCCAGACCATTTGAAAAAACTTTACTGTGTCCGCTGCGGATGTTTGAAGTAGCACATTATAACCAGAAGAAGGATTTTCGGGTGGTTTCCCGCTATGACATAATCGTCCCCTCCAGAATCTGACTAAGTTCGCCGGAGGGAAAAAGATGTTCGTGCTAAATAATGTGGGAGAAAGAAAAGAGAGAACGGTGTTTAAATACGCGCTATAAAATAAAGTCAGATCTCCCCGGCTGTGATCTCTCAGTCCCTCTTACATTTTAGGGGAAGTTTATAAATGGTTACCTGGGGTTTACAAATTTTGCTAGTAAAATCTCATTAATTCCATTATGATTTCTGTATCCTTCTCCCGTAAAGGGGCCTGTAAAATGTATTAATTCTACACAAGCCCTGCCATTCATCAAGTCGGTGAGCGTTTGTATTTCCCTATCTAACCGCGTAGAGGCCGATAAATAGAAAGGCTCTCCAGATAATCGCTGCTATCTCTTGTCCTCCACGCAGAGCACTTGGTGGTATTTGTTCCGTCCCGGAAAAGCGAGCTTCTTAAAGAGGCTTGAAAGTAGGTGAACTTTGTATAAAAACACACCTGAAAGTTGGGAATCTTTATACGTGTTTGCATTGCTCGTGGGGCAAAAAGGAGAATACCCGGCAGCAATTCCTCATCAGCGGACTTAAAAGAGGCTCCTGCCTTTCTCGAGGCCTCTCTCCCTCCCTCTCTGCCTCCCTCCCTCCCTCCTTTCCTCCCTCCCTCCTTCTCTGTAAACACCAGCGCACAGATGCGGCGAGGCTTCCCGTGAAAACTCCAGCGCGGAGCCCGGCTCCTCCGCCAGCGCCTGCGGTGCCGCGTTTGTTCCTCCCGTTTTCCGCAGGAGACGGATGACATCGGGTTTAGGAAAAAGCTCCGGAGGGTAGTTGAGAGTTCAGCGGCTCCCAACCCCAACGCCGGCACAAAATTGCAAGACCGTGGCCGTTTTTTTTTTTTTTTGCTGCGGCTTCTTGCGAGCCGCTCTGGCTTCACCAAAACCTGCAAACCCAAGCCGCCTTCCACACAAAATTTACTGCTTGTATTTGGTTTAGCAACGTCGATGGCGTCTGATCATTTAGAAAGACGAACTACATAAACATCTGATAGTTTGTATTAGAATCAAGCACAGTGACAATTGCACAGAGCTGGTTTTAATTTTATTCCAAAGTGTTTACACATCGACATATGGTAAATTTGTCTTCGCTGAGAAAGTTAAGAATCAATAGCGTTAATAGCTTTGCATAGACATGATAGCGATTAACATTTCTGCATCTCTAGCAGCCCAAGGTTCCTGAAGATAAATGTTTGGGTGCTGAAAGAAAAAGGGGTTTCCACTGAAGGTTAACTGGCTCTGCCCGCAAAGGTGCTCAGAGATTCCTCGTAGGCACCGCCGAGTTCAGCAGGACTCGCTCTCTCTCTGCTGACGGGGATGAAGAAGTAGCAGCGCCCTTGCTCCGCTTTTTAGCTTTATTTTGCAATGCCTTTGCTCACCCGTACCTGCAAACCTCACGCCGGCTTCTTCCCGGCGAGGAGAGCCGGTCTGTGTGAAAAGGCAGGAGCCTGGTCCCCCTGACTCCCGACCGCGATGACAGCGCTTGCGAGGAGCCTCCCCCGCTTCCAGGGAAGCGGGAAAAGCAAAGCTACCGAGCCCGCTCCCTAACTCACGCTTTCTATCAAGGTACCGCAGATTTCTTTAGCGTACTCCCTGGTTTTCCCAAGGGATATCCAGCGACCTCCAGTCGTAGCAAGACAGGGTGGCAAAAACGCGGGGCGTTTTCTAGAACTGAGGATGTGCTCCCAAAGAGATCTTAAATCTATGTATTTATGTATATTAAACAAAACCCTATACGCAGGAGTCATCGACATTTGCAAACGCTGCTACTGCAGCAATTTCCCCCAACATTGAATGACTAACAGTTTTAATTTTCAGGTGTTGCTTCAGGAAGGTCATGAAATCACATAGAAACGCTAAGCCTAACCCAATCCACAGATGTCTACGCACGTCTCTAAGTCAAACAGGTCAAATATTTTTTAAACACGCATTTACTAAGAGGGAAAAAAAAAAAAAAAAAAGGCATCTAAGCTGGAAACCTGTGGGGGCATAACAAAAGGAAAGAGGCCAGAAAGAAATATCCCACAGTGGATTACAAGGTTATGGGACAGGTCACTATAGGAAAGTTAAACAAAAAATGAAGGGTACATTATATAAACCTCACATAATTAAAAAATAGTTAGTTCAAATGTTGTAGTTATACCCTCAGATGTTTCTTGAGTTTGTTGATCAAGTGCCTGTGAATTTATTGGGAGTTTATTCTGTTAATATATCTTTATTTACCCGGCGTTTGATTTTTCACATAATTAGAAAACTGACCGCAGACTTTAATGACCATGTTTAATGAAGACTATCATTATTTTACACCGCAGACAAATGTACAGAATGAGCTATTATAGGAGGGGACGTAGTAAGACAAGAAAGAAACCCAGCCTTACAGAGAGAGGACTCTAGGACAGTAATATATTAAATATTGCAGCGATCGATTTCAATACCCTGAGTGGACACGGGAATAAAAGTTCACCCCCAAGATGAAATGATTAGGAATTCTTTGTTGGGAGGGAAAAAAAATGCGATTTTTTTTTTTTCCCCCCAGATCCTTATTGTTCAGGTTAGAAGAGGGCCGGGCAAGCATCTTTCAAGCTCTCGGGTCCCGGTTTGGGACATAACCCTAAAGGTTAGCCACGTCTCAAAGGCGTTTCTCCGCGGTAAAAAGATGGGTCTTTGTCCGAAGAGAGCCGGATTAAATATCAAGCCCAGCTCCGGTGCGCGGTACAGGGGCAGCCCCTCGCTCCCCTCGCCGGCCCCCGCCGGGCAGGGCTGCGCACCGGGACGCCTGCCGGGGGGCAAACGGGAGCCCGGGATGGGCCGGGCCGGGCAGGGCGGTGGGGGCCGGCTCTCGCCTCGGGACGGCGGCGGCGGGAGCACGCCCCGGTACCGACGCTGGCGGGGAGGGGGCACCGGGCCGCCCCCCCCCCATCTCCGGTAGCCCCTTTGTAGCCAGGCCAATTAAACCGGCACACAAAGCTGCGTCCCAGCCACCCTCCTCTCCCACCGCTGCCCCCAGCCCTCTCGTCCCTTCCTTCCCCGCACCACCATTCCCCAGCCACGGCCCTTCTCGGCTTTAATTAATAATTAAAAGGCGGAATGAAAATTAAAGAGGGGGCAGAGGAGGGGCGAGGCGTTTCCGCGCCCCGCGGGAGCCCGCCTGGGCTCTGGGGATGGGGGAGAAAGTGGTCGGGCGTCTTACGGGGCCACCGGGCTGAGGTCTCCCCCGCACTCTCCCGGCCATCTCCCTCCTCCTTCCTCCTCCTCCTCCTCGGCCCGGGGTGGCCGCTCCGCACCGGGCTGCCGGCACTACCGGGGCTGAGGCTTGGCAGGGCAGGGGCCCGGGGGCTCGGGTTTGCTCCGCTCCCGCTCGGCTGCAGGAGAGAGGAATTACAGCCCAGAAAATGTGAACCTGTTGACTGCCACAGCCCGAGTGAAAGGGCCGGTAGTCTTTTACATTCCCAAACCTATGAAGTTGGGATGCCATCGCTGGGCCCCTGGATTCACCTGTCACTGCAATCACTGCCCCCGAGCATTGACAAATATTCACAATAAAAGAGTGAAAGGGTCTCTTAAGGTTCACTGATTTGTGTGTAGAACTTTGGAAAACTGCAAACAAGCGAGAAAAATTGTCCATTCTTGTGAAGGGAAATACAAGTTTGCACTTAACCGTTCAGCGACAAAACCCAAGGACTGGCCAAAGAGCCGGTGACATACACTGTAATCTCCATAACAATTTCATTTCCTCTCTTTCCTCTCTCCCTCTTTACTGGTTAGCAAAGGGGAAAATCTAAAGATTTAATCCCGAGGAAGGCTTTCCATTTATTCCCACTGCTGGGAGAAGGGGATATTGAGAAAAGCCAACAGATTCCCGAACAAAATGGAGAGGGAAGTGCTCGTGCTCGGCGCTGGGAGAGGCGGGTTGGGAGCATCCAGCCAGAGGACACATGCGAGTCAGAGTGAAATAGAAACTGGCGCTATTAAATTTCCTTTTAAGTGTGCCTTTGGATTAGTTGTACACGGAATCTAGTAATTAAGGCCCTTCTCTTTAGAGAAAACCTTTTCGGTTTCGTATTCCAGCGTCGGGCGTGATTGCTGCGTGCTCGAGACAAAAAAAAATAAAAGACCAGTTTTTCCTTTGAGCGCAAAAAGTTGCTGCTGCATAAGTGGCTTTTACTAAAGACGACATTAAATTGTAGGGTATTAGCAATATTCGCCGAGGGATCTGTTTTATACCGTCTCAGGCCTCAGAATCTGCTGTTCCCGTCTTGATGGGACCAGGGAAAAGCGCTTCCCGAATAAATTCTGCATTAATAGAACTTGGCAACCGGCAACAAAAACCTTGCTTAAGTGAAATGAAGAGACAAAAGGCACTTTAAATGCTGAGGTTGGGGGCTGGGGAGCTTATGCCACTTATTTTAAATGAAGACGACGTTCATGCCTTGCAACCGGTGGAGAGCCCGTGCTCAGGCTGGGTGAGGGATAGCACTAATTCTCCCGCGTGGGCTCGCTGCGAGGCTCCGGGCAGGGCTCGCCGCCCTCCGCATCCCCCCCTCGCCTCCCGGGGACGAGACCTGGGAGAGCCGCAAAAACAACCCCCTCGGCTTCCAGGCGGAGCTGCCGCCACCTCGTCTGACCCGGCGATTCCAAAGAAGGGACCTCCGCTCCTCTCCGCTCCGCTCCGCCGGCCGGGGGGAGCCCCCGGCGACCGAGACCGGAGGGGCTGGCGGGAAGTCCCCACGCACTGCTCGGGAGAAACGTCCGAAATGGGGCATTTCCACCACCCGCTCCGGAGAAGGTTGTTTCACCCCCTCCTTGAGCCGCGGGTGGAATTTCCCACGGGGACACGCGACCTCAGAAGCCCCTTCCCGATGCCCATGAGCTCTGTGCTGCCCGGGGGGGGGGGTGGAGGGGGGGCAGCTCCCACGCGTGTCCGCGGGCCGGCGCATCGGGACGCCCGGCAGCGCGGCGGCGGGACGGATTCCCCCCCCTCTTCCCCCCCCACCCCCCCCGTCCCCGCGGGGTCTGCGCGGAACGCGGAGCGGGGCCGCAGCCCGTGCCGGGGCCGGCTCTGGCCGCGGAAATAGAAATGTAACATCTCTCCAGACAAATTAATTTTTGACGGATTTATGGCACGGTTTGCTTTCAAGATATTCATTGGCTCCTCCGAGCTATAATAAAGTCCAGGGTGCAGAAGTATAAACACGCACCGTCTGCTCGGCGGAAACCCTCGAACAGTATCTGCCAGCGAAAGATCAAGACACTTTGTGCATTTTCCACAGATAATGCCCATATTCCGAATGAGTGATCAGAGAACTCCGGTATTGTTAAGTAAAATGAGAGGAAGGCGAGTGACGTGGGAGTCGAACAATGGCATTTCTGAATCAGTTTGGTTGATTGACATTTGGGGGCTTCATGACCCGAGGGAATAGGACTCATTACCGTGAATACACCAAAACATCAACCGAGATTAGAACTCTGGATCTTTTAAAAATCCTATTTCATTCTAAATTATAGTGGGAAAATACCAATTCTAAGAAAAAAGAAAGAGAGAGGGAAGAAATTACTCCTTTATGCTCCTTTAATTGCTCAAAGACCCCAAATAGAGTAAGAAATAGCGTTAAGATTTTAGGCAGCATTTAAGAGGAGAAAATTAACTTTATAAACTAAAAAATCTTGCCGCTGACAGAATGCTGAATACGAGGAAATATGTATTTCTGGGACCTGCTGATCTTGCGCCGAGCTGAGATGGGAATAGGCGCACGGGGCAGGAATAACTTAATAAGAAGGATATTTGACAGATTGATATGAATAACTAATTAGTTATTATTCCATTTTCCTTCGCTACGCATTTTATACCCCAGATTCTCAGGAAAAGGACAAGTAAGCGTGAGGAGGAAAAAAAATAGAGGGGAAAATAAAAGGGTGAGGAAAAAAATGTGTGCAAACCAGCCCGGAGAGTCAGGAGAGGCAATCGCGAGGGGTGTCGTGGGATTCTGTTTGGAAGACCGGCTGGCTCTGAACAAAGTCTATTTCTTACAAAATTGGGAGGAAAAAAAAGAAATAAATAGTAGGGCGTGGGGCAGAGGAGGTCAAAATCCCCGGGAGCCGGTGCCCATCCTTCCTCGGCAGAGCAGCCCCAGCCGGAGTCAGTGGCTGTCACGATTTTCCCGTCTTCAAACTATCTCTGGACCCTGAAGCCGAAAACACCCAGTCCCTGCGGCAAGCACAGGGCCGGCGTGTTTTAAATATAGTTGTATTCGCTCCTTCCTAGGGAAAGAAATACACACGGGGCTCCTAATGCAGGGTGAAGCTCTGGTTAAGTGACATGAATGTGGCTGCCAGAGAAGGTGGCCCTGCTATCAAATTTTCGATCAGTTATCAAAACTGAGGATTGCTAAGGAATCGTCGCTTTGCACAATGGAAATAAGGACGGTTTTATTTGTTCAGAGACCAGAAATACAAATAACGAGCAGCCTGGCAATCCTGCCAAAGAAATGTAGTGCTTTCAGGTTAAAACACAGACACACAAACAAACCCGATGATTATCTAAATGTTCAATTATACATTTACTAATATGGCCAATGACTCAAAGCCTCCGCGCATCTAGATATCATCTTTATACGGAGACATCTTGGTTTTAATTAATGACTGCTTTATTCTCATGATTGTCCAGAAAAATAGGGGTCACGTCACATTAAAATTAATATTATTTTAATTTATTTAGGCTCTTCAGCAAAAAATGAGTCTAATTATATTTCGAATTGCCAGGGAGAGGGTCTTTAACTCGTTGGAGATTTGGAACAAAGGCACAATGCTCAGCCCGGGGAAGGGAAGGAGCGACGCCGGCTTTTCCTCGGCTTCTCTTTAGGTGCCGTCTGGAGGGAAGAGCGGGACAGAGTGCTCGGGAGGCACCGCGCCGGTCACCCCGCGGCCCCCGCACGCCCTAGCCCCGCCCGAACCCCGCTTTTACTGCCGGTGACCGGCCGGCACCGGCACTCGGCCGGCACGAGTTAAACCTGCGCCGCTCCCGCCCGTCAGCCCATCCCCGGGCACGGCGGGGAGAAAGCCCGCCCGTCGCTCCCGGAGCGCGGGGAAGGGGGGCGGGCGAGGGGGGGTATGGCGGGGCACACTCCGCTCCACCGGGAGGCGGCGGCCCCGCACCTGCGCGGGACCCGGCAGGGAGGGAGCTGCCGGGGGAGGGCAGCGCCCCCGGCCGCCGGGGGAACAAAGGCGGCGGGGCGGGGGGCGCCGGCTCGGCCGCGGCGGCGGGTGCCGGGCGAGGGGAGGCCGCCGGCGGAGGGGCCGCCCTGCCACCCCCGGGGCCGCGGCCCCCGCCCGCCGCCGCCTCCGCCGCCAAACGCGGGCCGGCAGCACCCCCTGCAGGGCGGCGGCGGCGCGGCAGCGCCTCGGCGGCGGCAGCGCCCCTTAAAGGGGCAGGAGCTCTTAAGGTGGAACGGGCAGGCAGCGGCGGCGGCGGCCGGGGATTCCCCGCGTCCCGCCCGACGGCGGCGGTCCGGCCGCTTTTCGCATCCTGAAAGACCCTCGGCGCTGCCGCCATCTGCGTTCTCCCCACCCCGCTCCCCGGTGCCAGCATTGCTGGTGTCGCGGTGCGTGTCAGTGGAGCGCGGAGCGCTCCCGCGGGCGTGTTTTTCCACGCGGGAGCCGCGGGACGGGTGGAATAGTTGCGGGTAGCGGTGTCGGGGCAAACCCTGCCGCCGGCTGCAGCGGGAGCATCTCCGAGGCAGGTGCCGGTGGGGCTGCCTGGGCCGAACCGGCCCCTCCGACGGCCGCCGCGCGGCTCACTGGGCCCGACCCTCGGCCCCCGGGACTCGCGGCGCTTCGTGCTTCGCTTTGTGGAGGGGAGAGCTCTTGCCAGCCCCGGGCAGCTTTAGCGAGGGGTCCGGTCGGCTGCTAGGGCAGATGCTCTCCCACGTCCCCGCGTTCCCCCCGAGCACACGGGCATCTGTGGCAGCTCTGTTTCGGGGGAAGCGTGGCGGGGGCTGTTGCCGCAGAGCATCCTCCCCCTCTTGCAAACCAAATAAAGTTAATTAAGGAAAAAAAAAAAAAGAAAAGAAAAAACAAAAGAAAAAACGGCGGTGGGGACAATCGGCCCCCTGCACTGTATTTGGCCGCTGCCCGAGAAGGGTCTTGTGGCCCCGTCCCGCCCTCCCCGGGGCAGCGGGTACCGTCCCTACCCGTCGGGCTCACCGATAAATGATTTTATTCTGGCTCTCGGGGTTAGTGAGAAGGCGCGGTGACAGCGCGGAGGGTCCTCCCGGAGAAGCGTCGACGCTGAGCCCCCGAGGCAGCCGGTGCCGGCGGTGAGGGGCGGCTGAGCCGCGGCAGCTGCTCGCGGCGGCAGGACGAAGGGACACGGCGAACCTCAGCAAGGACACCGGCATCTGCACCTCTTTTAACCTCCAAAAAAGAAGCCGAGAAGGCAGAGACGGGAGTTGCGGGTGCCTCTCGCTTGCGCAAGGGCGCAATCGTTGCTCTGAAAATTCAGGGGCAAATTTCTCATGTTTCTAGACGGGGGGTGGTTTCTTTTCTTTCCTTTTCTTTTCTTTTTTCTTTTTTTTTTTTTTTTTTTTTTGAGGGGGGGAGGCGTGGTGGTCGTGTTGGAAACTAATGAAGACAAACCTGCATTAGACCCACTCCACACAGGCCATTAAGCACGACGAGGTTTCCTTCTCGCGTTTTTAGGCGGTGATTTGTGAGCGCCGCGTACGGTGGGAGCGGCGGAGCGGCCCTTCCGCGCCGCGCCCGCGCCCTCACGCTGGCTGGCAGCCTCCGAGCCTCCACCGAGCTGCCCGAAGGAACGGCGAAATGTTTTCAAAATCAAACCAATTTTCTGCGCCCCCCCCCCCCCTCCCCGCCCCTACTCCCCCCTCAGCGCAACAGAGCTGAACGGCTGGCGCGGTGCTGCGCGTCTCTGCGCGGCGCTGTGCGGAGCGGTCCCCGACCTGCTGCGCTGGCTGTTTTAAGTGAAATAGCCCAGCGAAGCTCTTGAAACAAGGCGAGGAAGGAAGGGCCATGTCCTCCGCGCATCCCCGCCTTGTTTTTTTTTGGTTTTCCGCTTCAAGTTTCGGCGGAGTAGCCAAGAAATTAACGCTGGATCTTTCCCGGACAGAGAAGATCCCCGAAATTTGTTGTTTATGTATTTAGGTTGCTGGCAGGCTTTCGAATACGGTAAAGTTAGAAACTAAGAAAAGTAGACAAAAAGCTGCTCCCTGCCGAATTACCGAAGAGACACAAGTGCTGGCGCGGTGAAGCGATGTTTCACCTCGGGATTCATGCATGAGAGAATTAAAATTAGTAGACGGCGATTTATTAATTAATCTAATGTTTGAGGGGGAAGGCTGCAAAATCCTGAAAGGGGTAAGCTGTGCCATGAGAAAGCAACGTTCCCATAGACTTCAGCGGACAGTGTCACAATAAGCCATAATAACCGCGATTAAAGCAGCGGCAGCAAATCAGGTACCTTATCTCCCCTTTTTATCTAAAGCATCAGAATATTCTGTCTTCCCTTGACAAAGGAGCCCTCATCCAAAGCATTTTGTCCCTTGCCAGAATGAAACACATTTTCCTCCCCAAAGTAAACATAATGCATGTGAGTAAAACACTGGCAGGGCCAACAGCGGGGAATTTAACTTTTAAAGAAACTGATCTCTGTCCGTGATTGATGCTGTGTCGCTCTGACAACAGAGAGTGTGTAGCTAATTGCCTCTATAAACGAAAAAGATATTGCCCTCATTTTATCAAACACATTCTTTGTCCGGGGCTAAAACAAGTGTCACAGTAAATGAACATGACTGTAGAGATTAATAGTTTCCCAGCAGTGAAATCTGAGTAAGAACCCCACGTTGGCAACCAGTGTCCGGTTTAAACTGGGAAGGAGGTTTGCATTAATTTTTCAGGAGCACTTTCCCTTCCAAGGATCCACCTATGGAGCTATGATCACCTGGGTGCTGCTGGTCGGGATAACCCACAGCCCCTGTCACCAGGACGTCCTGGAGGCCCTTGGGACCCTTCTAGCCCTGGGGACCTCTCTGGCCCTTGGAACTTCTCTGGGCAGAGCTTTGGCCACGGCTGCCCAGGCAGGCTGGTCTACAGGGTACAGCTCTCCCACCCACCCTCCACAAGGCATCACAGAGAAGGGGCTGCAGTAGGTTTCCTTTGGGTTTTACTAAAGGACAGAGTGATCCTGACTTTTTCTTGCAGAGGAGCTTTAGATGTTTCCTCTGTTGTTTAAGAATATTTTTTTCTTGATATCTTGAAGGCCAACAACCAGTATTAGGAAGAAAAACTGAAAACTTTACAGCAATATTTATTCAAACGGGTAACAGCAAATTCTATCTAAGCACCTAACAAAATAAAATTTAATCTTCAGCCAACACTAAAATGTGGCTTCTGGGTTGTCTTTTATAAACACTCAGTTTATACTTTTACTCCCATCATTTCCCTTAGAAGCCATTCCCTCAACTTTATATCCAGGCAGGGTAACAATGCTCTGTCACACTCTCAGTTTTATTTTAAAGTGATATTGAAATTTTGAAGATCATGGAGAAGACATCCCCCCCTCCCACCCTTATGCTTTGAAATCCAAAAGTGTCATACAAGATGTTCTTGGAGTGTATCGTTTCTTAAGGGACTGGATTACAACATGAAATATGCTCAAGAGATGGAAATGTGAAGTCTCTTTAACCTAATGGGGAAAGGAATAGCCTGAACAAATAGCTGGAAACTGGAGCCAGAAAAATTCACATGTGAAGGAAAGCACTCATTTGTAGGACACTGCTCAGGGAAGTGGCAATTAGCACTGTTATTTGGTGCTTTTAAGCCTTCCTAGAAATTATGTTTTTGTCAGACACAAGTTATGGGACACAATACTGGGTGAAGTGGATGAGATCTAATGGCCAATGTTATATAAAATACATCTGCTCCTCTAGACTTGATGTTTTTGTAGATTCATAGAATTTAACACTGAGGGTCACAGTTTCTTCTGCTGCTTAGTCCAAACTCAGTGACACTGGTCAAGAATCATGTGAAGATCCTGAAGCGCAGGTCCCTTCCCCTGAGGCTGCTGTCGTGTAGTTCTTAATTTTCCTTCAGTTTATCTAGAGTTGTTATTGACAAAGGACCTCGAGAGTAAAGCATCTTTGCATAATTATTTATGCTTCAGGTTTAAACTCTCAAATCCATTCCTTTGTCTATTTTCGCTAAGATTTTGCCCCTTACTCCATGGAATAACAGGCACATTCTGGGTGCTGATGTTTTCCCTGCTGAACCTGCCTTACAGATAGCATGAACAGTGCAGTTATGCCTATTAGTCACAGTGCTCGGCCCTGGTGTTAGACTAATTTGGAAAGACTTCCTGCATAGCAAGAAACAGCAGGATTTGATCATAGTCAGAGATCCATTACAACGTGCAGCAAGGCTCTTTAAGGAGCCCTTATCACCTGAGACGTTTAAAAACTGCGCTCCATGAGGCATCAGTAAAAAAAAAAAAAAACGCAAAGAAACGCCGCATTCAAAGGAAGATGGATCACTAGATCTGCTAGATCTTTTCCATCACTGAATTCTGGGACAGTGATTTGATTAAACAGGAATAATAAAAAAATCTGACAAAACAGGGAGAGAATGGACAGCGAATATTGACTCTTTAACTGCACTATTTTGTGGAATATTAAATTAATGTTCCCACATGATGTCCAGGCATCAATCCTGATCTCCCTGGAGTCAATGGTGACATTTCTATTGCCTTCCGTGGAAGAGAACTATTTATCTGAGGGCATCTGGATCAAAATAAACACAAGGAAATAGATTGTACTTGAAAATATTTTGAACTTCCTTTTGCTTGATTTGAACAATTGCTTTGGTCCTAGGTTATTAAATCTTGACTTTACCCCAAGAGAGGTTGCTGTTGTATTACTATCCCCTTTCCTTTGCTGCAGGGATAATCAAACATTTCAATAGCTTTCTGTTGTCTGTGAGACTATACTTACTTTTAACCCTTTTTCAGCCTAGTCAAACAAAAATGTTAATGAAAACATCTCCAGACAGCGCTTGGTCAATCTAAATATCGATTAGATTAAAAAAAAAAAAAAGAAGAGTGCTCTGTCAACTGTTAAAAATCAGGTATTTTACAGAGAGTGAAAATATCGATGCACTTTGTTCTGAAAAGAAAATCACCTTGTGAAATTTGAGCACCAGCGCTAGGCAAATATACAGATTTTGATGACATCTTCTGTTTTAAAGTGCTACCCTAAATCCCACAGCTCACATCTTCAGCTCACAGCAACTGACATATTCTATTTTTTTTTTTCTTTTTTAACAAAATAAAACATGCTGATCTTTGAATGAGCACTATGGGAAAAAAGTGCATCTCTTCTGGTTTACGTTAGACAGCCTTTTTGCTTCCGTCTTGTAACCCCTTTTTTTGCCCCATGAAAACATCCCCTCAATAAGATTCACAGCTGTTTACATGAATGTCTAACTCTATTAGCTGCCAAGGGGGAGAGCTATAAACTTAACTAGTTATTCTTTGGTTTTAACTAATGTAGCTGTCACTCAATTTTTCCCTTGGTTCCTAGGACAAAGTAAGTAGTACTGGGGCAAAATGTGTTGGTTTTCCAAATGTGTTTTTGTAGGATCCTGTAAATAATACTGTTCAGAAGCACGTATGAGCCCCGTTACATTATGTGACCTCTTAGGTATTAACAATGTGCATTTCTATAGTCTTATTTAAGCAGTCAAGTTACAAATACACACAGACCGACGCAACAAACTCAGAGCAAGAATTTACCATCTGCCTCTCAGTATGAAAACCTTCCCCAATGAGCGGATAATTTACTTTCCTCAGTCGGCAGTATAACTCAGCCGGACAATTAGAGGCCCTGGTAGTTTAATAAAGTTTCCAGGGAGGCGGCGGAGGCAGGGAAGGGTTAAGGCGCGCAGCCTCGGCTGCCTCCCAGCCCCTTCCGCGGGGGTGGGCGCAGGGGAAGGAGTGTGGCCTTTTTCTAAGGAGAGAGGGGTGCGAAGGGAAAGCCCACTGGCTGTGTTGGCTGTTTGGTCGGGGGAAAAAGCTTTGTTTGGTGTTACTTTGTGTATTAATGAACCATGCCTTAAGGGAAGGGCCTACAAGAGATTTGGGAGTTTCCCGGGCGGGCAGGGGTCTCCCCGGGCTGCGAGGGAGCCCGGCGCTCCGGAGGGATGCTGACATCCCCTTCGCCCCGGCTCCCGGGGGTACAAAGCAGGCAGGGACAAGGTCCTGCAGCCGTCCTGCGGGAGCACAGATTGTCCCATCAGGACCCCTCTCCCCCTTTTTCCCTCTCCTACGAGCCCGTCCAGTGGCAACTCCGTCCCCCTCCCCGGCCCCTGCTCAGCCCCCCGCGGGGCGGCGGAGGGGTTGGGGGGGCCCCGCCTGTCCCTGTCCCGGGCAGCCCAGCCCCAGCTTTCGCCCGGTTCTAGCAGGAACTTCGTGTCTTTACGGTCGCGGGTAGCGTTTTGCCGGGACGGAACCGCCCACGCGTGGGAGCCGGGCGGGCAGCGGTGGGCAGCGCGGGTGCGCTTCTCTCGTTTCTTGCGGAAAACCGGTCTGGAAACGCAACCGCCGGGTTCAGAGGCCGGGGAAGCGCGGGAGCATCCTCTGCTTCTGCGGCGGCCATGCCGTCGGTTTGACCCACGGGCTTAAAAATACACGAGCGGGGACTTTCCGTCCCATCCCCCGTCTGTCCCCGAGCAGCCGGGGTTTCCTAAATGGCTGCTCGGGAGCAGTTGTTTGGCTCTCCCGCAGGAGCTGGTGCGGGTCAAACCCGCCTCCCCTCTCGCCGCCAACAGCCCCCCACTCGCGGGGGGGTGTCCTCTCCCTCCCCCTTGCTCTTTTCTGTAATATGCGGCCCTTCTCCAAAGCCACCCTCCTGCCCCTCCATGAGTGCACTGCTCTGAATGCAGCAAAAGAATCAGTAATACCCGCGGTTCGGTATTCCCCAGGAGTTCAGAAAACTCTTTTTGGGAAACTAAGCACGATAGACAACTGGTAGTTACCCATCCACAACCAAATTCTCCTCCAGAGCTAAAGACAGTGAAAGGTATTTAATACTGAGTCCTGATGAGATAAATATTGCCCTAAAAATCACCTCATTCATTACACAAACCTGATTAATGCTTTATGCCCGTAGCTGTTTATTGACTACCGAATCAAGCCTTGTGGAAAAAAAACCCAGCAAACCAACAAATCCTAATAATATATGATTGTGCAATTAAAGACTGTCTTATAGTGTGTGCACAAAAGGGACTAAATTAAAAACTACATGAGCAGCCATATGCCAGCATCCTAACTCTTCGGTACCTTCCTTTGTAGGCTGGGTTTTCTAAAGGTGAAAACAATCCCCCCCAAGCCCAGTGTGGAATTTCCAGTGACTGCAGCAACATTCCTTGTTAGCAGGACCTGAAACCTGAACCTTCAGCAGGGCACTACATCTTGAGCTACAGGACTAACAGGGCTGGTCCCATCCAGGATAACAGCGTTATTTTGGGTGTGGAGGATTGGTTCCCAGGGTCACGCTGGGAGCGGGGGAGCAGGCAGTGGGCTGCGCACCCCTCTGCTCCTCCCTTTCCCCCTCACTGCTTGCCCTCAGCTTCCCATCCAGTGGGTGCTACAGCTGGTCCTATTGCAGTACCTTGGCCTGGCCATCGGTTCAAATGTGCATGCTTAGTTATTTTTGGTGCGTCACCATCATTTTTGTTGCGAATGTGACTAAAAGGAATGTTCGTAGCTTTATATCTTGGCCAAATCATAGCACAAAGACACGGGACAGAGAAAAGGCTCTTTTCTGGCGCCAGGTCTTTCCTCTTGCTAAATTTCAAAAATCTTTTGAAAGCAAGTTGAAGGTGTTATAAATTCCCTAATATGTTCCAAAAGTATTTTATAGAGGAAAGTGTTTTGCAGCACAAATACAAGGGTAACCATTTCCTTAGTTTACCAATACTTTAATTCAGTTGTGTAAATTTCAAGGTACCGTTGACAAGGTGTTCGTTGCTTGTGGTCTCCATCCTCATTTTAAAACTGTTAATACTTCTGTCATGACAAAGAACTGATTTTACTGTTATTGTCTGGGTCTACATGTGAAAATTTACCACTAGACGGATATTTTCTAGAGAACTAGATAGGGAAGACTGTTTCTGTGTTGTCTTTGCAAGAGGTCTACTTATCCCTGTCAGATTTCTGCAGGGCACTGCTGATTTTACTAAAACTGAAATGCTTACTTTGACTTTGCATTGTGCATTATTTTAACAGCAGAAGATGGCATATAAACACCTTTTATCTACTTTCCCTCCTACCGGGCTTGTAACATCAAAGATCATCCCATTCATCTTTGTTTCAAGGCGGGCTGTAAGTTTTCATCTGACAGGGTTGTTGAAAATCAAACTGACTATACTTGATCACAGTGGGATCTGCATGAAAATCCATCTACAAGTTGAGCTGTAATACTTACCTGTCTAGGTCAATTTGAGAACAACAAGAATGATAAGCACATAAAGCTGAAATAGTGTTGTTTCACAGTAGGACTGTTCCACCGCCAGTATAGCAGAAAAGGCTGATTTAAGGAAATGTGGGACTGCATGCAAAGCCACATGATTTTATCCTAGAGGTTATTAGATGCAACTCGTTGGGATAATTTGTCTTTCCACTTGCCCTGACTTTGTATGCCATATTGCCTGGGGATTATCCCAGCTGAAGAAGGAGGATTAAAGTATGTGAAGGAATGTAGTGGAAGTGTCAATAGAGGTTTCCTGTTGAACAGGGGAAGAGGAAAAAAATCCATGCATGTGCCTCGGTGTTGTGGAGGAAAAAATGTTGGTCTCCAGTGGAGCTCAAGCTGTCACTGGAAAGCTTACGGGTGCAGGGCACAGCCGCAGCTGGCACGAGCTGGAGGTTCAGCTTCAGCCTATTGCGGGAGAGCCCTGGGAGGCTGTGGCTGATCATCGGTGTAGTTTTGGCATTGCTAAGCAAAACAGACCCAGCAGCGGATCATATATTTATTTATATCTTGTTATTCTAATTTATATACGCAGGAAAATGGAAAAATGAGAAAAATCCTCTCCCTTTTCAAAATGAAATGATAGCGTGCTATGATGTTCTCCCACTTTTGTGCAGTCTCATATATCAAATAACCTAACTATATTAATCAGAATACTTTTTTTTGTTTTATTTTTCCTGAGAGTTAGCCTTGCTTGAAAAAAAAAGTTTCTTTTGACTTAGATATACCGGCTCTCCATGGACATGAATAACCCTAAAGAAGCTATTCCCCTAAGTAAGCCTTGGACATCATGTATTTATTTGGAAATTCAGTCATTAGCTGTGTATCTTCCCATAATTTGAGCAAGTTAGCCAGATATATGAGTGTTTATATGTGTATTAGTGGTTGAGCTAGTAATATTGCCTATAACTATAGCTTTCTGACTCTTTCCATTATGTGGCCACACTCATAACTCAGCCAAACTTTAACTACTGGGACTGAAACTTTCCAAAGAAATATTGAGCCTGAGGCAGAACTTGCAATGGAAAGTTTCAACTAAAAGAGTTCAGATTTCTCTAAAAACAAGAGTGAGAAAATTGCTTTGTTTGGCTCATGTTAACAAAACAATAAAAAAAAAACACCCAATCCCTAACTTTACAGAAAAGCTGTAGTGTTTTCTATATCGGTGTCATGATCCCGTATTTTGGGGAACAACAGTATTTGGAAAGACACTTCTAGCTGCTCCTGGGAAAACATGTGGGGGTTTGGTTGAGCCATCATCCTCAGGGCAGTTACAGTCTGAGGGTGTTCAGGCTTTTCTGTTCAAGTCTCCCAATGATTTGACCTGACTGGAGCCCTTGTTTCTCCCAACCTTGGAGACTGCCATGGGGCTGAGCTCTCTGGAGGGGCCGGGGCAGCACCCCAGAGCATCCCATGCTTTTGGGCCAGGCGAGCTGTGGGGAGAGGGGCTGTGGGGTGCTGCCCGTCCTTTTCACGAATGAAATTTCCACTAGGAAATTATGTACAAAAGTAAGATGAGGTTGTGAAATCAAGTGTTCAGGAATTAGGAAATGCCAGAGTGACATTTCCTGTGCTGTCTTACCTCTTTGTCCCCCTTCTGCATAGCTGTTATGATGCAACCTTTGAGCGCTCAAACTGTTTTTACAGCTTTCTCCTCACAAGCGTTTCTTTTCTTGTGACAGCAATTTTTTTTTTTAAATTTAATTTTTTTTTAGCAGCAATAGCCCGGTGGCCGTGCATATTACAAAGTAAAAATGGATTTTTTTTTCTTGAGCAAAGTTTTTTTTTTTTTCGCATTTTGATGCCTTTGAAAGCGAGTGTTCTGTGACCCTCATGGAGATAGACATCTGTAAATGAATTGGATCTGTCAGAGCTGTTGTTTCTCTTCTTTGTCTTTTGTTTGTTGCTGTTTTGCCATTTTTGACCATTCTCGGCCCTTATCTTGAAGTTTTAGCATGGAGGCCAGTATTAAGCAAAACAAAAAAATACTGTCTAAAACAGAGGAGCAGTTCGTGTTGCCCTAAAGAGGAAGGAAGGATGCCTCTTCCTGCCTAACCGACGGAGTGTTCTGCAAGGCGTTACTTATTGCTCTGCCTTCCCCTGCCTGTTTCCTGGAGAAGGTGGAAAGCAAAATGATAAACGTCCTTGGCTGAAGCTTGCACAAATTAGGATACAGAGACAAATGACTTCCCAGATCTTCTTATTGTAAATCCTTGGCGGGTTTTGTCTAAAATTAAAAATAGGCGTTCTGTATATTCCTGCTCCATTATTGCCTGCAAATATATAAATTAAACATATCAAAGGAGAATAAACTCTAATTGTGTGAGATACAAGTTGTACTTCTAAAAAGAAAGACGTCTGAGTAAGTAAGATGTAACAGCAGCGCTGAAGTTGCTACTTTCATAATGACTCAAATCTGATGCTTGTCTTCTAGCATTTAAGAAGCAAATTTTTACAACTGCCCACAGAAAGTAGCAAGCTTTTGGGAACATAATACATAAAAACTTCATCGGTTAATATAAAATCAGAGATCAGCTGGATGCCATAGAAGACAGGGTTCTAGATTTCTACTCTTGGTAGAAAAACTAAATGTATTATGTGTGTGTCCCCCCCCTCCCCCCCCCCCCCCCCCTTGAATTTTAACAGAATTTAAAAGCAATTGCAGAAATGACATTGCTGTTGTGCCTCACAGGGGTGTGGGCAGCCTTCCCTGCGGTCGCTGACGCCAGCCTGCTCGCCTGGCCCTGATGGGAGGGGATGCTGCTCTGCTGGGGGGTGGCTGGGGGCAGGCAGGGCTCATGGATCCCCCCCCCAGCCCCTTAGCCCCCCCGGCCAGCCATGCCGACCCTCTGCCATACACCGCCATCTCTGGGGGATCTGAGCATGCCAGAGCAGCTCCTTGGGTGCCGTGAGTCCTCCCTCCTTGTCAGGAGAAATAAGATACTTCCGAAATATTATCAAATTCCCTTTAGCATATGTCTGGAAGAGTTGTTGTGGGTTTTTTTAAGTATTTGATTTTTCCAGTCTTTCACTGAATCTGTGTACCTTTTTTCAATATATTACGAGGTATTATGCACTGGCTTTTTGTATCAGCAGGCACAGATTGTTTAGTTCCCCAATTAGTAACATTCCCTTTGAAGAAATGTGTGGCTGGGATTTCCGCCCCCCCCCCCGCAATTTCTCCTGTTGCTCAGACCCACTGACCTCCCTGCCGGATGGGCACCTATCCCTGCTCTCACCGCTTGTCTCCGTCCTGCTGCCTTCACTCCTGCCTCAAGCTCTCTTCCACCTCCTGGCACTGTTTTACCCTGGAGTCATTGAAACAGGTCTCTTCTCCCACACACCAGTAGAGAGACCAGACACCATGTCTGAAAATCAAGCTGGGGTTTGTGGGGTTAAAAATATCTCCACTGGGTGACAGACAGGTAGCTGAGACCTGACTCATTAATTGTAATTAGTTGAAGGTATCTTCTTAGCATAGTGCTGTTGCTCTTGGATGAGAACTGTGAGCATGAAGCCAGTAGGGTGATTACTCTTAATTTCTTTCACAAACCACCTTGTAACATACTTACTTTACATTATACTATATATAATGTGATCATATGATTACCTTAAGCTTTTGGCATACGTACATCAGGTTCCCTCTGTGTATCACCACAGATGTGTCCCCATGGGCTGAACCACAGCATTACAGATCTCATCAACATGTCTGTAACAGTCCAAAGCTCCTTTTCATGCTCCTGCAGCTCTGCTGTTACCTATTTTCAGAAGTGTCATACAGAACCAGAAAGCAGTGATTTCCAGATGGTATTTTTCAGTCCTTGAAATGAATCTGTATGAACTCCAGGCAATTACTCTGTTGATACTATGTTTGAACTGGGATCTCCTTTGATAGACATTCCTGTGCACAAGAAGTAACCAGGATCCTCAGGCCGGTCTTGTCCCGTGTAGGCAGACCAGAGGGACCCTGTACACACCTGTGCCCTGCAAACAGCAGTCACATTTTCCTTTTGTTTTCTGTTGAGCTGCAAGCGTTTATTGGGGTGGTTTGTGAATCCATCTCCACGGGATGTCTTGCTAGGCTGTGCTTGGTAAGAAGTTGCTACAGGCTGTTGTGGGCCTGTGTATGCTGAATTCCTTACTGAGTAAATGTAAATGAGAGGATTTGAGAACTTCCACAACAATTGAACTCTCCAGTTCTGTCTGTAGCAACCTTCATTTAATCTGTGGCAAACTCATCAGAGCACCTACCAGCCTCACCAGTTTCGTATCTCACCAGGAGATTTTGGGGCATTGCAAACTCCAGCAGATTGAGGGGTGGATCTGAAAACGTGACCAAAACGCGTCTCAGAAACTGTTCCTTTGTCTCACACATCAGATTTTCTTCTTCCTCTGTCTGGGTAATTTGTTTCTTAAATGATGAGGTGATGCTGTCGGTTCTGATAACATGCTCAAAGCTTTTGTAGATGTGGTGTCCTCTGTGCAGATAGGCTGTGGTTTTGCCAGTATCTTTTTGTTTTGTATGCTTTCTGGTGGTGGTCTGAAACTCTCAGCCTGTCCTCACTGACTGTATGCTCAGGATGCAGCGCCTTACAGGCTGCTAATTGTTTCTTGAGGTTTAAGTCTTTAAAAGCTTAAAAATTGTTGCCGCTCTTAATGTGTCTTATGAAATATGTGAAGGTTTCTTCAGTTCTCAGAAACAATATTTTGAACTGAACTAAAATCTTTTTTAGTTCTTTGATTTAAAAAACTCTGTAGATCCTTCAGTACCTCTAAATTGTGCCTGATTCGTTCCAGGTTCAGAAGGCACTCTGAAGGACTGAAGCAATCCAAACATGCATTTTTTTTCCTTGGTCCTTTGCCCCCATCATTACCTGAGATTATCCAAATTAAAACTGCTGAAACGTCTTGCTCCTAACATTTTATCCATGTGTTTGAGCTGCCTGTGCATTATGTCTCATGCAGCCAGTGCATGTTTTTATGTCTCTTTTGGGCTTTTGAGGCTGTGCAGGTGGGGATGTCCAGGGTTAGGCACCTTGTCCAGTCAGGCTAACCTCCAGAATATCACTTAGCTTCGCTGATACCTGATATTCAGGGAATTCAACCTGGGAACTGCCCGCCAGGAACACTACTTAGTTGCAGTGCGATCTGATGTTGCACTTGATCATATCTTGACAAGCTCCCCTTTATTCCTGGAGGCTGCATTGGTGCAGCATTACCGCAGCTGTGCTAATTGTTTCCTTTCACTGCCTTCCACCAAGGCTTCTGTTAAGTCAGTCCCTAACTTGTACCGGCCAGGCTGCCTCACCGCTTTTCACCTCTGTTGCTGTCAGAGGCTTTGAGATGTTGTCTCCACCGTCTGATTTTTCCCTAGCTGCACCTCCCGCCCAGCCTTAGTGAGGGCTCACGTGCACAGCTCATTCCTCAGTTCAGCCTGTAACATACTTCTGCTGAATGGCAATCTTGTTCTTGCTCAAGAACATGAATCTCGCCAGGTTTAGGAAGAGCTGGCTTTCCATGGTTGCCTGCACTAGTTGCTCAGCAATAGCTGTTATTTTAATTTGTGTAGTCCACACTTGCTTTTCTTCCAGCATGTCAGTTTGTCCAAGAGCTGGAGTGATTTCAGATCTCTGAGCCATCACCATGGTGTGCTGGCTACTAATGTTCTCAAGCCCAAAGGTGGTCTTTGCATGGATCATACCAGCAGTTGCTGGCAGTGGCTCTTGTCTGCCAGCAGCTTTCTTCCCTTTCCTATGCTTTTCTCTCTGGACAACCTGTGCTTAGTGCTGTTGCCTGCCAAGAGTGGCCTGTGGGCATCACCTGGCCTGGGACCCAGGGGGGAAAAGTTTATTTTATCCACTGTAGTTTGGAGCTTCTGGCCCATTGCCCTCTCGAAAGGGTAATCGCTCCACTGGCCACTATTTCTTCAAGTGCATAAAGGTTTGACAAAGGAGCCCTCCTCTGGCAGAGAATTAACAGTCAATGCCCCTGAAGAAACCGCATTTCTGTTTTTACACTTCTAATTCTCCAGCAGTAACCTGGACCAGGACCTGTGGCTGGAGAAAGCAGGCAGTTGCCAGGGGCACTCAACTGCTGGAGACCAGCAAAACCAGTTGCGGATTTGGGATTTGCCGCCTGCCTTGCTTATGCCAAGACGCAGGAAGACCAGGCTGGTTTCTCTTTCTGAGGGAAGACACAGGGGCTCAGCTCGGCGCAGGGCGGCAGCCCCCGGCGGCAGCCATGCTGCTCCCCGCTCTTCTCTGCTGGCTGGCAGGGGCAGCGGCAAACCCCGATCTGGGCTCTTCTCCTGGCTGGTGCCGACAGCTCTGCCCTTTTCCAGCAGCGGGATCCTCACGTGGCTGAGTTGGGCCCCTCATTCCCGGAGTTGTCACCTCCCTCCTGCCGAGCTCCGAGCTGGCTGTGACCCGCTCTACGCGCTGCCCCGGCCCCTGCCCTCCTCTAGCAAGGGTGACACAGACCCCTCGGTGCAATGGGGCCTCCTCCACGGGGGTCAACCGCCACCCTGGGGGGGTGCGTGTGGCCAAGTCCCCTCCTGCCAGCCCCTCACTGCCCCCCGGTACAGCCCAGGGTGCTGCTTGTTGTTGCCTATCTGCCGTTCTCCGTCACCTGGCAGGGGCCAACCCCCCGTTTGTCGCTGGCTATCTCGGAGGGACGCTGGTGGGTGCTAAACCCTCTGAAGCTGATAAAAAGCAGCTGGGTGTGTATTTTCCACAGAACATTCGTTGCATCTGTAAATCTGTAAAAACAAATGCCAAGACAAACCTTCGGCAGGTTTATAGCCCTGTTTTGTGTTTCCAGCCCTTCAGCTCCAGCCCTTCCAGCTCTGAAGAGGGGACGCTATCGGCACAGGCATTTGTGCCTTGACACTGCCTTTGGCCAACGGTCCAAAACCATACAACGTATCTTCAAAATTCCATTTCTTTTTCAGTTTGGGTGAAATTTCTCCCTCCTTGTGATTAAGAGAATACATTTATTGTCTTTTCTGGGTGAGGTGAAACGCACTCTGTGCATCAGTGGACGACTTTGTGCCACGCCATCCACTGCTGACCTCCCTGGATATATTGGGAGCGGGACTGGTTTGAGAGCTGGTGTTACTCCAGCTCACGTCACTGGGTTCAAACGCTCATACCCAATCTGCCGATCAATAGCAGGGAAAAGGGAGGTTTGTCCTCATCCAGGTCACAAAAGCTTTCCAATATTTTTCTCACAGCTCAGGGCTCCCAAAATCCTGTTCTTCCCTTTACCCATTTTTCTTCAGCTTTCCAAAACTCTTTGCCTTAACTATCACTTGAAGTCTATTCAACATGATTTATTTACTGTCAAATCCTCTTAATGCCTCGAGGGGGCTTGTTTCTTTGTTTCATGCCTAATAAACATGTTACGCTGTGTTTTTTGCCCGGTGAAGAAGTGACAAATGTGGTCAGAGCCTTGGTTAGCTGCCGGGTGGTGAAGAGCTTGCAGAAGGAGCAGGGAGGGCAGTGAGTGCAGGAGAGGACAGAAAAAGGGGTTCCCCTCCTTCTTCTGTCAGCTTTTTCTCCCACTGGCCAGCCAGGACATGGTAGGTAGGACCTTGCTCTCCCCCTTTCATCGACATGGTGAAGGGGTTGGAGGCAAATGTCAGGAGGGAAGAAGAGCTATTTAAGCTAACAGGCAGCGTTGGGTCAAGTGGGGTATAAATTGCCAGTGAATACATTTTTTGGTAAAAATGAGAAGGTTTCCCACCATTAGAGGAGCACGGTTTTGGAGGCTTGATGGTGCTTCCTGAGGTTATATTACATGGTGTGTGCTGTAATCGGGAGCACCAATTAATTTAAACTGTATCTTAATCCCCGACTTGCAGTTGTAATCTGGGAACTGTGTTCTCAGAAGCTTGCAGATTTAATAGGCTGCCTGTTTTGATGTCAGAATAATATTTTTTCCTATTAGGATAAAACTGAGGAAGGATGGGTATTTTTATGTCTTATTTTTCTGTTTTTCTACTCATGTGTCATTATGGCAATAAATCTGGCAGAGGGTGTGGGTCTAAACAGTAGGTACATTTTATACCTTTGTAATATTTAGTGTAATAATCACTTTGAAACTTGAAGCTGGTGTCCCGCATGGATAGGAGGTTGAAGTCCGATCTCCCAGAAGTGAAACGCTGGGGTTTTGCTGGTAGAGCGCTGAAAAAGGAGACCCAGAGCCTCTTCAGGTTGAGTGCCCCCCCTCCGTGCTCCTCTCTTTCTCTTTAAGGTGGGAAGATGTCAGATGTCTGAAACTGGTTTCTGTAGGTAGGCTGAGGACAGTGGACCATGAATTATAAGTTGTATGGTGGGAGTCCTGTAACTCCTACACTGGATCCACTTAAATGCTTGGATATGTTAAGCTAATAAAGTTGCAGGCTGCCGCTGAAATCCATCCCAGAGTCTGTCTTCAATAGCCTCCTTGTAGTGATTAATGACAGCAAGCCCGTTGCTGTTTGCAATGAAGGATTTGCTTGTATCTGTCTGCGTTTGCAGATAGCGAAGTTTCAGATAACGGATTATAGTTCCTGTGGTTCTTTGTTGCCTAGAACACGGCACAGAAATTTTACACCCCTGTAAATTGTTGTCAAATGCTGCTATTCTGGCTTAGTAATCCACGTGTTCATTTTGCATAGCTGTAACTGAATAGTTATGGTATAATGTCGGGAGGAAAATTGGGACCCTTGATTCCAGCGGTGTTGCCGTACCAGTAGTTCAGACAGATTTTCCCCTTCCAGTTCTGAATAGATGTATACTGGAATATTTTTATAGATGCTGGCAGCCCAGGAAAGAATAATTAGCATGATGATGACTAGTAAATTGCCATCAATGGCTTTTTTTATTTACAAAACATCTGTTTTTCATAAGTTTTCCTCTTCTTTCCCTTTTCATCATGCTTATGCCCATGACATTTAAAAAAAAATCTTTTTTTTTTTTTCTTAAAAAAATGATGACATGAAAGTTGCTCAAGTATAAGTAAAATAAACTCTAGGAATCCTTAAGCTATCAAATGTTTTCTATGTAAGTACCAATAACTATTCTCTAATTGTATTTCAATAACAGTGTGTGGTTTAAATATTCTGCAGTTCTTGGTGGGATGAAGAGATAGAAAAGCAAAAAGAAATTCAAGTGATCAAAAGATCTGATTTCCCAAGACCATATTTTAGATTTCTTCGTTGCTTTCTGCAATAGCCTCAGGTGTTAGTTAGGTCTCTCAATTAGAAGCATAGCATAATGTTAAATGTTTTGATTGTCAAAAACATCCCTCTCATTTATAATATGGCTGTGAGGTCTGACATACATGTACATATACTTCCAAATGAAAAGTATCATTCTGTTTGGTTTGGTACCAGTCACAGTGTGTCTAAGTGCTACAGGTTTGATGTGTGCCGCCACAGGGCTTTTTGTTTACTTTGTTAAAGAAAACACCTCCCATTAGACTAAGGTGTGTGATTAAAAAAAAAATTATGCAGATTTCTGCAAACAGATCTCACCCACTTGACTTGGAGTGCTCAAACACCACTTGAAGTATTGATGTTTTCTTCACAATATTTCTAATTTTCTGTTACATTTATAGATACTTTTTGGATTGTACCCTTCACTTTGGATCCTTCCAGTGTCCTTCCCATTAAAATTAATCTGAATATTTCCTTACTGGGGGAAGGCAGGGAGAGACAGGAGAGCAAAGGGGAAATTCCCATTCATTGGTTCGGCAGCGCTGATGGAGCTGAATGAAATCTTTCCACTCATTCAGTTTCTACGGCCTAATATTCACCACCTTGTGACTCCTTGGCTTGTGCCCATGGCACACTGAATTCCCAGATGGTCTCCGCATTGAAATGCTAGCCAGGCCCGGGACTGTTCAGCTTCCAAGACCAGGCAAAACTGGGTGCATTGAGTCTAGCATGGCGAAAGGCCAACCTGCACCTAACCATGTAATAATTTACAGATACATATGAATCCTTCATATTCTGGAAGATATTTTTCATTTGGTGTACATATATATGTCCCATTAAACTGAGTAACAGTTACGCATGTTCACGGAGAGGAGAATAACTTCTGTGTTTTCCTTCTTACAAGGCATATGCTGTTAAGATATATATTTTTAATTGATTAAGAGGTGGGAACAGTAACAGTGTATCTGATCCAAGTTTTTAGCAAAAGACTCTTTATTGGCCTCCATACCGTAAAACATTATTCTAGGCATGATCCCAAAGGCCTTTTTAATCATCAGGCTAGATGAAAAGAATATACATTTCTAAGTATCCTGGAAGTACTAGTAATTTAAATTACAAGTTTATCTTGTTAACATTTTGTTCGGTGGGCAATAAGCCACAATTCAGAAATGTTAAACAAAATCCTGTCTTTTTTTATAAAAATATGTTTCAGAGCTTTGGAAGCTTTTCCATTCTCAGTCCTTTTTGCATGGTAGGATCTCAAATACCTGTCAGAGATACTCTCCTTGTTATTAGCAGAAGAATGGTCCTTGCACCCTGCGTTTGGTGTGGCTGCGGCACCCCAGGTTATTGTCCAGTATGGGCCCATGCCGGGAGGATCCTGAGACCTATCAACTTGTCCTAGGCATTATACGATCAAAAATGATGCCTCATATCAAAAGCACACGGGAGGTGACTTTTCTGGTATTTTCAAGGCAAGTAAGTGGCTGTGGTTGGACTCGCAGCTTTAGCTCGTGCTCACAGGTATTTGTGGGGTTGCCTTGTGCATCTGCAATTTATCTGCTTGGGACTGTAGCCCTCACTTAGCACTTGTCCTGCGCCCACAGCCAGAACGTGCATCCTTGAAAGGTACCCTCTTGAATTGTCCCCACCATTGTATTCTTACATTTTAAATAATGTTCAAGCATTTTAATGCTAAAGGCCAATGTAAACATTTATATATATTTAAATAACCTAAATGAGTGTGCACGGTCTATAGACTCTTTTCTTAAAAAAAAAAATCACTTTCCTTTCCTTTGCAAATGATTTATAGTATGAGATTCTATCATTATTTTCATAAGCTCATACTGTATGAAAATGTAGCATGGACTATCTCAGAGCTATTGAAATAGGTGATGAAAACCATAAAGTTAGGGAAGTACACAATTGTATGATAACTATTCATATGTCTGCTTTGAAATAAGAATATGCCATGTAAAAGTTAAGTTTTATGAGCAGACATGTTAGCACGACCTCTTATTGAGGTCTCCTGTTAGTTTCTGCTAAAGACTCAGTCCTCAATTGTTTATAGCTCTGCCATCTGTTATCTGCTTAGGCTGAAATTTCCCGTAGCGTAAACCTGGGTTGTGCAGTATTAGTTTGGAAAATTTCATTCAGAATGGTTTATCTGGTGGGGGGAAATGGCTTTAGCCATGCTAAAACTCCTTTTTTAATGCTTTAAGAGCTTCTTGCTTTGGAACCGGCTTCTTGATAAGGGGATGGGGAAGAAGGGTCATGGAGCAGGAGTTTTGTCTTATTCTGAAACCTGGTCAAATGTGGTTTATAAAAAAAGCCATTGTGTGCAGATGCCCTATATAAATACTGTAGACTATAGTCTCTATACATCTAACCAGAAATACCATGTGTGGAGAGCATCTCAAGCCCCTGATAGCTCACACGTGTGATTAGAAACCATGTTTCTGACAGCAGAGGAGGGCGATGGTGAGCCCCAGCTTTGCAGGGTGCGTGCCTAGGGCAGCCTTGCATGGTCGTGCCATTCCCAAGCAGGGCAGAGTTTGATGGGACAAGCACAGTCCTGCCTGGGCAACTATTCTGTGAAGGACAGTTGGCAAGCAACGCTGAGCATCTCAGAGAGATCACTTTACCACATTTGGTAGCAGCGTTATGACCCCGAAGGCTGCCACCGTGCCTTAACATGCCAAGACTCACAAGAGCTTGCCATCATGCCCTTCAGTGGTCTTACCCTTGGTCTCTTCCCAGAGCGACCAAAGAGCACAAATGGGACATCTTTGCTCTGTGTTGAGCCTCTCTTAGGGGTCAAGCTTGAAATTTCATCTTTGTTCCATCTCTCTCCATTAGCTGCATTTGTGTGTGTGCCCGTGAGAGTTTCTATTTACTAAGAATCAACTGCTGCCGTCTTAGACATATCTGCCTCTGTAATTGTTGCTGTGCCCACAGTGGTGAGCTAAGAGAGATGTCTGAGCAGTCCAGCTGTAGTAAAGATTTGCCATGTTGCTAACGACGGTCTGCAGTTTTCAATAAACCGAACTGTGAGTATTAAAGGCAGAACTGCAGTTTCCTATCTTTTGTCATTTTTTTTCTCCCTTCTTCTTGTTATTTATCTTGTTTGTTTCACCCTAAAAATAAAAGGAATTAGACCATTTACACATGAAAGCTGAGATCTATCATTTAAATATTTTTACCAAGGGACATTTGATACTCTTTGAGAGATTGCTGAGTGAAGAAAAATGTTATAAATAGAGAAGAGGAAGGAGATTGTATAAAATTTGGCATAGCAAGTATTTGATTTGTTTTTCCCTTTTCTTTCTGTGTGTGTTCAATCAGTTACCTTGCTGGGTGAAATATTGCAAGTGAAACCAACTCTTTGGTAACAAAATCTCACTGTGAAACTGAATTTGCTTGGGCTGGGCAGGCACTGTGGGCTGCGCCTGATATCCTCTGCTTAGCTTTGGTTTTCAGTGTATCTGTTCTCGCTGGAGGCTTGAACTAGATGGTGACTCCAGCTTTTAAGGGAAGTACCTTTATGAAGAAATCTACAGTGTTCACTGGAGATTCTCTACCCCATACCTAAAGCTTTGTGCATGACTTCAAAATAAATATTATCTTGAGCTTTTTAAGGTGCAATGAAATTGTTGAAGTGAATAACATATTGACTGAAATTAATAGTTTCAGTCAAGGTTCAATGAAGTTAACCCAAACACTCCTCACTAAGGGACAGTTACCAGAGAGACCCCCAAACAAAAGCCTAAAATACCCCTGGGAATGGATGTGACATTGGTCAAAATCCTTCTCCCTGACGAGGCAGAGAAATGCAAGGGAGAGATTTTTCTTAACCTTTGGGTAAGGAAATAAGTACTAGTTACCCGAGGTTTTCCAGCCGGGGATGGTGAGAGCCTGGCCTGGATGCCTGTGCCCCAGCCCCAGCGGCGTGGTGTTTGCTAAAAGCAAAGAGTCCGGTTCTGAGAATTGACAGGAGGCACCAGAAGTGAAGATCTGGCCAAAAAGCTCTTTCTTTTTTGATAAAAACAGAAATAGGCATCTGCGAAAGAAGGGATTCCTGGCGGGCAGCTCAGACCATGACTTGGTCTGGGCTGAAGGCCTGGAGAGCTGCGGAGGAACTGATAACCATTTGTCTGATGTGAACTTTGAATTATGCAGACACATAGAAATCCCAAGGAATGATGCAGACTCAGAAAGACAGAAGACAGTGTCTAGCTGAAAACGTCTGCAAGGTATTTACCAAAAGTGTAGCTGTAAAACAGAGCTTGTAGAGTCTTATTAATCTGTACAGCCTTTAATCTGTACAGCCTGGTAAGGAAGGGTATTTCACACAGTCTAGCAATTGGGCAGCAAGTCTTTATCTAGACAGAAATGATGAAGGCGGCTTTGGTTAATGTGATTAAAATAAAAAGCATGTACTTTCATATGGGTGCATTCTTGCACATTTAGTAAGCCAAAAAAGGTTCATATTTAAAGATAATTACTGTAAATAGGGAATTTGCTGAAATAGCCATTTAAAAAATGATGTTGCACGAGAAGTATTCTTTTATGAAGATTATTAAGATGCGGTTATTTCATTAATGCATCATGTTACCTTAGGTTAATTGGCATTTATTTCAAAAGAAGAATTCACTGAGATAATATGATTATGTAGTCAATTGTACTGGTTATGCTAAGAATGATTGTATCGAATATCAATACAAAAATTGTGACAAGAATGACCATACATTTTAAAGAAAAAAATAGATGTATAAGAAATGAATTACCGATGTAAAAATGTAGATTTATCTTTCTTCAAGCTCATCTGTAAAATTCAGAACTTTCAGTCCAGCACTGGACTTCATCAAGGAAAAATGTTGTTTTCATTTTTATACTATTGAAAATCTTATATAAAGCAGCAGTTTTCAATGACATTAGGATTTTTTTTTATTACTTTCAGTTACTTTATTCTTCTAGGAGACTTCTAAATTTTTAGCATTTATACATGTGATATGCATTGGAAATAAATTAAATCTCATTATAAGGTTTTCTTCAGCTATTAGCCCTGTAAACCAGTCTCAAATTCTGTTTTTTGCCAATTTTACAGTAGGGGAGTATTTCGATTCCATGTATTTTTTTAGTGGTGGAGTAGAAGAACATCTAAGAACAAAGGCCCTCTTTTATCTGTGTTTTGCTTTTTATCCACAACATTTGATTCACGTCACGGTGAATCGAATCTGCTCCTAGCCAAGAGGTACACAATCAGTTAGGGGGGATGAAATGGAGTGATATTCCTGAAATGTCCCTTTAATTCTGGCCTAAAACCTAATCCCACGAGCTCTCATTGTGTTTCTAAATAAGTCTGAACCTGGAACTTGTTTCCTTGTAACCTGGCTATTAGGCACTTTTTCCATTGGCACAAGACAGACAACTTGGTGTGTTAGCCCGGTTCAGGGCCCCATTTATACAGACAAATTTACTGTGCCAGAAGTTACATTAAAGCGTCATACTGCCCTAGTTGTTTTAGAACAGGATTCTGTAACATGGTAAACTTTCCTACATAAACATTTACCTATGCAGAATTTATGCCTGTACATTTTTGCTTTTTGCTTTTTTAAAAAATAAAAATCACATTTTTCATTCTTGAAGTGGTGAAGACAACCTTCACGTATATACTACTGCATTGCCTTTTCCTGTTTCCAAAGAAAAAATATTGTCTGCTATGAAGGCTGACCCTTTCCTTTAGATTTACAGCATTATCTGCACACCTACTCAGCCGAAAAGGATGAAGAGGCAGGAGTCAAACAAACGAACGCTGCTGGGTTTACCAGCCCAGAAAAAATATAATGAAGGAAAGCAGCCCCAACATACTTTATTTCCTACTAAGTGATGATAAACATAACATCAATTAGTTCTCCTAATGACCCTATCTATACTAACTGTCATATGTGGGTATCTGGTACTCCAACACGATTGCAATACAGTCTGTTAACAATCTTTGCAACCTCACAGCGTTCTCGATATTGATGGAGAGCAGTGTACACGTTGACTTAAAATATCCCAGCAAGTGAGAAGCAAGTCCTCAGGGCAGAGCTTTAGAAAGCTCTTCCTCGGAAAGATACGTGTAGGAGTAGCTGGGTACGTGCACTGAGGAAGTAGAGGGATTCAAGCATTATTATGAGGTATAACTAGGAAAAATTGCTGAAATAAAAATAAGAATTGGGTATCTAGGAGAACTGCATTCTGATTCATAGATGTGTTTGATTGTGGGATAACTTCAAAATTAGTAGCAGAAGAATGTTGTTTAAACACTGTTGTTGAGATGTTTATAATGAAAATGGCTGTGTTCCATACAGATCAAAACGGGACTGATGCCGGACACACTAAGGCCTTTCTGATCCTCTTGCCTTCATTTACTTTGTCCTGCAAGTTATCACCCAACCTGTGAAAACCGGGAAAGTTTGTCTTTATTTAATATTAATACATGCTAACATCCTTTAATTGATGTAATTGCATAATGATAGTACTATTTCCCCTTTATGGTGTTTTGACTGCATGCAATGTTAGGAAAAACCCTGGGGAATGCCTCTAGTGCCTGGGTGGGTTCAGCGTGGTGGTCCTCAGGCTGCCACTGGTCCAGCACTGTGAGGGTTTCGGCAGGAGTCCCGGCCGCAGCGTGACTGCGAGGGCTGCCTCTTCGCAGGCAAATGGCTGTCCCGGGTGCAGCGCTGAGGAGATGCCGCTCTGCTGCTTCAGCGCCTGCAGCTAGCTTGGTCGGAGCGAGCTTAAATCTCCCTGCAGCAGGCTCCACCGCGAGGCACCGAGTGGCCTTGAAAAGCCTTGGGATAATTAAGTTTTACTTTAGAAGTCTTGCCCCACTGAACTCCACGGCAAAACTGCAGTTGACTTCACAGGGATAAAACCTGTCTCTTATTCTTGCTAGATTTGGACTAGAAATCTCAGCTTCCACTAAAGCTAATGGAAGTCACATGCACGTTCCAGGAGGAGAGCAGATCTCTTTCATCTCTTGAGTACCATGCTCCTCTGTGGCACGTCCAAGGCTGCATCAGTTATCGCAGGTCCGTTTATTTTAATGATGCAGCAGGAGTGTCCTAACTTCCTATGAAGGTACTTTGTTGTAATTATCTTGTATGTCTAGGGGCACCACAAGGGGTTACATTTATTTTACTGCCAAAGAACTGTTGTTTCAGCTGCAGTTCTATGAAGAAACAATCACATCTCCAGCAGTTTGTTAGATTAATCACAGGTGTGTAATCCCAGCGCATACCCTAGAGGGTATATCCTTTGACCCGTTTCCTTTTTTAAAGGGGAAACTCTGAATTAATATCAGTTGCATTGCTTATCACCGTTCACATTGGGTTTCTGCAGGACGCTGCAAAAAATAAACTAAAAGCTTCTATGACCTTTATTTTACTTGTTTATAAATGAGTATTGTAATTTAACAAACCCGGATCGCTCATTGGCAAAATCCCCTGGAAAACCGAAAGTTAATGATGAGTTTTCATGCAGAACTGGTTCGGGAGCTAAGTCAAGTCTGTAGAAGGGAAGAATTTGTCTACTTTTAGCACCTAGCTGTGCTTCAGTGTTTCATCCCAATGGCATTAAAATAATTAGCTCATCAACTCATTATTTATTACTTTGCAGTTCACAATAGGTAAAGATCTCTTATCCTCAGCAATCTATACGGTCATAGCACAGGTTTAAAATAAGATCACCTTTAATTTTAACCTGTTCCTTCAGGTTAAGAGTAGCATAAGGATGCACCATTTTCCAGCTTCATTCAATGTTTTGTGCTACAAACCAGCGTCAAGTGAAGGTTAAGCTTCCAGAAGGTTTTCTGGACTTTTACACTTCAATCATGTAGAAACAAGTAAATATCTTGAGGAGGCTGAGGGGAGATCTTATCACCCTCTACAACTACCTGAAAGGAGGTTGTAGAGAGGTGGGGGCTGACCTCTTCTCCCTGGTGACAAGTGATAGGGTGAGAGGAAATGGGTTCAAGTTATGTCAGGGGAGGTTTAGATTGGATATTAGGAAACACTTTTACACTGAAAGGGTTATTAAACATTGGAATAGGCTGCCCAGGGAGGTGGTGGATTCGCCATCCCTGGAGGTGTTTAAAAAAAGGGTAGATGTGGTACTTAGGGACACGGTTTAGAAGTGGTTTTGTCAGGGTAGGTTAATGGCTGGACTTGATGATCTCAAAGGTCCCTTCCAACCTCAGCAATTCTATGATTCTATGATGTAAGAACTAGACCTTTTGTAAACTATAGTATGTTTAAAAGCCTCATCTGGGGAAAATTCAATGAGTATATGAGAAAGGATATGCATTTACCGTTATTATAAGTTGAATTCTTACAATAAAATAGCCTTAGGAATAGAATCTCTGCAGAGGAATGGTTTTCTGTACATTAAAAATAAATATGTCTAATGAATCATAGAAACAAATGAACTGTTTTACCCAGGAGTACAGTTTTTAAGTAATTTTGGCTGCTTTGTCCTCTGTTGTATTTTTTTTTTTTTGGAAATGAGATTTTTGTTTTACCTGAAGCAGTGAACATGGTGGGTTGGTATCAGTGTCTGTCTACCACAGCACTCCAGAGACATGTGCGCATTGTGAGAAAAAGGGATGAAATATCAGGGCTTCAGAACAAGTGTGTCTGTATTTCTGAACTTCCATGTTGACCCCTAGCCTGACACAAATTCAGACCAAAGCAAAATCATTGCTGAAGGATTTTTCCATACCAAGACTCACCTCCGCACCAAAATGTAGCAGTATGTGAATCAGAGAACGTGCACCTGAATAGGTCTTTAATTAAGGTGACGAATGCAAATGATGAATGGCTGCTGGCATGGATTTTGCAAGGGCTTGTGCAGGAATGCAGCTCTTCCCAAGCACAGAGCCCTGTGGACTGCTTGTCTGCGGCGGTGCAGATGTGCAGAATTTGTAGAGTCAGAAAGGAAGTTTTATTTGGGAAAAAGACCATTCTGGAAGGGGTTGTACCCAAATTTTCTTGCTGTCTGTATTCTTCTCTTCACTCATGGTGTCCTGAAAGTCTAGAGTGACTCTTGGATATTTAGGAGTTGGCCTTAATATAAGTATTTTGTATAACCTAAATAAAAGTGTGTTGTATGCCCTAAGGATCTGTTCAATATGCACAGTACATTCTTAGTTCCCCAATTTATCACTAAGCACAGAAAAGCAGGCTTGCTATTGTTTTAGCAGAAGTCTCTCTAGGAAAGGAGTGGTGTGGTTGGTTTTGCAGAACAAGGCATAGCTGCAGTTCTTCAAGATATTTGTATGAAATGCATCCAATGGGAATTCAGATTTCTTCTGGGATTTCTTTCTTGGACAGGGCATTGCAAGTAATAACCTTTAACAGCTATTAATAATCTATTAACTCCTTTGATGGCTCTAGTGAACACAGCTGTGTGACAGGAAATCTTGTTTTGGGAGAATGGATGTACAGAGTCCACCCTGAAAAAGATATTTGTGGGAAGAAGAAAAGGGATTTTAAAAAAATAAATGTGCCGTGCCTCAGTTGCGTGTTTGTTTCTCGTATTATTGTGCTTTATAATAGTGTCAACTTCAAAGCTCAGTTAACACTTCTATGAACACAGTATGACTGGTGAAACAGTCCACGTGTTTTTTGCCAAAGACAAGGTTGTTTTCTGCTAGGGCGAATTCATATGAGGGCTTTCTCAAAACTGACATTACTTGAAACTTAATTGAAAGCGACAACTTATAATTCTGCAAAAACCTGCAAAGATGAACATTAATTTTTTTGCTGTAAGGTTTTCTTTAGTGTGACTGGGATTGAGCTCGTGACAAATGTCTGCTCTGCTTCCTACATGCGGCTGCTCTGTTGCAGTAATAGAAGATTAATCAGAGAAAATGACTAATACTGGAAATAAAATACTTACTTTTTCAGGCACTGCTAATTTGTTAAATTTGGCCTGCAATCATCCAAACTGTTAACAGCCACTGTGCTGCAAGAGGAGCAAGAAACCCTGTTTGTTCCTATTGAATCATTTCATACACTGGTATTTTTGCTTGGAGACTTGTCGAAAGAGTACTAACAGTAATAGGGAAGTATATTAACTTTATAAAAAAAGAATAAGCCTCCCACTTTGATTGCTTCCATTGAACTCTTAGTGATGTAAGTCACCAAAGGACCACATAAGAACTAAATAAAGCCTTCAGAATTTCTCTGCGCAGTGATAACTGGGATTTGTACCAGATGTTTCTTTTGCAAAATCCTGGGAGTACTTTCACTCTGTGTAAGTCTTGGCAGGAGAAAGTCGTAGCAATTGCCACCATCAGGCTGTGGAATGATTTTACTAGTATTTACAGACAGAAGAAACGGAATGATCATACATCCTATTCCAGTGGGGCGTTTTATATTGTTGTTGTTATTTGAATTTTAAATTGGGAAATGATAACACGTGAAAACCCGATTTTACTGAAATCAAAGGGGAAAAATTGCAGTGACTTTAATTAAGCAGAATTTAATTCAAGATCCCTATTCAAAGTGGTTTTTTGTAACGAGAAAAGTATATATTGAATACTTTGTAGGAGTATGGTACAGAGAAAACCCCTCTCCCTCGGTTTCATATATGTTTTAATTAAGATTCACAGGTCCTCTGAACAGGGAGGTAGAGCCACTCAACTTAGAAGGAATTAGCTTTCTTAAAACAGGATAGGACAATGGGAAATTTGTGCAAAGACTGGGCCAGATATGCTTTATTTACATATATACTTATATATACTTTACATAAAGCTGTATAGTACTCCCTGACAGTCTCGCTTGACCCCGACACGTGACTTGTGGAGTACTTACTGCTGGCCAACATTAGTGCGAGTGGTGGACCATGTGCCTGTAGCAAAGCTAGCGTTGAAAGCTGGATCTCAGGGGTTAAACCCAGTGCACTATCCATAGGCGACTCTTTCTCTGATTTTCAAGGACAGCCCCATACTAGAACATATTAATGCAATAAATCTCTCTTTTTTTTTTCTCCCCCAATTCAAACCCCTCCAGGTGTAAGGAATACTGCTAAGATTTAAAGTTTCGAAATTCTGTGAAACCACCTTCTGACAGCCCACCCCCGCCTTGTTTTGCAGGTGACACCCCCTCGCACAGCACACAGCTTTCACCCCTCCAGAAACGGCCGGGAGCAGGGAGAGGGAGAGGTGGCTGGGTCGGGGCAGGGATGCTGCGAGGCCGCACACGGCCGTGTCCCCGTGGGCAGCCTGCCTAGCAGGTCTCACCCGGCTTGGAGCAGGGGGCATGGGGAGGATGGGGCTGGAGACCCCTTGGCTGATTGATGCTGGCTGGAGGCTGGCCTGGCCGGGTGCCAGCGCCTCCGCCACTTTGAAAGACTTCTTTGAACCACATCTGTTTTTTCCAGCAACTGAGGATGAGCCAGTGCTAATCCAAGGACTAGTCTGTGAAGAAGTCCGAATTTGTTGTTTGCTGATTTTTTTCTATTTTAGAGGATTTCTTCTTCTTAGCTGTATGCTCCAGCATGTAAGGCATATCGACTTGAGAATAAAGACTGTGATTCTTGTGTATTTAAGTGAGTGATGCTGTATTCTGTAGGTGCTACTCTAAGCAGCAATGTGTGGAAATGGAAATAATACATTTCCTAACAGAAGTAAAGTAAAGGAGAGGAGAGGAGAGGAGAGGAGAGGAGAGGAGAGGAGAGGAGAGGAGAGGAGAGGAGAGGAGAGGAAAGGTCTATTAATACAGATAAATTTTATTTTAAAATTTTCTGCAGTATCCCAGATACGTCTGATCTCTCTGGGATTTAATGCTGCATAACCCTTTGTGGAAAAACAGAACTCTTTATTTCAGCAAAGATTTAAAGTGAGAAGGAGATGTAGCAGAATTGCAGAGGACATTGATTCAGTGCCCCTATTATGTGACATAATTTTTTTATCTGAAAACCCTAGTCTTTTTTCCAGCAGAAAGAAGAGCTTTTGCTCAGAGAATGAAGACTTAATCTGTACTTTAATTCCTCATCACTCACTGTTTGCCATATGTAACTTAGTGCATTCAAAGTCATCTGAATACAAAAAAGGTGCCCAGGTCTTTGCTGAGACATGATCACAGGGTCAATGCTTTATGAAAATGATTTGTCTTTACCCCCCACAAATGTGTGATTTTATTATTATTATTTATACTTCAGTGTTGGAGAGCTGTGGCTCATGAACATTATTATAAAAGCTAAGGGTACCTTTTTGGGATTTTGGGACCCGATACTGAGCATCCAGAGAAAAGGTCAATTTCTATGTTCAAAGGGCAACTTGGATTAACCTTGGCTGAGGGTGGGAGAGTTTGGGACCCCTGGGAGTTCCCCAGCCCTGGGGCGCAGGTTTGGCTTGCCAGAAAAGAGGAACTTACGGTTAGTGACTGTGTGTGAACTCTCTGCTTTAGGCAAGCTCTCGAAGGAGCCTGCGGCAGAAGCAGGGCTAGAATCGAAAGGCAACGCTCAACTGTCTTAACCACAGCACCGATTCTCTCTTCTTGCAAGTCACCATCGGGGCCAAAACCTGTAGATTTACCGCCCAGACCGCTGCTGCTGGACGTAACGGAATAACTGGTTGCAGCAGCAGGCTCTTGCCCTCCTTGCCCTGGGGATGCTGTGCTGTGGTGGGGGGTCCCAGAGCTGCTGGAGCGGTAGCCCAGGGCACCCTGCTCTGCTCTGGAGTCTTTTACGTGGGCTTTGTCTTCTTCAGCCTGTCTCACATCTATTTCGCCCCTCAGAAACCCTATTTCAGTGGCAGACTGCCTGTCCCCTTCCACGGCTCCTCTCCAGGGCTTCTCACCCCAGGTGTCTTGCTCAGCCAAGGAATATCATTTTGAGGAACATAATTTGAGTGGTTTCCTTGCTTCTTCCCCTTCCCAGAATAGCAAGAGACAAAGCCTGGACACTTAGAAAACTGCCTTCACAAGTTTCTAGCTCCCTACCCAGAAATACAAAGACTGTCCTGAAGCAGTTTGCAGACCAGCTTTCTCCTTCACTTTTGTCTTTGGATATGGCTGAACTGTTTTCCCTGAAGTTTTCAAGTCAGGTGGAGGCAGACCCTCCTCTGTGAAAACAGTCTCGTAATATAAAGTGCCAGGACCACCATCAGTTCAGGCAGAACAACCAGCTTATCCTGTAATTCTCCTTTATTCTTTCCATTCCTTCCTACTGTTACTCCCCATTAGGCTCTGCTAATCAAAAAAGTTTGAGGAATGAGTTCCAGGAAAAAAAACCAACCCAAAGTGTTCCAAATAACTGATTTTGAGAGAACTTTACCAGGAGAATTAACGATAGAATACAGCAAATAAGACAGATCAATTTTAAATGAATATCACATGCAAGTTGTATATAACTAGTATAATAGTATAGCAGAAAGAGAATAACCTTAATACAGAAGTTCTTACAAGTTTTTAAGAAAACTTGCACAAGTTAAGTGTGAAGAAACACTAACAGGTAATAGGTAAACAGCCAGTTAGGGCTAAACCTCGCCCAGGTGTGGGGGTGTCCGGCCAGGGGGTCCTCATTGCACCTGCAGGCAGAGGGCATTGCTTGAGCAGCAGCTCAGAGCTGGAGGACCCAGCTGCAGGGCAGAGCTGGGCTTCGTACTATTTAATAGAGGCGTTCAAGGCCGGGCTGGATACGGCCTTGGGCAACCTGGTTTAGTGGGAGGTGTCCCTGCCTATGGTAGGGGGGGTTGGAACTCGATGATCTTCAAGGTCCAATCCAATCCAAACCATTCTATGATTAACTGCTAATATAAAGCTTTGTTACGGTAAGTATGGAAAGTGGATGCACTCAGTGTAGCACCTTGTTTTTGGAGAGACTAGATCTAACCCTTAGCCTGATTTTTTTTTTTTTTTTTTTTTTTTTATAGTTTCTGTTTACTCAGGCCAGTCTGGTCTTGTACTAGTTATTCCTGTGACTGTTTCTCTTATTGTTGCCGCTTTTTTTTGCCTTCTCTTCTGAACTTAGTCTAAAAGCTTAACTGTCAGAAAGATAGTAAAGCTGTCACATCTTGGTGGACCTGTGTCCCTACTGCTATTTTCTTCAATATTTCCTGCTTGTCCTTTACCCTAGAAGTGGGCTCTGAATGCTGCTTGTACTGTGTCGCATCTGGCAGAGCTGTGGGGAGGGAATTGGGCTCCCAGGTGCTGCTCGGGGTCCGTATGTGATATTGGAGACACTGCAAGTACATCTGTTTTGCCCCAGATATGCTGAAATATCAGAGCATGCAGTAGAAACAGCCTGGATAAGTACAACTATCAAAGCTTTGTCACTTGTCAAAAAGATGCTGTATCATCCTCTGGACTGGGTTTTTATGAGGAGTAGTGCTGCTTGCTCTTTCGTGTTGCTGAAGATGTTTTTTAATCCTTTGTTGCTTCCTTATTTGCCAGGGAGAGGAATCATATAAATGGCAGGAGTAGAGAGAAATAAGGTTTTGGCAGTGTTTCAGTTAGAGGAGGTAAAGGAGCCAGTGTTTATTTAAGGACTGCATTTGCCGCGCTTCAGGAAAAATAATTTCTCTTTATAGGTAGCTGGAAAACTGCTGCAGTCATGTTAAAACTGAAGATTGAGCTGGGATCAAACTGCGACTGTGAATTCCCAAATAGACTTCACAGAAATTTGGGCAGTGTTTACCTGTGACCTGTCTGCTTTAGACAATCTCATTCTTTTTGAAAATGGTGTTAAATAATACCTATGTCAAAATGACTTCTGGTAACACCATACAAACAAGACTGAGGTGTATTCTGAGATAATGGGCATTAATCATTGCTCAAATATCGTACCTATGCCTCAATGTGTTTTTGAAACAAAATAATCAGTGATGCTTATATTTGTTTCTCCTTACTTACAAAGTAGATCCAGTGCCTATGTCTGTAGCCAGAATCTCTCCTGAGAAACTGTTTCAGCCAGAGAACAGCTTTATGAATGCTGAATTTGAGTCTCAAAGTTGCAGTATTTCTCCCAAGATTTAACTATCATATACTAGTTAAATAAAACTTGATATTTGTAGTAATGCCTTCTAGCCATTTACAGTAATATTGCTTCTTTCAGTTAATATTTGATATCTTGTACTGCATATTGTGATTGACTTGTAGCTGAAGAGCAAAATAAGTGGAAATAAAAGATTTCCTAGGGGTGATGGCTGATCAGAAGAGAAAGAAAAAAAACAGTACCTTTAAGATACTAAGTAACTCTTTGGGAATAGAGCAGTTAAAACTGTGTTTAAATATATTTTGATAGCTAAGTGTTGATTCAATAATGGTTCAGCTCTAATAAACGGCTGGTTACCCTCCTTGGTTTGCTCTCACTGGAAAAGTTACTGATCTGAATAGTTTCATTAAGTACTTGCCTATCACTTCAAGTCACTCACAATCTGATTTTTAGCAATTAAATGTAGTCAAAGTCTGGCAGCAGGTAGTTGTCTTATCCCTTTTAGTCACTGCCAAAACAAATAACAACAGGTCAAAACTTATCCTTTTCTGGGCTTTGATTTTCTTTAAGAAAATAAAATGAAAACACAAAATCCACTCGGAGTCATCTCTCCAGGGCTGGCTGCTTTCCAAAGCTCGCTCAGTTCACACCCTTGGTCCTCTGGTAATAAACAGTAATGAACATATGAGTTGTAACAAACATGGAGAGCCACTGCTCCTTCTTTTAGCGTGGCTGGGAAAGTGTGCTACCTGCCTAGTCCTTTTCGAACATTTATTTTCCCCCAGGCAAATGCAGCAGCCTGAAGCATGAGTCCAGCCAGGATGAGCCATGTGGGACCATGCTCATGGAGGGCCCTGCCTGGAAATGGTCTCTGGTCCCTCGTTTGGGGATGGATAGTAGCTGACGATCTCCAGCAGCTTCTTTGGGAGTGATGAGGTGAAACCTGTGGTGCTCTGCACCCTTCCCAGCAGGTGAGACCGGGGCTATGGGAATGAGAGGTGTCTTCAGCCTCCTGCCAAGAAAAGCCTGTCTACATATGGCTTTGGTAGTCAGATCAGCTTGTACCTCATAACATGGTATGTGGAATTGGTTTCCAGTGAGTCCAGCTGTTGAAAAGGGCTTTTCATGCAAACAAAAACCATTTATGTACCTGATTAAAGACAAATCTTTGCCTTTGATGTAGTGTTAAGATGTCAGTTTTGCTCCGTTGTCATGGTTCACCTTCGGTGATGTTCAGACACAAGTTGATGCTTTTTAATTCAGACCCTCAGAGCTCTCCCTCCGCCTCAGGACTACTCACTAACATAAAATGAAACAAAGCCAAAAGCATCTGTAGGACCAAAGCAGATGAAACACACGTAAAATATTTGTAGGGTTTCAGCCCAATATCACTTCAATGTGATGAACTGAAATCACAGAATGAATTTGTGTCACTGTAGTTGCTTTACTAGTAAAATTTCAGCGTTGCAAATTCAGGTCAGGAAAAGCTTGCTAGTAGGACATTGCATCTACAACTTCTTGCCATAATTATTTAGGAAAAAAAAGATAATATTTTTGCCATGTAACCTCCTTCTGTTAATTTTCAAGTTTGCTTTGGTGCAGAAACCTACCTCCCAGCCAGAGCTTTGTATCAGGGTGTAATCACCCACCCTTGTTTCCAATTCTAACACAAATTTAAGAAGATAAGAGGAGAAATTAGACAAGTGCTTTCCTTCACTCTGGAGGCTGAAGGTGACAGCTCTGAGCTATAGCTGGTCTCCTCTCAGTCCTGGCCCTTGCAGCTCAAGTCTTTCAAAGAACGAGGGTGTGTCACCGCAGCTGCTGCATCAAACAAAATCAAAGAGATTTGATTAATATAAACTTCAAAATCGGTGCCATCTTTCTTTCACAAAATACTTCAAACACAGCAAGAAATGTCATTTCCCAGATGACTGAGGTTAATCTACTTAATCTCCTCTTTTCCTTGCATCTGAATGCAAACTACTGGAATATACCCAATTACGTCTCGCCAGTCAGAATAAATTCCTCATTCCAATAACTTCAATCAGACTTTAAGAGGGGACTTATAGTCCTTTTGTAATATCAACTTGGCTTCTGAACCCATAAAGCAGAGTAAAGCAGGACGGACAAAACAGCAACCACAAACTCCTGCTTGTCACGCTGTCAGAGTGGGCGATTAAAAGGTCCTGGGCTAAAATTTGTCCTTTGATTTGAAACCTCTGAGTTCAATGGATGTGGCAGGGGCTGGAGTCAGCAGGATTTGGCCAACTGTCAGTAGCAACAGTGTGACTGTATTATTTTAGACAGGAAAATCTTCATAACGCCATCAGATTTATAATCCAGCAACTCCTAAATTTACACATGAAAGGCTCGTTTGTGGTGTTGTAACTCACTGCTTACAGGAGCTTTCTCCCACCAATGATTTTTAAGACTGAAGTAAACATATATGTGCATACCAAGATCAAATTTTTTATTCACACAATTATACTATCTACTCTTTAAAATTGCTGATACGATAGCTAAATTTATTGCCAACCTAAGAAATTTCCTACTGCCAGTCCAACACCACATTGCTCAGTGAGCAATGCCTCTCTATGGACTAGCCAGGTTTTTTGTTTCATGTTTTCTAATGTTATTTTACTCTCTTATCATGTTTGCCTTCTGTTCATTGTTTTGAATCAGACATTTAGAGTGTTTGAATATTCTGTGAAACATACATTTTTCTAAGTAGTCTGAAAGCGCAGAAGGGTTAACTCTGTCCCCCAGTCCCTGTGAAACATTAAACAACCAGGCACGTCAGCAGGAACACGTGTTCCAGTTCTTAATGTAATACAAGACTATAAATGAAATGTTCAGCTTTAAGTTTGCAGAAAAGAACAATTCTAAAGCCCTTCTGTAAGGTTACGTAGCAAAGTAATTTAAATGAAATTGAAATGAAACAAGCTTCCACCCCTATCCCCCACCCCCCTTGTACTTGCGTCATGCCTGGAGAACAGCACAGTCCATATTCAGGGGTACACAAGCTCAAGTGTCACAATGTAATATACTCATATCTTAAAATTCAGTTGTTGTCATTTAAAAACTCATTACAACTTGATAGTCATACTAAGATAATGACTGAAAGTTTTACCCCTTGCAGAATTAATTAACTTGATGTACATATTGGGGTAATAGAAACCAACAAATATAATCACCTAATGTTTCTGTTGGCATTATTTTTAACTTGATGATTCATATGCTTTTTGAAACTAAATTATTTACCTCAAGTTTTCTGACTGTAGAAGATTTGTATGAATCTGCCTTAAGTGGCTATTTTAGAAGAGAAAATCTAGGCTGTAATTTTCCTTAGTATTTTCCTGTATTTAAATAGCCCCTTGGAATCCGTCATGGTGAGGTCGCTGCCAAATTTCCAATTGCTAGTGAAAAAAAACCAAATACAACAAATAGTTGCCAGACAGGGCAATATTCTGCTGCTTTTGGGAATAACAAATATGCACGTGAAGTTTTGGTATTGGGTTGGTCAACTGTGGTGATTGAATGGAAACGGTGTTGAAGATATTTTAACCTCAGCAGTAAGCTCCCTGCCATCCCTGCAGGCACCTCCTGGTGAGCCATGCTGGGAAAGAATGAACTCGGGAACAAAAGGACAACTACTAAAAGAAACTTTAAACTCCTGCCCATAATCCCAGGGTTTGAGGAAAGTCACACAGAGTGGAGCATAGCTGCATTTTGCCTGAAAGGTAAGGGAAGGCAGAAGCAAATTTGGTCTGATCACGCTGTCCTTTTTCAAGAAGAAAGCCAAGTTGCGGTGAGGGTTGGGATGGGAGCAATGCCGTAGCTCTGTCCACCCTTCCTTGTCCAAGTGGTTGCACTGACGGACAATCCAGGGGAACACCAGTAGTAGTCCTGGTGCTACTGGGGAACCAGCAGGTCCTGCTGCCCTGGGCCGCGGGAGCAAGGAAAGAGCTGGGTGCAGACAAAGCCAGCTTTGCTCCTTACCCGCTTTTCTTAACCTTGTCTGTGGGACTGGGTGGCACCAATAAGGGCTCATTAAGTCCAGCAGTGGCTGAAATGAAAAGACAAATCTTCAGAATCCGTACTGTGGCATGATTAGGTTACTTTGGTGAACCTTTTTACATCAGGATTTCCTGCATTTCATAACACATCCAACAGTTAATATCGGCCAGTTGACAACAACCAAGGAGTGCAATGAAAAACCAACTCCCAGCATGGTAAAATTAACAGCAGAATTAATTTTGAGGTGCCATGCAAAACCCTCTGCTGTTTCATGTATTTGTTTGTAATCTGGAAAGAAAGAGGCAAAGGGAGAAAGAGGAATTTGAAGACAAAGCTGCCTATGTAGGTTAGCCACTATGAAAGAAAACCATTACTAAGTTGATTGAGACTTAAACCTGCTAGAGAAACAAGCAAAAAGATGGTGAATTAACTTCAGTGTTGGTAAATGCAAAGAAGTATACACTGGATGGAAAAATACAAAATTTTTATATTCCTTTGAAAGACCCTTGACTATAACAGCTTTAGGGTGCTATATTGCACATGCACAGATAAGTGATTAATATTGTAATACCTTTACAGAAACAAGGGTGAGCTCCCTCTTGGGAGAACAAGTACCTTCTGCTCCAAAAGGATGTTCCAGAATTAAAGCACTCAGAGATGGGCAGGACTGAATTATCCACATCTAATCACATATATAATCTATACTGAGGACAAAATTCAGTTACTTAAACATAGGCCCTGGTTTTATTTTAGATGCAGTAGGAAATCTTCCCTGGTGTCCAGTTGCAGCCCAGAAGCACACAAATCTCATACAAGTCCTTTGCCATATATTACAGCTTCACGTGGCAGTCTTGGAAATACAAAACAATTAAAATGGCACAGTGTTTAGGTAGATTCATTTATTTTTCAGTTCTCTTCCTTGCTTTTTGGGGTTCTGTTTAGCTCTCAGAAATCCTACTCCTGCCTAGACAAATTGTTACCCTCTGGTGCTCAGTTGAAGAAAATACTTATGATGCTATTCACTGTTCTTAATGGGAAGCTGTGAAAAAGCTTTCAGCTAATCACTGTGTAGTAACTCTTTATCCAGTGTTTATATGGTCTCTGTTTGCTAGAAGACTATTAAGAGAGTTCATGATCTTGTCCTTACGGCATGTTTGAACTGCCTGTTTCTTTTGACATCGCCAGCAAATAGAACATCCTCACAGTATAATGTCATGTGTCTGCCCAGCCGGCAACCATGCAATGACAAAGAGCATGGAAATTTGTCAAGGAAAATTATGGACACAGGCAAGAGGCTCGGGGTTTTTTTGTTTCTTTGCATTTTTTTCTTGCTAGCTGACAGTAGAATTAAGCAGGTCATTCATATAACTACAGTAGTTTGCATTCAGGGAGCTATTTTCACAACTGTGAGGGCTGGATTTTCCTTTTTATCCTTAAAAGAGAGCTTAAGTTCTGATTAAATTGCTTGGGGTCACCTGCGGTGCACATGATGTCGCATTAGTAAGTAAGCATTACTAAGTTAAATATAAGCACTGTTAGCTTTGTCTGGCCCTGCATTCAATCACTTGTCGAGGAACTGCACTGACCAACTTCTTTCTAATCCTTTGTATAGTTATAGTGAATTAATCTAATACACCTGACATCCTCTCCCTTTAATGCAGTTAGTGGTATTTTCCATACTTACCTCTGGGATTCCATACTATTTATAGCACAGTGATACCCCAAATATATTGGGCAGTTTCCAGACACATAGCTGACCATGCTCAACTAGCTGGAGACCAGGCATCCTAACTGTAGGTATGACCTGGCCGAGAGAGTGGGAGGTGATAATTTAATGAGAGACAAAAGTCTAACAATTGTTAAGTTGTTATACAGATTTCCCAGCCTTTCCAAATTCCGTTCTGAAGTAAAGTGCCTCCTTAAATTATGACCATCTTCACCTGTATAGCCTCACATACACATGCTGTCTGTCCTCTCTTCTTATTCTGGTCTCCTCCACCAGCCACCAGTTTAACCTTGTCCGTGCTGGTACCGTGCCTCACCACCCAGCCGCCTTGCACTGATGGGGCCGGACACAGCCCATCTGCGAGCAGCCGGCCTCTTCCCTCAGCATGACTCCTCTCCTCTTTTACGACTCTGCTGTTAGATGTTTCCAGGCCTGCTTTTCCCATTCCCCTTGGCTTTCCCAGCCCAAATTGCACGAGCAGACCTCACTCCAGGGAGCGTTCCCACGCGCCCTGGCAGGGTTACTCACTCCCCGTATGGCTGGGGAAGGTCTGCTGGGATTGCGGACGCCATGGATTACTCAGTTATGGATTGACTCTTGTTCTCAGTGTAACATACCCTATCTGAAGGTCATGAGTTGGGAAGAGCCAGCAGCTCTGGCTAGGATGATCTTTTCGTTATCCGGCTGGCACAAACCCCACCACTACTGGTGCAGTTTCTACCTTCTAGACCTTGAAAATCCAAAACTTTTCTCTTATCACCCAGTGTTTATGTTTTGTAGTCTTGCAGGATATGAAATTTTTCTTTGATGAAGCAGACGGCTCACTCTGTCCTCCCCTTTGTTTATTATATCTTGACACCTGGTTCTTTCATTTGTATTTATGGTGAGATGCTTTTCTGCTCTGTGAGTGTTCAGAATCCAGATTCCTTTCTTGAAATCTCAGTTTATCCACTTATAAACATGACTGGGGAAGCTGTTTCCTTTAATTTTCCTGCTTAATGGTGGGATTTTCCCATACAGAAAAGCTACATTATTTTGTCACATTGTTGTGAATTGCTACAAGCCTAGAACAAGGGACTAGCTGAGCCATGGGGAAAGGTGGCACTGTTTTTTTGTGCACATACATTGTCTACAAATGGTTTTAAGTGTGCTTGAACATGTCATGGTATTTTCCAAAACTGACCATTCCTCCTATATTTCTGGGAAGCACAGTATGAAAGTTTGAGCCTGCCACACGCACCCTCATGACTCTCATTTTAGTCATCCAATGACACATTGATCAGTATAACATTGAACTTAATTTTATTGTTGCTTTTCTTTTCTAGTTTTATTATTGTTCCTTTCTTTACATGTTATCATTTATTGCTTTTCTTGTATTCTGTCTGCTTTTGCTTACTTTCCTCTTCTCTGCTTCCATTTCCTTTTCCCAAGGTAAATAAGTTGCAAATATTTAGTTGCTGCTGGTGGCAGCCACATTAAAGGTTCATCTGGCCCAATTTAATGTCATATGTCAAGGCCAGCTTCAGAGAAAGAATTAGAGGCTGCACAATTACCTTTCAGTTCCCTGTAGAACCTAATCAGTCTCATTCCCTGAAGAACAAAGGTTTTTAGCCTCATTTTTTTAAATAAAGTTTTTTCCTTCTAATTTGTGAATGATTTCTATTGAATACATGCAGTAGTCCTAAGCATTTTTTTTTCAGTTCTCCTGAGCACTTGCTCTTGTGAAGGAATTCTGCAAACTAGTAATACATATGTTTGTGAGTAAAGAAGTGTTTTCTTTCATCAGTTCTCTGTTTGTTGCTGTCACTGGCTGTCTCCTTGCTCTTGTACTAAAAGAATTATGCTTGTTTCCTCTTGTACATTTTTCATTTCTCTCCTGTTCCCTCTCTCAATTAAACAGTCCCAGTCTCTGAAAGTTTTTCCTACGCTTCTGCTCCTTTGCCATCTATCTCTAAAGCCATTTTGCAGCTCTTGTGTCTTTTCTGAGATAAGCTGACCAGAGGACATCAGTTCAAGTGCAAGTGTTGATTCATACAACACTATTTCCAGTTCTTTCTATCCACCTCTGTAGGTACTCACACTGCGTTTGCTTACTTGTCCACCACTGTAAGTTAAACACAGCCACAAGTACACACCAGAGGTCCTCAGGGACAGTAAAAAGGGATATTTATTCTGTAGCCCAGTCATTAGAGCACTTGTTAAGTAGGAAGTCAACTTTCTCATGCAAGAAATCTGAATCTGAATGGAAAGTTGCCCAGAACCAGAATCCACATCCACTCCCTCTCGGGTGGATTTCCAAACGCTGGGCTACTGAGCGATCTTGGGTAGTCTCCCTATGCCTGTCCTTACCCATGACCCATTCCAAGATGCACGGTAGCCCAGCGTTAGCCAACAATGGAGGCCAAGAACAGGTACACATCCTTTTTTCTTGCCGCCTGTTCCTGGGTGTACCCTTTCCTGATCAGGCTGCTCTTCTGCCAGGGGGAAGGTGTGTGGCAGTGAAGGGCTTGCAACCTGGTTTTCATTTATTGAACCAGTGCTGTTACTCTGAGATGACAATAAATGTGTGGGCAGCAGTATTTTTGACCAGAACTCAGCGCTGTGGTGTGTTACGCATCTCCAAACATGGGGAGAAAGTGAAGAAATTCTCTATATGTGTGTCTTGGGTGGCACTAATCTGTCCACAGGTGGATATGTACATCTGAGCTGGTTGCTAGGACTGCCTTTACTGCAAGTGGTAAGTCAGGTGAAATGAATCCTGTCTTCTGTGTCTGAGTCCAAGTGAGCTTGTGGGAGGGAGAGAGGTCTGCAGAGATCTGCAGAGGCAGCCAGGCGAGCTAAGCCAGCAGTGCTCTGGCCACACACACTAGTGCAGCTATGGAGTTCCACCGCTCTTGGAAAGAGCTTCTTTGTGTGCCTGTGGTGTCTCAGGTACTTTATTGCTTACCTCAGGTCAGCAGAGCTTTTGGATCGATGTTTAGGAAATACCTGACTTCCATCCAAATTGTACAGTAAGTGCCTGTGTTTGGCTTTGAGACTCCCTGTAAGGATATGTCTGTACCATCCTGGGACTGCAAGCAGAGATGTCCAGGCCGGCAAAGACCAAGCGAGCTCCAGTCTGAGAAGAAGGATGATCACATCAGCACTTGCTGGGTGCCTCAGTGAGAGGCAGGCTTGCTAGCGTGGCTGCACAGCTGCATGGCTGTGGTTAGGTTACCTCTGAGAGGGTGGTGTATCTGCTCAGCACCACCATGCGCAGTGTGGATGGATGCCCTGGAAGAGGGTACAGTCGTCTTTATAGAAATGGCTGGGAAACAAACACTAGCAAAGAAGGAGAGATAGCTAAGCTGAAGGAGATTGCTGGTGTAAGAACAAGTGGACATGTGTTTAGGCTAGAAATTATGCCAATGTGTTTAATGGTTAGAAGAATCAGTTTTTGGAACAACATTCCAGAAGAAATGGGGACAGCTATTGCTGAAATGAAGCTCGATACATTTAAGGGCAGGATTTATGGGCTCCTGTAATAGCACAGGCTTGGACTGATGGTCACTTTGGGTCCTGTGTCTTCCACTCCTAATAACTCAGGAGGTTTTCCAAATCCCTATAAATATCTAGTCCTTTCAGAATTTCACAACAATCTTCCTTTATTAATCCCCTGTGGCAGCAAGTTACACAGTTTAATTATACAAATAGTTTAATAGGAATGTATTTTACTGCTTTGCAGTATCCCATCCTAAAATTAAGCAAATGTTCCTTTACTGTTTGTTATATATGATGGATAGACCAGAAATCCCATCTCTCTGCTACTCATCAAAACCTACACCTTTTTATGGTCCCTTTTTTTCATTTTCTTTTTAAGATACTTCCAAAGAGAAATTTTTTGGAAATTTTTGCCCTGTCTTCATGAGGAGTTTCCTGTACCCTTGACCATTCCTGTTTTAGACAAAAAAAAGCACCTGGGAGATCAAAAGCAGCAATACTGGGAATTGAGTACCTTTGCTATAATTATTGAAATGAATGAGCAGGCAATTTCTTCAGTAAATCTATAAAAGGTATATAGCTTATCCTCTTTCTGAATCAGAGAAATACCAATTGTAGTATAAAAGCTATAATCTGTTGCAAATCAGTGTTTCACAAAACAGTGAAAGTCAGTATTCTTAAACAAAATGACTAAGCCACACAAACTCAAAATAAATTAAAATACAAAATTTTAATCAAGAGTTCCTGCCTGTTGCTTTAGACTGCTTTGATTTCGTTCATCCTGCTAGCAGCCCTGCCGCCCTAGAGGGAAGAAAGCCCAGCAGCACTTGCTGGCAATTGCAGTGGTGGGGTGGGCTGTCAGGTGCCCAAGTCAGCGGCTCTGCTGTGTGGGTCTGGACATGTCTTCATTGGTAGGTGGACACAAGCCCGATCCGGTGCCAGGTTTGTGTAACTGTCTTAGTGTACAAGGATGCAAGAGTTGCAGCAGGACCGAGCAGGTGATTGTTTGAATATACCCCTGTCCTGTCTAAATGGCTTCTGGCTCAGTGGCTTGATATTGTGTGTAGCTTTTTGTCTGTCCATGCAGACCTATCTTGCATAAACTGGATATAAAGAAAATATTTTCCTTGTGAGGATAACCAAGCATTGGAGCAGCTTCTGCAGGCTCAACTGGACAAATCCCTGAGCAACCTGGTTTGTTGGCGTTGTCCCTGCTTTGAGCAGAGGGTTGGACTAGTGATGTCCCAAGATCTCTTCCAGCCTGAATTATCCCACGATTCCATGACCCCAGTGTCTGGGGGACTTCTGTGACTAATTACCTACAGCCTTCTCCAAGAGCACTTGCAAGGTGAAGAAGGCAGTCGAGTCATGCCCTTCCATATTTCCCTGTACTTTCCTCTGGGTTACTCCTCCTTAGAAGATACTACATTACAAAAGTGACTACACTTAAGGTGAAAGCAATGAGAAAAAAGGAAAGTATGTCCAGAAATTCTGTGTGTAAATACTTTTATGTATGTCTGTTATGGTTTGAGAGACCCATAACAATTTGCTGTCATTTAGACAATCATTCTATCACCCGATGACCCCTCCCCACCTGGGAAAGGGAAATCGGGAAAAACAAGAAAACCCGAGAGCTGAAGTATAAACAGATTTAATAAAATAAGATTAGATAATTAACATTAACAGCACTAAAGAACTGATATTGATCCCGACACCAATACGGAATATGCAAAGATTATACTCAGCCAGTTATATCAGTAGGAAGCTGTGCACTCCCAGCAGTGGACAGCAAATGTCGGACACTGCGAGCGCTACGGCTTCAGGAGGAAGGGAAGGCCTCAGGGCTCCGGCACCAGGGCACGAAGTTCTCAGGATGGCAGCCATCAAGGGAGAGAGAGCGACTTCGCAGCAAACTTTCTAATTTATAATGAGTGTGACGTTGATGGTATGAAATAATCCTGTTGGCCAGCTTGGGTCAAGTGCCCGGGTCTCGCTCCTCCTCATCCCTGCACCTGGCTAGCTCAAAAACACTGAGACCTTGAGACCCACACACCATAGCTGGCTGTAAAGTAAATATTTTCACAAATTCAGACACTGGAGTCTTCTAAAAGTGCAGTTTTCCCAAGCATTAGAAGAGAAATTAGTCCTGTGTCTCTCAAACCAGGACAATGTCATAACTGCAGACATTTGGATTTTTAGTGTTTCTTTCCTCGTGTGGCATTCTTGAAGGGATGGTAGAAGTAGACAGCTCTGCATGAGTTAGTCATGGTCTGAGATAGCAGTCATGGACAGGATATATAGTGAGCACATGAGGCTTGGGAAACATCCAAATGTAGCCCCCAAAGTAATGGGGCTTAGGCATGAACTGAATGCGCGATGCTAATGACTGGAATTTGATTATACATTTAGTGTCTGGATAAAATCACTAACCAGTTGAGAAATGTATGATGGGGATACAATAAAAGGTAATAACTACTAACACGTGACACAGCATAATGGACATAATCAAATACTTGTAAGGGGAAACCAGGGTCACGACTGAAGCTAGTTCATCATTTGGAGTGATTCAAACCATTGGATGGGCAGGATGCTGCAAGGTACAGTTGGGGCACCAGTCCCAGTGTTAACTGTCTTCTCTACTGCTCCAAAAAGGAAGCCTGAGACTCAGGTGTTCAGCTCAGTCTTGTGGGTGGCCAGAAGGTGGTTGAGCCTAGTGTTTGGAAAAGATGGGTAAGAAACAAACTTTGGGGCAGCCTGGGCCCTGGAGAGCCAGCCATCCCTGCAGCAAGGGACAGTCACCATAGGACAGAGCGGCCAGAGGGAGAAGCAAGGCTGTATGGAGCAGGCAAGCTACATATTTGATTTTAGATAAGAGCATGTAAAACTGAATCTTGCAAGGCCTGGAAAACATGCACAGCTGTCTCAGTGTATGGCTCTGAAACTTCGGGAAGGAGGGTGGTGACTCCCACCTCTCTTCAGTTCTGCAGGCGGACGGTTAAGTGCTGGTTTAATTTGCTTATCCTACAGTGAGATTTTGAAAATTTTGCTTCTTTATTTCATCCTTAGGTTTCTTTCATCAGACTGATCTGAATTTCAGTTTCAGTACTGAACTGTGCTTTACTGTGGTACATAAGTGCTGCCCTTACATTAACTTTGGGGGTTGACTGAGAAAAATATGGCAAATGTGTTTAATGAACCATTGTATTTCAGTGTTGACTAGAAGCTGTTATCTCACATGAGGCAAAAACATGTGCACAGGACAGGCTTAGCACACAAGCTAAAAGACCGTGTAAAAACTTTCCTAACACTGAGTCCTAAAAGTCTCCTCTAAAATTGCCTCTAGACGGTACAGCGTAAGGTATCCTGCATAAGCTATCTTTTTAATAACTTTAATGAAATATATTCAAAGCATAAAACCAGCAAGGAAGCATATACTTTTCATTTAGGCCTGGGATTGATTTCCACATCAATATGAGGAAAGAGCTAAGTGAAAGACATGTGACTGCACGAGTGAAATGGCAACAGCATTGATATCTTAGCTCATAAGGTCATTCATCTAAAATCTTCAAACACTTGGCTCAAAGCCTAAAGAGAATACAAGTTTAGGTATAGATGAGTTGTCTGGAAATCTTTGTTGCCTCTAGCACAGACTGTGTAGATAGAAAAAAAAAAAAAAAGCAGCAGTCTGCTAATATTGCTCTTTCAGACAGTGAGAATTTGTAATTCCTTCCTTTGAATTGTATGCATATAGCCAGATCTTCTCCACAACTCTTGAGGCTTTTCCTCTTGACTTCAGTAGTTTTCTATGTGATTAGAAGCATTGTTATGAAGTGTAAAGATAGACGGTATTTTTAAGAAACAGAAAATTCCTGGAATCAGATGACTTGTGAGTATCTCAGCTTTTTAGGTCTAAAGTTTTCTGAGACAATGATTGAGGAGAAAAACTTGTGACTATTAAAAGAAAAAAAAAAGAGGCAACCCCCCTGAACATTAACAAAAAAGAGTTTCAAATAGTAGAATTATTCTACTTTAGACTTTCCCCCCTCTCCTTGTTAGCCCGTTTTGGTAACACGTACAATAACATCTCTAATAATACTAATCTACCTTCAATTTAGTATCCTGTAATTCTGCATCTTTACAGAGAGATGCTAATGAGAGACAGTTATAGAAACATGACCCTCTAATTAAATAAGTTAACAACATAAACCTGTATTTTTAACAAACTTTAAACTATTTAACTCTCAGTCTTGCAAACTGATGTAAAACATACATCGTAGCATCTGTATAAACTTAAGAATAATGCAGAAATGTGCCAGAGGAATGATTTAACATAATTTTTCCTTATTCCTGTAACAATATAGGAATATGTTCACCAGCAGAAGGCCCTGCTTATGGTGATACTGGGAGACTTCTGTAGGAAGGCAATCCGTTGAAGAAAGGTTAGCGGCTCCCAAGTCAGGGAGCAGAGGTTGCTCTCCACGGGCAGGTCCTACTTGCTGCATCCACCAGATGGTGCCACTCTTCAGCAGAAGCCAGCATCTCTTTTTGGAGGGAGCCTGCACGTCTCAAGCTCGCAAAAGGAAAGTTTTCTCTCTTTTCCTAAGAACAGAGTTCAGGTTCTCAGATGCACCTTCTGGTCTGCGACATGCCTTATTTGTGTGACAATCTACAAAACTTTTTTTCCTTTTATGCTTTTTTTTTTTTCCTCCCTGAATTACCTAAATTAATTGTTCTTCTGCCGTATGGAAAGTGAAGGGAGTAAGAGCCTTAAAAAAAAAAACACAAAGAAGCTCTGTTACAAAAGCCTGCTTCTTAAATGCTGTCTCCATCAAGCAGTTGATACTTTATTCTACTTTCCACCTACATTTACCACTGATAAAATTTTTCACTTTAAAAATCATATCCACACTACTGGATATGCAAATGCATTCAGTGCTTTTATAAAGTGCAGAAAACTCTTCTCTTCAGTTATATTCAACACCAAGAAGTCAGGGCTGGGAAGAGGGTGGGCCATTGTAATGAACTGATACTTCTATTGTCAGTGTTAACAAAGAAGACAAAGGAACTGTTAAAATCCGGAAGAGCTTAACACAGTCATTTTTCCCCGTTATTAAAACTCTAATTTTTATTATGTGTTTTGGCACTATAAGTTTGTTGAGTTCTCCTGTGCAATGTGGCTACTTTGTATGGCACTGACCACACAACTCACTGTTGTGAATCAAAGGAAGACATTTCATTGCAAGGATGATCTTGTAGAGAGGCCCTGCGTCCCTCATGCTCTGTGTGAGCCAGCTTATGTCTACTTACCCTTACCACAATGATCATCCAAGGCAGGGAAGAAGAGACTGGGTTACAGGAAAAACTATGGCTGGAGCAGCCCCATCACTCTTCATCCTTCAGTGCACAGCAGTGCCCGGGACTTGTACGTCCACCCCCCACTCTTCAACCTGCAGTGAGCCACACCTCTCTACAATAGCTTCCCAGAAAAATTCTGGCAGCTGACATCGACTAACTTTCCCTCCTTTATTGGATGCAGGGGGAAACATAGTGACAAAGGCCGAGGAAAAGGCTGAGGTACTTAATGCCTTCTTTGCCTCAGTCTTCAATAGTCAGACCAGTTGTTCTCTGGGTACCCAGACGCCTGAGCTGGAAGACAGGGACGGGGAGAAGAATGAAGCCCCCGTAATCCAAGAGGAAACTATTCATGACCTGCTACAGGACTTAGACACACACAAGTCTATGGGGCCAGATGGGATCCATCCAAGGGTACTGAGGGAGCTGGCAGATGTGCTCACCAAGACACTTTCCATCATTTATCAGCAGTCCTGGCTAACCGGGGAGGTCCCAGTTGACTGGAAGCAAACATGATACCCATCTACAAAAAGGGGTGGAAGGAGGATCTGAGGAACTACAGGCCTATCAATCTGACCTCGGTGCTGGAGAAGGTTATGGAACAGATAATCTTGAATGTCATGATGTGGCACATGCAGGACAACCATGTGATCAGGCCCAGTCAGCATGAGTTTATGAAAGGCAGCTCCTGCTTGACAAACCTGATCTCCTTCTATGAGAAGGTGACCCACTTAGTGGATGAGGTCCAACAAGGCCAAGTGCCGGGTCCTGCACTTAGGTCACAACAACCCCATGCAGCGCTACAGGCTTGGGGAAGAGTGGCTGGAAAGCTGCCTGGTGGAAAAGGGCCTGGAGGTGTCGGTCGACAGCCAGCTGAATATGAGCCAGCAGTGTGCCTAGGTGACCAAGAAAGCCAACAGCATCCTGGCTTGTGTCAGGAATAGCATGGCCAGCAGGACTAGGGAAGTGATTGTCCTGCTGACTGCACTGGTGAGCCTGCACCTCGAATATTGTGTTCAGTTTTGTGCCCCTCACTACAAGAAAGACATTGAGGTGCTGGAGCGCATCCAAAAAAAGAGTAACAAAGCTGGTGAGGGGTCTGGAGCACAAGTCTTATGGGGAGTGGCTGAGGGAACTGGAGTTGTTTAGCCTGGAGAAAAGGAGGCTGAGGGGAGACCTTATCTCTATCTACAACTACCTGAAAGGAGGTTGTAGCGAGGTGGTTGTTGGTCTCCTCTCCCAGGTAACAGTTGTCAAGCATTGGAACAGGCTGCCCAGGGAAGTGGTTGAGTCCCCATCCCTGGAGATATTTAAAAGACATGTAAATGTGGTGCTTAGGGACATGGTTTAGTGGTGGACTTGGCAGTGCTAGGTTAATGGTTGGACTTGATGATCCTAAAGGTCTTTTCCAACCTAAATGCTTCTATGATTCTGTGACTAGTGGCAGAATTAGAGCATTTTAAAGCAAAGTATTCTGCCATACCTCTACCTCCACATTTGGTGGAACTAGATCCACAAAATATTGGGTGGAACAAAATGAAACAGAACTAATTGTTTAACTTAAAAGAGAATAAATATCATAGTTAAATATATGTGTGAACAAGCACCAGATCTTTTAACTTTAATGCTGTTGCAGTTTCTCTCCTCCAATAGCTGGATGCCTGTATTACTCATACTTGCTACAAGTAGTGAGTAAGAGAAGATTTGCTTTTGACAGTAAAGAAAGTGGCATAAAAAAGCTTGCACGGGCTCTCTATGCCATACGCCCTATTTACCAAAAGACTGGGAGAACCACAGCTAAAAAGAATGATCAGTAGTTACCACCTACCAGTGCCCACTGAGCTAATCTTTTTTAATTCACAAAAAAGTCTGTCAATTAGTCTGTCTATCATCTTAATCACCTCACTGATTAAATGTCTTTTAAAAATTCACATATAATTCCCTCCACATCATTTTACTGGAAACCGCAGAATTTATAAACCTTTCAAAGCTGCAGTCTGTGAATTTCCCTGAGCTGGCCCATCATTGACAAGAAAATGCCGCCAGTGATTATTTCTGCATGTTGTGACCTGTCACAGTGATTACAAGAACCAAATATTCAGAACCAGTTACAGGTCTCCTGCGGGTGACTTCCAGCCAAGCCCATCTTAAATAGATAGTAAACATGGATGACTTTGGAGGACATTTGTATCACCAATTATTATTGAAAGGGCAAAACTGAGACTATTGGTAGTGTTCAACATAATTATATTTTATCTCATTTTTTAGTCTTAATGAACTAATGTTAACTCGGATTAGACTCAGCCACTGACTATCTTTCTGTTCCCTTCCAAAATTTGCAGGATATTCTGCTTTAAAGACCACTGCTGTGATATGAGGAGTAGTAGGTGATAGCTGCCTGAAGGTGCTGCTTGATCAAAGTCAGGAGACTATATGTTTACCTTTCTGTTTTACCTCTGAGTCTGGGTAAGAGCATTTACTGGCTTCCACACAAACTCCAGCTATGGTTTCTTTTCTTCAAAAGGCTTACTCTTTATAATGCACACAATGTTGTAACAAAGTACAATATGGCATGGGATGTATTTGAATATAAAGACATATATCCTGGGTCAATAGAAGATATGAATTTTCCTATTTGCTTTTGAATAACTACAATTTATTTCTTATGCATTATTTTACAAATCACTAAATGTGAGGTGTGCACACACAGTTCCTTATGTTAATCGCAGAAAAGATGTAATGAAGGTGGTGTCTGAAGGTGGCTGAGACATTCTGCAAAAGAAATGTATTGTAACTTTCGTACTTGAAATAAAACGTATTTTTGGCTTCCAGTCTGACAAGCTCATCACGTTCAAAACATTTAATTCTGATTTGTATTTGAGTTGCCACTTTCCCCAGCTATTTATCCTGATCCTCATGAGCTGTCAGGGATGAACCACTCTGCCAAGAAGCCATCCTCCTGGAGGATATAAGCAAGGTTTTCCTCTGAGCCAAGAGCTCCGGGGCGCATGGGAATGAAGCAGGCTCTGTTCTCCCTTTGCAGACGCACAATGCTCCCGGGTGCCACTGACCTGGTGAGAAAAAGTCGTGAACTTGATCCAGAGCTCTGAGACACCTGGCCAGCTTCTTCAACCTTTTCAGCGAGGCCCTTTAAGCTCAAGAATTTGTTTATAGTAATATTTATCCCTCAAAGACATTTTCCTGGGGCGGTCTCTCTCATACTTCTGCTCATTTGATTAGTTTCCATAGTGACACTTATTTGTAGAGTTTAGAGTTGCTCATAGCAGGTTTCTGCAAATGCCAGCCGCATGCGTGCCATGTTAATAAGACAAAGTCAGTCCTCGTTCTTTCCCTTTGGTGCCCTGATTTTGCTCTACAGTTGAGGGCATCCTCGGGGAAAAAATGAAAGTGTATGTGGGGCTCCTTTGGATTCAAGATCCCGGGGCTGTTACCTTATTATTCTGGATGGTATTTTTGACTGGACTCTTTCTGTCTGAATGGCAGTGGCAGCCTCTGAAGGACTGTCTGTCTGCGTGAGCTATTATATAAGCTGGGGAAACCTTCCATTACAGCAAGGTCTTTAGACTGCTGCTTTATTTAAAATGCAGAATTACATGAAAAAGCAATTCACTTGAGTAGTGCCTTCTAGGTTGCCTTTTATCCCAGGCTGAAGTAGGAATTTGCTTTTCTTCTAGGGAAGTTACTACTATTTTAAAAATAGGAGAATGATAAAATCAGATACAAACTCATGTACGCACACAAATATACACACATCCTACCAGCGTGCTTGCCTGTGGAAGGGATAAACAAATATCCACAATAAGTAAATAAAAGGATATTTCCATACTGACAAGGGCAATTTCAGGGGCATGGTTATTTAAAAAAATGCTGATTCTTTGTAGCAATCAAAACAAATTTGTAGCAGACTTGGAAGAGAGTTAGGAAAAAAATGTATGAGCTATTGTATGAGCCACAGACAGGTATGCCCACCAGATTGGTATCCTCACAGGACAGCTTCTGGAATCTGGATAATAGGTTATTGCACATACTTTTTTTCCACTTCGGGAGAAGAATAAGAAGTAGAGGGAAACTAGATTTGACAAGGATTTTGTCACATTGAGTATTAGTTCTCTTGGGTATCTTGCAGAGACTTTGAGAGACTCATGATAGTTTGACATATTTCTTCCCGCAAGACACTGGAAGGTTGTTTGAGCCATTGACACTTATGCATAAAAATAAAGCAACAAACAATTGCAGGAGTTCCTAATAGCATCTGGCCAGAGGAAAGACATGGAACAGAACTCCCAGGAGACCAGAATTATGATTCTGCTCTTGTATAGTAGAGAAAATAAAGAACAGACTCTCTGAAGCCACAGAAATTTAATTGGGGTAAATGTGATGCGAGTCCAGCTGGACTCTGGCCCTGGAGTTCATAAGCAATCATAAATGTCCTGCTAAGGTGGAGCCAGAGGAAACCAGGCACGTTGTGGAAGGACTCTCCTGACCTACACAGGGGTAAGTGCTAACCTCTGTAGCACTTTCCTCAGCAACCTTTAACTCTCAGTAATGTAAAATAAGATTTATTAATTTTATTAAGGTAACTCAATAAAAGAATAATACAAAATAAATTTTAAACCCTGTTGATTATTTAAAGAAAAGTGAAAACAAGAGACAAAACCTGTTTCCCTCAGGAACATTTTAAGGAAAATTTCTAATTGTAGAATAAGAGCTCAAATTTTAAAGATGCTATTTTTTCCTCCCTACCCCTTCCTCCTAATCTTTACAAAATGTAAGTATTCAGTGGAGTGAAAGAAGAAATCAGATTTATAAAACAGTAAACCTCCTTGAAGTCAGTATGCGGTAATTTTTAACAGCTAGGCTACTGTGCCCTGTATCAGATCCAGCATTAGAAGGGTGACATCAAATTGTGAATTCCATGTGATGCACGAACACTGCTTCAAGAACACTGCAAAAAGGAGGAGAAAGAGATCCTCAAAAGCATCGCATGCTACTCAATAGGATTAATGGGATCTACTGGGGAAGGTCTTCAGCTCTGTCTTGGTGAGCCAGATGGTGGCTGCAGGTGAAATCTTCCCAAGAAATCAAATTAAAACTCTCATGAATATTATTATGGGTCTAAGAACAGTGCTCTCTTTATTTAGGTTGCCTATTTTCTCAACTTAAATAATATTTATGAACAGTTTTGGTTTGTGGAAACCCTTAGAAATTCAGGAGGGAGAAAGTCCTGTGACTAGAGAAGCACATTTTCTTTGCCCTACGAAATTCCATTCAGATTTGATTGAGAGATTAAGCCTGACAGGAAGGAAATGATGAATTTTTTTTTTAGTTGCATAGTCAACCAAATAATGGCAGCGTGTCAAAAACAACAGGTAAAGATGAAAAATCTTGTCTAAAACCGATTCTGTGAAAGCATGAAGGAAGGCAGCACCGAGCAGAACAGATGGCCTCTCTGGAAGCAGGAAGGGAGAATGAGGCCAAGCTCCTTGGGCCCATCCACCCTCCAGACAAGGTGTGTGTGTCCAGGCTTGTGTCAGGCCCGAGCTGTCGTGGTTGTGCTGGGGCAGTGGTCATAGCGTGGTAGCTTTGGCAGATAGGCAACGTGCTGTAGAGCAAAACACTGGTTTGCAATTCGGGAAGTACTCACTTGAAATCACAGCCCCAGCTCCAAAACAGGTTGTATCTACAGACATTTAACTAATTTTACACATTTGTACTATCAAAACAGTAACGTTCTTATCCTGGGATGGAGATTATACATTTGTGAGGCACAAAGAAATGTGAGCAGTGTAAGAAAAGCCTTGAGGAAACAAGTAACTCTGCATTAATTGCTGGCATTGGGTGGATCACCGGAAAGAAATATGCTCTACTAATTAAAAGATGAAGGATAAAAATATCAAATGCCTTCCTGATTATATGAGCATCAGTCAGAGAGATGAAGGGAGGCAGCGAACAGTAATGATACACATACATAGGCTGACAGTGCCTATAACCGTAGGTTATGAATCTGTCCCTGTTTACCTTGGTTTCCTGAGGAAGCGATACTTATGTGAATGTGCTGTGGGACTGTCCATCCATCAGTCTTTCTATCGTTTCCCCCCAGTAACTTTTGAACTCAGCTAAATTCAATCAAATCTAACAGGAAAGCAAGAAGTCTCAAAGTTATGGAAATCGGTGTCTGGGCAAAAAATAGTCTTGATGACTGTCCTGGCTTTGGAGAGGACTGCAGTGAGAACTTGAGAGCCATTTTTTCAGTGTAGCTGAAAAAGCTACATCAGCACATGCACTGGCTGGCCAGTGACTGCGGATGTGTCTTAGACAGTGCATGTACTGCCTCTTGGCTAGCAGGTAATTTACAGACATGAGAAAAAGGTAAAATAATGTAGACGGGGCTTTGCAGAGTATGAAGGAGAACTGGAAGCACTGCACAGAGGTCACAGCTATTTTAGGGGGATCTGCTGAGGCAGGACACACATCTCTGGGAGACAAAACATCACTAGATCTGGGTCTGTTTACTGATTTCAAGTCAGGAGGTGCAGCTATATAAAGAATACAGATTTAGGAGAAGATTTTATTCGAATTTAAAACTGGAAAGACAACATTATTATTTTTCAAAGTATTTTGGCTTTCGCATCTAGTGACTGATTCATACCTACTGACTGATTCCTGCATTTGCTCTGCTGCAGTGGAGAGATGATTCAAACTGCTCAAGTCTACCATGGTCAAAAGCTTGTTCTTGAATGAAAACATTTACAATTTGAAAATCCGATTCTATCTATAGATATGTGAAAGGATGGGGCTTTGAGCAACCTGGTCTAGTGGATGGTGCCCCTGCCTATGGCAGGGGCGGTTGAACTAGATGATCTCCAGAGTCCCTTCCAACCTAAACCATTCTATGATTCTATGAGCCTGATCTCGTCCAGATTGAAGATAAAAGAAAGGCTTCTACTGACTTCAGGGACAGTTATATATGTTACTTCAGAGTAAAATATACTAAATATAGCAAAATATCTGACAGTAACTGAAAAAGATTTGTAAAGGCAAACTTGGAGTAGAACTCCCGTTGTTGCAGAAGACATCACAGCTTTAGTAATCTTGGTGGTAAATCTCCAGAAGTGGTAGACAGGCCACAGTTTTTGGTTGTACAGGTAATGCTCTTGGTTAGGACCACTGGTGAAAAGGTGGTTTTCCCCCCCTCTTCTTTTTAAGAAAAGTATTAATGGACAAACAGAAACTCATACAATAATTTTGATGACATGCATTTATTGTGTGCCACTGATCTTACAAACATCCCTTAAAACCAGCCTGCCACCTGATTATGTTTTTTTTTAAATAGAAATTGAATTCTGCACTGGCACTTAGGAACAAGTTAAAACTCTTATGTTCACAGGTCAGCTTCTGTAAGAAATAGTCTAGAAACCCATCTCAGGAACCACCGTCTATTGGGTGTTCTGTCAATACTCCATATTTGTAAGGTAGGTACTGGCTTAATATTTCTTCCAACATAATTGGTTTAGATAATACATTTATGTTTGAATTATCACATTGTTTCCCTTGAAAGCAATTAGCGACTGCAGAAATAAAAAATCACTTATCTTTCATATGGTCAGACCATGGGCAGGTTGTTTATATAATCATAGAATCATAGAATGGTTTAGGTTGGAAGGGACCTTGAAGATCATCGAGTTCCAACACCCCTGCCATAGGCAGGAACACCTCCCACTAGACCAGGTTGCCCAAGGCCATGTTCAGCCTGGCCTTGAACACCTCAAGGGATGGGGCCTCAACAACCTCTCTGGGCAACCTGTTCCAGTGCTGTACCACCCTCAAAGTGAAAAATTTCTTCCTAATGTTCAATCTGAACCTGCCCTCTTCCAGTTTAAAGCCATTCCCCCTCGTTCTATCACTACAAGCCCGAGTAAAAAGTCCTTCCCCAGCTCTCCTGTAGGCCCCCTTTAGGTACTGGAAGGCCGCAATAAGATCACCCCGGAGCCTTCTCTCCTCCAGGCTGAACAGCCCCAACTCTCTCAGCCTCTCCTCATAGGAGAGGTGCTCCAGCCCTCGGATCATCCTCGTGGCCCTCCTCTGGATGTGCTCCAACAGTTCCATGTCCTTGTTATGTTGGGGACTCCAGAGCTGGATGCAGTACTCCAGGTGGGGTCTCACGAGAGTGGAGTGGAGGGGCAGAATGATCTCCTTTGGCCTGCTGGCCACAAGATGAAGTGGCATCCAAAAAAATAGAGTTGCTTCTCACATAATTTAATTGCACCTTTCACAACAAGTCCAGAAATATCTAGGAAGTTGCAGAAGATTTTGTCTTTGTGGTCATATTTTACCTCTTCCCATCTACCCAATATCAGTTGACTAATTTCTTGTGAGTCCTGACGGCTTCTCATCTGCTCCTTGTGTTACAAGGATTTAGAATCATAGAATCATAGAGTTGTCTAGGTTGGAAGAGACCCTTGGGATCATCGAGTCCAACCATCTACCCTACTCTACAAAGTGCTCCCCTACACCATATCCCCCAACACCACATCTAAACGTCTCTTAAACACATCCAGGGATGGTGACTCAACCACCTCCCTGGGCAGTCTATTCCAATGCCCGACCACTCTTTCTGTGAAAAATTCTTTCCTAATGTTCAGTCTAAATCTACCCCGTTGGAGCTTGAAGCCATTCCCTCTTGTTCTGTCATTAATTACCTGTGAGAAGAGACCAGCACCAACCTCTCTACAGTGTCCTTTCAAATAGTTGTAGAGAGATGAGGTCTCCTCTCAGCCTCCTCCTCCTCAAACTAAACAGTTCCAGCTCCTTCAACTGCTCTTCATATGATTTGTTTGCTTCATTATAGGATAGCATTTATACAAGGTTATCCTATAGTGAAGTTCATCTTCTTTCTTAATAATTAAATAGGAATTTACTTGACCACAGCGGCCTGGATAAAAAAAATGCATTCTAATGCATTTTGGCATTCAAAATGCCATTTTGAAAGAAGAGTGAACTGAACAGTATATTAAAACCAAACTTAGTGTTTGGCAGCATGTCATTTATCCACGCTGTTCTAGGGACAGATACTGAAGGTGCTTTATAGACGCTACGTAGGTCCCAAAAAAATATTCATCCCATGGATTTGGACCTCGAAGCCTCCTGCCTCCCTCATTACCTCCAGCTGGTTTATGACCCTCTAGAGCAGAAAACAGACTGCACTGTCTCTTTTCTGAGCCTGAACTCATCAGCCGATGCAGTGCCTAATGATTTAAGTGCAGTGTACATGCCAATCCCATGCAGAGATATAAGAGCTTCCTTTGAACCAAACCTGCTGGGGTAGCAAAACTAACTATATTAAATCATCCCCCTCAGAGCGCTTTGCAGCTTTGCTTTTCCCGTCTGAATGAGCTCGCGCAGGTATAACCGCTCTATGCAGTGATAAGTACACCGGTTACTTATCCCTCTCTTCTTCCCCAGGTCATCTTGCATCCCCTGTTCAGTAGAGTCGATGGAGTTTCTTCTCTGCAAACGATCTAAAAATCAAGCACCTATTCTGATAATGGTTTCTGTGTATCTCCTGCATCTTCAGATCTCATGCCATGTTGACAATGCTGGGCCTTTGGTTTAGCACGCATCAAAATTTCAGTGTCACATTGTGTAACATTTAAGAATTTGAGCTTAATTTAATAATTTTCTTTCGTGCAGGACTCACGCGAATTTTCCAGGCTGCTGTCACCCTTCAAAGTAAAAGAAACATCAACATTCAAAGTATTTATTTTTCTCCTCAAAAACTTAAATTATCCTTCCATTTGTAGAATCTTCAAATCAAGATTAAGTTTTCTCCTCAGGCATTTAAATAGTGCAAACATTTTATTCAAGGGTAAGTAGCTGTTAAACTACTTTTGGCTTATCTAGCAATTAAAAAATCTGTAGTAAATCAGCCAGAGTTACAACATAAAGCTCACAGCCTTACAAGAGTATTGAAACAATACCAGGAAGAGCTTGAAAACGAAGCCCATAAAAATGGATGTGTCTGGAAAACCTTGTTATAAAGCACAGTAAGTTTTGAATATTTCTTTCTTGATACTTCTCAAATGAAGTGATTTCTTTTCATAGTAAACTGTTTCAGAAAAAAGGTTGTTTTTATACAGATGCACACACTCCACTCATGTCATATTCATGGTGTCTGAAGTATCCATGTCCTCTCACCTGGGCTTTATCACATTTTGCAGTGTTTGTGCCTACAAATTTAGCCACAGATGATAAAAACTCATAGCCAATAAAAAAGCTGGTCAGGAATGATCGAAGTTGTTAACGATTCTAGATTTCATTGCAATTAGAGAAAGGATTAAGGGATTAATACGTGCTAATCTTGTTATCAATGAAGTCCTGAAGCTGTAAAATTTGATATTGAAGCTAAACTGGGACAATGTGCGAGGTTGAACTCATACTTTGTAATAAACTCTAGGTAATGGAAGCATAACACTTAGTTTTGTCACCTTCGTTTGAATGATTAATTACAAAGCCTTCAAAGAAAAAACTATACCACACAGTGTATAACTGGAGGCACGGGTTTCCAAATCTTTATGCTGTACTGTGTATGTCCTCTGCAGTTACTGGCTGCCTTCAAGGTGAGCCTTGAAACATTTATGAAAACATAAATGGTAGAAAAGAAGTAGATTCTGTGGAAATAAGAAAACTTAAAATTAAAGTTCTTTTTAAATTAGTTCAGAATAGAAAAGATTTCTCTGTACTTGTTTCCAAATTATATTATATTTATACAATTCATATAGATGTTACCCTGTATTGCTGAATTCATAGTATTCTGAAGCCATGAATCAGAGATGAATAAATACACAGGAAATAAAAAAAATATTTATTTTTACTTTCTTTTTTTGATAACCATAAAATCCATAAAATACAAATATTCAACCTAGAGGACTAGAAATTCATTCCAAAATTAACAATAAATCAAATTGAAATTATTGCAGTTTTACAATCTCTGATTGCAATGTCTGGAGTTTTAATAAAGAAGAGACTATTGGTGAAATGGCATGTTACTCCCCAAAATGCTTTCTTACTAAGAATAAAAGTATTACCTTTAATTTCAGCTATTTTTTTAAGTATTTCCTATAACTATTTAGAAGTTATTTCTGATAACTGTATATAAGCAACTGTCTTGTGTTGTGGAAGTGCTGTTCTTTCTCATTAATTTGATCAGAATTATCCTGTGTGTGAAAAGCAAACGGCTGCAACCCGATCAAATGCGTAGCGAGCAGAGGTGGTATATGCAGTACTGGAGGTGCCTTTGCAAGGGCCTGCTGTTGGCTGCCGACAAAGGTCAAGAAGATAACTTTACTGAGATGAGGACAGGGACAGGGGGCACTTAAGGAGCCCTGTGAAGAATACAGTCCCCTGGCTGCCGTTGTAGCCCCATGCTGGCTTTCCCACATGTCCCTGTTTTTGGTAGGACGTGTGGGAAGAATAAGAAAGCAGGGCTGCTGATTTGGAATTGGATCGCCGCTTTCTGCTATACTGTGCTTCTCTGTACAGACACCTGTTTTAAATTCTAAAGGGACATACAGTTCTTAGCATTTTTAAAAGTGTACTGCACAGTGATGTGCATGCTTCAGGGAGACTTTGCCACTTACAGCTATTTTGCACAGTCAGAGCAATTTAGAGTGAACACTGATGAAAAAAGAAATCTCTTACGTAGATCTTCTTTTTCCTCACTAGATGCATTACTTATTATGGCAGAAAATATTCAATTTTGGAATAAATCCTTAAGATTCTTAATTTAATTTTCTATTGCTTTGGTTTAAAACTAGTTTCCTTTGTATTTCACAGAAACATCTCCTTGTTTCTTTCTGGACTTTTATATCATCATGAGCTGCCGCTTCTGCTGGGCCTGGTAATGTTACCAACATTTGCAAGTGAAATACAGATCCTGTATCTCAGCGTGTAGGAAAAAGATGCATATGCTTGTTCAAATGTGGTTTTTAAGTGCACTTACTTGTAAATGTTAAAGCCCACAGACAAATTTCACTGGGATGCTAAACAGTGACTGAACTCCTCAGATGAAAGAGGCTGATGCTGTGGGAGCAGAGGGAACTTTCCCCACAAAACTGTGAACCAACTCTGCGGAGAGACTATTGAAGCAGTTTCTGAAGGCTACCACGCTTCTGGAGGGTTTCCATGGCATGGTGAGAATTCCCCAGCCCTGAATCTCCCACACCCTCTGCCTGCTGCCGGGGAAGAGACCTGCACAGCTGGGTGATGACCTGCAGATCACCAAGATTCAGAGGACTGGAGGTTCCATCTGAAGCCTAACAAGGCAGGTGAAACACCTTTCCAAAATATTCTGCATTTGCCTTAAAACAAAAAATTGGAATCTTGGATTCCTGTCAGGACCTCCAATATAAAAAAATAAATTATTTTCACTTGGAGCCAGCTGTTAGAATTAGGTAATAGGTTCTGCTGGATCAATGGGTTAGTGGTATTTCGGTAGATCAGACCTCAGGCAATAAAGAAATGCTTTTAAAGGAATTGTAATTCATTTATTAGCATTTTCTTCAGGTTTTATTAAATACTTCTAGATGGAGGTCTCTCATACACGGGCCAGTGAATCATTACAACAAGGACAATCTCATGCTTTAAAGAGTGTGCTCGAGTTATGTAGTTTGCTGGATCTGGAACAGCTGTTCCCTGCTGGAGTGCAGGCTAGTTCTGCCACCCTGAAAGATCTGAGGAGCGGCACCAATGGCAAATCCTCGGAGCTGATCAGTGAGCTACATAATGAGCTACTTGTCTTTGCTCTCCAGTTCTTTACAGTCTACTCCTACGCTACCATATCTACCAGACTGCATATGCACATCTGATCGATCTACTGTCTTTGTGGGCCACGCGTTAAATTTTCAAATGAAGTCTATTTGTTCTTTCTCTCTTGCTGGAATGAAGCTTACATAGATAGTCACAAGGTCAACTTTTCTTTTCAAAACTTTTCTCTCCAGCAACGTCTAAGAACTCAAGTTAGCCTGTGTGTGTGTGTGTGTGTGTGTGTGTGTGCAAATTATCACAGTTATCAACATCATCTCATTCTGTTTTTTCTCTTAGATCTTTATCTACTTCTTGTCCTTTGCCTTCTCTATATCTCATCCTTGCCAAGTATCTATGAAATTGAATGTCTTCTCATGTTGTATTTGTCTAGGAACTCATAAAACAGAATCTGGATCAGTAAATGGCATGAATACATAATGCGGTACTAAAAGTAAGCATTTGGGGAGGTAGTCCCCTTGCGATGTGTCACATTTTGTGATCGTGCATTTTCTGAACTTTGCTGGTCTTAATTAAACCACAGTATTTTATTGACTTGTTTTTATTCAAACTTTCCTAATCCTTATTTTAACCATAATTCTCAAGATTCTTTGTCCCTTAAAAAAAATTGCAGACTGTCTGCAGCATTTAGATCTTTCCTCAAAGGCAGAGAAATCTGTTTAGACCCAATTCTTCATTAAAATGGGGAACTGGATTCTGGATTTAATATACGCAACTCTATCCCTACTGAGAGATGGCCCTGCAGAAGCCCTGGCTCTGTATTTTCATGGGTTTCATATTGGTGTTCATATCTGTCTTCGAGTCATCCAGCTTCCTAAATTCCTCAGCCAAGTTGAGCGGCCCATGCAGAGCACGTCCTGTGCTGCTGCCTTCTCCCGAGGAGAATTGGGATCTCTTCAAGGTCGCCATTTGAAGCAGGTGATCCAGCCTGCCCAAGCATCTGGGTACAGCCACAAGCCCTGAACGTCTGCGATCAGCAACGGGCAAACCTTCCTGCCTACTGAGCTCAAGAACAGACTTTTCTTGGGGCCGTTCACATTCATCATGACTGTTCCGCACAATTTCTGAGACCAGAGTAAGACACACTTCTAGCTTTCAGTCTAGGAATAAGAGGTTTTTTTCAACAAAGTCTTCTTTAAAAGCCACTTTATAGCTTGCTGTGGTAGTGTTTATGTCCAGCACAATATCTCATCAAGCCTTGACGAACACCTCCCTGCCTCTCCACATATTAGCTACTGAGAATGCTTTACCCAACCCTTGAGTGCGCATATTCCTGTTTTGTTAGGACTGGACAGGATTTGGTTGCTGTATCATGGGGTGGGTGTCTGTAGTTACATGGCTTTTGGAGGAGCATTTGACATAAGAGCTCTCTCAGCATTAGCAGTGACATTCTGAAAGCATGCGGCTGCTACCAAAAATGAAACGTTTGCATTAGTTTCAGTCCAATTACTCTGAAACTAACAGTAACCTTCTCAGTCCCACTCCTTGCTGAGCACTCACCAGAGTTCTAGTGAAATGATGTGCCCTTTTGTTCAGGGGCAAATGCAGTCCTGAAAGGGTGATGTGAGCCCCTGCGCTGAGCCACTGCATCCGCATTGGCTCACATGAAAAACCTGCTAACAGTCAGGAGAGGAAAGAAAACACAAACACACATGTTCACCTGACTGCAGCACAACGGCATAGCTTCTCTTTGGCCACGTAAGAGCCAGGGAGAAGCTGCTGTACTGTTGTGATCTATGGGAGACACCAGTATCACAGTGGGGTAGGTGAAATGGAGCCAAAGCCAGAGGCTAAGGTCTTTCCAGCCTCCCCTGGAAATCCGTGCTTATATTTCACTCTTCAGAAAATGTACAATAGCACAAGTTATTAACATGCAGATTCGGCACAGGCACTGTTATGTAAGCATGTGCTGCCTCCCCTCTAACCTAAATTTCACTTACAGAGAAAACACAGAAGACTTGCAGATCCATACGAAAATAACATCCAAGTGTCTTCAGCCATCTTCAGCCCTGCCAGGTTTTTGTCAGCCCTCTTAATGTCTGAAGACCCTTGATGTTATCTTCCTTTCCATTCTTTGGCTGTTCTTTTTCTGTCCTGGTTGCTGAGACAGAGCTACTCAGAAGAGATCTTATTCTGTTACAACTTTCTGGTCCTTCCCATCATCCTTAAAGGGTCCCCTCAGGATTATTGAGATCTAACGAATTTTTCAGATTTACCATTATCTTGACGTGTAGACTCAAATATATGATTCTTGCTGCTCAGCCACCCCTTGTAGTCAACTTCAACTCACTGTATCAGTAAGATAGTCCTATTCACACTTATAAGACTCGATAATTCTGTAGCACGGCTTCTGTGCAGTACGTGACAGTTCCTCTTAGCAAATCGCTGATTCAGTCTACATGGAAACATTCAGTGATACAGAGATTTTATAAAATCAATCAGAGTTTGCAGGCTTACATAGATAGATTTCCTGGTGTCAAAAAATACTAAGAAAAAGATAATAATTTTTCTTATAGATTTATTCAGAAGACAATGATTTTTAACAATTATTTAAAGACAGTTCCTATAAGGCAGCCATTTAAATCTCATTATTTTTTCAAAGACTTCCAGTAAGTATGAGAGACCATGGCAGTGGAAACGAATACATCACACTATGAGTCTGTCTTTGGGCAGTCAATTCAGCATTCTGTTTGGTGCATGTACCATGGCAATTTTGCATCCCTGGAGAAGTGTGTTTGTTAGATTGCAAATAACAGGCTGATCAATTCAAATTCTTGGAATAACAAGTTGGTTCTGCACCCACTATATTTATTATTATTTTTCCATGAAAAAGCCCTTTCCCAAATGTTGTATTGTTATGTTCTTAGAACTAACCTTTCTTAGAACTAACCTTATTCAATAAAAGCATAGGATCAGCTTTTTTTTTGCCTTAATTTGCCTATACTGGTCTGTAGTGTTTACTGCATTTCAGACAGATGCATTTCCATATTAGATAAATTGCTCTGATCTCCGTACTGACTGAGGAAGCTGGCACTTCTTCCAGGCAGACAAAAGAAAATAAAAAATTTTCCTCCCTCACTTTCACCTGAAATTCACCAATGTTTTAATTTATGAAGGAAAAGATCTTTAAATATCACAGTAAAATCAAACAATAAGTAAAATAGAATGGCCACACATTTTCTACTAAGCAAGTATTTAGCATACTTCAGTATATGTGTTCTTCTCAGGTTATTCAGGATATCTTATGCAGAGAGCACTCATCGTTTTGGGAAGAGGTAAATAAATTCATTCAAGTTCCGTTATGGACCTTCTATGCAGAATAATACTATTACTACTATTTCTACTTATATAGAGAGGATACTCAATGAATGTCCTCTTCTATAAGCATTTTCTTTGCATAAATGCTTTCTGTTTTCTGTCAAAGAGCAATCAAAAATATTAACCATCCTTGAGATGTTAAGTAATAGCATTCCAATCTGTCGCTAAAGTGGCAATGCTGGGCAGTAGTAAACCTGCAATTTTCAAAGTTGGATGGTGAGTAGAAAAAAGTCCTGTGAAATCCTTAATTATGAGCAGTCATTCATTACTTTCAGTGAACCCTGGAAGCTGCTTGAGTACTGTAAACATGAGCCATTGTAGTTAAAATGGAAAAAACAACATTTAAAGCATCTTTTTCCTCTGAATAAAATGTTTTCATCTTTTCCAGGAAGACATGCACTTAAAAAGTCTCTTTACACTTAACAAAGCTTCCAGAAGTGTAAATATACATTTAAAATCACCTAAGTAACTTTGTCACTGCTTACTTACAAGTAAAAAAATAAAATAAACCAAAATATAGTACTGAAAAAAAGTCAGCAGTCAGTTAGTCCTCTCTTCAAATAACTGATATCTTCACTGCTTCAGTGACTTGGAAAATGGTGAAGCTATCTAGCTGAACCTCTGTATGACTTGTTTACAGACCAGTTATATTATAGGCCCTTCTAATATTTAGATTGAATTTCACTTGCCTTTGTATCAGTAGAGCCAAATACTGATGTCTTCTTAAATAATTAGAATAAGTCTTTTGAAGAGAAGGCATTATTATAAATTACTTTCCCATTCATTAGATAAGAGATACTCACAATCTTCACTCCAACTTACACCCTTTTTGCCTGAGAAATTCCTTTTTCCAATGTCAGATTTTCTCATCATTAAAGGCCACTGCAAATTTTGCAAGGCGGGATCCTGTTTCTGCCTAGTTTTTCTTTCCTGTCCCCTCAGACTCTTGTCCTGCTGATGGGGCTCTTTGCTCTCCTCTGGTGCAGTCTTGGCCCACTGCTGGCTCATTTGCAGCAGAAAGGCCCATGAAATGCAAAGGAAAGTCCCTCCCGCATAAAGCTGAGTGGATGTTCAGACACGGTTAATATGGAGAAACCACCTAATCAAATTGTTGGGCTGAAAGGCACTTCAAAAGGTTGATCAGTCCCAAGTTCTCATCTCAAGGCAGGATCAATATTATCTGTAACGTTCCCGTTAGAAATTTAAAACCATAGAACAATTTAGGTCAGAAGGGACCTCAGGGGATCACCTCATTCAGTTTCTCACCCAGCGTGGGCTATCGTCAACACTGACTAACCGACTTTTAATGCCCAGCAAAGGTGGAGACGATATCACCTCCCCGCCAGGCAGTTTATTCCAGTGCTTTACTGTCCCCGCTTTTCTTAATATCTAGCCTGTATTTAATTAATTAATAATAAAATAAAAAGTTTACGATATTTTCTGTCTTGGTCTAAGAAAAACCTGTTGACAGGAGAGGAAAAAAAATGTTTTCTGTGCTATTAGAAGAGCCAGCTCCACGCAACGTGGCCCAAAGCTTGCCAGTCTTAGACCTTCCTTAATCTGCTGTAGTCGTGAGGGCTGGGTATCAGCTGAGTTCTTGTTATCATTAGTTCTCTTTATTTTGTAACAAAAATGTCTTAATTTCACACATACTTTTGTGCTGGAACTTTCGGTTCTTCTTTATTAACATTATTGTTGTATATTTTAGCTCTATAAGTTATATTTGATTTTTATTATATTTTTGAGGGGATTATGTTACCTAAAAGAAATGCGTGGTTTATGTTTCAGGAAGTTTGGTAGCAGTTAGCAGAAGGTCTTGACTTACATTTGTAACAGTTTGCAGGTTAGTTGATGAGAATGGCAAAAAAGAATAAAGAGAAGTTTCACATGACAGTTATTACATGTAATTATGAGGATATACTTGACAAATTTTGGTATAAATTGAAAACCTGACAGCTTGTGGGTTTTCTGAGCTATCATTAGTTGAGTGGATTAATTTTACAACTGTAACTCATATCCAGCTTAGTTCTTTCCTTAATGATTTTTCATATTTTCTTCCTTTCCAGGATCATGAAGAACTTTTCCGTGTTGTGTTAGAAAAAGTGTACCTAGTAAGAGGAGCATATTTGAGTTGAAAACAAATTAAATGCAACAAACTTTTGAGTACAGATTTCCTAGTCTTCTTTTTTCTTGTCTTTATTCTTGCTGCTGAATTGTGATTTTATTTTTTTCTTCTAAAAATAGGGTTGTGATCTCAGTAATTACTGAGTAGGACTGCATAATATTAAGTAATATGCTGGATCCATCATACCAGTCACTCTCCCACTGCAGAGGCACTCAGAAGGTATGAGGGGGAGCACGAAGGCATGTTAAAAATACCTTATGGACTAAGTGACTGATTTGATGCAAAGACGATCTTGATGTCAGAGCTGGCTGTATTATCTACAGCAGTTTAGATATGCACAAGTGCAATTTCAGTTTTGCTTATGAAGAAAGTTTTCTGATAGGATATAGCATTTGATCTACAGTGCAATCCTGCCTTATTTAACTGGATTTATGGAGAGTAGATGTACTGTAGTTATACAGAGCAGTTATCCAGAATGATATTTACACGTTGACCTCAATATTTATCCCAGCTGGAATACAGGCTGAGCAAAGGATTAGACAAGTACCAATCCTAAAAAGTTTAGAAAATATGGCAATCTGTTCTTTTGCTTTTGAAGAGATGGGCACAGTACATGTCATGGCCTTAAGCATGTGGGCTGAGGCACTATTTCTGAATGATAATTGAAGGGGCCTGCATTTACTGCACCAGAGAAACACCATGCTGACATCTTCCTCTTGAAGTAATTTGATAGCATCAAAATGGGGAAGGTTACTACTTTCTGTGTTTTGTTTGAAAGTTTTCCCATAGTAGAATTTCCAGGGTAATGCACTACTTAATAAGCTTTCTGCGAGCATGAAGAATTTATTTTTACCAAGAACCTCTTTGAAAGCTGACTTGGAGTGGTTAACACCTATTTATCAGGATTTTATGGACAAACAGTTCTAGAGCTTAATTCAGTATAATAGCATCTGAAATGGCCCCCAGAAATCTAGCCTCTCTTTCATGAAAGAGTTAACTGCGATGAAGAGAAAAATAGTATCTATGCACAACATTGTCTCAGTAGCTTCCTGTCCACTTGCACCAACCAGTGCTGTGAAAGGAGATTATGACATTTAAAATTGGTGTGTGGTGCCAGCACGTAACCAACCACACTGTTTTCTGTTTATGCTGAACCTCCTCCTTAGCGCAAATTAAATGGTCTATTGTGTTTAAGCTCTAATCTAGTGCACACGGATGTTAGCAGGAGTCTTTCAGTTCGTTTCAACGTGTGTTGGATCAATCCCAATCAGACTAGCTAATGACGTCAACATTTCTTTGGTGTGAAGACTTTCCTCTGGCGGGAGTCTTGGGCTGGTGTCCCCAGATACACTGAGCCTCTACATCTACATTCCTGGGCACAACAGCCATCCTACGAGCCCTTGCAGAACAGAAGACAAGGCCCTTGCAGCCCTTACCTCACTTCTTTGTTTCTCATATGTGATTTGCCATAAAAAGAGACAGTCCTGTCTGCTGTCTTTATTTATTGCTATCTCTTAGCAGAGGGACTGAAGGCAGAAAATCACGTTCAGCCTTGCTCAGATGGCTGCAAGGCTCTTATCCTGCCCTAGCTCCATTTTTAGGTTAGGAGTGCACATGGGCCTGTGGTAGGGATGGAGGGGGGTGGTGGTAATTAAGATAGATGGGTGAATGTGTTTAAATTGGGTCATGGTAGCAGGAAGGAGAGCTAAAAGCATTCCCTCCTGCTTGCCCCAGACGATGCCATCCTGGAAAATCTGGTGGCTCTGGACTGTGTTTCTCTGTATCACCTAACACACAAGAGCTTTTAAGGAAAAAACAGGATCAGGTGCACCGACGTGTGGTGAGAGGAGCACGGCATGCCGCTGCGCCCTCATCTCAGACTGACGTATCTGCTTGTGAGGCACATGCGAGCTGATGGCCGCCAGTGGGTTGGTACCTAACTAGTCATGTCAGAGCAAGGGCCTGGCTTGAGGGAGCTGGAAAACTGGGGAAGATCAGGTGCTGTGTGGTTAATTTGGGAAGCTCTCTTAGAAAGATCGGTGTGGTTATTTCAGGGCTGCAGTGCTAATCCTGCATAAGAGAGTTCTCTGCTCTGTGGCAGGAGATGAGGATGCTGCTGGCTGTGACGTGCTGCTCATGCAATTGCTGCTGCTGGCAGGGGTAGCTCTGGCTGCCTGATGAGTCACACCGGCAGGGACTCTGAAAACCAAATCCTCTGGAGTTTTCCCTCCTCCCCTTGATGGACCAAGTAGGTCACTCTCATGATAATGTGAAACGAACTCTGCTGCCAAGCCAACACGGACCGTCAGAGGATTTGGTCTGAAGCGTACAGCAGGGGAAGGTGCAGACACAGCTCTAATGATTTAACTTTTATAATGCGAATGAAATAAACAAAACATTCTGTATAATGTTACTTCACAATAATTTCCTCTGTGCCATGTTGCAAAACTGCGTCCTTCACACCGCAACACAAGCACTGCTTGCCACAATGTAACTTTAGAACCATTTAACAATGCTGTTTTCCTTTCTATATGGTTCAGTAGTCAAAGGAAAATTAACTGGTATCTCTGCAGTGTACCAATATTTGTGCTCTGCTTAATGCTCCACATAATAATTGCCTTTTCTAAGATAACATTTAAGATAATGCATAGATAGCTGTCAGGGAAAAATGAGAACTTCACACTGAAAATCCTCAATTACATGTTAGAAAATTTAATTTATGTGAAATGTTGCTCTCCATTTACTTCTTGAGACTAAAGCTAATGTGCTAGCTGTAATTCTAAAGTTGGAAGGAAAAAAAAGTTAAGTAGCTCCTTTTTAAAGTTCCTCTTTGTTTTGTATATACCTTTGTACCATATCTAAAAAGAAAATCCTCCAAAATGCAACATTACAGAGAATATTACTCAAGGTGTAGAGTACTCAGATTAATTTTTGGCTGAATAATTACTATGTTTTTGTTCTTTCTCTTCTAATTTTTCATTAATGAGCAAGCGCAGAGATCTGATGAAAAGAAAGACATATCTTTTTCATGACAGTAGTATTGGGCCTGCTATTCTCTTTGTTGTCTATTGCAGAGAGGAAGTAAATAAAAATAATGGGTTCAGTCTGAAGAGATGACACATTTTATAAAGTTTCTGTATGTACAACACAATTTGCATTCATAGCTTAAATTTATCAGTTAAAATAGACAAGCTGTTTAAAAAACTTGCAATGGATTTATTTTTAAGCTTCTAATGCAGTTATATTTAATTTAAACTAAACAAATAGAAAATGAAATAATGTATTTCCCCATCCAAGGCTCATATAATCCCATATGATTGTTCTGTGTTTAGGAAGATGCTTCAAATTAGACTTTGTTCCAGTCCCAGTAAAGCAGCCTATGGTAAACCACATGGAAAGATGTTGGCGAGAGGAGACTGCTTCTAAGTCGTTATCCCTGACTTCTAAACAAAAGCAGCAGTGTACCAGGACACAAACGTTGCCCTTCAGGTGGTGAGGATGAGGGCTGGGTCTCTGCCTTGGCCTTTTGTTCCCAACCTTTCAACCCTTTGAAGCTCTGCTGTTAAAAATTCAGGGGTAAGGCAGAACTCATAGCCACATCCTTAAAGTGTTGGAGCTGAGCTTAAAGTGAGTTGGGCTTTGCTAAACTTATTGTTTGTTTTGCTTTTAGTGGTTTACCTCCAAGTATGTTGAGGAAGGTGAATATTCCTCAATCCCGTCTCCTATTCTATTAGCATGTTCTGCAAGCCTGCGACCAGGAACGGTGCTGCGGAAGCCAATGTTGTTGTTGTTGCTGGGAGAAGACTATCACCCATCATTGCCTTGCTGACCTAACCCTGTAACATACCTAAACTGTGTTTTTTCTTTTGTTTATTTATAGATTATAATTTAGAAGGTTTATAACATTTAATTTAATAGCCTTGGAGCTCATAGTACATTTGTTCAAAACAGAAGACTTAAAAAGTAACACAAATTGGAAAAATGCTAACATTGAATTACGAAGAGATTCTACTTTTTACTGGAAAGGGATTTTGCTAATCTTTCCAGGAATACCCCTGGAATCTGTCTTTCTTTTCAACAATGCAACCATGCTGGACTGCGCATCCTCCTCTCTTGCTCCCTGATGCCCCACGGTAGCTGCAGCTGTTTGGCAGGTTGCAGACTGGGCCATCCAGCTGTGCCTGGCATGTGGGGTCAGAGGATGGGAGAGGAGCCATGGCGCAGTGTTGCAAATGAGTGCGATACAGGTCGAGCTGCAGGGGAGGTAGGTAGGGAGCCAAACGTGTGAGACTCCCTCTCAATGTGTGAGATTTGACAGGTCTGCACTGTGAAGGATATAATTTTAAAATCTTGCTAGGAGGGTTGGAAATACAGTCTCCTCTGAAGCCCAGAGTCAGGCTCGTTAATGATTCTGTATCTTTATTACAAGAGGCTGTTTCTTTTGGCAACGGAAGGAGTGTATTCCCTATGATACTTTCAGGCCATCTACAGAGTAAGCGTATTTAGTTACTCTGAACTGGTCACGTAACCTTTTAAAACATTAAATTCAAGAATCTGGTCCAATCACAGCCCAACCCTTCCTGTATTTCACTATGTCGTTCAGTTTAGAAAAGGAAACCTTATTTTAAAAAACTTTATAGACAAAGTTCCATCTACGTGAACTGTTTATTTAGGCAGGAAGCTACTCCAGTACTATTTCTGGAACTAATGGGAAAGTAGTTTCATAGACAAGAGTATGAATAATGCCATTGTTGTCCTTTTATTCAAAGCTACCAGAACCCTCTCATTAGGTTTTAAAATTCAGTTTAGAACCCTAATTCTATCTCTAAATTCCTATTTTGTTCTCAGGCTAAACATAGGCCAGTAAACAATATCCACAATTAACAAATAATCTTTTATTTCCATTTCATCTTCATAAGCAAAACCGAGTGGCTTTATATTTTTACTCCATACAGCAAATAAAAAGTGATAGCTATTAAAACAGAATGAATAATTAACATTTTCTCCTTCCACAGCTGACAGTCCAGCATAGGACTGTGTTGGATTGATTGTCCATGGTGGTAAAGTTTTTGAAAATCTCTTTGGAGTGGGTTTAAGCAACCAGTTTTGCTTCTTGACACAGGGTAGTAGAGTTGACTGAAGACAATCTTCTTCAGCTTCTTCAAGAGCTCTGATGATGGCTTTTCATTCCCATATCAGTTACTTCTTCATGCAAATTAATTCCTTTATGAAATAAAATATATAGACTTTTTATCTCTACCAATCCTTATTTCTACTTAATTTGTTTTTATTCCTGCAAAACATGGTAGGAATCTCTAATTCTGAATAGAAAGTGAGGAAAAACAGCTGGTAAAGAATTTCCCAACACATTCAGTGCAATATACATAAAATGTTTTGCTCCATTTACATGGCTGGAACATCCTCTGAGTTGTAACTGGATTGAAAAACTACAGAGACTATATCAGAGAGAAGGGAATAAAAGAAAGTACTAATAATGTGTATTTCTTCTAAGCACTGTCACTGAATATGGAAATTTCATTTGAAAGCTTCCAGAATTCAGACTACTTTCTGTAGGAACACTCTTTTGGGTTCTGCAAGTTCCTCACCTCAGCCTGCAAACGAAATGATAGACTGAATGGTTGAACTGAGGCACTGGGACTTGTGTAGCTCTGGCAGTGGGGAACACAGCTCTTGCTGTGCTCTGCCTGCACCTGTTTACATTGCTCATTCCACTCAAACTATACACATACAAGTTTAATGCGAAGAGCACACAGGCACCCCAACCTCTGATGTTAGAATATGTTACGGAGCCACAAATCAGGTTGACTCTTTCTATGCTCCCAAATCACAGAAGACACAATTTATGAAATATTGGATGTATGGTTATAGCTCATTTGCCTCCATCTCTGGCTATGCCAGCTAGAAAAGCTAACACTGAAGCATGCACTGCCAAATTCTCAAAACACCCTGTGTATCGCTATCCACAGAACTACCTGCCTTATGCACCTGAATTATAGAGCACATATGCTTCACTGACGCCAGCTGCTTTTTCTGAAACACATACATATGCACACATGTAATAAGATTTGCACCAGAATGAAATTTTCAACCTGTTTTTTGCTCATAAATCAGCTATTCTAGGTTCAAACAAAACCAAATGAGCTAGGTAACAACCTTCTGTTCAGCATAATCCAAGTAACCAGCCCATTTTTACCAAGCCTTATTACAGCTAGCTTTTGCCTTCAGTCAAACAGAAAAAGAAAATTTTTTTTTTTCTTTTTTAGTTTTCATAATTTTAAGATAAATTATCAGCCAGGTATCCTGGGAGACCCATTTATAAGGGAAAATCCTGACACCATGCGTAAAGTGATAGAAACTTCCATTGCAATTTTAATACCGAGAGAATAAAAGCCCCTTCTTCTAGAAAATTCCGTAGTCATGCTGACTCTTCATGATTACTTTTTCATATATCTGTTAAGCGTATAACCATTGTGGAATGCAGTATTCGGTTTGCATGGGTTTTGAGTGAAGAAAGGAGATCCTAAGAACAGAAAACACCGCTAGTGATTGACTAAGCATTTTTGTTCTATTATTTCCTTGCTCTATTAGATTAATCTGAATAGCTAAAGATTGCCTAATTCTGGAAACGCATATTGAGATTCCACTGCAGACTGTTGTTTGGATCGTATTACAGAAAATAATAAAGTCTAACCATTGCTGGTTTTGTTTCGGTTTTGGTAGGAAAACATTCCCTTTTGGTTTTAGCTTTTCTAAAGTTGAAAACATACTTCCACTGACCCTTGCATACAAAGAGTATAAATTACTCTTTCACAGTGGAGAATTTAAAAGCACATTTCTCTAACAGCACCCCGGGTAGCTCTAAACAAGGTCACATTAAAGTTGCATTGTTCCTATTTGAAATGTAATGATATAGTTTCTTCTTTTATGTGGTTAAATGCAAGCTCAAACAGTAAGGGTCAAAAATTGACTGGCAACTCCTGTGCCAACCAATATATGTTTAATGTTTTCCCTTCCTACATAATTAAGGACAGCCGCAGAGTTTCACAAAACCTCTTTCAGTATTATTTATCTGTATTGCAGTACTGCTCAGAGGCTTCATCTGCAATTCTCAATGCAGTGTCTTAACCATGAGATCATCCTTCCACTTAAATATAATACCTGTTATCTGCTCGAGCTTATACACAAACCTTATGACCTGGTTACAGCAGTAAGATCGTATTTTCCGTACATTACCTTAACCTGTTAGTTATCCCACCTCTTATACCTGTATAAAGAACAGATCTGGTATGAAAAATGAGTGAAATATACCGAACGTTATTTTTACAACAGTCCCTCAGAGTATAAGAATGTATTGTCATATTTATTTCAGAAAAATGACTGAATTATGACACTGCGGGTGGGGCATCAGCTGTTAATCGCAGCATACTACATTCAGCATCTTTTTTTCTACAAAATGTAATTAAATGAATCCATATCTGAATGAAAGACAACCACGTTCTTTGCTATGAAAAAGACAGATCACTATGCTTACATGAACTCCTATTTTGGCCGTAGAAACAAGTTTGTATGGGTCGTCTCTTTCAACATGTTTTCAAGTCACTTTGAGTAACATAGGGTAGCTTTCTAATTTAACAGTATTTTGAAACTCTTCTGTCTCAGGTAAAATTTGGTATCAACGTGTGAAACCACAAATCAACATAATTTATTTTCTGCAGCACACATTTTCATGTTCATCATCCAAATGAACTGAAAGGAGCACTGAAAACCTTCCTCTCAAATAAATAAAAACGCAGTTGGTGATGGTATTGACCCACAGAAATAGGAACTTTAGTAATCACCAATTTACCCAGTCATAATACTTCTAATGCCGTAACACTGCTGCCCCAGAAGGTCTTTCTCACTTGGACCACTGTAGGTATGCTGAAAAATCTAGTTGCTGGTGTTGCTGATTTGCATTGCTCAGCTACACACGCACTTTTCAATCATCTAGGCTAGATAAACAGCCCTGAAATGCACTGGATGAGGTAAGTATAACAGCCTGAAAGCTTGGAATGCAACTTGTCCATACATACCAGTTGGGAACCAATGCTGGATCCTATCTAGAGGTCCACCGCCTACTACAATCTGATGCTTGCGGCAACAGTTCTTTAGCTAGAGCGCAAGGTCTTTGCCCTTCTGTGCTTCACTGTCTTCGGTTTACACCCTTTTAGTGAGTGACATAGCTACATTGTTGTGTTTTGCTTTGCTGGACTTCACCATTGCATCATTACTCAGAAAAAAGAAAGACTACAGATGAGTAACATTTCACCACTTTCTCACAGTCACGGGTGAAGGAGATTTTTCTCTCCCACTGGTTTGTATAGAGCAAAAGAACCTGCTTTTCATTACAGTAGCACTAGAAAAAAAAAGTTGCGGCTGATGAGGAAAGAGCTCTGTGCTGTGGAAATGAAGATTGTGATTCAGACACTATTTTCCACCCTTGTGGAGAAAGCTAATAAAAGTTAATAAAAGGATCCTGAAATAATGATAAATATTGGAATGCTTTTATACTGCCAAACCACTCAATTTGGATATAACTGCAGGTACTCCTATTGATTTTACTATTCCATTTTTAGTGTTGATATTTTTGGTTAATAAAATTTTTCCCTTCAAGAGTAAGATGGGAGATTTCATTGTAGCATTGAGACTGAGAGTAATATCCAAATATTTTTTGTCTGCACGCTGAGGAGAAGGCTCTGAATGTGATTTTAATAAACTGGAACTTCCAGGAATGAAGCCTCTATCTCAAGGATTTCATATCAGCAGTTTGGGGGAGTTGTATGCCTCTAGTTACTTCTAATGAGCTACAGGGCCTTTTCACCCATAAGCCACCAGGTTGCATCTAAGCAAAGAAAGAATTAAGTCAGCTAAGAAAGATTTTTTTTCCATACAAGTAACATTCACTACTCTCTATCTGAGATTAATTTAGCTGGGTCTCTGTCTCAGTTCCTACTACAGACTCGCTACTCCACTCCACTCCACTGTGTAGCCTTCTCAGGACAGAGATTGCTTACCTACGTGTTGGGCCTAATTCAACTCCGATGTGATCTTAGATGGATCTGCAAATGACAGTTCCTGCAGAAACCATTGAGTTACCATGTATTCAAGTTTCCTTTACCAACATACTCAGATGCCTAGCATTCAGAGTTCCTTGAATAAAAACCATTGTTCACCGCCAGTCAGACCTTCCAACGGAAAGTGTAAGGTAATTCGTACAGCACAGAGGCAGCAGATGATGAGACTCACTGCATCGGCACCGCAAAGTGCATATGCATCTACTTCTATCCGGGGAATCTTACACTGAGGCCAAATCAGTCTTAGGGTATTTGTGAAAAATTATCAGGCTATTGTGAGTGATGAACAGCGAGAAGACAACCCTTAAATTCAGGATTTTGGAGAACTTCAAATTGGTAGCACTGGCCCCGAAATGGACAAGGCTGCAGACTGCAGGAATGGAAAGGGAGCTGGTCAGTAGTTGGTGTATTTGCCACTGCACCGAGAGAACCAAAGCAGACCATAGGCACTTAAAACACTGCCTGCAAATCTGCTTTCCTGTTGCTTGCAGCACAGCCAGCGTCTCAACATTAGGAGTTTTGCTGGGTGCCAGATGCTTACATCTAGATGAGGCACAAGAAGTTGTACAACTTCCATCATGTAATATTTAAAGCCTGATTAGGTATTTCTCATTTAATCACATATATTATTAATTTCTCCCCACGCCTTTTAACCAGCCAGTGCATAAAAGTTGGGTTGCTAAGGAAGAATTATAGCCAAGTATTCCAGTTTAGCTGACTGCATTCTGATTACCTAATAATGCCCAAGTATGTGCAGAATTTGTCCTTGCTGTGCGCCACACAGAGTGCTGTGCTACTGGAAAAAAAAAAAAAAAAACCAAAACCAAACACCTCAGAAAAGGCTGCACTGCATTGGCTTAAGCACTTTCTTCGGCGTGGTTTATATTCCAGGTAGTTAAACAAGTCCACAGCTATGGAAAAATGTGCGACTGTTCCCACAGCACTGAGCCTGTAAAAAAAACAAATGGCAAAAAAAAAAAAAAAAAAAAAGCCTGCTCTGAGGACCTGAATTTACCATTCCGGCTGAGATTTGCTTGCCCCGTAGGGACGGGCCGGTGTGCCCCGGAGACACTCAGCCTCGGAAAAGGCAGCAACCCTGAGCCCGAAAACAGACGCCCCTCGCCCCGCTAACGGGCGCGGAGAGCCCGTGAAGCCGCCGTGAGGCAGAGGCCCCAAACCGCCGCCCCCCCCACCGCCGCCGTCGCCCCGCCCGGCAGGTGCCCGCCGGCGCACGGCCAGGCCTGGGGCCTAACTTCGGGGAACGGCCGAGCTCCCCCGCCGCCCCGCGCTTCCCTCCATCTCCCTCCCGCCGGGGCGAGGGGCCGGCAGCCGCCTCAGCGGGCCTCAGGCAGGTGCGCCCGGGAGGCGGCTGCAGCCCAGAGCTTCCGCCCCTCAGCCTCCGCGCCTCAGGGCGGCGGCGCGGAGCCCGCCATCTCGCCCCCCTCGGGGTGGCTGCGGCGCGGGGCTCGCCCTCCCCTTCCTCCCTCTCTCCTTCCCTCCCCTCGCTGCGGGCCGCGCCGTGCCGGTGGGTTTGGCTTGGCTTGCGGCTGCAGCGCGGGGCTCCGCGTGAGTCACCCCAGCCCGCGGCGCGGGGAGCCGAGCGCGCAGGCACACGAAGGAGGAGGAGGAGGAGGAGGAGGCGGAGGAGGAGGAGGAGGAGGCGGTGGCGGAGGGGGCGGGCGGCGAGCGGGCGGGGGCGACAGGCACCGGCTCCCCGTCCGCCCACTCACACATGCTGCCGAGCCGCAGTCAGCTGGAGCGCCGCTTCCTCCTCAGCCGCCGCCGATGACCTCCTCGCCCGCCGGCAGCCGCTGAGGACCCCCGGCGTCCCCCGCCAGGGCAGGGGATGGTAGATCGGCCGCCCGGAGCCCCCTCCAGCCCAGCCCAGCCCGCCGCACAGCAGCCTCGGCCGCCGCCGCCCCGCGGGAGCCGCCGCCCGAGAGGAGCCGCAAAATGAATCCCCAGTGCGCCCGCTGTGGCAAAGTGGTCTATCCCACCGAGAAAGTCAACTGCCTGGACAAGGTGCTGGGGCGCGGGCGGGCGGGGACAGCACCTCCCGGGCGTGCCCGCCCTGCGCCCCGCTCCCCTCGGCGCCGGTGGGGCGGGCCGGGCCGGGCCGGGGGGAGCGGGGCGAGCCGGCAGGTGGCAAAGGCAGCGCCTCAGGGGCTGCCGCTGCGCCGGTACCCGCACCGCCGTGTCACCGCGCTGGCGCAGGGCGAGCGGGGGCCGCGGCGGGCCGGAGAGACCCCTGGGCTCCCTGAGGGATGAAGTTGTAGGCGGCCCCCGCCCGGCGGGAGTTGTCGGTGCCTCCCCGAGCTGGAGCGGCTTCGGCTGCCCCGTACGCTATGGCCGCCGCCGCGGCGGGGACGGTGGCGGGGGCACCGGGGCGGCGACGGCCCCGTCCCTCGGGGGTGTCCCCCGGTGATGCTGGTTATCGCCGAGCGCGGTCCCTCGGTGAATAACAGCAGTGAGGCTGTGGCAGATGCGTCAAATTAGCGGCCCCGGCAAGGCAAAGGCGGCGGGGGCCACCGGAGGAAAATACTGTATTACGTGCTAAATTTAGTGTGTGTTCGGCGTACCCAACAGCCAGCCGTCACCTTAGTTAGGGATTTTATTCGCGTAGTATTGCATTCTTAGCAAGTGGTGCTATGGTGTGGTGTTTTTTTTTCTTTTCTTTTTTTTTTTATTTTTCCCCCTCCCTTCTTCTTCCTTTAACAAGGCAAAATGTCAAACTCCTACGTTAGTTATCTTTAAAATAATCCTGGCAAGGTCAGCGTGCAGAGGTCTTTGGCACTCATCTTAGCAGAGAATTTATGCTTTCTGAGAGTGTTTCAGAAGCACCTTTGGTTTCACGTGGAAGTAATTCTTTTGATTTAGTTTACAGAGATCTATAATGCATGACCAAAATATTGACGTGTAATTGTGTTTTTACATTTACTGTACCCTAACATAGCTTTCAAAACATCAATATCGTAAGTAATTCTACTTTACGTTTCTTTGCAGTACTGGCATAAAGGATGTTTCCACTGTGAAGTTTGCAAAATGGCTCTGAACATGAATAACTACAAAGGATATGAAAAGAAACCTTATTGCAATGCGTAAGTATTGTAAATGTCAAGTCTTGCAGAAATGCACATGAAAAGAAAACCTGGACGTGGATACTGTCAAATAGGTATTGTCATGCTGTAAAAACTTAATCTAGAGATGTAGTAGTGCAGTCTGGAGCAGTTTACTATTTTTTCAGATGGCATATTCTACTTGTATTGAATTGATAGAAGATGAAAATACTTGATTATGATGTGTTTAGGTGGTGTTTTAATATTAGATCTCAGGATACAGGTCCTTTCTTCCCAGAAAGTGTCAGATCTGGTGCTGACTCCTATTACATTCATTATTGGCCTGTTGGATTACAGTGGTCCATTATGCATCTCTCTGTTCAGGGTTATGGACCTGATCATCATTTTATAATAAGAAAACAAAGTGCTTCTCGCTTGTGTAGTTTACCAGAGACAATATCCTGTTAGAGATAGCGGCAACCTATTTTTAAAACTGTTATGTTGTTCACATATCTCAGATTACTAAACTAGATATTTACAAAAATCCCTGGTTCTAGTGCTTCATGCTATTTTCTATTTTGCTTCTTTGATTTTGATAAAGAAAATAGATTAATTGTGGTTGTAGAGTGTAGTCATGTTCTATTCCACTTTTAGATTTTGTTGTTGTGTGGATTTGAAGAGTGCTTTGATGTTTGGCTTGCAAGTACTGCAGAAGAACATTTTGATACATGTAGGAAAAAGGTGCTTATTCTTTGTAACATGCTCCTAAGATTTGCTACGTGCATTTCAGTATGTTTTAATCTTTGATATGTTTTGTTAGAAGGATATCTCTAAAGAATTTGGAATCAAATTTGGGAATCAAATCTTACATGTTATTAATATATTGTTATTATTTTCACCTTTACCTACTTAAAACATATGTTTTAAGAGACAGAATTTTGAAACTATAGGCACATTGTAATTTTTCCAGAAATATTCTCCTATAATCATCTTAAAATATTTGTTTCATGTTGAGGTAGACAGTCTGTGACTGGCCGTTGCAGAATAGTTCAACAGCGTATGCTCATTTCTTCCAGGCTAAAATTGAAGCCAGCCAGTGCCTATCTGTCTAAAATACGAGTTTTGTTATAAAAGCTGCTGTCCTGCCCAAGCTTGAAACACCTGTTTCAATGTGCACAGTTGTACTTAGATTGCTTTAGGAACATATGGATTTACACACATACATTTCTAGCTTTCCTTGAAGTGCTCTACAGTGTATGGGGGTGACATCAGACCTGTTGGAATAAAGTGTGGTCGGTTGCCAGTGTTACGAGCTGTAGAAAAAGCTCTGTATGAAGGGACGTTCATGCTTCAACAGGTGGCACACTACAAGTCAAGAATAACCTAAAGGTTATTTGCCCTAGATGGGACTCTGCTTTTGGTGCTACTTGAGTTAAAGTATAAGTACTGGTTTACATCCTTTACAGTGATCAAAATTCTGATAATACTTTGGTGCCTTTTGCCTAAATTTTTATGGTTAAATTTCACTGGTGATACTTTGGTTGCTTGATCTTTCCTAGGTAATCTGATACTTAACTTGTACTTAATAATGCTGTTTGTTACAAAGCCTCCTCCATGTATAGACTGGTGTTTCCATGCTGTGCATATTTAACTTCTGTTGTAGGAGAGTTTTTTTGTCAGTGTAGTTAAGCTACGTGGCATGTCCTTCTGTTTACAAATGAGGGGTAGTAAGGATTATGGATATGTTATGTACCATTCAGGTGCTATTCTTCCATGTAGTTGCTTTAATGAGCTTTGTAATAACGATGCTTGAAAAAAATAATCTCTGTCTTTGACATGTCCCTCAAACCTGATGTATGAAACAGGAAAAAATTATGTAAAAGAAAATTTAATATAAAAATTATATATATATTGTCAGTGATATGTATTTTATTCTTAAGTTTGGGTAAATGTAAGTGTGCGGTGTTTGTTTTTTGGGTTTCTTTTTTTTTTTTTTTTTTTTTTTTAATAGAGATACTTTAAATACTCTAAATAATTTTAAGTCCTCTATGGATCACAATTGAAAATCTGAACCCCTATTCCTCTTTAATATCTGCAGATAGAGATTATTAAATATTTGTTTAATATACATGGCAATGATAAGAAGAAAAGTTGTTGTTATTTGCAAACTCACAGCTGATTCTTCTCAGCTGCAAATAACCAAGATGATGCAAGGAAATGAATGGCATTTTGGCAACTAACCATCTGTGTACTAGTTCTCAAGCTTGTTAAATGATTGAATCATGTAGGATGATTATATGGTAACTTATTCTTACGAATATTCATAGAAATACTTTTTTTTTTTTGACAGATTCACTAGACCAAAACACACAACTACTTTTTATGCAAAATGTAGAAGCTAAAATGCATATTTTTGGAATGTTCTCTCCGCATTAGCTATACCTGCTGATGCAAACAGACTTCCTGCATGTGTGAACGAATCCAACAGAGATGTATTTTTTAATTTCTGCAAAACCTAGTAGCTTAAGCTTCTGCAGACCTGATATACCCTCTTGCTAAAGGCAAACCACCTCACTATTGGAGTAAATCCTTCTGAAATATTTAGTATCTAAAATTTTGCTAATCACCTGCACACAGGGTAGCTTCATTCAAGCTTTTATTTATGACAGTCACCATATGGAATGATTACATAACTTCAAAATTTAAATCTACTGTCATCAGTCTTAGCGTGGATTATTGACATGAAGAAAAACTCATCATCACTTTATTTTTTCTAGATTTAATTTCTTTTTAACTCATGCCAGTAGGAAATAGATATGCAAATGCATTTGAAATATTGTGATGTTGTTAGAAGAATTGTACTACAGTTTCAATCTGCAAGTGCAGTCAAACTTTACATTTTAAGATACTATAGGGGAGGGATGAAAAATGTCAAAGTTATTTTATACTAGCCTGGAAATGGCAAGAACATGGTACAACTTTCTGGACAGTCAGATGTGGAAGCTGTTGCTTGTAATCAGTGGATGAATGTGGCCATTAAATGGAATCCATTGTCCTGAAAGGTGAACTTGTCTGTAGAAGTTTGGTTTCAGCTGTGAAACATGAGTGGGTTTTCTTTCTACCAGTCAGAAAACTTCTAGAAGGCAATAGGAGTGTGAGGATATTATTCTTACTAAAAATAGCTAGCATTATCTTATTTTTCAGTATTGATTTCAGCAGGTGATTATTTACCAGTTTAAATATGGCAGGAAGAAAGAAAATGAGTGGGTAAGGAGCAGCAAGAATAATTGTTCTGAAATATGATGGAGCCACTTCTAAGAGTTTGTACTGGGTTTGCGTGGCAGGGTTTTGGTAGTGGAGTGGGCTTCTGTGAGAAGCTGCTAGAAGTTTGCCCTATGTCCGATAGAGCCAATCCCAGCTGGCTCCAAGATGGACCCGTCACTGGCCAAGCCCAAGACTATCCCTCTGGGATAACATATTTAAGAAGGGGGAAAAAATTCTGTGTTGACAGCAACCAGGAGAGTGTAGAAGGAGGGGGAGGAGTTGCTTCAGGTGCTGGAGCAGATTCCCCTGCAGCCTGTGGTGAAGACCATCATGAGGCTGGCTTTCCCCTGGCAGCCCATGGAGGTTAATGGGGGAGATGTCCACCTGCAGCCCATGGAGGACCCCACACCAGAGCAGGTGGATGCAACTGAAGGAGGCTGTGACCCTGTGGGAAGCCCATGCTGGAGCAGGCTCCTGGCAGGACCTGTGGCCCCATGGAGAGAGAGGAGCCCATGCTGGAGCAGGTTTGCTGGCAGGACTTGTGACCCTGTGGGGGACACATGCTGGAGCAGTCTGTTCCTGAAGGACTGTACCCCGTGGAAGGACATATGTTGGGAGAACTGTCTCCTGTGGGAGGGACCCCATTCTGGAGCAGGGCAAGAGTGTGAAGAGTCCTCCCCTAAGGAGGAAGGAGTGGCAGAAACAACATATGATGAACTTGCCACAACCCCCGTTCCCCTGCACTGCTCAGGGGGAGGAGGTAGAGAAAATTGGGAGTGAAGTTGAGCCAGGGAAGAAGGGAGGGGTGGGGGGAAGGTATTTTAAGATTTGTTTTTTTTATTTCTCATTACCCTACTCTGATTGGATTGGTAATAAATTGCCTGTGACAATAATTGCTGAGTGATCTCCCTGTCCTTATCTCTATCCATGAGCCTTTCATTATATTTTCTCTCCCCCTGTCTTGCTGAGGAGGGAGAGTGGGCAGCAGCTCTGGTGGGCACTTGGTGTCCAGCCAGGGTCATCCCACCACAGAATTATAGTAAAGAGAGCATACAGAGTAAACAGATTTTTTGTTTTCTAATTCTCCATCTTCAACTGTTACCGAACAACAACTTATTTAGTGTAAAAGGATAACACTGAGTTTGCGTTGAGGAGGAAGAGTGTTTTATGGCATGGTTAACCTTGCAGCCAGTTACGTGGGTGGGTTTTTTCTTTGTTTGGTTGGTTTTTTTCTCCCTTGTTTTGGGCTTTTCATCTGTTTCTGATCATTACATTCCATCAAAAGTAAGCTATTATATAGGTCAACCCCAAATGGTCATTCTTATAAAAAGAAACAACCCAGAAACTCCCATGCAAACCTTGGGAGAGAGGCAACAAATAAGGTAATGATTTGCACTTTATCACTTTATTAACTTTGTGTATTCATTAGTTTCCTCTTAGGATGTAGTATAAAATGAGTAATGCAAATAACAGAACCACTAGGAAAGCAACTGGTAAGGGTCTCAAGTCGGAGCCAAAACCACCTATGTCATTTAAGTGCATTATTTCTTGTTCAGCATCCCATAAGTAGACACCAGTATTTGAAAACAGTTATCATATCTCCCCTCAGCCATCTTTTCTTTAAATGAAACAGCTCTAACTCTTCCCTCATAGATTGTATTTTCTGGTAATTCTTGTATTTCTATCTTCAATTAACTCCAAATGGTCCATATATATATAGATATATGTATGTAGATTTGAACTGCAGTGCCCAGTGGAGCATTACCAGAGCTGGTAGAACAGCAATGTGCCCATGCAACTCATTTCTCCTAAGTCCCAATGCAGTCTTTGCCATTTTTGTTTTTGTTGCAAAAGCCCAAACTATTGCTAAGTCACAGTCAGATTGTTGTGTGCTACAGTTTCATCTTCCTATGCAGAATCGCAACCTCAGCAGTTTTTATTATCCATCACCCGAGCAGTTAATTGTTCTTGGCTAGGCACAGAATCTTCCACTTGGTTCTCATTGAAGTAAATCTCCATCTTTCCCCAGGCTGTTTTTCCAATTTGTCAAGTTCATTTTATATTCTAATTTTGCTCTCTAATGTGCTTATAGCCCTCTCCTATCAACCTATCAACCCTCCCACCCAACAGCCTGTAAGCACATTGCAAATTTAATAAGTGCAATCTTTATTTCATCACCCAGGTCGCTCGCTGAAGGCCTGGAAGGGTATTGGGTGCAGTACGTACCTCTGTAGTCTAATGCAGCTTTCCCTTCTGTAGTGAGCAGTGAAGTACCTGCGTCTTCTCTACCTGTCCATGGAGTGCTAGATCAAGTGTTAAGTTTTGCCTAAGAAAAAAAATAAAATTCTGAAACAGCACAATCATAGTGGATATTTATGCAAGCTCTGCTTAAATATGAGGAACGGCTACAAGTATTCTTGCAGAGGAAACACGTTCCTGCTGCTTGGTGCTGAGATATTGTACTTGGTTAATTGAGTATTAAGTCCAAATTAGTAGTGGTGGTATCCAGTAATGAAAAGGAAAGTAGGCCAAGAAGCTGAGCCTATTTGCTACAACGGTTGAAGGAGCTTCTTAGGCAAAATACATTTGAGTCTCTGAAAGGTGTTTGATGCATATCTTTAAACTCTTTGAAGAAGGCTCATGAGAAGACTTTGTCAGAGTTGTTGAGTACTGTGCAGGAGGTGGATGGTGGTTATTTGCAAAGAAATTACTGGAGAGTAATCATCACAGACATTCAGGTCTTGGGAAGAGTTGGGCTGTGCTTTGATCCCTGTGACTGTGTCTGTGTAATGGGGTGCAAAAATATTTCTCAGGTGGTATTTCAGCATGTTCAGTTGGCTGTGTCCTGATTCCACGTTTGAACAAGACCTGCATATGACACCTTACGTGCACATGCTGGTGGGCGTGCAGGGAGAGGACTCTGTGTGCTCCAACAGGTCCCTTGGTTTGCGTTGTTGCAAGCTGTGGAGAGCACCATGGTGTGCTACAGCCTCGCTGCAGCCAGCCTGCTTCCCTGCTGCTGCAAATGGAGTAGAAAAACTGCCCCGAGGGAGATGAATTGTTACCTTTTTTTCCTCTCAGAGCAGGTGAATTCTCAGACTGCATTGAGCAAGTACTGTCACGTCTAGTACCCGATGTGAGTATAAGGTCTGTGTTTGGAATTCACATGTTTTAATATTCTGCCTGTTGGTGTAATTGCTCCAAAGGGACAATTACAATTTAGTGTTATTTAGGATGTTGCTGGGGCAAATAAATAGAAAATATGCAAATGAATATTATACATTTCATTTTCTTTTTTTTTTAGAGACTGCAATAAACATGACATTCAAAGCTATTCGCAAGAAGTGCTTGTAGAAATCCTTGCTGTGTAGAATCCTGATCTGTTGCCAGTTTCTGTCTTGGCTCAAGTAAATGCGCGTTTTTAATTGGTCATCACAGACTGCAGATGATTTTTTCGAGGAAGAACATGTGCATCTCCTGAGCACCTGTACTCATAGAATATATTGAACATATATTCTTAGGGGAATGTAGTTACTGAGACGCAATTTCAGTAAGTGGAATTTTCTTTGCTTGGTAGTATCTTAGCCACTGTTGATGCTCAACATAATCTTGATTTTTCCTTAATAGCTATTACTTTCCGTACTCATTCCTAAAGATTGATGAAGTTTGTTTCATTGTATTTACTAAAATATTTAGGCAACAGAACAAGAACAATAGATGAAATTTTGTGATTCCAAATCATTTACTTATTTGCATTGCATAGCTTGAGCTTTGGAAGAGGTAATAACCAGTTGTAGCAAGCCTGTGAAATCTTAATGGTATGTTTTATTAACAGCTTTGTGATTTAACTGTTTGAGGTTTTAAACGTTCCATGCCATAGAATTTCCTATGGTATTTGCCAAAGAACTTAACAAACCCCACAACACCACCAAAAAAAACCCCCAAACCCCAAAACCATAACATTTCACTGTGCTGAATTTTAAGTTCTGTGTAGCTCTGCTAATGTTGTTGATGGTCACAAGTAAACCCGCTGTCCTGATATACTACATATATATATAAAGTATATACTTTATAAAGCTTGAAGAAAACTAAGTGTATGTTCCAATCTTTCACATCACTTTGAATTTGCAAAGTCTGTGATGTCAATATAGAATGACAACATCATGTCAGTCAGCTCAGTGTCAAGAAGCATGTTTTGCTGTTTACATATAATGTCAGTGGAAGCTTACTGCAATTATCCAGACAATGTACCATCTTGGCTCAGTAGTCAGTTATTTTAACAATTTTGAATATTATGGGGTGCTTACAGAAACCTTGCTAAATTTAGAGATTGTAGAAGTTACACTGATGGTAGAGTTTGACTGTGTGATGTTGAGGTTTCTTGAAAAGGAGACAGTAGGCAGGACTTGCAAGGGAAAAGCTTGCTGTAAGAAGAGGTGGGTGAAACACTTGTTGAATAACTGGTCTGACTGAATATAAATGACACCAACCAGTTCATGCTGCCCCTAGTTACATCATCTCACACAGTAACTTTTTGAAAAACCAAAAACCCACAGTTAATTCTCCTTGATTTGCAGGTCAGTCCATTTCTTTTCTCTGTGCATTCCTCTGTCTTCTGATGTTAGAGTTGATGTATCAGAGTTGGTCAAGCTATTTTCTTTTGCTTTCTGTTTGTGTTGCCTGCATAACTTTTATTTGTACCAGGAGGAAAAGTCTGGATGACGAGCAGTGCAGAATTTTGAGTTTCTCATATTTCCTCCTCCACCTGTCTGCTGACCTCCTCCAAATCCTCCTGTTCTCAGTTGCGGTGGAATTGTGTGATGGTATAACATCTGATCCCATAACATCTTAATATGAAGAGGGCACAAAAACGTGTGATTGGTGTCACGCTTGAGAGAGGACTACAGCAGCTTAGTTTTAAAAATTAAAAACTAATTGTAATTTGGCCAGTAATCGTTTAAAATTGTTTAAGCATATATTGCAAAGGCTTTTCTGGGAAGTGCATGGATACTCTTTAAAGACGATTTCTTAAAATGTAAAAGTATATGGAAACTGTGTAAGTTTCCTCATTGCTTCACAGTTTCAAAAATTCACTCTAGATTTTTTTTTTTTTTTTCCCTTTAGGAGAACAAGTGTTTGGAGGCAGTCCATCATGTTCTGCCTCTCTAAATGGCAGCATTTTTCACACAGGTGTATTGGTGTAATGCCATTTTCACAAATTTAAAAAATGTGTGCTTAATTTTAATTTAGTTATACCTCAGGTATTTTTTTGAACTTGGCAAACTAAATGGTAATAGCATTTTTTGTTTTGTTTTGTTGCAGTTTTACTCTGGAAGAATTCAATACTTGCAATGCAATTCCTTCTAACATCAGAAAACTATAAATAGAAATACTTAGGGAAAGATTTAAGAAAAATTGCTGATTTTAGACATAATTAAAATGCAAGTGGCTAAGATTGTGGAAGGGAAAAGTGGTAAGATGAAATAAATTGCCTAAATAAAAAAACTAAAACATGGACCGTTTCTCCTGAACGGTGTAGAGTGGCATACGTTCAACACAGTAGGGTTTCCACATGTTGCGCAGCACTGTTTGTGTGCATCTGAGAATGCAAGAGGGAAGAAATTTCTGACTGGATTTGCGAAGTCATACAGAAAGAAAAGGGGCCAATATGAGGATTTCTAGCAACAGAAGTGCTCAATAGGTGGTTGACCAGGAGATGATTACCACTGTTAGAACTGGCAGCATGGCTGGTATGTTGCTGTAAGGGAGGTTGTAGTTCATATTTTAAAGAACCTGCCTGAAATATATGTATGTAGAAAAGCAAAGCTTCCTAAAGGACTCACATTTATTTTTGTTGGAGCTGCTGTTTGTGTTTGATACAGTGATGCTAGTGTCTTTGTTGATGATCATATTTGATGGGTAATTGAGAAGTGATATTGATGGGGGCTGAATAAAGAGAAGGAATGACTGTTGGAAGAAGCTTTGTTAAAAAATAGTTGCTGAATGGCCCATCATGTAGGCGTATTTGATATAAATTTTGCTACAACATAGGAAGGTCTGAGAGTTTTATTTTGAAGTAGTTGATAGGAATTTGTCAGGCTATCAGAAAACAGTGATGAAGTTTCTTACAACAGTTATTAACATAACTTGTTGAAACACTGGTGTGTTAGCACAACATTGTTAGGAGGAATGGGGAAAGGGAAAATCAGGCTGGAGGAAAAAATACCAAAAGATACACTTAGAAGAACAATATTCCCTGAAATGTGTGAAAGAAATTGACACCTCTAGTAAATGACACTGAGAGATAAGTATTATGGGAAACTTAACAGCGATGATATGTCTACTTACACAAGGGAAAAAAAGAAGAGTATGCATGCATGCAGAGAAAGCAAGGGTAGTTGGAAACCAGAAATAATTAATTTATAAAAATGTTTGTTGAGCTTTTCAATTTAGCAATAACAAACAAAATTTCTGAAATGGTTGCACTTTTGAGTCTTTGATTAGGAACGGAGTACTGTCATGGTGAGTGATCAGTCAGGATGTCATGAGCTTTTGGCTCATTTTGATCTGAAGATCAAAAGGGAGATTAAACAGTCATTCTCAGATAACTGATTATTTAAACTGCTATGTGGCTTACATTATAGTTGTGTCGGAAATGCTGGAAATCCCCATTAACAAGAATGGAAGAAGCTAGAAGAAGAAAAAGGAAGAGCAAGTACGTGAACTTTGGCTGAGTTAATGGTCAGTCTGCTCCATCTCATGCATCTCTCTATGCCATCAGGTCTTAATTCTTGCAGGGGCTGAAACGGAATATTGGCTCACAGTCTCAGTTCTGTTAATTCTGTCATTAGTTTAACAATACTAAATTGATGTTCAGAATAGAATAAGAGCTACCATTGTTATATGAAATATGATTTGGTTTACTGGCACTGCAGGTACTGAAGACTTAGTCCTGCTTTGAGGAGCTTGCTTTGAGGTTTTTACATTGTTACAAAGTTAGTAATTCATAAGAAATATCAGGACAATTGGAAAAAATATAGTTTCTCACTTAATTTTATGCTCCCTGAAAAATGTTTCTGTACACTGAAACAAAATGCTACCAAAGAGGGTCCCCAGGAAGATGAAAAGCTAGAGGGGAAACTAAGAAGTATGGTGAGAGTTGTGTGAAAATGAGAACAGCATGTGCAATTAGCTTTTCTGATAGTCTAATGTAAGCAAGGGTATATTGCAAACTTCCTTTTTTTTCCAATGAGATGACGATGGATATTCTGAGTAGTAATGACTTAGACTGTTGCTGTTGAAGTTTGGTGTTTATCAATTATGAACAACTCAGCATAGCCAGATAATTATTTTTGGAGTTTGTTTTGAAATATCAGAGATCATCTGGTTCTGTAGGCTACTAAGCTGCTTCAGTACCAATGAATATTTTTGTAGAGTTTGGAAAACTAAAAATTATTTATAAAAAGGGCTTTCTGTACTTGTTACTTCAGGATGTTTGAAAAGACATTCTGAAGTCTGAACACAAGCTGATCAAGCCTTGTATTAATTCTTACTTGAGCTAAAGATCTTTCACGATGACTCTTGTCTTTGTGGAGGAGAAACTCGAAAGAGTAACATTCAATTTCTTGTATGGATTAAATGCTTTACTTTCATCACCATACTACTGTTACAAGCCTTATTTGGGTCAGCAGCAGGAGTCTCTCTTACTGCCCAAAAGGCAATGATAGATTGTCTCCTATGCAGAATAATACTGTATATGGAATATATTAACAAAAGGAAAATATAAGCTTGTCAAGCTGGGTATGGATGCAAAGGAGACTGTAATGTGCTTTTAGAAATTGAAGGAAATGGGGTAAAAAAAAAAAAAGGTTATTTTTCTGTAATTACTTAGTTCACCCTGAGGGGAACGATAGCTCCCCTTTTTCATAGTTTACTCCACTCTGTCACTTTTGCTGTGCTGGAGGCGTAGGCTCTGGTGGACTTAGTTTGGTGAGCAAACAGGCCCTTTTGTTTTCTTCTGCCATTTTTCTTTGTGCATTGGCAGAGCCACCTGGCTGTTCAGTGTCAGATCTCTCCAGTGGGTGTCTTGTCTCCATTGCATGCCTCAGGTGTGACAGTAATTCAGCATCTGGTGTGCTGTGAGCACTGCCCATGGCGCAAGACAGGTGTGTCTCCCTTGTATTTTCCATCTGCACCGTTTGTATACATCTTGGGCCTTATGTGTAAATGTTTCAGGGTCTCTTTTTGATGTGTATCTTCAAAAAGACTACTACAATAAGGCACTACTTCACAACTGAGATCAAAAATATTAATACATGCAGTTAATAGTAACTATATACTTTGTACCAAAGAAATCTGAACTGGATGTTCAGGAACAGACTTACAATGGATCTTTGAAGTTGATCGTAGAGAAGATTAACAGTCCATAGTAATAATTAGTACTAATTAATTTTATACCTGTTCTGTTTTTTCAGTGGAACGATTTCCTACCAGGAGATGCTTTGCATAAATCTACCAGTTTCAACTCTCTTTTTTTTTTTTTTTTTTTTCTTTTCTCCCCCTATAGGGTTCTGTATTTTAACTGTTGGTTTTACAGTAGCAGAATGCTTGATTTCAGGGACAAAGTATTCAGCTTTGCCAGTTGGGCTTATTTTGCTTAGATGTATTTTACCAAAACAAATTTTATAAAACCATTAAAATATTATGTGTGTTAATTATATATTTTAATTTTATTATAGTTGTATATTACATTTAGCATTATGATGACAATTTACAAATAAGAACCTATAAATGTGGAAGGAGATAAAATACATTATTTTCAAGAGCATGGAGTTGTAATATAGCTCAGGTCCCTTATTAAAACTTGTGAGGAATAGCCATTTTAAGAGAAAATGTTTTTTTAAGAAAATTCTGAATATCTTAAAAACATTTCAGATCACAAATATTCTCAAAAAAGAACTGTTTTTCCCAATCACATGTAATGTTAAGAATGCTTTGCATGTTCGTGCAACTGGATGTGAGAAGCTCTGCTGGTCCCTGAGGTGTGGGAGGAAGTTTAAAGGAAGTTTGTAGTAGTGATGGCCTTGTGGAGCACTTTAACACATGGAGTTTATAGCTGTTGCAGTCTACAGTTTTTATTTTCTTCTTATTAGATATATGTCCTTTTAATTTTACTAGGGCTTTAGTAACAACTGTGGTGTTTCTTTTTTATATAGGCTTCAATTAACATTTTTAGTCCACTCACTATTACTTAAATAGGTCAAGCAGCACGTTGGAAAGACTATCCACAACAAATATGTTGAATACTGCCCTGGAAAGTGGAGTCATGAACTCGAGCATAGATAACTCCAAACAATCCCAAGACTGTTAAAATGCTTACAAAGATAGTATTTCAATATATTCCAATTTGATTTTCTCCCAAACACATAGATCTAACTTATTTTGAATTGGATTCCTTACCCACTATAGTTTGTGTTTCCTGTGTGATCATTCTGGAAGGTTTTGGCTCAGGGTCTAAAGCTGATAGTGTGTCTGCTGAACTTTTTGCTCTTGCAATGAAGTTACAGAATAAAACTTTAGTCTTTTAAACCAAGCATCCTTTGAAACTTGCTGTCTTCTGTAATCACACGTATGACTAATATATTGCTAGAATGGAGACTATACCTTTAAACATAAAATAATTTAAAAGTTGCTAATAAACATGTTTTATTGCCCATGACTGATGGTTCTCTTGGTATATGTATATCATATTTGAGAGAAACCTTTAAGAGAAGAGGCATTCTCTTATTTGCCCAGTTGGCTTTCCTCACTTGAGATAGACTCATGTCAATTTGTATTCTGTTACTAGGAACAGCTATGTCCCATATATACAACGAAAAAGAAAGATACCGGCCTGACTACTATCTTGACAGTTTTAGCTTAGGCTGTTAAAGTTAGGAAGATTTTAAATTTCACTCCTTGGTGCTTCATTGTTTTTCAGTGAGATGACCTGTTATGGTTTTGTACGTTTTCCTTTGCAACATAACTGTTTAGTAACTGTGAGCAAATTAAAGTTAAGATAAAAATGATTCCTCTACTTCTCCCCACAGCTGTATGCACACCTGCTTTCACCCAAACCAAATTTTTTTTTCAATTCTGGACTTGAAAAAATACACCTCTAAGTGCTAAGCAAAAATATACTAATGGTATTGTTTTCCTATGCTTATTATAGTGAAAAAGTATACTGAGCTGTAAAATATATATATGAAATGAAATTAATATATATGAAATGAAATTATATATAAAAATATATATGAAATAACTGTGTTGGTCGTTTCAGTACATATGTTGCTTGCCATTTTTATTTTGGTCAATTATGGTCAGTGAGACAATTTAATAGTAAACTGTCTCCCTACAGATTTTTTTCTGTCTCTGTGAGAATGCTTATGTTAATTTTCAAAAGTTCTTTTTCTAAAGCAAAAATAAGGGAAAAGAAGAAATCTGTCATTTTCTTTACAGAGTAATAAACAACACTGGAAGCCTTCATGGCACCATTTTCATATCTGGTATAAAGCAGCTATACTGAAGTCATCTGTTTTGGTTATAGTAAATTAAGGAGTAGATGGACAAGAGTTGGGAAAACATCAGCATTCAGAGCTCTACAAATAGTCAAGCAACTATCAATTTCCCCAAAGAAGTGACGGGATTATTTTTGAACAGGAGAGGCTTAATCACACCTTTAGTACATGGAAGATGCTGGATATGAAACCAGTGGGAAACGTTAGAAATATACATCTGAGCTGGAAAGATTTTCCATATGCCACGATCTTCATGACGGCTGTACTAAGTAGACCTTCATAAACAATTCTGTTGATGCATAGGAATTTCTCTCAGCTGTGTTAGCCTTGCAATATAGATAGGCGAAAAGCAGAAAATACTTGCTGTTCCCATAAAAAAATCAGACCTTAAAATAGGAATGCACTGAGTGCACAAAAGGAAAAGATCCTGCAGAGTCAGAATGTCATTTGTACTGTCATTTTTAAAGTGAAACACTTGAAGAGCACTATCTTCAATTATTTCATTTGTTTGCAGAGTGCCTATTATTGTCATAGTTGAATACCTTTTACCCAGGGGATGTTAGTTATATAAAGCTGATGGGCCAATATATTACAAAACAGTACATGTCTCTGATGGGGGGCTGGAATTCTTCATGTCCTGGAACATCATTTTGAGGAGTTACCAGTAAGTGAGGACAATTGATTGAAACAGCCTTGCAATAAGTGTAGAATATCAAAGGAAGTTCGACAGAATTAAATACTCAAAAATACCTTGTGAACTCTAGTATGGTAGTAGTTTTTTTCAGACACTGCTTTGAAGAGGATCTTTTAAAAGTTAAAGGTGCTTTTTAGATGTGGTTGCAAATAGTTGACTTGGAACCATTGCTTGTGTCTCCTAAGCTTCTCCCATCACAGAAAAACAGTAGTGTAAATCGTGTCTCTGAAAAGTAATTGAAAAAAATAATTGAAGTAGGGAACTACCTATTCTACGTTCTGTTTTCTCAATGGATGGAATTAAGAAAAACAGCCTTTTGTACTTTCTTGAGTGTTCCATTTTTCATTCTTTTCCCAGCAGGAGAGACACATATCTTTTTATGGTTTGATTTCATGCTTGCTGTAAGCAGAGCAGCTTCTATTGGCCTTACAAGAAGATGTAGACATTAGGATAGTGGAGAATGTGGTTAATTTATATTTTGACTGATATAAAATATTAAGACTCGTAACCATTTCTGTAAGACAAGAAATATGTGAAGCGGTGGGAAGAGAAGTACTTGCTGCACAGTACCACTGGCACAAAGCAGTGGTATATTAAAGTACACCCTAGGTGAAAGAGGAGTGGGAGGTACAGAAATGTGACGTTCCAGGAAGGCTGGGGTATGGACCAAGTTGTCACTGCAGGAGAAGTCAGAATGGAAAGGGCTCTGCACATATTATATGTTCTTAAAATGTTTAAAACAGGCAGAAGAACTTAAAAATCATGAGTGAATAAAGCTGGCAAGTTTCCCCTTCTGCTCCATCCACACAGGTTGTTAAATGATTCTCCTTGCCGTGGTAGCGGAGAGCATGCCAGGAGTACATTAAGCATCGTGATTAATGTCTGTCACATGTTTATTCTCTCATCTTCTCCCCAGCAGGTGGTGTGTATAAGCAGTGCAGAGTTTTTTTTGTGGTTCAAAGAAAACAAGACTGTTTGTGAAGATGCACATATGTGTAAAAGGAGACAATGTTAAAGAAATAGAATGTGTGCTTGGAGCAGAAGGGACTTGTGATGGCCCCGAGTTCCTGGAAACCGGGCTGCACAAGGAACAAAGTGCCTCCAGGAGGATTCTGTCTCCATTGCAGATGATTTCTGCTGTCATCATAGAGACTTCTTGTGAGCCAGAAGTAGTAAAATCACAGTCATCCTCCCTTAAATTTGAGTTGCCTTTTAAATTATTTAGTCACAGTCAGTATGAGGTCAGGTAATGCGAACTTTGGAACTCTGTAGGAAGGCAGCACTGACAGTGGCAGAAAGGTTTTATGTGCTTATGACAAACTCTTCTGGTTAGAGGGTATTCTGGTCTACTCTGAACTGGATTTTCCTCACATTACTTGACATGCCTAGGTGAATGTTTGAGTGCTGGCATGATGGGGATGTGTATACCAAGTGCCACCAGTTATTACAAAGGTGCTTGTACTTAAGTGTATTTACGACTGGAGAAAAGGCTTTTTTATATTGTAAGTGCAGCAAAACAAATTAACGACTGTATTACAGTATTCTTCTTTCACATTGTCTATGAGTGATATTTTTTCTGAAGAGTTTTAATAATAACTAATAGTACATTATTTAAAGTAGTATTGATTTTTGTATAGTTTGGATACCCTTAAGTGGAAGAATGAAATGCATATGATGAATAATGAAACTCAGAAGTTTCTAGTCATTTTATCTGAAAAATACACAGGGATTGTTAGAGTTTTGCACAGTTCATTGTATGGTGGAAATGCCTACAACTGAAATACACAGATTTACATTTTCTATATATCTAAACTATTTCAACAACCATAAAACTAAACAGACCTTTTCCCTTTAATATGAATGTGTTCAACTCTCGTTGGCTATTAAATGTGAGGTGGTATTTGAGAATCATTACCTTGGAATTTTAATCTCATTTACACAAGGTCTTGGTTACAGTTGCTTAGTAACATGCTGCGGAAACAGATTTGTTGATTTATGATAGTATATCTACAATATCCTTATAATTAAAGATGTTGTAAGGAAAGCAAGTACACAATGTGGGTGTGTATTTCAGCTGAATGTTTCTAATAACCTCTGTCTTCACAGTGTATCCTACAGTGAGTGTCTTTGTAGGGGTTGACGTTTTATGTAACTCACCTGACACCTGACTCACACCGTGGTATGGGGTTTGGTAGTTTTGGATAATGCTGATTTGCAATTTGTAGGCGAGTCTGAAATCTTGAGGTTTAGCAATTTATTTCCACTGGACTGCAATTTCGACTGGCAGTTATTTTGTAAGACTTGCACTGATATCAAGAACAAGCTGTAAGAGAGGGAGAGGCTCGAGGCTCATGGCTCATTTTTACATGGTGTTACACTTTCATTCCCAGGAGAGAGAAGTGTGTTAGAGATTAAGCGTCATGAGACTTGTAAAACATCTTTTTTTGACAGCCAAAGGAAGTATCTAGAGAAGCGTTGGCTGTTGCATGTTGCATGTCCTCAAGTATTTGCAATTAGTGTATTTTAAGGTTTCCTGGAATCTTGAAGGGCTTTCATTTCTTTGCAAGCAGGGCTCAAGATGTCTGTTTACCTCCTCTGCAATATACCACAGAAGAATTCAGAAACTGAGGAATTTCTAACACTAGCATGCTTATTGTGTAAAATGTCTATGAAAGCAAAAATTAAGCAAGGACCTCTGAGGCAGATGGAGTGTTATTAAAATCCTGTGAGACTGCTCTAAGCACAGACACAACTCCACGGAAAAAAATGCAAATAAATTTGACAAATTTATAAATAAAACAAAACTAAACATCCTGTATGATGACACCTGAATTTAGTCTGCTGCTCTATATGTATCTTAAAGCATAAAAAGCTTGTGTTCTTCAACTCAACATTTAAACAACTCTTAGGCCAGATACCTGGATGTTTTGTGCAGGGCCAAACATGTTGGTATGACATAATGAAATAATAGTAGTTTTGCCTCTCTGCCTAGCATATTTACCTCAGTTTCCTTGTGAAATTATTCAGGTTCCTATTGGGCTCAAAATATTTAAAGACCCATAAAAATTGATACTTGTAGCTTCCTCAGATTTTTTTTCTGTATATAATGCAAGAATGCAGAGGAAATAATTATTGTTTTAAAGTGTCATTCACATGGCTCTGTTCTGTTGAATGTTTCACCTTCTGCTTTCATATGCTTGTAAGCTGTTATGTTTGTTCCACTCTTGTCACATCCCTTGACTGGAAAACTGTAGGTGGCATTCATCTCACCTTTGACATATCTCATGCCGATGCCCGTTGGCCAAAATCATTGCTCTAGTGATTTTTGTAGTTAGTGGAGAAATAAATGCTTTAAGATTTCACTTTATCTGACTCATTTTATGATAGGTGAAACAGACTTTATTCATTTCTAGTTATGTTAACTTAATCTTCATGGACTGACTCAGATACAGAGGTTTACCTTTCATGAAGTGGATCTTCTGTGCATGAGAGAGTTTATGATGGCTGTCCCTAAACAGCTGTAAGATCCAAGTATCTTCGCTCATGTTTCCAGCCCCTTGGTGTTTCATAGGCACTCGAAAAAGTTTGGGGGAAAGGTAAGATTTCAGTTGTTCCATTCCATTTTTAAGCCTATTTTTGAGCTCTGCTTGTCACCTCACTGCACACTAAGCCCTAGGAGACTGTTCCTGCACCGTTGCCTTCTTCAGATTCTTGTGTTATTCAAACCTGCATCATTAATGTAAAAACAAAACAAAACCCCAAAACTACAAAAAAAATTTAGCATTTTGTATCTCACAATACTTGTTATCCCAGTTTAAGAAGAAAAATAGTTGTTCTTCTGGTTTTGGTGATCTCTTGTTCTGCATCTCCAGGCCACACTTGGAGAACTGTGTCCAGTTTTGGTCCCCACAATTCAAGAAAGACACAAACAGACTGGAAAGGGTCCAAAGGAGGGCCACAAAGATGATTGATCCAAGGACAGGAGGAAAGACTGAAGGCCTTAGGTCTTTTCTCCCTGGAGAAGAGAAGGCTCAAGGGGGAACCTCATCACTGTATTCTGGTGCTTAAAGGGCAGCTACAAAGAGGAAGGAGGCTTTCCCTTCACAAGGAGCCACATGGAGAAGACAAGGGACAATGGGTACAAGTTGCACTGTGAGAGGATTTATCTCAACACAAGAAAGAAATTTTTTACAGTAAGAACGATCATTGGCTGGAACAACCTCCCTGGGGATGTAGTAGAGTCTCCATCACTGGAGATACAATTGGACAGTGTGCTAGACAATCTCACCTAGGCTCCTTTTCTCACGAAAGGTTGGACCAGATGATTTTTTGAGGTCCCTTCCAACCTGGGCTGTTCTTTGGTTCTATGATTGATCTGAAATTTATGGCAGTATTGTCTTGGGTCTGATAATCAAGGGCAGGGGTGAATTCCTCAAGCACAGCTGTAAGGAAAATTAAGTAAGTTCAAACATAATTTATTTTGTATCGATGACTTCATGGAGATTGGATTTGTTATGAGTCCTGTTAAAACTGACAAAGCAGGATTCATTCAGCTGAGATATTTTTGAGTTACATTTTGGATTGACATTTTAAAAAATATGTCAAATATCCTGAGGAAAAAAATGTGTTTCACAGTCAATTAAAAATATTACAAAAAGTCTGAATTTAGTCATGCACCTTTTTTAAATCTTAATGAAAAAATGTAGAGTAACTCAGCAATAAGCACCTCTGCTATTTTAAAAAATATTTTTCCAAATGCACTTTAGAAAAGAAAATTACACAGAATTGGATTGGTGTCTGAGACTACATACAGAGGACAATGAGGTAAAAGCATTTATGACCTGCAGAAATATGCAATGACACTGTATGGTAGGCTCTCCAACAAGTAGAGCCCTTTTCCTTCCAAGACGCAGGATTTCAGTCACTTTGGGCAACCCTGTAGCCAGACAGCACAGGAAGTCTATACTCTTTATACTCTTATAGTGTAAGATCTGATGGACTACTGATTTCCCCCCTCCCCCCCCTAGTTTACATTTGCCATTGCAAAATGATTTGATTAATTTGTGTTCAGTGTATGGAAACCTTTCCTATAGACGTTCATGAAAAAAAATAGATTTGCTAAATCCAAGTCAGCAATTTATCTCTCCAAGCTCTCTGTTTCATAATCTCCTGTGTGATTTGTCTGTTTTTTATTAAGTCTTTATTTACATATAAAAGAAGAGACATACAAATTCTTTCACAGAAGATCTATGCTCATGATATTGTACACCTAGTAAATCTTAAATTTATATAATAAAGATCTGTCCTTGACTTTTTTGGATAGGAACTGGAAAAAAACCAAATACTATTAAAATGTAACTTTTTATGTTAATTTAAAAGCTCAAGAAAACATTTTGCTTATGTTGCTGATAAATGTGTAGGCAATGAAAGCAGTATTTTCGGAATACTCTGCTGGTTAGTCATGAGACTTTTTTATTTACCGGGCTTTATGGAGGTGGTAGTTGGCATTAACCGTGCTTTTTAGTCAGCACTGCAACACCAGCGTATTCCTTTGACCACATTTCTCATAGTGTAAAGTTATGGCCCTAGCCTTACAGTGGCTGGATTTACTTTAGAAAATAAAAGGAAACCATGATGTGACACCCCACCATGCCTATAGCCAGGCCAGAATTCTTATTTTTATCCAGTGGACTTCTGTCCACAGAAAATCATCGCATTGCCTTTCACACTGTGAAGTTGTTCAGTTGGTAATGCAGTTTCCATCAAGCGAGTACCCACTTTGTTCTGCTTTTTGAAGCGTTTGCTTCCCAGTTGTGTTGAAACATGGAAGCTGCTTTTAGGCATTCTCCTGGGTCTGCCAAGTGACGCTCTCTTACAACTTTTGAAAAAGCAAGAATTGAATAGTTATTATCTATAATATGTGGGTTTTTTTTTTTTTCCATTTGAATAAAAAAGGTGAACAATGACCAGTTTTGAGGTAGAAAAAACCCTTTATTAATATTTTAGAAATGCAACTCTATATCAAAGTCCTTCTGCGTTGCCTTTAGATTTCCCCCTACATCTGTACAACTCATTCTATATGAATAAAGTATCGTACTAAGAAACACTATTACAAAATGTTCCTTTTGTTTCAGTTTGGGGGTTGATGTTAATGAGCTGTCCAACTAATAAACATGGATCCAGATTTAACAGAGAAGTTAACAGTTGGGCCATGTATGGCTGTTGTCTGTGACTATTTTTGTTGTCATTCACTGAGTGATTAACAAAGTTCTGAAAAAACCTTGAGGCTGGTGAGCACAGTGACCTGTAATCTGTCACAGTGAGACAACCCACAGAAGTGTTTCTTTGTTTGAAAGAGGATAAAATTCTTTATTGAAAAACCTTGTTTCTTAAGAATTTAATACTTAAACTGTTAAATAGTCAGATATTTTAACTAGTGGGGAAAAAATTGATTTATTGGTATTTATTCTTTTTTGAGGGACCCATTCCCTGCTCATTTACTTGTGGAGCTAAATTTCTATAAGACAGACATTTAATATTAAATTTCTGGCCTAGTTATAAATGTACCCATAATCTCATAAATGTGGTTCTGACATTATCTCTGAAGTGACAGGGAAGTTACGAATATACTTCTTGTTCTGCTTTATAATATCTTATGTAAGATGTATACTTCAGACTATACATAAATTAGGATTTTCTTTTTTCATAGAACAGTTCCTGTATAATAAAAATTTAGAGGTTTTGGACATTTAGGTTTAGTTTACTTTGAATATCGATTAGATCTTTGACAGGCAGGGATGGCTGGTGGAAAAATATCAGCCCCATATTAATATTCTTTGTAAATAAAATACATAGAAAAAAATTGTGAATCTGGTTAGATACTGAATGTCATGTTGGTCTGACTAGACATTAAGTATTAATTTTCATTGTGCCAATTAATATAGTGATACGTAAAACCAGAAGACAGCATCTCCCTAACCCCAAGCTTCCTTATTGCTGATAAGACCCTATCTATCTAAAAGTATATGCTGCCCTTCGTGTTTGGGCGTTGCCTTTGGTAATGAGGAGAATGAGCGAGCCCCATACCTGGGGTGTTGAGTCCTTTAATAATGCACTGCTGGAGCAGCTCTGAAGTGTAGTGAGAGAAAAAAAAAATAGGGCATGAGAGCTGGAAGGTGATGGGTGTGCTGGGTAAGGGAAATTCTGTGGAAATGGGGCTTATTGCTTTTCAAGTAGCTTTATGTTACTTCTCATGAAGAAAAAGTGGCCAAAGACTTGTCCTTGCTTTAGTTAACTCCTATATAGGAGTAGTCTAGGTAAGGCACAAATTTTTGTAGTAAGTGGCACGCAAGGAAGTGACATACCTAGCATCATGTCTGGAACTGTTTCAGCTCTCTGGTGTGAGTGCTGAGTTTGTACCCAATACAGGTCTGTGATAGGAAACGGTACTCAACACACACCAATAAGGATATATGGTAATAATATCTAGAGGTAGAGAAGTGTCATTTTGTCTACCTTAAGTGGAAATACATTAATCTTTATGAAGACACTAATGAAAATTAAATGACAAATCAATATAGTTATTCTTATTGTTCTGTGTTTCGTTTTTAAAAAATATAGCTAATGCATCCATTTGTCTTAGTGTAGCGCATGGAAGAGCTAGACTGGAAACTGACTTTAGATCATTTTAGCCCACCTTGCACTGCAGTAGGACTAGGTTTACCCAAATTATGCTGAATATATGTTTGCCTAACTGGTTCTTAAAATTCAGTTTTCTTAGAGTCCTTGCTCTATTACGTCCTTACAGTTCATAGTTTTTCTGAAATGAATCTTATTTTCTTAAGAATGTATTCTTATTCTTCTTCCTTAGTGGATGTGAAGAACAATTGCTAACTCTGCTTTTTTGTAACATTTTTATGTTACAGATGCCGTTACCATGGCTCACCTCAGACTTTCTCTTTTTAGATTGGAAAAATTTAATACCTGTAGTCCTTTTTCCTAAATTATACTTTCAGTAACTCTTCTAAGTCCTCCTGCTTTCTACAGATCCCTCCTACTTTGTCTTTTCCGGAGTTACATTTACATTTTAACAACAGTTTGGTAGTGCTGACTTATATTTAGCCTGTCTTCTCTATCACTTCCAGAGGCTCTCTTCCCAATTGCTACATAGGCAAAAATGAGCTAATGGAGAATGTGACACTCTAGAAAATTTTTGAGAAAGTATCTAAAAGGCAGAATATACTTAGGGTGGCTGAAACAGGCATCTCCAGAGAAGAACAAGTTGTTTACTGTCTGTAGTCAGCTAATTATGTGAATGCTTCTCTCATATTAATTGGATGCAGTAATGCAGCTGATGTCAGGAGAAGTTACAATCCTCACTAATTGATGATGCCACTAGGGTAGCAGGCTGTGATCATGGTGGGGTCAGAGTGCATTAGGAATAACCACAGCTGCGCAAGGTGGTGGTCCTGTCCAGTGGCTAGATGACCTCCAGAGTCTGAGGAGACTTAAGGTCTGTGTGCAGTTCTTCTTGGTTCTGCTGGTTCATGGGACAATTATTTCATTTCTCTACACCTAAGTGTCTTTTTAATCTGTTAAATGAGGAGACTGTTATTTGCTATATTCATGAGAAGCACTGTGTAAGAACTAGCTTGTATTCTATTTGTTCTTACAATCATGTTTTGAATTTATATGTTTGGATATTATTACGTATTAAAAAAAGTAAATAAAGGGCATACTGCCATGATTGCTCCCCAGTGCAGTAGTTACTACTTGTCCGCTTCAGGACTTGAACATCCCCATCTCACCTGAGGGAGTGAATATGGTCTGACCCAGGAAGACAAAGTGATGGAGTAATATGTGCTGTTCAGTGAGAAGATACTGCCATATCTACGTTCATCCTCCTATCTCTTTCCAAAATGAAGGTCTGCTGTCCTGGGCTTGGTATCTGGTATTCACAGTTTTCAGTAAGACAAGCCATCTAGAGTGCAGTTCAAAAAGGTACAGGATCTGGGGTATGGCTCTTATACTATATATGTCTTAATATCCAGGTAGCCAGTTATGCTTGAGATTTGAGAAGAACTCAGAGAGGACCTAGAAATTATGTCTGGATGAGGTAGTGCCACGTAATGCTACCACAGTGCAGATCCTGCAGCGGGACTGTGCCCTGCTGTTTACCTGTGCGCGTGCAGCAATTTTGACCAGCCTTAGGCTGGCTTTGATTATGTCGCTTTGCAGTGAAAGGTTTACCCAGCAGGGACTGTATCAGTACTGTGCCCGGTGTCCAAAATACAGAGGACCTCCCCATGCCGTGGTCTTAAATAGACCTAGGAGAAGGTCAGATGCAGTTAGAAAGCAGCAGCGAGGCTGCCTGATTTGGTGAGCTGGTTATGAATGGATATTGGTTTTGGTTTAAAAGACATTTCTCTGTGACCTTGGGCAAAAGAATGTCTCTGAATGTTCTTTAACTGGAAATACCACTCATCTTCTAGAGGTAGGAATAACATAGAGAGGGCATGTGAGGAAAGCTTATTTACATTTTTATTTTAAAAAATACAATATACTCTTCCTCTGTCCTCCTATGCACCTCCAAAAATGAGCAGAACTTTGATCTTCCTGCGACTGAGGTACGCAGGCCCCTTGTTCTCTGCAAACCAGGGCATTGCATCAGCAGCACGGAGCAGAGCCGAGCCCTGGTCCCTCGAACAGGGTGCTAAAGTGCTGCTTAGCAACACGCGCCTGCCAGCGCCAGCGGCCGCCCCAGCCCGTGGAGGCTGCCAGGGGAGACGAGTTTTCAAAGTGAGATCTTCTATTTAAATATTTCTTACAGTGTACAGATAGCTGGAAAAGAGGGCAGCAGGCAGAATGAAAGCAAAGAAACTGCGGAGGAGGAATGAGAAATAAAGGAAGGGTGTCGAGGCTCCGAGTGAGTGAGGATCCAAGGGAAAAGAAAAGGAGAAGAGAGTAAAATTGCAGAAGGAGAACTGCAGGATGTAAGAGGGGATGTGATTGGAGAAATCAGCAGATACTGAGAACTAGAACTGCTAGAAGAGGGATGTCTTCATCTTCAGGATGAATGTTTGGGGATAAAATCTTATCAAAGTGAAATGATGTTGAAATAAGATGGTACAAGAGCAATGATGAGATTTCTGTATTGTTTTTTTTTTTATTCACCTCTTTTCAGAATGTATTCAGAAACAGTTAAATACAATTATGTAGTAACTATACAGGATACTGTTCACAGTGAAATGGCATAGTAGCCCTTATTAGGAGAGAGTTATAAAAAATAAGCAAGTTCTGTGCAAGTTTTATGCCCCTATACTCACAGAGTTACCATTTCTCTTTATTTAAGACAGCATTGAATTAGCCTGTCTCACCAGAAGTGCTTTCTGCCCTTTTCTGTATAGACGCAGAGTAGTTAAGAGATTCATTTATCATCAGAATTTTGTGTGTATAATAAAATGGAGAGTTGGCAACGTTGCCCTTTTCTTTCCAGCTTTCTTAGCAGCTACAATTGCCCTTTCATTTTCTCCTATACTTCTGTGCTGCTTGAAAATGCTGTCTACTCTCTTATCCTTGACATTATTGCTAATTCTGTGTTTCACGGTCTCTTCTTTGGTCTCCTTTACTCCCTGGAAATTGCACTTTAGACTTGATAACAACAGTTTTTACCTGGCTACATTGTAAGACACCTTTTTACACTTATAGTACCTGGGTATTTCTGACAATATGTGAGTCATTAGTCACTCACATGGCACATGTTTTTCTCCTTCAGGCGTCACAATGTTGGTTGTTTTTTTTTTTCCTCTCTCTCTTTTTTATTTTCTTTTTTTCCTCCCAAGTTTGGGAATAGGTTTTGCCAGCATTTGTAATACCTTCTAGTGCCTCATGTGCTGTTTTATTTATGGTGTAGGGAAAGAGAACTTCCATTAGGTCTCTCCTTGTCTAACTTGGTAACCCATCCACAGGTAACCTCATCTTGTTTTGGGACTTTATATGCTAGGTGTGCATAAGGGTTTAAGAGATGACCTTTCTCTCCTTACCTCAGAGCTTTCCACATGGCATTCTGCCAATAAAATGTAAACATGGCAAAACCTGTCCACCTCTTTCCCCCAGGCTCTTGTTCTTCTGCACTTCCTTGAGGGCCACTGGCTTCGTCTTCCTGTCCTGCATAAGCAGAACCGTGGTATGTAACTCACAACTCTTCTTTCTCCCTCAGCTTGATACCATTTCCTACTGCATTTCACTCATTGCGTCTCCAGTAGTGTCCTCCTTGTCCTCACTTCTGTTTTGAAACTGTTGTCTTGGCTTTGATTGTTTGCTTATCACCTTTTTGTTATTTAAATGTCCAGATCTTCATCTCTTGCTTCTCTCCAACCCGTCTAAATGTGACCAGGAGCTGCCCTATTTTGTCGCTGATTTTGACTGTACCTACTGGATGATACATAACTAGTAATTCCTTTTTTATTCCCTTCACTTTCACCCTTTTTTTTTCAGGTCTTGATTCCATTCTCATTCAAATCCCTCCTTTGTGAACAAGCATTCAAAGGGACCTTTAAATCCTGGCTTTTCTGTTGCATCTTCACTAAAGCTAACTTTAAGAAGTAAAATGACTCAGAAAACACAGAAAGCAAGCAAAAACTAACCCCTCCTAACCCCCCACCTAACCTTGTATGAATACAACATCCCTGCTTTATTCTGTTTTCCAACTGCATTGACCTTGATTACTTGTTCTTCTTGTGGTGTCTATATATATTATAAACAGCTGTATCAAGGATTGAGTTTTACCTGCAAAGTACTGGCACACTGTGGATGTTCTATAAAGAGAAGATGGTGATGACGATTTAGCAAATTAAGTACATTTTGAAATTGGATACATTTTAGTGTTTGACAGATTTTTTTTTTTTTTTAGTATTTCATTAACATTTTCTTCATCTAATAGAATGATGCCGCATTATGCACCTTGCAATGAAAGTATATGGAATTTAAGCTCTTTTTATTGTTCAGATTTTTTTAGAAATAGTATTTTCCATTCAGCTTGTTGCTAATAGCATGTTTGTATGTTCTCATCCAGTTTCTTCTGTCTCTTCAGTTGTTAAGCTTTGCAAGCTGAATTTTCCTAAATCACGTAAAGTGCAATAACTTTATTACTGAACTCTGAGATGTTCTTGGGTGCTACATAAAATAGTATTTAACTTCCAGACTGTATCAGGAAAGGAAGAATTTCACAGTAAGTTCTGCTCAGTTTGAATGGCTCTTACTAGATGTGGACAGGAGGTTATAATCAGTGTCATATGGTTGAAGACTTGTGTTTGTTTCAGACAGTAATTCCTGCTGAAAAATAGAGTATCTCTTTAGGGTTTGGGGAGACTGGTATGGAGATACTGGGGAAAGGCTAATTCTATACGAAGGGCAGCAAGAAAGGCTAGAATACAGCCTAAGAGGGACCACAAAATTCAACTGGTTCATGAAGCACGTGGAAGCCAATAGAGCTGATGAAAATGGGAAGGGTTATTCACACATTTTCTGTAGGCATTAAAATGTGCAGAAGTAAAATGTGTGTATCTGACATCAAGACAGCTGAAGCTAGAGATGGCTTCAAAAGAGCAGTGCAAGGAAAACCAGGTGAAAATTCAGGTAGAAATGGAGTCAGGCTGCAACATGTGTGAGAATAGTTGTTTTGATCTGCAGTAAGCTGCATTGAACATACATATTTTTGTTGAACACACTTATTTTAAGTAGCCAGTAATCTCTGTGTGTGTGTTGTGACTGTGAGATGTGTACACTTGAGAGTTATGATATGTTTCACTAATTCCTAAGGGAAAATCAAGGTGTTCATTTAGCTTTTGCTTCTATTGGTGCAGGTATACTGACTGAATTTGTTTTCCAGTTTTGAATACTTTTCATCTATAAGATCCAAGTTCACCTTTAAAGTATGCAAGGAATGGAAAATTCCACTGTCAGATTTTCCTTGCAGTGAAATATTTTGCCTCCCACACATTGTAGTAGTATTATATTCACAGTCCTACGCAGGGTATGCCTGATCTGCTTTTTCATCTTGTCATGCTCAAACAGGGGCTGAGGTGTAGCTTTACATGTCACTGTACAAGTACATGTGGATTTGCATAATTTCTGTGGCTTTTTGAGCTGCCCATCTCGGAAGAATAATTGAAGTACTGTGCCAATATCTCTACCAGAACATAACTGTGGAATGGTAGAGAATAGATGTAGTAAGATAAAGCCCTGCAGAATTACATTGTGCGTGCAAGAGTCTGTAAAATGTAGGGCCTACTTATTTATCTTTATAATAAATGGAAAAAAGTTCACACCCAGAAGCGAATTGCCACTAGGCAATCGAAATTATCCGGCAATGACTCGAATAAGCCAAGACATTCAGTGCCTTGTGTTTTGCAGTTTTGTATTGTACTCCAAGGTAACATCAGCTGTTTTAAAGGTGGTGGAGAAAGTAGTTATTTCCATGTCAACCACAGTAACAAGTGCAAGTCTATCTGCAGTGCCTCGGGAACTTCTACGCTTGATTCTTAGTGTTCTCATTCTGAAAGAGATTTTGAGTTGACTGAAAGTAGAATAGTATTATCTTTTTTTCCTCCTAGTGTCCTACATTAAAGTTACCACAGCCTGGGGAGAATACAAAGCAAAGAAGTGCAGACTGCTGAACAGTTAACTCAATTTTTGAATGTGATGTTTGCATTGTAAGGTTAGACACTGTGTATCTGCAGTGGAAGTTCTTGGAAGGCCTTGGCAATTGCTGAGCTGCCTTGAATGGTAAAGGTTTAGAAAATGTGTATGTCTATAGCTGACCTGCTATGAGAAAAGCTGAAAAGCCACTGCTCCTGCTGGGTGTCACTTACTGCTGGGTGCTCAGCAGTTGGGACAATAGGATGTATTATTTCAGTAGGGCAGAGCATTTGTAAAAGTTTCTAAGCCACTCATTGAAATGAAAACTGAGTTCCTTTTGTTTCATTTTTTTTTTCTTGTAAAAATTGATGAAGATGGTTGTGTTTTTTTTTTTTTAACTCAGTTTGAATGCTTATGAATTCAAACTCTCCCAACTTTTTGTCTGCCACACTCAGCACTTATTTCTGTGACTCTTTAGAAACGATTCTGTCTGTAATTGTAATCAGCTGTATTGTGTGAAAACTTGTGTTAAACACTGCTTGCTGCGATTTATGGCGACTGCTACAATTCACGGCTTGCTATTGGCTGGGGGTATCGGTAAGAAATTGCAAGGATGTTATTTCAGTGAGCTGCATTTGTCCATCTTCCAGCTACTCTTGTTCTGAACTGATGTCAGAGAAGTACAAGGTTTTGCAGGTGTGAGATAATGTTAGAGCCTTGGCATAGTGACTAGATGCATAGGCCAGACTGGCTTGTGCATTTTGCCTGGGAAAAAGATGCAAAATTCTGTCATTATATATTTAACAAAATTTATGGACAACACTTATGGAAACTGTGCGTGTTCCTCTTAGGGCAAATTCTGATCAGTGTAACTATTCAGTGACAGCAGTGGTGAGATAGCATGATTGTCTGTCAGTGTAAAAGGAATGTGCCATCGTGGTATCAAATTTAATAGCTGCAGTTTAAATGCTTGAGTTGTCTCTGTATGTTTGGCACAGTTTTAGTATTACTATTTCCAGCTGTTTAGTATTGAGCATTAATTTTTGAGATTGTTAGATGCTGTAAATTAGAATGCTGTGTTTCTTGTTTGGATCAGTTGTAAAGGAAATTAAGTATCTCTACTGAAATGCTTATTCAGTAAGTTAATGTAATTTAACAATACATTATGCAAAAGAAGCCAAAAATCAAACTAGAAGACTATTTAACAATTAGCGAATCTTTTATGAATAGATATTGGGAGAGACTGGAGAAGGGTAAGTGTTGCTTCGCTCTCAGATTTCTAGTAGAACAATTTTATGATGACTTAAAATACAAGATCGAATAACTTCTTAACATTAATTTGATGAGTTTGAAAGAATGAAAAATCCAAGAAAGTTGATGACATCCAGAAAAAGCTATGCACAAAAGGTCAGAGGAATTTTGCATGATTCAGCGTATGAATAATACATTATTTTTCAGAGAATATTTTATGAAGTGATTGTCCTTTGTTATGTTTATGTGTGAGAACGGGGTTTTGTCACCGGCAAGAAGAATTCATTTTCCTGTAGCTTTTTCTTAAATGCTAATTTATTGCTATGAAAGATGCCAAAGTGACAGATCTGAAGAATGAAGCCCTCTATTTATCTTCTGAATGGATAGTAGTGAAGCCTTTCTCATGCTCTTTTGCCAGCGTGCCACAATCTTTTTACCATGTCCTGAGCATATTTTTACCAGTGAGAGGTGCTTATTCATTCCATAGTTTCCCTAATGGACTACCAAGGGTATCAATTAGTGACAAGTGAACAGTAGCTTTGCAGCTTGGATACCTGCCCAGTAGGAACAGAAACTACCAAATCTTTCACATAGGCCATAGGACAACCATCAGAGTAGAGAATTAGTGTCACTGCAGATAGGAACTGTTTGCGGTTGAGCAAAGGGAGGACAGAAGGATTTTGGTTTTTACCACCAAAAGTCTTAATGTGTGGAAAAGGATTCCAGTTTATGTCACTTGTCTTTACACGGTGGAATAATTTTTTACCTATGACACTAAAGTTGCAGTACTACAGATGCTGCAGTAGAGTAAGTAAATAATAGATGAAATATCTTTTGTGTGTATGTTATCTCAGTGCCCTTTTGTCTACTCTATATGAGCTTCATATGGCTGGTACCAATGCTTTTAAAAACCTAGGACTAGAAAATAGGATTATTGTGGCTTAGAACTAGCATTTATATTCCAATTCTATTTGCAGTGTTGTGCTTTGTTCGGTTATGGGTACTGAATTTAATTCCTTGTTCCTGCAAACATTCAAATAGAAACAAGAAAAAAACATAGCAGAAGAGAGCATGATAAATTGGAATCTTGTATAAAACATGCATAAGATAAAAGCAATACTTGTTTAGATTAGTCTTCTTGAGCATTCAGGTAATATAGCTTTCCATGTTCTCAACAATTTTTCCTGTGCCTAATGCCGTATCGCACCAGTTATTCTACAGCAGATTTGTCCCTGTAAGTCTTGCCCAGACTTGTCCAGACTTGCACATTGAGTTTGAAACTCTCTTAATTCCCTCCTGCTTCCAGCTTCCCTGCTGTTAGGCTTGCGGTCCAAATGCAGGCACAATTCTGTACCCTCGCACTGGTCCTGGCTTACACAAAAGCCAGTGCATAACTGGGGAGAGAAATTTGCAGGGTCTGTGTTTCACAGCCCTTTGTAGTGACTGTATGAGCATGCGCAGGAAAGTGAAGTTTAATTAACAAAGGGGTGAATGTGTAACATATTAATTAAATCAGATTAAACTAGGCCACTTTACTTACCAATGAAAATGTCCACATGGGGGTTTAATATGTTTTAACTAATGTATTTTAAACTCACACTTGAAGTCAATTTGGCTCAGTGTTCACAATTTTCCCTGCGCAGATATGCCCACAGAATTTTAAATAAGAAAAAGATTTGATGCAATTTCTAATAAAGGTTCCCCCCCAGAAATAGATCTGCAAGCTTTATCTGTCAGTGAATAAAAATAGCAGAAGGGGTGGAAGCTAGATACTGAACAGAGGTGGGGTGCTGCTCCTTTTTCATGCTCCCAGCAGTTTCCATTACCAAGAAGAAGGATTTTGGGAACCAGATTCCTGTTCCAAAGCAGGCTGAACTCCCATATCTCACTGCTCATGCACTCCAGATATCAGTAAGGGAACATTTGGGATGGCGCTCTATCATACTTAAGCACTGTGTGTTTTTTCTTTTTTTTTTGTCCTACCTCCCAAGTAAGAGTCTAAAACATCCCACTGTAGACTCGTTCTGACTGTGCTGACCTCTGACTCAATGAATATTTAAATGCTTCATGAAAAGTTAGATATCTCTGAGGAAAGAAAGATTAAAGGAGACCACTCCAGAGTACTTAGTGATGCAGCAATTAATGCAAGGTGTTGTCTAATAATGCTTTGTGTCAAAGAAAATTACAGATCTGAGCAGGTGAGGTAGTGTTTCTTAAAATAAAAATGTTTACATTAAATTTGCTCAGAAGTGCTATTTAAAATTTTTGGCTCTTTTATTGAAATGAGAAAACAATTTGTGCAGCCTTAAGTTTTGGTGAAGAAAGTAAGTTGATTGGGAATGAAAATAATGTTGCTTATAAGACACAAGTTGTAATGCTAACAGAATAATTTTTTTTTTCTTTTAAAGGTGAGAGGGGAACAATTTACTTACTGATTTTTTTTTTTTACTTGTAAGCATGTAAATCTACAATAATTGTTACATCATTATATAATATCTGAATGAGGTTGACATTGGGGATCTTGAATACTAATACTGATTTCTTATTTAATAGAAGTAACTAATAAACCACTTTCATATGGCTTATTGTATTCTTACAATCCATTTAAAAAGATCATAAAATACGTCTACATTATGTAAAGCTTTTAAATACCAGGTTTTTAAATGTGCTTTTTCTAGTTATCAAATTACACTTTTTTTCGTAGTCACGAGTAGCCATTTTTCTCACTTTACAATGTCAGACATTTTGAAATTCCTATTCTTCTGTCTTCGCTGATTCTTCCTTGGTTTCACTCTTCTCAGAAGATAAAGCAAACTATAAGGATCTGTTCATAGTGGTTCCCGGCCAGTATCTTTATCTTTAGACTATTTAGAAGTAAGCTGTCTTGTTTTTCACAAATCTCTTCAAGATGCAAAGATTGAAGTTCATAAAAATTGCTGTGTATACACATATTTTAAAAGTTTTTACTATATGAAATCAGAATCTTCAGCCATACATTATTTGTTCTGGAGTCATTGAGCAAATTGTTTGTAGTCCTGGCATTAGTTTGGGTGTTGCTTTGTGATCAGTTTAAGTTGAGGTCAGACTGGACTGGCATTAAAAGTCTTAGTTCTGCCCCCCCTTCTGCTGCTCCCATCACTCTTTTACCTTTTTCTTGGGATCAGTACTGCTGCTCGTGGGGCTCCGTGATTGGCAGTGCTGAAACTAGAGGGACATCACATTTACATTGCATGGAGGTGGGGGAGAGGTGGTGGCGGATCCCACCTTTTGGCAGCAACATGGTGTTAGCTTCTTAGGTCCTTGCGTTGACGTAAGATGATTAAGAAACTGTGCTTTTGGCCTATTTAAATTATTTGTAATTTCAGCTGGAACAAGTGTGTGGCTTGTAGTTTCTGCCCCAAATTCAAGTGGGATAGTGGTCCAGATAACTTCAGTATATGTGAAGATGCTTCAATCAAAGCTGTAGCAAACAAAAGTTCATCTGATCATCCTGTGATCTTTCTGGCCCTCCTGCTATTCATTTCAATGTGCCTCTCAATTATTTCCTGCTCACATAAAGCATGTGCTGTGTTAGCAGTCAGTAACTTTTCATTTTTTTTTTAATGTGTGTGTTGGACACGCCACCACCTGGTGACCAGGTTTTGAACTGCCATATTGCTTCTACTTCTTTCTGAATTGTTTCCACATTGGGAGATACTATGTGGAGTGAGCAGATGGACAGGATTTTCCGGACAACCTCAAGAGCAGCTATGGTGAAGTACACTCATCTAGCCAGATCTTGGGCTCTAACTACCCAGCGTTCTGTTACTGATGATTCTGTGGCTTGGCTTGACCAGTTGTGCATACCATAATAGCAGTAATTATAATGGAAAACACTGAGATGATGGCACTGCTTTGAGCTGTCAAGTTAGACACAATCCTCCTTTCTCCTCCTCCAAATCCAATTAATTCCATCTGCAGTTTCTTCTAATTCCCAGTGGTATGTATGAAATAAAATCTTAAGTTTCTAATCTAAGAACTAATTGTAAATTAATAGCACTAGTATGTAACAAAGAGAAGGATTAATGCAGGCCCACACATTCACTTTTCCTTTTTGATTACATTTCTCTATTGGATGGATCTCTCAGGACTGCTACCAAGCTTTAACATAGTCAGAAAAGTGTTTATACAGTGATGATAGAGGTGTGGGGTTTTTTCATACTCATAGCTTCTCTAGGTTTCTGATTTTTTTTTTTTTTTTTTAATTCTGTGTCACTATCCTGTGAACAGGGTTTTCATGGTTTTGATGAATTGCTGTATTTATTATTGGGGGCATGGGAATGATTTAGAGTAACTATAGATGGTTTTGCAAGAAAATCAATGAGGTTTGTGTTTTTTGTTGTTGGTTTGCTTTTGTGTTTAAGTGCTGCCAGAATTACTTGTAAAATGGAAGGTGTAAAATTTACTGTCCTTTTACTGTTGGAACAATATCCCTGAGTTGTATTTTGAGTGTCCTGTTTGTTACCTACTATCATTTCTTGTGCCCTTTATATTTGTATAACTGAAGACATTTCTCTTATTAGCTTCCTAAACGTTAATGCGATGCATGAATTTGCATTCATCTCAGAAAGGTAATGTTTTCAACATGAAGAGTGCTGGTAGTCTGATGATGATTAGTGTCTTTTCTTGTTAATCAGACTGTGCTGCTTTTCTCTTTGTGTATCTCTGCTTTTCATTAGTGTAAATGTTTAGTACTCTATGCAGGCTCTGATGCTGGAGGAAATATCTGCAGCTTGGCTCTTGCTTCCCCTGAAATCTTTTGCTCTGCTATTGCTTTGGTCTTGTAGGGACTGTCCTTTATCATTTCCTATACTATCCATATGTGTTCGACCATCCTTGATATTAATAACAGATTAGACCTTTGCTGTCTGCCATGAGATCTTCTAAACACTTCCCCCGGGCTTAACATGCTACCAAAGAAGAAAGAGAACTTCTAAGAGAGAGAGGCGGCTATTTAGAGAGCTGAAAAGACAACAAACCAAGATTGTTCATTTGTGTCCATCTCTGTGAGGTGTCTAGTTCAGTATCTCTCTTCACACAACAGACTTTTCAAGACAAGACTGCTTTATCTTTTCAGAATCAAGCATTTTGTTGGCATGCAGCATAATAGTGTGGATGCAGTATTGCAGCTAAAAAAAAATCTTGTATGAAATTATTTAGGCTTAAGAAAAGTGAATGCTTCCTTGAACTGGAGTACTTAGGATTCAGTTCACTTTCTAACCCTTCTCTGTCATTGTGCTAGTTTGGGAGCTGTGCAACTAATTTTTTGGCAGCTCGGAGAACTGTTAAGCTTAATGACAAAAGTTGCTAAATCTGTATCATATGTTTTCTCAAAGGAGCTGTAAAAGTAGATGTAAACACTGAAACACATTCAGTTATCCAGTGGCTTAGTTCTGACTCTTGGTTCCTTTTTCATTGCTCCTCTGGAGCAAAGAGGTCTCAACCTGCCCGAACTGGTGTCTGGTGGGTTTTGCTGCTGTGAAGTGGAGCTCCTGAGCGCTGGAGCGTGGAGTTGTCTGTGTGGCCTCTTCCAGGTGCAGGTGGCTGAGCTATGCCCACAGGGTGGGAGGATGAGACTCTGAATTTATAATTTCAAATTAATTCCCAGCTACCAGCCCAGCTTTTTGAGTCTCTATGCCCTGGATTTTTAAATAGTAACATGATGAAGGCTTATTAGGATAGTTAGGAGGAGCCAGACAGCATCCTTTTGAGGCTACTTAAGCTGGAAGTGAACAGTCTGCCTTTATTAAATAAAGTTAACTACCTTGTTCAGATGGAGATGCTGGCTGTTCTGAAAGAGACTTATGGAAAGGGTTATGAAGCCTTTCATGACTGAGGGGGTGCAACTTTGCAACTAGTGACTCAGGCAAATGTCAAAACAGATTGGTTAGCAAACCTTTCTTTTCTGAGCACGGTGATGGATGAATCGGTCAATGACTCTCTTCGGACCCATCAAATTGAAGCCAGTATCCTTGGTCCTGCCCAAGGGTGAGACCCAGGCTTGATAAAAAGGCATTAGTATCATTGAACAATGCTGCCAATGAATAGTGGACAACTGTGTAACTATCTTTCTCTGACTCGTTTGAAGAATTTGATAGTTTGAGATCCTGATGACTCTCCTTAACAGCAGTAGCAAGGGCTTTATTTTTCTTGCAGTAGGAGAGACTGTTCATTAATATGGGATGGTTCATTTTTACCGCTAAATAACCAGACCAACGACTACTCCGTTAGGATTCAGATCACTCCTCTCCCTGGAAAGAGTTTTCGCATGATGTTGTGGCTAGGAGAGTAAGCAGTTAAAATCAAAGTTTTGAGAAAGGAGAAAGCATTGCTGCTGTTGCTGATTTTTAAGTGCACAACAGACAAATGCTGCCTAAAAAAAAGATGAGAAGCCCTGATATTGAATTGGTATTCACTCCATACAGCCCATTTAATGTGTAGTAGATGGAAGGAATGTTGCTGCTTATTTATAACAAGCTTGGCACAGCAGCAGTATGCATTAGAAGTGAACACTTTTGCTGAAGTACCGTAAACCATGTTAGTTATTTGAATTGACTTGTGTTGTAACTGATATAATTCTTAAATATATCTAGTTGGGATATTTTTTGTAATACAAGGCAAGCAATGAATGCCTTTGTTTATAAAGATGAGACATTAACACTGATAACGGTATAACTTGTAGTATTAAACATATCTACCAGGCAGTTATCAGCAATTTTCATTTACTTTGCTGTGTTAAGTGAATATACAAAAGCATTTGTCTAATTTAAGGTGTGGATTACTTTCAATCTATTGTGTCAAATTCTATTTCACTACAGGTCAGTGTCCTGTTCTGTCCCTTTGTTCTTTGACTCTAGTTGTCAATATCTTAGGCTGGATTGTTGTTAGTGACTTGCACATGCAGGTGTAAATCCCTGGCATGTGGCCCAGCATGCTGTTGATTGAAGATTATCAAAACATTACATAACATGTCTTTGAACAGAAAGTGTGATTAAATTTCCAAAGGAGAAATTCTATTTCTTGACCAACTATGCCATTAATATTGGTGCTTGGATCCTGGCACGTCTTCTGTTTGTGATGAACCCTTATGATCCTCATACACATTCCCAATGACACCCAAAATGACCATCTCAACTAGCCTCTCTATCACTTCTTCTCTGCTTGCTGTTCTTTTGTTAGGACACAGGGCTTTTGGAATTGGGTTTGTTAGAGTTGGAGTTGTGTGGTTTTGTTTGTGGCTGTTTTAAGCTTTTCAGCCCTCTTTATTAACAGAAGCTGCTGTGCTGTTCAGGGTCTTTTTGAGAAGGACTTCCTCTCGTTCCTACATCTTGCTGATAAGGAGGCTGGAATTCCACCCCTGTCATTTGGCCCTTGATTGCAGTTGGCATCTTCCAGGAGTGAGCCCTACAACAGCTGTTGAGAGATTTTATTTTGCTATAATAATGACATTTTATTCCCAGACTTTTTTCCTGCTTGTAGGAATTAGATATGCTCCCATTACAAAAAGACACGCCAGTTTTAGAGACTGTGTTCTGCTTGCTTTGAGCAGCTGTACATCTCACTTCACTAGTTAATAAAAAGGAAGTGTTTCATTTTGATAGTGAAAAGAGGCTGAGTCCCCAGTTGAAGTTGCCATTCCTATAAGAGCTCTGTTCACATGCTTCAGCTTCAGAAGGCATAATTCTAGTGGTACGCCCTGTTTGTAGGAAGGAAATTACATCATTCAGGGGAGACATAGTTGTGCAAAAGTTGCAAATTATAGCTGGCTTTAAAGCTGCAAATAATTGCTTTAATTTGTTGAGTTAAAAGTCGGGGGGGGGGGGGAGCACTGCTGGTGTTTCTTCATGCAACCTCCACTGCAAGCTCTTGGTGGCATGTTGTGGGTGTGTAAATTGACACTGTTCCACTGCTGTTATTGTAAACAAGCAAACTCAAACCAGCTGAGGCTCTGCCCCTATATGTTTTGTGTACAATATTACTTTGTCTCATGCTAAGAAAACAACTGTTTTCCTACTTGGCTTTGCACAACAGTGAAAGATTTATACCTTTGTTCCATCTGAATGAAGATTACCTGTTGTGCTCTTTCCAGAAAGGAACCCGAACAGAGTTCAAATTGCTGTGTGCCAAAGGAGTTAGATAAGTGAGCTACACTCTTGAAATTAAGAACATCTGTTAGAAATAGTTTTGAAAACATCTATTATACATATTTGAATAATTTATAGAAATGGAAGGCTATATTGAAACAGCAACCTGTACGCAGGGCTAAGGTATTAAGCCACACCAAGAGCTCTTAGCAGTCCATTAGTAAAATAGAGGCTGAGTGTAGATCCTAGCTGTATTCATTTTCTTCTGTTCACCTGTCACCTTTCAAAGAATATTCATACTGTGCATCCTTTCCGCATGGATGAATTTATAAATGGGAAGAATGCCTCCAAACACCTGTTTCTCAGGTCCTGTATTTCACCAAGCTCTGCTTTAAGAGTTGAGGAGTATGGTCTTGCAAGGGGCAAAGAGGGGGTTGTGTTGTTACCTGTGATTCCTCTCCCTGGTAGCCAGTACTAAAATGTTGAGTAAACATCATACAAACAGCCATATGGGGTCAATTGAAGCTCCATGTAGCTTGTATTTTATTTGTAAGAGTGGCCAGTGACAGATGCTTGAGAAAGAATGTCTGAATATGTCAAGAAATTGGGAGATTTCTGTCACATATTCCTAGTTTCCAGCACTCTGTGACATGATGCTTCCTCGGTAAAGTTCTGTCTTTCTGTTGAACTGTTCTGGCTGGATTTTTTTTTTTTTTTTCTATTTTTTTAATAAATTTTTGAATCCACTATCTGGCTTCCTTTATGGTCTCTCAGATTTACTGCTCTGTTACACTATATAGAAACTGTTCCTATGACATGAAGAACACCTAGCGAAGATTTTGTTGTTTCTTCTCTAGCCTTTGCAGCACCAACCCTTTATTATTAATGTGGAGTTAGGGGTCCGTATGAAATTTTTGAGAATTCACTGTCTTTTGGTTGTCTTTATACTAGCTTCTGGGATTCAGTGCTTGTGTGTTAGGCCTGCTCTTCTCTGGAGATTTCCTCACTCTAATTCCTCATCCGCTATTTCATAGGAACAGAACATAGACCTGACTGTATTATTTATAAGCAATCTCTAAAATACTGTGTTTTTGAAATACATAAATTTCAATTTTTGAACCCCCTTTTTAACAAGGTTGCAGTGTGAAAAATAATTGGACTGAATGAAATTTGAAATTTTGCATTTGAAAATGTGTGAAAGGATTGCTTTTCTTTGAAAAGCAAGTGGAAAAAATAATCTAATCTGCCATTCAGAGTGGATGTGAAACTTGTGTCCTGGTCAGTTGTAGTCATTAAAGAATCTGCAGCAATTCTGGGAATATTAGAACTGTCTGTTTCTATAATGCCCGAATTCTAGATTTACTAATGGTGTTTTCTATTTCTGTTTTTTAAATTGAAATTTCATGATATGCAATTTTTTTTCCTCCTAAATTGGTCACTTAATGTACTTGCAAACAGTTCCTTTTTGCTAGAAATGTGAGTGAAGTAAACTAACATGGACAGTAGCTTAAATCACAGAATTAGAGAACAGCTAAGGTTGGAGGGATCTCTGGAGATCGTGTAGTCCATTGCCCTGCTCAAAGCACAGTCAACTAAAGCGGGTTGCTCAGGACCATGCCCAGTCCTCTTCTGAATATCTCCAAGGATGGACACTCCACAACCTCTCTGGGCAAACCGTGTCAGTGTGCAACACCCTCGCACTGGAAAAGTTTTTACCGATGTTTGAATGGATTTTTCTATATTTCTGTATTTCAGTTTACACCCATCATCTCTTGTGCTTTCACAGGGCACTGCGAAGCAGAGTCTGTCTCTGTCTTTTGTACTTCCTGCCCATCGAGCATTCGTACACATGGATGATTTCCCCTGACCCTTCCCAGGGATTTCCCCTGACCCTTCCCAGGGATTGAGATGAGCCTGGGATTGGCCTGTAGCCCCCTGGATCCTCCTCCTTGTCCTTCCTGAAGACAGGAGTGACATTTGCCTTCTTCCAGTCCTCTCCAGCCTTGCATAAGGACCATGACCTTTCAAAGATAATCAAGAGCCTCCTCACAATGACATCGGCCAGCTCCCTCAGCATTTATGAGTGCATCCTATCAGGTCCCACGGACTCCTGTATGTCCAGTTTGTTTTATGTTCCCTAACCTGATCCTCCTTCACCAAAGGGAAACCTTTCCTTGCTTCAGGCTTTGTCACTGGTCTTGGGGCCTGTGGTGATCTGGTGGTCTTACCAGTAGTGATCAGGGCAAAGAAGACACTGAATATCTCGGCCTTTATCTCCTTTGTTACCAGGTTCCCCGCCCCATTCAGCTGAGGGCCTATGTATATTTTTTTTCCCTAAATATTTTTCTAGTGCCTTGGGGTGATGGATGGCATACACTTGTCTATTTTTGTTTGCTGTTTTTCTCCACACATGGCCATGCTAGTAACTAAACTTAATGGAGTGTCATAAGTAAATTTCTGTCAGAGACAAAATGTGAATTCTTTGTTTTCTATCCTTGTTTCACGTCCCATGGTAAAAGCTGCTCCTTGTGAAAAGTTATTTCTCTTCTTAGAGCTGCTAGTTGAACAGATGTCATTATTCTGCCTTGCACGGCTCCGGTATTGCAGTGAGTGTTTTTTGAGGGATGTTCTGGAAGGTATGACATCCTATGCTAGGAGGTACTTGCTAAGGTTAGGAGGGCACAATCAACCAATTTTATTTGGTTAGCTTGATCTTCTACATGGTTAGTATAAATTTTACATTGCATTTCTACATGGGTAGTATGTATTTTTATGCAGTATTTAATATGATACGATGTTAGCATACCACTGCTGCCAAGTCCACCAAATAGTAAATTTGGCTCTTGCCATAGGAGCTTTTATAAAAAATCATAAAAATACATAAACATCCTGTTTTCACAGATGCAGGGGAAAGTGACATTTCTCTGCTTTGTGCCCTGTAACTTAAGAGAACAAACAGCAGGGAGACCATGAGGTCCAGCATTTCTTTGTCCACTGATGGTTTCACACAACCTCTGTTATTAACTGCAGCCTTCTACCCCAAACTTAGAGGATGTAACAGCGATTATTTCACTTACATTTTTTTTTTGGGGCTGGGTAAATCCTGTGTAGGTAATATTAAACTTTGGTATGAACTTTTGGACTTAACTGTGCTCTGAGATTCAAGAACAAAAATCAAGAGTCCTTGTTCCATGGATATTGATAGATTTGAAGAATGTAGATTCAGGTCTTGGTGATGGTATGTGTTGAATGAGGTAAAATGCAGATTGTCTAAGACAAAGGAGGGACAGTTAATATTTATAGTGTTCCACTGTGTGTGTGTCTGTGTTTTAGTTTTATTTATTGTAACTGATTCTTGATAAATAGAATGGGATATCCTGAAAGACAGGATCTATCTGTGATCCTGGTGATGTCCATAAGAATCTAGAGAGGATGATACCATTTAGGTAACTGGCTTTGCATCTAGATAGTCAGCTGAAGTCCTTGTAGGAGCCCTTTATGATTTATAAAGAAGACAGCAGAAACAACTTGCATAGCCTTATTGGCCAATTATTTATATGAAAGTTTTCTTAGTAGTGTCATCATAAAAAATTACACTTGGATGGCATCTTGAAAATGTGGTATTTTTGCTATGAGATGACAAGAAATTACCAATTTAGTAACAACCTGTGCCTGCGTATGTGTCTATAAACTGAGTATTTTATTGCCTCTTTAGAGCTGTCCTTTATAATCGAGCAATTGCAGTTGAGAATCGTTAAGTTCACACAAGGATTTCTCACCCTACTGAAGCAAGAACCATTATTATCATTATTATTTTGGATAAAACAAAGCTGAGTGTAGGTGTTTTAAAAGTGCCTAGAGGATGGATATAGGCATCCAGCTCTCATTTAGGGAGCTGGTGCGCAACTTCAAGGTGCTTATAAGAATGCAGCTCTCAGGATATGTCCCTGAGGCACAGTACAGTGCTATGTGGAGATGCACTCAAGAGGCTCTAAACAAGCTTGTTCAAGTACTAAAAGTAATACTGCTGTGTTAGCACAAAGATCTGCCCAAGGTAATTAACCCTGCAGAGGAACTAGGTAAAATAAGCGTGGTAGAGGGCTATACTTACACTGCAGAGCAGGGTTAGTGGAAAATAACAGACTATTCGGTCATTTTTGTTGAATTACATTAATGTATGCTATAGAGTTGTACGGTAATAATGTAAAAAGAAAATCATATTGCTAGGAATTTTATGAAATAAAGTCATAGGTTATGTCTGGTCAAGGACCATAAGTTGCCCATCTTTCATCTGTTACACAAGGCATGGATTCACTCATGAAGGGAGGTTGTTGGTAAAGCCTTTTTAGCCCTTCTCAGAGCATTGCACCATGCTGTGTGAGAGATTCAAGTCATACGATGTTATTAGAATAGTTTTGCTGCACCTCTTCTGTCCCTGTCTTCTCAACTTCTTTTCCACACTGTGGTTGTAACTAGACCCAGACGTACTCCGAACTGCTTACTTTAAGGCATATTTGCTCTGTGTATGCAAGTGGAGTGATTCATGGTTGATAACCAGTGGCTTAACACTTCAACTCTGCTGTGAGATAAGAGTTAAATAGAGACAGGAGAAGTTTTGGGTCTATACATGCCAGTGGCCACACTACGTTCCCACAAAACCAGTGAAGTGTGATTAAAGTAATTGACAATTGTTGGTCTTTTTTTGTGTTCCTTGCAGAGATGCAAATAGAGCTGCACGGTCCGGGTGTTGAAATATGGGAGGCAACAGCAAAACAAATCACAGTGTTTGAAATCAGTGGCACTCTGCTTGCAATTAAGTGCCACCTTGAAGTAGAGCCTCAGAGTTGCATTTCATGGCTTTTGCATCAGCTCCTGTGTTCTGTTGAAAGTGTCAGAGATCTTCCCGCAGGAAGGGATGGAGCCGGAGGGTGGCTGGGCAGGAGCGTGGGGGCTGCAGGACAGCCTGCCATCAAGCTGACGCACAGCTGTGCTGGGAAGCCAGGGGACATCTGTTTGCGGAGATATGAAAGCTGCGGGGAGAAGGCAGAAGGGAGAGGCTCTAATAGGAAAAAAAGAGCTGCAGAATGAAATAAAACCTGAAATCACTGAATTCTTTGATATTGCCGGCAACTGTCAGCATGTCAATAAAGTAATAAGTCTGGATAGAATGGTCAAAACCAGAACAAGAGATGTAACAGAGTTGTATAATCTCCCTTTCAGTGAATAAGAAACCTTAGAAAGGATAATGATCACAAAAATAAATTCTAATTTTTTTTCTAGGGTTTACAAATAGAGTACAGTGAGTTTGAATTAGTAAGTCTTTAAAAATAAATTACTGCTGCATTGAGTTGATGCCATTATAGTGACAGATGACCTGGATTGTTTTGCTGGGAAGGAAGCACCCTTCCCTTGAGAAAAAGTCACAGCTGCTTATCTTGGCTGTGCAAAAACAAACCCTTAAATATTTATTTATTTATGTATTTTACATGGAGAGTTCAGAGGGGAAGCATAATTCCTTTTATTTACAATAACAGTGAAATAATTCAGATTTCTTTTTGCTTTGAGGACGTGTTATGATACTAAAAATACCTGTGGTGTGTTTGCAGTGATCATTGAGAGGCCTCCTTTTTTCATAACAAAAGGTGCAGTGAGGTGGAGATGATAACTTTCTGCAACTCACTAATAGCAAAATAGAAATAACAAAGTGATTACAATTTCTGAACTTTCCTTCAGAGGGCACGGTCGTTTCTCCAAACCTAGCTAATGGAAAACCAGTCATGTCTGGCTAATTTCTCTAGTGGCTAATTTTAAATTATTTGTTCTTATGTAGACAAGTAGACAGAGAGAGAGCACCTACATCTCCCTGTTCTTGGTGCTTCTGCATGGACACTAGAAGGTGTTTTCCTTCTTACACAGGAAAGAGCAACTGAGGAAATCACTACAGAAGTGGGATTTCCGATCCCTCCCCTCCCTTCAGTTTAAATTTAGATACATAAAATTGTGTGTTTTGAGAAATTACTTTGAACTTTTTTTGTTACTGAAAGTATATCTTGTACATGGGTCTGAGAAAGTTTATTTTCAATTGTGAAAACTTGTAATCTTAAATACAGAACAGTGTATCTCTAAATCTCTAAGTCCTGTCCCTTTAATGTAACTTCTTGATGACGTATAATCAAGCATGTATTAATCAAAGCAGAACTGAAACATGTCAGCAACTTAAAACAAAAGCAAAATATTTTTGACTGCGCACATGCAGTGATGCCATGAGAAATACAACAGTTTGCTGAAAGCACGCAAGTTGTCATGTTGGCACAGTTTTAAACAAGCAAGGCTAAATGAGGCACAATGTGACATTTTGGAGTTCATGTTGGGAGTAAACATGCCACAACAATCAACTGTCTTGTCAAAGAGCTACAAAAATAATTTATTTCCCCTCCAGAGCAACTCCTAGGGAAAGAATAGTTAGTGTATTAGCTGTCTAGGAAAAAATTAATATGCAGATACGAAAGGGGAGAATGTTTGGGTCATATGAAAAAGAAACATCAAAAAGAGATGTAGTTTGTTGAACCTGTTTTTTTGAGCACCAAAGTGAACAGCTTACCGTAATTTCCATTTAAGCCTGTTCTATAATCAAACTGCCGTTTGAATATAAAATACATTCTTGACTATTTGGCATATTCTTCCAGTATTTGCTTTGATCTGTTTGATTTATTCTAAAACTGTAGTAAATATACATAAGTATATATTAAATATTGCTACATATAACAGCAGATTTTTTTAAATGGTAGTTTTCTATGTAGTTATTGAAAGATCTTTAAAATAGGAAGTTACATTTATATATATTTTGCACTGGCATCATAGTAAATACAGTGATTTTAATTTCCTCCTTGAGTTATCATGTGAAACCAGCAATAAGACCTACTTATGGGAACTGTCCCATCAGAAGTGTTTGAGTAGGAAGCAGAATGCTGTGAGATGCCATGAAGGACTTTTCTGTAAATTGCGGTGACTTTGGCAGGCAGGATTTTAGGAAGACTGCCTTTATTGGCTAGTGGCAGATGCTGAGGATCTGAGTTCTTCCTGTAGCACTCCACCATTGTGTTATTTTGTTCAAGGTTTTACTGAGAATCATAAAAAGGCTTCTGTTTCATACAAAAAACCCCAGCTCCTGAATTTAAGGAATTTAAAGAGAATCTGAAAAGAAATCTGTAAACCTCATTCAGAGAAGTTTTTAGCAGAACTTTACATCATGACAGTAAAGACCACAATGTTGGGCACTGACATGGAGACTTCTTTTTTTACAAAGCTTTTGTGGGTCACTTGGGAAGTAGGCCACCTAATTTAAGGACCAACTTTGAGGTGAATCTGGGCTGACCATGTTCATAAGCAATCATGTGAGGATGCTATATTTGGTAAGAAGACTTTGCCTCTTTTTTGACTTCTTAGCTGTACCATTGCTCTCTCTTTGTCCAGACAAATGTGATGGCAGTCTGTTTTACTCGTTACACTGACCGCAAGCCATGTGTCTGTCTGGTCATTTCTCAGCAACTGTTAAGGCTTTTGCTTGGTTTCAACCAAGTTTGACGGTAGGTCAAATGGCGGATGGTTTGTGTGAGCTTCCCAGAAAGGCACCCAAAGAGAAGAGGGAGAGAGTAGGTAAAAGCTTTCCCAGATAAAAGCGTATGATAAAGCAAGGTCATGAATTCACCGCTTCTGGGATATCAGGGTATCTGTATGCAATATTGTTTTCCAGAGGTGTATCTACAGAACCCCAAATTTCAGCTGTTCTATACTTGTTTTCTGCCACATTTCACCGTCGCTTTTCTGTCAAACTCTGTTTGTTGCCAGCTTTTCCGTTGGTTTCTTTTACTCTGAAAAACTTGATCTCAATACTGTCTTCTAAAATATCTGCATGTTCTTCCTCTTAATTGCTGACAAAGGCCTTGGTAAAATTCAGGCTATAATAGGAGATGCTGTGGCCTCGTTTCTGAGATTTCAAGAGCGTGGTTTTGGCTAATTTATTTTCATTTTGGGCAGAGTGGTGGTGTATCTTTTGTAACAGATATTAGCAAGGGGCAATGCAAAGTATGTATATGATACTGTTTGAGCTGGGGGAGGGGGACGCATGTTAACGTGATTACTTGCAGGATGAAAGGCGTTGAGGTATTTAAACTGGTTCTGGCTTTAGACCAAAGTGAAAAATTAACAGGCTGTAATGTTGTTGGCTTTGTTTGATGAAGTGCTCAGTGAATGTTATTCAACTGAAGAATAAATATTCTTCATAAAGTTGTTGAGAGGAGAGAAAAAACCTTGCAGCACATTGTAACTTGGTGGTGTTAAGCATTCATTTAATCAGCATGTTAATCATTAGCTTTGGTTTTGTCTTTTAAGTTCTGAAGCAAAGCAAGGCTGTTCACAAAAGTATGTTTAAGAATGTGAGGTAGCCAAATCAGAGAGGCTTAATTACTGACCAGGTTTTGTTTCAGTAACTATGAGGTGTATTGCAAAAGGCTAGAGACTATGAAGCTTTGCCTGACTTTTCCAAATTTAGATCTAGGTACCGCATTTCATTGCAATGCCTGCAACTTTCTGTTGCCTTGACATCAACAGGATCCCTCTGCACACTAAGGTCATTATGGGCAGCTGCTATGGCCAGTAAGTACATGGGTATGTGACTAAAGAGATATAACGAGGATAGGCACATTGAAAATATCAGTGGGTGAATAAAGAGTTGAATAAACTTTTAATGAAGTTTGTGGTGAATGCAAAGCATATAGTGCAAGTAAATACTTTTTTTTTTTAGCCATTGCTACCGCACTCTTCTGGGTGTATTAGCGGTAATCATCCTAATGGAGTAACACGTTGTAGCAAAGGGTATGATGGTGTGGGGGTGTTTGTTTACCCTTTGACATATTATTCTTGTATGCTTGTAACGTGAATTTTTTGTAAGTGAGAAATATAAGTTGTGATTGAAATCTGTGATAAAATATCTGGTGGATACTTAGGGGAAAGGCATTTTAACTGCAGAATGAGGAGAAGAAACTTGGTAGAGGATCATTTCTTACCTAAATGTGGGATGCTGTCTTGTTGGATAAAATATTGAATAATACAAGCTGTTGGCATTTCTTGGTAGTATGAAGCTTCAGATATTGCTAGGGAAGATTATTAAATTCTTTTTCTGTTCTCTTAACTTTTTGTTTTGTAAGAGAGTGTTGACGGCGTTGGTAGACATCTCTTGAATACAGTACCCTGTATTATCTTTCCAATATTGAATTACTTTTATTAGTTTTTATTATTATTTGGTTAAGGTAGCACAAAAATTCTTAATTACGTTTGACTAGTCTGGCATGTGCATTCATTTATCTGGTTTTGTGAATCAAACTTTAAAAACAGTTAATTTGTACTGTAAAGTGACTTGGCTACTGCAGCTATTTTGTAACTGGTTTAAGATGTACAGACTTTTCATAAAGATTTCATTTGTTTTGTGAGTAGTGAAAGTTAATTTTTAGTATGTTACAAAAACGGTACACAGTTAGCACTGGCAATTAAATTTAAGAAAGGACCGGAACTGACCAATTTAATAATAAATAATTTTTTAATTAAAAATTAACATACCCACTTCCCAAAGCTTTTGAACTGCCTGAGAAAAGAGTGTTGGCAAAGATGCCTTGTATCTGCAACATGGAGCTCTTCAGCTTTTTGACGTGAAAGCTGATTGTTGTCCTAGCATCAAAGTGTTTTTATTTAGAAACTGTTTAAAACATTACCTGGGAGACTGATGTGTATTTTAAAAGAACAGGACGAGTGAAAGCCACTTGGGTGGTAGGTTTCACAATCATGAAATGCTTTGTGTTGAGTAAAGAGAGTTCCCTTTTGCTGCACAACCACCCTGTTGTGCTGTAGATTTTAGACACTCGGTGAAACCACAATTCTTCCTGCAAAGGCAAAGAACTCCTAGAAATGCAACATGGAGTCACATCATTGGTATGAGAAACCCCAGTAATGCTCAGATCTTTTGGAACAGCAGTAAACTTGGAGATGATTTTGTTTAACATGAATTCTCAGACTACTGCTGTTCTGGATGTATGAAACTTCAGTCCTAAAAACCTGAAAGCGTAGGTTGTTTTTTGATGCCCCCCTAGCCCCTGGTATCAAAATTGGCCTTCATTACGGTATGCTACACTGAGCTTTAAGAACTGGAGTCCTAAGGCCAGGATCCTGTCAGCTACCCAGGTACCATTGTTTCCTATACATTATAACCAGATAATAATTATTTATAAAATTTATAAAAGCCTACCTAGCCTTTTTTTTTGTTTAAAAAACCAAACAATTTATGCATAATACTTGCCTTTGATGACAAAGTACAGTCTTTTGGTTTTTTTTTTTTGTGAAGTAGGAAGACTGATATCCATGAGATTTGTTAAGATGACTGAGAGGGGAAATAGGCACAGACCTGTCAAACCAAAAATATTGAATGTTTTAATTAAAATTTTTGTAATTTTGCATGTGTCTAGATACTTGACAGAGTCAAGTCAGAGTAGCTTGAGTCTATGGAAAGTTAAAAATGGTAATGACAAGTTTATTTATTTATTTCTTAAACTAATGTGTCCGTAAAAACCCCACTGGATAATGACATTTTCATGAAAGGTCATTGTAAAATGGACACAGAAGAGAGCCGTTTCTACTAAAAAAAGTACTTCAGTTTTGTTTAGGCCAACGATCCCCATACTGAAGCGTATATACCATTGGTGGTAAGTGAACTACTTTAAACTGGTGCGTTGTGGTGGGAGCCGTAGCGAGGTTCCCTCCCACACCATGGGGCAGTGCCACGGCAGCTCCTACGAGCAGCCCGGCGGTCCCAGCTTTCCACCTCTTCCTCTCAAGACCCAGAAGGCAGCAGGTATGAGGCAAGGAGCAGTTGGTTGCGGAGCCCAAGGTTGGTGGCAGCAGATGTGCTTTGCCATGTGGCAGAATGAAGGGCTCTGGTTTTGACTGGGGGAGGTGATCGGGAGGAGGGTGGAGGTGAGCACCTGCCATATCCCCTATATGCAGGCTGAGATAAGGGAGGACATGGAGGTAAAGTCCCAGCTGGGGCTTTGAAATACTGATAGTGTGGTTGATGCCAACTGCTCTTGAGCCTGCTGAGTTGAGTTGTTTTTCCCTTCCAGTGGTTCATTTGTGTAGTAATATACAAATCTTCACCTTTTTATTTTTTAAAAACTGGTGTTGCTATTCATTACTAGTGGCACAAACCAGGATAGCAAGATAATGTGAAAATGTGTACAATTTACCCTGTGCATGTGAAAGCAAGAATGTGTATGACACCAAAACACTGAGGATTGCCAAAATACAGGAATCAGTGCTATCTTATGGCTTGTATTGGAGTCCGTTACCTTAGCAGCAGAAGGACTTCTGCAAAAAATAGGCTGGAACTGTGAAATTTCTTGTGTGCCTTATGGATACTAGTTTCCATTTCAGGACTATACAAAACTTTACTAATTTTAAAGGAGAATCCTAGGGTTTTTTTCACATATGGGAAACAGATCCAGTGTGTGTTGGAGGTGATGAGAGTTGAGCACAGACAATGTTGTGCTGAGAGTCCGCTCACTGGAAGAATCCCTTTGCATGAGTGTGCTACTTCTGACTCTCACTTATTCACTATGTCTTTTTAATCTGTATTGTGCTTGCTTGTGGAGACATGACCTAATGTAAGTAGGATCTAATACATTAATGACTTAAAAGTAAGGTCAAAACAGGCTGGCTTTGGGAACAGACCCAGGAAGTTGTGGAAAGAGAGTTTAAGTGTTGCCCTTGTTCTGCTTGTGGTCACCTAAACAAGAGAGAGAGTGTACTTGAAGCTTTTATCAGTGTGAATACATCCTTGTTTAGCAGAAAGGTAAAAAGACACTCACTGAACTAGAACTGAAAAAACCCAACCAACCAAACCCACTACTTTACAGGACAATGCTACTTTATATAGTAGGTGTCACAAGAAACTGCCAGGCTAGACACCACCAGTGGAAGAGAAGTAAGGGTACAGCCTTCCTGGTAGCTAGTTGCCAGGTTTACCATTCCAAATAGATTTACTTTGTGTTCTAACTGTGATGGGTTTTAGGCCAATTTCTTGGACATTCAGCCTGCACCTCGATAGTTGTGTCCCTCAGCCACGGGTATTTAAAAGGATAATTAGTGATAGCATTAACAGTAACAGCAGTCGAGGACAGGATATACAGGTTGTCACTGACATCTCCTGGGTTATTGTCTTGATAAAGGCACATATGGTTTTGCATGAATTTTGAAGATAAAAGGGCATAATATACATTCTTGAAGATGAAGCCTTCGCTTAGTGAGGAACAACTTTTGTCTTTTTTTCTGGTAAAGAAAATACTGATCTCTGTGTTATCTTGGAAGCTGTTAAGGAAAAACTAAAAAAAAAATGTCTCATCTCCAATATCCGTTCACACTCATTTTCACAAACTCTTCTGTTGAGAATCATAGCTGAACTCTGGAAGGAAGAACCTTTTCCTATTCACCTGGGTGGTTACGTCACTGAAGTTCACACGAGCTTTGAGCACCCTGAACTGGGATGTATCTTCATCTTGTGCTTTGTAAAGCCTCTGCAGGGATTTCTGGAAATGCTGACAAAGCAAAAATATTTTGGAGCCTGTGCTTTGGTGGAACTTAGGAAGAAACCCAGGGGGCAAGTAAACTGGTGCCCAGTTCAAAAGTCAAACTCTCTGGAACTGTGTGACTTCTACCTTTTGCTCTTCTAAGGAACTGCTATTGTAGCAATTCTGAAAGGGAGCCACTGAATAGTTTCTAATGCCTTCCAGAGTTGTATTTAATAGATGATCTTCTCCACAAATGTTAATTTAATGCTTGTCCAGCACTTTGAATAGGAGAGCAGTAAAATAAATTTAAACATTATCACGAAGTGCGGGAAGAGTTGCACTAATGCCAGGATCTAATGCTGCATTTGTTATATATTGCGTTATAGAGCATTATGTTGTATTGCAGTTTATCCTTGCTGTTTGAGGCAGTGAGTATTTGTATCAATGATGATTCTTGTGGCCAAGTTTTTCTCTTGGAATCTTTCATCTTAGAGGTAGTAATGATTGGGTGCATCATAAGTTATTGCTCTCGCATAAATTCAGGTATCTTGTGGCAAATGAGCATTTTTCAGCATGGCAACGGTATTTAATCTTAGAATGTTGGCTTCAGAAGCACAGAAAACCCCCATGCAGGAGAATGTCGGCACAGTTTGGGGCAGGGAGCAATCCCTTCTGTGTTTTCCCCCTTATTCTCCAGTTGGCTGCAAACTCTCTCACCACCTGTGTTGTGGAGGCAGTGCTTTGGCAAGGAAAGCAGCCTGCTCTCGCCCATATAATTGTCAGGTCCCATGGCTGGGCCTACGCTGCCTTCTCCCCTGTCCCTCTAGAGCTTTCCTGCAGCTGGAGCTCAAGGTGCCCAGTCACTCTGGCCTGTCACCCGCTCTGCCATCTCTTAGGCACTGCATTCTGCTATTCAGGTCGCAACAGACAAAGGCTCAGAGTTAGGAACCTGCTCAGGTCCAGGAGGACAACCTGAGGTGTTTCCACTCCATCCTTTAGTTCTCACAATTTAAGGAATGCTCTCTCATCCCACCCTTACTGCAGCTGCACAAGGAAGAGGAGGGGGATTATCTGTATTCCATGTCCATTTCATTCAGATGGTAATATAATGTAACCCTGTATCTGTGCACTGGAATAGGTTGTGGGTGGTGGTCGTGGTGAGGGATGCCATGGAGTCTCCATGCTTGGAGGATTTTAAGAAGAGTTGTTTGTCAGAAACAGTCTGGGTGGTCATATTGCAGTTCTGAAGCAAGGGATGAACCAGGTGATGTCTTGAACTTTCCTCAAAGCCCATGTTTTAGGATGCTGTATTTTTGTATTGAAGCAAAGCCAGTGACTATACTGCTTATCAAAGTCAGATTTGCACTATAATCCTTTTGAAAAGAAATGATGCTTTACTAGGAATTAAAAAAAATATCTAGAGAATATTTTTAATGCTCTCCCTTGCAGGATTTCATTTTCAAATATCTATTTTATATTTTATTGCAATACAGATAACCTGACATGAAATTTAACCATTTGTTTGTTTTTTCCTTCCTTCCTTTCCTTGCTTGCGTATTTTTTTTCTCTTCTTGCTTGAGACCATTCAGAAGATAATTCCTAGCATACTACTGTATGCATACTACATATGCATACATATGCATATTACTCTTACTAGGGAAGTAAGAGAATGAACAAATTAATTTATGTGGAGGAAGACTCTGAATTCAAGAGATGTTGGAGAGAAATTGGTGGTTGAGAAACTGAGCCTGTTTCCAGGAGGAATTGTGCTAACTAGGCATCCTGCTCCATACTCCTTTCAAAAGCATACCTTTGCTGACTCTCTGGGAGGCCACACGTGCACCTAGCAGCAATCGTCCTAACTGGCTTCTCACTCACATGCTTGCAACAGCCACTCTTCCTATTAGCCCAGGCCCAGGTATTGATTTTTATCAGGTACAGATCTTACACCAGCTCTTCTTTTTCTGCTGTGAGTTTCTTCCCCTTCCAAAGCACTGGGCTAGTCTGATATTAGAGTATGATGAATAAGTCTTACTGTTGTTGATTAAGCAGAAGCGCTTATATTTTCTTCTTTTAAAAATTGTGTTCCTACTACTCTGTTAGTACCAGAATGATATTTTTTTGCCTTTCAAGTTTAATTTAGGAGTTCAAATTACGTATAAAATCAGCAAGCAAAACAAATAGGCAAAATCCCCTAAATTCTTTTCATGGCTAAATGAGAATGGAATTATTTTCAAGAGGTAATATTATTTCTCAAGCCTGCTTTAATTAGTGTACTTCAATTTGGTGGTGTTTTTTTTTTTTTTTTTTTTTTTTACCATTGTAATCTATTTCAAGTAGAGGTTTTCTGTTTTACTGTTTTTAAAGCATACTTGCAAAGTAAGGTATTGTGGTTTAACCCCAGCCAGCAGCTAAGCACCACACAGCTGCTCTCTTGCTCGCTCCCCCATGGTGGGACAGGGGAGAGAATCAGAAGAGTAAAAGTGAGAAAACTCATGGGTTGAGATAAAGACAGTTTAATAAGTAAAGCAAAAGCTGCCCACACAAGCAAAGTAAAACAAGGAATTCATTCACTGCTTCCCATCGGCAGGTGTTCATCCATCTCCAGGAAAGCAGGGCGTAACGGCTAGTTGGGAAGACAAACACCATAACTCTGAACATCCCCCCTTCCTCCTTCTTCCCTTCAGCTTTATATACTAAGTGTTACGTCACATGGTGTGGAATATCGCTTCCCAGCCTGTTGGGTGCCCCCCGCCTTCTCATTAGCAGGCCAGTATGAGAAGCTGTAAAGTCCTTGACTGCTTAGCAACAACTAAAATATTAGTGTGTTATCAACATTCTTCTCATCCTAAATCCAAAACACAGCACTATACCAGCTGCTAGTAAGAAAATGAACTCTATCACAGCCAAAACCAGGACAGGTATACACAAATGCAGTTTTCCATGCTGTAAGAAAGCACCATATATCAAAAGACGTCTTCAGTTTAGGGCCCTCTGACAGCTAGTTCACTGATTTGTGCTTAGAGGATATAAAAACGCAGTTAATGTATTATTATGAACAATATCTTATTTCCAATTAGCTACTTAAAGGCATGCAGAAAGAATATGTAGGATGGGTATTGTATATTTTTAGAAAAATCAGTATGTTCAAATGTATGTGTCTGATGTATGCACAGAACTCTGAAAATATGTTTTTTAATGCTGAGTTTCAACAATACATTGGATTATGGTAGAAAAAAACTTCATTAACAAAAAAAGTCTGTCATTTGTTGTTTTTAGTAGCTTTAATCCAAAGGCTAAATATTATAGGTATATTTCAAATATTGTAAGTATAAAATGAGAAACAGTAGGTAGGTATGACAAATAGTGGAAGTAGAAAAATGGTAACAAGGAGGCTAGGAGTTGAATAATGTGTCTTAGATGGACAGCAGGCTATTTCTAAGGAGGTGTTAGAGAAGTAGAGCTTAGACAGTAAACTGAACTTTTACATTGTAGGACTCAGTAGCACCTGAAATCTGTTTGTAGTCAGTGGAGCGGACTAGTCACTTCTAAGACACGACTCTTCCGATCTATATTAGATATCTAGAAGTGCCTCTGTTAACTATTAATGGAGTCTAGATGACTAGCCTCAGATTTAGACACATACACTGTAGATGTCTGTGTTTGATTAGGTGAATCTAGTTAGATGAACCCTCTGCCTGAGGGGATAGATCCTGACAGCAAAGTCACAGCTGGAAGTTTTAGGCAGAATGGGAATTTGCTTGTAAATACAAGTTGTGAAGAGAGACGGGGGGGAAAGAGGCCAAAAATGGAGCGTTGTTGGATTGCCACAAGAAAGTGGGAGCTGCGTCAGGAGAAACTCCTGGATGGAGCATCAATAGTGTGGTTAGAGGGTGAGGTGGGGAAAAACAAGGAGGTGATTCCAAAAGCAAAATCAGGTATTACAAACTTGAGGTGGTTGCAAGATTGGGGAATCAAGGATGATTTGATTGTTCATTGTTGATTATGACCTAAAATCTTTGGGAAAATGTCCTTCCATTCTAGGCTTCACTTTCATTAGATCTCATAAACAGATTAGAAAAATACTCCCACAATTGCTTCCTCAGCTAGAACATAATGGACAGTTTCAGGCACAACATTTGATTCTTTGGATTTTGATAGAGGGTGTGAAAAATAGAAGGAACTAGAAAAATTCTGTGGATATAATCATGCCTTTCTAACTGGAGAAACCAGTTAAAAAATTCTAGATGAAGTCTAGATGAAGCCATACGAATGGAATTGAAACTATAGTGACCATCAAACAATCCGATGCTAAAAGAGAAATTTGGCTGGTCTGAAAAATTTATTATAAAGTGTGTGATGTTTGTGGAGGTACTATGAACGTAAAAATAGATTAATTTCAGTTGGTTTTAAATTTCAAGTATGTTGCATGATTGCAGGGCAACATGGTAGGGCTTTTCAGTATCCTAGGAGCTAAGACTCTATGGCTATTCTGCATAAGGGAAGAAGAATACAATACTAAAAAAAACCCACCCCAACAACGCAACCAGATTCACTTCTCTGTGACCTGACTCTGGGAATATGAGAGAAATCATCATAAATTGGTGGTTCCTTTTCCTCTCCTTACCAGACTTGCAGTCAACAGAAAAAGGGTTTATCGGGAAAAAAAAATTGTACCTCAAAAAGTGGTAAGATACTGTACGAAATGCATGATAAAGCTTCTGTAATTCTCTGTATAGGAAACAATCATAATAATGAAAATTTCTTTGTAATATTTTTTTAAGAATAACTCTATAGTCACTTATATTTGGTATTCAAGAAAAAAAAAAGTCTTTCAAAACTTTTGCCAGAAGTGTGACAAAAGATAAAACACTGATTAGTCTTTCATTTTATTAAAAATGGCTATATAAATATAGTTGGGGTTTTTTTAACCTGAATTCTTTGATACAACAAAGGAAACAAATATGTTGTTACACGTACAGTAGGCTTTTGATGCTGTCTTGCTGATGACGACTGTAATTTTCCTCTATATGGAAAGCAGTATAGATTTTTCCAAATTGGACAGCATATGCTGTATTACATTCTTCAAGTTTGCTTTGCAGCCAAAATAATATTGTGCAGCAGCATTCCTTGGTAAAAAGCAAGGATAGGTGATAAGATCCAATGATTATTGCTTAGGAAGGAGTGTCAGGACTGATTAGTATCTCATTCAGGTTCAGTAACTGATGGGCTTCCCAGGGCTGCTTGTGCTAGATTGCTATCGACTTCAATTCCTGCCCCTGTTATTGGGGAAGGTCAGTAATAGCTTGTTGCAGCAAGTACCTCGCTTGTTTTTTGTCCTTGATGTAGAAACCTGAGCAGAGAATCTCAGTTTTATACTACCTTGCCAATATTTCTATTATTTACACATGAACTCTGAAGAACTCTGAAGTGTTTGTTGCACTAAAAAACATGAATTGAAACCCAGTGCCTTTTCCCACATACCTAATAGTTGATTCTAGGAATGTGTTCTTGATTTAGTGCCTTTTTGGGCATTTTTGATTTGATGTATCTTTGCCTGTTGTGAGAAGTTTATGGAACATACTAGCTTTTTATATAATGAAGATTAGTCAACTTTAAAATATCACCCCTCTGGATATTTCCACTTACTTTGTGTGCAATAGCTCTGCAGCTAGTCTCTCAAAACCATAAAAAGAAATTTTTAACTTTTTAATATTTTTAAAAATATTTCCATGTAACAGCAATGCTCCAAAGTTCACTGTCACACTTGAAACAAAAATTACCAAGAGAAATGAAGACGTAAATATTTTTTAGCTTTTACTATATTTTTCACAAGTGAAATATAAATATCATTAGTGCCTAGGAATAGAAGATTCTCAAGTTGGCTGAGATTGCGGGAACCTCCTCCATCTTGCTGTACTTTAATAATCTATATGCGTGTGGAAATGCTGAAAATGCTAAAGGATGTTTGGCTCCACTCTTTCTTGACTGTATTTTTCTGTGTCTCCAAGGCAGTAGCGAAAATCTGGGTGAAAGTAGTTTCAGGTTTCTGTTACCAGTACAGTTATTTAGTCTGCTGTCAATGGTTATGAAGATTATCTCATTAACTAAATGTCCGTTTCTGTCCATAAAGTAATAATTTTCCAAGGGCTCATAGTATCTCCGAGCATCTTCAATGCTCTCAGTTCCAGGCTTTAACGAGGAAAGCAGTATATGCACAGAGGTCGGGTAGGATAAATGATGGTCTGGTGACAGTGGGAGAGGAAAGTGAATGGTCCTTGCAGTGTTGTGGCATTAGATAGGAGTCTCAGGGTGTGCTGCTGATCTGCTGGGAAGTTCTCAAAAATCCAGGTGGTATCCGTCAGCTGGTGTGAGTGATCCCCTTCCAAGAGGTTCCATGAAGAGGTGATGGGTTGTGGCTTTTCTTCACCTTGTCTTGCATAGGTTGTTTCCAAAGATCGTTGCTGAATCTTTTTTTTATATACAGTGTCTCAGCTCTTACAGAATGTGATGGGTCACCCTTTGGAGGTGCCTGTATTTCTCCATTGATGTGTAGAAGCAGCCTTATGTTTACTTAAATGAAATAGCTGATTTAAATTCCACCCTGACTGCGACAAATTGATTGCAGTCTGTTAGTTCCTTTTTGGAGGAAAGCCTTATTCGCATCACTTTACAACTAACCTATCTCTTCCTGTTTTAGTCCACTAATACAACTTACTGTGATGCTCGGGTTACCATTCAGGAGGTACACTCGGGCCTTGAAACCCTATTGGAAGGGAAACCCTATTGGACATAGCTCAACTGTTACCAGAAAATTGTTCAGTTGTTCAATGAAATTTGACCCATTGTCAGGTTTTTGGTTAGAGATGACAAAGAAAGAAACAAAATGAAAAAATAATTAAAATATCCCATATACCTGTGTACTTCACTGGGTGAAGAAAATTCGGTGTTAACTTTAATTTTCTCAGCACTTGTATGTTTTTAGGCCTTTGCCAAGTTTGACAGTGAAATTGGTAAGGGGTTTCAGAAGTCCATGTGATGTTTTTGGGTAGAGAATAGCTACATTCTTGAGGCCATATTGAAGACCAAGGGGGAAAACTGTCTCCAAAACCAAAAATGTGCATTGGTGGCATTTAACTAAGACAGAAAGACTCATACATTTTTACTGAGGTGTTTGTGTAATTTGTTCAGGTTTGTCCATTTTAGCTAATGAGCAGTTGGTAATTTTACTGTGGTTCACATATCAAGAGGCAGCACGTCAACTTCCAGGCTGGCCAGGACACTGTCTTTTTGACTGGAGTCTGCTGACCGTCCCTTGAGTGAATCAATTTATCTCAGGTCCCATCAGCAGAACCTGTTAGGCTTTCACTGAAGAAAGCATAAGCAATGCCTGTGCTTTATTCACACAGCTATTGGTGATTGTTTTAGATACCAGCATTGGGGATCTGTTGGCAAAACGTTACTTTATATAGCTGTTGGCCACAGGCTATAGCAATGTAAATTGTTGTTTCTTTTCATTGGCCTTAAAAAGTGTTAGTGGTTTATTCCATATAGCGATGTCTTGACAGTAAACTAAGAACCCATTATGCGATGCCTCCTCTGGAGAGCAGAGAGCCCACCCTTCGGCTCAGCAACAAACCGGCAGTTACTATTTACTGCGGGGGCAGAACATTGCTGTATTTGCAATTGGCTTCACACGTTTTAAAGAGAATAATCAGTTATCACCAAAGTAATAATCTAAAAGTAAAAAAACCCAACAACCACCCCCCCAACCAAAACAAAAAAGCTCTGTATATTAATTTTCTTTCTATGTAGCTGCTACCCAGTGCATTACTAGTCAATAACCATTTTCCATATTCTGACTCCCATTATGTGATCGTCTGAAGATCAGCTTTTGACAATTTTTCTTATGACAGTTTTCTCTTTCCTTTTCTTTTTGTGCTCAGCCAACAGTCACGTGCTGACAATGACACACTTTCTTCTAGCTACTGCTTCAGCGCTGGTGTTTATTAAAGATGATGATCGTGCCCTCCTCCGTGTTTCCTTCCCTGCAAATCTTTCTGATTGCAGTCATGAGGGAGTAATTTTCCCTGCTATGCAGTTGCTGTAGTTGTGATTTCTAACCTAATCGATATCTCGAGAGATTTTTAAAGTTTAGCAGGCTCTTGATGGTAGGCCCACAGAATGCCGAGTCATTGTCCCTGAACCGGGAGAAAATGTTGCTTTTTGTTGTTTCTGATTCCTTTTTTACCCTCGCTAATTTGCTCTTTTGTATCATTTTTTTTTTCCCCTCCTCACTTCATATTTACAAAACTCTGCTTATGTGTATATATGTGTGTGTATATATATTTTGTTTTCTTGGCCTGGCTGCCTCTGCCTCCTCTATTTTCTTCCCCACCTTATTTTTCTTTTTTGTTACAAAATTCTGTGGTAGCACTGTTTGAGTGCTGCTGGTAACACTGCCTTTCCATGCTGCTGGCTTTTGTGGGTTTGCTGTTGTCCATGTACAGAAGTCAGGCTCTTTACTCAGAGCTGCGAATTGTGTAAAAAACCAAAACCAAAACCAAAAACAAAAAACCCCACCCCAAAACCAAACCACCACAACAACAACAACAACAAAACACCCCCCCAAAAAAAAACCCCAAACCCAAAACAATTAAAAAGGATAGTAAAGCCTTTACAGAGCAGTGGATGGTCACCTTGCTCAGGATATGTGTCACTAAAAGGTCCAGGTAGAGCAGGCTGGCAATTCCATGCAGGATTTTTCTGAGAATCTTTGAATAAAATGCATCTTGTTTCTATATTATCTTCTAAATGGGAAGTTCTTTAGATCTGATTTAATGCACTTGGATTATAAAAGGCATTCTACATTCCTGAGGCTCAGCTAAGGAGGAGCCAGTGGGGAACCTTCCAATTGCATAGGAACATCTTGGGTCTGGTTTTGTTTGTTTTAAATATATTTTAGCTAAATCAAACACAAAATGTAACACTTGGACGCCATATGGATTCATGATGTTTATGAGAAGTATTACGAGGGATATGAGATCCATAAATCAGGGAGTGGTTCCCATTGATCTGTAAGTCTATCCTCTTTCCCAGTGACAGAGATAGATAGTCACGTTCAGATTTCTTGACATTTCAGGGCAGATCGTAGATAGAAAGCACGAGAGACTTGCTTGCACTTTGCTTGCATTTCATGTGACGTGTTTCTAAAAGACCATCCCGTCTTTTTTTCTTCTGGACAGAGATAGCAATGTGGAGTTTCTGTTCTTCTACCTTTGTTGACCCATTTTCCATCTATTTCTGTGTCATTTCATAGGGCATGGGCAGGAAAGAAAATAGTTTATGCCCTATTCTCCAGCCACTCTCCTCCACTTCCCTGAGTTACGAAACACTATTTTTTGAGACCCTCCTTTTCTCAGCCTCTCACTTTTTCCTTTTTTTCTTGAGATACAACTGTGTACTTTATCACAGTGCTAGACTTTTCCCCGCATCCATATTTCCTTGCATGCTCTCAATTCAGATGGTTAGTTCTCTAATCTATATGTAATCTGTCTTTTAAAAACAGACAAAGCTCAAATTGAACTGATCAACTCAAATGAAAGGAAATGGGAAAAAGCGAAACTGCTTTAACTTGAAACTTGTATCTAAGGCTAATATGGATTAGGTCATGTTTGGCAAGAGTGTGCATCTCTGAGTTGCATCCATTAACTGGGTCCATGCTCTCAGAATCACTGGAAAAATAAACAGAAAAGTAATTGGTGGAACTTAAAGTTACAACATTGACCAAAGACAAGAGACAATTTTGCATTTGCTGTTCTGGCTGCACATACAGGTTTTACATTTGAAAGTGGTGCTTTGTTTTAATTTCTGCTGCATCACTATTTTCTGTCTCAGCAGGGGTCAATAAATACAAAGTTATGAAAATGTCCTCTTTTAATTATGAGGTATGTGATCCACATTCAAAGCAGAATATAACAAAGTCTTTCAATTAAAGAGCTACTTGTTCTAGCTACTCACCATCTTAGTCTTTGAATTATTGCTTATTTCTAATTTTTTGCCCTTTGGTGGCACCTTGGGTGTGTGTCACAGGGAATAAATAAGGTGCTGTGCTGTATGGTGGTTCAGGCTGTCAGACTTTGGTACCACAAATTCTTTCCTCAGGCAGTTATCTACAAGGGGGACTTGCAGTGAGAAGTCGTAACAGGCCTTCCCTTCCTTAAGCCAAGTTCAACTGTTAGTGGGATGCAGAGCTGTGGGAAGCTATACTGTGTTCCCACTGAAGTGTTTCTTGGAGCTATTCAGGACTGTGTTGTAGTCACATGCAGCAGAGAGTCCACTTTCATCTGCTGAGCCGGTTGTTCACTTTCTTTCTGTTCCAGTGACAGCCCCTGCTGCTCGGGTGCATCAGGACCAGCTGCTGCTTAGCCTGGGTCACCTTTGCTTCCTTCAAAGGCAATTGCGGCTTGAGTGCTTTTGGACTGGCCGGGATCTCAGTGGAGTATTTTGTAGTAGACGCGTGAGCATGTGTATAACGCAGCAGTAGTATAAGTAAGGAATGCGCTCCGAACAAGGACAGGGTAGGTTCTTCAGTGTCAGGGTAATAGTGACATGTGAGAATACTTAGTTACCGTAGCCTGGGAAAACAGAAAAAATGGCCATTACTTTGCAAAGGACCTTGTAAATTTTTTCCTGTATGCCCTGTTCTGTGCTCAGTCCAAGTTTTTATCAGCCCATCTCTGTGCACTGACAAGATTCCCACTGAGGGCTACTGAGCTGGCACATGAATGCACGAGTACTCTGTAGCACGTTTACTGAAGTCGTTTTTCATTACACAAAATCTGTTTTGTTCAACTTCACTCTACCTGGGTGAGTTGAAGCACATGCTTATACATGTGCTTCCATGTATAAATACGTACGTGGGTAAATTCTCACTGCTCACCTCATAAATGATGTCACAAGACAACGGGGGTGTTGGCACCTCCTAACTTCTGCACCCTGTTCTTTGTGCTCAGCCTGGTTGTTGCATGCCCATCTTTGATGAAACTCAGGAAAACCCTGCTGAGGGCTACTGCACAGACACAGTACACTTCCTATTCTGATACGTATTTCCTTTTCCAGTGTGCTGGGGTGCAGTGCTAGCAGGTGCACTTTCTCCACTTAGTTCAAGACAGAAGTAAGACTTAGATTTTACCAAAGGTCTAAAGTTGTGCTGGCTGTGGACCCCACTATCCACAACATAGGAGCCACCCCCCCAGTTCAAAGATACCTGTACAGAGCCTTACAAATGTGAATGGAGGTTATGATAGTATCGTATAATAATTCAGACTGAAGGGACCTCAGGAGGTCCTGTTCAAAGTAGTGTCAGCTGTGACCAGTCAAGTCTTGAAAAGATCCAAGGATGGAGCCTGTGTAACCTCTTTGGGTAGTCTTTTCCATTACTTGATTGTCCTTATGGTGGAAGGGGTTCTTCTTATATCTGGTCTGAACCTCTCTTGTTTCAATTTATGCGTATTCTCTATTGTGTTTCCACAAGGCACCGCTGTGAAGAGCCTGGCTGCCTATTCTTGATACTCCTTGCAGGAGTTCTTCGACTTCTTGCAAGTGTTGGAAGGCTGCTGTTGGGTCCCTTCATCTCTTCCTCAGGCTGAACAAGCCCTCTTCCCTTAGCCTGTTCTCACAGGCAAATGCTCAGACACCTGACCATTTTGGGTAGCCCTTGTTGCTCTCACTCCAGTTTATTGATCTTTCTGGTATTGGAAGCCCAGTGCTGGATGCAGTATTGTAGATGTGGTCTAATGAGTGTGAGGCAGAGGGAGATAATCACTTCCCTCGATGTGCTAGCTGTGTTCCTGTTAATACAGCCCCAGGCATCCTCCTGTGTAAAGAGAAGCTGTGTTGCCCTACACAGGGTGTAAGCAGAGGGCTAAGGCTCTCTAACAAAACAAGGGTGTTTTAAACTGCAGCTTGCATTTGCATGTGAGTAGCAGGAGGCAGATGGTTGAGCCTTCTTCTCTAGTAGTGTTCAGTATGCCACCGTGGTATGTCTCTTTCTGCCTCCATCTGTTGTCAGGCTGGTGGTGGAGTAACCTATGGTGGGACATACGCGAGGCTATCGTTGTATGCAGCACCACATAGAGAGAATTGTACACCTGCTTAGCTGTACTGCTGTCCCTTTTTGCAATAATTATTGTTGGAAACAGAACCCTTTTCTGGCATGTCAGAGTCCTTGTTCATTTGTTGCTTCCTTCCCAATGCTTTCAGCCAAGAAGCAATAGGCAGAATTTTAAAGGTAGAGATTTGAGAAGAGGCCAAGAACAGAAGAAATGGACAAGAAGTGAAAGGCACTGAGTCTGAGTTGTGTTTCCATGGCCAGCTGCAGTGCTGGCCACTGCAAAGATTTTACCTTCATCCCAGTACTGGTTTTACTTTGACTATGAGCATTTACAGCTGTTTTTTCCTCATTTACCTTACTTGGCAATTGTTGGCTTTGGGGAGAAAATCCCCACATGCTTTGTGTATGAGAGTTCTCAATAGTGGGAAATTTACCATTAAGGCATAGTAGTGACAAGAAACTAGCAACCATAATAAAATTAGACTGTTTAAATATTAAATTTATGTGTCTATTTCTTTCTCACTTAAACCATTAACAGAAAGATAGGGTTTTGAACCCTGTTTTCAATTTTTACTCTGGCATCAGAGAACAAAGGTGGTAGCATCTCAGAAGGTCCAGGAGTTGTGAATAGGAGGGTAGGTACCTATAGCTGTCTTTGAAAAGAACATAATTATTATTGTAATCTCTGCCATTTTATCTGTTGTTTATATGAGTAAATTGCGTAGTCTGATAGTTTATTGTGTCATTATTATGCACGTGAAATCAAACCATAAACGTTTGTATAAGCAGATGGAAACCTTGAGCATGAGTCATTATTCTGTCCTTCAAATGAAGTTCTGGATTATTTGGATTATTGCAAAAAATTGCAATGGACAATGAAAAGGGGATTACACAGAAGGAAATTATTGATTTATTCTTAACTTTAAGTTAAGAAGAAAGGAATTTGTCTACCATTCCCATAAGAGTATGCCAGTCAATGAGGGTGAAAAGAGAAAAATATTACTTTCCCTGGTTTTTGGAAGTTAGTCTCTAAGAAAAAAAAAAAAAAGGATTAATTTGGAAATCTTGATGTAAAGTGTTTCAGTGTTAATGGTTTTCATTCTGTAAGGAAGATTAGTTTTATATAGAGATTTCTAATCCAAGTTTGTGGCTCTGTGTGCATGTTTATCTCAATTTTAGTATGGCTTTTGACAGTCTCCCATAACATCATCGTAGAGAAAGTGATAAAGTATGGGCTAGATAAATGTACATTGAGATGGACTGAAAACTGGCTGAGCTGCCAGGCTCAGAGGGTTGTGACCAGTGGCACAAAGTCCTCCTGGTGGCCAGTCACTAGTGGTGTACCCCAAGAGATGATACTGGGACCAGTATTATTTAATGTCCTCATTAAGGATGTGGGTAATGGGACAGAGTGCACCCTGAGCAAGTTTGCAGTTGACAGGAAACTGGGAAGGGTGGCCAATACAGCAGAGGGTTATGCTGCCACCCAGAGGGACTTCGACAGGCTGGAGAAATGGGCTAACAGGAACCTTGTGAAATGCAATGAAGGGAAATGTCAGGTAATGGGAGGAGCAACCTGTCAGCCATTGGCCTCCTGGGCTGCACTATAAAGAGCATTGCCAGCAAGTCAAGGGAGGTGATCTTTTCCCTCTGCTCAGCCTTGGTGGGACACGTCTTGAGGGGAGTACTAGGACATACTGGAGTGAAGCAAAGGGCCAGAAAGATGAATGTGAAGCTGACTTTCCACTGTGAGGGTGGTTGAACACAGGAAGAGGTTGCCCGGAACGGTTGCAGTGTCCATCCTTGGAGATATTCAGAAGAGGACTGGGCACAACTCATCTTCACAACCCATCCCAAGCAACCTGCTCTAGTTGACTATGCTTTGACAATTTTCAGAGGTCCCTTCCAGCCTCAACTTTTCTGTGGTTCTGTGATATAGAAACACAGAGGCAAGAAGGTTTAGAAAAGCCACACAGAAGAACTCGTGCTGTTAAAATGTTAGAGCAGAAGTTGTTCTTGCAGTTTCTTCCTGGAGAGCAGAGAGGCTGGCTGTCCAGGAGTACAACTGTAGCTCAGACTCCTTTGCTTCATCTGTACTAGCAAATCAAAGATTGATATGAAACTCAGTTGAATATGCTGTTAAATTACTAAAATGGTGCCAGGCACACAGGCTTTAGCCTGTGCTAGTTACTCTCTCCCAGGCGGTTCCTAGGTATGGCTCTGTCCATGGCCAAGCCAACTTCTGCTCTTCCCAGGCAGTTTGGATGTGGTGACCCTGTTTTGGACAGTAGGAGAGTTGAACAGTATTGATGTGGGCTGCTCCATGCCAGTTAGCCTCAATACCAGAGAGCTTTGCTAGATGCTTTTTAATTTACTAGCACAGATGTAGCCTTAAAGGCTGGGTGCCTGGATCCATAGCTGGTAATCTGGCAACCTGAAGAAATGTATCTTTTGCCAAAGATCTAGCTCCCATGCTCATGAATCAGCTATATTTTCAAGGCAGGACCTCATCAGTATTTTATAACTGATATGAAACCAGGGGACTAGACACTGTGTCTGAGCCAGAAGCTGCTGGAGATAGAGCTTCAAGTGTCAACTTCATTTATAAAAAATGGAAGAACCTTATGACATGAGAAGACATTAAAAGATGTATTAAAAGACTTAGAAAAAAAAAGGGTAAAAACATAAAAGTATTTGCATGGGAAATGTAAATATATATATTTAAAAATCTGAATAGCAACAATAAGTACGCTCTATTGTTCCATTTTATTTCTTATAGAGCAGGAATTTTGTTCTTTAAACAGCTCTGCTGACAGTATTCCCTGTACCCATTCTTCATAATATATCCAACTTGCCATCAAAACAGAACATTTAGTCTTTCACTGGTAAGCAATGCACAACCTGTATGTTTTTAAGCCAGATAATTCATCATATCCTTGAGGTTTTTTTCAAAGACACCTTTTTATTCCACAAAAACTATGTCTCGTGAAAATTGTTTTTTTTCCAGGTACTTGTTTTGGTCTCTGCCATAGCCTTTCACCATTTGGATTTCAGTGAAACTATGGATGTTCATCAAGTATGGAGTGTGGGCAACTGTCATCCAGACATTTTAGCTATGGTGTGCAGAGGTTTTCCTTTTACTTTTCTTGGCACCACAGATGCCTTGACCTTTCTCAAGTGAGATCTTCCTCACCTTGATTTGAGTAGAAGAGATGGTGCTAAACACATTGGAAATCTTCGTCTGTGGGTTTTGCTGAAAATGCCAACAGACCTCCATCAGCCAAAGGCTCACATGTACTGGTGCAGGAGGACAGATAGATGAAGGAGCATGGCACAACTGAGCTCTTCTGCAGACTTCAGCAATGGTTTTAAGTTTTAAATGTGTTCTAAGTTTTTGCAGTTTTAAGCAGATGCTTAAGAGATGCTTTAAGCACTTGGAAATGCTTTAGTTTGAATGTTGAAACTGTTTTTTTTTTGTGCATTTATTCTTGTGTTAAAAGTTATTTGTGAAAAGAACTCTGTGCTCCTGTGTGGTAGGAGGCTTCTTTCAGTGTAAACATCCATGTGAAGCCCCCAGGAATAATCTCAATGCAAGTAAGGAAGCGTGATTATATATCTAAGAGGCATTTGCAGTACAGTTCAGTTTTGGCAGAAGGCACATGGCTCTTTAAGCTTTAAAATATTATTTTAGTTCCTGAAATATACAGTTTTTGGAATCTGAAATATCTTTTAGTGTAAATTACAGCAGTTCCACAGAGGAAGCCGTGTGCTTTATCAGTGATTTGATGCAAGTTGGCTGGCACTCAGGTGATTTTAGTCACTGAGCTGCTTCAGAGTCTTCAGGCTTCTTCCCCACTAAGTTGCATGAAATTGGTGGAAACACACTTCTTGTTTCTATGAACAGACAGGGTTGGATGGCTCGATGTGTGCAAAGATTATCAGTAAGTCTGTAGAAAAAATAAATCTAGTGATTCCCCAGGGGTCAATACTCGGTCCAATTTTGTTTAATATATTCATTAATGACCTGGATGAGGGGACAGAGTGTATCCTCAGCAAGTTTGCTGATGATACCAAACTGGGTGGGGTGGCTGACACCCCAGAGGGCCGTGCTGCCATCCAGCGTGACCTGGACAGACTGGAGAGCTGGGCAGAGAAGAACCTAATGAGGTTCAACAAAAGCAAGTGCAAGGTCCTGCACCTGGGGAGGAAGAATGCTAGGCACCAGTATAGGTTAGGGGTGGACCTGCTGGGAAGTAGCTTGGAGGAGAAGGATCTGGGGGTTGTGGTAGACAGTAAATTATCCATGGCCCAGCAATGTGCCCTTGTCGCCAAAAAGGCCAATGGAATCCTGGGCTGCATAGGGAAGAGTGTGGCCAGTAGGTCGAGGGAGGTCATTCTCCCCCTCTACTCTGCACTGGTGAGGCCACAACTGGAATTCTGTGTCCAGTTTGGGGCTCCCCAGTTCAAGAGGGACAGGGAACTGCTGGAGCGAGTCCAGCAAAGGGCAGCTAAGATGATTGAGGGATTGGAGCATCTGCCTTATGAGGAAAGGCTGAGAGAGCTGGGACTCTTTAGCCTGGAGAAGAGAAGGCTGAGGGGAGACCTTATTATGGCGTACAAGTATCTAAAGGGTGGCTTGAAGGAGGATGGAGCCAGGCTCTTTTCAATGGTTCCCAGTGACAGGACGAGGGGCAATGGGCACAAGTTAGAACACAGGAAGTTCCGTTCAAATACACGGAAACAGTTCTTTACGGTGAGGGTGACAGAGCACTGGCACAGGCTGCCCAGGGAGGTTGTGGAGTCCCCTTCCCTGGAGATTTTCAAGACCCGCCTGGATGCAGTCCTGAGTAATGTGCTCTGGGCAATGCTGCTTTAGCAGGGGAGTTGGACTAGATGATCTCTAGAGGTCCCTTCCAACTCTGATAATTCTGTGATTCTGTGATTCTATGGAAATTGAGTTAAGGTTACATATAAATAATAAAATAATTTTCTGGATTGCTTTTCCCTTCATTTTTATAAAACAAGTATTTTTTTTTCTTTTTAAAAATAGTCTTGTTAGTAATAATCTGTATGTAATTGGAATAAAATTTAGAGAGAAAGTCATTTGCACTGTAGTGACAATGCAGAACAAAATACTTTTTTGTCAAAAATAGTTTACCAGCTGAACTGAACCCTGTCAGTTCAGGAATCTCTGTGGTCCTGCAACCTTGATTTATTAACTTCTTAAGATGACCATTTAATGGTTTAACTTTCTTTTATGCCAGCAGGGGAAAGAGGTGGTACTGAGCATGCACACAAATAACAGTTGTAGTACAAATAATAGTTTTTCAACGTGAGACTAGTTTATAGGTGTTTATGTGCAAGCTTCAGCTGTGAACGTGTTTCCTGCAAGTCATTGTGAACTTCAATACAGCAGCTACAAATAGTTTGCTTTGTATTTCCTATAATCTGTCTCTCTATCTCTTGCTCAAAGACACACATTCAGTTTTATTCCGAATGGATTCAGTTGCCCTCTGAGGGTTCTGGCCCAAAGGATCGAGCGGACGGGTTTGCAGGAGAGTAGTAAGAGGTGTAGAAGGGGCTCAGACAATGACATCTGACAGATTTGTAGCCTGCAGCATTTAGGAATAAGGAGGAGAGTTAAGAGACGTTGCATTTTCTTTTTTTTATGATTATGAATACCCTTCCAGGCCTTCTGTGTTCCTGTGGTGTAAATGCTATTTAATGGCTAAGCTGTGTGATTTGAAGCACAGGCTTTCCCTTACATCTTACACCTATCATGTCTTTTCACGATTAGTTCAGAGACTTTCTTTCTTCTCCATCTATCCTGTAATTCACCTTTTTGCATTTGCTCTAACAGCATGACATTGCTTCTACTCTTATAGGCTGAATTTTTACACAGCTCATGGAAATTACTTTTTTCTTGTGCGTTTTGTTGTAGGTAAAATACTTGGTTTATGTTTTGGAAAGCCCGTCTTTGTAAATTAGCTTAGGAATAGTTTGCATTCCTCTTATATGCTATTCAAGTAACATGGTTTTGTGTGTGACTATTTTACATCTTAAAAGATTTGTTGGTTAGGATATCGGCAGCCCTTCAGCAGCTGCTCTTTCCAAGAAGGGAGATGGAAAAGATTTCTTTGCCTTTTGATCTGAAGTTGTCGAGAGAGGCAGATCAACAGTGAGGTCTTTAGGCTAAAGGAATGGAAAGCTCAGATGTCATCATGTTCTGCTTGTTTGAGTAACTGTCTCTGTGGAAACTTGTGGGAGTCACCTCGAATGACATCCAGTGCAGTTGCTTTGGTCTCTGAAACAGTATTTGGGTAGAACTTAGGGTCTGTGTCCAAGAAAGTGATGAGAAAGTCCATGCCCTATCAGTTACCTAAAGCTTGTTCATTTGCCTGAGTCTTTATTGGAAATACGAAGAGCTGTGATGCCAACCACTATACTTTAATGGAAAGATATATGGTGGTATAGTTTCAGGCAGGGAGAAAAGAGAGAAAGCAAAGAGGGGAGAGTACAGCTGTTGTAGCAATACTGATGGAGCATTTAATTAGCAATGGCAACTGCACCTGATTCTACTCAAAATAATTAACAGTCCATGAGGAGCAGAGAGCATAATATATATAGAAACTCTGGAGTTCTTTGCAGATGATCTTATAGACCAGATCTTCTGTGAAATATGACATCCAGCGCCACAACTGTCGGTCATCATGAGGGGCCTATGAAATGTTACATGAAACTGTATTAAATTAATTTAATAATACGTTGACTTTTGCCAAGGATTTGCATTAAAAATTACAATGTTTGCTTTTGCATTCCCTTACCCTTTCAGCAGAATAGGCCAAAGCAGGCTTTACTGAGAGTATTCTTCACTTGCAAGCGAAAGCTGGATGTATCATCCAATAATTTTGTGTGGGTAAACGTGCTGTAATATGAAATCTTATATGCTATACTAGCAGAAACTATCTTTTATAAAATACTTGCGTTGTATAACATTTTTTCTTGTTCTATTAATACTAATTTTATCCAAGTGCATACATTAAAGGAGAATGTCGTGGTTTGTCCTCAGCCAGCAACAAAGAACCACAGGGCCGCTCGCTCGACTCCCACAGCCGTGGCAGAAATAGGCAGAAAAAGGCAAAACTCGTGGGTTGAGATGGTGCAGTTTAACAGAAAAGCAAACGGGAAGAGAAAAAAAACAATAACACCGATAAAGGAGTATAAGGACACGATAACAGTACCGCAGCGCACCAACCGGACCTGAACCCCCGCAGCCGCCCCCGAGTGGACTATCCTCCCCCCAGTTATAGCACATCACGTGGTATGGAGTACCTGCCTCCCCTGCCGGCTCCTTGGGGAAATTAACCCCATCCCTGCCGGAAACAGGGCATTACCCACCCCTTATTCCATACCATCTATGTCATGCCCAGATCTTACAGTTCCCATAGTCTATGGGCCATCCCTCAAAAATGTCCATTGAGCTCACTTAGTCCATGATGGTAGGCTCCATACGTGAGAACAATCTCTCAGGGCACATAAGATGGTGTGTGGTGCTGGACTGGTGCGTACTGTATTTGAAACTCGTAGCTGGTGTACCTGATGCAGTCCATGCCCACGGTCCACAGGTTGAAGATGTCGATCTCAAGGAAGTTGCTGGGCGCTAGCTGCTGAGGTCAATTCTTATTACATCGTCACTGCACTTTACTCAGTCTCATCAAAGTCCATCTGTCACTGATTTGGGTAATTCTTACTGCAGACCGTTGACAGCAGTAATAATGATAACATACACCAGCAGCAGGGTTATTTAACATCATAAAATTTTATTCATTGGCTATTCTCACCCAAAATCAAATCCCCATGAGGTACACATCGGACCTCCCCATCCTCTCGCATCACCCACCAACTGCACCCGGGTCCTTGTGCAAAAGCAATCCCACGGATGGGTTTGCCTTTGCCTGAGGCAGGGCTAACCCAAACTGTCTTCCCTAACATATTCTTCATATGCACTACAGGGGCTTTATCCCCTTCTACTGTACGTGGAAATTTTGATTGGGCAGGGCCAGCTCGATTGGCAGATCCCCTGGTGTTAACTAACCAGGTGGCTTTTGCTAAATGTGCATCCCAATGTTTGAAGGTCCCACCCCCCATGGCTCTCAGGGTAGTCTTTAGCAGTCCATTGTATCGTTCTATCTTACCCGACGCTGGTGCGTGATAGGGGATGTGATATACCCACTCAATGCCATGCTCTTTGGCCCAGGTGTCTATGAGGCTGTTTCGGAAGTGAGTCCCGTTGTCTGACTCAATTCTTTCTGGGCTGCCATGTCACCATAAGACTTGCTTTTCAAGGCCCAGGATAGTGTTCCGGGCGGTGGCATGGGGCACAGGGTATGTCTGCAGCCACCCAGTGGTTGCTTCCACCATTGTGAGCACGTGGTGCTTGCCTTGGCAAGTTTGTGGGAGTGTGATATAATCAATCTGCCAGGCCTCCCCATATTTATATTTTAGCCATCGTTTAGTTCATAAAGCTGCACAGATAACAGCTACTTAAAATATGTGAACAAGCAACTAGTAATTAGTAATTATTAGAAATATTGTATTTAATGTAAAAATACCAATCCATGCTTTCTCAAGGTATTTCTTTGCAGTATTAACTGATTTGAAACTTGTACTGTGATAAAAAAAAAAACTGGAAACCCTTCCAAAGAGGAAATAATTTCGAAATAAATAAAATCTGAAAATGGTAATAATAACAGGTCAAGTTCTTTATTTTTTAAGGCTGAAAAAAGGAAATACTGAATATTTTTTATCATCTGTGAGTTTGTATACACTATTATTTGTCAACCCTATTAGAAATTAAAGGCAGAATGGTGTCTCTGCCCTACTAATTTTGTCCTTTTCTGTTTGGCAAAAAAACAGCTTTTCCTTTTTTTTTTCCTCTAGCGCACATGTAAACATAACTCTGTTTAGTTTACTCTTTTTGCTGCTAGCTTGGAGTTGCTGATGTTGGCACAGTTTTAAAGAACAAATGCTTAACACACTGCAATTGCGGTTACAGAGGTAGCAATATTAAGATATTGGAGACAAGTTGTTTCCATCTCCCTTCTGGTCTCCTCCCCCAATTTTTTAATAGTGTCCAAATTACTTAAGTTACAATATCTGAGGTCTGCTACTATAGTTAGTTGCAGAAACAGTCCCTCTAAAGGGAGCAGTGCATAATGTAGATGGCTAAGCTCTGCAGGATGACAACCGCAGCTCCCAAGGAGGTCAATCAGTTGTAACCCAAGCTCAGTAGACTGTCTGATGACTTGGCAGATGCCTCTTGGCTTTTAGGGGTCCTAGATTTCCGGCCCTCTTGATAGCCATCTAGATAGTAGTTTTTGTGAGGTCAAAAAAAACTGTGATGTCTTTCTAGCACTTATTTCTCTTCTGTCTTCCAGGTGTCTTATTAGTTTCCCCTTGGTCCTATTTGCCATGTCTTTGAATCATAACTTTGGAATTCAGAAGCACCAATGACTTGTCTAATATAGCTTGGCTTTATAGCTTTGCAAAAGAAATAAAGAAAAGCAAAAAAAGATTAAAAGCTGGTAAGCTTACACAGAAGAGTTAAGAAGTAGAACACATGAAAGGTGGGAGCTAGAAGAAAAAATCTAGTCCATATTCAGTTTCTAGGTTTTGGGCTTATAAACTAGTTTTCTTCTTTAAGGTTTAGGAGAGCGCAACAGCTGCACTCCCATTTCATTCCAACTGTGATCTACTGATGTATGGCCTAACAGTTTTTCAGTGAATGAATGAGAATTTCATCTTTTAGTAACAAATATTCTTTCAGTCGATACTTTCTTGGAAGACAAAGACTTAATACAAGCAGTAAGCTGTAGATAATCACTCTTTCTGGATCTCTGATATTATTGTAATAGATTTTTGACATTAAAAATTTCAGAATGAAAGTTCTATTGTATTTCTTGCATTAGAAAAGCTGGCAGAGAAAAAGGCATTATTAGGATAGATTCAAGTTTTACTTCTTGTGGATGGACTTGGCATCAGAAAGCCTTACATTTAGATGTTTGTTTAGATGTTGCATTTAAATCCCCATACTGAGTGCTTCTGATTGCCTAGGAGCTTTTGAAGCTGCCTGATCTGGTCTTAAGTATGTGTTTATAAGATGGTATGGGCAAGATTTCCTCAGCATGACTAAGTGAACAGCTGAAATTGGAGTGTTTCTTGAGCTTCACAAAGTAGCTTTAATTTCTGCTAATAGAAGGAGTTTAGACAATGTTACCCGACTGGATATGTGTTCAGGCTCAGAGAAGACGAGAGTTAGGTGTAGAGCCTGTGACTGAGCTTGATTTACAATCTGCTTGTCAGGATTTGCAGTCACATAGGGCTGTACAAAATCCTACGCCAGATGGGTTGTGGTGTTTACTGTCCCTACAATTTTCCTTTGTAAATATGCTGTCTCACTACTGAAACAGTATTTTTCCAATATTCATGTTATGAATGTAGTTTTTATCTTACGCCGTTTCTTTGTTATGCCATGATATTTAATGTGAAGAAATCTTTTGAAATCCTCCTTGATTAACATTTAAGAGAGGTCACTTTAGCATATCTTATACTGCTGCTTGGGGGGGACCTTTTGTGTCTTCATCAGTCATGAGAAAGCTTGACTTGCTATATGAGCACAGAAGGAGCTGTTCGTTGTGTGGCAGGCTGAGGTATAATGCTGCTCTGATGTGATGATGATTTTCTATTAAAAGTGCCTTATGGTGTATGAAGTATAGGAATAGGTTAGATGTGCCATTGGAACATCAGGGAAATAATGTTTGTTAAGCTACTTGACTTGTAAAGATGCATTTTATCGTAACATGGTGTTCCTTTTGGTAATGAAATGATTAAATGAGGTACCTATATAGTCTTTGACACATTTCATTGACTACAAGTAGATTTTATTACCTGGGGAAGACTTACATAAATGATTTAAGTATACATACATGTGATTAGAAATCAGATGATGAAATGACAGTATTTGGAAGAAAGAAAACTACAAAACTTTTGACTGTAAACCCATCCAGATTTGGTAGTCTTGATGTATAAGATGGGAATCCCTGGAGTTAGTCATGTACAGAAATACTGACTTGTGGTAAGCAGAGAAAGCATTTACATGAGTAATTTTTTTTTTTTTTTTGCATAAAAGTTCTTATTACTTGAAAAGATTCCAGAATTTGGGGGAGAGGGGGAGAACACATTTATCATAAGTAAGAGCAGAATTTAGAAACTACTTGCATAATTCAGTGTCATGCTGCTTGAGATACTGATCCATTGCTGGTAGAATAAGTAAAGTTGTATTAAAATTTGCCACTGCTGTATGCATGAATTATACCCCAGTCAAACATAGAACTTGAACAAACCTTCACTGTAGAGGTTTGATAAAGATCTATATATGTAGCATGTCAGGACTGCTGAAGTAGGCAGACCAAACATTTAGACCTGTGCAAAACGTGCTGCTTTTATGGAGTATCTCTCTGTAATCTTGCTGAAATTTAAAGAAGACCGCAAGATTTTGAAGGGATAAAAAAAATAGGCCATAACAACTATGGGTCATATGGTATGTTTTTTTTCTACTCTGCTAGATCTGCTGCTGTAAATCAGCAAGTGAAGTTAGTGAGAAACTTGGCTTCAGTCTGTGTAATTTTGCTGCTCATATTCATGGACTTTTGTCTCCTGGATATTTTGAAAGAAATAATAATAATCACACCACCTGGAAGAAAAGAATTTGGAAATATTGAGGCACCAGCCTTTTATTGTGCCACTGGTGATCACTTTAAATTATATAAAAGCAAAGTTTCCTGAAACACTTGTGGAGTTTTCTGTGTCTAAGTAATGTATAAACCCAGGTGAGCTCTGGGTGAACTCTCTGGGTGATCTAGCAGTGGCGAATGGTAAGATACGTGTGTGTCTTCTCCCTTCTTGACTGATTTCCTGTGCTCTTTGACAGATTTTGCTCTTGCAGTCATATTTTTGTTTATTGTTTTGTTTTGCCACAGTTGCTTCCACCTTCCAAGTCTCCTTGAACTTGTTATGCATCTTTTGTGGATCCTCCTCCAGCAGTGGCTCTCACTTTTTGATCTGTTGTCAATACCAATTAATGTGCTGCCGATGGCTTCCTGCACAGCTCTGGGCTATCCTGTAGTTCTCAGTGTGCTACTGATTCATTTTCTTTCCCCAAGCATTGGCATCCCATAGCTGAGAAATAGGTAAATTATTGAAATGGTGAGTGCCTGGCTCCACTGAAAATTCTGGCTGTTCTACTTTTGACATCCATGGTGCTTGGATTTTACTCTTTTTGATCTTTTTTGCTAAATCCACATGCAACTTGGCTGGGATCTGTATTATAACAATTCTTTTTATTATATGGTAAGTTTCTTAAATATGAACTGTGTCCCTCCTACTGTATTTTTTCAAATCTTTAAAATGAAAAGGTTTTGACCTGAATTTCTCAAGAAGCAAGACTCACCTGTCTCCTTAACAATGTATTTTTCTATGTATAATAAATCCGAAATTGCACAAGAGATTTAAAATAAAAATGTACAAAATGGGAAAAATACGAGTATCAGCTAAGAGCTGGAGGATTTTTTCATTGAGAAACCATTTTGGGTAGGAAGCTGGAAGACAGCAATCCTTGGTGGTTAGAGCATGTGCCCAGCTGCCTACGTGATGCAGTGCTGGTGGGGGCCTGGCAGCACTTGTCCTTCTGTCCTCACTGACCCTGCTCAGAGCAGTTCTCAGGGAAACTGATTGAAATCGAAATCTCGGTATGGGAGCACTGCAAATTCAGACGAACTATTTATCTGCTGACTGATATCTGAAAATGTATTTGGTTTCTTGCATCTTGGTATTGTAAGTACAAAGTAATTTGATGTCGTTTCCTCTATGCATTTTTCTTAAAACTTACCAAATACTGGCCGCTTGAGGAACGTTACTGCTTTTGGATATAGGCTATGAAAATGTTGGAAATTTACAAGATTGTACTTCTTTTTCAAAATAAATTTGCTTTAAAATTCTAAAATAAGCTACTGTAGGTTCCAGATCTTCTATCTAGACCTGTTTTCCACAGCCACCCCTTCTGCCAGTGATTAAAAGATCGCTATGTAGTCCACTTCTCTGTGACTTCAGGTGTTCTTCATCTTAGGACATACATTTGCAGAGCTAACCACTATTTTGATACAGTAGAATTTCTGTATGCAATTTCAAATGGTGAGAGCCCTGAAATTTGACATTAGCATTTGCTACTCAATTTTTACACTGTTTTCTCTGAAATGTTAACGTCATTTTCTGCCTTGCTGTTTTTCAGTAAATGGCTCATTTTTTCAGCCTCTAGCAGAGGACACTAATGCATTAACCTGTGTCTTGGGGCCAGATACAGTTGGAATATTTAATATGGTCCCTAACCTTAGCTTTTGTAGGGAGCCCCAGATACGGGTCTCTGTAGACAGGTATCAAGTGCAATTCTGGTAGCATAATGATGTGCAACATGTGTCTGGTTGTATGATAGTGTGATATGTGGCCTTTCACTCGCTCCAGGAGCACGGATGTTATAGCTTACCCCAACAAGCAGGTGCAATATCCTTGCTTGTAACATTTTTTTTTTTTTCATGGATCTTACTGTTTGCTAAATCTCCTCCAAACCAATACAAGCTCATCTCTCTAGCGGAATTTTCTCATAAGCAGGAACTTGTATTTAGCTAGCATACTGGAGCAACTTTAACTTCAAATAAAAAGTACAGATGCACAAATTAAATATCTGAAAAAGTAAGTCCCTTGAACAGTAGAAGAAAAAGATAGAACATATTTTCCATAGCAAACTAATTGCATCCAGAGTATCTATTCTTCATACAGTGGGGTAGATACCAGTAGCCAAAGAGAATGCCACCTTCAGAGTAATTTGTGGAGGATTGTGAAATCTTCCTTGTACACTTCATTGCCTGAGTTCTGCCGTACTGGAGCTGTATTATCCAGTAGTTACATTATTCCTCCTCCAGAAGCCTTTATAATTACATGCGAATAAGTGATCTCACACAGAAAGTTCAAAACAAACCAGAAAACCCAGAGAAATCCCTCCTGGAGCTTCAGAGCTGAAAGCGCAACCGAGCAAGAATTTCAAAGCCAGAAGTCAGCTGTGGGCAAGATTTCCCTCCTGCTGCTTCTTTCTCTGCTGTTGTGCATTTTGCATGTCTTTTCTGTGAATGGCACGGTTTCAAGGTAAGGAGTGGAAAGCAGTCCCATGCCTCTTCAAACCTGGTGGTAAGCTGCCAGTTTAAACACTCCCTGGCTGAGCACAACTTAATTTACCCAGGGAAAAGGGGATAAGGTATTATTTCATCTCATGTCTTTTATATGAGAGTTAATTGGAGATCTCCTGTGTTTCTCCTCTGTGTTTTTGTGCTGTTTGTGGATGTGGGCTCAGATCACAACAGATTGGGGCCTTGCAGGCCCAAGATGGAGCTTCCCTAACCTGTCCATCAGTTGTTGTGAGCTTGGGTTGCATCCAAACTGCTACATCATTGTCCACTATTTAATTTCAATTTGAAACTTTTGCGTACACTATACTGAAATGCTAATTATAAAAGGATAACTAGCTTTTATAGTTTTTTGTAATTCTTGTAAGATTGGTTTAATTTTATTTTGTTATTTTTCAGGGCTTTTTTTTGTTCCACCCCGTACTACTGCAACTGAAAATAAGTGTATTTTTTCCTTTTTTTCTGTCCTAACCTTATCTTTTAGACTTTGCTTTAATTAGAACAGTTACTACAAACAAAAATTAGGAGAAGACAGATATAGCCTAACGTGACAGCCCGTGATGGTAATTGGTATTATGAAAAGATGTAATGGAGCTGAAACTCTGCTTAGGAGAATAATTTTGATTTGTGTAGTTTGTGGCTGTTCTCTGATTAAAAGATATCATAGATTGTATGTTGCAGGCAATTTACTGAATAGATATTCTAGGGGATTGATAACCTAACAGAAGTCTAGTAATTATGACAAGGGTTATAATTCTGTAACTGTGAACAGTTAATGTTACAGTTAGAAAATATACACGCACACAAAAATCTCCTAGTCATATCGTAAATGTTGGATAAGTCAGAATGAGGCATGAGCAAATTAATTTCAGTACATGCTTGAATTTATCTCAGGCTTCGAATCTGACCTTTTTCAAAAGAGGGAAAGCTGAATCTTCATCCCATTATCTCTCAGAACATGTTATTTATTCCATTTGTTGGTTTGAAAGCATGGAAAAGGTGATGAAAACCTTACAGCTAAACAGGTATTTGGGAAAATTTCTATGCTTAGTCATTGGAAAAGCCAAGAAACTTTCAGGTACTTTCCTGAATTCTTGGATGTTTTACTGATATTGTTTCCAAATATCAAAAGTGAAGTTTCCTCATAAGGAGCCAGAGATTGAGTTGTGGTTTGATTTATTAATCAAGCTGTGCAGCTGAAGCAGGCAATACAGTAGCCCACAGCAGAGACACCATACTGTGTATCCTGATTTGTTCTGGAACTTCTTGTATAGGTCTTTATACAGGATTAATCCTAATAGCATTAGCGCGGTAAGACATATTGCTAAGTAGACTTAGACTACTAACAAAGACTTAAAACAAACAAAAAAAATCCTTTGGACATTGCTATTAAATAGCTGACATGACATCAACCTCTTTAACCAATTCCCGGCTTTTTCTCAGACATCATCTTGGACAAAAGGGAAACTGAACAACGGATTACCAGGATAGCACTGTCAGCCTTTTGAATTAAAGGCTGTTGCCATCCAGTTACTCGTCCTTATTCAGAACATTGTAACAAAATGTCGTAGACTCTTAAACTGACAGTTAAAAAAGCACATTTGATCATTTTAACACTTGTGTTTACAAGCCTTCTATTTCAGTCAAAAGTATCGGATGATACAATACATCTTGGATCTTTTTCAGATAATTTAGTACCTTAAATACTGATATTTTTAATGATCCTGAAGACGTACTATCAGTAAGCATAAAACAAATGTGAAAGCTGAAGATAGGATTTAAATTTAACACTAGTCTTTTTAATGGTTTTGAGGCAAGAATTTTCATAAATTAGAAGGGATATATCAAAACCCTGGTCTTTCTGGTTTGATATACTGTGTAGGTGGTTTCATAAATCAGCTACAGTTACAATGACAACTCATAGTAGAATGCTCTGCTAATTTAATTTTCCTAAATGATTCTTTTTTTTTTTAATCACTGTAATACATTGTGATAAATGGTTAATATGATCAACTTAAAGGCCAATTTAAATTTCAGCAGTTTTTTTTTTCTTCTGTCACGTGTATTGTTTACTTCCATGGTCGCGTGCACATACTCTTCATTGATATAATCCGTTTACATAGTAATTTCAAGCACAATAAAGCACTGCTTGTTCAAGGCTAAGCATACCTTTTTTACTTGAAGTACGGAGCTACTGCTTCTAAAATAAGTGATGATACATCGGTTCTTAAGTGGTTTGCTCTGACTGTTGAAATACTTGTGAACTTCTGAATACTAATTGTGGAAGAAACCATTTCTTTGGCAAATGATCAGAAGTAAAAACTGGTGTGTGGTAGGGACAAGACATATGTTCCTGTGCTTCAAATTTGGAAGCCCGGGTTTGCATGTTCTCTGCTGCTGTTGCTAACAGGTCCCCAAGGGCTGTGACTGTGACACCTGCCTCTGTGTTGTCCACACGTTTCTCAAGGGGGCTGGGCTGAAAAACCCCATCTGAGCTGACTCCCACTCCGCATGTTAAAAGGGATTGAGTACAGGGGATTGCTGCGATTATAGTAGCAGGGTCATGGTATGTAACCACAATGGAAAGCAGTGCCATGAAAGTTTGTGGGAATGCTCTTGGCATTCAACATGTGCATGACATCGTTTTTTAGTTGCCTGTGTGGCAGCTGACTTTTTGGGGGGGCAGGCATTCTGTCATCTACATGAGTACATGGATATCTGAACGGCTGCTATTTTTTTAAGGTGTGCATTATGCACTGTTCATTGCTACAATCTTCTTTGGATATCAGCAGGCCCTGGCTGTGAGGTGGCTTGTTGCCTTCCCCATCTGTCTGTTGCTGCTTTCCAAACAGGGCTTATGACCCTCCTTGTGGCCAGTCTGGCATTTCTTCTTCTCCTCTATACAGAAGAAGGAAGGCTGAGATAGAAGAGGGAAAAGAAAGAAAAAAAAAAGAAAAGAAAAGAAAAGAAAAGAAAAGAAAAGAAAAGAAAAGAAAAGAAAAGAAAAGAAAAGAAAAGAAAAGAAAAGAAAAGAAAAGAAAAGAAAAGAAAAGAAAAGAAAAGAAAAGAAAAGAAAAGAAAAGAAAAGAAAAGCCCTTCTGGAAGTATCTTCCTTGTCCCAAGGTATTACACTGTGCTGATACCATCTGCTTCATGCAAGAGTGGGTTCCAGTTGATGTCCTCTAAGCAAAACCTAGTTCTCCCTCCCTGTGTGTTGCTGGAGCTGTGGCTAGGCCATTTGTCTGGCTGGCGTTGGCTGGCTCTAAGGGGGGTGGTGGTGAAAAGGGAGGAAGACAGGCAGCAGGGTATGCAGCACTCCCAGTGGAGTGCTCTCTGGCCAAGGCTACAGCTTAGGTGGGACTTGGGATGACTTGGCTGTAACTACAAAAGAATAGGCTGGAGGGTGCCATGCCTAGAAATTTTGTTTTCTAGTTTGCAGTGACATGAGCTATCCAAGACCAGTGGCTAACATAACGGGTGGGAATGTGTTTCACCATAAGCTTTTAAACTTAAATTGACATTATTCGTCCACGTGCCGGTATCCAACCTAGGATGGATCTTACATTTCTGTCAGGAAAAACTTCCTTCCACCCAAGTGTTGCACCTTTGCTCTTTCTGTACAGTTATTAGCACTTGGGAACCTGAAATCCCCAGGTTGTCCCATATTTCTTCTCCGTTTTCCCTGCGTGGTGACACCGTAAATGAGGGGATGTTCCACAGCCGCTTGATGCATCAGTCTACAGTGCAGAAGTCTGGCAATGCAGGATGTTGTCTGATGGGGGGGGATCAGGCCTGTAGCAGAGACTGGACTGTATGAAATCCAGGCAGTATTTCTCATCAAGTAATGCTTTTGTATTTCTGAACGGGAAATATTCAGCTTTTGGCTAAAACCCTGAAATCCTTCTGAATTTTTCATGGGTGTATTTTTTTTCTTTCAGATAAAAATAAAGTATTTTTTACTGAAACCATGCAGTTCGTGGAAATACAACTTGTAAATGGAAAATTGTTGTGGTTTAGAATGAAATACAATTTTAAATGAAAATATGTATAACTTTTACAAGACACAGAAATTTTATGATGGAGCTATAGCGACTGAACTAGTTGCTGAAAGAACACATTAGACATAATCTGAAGTTTAAATGTGGAAATGTTTAATGCTGCATATCCTCAGTCTTCAGGCGCTTCCTTACTGCTTAGTCCATCTGTAGAAATGATGCTGCAAATGTTATTGTGTCTAATATGCTATGCCTGTCCTCTTGTACCTCTGAAACATTAGAGGCACAAATGGGGTAGCTGGCAGACATGGGAAGCTGTGAGTGGTAACTGAAGGCAGTAGCGCCTCGCATGGTTGTAAGGTGAATGTTTAGGTTTGAGACTGAAGATGCTGGAAAGTAATTAGTAAGAATCAGTATCCTCATAGTGTTGCTGGCTCATAATAATATACCTATTTTGGGATAGGCTGTTTAGTTTTATTTCCCTCTTTTTGCGGTCTTTCCTATACTAGAACTTTTTTTTTGGCTGTAAAGTTGCAGGATAAATCCATGAAAATTAATAAATCACGGTTCTGTAAATCGGTAGGATTTGACTATTAAAATTGTGTATAAAATGCCAAAGCAAATAGTAGGAATATATTGTAAAGGTGTAAAATTTCAAATGAAGAGAGAGACGCCTGATAGATTGCAGTTCTGAGACACTACAACCTTTGGTACTGGATACTACAGCACTGTATTGACACTGACCATTAAAGTATTTGACCTGTCTGTACCCGGAATGTATCTGCCTTGATCCTTCTGGTTTTTGCACTAATGGATTTAAGACACCACGGTACTCCAGCTGTACTCATTAATGTAACTTCAGTTTCTGTAAAACACTTCAGTTTTAAAGCCTTTTAGTTTAGTCTTCGTTCAGGACATGATTATACCAAGACAATGCAGTTAAACATAGTTTTATTCACTCTATTGAAAACAAATTTTGGCCAGTCAGTTTCTGCAGTCGGTGGGTGGGATAAATGGGTGGGATTTACAGGAACCTGTTCATGTTGTTTCTGCAAGGCATGACTGACATAATATTTTTAGAGGAAATACTTTTAACACAAACCCAGTAAACTAGGAAAGAGTTCTGTACACCGTAGGAAAGAGGGCTGGGATGCATTTGACTTTCTCGCATCTGTAAATATTTACCATTCGGCTTGTGCTTCTTCTTCTAGACATTACCCAAAGCAGTCCTTCACTACAGTGGCTGATACACCAGAAAATCTTCGCCTGAAGCAACAAAGTGAATTGCAAAGTCAGGTAAATCAAATAATTCTTTTGCCTCATTAATTTTAGAATGTCAGTCCACTTCTCTATAGGTATTCTAAGTAGTAGTGGTAGTATTTCTTCATACTGATACGTAGTAGCATTCTAATTTAATTGTAAAAAATCTTTGTAGGTTGGTGTAACACTGCAAAACTCAGTGTTCTTAGTGCTCTCACTTATACTAGTTACCATACTATGTTACGTGCTGGTTACTGTACTAGTTACATACATTAAGTCCGTTGACATTACTGAAATCCTTCATTTTCAACAGTATACGAAGTACCTAAGTAGTTTTTAATGTCTGAAATGTTATAGCTCAACCCAGAGGGTTCATTTGTGTTAGACAAACTGTCATTGTTAGCTTGCATCAAACTTAGTCATAAAATAGCTGTGTGATCAGCAAACAATTAATTTGTCATTAGCAAACATTTAGAAGCCTTTAATACTTGTAAATGCTGAACTGACTGAACGATCAGTTTATAGATCCATTATGTCCTCTGTGAACTCATATATGGAGCAGTCTGTTATCAATCAAAACTTATGTAGGTTAATAAGAAATACATTGAAATTGAAATGTAAAAAGAAAGGCGGGGGGAATGGCAGTGAAGATGTGACTCAAACATGATGTTTGTTTTTTTATTGTTACTTCATAGTCCAAAATGTACAGTTCTTATTGATATTAATTTCTTAATATCTGGACAACCTCCCTCTTCCCCCTTCCCCCCAATATAACTTTCCTATTGTTTGATTTTATGCAACACTGGAAATTGGCCTGGCTGTGTGAGACAATTGATATTAATTTATTGCATTTTATTTTGTGAAAGTTGTGGTTGGTTTTGTGGGTTTTTTTTTTGTTTTGTTTTTGTTTTTGTTTTTTACTATTGTGGTTTTAGTCTAAATTTAGTTGTAATCTCTCATTATAAATTGATAATTATCATTGTCAATTAATGTAGTAAAACGCTGTAGCAGAAAGCAGACAGTAGGCAACAAGAGCTTTCTTGTTTGGGGACTTCTCTGTAGGTTAATGGGTAAAATCAAAGGAGTGCTGAAGAGAAATGCAAGCACAGATATTTAGTGTGACACAAATTTTTCAAAATTCTTTACCTTTTCCCATTACGGTTATTGATTATAAAAGTTAGACAAATTCTTTCATGTTGAAATTCTGCCATCTGGAAAGAGAAGTTTGTGGAATGTACATCTCATCTTGACTTGAGTGGATTTTAGAGTGGAGTTGCTTCATTTTCTTGTAGTTCAGTGGCTCTGTGTACGTTAGTTACCGTTCTGTCACAGAGTTAAGAGGCACTTGTAAACTTCTATTTACAGGTCTGTTTAAAAGAATATAAACTTTGAGCCCACTCTTTTTTTAGTGGCTTGATGGAAAATGCTGGGATTCAGGAGAATAATAAAATTTTACTCCTCTTTCTGTTGGTTTTTCACTGAATTGTCTTTGTATCTGCACACACAGCCACATGCACATGGATATATGCAAATCTCGGGCCAAAAATTAAAGCAATCAGGTGCCCATGGTTCCCTCTGTCTGCTTATCCCTGGGATATCAATTACACCATGGGTGAGTTTGCCTGCTGGGACTTTATAAGGATTCAGGTACATGACTCTAATTTGGTGACAGCTCTCTGGTGGTGGGCAGAGTGGAAGAGAAGCCAACTGACTTCCTCATGGTTATGTCACCTGCCTCAGGAGCCCGTGGTGAAAAAGGCTGAGGCAAAGATTTCAAACCTTGTGCTCACAATTCTGTACCTTTACTCTCATGTGAATCATGAGCTTTAGTCTAAAATCCCCCCAGGGAAGCCTCAAAGCCGTATTATTTAAAATACTGGCAAAAGACAGATTTTAATGGGAGTGATTTTTGTAGGCAGGTAGGCTTTAACTAGAGAGCTTGTTTGAAGTTGGTTAAGAAAAGTATGGATGGGAAGAATCCTGCCTGGGAGTTTAGAGAGGGCAACTCTGCTGTATGAAGGCCAGACAGATTAGAATCTCATTTAGGAAACTTACCTTGTCTGAAAGCAGTCTACTTTCTCCATGGTTATTGTGATAATACTTCTGAGGGACTGGGGGCTGTTGAGAACTGTCAGGGAGGTGTAGAGGTCAACTGGTAGGCGTCAGTCTGAGTTCAGACTAACGTAGTAAGAACTGAAATAATTTCTGGTTTATGACTGTGTGTTATCCCAATACATAAAGGGCTTGGTACATCTCCAGTTTAGCTTGTGTGTTCCAAACTTGCTTGTATCAATTGTCTGTCTTGGCTAAATGTTGACTAACCCAAGGACTGTGCTCTATTTCTCGAGCCTGTAAGAGAAATTGCTTTCCGTAACCTATTTGAAACATGCTGACACGGCACTTTGGAAGTATAAGGAAACTTGTTCTGGTATTGTTCTCTATTTGTAAACAGAGGACTTAGTATTCTAGGACTGGATAAACAATATCAATGAGAAACTTGGAGTTTGCTTATGTATAAGCTTGCTGCAACTGTTCACAATGCCCTGGTGTAAAACAAGGATCTACTCAAAACTTGGAAATGGAGAGAAACCCTTAATTTGTGCAATGTGCCCTTTTTTCAATGTTATTAGGAGTAAAAGATTTGCAGTTGATGCAATTACAGTTCTAAATTAGAAGGGCACAAATTTACCTCCTTGGAAGAAAGGCCATAATATTTCTGATCATCATTTACTTCCTTGATGTTGATTCACATCAAGGCTGCGTAAAGTAGCCTAGCCTGTAAATTGTTTTAATGCTGAAAGAAAGATTCCAGGGACTTTTCATAATCCAGTTTAAATCTTGTTATAAAATAAAACTGTAAATTCTGAATAATTTCTGTAATATTTTGAAGAGTATAAGAACAGAGAAATCGCTGTCCTGAATCAGCCCTGTTGGCTGTCTAGTCCATCATCCTTTCTTTTCAGAGGAAGTTGCCAGACTCCCAGCTGAAACAAACACATGATATATAATTTGCCATTGTTCAGGTCTCATCCTATTTCAGTGCTGTGTAGTAGAAAAAAGTGTGTACATGGTTCAAGAAAAGCCTTTCACATGAAACCAAACTTGGCTGGATAGAATCACATTATTGCTGCCTTCCAGTATTCATAAGAGCTGCTTGAGACTCCTGCCAATGCGGTGACAATTTGGTATTGAACAAATTTCGTGTTAGGTAATGTAAAAAATTATGTTAACTTCTGAGTAAGGAGAAATGCTTTTCTACAGTAATAGCTGCTTTCTAGTTTCTAAGTAAACATCTTTAATGCTTTTAGTTCTGAAGAGGCACAACCCTGTGTTTAACTGCAGGACTCCAAGCAGCTTTTCAAAATCCGTAGCTTTAGAACTATTGTTTATCTTACTCAGCAAAGCAGAAGGAATTGGTAAAGGAAACACCATTAAATATTGTATAAAGTAAAAGACACGTGTTTTTGTAAATTTGTTGTTTTGATTTTCATCTAAGCAGCAATTGACAGCTTTTTAACTTGAAGTGCTGGGTCCTCTATCAAGACTCCATTAAGGTCAGCATCAGGTGCCAGGCTGTCATGTTGACATAGCGTGACAAGAGCAAAACAAACAAACCCAAAATACTGTTTTCTGGAGGAGTCAATAGAAAATGGATTGCTCTTTAGAACACTTGAAAAATTATGTTGTTAAGGAGTCAAAGGGCAACATTTAAAAGCTTTCCAGAGAATGTTCTCCTTCTATACAATATAATTTCAGAGCTTTTCCCTCCTTTAGCCTTTTGCTTCCATGGGCTTTGATTCAACTCTGTAGTTTGAAGGAGACACAAATGCGTTTCAGGAGAGGCTGTAAGTTTGATTTCCCATTCTGGAAAAATCCCCAGTTCAGTGTACCTCCTAACTGAAGAAAAAACGAGTTTTGAGGTCTCTCATCCTCTAAATAAAGCATATCGACAGGGATCCAGTGTCTCAAATAAGATTTTTCTTTATGCCTTTCTGATGAAAATCCCCCTCTTTACTTTGTTGAGGGTTAGTGCATTCTCTCACTCCATAACATAAAATATAACATAACATACAATACTTTCCATGTGCCCTTGCCTCTCCTAGATTAACTCAACTACAGAAGTTACTGATATGCTCATCTCAGCTATGTTTACTTGGGAATTTCCTTCATTTACTTCAGCCACTGATCTCTCCAACTTTATAACAGTGTAAATTGCTCCATGGGGTTTAGTTCTTTTCTGTGGCAGCGCTGTGTAGATCAAAAGCAGCAACTCCAGTTGAACTTGCAGAAAGAAATAGAGGTGTTCTGTAGCAGTTCTTGGCAGGAAGGATGTTGAAGTGTCGGATCAAAGGGAGGACTGATGTTTAAGGCGGGTTCTTGTACTCCAACACTTTCTAAAGAAATCTGCTTTCCGGAAAGTCTTGGGGAACTTGATACAAAATCACGGGTATCGTCCTACTGCCTCATTGTCCTAATCTCTGGTGTCACACCCTAGGCTGCTGTCCTTGGAAACTCCCAGTGCTCAAGTCTTGGGGAACTTGATACAAAATCACGGGTATCGTCCTACTGCCTCATTGTCCTAATCTCTGGTATCACAGCCTGAGGCTGCTGTCCTTGGAAACTCCCAGTGCTCCTTTTCATATGGAAGAAAATACTTTTCTTGTACTTCCCTTACAGCAGCTTGGACACTGAAAGCGTATGGGGTGTTTTTCTGTAGGATGAAACATGCTTGCAGTTTTCCTTGTTAAATAGAGTTCATAAAATGTTGATTTTCAAGAAGTACCATCTTTCCTTAGGAGACATACCCAACTGAATCAGACTATTATCCTAATAGTTTAATATTTTAAGAGTCCTTACTTTCTCAGGAATTGCTTGTATTTGTATCTTTATCTGCCAAGTCTCACTAGGATAATCATGGTAATATTGGGCATTTGGAAGACAGTGAACCTGAGAAAAGGGAATAAAAAAATCCTTCTGTTCAGATGTTTGCCTCTAGGATGTCCATACTTCTCTCTGTTCAGGTTGAAGAAGAGATAGACTCTGCCTAACGGTTCCCTGTGGAAGCGCAAGGGAAGGTGGGTGTAAACTGAAATCTAGAAAATACTGTTTATGTGTAGGGAAAAACTTGTTCAATGTGAGTGTGCTGGCAGAGGTTGCCTGGAGAGATTGTGGAGTGTCCATCTTTGGAGATTTTCAGAAGAGGACCGGGCACAGTCCTGAGCAATCTGCTGTAGTTGACTGTGCTTTGAGTAGGTTGATACACTAGATGATCTCCAGAGTTCCCCTCCAACTTCAGTTGTTCTCAGATTCTGTGATTCCTCTCTGTTCTGTCCTTCCTCAGGTTCCTCTTGAGCATTTTTGTCTCTTCTTTCTTGCCTTCTTCTCTTTGCTTTTCTGTTCCAAGAGTGTTAGCAAACTTCCAGGCAGATTCTTTTATTAGCAGTCTTTCTTGATTTGTTAAAAAGCTTTTTCAGTTTATATGCTCTGCTTTTATGAAGTCTTTGGAGTGAACTGACACAGTGAATGCTATAGGGGAACAAAATGCTGGATGGATTACTAAAGCAGACATTTAATGGATTTCCTGGGGTACCCTGAGTGAGCTCATTGGAGAAGTCATGGAGAAAACAGTCCTTGGAGCTAGAGGCAAAGATAAAAATATCCTCCTTCAGCTGAGGAAAGGAGGAAGAAATATGGGATAGCAAGCAGAGGGGCCTGGTTATAGCTTTACGGGTGATTTTGTAAGTTGTGCCAGAGGACCCTAGAACAGAATTTAAAGATGGGACTTTTCCAGATAGCCATCAGGAGCTGATTATTTATCTGCTCCTCTCTCCAGTTGTCCAAAGATCTGAACCCAATCCACCATATGTGTATGAAGAGAGGGGTGAGAGAACGAAGAGAGTGCACGCTTCTCAGTCATCTTCTTGCTATTACTTGTGAGTGAGAAGTCCTGGAGTAGCTGATTGAGATTGTGCATTAAAATAAACCCAGACTACCCGCAGGAACTTCTCCCTTGCTCCCCTGTGAGCCCCTGCACAGTAGCATTTTGTAGATCATGCTCACCTACTAAATGTGATTTTTTTCAACTTGTGGTTTGTTCCTTCTTCCCCTCTGAAGACTATTTAAATGACTTGTTTTATCTGCATGAGTCAAAGGCATAAAAATTGTTCTTGATGTGAATAATACAAAGCTTGAGAGAAGTGCAGGAGGCAGAATGAATTTCAGTCTTCTGGGAAAATGGTTGTCACCTCTTCTGATTGTTATCTTGTATGGGAGGGGTTCTGTCCACGTCCTGTCCGCACTGGACTGGCTCCTGTTACTGTGCTACCATATATCTACACTGTTTCTCTGTTTCTGGGTTTTGTGTTTTGTTCTCCCCCCCCCCCCCCCCCCCCCCCAGTTACTAGACAGTCTGTGTCAGGATGTGACAGTAGTGCTTCCTCTCCTTTCGTGTCTGCTACTCTTCACTGTCACAGAGGCTGGACCCGCACATGGAGATAAACGAGTTGTAACCCTGTAGTCAGGAGACACCAGAACATGAAGCAAAGACATCAAACAATGTGTAGTACTGTAATAGTTGATAAACAGATTGGGAGGCAGAAGGGGAGTTTCTCTGTGGAATACATTGGCTTATTTTTGTGTTACTGGCGCATTTCTAGCATCCTGAAATTCTTTGATTTCACAGGTGAAAATACAAAACTTCTGCTGGGATATGGGATATAAGATGTGATTATGGACTACTTTCTGACATAGAAAAGAAGAATGGTTTGCTTTAGCTTTAAGTTGTTAAGACTTAAGTCTTAAATCTGATTCCTGGTACTGGCTGTGTATCCTACAGTTTTTAAAAATTCTTTTTTTATCTAATATTGGTCTGTATAATTATACAGAACTTTAAACTAACTTCCAATGGTAATGTGCTGGCCAGTGTAACAAAAGTTACTTGTATAAAGGGTTTGGGATCGTAGTATTTTTTTGTTTTTACTTGTTTATAAAAATAACTATTTTTTTCTTATGATGTTGACTGTACTTTCACCTATTTTCTTTTTGGGCCACATCACGCCTTGCAAATCAGTAGGTTAAGCTATGTATATAAAAGCAGTATATTCTCTTCCTTTTTTCTGGAGCTATGCTATTATGTGTATCTGCATTCATATCTAAGGGCACAATTACAGGTTTCAGTGCCTGAGCAAAACAACTGCTTCAGACCATTCTTTTTGTACTATTTCTGCATTTCTCTGCAAAAAAAAAATCTGCAAAGATGATGATGGAAGGAGCGTATTGCAAAGCAAAGGTGAATACTTGCCCAACATTCAGAGGAAACTTCAGACAGACTCTCGCATGTGAACATCTATGGAAAATGCCACCTACCTAACTTTTCAGCTTTTCACTGTTGATTTGAATATACAAAAGTAAAAGTGCCAGCATTTTTTTTGCATTAGTGCTTGACCTGTTGTTAATATCCATAGTGATTTGAAAACCTGATGTAATTTGGTAAGGGAAAACCAGAACTGAACTACATTTAAGGAAGCACAATAGTGTCTGCAGAGACTCAGAAGCAAGCAGAACAAACTGTTCCTGCTGGCCAAAAAATTATGAAGTCTATAAAATACACAGTTGCAGGAGACAAATCGCCTCTCCTGGTGCTAAGGCTCAGAAGTAGGATGCAAAATATATATATATAATGAGATCTGTTTTTCTAGCATATGTTGATGAGGGGAAAAAAAATTGTACGTTTTCTCTTTCATATGTCTATTTCAGATGCACATAATGTTTAACTGTAAAAAGTGAAAGGATAATACATTTATGTGAAATATAGGTAATTTTTGTGGTAGGATGAGGGCAGAGTGGTCATGATTATTAAATAGAGTACTTATTGAGCAAAACCTTTTTTATAGACTTTCTTATGACATCCAATCAATGTACAGCAAGTAGGACATCCTTAATAGAAAATCTTAGGATCAATAAAATCAAAAGTTGTTCAGACCACCTTTACTTGTACGACCAGCAGTAATAGAAAAAGGACAAGAGAGAGCCACAGAATTCATAGCTGTTATTTGTAAGTTGAATTGCGGAATTCTTAACTGCAGCAACACTAGTATTGTTCTATATCTATATAGATATAGTTCTATATTTATAACTTTTTAGAGGAACAATTAATAAAAATACTACCTTAAAAATTAAGTTGTTATCAGAATTTCTACCATTAAAAAAATTATTTACTTAATCTCTTATATTCTGATCTTAACAAAAAAAATCCTTTTTTTTGTTCTGGGTAGGGAAGGAATGGGGAGCATTCACTGAGCTTGGGCCTTGCTAACATGTGTGTTCCTTTTCATGTCTTGTCAAGTTTATCTTCTGATTCTGTTGAGCTTCTTTCTGCTGTTTATTTTTGAAACTAGTTTTTTTTTTTTTTTAACGGTTGTTCTGTGCAACTCTATTGCAGGAAATTGGATGCTGTGATTCTTGTTAGTTATGTTTTTGTTGCATTACTGCACGACATTTAAACCCACATGAAGGGAAAGTACATTCAGTTGTGGAGAATTTAAGCTGAAGAACAAGAACAGAACAATTGTCATAGGAAGTGAGGCATCCAGGGACTGCAAATCAGGTGCTGAGGACATACCTATACTGCTAAGCACAAAAGGGCCAGAAAAACATTCCCGATCCCGAAGACGAGTAGAGTGTGTACTGACTTATGTCCACACTGTATGTAGCGGCTCCACTTGTAATGGATATGTATTTTTTTTTTCTCCAGCTAATAGTGTTTGAGATAGTGTGAGGGCTGCACACCAGCCCATCAGAGTGGTACTCCTGAAGCATGACACTGAGTGTCTGTGAAACCTGATGGCACGTGGGGAGTTTGCGGGGTCAGTTTCCTCTTGGTTGTGTGGAATGGCTGTTTCAGGTCAAAGGGAGCAAAACTGGTGCAGGTGTGTCCATGCTGCCTTTCAGGAGTGCTCCCTCAACTGCACTAGACCTGAGCTGTGCTTGGTCTTGCCTTGGGGCTGGCAGTACACCAGAGCTGGGGAACAGGCTCAGCGTGTGGGCTACCAAGGTTCAGTATGGAGTTCATTCCCTTGCCCTCTCCTATTTAGCAGAATAGTTGTACCGAGGAAGTCTGTCAAAGCCAGAAAATGAGATCAGATCACTCTTGCTTTCCTTTCTGGGCTTCAGATCTGCATCCTTCAGAGACTGCCACGTTTAATCAAAAAGGGTCCATGTAGTCTTGCTTCCTATTGCTGACACTGTCGTTTTTTCCCGAAACACTTCATACTTATTGTGATCAGCAAGAGGAAACTTGACTCGATGGATGACTGGTCTGATCCAGCGTGGAGTATTGGTAATGTCAGCATTAAAAGGAAGGACAGCTAAGGAGCATGCCTTTACTTGTTCACCCTGGGATGTAAAAACGGAGTTTTCAGGCATATGTTTTTAGTCAATGCAATGAATTGGGAGAACTTATTTTTTTTTCTTGATGCTGCCAGTGTCTTCCTCCAGGAAGTTCTTAGTCTTTGCCCTAAACTTCCATTTCTGTCATGGTGGAGATAAATTATCTCCTTTTTCCCCCAGCAAATTGTATTGGCTGGCATATTTAATAATTTGAAAGTGGCATATGGGTATTTTTGTTAATATCCTTTCATCCAAAGTAAAAGCTCAACATTTTCTTTTCCAATGTGAGATTACAACAATGAATTCTTCTTACATCAAAGCATTGGATTAACCCATTTGGCATTTCACATTGTAACAATTAATGGCTTCCATTTAGTTCCTCATTTTAAGCTCATATCTTTTCAGAAGTACTGACCTGTTTCGTACCAAGGAACGAAGCTAGTCATCCATCTTGTTATAATGAAACCAATTTTTATGTTCATCTGTGGCAATTTCTTAACAAACTTCAGAGGTTCTGGACTGAGAATTTCAAGAGGCAAGGTTAATTTTTCTCTTCATTTTTTCTTGTCCTTATTCTTGTGGCCTTACATTAACATGTTGAAAGAATATGATAAATGACTATATTTCTCCTAATTGTATTGGTTCTTTGAAAATGTTCTGAATTTGGTCCTTATCCTTTTTTAAAGTTTTATTCCACAGAGATGAGCCACTTTTACTCTTTAGACACTAATTTTTTTTTTTTTTCTGCTGGTGCTACAAGCTCAACCTGTCAGTTTTTCTAGTTCAAGGGATTCTTGAGAATGATCATTGCTCGCAGTGTTGTGTTGATTTGCAGATATCCATGATTCCCTTTCAAAGGAGATAGCAAATTCAAAGTTTTAGCACATATTTGAGTTTACCTACAGCTTGAGAGAGAAAATCCTACTCTAACATACCTCTGGAAACTGCCTTAAATCCATAGTTAGTTTGTCCCGTAGTTGAATATTTTTTCCTGGCATGCAATGAACTTGTTGCATATTTCTGTTGTGATGGGAGTGTAGAATTAGAGAACAGAATTTCTATGAGCATGATTATATTTCTTTTTATTTGATGCAGTTATTTTTTTCATAGAATGCAGGCACTCTTTAGATCTATATTGAAAAAAAGGAAAATATTGATTTACCTACAGACTTCTCCCATGTGATTAACTGTGATGTAAGTCTGCTTTCGAAGAGCCTCTATAAGCACGCATTTTGTTCAGCAGTTACTTGTATCTGCTAAAGTATTTTAAATTGTTAAAAATTTCTGTATAACAATTGAGAGGGGCTGGATTTCTTTACCTTTTTGGCTTTTTTTGAGTATAACAAAAAAAAGTCGATCCAGAAGCGAAGAGCTTTGTGTAAAACTGCTGTCCCCATTGTGTGCACTGGCAACTGAGTAGTACCCTTTAAATCCATTATTAATTCTGTTTTCGGTCAGTGTTTGTTCTGGAGGTGGCCTTAACTAAATGACCAGCAAAGCTGCTTAATAGGAGAAATCCAAGCCTGGTGAGAGTGTCACATTCTCTTAATTGGAAGTCTTACAAAACAGAAGCTTTAAGCAAATGGAACAGCGAAAAGAGAGCTTTAGCCTTAGTGGAGAAATTAAAAACTGAATAAAAAAAAATCACTCTCATCCCCCGTGTTCCCCAACAAAACGCAGTATGCTGGCTTCTGGACCTTGCATAGCTGCAGAAGGGCTTCGTCTGCTCCAGCCAGAGATGCTTTTTGCACTTTGAAGCTTTGTGGATCTTTCTCTCTGACTGTCGCTCTCTTTGACTTTCTTTTTCAGTTCTTCATAATTTCTGCCCATCTGCAGTCTGAGCTGTCTGCTCACGGTGCAACGAGCACTTGTGATATGCGGATTGTGACTGTGAGAAGGAGAAAGGCGAATCTGGGTTTGGCTTGCCTGGTGGTGCAAGGCCAAAACAACACATGAATCAGAACTCGCGTGGTGTTAGGCCTTTCAGAGTATTTGGAAGAAGAAGAAAGGCAGGAGGGTTCCTGGGCAGCCCTATCCCTTGACCCCAATAAAAGGCCATGAGTGTTCGTCAGCATTTTAGTTGGTCATTTTCCTGATGCTTAGGTTACTTATTGATGGGGCTGTTTTAGATCCAAGAAATATATTGTCCTCCTGATTTATACTCAGATGGTGCAGGGACCATTCAGAGTTCAATGATTTCTTGTAACTGCCGCCTCGCAGGATGGATTGAGGTCTATTCGGGGTGATAGTTTGTCAGGTAGTGCTATGCTTGCAGGAGATTATGTTGATGGGCTTTCAAGTGAAAGGGTCAGGAAAGAAAGAGAAAGGAAAAAGAGTAGGATTAGTATAATGTTTAACCTTGCCTAAAACAAAGTGAGCAGAAGAAAATACTAAATGCTTTAGCATTAGTTTTAGAACTTTGAAGATATTTGGTGGAAACACTTTATTTAAAAAAAAAAAAAAAGTTAGAATCTGCCTGGAGCACAGTTGTATTTTTTTCTGTAGCTTACTAGACTGTAAATTTTGAAGAGAAAAAGATGTAAGCTGTTTTAATTAAAAAGAAAAAAGAAAAAAGAAGAAAGAAAAAAGGCAAAAAGCTGTTGCCTACTGGCTCTTCTGGTCCTTTGGCACTAAATAATAAAATCGGAAACCCAAATTAAAATTACTAATTTGATAACAATGACCAAAATGTAAGTATTTTGTATTTATATAAACTTACAGTTCAGTTCAATTCATTAAAAATTTAAACATTTATATAAAAATATATACACATTTAGTATATTAATTATAATCTCTTCTGAATTAAAAATAACTGAATTTCACTTGAAAGAACATAATTTTACTGGGTAAAATTAAGCATAAATTCCTTGGCTTTATTTTTTTTCAGGAACTGTAGGTAAATTGCTTTAAAGATTTAGAAGAAAAGATGCAAATGTGAGTGAAGCTACCGCATATATCAAAAGCTGTGCTCATTTTTGCAAACAAGATACATTTTTTAAAAACATAATATAATGATCAGTAAATGAATTGTTGATATAAGCTTCAGTGTGCAAACCAGGGCAGAAGAATGGTGCAAGTTGCTCAGCCCTGTCAAGAAGGGAGAAGAGTGTTGAGCACTGGGTGGATGCTCCAGCGCCCAGGTGATAAGGCTGGAATGTGAGCACCCATCGCAGAGGCAAGTCGAGCACACAGTAAAGCATTGTTTAAGATAAACGAGAAGTGGGATACGTGGCTTGTTTTAATCAAAGTGAAATATTTTGATCACTGTGTAAGAGGAGAATAATAAAAAAAAATCAAGTAATGGCGTATTTGACTTTAGTGGCTTTCTGCTGCACTGGTGGCCTGTATGCCCATCCGTTGTTGGTACCATGCCTTGTGAACATTGTGGCCTTTGCAACCAGCCTGAGCCCATGGTTACTCTGTATGGAATAAAATGAGCACTGGTCTCTTGTGGTACAGTTGCTGCTGTCTCCATCAGCTACTGCAACAGAAGCTACTCTTCCTTTTCCATCCTTTTAAATTTCACTCCTTCAGTTAAATTCCATCTTTTTCCGGTATCTCATCCAATCTTATAGCCTTAAGCCGAGCTCTCACTTTTAGCCTTTGTTTTTACTTCATCTTAGCTCTGCTTTGCAGTCCGGGCTGCCAGGTTCTCTCGATAATATGTGAATTGAGCATGCAGGAATTGGAATATTTTGAAATGAGTGATACCAATGAAAACTGGAGCTGCCACCCTGGAAGGCTGTCAGAAGCGCACAGCACCAGAGACGGCAAAGCTCAATGGGTCAGCAGCTGCTGAGTGGAGGAGTGGAGGGGATGTGGAGAGCAGGCGAAAAGGGAGGACCAAGGGTAAAATGCTGTGCTTAAGACAGAACCTCAGTGTAGGTGGAGTCAGACATTAGAGAAGCTTTAAGCACAAGGAGAGTTGTGCTAAGCAGAGCACGTGGCTGTGCTGAGAGCTCTCTGTCTGGACTTCAGCTCCGTCGCCCCCATGCTCTGAATTATAGTTACAAATACACATGTATTGATGATGGATTCAGTTACTAGGTGAAAACTTTAAAAATTCTCTCTGTTTTTGTAGATGCTGAAGCCATAGGGCAGTATTCTTCTGACATCCATATAACCCGGATGGATCAGAACATCTAAAATAGGTTTTATGAACAGTCTCCCTAAAAATACCTGTTTCTGCCCATTAACTATGAAGGAAGTGTCAGATGGCTGTCTCGGGTAAACCCTTCTGAAGTAGGGTAGAATCCGATGCCTTGTTACTTGGCAGGCAGTGTTTGAATACTGAATGACATGATAACCAGACCAAATTTGGCTTTGCAGGGGACTGGAGTCAAATGTAAGCAAAAAAGACTGCAGAGCATTAGGGTACATCTGAAATCTAGTGAAAAGCACATCTGCTGTCCTGAACTAGCAAGTTGTGGAAAGTTATGCTGGTCATCTTAATTTATAGCACCCTATAGTACATTCTTGTTCCCGGAAGCATAGCGAGGGGGCTCACCCGAAACATTTTTTGTTAATGTTTTACCTTTGCTGCGTTCTCCTGTTCGGAAAGGATGGGAAAAATCTTCCTGGTGACCATAGGTATAGAAGGTATTTATTTTAAATAGAAGCACAGGATGTGCAGAAATATGCAGTTTGGCCTCTCCCTTTTTCCAAGGGAAGTCCCACCTGCCTCTGGTGAGGAGTGGATGTTTATAAATGTTCTTAATGGGCTTCTCTATTTAATTTTTCGTTAGACTTTGTTTAATGGCAAGTGATTTTACATAAGCATCAATTCTTGGAGCATTTAAGTGTTTCTGATTCATTACTTCTGTCTACTTTCAAGAAAATTATGTTTTACTAGTTAAGAGTTTATGTACTTTGGGGACTTCTTCATTAATTTTGTTATTGAGCTCTCTGGAGCCATTTGGATTTTATAACTCCCCGATGAAGGAAGAACCTCTAGATCTGATGTACAAAGAATACAGGAATATGATTTTTTCTTTTAGCAATAGTGAACAATTTTAGTGGTTAAAATTTTTATTTTATTACTCTTCCGAGAAACCAGTTTATTTAATTTGCTGATTATGACTCTGAATGGATTTTTGTCTGCTCTTGTAAGCTTTAACTGGGTAGACGGATTTAAGATCTACTGCAGCTTTTGTTACAGAGCCCAATATTACAAAAACACAAGGTGTTGATTTTAAATATGACTAACCAGATAATGAGGAAGAAGATGAGGGGTAAGATACTGTAAAAGATTAGGTATATTTTCAGATAGATTGAGAAAATGGCAGCTAATCACTGGATTTACATTTATTCCAGATCTGTCTGATTGGTTGAAAGGCTGATTTGTGAATGACTAATTTTTTTATATGCTAGAAATGACAAATTCAAAACATTGTTTTGAATGGATTTTTTTTTTCTTCCAAAATGTTGGCCCAGAAGTTGAAAACAGTGGAAATTCAAAAGTTGAAAAAAATGCGTTTAGAATTTGAGTACTTAACTTTAAAAAAAAAAAAAAGGAAAAAAATACAAGTGAAAAAATATTAAGAATTACAGTTGGCTGATTTTTCAGATACACCCCCCTTTTTAAAAAAAAGTTATTAGAAAATGTTTATGTAAACATTTCATTCAACTCTGTTCTAGAGACCAGAAAGGCTTAGCTATTTTCCACTCACTCTGTATACTAATGGCTTCCAGCCAGCTTTTCTCGTCTCACTTCCTAGATCCAATAGAAATAGAGAATACATATTTCAGACAGTTAAGTTCTCTCTTTCCATGAACAAACCTCAAAGCTTTAAGAATTCCTGTTTAAGCACACTAAGCCAGGTCCTGAACTTGTGGAAAATTACTTTATCTCATTGATTTCCTTTTTCTTCCAATTTAGTTAAAACTTTTGTTTTGGCACTGGAGAGTGGCAGCTTTTGCTGTCAATGGGAACTGCATTGTATTCAGCATAGAAACTAAATTTCTTTAATAAACACATTCATTTAATTTTAAGGTCATTCATGTACTTTGTTATGGAAAAGTTAGTTTTGAGATAAATCAATAGCAACAGGAGGAATAATAGTCTGGCAAATAGAACTTGTAGGACTCAGTCAAGCGTATTAAATGAAAGTTAGTTTTCTCCACTTTTGATAATTACAATACAAAATAAATAAAATCATTTAGATCATTCTTAGCAAATGTTTCTTTGACTCCATAAATCATGTAAGCCTGAAAGATGTTAGCCAGTGAGTTATTTTTAGTATCTATAAATCTTGTCTCTGATGCAGTTAAAAAAGAGAAGTTTTTTTGGCTAGAATGAAGTGTTTCAGTAATAGGCAGATTTGTTTCTAACATATGCTGAAGGAATCCCATATTTTATTTAAAAATAATATGGTTTTAATTTTTCATTCATTTCCCTCTGCTTCAAAACTTCGGGTGCATCACTGGTGATGGGAATTAGAACTTGGAATTTTACCGAAATCAAAGAAAGATATTCCTTTGCTGAAACGAGCTGACAGTGTAAAGTCACAGCAGGGACTTCCTCTGCATGGTACAGTCATCTCTCGCTGCTTGGGAACTGGATGCTGTATAGCTGCTGCTATAGCATGGGTACTCAGCCAAGTGAGTTTATTCAGCTGAGTAGTTTGCATTGCAAAGGCAGTTAAACAACAATACTTCAGTATCTTGGATATCGCTCTATAAGGCTGTATGGAGCAATGCAGACATTGGGTCTGTAAATAAATTGACTGCAAAAGCCTTCACTTGGAATCATACTTTAAGTGGCCAAAATCAAAATATCAGATAGGAACTTATTCATGTTATTGGATATTTGGTTGACTAGAGATTTTTTCTTTTTTTCAGTTGTATGCTGATATTATTGCAAGTCTCGCAAAAATAAGTACCAAAGAAATCAAGTAAATAGTCCTTGTTGTGCCAGTTGGCTATTAAATGGTAAATACTAATATCGTAAGGAAAAAAAAAAAGTAGCTGTACACTGGAATAATACTTTGAGGGGAAAAAAGCTAGCACATATAATCCCAGGGTCAAAGTGGACATTTATCAATAATGTTGCTTTATAAATAAATAGACCATTTCCTTTTTGTAATCGTTGGGATGACAGCAGTAAATTATTCATCTGCAAAGTCTGTTTCTGTACTGAATTGATGGCTGAGGTTCATTGTGCTTACCAGGCTGATTCATGTTCGCTATGTAAATGGTTGAATAGCTGGCTGTTGTTACTACCGAGGTAACGAGCTACAGCAGCGATGAGATGTTGTCTGTCTAAGGAAAAAGACATATTTCACCTAGCAAAGGAAAGGTTGGGAAAATGTATTTCCTGTTTGATATTTTTTTTGAAAGAGCAGATCAGAAAGAAACATGTGACTTACAATTGGTTTCTATCAATCCTATCTTCCTTTATTCATCAGGCTCTTCTTCTTTGAGGGATGTGTTTGCAGCAGAAGTGAAACAAATATTAACAACTGTCCTGACCCTGATTTGGAAATAAATTACTGAGGCATATTATATCTTAAGGGTGTTTGCTGTGTGTATATTTCAATTATTGTAGGAACGTATGCTGTTGAAAACCAGAGGTTATTGCCCTAGTTCTTCCTTACCTTGCTTTCAATTAAATCTTAATTCTGTTACCATAGCATTGCCTGCTCGTATGCTGCTCAGTCCAGTACTGGTCATTTGTGCATATTTTTTATTTGACTGCGTGGCTGTTCTTACACTTTCTGAACCAACAGCCTCTGTCCGGTATTTTGCTCTGTGCGGGGGGTGGTCAGGCAGTTGTTTTTCACAACTGATGCAATTGCTAATATGTTTCCTATGCACGAAGGCAGACTTCTATTCAGTACCCCTGGGGACTGTAAACATCATTTTTATCATGTTGGAACTACAGGCTCTGTCAGCCCAGTGAAGTTGTTCTCAATTAGCATGAGGCAGTCCAATTCAGGAGGGAATAGCTGCTCCTGTTCGAGCCCATTTTTCTTTGAGTGTTGCCTACACTGATTTCCAGCTGTTACTGTGCAGCTTTGGGGAGCTAATGGGGTTCATTGGGAACATCTATCTCAAAAGGAAATGCCTGAGTCAGTGTCTAGTTGAATGATTGGAGATTTTCACACACACAAAAAAACGGTTAATACCCACTTAGCTAATTATCTCTCAGTGTACATGATCATCCTTTCCAGTCCAGTAATTAAAGAAAATTAAGTGGAACCCTGGTAATTTGCCCTAATGTTGGGAACAACCTATTGCCAATTACTGAATTTTGTGAATTAGTGCAAATGAAAACAAGCACTTTTTACAAACTATAGAGTAACACGTGCTGAACCTTATCCAATAATGCCACACTGCCAATAACTCACCTGTACACGCAGGGGAGGTTAATATGTTATAAATTGAGGACAGAATCTTTCTTATGCTAAAGTTTGCCCTTTTTTAACTGTGTAAAGGTTACTCTATTGAGGTCTAAATTCATATAATGCTTCTTGAATATCATGCTCCTGTTTTCTAATACAGTTCAATGAGACCTTTAGAGAATCTCCTTACATTCTAATATAGCTTAACTTTCTCCTTTTTGAAGCAGCTGCAAACGTCCTCATGGATGCCGGAGCCAGCACAGCATCTTGCTTTGATCCTTTTGAGCTGTTGCAAGGGGCTGAGAAACTGGAAAAAACAGTCCTTCTGAAAATCCAGTGCAAGTGAAAGATCACCAACTGCTGTATTTTCAAAATGCCCTTGTTACCTTTTCCTCCATGAAAGTAGTTTTGCTGACAATTCCCATGTGTGGCTGCATTAGAAACCCAGTCTTGATCTTTCTTTCAGAAGGCTCCTCCTCCACTCCTGTTTATAGTGCCAGAGCTAATCCCGTGTTTCCCAGACATCCCGTTTTCTCTCAGGCTTGCTTGGGTAGCCCCTAGAAAGCAGGCTGCCTTCTTGCCCACATCCTTTATACTAGCTCTGCCCATTGCTTCTGGCATGATCACTGTCCAGATCCCAATAAAATCCTAAAGACCCTGGTGAGCATATGCTAAATAACTCCTGGCTGTTGCCAAAAAGTTAGGTGTCGCTTGCAAACCTAATCATTAAGAGGCAAAAGGTGATTTCGGCACATTTTGAGATTTCTGTACCAGCCCCATCTCCCTCATCTGAACAACAAATAATGGCAATCTTTCCATGTTCAGCTATATTTTATCCTTATGTTTTTGCACCCGGTCTGAGACTTGGTGAGAAACAATCGAGACCGCCTTGCAACAAAGTTTATTAGGCTTCTGTTCCCTAGTTTCAGGCACCATCTTTCAGTTGTTTTCTATTAGTTTTGAACATAACAAAAGCAAATTGGCAGCTGGAGCATTTCTTCCTATCCCTGTTCTAACCTTCTGCCTGTCTTTGGGAAACTTCCACTTCTGAAATGAGTTAAATTTATCTCCAAAGCCAAAATAATTCTTTTGCAACTTTAGCTTCGCAGTGATCCTCTTTAATAGCTGTGCCTCTTTCCAAGGCCTCTCTCCTTCCAGTCCAAGGTGGCATCTGAATTTCTTTAACCAGAATCTCTCCGGTCACAATTACACAAACTGATTAAAGTCTGGATGCCTGTAACTTTCCAGAGCTCCAACTTACAGATAGGAAGGTGAAATGCTGTATGCAGAGCAGCCAAATACACAGTCTATGACCTAATGGCAAGAGTATGACAATCTATTTAGATGACCTGCTTTTCAGCTTAGGCTACCTTTTACATTTCTGTTGAGACACCTAGTTATAGGCAACTGCCTGTAAGCTGCAGGAGCCAAATACCTTAAGGTATTCGTTTTATATGATGTAAATTTAGGAAAATGAAAAGTGGGAAACTAATAAAGATTGTGGGCTTTTTGCTTGTATTCTACCACCTGTCCTTTTTGGTGGTGGAAGAACTTCTACTGGTATAAAAATGATCTTTGCTAACCTTAAAGTTATGAGGAATGAAACAGAAGATAAGGTTTTCTTTTATCCCTGCTCCTTTACATTCTGACTTCCAAACCAAAGAGTCAGTTCTCCAAAGAGCCTAAGCCCAATTTATTTTCATTACCACTAGAACACCTGAATATTTAAATTAGTCCTAGGGCCTCAAATGATTAAGTTGCTTTTTGACACTTAGCTGTCTGAATCGTGTAGCAGCTTTTTGAAAGCATATTCTGCCCTAAGGTCGTCATTCAAAAATAAAAAAAAAACCAAACCAATTCCATTAAGAACTCTGTTTCAATGGTCTCATTCCATTATTTTGATACAAGTTAGCCCCTGGATTTGATTAATTAGAAGTAAAACCCAGTACTAAGATAACTAGTACAGAAAAGCCAGTGCCATTTTTTTTCATAAAATTAAGTATTATGCTTGGCATATGTGATGTCTTAAATTGAATACTCTGCCCTCACTGCTCTTGCTCTCTGCAGTCCTCCCAGCCATCTCTCTATAGAATAATAAGGAGCTATACCAAGTTCATAATGCATTTTTTGTTAGACAGAGAAGCAAAGAATTGAAGCTGAAGAAGAGTTTATAAAATTGTACTGAATATGGGGCTTCCCCCCCCCAATTTGGCAGATGTGAAGCCCACATAGTCATTTCAGGATAAACAAGGTTGAGAATAAATATTGGTTATTTAGCAATTAAAATTTGCTTTGGTTGAACACCTAGAACAAGTCCATTAAACTTAGTCACACTTATGAGCTATCATAGAAGCTGAAAATGGTTTATGAAAAATTCTGTGATGGATCTTATGACATGACTATTATGTTCTCTGGAGAGCGTTCTGTAACTGTTTATATACAAGGCCTGTGTAGGGGAACAGTTGTGCTCGGGAAAGTTGGTGGCTGTATCCAAATGCTGTTTGTGTGCTCAGGAAGAAATACTATGAACGAGTTTTCCAATGCAAGCATTCCAGCTGAATAGCTTGGGATTCAAATTTAGCTGCAGCCATACAGTACAGGCTATGCTGACACTGGGCCTGCCAATATGGATCAGATTATATGGTTTATTAAGAAAACTTGGCCCATAATGTGCTATATGGCACACTGTTGTTACAACAGCAGCCTAGAAAATAAGGATAGTTGCTTTAATATGACATTATATGCGATTGTTTTGTGTGTGTTTGCGTAGTTTCATAATACCAGAGCTAATGCAGAAGGCCTTTGGTTTGTGCAGAGGTAGTGAAGTGGAGTAAAGCATTCTCTGCAAAATTTGAGCTTGTTGCTGAGTGCTGGAAGATTAGTTGGGCTAGTTCTTGGAGAGGGTTCAGTGGAAGGCCACTGTTGTGTGTTAACTCTGCTGGGCAGCTAAGCAGCACACAGCCTCAGTTCCCCCCCCCCCCCCCCCCGGCTCCATCCCCAGTAAGATGGGGGAAGAGAAAAGGAAGAGTAAAAGCAAAGAAAGGAAAACAAAAGAAGTAATACAAAAGCAATCTACTCACCACCTTCTATGGTTAGACAATGCCCAGACAGTTTCTCCCCCAAAAGACGGCTAACCTACCTAAACAGCTCCTCCTCTCCATTTTATTGTTGACTGTGACATTACATGGCGTGGAATATCTCTTTGATTAGCTTGGGTCATCTGCTTGGCTGTGTCCCCTCTCAACCTCTTGCACACCTCCAATCTATGCACTGGGGGTGCAGAATGAGAAACAGAGAAGACCTTGATACGATGCAAACACTGTTTAGCAACAGTTAAGTCATTAATTATCAGCATTGTTTTGGTCACAAATCTAAAACACAGCATCATACCAGCTGCTATGAAGAAAACATAACTCCATCCCAGTCAGGTGCCAGTACAGTCACAAAGATGATAAAAGGACTGGAGAACTCAGCTTAAAGAAGAGAAGGACAAGGGGAAATCTTATCACAGTCTTCCAATAACAAAAAAGATAGCTACAGACAAGGTGGAGGTTCTCTCTTTGCAAGGTTGCATGGTGGTAGAAGAAGAGGCAATGGGAATAGTCACTTCAGGAGAAATTCTGTCCTGGGTGTAAGAAAAAAAAGTCTTCACCATGTGAACAATTAACCGTCAGAATAAGTTGCCCAGACAAGTGGTGAAATCTCCCTTGTTGGAAAAACTCAAGATTTGTCTTGACAGGGCCCAGGATACCTGGTCCAAGGCCATGCTTTCAACAGAAGGTTGGCCCAGATGATGTCCAACCTGCTTTGCAATGATTCTTTATGAAAACAAGGACTGTTGGTTTGGAGATTTTTTTTTTTTTAAATAATTTTCTGAACACAGCTGAAATGTAATAAATACATAAGATACCATTAAATAGATTTCAGGGGATTTTGAAACAAATGAAATTCCTACAACTGAAAAGGAAATATAATTCAGTAAACAGTGGACTTAATATGAATCAACATCTTTTAAGGTCTGCTCCTCAGTGGTCTGGTAACTGGGGTGCTTAGTTTCTCCTTGTGTGTTAGTTCTGTGATCCCTTAAATGAGGACAATTGTCTTATTTTTAACACACTAGAAGAATAATATTCAATAAGCACTATCTAACAATTAAAGTGCTATTTGTGATACCGTTGCTTTTAGCCAAGCATTTCTTGTATTTAGCAGATATTCCTCAGGGACAAGGCCATTTTGGGTTGAAATATATTGGTGTTGAAACAGCAGTTGGATTTCTTGTTTTTTTTCTGTCTTGTAAAATACTCTAATTTTAAAGCTTAAATAAGATACAAGCTCTCTTAGGACTTACGTTGTACATGTATATTTTTCTCTTACTGTTTAACTAACATTTTTGGAGCTGTTTATTTTTAGTTTGAAAGGAGATTTCTCAAATTATGCTGTAAAAAGGTTTATTTTTGAATTTTTGAAAGAGGCAATAAAATCAGGCAATAAAAAATATTCCTGATATTGATAGATATATATTGATTTTTGTATTGCAGTACCTGATAGCGCTGTTCAAGGGGCAGCAATTGTGAATGCAACAAAACCCATCAGACAAATACTGTCAGGAGTGGGAGGAGGAGTTCACTGGAGTTCACTGAGAGTGTCATGTGAAAAAATTCCCTTGTGTTGATTTCTTTTCCTTCGAAATATGATGAGCATTTACTGTACCACATATGTAAAACTGTGGCTTTACATGGGTTTATAGGAGAAACTAAAAGCAAAGATTGTGGCAAAATGATTGGATGACAATCACATGTTTGCATAAGCAATATACGCTGTAAACATTTGTCTTGTCATTTAAAAATATATACTGAGCGGGACAGTAGATCAGATTCTGTCCTTGAAAAGAAGAGTGGATTAAAGCATCTGAATTATGTGGAAGCAGCACAATAATTGTACAGGGACCCTTAAAAACTGTAAAACTCACAGATGCAGTGTTTTAAAAAGGAAGAAAAGAAAAAAAATCTCCCACATTAAAGCAACTTCTTTTTTAAAAAAATGGTTTTAGTCATAAAATAGAAATAAAGAACAAGGAAGAGGGTTAACTGTTGCTTTCTTCCCTCCTGGGAAACGTATCAGACCATATGTTTGAAAATAGAAAACTTTGTTTCAATTCTATGGCAGCTGATGTTAGGAAACTCTTAAGATAGTGCAGTACTGACCTCCTGTGTTTCAGGATATAACAAAATAAATGTGTGAGAAAATGTCTTGCAGTTATGAAATAACATACTGATGGCTTTTTGCTGATGTGTAGGAAGAGAAGAGTAACCAGTATTGCTGTCTTCTAGTTCAGCATCATAAACACACTCATTTGGGACTTAGATTTGGCCTGCCGGTATCAGGCAGTGTATCGATAGTAGTTTTTGCCAGGAAACTGCATAGTAGCACTTGTATTTTCATAAGAAGGAGTGAATCTGTGGGTTTTACTTTCTTCCTTAAAACATTTAACATTTTAGTATTGCCCCTATTATTATCCCATTTTCTTTCTTCTGTAGTCTTGGGGTGAGTTGAATCACCGAATAAAAAAGCCTGAGTTATGGATTGGACAAGGAAAAAGGTACTTGTAAATGAGGCTGATGCTGTGAAGGTCCTGAATGTAGTCCATCTGTTATTTATTTCCTATTAAATTTTTTTGTCTTGCCACACTGTTCGTTTTTATTTGTTAGTTTCCTTTTGTTTCTACAGCCTTCTATTAATAATCTGTCCTTCATTTTTCACATTTCCCCCTTATCACACTTTTCGCTCTCTTAACTTTTTCTCTCATCTCTTCTAAAAAGAATTTTGCGTCTACTCATGCGGCGTAGTTATTTGTTAAACTCATAGCTATTTCATCCCTAAAATTTTGTTCAAAAGTTCATGTTTGCTTTTGTAAAACAAATAAGGAAAGCTTTTTGTTGAACTCTTTTTCTCTGGAAACCCTTGGTTGTGGAAAGTAATTGATTGTTATGTCAAGATGCAGTGGAATCCAGCTTGGGAAGGATTGATTATGAGCGTAAAGAAAAAGGCGCCATCTCTGCTGATGGGTGGGGGGGAGGGGAGATGAAAAAGAGAAGAAAAAGCAGGAAAGCACCAGAGAAAGAAGAGCTTAAGAAGAAAAAACTTTAAACGTTTAGACCTCTTGAAAATGGGCTTTGAAGGATTGCTGCAAACAGACCTTTTTAGAACACGTTCTGTGTTCCTGCTAATTATTGTGTGATACTTGTACACTAATGTGATAGGGGCTGGAGAAATAGCTACAGTGGAGGTAAATCCCCCTTGTGTTATTCACTCAGTTTCAAGTGTCCATGGCGTAATTTGTACTAAAAATAGCCAATAGTGTTTCTGGCTTATTATGGAGGGTTTTGAATCCTTTGCAGTGTTACAACATCATTTTTTTGGGTGGTGAATATTTTTTATCGTTGTACTTAGTTAACGCTATAACCAGTGCTCTCTGCCGTGTGATAAGGGAAGGCTGAGCATTAGCATTATATCTGTATTTCTAACCTGTACATTTAGGACTTAGAGATGGATAAGTGAATGACAAGAAATGTATCATTCTTACGTGTGTCTGTAAATTTTATCATTCTTACTGTGTCTGTATTGTTTTCAGCAAAGCAGAAAGAATAAATAGATGGTATTTCAGAATGTGTTGCAAAAAGGTATCCAGGAGCAAACTCTGCTCCTGCTTTCTGTTTTCCCCACACTGAGGGGCTGCCGATAATGTGAGTGATGGCTCAGCAGGGGCCTGAGAAGCCTTTCTCAACCTCATCTAGAGTCTCTGTGCATCCCAGTATGGCTGGAGATAGCACATCTGGCAGTATTTGCTTTGAAGCAGGAAGCGTGAGCTTGGGATTGTGGCACCGTCTCTGTTGCACTGGCTGGCAGAGCAACTTAAGCACGTGAAAAGCATACACTGCATCCATTCAAAATGTGGTCGAGCATCTGTAGCCGTGTACACTCCCTTGAATTCCTGGCAGAAATTCCAGCTGAATCAGCTAGAATTGCACCTGGCACTTCCATCGTGCTATGGTAAAAGGAATGGGTTGACCTAAACTCTAGATTTATGTGGATTTAGTTATGGAACTCTCAATAAAATCAGTGCTAACTTTAAGGGCTGTATATCACTTCGGAGTAGATAATATATACTGCACTTGGGTAATTTTTGCATTTTTCTTGAAGAGAAAGAATAGTCTCCTGTTTTGCTTACTGAGTCTTTCTTGGTTGTGAGATACGTATGTAATTACCAGAGTCATGGAATTGCTTTAGTGTAAGCTGAAGGAATCATAAAGAGTTTCATGGGAAAGATGGTGTTTCTCTGGGCTCTGCTGAAGCTTTTTTTTTTTGACGTTTAAAGAAGCAAGATGTGGTGAGGAGTTCACAGAGGATTTCAGGCTGTAGTTAAAAGTAAGTTGGAATTTGTTTGACCTTTTTCCCTGCACATTCTTTCCAGAGCATTAGGTGGCTGAGGTCAAACTGAAATGTGTCACTGGTCAGTGTCTGAATTTAATTAGTAGGCAAGGACTTGGAGAACTCTAAAGTACAAGATGCTTGATCATCACCTACCCATTTCAAATAAAAACAGAACATGATCTGTTTGTGTTTTCCTTCCACCAGCTGGTACAGTTTTCTTGAATTTGTTTGTTTCTAAATTTAAGGTTTAAATGTGGGAAAGGTTACAGGAAACTGTTGTGCTACCAGGCTGATTACTCAGCCTGGTTTATGACATCTGCAATGGTTTATGTGGACAGTCACTACTATATATTATACTTAATAACAGAAATTATGAACGGTTACCGTATTTGCTGAATTGATTTCCTTACTTCCTAGTCAAAATGGCAAGCTTTGAGTTGATTTATAGATAAATCCAAGAAAAATTAAATTCATACATTTCACTCTTAAAGAGACAGAGACTGTTGTAGATGATTGGGATGAACTGTGATATAAATACCCACTGACACTTAAAAAAAGCAACAGTTTCAGCTAGTCGAGGATGGCTTTCCTAAGCCAAAACACAGTAGTAACACTCTGCTTCTTGGTAACAAATATGTTTTCAATAACTCAAACATTTTTGTTGCTGCAACACAGCCTGCCTGATTTCTTTATGTACTACTCTCAGCATTTAAAATAATGGCAGGCTTGAATAGCTCGAGAGAACGATGTGCCCCCAGTTTGAAAACACTATGCAAATACTTGAATTTTTTTACACATAGTTGTTTAATAGTTAGTGCCTCAAAGAGAGCAGAAGCAAGAAATTCTAGGAGGTATGTGTGCGTGATAGGGAGTTTTAGTAAAATAATCCGCCTTTGGTATGTATTGATTATTTCCATGTTACCAAAATGACTTTCTAGAAATCTTGCCAAAATACAATTTAGAATTGAATTAGAATTGAATTTGAATTCTGAGTCCTCAAGTATGTGTTAACAGTGATGGCAGCACAGATATACGTCAACTTTTTCCCCGTAAAACTGGTAAATCTTTTATATTGACTATTAGAGAGTAATAGAAATGGAAATGAAATTTAATAGATTAGTTTGAAGTGTAGGATTGTACCAAGAATGTTTTCTCAGTTCATTTTCTGTTCTTTCTCTGAAGAGCTCTCTACATCATCACTTAGTCATGTATTTTCTGTGCTTTAAATTTCAAATTCTTGACTCACTTAGCAAAGTGATGGGTGGCTGAGAAGAGACAGGGTCATTGGTCTCCTGTTAACCACTGTTTCCACAGTGTAGTTATTTTTGTCATGGTATCAATCGAGTAGATAGGGTATTGAGGCTATGGCACTCCAATTAACACTGCATTGTGAATTTGGTAAAAGATGCCAGGGCAGAGCCCTTGATACCAGGTTTGAACTGGATTCCCTTCAGATGCAACTGGGATGCAGCCCTGTGGCAGCACTGCTGTATTTTCAGGGTTCCTGATGCTTGTCGGAGGTTCGTTCTTACTCTGTGCCTGGTGAGTCTGTTCAGCAGGACTCCTCTTACTAGCTTGAACTAATAACAGCCTCAGTTGGCATTTACCAGTAATCAATAATTTCAGAGGGTAAAGTATTTATCAGAAATTTAACTGGCAGGTGGAAATGGGCAGAGCAAGTTTGCCCAATACAGTGCTGGTGAAAAGAAGTTGTTAATCAAAAGAAATAATAAAAAAAAATTCAAGTTACCAGTCAAGAGTTATCTCACAGCAGCGTCGTGTTTAATCTTCTAGTGCACAATATGATTGTGATTACAAGTTTCTGCACATATACCACAATAAATGGATGCTATTCTTTTATGGCAATGATTATATTATACATTTTGGCATTTATGGGGCATAGTTGCATTTTTTTAGAATATTCAATCTTCTTGCCGTGTTTTCATCTATTGTTTTCTCTGACAGATGGAATAAGACCATGAAGTCAAGTGGCAGAGGCCATAAAGGTCTCTGGTTGCTGAACTGCTTCTTTGCTTCAATTTTCAAGTTAGTTTTGCTTGCTATAGTTGTTATTTTTCTATTTCTACTTGGTGGTTTATTTCATCGCTAAAATAACAAAGCAAACACTTTGCACCAAAGTCTTTAAACTCTGCGTGCAAAATTGTAATTAGATATGTTGTGGGTGTAGATTAGTAATGTGCAAAAGCAACATGTCATGTAATTGCCTACTGCAGATGTGCAAACAAGAGGTTTTTCATGGAGGCAAATGAACCTGCAGATTGTCTTTGCTCTCCCTCATCTGAAAAATTAGCCTGGCATACGCTTCATATTTTGAAGTAATAACTGATCTTAGTTTGGGACGGTAATAACCATCTTGAAGCAATGAGACTTCAGAGAACTATCTTTGGAAAAAAATCCATATGAAATTCAAATATGGTTTCTTTTTAATTTAATTTTAAATGACAGATCAATAAATGTGGGTCTTTGGTTGGGTCCTTTGTACTCACCTACAGCTCTGGCCCCCCTGCTTTCTCCCTCTTTCCTCTAGTTTTTCTCTCTGTGTTGAGTTGCCTTCTTTGTAATCTGAACATTTCTGGCTGTTTCTGCAGCTCTTTTACTGTATGGTGTGTGGAGGAGCTGGAGGGGAGGACAATGATAAACCGTTAGCAAAAATATCATAATTCATGTGTAATATTCCAAGCATTAAATTAACTGCTATTTAGTTATAATTCAAGATGGCCTTACCTTTATTTTTATTTCTTTTCAATCACTTGCCACGCATTTAACACTGCTGTCCATTTGCTGGATTCCCTTTGCTTTATGGTAGCTTTTATTTGTCTAATTGTGTATATTTTAATAGTTAACATTTCCTATTTCTGTCTCATTTGATGCTGGTGCTATTAACAAAGAGAAAACTGAGACCAGATGGTTTCCAAACAGTGAAGCCACCTGGTATTCTAGCAATGCCAAATATATTTTCCCCTCCATTTTTCTTTAGAAAATTACTGAGACAGGTCCAGGATTTTTTGAGGATCCCAAGAATGTGTGCGTGCAGCCAGACAAATATCCCAAACCCTCTTAAGTTTATCCTTGAAATTCTCTTCCCTGCTGTTCTTCTCTCTCTCAGGTAACTCCATCTCGCTCTTTCTTTCCATTGTCCCACTCCCATCTTCCATTCCCATCTCCCATTTGAGCTCAGGCACACGGTTTGCAGACCTTTCTCCACCGAAGTGCCTCTGAGGCTGCGGGTGAAGGCCTGACCCTGACCACTGGTTGCTCCACCACCTCTGCAGCCACCAGCGCTGCCGGGGTGGGACGGGGAGCTCTCATTGCAAGCGGAATCCAACAGGGCAAACCTGCCATTTTGGATGCGGCAGCCTGTGGCTTGCCAGCTGATGCCTTGTTGATTTGAGGGCCAAATCTGAACTGAAGCTGTTGTCGGGCGTGTGACAGTGTGAGTTGGGACTGACGTGATCGTAGACTGAAGATACAATAGTCCACACAGCACACAGTTTATTCTGAGTGGCAGGAGTTAGACTAAGCTAACCGAAAATATTTTTTCTCTGGTACAAACTGCATCTACGCTCTGCTCCCTGTGCCAGTGCCGTATGCTGGTATGAGCTGCACCATGTGCGCGGTGACAGACGAGCTGTTCGAATGTGTGCTTCTCACACATTTCAAAAGTCTGGTATAGGCAGTGCCTGTGTCAGTATTGATACATCTTTGAGACAAGCAGCGTTAACACACCATATTGACACAGGTCTGGGTCAGGGAATGGAGTGTAGCTCCTCACTTAGCCGCTGCCAGCCCTTCTCTGCCTCCTCTCCTTCTTCTGCCTTTGCAGCCCATTTCCTGGGCCCTGCTGGTTTGTAGACCCCAAATACTTTGAATGATGCCGATGTGAACCCCTGGGCACTGTGGGTTAGTGTGCGTAGGTGTTCGTCTGAACACCCTGGTTCAATTCTGGCAGGAAGAACAGCTGCCACTACGGCAGCTCTCAGCAAACACCCAGATTACTGCAGTCTCTGGTGGCTCTAGTCCTGGCACGCTGTGCTAGGAGCTGTACAAATTCAATGCACCCCCCCCCCCCCAGTATCTGCCTGAAAAGAGCTTATACTCCATCTGTAAGAGCCAGGAGAAGGGTGTAAATGGATGGGGAAATAAAAGAAATAATAAGTTTAGTATTCAGCAGTGTAACAGATAGCTGTCTGGAATGCTGTGTGTATGATATACCTGTATCTACTCATTTCTTATGATTCCTTTTCTGTGCTGTGGTCTGACAGTGGTTGTGGAGGCACTGAACTTTCTTCTTGGAGCCCTCTGTCACATGCTGGGTGCCTTTATTTCTTTGCTCACCACCCTCTTACATTATGTACCTGTTTCCAGCATGTTCCGAAAGTGTCAGAAGAAGAAGTCATCCTTCATTTGGCAGGTTTCGAGCTTCACTATCGCTCTACCAATGATTGCCTCACTGCTAACGTGGTTTCCCTAGATGGCCGCAGGCCATCGTACAGACCAGTCCCCTTCAAACACTAACTCTAGTTGAAGCTGGGTTTCTAGAGGTCCTTGTTCCTGCTGGTTACAGTGTGTTGGACACAGTCCCATTACAGCACACACTGACCAGTTTAACGGTAGGACATCTTTTGGGAAAAAGACATCAGAATCGCATCCCTTCAAAACTTCCCATCCTTTGGAAAATGGAAACTATTCCATCATATCTTTCCAGCAGGTAGGATTTACAATGTGCGTTTAAGCTTTGTGATAGGAAAATAACACAAAAACAATGTCTTGGTGGAAATACTGCCCATAAAGTGTCTGACCAGAATTACTCCAATTTTGCCTCTTTAAGCAACAAGGCATAATGATTCAAATGGGCTTTACAAAGACCGTTGCATGGAGTGACAAGGATGTTGCTTTTTGAGGCTTTTCTGTTGTGAAGAGACTGTTTTCCTTCAGACTTCTTTTCTGTATTATATTAAAACTAAATTTGCAATATTTACTGTTTCTCAAAATATGTGAATGTGCATTGAAGTTGACAGTAGAGCTGACGATGAAACTTACTGCTGTAACTGCATTTCCCCACAGCTGAAAACATTAAAAATTATCTAGGAAAAGGACAATCATTGTTTGGAGTCTGGGAAGTTTGTATCTAATCTGTCATTCAAATAAGTATGTTGGAAAGCACATTGTGCAATTGCCAGAAGTTGTGCCTTTTTCTCTTATGCCAGTGCGGGGTTCTGTGGCCTTTGGATGAAATTCTCTGCAATTAATGAACATTTCAGTGCATTTAAATGGGTCTCTTTTTTTTCAGCCGATTTGATTTGTGCAGGTTGTCTGTATTACTCATGGAAGCTGTATTTGCCTTCTGTGGACTATGCCTCCCTGCACAGGTGAACTGAACAGCGCAGACGAAAATCCCTGTTGCGTCTTACCTGTAGGATATGATGTTTCCTGAAATATTAGAAAGGGGATGGCATGCTGGCTGAATGTAGGCTGAGCCTTCTCCCTTCCAGATAAACAAATCTCTAATAAATATGCAAACCATTTCATATCTAATAAAATTAGTGTCTTTCAGAGTTTTTTTAACGTCGTGTGCCAGTCCTCCTATTTCCTTGCATACAAATGACATGTACAGTTTGTATCATTGCTGTCAGACTATCCCTGCCATTACCCTGCCTCCTCTAAAATAAAAAGAAGAGGTTTCTTGGGAAGGGTAAGTTCCTGATAATTAGAGGTGAGAAAGAAAAAAAACCCAAACAGTATTGGAAGTTATGACAAAGTTATTTTCGTCAGTCTACTTTGTTTCACAAGTAGAAGGCTTTACAGTAATGATAAAGCTCCTCTGTGTAGATGTTTTTAAAACCTAAAAGCAATCAGAAGGTAGTATATATACAGATTAGGAATGTCATTCCTGTCTTTTATAAGAGTCAATGACCTCTTTCCTAGTTTTCCGTGGTCAGTAAACAAAAACAAAAAACAACCCAAACCCCAAAGCCTGTGGCCTTTAGTGCTTGGAACTAAAAAATAGTTCGTTTTTTTATACATTTCTAAGGAAGTTTTGAAAAAGCATTGCAGGATAGCATTTAAATAACAAAGATCCTTCTTTAAATTCCCACCTTCTCCCTGCTAACTGCCATTTAACAAAGGGAGCAGTTTTTACAACTAGGGTGATTTGTAACCGTTCTTCCCCCCCCCCCCCTCCCATTGTTACTGGCTAACATCTCTGCAAAGAAATGCAACAACGTACAGCCCCTATAGGCTCCTTCAGGATGCCTGGTCTTCCTTTTCTGAAACAGTGTGGATTTTTCCGTTTGTTTGTTTTGTGTGTGTTTTTTTTTTTTTTTAAGTTTTCAGTTAATTTCTGGAATAATTTCTCTAATTGGTGGACCTTTCCTTTTCTTGCTGCGTTTTTCTGTGTGTAAGCAGGCCCTGCTGCTACTCCCCACTTTTTCTCTGATCCTAACCCAGCCAACTGTCACTTTTTAGCCTGCAGGGAACCTTCTGGTACTAACATTCCTGCCTTGTTTTTATTAGAAGGGCATCTCTCACAACATATCCCTCGCTGTTTGAAGCAGAAGTCATGTGTATTCAGTAGGAATGAATAATGGATATATTTAAAGGGTACCTTGCCCTTCTCGTTCCTTTACACATCATGAATAACCACTCTTTTAGTTTGGATTTACATATTGCTCTATGGGCACAGTTTGAAAAAAAAATCTGGCGATTCAGCTCTCAATTTAAAAACCGCTGTGCTGTATGCAACTGATAGTTTCTGTGTCTGAAAACTAATGCTACACCAAAGTCAGTACTGGCATCCATGGCTCTAGAATTCTGAAGATTTAGGAAACTGGTCACAAATTTATTTTGAAGCACCTCATAGAAATACAGCATCACAGGAGATGTGTAGACAACATGATGGGGAGTGTTGGAGCTCTGGATAGAGTTCATTTCACCTGGCTTGGATGTCTTTTTAAGATATCTAAAGATATTTTAGGTATTTTTAAGATGTATTTTTACATTTTAAAGTATTTTTAAGATGTTTTAAGTCTTCTTCAGAATGAGCTGAGTTGTTCTCTGAAAATGCCTATTTCTCTCCACTCACTATAAAAGCAAGTTGATGGGTGATGAGGTTGTGTGTAGGTGTCTGTACTAGAGACATCTCCTTTTTGTCTGATGAGCCCGCTGTTCCTGGCCACTTATCACCATCTGAGGAGTTCTCTGGGATAACGGATGTATTAAATGATAAACTGAGCTCACTTGGAATTTTCCTATTAACTGTAGCAAGCTTTAGTTGAGGCTCCAAAAGAAGACCCTAAAATTGAAGGCCAGGCTTAGAGCATAATTTAATTATCTGATCTCAGTTTAAGGATGTTAAAGTGAGAGTCTGAGCAGCAAATGTTTTTGATGGATGTGGTATGAGGGGACTGGATGTATTTTCATTGCCTGTTTTACTTAGATAACTGACAAATGGAATGGCCTAATTTCCCTGTTACTATCAACACCGTAAAACTATCCCCAAGTTATCATGTTCTCATTGTAGTGCTTTCTCTTGAGCATGTGGCTAAGATTTTTTAATATGCATCCCTTGGGTCTTGTAGCTTCAGGAGTCTAGGACAACCTATGTCTCTTTCCCATGGATTGTGGCAGGACAGTGGTCCAGTTCCCAGTGTGCAAAGGGAAGTGTGGGCTCAAGCCAGGGACTCTGAGGTGATGAGCCTGTATTCTCTAGATTACCTGTTTAAGCATTTTCTAGGTGTAGATGCAAACAATTTGGAGGTATTGAAAACTGTATACTGAGATGATTCAAGCATCAGAGTGGGTGAAGGAAATACCGTGACAACCAGGCTGCAACATTGATTTTACTAGTGGCCTTTGGCATCTTTTGATCTCAGTTCATGTGGCTGTAATTGTGGAATTGTATGACTTTCCGATGTTTCCAACAGTTTCACTCTGCTTGTTGTTATCATGATATTTGAGAGGCTGATGATGCAAATATTACATTTGATGATGCAAATTTTAGATACATACTGAAGGGCGGGGGAGGGACTACCTATCTTGTCCATTTAACTGTAAGCAGATTCTGAAATCCTTAAATTTTTTCTGCCCTCCAACTTGTCTTTCTGCCACTCAGTAATGAAGATAAAACCTTATACAGAAACAGAGGAGCGGACTGCATGAGACACTTATAACTAATATGGCAAAGGGGGCACAGAGGGTGTACAACAGGTATGGATTTTGCAACCAAGGTTGCACTGGAGGCTTCCACTTGATATATCAGTTTTCAAGAAATAACCAATAAATGACAGAATAAATAGTTGTAAGGAGCTTCCATAAGAGCACTTAAAGGCAAACAATCCATTAACTCCATAGAGTAAGAGATGGCACGTCTTTACCAAGGAACTAGATAAATGAAGCTGTAGAATGACGAGACATGAGGATAGTTTACTATGTATGTGGTATATAAGGTGCCAGCTACATGGCATCTGAGTGACGGAAACGAGACAACCTGAGTTTGCTAAGCTGTTAGCAGAGGCCAGAAGCTATAATTGCCACTGCACCTCATCATTTTCTGTAATGTCTGCGTGCCTGCACGTCTGTGTTACTCAAATCTAGATTTTTTCAGATCCCTTTCCTCTGCAGTTTGTTCTGGGCTGCATTCTGGTTGCTCTCAGTTGGACTCATTTCAGCCTCTTTCTTCTGCTTGAGCAGCAAGTGTTCCCTGATTTTTTTGGCAGTTGTTCATGGAAGTTTTACAGACCTCTTATTTTTTTTTTTTGTCTTTCCACCCCTGCGTGTCATATGCTGGCTTCTGCTGCCTGTTAGTGTTTGTTTTGGTTACCTTTTGCAATATATGACTACAACTTCCACCCTTGATCTGTATTACAGTTTTCTGAGGTCAGTCTTTACATCCCTTCTGGGGTCAATCTTTTTTACATTGCATACTGTATATTGCAGTTCAGGTTTTGGCTTGATTCTTTGAAATTTTCTGCTCTCTTTGGACCAATATGGTCCTTGTGTTATAGGAAAGATTTATTAGGTGGGGTTTTTTTTGTGTGTGTGTTTTTGCTGGGAGGTTCCCCCTTCCTGCCCTGAACTGTTGTGGCTGCCTGTCTTTTCTATGGATGTGCATTTTTGGGTTATATCTTTCTGGTACACAGTGGGCAGATGCCTCTGAGCTCTGCTGGTACTATGAGCCAACTAAAGGTTGTACAGCCATAGTTTGCACGGCACTGAGCCCAAGCTAACACATCCTGCCTCTCAGCAGGACTTACTAGCTCGGTCTTGATGCCCTAGCCAACCAGCAGTTACGCATTTTCTGTCCACCTTGGAGAGTAGGCAGAGCAAGCTCACACGCGCTTGTGATTTACTGCGTACTTCCTTCAGAGTACACAGCTCGTGAGTTCATCATTTTCCTGGTGAATGCCTGACCATTCTCCTTTCTGATCGAGAGAACAGCAAGACAGTGACTGTATGTTTAGTTCAGAACCTGGAGTTAAAACCATGTTCCAGGATTTAGCAAGTCTATACGTGGGGCGTTTAAGTATTCCCCCCACCCCCTTTATGTCTGATAATTATCCTTCTCTTTGAAGAGTTTGCTGTCACTAATTTCATTTTTGAAGGTAGTATTAAAATTTGTGGTAGTTTATCATGTTGCATTTAGATGATACATATATACTAACCTTTCATTTTCTGCCCGGGGTATGATGAGAGATGATAAAGGCAGATCTATTTCTGTTGTGGCAGAGTAAAAAATCCTTCACCTCCTCAGACTTCTGTTCCTTGGAGATAAACTAGCTCAAATACAGAATATACCAAGTGATAAAGAGCGGACAGAAGATCTGACGGTATTTCTCTGAAATTGCACGAGGTTGCAACCTCATCTCTCCTTGGCTGCAGTTCTGCACAGAATTTGTTTACTGCTTCTAAAATGTTGATGTGAAGTTTGTTTCACAAGTTAAATGGATGATAATTGCTGGTAGAAGTTGCGGTAAAACAGCTTAATCTGCCACTGGCTCGTTCTTTATGTAGCCTTCTCTGTGCGTGTGGACTTTGGAGAACACTAGTGCTATATTTTACTAGAAAAGGATATGACTGACCTCCACTTTGCCCAATAGCAAAACAAGGTGCAAGGCATTTGAGCAGCATATTTAGTGGCATAAAAATAATTTCTTGAGCAGAAGCACCTCAGTAGTTTTAGTGGCAATAACTTTTGATGGAGTGGAGCCTCGGTGACTTATTTGGATGTAAGCCTGTTGAAACAGGCTTGGATTGCCCTCTCTTCAGTCATAATTTTACTTGGATCCCAGCTACTGTTCACATGCTGTTGTGATACATCCAAACAGAGGACTCCATCTTTTCCTCATTCTGAAATTGTTGATCTCTCATTGCCTCCAATTTCCTGTCCCTGCACATCCCGGGGTCTGGAACGCTTTTGCCTGTGATTTTTCTGTGAACCACTCTCACCATCCTCAGTATAAAGAGACCACATTATAGAGACATTATCTCCAGAGTTACTATTTATACATTTTAATTTGCACCCATCCAACATTTTAACTGTTCTGACGTGGATTCCAAGATTTTTGTTTCTTAGAAGTAGTTCCCTGGCAAAACTGTGAAGGTCCTTAGGGAATTACAGTGCAGAGATTTGCAGATGGTTGGAGGCTTGCTCAGACGTACTCTACAGGGTAGCACAGACAGACTTGCCCAGTGTTTGAATGGTGTATATAGAAAGAGAGTATATTTAATGTTAGTGATGGCACTTGAATCTTTTAACTCCTTATTGTTGCAAATGATTTTTGTACTGTTGGAGTGTTGGCCTTTTCAGATTTAAAACATCTTTGAATGAGAAACTTTTTTTCTCTCAGAAAGTTTCAACTCTTACAATGAATGCTTCAGAGATGTGAGTTCTGAAAATGGCTTTTTTTACTATATTAAAAGGAAAAATTTCTAAAATATGAATGTGTGCATTCTAGAGTCTGTTTGAAAATATTGCAAAATGCGGTCTCAGGGAATACTTGGTTTGTTTTATTTGACTCCCTACAATTTTTTTTTTCTTTTAGCGCAAATTCCTTTAGTTGACTAAAACCAGTAAAACTCAGGGGGTGAAATCTTTAACCTTGCAGTCCCTTTTTCCATCAACACTCATTGATCAGTGGCCTTTTAGGAGTTCATACTCCTTGACTTTCCTAAGAAGTGTGCAACCTATAGCTTCCAGTTCATATAAAAACGTTGAGGACAGTTTAGTCTGCCATGGGGGCCATTCCTAGTTCCTGTGTTCCAGATGTCTGTTTAGATTTACTGTGGACAATAATTCTAATTGAGTGACAGTGGGAGGTCCATGTTTTACTGCTATTAGGAGAAGCCATGCTTGGGCATATTGGGTACTGACTGTTATTGGGTCTTAGATGGTACTTAAATGTACCTCTAATATGAGCAGGACTTGAATGGGATTTAGAGCTATGGGCAGTGTTAGAAGACAGGCTATGCCTTGAAGACTGAAACCTAGCTTTGTCAGATAGGATAATGCTAGGGATCCTTCATAAGAAGAAATAGTCAACTAAAGGAAGTCTCATTGAGTTTAGTCTGGAATTGTTCTGTATGTTTCATTTATCTGTAAAGGTTTTTTTTAAATCATGTTCATAAAAACCTAATTTACAGAGTAAATTTTTTCTCTGTCTTGCCATTAAGTTTGTAAGAAGCAAGATAAATCAGGGCAAAATCAACAGACGTAGGTGCTCTATGGAAGAAGCAGATCCAAACAGAGGCATCTTTGCCAAGATGAACCTGTAGGACCTGTGCTGTGGGAGAGGATTTCTTGCCAGTCTGTGAAAACCAGTGTATTAGCAGATGGTGACCTTTGGGAAGGAGTTGTGTATGCTGGGCACAGAAGGAGCAGATGGCGCTGGGCAAACCTCAAACCCAACATACTGAAACAAATTCATAAATATTCAGGGTGTGGTGAAGACTGTAGGTCTACGAACATTCCTCTCAGGGCAAATGTGGTGTGAAGGGTCCCTTCCTCTCATTCTACCCTGCTTACTACTTCCTTGCTGGACATCAGGCATGGTGGTGCTACGGTCTGTGGGGCTGTGCAGTGTATCAGAGTAAGGAAAGGGGGTATTTTGGAAGCAGATTATTGGCTTAGTTACCTGGTCTGTACAGGAAAGTGGAGAAGGGACTGTATGTCAAACCAGCTTTGACATTGTTTTAGCTTTTGGGGATATAATATTCAGTTTGTAGTGGCTGAGTAACTTCTTGAGTAGAGATGGAATGAAGAGTGTTTCTGAGGTCAGCATTCTTCATAGCTTTCCAGTGATGATAAGAGCATGAGGATCCACCATGTTGAATTCTTGCTCTGCTTTCTTTTTGTTTTTGGACTGCTATGTTTGTTCAACTGATACATGCTTCTGTTATTGCAAATGAGTCTGGACTAAGGATAGGTGCCAGAAATCCCAAGAGAATAATCAATCTTCTAGGCTCCATTTATATTTTCACTGTATTTTTCTCAGGAAAAATTAATCTTGTTTTGCTAATAGGTGGTTTTGCTGCCAAATACCACGTATACCTGCAAAAAAAAATGAGCAGCGTTTTCTTCAGCTTAAGATTTTACGTACAGAGTAAGACTGACCCTCTGCCCTTGGCTGCTTCATGCTGACCTCATGAGTGGATTTACACAGTCCTGTCTTTGGGCCTTTCAAAGATATCTTGTTGATGTCACGAATCTGAGAAATTTGATTTGTTAAAGATCTGTTGGATCACTTAGTCCTTTCACTGTGGGTCTGTGCAGAATTACTTCTCATGAAGTATTTTCACTTAAAACTTTTTCACTTATGGTGATTTATTACTGCTTTATTTCTAATGTTTATGCCACACATTCTTTCTCAAAGGATCAATTTTTCAGGGCACTCACTACTGAGGGTGCTCTGCATTTGTGAGACTGCACTGAATTTTGGAGCCAAGAGGGAGGCATTATGAACCACTGGCTGGGATTTTGGTGATGAGTTGCTAAAAAGCATCTTTGTAGGAAATGACCTCATTTATGATTCAGTCATTAAGGGTTATAGACATTTCCATTTCAAAACTAAATTTCAAGGGTTCCAGTTTGTCGTGGGTTGACCTTGGCTGACTGCCAGGTGCCCACCAAGCCGCTCTCTCACTCCCCCTCCTCAACAGCACAGAGGGAGAAGATACGATGAAAAAAACCTCACAGGTCAAATTTAGTGGAAAATAAAAAAGCAAAGGCCATGCATGGAAGCAAGCAAAAAAAGAAGATTTATTCTCTACTTCCCATCAGCAGGTGGTGTCCAGCCGCTGCCCGGGAAGTGGGGCCTCAGTGTGCTTAGCAGTTGCTTCAGAAGGCAAATGGCGCCCCCTCCTTAGCTTTTGTTGCTGAGTATGGTGTTTTCTAATATGGAATATCCCTTTGGTCAGTTTGGATCAGCTGTCCTGGCTGTGCCCTCTCCCAGCCTCTCGCCCACCCCCAGCCTACTGGCCTTTGGGTGGGGTTGGTGAGACGTCCTTGATGCTGCGCAAGCGCTGCTTAGCCATAGCCAAGGCACTGGTGTGTTATCAACACTGTTCTAGCTATAAATACAAAGCATTAGCACTCTATGGGCTGTCATGAGGAAAGTTAACTCCATCCCAGCCAGACCCGTTATGCAGTTAAGTCATTCAATATAGTGATATTTACAGCTCCTATACAGAGTATTCTTTTCTATTGTAAATTGGTTTAAAGCAATTAAAGTGCATTTTAGTCCCTGGTTTTGGAGTAACAAAAAGCTTTCAGGGTAAGAAAAACTTGAATTTTAAAATTATCTAAAATTGGAGGTCAGTCAGCAGTTGTTTTCTCCCATCTTCGTTCAGATGCATTCTTCATACTGAATAGGATTTTTTTGGATCCCAGTTCTGAATGACTGGTGTCATCGTTATTATTTGACGTTTTCTGGAAACTGCGGGGTTTTGTTCTTTTGAACTCACAATAACCAGTGGTTTTATTGGGCCACATTTCACTGAGCTGTGGCCTTCATGAAACATTACATTTATTTGTGAATTTTGTAACTTAAAACTACATTTTGAAGTTAGATAGCAAAATCCAATAATGCATACGTTAACTCTGCTAATATTTTTAATAATTTATTTTATTATGGTTTCAGAGTAGTTATATAGAGATAACCTTACTCCTCTGAAGTGATTTATTAATGGATAGTAGGAGCCCTTTTTATCTGACTGAAGGATTAAAATAATGTGAAGTTAAAACTATCTAGTTCCCTCCCTCTCTTCTTCTTCTGTTCTTTTGTAAAATGAATAAAGGTCATTTGAAGTCAATGGCTGGTACATTTGGAACTAATAACAGGAAATGCTCTTTCTTAACAATAGCTAATCTTTCTTATAGGCAGGGCTGAGCCCATTTCCCATTATAAGGTGTGTTCACTTGCTCATAATTCTGGTAAACTTTAAGCAGTAAGGCTGAACATTTCCGTGTCAGCTGTCTGCCTCAGGCCAAATTTGGAATTTTTATGCAAAATACTCATCTGTTTCCAAGGCTGTCAGTAGGACAGACTTTTATTCCCTCAGTTGAAGTTCTTGACACTTTTTGTTTTTTGTTGTTGTCGAATAGCTTTTTTGTCCTGGTATTTAGGGCTAAGGATTTGAAGCTTGCTGAGATGGAAGAAAGTCTTTTGTTTTAGGCATGTGTCCTTGGCCATGGAAGTCTGTTGAAATTTGGTAAAGTTTTGTATGACTTCAGATAAAGTTCACATATACTCATAGGATCTCTTTCTTAGCACCGGACAGTCCTGGAATGTTGTGTCCAGCCAGTATGTTTAAGGGAGCCTCTGCGTGTCAGTGGAAAGATGTAGAGTCATTTGGTAGAAGTAAAGGGAGGTAACGGGCAACGGAAAAAGCACATTTGAGAAAGGTATCTGAAGTGCCTTGGGTAAAGTGACTTAGCAAGAAGCCATGGAGAAGTGGACTAGACTGGTTTAGAAACTCAGAGGGAGACAAAGTGATGCCTGATAATGGTGGGCAAATGGAAAGAAAAGGCTTGAACCTGGGGGAGATGAACAGAAGGGCATGGACCATCAGTCCATGCTTTCCTCAAAAGCCTGAGTGGAAGCGGTGTTTCCTTAGTCTGAGGGTGGCGTGAAAAGAATATACTCGTGAAATCTAGAGTCATTTGTGTGTGAATTTCAGCTACCTCTGCGGGTGGAACACAGGAAAAATGGTGGTTGCTCTGCTCATTTACTACAGTGTCTCACGGATTTGTTTGATGGGCCTATGCTTGAACTATATACAACGATAACTATATACGCTAAAAGTGCATTTAAAGAAAATGCAAAGGGTATGAACATACACATTAAGGATTAGGATGGGCAGGACAAACTGTATTCTGTAGCCTTGTGAAACTTTACTTTTGTGGTCTAGGGTATTTTTTCCTGTCTATCACCATGTAAAAATTAAGTGCTTGCTGGTGAAATGAGCCTAAGCCAACCATGAACTACAAGTTTGGTGCATAAGCTGGATGTTTGCTGGTTATCAGTTGTGTAAGGGAGAATGCTGCTTTTTGTACTACTGCTCTCCCATGTGTTGCAAAATCTGGATGTGTGTAGTGAATAAAGCAGGGGACATAGGAAGTAAAAGGAAGTTGTTGTGGATAAGGTGGCTAAATCCATCTGTGGAGACATGGGTTCCAACTATTTTGTCTTTGCTACAGAGTTCTGTCTGTTGCTCAACAGTGACTTAATATTTTGCAGATTTCATCTTGTTTCTTGATGTTGAAATTGAGATTCCCCAAGACTGATTTACAGAAGTACTGAATATTTGCCCAAGTAACTTAAGTCCATAATTTGAATATATTCATGTGTTAGGAATCTGATAGTGAACACCCTGAGATCCCTGTATGTTTTTGGAAATTAAGCTTTTTTCACCTCAGTTTGCAGGTTGCCCTAGAAGCGTTGGATAATACCATTCCTACTTTCCAGGGTGCATTATGAAAATTGATTAATGGCTGTGATGAGAGCTATAAAAAAAACCTCCTGAGGAAACTAATATTCCTGCCTTGATGGTAGGATCTGAATAGTCTGGTTTGAAAAAGGATACAACCACATATGGAACCACCTCTGCTGTGTATCGAATAAAGCAGGGGGCCTGCCAAAGGGTAATATATGAGTACCTGATTAAAGACAATATACTAATGCATATGTGCAAGAGGGACAAATTAAGCTTGTATAGGCAGCCATTCCCTAACTTATGAATGTTTGGCTTTGCAATCTTCTAAATACTCTTTTCATGAAGCATATTTTTACGTGTAATTTATGTTTCAACTGGGGAGGTGAATGGTAGACTCATCATGAAGAGGAGCTGGAACCTGAAGCTGTGTATTAGAAGACTACAGATTTAGTTATAGCTATTTTTCTGTGTGAAAATAAGTGCTTGCTTGATGCTGCGTTGGCATCTGTAGCTCTGTGGTTACTGCTTTGAGAATGAAATGACCATGGAGAATAGTTGCCTTTCCGCAGTTGCAGTACACATGGAGGTGAGCCCACGGCACCCCCGGAGGAGGCAGTTGCTCCGATACTGGGGAAGTTTGCCCAGTTGCTGCCTAACTCTGTAGATGAAGGAAGGCTTCCCCTTTAAGGGCTTGAAAGCCTTTCACAAATGCCTTATTTACAGTAAAAAAGAATTGCTACATTGCTAGAGGCGCATTGTGGAAAATGACAACAACTCTGTTCTTCTGTATTTTCTGTTCTGTAGGTAAAATACAAAAGAGACTTTGAAGAAAGCAAAGGAAGAGGGTTCAGTATTGTGACCGATACGCCCGAGTTACAAAGACTGAAAAGGACTCAGGAACAAATCAGTAATGTATGTGACTGCCACCTAAAGTGATTGTAGATGGAGAAATAGTGTGTCTAAGAAAAGGCGTGTTTGTTGGTGTTTCTGATGAAGTCTGTGAGAGTGAAGAATCTGATTTTGGTGACAGATTTGTGTATGTCAGATTTTGAAGTGTGTGTAACTTTAAACCACGGACTTGTACAGCACATTGGCAATGTGTGTTCACCTCTCCAGCTTTCAGCAAGTGTGCTCAAAGTATTTTCTATACTGAAGTGATTTGACACTTTTTGCTTTTTTAATAGATTTGCCAGCAAGTAAGAATACTTTTGTAACTTTTTATTTACTTGTAAACTATATAAATTATATAAGCTGTAAAATTTTGTCTTTTTTTAGCAGGGGCTGTCAAAATTAGCATAACTGGCAAGATGGACTTTTCTAGAAGCAGATAAAATTTTGATACCGAGGTTTTAAAGAAAATACATGCAAGACAATGTTCTGCAAGATGAGAAAGGAATAGCAAAGCCTTAACCATGTGTTTCATTAACATAGAGCTTGAATGGAGAATGCTTTCAGGAGTGGGATTTTTAAAAATTGGACTTGTCCTGACATGTTTTCACTAGGAAAGTTATTTATTTATATTGTATTCCCTTGTCGCATGTTTAACTCACTGCATGATGGAATATTGGGTGATATGCAGTGCAAGTTATGATATGTATGAAATAGGTAAGAACTAGAGGGAGCTAGAAATAATACAGAGTCAACACCATTAGCTTTTCCTCTCTTCCCTCCTGATCGTTCTTCTGCTATGAGGACTTGTCTTCATAGATTATATGATCAGAAGAACATGATGGAGTTTATTTACTTGAAAGAAAAAAACTTTTTTCAGCTTGGGATGTTATTGAAAAAAGAGTCACTGAAAAGTACTAGTTTATCACAGCAATGGACATGTACCATTCTTGCTGAAGCATTCACAAGTTAAGATTTTGATGTCTAGAGCTGGTCTTTGAGGTGAAAAATTTGGGCTCATTTCCTGGAGTCTTGGCCAGTGGGGAGGACAGTTAATTTAAGAGCTGTGAAAATGCTCCTATGGGTAGATAAGATGAGAACAAAAGCTCATATCTTATGTTAACGCTGGGGCTAACTGAAATTTCTGATTTGTGAGAGAGAAAGATGTATTCTTCAGAGTGGCAAAAAGAATGGCTATTAAGACTTCCATTTGGGATCTGGGAAACTTCAGCAAGTCCCTGGTTTTAATCAGCTGTATTTTTTATTCAGACCGGGAACTTAAATTAGGTCCTCTCATGACCTACATAGCTTCCTCGAGCAAGAGTGATTCTTTTGTGTTGGGGTAGTTCTGGAACGCATCAAGGAGATGAAAAGAGCAATGCTCTGATGAATGCTTAATCCTTTGCATGGGTCTGCTCTGTTAGGAGAAGTTGAGAGGAGTACCCTACAGCAGGCCTGCGGTACTCCATTTTGGATGTTGGCATGCCAGGAAATTTAATTAGATATCCCAAGCCCAGTACCCTCAACATCAGAATATAGAATAGTATGACACAGATCACTTGCATACTCTTTCTCTCTCTATTATTCAAAGCATATTGGGTTTTCTTTTGTGGGAAAGGGGGAAAACAAATATAAACAAGTATTTTTGTGAAATGGGAAGGAGTTTTCTTCCCATCTCTGTTTTTGAGGGGGACAAAGGCGTTTCTCTTCTAGCAGAAGACCTTCTTGCACAATATATGATACTGTCTGGCTCCTGAACCAAAGGTACCTACCTGACTTTTCAGACCCCAGAAATATGGTTTTATATGTGAAAAGTGTTTTTATTTTTTTTTTTTTTTCATTTTTATTTTCTCGGTGGTTGGATGTACCACTCCTGTCTCTTCATTCCTAACCACTCAGTCTTAACAATATAGATTTGTTCCATCCAGTCTTAACAATAGAAAGTTGTTCCATTCAGCCTTAACAATGCAGAGTTGTTTTCTTTTCCTGGTGTATGTAGTTGACAGAGATTCCAAGTCATGGACTTTATTAGAAATAACTATTATTGAAGGGTAAAATGGAATTTTAAAATGTGCATGATAGAAGAATTTGCATTTCATTTACGCTTACACTAAAATAATAATTTGATTTATAGCATTTTATCCTAGAAAAATAATTCTTCATAGGCCACAATTTGAATCTAATTAGAAAACTCCTGTATTATAGAAATGCATTCCGCACAGAGTAGTTTCTGTATTTATCAGATAAACAGTATACATCATGGACTAAGGATCTAATTAAGGTTTCAAGACATTGAAAGGTAAGCACTTTAACAATTCTAAAATAATTTTACTTTTCATATGTAGCAAAATGGAAGAATACTAATATATATATTTAATTTTCAGTTTTGTTTTGATTTCACCTTGAAGTATTAGAAACTTCTCAAAGACTCTATTTTAAACAAAATTGTAACAACTTCATTGAAGGGGTAAGTGAGCACAGTTAAGTGTGTAGCTGTTCTAAGTGTGAAGATAAATAACAAAATAAAACTAATGATAATAGATGTTACTTAGCAGAAAACTTTGTAAAATATTGTCTTTTTGTCCTGATGTGAAGTTTTGCAGCATACATTAATATTAGCACAGTGCTCTGAGTTTTTAAAGAATCTCTTATGCTATCAATGTAACCCTTGTGAGGAAAACAGGTAGTGGGGGGAGTGGGAGGAGAGTGGGAGGGGGTTGGATTTTGGTTGCTATTTTGCCACCAGCAATCCTGCCTCTGAAGACTTTGGCCAAACTCGTGGAATTTATTCTGTGGCTCGATGGAGGTATCAGGACCCAAATGGAGTTTCTTAGAAAAGAATGAAATTTACCCCAGTGTCTCATATTTTTTAGCATTAAAAGCTTAATTCTGCAGGTGTACAACATGCACATTAGAAAGAATCATGATGTCTCTCCGGGACGTGCAGGTTCATCTGCCCCAAACCACAACTATTACAGCTTCTTAGCATTGAGTTAGCTTGAAAGGCATAAACCGCACATACTAGCGTGCTAGTCTAGATTGATGTAGGAAAGGCTGCAGAAACTAAGCACCTCTTTTTTACTGATGAGCTTGCAGGATTTTGAGCACCCTTTGCATGGTTGAGCAGGCATTTTAAAATGTAAGTAAATTTAATGAATTAATATGTGTGAAAATGTTTATAAGTATTATAAAAAGTATAGATGTTTATAAGTATTGTAAAAGTTATTAGTATTTTTTCATTTATTCTAAATATAAAATTTCTATCACTTCTACTGCAGATGTCACTGTTTCTTGGCTTTGAATATGTAGTTAATACACACAGAATTTATAGTGTTCACACAGAAAAATGTGTTAATTTTGTTAAAAGACCTTGCAGTGGTTTTTGTCCATCTTGAACTTTGTGAGGATTTTCGATATGAGTGCAAATATTCTCAAAACAAAAAAAATACCATGTATTTTTATAGCTGAATTTGACAATAAGCTAACTGTAAACTGATTTTACAAGGCAAAAGTTAAGGTGGCAAAAAGAACAGAATAATTGAAGAAGATGGCAAAAGCCTGTTTATTGATCTACCATGACACATGGCTAAATAAAGAAGTGGGAACTCAATCTAATAATATTTCCTTTGGGGAAATGGAACACTTTCAGCAGTTTGCAGCAATGAGCTGCAGCTTACTGCCACTGCACTTTTATGTCTAGATATATGGCTTGAAGCATGTTTTATCCTATGTGAAATAAGTTGCTCTTTCTTAAATCTGTTCCTGGGAAATGTCTGCAAACTATAAAGCAAAACAGGTGTCCGTACAAATTGATGGAGTGAGAAGCTTTCCTTACGATAAAGGCCAGTGCTCGGATAGTAGAGGTTGCTGGCTTGATTGTATGGCTGGAAGGGTGCATGGAAGCTTTCACAGTGGTTGCCCTCATTACACTGAGAGCCCATGTAAGCATTTCTCACTTCCACATTCATGCTGTTATGAACTTAAGTCATGTGGGAGCAAGAAGCAGTGCACATCTGTGTCCTTCTTCCCCTTGAGAGCTAGCAAAATGGAGTCACGCAGGTCATTTATACGTATGTGACTCGTTTCCCAGGAGGTGTGGATTGTATATGAAATGAAAACTATACCTTAAGGTAAAAAAGGAAAATAAGAAAACAGATGAAATATGGTTTACAAAACATATTTCCAAGGTATCCTATTTTGGTGAAGACCTTAAGTTAGGAAGAACAGTAGAGTTAGTAAAGAGAAGGTCATTGAATCACCCCTGGGGGATGAGGGTATCTCCCCCATCTACCGGGAGTTGAACTCCTCACTGAAGTTAGTGAAGCCTGTATTGGATGCAGAGAGAGAGCATGAAATCCAGCTGATTTTGGGAAAGCCACAAGTAAAACCAACCAGTGGTCTTTGGGTTTTGGTTTTGTGGTTTTTTTTTTTTTTTTTTTTTTTTAATATGCTTGTTCCAAGAAGTAAATTAACAGAGCTTTTTGCTTATTTGTGTGAAAACAGTGTTTTAAAGATTCATTGAATTATTATGTAAAATTGCACTTTCTTTAGATATAATTTTTTATTATACAAGATAGAATTTGCTTATAAATGAAAATCTTGTAACGTGCTCAAAAGCAGTGTATGTGTATTTGAATGAGAAAGGCTATTTATTCATTGTCTTTAATGAAATATGATGCATTTTTTTTTTAAGTATGAAGGGTCACATTCTACCTCCAGTTAAATTTATACGGCCTCAGGGGAAGCAGCAGAGGACAGGATTTCCTCCGTAATTTGAATCAGCTAAACACCTGTTTTCTGGAGAAGGACAGAAACGGTAAGGAATTGGGTACTGCCTCAGATGTGATATGAATATGTCTTCATGTAGGAACTGAAGGAGAAAACAAATGACATTGCTACTGTACTTGTGCACATCTGAAATTAGAAACTCTCCCTAACAGACATTGAGCCATGGCTCTGTATTTGGAAGCTATTGGCACAGTTGTTCAAGCAGTTTACTTGCTCAAACATAAAATGGTCTCTTAAATTGCCAAAACAGATTGTACAGAGAATTGGCAGGAGAAGATGTTAACAACAAGGCCCAGAGCTCCACTTGTAGGATTCACAGTGTAAAGCCTACAGATACTTGTCTCTAAGGGCTTTTTTCCCTCCATTGAATTTAAGTGAAGGAGAAGAATAGCATGAAAAGGAACAAGAAAAACTGACAGCAACATCAATGTCTACATTTCACAAAACCAACCATAGCACATCAACGAAGAGACTGCATAAGCATGCTAAATGGCATACTAAAAGAGTGCTTATTTTTCTGGGCAACACTGTGATTTTCACTGCTTCTGAAGTGATTCACACTTTTTCTGGCTGTCTTTCTATTCCTAAGCGTGATATTTTTCTTTGTTGTTTCATTTGGAAAATATGCATTTAATCATATACGTCAACTGTGTCTACTAACACAGACAGAATAGCCCTTGCTGACCAGTGTGTGAAGTGCTGCTTGCCCATAGCAGGCGTGCAAGGCTCGGTGCGCCACAGTACCGATTGCCTTCTGCTCCTGCTGATTCCTCTGACTGTTTAACATGAACTGCAACTCCAAAGGCTATTCATTATTTGGTGTGCTGTAGGCTTAGTTCCACACAACTGCATTTCAAATATGCTGCATATAACTCGTGATTAAGCATCTACCAGTTGCGTTCAACATTTTTTTTTTCTGGCTGGAAGCTAGGAACTTGAATATGTTATTCCTATTGCTAATACAAGTGTATCTCTTCAGGAAGGTGGAGTTTCTACTGTGCTGCTGGACAGTGAACATACATGCATAGAGTCAGGTCCAACCCTTTTCTGGGTTTATCTTCTAATCTTGCTTCATGTAGATACGTATACACGAAAATTCTGAGAAGCCCCAGGTCATTTGGCTTTCTAATATTTCTATATTGAAATTTTTTGAGTTCTCATTTTGAGTAAGCAGAAATAATTCTGCCTTTAAATGTAGAGTCCTAATAAATGCTTTAGAAATGACTTAGCAGAAGAATCACATCAATTGTAAATGACTATGAGTATTTTTTGCAGATTTTTATATAGCTTTCATATACTGTCCAGCTTTCAGAAATTTGTAAAATGAATGAACATATGCTTAAGAAATGATGAGTCCAAGAAAATGTAACTAATATTTATGTAGAACTTGTGCTAAGTGAACAACTAGAAATCTTTGAGAATGCATTTCAAACCTCAATGTGTATTCTACTTAAAAAAGAAAATCTTTCTTTAGTGATCATTATCAAGGTATTATGCAAAGTTAGAAAAAGGCAGTGTTAAATTAGCCCCTATGTGTATGAACTCTTTACCTACACTTTCAGTAAAAAGGCTTAAATTATTTATTGGCATGCTGCTTTGTCCACTTCTTCCTGCTTTGATCCCTGTGTAGAACAATAGTCACCTAGCATTCAGCTTTATAATATTTGCTTTCAATTACTGTTTATTTACCGTGCTGTATGATATTGCACACACCTTAAAATGTTGTAAAAACAACCTGTAATAACTTTGTAGTTTTCCTTAAAGCTTCTTTCTCAATGCTTTTACTGTATTGAATAAAATGAAATGAGTTTTCTAAGAAATGGGGAGGTATTGGAATCCCCTTTTATGCAGTCCTTATTTACATGAAGAATCAGAACACCGAAATTAAAGTATTCATGCTAATCCAGTAGGTGGCACCTAGAGTAAACCAGTATCTTCTATGGCAGTCTACCATTAGAGGTAGTTCTCTTTGGCGGTCTCCCGTTCTTAATCCTTGTGATATACATGACAATAGCTCCCAACATGTGGGAAGAACAAATATTTTTAGACCCCAAAATGCCAAGTTGAAGGATACTTTTTGGAATGTCAGGTACCTATTACAATTATTATGTATGAATCTGCCAGTGCAGGTGGAATTGACTTTAACTACTGCAAAAGTTCTACTGGACTTTCAGTTTGCAGCAATGTATAGCTCAGTCACATTAGGTCACATTCCACGGGGGCAGTAAAACAGATATCCCTAACATGGTGGAATTCTTCACCTGCTGAAGATCGGGTTCCTGGTCCAGAGCAGGAAAAGCGTTAGAGCCTATTAGTGAGATTGTTATAAGACTACTTCTTCTGTAACAAAGGTGGAAAGATGCATAACTCTTCACCAAAAAGAACAGAAGCATTTTACGATTGAGAAGCTGGAAAACAAACCCCTGCCCAAGAGAGGCAACTGCATTTGGAGAAGAACTGTTAGCATTAAAACCAGGGATTTATAATGGGTGTTAATGAGTTGTTTGACTATTATATCCCATACTGCCCATAATAGCATGAGATGTGTAAATTCAGATAGCCATTGGGGTAAATCCGTTGAAACACTAACCCCAAATCCATGCTGAAGTTCTGGTAAGCTACTAATATGCGAGAGAAACACCGTATCAGCAAATCGTATAAAATGGAAGTGCTCGTCTGTCTATTTGGACTTGCATGGCATGTGACCTTGAGACAATTTCTGTTTGGGGAAGGGTCCCTTTCAGCAGCCCCACAGTGAGGATGGATTAGTAACCTCAAAAGAACCCTCACAAATGGGAAGCTGAAAGTGTCCTCAGATATGTACGGGGAAATATTTTAGGTTAAGTGGATCTCTGGTAGTCAAAGCAAGCAGATGTGACGCCTACATAGCTGCCTCTTAAATGGTCTTATTCCATCTGGCTTCATTCTATAGGCTTGGTTAGAAAAAATTATTTTCTCTCCTTTTTTAGCAAATATAATATGATATATATAATATGATATATGTTATTGTGGTTTATTTTTTCTAGGATTTCAGAAGTCTTTTTTATAAGTTTATAGAAAAACATGTGGTAACTGTTGCTTATTTTCTTCTATATCACTGCTTTCATATGAAATTAGTCGATTACAAAAATTATAGAGCCTTTATGATGGTACATTACATCTCAAAGTTTCAAAAAGTTTTCAGTGAAGTTCTACAGGGAATAGTATAGTCTTTCTGATTCTAATTCAAGTAAATAAATTTGACAGGACGACTGTAACCTTGCTCACTGTATTCACAAAATAAAATGAGATGTGTGGTGGAAGTAAAACAAGCCGTCCAGAAAAATCCCCAAAGGTATGGATTTACTGCATTGTGTAAGTGGGTCATCCTATGCATGAGAAATGAATGCTAATTGTAAACTGGTTGCAAAACTGTAGATGTTAAGTTGAATTGAATCAAATGATAACCTAAATATTTTGATAGAGATGTCCTATCATGCTTCTCTTTAGAAAACAGCAACAAAGCTTAGCATTACAGAGAAATAATTAAAACGTGTATTTATAATTTGTTAGAACAGTGACATTTAACTCCAAAATCAAAAGCATTGTATTCATTTATGTCACTGGCACTGGTAAATTTTAAGTTGAATCAGTGTTTGGGTAAGCCTGTATTTGGGTTGATTGCTTTACATGAGATACACTTTAATTCAGTAAAGAATGCTCTATTTCTTGATGATCAAAACATTCAATCCAGTCTAGAAAAGTACCTCTTAGGCTTTTTCTGGTTAAAATAATAATAAAATAGAAATATCTATTTAGGAGATAAGAAAGAAAAAGATTGAAATTTCTGTCCTACTTATTTCATCTTCTATTTGTGTTATAACATTCATATTGCGAGGCAAGGCTTTTATGAAAGGCATCAGTAATTTAAGAAACTACTATATAATCTTCAAATATGTAACATAACATTTCATGGAGTTCATTTTTAATCCGCAGTGATTACCATACCTTGTCAACAGATGCATGTGTTACAGGTGCAGAAATAAACCTCTAGGCCAATATGTACTTAATTAAAACGCTGAACATCCTAATTGGAGGCTAAAACAGCTATGTAAATGTGAACAATAAATTGACAGTTATGCTATTTTCACATTTTGCTGCAGTATTGATTGTATTGCACATGCCTCTTTGTACTGTAGTTAATGGAATGAAAAATTGCAAGCAGTAATAAAGCCAACTATAAAGCGTTTTGTGGCAACTGCTGTAAGCACTAGTCCGTCATCTGACTAAAGGACTTGAGTCTCTAAGCACTAGTGACTGCAAGACTTAGTCGACTTGGAAGGTTTCTGATGTTAAAATATATGGCTTTTTCTGTTGTGCTACTAAGCCACTAGATCACAACAAAACCCCAACAACTTCTTTCTCATGTGTCACTTGAATATATTTAAGCAATATCAAACCCACTCATTATTTTTAATGAGTACATACTTTTGAAGCCAGTGTTTTTTACGTATAGTAAAAAGACAATGAAAATAAAACTTCTTCATAGCAGTTCAACTTGGGAGCTAATTAAAATGAAGCTTTTAGAATGAGAAAAAATTAATTAGCCAAAAAGTTGAGGACCAAGAGTTAGCACTTCCAGAGATCCTTGAGCAGTTAAATGCTTGCAAGGAAAAGATAATTTCTAATTTCCTTGTTTTCATATATTGTCCATTACCTTCTTATCATTTCAGCTTTTAATTCTGTCTTATCTGATGCTTTTGTACTGTGCATCAGTTGCTAGGGCAGCATCTTAGGCAGTAAACCTCCTGCTGAAGAACAAGATGCTCTGCTTCTTCTAAAGCTAATACCATCTTTAATCTTGATCCCTGGAGATTCAAATGTCTCACCCCTATGATGCTCACAGACTTCATTGACCTTGACAGCAGGGGGATCTGGTCCTCTGTGGCACTCAGTTATTTCTTTTCTTGCATGTTAACACATATGTCTGTGATTTCTGTAGTCTGTCAGTGGATACATTAGTTGTGACAAAGCCAGCCAGTAAGTGTAATGATTAAACTTTTTAACCCTCCTAACACAAAAGGGGAAATAGCAAAAGTTTGCACATGACATTTCTGCTTGTGTCTACAAAGATCTTGGAGAATAACAGTTTACTTTTCCAAAAAGCGGATTACAGTGCACAAGTGTTGCTTTCTAACCCTTTCTGCTCTCAGTATCGTTCAAATAATGATTTAGTTACAGAAATGTGTGTGTACTTTTTTGGAAGGTTCTTCCTTTCTGCTCTCAGTATCATTCAAATAATGATTTAGTTACAGAAACGTGTGTGTACTTTTTTGGAAGGTTCTTTCTTTGGCTCACACCAACATAGTCTCACTGTTAGCAACCACAGTATTTTAATAGAAAACTGAAGGTTGGTTTTGGTGTTTTTTTTTTTTTGTTTGTTTGTTTGTTTTTTTTTCCAAATCTGCCTTGAGTTAATTTCTTTCTCTCCTGTCTTTTCTCAGTTGGTAAGTTAGTGACCCTGTCTAGTCCTTCAGAAAGATGAGATATAAAGGGGCAGATCCTGACTATTTCTTTGAGTGAGCCAGAGGCAGCAAATAGAGGGAGTCTGAACCTCAGTCTCTGTAGTGGCTAAATACTGGACTTTGGGAAAGTCTAGTCTGAAGAAAATGTCATTTGAGAGGTGGTTGTTTTGAACTTCAAGGCTGGTTGTTTTCAGCCTTTCTGAGATTCACTCTTGCTGCACTCCTGCTTTGTATCGGCTTCCCCCTTTCTTCACTAGGGAACGATGTTGTAAAGTGAACCCCTACTGAGTTTAGCCAGTCCAGCCCTTTTTCAGCCTTTAGAAGAGAAATATACTCCAGAGTGCATGACTTATTTTGCTGGGGTTAAATGATTTTTATTGGGTTTGGCATAATAGTGTAGCTCTTTCCAGTTTCCAGATTCATAGAGTCATAGAATGGTTAGAGTTGGAAGGGACCTTAAAGATCATCGAGTTCCAACCCCCCTGCCATGGGGAGGGACATATTCCACTAGACCAGGTTGCTCAAAGCCCAATCCAACCTGGCCTTGAACACCTCCAGGGATGGGGCATCCCCAACTTCTCTGGGCAGCCTGTGCCACTGTCTCACCACCCTCACAGTGAAGAATTTCTTCCTAATATCTAATCTAAATCTACCTGCTTTCAGTTTAAAGCCATTACCCCTTGTCCTACCACTACACTGCCTGATAAAGGGTCGCTCTGCACCTTTTCTGTAGGCCCCATTTAAGTACTGAAGGACAGCTATAATGTCTCCCTGGAGTCTTCTCTTCTCCAGGCTGAACAACCCCAACTCTCTCAGCCTGTCTTCGTAGGAGAGGTGCTCCAACCCTTTGATCATCTTTGTGGCCCTCCTCTGGACTCACTCCAACAGGTTTGTGTCCTTATGTTGGGGGCCCCAGAGCTGGATGCGGTACTCCAGGTGGAGTCTCACCACAGCAGACTAGAGGGGCAGAATCACCTCCCTTGACCTGCTGGTCACACTTCTTTTGATGCAGCCCAGGATGTGGTTGGCTTTCTGGGCTGTGAGTGCACATTGCCGGCTCACGTTGAGCTTCTCATCCACCAACACCTCCAAGTCCTTTTCCTCAGGGCTGCTTTCAATCCACTCTCTGCCCAGCCCGTATTTGTGCATGGAATTGCCCTGACCCATGTGCAGGACCTTGCACTTGGCCTTGTTGAACTTCATGAAGTTTGCGTGGACCCACCTCTCCAGCCTGTCAAGGTCCCTCTGGATGTCATCCCTTCCCTCTAGTGTGCTAACCACTCCACACAGCTTGGTGTTGTTGGCAAACTTGCTGAGAATAGCGAGTGAGTAAGCAGCTTCCTGATGTTTAATCTGAACCTGCCCTCTTTCAGTTTAAAGCCATTCCCCCTCGTCCTATCATGACATGCCTGAGTAAAAAGTCCTTCCCCAGCTCTCCTGTAGGCCCCCTTTAGGTACTGAAAGGCCGCAATAAGATCACCCCGGAGCCTTCTCTTCTCCAGGCTGAACAGCCCCAACTCTCTCAGCCCCTCCTCATAGGAGAGGTGCTCTAGCCCTTGGACCATCCTTGTGGCTCTCCTCTGGACAGGCTCCAGCAGGTCCATGTCCTTCTTATGTTGGGGACTCCAGAGCTGGATGGAGTACTCCAGGTGGGGTCTCACGAGAGTGGAGTAGAGGGCAGAATCACCTCCTTTGACCTGCTGGCCACACTTCTTTTGATGCAGCCCAGGATACAGTTGGCCTTCTGGGCTGCGATCACACATTGCTGGCTCATGTTGAGCCTCTCCTCAGTCAGCACACCCAGGTCCTTCTCCTCAGGGCTGCTCTCCAGCCATTCCCTGCCAAGCCTGTATTTGTGCTTGGGATTGCCCCGACCCAGATGTAGGACCTTGCACTTGGCCTTGTTGAACTGCATGAGGTTGGCTTGGGCCCACCTCTGCAGCCTGTCCAGGTCCCTCTGGATGGCATCCCTCCCCTCCAGCGTGTCTACCTCGCCAAACAGCCTGGTATCATCGGCAAACTTGCTGAGGGTGCACTCGACCCCACTGTCCATGTCACTGACAATGATGTAAAACAGTACAAGTCCCAGTACCAACCTCTGAGGAACACCACTCGTCACTGCTCTCCACTTGGACATTGAGCCGTTGACCACAACTCTTTGAGTGCGACCGTCCAGCTAGTTCTTTATCCACCGAGTGGTCCATTTGTCGAATCCATGTCTCTTCAATTTAGGGACCAGGATATCGTGTGAGACAGTGTCAAATGCTTTGCACAAGTCCAGGTAGATGACATCTGTTGGTCTTCCCTTGTCCACTGCCGCTGTAGAAGGCCACCAAATTTGTCAGGCATGACTTGTCCTTGGTGAAGCCATGCTGGCTGTCACCAGTCACGTCCTTGTTTTCTATGTGCCTCAGCAGAGTTTCCAGGAGGATCTGCTCCATGATCTTGCCAGGCACAGAGGTGAGACTTACTGGCCTGTAGTTCCCTGGGTCTTCCTTATTTCCCTTTATGAAAATAGGGGTTATGTTTCCCCTTTTCCAGTTGGCAGGAACCTTGCCAGACCTCCACAACTTCTCAAATATGATGGCTAGTGGCTTAGCGACTTCATCTGCCAGTTCCCTCAGGACCCATGGATGTATCTTATCAGGTCCCATGGACTTGTGCACCTTCAGGTTCCTCAGATGGTCTTGTATTTGATATTTACGTACAATGGGTGGTTCTCCATTTTCCCAATCCTTGTCTTTGCATTCTGCGTCAAGGGTAGTGTGGCTGCAGTCCTTGCCAGTGAAGACTGAGGCAAAAAAGTCATTGAGTACCTCAGCTCTGTCTCTGTCCCAGGTAACCAGTTCTTGCGTTTCCTTCCAGAGAGGGCCCACATTTTCCCTAGTCTTTCTTTTCTTGTTGACATACTTAAAGAAGGATTTTTTGTTCATCTTAATGTCCCTGGCCAGATTTAGTTCTATGTGGGCTTTAGCTTGCCTAGCTCGATCCCTGGCTGCTCGAACAATTCCTCTGTATTCCTCCCAGGCTACCCGCCCCTGTTTCCACTCCCTATAGGCCTCCTTTTTTCCTTTTGGTCATGTCCAGGAGCTCCTTGTTCATCCATGCAGGCCTCCTGGGTTTTCTGCCTGCCTTCCTCTTTGTAGGGATGCATTGCTCCTGAGCTTGGAGGAGGTGGTCCTTGAATATTAACCAACTTTCTTGGACCCTCCTTCCCTCCAGTGCTTCATCCCATGGCACCATACCAAGCAGATTCTTCAAGAGGCCAAAGTCAGCTCTCCCAAAGTCCAAGGTGGTCAGCCTGCTGTGCACCTTCCTCGCTGCCTCGAGGATCTCGAACTCGACCATTTCATGGTCACTACAGCCCAGGCTACCCTTGAGTTTTACACTGTCTACCAGCCCCTCCTTGTTGGTAAGGACAAGGTCCAGCATAGCTCCTCTCCTCGTTGGCTCCTCAACCACTTGGAGAAGGAAGTTGTCCTCAATGCAATCCAAGAACCTCCTGGATTGCCTATGCTTGGCTGTGTTACCCTTCCAACAGATGTCAGGGTGGTTGAAGTCACCCATGAGAACCAGGGTCTGTGAACGTGATGCCGCTCCTATCAGTCTATAGAGGGCTTCATCCACTCGGTCTTTTTGGTCGAGTGGGCTGTAGCAGACCCCCACTCTAATGTCCCCTGCTCCCGATTTCACTTTAATCCTGACCCATAGGCTCTCAGTTGGCTCTTTATCCTTCCCTATGCTGAGCTCCATGCATTCCAGCTGCTCGCTGACATTTAAGGCAACACCGCCTCCTCATTTCCCTTGCCTGTCTCTCCTGAAAAGCCTGTAGCCTTCCATGCCAACACTCCAGTCATAGGAGTTGTCCCACCAAGTTTCTATGATGCCAATGAGATCGTAGCCTTGGAGGCGTGCACACATCTCTAGCTCCTCCTGTTTGTTCCCCATGCTCCATGTGTTTGCACAGAGGCACTTCAGCCGTGTCTTCGTTGAGGCTGACTTGGCTGGAGCAACTGTAATTACTTTGCGCTGCTCTCCAGGCGGCATTCCTGTGCCGTGTATTAACGGTGCCTCCCCATTGGCTCCTGTTGGTCCAGGAGCTCCTGGCTCATCTATGAAAGACTTTGAGCACGCTGCAGCATAGCCAGCACATTTTGGAGCGAATGGCTGCAGGTCCTCACCAGCACCCCGTTCCTCTTTCCTTGGTACAGCATCCCTTGGCTGGTCATGGGCAAACCCGATAATACCCCCTTCCCCCATCAAATATAGTTGAATGATACTGGCTACCATTTTGTTTCAGAGCCGGAGCTACTCAATAGTACTGCGCTCTCAGGCACCACTGATGGGAAATGAAGGATTCAGAGGATCTTGGAAGGTGCCTTCAACTCTCATATTTTCGTGTCTGCTCAGCAGGGAGGCCTGCTCTAGTGTGGGCTGGGCTCGCCTTGGGAGTGTTTTGAGCACAAGGGAAATGGCCAAAGGTTTTCTTTGCCTGTTCCAGGAGAGCTGTAGATACGACCAGGGCAAGGGCAGCAGGCGTGGAATGAGGTCACTTGTTTGGCATTACCTTTTGTTTAGCATTCCTTTCTGTGCAGTGCATGTTTCTGGCTCAGATAATAGCTGGCATGCTGTCTTGAATTGAGAAGTCCAGTTTGCAGTCAGGTTCCTTTTCAACAGAAATGAACTGGATGAAAGGCTCAAAAAAGCATGGTGGTGATAGCATTATCAATGAATGTAATAGCAAAAAGTTATAGAAGGCTCTGACAGTATTGAGGGGTTGGAGATTAAATCATCAACCTATATTGAAAAAGGGGTAGAAAAGATACTGAGAAGGTACAAATGAGGACTGAGCTTTCAGTATGGAAAAAAAAAAGATCAAGCAGAATAAGTCTATAAAGTTACAGGTAGCATAGAGCTTGAAAAGTGAATGTGATTATGTACTGTTTCTTATAAGGCAAGAACTAGGACAAGGAAGTGTAGCAGTCAGGCATCATACTTAAAAGAAAAACAAATATGTGGCATATAATCAAACTGTGAAACTCATTAATATAGGAGCCAATGAAGTCTAGAAGTCTAAAATACATTAAAAGAAGGATTAGACAAACTTGTGAAAGTTAAATCCATCAGGAATTATTAACTGTTGTGACCCAAATCCAGTGACAGGGTCAGGAAGGCTCTGGCACGCTGATAGCAGGAAACTGGAAGGGTCTTAGCAAGGGGAAGACTGTTTTGTAGGTACCTTCCTTAAACAAGCATTACTAAGCAGTGGCAGAGCCATGATGGTGTCATCCATGAGACCAATGAGTCTGCCAGTGAGTTTAATACCTTGTGCCATTTCTAGCCACAGCTGTGACCAACCCATTGCTTCCTTCGTTATACATAGCTGGGTTGAATTTACAGAGTTAGAGTTAAAAAGGATTATTAATTATGCACCTGACCCTAGACCCTCTCTGATATCAAGAGGCTTCATTCATGACATCTGATTGTCTACCTGGCCTTTCTGTTACAAACCAGAAAGCATTTCTGAGGCTTGAACAGCAAATTTTGTAAGAGGTGGCTGAGGTGCTAAGGTAGGTGGGATATGACAGATATCTCTTATGTACATGCAAGTGTTCTTGCATGGCCATGGTAATTGACAGACCACGTGTTAGTCAAGATGTTTTGGTCCCACGAGCATTTTAGTGGTTTTTAAGTGAATCTCCTGATCATCCTACCATACTATCCTTGGCATTGCAGGACTGTCTTGGAGCATACAAAGTGGATTAATTCCAGGTGAAACTGAACTAAATGATGCACTCCAACCACCAAAGTGTGTCCAGTCCATTGGACCAGAGTAGAGCTAGACCATAGCTACTCCTCCCTGATATAAAATATGGACTTTATGTCCTCAAAACCATTTGATTCTAGAGATCTGCTCCTATTGTGCTGCAGTACTTGCTGATGGAAACATTGCTTATGTTATCCTGCTTAGGAACCAGTCGTCTCTTTGAAGTTGCGTTCCTGTGAGATCGGAGAGTAATACTAAGTACAACTACAGGCTTTAAAATTCAGAAGGTGGAAGGGTGGAAATAGTGGGTGCTGAAAATCAGATTGTTGCATGACCTCCATTTGCCCTGTCAAGGGGTCACTGAAACTTGTCTAGTGTGTGCACTAAACTTGTAATTTATGTTTGTGGAGTATGTCAGGAGGAAGATTCATGTCTGGATGTGCAGGTGCTCCATTAGGACTTAGAAAGACATGGATTGATTAGGTGGTTATTGCCACATGCGAAATTAGCCTGGTCAGAGACCCCTGACAGGGAAGCTTGGTGCATAACCAGTGAGCTGGGCTGCAACTGATAGAGCCTCAAAGCATTAATAGTAGATAACTAAGATAACTTTGGGAATTATTGCATCTGATAATTATCACTGGGCCTGAGCTTTGAGGATGATGTACTGCACCTGTCAGATGCGGGAACTGACTTTTGCCATGATTTTTGGGTCCGGATCAGCAGATGATAGGGATGCAGTTCCTTTGTTTGTGTGTGTGTGTGTGTGTGTGTGTGTGTGTGTGTGTGTGAGAGAGAGATACAGGAGGGAAGGCAGGTAGCCAGAAGCGTAGCCGTGCTCGTTGCTGTTGCTTTGGCAGCAGCGTATAAATATATGCCAGATGTATAAATGAGACTTGGGAATTGAGTATAGCCCACAGGTATAAATGAGACTTAGGAGTTAGCTGGTAGGCTTGTGTTTGTAGGAAAAGATATTCCTATGGTTCAGAACAGCTTGAGGAACATGGGCAATCCAAGAAAATCTGCTCCGTGTTAGCGATTTGTTTATATTTTGCAACACGACTTTTTCTGACACCAACTCCAAATAAAATGGGAGGGTTGAGAACTGAGGCACACAGTCCTTCTCTGCTAAACTAATGAAGCTGGCTGTTAAAATGTGTCCTGTGTATCTAGCATTCATTCACCTGTGTATCCTGCTCTGTGCTTGGTTTCTGTTCTGAGACATTTGCTGCCCAGAAATGGGTCCATTTGCTCAGTCCTATTTCTTATCGCTTTTCAAGGTCTGGCTGGACAGAAGAGAGGGGTTTCAGGAAGCATCTTCTGTTGTATAAGCACTTTGACTCACTCCAGTTAGGAACATTGCGTTGTAAGGGCCACCGAGTCAGGTCCTCAGCTGTCAACAGCACTTCCTCGCAGAAGTCTCGCCATGCATGTTTTGAGCCTGATCTTGGAAGCCTTGAGATTTTTAGTCTTCAGTGTCTGACCATGTGTTACCTTGGGTGTTTCTTGTTTGTCAGACAACTTCTCTTGGACATGATTGAATGCATGAATCAACCATTGCTGGTTCATACCAAGGCGGGGCATTACAGCTCGTTACACCTGGATTTGGGAGGTTTGCTCTTTATTCCTAATGTTGCTGATGACATTCTTTGTTGCCTCTGGCAAGCTACACCACTTCTGTTTCTCTTTCTACAAAATGGGGGTAATGGTGCTGAGGGCCTTTGGAAAACTATTTAAAGTTGTAATGAAAATGATAAAACAGCTGAATGGTGTGGCTGCTGGTTGTTGTTACTTACATGTGCAAATTTTGTTAGTGGTAACTTGGGAACATACGAAACAGTAGAAGAGGGGGTGTCTTGAGTCATCAGCTCTAGTCTCTCTTGTGGACAAACATATAAAAACTTTTCAAAAAACACGTCAAACTCCATATTAATCTAATCAGGGCTTTAACCCATTCTTTTTGAAGATTGTTTCGTAACCTGCTGGAGGTTAGAAGCCTCATCCAATTTCCACGGTAAATTTCTTCATGGCAGGGCTATGTCTATTTGTGTGTGAGTATTGTCTTTTTGTTTGCATGGCACTTCTATCTCTGTTACTTGTTTAGAGAGAGATGTCATTCTCAGATTTTTGTTATATGATGCTCAACAAGTAAGTAGATTTCATGTGCCTGTGCAAAAGTCTCACTATTCCACAAAGTCCAGCCTCCACCTGTTCTGATGTTAACTAACTTCTTTTGAGTACAGAAGATGAGAGTCTTTTTCACACTATTATAAGTGAGATTTTAAAAATACCTTGTCTGATTAATTTCAGGATTATATGTGCTTTTCTTCAGGGCCATTTTGGTGGCCTGCAGTCACTGTGTGATTGATTCAGATATGCAAGTACAACTCTTTCCAACCATCAAACTTATAACTTGCAGCAGAAATTCTCTGAAGAGCATATTTTTACGTTAATAATACTGAATTCCATCTTATTACTCCAGACCTCATACTGGATCAGTTTTTCATAGAGAATCTTCTTTACAGCCATACCTTGTTAATAAAATTAGTTAATAAAATTAATCTAAATAAGGCCCTTAAGGTAGTTCCTCTTGGGAATCTTTCAGCCTTTCAGCATCATTCTGCTACCAGCACAGCATGTTGAATTATTTCTGCAATCAGCTGACCTCCTACCTGTCTCTGAATTTTCAATTCTTAGACCAATCTCCATATTTTCTAACTTAGTGCATAAACCTTATTCTTTTGTACTTCTTTTCTGTGGTTGCCATGCCTGGTTTGATAGATTCTTAATAGGCCTTATTCACTGCTTTTGGTTAGTTATTTCCAGATTCTTTCATTTTGAGCGCATAAAAAGCTGCATTTTAATTATTTCCATTTTCTGGTTGGTAATTTTCTTTTCAAACTCCATTAGCTATCTTTTTTAAAATTTATTTTTATTATTTGTTCCTCCCCTTGGTATCATCATTCTTACTGAAAACTGATAAAGACTATAATTCTGAATTGACTGAATTATTTCTGTCTTCTGTCTGAAGAATGACTGCTTTTTTTGGGGTATTTTCTTTTTATGTGAATTATTAGGGGAGTTTTCATTTCTTGCTTTCGTATACTTATAAAATCTCACTCTGTTTTGTAAGACTAACCTTGTCCCTTCACTTTTTAGTCTCCAAGATGCATTTTATAACTTTTCTTTTTTTTTTCCTAGTCTCATTTGTTATTCCTAATGTCTTTTTTGAAATGGATATTTATGATGTTGGATACAGAGGCTTTCTTTTGAGATTTTTGCTTTACTGTGCATGGAGGTTCCAGAAAAAATATTTTTAATGTATGAAAAGAAATTCTGAAGCTCTTCTAAATTCAGGTCAATAGGTTTATCCTTTCAGCTGATTTTACTGTCCAATTTGCTTTATTTCTTATACTGCATTCCTTTGGAAATGGAAGCGAATGCAATAGTAATATGTTTTTGTTTTTCCTTCCAATTAATTTAATCTGAACACACTGGTAATTATTCAGTACTTTGTTGACCAGCTTTTCTTCCTCAAAATTTTCCTAAACTCAGCCAAGAGAGTATTTTCTTTGTGCAGTGTAAAAAAAAATTACATCTAAAATCTATCTAGCACTTTTACTATCTTTACTATTATTAGCATTTGTTCTCTAGGCTGTAATTTTATAACTAAACTTCCCTTTTAAGATTCCATTCTTAGACCTCCATAGCTCCAGTAAAAGGAAACTAATCTTTATAGAATCAGAATGGTTTAGGTTGGAAAGGACCTTGAAGATAATTGAGTTCCAACCCCCCTGCCATAGGCAGGGACACCTCCCACTAGACCAGCCTGGCCTTGAACACCTCCAGGGATGGCGCCTCAACAGCCTCTCTGGGCAAGCTTTTCCAGTGCCTCACCACCCTCAAAGTGAAAATCTTCTTCCTGATGTTTAATCTGAACCTGCCCTCTTCCAGTTTAAAGCCATTCCCCCTCGTCCTATGACGACATGCCCGAGTAAAAAATCCTTCCCCAGCTCTCCTGTAGGCCCCCTTTAGGTACTGGAAGGCCGCAGTAAGATCACCCTGGAGCCTTCTCTCCTCCAGGCTGAACAGCCCCAACTCTCTCAGCCTCTCCTCATAGGAGAGGTGCTCCAGCCCTTGGATCATCCTTGTGGTCCTCCTCTGGACACGGTCCAGCAGGTCCATCTTGACGGTTTGTGGTCTTTGAATTTTATTCCTGAAAGCTAATCCACATCTGCTTTCCCAAGTGACAGGTAGAAGTAATTTGCCAGGGTATTGATGTATATAACAGTACTTGACAATTACGTGAGAATGTCCATGTAATGTTATAGATGGGTTGGTGGAGTTGGAAGCTCAGTGGAACTAATTTCTGTGATAAAAGTCTTTACATTTGGCTGTAGCTTCAATGTATTCCACCTTCATGAAACTTTCTACACCCTCATCTTTCTGCTCTGCAATACCAATGTGACTGATGCGTCATTTAAATAGTGAGCTTTTCTTTCCTTTCTCTAGCAGCCCTCTTCTCACCAACTTTTCTACCAGCACCACTGGATCAGAACAAACCTCTCCATCATTTCCTCCTACAAAAGAAGTGGACAGTTTTTAGCCCTTTTTATTTGCTTACTTCCATTGCTGCCTCTCAGTGTGCTCAGGCAGCACAGCCCACTGAGAAATCCTTCTGTCTCTTCCTGTTGTTGTCCTTTCTTCCCCTACCTCTCATCATCCTTGGTTGTGTGCCTTAGTAGCAGACAGCAGGAGAAATGCTGAGCTAACCCAACCAACTGCTGGTAGGGAAATCTGTAAAGCAAGTATGGCGAAAGGGTGGCAAGGAAATCAAAATATTAAATACTAGTGCATTTTGCTTCAGCCGGTGCTAAATTCCACAGTAAACAATGTACAGATTTTGAAATCCTCATAACCTTGGAGACCATAATGTGCTGACAGAGATTAACCAGTAATTCACAATTTTGCAGGGTCTTTGAACACTCAGGCTTCATTTTGAACCAGTTTTTCAGGTTCCTAGAAAAACTAAAAAAATCTTTTATTAGTTTTTGGTTTTGGATTAAACCTGTGATTTTCAGAGAACAGTTCATAGTCAAGAAATGAACTCTAGGAGATCCCAGGGTTTGTTGTGGAATTGAGGAATGCGTAATGCTCTGTGGTCTATATGTATAGTACATCCACCTGTTTCCAAGAGGCATTTAAAGTTGTTACTTTGACTCATAAAGTCCTAAGTATCTTGAGAGCTACCATGTCCTTCACAGGTTTATGATGTTCATTTGAGCAAGAGATCACTTAGTCCACAGTTGTGCTAGAAAACTTCTATCAGATTTTCTTTGGTAGAATCACAAAAATGTAGGACATGTAGGAAAGTGACAAATCATGTGCAGAGTAGTTCTACACATTCACAAAATGAAAAAGATTATTCAGGCAGAGGTACTTTTCCTGATGTGAGTCTATCTGCAGTAAGGATTTTGTTGTAATTAAAATGCTGTGAAATATCACAATTAGCGTTTTTAGATTAAGACAACACCCACATGATATTTGTTCATTGTTTAGAAGGAATAATATCCAGCCAGGCCACTCCACTTTCACTTCTCTATTCCTGGTTCAAATTTTTGGAATTTAGGCATCCTGTAAAGCTTGTTGTACCAAGTGGAAATTTGGGAAGCTCAGCTTCTTGTGATTGGAGTATAAATGTGCTGAAATAGGAAAACAGTTTTTCAGGAATGGAAACAAGGAAAGTTCAGCTACTCAATGACTCTGTTGATTTGTTCTAATGTTCGCTGATTTTGATTGCATTTACGATGATTCATCAGTGAGCTGAAAGATATTAAAGATACTTTTTCAGAGATGTTTGTGCCAAAAAGACCCAAAGGAGTTCAACAGTATTGTCTCTGTTCCCATTCTGCAAGGTGGACTGATAAGGATTTTAAAATAAGTTAAATGCACACTTTATAATTTTTTTTTTAACTAATTGACACGCGTATGTTTTAGGCACTGCAGAATTTCAATGACTGTGTAGTGGATTTCCTAAATAATGACAGACATTTTGGAAATCTAGGAGAATATAGCAAATGCCAATGGAAAACTTTTATCACAAGGAGTTATAGTCCTTTACTTGATATAAAAAAAAAAGATTATTGAGAAAAACAGATCATATCACGGAATCATGGAGTTTCAGAGTTGGAAGGGACCTCTAGTAGAGATCTTCTAGTCCAACTCCCCTGCTAAAGCAGGATTGCCTAGAGCACATTACTCAGGGGAACACAGACTTTGAGAAATTCCTTGCCTTTTGGTTTCATACGGCTTTTTGTAAAGTTCAGATAATTGTATTTCCTTAGTTGATGTGAATATGTGAAACAGTATAAAACTTGAAAGTGGTAGACCTTGTTAAAATTCTTACTGTCATTATTGATAATTGTACTAATGGCCATGAAACAACAGATGTGGATGTAGTTCTTGAGTTTGACCCATTGCAATAAGAACTTCCTGGATACTTTTTACTTTGAAAGATACTGAAATTTCACAAATGCTTTTTCTGCAATGTGGAGCCTTTCAAAATTATTCATAACAGAAACAAGGACAATCCTTTTTCTGTGCTCAAAATATGTGATAGTCTATTGTGTGGGGCACTCCTTTCAGATGTAGGTTTCTGTGTCTCTGTGCTGCCTATGTATCTCTGCCACTGGAAAAGTTTCACTTTGCAGACCTATTTTTCATAAAAAGTTGGGGCAGCCAGAAAAGAGGAGGAAGGGAAAGAGAGGGAAATCAGTTGAGCCAAAGCAGAGTTCAGATCTGAGTCCCTATTTTGCCTGAAAAAATTGAACGTGGGTCTTGCACCTGTGTATGTGGTGCCTTAAATCAATTTTATACAGAATTTTATGGAAATTGCATGGAAGTTCTCAATTTTAGAGGAAAGTAGTGTGCTGATTATCCTTTTCAGTCCTACTGGATAAACAGTTACGTTGGCATGCATTCATAAACAGAATGAATGGTTGGCAGACATACCTGGATTTGAAATACCAGCTGTAACTTTACATGCTGCATTTGTACACGCAAACCAAGGAGGTTTAATGTGTGAAGGACCACAGCTCAAGATCTCCCAGTCTCCCATAGGTTTTACTGCCAAGATCTGGAATTCGGCTGTTCTACCAGACTGCAGTCTTCCTGCTCCTTCCCTTTGTCCATCTCAAGCTCCACCAAGAAAACTCTGTGTCTCCCATTCTGCTGATGCCCAGCGTTACTTTTTGTCCTCTCAACTCTATCCAAACCATGGAGGGGTTGTAGAGTGATTTCTTCTCTGGAAGCAAGTGCTGTAACTTACAGGTGAGACCTGAATTATTGACGTATTTGGCCAGTTTTGCCAGTGAGGTGTACTGATGTGCCTCCGACTGTCCTGCCTTCCTTTTTCACCTGGGACAGTCCTCTGCCCGCTCAGTGGCTGGTGGCATTCTCCTGAGACTCTCTGGTAACATCTCACTGGGGTGGAGTGTGTTTCTCAGGACTGGATTCATCTCATGTTAACTTGTTATTTTTATTACAAAAATGCCGGGAAATGGAGAGGCCCAACTGCATTCTCATATTGCTTTACTGAAACAATAAATCTGCATACTTGTTCCGAAGACTTTTAGTCATCAGGGTACAGGAGGCCAAACCTCTTGGTAGATCTGTGTGGCCAGCTCCAAATGCCGTGGCAGCAGACTGTTGCATCAAGGGAAATCCCTTAGTTTGTGTGCAAGCCTGAAATTGAGGGGACATCCCGCTGCTCTTTTTGGTTTTATTTTGTCGCGCGTGCTTCACTGCTAAACTGGGTCTACATTCTTTCTTCTTCTGTGTTTATTTTACAAACCATTTTTTTGGGTCCTATTAAGATTATGCTGCAGCAAACCAGTAGTAGTTTAAGTCTGAGTGCGTGTGCTTAGTGCTGTAGGTATGATCTAGGACAGTTTTCCTAAAATGAACTACAGAATATTGTTAACATTTTTAGATTTTTCAGAAGTTTTCTTGCACTGACACATAAGGACTGTTGCATTTATATGGTACTAAAGCAGTATCAAACCTGATGATAGAAAGCATGGTTCATTTTCTTCTAATGCAGTCATGCAACCCTCATTCGTCTACAAGCAGACATATTTTTAATTGCTAAGCAAAGTTTATTTATGTTAGTCATTGCTCCAAATGGCAATTTACAGTCCCCTGTCGCTAATAGCTTTCTGAATGCAAACAGTGAAGCCTGAACTCTGTAGGTGAATAAAGTAATGCTTTGCTGTGTGTTAAGAGGAATTTTCAAGTATGCTTTTTGTATGGTTTGATAACAGCGCTGTACTAAAAGCTATTTAATCTTTCTTATCAACTGTTAACCTCGATGGCCCCATAGACACTCAGCATTTTTTTTTCTAATTTGGTTAGTGTGATCCCTTCTTAAATTAGTTGCTCATTTAAAAAAATTGTTTAGTTTGCCATTTGCTTTAATGATAGTTCTTTTAGAAGAGAAGTCTGCTACCACGGGGCTAGCAATAATCAGTCTTTTTCCCTCAGTTCTGTTTCTTTTTTTTTTTTTACATATTTCCTTGATTATGTTAGTTTTTTATCTAAGTGAAGTTGAGAGTCATTGCTTATTGAAATGGTGGTTTATAAATACTCTTTTAAACTAAATTTCTTTTTGGTATCCTGAAAGTCTTGTTCTTGTACAGGGTTTTGCCAACATCTCTGCTTTGTCTGTGCTTTCCCCCACAGATGCCTTCCACACTTCCCCCTTGTACATCTGTAGCTTTGGCAGGTTGGTTAGAAATACTCTTAAGTCAGCACAAAGGAAATCAAGCCTTTTTAAATGCTCACTTTTTTTTTTTCTTTCCTGGATTTTCTGGCTCAGTCTTAATTTGGTAAATTTTGCTGGAGTTCAATTATGGAAATGCTATGTTAGATAATAATGATGATCATAATTCCCTACTCCGCTGCTTTGTGGGAACCTGCTTGACAGAGTGTTAAAAAGTAACCTTAATAAAAATAAATTAATGCTATTGATAAAAGTCCTGAGAGCAAATGTGGTGACAAGCTCTGCTGTCTTGAAAAAACAATTTAAAAACCTTAAATCATCATTTAGCTCTGGCAAGGCTTTTTTATTCTGAAATCTATAAGCACGTCTTACATATATGAAGAGCACAACATCATGTATGAATTTTGCTTTGCAGAACTGAGAGGAGATTTCTGCCTGTAAGCTTCACTTTGAAAACGTGCTGTAAAAATACAAACATTGATAGTGTGAGAGATCCCCCAGTAGTGAAAAAATCGGTGGTGTGTTTTTAAAAAGCAATGCGATTGTTCATTTTTGTCTGAAATAGACCCTCACATCAACATTTGCACACTTAAATAACCATTATGGAAGCCATTAAACTGGTTGTATATAAGGTTGTGCAGAAATGATGCATGAACAAAGTATTATTCATCATCACAATTTTGTAGTAACTATCTGCGTGCTTCCTTCTGGCACTTTTACGCTGTTTCCTTCTCAAAGGAAACGAGGTCATTCAAGGTAGACCTGTCCTTGATGAAAGAGTTGTAAAGTATCTTACATTTTGCAAAAGTGTTATTTTTTAAGAACCTTCCGGAGTAGTTTCTTACTTCTAATTTTTTTTTTTTTCGGCCAATACTAAGAAAATATTTTAATATTAAAATTAGAATGCTAAGAAATATTCATAAGATTAAGAAAATGTTTATTAAGAAAGTTTTTGGATAAATGAAACCTATATAACTGTTTGGAAGCAGATTTTAGTAGCCAACTTAACCTGTGTAAGGACAGTTTATAAGTTTAAGAAGTGACAGCTTCTTAAACCAGTCCCTGAGTGAATATGGGTGACTTGATAACAATTTTTGCTCTGATAGAGGAGAAGAATTAACTGGCAATTAAAAAATTAGCAGTGATGGATTTGATCTGATTAAAGTACTTATATGTGAGCAGACCATGACTCCAGGCAGTACTGTGCTTATTTGGACCTTTAAAAGGCCCTATTTGCAAAGCTTTAAAGCAATTAACTTAAGTGTAGTACAACTGTAACCAAATTGTAATATAAATATAAAATGCAAAATTACACTGCACAGAATCAGTCTTCAGGATTCGTAAAGGACTTGATAAAGGGGATAAGCAAAGATTGACACAAGTTTGTGGTAATTTTAAGTTATTCAAGGTAGGGCAAGAGTAGAATGTGAAGAATTACAAGAAGACTTTATGAGTAACTGAACAATGAAATGGAAAATGACATTAAAAGTGCAGATAAATGCATATGTATAGCTTATATTTCTACAACAGTGGCCTCTGGACTGACCATTAGCTCTCATGAGCTACTTCTATGAAGACAGTCTCAGTGCTTAATAGCAGTCAAAAAAGAAATTCAAACATTAGAAATAAATAGGAAAAAAATGGAAAACAGAAGAAAAAAACTTGGTTATATCTCTGTGGAAATCCCTTTTTCACCCATACTTGAAGTAATGTTTTTCATTCTGGTACCTTCAACTTAAAAAATAAAAGTTTCTGGGACGTCACCAAGGATGATCAAATTCAATGGGAGAAATGAATGAGTCCAGGCTTAGGAGTCTACAGCCTGGATGAAAGGTGTTTAAGAATTTCCAAAGGTAGTGTAGAAAGGTCTACAAAATCATCATAGAGAGTGTAGTCAGGGAGTGACTGCTCTCCCTGTCTTCTATTAGAACTAGGGATGAACAAACGAAGCTTGTCAGAAGCACGATCAAACCAAGCAAAAGGAGATGCTTCTTTGTGGAAAGTATTAAGTGATGTATTTTTGTGCTAGAAGATGATGTATGTACAAAAACTTTAGATTAGTTCAATGACAGGGCAAGCACTGGGAAGAAAAATCTGCTGTGGAATGAGACAAACCACACCAGGCTCAGGAAAAACACCAGACTGAAAACAGTTGGAGTCAGGGAGTGTGTAAGTGGGGGAAGTATCATATATGTTTACCCTGTCCATACTGCTTCCTACTAATGCTTGTGGCCATTCTTGGATAAAGAACAGTAGGCCAGATGGACCTTTGGTCTAAGCCAATACTAGAGACTCTTAAATTCTTTCCTAATATAGAAGCAGTGATAAAACATACATGTAAAATATTTTTATAAAAATATAAAATTTAAATCATTTATATAACAGATGGAAAGAAATTGATGCTGAATATAAGTTACTAGCTAAATACAAAGGATATAGAAAGGTGAAAGAGTCCATTATAAATGGCTAACAGAGTTAAAAATAATAAAGCTTTTAAAATAAAGGATCATTATAAGATGTAGTTTTTAGGTATAACCAAGAGAACTTCTGCCAATATAATCTTATTTCAAGGCAATGGAATGCGGTTTCTAATCTGATCCTTTCCAATTTGTCTTAGTGTTTTGCATGTTGAATTTGTATTTGAAATTGGAAAGCTCTTATTTCACATTTGGGATTTAAGCTTTTCAAAGTTACAACTAGGAGACATAAAAAGTTACAGTATTTTTGAAAAGAAGCAGAAAGATGTGTCCATCCCACTTCCTCAAGATATCTGAAGCTGGACCACAGGACTGTTTAAGGAGGGTTTGTTGTCTGTGATTAGCGAGGCGTATGTTAGATGTGTAACTGGCAGATTTCAAGATGTAGTTGTTACCAAAGGGGTATCTGAAATGGGGATGCTTTTAGTAGTTTCCCCAGGGTCTAGTCCTTGCTCAAAGACTTGAAATATTTTTATTGGTACTCTAGTAAGATGAGATGTTTGCTTGTAAATTATGCAAATACAAAGCTAAATAATACCAGAAATAAAAGGAAACTTAGTGATCTTTCAACAAATACCTTTATAGAGTGATTTCAGATTCTGTGTTAAATGGTCAAAGCCTGAATATACGTATTTTTAATAGTCAGATGTAAAACAATAGCTTTATGAACCTGAAAGGCAAATGATATGTATCACAGGATGAGAGCTGGATTTGAAAACCAGAAAAATGTGGAATTCATTCTTGTTACTTGCTTCTTTCGGTGTAGCACTGGGGCAAACGAGCTAATATGCTTAGAGGTACAATGGGAGCAAATGCTGGATAGAAGGAGGAGATTGCACTCAGCAGAGGTTGCGTAGAATCAGAACTGATACTAGAGTATTGTGTTCCCATGGTGAAGTGGATTTGGAATAGTTGGGTAGAGTTCAAGGGAGGGCAACAGAAATGATCTTGGGGATTGTAAAAATAATGTTAAGCTGTTGGAGTGACAGCTATTCATTCGCTGTGAGAAAGAAAAGCTTGTAGTATGGCATGTAAGTATTTAGACATGGAAAAGATATCAGAAAAACTGGGACTTTACAGCAGTCCCGACAGAGATGTGACAAGACATTGTGGCTGTAGATTTAAATAACCTGTAGCTTCCTAAAGATAGTTAAATGCAGTTTATGGTTTTATTTAGAGATGACATGGCCTGGATCAGTGCTGTTAGATACTACAGAGAACACTGTCTTAAATGCAGTCCTGTTGTGTCTTGCTCAGCTCAGCATCAGACTGATTGGATTTGGGGCCTGGAGATGTTTTCGCCCACACATATTTGAAAGGACCTGAGGCCTTTTCACTTTTTCTGCAGCGTGGTGGTATCTTCTCATTCTGTGCCAAACTGCTTACCACCCTCAGACTGAATTTTTTTCATGTGCCCCAATACTTTGAATTCAGTGAAGGGTTTTGGAGTACGAAATGCAGGGAGATGCAAGTGCTATGCAGGGCGATGCAAGAGAGCTGCAATCAGAGTGTACACCTGTATGAGAAAGAGAGGCTGAAGGCTAGAGTTGTGTCATCCTGGTATTCCATCCCGTTTCTATGGCTATATTGTTGGGGGTTTTTGTGTCTTTCAAAGGTTTTATGTATGCCTTCTCCATGTGTTCACTGTGGCTTGCAGTGTATAGGAAACTAAACTTGCTCCTCTCCCCTTGCTATCACTCCTTTTTGAATTAGGAATGACTGTTTTCTTAGAGCATCCCCAATATCCCCAGAGCATCTCATCTTTAAACTGTCCAACTTGCTCTTGCCAGTGTTTATGCTTTGCTTTCATTTGTTTATAATCTTTGCTGACTGTAAGGCCAGAGAGAACTGGAGAAATATATACTATTTATAAGGTCTTCCTACATACACTGTTGCGGGGACTTTCAGCACATAAATAATTGACTTTCTCTTTTGAAATTCTGCTGACAGTGTAGAAGTTAAGCAAGGTGTGAAGGGCTTGCACAGACATGAACAGCATCCATGATGTCCAAGAAGTACAGTTTCTTCAAGGAACCCAGCAGAATTGGGGCAACTGTAGAATCTGTAAAGGAACAAAAGTTAAGAAACTGCTGTTCAAAGTAATTTCTGTGCTCAGCCTTACTGTAGTTGGTAACTATATTTTTGCCCTTAGATCACATTCTCTTTTGACTTTGTGATTGTCTTGTAACATATTCCCAGTAAGTGTTCTAATCGGTGTAACAGCAGCAGAGCTGGAATTTGGTTAAGGGTTTGGTTGCACGTGGGGAAATTGTTATTTTTTATTAAGCAGTGTTCATGGAATTCCAATGGATGCGTGGTGATTATAAGTTGCTTATCACTTATATTCTGATATAAGGAATGGTAAATATTGCAGAACTACTTTGAGAATATATAAATACCCAAATTTAATTATTATTTACTTAGGTCCTGGGTAATCTGCCTTTGTCCTGTGATTGTTCCCTTATTATGTACTGGTAGGATTCCTTAGATAAATAAAGTCTTCCGTATCATCTTGGTTAAGATAAATTAATCAATAAAGCAAAGAAATTGTGAATAAAGAGATTCAAATCAGCTCGATATTTCTATGATGTAATCTTATATGGAAGCCATATAATTTAATCTTTCTTACATAAGCAAAGCAGGCAGATTATTGTGAAATACCACTTTTGTTTCTCATTCACTGTTACCTCTACTTTTTAATACACTTTTTTAGTATTTCAGCTTTTAAGTCAGTTTCTGCAACAAACAAACAAACAAACAGAAAACCTAGCAATATGATGTTTGAATGTGAGTTGGGATATTGGGGTATTCAGTAGAGAAAATAGTAAAATGATATGCAAGATAAGCGTCAGCTGCTTATGCAGGAACCATAAGAGTTAACTCAATCTGTAGAGGTATAAACCTAGAGATGTCATTGCCTCTTTCTCTATTAGTATTAATATCCCTCTGTAGAAGCAGTGGTTTCAGTTCTGATGAATACACTTGAAAAGCCTAACAAACTGAGGAAGGTTTGGAGAAATGCTAAAGGACTGCTCCAAGGCAACATTTTAGTCCTTAGAGAGGGTAATCCTTTTTTTTTTTTATTGTTGTTTTTGAATAAAATACTGAAAATATTTCACAATTTTGAAGGATCTCATGAAGGACGAGCATATTTGATCAGAGAAAGAAATTGTATGTGTTGAAGAAAACAAAACCAAGATCTACGAGATCTGCCATATGGAAGATGAATTTAAGTTAGAAATTAAAGTGTATGTTTTCAAGAGTAAAGATAATTAACCGTGGGGTTTGTCAGAAAAAGTTCATATTTGTTATTGCTAAGGCTAATTCATGCTTATGTTTATCTGAGAAAAGCTTATCTTTTACAGCAGTTTGGGGATTCATGGCAAGAAAACTGATCAAAATGTTACAGCGCAGGTAGACTCCAGAAGGCTTTGCCTACTCTTGCCAGGAGTTAGGGGTGGCAAAGAACAAAATTTATAGAAGTTAAACACTTACTGTTCTGCAGGGGTCATTGGGCATACAGGTCTGATGGTTGACCAGAAGGATGCATGTCAGGTTGCGGTGTGGCAGTCATCTTGAGCTGATCTAACATTACATTGCTGTTTAAAGAGGTGCTACTGCTGCCTGCTGTGACAGTGACAGATACGTCCCATCCATCTGGCTGGAAGTTAACACTTGTGAGTTGTGGAGCAAGAAGGGGAGAGGACAGGACCGCTCTTTTAAGTGACAATCAAGTTCTGAATTGGTTTAAAGAGAATTGTGAAACTTAACTCTTATGTTTAATATTAGCTAGGAGGAGCTAGGAAGCTAATGGAAGTGTAGCAAAATTACTTCTCGTACTGCTGAAAGTGATTTAAGAGCCCCCATGCAGAAGGTTTAGCTGATCTAATTAAATTAGGTGTTAATTCAGTTTAATACAATTTCTGTGTATCTGGAGACAGTTTCACCAAAGGCGAGGTTGAAGAAGATGATCTAGTCCCTTCCTGTAAGACAGTGAGCGGCCTAAGAGGCACATCAGACAAACAATTAAAAGGTTATAGCCTTTAGTGCTATATCCTTAATGTTCATCCTTGATTCTTCCGTTGTAAGAAATTCTATTAGTGCCTTGAGCATTTTGGTTCAAGCTGTGCCAAAAGGGTGGTGCGTCACTGTGTGCAGAATTAATGCTGAAAGAAAGAAATGTGTTCCCTCACATAGGGTATTCAGCGAATTCTCCTGAAATATGGTCTGTACATAGGCTAAATGTGGATCCTGCATGTAAGGACTGTGAGCCCATAAGAGTTTTCTAATGGCCTTTCTCACGTAGGCAAAATTCTGCCCCAGCGTGGAACTGGAGTTCTCTGATACACACACCAAGAGCAACGTGAAGTAACAGAAAACTTTCAGTTTTGGAGATTTCTGCAACTTCAAAGGGCTTTATGGCTTCCAAGCACCTGCTTTGTACTTGGGATGATCAGTATATCCGTGAAAGTGCTTCTTATGGCTACAGGGAATATGGAGCTGGACAGGTGTTTGTGGCTGGAGTTCTTCAGGCAATGGAGACTGAGACGTGAGAGAGTAGAGGTAGGCCACTTAGGAGAAAATTGTCCTCTGTAGCAAAGTCATTAAGGATTTCAAAGGGCTTTAAAGGTGTAAGTACATTTTCAAAACTATTCCTTGTTTGTTATGTTCAGAAAAAAAAAATCACAAGTATTTGCTGAATGCTCAGTGTCAAAGAAGATGCTTCCAGTGAAGTTCAGAAGGATGTTCAAATATTACCTTCATTGCGTTACATCTATCATTTGTGCCTTTCTTCACTTGTCTTTAGTATTGGATTCTTCCATTCTGTATGCAGAAAACACTTCTGTGTTTCTACCTGAGTTTTTAGAACTACAGTTATAAGAAAAAGGTAAAATTTAGCCAAAATTTTCCCTCTTTTTTTCCCCTTTTCATGAATGGTGAAAATAAGGGGGATAAAAGACAATACAAATAGAGGCTGAATGTTTTTCCATATCTTTAAGGGGCAAAAATGGAGATTTAAAAAAAATGTTTGCCACAGACTATATTTACACAGTTCCTTCTTGCCCTTTTTTTTTTGATGCAAGTTATAATAAAGAATAAAAATGAGAAGAATTTTAGTGTTTAATTGGTCATTTCAAAGACAATATGTGACATAACACTGGAACTGTATTAAACTTCTTAAATGAAAGTTATGCTGCAATTTCATTGCATTTCACTACAGAGAAAAATTGTCCTATTATAATCTGGTTTTATGTAGATAATGGATGAAATTCATTTTGCGGAGACTTCATAATTTTGTTTTGGTATATGAAATACCACTCTGTATATGCCTTTTGGCATTTTTCATGCAAATTACCTTTTCATCAAATGTGGTTTTTGTAGTACGAGCTCTGATTTTCAGAAGATTAGCATTCAGAATAAATGGATGCATAAGTATTGAATTTGTGCAATTAAAATGGTTTCCAAGAAGAGAGAGGAAGTGGTTTAAGAGTGTGCTGAGATGCTTATTGTGCTTATATCTGTTGCAACGACAATAGATGCTGTTGTTGACCCTCTGTTACCAATTTAATTGCTCATAGGGATATAAATTTTCCCTTATAAAGCAATAAAGACACTGTTTTTATAGAATCAGTGGCAAACATTGAGACATGCATTGCGTTTTGTCCATAATGGAAAACATTTTCTCATAGAGATAAATAAAAATCAGTTAAATTCTACATACTATTGGCTGAGGTTATTTGTTTCAGGTCAGGTTTTTATTTTCTGTGCTGTCAGAGGATGCCTCTAAAGTCCCCGCTGGTTGGCACTCTGACTGTTTCATGCATAACTCATGCAAAATGCAAGTCATTATTTTGTAAATCATGTATAACCTGCTAGTAGTTTAAATAAGTAGAATATGAGTCTTGTATTTTTAGAGAGGCTTGAACTAGATCTGTTTCTGTGCATGGAGCAATCTCTGGATTATTTGAAACTATAGGTCGATTTCTAGCAAATGGGAATTATAGATATGTATTTCTTCTTTCAAGTTAGATAGGTAATTTGCATTTATCATTTCCTATTGCATACAATTTTGATCATAGTGTTAATCACTGCTCCTATGAGGAAATTCATATGGGTGCACGATTTTGCCTGTACTGTGAAGTCTTTAGTACTTTGCATAAAGGCAGATCTTTACCCGTGTGCAGCTCATTGCAGCACTGTAGTTGTAAAGACTACATTAAAAATCCTGGAAGGTATGAAAACAGAAGTCTTGTGTAATTCCTATGAGAAAAATATAATTTGCCACCATCTAAAGATATAGCAAAGTAGTTACATGCTTTAAGTTACTCTAAAGATGCTTTGGCTGCATTCTGTTCCTGCATACTTGTTGATATGATTCTAGTTAAGTAGAAATACCTGTAATTAAAAGGTAATTTGATCTCTGCTGATGCATACACTTCTCTATAAGAATATATACTTATACTGTGCTCTACTGGCAGTGGTGGAAATCCCGGGAGAAGTGAAAAGCAGAATTCCAAGCACAATTAGAGCCATAAGTTCAGCTTCCTCTTTATGAAATACTTTTTTTGCAAAGAAAATACTGGAAAATGAATGGAAATAGATTGAGATTGCTGGAAAATATGAGGACCATGCCGCAAGAAGTAAATTTCTCTTGTTCTTCCCTCAAGCAAAAACTCTGTAGTAATCGAAAGGGACAGAATGAATATAAATTCCTCAGCCCTAGTATTCTGTCTAGCAATGCCATGGCCCCTGTCACTGCCAGGTAAAAATTATTAAATGATAACAAAATAAATGTAGATTAAGGCTTTTCATTTTTAGATGTAGTTACAGAAAAATGCATTTGTGTATTTATGCTATATACTGTGATGCAGGAATTACTATGTGAAATTTTATGAGTTTTCATAAACCAAAAGTTAAGAATATATATCACAGTGGTCTCTTGGCTGAAAATTCATTATTTCAGGATTGGTTTCTTTTAACTGTAGCTCTGAATAGTCTATCTTTATAGTTTATTTTGGGATAATTAGAACTTTTATTGGTGGGGGTTTTTTTGCCTAATCTCCCTGAGAAATGTGGACCAGACATAGCCCTGACTGTTTGTTGCTTAAGTTGTGGATGGGATATGGGAAAGGCTGGGGTAGGTCCAGAGGAGTGGGGATGGCGTGGACGTCTTTGGAGAACTGACATTGCAGCTGGCAGGGATTGCATGTCTGAAGAACAAAAGTCAGTGGGAAATCAGACCTTATCTTTTCTGGGACTGGTGAAAAAATCAGTTAACTCCTTCAGTCATAACTCAAGTTTAATACAGCTTTGCCTGGGAACCTGAGGTTTTTGGTACTATGTTTTCTTGACTTTTAAAGAGTTCTCTTATTTTCCTCTCCAGTTAGGTACATTGACAGGGGACTAAGAAAATGTAGTCATGTTGGCTTAATGTGAGTAAGGCAGTGTGCCCCCGGCAGCCAAGAAGGCCAACAGCATCCTGGCCTGTATCAGAATAGTGTGGCCAGCAGGACTAGGGAAGTGATTGTCCCCCTGTACTCGGCACTGGTGAGGCTGCCCCTGGAATACTGTGTTCAGTTTTGGGCCTCTCACTACAAGAAAGACATTGAGGTGCTGGAGTGTGTCCAGAGAAGTGCAACGAAGCTGGTGAGGGGTCTGGAGCACAAGTCTTATGAGGAGCGGCTGAGGGAAGTGGGGTTGTTTAGCCTGGAGAAAAGGAGGCTGAGGGGAGACTTTATCACTCTCCACAACTACCTGAAAGGAGGTTGTAGCCAGGTGGGGACAAGAGGAAATGGCCTCAAGTTGGGCCAGGGGAGGTTTAGATTGGATATTAGGAAAAAAATTATTCACTGGAAGGGTTGTCAAACGTTGGAACAGGCTGCCCAGGGAAGTGCTTGAGTCACCATCCCTGGAGGTATTTAAACAACATGTAGATGTGGTGCTGAGGGACATGGTTTAGCGGTAACTTAGCAATGCTAAGTTAACGATTGGACTTGATGATCTTAAAGGTCCCTTCCAACAAAACGATTCTGTGATTCTATGTCGTTTCCATTACCAACTGAATTTTCAGTAGTCGGTAGAACATTTTATTAATGCATGTTTACAATGTCTGTTTATCACGCCTGTTATCTGAGCCCAGGTTTAAGGCAGTTTCTTTTCTATTGCTCTCGTAGAGGTTTTCAAAACTTTGTTCAACAGCACAGTGAAGGAAAAGCAATTAGTTTAAGGTGCATCTAAAACGACTCAAATAAACATTAAAAAAAGGAAAGTGTAATTTGTATTTGCCTTTTCAGTAGTGTTAGTGTTAACCATGTTTTTCTAATCTTTTGAATTACGAATGAAATGGAACACATTTTTTTGCAGTATTTAGTGACTTGAATGACCTTTCAGCTGAGTTTGGCAGTCTGTGGTTACTTATTCCGTGTCATTTGGGTATCAGTTGGCATTTCTATAGAACATATCATTATCAGTGGCTCTCTTCCTTAAAGAGACGCCTAGAGGGGAAAGTAAGCCTGAATTATAACTTAAAGAAATTACAGTGATCAATACAGAGTTCTAGTATCAGTGTGCAGTAATGAATATTGTATACAGTCCAAGTTTGTTTTTCTTGGAGAAAGCTTGAAACAGGTCCTATTACTAAGGGGAAGGAGTAGACTGCTTTTTGGGCAATGTGTGCTACTTATGTGTAACTGGTTCTGTGGAATATTCATAAAACTGCACCTCCTTCTTGGGTGTTCTAAAACTGCTGATATGATAGTTTCTGAAATTAAACAGCACTTTTGAGACCCACAGTTTACAGATCTTCATTCTGAATTTAACTTTTGTGACATTTCTCTGTTTGAGTTGGGAGATGTTTTTTTTATATATGCTTCATGGGGGAAAAAAATGTAGTGTTATATGGAATTATGAAAGAAGGAATTGGTTTCATATGCCACTGCTTGTATGGAAAAAAGTTTCAAAAAATGGACCCTTGTCAGCAGAGACATTAGATTTATTCTGATGTTAGTACATTAAGAGTATCTTCCTTTTGCCTTGTTTTTTCAAGGACACCAGTAAAATGCTGAGAAGGCAGAGAGCTCACAGTAATTTTTTCCATCCTTTTTATTTTTTCATAGAAGTTTAGAAACGTAAAAGGAGAGCAAGTGAGGGAAAAATTGTTTCAAATCCAGAGCAGAGTTAGGACAATAAATTAAAGAAAGATCCCAAACTGGTAGGTAATGGGAGGCATACAGATGGACTTTGTGCTCTGGGATGTTTTGAATACGGCTGTAACTTTGAATTCTGTATGCTATTGCCCAGAAAGAATACACTGGGAAAGAGAAAGTGCAGTCCCGCGTTCAAGGGGGAACATGCATATGTTTGATGGTCTTCCATGGACTTTTCTGTGACCTTGGACAACTCATAATCTTCCTAGATGAGGAAAAATACCCCATCTGATACAGAAGCACATAGATGCGCGTCTAAGAGGAGCTGGCATCCTATTATGAGGAATGCTATAGAAATGTAAATGAATTATTACGCTTTCATGTTTATTCTTAGCAGAACCCAAATTGTGCGATACAGTTACAGAGTACAGAAGATAAACAGTGGTGGAGTTCAGGTTTTGATAAAGGCTGACGTCAACTTGTATTTAGAATATAAGCTATCCAGGGGGGAGGGATTTTTGGCAGCTCTTAAGACCCAGTACAGTAGAGACCTAATTGCAGATCAGGACCACTCAGTAATGCTTCAATAAAATCTGAAAGCATAGTTCACAATTCAGCCAGATAGTATGATATCAATTAAGAAGAATATAAACATAATTAGAAAAGCGGGGGTGCCAAAGTAGGAAAATTAACCATATCCGGAGATACTGTTGTGATCCAGTGACACTGAAGCATTCTTGATTCATAGCTTTCAGACTTGATTTTTTTTTTTAATGGACAGAAAGAAAAAGGAGAGTAGTTAATGAAAGATTCAGAGAGGAAGCAGGGAGAGAGAGCTGGAGGAAGACAAAAGCTATTGGATTAATATGACTCTTGTCTCTTCCTATCCTAATGCTGCATTTGTACATTGTAATACGATGTACCCAGGAAGATCTAAATGTGACCAGAAGTACAATCTTCATTTTCTTTGTTTAAATTGAGAACAAGCATGTTGTTACCAAGAAAAGGGGCCTTCTGTTTTTTTTTTTTTTGAGTACACATGATAAATGAAACATCCCTAAATCACAGCGTCAGTCTTATTATATTTTAATATACCCAGTGATGACAGGGTTTACTTTTATCCTCTCCAAGATTTCATGTGATTTACTAAAAGACCTTGAATGAAGTCACAGTACTCGCCAAGATTTTATTTTCATTAGAAATAATGATGGTCAGCCAAAACAACATGTATTACTGTTGGACATACTGGTTTCGATAGGAATAGGCTATAGCCATCGTGTCTGTAACTCAGTGAGAATTGAAGACAAATACTAATTTTATGTATTTGTTTGTTTGTTTTACTGGATGTAAAGCAATAAAATTTGTTAAGTAGTATGTTTGTTCAAAGCAAGGGTAAGCAAGTTCTCTTCTAAAACCAGCAATACGGATGAAAGCTGTATAGCTCTTCTGTAATGGTAGCTCCATACCTTTTCCATGTCAAAAGTTATCGGTAGTTTGTAACTTCTCATCTTCAGTCTAGTTTTGCTCCAGTTATCTGTTTCCATTGCTGGTCACTCTGCCGTCTTTCACCGTGTAGAGAGTTTCTTCACCAAATACAGTAGTTTTCCAGCAGTACTTAGCAGGGAGATCAGAGGTGAACTGTGAGGCACAGATTTTGCTATTAGACCTTATGGAGCTGTTTGTTGCATTGTTTGTCCAATACTTTCTATTCTAAATTCTTACTTTTGTCTAACTTTTCTACTCAGAACTGAAAAGTCCCAAGTCAGTTGTCATCCTGGAACAGCACTTCCAAAGGCTAAGGAAAATACATATTACTTTGCTTATGTTTTAAAAATGTATCTACCTTTTTTTTTCTTTGAATAATTTAATTTTATTTTCTGCTGTATTTGTTAATGTTGTCAAAAAAAAAAAAGAAATGAGGCAGGAGAGGAGGGTGATGTATGATGGATTAGTGTTTGCCTATTGATGTCTGTCTAATTTGCTTTAGTATTATAGCATGGCTAGAATTTGCTGTCTGATGACTATTCAGGATTGCCTCCGCATTTGCTGCTGCATGTTGGGCTGCTTCAGTATCTGAAATATGAATAGGGAATTTCTCCTTTCTGTAGCATCAGTGCCTTGACAGTCTACAGGCTACAGGTGATTCCTGTGTAAAAGGTCAGAAAACAAACTTGTTGGAAGATGTAAAGAGATGATTGTAGAAAGCTGAGAAGGAAGATCATTGAAAACGGGCCCGGCTGTTGTTGAGTAGAGATGGAAGAAAGTAGGACAATCTGAACAAGGAAATTGGGATAAGTCAGTTTGATAAGAAGTATTAGTGTTTGGGGAAAGATGTAGCAGAAGTGTTAATTTTGACAGGGAGCTATTTTGAGCCTGGCAGGACTGGCAGCCTGAGATACATGGCAAAGGACATGATGGTCTCTTATTCGTTTGTCAGCTCAGGTGGCAGAGATCTGTATGACAGGTTTAAATGCAGCAACCCAGGTAGAGACCACACAAGTGTCAGTACAGCGCTATCTAATGGAATTCCTGCTTTCTCTCTTTTTTTTTTTTTGAAAATAAACTAGAAAGCTACATACAAAATGCTGTAAAAAACATTACTGTGAATGCAATGTCAAACACTCATATGGTTAGGTAGAAAATAACAGATTTGAGTTTGTTTTGATATCCTCAGTAAGGACCATATGCATGGTAATGTAATCCTAAATTACATAAACAATATTTTTGTGTATAATATTTTATGTTTTTAATAACCTAGCTACTGTATTTTCTGCATTTTCATTGTCAAACACTTGTCTTTCCACCCCATGATTATGTATCCAAGACTGACCTTCAATTATAAATCTGAAACATGAAGTTCATTCCAGCTTCTAACACATCTTGGCTCATCTTGGCAGATCAAACTTATCAGTCATAAACTTCCTGCTCTTGGCCCATAATTGTTGCTGTGACTCCTTACCTGGAAGACTGTTTATTCTTTATTCTTGTTATTGATTTTGTGTTATTTCCTACAAACTGATTTAAAAGTTGACCTAGATGTTTTAAAGCTTTTCACAATGTGTACATTTTCTGGAGAAGCATGTTTTCTTTTCACACTGCTTTTGTGAGGGATTTTTTTGTATTGTGTGTGTGTGTGCTAAAAGTAGAGCTGTCATCTGAGGAGTGACAATGTAAAACTGACATCTTGAGATTGAACACATCTGCTTTTGTGTACTCACGATCATCTGTTTGAACATTAATGTTCACTGCTTTATATCTTTCTTGCTGGTGTTGACTCTGTTTCATGAAGTAGAAATGTATAAATTCAGCTGAGTTCCACAGAATATGGTTTTCATAAGATAGCCTGCTCTGGTCGTGAACATACGTTCTTTGTAGGAATAGTTGTCTTACTGCATGTCAGCATCTGCTTCTTAGGGACAGTCTGCAAAAGGTTATTGACCAGAAAACAGTGGAACTGGTTGACTTTATACTGGAATGTATTTGGTATATGAAGAAATATTAAAGATTATAGTCTTTGAACACTCACATGCCCAGAGAGAGTGTGCTCCAGCTCAGATGCTAGGAGACTTGTACATGGGTCACCAGTGGAAGGAGGATAGCTGTGGGAGCGGAGTGGCAGTGATGCAGGAACAGACAAGAGCCTGTGGGAGCACTGGGAAACTAGTTTGCCATTTTCATCGTGGCTGTCTTCATCTTGGCATTTTTGTGAGAGCAGACCTTTCTTCCCCTTCACCCTCCTCAGCTCCTTGTCATGGAAACCCTGCGTTAGTGCAAACACCATGCTCACGATATTACCAATGAGATGTTAGAGCAGCTCTGATTTTCATGGTGTCATGGAATATGCAGTATGTTTTCTGTGTAGGTGGTCTCACCAAAATTACCTCTGACCTGGTGTATGGAGCTGTGGTAATGTTGCCTGAGAAAGGGCTAGTATGGCATAGCCTGTGAGTGACGTTCAGACTAAACGGACTTGGGGAAGGGAAGCATGAAGTCGGTGATTCTTGAGGTTCATTTGGTTTGGCCAGGAGGAACTTAGCGTTGTTTGGGGTATCCAGAGATGGAGGCAGGATGAGAAGGCTGAGCCAGAGGAAGTGTAACAGTCACTCTGACATCTTTAATTGCTTTCGTACCGTGTTCTGCGCAAAGTTGAGTATGTGGCAGCAGTCTTCAGTAAATAAGATCTGGCTGTAGGATTTAAGTAAAAAACATTTTTAACTGCACCATACAATACAAGAACATGTTATGGAAAGTATCAAACAGTGCTGTATTTCCACAAATGTTTTCAGCTTTAGATTTTGGAAGAAGAATGGATGCTCTGTGCTGCCAGCTTTTCCTTCTGTTTGTTTCTTCCATAAATCTGAAACGATAGTGGGAACTTTGTGCAGCCAAGCACTGCTGGTGAATGGAGGTTGGAAAAAAGAATGAGAAGCCACAGTGGTATGGAGGAAATCATGTGGCTACAGCTATCTGTAGGAAAAATAAACATTCTTTATACCACTTCCCCACAAAAATGTTTTTGTATCTGGAAAAAATATGGAGCTGAGGCGGATAGAATACTGAAAGGAATTAACATCTATACACAAAAGACATTGCCTCATGTAAATACAGCATTTAACAAACTGCTTCACCTGAGAGGAAAAATCTGTCATTACAGATGAATTTGAGAATTAAAACAAGTCCACAGAAGGAAATATAACAAGATGGTTGAAAGCTAAATTTAAGTTAAATTTCTTACAGTACCGTGCATAGTCTAAAAATATTGACAATAATGCATGGAAGGTAAAAGAAAAAGAATACATAAACTTACTGAAACAAAATTGTAAATGGTGTATGACAGAGCTCAGGACTGTCCCTGGCTATGAAATATTTTCTCTTCTAGTTTTTTGTATCTGTGTATTTTTTCTTTTTTTTTTCTTCTTTTTTTTTTCTTTTTATGCAATATTTTGTTTACCATCCACAATCATTCTTGCTTTAAACTGTCTTTATTTTGTATTTTTCTGATTGAGTTTCGAGAGTGGAGGTGCAAAGAGACATTTTCAACATCACAAGGCTGGGTCATGAGAGGCATGTTATTTAAGCTTACTATATGAAAGGTTTATTCAGAAGACAAACACGCGCTTTCAAAATGTTTATTGTTGTAGCTCTTGCCAGGTTCTGATTCAGCAATGACATGAGTACGTCTCTCCAAGTGGCGTTTTTTTTTCCAATAACATAGCATTCTGAATGAATTTTTGATGAAAGACTGAGCAGGAATCATTAATATTCACTCAGAACAAAAGAAGAGCTTTACTAATGTCAACTCTCACTCCATTTTTCCCTTGATTTCGAATGCTGTCCATCATTCTGAACACTTATTCCACCGGACTGCCCTGGGTAAATGCAGAACAAATTCTTCATGCTGATATGTTTTGAACAAACACTTCATGGTTATTTAAAAAAGCCAAAGCTTTTTTATTTTTTATTTATTGAGTGAAAGATTAGAACTCTGAGGTGTCCTGAAAGGAGGTGGTGGGAAACTGAGAGACCATGTGGAAGAACAGACGTCTGTCCTATTAAAACCAGGATATACACTCTCTGGTTCTTCCAACAAGTGATGTACTGGGAGAAATTTCTGCATCCTTATGAATCTTAAATACCGGCGGACAATATTTAGCATACTTTGACTCAAAACCTATACTTTCTCTTTCAAAATGAGCAAAGACATGAAAACCTTTTGTCTTTTTCTGTTTAGACTTGAATCAAGACAAATAATGCATATTTCAGTATATAACAGGTGATAGAGGAACATTGTTCCATTCCAAATTATTTTTTCCCATGGACTGAGAACATATGAATAGGCTTCTTCCATACCAGTGAGTACATTAACTGTTTTTGGCAGGGTATAATCTGCAATTCAGAGTGCAGTAAACTAAACCATACTGTGGAAAATACATCCTGTAAAAGAAGGAAACCTGGAATTTCATTGTAAACTGAGACTTATTTAATGAGCTCATCTTCTATTTATAGCTAATTGTTTTTAAAGCTTAGCTAACTTTAGCCTTTTTTCCAAACTCTCCCTAGCTCCATAGAAGTGAAAACAAACCCATTTTTGGACTCTGGAATACATATATTGATTGCATTGGTAATCGATACATATCTGCTACTGTATTTCTCTTTACAGTTTGCCTGAAAAGATCTCATCTTTAGGGGTTCTGAAAATAAGAATTATCTTAATAGTGATTTCAGCAGTTTCTTGTCTCAATGCCTCAGATAAATGGACTAAATCATGTTAAGCAGATACTTTCTGAACTTAACACTTTCTGAAGTCTTGTGTTCTTCAGTTTATTGTGATCTGAGTGTGAGTGGCTTCAAAGCTGTTAACCTGTTAATAATGAGAATTGTTTTTCAAAGATAAGATTATTTTTAATGAATTATTGAAAGCATTTATCTTCAATTCAGGATAGTCTATAAAAGAGGTCAGGTAACGTTAATCTACAAACAGAATTTGTGCTAAACTAATATTAACACCGTCTTTGCATTCTACAAGTAAATCTTCATACTTTTGACTAAAATAGAGATATAGAAACACAGAAAGCAACTAAGCTATTGTTTCTTCAAACATAATGATGCAGGGGCATAGCCAATTACACTATTTTGCAGTGCTTGGGAATAGTTATATAGTGACTGCTGATCACCTGTAATATTTTCTACTAGTTACGGATTCTGCCATTTTCCTATGGATTCTGCCGTTTTCGTACATGAGAATTGTAAATGGCAGAGATTTTCACATATATTTGGTCTTAAACATAACTGATTTGGCAGGACTAGACCCTTAGAGATGATTTTTGTGGGGTTCTCATTAATGGAAAGATAATGGCTATCTACATGGGATGAAAACTGTTTTTTAGAACATAGAGCATGTTTAGTTTTAAATGCTCTTTCTTTTGTGGCTAGAATACAACGGATGAGTAGTGGATTAAAGTACATCATTAATTTCAGTCTCCAGCAGAATGAATTATAATTTGTAGCGAACAGAAAATCTATGAGGAATGTCCATATTCTTGTATTATCTGGAAGTCATTTTACACTAGAAGAAACAAATCACAACAGAAATTCTGTGCTTTTCAAACGAAAGCAAAGCAGCAAGTTCTGATAGACTTGAGCAGGAAGTAGAGGCAAACCAAATTTCATGCAACAAAACATGATTTTGATTAGATTGGACAAATTGCAATTTCTTCTAGATTTCTACATATGGACAAAATTCATTTTTCTGCTTGCATAACTTGTATCGGTACCTCTATTAAGTCATAACCAGGATAAAGATGATATTTTTGAAGTTAAAATGCAGATAGAAGCAACCTTCAAAGAAAAAGCTAATTGAAGTTTATGAAGTTAAGTCTTAATATTTTACTTGACTCAGCATGAGACAGAGAACATATTCAGGGTCAAACCTGAGTGCAGGCTTAAAGTACTTAGTAATTTTCTCTGGTTTACTTATCTTTTTTTTTGTCTTATGTTTTTGTATTTAGGGATTTTTTTTTAAAATTCTGTGAGTTCTGTCCTTGAAGTGACCCTATGCTTCTTACAAGTTGAGTCTCAGAAATTGGAGTGTCACTTCTCTAGACTTGGTCTTAACAAAATGCTAATTCTTTGTTCTCCATTTTAAGATCATTAGCAGGGCAGTTTGTGGTGTCCTTTTTGAAACTGCCTAACAACTACATAAAAATTTCATTTGGCAAATAACTGCTTTTATTTTTATTTTTATTTTTAAAATTTTTATCTAACAAAGTTCACGAGCACCTAATTTACACTTTTAAAATTTTAGTCTCGTAACTTGACTTTAAATGCTACTAGTCTGATAAATGATATCTCCATCTGCCTCTACTTCATTATGAAGTTATCTAAATACTGTTCAGACCAGTTACTGGGGCTGGTCCACTGGTCCATCATTGTAAAAGTTTTGATATTAAAAAGATTCCCTCTGTAGTTATGTTGTAAACTATAGTCTTGTAATGTGACTTCTTAAATTAAGAAGTTGAAGATCGTGGCATCCGGAAAAGATTTGGATGCTGAGGTGAGATGTGCACAGAATATCATTTTCAAAACTCTGTCTTACAACGTGCATAAGCAGAGAGCAGAGTCTGCAGATCTGTTACAGCATCGTGCAGGCGTGGCAGCATCATCTCTCCGAACGGTTCCTCGTCTGCCCATTGATTATATCCCATCAGATTCCCCCATCCGAAGTCTTTAGGTCAAATTTGGAGCCTGCCTGCTATGCTGCAACTGCAGCATATGTGTCGCAAACACACTTGCCCACAAACTTGGCCTGGTGTTTGGAGAGGGGAAGGCTTATGACCATTTTTCTGTTAGTTCAGGTGTGATGACATTCCTCTAGGAAGTGGTAGATATTGCTTCCAGCCCAACAGATGTTTGAGCCCACAGTTGAGTGGCCTAATCCGGACTGTGATGGGGGTCCTGACAGGCATTTTGCTGAAGTTGCACCATGGCATAGACAAGAACAGAAGGTTCATGGGCCAGAGAAGGGTCTTGGGAGGGAGCAGGGCTCTCTGGCTGAGTCTTGTTGTTATCACTCAGTAGAGACAGGGTTGCTGGGTTCTGGCTGCCGCTCCAAAGGCTGTTTGTGTGTTTAATGACGGTAAAACAATAAGATTAAAGTCATTATTAGCCTTACAGCCAACATGAGGTTAAGATGACTTGTGCTCTGATAGTCATTTTGTACCTCAGTTTGATTTTTAGCTGTAGAAAGTTCTAATATCTTAAAAAACCCTGTGGGTAACATTAGTCAAGTACTGTGCTGTATGGTGTGTTAATATCCTAGGATTTAAATATAAGCTGAGTCTGACAGATTTTGAATGTCTACGCAGAGCATATTATAGCTACACCTTCATCTTGCAAAGTGATGGTTTAAAATTGTTAAATGGAAATGAAATACGTAGTTACTTCTGGGGCTGTAGAATAGCATCCATGTATATAAGATTAGGCGCTTCCCGCCCCGAGGGTTTGCAGTTTGGTATTACAGATTAACGTTGTTGCGTGCACTTTTCTGATGAGATTGAGAAGTTTCTTTAGCTGTAGTATAAAGCTGCCAAAATACGTTTACCACAGACCTGAAGGCGAATATAATTCTTCCAGAGGCAGCCTCAGGCTTTGGAGGTTTTTTTGCTGAAAGGCAGGCTCAGACTTCCCATGAGATCATCAGAGAGATAAAAAGACTAAAAGCTCTTCAAAGCTAGGCCTTAGGCCCTAACATAAATTAATACTCTGGTGATGGTTTATGTATGTAAAAAAATGAATAAATATTTACAATAATGCAATTTAAATAGAACCTTACCCGACTAGACTTGAAATTAACTTTTTAGTATCACCTATCTTTTTGAATTCAAAATAACAACATCTTAATATAACTTTAATTTAGACTTCAGAAGGCAAGGAAGGAACATGGGATTTTTTTCTTTCTTTCTATATGCCAGGTTTCAGAGAGGTTATCTTGCTTGTTTCATGCCAAATAGTTACTACCCATAACTCAATAGACATTGAAATTAACTTGCATAACAAGTAAATACTCTGGTATTCTAACTCTGTGCTGCATGTTAACCCAGTTGCTCACTAGTTATAATTTAGTATAAGGTCCTAAATGAAAGACCGCTCTGTGTTCTGTTCTCCTCCTCCTTCTTCCTTTCTTATTTTTTAAGTTATATGAACACTAACATTTGTTCTAAAATTTTGTTCAGCAAAATGTTCTAGAAAAACCCCCATCTTCAATGCGGTAAATAGAGTATTTTAAGTTAAGAGTTTATGCTGGAAATGACTTAACGCGAATATCACTGGAAAAAGAGCCAGGAAAAATCCTGCTGAGAAGTTCTATGATATCAGCATTAAAACTGTAGGGCCTGGGAGTCAAAAAATCTTGATTTATCACAGGCTTCCTTTCTTACTCTGGAAATGCTGCTTTGCTGCATGGCCCCTTGTTCTCCACCTTGTAAAACAGAATTATAGGATAATCATATATCTTCAGGTATATAGCAAGGAGCAGCTCTATAGAGTAGTTCTTTATCCTGGTCTGAATTCTCTTACAAAAGTCCAGATGTTCGAAGGAAACTTAAGACATCTTGTTCCCTGAATCAAGTATGCCGCCCATCCCAAACCTCTGCCTGTACCGTGACTGTCAGGTAGCTGGGAGTCAGCAGTATGATCTGGAGCGGGTTTTTGGTTAGGCTTAATTAGAGCCGCCCATGGCTGGTCCTACTGTCGCCCGACTCCAGCCTAGTCCTCAAATGCCTGAGTTCAGGGAGAGGGCTTGACTTGCTCTGTGTCAGTATCCTCCATCAAGGGCTCTAGTCCTGTATTTATAAAATTCTTTAAAATCTTACCCACAAGAAGCTGTATGAGTATGAAGTAGCTATTGTTCTTTAATATTATTAACAGGAACAAGCAATCATGCCCAAAGGTGGTATTTCTGGGTAATTTGCAGTATACAAAACATTGCTACATTATTTCTTTTGCCTTCTTCCTCTCAGAAGGTACTTACTGCATTGTTTCACGTGGTGCAGGCATTGGCCTTTCTTGATTTGGAGAACTGTAATTCAGAGTGCTTTTAATGTGGTAATTTGGATGTACTGTGCTATATGAAGAGGGCTAAATTTTTATTATTAATTTATAGGGACTATTTTTTCCTATAGTAATATGTAAGAACTGACATTTTAATAAGTATTAAGGTGGTCCTTTATAGATTGAGAAGTATGCTCACCTAGAAGTAACAGTATTGAGATAAGTGCAAGTTTAAATTCCACAGATATCATTGGAATTGCTTGTTTTCAGTGGTAACCAGGTCCCAGAAATGACTATAAAGTAGGTGGAGCAAGAAATGCCAGTTTTGTGTCCACTGCTGTTTTGAAGAAAACCATTCAGACTAGAAGATGATGCTCTAATGTGAAAGCAAATTATGTAACTCATAAGCAGAACTGCCTTACTATTTTTTGTGAATGATGGAGCGAAATTAAGCTAATTTAAAAATAAGGTATTCTTCTGCTAAAATCTGCACTGTTTCTTTGGGAAATGCTAGATCAGCTTTTTTTGATCTATGCAGAAGAGATTTCCATGGGGGAAAATCTTTTTAAGCTGAAATTTGCAGCTGAACTATGGACAATGACTAAAGTAAAAGGTAAAGTTTTATGTAAGTTTACTGAAAAGACAAAAAAATCAGATCATGAATCATTTTAATCTGCTTCAGATATTCAATTAAATCCTTTAAAAATATGAAGTGCATTTCTCTGAATATAAAAATACATTACTAAACGCAAGTCGACGTTTCTAAATTAGGTGCTTGCCACCTCGTCAATGATATAAGCAGAAATGTATTTTTCAGTGGATGATGGAAGAAGATGTTTTTATCATCTTGTCACTGTTGTCATGGAAACTTGTGTATATCATTGTTAAACAGAGTGTACATAAGGATCTAACATTCCTGTGACTTATGATTGCTAGCTATTGTATTTTTAGTGTATTTTCTTCAATGCTGTAGTCAATGCTTAAGAACTTGTAAGTTGCTCTCCTGAATTACAACCATGAACTCAATTACAGGATTAGGCCGTCCAGAGAGCCCTTAATATAGGGTTCTTTGCTAGAAGATTCTTTTCAATACAGGGTTATTAACAGTTGTATTTCCAAATCCATTGTAGCCTATTATAAGCACTTGAAAAATAATATTTACTCTATTCAAGCAGACTATTTTGCCACAGCAGCATTTCAGAAAGAATGAGCTATCCATCAGTCATTATAAACTCTCTGTCTTGAAAATTATGGATATTTTCTGAATGTGCATTTTATGTATTAAGTGCTTTGTCTATGAATGCACTGCTAAATTCATACTACCGCTCTTGTGTATAGTTGTCTTAACCTGTCATGCATGGAATGGCAGGCTACGAGGGAAGCTTGACTATGACAATTCAGATTTAAACCCTTCTGGACATAAAGTAGGCATAACTCGTTTTCTTGTTTAAGTCTTACTATGTGCACAATTCACAAAGTAGAAAAAAAGGTAAACTAGTTTCTCCAAATGGGAACTATTTAAGAATCAGTATTTTTAAGCACAATAAGGGCGTTGTATGTTTTACATAATTACGGTTTTATTTTTGTCTTTTTGAGTCTGAAGATATTTCAGAATATACCTTCTTCATCAATTATTTATGACTTTAAATTATTTGTCTTGATCAAAAGATGAAGACACCTGAATAAATTTTCTATCATTGAACAAGTGACTTTATCCTGGCCTGTTTCGTTTAATCTTTTGTGTTTTGGGGATTTTTCTGAAGACTATTCTGAAATTTAAAAGCTATGATTTTAAATAACTGCCAATGAAGAACTTAGTTTTTGTTTTAGTGTTAGCTGTCTGTAACAATTTGATGCAAATTTCCTTACTTGAGAATCATAGTAACATGAAATGTTCCAGAACAGTAGTTATAAAGGTTTTTTTAAAGATGGTGTTCCTTATGCTATTGTTCCCTCCAGAGAGAGCATGACTGAAGTTACAGTATTAGGTCTATCAAAACACAAGAAGAGCAAAAATATGGAGAAGAAAAAACTCAGTTAAATACAAGTAAAATAAACCACTGTGGTTTTCGTTTCTAGAAAAATGCATTCATTAAGTAAGCGAGGGTTATAGGCTGGTGGATGTAATTACAACTGAAATTAAATTTATAGGAAAGGTCCAATTTTCTCTTCCTGCCCCTGGAGATTCTTTGAGTTCAGGCAGTTGAATTTGAATTAATGCCACAAGAAAAATTCCTGGTAAGTACACATGCTCAGTCTATAGGGCTAAGAAAATGTCTGCAAGAGTATTTTTAAGCCAAATATATCTTTCTGTTATTTCAGATTGTATATGAATATATAGTCACTGAAAGGAGAAAGGGAGTATCTTTAGCTTATTAGCATTTATTGAGGCAAAATAAAACTTGTTTATTACTGGCTTCATAGCTTTTACGTATAATCATTGATAATGTTAGCTGTGATTTATAGCAAGGTAAAATTTCCAAATTCTTATTATATAGTCCTGGCTCTTTCTTCCATAGGATTTAGGTTTGGATAAAATGAAAATTTTATGAATGGTCTATTATCTAAACTTTTCTCCATTTGAGGAGTCCTAAGAGAAGAGCTGTAACTTCTCTGTTGAATCCCTCTTCTACTGAATGTGATTTTGCTTTTATGGATACCTCCCACAGTAACCCCGGCAGCTAAAATTACGCTTGAATGTGTACTGCTTTCCACCAGCTACAGGGGACTAGTGTGCAGGTCTCTCGACTACTAGCGTAGAGGACTAGCATCAGGGCTCCAGTTTTGTAGGTCATAGGAATAAATGTCTTGACTATTTAATGTTGTAATGGCACTAGTAAGAGGTGAGGAGTGCTGAAGAGCCCCAGCTGCTATGCTCTAGAGCTGTTATTTCTGGTGGATTCCCATACCTAGTTGGGCACTTGAATAAGGGGAGAGGGGTTTTATGACACTTGGCAAGAAAGAGAAATGCTGCAGCTATGTCAGGAAGACTGGATTAAACAGTTGCAAAGCAGTCAAAAGTGGCTGATTCTGTTCTCAGCTCCTGGTGTAAAGGGAGCTGCAGGAGCGGGAGATTTTTCAGGCTTCTGGTTCAACTGAAAATATTGGGGGGTTGGAAAGACCAAATTCCCCTGTTGTTTCATTTCTTGACAAATGAAAAATTAGGAAAAAAATAGGTGAAACTGTGTATCCCATTTAGGAAATGCCATCTTTGAGGGTTAAAAACTATTGTGCAAACATAGGAGGCAATTATGAATATTGTGAGAAAAATGAAGCTGAGTTTTTTTAGAATACATTAGTATCCGAAAAAGCTTTGTGCTGGTTTATTTCAATGTATTGTTGCTGATCACAGATAAGGTTACATCCACATGGCACAGTGTTGTGCCCTGATAGATACTTCCACTTCTGGATGAGTTCATTTTTCAGGGTAATCAACTGTGTGGGAAAGAGTTTATTAACTCAGGCAGTGTCATGCTAGCATAGCTACACTGCTTCTGGTACTAGATTAGATTGGGTAGTATTATGTGAAACCAGGTGTACCATACAGACACCTTCAATCCCCTGTCATCAAGATCCAGTTGGGCTAGATGTCTCCGTGAGCATGTGTTTGCAAAAAATGTCTGTATTTATTAGGCATTGAAAATGCATTAGGTTTTCTGGGATACGCAAATCACTGTTCTAACATTGCGTTTATGTTTGTCTTTAAAATGACCATTGCCACTCTCTGCTTTACCAAAACCTTAAATAAAATAACTTTCATTGAATGAAAATCTTAGCTTAGAACCAGGAGATATTTGCAGGTTTTGAGGTGTTGTAAATGCAGGTTAATGATCTGACAAGACACGAGCTTGTGGGTAAGCTTTTTTTTTTGAATAGAACCATCTCTTGCATTTCTTTTGTTAATGTTAATTGGTATTTCATGTTCAAGGGAAGTTAAAATTGGCAGGCTGGGATCCCTCGCTTTCTTTCTGTTTGTGATTGTGGTGCTGATAGCCTAACTATGAACTTCCTTGTGCAGGGCTGCGAGTAACTTCCAGCCTGATAGATGAGTATTTCTAGAAATGAGAAGTAATTGAACCTCAGCGCTTACAAATGCCTTGTGTGCTTTTTGAAAAGAGGCCACCAGCTGCGTTGTGTTGAATTAATTGTACTTATTTTGGTGATGTGTGTGTCTGTCCAGTGAGAACAGAAAATAACATTTTCATTTCAGGGATGTATGTGGGTTGATTTTTAACTCATTGGAAGCAGGATAGTTAAAGCACTAAATCTCTACCTCTGTTCTTACTAGATTTTCAGTCCAGAATTGAACGAGTGTATTCACAGTATGTATGTACCTCTCAGTATAATGCTGTGCAGATTTTCCAGCTGAAATGCCTTGGTCCTATGTCCAAGTACCCCGTGAGGAACTCTGCTAAATACACGTGAGATTGTGGTGTTTCTGGTACCTTTTCTAGGACAAGCACAGTTTCTGCCGTTCTGTGAAGTGGTAAAGAAGTCCTTTCAGCTCAACAGTACACGTGGATGTTGCAGATCTCAGAAAGTTTTGGGGGATTTTTCCAAAAAAGTCCAATAGTATTGTTTGTTCTGTGACAGAACTGAATGCAACTGCAGCAGTTATGCGTATCAGGGCCAAAAGGAGATGAAGCCTTTTAACTTTCTGTGCTAACGTCTCCCAAATGTATTTCTTAAAAGATTGATTAAAGGGACAAGGAGGTGGCGGGGCTTTGGCCACATGTGGACACAGCTGCATGTGATCAAAGCAGGAAAGCTGCACAACTGTGCACCTGAACCATCCGCATGCAGAGCCAACTCATACTCACGGGGACTCAGGCTCTTTTATACCCCGTGTTTCTTCCCCTTCTGCCTCCTCAGCAGATACGCATTTAGACCAAGGACTTGAGTAATGTCCTGTGCAAAAATCAGTACATAGACACAATCAACTGATGGCTGTAAGTGTTGGGAGAGTCCGCGCTCTCCTTTCATAGGATAACCCATATAGTTTGCTTCTAGAAGGCTTCTCTTCTCTTCTCTATCAAATGTTCATACACAGTGAAGGTTGTGAGCAGCAAATACAGCGCTTCTGTGAACAATCGAGACAACATACAGTTATTTTGATTTTATCGGAGCTTCTTTGACACAATGGCCTTGTTCTTAAAGCTAAATGTGAACTGTGAAACATCCGTGCGGGGAGGCTGGAAGTGGCAATGTGGAACTATGCAGCATTCCCTTACAAAATTTGAATGAATTCATGTTGGGTACTTCCCGCTTCTCCCCATTGTGTGTATTTTAAGGTATCTATAATGCAACAATAAAATTATTTTATGCCCTGTATGCATACAAATATTATTGTGTGTACTCAGTGGTCCATTACAGTGTTTTCTTAAGATTCTGAAGAATTGGTTTTTGTTTAATGTGTGCTGTTTCATGCCAGAACAAGTGATTACAAATTATTCCATTATATACAGTGGAAAATTGTTCAGAAATGTCAGTTTGAAGGTTTTGGTAAAAATGTAGGTTCTGCAGGTGAAAAGTCATCTTTAAGACAACACCCTTCATAATTTTTGGGGGGATATAAAGCTCATCATTTTAACTTGGTCTTTATTCAGATTAGATTTCGTATTTTTAGAGTAGTTTTTAAAATATCTATAAACATACACAAACATTTCCTATGCCAAACGTGCCTGCTGATCCTAGTTTATTTATTGCCTCTTATGGAAGTAACCTAAGCTTGTTCTTGACCTGCAGGCTGCTAATAGAGACATAATGCACTTCTAATCTGTGCAACTCTTGAATGGCTATAACAAATTCTTCTCTGAATTATATCTAGATATATATAATTTCCAGGCTTGCTTTATTTCACAGTGAATGTTATCTTATGATACTCAGTGTTTTGAGGAGGATGAAAAAAAGGGAGGCAGGTTTCTGTGTCATATAGTCTCTTATTGCATCTCTTATGTGAAGAGTGCCATTTTGAATAACTTTTATATGGTTAGTTGACACTGTGATATTTTTTTTTCCTTGCTCTCTTTGTGCATTGTATTATATTTTTCTTTAATATGATGAATTGCAGCAGCTGTCTTGCAGTCCCTGTATTGTGGAAGTTACATAGGACATAGTGTATTTGGATGCTTGGGGATGCCTGACTGAAATAATGTGAAAATGAGAAAAAAATGAATTCTATCAAATCAGTTGAAGATCATGCTAAAGAGAAAGCAGATCTTTACTATGCAGAAACTATTACAGGAAACCCACAATTAATATATAAATTTTGGTATGTTCGGCTGCTGAAAAACCACCAGATATGATGTAAGCATGTTAAAAAGGTGAACAGCCCCCTCTTCCCCCTGCAAACCCGAACAGTTTTGGCTTTGTCATTTTGACCATAGTTGCTTTCCGGTGCAAAAACTAGCAAAAGATTTCCCCATATTCAGCAAGCTTTGCAGCTATTAATAGCTCTTCTCTACTCTCTTAAATATTTTTCAATGTCTCCAGTTAAAAATTTTATTAAATGAAGGAAGGAAAGGGAAATTAACTGCACTGGAAGAATACAGTATTTACAATATTATCACAAAAATCTCCCAATGAAGCCTTGGTGCTGTATTTGTCTGGCACTTTTGTAGGTACTCTGTCTCCTTAATATGTGGTTCTTGAAATCGTGCATGAATCTGTTGTTTAGGTATATATTTCCTGTGGCCATAATCTTCAAAAATGACCTGTTACTGTGAATACACATCTTGTAAGACTAAATAATTTGTTTCCGCAAGGATGAAACATCCTGAGGTCCAAAAGTAGTCAGCATAAATTACAGGTAATCCTCACCTATGCAAACCAGACTTCTATGTTTCAACCTGAACTTCAGCAATGCCCATCCAAATCTGAACTTTAGGAGATCATATTTGACATAGAGGAATAGGAATTCTTGAAGCTTTCTGTAATGTTAACGTATCAAGAATTCTGTCTCTTGATTATTATAGACTGAAAGCAGTTTATGCCTTTGTTCTTAATATTATTTTTCAGACCTTAACTAATGATGTATTTGTCCTCCTCTTTGAAATGTTTCTTTTTCTAAGGAAATGTGTGTTTTTAAATAAGCTCTAAGGACATTGTGTTTGGGCACAAGTACATAAAATTATTTGAAGAGTTTTTTTTAAGAGTACACATTCCTTATCTCTTTGCCTCATTGCAAAGCTGTGTAGCAGTGAATCACTTTGCTAGATAAAGTTCAAAATCATGAACTTTATAAAATGAGAAGTATACAAGCTATGGTTTGGAAAGAAAAAGAATTTTAAAATATCGGTTACTCCAACTCATCCTGTAATACCTCCTTACTTGTTTTACAGAAACAAACACTGTGACACTCTATCCGTCGGCATAAGGATATCTTTCAGTTTCGTTGCAGCTGGAGTCAATGACTTCATACTGAAAAAGGCTGGTTTTGAGACTACAGACCATGACAGTTTTTAACAGTGAAGGAACATTCATGTTTGCGTAAATACATAGCCATGTATACTTGTAAGTATAGAAGTGTATTTGTATCTATGCATGCACAGGTTTAACCTTCAGCTGACATAATATGCAGAGCATTTAAGGAATTTTAAATGCTTTGTGGAAAAGGAATATTTCCTGGAAAATATACTAGCAGTTAAATCTACTGGAAAATGAGAATAGCGTGCCTTTTTTAGTCAAAAAGTTCTATTATTGGACCAACAAAATGAAGTTTTGTAATAACTGGGTTTGGAGTCAGTGATGCCCTGAATCTTATAGCTGGGCAGTTTTCCCATAACCCTAGAGTCAATGTTCCCCTTTTAAGTCTGTTAATTTTACTAAATTATTTATGTTATGAATAAACTGCATCACAGTATTTTAATTGTGTTCACAGTCATTTTAAAAATAGCTGACTGGGATAGGTCATTTAATTATATGTTATCTGTAAGAAAGCATTAGCTCTGCTGCGACTGATAGCTAAGAAGGCCATCTGCAATGCCTTTCAGTTCACTCACACTGAATTGTTCAGATAAAGACTGTCAAGTGCTGCCTAAATAAGGAAGGAGCCTTGGTAGAGTTAAGTGCAGTGGAGGACACAAGTGAAGCATTGATTCCGGGCATGCTGTAGGGTCTGAGCTGTTTCCTGCAGCGCCGAACCTTTTTAGAGTTTTCATTGTTGTTTTCTGCAAAGTATTAAAATGAGAGTATCTGTCATTCAGGATTTCAGGGAAGTTGAAAATGAGGATGGGGAGGAAGAAGAACAGGTGAGTTAAAGCCCAATAGCTTTGAAAAGTACTTATTTCCTTCTATGGTTACCCTTGTAGGACAATAAACCTGAAATTATTACCTTTCACTTGCAGGTCTTCCTCAAGCCTGTTATTGAGGACAAAAATATGGAACTGGCCCGAAAATGCAGTGAAATAATAAGTGATGTAAGTAGCGGTGACTGTTTGCATCCTTACATTTGCATTTCTCTTTCCAGTGGCTTTACATTTGTGGTATTTTTTTTTTCACGTATGTACAGTGCAGCGTGTGCCCATCTGAGGCTCAAATATAAAAACTCACAAAATAATAGAAAAGCAGAGCCTACTCTGGTATCTTAAATTATCAGCTGCAAAGGGGTGATCTTTGCAGAGCATTTGGACGGTATGAAGCATAGGCCTTAGGAAGGAGAATGTTCCAAAAAGTGGGTCTCATGTAGAGGGTATCACCCAGGAGAACACCTTGGCTGATTTCATCAGGAAAATGCAGTCTTTTTTTCGAGTTAGAGCCTAATCCTATGAAACTTGATTGGTTAGAACAGAACTGGGTGCCAGTACACGTAGCTGTAAGGAGGGAGGATAAAAATAAAACAGATGAATTTGGAGCGTTAGCTATTTGTCTGTGGTGATAGGTGCTCATAACTGTGTAGTATATTATTATTGACTTACACGTACAGGAAGAATCCACTGAAATGCTAGAATATCTTTATTCTAAAATTTATTTACCTAGACAATTCTTGACTTAGTTACTATAGATTTTTAAAACTATGAATCACATATAGACGTTATATAAACATCATAGATCAGATCCAAGACATTTTAAATAGGAGTGGATCCAATTGTTTCTGTGTAACAGCACCAGATTTACCTTGGTGGAAGTTTATTTCTGTGTCCTTCTGGGAAAGTGTGTCTGAAGACTAACTTTGTCCCTTCATGTCAATGGGAGCTAGAGTGATATTTCTCCTGGGAGGGTGGTGGCTGTCAGCAGAGGAAACATTACTGAGGACAAAGGGACTTGCTTTAACAAGTGGTCTTCTAAAGAGACCAAAAAATGATATCTGGCTCATGTTGTTTTGTAATCTGATATTTATTGTTCAAGATGAATGAGTATGTTGATTTTATGAGAACAGAACATACAGAATGTACACTTAAGGTATTAATTATTAGGGGTTACGTATAAGAAAAGAATAGGTAACTCAGAAAAACAGCATCTGAGATGTGCAAGTGTTACAGTGCTGGCTTGAAAGTGTGACTTTACAAGGTCAAAGTTTCTTCTTTGTCCGTACATACTCGGGTAATACTTTAATTTTCAGAGAAAGAGTGCTGAAAATTGCATAGGTCCTTAAGAGAAGCTACCAAGATGGCTCCCTTCAATCTCAAGCTAGTAGTGGAGATTATTAATATTTTCACTGATGGTTATCTACATGCTTTCTTTGGGAAAAGAATAGCATATGGTACAATAAGTGCCTGTCAACTCATGTAAAGGCCAAAATGAAAATGGACCTGGAGCACTTATCTGACCCAAAATACATTTATTGCTTCCATGCAACTCATTTCTAAATATGGTTGCTGTTCTTAAAGGCAAAAACTCCCTGAAAAATGCTGAAGAAATATTTTCTTTAATTGAAAAGGATTTATTACTGTGCTGTGTACCCATTAGAGTAATATTGGCTGTGGCTGTTCATTAACTGATAAATGGAGTGGCTGTACTTTCTCCGATTTTCTGCAGGGGCTTAGGACCTAAGATGAATAACGAAGTCAAGCCAGGTTTCTGAAGCCTGTAATAGTTCAGGGATGTGGGCTTTTGCTGAAAACTTGTGAAGCCTTTAGCCTGCAAGTGTGTTAGATTTTCCTTGAGATATGTAATGCTTAATGGCAGCGTGTCATTAATGCTTTCAAAGCAGTAGAAATATGTAATGGCCCAGACCAATTTAATTTCAAAGAAGAAACTCTGTTTAAAAATGGCATCCAATTTGGGGGCCTTATTCAGTCTCTCCTGAAATCAGCAGGTGTTTCTTCATTGGCTTAAACGCAATATGTGTATGTATTGGGGGTGAAGTCTGTTTCGCAAAATTTTTGGTATAACTGGAATTTCTTACGACCAGTCAAGTCCTTTGTGCTGGGGAGTAAGGTCCTCACCCTGCACACTTCCTTGTGGAGGTCAATAAACTGCAAGGGGTTTGCATTCTTGCTCTTGATTTTTGACTCATTAACATTCAGAACTCTTTATACATTCTTTATCCTTTTTAGCAAACTCTTGTTTGTGTGGATGTATGGTTGGTGTCTATCTGTACATTTTATGTGTACAATGGTTTTACGGGGCTTGCAGCTTGGCCCTAAGATGACCTTGGGACAGCAGCCTGTGTCCTTGCTGCCCACGAGACCGGGCGATTGTCCTTTTCTGGCGGTGGAGCTGTCAGCACAGCTCCTCCGTCAGAACGCAGCACCGGGAGTGCTCATGGCTGAGATACTGGGGTTGCATTGTGCTTGCCCTGCATTCTTTGCAGGCTGACTTTAATTTGGCAATGTGGTTTTAAAACAGTGTTACGATGGCAGCCCTTAGTGCACGCGTAACTGTCAGCCTTGAACTGTACGTGGGGGAAGTTGTGAAGTGTTTATGTGCTCCAGTTCTTGAGGGAATCCCCATTTTCATTTGAGGTTGGCAGATGTTTGTTCTGTGGATGTGATACCCCCTGGATTGTTTCTCCCTAAAGTAATTTCATTTAATCTTCCTCCATTATGAAATTTTATTCAACAGATGTTTTCAAAACCATAATGTGTGTTTGATTTATATGAATTACCCTGCTTTCCAGGCCTTTTCTCTTCCATATTGAAATTGAGCCTGTCCATTTGCTTGTATTACTTACGTTCTGGTGTATTTTCATCTCTTCTTTGTCTTGATTGTGTGGTGTGATGTTGTGAATACTGTCATAAGCAGAGAGGGGAATTATTATACAAACAAAATGATTAGTGACCAAACTATCATAATCCTTTTTGACAGAGAGGCAGACACTCTGCTTCTGAAGATTCTGCTGAATTTTGGTAACGTGTAGTACCAGTGCTTCTTTTCCCCTATAGGAAAAAAGTGGTGCTAATTGCCATTTAAGTGTCCTTGTACAGAGTCCAACTTTGCTTTAGCATGTCTCTGTTAGGAGAGTGCCTTTCCACTGATATGAACAGGCTTCTGACCACCTTATTCAGGGTGGAGCCATTCCTCCGGGCTCGCCATTACTAGTCACAGCCTCTAACTTGGGAGGACTTTGAGGTCCAAATTGCTGGAGACTATTAAAATACTGTGGGGCAATGATACTGTATGCTTGCCCTGTTCTCATACATTTCTCTAGGTTTCTGTGGACACAGAGGATTTTGTATTAGATGGATCTGTGGTCTGACACAGCTCTTAGTCTTATGAGAGATTATAAATTAAGAAATGTAGGATTGGAAAGGGAATCCCTAGTGGAAAAGAGTTCCCTTTTGGTCTAGCGTAAGAGCTAGATAAGAACGTTCAGACGTTTTTGTGGCTTTTCTAAGCTTAAGTGGGTCTTTGAGAGCTGACAGTTCTGTAATGGGTCTTGGCATGATGACTGTCAACATAGTTATATCACTGATTTCAAGATACTAAGAACAGTTTTTCAAATATACTCATATTAAAATCAGATCAGTATGTCCCTGAATACAAAGAAAATGTGGCTGTTCAAATTAAGCTGTTAGCATGGGAGCCTACGCTTTAGCCCACATCTCCTCCTGTGTTTCCCCCATGAAAAAGACTGATGGAAAAGGCCATGGCGAGATGAACTCTCTCGTCAAGCCAGGAAGCTTCAGCCTAAAGATTGGATGCCCTTGTTTCATAAAGTTGATCTTATCATATAACATCCATTAAGAAAAAAGGCAATTTGAAGCTTACTGTTTTGGTGGTTGTCTAGGAATTTTAATCCACTTTTACTGGATAGCTGTGCTGCTGGTCAGAGTAGTTTTATCATGACTCAGGGAGGAGAAAGGAGTCGGGAGAGAGCTATTAAAAACTGGGCATTTAGTGAGCTATTGGACTTCAAAAGTATATCAAAAGAGCAGTGGTGGCTCCAGGCCATCAGTTGCAAATTTTTCCTATTATCTGTTTTTTTTTTCAAGTCTTGCCAGAGCTACTCAACCTAAATAGCATATCAAAATACATGGTGAAGGCTAAGTCACTCACAGGCAAAATTTCCTAGTCAGTGTTTTAGACATTTGAGTTTGTAACCCCAAACTTTGAAGAGGAATATTAACTTCTCTGCATATTCCTTCCGGCCATTGGTTTTGTTCATTCATAGCCAACCTCTTAAGCCTCTTGCTTAGATCATTTGCAATAAATACACTTTACGAGTGCAGATGTCATGACTTCATTATAGTTGTCCCATTTCATATTCTATCTTTCTGATTCCAAGTGATGCAGACACTTCTGTAGCAGAATGGAGTGTATTGGATCAGAGTTTGACCACACATTTTGTTACATGTCCTCTCTACATTGCTCATTTGAGCCTGTGTGCATTTTGTGGCCACTGTGGGTTACTATAATAAATGTGAATAATAAAGGAGTAAGGAGGTGGCATTTGTACTTTACTGCTTTCAGTTATTTTGAAAGCATGATTTCTACAGCAGAATGGCTTTGATTGTTTCTTCTAGTTGTGTCGTGTCATCCCCCCACAGTAAAGAGATACCTTAGGAGGCTTTCATGTTTGAATTTTGAAATGTTACCTGTGGGTGATATATCTAAGGTGGGAGCCACCAGACTCTCCCATCTCCTCAATGAGAGTCTCAGCTATACAGGAGTTCCTACTGGGAACTCCATCAAACCTAACCAGTAGACAGTCAGCTCTTTAGATTTCCCACAACACTCCTCAGCTGTATCACTGTGAATGACCATAATTCTATGAAGCTTTTTCTAAAGCTGTTTGTGTACACATTCTCTCTCCTCTCCCCGGCCCCGGCCTTGCAAGTGCACGCGTGCGTGCCGGTACACGGGTGCAGGTTGACAGTAAGTGCCTGCTCACACTTATCATAAAACTGCCCTTTTTTTGTATTACTCTGTGATTACCTAGGAGTACAGTGTCACACACATGTTATGTGAACCATTGGATTTGTGTATTCCTGAGTAAAATGATGACATACAGTAATTTTACACCCATTGTTCACCAAACTTTTTTTATTTAGAATACACTGTAATCCACAAAGGCAGACAATATGATTTGGTAATGGGATGTAGATCCCTTCAGTAGTCCAAACCTGGATGAACTCAACAGTAACCAAAATTATTTCCTGTGCGAAGATTATGTAGTCATCAGTTTGAGATGAATTTGGCATTATCTAATCCATTTTGTGGTGGGCAAAAAGCTTGCATCAGAAAGTAGAGGAGCTGATTCTGTGTGAGCTACCATCCTCCTCATGAATTTTCCAAGTCCCTGTAGAGGAGCATAGACTACAACTTGTGATATCCATTAAGGATTCGGAGAAAGAGGAAATTAAGACTGCATATTTCTGTAACGCTCAGATGCAGATCATATTGCTTCTGTCAGTGCTTGTCAGCAAGTCTAGAGTGCATAAATGCAAGCTGCTGTGGTGCAGAATGTGAAAACGAGGTTAGAGAAATGGTAGCAGATAATAACCGTGAAAGCTTAATGCTAAATAATTCAATTTGCATTGAACTAAACTATTCTATGCACAAAGAAAGAAATGTTATGAAAAACATTTAAGGCTATCCATGTAAGATGTCTGTCTTTAAAATGTGTTTAGTCCATCTCATTGTAGACGTGCAGTTCTTACATAATAAAGATCCCTATGCATTCACCCTGTCCATGGACTTCATCCTCTTCACAATCGCACCAATACAAACTATAGTTCTGACTTCATCAACAGTCATGTGATTATTTTTAGGTAACTACTTACTACACCTGCCTGTATTGTTTGCCCCACGGTAAGAAAAAGGTTGGTTGTTTAAAAAAAAAAAACCCAACTAACCAAGAACTTTTTTTTTTTTTCCCCTGAAATACGTTGTGGTGTTTTGTGTCAAAAATTGTTTCTGTTGTGCATACATATGACTTAAAAAATGGCTCAATTTAAAATTAAAATGCTCTTAAACTCTGATATTACCTGCATGTCATGACGGTTGGGGTGCTTTGTAGGCAATGATTTGGCAGTGGTCTTCTGAATTTCTTCATATAACTCTTGGATTCATAAACCTTTGGCAGTGGCTTTTGATTGTGTCATACAGATTCTGTGCTTGCTAGGTCTGTGTTAGAAGTTAGTTTAACAATTTTATCTTTGAGATCAAGGAGAAAATACTTTATTCAATTCTCCTTCCTTTAGAGATACTAGAACATCTACAGCCAGTGGTGAAAATGTGCTACAGATGTAGAAAATAGTATCTTTTTCCTCTTTATTATTAAAGAGTTCAGTGACTTTTGCATAGCCCTGGTACTGTGCGTGAGAACTGTGTGGGCATTTCCCTGTGTGGCCTAATTTGATCCAGCCTGAGGTGTTTGCAAGCCACCCAGCATAGTATCCATAAATATGACAAATATTACAACAGCAACAACAGCCACTGTTTGTTTTTCTATTTTTCTGTTTTTTTTTTTTTTTTTTTTTTTTAAGAAAAATTAAACTTTTTTCTCCTCTTTGTAGATACACTATAAAGAAGAATTTAAAAAATCTAAGGGAAAGTGCATATTTGTACCTGACACCCCGCAGCTAAAACATGTGAAAAGTCTTGGTGCTTTTATTTCTGAGGTAAGACCTAAAAGATTGAAGAATTCACTTTGCTTCTTATGCCTTGTAAAAACTTTCTGAATTGATTATGGTGGTTTTTAGCAGGGAAAGGATGGCTTATTTCAAATAACAATTCTGTTTAAAGCTGAAGTGACATAAAGTGGCTGTAATTAGTGCATACTGTATCTACGGGTAATAATAATTTGGAATTACGCAACACTTATTCTGGGATTCAAAGATGTTTTATTAATGGTTCTGAGACAGTCTGAGCTATCCCATTTTATGGATGGATAAACTGAGGAGCAGGAAAAGGATTTCTTGTTAGTTATTCTGTAGCGATGAGGTTTTCAAATTATGCCTGTGCGTAGTTTCCCTGCTGCGGAGAATTCACAGCCTGACTGTTAAGCAGAAGGAGGGAAGGAAACTGTTACCACGTTATCACCTGTGCCCTCCTTCAGCAAGGGGACTGGGGCAGACATCTGCCATCTGCAGGTTACCTCAGCGCTCGCATCCGTATGTATGCACACCTCTGTCTGAGTTTTTAGGTCTTTGTGTACACACAGAGCTGCAGTGGCAAAACTTCCCAAATGCCATAGCAGAGTTTACCGCCAACTCTCCGTGTCCCAGGTACCAGGTGCCAGAGGATTGCATCTCTGATTATTTTCCATGCGTGAGAACAGCAGCAGGAGTTTTACCTGACAGAGAGTTCCTTTCGTTAAGGAACTGCTGGTTCTGAGTGATTTTTCTGTCACGGTCACCCTTGGAAGACTTAAAGTTTTGGTGCCTCAATTTTTGTCCTACCTTTATGATTACGATACAGAACATCCCAATATCCCTGTCTGGAATTACGTAATTTATATGCATTCTGTATTCTGGTTCTGATGTACATCAGTTTGCTGTGTGGCTACATTGATTGTAAATGCATCTGATGAATATTTTTGTTATATTTATCTTCATATTTTTTGAGAGAGTGGCATGTCCCAAAGGGCATAAATGTGATGAAATTATACTTTCTAAGAGACAGACTACTTAGTCTACAAAAGTTCAATATAAAGAGAGTATTTATTGAATCCATCTGTCTGATTCCAAAGAAAAGCTGCTAATTATTAATCAAAGATTTTGAAATAGAAAGGAATTTCAAAATTTAAATCCCTGTATGTTTTATGATATCACTATGTTGAGCACTCTCTTGCTTATTGCAGCATTACCTGAAGCCAATGACGTGATGGATGGTTTATCTTGTAAATTACTGACCTCTAGTGTCCCATAACCTGTTTTTGCAAAACTTGAACACTGAAATTCTTAACAGCATCTATTGCAGTGAAAAAGAGCTCTGGTTTGGGAAACTGCAACAAATGTTACAGCAAATTATCGATATAGGTAATATATAGGGGCAACTAGTCTCTAATGAACAGCTGTATATTGCACAGTAAATAAATGACATTAGACAATATAATTTAAGATATCTTTGATATTTATGATTACTTTCACAGCAATACTTGACATTATTGTTTTATGAATTTGAAAAACTTAGATCTGAAGCAAAAGCCTCCCAGATTTTGAACTTTTTTTCTGGCCTGGCCTGTCTCATAAAACCCTTTTGTGAGGAATTGCTATTACTGAACAGTGGGGAAGGTAAAGGAAAAAAAAAAAAGTAATTTAAAAATGAGTCTGTAATATGAGAAAATTAACTAGAAATGATGGCAGATATGCTAAGTTCAATGTTCCTGTCCTTCCCAATTACATTTAATCGCTACTACTTACAAATCGGTAAAATATTTTTGTTGGCCTCTCATTGTGCAAAATTTGGGAAAATGGAAAGAAAAAAGAGAATACTGTTTTTTTTGGGAATGATTTAAAAAAAGATAGGAAAAATAACTGCCTCGCTTACCTTATTTTATACTTCCCCCCAAATTACTGAATTTAATGAGGAGATACTTTGCATTGCTTTGTGAATTATAGACACATCCACCTAAATTATTTTCAAGTTGTTATTTAAAGAACTGGTTTTGCTTGAAAGTTTGACAGCTTTAGATTTTTCCAGTTCTAATGGTCTATGCCATTTTACTTAATAGAAAAAATAGGTCGTATGATTACTGTATCTTAATTTTTGCATTATATGTCACCTTTTTCTCCCCTCTAGGTGAAGTATAAAGGAGCTGCTAAGAAAGACCTTTCCAACTCTCTTTATCAGCAGATGCCAGCCACAATTGACAGTGTATTTGCAAAAGAATTAACGCAACTTCAGAGCAAGGTACAATTTTAGAATCACAAAAATGATTTTTAGAATAATTGTGTGACAAAATATGACCAATTTGAACAATATATTTGAACAGATACTTGACTGCCTGCTTGATTTATTTGGGTGAGTTTATCATCTCAAGTTTATGACCATAACTTCTTAACTTCAAGAACTACTCACTTTTAAAATGTTGGCAATCTTGCTCGTTATGTTTATTAAATATAAATTTAAAAACTGCTAATGCAATGAACTGCTAGTCCAAGGAAGTCCATTAGAAATACATCAATGCAGTAAGGGATTATTGAATTCAGTGACATTGCACTGCATTTATAGAATAGACAAATCTTATATAACAACCATTTCAATTTGGGTGTTGTATTAGCTTTATAAAATGTTTGATGCTGAAGGGAAAAAAAGTAAAATGCTTTAATGACTTTTAGAGGCATTTACTGGTAACAATAAATATATTTCTGATGGTCTACATACTACCACTCACAACAAATTGTATAGAATTAAAAATATAAAATCAAGTATATTGAACATAGTATAATACATGCAAACAGCGACTAAAATAGTAAATTCCAGTTCAATTGCCTCCAGGGGCTTAAAAGTATGATACCCTTAATGTAGGCAGGTGACCCTTCACTTCCATTGATCTCAGTAGAATCGTGAGTATTAAGTATGTGTAATATGAATGAAGCTGCAGATTTTCGTTGTTACTCATGTGAATTACAGCTGATGGATGGTCATGGCTTTCTGTCCACCAAGCATTTCCACATTTTTCTTGTTTTGCCTTTCTCCTCTCTTAAAGATATTAACTACTTATAGTTTAATACAGCAAGTCTGTGAAGTGTGCACAGTCCTAAATCCATATTATTGATTGTATCTCAATATGCATTCTTCTAATGCAGTGATTTTTTTTTCTTTTCAAACAAATAAAGTATTCATAAAAAAAGAAAGCACTGAAATCTCAGGACAGCTTGTGAAGAAATGTTTTGGTTTAAAACAATGTATTAATCAAGGAGATATTAAGCAAATATAATAACATAAAGAATATTTTATTTTTTATAGTTTGAAATGGAACATATACACTCAAGTTAAACTAGCACATTAGCTGAAATGACATTAATGTGACATTTCATTGTAAAGTGAGTGATTAGAAGAATTACAGTAGAAATAAATCGGGAATTAAACTTGTATAACATTTTTAAACCATTAGCTTGATTTATAAAACATTAGTTAACTAGTTTGCCACAGATTTACTCCTGGATTCATTCCAAATGAGTACGTTCTACATTAGTTTACGCAAAAGAGTTTAATTAACATTGGTGATGTGGCAGAAAAGATAAATAGCTGAGACTGAAAATGAAACCATTTGATTTTTAAGGAAAAACCTTTTAAGAAAAAGACTGACATTTTCATTTGATATTTTTGAAGGTTTTCTTCAATCATCCAACAGTCATAGAGAAACAAATATGCATATAGGCTGAGTTATATTTTAGCAGAAACTTTTCCTGTAAAATTCATACCATCCCCTTAGGAATAGATGCATTATAAATCATAATCTACCGTAAAGCTTAAAGATATGCTGACACATTTTTCCAACTTGTGGTTACTGTTGCAGTGGACCTGAATTTAATGCTACTTTCAGAGAGATCCTAGGGGATTTTCTAGTGGAAAATCTTCTCTACAGTATTCAAATCTAATCCATATTGTGCCTATCACTGCGGTACCTAAGTAGTAGCTAATACAAGGATTTCAGATTTCAACTGGGTCAGGATATGGCAGAGAGGATTTCCGCTGCATCTTTCTAGCTGAGATTGTGCGTTTACAGGTCATCGCTTCAGCAAGAGGAGACCAAGGGTATGCCATAGGAAGGAGAGAGAACAGCACCAGCTGGCCATTGTGCCACGTCTTCTGCAAAAAGGCAGTCTGTTTCTCAATTATAGTAGTTGATTTTAAATAGGTGCTGATTTCCTGAGAGGAGGAAAATACGTGTCCTCCTCCCCATCCACATTAGCCCAAATTTACACCTTTGACTCCCTTTTTGTGCTTCTTGGATGCAAGGCTGGGCGTGAATGCTTTAGTAGCCAGATCGTGCAGGTGCTTTCTCGCTCTGCGATGCCATGTTCTCGGCAGGATCGGTAGCCTCATCTGCCAAGCAGGTGTGTCAGGACTAGGGGATCATGGGGTGGAAGAAAGAGAGCCATTGACTCTCCCAGCTACTGCCTGCTGGCACGGGACTGCTGAGGCTGGTATGCCTCTGCCGGGTGACCTCCTTACACAGGTGTGTCCTCGGCAAATGGTCTGTCCCACAATTTGATGTTAGATCCTGAAATGGTGCTGCTGCCTTGCTGCTGCTGCCCAGCAGCTCCATTTTCAGCCTACCTAGATCTAGCCCAACTAGATCTCTTTCAGATCACACTCATGATCTAGGAACTTGGAGGCAATAGGGGAAATTTCCTTTTTCTCACAAGAAATTATTCCCCACCTACAGCTGCCCTCCACTGTCCTCACCAGAGCAAACAGACTGCCATAGCACCATCTGTCACTTTTGCATGCTCTCTCTAATTTGGCAATTGTCCTTCACTTCTGCAGAGCCAGGACTTTGTTCTGCAGGGTTCCAGCCATACCATGTCAGCACTGACAAGATCTTGCCATAATGGAGAGTCCAACACCCTGACAGTTGTGGTTATCCTCCTGCGGAGCTTTCTCCCCGTATTGGCTGCATTGATTTATGCTCAATTCCCTCTTCAAAATACACAGGAAAGACTGAACCAAGACCGCCTCTGCTGGCTTTTGCATAAAGCCCACATTTGCTCTTTTGTGTTATATACAGAAGTGGCGCCCACAAAGAAGGAAATCCATCTGAAATTTTGACAAAAAGTCATGACGCTATAGGAAAAAAATGCTGCAGGAGAATGAAAATGAAGTTTCGTAGCCCCACATACTTGGGTGGCTTTTATCAATGTCCTTTTTGCCTCTATGCAGAAAATTTGACTGTTGCCTTCTAAATAGCTTTCTTAAGGGTGAACAACCAGGTTTTCCTCCCTATGTCACTTTTGTCGTAGCTGTCATAGAGAGGACAGAAGTCCCTGTCCCCAACGTAACTTCACCCTCCCTGCCAGCCTACAAAGCTCTCACCAGTTTCCCTTTTCTCTGCAATGAGAAAATAAAGTTGATGGGAGCAGTCTAGGCAAGGAGCCCTCATTTTGATTTTCCTGAGAGGAAATGGACATTTTCTGGAAAAATTGCAATTTTCCTCTGGAAAACATTTCTGAAGGAAAATTTCTGATTATCTCTAGCTTCAAACCAAGTCTTTCTCTTGTCTGAAGACCGGTGTACTGAGTTCTTCCTTACGCAGAACATTTTTTTTAATAAGGTGTCACAAACAATGATAAAGGTATTTAAAATTGCCTGAGGGGGAAACAGTGTTGAAAAAAAAGTATGCGTTTCATCACTTTTTTCATCACTTTATTTCTGCCATAAGAAGAGATTGCACTGTTTTTCTTCTTATCTGAAAGGAATAATCTAAAGCAAACTGAAGGCAGTTTAATTTTCTCCTTTGCACAGGGCAATATCTCAAATAGTAACTATATGTCAATGCTCAACTGTATTTACTTTTTGTTTTCAAAGATGATGAGCCAAGTGAATTTTAAGCAATGTTTTCAACTTCCAGAGAAAGTTTCAGAATTTTTCTTACTTGTGGGCAGGTTCCTCCTTTTACTTTAATATGTAATTTTTTTTTTTTTTTTACTATGATAAAGCTATTTTTGTGGTTTACTGCATCATTTACAATCATATTACACATTATCAGACTGGTTTATATATTTCTTCATGTTTTTTTTTTATGGTATCAAATCTCATGTTCAAGATTTCCCCTTTTTTATGGTAGCAGGTATTAGTCACCTGGAGTTCTCTAGTACTGTTTTACACAAATACATCAGATAATCTAATTCTCTATCTAGAGATTAAAATGGCATTTTCTGTGTTCTTGAACATTTCCTCCTACAAAATCCGACATTGTGGATTTTAAGTTCAGAGCTCAGTTTACTGACTATAAAGGGAAATAAAAAATAAAAATTTAATAGTGTTTAAAGTATTCCAAAACAGAGGGTCAGTCAGAGTTAAGTTAAAAGAGCACAAAGCCTTCATTAATGCAGCTTGCTATTGACACACTGGTGTACAAAGGAGATAAGAAAAATAAAAAATGAGTACTTACAAATTAGTTCAATCTGAAGTCATACCTACTTAAATAATTGCCGTGTATATCTGGAGTTAATAAATGGTGCCGCTACAGAGTAGAGGTTACGTCAATGACCTGTAATACTTAAGCTCTCTGTAGAGTAATTTCATGTGTAGATTTGATGAAGAAAATTCAGTTTAGCTAAAACTTGAAAATTAACGTGAAATGAGAAATAAATGTACGCATGCTAACATGTAAAATAATGGTTCTAAGAATATTGATGAAATAATATTTTTTTTTTCCGTGCTTTCTTGGAACCGGTTTATAGTTCTGGGAATAGTTTTGCACTAAACCAGACAGCTGTTGAACTCCTCCTAGCTTGTGGTGCCTTCAAGATTACTTAAGTCAGTTAATAAGAATAATGTGAAAAGATAGGAAAAACACAGCTTTCAAATAGCAATTCCTACAATAAGCTAAAGAAACCGTCATCTTTTCCCAGGATAGTGGACACTCAATTGTAATTTCTGTTAGTTTTCTCATGTTGGGAGTTGACGTGCTTTTGTTTTTTGATGTCTGGGGTACATAGCCCATTCACCAGCAGAAAAATATAGATGCTGAACCAGCAAAGTGGCAAAGTAATAAAATATCTGTAAATTAGTAGATTTTGGAAGTAATGGTACGGGTCTGATTTTCAGAATGGTGTTAAGTGGAGAGCATCTTAAAAGTGACAATCTGAAGTGGGAGAAGTAGCAAGAGTCTTTGTGGCATCTGTTTATATAGCAATTACACTTTTGCAGGGGATCATTTGTTAGTGATGCTTGTCTTGTTAAATATTACTTGCTTTGCCAGTTGCAAGATGTAATCAGTATAGGGAGGTTATAGACCATTTTTTATTTCAATTTAAGTTGTGTTTGTTTCCCCAGAGGTCTGATTGTGTTGGATTTACACTGTGTAAGGAGATGGCACATTTTAAGCTTCCTAATTTGATACTTTCATTCATATAGTAGCAGTGCAAAAAAGCCCACCACCTTTTTGTCTTAATCTTTCAGCCTATATGTCACTTTGTAATCTGAGATAGTCAGGGCAGATACTAATGTATTGCCTCGGGCATCCTGATCTGCGACTCAGATGCAATCTTGCTGCCTTAAACACAAACAGATACAACATTTTCTCAGACTTCTAGTGTCCTGTCCCAAAAGATTCTGAATCACCGTATTCAGGTGTTCCCATCTCAAAACTTTCGCAGTGTTCTTTATTGCTATCAAGAGTTTTAGTTTCAAATCCTTCTCCTCCTGGTCGGCTTTCAATCTTATTTAGTATTTGCTGTTTTCTTAGGGATTATTTTAATGCTTGGTCCTGAGAGCTATTAGAAAATGAATTTACTTGATGCCTGCTGCTTCTTCAGGCATCAAAACCTGGTGAATTTTCTTAATGTAAGCCTAAAAGCTTCTGACAAGGATAAATGCAAGATCAGCTTTTCAGGCAGTTTTAGTATGTGAGTGTGTGTATATGTAAGTATAACACAGTTCAGGGAAAGCTGGATGAATGCCCAACATTGAGCTCAGTTTCTATTATAAAAATAAATTTGTTTATAAACTCACAATCCAATTCCATTTTCCTTTACCGTGATGACAATTGAATGTAAATATTATTTTTCTTTGTCAACCTGGAGGCTAGTCAAAATGTATATTGTGCTAGTAATTTCCTAACAGCCGAAGAAATAGATGTTTGGGCCATGAGTATTTCATATAAAGCTGTTTATTTATGAGGAATGCACAAAATCTTTTATTTTTTTTCTGAAAACATGGGGGAAAAAAAAAAAGAAACATGAGGAAATATTTACTCAACTGGTAGATTCAAGTGTGTTATGAGCAAAAAAGTTTTCCCTTATGCTTTTCCCTGGGCTGTCTTCTCACCGTGTTAAGGTTAATTTTCTGTTTCTGTATGTTTCTTTTTCTTCCTCATACCTCTGCTGCAATAACAGACTCAGAGAAACCTCTCTGCTGACTATGCCTCATATGCCTCTGTTTTGGGTAGAAGCTGCTCTGGTTTCAGGATTCTGGTTCCATTAAGGAACTTAATTATTTATTACATTTCTTCCCGAATACAGGCACGCTGTGACGCTAGGTTTAACCCAGCTCATGTTATTATACTGGCTCTGCCGAAGTCACAGAAGTATAATGTTGCTCTTTTCAGGTTCTCTATAAACAAAAACATGATGCGGAGAAAGGAACTTCAGATTATGCACATATGAAGGAGCCTCCAGATATTAAGCATGCCATGGAAGTCAACAAATACCAGAGTGATGTAAGTACTCTCCCGTCTGAAACGAGGGTATCTACCCCTACTTGTTTGGGGTAGATACATCTATTGTAGCTAAATGAAATTAATTGAGCATGGAATAGTTTCGTATTTCATTAGTTGGTATTTTTTTACATTATTTGCTTTGAAATAATTTGGGACACGATGTCTATTTAAAATAGACTATGAGTAATGGTATGTGCCTTTTATTCTAAACTGTAGTTGAAAGCAGTTCTTATTGTTTATTAGTAGTAATTGTTATTAAGTGCTATCAGTTTGAAATAAAATTACAAAGACAGGTTCTCTGAATTAATGTGTACCTACTTGTACTTAAAAGTGTATTAACCTCTGTTTTCATGAACACCAGCATGGTTTCAGTGTCTTACACTGTCAACATTCAGGTAGTTCTTCAAGGGTTCTGTTTAGAGGAGCGAGGGGGGCTCTTTCTGCCCTGCAGTTATGCATACGAATAACTTTGTTTCCATCTCATGAGTACGTATGAAATGAGTTCCAAAGAACAATTTATGACTTATTTTGAAGAATCTGAGCCATAGAGTTCAACTTGATGGCTGGCACTAGTTTATGCCATTGACCAAAGTATTTGTTCTTGTAGTTTTACTTAAATACTTTACAAATAAATTGGAGTATTTAGCAAGTTGGGTGGGCTTTTTTTTCCTTTTTTTTTTTTTTTACAGCTGCTTGTTAACTTCTGGAAGTTCTTTAGGTTTTCACAATATGAAAAGCCCAATAATGGTATTTACATTTTTGATTAGTTTCAAGTCAGGTTTGATTTCATGGTTGAGCTAGCTTATACTAGTTCAATGCACCTTTGCTAGGGGTGGAAATGCTACCAAGATTAGTGTCTTGAATTATACAAACACAACTTTGAAGAAAAATATCTTATGTTTTGTAAAAACTTGTTTATGAGAAAAGTAAATTTTAGGAGAAGATTTGCTAAAATAGTGAGGTCATTTTAAAGTGTACACAAAACCAGTAAGAGCAGCTGACATGTAAATACCTTTAAAGTTAGGATCCGTTTTCATTCTTAGGTAAGCAAGTCAAGTCAGGTAGGTATGTGATTTTATAACTCTCATTTCTCTGATAAATGGGATATTTGTTTGCTGCTAACAATGTAGAAAATGAAGCTTAAGCGTTCATCTCGAATTAACTTAAATTTGCCCTGTCTTCCCTACTGACAGTGTAACAAACACTCTTAGGTTATGTAGGCTGAAAGCTAAATGTCAATGTTAGATGTATGTCCATGTGCGCAGAATCTTGACAGCTGGCTGCTGATTAAAAGGCTGCTGGAAAACTTCAGGGAAGCATTATGTTTGAAGAATAACTTTTTCTTCTGCTGGGAAATACCTGCGTTGGAACTCCCAGCAGTAATTTGCAACCTGCCTTGATTACAGAATTCCCTCTTCCTGTCAAACTTGGGCCATCTCTGGTGTTGGAAGCATCAGGATGTCAGATTGACGGAGGGTAGGACCTGGGAACATGAACTTCTCTTCCCATAAGCAGGAGGTTTTTTTACCTAGCAGTAGGAATGATGATGGACTACTAGGGAAGGAAATAATGTTGGGAAGAGAGGTGGGAATCCCTCTCAGAGAAGGTGGTGGGACCAGGAGGAATATGAGATGAGTTTTTGAATCAAATTCATCATGGTCTGAGGATTAGTGTGCTAGTGCGAAACCCATTTCCCTTCTACAGCTGTACATCACCTGCTAACAGAATTCAGGAGAGCAGGGTGCAGATGTGAGAGTAAATGAAATTCAGTTGTTTCATCTTCTTTCACCCTTAAAGCAAGCAAAAAAAAAAGGAAATGAAGGCAAACATAGGAGGGAAGGATGTTTTGATAAATGAGAACTTTTAACAGCATGTTAAAAATAATGAAAAAATATGATGGAAATTATTTTCAGCCTAAGCAAACTTCAAAAAATCAAACAAGTCCTCCGTATCCAACATAAAACTCTAAGCAGTTAGTTTCATCTGTTTAAGAACAGATTCTTTCTGGTTGCTCATGGGGAGCCGCAGTGCAATGGGGATATATCTTTATCACACATAAAGGAGCACGTTATGTAAGTCCAGTTATTGTTCAGTGGAGTTACACAGCTCCCGCGGGTAATTGTTTGGGCACCATGGTGAATAGCTGTGGATTTCTTATTTTGTAAGTACAGGTTTAATTAAGAGCTGTGTGAGTTTTCATCTCCGAGTCAAAGCGTGGAATAGCGAGCATCCCAAATGTGGAGCATTTGTCTTTCTGAAATATATCAGGCTATTAGTAGAATCACAGCTTTGAAAGTGCAAGGAAAAAGGAGGGAAACTACTGGGGGAATAGAAGGACAAAGCTCTTTTATCCACCACTCAGTACAGTATACCTATGGGAGCCGAATGCGTGTTTACCTACAATGCTCTGCCAACTCAATTCAACCTTTCCATGCAGGGTTTGCATCTAATAGGATTAGGATGTGTTTAAGACTATTTACTCAGCCTTAAAATAAGGCTGACATTTATACTCAACTCTGTGAAATGTGCAATTTCCTTTAAAAATTAAGACTGTATTCAACTTACAATACATTTGTGCTGACATTTGGAAACCGTCATGTGCTGTAGGCCTTCACACCACTTTGAATATCATTAACACGCTCTATAAGCGTGGGCTGAAGCTGCATAATAGGGAAATACTGTAAAATCTCCTGAACAATGTGATCATGTATAAGAAAAACATTTTTCTCTTCTTCATACGCAGACTGAAGAAAATTGCTCTCAAAAGAACAAAAGCGACTTTTTAAATGATAGGGAAGTTACTTGAAAAATAATTTAAATACTACATAATGCTTGAACGAACACATGTTTATCCAAACCAGGGTACTTTTCTCTATGAATTGTGTTTGTGTTTTGTGAAGTGAATGTTAATGATGTGACTTTGGCACACAAAGGTATTTGGAAAACAAGTGAAATGAGCACCATGAGTGTACTTCATGCTGTTTATCTGATGCCATTTGACTTATCTAGAAGTTTCTGAACTTGTGACCAAAATTAGGTGGTGGCCCTTAGAAAATCATCAGGTCACGAAATAGTGGTTCGCCTTACATGTAGTTGAGGATCAAATGGATGGAAGAACATAACTGCGTCGTGAAATAACATGACAACTAAGTTTCTAAAACGAAGCAAACACTTGCTGCGTTGTGCCTGGGTAGAAGCTGCACACAGCATTTGATGAAAGTCCTTGAAGCAGTAGATCACAGTTTTGTCTGTTCTATGACCTGGTCCATCACTGGGCATTATGAAAGCAAAACTGTGTTAAGTATTTGTACAACAATTTGTATGTTCTGCTTGGTTAAAATTATTGATTCTTCTCACAGCATTACATTGGATGAAATAAGGACGTGGTGTTCTGATTTTACAAATAAGAAAACTGTAATAGACTCATCTGTGGACATTTTAAAAGACAGTTTGCAGATCTGAGGTTGGAGCCCTGGTATCTTTTCTCTTACTCTTATGTATGTAACAGTGCTGCTTTTCAAATGTTAGTTGACAGTTGGGCAAACTTTTGATGTACATGTATTCTCTTTGTAGTCCATGTGATGTCAGTAGTGGTAATTTATAATGTTTCACTGACCATCTAAATTTGAATATTGAAGAAGTCTATATTGTCTTAAGAGTAAGCTTTTTTTCCATGTTCAGGATATTGTGCAGTCACAATCCACAGAAAAAAAAAGAAATTTACATTCTTTCTGATAAGACCAAATCAGCAGATCTTAAACTTGATGTGCTTAAACACCATCAATAACATACCAAAATGTCGATGTTTGTTTTGATGCAGATCATATTAAAGCCAAGCTTCTCCTGGCGCTCTGTTCAGCATCTGCATTAGAAAAATCACCTTTCACTGACTAACTTTCTGCTGACAGTGATTGTCAACAGCAGGTCCCCCTGGACCACTTCCAACTGGTGCTGAAAATGATGTGTTTACTCCTGATGTAATTGGGACCAATCAATTTTCAAGCCCATTACTGGAAAGGATGACTGCCTCAATCTGTAACAGGCCAGAAATGTGTTTGTCTCTTCTACACGAGCTGGGAAACAGTTTTCAACACTGTTTGAGTGGGGATCAGAAAAGCTGTTGCCAATGATGATTGTCACCAGCTAGTCATTTTCTTAGTGTTGATGGACCCCAAAGTGCAGATGAGAGAACAGGGGGCAGAGACAGTTGACAGGCCATTAGTGGACTTGCAGCTCTTAGAAAATACTAAGCAGGGACGAACAGTAAGAGACAAATTCTCTTGCAGATAGGTGTGCCCAGCTCCTTGCTGGCTTCTGTGTGTGTATCTCAAGAGGGCAAAATGTGTTCGTAGCTGCTTGTGCATATTTTAATCATTTATTACTTATAGCTTGGAAAAGTGTTTGGAATTGGAATAGGGGAGAAGACAAAAGACTGCAGAGTCCTTTAAACCCAGCTGTGCTTGGGTCACCACGTAGCAGAAGTTTCCATTTGTTGATTGACAACCTGAGATGTTTTGCAGCCTTGTTAGAAATCTGTTTACTTTGCAGCATTGCAGTGCATTCCAGTGCACTTGCACCATCATGAAAGGTGAAGCCTCTTCAGCACCCTCAGCTGGAGTAGACTGGCATGTTTATCCTCAGTAGACCTTATGCCTTTTTATAAGAGCTGGCGGTTTGGCCCTGTTACAATTAGTCTACTAATTATAAGCAAGCCCTGAGTATTTTCTGTGCTTTGCAAAAACTACTGGCAATTCAGAGTATGTAGTCACATTTGGGATTAAAGATAAGAAATTTTTGTTCATACTATTGTTGTTTTTTAAAAGTATTCAACAATGTAGTTGCCTTTTATTGTAATTTCAAGTTGGGGTAGAAATATAATTTAAATTTAGGTAGTATTTATCATTTACTATTTCCAACTTCAAAACTAGAGGTGGTACAATTTTTTCCACCTCTGTCCCCGCCTCTTTCTTGCTTGCATTTCCCACTGGTCTGCTGTAGCTCTCCATTTAGGTCTTTCACTGCTGCTCTTAAGTTGTCGGTATCTCGGTTGCTTTTTCCTCTGCAAAGGCCAGTTTGTGCAGATGGTTCATAGACCAGTGTCCCTCATCAAAAGGAGTAATTCTTGAGCCTTTGGTGGTGTTTTTTGGTAGAGCCTGAGCAATCCTTTGAAGTGAAGACTGAGTAAGGGCATGGTGTAATGCCTGGAGATTCCAGTCAGGGTTTGAGCCTCTGGGTAAGGGGCTGAACCAGCTCAGCAGAAAAGATGTCCCGTTCCCTGGGTGCTTCTACTGTTTCCTTTCTTTTGTTGCTTGACCAGGCTTCGTTTTCTCTTCTCCCTTCTCGTAGGCTTCTCTGCTTTCCATCTTCTCGGTGCTTACGGGGGCACACACCAAGCTGGTTGCTTTGCCCTCTCTACATCTGTTCCCCTGCTCTCTTGGAATAGCTCTGGTTTTACTGTTTTAACACAGCACTATAAACAACAAAAAAAAATATATTTCACTAGGTGGAACAGAATAGCAGCTGTGTAATAGAGGCCAGCACACTGTCCCAATGGGAAAGGGTCAGCATCCAGGGATTGAGGTTATTCAGGAAATGGGAAACATATTTTTTCTTTCTTTGGCCTACCTCTGACAAACTACTGTTCTGCTGCATAACATTTTTATTCTCACTGGAGTATGACAAGCTGCAGAATGGAGCAAATATATATTGCAGACATTTGTAAAATGCTAGATGACTTTCTCTCAGACATAAGTAATAGGTATACTGGTTTAGGTGCAGGAAGAATAATAATTCACTCAGGGAAAGCTATAGCAATTGGCCTTGCATCTAATATAATTGAAAATGGTGAAATATAAAGGACTGTCACTGTCTTATCCTGCCCCCCCCCCCTCCCTGAAATTAACCACAATCCATTATTTCATGTAGTATATGATCATGTCATTTGGGAGCAATAAGTGACCACATTTCCTCAACTTTATCACCACTATTCTTGATTCTCTGTTGTTAAATTCACTCCATTCCTAATTTCTATTTTGAGCACATATGCTGGCCTTTAATTTGCAATTTACATGGATGATAGGGTGCTATTCAGAAACCTGTTTCTGCTGCCTTTGTGGTTTTCACCTCACCTCATGTGGTCATTAGGATGAACAGCATATAATTAACTAAATTCATGTAAAGCCCTGAATTGCAAATGCTTGTCTTTACATCTAGTTTCTTAAAAAAACAGCAGAAATTGAAACCTAACCAAAACAAAACTTCCAGTGGTTTTAACAAACTGTAAGAAACAGTTTCTATCTTCTTGGTAAGCGAATCTTTGGGCTGTATTCATCCATCCCATTTATTTATTTATTTTGTCAGTGATTACACTCGTGTGTCACTCATAGTAGGTTAAAAATTATAAGATCTATTTGTGGGCAAGTGGCCAACATTGAAGCCTATTTAGCTTGTCTACTTAGCTGAAGCCATATGGGTGCAAAATTACTTTCCTGTTGCCTGTAAAATATTTGCCAAAAAGTAAGATTTTTTTCTTTTCTTTTTACAGTAACATTTCTACAAATTATAGTTGTCATTGGGTGCTGGAGTTTATGAGCTTGTTGCATTGTACCTAAAGTAAGACTTTACATTGGAAATAGGAGCTAGATGCAGAGCTTATAAGTGAAGCTTCAAGCTGAGGACTTTCTTGATGGTGAAATACAATGGTGAGAGGCTGGCTAACTTCATTAAACAACAGAAGAAAATCTAAAAGACTCTCCAGTAAAGCAGGAATTATTCTGATACTTTCTATTTCCTGTAGGCTTTATTTTCTGTTTTCTAACTTTTGCCTGAAACTTCGGTTTCTCAGACACTTTTGAATACCAGGGACGATTTTCTTAATCATTCAGAATAATTCAGTAAGACAGCTCTTGGAAATTGGCTTAGATTGGCACATGTGCTACAGCAAAGGAGAGGAAAAACTCTACATACCCTGGAGAGGGAGAAGAAGGATAACTTGTGGTCTCGGAGCTCTGTAACGTCCCTGAGGTCTATGCTGTTCCTGTGATTGCGTCACTAAATGGAGAATATTTGGACTCTCCTACCTGTGGTTTAGCCTTCTGGCCAAAGTTTTCTGAGCCCATTCATTATAATAGTGGCTTTTGCACAAAGAGAAAGATTCAGTCTTGTACTCCACATGCTGGAACACTCAACCTTCTTGTTCCCATGATTGTGTAAAGGAGATAAGTGGAGTTGTGGGGAGTGGGGGATGCTGGGGTGGAGTTGTGTCATTGAATTACATACCAGCTATACGGCTGTCTGTTGCTGAGAAACACGTTCACTGTGGTAGAATTACAGTTTCTGTTCAGTGTAGCTGCAATCTGCTAGGCTGCGGTGCTCAGTATCATATGGGGGGAGTTTATATTAAAAAGGGGCATAGCATAGAAAAAATGCTGTACTCTTGGAAGTTCTCTGAAATGTAATGATAAAACCTAATATTTGGGTCTTTGCAGTGCTTTCATTTTCTTCTATGCTTCTAAGCAAAACCATTTTTCATTTTAATATCGTATTTTATGCTTCTGAATTTCTTCCTTATCCTGTTAACCTGTGTGTGGGTCTTACTAAATAATCCCTGTCAAGCAGGACTGTGTTGGAATAGATTAGGCAGGGTTCTATTGAATTTGATGGCTGAGTTGATAGGTCATTCAAAGACTATTTATAAACTTACAATGTTTTCGCTTGTTTGTTTTAAACAAATCTGTTTTTTGTTTGACAGGTATCCTATAGGAAGGATGTGCGAGATACTCACAGATACACTGAAGTGCTGAACAGACCAGACATAAAGATAGCAACTGAGATAACAAAGATAATAAGTGATGTATGTTCTCCTGTTACTCTATTTGCATTTTTTGGACATGTTATTTTTAGGTCTTCCAATTTTAGTCAGATTGTCTAGAATACTGCTGAAATTTTCAAACGTCATGAGCAGAAAACCTGCAACCCCAAATCTGATATGGAGGTTTGATTAAAAAAAAACCAAACCCCAACAAACCCAAAACCCTTGCCTGGTATATTACAAAGTTATGGGTTTCTTCTGTTTTGATATTGACAGTATGACCTTTGCAATTATTGGTCATTGATCTGAAGACAACGTTAAGCTTACTAAAGTTGGTTTTGTTTCAGCTTTATTCATGATAACCATTCCCAAAATAAGTCATATGCTCGTATGCTATACTGCACTTCAGAAGACAGACCAAGCCTTTTGTCACCTCAGTACAAGAGACGCTCACATCCCAAGACTCCCCTTCCTCCTCCCATCTCGGCCATCAGTGACAGGGAAATGCAATTCCCTGCTCTCCTTCTGAGAGCTGTGCGAACACGCCGCCTCTTGCACGGGGGCTCTCCTCCCCAAACTCCCCTCCCAAATTCTTTTCCCTCCTACTGCGACATCTGCTAATGGATAGGTCAAGGAGCAGTTTGAGAAGCAGCAATGTGTGATGCAGTTTAATATTTTATTGTAGACAACTCAAACAGTATATATATTAAGAGCCCAGAACCAAGATTTTAAGTAACTGCTAATAGTTTCATATAAGACTGACTAGGCACCTATGGAGGGACAGTTTTAAGAGACCTGAGGTCCACCTTTTGAATATTCAGGGTTTTCTGAGAACTAAGAACTTCTACTAAGTCTTGTGTTCAACACCCAAATTTACTAATTGCTGGTGAAACCCCCTTTGAGTTAGAGTGGCTTTGGGACTTTTTCTCTCATTCTGTTGTTATGAAGTGTCCTTGCTGATTCACAGTGCCTGAGTAATGCAAGAAACCTATTTTAGGCAATGGGTAATTTTGTGAATATCGCAAAGCACCTATTGTCGATTCATCTGCGCTGATTCCTAATGCATTGTGGAAAAAAAATTGCAGCAATTTGCATGGGAGGCAGTTTAGCTGGAAAGATCACGTAACACCAGTCCTGCGGGACTAATTCCGCTCTGTTACACCAATGCAACCTCGCTGACATCCAGCAAGATTGCAGCGGTAAAACTGAGAGTGGAATTTGACCTTAAATTTCAAAAAAGCTGCCCCTCAGCCTAGTTTTGTTTCAAGACTAGTTTCAGCTGCTACGAATAATCTTGTGTAAACTGCAGCCCCTGTCGTAAGAAACGCTGAGCCACTGTAACTCATTCTGCCTGGATTGGGAGAACAATATTTCTCAGGCTTAAGCTATGCATTTGGTTAACGTTGAATTTTGTGAATGCTGTGCATTGTGTTTTACAATAAATAAATATTACGTTGTTAAGGAGCTGAAGCCTGAAAAAGGTTTTTTTTTGGAGCTGATTAGAACATCTCTGAAAGTAGTGTCAATGCAGATCCCTGAACGAGACTTTTTCTACTAACTTTAATGCTTACGTTTTTCTTGATATAAAAATCCAAACAATTTAATAGTGATTCATATTCATTTTTTTAAGGCTGAGTACAAGAAAGGAAGGGGAGAGATGAATAAGGAGCCTGCTGTGCTTGGAAGACCAGATTTTGAACATGCTAAAGGAGTTTCAAAACTGTTAAGCCAAGTAAGATTCTCTGTCATTTTACAATGACTTCATTCAGATATCTCATTCCTAGTAAAGCAAGAAAATATTTGGATTTTTAGATGATTATCTCTAATTGCATGAAGATTATGTTTTCCAACACTTTTCATACGATATTGCAATGACTGGTAAATTTAAGATTCTTAGGAAACAGAATATACATTTTTATGCAAAAATACAATGAACTTTGACTGTAACAACTCATCTTTTGAGGAGGTGGTGTATATTTATACAGATTATCTAGGATTTCTAAAATATTAACTGTATGTAATTTAAAGGCAAATTTTGCTACTAATTCGGTTTGAGTGGAACCTTACTCTGTGATAAATCCCACTGAAGTAACTGGGGTCTTTTGTGTAACTGCTGGCTAATGTGAGTAATGGGATCTGAATTTGGCCTGACAGGCAAACCACCTGCCTTCCCATCCCCTGAAACAGAACTTATATGTACTACTTTCTGTTATATATTAACCTCAAAGAAAAAAAAAAAAAAAAGGAAAAATTGAGGGATTACTTTAGTCTATAACTAAAAAGAAAGCTGAAAACACAAATATTCCCTCTTTTCCCCCTATGAGTCTTCTACTCATAAGACCTACTCATAAGACTCTACTACAGATCAGCCTGACATCGTGAGAAGGGATTTTTGACTGCTGACCTGTTCTTTCTTTTTTTCTTTTTTCTGGAGTAGTTCTTTAACAGTGCCTTGCATAATCCTCACTAGTAATCCTGTCAGGCTACACTTAGAGCTTTTGTAAACCCGGGAACAAATTCTCCCCTCCTGTAGGAGGAGGATAACGCTCTTGGATTGCAGAAAGCTGTGTCTGTCTTACCAGAACTATAAAAAAAACCAAACAAACCCAAGCGTAGTAGTGTATACACTAGAACAGTCTGAAAATCAATGTTGTGTAACAAATACTTGTGATTTGGCTAGATAGTAAACATCTTCCCTAGAACAAGGAGAAAAAGAGAATAATGTGGCCTAAAGAACAAGCTGCAAACCAGTGCAGTGTATGTTTGCAAAAGGCTGAGCTCCTTTTGCTGTCACCAAATATCCTTAGATATCTGCTACGTGATTTCCTGTCTCACACTGAACCATCATTAACTTTGAAGCATTAATACTGCACAAAATGAAAAAGAAAATAGATGTTTTTCATTGCTTTGTTAATGATGTGTTCAGAATCAATATTAGTTTGTCTTTTCCAAATAGCTGTCTTTCTTCCATTTTTAAATGGATCATGTGCTCAATCCTCTGCTGATGGGCAAGTCTGCTAAGAGATTCTTTTGTGTTTAGCATCCTACAGGCTTGGAAGTCAACCTGTGCTCTCTAGGAGAGCTAGTGCTATGCTGCTGTCACTTATAGGAAAGGGAGCTGTCTGTCATTTAGCAAGCATCTTTAGTGGTTTTTAAAAGGGTTCATGTCTAAATTTAGCATGTGGTACCCTTTATTTCTATTCAGTGGCTGTCTACACACTCCTTTCCTTGCAGCCTGTTTCAGAATCTAGTGGGCTTGCAGCTGCCTGTCGTCGCAAATGGGACCGCAGCGGATCCCTTTCCAATAGCCCTCTCCATCTCACTCAGGCTGGTACCCCTGAGGTTGTGGCCAACAATTACAACAATCAAAAAACACCAGCTGGATCATGGGGTCTTGCAGGCTGGTGCTGAGCCAGCTGCATCATAGGCTTCATCAATGCACTTTTTATCTCATTTTTATTAGATGTGCTTTTCCTCTTGGACAATGCATGCTGCATCTGCAAAGGCTTTATAATAGAGTCTCTTCAATGCCAGGGACTGGGACGGCAGCAGTTCTAGTTGAGATCCTTCTGCAGAAGAGAGAGAGCATTTGGTGTGAAATTTTAACTTCTTTAGAGAGCCCAAATAGTGCAGGAGGTGCGGCAGGAAGAGAGGAGCGGTTGACAAAACGTAGCTTACTTACAGTTTATTTGTAAAGAAGATTCTTACTAAACTTTGATGGTCCAAACTCTGCAGCCACTGGGCCTGGATCCAGGTTGTGGGAGCCTTCCTTCTCCTGTCCTCTCCTCAGTCTACGCTGTTGTGGCTGTTTGCGGTGTGTGTGACGGGCCACATACTTTTGGAAAGGGAGGCAGTGCTTCTGCCGGACACCCCGCTGCCAGCCGTCTGCATACAGCAGCACCGGAGGCTGCAAGTACCGGGCTGCTTTCGGCACTGGGGAGGTGCACTCGGCAATTCCCCACCTCCTGTGGAGGAAAGGCGGTGGCCATGAGTTGTCTAATGTTTTTATATATTATTTGAATCATCATAACACTTAGACACACTGATCATAAATCAAGAGCACGGAAAAATGAAGGTGACCCCTGTGTCCAAAGAGCGGGGCGGTGGGGCAGGATGAGGGATGCACCTGTGCGGTAGGAGAGGAAGAGCCCTAAATGCGGGTCAGTCATGTCAGTCCTCTTCATGCAAGGATCGCGAAGCGGGCTTGTAACAATTACAAGATTTAAAAAAATGTTAAAGTTAATGATCTCTTTATTGTCTCCAGACTTTTTGGCTTTTGGGGTTTCCATTTGTTTCTCAGCAAATGGGAGCGTTATAAACTTTTTGTGCTGAAAGTTGATAATCTCCCTTAATAGCATGAATCTATAAGCTGCCACACGCAGACAAAATATTAGTTATTTGACCCTCACAGTAAATTTGCAAAGTTGACAATTCTGATGGATGTAATGGGAAGAGAAGATGATAACATGTTTTAATGTGGTGCATATGGGTAGGTAATTTAGGGAGTATAGAGAGCAGGAGCAAGAAGAGGTCAGGCAGTGTGGGTGTAACGAAGGGAGAAAGCAATCAGGGCGAGCAGGAAGGCAAACAAAGTGAAGAAAACAGTGTTAATGTTTGACTGGCACTCAAGGCTCTACAAAATCGGTGTACTCTCTCTCTCTCTTTTTCTCTTTTTTTTTCTTTTTTTTTTTATTTAACAAAGCTTTTGACAACAGCAGCAGAAAAAATAATAGCTCCCAGGACTAGTATATTTACCCACAGCATGCAGCAACCCCTTTCTGTTGATTTTAAACCACATTTAAAACAGAAACTGTGTTAGCCCTTGTGAAAACATGAAGCTTGTCAATTTGCTGAATGTACATTGTATAATTTGGGTTATTTTTTGTATTTTTTATAAAAACAAGCTCTCGTTTAGGTCTTCTTTATGTCTTCTAATGCATTTTATTAGCTTTTTCAAAGAGCTGCTGCTAAGTATTCCCCTTATGGTGTTCAATAAGTGGTTTTATGATGAATAATTTTGGATATTTGTGTTTTACGCTGGATCTGGTGCTTATTGTTTCAGGGATAAAATTTTTAGAGGCAGAATGTTTTTCAAAATGTACCTTCTCTGAGATTATCAGTAACAACACAAAGAGCCTAGGATTTTCTCAGTCTTTCTTTGCTCTTTAAACTCTGCTAGTGCTTTTAGCAACCAATATTTTAATTTAGCTCTTTGTTTATGTTACATTTCCTTCAATATCTATATGCTCTGACAGGTTTTTCATTTTTTTAAATATGTTTTCATGTGGTCATGAGGAAATGCTTTAGCTGCAAGTGTCTGCTTCATCCTGGGATCCCAGTGATTGAATGATTCAATTTTTGTAGTTTCTTTGTAAATCTGAACAGTGGGTGATGTCATCCACTTCTGAAACTGAACACTCCCTGTGTGAACAGCTTTGAACTACAGATTTGATTTAGGAATGTTACTGCAAAGCTTCAAAAGACACTGCTCTGTCCAGCTGCAGTTCTGACTTTTATAGGTTTTGTGCAAGGCCGATGAGAAGTTTGTTTATCCAGGCCTTATTTAATCCCAGGTTGGTTTTTCAGGGATGTTGCTGTGTTAAAAGCCTGCGAAGTCTGCTCTTTCTTCGGCAACAATTAGAGAGCAGTCTACATGCATTTCTTTTAAATTAACCCCCACTACGTACTCTCTAAAAAAATAAACAAACTTAAGACTTTAATTAAGATGGTAAATAAGTAGCCATCATTTTAAACCCTCATTACAGTAAAGCTTTTGGTTAACGAAATTTGTAGATAAGCTTCCCCTAACAACTGTCATTTCTACTCCCGCTTTTTGCGTGCTCCTCCACCATGTTATAGCATTGCTAAGAACTCCCCCCTTCAGATGGTTTAGAAAACACTGATGAACTATTATTCTTCCTTGTTTTTAATCAGAACCCTTTCTCTCAGGCGTATTTTCCCGCTTTAAACTGCATCTATAACTTTCCCCTTTTGAAAAGAAGGATAAATACCGTGTGCATTACTTCACAGTGACTCATCCCTGGGCTTGCTCTTCTCTCTTCTCCCTCTCCCACCCCACGCTTTCTTTCAAAAGGGAGAAGGAAACAGGAAAATACCGATAAAAGAGAAAGTGAACGTGCGTGTAGCTTTCAATGAGACGAATCCCTTATGACAAGTCAGAGTTAAATTACTGCTGGAAGTGCTCTTGAGATACCACCTGGGTCATCTGATATTATTGTGCCGCCTCCATCTTGCCCCAGAACGACATGTGCGGTGGGGCTGAGGGGGAGAGCGAAGGCAATAAGCAGAGCAGCCAGAGAAGGTGGTACCGAGACATCCCTCGCTGCGACAGGAACGTTTACAGCTGGATTGGTGGGCAGTCTACTGAAATTTGGGACCCTCCCTGCACATCAGCATCAGGACACACAGCCCTGTGAAGACTGGGTTCACTGTCTCCCCCTTTTTCCTTCAGCAGCAGTGATGTGATCTGAAGTGACACTAATGAGGATTTATTACTGGAATCTCTAGGATTGAAACGTTTTGATAAAAAAAAATCTTTTAAAGAATGGCATGAAACGGCTGCAGCTGGAAGGTGGCAAGGCAGTTGTGAGGAAAGGTCCCTTTGGCACTGATGTTTTCACACTTAACAAGAAAATCAAGGACCATGTTGTGCATTTGGTCCACATGCACAGTTTGAGGCCATTCGTTGGCTGGGCAGAAGACAGCCTGCAGTAGCCGGATATTTGAACTCTTGTGCATGATGTCGTTATGATGTGAGCTGATGCCCGAGGAGTAAAAGACAATTTTGCTCACCATGATGACTTGTACACTGGTTTCGGAGGCTTTTTAAATCACATATTCCAGCACTGCCTGATTTTTATTAGAAGGCAAATTTTGGATACACCCTTTAGAAGAGAAAAGCCCTCTGATTTATTCCTTCACTGCTCGTACAGAATATGTATTTGCCTTTGACAAAGGCAGTGTCTTTGTATTCAGATATATGCTTTTGCACTTGATCCAAAGCCAAGGCAAATATCAAACAATATGAACCAGATGAATCTACCAGAAGACAATAGATATTCTTTTCTAGAGTTAGTATGAAAGATGAAGTTCATCATGTGTTCAGACAAAGTTTCTCTTTCAAAGTGGCAATGTTTTAGAATTTCCTTCTTTTGAAAAATTAATGTAAGTGCTCAAATCATAATGTAGTTCTTGAACATGTAAGGTTAGTTTCTGTTTGGGTGGCTTAGTTTTGGTTTCTTGTTATCCTGATTAGTGAAATATTGGGCATCATGGCTAAACATAATGAGGCTGTGTAAGCTAAATCATGTTGAGTGCCTTTTGAGGCAAGGAAAAACTAAAAAGGAAAAAGAGAATTCTTCCCACAACTAAAGCTGAGAAAAAAATCATTTTTGAAGGAGATTGTTTGAGGTGGTTTAACCACTTTATCAGATATTCATGTGGGAACAGAGAAAAAAGGAGTAAGGAAAAAGCTGTGTATTTATTTAATGCAGAGCGTGGTAAATTATAATGGATGCTGCATAGGCTCAGATATCAGGTGTCTGACTAGCATTCATGAAAGCAGCATAATCCGGACTGAACTTTATTCTCCTCCGTTATGCCCAGCTGTTGGAAAGAAGCAAGGCATGTGTGCAAAGTCTCCAGATGTTCGATGATCATGCACAACAAGGGGAGCAAAGGAGGGAGATTTACTATTTGTTCGATTTCATTTTTTCAGATTCTGAATTCAGTTCTTCAGCATGTTTTATGGCATTTTTGCGACTTATTTACCTTTAATGTGTTTATGTGTTGCTCATTTCCTCTTTTGAACAAGAAGAACAGAGAGTGAAAGTGGTGGCAGATAGTCATTTAATTATGCTTTCTAACACTGTAATGAGGTGGGCATTGTCCCCAAGAAGGGACTGTACTACAGGGTGATTCCTGGGGGTCTCTTGCGAAATTTCTGGCAGAATTAAAAATAGATCTGGGGGCTCTGGTGACAGCCTAGCACAGCGCGAGTGATAAATGGACCTGGAGGTGGGAAGACGGCCGAGTAGGAAGTTTGATTCTGATTTCCCACTTTCAAGTTGCTGAAAAATTTACAAGTGATTTATTTTACAAGTTTTACAGTTTCTTAATCTTATAATTTTTTTTTTTGTTAAAACCACATTTTTGATGTTAACTATGAATTGAATGATTCTCAGCGAGTAGATTATTATTGCTAGTCAAACAGTTCTGGTTTATTTGATTACTCAGGTGAGTCGTATGGTTTTGTTTCTGTTTGCTTTTTATAAATCCTTCAGCACCAGTAATCGCATATGACAATGTTAACATTAATTTTTTATTTTAGTAAAATTCACATACATAAAAATTACTTTGAAAACAGTACAAGACAGTCACAGGTGTGGCTAAACAGAGCTTCTTTAAGCATCTTCATTGTTTAAAGATTTATGGAGAAGGCAATTGCCTTTAATAACTCCTTTGTAGTCTGAATTCTCTATGCCTTCTTTAAAGTGCTACATGTTAATATTAGATATGTTTGTTCTGGTGGAAGGTGAAATACAAAGAGCAGTTCAATAAGGAAATGAAGAGCCACCAATACAATCCTCTTGACAGTGCTTCCTTCAAGCAAGCACAGATTGCATCCACCTTGGCAAGTGATGTAAGTGAATTTGCTTTGTATTTTACATGGATTTACATCCTGAAAAACCTCACATTTGTTCTCAAGCAGAATTTCTTTTTCCATCTTATGAATTACTCTGAGCAGCGGTCTCTGCTACACGGTATGTCTGCATAGCAGGTACAGCATGTTATCAATTTCTTCCTCTGCTTCTAACAAAGCCCTTCTCCAAGGGCCTGCAGAGTTTTTCATAACCATTTTTTGATAAGATTTGTCTCACTTTGTGTGTCAAAAGGCACGGCTGCTTACTCTGAGCTGGTAGCCTTGTACTTGGTCCCTTTGTATTTAGGAAAGAAATAAACAGGTATAGAGAGCAATTCTCCTGACCTGTTGTAGATGCCTGTCTTTAGAGGAGCGAAGTGCAGGCATCGTTCCAGTGGATGTAGAAGGAAGCTGCATGAGCAGCTGAGATTTGGATGTCTGTCTTAGACTTCATTCTGCTGGTTGATCTTCTGAATGGTATTCCAAAGTACAGCAGTTACCAGATTCAGCAATGGGTACCTGCTGCTGGAGCCAGATTGGAGAAAACATCTATATCAAGTGATAATGCTCTTGGGATGATATATTTAACAGTGTGTCTAATGCTAAAAATGTGAGCTCTTCTTTGAGGCCGTGATGCCAGATAGCCAAGAGACAAGCCTTCCTTCTGTAGTCTGGCGTTTCCAAAGAGTGGAGCACCACCCAATGGGAACAAGAGAGGCCAGCTCTGGGAAGGGTCCAACAGATTATGTAACTGTTTCCAAAATCTAAGTGTTTCATACATGTTTCCTTGAAATAATAATTATTATAAGAGATATGCAAATTGAGTATTGTTGATTTGAAGTGAAGAACATGATACATATGTGGAGGTGACTAAAGGTGTTGGTTTAAAAATTTGTCATCCAACATAGGTAAGATGGTTAGTCTTCTTCCTGTAAAGATGGGCATCCACCTATTAGAAGTGTGGAAAATCCTACTATAAGCTGATAGGAAGTTATCTTCTGCCACTTCATGAAGGGATTATCTTTTGCCTTAGGTGATTATATTGCTTATCTTTGCTGAAAGCAATCTACATTAGAGAAAATGTCCAGGAGTTCCCTTTAACTGTTTTATGTACAACTTTTAAATTTTGACAGTTAGTGTAATTCCTGAATCACAAGAAAAAGAATAAGAATCAACAGTGTTTAAAATGAGTAAGCTCAAAGTATTGAAGAAAATACTCTTGATTTATGTTTTCTGGGGGGAAAAAGAAAAAGAAAAAACCAAACAATGATAATTCCTTTCTAGTCTGAAAAGTCATACAAAGTGTGATTTTTTTTGTAAGTGTCCTTTTTGAGGAAAAGTTTGCGTAGTCCCCAAATATTTGCTCAGTAGAATGAATCCTTTATTGATTTTTCCTTTTCCTCCAAATAATAGTAAATGACCACCATCTAGTGGCTGGTAGAGATTGTTCAGGCAAACACTTACTGCTTTCTGTTTCTGGATCGCCACACTGTAATACGAAGCTGTTAATTTTTGTTAATCTATATTTTCCTAACCTGACTTCTCTTTCCAGGTGAATTACAAGAAAGATTTGGAAAGCCTACATGATCCAGCCTCTGATCTACCAAACCTGCTGTATTTAAACCATGCTTTAAATATCAGCAAAATGCATAGCGATGTAAGTTGCCTTTATAAGAATGATCTGAAAAATATATGTAGTAAGGAATGTAGTATGTATAGTCACTGTGGAATACATAAATTTTTGGTACTTGCTTCATTGTCTCATACAGTAGACTGTAGTGTTGTAACCATAGTAGTTGGGGGATGTAGTGAAGAAAAAAGGGTGTTTAGGGAGAGATATTTCAGGTATTAGAACAACTAATATACTGGCTAAGAATCACACAGACTTGTGGTACTCGAGCATTTCTTCTTAAATGTCTGAAACCTTGAAACCTTGTCTGTTTTTTCCTTTGCTGATCTAAGATACTTCTTTCCTTGCAAATCTCGTTTTGCCTAAGATCTTACTTACTCCTTTCATCTGCAAGTCTTTGTACAGAAGTGACCATTATGCTAGCTTAATATTTGGACTTCTGCCATCAACAGCCATTCGAGTGCTAGCTTCCCTTACAGCTTCTCTGTTTAAGCCTTTTTCACTCATCAATGTCTGAGGCTTCTGACGCTGGATCTGGTCCAAAGTATTCCATTCTGCCACGTGTACAAAACATGCCCCTTGATGGGGAGGTGGTCTGACATAGGATAGTGATGGAGGTTGAAATGGGGAAGAAGAGGTAGGAAACACCTGGCTTCTGTGCAGTGCTGAAGCTTCTCTCCCAGTCCAAGAGCACCTATGCTACATGCACACTGCTTGTAGGGCGATTAGCTGCATTTGTCGTCTTTACTCCAGAAGCCACAGAAGGGCCGCAGAATTGCTGTGGAAAGGCGTGCGTGGGTGGTTTTGGGAAGGAAGATTGCTCACGCAGGACAGGAGGCAAGCGCTTCACACACAAAGGGTTAGGCCTAATGGCTAGAAGCATCCTGGTTCATCTTCCGAGTCAGTGCCTGCTTATGGAAGCTTGTGTCTAAAATAATCAAAATAATCCAGCCTTCCTGTCTGTACTTGATTTTTGTGTTGCTCTTTCATAGAATCATAGAATGGTTTGGGTTGGAAGGGACTTTAAAGGTCGTCTAGTTCCATCCCCCATGCCACGGGCAGGGACACCTTCCACTAGACCAGGTTACTCAAAACCCCATCCAACCTGGGCTTGAAGACTTCAAGGGATGGGGTATCCCCAACTTCTCTGGGCATCCTGTTCCAGTGTCTCACTGCCCTCAGAGTAAAGATTTTCTTCCTAATATCAAATCTAAATCTACCTTCTTTCAGTTCAAAGCCATTACCCCTCGTCCTACTGCTACACTCCCTGATAAAGAGTCCCTCCTCATCTTTCCTGTGGGCGCCCTTTAGGTACTGGAAGGCCACTATAAGGTCTCACCAGAGCCTTCTCTTCCCCAGACTGAACAATCCCAACTCTCTCAGCCTGTCCTCATAGGATAAGTGCTCCAACCCTCTGATCATCTTTTTGGCCCTCCTCTGGACTCACTCCAACAGGTCCATGTCCTTCTTATGTTGGGGGCCCCAGAGCTGGATGCAGTGCTCCAGGTGGGGCCTCATGAGAGCAGAGTAGAGGGCGTGAATTCTTTGATGAACTGAAGCTTGCTTTTTATCTGTCTCACTCTGACATGTGAAGTTAACACTGACTGTCCCTTTCTGTATGGATAATAAATGAGTTGATAGGTTTCACTTCCTGCATTCTTCATGTGCATTTTGGCCTACCTAATTCTAGTTTCCTTCAAGAGTAAGGTAAGATTGGTATTTTTTTTTTTTTCTGATTAAATGAACACCCTCAGAATGAACTTTATGAATTTGTCATCTTATCTTTAATGAGATAGAAACCTGGACTTTTCCTTAAGACAGCTCACTTCTTGCAAAATTTATTTCTTTCTATTGCCCAGGAAGGGTTGATTCATTTTGTCTATGCCCTCTTCTGAGGACTCCATAAATACTAAGTCTCTGATTTTTGCGTTGTCCAGATGCTGGTGGTTATTTTTTCTTGTTGCGAACAGGAAGAAGAATGCTTTGTCAATCCCTAAGGTCTCCACTAGCCATTTGTCTTCTTCAGAAATCCCATTTTCAAAATCCTTCTCAGATTTGACCTCCCCATGTTATCTCTTTGATTTTAACATAGCTTCCTCTCCTGCCTTTCTCCATGCTTTTCCAATACCTCCTTTGTGTTGTCCTCCATGTGTCTCCACATCTTGTACCAAATCTTTCTTGAAGTCTGCTTCCGCTGTATGAAACAGTTTTCCTGACTGTGCTGTTAGCTGGTTACCAAAGACCAATTGTGTGGTCTGTTGTTTTTGTTTTGTTTTGTTTTTTTTTTTTTTTTCCCCTCTGAAACACAGAGCTTCTTAATAATTGCCCAGTTTTGCTGTTTCCCTGTAGTATACTTTTCTCCCTTGAACTTTATGCTTCTCTTCATCTTTTGCATAACATAACTACACCTGCCCCGGCGTGATACATTGTAACCTGTATGGTTAATTAAACTCATAAACTAATATGGTTGATTGAACTGGTTTGCTGATTGACCTAGGGTGTAGAAGTGTGTGCAACTTCATGAAAAGCATGTACTATTATACCAATGTAAAGCTGTTGTACAAATCAGCTTCCATGGGAATAAATTCCAGCAGTTAAGAGGAAATATTGATGGGCATGTTTGGACACAAATAGACTGATTCTGACAGGTTGAACTCTTTTCTTTATTTTGATGAGGAAGAGAGTCACAAGGTGGAACTTTCCCCTCACATGGTATACATGTAATTATCTTTGGCATGAACTACGGAGACATAAAATTTAAAAATTTGATATATGTACAACAGCTAGTTTATTGATTTGCACACTTTAAATCTGTTTCTAATGTAGAGACTTTGAGATACTAATGAACTACAGGCTAAAAAGACAAAGGAACTTAGATGTGTTTCATTTTATGGAACAGGGTGAATAAATACGACTTAAGAGACTCAGTCTGGTGCCTCTAGTTTAGTGTAGCAAAAGGTTGTGTGATTTACCTCATTTAATTTTATAGATTTTCTTTTTTTTTAAATTTTGTTCCATTAGTTGAGGAATGGAGTAAAAGTATGAAGTCCATATCTGTAGATGGAGATAATTTTTGTTTCAACTACAGAAGTGATTTTTTTGTGTGACATATATAATTATTTCCACTAGGAGGCAAACCCAGACCATCATATGTGTTCCTTTGCACTTCAAATGCAAACAATAATGGCTATAGCGAACATAAACATTTGACATTTGGATGAGCAGGACAAGCATTTTTTCTAGGAGTTTACAAAAGTTATTTTTTACCATATCCTTTTATCATTTCATCACAATTTTAAAATTCAAATTTAGCAGTAGAACTCCTGAGTTGGGAGGCCTAAAACATAGTTTCTTTTATGCTGTTTCTCCCATAGTTACTCCAAATGTTATTTAAATGCCAAAACGTTCTGGATTTTGTTTGTGAAAACATTCTTGGATATTTTTTGTTTCAGTATGAATATAAGAAATCATTTAAGCAAAGCAAGGGTTTCTATCATTTCACCCCAGATACAGCTGAACAAATCCATCACAAAGAAAATGCAGTGCTTCAAAGTCAGGTATACGCAATCATAAATACATCTTGCAAAGAGAAAAATGCAGCATTCTAACAGTGATTAAATCAGGCACAAAACCACATGACAAATTACAGTGATGTAGAGTGTATCTTCACTCAGAAACACCCCATGAGGAGAGAGGAGGGTGTTTTTGCAAGACGTCAACCTAGTGCAGAGGCCTGGCAGGGAAAGAGATTAACACTTTTCTCAAATTCAGACATTACTTGTTTTGAAGAGACAAATAAATTAAAATATTACTCATTCTGAACATCATACCTTGATTTGTGGCTATTTGCTTTCCTTTATGGCTTGGTAGAATATTCCCCCGTATCCCAGCGTGGTTGATTGACCTAAATAATGAGTTTGCCCATCTTAATCAAAAGAATGGGAATGAACGAGTTCAGAAGGCTTCTCCAGGTTTCCAAACAAAGTGTATTTGCTTTGGGAGTTAGCAAAAAATTGTATGTTGGTGTCTTAACCCTGTGTCCTTCAATGCCATTTTGCAGCTAACTTTAAGGTTATGGTCATTGGTAGCTGTGAGGGGAACATTGTTGCAAGACCAGACTCTACTGAGGCAGTAGTTTTCCTTCCCACAGGTACGAAAACGCGTTTCAGAAAGGAGCCTCGAAGAGAGACCTGTGGGGCCTGGATGCAAAACAGATTTTGTTGTTGTTGTTTCAGTAAATGTGTTGTTTAATGGAAACATGACAGGGGATCCTATTGAAAAGCTGCCAGCTGTTCGGACATAGGTCGTTCAGCCAAAATCGTGCAATTAGTTTGAGGATTGTGACTGATGCTTTTCACTCCTGCTGTCTTCAAAGTTCACCATTTTAAAGTCTGACATTTGGAAGCAAAGAACTAAATGACTGCAGAAAAAATTTCCTTGTCTAGCAGCCCTATTTCTCCAACAGGTTAAATTTGGGAGGAGTCTTCCAAGTCAAAACCTCTAAGGAATATGGCTAAGACAGGATTTGTCTGTCGCCATAGCAAGCAATCAGATCTCACATCCTCTCAGCTGTTAACAGCATTTATTTTCATTTTCCTAGGTCAAGTACAAAGAGAATTATGAAAAATCTAAAGGCAAATCAATGCTGGAGTTTGTGGATACGCCAATGTATCAAGTTTCAAAGGAGGCTCAAAAGATGCAAAGTGAGGTTAGTAAAACTGTGCTTGAACTAGCAAAATTTAAATCAGGAGAGAAGCTAACAGACATCTTGTACTCAGGTTAAGAAAAGGGATGAAGCAGATTCTAAAGATTTTATAAATTGAGGATATGGTAGAATTAGTACCGAGTAGTTCCCTTTACTATTCTGTAGTTCAGTTCTTCCTTAAAATTTGTTTTTTCTCGAAAGGCCATTGGTGCTAACACTAGACAGAGATTGTACGTAGCATCATTCAATTGAGAAGAAGCTCAAGAGGTCATCTAGATCAGAGATTAATAACTTTCTTACTTTTTGCCTTTAATTCCATCTTTAATGAGGGAGAGTTCTCAGGTGGGAGCGAGTGAAGCTGCAAAGCCCAGCCTGACCCCATGCCTTAACTGAAATGTGCTGCTGCCTGTTCAGCCTGGGGAGCTCAGCAAGGGGGAAGGACTGTTCCTGGGCTCCAGAACAGCACTGGCGGTCCTAAGTCAGGCCATATTTTTCTAACTTTTTATTAAAAACTTGCAATGGTGAAAGTTTCGTGACTTCCCAGAGAACCTAGTCCAGTGCTTCACCATCCATCCTGAGAGAGAATATTTCCCTGTGTCTCCCTTGCTGCAGTTGGATCCCATTATTTTTGTTGTGTGTCGTGGAAAACAGATGATTTCATCTCTTGGTAGAACCATTACCTTGTGTGCCATTTGTCCTTGCTTTTCTCTACCAAGCAAATTGTTTCTTTCAGAGATCAGGTTAAACAATCTATTTGGAAAAATCATACATATGTATTTTTGTCTAAATTGTGTGTGTCTTGTGTAAATAACCTAGGTAATGAAATGAGTAATGAAGTTGCTTATTAATGTGATAACTAATTTATAGCATTGCTCATTTCTGGGTCTGTTTACAGTGTTCTTTCTGAAATATGCTTGGAAGCGTGCATGCATGTACCACTAATTGTTGGTTTTGCTTCAATAGAAAATGTATCGCAAAGATTTTGAAGAAGAGATCAAGGGAAGACCCTCAATGGATTTAGACAAGACCCCAGAGTTCTTGCATATAAAAGAAGTCACTAACCTTCTGAAAGAGGTAGAGGATTTTTTTTTTTGTTTTTTTTTGTCGTTAAGTTGTGGATGAGCAATAAGCAGCATCACTACAAGGTCCTGAGTGCTGAACAACTTAGAGTTAACTTGGTAGCTAAATACAAAAGTGACTTCATGAGTAAAAATTGTGGCGTGTCATTTTATGTTATGAATAGTCCTGTAGTAAGAATGGATACTTTTTGAAGTTTCCTTATGAACATAAGGAAATGATAAAGCTCAGCACACCTGAACCAGAAAAACAAAGTTAAGTGAACAGATCAGATGACTCCACAGAAAGTGGATCATTGGCAGGACATTCCCTCTGCGGGCCTCAGTTTTGGAATTTGTTCATCCCGTGGGCTCAAATAGACCAAATTTGGTGACTTTCCAGGCGTGCTGCAAAAGACATCTGTTTGATAGGGTTTAGGCGAGGGCCTGGTGTTTTCTTTCCCAATAGATGAAGGGGTGGAAAAGAGGATTTCTGTTGGTGTCCAGGTGGCAGTTTTTTCTTTTGAGTAATTATTTCATGTTCATGATAGCCTGTTGTGGTTGTATGGATGCCTCAAACTGTGTGTAGTTACTTTAAATTAATTTAATTGAAATAATTATCTATCATACATGTTACGGATGAAAATAAGGAAGAGCAAATTTCTGTAATATAGCTGCGATATTACATAATCTGCTTTAAGCAAATTTTGTTAGAAGGTACCAATTTTTGTGTGCTCACTGTTTCTTTAAGCGTTGTCCCATGTTCTTTGGTTGTATGTGGCATTGTAAATTCAATCACTTTTTTTCCATAACGGAGAATCCTTCTATCTTTTGTATTTTTATATTTCTATTCAAAATTAGTTCAATGTTAGGTTTTGAGTATTGGTTGGTTCTATTGATTAGGCTTACTATTTGATCAAATATAGAAGTAAATGCATCAACAAAATTCATAGTTAGAGCTGCTAGATATCCTCCATTTGAATTTGGGAACCAACAGTACGTTGCTCATACTTATTGTATTAAGAATTGATGTTTTCGCTGTGGCCCCGATGAACAAATTGAAGATGCTAGAATTAAAAGCCCTTGATCCTTGTTCCTTTCCTTGTTCTTAAAACAACTTATCCCAGTCTATGCTAGATTTCATATGGGTAAAGAAAAGATTTTCTTTTCAGATATTTCTTTATTATTCATCTTCTAACAAATAATTTATTCTGACAAACTTGGCTGTCAGGTAGACAAGTCTCAAGCTAGGTCTGGTTTGCGCAGTACCATTCTGTGTGTACGTCTCATGTATGCCTACTGACTAGGGAAAAATGCAAATGCTTGCATTTTACTGAGTTAATTTTGCTGCATGCTGAATGTCCACAGAATTGGTTAGTGCATGCATAGTTGCAGACGTGCTGTAAGTGTTCATCTTTGAAAATTCTGATGTAACTTCCTTCCATAGTCCTACAGGCATTAAAATGTTCCCTAATTCTTACCTTCTCAAATTTTATGACTCATTACTTAGAGGGTAAGCCATGCTTGTAAGCCAGAGGGGAAGAATATGAGAAAATGGAATTTTTTTTTTTTAATATGTAACTGCATGAATTTCAGGTTGTTTTATATCCACGTTCAAGGAACAGATTCCAAACCCAAAGATTACTTAGGTCTATTTATTATCTTTCAAGATTCTGCAAAATGATGTATTTCTTCATAGTCAAGGGTGTAGCTCAGTATTTTTGCATAAAGGTTCAAAATAAACTTTAATTAGATGCATGAAACAAGAAGGAGAACCTGGAGTTATTAAAAAATGAATTATTTGTTCAATCGCTTTTTTTTTTTTAGTGTCATCTGCGTTGCAGCTTATTCTGTTGCCTTCCCACTGTAGACAATTCTGCAAATATTTCACATTTTGTGACAATAAGAACTTTCTTCTTGGGAACTACATTCACAACTCCTTCAGAAGAGATAGCTGAATTTAATCATTCTAAATTAACAGAAGTTGTTTCCTCCTTGTTGTAGGACATGCTTCTGATGATAAAGAGAAGGTTCTTTAAAAATACCTGGTTTCCTTTTATTTAAATAAAGAGGGGATACAGAGACAAAAGTGCTCACTACTGCTTATGAAATACATGATTATGAGTATTAATAGTGTTAATTCATGTCTTTGTAAGTCCTTCTGAAAAATATTTTCTTTACATTTTTTCTAGTTTCCTTGCTTAAAAAAATCTTAACCTAAACCTGGAGATGGGAAAAGCAAAAATCCCTACAAAACTTTAACTTCAGTGGGTTTACATCAGCTTTCTAGGAATTGGGAAGAAAAAGAACCAAAAGTCCATGGGCTGGTTCTATTGTGCTTTTAATTTTATACTGAACATTTGAATACTCTGGAGGCTGCAGCTGCAAAATGTTGATCATATCAGTGCGATGTCTGAGGGGCACAGAAGAGGGTATTGCTTCTACATTATAATTTATCAAGCAGTCATTTTAACAGGTCCCTCGTTCAGGGCATCCCTCCCGATTGTGATGCCATTAGTGCAACAAAGGTAAAAACTGCAGCACAGCCTATATCGGTCTGTAAAAGCAAATGCTACTGCAGTTACAATGTGCGCAGAGAGGCAACTGAGGCCCCTAAACAATGTGCTAGTGCTGTAATAGGAGAGGACTATTTTTCAAGAACACAACACATGACTACATTAAAACCTCTTCACGTTTTCATCATTGTACCTTTTGATTTCATAATTTCTAATTCTATTTTAACTCTGAAGCCTGTACTTCAGCTAATTCATATTTCATATAAATTTCAAAGAGACCCTTCAGACATTTAATAAGTGGCATTTCTTTTCAAGATCTTGCACACAATATTAAGTGGAGAAATCTCTCACTTTTTTTGAATCCATAGAAAGAGTATAGAAAAGATTTGGAAGAAGGGATGAAAGGAAAAGGAATGACAGTGTTTGAAGATACACCAGATTTGATCAGAGTGAAAAACGCAGCTCAGATACTAAATGAGGTATGTTAAGCTACTGAAGGCTATTGATGTCACAGAAAGTTCACTATTTATGTTATACTCTACTGAAATAATTAATTTTTTTTTTTTTTTTACATAATCAACAATGAAATACGTATTAGAACTAAGGCCATTTCTGTTTTGCTTTAAGAATATAGAAAAACTCTGGAAAAAACCTCCAACTTATGAAAAATATTAATATTTCCAATTTTCAGGCAATTAAAAGGTCAATGGAAATTATTAGTGGGGTCAATAGATACAGCATTTAAAACTGGGTTCATTTTTCCATCATTTTTATTTGTTCAGCTAGTATAATTAATACCATAATGGAAAAAGAGTTGACGGTTAATGGACTTGTAAAGAAAAGTCAATGAAATAATTTTGAGTTTTTTGGAGTCACATACCTGATATCTGAAATAAATATTGGTAGTGACTGGCCAGGCATCCTGTGAAGATCTGTTATCTAAACAAAGTACTGTACTTGTGAAAACCTTTTTCCAAAAGTAGAGTTGCTCCTGAAGAAACGGATTTTCTTGAGCTTGTGGTTCATCCAATGCAAACAGACAGGTGGAGAGTATGTAAAAATATACTTCCAGAGTATATTTTTAGAACCAAAAAATGAACCAAAGAACCAAACTTTGGTATTAACTGTGTTGGTCTAAGTTGCTGTGGAGGTTACGTGGAAGCACGTAAGTGTGCGATCTGCTCCCCTTGTGAAGGGCTGGAACCGGAAGTGGAAGACTCTGTACTGTCTCTTGATGACCACCCTGAGGAACTCATGTGCGCTCAGCAGAGCTGCAGCTTCCGAAGCTGGCACGGCTGCAGCTCCTGCGGATGAGCTTGCACAGGCTGCCTGGGAAGCAGCAGTGGGGCTGGAGGGTGTGGGGAGGGAAGAGGGAAGGCAAAGCTCGTGCTGCGCTTCACACCTTCAGGGAGTCGCTCTTTCAGAGCAATATATATATTTATTTTATATATTTATATGTTTTATATTTATATACTATGCGTATATGTGTTTATTTGCACACATAGACATACATAACCATAAGAATCAGAGGGAATGCCATGCATAGGGCCAACCTTACCACTGTGTACAAGTGGAGGAATATATAGCTGTAACTCCGAGGATTATCTTTTCCGTGGTGTTTTACACAGTAGGAAGCTAGGAGGAAACATCTGCCATTCCACCTTTAGCAGAGAGGAGAGAGATGTCTTCTCACAGATTAACTTATAGTTTTTGCAAAAACCTGTGGTTTGGGAAGTAGAGAGTTGTTTTATCACATTTATTTCCACGGCAGAGTGGGACAGAGATGGAAGACTGAAAGTCTTTTTGCTCTTTTTCTTGTAACTTTATGCTATAGGTGATCAGACCATTGGACTGAATGGAAGGATATTTTCCTTTTTCTTTCTAACTAATGTACAACCTAAACTATAGTTAACAAACAGGAAAAGTAAGAAGAAAATATTTTAATTATATGCATTTATTTTGAAAAAAATCCCAAACCTGTTTTCCACAGGCAGAGATAAACTATCATAGAAAAGAATGATTACTACTAGAAATAGCACTGCCTGAGAATATTTTAATTTTTTATTAAAAAAAAGTACAACTATTGTATACAATATTTCAGTACTACATTTTAATATTGTGTGCCGATGAACAAAAAATATATCCTTGCATGGACAAGCCGAAGATGAAGTATTCATTTTGTTTCCTGGTTATTGGTTATTTATAATTTATGTTGTGGGGAAAAAGCAGCAATTATGGATGAGTACTGCCACTTGCCTGATGGCTGTGGTTCAGGAAAGACCTATTAAATGAATAAATTACAACTTCCTGCTCTGAAAGTTCACTGGAATCAGTTCTGTGTAGTATTAAATTTCTACCATGTAGTCTTTTCATAAATAAAATATTTTCTTAAAAGTAAAATGTGTTTCAATTAGGTTGGCACTGAGTACCAGCTTATTACAATATGTTCTGCAGAACTAAACTTCCCCTTTACTTTAGAGGATAACTGTAGCAAGCTGTATGGACTGATTTCCCCACACCCTCTGCCAAATTAAAAATTCAGTGATGGAGTTTTGTACATTGGGTGAATATCTCCTCAAGTTTTCCTCATGTCATTTGTTACATGTTTTCCTGACAAAAGCTTGCCAAGACTCTTGAGAGCTGTGAATCTCAGCTTGAGATTTTTGGATTAATTCTAAATCTTAAATTGGATCTCTTGTGCAAAAATCTACCTGTAACTCTCTGGCTACTGTGAATATAATGTATGAAGTTTTATCTTCACAGAAACAATACAAGAAAGACCTGGAAACTGAAATTAAAGGAAAGGGCATGCAAGTCGGTCCAGATACTCCAGAGATAAGACGAGCCAAGAAAGCTTCTGAAATTGCAAGCATGGTCAGTAGCGTACCTGGTGGAAGCGTTCCCTTTGACAGAATGCAACAAATTATTGTCACTGAGAATTCCAGGTGGTGACCAATCTAGGCAGTAGCAATACCACAAATTTCACCGAGTACCTAATCTGTCGAGCTGTGTAGGGTCTAAAAGTTGCATAATCAGCATACAGGGGAAAGTTAAGACTTCCCAGAACTTTGACCTTTCCATCATCTTTTGCAGGTGGTGCTTGTTCCTCACAAACCACGCCTGGCCTGGGCTGTGGTCAGTAGCTGCAGGCCCTACTGCTTCTACATCTAAATAGCTGCTTGTTTTGTTAGGGCCAAATGATAAACAGAGTTAGAGAGATGCTAAAGCCTTACGACCCCATTCTTGCAAAGCACAGCTGAGGGAGAAAGTCTTGTCTACGTGCGGCTGTGATTGTGGCTGCCAAAGCTGAGAAGACAGTAGATGTGAAAGGCTACGTCAGAGTTGAAGCAATTAAAAGAATTTTTGAACTGGTCAGAAGCTACAGCATAGGTGTCTCATAGGTAGATCCTACAAAGCTAATGCTGTTGAATCAAAAGTGATTTGGTATTTTAAGAATGCTGCTCAGTGGAATCGCAGATTAAAGTAGGAACAATTTAAGAATTTGGCTGTCAGACAAGTGAGTATTTCCAATGCTATACATTGCAGAAAGAATACAGGAAAGACTTGGAGAATGAAATTAAAGGAAAGGGAATGGGAGTGGGCATGGATACCCCTGATATACAACGAGCCAAAAAAGCTTCTGAAATTGTAAGCCAGGTGAGTACAGAATGAATCTCTTAACACAATGAGATGTTAAAAACATAAAATCTTCTCAAACATACTTGGGCTAAAAGGAATAAGCCGTGCACAATAAAAAAAAGAATTAAATTAAAGAAATTGAAGAATTTATTTTAAAGTCTGACCGGTGCTATCAGAATAGCTTTGAAGACAAATAACTGTAGAATTAGTTATGGGTTTTTTTCCTTCTTTTTTTCTTCAGAAAGAATATAAAAAGGATCTGGAGACTGAAATTATAGGAAAAGGGATGCAAGTTGGCCCATATACTCCTGAAATACAACGCGTCAAAAGGGCTTCAGAAATAGCAAGCCAGGTAGGCATAGTTCAAAGGCTGAATGTTTTAGTTCTGTTGAACAATGAGTGCTTGACATACATTGCTCAAAATACTTCTTCTCTAGCTCTGTAGAGGCTTTCATACCCATATTAAATTTACATGTAGTAAAAAAAATCTTACTGCCTGATTCTTATTTATATTTAGGCCTGTCACGACATGTAAATTGGATTTAATTGTTTGCATCTACTTGCAGGTCTTTTTACATTACCTAATGAGAAGGATATATATATTCTGACAGTGAAGGGAAAATATATAATATATATAAGGGTATATTATATATTTTCAGTGTGAGACACAGTGGCAGGTGTCCCACACAGACAATGATAATATCATGGAGGAGAGAGGTTGAAATGAATAACATACAAGGATGTTGAGGTTCATCAGTGATAAACATCTTTTATTGCAGTTTGAATATTCTGAGCCCAAGAAAGCAGGAAATAGACATTTAAAAATTATTTTTCAGAAAATGTACAAAGATGAAGCAGAGAAGATGCTCTGTAACTATTCTGCTGTCCCAGACACTCCAGAGATGGAGAGGATAAAAAGTACTCAGAAAAACATCAGCTCAGTGAGTAATAGTACTTCTCTCTTTGCTTGCAACTTTTCAAATATTTTTCAGTTTAAATAGGCTCTCTTGTGCCGCAGCATGAAATAGGGAATTTATGAGTAAATGTCCTTTGAACCATTTGCATAATTTTCCTGGCAAACTCTGTATCACTCATCTCTTTCAGTAAAAAAAATACCCGGCTTTCCTAGGTGTGACACTGGTATTTTGAATTGCTAAACCACTTATACCACCTTGCCAAGCCACAGTTATTTTTAAATGAAGATTTATTTTCTTTTTCCATCAAGCCCCAGGAAGTACTTTATTTAAAAGGACAAAAAAATTCTAAGGCTTGTTACTATGCATGTAAGATTTTTCATCTGTTTCCTATCATATGTACAGAACATCAAGATTTGGGAAAAATTTAGAAGAGATCAGGTTTCATAAATACATGTATAATAATTTTATGTTATACTAGGTTTTTTTTTTAATTTTATGCTAGATTTAAGTTTCAGCTTATCCCTAAATATAAATTATGAACTTAGATTTCTGAAATTGCTGTGTTTGTGATGCTTTCAGTTCCGTTTCCTTTTTGGGCCCCTTAATTCTGCAGTTTGTAATTTTGGCTTTGCTTGTAATATAACAGAGAAGAGAAGTAAATATAGCCTCCAGAACCAAAGGCTATCCAGTTAGTGTCTGTTTTTTATGGCAGACTAAGTAATACTAATAAAGCCAATGATTTGAGAGAAAGGAATGTAAGTTACTTAAATATTTTAGTATTATCTGACACAGATGTGATTCTTTTGCTTAGAGGTATTCTCAGCTTCTCCAACTCCACGTGAGTACGAGGTCAATTAGTTTCTCTCAGAGGTGTTTACCTGCAGCTGCCCCATATCACTGCAGTTTCAGCAGGGGAGTAAGAGCCTGCTGGGAGAGGAGAGAAGAAAAGTCTCTGAGACTGCTCTAGGCAGTGCTCTCTCCTGTAATGTCTTCCAGCCCTTACCTGCTCCTTTTCTTCCTTCAGTGGAGAGCACCTGAAAGCTACATCTTTCTAACAGGAGCTGTTGACAGGCCCACCGGCCCCAATTTTGTTTCTTGTAATCTGTTGCCTCTTGGTTTTGAATGGTGCCCTGCTGCACGGTGTGATGGTGATTAGCACCGTATCTCATGTCACTGGCATCCTAACACGCTGTGTCGAAGCTCCGTGTAACAGAGGGGATCCAAGCTAGCGTCTACTGATCTGCTCTCCTCCCTGCTCCAGTCTTGGAGATCTTTTGATTGAGTCCTCAAAGAGGTCAGCAGGTCTGGCAGTACGGACTCACTAGCAGTTAGATACCAGGCACGTAATAACCTTCCACTGCTTAATTAAGCCTTGACAAGCCTCTGATGCATCTGAACCCCTTGCAGACCTGTAGGCCAGTTTGAGCTTTCGGTGCCAAGGCTGAAATTATCCTCTTTGTTAGTGTACTAGATAATATGAAATAAAAGTCTTTGAGGTGATTTGTGTTTGCTTTGTTTTGTGATCATACTTTTTCTGTTTTTGAACTGGATCCTCCAAATGTAGGAAAGCAGTTTATGGCTGTGATTGAATTATCATTTTTTTTCTTTCTCTACATTTAATCTTTCAGCATTCTGTGCAATTTAGATTATAAAGGTAAGTTACTTTTTACTAAGTTAAGATATAGCTGGGAGCAGCCCCAATAGAAAAAAATTAATGACCCCTAATAGACTTCTGATTTTCGGATCTTGTCTCAAGTATTTTCCTGCCTTAAGGGATGAAAAAAATGGCTAGCTCTGCAGATAAGATCAGTGCTGCTTTTGGCAGATGATTTACAATAGGATACTTGCTGCGCAGTCATCTCTCTCGCAGAAAAATTCCTAGCTCCAGCATTTTTTACCACTCCCTCCTTGATAGAGGAGAAAAGTATATTTTAGTTCAGCCCACTATGTAAATCTTTCTACCTTGTCCTAACATGTTGGTGCAGAAGAATTTTCAAGTTCTTCCTCATAAACTGTCTCTGTTCTGACGTGGTAAAACAAAATTCTAAATTGTTAAAGGTTCTCCGAATATTTAGAAAATGAGCTATGGCTATAAATAATTCACTCTCCTCTAGAGTATTTGGGGGTACTGGTCACCATAGGTTACAGAAGACTTCAAGGAAGTAGGAGAAATGCATCAAGACTGATGTTTTATTGTTTGAGGTTTATTGACAGGAAAAAAAAAAAAAGAAAAGTTAAGTAAATCCTAGTTTAAGAAAGGCAGAAATACTGAATGGTAAAGATTTATTTTACGAACTCCAGGAGCAGGCTTGTTTTTACAATACCAGCCTGGAAATACTTACTGGAATGGCAACAGCTGTGTCACCAAATGCTGAAATTCAAATAAAACTTCTTTTGGAGTTTTGCAGCATGAACTGGTGCTCCATGGTTATTTCATTTATAGCCACATTTGGAATTTGTGGAGCAGTTATTTACTGTCTCTTTCAGTAACCTTGAATGATTGCGTCTACTGATGCGCTTTGTGTTTTATCCTTCGCTGAAACAATTGAAATAGAGAGGAGAATTATATACACAGCATGTGTATCTTTTTCAGAAGTGAGCTTTGTTTTTAAATGTAGTCCTCAACTTTCTGGCTTGAACCCAGAAATAAAAAAATTGCATGACTTGGATTGTAGCTCTGGCTGTTCTGGTTATTTTGTCATGAATAGGTCAATTTTCTAGTTTGCTAAATTAGGAATAATAATATCTGTTCACTTCTCAGTATTTTAAGATCTGAAGATTAAAAAAAGCAATTCAAATCTTGCATGTACATGCACGTTCAAATACATTGAAATGAGTGAGATTACTCAAGCATAAAGTTGCATTTGTAAATGTTGATAGATTATGATCTAAAATTTAATATTATTTCCAAAGTTAAAACTATCATTACAAATACTTACAAATGTTTGAGGTCAGTCTAAGGGATGATAATAGATTATCTGGGTTACAGTTGAAAACAAACAGAATGTTATTATAGTTATTGATAATTGGTCTGATTTATGAAAAATTAAAGTATTTGCTTTCTTAGCAAGATTTATGGTCAGACCAATTTGGAACTTGGAAAATTGCCCAGCCCTTTTATGAGAACTTGTACTTGCATTGCTAACAGTCTCATAATTACTTTTTCTTTTGGGGAAATGGAGGTGTTTTATAAGAAGGAAGTAGGAGCTGGCACAGCTGTAAAAGAGACTCCAGAGATTGAAAGAGTAAAGAAAAATCAACAGAATATTAGTTCGGTAAGTGTTATTAACATTAATTATTCTTATGTGAGCAAATGGTGGTCAAATTTTTTTTCCATCTTCTTTTCTAAAAATTCTGTGTTTGCATATAACACACCTCATTCAAACACTGCTTTACTGGATTTTGGATATAGAGCTCCGTTCTAATAGAGTTAGAGCTCCACTCTAGTGTAGTTCTTCTGTGTCCAAAGGCAGAGTTTCAAATTGAAGCATCATGAAAAATAGGAAAAAAATTTAACTAAATATTTGAGGAAAGACTTCTGTCTTTCAAGAGTGAGAAACATGAAATGTATTTCTCGATATGACAGTCTGAACAGCAGTTGTGATTTGCAATTTAGAAAAATGTTGTATCACAAAAAAGAAGATCTGTAAAGTTCCTGTAGAGTCCACAGGCATTACCTAGGGGATGGTACAGTTTGCACTTCAAGAAGAGGAAAATTATGTCCATGCTCAAGCTGTGTGAAAAGGTGGAGGCTTTGTGGCTCTTTACATGCTGAGGACAAGTTGATTTGTGGATCTGATGGGGCTGGTTCTGAATTGGTATTGTTTATCTACGGATGCCCAATGTCTTTGGCATTTAAATGGTCAAGTAAAAGTAAAGTATCAAAATGAGAGCTTTCTACAAGTAGAACATCCTCTCCTGATAAATACATGGCAAAACTTGGAAAAAAGTGGAAAAGTGACTGCCAAGCAAGAAAACACTTATAGCTGCATTGTTCACTTGTTTGGAATTTTTGGTGCAGAATCCTCTGGGGCCATTTTTATGTTTGTGATGTGTCTTTTCTGATGATTAGATGCTTTTTTAAAAATAAAGTTTGAAAGTAGTACATAGACATGACACTAGATAGCGTATAAATATTAGTTGAAATCCAAATCAGGGACTCTGGACCCCTACTAGAATTTCCATGTTTACCGAGTAGTGTTAAATACAGCATTTTTCACCAAAGTAAGGTCAGGTAGGGAATTTCCATTACAATTTGAAAAACTCATATTTTCCTTGGATTTTTTCTCTGCTCCATCAATCACTTTCATCTTGTAATTTTGAGTCACGGTGCAATTTGAAGATTCAGTGCAAGCTATCATGTGTCCTAAATCCTGAAATAGTGTTTCTGGTTGGGAAGTTGTAAGATTTCTTGATTTGACGGTGGGGGCTCTTTCTTGCTGTTTTTTTTTTTTTTTTTTTTTTTCATTTGTTTGGTTTTTGTTGTTGTTGTTGTTGTTGTTGTTGTCCCTTCCCCTCCCCCATCCTGTGCAATTATGTTTTGTGGATATTTTTTGCCAGATTTGTATTGTTGTTCTAGAAATAAAAACCTAATCTGTTACCTATTTGACTTCCAGTTACCACAGACATTTATTTTGAGTGTAGTGACACACACACGCACACACACAAACACACACACAGAGGCTTGTTAGGAGTAGTCTTACTCTAATGCTTTTTCTCAATACCTTTCAAAGTGAAATGGAAAAATAGTGTACAGTGCTCTTGCTGTTTTAGAAATCCTAAAGAGTGCTGAAGAGGGAAAAAGGAAAGGTGGATCAGTATGCGAGTAAACACACTTGAACAAAAGCATATCAAGAGAAACACAAAATGCATTAGTGGTTTAGTGGTATGATGTAAGTAGCATGGCCTTTACCTCGCTAGTCTGTGTGTAGAGTTAATATTTTACAAAAGGTATTTTATTGCATGTGGTGTACCTGTGATTACTTAAGTCCTGTATAGTATTTATTAAAAGTGTAGAACGTCAAATTTAAAGGCAATGAGCAAGAAAGTTTTAAATTATATGTCAGTAAGAGAGAAGTTATATTGTGCAGAAAGAGGGAAATTATATTGTGTAATTTACGTAAGTCCCAAAGGAAGGGTAAATTACACCAATTTTGACTCCATTAGATATAAACATTTTACACATATCTTTGAATTTAGCCAGAAGGACTTAGGACAGCTTTAAAACTATTTGCTGAGCTAAATGAAACCATGGAATGTGAAGCACATCTGCAGTGCAAAACCACCCAGAACACCAAACCAAAATAACACTCACTGTACAACCAAAATGTGCAAAAAAGTCCATTGCATCATGTTCTGAAAGTGATCAGATTCTTCCAGATGACGTATATTGGAGACAAAGATCAGAACGGTCTGTTTTCAAATCCTTAAAAAACAGGGTGGCGACAGCTAAGGCGGTGGAGCTCATTTCACCTGTTGTGATGACTGGTTTGGAAGAAGCAGCCTCCTAAATAGTTGGAGTCAAGATCTCACAGAACTTTGAAAGCAAAATCAGACACATGGACTGCAACTGTATCTGAACCAAGAAGATACAAATAACAAAGGATTTTTAAAAACTTGTTTGTACTGAGGGGCAGGCAGGGCTGGACACAGCACTGGGAAGATTGTAACTGTGTTTTTGTTTGTGTGAAATCCATGAAGAAATCCCTGTGATATGTCCGTCAACACCACAAAGCTGGGGTCTGATTAAAACTCAATCAGTGGGCATTTTGAAGCATTTTAAGGACTAGTAGCACTGCCAATTCTTAGGCTTACCTAATAGTCTCTATTAAAAGACCTTTTTTTTTTCCAGTGGTTTAGTACTTCTGCCAGTCCTAAACTGTCTGGACTGAAATTTTCCGTTCCTGCTCTGTGCTTTGAGCTGGTTTGCTTTTATTTATTTATTTATACGTTTCAGCCAAAGCAGCTTCCAAGTATGAGCTTAGAGAAAAACAAGTTGTTTTGTCTGTGTTAAAATATTTGGCGCTCTTCACAAGTACCGTGTCACGAAGAAGAGAGTTGAAAATTATCTAAGTGACATTTGTTACAGTGGATTTGGAAAAAAAGAGGCCGGGGTGAGGAACTGAAAGTGTAGAAGGGCTTGGCCAAAGGTAGGGAAAGACAGGCAGAGTGAGGTGCTCCTGTGCATAGGTTCTTCCTTCCAGAAGAGCGGAAACAGAACCCAAGGTCGTTTAGACTTATTACTCCCTTGCTGTCAGCATGTATCTGAGGTATCCTTGGTCAAATATTTTCCCTTTCTTTAATGACGGTGTCCACGGAGGTAACAAACTACAATTGTTCTCATGGGTTTGGGCAGTTAATCTAAACAAAGCACAAGGAGCTTAAGGTGAAGGCACAAGAAGCAATGTACATTTGTAGTTTTTTAAATCGTGAGAAATTGCATCCCCAGAGGTAGCTTTAGGGAGTATTTTTAAGATCACTAAGTTAATACTCAAAAGCAAGAACCTGAATTCAAGTTCCTGTGTGTAGACCTGATAATCCATTGCCAAAGTATATGATTTTATGCTTTGCCATAGAGGCGACCTGTTCTGGTTTTCTGTTTTGCAAACGTTCAATGGGAATTCTCATTTGAATGCAGGTGCTGTATAATCCTATGTTTTTTAAAATTACGTAGCCAGATTAGCTGTTACTTGTCTGTACTCTCTAGTAAAAATAGTACTTTTCCTTGTCACAATTCCCTTTTTGCTCATTTCACAGCAAAATTAGTGAATTAATGTGTGTGAATAACTCAGATGCTCTAGAGAGGAGCAACATAGAAATGTTCCTAAAGAAATCGGTAATTCTGTCATCAAAGCAGGATCTTAGAGCAGTTAAAGACAAAAAACCCAACCATTAGTCATGGTCCGCATGCAAACTACTCGCTGAGTAAGGGTCATTGATTACGTGTAATGAATAAGGCAGAATTCTTTTGAGAAAAGCAGCTTTTGGTGATAGATAAAGATTATAAAGCACTTAAAGAGGAAAAGAACGAAGTAGTATAAAATATATTAAAAGCTGGTTACGGAGCATATTTGTACAAGGGGCAAAACTATGTTTACATTTAAGTTGTGTCTTTTTCTAATTTTTGAGTCCTTGATTTTGCAGCCTTAAAATGTATTTAACAGAAGTTTTGTATGCCGCATTAATATGAAACTGTACAAACTGATTCATTATGCTGTTCCCTTGTTCTTAAAGTGCTTTTCCTTCCTTGAGTCTTGCTAATGAAAAATGTTTTCAACTATTATGTTTATTTCATGGTGGCATAAGAGATTTGAAGCTGAATGTACTGAATACTGGACAGGTATTTAGCAAAAGACAGTAAGAAAAGGGCAATGCACAGATTTGTCCAAGATGATCCTTTTGGACAGCTTATGGAAAACCAGAAAATATGATGCCTTTCTTTTTACTACCACATCCACTTAACCTTACAATTATTTCTCATTAAGTTGAATTCCAGTTTTGGTACATATAGTGTATAATTGAAAAAATCCTAGTTCTGTGCTCTAGAACTCCTTTCTAATTATGGCGTCTACCATATCCAAACATACTGCTGTTTAGAAGAGATTAAATGTGGCAAAAGCAACAGTATATAGCTGAGAGCTTCTTCAAAGGCATCATCCATCCAAACATCTGCATTCTCCCTGATATGTCTGTGTGTGTTTTTAGAGAACTTGAATAAGATTAAGAAAAACATCTGGGAAATGTTTCGTTTCTAAAATGGACTAGTAGACTCTGCGGCAAGATAATAGCCAGACCAAGTCATTGCCAGAGTGATGCAGATCTCCGAGTAGTATATGCAGCATCCCAATTATCATGAAGATAGCCGCAATCCCGTGCGATGTATATTTCCACTGTAAGAGTTTTAGGATACTAGGCTGGTTGTATGCACTCTCTGCTCCATGGTATCAAACAAGATGCATTGGAAACCCTAGCAGCCTGTTTCAGAAATTAAATATAACTGTTCCTTTTCAGGTCAATACTGTCGATAGGTGTGGTATAGCTGTGCAGTATGTGTAAGGGAGAGATTACAAAATGTTTATTGTGGTTTGGTGCTTGTCTGTATCTTCTTTAAATTGCTAATATTTTGTAATATTTATTCTGCAGATTAAATACAAGGAAGAAATTCAGCATGCGACAACTATTTCTGATCCACCCGAACTAAGGAGAGTTAAGGAAAACCAGAAGTATATTAGCAATGTGTGCCCCATTTTCATTGCTTTCACACTTCTCTGTGATGTATTACGTGTGTTTGTGCCTCAGTGAGTATGTCTGTGGTGTTTGTGCTAGTTCTTGTTTGTCCACAAAGACTAATTTCGTCAATGAATGGTGAAATGGTAACTGCTTAGCCTTGCGCTTTAATTAGCATCAAAGAAAGTGAAATATTCCTATTGAAGTATCGTCTGTGTCTGAAATAGAACTGCCAGAGGGTGAGTACTAAGTATCACGTGGAAAGATGTGGGTGTTTTTTACAGAATGGTATTTTCCATCCAAATGCAGCGTGCCCTTTAATGATGTCTAATACACTGTTGTATTTCTGTTGTTCGGAAGTCTCCGTGTAATATCTTCTGCCATGTTTGCTAGGTTCAGTACAAAGAACAGCTCTGCAAAGCTACACCCATGAGTGTCACCCCTGAGATCGAAAGAGTCAAGAGGAATCAAGAGAATGTCAGCATGGGAAGTTGCTCTCATTTAATCCTTTGTGTAATTTTTGGGTGCAGAGGATGAGCACAAAGTTCTGCCTCCTGTAGCTGTACCTTTTCTTTAGTTAAGTGCGGGGTCAGAAATGGAATTATTTGAAAACCCTGTTTTAGGAAGCAATTGTGAAAAGCCGTTGCTTAGATTGGGAAATGGCATGTGGAACATCACATATTCAATTAAAGAAATGGCTGTGATGTGTTTCGAAATGTTATTCTCTGTCTTGGATATTTGCAGGAAATCTTGACAGTTTTTGGTTTGGGTTTTTGTTTGTTTGTTTGTTTTTCAAACAGAAAAGTACACTTGTACTCAAACTCCAGCTCTTTTACCTGTCTCTTTCTGGTTCCTCAATAACCTTCCTATCAGAGTTTAGTATTTAATAGCTGACATAACCATTAGAAAGTCGTGCTGTTTTCAGGAGCGCAGGGAAGAAGGCAAGGACTTTTGGAGCATGCTGCTGCCTTCCTGCATTGTCGAAGTTGTACCCCGTTAATGAGTTGTTCTCCTCACTGGGAGCTTCCATCACCAGCCATATTTCATGGGGCTACAAATAGCTACAGTGTTTCCCTGGGGTGTTTTCTGCCACGTTCCCCAAATTAATTTAGTTACAATTTTCAAGAATACTGTCCCTCTAACTTAAGTGTATCCTATTTATCCCTGGATTTATGTTGATAAATCTAGCTGTCCTAAAATGCACGCTGTTCAAACAAAGCCGTTTTCCCAAGTGATTCAAGCCAGCTTCTGTAGTTGTTCTGCTTACATCGTTGTTTACTTTTCACCAATTTTTGTGTTGTGCAAATTTCACTGGAAAGTTCAAATTCTCTTTTGGGTCATTGGAATAGCTTTAGGCAAAGATTCTTTAACCTCAGATGTTTCTAGAAACATTATGTCTGGAAAAATCGTTTTGCCTTTACAAATGTCAGTTTGCAAGTTTAATCCATTTGAGAGTTTACCATCATTTTTATAAGATGTTAATTTTTCAATTGGAATATGTTGATGAGGACAGACCAAAACTGTGTTGTGTGGGAAAAGTTACTTGAACAATATGCAAATTACTGCTGCAGTGCACTACAGAATTATGAGCATAATGTATCAGCACAGTTATCCTTATCGCACAAACCAAGAGCTTATTTAAAACAAACAAAAACAAAAAGGTTTGTGTGGAAACATTTATTTTACATAAAACTATATGGATTGGCATAAATCATGCAAGAATCTCTAATTGTTTACTAAATGTCTACCATATCTGACTTCCCAGTATTTGGGGCAAGGGTTGACACGAGACTGGTCTGTCAATCCCACATCCTATCCTTTACCTGCTTTAGATGCTGATCCTGCCTTGAGTGTGTATTTGGTTAATTCATCATTGCTACAAGTGTAGCAATTTTGTTAAAAAGCGATAGAGAGGATATTCCTACAGTACATTTAAATAAACACAAGGTGAAAATTAGGCAGTTTTATTCAGTTGGCAGTTGCCTGATGTCTTGCACCCACTGTGTTTAATCACCTTTGAATATATAGAGTATAAAAGTTAGAGCACAGATGGTATCCTTATAGAATTTCTGTGTCTGGATAAATACACATTTACAGTGGTCATTGCTGAAATTCAGTTTTTCATGTGCTCTGCTTGACTGTACTGCATTATTTGTGGCTTACCCACTTCCAAATATAAGATATTTCTCTGTACAACCAAGGACCAATGTGGTAAATGTCAAGATGTTGTGTGCATATGTGTGTATATATCCACACAAATGCGTTAGTGAGAAGGCTATACAGAAAGAATTCAAGGTTATGCTTCAAAAATCAAGTTTTATAAGCTTTAATAAACTTCAAATGCATTTTAGCTTTTTAGTTGTTTCCTGGATGACCTTTTAAATCATAGATTTTAATGTAAAACAATGTGATATTGCTTTATCTGAAATAGTATGTACCATTTTATTCTGTTAAATAATAGGTTCACTACAGAGAGCAGCCTGGCAAAGCTACTGCTATGAGTGTCACTCCTGAGATAGAGAGAGTCAAGAAGAATCAAGACAATATCAGCTCGGCAAGTTGTTTGAATCTTTTTGTCTTTTAGATTTTCAGTCAGTGTAGGAATATAACATGGATATGCTTTTCCATTTAGATTTGACGTGTCAAATGAATCCAACTGCATATCTGCTGAATGGATTTTTTTTTTATCCTTTGAGTACAGGCACTGCACATATGGGCAACAAAAGTATTCAGACTTGCCTGATTATTCTTGAAAGAAAAGTAAGTGGTTGTGTTGGTGACAGTATTTTTCAAGAAGAGGGTCAGTAGAAGTCAGTCATTCTTTCAAGAGTCTTCATCTCTTGTTACTAAGTCTTAGTTGCTAGATTGCAGGAGTAAATTACAGTAAAGAACAAAGGAAACGAGAATTTAACTTTAGGGCAAATTTCATTTTTTTATGATTCAAAGCATGGAAGCTTATAGTCATCCATTCCACTCTGCGACGTGCCACCTATGTTAGAGCTGAGTAGTCCTCAATAGATCCTATTACTAAACACTAAAGAATAACATACTATAGTGGTGTAAGAAGCAGCAGACAGTTCTGAAAAGGAGCAAAGAAGTCGTCAAAACAGCATGGTGAAGTAAAGGACCAGACTAGTTACGCTACAGTCTGTGTCCTCAACACTGACACAGCATCAGTGGCAAAGCCCCAGCAGGTGGTAAATAGAACAGGTTTCACGCAGAGCCACTGTTTCAAGGTGGCAGAAGAGAATTTATAGTAGTGAACACGTTAGAACTGAATGTAGGAGTGAAAAGCAAAGTAGGTTGGATTTGTCAGAGGATTTGTATAAGGACAAAGGAACAGAATCTGACCTTGTAACTACATATGCCTTAAATATATTCTTAAAATGCTTATGCATATTTACCAGAGTCAATTAGTTTTGAGGTGCATGGTTAAAAATAAGAGGAAAACTTCCCAACAATTCTAGACTTCAAATGATTTTTTTTTTATTTCTGAAAATTAAGCTTTTCTTTTTTCCCAAGTGACTTCTTCTCTTTGTTTCTCAAGATTTACAGGGATAAATACTCCTCTATGTTAATAAGCAGTAGATGAAAACCAAACTATGTTGGCTGTAATTATTCTGTCCATAAAATGCCCCATGTATAGTATATATAGCTGAATATATTTTCTAAGAAAATGTATTGTTTAATAAAGAAGGGTTTGAAGAATATGCAGTACCACATGATTCTGTTTCTCTGCACATTACTTCAAACTTACCTGTGAAACATAGACACCAAGACTCATATTTTCACAGGTATTCTGTACTTAGCTAATACGTAAATTTAAGGTTTAGACAATTTCAGTGCTTGGTTTCTCTCGTCAAAAATGCATGTTGAAATACATTTGCACAACTGGTTTGAGAGGTAATGCTTCGAGTGTGAATTTATAGGTAAATCTAAAATATTTACTAACACTCAGCGCACAGGTTGCAATGCAATGTAGGCGCTAAGAGAGTCCGTTAGTAGAAGAATTCAACCAGCCAGAAGAAACTGTAAGAGTTCTCACTCTAGAACCAACAAGCAGGACCAACTACTTTTACCGTTTTACAGTTTTGACTGTGTGTTTCTTTACTTTTTTTTTTTTTTTTTTTAAACCAGATAATTAACCTTGCATCTTTACAAGTCTGTAAAATACCACAAAAGAAGCTAATTAGAAGAAATGTGGCATAGGAGGTTCTGTACTTACTGATGCACAAAACACAGGGCCCAAATGTTCTCTTTGAAAACAGCATATTCAGATTAATCCCAGCCGTGTTGCTTTTGCGCTGCTAGCAAAGACTAGCTACGGAACAGGAGTAAGAAGGCTGCCAAAGGACTAATCTGCTTGCAAGAGTTGAACTCCCTGAGGCCCCAGGGGTTCTCACCTAATCCCAACCTGGAAGCTGACTGAGGACGGAGTCTGGGTCTGTCTGGGCTGATTATAAGCTACCTTCATATTACCATGCAAATATGTTTTAAAGCTGTCCAAGACACAGTGGTGTTTTCTTATTAATTATCTTATTTTTTTAGTTGATAAATAAATTATTTCATTTGTGTCATTTAAACAGCCAAGAGTTTCAGCTTTCAGGTAAATACTATTTTTTGAGTAAGTGATTGGTGGAATAAACGTGCCCTTTGGCCCTACCCGTATAATAGTTCATCTGTATCCTGCCGCTGAAATAGGCTACTAGAAAATGAGTCTAAAGAAAGATACAAGAAAAACACTGGGCATTGTGATTTGGTAAGGATACCAATGCGTGGTGTGATTCTCACCATCCTTTCTACTGTAAACAAAACTTCATGTGTACTGTTGTTACTGTTTTGCAGGTCAAGTACAGCAGTGATCAGAGGCAGATGAAAGGTAGATGTAGTGTGCTTCTAGACACACCTGAGCTAAGGCATGTCAGAGAAACACAAAACAACATCTCAATGGTAGGGTACTTTCTTCTTATACCTAGAGCATACTAAGGAATGGCACTTGACTTCCACTGGATTTTGCCTCCCATTAATATAGGTAACTAATGAAACTCTCTGCTCAAGTATGGAAGGAATATTTTCTTCTTATGCCTGTTGAAGGAGTGTTTGCTAACTGCATATGACTGTAATGAACATTTTCAAAATACTAATAAACAGTTTTCTAACAGTTAAATGTCTGTTCTTTTGTTTGTTGATTTTTTTTTTCTTTAAAAAAGTACACACCTCATTTGAGCATCACACAGTTTGACTGGATTAGGTGACACACTTCACCTTGTGCCTGTGCACGTTCCTGGTTTCTGCGTGACTTTTGTTCTTGGAATGAGTTGTTTTGTGTGCATTTGCTTGTGTGAGAATGTTTGTCAATTTGATTCTTTGATGATTAAGACAATTAAAAAAGTAAATATGCATAATGAGGGTTACTACTTTTATAACTCCTACTAATACTGGTTTTGTTCCAACACTTGGTTACATAACACTTTCTACCCTAATGTCCTTGTTTTTAAGGTTTTAAGGTTGTGGGTTTTTGGTTTTTTTTTTTTTTTTTTTTTTTTTTTGGAAAGCAGGCTGCTCTAGAATAACTGCTATTCTTTCTAAAAACCTGTGTTTAAAGCCAGCTGGCATATGATAAAACAAAAGAGCAAAAGAGTACCTTTTGTATGAAATTGTGCGTATATTCAAAATTCTCTGTAAATGAAAATACTTGAGTTCTTTAGAACTATTACTGCTGGAACATTTTTTACTGACAGATGTAGTTGTCTACATCAGTAGAGAGCTATCCTATCTTAGACAAGAAGAGAATGGACCAGATGACTCCTGAGGGCTTTTCTTGTCCTGTGTGACTCTAAGATGATGTTATGCTGCTTGAGTTAATGCCTAATAAAATATCAGGAAATCAAGTTAAAAAGACAGAAAAGACTTGGCCAGCCATGCAGCCAATCTCATGTGTGTAAAACAATTCTATTATGGTGCAAACCCCAAAGAATATAAGTGCCTCATAAAGCAAACATGTATGCATTCCTGCATAGAATAACCAATTGATGTCAATTGCAGCTTGGGGAAAAGTGTAATTCTTCTTGTTTTCCAAGGTAAAATACCATGAAGATTTTGAGAAGACAAAGGGTAGAGGCTTCACCCCAGTGGTAGACGATCCTGTAACAGAGCGTGTGCGGAGAAACACCCAAATTGTGAGTGATGCAGCGTATAAAGGTGTGCATCCACATATCGTTGAAATGGATAGAAGACCTGGAATAATTGTTGGTAAGTCATTAAATACTGTTGTTATTGAAAACAGTGCAGAGAAGATTAAAGCCACTGCTTGCGTTCTCCATTATGACCAAGAAAACTCCCAGATTTCCTTTTCACTCTTTTCTCAACATGAAACTTGTGTTGAACTACTGGTTCAATGGCAGCTTCTAGCAAAGTAATAATGGGAATGCATAGGAGATAAATTGTCATTTGCTCTGTAACTATTTTTTTTTAAATATGGATAGTTGTTGCTATTACTTTAAGTTTGAATTTTGACTCTTCAAGAAAAGCCAAAGTATCTGCAGTAATCTTCGTTTTGCACAGAAGAGAGATGATTAAAGCTGTGATTCTCCAATATTTCAGTGTTCAAATGCTACAGACCAGTTTGAGATTTCACCTTCTGTTGGTCAGCAATTTCTCCAGAGCTGCACATGCTCCATTTACCTCTTGTTTTAGAATTTTACACAGCTTTCAAAATATCACAAACTGTAATTCATCAATAACTCATTAGATCTCTGGTAAGCTAAACACTGATGTTCAGAAGTGGTGTTCTAAAAGATGGTCCAAGATAAGACCAGGTGTTCACGGGGTGGAATACAGATTGGTTTTGTACGTAGAGACAAAGTATTGCATTAAGATGTCATTTGGGGTATTCATAATAATTGCCAGTTCAAAACCAAAATGGATATTTGAAATCTCCTAAAAGTTACCAGGTCTGCTATGGCAAAGGCAATGGTAACCTGATTTTGTTTATTTTTTTGGCTTTCTTTTTCTTTTGGTGTGTCCTTTTTCTGTTTTTCTTGCTTTACAACAGTGTAGACCCCAGTGTAGACCCCTACATATTGAAAAACGTGCTGAGATAGCACCCTAATATCCCTCATACATAGTAATAATAGCAAGGGTTGACTTTAAGTCTGTCTCTCAAAAAATCAGAGAAATTGCAGGTCAAATGGACTAATCGGTGGCTCATTCCTCCTGCCTAAAGCAAGGTTAACTATATCTATATCATTCCTGGCAGATGCTTCTTCAGTCTTTTTCTTTAAGTCTCCAAATGAGTCTCCACCACATTAAGAAGTGTATTTCCTTTTGTATAGCCACCTTTTACATGTCCGTAGCTACAGCCTTATGTCAGAAGGAGTTTCTCAAAAGTGAGTGTTTAGAAAGCTCTGCCTGGGGAAGGTGCTGATGCTTTTACAACCATGCTAGTCCCAGAGGGTCACGCGTTCTGGATCTAGGGCAACAACTTGTTCAGAAAGTCATTGTGGAGTCCCAAGCACTTGAAGTCACTTCCGTAGCTACAAGTGGTGCAGTCAAAGACAGAGGGAAAAGCTCCTGCAAAACCGAAGTTTGATATAGTTTGCAATATGCTGTTTAGTGCGCACTTTAAACATTCTGCTCTGTACTGCATTGCACGTGTGCTGTAACCCTATGCAAGAATCATGTGTGCAGTCCTGTGTTCAATAACTGAAGGCTCACTAGCACACACTGATTAGGATTACGAACATCCCTAAGACAAATTCTTGAGCTGTAATAACTGAAATATTGGTACTGTTTGTCACCTTAAAATACTCCAGTATCAAAACACACAGGAATTCTTAACTCCCCGTGTGCACCAAACAGCTAAAATAGTGCAACTATTTAAAGGAAAGGGGCCATGACAGGCCTGGGAGCCTAATATCCAGTGATATTTCAACTAATGCTTTTTCAGAGTGAACTATTATAATATCTGCTTGTTTCAAAAGAAGCAGTGAGCTCCCTGCTCATGGAATGTCCTTGGCAGCTAGAAAAAAAAAAATCACAGACTGAAAAAAACAACTCTCTTGGGTGTTTTCCTAGCTGATAATTGTTCAGCCAGATAGGAAAAGTACCTTGGTGTTAGTGTCCATCTGGTTGGTTTTTAAAGTATTATCGGTGAAGCTGTAACAACTTTTTCAAATGCCTGATTGCTAAAATTAATTCCTCTGCTTGAAAAATAGGCACTAGTTTTAACCATGCTAAAGCCATTCTAAACCCATCAGGATAAATTAATCTGAGCTTTGGATCTGTGACTAAAGAGGCTCTGTGATTCTCATGTGAGTATAAGGATATTTTAAATTGGCAAAAGATACCAGGAAGTTGAAATTGATTGGTGCTGTAAATTGCCAAGATTCTGATTCTAAGTATGTTATTTCAGATTACAGAGATGAACAAAATCATTACAAAACAATGGCTGCTGCACTGGTGCTGCCATGAAGCTGTACTTATGCTTTTACTTACTAAGGCATGATCAAACAGGAAAAGTTTGGCATTCACCGGTTCCCCCGCCCCTCTCATGCCTGTCAGTGCTTTATGTAGTTGCATAATTTATCACCGTTAGGACTAACACATAGTTTATCAAAAGATTTTGTGTTAGCTTTTATTCCTCTTGTCAAGAGGGAGTTAGCACTATGCCTTGCCTTATGGGAGTTGCAGTAGATACCATAATGTGCACGCATTGAATGTATTCTAAAGCCGTGGGATTTACTTTATTAGCTCTGTCCGTTCTTTCCATTGCCTCTAGGCTATTAATCATTTGAAACATGACATATTTGGGGTCCCCACAGTCCTACTTTACCTGCCAGCCTGTTATTTAGCTTGGTACCACTCAAACCAGCAAAAGGACAAAGTTGGGAAGACAATTATTTTCCCACTTCCAATGCATGGAGTAAATCTTGCAGACAAGTCTGCCCAAGAAGCAAACCACTAGTAAAAAGGTGTGATGTGGTAATTTGTGCTTTAACTAATTCTACTTTACATTGAGGTTTTATTTTAAACTGGTTTGGAGAGATTAAATTATTATTGTATTTTTAGACATAGCAGATATGAATTGTATATATTAGATTGATGTGAATAGATCCAGAATTTACACTATAGCTGCTTCTGCATTTGTTATAAGCTTCCTCTTAACTTGTACAACACCGTAATATTTGTTAAAAGTTTATTAAAAACATGATTGAATCCGTATTCAGTTTTCTGCTGTGACTGTAACTTAAACTCAGATATGAAATTAATTGTTTCTTATGGACTCTTTTTTCTTTCGATATCTAGTTCAGCCATGTGAATTCAAGAGATATTAATGACTTACTTGTATGAGTTAAAGCTGAAGATCTTACGATTACTACTGTTACTGAATCCATACATTGAATTCCAAAAATGCTTTTCCATAGTGAGGTAGTGGATCAACAGTAGGTCTGTGTCCCAGGAAACTTAGGTATTTGGAAGACAGAAGGAATTGCTAGTTAAGATCAAGAGTGGGCTTCATTTTACCCAACCATACATGTCTACAATGTAGATTTCTATAGCTGAATTTGTCTTAATTTTTTGGGGTATTAATTAAGAAAGATGGCTACTTTGGAGTTTATATGAATTGAGCAACTTGTAGAAATTTATTTTGGATAAGGTGAACGGTGTCCCTGATTCCGCTTATTAGGCTGACTTGATCTCTACTGTATGCAGAGGAGGGCCTGTAGTGCCTCTGTCAGCTGTAGAGATGTATACTCAGCTGTCAGCTATAGGGATATATACTGCAGCATCTCCGTGGAGTAAGGATGCTGTTGGTGGACTGGGGAAATAATTTCGTAGCTCTGATGATTTTGGTTCTTCTAGTGGAAAAGAGCTCTGGTATGTGATATTTAACATGTTTCCATTTATTTAGACTTAAGAAAATACTACGGTTGTATTTAGAAAAGGAAAACAAAAATTGGGAGAAAAAGTCTCCTAAAAATAATGTCAAACTTAAAATGAATGCACTAAGTTCTCTTAAGCAGGAAATTAATGTTTTCCGGTTCTTTCAGGTGAATATCTATATCTTCTTGTTAATTTCTAGGTGAAGGAAAGTGGTTGCTGATTGTTAAAACTCATACCTTTCATGCTTTTGCTTCCTTTGTTGTTTGTCTCTCTTATAATTTCTGTGGTTTGGGAAAAGATCTTAAAGTTTGGCGCACAGATCCTGGCTCCATCTTCGACATTGATCCTCTGGAGGACAATATTCAGTCTAGGAGTCTGCATATGCTTTCTGGTATTGCTTATATCCTGATTTTTCCCCAATTCAGCTTTTTATGTTTATAAAACTAAGTTGATACAGTAAATGTTCAGGTCAATGTGCCAGCCATATGTTTTATAAGTATGTTTTCATATACATATATATAAAACTGTAGTATTTTAAAAGCAGTGTTTTATAGGACCTTCAGCTGTAATCACATGTGCAGATAAGAAATAGTGAAATAAACCTTATCCTAAACAACAGTTATTCATACCACTTAAAAGTAGTCACTTAAAAAGCATTCACCTACTGTGTCCTTACTATAAGAAGAATTTTCCGATAGTTAGGCCTTACTAAAATTTCCTAGATATAGATGGTGGCCTATTTATGGAAATAATTTCTTTTCTGTGCATGTTTTGCTTATATGGCACGTGATATTATGCCTTGTGCTATTGTTTGCAACTCCAAGGTGTTCATATTTTAAGGGTAGATAGAAAAGGAGAGAAGGAAATGTAATAATAAGCAGCAATGTTTTGAGTCTACAAGTTTTGGGATTTTTTTCTCCCCCAGAAGTGTTTATTTTGAATGTTTATTTTGCACATGTATTTTATTTGATACTAATAGTGGAATTTTAAATATTCTTTTGAATATCATACAGTAGTTATTTCCACATGAAGTTGTATGCATGCTGGGATAAAGGAATATTTTGATTTTCTACTGGAAATTTTCATATGCTTCATCTTCATCGCTTTTTTTCCAGTATGTCTATCCCACCTTCCTTTTCTGCTATTCTTTTAAAGCAGAGAACAAACTTAGTTGTATCTGATTTTGAAGCAACCTTTTGAACTAATGGTGTTCAAAATAGATACAAAATTGTGAACAATTCACTTTTCTGTAATTTTAATGCCATCAGTGTAAGGATTTCAGTGTTAGCAGTGTTGGGGTTTTTGTTGTTTCTTGTGTTTGCACTTCTATCATCTATTTACTGTGGTATTCTTTCTTTCTACCTTTGTAGAAAGAGCAAGTCGTTACAGTAAGCAGTATTTACATTCTACCAGTTTGGGAGATTATAAGTCAGATGGCTCTGACACGAACCCTACCTTTTCTTACTGCAGTGAGATAACAAGGCCGTCTGATGAAGGAGGTACCCCTTATTGCCACCTTTTTCACTAACGACACTATCACAGTGTGTTGAGACCTCACAGGCCTGTATTAACTCCATATCCTTGTATAGTCACAAATAATTAGAAACCATGTATGCTATTGCCTGATTGATTAAAGAAGCAAAGCAAAATCTCAAGACTGCAGTTTCTTGCATGCTATATTGCTTTATCCTGTATTCTCTTTCCCCATTTTGGCAACGCTGTCAGTCTGAAAGCCCTACTAACTCCCATATATACAGTACTTAAGGGAAGATGTGTTGTGTTTTTGCAAAATGCACATGAATCTGTTTGTTCGTTTGTTTTTCTCTTGAAAGACACAATGTAACTGAAAAAATACACCTCTGAACTGAAAAAAAAAGATTTACCTTGTGCTTTTCGGCATATAATCAAGCATATAATAGTATTTTAGTGACTGAAGTACTTCTTCCCATATTAAACTATCCAGGTGCTTGTGACTCTTGTTTGCATCCTAGAAATAAAAGTGTATCAACTGGCAACTTTCTCATAAATGAAAGTATTATACTCCTAGCAGTTTGGGAACCAGGTTAATATTCAGCTGGGGAGCTTATATACTCTGATATTGTTTAACATGGATTTATATTAGAATACTTTGATGAACCTGCATTCCCAGGTACAAACCCACATCTTGCATCTGTTTGATGCCGTAGATTAGAACAAAATTTATGAAAATGGTGAGTAAGGATCTAGTAATCCTAGTGGCATTACAGTGTGAACTAGACTTGACTGGTGAGTTGTAAATATTCAGAAACATTGAATTCTAAATATATCTTTTTAAAATAGTGATTTCTACTTCTCAGTTGCTAAAGAAGGTGTATTGAAAAGGTTATCCAAGGGGTTACTATGTTTTTTAAGAAGGTGTTAGAGTAAAGATATTGCTACCATTCAGTTGCCTGCCATCCTTGAATTACCCATGCTTTTAGATTTTAGGGCACCTTAGTTGTAGACTGCACCTGTTTATGTTCTCCCGGTCACCAGAGTAACATGTTATTATAGTGGTTAGTGTTTAATGAGTCTATGGCGTCTTAGGTGCGCTGTAAATACATACAAGCAGATCTGATTAGGAACAGCTAAGGAAGAAAGTGTCCAGACTGAAGAACTAACTCTGAACAAAGAAAGAAACACACGTCTTTGACAGAACTGTAATCCCTTTTATCATGCCTATACATCTTTATCTGATATTTTAACTATATTCCCAACTCTTTTCATAGATGATAACAGTAATGCACATCATGCTGGTTTTTATGTCTCTTCCTGTGATGATGCAAAGTGGACTTTGCAGTCCAGTGCATATTGTCTCTCTATATCTGTTCTGATCTTTTTTGGCTCTATTCCAAGCCATTTTAACATTGCTTTGTCAGCTTGATTTGATTGTTAACAGATATTTTTTATTGCTCGCCATATTGAGAATAGGAAATGGGCTTTATTTTCCTGGTTGTTTTGGCACTAGCAAGCTTGCTTTTTGTGTCTCTATTTAAATCTATTGTTGTGGTGATGTGTTGAATAGATCCTTGCCAAGATCGACATATTTTAGCAAGATATTGTTTCCGCTTTTGACCCAGCTGGCTAGCCAGGCTTTGAGCACTTGCAGACAGTAACCATTGCAGGGGAGAAATAAATGCCAGAGCTAAGTAATTTGACATAATCCTAATGATTTACAAGAAAAGGCTGTTTCTGTGAACATATTCAGAAAAAAAGCAGCAGAAGACAGCATCTTTGGTCAAAAGTGCCAGCCTTTTTTATGGCAGAATCTCATCCAAAATGTCAATTAGCACATAGCCACAAGGTGAGTTTGCCCTTGACCATTAATACAGTATCTCTTATGGCATACCACAGTAAATGAGGACCGAATCCGTTTTGCTGAGAATTTGTGTCTGTTTCTCATGGAGTTTGTACTTTTAGATCTAGCAGTGTTTCTCACTGGCAATTGTTCAAGCTGATGGCCTGCCAACGTGAAAGACAGTTGGAGACCTGTGACCAATTTTACAGCCTCTGAGTGTCTTTGGCCTTGTCTTATCATCTTTCAGTTATTTCTGCGTTGTTCAATTGCTAATTTATTCTAGATACCTTTGCTGATATTTGACCCACAGTTCAAGTCTTCCACTGCCATTGCTGATGGAATCATTCCTTAACCACCTCTCCCAGCCCTTGGCTGGGTCCCTGGCTTCATACCAGATGTTAAAGGCTTATTCAGATCTAAATAACTCTCTCTCCTGTCTTTGGGGAATTTCAGTAAGAACATCACGGGGAGGCTACTAATGTTCACTAGAATTACTTCTTCCTATTTGATTCCCTGACCATTATTTTAGATGTCGGGGTTGATCTGAGCCAAGTGTGCCTCCCAGGGAGCTTTCCCTACAAAATCAGTAGATTTTTGCATGATGTAAGTTCAGGAAAATCCCTGTTGTCCCTTTTAGACTACAGCAGGAAGCAATTGTTAACGCTTTCGAGGGAGCCTGATGCAGATGATGAATTTTCATTTTGATATTCTTTTTGAAATTACTTTTCAGCTTTATCTGTCCTTTTTTCAGCCTCTCTCCCTTAGTGCTTTTCAAGGTTGACTTTATTAATTCATGGTATCATTGAATTTGTTTGCCATACTGGGCAGAAGGTGTTGCACTGGAGCTTCTCAGTCTACCAAGATGCTTTGTAATTAATTACTGCCCTAACAAAGATTTCCTTTATACCTGCAAGCCGTTCTGTAGCACTTCCCAGAAACGGTTGGGTGCCACATTAATTCTTGCAAAATTCTCAGCTGTTTTTCAAGTAGTTATTTTCAGCTTGGCTAAAGAGGAACAGAAGCTAACGATTTCTCTCTTTCAATGCTGCTTTTAACACTGGTGTTGCAACTTCTCAGACATGGAGATATTAATTCATTTTTTGGAAGGTTTTTCAGATTATTTTCATCAGAAAGAGAAGTTGAGATACACGGATGTCAGATTTATATTTGTTTGAAAAGACGGACCAGACAGTTCCTTCTTCATAGAACACTGTAGAAAAAACCCCAAACAACAAGAGGCAGTTTCTTTGCTTTCAGTTAAAGTCTTTCTAGACAGCATTGTGTCTGACAAATTTTTCAGCTGTTTTTTTTTGAGTTGCTTTGTAAAGTCTTTTCTGGCTGTCCCAATTTTCTGTGCAGTGTTACACACTGTTTTTCTCCCAGTTCTTTTCACTGACTCTCTGGCTCCCCTTCCATCCCTAGGAGTAAGGTCCCATCCTGTTAGTTTGCATTCAGGCACCAGGAGAGGATGATCTGGTTCACACACCTCTTCCAGTCTTGCATGATTTTGGACTGTTGTATTTGTGTTTCAACCATCTACCCTGTGAAGGAGATGAATTGCTTTTACATGTAACTCCCATTTATGTATAATTATGGAGTTTTTCGTGGCTGGTGGCAGAAAGGAACACAGATATCACCTAATTGGACTTCTTGTATTCTCGGTCTCTACAATGTTTCTCAGAAGTTGTGCTAAAGCATGTACTTTTATAAAGATGTCTTATCCTATTTTAAGGTCTCCATATAAAATTGATCTACTGTCTTTTGCTAGTAATTTGCTTTAGTAAGTGAAAATGGTATTTATCTCACACCCTTATGGCTCAAGACTTTCGTTTAGTTCCATTCCCCCGAACTCAAGAGTAAAAATGCTTGGAAGTAGCACAAGTTCACAATATTGGAGACTTTTTTTTCAAGCCTTGTTATTTTAGAACACTTTCTATATATATTCTTCTCAGTTATTCCATCTCTGGAGACTGAGGCAGGGAAAGGACTGTTTAATACTAGAGTGTTAATATGGGGTGCGATGTAAAATACAGAAATGTGGTGTATGATCCAGTGCCAGTCACAGAAACTAAGCTCAGTTGCTCAAAGCTGTGTGTCTGCAGGTACAGACAAAGAGTGGCAAGATAAAGTGAAGGCTGCAAGTAAAACTTTAAGGTTAATTAATATTTTTCTTCAGGCCCATTGTTTGTAGAAAGCAAAGAAACAAAATACTACAACTAGAGGAAATTCTGGTTTAAGATTAAAATATCAAACAATTTAAGTCTTTGAGAGCGCAGAAACTTGTCCTTAAGGGAGTTGACCTAGTGTCTACAGGGGTCACTCAACTACTACTGGAAGAAATGCCAGGCTTTGCCATGATGGCAGGGAAGTGGCTTACACATTTGTGTATTGCCGGAACAGAGTGTCCTGATGACCGGCCAGATGATAGCAGATGAGCCATGGCACTGCTACTAGGGCTACCATTTTGGTCGCGTCTGCTTTGCATTGGTCTTTGACTCATTTTGAGGTGAAGAATTCCTCTTAGTGTGTGGGGAATGAGAAGACCCATCTGCACTAAAGAGTATCACTGTTATTCGCATGTCACTGTTATTTGTTCTCTCTCTTTTGTTATGCAACAGTTTGTGCGCACAGTTTGTTTTCATTATACCTCAGTGGAAGTGTTTTCCTTAGGGTTCCTCCTTTTGTTTTCGTTATCAAAGTCCTTTTATGCTGCTTTCCTTCGATCCTGTTTCAACTGCAGAATGTTTTAATTTCACTTTCTAATATTCTTCCTTCTCTCAGTTTTTACTTTAATTATCTTTCAATTTATTGTATCTCTGTGGGGATTTCTGTTTAGGTCTCTCCTGTTTTTCTTTGATTTAAATCAGCAGGATTTTATTTAATATTACCCGGGTTTGCTTTCAGTCTGAAGGTTTCTACTTTAAAATGATCTTTAATAAACATCTTGTAATAGATGAATGTAACATTTTTTTTCCCTGATACACCTTTTTTGTTTTTTCTTTTTAGTTAAAAACTTTTAAGTTGGTTTTCTTCCCTTTTGCTTTTGACCTTCCCTTCTTTTGGTCTTCTATTTCCTCTTAGTTTCTAGTTTAATTGGTGTACATCAGCATACAGAGATTTTTCCTTACCATATGTTCAGAATTTTTCAATGTATTTAAGTGCTCCTTTATTCTTATATTAAATTGTGTATAGTCTGCAGATGGAGAAAAGTCAGAGGTGAGTATTAGTTCCTTTCAGTCATGCATGTATTGTTACTCTGCTGGAAGAATACTTGATTTCTTGGTTATTTTCTAAGTCATCATCATATTATCTTAAAAGCTATATAGAAGTCAGTCTGTAGGAGACAGAAATCTGGTTCACTGTACTCCCAAAAGCTCATGTTATGTAGGAAAACTTAGTGAATATTAGGACAGAATTTTCGAGTGCCTTTTGTTGCATTTTAAAAATGAATGCTAAAATTTCATGTATTTGGTTGAAGTCAGCGTGTTACTGATTGGCTGCATATTCACTATTTGTACTTGTCTCCTTCAGCCCAAGTTCTTCAGATTCAGTTCACCTGCTGTCACCAGACAATTAGTGAGAATTAACATAAAGAGGCCTTGATCTGAGGTTTAAAGTCTTCCTTTCTTTAGTCCGATGAAAAAGGTCTACCACTAATACTCAGGTCTCTCACTTTGCCTTTGCCTAGGAAGCTACTTTCTTTTACTCATGCTGGCAATCCAAATACGCAAATTTCAACAAACCATAAAATTCCACTTATATCCTGATAGTTTTTAATTTTCGTTATCAACCTTAAAAGTAACCTGTAGGTTGCTATGAGAAAACTGAAAATACATATTAGGTGCCTCATTGATACTACGTAACAATCGGTCAGACCCAGAAAAGATTAATGCAAACAACCTTTGAGAAATAAATATGGCAAATAGGCATGCTGGCAATTTGATTCCAAAATCTATGAAGACTGCAGAACACCCAGTACCGCAGTATCTTCCTGTGGGATATGAATACTTAAAGTTTTTAAGTCTTTATATAGCTTGGAGTTGAAGTTAAGTCAATGAGAAACAGTCAGTCCTTTCATCTCTCCCTAGTGGCGTGTCCTCCTTGTGTCGTATGAGCCTTCTGAAGAAGAAATGCTCCAGAGCAGCTGAGCCTGCTCCGCTCCCTTTCTCCAGACTCCAGGGGTTATCTTTCTCCTTTCCTCGCTAAGGCAGGAACGTGTTGTAGGCCATTAGAAGAGCAGTTGTTTGAACTGCCGTGTGAGCGAAGCCCTGCAAAGAGGAAATGTCAACTTCATGTATTATTGTGTATCACTGGCAACAGCCTTGCACTGTGTACCAGCTCATGGAGGGGGCTTTTGTTCCTCAGCCTGACACGGACATTTTAAGCATTGATTTCAGGGATGTCTCCTCCTCTCCCCCTAACACGCACCAGTATCTGTGGCTCTGTATGTAAAATGTTTATTTGTAGCATTTGCCTGAGGCTTGGACACCCACCCATCCGTACCGCAGAAAATCCTAGAACGAAGAAACGTGCTGCTGCTTCTGCTCCTGGTTAGTCTAGTCAGAAAACAAACTAGTCAGATGAAAAGGAGGAAAATCCCCTCTTCATTTCACACACTGGAATTGCAGAGATGCTCCCTGGTATGTGGGCCAAGGAGTCTACTTGTGTTGGGACAGTGGTAGTACTCTTGTGCCAACAGATGGAAGGAGAAGAGGAAAGGAGGCAGGATTTGGTTCCCTTCCTTGCTCGGTCCTTCCCATCACTTTTTATAAAAAACCCTCTGGTTTTGAGGATCGGAAAAATCACCATTAGTAAGACAAGTCAAAGAAAAAAAAGCGGGAACAATACCTGCCTGCTCTTCATATTGTGGTACAGACATCTGTCTTCCATCTCCAGGTGCAGCTGGAAGAAATACAGGGCAGAAATCCTTCACCCCTCTCCATATTCATATTCAGTTGCTAAGCTCTGTCATTTTAAGGAGGTCAAGCAGAATGACACAGCAGTTCTATTTTCTTCTCTGGCAGCCAAGGAGGAACGGTTCTTTTATGCTAGGTAGCTGAACTCTCCGTAACGTTGTTCCCTGGAGTCCGGTAATCAAACATGGCATTCGGAGGGAGAGGCATTGTAGATTTCACAGGAAGAACTATAGGCTTTTGTGGGTTTCTTGTTCCCTTTCAAGTGTATCAGCAGGTTGCACTGCCACAGGCAGCTGAACACATCAAAACAATGGCCTGTGTACTCCCTCTTGGTGAGGGTCACATCCACGCTTCTCTTATCCACCAGACTCTTGCCTCTGTTTCTGACTCTTTTTATTTCGGACTAGGTGGTGCTTTGGTTTTGCTTCTTTTACATGCAAGCCCCCAGCAGGTTTGCCAACCTGAAAGCTAGTACGTGGGGGAAAAAAATAGTCTGCTTCCACTCAACAGTGTCATGGTAAAACTGTGATTTTTCCATCTTGGTAATCAGGTGATTTTCTGTTCTGAAATGTATAATTTAGTACAAATGCTTGCAGTGAAATAATAAATACCTCACCCATAAACCTCTTGTGATATTTGTGAATTTGGCTAAATACTTCTCTGTGTATGTAATATGGGCACAAGTGCATGCATATGTTTGGTACCTATCCGATACCACAACTTATTTGGTGTGAACAGTTTTCGTTAGAGAGGTTATACTCCTTCAGAATTGGTGATTCCCAGTCTTCCATTCTCAAATAGATTTTTGGTGGAACAATATAGTCTCCTTTGTAAGCGTTTGTGGTAACCACATTGTATCCCAAAAGTACAGGGCTTGTTCAGGCAACAAGACGGAGCTCTCTCCCTTCTGAAAATTACACCTTTCATTTGAAAGAGGTGTGTTTTGTTTTTTTCAGCTTCTGCCTCCTGTTTTGCCTTGATTCCTAATGTTCAAAGGGCATATTTTTTTTTCTGATTAAAAATAATGACATTACAGTTAAAGGAGTTTTTGAAAACAGTGGGAGGTTCCCTGGTGTTAGAAAAGTGGTACCTTTTCAACTCTAGATTTGAGGTAAAAAGGAAAATTCAATGCAAGGTTAGTTGTGAGACTTCAGATTTCAGTGAGAAACAGGTTGGGTGTGTTCCCTACGCATGTGCTCATTTCTATATAAGTTTATGTGAAAAGAAGATTTCTGACTGCTTAATATATAATTTGGTCTCCTCTGAATAATCCATTTCAGTCCTTTAAGTCATGTAGGTATAGGAATCCAGAATGGCAATGGGACCACATTTATGCAGTGTCTTGAAGATTATTGAATCTCTCTGTTGTAGACTGGACTATCGGACTTTGTATCCTGTGCTGAGTGCTTTGTTAATGCAGAACATGAGAGAAATTAGTCCAGAAAATAAGATTTCATTCTTTTCCGCTACAAAGTTGTATGAACTATCTGTAAAACCTTATTTTTTAACATAAAACTTGAAACTTCATATAGTACTACAAGTGAAGGCTTAGTTAAGTTTTTATTAAGCTTTGATATAGCGTTCTGGGAATAAACCTAAATAGCTCACATTGGTTTTAATACATTAAGATATAAATCATGATTCATCTAAAAGCACATTTTTGTTCAGTGTGTGTTCACTGAGCATAAGTTTATGTTCCAGGGCGAGCTTTACATATCACACTTCCAAAACATTTTTGCCTAGATTCCCTGTGCCTATCTTTGATTCCCATGCTTCTCTCCCACACCCTTGACATCTGCTAGCATCGAAAGGCAATTCCCACACATCCAGGAGGAGGAGAATCCAAAAGAGATCCCAGTTTCAATTTCTGTAGCGTGGCAGCGGTTCAGGGGATCCTTCTGTTGGCCCTGCCAGCTGTCTGAGATTGATGTTCCCTTTTCCTTTAAGCAGTTAGTGAGCAGAAGTGGAAAGGAAATTTCCAAGTGACTCAACAGTTGGAAGTGTTAATGGCTCCCTTGGCAAGGAGTTGTTTCAGTTGTTCAGTGTGGTCCCCTAGAGCAGCTTTTGATACACTTCAGAGGATTTTATATCCAGCAGACAATACGTATCACTAATAAAATTATGTGCAGTCACGTACTTGATTCTGGTTGATGCTATCTTTCTACCGTTGCTCAGATTGGTTATACCCACTATGCAAATAAATAGCTGCACAGAAATCAAAGCACAGCTTCCGCGAGAACTTGCAGGCTTCTCTCTCTTTAATGCAAATGGGCAACAGTTGATGTTCAGTAAATGTGAGTTTAAATTGGAATTGAGGGCGTGTGGGTAAGGTAACATGTTAACATAACCTTCATTCTACTAACTCTTTCCATTTGTGAGGAAGCCTAGAGCAAAAACCTGCCTATTCACAATTTAGGAGGGAATTGCAGCTTCCCGTGGTACACCGTGGCCCCGCTAGGACGGAGGATGCCTTGGGCTGGCTTCCAGACATTTTGTGCCTTCATAAATAAAAGAATGTGGTGTGCTGTGTGAGGAAAGGAAAGGCATATTGTATTCTGTTTTCTCAGCTGAGACATGCTGCAGCTTAGGTGGAATGTCAGGCAAAAAAGTCAGCTGGTGATAAGGCTGATTTGTCAGTGACACCAAATCCAGACAGCAATTCATATTCGGAACTCCAGAGCTGGGTGCCCTGTGATTTGGTTATGTCCCAGTTACAATACCAGCAGAGGAAATTGGGATATATACAAATATTATGGTATATCAGCCATTAATAGATACGTAGGCTAAACTCTTTGGACTGTACAGCTGCCTTTGAAGACTAATTCCAAAATAATATTCACAGTAGTTTCTGTCATAATGCATCTAAAATGAATGGGGGTAGTCCTTTTATATTTGAACTGCTAGAACAATTCCTAAGATTGTAGATCTATAATGTAGAGCATATATGTGGAAATACATGCATTAGAGGTTGTAGAGATGAGTTCAAGACCTTGTCTTTTAGAAACTCTAGTAGAAAAAAAATCTTTTTCACAATCTAGACAGGTCAATGGTTCTGTCAAAGCAAAAACAACCAGCCGAGCACCTCCCCACTTCCATGGCATCTGTATAAACTCTGCTCCAAATACATAATCCTTTCTCCTCTAGTCCCAGTTAGTAATTCTTTCGTCCTTATGTTGCAAGAGTATTTAATGTATTATATCTGCTTTATTGGGGAAATTGATTGAATTAAACATCTAGAAAAGATTTTGTAGTTGAATATTCAAAATGTAATTATTTGTCAGTTGCGCTACATTTAACTGGTTTAGAATATTCTGTGTTCATCATGATAACCCTAAAATGACGTTTTAGAATTCAAAACTGGGGACAAATAGGACTCCAGTTTCAGGGTTAGAAGCCAAATACTTGAGGTAGTTTTATTTTTACAGTACTGTGGTAAGAACTGGTCAGTGGGATCTGGAGGGGGGATAAATGATGTGTATTTTAAGTAAATTAAATTTTAAGTGAAGTAGATTGTTGTAACTGCCCATAAAATTCTAAATGTCAGATACAGAATTCCCATGGATTTTAAAATCCCGAAAACAACTGCTCATAGAACGTGGATGAAGACAATAATTTTGTCATTAATTCTAAATTGTAATTTTGTGTTCTGTTCACTTCTGTTTTATACTGTTTTTTAGCAAAACCCACAAAAACATGTCAGTTTGAGCAAACACTACAAATAGCCTACAAACCACCCTGTTTTATAACAAATACCTTTAGCTTTTCTGGGAAAAGGCTTTTGTTTTAAGGGGCTGCTTTTGTTTTAAGGGGCTGCTATGCTATGATCTGTTTTTCTGAGTGTTGATGGTCTTACAATCCTAACCAGCCATTCCAAAGGCAGCCTGGGGAAGCTGATGGCATTTTCTGTTCCTCAAAATTATCTGCTGTGCCGGGACAGGATTGGCTCGTGTTCTTTGCAGGCTATGAGGCTGCCACGCACCACCTCACTGCGCCACAGTCAGACGCAGTTACAGGCAGGGACTCTATGGGTTGTTTGAGATCTGGCTTCTCCTCTCCTGTTGGCAGAGCACAAGATCGCGTGTATGTAATACTTTACAACTCTGTGATGCTTTACAACAACTATAACGTATTAATGATCACAAAGGCTTTTGAGCTGTGGCTCGGTATCCTCCACCCCCCGTTCCTCAGTAGAAATGATGCCCTAAGGAACATTCACAAGCGCTTCCTGGCAAAAATGTTCCCTGTCTTATTGTCTTTTGAGATGAAGAGGGTGGATGTTCAGCTGACTGTCCTCTTTCTTTTAATGTTGACAGTAGAAAACAGGACATCCTGCGTTCCTCTCATTTTTCTCTAGACAATGACATTTGATACCTGCTTGCAGATACGGCTTCTGGAGACTGCTAGCCTGGGCTTTCTCTGAATATAGCCTTTTTGTGCAGTTCCTCTGAAGGGGGGTGAAAGCCATACTATTTTTATTTCAAGGAAAATATGTCCATGAGAGATTGGCTTTTTGCCGTACAGAGATTTGGACCCCTCAGAGAGGCCAGAGCGTACCTCAAGAAACAGATTGCCCTGAAAAAGAATATAATGGAATTGACTGATGCAGCGTTCCTCAAAATATGAAGAATTAAGGAAAAGGCCTGAATGACCAGACACATAGACCATGATGTACTAGAGAGGCAGTTTGCCAACTGTTCTTCCACTGGACTACCTAGTACTTCCCAAATTCCCACTCCATCTGCTATTGGGTGTATGATGGACTTATACAACAAAGACCAGTGTAACCACTATTAATGGTATTGGCTGTTCATGCAAATCAGGAATTTTGGAACAGGTGAATTTTTTGTGAGTATATTTGCTCTCAGGTGTAACAGAAATATGAGATAGTTCCCCCCTAAAAGGAAAACAAATTACAAGTAAAATGCAGGATTCCATGTGCCGTGAGCACATTAGGCATTCTTTTTGTCATTCCTTTCAAAATTTCTTTGCTTTCTTTGACATATACTAAATAGCTCTGTGTGATCTGTTGCAATTCCATGCAAAACGAAATTTTGATTTCTTATATTGAAATTGCTTTTAAGAGTTCTAATTGTATGATTCTGCATTTCCCATAATAATCTACTTCAGCTTACATGGTGGGTACATATAGTTAGGCTTAATTATTGCTAGCTAATAAATCGTGTTATAAAATAATGGTGCTTAGAACAGTCTTAGTCTAATCATGACAGTAATGACATTTAGCTTAAAATGTTTTATTTTATCCATTGTAGTATGTCAGTAAGTAGTCTTGAGAGTAGAGACATTTTGATTTTTAGCTCATGAATAGTTAATTTTAGTTATTTTAAATGCAAGAGTAATAATTTTGTTGATCTCCCTCCCTCGTTTTTTTTCCGAGTATTTGAAGAGCTCATGGTTTATTTCTTATGTCTTTATAATTTAGGTTATGGAAACTTCCTAAGCTTGTAACGTTCTGAATTTGCCACTGACTCCAAGTAGTTCAGAGCTTCAATTCTAATGAGGTCAGTGAGCACGGCAGATATTTATTAGCACCCCGTGTGAATTAGGCCATAATTTCAGGTTCTTATTTCAACAACCTAATTATATCTGGGTTTGATATTCCAATTTACTAACTAATACTGACTCCTGTAATGGATAGTATGCAGACAAACTGCTGCTTCTGACAGCACCACTGAGAGCAACAAGCCTGGTAGCTCAGACAGCCGTGAAAGCAGCCTAACTGACGAGTAAAGGGCAAGAAAGAGAGAGAAAAAAAAAAAAACAAAGAAAGAAAAGAAATGAAGGGAAAGTTACTATTACAAGAAAAAATGCCAAGATGCCTTACCATGTTGTTTTCTACTGTTCTAAAAACAGCCCTGTTCTGTATCAGGTCTCACCATCTGCAGTCTTCAGGTTAGTGCTTTTTATATGCTTATGCAGTCTGACCTATTCCCAGTAAATTTGACTGTGCTGTGCTACTCTTTCTGACTAGAAAATAATAAAACTCTATAATAGATAAGTTATCATCAGTTTAGAGTATGCGTTTCCATTTTCTAGCTTATTTGAAAAGTTAATGCTGAACAATTTGACTTCAGAGATGGCTGGGAGTTTTTCAATATTTTTCATCAGAAGATAGCAGTTTAATGCCAAGCTTCTTTATAGGAATGGATCACTTGTGATTAATGTCTTAATGACAAACACTCCATTTTATTCAGTTTTGAGATTGTTAAGGTTATAGCTTGACATTTTTGAAACAAAGAATCCAGCTTTATGTTGAAATATATTTAGTTTTAAAGAGTCGCATAAATTATAATAAACATTGAAAATTATAAAAATTAAAGCTAGAACTTTTGAAATGTTTGGTATAAAATTGTTTCTTTACCTGATAGTTAAAATTTCTTTTTGCATGAACCTTTAATATTTTCTTTTCTTTTCATCCCAATTTCGGACAGGGGCATTCTTGGCAATCAGTCCTGCACTGGAAAATTATTACTGAGGTTTTACTAATGTTACCTGTATCTAACATATCTGTATTCTTCTGTTTGTTCTCTCTACCCCTGGGACTGCTTTTTTATCATGTCCTTTAGAGACTATCCCCTTGCTCTGTACCGTGGGGATGCTGCAGAGTTCAGTACCTCATCTCAACCTCTTCACCGTCTCTATCTCTGGGCAGAACTTGCAGACTTATTAAAGTCTTTTAAGTTCTCTGATATCTGTTTTTAGTAACAGCTCTTGCTGGCTGCATTAGGCTTAATCTTCTCTAAACTTTCACTATGACTTTTTTCAAATACTGTGGAGATTTAGGATACAGGTAGTTGAGCAGTGCATGCCCCGTGCTAGCACACAGGAGCATTTTGCCTTACATGGGATGCATTATTTGGAGCTGGATGATGGAACATCTGGAGGGAAGCATCTGTGATAAGCTCAGCTCTTTTGTGGTTTGAACTCAGAGGGGGCTTGCACAGAAGTGAGGTGCTTGCGGGGTGCATACCTTGGGAGAGCGGAGCTGATCAGTTTGCTGCCTTCTGCTGCCTGTAGCCTTGGGTACGTGGTCCTGCCTCCTTCCTTACACTGCATCTGTCGCTGTTTGATCCCTTGCTGAGCTGACTTAGCTCACCAAGCCAGCAGGAAAACAACCCGTCTGAGAGGAAGGGAAAGGGTGGTAGGAGTGTTAGATTGCCTCAGCCAGCTCATGGAGCGTCAGCCTCAGCTATGTAGTGGGAATCAGGGATGGACTGCCTATAGCCTCTTTGAGATGTATCACCTCATGACTCCTGCTGAGTTCTTCCAATGCTGTTAACTTTAGCAGAGAATGATGTTTAGCACTTCATCTTTAAAAGCCTGCTAAAAGCTCATCTGTCATAGCAGTCAAGTTACTTTTCTTCTCTTTTTGTCTTTCACATCCTATGCTCATCATATCTATCCTGCCTTACTTGCTGCCAAAGGATCAAGATTCTTGTTTCTGATCAGTTTGTGATACACGCCTTCCTTACAATGCTCATTAAACTCTTGGTTGACAACAACTATGTTCCGTTTATCCTGATGTTTGTCCTTGGGGAGGATGTGAATTTCTCCAGAATTAATGTGTTAACCTTCAAATGTCTCCCTAAAACTCTTTCTCAAGATGCTTGTATGGTTAACACAATGCTGGGCTGAGCTCACCTCAAGAGCTTGTACAGGAATATGCACAGCATGGAAAATAAACAGGAGGAATAATAAGGTGTATGGTTGCCCAAATAAATGTAGTGAAAGCTCCATCCCAGGCCTGAGGAAACCCAGCCTAACTGCAGCTTTGGCCCTGATTTTAAATGAGGGATGGACTATATTAATTCGAGAGGTCTCTTCCAACCCAAATCGCTTTAATTATTTCAATGATGCAGCAGCCAACATCTGGGGAAGTGATAGAAATAAAAAAAATAAAGCAGAGTTACACTTTCTGGAGAAGGCTTTAAAAAGGTATCAGTTGTAATTATCCACCAGCTTCAGCAGAGCAATGACAGTTTTGCCCTAAGGCTGTATTTCTTTGGCTATGTATCCTTGTAACTTGGACTGGGAAGTGGTCAGGGGGGTTGTGCAGTTTGGGCAGTGACCCGACCACACGAACAACACATGGGGTTTTCCTGAATACCCCAGAAGTGTACTCTGGAGCTACACTTCCCCACGTGTTATTGCATCACTACCTTGACAATATTTTCTCCTGCGTGGGACATTGCTGAATAATTTCTACGGGAAGGGCAACAGACAGAAGGAACTGAAAGCTATGGGAGAGATCTTCTAAAGTAAGGCCATGAGGCCTGCTCTAGATGTTGCAACCTGTGGAAAATACGGCAGCAGCAAGGCAAAAGAAGAGAAGGACTTCAAAATATGTGGAGCAACGTAGTTCCCATAAGCAGCTTCGTCTGTTTCAGGGGAGCTAATCATAGTGGCAGTAACACAAAGACGTATGGTGATGCTGTATTCTGGCTCTGTTGACACTTTTGTGCTCCTCAGAAAATCTCCAGTTTGATTTCTAGTGTCTTACAGACACTAGAATTAAGGATATAATAATAATAATAATAATCTTTCTTTTTACTTCCTGCTCTCTCATGTTGTTATTACAAAATGTTGCAATATGCTTTGTGAGTTCTCTGAAGTCTTAGTAGTGAAACCGTGGATTGAGATAGCATCAAAATATGAAGTGAAATAAATGCATAAAACTGCGTGATGTCTGTAAGAGGTAAATAAAGTGATTGTTATTTTACATCTGGTCCAGTAAACGGCATGTATTGCAGTACATGGCAAAAGTGCAGTAGTTAGCAGTTGGGGATATATTGTTTTAGCACGGATTGTCAAGGTTCTGCTGTACAAAAGAATGAAAGAGAATTTAAGTATGGTTTTGATAAAATATATCTTGGACCCTACCCTTTAAATGACTTTTCTTTTCAGCATAAACTTTTTTTAACCTTGTAGTTATACAATACTCTCTTAATTATTCCTTTCCTGTTTCCGCAGTCTGACCTTTTTCTTTCCCAGTCCTTCTCGAAGCATGTCCTGATCGGTACACACTCTGCAGACCCCATTGTCTGCTGCAGCAAGTTGATACTCACTATCATTCTTCCAGCTTCTTCTTTCTCTTGGAGGCTTCCTCTCTGCTTGCTTTTTATCATGTTCATTCAGTTTGCTCTCTCTTTCCTCTGGGGAAGCCTATAAAGATATAGTAAGAGATATATGATAAATTTCTTCAAGTAGATAATTTAAAATGAACATCTGGCTTGCTTGGTAAATGGGACAAGAAAAAAATAAGTTTTGAGACATCAGAATGCATCTGGTAAAGTCTTAATGCAACAAGAAAAACCATCCACCTGTACTTCTGGGAGCAATGGTCAGCCCTCAGCTCCCTCGCCAATAAATCTGGCTTCAGCTAAATGAATTTCATGTTCCACCACTGTGCTTTATTGTTCCCTTAGGTTAACTAAAACCATTGCTTTTGCTGCTGCTGCAGTCAATGATGTTATAGAACTTTATACTTTGGTGTGAGCCAAAAGATTGCAGTTAACTATGGGTGATGATGATGAAGAAAAGTCAAACTCTTTCTCTGCATCATTTAATCTCACCCTGAATTATCTGGCTATCACCAGAAACACGGGTCAGCTCCGTTGTCTCTTCACTAATCTGCTTATTTATGTGATTCCCAAATTATATTCCAAATAGACAACCATCTGGAGTTTTCTTAAGTATTTTTTTGTAAAAAAATGGTTAAAAACCGTTGATTGTTTTTTGCAGCCCTACTACAGTATTCTTTTAATTGGAAAAGAGGGTGGAATTATTCAATCGAGTGTCTTCAGCACTGATATATATGCTCATATATATGATACCTAATTAAAGGACTAGAAGATAACTAGCAAAGCTAATCCTAGAAATTCTTTTTGTTTGTATAGAATCTTTTTCTAATGCTTCTAACACTTCCCAAATTTTCTCCTGCTTTGGAAGAAATGCTTTATTTGCCTGAGCTTACGGTTTCCATTCCTGCAGGTAAATTAGCAAACAGGTTTGCTGAGACAGTTTGACAGAATTCTCTCAGCTTGCGAGAGGCTGATTGCAGAAGAGGAAAGCACGTCTCAGACCTGCTGCTGACAGTTGTCACAGAGGCGGGCGGCGTGGGTTATCCTTCCCAAACTAAGCCTGTCGATTTGGAGGCTATAATGAAGCTGACCGTCAGTAGGCTCGCTACCTTACGCTGACAAGGGATGATTGGTAGGAATTGAGAAAGATCTGTTTTGGGGAGAAGGAATCAAGAGTAAAAAGTTTCTACCAACATCTTCGCTTCTCTTAGGAAGAAGAAAGGGACTCTGAGGGGCTCTGCTCCTGCCAGGGACCAGGGAAGAGCTACCAGCCCTTTGTTGCTGCAGAGCAGGCAGGGGGCTGTCGCCTTAAGATACTACTTCCTATTAAGTTATGAAGTTCAAGCTGTGTTTAGTTTTCAACCCACATAACCAATTTACTGCTGGTACGAGGAGGTGAGACCCTGTTGGCTTTTGTGAACTGACCTACGTTTCTGCTGGTAGTGAATTAGGCAAAATATATTCATTCGGGCTTGATCATACAACCTTTGATTAAACTATGTTTTTCTCTATTTTCTCATGAAGGGCTACATCTGGTCATGTAGAAATAGCTTGTAACAACACTGAAACATAAATTATTTGATGAACTACTTAGGACTATTCACTTAATGCATGATAATCCTGTGAACATGTTAACGAGCAGCAATTCTCTGATGATTAAACTGCTTTAAAATGTCTTTGTACTCATATGTCATTAGAATGAACTTGGCACTTCTAAAACATCCATTATTCATCGTGTTCCGGTGTTACATCTGACTGTGTATCACTTTAATTTCACTCACTTAACAAAGCAATCTATTCATTACAATAGTTTGAAACATGTTTTCTAAATCAGAAGAACCCTAGTTGAATATATAGCATTACTTATCTTTACAAGTAGAGCAAAAAGTAACATCCAAAAGTGTAATTACATAATTAGTGCCTTTGAATATGCTAACTGAAACTAAATGGATGTTTTAAGAAAAACCTTTGCTGAATGATTTTGGTAGCTGGGGAAGTAGGATAGGTAAAACACCTTGCTGAAAGCACAAGGTGGACTTTTCTTTCAGAAATACTTCAGCAAACAATTTCTCACTGATCTTTTTTCACATACATTTATTGTCCTGATCAAAAAGCAGATAAGGACACAGTATGGTTACTGAAAATATGAATTCTTCTTGAAATTATTTTTTTTGAATGGAGGTTTGCTGCTTCCATGTCTTTTCATTTCTACGAGTGCTGGGTCCTTCCATACATTGTGAACCCCATTAAATCCTACATTAGCTTTGCTCCTTTCTGAATCTTTTCGAATTTCGGCCTGTTGCTGAAGTAAGGTGTTTGAGCAGATATGGAAGGTTTATGAATGCTTTCCTAGTAAGCAATAGAGATAGGGAGTCCTTGTTGGTTGTATTAACTCTTTCAGCAGCTCTTGGTACAATAAAAGTCAACATATTAGTGATTAGCGTACAGAATTGTTAAAATAATGTAATTGTTAAAATAACGTGAATAAAATATGTGTCAAAGAGATGGAACAGTTTTGTGGTAAGAGGAAGTTACAGAAAAAGGTGGACTTGGAAATATTTAAGTAACCATTGATCTCTGTGTTTGGCTAAGAATATTAATAGAATCAGAATAAACTTAGAAACACAACTGCGGGCTCACTTTTTTACACATGTTTCTTCCAGTGAATCACATTCCTTCTTTGTTCATAGTCAAATAAATAAGACTTAGTTTGCAATGAGTAAACAATTGCAGAGTATTTCTACTGAAACATTTAAAAACTATACTAGTATATAACATTTTTTAAGCAATCTTTCCTTAAAAAATGGCAGTTTATGGCACATGATATTTAGTGCGTCATCTATGGCAGTATCAGAATTGAGTCTGTGGTATCTCAAGCTTTTGTACACCTTTTTATGGTCAGACTTCTTAAGGTACATTAAGCTTTTCCTTCCAACTAACCTTGAGAGTATTTGTGGATATATATATCTTTGGCTATATATTTTTGGATATATATTTTATATATTTTTTTATATATTTTGGATATATATTTTTGGATATATATATATATAGCTTTGGCTACATTTATATCTAATTCAACCTATGAAAAGCCTTATGGTGTATGTGGAAATCATTCTGAACTGTTTCATACCGAGGACTTGTTATTTACAATGCAAATAATCTACAGTTTCTACAAAATGCTAGATAAAGACTTTTTTTTTAAACGTAATTAACGTGTCTGTATGTCTTTAACACACAGCCCCTGTTCTCCCTGGGGCCTATCAGCAAAGCCAGTCCCAAGGATATGGATACATGCACCAGACCAGTATGTCATCCATGAGGTCCATGCATTCACAGCCTCATTCAGCAGGTCTGGTGAGTATTGGATTTAAAGAACGATTTTATTTGGTAAGCAACTCCATCAGCTATTGTGAAACCTCTTGAATATGAGTGAATTGGTCCTCTTGAGTTCTACAGTTGGACTATTTGAGTGTCCCAGTCCTAAATGTAAGTGACAGTCCTCATGTTAAGTGACTGAGGGCAATGACAAGAACTTTTGTGTCAGAATGCATTAAAAAAAAAATCATTTATGATCTCCAGAAGGCAGAGAAATAACTGACTCTTCTACCTGCTTAAAACAAATAGTAAATGTGTGGGCAGTATCTCACGAGTTGAGCTTTGATGTTATGCTCTGTGATGAATTCAGGCTCTTAGCGTTGGATGAAAACCACTGATTTCTTAAGATCACCCTGTTGTTTTAAATTTGTTTCAAATTTTTTAACTTGCTGCTTTTGTACCAGTAGGCTTTGTGCCTATCCGTATTATTCATCTCTGTTTGTATAAGCTACCCCAGACTCCATATTGGTGTGCCCGTTCCAATTCAACAGAACAGTCATGCACCCCCTCGTGCCTGATCCAAATCAAGTTATAGTGCTGGGTGACTGAGAAGAAGCTTTATCGTGAAACCGTGGCCAGCCATGAAGTTATTAATTGTGGTGGATGGGAATGTAAAGCTGGGGTGAATATTTCGTTTTAGAAGTAACTGATCATGAAATGAGAGCTGAATGGGTATTCAGCTTGGTTTTTTAGGAAATTGAGATTCTTTTTTCTTTTTGAACTTTTTATATATAAGGTTCAGTTTTAATGGTTATAATATTTTTTTTCTCATATCACTGCCTAGAAATTTCATAGTTCAGATTCAGTCACCTTTTACCTTAAAAATGTTGATTTGTAATTTTGAATTTTAAATTATTTTGAATGGGTGTGTATTTACTATCTCTGTCAACTTTTTTAGAGATGAAGAAGTGTTTAATCACGAACAAAAGTCAGAGCTTGTTGAGCTGAAAAAAAACTGTTTTCAAGATTAGCTGAAACTAGTGTTTTTCTTTAAGACTGAAAGCCCATGGCGTTTTATATTGTAAAGATCTTGATGTTCTGTGAGGTTTGGGTGCTTTCAGGCTTGCCAGTTTCTCACCTGCTTGGGGGCTGCGGGGGCTCACTTGCTGGGAAGTCTGGGATCCACATACCTGCGAGAAACTCTTTGGACACCTGCATGACAGCTGTGAGGCAGTTGATGCTGGAATCAACTGTTAATTTACAAGGATATGGCAAAGCACTTGGGGAGCTGGCTGCTTTCCAAAAGGGCCAGAGTCCAAAAAGTGGGAGACCTGGAAGCCTGGGCTTTGCCAGCAGATTTGCTAGTCAGTGCAGGGCAAAGCGAACAGCCTTCAAATCCAGCAGACCGAGAATAGAGATGCCTGCAGATCTTGAAATGCACTTAGCAGTCTTTGGTGGTATGTGGGCAGGTAGACGGCTACTATTTCCTTAATATATCTACCTCCCTGGTGGGCTGCCTGTTGAAACAATATCATTTCAATCATCTGAAGAATCATCATTTCCCTCTCCTTCCAGAATTGGGAATGAGAAGGTAGTAGGAAAGGGAAGGGAGTGATGGTAAAGTATTTGAAAAATGAAGGATTGGCCGAGTGTCTCTTTTCAACAGGATTTCTTATCCCTTTTCTGAAACTGTTGTCATTTGGCATTCTTTTAAGTGATAATAGCTGCTTATCATGGGGAAAAAGGAAACAGCAAATGTCATGGTTTGAACAGATCTTGTTGCTGTTGAAAACTGAGTGGGTTTCCTTGAAGACAATAAACCCCAAACATTTCCAGAGGGAGAAAATCAAGGACTGCTGGCCTGGCGCCGACTGCTAACTTGCCAGTCTGGTGAAGAAGACAGAGCGTGATCTTATGACCCCCGGGGCGATGATTCTGCTCCAAAAAGAGGCATCTCAGATGCAGCTAGAAACCTGGCATGCTCCCTTGTCTTTCCAAATTCACATCAAAAGACTATCTTTTCCCTAGCCTGTGCAGCTCATCCAGCTGTGCTGGGCATGTTACACTCAGCTACTGGGCTGATACAGAGGGCTCTGAGAGTGTGCTGGGGGAAACCCCTGGTTGGGGATGTGTTTAAATGTAGTCACTTGCACAGACTCAAGATTGGTGGCAGCCTTGGAGTGCTTTTAAAACGCAGTGTGGACATGCCATAGGAGATCTGACAAACTTACACAATGGTAGGTTCATTGCTTTCAGTTGCCTCTTTGGTTCTGGGCTTGGAGCAGTACTGCCAGAGGTGCAGTGTTGTCTGGGTAAGCCAGGCAGAAGCAGAGGGAAGAAAGAAGTAAGAGAAGAAAGTAAGAGGGGGAGGAGACCAGAAGAAAGAAATCCTAGCCTGAATAATGATCTCAAAAGTATAAGCGGTTTTTGAGACAACTAAAAGCAATGAAGGTGACAGTCACCCATCAGTGTCGAAGTGCCAGGACATCTCTAGGGTGAGAGGGATTAAGATCCTGTGGGTTATGTCAGGGTGGGCATGACTGGAGAGTTAGCTGCTGTAGTAAAACCTACCGCTTTCAGCCGGTTTGTTGCGTTGTTATCAAATCAAGGTCTCTAAAAGACATAAGTTCCTTTTATAATCACGTCCACCAAGTTCCTATATTGAGAAATAGAAAATTTCTAATTTCTAAGTTTTGGTTTATTTAATTTTGAGCTTTGTTTTGTATCAGGCATGATCCTAACACAGTCTTTGGGTAGATTTTTTTTTTTCCAGATGAATTGCATTGTTTTCTGATTTTTAACTTTCGCTCGCTTTCTAGGAGCAGTTCTGCATAATGGGCTGAATTAAATTGTAGCTCACAGTACCGAATGTTTTATAATAGACCCCTGAAGGCTGGTTGCCCCTTTGGAAAATAACAGAGGCTGTCCTCAAGCCTTTAAATAACTAAAAGTGATAGCAAAACAAAACCTAGGTTGCAAGTTTGCTTTCCTTGATAGCTGCTGTATGTGAAGGACACTGCAACAGGTACTGCTCCTTGCAAGGAGAGATCCATTGAATAAGTATAAACTGGTGGCTGAAGTGGAAATATGCATCTGTTGGCTCACATCTGGCTGGGAAGCTGGGAATATGACAGCAGGGCTTTAGTTCTTCATATGCACAACACTTACTGTTCTGTCTAAGCAGTAGCTGCAAGTTAGACCTTTGAGGAGATAGGAGATAAGAGAGTATTTGTCTGTTTTACAAAACCCCAGCCTTTTCCTATACCCTCCTGTACTCTCAGTACATACTAAACTCACTACTGACAGAGGAATAATTCACTAAAATGCATTTTAAAAATCCCTGCTTTGAGTCCTTTAAGCATTGTAATTCTCAATTATATAGTCCAGACTACACTCTGAAGTGATAATTAGGCATTAAATACTAACAGGATTATTATGGAGATTTCTCCTGACAGCCATTTAGCACCTAATTAGGTGCTAAGGCCATAAATTTAGGTTTCTCTGCAGCATTTAGGGCCCTAATAAATTTTTTTAAAGTTTGAAATTACCAGCTTGTCTCCACAACTGTGCTGCCACAGTGATGTAGTCAAGCTGCCTTAAAGGAGACAGCAGTAGTATGTCCTGTACCGTGATGTTCTAAGGATGAGTGAGCATCCTTCTGGGTGAGCAAAAACTTCTCTGTTTTTTTACAATTATATGTTAGTTTAATAAAACATTTAATCTCTTTCCCCCAGTCTTAGCCCATTTAAGGGGGACATATAAGCATGGCTCAGAGGAAAATCCATTCTCTGCATTATGCCACATATGGACTTGCTACCATTTCTCTTAGATTGACAGGGTTTTTTTTTTGTAATAAATTGTTTAAAGGACTAACTGCTGCTAAGCTTGTTGTAATAGCATATTTTTCTTTTTTTTTTTTTTTTTTTTTGAGTTAGTTTCAAGGCTCAGTGGAGAGATCAGTAGAAATAGTTGGAAAAAAATAAGATTCTCAAAGGCAGAGACCATTCCTTAGGGTCTTCTGATTGCTAGTTTTCTAGTTTCTGAATCTTTAAGGAATTTTTAGTGATGATAGAACCCTCCCAATCGGTTGCTTCGATGTAGTGCATAAACAATGATGCTTTTTTTGGTCACCTTCCATATGCACTTGGAAGATGTTAAGGAACCACCAAGAAACCACATACCTCTGGTTGAAAATCACTCTTGGTCACAGCCCGTAAGGCGGCAACGTTACAAGGCACAGCAGAGAACAGTTATACAGAGCAAGACTCAAATACAGTTGAGAGTAAGGTTGTCAAGAAAGGTAGTGGTCTCCAGTGTTTAACCAGGAATTGATTTCTCTGTACTGTTTAATCTGCACTACCAACGATAAAGGCAGAATCACAACAAAAAGTGTATTTCTAGCATGGGAGCAGTAATAATGAGTTGCCCTATAGTGTTTGGGTTAGTTGATCCCACATTTCCAATGTGACAAATGGCCTACTCAGTGTGTGTGTGTGTAGAAATCTCCATCTATTCTGAAAATAATTTCATTAAAAACCCTCAAAACCCCCCATATATGAGATAGAATAAAACTTACCTGGAGTTGTTTTCCTCAGCTGGGAAGCAGAACAAAGTTTGCTGTCTCTTAAAAGGTTCAGAAAATAGTACTAGGCATTAACTCAAACATTGACTGTTTTTACCTTTTTTCTCTTTAAATCATTGTACCAGAAAAATTCAGCTAGATGTGGTGACATATCAAAAATTACTGGTAGAGAAATTGGATATTATCAGTGATGCTTGAACTGCTCTTGACTGCTGTTGAGAGACAGGGTAAGGAAAAGAAAGTACTCCTGGGAATTTTAAAATGAGCTAGTTTTGTTCTGCTGTTAAGATACAAGGGGAGACTGTTCCCACCGAGTTTGAAAATCCACTTTGAATTCCAGTAAATGATGGCATTTTATTGGTTATGAGTGGAAATAAATACTCTTTCAGAAAGAAAATGGAAATCTTGGCTTACAGTGATAGGACTTTGTGTTCTGGTTAGATCAATCTTTTCTCTGAATATGCAAAAATAAGTATTCATAAAAACTATTTTTTCAGACTTTTTGAAGTCCTGTTTGTCTTCCCCCCCCCCCCCATTAAATAATAATATAACCCTAATTCTTAATTTGGGGTAAAATCCATATGAAATGAAGGACATTCAGTGAGATGGGAAAATTAATGACCTGGATGAAGACTGTATTTCTTGTCTGTAGTGAAGACATAGGAGAAGCTATTTGGGAATCATGCAAATAAGGAGCAGAAACACAGCTAGCCATGGCTGGATGTAATGAACTGTTACTAGTGAATATATGAAACAACAGTTGGAATATTTCAAGAGGCAGTGAATGACTTGAAGTCTGTTTGTATGAGGACGTTGGACAATGTAGGTTCACAAAATTAATTATTTTGATACTCAGAGAAAGGGGCTGTATTCATTGTATATTTGACAGGATGGAGGGTGTACTGTTTCTTTTCAATAGGTAAATTGTGATTTCTCTCTCTGACTTGCTCCCCGTGTTCTTTTTCCTGCTGTTTTCGTTTTCTTTGTGCAAAGAAGAAAAGGAATCTATCTCTGTTTAGGCTTGAGAGTTTACAGCCTTGTTTTCTTTTCTTCAACAGAGAACATACAGAGCTATGTATGACTACAGTGCCCAAGACGAAGATGAAGTTTCCTTCAGGGATGGCGATTATATCATCAATGTGCAACCAATTGATGATGGCTGGATGTATGGTACTGTTCAGAGAACTGGGAAAACAGGAATGCTTCCAGCAAATTATATTGAGTTCGTTAACTAATTTTTGTCTCTAGTCCTTTAAGCTTTATTATGATTTACTCAAAACCTAACCTTTTAGAAAAAGTCAGAGGAATCTTTTCAGAGTACATGTTCATTACTTTATCACTGCTATAACAGTCTGCATTCTCACTCAGAAGCCAATTTAGAGTCCTTTAAAGTAAAGATAAAGAATCAACAAGAAGCTCAGAGCTTTGAAAACAGCATTGCTTATAATAGTGCTCCCTCAAAATCAAAAACATATACGGAAGCCTGGTGTTGCCAATCCTATAAAGATTTCAGTCAATGAGCTGTAAAGGGGAAACACCTTTTCCCTACACCTCAAAGACATTATTTCTCTTTATAATAACAACCATAAAATCGATTCACTTCTGATGGCACTCTGAAGTCACAGGAGATTAACACACTGAGTTTGAACACATCTTCAAATTATTGGGGCGGTGTTTAATGTTTGAGAAGTTAGCATCCTAATAAAAATAAAAATGTTGAGCAGATAATCCGATCATTTGAAATAATGACAAGTAATATGCTAGTAAAGAAACAAATAAAAAACCCTACTGCCCAGCAGCCTTACAGCAAACAGGTCTATTTTCACAGCAAAATTTCATGACTCTTGGATGCCCACATTATTTATTCCTGGATCACCCATTTTCTCTGATTACCAACAGCGACCTCGTCTGTCAGTTTTGCTTGCATCCCAGTCCATCAGTTAGGTCCTTGCCCGGATTCACGGTTCTGCGGTATCTTTTCCACAGAAAATTCCTTGCAGAGACTATCTAGAGTATAAAACCTGTCAACTCTTCTGTTTCCTCCTAATAGTACTTAGCGTTTAAATAGAAGCTTCCATTAGGGCAATGTACAACCAATACTTCCTGTTAGTTCCTTTACCTTCTGCTGTGCTGCTGTAAATAAATATCCCGTGTGAGGCCCCAGTGCTGTGCGGTCACACGACGCCTGCAGTCACGTCCCTCCTTCTTACCACAGGTAACTCGCTTAATGGCTGCTTTGCTGATGAGCTAATGTACCCACCCCTGCTGCAGAAATACTTGCACCTCCATTGGGGAGTGGAGGAGAGCTCTGGTTATTGTAGTGTATTTCAGCTCAATGGCCCGTTGCTTCCGTTTCCTCCAAAAAATCTTGGTGATCCAACAGTGGGCTGCACGTTTGCCAAATGATTAATGATGGAGAAATATTATGTTTTCTTTTACTGATTTAATCTTTCTCATAACTGACACTTGAAGGGAAAACTAACCAAACGGTAGTCCAACATACTCGATGCCATCGTGCTTCAGTTTAGCCATCCGTAGAAAACAGAGAAAATATTTTGCTGACAAACCTTCACAAGAGCTATTTGGTGTCCGTTAACTTATGATCTGAACTGCGGGATGCAGGTGTCAGTCTGCGAGGCTGAGGAGAGGACCAAATACCTGGAGACATGACGGGCCCCTAAGAGGGGCTGTGTCAGCAGGCTTGGGTCCCAGGGAAGCTGCTTTGCTTTGACTGGGTGCCAGGAGGGCGCCACGTTCCCGCCCCGGGAGAAACTCTGGGAAGAAGGACAAAAGAGTTAAAGGTTCACGTGGGAACTTACTCGTGTGGATGCATACATGTGTAAGGGAGAAAATGTTTTTGCTGATAGTATAATTTGTGGTGATCAGCCATGTGCTAGAGAAGTTAATTTTGGAGTAGCTCTCAGAACGTTGAGCCTGCGCTGGCCGCCTTCCATTTCTGAAGTTTTAAAAGTAGAATTAAATATACAGTTTATAGACAATTTTGTATTTCTCGTTTCACAAAGTAATCAAGCCTGCAATATCTATTTAAAGAATAAAGAAGGAAGGCAGGCATGGATTTGTTATGTCAACTGAAAGTTGTCGATGCAAATACCTGCTAGGTCTATTTTTGCATACAACTAGGAATTGGAAAGCTTATGCAATTTTTTTTGGTGTTGCTAACACGGGGCTGATCCCAGATGCCAAACAGGATGGAATGATTGCATTAAAAAAAATAATTAAGCAATGTCCATGAGTGTGCAATCGCCTGTGCTTTCTTGTCAGCTGCCTGATTTAAAATTCTTGAAAGTTTCCCATATAGAGCTGCTGCTGCGGTAGACCCTTATGCATTACTGGTGACTTCCACATTAAATTAGCCAGCTTTGCAAGTCAAATGGCTTTTTCAAAAGGCTGATGTGGTAAGCTGAGCTAGAGGCTCTGAAACAAGCAGTCTGCTTCTCTGTTGTTTTTCACCACCACCCATCAACAGCAAGGAGAGGAATCCTGGCAAATTTTTCTGATGCTGCCTGAGGCAGAATTGGCTGTCGCTTGCTGCTGTGCTGCTCTATTAGCTGTGTAATGCTGACAACAATAAAAACAAGTTGTCAGTTTGTTAACCAGATACGAATGAAAAGAAATAAAAAGAAATATTTGGGGGATAGATATATTGCATCAAGTTGCAATTTTTGGTGACTTATAGAAAAGAAAGTCTCCACCTATAAATACACTAGCATTCTTCCTAAGTGAGGAGACGGTTTGCAGTGTTGAACACTGTGTGTATAGTGAAAAGTAAATCAGAAAATTTGATGACATTAGAGGACTATGTTTTGCTAAACAGTGGAACTAAAATTTCCTTTATGAATTTTGAATATTTATTAGCCTGGCAAAGCAGCTAAAGCAATTTGCAAAATAAAAAAGGTCAAGAAAACAAAACAGTATGTGAATTGTATTTCTGTTGAGAATGGTGTGTCAGCAGAATGATTAAGATCTGTTTTAAGTTACGCGTTCATGTAGTCAGGATTTTATGTTGTATATGCTTAATAATTCGTGTTCATATGGAATGGTTCCTGCTTTTTGATAGAAAACAAACTTTAGTGTCATTATGCAGCGTCGTTCTAAGCAATGTTATCAATGGCCCAAAATTATCAGAGTGCGCTTATAAAAATATTTTTTAAAATCTGAAATTCGTAAGGTAGGGAAAGTAAGCCAGCAACTAAATCGTGTCAGCACAGGTTTTACAAGGCATATGTTGGAGCCTGTTACATGCAGTGGGGTACAGGGGTGAACAGATGTTATATGCTGTCTTGCCACCTTTAAAGTATATGTTCCTTTTTAACACAGCATGTTCCCCTCACTGTACTTTCTTCCCGTAGACAACATTTTTCTGGGGAAAGGAAATGACTTTTAAGGAGCTAAATTTCCCAAGATGTTCCAAAGTTCAGGCTGGAATTTCACACATTCTCATTTTAAGCATTCTAGAAATACAGAAGATGCAATGTGCTATAATTCTTGCTAACATCAGTATAAATGTAGGAAACAACATAGACCATATTCATACGTATACACAAGAACAAATGGGTGCCTTGCTTTTCATTACTCTTTCTTGCCTGGCTAATCTTCTTTTTCTAAACAAAGCTACTTACAGATACTGCAGTTGTAATTTTTCATTATGGAACATTAGCATTTAATCTTGATGAAACAGGGTTTTCTTGATTACATTTGACATACCATAAACCACTTCAGCAGATTGGGATTTGACAGAGAATCACCTCCCATGGATGATATTTTTGACAAATGCGTCCCTACCGAGTGTTCCTCGGGGATATGGAAGGTCTCCAATACTTGGGAAAGGTAATAATTCTAGTTTTTATTGTACAGTGACTGCATGTCATCTTGTACAATGAAAAAGAGATGACAAATACAGAACTCTGGCAGAAAGCGATACAGGGTATAAAAATGTTAGATTTTAATTATGTTGATCAATACTCCATTTAAATTACAGAATATGCTTTAGTTAGTAAATGTTTAAATAATATACTGAAACAGACAAAAGATGCTGTTGAAAGAAGATCTCCAAACTGATGTGCTGGCAAATGCAAAGTACTGGTGAGCTGTAGAAGAATAAACCATTTTGCAATGCTTTAGTGATTTTCTCCAGCTTTATGCCATAGGAACCCCATCTCTCCTTTCGAAAGAAAACCTGAAAGCTATATTTCCTAAACTGCCTGCACTACAACAGTATATTCAAAGGAATTTCATATGCTTCTTGTGTCTGATAAATAGAATTTGCATATTGTACTTAAGTTGTAATCCAGTTGTTGTTGACATTTGTTTAATTATTATTATTTTAGGGGGGAAAATAAGCTATACTGTAGCATTTCGACCATGTGTATTTAATATTACTATTAGAAATTGTTAGACCATTGGAAGACAGCAATGACTGTATTGACATTGATTAGCATGATGTGGAAACTCTCTCAGCTGTTGGTTTTTGCAGTGTGATATAAAAAGCAAAAATGAACCGCTGTGCAGTTTGGCTTATGTTTGCTTTAAAGTGTGTAAAGTTTTAGTTATTTTGCAAAACTGTACTGTATTTGGGAGTATACAGTTATGAAGGTAACAATTGTTTTTTCAAAGGACAGATATACTTACTCTTGGATCATATGATGTATCATCTTAATTTGGCTTTTGTTATGCAGAAAGTTAACACCAGCTATTAAAATATATTTTAGTAGAAATGCTTTAATTCCTGTTTCTTCCTCTACACTGTGAATATTTAAGCCTTGGTGGACTAGAGCAACATCATGCTGCCCAAAGTACTAACCTATGCAAACTAGTTCACATTTTAGTTGATGTCACAGTGGTTGTAACATAACAATTTATTTTGCGTAACATTAAACGTCGTTCAAATAAAATATTAAACCCAGCACTATGTATGTATTATATTCATAAACAGTACTCTGCAAAGCTACCCTACCCATTAATACAAGCTATCACAGATGTATATTGTTTTAACTAAGGATGCTTTGAGCTTTCAAACTTAAGTAGAATATTCAGCACCATTATTCTTCACGCTTGATCTCAGAAAATAGTTTCCTAAAGCACTGTTTTATTTCAGAAGTGTCCTCTCTTCAGAGGGTTAATTTGCTTTTTCGGTCTGTATTTGTAACCCTTCAATAGAACAGCAAGTTACATTCCATGTTCCTTGGTTAGTTTAAATAAGCAAAGGTAGTAAGTGAAGGAGGTCCGCTGATTTGACTGATACTGGTTTGCTGGTCTTTGAATGGGTGTTTGGTTAGGGTGCTCTCAGTGCAACTCTAATGAAAACAAATTGGATTACTGGCCTCCTTAAGACAATTCTGTATACAAATATGGTTCTTTGGTTATCCTTATTCACTTACAGGAGTTTATTTTTACAGCCTTGTAAGAAAGTTTAAGTTAAAATAAATTCCGCAAGTATTTTGGAACTCCTCTGCCTGTAGTTGAAGAAGATTATTATGCTTAGGGACATGTTTTATTCATTTGAGTGTTAAGCATACGGTCCAATGTACTGCCTTAGGTCCTTTTAATTTTTATCAAGTGTTAGTTTGAAGAAGGCTGTTAACAATGAAAGGACAAATGGCAGCTACAAATGGAGCTGTGTAGTTCATTCTAGGTAAGTGATGTGCAGTTGCTACCACACTAACCTTCTCTTTAAGAAATTTATGTTGACGTTTCCTATGAAGTTTAATTAGTTACAGAGCTTTGATTTCATATTTTGTGGTGCTTTTATATATTGAAATGCTGCCAGTATAGCAAAACCCAATCTTTATGTATACTGGAGCAAACAGCAGTTTCCAATAAGAAAAAAGATTTAAGAGCTGCCAAAATGGACCTCAAGCACTTGGAATGTGTTTTATTTGTAAATCTCTCCATAATCTGCTAGAGCAACTTAAGTACTTGATTTTCTATTTCTATGCTAAATATGTATTTCAGGTGAAGGCTCTTCTCCTGAGAGCCACTGATGTGATGTCGGTAGGAGACATGTGGTTGACATCTGAAGGATTGTCCTTACTCGATAGCAGTGTCAAATCTAACAAATGACTGAAATGGAGAAGGCTTTCCTGTCTTTACTGACCCCATAGAGTATCATTATCAGGAGGATCTATGTACTGGGACTTGAAAGTCCTGTGGAGACCCTCCACACTGTATATTGGATAGGTTGAGAGTTTTTAGCTATCACTGCTTTTAGGATGCCCTCATTTCTGCTCTGTCACAGAACTGGGCTTTTGATTTTCTCTCTTGTGTTAATTAGCAAGAGTAAGCTAATTTTATGTAGCGTTCTCTCTGCTGAGGGAATAGTTGCCCAAGACTGTAACAAGTACTGCCTGCCTTTCCTCCTCCTACTCAAAGCCCAAGCATGTTTCCAATCCTGTCTTGCAGTGTACCCCTCTCTTCTTCCCAGGAAGCTACCTGTGGGACACACTGAAATGGTATCACCAAATGATCCCGATTTTTTTTTTTATTATTATTCCAAATGATTCCTTTTATCTTCATTCTTTCAATTATCTAGTTTATTGCACAATCTCAAAAACGGTATTGTCAGCATAAGGAAAGAGGTAGAATGATATGGGTGGGAAGGCATGGCCAAAATGAAAAGCCAAAGATTTTTTACTCAAGTTTTGCTGCAGAGGTTAGTACAAGTCAACCGTATGTCTGAGAGTACTGGTTGAACAGGTAACTTGTAAGCTGAGCAAATCTGTGCAGATGTGCGTGGCCTTTCTCTGTGCTTATGTCTGTGCTGTAGTGTCAGAAGTGACTACGGGGTTGTGGGCAGACACCTAGTCCAGCTTTTGAGCAATTAGTCTGAATCCCAATGGCAGACCATCCACTGGCATATGACATACGTAAGGGCAAATTTATCCTTCCAGAAAATGAGACTTCAGATAGTATAGAGGGAACAAATTGTCAGTCAGTTTAAACTGCATGTTCTTGTGCCCTGCGGGAAGGAAATCCCTCATTTACAGTCAGAAGATTGAGCCCCATGACACCGCAGCAAGTTCCTAACTCTGAACTGTGTAAGTAGCAGGATGAGACGATGTGCACAGAGCTCACCTGCTCCACAAATTGGATCTCATGTGCTGGACATGTGTTTAACAACGACAGCAGATACTAGGGATTCATATTTATGCACTATGTCCTAAACAGAGTCTAAGCAGTCCTTGATCTTATATATTTTAACTTTGGTTTCTTTCCCACCTGTCTGATGTGGATAAAATCTACATATGGAGAGCCAGGCTCTTAAAATACTGCTTGGCATACAGATCTCCATTTTCAGTGATTTCACAATCAGCTGACAGCTTTTGTTATTGTTCTTTGATTCAAGCCATAATTTTTCTGTGTCTTTCCTCCTCCTCCATCTTTCCTCTCTTGACATGCCTACAGCCTCAGGGACTGTGTTGCTTTGGACAGCAGCTTTTCCAGGGTCCAAAGGAGATATTTTTAATAGGCTTCTCAAGAATTTGTTTTAAAATTGCTAGTGTTGTCTCCCCATTAAACTGTCCATCCTGCAGCAGTTGTACACTGGCTCCAATGTACTTCTTGCCCTTTTGCCTCCTCTTCTTTCAGCCGGGCTGACATCTCTGTCACCAAACTCAATGGGCTTGGGGCCTCTCCAGTCAGGCCTTCAGACCACTCTCAGGCTTCTCCTGTTCCTGCATTCAGGATTGGAACTGTAGCGTGGCTCACCTACCTGTTCTGTCAAGGCCTTTGAGCAGAACTCAAAGAATATTGACATCTGCTCATTTACCCCAAGGGGTGTTACTTTTCTGTTGGCGCAGCTGTGAACAATTCTCTGTGAAGAGTCCTCTTGACCACGCTTTTATTGTCCCTTCTTGCCTTTGGGTGCTTCTGGCTTCTTCTGAGCTCAGCTGCTGATTTCAGAAAAGAGGGAGATCACGTTTTTCGTTGTCTCACCAATACCCAAATCAGTTCTTGTCATTCTCATCTTCAGAGAATTAGCATTTGCATTATGTTATCCCTGAGCTGAACTCTTGATTCAGGAGTCTTTTTCTGTCCATCAGTGTTAGAGCAAATGTCCCATGCCATATAGCTGTAGTGTGTTGCTCGCTGTGGAGGCTGTGTTGATCAGCACTATAATGCTTATTGGAACCTTCCTATTCCTAGCACTGCTTGTTCTGAATTCATCAGATAGGACCTCTGTGAGACACGATTAGCTGTACCAAAATCCAGCCTTTCTATAAATAAATATGTCATTATAAAAGAAACACTTTTTACTGACTTATGTTTCCTCTGATTCAAGATGACATTGACGTCTTCCAATTTCAGAGCTTGTACTGACCTTAGGAAGCATGCATCTAAAATGAGTTAGATGAATTAGGCTCTAAGGGACTGTTCAGGCAGACCTTGACTGCAGCTATGATACAGCATGGATATCTCAAGTTAGATGGGATAAATGGCATATCAGGTCTTGCTGGCAAGTGGTTCAACTAAGAACGGAATTCATGTGTTTATTTGAGTGACCCAGCTATTCGAGAAACTGTCATTTTCATATCTACTCCAGCAGTTGAAAAAAAAAATACAAGAATTAGGTGACAACTATTTATAATCAGCTTATTAGCTGTGCAGCTTAAACAATTCCTTGATCAACACAGACGTGGAGAAAGTGAATTGGATAGTTTTGGCAAACAACGTGCAAGGTGAAGCAAACAAGCAGGCTGAATGTCAGGCTCAGCATTTGGATTGACATTCAGCATGCTTGCACTTTCATCTGCCATCTTTCCGTCTTCTAACTTTTTCAAAACAGTAATGGGAAAGCTCTGTTCCTCACAGCATGACTTAGTGTGCTGTTAGACAAATTAATCTTTAATGGAAGAATAGATTCAAGGGCAGGGGTGAGATCTTGGAAGACAAAACTTATGGTTCTGTTTTCAAATCTTGAAGTTACCAAGATCCTGTTAAACGAACTTTAACTTTGGTCCTCTGCCTTTTCTGTTGGCCCTCAAAATGCACTAAAATGATTTTACCCTGCTGTACTTTCAATGTTGCATTCCTTGTGACAGTTAATTTTGTGAGAAGGGAAAAAGAACAGTACTTCAAATAACTATCTTCATACAAGTTTTCATTGCTATGCTAAATGACATCTGTGAAATATCCTCCATTCCAAAGGCCCTGTATTCCACCCTCAAGCAACATATCAAAATAAGTAACATATTCCCTGTCCAAATGCCACTGGCCATGATGCTCTGTTGCGCAGCTGTGATTATTATGAAAGGGAAGACACACACTCCAATGACAACAGCTACAGTCTCGATGTTAGAGCAAGCACCTAGCAAAGACCCCCGTGACAGCTTTCTCAGCTCATCACTCCTTTCAAATTAGTAGCCATGACTACGGTACCAGTGCTCTGTGACATCAGTAACTTGGTTTATTTTCTGGATGCTATCAAGTAAACAGCTGCAGCTGCTTTTGGACAGATTGATCTTATATGTTGTTTTGACTAGTTACTGCTTATGTTTTTGTTGGTGTTCTACTGCTTTTTTTTTTTTCTACTTCTCATGATGTGATGGCCAAGCCAGAAGAATACATCAGATATGCTCATTTGAGGCCTTCTGCCAGTCCAGAAATGTATGTTTTCCTATTTTGAGCCTTTCTTCTTTTCCCCCGCGCTGCCAAACTGGTTCTCAAAGATCAAGGATATGCACAGGAATGTACTTGCTCACCTACAAGAAGGTCAGAACTTTGATCTGAGCTGGTACAAAATGACTCAAAACAAGGGCATGTTCACTGGTCACAATCAAACTAACTTGTCCCCTAAGCTGAACACATGATCCATGAAGCACACACAGTCCTGTGCCCCTAAAAAAATTTCCTTCTCTAAATACTGCGGGTATAGTGCTTGTTTAGGGTTGCACAAATACTGTCTGAGAAACACATTTTTTGGGGGCAAAATAACAAGAGGTTTTCATGTCTTATTGCCATATGCTTTAACCCCGATGACCATAATGAACCTACAACTGGACCAGAACTTCACAGCTTAATAAGGTAAGTGGAACAAGCTTACCTAGTCTGTGCATTAGTTTATTTTAAAAAGCTTTTTTCTCATATGACTGTACAAATATGCAGTGAAAGGTTCTGTACAGGACTGAACAGTTTTACCTGGTTTTGGAAAGCGACATTGGGAAACCATGGATTGTATCAGAGAAACTGGACCTTGTTTCTTAGGTCCGCTAATGTTTCTTAGTCTGCTGTATTTTTTTTCTGTGTCATACAGTTTGTTCAGCTGAGGCCAAAACAAGGTTGAAGAGGCAGATTTTACAATATATTTAGGTTCAAAACCAAGAAGGTGAGACAAGTGGGATTTTCGAACCACATCTGAAATCTTCAGTATTGGTTACAGAGTGATGTTGGAAATTTCACTCAACATTTTTCTACTCCAATGTACTTTAAGAAATCAGTCATCATCCTTTAATGACTTAACTATAAAGTGAAATGTTTACTGAATTAAGAATCATAAAAATTTTGTTTACCCTTAAATGAAGTATCTAACAGCTAGGCTAGAGCTATGTTGATTCTTTTTCCGTCTCTTTAGTGTAAGGAATGTTTAATTAGGCTATATGAAATGGGACATCATCAGTGGAATGGATGTCAGTTCTGAATTCTCCATGGTTTGGCAGTTAGTTTTTCTTGGACAAGATACTTATTCAAAACCCCTTCAACGGTGAGAAGAACAAACAAATCCTGGATGAGGAGTTATTTGATTAAAAGAGAACTAAATATGTCCCCTAGTCATTCTCTGAAAGACCATCTCTTCTTGATTTTTTGGAATAAGGCTGAGATATACCCTCAGCAAAGCATTCAGGGCTCTGAAATGTGAGTACAGATGGATGAGTGTCTTTGCCATCCCAGGTGAGGTGCTTCAGCTTGGAGATGTTTGAGACCTGGTTTTGGCCTCAGCATTTCCTACCTGCCATCAAGACACTGTGAAGGGGCAAAATATAGCTCTGACTCAGTATGTCTGGACATATGTCATGGGTAATTTTTAAATTGTGTTGTGTGGAATGGGTGGGAGAATGCTCACGTTGGTCTTCAACAGATAGATAGGAAATTCTCAAGCAGAAATGGGCCACCTAGAAAAAGTGAGGGCCAAATCCTAATTTTATGTCCCAGCTTTGTTAAGGGTATGGGTGCTCATCACAAAGCTCCAGGGAAGTGAGAGATTTTGTCCCCAATGAGCTGGCGGTGCCTCACTTCTGCTGGTGCCAGCAGGTCCTGAATGCAAACCTCCCTGGGGCAAGTCACTTCATGTGGATGGCCTTGTGGATGCCTTCCTCAAAATCTGCAGCTCAGCCCCACCATTCAGCATTGGCTCAGTAGCAGCAGATTTCTGAGCCCTCCTTTAAAAATATTATTTTTTCTGTAAGTTGTTTTTTTCTACTTTGTGGCATACTTCTGTCTCAGGGAGCAGAGCAGTAGCTGTGGCAGGAGAGTTACAGAGTTGTGTTGTCTGGAGGTGGTAGTGCAGCTATGGAGGCAGTGGAGCCAGTGTGCCGGGAGGGGATACAGAGCCGGGGGAGGGAGGAGGAGCTGCAGAGCTGGAGGTACTCCAGTGGGCTACGATAGATGGAGTTGCCCAGGAACTGAGCCCCACCACTTGCTCATGCTCATGAAGGGCAAGAAGGGGTGGTGGATGTTCAAGCACCATTTCTGCTAAGTGGATATAACTTCTCAATAAGTAAAATAACTTCTTAAGCCAGGTAATAGACAACCCCACCAGAGGAGATGTGATACTCACCTGATGGTCACCAACACAGATGAGCTAATTGGTGATGTCAAGATTGGAGGCAGCTTGGGCTGCAGTGATCATGTACTGGTGGAGTTCACAGTCCTGAGGGATAGGAGTCAGGGGAACAGTAAAGTCAGGACTCTGAATTTTAGGAAAGCAAAATTCCAGCTCTTCAAGGAGTTAGCCAATAGGACCCTCTGGGAAACTGCACTCAGGGACAAAGGAGCAGAAGAGAGCTGGCAGATCTTTAAGGACACTTTCCATAGAGTCCAAAAGCTCTCAATCCCCAGCTGTAAGAAATCAGGAAAAGAGGGCAAGAGTGTCTGAGTGGCTGAGTCAAGACCTGTTGGTCAAATTAAAGGGCAAGAAAGAGATGTACAGGCAGTGAAAGCAGGGGCAGGTATCCCAGGAAGAATATAGGAATGCTGCCCGGTTGTGTAGCAATGGGGTCAGGAAGGCCAAGGCATAGCTGGAGCTGAATGTGGCAAGGGATGCAAAGAATAATAAGCAGGTCTTTTACATGTATGTCAGTCAGAAAAGGAAGGTCAGAGAAAGCCTACCTGCTGTGATGAGCAAGACTGGCGAACTGGTAACAATGGATGAGGAGGAAGTTGAGGTACTCAACAACTATTTTGCCTCAGTGTTCACTGGCAGCCTCTCCTCCAACACCTCTCGAGAGGATGGACTGAAAGGCAGGGACCGGGGAAGAAAAGTCCCTCCTGCTGTAAGAGAAGGTCAGGTTTATGACAACCTGACGAACCTGAGCAAAATGAAATCTATGGGACCTGACGAGATGCATCCCAGAGTCCTGAGGGAACTGGCTGATGTAGTTGCCAAGCCACTCTCCATGATATTTGAAAGGTCGTGGCAGTCAGTTGAAATCCCTGGTGACTGGAAAAAGGGAAACATTGCACCCATTTTTAAAAAGGGTAGAAAGGAGGACCCGGGGAACTACTGACTTGTCAGACTCACCTCTGTGCCTGGGAAGATCATGGAACAGATCTTCCTAGAAGCTATGCTAAGGCACACAGGGGACAGGGAAGTGAATCAAGACAGCCAGCATGGCTTCATCAAGCACAAGTCCTGCCTGACCAACCTAGTGGCTTTCTATGATGGAGTGACTACATCAGTGAACAAGGGAAGGGCTACACATGTCATCTGTCTGGGTTTCTATGGGCCTTTGACACGGTCCCCCACAACATCCTTCTCTTTAAATTGGAGAGACATGGATTTGGTGGGTGGACTCTTTGGTGGATGAGGAATTGGTTGGATGGTTGTATCCAGAGAGTAGTGGTCAATGTCTCAATGTCCAGATGGAGATTGGTGACAAGTGGTCTCCTTCAGGGGTCTGTACTGGGACCAGTACTGTTCAATATATTCATCAATGACATAGACAGTGGGATTGAGTGCACCCTCAGCAAGTTTGCAGACAACAACAAGGTGAGTGGTGTGGTTGACACATCTGAGGGATGAAATGCCATGCAGAAGGACCTGGACAAGCTTGGGAAGTGGGCCTGTGTGAACTTCATGAGGTTCAACAAGGCCAAGTGCAAGGTCCTGCACCTGGGTCGAGGCAACCCTCAGTATGAATACAGGCTGGGGGATGAAGACATTGAGAGCAGCCCTGAGGAGAAGGACTTGGGGGTACATGTGGATGAAAAGCTGGACGTGTGCCAACAAAATGTGCTTGCAGCCCAGAAAGCCAACCGTATCCTGCGCTGCTTCAAAAGAAGCGTGGCCAAGAAGTTGGGGGAGGTGATTCTGCCCCTCTACTCCACTCTGGTGAGAACCCACCTGGAGTACTGCATCCAGCTTTGGAGCCCTTGGGAAAGACATGGACCTGTTGGAGTGGGTCTGGAGGAGGGCCATGCAAAATGATCAGAGAGCTGGAGCACCTCTGCTATGAGGACAGGCTGAGAGAGTTGAGGTTGTTCAGCCTGGAGAAGAGAAGGCTCTGGGGAGACCTTATTGGAGCTTTCCAGTACTTAAAGGGGGCCTACAGGAGAGCTGGGGGCAAACTTTTTAGCATGCTCTGTTGTGATAGGACAAGGGGTAATGTCTTTAAACTAAAAGAGGGAAGATCTAGACTAGATATAAGGAAGAAATTTTTTACGTCCCTGGAAACATTCAAGGTCAGATTGGATGGGGCTCTGAGAAATCTGATCTAGTTGAAGATGTCCCTGCTTATTGCAAGGTAGGTTGGACTAGATAACCTTCCAACCCAAACTATTCTATGATTCTATGATACATGAGCACTTGTGACAAATATTTTTCACAGTCTCTGGGCCAACTACATAAGCTGGAGGAACAGAAGGAGCATTCCTGGAGTAAAATTTATTTTTTTTTGTTTCAAATCACATTATCCTTGAAAGCGTGCGATGCCTCTCTTGGCCTAGTGTTTTCCAAGCATGGTAGGTTTTACCAGGAAAACTACCCTTCATAGTTTCTTATTTTCTTTCTTATTGAAGTGGAGAGCAAGCTTCCTCTTGTTTCTTCTTTTATTTGGGCAGTTTCCTGCTGTGATGGGAGAAAAGGTCTCTTCACCTGGTGCATTGAAGACATTCAGAAACTGCCACTGACCACAGTTATTTTCTGTAATCCTGCTGATACAGATGCCACTGCACATTTTTCTAAATCTCTCTGCATTTTGAGAAAAAATGTCCAGGAGCTGAAATGGAGATGTACAATATCTCTTTTCCTCTTTTGTATTGTAGACTGAAAGGGATGCTAAGGAGCAAAATACCTGCATGTGAGCTTTCAAAACGGCCTTACAGGACCGGGTGAGCCATAGTTCATTAGTCTGCTTAGCAATAAAAAAGACAGCCATGGAAAACTGGCACAAGGGGGCAGATGTGCACCATTAAAAAGTCTTCATAGTTTAAGATTGAAATTGTGTTTATGAATGACCAGAATTAGCTGCAGGACACAGTCTGGTAATTGTCTTGTTATGTGCATAAATAGCTATGTTAATTGTGGTTTAAGTAAAATTGTACTGTATGTTTAATTAGAATGAAAACACATTTCTACATAAAATCAAAAGGGTTTAGCAATACAAATTGGTTACAAAATTTGATTTCCAGTGCAGATCAATAGCAGAGATAACTAGGGAATAAAAATATGTTTCATTACTATTTTTTACTGAATCAGATGAGATGAGATGTTCCACTATCATAATTCAATACTTAAAATATAAACTGTCGGCACCATGTTATTGTGGTGCTTAAAGGTATCCTCATACTTAAAAATGCGTATGTGCTTCCTGAGCAGTGGTAATTACTTAGAAACCTATGGTGACGCCTATGGTGGTGTCTTAGGATTTCATAGAGTTAAATGTGTGTACAAAGTGCTGTATATGACTGCAAGAAGAAGGCCGATGCAGGAGGCATGGTCAAAGAAAAGCTGCAGTAAGAGATGCTACAGCAGCAGAGGATTCATTATGCTATTAAGACAGATTAATCTGCTGTAGCGAGAACTACTCATGCAGTGACAGGATTCCCCCTCCCCTCCCCCCCAACCTCTCCTTGCAGTGACATACACTGCATCTTCATTGCCTGATCTGTTCCACAGTTCATCCAAAGCAAATTAATATTTTTGATACATTTTTTTTTTAAATTAAAAGAAAAAACTCAAGTGCTAGAGTTAAAAGCAGTGATTTTATTTCATGGGATTCCATTAAAAGTGAGCTTTTATTGCTGGCTGGACTTGGACTTAACATAGTACTTTGTTGCTCAAGCAACAGCAAATTCAAAATCATCCCCTATTTAGATTCATCTGAAATTTTTCAATATGCAAGACATGGAGATGAAGCTTTGCAAGAACAGAGCTATTTCATGAGAACTTCACTGTGGCTCAGTTGAAATTAATGGAATTAATACAAGAGAATAAGCTGTTTACACAGATGTGTACAGGGTGAGTCTGCAATTCAGTGTTCATTTGGGAGACTTTATTTTTCTGTGGAAGGAAAAGGCACTCAAGATTGTTTAAAATCTCACTGTTTTATTGTTATAATACCATTGTGCCAGCAGATGATTAAAACTTCCTTGAAGCAGTGGGGGCTCTGTTCAGCTGGAGACAATGGAGAGGTGACTAGATGATGCTTCCCTGCCATCTTTCATGTTTCCAAGCTCATTTCTCAGCCTCACTTGGATTGTTCCAGGTCAAAAATGAGGATATTCCTTTCCAAACTGTTGATATCTGACTGTCTGAGTAATCCCTGACTGACATTCTCTAAATATTTGATTTCTTCATTTTACCTACTGACCTGTATTACTGACACGGTAAGCAGATCCTTTGCCTTTTCTTTATATAGTTGCTTTCTACATGAGTGTAGCTTTAATTTCTCTTCCACAGTTGCCAAATGTGTTATTTTCTTAAAAAAATTTTCATGTGCCAGTTGCAAATCATTTCAGTTCTTCTCTGAATTTCCTCCATTTTCTCTTTGTTTCTCTCATTGTGTAGAATGAGTGCAAGGATTAAGAAAGCTTCAGCAGAAGCACAGAAGGAAGGACAACTTCTACCTTGCTCTAAGAAGTGAAGCCAGTTATGTAGGGCCTAGCTGAGGTCCATGATTGTGATGGAAAGAATGGCCTGGACAGCATCTCCTCCATCAGACACTGCTAAGACTTGGCTTCTGCTCCCCTTGGGCCTCTGTAGGAAACGTGCTGCTCTTATAACTCCACATGTTTCCTCATATTTATTAGCTCTACAAAACAGCATCTCCTTTACCGCTTTCTTCCACCTTGGGTGCATGTGCCTGGGTCCTCTGTAGCTCTTCCTTACGCTTGGGTATCCTGGACTTGGAGATCCAGTTGATGTACTCCAAACTAGAACTGGATAACATGGCAATGTAAAAATAATGTTGATAATCAGAGCATTTGGGATGAAATTGAATTCAAACTCAGGCCAATGTGGAGATCTAGACGTGGCTGCGTGGCTTCACGTCTCTGAGCAGAACCGAAGACTGGCTCCAGTCCCTGGGAGTGGGCCTATGGGAAGCTGTGCGTTGAAGGGCGCCCTCTCCTAGTTTTCTGTCTGGCACCATGCAGGCTCCTCTCCTTTATTTGAGAGTGTAATAAAGTGGCTGCTAAGTGGTTAGTTGTCATGATTGCCCTTTTCCAAGCTTTGAGTGTAAACACTATGGTTATTTTTAAGAAATCTCCACTGCCTTGAATTTTCAAAAGTAATTGCTTGTGGTTCATTAAATTCCTTAGTTATGTCCCTAGCTCCTTAGCCTGAATATCACCAGGATGCATTTTTTAACATTTTTCCATGCATTCTCTTTTTCAGTCATAATAACTGTCTATTTCTACACAATTTTACAAGTAAGAGTTCCAAAGGCGCTTTCAGCTTGTATTTTTGTTGTTTTTTTTTTTTTTTTTCTCTACAGACAACAATTTACCCAATTAATTCTGACTATACAATTGCTGGATTCCTCCACTGTGTTTTGTGAATGTAATAAAGAACAGAGCAGAAGATAAGAGAACTTCCATTTCGTTCCAGATTTTTATTTTGTTTATAGCTAGGTCATTGCAAGATGTTATAGAGACACTTGGATTAACAAAAAAATATATTACTGAAAGCAGGAAGACTGAGTACTAAAATAAAGCTATTTAGCATGTCATAATCTTTTAAACTTCAGTTACCTGCTGTTTAAACCTGGGCTAAAAATGGTTTCTTTGCGGCGTGATCCAGTCCCACAGGAAACATGCTGACATTGTAAAAGTAATCTTAAACTTTGTACATTATTTACACAATATGATCAAGACCATTTCCAACTACTTTCATGAAGACTTAGTTTATGGTCTGTGAAGAGGAAATGTCTGTCATTGAAACAATTCCCCTGCTCCATCTTTCAACCCTAGTTTGTTTTCTTCCTCAAGTTTTAGTTGTCGGCGTTTATTAACCTACATTTGACAAAACAGCTAGTTTTAGCCAATCCATGCTTGTAGGTTGACATCTTTGTCCTGGCATATTCTACAAGTCGTTTCTGACCTCAGTCCTCTGAAAACATGGAAAACAGTATTTCCTAAGTTTTAGTGGAAGATTTGCGGTAAACATTACTGTATTTACCGAGTGTTTGTAAAGCACTAAATTATGTTCAGCTAATGACTGTTTAGTGCTGAAGTTCAGCACATCTTACAGCTGGACATTAGCTAATGAACACAAGCTGGTCTAAGTGTAATAGCTGTTTATCGTCTCAAGAAAAAAACAACAACTTTTATCCCAGAAAGCTTGGGTGAAGATTTTAAACCAGACAGTTTTACAGACATGTTGTCATTCCTCAAATTAAGACTATTCCTGCACCGCCTGTCCATGCTTTAGGAGCTATGAATGGTGACTCAGTAAAGGACCACGTTCTATAGCTGGTTTGTTCAAAGGTCCTGACACAGCGTGCTGTAGAGCAATATTCTGCCATGCCTAAAATCAAGTCATTAAAATTGTGCACATGCTCTTAAAGTACATTTTAGAACAGGAGGAGTACTATTCCCCGTTTCCTTACCCAATTTGTGTTTGCATCATTATTTTCTCTTTTCATAATTCTAATTATTTTCTATTTTCATAATAATTTATTGGTTTCAGTGGAGAGGACACTGATTTTGTTGGTATACAATTTTGGTATATTAGGTAGGGTCCCGGCAGCTGTACCGGTACAGAGTTGGGCTGTTGAGTTCCTTATTACACTAGAATTGCGGCTGCTTCCCAAGATTGCTTGTTAGTACATTTTGTAAGCAACAAGTAATTCATAGAGAATTTTTTATGACTTTTGCTTAAATAGTTATCTCTGATGGTGCTATGCCTTAGAAGTCATGCTATGAGAAGCTTATATATGCAATAACTAGAAAATAAATCTGAATGAAACAATACTGGATTTTCCAGTGGAAACTTGTACATTTGTTTCATGAAGGTTTTAGTGACTATTTCTCCTGTTTTTACATCTATGCTTTGAAAAGCCATTCCTGAGCAAGCAGACAGGTGATCTGCTCAGTCAGCCCCAGCTTTAAACTCTGAGAGAAAGGAAAGAAAACAGGACAATAGAACATGTCTTATGCAGTTGAGAAGTGCTCGTGATGTTTTTTTCCTTTTTTGCCAGATCTTCAAACATCACCTGTCAAATAATTTAGAGGAATTCATTCTGTAAGCCCTGTTGACTCCGTGCGGCAGAATTCAATGAGGGTGTGACAGGTGTTTTGCAGTCGCACCACAAAGCTCGCGGTTCAGCTCTTGCTTCCCTGGCTGAAAACATTGTCACTACCAAACAACTATCAGAGTTGGTAACTAATTTTCAGGACCAGAACCGAAAAAAAAGTTACGGCCTGGAGGTATCTTTTCCAGTTCTTGATTCCAAATACTCAGTGCTTCATTTTGCTCACGGAGTGAATTTGTTGTGAAATGAATCATACATGTACATCTCTACATTCTGACTGAGATCTTACTAGTAGCACTATGCGTCGGATGTTTAATACAATATCTACTATGGCATAAAAAGAGAATCCATTGTATGAGGTTCATTAATCCTTAATTTCTGTCCTACATATAACAAAGAAGGTGATCTGTGCTGTCCAAAATGAAACCTAAAGTAAAGTAATGCCAAAAAGTAAAAGGCAATGCCAAAATACGTTTGGATACTTAAGATCAGGAGTGTCTTATTATGTCTTAGAGGTGTCTTATGTCAAGTGTCCCCTGGCAGAAATACTGAGAATTGGGAGAAGAATTACAATTTATTAATAGTTTATTGGTGACTGAGTAGCTTTTCTTGGCAGTACATCATGGATGCAAAACAAATTCCTGAGTGACTAATGTCTTTTAGCTCTCATTTAAAATTATCACGTGGTTATTACATGATTGTCTGTTGGAAGAACATTATTGACACTTTTACTTTCCTTAGGTTCTTGTTCCTACCAAGAGTTTGCCTACAAGTTGGGCAAATTGCTTACTTCTGTATAAACTAGTGGAGGATGGCTCTTGATATTTTCGCTTTTAAACAAGTCTTGTAGTAAAAATGCCGCTTTAGTCGCTATTTAGAAGCTCTCACTTCAGCTGTTTTTGAGATATATATGTGTGTGTGTATACCTGCCTCTCACCATTATAACAGATAAATGAAAAGCTTACTGGGACTTTGCTGTTTAGAATTTAATTTTGGCTGTTTAAGACTTAGTGGAAAGCAGAGATAACTGCAGTTCTGTGGGTTGTTTTACCTGACGTGATCTATGTCAGCGAGAAAAGGAACCAGCCCTGCCCAAGCAGCTGTTTGTTCCGCCCCGTACCCTCCTCTCGATCAGGCCGGCAGCAGCGTCTGTACAGCCATACAGTGAGCAAATCCAGCAACTGAGCGTGACAAAAAAACGCACAAAAAAAAGAAGTTAGTCTTACCCTTGATCAATTCCCCATCCCAGGTCCTGGCATGGCTGATGAATGCAAGCAGCTACTCAGTAGTAGAGGTCAGCCAGGAAAGAGCAAAAAACCTGTCAGAGCTTATTAGTAGAAGATAAATTTCTGAGTAGACAATCTTTCTTCAGTGACATTGTAGCATTGTTTTCACTGCTGTCTCCCAGAGTGTAGGACAGCTTTCTTTTTTAAAAAAATAAAGACTGTAGTTAGTTTTGTATAGATTTTTTTTTTAAAGTTTTTTTTCTTACTTCTTAGGGTATTTACAACAAAGAGCAATGAAGTTTCAGTCTTGGTAAAGAACCGTAATAGAAACAGGAACAGTAAAAGCTAGATGTCCTACCTTGCTAATGCCAGTGGGATTTCATCAGATGTAGACATACAGGAAGCTCTGGTGTGGTGTGGTGTTTCACTGGAGATTGTCATGTTGCTGTCATGGTACATTTGTCCAATGTAGACGAGGTTTGTAGACAGCATAGCTGCTGATTCACATAGTCCAGTATCAGTAAGAATTTTAAAGTCAGATTTTGTGTGAAAGCAGAACCATAACCGTTAGAATTTAAGTTCCTCTGACAATGATTTGAGCTTATTCTACTCTATAAACCAAGCAGCCCTCTGTTTGAAGGAGGTTTGCTAAGATTCTTAAGCTAAATATGGGATGTTTTGCTATGCAGCTCGGATAAATGTATTTGAGGTATGTTAAGATAGCTAGCCTGGAGCCTGCCAGCTGGGAAGCCGTGGTGTGCGAAGTAAAACCTGAGCAAGGAGCTAGGTGAGACCTTCAGTGGTTTGCTGTGCTGAACTCTACACTCCTGTAGCTGTCAATACTGAATTAGCTACGTCAAAGACAACTTGGACATGTTTACGTGAACTGCAGGGATTGCGGCAGACATGCCCATTGTGTACTTCCAGCAAATATGAGAGAAACTATAATGCAAAGTGCTTATTAGAAGATAAACAACAATTTAGTTTCTGGCATCAGCAAAAATTAATGGAATTCATGGGGTTAGGGAAAGCATTGCAATTTGAGATGACAGTGTGCTAGCCAAAGTAGAGACTGTGGGCGGGCAGTTGTGCTTGGCTCTTCCTTTGATTATGTCCAAGAGGAAAAATAGAAAAAAAGATCTAGTAAGCCCAAAAAGCAAGGTAGGCTGTGGCTTAATTTTACTTACGCTATACCAATGCCAAACACTTCAGAGTGAAATTCAGACACTATAGAGCTCACTGAGGAACATTAATTTCTGCCCTTGATTTGCTGGGCAAAGAGGTTGTCCTGTATGCTTAGGAAGAGGAAGACTGAAGTTTTTATGGAAAACAAAAAAAGTAAAAAAAAGTCCAATTTTCCTCGCTTTTTTAAAAGGGGGAAACTTTCTGGGCTACCCAGAAACCCTGTTTCACTTGACAGTCTTCAGCTATATCTTGAGCAAACTTCTCAGGCTGTTACAGGAAACAAGATGTATGTATTAAGATCTGTTATTTCATATTTATCTATTCTGTATGTGTGGCCTTGCAGCAGAAAAGTGTTCTGTACCAAAAATATCTGCATCTTGCTTTATATAATCCCCATAATATTAATAGGATAACATTAGAGATAGTTTTAAAAATAAGTAATGTATCATTTCATGCTAGCTTTCAAGGTCTATATTTAGAAATGAGCGTGTAAACCTCTTCTGCTTGGGCTAGCAGAGATGAGAACATAAGAAAATTATAAATGTTGTCCTGATTTCCTGCACAGACACGAAATAATGAAAATTATAGAGCGAGCTCTGGTTATAGGTGTTTACATACAGGTAGGGAGTTTCCTTCTTCTGGTGACAATTCTTTCACTTCCTTGTTCCTAACCTGTAGGCATAAACTCATTAGCAATAATAGACTCGTTACCTTCGGTATTTTATTTTCCTCCACAGGAATCTAAATATATTTTCTTCATCAAAGAAAAGATCATGAATGAGCGTGACTACTTTATAAAACAAGACACTATAAAAGGAAAGGAAACCGTGTTTGAATGCCTAAGCTTTCTGCAGGCAAGCCCAATTAGCAATAAAGGAGCTTTGACTTTATGGGAAAACTATGATGGTAACTCTATTAGAATGAAAAAAGACTATTTTCAGTCTTCATCCCTTTAAAAATCTTATGGCCATTTGCATTTTTTTTTACTATTGAATTTCTAACCTATTCATCAAGAGACAGACACTTTACACGTTAAATTATGCTTTTGTGTGTGTATATTCAATAGGTCTTTTCACTCCTGTAAATGCACTATTAGTCCTATTACAATGTTTGCTTACGTCTTTTCTGTGTCAGGAAGCTTCTTTCTATTCAAGCCTGCCCGAAGTAACAACATTTCCTAATTTCATACAATCCTAGTATATCAGAGCAACCCACTGAGCAGTTGTTCAGCTGGTGAATTAGTTGTATGAATTCATTGGTCCTTTGCCCACTGGACGTACTCAGGCACTTGGTGTGGGAGAAGTCCCATCTTTCCCATCACAGCAAACCTCTTAGGTGCTCCCCTCCCCCTTCTGCTCAGCAAACGGGCACATACCTAAAATGTCTTTGGTGATGATGAAGGCTCCCGGTCCTAATTTTAAAGGTGACATACCCAGTGTAGTGGTGTAATTCAGGCTTTGTCTATCACATGTCCTGTGTCTTGGGATACAGGAGGGCAAGACTTTTAAAAAGCGTTGGGTTCTTCTTCCTCTCCCCTACCCTCCACCATCCCAGCAAGTCAGTGTCATGTACTCATGAATCATTTATGTATGATTTTTTTTTTCCAGTTAAACCATGGCCACAAGAGCTCGGAAATGCATACATTTAAATATATGTAAAGAAATTTCAAATTAACATAACATACACAAAGCCCCTTGAGAGGGGCTGAGTGAGGCTGTCTCTCTCAGAGAGACTGCAGTTTAATAAAAGCACCAGGACTCCATAAGAGATTTTATGTCTGAAATGTAAAGTTACAGACTTACTGTACATACCCAGAATGACCATGTATCATCATTAAAACTGGGCAGATAGTGAGAAATTATTTGTAAACATGACTTAATTGGATGCACACTACTGAGTCATTCTTTTCTTTTAAAGCTTTGGTGAGAAGCAGGCAGGAAAAAAGAGACTGAAATAGCTGCGAAGCCGCAATTCCGTCAGCCAGGCTTTTTCAAATGAGGAAAAAAGAATGAACAGCCTGTGCCTTCGCAAACTCAAAACATGTCATCGTAATTCCTCCAATTCATCACTCTGATATTCGCCTTATATATAGAAGGGGAGTCTGGCAAAACTTAGCATCCCTTGTCCGGCTATCAGTAGCAGCATTTTGTGTAATATCGGATGAAGTGCGTGCAACATAACTCTTCGCCAGCCTTGGAGCTCAGGCAGCAGCTGGGCATTTGAACAGCTATTAGAGGCACTGTAAAGTTTACAGACTGCTCTAAAAGTGCAGCCTTGAGTCCTGCGCAGTTTGGAAGGCTGATGTGAGGCACAGTATATGAATCACAAAACCCTCTAAACCCTTTTGCAGCGAATGCAGCCTTTGAGAGATGTTTTGGGCAGCAGGGGGGGAAATACTGGCCTGAATTTAAATTTTGTGAAGTCAAAATAATTTTTGATTGTTCTTGAAGGGCAGCATGCTTTAGTAAGATATTGGAACTATTATAATAACGATGCGCTTTTAGAGACAGCAGTAGGTAAACAAGGACAAGGAGATACCCTAACAATCGGAGATTTGATGCTGCAGCTCACTTGAGGGAAACAGAATTTACCTAAGTTCCAAGAGCTTCAGAACCAGGCGCAATCTAATGTAGAGGGCGTTAAAAAAGAATAAACTCCAAATTCTGATACTGTTTTCTTTATTTTACTAGCCAGCAATTTCGACTTATGGCTAAAACATTTATATTCCGCAAACAGAAGAGGAGACCTTTTTCTGGACAGCTGTTTCCACAGCTTCTGCCTCATTGCATCCTCTTTTGGTAGTAAATGGAGATGGCTTTTGAAAATGTGGTAATTGCCACACTAGCTTAAACATGATAAAATAATAATAATAATAATGAATTTATTTTTCAGGCAATTGGATAATTTAAGCAGTACTGTATGATGGTCAGGAAGGTGTCAGGTTTCACAAAGTGCTGCGAAATACAAAAGGACCAACAGCATTACAATGAAAACAGACAAAATTACGGTATCAGCTCCTGGAAAGTAAAATCACACTGAGGATGTGAGTTGCAGTGTTGCAACTCTCTGATTCTGATGGTCTGCTTGAGCAGTTTGCCCTAATAAGCAGAGGTCTGTTTTATGCTGTCACTGAGCCATCAGGCAGCGGAGAAGCAAAGGTTTCTTTTCTCAGAGGACTAGAATATAGTGGAAACGGCTGAGTGTATGTTATGAAGTGTGTGTTAGCATTACTACTATTGCGATTCTTTCTTGTTCTTTTGCAACTAGGTTTAGCCTATGGTCACAGTGGGGTGACATTTTGTTGTGACAAAGCCATTGGAAACAGTGGGAGGAAGGTGCCGTAATTACCACTCTGTAGTTCAACTCTGATATCAACATTACAATTTTTAATGACAATATTAATTGCATTCAACTGACAAGTATTTTAAACAAATACAGTGAACTTTAGTTCCATTATGTAAAACTGGTCACATTAATAATAACAACACTTAGCATTTTTATGCGTTCTTAGTGCTTTGTGTGTATCAATTAGTCAATACAAAATTCTGATGAGGTAGGTGAGTAGAATGTAGTACTCCTGTACAACAAATAAAATGAGTCAAAAAGGCAAATGACTGCCCAAGGTCACGCAGTGAGAGAGCTGCAGAACTGGGATTAAAACTGTGCAGAATTTATGAACGTGCTGCTTCATTGGTGATCCTTGTTCAGTATAAATGGCCAATAAAATAAGAGGAATGCAACGTTCCCTGTTGATAGAGAGATGAACTGTAGATTTTTTTTTAAGAGCAGAATCTCTTCATTGGAACTCTAAGTGCTTTATTTAAATAGTTTAGAAAACCACTCTCTAGGCTGCATTACTTGGCCAGCTCAATGTAAAACAAAACAGACACAGAAGGAATAGCATCTAATCATGAACCAAAGTAGACATATTAGTAAAAAATTCAGCAAGGACCTTTAAAATACCTGAATTTGCATGGTGACTTTTTGTCTGCTGCCTTATACGACGTACCTTTGAGATGGTGTTGAATATGTATTTTTATTGGAAAGATCAAAGCATACTTCTGAAATCTTTAATGGCAATTGTGACTTCTTCACCCTCTGCCTTTTAGTGAAAAGAAGATGGAGCGGATAAGAAAGCAGAGTACTTGATGGCCGATTAGTGATACAGGCAGTAACTTGCTAAATGTCCTGAGAACTTTTTGATAATCCAGCCAATCTGCACCTGTAGGGTGCTGTATTTGCATACATTTTTGTCTTGCTGGAATACAGCATATCTGACTAATTGAACATCCCATAAATGAAGGGAAATACAAAAGACATGTAAGTAAAGGTATCTATTTGTTATAAGGTTTCTTAAAATAATATAATATTTTTTTAAAATCAATACATTTTTACAGATTAGCCCAATAGAGTGCTTATGTGTTGTGTCCAAAACATTTCTAGTATCTGGATTAACTCACTTACAGCTAATTCAGGAATCTCCCTTGGACAGGAGAGATCTTGACCTTTTGGGTCAGATTGTGTTTTCCTTTCTTAAATTGAAAGTTAAATATGCCAGCTGGAAGAGGGAGGTAATGTTTTTCAAAGGGGCTCCTGGTGGAAAAGCAACTCGTCTGTGTCCCAGGCAGTGGCTCTGAGCATCTGATGAATTCAGAGCACTTTGCTAGCCAGGAAATAAAAGTTAATGCATAAACACCTTTCCGGGTTGTGCTGGTTTTCATCCTTTGGCTTGTTCACTCCTGCTGTACACTGTTACCTCTGTAGTGAAAACATACCCTTACTTTCCCTCATCGAAAATACTCAAGTCAGTTAACTTTGAAAATGTCATTTTAAATGGCCTTCTGCTTACAGAGCACATGCACGTGCCATGGCATCTGTGCATTACAAAACCTGCAAATTTGTATGAGGCATTCCCTGAGATTTAGGGAAGAAGTATTGTTACTATTCCACAAATTGCAGCGAAAGTGGCTCAGGTAAGTTGGAGATGAAGCTCTGGTCTCTGTCCTTTCACAGAAGGAGAAAAGTGAATGAGGTTCGTCCAACTTCAGTTTAGGACTTGATGTGGGTGCCTACACACATCTCGCATGCCCTGGGATTTCCCACCTGGCCTCTAGCTGCCACTGTAGTGGGGCACCAGTCTCTCTTAGATCCTCTGTCCTCCGTAGCCCTCAATAGATAGACTCTGCCATAGGCGTCAGCCATGCAGATGTCAACTTCAGCTGACTTCATCACCGGAATGCTCTCTTTATAATAAATGCAAGGAGCGGAGTTGTGAGGTGAGATTAGGCTGACCTGTTTTAAATGTTTTCCTTAGGATGAGAAGAATTGCACCCTGGAGTCTACTGAGCATTCACTCCTTGTCCGTTGCCTGCAGCAGGCGGGGAAGGTTGGCTCTGCTGTGTTTACACCGGAGACTCATGTCGTTAATCATACGAATCTCGTCGAGTGCGACTGAGCACAGAGTGGCCTGGAGCAGTTTGGGGCAGCTGATCTATCACTTTGTTATTGGTTTCTGGGGACATCACTTTGCATTATGTCTGAATTAAAGTGCAGAATCCCTTCTGTGCCCAAGCTGGTGTGCAAGGACGAGACTTGCCGTAAGATTCGCCAGGTACAGTCTATTCAGCTGTTCTGTAGGAAATTTTGATCCTTGTTTTGGCCATTGTAGAACCAGAGGAATTTTTAAGCGTAGAATTCAGAATCAAGGTAGTTCGCCTGCATAAAGGTGGCAAGAACTTATACTCAGTTCAGCTGCCATTTTCAGACAGGATTTATCCATCTGTACCACTGATTAATAGGGCTGCTGAGTTAACCAATATTAACAGGCCTTGCTGAAGAGAGATTATTACATTAGGAGTGATTAAAGATATATTCCAAGAAGCAATGATTCTCCGAACCATACTTGTTATTGAAATGTTGACAACATTGATATCAGGATTTTAATATCCTGCTTGATAATTAAACTTCTGCCTGGCAGATTTCCTCTGGGTCTGCTGTATGGGAACCAGATATTACTTCTGAGTTACTGAAGAGAATTACATTCCTGTACTGGTCACTGAAAGATTGCCACTAGTGCTTTTGTCTTGGTAATGCTTCATAAAGATGAGCCTAAAGTTACAAAGAGCAGCTGCCAGCTGAGGAGAAAAAAATCAGGTTCTCTAGTCTTTGAATCTTCCAGCTTGTCTTCAGTTTCAGGCTAACGTGCTTTAGGGTGCTTGGTGCTGTCAGGCTTTCATTTCACATGGGCCGGGGGGTGGTTAGGCTAAGGAAAAGAGAGAAGCTTTCTAAAAGAAAACAACATCAAAGAATGATGAGCTCCTTGCAGATGTCAGTGTTGTACGGCACATTTTACATGAATTATTGGTGTTGTCGACTCTTCTGCTGCAGCGCAGAGAAGAATGGGCTCTGCTTCAGCTCACCGCTCAATTCTTGATTTCCCTTAAAATAAATGAAACAAAAGACAGCTTATTAAGGAGGAGGTGTTGTTTGGAGGCTGCCATAGAATGATAACTGCTATTTTACTGTTTTCCTAATGGATTTCTTATTTTTTTGGACTTTTTAATTAAAATATCTGTAGTGTGGCTTCCTAGGGGAAGAAGGGTTGCAGTAACACACTGCATGTCTTTGCACAGCTTTCCAAATCCTCTTCTGGAGGAAGTCTGTTGACTAATAGCAATCCAATGTGACAAAGAGGGGAAGTGCTCTGAAGAATCATAATCTCCTATACGGTTTAAGAAAATATACAGCCGGGCTGAAAAAACAGACCCTGCTATATCCTTATTGAGAGAATGACTGCAGAGAGAATTCAGACACCAGGTAATCCACAGGCAACAGAGAAAGTAGCGGCTATTCTGTTTTTTGAAAATACACCGTTTGTTGCTCACACTTCGTTAGATATCAGAGGTGAAATTCATATAAGCTGGCTTTAAACATCCAGTGTGGACAGCTACACCTCAGCTGTTCACCCTGGAGTTCCCTTACCATCAGTGGAGAAAAATATACAAGTTGTGGCTTCTTTTGTATGGCTTCGTTAGGATATGAAGAGTGATTTTTAATAAGAGTCTTATCAAGAGTTTCTAGGAAGCTGATGCCTCCAGCAGTCAGACTGAAAGGACACAGGCATGCCACAGGCAGCGTCGTATCTGCCAGGGGTATCTCATATATTTTAGGGCATGGCACGTGGCACTACATGCCTATGCATGAGCATCTAATTCAAGCCCTACCAGTCCTAAACTCAGTCAGTGCTTCCTGGGATTGTATGCATCCTCTTATGCCGGTGTCCCGGCGCTATGACTGAGCACAAAAGGTTTCCCCTAAATCATTGTTTTACTTCATGTGCTTCTGGGTGCTACCCAGAGCATCTTGGCTGAGCATTTCCCCTTCCTCCCACGCCACAGTACAGCCCTTCTCTTGGCAGCAGCAAAGGCCAAACTTGATTGTATAAAAATTTTAAAACCTACTAACTGAAGCCCTATCCCGAGTCCTTTTGAGGCACAACCAAGTATTGAATAACTGTCTCTAACAGACAGAACTTTATTGGAGAAGGGGAAAATAAAATCAGCTATAATTATGGGAATTATGGTCTCCAGAGGTCCCTTCCAACCCTGACCATTCTGTAATGGCCCATGACAGGTAAGATTACCAGAGTTCTTTGCCCTTTTCCTCCCTGTGCTGGACAGCCGTGCTGTTAGGTGTGCTGAGCGCTAACTGGGTTCACCCTTTATTTTGCCACTTGACGTTCCTCACCAGCTTCTCCTGCCTGGGTTCACCGTTAGCTGCTTGTGGAGCACTGCACATAGCCAGCCCCATGGTTTGCCAGCAGTGGCAGAAAGGAACAACTTGCTGAACAGAATTATTCTCTTCCCTTATATACCCTCCTATCTATATACCCTCCTATCCCAGTGTTACTCACCCGGAGGTCAAGTTGCACTTTCCACCGCACAAGGGCACGCTAATCACTGGTTAGGTGGGCATTCTTTCCCTAATGTTCTTGTAACTACTATGCATATACACACATATATGCCAGGGCTGCCAGCGTAGCTCCACTGCCACCAGGCAAGAGAAAAAAAGTCTTGTTTTCTGTCTCCCCAGTGAAACTTGTATGGGATATGAATGTTCTGTTCTCTCTCAAACATCAGTCCACACCCAGAAATGAGACTAGATACCTAATTCCCATTGATTTCCAATTGGTTTCAGCGCAAGCTGGACACCCAGACAGAAATTAGATTCCCAAGTACCTTTATGAATGTGGATCTTACTTCCTACTCTCGCAAGACCACGTTGAGGAGGAAAACGGAAAAAGAGAAAGAATAAAAATAACTTAAGGTTTTTTTTGTAACATGAGCTTATTTCCTTAGCTGTTTTCCGGGTTTTGAAATTTATTTTGAGGCATTTCAGTCTTTGCATGCAGAAAATGTCACTCTAAGTGGCTAGTGTGAATTGTATTATTCCAGTAACAGATGGGAAAGACAGTATACAAAAAACTATGCCTGTCATTATTTAAATTTTAATGTCAGGTTTCTAGGGATTTATGAGTGCTTGGGTTTAATCTTGAAATGGGAAGTTCTAATGTTCTGTGTGTAGATGTTACAGGTAATTTATAAAGATATATATTTTTAATGGCTTGCTAGATTGGGGTTTATAGAACAGTTTTGTCATTGTTGTCCAGAGTGAAATTGCATAATTATATAATTTTGAATTCAGAACAACGAAGCCTTCTTTTTCCTTTGATAATAGCATATTTGACAGGTGTATTATACACTATTAATTATTCCACAAAAAACACCTTATAGCTTTATCTAGTAGTTTTTACGTCAAGCTGAAAACGAATGGGTAAAATTTGAAAGAGGTAAAGGAGGATGATCATAATTACGCAAATACAACTTTGTTATGAAAGGAGAGGTTTTTGCTGCCTGGTGGGGTCTAGCAAGATTTTATGTAGCAGAGGTTTGGAAGATTGTGTAGATAAATGATAATGATCTCCACACTTCAGTGTTTAATCCGCAGCTCATCCATTTTCACAGGATTCTTTGCACAGGGGTCTTTTCAAACTTTTGTTGAGAGTTCAGAAAGTTGAATGTCTGATTGAGCCAAGGTGTCCCACTAAGCTACAGAGAGGCCAGTTTTCTGTGGCTGACAGCACACAGAAACCAGTATGGCTGTCACCACATCCAGCTGCCTTTGATGCCGCAGGTCTATTAACTTTGTATTATTTATAGCTGCATAGATCAGGAGTTTGCTTCATCATGAGCCTGAAAGGAGGTCTGAACTCTTGTCTCTTACTCTGTAATAAAAACAATTAAAAAGCGTTGTCACAATATCTTCTTGCTCTGTGATTAGTGTGTAAGTATATGCATGTTATGTGTACGTAAAATTATCAAAGTACACATTGATAATGTCATGTATCACAGTCTTGTTTGAACAGACCATGTGTCATGATGTAGGCAGCCTGGCAGGTTTTGTGTTTACTATGTCATCCTCAAATTAAAAATTTATTGTTGTCAATGAAGGCAGGTTTTAATTTTTACGTTGTTGCTATATATGAATGGATGTTATTGCAAAAAGTTCAACGACCACTCACGCAGAGGACACATCCAGTGTTCGGAGGGAGACTGACAGAAATGGTGTATCTAGAGAAGAGTCAGTGAACTCGGTTTAAAGCGGTCAATGCATAAGATCCTCCCAGTGGACTTTATTAAATATTTTGACGGGATTTGCAGTCGGGATTAACACTTCCACTTCGTTGCAAAGAGAAGGCAGAGGATCAGATTCCTTGGGCTGCTCTGGCAGCTTTGCACTGTGTCGGCAACACAAAGCAATAATAAAGCTAGTTTAACTGGCCCGTTAAACCTGGTTTACAGCTGCTTCGCATCACTGGAGTGGTACAAAGCAGCCGGTATCCACCGGTGAGTCTGGCCCTACATGCTTAGTAGTCTGCTGCTGGTGCTGGTAGTGGCAGGATGGTTGTGAATGACCCCATTGTGAACTGTGTGAGTGATGTTTGGTAATGTTAGGGTTGGACTGCTGGCAAGGAAAAGTTGCTAAATTTTATTCTCTAACGAGTACATGGCTAAGAGCCCTTTCTGAATGGCTGTTTCTCGTTTGTTTCCCTTTGAAGCAAAGGAAGGTATCAAAAGGCAGAGAAAAGCTTCTATGGTGTTCGAGCTGAACTCATTTGCAGTGGAACTTAAGGTCATTTTTCCTCCTAATGTTTCTTATGTCCTGTCCAGTGTTTCTCTGCTTCACAGAGTTCTTTGCTGTGAATCCGTTTGGACCAAGTTTCTTTTAAGACAGAGCGGTTTCTGTAAAAAGGGAAAGCCTCCGTCTCTAGTCCCTCCTCCTTCTTTTCATGACTGCTTCTCTAGCCTGAAGCGGCTGACACAGCATCACCATGCATCAACCCTCTCCGCATTGACTCTCACCAAAGCACTGCTTTGTTCTTCCCTGGCACATCCATGACCTGAAATCACAGGGATGCTGAAGCCGTGTGTGACCTGGGGACAACCCCCTAGGTTCAACTTATGACAAGGACAAACTGCATTCCTCCGAGGATTCATAACCTGAAAGAGATGTATAAGATAGTATATTTCTGCACACACGCCTGTTGGAGTTCAAGGAGCGTCTGGACCATGCTCTTAGCCGCATGGTTTAGTATTAGCTAGTCCTGCAAGGAGCAGGGAGTTGGATTTGATGATCCTTATGAGTCCCTTCCAACTTCACATATTCTACATTCTACATTGTCTGCCTTTCCTAGAGACTTTTTCTGGAAGTATTTGCTTCCTAATACAAAATTAGGTCGTCTGTGTTTGTGAATCCTCGTGCAGTGAAGATGTTCTCCTTACAGGCTGGGATGTAGACAAAACCTTTAAGTTCATGATGCTGAACTTCTCTCATGCCTTTGTTAAATTGCTGCTTTGTGAGCTGAGGTGACAGTGCTATATAGCACCTTCAATAGGCTTCCTCCGAGTGGAGGATGCTGACGGTTGGAGGCTGTGCTCCAAGCTGCAGGCTGGTAACACCTCCTTTGACAATTCCTTGCAGGGATCTGCTCTCCCATTGGTTTGTTCAGAGATTGGATAAAATGCAATGAACTTAACATACACAAATGCCGTTAACCTTCAGCTATTTGCATGTTTACTAATGAGGCAGCTAAAAAGTCACTTTGGCTCTAAGAAGTCATCTTTTGGCTGAGCAGTGACCACTTCAACTAAACTGAACTAAAACGTAGAGCGAAGGCACTGGAAAACTACCAGGGACCTTGTTTCTCTTCCTCTAAAGCTCCCATTCATCAAAGCGCACAGCATCCTGCTGGCCTCCTCGCTAAGATGGGGTAACTGGGAAATGTCAGTGTTTAAAATTGCCTTTTCTCACCTCCAGCTTCTCAAGAAACAGCCCTTCTTTCCGAGCAAAGAGCTATCCACAGCAAATACTGAATGAGCACATTTGTCACAGCGAGCCATTTGTCAGCTCCAATTGGGATTACTGTATAATGCTCTTCCTGCTGGTACACAATATGGCTCAGGCTACCACATACTCCAGTTCCCATAGTGATTGCTGGACTCCTGGTGATTGTTTAGTGTCCTGGTTCACTCTCTGGAGCTACCAGTGCAGCAGACCTTGGTTATTTTAAAGGACCTTTCCCAGTTTGATTTTTTAACTGTCATACCAGACCAAGAAATAAGGATAATGTTTATAAGTACCTGGAACAAATTTTCTCTGTTGAAAAAAACCCAAAAAGCTATGAAAACAAATTTGAGAGCAGAATAAATGAATCAGGTGTCCTACTGTTATCTAGAGGTGGCTGCATAATGTTCCGCTCTCTAACATGGTGAGAATGATGCGCTGAACCTCTCAGCATTGGCAGCCCTGTTTATCCCAAATCCACTCAAACAAGAGAGGAAAGAAAATACGGCAAGCAAAAAAACCCTAACACAAAAAATAACATGCAAGGATACTATTAACAGCATTTTGACAATGGAAACAGGAGAAGTGTTGAATAGTGCACAAAGTCATCTGGATACCTAGGCATGGATGCAGAGTGTGAGATAATTAGAGAGGTGATGGGCAGCAATATAACGCAACACGTTAATAATTCTGATGTCTCTTCTGTAGTTGTCCTGTAATGTCTCTCCTGCCTGTTAGGTGAGATGTTTGTGTGGGTACATACACGTGTAAGAAAGAGAGAGAAACAGAGTAAGGGGAGGGACAAATCGCTCATGTTAAAACAAGTTTGCGGAGAAGGCAGAGAAATGTGTGAAAAGCCCCGCAGCAAACATTCAATATGCTCCAGTTTACACCAGAGGACAGCTGCTACACAGACGGCGTGGGATCAGAGGAGTACAAAGCTGCTTTAAGCCACACATGTTTTCCCTCATGAGTTGGTGTGTGTGTGTGTCGTAGCTGTAAGCAAAGTTTTCTCCTGCCATCCCAGCCCAGAGGGGAGGGACAAGGCAGATCATGACGAAGGGGTTGCATTGCTGTCTGACAGTCTTTTTGACCTTTGTTTTGTTAATTATGTCAGGTCTTGGAATACACTATCATCTTGGAAAGCTGGCTTGGGCCGTCAGCATTTCAGAAGAGCTTTGTCCTCTGCATGCAATGTTTTGGGAGCAGGTCAGAATGCAAATGATTTATCTTACTATATTTTTTTCCAAACATCCAAAATGCAAAATGAATACTTCGGATGAAGGGTCCTAGCTGAATAAAACTGTCACCAGTCCAGTTCTTCAAAAATAAAAGTACTGTGCTTGTTTTCCTTGTTCATAAGTGTTGCACAGGAGTCTCTGTGTGTTGAGATTTTCTGCAGAGATCACTAATCCTGAGAGGCTGCAATGACAGGGAGTAGGTTTCCACATCCTATGTGTGTGCCAAGGATGGATAAGGCAAAACAGTTCCCTCTGTGTCTTAGGTTTTCCTGTGGGGGCATAATTACCTGAAACACAGTAAAATTTGTATGGTAGTGTGTCCTGTTCAGTTTTAGCCTTACCTGAGAATGAATGGCCTGCCTGGTTCTTTACCCTGTGCTTTCTTGGCATCGTCTTTGGACATATGGGGAATTTCTTTGCTTTCCTTGATTAGGGGCAGTGGAGGGTGCCTCTGAGCAGGGATCATTTACTCAGTGTAACAGGCTTTCACACCCATGAGTTAAAAAGCTCATGAGTTTTACAGTGGAAAGACAGTAATGGCCAATGATGTGATCCAGAGTCCCATCATAAAACACCAAGCTCTGTGTTTCTGATTTCTGTTGCTTTCTACTGCCCTCTGTATTCCAAGAAATATGTACAGGCAATCCTGGCTCTAAATATAAAAAAAATGAAGTGTTATTTTCCATGTACTTAAAAAAAATGAATGCAATGGCACTTGCAGTGGATAACTGCTGATTTTTATCAAATAATCTTGTATTACTGAACAGCATGTTGGTTACATATACAAGAAACCCTAAAAAACCTCCAGCCTTCATCTGAAATTCTTATTTTGTTCCAAAACAGGAACAACTGCTGCTGTGGAAAACAAACTATCTGGAATATGTTTCACAGATTTATTATCCAATCCACAAAAGAACAATTTTTCATATTGTTGTTTGTGTTTTTTTTTTTTCCCCCAAAATTTGTGATTTGGAAAAAGGGAAGAAAGTCTCTCTGTCTCTGATCTTAATTCTGGTTGTTTACAGTAAGTCAGGCACCACCCTGGAGAGTCACAATTATTTTGATGGAAAATTTGCAGAGAATGTGTATCAGTTGGGGAATTAATTCGGTGCATCTCTCTTAATTCATGAAAATAATAATAATCTCATATTTGTGAGTTGTCTTTCATTATAAAGTATTCAAGAATTTTGCTCATGTGAGTTGTCTTTCATTATAAAGTATTCAAGAATTTTGCTCACATCATTCCAAGTGGCTGAAGTGGACTGACAATTCCCTTTACAAGTGTCATTTAGTGAGTGTACTGAAACAGACTTTGGAGTGATTCGTATCAACTTCTATGTGCTTTGGAGCAGCCTTTTGGTTCATATCACCATAGGGTATCTCTAAGGTCATAAACCACTTGATATTTAGACAGCTAAGTACATATTTGCATGTACTTTTATGACAATTCTGTGTGAATTATGGTTAATATATTTGCCAATGTAGGCAGAAATAGTATTTCATACAAACAGAGCCCTAGTTATACCTGAGGTGATGCATCTGTGTAAAACGATTTTGAATAACATACCTCTGTCACGTATACAGTGTTTACAGTGTACAGTACAACAAGAGTCCCTTCGCTGGTTGGCGCAGTTATGGTGATTGGAACATTAAGAAGTGAAAATGCAGCAGCTTTTCTTCTTACCTTGTGAAAAATTTATCCAAAAAAGCAAATAATCTGTCAGACTGCAGATTGAGAAGATGTGGCTATATATCATCAAAATCACAGCAAGCTTCATTTCCCTGCTGCTTGGAGGAAATTTGTAAATAGAGGTGGTTTATATCTTCATTTTGTGCCCCTAGAATTTTAAAAGAGTTGGCAGTTTCTAATTTATAGTTCATCGGAAGCCTTTCTCTTACTTTGTTTTCTGCTTCTAAAAGTATAAAATCAACTGCAGACATGCGATATTAGAAATGTTCCTATCACCGATTAATTTAGTCACTTTCTCTCTGCCAGAATTTTGCTAATAAAAAGAGGAATGTGGGTGTGAGGTTACTCTAAAGCAACACTGAGGAAACTGAAGTGTTAAACTTGAATTGCAATAAATGTTTGAATGTTCAGAGTGAAATTGCTGTTGCCGAAGTTTGGATGTCTACAGTAGGGATATTTATTTATGCTAATGGTCAATGGAGAGTATCTGGGGTGTGATCCAACCGATCTGTTTTAGATCTCTTAGGGTCTTAGGTTTTCAGGTGTGATGAATTTCAGTCTAAACGTGGTTCCCCATTGACGTGAAAAAGAGACTGACCTGCAGGTTCAGAAGTGAATGTCAGACATTTGCATTGAACACATTTGAGTTTGGGGGCAGGAGTCCCCACTCTGTGCCTCACATGTTTTCCCTCCATTCTGAATTCCCATCCTGTTGCATACTTCTGTGTTATATTGCACAAACTATGACTTTTGTCTTTAATCCAGCTTGGTAGCAGGAATACTTGTCATGTTTTAGGTAAGGCTGAACATGAAGCTAAAATGTGAGGGTTGATTGTCCAAAGTGGTGTACAGGCTTTTTAAAAATACTGTCACGGAAAAAATATTTCCTCAAAGAGCTGTTATCAAAAATAGAGCTATATGTATAAAATTGGCATTTAAACATTTCGGAAGCAAAATGTTTATACCCGTGGGCTATCAACCTTAGAATCAATAACACTGATTTCTCACAGAGTCTGCAAAACAAACTCCTGGCAGCAGTTTCCAAAGAAGTGTACATTATTAAAAAAACCCCTTAGCCCGTAGGTTGCAACATAATTGATTTCCAAAGAGTGGTAATCAGATATGGCCATTTTTATGTAGAATATTCTCTTTACTGAGACATCGCTTGAGATGTTCACAACAGCTTCATTAAGCTCAGCAGACACTCTTGGCTGCAACGGTTTAATGAGCCAATGAACATTTAATTGTGGTCTGCTGTCAAAGCATGTGTGATGAAGTCTGCACAAATTAATGGCAATATACGGTCTCTGAATCAGTGCAGTAGAAAATATCTGTGATAAGCAGAATATTAAAGATTAATGTCAAGGCATTGGTAAGGGCAAATACGGCAAACCCTGACTTCATTTTAGATGGGTGTGAAAGTGAAATTCCTTTTGTGTTCAGTGATGTGTTTTATAGAGTATCTAAGTGTGAAAACACGTAGCACATACATTTCACCTCACCTTCCCTCCCTCATAGGCAATGCATTCTTTTAATTCCTCTGCCACATTTGAAAATGAAATGTTCAGAAAAAAGTTACCGAGATGCACTACTGTCTTCCATTTCTGGAAACACTGAATCCTATGCAAAGAATTCCTATATTTTTGTAACAGGTCTAGTATGTAAAGGCATTGAGCTGTCTTTTGTCAAGAAGCAGCATATTATTCTTGCAAAAGTAATCCTTAAAGTTTTGCTTTCTCAAGGGAACGAGAAAAGTTCTGTCCAACTAATTAGCAGGGTTGTTTACTTTTTTATACTTTCCTACTTGTAGTAGATAAGTGCTTCCTCAGCAGAAAAAAGAGCGATGTGCTGGATAAGTAAGACAAATGAAGTGCATATGGAATAAAAAGCAGAAAGGTAGAAATAATTCAAAATGTGTCTAGAAAACAAAGGGAAAAAATATTTCAGCAAATATGAGGAATCAAGTAACAAACATAAGCAAACTGGAAAAAAATTGTTAAGTGAAAAATTACATGAGGTAAGAATTTATTAACCAAACTAAAGAAGGCTGATCTGACATGAGAAACAAGTTCATAAGTGGCTGAGCCACAGGTTTACAACTTTAATTAGTCTACACATTTCTTGTTCATATTCTTGAATGTGAAAATGAAGTCCAATTTAATGTTAAGTTATTCCAAATTTTTTCATTAATTGAAGTGTGGCTCTAATAATACATCATTAGAACTCTAATTTGAGTGTACAGATTTCCTAGAAATGGTAACTTACTAGATTAAATTGCAGATGCTACCAGAAAAAAAGACCACTAAGTGATAAGACTTGATAGAAGAATTTGGATCAATGTAAAAAATTTCAGCTAAAAATTGCAGGATTTGGATGATGACAAAAAAGCAGATTTCTGCAAGACATTTATGTTGTCTGAATGTAACAAAGTCCTAACCACCCTTTCTTTTCAATGCCTGTATAGAAAATACCACAGAATAACAGAAGATTCGAGTTGGAAGAATCCTCTCGAGGTCATGAAATTCAATAGTTTCTCAAAGCAGGACTAACTTTAAATCTAGATCAGGATGGTCAGGGGGTAGTCCAGTAGAGCTTTGAAAATCTCCAGGGATGGCAGTTCTACAGTTGCTTTGAGCATCCCGTTCTAGTGGTTTAGCTACTCACATGGTAAAGAATATTTTCCTATGTATAATCAGAATTTCCCTTATCAGAGCCTGTAACCACTGCTTCCTGTCCTTTGGCTGTAGACCAAAATGGAAGTATAGGTCTCTCCTCTGTAACACTCTTTCAGGTCATACATAACTGCAACTAAATTTCTCTTTTAGCCTTCTCTTCACAAGCCTTAACAAAACCTGATTTTATAGAAGAGTTCCAGTAATTTTGATCTAACATTTAGATACAAATATAGGACATTAAATGGAATTCAGTTTTACATAAAGTAACTTCAGAAAAATCTGAGCAGTGACTATCCGACTCCGTGGGAGTGTAGACTTGCAGCAGGCATCCTTGTTTGGCCCCAGTCCTGTGCATCTGTATTTGCCTCATGGCGCAGGTTGTGTCCAGCTGCCTTGTTCTGGGAACCAGCTCATTGACTAAGTGCTCTCGCGAAGGATTTCTGGAGGGGATATCTTTGACTGGAGAGGCTGACAAAGGACTCCAATCCACCAGATAATCTCTAAGCACACCTAACACTCACTTATAGGTTAGTAACTCTAAAAAAAATTAGCTGTATCATAGCATCACAGAGTAATCCAAGTTGGAAGGGACTTCTGGCGTCACCTTGGTCCACTGCCCTGCACAATGCAGGCCATATCATCCTATCAAAACTAGGCCTTATGAAAGCATGTTGGCTTTGCCTAACAGCCTTGGGACTAGGGCAGTCCAGAGACTGGAGAGTCCAGGTCTGTGCCCTCCTGCATCCAGAGGGCTCTGACCCACAAATGTCCTCCCTGTGGCCAGGTCTGTGACGGCCAGGCTATAGGTTAAAGGGGCATAGAGGCACCCTCTCCTGTGGAAACTACGCTGCTGGCAAAAGGGAATCAAGCTGAATGTTCTGTATGAGTGAGTTAAACAGCTCTGGGGAATGCTGCCAGGTGTTGGGAAACTGGTATTTACTCTTAAATCCTCTAAAAGGGCAACTGCGTGGCCTTGGCTTCCCAATTTTCCAAATAGTTCTCCTGCCTGGTTTGGGAGCTAGTGCAGGCCAGGGACCTTTCCCAGCTGGCAGTTTGCATGTGGCCACCTTGTTTTGGAAGTTAGTAAAGTTTGGAGGCATTAATGTGAGTTGTTCCATGCCGCCTGACCTCAGGGCCAGGCGATGGTCATGAACACATCTAGTTTACTTACAGAGGCATCACTACTGGCTTAGAGAAAGATGGTGTGCATGAGAAAAAACATGATTTAGTCCTGGGGCTCACTGCCGAGATCGGCCTGGGCTCTTGTCTCTCTCTCCTGAGTGGTTTCTGCATTTTACATTAAACGGTTGCTAAACTATAGCAGTAGAAGCTGTGACCACAAGTACAGCTATGCCAGTCCTGACTAAATGATGTAAACACTGGGTTACAAAGGCAAACACTTAATTTCTATTGCTTCCTCTTTCTCTGATCCTGTAAATTTTCATTTTCACCTCAGTGCACATACCCAATAGGATCTGCATTCCCATTCGTAAATGTTTAGAATTGGCAGTTTGGGTGCTCTCCTGGGAAGTGGTAATTGCCTGGAAAGTGTGAAATGTAGGTTCTTATCTCTTTAGGCAGAGAAGTGTATTGAACCTTTGCTTCCCGTTGCCAAGATGAGCATGGGAACAAGTAAGAGCTTATATGAAAGCAACAAGTGGCATATCCTCTACGGCATTTTAAAGTAGAGGGCACTATGGCAGTTGTGCGATATGGATTTCTTTTTGTGTGGAGGAGACATGCTCTGAAAATATCTGCTCAATCACTTATCAAAGGGACTCAAACAGGGACGTGGCCGTCATCTGAATCAAACCAGGTTTAGACAATTAAGTTCGCTGCTGAGCTCTACAGGCTTGCTGATCTGCACAAAGCTACAAGTCCAGGCAGATGGCTGGGGGTCTAGTTTGTCAGCTGAAGGTGGTTTTTAGGACGGCAGTTTGGCCACAGACACTTATGCCGTTCACGTCTCTGGCTCTCTGCTCGTAAGTACTTCCCCAAGCCACTCCTGGCAAAGAAAGAGCAGTAGCCCACGTGTGTACATTCTATGTCCAGGGTGGCGTGGTCCCTGCCTTGCACATGACACAACCCGCAGTGTCTAATGTCATGGCTGGAAGACTGCATGCTAATGCTGTAAGCTATGAAGCTAGACAGGATTTGAAACATTAGGATCTTAAAAAGTAAGGTGGCTATATCCATCCATATCTAGTACGCAACAGAATCAGTTTTTAAAGCATTTGCTTAGGCCCTTGCATATGGAAATGGTTGCCTAACACTTCTTAGGATTTTACCTTTCAAAATCTTGGCTGGAGTCCCAAATACACGTGAAAGAACAAACTGAGCCTTCTAAACATGGCAATCGGCCATTCCCAGTTGCTGAAAGCCCATGCAGCAAAGGCAATGCCAAGAGCCGAGCTGTGAAACCGTTCAGCTCAGTAGCAGTCATCACCTGCAGCTGCTTGTCAACTTGTTGATTCTAATGTGATAACGAGAAATGCATTGGTCTTGACATTAAATGCTTGCACAGGCATCCAGAGAGAGGATGTTTAGGATGTTGTGGGATCAGAAAACAGATGAAGGATGGGAGCTTGCGTTCTTTGCGCTCATGGCAAACTTCAACGAAGTGTAAGGAACTGACAAGGTAACGATTGGGTAACAAATGATAATGAGTCCATTCGGTATTACTGAGCTGTACAGGCTAACAAAATTAACATTTTCTTTGAGAGAGGGATGTAGCTTCTAAAGACTGTTGAAAAGTATCACTCTTTGGCATGCAGACTGAGTCGTGCTGTCGAGACGGAAGTTTTTATAATCCAGATCTAACACACTGCCCCTAGAAAAATGTGAAACATTCTGTCTGGGACCTTTTGCTTTAAAACACCATCTGATCAAGTAAGATGCAATGACAGAACAATGTAGACACAAGCTACCCAATTTAATTTTTTCCCCTGACAGGACATTTTTCTGAATTTTGCATTTTTTTGAATTCACACCACTACATAATTAAGTTTTCTTCATGAATGAATAAAAGCATTTAAGTACATTCTGTCAGTGTAGGGCGATCACGATGAAAATTATACTTGTGGTCAGCAAGTTCCGATTTGTTTTTGGATGATTATATCTCCAGATATAAACTCGCCTATTAACACTTTTAGGTTTAGTTTAAAATGATAATATAATAATTTTCCAGGTTTCATTTTTAATGTTATTACAGTCAAGCAAAACCAGCTGACACTGCACTATTTCTTCTCTTCAGAATAGTGAAAATCTTTGAAAATTTTTGTTGTGAGATTTCCAAGGATCATGCCACAAAGAGCAAGAAATCTTATAAGTATTACTAAAGAGATTTCAAGCACAGATTCGCTCTCACACACACAGAAAATTGCACACATGGCTTGAATTAACACACACTTATCTCTGAACACACACCTATGCGGCTGATACCTACTTCTGATAAGACTCCTGGTAAGAAAGATTTCTGACATTTACATTCTAAACCTTTTCAAAATACCGTATCTCTAGACACCCCTATACACTTGCTTTTAGTTTTTTTATTGTGTACCAAATAGCTTTCTTTTTCAAATCTTCAAGCCATTTCTCCTCCAAAAGTCACAGCTGTAGCTTGTTAACAACATCTTGAAAAGACATGGTTACTAAACACTATTTACTCTGTCTAGTCTATCTATTGTATTCAATTTAATTGCTATACTAGGCAACTAAGCAAGAATTAAAGTGTTTTAAAATTTAGTGCATTTTGTGGATGTCCTATAAGTTTGCAAAACTATTAATAAGTGCTGCAGATACTGTAGATACTAGGTTTTAGGTGTTTTGTAGCTGAATTATTAGTACCAATAATATAATTATTACTCTTTTGTATCTGGAGGTGTTCACAATATGCCATTAGTTCGCAAGCACAGTAAGAAATGCAGCAGTTTCAGCTACAGCCCCTGAAAATCTCTTGGGCTCAGGATGTTGCTAACAAGTTATAATCCTGGCTGGCAGATGAAAAAAAAAGCATGTTCGATATTTGGTGTGAGAGAAAGAATCCAAGGCGAACAGGAAATTTATTGGCTTCTGTTCACATAGGTTCATACTCCAGCATTTCTGAATGTGCTTGGGATTTAAACAAATCTCCACATGCAAACTAAAATTCTGTTGGATCCATTGAGTTGTTTTTTTAAATGTGCTTTCAGGTCCTTGAAGCTTTTGATCTGCATTCATGGGAAATTGGAGCCAACTTTGACATGTGGCTTGCAAACTCTTGGGTGAATCTGAGCTTACATTCTGGAACCTGATAGTAGAGCTGCAGCGCTATGAAAACTGGCTTTGGACCATTCACAGCATGTAAAGTTAAGCGTGACTTGATGCCAAGTAAATGGGGTGTCTTGAAATAACCAAACTTATCAATTATCTGAAACAGGAGTTGAATAGTCAGTATTTGATCTACAGCAGGCTGGGGCTGGATAATGGTTTTGTTCAAATGCACTGTTTGCTACGAATAGACAAGGGAGAAAAAAGTTACATCTCAGGAAAATAAAAGGGAGATTTAAATGTAAGAAAGTGTGAAGGAAAGCAGTTTCTTAACTGCACTGTGGATATTCAGTCTACCTCCGATCCCTGTTAATTCACCCTAAATCAAGCATTAAACATATGGTATGTGCAGATGGCCCATGCAGCTGCTCATGCCTAGAATCCAGGTGGGTGTTTCTCTGCAGTTTTATCATATTTTTTTTTCAAAATTGTGTTCCAGTTTTTAATGAGGAAGTTTATGAGAACGAAGCAATAAAAAATGTCTCAGGTTAAGAATGCTGGGCAATAGGCAGTATCCTTATTTGGGGTTAACTTGCACTGTTATTAGGTCTCAGGCTCTCGATTTGAAATAGGGATCCTCAGGGCATTTTTCTCAACGGGTCTTTCAGCATATTATTCAGGCTGTTACACATTTGTTACTTACACATCCTGTACACAGGTGCTGAGATTCCTGTACCAGATCACCACCACACAGTGTATGTAAAGATACGTGCACAAGGAGGAGCAATACCAGATTTATTTCACTAGAAGAGAAGATACCCGTGATGAAGCACTCCCAACAGGGCAGGTGGCCAGTGGGAGTTCTTTGGATCACATAAAGTTATTTAGAGATTTTGTAAATGTTAGGCGTTCATCCAAAGACTAACAGTGATGCCTCTGGACAGTGATGTTTTCCCTTTGCTGAGCAATAGATTGAATTAGATATGCCTTCAGAAAGACATGATCATATAGGGTTGTCTTGTCCTTCCTCTATTGACAGCTGTGTTCTGTTCTCAGCCAGTAAATTACTTGATATAAATTGTGGCGGTTAGGAGACTTTTGTACTGATGCTTCCTGCATCATCACCGTTACTTGATTCCTGCCTTTTCTGCAGCTCTCTTTTTCCTATTTAGAAGTGTATCTGAAGGGGATCTGTAATTTTTCTCTCTCTAGCTATTTGTATCTTGCTCATTACATTGGTATTATCTCTTTTATTACCTTTGTGTGCGTTACATGAAAGACTCATTAGTGCCATGCTGTCTGAACCACCAGAGTCTCACAGAGCTGGGAAAAAGGTCACTCTGCTTTTGGTGGGCTGGAGGGATGCTGCATCCCTGTTTACTGAGGCACTGTAGTCTTAGAGTGGTGGCTGGCTAAAAGCCTCAGAAACACAATTAGATTAAATACAATGTCTGATATTATTGTCATTGAAACAAAGTTGTAACTTTCAGCGACTATGAGACTACGTCTTGGTCTGATACTTCTCCTAAGATTTAAAAACTGAAGTCCGAAATTAGGACAACTAAGATGATTAAGGGCTTGGAGCCTCTCCCTTATGAGGAAAGGCTGAGAGAGCTGGGACTCGTTAGCCTGGAGAAGAGAAGGCTGAGGGGAGACCTTATTATTGCTTACAAGTATCTAAAGGGTGGCTTGAAGAAGGATGGAGCCAGGCTCTTTTCAGTGGTTCCCAGTGACAGGACAAGTGGTGGCAGGCACAAGTTAGAACACAGGAAGTTCCGTTCAAATACACGGAAAAACTTCTTTACGGTGAGGGTGACAGAGCACTGGCACAGGCTGCCCAGGGAGGTTGTGGAGTCCCCTTCTCTGGAGATTTCCAAGACGCGCCTGGATGCAGTCCTGAGTAATGTGCTCTGGGCAATCCTGCTTTAGCAGGGGAGTTGGACTAGATGATCTCTAGAGGTCCCTTCCAACTCTGAAACTCCGTGATTCCATGATTCCGTGATTGCAGTCCTCAGGATCCCACTGAGCAGCTGCCTAATTCTAGAGCTGTATGAAGTTTGGGGTCTGAATAAAACACACAGTGAAAGTCAATTGTCAAAATGTGTAAAAACTAGCCAAGCACCCTTTTTTACCCCACTCTGTGGACCTGAGTGTTTAGGGCTTTGTATCTTGATCAGAGGAAGGTTTCTTCCTGAAGTTCAGAAAAAGATAAGCCAAGCAGGGTTGATCTAATAGGTCGGTGCTGTAAAAGGGGTTATCCTGCTTCTTCTCCCCTCTCCTGCTCTATGTGCATGCTCCTGACCTGTACCTTCTACTAGTTCTGGACTTTGTCAGAGCATTGATTTGTTTCACTGAATTTGGCAGACAACAGACTCCGCAATGAGTAGTTTACTGAGTACAGCTGATCACTGGGGGACCAGGTAATTGTCAAAACTGGAAGAAGGAAGAGGAGAAGAAGAAGGGGAGGAGGGGTGGGACCATCGTTCATGGTAGCAGTTGGTAATTAAATCTGACATTGGCTCAGCCGTCTCCCTAAACCTCATCTCATGGAAATATTGCCTCAGAGGTGGTTGGGATTGCGGACGTATTCCTTAGTTCAGTGTTTGTTTTCTTGTTAGCTAACTTGTATTGCTTTATACTTTGTTTATAAGGATTTAATTCTGAGGTGCTTTTCTCCCTCTATTCATTGACTGTGTATAGAACTGTGAATTCTATCACTTAAGCCAATGTTAGGCAATGTGTTGCTGATCAATGCAGTCCCTAAATCCATTCCGGATCTGTGCCTACCTTCTCCATGGGGTGGATATTGAAATCTTCCTTGCTTTTCTTGAGGCAAAATTCATGTAGACTGAAATTCAGTTCATGTTTTTCCTGGATCTGCAGGGAATTAGTAGAAAGAGGACAAACAAAACAAAGAAAGAGGAGATTGCTTGGTATAAATCAAATAACATTAGCTAAAAGCAATGGAGTTATCCACCAGCTGAGGATCTTGTCTGTTTTATCTTTGGCTCAGACCATTCAGACTGTAATTTTTGTTTACCTGTGTTTAAATAGGCTCATCTCCATTGCAATTTTAAATGTTTGTTTGATTGAAAACTAAAGAAGGACCTCAAGATCCGGGCTTTTGTTAATTTAATATAAGTCCTTCTAGATGAAATTGCTTCAAGATATGGTTCTTTTCTGCTCTTCAGTATAACTTAATTAAGTGGCTCAATCTAAAATATTGGATGCATTTCTTTCAGAGTAAACATTTGGTTTATCCCTTTCAGAATAAAACACTTCTCTAAGGAAAAGACGAAAAGATTACTTTCTACTGATATGGCTACAGTGTAATAATAATTGGGGTGATTCCTAGACTCTTTGTAAGGCATGGCATTTTTCTGCCCGGAAGGTTTTATGTAAATACCTTGTTGCCTGTAAAAGAGAGCCTCGCCAGTCTAACCTAGTTCAGTGCAGTCAGGAGACGGGCACAGGCATTACAGGAAACCTTCTAAACCTGGACTAGTAAGTTATGAAAGAAGTGAAAGGTACAGGGAAGCACTGCAGAACAATAGAACCCAGGTTCTGTTGAGAATATACGACTACAGATCATATAAACGGTCATATAAATTAGAAAATAGAAGGTTTGTTTGGTTTGTTTTTTTACAATACTGTTGTAACGTGTCTTGGCGCAATATTAATCAGAAAATTTTATCTCGAATAAATATTGTCATTACTGGTTTACTTCTACTTATACCACTTTTTAATTATTTTTTTTTTTTATTAAGTTGGATCAATACTTTTTCAGGAACTTGGCTATAAAAATGCTCTGGACTTGCAGATGTGGTCCAGGCTAGGAATCTGCAGCATGTAGGAGGCATTAGGGGCATGTATGTACTAAGCATTTATGTATCCATGGTGAGATGAAAGGATACTCATAGTGATTTAGAATGTTATAGCTGAAGAATTATCTTTTGATTCTTGCTTGCTTAATTTCCAATTCACGTTTTAGGGTTATTAAAGAGGTAACTTTCAGTACAAGATTCATATATGCTTCAATGTCTAACATGACATCTGAAATACATTCCAATTTTTCATTGGCTCTATACAGACTCGAGGAGGAAACCCCATAAGAATATTAGTTCAAAGGATCATAAATATATCCATGTGATAGTGCTTTAAGTGTGTGTTGATGAAGTACCTATGCATACTGAGTTTCAGGACAAAATATCTCAAAACATACCAATACTAAAGATGAAATAAAAGCCTTCATCTAGAAAGTAAGTTCAATTCTTTTTGAGCCTTTGAGAGAGCTTGGCTGACTTCTCTTCATTATATTTGCCTTTCTATATATCTACTCTTGGGCTATTTCCAAAGAACTGGAAGAATAAAATGCAAGAATACCTGCTCTCTTGAGATTTTCAGCCCAAATTTACTCACTTCAGAGTATAACAGGGCTCTGACTTGATTTTTAAGATGAAAAATAGTTTAGATTAGCAAACATATTTTTGTGTGCCTATACAAACTGAATTTCAGCTTAGTTTAGGGCTCTAAACACATTTATTCATACAGAGTATGGACAGAATATAAAGTGGTGATTGTACAAAAGCCTCAGGAATCAGTGATTCTAGGCATACCAGTGGATTTAGACCAGCCTTTTAATCTCTCTGCTCCGATTTAAAATTGAAACACAAAGAAACAATCATATATTAACTTTTCATTTTCTCTATGCTACCCAGTCAAATTCTTCAAGTTAACGGAGGTTTAAAAACACTATGCAAAGCTGCAGACCTTTTGGATTTACTCCCCAGAAATCTTCAGTTACTGAGCTGAGGGGGCAGAGAATGGCTCAGCATTTTATTTTTTATGGTCAGAGGACGAAGTCTGATGAAACTTTGCAAATAGCAGTACATGACAAGGGGGTGCAGAGGGACTATCAGCGCTAGTGCCAAAGCTTGAATGCTGTCGTACGCTTGCATAGAAGCAAAGCTCGCAAGCGCTGCTGTTGGCTACGCAGGCATTTCTAATCCCATCTGAAGTTCATTCCAGAACCTTGCAGCAGAATAACAAAGTAACCTTCTAGCAATAGAGCTAATCACCTTTGGGACAACAAAATGTAAACAAAGGAATGCTCTTAAAAATTATGATTGAAGCCTGTATCGTTTTAATGACTTGGCAGCTAGCACAGCATTGCTTTACAAACAAACAGAAACCAGTACCAATGCGTCTCTTGGGCTGGGAAGTAAATGTATAATCGCTCAGATTAAGCCCTTTGCTTTTAAAACAAATCTCAAGGCTGCATAATAAGGTATACTTAAACTCAAGCTGCAGTGGGAACCGGCGGAGCAATTTGTTGGGTCACTTTGCTATAGAACTAATGAGCAGACAAGATGTCCTCCATGCAGAAAACCCATTATATTCTCTACCTCACTGCTACTTCAGATTCTTTGATGGCTAAAAAAGTATTAGGAAGCGAGTAGAGGCATATTAAACAGGGGCACACACTGGAGTGAAGGATAATACTGTTGAATTCCCTATTCCTGCCATGAGAGAAAAATAAATTGGGATACTCTATAAAATTTGAGGTTGCTTCCTATAAAATACGCATGAACAAATAAGAATACTGTTTTATGGAGTAGACTATCAAATCTGATTACTTCATGCACAAGTCTGTTGCTTTCGTCAGTGGAGTTAATTTTAGATCTGTGACTGGGTGATGAAGGAAGAGAGAAAGAATTCCATCTGAGTGCAGAGGGAAGGGTTTATGCCTATCAGCAAACGGCAAATCCCTCATCCTGGGTCGAATCAGACATGCCCTGCACCAAGGGCACAAGTTAGAACACAGGAAGTTCCGTTCAAATACACGGAAAAACTTCTTTACGGTGAGGGTGACAGAGCACTGGCACAGGCTGCCCAGGGAGGTTGTGGAGTCCCCTTCCCTGGAGATTTTCAAGACCCGCCTGGATGCAGTCCTGAGTAATGTGCTCTGGGCAATCCTGCTTTAGCAGGGGAGTTGGACTAGATGATCTCTAGAGGTCCCTTCCAACTCTGAAACTCCATGATTCCATGATTCCGTGAAGGCAGGAGCTGTAGCATGGCAGGTTCCTAAGGACAATAGAACTCAGGAAAGGACACTGGGGTAAGAGGGAAGGGAGAACACAGAAAAGTTATGTTAGCGTGTGTATTAAAAGAGAAGGAAATAATTGTCTGGAGATGTGTCCTGCGGCAAATTTTTATAGCATTGGAGACGGATGAGCCAATAGTATTTTCCAGAAACCTAATAGAGACCTTAAGGAATTACACAAAATATTTCACTGAATGATTTCTCTCTTCTACAGTCTTTCAAGCCTTTCCTAAAATTCCTTAGCAGCAACATTGGCCCAAGACCTATGAAGTTAACGTGTTAAGGTACGCTTATTTCTGAATCATGTGTAAAAGTATAATATGACATGATGCCCGGCCACCTTCGATTCCTCAGCTCAGCAAGCCAGGGCAGGCTTGCAGCTTGCTTTCTTGGAGGCAGTCCTCAGCAGAAGTTCAGAGACCTGTGCTGCAGCTTCTTAGTGAGACTGTCTGACCATTCTATTCCACCAATTACCTGATTTTTGAACACATAAATATAGAAAATTATATAGAAATACATGGATTACAAAGATGTGTGCATGTATGCACATATAATCATACCACGCAGATATATACAGAGGTAATCCTTCACCCCAGAGTTCTAGAGGATGTCCCTGTAAGATGACAGCTATTTCAAACTCGCTGTCACAGTGGGTTTCAGAAAGCAGCAAAACAAATGGAGGACATACTGCATAGAGGGTAACCTGGAGCTCTGCTGCATGGAAATACTAAGCATAGCATGAGCAATTAGTTATTATTAAACTCCTGTCCAGTCTAATGATCAGGTTTGGAACAGAAAAATACGTGGCAGGGAACTGCTGCACTTGGGAGGGGAAAAGGCAATAGAGCAGCAGACAGACTTCATTTTTCAGACTGCTGTAGAGAGCAACACTAAAACAATGTTCTGTGTAAGCGACTTTGGAAAAATGCTTTTAAAGTCAAGTCATAAACATTTTTAATGTATGAAATAAGATGGGAGTCTGTGACCTATTTCCAGAAGTGACTTAGGTGTAATTTGTACTAAGAAAATACAAGTTACATGCAGAGGTGTAGGATTTTTGATTTGCATCATTAAGTGGGTAAAATTCCCTAGGTAGATGCTGTCATCATAAGGAGGGTATCAGCGTGAGCATTTTCATATGAGCACAACTGTGTTTCCAGGTGGGAGGTGTTGGGGTTGCAGATGTAATTAGTGAAGTTTTAGTCTAGGCGTGAAGACCTACTTTCACCCAATGGATGGACGCAATCACACTCAAAAAGTTGAACTGTGACACCGTATTTTCAGAGGCTAATTCAGCTCTTAGATGAGCCAAATCATCCTGGTAGTTCCCATGATGTGCAGACACGCTAGATATCTAACAGAGGCACTACACTTAAATGCCTAAACCAAGATGGGTTATAGCCAGACAATCTTCAATAAGGCCCAGCCCCAGCATTTCTGTGTACGTTTGCTAACTTTTTGGTTACCATTCCTCTGTAACCAGCTCCTGCTTATCACGGACCACCATACCAGACTACAGAAAGACAGAGACATCATATACATATTTGATACAGAAGGTAAATGACACAGAGTGTCCCTAGAGTATGCAAAAATTTGACTTCTATTGCACTCATCTTGCTACAACTGACACCAGCTACTGGTTTCTTGTATCCCCAGTGATTCTTTTCCATCATGTTAGACTCTCAAGGATTGCTACAAAAGGTGAATTTTTAGAAACTGACTCCTATCAAAAGGAAATCTAGACTTTATACATTTGCCGTGTCCTCAGTGCTTATACGTTGTGGAACTCAAAACCCAACTCTGCCCATCTCAGCTGCTTGCACACCCAGCACTTAGAAATGTGGTGATATGTGGGACAAAACCTCTGTGCTTAGAGCTGAGGAAGCCAATTGCTTCATTTTATTTAAGCTGGTGATCTCATAAAGGTTCTTAAAAGCTTTTTCACTTGAGGAAACTGACTGATAGATTAATAGTCTTTTATTTTTAATAAAGCTATTGTTTAATAAAATCAGTTTAATCTGGTATCATATCCACATGGAGTAGGTAAACTGGGATAGTTAAGGAGAGGAAGGAGAATACATTATTCTGTTAAATTACGCTGTCATTATGCCAATCAATTTCCCTAAGTAGGCATGCTTTAATGACCTGATTCTATGAGACTGGAAACGTATCCTGCAAATCTTATTTGCAGCAGTTCATATGGCTCTTTGTTATTTTTTTAATTGCTTTTCTAATTATTTACTTCATTGCCTGCCAGATGATAGACATTTCTGGACATGGCCAGTAATGTTTTGTGCCCACACCTCTAATTTATGTATTCTGCTCTCAAAAGCAAATTGCCCAGATAATAAAATATTGTAGAAAAATTGCTTTATCTGGACCTAAATTTTTTAAGCTGAATTCAGTTTAGTTAAGTCGTAAAACTTTCTAGATGGAAATGAAAGCATAATCTTAAATTATAAAGAACTTTGGTGGCAGGTGTGATGGCAGTGAATTATGGATCCCTTTAGAAAGGCATGAAAAACGTTCATTTTCCTGTTATAATTAGCTGAGTGAGTTTCCCTTTGTTCTGATTGTTGCTGGATTTTTTCCCATTAAGAAGGAAAAGGAACATCTGCCACAGTTCCTTATTAACCACAATGCCAGGGGACATGTTGGTGGGAAGGCAGCCACCACATCCTCAGAGTTACTGGACCTGGTAGTTCCCTCTTAGTACCTCTTTTGTCAGCTGGAGGAGATCAGAGGCACTGAGATATGCTGCTGTTTGAAGCCACCCTTGTTCTGCCTTGGAAAGCTGATGTCAAATTACTTGGGAGATGTAATCCCCTTGTCCCAACTGGTTAGGACTTACTATCTTCTGTCAAATACAGCTGGAATTGCCCAACATTTCAAAAGCTGTGGGAGGAAGACGAGGAGGATGGGGTCTGACAGATGGGCAGGGTGACTGACAGGTGCCCACATACAGCCTTCATGCTCCCTTTTTGCCTGAAAGCAGGATGATGAGTGTGTTCCGCCATCAACTGGGGATGAAGAGGAGGCACTTGTTGGGTTAGAGTGACTCTATATAATGTTTAAAAGAAAGTCTTCAAGAGGAATTACACCTTCTTCCTTGCAGGTTTGATGTCAGGCTGGACGTGGCCTTGGGCAACCTGGTCTAGTGAGAGGTGTCCCTGCCTATGGCAGGGGGGTTGGAACTCGATGATCTTCAAGGTCCTTTCCAACCTAAACCATTCTATGATTCTATGATTCTATGTCAGTTGCTGAAGGGCAGGGCTGGCTCAGAACCATGGTACCTCCTCCCTCCCCTCCCAACTCCGGCAGCATCCATGGGAGGTGCTTCAGGCCCCGAGGAAAGTCAGGTATTAAATGCTAAGCTTTACAGGGACACCTAACAAGTACTGATGCAAAAATTTTTGTTTCTCCTGCACTTTTCCTTAGAATTAGTTACTGGCACCATAAATATTTCTTTTATTCACTCCCATGTCTTGCCTGTCTCTAAGTCTTGGCTTATAAAATGTTGGCTTCTCAGCAAAAGTCTTCTCAAACCTCTCTCTGAGATGGATTTTCACAGTCTCTCGTCTCTGGAGTATCTGCTCAGCCTCCATGAAAAAATAATTATAGTAAAGTTAATTGGGTTACTATAGATTTATACACTGGTGTAGAAAATACAGTTGCCTTTTGTTTCCCAGGTTCCACTTTTTATATTCTGGTAGGGGATGGTCTTGAATCTTAGTCACTGATCCAGAGCACATGCATTCTGTCTCTGGCCTTGCTTGTGTTAAGTGGTTTTCTTTAAAAGAAAAATTATTTTGCTATCCAAACAGAGTCAATTCAACAAAAAGTGGGAATGAGATATGAAAGAAGTCACGATCAGTAAAAAAAAAAGAATATAGTGTAAGTGGCATTGGAGACACTAGTAGAAGCTTTGTTTGTTATTGTATTTGTCAAAGCATCGCTGTGAGCCCCTAGCTCCTGGAAACTTGGTGGCTTGCAGAAAGAAGCGGTTTGGGATTATAAAGAGAATATGTTTGTTCAAGGTTTTGTCTTTTTTTTCCCTTTTTGTGTTAGCCAATTTTATTAGGCCCTATTCCTTGACCAAGAATTTGATTTTTTTTTCCCCAGAACTCCTGAGTCTGTGATGTACAGTCTGACAGGAACTGAAGGTCTCCTCAGGCTAGTTGCCAGTGGCTATACCATGGGTTTATATCCTGTATTTCCATTTTCACCTCTCACAACAGCAGTGAAGACACCATCTGAAGTAGCTGTAGGCTTGGTGGTGTTGGAGGCAATACGATGTCTCTAGAAGATTCTGAATGCACAAGAGTAAACATGATAGCTTCTGGGCATGTTCCAAGACTGAAAAACAAACCCTTCTGCATCTCCTCAGTCTCCTTCTGTCTGGAGACATGAACACTGTCAACAGTGCTTGCTTCGCTCAGGGGAGCATATGCATCACAATATGGCCTTTAATTACTCAGTCATAAACTATTCCTCAAGTGATATGGAACCGTATCCATATTGCTCTGCAACCTCAGATCACTGTTTGCTGCTCTGCCTGTGCCAGGCAAACACAAGCCTGGAGCCCCTTGTGAGGGAAGTACGTAGAATTACATAGTAATACATAATAAAATATTGGCGTATGGTTGAAAGTTGTCTGTAGACCACTTTAATTTTCAGCTAAAAAAAAAAAAGCTTGCTGTTGCAAGGCTGCTGTTTTGCAGTGTGTTTTTCTACCCACGAACTCAGTACAGCTTTGGTGCGTGTAGTTGGTGTTGGAGGACACATCCTCGCTGAGCCCTCAAGAGCTGGAGCAGCCACTGCATGACCTAAGGAAGGTCCTGAGGAGCAGTAATGAATATGAATACATTTTTCAATCATGATAAACCTACGCCTCGCTGTGGGTTTATGTTGAGAAACTACAAACATTAGCTTCAGATTGACTCCTGGAATTCTTAATGATTGAAGTTTCTATTCGTCTGCTGATTTTAGTGATATTATTTGACACACAGGCCTTAATTCTTCCATGTAGGCATGCTAGCGCAGACCTGCTTATGTAGAATTCTGCAGGGCTCAAATCTTACGTTGCAATAGGCTGTGTTTTTTCTTTCTTTCTTTTTTTTTTTTCCTGCTCTTAACTTAAAGAACGGACACATTTGAAATATTTGAGAATCTAACGCATGACCTCAGATGTCGTGTGCAGAGTGTCAAGCCATTGCAGTGTGTAATTTTAGGGATGAAAATGGGTTTTGGTAAAAGGAAATGCTGATGTATCCAAAACTGTGCAGTCCCAAAGGACGCCACTGTAATGTAATTTGCTAGAGATTAAAGCAAGAGGGGAAGGGTCTCTACTGCCTGTCATACTGCACTAACAACAAACATAGCAAATTTTAAAATGATTAATGGTGAGATGATAAAAAAATATTAATTTTAACAGATGTTAATATACAGTATTTAATAGGAAGAAGGCTGTGCAGGATGTTTGATATTTATTTATGTCTACTCAGGGGTACAAAAAGAGAAGAGTATAAATTATTCCTGACATCTCGATTCTCAACAGGATTCTGTTGCATGTAGAAAAGCTATGCAATATCTTTAGTTTATTATAAGCTATGTGACCTGTGCGTGTGGTTATGAAATAAAGTGTTGACAAATGCTTTCCTCTAAGCAGAAAATAGTGCTGTCAGCCTGCAAATGTGGAATTGCTGTGCTTCAGCTAGCACTAAGTCTTAGGCTCTGTTCAGTCATTTTGAGGCGATGGTCGTAATGCAAAAAATACAGGCTTGAAGAGAGGCGCTTTTATCAAACTTGAGAGTAGGGCACTGGAAATTGCGTGCATGGCTGAGGATAAAAAATAGGGGTAAGAAAGGCAGGCAGGGGGTGGTCGTGACTTTATCTTTCCCTCAGAACCCTTGTGCTGGTATGGAAACGGGTTAGAAGTGATGTCCCAAGAGAAAAGATAGTTAAATGTAAAAATTGAAGGCATCGAGACTCTACTACACATGGACACAAGGAGGAGAGCTGCAAATGCACTGTGGTGTGAAAAAGGAGGAGAAACTGGATCCTTAGCGGTATAAGTCAACACAGCCCTGTATGAATCAATGGTTAAGTACTAAAGGAACAAACTTAGGGAGGACGGTGCCTGGTTGCTCAGCAGGCAACCAGAATGGTGGGGCAGGGGAGATGTTGTGTACACTGAGGGTGTGGGTGTGGAAAGAAGGGACAGAACCAAACAAAAGCAGTTAACAGGATGAAGCCTCCTCTGTCCCCCGCTCTGTGTGTACAAGACACTCACTGCTAGACGGTAGGAGCAGACCCAGCTGTGGAGCTGTGGGCTGAAGTCCAGCCTGTTGGCTGCACGGAGCCAGGTACTGCTCAGGGGGAATCTGGCACCAAACAGTTTGATTTTAGAGGCTTCACTCTCACCCACCCTCCATGGCTGCTATAGAAGGAAGCTTTGCTTTTCTTGGCTGGAGTAGCTCTTGCCAATTGACTTTATGAATTGAATCCATTTGCAGTAAGTGTCCCACTCACAATAAATATGCAATCCTTGCCTAACAACTCCCATGCTCTGTGTAGAGACAGGACGCTTATATTCATGAAATGAAGAAAACAGTATGTTCAGCTGCATTATTAACACTAGAACTTGCTGTCAGTAGTAATACATTTTCAGTAGCAATAGCAGGAAGAGGTTGAGATGGAGACCAAGGGAGTCCTGGGCAGGGGTCCTGGGGAGGAGAAGTCCTATGTAATACCAGAGGGGCAACTGAAACTGTATTTACCTACTACAAATCCACTTCCTAGGAAGAAGCACCTGAGAAGGAAGATGCTCTATGTTATTTGCCACTCTTTGATTACAAAATCTTCACCACTTCTTAATGTGGACAGAACCTCAAGTTGTCATCCTCGCTGTCTCAAAGATCAAGTCTAACTTCGACTACAGTCTCGCCACCACAACTCTTATACTAGCTCCTCTCAAACTCTCACTACTCTCTTCAATCCAGAGCTACTCTTTTTTCCTGAATAATCTATTCCAGAGCACCTTGTTTCCTACTGATCCCTTCTGGTTCTCCATGGTGCTCCCAACCCCCTCCTAAACCCCCTCCTACTGGAGCTCTTTTGTCCTTTCCGAGGTCCCCTGTCACAGCCTTCTCACCTCAGGCACTCCATCACTGCCCATTCTGTTAACTGTGTCCATTTTGGTGTCTGTCACCTCTTGCTGCCATACCTGTAGACGATTTTGTGGTTTGGGGGAAAAGGAAGAAGGAGTCAAGCTTCCTCTCTCCCTCCAACCCAGAAGCAATCAGCAATTAAGAAAAAAATCCATATAGAAAAGACCTTGGGGAGATATCTAGGGAGGAATAGACATATGGTAATCCCCAGCTGTGAAGTCCCCAGGACTTGGCAAAGCATATTGAAGCCCCAGAGCAAAACAGCTGTTGGGGAGAGAAGAGTGAGAGCAGGAAGGTAACTGATGTGGGACCATCTTCTTACCCACTTTTCATCTCTCACTGTTAGCAGCTAAGCTTGCTAGAGTGAATCACAGGCCTGCTACCAAATTGTTGAGTGCGAATCTGTTAACATATTTAATTGTTAACATATTTGATTCCATTTGTCAGTAAAGAGAAATCTTAGAGACCCTCTGAAGTCAAGCACTCATCCAAAGGAACAGCACATAACACTTCATTTGGTTTGCTGAAGCAGTCTTACAAAGCTTATTTAAGTTCCAAAGAAGCCTTTTTTTTTCTTTTTTTTCTTTTTTTTTTTTTGCCTTGTGTTCTCCTCTATCGCAGGACCAAGCCCTCAGAGCATATACAATGCAGTTGACCTATTGCATGACACAATCATGCGATATCAGTCGTCCCTAGGAATGAAAAGAGCGGGGACCAGACTGCAGCTGCCCAAAGCAGATAGCAGACCAGCTCATCCTGGTAGGCTGTAAGTCAGCCTCAGGCTAGATATAAAAAAAATTGATCAGTATTTACATTTAGGTTTTATTTTCTCCAGTTCAGGTCTTCAGTCCTTTGTATTGTCTCAGCCACTTCAGCTCACGGCCCGGCTGGTTCTGTGCTGTCCCAGCTCTAAGAGGACCTGGAGAGCATGACTTGTTTTCAGATGCAGGCATTTACGCAGCCTGGTGCTCTCATACACACTTCCCCAAAGCCCTTTTTAGATGCAGGTTTGGAGACCTTGTGCCAAGTTCCCTGGTACGGGTCCTCCTGAGGACTGACAGAAATGCTCCAAGTTGAGTTCTGGGACAAGGCATACCCCATTTGTCGCGAGCTACATTTGCACAGCGGAGTATTGTGATATTCTCTGAGAATAGCAAGGAACAGGCAATCGCAGGTAGCCTGGGGTCAGAAGGAAACTTCCTCTCAAGGGTACGTCATTATATGTTTGTCTTGCATTTTCTTCTGAAGCAGGCGGTGCTACCATTGTTAGAGCGGGATATCAGATTCGACAGCCCCAGGGCAACGCGTGCTCCTTTGTTCCCCTTCCTTCTGCCTCGGAGGCAGCTGGAGGTGGAGTACCTGTTTTCTGTTCTCTCCTAGAGTCCAGGAAAGGTCAGTAGCAGGTAGAATATTGCTTTTCGCTCTAATAGGGTTCCTTATTTCTGTTGCACATCAGTCTTGAATTCTTTAGCGTAAGAGTTTGTAGTGCAAGGTGACCACCTAAACAGGGAGACTTTAGAGCTGTGCGACATTACCCTTCTCAGCACTTGAGCATTGCAGCATGGGGGGAAGAGTGGCCACACATATGAAAGCAGTTGACACACAGAACATTTGGGGAAGGGGGCAACTGTTTTAACAGGGAAAGGAAAGGCACAGTGGTCTCCCGGGTGGGGAGGGCAGGCAGCAGGGAAAAGGGACTGTGCTTCTGCACAAAGTTTGCCTTGCAGGCTTTCATCTTCACGCATGTCTGAACATGTGGATAGTCTTCTACATGAACCTCCCATCTGTCAGAACTTGTGCGGCTGTCCTCAGAGAGGCCAGGGCTGGGGCACTGGGTGCCATGTCACCAGGGTCCTGTACAGAACAAGCCCATCGGACCTGAGGCCACACACAGATTTTGTCCAGAATTCCCTCCAGAGCGCAAACCTGCATTACTGATCCTTAATTCTATTTTCACTTATCATCCCCAGCTGTTTCAGCCTGCAGTACTAGCTCTTTTATTAGTAACAGCTGCACCAAATTTCAGAGGCAATGCTCTTGTTAATTCTGCCTGAAGCAGACTCTGAATGACTTGAAATGTCTCTAATGTATTTATGTACGTTTAATATTTGTGTTACCATTCAACAGCAAAAGTGAAGACTAGAATTATACCCAAATACAAGGAAAGAAGAAAATATTATTAAGTAAGTGGGCTACCTTTAGCTTTTATCTTTCTGCTACTGTATTTGTTTTGGGGTTTATGAACATAATAAATTTCAGGGACTAAGTGGAGTCTATTCAGTCTATTAAGGTTCATTTTCTTTTAATACTCTAATCCCCTCAGGATGCCATTTGCCGTAATTGTTTCTTGAATGATCCTCCAGTGTTTAAGCTTCAGCCTCTGACTCATAAGCTATTCTGCATACACTTGTGGCTCTGTGCAAAGAAAAATGGGACACATGACATCTGTTTCAAATTTGTTTTTCTTTACTTAGCAATTATGCCCCTTGTCCTCTTATCTGTCTCCCAGCAAAAAAAATAGTAAGAGCATTTGGCATTAACTATACTGTTTAAGATTTTATATACCAAAATTAAATCTCCTCAGACTGCATTTTTATAGTCTATAAATTCAGATTTTATGGTCCCTTCTCATACTTTTTTGTCCTTGGATCAATAGCATTGCCCTTCTTCTGAACTTTACAAACATTACAAACATTAGGCAGGCCCATGAAGTCGTGCTGGCCGGAGAGATAGATTGCATTGAAGGGAGAGTGCAGCCAGACTACACTTTTTCCACTCACAACTGGTTTTGACTTGTGGCTTAAATTCTACATATACTTTCACATTCAGTTCTTTCAAAACTCCTTCGCATTGTTTAGATTAATCTAGTTCACAAGTAAGTATTTATTTTTAACTGTTCAATATTTTTAGACTAATATCTGTTATTCTCAACACTACAGTTTTATTTCCATGGAAGTCTTACTGAAAAAAGACAAAAAATCTTTTTAAAAGTACAATCTGTGTCTCTGGTAAAGCAGTTTTTTTCTCTGCATTTTCTAAGTGTTTTGCCCAGCCTGACTTGAAAAGTCTTGAAGGTTCTCTGATTTTCTTTGGAAACCATTTTATTCTTATAGAACTTAATATCAGGAAGGATATTTGTCTGACATTTGGTCTGAATTTCCCCTTCTTAAATTCATGTCATTGCTGATACTGTGTTTTTGTGTATCATACTAAAGGATGCCTCACATCCCTTAGCAAGACTCCCTCCCCTTGCCCTTTAGTAGTACACTTAGCCAAGCTACGCATACTCAGCTCTTTTGATTCAATCATCATTCAATCCCACTGTGCCCTGAACATTCCCGTTTCTGCTTTCTGAGCTTCCCCCAGACCCTCCTGGGGGTGAAAAGCGCTCCCAGCTGAGTGCAGTACTGCAGTGCAATAGCACCAGAACCCATCCTGCAGCTGTGCCAGCTGTCAGCAGCGAAAAAAGGCAATGGGCCCATCACAATATACACTATCTACAGATTTGCTCCCATGCCTAATCTTGTGCATCCCTGCTACTGTACTGCAATATGATGCCTTCATTTAGGCACTTTAAACCTGCTCATTTTCTGCAGTTACATGTCCTTGCAAGTATGTCTGACATGTAATGCTCTACCACTCAAACTTCTGTTACAGCATTGACACTTCCACAGTTCTCACTTATATCGACTATATCATGTATAAGGTTAAGTTCCTCCCAATAGCCATACAAAAGCATGCTTTTATTTTAATGTATCGACTTGCAGGATTTTTCAAATATATTTCTATAATTTCCATATCTGTTCTGTGTTATTTCTTTACCAAAACCAGTTTCTGCAGCACTTTCCAAGTTACTATATGAAAATTTAACACTATAAAATTCTATGCTGTACTACATATATTAATTGTACATCATATTTATACTTTGCATTTATGTATAATACTATGTCTCAACCTTTACATTTCCTTAATTTATGCTTCTTTCCTTTTCTCAATTGATAAAAAATGAAAACATCAATATATGCAGAATTTTATCAAAAGAGTACTTCACCTGGTTAGGAACTGTTAGTTTTATCCCTGTTTTTTTTTCTTTCTTTCCTTTTTTTTTTTTTCCCCTAAAAGTTCTAGTTTACTGTAGTTTTTTTATTCAAGCTGTTGATTTTTAGGGCCCTGGGACGGCTGGTTAAGGGATCAAGAGCACAAATAGTGTTCTCCTCTATCCCACCATTTGCAGGCGTCAACGAGGGGATAAATAGGAGGAGTCAGGAAATTAACTCCTGGCTCCGAGACTGGTGTATCCGGCAGAACTTTGGCTTTTTTGATCATGGGCTGATCTACAGGAAACCAGGCATGCTGGCAACAGGTGGGGGAAGCCTAACCCGAAGGGGAAGAAAGATCCTGGGACAAGAGCTAGCAGGGCTCATCTATAGGGCTTTAAACTAGGTTTGAAGGGTGATGGGGATGAAACCAGGATTACAAAAGTGGTGCCTGGGAGAAGCGTACCAGTGCTTCTGGGTAAAAGTGTTAGCAAGGTCTTGCAGCCTGTCCCAGTGATGGTGGGGGATGGTGAATTGTGTGACAGCAAAGACATGAGGGGTAGTGATAGTTTGGTAGCTTCAGTAGTGTCTGAGTATGATCAGGTGCGAATTAGGGCTTGTCCCCCCAGGAAAGTGGCAGGACAATTAGCCCAGCTGAAGTGCATCTATACTAATGCACGCAGCATGGGGAACAAACAGGAGGAGCTGGAGGCCATTGTACAGCAAGGAAACTATGATATAGTTGCCATCACAGAAATGTGGTGGGAGGACATACACAAGTGGAGTGCTGTAATTGATGGCTACCGACTCTTCAAAAAGGATAGGCAAGGAAGGAGAGGTGGTGGGGTGACCCTCTATGTTAGGGGCAGTTTTGAATGTCTGGAACTTAACAGTGTGGATGACAGTGTTGAGTGTGTATGGATAAGAATTAAGGGGAAGGCCAATAAGGCAGACATTGTGATGGGAGTTTGTTATAGACCTCCTAATCAGGATGTAGAGGCCGATGAAGTATTCTATAAGCAGCTGGCAGAGGTCTCACGATCATCTGCCCTTATTCTTGTGGGGGACTTCAACTTCCCAGACGTCTGCTGGAAATACTATGCAGCAGAGAGGGAGCAGTCCCGGAGGTTCCTGGAGTGTATGGAAGACAACTTCCTAACACAGCTGGTGAAGGAACCAACTAGGGGAAGTGCCCTACTGGACCTACTGTTTGTTAACAGAGAAGGTCTTGTGGGGGATGTAAAGGTTGGAGGTCGCCTTGGGCAGAGTGATCACGAAATTATAGAATTTTCAATTCTTGATCAAGTAAGGTGGGCAGCCAGCAAAACTGCCACCTTGGACTTCCAAAGGGCAGACTTTAGCCTGTTTAGGAGCATGATTGAGAGTGTCCCTTGGGAGGCAGTTTTGAAGAGCAAAGGTGCCCAGGAAGGCTGGGCATACTTCAAGCAGGTGCTCTTAAAAGCGCAGGAGAAGGCCATCCCCTTGTCTCGAAAAACGAGCAGACGGGGAAGATGACCAGCCTGACTAAATAGAGAACTTTGGCTGGACCTCAGGAAAAAAAGGAAAGTTTACATTCTCTGGAAAAGGGGGTTGGCAACTTATGAGGACTATGAAGATATAACAAAGCTATGTAGGGGGAAAATGAGAAGGGCTAAAGCTCAATCAGAACTCAGCTTGGCCACTGCAGTTAAAGACAATAAGAAGAGATTCTTTCACTGTATCAATAGAAAAAGGAAGACTAGGGAAAATGTAGGCCCACTGATGAATGAGACGGGTGCCCTAGTGGTGGAAGACACAGAGAAGGCAGAGTTACTGAATGCCTTCTTTTCTTCGGTCTTCACTGCTAAAGCTGTTCCTCATGAATCCCACACTCTGAAGGCAAAGGGGAAGGTCTGGAGAGAGGAAGATTTTCCCTCAGTTGAGGAGGACCGTGTCAGAGACCACTTGGCCAAGCTGGACATTCATAAGTCCATGGGCCCTGATGGCATGCACCCGCGAGTGCTGAGAGAGCTGGCGGATGTTATTGCTAGACCACTCTCCATCGTCTTTGAAGGGTCATGGAGAACAGGAGAGGTGCCTGAGGACTGGAGGAAGGCTGACATCACTCCGATCTTCAAAAAGGCAAGAAGGAGGACCCAGGGAACTACAGACCAGTTAGTCTCACCTCTGCCCCTGGGAAGGTAATGGAGCGACTCATTCTGGATGTCATCTCCAAACATGTTGAGGAACAGGAAGTTATTGGAAGTGGTCAACATGGATTTACCAAGGGTAAATCATGCTTGACCAATCTGATAGCTTTCTATGATGTTATAACTGGTTGGCTGGATGAGGGGAGAGTCGTAGATGTCATCTACCTTGACTTTAGCAAGGCTTTTGACACTGTCTCCCATAACATCCTCATTAGGAAGCTGAGGAAGTATGGGCTAGGTGAGGCGACAGCGAGGTGGATTGAGAGTTGGCTGCGGGACAGAACTCAGAGGGTTGTGATCAGCGGCACAGAGTCTAGTTGGAGGCCTGTAACCAGTGGTGTCCCCCAGGGGTCAATACTTGGTCCAATCTTGTTTAATATATTCATTAATGACCTGGATGAGGGGACAGAGTGTATCCTCAGCAAGTTCACTGATGATACCAAACTGGGTGGGGTGGCTGACACCCCAGAGGGCCGTGCTGCCATCCAGCGTGACCTGGACAGGCTGGAGAGCTGGGCAGAGAAGAACCTAATGAGGTTCAACAAAAGCAAGTGCAAGGTCCTGCACCTGGGGAGGAAGAATGCTAGGCACCAGTATAGGTTAGGGGCGGACCTGCTGGGAAGTAGCTCTGAGGAGAAGGATCTGGGAGTCGTGGTAGACAGTAAATTATCCATGGCCCAGCAATGTGCCCTTGTTGCCAAAAAGGCCAATGGAATCCTGGGCTGCATAGGGAAGAGAGTGGCCAGTAGGTTGACGGAGGTCATTCGCCCCCTCTACTCTGCACTGGTGAGGCCACAACTGGAATACTGTGTCCAGTTTTGGGCTCCCCAGTTCAAGAGGGACAGGGAACTGCTGGAGCGAGTCCAGCGAAGGGCAACTAAGATGATTAAGGGCTTGGAGCATCTGCCTTATGAGGAAAGGCTGAGAGAGCTGGGAATCTTTAGCCTGGAGAAGAGAAGGCTGAGGGGAGACCTTATTATGGCATACAAGTATCTAAAGGGTGGCTTGAAGGAGGATGGAGCCAGGCTCTTTTCAATGGTTCCCAGTAACAGGACGAGGGGTAATGGGCACAAGTTAGAATACAGGAAGTTCCGTTCAGATACACGGAAAAACTTCTTCATGGTGAGGGTGACAGAGCACTGGCACAGGCTGCCCAGGGAGGTTGTGGAGTCCCCTTCCCTGGAGATTTTCAAGACCCGCCTGGATGCAGTCCTGAGTAACGTGCTCTGGGCTATCCTGCTTTAGGGGAGGCAGGGGAGTTGGACTAGATGATCTCTAGAGGTCCCTTCAAACTCTGAAAATACCGTGATTTCGTGATTCCGTGATTTTCATCCCAATAAGCCTTAGTGGGACACAGTATTCACAGTAGGTAAATGTAGAATGCAAACTTTAAAATGTAATTTCCACATGACCACTTTTCTTAAGTAACTTTTTAACAAGAATTTTTCTAAAATGATAAGAAAATACCTATGCTGTGGTTTTATACTCAGTTTTTTTCCACTGAAAGAAAGGAAGGGAGAGGGATAAGCATTAGGTGGTGAATGGTGGAGAAAACAGTCTTTCTGTCATCAGTGTATGTTTTCCTAATTGGGAAAGATAGAAAAATAGGAAAAAGGGAGGGAATTTGGAAAACATGTATTGGTTCTCTTCTTTTCTCTTTTTCTCACTAAGAAATTAGGAAAGTAAAGAGGAGAAAATTAGAACAGTTTAATTTTTCTTTTTTTTTCAATGTGCTTCCAATTTTTCATATTAAAATAGGAAAATTTTAAAATGGAGTTTGTTCTTACTGATGATATTTTGAGGACAATGTGAAAGATACTTATGAATTTTCAGTAGGTCCTACTGGAGCCATATGGCAAATGTTATTTATGATCTGGAGTATTCATGTAAAGTGTATCTGTATGGCTGAGGTGTCCTTTTCTCAGGCTCCTTTCTACTCCCCACCCTCCTTTTTTCCTAAAAATGTTAGTCTGACTGTCGATGCCCGTAATCTTTCAGTGACATAATTAGCGACACATGAAAAGGAGCTGTGTCTGCTTGCACAGTGAGGGCTGGCCAAATGCCGTTTATCAGACTGCAAGTGGTGCAACAGTCGTGGATGTATCATCAGCGAAATACGCAGCAGAATGTAAGTAGAGTGGAAAATATGGTGATAGGTTCTGGGACATTGCTTGTGCAGCCACACACCTTAGTCTTGTATTGTTCAGTTTGCCGAGTCTGTGGGGAAGTCTCCAGCTTCGGGATGTATAATCTTCTCCCTGCCGATTTCAGTTGACAAATTTCTCTGGTGGCAGGTGTATGAAACCTAATAGACTGATTGTCCTTAATGAGAATGCTCTGCTCCCTGGAGAGACCTGCAGCAGCGTGCTTTAACTGAGCACCATACTTGGCTCCCTGTGCCTCGCTCTGCCAAAGTGCAGGATTCAACCAAAGCTTATGTCTCAGCATCCCTGAGCCTTTTGCTTTATTACACTAGAGAAAATCGATTGTTGTAGCATGAAAATGTAGGTCATGAATGTATGTTCTCTTTCCTTCTCCTTGAAATGACAAATTTAGACGATTAATCTCCGTGCTACCTATTTCCAGCTTTGGCTCTCAAACAAAGAATGTCAGAGCAAGTGGTACATATATTCTTTAAACTAAGTGACATGAGGCAGCAGCCAGATGAATAAACGTCTTCCATATTCGGAGCTTTAAGTAACAATTACAGTATTACAATAGGAGGTATGAGAGCTCAGGGCGACTAAACTATAGTGAGTAAATACAGAGCAACTGTTGGGAAAGCTTTGTGAATGATGGGAAAGGCTCACCTAGCTGGCTCTACAAAGTGAACAGCAGCCCTTTGGGGAGTGTACGATACCTTTGTAACGGAGGGCTGTGTGTGAACACCGATAATGAAAATAAGATTACACCTAAGAGATAGGGAAAGGTGGTTTGCAAGCACTATGCCGAAGGAAAACTGGTGAAAGAAGACCAGAAAGCTGAAAAAAGCCTTTTTCTCATCAAAAGGCAGTGCTCAAGGAAAGAAAACAGCTGGTAAGGGGAAGGGAGAGCAATATCACTGGTGATCAATTGTCTGTACAAAAGAGAGGTCAGTCATCGCATACTGGGGTGTTTAGTATATGAGGGGAGAGCAGCTGGTGGGTGAAAACACCTCATATATATCTAACATTTTATCCCAGCTGCTGTGTAGCTTAAAAAAAACACACTTTGACTGTTGTTCAGTTATGCAGGGAACTTGAAACTCAGGTCCACTCAGGAATTTTCAGTATACTCCTTCAAAATTCTATGAGAGCATAAAAGTTCCTTTTCAGAGGCAGCTTTTCCAAGGCACTAATGGGATTAAATGCTCAACTTCTATTGACTTTTAATGTGAGTTAGGCATCTGACTTCCCTTTACGCCTTTGAAAAACTCCTTGTTAATCTTCACAGTTTACAATTTGCCCTCTGAAACTGCTCTTTCTTAAAATAAATAAACTCTGGTCCTCCTGGGAGTTTGAAGGGCTGTACGTCTTGCAAAATCCCCCCAGGAATGCAGCATATGTGGTGAGGGAGGATTTTTGTTCATTATTTTGCTCAGGTTCTCTTATGCAGTGTAATGCATAAATCTGAGCCCCTGAACATCCACCAGTTCAACTAATAACTGAAGGTAAAGGTGGAGAGCAAAGTATCTCAGTCTTGTGGTCCACGGTGTTAAGGGCAAAGCTAAATCACTACGGTGATATTTGATACGTGATTAATAAAGTCTGATGTTATTTAATGGTACTACCCAGATAGAAAACCCCCACCAAGCCCCACCAACTGAACACCTGCTTGTGACTCCTGCTTAAAGAGAAGCTAAGCAGAGAGGTGCCCTTGCCCAAAGGTCGCATATTATGAAGAACCACTTCTATTGCCTCTTTCCAGACTTACAGAGCCACAAATGCCTCTATAGTTTTGAAATAAGCTGCACTACTTGAGCTAATGCCCTGAGAGTCTCATCTGCAAACATCTTTGCTGCTTCAATAATTCACGTTGTTTTATGTCCTCCTAGGTATATTACTCATGACTTGATTAGCGGCCATATCACATCCTGAACTACAGTCATCCTTCACTAAACCATAAACAGATGTGTGTGCTCCACACCCACTTAATAGAGACTTCTCTGTTCACATTACAAATAAGAGCAAGAGCAGGTTAGAGAGGCAGTGTATGGAAGCAGAACAAAGAACATAGAAGCACCAGGGGAGGAAAAGTTCCAGTAAAGCAAATGCATATTCCTTGTGTCAATCAAATACCAGCAGAACCAAAGGTAGTTTGAACTGCTAAACTTAACGATCTCTGAGGCCAGTGAAGTAAGCTTGCACAGATAACCTCTACAAAGTTCGAGTCATAACAAAAACCAGCGAAGCCACAAGCATTCCATATTCAGCGGAAGAGGTTCAATCTGATTGTCCTCAGATTTGGCAAACCTGAACACAGGCAGACCAACTTTGAGATGAAATTAAGGGCAACATTTTACAAAATGTAATGAAACCAGTAACTGAACAGAAAGAGCAGATGCATCTAGGACACAAAGAGCAATGTCTTCTCCCAAAGACAGCAGACAGCCAATGAGATTCTCATCAAGAAATGAATTCAAGTCCTCACATTTTATTTAAAAACCCAAACATTTATGTTTCTCTTTTTCTGATTTTAGAAACAGAAAATATTTTACAGAGACTGGGATTGCATCAGTCACTTAGACTTATTCAGGCTTTGTGTGGGAAGGTAACTTTAGAGAGAGTCTTCTTGCTGGTAGACCAGAACTGTCAGTCTCTCATAGCCTGGAGTTTTTGTTGGCACCTGAGAAGTCAGTGATTCAGTGGAAGCCAAATTTAGATTTGCAAGTTGCTTTGATTGCCATGGAAATCTGGACTAAACTGATTTTGCACAATTTGCATAAAGATTTAGCAAGATTCCTTAACAGTGATTTTTCTTCTGGATGCCATATCAAGGAAAATAACTTCACAAACACTGACCAATTTATATCATTATTTCTGTTTCTGATTAGTTTGTCCAGAACAAAGGCGAGGTTCTCTTTGCATACTTCTGAAGTTATGGATCTGTCTGAGCAGCCAGTGCTGTTTTGTTTTCAAGTGTGCGACTGAGCCCCTGGGGTGATGGTTTCTGTCTTGTGTGTCTCCCAACCTACCAACAAAAGCAATTGTCCTCAGAATAAGAAGAAACTGTGCATGTGACATTTAGCCATATTTAGCACAGTTGTAACATTTGCATGACTTTTCATTATTTATTAAATGATATTCCCGTGTCACCACTCAGACATTAAAGGCTGGTTTTGGCACACCAGATTGAAAACATATAGCAATATGCAGAACAGTTTAGAAGCACAGCAGTAAAAACCCCTGCATAGCTAATTTTACAAGTATTGAAGATTCTTCCTTGAAGTATGTACGTCTGCTGACCTATTTCATGCTAAACCAGAACAAAAAAATTAGAGCAATAATTATACTTTGCATCGATGGCAGAAAATGCTGATACATCCCATTCTAGAACACCTGACAAGTCAAGCAGGTAGTTGGAATTAAAAGATTAAAACAATGAGTAGATATTTAACACTGCTGATTGGTAGCTATCCTTTTTCTGGACAGCTGACTGTGCATATACGCAGCACAGAGCCAAGATACACGAACCAGCTTTGAACTCGTTACCTGTGGCACCACTAGTTGTGTAGGTACTTCAGGACTCGTCTGTGTTTGGGTTTCTCAGCAAATCTCAGTAGCCTGCAAGGTGTGCTCACAGCTATGCTGCTTCTGGCAGCACAGTAACTCTCTGTGTGGATAAGTATCCTTCTATTCCTGCACAGCTGGAGTTGGCGAGATGAGTTTGCTTACCCCTATAAAACATCACTGGCATGGTAACATTTCTGAAATGGATGCAGTATTCTCAGCGGTAGCCGGTTTCCACTGCTGAAGCAACATTTGCTCTGCATGAAATTTGGAAAAAATACAGGGACAACCGGCCCTTTCTACAGTGGTTGCTGTTGAAAACCCTCATCTATGAGCAACTACCACAGAGCAAGAAGACTAGGGTGCCTGGCTTGCTGGGCTATAGCAATAGTGACTGTAATAGCCACTGTACTGCATGGTTAATTTCATGTAATCTCAAGCACTGAATACATCTCAATAGCTGTAAAGTTGTAGCAAACTTTGCACAATAGAGGAGAGTGAAGAAATATTTTGCTGCAGTGGGATACAAAAGGACAATATATGTCAGTGAAACATCTTTTGACTAATTGTTCTTACCCTTGCATTTTACACCTTCAAGAAAACTGTTACTGATGTGTTTATTTTTACCTTAAAGGTTGCTAGGAGGTGTTAGACTGGTGTCTGAGTGCTTCAGTTGCAGTTAGAACTGAGATTGAAAATCCTTTTGGTCAGAACAGGGAAGGATCTTTCTTTTGCTTTCTGAGGTATATGCTGACTGTATGGTTACTCGCTTACTGCAATTTAGGTTTCTTATAACAGCTGGAACCAGATATTGTACTGTCTGCCAACAGCTGTTTTCACAGGGCCCGGAGTGGGGTTCGGGTCACCACAGAGGATTTATTGTATCTTTCCATTTGTACACTCGCAACCTCATTTTACTCCTTAGCAAGGAAGACTTTATTTTCGATTAGGGACCCCTGTGACAAGTGTAAGTGTAAGGATTATTGGTTCCTTATATTTATCTTCTCCTAGAAAATAAGTTTCAGCATTAGAATGATTTTGCACCCCTCTTGCACCTGCATTGCAGCTTCCAAGCCTCAGGCTTGGGCTTCTGGGTTACACAAAGAATACAAAATAATGCTGACAGGGAGTGGGAATGTACTGAAATTATCAAACATCCGTTACTACACAATTTACATAAAACATATTTTAGCAAAATGAAATACATTCCTCATTAAAACTCTTCTCTTTCAATGAGGCATATCTTTTACGGCTCTCTTGCAAAATTTAAAGGAAATGCATGAACACTATTTGCCTCAGTCTAGGGGCTTTGTTAACTTTTTTTTTAATTTATTTTGTACTAATAGAACCAGTGAGGACCATTGTATCTGTTTTTAAGGACAAGCAGATTAAAAGGATGGACTAAATTTTCGTCAGAGGACACGCTGTAATCTGGTTTAGAAAATACCGTACACAACCAGAAGACACTAGAAAACATAGTGTGGAGTACCATAACTGCACTGACTCTAAATAGTTTCCAGCAATGTTTTGTGTTGAAAATCAATCTGATTTCATATAAAGCTCCAGTATTTTCCGTATATTGATTATAGCAGGGCTCTTCCTTGCTATATATATACATGCTTGATATATAATAGCTCTTCCTTGAGCTGCAAGTAACATATCAGCACTTTCCATTACAATTTCTGTTTCAGGGCTGGTAGTCTAGAGACAGATATTTCTCTATACTAAATGTAAACTGTTTCTGCCACTGGTGGGTACTTACAGAGACCAATGGGGCTGAAATTCTCATCATTTACTTCAGCCAATCTACACTTCCATGTAAAACTGTCAGATTTTTTCAGATTTGTCTCAGAAACGCTCAACCCAAGCATTCTGTCAGAAGGAAAAGACCAACAAAGGCTGAGTCCTTTCACATGCTCTGACAGTAATATATATGACAATGGGGTAATTCAGCAGGAAATACTATCACAAGCTGATAAGGTACTGGTGTACCTACTGATTTCAGTAAGACTGGCTCATAGAAAAATATACAACCCTAAGACAGAACTATGGCAAATCTTCAATCGAGATACTATTCCCACTTCAACATATGAATGTGAAATTTGGAAATATCACATGGATAAACACGTGCCTAAATGGTTTGAAAGTGAACACCTCAGGGAAAAACTAAGTAGTAAACAGAAAGAATCTACAACAAATGCACAGATTTATTAGAAATTTAGCAATCATTTAGCACTGTCTGGAAAGGAAAATGGAAATATTTAGAATGTATTAAGGGTGAAGCCAATGGCAACCAACCATTAGGCATTTGGGAAAAAAGGAGGATACAATGCAAAGGATCTGCTAAAAGTCCTCAGGAAGGAAAAACTTTCAGGAAGTTAAAGAGAGAGAAGCAGAGAGTATTGTCCTGGTTTGAGGTAAAACAGAACCAATTTTGTTCAATAACTTCGCTTCTTAGCTGGGCCTCTTCTAACAACTGAAATTAACTGCATATTGTGCAGACAGTGTTCACTCTCTCAGAGTGATAAGACCAATGTTTATAGCTGATGCCCAGGCATGGGATGCAGAGAGGCTCCTGCTTACACTTATTGCCATAACAGCCAAGGCCAACCAACTTTGTTATTTGCCCCCTTGGAGGGTCGGAAGCGGAAAAGCATAGTGGGGTCCCACCTGGAGGGAGGAGCGGACAGGACAGGTGACCCCAAACTGACCAACAGGGTATTCCATCCCATCTGCCTCATGCTCAGTATAAAAGCTGAGGGATCAAAGGGTCACGGGCTCTTCCTTCAATGGCTGACGTCTGAGGAGGACTCTCTCTGCCTGTGATCCCGATCCTGAATCCAGATCCGGAATCCAGTTCCCGTCCACCACTGAGTCCAGCCTGGGACTACCCGAGTGCCAGCCGGTGATGTGATTGTCATCTCGGGAGCTTGATACGGTTTTGTATATATTTTTCATTATTTCTTTTTATTTTATTATTAATATTTCATTAAAGTAGTTTAGTTTCTTCTAAACTCGTAAGTCTCTTTTTCATCCTCTGCCTCTCTCTTTGTAGAGGGGTAGAGGGGAGCATCTGTCGGTCCCGTCTGGGGTCCTTCGGGTCCCCAGTGGTGGATTTGGCCTAAACCACGACAAGTACACAGTGATGGGATACTATAAATTTGTACAATGTGAACTTTGATGATGGGAAAAGGGCTTCAGGAATCTGATAGAAAGAGGAGAGCATACCATAGTCTCCAAAGTAGAGCAGAAGTTTCTCAGGTCTGAATTAAAGCAGTTTGAATCAATAAGAGGAAAAAGTGACTTATGTTTGTTATTTATATTCTTATACAGGTCTTCTTTAGATAGTTCTGAGAAATATTTGGAATCTTCTTTACCCTGGAGGATACAGCAGAACTAGGGAAAAGGAAATATTTTATTTTTAACTCTGTAGCTGGTGGGAAGTTTTCAAAGCTGGCGTTCACAAGGTGTTTGTGTCTTTGTGGCAGTGCAGATAGTCTTATCAAACTATGCCTAGAAATTCATACTCAATCAGCACAAACTGTCTGGTTTGGGGTGCTACAGGTAGTTTTTATCTGGTTAAATTTGATTCATATTTTTTTCCTAAACCTGAAGACTTCAACTTGATAAGAATGTCTGGATACCAATGTGTTATTGTATTTTTTGATTATATACGATACACCTATCTCTAAGAAAAGTACAATAACCACATCAAATTAAATGGCAAGTGTTGCAAGAAAACTTGTTAAAAAGAAACCTTTTCTTCTCTTTTTGGATATGAAATACAAATAACACAAAGCCCAGCAGCAGTTATATCCTCTGCAAGCAGTAATGCTTCTGACACTAATTGTTATTTGCTGTGAGCTGACACTTTCACCAGCACAGTGGACATGCAGTGGATAAGCCATCCACCTTGATAACACCGGTCCCACTTACTACTGCTCTATTTGCATGTTTAACTGCTTTAGAAATATAAAGTAAGAAAGCAAAACTGTTTATCTGGAGAGCGACAGTATAAAAATGAGCCTACAAAAGTGAATATGCCTGACAACCGGCTTTTAGCTGCCTATTTGCCCTGTTCCTCAGTACAGTCCTCCATCTGGTTCTTTTTTTTTTTTTTATTTGAAGAAGACTATATAGCAAACTTATCTTCACAGCATCTTTGTAGGTAACTTAGAATCACACATGTGAGTGTAAATATTTTTTTCTCTCAGGTCAATAGAGTGAATTGAGGGAAACCTTCTCACTGTTTGCATGCAAGAGAGGAGAAAAATTCTGAATTTTATACTCTGAGAGCGCTCGTTTCGTAGCTTAAAAATCACCCCACAAATGTGTTGTATATGTCCTGCAAGGACCTCCCTAGACAGTGAATGACAGCTTCAGGATTTATACACTTGGAACACCTGATCCAAATTATCAAGGTGTACTTTTTCAATTGAGTAAGCTTTGGGTCAAGTGCTGTGTCTTTGGCCAGCCAATCCCATTTTCAGGGAATAAGTCATATTCTTTTGTAATGTTAGTGTGTAGATTCATAGTAATTTCTTCTGACCTCAGAGATCTGCAGTGTACTCACCTGTATGTGAACTGTTCTCCTAAGGATCCATTTATAGCTAATGAAGGGAAACAGACACTTTTTGGGTGCAGTTCGTCTTAGCTATTTGTCCTCGTTTGAGCAACATGGGACTAATTTCTCTTCTAAAGCTAGGAAAAACTGCACTTTTAGAAGACTCTAGTGTCTGAATTTGTGAAAATATTTACTTTATAGCCAGCTACGGTATGCGGGTTTCAAGGTCTCAGTGTTTTCAAGTTAGCCAGGTGTGGGGATGAGGAGGAGCGAGACCCTGGCACTTGACCCAAGCTGGCCAACAGAAGTATTTCAGACCATGAACGTCACAGTCAATATAGAATCATAGAATGGTTTAGGTTGGAAGGGACCTTGAAGATCATCGAGTTCCAAGTGCTCTCTCTTCTATGAAGGCTGTGATCCTGAGAACTTCTTGTCCCGGCGCCGGACCCCTGAGCCCTTTCCTTCCTCCCAAAGCTGTAGCGCTCGCAGCGTCTGATGTTTACTGCCCACTGCTGGGAGTGCACAGCTCCTACTGATAGAATTGGCTGAGTATAATCCTCATATATTTTCTATTGGTATCAGGATCAATATTGGTTCTTTAGTATTATTAGTGTTAATTAGTCTTATTCTATTAAATCTGTTTATATTTGAACCCTTGGGTTTCCTTGTCTTTTCCCAATTCCCAGGGGAAAAGGGTCACCGGGTGATAGAATAATTGTCTAAATAACAATAAATTGTTGTGGGTTCCTCAAAGCATAACACTATTCCATGTATGTACTTAGGATAAGATGAATCGTGTCTCTGCTACACTGACTAGACAGATTTCCATTGATGGTAGACAAAGCCTTGGAGATTAGCTTACACGGATGTCTGCATGCGGCAGATGAATGCCACCTCTTAGTGTTCAAAGCTGACCCTGATAATTTCAAACACACTGCCAAGTACAACAGATAATCATTACTGATACAGGATTAAATTCAAATAACTACCTAAAGGCTTGAAGATATTTATCTAATTTCAGTCAATTTTCTTAATTGTTTGTTTTGGTGAGTACATGAGAATCGTTCACACCAACCACGTTTCTCTACTTTAAACATCTTTTAAAATATTCTTAACTCTTTCATGGAGCACTGCAGTGCTGTTTAATGACAAGTGCCTCTTCTTGCATGTAAAAATTGATTGCTGGCCCCCTGTGTTTTATTACCTAATTTCTTTTTCCATTTCTAGACCCTGAGCTGCTGACTGACTGCCTGGCTTGACCTCAGACCCACCTCAGCACTGGGGATGTGCCTGGTGAACACTGGGTTGTGTCTGACCCTGATCGTGATTGCTGGTCCAGCTCTGCTTGCCCTGCTTGCGCACTATGGGACCTCGCTGGTGAGGTCCCTGCCTGGCTGGTGTCCGCCTCCCCATGCTTGTGGGGCAGGCCCCTCTTGCTGCACCCTGATGCTCAGGATTGAGAAGAAGAAGTCTTCTTGACAAGTGAAGGTAAAGTGTCTGAAGGGAAAGATCGCTATATCGAAACGCGATGTATGTGGTTCTCAACCCTCAACAAGAATGCAACTAGTGATTTCTTAGACAGCAAAAAGGATGCACTCTTTATTACACTCGTGTAGTATGTGTGCTTTCATTTTTCAGATGACACTGTCCTCACGTCCCATCTCAGAACCTGCCTGCAGTCCCGGCCTCACCAAGGGCTATGTGTATACTTTGGTTTTCCTCTTGTGTAAAGCTTTCTCATCGTCTTTTCCTGAGAGAAGCTCTGTATACAAACTTTCCTTCCATGCTGAGCCTCTGATGTTTCATAAATCACCTAGTTTTCACTTTTTGGACACTCCTTCTTCTCTGACTTTCTCTTTTTGGGCATTTCAGGGCCTCGTGCCTCCCTGAGGCAGGAGTTCTGCATGCTCCTCACAGCCCAGGGTTCATTGGCACTGCCCGTTGCTACTGTACTGTTGCTTCTGTGCAAGTCCCCAGATTATTATATCATTGAAACAAAATTATCATATTCTGAGAGGAGATTATAAATTGATAGTGGCAATACATAACAAAATACAGCAACGTGGCAAACAGATACATGTAAGTATTGATCATAGCGAAACGATTTTGAAACAGGCCGATTTCAGAGTTTTCACAATTTCTATACCGTAAGTATTTTCTCATCACTGAAGCCTGGCTCCCTTCAAAGCACAGGTGGCATCCATACCCTGTGCTGGAAGAAGGTGTTCGAAGACTAAATATATGTTTCTAAACCTGTGCAAAAACTGTATGTTAGGAACCTGCTTAAAATGAATGCACAAGTTCATCTTTCCTCAGGCAGGCTTCATTTACATGCTGGCATCTTATAAGAATAATTTGCTTCCCCTTTACAGTTAGTATGTTTTTAATGTTCACTTGGGGAACATCTCTTATCTCACTGACTCTGCTTTGGCTGTGCTTTGTTCCCTCCTGGATTTAGTTGTTATGAGTTGCCATGAGTTTGTTTCTGAGGAAGAAAAAAGGTTTGACGAAGTTCCAGCCTTTTTAGTATGTCTATGACGTCTTGTTTGTGACATGAAAGAGGTGAGATGGGAGAAAACCTCTGCTTTGGCAGACCTTACGTTAGCTCTCCAAGGTTTCAAGCAGCCAAACGTGTTTTGCTTATGCAAGAATCATACAAATGGGAACACCTATGTTGACCTCTTATAAAGCAATTACATATGTATGAATAGTTTGGTAGTTGATAGGAACTGAATGAATAAATGACGTGAAGAAAATGTATCTCTTGACCTCTTCTTTGAGTGCCTCACATCAACATCCTGTTTTACTTTTCGTGAAGCTCTAATTCCTGAGAGGATATTTGTTAAAGCTTCAGTTTTATATCGATGATGATCTTATTGCCCGGTGTGGCTGTGTCTGGGGGTCTGCGGTGCCTTTGAACAAAAAGGAGTAATAGCAATTTTGGTGAAGCTGCATCCCTAGGAGCAGAAGCAGAAGAGGGAGATTTTGGAGGAATATTTTTTTTCCCTTCCTTAACTCTGACTGTGCAAGGACTGTGAAGCTAAACCATGAGCTTTGTTTTGTTTCATTCTGGAGTTCACTATTTTCCCTTTTCTCTCTTTTATGGCAGGAGTTTGACATCTCTCTGGACTGGGAGGCTTGAGTTACAGACCACATTTTGTCTACTGAATTGCTACGCCAGCCTGAAGAAATATGAACTACTGCCACGTGAGTACCTATTTTTTTGTTAATCTTTTCAGTGTGTCATGTTCCATATATTTTGAGACCTTAATTGAAAAAAAAAACATATTAAACTTTGTTATTCTTGTTATGGGGACTTCTCCCTCCCACAGATCAGTCTGAGACGCAGTTCCTCCCCCATGGTCGCCTTGGCAAGCCTTAGTATGCACTTTTGTCCCTTGCAGCAGTGGCAGCGGTAACCAAAGCCCAGGGGTCAGTGTGGGGTAAACCAGAAGGAAGATATTCCAGCTCAGCAGGAGCTGGACTCTGAAGCTGTCCTACACCTGAGCTCAGCATGCTTTGGAAGTCACTCTGGCTCTATGGCAATACCCCAAATCAGGAAGTGAGTCTAGATTAGTTTGGATAAAGAATGAACTTCTGAAATTAGTCTCCTGCTGAGCCCTTTAAGGCTCTCGCGGAAACTCAGCTTCCCGTAGGCTGAGACTGTGCAGCTGCAAGTGCATCAGCCCAATGTGTTCTGAGATGGTTGAAGGCTGGATGATCAGGCAATGCGTGGAGGCAAGATTTTGTCCCCTCCTGGGTGTTGTGGCTTCTGTAAACTCAGAATTTTCACAGAAAAACTCACACCGGGTTCCAGCAAACATTTCTAATGGAGTCTTTATCCCTTGAAGGCTGATATGTGTCTGTCTGAAAGCAAACAAGTGAGCGAACAGACTTAAAAAAAAAGTAAAAGCATGATATTCTTCTCTATGTCTTTGCACATCAAGTGCTGCCAGTGACATGCAGCCTTTTTAAAGTAAAGTATTGTTTGTTTAGAACCAAAGAGTGACTGAGAAATCATAACATAAGCCACTAATCTATCTATATTTCTGCCTCCTTCCAAATCTCACTTTTTTTTAGCTCAGAGAAAGACTCTGATCCTCACTGTTCTTGTCACTCTTGTCAACCCCCCAGTCTGTTTTATTTCGCCATCCCTCTCTTTTGAGCACAATTTTTGAGTATTTTTAATGTCTCTTTCTTTGTAGGATAGTCTCTAGAGATTAGGAATGGGATAGGATGCTTATAGACAAGAGCTTTAGCTATCATCTTTCTGGTTTAATACTAAATATTTGTACCTGAGAAAGTATTGCGTTACCTTCTTTTTTGTTCTTTCTCCGGCTGTCAGTGAAACAAACAATACTAAGGCATATAGGAAACACTGCACTATAAATAATACCTAATCAGAATTCTTAATTTATTGAATAGCAAGTAGTCCTATCTGCTACAGCATTATCCTATGAAATATGAATTATACATTTGAAAAAGGAAAAATAACAGATGTGTAATGTTTAGCTACACTGTTCCATTTTTAGCTTCTTTATTTAAAGATGTTGGATTCTTATTCCACAGACAATTTGAAACGTGGATTTAATTAGTTATTTTATAGTAATTGTAGGCTGATAGTAATAGAATTTTTGCTGAATTTGCTGCAGCATAAAGCAACGACAGCTGGGCACTGCATAGAAAACAGGATGCGCAGTATTCTGTTATTAGGATCATTTGTTTGCTATTCCTAACTGTATTTCCTGAGTTGTACATAGCCTTTGTAGCATAATGCATTCTTTGTCCTGATCTTCCTTGTTTTTTTACTGAAAAGTTTTGTAGTATAGACATACTTTGAGGCCACGGCTCTGCGATGTGACGCTGGAGGTGAGGCACCTGTTTCCTCACATTATGTTCCCAAAATGGGTACATTTCACACAAGTGTCACATGGTGGTTATGTGGGCTTGAGTCACTGCCAGGACCATGTAGCAGGTGCATTCCAGGCAGAGACTTCCTCTTCTCCAAGATTTTTATTATAAGCACATTTAGGAAAATGCAAACAATGCAATAAGGAGGCATCCCTGTGAAACAACACCCTCTAGTAAGATAACGCAGAAAAATTTGTAAGTACTCCCAGGATATCTAAACCTTATCCATCCTAAGTCTGCTTTCTGGAACCTAAACCTGTTAAGACATATTTAAGCAATCTATGAAAATCTTGAAATCTTTGCTGCGTAGCATGTTTTACTTCGCTGTATGCATGCAAAGCCCTGGTGTGTTAACATTGTCTTGAAATCTGGAAGTCTCAATTCAGTTGCTGAAACGTAGGGGTCTCTAGTGTGTCCTTGAGATATTGCAGGGATCCGAAATCTCTGTTTGCGATGGGGAGGTACTGTGCCTTTGGATGACTTTCAGTGCCTATATTTGGGCAATGAGATTGAGATCGGAGTGTCTCTTGCTAAGCTGCTTGGTCTCAAAGCAGAGTCTTCCCAAAACAGCACATACAAGCCTAGGTGGAACTGCTTTGGAAATCTGAACCTTATGTAATTGAACTAAAGGAATAATAATCCCTTTCAAAGAAATCCTGTTGTCAAATTCTTAGCCTTACAACAGGAGAAGGCCAGAAATAGAGTCAATGGCGTAAGGATAATGAACATCTATTTAAATTCTTGCATCAACATTATGCTTTTTGACTTTCTTTCACGTAAGCAGGTGTATCTCAGCAGCTTAGCTAGAATAGTCTGGCTCTATTCATATCACAAGGAACAGGAAATAATTGACAGAAATACATATAATATAATAAGGAGCTTTACAGATCGGTAGATTCCAGGACATAATGCTATGTATTGATAAATTAAACAGTAGCAGGTAATGTTTTTGGAGCCCCAAGAATCTGTTTGTACTAGTAAGCTATTAGCGTGGTGTCTTGCATGGTCGTGGTAACTCCCAAAAGTGGTTTGGATGAGGACGCTGTTCTGTAGCAGACTTTACCTATGTCTCCAAAGCCATTCTGTTTTGGCTGGCCTTGGCGCTGGAGAAAAATTCTGGCTATGTCTAATTTTCTAACACAGACATAGCCTAAGAGTTGGCAAAACACCGAGTTCCAGGCCATTTTCTTGATATTATCTATATGGCAAAAGAGACAATCCCATGTTAAGTGGTAAAAATTCTTCATAGAATTTAATAAGGCCCATAATCTTAAAAACATCAACAAAAACCTCCCTTTCCTCCAGGAAAAAAATCTAGCAGTTTCATTCTGGAACTTCTTTGTTAAATCCCCAATTTTTTACAATGGCTGGTTTTGTTAGCTTTGTCCCATAAAAAATTGTTGCATTAAGCTGTATTTTTAACAAGGAAAAAAACAGGAAAAGAGATCATATTTATTGTTAATATAAAACTCAGTTGCAAAAAAATCAATCTTTTTCAGCAGTCTTGGAGAGTTGGAAATGAAGTGAATGACAGGCCCTGTGGTAACATATTGTAGAAAAGCTCTGAAGGTTGTTTTTAATATAATTTTCACTTCAAATCAGCTTAATTATAGTCATCAATGCGGTTCATTAAATACCTATAATATTCCTGACCTGACAATAAATTTGGTATGCAATATTTCATTGGCTTACCTCCATTTGCGAAACATTACATTATACATTAACTCACAGCATCATCTATACTTAACCTTGTGTACACATACACGCACAGAGCACAATTTTTTCAGTTAAAGTATTTTGTCTCATGAAATATCATTTATCACTATCAAAATGATTTTTCTTTCTAGTCAGTAAAAAGATAGTCTGTTTTTACCAAATCGATGTATCATATCAACATGAAAACCCGATTTATTAAAAAAGAGATGCACTTTACATCAATGCTAAATTATGTTTCCCTCCATTCATTATCAGCTTATGGTTCGTTAGGTCATTACATTTTCAAACCCCAGTTTTTCCCTTACTAGTTTCAACAAAGTCACTAAAATTAAATCTTTATATGAGTGCCACAGCTGTCCCCTTTGAGATCAATAGCCATTACCTCGTTATTTCCATTTCCTGGTTGATTTCCATTACACAAAATCTTTGCACTGCATTAGTGGTCTAAGTTGTAAATTTAGCCATAAGTTTGTTTTTAAAATTCAAGGGTGATTGCTTCAAACAAAGCTTAGTAGTTAGGATAGCCTATATTATTTAACTTTGAAAATCAGAAACAGGGAAAATATTTGTTTTACAGGACATAAAATAAAAAGAAAGTGGCCTAATTCCAGCCATAGTAAAATGTTATAATATTAGTACCGACACAGTACTGATTATTTCTGCTGGTTATAACCCTGTTGTTGGGGTCTACTGAGCCTCATGGTGACCTTCACTGCATGTGTTACAAGTGAAGGTGACCAGAATTGTGGCTGGTGTCTCTGCAAAACTGTATGTGCTTTTTTGCGGAGTGTGGGTACCCTGTTTGGAACCTTGAGCTCAAGCATCTTAGCAGTCTCACAGAAAGCAAGTATTGATGGAAAATCTTCAACATACATATTCAGAAGGGAAAGCTTAAAAAAGGAACAAGGCCACATGTAAGCAAGCAAAACCAAGCAAATCCTTTCATGGACTCTCACTTCAATACTGTCACAGGTTTTGTTTTTCAAAAATTGTTAAGTCACTTCCTGTCAGGCAAGAGACTTTCCCAGCCTTCAGCTAAATTTTCATCTCAAGAAAAACTGCCTTTGTAGTGGAAGTGCTGACGAAGGCTTAACTACATTATTATGAAGCCATGCATAGCTAATAAATGACACCACCTTTCCTAGCAACTTTTTTTTGCATGTTGTAGGTGATTATTAAAGCTCTCTGATATTATTCCAACCAGAAATTCCTAGATGCCTCTAGTTCTCATTTCTTGTTGTGTCAAAGGGGCACAGAATGATTTGCTCTGCTCTTGACAGGTATCCCATATCCCAGGCTGATGGAATTCTGCCTGGGATTTTATAAAAGAGCCAAAAATGAAAGCTCCCTGGTTTGGCACCCATAGGCACTACAGAGTATCACAGGCACCAGGGATTGCCTGCAAGCGTGCTCACATTAGTGAGTAGAATTCAGGGTGGTTTTTGGCATGGGCACAAATCCAGTTCAGAAACGTGGAAAAAACAATAATTTACTGCGTATTGTAAAAACCACCTGAAACATTATTGTGAAGAAACAGGAAAGGTGTAAGTGTCTGTAAAGTCCAGGCTTTAGGAACATATTTGAAAATTGTATTTATTTACAATAATACAGTGTACTGCCAGCTATTGTTGTAACATAGTTACAAACCCATGCAGGGATGATGCACAGTTAATGAGCTCCAGGCAGTGTACATACCCCTCAGCCGGAATCCTGTCACCTCTGTTGAATAATTTCTCACTATGTGCTATATTGAATAGAGTTCTTTACAGCGGTAGGAGAAGACTGACTAATGGGGCAGGAAGGTTTTGTGGTGTCAAACCCCCATGTTTCTGTTAGTAAAGAGGATGCTTTGGTCTAGTGTTCATGACATACACAGAAACAGAGCAGAGTTCTATGGATTAAGCCTTAGATGGACAAAACTTACACTATCATTGGACAAGGACCATCTTGTGAATGATAAATAGCGGGAAAGTTATAAGCAGATGGCACATTATAAACCCACTTTATTACTACCCTATGCTGGTACTGAGCTTGTAGTCATGCAACACATAGCTTTACCCTCAGGCTGTAAGGGTGAGTGAAGGAAGAGTTGGTTGGCAGTAACTAACAACAGGTATTGAGATGCGTATGATATGCATGGTTGCCCCTCTTAGTCACCAAATCTTAGTAACAAGCGTGCATTTAAGCATCATGTGTGCTACAAAATATGGAATGTATTCACTACTTGCTTCGTTATCTAGTCGAAGTGACATACCTGGTGATAAACCCTTAATTAGGCAGTTATGCTCAGCTGAGCATGTCTGTATGTTGCTGTCAGTACTCCTCTCAGCTTGTTTCCTTTGATCAAATCATGGGCGCAGAGAGCTGTTTTCTTTAAAGGGTCAGTCTTCTGTGGAACATCATTTCCGATTAAAAAAATTCCCAAACAATCGGGAGCGAGCTTTAATGTGAATTTCTTTAACTAGGGAAGAAAAGTATTTGCCTACCTGCTAAGTAAAAATGGACCAGTCGTCAAAATCTTTGGGATTGCCAGCAAAAGACAGAAGTACATTTTGGCATGATACTTGTAAATAGCCTTTCTACCTTTCCTATGAAAAGGACAGGAAAAAAGGCAAATCACCTCTTATATTTATCTTCATCTCTGTTTACATTGTACTTCATATACATACCTGGAGTACTGTGTCCAGCTCTGGAGCCCTCAGCACAGGAAAGACATGGACCTGTCGGAGTGGGTCCAGAGAAGGGCCACAAAAATGATCTGAGGGCGGGAGCACCTCTGCTGTGAGTACAGGCTGAGAGAGTTGGGGTTGTTCAGCCTGGAGAACAGAAGGCTCCAGGGAGACCTTATAGCGGCCTTTCAGTACCTAAAGGGGGCTTGTAAGTAAGATGGGGACAGACTTTTCAATAGGGCCCGTAGCGATAGGACAAGGGGTAGTGTTTTTAAACTAAAAGAGGGTAGATTCAGACTAGTTATAACGAAGAAATTTTTTACGATGAGGGTGGTGAGACACTGGCACAGGTTGCCCAGAGAGGTGGAAGGTGCCCCATCCCTGGAAGCATTCAAGCTCAGGTTGGACGGGGCTTTGAGTTGAAGATATCCCTGCTCGTTGCAGGGGGGTTGGACTAGATGATCTTTAAAGGTCCCTTCCAACCCAAACTGTTCTATGATTCTATGATTCACATCTAGCTTCAGAACACATATTTTTCAGCAAAATGAAATGGATGAGCATAATGAGAAAGGGAATAAAAATCACATTTGCTTTTAATCCAAACTCATATTTGTTTTATTCTGTGCCCTCTTTCATTCCTTTATTTAGAACAAACATTAATAGGATTTTGGATCTAATTCTCAATTTCATTATGGATCGTTTGGAGGCACTGCCTCATTCCAGCCCAGAGCTTTGACCACCTGTACACACAAATACACTGGCCTGGGCCAGCTACCCAGAGTAGAGCATTTCATTTTGTTCTGTTCTCCTTCTGTCCTCCCCCTGCATGACCAGGGAGAACAACACAACAGATACATGGGAGGCACAGTTTGAGCAGGTGGCACAGGGAGACCCGGATGTACAGACTGGCATTTCTTAGACAGGAGAGCATTTGGGCTCTGTGCCACAGAAGCAGCACATGTTTCCAAAGGACACCAGAGAACATGTGGGGATGGTGTATACTCAAGTCTCATTCTAAAAGGCAGAGAGAATATGGCAGGATGTGTGGCTGAGGACAAGGATGCCAATATGCCACAGTTCAGTCACAGCTCGTAATTTTTATATACTCCCATGATAACCCCACTGCTAAAGAACAATTACTGTACAGGTTAATGGGTTCTTCTGCTGTAGACTCTTAGATGACGAGTGATGAGTGGCGTTCCTCAGGGGTCGGTACTGGGACCTGTACTGTCAACAACATGGACAGTGGGGTCGAGTGCACCCTCAGCAAGTTTGCTGATGATACCAAGCTGTTTGGTGAGGTAGACACACTGGAGGGGAGGGGAGGGATGCCATCCAGAGGGACCTGGACAGGCTGCAGAGGTGGGCCCAAGCCAACCTCATGCAGTTCAACAAGGCCAAGTGCAAGGTCCTACATCTGGGTCGGGGCAATCCCAAGCACAAATACAGGCTTGGCAGGGAATGGCTGGAGAGCAGCCCTGAGGAGAAGGACCTGGGTGTGCTGACTGAGGAGAGGCTCAACATGAGCCAGCAATGTGTGATCGCAGCCCAGAAGGCCAACTGTATCCTGGGCTGCATCAAAAGAAGTGTGGCCAGCAGGTCAAAGGAGGTGATTCTGCCGTCTACTCCACTCTCATGAGACCCCACCTGGAGTACTGCATCCAGCTCTGGAGTCCCCAACATATGAAGGACATGGACCTGCTGGAGCATGACCAGAGGAGAGCCAGGAGGATGATCCAAGGGCTGGAGCACCTCTTCTATGAGGAGAGGCTGAGAGAGTTGGGGCTTTTCAGCCTGGAGAAGAGAAGGCTCCAAGGAGATCTTATTGCAGCCTTCCAGTACCTAATGGGGGTCTACAGGAGAGCTGGGGGAAGACTTTTTACTCAGGCATGTCATGATAGGACGAGGGGGAATGGCTTTAAACTGGAAGAGGGCAGGTTTAGATTAAACATTAGGAAGAAGTTTTTCACTTTGAGGGTGGTAAGGTGCTGGAACAGGTTGCCCAGAGAAGTTGTGTATGCCCCATCCCTGGAGGTGTTCAAGGTCAGGCTGGATGAGGCCTTGGCAACCTGGTCTAGTGGGAGGTATCCCTGCCTATGGCAGGGGGGGTTGGACTAGGTGATCTTCAAGGTCCTTTCCAACCTAAACCATTCTATGATTCTATGATAGAAAGGAGTATCAAGTGGGTTATGCCCACAGCTGGAGAAGAATGTATGACGCGGGTGGAAATAGCTTCCCATGAAGGAGTGAAGAAATAATCCAGAGAAATGGGATTATTGCCACTGGGGAGAACCAGTGCTAATTTAAGACCTGGTCCCACCATACTTTTTTTCCAGGCAAACCAGCAGACAGAGGACAAACGGAGTGAAAAAGTAGTTCTGAAGTGTACTGTCATCTTGTGCTGTCCTTACCCCTCCCTCATTATTATGTAGTCTGTGAGTAAAGTTAGGCTCAGATAGTTGTGGGGTTTTTATGTTGCAACTAAAGTAGAAGTAACTTGAAAAAGTGTGAGCCTGGTTTTTTGTGTTTTAGAGAGCATTAAGAACCTTGGTGACAAGGACATGCAAAACCAAGCGGCTGAGGCAAGTGAAGAAGTGGTGAAAGACTACTTATTAAAAAAGAATAAAAATAGCAGGAGTGGAAAGGACACATAAAAACATGGAAGGTTTTCAATTTAATGAGAATGGTAAGAATATGAAACACAAGTTCAAGATGTGCAGTAGTATTTTTATACATGTGCTTTCGGAGACAGTAGTAAGGGAAAATCTTTGCCTGAATTCTAGTGGGAAAAGTGACATTTATGTTATGAAGAGATTTAAATTTTCTACAGACCCTGAGTGAATTTCACTATGAAGATTTAGCAAAAAACTTATAGGTGAAAGATTGGTTTTATTTAAAGAGAGAGTTGAGAGAAAAATGAGACTTTCTGGCCATCTTTATCAAATCCCAAGAGTCCCTTTCCATGTTGAATTGGTTTCTGTGGAAAAAGTGAGAAAATGTTTTGCTTAATGATACAAGAAAGCCTGAGAGGAGAGAGCTGGTCAACCAAGGAACAAGCTGCACTACTTGGTTTGGAAAAAAAGCCTCCGCTTCACATTTAAAGAAAGTTTCCTTTCAGTTTGTAGGAAGAAAGACTATCTGTAAGTAAAGGAGAGATAATAATAAATTGTGAAAGGTAAATGTTTCCATTATTCAGGGACTTTGTGTTTATATGTTCTTTAATAAGCTTCAGTCTAAAAACCATAACAACAGCGTCTGTTGAATATAGTAACGCTGAGAAAAAAAATACTACTTTAAACATGGAGATTATACCACTTCACTTCTCCATCTGAGACAGACATGACAGGGGAACAGATTGTACCTTATATTTAAAGACTGTCTCTTAAAACAGCACATCATACTTTGTTATCATCATATTAAGTGGCAAAGGAGATTCTTTACTATGGTTACATGAATTTCAATGTAAGAGAGACATGCACGTTAAGATGCTGGTTGAGTTAGAGGGAATACTTTGCACTTTAGAAACAAACAAAAAAAATCCTATAAATGTTTTTCAGCAGAATACTGACCATAGTCAGTTGGCTGTATTTACAAAGGTATCTTGATTATGCTTGAATTAATTATTTACGAGCCACCAAACAGGTTAGAGCCTGTTCCTTTTCACCTGTAGCTGAATTGTATCCTGAAAAGTGTAGGCGACTGCCTAACTGGGTTTAGAGTGGCCAAACACAGTCCATGAGATTAATACTTCAGCTGCTGAGGTGAGCTGAGACATAGTCTTTTGTTGTTTATGGGTTACCTGAAGAGATTATTTCAGATAAAGGTCCTCAATCTGTTCCTAAAGAGTTTCAAATACTCCTAAGGAGAGATTCAGTAAAGCACACTCCGTCTATTACTTATCAGCTAACAGTATCAGATAGGTTAGCTGAACGCTTTTGCAGACACTTTCAAAGGGCCCTAGGAAAAAAAAATAATTCAATAGTCTGCCATACAGAAAATTCCAGCAAAGTTGTTTCTCAAATATCAGATGTGAATTAGATTTGATTTATTGGATTGTGTTTTAGCAAAACAACTAAGAAAACAGTGGAGTAGATGTATTTTTAAAACCTGAGTACACATGCCTTGACTAAGGAGTAAGTTCAGGGAAGGATATTTTGGGGGGTGTTGCAGTCCGTGTTTTCTGCAGCAGGATTAAAATGACAGAAAATGAAGAAATGGGATGACCATTTGCTCCGATGTAGAAACTTGCAGAAAGGGCACAGATTTGCCAGTACTGAGGATGTTTTTAGAAAGGGAGAAAGGAGATACATATATTGCTGCAGAGGCATGAAGGCAGATACACACATTTTGATCTGGGGGACAGTAAAGATACTTCTGGATCAAGCATCTGTGTTCATAATGAAATATAATGCTTTACAAGTCCAATTATACAAACACTTAAAAAATTGAATTGTATGTAGCTACTTCAGTGCTATTCCAGTGTGATTATACAAAGTACATGTAATTCATATATACATAGTGGGTAAATATAGTAAACATGAAAAACACAGCCGCAATGGTTTTCATTTTCACGCATGTCACCTCTGTCTTTATAGGATGTCACTGTGTCAAAAGGAGCCATTCTGTGAGGAAAAGCTGTTACAACGAACACCAGAGGAGAAACACCCTGCTGCCTCCAAGGGCCTGACATTTGTTCTTTCTTACCTGGCTACTCCACTTAATCTAGAGAAAATGTTATGACGTATGTTCTATGACAATCCCACTGTATATGAACTGTAGCCAGTCCCATTAGCGATCTTGTAAGTTAACTAGTCATTGCTTTGCTCCTGGGAACTTTCTGAACCTATAAAACCACTTTCCTTTCTGAAATAGCTGAGTTTTCATTTTTCATTAAGAGGCAGTCACAAAGGAAACTAGAGGCATCGGTATGTCGCCTCCAATTTCAAAAAGTGCTGAGCAGACAACGTTTGATATTTATTAACCCTAGATAAAAATAGCAGTATCTTAAACTAGAAGTCTTAAATGTCATCCTTTTGTTTTTTACCTTGAAGTGGTAGGAATAATATCTTCCAAAGACTACCTGGTAATTTGCAGCCGGCAAACGAGTGAGGTAAATTGCAAGGGATCTTTTGTCATCTTTATTAATAGCACCTTACATTTTCTGTAACATCTTTTATCAGTCTCCAAGACTGATCTGTGCTTTTACTGAACATGGTTTATTTTTTTTAACTCTGTTTTTGTGAAGCTTGCTTGAATATTAAGCCTCGACAAACATAAATTACATTTAATAATTATGCTAAACATGCATTGAAATCTGTCACACAACAAGCAGAAGTGTCTAAGAAGCATTTTAAAGCACTACATTAATTTATTCTAAAACGTAATAATGTCCTACATTAGGTTAAAAATGTTGTGTTGAGTGACCCTGAAAGATTTGCTGACCCAAGGGAGAAAGGTTTTTAAAATGATGAGAGTTAGAAATAAAAGAAAATGATAGCTTTGCACACCAGATTGTTGTGTACGAGATCCTTTGTAACTGAGAGGTATGAACACCGAATCATTTGATGCACCCAGCTGAAGGCAAGGAACAGTGATCAAACTGAAGTCTTGAAAAGTAAATACTAATATTTATGAGATATCTGGAAGTAGGAAATATCCTTGTGATGAAAAATATCATTACTTGCTGCTTCAGTGGAGTAGGTTTTGTAGGTTGCTGTCACTTTGGTGGGTATCTACTTGCCTGTTGAGCGCACAGTTGTCTGGACGGGACAGATCCTCCCTGGCACAAGAACAGGAAGATGTGATGTCTTTGCAGAGATATTTCTCACAGATGAACGCTGCAAAACCCGCGTTGGCATGCTTTATGGCCACAGCTCTAAGAAGCAGAGAAAATCTGCGGACCAGCAAAAGAGGGGACTGGGGACTGGAAAGAAATGCTTTCTCTCTCACATGACACCATCAAAATTGTATCAGGAAGTAAGTAAAAATCATAGGTAAATAATTATTTCTATAAGTAGTTCGTCCTTAACATGTGTAACTATAGCTTGAGAGGATGTTTTTCTTTGTAGTGTCATAGAAATCACTGGTGTGGAACTGGAGCCTGCCTGCAAATATTCCTCTCAGTGACAGATCCCAGATCTGTTATTCTCCAAGAGCACTTCTCTAACCACTACTGCAGGGAACAGTTTGTCTCGAAAGGTTCTTGGAGGAGTATATTATACCAAAAATTTTCACGTATCCAATCTCCCTTTCGGCCTTTCACAGAAGAGGCACAACCTGGCGCAGCAGAGCTCTGCCATGGTGGTGATAAGACTGATGGTGAGCAAGCAGGCAAACAGATTTTTTTCTATATTTAAGCATAATATTTTGGTATTAACAGACATCACAAATGTTTCCATTTTAGTCTATTGGTGTATTAAACTGGGGTCTGAGTTGTCAAAAATGTTGATCACTGGTACTGAAAATGAAATATTTGAAAATTATCTGGAATTAGGGAAACAAGTCTTGAGCAGCGAGGTACTCCAGAAAGTAATGTTTACACTGGAATTCTTAGATCTGAGATTTCCCCTCAAAGTTTGCAGGTACCTGTTAGAGCTATATGTAAGGTATTTGCTTTAGAAATCTGCTGTGGAGTACCCGATGCTGACAGTAGCTTGAAGCTGAAAATTTAGAGTGGACAAGTGAAGAGATCCATAGTCTTGACTGTGCTTATGATTTACTCATAGCCTCATCTCAGGCCTTCCTCACCAGCCATTATAGAATTGTCCCACAGTAGTGGCCCGTTGCTCTCCTGGAGGTGATAATTTACAACAGCAGACGTTGCCTCACCTAAGATGCATAAGGAACTCCAAAATTTCAGTGTATTATTTCTGTATTTAAAGGCTTTATAAAGGTTAACCCGATCTCTGCTGTAACAATAAGAAAATTTCTTCCCTGACAAATTTTGCCTATCGTGCCATTCATGTTTCATTTTTATAGCTGGGAGTTCAAGCCAATGCCACAAAGTAAGAAACTGAAGTAGAACGTTGTTTTAAATTTCCTCTGCCCATTTAGATAGGTAGGTATGAGCAAAGGGTAACAGCACGTTATTTGCAACACAAACAGAACACTTCAGAGGATAATACAGAATTTCTAGATTAACAAATTGTGGCAGCAGGTTTAATGCTTCATTGATAAAACAGTTCATAGTGCCACGTTATGGATAGATTCATTGCAGGAATCTACATGGCTACTCATAGGATTGAGTTTGGTGTTAAGAAACTGCACTCCAGACCAGACTTTATAGCAGTCTGCACTGTCCTGTTGAATTAGGGTTCCACCTTGCATCCACACGTCCAATTGTCTACACCGCCTGCTTATTGATTTATACTCCAACTGATGTCTGGAGCATACCAGCCAATTTACCAGGTGGAGAAACATAGACGCAGGAAATTGAATCCTGCCTTTTTAAGCTTGGGTGACTCTGGTCTCTCAAGCTGCAGGGCATAAACCTTGGGTTATTTTTTGTCTTAATTAGCTACTTGGTACGGATTAGAGCAGCATAGAAATTCTCCCCCCCCCCCCCGAATCCTCACCAAGTGAGTCTGGTATTGTGATTTCTCCTGGGGCTGTATCTGAACAATATGCATTTTTCTTTTCATCCTTTCTCTCTGCACACCAATGCTTCTGATTTTTACCAAGACAGCACAGAGTGACAGAATAGAAAAGACGTAAGGCCGAAAGACAAGGCCTTCCTTAACTTCTTTAGAGTATTCAGGATTATGCAGAAAGAGAAAACACAACCCTCAGGAACATTGAAACCACTGTTGATTTCTTTCCAGATGTTTCTAAGATCATAACATTTCATTCTGGACAGAGCCTGAGGTCAGCAGTGTTTTCTTAATTTCAGATAATTTCCTGTATTCCAGTAATTTTGCTTCTGATTCCAGTTAATTCCAGAAAAGACAGTTGTGCAACTTACAAACATGACTTTAACTGTACTTTTTCTAACCCCACAATACAGTCAAGTCCATGAATCTTTTGTCACACAAGCCAATGGACCACCTTGACTGTTTTGTCCATCTGGCCCTGAAAACTTTCCCTTTTTTTTTTTTATTTTATTTGTTGTTTTGCTGCCTGCTACTGCCAAAGTATTTCTCAAAAAAATAGGCAATTTCTATGTAATCAGCCATCTATACATTAGAACTTGCATCTCCAAAGTAATCAATCCCTTTTATTCCCGATTGCCATGGAATTATTGAATTTCTGGTGCACACCCTCTTATTAAACTCATTGTACCTTCAGCCCTGCAAAACATGGGGATTGAGAACTGCTGGAAGTGTAATCCCGTTTCCAAACAGTTGCTCAGTTGGCGATGTTGTTAGCAACACAGGGTGGCAAATTGCTCAGGCTTCCCAGATAACGGATCATACTCCAAAAGAGTTAAGGACTGAGATGACTGCCACTTTCATAGTTAATAAAAAAGTTTTCTACAAAGAAGTTTGTAAGAAATTCTCTGTGCACCAATAATAAAAATATTTGCAGGTGATATGCCTTATTTTTTTTTGTGTATTTCCTTTTTAATAAGGGACTGATTCTATCCCTGGATCTATGTAAAATGAAACAAGCTGTGTGCATGTGTAAGGTGTGATTAGAGATTTCTGTTTTTTAATTTAAAGTCTGCTCTCCCTGACCTTTCAACAGAAATGAGTTACTCATAATGCCTGTGTGACTCCAGAGTCTAAAAATACACCTGTAATATCGATCTGAATTGCAGAATATATGGTGTCAAACAGAATAATATTGTCCCCTTAAGACTTCATTCTGTGAATAAAACCGGGGTAATAGTTCTTTAACATACTTGCTAGAAATCTCTGTCCTGATTAAAGCTTTTTTTTTTTTTTTTCCCTATGAATCAGGTTTTATCAGTGGGGAAAAGGGAGTCAGTGTTCTTTAAAAAAAATCATCACTTTAAGTATTTAAAAAGTGAATGAATTCAGAAAAATCCTGATACATTCCTGTATTTATGGAAGTGCTTGGCTTGAGGGTGTGAGAGCATTATCTGTTTAGACCTCCTCATCTCCCAAGAAAGTGAGGAAGACAGTAAGTAACTTCCATTTCTTAAAATTATACCTTTCACAAAATGATTTTCTCTTTAATTAGGAGAAAGCTCCACGTATTTTTCTTATTTGAAAAATATGCAGAAAATGAAAAAATAAATACGGGGAATTTAGTCTGAATTCATTCTTCCTTCTTGCTACTGGAAGTCAGGTCTTTTTTAGAAAATTAGATGAGAACACACACAAAAGAAGTCAGAATGCTTGATTTTTTTTTAAATTATATCATAATTTATTTGGGCTAAAATACTTTGGTGAATATTTCTATATGGAAAAAGACATTTTCCATTCAACTTTTAAATCTGCATATTTACATTATGACTTCAGAACTATTTTAGAAGTCACTAAATACTGAAAAAAATTTCTTTCAAAATGACCAGATTCATATGGGTTAAATTCAACCTTAGTTCTTGTTTCAAGTGTCTGTTCTTTGAAAGCAGCTGAAGGTTAGTGTCAACCAGTAGGAAGCACCAGGAATAAAACATTTGTGTTGATAATCAATAAGGTGCTGTGGATTGAAGAGTTTTCTTAGGAGAAGGGAGCAGGTGGTAATGATCTGGGCAAAATCACTCTTGGATCTGACTGGGAGATTGAACTTATCAAGGAAGAGAGGATATGACAATTCACTCTTATGTCACCAGGTAAAAACATGATATTTATTATTATAACAAAAAAGGGTCACATGAAGGTCACGTGAAACTTTAAAAATTATTTTTATAACTTGAAATTTTTGGTTTTCTAGGGTTATATCTTCCAGAGTATTTTGAAAATTGGGTGTTTTCAAGTTTTTACTAGTACTTGAAAGATTTATTAGGTACTTAACAAAAGCTATGTAAGTTTGTGTTCCAATCTCTGAAATTGCATAAGTATTCAGTCTTTCTATGGATGGTATATTCCAACGTTATAAATTTCATTTGAACAACAATCTTTAATGCAAATGGTGTACTTTTGGCATTACCCTTAAAAACAAAGTGCAGCAAGTGACTTCTGACTTCTTGCCAGTTGGTCCATTATGACTAATGTACTTTGTATTCTGGATCTATTGAGCTGTTCTTGTCGGTGTGTACTTTCGGTTACCTCAAAATTGTGCTTCCCTTTGTGGATATTGATTTATTTAAGTTTATTTAGCCAGAAGCATCCATAAAGATAAACCACCTCATCTTGTTATTATTTTTAAAACTGGAGTTGAAAGTGCATCTAACGCTACTTTGAATTATATCTGGTTAAAACCTGTAGGAATTAAGTGCCTACGCTCTGTGTAGTGAAATGTGAAGTCTATGATTTAAACTGAAGTAGTTGAGTTCAAAGTAATAGAACTGCAGAATTGCTAAGGATAAGTAAAGCTCAATTGTTCAGCATGAAAACAAAACGCACACCACATCAGGAGACATGAGATAGAAGGAGGAATAAATAAAAAGAATGTTTTTTCTCTTTCAATTTAAAAAAAATACCTAGCTGGGTTTTTTTGTTTGTTTTGTTTTCTTTTTCTCCAGAGGGAGTCTTTTTTTCAAAGGCTCTTACAGTCTGGAAAACTAACTTTTTGGCACTTGTAGTTGTCGGTAGGTTTTGAATTTGGAGTACCCCATGCACCAAAGCCACTGGAGTGCAAGATGCAGAGGGCCGGGGGTGAGCGCAGAGGGAAGATGGCACTGGTGTCTTGGCATATGGCGCGAAGGCAGCACTGAGACTGCCCTCGGGATGTGCCTGGCTTTCCTTTGGGGATTAGGTCTTCATTTTACTTTGCAGCATAGCCCACAGACAGCCCATGGACCCCTCAGGCAAGCAGGAAGGGTTCGATAAAAATCAGGAAAATGGTGTTTATGTAAGGGGCTGGTAATCTTGGATGTGCCTTTTGGACTTTCCTTCCATTTGCCCAGTGCCCTCACATGGAAAAGCACATGCTGAGGTCAGCGTTTGGCTCAGGCCAAAAAATTGTCTCCATCCTTTAGGTAATCCTCTGAGTATGTCTACCAGACATTGAAAACAAGAGTAGCTCTGACCGCTCACTTAAAAATTGCAGCTGTCAACATTAGTTCCCTGTTTGTTTTTTTTTTATAGTATCCTCAAGTAGGCTTCCATGGAGACAGCCTGGACACTGAGGCATGAGCTGGGCTGGAGGAGAGGAGCATGGCACTCTGCCTTTTGCCATGTAAGTCTGTCATGTAGCAAACATATGGCGGCCAGAAGGCAAGTGAGAGGAGACCAGTTCTATTGTGCGAGCTGTGGTCCTTGTACCAAAGCTTTTTATGGCTATTACAGGTTGTTTGTTCCCCCAAGACTGTCCAGTCTCGGTGTTTAGGTGAGATGAAATGCATAAGTGGTGCTTCCCGTAGAAGCAGTGCAACCTCCTGGGACAGCCCTGAGCTGGGTTTCTGAGCTCCCAGAAGGAGTCAGAGCTCAGACTGGCTAGTGCACGGGGGTTTGGGCATACCTTGTGTGGTATCCACTTTTCCCCAGGAATCTATAGAAACATCACTTCCTGGCTTTGAGTTTTGGCTTCTCATTCCCAAATCCAAGTATATATACACTGCCTAAAAGCTCAACCAACTCCTGGACTTTGAATTCAGGATGTCTTGACCTGGTACTCAAACTGCCCAGACTGTTGACATCGCATAGCTAAGCTGTTAGATGGTTCCACAGCAAATATAATTTTACTGTGAGCTACTATGGGTATAAATCACAATGACAGAAACCATTTGTTTAAAAAGGAAAACTGATGAAAGGGATAAAAGAAAACTACTCATAGAGTTGCTGATTTGATGTATATCTTTGGGGGGGAGGGAGGAGAAACACTACCGTATCAGCACTAGAGAAGTCTACCAAGACAGCTTGATTAATAGAAAAAATATTACCTGAATGTATAAGTGCAGAGATAAGATGAATTTTTATAATGCTGAAGTTTTATAAAACACCAGCCATAAGATTAGAAAGATAGAGTATTAGTTTCTTTAAAAAAATTCTGTACAAGGAAGATTCATAGTAAGTCAGCGCAGTTCTGAATAGGAGTAAAATAAGAGACAGTCATATAATATTAGATTTTGGAAAGATACTGTTTTTTAACGTATGTACAACATCTGAAACATTGTGTAGTCTGATATGTAATTCAGCAGGACTTACTGATAAATTACTTTGTTTGATCAAATGTATCTTCTGTGACTATGATACATTATTATTTTTGAGTCATTACTTCCCGCTTAGAGAGACCACATTAAACAGCAGAAAATACAGAAAGGAACTTTTCTCATACATTTAAAGCACAAAACCTTTCTACTGGATTTCTTGACATATCTTGGTTTGTTTCTTTGTTAAAGAATACAAAAAAAGATTCATTAACTAATCTTACAAGATTATGGGGCTCATCTGAATTTATTTCTATGAACAAATGAGGAATTTGGAAATGAAATAAGTCATGATGTTTTGAAGTCGATAATTTCTGTTCTAGGCATAAAAAGTTTTACAACAGAACAATTAATTTCGCTTAAATAAAGAAAATACAGTTACTTAGAAGCTAACTACTTTAAATATCACTATATTCATAAAGCTGTGCAATATCAGTCTGTCTTCAGATAATGAATCATGACATGATCCTGAGTGCTTAGCTCCTACATCTGCTCGCTGGTACCATGGACGGCATGCCACCTGCATGCTTAGTGATTTCCAGCGCCTAAACATAGTTTCAGTATGAGACGAGGCACAAATAGACACATGTGCGCTGTCAGTACCAACGGAGACAGACGGAAAAGCTGCACATCAAATGCTGTAAAATGTATGCATAAGTTGGTGTGAGTGTAACATTTGGGGGGAAAATGAGTAAATTTATTAACGCTTTTGAGAAGCTCATCAATAGGCTGGTCAATGCACCTGGAGAAGATTAATTGGCTGGCACCCGCTCCTCCTGCTGGTTATCTGAAATTATTCTGTTTACAGGAATTCTAAACCTAAGGAAACTTTACCTGTCGTGGATCTGGCTTGACTCTTATAGCTGTCACTACAGATCTTCCTTTACTGTTCCACAGCCACTGAGACTATTCCAGGCATGTGCCTCGTGTGACCAGAGTTTGCCTTTCCCCGTATCTTTCATGGTATGTCTCTAACCCTGCTGTGGCTTGGCATTTAGTACCAAAACCCTATCCGCGCCCTCCCCCCCCCGCCCCCGGCAAAAACACATGGGCTGTGCCTAAAAGTCTCTGCACAGATATTGCTATGATAGTAGCATTTCCTATTGAGGAATACTGAAAACTACTTAAATTTAGTGTTAGAAATTGAAGTTGTATGTACCAACATGGCTGGATACTTTGCGATGCACGATGCATACCCAATACTTTTATTTGCACTCTGTAATTTTTCTGGACTGTTTTGGCACAGGGCAGACCGTCAGGTTTAATGACCTGGAAAATTTCAGGTAGATTGTTTAAGTATTTTAGGGTAATATGTATGGAAAATAAGTGTCTTAAGTGAAAAAAAAAATTTTTTTGGCTTTCATACTGTGTCTCAAAATGGGTGGGTGGAGTTAAATTTGCAGGATGTTCTGTTCAAATGTCCAAACCTCCCAGTCCAAATCAGTGATAATTAATTGCAAGAAGAATAGGTATTCAAAGAAAAAACTCTGTTTATGCTAATTTCACCCCCCTCAGTCACTTTCATCTGCTGTGTGGCACCTGGGGTAGGTGTTTTTTTGTCATGGGACTGCTTTCTTTTGACATAGCTATGAAAGGCATGACAGGTATTTCAGAAGTATGGTAGTATTTTTTTTTATATCATTGACAGCATCTTTATGTACCTCTGATTTTGGAGGGGGGGGGGGGCATATCATATAGGTCTTAGCAGTGGAAAACAGCCTGCAAATCCAGTCTTTGAGTGAAGTTCAGACTTAAGCCAACAAGAGGTCCCTGGTGAAGAAAAGCACGGCTGGAAAGCAAGTGAGAAACACAAAGCACTTCCAACCTCTCGCTCTTTTGGGAACTCTGTGTGTGTATCTGAAGCCACAGTTGTATTTGCTGTTTGAAAAGGTTGCTCGGGGTTAAATTCTGCCATAAGATTTTGGCATATGGCTCTGATTGGAGTCAATGGGAGTCCTCTGAGTGCATCTGAGGGCACAGCATGACCCTTACTGCTTGTTTTCACTCACTATATTTTTATGCTATGGCACCCCTGAGCAGGGACAATCTCAACTGCTCATTCACTTCAAAGGCCAGCTGTAAGGAAAGCTATTGTGTTTCCTTTCATTCTCTGAGCAGTCCTTAGCCTTCTTTCATGACTTCCTTTCTTGTTGATTTATTAAGCTACTAATGCTCAGATCACAGTCTATAAAAATTAAAACTTCAATCTGAAAGAAAAAATAAGCAAGTAGATAATGTAAGTACAAGATAATAGCACGAGCAGCTACTGGCAGACATAGCATATTTCATTTTCAGCCGTCTTCTCAAAGATAAAGAACAGTTCAATCAAATTAAAAACCTGGAGATTTTCCTTCAAGCCACATTGAGCAATCAAGTCTAAAACCCCAGCCATACTGTGCTCCTGAAGCAGATAATAATATCGGTGATGAGGTATTACTATTAGGAGTAAATGGCTCCTGTAAAATAATAAACTGATTTAACGGGCCAAATGATGATGAGGTACTTTGCATGGATATCCCAAAGGCAGAAATTATTTCATCAGGATTGGAGTCCTAACTTGACATTCCTATTGCAAAGCTCCAGAAGGCTTGAGGCTCATGGCAGTCTTGTGATTATCATGATGGAAACTGAAGTGGGACCCTGAAAGCTGACTGCTCCACAGCCTGTTTAAGTATTCTTTGGGGTGGGCAATGCTTAAAGTTCTGCCTTTTGTTCTGTGTTGAATCTTGTGTGATTGCAGGATAACTGTGCTCACAACTAAGGCTGCTACTGAGCAAAGCTTCTTTTGACAAGAGTGGTACAGGCTTAGCATGTTTATGAGGATGATTCATGAAATATTTTATGTTAAATTTAAATATTAAAAATCTTGCTTTTATTTGGAGTTCATGACCTTTTCCCTGTAGATATACAGAGCGTAAGATCTTCTTTTCGCCCTTCCTTCCCACAGAGCCAATTATGTTCTCTGGAGCCTGATTTGAAGGCACATCCATCTGATAGCTTTGCCCAAGGCCTAGTTTTCTGTTCTGTTGCCTGAATTTGTTATTAGGCATTTAAATACAGGGAATGGTAAACAGAAAAGGAGTATCTGCACGTCTGCTCACCTCTGTCATTGGAGCATGCATGAACAAGCTAAGGTGCTAGGGAAGGACCTCCATCCACGAGGACAGAGAGCAAGAATGAGGAACCTTTAATGGAGAAAGGCTTCCTCTGTTCAAAATGCACTTCTACCTCGTGGACGATGGAAGTTGGCCTTGGTGAGCTGTGAACTCTTCTTTAGTCCAACATCACTTGTTTCTATGTACGCTGGACTCCTAATTCCCTAGGAGGCAGGTGCTATCTGCTCTGAAGAATCAATACCTCACGTTGTCTCCAAAATCCTGTGATTTCTCCTAAGATCTACTGCTTGCAATGTGCAAACTGTCCTCCAGCCCTTCTCCCTGAAGAGCAGGTGTCATGTCAACGTGAGAGACACAGTGCTCTGTTTTCAGGATATTACCAGAGGATTTGTTGTGTCAATGACTGCTTGCGATAAAGATGTACAGATGCTTATCCCCCACTCTGCGTCATGGGGTGACAATGTAGAGCTGCCAGAGGAGTTTCTTGTCCTTTTCCCCAAATGGAACATACTCTAAATGATCTTACCTCTAACACTTCGATGACACGCTGGAGAGAGACACAAGAAGAAGACTCAGTTTGTAGAGTGAAGAAGTGAACAACCTGGTCTAACCTTGTAGCTGATCATGTTTTGAATGGGAGATTAGACTAGAGACCTCCTGAGATCCCTTCCAGCTTGAGCTATCCAATGATCTTATGAGAACAGGACTCCAAATACCTTTTCATGTAACTGAGCTTTCAGGCAGTTGCAGGAAAAGTCAGTATGTGAATGTTTAGACACTCAATTTTTCTGAAGAGAGCTCAGATTCCTGTGTATATGAAAGTATTTTTTCATCAAAATTCCAGCAAATAAACACAAAGCTGCCATCTTTGCACTGAGATTTTTATTATTGTAACTTACTATTATCTGTACCATACTACTGAACAGAATTCAGTTTTATTTCCTCTGTCTCCTTGGAAACGTTCATCTCGGTGACAGGTGGAAATTCAGGCCAAGGACATGAAAGGAATTTGGGAGTTTCCTAAATTGTTGCCACCTTTGTGTGATTTGCTTTTTTTATACACGCAAAAGAAGAAAACCATCACAGTAGAAAACTTTGCTAATAATACTTTAAAGAAGACTTGGCTCCCAGGATACAGCTTTCAGATTCTAGATGAGAATGATGACACTTTCTAATTGTTGGGTCTCCAATGTAAATGAAACGTGAAGTAGATCTTGGTTCAAAAATTACACAGTCCTCACAAGTTTTTCCTTTGCTTGGAATTCCCCAGTAGATGGTGAATTGAATGTAAAATTGATTTTAAATAAAAATATAAAGTCAAAACAATTCTCATCTTAGTCGAAGAAAAGTGTAAATATGCATTTTCCGATGGAGTGTATTCTGCAAATTAGATTTTTTTTTTAGGTTTTTTTTTGGTGTGTTTTGTTGTTATTTTCCAGTTGTGCAGAGACTTTAAAACAGTTGCTAGAGCCTTGATGAATAGAGAAAAAGAAAAATGAACATGTTTCTTTGAATGAAATGCAAATATTTTAGTTGCAAAATGTTTGGTTTGTGCAGAGATATCACCAAATTCAGCCATAATTCAAACAAAATGTTTTAGTGTCCTAGGGAGTTTTATTGTTGGAACCAAAGAGTCTTCTGAAACTTTTTTTTATGTCCTCATATATCTTTCTTACTATAAAAGTAATGAATTTACAGAAGAAAAGAAACAGCTGAAAAAATACTGTGGAAGGAATTTGGAGGGCTCAAAATAGATACGATGGATAAACCTGCCTTCCATATATTGGTAAGACAGAGAGAAGGACAAATTGATTTACTCCCAATTTTCAAAACATGAGACCCAAAGCATAAAACCCTCAAAGAACTTAAGGAAGTGTCACCTCATCTTTTAATCTTGAATTTTGTTTTCTCAGAATGACATTTTGTGACTAAAAATTGCCTTCAGCATAGATTGAAAAGGAGTTCTTGGCACTTATTCTAACAATTTATTATCTCATGGAGGGTAGACTATTAATTACTACGAAGTTATCTTTCTCAGCTTCCAACAGATTTTTTTTTTTTGTTTAAGTATATACATGTGAACTGCTTTCCTCGATTTTTCTGGTTTAGATATTAAAAAATGCTCTGACATTTCTAGCTTTTTTTGGGGAAAATATATCACAAATATACGTATACTCACAGAAGAACAGGAGAAGTGTTGGCTGAAAAAAGCTTCGTTGTCAATAACACTCAGGGAGTATTATGTCATCCAAGAATACATAATGAGTGCCTTTTCAGGTTCGCATTTCTGGTATGTTTCCATGAAAATTTCCTGAATGTTTTATGAAGGTTTCTGTGTTTTCTATGAGACTGGCCATGCACAATCTATTTTCCTTGCAAATCAGCTTCAAAAAACTATCTTATCACTGCTTAGCACTTTTGTGATGGGCTCAATTATGTCTTGCTGGCGGTGTTCAGTGTGTTTATAACATAATGTTATCATCTATCAGTAAGAACTATCTATTTAGGCAAAAGCACTTGGGACCCATCAAGAACTGTATTCTGATGAACAGATATCAGTCTAAATGGCTCATATCCCAACAGCTGTTGGGAATATTACGCGGAGGGCTAAGGCACAGGAGGAGGATACAGCCTCTGCCTGGCTAATCATTGCTTGGAGGAAGAGAGGCTTTTTCTCTTTGGAGACTGCAGTGTCTGAAGGTTATGTTAATTGTTTAATCTGTTTTGACAAAATTCTGATTAAGTAATGCAACAAGAGAGAAAATGCACATTTGGGGACTTTTTATTAAACTGAGTACATGGTGTACTTGATCTCTAGTCCAGTAAAAACCCTCCGTCTGCTTTTCTCTGCATAGTTGGAATACTTGATCAGTGATTGTGTTGAGCTTTCCGTTCAGAGGCACGCAGGGCTTCCAGGAGATAGTAGAAATATAGCATATCTCCTTGGTGCAGAGAAATGCATTCCACCTTTGAGGTTCATACTACAGAAGAGTCCTTGGATTCAGCATGTTCACATTGTTGTCCCAAAACTCATGGGATCATTTACCCAGCGTGCAAGCCAATAACATACAGAGTTGAGGTATTAGCTATTTATTAGCAGTTCTGCACAGAGAAGGGTGCTAGGGGATATCTCCGCAAATCTAGCACACTCAGCATTGAAACAATCATTCATTTATACATTGTAAATTAGCATAATTAACATATTGTTTATCTACTTTTTACTGGTGTTCATAATTTCTTATTTGAAGCTGACTGATGTCAAACAAAAAAAAGGTACAGTGTGTCTTAATTTTACTGCGCAGGCTCAGTGGCTGAGGGTCTTCAGGCAGAGGTGGGTATCCTTACTTCTAGAGGAGTTGATTTCATATTATAATTAGTTAAGTTCACCTTAAGGACACATTTCATGCCGTATAGCCAAGTTGCTTGGGCAATCAGCCCACTGAAGTTTCTTCTATCTGGGTTTAGGTCCAGTTGTTCCTTCTATCTCATTGTCTTGTCAAGAATCATTTACCCAAATGATTTACAGAGTTACAATCATAGAGGTTGCAATATCAACATGTGGTTGGTGGTGATTTTTCTCTGTATACGTCATATGTCTGAGGTCTTGTGGGGGACTGATGAAGATAGATGATCTGTTATGCTCTTTCACCAAGTAGTTTTTGAATTTCTATAAAGGTTTTCCTCATCCAGATTGCCTGAAAAGAAAAAAAAAGCCATCCTAATAATGTTTTCTCTAGATCCATTGCCAGCATTGCCACAAGAGCAAATATATATTTTAGTGCTGTAAATGCTTTTTCATTGATCACTACATCTGGCAGCATAACAATATAACTTCCTTTTCATGCTTGTATCTTTTTCTTGTTCCACTAGCACTGAAAATAATTATCTCTGCATAGATTAATGGGATTCCATACCCCTAATTAATACATTGTTCATACAAACAATGTATATGTTCCTTTTAAAATTGCTTGAATTAAAAAAAAAGATATTTATTGTTCAAAGATCTACTCAGACGTCTTTCTGTGATATTTTTTCCAATTGATTAATCTCTACTATATATTTTGAATGATACAAGCTGAAAGCTAGTATTTGAAAGGCATAACTGTATTGTGATGTCTGTAGCAAACTCCTACAATTCATAAATGGAAATGACATTATTTTTAGATGCCAGTGTAATGCAGTCAATCTGGATTCTTAACACAGTTGGTGTTCTCTTTTAATATCTCGCACCCCAGTGATTCTACAGTTAGAAAGTGTGCAATTATTTCACTGATTAAGAGATTCAGAAAAGGATCCATCTGACTTTTTCTGAACACTAGCTCTTCAGTCTTAGCAGTGATACCATCTATTCGTTGATCTGAATAAGAAAGGATGCAGGCTTATAGAAGACTTTAATCCCAGCACATTGAAGTTAATGGGAACTCTTTCACGAACGGAAATGGGAGCAGCAGCAAGGTTGTGCAACACTCACTGCATACAAATTACCTAACTTCTGTTTGAAAAGAGATGAGGACAGGAAATCGTCAGCAGCAGAAATGGCAGTAAGGAACAAAATTTTTACTATTAAATGTTCCTTCCAGGTTCCTTTCTTGAATTTGGACATGGGGAGAAAAGTTTCCTTGCACTCAGCTGTGTTTATGGCAGAGATTAAAGTACTGACATTGTCCAATTGCCTTTTATGAGACATTTAACAAGTACTTAGAAACTTTGCCAAAACATTACTCAATCAGGTTGATATATTCCATGTCAGATTTTTGCCTAAGCCAAAACACCTCTGTGTCAAGCAGCAGGGCTGAGGAAGTACATTGTTTTGCTGTGCTGTCTTTGAAGTGCTCTAGCTCCATGTCCAAAACTGAACAGGAATCTGAATTCTTTCTTTGTCGTTACCTCCATACCATTATGTGAGAGCTAAGAAGAGGAATGTATTTCTGCTATAGCTCATCCAGAGAAAATCAATACTATTTTTTAGCCTGACGTAATGCAGAGTAGGTTGATTATGATTTTGTTGTTATTGATACAAATAGTGTATTTCTGTGCTTCAGCCAGTAACCTGATAATATAGTAATGTACTTTGCAGAAACATGAATTCCTTCAGGACAGGGAAAAGACTTTTCTTTCCTAAACTTTTTTTTCTGATCATTGATCTGTCACTTCTTAAAACTAAAGAAAATAAAATAAACCACAACAGTGAAAAGATACACTATGCCTATAAAAATTACGGCAAGAACTTCACCCTCTAGGAAAATACTAGATGAGCCACCTATTGAAGGGATCCTGCAATTAAAAGGTAGAGACTTTTTTCTTCCAATGACTGAAAGCCGTGGAACTCTTGTCACCAAGTTAACTCGGTGAGACTGGCTGTGTAGGAGGTTTCATCTCTGGGGCTGACAAGATAAAGAAGAGGCAGGATGTCAGGACCATAATTTCTACAGTTTCTACAGCTTTGGCTCAGTAGGTTATCAGGGAGCTAAGTTGGTGGGCTGGTGGGAAAATATACAAGTTTTAAACAACCTTATCAAAAATCTGTCCAAACAGACTTTTTTTCCCCCCAAAAGAGCAAATTCTCAAATTCTAGAGGAACATGTTTTTCAAAATCCCCCCCCTCCCCGCCACCAACCAGGTCTAGAATGTGAAATTACATTATGAAGGTCAGATTGAAGATGATGCAATAATGAAGTGTTCTTATTTGTGTTTTAGCAGAAAGAATTAAGTCTTAAATATTGAAAATTATTTAAGACATTGTTGGTGCTCTTCTGGTATGCAGAACATTGTCAGCACTGCCCAGAAATTTAACTACTTATTCGGCCTCTTTAGGTCCACAAACTTGAATAAATTGGTGTCGTTGTTGCTCAGTGGGTTTTACAAAATTAATATCAAGTAAATGTATTGCCTTCTATATGATTGATGCTGTGGCATGAAGAAAGGATGAGGAATGTATGGAGTAATTTGCTTTCACTCACAGAGAAATAGAGCTGCATTGAAAATTTATCAGGAGAAAATTAAAGAAAGGCTGAAATAAGCAGCCATGTTAGTCTTCTTCAGTAGCAATGCTGAAACTGAAAAAGTGAAGGTTTTGAAAATTTGACAAGCTAATGAATAATAGGAAAGAATAGCCAGTTTAATTTTGATACTGTATATAAAATGATGTTCTATCTTAATAGAATAAACCGTGTGACACAATTTCTCTTTTCATTTGTATTGCAAGATTGCTTCCTTCCATTTTACAAGAGTGCTGTTTTGTTACACCTTAGCAACCATCCTTACTGAGATGCAAACGTTGATCTCTACCCCTTTCACATATATTTTAGTGAATTTCATAGATTTTGTGTTCAGCTCTTAATTACATTAACATGAAATATTCTGCATACAAGAAGGGAGGAAATCTGAACTTATTGCCTCAGTGATTCTACTGCATAAATCTGCTACCATGGAAGATCTAAATAGATTACATTTTTAATTTGCCATGAAGCACAGATGAAAGCTAAGTATGAAAATGATTTTTATGTATTTGGAGACTGATATTAAAAAACAGAGGCCTTGATTTCTCATGAAAAGGCAGTGACGGCTGTTTTCTGTATGAAAAAGAATAGTAAATTGTTCTACAATCAGTTTAATTATTTTAATTTAAAATCATATAAATTAAAAGGCTTTATCAAGCACATGGCAGTCTGCCTATTTACATGCTAAAGAAAACGGATATTTAAATATGGCAGCGCAATGCTGAATTTCTGAAAGAAATAGGGAACAGATCCAGTAAACCACTTGAATTGGACCTGCAGATACTGGGGTATGACAAGGCTGAGGCTGCTTAACCCACTCTTTAGGCAACAGCTCTGGAAGTGAAAGCTGCATTCTGTTCCCAGGCTCCCTTTTACAACAGTTAGGAGAACGTAAGTACCTCAGAATAAGATGTAAACCCACTACTCTGTTTGGATGGGAAGCTGCTGAAATCTGTGCAGCAGTGCTTCAAGCCAGCCAAATGGAAACAGTGAGCACAGGCGTTTCTGCAATGTCATCCCCTTCCACGACCTGAATGTCTCTGATGCCTTCAAATCCAAAAGCCAGACCTCTACTTGAAGACCTGTATCTGTAATCTTTCTTCCAATAGAGTAAGTTCTTTCTCCTTACAGGAAGGAAGGTTAGTTATTTCTACAGCTGCATATTTCTTCTATCCTAGCCTCTTAGTTAGAGCAGTCGCTCTGGAAGTGCTCCAGGCGATGAAGATTCAAACCCACAGCTCTCTCACTGAGGCTCTTTTGACAGGTGAAGACAATTCAAGATGCCTTAGGAAAGGGAAAGAGAGGAGAAAATAACTATACACCTGCAGACTAATGCTTATCACACTCATCTCAAAGAGTAGTATCCTGGATTTTAGGCTGTTATCTGACATTAATCACCCACGGTAAGATGAAGCCCTGGGCTTAAGTGCTGTTAAGTGTTAGGATACTTGCAGGAGAGAAGCAGGTTTGGATCTTCATAGGCAAAACAAGGAACTATCCAGTTCCTCCGTGAGTGCTGTAATGACTAAATAGCTGCACAAAAGACAACAACTACAAGCTGCAGGGAAGCGACCCTGATGGTATACCTTCTGCATGTTTCTTGAGAACCTCTATACATCAAGCCTCCTGAAAGACAAAGGCGGAAGAGCACGTAGTCTGTGCAGACGTCAGACACGCCTAGTTCCAGTTCAGAAAATAAAATTTTGAGTGAGACTGAAGGTCCCTATTTTTCACGCTTTTTTCATTACAGAAAAACCTGTAAGCTTGGGATTGGGCCATGGGGAGTTCTGGTACAAATTCTAGATAACACTATAGCTAGTTTATCAATAAAATGTGTATCATACAAAGTCTGATAACAAAGAAGGATTAGATTAGGCCAAAAACTGGGCATGTGTAGAATTTGTGTTATGGCCTCTTTACAAAGTATTTATTTATTCCTGTACATATTCATATAGTTAGCCCACTTAATTAATTGTCTATACAGTCTTAGATTCATTAAAACACAGTAATTTTTATAGAAGTCTCTGGATGTAGTACATTATGAAATGTAAGAAAAATAAGGAGAAAATGTATAAAAGTGGCTTTCAAATCAAGTTTTCTATAAGCAACACTGCAGCTTTGATGTCCGCTTCTTTGTATTACAAAGAGGTTGCTAATGCTGCAAATAATTACCCTCGGAATTAACTTTGCATGAATGTGTTGTCCCATTGACATTAATGAGACAGCTTACGCACATAAAATCAAACAGAGGTATGAGTATGTGCAGAATCAGTGCTCTATATAGTTGCCTTTGGTCACTTGATAATATTGATGAAGATCGATAATTCACATACGAGAGAGCCGGGTACAGCACAGCGGTGAAACTGCAGAATGAGTGTCTATTTCATGGGTGTTGTGGCATTTACCTAAGGTTTGTCTTTGTTAATTGTAAATTTATATGTGGTATGAATTGTTCTACTATTTCATATTCTATGGTTCTCTAGTCCTGTAGTGCTGTAAATGATAGTGATGAATTTCCTTTTTCCTGCATTTGCATTTTTTTTTCTTTCTGTGTATGAATTGAACACTTTGTGCTTTCAGCATGTCCCTTAAGTGGTACAGCAAATATTTTGGAAAAAGCAGGGAAAAACTCTTAGAAAAAAAATTCAATAATAGAATGCTTGGTAATATAAATTATTGTCCCCTGGCCATCACATTAAGGTATCTGCATGAAACAGACTGGACTTTGTAACAAAACATACCTGGAATGAGCCCTTTCTTCTAATTCTGGGTGTGCTGATTGACGAGAAGCTCAGCATGAGCCAGCAATGTGCGATCACAGCCCAGAAGTCCAACCATATCCTGGGCTGCATCAGAAGTGTGGCCAGCAGGTCAAAGGAGGTGATTCTGCCCCTCTACTCCACTCTCGTGAGATCCCACCTGGAGTACTGCATCCAGCTCTGGAGTCCCCAACATAAGAAGGACATGGACCTGCTGGAGCGTGTCCAGAGGAGAGCCATGAGGATGATCCGAGGGCTGGAGCACCTCTCCTATGAGGAGAGGCTGAGAGAGTTGGGGCTTTTCAGCCTGGAGAAGAGAAGGCTCCCGTGAGATCTCATTGCGGCCTTCCAGTACCTAAAGGGGGCCTACAGGAGAGCTGGGGAAGGACTTTTTCCTCGGGCATGTCGTCATAGGACGAGGGGGAATGGCTTTAAACTGGAAGAGGGCAGGTTCAGATTAAACATTAGGAAGATGTTTTTCACTTTGAGGGTGGTAAGGCGCTGGAACAGGTTGCCCAGAGAGGTTGTTGAGGCCCCATTCCTGGAGGTGTTTAAGTCCAGGCTGGACATGGCCTTGGGCAACCTGGTCTAGTGGGAGGTGTCCCTGCCTATGGCAGGGGGGGTTGGAACTCCATGATCTTCAAGGTCTCTTCCAACCTAAATGATTACCTTATGGGCAGTGACTCTTAGCTCTTTATTGTTCATTTCCTGTGTTTACCAAGAAAAGTTAACTGCTCAGCTTTTGAAGTTGCTGATCTAGACCTGTAGTGCCGACTTGAAAAAACCTCAGCTGTACCAATTTGGAAATGGGCAGAAAAGAAACAACCCTACCTGTTGCAGGAGTCTTGAAAAACTTGTCTCAAAGGTGCCAGGTGTCAGGAAGAAACTCAAGTGTCTTCAACTCAAGGCATCCAGCGGAGAGGTGATAGATGGCTTTCAAGGCTTCTTGTATCCATGTTATTTTGTGAGCTGAGCAGTAATTTGTTTGAGAGCCGGGGAGATTTCAGCAATGGGCATACCAAAGATTTTGTGTGAATCAAATGAAGTTTGGACAAGCATCCAAATGACAGAGAGCATTTGTTCCCAAAGGCTAACTGATATGACACAGCTTACATCCAAAGAGCTAAATTATTTTACCTTTAATTCACCTATTCTTGTATTAACTTGATGTTTGTGACTCGGAGTTTTTTTGAGAGGGTGCTAATTGGTAGGAGCTAAAAGTGTAACAGGAACTATGCTAAAACTGAACGGTGAGGGTGACGATAGGATGGTGGCTGTAGGTTTGCTTTGACACAGCTTTGTTTACTATAGAGCACAAAAGGTATTGAAGAGAAACCCAAAGCCTCAGTTGAACACTACCCCATGGGCAAGTTTCTTTGTTCTCTTGTCTCTGTTCTAACCTGGTCCATGGTACATTACAGAACAGTAGATAAATATATTGTGTAGGTCAGGCTGGTTTATAGCGTTAATCACTCCTTTTCTGCTTAGCAAGAAAGTTTCTATCCAACTTGTGCAGTGAATTCTCTTGTATTTGAGCAGTGCAATTGTGCTTGACTGGCATTTAATGGTTTGGAGGATGGTGTCCTAAATGTTGAAATCCTGAAATAACTGCTCATTAATGCCTTGAGCTCTAAACTTTCACCCTCACCCAAGCTCAAACCCCAAAGCTACCCTTGACCATTTCAATTCTTACCCTCCAAAGAACATGAGATGCTTACCACTGCAAACAGTCAGTCCCATTAATTCACCATGTCTTAAAGAATTTAGTAATAAACTGAATTCTGCAGCCACTTCTGTCCATAGCATTACCCTAATCCTAACCATATCTTTTCCCTGATTAGTATTCGTACCACTGTGTTAATTTTCCCGGTCCGAATCAATTAATCAACCTGCCTGACAGCTCATTATGAAGCCCTGTAGACCTTGCTGTCTGAAGTAGCATGAAGAGATTTCTATCCAGATTCAGGCAGCGCGTTCTGCCAGAAGTGAAAGTTGTATATTAAGCTAGGCATGGGTCATAGTGACGGTGTGATGCTGAAGCTTAGAGTTAGCTTAATCTTAGGGTGTGGGTGAGAGTCACTACAATTTGGCTTACTGACATGTTCTTTAATGCTTGTTTAATCTAGGAAGACGGGTCATCAGCCAGGATAGCTAGGTATAAGATGAGAGGCAGAGTAGGTTTTTGGAGGAGAAGGACGGTAGAACATTATTAATCCCTAAGTTTTTCAAATCTGCTGACATCAGGAAAAGGGCTGTTGCTGCCAGAAGCTCAAGATCTCATTGTACTGGTGGGATCGGAAAGTTCTACGTAACGAAAATGCAATGCTTACAGAAATCCATGAACAGAAACCTTCTGTTTAGCTTCAGATAATGATGCTTTTCTAATGATTGAGACCAGCTTTCAGGTTGGCAAGAGAGTTAGGATTCAGAAAACCAGCATCTGAGGAACTGGCTTGTAGCTGTTTTCTGCTGAGGTCACCAAGCTGAGGTAAGTGTGGTAGAGACAGAGGCCAATGTTGTCCAGTGAACAAGGTGGTATGTTGGAATCACTGGGTAATACTTAAACTGCGGGTTGATCAGGGAAATAGGAGCATGGGGATTTTTTTGTCTTTCCAGTTCAACGACCCCACCCCTTGTGAAGTTGTTGCAAATACATTTTAGCAGAGGAGATTTGTCACTTGGAAGTCCTCTGCAGGCTGGTGCCCTTTGTAAACTCTCCCAGGAGGGAACACTACCATGCAAAAGTTTGATGTTTAAAAGTTAACTGTGGCTTAACGTGTATTAATTTATCAGGAAATTTAGTCCTAAGGTGAAAAGAGGCAAATAACCATAGTATAAATTGTCCTGTTGCGAGATTATATTCCATTTCAGTGGGAACTGGAGACAGTGTTTTGCAGGATCAGTATATTAAACTACTGTTTAATATCTGCAAATGGGACAGACAGAGAGCCAAGTAAAGTGTATCCTGTTTGTCAAGGGACTTTCAGCAACATTAAGCACTCCTCGGCTGAGAACTGTCTTTTTCCAGGGGAATGAAGTCAGTCCCATTGCTGAGACATTTTACACAAGGCTGGGCAAAACCTTCCTGAGAGCAAGAGCTTGCAATGAGGGAGATGGAAAAAGAATTTTAGCTTTTCCCTGCCTCCTATAGAGTGAAATGCTGCGTAAATGACGTCTATGACATTAGCATATGAGACCTATATAAGAAGGCAAGTACAGAAATGAAACTTGGCCAAGTTTTTTGGCCTGATCCTGCTATCTGTGTAGAAGAAAGATTCCCAGAGTGGGACGAGCTCGTGTCTTTTGACTGAAAACTCCATAGATCTATAAATTGCTTATACAGACTTACTATTAGACTGCTTATTTAAATGGCTTTATTTATCAGCCAGAAGTTGATAATATGTTCATAAATAGATTCATAATTCCACTTTTAATAAATGATTTTGGGTGCTTTATTTTGGAAAAACCTATTTCACATGGGGTCCAGAAAGTATCGAACGGGACCTACACTGTCCCTAGGTTTGTGCTTTTCCAAGCTGCATAATTCTGAAGTGTGAAAAGGCCGATCTGATATGCACTCTGGTTACTTTTAATGCATAAGTCTTTTGATATTGGAGCATTACAAATCTCTCAGAGGGAAGCCATTATCCAATATTTATGCAAAGCTATCTGAATACTCTGTTATCCCTCTGCAAGCTTTGCTTCCTCTTGCTGGACAATATGCTGTGACAATAACCAGGCAGCACTCACTCGTGGAATTTACAGAGAGATTATGTATTCCCTAAATTGAGCGGACCACAGGCAGGACTCGGATACTGCTAGGGAAATAAAGACAAAGAGTGCTTCCTCTTTTGTTCCCTTACTAGTTGTTTAATATAGAATGCATTACTTTTGGTATTTAAATAAATTAACTCGCAGCTGGAAGAGATCAGTTTTTTAACATTCAGCAAGGTGTTTGATATTTGCAAACACAAAGGTCTTAGTAGAATATCCATTAAAAACCTGAAAAAATGAACGTGGTACTTCACAATCCAGGTTAAGCGAGCTTCGTGGGGAGATGTAGAACCTTTTACTAGACCAGCTGACATAATTAGAAAAAACAGGTAAATTTAAAGCCATGAAAACCTTTCTACACTTTTGCAATATGAGGCATCAACCCTCAAAGCTAAATATTAGTGGAGAATAATTGCTCAGAATTTAACTTGCTTATGTTCAATTCAAGACTTGGAGAAAAAAGCTGGTTAAGAGTAGTAGAGCAAGGTGCTCTAAGGGAATATCATAGCAAGGGAAGAGCCCAGGCAGTGCTGAGAGGGGGGGAAAAGGGAATTATTTTCTGATGAACACTCAATGGTTAGTTAGAAGTTGAAAGGGGAGAAAAAGAAAATCACAGTCTGACGCAAAAGCAGAATATTTTTTGTGTCTTTGATTTTTAATGTTCAGGGCAGTTACAAATTTGAGTTTCTGTACGGGACAACCACACTATAATACTGGTTACCCTTTCTGTGTTTTTCTTTGCAATAATATATATAATGCTTATATATAGCTAAAGAGGTATTTTTAAGCAGAAAAAGCTGTCATCTTTGATACAGTTAAGAAAATATGCTAAGCACATGTCACATAACGTACTCCCTTTTGGCATAGGCATTTCTACAGACTAGAAGAATCAACGATACAGAGGATCACAGGATTAAGAAAATAGTTTTCCACCAATTTTATTAAAGAGCTGTGCACTGGATGCATGCCAGGTAAAGTGTAGCTGTCCCTGGAGTCACTGAAGAAGACTTTTTGTAAACTGTGGATACTATCTAAAAGAGTTAGAGACTCTTGGAAGGACTTTTTTTGGGGGGGGGGGGGGGGGGGAGGGGGAGGGTAACTCAGCAATCAACCATTCCATCAGGTTTTCTTTGTGAGAAATATAAAAATCCTGTAAATAATAAAACCAAAAGTGGTCTCTGTTTCCATCCAGAAGTATTTTTACCTGAATGAAACTTTTGAACTCTTCTCTGTGACATCAGGTAAAGAAACCAATGGCTCAGACAGAACACTAGGTCAAAAAGGTGCAATGGCTAGATGTGGTTTATTATTTATTTTGTGTATTTACAGTTGTGTAGACCAACAAAAGAGAGTTTTACTGCCCACCCCCTTCCCAGCTTATTTTTCCCAAGTCTACAAATCACAAATATTAGCTTATGGGTATATGTCATTGTCCGTTTTAGTATCACAAAGCTGTTTGGTATTTGTGCGTGCGTGCAAGAAAAGGGAGAAGATGTTATTTCATGTGGGAGTGGAAGAGGGTTCAGCAGAAAGCTGTGTGTTTAAAGGAAGAAAGGATCTGTCCTGAGGGACTGGCTCAGGGAGGGAGGATTTAAGCCTTAATCATGTCCGCACTTTCCTCTTACAGAAGTAATATTTTGTCTGCTGTATTCAAGTTAGAGTTTTCACGAAAGAGGAGCAATAGCTGAGAACTTGAAAAATTCCCTCCAAGTGTCTAGGGAAGGAGTGCTAAGCATAGATGGAGTGGTGATACACTGGGCAGGTGGAGCTGCCCAGACTGTTTGTTGTTCTGAGTATTTGATTTTGTGAATAGCAATAAAGCCTTTTTCATTGACCTCTGAAGGATTAATTTCTTAATTTAGCACTCACTGGCAAAGAAGCCTGCAGGAAAAAAAAATATTGGATGTGCATATAATGGATTGCAGTGTTTATAGTTTGTATAAGGCACAAAACCCATAATCTGCTGATTGGAGTTGAATTTGAAAAGTGCTAATTCATGAGCTTTGACATTCCAATTATTTTGTTATTAATATGTTCTGCATCCACCTGTACTGCTGTCTTAGCATCCTTTCAATAGCCCTGCTAAACAACGCTAAAGACAGACAATGGGAAATGCCATATCACTGTGCATTTTTCTAACGGAGGGTGTGGGAAATTTAATGAGACTTTTATTTGATTTAAGGTGGCTGCTTTTCAAAGCAGAAGTACAGGGTGCTGTTAAATTGTGCTGACAAAGGAAGGTATAAAGTGAGCAAAAATGCAATTCCATTGAAATTTTAGACTTGTTCAACCAATAATTTTTGTGCTTGGCATATTTATCGGTGGCCTGCTGCAAATGGCTTAATATTTCTTAAAAGTGTTGCATTCATTTTGGTTATAAATTATTCTTTTTCTTTTTCTCTCTGCTGGATGGATTTAACCACAAAGATAATTATCCAAGTTATGTTGCCCTATAATTAAAGCACGTGAGAAGGAAAACAAATATAAAGGAATACAGATGATTAACCTGAAAGTGCTTTTCAAGGAGTAAGTTTTTCCTGGTTACAGTGAAATTATCGCAGAAATAAAACAGTGATATATAACTTTAATGGTGTGACATGCAGACTATGTAATATGATAATTCCAGACCACCTTTCTTGGAGTCACTAAAAAACCCAATGCATTTAAAACCAGACAGGTGTTAAGACCATGCAACTGCCTGGATTTGCATATGGCTGGGGCTGTCGGAGAGAATACCTAAATTCTCTGATGTGAAACTAAAAGTACTTCTGGTGATGCGATACAGCCAATCTGCCTGTGTCACGCTGCAGACATGATGCTCCCAGGCCCTGGGATGCCGCTCTGTGTCATCGCAGTGTACCAGGAGCAGGACTGCGACACATGCCCCTCTTCTAATAGGCCTGCAGCCCCCTTGGGCAGGATTTATTTCAATCACGAATACGATTTCATTAAATCTAGGTTTTGTTTTCTCAGCTAGACAAACCGAGGAAGAAAAGAGATTATTTTTAAACCTCCCCTAGCTTGCCCTATTTTGCCATCCAGCACATGAAGAAAGAAATGGGAAACCAACATTATAGATGTTAATGGCAACACTGGAGCCCCTGGAGATCCAACTTTTCCTCTCTGACCAGAAGCCGTAAGGTATGTGCCTTTGACAACAAAGTCAAAGATTTTTAGTACTGCTAATAATTCCCCTTGGTGGTATTAAAGATGAACTATTTGTGGAAATTTCTATTCTGAATACATCAGAGTATGTCTCTTCAAGGTAAATACACTAATGAGCCAAGTGATAATATAAGCTAGAGCATGTACTTTTATTTTCTTTGTAGTCTTTTTAAGCAATTGAGTGGCCTTTTTTTTAGGTTGTTATAGACAATGAAACTGGGTGCCTACGTTATTCCACAGACTTTTTCTTAGTGCATAAAATGGTTATACAATCATTCCTGGGGCAACTTCTTAAAAAAAGTTATTTGTCTTTTCTTCCATGGTCCACGTAACATAAAGATAATTTCTTTCTACTGATGAAGGAATGTTTATATGGGCAAATGTTTTCATTAACAGGGGCTAAAAAATAGACTTTTTGAAGACCATTGCAGTGTGATTAGTGATTGCTTCAGCAATTGTTTTGTTGTTTGGTTTTTTTTTTTTTTTCCCCCCCAAACAAGCAAACTCCTTTTTGAGAACTTCGCTAGTTAGTTTTTAGTGGAAAGATAGATGTCTTTGGCGGAAGGAAAGAACTTTTTGTATCGGTGCATTGAATCATTAATATCAACGTTCAGGCATTTGTTACCAACCTATCCTGCCTGTCTGTGAGTGACTGTAATAACCTCTTTTTTGACATTTTTGTGCATATTGTATCAGAACCACATTTTAGAATTCAATTGACATCTTCAAGAGCTGGAGCTGGGGAAAATAATTTCCATAGCTCTCTGAAAACCAACCTTTGTCTGCAGCTGCTCAGCTCAGGAATACTTCTCAAGTTAACAACAATGTTACTCTTAGGCTAGAAAAACTCAGAGCCTTACAATTAACCATAACTAATGCCTAATATAAAATATAGTGGAAAAGTGTCATTTACAGATATTTTCTAGTCACCAAAAATATAATTTTCTTGAAATAGGTTTTATTATGAGTTGTGAGTTTCTGTGACATTTTAAAATAAGTAGAATGATGAATATTATCTGACTATAGCGAAATTACCTATTATTAGATAAAAGGGATTGACAATTGTCTGCTCTCAATTTATGAAAACTGCAATACAAATTCTTATCAAGTTGTACCAATTTTGATAAGCACCATCCAAAATGAAAAAACTAAGGGGGTTACTCATGCCCCAAAGAGCTTACAATCAATAGCAGAGGGTAAGTTGATTCGAATTATGATAAATCAATAGTAAAGAGATGCTTGTGTACTGATGAGACACTTTAGAAAATTATTGGGCGTCTTACAGTTTAGCCAGCCCAGTTATACAGCACTGCCTATCAGTCAGCTTAAGTGCCCCATGCTCCCTATCAACTGCAAAGCACTCAGCAGGAGCAGTTTTTTACTGTATAGCCCGTGCACACCACATTGCGCTGGGGTCTGATGCACTCACAGCTGGGCAAGGAGACCTGTTAATTGGCACCGGTGGTTCCCCAACACATGAAACTGAAGGCACTTAACATCGACCAGTGTTTCTTGGGGGAGGATGTAGCTTCCTCCCTGCTCTTCTGCTCCCATTCCCCAAGCGCTTCAGAGAAGTGATCACCTTTCTAAGAAGGTGGGGTTTCTTCCAGATCTCCAGGGGACTGCATCTTAGTTAAGTTTGGCACATTTTTGACATAGTAGAGTTAGGAATGGAGTCATTTTAAAATCTTGCTACAGTCAACAACAAGAGAGAGATGTGTCTCTGACGGCATTTTTCACCTTTGTGGGCTGAATTGTCTTCTCCACTGAATAGAAGAGTTTAACTTTAGAAAGACTGGGATAAATGGGAGCTAAAGTGTTTAGCTGGGTTTTATTCTGTCTTTCCAGAAGGATACATGAATTTAGAGTCCAAGGCATAGAGAAATATTATTTGACAGATGGACATCACTCCTTATTGCAGTCTTTTTTACTTTTTGGCAGAAGTGCACAGGCTAACCAGTTAGGGAAGTTTTTTAGTTCTCTTAGCTGGTATGCTTTTAGCTAAGCCTGGAAATAGACCTACATACCTATCAGGATAGAGATGTGTCTGATTTCTGTTGTATGGCTATGTCTATGGAAATGAAATAATTTAGAAAAATGAATATATATTTGTATCAAATCAGCTTCCTCTGTGGATTACGTTGTTAATTATGAATATGAGTCTCAAAGCAGCTAGATATAAAAATTCCTTTGCAAATTGTGGATTTACTATACACTTGGTAAACAGCAGGCCTACAATCATCAAAAGGAAAGGGTATTTTCTGTGAAAACTTTGCATTTGTTGGGTAGATTGGGACATGCAGCCTTAAGCCCATGAGCTTGGCTGACGTTCCCTGGATCCCAGTTTTCCAAACAGGTTTGCCTTGTAGGAAATTCCCCTGATGTCTGCAAGTCTCATCACACGGTAAAAGCTGTACTTCAGCCTAGAGATATTCAGGATAAAGTGCTGTTTTTCTGAAAGTCAATGACAAAGTTTCTGCTGGCTGTCACGTGGCCTGGATTTCACCCAGGTCTCATTAACGAATCCCACTTTCTTCATAAAGCATCACAACCAAATATGGATGAAGAGTGGGAATTTTAATAGAAAGCAAATAATTGGAAGCTGTTTTGTCTGCAGGAGAATGAAAGACTAAGTCACCCAAACTTTAATATGTTTGGACAGAAGAACAGAATGTATTTCAAGCCATAGTAAGACTAAAATTTTCTCTGCATTTTGTTCTTGGGGCGGGGGGCAGGCAACTGGATTTTTCCTTCTGATTTAATGGAATCAAGATCTTCTGCACATTTATATGTATTCTCCTCTCTACTAGCATATCAATTAGAGGCCTGTGAGATTCCCATTGAGCTATGGACACTAGAAACACAACCTCCTTGTTTGTTAACTTACTGAAAAAGGAGGCATCTAGTATGTTAAGGGTAGGGAGAAAAAAAAACAGAAGCATAAAGAAATGAAGAGACCAACGCAGCGGTTGTACCCAGTCCCCTGAACAGACAGGTTTCTGTCCAGTAAGTTGCAATTCTCTTGAAACGGGACTTTTTCCTTTTGGAAATGTAGTCCAGAGATGGCTACTGTGAATATGACTATAACAATAACAATGAGAGCGTGAGGTACTGACTTTTTTCTGTGACTTGAGATATATTTGGAGAAAACTCTTGCAGAAAAAGCTCTTCCTGAGGTACCATGCTATCTTTTACTGAGTCTCGCAGACTGAGATAAGGAAACGGAGATAGGCAGTGTTTGCTACCAGCAGACTCGAGCCAACTCCCAGTGTCTGGAATAGAAAATCAATCTAAGGATGTGGAAGAGAAAATGAAGCAATTAACAGGTAAATTGATTCCAACTGATCTACTTGGAAAAGTGGCTATCTCTTCTCAGACCTGGGAAGAGTTTTGTTGTTGTTGCCCACAATTTACATTGTCTGATGCTATTTATTTACTATATTTATAGGTAATGAAAGTATGTAAAACTGATATGAAAGAAGCAGAAAGCAATTCTGTTTTATTCTTCTTATTTGTTATTTCTTGCATTTTTTTTTTCAAATGACAGATGCAAGGAATTACAACTATCAGCAGTGCAAAAATGTCTGTGTACTTCCCCTAAAAAGAGGCTTACTGCATTTGTATTCTGCACTGATACAGAAACTCACAGAAGCAGTGTATGATCAGCCCAAAGTCGGGCTCCCCTTTTCGATTATTTTTTAAAAAGACATATTTTTGATGATTTGGCATCTGATCTCAGATGCATTTAGTCTTGGTGTCCCTCTGATATCAAGGGTTTAATTTCTATGCTAAACTGTTGTTTCACTAAAATAAATACATAAGCCTGCTGATTTCTTGTAACTCTGCTTACACAGAATTTAAAAAGTTTTTATGGAAACTTAAAATGGGTTTCTACTGAAAATTCCTCAGAAAAAAAGGAATTTTTTTGACAGCTTGTGTTGGTTTGTGAATGTTAATCTTGACATCCAAATCAGGTCCCAACTGTTGGGAGACCATAATTAAAATCAGACGTAGCCTGATGAAGCTTCAGTAGTGCTATATTATCCCCCATAACTTATAAGAATTATGGTACCATGGAATCTACATGTTCAAAAAAAGATCCTACTTCGTATGTAGGAAAAAATGAACAAGAAAACTTTATGGTTGAAAGCCAGTTCATTAATCTTCCCTGCCATACATAAAAATCTGCTGTATTTAGCTATGTTAGATTTAGAAGTGAATGTGTAGAAAGCATGGCTATAATAATCATGTATTTCGTATCCTGGTTAGTTATGAGTCTGCAATTCACTGAGCCTGCTTATACCAGAAAAGCCTGTCAAATATGTTCCAAAGTGTGTGGTTTGGGGTTTTGTTTGTTCATTTTTTTATTATTATTTTTTAAATTGTGGTAGAGAAGATCATTGTCTTTCTGTCTTTAATGGTGTAAGAATGACTGTCCTTTAGGTATTCTGATAGCAGTCCTGCAGTACATGCTAGACCCACTGAGAAAGGCTGTCATGTATGTATGTGTACTCTGTTTTTATTTATTTATTTTCCCCTGGATGAAGAATCCTTGTTATGGTCATTCCAGTTGGTGCCACCCTTGTTAAGGTAGGACTACATTCACCATAAGGGCATAGGATTACTGTTCTCACTAATCCTGTGAGATTACGGATTGAGTTTGGTGCAGATAAGAAGTGGTGTAAATTGTAGAAATAACCAATTATGAAAAGGTAAGAGCCTGTCATGTCCATGAGTGCCCTGTTCATGTTATAAGGAGATGTACATAGGTGGCTGTGCAAGCATCCTAAATGCCTGCAGTGTGGATATAGACGGTGCTTCAGACTGAGATGCCCACACTGGAACGACCTAAGAAGGCAATGAAGAGGTGTGCAACCTTTTGAGTAAAGGCCATAGATGAAAAGAAAAGGCTCTATGACCTGACACAGCCCTGGAGAAAGGAGAAATCACACTGTAGACATTGAAGAAATATCTGTTGAGAAAACTGTTGGTTTAAATTGTTCTTTGGTGAAGGGGCTGCATTTTTATGAGCCTTCTCAGGGCTGGAAAAGTAGAAGGTGGGAGGAACTTATAAGAGATACATTTTTTCTGTGGATTATTTTCCAAGATCATTTAGTGACCTTCTTTACTGTGTGACCTCTGCAAACAGCTCTGTTTGTCCATCTGTGAGGATGTGATACATGTCAACAGAGGAGCAAAAATAAGTTAGGGGAGCGGGAAGGGAAAAATGCTTTAAGAGTTCCTTAAGCCAGATTTCCCACCAAAATCAGTACATTATGAAATTAATCTTGTATTGGTGTAAGTTTCTGCAAGTTAAAATCTAAGAGACAATTATACATTTATAATATATATACATTTTATATACATTATATATAACATTTTATATACATATAACATACAGATACATTTTGACAATGTATAAATTGCATTTATAAAGTGGGTCTGATTGGTAATCTGTATTATTTTCTTCCATTGATGACAGGTCCAGAACGCGGTGTCCTTGTCTGAAACGAGTCAAGTCCTGGGAACAAAAACGTACCCTATAGAGATGCATACCATCATCCTAGTTTGCAAGGTGCTAAAAGACTGCTATCAGAAGCTATTTTGATGACTTTTCTGATTGTATTCCCATGTTGTCTTTCATCCAGCAAAGGGGATCTGTTCCAGTTTCAAGTGGGTGATGGAGGGTGCAAAGTTGGAGCGTCTAAACTCAGTCAACATGCTTTTCACCCAGTTTAGGGAATACCTAAGGCTGCTAGTTGTCTGCCTGAAGTTCAAATAGTAACAAAAATATTTTCACAAGGGAAAATAGATCCAGACTTAATTTTGAAAGGGCAACAATTGTGGCAGAGCAAGATAATGAGCTGACACTACATATGCTGACAATTACCCTCTTCAAAACCCATCTGTGAGAATGGGCCAGGTAACTTATGTCAGATGCTGAACTCAAGCCCATGTGCCTCAGGGATTAAGGTGGGAAGGAGCGAAATACACCCATAGCCAGTAACGTGACTGTCTTGTTTGTGGATGAACAGTGGGTTTGTGTGCCTGGCTCCCATCAGCCCTGTTCCACACGCACTGCACAGACGATGAGGGTGATGATGACCTTTGCTCTAACACGTGCATGCTAAGTCTGAGACATCGCACAATGATGAACTCACTGTCTAGCCACTGTGCAGTTCTTGTGCACATATTTCAGTCTTAGAAATCCCAGACAGAAATATGAATCCCCAGGGTTGTAAATCACCATTTTCCCGCTGAAGCCTAAGGCTGCTGAAGCTCGGGTTGGCTTCAAGCCTATACATGAACAGCGGAGATGTTTGGACTACGGAAAGTCTGGAGGTTTTAAACAAATCTCTGAAGTCTTCAGACTGTGGAGATTTCAGGTGTGGAGAAGGGTGTGACCAAAGAGAACTGAGCAAAAATTAGATTTCTATATTCCTAAATATTTTTTACGTTCACATTTTTTGAATCCAATACCATTTGCCACATCTAGGTGTGGAGATTAAACGTTGAACTGCTAGTATTGCTAGGCAGGCAATCCTTTTCCTGCCTCTTTTTAGCTTGGTAAATCAGGAGACATCTTTTTATTTCATCCCCAGACCCCAAGTCATCTTGATTTAAGTTCTTCCTCAAGCAACAGAATTCCCGTCTCCACATTGGTATGTTTCCAAATGTAGGCCTTTCAGCCTACAGAAAAGAATAACCCGAGAACTCCTTTCCACCTTGGAGCACTTTACCTTTACTCAAAGTGCCTATTGCATTCTTATACTGACTAAAGATGGATGCAGGGTGTTTGGGTTGGCCTGTTTCGTTTGCTGCAAAACAGCTGTACCGACAACCTGTTTTTCTAAACATCATCTTTTTTTTTTTTTTTTCCCCTGTGACTGTGTACAGAATAGCCCCTCTTGGCCCACAGCTGAGGAAATCTGCATGGGAGTCCTCTCCACCAGAAAATATTCATTAGAAAAAGGTAAGAAAAAGCAGTAAGTAAAGTTCTTCATCTCGGCACATTTGGATGCATTTCTCATTGTCATTGTATTCAGCTAGCAGAGCTCTTTGCCTTCTGCCCATTAAGAGCTTTCAGAGCGTACCTGAAACATCTTAGAAGCTGCAAATCAAAGATGGGCTTTTTTTCTGATACTTTCATTTCTTGATTAAAGTTGCCATATACTCTTAAAGAAGGGATTTTTCCTGGTACTGAGCAGACGGGTGCGCAGGCTGATGTAGCCGGCTGTACGCTTAACCACTCATGTTCAGGACTCGGATGCCTTCCTGTGGAACACAGACTGAGAGGATGGGACACATGTGAAGGGAAGAGGAGCCCAAGCCATCGGACAGGCAGAGCTAAGGCTGCGCTGCCCCACACTCATAAAACCAGCTGGCTGCGACTTCCAGCCACTTGCCTTAAGCTACGAGACTTTGGTTTTATTATGTGTAATGGGCTGGCAGAACAATTTGCTTAGTAATTTAAACCAGACATGTAACTAAGGCTTAAAGCTATGGGGCGAGAGAACTGGCCTTCGTGTTGTTTATAAAGTGTCACAAACATCCATAGCTTCAAGAGGAAAATATTTATTCTTGTTCCTCTTGTTCAGCTCTAATCATCGTGCCTTCTACAAAGTGTGCGGCAATCTCCAGGGTTACTTGGTCTGCCTTTAGTTAAGATTCACAGTGTCGCTTGCCATTGCAAGATTTTTTCCGTTTCACTTATGCTTCTGTAAGTCTACACCCAGGGATATACCTTATGATCAGGTTTTCATTATAGTCTGAAAGATTAATCAAAACCAATCCAACATTTTTTTTTTTTTTAAAAAAGAAAGATAGATGGAAAATATTGTTTGTTTGTATTAAAAGTGTGTAAATTAGAAGCATTTATTATCCGTGTCCTTTGTGGTAGAAGCTGGAGGAGTGGTTCATGATTATTTCTCTGTTACCAGGTGAAACTGCTCAAATATGCCAAAATCTGAGCATTTACATTTAAAATCTCCAATAGAAACATTTGCTACATGTGACACAAGAAGACCAATATTTCTCAACTTGTGGTCTGTACCAGAAAGCTAGTTATTAGATGACTACAACACTTCTTTTACAGTATGTACACATCCACCCACAGAAGCAAGAAAGTAAACAAAATGGAAACAAAGTCCAATGTTAGTTTGTTGTTTGTGGGTTTTGGGGGTTTTTTCCCCCAGAAAGGGTGGGTCAAACTTGATTTTTTTTCAGCATGATTGTGGGTTTCTGGTTTAAAAAAAGAAAGATAAAGAAAGAAAGAAAACTTGGAAAACACTGCTATGGGCAATAGTTGTATCCATGGCATTTATTCCTGGGATGTTCCTTCTCCTGTGCACAGAATGAGACAGATATCCCTTGGAAGAAGAGCATGGAAGCTTGTATTAAAGGCAGAATTTTATCTGAGGAGTGAATCACAGCATGCTGTGACAAGCCATGTATTTCAACTCTTGATTTCTTCACTGTAAGCAACTTTAAGGAGGTAGTAAAAACAAGTATGCTTATGTCTCAGTGAAGGTAGGGGATGGAGATTCATGTGGCAGCAAAGATATGAGGGTTGTTGATGGGTTAGAAACTATGGCAGCGCCTGGGAATGGTCAGGTAGGAATTAGGGCTTCTCTCAGCAAAAAGGTGGTGAGACTGTTAGCCCAGCTGAGGTGCATCTACACTAATGTGATAAACAGGAGGAGCTGGAAGCCATTGTGCAGCAGGAGAACTATGATATAGTTGCTATCACGGAAACGTGGTGGGATGACTTGCATGACTGGAGTGCTGCAGTGGATGGCTATAGACTCTTGTGAACGGATATGCAAGGAAGGAGAGACGGTAGGGTGGCCCTGTATGTTAGGGAGTGTTACAAATGTCTAGAACTTAATGATGTTGGCAATAGGGTTGAGTGTTTATGAGTAAGAATCAGGGGGAGGGCCAACAACAGTTTTGGGTCCCTTGGTACAAGAAAGACATTGAGGTGCTGGAGCATGTCCAGAGAAGAGCAACAAAGCTGGTGAGGGGTCTGGAGCACAAGTCTTATGAGGAGCAGCTGAGGGAACTGAGGTTGTTTAGCCTGGAAAAAAGGAGGCTGAGGGGAGACCTTATTGTTCTCTACAACTACCTGAGAGGAGGTTGTTGTAGGTCTCTTCTAAGTAACAAGTAATAGGACAAGAGGAAAGGGCCTCAAGTTGTGCCTTCACAGAAAGGTATGTCAAACATTGGAACAGAATGCCCAGGCAAGTGGTTAAATCACCATCCCTGGAGGTATTTAAAAGACGTAGATTTGGCACATAGGGACATGGTTTAGTGGTGGTTTTGGCAGTGTTAGGTTAATGGTTGGACTCCGTGATCTTAAAAGTCCCTTGCAACTGAGCCAATTCTATGATTCTGTGATATTGTCCATCATTTTATTTGGTATCCATTTTGGGAGTGTATGCTAAACGCTTCTAGAAAACATTGAGTAAGTCACAGTGTCATTTGCCCAGCTCATTTTAAGTATACAATTTTCCAATTGATATTGCATACGCAGACGGCTCTGCTCCATTCCTGTTTCTCTTTTTCTGTTCAGCTTGAAATCAGTGTAATTTAAAATATCCTACCTGTCGAATTAAAGGTATTATATTACTCATAAGACACATTGAAGCGGTTAAGTTTTTTGTATTGTTCCTTAAAAATATCCCAGCATAACAGTGAACTTAATAACATTATGTTTTGGAGGAAGGACTAAATAACAGGAAATAATCTATATTTCATAGCTCCAAGTATCAAACAAATAATATATACTACTCAATTTCCCTATTGCCGATGTGACTTTTTTAGGAATAGCAAATTAGAAATTTAAAAATGTCCTCCTCTCTCATTTTAATATATTTTGCTGACATGAAATTTGATCATGTTGGATCAGTCTTCAGGAATGGAAAAAGAAAGATAAAAAGCTATAGCTTGGAGACAAGCAGGAAGAGCAAGTAAGCTATTTAGCGTAGCAATACTTTGTCTCTTTAATGGTTTTCTGCTGATTGTACAACTTCATCTGGAGAACATTAATGAAATAGCAGTGTGAAATATATGTCTGGTGAGACTACGGCAATGTAATAAGAAACTTTGTAGGTAATGTTTTGTGATTTTTAAAGAGTATTTTTCCTTTGTTGTTGCCCTAAGCTTGTTCAATGCACTCAATTTACATTTGACTTTTTCCTCAGATGTGCCTTCTATGATATGGGTTCTTTCAAACAGAAAATAGTGAAGATGCCAAAGCTTATAATAAAGGAGAGTTTAGGAATGAAGTTTTAATCCGAGGCAGACAGATTAAGGTCCTGACTTTTTGCAGCACTGAATACCAAAGGGTTTCTGCTGATTTCAAGGTTTAAGAATAAGAGCGACTCTTCCTGTGCCGCAGGGTAGTTACAATTTTCTGCTATACCTCTCCTGGCTCTCCATACCTAACCTGGCACACTGGGAGGGCAGCTGGACTGCAGGCACTGGCAGCCCACTTTCCTGGAGCGTAGCGTCCCTTCAGCAGGACTAGACAACCGGCCGGTACTAAACACAAGATATTTGCAAGCGGCTTTACTTTTAAATGTATTTATTTTTGCTACTCCCCTTAAAAACAGGCCTTTCCACTCTGTCTCCATTGCTTCTCAGTCCTTCTCCTGCCCATGTAATGTTGTACCCTGCAGGATGAGGCAAGCTTCAGAGATGCAGGGCTGGTGCCTACCACGTCTCCATCAGCTGGCTCAGCGCGGGGCTCCCGCCTTGCTCTGTCGGGAGGCAGAGAGGGGGAAGGAATGGGACTAAGTTCCTTGCAGCACTTCTCCCCAGCAAGACCACGCAAAATACTCATACACGTTGTGTAGTCCCTGAGGGTAGGGGTATTCTCATTCGGAAAATATTCCCCACCTTTGTTCCAGGAAGCATCGCATAGCGCCGGGTTAGACAGAGCTCCTTTTAGCGGCCTGTAATATATTTGCACTTAAACATCTCGCCCACACCCTTACAGCTCTATTCCACTGAGCACATTTCCTCTAGCAGGAAGACCCGTGGAATTTTGTTTGCACTTTGTCAGTGGGGAAGTCGCATGAGAGTCAAACATTCCTCCCTTCTGGGCTTGAATCGCGCTGTTATCCTGCTGTCTGCTGTGAAGCGCTTTTAAGTGGAGTGTTTGCCATTATGAGCCTCTCCATGTGAATTATTTACTATTGACAGTGGTAGCTAGTAGGGAACATTTCTGTGGGATATGGATTTATAATTACACTGTTAGCTTAAGGATTAAAGCTTTTTTTTTGATGGCTCGGAGAGAGGCGGTTTTTGGTTTTGAAACCATAGGAGATGTATAAGAAGTCTTGACCTATCATGTTGCCTCTGGCTCAGGAGAGGGAATATGGAATGAATAAGAATAATAATAAAAATAGGCAAAGTATTATTTTGTCTAAAAACGCTTTAATCTGATTCCATGGACAGATGGCCAAAGCAGAAATTGTTGTGTTATTTTGAAAGGCTCGTGTGGCTGCCTGGAAGCTATTGTCCCTGCAGCAGCGCAGGCAGAGCGAGCCGAGCAAATTCTCCTGGTGAGCTCCGATGAGAAGTCAGCCAGATTCAATCAGGAGCCAAAGAACAATAGCTTAAAATTACAGCAAAAATGACGTCGTATGAACATTTCCGTGCCACCCTGGATTTACTGTATATGTATCGTATGGTATGTCTGCACGTACTCTGGACCGGGAGTGGAAGGACGGCTATCCCGTGAAAGGCACGGCTGTGCAGCGCATCCCTCGGACCCGGGTCAGAGCGAAGGGCGCTGCTGGGCGCAGGTCTGGCTGCTCGGCTGGGAGCGCTGCTGCCCTGATGCTGAGCTCAGCTTCTTCACCGGAGAGGCTTCGCCTTCGGCCGGCTCTGGCTACGATCGGAGAAACGTTTGCCAAGAGTGCATGTCAATGTGGATATATCCCACATTAGACTTTTACGAAGAGCTCGGACTCTAACCGGTTGCGTTAGTATGCAAATAAAGGCTGTGATAGGGAAGGTCTTATTTAGTGACTGTAGAATGAAGATTTAAAATATACAACTCCATTACGTCCTCCTAACTTTATTCCCTCTGAAAGTGTAATACTTTTAAAGTACAGTTTTTAAAAATTTGATAAATTATGACAAAGTAGCAAAGTTCAAAATAACCCTAGAAAGACAGCCTAAGAATACTGTCCAGAACAAGGTGGATATCTGCGCCTTTAAACAACCAGTCTGAAAGTGATTGGCTTCTAATAGTGAAAAAAATTATCTATTCTCTGAATCAAAGTAAAAATCTTAACTAATTTCTAGTTTGCTTCCTAACTGAAATAGCAAAGACTAATGAGTACAAATGTAGTTTTCCAATTAGAAAATTACAATTGTCCTTGTTTTTGGAAGCCAGTGCAAGTGTCATAAAAGGAATTTCGTAAAACCACAGTCTGGAAAATGCAAAATTGCCTCAGGAGGAGGGCAGTGTGCCATAAATGCATTACATGAACTTACAAACAATTTGCTAGCAGTTATAATGACTGACTGTCTCTAGCCGTGTTACAGATGGGTGTAAAGCAGCCTCTGACGATACAGCGCGGCAGTGACGGTGTGTCGCTGTGAGTGAGGCACCGCTCGTGGCTCAGGTGAAGCACCTGCTGGAACAGCTACCACGTGCCGATTGCTAAGCCATGGATAACACGGCTGTTAACTTTTGCCGTCTAGGGTATTTTTCCCAGCTATGCTAAAATGGTTCTGACAAATGCCAGACTGAAATCTCAGAAAAATTCTGCTTTTCTACAAGCCTTACTCTTCAAAGGGACATAAAATAATGGCGTTCCTCTGTCTTCGTATAAATGACTAAAGCATGTGTCATCAAACTGTTGAGTAGATTTTAAGTACATCCATTTTTAATATTATATTTATTTTACAATGGCTTTCACAGTGAGCTGACTGACAAAGCCATATGAAATGTGTGGTTTTGCTTAAATATTCAGATAAATCAAAAAGCCATTCTTCCTAGGATGTTTTCTCAGGGCAGAAAGAAATGTGGCGACTGAATTATAAACCCTTGACAGTCATTTACTGTAAAAAATGCTGATATAGCAGGAACTGTAACACTGTGACCTATATTGCTATAATATAAATATTCTACTTTTTTATTTTGCTTTTTCTCTTCAACAGCTTGTTGTGAGCTTTGACTAATGCATTTAAAATAAGCCACAGTCATCTCTTGCTCTTCCTCGTCCAGAAAGAGAATTCCACAGGCACAATGAAAACTTACTAATCAAAACAAAGTTGTGAACTGAGAAAATAATCTCAAATTTTTACAAACGCTGCTTAACTTTGTTCTGGTAAGGTCATGGCTGATTAGTTCCAACAAAAGCTCAAGCTGAAACCTTGTTTTGTTGAGACCCGCCCAGTCTAAAATCCTGATTTTTTTCCAGCATAGATTAATAAACAACTATATCAATACATAGGATTACATAAAATCTATGAGGTGTGTCTTCGTAGAATTAAAATAAAGTGTTCAGAATAGTTACAGTTACATGGTCGCGAGAATCTATATCCAGAAGAAAAAACTTATAGAAGAGAGGACCAGATTTGGTAAATCCTAGTTTATAACAGTTATTATCACTTTGAGAAGGCCTCAAGGCATGCTAGATGTTCTAGAAAAGGGGCTGGAAAGGATACAGGACTACTGCTTTGGATGTGCTCTGGGGGTGCCTGCGAGAGAGCCAGGTCCTGGGCAGAGGGAAGAAGAATGAGGAACCCAACAACCGGGTCCTAACATGTGAGATTTGGAAGATGTGTACTAGTGGCTTGCAGAGATATTACACTTACTTACTTCTGACTTAATTAATACCTGGGATTTCATCTACATATATTAGAAAGATGGAATAGTTGTTTGTCCTGAAATAAATTAGTGCAATTAGAGAAACAAGTCTTTCGGTTTCAAGATCACAGGGAAAGTTTTATCTCACAAGAAATGTTCTCGTTAGATAGATGAGGCTGAAGTCACAAGGTGAACAAGAAATCACCCAAATGCAATAGGTCTGGCTCTCTTAGAGGCCCCTGTGTCTGGATTTACTGGGTATTCACAGCATGTTCTGGCCGTATGAAGGGTCCACTTATGAAGAGTAAAAAGATGCCCCAAAAGATACCAGTGAAAACAGGCTGATGAGCAAGTTTGTATTTATAATATGCCGTGAACCAGAAAGGCAGAGTGGATGCTGTTTGCTGCGCAAACATAAGGAGGATTACAATATTTATCTACGTAGTATACTGACAACATCATACAAGAGCAATCTCAGGATCCTGGGTTGCTTTTTACATGTGAATAGATCTACTAAGGGACTGAGTAGATTTGCTACAGTTCAGGGGAAATTCTCATTTGAGCAGGTTATTGGTGATCTAGTTTTGGGGTTACTGGCACTGTCTTGCCAGCAAATTTACAGAGAATTAATTCTATAGGGTCCTTATGCTAATAAAGCGGCCCAACACCATTAAGCACAGTGTCTTGTCTTGTTGCACAGGCTAGGATATGGAAAATGCTACAAGGGACAACTGCTTCTCCTGGGAAAAAAATTCAGAATGCCGTGATGTAGAAAGTACTTTAAATTCCTTGTCTCAAAAAACCTGCAATCTAATACTCCAGGCTGGAAATCACTACCGGTGGGATGGACAGTGTTTTCTTGAAGGATGAGATAATGCAGATATTGGGATAAAGCGATAGAGAAAATTACGGCTGTGTTGATGAAACTTGGAATAGTACATTTCATCCAAACTGCCTCCGCAGAGACCTGGGGACCATTAACGGGGATCTGCTGAGCCACTCACAGGATGCTGGACAGCCTGCCCGTTCTACAGCTCCTGGGGAAGAACAGAGAGCAGAAAGTGCTGAGGGCTCCATGACTGGAGTATTAATCAGTGAAAATGTGGGATGTAGAGAAGCTTCATCTTTGCATATAATTAGCTGGCATTCCAGTCACTGTCTCTATGGGATTGGTTTTATACTCCATTGATGCAGCTGAGCTGGGCACGTTAATTCAGCACAGTTGCATGTGCAGATCGTCGCTCTCAGATGCTGGCTTGAGTCCTGCAAGCAGTACAACAGTGCTGGCTATAAATAATCCAGCAGGGAATATGCAGGCAATGCTGTTTTCAATATTCACGTTAATCTATTACAAGTTTGCTTTGGTATCTCTCCCTGACCCAGCGGTATGCCGACTGACTTACCCTCCTCGTGCAAGCAGTGAAGCTCACCGCTTTTCCTGCGCTTAGGCATCATGTAGCTTTATAGTCACAGCTGCACAGCTGTACACTGGAAGGGGGAAGAACAGATGGGCTGAAAGTGAGCTTGCCACGTTCCAAATGTCAATTAAAGGAAAATTTCATGCCTCTTGTTGAGGGATGAAAATCCAAAGGAGAAAAGTCGTTAGTTTATTTTGGTTCAGATGATCATATAAAAATGAGGACTGAGGCATGGTTCCCCTTGAAATACCAGGGAAGGGGAATGCTGGGAAAAGACAAGAGACAGGGACAAGAGAAGAGAACTTTGAAATACTGCATAAACTTTACATCCTGATAGTAATGGAAAAAGAACAGCCAGTCTTCGGGTTGCAGGCACACGGTGTTTGTTCATACTTCTGCCTGCAGACTGGAGGAGCCTTGGCTGTGCTTGGAGACATGAACCCTGCACGCAGCAGTCTCCTAACTCCAATGGCGGGTGAGATGTGTGTGGCTGAACACAGGGCTAGCAAACACCTCTACTGTGCCCCTTACAATTGCCCCAACCTTGCCGCTGTTCTCAGATTCCAGATAAACTACAAACAAGAAGGTCACAGCGATGCCAACAGGGAACATTTCTGAATCTGTTTTATTGTCTGTTTTATATTATGTTGTGTCTGATTTGTGGAACTCAAAGTGAGGTAAGTCACGGGTAAGTATGTGTATACCTCTGTGCCCGTATATATTGAAGCTGTTCCTTACAGCTGGTCAAGAAATCCTCTGGTTCCTATAAATTATTATGATAAAATGTAACAATATTAAAAAAAAAAGGCAATGCTTTTTCCTGGTTTGGTACGTGGTGGTAGAAGAGATTAAGGTGACAACAGTAATGTATGAGGAAGGATGAAGCTTGAAAGAGTAAGACTGTAATACAAATTGGTTTGATCAGGTACACGTACTTCACTAGAATTTGTAGAATAATTTTTTCCCTCCTTAGCCTTGTGTTAAAAATCACGTATTTCTTCTCAGAAGCCTCTTTGCAGTCAATATCATCTTGTGGGAACTGGTGTACTGTCAGGGAAGTTTGATGCTTGAAGAAAGGGCAGGAGTAGACAGGTCTGAGGGTTTCCAGGCTGCTTATGAGCTTCGCTGAGAGCAAGGGGAATGCTCCACAGTTTGGAGGAAATTGCAGGGCCGTGTCTTAAGGCTGTAAGGTCAGTAACTCTGTGTATGCCTCTTTCTTAATCCATCTGCATAATAAGGTTTTCCTTTTTCATATGAATGTTTTTCAAAGTGTTTCTGATCTATGTTTGCATATGGATGCCAGATGACGGTGCGTTAAGTCTTCAAGCTGAACGGAGCATAAAAACATGCTCGAACGAAGCAGGGAAATATTGCTATGTCAAAGCCACGGATAATATTCCAGATGCAAAATTTACCCAGCAAGTTGCTGGAAAAGAGCCGTTTCTTGAGTCTGGCAGCAATAAGATTAGCATTTAACTAAAACGGCAAGATTTTTCATTGACGGAGAGTACATTAGAAAGTAATAGGCCAGATCTAAAAGGACCTAAAATCTACCTAGCAATGGAAATCAGTTATGCAATGGATTTTGACTAAAAACAATGTATGAGTATCATCTGAGAAGTCTATTTAGAAAAAAAAGTGCTTGAACATGCAATTCACATTGCTTCTCAAATCACCTGAGACTTAGAGATTAGGAGTACGTTATGCATGCCTTCTGACGATAGTATAATACACTTGATGTGCCACATTTGACTCTTTTGTATCTGGCCACGCTTCAAGAGCTATTTCTAAAGTGTGTTTTATCACTTCCAGTACACAGCATTGCTTTAAGCATTGATGTGTGATGGCTGAGATGATGGTGTGCTACAAACAGGATTTCCATTATTACAGGTGCCAAATGAGACTTATCTGAGAAAGTCTCTTTTGCTTCCTGACTCTGCAAGGTTTTCTTTAATAATTGCAATAACAGATATACAGTTTTCGGATTCTTTGCAGAGAGATATGAGAGTACAAGGAGCTTCTTTATTTTCAGATTAAAAGTTTTTCTCTATCTATCTTTGACGTTTCATTCTGGGAACACTATTTAGCAATAGACATCTTGGCTGTCTTGACAACTTGAGTGCTACAGACAGCAGGCACTTTTTTCCTTATGAGGGACCAAACTTCTGGTTTAAGTATTAGTGAAATTACAGGATGTCAGCAAAATAGATGGAGTTGGGCTGCTCCTCAGGCCTTGGCTCTGCAAATGTACTCCTCTTGCTTTCAATGCCTCTCTGTTCCATATTCAAAGCAGAAGACTTCAGGACACGGCAAAAGTAAAGCAGGCATAATTTTCTTATGTTCTTCAACTCATGACTCGGTACATTTTTTGCACTATGAAGTATGCATTCTTTCCTTGGGCCCACATCTTTCTCTTTTCTGGGCGAGACATTTTGCTTGGTAAATGTACACTTACTGCAGCTAAAACGTATTTAAATTGCTGCAGTGTTGGAAGTGAATGACACTTACTTTGTGCTAAATAACTTTTTCAGCCTTACATAACAACCATCTGAAAGTCAGACAAGGCTGTGTCTTTTCCTAAGGACACAGGTTCAAATTTGCGAGCTGAAGTTGTCCCCTGCAATTGTTATGCAAGGCAAGAAACTAGTGAGATAGATAGTGCTCATCATTTGATTTCATACTTGTTCCACAAGCTTTAAGCACAGGAAACCTATGTCAGATTTATTTAATTGCTCGCTCAGATCTTTACTATACAGGATAAAGATGAATGTCTACAAAGAGATCTTTGAATTCTTTCTTTTAATTTCCTGTAAGAAAGGATACTGGAAAGGTTTGTAAAACTCCATGTACTCCATTGCTATCTGTACCTGAGGGTGACTTCTGATCAAAGACGTATTTTAAAAAGAAGGTTAGTGACGATCCTTTAAATAAATGCAAACTTCCTTGCCCAAAGGCTGGAGAGGAGTAGGAGTAAGTCTATAAAGAGGGAACTGGGCAGTATTATTAGTGTAAGTGCATTACAGCCAACAAAAATTATTCCGAAAAAGCCTGTTTCCTCAATGGAAAAGGGCTTTGTTTCAGTAAGCCAGTACAGAGTTTAATAAAGCTTTGGGAAATGTCTTCATTTTTAAATAGTGCTGTGACAAACATCACCGACTAGCATGTTAATAGGTGAAGTTTTCTCTGTTCTGTTTTTTAATACACTGGCAAATTTTGTGATGTTTGCAAAGTCTCTACTGTGTTATCTCTTAAGGGAGCACCAGTGTCTGTGAACCAGAAGCTGGTCCTGAGCTAAGCTTCCTGGGAGCAGGAATTAACCTGCCTGGTGATCGGTTGTCTGATTTAATAATTCATATGTATATATAATGCTGATTTAATAAGATTATTTCCAAATGCAGTGTCATTAATATCCTCTTTCTTTCATGAGAAGCCAATCCATGGCCACTTGGCGGGAGGTGGCCTGGTTTGAGATAATAAGAACACATACTGTGACATAACTTGGCATGTATATAATATAGCCAAAGTTTCTCTTTGATAATAATTGTTCCTCGTTTATTTCCCTGTAGTTTGAATTGTACAGATACATATCTTAATATTGCTATTTATTCTCAGAAATTGCATGTGAATGGATTTAATCTAAATATATTCCAATAGTCATGATCCATGAGTGGTGTCATTCAGCACTTAGGAAAACTGTAAAATGTGAGATATCCCAGAAGAATATCCATCAGGCACATCTAGATAGTCACATTCTGCTTGAAAAACAAAATATTACACAGCAATTTCTTCAAATACTATTTTCATTGAAACCTTATGTGAAGAACTTTGGCATAGACATTTGATTTTCCACATCAGTATTGAAGCAGTTTCTTAAAAGTTGCAAGTAAGTCCAGAGCCTTGAGTTTTGCTCCTGTTTGCTTCATATATAACCCAGTTTTCTTCTACTTAGAAAGAGCCCAGGAATTGCCAGCTGATCTCCTTGGAGTGGCATCAGGCATTGCCAGGTAAAAGAATGCTTTGAAGTAAACCTGGAAGCAGATTTCTTGATCCTCTGTCTAAGCATGACGTCCATTCTAGAGTCAGCCAACCGGCTAACTTGCCTCAGAGCCATGCCCCAGGATGGCTGCAGGGATCCCTTCCTCTAAGCAGGATGAGTGACTGTGCTGGGTTTGTGTGGCAAGGTTTTGGTTGGGGGTGGGGGGTAGAGTATGTGAAAACAACTCTGCAGACACCAAGGTCAGTAAAGGAGGAGGGGGAGGGGGTGCTCCAGGTGCCAGAGCAGAGATTCCCCTGCAGTCTGTGGTGAAGACCATGGTGAGGCAGGCTGTCCCCCTGCAGCCCATGGAGGTTAACTGTGGAGCAGATGTCCACCTGGAACCCATGGAGGACCCCATGCTGGAGCAGGTGGATGTCCAAAGGAGGCTGTGAACCCATGGGAAGCCCGTGCTGGAGCAAGATCCTGGCAGGACCTGTGGAGCCAGGGAGAGAGAGCCCACACTGGAGCAGGTTTGCTGGCAGGACTTGTGACTCCGTGGGGAACCCACACTGGAGCAGACTGTTCCTGAAGGACTGCACCCGGTGGAAGGTACTCACACTGGAGCAGTTCATGAAGAACTGCAGCCTGTGGGAAGGACTCACATTGGAGAAGTTTGTGGAGAACTGTCTCCTGTGGGAGGGATGCCATGGTGGGGTAAGAGTGGGAGGAGTCCTCTCCCTGAGGAGGAAAGAGTGCCAGAGACAACATGTGATGAACTGACCACAACCCCCATCCCCCCATGCTCGGGGGGATGAGGTAGAGAAAATTGGGAGTGAAGTTGAGCCTGGGAAGAAGGGAGGGGTGGGGGAAAGTGTTTTAAGATTTAGATTTTATTTCTCATTATCCTCTTCGGATTTGATTGGTAATAAATTGAAATAAATTAAATTAATTTTCCCCAAGTCGAGTCTGTTTTGCCCGTGACAGTAACTGCTAAATGATCTCTCCCTGTCCTTATTTCAACCCATGAGGCTTTCATTATATTTTCTCTCCCCGTGTCCAGCTGAGGAGGGAAGTGATAGAACGGCTTTGGCGGGCACCTGGTGTCCAGACAGGGTCAACCCACCACGGTGACACTGCGGTAAGCTGGGCTTACAGGTACCCTGCACAGCTGCCCAGTGCTAACACAGCTAACTTACACCTTTGCATATGTGTCTTAATGCTACACAATGTGTCAGGACCCAAAAAGTTCTTTAATATTTTACTTTAGAACCACCATTCCTCCCTTACAACACCACCCAGTAAACGCTAGTGACCGGCACTAGTTCCGGCAGAACTTTGGCTTTTTTGATCATGGGCTCATCTACAGGAAACCAGGCATGCTGGCAACAGGTGGGGGAAGCCTAACCCGAAGGGGAAGAAAGATCCTGGGACAAGAGCTAGCAGGGCTCATCTACAGGGCTTTAAACTAGGTTTGAAGGGGGACGGGGATGAGATCAGGATTACAAAAGTGGTGCCTGGGAGAAGCGTACCAGTGCTTCTGGGTAAAAGTGTTAGCAAGGTCTTGCAGCCTGTCCCAGTGGTGGTGGGGGATGGTGAATTGTGTGACAGCCAAGGCACGAGGGGTAGTGATAATTTGGTAGCTACAGTAGTGCCTGAGTATGATCAGGTGCGAATTAGGGCTTGTCCCCCCAAGAAAGTGGCAGGGCAATCAGCGCAGCTGAAGTGCATCTATACTAATGCACGCAGCATGGGAAATAAACAGGAGGAGCTGGAGGCCATTGTACAGCAAGGAAACTATGATATAGTCGCCATCACAGAAACGTGGTGGGAGGACACGCACAAGTGGAGTGCTGTAATGGATGGCTACCAACTCTTCAAAAAGGATAGGCAAGGAAGAAGAGGTGGTGGGGTGGCCCTCTATGTTATGGGCAGTTTTGAATGCCAGGAACTTAACAGTGTGGATGACAACACTGAGTGTGTATGGATAAAAATTAAGGGGAAGGCTAATAAGGCAGACATCGTGATGGGAGTTTGTTATAGACCTCCTAATCAGGATGTAGAAGCCGATGAAGTATTCTACAAGCAGCTGGCAGAGGTCTCACAATCATCTGCCCTTGTTCTTGTGGGGGACTTCAACTTCCCAGACGTCTGCTGGAAATACAATGCAGCAGAGAGGGAACAGTCATGGAGGTTCCTGGAGTGTGTGGAAGACAACTTCCTAACACAGCTGGTGAAGGAACCAACTAGGGGAAGTGCCCTACTGGACCTACTGTTTGTTAACAGAGAAGGTCTTGTGGAGGATGTAAAGGTTGGAGGTCGCCTTGGGCACAGTGATCACGAAATGATAGAATTTTCAATTCTTGATCACGTAAGGCGGGGAGCCAGCAGAACTGCCACCTTGGATTTCCGAAGGGCAGACTTTAGCCTGTTTAGGAGCATGGTCGAGAGTGTCCCTTGGGAGGCAGTTTTGAAGAGCAAAGGTGCCCAGGAAGGCTGGGCATACTTCAAGCAGGTGCTCTTAAAAGCTCAGGAGAAGGCCATCCCCTTGTCTCGAAAAACGAGCAGACGGGGAAGACGACCAGCCTGGCTAAATAGAGAACTTTGGCTGGACCTCAGGAAAAAAAGAAAAGTTTACATTCTCTGGAAAAGGGGGTTGGCAACTTATGAGGATTATCAAGATATAACAAAGCTATGTAGGGGGAAAATGAGAAGGGCCAAAGCTCAATCAGAACTCAGCTTGGCCACTGCAGTCAAAGACAATAAGAAAAGGTTCTTTGAATATATCAATAGAAAAAGGAAGACTAGGGAAAATGTAGGCCCACTGGTGAATGAGACAGGTGCCCTAGTGGTGGAGGACGCAGAGAAGGCAGAGTTACTGAATGCCTTCTTTTCTTCGGTCTTCACTGCTAAAGCTGTCCCTCATGAATCCCACCCTCTGAAGGCAAAAGGGGAGGTCTGGAGAGTGGAAGATTTTCCCTCAGTTGAGGAGGACCGTGTCAGAGACCACTTGGCCAAGCTGGACATTCATAAGTCCATGGGCCCTGATGGCATGCATCTGCGAGTGCTGAGAGAGCTGGCGGATGTTATTGCTAGACCACTCTCCATCGTCTTTGAACGGTCATGGAGAACAGGAGAGGTGCCTGAGGACTGGAGGAAGGCCGACATCACTCCAATCTTCAAAAAAGGCAAGAAGGAGGACCCAGGGAACTACAGACCGGTTAGTCTCACCTCTGTCCCTGGGAAGGTATTGGAGCGACTCATTCTGGATGTCATCTCCAATCACGTTGAGGAACAGGAAGTTATTGGAAGTGGTCAACATGGATTTACCAAGGGTAAATCGTGCTTGACCAATCTGATAGCTTTCTATGATGTTATAACTGGTTGGCTGGATGAGGGGAAAGTCGTGGATGTCATCTACCTTGACTTTAGCAAGGCTTTTGACACTGTCTCCCATGACATCCTCATTAGGAAGCTGAGGAAGTATGGGCTAGATGAGGTGACAGTGAGGTGGATTGAGAGTTGGCTGCGGGACAGGACTCAGAGGGTTGTGATCAGTGGCACAGAGTCTAGTTGGAGGCCTGTAACCAGTGGTGTCCCCCAGGGGTCAATACTTGGTCCAATCTTGTTTAATATATTCATTAATGACCTGGATGAGGGGACAGAGTGTATCCTCAGCAAGTTTGCTGGGTGGGGTGGCTGACACCCCAGAGGGCTGTGCTGCCATCCAGCGTGACCTGGACAGGCTGGAGAGCTGGGCAGAGAAGAACCTAATGAGGTTCAACAAAACCAAGTGCAAGGTCCTGCACCTGGGGAGGAAGAATGCTAGGCACCAGTACAGGTTAGGGGCTGACCTGCTGGGAGATAGCTTGGAGGAGAAGGATCTGGGGGTTGTGGTAGACAGTAAATTATCCATGGCCCAGCAATGTGCCCTTGTCGCCAAAAAGGCCAATGGAATCCTGGGCTGCATAGGGAAGAGTGTGGCCAGTAGGTCGAGGGAGGTCATTCTCCCCCTCTACTCGGCACTGGTGAGGCCACAACTGGAATACTGTGTCCAGTTTTGGGCTCCCCAGTTCAAGAGGGACAGGGAACTGCTGGAGCGAGTCCAGCGAAGGGCAACTAAGATGATTAAGGGCTTGGAGCACCTCCCTTATGAGGAAAGGCTGAGAGAGCTGGGACTCTTTAGCCTGGAGAAGAGAAGGCTGAGGGGAGACCTTATTATGGCATATAAGTATCTAAAGGGTGGGTTGAAGAAGGATGGAGCCAGGCTCTTTTCATTGGTTCCAAGTGACAGGACAAGGGGTAATGGGCACAAGTTAGAACACAGGAAGTTCCGTTCAAATACACGGAAACAGTTCTTTACGGTTCGGGTGACAGAGCACTGGAACAGGCTGCCCAGGGAGGTTGTGGAGTCCCCTTCCCTGGAGATTTTCAAGACCCGCCTGGATGCAGTCCTGAGTAATGTGCTCTGGGCAATCCTGCTTTAGCAGGAGAGTTGGACTAGATGATCTCTAGAGGTCCCTTCCAACTCTGATAATTCTGTGATTCTGTGATTCTGTGACCATGTCTTACCACTAAGGGGATCTTCCTGGTGGTTGAAAGAAACCAGGACTTTCGTCTCCATATACACTGAAATGCACCAAAAGTAGAAATGTTTTGCCTCTGTCTGGACCAGATGCCACCCAGTGCTTCTGATCTGGTAGAGAGATGACCGTGAATGCCCACCCATCTGCCTCATCGTCTTCATAGAGCCTATGTCTCTATGGGATAGGCAAAAGAAAATGCAAGCTTTTCTCCTCCCCCCGCCCCCCCCGAGTTTTTTCAGCCGATCGTTATGACAAAAAGGATATAAAGTAGAATGTTTTTCTTTTTTCTTTGAGTTCTGTGTTGGCAGTGCTAGCCCTAAAGCACTACAAATTTAGTCTTGCCTGGATATCTTTTTAAAATGAAGTCTCTTTTAACTCGTTGGAATGTTCCAGCTGTTTCAATGTTTTGGAATGTATATCTGATGAAAACTTTTGAGTTATAGAGGACTGCAGAGACATCCAGAGGCTCCAATTCAGAAGAGCATTTAATGCATTCAGGAAGTCAAGAGAGGAAGAGTTTTGTTTCCAGTGAAGCTGGGGAACCTGAAATGTGTCCTTAAATAAACTCTAGTTTTTAAAATAAAGAATACTTCAAATTACAGGTGAGAACTGTTAAATTATCTTGATATACCCTCTGTCTCAGGGATTATCCCAAAGAATTATTCAATGTTTTCCAGCACAAACAGTCTGAAATTGAGCAATGCTTTAATGTATTATATGTGCAAGGTTTTAGGGTGATAATATCTTTTAGTAGAAGAATTAGCATAGTTCAGAGCTTGATAGCCCCAAAACATAGCTGTTTTTTCCAGCTTTATCAGCCAGGCTAATAAAAGACACCATTTCTTCCTCTAAACTCTGCCTGTTTCAGCATAATCATTCTTGGGTAGCACATCAGAGTTTTTGCAACTTTCTCCTTTGCCATTTAGACGAGACACGGTCTGATATTTCAGCAGAAAAATATACTGAGAGAGACCTTGGCGTTCACAGAAGCAGGAAAATCCTCAGATGGAGATAACATGAACATCTGAATGTCCCTTAGCCCTCTTAAATCCCTTGATAAGAAGAGGTGGAGCACCACAGAATGATTATACAAAAGACCAGAGAAAAAATGAACGGAGTATCTAACTGTATGAAAAAGTGTTTGTTAGATAAGCACCTCTACTTACTTGACCATCAGAGCCTATTTTCCCCTGACGCCTTATGCCTTTAATCCCGGGCACGTTCTCATACAGAGGCAGTGTTTTAAGCGAGACAGCGAACAGTGCCTTTATGTTGCCCGAGAGAGATATTTAAGACCAGAAGTCACCCAAGCTGTCAGCTGGATAAAGTTGTCTTTAAAATATAGGGCCACACATGTCCATCGGTGGGAAGAGGGTGTAATGCAGCTACCGGCAACGGTAGGATAATGTACCATAGAGAACAGACTTTGTTTACGCTGTTATCAGAAGACAGTTAAATGAAAAGTCAGGGAATATGTACAAATTCTGTTGGCCTTGCTCCTCTCAGGATCACGAGATATGTGATGGAAAAAGAAATATGAACTAAATGGAAAAATATTTCCCCAACAATTTATGCTGTCAGAATACCTTATTCATTGTGTGTTATTATTTGTTTACTGTTACAGTCTCTAAATATCAGATATTGTGCTTCCTCCTTTTACGTTATGGAGATATTGTATCCAGACAATATATAAATTGGGAAGATTGTAACTGTAGTTAGGAACAAAAGGCTAATTAAGAGCTCTGTTGTTCCTCTTCTGCCTTCAGACAGCAGTTGTATAAGGAAATACAGCTTACATGAAAAAAATGCAAAGAAATGTTTAAGAGGCAGGTTAATGATTGGTTAACAAGCAGTTAAAAAAAGGTAGCAAGGTCCCTATGAACAGATTTCTTTAATTTTGTTGCTTTTTAACTGAAGTGCTTGATTTTCCAAATTTGCAAAAGACGTTTTTAGCATCTTCCAATCACTTTTTAAAAATGCATCTCCCACTACTTTAAAATGAAGTCAGAAAACAGAAATTCTCTGTGTTGAAATGACACAGAACAAACCCTTGTGTTTTCAACTGGGGGAACTGATGGGAATAATAACGCTAGCCTTCATGCCACTTTATCTTTAGAAGGAAGGAAAAGAAACATTTTACTAGTGTATTATGTTGAATTTTACTAGAAAGAGGAAGGATGAGCCCCGGAAATGCCGAATCTGGTGGCAGGCTCTGAAGGAAAGCATGCTGCCACCATCAGGCTCCTTCACCTTTTTCTACCATACTTTTCCAAGTGATCTCATTACTTTTTTTTCCTCTCTGCTTTTCTATCAACATGGTTTTGGTTTGGTGTTTGTTTTTTTTTTTTGTTTGTTTGTTTGTTTTTTCCACCTTGCTTTCTCTTTCTTCTACTAGAAAACTCTTTTTTTGGTCTCCTGTTCTTTTACTGCAGCCTTTGAAGTCTCGTCTTGATCTTTTTCCTTCTTACTATTTGCACTGGAGCTAGAACTACAGTGCTTGGGAGGGTAGGAGGAGGGATTAGGGAAGTGTGGACAGGGAAAAGAGGCAGGGAAGGCATTAGGGTTCCCAGGAGTTGTGTGCGGGAGGTGTGGCAGGGCTGCAGAGTCAGGGCAAAAATCCCGGAGACCAACTCTTACTCCCAGCGGGGCATAGGGACGGGGATGGAAGGGAGAAGGACTAAAAAGCAGCATCTTTAGAAAGCTGTGCTGATGCAGTCCGCAGTTTGAATGATGTTTGCTGCTGTAACAGGTGAGATCTCTCTTCTTCTGCGCAGGCGAAGTGAGCGGCCCGCAGCCCCAGCAGCCAGCCTGTGACCCCAGCTCGCAAGCTGCTTGTGCCACTCTTGGTCACGTATTCTTTCCCAGGAATTTCTGCTTCCCACCCCTTTCCAGGGCTGGTGGTTTTATTTTTGCCGATGCGTGGGTGCTGGCTGAAGGATCCCTCCCACAGCCGGGAGTCTCTCTGCTGTTGCCGACTGCTCGACACGTGGGTGCGAGGGATTGAAGGGTGGGTGGTCACAGAGCCAGAGAAGCTCCATCAGTTTGTGAATGTTCAGTGCTGGTGTGATCTCCAGACAATTTAGTGAGCAGCCAATATCTCCTTTTTGATTTACCATATGTGTATTTTTAGTGAAGTTTTGTTACACAGCAGTAAGTCATGCCCCTGAGATTAGGATAACCATACTCCTTGACGTGAAATCTCTGATCAAGAGTGATTCCACAGACTCCTCCAGATATACTCAAACATCAATGTTTTTCAATCTATAGTAATTTCTTCTTTTCCACTCCCATAGCAAATAATGTATCACTGTTAGTTTCATATCAACTTCTTATCTATGTGAAAATTGAATCCACAGCCTATTTCTTTATTCTTGTTCATTGATGAACCACCTCTACTACTTCAGTTTTTCTAGAATGCTTGAAATACTTTACATTTTTTACTTTCCTATGAAATTTCTGTGTTGTCTAGATTTTTGTTCCTGTATATTGTTTAAAAATAGACACCTTGCTCAATATATACAGTAGACATATAGTCCCAGATATAGTAAAATGATTAAGTTATAAAAGCACCTTTTCAATATGCTATAAAGAGATTTGCTTTTTTTGAAGCATTGTGATTTACAACATACTGCTAATCCTTTCCTAAAGTAGTTTTTAACTTTTTACTCCATATTTTTCATTTATGCATTGTCTTTTCCCTTCTCACGTGACGTACCTCATACATAACACATCATATATCAACTTCTTTCTTTCAGTGATTTCTCAAAGTTCTTAAGATAATTTAAAAATTTAAGTCTCTTATCCAGAGAGCTTTCCTTTTGGTGTCATCTGTTAATTTTGCCAATATGTGTAATTTTTCACCTTAATGAAAATATGGAAGATTTTAAGACACAGGCCATATCTCTGTGAGAATCCATTTAATCTCCTTTCGGTAGAAAACAGATTGACGATTCTTTATTCAACCTTCTGTACAGCAGTTTTACCTAGAATATATTTCTCTAGTTTGATTATGACGATGTCATGTCAGTCTGTGTCAAAAGCCGTAATAAAGACAGATATGTCACATTTCATGCTTCCCACTCATCCACTTAACCAATTATTTTGTCGAAGAAGGAAATTGTATTGCATGAGCATGATTTGTTTTAAACGAATACATGTTAAATGGTTCTTATTACCCTCTTGGCATTAATGAACTGATAGATTATTTGATATTTATTCCACTATCCTTTGAGGTACTGAAGTTAGGTTGAATAGTCACTAACTCCTTAGATACATCTTTTTCCTCTTTGAGAAGGATTTTCTTTTAGCCCTTTTCCAGTCCTTTGGGATCTCACTGTGTTCTAAGCATCTTCAGAAATCAATGCTAATAGTTCTGAGACTGCTCCGGCTATTGCTGTGAGTACTCAGGGGGACACTGCCATGCCCTGATGACTTGGGCATCTCTAACACCTCGATAATCTTCCATGCTTCTGTCTTGTCTCCCTTCCCCTTGTTGGTAATTACATAGTAATTTTGGTATGATTAACCAAGCACTTGCACCAGTAGGTACTTTGCTTTGAAATAGCTGTAGTTCATTGAGGTGAGCCTTGTGCTGCTCTATGGGTATGTTGGAAGAGAAAAAGTTAAGCTATGGCCTTTGCTCCGAGGATTATTCCTGCTTCTTTTGAACATAGAACTGTTAAAGTTTAGGAAAGTTCCTTGTGGTAGAAAACATTGGCAAATTTTACGGAAAACTTGTTTTGCAAAGAAAATGTGTTACACTGTAAAGTAATGTTTTAAATAATTTGGTTATCCAGTAGCAAGTACTCATTGTGTCATATTTGTCATGCCTTCTGGCATAACAAATTTAGCATTTACTGCAAGACACATTGGCTGCTGTCACAGGAAGTAACAAAATTGATTTAAAAGAGGGACAGCATATGGAAAAAATATCACTTTGGTAAAGGACATAATGTACTGTAATTAATAAAAGAAGAAAATAATCTTCTTGTATAGGGAAATCTAATACATTTAAAGTACAGCCCCGGAGCACTTTGCTGTGCTTCCAAGCCTAGGTGAATTCTTGTAGGTGCAGTAATTTCCAGTGTAATTTACTTTATCAAGACTATGCCAAGCAGGAACATATAGCAGATATAGCATAAAATATATAACAAGCTAGAATCTTCCCCTCCCTCTGAAATCTGATGTTTTGACTTGATGAACTTTTGTACAAAAGTTGTTCTTCCTTGAAAAAGGAAGCAGTATATATACTTGAGCTGATCTGTCAGGCTTCTTCCTTGCTGCTGCATTGCAGTGAAACAAATTTTTTTATTTCAAGATTGGACTGAATCTAATGGCATGTGTTGACTTCTCTGAATTCTGGCTTTCTTAGAAGTAGAGCTGAAGTGGGGAGGTCACTAAAAAATTACTGATCTTTGATCAGGGAAGGGGACAAAACCCAATTTACATGGATTAAATAAAAAAGTGGCTAAAACTTCTGTCTCTAGAAGGCCAGGTGGCTGTTGCAAGTCCACTTAGATGTTTATTCTAAAAGTTACAGCAAATGAAAACACAAAGCAAAGGCTCCTGAAGTGGTGTGTATTCCTTGTTTTTCCAGAAGATAAGGAGAGTTTAATTCAGTTGTAGAAGAGAAGGAAGTTGACCTGGTAGATCATTGCAATGGCTTTTAAGGACTTTTATTTTCTAGAGAACAAGGAATGTGGGATAGCATAGGAGTGGATGTTTCACTTCGTAAAGCTCTGAAGAGTGGGTTTGGCATATTGCTAACAAGTGAGCAGCAGATCCCTGGAGTAGTTTGCTGGCAGGCAAGAGTGATCTCAGGCAGTAAATAAGAGTTTGTTAAAGTGAGTGGCTCATATAGCCTAATCTGAGCTGATTTCCATGGACAAGCTGCAGCGAGTCTTTCAGAAATTTTTAGATCACATTGTTTGCGCAAAGTTGTGTTATGGACACAGCATCAGCTACAGGTGCACAGAACAAAATGCACCGACAAAGTCATACAGACTGAGGAGCACAGAAAAGGTCATATGCAAAAGCTATGCAAGTCATCTGTAGTTCTTCAGCTTCACACCATGGATCCCCCTTGAGACTGTGCATGGGGCAGGGAAATGGAAGGTGATCAAAACCAAAATCAAACCAAACCAAAAAGCAACAAGCCCCCCTCCTTCTGAGAAGTTAACAACATGTTAAACTTTTTAAAAAGGAAGGCACGATCTAAGGGATGCAACGTTTGACTGATATGGTGAGACTGCCTGTAGATTTTCTCCTAAAAAACCTGTAGTAATGAGGTGCACAGACCTGGGGGCAACTTATTTCTTCCCGACATAACTCTTCTTTTAGTTTTCCAAGCACTCAATTTTTCAACAATTTCTCTGAAATCTGATAAGCTTTTTAAGAAGAGTGAAGAAGATAACCGTATAAAAATGTATTTTCTTTCTGCTTCATAGAAAATAGCATAAAGCAAAGAAAGAGAGAATTCCTGTTTATTAGACTGTAATAATAAGAATCTAGTCTCTCAGTTTATTATTAGTCATGTTCCAGCCAGCCTGATAAATAGACTTACAACATCTGCACTTTATGTATACTACTCAACTGAATGAAAATTTAATTTATTCTCTTTTATAACATTCATATGAAAGATTGTTTTTTAAGATTTGAAAAACTGCTAGAACTTTTAAGTGGTTTTATTTATAGAGTGGTTTTTTTTTGCTTGTTTCCTACTTTGTAATAACAAAAAGAATAGTAACTCCATCCTGCAAACAATATTTCTTTTAACATAATCCTTTTTAGGAGCAAAGATCTCAAAAAGCTTCTTGCAATAACAAATGAGCCATCAGGAGCTCAAGAGAACCTGGTTGTTTCTAGCTGCCCAGTACTACACCTTCAAAGCAAAACCCGCAGAGACGGCCCTGCTCTGCATAGCAAACAGTCAGCCTGGCCGGAATAACCACTAACTCATACATAAGAGCACAGAGGAGGACCCACGATAATGGGAATGAAGGGATTTTCAGACATGTCTGCTAAAACATCCGTATCAGTTTGTAGCAAACATATCTCATTGACACCTGAAAGCACAAACTGGCAACAGAGAATGGAATCAAATTTTTAAAGACTTGGTGCTTTTCAAGAGAGAGATGTAACATAGAGCTGGGCACAGACTGAAGAATGACTGATCTCTTTTGTATATATTCTCCTTAAATGCCTGCTAGTGGAGTAAGACAAATCTGGGTGAACTTGCACCAAAATGAAGACATCAAATCACTAGCAGGAAGCCTTAATAATAATGTATTTCCCTCATTATTAATAACTCCCCCCCCTGAATCAAAAGCTCAGAATGAGAGACCACAGATGGTCTTTTAAGCATCTCTTAGAGGACCATTTCCATGCTGGTCAGTTGATGGAGTCCGTTCAAGGGTGCCATACCTAGAGGCGTGACAGTGCCACAGCTGAAAGTTGCTGAGAACCGGTATGTTTTGCCCTTTGTCTTCCCACTGCTACGAACTTCCAGAGCCCCCAGGACAAGGAGAAAATTGCTGAGGAGTTACCCTGGCCACGTAGGAATATATCTGAACAGAACAGTGTGATTTTTGGCTTGATCAGCAAGCACTGCTCTTTTAGTAGGTACGCAGTTTTGGTGAGGGTGGGCAGTAAATAATGCAAAAGTGTATTCCATAGAGGAGCTCATTCACGTCGCCACAGTTTACTTGCAGGCTTGAAGACAATGGAAAAGCACACATTATTAGGAAGGAAAACATAATGATGCATTTATTTTCTTTCCATTGGCAGAGAATTCAGATTAATTTTTGTATCTGGATTTGGATGAAATGTTCCTGCCATTTGTGCAGCACAGTGATAACTGCAAAGCATTCTGAATATTTGGCTGTGTACAGCAATATTTCGTGTCATAAATCACGGATCACATTAGCCAGGCCATCCATAAACTCAGTATGTAATGACAAATGGAAAGCCAAATTTGGCTTTTGGTTGTGCTGGTGTAAATCTGTAGTAGCTTTGAAATCTACAGAACACTCAATTTTAGAAGAAACTATTTTCAACATTCCCAGATGACCTGAAAATCAAAGGGCTACTTTCAGAGAACTAAGAGCACCATATCATTTAAGATAGAAGTTTAAAAAACCCAGAGATTTGTATGAAAAAGAAGCCTGTTTTCTAAATTTACGTGTTCCAAAAATGTTGTCATAGTTAAATAAATGGTGGCAAATGTTCTGATTAGCAAATCTTAAATCTGAAGAGACCACAGAAGCCAATAAGCTGAAACAGTATAAGAATTACATTGTTTTGGACACATTCTGAGATCAGTTTGTGTGGATGTACTGATACCTCCCAGTTCCTCTGCTCAGGGCTGGCAGGAAGGCTCTGGTTCAGTTTTCAGCTGTGTTGCATCCTGTGAGCAGGAAAAAAGTCTTCCTGACCTCAGCTGGGAGGATGCTGTAGCTGATGCTCCAGACTCTACCTGAGGACTCCATTCTGGGTAAGTGTTTCTCCTTGCTTTCCTATAGTAAGAGGTCTTGTTGTTGCTCTTTAATGAATAGGGACCTAATTATTATGCTGCTAGTTGTTAGTTGTAGATGGTGGGGAGACTAAAGATAACTAGAATGAGATGGAGAAGAAGGTGGTATTGTTCAATGTAAACAGGAAAGAAAACAAGGCCAAGACCTCCCTTATCCCTTGGCCCTGAGATGCCAGAATTATGGCCGTTTTTGCCGTTGTGCCGTGTCAGCGGGGCAGGAGGGCCAGAACGCTGTCTGGTGTTTCTGCAGCACAGGCCTAAGCTGACAGGATCTGGGGTTTTAGGAATTATGTCTTAGGCTATACCTCCATCGACAGAGGTTTCTGTGCGAGGGTCTGTACACGTGGGTCTTGGAGGATTTTGTGCATGGAACTTCATATGCTCAGAGGAGCAATTTTGAGTGCCTCCTCATCTGAATGCACCAGAAGCACAGGTGGTAAAACACCAGTGGGACAGAAAAGGAGTAACAGATGGACGCCGAATGTATTAGATGTTATCATGATGTAAAACAAGTCTGTGCAGAGATACGTATGAAGAATTTGTAGGGCTTTTGGGATGAACCCAGAATATGGATGTCTAAACTCCCTTCAAATGTGGATTAGTGTCCCTGTTGCCTAATTCATGGGGGACTGGCAGTATAAAGCTGCAGGTCCCTAGAACCAGGGCTTTGCTAAGAGGTCTGCAAGGTCTGCTCTAATACCGAGCAGTTTCGAGTGAAGAGCACACGTTGGACTACGCTGATTTAATACATCTTCTAAACTTATGCACATGCTTCCTTTGGTGGGTGAATATCTATGAGAGGCAGTGCCTCCGTATTGCTGTGTGGAGGAGGTAGGGATGAAGTTGTCAAAATCCGTGTGTAAGCAGCAAAGCTGCTCTACTTCAGGGATACTTGGCTCCAGAGCAGAGGAGAAGTGGAGAGGTATTTGAGCTATGCCTACTGCTAATCTGTATTAACAAAAAAGCACTGCAAGCTATTTTCATTATCCTTTGCTTGCTTTTTGCTAATCCTTCGCTAGTCAGAAAAAAAAATTCGAAGGCTCAAATTTATTTGCATCTGTTCTGCAGATTCGCAAGTAGTGAGGAGCACATGCTTAGAATATTATCAGTCCAGGTGTTGCATACATTCATCTAATTGAAGACCACCTGATCGCCTGAATGAATTCCTATTAATTAGAGCTGGCTGAACTGTTACCTTTGTTTGTTTCCTCTCCTGCCACTAGGTTATATGGAAAAAGAACAGTTTCTCAGACAGCTGGTCAGCCAGAACTCTTTATATTGGAATTGAGCAGCAATGCAGCCTCTCACTTGTTGCCAAACTCCTTGTGTGAATTGGTAGCAATAATAAAAAAAAGATACTTACCATTTACATCCTGATAACACTTGCCCTCCAAAGAGCCCAAACCACCTATCATCTCCAGTTTGTTCAGCTGCAAATGAAAGATTAATGATTTGCTGAAGACAACATGAATAATCACACAGGGCTTTTTGCTGCATTTTCAGCATTACAATTAATCATCTGACATACAGCTTTTTCAAGATGATACCAAAAGTCTATCCGATTTGATTCTAGCATGGCGATACAAAGTAATATTTGCCAAAAATTTTCAAGTTCAAAGCAAAAGCCACAAACTTGCAGACATACCTAATTTGTGTATCCTGGCTGTAAATAACAGGAATGTCGCGGCTGTTTTTGATAATGTATGGGGAGCAAACTGAGTAGGCATGTTCAAGAGAAAAACTGGAAGACTTTCCACAGCTAAGAGAGCACACGAGATTTAGAAAACTTGTATCGGATCTCTACATTTGAAAAAAATGTTTTGATCCTGCAGAATTTGAATTCTGCTGGCAGTACTCTCAGAGCTTCATAAAAACCCCATATTGTCATATAAGAATAATATCTGACCCAAATAGCTGAATTTATAGGTGTTTATTAAATCAGATCCAGAGAAACATTCTTACTAAACCACATGGTGACAGTTATTTGCAGCAGAAAAGGAAAATGAGTTGAAATACACAGAAAAAGAGAAAGCTGAGCTAGAAAGGGGAATAGAGGAATGAAATAATAGAACAATAATGAGTGACTGTGACATAGATGGGTTATGAGCACAGCTTTGACTGGTCTCATAAGGTACAAAAAATGTCCTTTTCCCAGCTTTCTCCTATTCAAAGTGATCCATTACACTATTTCTATTTTTCTGGTCTCAGATAAATTTAATCTAAAGACTGCTTCAAATCATTTGGAGAAATCCCCTCTGGTGAGGTCTTGAAACAGGTATTTCTTTTTTTTCCTGGAAAAGGCTATTCTGCCCTGCTGGCAGGCCTGCCTTCTTTCCTCAGGCTCTATTTCTCTTACACAAGAACTAGTTTGCCAGAAATTATCAAGTTTCCACAATGGCTACGGTAGTCTTATCTGCTTTCAGCTGCCAAGAAAGCCTTTTTAGTCCGTGGTCCCTTGCGAATGGACGGGCAATATATTATGACATCCCTGTGTTGTGTACATTCTCTAGAAGCATCAAACCCACAGGTCAGCCTGTTCTAGTGTAACTCATTTTCCATATTTTTAATTAATTGAATTCTTCCTGCCATTACCTAGCTAAATACATCTTTTCCTAGCTTCTCATATATGTATTTTGAATTGAGGGTACTAGTTTGTAAAGCTCGTTAGCTGATGATCAGTGATTCTGTTCTTTTCCCTGGTGCTTTCCAATTAGGTAATTTTCTCAATCTTCTTTGAACTTCCTCTTCCATGAGCTGCACTTCACTTTGATTAATCACATCAGTCCACTCACATGTCCTTTTTTCAATCTACTTTGCCAAAGGGTTATACGATGCCTCCCATTCCCATTGTTCTTTCCAGAAATCAGTCATGCTTAGTTCATTTGTCACTGTATTCTTCTCATCTTTCTGCCTGACAGTTTGAAAGATTTCCTCTGGTCATCTCCACTTCGGTGGTAATGGTGGTGTTTGTGTGTGTCTTCTTTTAGTTCTCTTGTCTGTATCAATAAGTTCTCCTTCAATTCCACTTCAACTTCTGCAATGTTATGATATGAGATTAAGATTTTTTTTTCCTGTGATGGCATTAGTATTGATCTACTTTTCAATTTCCCCTTAATTAATGTCACCCTAAGTAAGGCCGCTGTCACTACAATGTCCCTGTAGACACCGTGGGACAAGAACAGGGTGGATACGAAATGGAGCAATGCCTATAAATCAGTAAGTATAATTTTATACATGGAAAAGGTCTGAAAATGTAAACTGTGCAGCATTATGCCTATTTAGATCTGCTTATTATTATGGCTATGTCTTTTAAAGTAACACTGTACTATAGGAATCTTCCATTACCCATTCCCTCAGGAATTGTCACCGGTCCCCCAGCTGAAATGGTTATTGTATAAGTGCATATATAAGGCTATATTTCATACTAAAAGTGATTAACTAAGACACAAAATTCTGTGTGTCTGTCTTTCCCCTGCTATCCTAATGGATGAAATAGGAGAGAAACACGGCAGACTTCCTATGGCTTTCCATTCACAACTTCTGTGCCAGCTGGAAGCTGGGGTTTCTCAAAGTGAATGTTATCATGCTGTCTGTTGAAAAGTTTTAGAATTTGAAGAATAAATGACAGAATATAAATAGTGTTTGGTTTTCCCCTCTTCTGGACATCAAAAGATTTTTTATTTGGAAAAATCAGTGTTTTCATTGTGCTTTGTTTCTGAACTAGGTAATAAAATGTAGAACCTGTTATAGTGAGTGACTGACCATGTGGTTTAGGTCAGGATTGCCAAGATTATGGCCTATCACATGTCAGGGAATCAGCTATATTAGATGTATTCATTTCTGGTAAATCAGTCAGAGGGAGAACTTATGTGTTCTTTTAACACTGTGAGTTTCTATGCTTTTTGATAAGTGTTACCCCTATCTGCACGACGGTAAAGGACCTATTTTACTTTTAAATGGTCACTCACAACTCATCGTAAGTGAAATGTATTTTCTGAGACCTGTGCCTTGATAGAATGCATGGGAGTCTGTTCTTCCTGTGAAAAAAGTAGTTGACTTGCATGCAACATAGAGACACTAATTTAAATTTTAAATCTGCTTACTGGAGAGAGGAATGTGTTTTGAAGCTACAGTTTCATAATTTGGAACTAGCTAGAGCATCTGTTCTTTTGCAGATAAAGGACAAGTGTAGTCTGAATCAAATTACATCAACCATTATTTTATCTCTGTGGGGTCGGTATCCTTGCACTTATCCTCATCACTTCTGTCTAAACTTTTGAATATTGGAAGTGATTTGGTGAGAAATATTTTATTCCCACATTAGGATTTATTTTGTTGCCTACCATTTGGTTTACATTTTTTCTTCTTCTGATTGTTATGCTACCTTTGTCAGCTCTTTTGAAAGTGTATAGTGTGAAACACATAATTATATAGAAATAATTCTACAAAGTGTGACTTCTACAAAGTACCAAGACTTCAGAAGAAAACCCTGTTAACACACCCTTATTTTGCCTCCTTCTGCATTGCTTCCTTCCTCTCTGCATTAACTCTGTACATAGAGGTATGCAAAAGTCATAACAATTAGTATGTTTAAAACCTTCTACCTTATGCAACCCAAGAAGCACTGCGTAAGAAAACAGCACGTCCACTGCATAAGAAACACACAGTAATTCTTTGATCTTATAGGGTCAGTACAAACCTCTCCTGTGAATTCTTGTCCATTACAATTAAGGAGTGTCAAAACTTTTTTCTTGTGTGCTCTCTAAACACCCTTTCTCTTAGGCTAGGAATCTTTGCTGAGTAAATATAGTTCGGTCAGTGATGTCTAGACTAGCTTTAATACTGCACAGCTGCTAGCAATGAAGTAAAACTTTGGCAGCACCCTTGGCAGCGCCCTGAATAAGTTCTCAGGGTTTTTAACCACCATGCTGCTGATTTCTGGGTAGATAAAGTCATAGAATTTAGCTAAATCTTTTATAGTCCCTGCATATGCCCACTGCTTTCAGAGCCCTAGTATGAATCATTCCACACCTAAAACATCAAGCTGAATAGCAGTCAGCCATGGGAAGCAAACTACAGCTGGTTAGTTTAGTGGGTAAGATACTTGAGATCTTAGACCTAGTCTTGGCTGTGCAGTGATTTCTTAAATTTCTTTAAGAAATACCGTAAACTTTCTCTGGCACAGTTCTTCCAGTATAAAATGGGATTTCTAGGGCTTCCTGATCGTGCGTTAGTATATGTATGTACATACACATACACAAACACATGAGGTCATGCCCATCATTGTCCTTTGTGTTTTGAAGAGGCTGGTAGAGCTCTTAAATATTTAACACCCATGAATAAAAGTGAGATTCATCTCACTCAGTGATAGGCTTCTAAAAATTTAGTCATCTAGGATCTCCCAATAATTAAGAGAGCGAAAGCCTCAGTCTTGCCTGCCTCAGACATCTATCAACAGATGGAACGCATCAGTGCTCTGAGGGTGCATACGTCTCCCTAGGGATGGCAGAGGTTACTGGATTAATCTATAATTCCTGCTTTTAGAAGCTATATTTGATTAAGATTTATATTCTAAATGGAAATCTCTATTATGGTTGTCAGTGGAAAATACTGTTTGTTACCTTAGAATGAACCTGGCATCATCAGAGATGATGATATACCAGGAAACAGTCATATCAGAAACTTCTAAATGCATAGATTTTCTAAACTTGGAGAGAAAAAAAAAAAATTTAGAAACTGAAGTTAAAGGGAAAGAAAGTAACTGACTGAAGTTCATTTTTTCTTCTGTTCTTGGTCTTTCTGTGTTTTCCTGCTTTCTGGGATGTGATAGCATTCCAGAGCAATCTTGCCAAATATTTTATTATTGAGAGCATTTAAATTCAGGGTGACAAAATCACTAAATATACTGCCAAATGTAGGAGAGGAGGCAAGTGTGTTCTCCACACCATTTTACCATCTTTCCCCACTCAAGATTGAGGATCCGGAAGGGTTTCCAGCTACAAAAATTCCCAAGAGGTCCGCAGCAGCCATGGTCAGCAACCGGTGGTGATATCTGGGGGACAAAAATGCTTAGATGGAGGAGCTTGAAGCATAAAAGAAACTCCTATCCAGGTTGGGTGTTGACTTCTCTTTACATCTTCCACTGAGATTAGAGTAGATCCATTGCATTACTAAGCAAGCGTTGGCTTCTTGCTTCTTTACATGTTACTCTGGAGAGCTAAGAGCTATTAGGTGAACGGCTAGGGGCATATTTTGACCAAGATGTGCAAGAACACAGCTTCACTTTTTTCAAAATCTTGCATTGGTGCTCAGCACAGTCTCTGAACATGCCTGGAAATATGAACAAAATGCATAAACAATAGGTAATGAGAAAGAAAAAGGCTATGTGACTAACTTAAATGATCTCAAGTTGTGTCTGCAATTGTAACACTACTTGCCAATTTAAATAATGATGGTTTTGTCACTGAAAACCGAGTGTATAGAGAAAGCTGCTTGGTTCAGTCGTGCATATTCTAAAGTCTTTGCCATGAAATAATTGAAAAATATTCTGGCCACATGTGCTGAAGCGTATTCTCTTTAGAAGTTTGCTTGCTTAAAGGTCACTCACTACTGCCTGCACTGGATAAATAACAGGATCTGAGGATCTATTTATCATAAGAAAAGGCATTGTATGAAAGGACAGGGTGGTAACATTCCCTTTCAAAACAGCTGTGCTGCAACACCGCATTAATTTCTGAACACCTTGTTTCTATGTAAATTATTGGTGGGTTATCTGAGAAAAGAATTTATAATGATGAGAGAGACAAAGAGACTGACTTCATAGAGAAGATGAAGAGCCACATATACATATGGTAGCTTGGACGAGTGATTAATGGCTACCAGAACTATGACAGAGGTCTTACAGTGTTTAATGGGCATGAACACAGAGAAGTGATAGAACTTTTTAGGATAATGAAAGTGAAGAAAAGTGTAAATCTTTTGGGATAGAAGACTGTTGTGTAGGAGATAGTCTACTAGCTCTGTTGAAATAATCACTGTCAGTATAGCATTGTCCTAGTTTTGATTTGTAGCTTTTGCATGATTGCTAGAAACTTCTTTTAATAACAATAAGGAGAAATACAGTCAAAGTAAGAAGAAAAGAAAATCTCAATTTTGAGACGAAAATCTTCCTGACTGGTTACTTTGATGAGCTCTAGAACTTTCTAAAATATAGTAAAGCCCTGCCTCTTGAGACCTTAGTAGAAGAATGGGAAAGATGTAGCAAACTCATAACAGAAAGCATTTTTAGTTGGACAAAGAAAAATTAGACTTCCTGGGGTTTATCCATTTCAAATTTCAATGATAATCAAAGCCTTCAAGTTTTTAAAAACACATTTCCCTTTGGTGCATCTATACTTCAGAAGACACTAGAAAAGCCAAGCATAAGAAATAAACAAAAGGTCATACTGTGCTAAGGCACCTCTTCTTCTCTTCTTCTGAGAACTGTGCCCAGAGGGAGCAATGGAGAGAGTATCATTCAAGTTCATTCTGGAATACAGGCATCTTCACCAGGACTGGCATGTACTTGCATCGCTTTACCTACCAGCATAGTATAACAAATTTTAGCAATTTTTATCATCCACTTAAACATTTGCATGACCAGCGAGACATATGACGCAGCATCTCAGAAGCTCACTCCTAGAAAATGTGGGGCAGTTGCTGATGCCACCAGGCCTGGGATGGGCACCCACAGCGTGATGTCAGGGTGTTTGGGCCATCTATAGTGGTACTCTCCTATTTGTCTTGGGAAGCAATCTATCTTCCCAGTCTACCCTCCTGACTGCAGAAACATGCTTGACTCCTGTCAGATGGTCAGAAGAGTGTGTTTGGTTTACTTTCCTGCTCTGGTTGTGGTGATTGAGTACGGGGCTGCTTGACAGGTACCCCTGAACAGCATTGGTTGCATACCTTGTTACACCTTTTTCGTTCCTTTCTTTCTCCACTCACACCTGCAGTTCTCTGCCCCGGTCTTCCCCCAGATAAACAACATATCCCTAACTACCTTTTACACATTTGTGCCAGTTTTGGGATGTTCTTATTCATATTTGGTATTTCTGTAACTATTGTTTAGGTAATCTTAACCTTATATGGTATTACTGATCTGGTCACCCAAGCACTGTTGACCTTGCAAGACTTGACTACCCCAGGGGTGCCCAGTGCTCCTCTCAAAGTTATCTGTGAAGTTTGGCCATTTCACACATAATTTCTCCTTAACCACCTGTGAAATTCAGACCTCTCCTACAGCACTCTCTGTAGCTTTTGATAGCATCTCACACTGTTATCTGTCACATCCAAGGATTTCTCAGGTCGAGTTCATGCAGTGGGTTTTCATAGAATCATAGAATCAGTGAGGTTGGAAGGGACCTTTAAGATCATCAAGTCCAACCATTAACCTACCCTGATAAAAACACCACCACTCCTAAACCATGTCCCTAAGCACCTCATCTACCCTTTTCTTAAACACCTCCAGGGATGGTGAATCCACCACCTCTCTGGGCAGCTTATTCCAATGTTTAATAACCCTTTCAGTGAAAAAATGCTTCCTAATATCCAATCTAAACCTGCCCTGACATAACTTGAACCCATTTCCTCTTGTCCTATCACTTGTCGCCAGGGAGAAGAGGTCAGCTCCCATCTCTCTAAAACCTCCTTTCAGGTAGTTGTAGAGGGTGATAAGGTCATGTCCAGCTTAGACCCACTGGAGCTCAGTCCGGTAGCCCTTGCACCTGTCTACAGCCCACTCAGTCTGTGTTCTTTCTGTCTTTCTCTTATTTTACTCCACTTGGCATATTTTACTCTTTCTAAGGTTTGTTTCCTTCCCTACTTTTCAGCTTCCTTCCACTTTGAAAAAAAATCTTGCCATAACTAAAAATTTAAAAGAGCAATGTGTTGTGGTCTTAACTTACATTTGGCTATAACTGCTGAAGGAAAGAGTGAGTCAGAACCTGGAGTATCCCGCATGAGCTCTGATGTCTTGTATGATTTCATATTACTGTATGATAAAGGAAATTGGGTCACAGATTAAATTTCCTTGGCTTGGTGAAGAAATCTATGATCCCCTGAACTATTGCATTGTTAGTCTGACTCTTCCAGGTAGAAGGTTCCCAGACCTAAAAGATGAAATATAGAACCAGATCTGTGATGTATGTTAGAATAGAAACATTGAGAGTTTGGGGTCTTTGGATAAATAAAGTTACTGATGTGAGTACACCTTACATCAATGTGTTTAATACGTTACCAGTGTCCATATTATCTTATAGGTGTGTTTCAGAGTTGCCTTGTGGAGGACTTATGATAGATTAGCCTACTCCCAAATTCCGAAAAAAGCCTGCAGGTCCTTAGGTCTCCCCAAATTAAAGTTTCTAGCAGTCTTAAAACCTCAGCCCAGTGCTTGAGTTCTTGCCCCTGAGAAACTGGGTCTGCACTAAGTCATAAGTTATTGTTTCATAGGACATTACATATGTTAAAAGTAGCCCAGTTTTTGTCAGAAGAATCTCTAAGCCTTTTTATCCTCATAAGAAAATCATAGTCAGATATTTAAGTGCTTGCACATATTACTCCTTCCCCCCTCCCTAGAGAAAAGGAATGTCACAGTCGGTGAGAGTTAATGGTTGCAAAATTGCACTATTTCATATAATTCCTCTCAGTGTTGCCAAATGTATTTTAAATTTTAAAAGTTTCTTTTATAACATCCCCTCCTTACATTCTTCTATTAAAAAAAAAATAATTCACTAGTATATGAGTGTGTGTGTGTGTGTGTGTGTGCATGTTCTTTTCTATTCAACAACAAAAACCTGTCATCGGGACAATGTAGCCATTTACTGAGCAGACATATAAGATGGATTGTACCCTTAATACTAAGATACCATTTGCCAGTGGTGTGTGTTTAACACACACTATGAGTTGAGGACAGATTTGACGCTTTTTCTTGGCCTCAACTGCAAAAAAACTATACAATAGAGCTGACTTCCAATTTACACAGTGCTGATGTGTTATCCTTATGATAAAATCCCAGTGCAGTAGATATCACTGGTGTTTCGTTTCTGCTTTCCATCCCCCATATTTTCTCCAATTCTTATCATTGCTGATTATTGCTGTTCAATATTTTCTGTACTTTCAATGTGATAAGGATCTCTGCCTTTGCTATTGCCATATATGTTTTTTTTTTTCACCTATATTCCAATTACTTTAACAGTAACATTTGAAAGATTTGGTAATGCTTTTTAATTTCTTATTTTCTACATCTTTATGTCTTATGAAGATAATATTCCTTTCTTACTTGCTGCATATTACTGCCAACTTTCTAATGCAGCAATTTATACTCATCTCCAGACAGTTAGATGCATCAACTGAAATGTGATTTACAGTTAATGAGGCCAGGTCACACATTTTATTGTCTGAATTCACATTTTCTCTATCTTCTGTCTTTGCATTAACATATCTTATGCAAATGACCTATTTTGAGCAGTCATATTTAAAACTTCAGGCAGTTCTGTCCTTCCTCCTTTGTCAGGTCACTTGTAATTTTCCATTTTGTTCAATGAGATTTTGTAAAAGATACTCTATGTGAGTCTTTTCATCTCTGTCTGCTTGGGTATCTTTTCCTGTTGTCTAATGACTTATTGTCAGAAGGAGTATATTCCTCAGGCAGTTTTGGTTTTGATCCAGTAAGTCCATCTCTCATAGTTTCCTGTCATTACTCATTGTATTCCCCAACATCCTTCACTGATCTCATCTTTTCTTCTGCACACTTTGTGCCACCGTAAAGTCACTGCAGGTCAGAGTTCATACAGTGCTAACTTCCTCCTGCTGCTCCTGTCAGATTCTCTTAAATCCACTTTTCATCAAGTCACTAATGCCAGGCATATGATCTAATTGGGTGGTATGTTGCAGCTCCTTAAGTAAGTCTAAGCGTTACTGAATTTCCCTTAAAAATGCTCTTTATTTTCTTCGTTTCCTTATCATAATTCTCTTCTCTTGAACTCCTATATAAAGCTGTCTACATCTGCACTGTTGGACAGCCCATGCCTCTTTCCTGTGGCATTTGTGCAATTCCTTTCAGTCTCACAACACACTGTTAAATCTAAATGCTAACTCTCAAACTTCAGGAAGTTTTCACTGAGGAATTAATATCAAGGAAAACCTGCATATTTTAAATCCCTATAAACCGTATGGAAATTGTTCTTTTCTTTTAGTTTTCCAATATAATTTCCTGTACATTTCAATATTTGCAACTTAAAAAACCCCCAAGGAGATGAGCAAGAGCAAACTAGACCTTTCCTAAACTCTACCTGTTGTATTAATCAATTCTTTTCTCCATGCAGCCTATTTTAAATTCTAATCACAGGTAGCCTTAAAAGATTCAAAGATATTATTGCAAATTTCTGTCAGTGTGATACTGTTGTATACTGCAGTGTAACTTACCCAACTAAACTGCAGGCTTTTCCTCATTTGTTTGGCAAAGCTTTCCTCTCCGTGTCATATTTGTCTGCTATCCGTTGGCTCTTTACAACCTGAAACTTTGGCATCCTTCTTGTTCTTGAGGAATCCTACCATTAATTTCAACTTGCTTGACATTTTTTTTTGTTATTAATACAGTTAATGCAGTTCAGTTGCACCCAAACTTGGGAAAACAAAATATAGTCTTTAAATTTGAGCTGGAATATTTTACTTGGTAACAAGATTTTTCACTAACAAAATCTTTCTTGACACCATTCAGTTAAATGCATCTTTTCCTGACTCTTTGCCTACATTTTCTGATCAGATTTATGTCTGCAAACCCCTTAACCAATGATTTTAGATTCCTTTCATTCCCAGTTGCTTTCCAGTTTGGTAATTCTCTCTGAAGATCCTCATCTGTAATCTGCACCTTAGTTTGATTAACCACATCATGTTATTCGCACTTTGTTTTTAATATCCGCATCTCAAAGAAGTTTTTGTTTCCCCTCAATCAAGAAATCAAGAATATTTTTTCTTCAGTAGTTGTTGTATTCCTCTTATCTTTGTTTCAATCATCTGTCCAATTTCCTCTTTTCATTTACAAACTACTTTTTTTTGATGGAATCATCATCCTTATAAGCAAAGTTAGCAGCAATCTGGAAGGTTGTCCCACATTTAAGCTGCAATAAACATAATATTACTGAAGTTAACTATGACCTTCTTCAAGATAAATTCCATTCTTTAGATTTGATTTTGAGATAAAAAGTCTATGGAAAGAAAATCATGTACTGGTTTCCAAGTAATGGTTACCAAGTAATAATTTATTCCCATTTATATGGAAAGTGCCTTCTGTCATTGTTATTGAACACAGTAAATATACATTAAAGGTGATCTTTTCTACAGGTGCTGTTTAAAAGAAGACATGCCCACAAAACTCCAGGATGTATTGCTTTAAGCAAAGGTATATGAGAGCCTTTCAGTCTCTGAGTCTTGGAAACATTTGCTCCTCTGCCAGCCTCACAACTGCCAAAGAGAAGGAGGAGTTGCCGTCCTACTGTGTTAGTACACAAAAAGCCTACATGACCTGCTAGCATGCCTGACTGCCTCTGCTTACTGAAGAAAGTAGTCTGGCAAGAAGCCCTAGATAAAGTTACCATCTGCCAGGCCTTTGTGTTTCCTCAACAAGGCTCCTGCCCTCCATAGCCAAGTCTCTACGGAGAAATCAGTGTTGGATAACACCATGCTTTGGCTTCCCATGTCAGCGTCGCAAAACGAGACCAATGACGACGAGGAAAGGAATGGGGATTTTGGCAACTACGTAGGAGCGCATGATGCTTGGCACTGAAGGATGTGATGAGGTGCACATAATTCAAGACAAAATCTCTTAGTAATGTAATAACTGGCCCAGAATTCGCTGACTGCTTGTTAATTATTTAACAATCCCAAACCGTCTGACCAAAAACCTACCCTATGTCTCCTCAGCTGCTTGTCCCAGATGACTAATACCAACTGTTTTTGAAAAGGGTCCAGGAATGTCTTTGTAGTGCCTTTACTTTTCCACAGCTTTAGCCAAGCGTCTATGTACCAAGAACCCTGAAACTATGAGCCAAAACCTCTCTCTCCTGGTACTTCTTCCATAAACAAGTTATCTGTTAGATTTCAAATACAGCTGACTCTGAAATATGCCAAAATAGAAGCTTGAACAGAAGGATTCTTTGATTAGAAATTCTCTTATTATCTTAAAAAAATACGGCTTCTTCGTTGTTACCATTGGTGCAAGTAACAGAGGAAGGTAAAAATACAAAACATCAACTCCTTAGACAAGCAACAAGAGGTAATAGCCTCTAAATTCAGCTGTGAATAACAGAAAAAGGGTGTTTTGTTGTACACAAGGTGTCTGTTCCTGTATCCCTCTCGGTTTTCAGAAGAATTTGGGGAACAGAGACCAGATATCTTCTGACCTGAAGTTTTAGATGTGACACCTCTAAAAATTAGTTTTTATAATGCTTTTCTTCAGAAACTTGTACTTGCTTTTGACAAATAAGAAAAAGTTGGTTAGTAGCTACAACTGAAAGAGAAGCCACAGCAGAGGTTCATTTTCTGAACAGTTATCTGTCTTATTTCTGTCATACTTGGAAAGGTCCAACAGCTATACTGCAATTTGTATATTGGAGTTGTGTTTATACCAGGGCTTCAGAGAATAAGAGTACTATTCCTGTGCTAAAATTCAGACAATATATCTGGGGTCTTAGAATTGTGCTGCATTTTGATTAATTTTCTCATCACAAAGCTTGATTTTCATTGGACAGCAATTTGTGTAGGCAGGTATTAAGAGGTACACATACTGTGAGACAGTGGGGCAAAGGTCCTAAAACTATCAGCAGTCAGCTAAATACTTTCCCCTGAGCTCCGTGTACCCTCTCCCATTCAATTTGTGGCACATAAGGTAAAATGTAACCTGGAAGGGAGAAGGTTTTAGTTTCGCAGCAGGCATTTTGCAGAATGACTGTTTTTAAACCTCCAGTTGCTCTCTTTTGATGACTATGAACACAAACAAGAATCAAACACTTAGCCAAATAAGTTTCCATCTCTGATGTGCTTTGGTAGTAAGATGAAGGGAGAAGCAAGCCCAAACCAGCTTTGGCTTTGCTTTTGCAAAATTAAATCTCTTATGATGAGGTTTTGAAAGACCAAATCCAAAATCTAATTAATTTGTCTTGGTATAGTTAACTTCACTAAGGTAAGTTTGAGCAAAGTTGAACATGCCAGGATGTCAGCTCACTGGCTGCCTTAGTTTCTTCTTCATCTCTTGTCTCTCTTTTCGGTATGACAGTTCCCTCTGTGGTCTCAGGTTCCCTTCCAGTTGTAACCTTCAAGCCTGAGCTCCTTCTTTGTCTTCCTCCTCTACAATTCTTATTCCCCACAGACTTCCTGACCATGCTATTGAAATAATATTCCTCACAAGAGATACTCCAAAACACACTTTTTACCAGGCCAGGGAATACACTGTGTAGCTGTTTCTCTGGTATTTTCTCTATATCTTGTCTTTGTGCAGGAAGAAGCGGTTACAGATTCTTCCCCAGGTTTTGCTCTCAGAGACTATGACATGTCCTTGATTATGTCTACTCTTAAAGTGATGGTAATCCAGTTCTGGCTGCCAGTGGCTGTCAGACCTCAGGACCAAGAACAGATCTTTGTGCTTGGGCCTTCTGCCAATATTTATCATTAATAATATCAGTTAGAGAACTAATAGTTCTCAAACTTTATTTTTTTACAGTATGATTTCACCTAGGAAGACCAGCTGTGCTGATCTTAGAGATTTAAGCTCTAAGATTTGCATCATTGTTTAGAAAAATGAGCTAAAAAGCGGTGACGATTTAAAAAAAGTAATCCAGACATCTGTCTTGCCTTCTCTTTTTATGGGCATCCAGCCTCTCATCTCAATAGTCTCTTTGTTTTTGTGTCACCATACAAGCTAGTGTTTGAAAGGCCGATGGTGTTACTTGGAGATTGTTCAGTGCCTAAAAGCTGTGTAGTTATCATGCAAATTGAATCTGCAAAACGAACCTGAACTTTTCCAAATATAACTCTATTAAGACTAGTCTATTGATTAGAGGCTGTGCTTTGTGCTAGCCAGCCGCGTCTTGTCTGCTTCCCAAAGTGGAGGAAAGGCTGCCATGCTGCTGCACCCACACGAGGTGTGACTGGCACATCTGGGGGTGGCAAGACGGGCACTAACAGTATGAGTTCAAAGTAGACAGGGGATGTCACAGACCAGAGTGAGGTGCCAACTGGGATTTTTTTTTTTTTTTGGTGCATTGAAAATGTTAGGCACCACATAGTTAGCAGTTTCACAGGATGGCAGACATTGAACTCGTTTTGAAAAACCACGTAAGCTCATATTCAACATCTAAATATTTCTGAATAATTGCTTCATAATGACCAGAAGCAGTTTGTCCTTTTTGTTCAGTATAGGTAATATTGCCTTTATTTAATAAGACAGTTTTTAAGTGCCATTTTTCTTTTATGTTTTGTGTATGAAAGGCTTCATTGAATCAATAAAAACATGTTGATTTTGTACATTTTTAATATATTTCTGGTTTCCACCAGAATACAGAGTGGCACAAATCCCAATTAAGAAAAACACCTCTGGCATGCCAATAAGTAATGCAGCATATGTTGTTTTTGAACAAAATGGAAAAAACTGCAAAAATTAAGAAGCTGGCTATTTTGGATTAGGATGAATCACCCTTTGGAAGTGCATGTCTTGTGCAACTAGCTGGAGTGAATTTAACTTCAATTAGGTGCTGAGTTTCTAGATGTATGAAGTTAAGTTACATAAATCCCACCTTCTCAGGGTGGTCTGTAACTGCAAATTAAACAAAACCAAATTTCCTTTAATAACTGACCATGAACAGGGATTCACTGTTTTGGGGGGAATAATATACAAACACAGAACATGACAAAAATCCATATTTTTAAAAATACTTTCTTACCAGTTTAAAGCATAACTGACAAAAGGTTTAAAATCTCTTGGCCTTAAAAAAAATCACTACAACGTTAACAGATGGTCAAAATAATATTTTAGATTTCCAAGCTACTGGACAACTTGAAAAGAGACGAAATGGAGCAAACACTATGTGGTTGCTCCGTTGATTCGAAGCAGGATGTCCAAGGCATGAACTACACAACCATGCTTTAATAAGACCTTGAAGTATCTATTAGGGGAAGAAAAATTTTTTAAAAATGATCTGTGATTAGGCATCAGTGAAATTTGGGGTTGGGTACAAGTATTCTGTGCAACACACAAACTTCATGTGTACTTTAAATCACTGCTACTTTTTAGGCTTGCATTGATTTCATTCAATATTGTGATTCAAAATATTTTTCAACCACATTTCTTCATGTAACACTTAGAAATGAAAAAATATTGAGATACTTTCTCTTTTTGGTTCACTGCAGCCAGTGCAAATGGGAGAAGTCTGATGGGAGAGGCCACTCATCTGGGATTTATTCCATCTAGGCGCTAGAAACTGGGGCAGCACAGAAAACTGTCCATATTTTTAGATATTTATTTGAACTCTCCAAATAAGCTAATAACTTTGTGAGGTTCATGTGTCCTTATGCGTTTTAATGAGCAGGTAGTATAAACAATATTTCAGTTCCTGTCGTTTTAGATATATTTCAGAAATCGAGCATGCTGATCTTTCTTATATAAAAATGAAGACAACTGAGAGAGTTTCCATTAAAGAAGGAAGATGGTTAACATACTCTGATAAAAGGAAATAAATATACAGAAAAAAAGTAAGAGCTTAAGCATGTGTGCCATTGATGTTGAGATTAAGTGTCCAAACAGAAGCTTATAGAAAAAATTTCACAGACTCCAGATGGATTTGGCACACTGAGTCACTTCATAAGCTCTAAGGACTCACCAGTAAAAAAGATACTTCAAAATGCATAAAAGCAGTGAACTGAATATTAATGCTTATGAAACTACATGCAAATATGGCTACATAGATCGTAGATTGGAATGTATTTGGTCCAACTTATACATGTATAATTTAAAGTTGTCTTTTTTTTCTTGGGCAATAGTTTTCTGCTATGTCACTTTCTCTACCCTTTTCCCAATTATTTCTTTTAGTGAAGAACTAATAAGAATTGATAAAGTGAATATTGCTTCTTCAGACTGTTTTAGTTTAACCACATGACACATGAAGCGTTAATCAATGTCATCTATTATGATATAGGAAGACCTATGTTCGAAATTAAAGATTTCCAGAGCACGTGTGGCTGTATATTTTACTCTGGTAATCTTTCCAGTATTCAGTGGGCTGGACAGAAACTATACATTTGCTATGTCTTTCAAGATAAATGAGAAAGAAATGAATGAAAGGAATGCAAGTAAGTGGCATTGACTTGCCCTCTCTTTCTTTTTGGATCATTCCGTAAATCTGCTCACATAAGTTCCATTGGTTCCGACAACCTAGCTGTTGACTGCAATAAACCAGAACAATATAGGTAGGAAATGAATCGCTTAAATTTTCAGATTGAGAGTGACTCTCTCAAAATAGGTCCTAATGAACAATGTGAACGGCACAGGTTCTGAAAGCATCAGTCTTACTCAGATGTACCTCGCTTTACAAACAAGCCTTGGGAAGTGCGAGGCCACTTGTGCAATGAGGATCAATTTTGCAGCAGTGAGTTTATCATCATTTACGTACATCATGGGCTTTAGAGGGTGCTTCTTGTGTTTCTAGTAACGCTATTTCCAATCTGACAGAACACAGGAAACATACAGCCTCTGCCAATACTTTCTATTTTTTCCATAAAGAAATCTTTAGTGCTTACTGGCTTCACAAGAAGATGCATGTTATTACATTGTGATATTTGGGTTTTGCCAACAAAGAAGGGAATGTTTTGAAGACCTTTGGTCATGGAGCAAAAAGCAAGTTATTTCCATTCCTTCGTTTTAATGTTATTTTCTTCTTCGCCACATCCAGTACTGTCCCACAAGCATATCCTTAGCATACTTTCAAAGTGGTGTGGCAGCTTCTGAGTCCTTATTTTTTAATATCTCTACTCACTCTAAGAGAAGTAGTTGCGTATAACTGTCATGTAAAATAGCTGGTTGTGTCTTTTATGTCAACAGAAACATGCCAACAATAATAAATGGGATGCAATGCAGATTAACTAAATTATTTAAGAAGTCATATGTTGGCTACACATTATCAAAACATCTACTTTCTTCCCGATTAAAGTTCCCAGAGCACGGCACGTGCAAAGAGGATTTGTAGCTCCTATCTGCTGTTCAGTAGGTGTTAAGCTCTCAGATCCAAACTCAGCAGTATACCACTGATAAACAGTATGCAGACTGAAGGAATCCATATGTATGTTGTAGCCACTTAATATATACTATCCCAAAGTTAATAAGTTATTCATAAGAGTAAAAACCTTTTGCAAATATCTTTCTTTTCTCAAGGAAATTGTCATCTGTGTTTGCCTCCCTCTGTAAACCCACAGCTCCTTCAAGCAAACTGGATTACCTTTTCACCATAAGTGTAATGGCATCGGGTCTGCTGGAGAGAGTGTATTTACTCAATTATTTCTCTTATTAAAGCACTCAGCCACATTCTGATAAAGGTGATGTCTGAACGGTACAGACTTGGAAGTTTCAAAAAGCTACGGAAGTCTGAAGCTAGGAGCTCATTATAAGCAAAAAAAAAAAAAAAAATCAGTATCAGAAGTTACTATGGTATTTAACCTGTGACTATCACAAATTGCAAGAGAGAAATGGGAAAGCTTTGCTTGCTGTTAGATTTCTTTTTAGTGAATCATATTTACTTTCTGTGAAAATGCAACCTTATACATCAATGCCCAGTTGATCATGAATAAAAGAGGCTGAAATTCTGAAATATGATCTTAAAGTTAGAATAGCATGCAGTAGCTTTTGTGTTTATTTCAGAGCACAGAACAATGTAATTGAAAGAACACAGCATTTTAGAGTTTTAAAATATGTAATTTTTCTGTCCAGTTGATAAGTTTCATTTATTTCTACATGAACCTCTGTGTCTAAATGAAAGCTCCAACAGCACGTTTGTGTCATCTTCTCAAATAGTAATATGCTATATGATAGAATTATACATTTGTCCTTGATGATAGAAATAGTCTCCAATTTGGGCATGTAACTATTTGCACAGTTAATTCAGGATATCAAATTGTCCCAGCAGGACTGAAGGCTGGCTTAAACCCACTTATTTTAAACAAACAACTGTGTTCCTCCTAATATCCTCTACTGCCTTGGTTGAAGAACATGTCATATCTCTCTGCAGTAAACAGCAATGACTATGTTTGGAAGAATCCTTCCTCTTCCCTTGTGGACAATTATATAGGTGACTTTGGACGTGAGTTTTTGGAAGTAATAAAACTCTCTCTCCCCCAGCCTTTCAGTGGGATCTGTAGATGCTCAGGACCCAGGCATATCAGTGTCCATAGCCACCCTCAGTTCACGCCTCTGTGTAAGCCAAAACTGTCATCTATGACAAGTTAGTACAGCTGTCCCAGTGATCTTTAGTAATTGGTTTTAGACAACAGATCCTGCTGAAGCAGCCAGGAGCAAGAAACAAGAGCAGTTTAAATCTACACTATTATCACATCGTTTCCTCGCTTCGTCTCTTGCCTTCTTTTCATTCTTGTCTTAAACTTTGCATCCCAGAACGATGAGCTAGATGTCAAAGAGACATAGACTTTGCACTGACCCTTCCAAGGGAGCAGGTCACTGGCGCTCCCTCCTCAGCCAGCCCCAGTGTGGCTCCTGAGGGCTATCCACAGAGATTTATCTGCAAGCTGAGGGCAGAGCAATGCCTTAGTAGCTGATTTTAAGCCGTGGTTAAGATTACAGATCTAAAATTTAGCTTTGCAGTGACATAAGGAAAACCAGAAGGGAATAGGTGGTGAAGAAAGAGTCTGGCGGACACCTCAGTCTAATGGAGAGTCTCAAGGGGCTGGTTACCTTTGGCCAAACTCAGAGGATGAGATCCTGATATGAATCAGCAGAATCACCTAGGTAAAAAACATAATACTGACTTCTCCAGCTGAAAACCTGATCTGCAATATATTTGCCATCTCCTCCCTCTCGAAAGTTTATTGAACTAAGCTCCCTTAGAGGAGAACTAGAGAAAAAGAACGAGAAACCTTCTCTGCCTCCACCTTTAATTTAACAGAACAAACCTAGGAATTTTCTCCTTCATGGTGTTATGCTCTGAGAAGTGTCCTGCTGGGAGTCTGCTCTACCGCTTGATAGTACACACTTTGGATAATTCCTTTCTAAAACCAGCTGGTGTTTCTGGCCTTGCTACTGACCTATCTGTTTGAAGCATGTGCATATTAGCTGAGGCTAAACTTCTGTTTGCAGTGAATTAGCACAGCTCAGAGAGAAATCGCATGCTATCTTACTGACCCAGGCCTGCATACCCATGAGAAATGGGTTTCACCTTTTTAGTTTCCTGGAAGCTAATGCCTGTCTTTCAGCTTCTTATTATCATCATTTGTATTGTTATTCTTGCAAAACAATTAATTGATTTTTGCTTTCTTTTGTAGGATCTTTTAAAGAGACTTATGAGCTCAATTACATCTTATTTAGGTTTATAATATATTTTACTTAAATGCCTTTTGATTCACGACACTAGTTCATATTAACTATATGATGTGGGGTGCTTGTCGTGCTCATGAATAACTTTGTCGCTTTCATCCATATAGCTGATGTCAGGCTAACTCTGCCTTAAATATAACGGACTCTAACACTGGATCGGGAAATAGTAACAATGCAAGAGACAAAAGCGACAAAATGTGCTTGTGCTTCTCTCCAGCAATTCAATGAAATGAATGGAGTCAAAAGTGCATCACGGACATTGGCGCTCCTAAGAACACGGTTTATTCAGCCTTGACTGGCATCTGTCTGTACTGTCTTCCTCTCTTGGAGAAAATGATGTTTTCCTGATGGAAAGTGAAAGCTTACAGTTTACCTTGGTGGGGCGTATCCTCTGCTGATACAGAGTCGCTATCTCATGCACCCCCTAGTTCCTATAAATCTGATCTCTCCAGGGTTGGGCTAGGGCCAGAAAATCACCGCTACTCTCCAGTAGTGTCTATGTTGTTCAGTTGCCCAACAGAGTAACAGATCTACTTTTGGTGGACCCTGATAACGCATCAGCAGTCATGGACACAGTCATGAGCAATTCTGACCTGCTCCATCAGTGAGATGGAGTAAATCAAGTTACCAGTCCACAGCCTCTGCCAAGACTGACAGCCCGTTAACAGCTAATGCCTGTTGTGACATCTTTCCTTGGCGACACCTGTACATAGAAAGAAGCCACTGATCGTCACTTAATTGTTCTCATCCTCAGTTAGAATCCCACTGTCACCTATTCTTTTAAAGCAGACCATATGACCTAGGAATGAATACATCTTCTAGATAAGTGGTTATGGGAAAATAGTTTTTTGCAGTAGGTATTAATAATTTTATTTGAGAAATATAGTGTAGCAATGATACATGTCTGTAAGCATCTCTTTCAAATGAACTGATGCTTTAGATTATTTTCATAGCATTAAGTTTGGTAAATACTGAAATTGCAGAAGTTATTTGGCAAGTCAGTGTAAGTTTTCCTTTATTTACAGTGATCTACAATAAAAACATCTGCTGCTACTGTTATTGTTCTTTTTATGTTCCCTTCTGTGCAGCATGTTTTTTTGGCTAGGTCCTGAAATGCGGCCTATGCAGAAGACCATAAAACAACAACTTAATTGTTGTGTTGATGCTTTCTTGGATCCCATTGACTTTCTTGGGCAGCCTAGGAGCCCAATCAGAATGTAGGAATTTGGCATACCATAGGTTTGTGAAATGTTCAGGGACAGGAGAAGGACAGGAGAAACGTGTAGCTAATGACGTAGAGAAGAATCAATTCACCAGCTTGAGGGCAAAGTAGATACATTAACTGACAACGGTTAAAGCGTTTTGTAAATAGTTTCAACTAATCCAAATAACAGCCAAATAAACAAACAAACCTTAGCATTGATAAATGCTGAGGAAGGAAGGGATGGGTAAGGAGGGGGAGAGGGGCAGAGAAGGGGTGACCTCAATCCCTCTACCCTTGCTTTGGATTCTTGGCTGAATCTGTTCTGCAGACACTAGACAGTACCTCAGCCAAAAGAAACAGAGAAAACAGAGGGAATTAATTGCTATTGTAATAGCAAGAATTTCAAGACTGAGCTTCCAGAGAGATTACGGCTTTTCACAGGTGGTTGAAGCTGCTTGGCTTGCAGCCCTCATGCCTTCCACCACCATCCAGGGAGCTATAATTGCCTACAAACACACTGCCAGTCTTTTCTTATGTCTTTGTTATAGCTTGGGTTTGCTAGCTACTTCTCTCCTTTTTTATAATTTTTAAATTTATTTAGCATTCCCTGTATTTGGAATAAAGGATAATGAAAAGTAGGATATCAGCGTGTTAAATCTGTTTGCGAAATTACTACAAATATTTTTTAAACTCCTCACTATTTACCAATATTCTTTGGATGATATTTACAGGTAATGATATGGGCGATGCAGTTTGTTCTCTCTTGGAGTTTGTTTTTGTAAAAACTAAGAGGATTAGAAAGTTGCTTCAAATTACTCTGGTTTGATTAATGTAGGGTTAGTACATTTTCAAATTCACTGCCTTAACATAGTGCTGAATAAAGAAAACTGAAGGTGTACTCTCAGCAAACTGGTAGTATTGCACTTCCAGCTATCACTGGTTTTGCTTGAGAGTATCAGAATTATCAGATGTGTAAACATCTTGATAGTAAAGGACCCTAAGGGAGTTAAAATTCTGAAGAACTTTATTTAGAGAAAACAGTTCGATGCTTCTGTTGACCCCATCAAAACCATTTTGCTGCACAGTAATTTAATTCCTAAATGGATGTTTTTCTTGGAAAAACAAGAGAAAATACTTTTCAGTTAATAAAATCCCAGTCATATAAGCACATAAGGAAAATACATGTTTTAATTGGGAATAAATAGCTCAAGGGTTTATTTCATGCGAAAGCTTTTCAAAATTTACAGAAATAAATTTCTAAATTATTAGGAATATATATATATGAAGTTAGGAAGAGTTTTACAATTATTCACCGCAATTCTAAAGCTACACGTAGTCAAGACAGCAAGGTCACTGCTATTCCATCCAAAGGCAGAGATGTGTTTCCATATCCTGTGATGAATTGTTTCCCAATACTGCATTAATTTAGGCGTATGTGCTCCTGAAGGAGATCCACCAAAGGATATAATACATATTGCTGGCAGTGTTTGTCAATTGTCTTTCCCCATGAATTATATAACTTTTTGTTAAGGGAAATATCTCTCCTAGGAACAATAAAAATGTTGATTCATAAAGGATATGGTGAAAAATCTTATCTTTTTTTGGCATCTTGGCCTTGGAATAGCAATCTAGGTACCTGGCTTGGGGGACTTATGGGTTGAGATAAGAAAATACAAAACCACTGCACTCCTAGTAGGGAGTTGGACTAGCACATCTCCAAAGGGTAAGTCTCTCCTGTCTCTCAAGTAACCTAGGTACTTCTCTGATTTCTATATCTGAAGAGGGCACGGGAGTTTATAGGTTGGGTGGTGAGATTGATGTGGTCACTGAAGCTGACTTCAAAGTGCAGTGAGCATCCTTGGGGTCACGAGTACACACCCAATGAATTTTCGACAGTTCCAGCATTAAATGTCAGCTTAAGGTGGTTGGATGTTTCTGTGTTTGGGGAGGTAGGAATTTCCACTTTGTATGTATACACCTATAGGTTACTTAAAACCTCACCTACGTAAGCACTTGATTTCTGCTTAGGATAAAGTCCATAGTGAATATCTAAGAGGCTTTGGCTCTCCCTTGTAAAAGGAGGACTCTCAAGCACAACTAAAGGGATGGATGTTGATGATTCCATCCTCAGCTGCTCTGTGACTTAACTGTCTGAGAACAGAGCATGGAATTATTTTGGCCATTGCATATAATAAGATTTTGATAGTGAAAATAAAATGGTTCAAATGGCATAAAACTTGATAGGGTAAGTGTGCGGCAGCCTCTGTAATCCGTAATGTTTAAGCAGAAGCCTGTGATTCACCGTGCCATGCACAACATGTACTCCTTGCAATCAAATCATAAGACTGCATCAAATGTCGCAACAAACCCAGAAATTTCTATCATCTCACCATTATAAGCAAACACACTGTGATTTGTTACGAGCAGTTGCACACTGCTTCTCTTGCTTATCACAAAAAACAGGTGGTTACTTCTTTGAAATAGTCTGGTTTTAACAAGACTTAATTTTATTTTTCCATTTATGATGAATCTATTGGGATCCTTCAGCATACATCCAGACTCATTGTCTTCTAAAGTCCTTCAGTGTTTTGGGTTTGTTTTTCTTGGAAGAGGATTGTCTTTGCCTATTCCATTAGGGCTGTTGTGTAGAGGGAGCAGCCTACTGCTGAGCAGAGGAAGAGTAGTATGGACTGTTGGCCTGTCCTCCAGAGGCAGCTGCCTTGTCAAAAAGTCCTGGGCATTCAGAACACAAAACCCCCACAAGGACCAAATGGGCTAGAAAAATCTGTTTGGCAGTATTTCAGCCCTCTATTGCACCTCTCAAGCTTTCCCTGGAGCAAACGGTAGTGTTGAGCCACCCAACACCCAAGGAGAACTTCTGAGACCTTCCAGGGACTGCCACTTCTAGACATCCCTTTTCTGCCTACCTCTGTGCTTTGTCCATTCTGTATCCTCCTCCTCCCCATCCCACAGGGGCAACTTGGGAGCAAAGCATTAGTCTGAGAGAAAGAGACTTCTCACTCTTGCAAATGATTACATTCCTAGATACTGGTGATGAAAAATCTGGCCCCCCAAATTACTGCTTCTTTCAAATAAACTATGTGTTAAAGTTATAACCCACAGGAAATGTTGGTAGACATTAAATCCTAAACCAGCAATTCTTTCATTGTTCTTTCAATAAATATTTATCAGATGGCAAGAGTTATCTTTGATAACATTCTCCATCATTCCTAATTTTCTTGAAAATTAGCAATATTTAACACCATACTGTCTAAATACTGTTCCAACACTTTCCCCACAGATGAAATGGAGCTGCAGGTTTGACTTAAAGATTTCCATGCTCACGAAAAACACCGAAAATAATTTTCAACATTTATAGGGATCAGAAGCAATAACTTCAAGAGAGAGTGTAAAACTGCAGACTGCTTCATGAGACTAAAATATAAAGTGTAAGATCCAATGCTGTACTTCTGTAATTCCCTCAGAAGAAAGAAAAAATCAACTAAGGGCACTGAGTTTTCCAAGGAAAATATGTCATACTTCATGTACAGACCAAAACTTATCACAGCTTCAATCAGAAAGCAAGCACGCTACTGTGCAAAAGAGAGTTATGAGGCATGTTTTTGCATTTTTTAAAAAATTGTAATTATGAGAGTGTAATATCATCAGGGTGCAAGTTATATATTTTTAAGGACAGTCTTAAATTTTTTCTTCCTCCACATTGCCTGTCCTGAGGACAGCAAGGTTATCCAGATAAGCTGGGTAGTATTCATCCCACCATGGGAAAAGATAGGCTTCTAACTAGGCTGATAACTTCAGGTCTTTCTAGGGTAAGCGGTGAGACACGGATGCCTTCAGAGTTTGTTTCATCTTATTCTAAGGTAGATGAGGAAAATCTGCCTCTGGAAGTACCAGTTTCTGTTCACTAGCCGTACTTTGGCCCTAGATAACTAATAGAAAGAGACACTCCTGTGCTTTCAAACAGCAAAAAATGGTGTGAGATAAATCCTGCCCTTCATATCTAGCCTTTGCTTTTAGTTATGGGTATGGTCACTTGTTGACAAATGAGCTTTTTAGTCTGTTTTAAGATCATCTGAAGTGGTAACTTAGTGGGTACATGACCTCATCCTCCACTAACAGGCAAAGGAAATTAATTTAAGGCACCTTCATGTATTTTTAATACAGTAAAATACTAAAGTTTGGTTTTAGTAGTTTGAAAAATCAAGCAAAAGGATTAAACTTGTAGTAAAACCTTTTATACAATTATATCTGCTGCACCAGGAGCAGTGCCTTATTGGCTACAGCAGATGATCTCCAGGACCTCTTTCCCTTGTGAGCTCGCTGCCGAGACCTGTGTGTTATACTGCTTGTAAAAATCCGGGGAGGAACATTTCATTTCCCTTGCTGTCAAACTGTTAACTTATCTATTCATCCACTTCAAATTTGTCATGAGCACAGGGAATACAAATGTATGGGAGAAAACATGCAGCCCACAATTTTAATTATGTTTAGTGCTATTAAGAAGTGCCCAGTTTAGAGAGCTTTATCTTCATAAGCTACCCCCTCTTCATCTGTACAGTTGCAATTTCTATATTGCCAGTAGAAGACAAATCATAATGGTAAAAAAAAGGCAGTGCCTGTCAGGACTACTAGATTTATTTTATGCTAAATAGCATATTTGTATATTCTTATTTACTAAGAACACACTGTGATCATGTAACAAGTCCATGACTTTTCAATCTGTCTGTGGATATATATTTTTAAGAGAGTTGCACTACCATTTTTGCCAGAGTGGTGATTTTTACCCAGGGGTACACGTTTTGAAATCAGCAGAGGAGAGGGTGTCTGAAGCCCACTAAGAGCAAGAAAATAATGGTTGATCATTAGTTAGGTTTGATTACTATACACAGGGCACAAACAAAAAATGACCTATTTTCTTAACATTGCAGATTTTTTTTCAGAGTTGACAACAGTGACTCTTAAATGCAGCTTCTGTGCTCATTCCAGCTAAGCTTCACGCAGTCAGCTGGACCGTTCACCAGCAAAGCTTCAATGGGGGTCCAACACTACCTCTATAACTTTAAAAGAAACTGAATCTCTTTTACCTGTGTGGCAGGTCTGGGATCTTATCCAAATTCTGTCTGAAAGGAATCATAATTGATACTATTCACTAATGAAATACTGCTAATGTATGAGCGTGTCCCCGTGTGTCCCAGCTATCTTGTAAACAGTGGAGCTGTGAAGTCTCTCTTTAGATTTTCTTCAACAATACCAATGTTTCCTGCGGCCCAGAGAACAAAGTGAGGACCTAGTATTTCCAATCTGAAAGGGAGACAATGCATAAAAAAAAAAAAAGTCCAATTACTTTGAAAAATAAACTCGAGTCCTCTTTACACGTGATAAATAAGAATTAAAGAATGGAAAATGGATCTCTTCTGCTTTGTAGGTCACTTTTAAGACTTCCAGCTTTTTAAGAGAATTTTGCCTAAAGATATCACAAATCAACTGGGTTTTAATATCACATTTTCAGAAAAAAAAAAGAAGAATTTTTCATTTTGATACTAGTTGGAATGCTTTGGCAAATTTGTTACTGGACAGAGACAGCAGGAATAAACAGTATTTAGCAAAGTTATGTGCTGAAGAAAGATATTCAAAGGGTGATTTAAGCACATGAGGGAAGACGAGAGGTTTTAAATATCTACGTTTCTTTTTCCCATCAGGTGCCTGCTCAGAGTTGTATTAGGGGTATTGTCAAAATTGGGTGTTTCAGACACATTCCTCTCTTTGACTTCCTCACTTATCGCTCTCTACAAATGCCTAAAGGAGGTTGTAACGAGGTGGCGGTTGGTCTCTTCTCCCAAGTAATAAGGACAAGAGGAAATGGCCTCAAGTTGTGCCAGGGCAGGTTTAGTTTGCATATTAGGAAAAAATTCTTCACCAGAAGGGTTGTCAAGCATTGGAACAGGCTGCCCAGGGACGTGGTTGAGTCCCCATCCCCGGAGGTATTTAGAAGACATGTAGATGTGGCTCTTAGGGACATGGTTTAGTGGTGGACTTGGCAGAGTTAGGTTAATGGTTGGAGTCAATCATCTTAAAGGTCTTTTCCAACCTAAATGATTCTACGATTCTATGAATGGGAAGTTTAAGCCTTGCTTCCTCTCTACCTGTTATGGACCAAAGTGTTGGGCCTCAGCGTATATGCAGGTAAGGCACTATGGACAAGCTGGGATACTTCACAGAGGTCGGTGAAGCCCCTTTCCTAAAGCAAGCTCCTGGAGTTAGGGTGCTGCCATCATCACAGGATGGCAAGGACAGCATCTCTTTGTCCTAGAATCCCCTTGGGAGTCAGGGGCATGGTGATTTGCCCAGGATCACGGAGCAGGTGGGTAATCAGTGACTTGCATGGAAATCTCCCAGATCTGTGGTGACCACTAAATGTACTTCTTGTCATCTGACTATTTTTACCAGCTATGTGTGATTCTCCAGGGTAGAAACCACCATGTAAATCATGTTATCAGTGCTGACAAAAGTAAAGGGTAACCTTCCAGACAAATCCTGTTCTTTTTAAAACAAAGACAACTCCCTCTTTGCCTTGTGCAAAAGAAGTTGATAAATATGTCTTTTTCTTCTCTTCCACTCTGCTTATTCAGAAACATTTAGGCACTGAGCTGATGTATATCTGCAGTGTTTTAATATAACTGTTGAGGGCAAGGAGTGAAAAAGAACAAGGACAAAAAAAGCTTTTCCTTCAGTCGCTCATAACAGTGCCAACAGCAAGTTCTGCTTTAATAGCAAAAGGAACACTGCTACTGCTTGTTGAAGCAGAAAGAATATATTGCTGAAGAAAAAAAAAATCAATGTAAATTATTTTAAATGTCCTGCATTATATTACTCTAAGTCAGACAGAACAGATGAAAGCAATGCTGTATGTGATGGAGAAAGGATGTAGCTAAATACAGAAAGGCATGAATTATTTAAAGGCTAATGGATGACAGAAACAATTCAACACAAATGACCTGATCTGAGAATTTGCCTTACAAGCTTATATAACATAAAGAAGAGAAGCAGTTGGGAACTAATGCAGCAAGGTGATGTGAAATGATAATGAATGAGAAGGAAAAGAAAAGCAAGTGAGAAACCAACAGATGTGCAGCGGAGCAAAGACTGTGCCTCTAGCCAGTCACCTTTTTTGCCACAACCTTTTGAGCAGGAGGCACTGGTACATCCCAAACTGTGGGCCTCTGAGGCCGTACTAGCTGAGCAATATATCCCATTGGGCTCTGTGGTCCAAGGATGCCTTCTTGATAGAGGGTTCTTCAGCTGCAGTGTAGTGCTGGGCTCTCCTGTGTGGCCCACAGTCCTTCCCCATCACCTCTCTGGCCATGTGAGATGCCATGGTCAAGTGGAGGCACCTTTGTAATCTGCTGTAGCTTTGTTCTCTCCTGAAGGATAAGGGCCAGAGGTGCTTTGCTCCAAAACACACAAAAATGTTATTGATGTTAAATGACTTCTTAGCAACATTAAGCAATCTGGGACCAACTCTGTCAGGATGTTGCAGTCAACACATCCAGCAGGTTGAGAGAACTGAAAAAATACTGCCATAATAAGGTACCCATAAGGCTGCTGCAAAATCACTCACATAGCAGTATCTGGAGATGGGGATCTCTACCCGGCCAGGAAGTACGGGAGCTTCCCCATTGCCCCCAAAACACACCTTCAAAACTGCATAAGCCTTTCACAGAGTTGTGGGGCAATGGAGACCTGCTGAAAATTTTAAAAAATTTCCTTATGTTTACCAATTTACAACTGGCTGCAGTACAGGTGCTTAAACAACATGCAGTCTAACTAATGATGCTGGCTTTACCATGTCTTAGTGTGCAACTAATCAATTATTTTTGAATAAATATAAGTTAGTATGAGTGGTGTTACAGCTTAGCAATTTCAAAGCAATCAGAATGCAGATTAACTAAAACAAATATCATCAGACAGATCAGAGAAGATTAATTAGGAAGGAGTACCTATGTCATATGCTTAACTAATGAAGGAAGCAGAAAAAAAAAAGTTAAAAAGACAATAAAATTGCCCAAAGTTGCCTTAGCCAACAAGTCTATCACCTGTGCAAAGGCTGTAAATAAGAATGAAACTTGCCTAGTAATATGTGTTTGCATGCATGTATTTTTGATTTTGATGGGTCTATTTGTCAAGTGAAATAGCCCGAGGAAAGCTGCTGTAAAAAGTACACGATGGAAGTCACGGACAATATATATTTGTAATGATAAAAGCTAGTTTGAATGCCAGCAGTACTCTACACTTTAAAAGAGTTACTAGATATGAGCAGCAGGACAAATAGTCAGCTACAGTCTGATTTTTCTAATAAAAATAAAAAAGAGGTTCTTCTGGATACCCTGTTATCAATGACATTTTCATATGCAGCAATGCCAGCCTTGCTATATCAAAGCTATGCTTATTTCCAGGATGGCTTTCCATTAGTGAAAATTTTTCTTTTTTCTTCCTGTACCAATTAATGAGCTTCCTGACAGAGCAGACATCTATAGTATGGCCTTTTTAATGTGAGATTTTGCATAAAACTCCTGTTCAGTCTGGTATATTTAGTGTACTTTACAGTAATCACATCCATCACTATTGTCAGTCTTGTCTCCTAAGTCTATGTTTTTCTTTTTTGGTTTGATTTCTTAGTAGTCACTTGCCAAAACTGATGAGAAATTTCCCCTCTTTTATTTTCTCTTCTGTTGACATTTTCAGGTAGTTTCCTTTTTCTATGTTTTACTTTTTATCCTGACAAATAGTATCTATGTGCAACAAAAAATTGGTTTTTACTTAGCATGCAAGCTGTGCAGGAATAATTCTTTTGCCATTAAGTATGGCCAGCCATGAAAAAATAAAATGAGAACACATAGTACTGAGACTTATTAATGTTCAAAGAGATTTACAAATGAATTGCATAATTTCATTGTTATCTGAAGTCTTTGGATCACTATTGAAGTCTTTCTGAAAGGGAAGTTGTAACTCAACCTGAAACTTTGTTTGAGATACAGTAATCATTTGGTAAGCTACTCACTTGCTAGTCAGCAGGTCAGACCGGACTATTACAATGACTTCTTGGCCATAAGTCTATGAACCTATACTCCTTCATAACAATAGCTTCGGAAACAGCTAAAGTTATGAAGAAAGAATTGAAACTGAAGAATGTATAGGCTGTGCCTGATGTGCCTGTGAATGTATAGGCTGTGCCACTCTTTTCGGTGGTGCCCAGTGACAGGACAAGAGGTAATGGGCACAAACTTGAGTATAGGAAGTTCCACCTAAACATGAGGAGGAACTTCTTTACCTTGAGGGTGGCAGAGAACTGGAACAGGCTGCCCAGGGAGGTGGTGGAGTTTTCATCTCTGGAGATATTCAAAACCCGCCTGGACGCGTTCCTGTGCAACCTGCTCTAAGATGGCCCTGCTCTGGCAGGGGGGGTGGACTAGATGATCTCCAGAGGTCCCTTCCAACCCTATGATTCTATGATTCTATGAATCTAAGATTGCCTAATCTAGGCTATAATTCATGGCACAGTTGAAGCTTTTACTTGGAAAATTTCTTGGTGATCTTTAATCGCCATAGACAACATCTCAGTTTTGTCATGCAGTGCTTGCAGTTGGATATATCTCGGACCGCAAGTGGTAGTATTAGTGTTTGGCATATATGAACTCTCTGCTTAGGAACAAAAATGCCACGAGGAAAAAATATTTGACAGAACAAAATTTACATGTATTTTCTCCATGTGGACGGAGAATGACACAAAATGGAAAGGAACTAAAAATAAGCTTTCACTGCTCTGTGCTCACAGTGTCACACTTTCTGAACAAGTTCTCTACCTGCTAGATAGCTCTTGAGAAACCATATAACCAGGTCTCTTTTCCCTAATGGAAAAGCTGGGGATGGAAGAAGCAAAAATTGGTGGATTTTTATTGAATAAAAAGGAGGATGAACATGAAATAGATGAGTTGGAGGACAAAAAGTGTGCATATAGACACGTGGCACACATGCTTATAGGGAGAGTGGCATCTAAACTGTGATGTCCCCTTCCCTGGAGATTTTCAAGACCCGCCTGGATGCAGTCCTGAGTAATGTGCTCTAGGCAATCCTGCTTTGGCAGGAGAGTTGGACTAGATGATCTCTAGAGGTCCCTTCCAACTCTGATAATTCTGTGATTCTGTGATTCTGTGTGATCAAAACTTGTTGAAATTAAAAAAAAAAATAAAGAAGAATCGGTGGAAAACAATAGGAAGGACGAAAATGCAATTTTTGTAAACTACTGAAAGAATTGAGGAAGCTGCAGGGTTTTATTATTGGACTGTCTACTGAAATTTGAGAGCTCACTGTAGTTTCTATTTTTTAACAGGTAAATTTCTGAGTTGATTCTCACTATGTGCAGTACTGACTCAGTCTCTAAAATGTATTGTTATCCTATGAGATAGATGGAAGTAAATGAAAAATAAAATAGCTCTGACAGAAAAAAAGAATGCCTGACAATTTATGACTTAGCCTTAGATATAATGATATAATTCAGAATTTTTAAAAAAATGCATGTTCTCTTTTATATTCTAAATTTTCCAAGGTGAACTCATCAGTTCAAATTCATTCCTAGCTCAATTCACAGGCTTTGTCTGGCTTACACCAGAAATGAATTATTTTGGACCCAGCTTACAGTCTTCCAGATTCACAGGCTAAAGAAAATTTTCTGTCTCAAGAATGAATGTTTTCCCATCCTGAGATTCGATTTGGTGGTGGAAGTGGCATATAGGAAGTTAGGGATGGTGAGCTGTGAAAAGTCAGTGGGAATTGTGGTAGGAATCCTTCACGAGAAGGAGATGGGAAGAGTCGATAGCGTCCTATGTAGCGATAAGAGTTCCAGGTCAACAGGGTAAGAGTTTAAGTTCAACCAGTGTTTTGGGGTGGTTAGGGTGAGGAAGTGTATTTCTTTCTTTTCCACAGGAAGCCTGCTCTTTGGACATGTGAAAAACTCTGCATTCCTCCTGCTTCTCTCCTTGCCCCAGGTTGGGGTTCCCACCCACAGTCCACCTTCAGCCTGCAACCTAATGCCTCAACTCCTTACCAGTCTCCCTCCAGCCTCTTTGTGGAAGCAAATTCCAGCTGTGTGATCATGAGAGTTTGTTGTTGCACAAATGGGGCTGAGAAAGGCAACAGGAAAAGAGTTGGGACGGAGATATGACTGGGACTGGTTTGAGCCATGGCTGCTTCAGGAAGGCGAAGGTAGAAAAGGGAAAGGCAAGGCTGGAGGGCTGGATGCTTCTTCGGATGCCACAGCTTCTGCATCTGGGGAAATCTATTTTCAGAAGTAGTTGCCACTCCACTCATCATAACTCTTCCTTGCAAGGCAGCAACCCTGACACCTAGTTAGGCCAAGGTGCTTGCTTCCCCAGCAGTCTGCCATGCTACCTTTGAGAAGATTTAAGGATAATATGGCTTTAAATTGTCACAGAATCTTTTAGGTTGGAAGGGACCTCTTGAGACCATCCAGTCCAACCCCCTGGTTAGGGTCAGCTAAAGTAGGTTCCCCAGGACAGTGTCCAGTTTTGTTTTCAAAATCTCCACTGATAGAGACAAATTTAATTATGAAAGGACCCTTCTCAAATTGACTTCATAATTATATAAGAAAATATGTCTGAGTTAAATTATAGAGGAGGTGGGACTCTGGAGAACTGGTCAAAATTTAACCCTCCCACAGACCTCCTATTTGACTTTGGGTTTAATTTTCTCATGCGTTTGTTTCTTAGTGATGGACAAAATGGGAGATTAATTTTATCAACAAAAGATTTTATGTTGATGGGGAAGGCAAGAGAGAAGTGAAAATTTTCATTTGTGGCCATCAGAGGCAAATTGGTATTCTTTAAGTCAGCAGTAAAATCTTAGCTTCAACTGTATGAGTTCATCACTAGCACATATAGAACTTTTACCAAGTATGTTCCTATAGTTTCTTATATGTCAGAGTCGTTCTTTACTTTTGGAAGGAAATTCTGACACTAGTATCAAGTGCCTGATAAAATTATGTGAATAGCAATTGAAATCCCAAGATACAAACTGCATCTGTACAAAAGACCCCTTTCAGTGTGCTTGAAAATCTTAAACTCACAAGCATGAAAGAATAATGGCATTTCAGAGAAAACGGCTATCTTGCCTACCACGATATGTTCTTTTCTAAGTGATTTTACTGAAAGTACTTAACTGACAACTATGGATAATGAATTCTCCTATTTCACCCAGACACCCAGGCTAAGCACAGGCTAAACGAGTTATGCCACACTGGTGAGATAACACAGCTCAAATTACCACTTCACATGACAAAAGGTACTTTGGTCTTTTGGAAGTAAAATATGTAAGTCCTACCTATAACATCTCATGTAACATTGCGTTAGAAATCTAGACCTTCTTGAAGGTCTTAGTTTCAGGTTTCTCTTGGGCACCTGGAGCCTTTGCAAGCTCCTACCTTGGGCTTTGATCAATGCATTCGGAGTAGTGGGTTTCAATTGCAAGAATATTTCGGCTGCTGTGAAATACAGCCAGGAACAAAGAAAAGTATACTGGCTGATGATGTGACAAGAGATTGAAGAAATATGTTTCCCCTCTTTCTGCACAGCCTGTAAGAGAGAATGTTTTGGTGGTTGTTGCTCTGATTTTGAACTCAGTTTTAGACAAGAAGGTGAGTTTTCAAACACCAAAGTAATGTGCCCCAGCAGTCCACTTCGTTACCTTTTTCTGCTTATTTGATTTGGTCTTTCAGAAAGCTAGGGCAGATGAGTCCTCTGTCATCTTCTGGCTTTTACAGATCAAACACTGACACTACTTGTTGCCAGTGCAATTTAAAGTCAACATCCCACCCTCAACTTGAAAACTGCAGAACAACGTGGCTCTAAGATTTTACTCTTGGTGGCCTTGTGTGATGGTTGACATTTAACCTATAAGTCTCCCAATCTTGTGTTTTATAAGTAGCTGCCCTGATCAAATAAATCCGTGACTAAGGCTTAGGTCCAGAAGGCCTGGACCATTAAAATCCATCCTCATTAAAATCCAGAGCCATATACCCATTGCCTCTAGTACTGAAGAAACAAGACCTTCTATGTAAGATGAGACTCAGAAGTTATATTCAGGCTTCTAGGGGAGAACTTCCCTTAACTGTGTGTAAAATCTTTGGGTTTGAGTAATAGATATTGCAGATTTCCCTTTAAAGTAGATAACAAGCATAAATAATCTACAATCAGATATCAGTTTTTCCCTTCACAATGCATCCATTAAGGAAAAGTTCTTTATTCTAATAAGAAAGCTCGTTGCCACTCTTTTTTAGCAGGTAAACAACTGTAGCCTGTGTAATATGTTCCTTTGGCTGAAACCAATATTCAAATGAATTAAGTATTTAAGAGGAATAAAAATTGGATAGCTGAATAAAATATTTCGATTGAAATCTAAAGGCTTCCCGGGGATTTTAAATGCTATTAGTGCAATTTCATTGTGGGAGGAGAGAGGAAGAAAAGGCTCCCCAAATATTTTTTTATTTGGCAAAGCTGGAAGGCATGTTTATGAATAGCAAAAGATCTTGTATGGGAGAACGCTGGAATATACTACAGAGAAGAGGTAAGTTTTATGTATAATAGGAGATATTGAAATTTCACCTTGTTTTTTAATGCAGGCTGAAAGTCACTAATTCTAAAGAAAAATGTGAGCTTTGATGGGCACTAGACAATATGCTGCCATTGAAAAGTCTTCCATCACCTGTTAAAAAAGGTTTGTTGCTATGACTGTATCAAAATTGAGTACTCCGTATCACTTAGTTCACCTGTGTACGAAACAATTGAGGTCATACTATTTCTTCCAGGCATTTTCTTCAAGCTGCATTCAAGCCCTTTTTCGTTTTTAGGAAGAGTACAAAAACTCCTGCTAAGCCGATAGAAGTGTTTAGTTTGCCGCCAAGTATGACTAAATTTGAAAAGATTTTGTTTATTTGTGTCTGTCCTGGTTCCGGCAGGGATGGGGTTAATTTCCCCAAGGAGCCGGCAGGGGAGGCAGCTATTCCATCCCACGTGACCCACGCCCGGGCTAGAAGAGGCGCTAGCCGGGGAGAGGGGGGCAGTCGCCACTCGGGGGTGGGCTGCGGAGGTGCGGTTCGGGTCGGTGCGCGTCACGGCGGTACTGTAATCGCGTCTTTATACTCTTTTGGCGGTGTTATTGTTTTCTTCTTCCCTTTGGCTGTTCTGTTAAATTACGCTATTTTAACCCACGAGTTTTGCCTTTTTCTGCCGATTTTTCCCACGGCTGTGGGAGTCGAGAGGGCGGCTGCGTGGTTCTTTGATGCTGGCTGAGGCCAAACCACGACAGTGTCTGAAGCAGTGGCCTTAATCATGTGAGAAACGCGCTCACTGTATTCAATTTTAGTCAGGGGCAAATTCGGTGGAGCAAAGAATATTTATTACAGTGCTGGGAGTTACACAGGGGATTTCTCCTCCTGTGGCTCATTTTTCCTTTGCAAACACTCATTTTTATTTTGTATTCCTCATACTTATTGATGTTTTTTCTTGGAACATAGTTTGCATAATCAATGAGTTCTTGGAGTGCAACCCACCCCCAAATACGTAATCAATGAGTTCTTGGAGTGCAACCCACCCCCAAATACGTAATCAATGAGTTCTTGGAGTGCAACCCAACCCCAAATACATAATCAATGAGTTCTTGGAGTGCAACCCAACCCCAAATACATAATCAATGAGTTCTTGGAGTGCAACCCACCCCCAAATACATAATCAATGAGTTCTTGGAGTGCAACCCAACCCCAAACATGCTCCCTCCCTTCTAGTGGCACAGGTGATATTCTTCCTCAGGGGTCTTCCTGGTGGTCATCGGAGGGAGGCTTGAAGTCTTTATCACCATGTCCTTCGTGTAGCTTCTCCTTTCCTTACACTTCTGTGGTTATCTTATCTAACCACACCACCCTTTGTTTTGCAATGGTTTGGTACTTCCAACTGTTGCTTTCGTCTGTTATCCTATCTAACACTATCCCTTTTCCAAACGCATAGCAAGCACAGACCTATCTTCAGCTGAAGCCATAGTGAGCACACATCTATCAAACGCATAGCAAGCATACGCCCATCTTAGCTGAAGCCATAGCGAGCACATATCTATTTTAGCTGAAGCAAAATTCTTTTGCTAAATTACTTATTACAATCGGAGATCATAGGTAATATGTAATGTATTGCTCACTAAGGTTTGCCACCATGACTCAGCTGTAGGAAGTTGCCCTTATTATAGACCATTTTGATAGGGAGAATGTGATATGGTGCTGCGTACATCTGTCTGCCTACTCTAGATTGTTGCCCAGGGCACACTGAAGGTGAGGGACAGCTGATTTGAACGTTACACTGATTTATTTTGTGCTGTTTTCTTCTTCTGAGATGCACACAGTTCTTAATTTCACCCTAAATCATCAAGCGTTTGGCTGTAACAGACATTTATACCAAGCTATACCTGTGCTATCAGCAATCACATTAATTGGAACATAATAGCAGTGTATGATCTGGACAGGCTATAAACAAGGCTCCATGAGCTAGGTGTGTGCACATTTCAGATCATTACCCACACGCTCTGGTTTTGCTTTCTGCACAAGAAGTGAGCGACTGCACATCCCGGACTTCCCTGGAAACTCAGCATACATCAGGATGTTATGAGTGTGTGGAGCACCAGAGGGAGAAGAAGAGAACAACGCTGTAGCGCAAAGAAACCCTCCTGACATTCTGGAACAGTTATAAATATGTGTGTGAAGGACATTTGGAAATAAAATAACCTTGGCTACCTTTTTCACACTCATGTAGGTATTTCCAGAAGAAGAATAGTGATGACTATGGGAACAATGATGAGCTAGAATGACAAAGTGTCAATAAACCCCTCAAATTTGGCTCTTTAAAGGTCAGAAATTTTTTAACATTAGAACATTGAAGGACTGGAAAATAGTATAGCACACGCTATAAATCTTCTAGCAGAAGCCTGCAGAAAGCTATAAAAAATCAGTGTTACAACATACATATGATTGAATTTCAATGAATCATCATTTTATAGTGTCCATGACATGAAATCTCCATCTTCCTCTGAAATTGAAGGTTAAAAGTGATACGCTATTTTACATTGCCCAGATGTTTATATAGAATTCTGAAAACAGCATGAAGAAAAACAGAAAAGTAAAGGAGACATACTAAAAATTATGTAAGATAACAGGGCAACCATTGTTCTGTCATACATGCAGTTAACTGGAAAAAAAACCACCTTAAATTAGTACTATCTTTCACTTCATAAGTGTAACAATCAAGACCACGTTGCTTTGGCAGCTGTAGCTTTATATATAACATATCTAAACAACATATCCAAAGCTTTTAGAACTAGAAATAATTTTGATTTCATTTTACAAGTGACTAGCTCAAGCTCTGATTTCATCCTGCAGTGGATTTGTTCACAATATAGCACCAAGACTTTAAACACAGTTCCGGGAAACTCCAAAGAAACGTAATGAAGACTCATACGGCTCTGTGAGCTTTAACTTCTTCTGACTGGAGGTATAACTGGTCATCTAGTAACAGTGCTAAACTTTCCTACATCAGGAAGTTTCACGTGCCAGTTGACTTCTACTTTTCCTGCGCTTAGTCAATAGTCATGCATATTGCAGTTAATAATACTCCCATGGGGTTGGTAACTGGCTCTCTGCAAAATGATGGAGACTGATCCTACTGTAAATAACAATGGTTACTTGCAGTGTATGAGGTCTGTAATATGCATTATAGGCATAAATTAGAAAGTGACTTTTCCTATTTTTCCAACCAAGTAAAAAATGAATTGCATCATCCTATTTGGCTACAAAATTATTTAAATAAGTTTATGAAAGATAAAACCATTACAATCACAGCAGAAGAGAGCGAAGGGAGAAAGGATTATTGCATTACGGGCTTCTTAGAACGAGATTTAGGGACTACGGTCCTTTTTCTGATTTTATCACTGATTCTGATGCCACTTGGGACAATTTCTTGTAATCTCGGTGCCTAGCATCCTTTCTTGTCTCCCAAATATGTTTGCCATCAAACTAAATTGACATATTTTTAGGGACCCAGTTCTAATACTTTAAAGGATTTTGGTCCTCAGGGTAACAAGAACTACATAAGTACATACAACATGCATAATAGTAATAAAAAAATAATAAAAAATAATATACCAGTGTCAGAAAATCTGCCCTGCCTCCTCTTGATAACATGGCCCAGATGACAACAGATGATCGGGTAGCTATGTGAATGTAAACCTTGTATGTGAATAGAGTATCAAAACCTGTCTAGTCTGGGAGCTTGTTTGCTCCAAAACTGATAACACAAACAGCAAACTAACAATAACGATGTTTGCTTAAGGCTCCCTTACCCTGACTGAACAGTGACCTGAGCGTTATGAAGAGATTGTCCAGAAAAAAAAGGCATCATCTTGAAAAGAGGCAGGGACAGTACTGGGTGCAAAAGGGAGGGACTCACACCTCAGGGATTAGCTATAGAAGGGTGTTATAAATTTGGTGTTTATTAACATTTTGTATGTGTCTGGTATTGTGTTTATCTACTGCATTGCTGATACTGTATCCTGAATTCAGGATAGCTACACATTTGCTGGGTAATTATGTGTCGTTAGTAAATCAATGAACTGCTTCCATCCCACTTCCCACCGCTTCCCTGTATCATACCCACTGTTATTTATAGTCTTGACGCTTACAACTAAAAAAATTGGAAACAACACAGTAGGCTCAAACAAAAGAATAAAAAAGCTTAAAAATCAAAATGTAAGGGTCAAGATTTCTTCTGTAAGTTGTAATTAATTGCACTTGCACAGTTAAGATATGCTGTTGACAAAGATTACTGTAAATCTCCTTTTTGCGAGCTGAAATATGCCATCAACTAGCAGTCAGGAGAGCACGAGACCTGTCTTGCATCTGACGTGGAATTTTTATGCCAGTTTAGTTTCTTAGAGTATAAACCAGTGATAGGGGAAAATTAACAAAGTAGTAACTCCGGTAGAGCATTTATATGTAACTAAATAATTTTAATATGTAGTACTATATGTGTAACTAAATAATTTTGTTCCATTGCACTAGTTCTTCTGTAAACTCAAAAGTAAAAAGACACTTCCCTAAGCAAGATGCTCTCTGCTGGGCTTTTGGCAGATGAAGCACCGACCTCACACATGCCTGAGTGAAGAGTGCTGTGGTGGTTTTGCTTCTGCCCTCGGTTCGGTCTGCCCTCAGGACTGGATATAACGTTGAGTACACATGCTGTGGCAGTCCCTCTGACATTCGGTATAAGCTATAGCATTGCCTGGATTTCCTTATACAAGAGCTCTGCTTTCCAACTGCAGTTGGAAATCTGTACATTTCGGGTGATGTTGGGGACAGTAGATGGGGTTCCTGAGGCACAGTTGCTCCACTGTGGGGAAGCCTTCTCGCCAGCAACAGCATCTGGCAGAGCTGTGTGGTTGTGGCAGTGTAGTTTCTCTATGTGATGCTTTTCCACACAATGGACATACCAGGGAGTTGCAATGATGGTCTCTATAACTGTACTCCTGAGGCATGAAATGCCTTCAAAGTGCACTGTATCCTTCAGTTATCCAAAAGACTTCATGTTAAGATGGTATACCTAGGAGAAAATATGGTTTAGTGGCAACCGTTACAGATTTTGGACAGACTGACGTGACTGGGCCCACTTGAGGGGTAAACACTTGTACATTGGCCACAGATATGTAGGAGGTACACTGGTTGCTTTAGTCGTCCTTTGTGGTTTCAGACTTGACGTGATGGTGAGAACAAACAGAAGTAGCATACATCACTGACATAAATATTTGCATACTTATTCTTTGGTTTCATTGGCTGTGAACTTGGGTCAAAACTGAAAGCTCTGTTTTTTTTTTCGCTCTCAAGATTTAGCAAGAGCTTTTGAAAGTTGTTCTATAAAACAATAGGAGTGAGGGGTATTTCTGTCATAGCAATGACAAATTTCATCTTTTCTGGACGAGCTGATGTTTTGATTTTGTTTGGGGGGAGCTGGAACAAATGAAAGCCTATGGTAGGAAGAGTAGCTAAAACTCATCAGCATGTCTGCAATACCTCTATTACAGCAACCATGAAATAACCTTGAGATAAAAGCCAAATTGCCTGAGATTAACAATCTATAGCAATCACAAAAAGGCCTGCGACACCCCAAGCTTAATCACAGCTAGTGTTAATAACAAGAAGGACTGAGAGTGTTTGTGTCTACTAATGACTGTGGCTAGAAAAATGCTTTGCAGTAGAGCTGAAAGGAGTGCGTGGGGGCAAATACCGTGCAGGATGTGTACATTGCAGTCGTGTCCCTCTCATGCTCTTTTGTGTCGGAAGGAGAAGAACACATGACAACTTTTGTTTTATACCAAGACCAAATTCTACATTGATCAACATGTACTTTATTTGTTACCAGGGAAGCCAATACTGCAAAGAGCTCAGCACCTGTTGGGCGGTATGTGCGGGAATCTGGGGTACTCAGCTCGTCGTATCTTCTGGGCCTCATATTGTTCAACTAAGTCATAGGCCTTTTATTACAGGCTAGTTATAGCAAACCTGGCAGTTTTAAAAGCCGTGACACTGCAAGTCCCGTGACTTTAGCCACCTGAGAATTGCAATATATAATCACCATGAAATGCTCAGCCTGAATTGTCTGCTTATGATAAAAGTGAATAGATAAAAAAGGAGAATTTATAGTTCAACACATTTATTAGACTTTATAGATGCAAGCAGTGAATTTTATGAATCAGATCATCAGGACATTCCAGTTACTTCTGCTTGTCTGAAAACCTTATTAACAATGTATAATGCTTTTCCTGTCACTTTTATTGTCTTAAGTAAGGCTGGATCATGATAAGGTCTTGTGTAAAAATGACCCCGTCTTATTCAATAAATTTGGTTCCCTGTTTAGTTCATCTATGTATTAATATATATGGTTAAGTAGGATGGGTTTATAATAATCTGTTCACTCCAGGCAGCAAAATTTGCCAAGGCAGTAAAAGTGAGCGAGCTGGATTGTACCCCGGCTCACACCTCATCAGCAGACTGTTTCCTGCAGCCCAGTTCCTGGACGTGTGTTAGATGTGAGCAAATCCACCGAGGGAAATCAAAATGCACAGGTATTACTCAGGGCAGAAAAGGAAAACAATCCGCCCGCCTGGACCTCTGACAGCAGCTTTTAGCCTTATGTGACCTGTATTACTGGAGCTGATGTATGGGGAGGAAAACAGTCTTATTGACCTTCAAAGCCCAGCTATGATTTTTCCAGGCTAATATTTAGTCAAGCATACAATTAGGTTCATATCCTATAAAAGAAAATAATTATGCTTGGAAATACCAGGGACAAAAGGTATGGATATTCACAATGACACTCTTACCAGATGCTTTGTATTATGACTCTACATTAGTTCAGGATGATAATTTCTAAAGAGAATTTTATTGATTTTTTTTCTTGTCGAGTTCTTGGTTCAGAGCCTCAGCTGTGTGGATCACCACATCTCATTTGAAGTTGGCAATGTAACTGGTGGTCATATTCATCCATGGTGTGAGCTTATGAATATGAATTTGGCCTGCTATGCTGCTGGACATTTTTTGGAAAATATTTTAAGATACACCTCCAAGGTTTCCATCAGAAAATACCAGACTGGGAGTCCACAAAGTCGTATTTCGGTGCTTTCCTTCCACAAGTAACCAACTAGTAAGCAACAAAGAAATGGAGTTTTACGTATCATATATTTGTTTAATATATCATAAAAAAAAAGAGTTTAATTCATAATACTTGGCAGCCTTGGGAAAAAAAAAGGTAAATAAAAAAGAAAAAAGCTGAGAAATTAAATGGACAGAAGAATAGAAATGCAACACTGCCTTATTTATATGCAGAAAAAAAAAGACTTTTGGTGTGATAGCTAGCCCCTCTGTCAAAAAATGAAAGGATTTGACTACAATATGTAATAAAGTAGGTATAATTTTTATTAATGTATTTTAAATTAGTAAACTTACAAGTTCATTTTATTCTAGTTTTTTAACAGAATTCAAGAGCTTACACTGAATTCCTCCCAGATAAATTTCTTCCCTTGTGTTCAATTTAACTAAAGTGAGAGATTCTATTTTATGGTAAACTGACTAATTTAGAAATTTACTTAGCTAGCTGTAAGTCCATAAACAAATCCAGCATTTTCCTTGCCCTATTTCTTATTAATCTATATGCCAGATGCATTATCTCACTTCCAGTTCCATTGAAATGAGAAAGAGGATTACTTTTTTCTGATTCCCATTTGCCATCAGTGCAGCAGTCCTGGAGCATTAGAAGTCCGTCTCTCCATTTAGTATTTGTAGTCTGATTATTGCCCACTGAGTGGAAACAACTTCTGCAATACCCAGGGCTACAAGATGGATCCCCACTCAAGAATTAACTAGCTTATCTTGGACCCAGTTAGTGCTTCTGACAAAATTAAATTGGCAACCTTGAGTTTTGAATTTCATTTGAGAGCGGTGGAAATAAAGTGACATTTGCTGGTCAGTATATGCTCAATACTAGGAAAATCTTACAAGGAAAGAGCAGTTCTCTTTTTTTTTTTTTTCTGTTGAGATAAAAGACTAACCCTTGGATGACAATGTCTGGAAACAGAGTTGCTTGAGTTATTAACAATAAAACAGATTGCCAACGGGTCTTGAAAGCCTGGCTCTCTTTGCAGCCAGTACTTCAGGATTCCTCCCAAGGTTGTTGTCCTGTACAGAGATCTCATTACTTTCTGGCACATGGCAAGGGTGGAAATGGAGGATGCTCAGATTTGCTGTTGCTGTTCAAATTGCACTTGGATTTTTGAGTCTGGTATTGAACCAGACACTGCTTTCTCCTGGTGTTTCTACCCCCATTTCTCTTGTATGCATTAACCTGCCTATACTCCCACTTTGCCTTGCTCACCTATGAAAAGGACAATAAAACTTCTAAAGCCTGGGACCTCTTATTAGCACTTCAGAAATAAGGTTGTACTTTTCAGTTTGTAGTGTTGTCCCCATAAAAGCAGAGGAGAGAAGATAAACTTGAGCACTGGAAAGCTCAAGCTTTGCAGTAGAAATCTTCTACCTCTAAAGGATTTGGTTAGAGCTGCTCCGTGGTAACAGGTGAGCAGATGGGACCTTCCTCTGCCCATTCAGATAGCTTCAATTCAGATAGATATGAGCTAGCTGGGTACATGATGCAGTGTATCTTTGATATTACCGGGCTGAGGCTGCGCTGACTTGATTTTAGGAGGCCATTTGTGTAATATCTGTGTAATGACACAGAGTTTGACCTCTTCTCAAGAGGAGTTACAGGGCCTCCATTACAATTCAGGTTTAAGAATAAGAGGTGCCGCACTCTTGAGGCAGGCGAGCTGGTGGCACGTGTCCCCTCCTCCTGAAGCCCAGCCTCTTGCCTTTTCCCATGCTGATGACCAGCTGTCAGCTGCTTCCCCGGCCGTGCTCCCAGAGAACACTTCACCAACTGGCTGTTGTTGTGAGGATGCGCTCAGTTCCACAGCAACCTGCTCCCCCATCGATGTCTGTGTGGACAGGCATCAGACCAGAAAATTCCCTGTGGGAGCTGGATTTCTGTTTTCCCTTCTAATGCAATCATCACGTGTTTCAATGCCGGGATCTTTATTGATTGCCGGCAATATTTTCCTGTAAGGGATTGTGTCTCTGCCAAAGTCATACATGAGCATGACACAAATTATCATCCTGAGTAAAGTTGTGTACTGCATTACATAACCCCTTAGTAGAAAAAAAAAAAAAAAAAAAAGAGCAATAGCTAAAGCAGCACTTATATTTATGAGCAGTATTTCATGGCATTAGTTCCATTTAGGCTGTAATGCTTCTATGACACAGATGCTTAATCTGCTCTTTATTTTCAAGAATGCCATGCTAATGTCATCCAATAATTCTCATTTCAAATCTACCAGCACACCCTCCCCCAGCCCTTTGGTTGATCACCGGGTCAAAGACTTTTTCATAATCCTTTCCTTTCAAGTGCTATAATGAATTAGCTGAGCTCTTTGGGGTATGTTTTGGTTGGGAGGTTTTTGGGAAGTGGTGGGCTGCTGGCAGCTGTGTAGAGGCAGAGGGGAAGCCACCCTGCAGCTTACAGTAGCTGATGTACCTGCTCTAAAGGAGGAAAGCAGGAAACAGCACAGTGTCTAAGCTGATTTGGGTATTCACAAGTTTCAATCTGGTGTCTGGGCATACCATTGAGCTCTCCTCTTTCTCTCCAGATGTGCATCCCTTTACCTCCCTAGGAGGTGTCAGTCAACTGAAGCACCCTATTTTGGGGCATTTCAGTAGCCAGTGGATGGTTCTTCAGTTTCCATATTCCAATTTAATGTCAGTAGGAGGGAACTAAAGCTTTGCCAGAGAAATAGCCATTTTCGGATCTAGCTTTTCAAGGATGCTCTTCATTTGGTCACTGAGGTCAGTGGGATGGTTAACAAAGGAAAATGCTTTTCAGTGTATTTAAATATCATTCCCCCTTTTCTTTTTTCCTCCGCAATTTGGAGTTTTTTGAGTAAAATGTGTAAAAATGCATTTGTATTTTGGATCTTTACCTATAAGTTTTTACTAGTATTTACATGCTACTGCTAAATGTTTGTTTGTACTCGTTTCAATATTTGAAATATCTGCAGTGGTTTTAGTGCTGATGTCAAAGATTACATTAATTAAATTTAGAAAATTAATTTCAAAACGTCTGAAATGCTTTTACTGATAATACACAGCACAACAGGTTGCCATCCTACATGTAATCAACAAAGAAAAAACTACTAATGCTATCAATCCCGGCAGGCATTCATATTTTTAAACCTAATGGAATAGGCTTGCCTTTTATTTGTATTTTGGGATGCTGATTATGATTACAACTTCATGCAAAATGAAAGACAAGTTCTTCTTTATTCAGATCAACTGTACTGCTGCCTATTTAACTCTCAGAAACATTCCATGACAATTTTCATGAAAATATCTGAGAGTTGGTAAATATGGTGAGGAGTATTGTTCGTCTGAGTGTGGTTTTACTCATTCTTTTCCCATTACCACGTGTAGCAATTGACATTCATTTGTAGTACTTCAGCTAAGCTCTCTACATGCTGTACAACTATTAGTATCTACTGCAGGGAGAAAGAAGGAGCAAAACCACAGGGCTCAGTCTCTCTCAAAGCCAAAGCATCATTGCTCATTCAGTATAGGGACAGTTGGCAGAACTTTTACTAAAACCTATAATGATCTGTATATAGAATAATAGAATGGTTTAGGTTGGAAGGGACCTTGAAAAACATCTAGTTTCACCCCCCCTGCGCATCTCCCACTAGACCAGGTTGCTCAAAGCCCCATCCAGCCTGGCCTATCTATCTGTAAACCACAGGTTTGTGTATGCACTATCTTCGAAGCAGAAAAGCTGACATATTTCCAACCTGCAATAGGCAGTGACTGAAGAGAAGACAAAGACCAGGTGAATAAAAGCTCCATACATCATTTAGTTTCCAAAGTACAAGGTGGCTTTGCTAAACCATTAGAATAGACCGCGGCTATACTAAGCTCCGCACAGCACTTCATTGCTTTTGCAGTGAAGGGTTCATCTGATTTCATTAGTGTCTTGCTCAGGATTTCCTGTTGTGCAGCAGAGAGAAGAGGTTGGCTTTTCTTTCTGTGAGTGTGTGTGTGTTCTTTATTCCTAGTGATGCTCGTCACTAATACCTCGGCATCCTACAGTAATGCTTTACATGTCCTCAATCCTAAGGCACTTAGCAAGTCAGGGAACAGCATACAGTGATGCAGAGCATTTCTACATCAGCTCCAGGAATTAAATTTTCCAGCAAATGTTCCCAAGCAAATGTATACCTAAGTCTATATATTGAAAGCCTGGGTTCCTGAGAATAAGGCTGATGAAAAATGGCATGACATAAAAAGGCAAGGGTGTTTTATGCCTAGGCTGTTGCTAGTAAAAATAGCAGCATGTCTGAAAATCCATGTCTTACTGTCGTTGTTGGGACGGACACGACACTGGACATCAAGTTGCAGCAATCCAATTTTTTTATTTAACAAGCAGTGCTTTTTTATATTCTTTTACCCAGGTGCTTATCTATGCATATATTCTAGCATTCTACTTTTGCCCGATACACGCTCACATCACATGCTGTTCATGCTCTGGTCAAAGCCAGGATGTTTGCCAACCCTTATCTTTTTACTTAGCTCTTCTCAGGACTCCCCAGTCTCTTCAAGAGTACACGGATATCTGCTCAAGGTTAATGTTAAACTTGCATTCTGATCCCTCGGACCAGCCGAGGTTTCCCACATCTTACTGATGTTGGGAGTCCAGCTTCCCTGATTTAAGTGTATAATTGAGTCAGAACCACAGCCTGAAACTGCTTTTTACTTCTACAAGTTCAAATGCCACCTCTAGAGCAGAATCCAGGACCCAGCACATCCCTCACCCCATGGCACAGACCTTTTACAGTTGGGCACTGACTAATCCCATCCCATGCTACTCGCTCTTTTGGGGCCAAGGAATCTTGCATCTTTTCTGCACCGGGGTGAGGAGCAGCTTCTGTGGAAAAGGGTAGGGGAAGCTTAATGGATATGCTATTAGTTGGGGTGCTCCCCTGGGTGAGGATACTTCATATGCCTTCCAGGCTGAAAGCTGCTTCTGTCATGGTCAAGTGATCTAATTGCTAGGCTTAGTCTCTAAGAGGGGTTAGAGATCACCATTAGCTCTGAGTATAGGTGGAGATGGCTGCTGAGCTCTCTGCTGCGATCATTGCTCCTAGCAAGCGTTAAAGATAGGCCACATGCTCCTCTTTGCTCTAGCCCTCGAGGTCACTGCTGTGTAGGATAACTCAAGCCAACACCAGTCAGATGTGTCAAACAACTGTACATACCAAAGTCATTTCACTAAAGAAAATCTACATCCTAAAAGACTGGTTGTCATCTCCCACCAGACTCCTTGTCATGGCTGGTTGCTTCGAGGCAGCAGTCTGCAGGCCAAGTCAAGCCTGGAGCACTTGCCACCTTTCGCTGACACGCTTACCTGCACCTCAGGCGACAAGGACAATGTGCTGGGAGGAGATCTGTCAGGTCCTCACAGCAGGATGTGCATTGGTGCTGCGGGAGACGCAGAGTGAGATAGAATGAAATGGCTTCATGTCATCTTCCATGGTAACAGAGTGTTCTTGGTTTTGTATTACCCCCATTGCTCACTACTCTAGGCCCTGCACTGAGAAGACACTTGAAATCCAAAATGCAGATTGACAACAGCTGGAAGAAGTGGGTGAGTGTGAGTGGGTGCAAGTGTACGGCTGCGCGGTGCCATCCTGCATGGAAACAAGGCTGTGCTCACGCTTCCCATCTCACCCTGCCGCCATTTCCTGGTGGAGGAGACCCTCCTCCTGAGGAGGAGGTCTCCTGCTGAGGAGACCCTCTGCTCATGCTCAGCGCTGACAGGGCAGGAGGTGGCATGAGGTCACCCTCATTTTCTGGAGGGTGGAAGTCTTAGCAAAGGTGCCCAGGTGCCCACTGTCTCTTAGCTCTCTGGACAGAAATGGCACCTGCAATCCTCCAGGCATCTCCTGCCCTGCCTTCTCTTTGTCCCCCAGCCCACGTTGTTGAGGGGCTGTGTCTGGGCTGAGGTCCCAGCCTGGAGGCCAATGAGCACTGGAGGTATTTTCATCCAGTGACGCTGCAGCTGCATGTGGTTTGTGTTTTGCAGTGTTAGTTATTTTCAGTCACACTCCGTTTGTAATCTAGACTGCCAGACTCATCTCTCTAGGAACAGGATTCCTTCTGGAAAGAGGCCATTGTGAAAATACCCACATGTCTATGAAAGGCACACCATTTCCTTCCTTTGGAAAGCTGCATTTTGTCACTCAAACGAGGGTGTGGGGTGCGTGGTGTGATCCTGATGTCCTCGCGGGCAAGGCGGAGTTGAAAAGCTTTAAGCTGAAAAGCTTAGATAAAAGGACACCCTTGCTGATGTGTAGTGAATGGTGACAACCAGATCACAGTATCATTTGCTATCTCCCAAAACAAAATTTAATTACGTTTGTTGAAATTGAAAAAAAAAGAAGACCTAGCAAGAAAAACAGCAGTCCAAAGCAAGCTAGACAGGCGCAAGTGGTATTTATTACTAATAGCTTCTAGGTGTCTGAGGAAACATTGTGCCACCCAAGCAGTCAATAAACTAAGTCTCTCTCAAACTAACATCAGCAATTAAAGCCCCAGCCTTCTTGTTTTTGTGTTTGTTTTTTTTTTTTTTTTTTTTTTTTAATAAGAGCTACTCCAACGGAAGGAATGCAAACTGCATGGGAAGGGTTTAATTAATATCCCTAAACATTATCTTCCCAGAGAGACAACAGAGAAGCAGGCATCTATATTAATTAATTGGGCAAAAATATCTGCTTAGTTAAATGGATGTAATTAAAAGTAATGTCTCAAGGCCTGCTTTTAAAGTCCTTTTGCTGATTTAAAAAAATTATCCGGGACAAGTTTTTCACTGAGGAGACCAGTAGTCTGTTTGATCAAAATGTCTAAATAAAAAGTTTCCACAAGATTCAGAATTTAGGTTGCTACCTCCCATGGAAAGAATTCAGTCAATAACAGGAAAACCTACCTTCAGATAGTTGTATTAACCAGAACCCACATACAGAAGAAAAATTGAGTGGACCTTTCTTCAGACTGAGGCTTCAGACTGAGGCTGAAAGTGACCATTTTGGCACGTAATTCAGAGCTTACAGGAGTGCAAGAAAGCAAAGTAGTGAGAAAGCAGAGTTAGATCAGAGGTGAAGAACCAAAGACAAGAATAAAAAAGCGAGGCAGGAGACAGGTATTCAAAAATCTTTCAAGAGACAGAGAATTGCATTGAAAAGCGTGAAACATCCTGAGAAAGACAGTAGAGTCTGCATGAGACCCACTGAAATAACCTGTAGAGAGATCCCTACTCTAGTCCAGAGACAACTATGTCAGGAGATGAGACTCTCTTCCTATAAGAAAGGTACTTTATTTCCGCTTGGCATCCTCAGCTGTTTTCATCTCCATAAAAAATTAAAAAGTCAAGAAACAGTTCTAAGATTTGACAATAAGCTGATAGTTAAAGGCCAGCTTTAGGATTATGATATTGTCTAAATCAAGTCGAATCAGCCCACAGACTTGAATAATTTATCAGTGCTCCAGCCATAAAGATATTGGCTGTTCTGGATAAAATTAATCTCATTTTTCACTTTCAGTTTTATGCAAGCTGCATCCTGCTTTGTCACTGGTGCTGGTAAAGCACTACTGGCACACTGTTCCACTTCAAAATGCTGGTTGCAGTTCAAGCTTTTTTCCCTATGGAGTGACATAAACCCTCCATCAAATGACATGTGGACTCCTGCAGATTTAGACAGAAGCTAGTGGTTCTGGTGACATTTCTGATTTTTAAATGATGGAGCTGGACATTAAAGAAGACTTCATGTGTTCTCACTCAGTGCCAGTGGCACATGGTACTGATGCTTTCAAGGCTGTACATAAGGTTTCTTGCCCCGCCTCTAGAATATCTGGGGATACTCACACCCTTCTCTCCTGCATTTTTCCTTTCTCCTCCTCCTATTCCAAAAAATCCCAAACCCCCAAACCCAACTTACCATCACATCCATAAAGAAAAGCAGTAGCAGGTATCCGTTCCTGAAGTCTCTGTCTAAAATGTGAGAATTAGGGTGAATGTTACATTATCACTCAGTAGCATTTAATTCCGGAGATTTTTAGGCTACAAGCTTCAGGTAGTTGTCTGCAAGGAGGTGCACATGTATAAGGACTCCAATGATCTTACTCTGGACAACAGTGCTTGCTGCTATTATTTCTCCTCACTGGAAGCAATAAATTCCCCAAGAGCAAAAATGTTGATCCAACCTGAATTTGCGCTCTATTCCGGTTCTTCTAATGGCTACTACTACGGCTGTAGGCACTATGATTTTGCGCAGCTGAGGTACCTTCTAGGTGGGTGCCAAATCTTGTCTTCACGCAAAGCTTCATTGCTGGTGTCAGAAAATAATAACATAGGCACTGCTGCAGCTACTGTATGCACTCAAAGTGAATTTTTCCTTTCACGGTCTGTGAGCTGGAACATGAACCAGCATGGGGTAGTCTGCATGCTCTTAGTCACCCACCTACTATGTGAAATACTGCCAGCTCATGACAACTGCTTGCAGAATCTTGTTTAGAAGTTCCCTACAAATAAAAAAGATGGATTTTGTCATTTACAGTTTCTTTTGCTTATCCAAGAGGTGCTGTAACAGGCTATAGAAATATTCTCAAGTTTTACTTGGAAGTCTTATTACTCTTCTGTAAAGAAAATGTCTTCCCTGCTCACTGCCAAACTGGCTCACCGCTTCCTTTTCCATCGCTGTCCGCATTTGGATGGCAAACTAGTGATTCAGCTATTCAGTTGGCTCAGATACTTGTGTAGTGAGTTTTATGGTATGAACTCTGTGGACCAAGGAAAAATGGTGAAATTTGCAAAGTCAAATACTCTGTTCAGCTTGGGGAAATTTAATTTGGCTCCCAAAGGTTTTCAAAATAAGGAGGAGAAAGATACGGAACAGCTGCTTCTTACGGACAGCCTGCATTCCCTATGTCCAAGGCGTCACAGGGTGCGCTGAGAAACATGGCAGGCAATTAAATAAGACCACACCATCATCTGCATGTACATGGGAGTGAGATTACAAGTCCACTTCTTCTGCAGTTCCAGCATTTCTTAATGTCTAAACACAATTTTACAAATTTAAGGGTCTTTTTTCAACAATAGCTGTGTGTGATGCATGTAGTTTCATCTTACTGAGATTTAGAGAGTGATGTGTTTTGAATCCTTGTAGTTGAAATTTTCCTTTTCTCTGTGAAACAGGATGAGCTGAAGCATAGCACTGAGAGTGTTAGGTGTTATGGAACATTTAACACTGAAATGGAAAATAATAAGAAATGATAATTTTGGGCGGTCTTGCAATCATTACGTGCATTAGATACACAAATTTACAGGAAAGTTTGAGTTAAAATAACTTTTAGAATAAATGACTCTGTAAGTAAGCATTTAAACAAATGAAATATTCTGAAGTAGTTTCAAATGAAGGATCAGTGGGAACGTTAGTGAAGCCACTGTTTCAGAGACCTGGATGGAAATCTCTATGAATTGTTAAACAACATATCGGCTGGATCTCCGAGAGGGGGTTACGTGACACTTTTTCGATCTGGATCAACTAACACGGTGCTTTATAAAATGATAAGCATAGGATTCTTAGTTAATTGCAATATTTCATCACACCTATAGATTAATATTTGTATAATTTTTAATGTGGCAATTTTAATTATTAAAAAATTAGAAAACTAGATGGCATTACAAAACAGCGACAGATTACTTAATTAATTTTTGCCTACTGGGATAAATAGCACATACCACAGAATATATCAAAGCAGACACCAATGAGACACTATACATCCATTAGTATGCAGGAGGTTTTCTCTTCAGATATCAGTTCTTATCAGACATAAGCATATGCCTATCGAGCTTATTAAATAAACCCAGCAACTCGTCATGTTATAATCCATAGCATATAACATCATGGCAAAAATCAAAAGTAGTACACTATGATGCTCCCCATAGACCAGTGAAATCTGCCACCAAATTATGAGAGGCGGGGGACAAAGAGTGAAAAAAATAATTGCTATTATTTTACGAAGGAGTATGAAATTTAAGTTAGTTTGCAAATACTAATAGACATCCTTCAGCTGTGCAAGAGGGCCTTAAAACAAAAATAATCAAAATACTTGGATTTTAAAATTGTTGTTGTGTTTGTCTAATCATGTTACAAACGTTCTGACAGTTCCATTGCATGACATGTATCACATACATGGATAAAAACGTGAAAAATGTGAGTGAATCAGCCAAAGTGCATACCTGTAAACCCATAATAATATAAATATTCTTTACTTATATGAAATATCCCTTGAACTTATTGCAGTACTGTGTAGAGTTTTGTAAATTTCTCAGTATAATTTGCCAAGATGTGCTCTGAAATAAAAATTATTTCAAACAGCATTCCAGCATGCCTCAAATGGAAGCTTTACAATTGCTTCATTTGGCCAACGAACCCTAGCTGATGACTTCCAAGATTCCTAGAAAAACTAATGATAAGTACTGCACACCAAATACGTGTCTAAACGATGTGCGCTGATACCTTTTTATTTAATAAAAATGAGTGTCACCAGATATATATGTGCATACATTTGGTTATTGCTATCGGAATTAACAGCCTGCAATTTAATCCCAGTCTATTAGAAACATGACTCAGCAGACCCAGACAAATTGAACGAATACTTGCCACAGGCTTTTCACCAGGCTTCAAGACAATGTGTTTGTTAGTACCTTCAGATTAATACCAGTTAAGTTTTGAGCAGTTTCAATCTCACGCTATATGACTTAAAAGAGATGAAAATAAAAGTGTGTTACACAAAATAAAAGAATACAGAAAATACAGTATTGTATTATTTACTGAACAAAATAACAAGTAAAAATCATGTGGGTTTTTTTTTTTAAACAGTATTAAGTAATCAAATTTAGACCATATAAGCATCTACAAGAAATGTAAATAACTGTACTATTACGGTGGTATCTACAACTTTTTTTAACTGCTTGAGATCCGAAACTGCTAATGTTGTATACCTCACTTTAAAATGATTCAAGTGCCTTATACAGTATGTAAAAAATTTGATAGCCAAGGACTACAATGAAATGTACATACAATACCTGAATTTAATATTTTAATAGCTTAGGTCCAGATCATCAAAGTATTTAGGTTCCCACTCCTCATGGAAGATCTGGGTCTCAGTGTATATTAATCCCTTCCATGAAAGGCGTAACTGTTTTTGATGGTGTGAATTTATGGTCTTGTCTTTCCCTATACAGGGAGGGAAAGGGTCAATATTAAAGAAAGAGTGGTTCCAATAGGCAGAAAGGCTATGGCACTGCAACTACACGAACCACCTTCCCTACACAACATAAAAATATTCTAATATTAAGGATTATTTTACAACTCAGTGGAAATATGCAGTAATGCAATCCATTTCCTTTGTCTGGATGACAAAAATGCAGTCTTAACAGTCACAAGAGCCCGCCTTGTGTTAGCTATAAAAAAAAATATATTTTTATATATATTTATGCAACTACTATGTGCATTAAACAAAATCACTGTATGAATCAGCAGGGTTCAATAACACTTGTATCTGAATCTCTGGAAGGGGTGCGTTGAAGTCTGTGGTGCTTCTCAGTAAGGACTTGCAATGAAATGGCAAAGGATAGAAACCCATTTGTTTAAAATCTTGTTCTTCCTATCACATTGCCTAAGAAATGGTCCATAAGATCTCTGGCAGCTAAAAGGATCTGTTGCCTTTACTTCAGCCTACTGCTCAGAAATGAAAGATAACCCTTGAAACAAACCTGGTAGTTAATTTTTAGTGAACACTGAAACTGAAAATCAGCCCAATTTCACTGTGAACTCCCGTGAAATAAAATAATTTCACCATTGTGAAAATTCTCTGCTGTCTTCATTTCTTACCAATTTGTATATCATGAGTTGTTTAGAAGGATAGTAATCAAAAATGTACAAGAAACGTTGTACTACTCCTGGAAAGCATATACATTGTGACTCGCTCAGTTAGGTGGGTAGGTTAACTTAGAATTGAAAAGTGAGTGTATTTCATCCATTATTCCACTTGTAGAAGTACTGGAAAACTTTTTTTTTTTCTTCTTTACCTGCATTGAGATATTTTTCTCAATCACCTGTGAACACTGATCAGTGCTCTATGCGCTGAAAGGGTACAGATTTGTCACTCAGTCTGTGAGATACCAGAGAAGAACACTTGAAGCAAAGGGTAATACCCTTCTGCACCAAAGCTTTATTATAGTTTTGATTACTGTGCATCCCCATACCTAAAGCCAATAACATGGCACTTGTGCCACAGTTCTGATACCGTAGGTGTCCACTGACAAGTGTTCTGCACGAACCATTGTGTCTCAGTCCACTAACAAAAACTACTGCGCAGTGGTAATCTGGTATCTTAGATAGGTTTTCTTCTTGGACAAAGCTTATCCAAAATCTTCTTTCTATCAGGCTACAGCAGCTTAGAGCTCCTTTTCTTTAAAGAGAGGCAAAGTAAATGTCTTACACCTGTAGGCCAGTACTGGTGTTCTGTCCTAGAAATTTTAGCACTGCTCTGATACGATGAACCCTTCTTTTTCTCCAACTGGTTCCACTTCAGCATAGGCAGGATGTCCAGACCCTCTTCGGAATTTCATTGCTGGCCATCTGCTTGGACGTCGCTGTAACAGCAACAAGAATATAAACTTTCAGAATATGAAAGGTACAGCAATAAATTAATAAAAAAAAACTTTAACAATGCCCTGTAATTATGGTCTCTGTCTCATGATACACCCTGTGTAGTTGTTACAGGAACGGAGTAGCACAGTTCAGCAGCAAATGTCAGAAGAATTAATCTATCTTTCTAAATTTGGGGGTGATGGCTGTTCTCAAAGACCTAAATAATCGCTACTAGTCCAAGCAATGAAGATGAAATAGCTCCTGTTTAAAACTGTTGATCAGTGGATCTGGGAATTTTGTCATATAAAGACCTGCAGATCCACCAGCCCCTAAAGGATCTGCCCACTGCTCTTTCTTCCTAGTTCTGCATAGGCATTTGCTAAAGTACTTTACTCTATGGGGGAACGTCTACCACAGTCCACAGAAACTGTAGTTTTAAAAACAATTTTGAATGAAGTTCTGGCATGCTTATGCAGGACCGCCAAAATAATGACTTTCTATTTCAAGTGACATCATTTCTACCCGAGTAGTTTACTTTGGTGGTTCAAATAGAAGCAACCTTTTCGTTTAAACTCTTATGACCTTTGGGTACAAGGGTCTTATGAGGTCCTAACCAATTTTCATTAGGATCTTTGGTGCCTGCTTTAAAAACAGCTAATAAACAGAGAAAAGAAATAGATCCTTTCTAGGAAAGACAAAATAATTCCTGTATGGTTGTGATGCCTCTGGGAAGGAAAACTGCTTTAAAAATCCTGCATGTAATTAACGTCTGGGAAGGCTCAGACTTTGGGTGATCAAGCTGAGATTCTGTCAAAGGGAATAGTTTTCAGGAAAGTAGGGAAACTTTCTTAAAAGTCAGTTAGCAGAAAAAGTGCTCCTAAAAATGATTATTCTCTATTGAAAATGTTATCTGCCAAATATGCTGATACATATTTCTTTTTCTTTACTGACAACAATTACAATCTGCTTGGAAGGAGGTCTGGAAGATACAGCAACCTATATCGAAACTTTGCAGGAAAACGAGAGGAGAAACAGTGAAGATAAGTTACAGCCTGTATTTTCATTGGCAGTTCAAAATCTGAACAATTTTACCTCATTATCTTTCTTCTGAAAAGAAACATTGCATGTTTTTTTTTTTTTCTGTCCCCATAATACCCCACTTTGATTGCCTTCTGATCACTAATGACATTTCATGCTGCTGAAGAGCAGCGTTGAGGACAACAGAACAGCCACAGCCATGACATTATGCTGGGACTCATGGTGGTGTTGGGCAGCAGCCACTAAAGAAATCTTGGGGGACCGATGAATCTTGTCACCGACAAACACAGAACTGTCTGCAGGTACAGCACAAAGTCTTTCTCAGTGATCGCTGTTATATAAAAGCAACTGATTTCTTTTACTCCCGTCGCAGGATCAGGTTACTTTTGAGGCATCCAGAGTTAAATTCTATTTGGCAGGTAATTTAAAATCCCAGGCCTTTCAGTGCAACACCTTCCTACCAAGTAGGAAGGCAGAACACTGTCCTCTTTAATGGATGTCTTTTCCTAACAAGAAAACTTAGTCTATTCAAACTTTGGAGACTTTTTTCTACCTAAGCTTGGTTCAGCGTGGTTTCAAAATTAAGAAGGACAGTTTGGTTACTGCTAAAGAAAAAGGATCATATTCTGCTCTCAGACTCCCTAAAGCAAATCAAGAATAATTCAATTAAATGTAAAGGACTTGTTCCAGATTTACACTGGTATAAATGAGTAAAGAACTTGACCGAGAAGTCTCTAATGAAAAGAGAAAACAAAAAACCATTGGAAAACTAGTAGGAAAAAATAATTAGAAATGGTCTCAAATGGCAGCATATAAGAATGAGCTGAGTTTTAATCTATTAAGTTGCTCCCTAATTTCTTTTTAAGATGTACCCATGATTACTTACTACTTCCTTGCTACGCTGCTGTTAGAAACTAAATCTACCATTTTGGGCTACTCTCTTTAATTGACCTTTCCAGATGATGAAATATGGAACAGATGTGTATCAGTTCTAATGATACAAGGCCACACGGGATAAACATCAGCTGTTGTTGCAGAAATAAACCAACAGATTTGAAGGTCATCTCCAAGTGTTACAATTACAGCTTTCTGTGGTTTCTCTTCGTGCCTGAGGTGAGATTTTCCATTGCTAGCAACAGTCTGTTTAATTCCAACTTCTTTGTGTGCGTGTGGGTAATGCAAGTGGTTGGCAGCCTTAAAAGAGAGCACTGACAAGCTATCAATTCATTGACTTGTCTACTGACCCCAAAAAAGCTGTAGAGACATTACAGTTTTAATTGATAAAGCCAAAAGCAACTTAATTGATATCAGGAGATACAAAGCTCCTTGAGTTACTGAAGAGGTTCAGGAAATGCCTAATAAATTATTCCCTTTTATTCTCCGTGAAGCAGAGTAATAAGAAAACACAAAAAAACCCACTCACCCCTCCCCCCCCCCAAAAAAAACAAACCCAAAACTCAATAAAACCCTCTCCAAACCCCAATCAACAAAAAAAAACCAGAGAGAAAGCAAGCTGACTATTTTAACTAACTCCTTAGTTTTGTCATCCAAATTAACAGGAAAAAATATGGTTCTTTCTCTGAAATTAGAACTCTTAGAGGAAATCCTCTGATCTGTGGCTGGAGAGTTTTAACTCCTGCTTCCTCTCAGTCTTTTACAAAGCAGGAAAGCAGGACTATGATTTTTCTCATAGGACTGAAGCTTCCTTGGGTTCATTATTTTAAGCAAATAAAGACGAAGGAAAAGCACTTGTGATCTTACATGACCAGGATGCAGAAGACACATCAGGATGCAGAAGAATAATTTATGATACAGATTAAGAAAAAAAAGAGTTCCTATTGAAGATTAGTAAGACAAAATGAAAGAAACTAGCAGTTGGATAATCCATGGAAAGTGAGATCTACCTGTCATATATCTTACATTATGCCTGTCTACACCACTCTTGGTGGCTGTGCAGTATATTTGACTTCCTACAGCAGTACAAAGGCTGGAACAAGTGTCTTTACATAAATCTTGCAGGAGAGGAAGAATGGATGCTATTTGTCTTCTGAGAAGAAAAAGGAGGGGATTCCATCTATTTTTACTAAAGGGTGGAGACTGGAATATCTTCTCACTGTTGTTGCACAGAAAGGTCTCTTTCAACATAGGGGAATTTTGAGCCTTATAGGCCCCCTTTTAGCCATAAAAATGGTATGATGTCATTAAGACATGATAAAAAAAAAGGTTTGATGCATATCTGAGCGCATTTAATTGAATATTGTCTAAACAAAACTCAGTTGGTATGATCTGAACATGGTTTCCAGTGCTACAGTCTATGAAGGAGGTTGCTAGCTTTCGATCATCTTATTTCCTGCTGAACAGTATCTTTTTTAAGCAAAAGAGAAAAAAGTGGCTCAAGTTGAAAACTGCAGGAGAGTTTCAGATAGGTCAGTGCTTTCTGTATGTGTTTGACTGTATTGGTGGAATTTTACACGTAAATTTCTAGTAAACTTGATCATATTTAAAGGGAGGGAATAGAAAAGGACCTGTCAGTTTTTATGTTATGGGCCTCTATTGACTGTCCAGAGATCTTTGAAAGTGAAGCCTTTTATTTTCTGCTGTCAGGAAGGCTCCTACCTATTATAAGGCACTAGATCACAAATGATGAAACTATAAAATAAGAACAGAACAGTCTGCTACAATTTAGTTGAGGCAAAATTCAGTAAGAATTATATAGTTCTATACTGACTTACAGAATATAAACCAATCAGTGTCTCAAATTAATATTATCTTGAGAACAAAGGAACTTCAGACTTCCAGTGAAGAAGCTTGTTCAAAATCAATTCAAGATTTTGTAACGAATTTTAAAAATATTTGAAAATAAACTGAGTACACATAAACAAGAAATGAAATTTACTTTGTACATGCCATAGGAAAATAAATTGTAAGGTATAAGCAATATAGAAGATCAATTACAGGAGGAGAGACAGTTGTATAAAATTGCATTGAAATATTGGTATTTGAAGATTGATGCCCTGCTCCTGAGAGATTCCAGTGCTGGCATTATACACTATCTCTAAAATTTATGCCAGTTAACACTTTTCACCTGAGATGGTAATTCATTAAAAGCAATTGTCTCATCAATGCTTATAAATATTTAAAGGACGGGTGTCAAGACGATGGGACCAGACTCCTTTCAGTAGTGCCCAGAGACAGGACAAGGGGCAATGTGCACAAACTGGGACACAGGAAATTCCATCGGAACATAAGGAAAAGCTTCTTTACTTTGTGGGTGACAGAGCACTGGAACAGGCTGACCAGGGAGCTTGTGGAATCTCCTTCTCTGGTGATATTCAAAACCCGCCTGGATGCGTTCCTGTCCAAACTGCTGTAGGTGAACCTACTTTGGCAGGGGGGTTGGACAAGATGATATCCTAAGGTCCCTTCCAACCCCTACCATTCTGTGATTCTGTAGTTGTAATAACGTATATTTTGTTAGCTGCAGTAATTCCAAGGTTTTACATTTCCTTTTCATACATCTGCATTAAGACAAGTTTCTATCAGTAATGGCCAGAAGGAACTTGGCAACATGTATTACATATTTGACATTCTTACGTCCTATCCTCTACTATCCCTATCCCATCCTCATCCTATCCTTCATTCAGTACAGAAAAGTGGAATGAGGATGATTCTGTACCGATCTGCAATGTCAGAAGAGCAGTGAAGGGATAGCATAATGAAAAATCTGTCCCTCTGTCATCTCCCCAACCCTGCCACATGCACATTTTGTTCTGAAAATTTTCTAAAAGGTTATCAAAAGTTCCTTTGTGTATTTCAATGAACATAAAATCCCAGAGTCCTTGTGCATGGATCAGCTATTCATTCCTATTCAGCAGTAAACTTGAACAGTGGATTTCACCAAGACACACAGAGATTCTCTTTCCAAACTGAGTTTATGTGAGTATAAATACTTGAATTAGAATGAGAAGGTCAATCTTTCAAAGTCTTGAAAGACTCTCCAGAGCTCCCTAGCAAACCTGATTTCCCACTTGTCATGGTTTCAGCTGGGACAGAGTTGACTTTCTTACTAGCAGCTATTATAGTCCTATGCTTTGGGTTTGTGATGGGAATACTATTGATAGCGCACTAATGTTTTTTGTTGTTGCTAAGAAGTTAAGGCCTTTTCTGCTTCTCATACTGCTCCGCCAGTGGATGGTCTGGGAGTGCACAGAAAGTTGGGAGGAGACACAGCTGCAATAGCTGACCCCAACTTACCAAAGGGATATTCCATACCATATGGTGTCATGCTCATTATATAAAGCTGGGGGAAGAAGAAAGAAGTGGGAGACATTCAGAGTGATGGCATTTTGTCTTCCCAAGTAACCATTACGCGCGTTGGAGCCCTGCTTTCCCGGAGATGGCTGAACACCTGCCTGCCGAGGGGTAGCAGTGAACAAATTCCTTGTTTTGCTTTGACTGTGTGCACCTTTTTTGCTTTACTTATTAAACTGTCTTTATTTCAACTCAACGAGTTTTCTCCTTGTGGTCTTCTGATTCTCTTCCCAGTCCCACCAGGGGGGGAGTGAGCAAGTGGCTGTGTGGTGCTTGGTTGCTGGCACGACACCACTACACTACACAAAAGCTGAATTTATTGAATACTTTTTAGGCTGACTTCTCTAATGCAAATTTGTCTTCTCTGTCTATTGATTATTCTCCTGTATTTCAAATCTTTCAAACTTTCAGAGGACTGTTTCATTGTTTCTACTGAAGGCTGCATCTTACATTTCCATTGATGTCAAGTTCTTTGTCTAATTCAAGGGCCTAAAGACATTTAAATCTATTTTAAAGCTGTATTCTTTAACCATACTTTGCCAACAATGCCTATTTAACTCTCTTAAGTGGAAATAAGTAAATACAGAGCTATCCAAATTCTAGATCAATTGTCAAAACCCCAGAAAAAATGTAGTGACTTACTCAAATGGATTAAGAAAAGGGGAAAAAAACTATAGTAAGGTCTATCTCTAAATGAGCACATGTTAACCTGATACCATCAAGACCCGTTAGTCTAAGAATACTCGTCCACTGCTAATCTATTTGGGTATTCAGGCCTCCTGCTTTCTCATGACAAGGAAAGATCTTTCTGTTACCAATTATCTTTCCCATAACAGGTGTCTGTGTGCTCAAAGTTGCCTGAAATATTGTTTAGGCAGTTATAATTTGTGCATCAGTCTTTAATCTCTCTTAAAAGCACCCAATTTATTTGGCAAATCACAGTCGGAAATGGATGAGGCTTCAAACATCTGAAACTGTACTTCTGATACGCATTTCCAGGAATAAGAAAAGATCAATTGCCTGACATCATGTTAATTTAATATTTTGAAGAAACTGTTCTGAAACAAAGATTGCTTCAGACTTAAAATCTACCAGCTTCATTTATTTTTCTTTTTGATAGAAGTGCTTGTTTAAAGTATCTCTTTGTGATTTAAACCACGTCTTGTTATAACAATGTTTCTGCAGTCTTAGGTTCATCTTAGTAGCTGGCTGCTGATGGACGAGAAACAGAATGCCTCCTTCCTCTCCACCTTTGACTTTTATTGTCAGTGTTGATTATTTATTTTAGCACTTCTCCCTTGTGGCTGATTTAGGTTTCTCTTGCTGGTTCCTGCTGAGCTGGATAAGCTTTGGAAAAAATAACTTTACTATCAGTACAAGGCAATGACAGCGAGATCAATGACAATACCCCAAATGCCAGGACACTGCAGAACTTTGAAAGAAGAGAAGAATGATACTTGTTCTCTCCTTTTTAATCATCATCTTCACAAAGCACAATTCAGTCCAAAATTCTGGACAAAAACAAATTGATGACCATGTCAAGCCTTTTTCAAACTAAAAGCATAATCCCCTGTCAAATGTATACATAACAAAAACAATGGGCCGTATCCCAAAAGAAATCAGCAGAGCTGTGTGAGCTTCATCACCTGTCTAAGCCAGCTGAGGATCTGACTCTTTTTTAAAAAATTCCTTCTTTCTTTCTTATTCTGTCTCCTACGTACTTCTCATTTGTTTGAAGACATACACTGCATCTGTGACATTAATGCAGAAACCTGTAAATGGTGCATGGAGAACAGGGCTGGCTGTGAAATGATGGCTCTTATTTGTGTTGTGCACGTTAATTCCCTGAGCTCTGAAACACCAAGAACTGCTCCGGCTTTTTTGACTATTTTCTCCCGCTATTTCCTTCCTCTAAGCAGACGTGGGATGAGAAGAAAGTCGACTGCTAGATCTGAATGTTTCCAGATAATGCAACAGTGAATGTTTGTAGATACTGCAGCACAATCCACTATGCAGCTCAATCATTAGAAAAAATACCCAACAATTAGCGCTTTCTCAGACTACCCCAGCTAGGGCTCAGGGCTGAGGAACCATCCTCAGTCCACGGTAACAGTCTGCATGCCATCGCCTTCCGGTGAAGCTGACAGAGTTAAATGACAGGAATGCAGACACTTCCATGCCAGTCAGTCTCTACGCTAAAAAAACAGTCTATTCAATTTACTAGTAAAGACGTAATTCAATTTAAATCAGGAAGAGTCGAGGCACATCCCCCAGGCTCTGATCACGCACTATTATTTTATTTGCTGAAGATCTGCAGCTGCTCATTCCTTCCTCCCTCTCCTTCTCCCCAAGGTCACCTCCTGGCTCCATAGCACCAGTTCAACTCTCTGTGTGGCCGTTTGAAAAAACAGATTTGTGAAATTATCCAGCTTAAACATCCAAAATGAAGTAAAACAAACAACTAAAAAAGACATAGCTATGTGCATGTGTGTAAGCGAGTGTACATGCCTGTTTCTAAGCAGCCGAATCAGCCCAATTAAGATCTGGAAAACCTCCAGGGAGGGTGGGAACATGAAGGCAAGGGCTATGGCCTTTAAAACGGGATCTTAACTCAAAAGAATGATAACTTGTAATCACAAACACCCACCCTTCTCTTCAGTGTGTGACACATTAACTACTATTAAGACATACACAGCTGCTATTAAGAAACACACAGGCTCCAAATTCACTCGTATCCCTACAGCTTCAGAGTCTACATGTGTTATTAAGTTGGATTTGGTTTTGTATCTGTAAGCTGAATACAAGAGAAAGGCTCTTTGCCTGAGGTTAAGATGGTCCCAACTTGCACTGTTAGTTTAGACTCCTTAAAATCCCCTACCCGCAGAGAACTACCACAGAAAAATTTCATTTGCAGTTGTTGAGCCTTACATAAGCCCGTTTGGCAACAGCATCTCTGTGTCCAGCTGGGAGAAGACATCACGAGGTCTGACTCCCCGCCTTCATACTGGCCAGTAATTCCTCTGCTGTCTTCTCAGCTGCGGCCACATCATCTTGCCTTTGTTCCCCAAAGGCAGAACACTGGTATGACAGCTGAGGTAAATTTTAAAGATTAAAAGGACTTTGGACCAATATATAAGTAAGAAGGGTAAGAAAAACACAAGAAAGCACGCACATGAAAACTTATTGTGCCATGTGCAACCCTTCTGTCTGCAGATAACTGGGTGCAAACAGGCAAAGGCATTAAGTAAAAGAGGGTCTGCCTTATGCTTTGCTTTTTGATTTGCTAAATGTTCCCTGGACATTAATTGCCTTCAGCGCCAAAGTTCACACACAAATGCAAATCAATAAAGGTGAAAAATATAAGAAAAAGAGAACATGAAGAAAAAGAAGGGAAGAAGTAAAATCTAAAATACTACTAAACCTGCTATTTGGCCCGCAAATCAATGAAATTTGAGCAAATCCATCTGACTCAGTTAGGAATTTCTTTACTTCTGTTTACATTCAGCTCCAGATATCTGTACCGCTTTTGCTATGTTCTATATCACAGGCATGCAATCTACTACAACATCATGCTTGGCTTCTTGGCCACCAAATCTCAAATCCTGAATGCAAATATGCTACGAGATAGTGAATAAATTAATTACTTTTTAATTTTGGTATAGCTAGTGTGTAGCTACACGTGTTATAGCTATATTTCTGACACAGGCTTCTGCTTTGTTGAAAAAGACATGAAGAGCACTATTTGACATGCATGCCGGTCTTAAAAAATCAGTGCAAATAAGTTCAAAGTATACTCAAGAGACACAAGAATCCTCAAGGCAAGAGTAGGTATGTAACTTGATCCAAAAGGGGAAATTATTTGCAACAAAATCAAATTCAAGGGAGAGAAAATACCACAGGGCTATCCATAAATAAATAAAAGACCAAAGCATACAACAAATCTTCTGTCGCTCTGCAAGATAATCTTTAATTGACATTTATCCTCAGTTTTTAGAAATAGCCTGCTCAAAGTTCATTGGAACTTTGACTGGAACCCCCTTAACTTTAAAAGTTGATAATTCATCCTATCTTTAGGTCACCAGAGAAATGTCCAACTTAAACAACGAAACACATGTTGAATAGTGTGGGGGCTGGAAGAAACAGGAAAACATTGCATTTTGATTTGAATCCTCTACACACTTAACAAAAAGGGGAATTTCTTTTGAAAAAGTATTGAACTATTTGGATGGTATTCTTTGAAAATGACACACTATTATGGGCATTCAAGACTTCTCAAGCTGTTTGTTGAAAATAGCTACTTTTGTTCCAGGTGGGGTTACACATATGCATTGTGCTCAACAGCTATGAACAAAACCACTAGATGAAACATTTGCTTCAGGCTTTAGGGATAAAAAAAATCATAGAATAGTATTACTCTGTTCTAAAGCAATAGTTGCTTTTGGAATAAATGGCATTTTTCTTGGATTTTGTGTATTGCTTATTTAAACCAACACACAGGATATCATTTAATGGTGCTCAGAGGTGTCACAAGGGATTGCATTTATCAGTGCAAGGTTAAACAGTGCAGTCAAAATGTGGGTGTATTTAACCTTATCCTGGGGGAGCTCACCCAGAAAAGGGACTGCATGACAAATGTGAGGGGCATCGTGAAGTGGGATTCGAGATGAGCAATGTGAAAACCTGAGGGAGGTGGTAAGTGAATACTGGGTGATATCTGCAGAAAGCACAAGGGAGAAAGAGTCTTAAAGTCTCAGATATGGGATCAGTTTATTATACTTTTCTTTATTCTGTAACCAGTCATGACTATGAACCAAATCAACCCAAAATTTCTTACATAGCCCTTAACCTAAAAAAACCCCAACAGAATCTGGCTGAAAATGATGCTTTACCTACAAAATCATGACAGCATCCTAGGATCTTAGACGTAAAAAGAAATCTCTCTATTAGTCATGTTACAGTTTTGAATGTATGCTATGTTTAATATGTTTAATATCAATATGATGCCTCTATAAAAGTAAACATAAACAGGGCAGGTCCCCATTCTTTATTTTGCCCAGCCTTAGATTTATATTGATTACTGATAATAGAGAAACCAATGCAGATCTTGATTTGGCTAGAAGACTTGATGGCAGACTACAGTGTACTAGTAATTTTTTAGAGAGCTGTATGAGGGAGCTGCCTGTCCATCTGTCACATCTTGCTTTAACTGTGCAACTTGCTTTATTAATCAAGAGACTCATACAATATTATTTTCAAAAATATTTATGTGCTTGCTCTCATTTCACGACCAAGCCCACGGCAATCCTCTTGAGCAACTTCCCCAGAACGGTAACATCAGGTCCACATTTCATTCATTTCCCATAAATAATGCAGCTTGTCTACTGTGGTATATGGGGCACCATGTTATCTGTAACAGCTTACTCAGAAATATTTTTCAGTTGCACAAATACAATAAGGAATGCTTTTTTTTTTTTTGTAACAGTGACCTATTTATGCCAGTTATGTCTTGTTATTTTTTTTGTATTTCAGTTTCAAAATGCAAGTCTGAGAAGATACATTCTTCTCTGTATTGGAAATGTACATCCTATAGATCAGCTGGATATAAGAATAATATATTCTACTCTTTATTTCTTGAATTGGTCAAACTATTTTTTTCCTTTGGAAATTAAATGATTAAACTTCTTAAAAGCAATTTCATTTCCAGAATGAAATTCTGTTCTTCTATGCTTACGATACCAACAAGGGCTTTAAAGTTTTAGAATTTATGGAAATGTTCTAAAATACAGAGTAATCCCTCTCCACCCTTTGTGGTTTTACCACTGCAACAGTGGTTTTACTGCTCACAGGGAAAGGCCACCCCTTCATGGGTAGAACTTTTTATAATTCTTGTTAAATGGCTGATTCTTCACAAGTATCACAATTTTCCTACTAACCAAAAGAGGATCCATATTATACCACATTTTGCATAAATATGATTTTGATTGATTTACTTCCTTCTGTCCTTATTCAATTATTTCTCCTTTATTTTCAACAACAAGATTATGTTTTTCTGTTTTTTCTAAAAGCCTACATCACTTGCTAAAAGACGTTTTAGCTTTGACTGCCTAGATTGATTAATGACACCTACAGATTAAATTCAGTGGAATGGGTTTAACAAAACTGATTAAAGCATCACTGTTTGCATGATGAGTATGATATCAATGAATGAAATAAATTAACATGCCATTACTACACTGAGAACAAAAATAAATAAATAAATGTGTGTTTTAATTTGGTATTCTTCTCTCCTTAAAAAAACATGTTGCCATTTATTTAGCCTTTTCAGTCACATCATAACAGGTAAGAAACTTGTTTTCATTAGAGTGAAAGAATAGCGATTCGATCTGTGTGTGAAAAAAGAAAGCCACAAATCCTTCTCTTTTGTACAAGGACTTCAGTGGAGTTTTGTTTGTCTACATCAATACAGAACTGGCTTGAAATGTTGCATAGACATGAAAGAAAACCATTGATTTTATTATGTGGATGCTGTTCTCCGACAGTTAACGCAGTTACATCGCTTGAGCCTGGCATACTGATAAACAATTCATTTTGATTTCTGTCACTACTATTGCATCTAAGCTGTATATTTATTATAATATGATTTTAAAGATGAGTCATTTTGTTCATGTTCACGTCTCACTTCAATTCACACTGCTGTCACTCAGAATGAATGTCTATATCTTCCTGGTCCAGACTTTTACCTAAGCAATCCCTAGGTACATCCCTAGTGACGCTTCCAGTGATTCTGCATCTTCGCTATTGCCCATTAGAAAGTGTCCAGGCTCTTAAAAGTAAGGGAGAACTGCAGGTGGGGGTTATGAACAATCAGCATTTTCTTTCATGTTTAGCAACTCTATACTTACCATAATGTAGAGGAACACTGCTGGGTTGAAAAAAACACAAGTAAGTAAGTGTAGGTATTCACAGTTTTTTTGTAGATTCAAACACCCATGGAAAATGTTCCTTTCTCATATTGTCATGTACAGTGGAGTTGAGCTGACTAAATGTCAGCAGCTGCAATGTAGATACCTGCACCTGGGGTAGCTATCTGTATTTGAGGGAGAAAAATGGTAATTTATCTAATCCTAAAGGAGATGTCTCAAATAGGTCAGATGAATCATGGTCTAAAAGAGTTTCTTTCTCTTTACACTAATAAAAAGAGCAAAGGGAAATGATATTAGATTTAGATGTCAAAATTAGGTGAAAAGAATCTTTTCCACACTCTGTGGCAAAGTGTTAAAAGATTTCTACAAATGAATGTATAGAACAGCTAACACTTTTCCAGCTAAAAACTTACTTTATGTCAGCTCTTCTGGTGAATTAATGGATGCAAACATTTTATTTTTCCACAGGAAAAGAATTGAAAAAAAATATATATCCCAAAATAAAATGCCAGTGCACATGACAGTTAATGGAAAAATGCTATGGTGAGGACTATGAAGGGTAAGAAAGAGAGGTGGAGTGGTATCTGAGATATATCTTTCTTTGGTAAAAACCAAAAAAAGTAATAGCCATAGTAGTTAAAGAAGCAGCTAAGTGACAGACATGTTAAGAACAAAACAGCATTGCCTGCTAGATGAGTAGGTCCATGTCTTCAAACTTGCCCTGCGCACACAAGAATACTTTCCAGATTTGGTAAAGAAAGTTCTATTCTGGAGACCCCAATTATAGTAGCCGAGTGACAAGACTAGTAGTGACACAACATGTTACTTTTGTCTTACCTCTATAAAGAAGAGACTAGCCGCTGATGTTGGATGATGATACATATAGACCGTCACGAGGATGGCTGCAACCACAATGAGGACCAGGACTAAAATGCCAACAATTAAACCAGCATGAAGCGTTCCGCCTTTCTTCTCTGCTGCACTGTCGTCTGTGGAAGCTGCACAAATGGCACACTTATTAGCACAGTAACTTTTGTCTTATCCGTTCCATTTCACCACCAGCAATTGAGCATTTGCTTTTTCTGTGTTACATGTTCCTCGTTTTCCACAGCCCAAGTTAGAAAAAGATGTTAGATGTCTCTTTCCTACAACCAAATGCTCTCATAATCTTAATGAACAGACGTTTCCAAATGTTTTACTAATTCTAACTCAATAAACAAAATTAATATCCTTTCTTTTGAATGCAATCTGGACATTCTGAAGTTCCTAATTACCTTCATAATGAATTTTGCTTTGACTTTCTCATAAAACTATTGCAGTTGCCCTACAGACAAAAAGTACTAATTGAATACATTTTGAATGTTGGTTGTTTTTTTTTAAAGCTTCAAGTTGAGACATGCCACAAACCCTTGTGAGGTCTAACTAATAAACACATTCTGAAAGCCTGATTCATTAGCTTGGAGAGGGGTTTTGAATCACCCTGTGCAACTGAATCAGACAGCCAAAAGTGTAACAGATGGATGTTAAATGACCCTGCAATATTCTAGTCTTGGTCTGAATGGAACACTCATCATACCAAAGAATTACAGAAGACCATCCGCTTACTAAACTTGATATCAAGAGGCTGCTCATGCTACACTCCCATCAGGAGAAAAGAGGGCTGTCTCTGTCACACAAGCAACTTGTCAGCAGTGCTTCCAAATAAGTGACGGGAAGTCTTTTAACAACACTGTAACCTTTGTGGAAAAAGTCACTCAATAGATTAACCAACGTCTGTAGAACTGTTTGTGCTCGGGTGTGATTTCTACTTTGGACAACCTGGAGTATGGCAGCAAGTACAAACATGGTGATAAGCAATGATTCTTCAGCATCCTTGTGCATAAAAGGAGAAGTGCTGTTCTACCCACCACTGCAGGCAAAAGAGCGATTCAGAAGCCCCAGGTTTAAGAAACACCATCAGAGCACTGGCCATTTGGCATCACAAACTTTCACAAATCATTCTCCTAATATTCCCACTGCTTTCTGCCTTCCCGGCAATCCTTCAGATCACCTCCATTCCTTAATCCATACAAAACTTGTCTCTGATATCACTTATGAGAAATTTTCCGTCGGTTCCACTTTTCAATTTCCTCTCAAAATGCTTGCTTGCCAACCTGACTATAATGATAATTTTTGATTTCTACTGTCATCCTTTTTGTAGTGCCACCTCCCTGAACTCTTTGTTTGGTTGTCTCAAGAGTGTCGTGGTCTGTGAGGTCAGGGACTGTCCTTTTATTCGTTCTTGGAAAACAGCTATTGAGATATGGGTACCACTTACAAACAAGTTACTGTCATTGTTATTAATAGTAACAGCAACAAAAGCAACAACGATAACTGTACATGGTCTCTTACTATGCATCAGATTGTGAGTAGAGTGCTCCATGCTAACATTAAAAAAAGAGAAGAGGAAATAATAGAAGAGGGGTCCTTATACAGTGTTAAATGCCTTGTATGACGGACGATAAAAGAAAACAGAATGGTTAACCTCAGTGTAACAGCTCAACCGTGTGTGGCAGCACTTTTTCTCACCAGACCAAGGCAGGCTGCATGGCCCAGTGGATTGCACAGCACCATTGTGACAACAGGGAGAAAAAGGAAAATGAAGATGTATTATCTTAGCCAAAAGCTATTTCTAACCGTAATATGGAAGTGAATCTATGGGAGAGTGAAGGGATTCATCTAAATTTCCCATGCTTTTGTTCATATGTCCTCCATCTTGAGTCAAGACAGCCGAAACTCCACAGCGTTGCTCTGCTCTTTCCCATGAAGTCAGTAAGACAGCTTGTGGAATAAGGAGCCGAGTAACAGAATCAGAGGATAAAGAGAAAGAACCCAATAATCTGAGAGGCTAAACTAGGACGTGGGAGGCATTAACGAATCTAATAAATATTGCAAGCATGCACCCCCACTCAGGTACTGCCTAATCCTGAAGGCATCTTTCTTTTTACGGAAAAGTTCATGAGTACCTGTTCACACAGGAACTTCAGTTTTAATTTTGCTGACTTTGGACATCCAATTTGAGCTTAGGCATGAACAGGATCCAAGAACCAGTCCTCTCCCTGTCTAAATCCTACAAAGGGATTTACTTAGCTTTCTTAAAGCTTAGTTCACACAGATGTATTGACACTTTTAAAAAAAGAAGAACAGTGTCAGCCCTATTTGATTTTTCTTTTCTTTTTTTTTTTTTTTTTTTTTTTCTTTAAACACAGTATATACAGTGAAAATTTCCAGGCTATCCTTTACATTGCAGTGAAAGGAAGGAGATACCACCTAGGATGTGGAAGATCTATTGTCAAATGTATTCCCACCCAAAGGGCACTTAAAACACTTCCTAGTAGCACTATATAGCACTATATAGCAAAGGACGCAAGATTCATGGTGGAAAGATAGGTGACCCTAAAATGGTTCCTCTAACTTTCACACAGCAGAGTCTTTTACTTGAATTAACCATGAATAATTTATTAAACAGCTATTCACTTTCATCAGAGAACAGATGAATGTATACAAGCTCCAGTTTTAATTTCTGTTCATGCACTGTAACAATATTCAGTACTTGCACATATATTTCAAATTGCCAAGCAAATGCAAATTAAGCAATTGAAAGGCCATCAGGAAAAGCCTGCTTCATTGTACATGATCAGGGTCGGGCTATTAATTCCCAGTGATGAGCAGTTAGTTGTTTGAGTCACCCTACTGAGAAGTAACTGCTCCCCAGAAAGGACAGGGGATTCACAGTTTTTCTGTCTCATAATTGTCTTTTTGACAGCTTCATACTTGTTGACTCTTCCCTTCAATGCCACATCGGTGCATCATAAACTACTTTATCACTTGTACCCCTTTTCAGGCCAATTTGCACTAAATGAGTAATTTGTATTGTTACTACGTTATGGTTGAAGGCAGAGCATCATATTCCACATATTAAAAAATGCTGGACTTAGGAAAGGTCCTAACCACCCGGGAAAGGCCATCAAATTTATCCCCTTTGACTTGATATTTTTCTCAGTGTTTAGCATCCAGCTTTGCAAACGAGAACGCTGTCTCTTCCAAAAAACGCAGGTGACAACTGTCTGCCCAGATTTCTACTAGTCTAAAGCGGAGCAATGCATGGACATCAGTGCAATGATCAGAACGCCAAATGCAAAAAATAATGAAATACAAGAATTGCTTTTCTTAAATGACAACAAGTGTAAGTAACTTGCAATTTCCATAATCGAAATTCACTTCATTGACCCCAGGGCTCAAATACTCACGAGAAATTGATTTCACTCTCTTTGCACAGAGACAATACACAGTGTTGTCAACTTTGAAAATACTCGCTGCTGCAAAATCAACTGACAGTTCTTTTAAAAAGCCACCAAGGGAAATAGATGAAAAAATGGACTTGGAAAGTTTTTCAGGTGCAGAAATCTTATTACGATTATCACAGCACATCTGTGCTAAAGGCTAAACCCATGGGAGGAGATTTGTCTTATGACCAATCCTTTTCATAAGGAGCTCTCTCAGTGGAACTTTCCCCAAACTTTCCTTTTCTTGTGCTCAAAAAAACAGTTGTTACAAAGAATATGTTCTATTTATAACTCCTCCCCAAATTCTTACATGCATAAACCTTTTAAGCAGAAGGAGCATGTTAACATCTCCAAGGTTAGTCTGCTTCTCATTACGAGCTGAATGACAGGATAGAAACAGCGAGTAACTTTTTTTTTCCCAAATATAAAATATAAAGGCACACAATACAAGCATGAAATAACTGTTCTCCTGCCAGAATGCTGTTTAAAAAATAAAAGTGAAAACACAATAAAAAATGTTCTCCTTGTTTGCATGATAAACACATAAAGACTATATTATCTTTGATTTTATACTACTGTATTATGTCTCTAGTTACAGTTGGGTTAGCTTCTTTTGGTGTAGGAAAAACAAAAAAACTCAAGGAATTACCATGGATGAAAAATCTTGTTCTGGCCCATGGGGACTGTGATGCTGATTTTAACAGGAACGGAGGTGCGTACAAACTGGGACAGTGCTTTAGAGTGTTTGCAAACATATTGTGGATACTTTCTCAACATTGTTTTTCTCACTAGTGCATATTAACCATTGAGGTCTGCAAAATAATGAAATACACTGTTTTCTATTATCAAAACTGAAGCTTTACACAAACGTTTCTACTGTGATAGCTTTATATATGAGAAAAAAAAAGTTGTGATACATACATATCTCATGTGATACATACATCTCATGATACGAGATGGAAAAGAGTTTACTTACCAGAGATTAATATCTCTGTCTGTGAGAGCAGAGATACAAAAATTTTATGGTAAAATGGAGTAAAACCAGGTGAACTTCTGGCACCTCCTGGCTAGAAACATTCCTTTATACAAAGTGACATGGAAACAAGGGCAAATGACAGACAAAAAAGTAGAATTTCATTTTGTGGACATGGAAAATACAGCTTTGCTTTTTCCCTCCAAAAGCCACGTCATTCCTTTTTACTCTTGCATTTTGATCAGATGGTAAAAAGCTCCAATTCAACCTCACTTCTTACATTGCACCCTCAGCAAGTTTGCTGACACCACCAAGCTGTGTGGAGCGGTTGACACATTGGAGGGGAGGGATGCCACCCAGAGGTACCTGGACAAGGTTGAGAAGTGGGCCTGTGCAAACCTCGTGAGGTTCAACAAGGCCAAGTGCAAGGTCCTGCATGTGAGTTGGGGCAACCCCAAGCACACAGGCTGGGGAGAGAATGGATTGAGAGCAGCCCTGAGGAGAAGGACTCGAGGGTGTTGGTGGGTGAGAAGCCCAACATGACCCAGCAATGTGCACCTGTAGCCCAGAAAGCCAACTGCATCCTGGGCTGCATCAAAAGAAGTGTGGCCAACAGGTGGAAGGAGATGATTCTGCCTCTCTACTCTGCTCTCATGAGACCCCACGTGGAGTACTGCATCCCGCTCTGGGCCATCAACATAAGAAGGACATGGACCTGTTGGACAGGGTCCAGAGGAGGACCACGAAGATGATCAGAGGGCTGGAGCACTTATCCTCTGAAGACAGGCTGAGAGAGTTGGGGTTGTTCAGCCTGGAGGCTTCCCTGAGAAGGCTCCAGGGAGACCTTATTGCAGCCTTCCAGTACCTAAAGAGCACCTGCAGGAAAGATGAGGAGGGACTCTTTATCAGGGAGTGTAGTGATAGGACAAGGGGTAATGGCTTCAATGGCTGAAAGAGGGTAGATTTAGATTAGGTATTAGGAAGAAATTCTTTACTCTGAGGGTGGTGAGACACTGAAGCAGGTTTTCCAGAGAACCTGTGGGTGTCCCATCCCTGGAAGTGTTCAAGGCCAGGTTGGATGGGGCTTTGAGCAGCCTGGTCTAGTGGTAGGTGTCCCTGCCCATAACAGAGGAGTTGGAACGAGACGATCTTTAAGGTCCCTTCCAACTCTAACGACTTCATGATTCTGTGATTCTATGCAGATGCATCTTTAAGGGATAAAATGCAATACCTTATTTGACCCTCCTGACTGACACAGTGAACCCAGGGATATAGATAACCTAAATAGTAGCAATCAGTCCTAAGATGATAACTCGGCACTGAGCTTTGTTCTTTTCTCCTCTCTTTTTACCAGAAGAATGAATTTTCATGGCAAATCCCTGAATTTTTCACAAAGAGAGAATGAACCCTGCAATTTCTTCTCATATAGAAATGCTTTATGATAAAATGTTTGTTGTTAGGTCACGTGGCAGCAATTGGATGAATTCTTAATGTTGACCAAACCCCATGATTTTTTTAGCTGGTTGGTCAGATGAATATGAAACTATCACATGGGTATGAGAGCATTTATGCAGCACTATTGGTACAGAAACGCCATTTTATTAAGTCGACAGTGTTTCTGGCATGGTCTTAATTTTGTGGCAAAACGGGTCTGGGTACAAGTGCATGAAAACCGCTCCTACAGATGACAGACTGGGAAAAGGTATAGGGTCAGCTATAACCACTTCTTATGTACTCGTTTATTGCTTGTGAGTATGCACTACATATATTAATCACTACAGAATCAGAATGTGTGCTAATATTTTCAGAGCCTCCACGCAATCAAGCCATTTTTTTAATAGTTTAGTTGTTAACTGCAGAAGTTCCCTTGCATTCCCCAATGTACACAGGTACATTAGGTAATGAGTATTTTGGTACTGCCCTTGATTTTGAAGATGTAGCACATCCAGCTTTATAAAAATACACTTATTGGTTAAAGTAGATTGTGGCATACTATTAATGCTAATACAAAACAAATATCTTATTTTTCTTACATGCAGAACCATAGAATTGCTGAGGTTGAAAGGGGCCTTTAAGATCATCAAGTCCAACCATTAACCTACCCTGACAAAACCACTTCTAAACCATGTCCCTAAGTACCACATTTACCCCTTTTTTAAACACCTCCAGGGATGGCGAATCCACCACCTCCCTGGGCAGCCTGTTCCAATGTTTAATAACCCTTTCAGTGAGAAAATGTTTCCTAATATCCAATCTAAACCTCCCCTGACATAACTTGAACCCATTTCCTCTCATCCTATCACTTGTCACCAGGGAGAAGAGGTCAGCCCTCACCTCTCTACAACCTCCTTTCAGGTGGTTGTAGAGGGTGATAAGGTGTCCCCTCAGCCTCCTCTTCTCCAGGCTAAACAGCCCCAGTTCCCTCAGTCGTTCCTCATAAGATTTGTCCTCCAGACCCCTCACCAGCTTTGTAGCCCTTCTCTGGACACTCTCCAACACCTCAATGTCCTTCCAGTAGTGAGGGGCCCAAAACTGAACAAAGTACTCGAGGTGGGGCCTCACCAGTGCCGAGTACAGGGGGATAATCACTTCCCTAATCCTGCTCACCACACTATTCCTGATATACACCACTATCCTCAAATACTAGCTTAGGGAAGTCAGATCTGCTTATTTATTATTATTATTACTATTACCGTAAAATTATTATAGAATCACAGAAATTATGATCCTTAAAGAATACAGAATTTAGATAACTTAAAACTTGCTGTGACAATACAATATAATGGTTTTTGTATTGTTCATAGGGATGGCATCAGAGACTGCAACTTTTGTAATTTGCTTGGTATAAAATTATCTCGGTCTGAAGTCCTGAGCTGTAGGGGAAAGTGATATATACTGAAAGCTGATTTCTTAGCTGCCCATTTGTACTTCTTGGTTGGGTGCTGGGTACTATTTTTGCTAGTTATATAAATTATTTATATAAACAAAAGCATGTACTGCTTAGGATAGATGCTATTTGATGTATCAGAAATGTATGATAATATATACCTGCCTTTTTAAAAGTCATCTAAGCAAGAAAACAAGCAATTTTCAACGCTCTCCAAGGTTTATTTCAGGGTAACAAAACCATCTGCCAGTGACAGTGCTGGAACATTCTGACTTTCGGCAAATCAGCTGAATCTGGCAGGTCAAACCCATCTCTCCTCATTACTATCCCCGTTATCTGTCCAATACACTACTGTACACCTATGTTAATTTCATTTGACCATCCTTACACCTACAACTGTTCTTCTATAGCCATCCTTGGAGCGTTACTGGTCTGGCTGCTCTCATCCAGGAGCTTTAGGGTGTCTGGTAGCTGTTTCCACATGGGACATCTGTACAAGCCATTTGGCAATACCTTCTCTCTGTGTGTTTGCTCTCCTTTTTGGGCAGCCAAAGAGCAGAAACCCTTTCTTGCTGCGTGGTCTGAGACTAACCTGCAACTGCAGATCCAAAGTTCACTTCACCAGTCCTCCAGCCTATTATGTATATCATTTCTAGCCTGGAAGCTGTATCAACCTATTTGCATGACTGTGGGTTTGAGCTAATATGCTTCTGGAGAGCAGTGACGAGTGACATTCTTCAGGGGTCGGGTACTGGGACCTGTACTGTTCAATATCTTTGTCAGCGACATGGACAGTGGGGTCGAGTGCACCCTCAGCAAGTTTGCCGATGACACCAAGCTGTTTGGTGAGGTAGACATGCTGGAGGGGAGGGATACCATCCAGAGGGACCTGGACAGGATGGAGAGGTGGGCCCAAGCCAACCTCATGCAGTTCAACAAGGCCAAGTGCAAGGTCCTACATCTGGGTTGGGGCAATCCCAAGCACAAATACAGGCTCGTTGGGGAATGGCTGGAGAGCAGCCCTGAGGAGAAGGACCTGGGGGTGCTGATTGACGAGAAGCTCAGCATGAGCCAGCAATGTGCGACTGCAGCCCAGAAGGCCAATCGTATCCTGGGCTGCATCAGAAGAAGTGTGGCCATCAGGTCAAAGGAGGTGATTCTGCCCCTCTTCTCCACTCTCATGAGACCCCACTTGGAGTACTGCATCCAGCTCTGGAGTCCCCAACATAAGGACATGGACCTGCTGGAGCGTGTCCAAAGGAGAGCCATGAGGATGATCTGAGGGCTGGAGCGCCTCTCCTATGAGGAGAGGCTGAGAGAGTTGGGGCTGTTCAGCCTGGAGAAGAGGAGGCTCCCGTGAGATCTTATTGCCGCCTTCCAGTACCTAAAGGGGGCCTACAGGAGAGCTGGGGAAGGACTTTTTACTCGGGCATGTCATGATAGGACGAGGGGAAATGGCTTTAAACTGGAAGAGGGCAGGTTCAGATTAAACATTAGGAAGAAGTTTTTCCCTTTGAGGGTGGTAAGGCACTGGAACAGGTTACCCAGAGAGGTTGTTGAGGCCCCATCCCTGGAGGTGTTCAAGGCCAGGCTGGATGTGGCCTTGGGCAACCTGGTCTAGTGGGAGGTGTCGCTGTCTACGGCAGGGGGGTTGGAACTCAATGATCTTCAAGGTCTCTTCCAACCTAAATCATTCTATGATTCTATGATTCTGCAAAGAGGGAGGACATAATGATTAGGACAATTGAGCACACAGAGTTACAGACTACAGTGAGCTCAGCAGACCCACTGGATTTTTCCCCTCTTTTGGGCCCCCATTTACATCTGGAATGTGACTCTACCAGGAGACTGCTTGTTTTATGAGGCAGGTATATGGTTCTCCAAACCTAAGCTTTTTTCCTGTACATAATGCAGATTTCTGAACAGATGATTAATGACCTACATATAGTAACTGTGGGAGGGAATAAGGCAATGTACAGTTGGAAGGATTCTCCAGAGGCTTAGAGGAATCTCCATAAAAGTGTTCTTTCTACCTCTTTTAGAAACAGCATGCTCTAGACTATTCAGCTTCTTCGTGGTAATGGAGTGTGATTTTCTTGCTTTTGTGGGTTCATTCCCTTAGCATTTGTTAACATTTTGAGGTTAAGCCATTGATACACTTTACTTGGTTTCATGATGATTTATAAAGTTATGGCTCAGCTAATGCTTTAAAAATTTGTTTCTGATTGCATGTAAGGAATGAAAGGTGGTCATTCAGTGAGCATATTATGAACTGTAACCCACAAATTCTGAATTAAATATCTGGATTTGCTATCAATTTTCTGTAGGACCTAGGGCAACTCAGTAAGCCTCTCCAAGATTGATCATCAGCTTAGTGCAGTAAATGGATGAGAGTGCACTAAAATCAAATCCCTCTGTTTATAGGATGACAGCACTCTAAATATGTAAGCTAAGGACTTTAATTCTTCTGCTCTAAAATATCACCTAACGCTACCACAGTTGTCATCAGTATTAATTTTAGTTTGAGTCGCTTGAGGCCATGTAAGCCATTACAATACTTAGTAGCGTCAAGCAGTGTCCATCAAAAAGCTAAATATTGTACCGTATTGCACCACGCCGTTTGGCCTGGCAAGGCAGCTGACTGTTGCTAAATCCAGAAGAGCAAAAAGTTACCAGATTACAAGAATTTCAATTCAGTCAGCCCACTGACTCCTCTTAACCCTACTGAAAGCAAACACAGGACCATCAGGTCAAGCAGGCTGTGCCTCTCTAAAGCTGTGTCTAATGCTTTCAGAGTTACTTACACCCATACCCTCCTACCATGTGGAGACACAACAACTTCAGGTACTTCAGCTTCAATGCAAAATGTACATCTATACTATTCTTCTTTCATCTGATCTCCATTTTCACCATCCTTCACAGTGACCCATTCACGCTGATGACAAAGATCAGTAAGCAATGTAAAAGAGATTGCAGGAGGCTACTGACTGCAACTACTGGGTTAACTCCACATAGAATAGGTGGTTAAAAAGACAAAAGATCACAGGAGCTTTGTGTGCCCTAGCCATCCCACTGCCACAGCACTGTGACAGCAACAGGAGCAGATGATAAGACAAAACATGCAGCCTTGTCTTAAAAGTTTATCTTTAAAAGTTTATCTTAAAAGTTTATCTTTATCAGGTGAGACCCCACCTGGAGTACTGTGTCCAGCTCTGGAGCCCTCAGCACAGGAAAGACATGGACCTGTTGGAGTGGGTCCAGAGGAGGGCCCCAAAAATGATCAGAGGGCTGGAGCACCTCTCCTATGAGGGCAAGCTGAGAGAGTTGGGGTTAGTTAGCTGGAGAAGAGAAGACTCCTGGGAGACCTTATTGCAGCCTTTCAGTACCTATAGGGGCCTTATAAGGTGGGGACAAACTTTTTAGCAGGGCCTGTTGCAATAGGACAAGGGGTAATGTCTTTAAACTAAAAAAGGGAAGATTTAGACTAGATAGAAGGAAGAAATTTTTCACATTGGGGGTGGTGAGACACTGGCATAGGCTGTCCAGAGAAGTGGTAGATGCCCCATCCCTGGAAACATTCAAGCTCAGGTTGGATGGGGCTCTGAGCAACCTGATCTAGTTGAAGATGTTCCTGCTCTTTGCAAGGGAGGTTGGACTACATGACCTATAAACGTCCCTTCCAAACTATTCTATGATTTAGCCTTTCCTAAGATCTCCATTGAGATCTACGTGTGGTTTTCACATTAACCCTTTGAGCTGGTATAGAGTCTACAAATTGTATGTGTTTAACAAAATTAGTTAAATGTGTGCCTTTACAGCAAAGTCATGAGAACTGTAAGAGCAGATACTGTATATCATTTTATATCTGTCTTAGAAAACCAAAGTCAAACTATAGTGGTATAAGTCAGACTTCAACATAAGTCAAAGTGTCTCACTGTTTTAACATCAACATCATACTGCTTTAACCTAATATGGTATGTAATGCCTAATATGATGTAAAAATGCCCTGTTCTGCTTAAGGCAGAAAGTAACATTTGCTTTCTAGGGGATGCATTCTAGTGCCTCTACTTTGGAAAAACCTCTGCCATTATTTGTTTGACTTTCTGCAGATTACATTTGTGGTTTTTTACATATTCTGTGATGACAGCTGTAATAGGACAATTACAGCAAAACTGGGATACAGTGGAGATGCAAGAAATACTGTTCTAAGTAAGATTTAAGTACAATCCACAGTACCATGAAACAAAGAGAGAATAACACATTAATGCTACTACTTTAAACGTCCTAAGAATAAAGATTATTAATCCATGATTCTATTTTTCATCCAGAATGGGTGAGTTCAGCACTTTTCATTTGTATTTGCTTTAAAAAACACACATGTAGCCCACTGTGTGTAGTATGTAGAAGTTATTTCTTTCTGTCTCTGATGCATGAGATAGATGGGAATATTTATGAGAGGCTGTTGCTTTACCAAGCTTATCTTCCTGGCTTTGGAAGGCTCTGTTCCTATATCTGCCAGCAGGCACTGATGTACTGTCATACCAAACACCAGCAAGGCTGTACATGCTTTCCTTAAGTCACAAGACTTCCTGAGAAGGAAGAACTTGAATTACACTGGGTACACCATTTAATGTTTCTTACAGCAACGTACTATTGTAGATCCCACACTTTTTCCTAAGAATAATGTTTTCCTATTCTGAGTGCTGCAGCTGAACTTGCAGTGAGCAGCATTTAGCAAATTGCTTGGCGTCTAAAGTTCAACTTTGATCGTGCTTTGATCATACTGAAGAAAACAAGAAGGTTCTCTAATATAACTTAAGACCTGTCTGCAACTAGTGCTGAGAATAGACTGCTGAGAAATGATAGAGGAGGAACAGCTTGGAAATGTTCAGGAAGAAACAGAGAATAAAATGTGGAGATGTATCAGCATTTCTTAGCTTGTAACCTACAGTGTGAAATACAATATGTGGGAAGACTCGCTGACTTATTTGAATTATATTTTATTTGTTCCCTTTGGAATTTTCCCCTACCTAAATGTAACAAAAAGGATAAAACAATCTGATAAACTCTGTTTACAAGGCTCTTTCTGATTTATTTGACAATCAAGGCAGCTAATTGTTCTTCTTGAATCTACCTTTCTTCATATCCTTATCCTACTAACACATTTCTATCCATCACCACCTATTTTGCTTATCTCTGTGTTCTGATACTTTTCTCTGTCTTCTATTTCCATCACCACTGAAACCATTCCAAAGCTACCACTTGATAAAAAAATTTTTATGCAAGCACAGCATATAGTACAGCATAGATAAAGTAAACTTTATGACAAGTTGTCTCCTTGCTTGCTTAAATTGTATGAACCTTGCAATTTTAGGTGAACATCAGCAGTTTTGAGTAAGGGAAACACACAGAAGTAAATATGTAATTATATTATCCATAATCTAGTCTCAACAGGAGTTTTGCAATAATGGTAAAAACCTTAAGTCCTGCCTTTTTCATGAGAGAAGAGTGGAAGAAGAGGTCTGAATATTGGTCTGCCAGGTTTCTGGACAGGAATGGAAACAGAACACATCAGCTAGGACACCTTGAAGAGAGATAATATAAGGAAACCTTGGGTACCTACAAGCAAGATGCCTACTTGTAGCACCTCATTTCAATTATTCTCTGTAGCCGATAGAGATAGGCACCTCTATATAGTAATTTATCCCACTTTAGGTACTTCTTTTAGGATGACATTAATGACTTCCTCTTGCCTATTGCTTGCCATTGGCTATGAGAAAGGCTTGTGGCTTTCTGGCTAACACCAGATGAGATGAAGCCTCTGGAACGTCATTTCCTGTGGCCAGGCCAAGATCTGATGATAAAACAAAGCCATATCCTGTGGATCTTACCACATACAAGGTCCACTTTAAAATATTTTTAAATTACCACGAATATTAGGTTTAGCATTGTTTAATTTAATGTGTTTTACTTGAAAATTGGAGAGGACTCAGCTAATCTGTAGTGACTTGTTAGCCTGAGTTAGCTATTTTGGACTGTGGTCATAATAACATTTGTTATGTCAAAAATATTTGTTTTCCCGAAAAGCTTGGCTCATCTCTTTGTTGAAACAGGTCTCATTTTGTGGATCATTTAGAAATTTAACATATTAGAAAGAAATAAGATGATTATTAGCGGGCATGAACTAGTGTTCAACATGTTGCAGCTGGAGTTCAGGGTACACAAGAAAAACAGGACTGAGTCTTCCCCATACTTTGTCAAGAATTCCTATGGTAGGAAGAGCTCAGCCTGCAATTTTTAAGGGAAAATAAGATGACAGATGACTGATGGGAGCTACTTTCCAGATAGGGGACCATTAAAAAAATAGCCTTGGGTAAATATATCACTGTATATAAGGTATATAAAAATATTGTTTTTTTTCAAAACTTTTTTGAAGTTTTGGTCATTTGGTCATTTGTTACTGAGTTTTCTAATCTTTCAAATTAAGCTCTGCCTGGCAGTAATGTTAATCCTGCAGATTACTAATGTTTGTTTCTAGACCATCTTTGAAAATGTCCACCACAGAGCGAAAGTAGCAGGACACAGACATTTCCTAGTACTACCTATGCTAGGATAGACTTATTCACAAATAAATAAAACAGCTTTCTCTCTCAGGTAGATGTTTTTTTCTGTACCTTTACTATTTTGTAACAGTAATTTCTGTACATCTTGATGAATGAGAAGTGTAGCAGTTTCTCCGACGCTGCCCAACACACGTGTACTTTTCTTTTGAGCTATAAAGCTGAAGGATTGAGAGGGACTCATAGCAATCAAATCATCATGATAAGGTGTCTAAAAAGGTCAAATAAAATGTCTAGATGTGCTGGACAATCATCTAAACCATCCACCAAAGAGAGCTCAAAAGGAAAATACTGTATAGCCACAGTCAATTGCTCACAATTTTCAAGAAAAATTAGGGTTTTAAACTGTTTAGTCAGCTGTGTTGTGTTATAAGAAAAATGAAAAAAACAACAGAATCTGTGATTAATAACAAAAATATACATTTGTAGTGCTGGACATATCTTAATGCTTACAAAATGATTGTTATTTTAAAGAGAAATAAATTTAACAAAAATTTTGACAGCATGCCAGCTGTATTTTAAAATTGTTTAGGTGTGTATATATTAGGCGTCTATCATGTGTCTATGAAGAAAGCGGGAAGACAGAAGAAACAGAAGCAAGCAAATTTGTAATGTATGTTAAAATAGGTTGCAGAAGATTATGGGTGAATTACAGCACTAACTTGCAAGTGATTTTCTCATATAATTAAAAGGTCAAAGCAGTTTGACAAAATTGAATGTAAATTTAGTTCCTGCTTTATAAAATTCGGCTTCAAAAGCTCCAGGCAGATGTGAGATGCAGAATTTCTATACAATCCTTTTGTTGTACCTAACCAGATATTGACTGCTATCATCCAAGGACACATGAAGCTATAGGCCATCATTGATCCAATATAGCTTTGGTTTTCCATTATAAAAGGTTCCTTTTCATTAGAGTTTTAAAGGATCTAGTGTGAGAAAGTAAAGACCCTGTATTCGTGACCTGAAATAATCTACTCTTTATGAAAGGCTGACAAATCACAGAGAATCAAAGAACGCGCCTGCGGCTGCAGAGGTTTTATCTGAGCCTAATCTAGGGGTCACTGGAAAATTCAATGCATAATTGAAGATTCATCAAAAAGAACTTCTCAGATTAAAAGCTACGTTTACTGTGTGAATGAGAAATCCTGGTGTGTTGCTTTGCTTCCGTGTTGTTTGAAGTCAGTTTCTTTTTTCTAAATTTCAGGAATAAAAGAAACAGCTCAAGGAAAATGAATAATCACATCAGGTGCTGGTTTATCCTCCTAAAATGCAGCAGCTTTCTGCATGGAAATGGACTTTCTATATTTAAGATAAGTGATGCCACAAATCCTACCACCTCACTCTACCAAGCACGCCACAGCCATCCCTCACTTGCTCTAGCATTCAACATTTTGTTTGCTTTCACAGGGTTTTTCTGTTCAGAACTTGGGCAAAGATTAGAAAAGTGGAAAAATAATCCTGAAAGAAACTTGGATGTGTTTTCTAAAGCCCACCTTTTGAATTATTTTTTATATAACAGCATATTATTCTGAACTGTTCACGAGATGCTCAGGAGGGAGCGCTGCCTGGTCCCAGGCCAGCAGCCCACCGCCGCGCGATGTCTCGTAGGGGACAGTGGGGGTGCAGCTCACCTGGGAACGCGTCTCATGTACAAAGCAGATATGAAGAGTGAAGTTTTGACAGATTCACCTTGTCTACTGATCTTTAAGAGCGCTGAAGCACTTTTCACAACAAAATAAAAAGCAATTTGATTTAGAGAAGAATAAGGTTCGGGAACATTCCCATAGAAAAAAATGCCTGAAAGTACCACCCTGGGTTCACAGATGACCTTATTCCCAGGGATCATTTATGTGTCAAAGCCACGTCAAACAACGCTGACAACAGTACAGCATGTGACTGGCTATGCTGTGGTTAGGCACAGTAACAGGACAGAGGAGCAACTGGAGAGGAAGGGGATGGCAACTGCCTCCTGTGGAGTGAGCAGATCTCTAATTTGAGGGATGAAGAAAATAATGGCTAAATATTACTGAAAAACAAGAGACAGGAAAACAGACCAAAATGCTAAGTGGCATCCGCACACTCTGTTTTTTCTAAACTTGAACAATTCTCTGTGAGGGCCCTGAGACCACTACCATGCCTCAGCTGTCCTGATCAGCTGCACTGGGGACCCATGCCCGTGGGGTTGGGGACTCCATGTAAGCTCAAGCGCAAGCCTCATCTACGTTGTAGGTGTACAACAACTCAGCTCCATCTCTGATCTTGTTTCCTAGACCAACCTTGGATCTATGCTGCACGTAACTTGTCTCCAGTCCTGTCCCTGGCCATGTCTCCTTGGGTGGACCTTGGAGCTGTGTTATAGCCTTATCTGTGGCCCTGTCTTCTTTTGCTGCTTACTGGACTCCCTCTATGGACCTGGTTCATCACCTCACCTTCTCTGGGACTTCGGATGGGAGCTGCTTCCTTTGGTCCTTGCGTGAGCTGTGCTGCCGGCGGCTGTGCCTCGCCTGCTCCCTCACCAGTCCCAGCTTTGCCTTGCCAACCTGGCTTGCTGCCTTCACCCTGGGCTTGCCTCCTCACTGCAGACTGAGCCTGGTGGTCACTGCTCCTGAGCTGCTGGACTCACCCTGTGCCCTGCCCATGCCTGCTGCCACGCTCACTGCTGGTTCCCCTGCCCCTGAGGGAAGGTTGGTGCTCCCTTCCCGGAGGAAAGGCAATCAGAGCCAATAATACGCCCCTTTATATATAATTTGTTTCAATTTGCTCAGCAAATCATCCTCTGTGCTGATAGACCATCCTGGAGCCCACAGAAATCAACCCAAATCTTTCCTTTCTCCTCAGCAAGCTCTGCATCAGCAGCGAATACAGACGAGCCTACATCTAATGACCCAGTCCTATTCTAACTAACAGCAAATTTCTCATCAGCTTCAAAGGGAGAAGGAACAAACCTCAGGTCTCAGTCCTTGCACCCACAAAGAAGATGACAAAAGCAGTCCCCTGCAGAGCCTGATTTAACAGAGGCCTTTATCAGTAAGACAAGGTGATCTTATTAACTTGCACAGGGAATGTGCATGGAGAAATACAGGATCTCTGCTAGTACAGAAATACAGATATTACATGAATACGTTTATTAATAAAATGTCACGTAATAGTCCACTATTGTGAATGGATTTATAACACAATATTATTATTTAGAACTAGCATCACATCCTCTCTTAATACAGTTAAATAAGACTGTATTATTGTAATACAGATAACTGTATTAATACAGTTAAAAAAATACTTATTATGTCCATATTTGGAAGTTAATTAAACCTGCTGTTTTATTAAAGAGTTATAGAGAGAGTTTTAAATGTTTAATTTGCTAAGCAGTTGCTATGCTAATTTGCTAAGCAGTTGCTATGCTTATTTGCCCTGCTGCTCTTCCACATAGATGTGGAAGGCTGAAGTCCCTTGAGAGTCTGCTAAAAGCTATTTCTACAATCTTATTTTGATTAATGACATTAAATGGGGCATAATTTGACAAACTACTGAAATTATTTACACACAAAAAATTAATCTCTTACCTCCATTATCTTTTAGGTGCAGCGCTATCTTGGTGTCATCTATAAAGGAAATTCAAAGTTAGTTGTAGGAAAATGCATTTTCCCAGGTCACGGGTAATTTTAGGAATGACTTCTAATGTCAAAGAAATTCCACAATTAGAAAATTATTTGGTACTCAAATCAATGAGAATTAGATTGTGGTGTTCTTACTTACACTGAGCATATAAAAACATTCATGAGAGTATTACAGCATAAAGGAGGATTCAAAATACTGGTAAATAAGGGTACTAGAGTCTATCTCGTAACACAAATAATTAATTTATGTTACATGTTCATACATAGCTTGAGCATTCTATCATGTTAAGGATTATACGAACCAACATACGACAATAAAATACCACAATGACTTAGTTCCTCTTCTAAGAATCATGAAAAGGTCTAACAGTTTTAAATCCTATTTACTTTCACATTCCTCTTCTTGTTGTGAGCTTTAATGAACAAAATGTCAGGGAATAATACTGCTAATGCCGTCCAAATCCTGCACTGACAGTTTCTAAACTTCTCTTGCTGCAAACAAAACCAGCCTTTCTTATCAGTAGATTCCCACCTTGTAATGCCTTCAGCTCAAATTCTCCTGTCGCAGGCCACTTAAAAAATCTGCACGCACCCTGTATCCTTTCTTGTGTTAACATACAATTCTAACAGAAACCCCCTCCCCGCCCCCCTTCTAATTTACAGATGTTATTTGATTAATCTGGGTTAGCTTTTCTACCTAGCTGAATTTTCTCCAGGAGGAAGAAAGCAGGATACCGCAACCACAGAAAGGCAAGATTTACGCAGCCAGTGGAACAAGGATGAGAACTGACATGCCATCACTTACCCAGTTAATTCGGTTCAGAAGCCTACAGAAACTATTTCACAACAGTGAGCACTACATGAAAAGAACAGTGTCAACTGACTGAAAAAAAGTAAACAGGCAAATTTCAAAGAGGTTTTTAATTTGGGTTATCTCTAATTTCCACCTGGCTAAATAAAATACTTAAAGGGATTCAAAATTCATTAAGTCTCTGATGGGAGTTTCTTCAACTTTAGCGGGGCCCTCTCCATCCGCCATTTCAACAGGTTTTGGACTATGGCCTGATGGTTAAAGGAACACAAACAACCCATTGCAACCACAAGTGCTCCAGCCGTCTCCCTGGCTTGTACCTGCTCCCCCAGCACCGCCTCCTCCTCCAGCGCTCATCCTCTTTGCACCTTACCGTTGTGAGAGCAAGTTGCAATTTAAAAGCAGTAGCATATATTGCCTTCATGGCAATTCCCCACTCCTTGCACTGCCCCAAAGAGAAAAGGTCAACATGAACACATACTTAAAGGAAATAAGTTACTTTTAGACTTCTAAATGACACGTTTGCACTATAAAATAATGCAGTCTATACAGTTCACCTTCCGTGGGCAGGCTAGTTGGCAGGTGGGACGTGGTGGATCCTCTGGTGGTCGTTAAGACTCTGAACTTTGTGGTGGTTGGCAGAAGGGTGGTGATGGAGTATGGAGGTGTTTCAGTTGTGTCTATATTCTTCTCACAAATCTTATCTTTTGACTGTTGGGAAATAACAAAAACAAAGAAGAGAAAATTAATTCTCAGCGGAGACTGTCACTGAATGAAGAATTTAATCATGAACAAGCTGTCAGGATAAAAAGAATGAAAATGGAAACCCTAAATCAGGGAATTTCAAGAGCTTTTTCTTTTCTTTTTTTTTTTTTTTTCACTTTGAAGTGCTCTACAGAGCATTCAGCCACATATATTTTTCATTTAGCTCCAAAACTTACAATGCTCAATGGTTAATGACAAGGCTTCAAAGTCATCCTTGAATGACAAACATGTTATTTCCCCCAATCAGATTTTAACAACTGAGTTTATCATTTAAATTTTCACTCTTCTATTGAGACTGCTCACTGCCATGGGTCTGGGTGCCATAACATGTGTTAAAAAAGATATGTAGGATTAAACTGTAGCTCTTCACAGTGAGTAATGTGTAGTTAACTGGAGCATTTAATTAGGCTTTACATGCAGTTATCACAGAAGAATATGTATATATGTGTAAAATATTTGCAGGTATTCAGCCTATAGAATACTTATCTACCACACTATAGAGCAACACATTCACTATAGGTCTATTAATTCTAGATAATATTAAAATTTCACGTATTATATGTGTACATATAATATAAAAATTATTAGATAAAATATAAGTATTATAAAATATAAACTATGTATAAACTATAAACTATAATAGTCATACAATATTTTGATAAGAATCTCAAGTCTTTTTTTTTGTTTCCCCAATTTCTAGACACTTTAAAAATTCTGCGGGTGTAATGAATATTTTCTTTTAGGGATCACACAGTTTTGCAGGAAAATAAATCCAATTAGCTGGCAGCAACTGCCAGCAAATCCTGCTGTCCCCATTCATTTTAATGAAAAGTGGAATCCCACAAAGCCTATTCATTTTATTGAGGTCTGCCTGTCAAAAATCTAGTGGGTGTTGTCTTTCTTTTAATATTTACGGTATTTTATTGTCATTCGTTTTACCAGAAACAATATATTACATTAAAGCAAGGTATCAGTACGTGCAGTAAAGATATTCCTTAATTTCTTCATGTTTAGCTTGAAAGTCACTGTTAATTTCACTGATACAATTTAATCAAAGTTTAGCTCAAAATCTATATTACAAAGAAGGAAACATTACTATGAGAACCCTTGTTATTCATCCTCTTGAATGAATGCATCTACACGTAACCTCTGTGTGCTAATTATTGATCCTTTATTGAACTCCAGCAGTCGGCTCAGGCATCATTCTGGAAGATGCAAAGTAAGCTGTTGTTTCTACTCCAGAGAGCCTGAAAGCCAGGCTGTGAGCAGCAATCAAGTAGCCTGAAACTGTGCAAATCAAACTATCAGTTTCTCAGTTACACTTAGCGTATCGATAATTTCCTCTCAGATGATGCAGTAAGGCTTGGAGCACTCCCTGTATTGAAACAAGAAGGGAGAAGCAGAATGGGATGCTACTCTCCTGCAGAGAGCCGTTTTGGGGTAACTTCATCTACAGGCACAACTGAGTCCTAGCTAATTATAATCTGGATTAAAGCAATACAAAGTTTGTGCACTTTAATAACAAATACTCCCAGTACCTCTTATTTTATGTTCTTGAAGAGGTTGTCCTCCACAGACAACAAATCTCACAGAAATCCAGTTCTTAAATCAGCAGATTGCAAACCGCAAAGTTGACGCTTCAAGCCCATGTAACAAGGCAGTATGTAGGATGCCGTTATTTCGCAATTACAGTTATAAGAAAATTTATTCCATCAGACTGGATTTATATCATTACTTCTCTTTGCTTCTACTGAGAATAAAACAGTATGTGCTTTTCTAACCAGACACTTGGGACTACGTCTTGCCCTCAGTTTCACCTGACATTACACTTCAGAATGGCTATGTTGCTGAAACTCATGACAGCATTTAGCACTTCCAGGCAAAACGCAAAAGTAACTGCGTTTTTATGGCCATCAGGAGATTAAAAGTGTCATAAATTAATTTGTTCCTTTTACCACAATCCCCAAATGAAAAAAACAAACAAACAAAAAAACGCCCAATCCCCAAACCAAAAAACCTTCTAAAGGAAGGACACTGGGAAAGAACCAGCAGTAAGATATTTATATACGTGTCTCGAAAATAAACTGCTCTGGTCCAGCAATACCCCAAGTAACTCTTCTAGAGGCCATAGTCCCTGTTTGACAGTCCACCACTACCATAGTCAGATATCTTTCTCGTTGTCTCATTGCCTCTCCTTGAAAGGAAATCCAAATGCGTTGTAGTTTGGGTTTGTTTTTTTCTTTCAATCTCTTTGAACTCATCTATGTAATTTCTTCTGTATGAAATGATTTGGTCCGGTTTCATAATCAAAATGCAATGCCTGTTTTTCACTTGAGACTACTCTGACAGAGGGTTTTCTGAGATGAGGAACATCGCAGTTTCTTCCTCTTTTCTGGCAAGAGTCAGAGATCAAAGAGAAAAACCGAAACACTGTTTTGGGGTAGGCTTTCTGGTATTTTCATTTTTTATTTAAAGTATTTTCTCAGAGATAAAATTTTTACTTTCTGCCCATTTTATTCCCCCAAATGGGTAGTGAAATTACTCACCCTATTTTTCCTTATTATGCCTTCCAGCATTTCCACTGAATAATAAAAATAAATATAGCATGTCTTTGGCCTTGAAACCATCCTTCATAATCTGAAGACTTTAATCAAATGCGTCATAAGTGTAGAAATGGCCTCTGATGGGCCGAGGATGTAAACTACTCACATACCTCTTCAGGGCAGCCACTGTCTACCCAATCTTGCCGGTGACGGTCAAATCCACTGGAGCATCTTTAAATGATGAAATAGATAGAAGTTGTCGAGATGGAAATAGGAGGAAAACAAGAAAAAGAAAGGAAGGGATAGAAGAGAATGACAGAGAGAATAAGTAAATGATGTGGTTTAATTTAACATCTATATGATTTATGTGGTATTGCTTTTATTCAACAGGCTGTTGCTTGCAATACAAATCAATCATTTATTCCACTTCAGTGAAAGGCATTTAAATGAATGAATTCTTATTTTATGTTTCCTTTTTTAATTTACAGTTTTTAAATAGGAATATCTCCCTTCCACTGGATAATTATTCTTAAGACTGCACCAAGCTATAGCATTTTTAAGTTTCATGTCAGCCATGTGGATGTAAATTGGTTTAATTATTTCTGTCCAACTTCTTAGCCATGAAAATTTAATGCCACAAAGGATGTAGTGAACCAGTCACTGCTTTTATCAGGCAAGGTGATCTGAGACATCAAGATACACATATAATGATGCGATCAGCGTTCACAGATTGAGATAACAGCTCCTTTGAACAGCCTTCATGACAATTAGAGAATACTATACAGCTGCTTCTACCTCCTCACTAGCTGCAGAAATTTTAAGTTGCATGCATATTTCTTAACAAATTAGGTGAGATTAATAACCTGTTCACAATATCCTTCCTCGTTTGCAATATGTAACAAAGAAATATTAAAGCAACTTGTAAGACTTTAATAATAATGATACCCCCGACAACCCCCATCTCACAAGGGTGTTATCAGTGTTTACACAGTTACTTAGAGTTTCCTAGACAACAGGTAGCATTACAAATGGAAAGCATTATTAAAAGAGCAAGCAAATAACTAAACCATGATGACCAACTTTAAGAGATTCTCCCCAGTTAGGGTTGCTTTGTTGTTGTCGTTGTTGTTGTTGTTTTTTCCTGCATTCATTTCCTGCACTATTTTGTCATGAGACAGGATGATATCATTTGGCATCCATGGTCACAATGTACCTGACTGTACAGCAAATAACTTTCTCACTGTCTTTTAATAAGAGTAGGAACGCAAATAAGGCCACTGCTATGGTGAGCTGTATCTATGGGGTAATTTTTTGTTCTCAATGAATTGAAAGATGCCAAGACACGCCAAGTGTTACCCTACTTCAACCGAGGTAAACAGGGATGCACTTTGGAAGAGTGAAACGGTGGAATCATCCTTATAATAGAAGAGGATGCTGCAAGACGATCTAAATAATATTAACAACTCACTTGGGATTATGAACTTCTCTGTAGAATTATTCTGAGCGGAATCTGCAATGTCTTTGACAAAAGAGTTTGAGAAATGTTAATTCTCATTAGCCGTACTTGCACTGATCTGCATTCCACCATTTGCAATGTTACTTAAAACAACACCCCAACCCTAACAGGTGTCATTTATCACTCACTCTATAGTAAACGACTTTTCCAAAAACTCGCTGCAGTGAAGATAAAAGATGCCCAAACCAGAAATGTATTCCGGAGAACACAAAGACCTCCTTCCCAACGCATGGGAATAAAGGCCACTGTGAGGAGTTTTTTCTTCTTGCTGAAGGGTGACCGAATGATTGCTATGCTGGGAGCTCAGTGTTGCCTCCCCATCTTGGGGTGTTCTGTCTCCATGAATGTTTGAGAGAACAAGGAGGACCTTTCTAAGTAGAAAGAAATGATGACATGACATTCTAGTTATGAGTAGAATACATTTTTTGGACGTCTCAGTCTCTCCTACTTTTCTCTAAAGTTTGAAGAACTTCATTAGCAACTTCTGGGCTCATCTGGAAGGAGAACTGGACTAATTTTCAGATGTACCGAATACGCACAAACCCCACTACGTTTCAGTCATACTGCTCTGGCTAAACTCTAAGAAGTTTGTCAATATTCTGTATGTCTGAAAATCAAGTGCAATGTTTAGATATCACATCAAGCCACTCCATACATTTCTATGGTAGAGGCAATTACTGCGGTTGCATTTCCATGCTAATTCAAACCCAACTGTACTTAGACCTAGTAAGGATTAATGACCTTCTATCTCAGATTTTATCTTGTATCTAAATGGTGTCAAACTTAAGCCTCCAAAGATTAAATGAATAAAAGCTCATCCCAGGCGTGCTCATTTACAGTTCTTCAGTAATTTCTTACAAACGACTGAAATATGGTGGCAAGTAATGGTGCTGGGGTTGATTTTTCCCCAGGAATTAACAAACCACCAAAAGTTGAATGCAACATGCAAAGACTTGGAACGGCTCTTCCAAACATCTGAGACGCTCTTGAGATGACCCTGCTTTAAAGAAAAATAAATTAAAACCTGAACAGTATTTATTTACTATTTTCTGTTGGTGTAATGGTGAGTCCAGACGATATTATCAGAAAGCAACTTTATCAGGAGCTAGATAGGCTCCAAGCAAACCTGTTTGTGAACTTCCTTTGAGGCCTGTGTCTATGAGATGTTAGCTGTAGCAGATACTATCATTGCTGCACTGTTGAGTTAGAATTCTGGGAACTATCACTTCAGTGCACCACCCGCTCTGCCACTGCATTTTTAAGACCTTCATCTAGTAGCATGGTGATAATTCCCCATTGCCATTAAAACATTGGAGCAGATTTGATTAGCTGTGCCATTTATGCCATCTGTCAACATGGCCATTTTATAACAATTTCATTTTCAAGTGATGACCGAAATCAGCTCCTAGCAAAGCAATAACAAAGATGTTCTAGGAAATGAGAATAGGGACATTGATGAAATGTAAGGAATTTCAGGATTTGTGTGGAACTCGGGAATACTAGTTAACAGAGCAAAGGGAGAATTAAAGTCTCTGCATGTATAGCAATGATGATTTGGTATAACTAATGCAGCTGAGTCTGGGGAACAAGAAAGATGTCAGAATCCTTTCAGTGAACTGTACGGAGATGGAGATGCCATCAGATCTACCAGATGCCATTTATTACTATTTGGCAGAGAATATTGAAATGACAAGAAGTGTCCATTCAGTGCATGAGCTGAAATGCTTTGCTTCTTCTCTTTTACGAGAGTTCAATGAAGATTAATAAAAATGATAAAAAATCAGATACCGTGTATACAGAAAATTCATCAAGGTTTAACCTGCAAAAGCTAAAAACATAATGGAAAATTATCAGGAAGGAAAGGGACAAAGTCTGGATGGAAAAATCTTTTCACAAGGTTGAGCTGGTATAAAACAATCAAGAGCATTAAAATGCAGAACACAGGTCCTACAAACCAACTATTCCCTAGGTTTTTTGTTGTTGTTGTTGTTGTTGTTGTTTTTTTTCCCCAGGATATCTGTAACAGCATATGAAGAATGGATTTTCGGGAACTGAAGGTCATTCCAGAAATCTGAAACGATTTCTTAAATACCATGTAATTACTCAGCTCAGTTAAAATGTTTATTAACTCCTCTAAATAAAAGGTTAAACTGGAAAATTAAATAGAAAATTGAACAGACAGAAATCTTTTCTGCTTTTAACCACTAAGGAAGGCCCATCACATTAGGAAAAGATTAAGACATTTGCTAGGTTGTTTGAATTACTAAAAAAAATATAGACTATTCTGAAGTGGAATTTCTTTCCAAGCTGAGGGACATAGGAAGTAAAATATAAAAATAAACATATATATAAAAAATATATTAAAAAAAATAATACTGGAAGCTTTGAACTTTTTGTTTTTCCAGCTGAAAAAAACCCTAATCATAGAGCGATTTGTGGAGTAAAAAAGCACTATCTTTGTGCTCGGTCTGGCTTTGCCTTCCTTTACTACAGAACAGGCTCCATTTTGGTTCCTTCATCCTTCGAATGCCACTTTCTTGTCACACTGTGCTGTCTGGGAAAAGACTGTATTTTCCTCCCTTTGTTATCTTCCACTTTCCCTTGTCACAAAGGCAGAACTGTATCACAATTTGAAGTCCTTATAAAGTTCACGTGAAGCATCACTGTGAGTGACCGTGGTATGAATTTGTAAGGTATTTGAATGGTATTTGTGCTTAGCATCTAGCTCAATGTACCTAATCATATATATGAATTCGAGCATAAATGTGTTTTCCATATTTATCCTTTACTTAACCATATTGCTTAATTAAACTGTACTGAATTGTTAGAAGAGGATTTGCTCATAAGGTGAGAATAGCTAAGATTTTAAACATGCAGCACTACAAACAGCCTGTACTATTTTAATGTTTATGAAAAATTCAAATATAATTACTAAGGCATAGTTAATACTTGATGCAAGCTATCTGCGTCGGCAGCACTGAATTCCATCACTGTCTTAACATTGCTTGCTTCTCAAAATTTCCAGCATTCAGGCGACGATAGGGAAGATCAGAGGGTGGCACAAATTTCAGCAGGCAATCTACAACCTGATGATGGTTCTCCAGTTTTGTGGGATGGAAAGTTTGGAAAAATATAGCTACATGTTCTGTAAAGTACTCCTGCAATATCACGTAAAGAGAAAATTGAAAAGATGTGTTAAAAAAAAGTTGTTATTTTACAGTAAAAGAGATTGAGCATGAGTAAGACTCGATATTTGTAGCTCTGACACAACATGTGAATAGGCACTAGGAAATAAGGATTCCCATGGGGAATTCTTGCGGTTGGAAGAGCCTAAGAATAAAAGTGGGCTACATGAGGTTTTATTTCCAATTCAACTAGAAAGAAAGAAAAAAATCCTAGTTAAAGTGAGACTTGGCAGAGTTCTGATTAAAGAAGAATAGGAGGATATTTTCTATAATCTTAATGTCAGTTAAAACAACAAAGGAAACATGCTGAAAAGCAGATAAAGAATAAAAAAGAAGCTTTTGCTAAAGGCTCTGCTTTGAATAACTAGAAGGAAAAAGAAAGAGGAGGACCCTACAGTCAAATCTATGAGATTGTGGTACCAGAGTTTCCAACAGAATCAGCAGAAAATAACAACCAAACATGTTCTGTGGGAAGGAGCCACACTGAAATTAGTCTCTGATACTGGATTACACTCTTCACTGCCTTTGACTTTGTGCATTTATACCTGCACAAAGCGAGCATAAAGAGCTAATGACAACAGAAGTTAGCTATTCTGATCTGTTGGCATTGCTACCTGTTTTGCAGACAACAAATCACTCAGGGGTGGAGGCAAAGAGCTCTGAAGCCCTATTGAGTGTACTTCATACTCTTGTTGATGATCCCAAATAGCACAATTAACCCATCTTTCTCACCTTTACATGATTGTCTGAACTATCTTCTATCTTTGAGTATTCAAAATGATCTCTTCAATTTTAGGGTGGATGCTCCCATGATCTTACACTTTTCTTTTCCCCAATATTACATGTTAAATTTCCTTCTGGATAAATAAATAAAAGTGAGTGGCCAGCTGTATTTTGAAAACTACTTTATAAGGCTTTACTCTGACAACCTCAGAAATAGAGTTAGCCTTACATACCCATTGCTTTGTCTCTTGGTTTTAAAATAAAAATATGAAGGTCACCTTTGGAGAAAATATTTCCTTTTCCACTCTAGAGATGAGAAAATAGAGCACAGGAAACATGAAATGATTCAGCTGAGATACCACAGAATTCCATAACAAAACCTAGCGTCAAGCCCAGATTTTCTGAAAACCAGACAAGCACACACCAATTCATCTCTCCTGTGCTTCCCTTAGTACTCTCAGACATATGAATTGTAGAACTGGGAACGATATGGAAGAACATCAGGTCTCGAGTGGCATGCACCAAGGCACAGAGCTCATTCACACGTTGGCCAAGCTCCCTTTTTTATTCATGTACTTTTACTGGGATTTTGCTCCTTTATAAAAAAAACACTGATAACGTTAACAAGTAGTAGAGTCTTTGGGACAGGATAAAAGTGGCCTGGTGCCTAGAGATAGTACGAAATGGGGCTGTTCACCTTTCTGTTATCACATGTGAATCCCCAGCAATCGTGCAATACATAACATGGCAGTTTCAGTACCAGTGGGCATCAGCATCTGAGCTGCCAGAAAGAGAAGTGCAGAGATGTATTGGTTAGGGTAGGTTACTGCTCCTGTTATATCTCATTTGCAAATCTAAAAAGAGTAAGAAGTCAAAGGAAGCAGGAGCTGTGACAGCAAAAGGAGGCCTAATGTGCTAAACTGACTCTACATAAACCAATGTTTACACGCTTATAAAGGTATGCCAACAAGTCAGGAGACAATTCTGCACAAAGAACATAGAGTTTTGAAACTGCATATTCATACTACTGCATTTGTGGAAAGTACGGATGAATTAGGGTTAAGAAAAACACCTGCTGTGAAGGCTCAGTGAATTCTTCAGCTAGAGAGCAAAAGAAAGGAAGGACACGAATCATCCTGTAACTGGTTATGTTCAAAGAATCTTAAAGTTCAGAAAGTTGTTTCCCAAATTAGTATTCTACTTGCATCTCATCTTTTATCTAAAACTGTGTCAAATTCTGAAGTTAACATTCAGCAAGAACAGTCTGCAAAACAGATTACCAAAGAATAACAGAACAGTTGGGGCTCATCAGTTTCTTCATTAATTGTACATATTAATATTTGTTGTGATATTCGGTGGGAAGCAAGTGGTTTCATTAATGCTATATAATAATGCAGATATTGGAAGAGTTAATAGACCTGAATGGAAGGGGAACTAAAGATGTAATGGTGCACAAAAAAGCCTTGATATTTAGGAAAAATATTGAGAAAACTTCATTTATTTCCCTGAAATTGGGAATACCTCCTACAGAGAAATGTTACAGAGTCCCCACTGTTTAGTCTACTGGAAAGACTGATAAAGTATATATCCTATAAAGAATCAGTAGACTATGTTGAGAAATTGAAGAGTTTGCCTTAGCAGGTCTTAATCTCAGATTATCCAAATTTTATGAAGAGACATGCAGATTTCAGATTTGTCTAAATAAAAATTTCTGGCAACATTACATAGGAGTATGTGTATAGCAATACGTAAAATTTAAAATCTTATGCTAACAAAAAGAGACTTTTTATTTATGGCCCTTCCTTAAAGGAAGGCTAGGAGACAAATATGATTTCAGTGATGCTCAAGTTATATTGAGGAGTACAACCATAAGAGGTTAGCACTTCTGGAAGGCAGTTAAGGCTATCGTGATCATTCTGGCTGTTTCTATACTAGTAAAATAAACAAGCCCAGAAATGTTCCTTGGCACTGAAGACTGCTGGCACAGAATGGCCTATGCTTGAACAAGCAAACTCTCTCAACCTTGAAAAGAAGGAGGCTGCACATAAACTGCCAACTGGAAATAATCCCTGGAGCAGTCCAATTCCTGCACCATGCCTGGGAACTGTTCTGGACGGTGCTCCTGGGCATGGGCTGAAATCACATCAGGGAACATCATAACTATTTAATGGCACAGACAATTGTTTTCCAATGCCCAGGAAGCTTTCCAGGCTCTGTTTAATTTGCAAGTAATTCTATGTCAAAAAATATTTGGTATGGGAAGATGAACTACAGCTGTACAAGTCACTGTTTTGTATGACCGCTGAACTGACCATTAAACAAATCTGACTGGGACTGCCATTCTGCATTATATTTCAGTGAAACAAAAAAGTAAAGAAAAAGAAAATTTCATATAGTGCAAAACCTTTCCATTAAAAAGATCTCAATTTACTCCATTAAAAAATAGTTGATTTATTTAATTCCTTGTTTCATTTATTTCCCTTGTAATGAAAGCAGAGGAAACAAAGATCGAGAGCCACAAAACTGGTGGAAGACAGATTTCTCCATAGCAATGCAGTGGGTTGGATGCTTATATGAAGGGAAGAAAACTAATGCTTCCACAAAAGTACATTAACATTCATCCTATAGAGTATCTTAGTCAGGTGTGATAACCTGGGCTGCCTGTCTCCACAGACGTGTCCTGAACTTCTGTCCTCAACTTGGAGGTCTTCTGAAATGCTTTGTTATCATTTTCTCTTCTTTCACTTTTTATAAACACTTGGAATAAAGAAAGAAAGGGGCAGCTAAGAAAATTATTATCTAGCCCAACAATTCAGGATACAATGGGGATGTAGCATCTGGGTTCTGTAATATACTGTCATGAACATTTGAATGTTTGATAAAAGATACACAGCAACTCATTTCTCAGAACACTCCGTTTTCTGACAGTCAAGGAAGGAGTCAGGAACTACAAATTAAATTCATCTCATACACTAAAGGGAAGGAGTCTGATACCTTGTTCCTCATTAAATTAATGTTCTGCCAAGAGGGCCTATTAGACAAAATGCACCTACTGCACAATCATTATTTTTGCTAATCCATAAATGAAACTTTTTCTGTAACTGAATTTATCCAGCAAATAGTCTTGAAGTCGTAAAGCTTGGGTTGGTCAAATTTGTCTATTTTCTAACACATCATTGTTGGAAAAGAAAAAAAATCTCAAGTTGTCCAGCTGTTGTAAGCAGTAAAGTTGATTTATTTCAGTTCATTGGAAAAGAAGGTAAGATAAACTGCAAAACATGCATAAAAACATTACAAAACGAGGAACTATGGGTAACAGAACTAACCTGTTTCAGTACTAACCTACCTTTTATGATTAAGAATTCAGTTAGGACTACAAAACTGAATTCATTTCATTAGCAGTACTTTGCTTATTTATATATTTGGCTCATAAGCTAGGAGAACTGCAGTTGTAGGGCCCAGCTGCTCTCTTTAGAAACTACGCACCTACTTATCTTTTCTTTTATTTTTTTCCCTTAGCTTCCATATTAGAAATTTGAAGCAGTTTTCCCTCCAAAATCAAAACTCCTTATGTCTTGCCGCACTTGATTTCAGGAGTAGTGACCATGAACTATTTAAAAATTCAATATTTTCATTAGGGGAAGAGACCAGTCACCTTACTTCTAACTCTTCTAGTAGCATAGGAATAGTAGTTAGCATAAAATAATATAAAAAACTATATATGATAGTCAATAGCAAGAGAACTGGATAAAAATATCAGTAGTTAAGCAAATAAAGGTAACTCTTCCAGACAAATTAGCGCTAGTTAGGTTAGGGAAAAGTTAGCAAATTCCAGAGGTGTGAAAAAGAGATGAGTTGGGACTTAACACACACAAGAAGTGGAAGAAACAGCCTTAATGCCAAGAAGACAACCTAAACAGGGTAAAAATTGTGCTGTAGACAAGATGATATGTTGATATCTGATTATTTTAGGTTAAGATATGTTATAGTGAGGCAACCAAAAAAGGAGTTTGAGACCCTGACTGCATTCCTCTGTCTTTGAACCTCTGCTCATACGGAGGAGGTTCGTATCTGCAGATGTCAAAACCTTCTTGAATCTCTGTCTCTGAATTCAGGTAAAGTAGGTAAAATTTCTGCCTTACCTGGTAATTTCCCTCTCAATCTTTTTGAAGTAATCTTTACTCTTGTGTTTAAGTAACTATCTTATTTTTTCTATTTGTTCTTGTTTCTGTTCTGTGTTCACCTAATCATCATCTACCTATATTTCATGTTACTGTCCCATGCAAATTAAGTTCCTGTTTTGCATTATACTTTATTAACGCAGCGTAATGCATAAGCATGTTGTTAAGAAGAAATCTTTTCATTTATTAACAGTAAAGCCTGTTTTCTTTGACCTGTGTTCCTTGCACTCTTCTGATTATCATAGAATCATAGAATGGTTTAGGTTGGAAAGGACCTTGAAGATCACCTAGCCATAGACAGGGACACCTCCCACTAGACCAGGTTGCCCAAGGCCACATCCAGCCTGGCCTTGAACACCTCCAGGGATGGGGCCTCAACAACCTCTCTGGGCAACCTGTTCCAGTGCCTTACCACCCTCAAAGTGAAAAAATTCTCTCTTCCAGTTTAAAGCCATTCCCCCTTGTCCTATCACTACATGCCCGAGTAAAAAGTCCTTCCCCAGCTCTCCTGTAGGCCCCCTTTAGGTACTGGAAGGTCGCAATGAGATCTCACGGGAGCCTCCTCTTCTCCAGGCTGAACAACCCCAACTCTCTCAGCCTCTCCTCATAGGATCATCCTTGTGGCTCTCCTCTGGACACGCTCCAGCAGGTCCATGTCCTTCTTATGTTGGGGACTCGGGGCTCCAGAGCTGGATGCAGTACTCCAGGTGGGGTCTCACGAGAGTGGAGAAGAGGGGCAGAATCACCTCCTTTGACCTGCTGGCCACACTTCTTTTGATGCAGCCCAGGATATGATTGGCCTTCTGGGCTGCGATCGCACATTGCTGGCTCATGCTGAGCTTCTCGTCAGTCAGCACCCCCAGGTCCTTCTCCTCAGGGCTGCTCTCCAGCCATTCCCCAACGAGCCTGTATTTGTGCTTGGGGTTGCCCTGACCCAGATGTAGGACCTTGCACTTGGCCTTGTTGAACTGCATGAGGTTGGCTTGGGCCCACCTCTGCAGCCTGTCCAGGTCCCTCTGGATGGCATCCCTCCCCTCCAGCGCGTCTACCTCACCAAACAGCTTGGTATCATCGGCAAACTTGCTGAGGGTGCACTCGACCCCACTGTCCATGTTGCTGACAAAGATGTTGAACAGTACAGGTCCCAGTACCGACCCCTGAGGAACACCACTCATCACTGCTCTCCACTTGGACATCGAGCCATTGATCGCAACTCTTTGAGTGTGACCGCCAAGCCATTTCTGTATCCACCAAGTGGTCCATTTGTCAAATGCATGTTTCTTCAATTTAGAGACCAGGATATCGTGTGGGACAGCGTCAAACACTTTGCACAAGTCCAGGTAGATGACATCTGTTGATCTTCCCTTGTCCACTGCCGCTGTAATCCCTTTGAAGGCCACCAAATTTGTCAGGCATGACTTGCCCTTGGTGAAGCCATGCTGGCTGTCACCAATTAAAGTCTAATAGTTACATTAGACCACCGTTTCTTTGGGAATCAGCTAGGCTACAACCCCTGGTATAGAAACTCAGTCCTGAGAAAGCCCATCACATGGCGTAAAACAATGACCAGAATTCTGAGTCAAGTTTCTTAAAATGTCTAGGATACATACAAATTGCATTCAGAGACATCCGTCTGTGGACCCCTTTCACTGTGTGTCACCTTCACCAGTGAAACAGGAACACGTTTGAATCCAAACATTCTGGTAGTAGCTATCAATGTAAGAAATGAACAAGCAAAAATGAAACCAAACAGAGAAGAATTTGGGGCTGCTGTGTGACTGACCGTGGTGCAGGTCTGCCAGCAAATAACTGTTTAATCCCAGAGTGAATGCTTGTTTAATAGAGCAGAGCAATACCCACTATTATGGCTACAGCACTCAGGATAAACAGTACAGAATTAAGTTTGAACTGAAATCCGTTGTGATTGCAAAGATTTACGGCTGGCACAGAAGTTGCACTTCTGGATATAAATGGTTTATCAAAGACTGGGTGGAGTTTTGTCTTACTGTTCTAATGCAATAAATGAAGAAGAAAACCTCACTAGTATGTAAAAGAATTGCAAAAGAAGTTTCTACAGAACAGAGCTGTGCTGCCTATGTAGTGTTTTATCACTATGGTATCGTAGGTGCATCTGTGAAATTAAACATGGAAATTAAACACAGATTTTGTGATCTTCCAAATGAATTGGCAAAAGTAAATATTCTCAAAGGTATAAATGATGGCAGGATGTCTACTTATGCTCTCTCAATGGGATTTAAGTGCTTAACTGTCCTCGGTATCTTTGATAACTACTTCTTACATTTATAATAAAAGATTTTAGGAATGTGATATATTTGATAAACCTACATGAGACAGACTTTGCATTAAGGTCTTAAAACAGTCCAGACAGTGGTCCTTTTTGTCTTGACCGTTATATCTATGTCTTGGCCAAGCTGTGTTGCAAAACTGGATACTACAGAAACCTGAAGAGTGGATAATGAACAGAGTTTTTAGGCTTCAGAAGACACAGCAGCATCTCTGGCAAGGCAACCAGTAGCTAGCGAAACCAATCTCAAATTTTGAAAGGCAAAAATTATATGGTAAGAAACACAAGCATACAATATCAGTAGTGTGAGTGATGTGGCTTAAATAAATCACTGTGTTTATATCTAGAGCAAGAAACTTCAAAATGCTTCCCAGTCTTCAGGTCCAGGATTTCATAGAAAATATTTTAACAGAAAGATTAGGATTTCAGAGTAATGAGAATTATAGCAATCTTCTGCCCATTTTCTAGAAATAATTTTAAGTTCTGTAACCCAGCCTTGCATTTCTTAAAAATCTGCTTCAGTTACGAGCATAACTATCGTCATGTTGTTCTGATTTACTCAGGAAAACAAAGCAAGGCATACAGATGTAAAAGCGTGTGACTAATGTTGTGGCTGTAAGAAAACTGGCTAGTTTGTATATGAAAGCAGAATTCAAATTCAGTTGGGTAGATATCAAATCTATTAATGGTAGGATAGGGACAGTTTTATTCTCTAGCTTGAGGCTGCTGAGAACATCAATGAACAGAAAGGAGGACACTGGAGAAGAACATGTGGAGAAAGGAAACTTGAGGAATGAAGCTCACAGAACAAAGTTCTACTTCTGCAGGAAAAAGCTCAGGTGTTTGCCCTGAAAAAGTATTCCACACGGCTCTCAGGCGGTTTGTGTCCATTTTAATATACCAGCTTTGAACCAGGCAAGGGGATGTTTCAACTCTACAGGGTCCCACACAGTATGTAGGGGACTGGCTGGTCTTACTCTGACACCTCCTAGGCGTCTGAGAGCTACTGCATCTTCACTAGAGTTCTGTTCGGAGACTGAACTTTTTAGGTTTATTTGTATTAATCACAGGAATCCTTCCAGACAATCTGTGCTCAAGGGGAAGTACAGAAATTCCACAATAATTCCATGGAATCCAGCTACTAACAAATTCCACAAACTTATCAAAAAATGTAGAAAGGCTATTTATCTGCTATTTATCCATGTATCAATCTCAGCAAAAAGCTCATCTGGCTGCAGGCTAACTTCCCATAAAAACATGTTAAGAGCTCAGGATCATCTACATTCCATAGCAGTACTTTAAAAGGTACTGCTATGTATGTTTTACTGATATGTACATCTTCACCGTTACGTATTTTTAAATATACCTTCAGGCTCACTGAAGCTTACGCTGTCTTCTAAACAGAACTGCCATCCCACTTGAGAAGATCTATTACTATGATCTTGTGAGGCTTCTTTCAGCAAACAGTACCATCACTGGGCTCACTCTGGTTTGAGAAAATGCTTTGTTTATTAAGTACTTTGGTGGCACTTTCTTTTCTTGCTTTACTCTCATCAGGCTCACCATGCATACAAAATTCTCAATTATTGAATGCTAATTTCCTAACAGTTTCTTGCAGTTCATGCGTTCAAATTAGCTTGTCAAATTAAGAGCGAGCAGCTTGGAAGCGATTTGAAGAAGTTGGGTGTGGAGCAATTTTCTGCTCAATAAAGTATAGATCTAGTTACCATATCATTCTTATCAGCAATGTATCAGGGCTGACAAATTCACACATTCATTCTTGATACATTTGTTGCACTTGATTAAAAAGATCGATTGCTGTCTCAACACAACTTTTAAACCAGAAGCAAAATATGCTGCGCTTAAATCAGAGCAAACGCTGACAAAGGGCCAGAATTTCTACTTCTCAGATTTTCAATATGATTGCTCCATAATTGGCAAAGAAATAGTATAGAAGTTAGAAAAATAGTATTGACATTACTTTTCATTTATCACAGGGTAAGTTTGATCTAATTCAACAATCTGCTTGTTAAGACCCAGGTGTTAGGACTCTGCCATGTTTTCATATAAAACCACTCCAGCATAAAGAACTGCTGTAGTGGAATACAAATTCTAGAGACTGTCAGAACCTGGGCACGTTTCTTTCACTTTGCCTGAAGCAGCAGTCTGATCAGCAAATTCATGGAGTTATACACATTGATAGAACAGAATATATTTTACAGAATACACTCTAGCCCTTCTAAAGCATTTAAAATGAGATTTTTCTTGTCATTTGTATATGAATCTATTAGACTGATTGGATTATATATGCTCCCTCTGGTGGTTTACTTAATCCATACAAATGCCTCATTTTTTTTTTTTTTTATATTTTATTTTGTAATTCAATGGCTAAGATACTGTGGCCAATTTTGTAATAACAGCACACTACTCTTAAGACTGTTGGGATAAAAACAGCCTGAGTATAAATTAGCAAGTCTTCCTCCCATCTTTTAATTTGGAATTGAAATATGTAATATCCCTAAAGCAAACAATCAAGGAAATTAAGCCCTAAAACAGTTAAAACTAGGAAGTATTTAAAAGTGAGCAATTGAACCAATCTAGTGGCCTTCTATGATGGAGTGACTACATCAGTGGACAAGGGAAGAGCTATGGATGTCATCTATCTGGACTTCTGTAAGGCCTTTGACAAGGTCCCCCTACAACATCCTTCTCTCTAAATTGGAGAGGTATGGATTTGATAGGTGGACTGTTTGGTGGATGAGGAATTGGTTGGATGGTCACATTTAGAGGGTAGTGGTAACATCTTAATATCCAGATGGAGATCAGTGACAAGTGGTGTCCCTCAGGGATCTGTACCGAGACCAGTACTGTTTATTATCTTCATCAATGACATAGACAGTGGAATCAAGTGACTGCAAGTTAGTGGATGACACCAAGCTGAGTGGTGCGGTTGACATGCCTGAGGGACAGGATACCATACAGAGGGACCTGGACAAGCTCGAGAAGTGGGCCCACGTGAACCTTATAAGGTTCAGGAAGGCCAAGTGCAAGGTCCTGCACCTGGGTCAGGGCAACCCCCAGTATCAATACAGGTTGGGAGAAGAAGTGATTGAGAGCAGCCCTGCCAAGGACTTGGGGGTACACGTGGATGAAAAGCTGGACATGAGCTGACAATGTGTGCTTACAGCCCAGAAGGCCAACTGCATCCTGGGCTGCATCAAACGAAGTGAGGCCAACAAGTTGAGGGAGGTGATTCTGCCCCTCTGCTCCGCTCTTCTGAGACCCCACCTGGAGTACTGCCTCCAGCTCTGGAGTCCCCAACATAAGAAGGACATGGACCTGCTGGAGAGAGTCCAGAGGAGAGCCACGAGGATGATCAGAGGGCTGGAGCACCTCTCCCCTCTGAGGACAGGCTGAAAGAGTTGAGGTTGTTCAGCTGGAGAAGACTCCTCGGAGACCTTATTGCAGCCTTTCAGTACTTAAAGGGGGCCTACAGGAAAGATGGGGACAGACTTTTTAGCAGGGCCTTTTGCAATAGGACAAGGGGTAATGGCTTTAAACTAAAAGAGGGTAGATTTAGACTAGATATAAGGAAGAATTTTTTTATAATGAGGGTGATGAGATGCTGGCACGGGTTGCCAGAGAGGTGGTAGCTGCCCCATCCCTGGAAACATTCAAGGTCAGGTTGGATGGGGCTCTGAGCAACCTGATCTAGTTGAAGTCCCTGCTTATTGCAGGGGGGTTAGACTAGATGACTTTTAAAGGTCCCCTACAACCCCAAATGTTCTATGATTCTGTGAATAAAGATTGAGCTCTACAAATGGCTGCTTATGAACGTAGGGACAGGACTTAAAAATATTTTCAGGCTCACAAGCTAAAACTCCCTTCCTTGCACTGTGCTAAGTGTTTTGCCACCTTGCACTGCAATGCCCGAGTTTGTTACCTCACCCATTAAACCAACAGTAACTTCAGTTATATGCCTTATTGTAAATTCTTTGCATAAGAACTTCCAGAGCTTTTGAGGAGTGGATTTATAACATCTGAGTTAAAACCATCTAAATTTCAAGATTTTTTTTTTTTACTTTTTTTTTTTTTTTTTTTAAGGACTTCACAGTTTTGGTAAAATGTGCTGAAGGGCTTAGACCAAAGGATGTCACAACAGGAGATGCTCACTACATGTTCACTGCACAATTAGGCTAATGTATCTGCACTCTCAGCTAATGAGTATTTTTGGTCCTGATCTCATTCATTGCCTTTCCCTGTTCCGTAATGGAATCTACAACATTTTTTATGTTGTCAACTATAAAATAAAAGATGAGGAAAATGTAGATACCCAACTGTAAGCTATGTGTGGAGGAAACCCCTGTGTTTCTTATTTGGATTTAATAATTTTCTTTTGTAAATCAGGGGTTTTATGGAGTCAGATAGTATGATATTTATTTTTGTGCTTTTTTTTGGTAATTCTGTATGGGTAGTGCTTTGCTCAGCCAATAAATATTTTAGATTACATAAGACTGTTACTTATACTACAATATTCGATTCAACACAGTTTTTATGAAAATAGGTCTCGTCAGGTGAGACATAGAGAACAATAAACAAAGAAAAACCCTAACCCTTTTCCTCCTCCTGATATTAAAAGTTTCCAGATGTAAACTCAGATTTGAAAGTTAACTAAACGTGTTTCCAATTTCTTTCTAAAGGAAGAATAAACAAATAAGACATTTCAAGTTTGCCCAGAAGTTCAGAAGACAAATAATAGGTAACCATTTTTTATCTCAATTACCATAAGGGCACCGTGGAAAACTGTCACTTCATATTTCAACTGTAAAATGTTTTCTTACGAACTGCAAGTGCCTAAAGATTTTCCCTTCTGCGCTTTCCAGCTAATCAGCATGGAATGCAAACCAACTTGTTTCTTTTTTACCTGTTTAGATGGGAATGGTGATTATCATAATAAAAGATTAGAAGTATCAACACTTAAATTGCATTATTGCTACTATTCCCAGACACATTCCTGATTTCTCACTTTGTTCAGAACACGTTCCATAAAAACCAGCTATAACCTTTTCATTTACACAACTAGTGCTGTAGCTGGCATGTGGGGTTAAGCATTGAAACGAAATGTATCACAAATGGGATTCTTTCATCTTTTTGGCTCAGGATTGTTCTAAGACTACAAGGAGCTTTGGGAGCTGCTCACACACATGGGCAGAATAACTCTGCCTAGGGTGCATGGAGTGTCCTGGCTTATCACTACACAGAAAGTCCAACAGGGGACTTTGTGCGGCCTGTTCCAGGGCACTTTTCAAACTGAGGGTTTGCACTCCATGGGTCAATAGCATACACTGGTATGATTTCAAACCAGATTATTCAATGGATAGTCTGGAAAACAGAGATTCTTAAAGATAAAAGTGCATTTTAGCACATAAATTGAGCAAGACCTTTTTGTGAACCAGGTTACCCAACGCTGAATCTCTCTTCTCTTGTAGACCCGGGAAAGCCCTCCGCAGGGCTACCTGGACAGCAGTGGTGGGAGTGGAGCCCCTGAGTCTCCAGGCAACCAGTGCTTGGGGGTAGTGGATCTGCTCTGAGCTGGAGCCATGCCCAGGCTATGAGTGTCAGTGCTCAGGCTTAAACACCTGGACATCATCTTCAGGGGTGACTTTGGTTCAGAGGACCCCCATTCCTTTACCTCCTGTGCCTCAGGGTATACTCTGATCATTGTGAGACTGTTGTTGTGTAAAGGGCAGTGTCACTCATAATGAGTAGAGGAGCTTCATGACGCTCAGGGACTCACTGCTGAACCCTGCTTAGACTCAGGCAGTTGGTATTACCTCAGACAAAGTGTTTGGGCCTTAGAGACCTTTTTGGTCTTAGATACGTAAGTCCAGTTTGGTGAAAAGGTACTTTTAATACTGTTCTCTTATTCTGCATAACTCCTCTTGAAAACCTAAGTGAGTCAGCCAGCAAAACGCCCTTGTAGATCTAGCTGTTAGGCTTTTGGGTGCCCTTGGCGTAAGGCAGCTACTTCTGAGGATTTAAAATTTGCATATAGGTACCAAGAGTGACAGCTGAATAAAACTATAATCTAAACTGTACACAGCTCTCGCTGTTAATTCTTCAGAGTACTCAGTTTCTCATCTCCAGTGTTAGAATGACAGTACCAAGGACTGGTAAGAAGGACCAGTTGCAAGGACTGGGAGAAGCTTTCATCCTACGTTAATGAACTGAACCATGAGACACAGTCAAAACCTGAGTCTCCAGCATGCACCGATTGCAAGAGTGTGCTCTTTGTCTGCTTATTTCTGAACTCACTGAAATATCAGTATCACTTCACTGCTGAAATATGAAACTTTCCTGAAGTTCATCAAAACAAAACCATCAATATCTACAGAGTCTGAATATACATCTTTTCAAAACTTTGTATAAAGGTGTTTTTTTAAAATTCCTTGATCACTTAACCATCATAGTTCCATTCTATTTCAGTGTCAACTCATTTAAAGTTAATAAACACAATTTATTTCTTGGGCAATTAACTTCAAATATTTCGAAGGGAACTCACTGTTTCAGTAATGCCAGCAAGTTCTACAAATTGAACCTGTAATATAACAGCAAAGTTGCCTTAAAGATTCCAAAAACTTTCCTAGAAAATGACATCTCTTACATGCAGGCCATACCAAGTGCCTTGAGTATCTCAACATTTTCAGAAACATGAAAAGATGATATAAACAGATCTAACATTAGTGAATTCTCCCGGTCTTTACATGCTAGGAAGTCAGAGATAATGAAGAGCAAATAATCCCAGTTTCAGCCACGGGTGACTACTATGACACAGATAATAATTGTTTCTGGCATTTTATAGACACGAGTTCCTGTGTAGGAGAAAGTTAGGATATTATCATCTTACCTTACATATTTATAGTTAGTCTCTTTTACTTATGGAACAGTTTTACTTATGGAACCATTATGGAACATACATAGTTTAAAAATAAATTAGCTCCTAGGGGGATCCTCCATCTGCTGAAGGCAGAATAAAATGACGTGCCTTTGCTTTAGTCACGATGAAACTGTATGACATATGTCATATTGGATTTCAGAGTGGATAGTTTGATGATCCCTTATGAAAAGGGAAACGATGATTTAAGCTTGTAGAGAGTGACAGGAATAGAGGATTTTGCTCTGAATCACCTCCAAGAAGAACCTGACTCTCCAAAGATTGCAGAGTTTGCACAACAGCTGGGCTGAAGTTGCAGGTGGGAAACAACCCTCTGTTGTAAAATAGTTATTTTCATTCCAACACAGATTGCCCACATGGGGGAGTACAGTTATTCTGCAATGGTTCTTCTGGTCAATTTTCCTTGTGCAGTTACAGGTTTTATATACACTTTCTGTTTTTCCAACAACTGTACTTTGTTGTGTGAATGATTCAATATATGGTTTAAATTTTATGCACGGAAAAAAAATATGCAAGATGCTGTTCTCAGTAGTAACGTTGCTCTGGCTAAATGGGGTCGTAATTTGTTGAGGAAAAAGGGTTGTAGAATCGGTATAGAGTTTTGTTTCTCGCTGGATACATGTTTGCTTGTTACCCACGTGGAAGTCTGTCTGCTCTGGGAGATCTCACTTTAGGCTACCAAAGTGCTTCTGCGGCTCCACAGGAGGAACATCACTGTCTGTTACAGCCATAGCTGACCCTCACTGCTCCCTAACAGCAGACAGGCATTCTCCCTCAGCAGAAATCCGAGCATTAGATCAGTCGGTAAATTTTTGCCACGCTGGAAACCTGTCACTATCAAGTTCGAAGCCTTCTTCAGGCTTTTGCAGCAAAGGCTAATTGCCTTTCCCACCCTGGGCTTTGCCTACAGCCAAGAGAGACAGCTTTTGGTTTCTCACCTCCCAGACCAGTGGGTCCAGTCAGCTTTACAACCCAGAAGCGACCCAGGCATTCCTCCCACGCATCTGCTTCTGCTTACTTCAAAACCCCCCATGAGCAGTCATTTGAGAGTGGACTGTAAATATGAATTTTCTTTGTACTCTAGGCACTTTCGAAATGTCTAAGTTAATACTTCGTGTAATTCTTTGCTCTTGTTTTTCCAAGCAGATTTTATTCTGCTGCAGCGGAGCAATGTATATCACAAGAGGAGATAGAAGTCTAGGTTGATTGACAAGGCTGGTGACTGAAGAGCAGTGACACACAGAATAAGCTGGAGCACTGTGATGAAAGAACTCACAACTTTCCATCCTTTATGATTTATCCTTTATCCTGGTTAAAACCAGGATACTTAGGTTTTCTTGTTGAGCAAGTGCTTCTTTATCACACGCAAAAAGAATATTGTAACACAGCAAGTTTTTTTTTGAGGGGAGCAAAACCACAATGAGGTACTGAAGTAAATGATTCTGAGTACTCTCCTGTGATCCAGACATCTCTGCTCAGAATGGAATAAGGCTTTTTTTTGTGTGTGTCTCCCTAAAATGAATAACCGTGCTGAGGAACAGCAAGGTAAAAGAAGACAGGCAGGGGACTAGAAGGCAGGTGAGAGTATCCAGAACTAGTAGGGAGCAGAAAATTGTCAATGCTGAGACAGGAAGGAGTCCTGATCACAATGATCCTGCAGCGTAACGTACCCTAACTAAATACATGCTCAGTCTTCGCATTTTGGAAAGCAAGTTGCTTCTTTTCACAAAATACGTATCCACTTATTATGTCAGATCTACTTCTCTGTAGAACTGAACTGGTTAAAATAAGCTGCTCGTTTCAGAAGCTGGAGGAGAAAGGGCAAGAAAGGCAATGAGGCCCGAGGCAGCCATCACCACCCAAACCAGGTTTCTGGAGAGGATAAGAATTAAAAAAATAAGGTGTAAAATCTAGTATAAAATTAAGATGTTCAGGGGAGTGGGCCATATCCTCGGAGGTTTTCAAGACCCGGCTGAACAAAGTCATGAACAAATCGGTCTGATCTCACAACTGGCCCTGCTCTGAGCAGGAGGTTAGACTAGATGACCTGTAGTGGATCCTTCCATTTTGAACGATTTTACGATTCTATACACAATACTCCATTTGCTTAAACCTGGCTGAATACCACTCACCTTTATAGATAGAAATTGGATGGTACGACTGTTTTTAAACTACTGAAATTCCTGTGTAGAGGCATATACTTAGTTTGCTTTTCTGGATCCATCCTTTTTTAAAGGAATCTACTCCAGTTCCTGCTTTTGCTGCTAGTCAAACAATGTCCAAAACCAGCCTGCATGAAGTGACGGTCTCTCTACTGTCAGTAATGGGCTAATTAACAGCAATAAAACTGTTCAGTCTATCTGCTGCAGCTTGTCAAAAGCACAACCGTGCTGCAGCGTGGAGCCAGCTGATTTTGGGAAAAAGTGCAGGACTGCCTCACAGTAGGTTCATCTTTGATTGCAGTGTGATCTTCACAAGCAAAATGAAAAGGATTTTTTTCATGCAAACTTTAATTGAATAGAAATTGGTGTGTTGAGACTGTACATTTTTCAGCAGTAAATTACACCTTACCAGTTGCGAAGGGGCAGCCACAAATTCACCTAAATACATGGAAGGGAACAGTGCAACTAGATGCCTGATATTGCTTCCTGCTAAAGGTGAAGGATAAAACTCTCTTTGTTCTGCATAGTGAATTTGTGCCTCAGTGAGCGAAACAGATTTTCCAGCAATTCCAGAACTCGGGAAACTCAGTTCTTTAGAAACTACAGAGCAAAACAAAAGATCTCAAGGCTTGCCTGTTCTTCACGGAGGTCTGAACTCTACCATCTCTTCAAATCTTGAGAAACCATGCTAAAAGTGACCTAATTCTGTACCATGTTAATTAGCTATTTATCAGTTCTTCAGCATGGTATCAAATTATTACACTGTTTTAGACTGCTAATAGCATTTTATCCTTTCTTTATGCATCCATTTTATACATAAGATTTCCAAAATGAATCACGAGAGTTGAAAAACACAACAACAAGAAATATCCATTATGATACTGCATTTTGTGTCACAGAACTGGTGTTAAATTCTCGCTATGAGGGTCCATGAAGGTCACCGAGAAAAGAACTTTTTGGAAACGCTACAGGGGCTGAGTTTCCATTTTGCTGTCTCTGCTCCAAGCTGCTCCACAGAGTCTAAATCGCTCCTGCTACTGACTTGACTGTCATCACCAATGTGGCAGTGAGAGGCTGAGGAGAACCAACAAGCCCACTAAATATGAGAGGTTAAAAGAGAAAAGGCTCTGAGTCTTTGGATGTGTTTGTCTCCCTACTGTTAAAAGAACAGGCATGTCTTTTATAGTTACATTACCATCCCACATCTCCATGTGGCTAAATTATTTTTGATGAAGCCAAGGATGTAGCCAGAAGATATGAATTTTATTATGATTTCTACTTCTCGTTCTCCTTCAAAAGGATTTTAAAGTAGGGTTAAGGAAATACGAACAAGGGCTTAAGTGCCAAAACAACTGTTTTGACCATTCTTGCCTAATTTCCTTGCTGAAGTGAAATGGTACAATGATGTGTTGCTAGTGATCGCAACAGGTGTATGTTCATGGGAATGCATGTATATAAGACCTAAATACAACAACCCAATATGCTAAATAACCTATGGGCAATGGTTTTGGATATCCTTTGGGCACAGCTGCACACCCACGCAAGAAAGAAAAAGATTTTTCTTTACCTTTGGAGTTTACTGCACCAGCTGCAGTTGAAACCAATCTGGGCAGTGACACAGGGACCACAGCTGGTAAACTGGAGGCAAGCTGGGACGGAGGTAAACAAACACAAAGTATTGCATTAGACTCACAAATAATTCTCACAAAAAGCACAAAAGAAGGATACATCTTTTGATAATCTATATTCAGGGACTCCACAGGTTCACGTGTGTCCAAAATAAGACACTAAACCCAGACTATTACAATGCATTGCACAACCTTATGCACAGAGGTACATTTTATCTGTAGGATTTCATTTGTAGTCCATTTGTAAACGTAATCCCACCTCCACATCTGTTCATTCAGCTTCATTTCTATATTTTTATCTTTTTGCTTATATTAATTATTTCCTTAAATCTCTTTCTTCCCTGGCTCCAGTGCTCTTGATGTTGCTAACATTCAGACATATGCAGATAATAAGACTGGCAGGCAAGTGTGAAAGAACAATAATTGGATTAGAAAAAAGAAAAATAGCCGTTTCCATTTTTTCACAGTAGTACAGCTGGCAGTTTAAACCCAGAGATTTCTAAACAATGTAGTTTTACCTTGGACAAAAGAGGCAGATGAACTGCAAAATGTGTTTGGGGATATTCCTTTGCAATGTGATGCACAGTACACAGAAGATCTTGTGCTTGCCTTGCAAGCATGAAAACTGTCTTTTTTTTTTTTTTCCTCGAGGAAACAAATTTAAAGTCAATATAATCGTTCTTCTGAAAAAATGATTTGGCACAGTTTTCATTCAAAGTCTACTGGGAGCTATATACCTATAAACTAACTTGAGATACATGAGGATGCACTGGATAATACATCATCCACCTGGGAATAAATCTGAGAGAGGATAAATGAATCTGTCCACGATTCCAAGTCCACAGATGAAACAAAACATTTAAAATTGTGTATGTGTTGCTGGAAGGGGGAGGCGGACGCTTCCCAGATCTGGCTTCTGCTCATGTTACGTTTTACTTACTCGGAAGAGGTATCATTTCAACAGCTGAGAGATTGGTAATCTTTGACATCTGTAGCTCCACCCTGTGGTACTCATAAATTGTTCTTCTACGGACATCTACCAGGAAAGAAATATAAAAACATTTTCACACTTTACTATTTTGCAGTCTGTAGATTGTGAAAAATAGTTGATGTAATGAATGCTCACTGTTCCTTAGGTGCACACATGACACCATTTTTCCTCAAAAATATGTTTTAACTTTAGACGTCATAAAGTAACATGTAAAAGGTATAGGCAGAGAATTTTTCACTTGAGAAACCATCAGAGCTGACAGAATAGGTACCTATTCCCAGTATGGGATTATGAAAATGCTGAGTGTGCTCTCAAGTGTCTTAGTCATTCATTTAGGCAGAAATTCTAGAGAGTACACTGTCAGACGTTTTAGGGTATATTGCAGATGTTTGCTTTCCTGAGACATTTCTCAGTTTACAGACTTGAGAGAAATGCTTTATATGCTCACTTTGTCAGTTGTTGTCAAGATGCGCAAGCAAAACTGACTTCATTGCTTAATCAAATTTGTTAGCTACAAGCTAGCTTACCTCTAAATGCACTGGAACATTTTTTCATATTATAACATTAAAGAAGACAAGTCTCCCTAAACAGCCAATGTTATGCATAATCTTTACACGAGCCAAGAGCACCTAAGCTTCTCAGAAATTCAATATAGTCAATGTACTGTTCTTATGGGCTTTGAACACACAGACGACTGCAAGACCCGAGCACAAGATAAGTGTGAAACCCCCCCCCCCCCCCATAATTGTTAGTTTCCAGATCATTACCCTATCATGTGTTCCAAACATTCCGGATTTCAAGTGCATGGCTGCAATGCAGACTGGCGAGCTTGTACATTTGCAAATTAAAAGTACAGCTTATACTGCCAATCGGACACAATAACGATGATTTCCTGGTGCACTGGATTCAAACTTATGTCCCTTTTGAAGGCCTGCTAAACTAATAGTAATGAATGCTGAATACAATCACCAACCCTGTGGAATCGTGCCAGAGAGGGATAAAGGGTTGCATACAAAGGATTAACAGGTTACTCTGGTCAATGGCTGCTCTGAGTCTACATGCAACAGAAGAGAAGGAATTGCAGACAGCCACAAACTCGGTGACAGTGGGGGTTCTGCGTTGCCAGCCCTGTATGGATTAAGGCGCACCTTGTTGCTTGGTATTAAGGCTGCATTTCTGCAGCTTGAAGTGGGATCACGCGGGCTCCCCAGCTGTTAAGCAATCACAGGGCACCAAATCCGAAGTGCTTTTCGCAATCTCTTGTTAGGAGGGATGCGGTAGGTATTTTTCAGGCAGAAAATGGAACCTCAGCTAAAATCAATCAAGCAATAAATACTAATTTTTAAGGGAAGAGAGAAAGTGCGCTAAGGTGTCCCGTGGCTAAGGTCCTGCTCGGCTCAAGCGGATGAGGCTTTCTAAGAAAAGAGGGATGGCCAACCTCTAAAAGCACAACTGCAGGGATCCCCCTTGCACCACACAGCAAATAACCATTGAGCTATTGGTGTCAGATGGAATAAACAGGGGTTTATTCCCCCCTCTGAGGAGGGAGGGGGGAGCGGGAGGCAGAAGCAGAGCTGTGGCGGGTGGGATAACCCTCTCCTGCATCGGTCGGGGTCGCTGCGGGGGAAGCAGCTTCTCTGCTCTCTCTCACTGCATAAGCTCTCAGGCGCAGGTAGGCAATGTCTGGCTTTCCGACAATAATATTTCTCTTTAGCTTCAAATCAGCACCTTTGCCAAGCAGTTCCTCCTGCCATTTATTTGAAGCTGACTTTGCTATGGCTTCACCCCTCCTGATAGCAGATTTCTCTTTCGGTATGAAACGCACCGATAATTGAGCTAGTTTTATGTCTTGCCTACAAAGTCATCCTGACAAGTTAAAAGACAGATACGGGGTTGTGTCAAACATTTACCCCAATAAACACCTCAGCCATGTCCTTCAGGCCTGCCGGACAGAAAAGGTTTTCAAGAGAAAGCTAATCTTGTGCTGGGGTGGGGAAAATCTCTTGCCAGCAGTGAGAGGTTTATGCTCCCAGGATGGTACGTCCCATAAAAGCATCTGCCAAATCAGAGCGATCAGGAAATGCGTTTGAAATGAACTCCTGCCAACGCTGAAGGCTGTAATTTGTTTCCACAGAAATCTTTATCCTTCTGTCCAAAAAAAATAAGCAAATGAATACATAAATTAAAATGGTGGGTGCCGGCACTTTAACTGAACTCCATTTCGTCTCATCAGTGGTGGTACAGACTGGCACGCTGTAATCCTGTTTACTCTGAACCTTTCCTAACAGACTCCTCACAGGGCTTACAAGAAATAAGGAGCTTCTGGTTTTCCAAAAATCTAGTAAGAATCAGTGACTCAGGTCACAGGGACTTTTAACTCACCCAGTGCATGAGGTTTCTAAAACTCACAGATTTTAAGAGAATTTGGTTTGTTATCAAAAAAATCGTTTCTAATCACACATAGCTCAGCATGACTGTTGATCCCATTAAATCCTCTGCCTGGTAGGTTCCTGCTGGATCTTTTCTTCTTCAGGAAGAAGCCTGTGCTAGCCACAGGTGGTGAGTTTGCATACGAGGGGTCTATCTCCTGTAAGAAACCTAAGCACAGAGAGATATTTGCAGCTTTGTATACGCTTGCGGGCAGGTGGTTGGAAACACAAGTGCTCAAATTTATCTGCATAGCCAGGTCGCAAAAAAATGCAGGTGTAGGTTCTTTTGAAAGTCTGACTCAAAACATGCCATGCTTTGCTCCTCAAAGTGTACTTTTTCCTCCCTATTCAGAATTCTGAGCCTGTATCCCCTTAACAAAAGAGGCTAGAAAAGCTAAACTCAACGGGATAAACAAAAATGAATACTCTCCCCTGACTCTTTCCCCCTCAACCTCTCCACACAATGCTCCTGCTCCAACCGAAGACACAGACTGCCTTTCACTCAGGTGGAATTTGTTCTTCTTTGCCTTATGCTGACTATTTAGCTCTTTTACAAACAAGCGCAGAATCACAAAGAGCTTATGAGCCCATGTACTTCAGTATGCACCTTAAATTTACCAGAACTAGTGAAATCATATGATGTAGTAACAGACAAAAATTTAAGCACCACGTGCAGGTATTTTACTGAAAAGAAGCATTACAGAGAAGGGAGAAAAGGAAAAGGACTTTTTCAATACATATATACTTTTGAAGTACTGTTCCTGGTTCTGAATTTCAGAAAATATGCATATACGCTTCTCCTAGTAACAAAAATATTTTGCTTTTCTGTAAGCCTGAGTATCTCAAACAGCCTTTTAAACAGAATGATATCAATTATAATTTTTTTTTCAATAACGGTGTCTATTTTTTTACCTTTGGTTTAATTTACAGCATGGTCCAAATTGTTCTTTGGTTTGTTTCTGTGGCATGTACCTGTGCTATCTTTGAACACAAGGCCAAAGGTACAGTCCCAGCAGAAAAAGCTGAAGAAAACACCAGTACGTACTTGAGGCAAGTACCTTCCTCAGTGACCTAAAGAGATAACGTGGTGGGTCAGAAGGCCAGTTGAAAGAATCCCTTCAAGGGATTAAGCAATGGATTGGTAAATTATAGATGTGCAAGAGTCTGGTGCGACAAAACATTGCTATGTAGTTTTATCACAGTGATTTTAAACTAAATAATGGCATATAAATATTCTATGAAACGGAACTTCCAGAGTTAACTGAATGTACTAAACAGAGAAAGTGCTCTGGAGATGGAGCAGTGCCGCAGAGCACCACTGACATCCTAAGATACCTGAAGGGTCAGTAGCTAGTAGTTAGTAATAAACCATTCTAAATATGTGTCCAACAGATGCACAATCTCTCTGGTACTTTTCCATCACATAATCACTTTTCCTCGTACAGCATTCCTCAGTTAAAACCTGCAATCCAGTGAAATGTGAAAATATTGGAGAAGTCAGTCCGATTTTTTAAATTATATGTTCACACAAATAAAAATCTTTGTCAGTGAAAGATTTCTAGGGAACTGAGATCGGCCATATACCCAACAAAAACTGCTAAACAAGGCCATATGTATTCATACAGCTGCACTTTCATTTTTAAGACTAGCTGACAGAGAAAACACAAATGGTAAGAGGGTGCATTTGATTATGCAGAAGTCAATTTGAAGCAAACAATTTATGAAACATATCCCGCTTACACTGCAAGCAATTTGTGAAAAATATAAGGGTGAAAAACAGAAGGGTGGGGCACAGCTGCTGTACTCCGCAGCCACTGGTTTTGCTTGATAGGGACTTCGTTTGAATATTTGAATAAAATCCTCACGCAAATACATATTTTGACAGCCTTGTATGTCTGACTGCCGTTGCCACAAAAGGTAAGGGAATCAGAATGTCAAAGCAATTTTTGTTCTTTGTTTTCAACAGCTTCGTATTGCTAAACTTATCAATATTAACTAGTTAATTCTCGAGGCACTGACGCTGGGATCAAACGTGCCTGTAATCAAACCACAACTGCTCTTGGTCATGGACTATTACACAGATGTCTTAATCTAGATCAAAACTCAGATTCCCTAATTGCATTAACTTTATCATTCTCCTAAAAGTTACCAAAAGATCCTTTCAAATCTCAAAGGTGCACTTCAAAGACATATAATCTGTGAATAAGCAAACCAATGAAGCAGGCTCTGAAAATACCCGTTTTATGAATAATATAAAAAACCCCAAACTGTTCTACACCAATGCTCTGTGCCTACCACACATCATTTACTTTGAAACCCTCCACGTCCTTTCAGATTTATTCCGACTCCTGATGCCAGCTGAGCTGCTCCTCGTACAGGATGTAGGTGTGAAAAACATGATTTATCCCCTTGAGCCACCACGCACCGAACGGCCTAATTCTGAGACCGGTCGACAGGCAGTTAAGGCGTTGGATAAAACGAGAAAATTTAAACTTTGATCACCTCATTCCCGTCCCTGAAGTGCCGGTGTGCCACCAAAGGTTGGCAGCGTGCTCATCTCTTTCCCGCACTGCTCCCGAATGGGACGTGTGGTGCCAAGGAACCCAGCTGTCCGGCTAAACCCTTTTGGGCCAGCAGACAAACAGGCAGGGCTGGAGGAGTCGGCACTCTGTGGAATTAGTTCCGCTAGCGGCAAGCAAGAATAAATACCGTGAATTTAGAGCCATCACTTTGGGGCTCACTTTGCACAGAGGTAAATGACAACATTACCAGTACGGCAGCAGCAAATGAGACTTTGCGATTTCCCAGATGGTGCTGCACCTTTATACAGTAAATATCAGAACATAAACTGCTGGTCTTCTTTTACCCTTCAGGAAGGTAATGCTAAGGGTCTTTCAGAGACTTCACTGCTGTAAACAAACTGGAGAGAAATCTTCAGCAAACAGTTATAACATGCAGAGTTGTCACTTAATTATATGGTTGAGTTACGCTACATATTGAGTGGCACTAATTGCGCTGAAACTGGAATATTACTAACACATAGCTCAGCTATTTCATTTGTGTACACAGTGCTGTTGAGTAATTTCAGCGTCATTAAATATTGGGTTGTCAAGGTATGGATTTCCTAAAGAGCTGCACCTAATACAGTAGAGGCCAAGATCGTGGAGAAGTATGTCTCATCATGAAGAAAAACCCAGCCATTATCTGTAAGTGCAAGCAACTCGCTGTGTAGACCCCCTGAATCTGGCACTCTCTCATTTTACCAGTGTACTTCATGCTCTTGTGGAAAACAAAGCACAATCTGAGCGAGCTCACTGGTGGGCTTTTTCATCGTTAAAATAAAAGAGGTTTGCAGGAAATGCTTTTTCTTCTTCATGCACAATAAGAAGTTAATTGAAAGATAAAAGGGAAGAGAGCATTGAAAGAAAGGAGAGAACTGCAGTAATTGAAGGAAAGGAAAGATGTAGAGGAAGAAAGATATTCATGAAAATAGAGAGAGATCTCAGGAGTCTGCAGAAGGGAGAGCAAAGGATACTGTAGACAACAGAAAGAAGGGCCAAGAACAGAATGCCAAGGATGGCTGAGAAAAAACAATAAGAAGGAAGCGAAGGTTGTTGCAATGGGACAGGGACAAGGCTCCTGATGCAGTGGAGATGCCAAAAAAAAGGGAGGAGACAAGACTTGCTGGAGGAACATGTAAAGCTGTCCCCAACTTTGTCTTCACCAATCTTTGTGTTGTCTAAATGGAAGACATCCATTAAACATTCTTAGTGTCTTTGTTACAAAAAAAAAAATAGTTAATGTACCAGTGTTCAGCCTGTCTGAAGAAGAAGAAATCAGGGTGGTCCCTCCAACTTATCGGATAAATCAGAAGCAGAGGTCCAGAGCCTGGCTCACTTCACTTGAATTACGTGGAAGAAGCAGAAAACGGTCCTTTCCAACCTAAACCATTCTATGATTCTATGACTTAGTTTGCCATTTTGCTGCCATATAAATCTCAGAATTTAGGATTTTACTTCTTAACCTTGGTGTCAAGCAAAATTTTGCTTCCCTTCACACATTACCATTCATTCCAAAGCACCGCTAGAGTATATACAGGCAGAAGTACCTATACATAGAATCACAGAATGGTTTAGGTTGGAAGGGACCTTAAAGATCATCTTGTTCCAACCCCCCTGCCATGGGCAGGGACACCTTCCACTAGACCAGGTTGCTCAAAGCCCCATCCAGCCTGGCCTTGAACGCTTCCAGGGATGAGGTACATATATATACAACAAAAATATAAAATAGTGGCCAATCTGTATCAATATACTAGTACCACATATAGGCCCGAAAATAAAGAGGTTGTCTATATATAAGCAGTAGTAGCAGATCAAGAAAAAATATCAAACATAGAAAACAGGCAGAAAGCCACCTGCCAAAAATCTCCCATCCCTAACTCTTAAAAGATAAGGTGAAAATATGTAGGTACCTGTACTCTTTAAGGGACAGATAAAAAGGGGTTTACTGCCTTTCTGTAGGAGTATATTAACAAAAACAGGTATGCAATACTCAAGGTCCTTTGTTTCAAAAAGTTCAGAAAAGCCTTTCTTTTTGCTGTTGGCTCTTCAAGATGATCCTTGTCAGCACTCATTAAAATGCACTTTTGAAATGAAATGGCTGATCAAAAAGCATGTTTTTCTCTCCTCAGAATGCAATAGGTTTGCTTGGCTTTAGAACTCACCTTCCACAGGTATTAAAAAAGTTATTACTAATGTTTTGGACAGTATGTCTGAAAAAAATCTGATAAATAGGTAGTTCTAAATCTTCCAAAATTACTTCAATAAATCTGGAACTATTATAGTGAAATTTTAGAATGCTGAGCATACAGAATGCACCAAAGACATTCAGCATTTTTCAACATTGAAAGGATATTTTCATTCAAATAGGCTTGTGTTACACTTAATATCTCCTTTTCAAATACCAGATGTTTACAAAAATAAGTGACAAGACTGAAACATGAACCAGTAGAGTTGGGGTTTTTTTTGGTTTGATTTGCATTTTTTGTTTTTTTTTTTTTTATAACTAGCCATGAACATAAAGGCAAACTGGGTTCTCTTGATGGAAAATTCTTTGCTAAAGTGTTAAACAAGAACTAATAGCTATACTAATAGCAAGAACTAGCTATACTATCTTTGCCTTCATTTGGCACAAACAAATTTATATTCTTCCTTTCTCGTTATGACCTAACAAATAAAGTAAAACAACAATTCTATCATATCACTTTTCAGTAATTAAGTAGAGCCATGGTTGATTTAACACCTCTGAAAAACAAGAATGCAAGAACATGCATATTTTAAGAGCATCTGACAATGGCTCTCTATAGGCCAACATTATTACCAATTCTGTCAGGGTGCTATTATGTTGCCTGTACATACTAATATAAACCTGTTTCATTGAAAGCACAATTTAGTTTTGGGAAAATCTACTGCGAACTGATGGTTCCCTTGATTAATACTAGCTCTCGTGTAAGCGGAAAACTAGCAAAAATAATCATGAATTACCACCATCCAGAGAACCAGTCATTAAGAAGAGCAGTACATTCCACACAGTGATACAGAAATAATACTATCAAACCAGTTGCTGCAGTGGTACATTTTAGACTCTTCACCCACATTCTATTCTTCTTATCTGTCGCTACTTGACGTAACTTAATGAACAGAGTAAGTTTAAGATGAAACACTAGACAGATTTTTCTGGCAATCACAGTCACTTCACTTAGCAGAAAGTGTCATGTGACAAAAAGGTTTACAGAAATACTAAAACCAGCAGACTAGTAAGTATCTGTGTATTCAACAAAACCAACGTTAGGTAGTGGCAGTAAAATAAGGTGCATATCTGAAATATTGCTACAGAAAGAAACATTCAAGCAAGAATAAAGACTCACATGCACCATATATTTTACATAGAAAATCTGTAGATCTAAAAGAAGTCCTTTAATGTCGTTTGATGATGGAGGCCTGATGACAAACGATCTGCATGCTGCTTGCACCTCTTACATTGAATTTCTGTGTGACTGTTCTCATAAACCATTTGCACAAGTCAATCAACCTAATTTCCACCTGATTCCATTTTAGGAGCTCTTACAAGCTGAAGACTCACAGAAATATTCAGATCATTCACTTACAAACATCACTCAAATTGCTGAAATCAGTTGCCTAGATTCATTTGTACTGAAGCACTCAAAAGCAATCCACGCGACCACAGGCACATCACAACTATCTATCTTACTTTGGAAACAAATTTCTTCCAAGACCTGATCTCTTAAGTGAAATCTGGGTATGCCAATCTCCTTCACACTACTCTGACTGCACAACAAGCAACAGACGGTACTGAAATTTTCCATCTCCCCCACGGCAGGATATATAAAACGTAGGATTTATGTTCCCTCATATCAAAGAGTGTTTAAATGTGATGAAGGGATAGGATAAGCTGAGAGGCAATGATACCTGCAACTTCAGTCTCAGCCCCATCTGCAGACTGCCCTAAAGATGGGCGGGATCAGGTCAGTCCTTATGAGCTTTATCTGCACCACATCTCCATCAGGGTTCACTTTAGGAGAATATGCCTGGACTCAGCCCTATGAGGCTTGTTCAGGCACAGCTCCTCCCATCTACACCCTGCTATTCATCAAAAATTGAACTTAGTAAATTTGCTCCAAATGTGTAAATAAAACCAGCAGACTTGGAAAGTGAGCATACTCTCTAATGGCTAAGCAACCTCAAAGGGTTCTGTACACAGTATGTCAAAACAAAGCATCAAGGAAATCACACTTGATTTCCTACTATTAATTTTCAGTGAAGCCATACAAAGTATAATTAAAGTCAGAGAAAATTAAAAGTCATGGAATCATGGAGTTTTCAGAGTTGGAAGGGACCTCTAGAGATCATCTAGTCCCACTCCCCTGCTAAAGCAGGATTGCCCAGAGCACATTACTCAGGACTGCATCCAGGCGGGTCTTGAAAATCTCCAGAGAAGGGGACTCCACAACCTCCCTGGGCAGCCTGTGCCAGTGCTCTGTCACCCTCACCGTAAAGAAGTGTTTCCGTGTATTTGAACGGAACTTCCTGTGTTCCAACTTGTGCCCATTGCCCCTCGTCCTGTCGCTGGGAACCACTGAAAAGAGTCACCTGCATTACTGTTGCCATGACTATGTGAGCCCAATACATTACTTAAGAACTACGTCTCCTCTGCTTGTCTCTCATGGAAATGTATATATGAGTTTGAAGTTCAGAAAGTAAAGTATCAAGAACTTCCAGAACTTCCACTTTTCTCTTTTTGGATACAGGTGATTTTTCTGAACAGGTTGCTTCTTCCCTACCATGGCTCTGGAGACATATTCTAGATAAAGTATCTTATGGAATACCAAATTGTGCTAGTTGACAGTTTAATTTTACATTATTTGGCTGGCCATTTAGTTTTATTTACTTAATTTATCAGCTCAAAAGAAACAATGACAGAGAAAGCCACATTGGGAATTATCAAGCAAATAAAATTACACTTGAATTAACGAGCTTAAATTAGCTAAGTGATTTGTTGTGCAGCTAATCATCCTTGATGAAATCAGCTTATACTCGTTTCTCAGGCTCCAAACCATTAGCACTACAATTCTACATACTGGGAATTTGCTGGATCCTGTGCACGACCACAAATGCATCTGAGAGTCCCACTTTCACTGGGTGGTTAGTCGAACTTATCTGAGTCACAGCGACAGGAATCTGGAAGACAAAACGGGAAGATACGCATGAAATATTGAAATAAAAAAGTTTAGACTAAAAATAACAGTTCTGCCAGAATGAACATTTAACCAGTGTAAATTAAAAGTCCTAAATAAATATTTTATACAATACAGCATATTATTACTAAGGATTTATTGAAGATTGAAATTACTGGTTTTCATTTTTCTTTTATCTGAGTTTGCTTTGCTTCTTGTATAACAATATTCATGTAAACACCTAGAGGTAGAACAATTGTAAATGACAAAAACAGAAAAGGGTAGTAATTTTCAGTAATTTATTTCCCCCAGTTGAAGGAAAAGTGGGATGGTGTGCTAGTATCAGATATGGATGAGGAGGTGATGCCTACTGTTGAACACACCAACTGTGTAATTCCAGCTTGGGATGAACATCTTAAAAGCTTATGGCTCAGTTACTTTGCCCGGAAAACTCTTTGGAGAGTTATTTGAAGAGAGCTTTGGCCCAACGATATGCGTGTTTAGTATGTCTTGGAATAGCAGAGAAAATATCAGTGTCGTGGAAAATGCCAGCTGCTCACTTGCCAATATGTAGAGGAAGAAATAAAAAGACTTAGATAGCCACAGACCAGTCCAGCTTTACATAGCAGAGATATTGATGCTGGGCAACGTGGTTGTATGAAAATAGGTGTCAAGTTTGATTTCATTCTTTGGGCAAGATTGCTGCTCTGGCTGATACTTGTATAGATGCAATAGCTGTAGAATTTTGTAAGGTGTTTGACTGAGTGACTTGTAGCATTTACACAATATTTATACAGTTAAGTAGACTGACTCATCACAAACAGAAGCCATCACTAAAGCAGCTCAGACCAATAGTGCGTCTTTACAGTATATCTTGCTTCTCCAGACATCGGACCGAGTATTCAAAGTTTTATCAAAGACTGGGAAGGAAACATAAATTTAATGCCTAGCAGTTCTGCAGATGACACTGGCAGAGTAAAAATAATGAAATGCCTGAATCTATTAGCAAAGTTAGACCCTACAAAAATTGCAAAGTTATAACTCAGAGAAAAAAAAAAGCGCGAGGTAGAGGTTTGGGGACCACGTTCTAGAAAGCAGCAGTTCTGGAAGGAATCTCAGTATTGCAGTGGATTAACAACCCCAGCTGTCAGAAGGGACATCGCAGCAAGAAAACTTAATTGATTTGGTTACACAAACAGTGAAATATAGCCTAGGACTGGGGTGGCCATTTACCCGTGCCTGAACATTAGATCATTACTGAAACGTTACACAGACTCTATTTCTTACACAGGATCTATTTCTTAAAAAGATGCTGAAAACTTAAGAGATGGAAGATTAAAAGAGTCATAAAAATATTTTGAAAATTTTTGCAGTTCTCAAATGCCATTAACAGAAGAGTTAAAGAGCTCTATCTATTTGGCTTCTTAAAAGGAAAATGGAAAGCTGGCTAGATTACCACAAGCAAGTACTGCCATGGAGAGAAATTACTCAGGGGCTAAAGAGTTTTTTCATCTAGCACAGAAAGATATAACTTCCAGAAGCTGGAAGCTGCAAACAAATATCTTCAAAGCAGAATAAGCCACATGTTTTTATGATTGCATGTTATTAACCACTGGGATAAACTACCAAGGGAAATTATGATTCTCTACCCAGTGCTGCTTTCAAATCACAGTTGGATATCTTATTTCTCAAAGTTGGCCTTCAGTTAACCAGAAATTACTAGGCTGAAAACAGATGAAACTGTATCAAGTGTAAGAAACTGAGACACAAGGTGCTAACTCAGCTAATCTAATAGTGTGCTCTGGCTTTACCTGTGAAAAAGTACCAAAATTATACCGTTGGTCATTATTTTTCACATAGCAGAAAAATGCCAAAGTAAAAAGCTGGTTACACATCCAGTGAAGGAGGATTCAGTATTGTCTACATGCCAATTAATGGCATGACTTCTCGTACTTGAGCTGAGCATCGGTAGTTCTCCTCATTCCCAAAATACCATTTAGCTGTGCTTTTTCCTGATTACACTGGTAGCTGTCTAGGAAAAGTTAAATTGGAGAATATTAACAGAAAAAGTGAGTTCTGGTGAATTAAATAGTATGATAAATTTCCTTTTCTTTTACTTGATTTAGTGACTGGTTTAGTTGATTTATTTAGGGGTTCTTGCATACATGATCTGCTTTGGTATAATAAAAGGAATGATAAACCAACACGGAAAACAGAAGTGGCTTGGAAATACTGCTAGTAATACATCAATTTAAGTTTGGCTTATATCAGCTTAATTATTGGAGAATGTGACATATTGCTGCAAAATAATGATTAAGAACACAATCGTACTTATGTAGGGTTTTCATTGCCAGTTTCCTAAAGAGTTATTAATTACTCTACAGGCCAAACTGCATGAAACTTAATCAGGAATTTCAAGTTGCATAAACTGACATATTGCAGTTATTGGAGAATGTAGCATAAGAAGGCTGAGCCATATTTCCAAAGTCTTCAAAATAAGAGACTCGCTGAATTCAGAATTAAGTTTATAAACTTTCTCCAGCATGAAAGTATAAACAAAATAAGGGAATTATTCACCATCTCAGAATACTGTAGAGAAAAGCTTATATTAACTATCAAAGAAACTGTCTTAAAAGATTTTGAGGAGGATACTCTAGAGAAGCAATGAAAGTCAAGTTAGAAAAAGCACTGATAGGAAGGACACAATGACTCTCTCTTCCCAGCTAGAGAAGTAATACAGCAGATGAAGAAAGGAATCAGAGTTTTATGGGCACAAAACGTAGTTGGAATTGGCATTATGAGTAGGTGTGTGACCAACAAAATATGCTGGCAAAATTGGCGGCTCAAGGCATAAATTGTGTCTGATACATGAAAAGAATTATACTCATTTTCACATGTGAGTACAAACCAGGAATTTGAACCAGAAGGCCTTGAATAAGCCTCCTTAATTTTAAGTCTAGTGCCTTATCACATGTTTTTTCTGAATTTGTGAATAATTGAACAATTTGCATCTCGCCCTCAAAAATTATGATAACAGAAAACTAATTTGTCTCCTTTTTTTTTTTTTTTCTTTTTTTCAGGAAGGAGTGTTTGGTTCTTGCAGTACAAATGCCACAAGTGGTTTGTTCTTGTTGTTTTTTTTAATATAAATTTATTTTCATTACCACTTGGTTCAGAGCTTGAAAGTCACTTTCAGTTTCACTATTTAATAAAAATTATGCATGACTCAGTGATATCTACTACTAAAGAAGGATGCAGTAGCCAAGTTAAACAGAGAATACAAACAAAAACTTCAAGATAAATTGGAAAATTTTGTAGCAGAAATATCTCAGTAGATTTTTCCAAAATCCCTGCAGGTGTCTACTCTCTTCTGCTGGGCATTCTACCCAGAGTGAAGAATTTGTGGGATTGTTTTCTAAAACAAATCAGAAAGTTGTAGTAGGGTCCAGTCTAAGAGAAGAAGCAGCCAAAATTTTAGATGTATGTTTTAGAAACAGGGTTTAGAAACAAGTAGTTTTGGTAAGGAAACCATAAATCGAGTGAGTATAGCCAGCTCTTCAAACTGAGGTACAGCCTGTGTCAAACTATTAGTCATATAGATAGAAATGGAGTCAAAGTAGAAAGGAATCCATGACCCAGGAAAACTCTTTCATTCTCTTGAAAAACTACAGCGTTATTAAACCTGTATTTACTAAAACATACATTTATTGGAAAAATAAATAGTTTTACAGAACTGAATACTTCAGTCACTCGGTGATGAGTGTACTGAGTGCTATTTTATAGGTGAAATCTTTTGAATAAGATGTCAAGATAAAATGGGCTTTTACCAGTTGATGGCCTATTAGGAAATATGCCATTTTGACAGAAGGCTTATAGTAAATGAGAAAATAATTTATTGAAAATTACAGTGAAACACGGGTAGCAAGCAATTAGCTGGTGTTCCGAATTCCTCACCTGAGTGGCAAGATATGCCATGACAGGCTGACACAGATTCATAGAATTGTCTTGGTTGGAAGGGACCTTTAAGGTTATTGAGTGCAACCATCAACCTAACACTGCCAAAACCACCACTAAACCATGTCCCCTAAGCACCACGTCTACACATCTTTTAAATACCTCCAGGGCTGGTGATTCAACCACTTCCCTGGGCAGTCTGGTCCAATGTGTGATAACCCTGATGGTGATGTTAAACACATGAATAGTAAGCTAGGAATGTGCCAGTGGTTGCTAATGGGTGGCAGAGGTTTTTATGGCCTTACAGTCAGAGGATAGATTTTAACTAGAATCATTCCAAAGTGTATGTTACCATAGACAATATGAGCCCTTGTGTTGTACAAGTCACCAGTTTATGAATAAGCTTCCCAAATGCATTAGCGCTGGGGCCACTGACATATATATTTTAGATTATATACTTCAACAATAGGGAGAAAGATAATTAGAATTCATGTTGAATTCTATTCATCATTGAGATCAGTGATCTAGACAGTATTTTCCAGAGTTCTCCAACTTTATTCTTTTCGACTTTGAGGATGTCAGAATCTTACCCTTCAAAAGAGAATAAAATAATGGCCTCTGACCTTATTCTGAAGGAGATGGTAAGCAGGGTGCAATTGCTGCCCCACTTCAAAACTGAGACAAAGATAAGAGCCTGAGTATGCTGCAAAATAATAATTAGGAACACAATAGTACTTATATAGGGTTTTCATTGCCAGTTTCCTAAAGAGTTATTAATTACTCTACAGGCCAAACTGCATGAAACTTAATCAGGAATTTTAAGTTGCATAGTTGTATGCACTGATCACCTCATAAAATAAAAGATCCTGTCTCCATGTTAATATTTTTGATAATAATAACAGAGGCAAAGAAATGCCAGATGTGTACAATGCAGGCAGAATATCCATGAAGACTGTGCATTTTTTTCTTTTAGTTTTCAGGAAACAATCACAAGAATATTTTCCATCATGCATAGCAGGAGCATCAATTCTATCTAAGTGCTAGCACTTAATCAGTTCCATTCAATTCTGCCTCCTTCACAGTAGAAAGAAAGTCTACTACAAGTCTCATTTAGAATTGTTTTCCAACTTCACATATTAGGCAATTTGAACAAGCATTTCAACCTTAATAATCGTTTCTGGATGACTACATAAATAGAGAGTCATTACTATTTAAATGAACAAAGAAAGCCTTCAAGCCAATGAAATTAAGAAAAATATCCTAAACCATTAATAAAGCCTTTGGTACCTTTGTCTAATTTGTCCTGTATTAATCATGGACAGAAAAAGAAAACAAATGCTACACTAAGGAACATTAGCTATAAGCACTAGCGGGAAAAGACTATATGGAATAATTATTCTGTTCAAAAAGAAGTAAAGCTCTTGAAAATTGAACTTTGGTGAAATTTAGAACTTAAGAAAAAAGCGTTCACTACTAATACATAAAAAAGTATGCCTTTGCAGAAAATTTTATTACTGTGTTCTGCTGGCTAGTTTGCATTTTAATGCATTTCATATGTAGTAGAGGTGCACCAGTAAAATTTTCCAGTCTGCTGATGTTTCCTGACATGTTGACCAATTTGCCAGAACACTTACAGATGGTGTAAGCAAAGCTATATTTAACATGGAAGGTGTATGCACTGTAAACAAACTAAATCGGTAAAGAAATAAATATTTGACTTGCTATAGGACCTTGCTCTATTTCAAATTGATTTTACATTTTGAAAACTTGACTGTACTGCTCCTCCCACCCATTAACTCTTCCGAAAGATATTCTGATGTTTCCAGATTTCACTATCCTGGTGGCTCAGCTCCATCCTGGTGGGTCAGGTCCTCTAAATTTTTACTTTTTCAGAATCTATTCTGGATTTTGGATAACAATTGTGCCTTTCAGACTGCTTCCTATTGGGCAAACAACAGAACACAAAAGACTCGGCAGAACAGCTCCTTTGATACTCGGTAACCATAGCCAAGATCCTGCCTTGGTGGTCAACACCAGGTTTACGAAGTAGCAAACCTGATGTGGGAGCAGGAAGGATATGAAAGAGGGCACCTGAATGGTTTGAATAAATAAGAAATAAAAGCAAAATTTACTTGAAGTGCTTTAGACATAAAAGTTCCTAGTTGTAGCTCCCTTAAAAGTATAATCACAGTTATTTTAAACGTAGATAAACGCCTGGTGTCACTAGTACAGAACCCCTGTGGGATGCTTTACAAAGTTACTGGCAACCTGTCTGCTGCATTTCTTACATGGTGTTTCAGCTTGGAGACTTTCAATGACAATGTAATGAAGACCTCACAGATTTGCCATACATCACTGTCATTTTTGATGAACTATGATGCTGAAATGAAATGGCACCAAAAAGATGGTAGACATCTTCTCATACAACTTTTACTCATGCTAGTGAACACTCACACGAGTAATCTTACTGGAGTTAATGGGGCTTCTGACAACATGACTCACCAGCGAGAGAAATGATTCCAGAAGGAAGGACTTCCTCAGAAAGCAATGGATTCTGCACTGGAAAGTAAATCAATTCCTAGCCAGATTTACAAGCACTAGAGTCAAGTTTAAATTTACAGGAGTCTCGGTTTTTCTGGTTAGACAACTTGTGTCTGATCAGCGATTGGCAATTTTATTCAATTTTCCTCATTTAGGTGAAAAGCTAAGGTAGTTTTAGTGGAGGAAAAGCTTCAAATAAAGAGTGTAGACTTCTGGAAATGTCAGCCTCCAAATCCATTTCCCAAGTAATTCCCAATGGAACACGCTAGTTGTAGCATTCTAAAATTTTAGAAAAATCTTCTGTTGAAAGATTTACAGATCACTACTATGTTACTACTACCACTTAAAAAAGTGTCTTTCCTTAACTATGCGCAATAGTTCTAAAGTGATATTTGGTAATTCCATTCAGGGCAAGAATAACTCATGACAGGGGATTTCAAAGATTCAGCAGTGGAAAAAATGTAAATTATCCCCTTTGTAAATTCCAATTTTTCTGTCTCAGGATTAATGAAAAGAACCTTAATAACTCCTCCCCACAAAAGCACTGTGGCTCCGGAGGAAGCTTCCAGTAGTGCATGAGAGCAAGTAGCCTATGCCACTGTAGCATAGAAATTGTTTCTCCACAGATTAAACGATGTACGTGCATGCAATTCTAGGGATGCATATGTGACTAATGAGGTAGCCTATTTCCTCCTGTCTTCCTAAATGAAAAAAGTTTTCCACTGCCTGGCACTCCGCATCATCATTTACATTTATGCAAAATGAACACAAGATACTATCAATTCAGAGCAACAGCTTTTATCACCCATATTACATTCACTTTGCGCAGGGCTGGACACTAACAGACAGGGCAGAGCATCTCATAACCACAAATAGCAGTCTCCTGAAAATGTCACCATTTTAATGTCAGAATGCTTATATAGTTCTTGTCAAATTTATCTTGAAATTTCATATCGAAGTAGTGTCCCTCCCCACTTCTCTGGGTCCTGAAGGCAGGAACTTTTCTGCGGTCTTTAAAACATTTTTTTTTTTTTCTTTAAAAAGGTTTCAACAACAGGAGATAAACAAAGCTCTGGCGCACACTCCTTTGATCAAGCACAGGCTCCATGGTGCTAAGCAGAGCAAAGCTTTCACGAAGCTGGAGTCAAAATGCAAATAAACTGCATTTTCATCGATTAAGACTATTAACCTGTACATAACATTCAGAAACAGAGCCAAAGCAGACCTTGCGTCAGCGTGTCTTTTACAAGATAAGGAAAGCCAGGGACGTGGGCACACCAGCAGTTTCTTGTGTCTACAAAACTAACCCAGTAAGAGTATTTGGTTTGCAAGGTGCAAAGACATCTATCTTAGGTGAAGATACGACTGCAGCTAGCAGAATAACCCACATCCTCACTCGCTTTCTAATGAAAGGGAGAGGAATACTATTATTTCTGCTTCGTTCAGGTGCATGGCTTCAACACAGGCACGAAAAATGAGCCTGAAGGCTCACAACTGGTTTATAGCAGAGAGAAGCAAACCCAGATTTCTCCAAGTTTGGACAATCAGTCATATCACTGATTACATTGTTTTAATATAAGGAGGATAACAGCGAGACATCGTGAAGAGAACGTCATGCTTCGAATGCCAAACTGATATTAAAATAACCAGAAAAAGAAAGAAATTGTTCTTTGTCCCTAGAGATTTGAGCTTATCTATCTACAAGCCAGTTTTTTCTTACTTGAACATTGAAATATGTCAGTTGCCAAGAAATGACAGCTGCAGGAAAAAGGTTGCCTTTTAATACTAACCAGAAAAAAAATAGAGTTTTTTCAAACAGGCCCAAATTAGGTGAACTAATTGAGAAAATTAGACCTTACCTTTCAAAACCCAAGAGGAATTTACTAAAAAAGCAAGAATTTACTAAACAAGCAAGAATTTACTGAACACTCAAAACTTACAACCACCTAAAAAAGGTCAGTTGAAATCGAGGAGTAGCACATTTGAGCCATGTTGATGGTTTTCAAGTCCATCACATGAACAACCCTTTTAAAATAAAATGTAATTTTCAGCCAAATAGTGATCTTAAAAGTAACATAATAAAACGATCTTATATAGCTGAACTTTCAAATTTCCACCCCGCCCCGCAAAAAAAAAAAAAAAAAAAAAAAGTAGGGAAATTCCTGGCAAGTATAAAGTCATTTGTCTACTTAAATGACAATTTTCAGACCCAACTTACTTCTTTGTAGCCGAAAATGATACGCCCATCATTGAGAAGGGTGGCCTGAAAAGTGAAACTGCCCAGGTTGTAATTATCCTGCAGATGTACATGGTCCCACTGGACAACTAGTGCTGTGCCTGTGAACCCCAGAGTGGGGGTAGAGAGGCAAAGGGAAGAAAAAAATGTGAGAAAAATATTAACTGAGTGTAGGAAAAGTACTTAACTGCAGTTACTTGAAACAAAAACAGTGATTTGTCTCTTTTTAGCAGCTTTCAGCTCAACATCTTGAAATGCTAAGGATATTACAAACACAAGTCACAACTGAAATCCTCTCAAAGGTAGACACCACAGTGCCACAAACAACTACCTCAACAACTCGCACAAAAGTCTGCTAAAGCAAGAGCGGTCAAGTCACTTGTTTGGAATTGCACAAGGAGTCAACAACCACTAAAGGTAGGATCCAGCACTTAGAGTTTAGATGTGCTGCCACAACCACTGCTCTGCAGTGGCTTTTTTTGCACTGTATATAGATATATATACACTCTGATGACTTTGAAATGTGAAGTGCTAATAGCATTGCCTCTTTAGTAAAAGTTATTATTTGAGGAATTCAGATTCTTCCATTAACTATGCATTAATATGAATAGCATTTATTTTTTTCTGCATGGTGCCAGCCCGTGCTGAGGTTCTGCAAGTTGAAAAATATTAGGTGTTGGTAATAAATAAATGTAGTTTAAATTAAAACCACTAAGAATTCATAGATGGGGTAAATATTGAGTCTGGTGCGCAGAGATTTAGTTGCAAGAGACTAGTTAATATTCATGGGAGTTCTCTGGCTGAATATCTACTTATTGCACTAAAAATGTACCCCAAGTGAGTTGCATACCTTGTGAGCATGTTTTACAGATGTTGAGGGTTACAGACACATTCAAGCAGCCTGGCTTAAAGACACTTATCACCAGAACTGTGTTTACTGAAAATGACTTTTTCCTCTTTATATGCCTTCCTCAACTCACTTCTCTCTTTGGCACTAATGGGAGTTATGTGCTTTGATTCACAACAGTTCATTTCTTCCTGGAATGTTCAAGCTGGGTCAGTATGCATCCAGCTCAATGCATTTTTGATGTATCCTTGAAACATCTTTTGTCACAGATCTTCAGTGCTGTAACTTTCATTAACACACCTTGTCAGGGGATGTCATGAAACTACGAGCATGCAAATTTTTGGCGCACACTGCACTTAGCCCACCGCTTTATTGGCCCATGTGTCTTTCAAAAGTATAGCACATGGTCATTAATTGTGCACGGAGTGTATTTTTCCTTCTGTGACCACATTCATTAACTGCTCTCTGAATATTTATTTGAATGTATTAAATTTCATTTTAAAGGAATTTAAAGGGACTTTTAAAATTATTGGAGCAAAAGTAGACCCAATGTCTTATAGTCAGTCTTTGAGCACCTTAGATCTTTGTGCATCTCAGAACCCCAAGCTAAAGTGGAAGTCAGCTGCCCCCAAAACAGTCTTCTCATTCCCAGGGCCTTTATGTAGATTCATGTGTTCCTTGCGGTTAGCTTCATGAGTGAGACTTCAATGAGTTGCCACACTCTGTCCTTGCTCACTACAGAAGCTGCTCTAAAGCAGCACACTTACTCTCAGGGATCAAACATGGATGCATAAGAAATAAGGAGCTAAAGATACAATTTCCTCAGTTCCTTTTTATTTGGGGTAAGATAGCAAATTGTTTGTCCTAAAGCACATGGGGTCCAAAAGACCATGATTCCTTACACATGAAGAGATCCAAAATCTCGCAGAAGTATTCAACCTTGTCACGAAAGCTATCTGATACACAGTCTGATACACTTGGTATGAAGACTGGAAGTCAGGAATACAATGAGAATTAGCAATGTTTTCCCCAGAATCCTCAGATTCTTTCAGTAAAGAGCACAAGCCTGTGCAGGACCCTCTGGATGGCATCGACCGCTCCGCACGTCTTGGTGTTGTCGGCAAACTTGCTGAGGGTGCACTCAATCCCACTGTCCACGTCACCAAAAAAGATGTCAAACAGCACCAGTCACAGTACTGACCCCTGAGGAACACCATTCGTCACTGGTTTCCACTTGGACATCGAGCCATTGACTGCAACTCTTTCAGTGTGACCATCCAGTCAGCTTCTTATCCATTGAGTGGTTCATCCATCAAACCCACGTCTCTCCAACTTAGAGACCAGGATGTTGTGGTCAATGCTTTGCACAAGTCCAGGTAGATGACCTCAGTTGCTCTCCTCTTATCCACCAATGCTGTAACCCCTTCGTAGAAGGCCACCAAATTTGTCAGACATGACTTGTCCTTGGTGAAGCCATGTTGGCTGTCACCAATCAGCTCCTTATTTTCCATGTGCCTTAGCAGAGTTTCCAGGAGGATCTGCTCCTTGACCTTACCGGGTACAGAGGTGAGATTGACTGGCCTGTAGTTCCCTGGGTCTTCCTTTTTTCCCTTTTTCAAAATGAGGGTTATATTTCTGCTTTTCCAGTCAGTGGGAACTTCACCAAACTGCCACGTCTTTTCAAAAATAACGGAAAGTGGCTTAATAACTTCATCTGCCAGTTCCCTCAGGACCTGCAGATGGATTTCATCAGGTCCCATGGACTTGTGCACCTTCAGGTTCCTCAGATGGTCTCGTACTTGATCTTCACCTGGTTCTTCATTCTCACAGTCCATGCCTTTGCCTTCTGTGACTTGGGCAGTGTGGTTAGAGTCCTTGCTGGCGAAGACTGAGGCAAAAAAGTCATTGAGTACCTCACCCTTTTCCATATCCTGGGTGACTAGGTCTCCTGTTTCGTTCCAGAGAGTGCCCACATCTTCCGTAGTCTTCCTTTTATCACTGACATGCTTACAAAAGTTTTTCATGTTGCCCTTGATATCCCTGGTCAGGTTTAATTCTGTCAGGGCTTTAGCTTGCCTAACCTGGTCCCTGACTGCTCAGGCAGTTTCTCTGTATTCTTCCTGTCCTTGCTTCCTCCCTCTGCAGGCTTCCTTTTTGCTTTTGAATGTGTCCATGAGCTCCTTGTTCATCCATGCAGGCCTCCTGCTTTTTTAGCCTGACTTGTTGGGATGCATCACTCCTGAGCTTGGAGGAGAATACTAACCAGCCTGAATACTAACCTTAACTAACCAGCTTCCCTGGGGCCCTCTCTCCTCGAGTGCTTTATCCCATGGTACCCTACCAAGCAGATCCATGAAGAGACCAAAGTCTGCTCTCCTGAAGTCCAGGGTAGTGAGCTTGCTGCGCATCCTCCTTGCTGCCCTAAGGATATTGAACTCTACCATTTCACGATCACTGCAGCCAAGGCTACCCTTGGGCTTGACGTTCCCCACTAGCTCCTCCTTGTTGGTAAGGACAAAGTCCAGCATCGCTCCTCTCCTCATTGGCTCCTCTACCACTTGGAGAAGGAAGTTGTCATCAATGCTTTCCAAGAACTTCCCGGATTGCTTGTGCCCCGCTGTGTTGTCCCTCCATCAGATATCAGGGTGGTTGAAGTCCCCCATGAGGACCAGGGCCTGTGAATGCGATGCCGCTCCTATCTTTCTGTAGAGGGCCTCATCCACTCGCTCACTCAGATGACCTGTAGCAGACCCCCACTGTAATGTCACCTGCCCCGGCTTCCTTTAATCCTTACCCGTAAGCTCTCCATCAACTGAATGACTAGATTGAAAGGAAAGGTTATGACTAGGTGCAAAGTTTACTTTGAACCCTGATCTAAAGAATAAAAATTAACACAGCTGGCTGGAAACATATTTTGGACACATTCATAATTTGTGCTTAAGTTCACTATGAATAAACATACATATAATGGCACAGACTTATCCAGGAAGATTTAAAAGAATCATAGATCTCATGAAATTACGTCATCATACTAAACTCTCTAAGTTTTAAATTCAGAATAAACATTCACGGCCGTTGTATTTGATCTCTAAAGGCCTGAGGTAAGACACCAGCTGCCTTTTAATCACATAGGTCACTTTTTCAAAATATTGATTATAACGGAAACATCCACACACTCAAGGCCTTTGAAATATCTCACAGAGCTTCAGGTATAACACTGCAGTTTGCCTTTTACCCTTTCAATGGCTTATACAATGGACTGTTGAGGACTTGTGGTGTAGATGAGTGTATTGGATTCCAATCCTGGGACTCCATGCACACTTAGTCATTGACAGGTTTATTAACCTTATACCTGCCCTGCTTCTGTGTATTCTTGCTACTGCATTCCACAAATGATATTTTCAGTTTAGCTAGTGGGTGGACAGTATTTACTACATATATTTTGAATTAACAGGAACTTGCACTTTTATACAAGACAGTTTTCTCCTTTTAAAACTGATAAACTACGTCACTAGTTTGAGTTTATGTACTTTTAACATCCAGAAGATAACTGTCCGATTAGGAGAATGCATTCATGACTGTTTAACTGTGTTCTAAATTAAGAACTGTTTATGGATGTCTAGGCACATGCTTTATACAGCCTGTGAGTAGAAAAAATAAAAGAACAAAAAAAATATTAAGAAACCTTCAATTTTTCCTTCAAAAATAGTTATTTAGGAAAATATGAAGAGTCAAGGGACACAGACACATTCATTTATGAAGGACTACTACATACCATTATCAAAGTATCTGACTGTTGAATTTCTTGACACACTGGGGTCAAAATTTGCCATTAAGGGTGCAATGTATTGTGTAGCTGTTAGCATTCGATGCACAACTTCTCCAGTATATATGAAACCTACAATAAAAAAAAAATATTGAGACCGTTTCAGTAACTTCTGAAAAGATTTAACAGAACGGCAGGTTGAACTAGGCATTGCCAGAGCATAAAAGGGTCATCTGAGAGAAATTAATCCCACCACCAGTTTTACAGTGAATTAAGTAAGAGCTAAAATTTCAGGTAAATGTCTGTGATGGCTGCCAGAAGAACAAGATCCAAGATGAACAACGGCACAATTATTTCAAGAAGCAAGTTTTCATACAGAAATAAAAACAGAGCAAACTCAAGGAAGAATAACTAGTTACGGACAAAATGCAGATATGTGGCATAATCAAAATGAGCCATTTTGCACCATGCATATTCCATAGTGCTTTCTATCTCTTCAAAAATTCTGCCTTTTTTTTTTTTTTTGGTTTTTGCAAACTGTTACCTCTTCAAAAGGTAGTCTAACCCTTTTTCACATTTCTAGAGACAGAGTAACAGGCTATTTCAGACAAGAAGAGGTGACAACCTTTAAAAAAAAAAAAAGGTCAGATGAAGAGTGGAGCAGATAGGATTTTTTCATTATTATAAGTGAAGCAGCATTTCCGCTACATTCTCTGTGGTGTCAGGTCTCACCAGTTTATCCTATTCATCCCTGAATCCACAGTATTCCTCGGATCAACAGTGGGCTGCTTCCATCAGAAGTGCTCACCCAAAACCTCTTACTGGTTTGGAACTGGAGTTCTTACTTCAAGGAAGAACAGTCATCTATGGTGAATACAATAATGCTGCAGTTTTCTTCAAAGCAAAACTTTGTGTACTGTAATGGCAAGAAACCCCTGCCGTTTTAAACAATAAATGGTCTACCAATAAACCTGCATTTTTGGGGTTTGACAACTCCACTTCAACTGACTAGCGGGAGTAACATCTTTAGATGCCCCAACCTAAAGCCTGACTTAAAAACTCCCACTGCCCTAGAGAGTCTTAAGTTTTATTTCAGCTTTTGCCTTGCTGGTCAAAACTGAGAAACTTTGAAAGACTAAGGGAATTGGGTCTCTTTAGTCTGGAAAAAAGACGGTTGAGGGGGCACCTGATCCATGCTTATAAATACTTAAAGGGTGGGTGCCAGGAGGATGGGGCCAGGCTCTTTTCGGTGGTGCCCAGTGACAGGACAAGAGGTAACGGGCACAAACTTGAGTATAGGAAGTTCCACCTAAACATGAGGAGGAACTTCTTTACCTTGAGGGTGGTAGAGCACTGGCACAGGCTGCCCAGGGAGGTGGTGGAGTCTCCATCTCTGGAGACATTCAAAACCCGCCTGGACGCGTTCCTGTGCAACCTGCTCTAAGGTGGCCCTGCTCTGGCAGGGAGGTTGGACTAGATGATCCCCAGAGGTCCCTTCCAACCCTATGATTCTATGAAACTTTAAGTGGATTGGAGCTACAGATAAATCTTCAAAACTAAGGTTTGCATATTACCTCTCAAAGTATTTGCCAGATGGTGCCTTATGCTGTCGTGTTTGCTTTTTCTCCTTCTGTTGATTTAATGAAGTATATTCCAACAGCAAAAACCCCGATAACAACAAGAATATTAGAGTCGGCTGAAAATTTTCTAACAGAAAAAATTCTATTTGAAAGACATCTCACAGAAATTCAATTCTTTATCTGCAAATGATAGTATCCAATGCAACAGTATTTATGCTGGTTTGTATTTTCTTTTCCTTTTTCAGCCATATTGAGAGTCTCTCTCCCTCCACAACCCCTTTTATTGTCAAGCCCAAGAGGTCCTTTCTTCTCACATTTAGTATCATCGCATTACAACACAAGATGAAGTAGCATATAAATTTATCTCTAAAACACAATTGTGAAATTCCAGAACTAAACACAAACCTGAACAAACCGAATTACCCTCAAGGTAGAAATACCATTTTCCAGCCAATTCCAGTTAATATATGTTATTAAAAAAACATTAGTGTGCCACCCCACTTTCTTAACAATAGTATCTCCATCCTAACCACTGTGAGATGAGACAGGTTTGTTAAAAGAGTTGTTTGATATGATATAGGAGATCTCTGAGAGCACGAAAAAAAATAACAAGTTCCTGGAGTACTGTAGGTATCCTACTCCTGTCCTCTCCTGAAACACATTGCTAAATGCTTGCTAAATGTTCATGCAACTAGTTCTAGAAGTCGTAAGATGCTATAAACAAACAAACAAAAACAAACAAAAAAGGTTGTTTTTTGGAATAATTTTCTTGCATGGCTGCAAGCAGTTAAGGTCAAGTACCATGAAGTCAACTCAAGTGGAGGTGATAGGAGACCTAAGAAAAAGCCAGGTGTGGAGAAAATACAACAAAATATTCAGTTGGAAACATCTGACATTGACAAAGGGGTGAGCTAGGAACCCAGGCATCTTTGCTTCATTTAGAACACACCTATGTGTTCAAATGATATAGTATATTAATATCTGGACACCTCCTAACCACTAAATTAATTATTAGGACTAAACTACAACAGTCTTTTTTTTTTTTTTGGCGGGCAGGAAATTCTTTCAGTTAAACATCTAAATACCACTTTTCTCTTCTGCTCATGGACAGGGAGAGAGAAACACCAATTAAAAAAAAAAAAAATCTGCCCACACATACTTACAAGTCATGTATAAACCTGAACTTTCAGAACATACAATTGTGGCAGTAATTTTACTCTATAACTCATCATTTTAGGATAGCCAACAGTCCTGCCAAAGCATAGTCCCTGAAATACATTTTCATTATTTCCTATTTATTGCTGTCTGCTTCTAAAATGTCATTCCCTCGAGAAATATTCCCTCGTGCTTATTTAGACATTTTAAATACATATCATTTGATAGAATATTTGTGCCGCTTATTATCCCTATGGTCATGTGCACACATATTTTAACACAATCTTGGACAGGTCTATAACCTTGAAACCATCCCTCAAAAATATTTTGAAGATAATATAAATAAAACCTTTGAATCCATATTCATGTATTACAATTAGCCTTCATACTTCAGTACTTATTCATCCCTTGCACAATGGTCCTATCTTTACACACAGTTTCCCTTTCATGCTTTCATCCCATTTACAGTATAAATGTCACCATTATAACTAATAATGAGGCAGATACAATAGGAAAAGAAAGGACTTAATTGTGCTGGAACACATAACTAAGTAAATCAGCCCAGGTAATTAGTAACCACAGAGCGTATTTCCAAGTGTTTGCCGGATGCAGCTTTACTTTAGACAAAAATGGAAAGCAGGAGGTGGATGATAGCTGGGAAGCAGGCAGGCCTTGCATGAAGATCATTCTAATGAGAACTCCAGTCATGCGTTGGAACAACTTGAAAAGAAACACAAAGTCATTTCAAATCATCCCAGAGATTCAAAGGCTGAAGCCACTGTTGAGCACGGACATTTTATCATTGCCACTACAACTTAAAGAAAGCAGCAAATGTAAAATTAACTTATTCCAGAATGGACTTCCGCAGAAAATTGGCTTATACTATCTGTGACCTAATTTTCTGACAGTGGTAAATGCCCATGGTTGGTTCATTTAGTCAAGGAAGAATTTTTCAGACCTGCAATTTCCTGAACCACTTAATCTCTCCTTTGTTGGAGGGGTTGGTAGAGCTCTCTTCCAAAACTCTCCACAAGTGCTATACCTACAAGCATAATGTGCTCCTAAATACTGGAATGAAGACAAATAGGAAAGAGTGCTCAGCATTTTTTAAGTTTTATATGTATATACAAATCTAACTAAAACTAGGGATGAACTAATACTAAAGCCACTTGTAAATCAAGGACTCCTAGTCCTCACAGTGTACAAATGAACGCTTACGCAAACAGAGGTGAAAACTGCATATATATACACATATAACCACTTAAATACAAAAGTACAATTCCACTTGATGTGGGACCCTGACTTGATTTAAAAATGCATTTTACATCTGAATTTATCCATTCCAAAATATGCTTCGTATCTGTTCATTTTAACATATTAGATTTACAAATAAGATTTATCATACAAGATTACAACAATCCGCACACAAGCTTTCTGCGGTTTCCTTCTTCTACTCCCAGCTGTGCACAAAATCAGTACCACTTAAAAAGTTTTTCGACAATGTTTGCCAGAATACAGGTGCAAAGCAGCACAAGCAATGAGCCCTTTGAAGTTGCTATTGAGCGTGTATAAAGATAGGACAGGTTATGGGATATGCAGGCAACATAAAAATGAAACATTTAGGTTGATAACTGTCTTCTCCCTTCTAAGACCCTGCATGAACAAGTCACATAAACCTGAGCCTGGTTTTATATATGTGGCATTATGATAAACTGGTTTTGCACTTTAACGTTTAGCTGAATTAGATCAAAAAAACATTTTAGATTATAATTTCATGGGTGATTTATTTTTAAATATCTGAAATAACTGCTCATATCTTAAAAGCATCATAGTGAATACGGGGTATAAATGAATTATACTTCTATGTGGTAGTGATGAGCAGGATCCATTTTGAGAATATATATTTTAGATGCTCAGTACTTCTTCAAAGTTATTATGACAATTCAGTCTTTAGTCTTTACCTATGTGGTGGGTCGACCTTTGCAAGCCGCCAGACGCCCACCCAGCTGCTCTCTCACTCGCCTTCCTCAGCAGGACAGGGGGACAAAATAATGAAAAAGCTTGTGGGTCCAGATATAGACAGGGAGAACACTTGCCCGTTACTGTTGGGGGCAAACCAGAATTGACTCGGGGAAAATGAATTTAATTCATTGCCAGATAAAAGAAGTTTGGATAGGGAGAAACAAAGACAAATTAAAACACCTCCCCCCACCCATCCCGTTTTCCCAGGCTCAACGTCACTCCTTCATTCCCGACCCTTCTACCTCCTCCTCCCCACTGAGCGCGGCAGGGGGATGGGGAATGTGGGTTGCAGTCCGTTCATAGCACTGTCTCAGCCGCTCCTTCCTCCTTGCATTTTTCTCTGCTCCGGTGTAGGTCTTTCCCATGAGCTTCAGTCCTTCAGAATAAACCTGCTCCAGCATGGTCCCTCCAAGGGCCACAATTCCTTCAGGACATTTTCACATTTCCAGTGTGGGGTTCTCCACGGGCTGCAGTGTGAATACCTGCTTCAGTGTGGGCTCTTCCGCGGGCTGCAGGGAAATACCGGCTCCAGCCTGGTCTCCTCCACAGATGCTTCAGTGCCCGGATGACCTCCTCCCCCTCCTTCTCTCAACTTGGTGTTCACAGGGTTGTTTCTCACGCTTTTTCTCTTACTCTGTGCTGTGCAACGTTTTCTACCCTTTCTTAAACATGTTCCCCCAGAGGTACCACCAGCTTGGCTGATGGGGTCAGCTGCCTCCTGAAGTGGGTCAACTGGAGCTGGCTGGATCCATCTCTGTCTGACACAGGGCAGCCCCTCACCTCCTTCCACAGAGGCAGCCACCCCACTACCAAGACCTTTCCACAGACTCCTAACACAACCTAAGACTTAACTTAATATTTTACTTTTTTTATATATTACCTATTTCATATTTTATTGTATATACCAACTCTTTTACCTAATACACAACAATAACATTATTTACCCAAATGACTGGAATTTCTAGTATCCTGCTAAGAGTTTCTTTTATTTTTAGATTTAGATTTTCTAGTAGAAGATAGGTGGAAAGTTGCAGCTGCAACAGAGCACTTAATGTACTTAGCAATTGCTAGCTCTTGCCAAGGTCAGGTCACTCCCACTGTATAATACCTTTTGTCTTCTAAAAAGGGGAAAATGTTCTGGCAAAAAGAAAATGATCTAGAGAAAAACCATTGTGTCTGCTGAAAAATAAAAGATTTAATGGTGCTAAATAACAGCAATGAAATAATTTCATGTGGAATTACTCCTTCAAATAGCCATGACATTGCTTTCACAAAACGTGTATAAAATTTTGCTTATTCTCCAAAATGATCTTTATTGGAAATAAACACCTGAAACAATACTTCTTTCAACCTGAAATACTAAAGAACACATTTGACAAGAATGGGAATGCTCAAAACCCTTTTGTATAGCTTCCAATAAGCAGTTTGACACAGACCTCAAAAAACCCTGTAATCATCTTTCCCTTCTTTTCATAGTTCTGAAGAATTGGAGAGTTTGATTCAACGGCAGGTAAGTTCCACCAAAGCTCCATAAACCAACTCTACTTATCAGGTGGTGTTGCCATCACGGTACAAATTGGCTCATGTACCTTTTGTACAGCAGCATTCATGTTTCAGGTACAGAAATGGATATTGCTTTTATAATCTACAAAGCCTGATGCATGTTAAAGGTAACTAACTGCTCCCTTTCCGCATCGGTTGACGTTATCCGAAGTGTGTCAGCGAGTCCCCAGTGAAGGCTTTTTCTGCCATACAATGTGCCTGAAGATGTAGACTCGTAGGGAAGCAAAAGACATATGATGTACATTTCTCTTGAGACAGCTTACTTATTTCCAGATCATGGAAGTGAAAAGATGATACTTGGAATTTAAGACCAAATCAAAAAGTGTGCATTTTAAAAAAATCCAAGCAAATGGAGTGGTACAAGAATCTGGATCTCAAAACAAAGAACAAATCTAACCATCTTATACAAAATGTTAAATGTAGAAAGAAATAAGACTGCTTTGGGAAAAAAATACACGTTCATTTTCTTATCAGGCAGCTAATGTTAGGTAAAACCCTATGTTAAACCCCTTAGTAATACAACAAGCTGTGGTTCCTTAGCTGGAAAAGGAACTGCCTGCCAGCAGCGGCTCTACAGTGAAAGGTTCTGCATGGAAGCGACTGTCACTGGCCGAAGGCAGAGCTGCTGTCTGAGTGCACAGCTGAGCCCGGGTTTTCTCGAGCGCCCTTGCAGCATATAAACTAGAGGGGAAATAGCAGAGCAGCTTCCAAAAAACGGACCCAGAAGAAAGTGGTTTCCCTAAGAGGGTAGGCTTCAACCCAGGTCCCCCAAGGGAAAGCCTTCATTTCAGCTTGTATATTCACACATGCAACAAGCTTTGTAAAGATGTAATAACACACTCTCACACCCCCCCTTGTGCAAAATGTCTCGTTGCACAGAGGAATCATTTCATTTCTCCCTTTTCATTTTCTTACTTAAGCAGGGTGAGAGTACGTGGCTTCTGCTGCTTGTTTTCCTCCAAAACACTCTGAAAACTGTTTGTGCAGCCAAGAGAGAAAACTGCAGAGGAACTGGCAGGAGCTTCCCGGCTCTCTGCCTGCTTCTCTTTTGGTCTCAGCATAATCAAAGCCTTCTGAGAGGATCTGCCCTGGGGCATTTGGTGGTATCTCACATGACCCCAAAGCTACCTCAGTGGGTAGCAGTGCTTCTACTCCATCTTTACCAAAGATGGTAAAGATGGAAACCAGAGTCAGCACAAGTGCAGTACTGTCCAGATTAAGATTTACCACAATTTTCAGAACTTTACCCCCAACCTAGCAATTATGTATTGTTGAAAGACTAACATAAACCGGGATATGTTGTCTACCTTATCTGAGGATAATTCCCCACTCCTGGTGAAGAAGATAGTAGGAGAGAAATTATGAGAGGCCTACCTTGGCCTTGTTTAAAAAACCCACCGTAACCAGCTGTGGGGCCACGAAGTGTTTAACGTCCTGGTTTCTGTCAAGCTGAGTTGGGCATCGCTGACCAAGACAAAGATATGCTGCTTACAACTTAATGGGGGGTAAAAAAACCTCACCTCCTAAAATCACATCCTAAAATTGATTCATATGCCATCTTGATGTCTCCAGCTGCCAGAGATACTGTCTTGCCAAAGAAAAAAATTTGGAAAGTGGATCAAAGATTCTTCCTCTGAGTTCTCTAATTTGTTGACTATGAACATCGCTAATGCAAAAAGGTGCATTAATTTCTCTTGTTAAATTACTATTTGCCAGGACAGTAGGAAAAATAGACCAGATAGGGACTGAGAAGTAGGACATGAGAGTTTGTATAAACACCCTGTAAGACTGAGGTTCTAACAGTGATTTTGAAAATTAAAATAATTCTCAGACTTAGCACATTCTGAGACAAAGATTACTGTATTTAATTCTACCCAGCAACATCTCAGCATATCTGCATGAGATTAGCCTTAAAGACCATTTCAGCAATTTCTGGATATTCCCATTTGTAAATAGAAAGCTGCAAATAAATTAAATAGGGAAATCAGAGTACAGTTTGTTGATATTTGTAGCTAGGAACCCCAGATTTAGGTAGTGAAATAAGAGTTAGTGAAACATATCTGCACTCTCTGTAAAGATCGCTGGAGTATAGCAACAGCTTTGCCAAAGGCAGGACGGGAACTGCAGCCTCTGCCCTCTGGGCCACCCCATGCCATGTGCGCTCCGTCTCATACACTCTCATGCTTAAATCACTGCAATACCTTGGTCCAGACCTATTAGTGAGCCCGGCTTAACGGTCCCAGCCTACAGACATCCCATCTAAGATCTCTTTTATTTGCCAGCCACAATCTAACATCTACCTACAGAAAGAAACCCCCAAACCAAAAATGTAACCATTAAAATCTTTCACTATGTGAACAGATATTCCTCAATGCACTTTTTCTGTAGTGAGATGGTGGAGAACACAACTATCATTTAGGAAAGCTATGGTCTCGTCTGCCTTCAGCACAAACAACCAAGCTTTCCCTAGCAGGAAGGCCAGAAAATTTTAAGAGTTTTGTTACTTAGGCACATATAACCCTCAGCTGAGATCAATATAAGACAGAGAACATGAGCATAACTCAAGAAGATATGCATTTGTGTTTTCAAAGTGTCAGAAAATTCCAAATTGTTCTAGGACTGGAAAACACCACCTTTTAAGCAACTGGTCCTCATGCAGTCATTCATTTCTAAAAGACTTTTCTAAACCAAGCTTTATTAAAAATTAGCACCTAATAAAATCCTGTCAGCCTTTTATTGATTAGCCATTCAGAAAAACTCATTTCAATTGCAGCACACAAAACAACTCATTTGCAAAAACCTCTGTTGTGTTCAAACAAAAGAATAAATTATGTTTTGTGCCACCTGTAAAGGAGACTACAGAAATGGGACTCCCCCTATTAAAAAAGGTGAGTGTTCCACACACATTAACACCTCTTCCTGCACACCTCTTTCTTTTTAATAAACTTAATTCTTCTAAGTGGTAGGGTAAGACCCAGCCTTTTTGTGCAGCTACTCTTCTCCAGGGTGATAAAATATTACTACTTCAGATGCACCTTCTCATTAGGTTAGAAGACACTTGTTTGGACTGACACTGTATAAACATATTCTTGAAACAGTTATTACATCAGTTTAATTCCACTCTTTTATTTAATTTACCTTAATACAATGACAGAACATCGTAGAAATGAATTGAGAATAAGCAGACCAGCTCCTTAACCAGTAAAAAGGTAGTTAAGCTTTATCAACCAGTAGTATTCTCTCCCTGTCTGTAAAGTTGTCACGTTTTTTCCATTACAAAGTACATTTTCTAAATATTTTTCAACAATTTATGATCATATCTGACACCTCAATTGGGAAAGGTCAGAGCTGCAAGTTTTCTCTTTGGTTGAAAGCCCATAGGGATGCTATTTTTTTGGTAATCATTTTAATTTGAGCTGCTGAGAACAGCTTCAAAATTTTGACTCGCGTTTTAATTTCAGGATGTTTCTTGTTCTCCGTCTCACTGTTTCTGACATACCACTTATTTTCATCGTATGTTCTTTTTTTCTCTTCAGCAGTAACAGTAAAAACCTGATAAATCTCTTCTCGTTTCTGGAATTAAACTACAAAAGGACTCAAAAGCCCCTTATACATTTGACAGAAAAATGGCAAGATGTGTCATGGGGGAAATAAAACATATCAGGAATAGTGTTGCTCACATATTTATTTGGTGAAGCTGACAAATATTGCATAGGTGTATAAAGCATAGCCCACAAAACTCTGCACTGTATATTTTTCCACTACGCTAAAATGTGTTTTCCCTGTGCTTTTCCTGGTATTTCTCCACCAGCTATTTCACGATGAAGCAAATTCAAGAATATGCCATGCTATTATTGAAAGTCATTTACTTTCAAACACTGTCCTACATAGCCGTATTAATATTTCTTTGATACATCATTGAAGTAAGCTTTAAGTAATGTCATTTATCCCCAGATGGCTAATTTATTGTTATGTCTGTGGAAGAATGTTATCATCACTGTAATTGCATGAAGATTACAGTGTAATTAAACAAAAGGATAACAGCAACTCCAGATCCCTCAGACAATCCATGAAAGTTAAATACCTTAATGGGCTTTCAAGATCAGTGTAAAAATGAACCAATCTCTCACGCTATTTTATATTTTTTTTTCAGCCTTCTGGGGAAAATGAATTAGAGACAGATTATACATATTTTTGGGCTTTGCTTTTGCTTGACTAAATTGAATGCACCAGCCCATTTCTTCTTTCAGCCTGAAAAGTGGGCTATCTGAAAGCTAAACCCCAGAAGGCATAAGTATAACACTGTTTTAATTGCATAACCTTACAAGGACTTCTTGTGTGTCTGTGCATGAGAGAAATAAGAAAAGCCCGCCAGAATTCTCATACTCTTGGCTGTACTTCTGTGTTATCTTATATAGATATTTAAAGGCCAGAAGATTAGTTTTTCACTATTATTTTCCCCCGCTGCTTTCTTAATATTGAAAGCATTATCTGGAAAAATTAAGAACGTGTGATGTATGTCATTGAATAAATGCCAATAAGTTTCCCAGCTTGCTGTGGCTTCCCCGCTACTCACGGCTGTTGTGAAAAGTATATGGTCTGGTGGAACGTAACCCATTCTGATGACTATCCTATTCAACTCAGCAAAGGGATTTAGGGGATTACATATCATGAAACTCTTCCAGTAGAGGTTTTTCTTCTGACATGCCACAAGACATCCCTTGTCAGGAGGTTGTAAGATATCACTAGGAAGAGCACAGGAACAAGAGAAGCGCTTTTAAGTGAGGACACTGCGGTGAACTGCAAACAGCTTGCAAATTGAATTGTAACTTTTAACGACTCTAAATTGTGAATGCTCTCAAGTTCAGGAGAAACAAACACCAAGGTTATTTACAGTCTAATGACTTGTATCAGTTCCTGTCTGATCAGGCGCGTACTTCTCCAGAGAAAATTCTTGGACAGAGGCATGAAATACAGTATCTACTCGGTGAGATCCCGCCATGCTATAGCTCCCAAGTGCCTCTCAGCTCCGGCCAAACAAAGACCAGTGCGGTTCCTAGACAGGCCGGAACCAGAGAAAAGAGGTTGGCGGGAGGATTATCTCGCTTGGGCCGAATATCTTAGCAGCTGTGTCATTGCAGTAACCTCAGTGCTGCTAAATCCTAGGATGAGGCTCGAATAGACCTGTTGGGGGGAAAATCGAATTTTGCAGTCTATTTCTGATATAAGTGTCTCTTCCACTGGTTGGGTAAAATATCCTCATGCCTGAACAGCTCTTGTCATCAATAAAAAAGTTTGGATGCAACTGAGGAAAATGGTCTTTTAATGTTTAAAAACATTAAATAAAAAATGGTTCATCTTTGAATCAAACTTGTCATATCAATACAGAATTTTTTTTCTTTTGCTGCTGTGTCTCTCTCCTCCTATATTGCCACAGGATCTAATAAAAATTACTATTGTAAGCTTTTCTGCTTACCCTGTTTATTATCCTTTTCCTTCTAACTTCTAAAGCTAGTTCTGACCTGGATAAATCACATGAAATGTGAATCACACAAATCATGTGAATTTCATGAAAAATGAAAGGCTTTCAGGTTATGATGAAATGATTCTTTTCCAAAGTTTCAAAAAATTCAGCATGGAAAAGAATAATAGAGTTTAGAAAAATGATGAATGCCATCAAACCGGGTTTTCATTCATTTTAAAGAAGTTTGCAACAAAAAGAAAACAATGTTGCAGAAGAGGAAAAGATTACTTTTTAAATTTTAAAAAGTCTGCTTAAAACTCATGCATAACAAAGAAACGTTGCTGAATGTCTGATTTCTACTGTAGTAAATTTGTGTTATTTGAAATATAATTTTGGGATTATTAGATATTAGATTAATTCCACACCCATTATATAATGCTATTATATTACTTCTATTAATCCTTCCTAATCTACTAAAGATAATCCTATGTATGTAATATTCACATCTATCCATGTACAACAACATCCAAGAGCATGCCAGGGAAGACTGCAGAGGCTAGCGTGCATCTTTAGAGAAGTTTCAGAGGAGCCATTAAATTACATTTCGTCTATGCACGTAAAAACTAAGATTGAAAGAGCATGACATGATTTTTTTAGGCTAGCAGGAAGTTTCTCAGAAGGGAATCTAGTTCTGTATTCTCCTACTGCCAACATCCTGCTACACGCTCTCCAGTTCCTTGTTTGCCCATCACATTTGTTCGTGCTGGACACAGAATTCGGGGGGAGGCAGTATGGGTTTGCCTCATGCAGGATAGTCAGCAGTGAACATACAGCTCAAAACAACAAGATAGGAGCTGGTAGATGTTCTTGTGCAACTTGGGCTTCAGGGGAGCGAGGTCACGTGTGTCTATTCAGAAAGAGGTTCTTGTTCACACATGCTTCTCAGTTAAAGTTTGGGTGTGCATAAGCATATTACCCTGGTCTCCAGTTCAACTCTGCACCTCCCCCAGGAGGACTCCTCTAATGCAGCCATTGTAAGGGAAAAGCAGACGGCTCTTCCCTTTCCGTGAATTAACCCTGATGACCAGAACTGGATGTACCACTCATCAGACCTCACTGCACAATTCATTTTTCCCCTTTGTGAACTACTGGGGGGTAATACTTTGGATGAGGAATCTCTACCCTGGGTCAAAAATAAACAAAATCCAACCCAAACAAACAACAAAAAAACCAAACAAAAAAAAACCCAAAACCCCATTTTCAACCAAGATTGATTGTCTGGTCTAACTCCTACTGAACTAGAGGGAGGTTGTGGGGGCAGGGGAGGGTGGGGGCTGGTGACCTGAAGAGGAACGGACAGCAAGCAGGGAAACCAATACTCAAAGAGAATTGTAACAGACACACCATATCCTGAAGTTGAAGCCAGCAATTTTGGGCTCGTCCTTTCTCTGCCTACTTTTTCCACTCATTACCTCACTATCACTTTGGGCCACTCTCTTCAGTTGTGGAGTGAATCTATGAAAACATTTTGCTTAGAGCAACACAAGCAGAACAAAACAGAGAACAGGCAAAAACCTAAGTGGGTAAAAACTAGAATATATCAGCCACAGTAGTTAGAGTTTGGGAATAAAGTCACATTAGCTCTGGTATCATCAATAATTCCCTTGTGTTTCCTCTCTTTTGCTGCATTAGTTTACATTAAAGCAAATTACATTACATGAAAGCTCTGTATTCATCTCTACTTCAAAGCACACAATCAAAAATTCTGTAAACAGGTGGGGAAATGGACCAATTTCCCTTCGATAAAGGAAAATATTGCCTGGATAAAGTGTTCCTTTGTTACAAAACACCTTCATGAGAAATATGGATATTCACATACAATTTAGTAATACAGGATGGGAATGGGAAGAGCAAAATGTCTTTCTCAGTGTCAGTTAACACAGGAAGATATTCACTCAGATCAAGAATGATGAAATTTTCTCTCTAAGAAAGTACCTTAGCAAAGGACCCATAAAGGTGTCAGGAAAATCTGTAGCGTCAAAGTGGGTAATTGCGCTCTCTCTTCAGATTAATACTTTTAATGAAAGAAAAAGCTTTTCCATATCTTCCTCTGAGGACTGAACCTGTGCTATATCAGAGTTCCACCAAGTTCAAAGTTTTGAGAACCTGATCAAAATGAATGAATGGAAAAAATATTCAATACCAGTTTGCACCAGCTGATGACAAACTTCTGCCCTGGGAAGCATACTAGCCTCTACTTTGAACACAAAGATTGCAGTAAAAGTAACAGCAGTATGGTTGTAACTTTAAAAATAGTGTTTGTGTGTGTGAATAAGGGCTCTAAAGAGAAGAGTGAAAGGATTTCTCTTATGGTCATAAAAAGGAAAAAAAAAAAAAACAAACAGGAAAAGTCTTTGATTCCAATTCAAATCATGTTTTTAAAATGTGGGTTGCCCCTTAAAGAAAAAGAACCTCAGCAGCAGAGAGCCTGTGTTGGAGTTGTGCATGCAGAGGTTTAGGAGCACAAGGGAATTAATCATTCCCTCTGAAGGCTTCAGACCTGTAATAACCCATCTGTTCCATTCAGTCAGAGTGTGGAAATGGGCCATGGCTGGGCAGTTGGTGGTATGTAGCTGTGCTGTTCCGAGTTCACTTGTCATAGGCATAAAAAGTCAACAGTAGGAAGCTGATTTGCCTGCAATCACTGCAAACTGCTTCAAGTAAATACACTTCTGCCAAGTCCCATGGCTCTATTTGTTAATATATTTTTAACAGGTTGAAATGTAGAGTCACCAGTGGGACGCACATGCTGTGATGTGTAGCCTGTCTGTAGATCTCTGGACACTTTATGGTACACTAGCATTAGCCCTGCTAGGCAGATGCATTTAATGAGTAAATTCTATCCCAATGCCTTGAAGCATGAGAGTGTGTATTAAGACAAGCATGAAACTGGGTTCGCATTTCTATGCCTCAGTATAATACATATAAAAATACACATGGTTCACGTTTTTCAGACAATTGCAAATGACTGGAATGGTCACCCTTCAGAGATTCAGTATGCCATTCTACGTGATTTGAAAAAAACTCTGATTGAATGACTCAGATTGCAAATGTTTTGTATAAGTCTTCCAACAATCACCTGATGAGCTTAAATATGACTATTGGAGGAAGAGTCAGAAGAAGTAAACAGAAAACACCTTTGGACTAAACTAGACCAAAAAATAATTTAAAAAGGGCTGAGATATTAAGTTACAATAATGTTCTACTTTGTGGAAGACTTATCATGCAACACACACTTCACTCTGATGATAAATGTTGGTCATTTAATCATATGGTAAGTTACATGCAGCAGTAGGATATCTGTGGTAAATACCATGTAATTACAGGGAACACAGGCAGCGATCCCTGCCTCCTAAACCAAAGTGCAGGTTACAACATAATTATGTTTAGACTTACTAAAAGTAATCATCACATGCGGCTGGACTGCATTTGCCAAGAAAAAGCCATTTAGGTTCTGCCCAAAGAAAACATATTCATTCTTTTCAACATTAGGAGCTGGTGAAGCACAACTGTAGCCCCATGACTCATCACCCATCCAAAAGATAAAAGTTATGGCAGGAAAGCTACAAGACTACTCTTAATGTGTGAAGGCTTAGACAGACATCAGCTGTAATGAGGCTAAGGCACTTTCATCATGCTGTGGTGGAAAACGTCTGTACGCTGCACAAGACACAATAGGCTGCTCTTCCCATCAGATGACAGCTATAGAAGAGTGGCGACAGCTTTTTCCATGTGCATTTTACCCACTTCCTTTTGAATGAGTAACAAAATGGAGACTATGGATTAAACCACCATGATGTGAGAAGAAAATCTCCCATGGAACCTCAGAAGGCAAAACACAGTCTTGTTCACGTTCTGTTATTTTTTTAAGAAATGCAGTTCCTGAAAGATTAAATTCAGGAAGCATGCACAGGCAGATGCAGGAACAAAACTGCTTTCAGCTGCCACCTGCACTCACAGTTGTTTTCACTGTTGAAGGTCATGAGTGGCAGCGGAGGAAAAATGGAGACCCTATGAATTTTTCTTACTTCTTTCAGCTTGTGCAAAAAAATGCAGGTTCTATTCATTTACGTTGAAAGTGTATAAGACATAAGTCTTGACTTCCTTCTGGCCGCTGTCATGGCTGCCATAGCTTCATTAGGGAACTCATTATCACTTTTACTCCCGTCCAAATTTTATACTCCAAAAGCTGCAACTTTCACAAGTTGGATTGGTAACTAATCCATGCACTAAAGACAATAATAAGACTGGGAAAAGTAGACCTGGCTGCAGGGGAGAGCTGGGCTCTCTATACAGGCAAGCGACTTCAGGAGCACACTGAAGCCACGTATCAATCAACCTGAAGGACACAGAGGCACAAAAGTTTTCTGCCTCTCGAGAGAAAAGCCAGAGCTGTGAGAGTGGCGGGAAGTCTGGATATCACCAGGAAATAGGTTGAAGCAAAAATTCTGCGGACAAATGTTCTGATCCCAGCCCTGCAGATAGCGTTCTTACCTCCCGGGGAAAAAAAAGTGAAAGAAGCGCTGGTATATCAGGCAAAACTAGAGCAGAGGCTTGAGAGTAGCTTAAAGGGGATTCAGAGGATAATGACTATCATGGGAAAGGAGTCACTAGGCAGAAGCAGGGTGTTAACTGAGTACCCAGGGCCTCCTCCACACCTGGCTGTTCTGCAAAAGTCACAGCACTCAGTGGGCCACCACTGGACTAGGAAATTCTCCCCTCCAATGCCAGCCACACTGAGCATCAGCTCCCTTGCTCCATCATGGACCAAAGGGTTTGTGCCTCTGCATCTGTCATGCCATAAGGCCTCCCAGAAGAGGCCCTAGCCTGCAAACCCACTCTTCTGGACACAGTTATTTCACGTCTTCCCTGGATACTCTCCCTGGCTGATCAGGCCCATACTTGAGGGTTACAATTTTTCAAAATTCACTGTGGACATACAAATACATAAAAAACAATCATAACTTATTCTGACCAGAAATACGTTTGGTAAAATGAAGCAAGGAGGAGCCAGCTTGTACCCTCTATTACTACTCATACCACGTGTACGTATAGTGCAAGCCATAGGTAGCAGTAACCAAGATTTTGTAGCTGAGTCTACATAAAGGCCCCCCTCTGGTGATTTGATTCATCTGGAAATGTAAAGAAGTGATAGCTAGTACAAAGGGTAGCGCAATCCTGTTTGGCGGTTGCCTTCCCACCCAGGTACTATTTGTTCCCTTTTAATCATGAAAATATTATATAAGTCACTTCAGAAAAACAGGATCCTGATAAGGGGGCAGACCCAGCTTCATCTGTACTCTGCTGACATAGGTCAGTCACTACAGCAGTGAGTGATGAAGTTGTAGTGATTCCTGACATTGCCAGAGCACAGCTTTCTGAGCTCAGTGACCGCTGACGAGGAAGGCAACGCCACAAATCATCAAGAGCAGCACAGCGACTTTGTTGATCTTAACAGACTTAGCATGATGTGCATCCTGGCTTTCTTGCACTGTATCAGTCCGGAAGGAGTTGTGGAAGATAAGGATGCCACGCAACTTCCTACATTGATCAAAGTGACAGAAGGAAAACTTTGAGTGTGATTTATGTTGGCATACAATGTGATAGAATAATATTTTTTCTTGCCAGAAAGATAAAGTCTGGGACATGTCTGATCAACAGGACCAACACACTGAGAAAGCAATCAAGTCAATCCCACTATGGTCACCTCCATATCTATCACGCAGTGATACTGGACTAGAGGGCTGAGGGATATCATCTCCTGAACTGCACTGGTGCTTGCTGCCTCTTGTTGCACTAAGCTATCTGGCTCAGGGAAAGGCACTTTCCATATGGTCACGTCAACTCTCTTCTCCTGTCACCTGAAACAATTGATAAAAGGCAAATTCAACAGGGATTTTTGGAAACAGTTGTATTGCTGTTCCTAAATTCTCTCTTCACTGCCCATCTTCCTCTATTTGCAGATTAACTACAGCTTGTTACTTTTCACACAAACTCCGATATTATACAGAATGGGCAAAATCTCAAAAAAAAAATCACTGCTGCGGATTTCTACCAATGTGACTGGTGTGGCTTACATTGATTCTATCTGTGTGTGCTCAAGCAAATAACGTAAAATGCCAATTAAGACCAGTGAAGCTGGTCAGGGAAGCTGGACCAGGGAAGCTTCGTACAGGTATACCATAGTATGAGTGCAACTATGTACAGATCCATGCTGTTGCTACTCCTCCTCCTTCTGCAGATGCCCAAGGGAAGGGCTGAAACAAAACTGCTCTGGCAGTGCCTAAATTCAAATATCAGTCACTGGAGCACCATGGCTGTTGTGTTCTCTGACGCTGTTTGCTGAAATGATGGTTGGTATCAGAAGTGAAAGCTTTCACCTTCTTACCTTCTTGGGGAGACTGCCTTGAAATGCCCATTACAGAAGAGGGCTGCCTTCCCTCTGCACGCAGTAGAGACGGCTGGCACCAGACCCTTGGCTTACACCGAAAGAAACGCCCTCTACGTGTTTATAATCTTGAAAGAGGTTATCACTGATCTGGCACTAATGATCTTCATGCCACAGCCTTTTTGCCTCCAAGGACAGACTCTCACTTCCCAATTGAAATTCAGTTCTTTAGCTTAAGTTTAACAAACACACCAAGGTGATGTAAACCCACATGCTCATGTGACTTACTGTTCCCAATCCCCTTCCCTGCTTTCACATCCCTCCTACCAAGGGACTGAAAACCAAGCCAGCAAAAATACCAAGAGAAAAGCTTTGTTACTCCACTGTATTGCAGCACAAGCACTTCTGCTATCATAAGGATGGTGCCCTAAAGGTAGCAGGCAGGGTCAGCCGCGAGTGAAACTCTTTCTTTTGTTGGCTGTGCAGCCTTATGCCAATTCAAAGTCTTCGTGAACTTCCAGACTTAGACATGCCACTATGCTTAATGTTACTTTGCAAATCTCTTGAACTTTCAATTTCCACTTGAGACTGTAAGTGGGCTAATCAAACTTCTCAAATTTTCGGCCTAAATTGCACCTAACTAAAAGTTTTACTTCTGCAAGTGTAAAGTAAGTGTAAGTCTGCTAGTTAGACTTTACCTTTTTCTTCAGTTCTAGGATGACAGAATGACCTCTTCCTGAACTGAAATCATGTGTCTGCAGGTCTGAGACACATAAAAAACCTTTATCAATAGTGACTGAAAGATGCTTCTGAGAGTAGAAGAGACATGCCCGAGAGATAGATTTTCTTCTCATTTGCAAATACACAGATTCAGTGATGAAGTGTGAAGAAGAAATCACCTGGTATGAAAATTCTGGACCTGAATGTTAAACATTAGATCAACCACAAAATAAGCCAGTAAAGAAAAAAGGAATATTATGATTATAACAAAATACTTAAAAACACTCAACCAGAAAACTTAGAAAGGATCATAAATCTGTCTTTCATTAGCTATGTTTCTCTATGGCGGAAACCACACGGTTTCTTAAGAAATCTTAACCCCACACTTTATTTCAGCTTTTGAAAACTCATTAAACCCCACCATGTTGAAAACAATGGATTATAAATTCGATTTAAATGAATGCCAAGCCATTTTGCAATAGAAAAAATGCAGGCAGGCCTCTTTAATCCTAATCACTTACATAAACTATAGAAACAGTACAAGGACCAAGCTCCATTAAAAATACCTATGAAAATAAGACTGACACATCCACAAGACGGAATCACAAAACGAAGGAACTCCACTATTCAATTTATGTTAAGTATCAAAACTAGATTTTAAAGCACTTTTTAATATATTCACAAAAATCATGTTTTATGAAATAAATACACAGTATTTACAGTGAAGCCTGTAAGCAATCTGTGCATTTTGTGACTAAACATAATGCTTCAGTTATTCAGCAAAGGCTGGTAACACAATCAAATGAAAAGCCCTAAAGGATTGAATACCTCCCTGGAGGTGTCCGAGGCCAGGCTGGACGTGGCCTTGGGCAACCTGGTCTAGTGGGAGGTGTCCCTGCCTATGGCAGGGGGGTTGGACTAGGTGATCTTCAAGGTCCTTTCCAACCTAAACCATTCTATGATTCTATGAATAGTCTACCAGTTGCAGAGATGGCTCTTCACATTTAGCAAATTATAAAACTATTTAAGGGCTTGAGCTTGCAAATGCTCGAAGGACCATCAATACCTACTGAGTTCAGTCAATATATAGGGTGCTCACAGTGTACAAAAGGGCTAATAGTTTTGATGGCAAGTCTGGTTTTCCACCTATACAGTTTTTCTTGCAAAGGATAATGCTTATTGCTACAGCCCCTGCCAATACTACCATAGCACTCAAGAAAAGTCTACAGCTACCATTCAGCCACACATGGAATACAGCACTGGAAACTAGATTCAAACTTCTACACATTTCATTTACTACCTTAAAGGTCTGCGTGAATATCTGGGAGCACCAATTCAGGGTGGCCCTTCAGCCCTCATGAGACATTCACATGCAGTCCTCTTGGCAGTCAAATATCTCCTGCAGCAGAAGTGGCTGAATGTCACGGACAGTGTTTCCCACTTTGTTGAACAGCCTCGTAGAGAAGAAGAATTCAGCCATGCCTAGGGACTTTACTGCCTCAGGTTACTTCCAGGCCTTCCATCCAACCATGAGAAAAAAGTTGTATTTACAGCTCTGGCAGATGGAAACCATACATTCACCTAAGTACAGAAGAGGAAATCCTTGCACACTTGGCACTGGCTGCTCTCACAGCTCCCTTCCAGACTGCAGACGGGGAAGGGGCCAGCTCCGAGGAGGGACTCCTATTGCAGAGGTTATGAGGTATCTATCTGAGAAGGCTAAATTAGGGGCTCTTGAATTTCCTCTTTCATTCCGTTGACTACGTAAGTAAATACGTGTCTTAATTCAAAGAGTGCTCCATCTCTCCTGCCATGTCTCCTGTTCCATCCTTCCTTCCACCTTCAGAGAGAGAAGGAGAGTTTTTATTGCACAAAGGTTGTTGCTTTAAAAAATCACAATAACAAAAAAAATATCTCTTGTCCACTGTATTTAATTGAAGATCTATGAAGCTCAGATCTACATTTTAGGTAGAAAAGAGATCTTGTAAAAACTTTTTTTCCATCATGATTATACTATTGCTAGCTAGACAACAATTCCATAATTCCACTGATATTTTCTTTCTTTCTTTCTTTCTTTCTAAGTATTTATTGAAACGAGCAAGCAGAGAGCATGTTCAAAAGAATTAATACAGAAAAGCCAATGAAGGTGGCAGGCGAATTTGGGCAGAGGGATGGTGCCGCCTCTCTTTCTGGAATTAAAGATGACAAATGGTTTCCCTTATTTCATCTCACTTCCTAAAGGTGGCTATTTTTCATACAGACTGCACTAGTCAGCCTGTATCTGGATGCTACAGGTTCGTCCATTTGCTTCTATTACTACTGCTTTGGTTTCTACTTCTGTTTCTCCCTTGTCAATTGTTTGTAAACATGGGTGCTTTTTGTGAAGATCGGGACACCAGAAGTCCACATGGACAGTAAACAGTGGAGCATTGTTTCTACTGAAACATTGCTTATTTGCACATTTTCTCTTCAGTACAACATTTCTCACTTTCAAAGTAGAGATGTACAGTCAAAAACATTTCTGAAGTGACAATTTGTTTTCAGCCACATTTAACCTTTTATTTGGGAATGTGCCATTTGCTTGGTTTTGCACATTTCGTCCTCTTATACAATGTGTGAGTTGTGCCCTTTCACTTGACCTGCAAATTAATAAGCTAGGGGAACTCATACATTGTAGAACAAGTACCAATACCAGCTGGTAGGAACATTTCTTGGGTGAAGCCCAAATGAAACTGCTGCGTTCCTTTTTTTTTTTTAACTCAGAGCAGAGGACAAAATGTAACTACCCCATAGCATACGTACATCGGCCAAGCTCAGCAAACAACTTTAGACCTGATGGATAAGTCCTTTAGAGAAGCATCTATCTTGACAGAGCACACATGGCTCACACTCTGATACAGCTGGTTCCTAAGACAGCATGGCTGAGCTCTCACCAAGTTAGTAATGTGAAACACAATGCACAAGTTCTCCTATCACATGTTGGCAAGAAAGTTGTAATGAATTCTGTTTTAATCAGTGAAAAATTTGCTTCCTGGATATCCCAGGCAGTTTTGCAAGGCCTCAAAAACAAAAAAATGCTGGAATCTCATGGGTCCTTACCATTAGGAAATGGCATCTTTTGGTCCAAACTAGCCCATCATGATACCAGGGCTTCATTTCCATGAGACTGCAGAGGAAAAGTGGCCTTTTTCCCATAACTCTGTCTAAATTTCGTATGTAAAACCAACTTGTTCATGCTGTGCTCATAGGGTCTCCTTGGGAAAATCTGCATATGCACGCACAGCGTTTCTTAATCATACTAGATAGCATCCACTTTTAGCAAAACTGACTGCACAGAAAGAACACAGGGCAAAAGCAATATTTGATTTATCTAATTCATTCAGTTCTTGGGTGCAACTCTTCACTGGATCTATACCCTTCAATCTTATGCATAATCAGCCAAACGTTTTCTGAACGAGTTGCCAGAAAAGAAAGTACTCAGCTGATCTTTTGATACCTTAATAAAAGTTGGCAGGATTTACCAAAGTACTTCCTGCTTTTTCTTCCTTTTCGTGCTGATGAAAGGAATTTAAGATACCAACGTTGCAGATTTAGGCCTTTGCAGGGTACTGCTCACTACTCAGTTGCATATATTGAATATTTCATCTTGACTTGTCACTGCTACTGATCCACTTGTGCTCAGAGATAAATTTTTCCTTTACTGTCAGTTCTCAACATATCACAATTCAAAGTCTCTTTCTTTGCCGCCCCCTTAATCTGAGCAGGTCCTTCCTGAGGCGCTCGCATTGGTCTTTTAAATACTTGATCTCTGTAATCAAGCTCTCTCTTCTTTCTCAAGGCTGCGTATTTTCAATACTTTGGGTCTTTCCCCATGAAATGGGCTTTCTGATCTCCAGGTTAGTATCGTACCGTTTTCTGCAACTGACTTTCTGCAAGAATTTTAATACTTTTTAAGAACGTCAGTGCTTAATGTTAACTACATATTTCTATCTGAGTGATTTTTGCAAAAAGAGTAGGGCAAGAGAGCAACTCTTTCGATTTTAACTAATTATCTGTGTTATGCAGCCTGCATACTTCACAAAATTTTTGGCAGCATAATAATGCAGTGGGTTTTTTAATCTAATTGTTTTCTACAACATTTAATGCCTACTTCTCCTCTTTTATCAAGCTTGCTACTAAAGACAGCTCGAACAGCAGAGGACTACTAGCTCACATAAGCTGCTTTTAGCTGCTGCCCCAAACACTTGTCCAATTGCTGTGCCTTTTCCTGTCCTGCTAAATCTCCTGCTGATGACATCTTCCATCTCGTGTATTTTGACACTGCACTTCAACAAAGGACTGCTCATTTTATTTATTGGCACATTTACAGTCTTTGCTACCAGAGATCTAAGAACCTCACAGGGTTGAGATAAATCAATTACCTTCAGCAGGTGTAACTCACTCTCTTACCCCACTTCTCAGAGTGAAGGTCTGCTGATAATATACTCCTTTAGCTCATCAGGTATGACCTGCTCTTGGTTTCTCATCAACAGCCTCTTAATGTGAGTGAATTCCTATACCAGGAGCACAGTGAGAACGTGCTGGAGTGCTACGATGCTCTGCTATGAAGATTTACTTCAGGCAGTGACTGTGACTTCTGAAACAGCAGCTAAATAGGAAGAAAAACTGTGTCCTAGTGGGCAAGATATTTTTTATCAAGCTGCATAAGAAACCTCCCTGCCACGGTATCATTTGACTTTCCAGGGAAGGGAGTTGATGGGACATTAAGAATTCATACTTTCACATTCAGGCACTACCTTATGTTTACCCTATTATAAAGAGTCTCATAGAAAGCTCTCCTGAGTCTACATACTCCTTTTTGCTGTGTCAAGCTTTTCTTTCGCTACATGGCTAAGGAGAACCCAATTTTAAGTAACCTGTTCCTGGAGGTTTAGTTGGTTTGGAAATGATCTTTGCTCCGTGTGACATACTATACCCTCGTCTGAGACCAAATGTTAATCAGTTAAGTGCCTGCTAGCTCTGTACTCTTCTTTTTTTCTTTTCTTTACATTAGTGCTGCATAACAAAGCCTCTATTATATACAGTAATGAAAGTGATACCTCTTCCCCAGTAGCCGGACCCCATATGAGGAATACCTTTCCAAATGCGATCAAACTGAATCGAACTGGACTGTGCTGAGATACAGATACATTACAAAGTGATACTTTTTTTTTGATAAAGGCATCCTCAGTCAACACCATTTGAAAAAATTTTAAAAACTCACCAACAAAAGCCTTTTCCAAGCACAAAGCAAAAATTTTCTTTCTCAAAGAAAAAAAAGGCCATTCTTCTGAACTTTTGAGGCTTTTTAATTCCACGGATTTTAATATTTAGTCTTGCTAATTCTAGGGTCATAAGAGCATGTGCTACGTGCATAAAATCAGTGGAATGAGACCCACTGAAGTATATAGCTAGATATACTATAATATTCTACTGCCAGTTGTTTTTTGCTTTTTGTGTTTTCAAAAAATTAGCTGATGAAAGTCAGGTGAATGTATTACCCTCGCTGACAGCAAGAAAGCACCAACAGTTGAGGCAAAGCTTTGTGAGGTCCCTCCCATCACAGCTGGGTGTTGTCGGGTGTCTTTCCTTCAAGTTCTACAACAACAAGAGCTAGATTCATAGCATACCATTTACATTAAAATTTGATCTTAAACATCAATTTTTATTGCTGGTCCAAAGTCACAGGTGGTATAAGTCAAGTGGAGTAACTGATTTTGTCCATTTTAGACTTTTCTGAGCAAAAGTAGAAGACCGTGCCATTAAATTAATAGAGTTTAGCAAGCTGTCATTTTAACATTATACGATGACAAGATAGAGACACATAACTGCAGCATTTATGAGATACCGAGTAATCCGAATATTGGTTGGAGCTCAGACTTCATGTTTGGTGGGGTATTTTTTTTTTTTTTTAAGAGTATATACTGGGGGATGATCAGCTAGAAAGGAGCTATGCAGAAGAAGACCCGGGAGTTCTGGTGGACATCAAGTTGAACACGAGCCAGAAACAGGGGGCACACATCCAGAGTGCTGTGTCCAGCTCTGGGCTCCCGAGCGCAACAGAGATATGGAGCTACTGGTGGGAGTTCAGTGAAGGACTCTCCAGCGAGGACGGTCCAGCAAAGATGATTAAGGGACGGTTTAGCCTAGAGAACACAAGGCTCCGGGTGGATTTCATCAAGGTACATAAACACCTGTGGGGAAGGTGCAAAGAAGATGCAGGTGGAGCCAGGCTCTTCTCAGTGGTGCCCAGTGACAGGACCAGAGGGAATAGGCATAGGAGGTTCTGTCTGAACATCAGAAAGTATGTTTTTACTGTGAGGGTGATTCTGTACTGGCACAGGTGGCCCAGAGAGGTTGCGGAGTCTCCATCCCTGGAGATATTCAAAAGCTATCTGGACACTGTCCTAGGCAACCGTCTGTAGGTGACCCTGCTTGAATAGGGGGTTGGACTTGGTGACCTTTAGCAGTCCCTTCCAACCTCAACCCCTCTGTGATTCTTTTGTGTTTAAAAATTAACTTCTCTATGACTGACAGAAGGCAAATACATGCAAGGCTATTATATGTATATTTTGTGACATAGACATTAGTTTTCAGTCTAATAAGAAATTCTGCCTAAAACCGCATCATTCCGTAAATGAGCATTTCATGAATCATCTTTCCAACCTCAGCAGTTTAACGAGATCAAGCTGATATACTAGGAAATAGAATATTTAATGGGGATCAAAGGCATCAAAACACTAGCGGACCTGCTAAACTAATGCCGTCATGGTCCTTTGTATTTACTGCCTGACCGTTGAAGTTGTTATCACCTGCCCCATGGGGCACAACAATTTCATTCTTAAATTGTACTGTTGGAGAAACTAAAGTTATAGAACAAGGCAGTCTTACAGGATGAAGCTAGAGTCATCCATGAATAAAATTAAGTGGCTGGCTGAATTACACAAACTGTCTGCAGTTTGCTGATAACTATACTGTTTTCTTACTGCTTCAAACTTTACCTGGAGGTGAGGCACCGCTTAGATCACACCACAACTCTGTTATCGATTTTCTGCTGCGTTACTATGGAAACTTTTCCCACAAAAAAAATGCACATCGCATTACAAATTCATACATACACCACGTTCATTTTGTTGATGGGTTACAGGAGGGGCTAAATCTAAATGCTCCTTCATTTTAATCATCCCGTTAACTGATAACAATGCACTGAGTCCTATTCAGTAATTTTTCTTATAGCTATTTATTTTCTCAACCTTCTTACAAGGTTGAGAAGGTTTCCATGGATATCAATCAGCTCTTATAATGAGATTCTTCTACTCAATGTCTCCTTAAAGTTTCTCCACTCATTCATTACAGAGGCAACCTTTTATTTGTTTCTTCCTCAGGTTTACTGCAGTGAAACCACTGAGCTAGAACCTGCTTATAGGTGTTGTGACACAAAATGGGGTTTTAGGCCAGTGCTTTTAAATCATTCATTTTCTTGAGCAGGTGAAAGGAAAAATGCTTCATGCAGTTGTGTTTGCTTTCATGCAGTCAATCAGGGAAGCAGTCAGGCTTTAATTCTTTCTATGGTAAGGACCAGTCAACATATGCTCAGAATAACTGGAATAAATGGCAGTAGTTATTTTTGTTTCTTTTTAGAAAAATCAAAACAAATCACCTGAAAATTCCTGTGTTTATGAAAACAGCTTCATACAGCTGTCCTCAGCTCTTCAATTTTATCCAAGAATCATGTACCTTCTGATTAAGATGAAAATAGTGAATTAGGCTAATAACATGAAGATAATTTTAATGGTTAAAGAAGTTCCTGCAATCCTACGGAAATTAAGTGGAACAAACAATAACAGAAATCTAATTGGTCCTTGTGTCTCATGACTGTGATCTGCCTTGCTTCACCAAGTCTACAAAGGCTTTTACCCTCTAACTACAGCTGAACCGGAAGGTCAGATGAATATTTATGAAGCAGAGATGCCTACAGGCAGCCCATGGTTTGCCCATTTCACGATGCAAAATTCTTTTTTGCTGATCAGTGTTCTAGTGAGTTTTCCTTGGTCCTTAGTCTAAGCATATTCTGTGGTTCTACCTCCCTAATATTACTGGAAATGCTTAAAGTGAAGTACCTAATTCCAAATTTTATTGCAACTCTAATATTGATTTTAAATTAAACATCTACCTCCCTGGTTTGTATATTTTAAATACATTGAAGGAATAAATATTTCAGGCAAGACTAATTTATTAGCCCTCTGCTTGGAGACACAGTGACATCTGAAGGCGCTTCTCAATTTGAAGTGTTCAACATTTCTGTGATTATTTATATGTCAGTCCCATGCAGAGTCCACAATCAGAGGTTCAGTCCTTTTTTTTTTTTTGGCTTAGCATAAGCATGCCAGAATTGCTCTGCCATCCAAGAACTTTTAGTCTGTTAATGATGAGATACCATAGGTGGGTGAGGCTAAACTGCATCACAGATTGATTCCCACTCTTGCCGAAATCTGTAACAAATCTGCTAAGGATTTTGAGGAGACAATGTTGAGGTTTCAGCTAAAAGGTTCTGTTTCAACCATTGTTTTAGAGGTTGACAATATGCTGAAACATCGGCAGAAATGAGCTCCAGAATGGGAGCATTGTTAAGTAAAACCAATATAGAGAAGAAACCAAAATAACGGCAAGAAGACAATGAAGTGACCGGAAACAGGAAGAGAAGAGAAAAATCAGGTTAAAGCTCTGAGACTGTCAACAGGACAAGATGACTCCATATGACCAGAGATAAATGAAATAAGATCAAGAATGTATTCGTTGATTCATCTGTTCGAAACCGAAATCTAATGTTGTATACCGTAAAGAAACTAATGAAGAGAAAGCAAATACAAGCCTGAGATACTCATGTCATTAAATTTAACAGAGAAAAAAAAAGTAGTTTTTGAAAAGCTGATGGCTTGATCAACACCTTTTCCTCCTACTTCCAGAGAGCAAAAAACACTAAACATCCACGATCATGCAGAAGAAAATCTCCAGGAGAGGTCATCAAAGAACACAAACAGAATTACAGGTGCAACTAAAATTCAGTATTATTGCTGGAAATGGACTAGAAAATCTTTCAACAGAAAACTCAGAAAATTTTCATCACAGTTTTATGACATGCGGCAATCTAGTAACATGACGCTTTTTTCTGTCTAGTCATACTTCAACAGTTGTAATGCTCTTAAGATGGATTTATACAGCTGATTACCATGACTTTATAGCATTTTAAACAAGTAACTTATATTTTTCATAATCCTGATGTCACATAAACAAACTTATATAAGGATATGCATGATCAGATGCATTTCCCAGCATTCCCAGGAACGGTTCTGTTGGTTTGTATTTTTCCTTTTTCTTTTTTTTTCCCTTGGGCAAAAAAATTACCCAAATCAATTAAATTATTTTGGAAGTTATAATCTTACTGCAACCCCATAAGGTCACATTTCAATATGGTGCTTAGTACAGCAATTCCTATAAGCTATGTCTGGACACGGGCTATCTGCCTGAATCAGCTGTTGCCTCTTTCCACACAAAAGGATGGCCATTCGATATTAAGGCCAAGTAGACTTTTCAGGACACAGTGAAGCCACCTAATTCTTCACCTTTAGGAACTGTGAAGGGATCTCCATTTTCTGGGTATCAATGCACAAGAGATGCTGGCTGAGCTGGTTGAGGCCTTTGTGCTGGCTTGCCTGTAGGGATGGGGTTCCACCAAGTTATGTAGTCACGTGACTTTCTGTCATAGGACTCATGTTATTAGTCCAAAATACCAGACCAAAGAATGCACGATAATACTTATGCACACAGAAACACGTAAGGACAAAATATTTGTCTTTTGACTGACCTTTTGATCTATGACTCAAAATCATAATATTATCAAGTGCACGGTTCCAGTTGTGTGGAAGCTAGGGACATCAGCTTAAAGAAAGACAGTCACAAAAAAAAATACTGCCAAACATACTGACAGAATGATGTTAGATTATTGAAGTCAAAATATTAATAGGAGTGTTACTTTGCCACACAAAATAATGATGAGATGACAAGATCTCTGTAAACCTATTCAAAATGAGCTCTCCTTTCTGCTACTCCTTACGTTTTCTTTGGCTGAAGCTTCTCCTGGTACACTGTTATCTTTGGAGACCACCTGTTTAACATTACTGTCCAATAAATATACTTCAGTGCCTTCTGGCTTAAAGGACAAGTTGACTGCTTGCTAAACAGAATCTTTTTTCACACTGTCCCAATTTTACATTAATGTACTGAGGTGACAAAGTTATTTGCCATATTATCAAAACGCATCGCTTAATTGTTGCAACACAACCATCACTCTCCTACAGAATTGCTGTACAGTTGCAATACAATTAATGGGCGTAACAGACAGTTATTCATTAGTGAAAATGCACAGGTAAGCTGCCTACCAACCCTGTGCTGGTGTTTGCTCTTGCAGCAGACAAGCTTCTGATGTGTCCACGGAAGGCAACTGACTGCTGAGGGCAACGCTAAAGCAGTGCTGAAGAACAGACAAAGAGAAGACGGTATGCTCCCAACAGGAAGCCACATATAGTACCCTCTGACCATCCAACTACCTGTCATACAGCGGGAATCATCAACAATCAGAGAACTTGCTTCAGAAGTTTCTCAAAGTCGAATCATGCCTTGCTAATGCCAAGCCTCTGGTAGCAGAGGACAGTAGCTCTGTGTTTTGGAGCTGGAAGACTGAAGTCCTCAGTCTTTCCTTTTGCATCTTAAGAACTGCAATATTGGATTTGCCAGACCAAAAAGCGTCTCTATTAGATGGGCAATTTCACGCAGACCACATCAACAAGACCCAAACTCCCAAGCTGTTATGGAACGAACGAAAGCCACCGTGCGTCCTTATTTGCAGTGATCACTCATCTAAAGGAGCAAGGCTGAAAAGGCCCCTTCCGGGGAACAGCTTTATACAAGCTGCAGAGTGACAAACGCAGCAGAATCTGAGTGACCCAAGAGGAATGGCAAGTTGATAATGGTGCTTACTTTTCATTTCACAAGAAATCGTCTGGAAACAAAACCACGAGAAACCTAACTGACTGTGGCATTCTGGTAACATGACTACAAGGCAAAAACCCCAAACCGCAAATGCATTAGAAAAAAATAGACATCTAAATGAGAAACGCTGAATAAAACCCCCATACCTTTATTAGTTTTCAAATATTTGATAAGTTTAAAGTGCTTTTGCGAGTGGACTTGACCTTTAATATCTATACTGACTGCCAAAATTTACTAAATTTAAAAGAAAACAAAATGCCAACACTGCCATACTTCACAATTACTACATTTCAACCTTAGAAACATTTGAGAATCTTCTTGACTGCCTAGCCAGTACTGCATTTTTGCCTGAAAGATAAGTAATTTCAACACTTGTGAAAGCAAAACATGTCATATGAGATTCATGAAAATTCTGATCCTTCCCGCCTCCCTAGTCTTAACAAGAATACGTGATAGAAATAGGTTAAGCTTCCGTCAATAAAACATATACATGAAACTGTCTCCAAACTACAAACTGCCCTTAATGTGGATTTGAAAACATCTTTTTTTATTATTATTTTTATACTTTTTTTATTTCACAGTAAGCCAAATACACAATTTACTACAGAAAATCCACATTTTACCATTGCTTTCTAGCCTGCATAAAATGTAATTACATCTATCGTAATATTTGATAATTATACTGCTGTAATGTATCAGTGTCCATCTTTCAAGATGTACATTTATGGATAGGTATTACTTGTGCTTCATTTGAGTTTCCAGCAAAATTTAGTTTTCTCAATAAACGACAGTGATGACCGAATAAACTCCATATAGCTAGCAGCAGAAAACAGGATGTCTCAAACAATGGAATGACCCCAGCTACTCCTTTCAAGCGTCCAGAGCGCTTGATAAGAAATACTTGAGTTACTCTTCATAGAGGGTAAAACCAGCTGTATGCCTCATAAACACCTGTTCTGTTCCCTCCCCTGCGATGAAAATAGATGAAAAATATATTTATCAAAATTGGCATAAATGCATTTTTCAGGTGGAGATCTAGGGCTAGATTTTAAAGCACGCTTGAGTTCTGAGAAGTACCAGAGAATGAAAGTTGCTCCACCAAAATCTTTCATTATTTGTTGAGTGAATGCCGAATATTATTCCTTGGACATTTTCACAGTTGAATGCACAACTTTCTCATCTCTGTGTTATCAGAAGCCCATGTTCATATTAGAAGTTGGAAATAACAAATAAAATAGTCATAAAATCTATAACTGCAGAAGCATGAAAAAAGTATTTGTAAGAACTCAGAAGTTGTCCTTAAAGAGAAAATTTTATGTATCTAACCAAGTTGCTGGCTGGCTGCTTATGGGCAGCACAAGCAGGTGTCCTCCAAAGTAAAAACCGGTTTCTCTTTCACATTGGTATTTAAAAGAAGCCAATAACGTAGTAGGGTGGTTAAGAACAAAACCTTTTTCAAAAAAGGCCTGAAGACTTTTTTTCCTGAAAATGTGGGCATGGATTATTTATAACTGTGGAGAGTAAAGCCATCGCTGTCCTAACCCTGCTCTGGTTAGGTGTGCAGTTCACATAATAATCACTCTGATCATTAAGGAGGTCCAAAAGTCTCCTGGTCTAATGGCTTACAGAATAGCCCTCAGGGAATAAATGCAGACCATCAGTTAAGAAACACAATTTTGCCCTTAAAATACCGGTTGTAATGCATTTTGGGAGAGAGAGAAATTAGGGGACGGGACTCTGAAAGTGCCTCCTAATCACACTTCATAGAAATCTATTCGAAAGAAGGAAAGTCTTCATTTTAGTGTATAGGATTGAGAGAGATGGAATTTATGAATCTTAGTCAACACACCATAGATATTTTTATTTCTTTATATTTCACGCCTCCCCCACATAAGGCAAAGAATGAAAGCAGAACATAAACTGCAGTAAAAAAAGAATGGGCTTAGAGAAATTGATTTTTATTGCACTATTAAGCTATTGTCAAATAACACCTTCTTTTATTTGCCTTCACTAAAACTAACCAGGGAGATATATGATATCACACATCTACTGCCGTTCAGCTCAGGATATAACAATTATGCACCTAGCTCACTCCAATTAATAAACTCTTTGATTAATAAGAATTTATTTCTTTGAAGAAACAACAGTATAATACCACAGTCATTTTTAGCAAGCCAGTTAAGTCCTTTGATTCTTAAAATAGCCCCCATTCATGTTCTCTTCAGCAGCCTTTAGAGTCTCCACTCTCAGCTGCGCCGGCATGCACCAGCCTGGCCCGTGCAGCAGCTTGAAATCAAAAGTCACCATTTCTACTCCAGTAAATAGCTACAAAAGGGTTTTTCGAGGTAAGTGGCCTCAGGCATCCAGGGTTACGATGCGGTTTCACAAGGTCTGGCTTTCTTTTTTCAGGTTGGTTAAAAGCAGAGTTATAGGCTATACTCCAGCCTGAACAGATCTTGTGGCACCGTAATGGGTGAAGTTAAAGCACTTCTAACAGGAATTGCGGGGCAGACCCTGCCCGCGAAGTTATACCAACGCTGTCGCTGGCAATACAAGGCAGCTTTGAACCCAGTATCACTTGAAGGAGAAGCAGCATTCGCACTGATGGCCCTAACCCCTCGGCTATTCATCCCCTACTTTTTAAGAACCGAGAACCGGACTGGTCGGGGAGGCAGAGTAAGAACCGCACGCTGGTGATTGTGGCTACCTTAGATTTCCTGCAGACACACGAGAAAGACGTGACAACAAGCTACTTTTTCAGACTGAACTAGGAACCCATTTGAATGTCACTATCAAAATGACACATATAATCTGAAATTATTACTTTCTTATGGGCCAGTGGAAGTAGTTCTAAAACAAAAGCCCTGTCGAGAATAGTCACTGCAATGTGCTGGAACACGAAGCAGCTGTTCACATTAACATGCAAATGTATGAACTACTGGCCTGTGGCAATTCAGATGTCTTCTTCTGGGACTGCTTTTTTTACTGGAACCTTATTAATTTTATGGTTCTACAGAACTTTTTCTGATTAGTATATTTTTCATGAGCTTATGTATGTGTGGTACAGAAGAAATTGCTTTTAACCCTAACTGTCTTCACAAGACCATAGGAAGAAAGTGAGCAAGGCAGAATTCTTCTTCAATTACTCTTTGCGTATTGCAATTAGCAGCGTCTTTTAATAGTGAATCGGCGTCACAAAGCTCTAGCTGTGGTTGTAGCACTATGAATACAGACTACACATCGCCACTTGCTCACACACACACACACACTCGTTCCACATCCACTGGCAACAAGTCATTTCAGGTGGTACCTTTTTGGGCCAGTGAACAGCATTGAGCTGAAAAACATTTCCCGCCCCCCCCAATAACCATCTGAGCCTAAAAGTGCTGATTCTACTTTAAAAATGAAAACCAATATCTAGTTTTGAGGTGAACTTTCCATGAAAACAACAAAACCTGTGTTCTATTTGTTCAAGTTTTCATGACAGGTTCTTATCATTGAATCAAAACTTTGTCACAAAATTACCAGTTCAAGATGCAGCAAGGAAAAAAAAAAAACCAAAACCAAACACCCTATGACGAATTGTTTCCTAAGACTTATTTGAGAAGCAAACCATTATTTAGTCCTACATGCTTCTTTTCCACTGCTCACACCTGGAACCATCTCCTCAGGAACAAGCATATGCATGAAAAAGCTTGAAGGCTGTGGATGTCACAGCCGAATGACAACACCGGCAGAAAGAATGGGGAAAGGATGTGAATGGAGCCAGGGCCAAGATTGTAAGGAGGAGTGGGAAGCGAGTGAAGAAGTTTGGGTTCCAATTCAAAACTGACAAAGATCCATGGGAACCTGTTTATTTCAATGGCCTTGGTTTCAGAAAACAGACTGATATCAATCTGAAAAATTTGCAAGGGTAATGAATTTAGCAAGGACTGGCTTGAGACAAGGTTGTTGCCAAGGAAGGAACGATGTTATAATGAAGAAGCTGGCAACGGACAAGTGATTTTTCATAATGTGACTCAGACAACAGTTGCACGCACTCCGTTTTCCAACTGTTGGGCATGCAAACCACGTAGCAGCATTTGCTTTTCTTAAGACTCTCCAAGAGTCAGAGGGGGACAGTCATCACATCCACATAGCAGCACAGTAAAGATATTAGGAAAATCTGTATTCCCTATACTGTCTGTTAGATATGCTAACCAAATTCCAGGTGCAGACATTTCCTCTGACATTGAGGGATCCCAAACAGGGAAGTTAGAATACTTTATCAGAATACTTTATCAGAAGTAATAAACATAAAAAGCCTTACATGACTTGATTCATGTGCTTTTCATGCTCTCTAGCAGTCTTTCTTCAGACACGCAGATAGGAAATGGGAATTATGCATGATCAGTAGCTTTGGATACAACAAAGTGGGTACTCTTTAATAGCAAGAAGAAAGAGGAGTTATATTTATTTTTTAATAATACTGCTGGTAACATGTAAAACTAAGTGACTAAATAGCCTCTTCTTAATGTGAGGCTGTGCCATCAGCAGGACAGTTCCAGTCTTTTTTGCTGCTGCCTTCTTTCAGCTCCCACAGAATATTTCCTGCTTCCTCATCAGTGAGGACTGGCACTGAGTCCCTGTGGACTAATCTGGAACCATTTTAGGATGCAATTTACTTTGTTAATTATATTTCTCCAGCAGTAATTTCAGTGTTCACTTTTAAATCCTTCATTTATTTTAATTAAGCCTGCGTAAGCTTCCAAACTTTTCTTTCAGATAACAACGAGCTGCTTACTGCACAACAACCAAGAACTCCGCACTCCCTAATGCAGCTGGAAACCAAACCTACTGTCACTTGCTAAAATTGCTTTGGACGTATTGCCAGCGGCCCAACAAATTAGTAAGCTTGAAGTGAAACAAAAGGGGAAGAAATAAGCTTCTCTTCCAAGATATTACGACTTGCAAACTAGGACAGCGTTGCAAGGCTTTACATTTCTCTAACAATTTGTTTTCCTTATTAATTAGTTCTTTGGATGATGGCTTTTCAGGTTATTTATGTCTTTATTTTTTAAATCACGCCTTTATTAGCACATCTGTACCGTGCATCTCTGCATCATATTAGAGATCCTAAAGCTAATGCAGCACAATGCAGAGGTACTGATTAAGTTTCAAAGGTAACACAGCAGAAACGCTTAACTGTTGCGCTAATGTTGCAGTAGCTTAAACCCTTGCTATATGTCATCATATCAGTTGTTGAAATACCTTTTAAGGTATTAAACTGCATAGAATAAAAGTGGAGAAAGACCCCTTCATTACTTGAACAAAAAAAAATTATTAAATGGATAGGACTGTCACCTAATCATAGCTTTAAAAACACTATTTAGCTGAACTGACACAGCAGTTCATGAGTTCTTCCAAATACAATATTTCCAAGATCCTTTCCCGACAGAACTAAAGGCACTTTATACACCTGCAAAAACCTTGCTCGTTAGGTACTCCTTGTATCTAATGCTACCCATGTAAGTGGAAAAAAGAACCCCACCGGGTTTGACACTTTACCCTTTGATTGTTGCTCTGCTACAACTTGTAAATAGACTCAGCTGTTTGAGAAGAGGAGCAGGCGTGAGCATGGGTGCTACCCGCCATGGCAGAACACGGTTTTAACAGAGCAGCTACCTCCAATTGCAGGCTTGTCCTGATACGAAATACAGGCAATTAGGGAAGCATCCTATGGCAAGATGAGGAGCTTTACGGTCTATTTTGGTAGCAGTAGGTTCAGGGTATTGTTTCTGTGATCAGTTATTTTAACAGCCGTTTCTTAAGGAAGCCAAATGATCAGTCAATGCAGGAGTTCGGATTTCAGCAGAAACACAAGGAACAGTGTGAATTTGGTAAGTATTTCAGGAATAAGAACATAACGTTTATGACATTTACAGATATGGATGATGACATGCGAAGGAGACGAAGCCCTCCGTTTCCCTGGCTCTCACAGGTAATCAGCAGCAGTACGTGGTGCTACGGTAGCAGACAGCAATAGTATCACATAAGGTACAGGGTCTCACGTCCAGAATTTTAATACTGCATTAACAGCAGCCTGATTCGAGGCCTAAACCAAGTTCCCCTGAAAGATGAAAGGAAAGAGCGTTCACCAAGAGGCACACGAGACCAACTGACTGAAAAAGCTTTTCATAGCCCTTTGCATTTAAATTGATACCATTAGGAATTCAACATATTAAAAAAAAAAAAAAAGCCAAACAGCAAAAACTTACTTAAGAGGAACGGGAACAGAGCTTTTGCCATAGTTAGATACTAACTTTTTGGAAAAGGACAACTCTTAATTATGTTTGGACAGAATTCAAACTAGTAAGACCCCACCCCTCAGTAGAAATACTGCAACTTAGAGCAGTCCTTATGTTTAATAATTAATGCTGACTCTGAGCTGAATTTTCAACATGTTTCCCAGCCTGATCGGTCTCTAAATGCTCTATGCATTTTTAAAAATGTTTGTAACCAACTGCCAGCATGTTTTTTATTTTGACTTTATGAAACGGATATACGCAAGTACTATTTTACAAACCTTAGAAGCTTTATGGACAGAGCACATTTCATTAGGACTTCCACACTAATACATTATCTTTATGAAGTACTGCCTTACAGCAACAAAAGGCCTATTTCTCACTCTTTATCAGGAATTTCCTCTTTTAATTAGAAACTAAATACACTATCCATTGTTCTCACCATCTTCCAGTTGCCTGGTTTTGGTTTGGGAATGATTTTTTGTTTTTCTCAGTAGGTGACTTTTCAGCTGGGGTTTGCAGAGTCCAGATATTCAATCTCTTACATTGAGAACAGGAGCTAAAATTGTATTATAAGGTAGGAAAGGCAAAATAAAACCACATAAAGTTTTATGAGACTGGACATACGTAGTAGCTTTTACAAAGTCAATTGCTAAAAAGGCAGAAATTGATTGAAGTTTATTTTTTAACTTATAAGCATGCAGCAAACAAAATAAACATTATATTTTGTAGGAGGTGCTGAAAATAAAGACTTGTCATGCATTAAAAATCTTTACTATGGTGTAAAAGCACGGTATTATTGAAACTTTGCAATACTACTATAAAGGCTGAACATAAGATATATGCCTACTATAAAATTCTACAATAAAAAGTGATGGATACATCTTAGATATAGCTTATACTAACAACTTCCCAGTGCTCTTTGCATTAACATTAAGCCATTTATTTTTTTATCAAGTGTCCGATCTGCAGAATTATTTAAGTGCTTGTTTGGCATTACATGGCAAATGCTTTGGCTAGTTATCTGTTATTGTATGAAACAGACCCTTACAGACAAACACAAATGCGGTCATTTTAAGTCCTGTTACTACTTCATTGCAACTACTGCCCATAAACCTCACAGTCAAAGTTGGCAAATGCCTTTCTATGCGAAGGTCAAAGTCGCGTCAAGGTATATGGAAGGTATATGGAATTATTCCCCAACCCTCCCCCCCCCCCCCCCCCCCCCCCCAAAGCTCATCATTCTTTTTGCCCTAAGTGTTTCTGATCCAATTTGTAAAGATAAAGCATTAAAGCAGGACCAGCAAGAGTTGCAAGAGTTGACTGGCGGAAAGCAAGACAAAACGGTTTCAGGGCAAAGCTGATGGAAGGGCTACCCCCTTACAGAAACAGGAGAGGTAGGTTCAGAAGGAACACTTGACACAGGAATGCCAGGCAAAGGAAGTTTTACAGGTAGAAAAGCATTTGAACAGCTGCGTGGCAACACAAGACATCAGAAACAGCGGCTGTAAATAGAAGGCAATTGCGTGAGCTGATATTTGCCAGTCAACAGCCAGAGCCCTACAGCCCTTACAGAGCGAGCTGCCCACTGGTGATGACAAGTGTAATCCCCCGCAACAGACACAGCGTAACCCAAGTCAGTGATTTTGGCTAAGAAACACTGTGTTTTGCTCTGCTTTAGATCACCTTTGCCATTTAATGGATGTTGCCCACAGGGTAATTTTTGTTATCAAAGAGCTCTTCATTAAGCTTCATTAAGCGATGAACACATGTGCTGAAGGGGCCAGAGCAGCAGGAACAACCAAGAAAAGCCTCACTGAGACTTCTGGCAGGCTCCAACAAGATGGTCCGCTCACTACAATGATGCTCCAGAGAGCCAGGCAAACTGTACTCCACCTCTCCACTGGTTTTGAAAGTTTAGGAAAGTAAATTTATGAGACGCGGGGAAAACGTATGCGAGCGTAATTGTTCTCCGAGGACTGGAAAACGCCAGATAACGTTCAAGTAGCAGAGGCTTACTCCAGGCTGCAGATTTACAACCATCCTCACCCTTGACAATCTCAGATCCTAACCCTGTGCATCCTTCTCTTTCCATACCACCACCAAGCTAGGCGGACAGATCTCCCTCCTGCTTAGAGGTATGGCTCTGTGTGCCAACACAACAAGAGGGAGCTCAGACAGTGCAGCACCAGGCTTTATTCCCTTCCCCACTGCATAATCTCTCCTCTTTCATTGATCCTCTTTCTCTGAAAGTCCTGCAAAACGTGATGCAAAATGACATTAGGATTCTCTGCACGTAAGTATTTATTTTTCCATAATATCCCTCCTGATGTATTGACAACAGTACAATTAAACATGAATACCATAATCCTGTCCAAAAAAGAGAATTCAAAATGTTATCTCTGAATAGAACTTAAGCAGCCAACCAGCTAGCCAGCTAACCCAAGCTTTTTTGTCCCTGTTACTTTCCAAACAGCTATAATTTATAAAGGAGTTTGATACTGAAATAAGTGTGATTCTTTCTTGTGAGAATAAGAGAGGACTTTGAATCAGTTGTCCTGACTGATCAGTGTTTAGAAACCATGATCAGGTACCTCACATCTGCTCATCACCACAGGTTCCAGTAACATAAGGTTTCAGTGGAAAATTTACTTCAGCGCCTTCAATGCCTGTGATTTTATCTTGGGTCAATAGTGGGTATAGCAGTTGCAGTTTTGACAAGAAGCTGCGTGTATCTTATATGCACAAAGATCTCTCTCTTTAATAAGTACAAATATTTTTAAGCATACGATCTGACCTCAGGAAGTAACACAATCATACAAAGAATTCTTGATTTCAGTTTTAGAAAATTACCCACCTTAATTTGATCACAATGGGATTTCATATTGGGGTGCCTTTTTATTTCTTTGGTTCTCCTTCCATTATTAACAGCGGTAGAAATGCTCAAGCAGCATCTCCACCATAAGAATTATTTCAAATAATTCCTCTGCCTGCTGCTCAGGAATGTTCCGTTACTGAACAATTATTTATCAGATATTATCTCGCCAGATTTTAATACAGTCTTCACAAATTCAACTGCTTGCTCCAACTTCAGCAGGGCTATATGTGACTGAATCCCCATCCTCAGAGAAATGTCAGAAACTCATTACAGGACAACTGGGAATCATTACCTCAAATGTCTCGGGCTGGAATAGCCTACTGCTCTGCCGAAACGTGTCAGTGCTTTGGGTGCATTGCTTGCTGTGGAAGTGTCTGAAAGGCTGTCTAGTTTCCAGATCTCTGAGCAGTAAGCTACAGCAATGAGGTAACACACGGCTGGCTTTTTAAAGGCCCATCCCTACTCTGCTCCAAAACCTATCGCACATTTTTATTGGCTCCTACCGCTGTTCTCCCCATATCCTCCCATCAGCCCTCTAATACCCTTGGTTATATTTGGTGAATTCATGCTGTCTTTGGCATTCCAGGTTGTTTCAAACATCCAAAGCATTTTATTTTCAGTGCTACAATTTGATCGCCTACGAGGTGCCATTTTAGCTATCTTTTGAGTGATTTAGCAGTTGCAAGCTTTCTAACGGCAGTTCCTTGCTGTAATCCTTATATAAGGTGTCTACCTATACAGAACACTGTTGATCCACCTTTTTTTCCTGCAACAACTTTGAGTTCCATTTTTTCCCGATTTGTATTTGTGCATTTGCTATTGCATGGGGTAGGTGGACATTTCTGGAGCCTTCTTCAGGTTAATTCGTATGATGTCTCAATAGTCAACTCACCCCGCTATATACATCTAAAAATGTAAACATCTATATCTAAGCTGATCAACCCAGGCTCTATTTGTAGCAATGTATATAATGACATATAAAGAGAATTAAACACAGGACGCAATTCATCCAACCCACTTTCAACATCTGCCTTCAGTGTTCATAGATCCTGCTGACTATATTGATTACATCTCTACTGACTGTATGAGTTTAGGCTGACAAACACGGATACAGATGTTGGCACAGCTAGATGAATTGTACCCTTCGTATATAATGTATTTGTTTTACTTGTAAATTTGCCTGCGGTCTGTGCCCATGCCTGTAGCTCATAGCAGAGTTATTTCAGACTCTGTGCACTTTCACTGCAGTGTCTCTTTCCACAATCATGAATCAGCTCAGCTTTCACAAAGCAATAACCATGTCACTCTGTCCTTTTGCTTTCCTTCACCAAATACTAATCTGTTGTTTCTCGGTTGCTTTGTACTTCTTGCTTCTCGATAGCATATATTTTATACATTATGCTTATAAAGAAGTGCCTTCCAAATTGAATTTTTCATGGGATGTCCAGGCTGTTACTGACATGTTCAGAGGTTGCTGGAGCAGATAGTGACCTTTGCCTACTAGAGGTCACCAGGTGGTTGCTCTTACCTTGTTCAATTTATAAACTATCCCCCTACAATTCTGTGGTTTTCCTAGTGTAACTCACCTACTATTAAGCATGCTGATTTTAATATTTTTCTACATGAAAGCCTGCCACAATTATTTGCTTTGTATTCTTCTGTCATTTCTACAGTATTCTTGTTCCCAGTTTCACATACCTGCAGAAATGCACTCATTTCCATCATAATAACCTGCATGATAGAGTATAGAGAGCACCAAAGAGGTGTAACATCAAACTTTCATTTTTTCATTCACACCTGGTTTTCTCTCTTGTGCCACTCATCTGTGCTCCTTGACACCAGTACAACAGCTGGGAGCCACTACTGAAATTGCTAATCTATTAAATAGCTATTATTTATCCTAACAGTAGTGACCTCCAGCTTGATTTCTCCCTCCATCCATTTCTCCTGGAGTTTTTCTTCCCTCTAGCTTTTCTGGGATAATACCATCTCCTCCTCGCTACAACCCAGTGCTCCCTGTCAATTGAAACCACATTCAGCTATACTCTACCTTTTCAGTGTATAAACTTCTTCCAGCTCATTTACCTCACGAGGGTCCTGGCTCCTTAATACACCCCTGCAACTCCAACAAGGAACCCCTTCCTCTCACTCACCCTGTCCCCTAATCATCAGCATCTTCTCGTCCTGGTACAGTCCATCTGGTTGAGGTCTACACATTCATGTCCCAGAGCAAACTAAGCTTCAACCTTCCACTGCCCTTCATCTCTTTCTCTCCTAGATTCAGACCTTATTTTCTCCCTTTGAACTTGGAAATCAGTAGTTACTTGCCTGAGTTAAGACTGAGTGAAAAATTAACCAGAGACTTCAGGATTTAGCTCACAGACCTAATTTCCATTTTTCACAGAATCACAGAATTTTCAGAGTTGGAAGGGACCTCTAGAGATCATCTAGTCCAACTCTCCTGCTAAAGCAGGATTGCCCAGAGCACATTACTCAGGACTGCATCCAGGCGGGTCTTGGAAATCTCCAGAGAAGGGGACTCCACAACCTCCCTGGGCAGCCTGTGCCAGTGCTCTGTCACCCTCACCGTAAAGAAGTTTTTCCGTGTATTTGAACGGAACTTCCTGTGTTCTAACTTGTGCCCATCACCCCTTGTCCTGTCACTGGGAACCATTGAAAAGAGCCTGGCTCCATCCTCCTTCAACCCACCCTTTAGATACTTGTACGCCATAATAAGGTCTCCCCTCAGCCTTCTCTTCTCCAGGCTAAAGAGTCCCAGCTCTCTCAGCCTTTCCTCATAAGGCAGATGCTCCAAGCCCTTAATCATCTTAGTTGCCCTTAGTTTGCTGAAAATAATTACTCCTACATTTTTGGGACTGATGTTCAAGGAGTAACAGCTTCTTTCAATTCTGAAAATTTCATTTCATTAATGATATCATAATTAATTGAAATGAATTTCCTAGCAAAACGTTCAAGTGTACAGTCATAATTAGCATGTTAATACTCACATTGACTTTTGTTTTGCAAAGCAGTTACTGGCTTTGGGAAGAAATCCTGGTTCAAAGCAAACAACCTCAGTGTCAGAAAATTCTAGTCATGACAGAATTTTCTGGATCGGTCTAGAAATGTCCACTAGATGTAGAGACAAATTAACAGAACTAAGCTTTGAAAAACCTTAACAAAGACCACAACAGAACCCAAGCTGATGGTTACTTACCAGAAAACTGTAATGTTTTTAGGTTATGCACACATGGTTTTCATTTTAATGACAATTCCTGAAAGACTGGCTAAATCAAAAGTCATAATGACTGGCAGGATCATCTAATCTGTTTTGGAGCTTCCAGATGTTGTGCTGCTAGAAAATAAAGCTAAGGGGAAGTAAATAAACTGTCAAATAAGGGAAGTTATTACCACCATATACTTACAGGCGCCTCTAGTAGGAATTAGCCCCAAATTAACCCTGGGTTTTACACGTCTATTTGGGGAAGACTTTTGCTTCATTCGGACCTGTGCAAATGCTTTGGTCATATTCTAAATACCCTCTCTCTATATATTCACTGCAATTTCCACTATTGCATCCTTCCTGCTACAGACAAAACCACGAGGGCACAGCGGACAGAAGAAATCTCATCCTAGCCCCAGTTAACAGACATTCAGTGTGACTGCTGCGGAGTTCATGACCTAAACGGGGTCAGACCAGCAAAGGGATCGTGGCTGGAAGGACAAAGGGCTCAGCTCTGGTTTGTTCCTTATAATGGGGCTCATGCTAGCATGACACACTACTGGTTTCCACAGCGTAGTTTCCTACTGTAGTTTCCTGCACAAAGTCTGTTGAAATCTTTCTGGGCCCCTATGCCACCATAAGTTACCAGTGCCTACAGGGATGGAGTTTGTCATTCTGCTGTCACTACTGTGTCTAGAAGATGAGCTGGAGCAAGAGCCAGGATAGCATTAATCTCTAAAAACCCTAACTCAGACTTCCACCCAGAAGCCTACAATCTGGGTGCGAGTCCAGCACTGGTCAAACAAGTTTTCAGGTCCTGACTTTGATCCTGTACACGTAGGAGGTCTTGTGGAGCCACATTTGGCACAAATCCTCAAAGTTTTCTATGTCGTCAGCCCCATACAATAAGCTGATAACCAGATTTATCTACAGTGGAAGCTCTTAGCTACATTTAGATGGTATCGTTATCTCTGAAAACTCTAACAGTGTACTCCATGCTAACTACAGCAGCAGTCATTGCAGGCACACAATATGGAAAAGATAACTACAATATGGATAGTAGTAACTACATTTCCTAAAGGTTTTAGGAAAAAAAATAGGAAAAAATAGAAATAGTGTTTAACATAGATATGATTGATAAAATAACACATTATTTTTCTATCAACTCTAGACAAAAAAATATCTCAATCTTGATTGCTAAGGGATAATTCGAGACGACCGCATAGGCTCATTAAAATCATTGTGAGGATGATAAAATTACGATCAAAGATGTACCAGCAAGAATGTGCTGAACTCATCCTGGTTCAAAAGGACACAGCACAAACCACTACATCAAAATAGCGTAAACTTAGTTCGAGATCTGCCTCTGAATTCACCTCTCAGTATTTATATAGTACACTAATTATAAAAATACGATTGTTATTGAAATAGAGAAAAAAGGTACTTTCAAAAAGTCTTCAAACAAAATAAATGTAAAAAAAAAAAAAGAAAAGAAAAAAAAAAGAGAAAGACTTGAAGATACTTTGCAGGATTCCCTAATAAAATACCAGAAGTGTACCCATGCTGAGTTGCCTGCGCTGTCCAATAAAATCTGACAGATCTAAGATATTCTTTTATAAACAATTGCTTAACTATTTCATTGATAGTGCAATTCTAGAGAAAGGTTCTGTGACCAAAAAATTGTTTTCCCAGTGTATGATAATACAGAACTATGTTTTTATTTGCTGCTTCCACATATCTATAGTTAAAGGTGAAAATAAATATATTTTATGTTTCTAAGCAGTTTGGTTCTATTAAATATTCTTGATTTATAGGTTATATACAATGATATTGAGTTATTCCATGGAAAGAACAGAGACTGAATATACATTAAGACCCCTTGCAACCTCTGATCATTCAAACCATCAGGGGAAATTCCAAAAAGAGAAAATTAAAACCTTTATTAATCCCAGGCAACAAATGTAAGGTTTAATGAAAAGCCGTAGTAATCTGGGTTAGCTACCACCCTCCTCTGCAATGCTGCTACAGGCACAGAAACACCACAGAGAAATGTAACGTCAACGAGAGAGGCCACACAAAGAAAAACAATTCCTAAATAATTGACAGTATCTGATACAAGGCTGCACTAGAAAACATAGACTGATAAACAAAAAAATAAGCCACGGAGAATAAACAGGAGGGAGTTACTACCATGAGCATGGAAAATTAATACAACCAAGTATGAAGCATGTTGAGTAGCGTGTAGGGCCACAGAGCTGGAAGGACTCCTACGAGAAGGGCTGTGTTACTGCCTGGAGAGCTGTAGCCCAGAGAGGTCTTCCCACCTCCACAGCCACTGAGCTCTGTGAAGGATATCAGTGACAGGCAACAAAACTGACTTCATGAGCTTATCTCCCTGACATTCGCAACACAACTCACTAACTCATGAGTGGTTTACTACAGAAATAACCCCGCTTGTGGCCTGTAGAGCACAAATTTTAGAAACCTTCATAAAACCCCAAACTCAGCTTCTTTTGCTATCTACTATCATTAAAGCTTTGAGAGCTCTCCAGAGGTTGCTTTAAAAATGCTTTCTAAAGGAATGTGGGGAGATAGATGCCCATATCCCAAAGAAGCACAAATTACTAATTATGTTGTTAATACTATAAGCTGTTTTACCTCCTAGTTATTAATTAAATGGCATTATCAAATACAGACTAAGGATAACAGTGAGTAAAACCTTCAAACTCGTTTTCACTCCCTGCTCTTCCTTTACTTCAGCAAACACCATCAGCTCAGCAAAACCATTTGGAAGAGAAAATAAGTATTAGTTAAACCAAAGGAAAAGTTGAGTTTTACACCTCAGCAATTTCAAAGTCATCTTAAGTAACTCAAAACCCTACTGTGCCACAATACAATCTCCATGAAGAATGGCAGAAACCATTTGGGTAGACATTTTTATTGTGACAGGGATTTAATGTGCCATTGTCCTCAATTTTCCTTTTAACAAGGTTATGTAATTTATGATTTGGAGGTAAAAACAGTTTGTAGTGTTGTGATTAGCATAATTAATCATATCCTGCTCTCCAGGAAGTGGACATCTGTCATGTGGGACTCCCGTACACATTAACTCCATCATTCTTTTGATCTCAGAATAACCTCTGGAGGTGTTCCAGATCTAATAATAGCAATGCCATTGCAAAATCTTGGTTGCTAAGACTTAGTAGACCATACAGTATAAAAAGCCCTTGGAACATGTCTTTATCCTTTGTTACTAGGCTATAAGCCATGCTGCACCACCAATGAGTTATGGTAACAAAATTTGCAAATATAGCCAAAGCAAAACATTTATCAGAGTTGGAACAGAAACACATCTTTCTTTTCCCGCTACATGGGTTTAGGAGTCTTAAAGTTGCAGAAAAGGTTGCATCCTGTCCTCGATTGACAGGATGACTTACAGTTACTGGGCTTTATCAAGATAATATTTTTAAAGCAATTATTGACTAGATCTTATTTTTTCATGCATAATTTTGAGGTCGAAAATCATGGAAGTGTCACATGAAAGACAGAAGAATCTCTGTGCTAACGTCAGTGGCCTACAGAACAAAGACGGATGTTAAAGGTCCTATTTAGCTTGACAATAATCCATAGATATATTTACAGCAATATTATTTTATTTAGTAGAAAGCCCAGCAGAGTGACCACACAAGAAGAATTACTTGGAGTAAGAGTGAACTTTGTGGAGTTTTAAGGAACCAAGTTCAGCAGTAAGAATAAGGGGCATTCACACAATGAACACTGGCCCCACTGCTGCTGCTTTAGCTGTGCAGGATCCGTCCCACCCCATTCTTTCACGCCACACAGATTATGCACTTGATTCGGCGCCTCATCAAGTGCAACACCTCTAATAAGAGAATACAGAACTCAGCATCGATGATCAAGCACCAAAATGCAACTAAAAGCAAAGCAGAATGGAAATCAGACAAGTCTCAAAATCCCATTCAGCAGTTCATGGCTCATCTGATCCAAATCAGTGTCAATATGTCGCTGCTGATCAAGAAGAGAAAACCCCGGTGCTAAAGTCACCCCGTAATTCTGCATCCTTTCTTATCATTCTGACTGCAAATCATCCATTTAATATGAGCCTTTACTCACCTCTATCTCTTGCATTCTTCTGCTTTGGTAGCAAAATGGACATCCTGACACAGAGCACGACAGAAACCTCTGTTCCAGCTCCTAATCTTCTTTAGACACTGGTTGCAATTCTCCCCTACTCTTTTAGTCATACCCTCCCCATTCAGAGCTCCAGTGGGACATGGGCATCCCCTCGATCCTGACCAGCTGGCCACCCACAGCATGAGAAGGAGAAACCCTGATGAGGGACAGGGTAGGATTGGTCTTGGTGATGGCAGCCCCTATTTCTGTTTGCTTTGTCCTGTCACACCTCTGGGCAGAGCACCACCAGCCAGGGTCCATGAACTTACTGCTGTGGGTGCACTCTCTGTGATGCTGCCCTCTGACTCCCTATTTTCACTTTTTGACCATTACTCCTCCTCCTCCTCTTTCTCATTTATTGTCTTCCACATCATTTCATTTTCCTTTGGTCTCGTCTTTGTCTTTCAAGGAAGTGGAGTAAGAGGGAAACAGAAGGGGCCAATGACTGTTCAAAGCGCAGGAGATTGGTGCAAGCGGTAGCCAGCGGCAGTGGGAGGGAGAGCCCCAACCATGAGCCATCAGTGGTGCCCAGAGCTACAACACCAGGAGGTCAAGCTGTGCCATACCTCTCACCTTACCCCACAGGAGGAGGAGAGGAACGCCATGGCACTGTTGCAGACACTACCACACCAAGGCAACACACTACAATGGGTTTGCCTTACAGGTGAAATTATGTACTTCTAGCAGCACTTCTTATCTTTGGATACTAAATCCTCTACCCTCATGCAGGAAAAACCCATTTCCCTCCTTGTTTTGGCTCCAACACTATCTCCATAAGTGCAACTGCTCCAGACACACACACACACACACACAAATGATTTCTGGGGGAAATACCTAAATAGAAAATGATTAATACACTGAGAGGGTTTTATAACAGTTCAACTTGAGAAGGTGGAGGATTTTCATCATATTGATATTTTGTAATTTTCTTTTTGTGGAAAGCAAAATTTCCTAAATAAACGCTGCAGTTTATCTCTTGACATATACAGGGGGAAAAAAGGTATTTTAAATAGCTGCAAGAAACTCTTCTCATATTACTCAAAGTAAATGGTTAGAAAGCCACTTACCCCCAGTTGCCACAGTAATTTCACGTAGAAAATGGCCATAAAATGGAAAATCGAAGGACAGATTCACTCTCTGAAAGGAACAACACCAGAAAATAAAATCGATATTGTGCACAAAGGTAAGAGAAAACAAAATGAACAGTCCTCCACTTCAAACGTCTGTTTCATTGCTTTTTATTTTTCACTGGAGCCTTGCTATTCTTAATTTGGAATTGCCAATAGGTAACTGAAAACAATTCTGTGTAGCACTTAAACACCTGAAAGCAGTGGATCTTCATCACTGAAGACTTCAGGAAAAATAAATAAATAAGTGAATAAAAAGTACATCAACAGACATTATAGCTCTCTCATAAGAATGAAATTAATGAAGATTTGTAGAGTTTTGCCTTAGAGTTTTGTTGCTTGAACCTCTTGCTTAAGAGGAGCCATCAATATTTAGGGCCTTAGCAACACCTAAGCTTTACAGGATGCTGCGAGTTGTTTGTTCCTCTGCCACATGCTCCTTCAGATTCAACTGCTCTCCCTCACATCCTGCTGCTACCTGGGTGCGTGTCTGAAGGCAATTCTGGAAGGCAATTGCACCGGAAGGCAATTCCTCCATCAAACCCACAAGACACCAGTTCCCAAACCTCTCTATACTGTTAAGTAGGAGCTGAAACGGTATATAAAGAAAAATTCAACAGAAGTATTAACAAACTCTACTTAAGGTACTTTTTGCAAAATAAAAAAAGAAAGAAAAATCTTCCCCCCCCGTCAGCCTACAGGTGACTATCCTCTAACCAGATGAATTCACAGCAGAGAATTTGGAGAACAGACTCTTCTCCTCACCTAAGCTCACCATAAAGAATCATTTAAATTCTAACTTTTTTTCCCCTCTCTGCCTGTGGCTCTCTCCTTTCCCCTCTATTCCACTCCTTTCCCGAAGCTCACCGATTATTGTGGCCACCCATAATCATCAGCTGGCGCGCTAGCTGGCTAAACTCTGGACAAATCAGGAGCCATGACAGAAAGGAATGCTGAAATCCCAGTAAGGACTTTTCACTGTGTAAATGTAACATCCCATAAAATGCACATCACTTCCATAATGTCCTGAAGCCTAAATAGGAACTGGGTGCACAGCCTGTTATTATGAGGAGTTACTACAGTCAAAACTGGTGTGAAGATGGGTTGTTGGTGACTCTCCCTCAACCCTAACCTTCGATATCTCTACTTAAGAAAGGGCAACAGTCCATATGTTTAAAAAAAAAAAAAGGGGGGGAGGGGAAGCATTTTGTCTTTATTTTCCCTACCATTATTTCTATCCTGGGTTTATTATTTTCAGATTATCTCTGAGTATTTTTTCCTCTCAGGAAGACTTATATTTACATATACCAGAAATGTTTAAAGAATTATTTAGCATGAAATTAACAGCTGAAGATTTACAGTAACTTTAAATTAGATTTTCCTTCCATTTATTTCAAGACAGAATTTTGGCAGGATTTATTAGCACTTTTTTGTTTGGTTTTAATTAGAATGCAAAATCCATTTGCATTGTGTTAATTGGACTGAGTAGGGTCTAATGACCTCTTCTGTATATACATATATATAGGTATACAACTGAAAATTTCTAATCAAAATGGCAAGACAGCTCATGAATTAACTTAAACAATTTTTTTTCCCCCGTGTTCTAAAGTTTTCACTGCTGAGGTGTATGTTATGTTTATGTATGTGCTCCATTTAAATTATGTCCTTGCTCTACCAAACATAATTTCCAAGAGCACTGTTGAAAACATCAATTTTCTGACCAAACCTTCCCTCTTTCCTTTTTACACTATTTCCCATTTTACTCATTAACATAAACTTTCTGAATAACACAATTAAATTGTTTCAAAGACACCTGTCCCCCCTTAACAGTCTTCTAAATTGCTTTAATATAATTATGAGTATAAAGATCTTTGCAATAAAGACTTGATCCTATGCCCACCCAAGCCAGATATAGAACTCCCACTGACTTCAATCAAAAAGCGATGCCCTAAATTCTGACAAGGTAATCATGTTTAATATAGACAATTGCTTAGCATAATACTGTAATAAAGAACCAACAAGATAAAAGGAATCTTTTAAAGTGTAATGTAACAGCCACTAGAAATCAATGTGGTTTTCCTTCTGCTGCTTGAAAGCACACCTCATTTTTCAGAAAGAATATTAGAATTTTCAACCCAGTGGAGTAAAAATGTTTTCTCCGTGCACAGGTGATAGAATGGACTGACAGAAAAACGGAGCTGAGCTTCACAAATACGAGGTGACCCTGTATCTCGTTCAGTGTCTCAGTAATCAACTATTAGATAAGTAATCTAAACACGCTGAACATCCAAGCCACACCTAAAATTTTATTACACCTGGCAAGGTACTGAAAAAACCCCCACACTATTACTGATATAAATCCTGTAGAGATAGATGTTTTATTTGTTCCATTAATATTTGTTTGTTACTTTCCCGAAAAAATGATTATGTTGTTTATCGAGCCAAACCATGTCACGGATCCTCTCTTTATTACTTTTTCCTGTAGGAGCAAAAACAACTGACAGCTTGTGGGAACTCTTAGAATTGCATACTTCCAAATGAAGGAAGACACACAAATTCAGTGTAAAATTTTTAGCGTTCAAAGAATCCCTGACTTTATTAGAAAAATTCATTAATCCTTAGCACATAGTAATTTAACTCCTTGTTCTCCTCTCAAATTGGAGAGCAATCTTTAGAAATGTAAATCACCAAGTCACAGAAAGATGTGCAAAATACCCTTTTACGAAGAGTAATGGCAAAGTTTGTCTCTATGGAAGAGAAGGGAAGAGATTGCTGCTTAGTTATGTATGATTTGCTCAGAATATATGACTCTATGGTTATTGTACAGTTATAGAGAACACATCATTTTTTAAAATAACTTCTTTGTGTAATCCACATGGGTGTTGTTTGCTCGGACACATACACAAAATCAATTATAGACCTATAAATAAAATATAAAGCCTTACAGGATGACTCACTGGTACTTTTTCATCCTTCAGAAGAGACATAAAGTGAGTCACTGAAATAGAGGTCTTTAAAACAGCATGTAGACATGGCAGCAGCCACTCGAGTTCACATTCCAAGAGATTTGGGTAAGTATGAATAGAGCTCAATATCAGTGTGCTTAACCGGGACCACAACCTTCTCTGGTAGATCTGGCAGAAGGGTGGCGCGGGCACCTGACATTCAGCAGAAAAGTCTTAATTAAACTGCTTGCTTTGGGGGAGCCGGGGTTGAAGCCCTTATGCTGCCACGCTCCCCTCTGCCACGCTGAACGCTTCTCCGCATCAATTCCACAAGCGTTATTTCACTTTAAACCTCTGGTTCAATAACTTGAAGAAAATGTCCCCCTTGGAATTGACAGTTTTAGGTGTATAATCTCAGGGACCCAACTGGAAACAAAAGTGCTTAGAACAGCATTGAAGGGTGTCATCCTCACTAATTGTTAAACAACAGGTTAACATTTCTCAAAGGAATTTCACTAATGTTGAAGTCCCAAGCCTCGTAAATTACTGTTATTAAGGAAAGAAATTTTACCTTACATAGGTATTTTTAATTCCTTTTTTACATTTTTTTGCATGTTTCCATTCTCTCCCTCAACACAGAGCACCAGGATCCCAGATGAAGAACACAAGGCAGTTCTCACTTTTAGGTACCCTTGAGCTATGTATGTATATTCTATGTATACATATTCTATGTATGCAGTTTCCAGCCACAGGTGAGATCCGAGAATACAATCTGTAAATCACGCAGCATTCGATGTCAATTCTAAGCATCTAAGCCCATTATTTCCGTACCTATTTTACCAGGCAGCACGATTACAATGAGTTAAACAAGACTCATCACTGTGTGATATTTATTTGTTGATATCCTGAAATTGTGATCACATAGAATGATAGAATGGTTAGAGTTGGAAGAGACCTTGAAGATCATCTAGTTCCAACTCCCCTGCCACGGGCAGGGACACCTTCCACTAGACCAGGTTGCACAAAGCTCCATCCAACCTGACATTGAACATTTCCAGGGATGGGGCATCCACAACATCTTTGGGCAACCTGTTCCAGTGTCACACCTCCCTCACAATAAAGAATTTCTTCCTAATGCCTAATCTAAATCTGCCCTCTTTCAGTTTAAAACCGTTGCCCCTCATTCTACCACTATACTCCCTGATAAAGAGTCCCTTCCCCATCTTTCCTGTAGGCCCCCTTTAGGTACTGACATTGCCAGATCAAGTTGAGCTTCTCATCCACCAACACCCCCAAGTCCTCCTTCTCAGGGTTGCTCTCAAACCCATCCTCCACCCAGCCTGTATTTGTGCTCGGCCTTGCCCCAGTCCATGTCTAACACTTCTGTTACTATACGACATTCTCATGAGTTTTATTAGTTCTACCAAAAAGATAAAAAAGTGTGACACTTTGTACAAAATGGAAGTGCAAACACTTGCACTTGAGAGACTTAAACTTCAGCAACGTAATCCTGAACTCGGTTCTGATGCTATTGAAGTCAATAGTAAAATTCCCTCGGACCTCTGCAACACAACTAGTTCATTGTTTGATAGTTTGTGATCCTTAGAAAGAGAATTTTAAATATACCTGTAAAGGCATCTCTGAAGGACTGTTATAGCAGGTGCAAAAAGGCAACGTGGAATCATTTGACAGAAACACTGTGCTGACTTTCATAGCTTAACTAAAATAAAGCTCTGTGAACAGCAGTCACAAGACTTTGTAATACTACTGTGTTGGTCACTGGTGAAAAATACCCATGTCAGTCAAAGGAAAAAAAGGTATAATAACTTACTGCTGCTTGCCGATGGGTATTGGAAAGGATCCCATGAATCTTTACTTTGTCTTTCTCCATTTGGTCTATATTGACCCACAAATCCCGGCTGGTAGAATCGTATGGACCATACGTCCTGGAAGTGTAATAATTATGATCTGTATCCTCCTGAAAGGGGAAAAAAAGCCACAGCAAACACATATTAGAATGGAACATGCACCTTAGTGTTATATAAAACTCATCCTTGAAATAGCGAGTCCTGTTGCTCAGGAAAGTCTAGACTAGACTGCAAGTCAACAATGAAGACAGAATTCAAATTGCAAATGTGTTGCAGAAGGCGGCTCTGCTCCTAACCACAAGCAGTTGGCAAGGCCAACAGTTACCTCATGCAATCATCTTATATTATGATTATAATGTTCCCTGTCCTCAAATCCCAATCATACAGTTCCTGTAACCACATCAGTGAAACCTATGGCAAAATGTGTGATGGCTTTCAAGGCAAGATGGCCACTAAATTCCTGTAACAACGGCTATGCTCTAACAAAGCAATGAACAGTACTCACAGCAGACACCTTAAAAATATGTGCATTATTTTAACATTTCTAAACATAGTTTACTGGAAAACCCTTTACAAGAACATCAGAAAAATTCCTAATAGATATAGGCTTATGATGTTATTTCATTTTAAATTGCCAAAAATTGTTTTACTGTACATTTGCTACTCCAAGAGAGACAAATACATATATATTTGTGGAAGAAAGCTTCCTAGTTTTCACGGTCTTTAAATGTCAGTAGTTGCTGTGATGCTTGCATTACAGCAAATTCAGAGGTAAAATACATGAATCCTACATGTGCCATGGGAATCTGGGCTAGTGGTCCATCAAATCCCCCTGCTCGCAGATACCCAATTCCACAATCAAGTGCATGGTTCAGAAGACAGTCAAAGTCTTGGCAATATTTGCTTATTTCAATGACAAAGCTGAGACTCCTACACTCAAAATACTCTGTATGCCACTCAACCTCACTGCAATGAGTTTACACTTAAAATCTTCTACGTTTAGCACAGTAAAAAAAGTAAAGTTTTGAAGTCTTATTATGCAAAATTTAGTAAATGTTTAAAAACCTAAGACTAGGAAATTCCAAAAATTTCTGTCGAGGTCAGTTGGTATGATGGTCTGCACGTTCCTAAAAGAGATCTAAGACAGTGAAAGGAGAGAAAAAATAAAGTGTATGGTCTGAAGTGAGAGATGAAACACATCCCAGATTCCCAGTCGTCTTTAACTTGTCCCAAGTTGTTGCAATCAAAAAATACTTAAATCAACAGCATTGCCAGCTTTCTGCTGAATAGCTGTAAGCAATACTGTAAAAGAAGTACATGCTGGTATTTCTCAGTTCCTTCCCCCCTTCCCTCTCCTCAGTGCCAAAGCAAAATAAACAAAGCCTCAATGACAGCGTTTTAAAATTAGAATAAACTTAGAAAATAAAGAGTGGAAGAGGTGGACGTAGAATTTAGAATTCCCGCCGGCGATGGGGAAGTTCCTCTCCTGCAGCACCTCCTATACCCGGGAAGCAGCGTGGGACTACCCTCACGTCACGCCGTGCTGCCACGCAGACCTGACGCCCCCTCCCCACCACCTCTCCCCGGGACATACACAACCCACTCCTCGTGTCCCGAGCTGAAAATATACTTGCGAAGGGCTTATATTCTAGATGAAACCGTTCACGTTCTAGATGAAATACATTCACCATAAACCCTGTTTCAGCTGGAATTCGTCTTACATTAACACCATTACTGATGCATTTTACTTAAGCTGTTGCAGATATAATCAGGTTATTTTCTCCTTGACGTTTTCTATATCTTCTGCTGTACTTTATATGCCAGGATGTACTTGCCCAGTAAATCTCATTGACACTTTTGAAGTAACTTCTAACAACTTCAGCAGCTCTACGTTAGTCACAAGAGTAAACATAATTAAAACTCTACTGTCAGGAAGATGACAAAAGCCAGCTACCTTACCAAATTCTTTTCTTCTTTAATGGTCAATAGAAACAGTTATTACTGTCATGTATAAAAAGGAGGTACAGTAAATTAAAAAGTTTTGACAACAAAGGTATATCTTCCCAGTCTAGTTTATCATTCTGACAGAATTTCCATGGAAATTAAAAGTTACATTTAAGGCATCATAAAGTCTCAAGGAGAGACAAAGAAGAAGAGATAGTTACCAAAATAGCTTGTTTCAGATAAACATGCAATATTTGAACTATAGTTAAAACTGTGCAGAGCTTTTGCAGTTCCGGTTTTCCATAATGGAACTACTCCAGTTAATTACTAGTAGCTAAGCCCCTACCTCCCCAACTAGAAGGCTCTAACACAGAGCCTAGTTAGTCGCTCTGGAAGAATGCTTTAAATGGTATCTTGATCCACACTTAAAGCGGACTCATCTCATAAATCAAAGATTTAAATTATAGCCTTCAGCTCAACAGTTTTGTCAGTGTGCGAGGAAATGCTCATGTATAAACAACTACCAAATTTTGTGTAAAATGAAGTCTCATTTACTGTTTTAATTCAAGTTAGATAATCTTAGATACTTCTGGAAGGAAATGAATTCACTTCTACTTGGATGATAGAAAGAAAATGGAATTCCTTTTGCTCTTTGGAAAAGCTTCACAACCTTCATGCAGATATATTTTATGAATGTACTATTAAATATTTCTCTCTCACATCCTTTTTTTTTTTTTTTTTTTTTAAATCCTATCTGTAAATTGACAATACGACTACAAAAAGGAACATACAGCTAACTACTAAAGTTGACCTGAGCATCTCGGGAGCTCTTGGAATACCAGCATGGAACCTTACTAAGTCACTGCCTTCATAGTTTTTAACATGCATTACTACGGAAATTAAATTGTTGAAATCTTTCATCAATTCCCCCGCTGTAAAGAAACATTTTATTGGTAGTAATAGATGCCTATGAGTTTTCTCACAGACCTCTTTATGGGCTTTGGTTGATTGCACCTGCTCCATAATACATTTCATCCCCTACAGGTGCTATATGCAAAAGAAGATGGAAAAATGATTCAAAAATCATGCTGAATTTGCATGGAACTCACTGAATTAAGAAAATAATCTTAATGGTTTTATGACCCACAGATGCAGAGTTCTGCAGATACATAGAATTATATATAAATACAAGTATGAAGAGAAACAAACTTTACAGTATCTTTTAATGACATAGAAGCACATTACCAAATGAAAGAACATGCAGAGAAAGCAGAGAACATACCCATTAATACTTCAAGAAATTTATTTCTTTTTTCTTTGTTTTCCAGGTATTTTGGGGGTACGAGAGTTATTTCCCATTGCTACTCTAGATGTACAGTTCTATCCAAATACTGCATATATATGAAGTAGGAAGCACGCCTCCTCTTGAGAAGTACAGCTTTTAAGCAAAGGATTTTTCCAGAAGTTTTTTGCACCAGCTATGAGGATTGCTGTTGGCAACCTTTGTGAGAATAAAGGCAATATTTTTTAGAACCTTTCTCATAACTTCCCTCTTGGGGAAATAAGTTATTTTTTCACCTGAGGCAATCCTCAATGCTGAGTTGCCATTTTATCATAGATTGTAAAGAAAATTAATTTCTTACAGTTTTCACGAGAGATACTGTCTGATGATACCTTGAATTTATTCCCATACTTCTCCAACTACAACTGAATTTTCTCAGGAAAGCTGAATGCATGCACTATTCATGAAAGCTTAGCACAACTGAAGATTAAACCTTCTTTAAATCCTTGATGTTTGGTAGTTGTCAAATTCAACGGCTGAACATCCATTCCATACGTTACATATATGGATACTCCCAAATACAGTCCAAACGTTGCATACCTGTTTCCTCAATAACTGCTGTCCCTTAACAGGTTAAGGCTTCAAATGTGTGAGATGAGATGTCGCAATATAGTATGATGTAACTATGTGTAATATTTAAAAGTAACAAATAGGTGACACCTCTGAAAAGCTTTCAAATTACAAACTGGGATGCTGACCAAAGACGAACAGGAAAATAGTACCGAAACAGACATGAAACAATAAAATTCCCTCTCAATTATATAAAAGACATCACGATTCAAAGATGATGCAGTCACATATGTAAGCATGGCACTTCACAGGTTTAATTCTCTTCCTGTCACATTTTTTCTTTAACAGAAATTGAAAGGCACTGTAAATCTCTAGGAGACAGAGGAGATTATCAAACAAGATTTAAGTTAAGACTAAGAGCATCTGTTGAATCCCATTGCATGAATATTTTGCTTTTAAATACTGGATCAAATTGGATCCAAACCACAGACCTTACTGAACAATAAGTCTTGAGATCTCTCTCTCTCTCTCTCTGTAAGGCTGTAACTGAAACAGACTAGTAACTTCAACCCGGGAAACTGCAGCTGGTATCCAGGAACGAGCCCTGCTGTTGCACAATAGTATGCTGTAGTTTCTCTGTAGTTGAAAGGAGAGAGAAAGACATTCACAAAGCAAATCATTGGAGGCCAGGCAGCCAGCCAGCACTTGCGTTTTGGTAGCTTAAGTTTTGGTTCCCTTCACCCAGTCCTGGGAGACTGTTTGTGACACGACCGATTAAAAATAAATAAAAATGATCCAAGGCTCCTTATCTTCAAATATCTGTGATTAAGCGTCATGAATTACATTGCCAGCTGCAATGGAAGACAATTAGACTGCATTTAATTTGATAACTGTTGTCCTTTTTAATATTCTATTTATTTAAATTGCATTTTCAGACTTCCATTGAGACAACACCACAATGAACAAACTCTGAAGCCATCAAGGATACGGAGTTAAACTTTATAGATGCCTGATTTTATCACTGTAAAAGGAAGGTCTGGTATCTGATTTGCAATAAAAAGCATTAACCAATTGCCTAAATGTTGCTAAAACCACAGACCAGGTATATTTTTACATTAACCGAAAGTGCTGCTGGTATTTGCCCCAAAAATTAGCGCTGAGGAAATTCATCACCAAATACAAAGTTCAGAAAGTCATCGTTAACTCTGTCTATAATATGAGCATTTATCAACAAATAGCCTATGAAATTGATCAGACAATTATGCTTTCTAAAAGCTGCACTTGTAGAATAAAATGGAAACATTGAAAGAAGAAAACAGGCAATTACATATTTTAAAATAGACTACTTTTCAGGCAGAAAGAAAAGATAATAATAAAATACTTCTTGGGAAATTTAGAGGAAGGAAATGAGCCAGCAATTATAAGTATTTCCCTAATGAAGAAAAGCAGTTCTGGGAATTAATTTTGCAGAAGAAAAAAAGAACACCCTTTCTATTGAAATAAGCCAGCAACAAGATGGCCCTGAGCACATACACCAAAACCAGCTTCCTCTCACGTAATGCTTGTTGCTGTCTTACTGTATCTCTGCCTACCCTGTCAGTAAAATACAGCTAAAATTGACTTCTGAATTGTTTCAGGTTTGGTTTGTGTTGGTTTTTTTTTTTTGGTTAAAAAATTGCTTTTCGATTTCTAAACGTTATTAGTACCCCCCAGCTAAAAACAGCACAGGAGAGGAGAACAGAAATGACAAGTTGAGCAGGACCTGAGCTGGGCTCTGCAGTGCAGCTGACGGGAAGCCTCTTCCAGCCAGCGCATCTTCGGGCACCGAGAAGGGGCGGGAGAGATGCACGGTCACACTCTGCGTGACCAGTGCAGAGGAAGCACATGTCTACGGTGTTGCAACTGAATTTCCTCATTCATTTACCTTTTCTTTCGGCAGGCACTGACTGAGACAGGGGCGGGTGGCAAAGCTACGTGGAGAATATCCCCCGCCTAACAGCCATTAGCAGAGGAGATCAGAGTATGAGAAAAGATCATCTGTCCTGAGATGGGGTCCTAATGGGGAGATTAAGGCCAGAGAAAAGGAGGAAAGAGACACTTTGCATGCTGCTGCTGTGTAATGCATTTTAACACAGAGTACTGTAATTATAATCATACCATAGCAATGCTATGATGCAACTTTACAGTTTTATAGGATCCGATAACCGCAGAGCCCTAAGGAATGCTTAAGGTGAACTGGCCTCTCAAAACATGAAAGCTCTAATTTCAGTAGATAAGACTTTCGTGTAGTTCACATGCAGTTTACGGAGGATATATATAGTGGCTGCTACTTAGGAAGCTCGATTGTTACGAGTGGTTCTCTAATGCTCAGAAGAGCCAATTTCATTTCATAAGTGCTTGTATCAAGGATAAACTCTCTGCTGTTCAATTTCTTAACAAAAGCATTTGTTCTGTATGAATCTCTACTGAGGAAACATACAATTTACAAAACTGCCTCACTGCTTTCACAATGACAAAGCCAAAATCTGTTCTTTTGATTTATTTTTTTTTTAAATATCTGATGTGGGAAGAACTTAGGAAATATATGTGTATGGACACAGCATACATATTCCCCATCAACAGTCAGCAGAAACCTGGGGACAGGCTCTGAACATCACTGTCGATAACACAAGCCTTAGCAAAATCCATTTTTGACAGCTAATATAATGTCTAATAACGAGGGGAACCCAATCTAACAAAGCAGGAAATCCCTTGTCTGTGTGCACTGGGATGAAGAACTTATCTCACACTATATTCTCCAAGAAGAGGCTACACGAGTGCTCTGCAGAGTCCTGAAAGCCTGTTGTGTGCATGCTGGAGTCCCCAATCTCAGGTTTTCACTAGGGCCAGCAGGGAAGTCACTTTGCCCAGAACCTCACAGATTTACATCTGGAGGTTGTTATTGTAAACACTAAATGATGTCATCGGCTGGGATGAAACAAAAGCATTGAGCTCACGGCTCTTGCCCCTAGGTACACACAAGGCTCTACACAACTCTACAACCTCTTAAATGCCCAGGTTTTCAAACCACACTTTTCTGAGCGTCTGACAGCACCTATAATGGAGAGTCACACACGCTGACAGACAGTCTGGCAGAGAAGGATACCATAAACCTGTTATTAATCCAAAAAGCCGTTTAGTCTTTCCGGCATTGTGAAAAGTGAACATGGAGCCACTGCCTTTTTCATGATATTCAGCCGCTTCTGAAAGAAAGCTTCCCTCTTGGGGACTGCTATAAAACTGTCAGCCTATTTAGGGGTCATTACAGCGGTCTTATAAGGCCCCTTGGATTGTCTTGTCATAAGAGACAAGCTTCAAAAAAGCAAAAGCCTCTGCAATGCCTTACTTAAGAGAGGAAAAAAGCCAAATCACCAAGTCACTCAAAAACCAATTACAGTAGGGAAATACTTATTATGCAGTTTTGTTCCTGATTTGCTGGAGCAGGAGTTTGAGAAATGACATTCTCAAAATAAGCCTTTATTAACTGCTCAGTAGCATCCTCTCCACTAAAAGAAAATAATAGGAACCACTGCAATAAAACGGCCATGAAAACACCTAGCAGCAATTTGATTTCAGTGTAATTATGAAACATATTATGAAACATGTTATAGAGTTTATTTTCTCATTTTTAGAAATGTATAAATGACTGAAACGTTCATAATACTGAAACTCTGAAAATGGTTGTAAACATAAAAAGAACCTAACTGCATCAGAACCTACAGGGCATCAGTGGCTATGACCCCATGTCTGTTACCAGCCCCATTCTTGGGGGCTCATGACTCCAGATAATGCCATAAGTATTTACGTTTTTGTCAAATTAGCTTTTAAAATTAGCCCTTTAATGACTCACTTCTTGTATGGAATATAACCAACAACGTATTTCTGAGTGTATATACTCTTACAGACTTACAGCCACACTTGTGCAAGTTTTTTGCCCCCCTGATACATAATAAGTTCAGTTTAATATTATTCCCTTTTTTTTTTTTTAAATCCGGGTATTAGAGCAAATTTAAACTCTCTGCAGCATGTTTCGTCCTCTGCTTGGGATGGGTAATTGGTCCTTGTTTCCCATTCTTTTTCCCTCTTCTATAGGAAGAGACAAGAAGAAAACAGAGCAACCAAGACCCAGCAGCCCAGAGGCCTCACGGGAGGAGGGAAGATGGCAAATCTAAATCGAGGCGAAAAGCGTTACAGATCCGGAGGATTATATTAATATTAGCAGGTGTAGTTTCTAGTTGATCAGGGCTTTCCGTAGGACAGCTCAGGAAGCTGCCTCCACGCTCACTGGTGTGTGCTGCAATTCCTCAGCAGTTAATACTCTGTGTTAGGGATCCATCAGGGCTCACAGCTGAAGTGGTAGGACATTCAGTTGCAAGAACACATACGACTGATATTAAGTTGATACAGGCAGGAACACGAGTTTAGCTTTGTACCTGTAGGGATAAAGCCTCATTTGAAACTTTTAAAGGTGTCCTACGATCACCTCATTCGGCACCAGCCTTGGCCGAAGCTGCGCTGCTCGGCGTACAGCCGGGCGGCGGCACGCTCCTCACCCAGCCTGGGCGTTAAAGGGCAAACCGGGTCAGCATGGCTTCTCTGGAGAACACCCGGTTTAAACAGATTGCAACCAAAACCGGTAGGGCACTTTCTAGTTTAGCTCTCACATAAAATACACTCGAATCTTTAGTTACTGAAACATATGACTGGCTGAAATCCACATTCAACACGCAAAATTTCAAAATGACCGTTCAGGTCTTAGAGGGATAAGATCGTGATGATTAAAGTGGTTAAGCTGTAGCCCGGATTTCTACCGCTCTTTGCTTTGGAAAAAGTAGGTATTTTGCTTTGTTCACATGTTTTTCTATGTACATATGTAACAGCAGTTCAGGCAGGATATTCTATAAAACATGGAAAAGAACGCTATGTGCAATTTTAACAAACTGTTCTCACCAGCCACATTCCTTAAGGCCTCGTCACAGAAATGCTTCTTTACCTGATCTTGCAGTCACGCTCCAAAAAATAAATAAATCCCTTGAGAGGTCTCTAATGTAAGTGCCACAACCGTAAGACATCATATTTAATTGAGATGCTTGATGAAGTACACGTTGGCTAGACAGGCGCTTCCAAGTCACTCCCTTTGCATGCCATCAGGCTCCAAACCAGCTTTCTGCAGGATCTGCACTCCCTCTCTTTTCAGGGGGGATACTCTGAGCACTTTGCAATTACTCAGAGGAGATGAAGGTGCTAAATAATCCTTCCTCTGCTGTCTCTGAAAAGCACTGCTGCCTTCAAGTTTAACCCAGCTTCCACTTGATCCTGTGTTTGCAAATATTTAAAATTTATACTAACACATGACTTTCTTTTTGATAGATGTTATTCTTTCTTGTGTATCATTTCTAACTCTATGTTGCTCTTTAAGAGAGGAGTGATCCGAAATGGAAAAGTTTTATAAACTTGTATTTCTGGTTTTGGCTTTCAGCTAAATACAGGACAGGAGAAGATAAAACACAAGGCTACAGAATTACTTTTTACTCGTCTTTTCACAATTTCAAGCAAGAAAAGTGATGGCAAATTTATATCTGCTCCTAACCACTAAAAAACCAGAGAAAGATGAAGGCATGAGATTTTACTTGCACGCCAAATCAATTTTTTTTTTTTTTGGTGAGGTTGGGGGCAGTGAGGAAGAATCTCAACATTTTGACCCTTAACCAGAAACAGACCATTTTTACTTTGCTTGATACAATTTGTTGTTGGTATACTTGTATATCTGGCTTTTTCACTTCAGATTTAGATAAACAAATAGACAGCTGAGCAGGGTGGCATTGGGTCTCCAGGTCAGACACTTCAGTGCAGCTGTCTGCGTAAGGGCGAGGTTTCCAAGCCCTCAATATCAGAACCACAGACCTAGTAAATGCTGTCAGTGAAGGTCTGGCAGCTCAGCAAGCTTTCAGGTCCACTTTAGAGCAAACTGAATACCCACCGTGATGGCACTGCCTGTACTGACCGTGGATGAGATGCAGTTGCCTAAGCACAAGAAGAACCCAGGGCCATTTGAGACTTGCAGGTATGACCCAGGACCTAAAGCAGACCTCCTGCAGGAGGAGCAACAGACCATTCCACATAACCGCAGTGCCTAAAATGATACCAGACACCTATAGCTAGGCAACGGAATTTCACCTCAAATTTCCAGCATCTATGACAGTATAGTTTACCTCACGTGCAAGAACTCGCACATAATTCATCTACTTACGTATCCAAACTGGGGAGCTGAATGTCACCTTCAATTTCAATATTAACTACAACTGAAAAAGAAGACCACCCCTGCAGACTCCAGCCTTTCATAAATATCGCAGTAGCCTACTATTTTATATCAATTAATTTTCATTATTTGAGCATTATACAGATGTGTACCACCCTTAGTTGAATGTTTATGTACGAAACAAACTTCTGAACTGTATTTAAGAAATTACTTTGATTTTCAAGGTAAGGGAGTGATATGCTTGACACATACCATGAAGATAATACCAATATAAGGAAGTCAACATTTATACACTGTTAATGACTAAATGATAGCATCAAATGTTCTGTTTCCATTGTATTGAAAAAAACCCCACATTAAGAATCTTAAACCCTTTCCCTCACATATAACTGCAGCTGTCCAGCTGCACAGCACATGAGTAACTTTTTCAACAGAATCAAAATTCTCAGAAATAAATTGCTATTTCATTCAACCACATCATCATCACTTGTACAACTGTAAGAATTGGGGTTTTCTTTTCTAAACAAATAGGGACATTTGGGCCACTTGCTTACAACTACGAAAGGAAGATGTCATAACGTCCTCACCAAACCTGCTATAAACCACCGTGCCAGCCAGTTACGTCCCCCAAATGAGCACCCACCAGGCTGCTGATGTGTGACACATCGTTGGCCCACTCCTGGATACAGTTAAACTCAGCAGTAGCACTTGGGAGCCAGACTATGCCTGTTCTAGCTCTGGAAGGCATTTTTCCTCTCATACAGCAGGAAAGAGACATCCATACTTTGCCTGAGGCAGGAAGAACCCAAGAAAGCTGCTTGTTTTGCTGTTAGCACAGGAGCAAAAGGGGAATACCTCTGAGAGATCATGGCATTTTACCCCTCGTGGCATTTTACTGCTCCACCTATATGAGATGAGACAGATAGGCTTTCCATCTGCAGTTTCTCCCCCTTCCTACTTCTTTTGTTGCTAAGGCTACAGAAAGAATAAGAGTGTGAGGCTTTCATTTATTTAAAAATTTTAATAGGAACTCTTGAAAAGTCACGCAGCTTGATACAAATGCATGAAGCGAACCCCCAGTAACTCTGTCACATCTCTTTAATCCTGTTAAATGCTGTGCTGCTAAAAAGTCTGATGAAGATGTGAAAGTTTGCTGTTCTTTTTGGTTTGCTTACCGTTATTTGTTGCCAACTCTCCAAAATCCCCATTGCCAATTTTGTATTCTAGAAATAAATATACAGTTTTCCTACTGATGGCCTGTGAAAAGCTAGACATGCTGCACGTGAATGCATACCAGTGTTACAGAAGAAAGAAAACCAAAAAAAAAATCTGCTATTTTCACTATTTATTAATTTATGCTCTGTGTATGAAATACTACAGCTATTAAAAGCATTTCATCAGCATTTTCTTCAGCAGTTGATAGCATTTAGTTGGCATTTTTGGAAGGACAAATGCACATTTTACAAATGGAACTTTCTTAACTCTGATATCTGTCTTGATAGAAATTTTGAGCTTTGGCCCCATTTATTCCCTTTGAAAAGTCTGTATAACTCATGCAATCACAATGAAGGCAGGCCATCAACTTCCTGATAGATGCTGAAAGCTCTCAAGTTATAATTACTAAATTTACCCGCAGTCAGAGGAAGTGTCTGACCAAATCTGACACAACGTACCCACGTGCTTACACGCCAAGTTGTTACTGTTTTGGGATAACAGGTAATTGACTTGCCCATATTAAAAAAAAAAAAAAGTTTTTCAGAATGGTACAGAGCAATCCATCACTGTCAGCAGGATTCCTACAGCTTTGAAACTCTATCCCTAAGGACTGGTGTTATCCAAGCTGGAATTATATAGCTTAGCATAACAACTTTTTACTTACCTACCCAAATTCCCCTGCACTAACAACTCAGTAACGTATTCACCCCCACTCACTCCCTGCTCCAAATCAGCTATGTGCAATTTGCTGTGTGCCTTGTAATTAGCTAGGGCCCTTTGTTTCGCATGGGTTGAAACGAGCATCATCCTCTGCTTTTTGCACGACTGGAGCAATACAAGTCTCCCTCATCGGGGCACTCCAGGGGGAACACAGAAAGCGGCTGGAAAGGAGAGACCTTCACAGCCGCACTAATATTCAGCTTTCACCGGCTGAATCTATTTTCAGCCAACTTCCGCAAGCAAGGGCTGAGGCACGTATGACTGAAATAGTTAATTCAGAAAGAAAGGACAAGGTCTGTTGTCGATACTACTCGTACCTCTCTTCAGTCTCGAGTTCGGTGATTCTGGAATAATTGTAGCGTGCTTTAGGAACTTGGAGATGAAGGGGGATATAGAAATTTAAAATATTATCATCAAGAAAATTCAAAGGCAGATTCCATTAAATTCTGAATCCCCTGTCCCCTTCCTTGCTATAAAATTTCATTATGATCAGCATGTTAAATTAAATGCCTTATGTGCCAACATAGCTAAGCATGTGGAAATGAACTCAGGATTACCATGGAGAACTGTGAATTCCCTTACTTAGGTTAGGAGTGGGAAAACCTGTTTTTAATTTCTCCCCCCCTCAAGTCTGAAAGACATAGAGAATGAATCTCAATTCCAGTCTTCGTCGTTTTCTTTTTCAGCTCTGAGTTATTAGTAGAACCATCACCACTTGAGTTTAGATTGAGAATAATAGAAATGTTGACAGGCTCATTACTACAACGCTTCTTGCTGAACTGGTAATGAATTCAGTCCATCTGAAGGCTGTAGCAAGAGCCAGTGTGAGTGTCAAGATTACCTTGATTTAAGTAAGCAGTTAATAAACTCAATACAAAAAGATATATGAGGCTTTTGTCTAGCTTACCATTTTGCAAGTGAAAGCCTGAAAGAAAACAAGACAGTGATATATCAGTCTGCCGGCCGGCTAGAAAGTGTGACATCACTGGTGGAAAACTCAGCTGGACAAGTGGAAGAAAGTGAGTAAATTAATGATTGTCCCAGATTCTAATTCTAGTTGCAGGTGACATAGCGTTTGGTGTGATTTAGTAAGAGCAGAGGACTAGGATGTTTCATGTGGGACCTGTGCCGCTTCCAGATCGCTTTCTGGCTCTTCTTTATAGCTATTAAAAATAATCAGGTAAATAGTGGATTTAGCTATAATTTACAGAAGTTTTAAGTTGATTTAGGATGCCATCTGAAGCACCTTCCTTTTTGAGAAAGTTCAAATACTTTCCCTAATATCACATGAAGAAGTAAGGAACATTATTTTCCCTTGACTCAGTTTCAAAAAAGGAGACTTGATTTTTCTGAAAATAAATTACATTCTCCATTATCTCCAAAGTAACGTGGTAATTTTCTAAAATAAACTCCTGAAAACTGTGAATAAAAACTTTTTAAAATAACAATGACAACCTTTTCAGAAGAGTGTAATAAAAGCTGTTTAGAAACACCGCAAAAAAATCCTATACATCTTAGCCTTCAATTACTATATCATCTAACAGCATATTTTAGCTCTTACAACAAAAAAAATCATGACTAAATATCCTGCTAGGTAGAAAACCAAAAGATATATCCATGATGGTTTCAGTGCAACTCCAGCATATCCCAAGACTGTTCCTGCAGCATATCCTAAACCTCTGTTGTAACTTTCAACCTTCTAACTATGCAAACAGTAATACGACATTTAACTTAATTTAGTGAGTGGATAGCAATAGGAGCACAAGAATAGCTGTACTCTCTTAGGCCAAACATCCTTTTAGTCCAGTCCCCAGAACTGACTGGGAATGATGCCTAGGAAGAGTAGAGTAAAGGACCTGGAGCAAACTCCCCATTTTTCCTAGGTTCCAGCAATCTGCTCTTCAGGAACTACCGTTGTGTTTAATAATCCTTGACAAATTTCTATCACATGATTGGCATCTGCAATATTCATCGTCAAAGAGCTCCAGAGCTTTCACAGCTTAATGACGTGCAGTAGAGAGGAATCACATGGGACGCTTAGTTAGTCCTCTCCAGCATTACAGAAACAACAGAGAGTGAACAGCAAACATCCAACCAGAGACTTCTGGGGTTAAGTTACACTGGCTTAAAATCAGCAAGACAACTTTGTTTTAAATACAACTGGACAGGAACTGGTCTAAGGCAACATAAGGATTTGAAACGGCAGAGGACCCAATGTAATACCACCTTCAACTGTAAAACCATGTTTTTTAGTCACATTAGTTGCAGCCATGGAAAAATCAGTGAACTTCACCCATACTACGCAACCAAAGGTTAATCAAAGATTGGGAAAAATATCTGCATGCCTACAGGAGGAGCATTTTCCCTTCCCTCTCTTGGATGAATCCTTTACATACACCAAAAATCACATGACGTAGTAATTATTAACTGTGAACAAGAAACAACTATACTTCCCTAAAATTAGAAATAAGAAAGAATTCAACTTTCATTTTGATAAAGTTTTTGAAGGTAGACCAGGTAAGCTGCAGCCATGTGATTAAATCAGTTAAAGTCGATTTCTTCACTTAGAACTTAAAGCGATCGTAAAACAGAAATTGCCATTTCTCTTATTTTAGGTGAGGGCTCAATATTATTTGAGCTTAATAATGTAGTCTATGATCTGTCCCCAAACCGAAGCAACATTAGAAAGCAGGTAAAGACAAAAAAAATACTGTCTCCTCGGTTTTTTAGTTTTTTTTTTTTCTCTCCACACGGCTTTTTGTAAATACAGATTTCAGAACAGAAGTACTGCTCTTTTGCTCTCTAAAGAATCAGCCAATTCCAGTGACAAATCCGTGTTCTCCAAAGCTTCATTCCTCCTCAGTTATATGTCAAATGTTTTAATTCAAATAAAAATTAAAACGCAAACATCTGGTTAAACCTTTGTACTGAATATGCATTACCTTGATACTTTATAATCCACATTAAAGTGTGACTATGCTTAAAAAAAGAATTCTGTCACGATGTGGAGATCAATAGCATCCCTGATTTTATTACATCAAATGAGTATATCAAAATCTTGTCTATGGAATTCACTCTTGCATTGCTGAGGATCACCAAACGGTAGATGCAAGCACTATTCAAGGAAAATATTTAAAATACAAATTCAAAAGCTAGACAAGCTGGCAACTCTACACAGATAATTAAAGGCTCTAAGAGATGGCAAGTCAGAAAACAGTCTTTAGAAGTAAAGAGTGTCTCTCTCATAACTTGGAACGACGAAAGAGAACAGAAATACTCATTAAACTTACATAATTACAAGGAATTTTTCTTAAATGCAGAACATTCTTCTCAGTAACTTGGAGAGACCGTGGTTTCAGAATAGTGTTAGTAACACTAACAGTGTTAGTAACACTGTTCTTGGTTTCTAAGTCCTTCAGATGCAACTGGCATTAAAGCATTAGAATGACAAAAACAAAAAACAAGAACCCCCCACCCCACCCCCAAAAAAAACCAAACAAACAAACCACCAACAAAAAAAGGAATAAAATAGAGGCAGGCTTGACCAAACTGACAGCTCACTATGCGACTCTGATACTGTTTCGTTTTGAGGCTTCAATTATGCATGGACAAGTTTCTCCACTTTTAATACAGTGCATTAGAGCAGTAATCGCAGCACTGCCTTATCATTTGTCCAGCTGAGTGAAATTTAATCTTAACCATTATTTTTCTCCCTTGCTCAGACTTGCAGTAAGAACACAGCAGTGGGCACACCGACACTGCTGTCAGTAGCTGAGAGTAATTGCTCTCAAATCCCAAGGGCTGTAAAACTCAATCCCTTCTGTTGTTTTTGCCAGTCAGAATCAGACATCATCACTTCCACGAGTGACTGGCAGTGATAAGGGAGAAACCTTCTAGGCAAAAACTCTGGGAGAAAATGCAAAATTCAGTAAAAGATTGTCGCCAGTAGGAAATCCACCGGTGCTGTTCTGATAGGGGCAAGACGCTTTCCAGGTCTAAACTACAGGAATTGCTAAAATTTACATTTCAAACAACATCTAGAGAAACTCAAAGGAGAGAAAAAGAAAGAAGGGTGTCTTCAGTTTGCAACAACTCTATTTTGGTTAAGAGCAATACACAGCAGGAGATATCAGTGAGATCCACAGGCATAAACAAGTCACTTCACTACCTAAAAAAAAAAAATTCTTTTGCACTGATATAGCCACAATTTTCTATGCTCACAAGTACTATGTTGGAAGGAGTGGAGAAAGTAAGAAAAGGTCGAGTTTGATTTGACTTAGCATGCTCAGCATGCTGTTTCATAGTTGGAACTGAATATTTTCCTGTCATACAGCTGCAGTCATTCATTCTGTTCTAAGACTTCATATGAAAAATTATGTTTTTCTCACTCTTTTCATGGTGCAAAGCAATAAAACCTTACCGATAGCATGGCTGCACTCAGCTCAAGCCTGACTATGATTTAATCTATTATTTTATTGCTGGATTTCTTTTTGTTATTGGAAGTTTGTGAAAGACTCGTTATGATGTATTATCTCTATACAGTGGCAATAAATTCAAAAGTAATTCCCGTGTCCCAAAGTTATTTTGCAAAGTTTGTCATCTTCTGCTAATGCCAATGCAAGCCATATATTACAGATTGCTCCATTTCAATTTCTTTGTATTTTACTTTTCAGTGTTTCAGGTAGAAGACTTCAATGTTTGACTTTGTGAACCTTGGGAAGAAAAACTTCAAATTCATTTGAGTTCTCCTTAAGCACTATGAAATAACCATCTTTTATAGCAGGAAGCCTCCCCTAGGAAGGCAAAAGGTTAAATCCTTCATTACCAAATGTAAAGCCAAACTACGGAGAAAACCATAAAAAGAACACAAGTGGTTAGACTATACTAATAATGTGTCTTAAAAAAAAAAAGAAAAAAAGTAAAAAAAGGTCGTCACTTGAAGTTTCTCTAAGATATGCCTTAGCCACGGATGCTTCTGTCTTCAAAGGGAGACTCTTTAATGTTTTCATTTGCCATTAAGCCAATTTAGTTGCACTGCATCACTACCGCCTTTTTTGGGGGTTGACTTTGCAGTTAATTTGGACCGCTGACAACCTATTTCCCCACCTGTCCCAAGGCTACCTGCTTTGGGGATTTCTCTAGGACTGTAACATTTGTGCCCACCTGTACAAGATGGGATCTCACACTTTAGACCTGTCCCTTTTCAGAGTTGGCTCACACTCTCTGGCTATGTTATGGAGTGGGAATGAAACTTTAAGAAACCACTTATGGAGTGTGGCCGTAGACTTACACGTTCTCCCTCCTTTGTATTTGGGCTCTAAAGTACCAGTTGCAAATAAAGCAAATGGGACCAACCTCCATCCTCGGGAACCTTTTTGTATTTACAACATTCTAGTCCCTAACTGGAACATTATAATAAACCTACTAAACTAGGAGAAAAGAGGAATATTTGAAAAGTTGCCATACTGTTTGATAAAGTGTTTATGATAAGCCTTTGTTATGCTTTGGTTTTACCCTATAATCTCCAGCTTGCTGTCAGCTCTCTAGAAAGACCACAGTTTTGTGCTACATGCATAGAAAATCTGTTTTGTAGCAGAAACCCGTTTTTCCTGTTCTTTGCCTTTTGCTTGGCATCTCCAGTTCTGTGGGTTTGTCCTGCCACAACGCTGTACCTGTGGAACACAAAATTCCTATTCTCCAGCAACACAATGGGACTTGGAGGTCTTGCCTTCTCCTTCTCCTTCCCTGCTCATTTCTGAAGGTGCTGCACATGAAATGGCTATAGCCACTGCTTCTGCTAGTCTCTGCAATGCTGTTCGACTTCCAGAGAGTCCAGCTCAAGAGAAAATCTTTATTCAAAAAAGCACCCGAGTGCATATGTCATTTTGCATGAGATCTGTCCTGAATCACAATGCCAAACAAATGGAGGAGGCAAACCAGAGCCGTGAAGAGAGACAGCTAATGTCCTCGAGCCCCTAATGGCTGCACTGCTCCAGCTGTTGAACCAGAGAGACAGCACCTCTAAAGAGAATCTCGCCATTATTATCTTTCCTACATACAGGAGTGGGTCCACCCCGGCTACTGCAAAGATGTGATAAACTGATTTACAATGCACTTCCTATAGCTGATCACAGAGGCCTGAACTTCACTTTCCACTCACATTGATCTTAAAAGTGCCTATGGATTAGGGCTGATGGGAGACCAGGATGGTGCTGCTGTGAAGTTACAGAACAACTCCCAGCAACTCCAATGGAAAAGCATAAATGAAAAGTCTCATTACCTTAAAATATCAAGAAAAGCTATGCTCCACACAGGTTGATTTTATTATTTTCCCTATTATGACCATACAGATTTGATAACACAGAAAACATTTAGAGTTATCTTTAAACAGTGTGCAGAAATTTCTGGATACTGCCTTCCCTTTTGTCCTTGGTTGGTGGTTTGGTTTTTTGGTTTTTTTTTGTTGTTGTTGTTTTTCTTTTTTTGGCAGGGGGTGTGGGTGTTCATTTTGGTTTGTTTTTTTAAAGCTGTATAGAAAGTAAACTCATCATTATCAAGAAGAGCAGAAAACAATATTAAGTGAAAATTAAAGCTCTTCACTGTTAGCCTTCCAGTAAAAGAAGTCTTCCAAGTTTGCATGACAAGTCCAAGCAAATACTTTAGAGAGAAACAGTATCTCTGTTGGAGACATGTTTTAATTCTGTGGTGTCATTAAATATGAGTGGCAGGTAGTACCCATTCTCAGGATTTTCTTCAGCAAGAACTGCAACACACACAGAAGAAGGGTTTCAAAAATCAATACGCTCTCCAGCACTACCGATAAGCTCCCAAGCTGCAGAAGACTTTGTGACATATGGATTCTTCCGCTCTGAATATCTGTTGTACTCTTCACCTCCTCTACAAAGCTGGGCATCAAGGGGCTTTTTTGTAAAATGCCTGTGTGTTGTAGTAGGGATTTACAACGGAATCCGATAATGTGTAAAACCACAACACAGTTATCTTATTGTGCTGGAAAGACTTTACAAAAAGAGAGGGCTGCAACAGAACACAAAACCTGAATTCAACAAACTCGGTAAGGGTGATGTACTTTTGAGGTTAAAACACCATTAACGCCATTATATGTCAGGAAAGACGGCCCTGGAAAAGTACCATTCTACATATGTCCATTTGCAAGCATTCATTTTTTTTCCTGGATGTTGCCATATACGAATGTTAGAGGGGAAGCCCTGTCCCATTTTGCTTCACAAGAGCTTGGAACTCAACTCAGTGGAGACACTGCATGGGGATCTACTGGTAAGCCGTGGAGAGATCAGCTACATGAACCTTCCTGTATTTGAAACATCTTTCACTTCACCCGCTGAAGTAATTAGAAGGATTGCTCTGTGTCATGCCCGAGTGAATTGCTACAAGTATGGCCAGATGGGGATTACAGGGGGCAAAAACCAAATCATAAAAAAACCATGCAATTGAAAAATATAATTTACCAACTAGAAACTTCCATATTTATGCAAGAGGAAACATAGTTAGCGCTGTGCAAACTGGGAAGCTTAATAAACAACAAACACAAAACACACCTTAGAAAGCATTATTATTTTTTGACTCATGCTGTAGAGACACCATTGTCTCTACTGATGGGTTTTATATTGCTGTGCTTTTGTTATTGTGTAAGATAACAAACCCAAATCTGAAAGCTGTTTTGCTTGTCTGAGAGCGAGCTCCTCAGAACTAAAAAAAAAATAGCACCGTTGCTTTGGAAGCAGAATACAAAGACTCAAAATGTTAAACATAGCTTATTCCAAGCTGCATTTTATTGAAAAGTAGGATGCAGATTTTATTAATAAGAAACCCTCAAACCTAATACTAAAAAAAAAATAAATATACAATAATTATAATATTAAACCTTGCTAACTGTGTATAAAGACAAAAGTCAATTCATCCAGTGTGTTTATGTAGAACCACTAAAATGAAATAGCAGAATTCCCACAAATCATCATAGGCAGAGACATTTTGCACCGATCAATCACAATGTAACATTATGGTCAACTTTTGCTCTCCCTACACTACTGGAAACTGAGGACAGGTGTAAAGACTGAACTGGTGCTCACTTGGATTTACATTATGTTCATATGAGGGCAACCTGGCAGCTAAAGTTTTTTGAAAAAGCAATCAGAGGTTGAATGAAACCATAAAACAGGGAGAATGTCCCAGCATTTCATTTAGATGGATTTGATCCATGTTCTTCTTCTTTGGACAATCAACAATCTAATAGTACAAGCAAATTCTTTTAATGGCCAACCTGGAATTTTCTCCAGTTTCTTTAGGGCCTTTTCTCCTTCGTGTCTGGATATCATTCTCCACAAATACCAGGAAAAAACATCACAAATGGAGACATTTACCCAAATTTTTAAGTAATAATTAACTATTTTTTATTTAACTACTACTACTTCATTTTCCAGTTCTCTGACAATAACTGCTACACCATGGGACCTCCCACAACAGTTTTCCAGCAAAGAGAGAGACATCCTCAAGAGACTATCTTCAAAAGTCAGACAGGACAGGCTCCAGCCCCAGGACAGGAGAAAAAGCCAGCTGTCTATGTGCTGACAGGGTCACAAATACAAAGACCATGAGGTTCTCTGCCCCTATCAACGTTCAAATACACCGAAGTAAAATGTCTTCATTTTTTACTTGCCCCAAATCAAAAATAACAAATTGAATAGGAAAATAGATGAAATGAATTTCTACCTCAATCTGGGTGGTGTTGTCATGTCCCTCTTCAAGCAGCAGATCTGTGAAACCCCCCGGCTCCGTGGAATCCTGCCCCATGCTAGCTCTGTTGGTGTCGACTGATTTGAGAGACTCTGAGTGCCTTCTCCACCTGTGGCTGCTTACATATGAATCCACTCGCACATTTTCCTCCACTTGAGGGAAGCTCTGAACAACTTCATAAAATACACCTGTTTGACAACAACAACAACAACAAAAAAAAAGAACAAGAAAATAAGTCAGTGGAGCTTTGGTTTACTAATCATTACTGAAAACCTAACAGTAATCTTTTAATAAATGTTTTGAACCACTGTATAGCATAGCCAATATCTCTGATAAAGCTTCTACAACAGCATAAGAGTTTAAAAGAATAGATAGCATTCAAGAATTTGGACTAAATTTTGTATACTCCTCTACATATCCCAAGTGTTTTATTTCCTGCTTATTTTATGTCTGGGAAAAAGTTTTCCTTGTAACTTCTGTAACTTTAATACTTGCCTACCCATAGCTGTCAATTTTCAAAATAAAATATATCTAACAACAAAAAAAAATCACTTAATGATCTGACAAATCAAAAGTAGAAGAGGCAGAGAAACACTGGTACAGACTGAGCTTTTGCTACTGATTTTATGTAGCAAGAGCTTGGAAGCCACGGTGAAAGGCAGCCAAATAAACACTGTGAGAGGCATGAAATTCCCCAAAACATCTGTTCCAGTGTAAAAATAAAGCTGCCCCATTGTATAAGTGATAAATGCAAACGATGTGTGAAGTCTACAGACACTCACTATGTCCCCTGCAAAGGGTGAGCCATCGGGTCATGTGTTTTACATATTTCTTTTGGACTTTATTCATGCCCATTCACAACCTTTTCATGCTAGTAAAACTATCACCAGGGCAAAAGCATAGATTCTTCAGTAATTTCCAGTTTGCCTAATCCAAAACCCAAACTATTTTCTGTACATTTATTTCAGTTAACACTATCAAGAGGGGGTGGAGTAATTTTGCATACTTTGTACTAAAAATCAGATACGATTTTCATACTGTTTTCGGGTCAAGAAGGAGAAGTAAAGGGATGCTCAGTGCTTTCCACGTGCCAGGAAGAAGAGGATCTCATTCAAAAAACAGAACTGTCAGGTTCCAAATAAACTCTCAAGAGAAGTAGGAAAGTAAAAGAAAATTACTGAGAAAAAGGACAGACTGGTAAATAATTTGTAGAAATATTTCCATTGCTTCTGTTTGGCAGAAGCAAAGGAAGGAACCACTTCCAAGGTCCTTAATAAGCATCGCATATGTTGTCTAGGTACAGAAAAGACAGAAAAATAGAAAATTGGCTATCAAAGGTTTAAATAAGAAGTAATATTTTACTGCATCATAGCAGGAACAAGTTTAGGAGTCATGGATATAGGAGAATCTGCCAGACATTGTTCTTGACAGTCCAGAAAGAGTTACAGTCCAGAAGTACTCTAATAGGATTTAGGCTCTGTGTGATTCCATTTTTCTATCAAATTCCCCGAAATCTACTAAACTTATTTCCTAAGCTATTTGATCACTCTCAGCCACACTGAAATTAATATGAGCTGAAGGTCCTTTGTCACCCAGAGAAATCAAGATTTAATAAAGATGCAGAATAAGCTATCCCGGGCCATAACTTTCCCCAGAACCCAAGTAATCAGACTTCTTTTCTTTAATTGGTGGCTTTTTGAAACCTGTTTCCTTGCATTTCTTAAAAAGCCTTAGAATGCTCGTCTTCAACAAATTGCCACCGCGCTCCCTGTTTTATCAAGCAATCGGCTGCCAGATGCAGAGGGACAGCTCAGCAGAGATGAACTAACTAATTCCTCCGCGGTCCTTATCAAAATCTATGGAAAGCTGCCCTCCCTGCTTCAGCTTGGAGGCACCCACCATGCTGTTATGGGGATAAGGGCATCCGAAAGCTGACAGACGGCAAACTTCTCAGATACAATCACAGATAGGCACATTCTGCCTTGTGCTACGCAAGGCCTGAAGTTGGATCCGTGGAGGCAACGTCTGCCCTCCCGCTGGCAGCCGGGTCTGCGGCACTAAGGCACCTCAGCACCTTCTGCGAGGCACGGGGAGCATCAGACACCTACAAACAGGGATCCCAGGCCACTGTGCAACAGCTACGTGCCTGCAGGACCTTGCTCCCTTCTTCTCAAGCGTCTTCCCCAGCTGCCCTCGATGGCTCAAAACCCACATTCAGAGAGGCAAAAAGCCAATTTACCCTCATTTTACACTCCCACTGCAGCCAACTCGTTTTACGGTCAACTATCAACATGTTGAGGCAATCAGTGAAATTAGCAAATAGAAAATGCAAAAGTTAGGGAAGGGCCCTGAATCCTATCCACCCCAGGCTGAGCCTTTTGTGTAAAGGAAAGCACTTACACTCTGTTCTCCCGCATCCTGAATAGAAATGAATATGGTTTCTAAGCTTTAAGGTGTTGTAACATAAACTGCTTTTAAAAAGAATAATAATATAGTGCTGGAGAGAAAGTAATAAGCACATTTAGGCACTTTCGCTGGCTTGGAAATTCTACACATTTTACTCCATAATTTTCTTTTACAGTATAATTGCGTCATGGCATCTGCAAAATTTGGCATGGGCCATTCCCCATTAGAGAAACATTTGATGTTGTCAGTGCACAACTTTTATCCTGCTCCAACTATTTTAATTAATTACTTTTCTCTTGAAATATAGAAAATCTTCTAAACCACGTTGTTACTGAACTATTACACTGATAAATATTATTTTACAGGTACAAGCTATACTGACATAAGGAAGCTTTATAATCATCTAACTGTATTCAGAATTCCTTAAATCCTTCTACATTTACTAGTAGAAAGAATTAAAAGCAAGAACTGATAACGTTTTCAGTTCAAAACTAGTCTTTGGGTTTTTTTCACCATTATCCGTGAAAGCTTCCACTAGAGTTACCACTAGACTCGTTAACTGTCCTGGAGTGGCAGAGGGGGGATACTGAAGCTAAAACATGAGATAAAATCTGGATGTATTTTCAGGAAACAAAGAGAGAAATTTACTCTAGGCTTCCTCCTTCCTTAAACCTTTTCCTTAAGCTACCGGGGATGGAGAGAGAGGTGATGGGCCGGGCCTGGCCAGACCAGCTCTGATCCAGTGGTCTCCGGTTTATCCCGACACATCTCTGATGCTGAGAAAGTGACAAGGTTTTTTTTTTTTAAGTGAGCTGAACAGGGTGTTTTCTGTTCCTTTTATGTAAATATCATTGAAATAAGTAATTCATATAAATTCTCAGATAACTGATAGATAAATTAATTTTCAAGTTCTAAACACAGGCAGCTCACAAAGAAAAAGCACCCAGAGACCTAAAAACCCAATACTTTACAAGTTAGAACTATTTCATGTTTCTGGTTGAAATCTCTGTGTAGCTAATAAATCACATAAAAGGCATTTTAGAGGAAATGTACCAAAGCACTATACTCTTATCTTTTAGATCTCAGAGCTTGCACCTAATTAACACTGAAGGAGAACATGTCATTCAAGTCAATAGGAAAGCAGCCAAATGCTGTAATATCTGATTAATAATAAACTCATAATATTGGCAAACATAGATGAGTAGTAACTTGTTCAACCTGTATGAACAGAGACTCAGAACTATAATAAGCCTTCAAATCAGTTAAAACTGGAGCTTCAGTTTTCAGCTGATATTTTTACGTGGAAACCACAAGAGTGTTACATATAGTCCTGTCAATGGCATGCGAATACCTCAGAGTAAAGGTCTGTAGAGCTGATATTGTACTGTGGTATTTTAGAAGCAGTGAAAATAGACTACAGGACTTTCTAATGAATATGTAATTGAGCTGGTGTTTTGGTCTGATCTTTCAGCTCTTGTCCTTGAAGTTTTCATAAAATTAGCAATGAAAATCATTGTCTGCAGCTCCTTTCCCCTTGGGTTAAGTTAAAATTTAAGATTTTAAGTCTGTGTTGAATAAAGCGAGAAAGGCAGTGGGGTGGGAGCGAGGGAAACAAATCTATAAAAACCTTGCAGCACTCTGAGACGATTTGGAGTTAATGACTGAGTGTTGGCAAGTTCAGAAACTCCTGTCACACTTGGCCAGTTCAACCCTTTGTAGTCGATGTGATTAATCAGAATTACCACCAAAGGTTTTCAGGGATTAGGGGCATCATTCACACAAACTGGAACGACCTACGCTGAATATTTATAGAGAGGAGATTGAGGAAGGGGAATGGGTAAAAATTACAGATGGGCTCACTTTCACTCACATCTAGGACAGGTGCTTCAAATGTCCTCCTGTGCAGGTTTATACGCTCACAGGAAAGACTTTTAAAAGATTTTGGCATCTATTGCCTAAACCACCATATACCCAGATTATAGCTTTTTGACTACCTTAGCTTGCATTTTATCAAGTACCGAACAAGCTTTTAAACTGTAGTAAGATAACCTGATGGATGTCACATGACCGAAACCTGTATCTTCTTGTACATCAGGACGCGACTTTTGAGGTGGCTCAGCTAGTCTGAGGTTTTGGGCAGGCAGACGTGTGTCCTGTACCACAAAATACACAGAACTGCTTAATGCATATCATTAACATAAATCAATGCTGAAAGTGGACAACAACGGAATACATAGAGAAGTTTGGCTACTTCAGTGTTGTGAATTACGCAAGCAGCTCTTATAGATTGGAATTGCGGATTGGGCTATCCGAGAAGGATGTGCTGAAAGGAAAGAAGCTGCCTGACTATGGCAGGGCCACGGGTTCTCTGCTTTGCCAAGCCTGGCCTCAAACTAAATGGGAAAAATTATAACTAAATAAAACCAAAATGAAACAGCAGAGCTTGACAAGTAAGACAGCTTGGATTTAGTAGGGACGTCTTGTCGGCATAAAGTTTTATTTAAAATGAAGATCTAGCTCTCACTTTACAAGAAAAAAGAAACATTCAAAATTTTATGGACAGCAATGTAACCAAAGGGGAAAGAAACCCCCTTTTGAAACAAAAAAAGGCAAATAGGTTAATCCTCTACCATTCATTCAAATGTTTTTTGGTTGGTTTTTTTTCATAAGATCAGACAGAAGTTCATGGAATGTTTCAGCACATCAGAATTTCAGAATTGCATTTCTGAAAAACATGTGTTAATTACATTTCATGATTGCACATATTTAGGCCAACTCTGCAATTTGACTAATTTCATAAATGCACCATAATCAACAAGAATTTTTTTGAAAGCCCAGAAATACACACTGAAACCTCTATTCAACAGATTGCTTGTGAGAGACAGTATCATCTTTCTAAATCTGACACAGCCTAAATGCCAGCAAAATTAAATATTAAATACCCAAATTTATTCATCAAGACACTGAAAATGCCATCATACTCTTTTAAGTTAAGTAAATTTCTATAGCCCATCTCATGAATCTTTATTTGTACTATGACCATTTTATTAGTAAAGATGTGAAACCAACAAATGTTGGTGGAAGATATGAATACTGGATCCATGAAGTGACAGACTCTTCAAAACACAAACGTTCCTTTAAAAGATTCTCCAAGTAGAGTGCTCATATACTGAATGCCCAATATCACAGCAAAATAAATCATACTTATCATAAGAAGACGAATTTCCAGTTTAAATTATCTCTTCCTATGGACAGCTCAACGCTATAGAGACTTTTTTTTCGGCTGTACCTGATTCATGGGACTAGGACCCATTGCATTTTTCTGATCTTAATTTAGGAAAGAAATACATGATATAAGATAAGAAATATAAGATATGCTTGACTTCAATATGTCCATGATAATGATAGGATCAATTTCTTTACAAACTCATACATAATATGATTTGTAAAAACTATCCCACAGTGACAATGAGCACACAAAAACCTCTGTCAATTGTGATCATGATTTTAAAAACAACATAAGACCACGCCCTGACATTTTCTTTTTAAAGCTTGGCTGAGACTGCTAAAATAATTTTAATATTAGGTGCCAGAATGACGCTTAGGATGATCCTATTTTCACCAGCAGGGGATGAGAATTTGTATGGCCTGCAAAGGGAGTTAGAGGTTAATGATAATAAAATTCTTAATGATGGCAGATTACGATCACAGTACTGAAACTACTGCCATTGAATTGTAAGCTCAGAACAACAAATCAATGTCTAAAATAACAACACCATCTTGATGCATGTTTTTCTTGCAATTATACAATAAACAGCTACTAAGTCTCGTGTCTAATATGGAGTTAGTATCAATAATAATAGGTACTATGACAGGGAAAGAACATAACTGGTAATTTCCTTACATGTTCCTTTTATCAACAATATGAATTCAGACTTTTACCTCTGCAACATCTTTCTATTCAATAATTATTTTTCACCATTAGTGGTCCCAAGGAGCATAGTACCACACTTCCAGAACCTTATCGTAATCAAAGCTACAATTGCTTTGGTTGTTTGGTTTTTTTTTTTGTTGTTGTTGTTGTTTTTTAAATTGTCTTATTTCCTTTCATTTTGCCATTATTGATGTAATCATACTGGTAAATTAAAATGGTATGGGTAAAGTCAGGAGTTTGCGTCCACTGGTAACTTTGTTTAGCATACATCAACACTGAGGAAATACTGTCTAATTCCAGCTTCACTCATACTCTCCAGCTACATAAACACAATAATCTAACATGCACATTGGATTTATAAGCAATCTGATTATAGCCTTATAATGTATTAGGGATTTGGTTTCCTACTTTTCCTGTCATTTCCACTCGGGGACCAGGACCTAAGTTTATTGCTAAATGGATACATGCAGAACAGAACAAAAGGCAACAACTCGTGCCTCAGAGAAGGCTTGCAGCCTTGAAGGTGCTGGGTAATAATAGAAGGGAGAGAGGGTTTTGGTCAGTAAACAGTGATATCAGTCATCATCAAAAATTGAACCAGTATCAATATTTTGAAGCCATTATAGTAAGAAGAAGATTTAAAAAGGAAAAAAAAAAAAAGATGTCTTATCATTTGATGTACTTAATTTTTTTTTATACGCACAATCTAGATGGATTTAAGTAGCTTTCGCAACTGAGGTTTGAACACTGACAAGAGTCCAGGGAACAGCAATGCCAACAGAAGTAGAAGGCATATAACATTTCACACGAACTAGGCTCTTACGTGTCTCATGCACATCTGCATCCCACAGGCGCAGACCTCTTGTCTTACTTTTGGAACAGTAAAAATACAATTATGTTTACGTTAACAATGCAGAGTATAATCCTTTATTGCGACCCTCTGCTTTCTGAGACAGGGAGACAAAATCACTTTGAAAGGAAGCCACAGAAAATGCAGATGCAATTGAGTCTAGTTTAGCCTTTCCTTACAAAAGAAGGTCTAATAGGCTTAGATACCCAGCCATGGCAAATTCAATTTGAGTACTAGTCAGCATCCCTATTATCAAAAACACAGAAAAAACAGAACTTTGTAGTTCTGATTTAATAGAAAACTCTGCAGATGTACTGTTACTAATGTGATATTTTCCAGAGCTTTCAGGTGGATCGGGTCAGAGAGCTGGACCTCGTGGAATGCACAAGAAAATTCAAAACCGTGCTGTTCATGCCTATCTAAACTCAGTATACAATGCACAACTGAAATAGTTTCTTCAGTTGAAAAATGGTAGAGGGTTTACTTTCGCCTTAAGTTTTTCTTGTCTCAGCTGCTGTAACTTCAGTATAGCTTCTCCTCACATAGCTTTGATCTTTGCTATGTATACAACCATTTTTTAACGCTGGCCTTCAAACTTTTTTTCAGCTGGAGATCTCTACAAATTTCCTAGTAGACTCGTAGATTTAAGCCTACTCAAAGAAATGCTGCCTGCTTTTTGTTTTCCTCTTCTTCATTGCAGCACACAATTTTGCGTTATAGAAGGGAAGGAAGCCTGACTCGCTAATCTCACCTGACTAGCAGAAAAGAGGTGCTCCCTCATACATTGAACAGTGCTGAGATTCTTCGTTTTGGCCTTTTACTTTCAGCTGCCCATATTCAGTATGCTTAACATCACTTAATGTTTTCACACCATACAAATAGGTTTCATATTCACATTCCCAGTAACATTTCTAATAATTATTAGTAATGCAGATACCCAGTATACCTAGATGAATATTTATCATATACTAAGTTTCCACTTAAAGGAAAAAGAAACATAGCTGTAATGTTCTTATGTCCCTGGCAGACAACTCAAAATATTCATAACTGTATTTTCTTGTGGATTATCAAACTACAGCATAGAAAAGCAGGAAAATAACATGTTTTAAATAATTTGTGGTTTTCTGATTAACCATCGTAGCAATAATGTCAAAACGTTGATTCACATGTAATTTATGCATCTTCTGTCCAAAACTCACTATATCACAAACCCTTGCAAAGCCACAAAATTATCTGTGTAGAAAGCAGCAAAAAATACAGAATTCAACAAAAAATTGTCCTGCTAAAAGAAATGGAGATCTCTCTATAATATTCTATTTATATGCAAATTCTTGCTTTTCCAACCTAGATTCAAAGGTTTTTCAGAGAATACTAATACCAACTGTACCTTATTTAAACACTTTAGACAAAAGTTTATAAAGATTTCTTTTCTAGTCAATAACTGGGTTACAGTACGATTGCCAATATCGGACACTAGCATTTAGAGCTATCTCCAATGTGTCCACCTCACAGTTCTAATTTGAAAGCATCTTTCTTTTTCCCAAAGGATCTACCAAACCTGTGCACTAGAACAACCCAAGGATGCCAGCTCCATGCTGGTTCAGCTTCTCCTCTAGATCCAGGCTTAACCAGAATGAACAAGCAATCCATTCAGCTAGAAGACACAGACAGTGGGATTGAGTGCACCCTCAGCAAGTTGGCCCCCGACACCAAGCCGTGTGGGGAGGTCAACATGCTGGAGGGAGGGGATGCCATCCAGAGGGACCTGAACAGGCCTGAGAGGTGAGCCTATACAAACCTCATGAAGCTTAACAAGGCCAAGTGCAAAATCCTGAACCTGGGTTGGGGCAATCCCATGCACAAATACAGGCTGAGTGGAGAATGGATTGAGAGCAGCCCTGAGGAGAAGGACTCGGGGGTATTGGTTGATGAGAAGCTCAACATGTGCACTTGCAGCCCAAAAAAAGCCAACCACATCCTGGGCTGCATCAAAAGAAGCGTGGCCAGCAGGTAGAGGGAAGTGATTCTGCCCCTCTACTCTGCTCTTGTGAGATCCCACCTGGAGTACTGTGTTCAGCTCTGGGACCTTCAAGGTAAGAAGGACATGGACCTGTTGGAGTGAGTCCAGAGGAGGGCCACAAAGATGATCAGAGGGCTGGCGCACCTCTGCTATGAGGACAGGCTGAGAGAGTTGGGGTTGTTCAGCTTGGAGAAGAGAAGGCTCCAGGGAAACCTTAAAGCGGCCTTCCAGTACCTAAACATGGCCTACAAGAAAGATGGGGAGGGACTATTTATCAGGACTCTTTATCAGGACTGTAGTGACAGGACAAGGGGTAACGTTTTTAAACTGAAAGAGGGTAGATTTAGATTAGATATTAGGAAGCAATTCTTTACTCTGAGGGTGTTAAGACAGGTTGCCCAGAGAAGTTGTGGAGGCCCCATCCCCGGCGGTGTTCAAGGCCAGGCTGGACGGGGCTTTGAGAAACTTGGTCTAGCAGAGGGTGTCCCTGCCCATGGCAGTTGGAACAAGATGATCTTTAAGGTCCCTTTCAACTCTAACCATTCTATGATTCTGTAAGACATGCATGAATGTGCACAGATATGCAGATGATAAAATGGAGTTAAAAAGTTAGATGGACAATTTTGCAGTCATATCATTAGGACTAATTTCTGCTTCTGGGCAGCAGAGAAAAGCATACAAAAATGCAGCAGTCGTCATAATTTGAACTGCAGCATATGTCTGGAACTCCTTTTGCATGACTTATCATTGGAGAAGACAGCAAATACCTGGGATGTATGAAACTGTGTTAGCTTGGCTAATATATGCGCTTCCCATCAGTCAGTGGCAAATGCAACTTTGGTAGAAGGGTTATCTTCAGTTTTCGCCTGAGGAAAAGCCAGAGGCTAAGACAGATGCAAGCCCCGTTGCTTGAAAAATGGGCTAGCACAGACAGCGCTAGGTTTTTTGTAGTGTGCAGAGGCAAAGAGCAGCAATTCCAGGGACACCGCTCTGGCGGAGACAACATCGGTTAGCTCTCCACAGGCCTGTCACTCACTGGTGCTGGAGCAGCATCAGAGGGTAATTGGCTTCCTGGGTAGCCTTGTCAAGCTGACTACGAGTCAGGCACAGGGATCAATGTCAGCGTTCACACCAAAGGCAACCACGCTGGACTTGGTGGCTCAAGCAAAGAGAGATGGACAGGAAAACCGAGCTCATACATCGACACAACGGAGCTACCCATACATACATGTATACGCAACATCACTTTGCAGGCATAGATTAAAATCTGAGCAACCCGGCACAGTGGAAATAAGAGAAGAAAGGCAGCATAACACCTCATCTGCTACAACAAACACTGAGAGACACCCAGACCAAAGTTTTCCTCTCCTCCCTCGTCAGAAGTGCCCAACAGACTGTATTCACCTTGTTAACAAGTTTGTCTACAAACAGGGACAAACTCCTAAGCCCCTTACTCACTCCTAACTCATTTCTTACTGAGTCTGTGTCAGTGGGCTGAAACACAGCCTACATAAAGAGTGCCACCGCTCAGAACTCAAACCAACCCGGACATCTTCAAACAAGGCAGGTCACGCAACGTAGCCCCGGCGCGACGGAAACATGACACATTTCTCCTGCTGTGTCCTCAGTTCCCTCTGCCCCCCTCACAGGAGTAGAAAGGAAGTGGTTTGCGGTATTAGATGTTTAACAGAGCTCAGGATTTGGAAAACTGGAAAATGAACAAGCAATTGCCATTGCTCAAAAATGTGTAGCAGGGAATGCAATAGTATCTGAAATTATAACAGCTGGAGAAAAAAGCTGCACGACTTTTCTTCCACTGTGCTGGTAAAGGAAAGTTTTTGAAGATGGAAAAGTTAAAATTTACAACTGTTTGTGGAGACATAACTTGGGCTTTCCTTCAGCTCAATGCTAAAATGTACAAAGTGATTTCAGAGAGAACTTAAATTTTAAACCCCTTCATTTTCACTATGGATTAAATAAGGAAATTTTATATCGTCTTTCATTTTCTGCACATAAAGGTTTCCTAGACCAACAGCGATTCAGGATTTAGAAAGATTATGCTAGCTCCAAGTAAATAGATTGATCATTTGTGGAATTAATGAATTCATTTAATAAAAAGTGAAGGCTTAGTGCCAGAACTTGCTACACTGTGGTGTCAAGACAGGGTTTTCATAAAACATCCTGCAAAAAGTAAAAGTAGTAAATTGGCACGTTCAAACATGGAATTGCTCCAAGGGTCAGGAAAAATAAAGATGGTCTCACTGGGCTTATGTGGTGGGGTTACATGTTCAGGTCAGCAATGATTGAGAAATACATTAAAAGTTAGTACTTTAAAATTCTCAAGATGTTTTGTGACCTAATTTTCTTGGCTGTACAGATACACTGAATTATGCTTACTGTGTTTTCGTCTTGAGGCTTTTTCTGTAGAGATAGGATGGTCAAGAAATGACAGTGATAATCTTTTTAGAAGATGAGTTATAAGCTTGCTTCAGTGTCTCTTCACCCTCAACCTGCAATTGCAGTTCAACTTACATTTCTCTATACGTTTACCCAGTTCCTTCATTTCTCTATCTTTTGTTCAAAAAGAATAAGTCAAAACTCTAAAAACAAGATCTCTTGCCTTCCATTTTCATCCATGTACATTAAGTAGGTATTTTCAGGACTTCTGGAAACATAATAATGATTTTAAATGATAAGGGCTCCAGTCCGGCCTGATGCAGTGAGTCAGTACTGTAGATATGGCCTTCTGTAAGACCAGCCTCTAGAGAAGTCAGAACCGTTCAACTTTCCAGGAAGCGCAAGAGAAAACTAACTAACTATAGTAAATATATATGGTGTAGAGATGGATTCTATAAAAGGAACCAAAAACGTACTGTGAAAGCCTGAGTTATTTTTTTTTATAGTACTATTTTGCATAATAGCTCAATGGCATAGCAGCTCAATGGATGCGTCGCTTTTGCTGTCTGTAAGATGCAGATAATGATACTGGCTTTGTCTGTTAAACATATTCTGTGTTACTGATGACAAGAGCTAGATAATAGCTATGTACTATTTTATTACTGAAATGCCATTGTTTATTTCTTCCAGACTCTCTGTTGCTGTGCAGGGGCGAACTATTTTCTGTTTTATCAAACGAAGATTAAATTTTTCACTGAAATTAAAATGGGTCTAAATGCCTTCAGCTTCTTTTCAGGAAAAATTCTCATTTTAGCTTCATTGGGAGATCTGCTGGAGAAAAACATCATGTTTCTCGCACACTAATGGGAGGAAATGAGAGCAGAGACTGTTGTTAAGCTCTGGCACAAAATCTGCATTTCTAGACTTGATGTGGGAACAAAAAAATAAATAAATCGTACATTAAGGAGGAATTGTTGTAGATATGTATTTAGAGTCAAAGAACAGCTGTATTAAAGCTATCAAGAAGCAGAGACATAAAAATAAGAATTAAGCCAGTTAGAGAGATGAATGATAGAAAGACATTATTTGTTTGGCAGAAAAGAAATAATCCGTTTGAAAACTGGCAGAGATACTGGGGAAGCAGAAGAGAAAATATTGCATCAGTCTTGAAACTTGTCAAAGCAATGAAATTATCTAGCAAATGTTTAATTGGACTGCCCGACATATGGAGTATTGAATATTGCTTTTCTCTTCTCCCAAAAACCAGACAAACTAGTACTGTAGACTGTGCAGATATGGGGAGTAAAGTGCAGGAAAGGTATGTTTTCACAGTTTTTACCTAATGAACAGGACTGGAAGGACTCAACTCTTATGAAGGGGGTTCAGAATCTAAAAATAAAGTATAGTTTTTATATATATTACCTTTGACACTGTTTACATGCAGTTCCATTGTGCCTAAATAAAATTGCTGGCTTCCACTTTTAATACACGGAACTTACATGGAACTCAATTATTTGGCTAGACATAAAGAAATACTGAATAAATGTGTGGGATTTTTTTTTTTTTGGTGTTATACACCTTCCAATTCTACCACAAAATTCTCAAGAAAAAACATTAACAGCTTTGCAGTACTCCTGCTGGGGTGGCTTTGCTGGCGTGCCGTGTACGCACGTTTCATCTGTGCATTTTCTTAATGGAAGAGATGGATACTGCTGTACTGCAAAGCACATGGTGCTTTGGAAGCTGTGCAGGGATGAGCCAGCTCAAATGACATCACTCTACACTTATGAAAGGACAGATTTACAACTCTCTCTGCTGTGGTTTTCTAAGTGGAAGATAGGACATTATGTAATGTGTGAGGATCATTACACATTGATCATCTCATGAAGAGTATGCTATTTTACTTTTCAGAGGTTAAAAAAGAATAGAGGCAACACACAGAACAAGGAAGTTCAGTACGTTTCTTAAAAAAAACCGCAAGTGTGCTTAAGTGCTTTGGAGGGGCTTATTTTGTAAATGGAGCTGAGCTTAGAGGGGCTCAGACTTGGTAGACTCTGACTGAGATGCATGCAAACACTGCCCAGGCCCCTGAGAGAGCTGAAGGGATGGCTCTCTGAGGAAGAGACCCTTCTTCACAAGAAGGTTTGTGTTCCTGGGTAGTCACTATGGGTCAGAGCATTTACACTTCTATTCAGCGACTTGCACAAGCTGTTGCTCAAGTTCTTTATTATCACTGGTTAGAAGGTAAATTCAAAGACGAAAGAGGGAAAATGTCTCGAAATAAGAGTGAATATAGCGGGTTTTAAAAGTTTTTGGACACAAGGACATTTGAGTGTTTACCTCCTCCTGGCTTATTAATCAAAGACAGGATTACTCCACACATAGAATGATTTGTGAAAATAAGCCAGTTGAAATGTGGCCTATTTTGTTAGACAGAGACTGATATACCCGTAAAATATACTTGAAAAATCACCCCTGTTTCTTCTCATTCCACCCACTACAGACTTTATTCCTAACAAGCACATATTAACGCTGCCTCAACATGCTATTTTTTTTCCCTTTCCAAACGAAGCACAGTGCCAGCAGTCAGCTATGACTCCTCATACCCTGTCCTTGAGACTCAATGACAGTAAGGCACTAGCCAGTTGCACGAAAAGACATCTTTTACAGCAGTCTTATATTTCTATGTTAATGCGTCTCGCTGCCAAGGTTTTAACCCACAGACTGGCTGACAGCCCATCCAGAGCCACATTACCCACAGTAAGGTTTGGAAACCAACTCTTTACATCTTGCAACAGGGAACAGAATCAACAACAGCTAGACTTCCTTCAGTGTTCTAAGAGTACCATGCAAAGATTTACCTGATTCCTGGACACAATATCACCCTAGAAATCATATTTAAATTTCTCAAGAGCATATTCATAGTCATTTTGGGTTTGTTCCTAATTAGCTCAATGCAGAGAAGCAGCAGGGCACAAACTCTGCCTCCATACCACATATGTTCACACTGTCAAATCACTTACATCTCATGCAAGCCTCAACCTGGTGAACTTAAATGGGACTTTAACAGTCCCTAGAACTGCTCGTCTTCCACAGGGCTGTCAGTTCCACTCCACTGAGGAGTTAATCTTAAATTAATCTGTCTTCTTGCTGAATGCTGAGTGCCTTCCTCAACATGTACACCTCATTTACTCATGCAAAGAAACAGCTCGGTCACTACAGATATATCATTCCATGTTTCAATTATAGAGGAATAAATTACCAATTCCTAGATGTCTAGGTGTCCTGGACAAGCGACTGCTAAGCTTGTAGAGGCTGGGGCTCCTTGTGCAGTATGTCCCACAGACCCATCGCTTCCAAACCCCCTACAGTTAACAGGCCCGGTCTATGGTATTTTCTCTTCAGATAAATGTAAGGACTGGGCTATCTGGCAGTAAAGGATGAAGTCAGGCTCAGTCAGTAAAAGACCCTGTCACACTACATGTCCCCACCTTACTAAGAGCCGGCTTGGCCACCTTTCTTCCCCATCTGAGCAGCTCACTTGCTCCTGCTTTACGGTTTTGGAAAGCACATGCTCACTGTGACAGAACTGTCTCTCAAAACGCAGAGTAAACTCTTTTTCTTCTTAAATCAGGGCTAGTGACAGTCCCCATGGATTTTCTAAACTGTCCATCCCGCCCCCTCTCTTTTGTTCCAATTAGTCTTCAATATTTTCTGGAACAACTTCAAAAACAGGACGCTTTGCTAGGAGATGGAAGACCTCCTCCAGGGTAAAGGGAGCCTTGAACTCTCTGTCCCGCTTCCCTGGAGAGTGCATAACCACTAGGATACTATGCAAATACAAGACAGCAGTATTTGGGCTTAGAAGACAAACTGAGAGCTTTTCTCATTTCTTGCGAAGACCAACTGCAGGTGCCGCTCTCAGAAGTGCATTGCTCGTGCTGGATCCTGAGGCAATTAGGTCTCTTCTTGCAGCCCACTTCTAAGCAGCTAAACCCCAGAAAGAAGCGGGATTTCAGACACACGATGGGCATCACTTGGTTTTGTCTCTCATTTTCAGGTAAACCCCAGATCTGCAAATGGCTGTTTGGGATTACAATTTAAGTATTAACAGTAAGCACTATCACAAGGCTTTAATTCCACCTGGGAATTAGGAAATTTGTCACGAAAATACCGAGTTTGTAGGTGCTCAAGTCCTTTATCACATTTTTAGCCTTAAACAAATTTGAGAGGAAGAGTTTGTTAAACACTGATCAGTGTTGACAGCAAATGCCCACTTTCTTGAAAGACTAAATCTGCTTCTGCAGCCCGTGTATCACATCTGAGTTTTCTGGTTTCATGTTAGTCATGTGGAAGTTCCTCATAGTTTGGTACATTTGGGCACACTATATGGCTCTAAATGAGCCCTCAAAACCACTGACACTTCCATGAACCAGGGCCTTTCAAAAGCCTGTTATTTAAGTGAACTCTATTCCATATAGTGGCCATTTTCGCTCTTTTACATTAATGGTAAACCAAAAACTCACAACTTCTTGTGCCCCAAATTAATCTCCACTTCTGCCTGGTTATGCCAAAAGCTGCAGAATTTCCACACAGTGTACAGTGTAGGCTTCCCTTCACATGATTTAGCTAAGCTGTTCCTAAGCATCTGTCTAGCATCATCCATTTGTAAAAAAGGATGAAGCATATATCACTTTATACCCACTCCTGGAGGAGAAAAGTAATAAAAGACAGTGCATTCAGCCTCCTCCTCTCATATAAATGCAGTAAGAAGGGAAAAAGCAACAACTTACTTTATTACTCCCATCAGTTTTGCTGAAGTAAGGAGACCGAAAGCAGTGGGAGAAAACTTGCAGAGTTGTTACAGCTTCTCCACAGGACACGTGGGCCTATCAATAGATTGTTTTCATCTTAAGCTTTAAATATGAGTGATTTAACAAGCACCAGCTCAGACAATGTGTTTTAAGTCTGTAAAGCACTGGTACCCAAACATTTGCAAAGCGAATCTCCATTTCTTGTGTTTCTCTCAGTTCCCCTACCTGTGCGTGTGCCCCCGCTCCCCACTGCGTGCCCTGCCTGCCCTGGACACCCCCTCCCCCCCCCCCCCCCCCGTAGAGTATAATAACCCAGACTGACTATTCCTTCCAATGCCCTTGGACTCCAAGTAAATCTCTCCCCATCCAGCTCAAGTTATCCTTCCCATATCCCGACCGCTGGCTTTTATTAGAGGCTCCACTGCCCAGAGCCCTGATGGCTCCATCCCACCAGCTACAGACCTACGCAGGGAAATCCTCCTTTTAGGTGTTTCCTCAGGTTTCCTTCCACCTCCAATTCAGTAAATCAGCACTTTGCAGCCCTACCCTGATCATCTCCTCCCTTTTCCCCAGCTGCCTGGTTGCTCTAGATCAGCCTCTGCTCTCCTGGGAAGAGGCACGATGTTGCATCCCTTTTGTTTAGCCTGGCTGCCGGGGAGGAGCAGGAGCAGAGCAGAGCGGAAAAGGTGATGTTGCACGCAGAGACTGTCTCGTAGCCCCAGCCACGGGCTTTGGCCCCACTTGCCTGCTACCTCTTCCCAACCTTATTGCCTGAAATTAGATGTTATTCTCTTCAGTGACCTGTCAGAGGAAGATAAAACAGCAGAGGGGAGAGTAAGACTGTGTAGAGCTCTGCACAGAGTCAGAAAATCACTGTTCTGATCAGCAACATGACAAGCCTGAACTCTGTTTTGCGATCATGTATTTTCTCAGGATCACAACAGGAATCTTATTTCCGGTTTTAAAATTTTCAAATTAGGACCTTTCATATCGGAACTTAATATCAGAAATGTGTTACCTTATGAGCGCATAGCAACAGTACTGGGCTTATTTCACACTTTTCAAACCTGTGGACAGTGAACTTACATGTTTTAGTTTACAGAACAGTCCATGTACATATTATAATTTGTTACTTACTGTTCCGTGAATAAATGTGACATAAAGTACTAAGAAAATCACTTAGTCAAGGCAGTGGCAAAACAGCAAAGTGGTTTGCACGCACGTAGGCGCTGGAACAAAGTGACTGTGCACATTGAGTCCAGTGGGATGTTTAGATACCAGGAAAAAGAAGAAAGTAATTTACTGATGATGTCTAATGTACAGCAACACCATAAAAACGCTGGTCGTGGAGTGGGCTCATCTTGCCCATCTTAGGACTAAAACTCGGATGCTAGAAAACTCAGAAAGAGACAGAATTCTACTATTCTTTTACTGCAAGATGCACCATATATCCAAGAAATGGACATCTTTAAATCTCACAAAGTGATGTGGAAGCCGTACATTGTGCGTTACAGTGATTAGGAGTACTTGCTGGTGGTCTGCAGAGAGCTGATTAGTCACAGCATGCTGCTTCCTCTGTATTCAGCTGTTAAACAACATTAAAAAAGTTAAACTCATATTAAATAGTTATCTGATATTTATTGTTCCATGTAAGCAATTGCTGCAATTGCCACAGGAATATTATACTGTTGCCAGAACGAAGATAATGATGTATGCAACGGCGAATAGGCTGGGAAGTAGGCCCATGAGGCAACATCTCTGTTGAAACATGAATTTGTGAATGTTTTGCATTACCAAACCCTTTGGCCAGCATTGCTCAACATGACTGAGCATTTCTATTTTGCAGGTGCCTGATTGAAGCATCTTAAAGAGGCATCATTTTTGCAGGGTGACCTATTAGCACTTTCTGAACATTGTTCTATCCGGAAACATGCCCCCACAGACATCCACCAACTCTTGATCTTCTGGTTCTTCTCATTAGTAAGCTCAGTTTCTTTCTTATATTAGCACTATCTCCACAAATCTGAGAATTACAATTATAATCACTTCTGGGACAGCTAAATGCAAATGTGCAACCTCCTGAAGATCTAATGACTTCAGTGGAGTTGTGGATGCTCAGAGTCACTTTGATGTCAAGCTGCTTCTAGTATGGCATGGTGTCTGACCGGATGTAGTAGCCTTTCTGAAACACGCAGCCGTGGAAAACTGAGCTGAACTCAGCTGTAACAGACTCTCGAATTTCTGGAAACAGGTACTGCTACTTCTCACAAATGTATATGCCTCATACAACATCAGGTGGAGGAGATCATCTCCCCAACTTTTAAATCCTGTTGAATACTGCAATTCTGAAGGTTGCTCTGGCGTTACTGAATTAGTTTTCCTCCATGGACCAAACCTTTTTTGTCTTGACAAACTTGAAATCCTTTAACCATGGAATACTGTAGGTGATCCACTCCAAAGCTTTTCCCTTTGTGTACTGAAGACGTTTCAGGTAGGTGGGCTGCCTATACAATAATAACTTCTGTTTAGCTGTTTTGGCAGCGTTCTAAACTTCAATTTGGCATACAAGTAACCTCATTTTTCTCAAACTATCACCCACTAACACATTGCCTGCTCTGAAATTCCCTGTCATTGCTAGGAAAGTCACCATCGGGTCACTGTCAGGCATCTGCATTTTCAGTTAGGTAACTACTATTCGTGGGGAGAAGGAGGGCTTGCAAGAAAGGACAAAGTTCAAGAACACAACATCCCCCATTACCATCGTTCAATTCTAGTCAAATAGCTTTTTTATTTCCTTATTTGAAATTAAATCCCCCCAAATCAAATCCAGATGTCCTGTGTTTATTTTTTTATTTATATTTTTAGAAGCAGAAAGTAATGTAGGAATGGTGAGAAACAGTTTGAAAGCTCTGAGGAAAAGCCTTGATCCCAGAAGCACTGCTAAAACTGTTGTAAAACATGTTTTTTCTCAATCAAAATTCTAAGGGGAAGGGAAAAAAAAAGGGGGGGGAAAGGTAATAAACAGTATATACTCAAACCAACTTAAAAAAAATAAATTAAGTGCTTCTAAGCACTTTCTATGCATTTCCACCATGTATTGTGATTCTAACCAAACGCAGCTGCTTTCTCCTTTACTTATTGAAAATGCAATCAGCAATGAAGTTAATTTGTGTCTGACCAAAGCTCTTACAGTAACTGATTACTTACAGATGCCAAGTCTCCAAGTGAAATTTTTGCCACCTGTTTTCAATTTCAGGATTGGCAGGTTTGTATTTCCACAGCTTACTGACCTCGTGCGGGGCTATACCATCTGTTGCTGTATTCTCCATGCTCAATCACCAGTTTCCACAGGACATCAACAACATAAGAATAGCTTTATCAGGAGTTTTTCGCCTTTGCACAATGAGGCATGCTAAATACTACAGCCTGGAAATATCAAAACTGTCTTCCACATCAAAAAGAAGCTTCAGATGAAACACTGATTACTTTTCTTTAGTAAGTGGTTTCATTTAGGGTGTGAATACGGTTTATTTATATGTCAAACTAACCATATCAAGATGTTTCCATGTGTTGTGCAGGCCAACTTGCACTGCATTTTGATTTGGATATCCATTATCTAGCATAAACATTTTGTATGGCCTGAAGTTCTTTAGGGGACCCCATTTGATTCACGGAAACAGGGCTGTCAACATTAAATCTATTTACTAGAAAACATAACAGTTTAATCCATTTTAAAAGGGTAATAAATACACTTGGGAAATAAACAGTTTCGTGGTGGTAAAGCAATGAACAGAAATACAGAATAGCTCAATTTTTCCACCAATCTGCAAAGGCTAAATAGTTTTGTAAAACATTTTTCTATTTCAGAGTGAGACTCATTTTCCAAAATGTATCACCAATATTGTTTAAGACATGCCTCATCTTACGAGCTAATTCCAACATGTACTCTTATTATAATGATTACTGGATGGTATCCGTAAGAGGAGCCAGTTACGGAAAAGGACTATTCAATTATCCAGTCTGTAAGTTGCAGCACAGACCTCTAGAGGATGCTATGTATACTAAATACATACACATTTTCACTTTTGTACTCTTTTCCGCTATGGAAGTCCAACTCACATGGCGTATGGTTGGCTGACATTATTTTTAGCTTGTATGATCGTAATGGCAAAGTTCCCTTGTTGTTGACAAGACCCAGGATGGTAGACGCCCTGCAAACCCAGAAGAAAAACACCATCCCAGCCTTCCTGTTGCTGCATAAAGAGCTAAGCACGTGCTCAAGGCTGTGCTCTGGGATAAGCTATCGAGGACAACTGATTCCTCGTAACATTTTAATCAGATCTAACCACAACCAGTACAAGACTGAAGGCATCTTGTCTGCAAATGCAGCGCTTTCTCAACTGCTGAGCCTCTTCCCTCTCCTCAGGTGGCCCAGCGGCAGAGGAGGCAGCAGGCCTCTGGGAGAGGGGGAGGTCTGAGATGGGTGCTCTTTCCACAGCTTTGGAGCAGGATATCAGAGGTGGTAGGGGCAGCCGCAGGCACGAAGGGCAGAGCAAGCACGGATCGCAGACCATGGAAAATTCACTTGGGATGGGAAAAAGGGAGACTGGTCTGAGAAATATTGACCTAAGGCTGCGAATAAGGGGAAGGAGGAAAATGATGACTTTTTGCTAAGACACCAAAGCTTTTGAAATGATTGTTTCCCCATTTCAACACCAACCACAGAGGTTTCAATACAGTTTTCTTCCCGCCACAGGAAATCATGGTCGTCCCCATCCCATCCCCCAGTTCATGAGGCAATTGGAGCTCTTTCCTCCTCTCCAAAAGAAGCTGCTGGGCCGTTCCCCCCAGGTCCAGTATTGGTAGAGGCAAGAGACAGCACAAGACCGAAAGGCACGCTCCGGCCAGCCACTGCTCTTCCAAGCCCGTCAGACTGCGGTTACGGCTCTCGTGCTGATGCTGATAGACACAGAACCCTTTACTCCTCGTAACAATTCGATTAACCTTCTGCCATATCATTGGCTCTCACTCCGTCCCTAGAGGAGTGATGGCGACTTTGGCATCAGCCTGAAGCCACCAGAGTTTTTATGTCTTTTGCTTAAAGAACTCTGCAAGGCAAAAATTAGACAGGATTGTGGCCCACTCACTGCAACGTCCTCTGACCTCAGTTAACACTGACATAAAACTAGAAGAATGCTGTTGACTGGAGCGCAGCTATTCCCATTGTACGGGAGTGCATCTGAGGTCAGAATCTGACTCAAACTGCTTGCCAAAGACTGCAAAATATTATGAAAGAATGGCTAACAGAAGCTACCCACACCCACTGAGCCGTGGATGTTCAGCTGAGAAGCAGATGTTTTAAGGGTCAGTACTTCTGTAATAAGTAAACACATTTATTGTAATGTAGAACACTGAGCTAATAATATAAATACCAAGTAGGACACTTGAAATACCATGCAAACAACAGCATACATCTGAAAAATAACTACAACAAATGCTTGTTTTTCACCAGAAAGATCACAGGATCAGCAGCTGTTTACTGCTTCAGCACAGCAATTACGATGTAAGCTTAGCCAACGTTTCCAGTAAAGCCTGCTCCCATCCATCCCATTTCTAATAATCCGTGACATTTTTTCCTGGGTCTGATATTCGGAGAGCTTGCTGTCCAAAGCCCTCCAAGTTACTCGCAGAGCGAGGCCAGAAGATCACGTGCGCTGCTTTTCAGATGCAGTTAGCTAAAACTAATTCACTTCGTGCTTTGCAAAGACCCCCTGTTTCTTACTCAGCAGTATAATTGTACAACACAAATAAGGAAGTTTCTGAAGACTAAACATTTTAATTAGAAACAAAAAAAAAAAAAAGAGAAGCCCTGCCAGAAAAAGAAATTTTTGCATTTACTTTTGTTTCTGTGATTTGGCTAAATAAAATACACTGATATGATAGCAGCTAAGCTTTCAGCCAAGACGACGACACCCACACAGATTCAAGAACAGACCCAATATTTGGACTTCTGCTGACTTTGGTAGGCTCTGGGCCAGCCCTTAATAAGGCAAATAGAGTCTCACTTTTACCAGGGCTCCTGCTTATCTGGATCACTGGGCAAGATCTCCATAAGCTCCCACGCTTTCAGAGGGAAACCCCCGAGCCTCGCTGGGCCCACTGGCAGAAGCCTGAGCTGTGAGTCCGGAGCACCAAGCCGCGGGCAAGGAGAGGCTGCTGGTCACAGGGGGACTGCCTGCGCCCATGTCCACCCCTGCCATGGGGGTGCCTTGCTCCAAACGCCCCACCTGCCCACGTCAGACCTGCCCACCAGCCCTATCTGGTGGACTGGGTACACTGGAGGGTTAGAAATGGGTACAGGGGCCTGACGTCAAGGAGAGACTTTTGCATTTGCCGCACTATCTTTTCAGACACCTTCAAAACCACAAAAATACATACACCTGCTCTAATGTAGGAGAAACTTTCTCAGCAGATCAGTATAACCATTGCATCCACATGGACATCTTGTGTTGTTCTACGTGCCAACTATTTTGTGTTTATTTTTCATTTTAGACAACATGGTATAGCAAAGGATCATCCACTCTATTTTTTAACGAGAGAAAAAGGCTAAAACCCAGTCGAAAAACAGATACACATGCACATTTTTGCTAGCGTATCTGATGTTTTGCAGACAGGTCTCTTCCCTCCTGTTTCCTTTTCTAAAAGAAAATTTGACATATTATCCAAAATTTTAAAACAAAAGCTCTACCTACTGTTCCACAGAAGTGCTTTTCACACCTTAGGGCTTCCACTCCAAGCAGCGAAGCTACTGCAGGAGAAGCAAACCAGCTAAGCAGCCCACTTACAACCCAGCAAAGAACTCCTCATAATCTGTTCCAATGTGCTTAAAATCCTCTTTTAACCTACAGTTTTGCATGTACCAGCCTGGGGTGAATGAAACTAGTTTGCTGGCTCCATTAACCGGGCAAAACTTTGGAACAAGTAAGGAAGAACTTGTCTGTAGACCATCATCTAGAATTGTACTGGTGTATTTTCTTCTTTGAACATAGTTTCTGCCTATTTATTTTTTTATTTTTAAATCAAGAACTTCTGCTTGGATGAAAATAATTTCCGTCTGAAGCTTCTGTAGTCTATAAAGGTACACACGTGTTTCTGATAAATTGGGTGTTCTTCCTTTGTCCCTGAAGTAAAAAAAAGTGAATACAAATGTTGATACAGATAAACATGGGTCAAGACCAGAAAATCAGGAGCTGGCCTGAACCGCCAAGTCTAGAAAGGGAATTAGGTAACGTCAGACACCAGGATGAAGGAAGAAGTTTTTCATCAGAGCATCAGCTAACAACCTCTGGTAAATGGCATGCAGAGAGGTAAATGCTCAGGTAAATATCTCATCACCAGCGCTGTATCTGGATTTTAAATCAGTTCTAAGTTATAAACCTGCTTGCAGAGTTTCACATTACTGACCTTCTCCAAAGATTTACTTCTGATGTGTTTTAGCTCCTTAATGTGGTTTTATCTAGAATTCCCCCTTTTGTCTACTGGTTGGATAAGTTTTCTCAAACAGAGTTCAGACAGCCATACTATTAAGGTAGATGTAAAAAGTGTTGGGGTTTTTTGAGTTCAAGCTGTTTGGATTTATACAGTTTTGCACCTCCACATTGCAGCTCTGAGTTAGAAAAACAGATAATGAAGGGGGCTGTAACAGATACATGGATGACCTGCTTATTTTCATTGGCCAAGTTGTATCAAATGGAAAAAACAAGAGAGTTTTAAAAAACAAGTTAAGATTTAAAACACAGCTGGAGAGAGACAGGCACCTAGTTTAAAAGCATAAATTGTCTAACTGTGAGCTCTAATGCTGTCTACCAGAACGTGGAACAGAAAGGTGAACGCATTGAAAACCGTAGAGTCTGGTCTAACATGAAAGAGTTAATTGATGAATATAGTCACAAATTTCAGTTGTATTTCCCTAACTCAGAGTGAGATTTATGCTATTTGCACAGCGAAGGCCTGCAGGACAAGACCAATGACTGTGACAGAGGGCTTTCACAAAACAGCTTTGTTCGTGTTCTGCTTCAAAAAAAGCAAAGGTACAAACAGAGCTGGAGGGCTAATTCTTTTCATATACGAACCATCCCTGCAAAAATTATACAATGTAATAACCTCGGAATATTCCTTCAAACTATAAATTTCAGTGAATAAATAACTTAAAAAAATACACATACAGCAAGCACCTAACTTCAGCTTCTTAAGGAGACCTGGATAGAAGGATGTAGTGATGTACAGATACTCTCTAAATGGAACGCTTGAGACTGGACAGAACAACAAACAAAGAACTTAAATTTTTTAGACTTTGGTTCAATATAAGGAAATTGCAAACATATTAGAGTTCTATAATTTTGTAAATTTCCTCTTCTTTATATTTAACTGCTTTTTATGTGCATTTTCCTCCTTGAGAAAGGTAGAGGTTTGGTTGCCTTTTCAAAATATATTGAGAGTATGAAATCTAATCATCATTCATGTCTGTTAGCTGATTTTTTATCGAGTAACATTTTGCCTACTTTAAAATATTTTCTCCCTACTTTGCTAAAGCAATTAATCTAGATTAGTGTAAATTGACTGCCTGTTAAATTAGCTCAAGAATGCATGGGAAAATCTTTCAGGTTAATATCTAGTTGCTCAGCTGTGTTTTAGAAAATGTTTCAAACAATATTCTCCAGGATGCAAAACCTCTTCAGCCAGCTAAGCAAGTTTTACCAGTAATTGTGGTATTAATCTTCAGTGTGACTTCAGCGGTTTTGTGAATTCTACAAGTGTCAAAAAGTATAATTATATTTATAAATTAGCCTCTTTCATGTTGTAAAATACCAAATTAGGAACAAAGATCTGGCACAGCAGAGGGAAAACTCGATACATGCAGAGTATCAACAAAAGATTTTCTCTCTAAGATTTCAAGTGGTAGAAGAGGAGATTTAACATGACAACTACCATCACAGTCTTAAAACTCAAATGTATTCAAAATGCAGTCAGGCCATTAGGAGTAATATACCAAAAAGAGTGACAAATCAATACAGAGATTTTGATATTTTAAAAGCAAAGACAGCGAAACTCCATGAACTCCACCAAGCACTTCGTTATCATTCCCAATTTTCAAGGAAATTGTTGCTTTAATAGACAGCTGAATATAATCCTAAAACTACTTTAAACTCATTTTCTGTCTGTTCTCAGTCATTTACTCCATCGACAGACAAGTTACTATGTGCTTTCCTTGTCTACTTTTGGGGCAGCAAACAGTCCCCTGCTATGGATTAGCACCTCTTGGCCTGCTGGAAGTCTGAAGAGGTTAGGAGGCATTTTATACCCTGAAGAATTAGGGTGAAGGAGACTGCAAGTATCCGAACCCAAGGTATTTCCATCTTCTTCCACACAGCATGAATTTGAGCCAGCAGTAGCACATGTACAAGTGGACCGTAATGAAGGTAACGCTTCTTGGATGCGCACGGAGACTAATGGCATCTGCCATGAACATTAATTAATTCTCACATTAGTTGGGGAAAAAAAAAAAGCAAAATTATTTTAGATAACATAAGGGAAGCATTTTATCTATACCCTGTCATTTTCTAGCTTTCAAGATAGGCTTGTGCTTCAGCATATGAAAATGCAGATAGGCAAAGCATCAAGTGCATAACCTTCACCCTCCCATGACATATCCACAAGTCTGAATAATGAAAATACATAACAAATCTCTGCAAATTTGTCAGCTCTACATGTGCTCACATGCGCTGTAGTCTACTCGGCTACAACAAGAATGCAAATGGTGTCAAAAACCAGGGCCAAACTTGCCCAAGGGTGGAACCCCAACGGATTGGACACTCTCCCCTCCCCCAGCAAAAAAAAATGGACAACCCTCTGAAAAAGGGATACGCCACCTGAAGACAACGTTCTCATGGGCATGTGATAAATTCCTTAACACTCCAGGGAATAAGTGGATAAACATTTCCTACCCAATAAAATATTTGTAGAGACTATGGGTGTCAAAGTAAATAAACACCAAAAAAATAATAATCCTGTGGTCGTATAAAATACATTCCAATTTTTATCACCCAGATTTTATTATTTTTTCAGGATGTAAGCGCTGCATTTTTCTTCCCTATTTTACCTGGAGATAGTATTTTTTTAAGATGTGTCAGACTGTGAAGCTCAGTCCTGCAGGTAAACTGGCACTGCTGTCAAGAGCTATACAGAACGCCCTGAAAAGCGCTGTAAATCTTAATTTCTAGATTCAACTGACTGAAGAGCGAATATACATTGCGAGATCCAATACACTGAATTGTTGTTAACAAACTACTTCTCAGTGATGGTTTAATAGCAGCAGTCTTTTCTAAAGCATCCTAGTTCCTCTAATTGCTGAAATAACGGTGTCTTTAGATTCTGAGTCAAGTAAATCCCTGGCGTGACTCAGATGTGAGGCCACAGATTACAGACATTTCCCTATCTCTTCCAAATCCCTCTACAAGGGAAAATTAAGTAAATTTCTCACTCTAAAAGAAACCATGCTATGCTCTCAAAACAAGAATGCCGCCTTGCAAGTAGATTGCTGCCTCTTCCATTCATGCCCCAAAGATATGTTAAGAACATGGGAAGGACTCTGCTGAGTCGTGCTGCCAGCATTAATTCCTCTTTCATGAAGAAATACCAAAGAACAAACTAGAGACCAATGGAGAGAGTGATTCACTGACAGGAAAATTACTTCAAAGAAAGCCAGTGGAGTTGTATCAACTGGGATAGAAAGAGAAAAATATACACCACCTCAATAAATGTAGGGCACTCACCGTGGCCGCACTGACCACTGATATAAAACAATTCTAGTTTCAAATATCTAGAGATCTTTACATTAATAATGCCCAGATTTGCCTCTAAAAAGTTTGCTCAGGATGGTAATAATTATAAAATCTAAAATGGAAACGAAAATGTCTCTTAGTATTTGTTAAATTAGGAAAGTTTCCTGCCACCTCGTTTGACTTATGATTAATTTTAATGAACTTCTAAAGATATGCAGTGTTTTTCTAGGTTCATCCAGAAAATATCACCGAAATAGCACAATCTTACAGCCCTATTGTTAATATTTTATTTTTCACCTCCTTGTCTTACTTGCATTTCTGTATCTTAGGAAGATCCTACCTGCAAAAGAGTCTAACTTGACCATAACCATTCTCTCCTCTTGGAACCGACTGTATTTTTGCTCAACCTGAAGGCATCTTTTAATAAATAAACTTCGAACTAATCTATTTTAGCTTCTTACATTAAAAAGCAGTGCATGGAATGTAATAATACCAGTGATTCAAGAAATTAAAAGAAAATAATTATCCCATTTCAAAAGTAATGGAGCCTTTTGAAAACAAATGTAGTCTATTACTAACTGTGAGAGCCTGTAATATTGGCTCATTAAATAGCAACTTGGCTCACAGCAGCTTCTGGATTGGGCCGAAATAATCATCTAGTGTAGCCACACAAATTTCACTCATTCACTAAACCCGCCTCTAAGTAGGTATGCAATACTGCAATCCAGAAATTCCGCAAGCTGTGAGATGATGCTTTTAACGTACCACTTCAGTTGAGACGAGAAGATCTGCTGCTGCCTTTAGTTCTGCCTTCCCCCTGCTCCCCTCCCAGCACACAGCTGGGATCCAAACAGCGGCAGAGGCACAACTGCAACCAGGGCTTTATTTTGGGACGCACTTCTGCATGCACGCAGAGAAGGGATTAGTACTATCCAGGGCCATTCAGGCGCACACAAAAGACAACATACTTTCCCTTCTCTCTGGTATCAGCCCTCCAGAATTACCAGGGGCAACACAGATATTAGGCACCAAGGCCACTGAGGCAGTCTTAGGTCCAGAATACTCTTGGCCCTAAAGATCCTCTGGGAGAGAAGAGGGGTGTGGGTTGCACAGACATCTGCAATGCTGGTATGCTGCAGCATTTTATTTTAACATCCTGGTTATCCTAGCCTTAATTTTAGCTCATTGCTGGGTAATGATGCAAGAGATCACCTGATGAAGCACGAACAAGACATCATCTGATGAAGCAGGAACTCTGAACACGCAAACAAATTTCCAGGCAAAGCAGGTTTTCCATTTTCTCCTTGCGGCTCAAAGAGCCCCTTCTGCTTTAACCTGGTAATCACACACCACAAGATGAAGAACATTATGGCATAGACAGATGACCTACTGCAGTCTTTACTCCAGAATCTGCCAGTAAGTTCCTATTTACTATTGCCAACACAACCACAAATAATAGAGGACCTTGACTTCTTCAGGCTATATATCAAAGTACCTAATACCCCATCTTTATTGTATTGTTTTTTTCTTTAGTATAAATCACATAGTACATTCTTAGTGCCTAAAAGGTTGAGAAGAAAGAGGAGCAGAGCTGGAGAAAGTTATGGAACTCGTGACTACAGGGTGAAACTCGCAGTTTCCTTTCGAGCAAGTCGGAGAGAAGACATTTCTCTCCTCCTTCGTCTCTTCTTTTCTCATGCAGAAAGAAGAATGTATTTGCAGGATGCAAGTATCTCTTCCCTGCATAAAAATAAAGGTGATCTGAGGAGTTGAAGGACTTCGCAAGTAAAAAGCACCAGAGGCTGCAGCACAGACCGTGCTTAACGCAGGAAAGCTAATAACAGCCTACCCTGAGCTGCACGGGGCGGTAAAGGAACAGAACTGCCATTGGCATCGTAAAGTCTGCAGACAGCTGTTTGCATGCGGCGGCCAGGAGGCAGCGGGACACGGCGCTGCAGATGCTTGTCCCGGTCAAGACCCAGCCTGTTAGGATGACTTCCCTTGCCGCTAGCAATCCTCGCAGCCCTGGACGCTTGTGGTTCAGGGGGAGGCAGCCGGGGCAAGCCCCCGAGCCCCGTTCTGCCGCGGTCTGTACGTAACTGCGGCTCCAGTGCAGGGTCGAGTACGAGGGCATCGCACTGCAGGCTTTATGTTCTCTGAGCTGCCTGTCACTTTGACTTTTAATAAAGAATTTTCCCGTTCAGCCTCTCAGAGGAGAAGCGTTTGAGAGAGAATAAAGAAATTTCCAACCAAAGGGTTTTAGAAAGTCTCAAAATAAGAACATATAAAACTGCTTGTCTCAAATGCAAACTCACTCAGCACACCAGGGCTGCGCTCCATGCCCACGGTCACAACCACGTTCTCAATACAGGTTTCTTCACACTGGAGATATAGGTACGCAACCCATTTTCAGGTCCTCTGGACCATGCCCGAGTAACCAAAGGTGCACTTTCTGGTTATGCGTTTTATTTTCTTGCCTTTGCCCTTCATCATCACAGCATCCTACAGTCCCAGAAACGGCAATGTAATTGCTGGTGTCTAATGGGCTTTTTTGCTTCCAGACACGAATTTTATGATTCTGCCATCATACTGTAACTTGTACATGTATGATTACAACTTTTCAGAGAGCAACTTGTAGTATTAGTAAGAGGCAGGAGATAACGGGCAGTGTTTCCCACAGTAGCAGTCAGCACTGATATTTCACACTACTGGCGGGAAGACAGGCTACAGACAGAAATCTAGAGCATTACAGACTGGAGTTAAGTGGTTTGTCTGCACTGATGGGCTATGCTCACATCTGCTATATGTAGAAAGAGTAGAATCTCTCTTCCGCTTTATATAAGGAAAGCATTAAATCAAAGGCGTGCAGTCGAATGCAGCTCTGACAAGCCCGGGATATATTCCCTTGTACATCTCACCCTTTGATAGGAGAGAATGCAATCTCTGTTTGAACAAAACAGCTCTAATATAGCTTTTTATACAGGAATTTCATACCTAGACTAGTCTAATGCAGGCACTAATTTGCCTGATTAACTCTACTGTGAACAGCTGCTACTCCGTAAGTATATTATAAGTGCACCTGACTGACACTAAAGGCAGGCAGAATGATTTCTTCTTTCATCTCAATAAAAGTAGACCATTCTCCAGAAGAAATTCTGCTTCTAAAATAGGCTCTGATTAAAGGCCAACGCCAACAGCAGGCTCTAGTGCTGGTCATATAACTTTGTCTCCAAGCACCATTCTTTCTGCCAAGCCTAATGAAACAGAAGACAAAGGCAGCATGCAGCGTGCACTTCCCAAGACAGTGCACTACATTGCACATGAAGGAAAAGATCTTGGAAGCACGTGCATAATAGTCACATCTGCCTTAACGCTTATCTGTTGTCAATTATATAACATAATAAAACAGAGATAAAATAACATCTGTGACTGCCGCAACAGGAATCCAGCGTTTGGGAAGTCTTAAGGCTTTTGTTTTACTTTCCATGAGGTCAGCAGTAACTTGGTTACTGACATTAGCGGACATATAACTGAAGAAAAAAGCTTATTTCAAACCTCAAAATAGCTGCTGACTGAGGTGGAAGAAAGATGAATTGTTTGAAGAGGCCTTTATTGTAATGGTGGGGCATTTTCTTGGAGTGATTAACTGGACTATAATAGGCATAAAGGGATTAAGATAACACAATTTATAAAATGATTACATACACAGATGATTTAGTTTATAGTGAAGTATTTCAGCTACACGATGTTGCTTTTCAAGATCTGAGGGTAAGGGGCTCTGCTGCTTCTTCAGTTAACCAGAACATTACCTGACTAGTAGAGTGGGCTACCCAGCACCAATGTCCTCCCAGAGTTTGCATACCGTAGATATATCTATCCCCTTGGATTTCACCGGGATTCTTTAAATCACAAAACAGATTCAAATCTGTGTGCAATCTGCAGACACAAATTTGGATCCGCAGCTGCTGCTCCATTGACAATTTACTCTGAAGTGCCATACCTTGGTTTCGCTGAAGTTAATGAGAATTTTCAATTAATTTAGTAAGACCTGAATTTGACTTCCATGGGTTGTTCTAACCTAATGAAGCACATATATTAACTACCTGACTTTCCCAAGATATCACCCACTAAATGTGTTTGGAAAGATGAGGATGGACAGACATATTGGGGACTAATTTGTGACTGCTTTGCATCACTTTGGGAAAACAGTGTAATTCCTCTTGCTTCAAAGATGCTCTGCTGAGCTGAATGGAAGATAATTTTTTTTTTGGTGGGATTTTTTGGAAAAGAATAAAAGAACACTTTCATTTATTTCATGCTTTGAGTCAGCCTTGTAACGCTGCTTAAACACTGTCTGCAGAACAACCAAAGTTTCAATTATCACTTTTTTTGCTGCGCTGACTTACATTTGCACACAATTGCTAAGCCTTGCCCAAACACCACTTTATCCAGCAGATTCACAGAATTTCACATTAAACGAAATGTGATAACCTGTCTGATTTTATTTGATTCTACTTTTTAAAAACAGGCACCAGAAACTACACACTGAGAGGGAACCTCACCCTACATCTAGTGGATTTTCATCTTTTGACACTTTTGACTTTTTTGACCACTTAGAATTATATTCTCCAAATTCCAGTGGAGAGGGCATGTCTAGTTTGACAGCATTAGAAATTAAAGTGGTCTTTATTTAAGGGAGGAGAAGCAGAAGAGCAAGTTTACCTATCAAAAGATCTTGACTTAGAGATCACAGATTTAGATGTAGAAGATAATTCAATTTACATCCATTTGATTTTTGGAAAATTTAACAGAGTGAGCTAAAAAAGGGTGGCAATTAATATCAGTTACAGTAGAAGTTTTGCCAAGCCCAATTGAAACAACTGCAGTTATATCCACCACACACCGCATATAAAACCAATTAACGGACAGTTAATGAAACATTAGCACTTCAGCTTATGCTGTCACTGGTCAGATTTGGACAGGATGATTCATATTTTAGGAAGAAAGTTAGCATTTTTTTCCACTCTGGCCTTCAGTTAATTTGATTCAATGAGTATTATATCTCCCCAGTGCTATCCAAATTACTGTTTTAAGTACCAGCACTTACCGTCTCTCTAAGTCTAACCCTGCATACTCCCGAAAGGTATGCAGATGCCACTGCAGGTAGACATGCAGATGTCTTTGAGCTCGGGGTGAAGGCTCTGCCAGCTGTACTAGTTAACTTTGAACATTACAGAGGAGTTAGCGTCCTACACGAAGCCTTGTACATTATTAAATCTTTACCATAATGGTGGTTATTGCAGTTGACTAGTACCTGGATTTTTCCTGTTGCTACATCAGTTTGAATCTGCCTTTTAGAAAATGAATTCTAAGGCTGCTGCCCTAAGCTACAGGTGACCGTGGAATATATGCCCAAAATATTGATAAACCAGGAACGACAATTTCAGTTGTGTTAGTCTGAAACAGTGCGCTCTCAATCAGTTTACTCTTCTGACACTTGTTTTTAAGTCCTGTCACTATCCTTTAAAAAAACCTGGTTGAGTCAGTGTGAAATTTGAGCATGTACCTGACTCTTAACGTGCCACGTTTTTCTGTACCGCCTTCTGGAAGCCAAATGTCCAACCACTCACGCTGCCTAGGAGACTCTTCTCCATCTTGACAAATAATCTTTTGATTTTAGCAATACGTGCATTTAGTATTTCTGCTTTGCACTGCAACCCACAGAAACATGAAACTGTGCATTCTCAAGAGACTGCAGCTGTTATGAATGCAAACACTGCATTTTTTCCACAATATGGGTTGCTGCAAACACCTTTCTGTAGACTACAGTTACACCAATAGGCAATATTGAGCTAAATAATATGCACACATATAATTTTTAAAAAGCTATCCATTCAGAAGTTTACAAGCATTAATCCTTTCATGATGCTAATTCCTTATGAAATAACATGTCAGACCAATTTTATTCTTTGTCTTCAAGGATCTCCGTAAGAAATTTGCCAAGTTAGGTACATATCGAATGACACAGATCACTGGTTCAATTTTCACTGCCGAATTCCAGCTGATTGAAATGAAAGGCTTACAAAAACTCTTCTGAAAGTCCCAGTATGCCTGCTTGCATCCTTTGACACTTCTGCCTTTGAAAACGTGACCCTTAATGATTGCTGGAGTGTCTACAACCTTTCCTCGGGCGCTGGTTTGAGGAACGCTGTCAGGATGCTCCACACTCCTCTCTCCTATAACTTGACCCAGATCTCAACACAAGAATACAGGATCGAGTCTGCTTAATCTCAGCACCTTGCCCATACACGCTATGAGAAAGTCCATTTTTTCAGCATACCTTCCCACATATTTTTGCATCACAGCTCTTTTTCCTGAAGATTATGTAAAAGAAAGAAAGAAAGAAAGAAAGAAGAAAAAGAATCATTTGTATGACACATTATAATCGTGTTAGTCAACATGTTTCTGAAAGGCACTTGGAAACCATAAGAGGAGGCGTGGAATAAGAAGAGAAGTGTGTCTTTAAGGTGTACAACAGACTCATACCATGAATAAAAGAGAATTTAGTCCTCAGGTAAAGTGAACCCGTGGTAATTTTGATAGAACAGCAAACTCTTACAGAAAACATCTGAAGCCTAATACATCCAGTTGAGTGCATAATAAAAATAAAGATGGCCCTAAGGTATAATTCTGTCTCTTTACCTTGTTCACTAATGTAGAAAACTTAATACCTCCATGATCCACAAGCTCCTTCATAAATTGATCATATTGATAGTCGATCTAAAAATGTCTTACATATTTCTCCTAAACTCTGACTTAACTATATTCATAAGTAGTATATATGTATTTGTTTTTGTGCCAATACTATTCTTTAGCTTAAATAGGTCTTCTCCTTTATGTTATTTACCCCACTAATCGTGCATGCAGCTCCACCAGCTCAGCCTTCATTTTAGAAGGCTAAATAAGCTGAGGCCTCTTAGTTTTCTCTCTTTTGACAGCTCTCTGCTTAATTTTGCTTTTCCTTCAGCGCCTGTTCCAGTTTTAGTTAATCCCTCCAGAAGACTGAAGACCAAAGTGTACAACAGACTGTTGTACAGTGTACAACAGACTGTGCAGCACTGCAGAAAAAAGGTCTTACTAGTTCTCTGCACAACATAATTATTTTCCATTTACCAGAAATGCCCCAAATACCACACTTTACGATCACACCGCCATTGGAGCATATTTATTTCTGTGACCCTTCTGAAATTTCCTTCATGAACTGTGGCAGATTAACCGAAGCCAACACCTAACATATCGCACTGGGTTCCTATTCTGAGCTGCGTGGTTTACTCACTAACCAAACTAGGCTTTGTATCCCAGTGAGATAGCATTGCCGTGTTTTCAAGTCAAGTCAAGTCAAAAAAATGTCAAACAAGTGAGGTAAAACACAAAATAGATTTTTCCGAGGAACTGCATGCCAGGCTCTGAAAGCTCTGATAATCTGGCGTTTACTAACTTTTTGCTCAGAATAGATGGGAAACCACACCTCTGTTTCAATGCCATAACACATTGTTGTGAACATCCATCTTATAATGGCTCTGAACAAAAGCTACCATAATTCCTCAAACTGTCCATTTGTTTAAGTCTTTCTTAATTTTTCAGATATTCAAATAATCAATGGCATATAACCTCAACTTTAGATCACAAGAAATTAAAAGCTTGAACACTACCTAGCAGACCTAGTCCTTCAAGCAATCCATCTGGCTAATTAGAAATAAATTTGCTTTTAATTTACCTGTACCAGAACGAGACAGGATATATCAGAATGTATTACAAGCCTCAGTACTATCAGCCAGCATTGTTCAGTCCCAAAAGAACCGAAGGCTTTAAGATGGGAGGATTATTCAGAGAGATTATACACTGTATTCCTACATGTTGAATAATTAATCAGAATTAATTCTACATATATTAACAGCTTTTTTTCTCCTTTGCACAAGTCCCAAAGATCAGTTTATAAGAATAAGAAGTGACTCAGATGTCCTTACCATATTTTTCAGGTGTTTGTTGCTTTTTCTTAAACACTACCTTCAGAATGGCCATAAAGAAGGGACAATTTATGACAAAACAAAAAAAACCCCACCCAAACAGTGGTAAGGGTTAATAGCTGTCTGCTTGAGCAAGTTAAAGGGCCTCATGTTGGATAAATCCTGATTTCTTGGATGTCTGAGGTCCATCTTTTTTAAAAAAAGGACACAAATAATTTTTATTGCTTCCTTCTCCTCCAAGAAAACAAGCTATCAACATAATTCACTCTGCAAGAATAGTTTAATACACTTAAAAGAGCAAAGCACTACATTTTTCACGTGGTTGGAAGTAAGCCCAAGCAAAGAAAACACGAATTTTCCTTCCAATGTTCAAAAGCGCTATTAGATTAGCAGGGCTGATACAGGAAACTAGCCATGCCGACAGGTTTGTCTTATCTAATATTTCCCCAACAAAGTGCAGCGCTCTTACTCTTTGATGATTCCTGAACACTGCGCTTAAGCTATTAAACTAAGCTAAAAACCGTTTGAGACAAAGAAGATCTTTAATATTTATGAACAGGCTTGTTGAACACGTTACATGTTGAACAGCTGAAACCAAGAGAGCTGAAGTGGTGGGTCCTGCTAGTAAGTGCTGCCTTATTTTGTCCAGTCTCTCTCAAGACATTGCCTCTCTCCAGAGATACTGTCCGTCTCTTTCTAGAGATGGTCAGCACGGTCCTTCTGTAGTTTACTCACATATAAATCACAACACACTTTGTTCACTGTGTCACCACTTTAATTTAGATCCCTTCACTCTCTCCCTACCACGTATCTGAGCTGGTAGGCCCGGGCTCTTCCACCTCGCTCTGAGGTAAGTTCCCCTATGATCTGATTCTCCTTGGCCTTGATCAGGAAAAAATCCCGCTCACTACTCCTCAAAATAGCAGGCTCCGCAGACACTATACTTGAAAAAAACCTCCCTGGAACACCAAGATTTTAAGATATTGAAAGTGTTTCAACAAAATAATATATTAGTTACTTGCTCAATGAGGATTAAAACAGTAAGTGACCCACGCAGCTTGGTCCAGAACCTCAGAAATATTTAGAAGATTCAGTATTTAGCATCCCTAACTCCCACTGAAGCAAGGAATGTGTTTAGTGATTCAGGCTGTAAGTTTTTGTTTAAATATTGTCCTTTCATTGCAAGTGTAGCTGAGATAAAGTCAGAGTCAAAGAATCATAACCTTGCTGCAACAGTTTTTCAGCAAAACATTTCTAGAGGTTTCGGCTAGCTCTTATTTCTCCTGGGTTAAGAGGCACTTTTAAGCTTTCTCTGTCTTTCAGTACTAAGCCTTATGATCGTGTTAGCCCACCTGGATGGAGGCTGACATTTCCCCGTTATTAGCACTCCCGCTACTCTCACAGGGCCTCCCGTTTCCCTTGGTGACATCTCGTCTTTGAAACTGTTCTGTGTCTTTCCTGTTTTCTTCCTAACAGCTTTGTCTGCAACTGATTCTGCTGACTGATTCTGCTGAATAACATCAAGCAGGCAAAGTAATCCTAAATAGGAGCGATACATCAACAGCAACAAAAAGATATATTTTTTATTCAATACGCATTGCTTAAAGCAAAGGTGAACGCTGCCTGCTGTAAGTTCTGGGTTAGGTGTCATCCTCCAGTGAAGCCTCTGACCATGACAGATTGATATACGGCTGCCCCTGCCCACCATTTATCTAGCACAACTCCTGCCATGTTTTCTTTTCATCCATTTTCCTCCCTCTTTTGCAGCCTACTCTTTATTTTCTGTTTCTTCTCTTTCCCTCCTTCTCACCTGTTTCCCCTTCTCACTATTTTTTTTTTCCCTAACGTTTGTATGTCTCTGCTTCATTTTTCCCACTAAGGAACAAAAATTCTTCTTGGCATGGAGTCCTCCTGATGACTTCAACAAGCCACATTGGAAACTTTTTCGGAACTTAAAACTGAGTGCTCCTAGTGGAAAAAGAAGCTGAAAAAAATTAATAAGCACTGGTCTTGCTTCTTCCCTTACTTCTTCATGAAAAGAAGCAGCTCTTTTTGTGTCCAGCTGGAGCCACTGCTAAATGACAATACAGGTGTAAGTCATGACAATTATTGAGGCAACTAAGACAAAAATAAAGCAATAGATTAATGGGAAGGAAGACTGCATAGGATTAAGCAACTTATTCTCCAAGCTCCTATCCACTCTGAAGAAATTTATACCTTAACAGATGCAAGTAGTTTGCTTAAAATAAAAGACCTTTCATAATTTCAAAGACTTGTTCTCATTTTAGGAAGGGTAATTATAACTCTTCTTTCTCAGATATGAGATATACTGCAAACATGCTCACGTGCACACACATACACACACACTGAGGAGCACCTCAGGCTGTGGAGAGGTGATGCACATTCCCACTGTCAACAACACTCTGTCTTTACCTGAGAAAGTATGAAGTACTCTGCATACACCTTAGGTGAAACTTTAATTTAGCTTGTCAAACACCATTAAACAAGCTTTTATTAGCTGTAAACTATGAAAAGTCAAACATAGACTATGTAGAAAAATATTGAAAAAATTAAATAAGATTAATTATTGGAGCAGGTTCTGGAAACATGCCTTGACCATTTCCCTTCCACCCCCAGCAATGAAAGAAATGTCAAAAAAAAAAAAAAAAAGAAGAAAGAAACCGATTACTGGCAGCAAAGACCACTGCATGACCAAAGATTAAAGCTATGCTCATCATTATGCCCTTAAAACCAATTCTTTTTTTCTCCTGATAAGACTTAAAAATGTGTGACAGTACATGAATGTGAATATTCTCAAAAATTCAAAAAAGCATGTTTTCTTTATGCTGAAAAATGCAGACTAGAGATGTTAAAAGCTTTGCAATATATGCTTGATAAAATATTTATACAGTGCATACCTAGAACAGAAATATTGTGTCCCAATCTCATTTTACAAGGAGTATAAACCATGGCACAGATCTGATTAAATGCTGTACGAGTTCTCTGATCAAATACGGATAAGCAACACATTCTGATTTTGCAATACGTGCTGTTGACCCACATCATGTAATAATTCCAAAAAGCATTTGGTGAATATGTTTAAACAATCTCTTTGCCTAGAGGAGCAAGCCACAAGTCAGCAAACTTCTGAATGGAGAAAGAGAGGCTAACGTTATCACTGTTTGCTGCTGACAGCTACCCACCACTGTTAAATTAGCTACTAAGGACCCCAGCATGTGAAAGGTCCTACTCCATACAGCTCAATGGCATCTGCCATCAAGAATTCAGGCTTCTTCTCAAGTGTAAACGTGGCCCTAGGAGCTGCTGAACTTGTTAAATTACTTCATGGAGTGTAGCCTTCGTGTAAACCTTTGGAGGACGATAATTCTAGAGATCATATTAAGCTTGGCTTGTGACAGAGAATAGTAAAAAACCCCAGTGAAGCTTGCCGTCAACCACAGCTTCAGCAGTACAGTATAATACATAAATATTGTACCATTCCTATTGCAATAGTTAGGCCGTTTAAGTAAGGGCAAGTGACAAGGCTTTTCGTAAGGGAAAATGCTGATTTATTTTGCAATCACGGACTAAAGTAAATACCTGGTTAAAATTAATATCTGTGAAATAATCAACAAAATATAACAAGAAAAGTAAACAGTTAAAAATACTTCTGTATTTTCTGAAGAGGGAGAGGTGAAGAGACAGGGAGAGTGAATCTTTGCATCTGCATCAGCTCGGAAAGTAAAAGGTTTCCAATCTGATTTTTGAAATAGGAAAAGTTTGACAGGGAATGGGAGCATCCTTTCCTTGAAATTTCCAGGATAAACTAACTAGCTAGACGTAGGAAATCAGGAAACATAAGTATATGTCCCACTGGCTCAAAGGTTTCTTGGTACTACATTAGAGAATGTGAAATTAGGAACTCTGTAACGTTACCATGTTTAACACGACTCACGGATGATCTGTGATTAAATGCGGGTCACATAAAATAGCACCTGTAATGCTGCCAACTTCAGCGAGGCTCAAGCATGACAGTGATTATATGCTGGTCACGTAAAATAACCTCTGGATTCTAAAAATCACCGAATAGATTTGCATTCCAAGTGCACGCACACAAATACAAACGCATATTCAGATTATAACTGCTGGAGATTAACTAGCAGGAAATTCTTATGTTCTTTAACAAGGCTTAGAAGGTTGCAAAGGAGGCATAAACGTGAACAGAAACGTCTCACGAAAGGAGGACCTTTACTAACACATAGGAGTGGCGACGTTGCGCCTCGTGTGCGGGGGTGCTGCTGGAGGAACCTCTGTAGTTCATCCCACAGCACTGGTAATTAAAGATATTCCCACACTTCAACAGCACACATTCTCTAAACATCACACTACCTTTATTGAACATTTGGGGGATTTATAAGGCAATGAATAAGAGGACCATTTCCTTCATCTCTTTGTTGTTTGTTTTTTTTTTTAATCACTCGAAGTGCTGTCAGTAAGTAAAAATAAGCAGGGCAGAACACTGCTGCATGGTTTGAACTTGCTGAGGGACGGCGAGGCAGGGGAATAACTCCTTCCTGCAGCACACACAAAGCAGAGTTGGGTGCCAGAAATACAGGTCTTCACATCAGCTGCTGCTGCCTTTTGTACCAAGAACTGAAGAAGACCCATTCAATCTCACGGGTGGGCTGAAAATGAAACATTATGCACTTTTCGTTAGTGCTGTTTTCAGAATAGTTACTCACGGTGTAGCACAAAAAGATGAGAGTTTCAGAAAGAGAATAAAAGAAAATAAATAAAATGAAATATCCATTACGTTTCTTGCATTTTCAAAAATATTCTGCTTCAAAGTCCTGACAGCTCGAGCGGCTTTTTCTAACATTGGGAACGCCAGGTGCCGCACCAAGGTATCAGCAAGTTTGTACAATCCTGTTTGCCTACAACGAAAGCATCCCTTTTGTTTCAGTTTAAGACCTAAAGGTGCTTTTTCTTTTTCCTGGTAAAGTCACGCTGACATACTGAATACACACATCCTGCAGTCCTTCTCAGCCCCATAATGGAAGCCTGTCTAGCCGAACCTTACCTCATGCTTTTCATTCACTTTTTACAGGTACACTAAACCACTGATGTCTTTTCTTCTGCATTCTTACTTCTCCTTTCCTGACCTACTTTTTAAACATGAGGCTTTGGGAATACTATTGCGCTTACGTTTGCCTACCAGATGCCTGGACTTCTGCTAAAGTGATCTGTTCATTCCTACTATGGCATATGTGCCTGTTTTCAGAGGAATAACAAACGAGCACGTTACATCATTCACTGCCAGCATGAAAAAGCTAACCTTAAATATTTCAGGACAATGCCGCAAATGAATGCATTTGTTGCAGGTTTCTTAAAAGAGTTGACATTTTCCGAAGATGAATTTTGACTTACAAGTTGAGCAGATTTGCTAGGAGTACTAGCGAGCGTATTGACAAAACATACAGTTCTGTCAGCTGTCATCAATTTAGTCCTTTGACCTTTGAAATGCAGTGGGAAGTCTAGCAGAATGCACTACGTTAGTGAATTTATTTGAATCAGAAATACAGTACAAATAACCTGTCAATTAATTAGGCTTCCAGTCCTAGCTTGAACTTGAATTTCCACAGCCATTTTGTACTGGCACTTCGGGTACCAAAATAATAGATGTTAAAAAAAATCTCTCTCTCTTTCCCTGTTAACAGGCTTAAAGTTGAAGAAGCGGCTTTATAAAAGTACAAATATTCTACTTCTTTACTCTCATTTTTCTTTTAGTTCAGAGACCAGCTATTGGAAGGACCAAGCGAAATCTTCTTGTGACTCACTTCTGTCACTGAGAGAAGAAAAGTCTTCAACAACCCCACTTCTGCGGTATAACTTGTAGATGAAGTGGTTAACATATGTATCACCTCTTTAAAGAAAATATGAAACTATAAATTAACACTAAAAACAAGACTAGCTAATAATTAAAACAGAAACCTTATTCTCCAAGGACTACTCTCTGCAAAGACTTGTGCAGGTGCTTTGCTTTGCACATGAAATAGACTCATTAAAATTAATGGGACAAGTCACTGTATGTTCGAGTGTACAGATTTAAATCAAAATGATTGGAATCACCAAATTTAATCAGGAGTGAAATCAGTAAGCAGAAGAGCTTTACTTAAATCTTCGAGTTTAAACTTGTTTTTCATTCCTAGGGTTTTTTCTTTAAAGAAAAGTTGAGTCTTTTTGGCTGGTATAATTTTTCATCTCTTCTTGCAACCAAGGAGCATTAGATACAATATACCCATAAACAGTGACCGATATAATTGTGTCACTTAGTACAAATTTATTCAAACTCTTAATTTTTACTTTTTATTAAGTGCGAAAATAGTGAATAGAGTATTTCTTACTAACTGGATAATGGTTAAATCTTATTATTTTATTTCGGTCTATGCATATGGATAGTAAACAGTATCTCAGTTTAAGTAAACAGAAAAAAAAAAGTTAAACTACTTAGTCAGGGAGTAATCTCACTTATCTCACTGAAATTCATCCATCTAAAAGTTAAACACCTAGCCAGTAACCGAGGCTCTGTGTAGTCTGTGGAGATAAGAAGCAACTTCAGTGAGCGATTTCTCTTTCTAATTATGAGACGATTTGCCATCTATAATGGCTATCTTCTCCCACTGACTGAAAAGGGAAGGCAAACTTTTTGCTTGGAATTCAACAGGTAATGCTAGGTGGAATGATTCTCACTCGTATTATTTAATCTCAACATTTAAGTGCACTGGCGACATAAAAAAATATAACCAAACTTACACAATTAAATAAATGAAATAATTTCAAATGCAACAGACGTACTACCTATATTTTGGAATTCAAGTAGATTGATTTTGGTTAGCCCAGCCTTTAAAATTTTAGAACTAGTAAGCAGTACCCTCTCTCATATTGTATTTTAACCATAAAATGAAAATTAAATTATGACCAACTTTCAGGCTATTCTAATTTCAAATTGTTTCTTAACTTTTAGGGAACAAACCACTGAATAGAACTCCTTGAATAAACTGAAACGAAATACTTCCCATGAAGATTATGACATTTCTTTCAGAGGCTGATTTTGTACTTCAGCAAACTTATGTTTCCGGTGATTGGCCAATGATTTCCAGTGGTCCGCTCAGATGCCTTTCTAAAAAGCATCTACCTCAAACAGAGTATGCTTAAATATGGGTTTTGTTGTTGTTGTTTTTCTTATTTCTTTTTTTTTGTGCGTGTGCTGGGAATTAGCTCTAGGCAAAACAAATGTTCGAAAGTACTCATGCATAGGACCATACCAGCTTATTATAATTTTATGGTTTGTCATTATAAGAATGTAAGCCAGAGTTAAAATAAGCATTTTGTAACCTTGACTAGGCAATGTTTCATCTAAAGAACGCAGGTCTTAAAATTTTTACATGTTTCTCGGGGACAAAAGCATTAGAGACAAAAAACAACAACCAAACAACAAAACCTTAGATTTCTTGTAAACTATCCAAAGAAAGAAAAAAACCCTAAAGCATGTCTTTCACGTCTCTTTCAGAACTTTAAAACAAACAATTAAAGCAGTGTTTGTTAGTAATTGCTTATTACATTTCCTATGCCTGATGAAAACACTATAGGAGAAAAAAAAAAAAAAAAAAAAAAAAGAGAGATTGAGAATTCCACCTGCTGGTGCTTCTATTAAGCAGAAAATCACATCTACCCTGCCCCTGAGGCGTTCTGCTAACAATGTGCTGCTATAGACAATAAAGTGCTGTTTGGATGCTTGTTCTTTTCCCAGCAAACTTACAGCTAAAAGGAAAACCAGACTTATTAAAAGCACGCACCACCGCACCGCCACCACTACCCGCCCCAGACCTCTCTGTCGGCAACTGAGTTGTGCAAACACAGATATTTAAAAGCTCACAATCTCGGAGGAAACCCTTTTTGTAAGCCAAATCAATAAAAGGAAGCCTTATGGTTGAAACATGCAAGGTGCTTAGAGACCCTCTACTCACAGATAAAAAACATTAAAAATGAGGAATGTATCTTTATGAAAAAGATGAAAGGAAACATCCTACTTGAGCAGGACAGGGCTGTGATAACATGCTTAGGATAAAGCAAAACTGATGTACAGTACCTGAAATTGTGAATACTTCAGTTGAGAAGGTACTACAGAAGTTATTTATTGTCAGCTTTATCTAGACAACACATGAGGAAGGATTCCTATCATAAAATTAATGTGTCACAACACCAGTTAGAAAATAACCTCTTTTTTGGCTTTGAGGTAGTCCATTTTGATCTATTATCTATTATCCTGTTGTAGGCACTGAGATACCACTAGAAAATGAAAAAATAATAACGAACATCATAACCTTGGATTCTCCCCAGAGCCTTTCTCTGAACTTTCTCCAGTTCTACTACAACCGTTTTGGGACAGGGAGACCAGGAGAGCACACGGTATTCAATATACAAGTGTTTGTGTAATGTTACAGTCGCACAGTGATGCTGTCATGTTTACTTTTCTGTTACTTTCCCAATAAGCCCTACATGTCTAATTGGTTTTGGACCACTCCTGTACATTTACCTGAAGCTTTCATAGAACTAACCACCATAACCCTTAGATCTTGCTTTTCAGCAGTAATGGTCAGCAGCTCAATGTCCGTCATTCTATTTGTGAAATTAGCGTTGCTTTTTCACACATAAGCATCACTTCACATTTACTTGTACTGAATTTCATCTACACCTCTGGTCTCTGGATGACCAGAGATATCAAGCCTGTAGTTCCCTACACGTTCCCAAGAGTCTGTTCTAAATAACAGCACTACATTTGCTTCCCTCCACTCCTCAGAGTCCAATGCTGTTTTAAGCAAGAGGATAGGTACTCTCATTCTACTCACCCATGAGTTCTGTGAGAACTCTTTGCTGAACACTCTCTCATCCTTGAGACTTGATAATTCTTGTCAATTTGTTCCATAACATCTTCTACAGCCTTTTTATTTTCAACAGATTCTCCATCAAGAAATCCACAAGATTTCATTGTTCTTCAATCACAAGATTTTAATTGTGAAAATCTCCACAACTCCTTTTTCACAGTGATCATAACACAAAGACGTCATTTAACTTTTCTGTTATGGTTTATTCTTCGTGTATTCCTCTATTCTAATTCTACTGGATCTGCAGGTGGTCTTGCAGACTTGCTGCTTTTAGAGTGCTTGAGGAAAGCTTCACTATAATTTAGATTTCCTTTACTAACTCCTCTCCAAAAATTGCTCCCAGAAACATGTCAGAGTTAAAATTCTAAGCATAAGTTACTCATCTAGACTTCTGCTAAAATCAGTGTGCATGGCAAGGGAAACTCCACAAAGTTTATCCTACCTGTTTTAGAATGGGGTACATGGCTTCTGGAGGTACCTCGATCTCTCTATTTATTATGGAATATGGAAAACCATATTTTACACACAAAGCTGTGTAAAATGACCTACATATATACTGTCACATCTAGAATATAAGAATTACTAATAAGCTCAAAGGAATGTTTAATTGCTCCCAGACAACATGAATTCACTAGGTAGTTGAAGGTTACTGTTGGAGAGATGTCCAGTAAATTAAAATTTGAGACCAGAATACGTTTGAACAAAGAGGAAACTCTCATTTGTGAAAGCCTTATGCTTAGTGCCCATATTTACCATGGGAGAAACCTTGGCCCCATATTCTTAAATTGTGTGAAACCCGATTTCCAAAGTGATGCTCAAATGCCCCTCCACTGCAGTAGCTTATGAATCTGAAGTTTTATTCTAGCAGTACCATCAGGTTTATGTACCCATGTGAACACTATGAAGTCCAGCCATGGAAGATCTTCAGTTAGAGCCATTACCTTTTCAAACGACATAATCTTTTTAACACTGAAGTAACAAAGAGACATATCATTATGTGTGGTGTACAACTGCACTTGAGAGTAGTTACTGCAGTTACTCGGGGAATTTTAAGTACCTTATTTAATTTCAAGGAGAATTCTCCATCTAACGCCCATGCAGCAGTGTACAAAAAACAACACTTGAATTAACAGAACACCATTAAATTGATTGCGCTCATAGTGGCTTCAACTGTGAAACCATTTAAGCGTAAGAGTTGAAGAGTCAATGGGTAACTTCATAAATGGAAATCAGTAGACGTGGATGTTATGCCCACTCTGTCTCTTCTAATTACCTGCACATGACGATTTCAGGAATCTTTCCAAAGGAAGATAAAATAAAACCCTTTGTGCAGAATGAAAACTGGAAGGTGTCACGTGCAAAACATCTCATGTAAGAGGCAGTACTAACCCAGCAGTTTCTAGAAAATCACAAGATGAGGGGGAACCTCTTGGTTCCCTAATCCCCCGTAAGCAATCTCTGCAAGCTCTGACCTGCCTTTCTGCGTGCTGCAGACTGCTCAGGCAGACTGCAGACTGCTCTCCCTCTGTAAACCAGTGAAGAGAAGTGGTGGGGCAGTGATACAGCAAAAGGAAGAAGGGCAACTCCATGGCTAGAGTCTCTTATCTACGTTCCTACCTTCCCTGACCTATCGATGATACAGATCCCTCTTAAAAATAATGTTTCCCTTTTCACGTCCAGGCAGGAACTGCTGCAGCAGGCATTTTCCCTAGCAAACAACTCACTCAAGTCTCCCTAAGATTACCACGAACTTCTTTCCCATGCAAATCTAACGCTCTGTCTGCTGCTGTTACAGAGCCATGCCTATTTCCTTCCTTTTCCTCTTTTTTTTTTTTTTTCCCCCTAAAGAATTTATTCTTTGGAGGGAGCAAACAGCAAACTGTTTGCCCTTCACAGGGAGTGCCACCTTTGGCAATTCAAACAAATCCGAGGATGTGAATAATTAGTGCCAGGTACGTGTAAAGATTCGGATGTGGTTTCAGGCACTGAAGGTGCCACCTCCCTTATGAAAGCACAGCTGGAAGCTGCAGGCTGGCTTCACCAAGGACCAGGACTGCCAGTCTGTCACCAGCTGGTGACTCATCCCATCCTAATGCAAGTATCTGAGGTACGGGAGGGCTCACTCTCTGCCCGTTAGCTTAAGACGGAGCCTCCAGCATTAGTATAAACTTAAGCTGTGGTCAAATAAACGCAGTCACCACTCTGCATTTTGCCGTGAATGTTTCAAGGAAGTCTCCACCAACGAAGCAACAAATATTTAAAAAAAATCTGCATCCAAAAGATGAATGAATGTTTGAAATGTTGAAAGATAATAAGAATGTCCTCAATGCAAATTAAAAAAAAAACAAAAAATAGCAGAAGGACAAATAGATCTATACAAGAATCATAAACACGAAAATACTTGGGCATAGAAAGAGTAAACCAAAACCAAACGACATGGAGAGAAATAATGCATCCTTCAGGTTTTCTGATCAGCTCTAATTGTCAACAATAATCAATCCCGGTTCAGAGGCAGAAAACTAAGACCGGTGCTGGTGATGGGGACTGGAAATGCTATTACCTGGCATCTGCAGTAAACCCAGTCCTGATTCAAACACGCTAACTCCAGGGCTGACACGAGAGCCTGCCTGGTCTTGAGTTCTCCAGTTTAAACTTCACCATGACTCTGAGCAAAGCATCCAGCCAAAGTGCCCGAGAGACATTTGGTCTCTTTTCAGGAAAAAAACAACGTTTAAAACGTGCAACTTGGAGTTCCCTTGGCAACAGCTCTGAGACCTTCACAACGTTCCCTGGCACCTATCCACTGCACGCTGCTTTTAGCAACAGCACGGCTGATAAGTCATCTCGTTCTATTTTGTCTATTTTCTTTACAGTGGAATTGTATTTTGCACTGACAGCAAGAGAACTAAATACAAATACACATTTTATTAAAATGCTCGTATTTTAGAAAAGACAAGTAATCAATTAATTAATTAATTAATTTTGCAGTAATTAATCAATTTTGCAGACTTCTGGCATCAAAGAGAAACATGTTAGGTAAGTTAATTACCTAAGATTACCTAAAATGACGAACACTGCCAGGCCTCTTCCTAGATGACTATTTGCAGTCGCCCTGACCCAGCACTATGGACATCCAACGCTCTGAACTGCAGGGCACACGCAGGACCCAAGCATTAAAAACTGGGCTATCCGTTTCCCTAGCGTGGAGCCACACGCTCTACTCTTCAGCTTGAAACAGAAATGCAACGATAAAACCTCTGGGAGGGAGGGAAGGAGGAGGGAAGAAGACGCAAGAGAATGTCTCTGAGCAGTTAATCTATACCGTTCAAGCACTCCGTCGTGCTGCCAAGGTTAACATCTGAATGGATGACCTGCCACGTACATCTCAGCATGGATACAGTACTTTTATAATATAAAGGTGATGTTTACATAAACGTACCACCCTCATTTCTTTTATCCCACGCTCTGGTTTTTTTTCGGTTTGGGTACCGCAATCCAAACTATTAAAAAAGAGTATCTCTTTTCAGGAATATTACTTTGAGATTTATCAAGTAAAGCACAGGCCAGGGTATTTTTAAAAATGAGAAAAATTTAATTGCTTTTATTAAGAAGGTTCTAAAACCAGTCACATTTTTAAGGTCCAAATTTTATTAAACTTGAATTTAGAATCTAGAATCACCGTTTAGATGTCCGGGGGAAAACTCAGATTTCACTTACACATCATTTTAAAAGTATTTTGTTCAAGATTCTATGTTATCTTCTTCATTTCCTGTCCTCAAGAAGGCTAGAAATGATGTTTCTGGCACTGATTTGAATACTTTCACACTGCTAAATAAGTTGTATTAAGGATGAAAACCTACTTGGTGTCCAAAAATGCTCGTGAGCCAGGTGTATTAAATCTATGATAAAGATCGGTTTGTAGAAAAAAAAATAAAAAAAAAGGATAAGAAACCATTAGCATCTGAATGACTTTTCCTGTGTATGGGTTAATGGTGCACGTGAGCTGACCAGGGTAAAATATCTACCCAGAAAATAAATCCTGAGCACGAAGTTTTTTGCCTGCAGTTGTGGGACATGACAGCTTTAATCCAGGCAGCCCGGTTGCCAAAGGCAAGGCAGCTACAGAGGTGTGCTTGGGATCGATGCGTTCCTGGATGAGAAAGCATTTGCTGCACTTGCACTTCTGCTGGCATGGGAACCGCTGGGATTAAATTCAAGTTGTGCATGCCCCTGCATCGGGCAGTCATCTTCATCTTCTGCGGGGACACAGTCAAAGCCTAATGCAGGGGGTTTAGGTGATGCATAATGTTAGGCCGTTCATTTTAGGCCCATGTAAACGACATAGCAGGAAGGTTTCAAATACAAAAGATACGTAGGAGATACTTAACATAAAGTATGTTAGAAAAACGTTGTGGAACTTACTATTTGCGAAACAATGCAAAGTACTCAGAGGAAATATTTATAGATGTTTGAGGTTATTAATCATTGCATACTTCGCTTCCTCAGGGAATGGAGTACATATTAACAAAATTCTTTTATTATTAAATCAGAAGACATTTTGAACAGAATGTGCACATCATGAGGGACTCTGTGTTGACAATGTGCGAAGAATAACGTCCGGCGGGTCAGGCGCTTGGCCTCTTCTGCCATGATGCAAAGAATCATCTATCAAAATATTTAACAACGTTGCAGTTTTATGAAGAATAGATTTTTGCCTACAATGCAAAGTAAGTGGCAGCAAGAACTATAGCATATTGCAAACAACAGACACATCACATAAAAGACTTAAAAATACAGCCACCTCATGTTCTCTGACACTGCACACAAAACCACAAGTTACAGAAAAATCACATTTATTTTAAAAATAAAGGGGAAAAAAAAAGAAAGAGAACCAATCAACAAATTATTTTTCTGAGAACAGAATGCAAAGCTTACATTCAGACTTCATTATCTGAAGCATCAAGCTCTCGTCAGCAAAGTAAATAACGTTCATATGACATCTCCACCTCAGGATGAGACTGTGGGTATCCAAAGGTGGCAATAATGGAAAGTGTCAGGAAAGCTGTTCTGAGCAGACGGTTCCATTCCATAACTCTGCCGCTACCGCTTCTGCAACAGGCTCCTCATCAAGCTGAGCAAATACGACAGCTTGAATCAGGAGTTCACGTTCCTTTTAACAAGCATCTACATGCAAGATAATGTGTTTTTAACCATCTTGTGCTAGTGAACCGAGCTGACATGACAACAGCAGCGTGTATCACTAGGTATCCCTCTGCTTCCAGCGCTGAACTTGGGGAAAAAGAAAGCAACAGATTTGGTTTCATAACCAATTGTTCTAGAAAAGCCAAAACATAAGAGTAGAGATGCTTTAAATCAGGTAAAATTTTAGAGATTTTTGATTTTATTCTGTGTTGCGAAGGAAGCGCAGAGGCTTCTCTATAAACCTAACGTTCACATACAAGAACCCTATAAACAATTAAAGTGTCTTTAAAAAGTATAGATAAATAAAGTTATTTTTGTACTTACACTAATTTCCCCTTCCAAGCCCTTCTCCTGTACTTTGCTTTTCTTCCCTAGATTAATTTTGTCAAGTGTCTTTGCTGTCTTCATAAATTTCTTAAATGCTGCCTTGATCTTCCCCATTATTCACCTGTTATGACACAGAGCAGATCTGCTGCTGAAGTAGGACTATACCTTGCTCATTTGTTTCTAGTGGCTTGCATTGTTCCTTCCTACAGAGGATTAAGTATAGCAGGGTACTTTCTAAATCATGGATCATGCCTCGGAAGTAAAGTGTCCAGAGCTAAAGAAATGTAAATCAATAAATCAGTAAATCAATACAGTGTAATTTCAGCGTCCAAAAATACTTCTCTAGGTAGTAATTTGCCAGTAGGAATATATGCTCTTTAATGCTTCAATCTTGTTCCACTGAAATTAACAACAAAACTCTTGGGTAATTCAGGAGTGCCAAACTGACCTAAAATTTTGCTCCATAAAATACGCAAATATGGCAGCACTTTAATTCCCTGATACAGAAAATATTGCTTATACTGATAGAAGTTATATTTTGCCTTAAAATTGAGAGGCAAAACCAATGAGAGATTAAACCACATTTCCTCCACATTGCCTTTAGTAAAGTTGCTTGGGAATAATCATGACCAAATTTCACGTCATCACAAGAAATCTGTGTATCAATTCACCCTGTCCTTGAATCCCAGGCTTTTGAGGGAGGAATCCCAACATCGGGTGGGAAACCAGGAAAGCATGAAACAACAGACCAGCCGCCTCGTCATCCCCAAGAGCCCCACATGGGGAACCTTTTCCTTGTGAGAAGAAAAGAATTTTTTGAAGTGTAAAACAACTAAAAAAGTAAAAGTAAAAAAAAATTAAAACCATTTTGATGAGCCTCTTGTTAAGGCACACCTTAGTACCACAGGGCAGTGAAATGGAGCTTCAGGTAACCTGCAGGCTCGGAGCTACATTTAGCTCCAGGGATGCAGGTTCTTTACTCTTGATCGGGACTGACCAGGAGATGAACGTGCAAGTGCCAACCAAGGATGTGAAAGGCCGATGCTGGTCTGCCCATAGCAGGATATCTGGTATTAAACCTCTTGTTTCTGATCTTTCCTACTTGAAAAAAACAAAGGTGTAATATCAGGGCTCCTGACAATTAAAAAAAAAAACACACTTGGAGGCATCCATTGTCATTCCACTATAAAATAAAACAAAACAAATAAATGTTTTAAATAGCCACCTTCTCTGATGGATTCATGGTCTAGCTTGCAAGGTCTTCAAGGTAAATACTATATCTTACCTGTTTGCACATTGGCTGAAGTAGCAAGATTGTCAGATCATTTGAAGCCCCTGTACGTATTAATTTATCTATTAAAATAACAGAAATGCATAAGATCTCCTGTGATTGTAAGAATTAGGAGAATAAGAATGTCAATTTTAATGTTTTATAACTGTTCTCTTTCAAATATTTATCTGCTCTTCTATAACATATCCCTGTTTTTTGTTCGCATTTCTTTCTTTTTCCATTTCTTATTTCTCTCTGGTATCATTCCTTATCTGTTCTCGCAGTTGCTTTTTCGAAATAGAACCTAGAGAAAACTCCCGCTGAAAGATAACAGCTCTGTTTGCAGATTAAATAGTCCATGAGGAGACTTAGCACATGCAGGGGAGCCGATTCTGCTCGGTGCTAAGCACCATCAGTCACACTCTGAGCATCAACAATCACAGTTAGCTTCAGTTGGCTTAAAAGTGGCAGCGTTTTACTGTTTTCCAACCCCCTCAAAGAAGAGAGAAATAAAAGCAAAAGGAAAAATAAAGCCATGGCTTAAACGTGGGCAAAGGAAGATGTTGTATTCTAGATGTAAGGCAATGTCATTGTGATGGGAATTTTTTGTACATCCTAAAGCCAGAATTACCAATGCCCTTTTAAAACAAGCATCAGATATTAATTACTATATGTACTGGAAAAACCTCACTCCTGTAGAGCTGACCTATTCTGCCGGCCTCTAGAACAGCACAAAATCTGAAGACAGCTTAAGAGAGTTCCTGAAACTTAAGATAAATAAATGTCATAACACAGTGACAGGCAATCATTAAGGAAAGGTTTTGTATGCTGCACTACTCTTCTCAAAGCCAAAGAAATTAATCACAGTTTATGTTCCAAAAAAAGCTGAAATTTTGAAGAAAAAAAATTTACTTGACTTTCCATGATTCAGCCTCCCAAAATGTTCCCTGGTCTCTGAGAATGCAATACAGCCTGAGACACTAATCTAGCATTTCCCTGTGGGATTTCCTATTTAGAATTACCTAAGACAAAAAAAAAAAAAAAAAAAAACAAAAAACAAAACCAACCAACTAAAAACCAAGTGAAAATGGTTTCCTAAGTTTTGGAAAATCAGGCATACTGAATTAGATGCACTGAGTTTGGTTAAAGCTGAACAAGCCCCAAGAAATCATCTTTTCTCCACTTTCTTAACACCCTGTGAGTATTGGTGCATCTCTAAAGCTAAGACACGCAGGTGCTCAGACTTCACAGTGGTGGCAGAAGGTAGTAGTAAGTCTCAGTCACTGACATGAGCACTTCACAGCTTCTAGCGTTTTTGTTTTCACAGTATCAATCTTGCGTCCTGACCACGAAGAAGAACAAAACGAGCTGGAGGTTCATTTAACTTCAGCACCTCAGTTACTAGTTATATTTAGTCTGAATAGGTGCCTCGGCTCCTACAAGACTGAAATACAACACAGCAGCACATCCAGAAGCTCACTTGTCCCAGCATTTCACACACCTACCTTAGACCGGGCTGGATCAAACCTGGTACTTACCTGTCCCCACTAATTACAGGGGTATCCTAGATAATTAATTGATTAGACCCAGGCTAACCCAGCTCCATAGGTAGCTACAGTTCATGAAAAGATTTCCAAAAAGTAAGTCAGACTCATGCCTAGCAATAAATTTATGCGCCCAAGTTCTACGGACTTCCTGATCTTGACCGCAGTAATCTGGTAAACATCATAGAGGGAAAAAGCAACAGAGCAAATCTCACAGTTATGCCAACTCCTTGTCTAGTATTTTACTCAGTGGATCACCCTGCGTCTTGGAGTTGCACACATTTTTAATAGATGCCTTCTTATTTTGACAGGACTACAAGGCATTTACTCAGTAGGAGTACAACTTACATGACTATTAAGGCGGAACTGTTGGGTTCCACGTTAGTGAAATAAAAGATTGGCTCTGCTCAGGAAGATTAACCCCACTTTTTTTTTTTTTTTTTCCCTTAGTATTTTTAAAACCACATTTAAAACCTGAAATCAGGTTCTGTTTTGTTTATGTGGTAAAAATGGGACATGTATCTATCGGCAACATACAAGTAAATACAGGTTTGGACCATACTTTGGAGATACTCAGAGATGTTCAGAAAGTGAAGTTTAGTTATTATTACCAACCTTCTTAACCTGCATGTCACATGAGTTAAGGTTCTGTAAATTCACTTAGCAGAAGATCCAGTGTGACTTTTGTTGAACTTGTACAAGAAGCTGCCTTGCTAGGGATCCATCACAGCACTCACGCCGCCGGGTGGGCGTCCTGATATGCAGCACAGCCGATGCTAAAGGGCAACCCTCCTTCTCCTTCCTGCCCGCCTCTCCCTTCCACCTCTTCTTATTCAGCAAAACAGTTCAGAGACGGCTTGTTTTCACGAACTCCACAGCCTTAAACTTGGTTTTAAAATAAGCGACATACTACTGCGCTGACAGAAAAATCCAGCAGCCTCCCATTCAGCAACGTACAAAAAAGACGCAGGACAGATGACTACGAACACCTGGAAGTGTCCCAGGTTTGACTTTCAGGAGGCAGACACGTCTGCATATTTAAAGCACTCATGCACTTAAAGCTACATTAAATGTTCTAATGAATACGCATTTCTGAATGCTGCAGTAAAGCTGGTGATTTCAAATACATTAACTAGGGCAGCATCATGCTGAATCCATCTTCTACTTAAAATGCTATTATAAATGTCATATGTGCAAGTGAATGCAGTCGATCTGTCAGCGGTGTTTTTTACTGTGTTTCAGGGTAAAGCACAGGCTGTTGAGAGGGAAGAAGCGCAAGTTCTGGTTCTTACTGAACACGTGCTGCAAGGAGGAGGAAGAATTCCTTTCCTCAAATTCACGGAGAAATAAGAAAATGGAGGGGGAGGAGAGAGGGGGGGTAAAAGGAAGGAAAAAAGACAGAGATGACTCTAAAGAAGTAATTTCATTGTGCACAGGGTGTCTCACTGTTGATGAATAATACAAAGACAATTTGATTCATTAAATGGAGATTGCCAGTTTGTAAACGTAGACTGCAAGCTATTGATTTACCTGAGTAAATTCCATCTATGCTGGGATATTGTAGGCATGCACTAAGCTTTTTATATCACTCCAAGCAATTTGGCATATTTCTCCCTATTGCTCTCATTAACAAGTGTTTATTTAATCTAATAGCACTTGTAGTGGGAGTACTGAATGTGTGCAAATTCTTGTAACCTCTATTAATAGGTTTCCAGCTCAGGGATACAAGATTCGGTTCCAATGAGCTAAAAAGATGGTCAGATGCCTTTAGGAAGGAGCAAGCCTGACAATGCTGGTCTGTGGTGAGGCTATAATTGGAAACAATTTCTCGAAGCTAGGCCAGACCCCGAATCTATCAAAACATTCAATGGACTTGAGAACTGCAAGATATTGGTTACCAGAGCCTAAAATTAAAATGTCATGGTGTCCCAGCTTGGAACTAGCAGAAATTCAATGCCTGAAACTGTATTTTAGATAATCATTTCCCCACAGAAGAGAGAAAGCCCGTAAGCAGAACAACGCCAACACCTTTTTGGGTCCATCTAAATTAAGTATGAAATTTGGAAGAGCTGCTCTATTGCAGTCTTACAAATAGAGCAAAAGGGAACAAGCCAGGAGGAAAGAGAGGTTTCATTTAGTCCAGCTATTATCATTTTGGAGACCAATTCATACAAAGTCATGCTCCATTGAGTGCCTCACTTCCTCTGTTTGGAAAAGCGTGTATTCCCATGGAGCTGCTTGCCCGCGCTTCATCATATTCCCAGAGATTGCTCAGCGTTATAATAAGCCCCAGGAAAGTACACCTTACTCCTTGTTTCACAGAAGTTCTCATTCATCATCTGTTATTAAGTCTCCAGGTAAAAAAATTCATCTGTTTACTTCAATTGTTGAAACAAAGCAATCCATCACAGCCCATTCATTCTGCATGAATTACGGCATCAGGCATAACAGATTTACTGTGGTCCCCGCCCTACAGATCAAAAGGTAAAATCGTGAACAAATGTAAAAAATTACTGAAAAATTCCAATGTAGAAATGTTTTAATGTAAATTCTCTTCTGCTTGCTAAATGCAAACTGACTTTTGCTGGTATTAGACGTCTTTTTGGTTGTTTTTCTTTTTTTTTTCCTTTTCCTTTTTCTTTCTTTTTTTCCCCAGGGGCTTGAACGTAATCATAATGAACCACTATGGAAAAAAAAAAAAAGATTCAATGATGGTTAAAATCAATGCTTCTTATGAAAAAGAAAAAAAAAATAATCTCTCTATAATGTACCAGGAGAATGAGAAAAAATGACAGGAATTTTGATATTGTAGAATTGGAATTTTGCAGCTTCCCTAAAGATTTTGCTTATTTTCCACAAAGAATGAATAGGAAACTACAAATCACATGGACATGAAACAAATATTCTCGATCCTAGGAAAATGGAATTGATACTCATGCAAATAGCCATCTCCTAAGCATGCATGACACTTTGAAAGCAATGGACAATGGAATGGACCATGTTCAGGCATATCCCATGATTTGGGATAAATGAAAAAATCACACATATTGGTGTGTTTTTTGCTTCCCAAAGGATGACCCAACTTTGTTTCTTGCCAGCTGGTCTACAACAGAGCAATCTGAGCAATCAACTGGCAAGAAACTCTAAGCCAAACGTTATAGTGATCTTTGCTTTCACAGTGACAAACATTAAAAAGCCACCTCAACTTCCATGTGCTGTTTCTTACAGCCAAGAAATCTAATGGTCTCCTTCCATAACAAGACTGCTATAGCTACAGAGAGCAGAAGAGTTTATCCCAGCTGAATAAAGCTCAGCTGTGCAGAAGACAATTTTTAGACCAGACCAAGCCTCCGTGGGAGCTTAAACCCTCACCATCTTGGTTTTTCTCCAAGTGCAATAGGCACTCCTTTGATTTTGATAACACAGTATTTTGTAGCATATATATGGTGAACACATACTTTAGAAAACACCCTTAGAAGTAAAAAAACGTTGTATAAACAATCTCCCACCTGGAGAAAGAAGGAGAAAAAGAATGAACCGCGTATGACAGACATTAGTCAAGCTGCTGAGCATGTTTCTGCAAGACACTGAGAAACTCCCTGATAATGGGAGTAGCAAGAATATAAACACAGCAGATGTCGAGCAAGCAGACAAGGGGAGAGGATAAATTATTTAAAAGGAAATGTGGCAAACACTCCTGTCTTTATAAAGGACTAATAGTGCTCGTTACATAGCTACCCGCAAATAGTTTGTCTAGAAAGTGATAAATACATGTTACAGAACTGATAAACAGAGTTCACAGACATTTCTGAAATGAACTAAGGTAATGCAGGGTATTAAAATTAAAATGAAAGAGTTATAAAAACCCAACCCAGCAGCTTTTGGTGTCAGATAAATTAAAGTAGCCCCAGCAGCCACAGGAAGGTCACACCCATTTAAAGAAGATGAAAACTGCGGTGTTGAAGTCAGTTGATTTGGACTTATTAAGAGAGCACTTGCCAGCTCAACAAAGCGCGGTCTATTCCTGTTAAGCTCCTTTTCATCGAGCACCTTTCCTCTTGATTATTAACGCCTTTATTCAGGTACAAATGCACTTCTGCCAAACCTACCGCAAGTCACCCGCTATAAATCTGTTCGGAAGTTGGATCGTGTGGTCAGGGGACAGCGTGTTTACGCATTAAACATATGCATCACACCTACACATACATTTCTTTTGCCTCTTGAGTCTCCCCATGCATTTTATCCTTCTAGGTCTCTCTGGACTATGGCTCTCTGAAACCAGAACTGGCTTGGCATTTGTGCCTGACACGGTGTCAGAATTTAACAAATAAGAATTAGTAACGATATTCCGGAGGGCGTTGTGCAGCGCCAGAGGAAAGCTGTCGCGGGGTCACACGTCAGCGCTGTCTGCTCGCTGCCAGCGGGCTTTAAAGGGTTTCAAGGAGAACCCCTGCAGAATACTGAGCAGGAGAGCCCCTGCGGAGTCATTCATCCAAACCCTGCATCCCGCTACCAGAAATAACATCCTGGGCAATCAGGTTGGAGTAAGAAAAAAGGCAAGGAAAAATAAAATAAGCAATAAACTAGACACATACATTCAGCTAAACTCCTTGGAAGTGAAAACTCAGCAGGGAGGTAAATGTTGGTACATAACTCTGAGACCGCATATGACAAAGACAGTCTTGAAGACCCTCCAATTTCCATGCAGTTTAATTGTGAGTTCTTTCCTCCTTCGGGAATTAAATCAGTGAGAACCATATAACTTGAAGTGGCTTGTTGTGAGCTCTATCTCCTGCCATCAGCACCTAGTTTCCTTTTTTCGTGAATGCTGCCTCTGTTGTTGCAAGCATTATTTCTCTGCTCCTGTATAACCGGATTGCAGAAAAAGGTGTGTGGGAATTTTTAGACGGAAAAGTCTGTCGAATTTGAATGAGACAGCTCCGCTCTCTCATTTCAAATCAAATGCCAAAGGGTAGATGCAGAGGCTGTAAATGACATGCAACTGAGGGCTCAACAAGGCATCCATAAAAAAGATTGAAATGCAAACTGAGCGGTCCAAATAAAAAAGGCTGAGCCTCGCCTTTTATTTTTTAATTAAAAATCCACTGCATGAATGCCTTATAATAAGTTAAAAGGGGTAAATGAATGATCTTGACAATATTTGCAGAACAAAGTGGAAGACTACGGTTTTCTGTGACTGAAAGGGACGTGGTGAAAGTCAGTCAGAACCAAGATGCAGCCTTCTTTCCTCTTCTTATACTTTTATTAATTCAATTACTGAACTCTTTGAGGCTCTCCCCCCAACTGCTTCCGGCCTGCACCCAGAATGAAAAGCTTCACAAGGACACTACGTTTTAAACCAAACCCCCTTCTGCATTCATGGCTGGTGTGGAATTAGCAGCCCCAGAGAACGGCGTTCACTCCCAGTTCGTTGCACAGGAAGAAGATGGACAGCAGAAAATTGCTTGGCAGAGGTCCTCCCAGCCCAGGTATGAAGATGATAATTTTAATGCCAATTTGGATGCACGTTGTTGTGACAGCCAGTGAGTATGCCGGTTGGGCATTGAAAAAATAGTTACGGTACTTTGTTTTATGACGACAACCATCCAGGACCATTGCAGTTACTACATAACTTCAGTGAAGCATAAGATCAAACTGTATCAGGTTAACTTCACGTTTCATTCATTCTCAGCACTTCTTGGTACGTTCAGTGCTTGGTAATATCTCGGTGCAGTGATCCCACCACTCCTTTTATAAACAGCTCAAAATAACCTGCCACTACTTCAAAAAGTTTTAGACCAGAGTCATTTTTGACGTTGCTTCGGGTGATTCCAGAAGGGTGAACGTTTCCTGCACTAAGTGTTAGAAAGGTACAAGGAAACACTGTACCGAAGGGAAAATAAAAAAAGTAGCTCCTTATTAAGGCAGCAGTTCACTTTAAGGGGTGCATCCGCAGTGTGCTTCCAAGCCACGTGCACACATTTCCAAGCCTTCTTCCCTCCACAGCCGTCCCTCCCTCCCTCCACACTTCATGCAGGTTCCTACAGCAATGCTTACAATCCAGCGCCGTGCACGCACGCCACAGCAAAACATCCTTTATGAGCGAATGAGGATGAAAACAGCATGTGATGCTGCCTTGGACAGAATGCAATTAAAATGAAAACCGCACTGTGCTTCATTCATTCGTTCACTGATATTCTCTGACAATTAGTGGACGTAATCCTTTACAGTATTTGCCGACAGCGAAGAGAAGAAAAAGTGCTAGAAGTCATCTTCTCGGGGCGAGGTGCAGCTGTGATTTGGATGGGCAAAAGAACCAAAAGGAAAGGAGGGGGTTGCACAAGCGAACACCTGCTCATGTGCCGTGTGACCGGGGAGCTCCTGCCCCGTTCAGCGGGTCACAAGAGCCGTGCGGCGGAGCAACCGCAGCCACCGCTCGCCTGTGAGAGCAGCTCCTGTCCGGCCCCGGTGCAGGCAACTGCACAGCCCTGTCCATGCATCACGTGAAACAGGGCTGCGCGTGGCGTTGCGCTCTGTGGTTTAACGGGGAGATAATGCACCCTGAGTGCTCCCCATGGGCAGGCTGGGCCTGAGCTCACTTGTTCTGGAAGGCTGCAACGAACAGGTGAGAAGCACTGTCTCCATAAATCACCTCTCGGGTATCACTCACCACGCAGGTATGCTCTCTCCGTTTTTGCTGGCAGAAGATAACCCGCTCGGATTTATGCGTAAATAGATCCAGAAGTGCTCACTCAGTTTAAAAAGCTGCTCTCGACCACTTCTCAGTGGGTAGTTTGTGCCTGTCACCAAGTTTCAGCATGGTTTGCCATCACCCTGTCCTGGCGTCAAAGAGAACTTTATCTGGAAGGCCTCGATTTTCCCTGACACTAAATTCTCCGTAAGATTTCAAGCTACAAAATGTGCCCAGATTCAGGGATGGGTGTTCTGGATGCTGGGAGAGATCGGGCAGGGGCCCAGGTTTAGCTCAACGTGCAGACACACATCTCCATCTCTGGATCAAGCCTGTAACCTCCTGTCAGCTACAACACAGCTTTCAGAAAGACATGCAAAAAACCTCTATTTAAAGATTTTGTGTGAAGGAGAATCTGCTGAATACCTGTGCAAGCTGCTCTCGGGGTTAATTATTCTAACCATTTTAAAATCATGTCTCATTTCGAGTATTAATATATTAGATTGAAGCCTTCAGTCGCTAGAACACTTCATGCCTTTCTGCTAAATGAGGTGGCTCTCTACTAGAATAAATGTTTTCTCCAGCATTTCTCTAGAATATGAAATGTCACCCTTTTGCTCTCTCATCGATAACCTAAACAGATCAAGCTTCTCACCGCAAGTAACATCACCGTTGTCAATCTTTTCGAGTTTATCATTATCATTTCTGAAGGGACAAGGTGATGGCCCCTAATGATGCATATTATTTCTAGTCCCCTTTAGCTGGTTCATGCATCTGCAGGTGGTCTTTGGTCTCCGAGTCCCCTCAGCACACTGGAAATCGTGTTCCACTGGTCACCAACAAAGCTCTTAAAGTGACTGCTTTTGAAAACACCTCCTTTTCTAGAAAGGTTACTTTCATGTAACACTTTTTTTTTAGTGGCACCGGGTGGTCTTTTTTTTTTAAAGTTTATGTATTTCAGATTGAAATACATCATAAAGTCATGTTTTTCTTCTATGTATTCAGTGCCGAAGTTGCGGAGATTGAGGAGAAAAAAAGTCTGTGTACGGGGGAAAAAAAAAAAAAAGAAATAAAGCTGTATTTGCAAATGGGCAAAAATACCTTCCTGAATTGCCAGGAAATACCCTTATAGTTTGCCCATATGTACCAGTAGGTATTAGAACTTTATCCTTTGTTTGAAATAATATAATGCATTCTGTCACTTTGGTGATGTAATTTTTTTTTTAAAAAAAACACTACAAATATTCCTATTTGCTTTCAGCATAAGCATGATGTGAAACTTCTGACTTAACGACCTCTGTAAAAAACTTCTGAAGGATGAAGATTAAGCTGCAGCTCACTTTCATTATATATCACCAGTCATGGGAGGGCATTGATCCTTTGAACAAGCATTTCCTACTTCAGACAGAAAAAAAATGAATAAAATGTTAAAAATAATCTGAAAAGGGCTGGCTATGAATGTTACAATGCACAATCCTGGTGCAGTGGAAGAGTACAATTCCAAATGTAATAACTTGCAGCACTACATTCATTTCTGCAGTACTGCAACCAATTTACAAATAACAGGGACACCATCTGCTCTCTAAAGAACCACGGGAAAAAATGCCTGCTAGCAATTAAGAGGTTGTACACGAGGCATGATTTCTGGAGATTTCACTTTTTCTTTTTTTCTGTTTTGTTTTGTTTGCTTGGTCTGGAAACTATGTCATCACAAATACCAGTGGATGGTCTTACCGGTGTTTTTTTTTTTTTTTCCTGTTCTAGCCTACTTAGCTTACAGATGTACTTTTTTAATCAGTGTATTTGGTATTCATGACTAATGTGAATTTGTAGAGAAGAGATCTGAGAGAATTATGTGGATTTAGGTTTAGAGCTTTTCTCATCCTGGCAGACTGACATTAGTTGAACATTTATTCTCTTCTGGCTAATGTTTTCTCTCTCTCTGGCCTCTCAATTATTCTTAGTTTTCCCTTTCTCTTTTTAATAGTTATGGTACATTAATGTAAGTACTGCTTCTTATTATTGAGACTTTGCCAACAGGTGGACAGCAATGCTGTCACAACTGATTTCACTATTACAGATTTCCACGGTCCTCTGCGGTTCAAATTTAAAAGACACTATAGATTTGTTAATGCATTTTGCAATTTGATTGTGTTAATGCGTTCAGTAATGTGCTCAGATGTTCGGAACAAGTCTGCGGCCTTTGAGTTGTATTTGAGAGTGATTCCTACATACACAATACCATTCTGGCATATGATATAATTGCTATCCAAATAAGTCAATAAAGACACAGTGAAATGCAAACCAAAGTCATACAGGAGAAGTAAATGACAGAGGCTGCAACATTACTTGCTGCCATATATGCTCTCTTTGGCCAAAAAAAGCTTTCCCCCCCAAAAAAGCAGTTCCAGTTCACTACCACCATAATGCCTTGAGCAGTTAGCTGAGATTTGGCAGCAGAGCTGCAACGATTATTTTGGTTTCTGTTTACCAACTAGCTGCAGTAGGTCTAAACACCACCAAACACGTTCTTCTAATGTGTCCCAGCCCTTGAAAAAGGACATAATCCTCCTGTAGACAGAATCGCATAAGGATTAGGACGAGCAGGAATTCGCCTGTAACTTTAAGCTACACGAACACCTGGGCTCCTGCAAAAATCTACCCCTGTTGCAGAAAAAGCTTCCACAGACACTGTGCTAAATCAATCCTCTGTGCCAAACCCCCCGAAAGCCTATACAAGCGTGACTAGTAAGATCTGATTGCATTTGTCAGTCACACCAAAAAACAGGATTATCGCTTTTCATAGTGAGGAAGGTCAGGACCAGTCCCTTAGGACTGAAGATAAACCAGAAAAGCATCTTCAAAACATCTACACAGAACAATCCTGACTCACGAGAGACAGAGGAAGCCGAGGGGCACTTTGGCCACACCGGCATTAAGAAATAGAAACTTGCAATATCATTAGTTCCTCTCAGCTGCTAAGAGATGCGTTTCAAGACTGACAAAAACTGAGCACATGTAAATTCAGAGCTACGCAGAGAGTATATAAAGAGATTTCACATTCATTTACTGAATGATTTTAACAGCAGAGAATTAAATGCCAGCATTTAAAACCAGAGCACTTTACAGCTGCCAATAAAATTGCCCCGGTACAAGTGAGCACAGCCTTGGGTTTCCTGGAACTGAACCTTAATTTTGAAAGAATCCTGCTCTTGCTGATGGCTGGTAACAGCCAGCATCACACTGTGGTAGGCAGAACTGAACTTTGATCAGTGAGAAAAATTCAATGGTAAGCAGCAATTAAGTGGATCAGAGATGGATGCCATAGATGTATTTTCAGCATGGAGAAAACCAGCCACACCGGCTGCACTAATGGGAGTTACGCTTTTAAATTTGATTTGTACTGTATGCTCAAATCCTATTCTGTCCCACTGAGCTACATGATCACGATACCTAAAAATGAAAATTACGAATGATTACCCTGTTTCACTTTTTGCTAATGTGAGTGCCTGACAGTCTAAACACAAATGGCAAGTCCTGATTTATCGCTTTATATAAGAGGACTCTCCGCTCATCGGAAACAGGGAGGAGTGGGCAGGCACACCCCTAGACCGGACCTCGGAGCACGTCGGGGTAAGGGAAAGCACAAGCCTGGGCTCCTCCGGCACAGCCAACGACACGGGGGATGGGGGGTGGTGGCAGGGACCAGCAGTGCCCATCTCCCTCGGCAGCGGGCAGGCAGTGCGCGTGAAGCAAGGGGGGACAGGATCGGGATCTTTGATGGGATGTTTTCCGCCACGGGTACAAGCAGGGAAGTACAGAGGCAGGACCAGCTGCTCCCTCTGGGCTTCAGAAGCGTGTCTCAAATTTTGTGAGCTAACAGAGCCTTCAGAGGCACCCGCAGGCCAGAAATCATAGTATTTTTATTTACATTTGAAAAATGCAGTCTGTTTATGAAAATGTGTGTATAAACATATGGCATAAGAAAGCTCAAACATATCTGGTTATTTAATTGCTTCACTTGTTCAGAAAAGGCTCAACGAGTAAAACTACCCCTTGTCTGTGTTTGTGGAATTGAGCCTTAGTGATTACATCAGAGCAGAAATCATCTAAGAGAAAGAGTACCGTGTCCCGTTCTGGGCTCCCTGGGTCAAGAAGGACAGGGAACTGCTGGAGAGGGTGCAGCATAGGGCTACCAAGATGATTAGGGGACTGGAACACCTCTCTTATGAAGAAAGACTGAGGGAATTGGGTCTCTCTAGTCTGGAAAAAAGACGGTTGAGGGGGGACCTGATCCATGCTTATAAATACTTAAAGGATGGGTGCCAGGAGGATGGGGCCAGGCTCTTTTCGGTGGTGCCCACTGACAGGACAAGAGGTATCGGGCACAAACTAGAGTATAGGAAGTTCCACCTAAACATGAGGAGGAACTTCTTTACCTTGAGGGTGGCAGAGCACTGGCACAGGCTGCCCAGGGAGGTGGTGGAGTCTCCATCTCTGGAGACATTCAAAACCCGCCTGGACGCGTTCCTGTGCAACCTGCTCTAAGGTGGCCCTGCTCTGGCAGGGGGTTTGGACTAGATGATCTCCAGAGGTCCCTTCCAACCCTATGATTCTATGAAAAAAACGTAACTACTCCCCAATACTTTGCTTTAGGGTGCTTTATGGCAACAGGCTCTTCACACTACTATAGCTAGAGGAAGGTTATATACGCTAGGAAACCGAAGGCTAGCCAGACTGGCTGTATTTGGGTGGGTGGTGCTTACGTCTTTCTACATGATCAAATATTTTTCTCTTCTGTCATTCGCAGCAGTGGGCAGTCCGGCCGAAACCACGACACTGGTTTATCTCAAAAGACATGGTGCCAAAATGCGCAAAAATGGTTCTTTTCTAAACAATACGTATGGCAGGCCTACTGCCTATTTCAGTGCCCTGCCTACCCACGGGATAAGAAGGGAAGAATACCTCTTTTCACAGAGCTACAAGTGAAGAATACCCTGAAAACACCACTCTGCTGCTGCTTGGTCTTCCATTCAGCAGAAGAGGCCATTTAATGAAGTTCACCGAGTTTTGTCTTATCCCTCCTTCACTGCTCCCACCATAATTTCACTCTTCAGAAAGGAGAAAGGTGTATTTTTTATATGAAATAGATTACATTCTGAAACTGCCATCTGTGAGTAATCCCTGTAAGGTGGTATTGTTCTCACTTCCATTTAACTCTCCGGTTTCAGAAATTTGTATATTTTTCACAGTGAAAAAATTGTTCATTTTGGAACTCGACACTTTGGCCCAGAAGAAAAATAGCGACGGTGCTGAAAAATCATTCTTGCAGTGATCAAGCTACAAAAATAAAGAGATGCCCAGGTAAGGCCGAAAATCTCTTTTCAGAAATTGGTCTTTCTTACGGCAACTTATTTCTACCATTAATTTCAGATTGATAATACAGGCAAAGATTCTCATTTGCACCTGTGGCACCACCTCTATTTTCTGTATCTCTGTTTAATAACCCATGTCCTGCTCCTAAGGGAATAAAATAAACATGCAAGCACCAGGCTCAACACTGCAAGCCTGCAGGTCAAACCAGCAAAGATAAAGCGTCTCTACCACAAGGGTAAACGTGGTCTCCAGAGGAGAAACTTTCCCAGAGCCTGGTCCAAGGCGGCACGAAAGACCATCACAAGCCTCATTGCTCCCTGCTGCGTGCACAGGGAGAATTTCTGTGGCTTCGCCCTTTTTCCACACGGGGCTCTGTGTAGAGATGCAAGATGCTACCACAACAAAATATCCATGACAAAAAAAAAAAAAAAAAGCCCTATAAAAACAAGGACACATGGGCGATTTCCCTGTGAAGAAGAGGGGATAAACACCTACAAAACCATATTCTATTTCCTGATAGCAATGGGCTTATAGCAATGGGATGAGAGCCTATGGAGTACAGAAAAGCTGTACCCCAACTCCAAATACTGATGTAAACAGGAACTATTCTATGGCTTAGCCGTGACCAGAGGCAGTGCAGTGACACGCTCCTCCTATGACTAGCCCCAGGTTCAGCCTCCAACCCTGCCCCGCTTACTGCTCTGCAGGCTCCAACCCTCTACTTTTCTGCGGACTTGAGCAGAGTCCCGTTCCTCCGGCTACTGATTTGGAGGACTAAGTAGCCAATGCAGACAGCACAATTTAACGCTGCGTACAAGCATCAGGCAGTTCCCCGTGAACAGCAAGGAACACGGTCTGCTCTGGAACCAGCTCAGTTGCAATAAACCATCCACCACCTCTGCAGAAAACTCAGGAAAGGACTTGGCATTTGCTTCAGGTTCCACCACCGGCCCAATAGAAATCAAATACGGTTATACTACTAATTTTCTTGAAACACTTTACCTTCCGTGCGTGGTTTCAATGAGGTTGTTGTCCTTTATGCTCCCTTCCTCCCTTGATAAGCGCACTCCTGATGGACTAATGAGGAAGAAAGAAGCAGCTACTCATTCCACAGCTAACGAGGCTTGCTTCTGAAGTGCATCATCCAAAACAGCTGGTGACACTTTTAATGAATGTCTATCAAATATTTATCACTCTCACTATAGCCAAGCTTTAATTTGAACTCTACCGATGATGATCTCAAGCAAATCACTTAAAAAATCACTAGAAACTAGAAAAAGAGGAATCTGACTGTAACTCTCATTTGGAATGTGCCATACAGCCATCATGATTTATCAAACTATAGCAAAACCCGGTACGTTTATTAACATATTACAAAAGTACTTCCCTACCACTCATGGAGCTGTTTGGTTGTAGCAGTAAATAATCTATATTTAAATCATGGATTCACTACAAAGCAAACATGGAAATTTCAAAACAATGTCGCTTTTGTGTTCTGTTGCATGAAAAAGAAAGAGGGGGAAAGGAGAGGGAGGAAAGGAAAGAGGAAAAAAGGAAAAGGGAAAAGGAAAAAAAGAAGGAAAAGGAAGCAAAGAAAAAAGTGGTAGGAACTGACTTACTGATTTACAGTCTAATTAATGGTCAAATAATTTGTTGAACATCAACAAGATTTTAACACCGCCCTGAAGGACTACCTGGAAGTTCAATATTGTGTTAAGACTATAGCATGCTTCAGTGACCACGACAAATCAATAGTCAACAAATCAGGGATCTGTATTTGAAAAATGGAAATGTGCTGTTTTCTGCTAAATGCTGGATTAATCGGTATTGTCAACCAATATTTTCGCCATTTTCAGTACCACAAAAAAAGTAGCCCATTACTCACTTGTTATTCCTTCCCTTTTTTACTTGCACAGCTGTTAACCCCCCCAAAGCCACTAGTCAGTTGAGAAAACCAGGAAGGAACGAGAGCAAATGGCACAAAAGATCATTTCATTTGCTTGACTGGGCACATTAATGAATTCCACTTAGACTGGAAAAATGCAGTGAGCACCACAGCATCATACATTGCTTTAGCTTGAGTGATTCAGAGCCTGTGCCATTAAAATGTACAGTAAACTGTAATTAGGCAATTAAACATGAAGGAGCATAGGCTGGGCTGAAAGAATGTTAGACCCCAAATGCCTTGTTTGTCTTATGCCTTTAGCAGCTTCAGCTTTAACTCTATTTCAAAATGACATATGCCCTGACAGAGCTGTCTAACGGTGGTTATAAAAAGTACCTCTTTTTCTTTCCGACCACAAAAACAATTCTTTAACTATTTTGTTCTTACACTTTTGTGTAAGCCCTTTCAATTCTCGTTAACCCTTTTGCTGCCGGTGGCAGCTGCCTTCCAGACAGCGTGACGACGGCTCGGAGGCAGGAAATGAAGAGCAAAGGTAGGAGGGCTTTCCTTAACATTAACAGAAATAATCATTTCGTCTACAGGATAGTTTTAGTAGAGCCTAAAAAGGGTGCCAACCTGAAAAATTATTTTAATTAGGACTACAGGTAATGGTAAAACCTTATGGAAAGAGGCAGATTCTCTCCCCTCTCAGATCAGAATGCAAAATAAAAAACCAGGAAACTCAGATGAAGGACATAAACACAGACAAGATAAGGCGATCTACACAGTAACAGTTATGACTATATCTCATTTGTACAGTTTTCCCAATAATTTCGGTATGTAAGAGAAAATCTAGGTCTCACAAAGTCTCACTGATGAAGGCTACCCTATATGCAGCAACCGAGTGAATAAGAGAACACGTTTTAGTAAAAGAAAGTAGAGATCAGTACAGAAATATTACAGCATAAGACCGCATAGATTATAGCAGTGTTTGAAAGGGCCTCGGGCATCATGATATGCCATATCCATCTTTTAAACACATGTTTTGGTGATCTCAGATGAAGCCTTAAGAATGAACTTGCTCCATGCCAGCGTGTCAATGTTTTTGTATCAGAACTTGTAAATATTCATTCTGACCACTGGATGACCTCATTCTGATTCTCATAAAGCAGAGATGACAGCTGCTGAAAGCGTTAGGAAAAGATTAGGAAACCCAACTATAATTATATAGCTAGTGTTTTGCTAAGGAGAGTTTAAAAACAACCCCCCAAAAATCCTGCAGAGTTTAGGAAAAAGCATAGCTATACCTAACCTATCATAGTGGGATCTTTAAGCACCAGGTTTCACATTTTCACATGTGTATCAACTTATTTTTAGCATCTTATGTTGTATTCCAAAGCATAGTTCTTTCGGTATGAGCAGGAAGGTAAAAATTGTAAGAAATATTATTGTTTAACAGCTACTACCCAGCTAAGGATGCTTCTAGTTTTCTTTCCAAAAGAACAAAGACATATAAGAGATGTATAGGGTTTATTTTTCCCCTCTTCCTTTTTTTTTTTTTTCAAACCGATAATATGTATTTGTGCTGCAAATACAAAAGCCACTAAAATAAAATATGAAAAGTAAGCATAAAAGACTTAAAAGTAACTTGTGAGATGCGTTTTAAGGGAAAAGCAAAGAAACAAACCTCATCAACTTTTAAGATTAGAAAAAACACGTATGTAAGGTGCATTAAAATGGTTTCCACATCTTAGTCGGCAGCAGCTGGTACTGAACATCAAAGGGATCAATCTAGTGAGACTGAACATTGGCCTGATTCGGTGCCACAAATTTAATTTTACAAGGCCTTCTCCCTGTTCTCAGCACTGACTCTTGATCCCAGGCACCGTAAGACGTTCCTCCGCCCTCAGACAACACAGGGAGGTGGTGTTCAGCAAAAGCAAACGGCGTTTGTGAGGTATCAAACCCCTCCCTCCTCTCTGCATCGCAGGAAAAACATCTGTGCAGGGTCCAAGGCCGAACTTGGCTCCCAACAAAGGAACTGTCACGAAAAACACATGAATCTCAAAAAGACCTTTCTAGCTGTTTTCTAACACGCATACACACACACTGATTTCTTCTCTAATAGCTTATTCATTAGTCTATGGGGAGCCTTCCACAGCACTCCTAACCTCTGTGCAGAGTCATCTTCAAAAGAACGACAGTGAAGAAATTAGAGACGTTTGCCATATTTTGGAGACAGTGAACTCTCTTCTTTTTCTACCCCAGTGACTGTCTAGTCATGTTCCTGCCAAAAACTTGTTTTTCTCTTTCCATGTTTTCTGTTCTTCCTTTTTAAATTAAGATCGCATTTGAGTCAAAGATTTAAAACAGCTGAGTTCTCAGGTCTGAATTGAGAATAATCATCTACCCCTTTGAACTCTCAAACTTTTACTTACATTTTACCTACGTCCTCCAAAAGTTTTGTGATATTTTTTCCAAATAATTCTGTGAACTGAGCCATATTGCAACTATATAATTAATTGGGCTGCAAATATCTAACAAAAATATAAAATGGCAGTATTAAATACTTTATATTCTGATTTTGGCATATATAAGTCTTTCAGCAACAACACAAACTTCGTTTTGCTGACAACTTTCCAAAATAAACACATGAAAATAAATTTAAAGGTTACGAAAGGGCTTGGCTCGTCAGACTTGCAGACTCACGTCCTCTGTTTTTCAGAACAGGAGGAATGTGGATAGTGGCCAGGACATCTGTCAGACAAACTCCATCAACAGCCATAACTCAGTGAGCCGGACGCGTGCAATCTAATAATCCTGGCAAATCAATATTACATAACACTGAAGTTGGTGGACTTGCAGTAGAGAAGAATTTTGCTGTGACTAATTATTACAATCAATTTGAGAAGACACAATTACAGGATTGGTACTACAGGCCAAACCAAGATATTTTTTTTTCTTTTTTAAAACGGCAAATAACAATCACCAAAAACGGCAGAAAAGACTAAAAAGAATTATGGCTCAAAAGCAAACAAAAAGGAGCCAGCATCATTTATCAGAGAGATATAATGGGGCATCAATACATGACATAACATACTAAAAAACCCCTAGAATCGTTGTTCGAGATTAATTAGCTCTGGGGGTCATGTGGTCAAATCCCCTACTCAAACCATGACCACTGTTGTGTATTTTTTTCCCTAAAATCTAACTAGATTTCTTTTGTTGCAACTTGTGTCCATTGCTACTTGTCCTACCACCCCCCATTTTTAGCGGCAGACAGCAGTGAGGCCCTCCCTCACCCTTTTTTCTTAAGGCTGAACAATCCCAACCCCTCGTCTTTTCCTTGTTCTCCATTTTTCCAAAATAGGCTCTGTACCAGTAAACTTTCACATGGAACAGTTCTTGAAAGGCAGGAAAAGCCAATGCAGATTTACTTAGTCTTTGTGGGGGCTTTATGGTGGCATTTCTGAAGATACAGTTACGCTATTTTCTTCGCAAAGCTTCCAAGTCATTCACAACCCAACTCGACTTCAGTGAGCGCATACAACTGGAACATTATTCAGTGTAGGACCTCTCCTCTATTGCTTCCAGAGCTTGATGACAGGTTGAGACCGAGGCAGCAGATGGCCCAGAGCCTGACCTGACAAGACCGCTGAGCAGAGCCGTCAGGTCGCTGTCACTAGAGTGACCCGTCTCCCTCTCCTCCTCCTGGTCGCATGGTCCTGCCCTGTCGCCCTTGTGTTGACTCTAACTTTAGCCTGACCAATCCATCAGCCGAATCACCTCGCCAAACTGCAAAGGATTTTTGTTGGATTTTTTTTCTGATTTAAAGAGGCAACTCAGCTGACACAAGCCAATGCACAAGAGGGACCGTGGCCAGGCAGCCAGACTTGGGGGCAAGCAGCAGGGAGGAGGAAAGCATCATCCTTCTGGTGTGCCACCACGTCCGCTCCCCTGGCTCACCTAAGCCTGTGCTAAACCAGCTAACAGGTACTCAGGAGAGTACTTTGTCCTTCCCTCAGGCGTATATTCCCCGTACCAATGCTGGATGGTATTGTGTTAACAGATATCTTCCTGAGTGGCGGACTTCGCTTTCGGACTACACGACCGCCGGCATTCATGTCCCAGTTTTCAGACACCCTAAATCCTCCTGTGTTCCCATGCAGAATCCGGGCAGTGCTGGCCTGTGCTTTACGCTGGAACAAAACGAATGGGAGCTGCTCGGGACGGGCAGCAAGTGGAGGGTTTCTAGCTGCTGCCAAACTCAGCTGAGCACAACACTCACCACAGGCAGGAAGTTTTAACAGCATGTAACTTAGCTAAATCCACACGGAGCTGGGGAAAGGGACAGGGAATTTCCGTAGTACAGAACCCAGCGCTGAAAGAGTTTAAAATCAGGCAGAAATCTAGAGACATCAGGATTCCTCAAAAACACAATCTGGTATACTGCACATGTATAGGCAAACCAGAGTAAGAAATTGCTTTAATAGTAACCCCTTACTGCTCTCAGCACATTAAAACAAAAATAAAATTCTCCCCAAGTCCTGTTTTGACTGGACAGACTCTCTTGCACATAGAATTAACAGACTATATGTAAGCCTGTCTCCCGTGGATCTCTAGTAACAGCGTGTATAATAAGCTCCCATATGATAGAGTCAAGTACAGCCTATGTTTTGGGCAGAGGATGAGGGACAAGAACGTGTGAGAGCCACAGAACCACACTACCGTGACTTTGGCTAAAGGAGAAACATCTCCCTTCCACCGGGGTCATAAGCGCTCTTTACAACGGGTCAGGACCAGTGTTTTTCACAGTTTTACAGTGCATAGGGGAAGCAGTCAGTGTTGAGATCTGTGCACAAGGTAAGATAAAAGAACGCAAGAACACAACGTTCAGCTACACATACGACTAAATACATCTCCAGAGGCATTCTGATTCCTAGGGTATGTTCAAAGCCAACTATTCTTCCTCTCCTTAAAGCCCAGTATGTATTTCCTAGAAACAAGGGAAAGGAGAAAAGATTAAGTCATAAATTTTTTAAGAGGCATTACAGTAACCTGAGCTACATAGCAATTACAGATTTGGCCCCAACCTCTCCTGATAGCGTTCCCACACCAGGGTCAGGGACAGCCCAAGGCTTCCTGGCAACCAAAGCAAAACTCAGCTTCACCACACCAGTAATAAAGAGCCTCTTGCTGGAGCCAAAGGGCTCGGCTCGGATGCCTGGGAGAAAGGGCAACAACCGCAGGGAGCTGGGCTTTCTGCTCCCACTGCCCATCACGTGGTGCAGCAGACCTCCAGGTCCTCCTCGCCTGTGGGATGGGCAAAGCAGAAAGCACAGCCACGCTGTTTGGATGCCCCGGGCACGCAGCTGCCCTGGCTTTGTCCATGCCCAGAGCAAGTCCTGGTCTAACAAACTGCTCAGGATTTCTCTCCCTAGTGTGGAAGATGCGATGACGTTCAGCATTTTATCCCTCGAAACTACTACTTTCTCAGTATTAAACGATAAGAGATTTTGTGCGTATTTTACCACATATTATACATTTCAGTTAAAGTGATAAGATTCATTTGTGCGGCCCCATGGCAGTCCCTGAACTGTACTGTCACTCCGAGAAGCCTACGAACAACATATAAAATAGGGAAGCAACCTGCTCCGAACTTGAAATGCATTGCCATATCCTGCCTGCTCATCTTAGGTAGAAAGTGAAAAAGGCACGTCCTACTCCTCAGGAAGCCAGCAGCGATACCTGCTATAAATCAAGTCGCACTTACATATGCAAAGAGCATGGGAATTTTACCCTTTGGTCTATTACGGAAGTGCTCATCCTTATCTCGGTTTATTCCTTTAGCAATTTTTTAGCAATTACTTCCTAATGGCACTTATTAAACCTCTTTTTATTTCAAAGAAAGGACTGGACAAACGTTTAGGTGAGATTTTAATCTTTAAGTCACATACAGTGCTTGGTAAATGCAGGTTATGACAGGAGCACAGAAGCATATAGCTGGCAAAAATTACATACAAGTTTTTGAGTTTAAAATTACATTGTTCTGTAATAGGAACATTAAGCTTTAAAGCTATTTTGCATCCAGCAGTACCTACTTGACAACCCCAGATGAAAAGCACAGCTGAACTCCCCGTGCCAGCCAGTGTGTGGGGAGCAAAAGCAGCTTACTCCCTTAGTGCGAGACAACGGCAGATCAGACTGAAAATATAAACTTCTCATTTGTAAAAAAACAAGAGATTACCAATGCGTTTAAGAGCAAAATTCCAGCCAATGCTGTCGAAAACTTTATGCCAGGTTTTAAGGTCTTAGCGGCTCTTCAAACCACATTCTCTTTAGCCCAAACCCAATGTAATAAAATATTTGATATTTCTATCCTCCCACTTTGCAAACTAATGAAGAATGTCTCTGCGAGACCATGCTGATTAGTCTCCTAAGATAATTACAAAAACAGAGGTAGACTGGATACAAAAACAGAGCCTTAAGCGATCTTAAATTATTCCAGAGAAAATCTGGTAAGATTTACTATTATGTTATAAATATTATACCATGTTTTCTTCTATCTCCCATCAAAAAGTACTAAGGACCAAGCTCCATGTAAATAATTTATGTTATTTCTGGCTCAGCTAATTAACTGAATTCACAGTTTTTAACTTGTGGTTTGTGGGTCTGAAGCTCCATGAACTCCATCCAAGTGGTTCTCAATAGGTAATTAACAAAAGCAAACCCATTTTCAGTGAAATAAGATTAGCTGCACAAGCAGCCAGCAGAAAAACACAGCAGCCTGTAAATTTAGTGTTAAAATCTCTACCTTATTGTTTTTTAATTGTCTAGCGCATCAGGCAGATGAGTATGATTATTAAAAAAATAAAGGAGAAAAAACTTTCGATATGTAGAGGAAAGCAAGTTCCCTGTCTTCACTGAATTGGTTTTGAACTCAAACTGATCTCCCGCTCCCTGCCTCCTAGTGCAATATGACAAGCCATCGAAGTTTTGACGTTTGCTACAACGCAGAGCGGCATCTCGTGCAAGGACTTGAAGACACCCAAAGGGCAGCATTTTTACTCACCTTTTCTCTCAGAACCTTTGAGAACTTGACTCCTCTTCAAATAAAAAATATAAAAAAATCAATGCTACCACAAATAATGGGGAGGTAAAATCATCGCTAAATTCCAGCAATTCCTTTTGTGAGTAAAACAGAGCCGTGTCAGACTACCGATAATATAAGAACATAGACAACCCTGGAGTTAGACTGAAAGAAACAAGAGGCTCCTTTCTTTCAGTGTAGACAAAAAAAGCTATCTTCATTTATTAATGGGCCAGACTTCCCTACACTTATCACAACTGGAGCCATAAAATTTCATACTGTGACCAACCACACGCTGTACGTTCTTAATTATATTCTGAAAGGTCTGGGATTACTAGATTCTTTAATTAAATGTTCTCCTATTGGCTTTAACAGATCACTGAACGGGTAGCATTCTGGCAGCCCAAATACATCTGTTTGAGAGTTCTGAACTATCCCTACTCCTAAATGAGTCGTCATATAATTATAAAAGCCACAACTAAGACTATCAATAATCCCATTTATTTACTGATGAACTGTGAATGACACAATTCCACAGAGAGCAATATTGAAAGAAGAAGCTGAGCAGCCAGCAGGCCAGACGTGAGTACAAACCAGAAACTTTCAATTTGCATCTGGGCTCGTTATTGTCCACTGACTACACTCATTGAAAACTTCCATCCAGCCAAAGCGATCAGAGAATTGACAGGAAACTGAAAGGATGCAATAACATGACTCCTCCATGACGCTGGAGAAAGCCAACGGCCAGTTTTGGCCTTATTGATTAACACCTCGAAGCAATCCTTTCAATTTAGGGATAGCATTTGTTAAGATTAAGCATCACTTAAAAAACCATCTTTTTAAAAAAAAGGTAAAAAGCGTAAATCAAGTCATGGAAGTCCGAACATTGTCTTGCCCACTTGCAATGGAGGAGTTTCACAGCGATGCTGAGAGCTAAGATCAGCGTACCATCATGCGTTATTATTAATTATTATTAATTATTATTATTATTAATGCACTGTGCGTTATTAACACTTGGCAATTGCGAGACTGATGACGAGCTCGCCACTACAAATGCTTAGTGACAGAAATAATTGCTATTGAGATAAGAAAGCCTACTGAAAACAATGGGTCTGCTAAGATGCTCACAAGGACTGAAGTCAGGGTAAGACTGTTCCAAAAATGAAAAGCTAAAAACAATCTAAACCAGCCTGGACCATTCGCTGTCTTCAAGAAGAGTCACACAAATTCTTGAAGCAAGAAAGCAGGGCCTTAGTTTTAGGTCACGTGTTTCCTTGGTTAATCTCATTCTATGCTGTGTTGTGCAAGACATACCTATGATTTAGCTAAGCTGTGGGTGGACAGTGGTCCACGACAGATTTAGCAATCTCTACCAAACACTAGCTAATTACGCAATAATAAAATGCATTATTTTTATCTCCTTTCCACATTGAAATTACCCTGATTGCAAAATGGGACGGTAGCCTTTAGAAAACACTTTGTCCCATTTTATAAAACACAAAACCAAGAAATGAGATACAAAAATAAAATATGCCATAGGATTATAATACTACTGTCCTTTTGCATTTTGCAATTCTGAAAATAAGAATTCATATTGCAGTGCTTCAGTCCTATTGCTCACCGTTATTTCAACAAGTGCTTTAACAGAGCGCACAGCAAAGTCAGTTAACTTGTGGCTTCCAAACCAAACATTTCTCACGTGCTGATCACAAAGGTGGCACCTTCCTGGTATATGGTTGGCATTAGAAGCAATCCAGCTCAAAAGCAACTGAGAACATCAGGAGGGAGCTGCAGAGACCAGGCTTGCTGGGTTACACAAAACACAGCTGCATGTTCAAACCAGCCTAGTCCCAGCACACCGTGGTGCAGTATTAGCTTTGCCATGTAACTGCTTCTTGCCTTTGAGATACATACGTACTTTTTCCTCCTCTTGCCTTTCTGAATTACGTGCTGAGTGACTTGCAGCCACATAAAGGTTCCCCTGGGTATCGTAGGACCAGAAGCAATCTGAAGTGTATCTAACATTGGGATAGAGAAATGATACTTTTGTAAAACTCTTTTACCATTAAAATTCCATTCATGGACACTTATGTCTTGGTCTTTGACTCAAGATGGGTGATGAGTGTTAACTTTAAAATGAGAAGTTTTTGAAAAGACAATCAGTTGCATAATTTAGCCAGTGAAGTTCTGGCATAGTCTTCCCCAGATCCACAGGCATAATTTCTATTAACATCAGCGGGAACAAAGTATACGCAGAAAGGTAAATGAAAAAAGCAATCATTTATCATATTCTTCTGAATATGTTAATGTAGATTTCACACAGCAGACATGGATTTTCATTTTCACAGTCTATGCCATGTTAATATCCGTATTTTTCTGCCTCTAGGTTCACCGTTTGGCAATAAGCCATTAGATAAACCATGAAGTACAAAGGAAAAAGCAAAACAAAAGCATGCTCAAACAGGGTCTCTACAATCAGCAATGCAGACATTGCCAGATGGAGCAGATGATATGGTCAACGAAGGTGCAGAAGGTGAAAGAATTAATCTAAGGGAATTAACAGCAGGCCTGACACCAGACCGCTCCCCAAAATCTCTTGTGTCAGCTTCAGCTGTCTGCAGAGTCAAGTGCACATGGTGGACAAGCACTAATTGTGCATGCCTCTCTCTGCTGTTACTGAATTTATTGATTGTTTTTACTGTGCTCATCTCATTTCTTTTCCATTATTTACTTTGACCAAGAAGTGTCTACTGCAAAAACTTTGAATTGTAAATTACAGCTGCTAAGAAACTAACCTCTAACTTTGTTTCTTGTGCATTTTCCGCACAAGGTATCCAAAAAATGCCCTTTCTTCCGAACTCCTACCACCTTCTTCCCATCTGCAGCATAGTATGCTTGCCCGGAACATCTACAGATATTTTTGGGTTTTCCATGCTTATAGCCATTTACTATTCCCTGCACAATACTGTGGCTGCATCTTTTCATGTACTTTCAAGATCCGTATTTTTTCAAGTCAACCTACTCAGCACGCAGAAGATGCAAAGGAAGAAGTACGTAGTCCAGGATGACAACAGGTTTTTGTCAATAAAGACTTCAATGGTTTCCAAAATGCTTTATTTTTGAGACACAGGATAACGCTATTCATACAATCATAGAATCATAGAATGGTTAGAGTTGGAAGGGACCTTGAAGATCATCTAGTTCCAACCACCCTGCCATGGACAGGGACACCTTCCACTAGACCAAGTTGCTCAAAGCCCCGTCCAGCCTGGCCTTAAACACTTCCAGGAATGGGGCCTCCACAACTTCCCTGGGCAATCTGTTCCAGTGCCTCACCACCCTCACAGTAAAGAATTTATTTCTATTATCTAACTTAATTCTACCCTCTTCCAGTTTAAAACCATTACTCCTTGTCCTACCGCTACAGTCCCTGATAAAGAGTCCCTCCTCATCTTTCCTGTAGGTGCTCTTTAGGTACTGGAAGGCTGCAATAAGGTCTCCCTGGAGCCTTTTCTTCTCCAGCCTGAACAACACCAACTCTCTCAGCCTGTCTTCACAGGAAAGTTGCTCCAGCCCTCGGATCATCCTTGTGGCTCTCCTTTGGACACGCTCCAACAGGTCCATGTACTTTTTATGTTGGGGGCTCCAGAGCTGGATGCAGTACTCCAGGTGGGGTCTCACCAGAGCAGAGTAGAGGGGCAGAATCGCCTCCCTTGACCTGCTGGCCACACTTCTTCTGATGCAGCCCAGGATACAGTTGGCTTTCTGGCTGCGATTGCGCATTGCCGGCTCATGTTGAGCTTCTCACTCAGTTACAAATGTTGGAAGACTTATAGAATCATAGAATCATAGAATGGTTTAGGTTGGAAAGGACCTTGAAGATCATCGAGTTCCAACCACCCTGCCATAGGCAGGGACACCTCCCACTAGACCAGGTTGCCCAAGGCCACGTTCAGCCTGGCCTTGAACACCTCCAGGGATGGGGCCTCAACAACCTCTCTGGGCAACCTGTTCCAGTGCCTCACCACCCTCAAAGTGAAAAACTTCTTCCTAATGTTTAATCTGAACCTGCCCTCTTCCAGTTTAAAGCCATTTCCCCTCGTCCTATCACTACATGCCCAAGTAAAAAGTCCTTCCCCAGCTCTCCTGTAGGCCCCCTTTAGGTATTGGAAGGCCACAATAAGATCTCCCCGGAGCCTTCTCTTCTCCAGGCTGTACAGCCCCAACTCTTTCAGCTTCTCCTCATACAAGAGGTGCTCCAGCCCTCGGATCATCCTCGTGGCCCTCCTCTGGACACGCTCCAGCAGGTCCATGTCCTTCTTATGTTGGGGACTCCAGAGCTGGATGCAGTACTCCAGGTGGGGTCTTATGAAAGTGGAGTAGAAGGGCAGAATCACCTCCCTTGACCTGCTGGCCACACTTCTTTTGATGGAGCCCAGGATATGGTTGGCCTTCTGGGCTGCAGTCGCACACTGCTGGCTCATGTTGAGCTTCTCATCAATCAGACTTGGATACTACTTGTACTACAGTCTGCACCAAGTATAGAATGAAGAAAGTAGGTATCTTTGTTGAAAAAATTTAGAGGTAATAACTTCAAAATGATGGAAGTAAACTTCCATTCCCACAAGGTATATATGTGTTTGTGAGCAGGAGCGTGCAGGGAAAAGGAAAGGCTCATGATCATTTTGCTATTTAGAAGGTTCACACTCGCTCCCTGCAGTTTCCTGTAGTTGTTTTTAACTCTGCTCTAAATCCCTTCTCTTAAAACTGTGGCAGCCCCCTCAGAGAGCCAGTGACCACTGCGCAGCAGGGCACAGGGCAGAGAGTCCGAGCAGCCCCCCCCCCGGGCATACGTGCAACTGCAAGCAGTATTATTACATCAGTGTGATGTCACAGCTGACCTAATAAGGGCCATCTCTGAACTAATAGCTCAGGTTCCAAACACTGCTCTCAGTGGAACTCACTGCAGGGAGAGGTTAACAAGGCTTATTAACTGGTTTAACGACGCGCTGCCATTATGCCAGAAGTACCTGTGCATACTGCTGCACTGCGTAACCTAAAGGACTCGAGGGAACCAGCACAGCTTTCCATGGGACAGGGCAGCCTGTTCGGACAGCGCATCCTTCGGGACTCTCTCACACTCGCAACTTGTTCACCCTGTTGCTCCCAGAAGCACATTTCCAGGAACTTATCCCTCTTCTCCACACCCCTCCTAACTGGCCATGATCTCACCTAAACTGAAAAAACTAGGAGTCAGATTCCAGCCAGAACACCCTTCAAGGGACAAGCACAACATAGTCGCTCTCCTTTCTTAAACCTTCTGCAACAGAAAATCATTAATCTTTTCTTCCAAACGCCCCAACAGTCCCATAAATATGGGAGGTTATGTAGTTTGAAGACTTATCAGAGGAATCGAGTTTTTTCAACTTTTTTTCTAACTATTGGCGAGGCGAGTTCAGTGAAACTTTAAAAAATGAAGATATTGGGGGATCTATCTTTTATCCCTTTTCACAGCATCTACGTATTACTTGTACTTTTAATCTTGTGCTAAGACCTCTGCCTCCCTTCAAGAAGAAACCCACAAGCAAATATACCCTTTAAATTTTACTTTTTCCTTGCTGTCGCATGTTGGCAACAGTCGATCAAGAAATCAATGACAGCAACAAATTCTGCCTTTTGTAACATTTCCCATACTGCATATGGAAGTGGCAAATGCATATGCAAAAAAATCTAATGAAATTACCTTTTGCCTCCTCTTCCCGTTTGTAGATTTGTTGGCCTACGGAATAACCAAACTTTGCAGAAATGTTGACTAATACACCTTGTGTTACCATTACTGCTTTCTTAACCAGCTTTAAGTCCAAAAGTGACAATAACAATTATTTGTTGCCTTGGAAACGTATGAACTACACATTCATGCCTTTCTCGATGCATATGTTTTTTTTTCTATAATGCTGTAACAGAGATCTACCAAAGCTTGCAATTTATCAGCTGGAATAAACATCACCTTCTACAATTCAGTTTTTTATCAGCTGCTGATGGCCAAATTTTACTTCAAACAAGATGACTTTTGCCAACTCCGTCTTTGACTAATGTCACTAAAATTTTTACCAAATTATGTCTTTTTTTTTCCCCAGAAAAAAAAAAAAAGATAAATTTCGCCCTTTATTATAAAAGAAAGAGTTTGCTAGCAGTTATTATTTATCCTTTTCATATCCAGAGTTTCTTTGGCTTGGCAACCTAAGCCAACTGCTGGCTTTTAAAGATAGCATGTTGGAGGACATTCCTAAACCACCTCTTTATACTTATTTCTATATACGTTAAAAGTCTTTACATGCCCTACAGTTTATTTCTGAGTCTATTAGCAAAAAGAAGTAAAACTTTTACATTACTTCCACATTAATCATACCACAGTAACTACATAGATACCAATCAAAATCATTGGCTTCAGAAGAGCCAAACTTCCCAAGCCTCTCATGTTATCAAAATAGCCTTACCATCCAGTCTAAATACGTTCCTACCCACCAAATTAGCACACGGATGTATTTGCCTTATTAGCCAATTAATAATAAACAACTGTCTGCTCTCCAAGTCAAAAGCAAATGATGAAAGGCATCAACCAAGCCACACTTCTGTCACACTAAGAATGCTCCCTACAAGCATGGCTGCTAAACAGTCTACATTTGGTTTTGCTTTTCTCTTGCTCTACTGCAATAGCTAAAAATTGAAAGGTAGCCAACATCATTTTCAAATGCCATTTTCAAAGGTGTTCTTCCATCCCATCTTCTAAAAGGCAGGCACCAAACTGGAGACAGGCAAACCCTGCTCCACCAAGAGCTTGGGGAGAGATGCCAGCGAGAGTCGGGCAGCCTTGGGGCAGCCGCTGCCACTGGCACCTGCACACAGAGAATCTCACAAAAAAAGGGTAGCAAGTTGCCTGAGAAGCGCTTTGTGGAAATTGGGCCAGGTTTTCAATAATACCTGGACCTCTCAGCAGGTGTTATGTTGCTCAAAAATACAAAGAACCAAAGTCCTAATTAGATTTGTAACGCTGTGTTCAGGTTTCCCAGGCATAAGCAAGTAGCCGGGAACTTTATAACTAAGCTTGAAAAGCAACAGACTGCCATTTTACTACTGCTCCATGGCTGATTTCTCAGAATGCAGTATTATACTAACAGCCGCTATACCTAAAGTTTCAGAAAATCTTTACAGGCACAATGTTTTTTATTAATGGTATTACTGTAAGTGAAACGTATGAGCAAATAAAGACCGTGAAGAGTCTGAAGTGTATGACTGAGACGTACAAATAGACTCAGCAATCAGCCCTCAAGTTCACATGTTAAGGAAAAGACCCAATATACTTATGATTTTATTAAGATGGAAAAAGCCTTGATATACGCGCAACGTAAAATCCTCGCTTTTCTTCCCTGACCGTTATTCATCTAGATTTCCAAAGGTACTTCATGGGAAATTATTCTAAACGGCAGGTGATTCTATACCCTACACTGGGAAAGAAGAAAGCAATTTCCCAACAGTCCCCAGCCATCAATCCTCTTGAAAAATAAGCTTGACCATAAGCTTGAGGCACCACAAGCCTGAGCTGGAAAATCCCCAAAGGGCATTCCAAGCTATGCTGGAGCAACCGACATTTCTTATGTGAAATGTGACTTCTAAAAACTTTCTAGTTGAAAAAAGTTTTTCGGTAAGGTAGTATTTACAGAACATGAACACAGTGAAAGGCAAGAAAAATAATAGATACTTGCATTTTCATTAGCTAACGCTTCACGGACTTTAATTAGAATGAACTTTCTCATTAGTTGCCTTATTTTCAGGAAAAAAACTCACTTCTTTAAATGAGATCAATCAATTTGCTTTTCTGCACTAGTTTTTTGATGATCAGTTATGATGATCATTTATGCTGATTTGTGAAGAACTTGACAACACGGCAAAAAGAAAAAATATTGACCTTTCAGAGATTACTATTGTACTATGCTGTATACTTTCTGATGCATATTGATGATCTTGCCTGCTTCAATAGGAAAAGATAATTAAATTTAAGTTGAGCAATGCACTAGCCATTCTTCACAGCTTGAGATTCTTTGCGGCAAACAGTGCTCACAGTTGACATCAACATTATTAATATAAAAAGAAATAACCAGCAACAGAAACCAACTACAGAAGGCCATCCTCCAGTTTGACTCTGCCCTTCTTTCTGGACAAAACCTGCTGCTTAACTTCAGAGAATTCAAGAAAGAGTTAATGTTTAAGAATGCAAAACAGACTGGCATTTTAGCCAGATAAATCTGTGTGTGAGCTGGATCTGCAGAGGTACCATATTTCAGATAAAACAGTCTTACGATTTGTGCAACTCATTGTTAAAGACACCCCAGATAACTCAGAAACCTCCATTTTCGTCCACATCACATCACAGATCAGATACACCTTGCCAGGACATTTTAAGAGAAACCTAGGACGTACCACTAAGAAATAAGACAATAAAAAATTCTGCCTGTCTTTTTGCAGTGGATTACTCAAACTGAGCAAGACATGATTATTCATAAAGAAAAAAAGGATCGTGGCTATAATTTCCTAAAATAAAGAAAAATGTCTAAGCCTTTAAGAGCAAAAATAATACCCATGCCTTGCCTTTTGGAGTTTATGCTTAACCACTAAGAGTTGCTGATTTTATATTCCCCAGCTTTCGCCAAGGCAGTATTCACTAAAGAAGGTATTCTAGTCAGCAAAGCCTCTCAAAAAAATCCTTACCTGCTCGCTTCCTCCTATCATTATCTAGCTCGCTTCCTCCTATCATTCCTACTACACTCACTGCTAATTTTCTTCCAATGAAAATCAAGGGACACTTCAAGAAGAATAATTTCCTTTCCCTGTCAGTTCCTTTTTCCCTTCCCTTCCATTAGCCGTTGCTAATGCCTGCTGCTCCAACGCTCCTTCCAGCACAAGTACCTCAGAGCTCCTTGCTGACATTTCTGAAAAATGAAGTGTTTACCATCCTTACATTTTTCTGGCCCGTTTAAAAATTTTATCTGTAGTTTATTATATTTCATTTATTTTATAAATACATATATTCTTAGAGGTTGTTTATACAGCACCAAAATCTGAATTACAACTTGTCTCTAAAACCTGCTTTTCAATAACTTTGTAGGAATGTATTTGCATATATACAAATAAGCGGAAAACCCCTTATGTCCCTTTGTGATTAGACAGCACCTAGACAGTTTGATAATGCACAAATCTGTCATTGCAAGAAAAGAGATGAACAAATGTTTGATGACTAACTTAATACAGACCAAGTCCTTAATATGCTAAAGTAGATGTTCCTGTAACATCTCACGCCTCTGGCTTGTCAATGGACTGCAGCGCACTGCCTTGGGAGAATCCAGCTTTACCTTTGCCTGTTTCTATGGCAGAGCCTGAAAAAACCACAGGAAACGGATAATGGTGCTGTTTTTCAAAGCACCAAAAAATATCATTACCTACCATCATCATTGCAGAGCATTTGCTGGATGTGGAGAGCTAAGAATATGTATAGTGCACAGTGGGAAGGAACCGAGGTCTTCCTTGAAAAGGCAGGCTGATGTGGTTTTGGTTGTGTTCGTGTGTGTGTGTGTGTGAGTGTGTGCATACATGCGTGAGTGTGTGAAGGTGAGGTAAGCGTATAGACCGGCTACATCCAGAAGCTTTACATCAAACTCCAAAGTACAATACATCTTGAGTTTGCCTATTTATGGGAATGAAAGTCTGAAGTCTAGTCCGGTACAGGTAGAATAATATTACACTAGCATTCTCCCCATGGAAGTCAAGATGTTTTGAACAGATAGACTCTCCATTGGTCGACTTTTAAAGCATATATCATAAGCAACGTGTCTTGCTTCCATTTTTAATATATTGGGTTGTGGAGGAAGGAAGAGAATCCTTGAGGTCATTCAATGTTTTGCCTTATACAGGCACCAGTTTCTCGGTCGTTGTCTTAGTTTAGCCTTGTTAGATAAGACTTAGTTAAATTAACTGGATTAGATTTGAAGATTGGTGCTTATTAGCAAGTCAGTAGATCAGCATGTAGGTTTGCCAATATTGTCACCAACTTTTGAATTCACCAGCATTGATTGCACATTGCTAGCATTTGTAGTTAGCAATGTGCAGGCACAGAGCTGAAGGACGTGATCCAGAAACTAATACTGCTGAGGGATGCAGAGTCAGAACAGCTTTAAGGTGTTGCTGTCAGATATCTGACAGCATTGGCAGGTAAAGGGTACAAAATCATAACATTAAACAACCATTTTTGCTATTTTCTGAGCATTTAAACTCTAAGTTACTTGTTATCCCAAAGTTCTTTGACAAGGATCAAAAATGACCTAGAACAAGGTTTTTAGAAGTCCATTAAGAACATAATAAAACCTTTAGGAAATTCTCCTGAAAGGGGGGGAGCAGAACACAAAACTTGTAGAGACTATTTTTGTTTTGTTTTGTTTTCTGGCAATTGCATTTCAGACCTAAGTGCAATGTATCATTCTGTTTATTCAAATCAGGGCTGCTAAATTTTTTTGTGGGTAGATGGAAAGGGTGCATCAAAGCATCAGCTCATGTCTATTATCAGCCTAAGGAATTTCAAGCACAGCATGTCTCTGTTGAGTTTGCATTTGGAGAAAGACTGCCTGGTCGACAGTAATTAGAGCCACAGTATTTTTTCTGTAGGTAATGAGTAACTCTTTCTCTCCCCTCCGAAACACTGCTGTCATTGTGCTGCCAAGAGTCCTTCCACCCTCTGCATTGCACTGCCCATGCAGCAGCACAGCCGTTAGAGCGCTGACACCTAAAAGAGGGAGGGGACAGCTCTGAGAAAGGTCTGGAGCAGCTAAAAGGTAATCTCAAATGGATCCTGAATGATTTTGTTAGCAAATGCTCTCACTGTGTCAAAGGATGGCAATGCTCCATATTTTGTTGGTCATTACCTTGCTTTAAAATAACCAACAAACAAACAGGCTTAAGTCAGTGAAGTAAGATCACCAGGAATGCTTTGATTTAGAGATCTATACAACATCTTATTACCAAATATCAGATAAAGCCCTGTTTTGGTTAGCGAACATTTTTGAAAGGTAATTGCCTGGTTTTCAAGCCCATCACCTCTCGAACAGATACATCCTGCAGCTCTCTCTCACATTGTCTTTACATTGTCAAATTCAGGCATGCAATATGATTTGTAAAAGCCAAAAAACCAAGCCCAAAACGTGGCATGCATTTAGATGCTTAACTATGCATTTAACAGCCAGATCTTTTACCCTAGCTTAAATGAATGGACAAGTAAAAATAATCTTGACAGAATGATACATGCTTTATCATTGTTTCATCAAAAATGCATCTGAAGAACTAATTTATTTTTTTTTACAATGTCATTCATGACAAAGAAACACATAACCCATAAACACATTACTATCTAACAGCTGTGTATCTCCTCTCATCATCCTGAGCTTTGAAAACTTAACACAAACATATTGGCTTGTTATCCTTTACAAGGCATTGATGGACACTCTCTCCTTTCTTCCGCTGTTTCAGCTGTCAAGCATTAATCACCGCCTTAGTTGCAAATGAAACTTTTACTGGGCAATTATCATCTAGGTCTATATAAAATCTTTGCCCTTCACTCCATGTATTAGGTAAAAATGCCATTGCCTGAGGAATACAGCAGTAATACACCATAAAATATGAAATCTAATAAAACAGGTGCTGTGTTTCTTGTACCATCAAATTCCTGGATTTAACTAGTGCATAGAGCAGAAATGCCTGATGTCTCTCCCCGACAACTCCCACCATTACATCAGCGAAAACAGAATGTTCTCCTGGCATTGCAATACATGCACAAACCCCAAGCATAGTGTTTCTTAATCTTTTTCAGTTCAGAGGGAAAAAAAAAAAAATCTCTCTCTTTCTCTCCCCCCAAAACCTATGGCCCCTCTGGTATCCCCTTACATGCTTTTGGAAATTGAGAGTAAGGAGTAATGCAGCAAATATAAAAACAAAAAAGTTATTGCTTTAAAAAACCTGAAATTTTACCCTTCTAATTGCAAGTGAAAAAATATCAGTCTATCACCTGGTGATAGACTTTGACAAGAGAGAACCTACACTAACACTGGACAATTATTGTATCGCCTTTATTTTCCCCCATTGTTTGCTCATACGCACGGGGGTGTTACGGTGCTTCCGTGCTTCTTTAAAATGTGTACAGATGCCTGATATTTTTGGATGAAGAATGATCACAGTGAGTGAGCAAAACCACGCTAAATAATTAATGAGGAGTCAGTCACAATCAGGCTGTCTAGAATATCTGGCCTAACGTTTCACTCTTTACTCCATGAAATGCAATTTCCGGCCAACTCAGCTGTCTATACACAACAGGCAGAAAGGGAAAAATGTTAGGTGTGTGCCAGCCTCTCCAGCCTCCCAGTAACAGCATGTCAGCTGGCAGCTGTTTCTGTAACAATTCCCTCAACTAAGGATTCTTTTGAACTGGGATTTATGCAGATGTTTATGTCAATACAGCTTTAGCACAAACACCTAACAGGAGATGAAGCAAGAAGCTTCAAAACAAATAATTTAAGGTAGCCCCTTGGACAATGAGTGGAAAGCCAAGGGGGGAAAAAAATAAACCAACAATTTCTTTAAAAATGAAACTTCTGTTTTGGGTTGGTTTTTTTTTTTTTCATTTTTTCCGCAAAGGCCATTCAAGAAGTAAACGTAACATGGATATGGAGCTACTCATCAGCTTAAGCGATTTTAGCCACAGCTTTTCCTGCCAGCCTTTACAAAAGGAAGAATCCCCGCAACCCAAAACGTTCTCTCTAAGCCTGGAACGGGTAGTAGTTTAGAAGGTTTTCACAGGTTCGAAAAACCAAAAAGCAGGTAGCAATAAAGGTTAAGTAGGAAGCCTCAGCAGTTATATAGGCATCAGTTATTCAACCTGGTTCTAAACTTCTTTGATATCCAAAGCCAAAATGTGAAAAAAATCACTGATTAAATAAAATCCAAAAGAAATGGCAGAAGTATTTAAAATGAAAACATACGATGTTTTGACTACATTCTTTTATTTTATTCTCTACAATCTCACTGCCATGAGCTTTATGGTTGGTTTTTTTCTGCCCATAAAGATTGCTTTCAAACAACAAAATTGAAATAGTATCAAGTTTGGCATATCATGATGTTGGGATTAATACTAGCAAACTCCTTCAGATGTCTAATGTTGAGATGCATAATGTTCCTCTTTGCATATCCATATTGAGAAAGCTAAATTGGTTCTCTCTTTTTTGATCTTTTGTTTTCCCTTGTGATGGGTTTGCCACTTGGAAATTCAAGTGTTACAATAATGACCCAGATGAGTGGAGGCTTATGCAGTTCTCCCATCTCTTTTTTAAAACCTGCTATTTGAGTTTTAATACAGTGATCAGCGGAGCTTTCCTAGAAGCAGACTTCCAGAGCAGAAGACACACAAAAGTTATCCACAAATACCAGCTTTGAACTGAGCAGGTAGGGGACACGGCAGGGGGCCGCTATGTGAAAGTTTAACCTTATGTGATCCTCACTCTTCTCTTCACTCAGACATATCCAAAACCCCAGGAATTCTATGCCAGACCAAATGTAAGACAGATTACAAATTTAGTATAAGAAAAATCTGTACTAAGTAGTAAATCAATACTGAGGGAAAGCAAAATTACAGGTAAGAAAATTATTTTTTTCTTTTTCTTGTATTATACCCACTGTTGTGGACAGAAGCAATAATTCACGGGAAGTAGCAGAGAATGACCATCATCCATCAACTGCACAGAAATGGTAATGAAAGAGTAAAAACACCCTGCCCCCACAGAACTCCACAACTCTAAAAAGTATGACAATTGGAGAAAACTGCAACAAAACCTCCAATCAAGTCAGTAAATCTTGTGGAAGGTAGAATTAGCTGGAGATTTTTTTTGGTTGTTTTTAATGAGTTAAAGCCCATTCAATTATTTTAGAACACAAGATTTCTTCTTCTACCCAGAACAGAGAAAAGAGAGTACAGGCAGCAATTCCTGCTGCGGAGCAGCAATAATCTGCAAATCCCAAGCACAAACTACAGTCGGGTTTTTTGGTGTGTTTTCAAGATCTTTCACTAACTCAGATTTGTGAAAGACATGTTCTTTTCTGTATGCATAAAAAGTATATCTTCTGCAATTGATAGCATTTAATTTCTAAGTAAACATTAAATGTTCTAGGAAGATGAAGATACACAGAGAGGGGAATTTTAGGCATCAGCTTTTCACACAGACAGACTTCCCTTTTCCTGCACTAAGCAGACAAAATGCGTATGTGTCCTTAGCTTGGTTTCTATTAGTAGTATGAATCTTCCTTCAAAAGGTGTTTCTGAGCAGACCGGATGATTTGCTATCTAAATAATATATACACAGTTCTGGAAGAAAACTGATGTTTCTCCATCCAGCAGCATCATACCTCCTCATAATCATCTCCCCGGCAAAACGGAACTGTGAAAGGATGTTCCCAGATTGCCAGCTTTCCTGCTTGAAAAAAATGGAGTGATTTGACCTGGCAAATTAGGGCACAGAATTATATAGCTTTTTCATTAAACTGCCATACACCACAGGAGATGCAAATAGGCTTCTTCCACAGGTCAGAATGCTTCAGACACATATTATTGTCAAGACTACTCTCAAAAAGACAGAATGCATTTCAAAGTTTTTGAAAAAAAAAAAAAAAAAAATCATTCCACCAGAATAGTAAAGATAAGGGTAAAAGAATTGGATGCTTTAGGTTGAAATCACCCATCTGCTGGAAAGGTTTAAGCATCTACATGCAGGGTTTTAATAGATTGAACCAATAATACTGGTTAGTAAGTAAAAAAAAGACCTCTGTTAACGCAATACACCACAGCAGATGCTCCCTGTCTGGTCTGAAGACATTCATTTAAGGAACGTTGTAATGAGAAGGCGAAGATATGGCAGCGCGAGGATGAAGCACAGCTAAACATGTTGGAGGTGGGTTCATTAACTCAGGCTTTCAGAAGCCACATCCCATTCAAGCGTTCTCATGCTCTCCTTCGAAAAAAAGTTTACTCCAAGTTCTCTCACAAAGTCAGTTCACCCTAATATCCTCATTATGTGTCCCACTAAGTACTAGGCAAGACACTCCTTGGATGCTACAGATGCTGTGCATTAAGTTGCAAGACACATAACCACAGTGCAGAGATTTTGCTCTACTCCTTACTCCTGCTGGCTTGAATAGCGAGAGAGAGAAAAAATATCTGCCTATCTGAGATTTTAGCTTTGCTTCAAAAGCACTCAGATTCTGATTCATTTTCAAAAGATGAACACACTGACGTAATTAGCCACCAGTCTCTGAGGGAGGGAGGGAAAATGGCTGTGTTTTTGTATTTGCTTTGGTTTCTTTTGTCTTGAGAAGGCCTCAATAAACTATAGAAAACAAAAAGAGTTCAAAGGAGGACTAGAGATGAAAAATGAAACAATACATTTAGAAAAGACTTGGAAAAGCTTTAATTGAAGACTGTTTGGTACCATCAATGTGCAAACAAGAAAACCTGCACTATAACTATTTGTTTGTGGAAGGAATAGTAATTAAGCAAATTAGCTAAATGCATATGTAAAGAAAGATGTTTGCTTCATCTCCCTCAGCTCTGGGACAGACCTACCAAATGCTGAATCAGCCCCTCAAAAATAAACACATTTTAAATCCACTAATGCATGGAGATTAGGGTTTTCTTAAATTGTCTAGTACTCAAATACTACTGGACCTAGAAGATACACATGCAGTGATCTGCAGCTGCTCTGTCCTCTTCCTTAGTCCCCGCAAACCCTGGCTTTCTGCAGGAGGACGTTTGCCAGGTAAAGTTTGGGAGCCAGGGCAGCTGCCTGGATTCAGAGCCAGAGGTGGTGCTGAATAATACAGCACGGAATGTGAATCCAACCAAAAACATTTTGGATTATACAAGTGTCGTGGCACCACGTTTGCTAAATAAAATATGAATTCAATTATTCTATTTGTGATTTAAAGTGCTTGATACTTCAAGATTGGCTGAGCAACAAAAGCGATGAAATTCTTGTCCAAGAAGACAACAATTATCCCAGGGGAGTAATTGCAATTTGTACTTTAATTCTCAAGCTTGAAACTCAGGGTGATTACACAACCTGGAATTTAGAGCATCTGAAGGTCACTCACAAACATATTCATTATTTACTATTCTGAGGAAAAGGCATGAACATATCTGGCAGCTTTGAACAGCTGAGTTCCCGTGTCAGATCATATCACAAATAAGCACAAGGCATTTGCCACTAGTCTAGCCAGCTCTCAGAAGCCCATTCATATAACACTGCTCCAGTTCTGCCTTGTTTCTTTTTACTTTTAGAAAAATTCCCATGAGTCTCGGGTTTCAGAAAGTCCCTGAACTTCCATCGACTCTTCTGAAGGCAAGAATGCAAATGAAGAAAGCTCCCGCTATTACATGAGGAAAAAAAGAAAAGACTAGAGACAAAGTCTTGACCTCATGCAAGACACCGGCAAAGTTCGTTGACTCAGGGGAACCCAAACTTTACCCGAAGGCCCCTCTGTCAGCATATACAGACGCAGACAGTCATAGCTGACATTTCAAAATGGAATGAAAGGCAAACACAGGGACAATCAAAGGGTGATAGCAATGAATCTCCACAAGATTCCTAAACTGTTGCTGCGCTGATTTCTTCTGGAAGGAATGACTGTTACGCTTTCCTCCGATTGTATTAATTGTATTTCTGTCATTCAGTATTGACAGGATGATGAACACCTCCTCAACATTTTAGTACCTTAATCTTAAAGCCTGCCCATAATAAGCCAGTAACAAAACTTCGCCAGGATTTTTTTCTAAAACAGATAAAAACTGTTGCTCAGTTTTGTCTCAAAAGATTCTAAGAGTGAAAGTCCATACTTCACTCCTAGCTGTTGGGATATCAACTCAAACGCCACTTTTCCAAATAAACTTTGCTCTGGGTCTGTTGGGAGGATTTCCAGGGTGAATACACGGATTCTTCTGCCTCACTCACAGGGTCCATCTAGGCAGCAACACTCAAGATTTGGCCGGCAATAGCTCCTCAGCATTGGAATCAACCAAAATGCCTCAAACCACAATTATTTGAGCAACATAAGTGACTCTGGAGAAAGACAAAGTGAGTATCTTTCTATGTATTTCACAGAAAGCATAGAAAATCGAGCAAGAAGAGATCTATCACATCCCTCTGCGTGGCAGCAGGCTCAATTATACCTCAGATATTCCTGCCAGATATTTGTCTAATATATTCTCAAGTATCTCTACCAGTGGAGATTTTTCATGTCATTAGGCAATTTACTGTAGAGCTTAACTGCTCATACAGTCACGTGGGTTTTCCTAACCCCCTACTCTCGTTTACCTTGCTGCAGTCTAAGCCCAGCACTGCTCCTCCTATCCACGATGCACAGGGAGAGCAAACCATTCCCCTTCCCTTTATAACTACTTTTGAAGCACCTGAAAGATACTTCCGTGTTCCACTTCAGTCTGCTGCCTTTTTTACTAACCAAGCCCCTTTAACATCTCCCTACACTTTCCAGAGATGTAGGTCACATTTGCTACATCTTCTTTGTCCTCTCCTTCAGTCTAGTTAGCTGGCTTGCATCCTTCCTGAACTGCAACGTGCAGGCCTGGATGCCGCATTTCTGTTGACGCTGTATGAGCTCAGAAGAGAACAGACAGCCTTATGGTGGTGTTGTTGTTGTTGTTGTTCCTCTTCTTCGGATCCATTTTAGCCTTTAAAACTTCTAATACGAATCCTCTGTCTCGCCCACCTTGTCTCATTCCTGCAATGGTGCAGACACTATTCTGAGGAAGAGACTCTTGCACGTTTTCACATAGAATCGGCTTCTGTTTCTTTCAGAATGCTGCTCTCATTTGTCATGATCATCCTGAATCCAACACTCTGACGTACTTTTAATCCTCCCACCTTTGCTTCATCTGCAAATTTAGTATTTCTCAGTTGATTTTTCACAGCTGACAACCTATTAGTAAACGTGTCTAGCATGTGCAATAGCATCCGAGTTCTCAGATGAGAGCACAGAATTGCTCATTTCTTTAGTTTCTTCTCAATGTTATAGAATTCATACCTGCAGAACAAAATATACCTATTACCCTTCCATTATATCCTGAACTCTTTTTTTTTCCCCCCAGGTATACTGTCACCCAAGTAGTTCTCCTGTTCTTTATAATGTTGTTATACAATCTGTACTAAGCCTCTCACTGCTGAAGGAATGTTAGGACAGCGTTTGTCCCTACTACCTTCGCTATTGTGCAACTTAAGATAATATTTACTTTTAAAAGCCTAAAATGTTTCTTATGTTGTATAAGCACGGCATTGTAGCCATTACTCCTTGCAGATAATCTGCTTGATATCAATGCAGCTGTTCATAGGAGTTACACAACAGATTCCAAAAAAGCCTATTCTTTGTTGGGTTTTCAAGTTATCAGGTATATATATATTCGTGACATACTTTTTGGGCAAAGCTATGCATATTTCTTGGACAAAGTCCCTACTCTATTAGGCTGCACTGCCTAGTATCACAGTATACATAGTACCCAACTCTCCATTTTTTGTGTGCCTGTGGCAAAGTCACGTCACACTGAAGCCCGCTGAATTTGAGTCTTAACCTCCACGCAAACAAAACTCATTGCTTCAACTGATCTTTCATGTAGCAAAGGTCTGGAGGATGGGGTCTGGTCAACAGTAACTAATTTCATGAACATATCCTACTCTGGTGTGAATACTCTTAACTGAAGTGTGGAGAGACCCTAACGACATTTCAGGTGGGAGGTTCTGTGAAATAAGGGATGTAATTAGGGAGTGTTTCAGGATGACGGAAAGGGTGTTTTCTATCAACACCATCACCATCACTTGAGGCCATTCACTGATCTTTGCAGAAAGGAGTTTCTGAAAAACAGGAATGTGGAACACAGCTATTATTTTTGTCAATGAAGTATGACACATAGCTGAGAAACAAAAACAATCCCTCCGTCAGTTAGAAAATAACAGCTCTGGCTAATAAAAGCTCTACATTTCATCTCTGGTCTTTACCACAGAATTCTTTAAAACTATTAGCAGCATCTTCTGTTTTCTCAGAATGAAAGCTGATAAATTAGCAACAGGGAGAAGAGCTCCTAAGCTAGACAGTTCACTTGGAGTCGTTATATAAATGGCCTTTCTGAAATGTGTCCAAGACACAAATTATTCTGATTAGTTGACGTCTGTGAAACTGGCAACAAGCCTTTTCACTGTTGCTCTCATGGCAATTATTATCCTTGTTTCACTGCATATTTTACTAGCATTTCTCAAGTGCCTAGTTATAAATCTCTTAAAAGCCTGAGGACGGTTGGATCCGTAGAGATGAAATAAGAACAGATCCAAGCTGATATGGTTCCTGCCTTTCCTGTACAACTATTTTTGAAGTTGAAAACAAGTGCCTCCCTACATCCAAGCTGTAATTGATCAGAATGAACTTCAAAAAGGAACAGGGGTGCTCTTAAGCCTATCCATTATATTTATATATCACAAAAAGATATATAATTCAGAACAACAAAGTTATGAGTTACTGCATACAGTTTGCTTCTTTTTGTTCAACTAACTTTTCTTGGAAAAGGAAGCTAACTGTAAAAATACTATTTCTAACATTCATATCCACAACTTGTTTTTCCTTGTAGATAACAGCTCTCTTCAGATTCAAGAAAGCTCTAAAAGATCTCGTTTATCTAACCTATCAGAACCAATTAATTTTACCAGAAAAATATTCCTCTCATATCCTCAAACATCAGACCTTTCGTGTTCCCATAATTCATCTCCCCAAACTGCTATCAACTCTGTAATTGGAGTTTGTGTCTCTTTGTTCCCACAGTTCTTTCAAACACCACTTCAAGTCCCATCACTTCTCATCAACTAGTAACTTCTGCGACTCTCTTTGATAGAAGAGTCAAATCCCCCGAGTCAAAACTTTGCAAATTAGCATTCATTATTCCATATTTCACCCTGCTCTGTATTATCTGCCGCTGAGTCAGGAACAGAAACTGCTGTCTTGGTTCCTAACGTGTTAAATAACTTCAGAAAACTGCTCTTTCATTGCCCTCTGTACAGACTGTTCCTTTGACCCCTGCGCTGTCTAAGAGTGATACAATCCACAAGATATTTCTCTAACAATACAGTGTGACATGCCACTGAAAATCAGCTGTGAAGTATTCTCTGACAGATGCTGTAAGAAATTTTCCATGCTGTATGATGGAAGCAGATGCAAGCAACCTTTTAATTACTGGCACCATATTTCAGCTGTCTTCTCGCTTTCCTTCTTGAACCCAAACAGGCAAAGGGCTTAATTCTGGTATTTTTGAAAGATACAGCCAAAGTAATCTTAAATGAAATATATCTTCGTACTGAAGCAAAAAAAAGACTAAACATGCAACAGTACAGAAACTGTTTCCATTTCAGTGGGTTTGATACGGAAAGACAAGGCTGTCAATTGCCAAAGATGCCAACCATGATTTTTTGCACAGAGGGCTCCAAAAAACTTACTTATTCTACTGACGCTCTTTTTCTGTTCAATAGTACAAAACAAAATGGCCAGAAAATAACTATTTCCATAATTATGAATGTCATGAATGCAACCAAAAAGGCAAGGAGATAAGAAGGAAATTATTAATTACCAAGAAGCTGGATTACTAACTGAAAAATTCTCTACGTGAAATACAAGATGATAGCAAAGGAAAAAATGGTGAGTGGGCTCAGGCACTCAGGAATCAAAGCCGAGAGCTATCAGTACAGACAGACTTTCCCTGGACAGAATATGATAAATGTGCCGAGGAACTGTTTGTAAACTGAAAATTCATCCAGCTGATCAGGCAGAAACAATTTTTCCTTAGGATCTTCGCAGGGTTTCGTTTTGTTTTCTCATCTGACAGTACTTTCAATTATTGAGACAGAATGACAAAAGAGCATATGCGCTCAATGATCAGAGGACCTGCACCATCAAACCGGGCATCTGCTACTCATTTCTGAAGGATGCTGCAAATGAGACTCGAGTGAAAACCAGAACCCCAAATAGTGCTGAGCCGGGCCAGCTGGAGCAGAACTAAGAAAAGGGGCTTTTTGCAGAGGAATTTACCATGAGTGGTCTGTAGAAAGTAATTTGTACCTGGGAACGCACCCTGTATTGTTCCGTTGCCTTTGATCAGTTACATTAGAGAGAGATAACTTAGGCAGACATACAGCCAACGACAGACAAAAGAGAGGTGCAAAGGCGATTCCATTTCAATACAATATCCTTGGCTTTGCTCCCAAAGAGAGTCAAAGTGCACAGCCACGACCCAGGCATTAATCCATGAAAATATAACCGAATCTGGAGGTACTGTATCCTTGAACAGGATGCATCACAGAAATAATCACCTGATTTATGAAGCTGAAGGGTCTCCTCTGACTTGATTTCATTCTAACCTGGCTTGCACCTGCCCCATGGTGTCCTGAATTGCTTACTCATTTTTGAAAATGTTATGGCTACCTACCGCATTCAGCAGCTGTAACAGCAGCTGTTATTTCTGTTGCCCTTTTTTCCACCGAAAGAAAAAGGTCTTTTTCCTCCCATCTTTCCCTGTAAACTGACAGCCTGGTAAAATGCATTTTGCAAACAAAATTCTGAAGCATTTCAGAAATGGGGAGTCCAATCAATGCATTGAAAAATAGGTGCTCACTGACAGTATCAATAGGGGTACAACATGACTTATAACTCCTTTCTATTGACTGCGCAGCATTTACAGGAAAGATGGTCTTATTTCAATTAAATTTTATTTCGATAAGTATTACAAATAGTTTTTTCTTCTTGCCGTGCTTCAGATAAATCCCTGAATAACCTTCTTAATAATTCAGGAAGGGCATAGTTACTCAGATTTTATGGAGACAGTAACTGTTTATAAATGTATGTTGCATAACACAACTTCTACTAGAAAACTTTGTAATCTCACCACATTGTGGAAAAGAGGAGAGGGAGAGAACGCCTTTTCATTGAAATCCCAGTTAGCAGCAAGTTTCTTCTAAATGGTAAATGGAATCACGGAATGACAGAATAATTGAGGTCAGAAGGGACTTCCAGGATCATCTAGTCCAACCCCTGCTCAAGGCAGGTCTGTTTAGATCAGGCTGCTCAAGCCCATGTCCAAGCGAGTCTTGGGCACCTCCAAGGACACAGCACCACAACCTCTCTACGCATCCTGTTCCAGTATTTGATCATGCTCATGGTTAAAAGAAAAATCTTAATATCTAATATCAAATCAGAATATCACAGAATCACAGAATGCTCAAGGTTGGAAGAGACCTCTGGAGATCATCTAGTCCAAGCCCCCTGCCCGAGCAGGGCCACCTACAGCAAGTTGCACAGGACGGCGTCCAGGTGAGTTTTGAATGTCTCCAGAGTGGGAGACTCCACAACCTCTCTGGGCAGCCTGTGCCAGTGCTCTGCCACCCTCAAAGTAAAGAAGTTCCTCCTCATGTTAAGATGGAACTTCCTATATTCAAGTTTGTGCTCATTACCTCTTGTCCTATCACTGGGCACCACTGAAAAAAGAGTGATTGCATCCCCCTGGCACTCTCCCTTTAAGTATTTATAAGCATTAATAAGATCCCCCCTCAGTCTTCTTTTCTCTAAACTAAAAAGCCCCAAGTCCCTCAGCTTTTCCTCATAAGAGAGATGTTCCAATCCCCTAATCATCTTCATAGCCTTTTGTTGGACCCTCTCCAGCAGTTGCCTGTCCTTCTTGAAAGGGGCAACCCAGAACTGTACACAATACTCCAGATGTGGCCTCACCAGGGCAGAGTAGAGGGGAAGGATGACCTCCCTCAACCTGCTGACCACACTCTTTTTGATGCCCACATCAATATAATTTTTATTACCCAAACTTTTAAAATATATGACTGATCCCACTGGAGATGGGCTGCAGGTCAGCAGGAGAACACCTGGAGTGCACAAAGGAAAAAGAGCCACTCCAGCCAGGGAGCTAGATTCATCAGGGCCCAACTTAAATGCCTCTATGCAAACACATGTAGCATGGGGAATAAACAAGAGGAGTTAGAGACATGTACACGCCTGCTATGATCTAATCAGCATCATGGAGGCATGCTGGGATGGTTCCTATGATTGGAGTGTTGAAATGGATGGATACAGGTTCTTCAGGAAGGACAGGCAGGGGAGGTGAGGAAGGCGTGTTGCCCTCTATGTCAAGGACCAGCTGGAGCGCATGGAGCTCTGCCTGGGATGGATGAGGAGCAAACCGAGAGCTTATGGGTCAAGACTGAAGAGAGGGCATGGACAGGTGATGTTACAGTGGGGGTCTGCTACAGGTCACCAGACCAGGAAGACCGAGTGGACAAGGCCCTCTATAGCCAGATAAGAGCAGCCTCACAATTGCAAGCCCTGGTCCTCACAGGGGACTTCAACCACTCTAATATCTGTTGGAAGGACAACACAGCAGGGCATAAGCAATCCAGGTGGTTCCTGGAATGGGTCGACGATAACTTCCTTCTCCAAGTGACAGAGGAACCAACAAGGAGAGGTGCCATGCTGCACATTGTTCTCACCAACAACGAAGGGCTGGTGGGGAATGTCACACTCAAGGGCAGCCTTGGCTGCAGTGACCCTGAGATGGTGGAGTTTGAGATCCTTAGGGCATCAAGGAGGGCACACAGTAAGCTCACTACCCTGGACTTCATGAGAGCAGACTTTAGCCTCTTCAGGGATCTGCTTGCTGGAGTACAGTGGGATAAAGCACTGGAAGGAAGAAGGGCCCGAGAAAGCTGGCTAATATTCAAGGACTACCTCCTCCAAGCTCAGGAGTGATGCATCCCAACAAAGAGGAAGGCAGGCAAAAACGCCAAAAGGCCTGCAAGGATGAACAAGGAGCTCCTGGAAAATGTGGGCCCCCTTAGGAAGGAAATGGGAGACCTGGTCACCTGGGACATGGAGAAGGCTGAGAGACTCAATGACTTCTTTGCCACGGTCTTCACTGGGAAGGGCTTTAACTGCACCGCCCATGCTGCAGAAAGCAAAGGCAGGGACCAGAAGAATTAAGTACTGCCCGCTGTAGGAGAAGACCAGGTTCGAGACCAGCTGAGGAACCTAAAGGTGCACAAGTCCATGAGACCTGATGAGATTCATCTGTGGGTTCTGAGAGAACTGGCAGATGAAGTTGCCAAGCCACTATCCATCATATTTGAGAAAATCGTGGCAGTCCAGTAAAGGTCCCACTGACTGGAAAAGGGGGAACATAACCCCCATTTTTAAAAGGGGAAAAAAGAAGACCTGGGGAACTACAGGCTGGTCAATCTCACCTCTGTGCCCAACAAGGTCGTGGAGCGGATCCTCCTGGATACTCTGCTAAGGCACATGGAAAATAAGGAGGTGATTGGTGACAGCCAACATGGCTTCACTAGGGGCAAATTGTGACTGACAAATCTGGTGGCCTTCTAGGACGGCATTAGACCGTTAGTGGATAAAGGGAGAGCAACAGATGTCATCTACCTGGACTTGTGCAAACCGCTTGACAACGTTCCACACAACATCCTTGACTCTAAATTGGAGAGACATGGACTGACTAATGGACCACTTGGTGGATAAGGGAGTGGCTGGATGGTCACACTCAAAGAGTTCCATGTCCAAGTGGATACCAGTTACAAGTGGTGTTCCTCAGGGGTCGGTTCTGGGAGCAGTATGTTCAACATCTTTGTTGGTGACATGGACAGTGGGATGGAGCGTGCCCTCAGCAAGTTTGCTGACGACAACAAGCTGTGTGGAGCAGTTGACATGCTGGAGGGGAGGGATGCCATCCAGAGGGACGCGGACAGGCTTGAGAGGTATGCCTGTGCAAACCTCATGCAGTTCAACAAGGCCAAGTGCAAGGTCCTGCACATGGGCTGGGGCAACCCCATGCACAAATACAGGCTGGGCAGAGAATGGATTGAGAGCAGCCCTGAGGAGAAGGACTTGGGGGTGTTGGTTGATAAGAAACTCAACATGAGCCAGCAATGTGCACTTGCAGCCCAGAAGGCCAACTGTATCCTGGGCTGCATCAAAAGAAGCGTGGCCAGCAGGTAGAGGGAGATGATTCTGCCCCTCTGCTCTTCTGAGACCCCACCTGGACTACTGCGTCCAGCTCTTGAGCCCCCACCATAAGAAGGACCTGGACCTGTTGGAGCGAGTTCAGAGGAGGACCACGAAGATGATCAGAGGGCTGGAGCACCTCTGAGGTGCTGAGAGAGGACAGGCTGAGAGAGTTGCTGTTGTTCAGCCTGGAGAAGAGAATACTCCAGGGACACCTTATAGCAGCCTTCCAGTATCTGAAGGGGGCCTACAAGAAGGCTGGAGAGGGACTTTTTACAAGGGCATGTAGCGATAGGACGAGAGGTAATGGCTTCAAACTGGAAGAGGGTAGATTTAGAATAGATATGAGGAAAAAAAATAATCACTATAACGGTGATGAGGCACTGGAACAAATTGCCCAAGGAAGTTGTGGCTGTCCCACCCCTGGAAGTGTTCAAGGCCAGGTTGGATGGGGCTTTGAGCAACCTGGTCTAGTGGAAGGTGTCCCTGCCCATGGCAGAGGGGTTGAAACTAGGTGATCTTTAAGGTTCCTTCCAACCTAAACCATTCTATGATTCCATGATAATTACAAAAACACCTCTGTATTCATAGATTTTTGCACCCCAGCCCACTAATGCAAAGTTTGATTTTAATTTCTTTTGTTTCTCCGTTGAATATCTGAGTGGCAAAAGAAAATATGTAAATAAAATCTGTACATGAATTCTGTATAGATGTAGGGGAAAAAAGGGATCCAGAATAGAGAATGAATGTGGCAGTACATCATCCTACAGCCAGAGCAAGCCTGACAGTTGTCCGATAAACAATTATTACAAAAGAAATCCCCCAGTCCCCTACTACTCCAATACATAGAGCTAAAAACATTAACAATGGTGCTTTGCATTTCCTTAGGCAAATACCACAACTTCCATTTGTTTATTTTTATAATAGAAAGCCCTTTTCAAACTGGTAGCAAACGGAGAACAGATCAAACTCTCTAAATCTTTGAAGCTGTTTAACAGTTAATACTCCCCTGCAGAATATCAGGAAAGAAGGGATATCTGTAGCTTCTGAGGAAAATTAAGTCCCTGTGAAATAAAAGCATTTAAGAATTTCATATATCACAGGCCTAAGAATGGTACATCCTCCTGAAGCACATTTTTATCGCCTATGTTGGGGATGTTCACATTATCCTTGTAAGTGACTTACTCTCTTTGAAATTCAGCAGAGCTCTCAGATTCCATAACTTTTGGCAGTGAGTTCTTACAGGTTAAACATGAGTCACACAAAAAACAAAACAAGACCAAAAAAATCATGCCCTCCTCTTTTCTTCAGCTTTTCTAGTTGTTCCTTTCAGTTTTACTGGATATGCCTTTCCAACAGTACGAGAAGACGAAAGCAGAGCGTTTGGCTTACATGCTCCATCTTTGTCAGTTTTTCCATCTTTCCTCACTTGGTGCCTTTCAGAACAAAGGAGTCCAAGACAAAGAGATATTGTTCATATGGGTGGGTCTTTTAACCCCCAATTATTTTCTAGCTCATTTCTGAACCCCTTTGTCTTCTGATTTCACTTAGGATGACCTTAAATGAATTCAGCGTTCAAGCAAAGGACAGTCACTGATATGTAGAGAACAGCAGGAGGAAAAAAGCACAGGGAATGTTATACCCAGAACAGATACAGTGAGACAAGCCAGGTGGCTACCTGGGTTAAACAGAGACTAGAATGAGTATTTCTAAAAATGGGTAATATGCAACCTCAAAGACACTGAAAATGCAACATCAGAAGTCACCTTTACAGAAAGCCCTAGAAATGGCACACAATGAAATCCCGTGTTATCCCATTCTGATCATCAGAATGACTGGAAGTAACACAGAAGGAAGAAATCAGGTGTTTGATCCGCTTGCACCTCAAGGTAGTCATTTTGTTTTCCATAACTACTGCAGCTAGGGCACTGCGAGGACTGGCAAACATTGCCAGTCTTGGGTACTGCTAATTTGGTAATGCCCAAGGAATTACAACGGCTGAAATGAGTATCCATAGCCATAAACAAATATTGCTGAAGAGTTTACTGGGTCTTTTCCCTATAAAAGCTTTGATATAGATGGGACTAAATGGAGCTATGATGGTACGAACAGATGGCAAAATTATTCCTTAAGTCATGTTAAATCACAATTTTGCTCATTCTGTTTTCCATACTTTAAACTAAATGACCAACGGTGGTAAAATTTGCCTTTTGCAGCAGTCGCAACAGATTTTTCTGCTGCACCTGGCTACTGCCAGGAGCCTTGAATTTGACTTGGGAAATTATAGAGGCAAAAGGCCATATCATCTGCTTAGTCATTCTATTTTATGTCTTGGCTCTTGTAAGGCGCTTCATCTGTAGAGTCTCAGACTAAAGTGATTTAGTAGTTTATATTTTCAGCGGACACAGTCACTCTGAATGGAGTTAACTCTACCTTTTAGGTCAATATGAGAACATGCTTCCACATTACTCCTGGGAGACTTTTCCTGAAACACAGAAGGCAAGTTCCGTCCTCAGCTGGAGAAGGCTGAGCATAGGTGAGTTTTTAAAATGTGATCAGGGTTATCTGGATCTATTTCAACATCCAGCTGCATTTTGAAAGAAGGAAGAGTCAGGTGGCTGATTTGTGAGGGTGTAAATCATCCCTTGACAAAAACTCTTAGGAATTCCTTAACCTCTCTCTTGGAGGCTGCACAACAACTTCAGCCTCCAGTGCTCGTTTCACTGCATTGTGTTAGCTGCTAATTTAAAGCTAATTGTAGAGCAGGTCACATTCAAGTCACTGCAAAAAAGCCCAGTTACTTTTATGGTGCATGACCAAGCCCTAAAAGAAAATAATTCAACCATGAATTAAACCCACTTAAAAGGAAAAACAACAACAAGCAAGCGCAACCCAGCTGTGGTTATTTACAATTATATGTAATTTTTCTAACCAATTACTTTCCTAGGTAAGCACAGGGGCCATTGCTTTGTTAAGCTTTATAAAAACCAAACCACAGAGCACCTCCTGTTGTCACACACTGCCGCACCTGGTACGGCCTTTGTAATCACAGTATTTGGGCTGCAATCTGCAGACATCTACTGACACTTTCAGCTGGCACCTTCTCTTATCCTTCCCTTCTTTTCCCCAACACCATGGAAGACACCTATGAAACATCAGACCTGAGAACCGAAGCGATGCTTCCTCTGTGTGCCGTTCAAAAAGTCCATTATCATCAGAAGGCAAACATGTTGCATTTTTCTATAAAAGGGTGAATTCAAAACTTTAAATAATTATCACATTTCAGAGAATATGAGTGCATTCAAGCCAAAAATACTGGCTGCAGAATATAACATCTTCATTTTACATCCGTGATAATGCAGAGACTCAAAACATTCCCTCCTTTACTTTTTTGTGTGCAACAACAACCAAGACCCTTTTCCAGGCAGCAGCAGGCACACCAAAAAAGAGAGTTCAGTCTCCACTGCTATTCTGTGACTCAAGATTCAGAAGAGAGAAATCCCAGCAGCATGGCACAAGATAATTAAAACATATTAAACTATACCTCAGCTTTACAAATAAAGTAACCTGTATAAGAGTGACAGGATGCCAAAGCTGTGGCACCTACAATGCGTAAACAGACAACATACCTGTCCAGACCGGGCAGAGCACGATATCTGCTGTTCACCAGGCTATGTGAAATGCTTACTGAGACCCTGGATTAAGTATACCTAGTGCATTCCTTCTGTTCATCCGCCATCAGGCTCAGTAAAGCGAACAGGCTGTGAAATCAATAGCTTCCTGTTTGTTCATTTTTAGGACAGGCACAATGCTGTTTTCCATAAAAGAGCCTGAACTGCCGACGTTTCAATGAATCTGAAAGAACTCACCAGCCACTGACCCCAAAAGATAATCAGCACACACCAGTGAGCGCTCAATGCTTCCCCACTAGAGAAACGGTTTAGTAATGGTGACATAACCTTTAACTTCTGGGTCATCGGATATAAAATATCATTACTGTCCAGTAACTATTCAGTGACCCAATGGACACAAGAAGAGTTGGCAATCACAGTCCTTTTTTTGGACTTGTGATGAGCAATTTCTGGCTAGACAAGTAGTTCTGTATAGCGCCAGGCTAAAGCATGCCAAGTCTATTCTGTTCCAGCCAAGGACTCACACAGGTATTTCAGTGGAATTGCCCAAGAGCTTAACAACTGAGTACAAGTTTGAAGGTTATGTTGGACTGGGACCAAAGTGCTCAGCACTAAGTCTCTCTTGATGAACTTCTCTGTATGCACATGTATTGCAAAAAAAAATGAGAAAGACCTAGATACTGAAAAGTATTTAAATACCCAAATCCCATTGTTGTAACATGCTTAAATATCTCTGAAGATATGAGCCAAAACCACCCTCTCCGGCCCCAGTTACTGTTTGTTGGGAGCCTTAGCGAAGAGGCCAGTGACAGAACAAGCATGCAGACAGGCAAATCCCTCGTGGCAACCCAAGATGCCAGACAGGGCCATCACGGTTCACTGTACCATAGCTCAGACTCTTTCATAACCATACACATTTATGCTTCTCTCATTTCACCGTCATCGATCAGAACTAAAGACTCTTCAGAACCAAAAAGAAAATGCTTCCAATTCTACAACAGTCCTACAAAAGTAGCCATAGTTTAATCACAGTTACGAAACAACCAATACATTACACTGAGACATATAGACCCATTTCCCTAATACATATCAGGGAAATAACTACTCATTTCAACAAGTTAACTAAAACTCTGTTATAGCTGGATGCTAACGGAAAGAAGCCATACTGGTCCTTAAGTGGATAGTCACGTAGCACGTTCAGCTGTGGTGCATGTTTTCTCTGTAATTTCCCTTCTCTGAGCGTGCAGTCTTTGAGACATAGAAGAATGGACAGCACTTGTCAAACTGTGATTACTCCAGAAATTGAAATACATAAAATAATAACTGATGCAATCAAATGCACATCCAACTATTATTTGCTTGGAACATAGACAAGCAGATAGCAAATGATTCAATTTGTAATTAATTCACAGAAAGAATAAGGAGTTGAAAAAAACCCTATATAAATACATTCTTCAGGACTTGGCAGAAAATAATGACTGAACAAGGATCTCAAAAGGAAAATTAATGAATGACAACAGGAGCGGCACATGTGTAACGTGGAGATAGACCGCAAGAAAATTAAACAGGTTGCTTATGGGAAAATAGCCACCTTCTCCATATTTTGCTCAGAAAAAAGCACATGGTTCCTAATTGAATTCAAGGCTATTACTCAATCAGAAGCTTCTCATGAAGTCAGAGACTGTGAAAGTATGCTTCTGAAAGCTGAGCCCCAGGAGATAATTGAAGCCTTAGAATCACAGTGGTGATTTTCTTGAACACTCATGCCCAGGTTACCTAAAATAAAATCCATCAGACAAGAAGATACAATGCAGCGACATGAAGGTTACAGTGAGTGAGATGTAAATAAAGAAAGTGGAAGAATATAAAATGTAGAAACAATCTTTTGGTAAAACTATGCTTGAATTCTTATGCATGTACGCACACAAATTCAACTTTACTATATAAAATATATACATGAAAAAAGCTCATATTTTAAGAAATCCTAATTCTCTTTTGAAAGCGCTGTCCAGAATCTTCACATACTTGAGCAGTGTTAAGAGCGTTGTGATATCTGCAGTTTTCAGAACATAACCACAGTTCAGAAGATCACACTCAAGCAGGTTTTCTAAAGGAAATGCCGATTAAAAGGGACATGATGTGTATAAACGCCCCAGATGGCATAGCAGCGCCATGTGAAGAGCCACAACCCCTGGCTTTAAACTGATGGAGATTTAAACAGAAGCCAAGACTCACAAAGCAGATCACAGCCTGACAGTTCACACATTACGACTGCTTCACTAACAGCAAGAATTATTTTTATGGAAATTGTAGGGGGGGGAAAGGTATTACTGAATTAAAAATTCAGTTCATAAATCCTATGATGCCATGGGATTGGAGAGGGAAGAAAACAGAACTTTTTTTTTTTTCCAGGATCAGTACTGAAATTAATTTTCTGGTCTTCTCAGCCACCCAGCCAGCTCTCAAGGGCATTCAGTGCTGAAATAACAATAATAAACGAGCCTCATATTTGTCATATGAGGAGTAGACCCCACTCTGTGTTTCTATGCCAGATGTTAGCCGATAATGGCTTGCTCACCTTTTTGCTTGCCTTCAAAGTTCCCTCACCACCAAATGAACTTTGTCACTGCTGCTCTGAATTTAGGGTCAGAGGACAGCAGGGACAGAGATCTTTTTGCACCATTTGCCATTTAGTGCTACATAAAACCACTGCACTCATTAAAGTTAAATGCCAACCGTGTGAAAAATCCACTGGCCAAGTCCTGCAGCCATGGAGGATGATGCCATTTTTTGCCTAAATGAGAGAATTTAGCCATTCGTCAGTCCCAAGCTAGACAGAAAGCACACCATACATCATACAGGGACGCAACTCCGTCTCTCTCTGCAGCAAGGTGCAGCACCAGCAAGGAAGGATTAGAGAAAGGATCATCAGCCTAGGGTATGGCAACACAAGCTGGCACAGTCTAATTTATGGGCTAACAAGCGCGTGGAGAGACCTGCAAGTAGGAGAGCAATACAAACTCCGCAGAGTATCTAAGACCCAGTGGGCAAAGGTGGCCAAATAATGGCAAGAGATTAAATAGACTTAATATACTACTGAGCTCTCCTAAATAAGTGCCATTAGCTCACACATGCTTTTCTAAAAGATCAATTACAAAAGTTCTGCCACTGAATAAAGATTGCAGCTTTTACTCTTTGGCTTCTAGAGGGAAAAAAAAAATATATATTAGTCTGGACAACTCAGAAATTATACAAGAAATAAACAAAAAATGCCAATAGATTATTTCTTAACAAATCCCATGGTTTCTTGAGACTCATGGCATTTAATTTTGGAGTCAGTAAAGCTGAAGACACCACATATAGGTACATAGTGAAGCTTGATTCATAAAGGCAGCGGTCCAAGCCTGTCATGACCAGTACTGAAAAAGCCTGAACACTGCACCAGTGAATCTGTGGCTTGTTCAGTCTATACACTGGAGTAGGAAATATATATTCCAATATCACCAAAGAAAATCTAAAATTCTACATTTCTATTTTATCCAATTAGGCTGATAAAAATCACTTCAAGGAACATATTAAACTAGTGTTTAATATATTAGTGTATAGATATATATTAAATCCAGTTGGTGTCTGGTCACAAGTGGTGTCCCCCAGGGCTCGGTGCTGGAGCCGGTTCTCTTTAATATCTTTATCAATGATCTGGATGAGGGGATCGAATGCACCCTCAGTAAGTTCGCAGATGACACTAAGCTGGGCGGGTGTGTTGATCTGCTTGAGGGTAGGATGGCTCTGCAGAGGGATGTGGACAGGCTGGACTGATGGGCCGAGGCCAATGGTATGAGGTTCAACAAGGCCAAGTGCCGGGTCCTGCACTTGGGTCACAACAACCCCATGCAGCGCTACAGACTGGGGGCGGAGTAGCTTGAAAGCTGCCCAGCAGAGAAGAACCTGGGGGTGTTGGTGGACAGCCGGCTGAATATGAGCCGGCAGTGTGCCCAGGTGGCCAAGAAGGCCAACAGCATCGTGGCCTGTATCAGGAATAGTGTGGTGAGCAGGATTAGGGAAGTGATCATCCCCCTGTACTCGGCACTGGTGAGGCCCCACCTCGAGTACTGCATTCAGTTTTGGGCCCCTCACTACAAGAAGGACATTGTAGCGTTGGAGCGTGTCCAGAGAAGGGCTACAAAGCTGGTGAGGGGTCTGGAGGACAAATCTTATGAGGAATGACTGAGGGAACTGGGGCTGTTTAGCCTGGAGAAGAGGAGGCTGAGGGGAGACCTTATCACCCTCTACAAGTACCTGAAAGGAGGTTGTAGAGAGATGGGAGCTGACCTCTGCTCCCTGGTGACAAGTGATAGGATGAGAGGAAATGGGTTCAAGTTATGCCAGGGGAGGTTTAGATTGGATATTAGGAAACATTTTCTCACTGAAAGGGTTATTAAACATTGGAATAGGCTGCCCAGGGAGGTGGTGGATTCGCCGTCCCTGGAGGTGTTTAAAAAAAGGGTAGATGTGGTACTTAGGGACATGGTTTAGAAGTGGTTTTTGTCAGGGTAGGTTAATGGTTGGACTTGATGATCTTAAAGGCCCCTTCCAACCTCAGCAATTCTATGATTCTAGCATCAGGCAAAATACTGCAGCACTTGCTCCTCATAAGGAGGAGGTTTCCAGCCGGAGCAAAATTTGGCTGCTACATTCATGTCCTTATTACTTTAACGTTTTTCTGACATCTGCTGCCCTATAATCAGTGCTTGGATGCTAATAATGACATGGGATACGATACTGCACATCTAATCAGTGCTTCAGTAAACAAAATTAAAAGATGGAGTCAGAAGCAAAAGAAAGAATCCAATATCAAACTAACATGGAATGGAAGTTTTGGTTCTCAAGTGTTCCCATTACCTGATACATTTTGATATGCAGTAAAAAAAATGTTATTTATATTAAATGAAGTACTACCAAAAATCAGGTCCTACATCACAACTGTATTTCAAACAATTGCTCCAACACATCTTTCCTGGGAGCCCTGAGAGCAGAGGGGCTTAACCTCCTAGAGCTTCTCTTCACATGATGCCAAAATGTGTGCACTTGGTGATGGGGCAGGGGACAAAGCTCTTTTAGCCATCCCTCCCCTTCCTGCTAATATCTTTGAACATAGGTCTTTATTTGCGTGTGAAGAAGCACAGGCAACATAAATACCAGTTTGCTTGAATCCTGGAGCCCAAACAACACAGTTGTGATTTCACTCCCCCTGTGATTTGAACAAGGGCGGAGGCTTCCTTGCTATAGAAATCATTCAGATGCATTAAAAATTGTCACCACCCTCAAAGACAAAAAGCAGAAAGAGGGAAACACTATTCTCAAAACTGCTGGAGACCAGACACAGAAATCGATTTTCGGTTAGGTCCTTTCACACAGACAATACTTGAAAGAACTGGGATTGGAACTGGATCCCCTGAAAATTGGTTTGGTGACTATCCTACAACTGTAGGATGAAATTCTGTGTTGGAGTCTTCATTACTTGAAGCCTTTAAGTAAGATTTCTTTTAAAATACACTTATACTCAGGCCTTAGCAATACAATATCAAAGTTGCAAACTCCCGGAGAACCCTAGGAACTGACACTCAGTTGCCCACCACAGAGCTTTTTTAGTTTGATGATGAATAGGTGCTTCTTACACACACACATTCCTAAACCTGTCTTCCAATTTTTAAACTAGCCTGTACAGTCCTGCTATCCCGTGGATACTCTGAAGAAAGATGATGAGACACCGGACAATAGAAGAGTAGTTTAGTGCTCTTTGTCCCCTGTGAACAGACTCGCAAGATTGAAACAAGCTCCAAGACAAAAGCAAGAGAACAGTATCAGCACCTCCAACAGTACAGTTGCTTTGTTAGGCTGACCAGCTGACTTCTCAAGCTTTCCACACCAGCACAGTTTTGGAGCTACATTTGCTTGGTCTCGCTGAAGCAGCTCTTCTGGCCACCAGTTCTACCACTTTTTCAAGATTCTCTTTGCTACTCAACCTTATGTTAAGCCTTTCTGATTTCTTTTGCCTAAATGACATTTCAGACAAGGGAGGGATGGCACAGAGTAAGTAGCTGGGATCCTCTCACTGTTTCCCAATTTCAAACGCCAGAGCCCTGCTCATTTGTTCTTTGAAAGGTTGCTTCCTCTTCTGTCAGTGGGTACTGGGACACACACACCTCCTCCCCACCCCCCTTTTTTTAAAAATATCTCTAGATTTTTCTTAATTACATTACATTTCTAGCTTAGCTTTAAACTGCTTTTGCTAATTAAAAGCTTAATACATAACGATAAAATTTTACTAATCGTTATCACACCAACTTTGTAATGACACGTGCATTAGTCACATAACTGAAATTACTTCACCTTCAGGAGCCAACAAGTTCTAAACACAGTACTTGAGCATAACTTAATTACAGGATTAGGGAACGGGTTGTCTGATGTGCGTGACGTGCCTGTACCCTTTCAGGGTGACGCTTGAAGGGCTCAAACACAGTGGTATGATGCTTCATTTTCAATCCTCCACTACACAAGGGCCACACAGCGGTTTTAAAAACCAGTGACCATCCATCCTCTCGGTATTTAAAACCACGCTGCAAGGTTTGGACAGACTGTAAAGGAGTACAGCAGGGCCATGTAAGTACCTATCCCAGTCTCATAGAAAAACCTAGAGTGAAACCCCCAGTTCGACAGCCATGCCATAAAGGCTGTGCAGATGCCAGCCGGTTCGACAGACAACAGGGATGCTGAGAAACCGCTCTTGTTGGGACAGCTGGAGCAGAAACAGCAAAGTTATGATATAACCCATGCCCGCAGACGGCACTGCCGGTGACACTGCAAGCTGAGGCTCCTGGACAAAGCCCTGTGGGGATGCTCTCCAGGCAGCAGAAGCTGTGGAGTTCGCTTCAGAGTCTAGCATGCATGATTCTTTTCAGATCATGGCAGCAAGGGAATTGAAAAGCCAGAACATGCCAAAAAATGTGGTTTGCCTGTGAACACGTCTACTTCTCTTACATCTCCAATCACAGACTTTGGGCAACACCCTTCCCTTGCGCTGCTCCTGCAGGTGTTTACCTGTGGAAGATTCACTGAGCAGTGTTGGAGGGCTCGTTCATCACCTCCCGAGATGGACAAAACACTTTTCTCCACAGTATTGCACAACAGGACCTGAAAGGAGCAGTTTAAATTATGCAGCAGCTATACTGGAGTTAGGACTGCGGCACCCTGCAGCCATGTGCACCCACTATATAACATTTCTTAAATTTTAGGTACGCATTCTTAAGAGAGCTCTTTGACTTTGAAAGGGAAGAATATTCAGAACCTCACTGCTTTATTGGTTACTGATCTTTGTATCGAAAGCATAAATTTATTCATTGCCAATGTATAACTGTTTTTTTTTTTACCTCAAGTATCTCCTCTTTTCTGTTTTTTTTTCTCCCTAAATATATTTATAGAAAGCAGTTACATCTTCTTCTAGATTTTATTTTGTGACACTAAAGAAATTTATCCTACCTCACGGAGGACAAATTGTCTCTTTTCATCCCAAATAGGCTTCATCTGCACCTGTTACGATTTGCATGAAATTTTATTGCAAATGAATGAACTTTATGCCGTATTTTATGCTCAGTTATACCAGTGTACTTCCGTCTCAGTGCTGAAAAAGCTGGTTCTCGTATCTTTTAGCAGCACACTCGCTTTTTCCACATCTGTTGTGCATTATTAAGGTCCAGTCTTTCTGCAGTGAGGAGGCAGATGATAAGCTTTTTTCAGCCTAGAAGCAGAAATTTTGGCTATCAGTCACCAAATGTGTGAATTTTAACTTTGTACTATTTCATGCCTTTTTCACACTCCACCATCTCCTAATTATGCTTTACATGATCTCCCAGTCCTCCTCTGACACAAATTAAAAGGAATCATCAGTATAACAGCAGAATTTACTGGCATACTCCCAGTTTTTATGACAAAATTATTATGGAAATACTAAAAAAAAAAAAAAAAAAAACAGTCCCAAAGCCAATTTATGAGAATTTCCATTTGCTTGGAGGGAAGCTACTCCTACTTTCTCCTTCAGAGTCTCGCCACGTCTACTACAATTCTTCTGTTAGTAACGATTTTCCCTAGCTGAACTAACAACTTCCTTGTGATACCATACTAAATGCCTTTGGGAAGAAAAGTAAAATAAGACCCGCCACAAACTCTTTGCACTAAAGAGTAAAATAATAAATTTCCCTTTCTCAAAAATTCCATCACATAGATCTTAAAACAATTCAATGGTAAATCGTTATGTCAGTATATAATTGAAATTCTAAAATTATTGTTTCAAAATGTGTTCTAAGGCCTAAGAGTCTAATTGTCTGTATCACCGTTTTTCTCATTCTGAAAAATGAGTTACATGACAAAATGTATGTATCACCATATTAAAAAAAACATATTCTTTTTTCCTAGAGTAACACTGAAAATCAAAGGGTGAAAAGGTGGAAGCTTTTTTTTTTATTCTTGAATCAATACATTTTTCCCAATTTAGTCAAGTCTTAAAAAAACGATGGAGAAAAAACATGTTTCTTACAAAACCATCTGCGAAAAAACAACCCTCCCCGATTAAAATACAGATTGAGCCTAGACCAATTTTCAGTTCAGAATGGTTTTGATTTGTGTTATCATTATGGGATGAAGAGGGTGGGGAATTCCTTTCCTAAAACTGTTGGATAAACTTATGAGAGATGTTTTTTGAGTATCTATGTTTAAAAAGCCTCCTCTTTCAACAAAGCGCTTTGTATTATTTGCTTTAACATCCGTGGGCCTGCTGAGTTCCTTCTTTATTGATGTTTCACTAGACCTATAATTAAACCCTCTTCAAAAATGCATCACTTCAGGTGTCCTAATGAAGAATCCTGAGGAAGCTAATAGTTTGCTAAGGGAGAACAACAAAGCTGCTTTGCTACTTACAACTATTTCTCGAAAGATTCATTCTCTTCAGCAGATGGAGGGCTGCAGTAAAAGACAGCGTCTTGGGGCTGGAGAGGTCATAAAACTCTCAAGAGCAGGAAATCACATAGGCATATCTGCCAATGTGCTCTATTTATGAAAAGTCATTAGGCGTTCCCAGCGTCCTCAGTTCCTGCTTCCCCAAATAGGAGAACAGCATTTTAAGAGCAGTGAACTCAAATCATCTTGTTTTAATTTAAGCTTATTCTTGCTATGTGCTTTTATACGCTAAGCACATTGCTCACGCCAAACACAAAAAGTATCCACCTGCTACAGTGAAAACAATTAGATGTGTAAGTAAATAGGAGATTTTCTCCCTTGAAACTCGATCCTGCAGCCGACGGAGAGATTTGAAGCAGTAAATACCTACTACAGGATTGATGCCACGATTCGGCCTTTGTTTGAACACGAGTTTTAGCCCCCGATGCTAACAACCTTTGAAGGCCCTGCATTATTGTGCCACAGTAGTAAGAATCAGGGAGAAGAAGTCACCAGCCTCCCCAGAGCCGTATTACGCGTCAGTTGACTGGACTGCACTGTGGACCCTTCTTCCTCCTGGGCTGGAGAGTTCCCTGAGCCTCACGCGCCTTCTCCCTCTTGGGCTCCAGGCTGGACCAGGCTGCTCCGTCAGAGACAGCTATAAACCTTAACAGGCAAATTGTTGCTGGAGCCACTGGGATGAGAAACAGTATGGGGTACTGATAGAAATGAAAAGTAGAAAAGTAAAAGTAAACTTCAACTGAAGGTAATTACTAGAGACTCTTTGCATTCTTCTATTGATTTATCACTTTGATTGGTACTGAGTATAAAAAACATGATAAAATACCGAAAACAGTAATTAAGCTAGGATAAAAAGGGTTGTGCTTTCCTGAATACACTACATTGTATCAATAAACAAAAGCAAAACTTAGAGTGGAATATACAGTAAAAGGAATGGTACCTCTGGGAAGGAAATACACTGAGAGTTCAAAATAACATCCTTATTATAGAGACCACGAAAACCAACACATAAATAGGCAAATAAAGAATGAAGACAAAGAAAACTTACAGTATAACTGCTATGGGGTTGTCTTTAAATATGCCTACATATGTGCACAAGCATATATATATGTACCTACAGACATCCTTTCCATCCGTACATTTATGTAAGAGGTGACGCGCTGATGACTGAATGACTTGCAATTGGGCACCAGTCAAAATGGGTTCATAAATATTAGCAACAGATAAATCCACAATGTCCCGCAGCTCCTTTTAAATATTTCTGATTTATTTTGCATCGTTCTGACACAGTTGTGACATTGTACATTTCTTTAAATAACATTTAGCAGCAGAAAACAAAAACAACCAGGATCATAAGACCTGACAGCCCCTTGTACATACAGCTCAGTGCTTCCCAGACCAGCAGCTTCCCCCAGGCCAGTGAAAGCTGCAGAGCTGAGCTCTTCAGAAATCGATGGGAAATGTTCTCCAAGAAACACATATTCAAATACCCTGTGAGTACATGGGACTCCTGATCAGAAGTCGTTGTGTCCCGAGACTGACTATTCTATTTTCTTTCTATTTTGGTTTCGAGGACTAAATGGCTGGGATTCAATTTGCTCCCAAGTGAAAGGCTTACTAAGCTGCAAAACCTCCACGTTACCCGGTATTATTAAAAGTGAATAGGAAATAAACTCGCCCAAACCAAACGCAAAATATAACCCTGACCACTGCACATCTAGAAGCGCTTCAGGAGATTTGGGGCATTTAGCTCCCACTGACGTCATGGCTAAATGCCCGAGACGAAGCACGTAGAGAACTGTACGGTAACAGTCACAGAACTGCATGGTATAACTGTAAGTTAATTTCATCTTATTAACAAAATTCTCATGTTTTCAGTTTTGCTGAGAGGGTTCTAAATGTATTGTGGTCATTGTACAGCCAGACATTCCAAGCTGAATGGAGCACACGTTTCATGGAAGTTATTAAGCAAAGGATTAGAAAACTTTTAATGTGTTTTTTTACCTATAAATCTGCTCTAAATATTCAGACAATTGTATTTCTTTCAGAATTGAGAAAATAATTTTACTTGATTACTTGATTAAATTTTGAAACCAGATAACTGTTCTTTAGAGAAAAGAAAAACATCCAGCTCATGCGTCTAATTTATTGCAGACCTTAAAATAAATCGTACAGGTCATTAATTTTATATTGCAAAAGGCCTATAAATTAGATTAAATGCTCAGTTGCATATATTGCACAAGAAAATTAACAGTTCACATTTGGCTGCCTTTTCTTGGTCATCATTTCTTTGGGAAGAACTCTTCAGCGACTCGGCATATCTTTTTCAAGGTAAACTGAGCTGATGAATGACTTATATATTTATTTCTAAGCTACACACTGTACGATCTTCAGATCAAGGAAAGGATCCAAAAAATTGTTGTGCTGGACTCCGCATCCCAAAGAATACGAGGTTCTTGTAGCACCAGAGATTAAATTTTGCAGTACCTGTGGTGCGGGCAGGTCCCAAAGCCAAGCTCAGTCACAGTAGCAAGTCAGTTTTTTGCTACCTGTGAATATGTAGTGTAATTCAGTGAAGGACCGGCTACAGTTACGTGTAGGCCGGAAAAAAACGTTAGGGAGTCTGGGGACTTCTGGGGCAGAGAAACTCATACTCTTAGTGAAATGCATCTGAAGGAAACATTTGGAAAAACGTCTTAGTAATGTAGCTATCATTGGGCTGTGGCATTTCTCCAGATTTGTCCTCTTCTAAGGAGAGTTCTAGGGCCTTCGTCACCTCCCTCACATAGACGCAAGAGACGCTGAACGTAAGCCCAGACCCTTCTAGGTCTCCGCTTCCCTGACAAGCCTTTGCTCCAGGAGAGCGTGCATCCCTGCCTGTCCCTTCGGCCTCACATAACTTCCACTTCTACTTCTTGCTCGTAGCATTGAAGAAAAAAAATAAAAAGTAAGAAGATGAGAAAGAGGAGAAGAGAACTGCAGGAAGGTTTTAAAAAATCTAAAATGGCAAGTAACTACGATCCGTAACTAAAGTAATAACTTCACACAGAGGTGGGGTTTTCTGTTTGGTCTGGGGAGTTACTGGGTTTTTTATTGGATTTTGGGGGGGTATTTGTTCTCGTCGTTGTTGTGTTGGGTTTGTTTTGTAAAGTCTATATTAGTATTCCCATGGAAGCAAAACAGATTCCCTAATTACTTTAAGAGACTGCAGCTCTACTCAGCAGTAAGCTTGAATGGCATCTTGCAGCAACGGAGAGAGGAAAAACCCAGTCTTGGATTGCCAAATATTTAAATGGAAGTTAAAGAGCTGTTGGCAGGATGGTGGAGTTCTGACAGAAATTGTAAAGAGGCTATCGGCTTGTGTTTTACTGAGTAATTCTTGTATATTCAATTTTAAGTCTGTAGTTCCATCACTATGAAGTATACAGTGCCTGATCTGAAGGTTAAACATGAAAACACAAATTAGAACTGTGAGATTTTTCTCTTGTGCCTACACCAAATTTGCTGCGTGTGATGTTGGCAAGTCATTCAATACTCTAGTGCTCCATTGCTAAAATGAAAATAAATAATAGCAGTTATTAGACATGGCAGTTTTGTGGCTAAATCCATCAGTCTTTACAAAGTACTTTAATATATGGTGATGATGAAACCTATAGAAAAGCTTATAAATAGTTATTTCAAAATTCAAAGCCATCCATTCTAAATCCACAAATGCTAAGTAAAATATATTACAGCATAAATATCAAGAGGGATGGGAGGGAGAAAAAGCACATGACACGACTTTAAATCATGAAATGCACGTGGGATTTCTCAGTGTGTTTGTAGAATGATGGCTATTATTCTTCAAACGCCATTTGGCTGGATAAATATGAACAGCAGGAATAGCTATAGTTCAATGAACTTTCTACTAATACTTTGGCAGGTGGGTATCAAAATCCCTGAGTAAGTAAGAGCAGAGATGCCTTGTTACCGACAAAAAGAGCAAGTTGAGGGGGATGGGCATCTCTGAACCAGAAACATGTTTCAGGATTCCTGGGAAAGATGAAGACTGGAGCAGTTTGCCTTGGCAAACGAAGATAAATGATCTCCCATGTCAGTTAACAAGTTAAGGAAATACAGCCCACAATTGCAGAGGGATGCGGAGGGAGAGCAGAACACGTTCACATTCAGCATCCCATTTATAACGAAGCCATTATTTTGGGTTATATCTTAGTGCTTTCTCCTGTGATTTGCAGTGCCACAACGATGGTCAGAGGATACTCTGTCAAGCTACAAGTTAAACCACTATTGCCACAGTACAGCTGTAAATATACAGAAAATTACCATAGGCCAGATGAACTCAGCCTGTACTTATCTTTATCATCATTATTGATTTTTTTTTTTCTCTTTCCCCCTCAGAAAAGCATGTTTATAGGAGCATATAGACAACTGGATCTTTGAAGAAGCGCTATGTGCCAGAAGGGTCTTCCTGGCCTTCCCGGCCTGTCCTCCTCCCATCCTGCGAAGCCTTGCTAAAACAGGTGTTCGGGAATGAAAAAGGAAGCCTTGCTCCTGAATGCCTAGAAGCGTACCCCAGCACAGACCCGGACAAAAAGTCTTTTCATTCCTCAGACATTTTTTTTACAAGGCAGCCATTGATAAGAGCAGTCACCTGGCAGGGAGATACAGGTTGGGAACCTTCCTTTTCCAGTTTACCCATCCTATATAATTAAGAAGTTTCTGACATTCCTAAAACTGTGCAACAGACAGTTCCCCCGTTCTGTAATTTTTGGGAGCATAGAATCAGAGAAAGTCTCTCTCTCTTTTTTTTTTTAACTTCTTTTTAAAGACTGAAAAAGAAACAGAATTAGAATAGAAAATATAGTATTTTCCCCTAAAAGGACATTGCTTCCCTACAGAGCTTCTGAATATATCCTTTCCTATCTCCGCTTTCTGGCTCCCTACAGATTTAAATTAAAGGAGCAGAATATTTGTCCTGAAAGAAACCTATTTTTTTAAATCAACGTGGATGTTTTGATCTCTCTCCTCTAGACTTCCAGGCTGAATAGTCCCACAGAATTAATACGGCTGCTGAAATGTATAGAGTGAACTGAATCAGGCCTTTCATTCCTGCCCAGCAAATGTTCTGATAGCTCTCTCAGTCAACCCATGGACTCTGCTCTGCTTGCTCTTCTTTTTCCCATTTCAAGAGCCTCAAGCGCTCTGAAAGCCAATGCACTTCCTTTATGCTTACAGTTAAGTAAATTACATTATCATAAATTATAAGTAGACAACAGAACTATAAGCCTCAGCAATGAAACAGGCAACCAGAACCTTCCAGCCTCCAAATCCCAACTACCTTCAAAGAGTATAATGAACGACTTTGGGTAACGCAGTACGTTTTCAGTACCAACGTAAAAATCACTCCCATTCGTTCTCTTCCCAGGAGCATACCAGCCGTGCTCACTGCCCGTGGGAAAGCGGTGTCTCGCTGCACTGTGACCAAAGATCCCACACTGCAGTGTTTCACGTACACTAAGGGTTTTTGAGCACAGTACCGAATTAGAGGGAGGGTTTTGTGGGCTAAAGACTCTTTTCAAATTTGCCCAAACTGCTCTTACAGGAGTAAACTGTGGCTGTGTTGAAGTATGCGAGGGCAGAATTTAACCTCTTTTTTCCTAAATTAAATTCTAGATATGAAAGGCCCTATAAACATTTTAGCAACACCTACCAGCGTGTTCCAGCACCAGTCAGTTCGGCAAAGACTTTATATATGCACTTCTCTTCAAGCACACACTTCAGTCACATTTTTAAGTGCTGTGCCAAATTGAGACTTGCAAGGGTAGCAACTATTTTTCTTTTTATGATTAATTTACGCTTTTCCTCTCTTTACCTTCTCCTACTTTATGGAACACCTCAAAATGGATTGGAATCCTACTTAAAAGTTTAAAAAACTTTCCCTAGATCTCCAAACAATAGCTTACTGGGAAAAGGGGGCCAACTGGCTGGCTCTACAACTGCATCAGTCTCAAAGACTCTCAGACAATTAGACAGATGAAGTTGAAACTGCAGTGGATTTATGATGATCAATAAGACACAATTGTGTCAGTGCAAGGCATAAACAAACACTGGACAATCTCCCTGGCCACAGAGTTTTTAAATTTCAGTAGGAATGCTGGCTCGGTATGCACCCCCACTAAGCTGTGCCATAGAACAGCAGAATAGGGATAACACAATGAAATTCAAATATAGGCACGGGAGGGTCAAGGCTAAAGCTAAAAAAAAAAAAAATAAATTGTTTTTATTTTACAGCCTACAATAACTACAGCAAACTTCTGCAGATAAAGCCGAACATAACTTCCTATCCTGAAGACCTCACCTGCAGATTCTTATCTATACCTGCCTGGGGAAAAGAATGGGATTCATTAACATCTCTGGATCATGCCTTCAAGCTAACAAGAGGTTTGTTTGTGCAGAGAGTAGAACAATAAAACATAAATTTGCATTCAAGAAGCAGCATGTAATAAGTGTTTACACTTAAATTTGATGCGAGTTGTGTGCTTATTGCTTCTCAAGCTCAGGCCACATTTCAGTCCCTCAGAGACAGATCATAAAATCTAAGTGAACATTTAGTTTGTGCATCTCCTAAATATGTCTTGCACATCATCATCAAAAAAAAAAAAATTAAAATTAAATCCCAATGCCCAGCTCTTAAAGGGGAATGCAACATGCATGTGTCAGAGGATAGATTAGTCTCTGTAGTCCTGTGCTGTTATCCACAACAATATGGGGAGGTGGCAGTCGGTCTTTTCTGCAGGCTCAAAGATCCTTCCCTCCGGAAACTTTTTCAGGATTGGCAACAATGCTGCAAAACTTACTGCCCTTGTTGCACATGGCCTGGGACTTTTGGGGCAACTAAATTCCAAGTTCCAAGGTCAGGGAGAAATCTTAAACATCTGCATCTTTTTTAGTCTGCTCATCTGTAGGACACCGCTTGCATTAATGTTTACTTAACAGTAGCAATGTACGTACAGTACTAAATAAGGAAAATTTTCCATAACTGGAGCCTAGGGATGCAAGCCCAAATATTCCAAAGCATAAACTCTGATTTTGGTTTTTCGTGGTGGTGGTGGTTTGCTGGGTTGTTTTGGGTTGGGTTCCCCCCCCCGCCTCTCCTCACTGATTGCTTTATTAGTCTGGAAAAGATAATTTTAATTCCTTTTCAAATTAAGGGGGTGGGGAGCGGGGAATACATGGACTCATATACATTTCAAGCTAAGTATAACAGCTTCTTAAAATCTTAATATATTTTTTTAAACCTATCACTGTTTCTGCAGAACAAAAAAAACCACCATAGGTGATAAAACAGCAGACACTGAAACGCACTGATTCTATTAGATCTATCAGTTCTGTTTTCAGACAGATACTTACTCCACAGGAAACTTCTGGATGATTTATAGCATCAGAGGCACAGCATTGTATGTGGTGGATATACATGTGTTACACAGCATTTGTCAATAACGTTTCTGCTTAAAACTTCACGAAGATACGCTCGCAGTAAAAGCTGCTATCATATTTGAGCAGTAAAATAATAGTATTCTACCTCTTAAAACACTCCTTTTCTGAGGAAGTTAAACTTTTTTAACAGTCAAAAAATTCGAGTCAGCAGTGCTGCAAACTGATTGCTTTGGAAATCTTTCTTCTGACTAGCAATTACTGAATCCAGATTATTATTCTCAAAATTTAATGACAGGAAAAATAATTTTACAGTTTGTGAAACACCATTGTTCTCTTCTCTTCAAGAACTCAATGGCAAAACCAAAAAGATTGGGACATAGTCCTTCCAAATTGTCAAAGTGCCAACCAGCAGAAATCTGACCCAGTATTTATCTGTCCTTCAGACACACTTGTGTTTAGGAAAGACACTTATTGCATTAGACTATACAATGTGGCAGTTTGGGATCTGCTGTATAAACAGCCGACAGACTCATCCTTCTCCTGTTGCAAGCTCGAGAGGAGTATCAGAAATGGCAAAATCCGCAACAGTCGCAAACCAAGCCTTGCTGTCTCTGCACCGATCAGTGCCCTTAGTCAACTCTAATCTGGATTTTTTTCCAGACAGACACAGGTTATTTGATCAAAGATCTGTCTGGGATTGAAAATCTTAGGTAAGGGAATTCAGGGATGAGAACGAAGAGAGAAATTACAGCCCTGAATTTGGTGAAGCAAAAGGAAACTGGAAAGATAACTGGGCTATTGCAGAAAAAAGCAACTCGTACACTCTGAGACATGCACGATGCATTTTTAACTTTGGCAAGGCAGTCACTTTTTCAAAACCACCTTCCTATTTGTAAAATTAGGCTATTACTTTACTTCTACAAGGTCTTCCAAGAAAAAGAATACTGATGAATATAAAGCGCATAGCTATGATGATTATGGGAATAATTGAGAAATCTGTAGGACAAGCGTGGCCTGCAAACAGTGATGGAAATGTAAAGCACACAAATTTCATGCTGATGAGTGATGCGAATCAAAGTCTGGGGTTGAATGTCAGAGAGTACCTAAACAAAGTTAGGAACAAAAGTTGGACTGAAGTGACATTGTGACACAGCGTTAAAGGATTAAAAGTAGTCCAAGGAGATGAAATAACACAAATTCATGTCCAGGGAGAAGGAAAAAAAAAAAAAAAAGGCCAAAAAAAACCCCAAACCCACAATTAAATACAAAGTCTGACCTTGGTATGGCAGAACTGCCAATCCTTGGGCATCTCAGCTGAGGCAGAGTATAATCCTCCCTCCTTTTCAACTCTAGACCCCTTTTCAGGATGTACCCATGGCTAACTCAAGGGGCTGACAAAAGATAACAGTAGTTCCTTTTCTCCACTCAAACTGACAAGTTTACTATAGGAAGAGCCATTTTGCAGGTCATTTATGCTATTCTGGAAAAAGACTCTAAATCGAAGCAAAACCAGTGCTACCAACTCTGCAAGAAACCTCCACACAATCATGCATGAAAGAGAGGCTGAAAAAGCAAAGTATATTAGGTCAAAAAACAAACAGAAAAACAAAGCACACTATAATTAAAAATTCTATTGTCGAAAAAAATCGCTACTGTAGAAAATTAAACTTTTGTCAATGCCCTCATTATCTTCTGTGGCACATTATACTTCTGGCTGCTGTTATTTTACCGCATCCCTTGAAGATTGTTATGACGAAGAGCGTTACTGGTGGCCCGCGGTGCGTGAGGCCATGTGGAACAGACATCCATGACACAACGGCTTCTCGTCCCAGGGAAAGACTTGATGACCCAGGGGGTCCCTTCTAGCTATGAGGTCCAACGAAAGAAATTGTTAGGACAACTTACTACTACTACTGTTATTTTATTTGTGCATTGGGAAGGTGGAAATGCCTCCGACAGCCCCCAGTATTAGAAGTGAAACGAGAAGGTTTGGAAGGGTAAATACATTAATATTAGCAAAACTGGAAGCAATTTTGGTTTTGCGTAGCTAGATGTTTAATAGGGGAACGTCCCCTTCAGTTTTCTGTGGTCGAATGCAAACACGAAAAGCTGTGTTCTTCCACAGTGTACAACTACACATTCCAATTATTTATTATGCAAATTATGCAAGATGACTAAAAAGCATTGCATTACATATATTTTATTCATAAAAGCTGTTTTTAAAGAAAATGAATAACAGATGTAATAAAAAGTAAATGGAAACCAGAACTGATGATAATCTATAACAGTGATTCCCCCTATCCATTTGCTTTGTTTTGAGACTACAACTTAGATCAGTATATATATGTTTAAATAGGAACCAGTAATAAATTGTGTTGATATTGAGGTCAGGTTTCTGCACTACACCAAATGCTAAGCTTCTAGTCCATAAATGCCTTCACTGCAAATAAACCATAAATCTATTATCTTTACAGCGGCTGCAATCTGGAAAATGTGCTCCCTTTTAATTTAGTTGCCTCATGAATATCATATTAATCAAGAAACAACCTGAATGAGAAATACACTATAAAGTAAAAAAAAAAAAACCACCTCACTGGATGATCAAGACGACTGTTTTTTTTCAGCCATTCCCTCCTTTCCTGTCACGAAATAAAAGTATGGTTTCTACAAGATAAAATGGTCTGTTCTTATAGGGTTTACAGTACATAGCTAAATTCTCAACAATGGTAAGTCTCAATTAGAGATGACTAGAAAGTTAATTTCCCACCCTAAGTCAAAATTTTGATCTTGTTCCAATTAAAAGTAAATAGTCAACGTTTGATGTAGGATATGAAATGAAATATATATATACACATACGCATAAACTCCAAAACAAAGTGCTTTCCAATTATGCTTATATATCCTAATATAATAATTTTAATCTAAAAGTCAAAATGAAAAATTTGAAACGAGACATCTTATCATCATCAAAATAAGAAACTCAAAATTACTTGTTTTGACACTTCCCAGTTGAAAAATTTGACAAGAGCACGTCAACTTTGACATAATTTTCCAATTTCGACTAGTTGGTTTTTTGAACATTTTTTGACTAAGCCTATATAACACCTGCTAGTATTAAAGAGAAGTCAGGTGTTCTACTTTTCCAGAGTTTTTATGTTGTTCTGAGAGGATTTACGATGCTCAGAGGTTTAAAAATACTACATTCATTCTCCTCATAATTTTATTCTCACCCTCCCCTACCTCTTCCAAAACACAGTCTTTTCTCTTTCTCTCTTTCTTTTTTTAAATCTCACTTGACTAAGGAGAGCAGGTCTGATCCATCTGCCCTGGAGCATGCCCACATGAACTACTGAAACAGTGCAAGAGAGGAGGAAGCAATCTCCGAAGCAGTCAGGAAGGGCGATGAGGAGATGAAGGATGGGAGAGAAGAGCCGAGGAACTCTGAAACCAGTTCTGCCAGGAAAGGATTCCTAACAGAGGGCCTTGGGTTTGTATCTCAGGGTGCCTGAGGTTGCACGGCGAATACATACGGGCTGGCTTGCAAATCCAAAAGGAGAGTTACAAACACCCACACAGGAAAGCAGAAACACGCAGCTGGAGAATATCACGGAACAGTGATATTAATAAAGACTCATGCTGGCTCCCAGTTCTCTATGGAGGCCAAGATAGTAGTTTCCAATGGATTTTTAGTTCAACTGCTGACTCATCAAAAATGGAACCTGCATAATGATGAACTCCCTTTTCTTTAACACTTCACCCTTCAGAAAACACTGACGTTGCACTTGATGACACTTGCCTTTTACAATCAGCCTATTAGCAGCTCTTGTGAAGAGAAAAGCTGTAATTATTCAGCCCAGATGCAGTACTGCCCATTTAATATTTACAGGATTCACAGTACCACCAAAGGGAAACAAAAAAAAAGGTAACGCTTGAACAGAAGAAAAAATTAAATACAACTCAAAGTGCTTATTACTGGATAACCACCACATCCCTTTCTGCTACTAAATGCAGATGAAAATTCCAACAGAATCTGCCTTACTAACTACAGTAGTCAAGGAAAGCTGCAATAAAAACTATAAATGGCATTGCATCCCTGTAACATAAGCCGCCCTTTGACACAGTTCAATGACATCTATAAAGAAAAGGACCAGAGCTTCTAGCATCAAATCTGAAACAACATATACTTGAAATATTACCAGAGATAGGTTAAATGGAAAGGTTTACATATTCCATTTGTGGAACTCTCCCTGATCAAGTCAAGGATTTTTTACTCAGTAAAGTGACATGAGAGAAGTTATGCCTGACCAAAGTCCAAAAAAGTCACCATGAGAACATCTTAAAAGAAAAAAAAAATAATATCTGCTTATAACGGAACCTAGGTAGTGTTCATATTAGAAGATAAAATTTCTAAAACAAGAATAAAATTTTATTTTAAAAGCTTTATTTCATGACAGAAGAACTCTAACTAAAGCAACATTTTAAACATCTTTACCTTGTCTGCAGCCAGAGAAAGTGTACTTTAAAAATCACATTAAAGCCATATATATCATTGACAAATGAGAGGAAGAGGCCTCAAGCTAAGAGAGCACTTGAATTCGTGCCTGCGTTTTATCTAGCTGCTGAGCTCAAGGTGAACCCTTGTGTACTTAAAGCTCCCCACACAGAATGGTTCAAAAAAGCTGGGTGAGACCTTGAAAGGTCACACCGTCCAGCCATTTGCTCCAAGGAAGGAACAGCTGCCTTTCCGGACAGAATGACATTTCGGACATATGTTTATCTAACCTGTTTCAGTGACAACGACTAGTCAGAGATAATCTGCTCTCCTAGCCTTAACATTTAGAAGTCTGCCTTGCTGCAACGTTAGCCATTACTTGTTGTTGAGGAAAAGTTATTCCCTTCTTCTCTGTGGAAGCCTTTTACACACTTGAAGATTCTCACCATGTCACCTCTCAGTTTTAGTCTCTCTAGCAGTGTTCTTTCCTTTGTTTTCTTCGTAAGGCACTCCTCAATTAGCCCACATATTTCTTAAAGTGCAGCGCTTGAAACTGGAGAGAATATTCCTGTTGGGATCTTACCATTGTCAAGTAGAGCGGATACATCGCTCTTGTGATGTCTTGTCTTGCATCTATCTCCATATTAATCCTTACATTTCTCTTGAGGTATCAGCCCATCAAGATGTTTGCTACTTTTGAAACTGTGTGTTCAACTCAAGTGTCAACCCTGACCCTGCATCTGGCCTAAGAACCCACTCCATTTCTCTTCCGGTGGAGAAAAAGGTTGGTCCAAATCCAACTTGAAAACACACTCCTACATGCTGCCTTTGGTCAAGGGAGACCAAAATGTTACACAAGCTCCTTCAAGCCCAGAATTTACAGGGATACTTAGCACAACCGATTGCTCAATGCTGACAGCAAGGAGTGCTAATTGAAGCTATGTTTATTAGTTGGATGAGGAAAAAGAAAAGAGGAGGAAGGGGAGGAAGTGTCCCATGATGAGACACAGCACCCAGCACTCACAAACATTACCTCAGGGCAATGTTTTACGCTCCTTTGTCAGAAGCCACAAACAAAAACAAAACCCACGTGCACTTAGCATGGCTTCTCTGCATACTTCTCCAGGGAAAGTAATCTCCTGGGTTCTTCCAGTTCCTGCTGGGATTATGCAATTCTCCAGTTTAGTAAATATGACACCTGCCAATTGCACCACACTGACACCCCTAGCTCAGCCCTCATCAAACCTAATAGTTGGATATAATTTCACGCTGTTGGCAAGCTTGCAACATTTCCTTGTACTAGATGAGAAATGCTCCCGTCAAATTACCTTTTGTTCACTCTGCAGAGAGCCCCCAGCACACGCTTACCTTAACTACTGCCTTCTCAAATTGTTTCGGTATTCATTTTACCCAGGAAGAATGAACCACATCGGGAATTCAAAATACACTCACACCAGTTACACCAACTGTGCTCTCAGTCTAAGAGACTGTGGCCTCGATAGGTTTTGAAACTGGGGCTGCTATAAAGCTTTTTTTTTTTTGCCAGTGCTTTCAAGGTTACAAGCAGAACTGCTCAGTACTTCAGACAGTCCAATGAAACCACAGGGACTTTTATCAAAACCAGAGTCAAATGATGCTTTTATATTTTACTTTTTTTAAATAAGAACTTTTGTATTTCCTCTGTGGAGAAAACCAGTAGGATTCAACCGAGCATGTTTCCTGTGTAATAGCTGCCTTCAGCATAACTCAAAGCAAAGCAACTTTTGGGGCATCACTGCGCAGTAGTCCTGCGGGAAACACAAGCTTCGGGTCCAAACCTCTGTCTCCTGCGGTCTGTGCAGGTGCAGGGACCTGCAGCACTGCGGAAACATACCAAAAAGTCCTTAATAAATGTGCTAACTCAACACACGTCAGGGACTATTTTACTCGGTGGGTCTCTCTCATCACCTGATGTTATGAATTCCCTCATCTACCTCCTTCACGGTCTCTGGCATCTCTCCCACTAAAGGAAACAGCCCTACTGAACTGCAAAGTGGTTTACAGGAATCCGGTATTCAACAAGGCAGTAGATGTTGTCCCAGCATTTTGCTTTAAATAGCCTGTATGTGTTGCTAATAAATTGTTGCCCAGAACAAAAGAACTTTTCAGACTATAAAGACCTCTTCCTCATTTTCCACATTTGTTTACAGTGTGGAGAGCAGTTTTCCCTGTTATTTATCATCAACTCCAAGTTAAGTGTCAGACAAAACCTAGCATCTGAGTCAAGTGTTTGCTGGGTTTTAAGTGCCTGTGTGAGGATGTAAACTCTGAAGAGGAATATTTACAGCCAAACAAAAACAGTTTTCCCCGAGGGATTTTTAAACCTTCAATGAATTCTGAGTATTGATCTTACTTTAAAATTGTGGAAATGAGTTGGTGTGAAACTGAATTTAATACCTAAGTCAACCTTATCATAGTCTTAATTTACCCATTATTTACTAGCAATATTTCAAACCAACCTTTCAGAGGAAAAGATAATAAAAAAGCACAAAAAAATGAAAGTAAGAACCAGGATGAGAGTCAAAAAAGATTACTTCTTTAGAGAGAATTCTGAGTAAGATACATAAATAGGATTTACTCTTAAATGTCACTGGGATCCTCTAACCCAATTGTCCCCATTTATATATCATGTACAAAAAAAAAAAAAAAAAAAAAAAACAAAACCAAAACAAACACACCACACAATTTTGAATGCAAAAATAAAAAAATACCTGGCACACATGGTGACTAATACTGTATTTCTCTTAATACTTCTAAGATAAAAGCTGAAGGTCCTAATGTGTAATGATGAAAGTTTGGTTTCAGTTGTTTGCTTTTTTTTTTTTTAAACAGAGTAAAGCACAGGCAATACAGAAATTGTGTCTGTTTCAGCAGTAGATAAATGCTAGATAAACACTGCTTAATAGTAGTTTATCCCATAAAAATAATTCTACCCCTCTCCGAATGCTGATGCCTGGAGACAGCAGCAGTCCAATGAATATAAATTATACCAGGATTCTGGAATATGCTTTGACAGAAGAAAAAATTACAGTAACAGCCTCCTAATTCTGACTGATGGTGTTTGCAAAAGAATGTAACATTTTCAAGGCTTCTTGTGGCAACACTTCAACAAGCAGTGAGCCCTCACTTAAACAACCGGGAGCCTTAATTGTTGTGCAAGCTTTCAAACGATCATTTGCTTCAGTTCACGAATTTCACGTCGTATTCACTTTGGTTACTGTAAACCAAAACTGCACGCAAGCCTTATGTTTAAGAACCTTCACCCTTGATTTACGGCATTTCTTGTCAGAAAAACAAAACAAAACAAAAAAAACCCAAACAAACCAAAACCCGAATCTCGGAGCAGGCAGAGGGGAGGAGGGAGGGAGCGCTCCCGGGGGAGCGCCGCGTCCTGCGCGGCTGCCGCTGTGCCCTCTAGCGGGGACAGCCCCGCTCCCGCCAGCGCGGTCCCGCAGCCTCACTCACACCCTGGTCACAAAACCCTGGATTTTTAAAAACACCCAGAAGCAGCCAGGCGAGTGCCAGCGTGCCTGGAAAATTATTTGGCTTTAATTGATCTGACCTGATTTTACCCAGCAACGTGATTCTGAGGAGCTGGCAAAAAAAAAAAAAAAAAAAAAAAAAAAAAAAGGCCCGTGTGTTTTTCCCCATCTCTGTGTATCCCTTTGGTAGCATCCTCGGAAATCCTCTCCTGGCTCCAGCTCTGCCAAGGCATACTAAACGTTTGCATTTCTTGATACTGTTATTTCATTCAGTTTCAATAAGGCGTTTTGCTACTGAGTATTCAAAGAATATGTCAAAACAGCCTCCCTTCAAGAATTTGCAGCTACTTCAAAGATTTATTTTTTACTTTAATTCTTCAAAGGTTTTATGTGAACTATCTGAGGTACACAGTAGATCCTAAACAGAGTAAAACTTTGAAATAGCACTTTTTATTTTGACTCGCATAGCCTGAAGTTTAATTTCCCTGTCTTTGCATAATTATCCTCTTCTTAGTGATTAGGCAGTCCCTCACTGCATTTTTTCCAAAGAGCAGCATCATTAAAGACAAAAAAAAAAAAAAAGAATGATGAAAACATGTTAAATACAACTCTGATTATGTTAATGACATTTAATTATTGCTGTCATAATACAGACTTTTTAACCAAGAGGGAAGGAAAATATGCCAAGGTTATAAACATCTAGCTGTCAAACTGACATCAGACTATCCATCTTACTAGATGAAAAACACAATCGCTTGGTAGATTTTCTTCAGAATGCATTAAATATCAAAATAATATTTGCCTGACTATAAACTCCTTGATACTTCATATCACATTCAGGAAGCCACAAGACATTAATAAATGATTTACGGATAAGCAAGCTGTTGGTACATCTTCTATTTAGCACCTCCTGATGCAGACATTGACGACTACTACCACTTAGTAGCCTAAATCAGTGATGTGCAGTGATTACTTGCCTACTGCTAAATTATATTTCATTTAGTCAGCACTGACATTTTCGTTTCCGGATACCATGGCTGGAAGATTAATAAACTTTGTGAGCTCAGTCCACTGCCACACAACATAGTCATTTTCTTCTAATCTCACCACCACACTTCATTTTTCCTTAGAACTAACATTAACAAGTACCAACATTTGTTGCCTACAGCCCTGTGAGCGGCAGCACGAATTTTGCAGCAATACATGAAAAGTCTCCTCCTGTTTTTTCCCTTTGGCCCCAAGTGACATGTGAGCCCCAGCAACCTGCTGAGCTACCTTGTCATTTAGCAATTCCCAAACCCAGTGGTAGGCCCCTGCCTGGGAAAATCTCCGCTCTGTCTGGCACATTATCTCACCGGACTTTTCAAATAACTCCCCAGTTTCCCTTCTTCGGGTCAGTTACGCTGTGACCACAAAACTCTTCGCGTTTGTATCAAGCCTTTTAGAAAAGGAAGAAGGGGCAATTCTGTTCCACCAGGGAGGCCAGTGGACGTGTTTCATCTGATAATAGCCTGGATGGTATTTCTAATATAAAGGCACAGCTTTTCAGAATATCTACAAGCTAGAAGCTGCTGCAGCAAGGTCCCCTGACGCACAAAGCCCACGACTTTCCTCACTCGTTCCTTAAAATTGTTCCGCAAACGCGCCAAGCTTTCCCTTTAGCAGCTTTCCCCTCCACGGCACAGGAATGCGGGATACAGAAGGCTTTAGTGATCAAAAGGGAACCCCACGCAGCGGCCCGAGAGAAGGCACCACAGGTGTCGCGCGTTAACAGGTGTCTCCGAGAAGGACTGACGAGAGGACCCCGATACCATCGCACGCAAACTCCGTCAGCGGAGCGAGCCCCTCGCTCCCAACACACAGGTCCCACCGCCCTGCGGGGCCCCTGCCACGATCCCGCTCCTTCTCTCACCGCCCGGTTTCCAGGGAAAGCTGCAAGCTACTGACTTCCGCGGGGGAGGAGAGTGCCCGCTAGCTCTCCCAGGCAGGATCTGCAGGGAAACTTTGCCTCCCCTTCCACGGCCGCCTGCCGGGAGAGCAGCGGGGCCCCGCCGCGAGAGGGAGGGAGGGAGGGAGGCTGCCGGGGCGCCCCGGCCCGCCGCTCCCCGCTGCCTCGGGCTCCCGGGGGCGCCGGGTGTCTCCGTCGCTTGAGTGGGAGCCCTTCGCCTTCAGGAGCGCCTCGTACATAGCCGGGAAGGGGGTCCGGCGACCCCGCGAAGGCGGCGGGGAGGGGAGCAGCACCGGCTCGCGGTGATCGTTGGCCACATTTATGAAGGCAGGAAAGTCCCGAATTCTCATTAATATAAAAAAATGAAGTAACCGAGAGCTCTTGCCGGGGGAGGGAAGGGTGAGAAGCCGGGACCGCGGCCACCCCCAGCCTCCCTCGGGAGCAGGGGGAGCCAACCCTCCAAACGGCGGTTGCCCTCTCCGGCTACGCGGCCCGCGGAGCCGCCGCCGGAGCACACACCGCGCCGGTGCTGAGGAAAGGCGTCCCGACCCCCCCCCCCCCCCCCCCCGGCCCCGACCCCGGCCGGCCCTCCCCAGACCCGGCCCGGCCGCGCTGCCCCGGGCTCCGCGGCGCTGCCCGGACCGGCCCCTGCCCGGCAGGTACCGGCCTCGCTTACCGCGGCTCTGCCTCGGCGTCTCCCCGCCGGCGAGCTGGCAGCGCTCGCTCAGGCACTGGAAAAGTAATAGAAATCCAGCGGCTAGTTTGCTTCTCCGCAGCCTCGCCATAGCACGGAGCCTGCCGAGGACAACTCTCCGGGCTGCGGGGTGCGCGCCGCTCCTCGTCGGGGGTGGGAAAGTCCGGGGGGGGCGGCGGAGAGCAGCCCTAGCAGGCGCCGAGTCGCCCTGTCCTCGGACCAGCTCTCATTTAGCGGGGACGGCAGGGACGAGCCACCGGGGTGAAGGCGCTGGACCAGGTCTGGGGGACGGCGAAGGATGGGGGGGAGGGGAGGGGGCTCCGTCCCCCCAACTTGCACGGCCACGCCACTCTCAGTCCAGCGGCATCACCGCTGGGGAAAACAACAAGCCCAGCCTCGCCTGCGAAGTGCCAAACTCTTCCCTCTTCGCAGCCTGCTGATAGATTTTAGGAGAGCCACTGAGATCCTCCCTTCCTGGCTTGCCCCCACCCAGCTCCCTTCCCCCGCAGGGTGAGGCAGGGTGCCTTAGGGACGGAGCCTCCCCTCGGTACACCACCGCCGACAAAACCCCTCCAAGGGAAACGAGCAGGGAAATCCCCCAGCCGGAGCCGACGGGCCGGCCCCGAGCCCCGGGGCGGGGGGAGCAGGACCGGGAAGGCGGGCGGGCGGATGCGCCGCGGGAGAGGATGTGCGGGCGGCGGGAGGAGGCAGGCGGAGACGCACAAGTTCTCCTTCTCTTTTCGGGGCGGTTTCCGCGGCCGGCGGTGCTTGTGCGGGGCGGAGGGCAGCCGCGGGAGGCGGGGGCTCCCACGGCGCGCCCCCCGCCGCCGTGCGCGCCCGCGCTGTCGCCGCCGCCCGCTGCGCAAAGGCAGGCTGGCGGGGGGAGTGGGAAGGCGGGGGGGGGGGGGGGCTCGCCTTGGGGCCGGGTCCCGGCCGCTCCTTTCGCTTTGCCCCCCCCTCACTCCGCAGGAGCGCGGTGGGGCGCAGGCGCCGGGGCTGCACCGTCGCTCCCGCGGCTGCCGGCAGCGGAGCGCTCCCGCGGCCGCGCACCGCTCCGCGGGTTGCCGCTCGGCCACGGCAGCGAGCGGCATGGAGGTCTCGCAGCCGGCTGTAGCGCGGCTCGCTGCCTCGCTGGCTCCCCGCAGCGCCGGGGACCTACGGTGCGCGGCGGGAGGCTGAGGCCGGGGCTCGGCCCTTGCGCGGGCGCGGAGCGGCACGCTGTGTGCGTAGGGAGAGGGGGGCGAGCGGCACGGAGAGCCCCCAGGGCCCGACCGTCGCCCCGCTGTTCCGTGGGACGGAGAGCGCCCAGCCCGCCGTCGCCTGTTAGTCAAAAGTTGCTCTGTAAAGGTGCGCTTGTTTCGTGGAGTGACAAACTAAAGCAACCTCCAACCCCCCCTTCCGTGCCCCACTCCCCCCCCCCCCCCCCAATTTTCCCTGTGCTTCCGGGGAAACCAGCCTCCCTTCACGCTAACCCCCCCTTTAATTTTATTTTTTCTCATAGCAAATCGAAAAGTTGCTCACGTACGCTCATCCCTGCAAAAGGGCAAGGACTGGGGGCTCTCTCCCGCAAAAAAAAAAAAAAAAATGGATCTGGATGTTTAATTTAACGCACCGTGAATAATCCCATCCCCTGCGTTAATCTGTGAACAACGGCGCGGAGACAGAGACGAGCAGAGGGCACATCAGTCAAGCCCAGACAAGCGACAGGGGCACCGCGGACCGGGCGGCGGCTTTTTACCAGTTCAGCAAACTGTGGCGCTGGTAATCAGTTGAGCTCCACGTAGAGAGCCGTGAATGCACCAGCTTCTCAACCCTTGCTACAAAATAATTAAATTAATTAGGAAGACAATTAAATTAATCAAATAAATAGGGCTACAGAATGTCAGACATAGCAGATAACTAATACTTAATCACAAAAGAACAACCAGTAACGAGGCTGTGTTTTCCCTTAATTTACCACTGTTTCTGAGATTAAGAATTCATCAGCTCCATTGTAATTGTCTCTCTCTTTAATCTTTGATGTGCTTATGTGTAAATAGAAGCAGAACACTTGTGGTTTTAAGAAGTATATTTGAAGTATAAGCAGAAAATTGCAAAATCTTTTCAACATATATTCAAATAGGACACTGGAGCATAATACCAGTAAGATTTTTATACATTTGAGCTTCCAGTGGGCCCTTCTCGTTCAACCTTTTTGCGTATACCCTGGGAAAAAATAAAGATCCTTTTCAACCAGTATTGCTAAAACATAACTGCAGAAATTCTTTCCTACGAGAAGATGACACTGAAGATCTTATGCTAAGTAACAGCAGGAGTTAAATCCTGGCCTTGCTGAAATCTCTGGGAATTTGGAGAGTGTTATCACCCTGTATACCAGGTGGTCTGGATTATGCCACAGAATTTTGTGCAGATTTGGTCAAGTTATTATTAAAGCTATTGCTGTTTCTTAAACAAAATGGGAGAGGGAGGTTTCTTCATGCTGTTTGAATACCATTTTTTTCCTTGACACTTGGTAGGATTGCCCAATTTTCCCCAAGTTTTGGTGGAGTTGCTGAGAGGGCTATTGAGCTTTTGGCCTTTACTGGAAAGGGGTAGGGAGGTAGTCTTGAAGAACTGTCCCTCTCTCTCTCAGTTGTTTGTCAGCAGTGTTGTTAGATGAAAAAAAGAATAGTAAGGTCTGGAGAACTTTCAAAGTCTGTTTGCATCTGTACTTTTTTTTCATAAATTAGCATATTATAAAATTACAGTAAATCTTAAAATACAAAAGGATAACTTGAGAAAAAAAGTTTACATGTTGCTGAAATAAATAATAATAAATCCTTCCAGCCTCTATGTGTAGTATAAAAAAGCCTAAATGAGGGCAATTCAATTTTTTTTTTTTTCATTTGCTGTCTGCTTCTCAGTCTTACAGAGGTTTATAGTTTTAGATTTACATTCTTCATAGATGGACTAAAAAAAACTTTGTGTGTTGAAGAAAGGAAAGGATTAACAATAGTCAGATGAAGCATGCAGTTGCAGATAAAGGTACTAGCAGCATAATAGGTCCCAAAGTTCTAATTTGCAATGCTGTATGCAGTTGTGTGGTAGTTTTGCAGTGTGCACGCTGGGAGGTTAGCATACAGTCACTGCGTTCAGTACCTCTTGTGCTCCATGGTAAAAATCAAACCATGCTCTCCAAGGAAGGCTGTATGCATTGTATTGAAATAGATAATCAGGACATAGCTGTAAATTGGTATAATTGCATGTAAAAGCATAGGAAAAACATTTTATTGCAGTGAAAAAAAAAAAAAACAAACCCTCAGATGAAAGCTAATAAGGAATCCTGTAATGATTAATGACAAAATGTCATTGCTGGAGAGGCATTCATAACATAGAAATATATGCGTTCATTGTTTTTTATAAAACACAAGTAAAACTGAAAGAACAACTTCTTGAAGGCTTGCTGAGGTTATGAGCTGTGTTTACTTGGAACACAGTGCCTGTGATAAGTTTTCATTTCTCACGTGTTCTTTTATCTTCACCACCCCGGCAGATTATCTCACCTCTCTTAGGGATATATCTTGCAGCGGCATAAACAGCAGTGGCTCCATAGAAATCAATGCGAATGCTTTCATTTTCACCAGTCAAGAGTATGGCCTTATATTTTTCTCTTCTTGCATAGCTCCAGCATCCCTGATTATAACATCAATCATTCAGGACAGAAGGGTGGGAAGATTCTCCCCGTTCATTGTATTCCACTGTCATACTGCTTGCAAGTGCTCACTCTCATTCACACATTCACTTAAGAATCTCCCTTTTTTTTTGTCTTTTTTTCTTTTCATATCAACATAGCCTTTTCAACCTACACATCTTCTGGGCTTATTGCATCTGATTATGAAAAGTCTTTTCTCTGTCTTTTTTAACATGCTGTTATATCTTCTGCTCTGATAGGTGCACTTGAGGCACCCTTCAACTGCACTCCTGTAGGCATTCAGTTCTAGCCTGCAAGGGTACCTGCTTTTGAATTTGAGAAGTCAGGGAAGGAGCTCTGTTTCATTTGGGAAAAAGAAACTGATGATAGGTAATCACAGCATCTGTGAGAGTGGAAAGAATACCTCTGTATTCTCTTCCAGGAACAAACCGAAGTGAGTTTTCCTGTTTGGTGAACTTGCACTTGCTGTTGTTCTGCAGAGGATTGTGCCTGTATATTAATAAATAGGCTACAACCAGCAGTCTATAACTTCTGTAACTGAGCAATGTCTAAAAGTTACCTACTTCCCCGGCTGCAGAGAGAAAAAATCTAGATAATTTTAGAGACATAAATAATACTTGATCTGCCAGGATTAGTCCCCACAGGGACAAAATTGAGTATGTGACCTTTAAGGGGCAAGCAGTTTGCAGCTTGATGTCATGAGCATCACAGATTGAAGCTGCACATAGACCTTAATGCTCTGGAGTGAGTTTGCCACTGAGATTCACCTCCCTCCCTTTGGAGCTCTGCTGATAGCTGATTATGGCTCAAGAAGGCGAATAGTATTGCTATTCAGAATTTGGCTGAGGCATTAGGTTTAGTATTGTCAAAGCGAGGTGTTAGAGCTGTGAATTGAGAGTGCTGCCCAGCTGGCGGCTGCCTTTGACTCTGCCGGTTCAAAGGAGGAGCACAGCAGTTCAGCTGAATCACTAAAGGGCCACGCAAAACTCAGATGTGAAGTATGAAGAAGAGCGGTAGCTTCCTTATTAAATAGGGAAATACAGTAACTTTCCAGAGAAGTGGCACTGCACTCTTAAATGAGTCTTTGTTTCTCCCCATGTTCCCCTGGTTGGGAGAGTCTCACCACTCAGCTTGATTTCCCGGGGCAAGCGCTGAGGTTCCCTTCCTGGCTGAGTCACATCCAAGAGGCATCTGCCAAATTCCCTGTAACTCCGTGCAGCGCTATATGCAAATGCATGAGTGTGCGTAATTGTGATTAATTAGACTATGCCCGTACTGTGGCTCTAAGAGCTGTGTGGTTAATGCTAGCGCAGCTTTGTTCAGGGAAGCTTTCTGCTTATCTCTAGGACAGCAGTATGACAAACCTCCCACGCGTACTGCCTTACGCCTGTGCCTCAATCTACGGGCAGGGAGAGGTTCTGTGGGGGTAAAGAGATAGTTCAGATTCATGGTGCGGTAGACACTTTGTGATGTGGAAACTTGAACTCAGTCTCATTATCTATCTCGTGTAGCGATAAAGTGGTTCACTGGCAATTTAAGGGGGGAGGGATTAAAGAGAAACATTTCGGCAAGCAAGGCAGCATGAAAAAATAATAAAGTTTGAGGTTAAACAAAAAGTTTAATCCAAACCAGTTTTGATTCCTATTTGAGCTCTGTAATGCTTTTAAAAGAATGGAATAGTTTTTGAGATGGAACATCCTTTTAAAATGAGAAACCAAAAAGTTCCGGCTAAAGTTCAGTTATTTGAACTAGAGATGCTTCTAACATCTTCTTTCAATGAATCTGCCTTTGCAACAACATTGACACAGGCACCAGCACCGCTGCACCAAACAATGCCTTTGCCCGCTTGTGATCGGGAGCTCCAAGGATGTTACTCAACTTCGAAAACCACAAGGCAGCAAAGCCCAAAACAGGGTCTGGGACTTCCAAGTCCCACGTCCCATCCTTGCAACTCCAGTAAAGGCTGTGGTTGTAACCCTTCTTCCACGTATGTCCAGTACAGTGACAGCTATGGGACCCAGAAATGGAAAAAGAACCAGAAGACTCCCTGAGCGCTTGTGACAGGGCCAAGTTTAACAGAGAAGTCTATATTTCAGTATAGCACCAGTCAGCAGGCTAAGTTAAAGCCATAGGAGAACTGAAAGAGGCTAAAGCATGACACAGAAGAGAAAGCAAGCATGGAAACAAAAGTGAAAGAAGAAAAAAGCAATTTTGTGAGAGCCACTTCTCTGTTGCTGTGATGGCAATGAACACATTTGGACACAAACTTTGGTGTGATGAACCCCAGGCCTTTTCTTTCGGATAGCCACAGGGAAGGTGGGATGGGCTAAAGAGAAAAATGGGGGCCAGAACAACCTATTAGGTCTCAGTCAGCCAGGGCTGTGGGGCTCCGCACAGGACGATATTCAGGATGGACACATTTCTTGGTGGACATATTGCTACCAGTAGTCACTGACATAGTTAATTTAAAGCAATCTGAGGGAAATTTTCAAACAGAACAAAATTTTTTGGCTAAAATTAAAACCCAATGAGTTTCAAACATAGCTTTTCAGTGGCCACATTTTCCAAGAAAGCAGCCTTTATTAGGATCTGCAGAAGTATAGCAAGCAATTCCACACTATGGCCTTTCTTACCCATGAGCTGGAGCTGGTAAGAGGGCCTGAGTAATACTATAGCCCATACAGTTGTGAGTAGAGTTAACTTTTTTTTTAACCAGTCAAGACCAAAGAACAAAATCTGCTGCTGGGCTCAGCAGGGGAAGCCAGGCACGGGTTAGGACTGGTGTTACAAAAAGTAATTGGGTTGGGATTAGGTTTTAGGTCAGCAAGCCCGGGCAAACTTTAATGCTAGAATAATCTTAACAAGTGCTTAGCTGAGACAACTGACACAGGAATAGCTGTGGCACAGACCTTCTGTAGAGGGTCAATGCCTGGTGTTAATTACGATTGCGAGGGGAGGAGGCAGCTGCTACCAGTAACAAAAATTTGGGAATTAAGCCTTGAAAACCACCAGCACATTTTTGTGCAGTGGCCACAGCAGCACAACAATCTGCTGCGCATCCATCAACTCATTGCCCATTTGACTTTTCCCAACTTGCTTGCGGATGAAACCACAGCACAGCCTGCTCTAGCAGTTTGCGGCCAGGAAGACCTCTGTTGCTTGGACTGCCACATCTTGGTCTGTTACGGGCATCAAGTCTCTGCAACATATTTAGGGTGCAGCTCATATACAGTGTTTTTTCTTCAGTTTAACACCTGAAGAAATAATACTGTTGAACAACTGGGTCCTTTACTATATGGGGACTATGCAGTACAGAACTTTAGCTTCTTCCCAGCTATATGGACTGATGTCTCCTGGCACAGCTGCCACATCTGATGAGCCACAAACCAGTGATTACGCTGCATTGGGTCATGCAACATGGAAGAGACATCTTTATCCTTCAATTCAGGTTTTCCCCTCCTCAGACATGTTAAACCCTTTTTCCTTTCAGCTCAATTCTCTGTCCACCTGTTCCTCTCTGGAGCTGAACTACATAACTGAAATCCAACAACCCGTGTTGAGCTCCCTGTTCGCATCCCCATCTCCACTGTGCAAACATTGGTTTATGTTGACCTTTCCTCTCTCTGCAGCCTTTCCCCTGCCTCCCCTTTATTAAACATGCAAGTCCTGCTTTTCTTCTGGACCAACATACATATATCTATGTTTGTGTGGTATTTACATAGGTTAAACAAGCACAACAGTCCCAGTGGACAATATGTGCCCTTTTCTGAAAAAGAATATAGCATTTTGCTGTATTAAGGCTCATGTTTTTTCACCCTGTATCACTCTAGTCTATCCACTCATATCTCTTCTGCAAAGATCTTGAGAGGATCTCTTGAGAGTTTGAACTGCTTTTGAGGAGCAGTTTTGAAGAGTCTTTAGGAGCGATGCATCTCAACAGAGAGGAAGGCAGGCAAAAATGCCAAGAGACCTGCATGGATGAACAAGGAGCTCCTGGACAATCTCAAACAGAAAAAGGAAGCCTACAGAAGGTGGAAACAAGGACACGTAGCCTGGGAGGTATATAGATAAATTGTTCGAGCAGCCAGGGATCAGGTTAGGAAAGCTAAAGCTCAGATAGAGCTAAATCTGCCCAGGGACATCAGGGGACACAAGAAAGCCTTCTGTAAGTATAACGGTGACAAAAGGAAGACTAGGGAAAATGTAGGCCCCCTTAGGAAGGAAATGGGAGACCTGGTCACCTGGGACATGGAGAAGGCTGAGATATTCAACGACTTCTTTGCCACGGTCTTCACTGGGAAGGGCTTTAACTGCACTGCCCATGCTGCAGAAAGCAAAGGCAGGGACCAGAAGAATGAAGTACTGCCCATTGTAGAAGACCAGGTTCAAGACCAGCTGAGGAACCTGAAGGTGCACAAGTCCATGGGACCTGATGAGATTCATCTGCAGGTCCTGAGGAAACAGGCAGATGAAATTGCCAAGCCACTATCCATCGTATCTGAGAAGTCATTGCAGCCCACTGAAGTTCCCCCTGACTGGAAAAGGGAAAACATAACCCACATTTTTAAAAACAGGTAAAAAGAAGACCTGGGGAACTACAGAATGGTCGGTCTCATCTCTGTGCCTGGCAATATCATGGAGCAGATCTTCCTGGAAACTCTGCTAAGGCACATGGAAAATAAGGAGCTGATTAGTGACAGCCAACATGGCTTCACTAAAGGCAAATTGTGCCTGACAAATTTGGTGCCCTTCTGCAACAGTGTTACAGAATTGATGGATAAAGGGACGGCAACAGATGTCATCTACCTGGACTTGTGCAAACCATTTGACACCATTCCGCAGAACATCCTGGTCCCTAATTTGGAGAGACATGGATTCAACAGATTGACTACTCTGTGGATAAAGAACTGGCTGGATGGTCGTACTCAAAGAGTTGTGGTTAACGGTTCCATATCCAAGTGGCGAGCAGTGACAAGCAGTGTTCCTCAGGGGAACTGGGACCAGTACTGTTCAAGATTTTCATTGGTGACATGGACAGTGGGATGGAGTGTGCCCTCAGCAAGTTTGCTGACAACAACAAGCAGTGTGGAGCAGTTGACATGCTGGAGGGGAGGGATGCCATCCAGAGGGATGCCATCCAGAGGGATCTGGACAGGCTTGAGAGGTGTGCCTGTGCAAACCTCATGCAGTTCAACAAGGCCAAGTGCAAGGTCCTGCACATGGGCTGGGGCAATCCCATGCACAAATACAGGCTGGGCAGAGAATGGATTGAGAGCAGCCCTGAGGAGAAGGACTTGGGGGTGTTGGTTGATAAGAAACTCAACATGAACCAGCAATGTGCTCTTGCAGCCCAGAAGGCCAACTGTATCCTGGGCTGCATCAAAAGAAGTGTGGCCAGCAGGTCAAGGGAGGTGATTCTGCCCCTCTACTTTGCTCTCATGAGACCTGACCTGGAATATTGCATCCAGATCTAGGGCCTTCAACCTAAGAAGGACATGGACCTGCTGTAGCATGTCCAGAGGAGGGCCATGAAGATGATCAGAGGGCTGCAGCACCTGTCCTACAAAGACAGGCTGAGAGAGTTGGGGTTGTTCATCACTTGTGGCTCTCTCGGAGCTGGAGAAGAGAACGCTCCTGGGAGACCTTATAACAGCCTTCCAGTATCTGAAGGGGGCCTACAAGAAGTCTGGAGAGGGACTTTTTACAAGGGCATGAAGTAGTAGGACAACAGGTAATGGCTTCAATCTGGAAGAAGGTGGATTTAGAATAGCTATCAGGAAAAAAAAAATTTACTTTGAGCGTGGTGAGGCACTGGAACAGATTACCCAAGGAAGTTGTGCAGGCCTCATCCCTGGAAGTGTCCAAGGCCAGGTTGGATGGGGCTTTGAGCAACCTGGTCTAGTGGAAGGTGTCCCTGCCCATGGCAGGGGATTGGAAATAGATGATCTTTAAGGTCCCTTCCAACCTGATCTATTCCATGATTCTATGAGTCTATGATTAACATGGAACACTTTGGAAGAGACTTTCTCAATTGAAAAGATAAGAGGACGAATTTTCCTCTGCAAGGCAGTCCTGTTCCTGAGTCCTCTCCAATATTGTTACTCTGGTTATATGACCTCTGCATGTGCTTTCCAAATGATTGCTCCATCAGAGCCTCATGTGAATACCCTGAAACACACTTTGGAAGCATGCCAGCAGCCTGCATACCCATCACGGGCATTCCAGGACCATGCCAAGGTGGGCAAGCAGGGACCTGGCCTGTTAACTAGTCACAGAGGCTGCAGCCTGTAGAGGCAGAGAATAGTGTTTGCCAGAAACATTTTTTAACACCAATTCCATGGAACTGTATTAAGTCACCTTCACTACAGATCTGCTCTGGCTACAAGGAAATGAGAAATACGCAGTTAATGAGAAGCTGCGATGTCTAAGATTTCACCTTAGCCTATTTCCCCTGTGTTGTGATGGAGCATCTTAAAATGCATAATAAACATTCAGTGTGTAGGCATGCACAGCAGACTTGCAAAATGCCACTGTGACTTGTGCTGATAACAGGCCTAAGAAGGGAATATACCTTCAAAGATTATAACCTAGCAAGTTTTCTTCCTTTCAGTCTCTGTGGCAGTACTTCCTTTGCCAAGGAAGTCTTCAAGAAGGGGAGAACTCTCCAGGAGCATTTGGAGGCTAAATCAGTCAAATGTCTCCTTTTATCTTGTTTTGAAGTGGTCCCTACTTGGATATTGCAGATCGAAAAGGTTTCTGTAGTGGTTCCTATCTCTCAGAAACACACAAATTATTTCTTGGAAGGTAGGTATACCCATCTGCCAGGCAAGGGGCTTTCCCCAAGCAGCAAGTCCTGCTCCGACAGCTTCCACTCCTCTCCGCGGTAACGTTTCCCTGTGATTTGCCCCTGCACTGTGGTTCAATCTACCCTTAAACATTTTAGCCCCTATATAAACATCCAGATGTGCTTCTTTGTAGCTTCCACATACACCGTGAAGCCTGGCTGTGTATCTCATAAGAGAAGTGGTAAGCAAGAGTCCAGTGAAGGGTAGCACTTACTTGATGATTTTTCAAGTCAGAAAACTACCCCAGCTAAGTGTTTATCGTGTGACTTTGATGTCAAAGATTTAGCTCTCCCTGTGGAGCAAAAGCAGATGCTTGGTAAGCTGTAGCTGTAGTCCTGACAACCCTTTCAAATGTCTAGACAGTAGAAGGAGATGATTACATTCTCTTCTAAAGTCAACTGCAACAATTCAACACGTTTAACATGTTTACCTCAGGATGACCCTATTTACACTGCTTTGTTTTGTGGTACTTCCAGCATCTAATACTATTGAAAGATGAAGGACGATAAGGTGGTTTCAGATAAACAACCACTTTTATTAACAGTAATAAATCTGACAGATGTGTCAGGTCACATATGGTCCCTGTGTAGACTTTAGCATGGACCTAGAGATTAATGAGCTTGATAATATGCATTTACACCTAATATTTCTCATTTAAGAGTCTTGAAAACATTAACGCTTACAGAAAGGCTATTTAATTAATGCTAATTGAAGAACACATTAAATCCCAGAGATAAGCCCAAGAAATGTCCAACATTGCTGTATTTACCTTATGCAATGTATTGAACAGGGAAAGAGAAAAGTAAGTTATCACAGTCGTCACTGATGAAGAGCTATCTTAGTGTAGTCTTACAAGATAATAGATTTAGGAAGAGAGATCTGAAAATAGAAGAGCAGGAGACTCCAGCTTAAGCAGCATCCTGAAAATAGATATACATTTTAAAGATTCTCCAAAACAAGCCAGCCATGCAAACAGTAGATGCTAACATGCCAGGTCTGCCTCATGTCAGGCAAGTCACCAGAGGAGGTATGGAAGAAGTTTATAGGTAACACGATTCAGGATGACATTAACCGTTTCCCAGTTTTGTAATTCAGAACCTAAACCTTTTCCTTTTGGTAGAATAAAGGTTCTGATTTTCTTGTTAATCTGTTGTGGTGTTTACAATGAGCTCAGGAAGCTCTTCTTCCTCTGGGAACCCAAGCAAATGTATTGCTGACAAATCCTTTGGGTGCCTGAGAACTCAAACAAGTTTGAGAATCTCAGAAAATGTATCTAGTTCCATGCCAAATTGTGTCTGGATATTATGTCCAAGAGCTAAATTTTAAAACAAAGATCTGAGTAAACATAAACTGTTCTTACCTCTGGCAAAGGCAGCAGCTGACATCTTCAGGAAAACCCATATTATGGTACGCTGCTTTATTCTTGTTACATAGTCAATTTTCCAGGTCAAAGTACCAGCACATGCAAAAAAATTTGAGGTTACTGTTGTCAAAGTGTGGTCTTCAGCTTGATGCAGAAATGTTTTGTAGACTTCTTTGTCAACTTTGTCTCTTTCTTCTGACATTAATTTTGAACAAACTTATTTCACATGATCATTAAAAACAATTTCACAGTAGTATTTGTATGATGTCACTAAGTGAAGTCTCATTAAATCAATGGGAGTTCTTATTTTTCAGGGACAAAGACGAAATTTCTGGATGTATTTTAATGCTTGGTTCCAGTTTCAGTTTGTTGCATCTATTTCATTCACATAATGCTGAAGAAATAAGTCTTTAAAGAGGTTGCCAATGTGGTTGTGTCACCAATTCAAACTGGATTTCCAAATTAAGCAGGTAGTAAAAACATAGAAGTGATATATATACACTCAGTAAGTATATGAATTTTCCGAGATTATGACCTCTCTGTTTTATGCTTCACCGTGAAGTCTGATCTCAGTTGCCCAGCTGCAACTGTCAAAATTGCTCCTCTAACATCAAGAAGAATTATGTCCTTTTATTTCTAGCGCACAATAAATATTGCATACAGAAGACAGAAGGTGCATATGAAGATTATAAAACAAAAGTTTTTTAAAATGAAAATAGAAAATTAAACTGGCAGTGTTTGAATCCTAGAAAACAGAAGGAAAAAGGTTAAAATTTATCAAGTTTGGAAACAGTTTGTGAATTTTTAGGGGCAGATGACACATGAAAACGTTAACTGAAGTCTGTTTAACTCATGAAGTCATAAATCAGTTTCTTCTCAACCCACACTGTTGTGCTGGCAACAAGTAGCTATTTAATAATATCAAAGAAGCAAAATGATGCAAAAGAAACAATTATCTTATGTTCCTTTCAGTAATAAAATAAGAAGTCTATACAGTGAATACCTTCGCACACGGTCTGAGGCTTTTATCTTAAATGAATCTTATTAGGTATTTTGGCAGTTATAAATTTCCACATTATGGAAGGTACCTCAAAGATGCAGGCAATCAGTGTCACAAGTCAAATTCCGTTCTGAAAAAGAAACTTCTCTACTTTATAATCCACCATCCATTTTTTGCCTCCTTTATTTTTACTTTGCATCTTCCCTTATCTATTTATTTTTTTTTGCTTGTGAAGAATAGTGCTTTGAAGCAAGAAAGTTATAAACTGCAGACTGTGCAAATAAGTTTGTGTCAAACATACTTAAATGGTAGATTATAAATCTTTGAAGTGAATTGTTTTTTAGAGCTTTGACAGTAGAGTAGTTCTGCCCAAATGTTTTTCAAAGCACACTAATAACTTTTTTTTTGTAAATTATATTTTTAAAGTTTTGGATAAATCTGCATTGTTTTGTTGTTTGTTTGTTTGTTTTTTCTTAGGAAAGAGAACAGCGTATTTTTCCAAATTCATTATTTTGTTCAACACTGTTACTCATACCAGTTCATAGAGCTAATACTGTTTCTTTCAGTCATTGAAACACAAATAGGAAGAAGTCTTACGTTCCTCTTTTGTCTACATTCCTCGTCAGGTTAGTTACATTAGTCTGAATAAAAATTAAATGTGTACATGTCCACAGGGAGAGGTTCTTGGTTAGCATCAGTCACATAGCAGGGTTGAAACCAGAGTGCTAAGGTAACTTAGCCAAGTTAGACAACTGAGCCAGTGTGTATAAAAATAATAGCCAGTTGTGGTCTAGGGAGGAAAAAAAAAAAAAAAAAAAAAAAAAGAATATACAACTGACTTGGGCCTCCTGACATTTTTTGTCTGTGCTAGTTTTCCACAACAATCGTAGAATATTTTCACTTCTATGGCTGAGAAAAACGCCTCCTGGGAATCAATGTCAGATGTCCAGCCTGATAGCAGGCACAAAGTGTTATCTGTTTAAGATATCAGAGCTAGATCTTTAGCTGGTGTGAACTGAAATACTTGGATGTCCAAGATGGTTATGTCAGTTCAGACTATTTGAAGATCTGGAATATTGTGGAAGTACATGGCTGGACTTCACAACCCTTCTCCAAAACACCCCCTGGAATGCGTGACAGACTTGCCTGCAGTCTTTCAGCAGGTGAAGGCTGGCTATGCAGATAACGATTAGAAAATGGTCATTTCCTTAATGCTATCCAGTCTTTAGAAACATGTCATTTATATTTTCATTAAAATAAATGAGCTAAGTCTAGCATCTTATACTACCTTTACCTTTGCCAGATAACAATCAGATGAAATGTAGCCATGCTAGCAGATTATTACAACTTGGAAATGTTTACAGAACTGATTTGGGAGGGAAAAGGTGGGGCAGGGGGTTATGAGGGGTTTGTGTACGTACCTACACCTCTGCCTGCTACCAGGCTTCGCTGGTAGCAACAGAGTTGTGAGTTAATTCTTTCCGATTTGAACTGGGGACAAGTTTTATTTAGCATACGAGTATGTGATATTCCAAAGGGCATTACAGTGCTTTTGTCTTTTTTTTAAAAATGTTATTAGGTAGCCACTATGAAATATTATCAGCTCTTGGTAAGATCTTAAAGACAGGTTCTTCTCTCTTAGTTATATGGAAATACAGCACTGCGTGCTTATAGCCTTCTGTCTTTTTTTTTTTTTTTTTTTTTTCCTCTTTTTTTCATTCTTGTTTTCTATAGTAGATTTTCTCCATTTCAGTAACTATTATCTGAGTTTGCCAAATTATTATTCACATCTGGTTTACTTCTCTAGTTATTCTACTCTCTTGAGTGGAGTTCACTGGCTGTCTGGACAGACTTATATTCAGCACTTATTTCAGGAGTCACATGATAGCAGGTAGGAAAATTAAAAGCAGTCTTTAGAAATAACACATGGAAGCACGGATGTTTGTAAGTCCCTTTCCTGTTTTTTGACAACTGTGGTTTACAGACAAATACTGATTTTCAAAGAGGAAGCTGTTCTAACATGCTGCCTTTCTGTCTTTTTCCATCTGCTAAACTGCATTTTCAAGTCATTAAATCTACCTGAATCTTTCAAATTACAAAAAAATAAGAAGAGCATCTTGAAATTTTATTTTTCTTTCTAAAGTGGCAGCTATTTTCCAAGCTTCAAAGCTGGATTTTAAAAAGTTTTAGTGTATCTATATTGTCTTACTTTCCACTTTCCTATGTAAATTCCCTTTGTCTTACTTTCTACCTGCAATCCTAGAGAACATGTTTTCCCAAAACAAACATCCACAGTTTTTCTAGTGCCTGCAAAAGGTGATGCAATTGTAACTGAAAGATAGCATAGCTGATACATGGGAAGGTAAGGGTAAATATGTACCCTAAGATCAGCAGAAAGAGATGTAGTTATAAGTGGTCTTGTTAGCCTGATTTATCAAGGTGCTCATGCAGATGAGACTTCTTAGTAGGAGAGGAAACAGAGGCAGAAGTTACCTCATGAGCGTGTCATTCAGAAGAACTGGGCTCAGCTCCTGCTTTGTCACTAGATTTTTGTGAGCCACCAGGAAAGCAGATTCCCCACTCCTAAATGAGGAAAATACCCTGTCCTGACCTCACAGAGCTGTTGTGAGGGCCACAGGGGAGGTTCTGCGGTCTGACACCGCGTTGGTAAGGGCGGCCGTGCAATAGATGGTGCTATTCCCACACTTCAGAACCTGGGTGACCTGGTGTCTGTCAAGCTGCAGGTCATGCGCTGAGGATGTCTTCATGTTGTTTTTTTTCCCTCCAATGATGTTCACACAAAGAACGGGATTATTAAAACATTTTCCCCACCTTCCTCAAGTATTTTGCAGCTTCCCTGCTCTGGGGTTTTTTATTTGTTCCCATAATATTATTTCTCCCTACAGCGATTTTCCTCTACTAAATCAGGTCATTATTCATCTCACTCTCCACACATTGCCCTCTCTCCCTAGAGCAAGTAGAAGAGGCTCGTTCATTCCATTCAAGCATGGAAAAACATTTTCAGAATGCTAGTCCTAACTGCTACGTCTTGGAATCAGCTTAATAATTTGAATCAAATCCTTTGTTCAGAAGACAAAAGAACCAGCAAAGAGGATAATGGATTATCCACTGTCATGTCTCATCTGGAAGTTATCTAAAGGCTGCTTTGATAAGTAAAGTGAGAATCGGCGGTGTGACTAATGTACCATCATTATATTGCTATAACCTGTAAAACACAGAGATACTAGGATCATAAGGAATACCATTACAAAGCATCCAAACTGGGTAACAACAGTGAAAGAAATAATGGATGAAATGCCAGAGTATGTATCGCATTGATATAAAAAAAAATTTTTTTAGTAGGAGTGAAGTATTAGAAGTCTTTACACAAAACAGTTTCTTGTTGATGAGGAGAGGGTTAGATGTTTTTAGCATGGCATCAGAGATTAATTAGGTGAATATAGACATATACATATAGAGACAGAAATCTTATTAGTTAGTTGTCTTGTGGTAGCTATAATAATATATACACCTGTCAAAAAGTCTAGATACTGCCCTTTAGCAACAGAGACAAGCAGGGTAATGGGCTCTGCTGATGGCCGCTTGTAAGGAAGCAACTCCATTGGTCAACCATTTCCTGGACAGTTACAACAGGAAACTTGGTTTGCCTTTAATGCTACTCTCCAATCCACTTGCAATACTTTAAGTAGCTCTTAAGACCTCCCTGTACTAACAAAAAAAGTTTAATATTTCCAGTAAGTTGTCAGACAAAGCGTTTGCGAAAAGCTTAGCAAGGGTTTTGGCACCATCCCGGTCTTCCTCCTCCTGGTTGAAGAAGCTGTGATGAGCAATAGCAGGTATTTAACTCAGAACTGCCCCAAATGACAGAATGGGTCCTATTTGCCCTACAGACTGCATGCTTTCTTTCCCCATTGTACAGCACTCCATCCGAAACATGCACATCTCTCACGCCCCTCTCAAAATCTTTGCAGTACAAAGAGAAGAACGTGGGTATTCATGAAAACTGTCTCATGGATTTTGTGTTCCTGCATGTGGTAAATTGTTTTTGCTGTAAAATCAATCATTGTTCTTGAAGACTCTGATAGTGGTTACTTAAGAACAAGAAATGTAAGTTTATGCATAAAAATCCAGGAAACAGATTGCAGTAATAAACTCCAGGAAATATTCGTGGGCAAGAGGGTCAACAGAAGTTAAGCAGTGACCCTGAAGTAATAGTACATTACGGTTTTCAACTCCAATATACTGAGTACAAAGAAACAAATTGATTTTTTTAAAGCTTTGAAAATTAAACCAACCACAGTAAAAGTGTTTTACTACACATCAGCAGAAAAATGTAAACCCTGCCATAAAAGCTATTCAAGTAAAAACAAATGTCACCACAGACACAGAAGGCAAGATTCTGCTCTTCTTAATTCAGGTGATGCCTCCCTAGGGCCATCATTCCCTAATGGCTTCATTGCTGCGACTGACAGCAGAATTCGGCCTGGCCCTGGGGACCGGTGCAGTGTGACAGCACAGAACTGGCTGTCTTTGGGAAAAGAGGGAGCTGAAGAAAGAGTTCTGAGGTGAAATAGAGGACAAAAGGAATCAAACATTTTCTTCTTAAGAAAAATAAAATTAAAAGCCCCGATTCAATCTAATCATGCTTTTTTAAAAATCTCAGGATAGGGTGCCAAAAGGCAACATCCGTGCCTACGGCATGCCCCATAGCATCTGCTCAGCAGCCCCTCACTACCCCCACATAGGCACCGATCACCCACCTCTGAGTTACATAAACCCAATGGTGGATTAGTCCTACGTTATCAGTCCTTTAACCTCAGAGCCACCATTTCCCCTTTTGCAGAGAGATGCAGACTCACCTTCAGCCTCTCTTGCAGCAACCTCCTGCCATGGGCAAGGCCCCTCTTCCCACCAGGCACCTGTGGTGTCTTCAGCCATCACCTCTACACCAGCTGATTTGCAGTCTTTTATAGCAGCTGTCCTTCATTAGCTGCTTGGTGGGGGAGAAAGGTGGAAGAAGGGGCAGAAGAGTGGATTGGGGTGTTATTAACTCTTCCTGGGTGACTGTTGCGGTGTGAAGTGTACATTCTTCATCACAATCTTTGGTGGTACCAGCTAGTCTGACTGGGGGAAGAAGTGTCTAATTGTCAGATTAGTGCAGCCTCAAAAGGTATATCATTTGAATGATAATCTGCATAAAGCCCTACCTGTGGCTGAAATTATTAAGGTAGCAGGAACAGAGATCTCAAAGTGACATCATGTGGTTGACCTGCACTGGTACTGCTCTCAGTAGTCATTTCTTGAAATCAGATGTAGCCATCTTCCTACATTTGCAGCTCACAAAGAAATGTGTGAATTTCTGGGAGAATGGAATGGTAAAGATATTTGTTGAAGAAAATCTCAACTATCTTTTTTTTTTTTTTTTGACCATTGCTCGGAAATATCAATGATAAAAGATCTTATTCTACTTTTTGATTGATTGCTATGGTTGTGAAAACAAAGCAATTTCCCCAGATCTTGGCTCTGAATTGATTATGTATTAAAAAAGCTGTCAGGAAAGTAATTGCATTTTCAAATGTATAAAGCACGTGCAAATTTGTGTTTATCTGTGTGAGTTCTTATGTGTGTGTATTCTAAGTTTAGAAACAGAACAAGAAGAAATACCTGTCAAGGAGACAAATCATCTTTATTCTGGGTACATGGAGACATATTTTGATTTTAATAAGGATTCAAAATGTTCCATTTGGGGGGAACTGTATAATAGAAAACCTATGCCAAGCATTGTTCCTTATACAGTAACATGTAATTAGGTTCCAATCCCTTCCCTCCCCTTTATTAAATAATGTACAGCACAAGAAAAAAAGAAATAATAAAATGCCTGGATGCTCAGGACTGAAGGTGAATGAAGGTATCTTTTAGATAATGCAATAAAATCTTCTATTAGAAATATTGCTAGCACAGTATCTCAAACTGCATTTTTAAAATATATATCCAGATGCCAAATAGTCTTGTCTGCTCTCAGGACAGACAGATCTTTGATCTCTGCAGACACAAATAAACACTCCAGAATTTGGTGCATTTTATACAATAGGTTGAATTAACCCTGCATAGTAAGGCACTCTGCACATCCAGTCTTTGCTAACAGGAAAGGCATAGACAAGTATATGTTGTGCTGTCTGGATTTGCATTTCCAGATGGCAGCATCCATCCAGATGGTAGCACAGGCTACTTGTTATTTATGCTAGCAACCTTTACCTTTACCTGAACCTTTAAGTTTCAAAGCTTTTTCGGGAAAAAAAAATATTTTGTAATTTATTACTACTAAGCTAAATCTTTGTTCAGCTGTATCTGTTGATGGTGTTAGCTGAGGACAGCAGTTTTATAAACTATGAGAACCAAGGAGAAGTGGTCTTTTACTGGTTTGTGGTCTTCAGCAAGTGCTGGGCTCAAAGGAGCCAGAGCAAAGTACTGTGGTCACTGCTTCACCATGTAGCACGTACAGCTCCTAGTGCATGGTCAGCTCCATCAGGACCCAAGACCACTTGAAAAAACTGTTTTTTCCATGAAAGAAAAAGCTTGTCGACTACTAGCCTGGAAGACGGAGTGTCCTGATTCAACTCTTTGCCCCCAGCAGGTTTCTTCTGTGGGCTTGGGCAAATCCCTGTGGTGCAGACGCATGAACAGTGTCCCAGTGGAGCAGGGTATGCAATGAGTGAGGCACTGCTCTGGGGAAGGTGTGTGGGAAGTCACCAGCAAAATTTCCTTATAAAGTAAACAGAGTAAGCTACGTGCAGTGGAAGATGCTTCCCACCAGGCAGCACACTCAGGAGAAGCAATTGAGCCAGCTGCTGAGAAATCCTGAGGAGAAAGGGGCACCTCACTTCTGAGAGCTCTCCAACACTTGGCCACATAATTACCTGCAAACCCAAACGATAAAATTGGGGTTCATAGCATGAAAGCCACTTCCTAGAGTTGATTTTGGATAACAAGCTCATTCCCTTCAACTCTGTGATGAGGGCTAGGTCTTGGAGTCTGGTCCCGGCCCTTGAGAAGACATGCATTTTCTTTCAAGGAATCAGTAATAAACATATACGAAGCATAAGAACTAGAAATCAAGCCCCTTATGCAAGGATCTGGTTCTCTGGCAAGGAATCTTACATTCATAGAATCACAGAATCATAGAATCATAGAATGGTTTAAGTTGGAAAGGACCTTGAAGATCATCGAGTTCCAACCCCCCTGCCATAGGCAGGGACACCTCCCACTAGACCAGGTTGCCCAAGGCCATGTCCAGCCTGGCCTTGAACACCTCCAGGGATGGGGCCTCAACAACCTCTCTGGGCAACCTGTTCCAGTGCCTCACCACCCTCAAAGTGAAAAACTTCTTCCTAATGTTTAATCTGAACCTGCCCTCTTCCAGTTTAAAGCCATTCCCCCTCATCTTATCACTACATGACCGAGTAAAAAGTCCTTCCCCAGCTCTCCTGTAGGCCCCCTTTAGGTACTGGAAGGCCACAATAAGATCTCCCCGGAGCTTTCTCTTCTCCAGGCTGAACAACCCCAACTCTTTTAGCCTCTCCTCATAGGAGAGGTGTTCCAGCCCTCGGATCATCCTCAATTCACTCTAAAAATATGTGTCTACAAGAGAATTTGTGGAGAGCATCTACAGCTCTATGTACTTTTCTGAAAAAGTGTGGATATGGGTTTGACAGTTATTTTATTTTCTGCCTCACTCCTTCTCACCAGGTAAATAACATAGTCTAGGAATCCATATCTCACTATTCAGAGATAAGTGCACTAACCACCAGGTAATTGCCTTGCCCATATTTGTGAACATACGTATTGCTGCATGTTTGACCCTCATATGAGGGGATGTTCAGCGTGCTGTGGTCTCCAGACTGGTGCAGGGAGACTTTGTGAATTAGCAGGAGACTAAAGTTGTCACAGGTCTCAGGCTTTGCTTGCTTGAATAATGTCATCTGAATCCATGTGTTGCACTGCATATAGCTAAATCCTTGCAGCTGGAAGGGCGGGAGAGATCCAGACCCTGGACTCGGCCTCAGGTCACACATTTAAATTGATACTCAGCTACTGACTGCCAACCAGACAGTTTTGTTAGAGACGGACCATTTAATAAGGATGAAGAAGCTTTTGCATATTATGGTGATAGGGGCCATGAAAGTTCTTTAAACAGTTACGACATGTTTAAAAGTTAACACAGAATATCTGATTTTTTTCACTAAACTCCCTGACTGACAACCTGTAGCAGAGTGCAGAGATTAAAGTATGTCATTCAGGGAAAATATTTGTATGGTCAGGTCCAGAAATTATTAATTCTCATTTCCATCTCTAAAACTAAAAAGGCTTAGCACAAATGTAATAATGTTTTCAAAACCAAAGAAGATATAGCTTCTTCGGTAGCTGTATTTCTCTCTTCTTTGCTATCTAAACAGTATCACATTTACTTTTAGCGAGTGGGGTGGGAGACAGCCATGGATTGTCCAGTGTCTGTTTGGGACCTGCTCTCACTTGCATCTCCATGCTGGGCTTGGGCTGAGCAGCAGCCCCACATAAGCACCCTGCTCCTTCCTCCTGCAGGAGCAGATGGGTTCCCAGAATCACAGAATTTTCAGAGTTGGAAGGGACCTCTAGAGATCATCTAGTCCAACTCCCCTGACTCCCCTAAAGCAGGATTGCCCAGAGCACATTACTCAGGACTGCATCCAGGCGGGTCTTGAAAATCTCCAGAGAAGGGGACTCCACAACCTCCCTGGGCAGCCTGTGCCAGTGCTCTGTCACCCTCACCGTAAAGAAGTTTTTCCGTGTATTTGAACAGAACTTCCTATGTTCCAACTTGTGCCCGTTGCCCCTCGTCCTGTCACCGGGATCCACTGAAAAGAGCCTGGCTCCATCCTCCTTCAACCCACCCTTTAGATACTTGTACGCCATAATAAGGTCTCCTCTCAGCCTTCTCTTCTCCAGGCTGAAGAGTCCCAGCTCTCTCAGCCTTTCCTCATAAGGGAGATGCTCCAGTCCCTCAATCATCTTAGTTGCCCTTCGCTGGACTCGCTCCAGCAGTTCCCTGTCCCTCTTGAACTGGGGAGCCCAAAACTGGACACAGAATTCCAGTTGTGGCCTCACCAGTGCAGAGTAGAGGGGGAGAATGACCTCCTTCGACGTACTGGCCTCACTCTCCCCTATGCACCCAGGATTCCATTGGCCTTCCTGGTGACAAGGGCACATTGCTGGCTCATGGATAATTCACTGTCTACCAGGACCCCAAGATCGTTTTCCTCAGAACTGCTTCCCAGCAGTTCCGCCCCTAACCTATACTGGTGCTTTGCATTCTTCCTCCCCAGGTGCAGGACCTTGCACTTGCTCTTGTTGAACCTCATTAGGTTCTTCTCTGCCCAGCTCTCCAGCCTGTCCAGGTCACGCTGGATGGCAGCACGGCCCTCTGGGGTGTCAGCCATCCCACCCAGTTTGGTATCATCAGCGAACTTGCTGAGGATACACTCTGTCCCCTCATCCAGGTCATTAATGAATATATTGAACAAGATTGGACCAAGTATTGACCTCTGGGGGACACCACTGGTTACAGGCCTCCAAGCTGACACTGCTCCATTAATCACAACCCTCCAAGTTCTGTCACACAGCAGCTCTGGGGCTGTGTTGAGGGAAGAGATTTTTGTGCACAAGGGCAAGGGATGGTTATGGGAAAGGAAAAGAGGTGGAAGGGGCTTTCTGAGGCTGGTGAAGGTGCAAAAGAAGTCCTTTAGAGAAGCTGGAGAGCAGCATTTGTGTTGTTAGTTCTAACGAGACATGCTAGGACACAACAACTTGGGTGGTCCACACTGACTCCCACACGGAACATGCACACAGAGTGCGCACCAAGTGATGGGGGCTGAGGAGGGTTAAGTGTGTGAGATATATGAAGGTGAGGGTAACTATTATGGAAAAGGAAAAAACTACTCAGCCTTCAAACATTTAAGAACTGCTGCTTTACCTGCTCAGACCTTTAGTGCTTAAAGCAGTTAAGAAGTAAATCACAGCAATGAAATTTAAGGATGTATTCCAGTAAAGCTTAGGCAAGTACTTTCAGCAGATGCTTAAAAGTTAAATGTGTGCTTAAAAACTTCACGCAGTTTTCCCCTTGAACAGAACTAGTCTGAATAGTGTCATTTACTGTAATTACGTCTCTTGCTTCATAACTAAAACTTAACTTGTGCTGCCCCCCATTTTATGGATACTAAAGAGAAGCTGATAGGCACTCCAACTTTTAGGGGATTTAGTTAAACAAGCCAATATTTATCTGTTACCATTAGAAAAAGCTAATTTCATATAGGAACAGTTCAGAATTTTGTGTTTCTGAAAATATAAATGAATATTTTGGCACTTTTGTTACATAACACTTTGTGATACAAAATTAGTCCCACCTAAGAGCATCTATGATCATCAATATCATGTAGTCATCAAGTAGGGTATGATGTATTTTCTAAACAGAGTTTTTGACAACTTATGATGACTCTAATCACACACAAAAAATACGGGCCTGCATGTCTTAAACCGTTTGTATAACCTTGATTTTGATGGGACTGCTCTGGGATGTGTTTAAAATGGAGCATGAGCTATACACTTTGTTGGAATGTGACTGAGGAAAGGCTTGATAAAATGACACGTTGGTGTCTTTCTTTTAGTTTCAGAACTAGTATACCTATTCTTTTTTGGTCAGTCACAAATATGTTGTGCAGAAGTACACTACAAACTGGATCATTAAATGTGTAATTACACGTTGCACATAATTTCAGGATCTATTTCCGTTGTTTTTAAGGTCTGCCATTAGTGTGCAACAGCAACAATGTGTAGCATTACTTTCCATTGAAAAATAATATAGAAAATGTTATGATTAACAGAAAATAACCTTAAATAAATATTAGTAAAACTGAATATTTATTTTCTTTAGGCTACCCCTTAAAATTACATTTAACACATGCTTCTAAATGTAATGGAAAAATACATGTTTTGTAAAAAATATCTGTATACTGCATAAAATGTATCAATGTAAACAAGAACAGAAGATAGTTATATATTTTGCATGTATGAAAATTAAAATAATCTCCTTTACAATTTAGATTCTGAGGACATCGCTAAAGGAAAGAATTTCACAGGGAGCTGTTAAATATATACGGACAGAATATATCCTATAAAGCATCACTGCTTAAATTTTGCTACTGGACAAGGTGTCTTTAGCAGTAGTAGGTAGTTTTTCCTCCTTTTTAAATTTAATCATGATTGTTAAGGTTAAAAGTTCCCAATGTGCAATACACTGTCCTTCAGCACAGCTCAGATCAAATATTTTGGGCATTTCCTTTGGGCAATTTGCCATTGTTCTATTGGATTGGAAGTTGCAGCAATTTGACTGGTATGTCTATTAATCTGTTTTTTCCCTTAGCTATTGAAAGGAAGTATTGTTGTGTCTGTACTGCCGCTGAAGTGGTTTTGCAATTGAAAACTTGTACGTTTGCTTTCTGCTTTCACAATGATCTATTTTGATACAGAGTTCTGTTGACCGCTGCATAAAGTAGCAAGTGCTATCACCCAAAAAAAGTACAACTTTACTAGAATAGCAATACTTCTTTGTTAAATAGAAAAGGCTGTCGGTGTGATTTACAGTGCTGGCAGTGTATTAAAATGTGTCACGTGGGCGCCAGAGAAGGACAAAATATCTTCTTCTGATATACAGGCTCCTCCTTGAAGTCTGTTCTTGGTCCCACATAACATATTTACTATTTTAACATAACGTAAATGGAAAAGTGGTGCGATGTACTTTTGTGGTGCACTGCAGTTGTGTAATAGTTAATAATTTCATAATATAAAATAGACATACCAATATGGACTCACTATTCACATATCGTTAAAATCAGAACGTGTCATGAAACTTGAAGCTGAGTAGAGATAAAAGGTTAAATGAAAAAGAATTTCTCTTAAGTAAGTGGACTATTTCTTCTCTTTTCTCAAATGTTTCTTGAGGAATTTGAATTTACTAGTTAGAACACTCATTAAACAAATTTTTATACAGTGTGGTCTTGCAGTTCTCTGGAACACTGCTGGCCCTTTGGGCATACTTTCACATAGATCAGGCCATTTTAAAAGGTTAAAGCCAAACCCAAAACAATCTCTCTCCATCAGGCAGTGTACAGCACTCATTGCTCTCACAGTGTCACAAGACAGCATAGAGTAATGGAGAAAAACAGTAAATCTTCAAGTGTCTGTGATGGTATGTTTTAGGTACAGTGCCTACAACATGGTTTTGAACTGTCGTCTGAAAGCGATTTGATCTAATGATGCAAGTCTTCTGTGGGAAATGGCAATGGGACAGGGATGAAGCAAAATACAAGTGATTATTTAAAACGCTGAAACCAAGGTGCCCGAAGCTAGGACTTTCGATCCAAATTTTGGCTGTTAAGTAAGTTTCTTAGTGCATCTGGAATTTCTTGAGGTCCTAGGGCTGCAGTTCCCATTGGCTTCGGTAAGATTTATAGGCAATTGAAACTCTTGAAAATCAGATGACATTATTCAAGATAATAAAGGTAGTAGTGCCTTAGGACCAAGAGAGCCTTGAGAAATTTGCAATCCAATGTATAAATTAGAGACAGTATAAAGGATAAGTACAACCTAGCAGCAAGATTGAAACAAATGGCATATTTGTTCAAAAATCCATTTCCCTTTCATGTAGGAGAGGCAATAAGTGAACGGTTGACTGATCAATGAAAGAGCATAGGAAAGAAGAGGATAAAAAGAGAGATATGAAGATTGAAAGGCTGAAAAAGATGGAAGGACTGAAAGTTGAAATAAACAATCCATTGGCAAAGGAAAAGAAAAGTGCTGCCAAAAGCACAGACAGTTCTCTGAAGGTGCCAAGGTCCAGAGATGTACGTGTGTTGCTTGCCTTTCCTCATGGCAACTAGCATATGTATATAGATATGTGATTAATTTGTGTCAGAATATAATGCAAGCTTAATTTTAAACAACGCATATGTGCAAGTTGATTAATCAGCACAATGGTAAAAGAAATCAAAGCTATCTATGTGACCTCTTCAGTGAGAGATTTTATATTTTCTCTTGTAAGACTCCATTTAAATAATCATATTTGCAAATGATCTTTTCAGTTTGAGATAAAAAGTTGTACATCAGTCTGAGATCTGTGTATGGTACTCACTAGGTACCACTTATGTTTTAGTTTCATTTCCAGAGGACTTTGAAGGAATGTATGAGGTGGTGAGTGAGTTTAATTGCTGTTTCTAGGAGGATGACAAGCTAAATATAAGGAGTGAGCCCACATGCCCCTATTTATAGGCAACATTTTATGCAGCAACTTTCTACTGGAGATTTTTTCCAGAATTCCCACCAGTAATGCAAAACACAATTTTTGGTTTGAATTTAGTTGTGGTTTTTTTTTTTTCCTCTTCCATTTAAATGCCTTCAGAATTTTCTTAGGACAATTTGCTGTGATCTTAAAGAAGGAGCACGTTAGTTTATTCTTTGATTTTTATCTGTAAGTAAGAAATGGGCCACAAGCAGGGTACAAATATGCAAATAAAAAACTTGATCCCTACATAACTTAGTATGTTGAATATTTACTCAGATTCTCTCCCTTGCCTCTCACCATTCTACTCCATACGTGTTCCAAGATAGCTTTGTCGAAGTTGAAGTGAATAGTGTTTCCCATCTACTTTTTGGGAGAAAAGCTAAAGTGAAATACAAAGGCATACAAACAGGAAAATACAATGAGAGCAAATCCAAATGTATCGGTGTTGCCTTTCAAAACTCTCACCTGTGAGAAACATATCTTCAAGAGAAGGTTCACAAAGCTAGCCAGATTTTAGAGTAGTTTGAAGTAGCAGTTGAAGTATTGCTAAAATGCAGCAACAACACTCCTTTAAAAGTTGGTTGATTAGCATATGAAAAGGAACTTATTATGAGTTATCAGAACTTTTCAACCTGAGCATCCTTTGGCCACTGAATTTTCTCAAGGGTGTCCAGAGAAACCACTGCAGATGAAGACAGCTAAACAGAAACTGCAGAGTAATTTTTTCCTTTTTATCTTCTGGGTATTCTAGATTGGTATAGGATTATATGTCTAGGAGTATATTCCTAGGAGTATATTCCTAGGAGTATATTCCTTTATCCTTTTGATTCGCTTTGTGTCAGTAGCAATTTGCATATAAGCTCAGGACAGCACATAACTCTGAGAGTCCTACTTACCTCCTTGAGTTAATTTATTACATGATTGATCGTGTTGTTGCAATGAATACAGCCCCTTTTTACAATAAGACGCAAATCATTATTAATTCCCTGGCAACATTTTACATGAGTCATGTTGAATACTACTAAGGTAGCTGTAATACACAGTTGCATTGGAGACCAATTGAAATATAGTGCTTGTTAATGTCCACTTCTGGCTAACGTGTTCATGTGAATATCAAATAGATTATTAATGTTACTGCTCTTGACACGTCATGTTTCTAACATAACTGTATGTTAGTGCTCAGTCAATTGTCTTTTAAGCCTTAGATATCAAAAACGTAACAGTTGATTAAAGCTTTACAAATTCACGTACCGTATATATCATAAAATAATTGTCACAGAATTATGCTGTATTATAACCTGCATTAAGTGGTTAAAAAAAAATGAAAACGAGTGACTTGAAGAAGTAGGACTCTAAATTAAAGACTAAAATGATGAACAAAATGAAAACAGCTTTCTTGTGAGAAAAAAAATAGATTACTTATAATTACTTTTAAATTATTTAGACTTTGCCTCCTAAACTTTCAAAATATGCAGAAAATATTAAAGCACTAGATTATCGCTTTTTTTTTTGTTCTCCATAGCTCTATGCTAATCATTGTGCTGAGTGCGAACTTACATTTTCCTGCCGTTATGATCAATCAAAGTCTTTGTTCTGGGAATGATCACATAATTACACAGAAGATTAAAGAATTCCCATGAATAATTTGTGCTCATTTCTCCCTGTTAAACCCATTTAACCTGGTTGAGCACGCCTTGCTGACTTACCTCAGAGACTCACATTGACATTAGAAAAGTAGAATCCCCCCTGATTCTTCTGATTTCATCCTGTTGCCTAAACATTTCCCTGGACTTGAGCAGCTCTTCTCCAAAGCATAATAATTTGACGTATTGTTCATAAATAAAAGGATAAATGAACTCGTTTTATAAAGAAATGGTCAAAAGGAGACATGTACATTTAAAAATTCATGGAACTATCAGAATGAAAAATTCTTCCTGGTAGTTGGAACCAATGTTGGGAGACATATTCTAGCTTGTGACCAATGGAGTGCCAGAGGACTGCAAGAAATTCACCATCACATCACAAGCTACTCAGTTTAGCTACTACAACCCCATTCTCACCACTTGAACACAAAGGTCAAGCGTTACGTTCTTGGATCCTCTTCTAGGCTGAACACTATGTTGTGCTTCAGCCATATTAAGATAAAGGCAAAAAAAAAGTGTGGTTTTATAATAGACCAGTAAATATGCTGTATGTTTCTGGTACGATTAAGGTTATGTTTTGATCTACTTCATTCCCCTCACCTTTAGGATTCACCTTGAGCACCCTCATAAAAGTAAAATGCAAACCCAAGAAGACTAATATACACTACAGTTTACCGTATCTTAGTTGTCACATACTGAATATCCTGTAGAAAATCACACCTGTTTTTTCAAGCATGGCATATGTCCCTAAAAATTATTGTATCTGCAGATGGTGAATTAAAATCCAAATATGAATATTAACTTGTTTGGCATTTTTGAAGGTCTGTCGTTGGCTGCTACAGGAACATGTGTAACCACCCTTATGATCTACAGGGGCTACAATATAAGGACTACAGGCAGTGAGGTGGTAACAGCGTAGGAGCAGTTTGGAATTATGTTATTGCACATGTTCTTAATACTGTCTTTCTTTCCTTTGCTGCATTTTGTACTTCTTCACCCCCACGCACTGGAGAAAAATTTCCTATTCATAAGTCTTAGTAACTGACTCATACCTTGGAAAATAAAGGACTGTTTTTAAGTACTTACCAGAGAAGAATCCTATTGCATGTGTTTAATTATCCCAGGTGTCTGACTTCTCACATACTGTGATCTTCAAGGAGTAATACAGCTCTCAATGGATTTTTCTGCACAGGTGTTTATGAACTTCCATTTTTGTTAACTTCTGTACGAATTCTCCCCACCTACTACTCCCTCTCTTCCCCCCCACAAACTGGAAATGAAAGACAGAAGATGTTAGGTTTTGATAGATGCATTACTGCATGTTATATGTACACACTAAGCTCTTCGTGTCCAATTTACACAGAGAGAGGTCTGCAAAGTATCTATGTGTAAAAGAGCATTTGTACCTACACTTGTAAGGAGGATTGTCCAGTGAGACTCTCCATAACATACACATACATTAATGAAATTTTGAGTTAATTAAGACAGTATGAATAGGATTCATACTATTAAATCTAGTCATCTCCATTGCAGACATCATGTCTAGCCTGTCTTTACAGTCACCAGAAAGAATTAGGAACTGCTAGAATTCCATTTACTGCACTCTAGGCATCTACCTGAGGACATTAATTGAACCCTTGCTGTCTTTCAACTTGATGGCTACTAAAACTGGGCATTTTTTAGGTGGCTCTGGTGTTCATATATGGTAGTAAGTGCAATTAAGAGGTAGCAGATCAGATCAAAGCTCTAACTAGCCCAAGAGCCTATCTCCAGCTGTGTCAGGTACAGAAACAGGTCATGAAAAAGGTCAAAAGCTGTGCGTAAGATCTGTGCTACAGCTGAGCAAATAACAAAGAAACTATGAGGGGCAGTTGAGGATACCCTTGGCTTCACAATGATCTCAGCAAACATATGCCTGCATGGCACAAACTTATGGACTTGTCTAGCAGTGTGCTGGACATTTTATCTAGAAGGATACCGTGAGAGACAGCATCAAAGTCTTTGCTAAACTCCAAAACCACCCCATCTAATGGCTTCCCTCGATCAGCTAGGTGAGTGACCTTGTCATAAAAGGAAATTAAGTTGGTTGAGCAGAACTTTCCCCCCATGAACCTGTGCTGGCTATGACCAATGACTGTGTTGTCTCTCAAGTGTTTTTCAATAACTCCCAGAGAAGCCTTCTCCCTAATTTTGCCAGGCACACATTGTACTTGAATTTTTTTGGACAGAAGATAAGATCCTTCTCCCATTCTCCACCTCTTCCAAAATCGCAGAGTAGTGGCCAATGGTAGATGTCGAGGCAAGTATTGGAACAAGCTGCAAATACAATGACCCTTTTAAGATAAGAATCTGTCTCTCTGTGTGTGAAACCTGGTTGTTGATACGTATTGTAACTATGTTTTGTTTTGAAATGCAGATTAGCCAAAAGCAAGAGACTTGCTTGCTTGCATTCTTTATGATTGTGACATTTCGGGAGCTGAAACAACTCTGAGAAGAGCATATTGACCACACTGCAGGTGGTATTAGATTTTGTTAAAAGTTTTGCCTTGTAATTTACTTCTGCTGTTATCTCGGATCATTAATGTACAAACATGTTTAAACTAGACTACATATAGTGTTCATCATCTGTATAGAGTATCCATCTTCTAATTTATTCCCAGAAAACAGGCCACTTGGAAACAATTAATTTTTACCTAGAATTTATGACTATAACAGCATGAGCTTGCAGAGGGTGTTTAGTCAAGGGCTATTATTAATTGGGAGAAGTAAGAAAGGTATGCAGAAAGATTTAACAATACTTTTTTTCCTGGTATATTCTTTAGATTTCGAAGTTGAAATTGTGGCAAGAATGACTGAAAATGTGAATACTACTGCTTTGGTTCAAAGTACTGAAAAGTTTCAAAAAACGAAATAAACCCTGCAATTTTTGTCTGAAACAATTCAGTATGGGGTTGTTGTTAGTCAGCTGTTGAGTAATAACCACACAGTGAATATCGGCAAATCTTTTGTTCTTGGTGAAATAAGAATAGTAAAAAGTGTCTGAAGATCAGGAAGGTGAGAAGTATGAATTTTAACACTTTTTAAAAAATATTCTGTGAATATAAACATGGAAAACTATTTTGGTAAAAGGCCTATCTTGCTTCAGAGATACCCCAGAAGAGTTACAGTTCTCTCAGGAAATAGCTACTGATGAGAAATATGATATTCTTTGAGTTCTTTCACATTAATCCTTTATAATCCTATGCTTCTATTTAGGACATCAAAATGAGTACCATTAGTAGGAAAATAAACATATTTTTTGTTTCATAAGGGAGAACGTGACAAAATTCTACCATTACTAATTTTATCCTTTTCATTATTGTAAATTTTTATGGATGTATTTAGTGTGAAACAATGCTTGGAGATTTAAGGACTATAGCATAACCAGCATTTTAGTGTTTAAAGAAATTCTTAAAGCAGTGGCCATCTATTGCAGAAGAAATGAGAATTAAACTCCATGGGCTTGATCTTGTAGGAGTGTTCCATGTCTGTTTATAATGTAGAGATCAGTCATCTCACACAGATTTATCAAAATACCAGAGTTCAGGAGCTGGAGGCTACTTGGCACTTTGCTGGATCAAGTGTATTCTCTGTGTCTCAACAAGTACAAGTATAGTCAGCAAATTCTCTGTTTCTGTCTTACTAATCTTGTTTCAGAAAGAAAACAGCACGTGTGATCCTCTTGTCACGGTTACTTATTTAAAACCTCCATGAATAACATTTGGTAACTTCCAACTAGAGTTGGCGTTAGGGCAGGTGTGCGTAGGAAAGATGTGAAGCTCCGAGTGGCTTCATTAAGCAGTAGCAGTAGCAGTGGGGCAGGACCCAGCTGTACAAATTTAGGGCCCAGAGGGGGAGAAATTGCGGTGTGAGTTTGTCAGCTGTGCTGCCAAGGGGCCAAGCAGCCAAACGTACAGCAGCTGATCAGCACGTGTAGCTCTGGGCCAGCCAGCGACTGAGGCTTCTTTCTCCAGTTTGTAGTTAGGACACATCGGGGAAACAAGCTCAAGAGTCAAATTTTTTGGTTGGGCTGTGGAGCTTGGGGAAGAACTGGGGATACCACAGGGGATTACGGAAGAGAAGGGAAAGAGAAATAGGAGGTTTTACAATGCAGCAAAGAGACATTTGTGAGCATGTTGCTGGAAAGGTGTGGAGAGAATGAGGGACAAATATCTATGGGAATCGTGCCTTTACTTCTGCTGCCCGTGAAACAACATGCCAGTCAGATTATAAAACCTAAATCAAAGAGTGGTTCCGTGGCCCCAGGTAGAGAGCTACGGACTACTGATACACTATTAAGAAAAAGTGAAAGCAAAACGAAACAAAACTTAACAAACCCCCGAACAAGCAGTCCCGTGCATGATGGAATGAAGCCAGGCTTCAACGTGCATTTCTGTCTGGAGTCTCAAAAGTCTAATAAATGTCAAGCATTTCAGTTTTCCCCGAATGAAGGTATTAACAGAGATACTGTCTACTATCCAGATGCTAGTTTTTGTGAAATTTGAAGGAGGTTAGTATCTTTGAAACTTGCCAATGGATTTAAAATTAAGCAGGCTGTAGAAATACCTTGAGGGAGGAAAACACAAGTACAGCAGGAACACTTAAGCCTTCAAGCTAAAAAAGACCACCATATAGTTCAAGCGGGCATTATGGAAGATGACATATTGTCACGTTATTTAAAGTGTAAACACTGTTACAAGCTATGCCTGGTATCACAGAGGATGACGCTCAAAATCAGGAGGCAATCCAGAATTCCCCCTCAGTATCTTTCTCATGTAGGCATGGGACGACATAACTTTCAGCTGTGTGGGAGGTCAACCTATTCAGCAGAAATATGGTTTCCTGAACATGCTAGTTTCCACCCTCTGTAAACCACTAAGCTAAATATATCGGTAGTGCTGCGGTAAGCACTGTAGAGCTGACCAGAAGGGAATTTGGTCAGATATGGCTATCAAGGTTAATAATAAACATGTTTTTAAAAGTAGTTGTACATACCACTATGTCACATTGATGAATCACATGCTGAGCTGATATGCAAATCCATGATTCATGACTATCTTTGATTTAGCTCTATATGTTTCTAATTATACAAAGACTTTTCTATTGCTTCTGCCCCTTGGAACACTAAAATAGCCATTTAAAATCCCTTTCTAACGCAAAATTACAGAAATATTTAAGTCATCATTTCTCAAATAATAGACATAAAACTATGATTCCCAAACCTCAAGAATCTGGATTTGATTAAACATTTTATTAACATACTGGAATTTGAACTGTACAAATGTAAAATGTATTCATAGTTGTAGTTACTAATCTCTTTCTGCACTAACAGAAGTGACAGAAGACTAGAAGACTAATATATATGTTTTACTTATGTATGGATTCCATTTTTAGTGTAAAGTCACTTTCTGAACATAATTATTCTAATAAAAGTTATTCTGTGAAGACTTATTCATTCACATTGCAAACACTACAGTATCATGACATACTTTCAGATTTTAGAACAAATCTTCAGGCAAAGAGTTACAATTAATATTGATCCTGTTTTATGTCTGCTTTCAAGGAACTACATAATTTCTCCATGTCTTCAGATGCTTCGCCATAGAGAGGATTTGGAAAAGAAGTAGCATTCACATCTTCATTAAATGGATACTAAAAGAAAAAAACACAGCGTGAAACTTACAAACCAATGCATTCAAATCATTTATTTCAATGGACACATGCATGACTGTAAATTCATTACAGAAGTAACATATTATGTTAAGTTCAAAGGAAACCATAAAATCTCTAAACTTTTTAGACCAGATTTTCAGCAGGTAAAAACTAACATAGCTCCACCAAAACCATTATCCCCCACATACACCTGATCAAACCATTTAACATTCTTCTTCATCTGTTCCCACCTCTGTTTTACTTGTTTCCAGAGCTCTTGTTCTAACACACATATAGCATTATTTTGGGAGAATCTGTGTACGATAGTTTAATTGAAGTGGGTGACTAATTTTTGGTACATGGCACTGTGATTTAGATGACCTGTCCTAATTTTCTTGAATGAGGAATGTGTGAGAAAAGAGATAATATGAATTCTTCAGGTAAGGACTTCAGTAGTTCTAAATATTTTCTTCAGCATCTGCCTTACTGGAAAGTGTTGAACTACTGTATGGTGTAACAAGTAGCTAACATTAATGAAATGCTGCGATCGCAGCCCAGAAGGCCAATCGTATCCTGGGCTGCATCAGAAGTGTGGCCAGCAGGTCAAAGGAGGTGATTCTGCCCCTCTACTCCACTCTCGTGAGATCCCACCTGGAGTACTGCATCCAGCTCTGCAGTCCCCAACATAAGAAGGACATGGACCTGCTGGAGCGTGTCCAAAGGAGAGCCACGAGGATGATCCAAGGGCTGGAGCACCTCCCCTATGAGGAGAAGCTGAAAGAGTTGGGGCTGTTCAGCCTGGAGAAGAGAAGGCTCCGGGGACATCTTATTGTTGCCTTCCAGTACCTAAAGGGGGCCTACAGGAGAACTGGGGAAGGACTTTTTACTTGGGCATGTAGTAATAGGACGAGGGGGAATGGCTTTAAACTGGAAGAGGGGAGGTTTAGATTAAACATTAGGAAGAAATTTTTCACTCTGAGGGTTGTAAGGCACTGGAACAGGTTGCCCAGAGAAGCTGTGGATGCCTCATCCCTGGAGGTGTTCAAGGCCAGGCTGGACGTGGTCTTGGGCAACCTGGTCTAGTGGGAGGTGTCCTTGCCTATGGCAGGGGGGTTGGACTAGGTGATCTTCAAGGTCCTTTCCAACTTAAACCGTTCTATGATTCTATGAAATTGTTATTATGAGGTCCTTGACAGCCAATCCAACCCTCATCATCTTTCTCAGATTTCCAGAGGTGCAAACATTATGAGTAGCAATATACCATTGACTTTAAGTGGCTTTTCCCCCTTTCCTCTGCAAATGAATTTTATTTAATAGCCCAACAGATATCCTACTCCAGAAGAGAAATGTGTTATTACATACCTCATGCCATGGAGAAACACTAATTTGAACAGCGGGTGAGGTGGCATACCCAGGAGACTATAAAAAGAAAAAAACTGCTTCAGAATATTTTTAGCCACCTGTGAATAACATTCTGAAAATATCCTTCCATGTGGCTGGCTGAGTAACACGCTCCATGGATCCAAAACTACGAGGCAATATTATAGGCGAGTGTATGGCAACACTAGGCCCACATGGTTTTGATGTTCAGAAAGGTCTGGAGAGAGTTGGTCTTTCTTTATGAAACTTATAGACGCCCACAAGTGCGTAACTTGCAGGTATTCAGCTGGAGATAAGAGCTGTTGTTTGTGTTTTACCATATCTTTTGACTGGTGATACACCATTCAGATTTAAGGCTCATCAGACTCAGAGAAAACTCATAACTTGTTTTCCCTTTTAAAGGAAGAATCAGTGAAAACATGTATTTTCCTGACCTTAAAGAAAACAGAGGAAAATCTGGTACAGCACTGGACTTCAATCACAGTGCCTGGGGCTGTCTTCTATGAAAATGTCTCTCCTGACACTTTGCTTCTGTTTTCCAACTTGCTATTAAATGAAGCCTGTCAGGAATCTATTTTAACTAAAATAAAAATGTCCTGATAAATTGGACATGATTGTGATGGGAATGTTTCCAACTTGGAGCTCTCACAAACCCCAACCTGTAAGTGAATTAATTTGATCTAATGTCTCTAAAATCAGGTGTAAGGAACCTTTTATAGAAAGTAAATGGCATGTCATAGTTAATCCTATTCAAAGCTGCAGTGGAACCTTGTATTACTGACTGTGGAAGGACAAGGAAGTTTTATTTTCTATTTCAAACCAAGCCTAGTTCTTTCAATGCTAATAGGAGTGGTATCAAAATGAGGGCAGGAGGGATGTTTTAAACATAGTTTTTTGCTCCTTCTAGCTCCAAGGTCCTTTGTATTATTTTCAGCGATAAATCAAATAGCAGAGATGGCTGCATTTTAAGTCAATCCTGTTTCTCTTGTTAAACATGGTACACAAATTTTAGCTGCCACAGAAATTCGATAATTAAATCTTGCCTTGAGATCTTCTGTTGCAATATATTCACTTTTAGATACATATTTTATTCACAAACCTCTTTGTTACTCTAGCAGTCTCTTAATTATGATCAACAAATGGTGTTAGGAAGATGTGTGACCAACTGTTTAGTTTCAACGGGAACGTTACAGTGATGGGAAGAGTAACGCACATTTAAGGTACTGGGAAGTGTTATAAACTATTTTATTAAAGTTCAGTGAGTGTGCAAAGGCAACTTGGGTGTTCAATCATGCATTTTGTGTTTTTGTTGTTATTGGTTTTCTTTGTTGTTGTTGGGTGTTAGCTTTGTTTGCTGTTTGTTTGTTGGGTCTCAGTGAGTTTTCCTCCTATATGTCTGGCTAAATATCTCATCCAAACCCCCGTTTTTCTCAGATTCAGCAGCCCACAGTCACTATTAAACATCAAGACATTCTCAAAACTCAGTTGATTTCAAATCTGCCCGTGTTTTGAAAATGCACTGGAACTGATCTGAGTTATGAAGCAATTTTTAATTCTTACTTCTTTTATTAAATAGCATTCAGTGAAGGATTACACTTTTTTTTAATGGAAAAATTATTTGACGACTACAGCCTCACATTTTTTCTGAATGTATGGAAGCAGTTATTGCTACTTACCTTTACTTTCCCAGATGAACTAAGGTCTTCATACAATGGGTTGGCAAATGAAGCACTAGCAGTTTCCTCCAGTTTCCTTGAAAAGTCAAGCAAACAACAACAAAACCACCCACAATATCAAACAGGTTGTCAAAGAATGAAACAGTTTCAGGTTGAAAAGGCTTGAGTCAAAAAAATATAGATGGCTAAATATATTTCCGACTGAGCTCTACTTAAATGAATGAAATGAAACCAATGTTCTGTGTAAGTCATGAATAGGTTTAAATAATCATTTTTCATTTGTTGCTGCTAAAAATAGATATGCTTTTGCATATGCATAGAGCTATTTGGTATTCATAAAATGCAGGTACAGTGCCACTTGTTAAATATGGTATTAGCTAAAGTTAGCTATTAGTTGTTAGTTAATATATATAGTTAATAGCTATTACTATTAGTTGCATTTCTACAATGTGTTTGCATGTGATGAGTTCATGTTCTTTCTGTGTTTTGCTACTATCACACTAACAATTTAATAATTAACATGGTCTTAAGCTCCAAGTTCAAAAACACATTAGTTATTTAATTGTTAGAAGAACTCTTTTTTTCCTATGATTTAAGAAAGAACTTGCATTTTAGGTCAAAATCATCAGACTTATTTTTAAAGCTATGGAAGCTTCCCATACTTTTTGTTACAAAGTCAGAAATATGTAAAGGATCACTGAAGTTATGGGAATGCAAAGGTTTAATGAATGAACACAATGCCTTAAGCAATTAATAATAGATGAATAGGACAAATTGTACTAATTATGGGTCTCACATCCACTACCTCTGCTAGAAGTTTAAAGATGCTTTCCTGACAGAGGTCTTCACATATTCTTTTTTTTTTTTTGGAAGCACTTATGATCTGTGCAGTTAATCCCATTAATTCTGCAAAAGCAAAGGATATTTGGGGATGGAACCTTTTGCCTAAATCTATTTTTTTCCATATAGATGAGTGGTTGCTAATATTCCACAAAGCTTGAAATCATCAAAACTGTTCCAATGCCATATAAAAAGCAACAGCTGCATTAGTCAAAATTACTGAAGAATGGAGCAGACGCACATTTTCTTTTTTTTAATCTTTGCTTTTGAATAGATGCATTTAGTAGTTGTGGGTTTTTTTCAGTAATGTTTTTATGAGTAAGAGCATAAACATACTTTTGCCTACAAAGAAATCTGTGTTTGTTCAGTGTTCTAAAATAAAAAGTTCCCTAAATTTAATACTGAATCTCAATGATTGAGAGATGGATTTTCTTGTATTAAAAAGCGTTTCTATTCCAAAGCTGCTCCTACAGATGGTTTAAGCAGTGTCTCCCTAAGAACCGATAGACAGGCTCTGTGTTACTGTGGCAGGCCGGACTGGGGGGGACAAGAGCAGTCATGGAGACACAGCAGATGGAGATGTTGGTAAGGGAAGCTGTTGTTCCTCAGCAGGAACAGGAGAGACACACTACATGATTTCTTTTGCAAAGAACTAAAACTGGAATGGATGCTTAGGAGAAAGGCACAGGTAGGCTAGAGAAATATATCACCCTATGAGTTAAATCAGTGCAAGAACCTAAATTTGGGGTTTAGACTAAAACAGACATGTCTCCTTAAAATCTTTCATGACAAGACTGACAGAAAGTAATTATTTCTAACGCTAGTCTCATAATTCAGTTTGATTACCTGACACAGCAATGTGGACAGCTGAATATTTGAACGTGTTGATTTGTTCATTTGATCTTAATCTTAACCGTAATAAATCATGCTATTCTGATGCTTATAGTTAGTTTAGTGAAGCTATAATATATTAGGTTATTTATATGCCTGCTAAGTGTATATTTGCATACTAATCCTCCCGAATAAAGTCCACAAAATGTACACAGAATTGATTTTTTACTCTAAAATCACACCATGGCTCACAAAACCTGATGCCAGAAGGAAACTCAGATAAGAAGTTTTCAAGGAACTTGGCTCTGCTTCTAAACTAGTGCCCAAAGGGCCAGATCTGCATGCCTTCGTTTTGGTGTCTCATTTAGACATCACAAACCAACTGTAGGGCCTAACAGCATGATACGGAATTAAGTACATTGATTCTGCTTACAGTCAGTGGAGACACTTCCAAAGGGCAACACAAGTCACACAATTCACAGTGGGAACCACCTTTAATGTGCCAATAGGAAATGACAAGGATAGGGATGGGACTGGTTCTCCTTCATCCCCCACTCCCCCATTGAACTCAAGCAATTTGTGCAAGACATATATATTGCTTATCTGGGCCAGAATACGCTAAGTACTTGGGCCATTCCCGAGGGCAGGAAGGGCGCTGAACACAGATGTCCAGTTTTCTCTGCAAGGAGGATAACTAACCAGCAGGATACTGTGCCAAACTGTGGGCACCAAAAGGAGTGCTGGGGGAGTTCTTCAACAGCGTGTCTGTGGGTGCTGTGTTTAGTGCTGAAATCGGTCCTGTTTATGTGTGTGAGGTATTCTCAAGTAGACAAATTGAGTCTTGCTCAGGTTGTCCAGCAGATTTCAGGTGTCCCTCCACTTCAGGTCTGAATCATGAAACAGCATATGTAGTCGGGCAGCTAATCTTAGTGAATATGGGAATTTTATGGCCCAAAATATGGGCACTAGTTGAATTTATGTACCCCAGATTTAAGTGAAGCGGAGAATCATAGAATCATAGAATCATAGAATCACAGAATGGTTTGGGTTGGAAGGGACCTTGAAGATCATTGAGTTCCACACCCTCTGCCATAGGCAGGGACACCTCCCACTAGACCAGGTTGCCCAAGGCCACGTCCAGCCTGGCCTTGAACACCTCCAGGGATGGGGCCTCAACAACCTCTCTGGGCAACCTGTTCCAGTGCCTCACCACCCTCAAAATGAAAAACTTCTTCCTAATGTTCAATCTGAACCTGCCCTCTTCCAGTTTAAAGCCACTCCTATATATAAAATATATAATATTAATAATTAATATTAATATTAATAATTAATATTATATATAATAATAAGCTTTCTTAATTCTATCCTGGTTTTAGGAACCTTTTTGCCAAAGCAGGGCTTTGGAATTAACCTTGAACATACTACCTTACCTGCAACATTTATGTTATACGTATATGCACATAGATGCATATATATATATCTCCTGTATATGAATCTATTTACACAAACATGTCTATGGTTACACACTGTTTGTTAATGTAGCAAACAATTCTTTCTAAGGGATACCAGTAATTATCCTTAAAAATTTTGGAAATATTTTTGAACAACTTATAAGACCTCAAAAAATATACAAGTGAAAATTTCATCACATGTTTACGCTACTGCTGTAACCCATCAGTTGGATGAGGTAGTAACTGCCTAACTCAACACAACCGATCTTTAGCTAATTAGAAGTATGAAGCTTTCCTTACTAGAGCAAAGCAATGGTATGCCCGCCCCAGTACTCTGTCACCAGTACAGATACTCCCGAGGGAAGCACAAAAATGCAGTGAGGGTGAGTCAGTGAGGTGAGTGTTGCCATCTGGTCATCAATTTACACCCTAATTTTAAACTGCTCGATCAGGCAGTTTAACTAAATGTATTGCAGTGACCTGAGTTAAGCTAATCCTTGTAGTGTTTGCGGTTAATTGACAAAAGTGAAATATTGCCCTGATAGAAAATGATAGCTTGTTGCTACGGTAAAGAGCAATGTGCACATCACAAGGTCTCATGATGTGAATGATGCAAAGAAAGTTATGTATGTGTTACCACCGTACAGTAAGGGCAAGGGTAGCTCATCAAAGGGTAACTCATCACTCACAAAAATTACAGTCCAGAATAATTAATCGATGTGAAGTGTTTATAAATCCCATTTATGAAGAAAACCCATATATATGTCAAGTTCAAAAAACTCTAACAAGCAGGGAATAATTAGGGTTAAAAATACCAAGCATCGGATGGTTTAGGAAAAAAAAAAAAAAAAAAAGAAGACTCAGACATGTGGGTAAGGCAGCTCAGAGAGAACTGGGTTTTCTAACACAACCAGAAATACCACAGTAGGAAAGGAGAGGATTAATCATCTCGGGATGAGGTCACACGGGTCACAGCTTTGCTAAGCTCATCTGCATTCTTTAGTAGCAGAAACTACTGCCTTGTCGTAGGTTTTTCCACTACAGCTTCACAGAGATGGGAGAAAGTTGTATGCTCCACAAAATACCTGCCACTGTATAAAGGGACTGCTGAGTAACATCATGCTTTTTAATGGAAAATTAAAGTGTCTCGATTTCATTCGTTTGGATGCAATAGCTCAGAATTTTGTGCTTTTCAATGTACTTTCCAATGAAAAATCAAATATTTCTTTTCGACAGTACACAAATTTATAGGAAATACAGTACTAGAAGAATGTTTATCATCAGGTCTGGAACAAAGATTCAGTTCCAATTAAGCTACTAATTAAAATAATCCCTTAAAAGAATTCTTTATAGATGTTCTAAATATTCTGTTCTAAACAAAAACTATAACTCAAGACCTCAATTTCCAAAACATTTATAAAAACATTTAAACTAAATTTAGGTTTGCAGGAGTAAGCTATATTTTGCACAATATACAGAAGAAACGGGTGGTGTGATGCAAGGAGGGCACACTTGCCAAAAGCTGCATTTAGAATCATCTACAAGTCACCTGGATGCTTGATTAGCTGTTAATATGCTGTCTGGGCTTCCTATGTCTGCGCTTCGTAGCTTTTGAGTTACTTTAGGAAACTTAATTTCTTTCTTTCCTAAAAATTAAGCCTTTTGCGTCTTTCATCTTGGTGATCTTGAAGGCTATAGGCTGAGACATTTGCTCTGTTCTTTCAGCACATCACCTCTTGTTTCTTTGCAACCTTTCCTCTGTGTGGTAGTTGTGAGGTGTACATTTCAGAAACACTGAAGACTCCTTATTATAGCATTGGGTTTCATCCTTAAGAAAAAAAAAAAAGTTCTACAGAAGAAGGAATGGATTTGGATAGCGGCATTAGACTAATAAAACAACTCCCAAACAACAGTTATGGCTGCTGCTTCCTAGTTTTGTTTTTCTTTTTCTCATAAAACTGCGCATTTTTCTCTCATTCTACAAGAACAGTATCTGTCTCTGTTCCAGTTCACAAACTGAAAACGGTTCAATAAATGTCATTCTATTGTCATTCTGTTTATCACTTTGGGATGTAAGAAGAGAGGCATAGCCAGCAACAACCCCTGGCAGTCCTTCGGATCCACTTGGAGAGCCTCCCCTGGAATATGCTATCCATTCCTCCACACCAGACCTCCAGAAGTCTATGGTCTAATTGGAGAAAGTCCTGGCAACGGCAACTGGGAATCATCATAATTGTAAGAAAACCTTAACCATAAAGAAAGGCTGAAAGCACTGAGCTTGTTTAGCCTAAAGAAAGCAGCCTGTAAGGAGGCATGACAGCTGCCTTCAAGTACATAAAAGCTTTTTGCAAGGAGGAAGGGAATGATCTGTTCCTGTCCATGGTGAATAGGAATAAACTTAAATTGTAAACAGGCATATTAGCAGTCAGAAAACTAACAGAAAACTTTCTTTCTACCTAGGGTATCAAGGTTGCCGGAGGATGCCATCAAACTCATGTTGCTAGAAGTATTTAAGTGCAAACCCAGACGTGGTATGATTGAGTCTGTCCACTGGCAGGATGGGAAATGGCCTCTCTTGGTGCTGTTCTCCCATGATTTTCTATCATTTTAAAATATTTTCTCAGAGCAGCTCAGTTTTTCGCTCTGTTGCCTGCGTGGCAAGACACATTATTGATACACTTTGGAAAATTTAATGTTCTGTATTTATTATGACTGACAGGATTGATAACAGCTGTGGTACATTAGCATTGCAGCTGATGGCACGGACCAAGAACAGGAAAGAAACAAGCTGAAAGGATGCAGGGACGTTGACTGCTTTGGAGGCAACAGCAAAGAAGCATAGCTTAGGTGGGTGGAAAGTGTTTGATTCTCACTTTTTAAAGTAAAATGAAGCATGAGAAGGCAGCTGCAATAAAATGGAAGCTAAAATGAAGCCTTGCTTCTATTTGGTCAATAAGGACAAATGTCACTGAAGGAGGGGAGTAACTGGCAGCTTTCCCTTCTGGGCTAGAAAACGTCATCTCTGGAGCATGAACAGGAATATGAGAAACTTATAAGCTTCCTCTGATTTGGGGTTTGTATAGAAAAGTTTCATGTGTCCCCAGCTGGGAGCTGGGAAGTAGCTTGCATATCTGAATGCCATCGTGGTAATGAAGTACACCGCTGCCAAGCCATGCGGTGGGCTGCTTTGGTCTATTAGGAAATAAACTTATATGATGACTTCCAGTAACTCCCACACAGGCACTGTAGAGTTTAAAGCCTGCAGAGGAGACATGAAATTCTTGCTGAGGAAGAAGAAGAGGGAGAGAGTAAAGGGGAAGCAGGGCATTCTTTCCGGGTTGAAAGGAGGAGCTAAGGCACTATCAATCTTTCCAGTGAAGAAAAAGGGGGACAAACGTAGCTGTCAGGTTCTCACTGCTGTCAGTGACAACTTCTTGGCCAGCAATTGTCTAAGGGGTCACCAGCCTACCCTTACTGCCTGCTACCTGTTTTTCTGGTGAAAAAATTAGTTCTTTTGGACTCTCAGACTTCTCCAGCTCTCGTATGTATTCCTGTGCTATTTCTGTTGAGGCACAGATGGACCAGCACTCCATTTTAAAACGTCCTGGGAGCTGGCACCTACAACTGTTAATGTGCCTCTGGAGGACCATCTCCCCATGGCTGCATGTGGGGTTCTATACCAGTAAGAAAAAAAGAGACACTAGTAGAAATTATTATAAAATAGCTAGCAAAAGAACTTATCAAAAGGTGGTAAATATGGGCTCAAGTGTGTGAAAGTTTCCCTGTGAAAGAACGGCCGAGCAGGCTCTCCTACAGTGCCTCTATTGCCTCATGACTCTAAGAAAACAACACGACCCAGGAAAGCTAGAAGTGGACACAAGCCTTTGAAGTGAAAATGAATAGTGAGAAAGTATCATTCATGTGCACGGTTAAATTCCTCTAGTTCATCAAAACCTCTTAAAAAAATCAGGAGTAAAATCTCATGCCTCTGTGTGGTGCTGTCACATTGTACATTTTACAGACTTATGCAAACACAAGTCACTTCTTATTCTAAAGCCTTATCTTAAAGAGCCAAACTTCAGTATGATAACATTGGCTGCATTTTGACTAGTCACTTCTGATTACTGATTAAGCAGTTAAGGAATAACTTGCTTTAATTTACTACTATGTTTCCAGCTCTGACTTTTTTATACCAAATCATGCGAGGCACTGGGTAGTTGAAGAGGGAGAGGCAAACTGCCTGGAGCTTATCTTCTCAAATTCAAAGTTTCAGATTTCATTGTTTTCACAATTTCACAATTTCAATCAATTTGCCATTTATTAGCTAGATTATTTCTCGATAAGTTACCTATAAAATGCAGTTTAATTTACATGTTAAGTCAACTGTGATTAAAAAAAAATGAAAACAAAAATTTTTATTCTGTACACAGGCAAAATGGTATGACAATCTTAGTCAGTTCCTAATAGCCAAAACTTTGAACCACGAGAATTTCCATCGTCATAAATTACCTTTTTGGCAGCTCCAGTGAAAACAATCAAGACCACAATGAGGTTTTCTGTGTAAACTATCTAACCCTCTCTTTCACAGCTCTGATTCTCTTCCTGTCAGGGCTGTTATATTTTCTTAGTGCCATGGTAAGAAGATCCTCGTTCGTCCCTGTTTTATTACATACCTAATAGGACACTTTGTTTGTGTTTGGCATGTGTTTGGCATCATATTGCAACAAGGCACCTTTTCATGTACAAAAAAAACCTCTATTTTTTTTAACATGTGTAACTACAAGAATGGAAAAAATATTCCTGGAATACATATGTGGGTAGAAGAGAAGTAGATGGCAGTGCAGAAACCCTTAAGCCGATATTTATGAAAGACAAAAGTAAAAGGGAGTGTTTTGAGCACAGGAGATGTAGAGTAAGAAAAAATAATCATTTGTTGACTAAAACACCATCAAACATGTTTTGAGAAAAAATATTAGACTTTTTTTTTTCAAAAATATTAATTGAAATGACAAAAAAAAAAAAAGAAGCAACTCTTACAATACAACTAATCTTGCACTTCTGAGGTGCCTTTCCATTTGTGTACCTTAGCAGGCTGTATAAATATGAACGAATTAAGACTTAAAGCCCCTGTGAAGTAAGATAAGGAAATGCTATTACTCCGTCTTTACAGAAGAGGAAGCAGACGTAAAGAAAGTAGGTGAAGCTATGCACTCAATTAACAGTAGCGCAACCACTTAATGTTCCTGTTTCAACATTTTTCTTCTGTGTCCATAGACTGCTCTACCTGTCAGGGATAGCATGCAACGTTAGGAGACGAGTCAGCAGCAAAAAACATCAGGACAGGAGTCTGCACAGTTTAGTAGATAGCTTGGGAGATAGCAACATCCCCACAGAGAGCAAGGTTTACAGCAAAGCACAAGTTTAAAGGAAAAGAGACAGCTTTGAAGATGAATTCTGGAGAAGAAAATGAGGGGTGAAGGAAATCTAACAACATGAAAATGGACAAGGCAATGCACAACAGGAATTGCTGAAAGGGAGGAAGGGACAGTGGTGGGTACTTGCTGACAGAAGGATCTAGCAGAACGAGTCAAGAGATGGACAGAGAAGAAATACAAGTGTTAGAGGAAAATAAGAAACAGCAATCAGCAATTTTTTTTTTTTTAAATCTTAAATTTGGATGGAGAGAGAAAGCAGAGATTATCAGAGGGATGACAGGAAGGGCTGGGAAATCTATCTGTGAAATAATGAACTGACAGTCTAAGGCACATCTTAAAAAAACTCTGAAAACCAATAATTGGATGGAGAGATAGCTCCGGTGCTACTACTACTGTTATTCAAAGAACTTGAAATACATTTTGAAGTAAACCACCACCAATTTTGCTGACTATTTTTTTACCTTTACTGAGGATGCACTTTATGCTGTAGGATGTCAGGAGATAATTTAGTTGTTATTTGCACAGTACTAATAGCAAGCATAGTACTGAATGGAAGAAATACAGATTTTGAAAAATAAAAAATCACCATCTAGGGCACTCGTACACCACAGGTACTTGTAACACAAGCCAAGAGGTCTGTACTGGGTTGATCCTAGTGCAAAATGGCAGTATTGGATAATGGGTGTGAGATGAAGTGGTAGGGCAAATGGGTGGAAGGAATGGATAAGGTGACATTGGTGAGACCCTTCTAAAGAAGCACTGATTAAGATGAATAATAAAACATCAAACCAAAAAGTCAGATTGTGACCGTGTTTGCAGTAACTAAAGGAGAGGGGGCAAACACTATGAGTTGTAAAAAAAAGGTCGCATAATTCTGCAGTCTCATAGCTTGTATTTTTTTGCAGTCTATTAAAGCTTTTTATGAAAACCCCTAATATTTTAAAACAGAACCTCCCTACACTTTTATTCCATCCAATTGTCACCAGAAAGTTCTCACATATGTGTAAATATTGAAATATTTAGGACAAAAATGTGCCCCCAAGTGCGTGTTTTACTCAGTAGCTTCAGGAAGAACTTTGAATCCACCTGTAAGAAACCAATTTGCCCTCAGAGGTTTCGAGAAACCGTAAATACCTTCTATTTTTCTCATTCTACCTATCATGTACAAAAATCAGGGCCACTGCTGTTAAGGATAAATGGTGAATTTTATAATTTAGGGATAATCAGACAATGTTGCAGCCAACACATTCTAAGCAGTAGCTCCTTGTTTGCAGACTGGGGTCCGCCAAGGTCAGCTTTTGCTGCAAAGGCAGGTTTTATGCCTGGTGTAGCATATGAAGGCATACAGACTGTGGGGTGATTGAAAAGTTGAAACCAAAGAGACCGGGCAGTTAGCCATTGCTTTGTGCCACATTTGTGTCTGCTCTACACAAAATAAAAGTTTCACTTACGTTCCTGGCACTTTCTTCTTCGAAAGGAAATACAAGGCAGCAGCTGTAATTTTAATCAGCAAGAAACCGATACACAGCCCAATCCAAATATCTGCAAAATCAGAGCAATCAAAGACATAAATAAGTAAAAGGCAACACTCAAAGAATGAACTGGAAGGTATTTCTTTCTTTTCACAGACCCACCATTTTGAAGGAGACTTGGAGGCTGAAGAGGCTTGGCACTTACGTGGCAACGGTTTCCTTTCCATTCTTTTCCACATCTGTGAGTAAAACAACAATTTTTGAGAAAGGGAGAGGCAGGATCATAAACAGTGACAAGCACACCAGAAATGCAAACCCTTCTGAGTACTTTTGCCGGTGAGTGAAGCTCACACAAGAATCACAAAGAGCGGCATCAAAAGTTAATAGTATGCAGTGTAAGTGAGAAATACACAAAACAAACCTAAGAGAGAGAAAAATAAAACAAAACAAAGTTCAAAGATTAGAATTGGCTGCCTTGCCCAAGTTGCCATCATGTTGCTCTCCCACAGCAAAAGACATTCCACACCTAAATTTCAAGCGCCCCACCTGTTGAGCTGAACCCCACCCCGAGTGTCACACTGGAATGACTTCTACCAACTTTTCAATTCTCTGCGTGGCTGGGGGTTTATAAGCGTCATAAATTTTCAACTTCTCTTTTAAAAAAGGAGCGTAACAAAGAAGCGATGGTAGTAATCCAGTTTCAGTCCTACTAATGTCGCATAATAGGAAATTAGGTTTACCTCTCATAATTTCTCTCTTTATAGTTTCACAAACTATTAACGGGGGTGGATTGTATATTGAGTTGCTTTCTCACTGTATCAGCAACATTTTTTTCATAGTCCAATTTTTATAAGGTAATATCTATTTCGTAATTGTGTTTTCCTCTCCTGCCCTTAAATGTATAATATGAAATCTCACATATCCACAATTAAATCTTTATGTTAAGGCTATTTTATTTGAACGCGTGAGAGAGAACTTCATGTTGGTTGCCATAGTTTAGCACATGGTATTGCCCCTGTGCCTTACCCCAGCAGTGGCACACTGAGTTAACTGAGGCAGCCTGGAGGGAGAGCAGTATTTCATTTTCCCGGAAAATGAGTGTGGTGGATGCAGGGAGAGGGAGGGTAGGACGATAGGAGCAGCAAGCGTCTGTCTGCAGTCTCAGTGAGATTTAGGAGAATCCTGAAAGGATCAGGGCATGTCAGGAAGCAGATCTATATCCCAACCTCAGACATGGCAGGAGGAAGATGACTTCACTAAAGACCGAAAGAGGCTGATGAGGGATTTGTTGCAACTCAGGAGACCATTGAAAAATAGCGGGCAGAAAACGTGCTGGGAGGAAAGTACCAGCCCTATTCAAATGCAGTGGGCAGAGAGAGATTTATTTAATCCATCTTACCTCACAGACCTGAGTTTTCTCTGGTTAGAGGGTTACCTTGTTCAAGGTTAGTGATTGATATACTAATGAATCCTAGCTTTAGTGACTGGAACCAGTAGCACATTCCGATATGCTCATTTTAAAGAAAAAGTGGCACGATTTTGGCTGACAGCTCTGGCTGAGTTGGAGACACATTGTACTCAGTGACGGAATATATCTGGTCCCTTCTGTCCTTCTTCTTCAGCATACTACAAAAAATCATGTCATTCATAAGCTGTTCTTTTATGCGGACTGATGATTTTATACAAATATCAAATTGCAGTTGGGCTCATACCAAGCCCTGTGGATCCATGTAGAAACATTGCAATCTGATGGTAATCACCCATCAAAATCATTTTCTGATTGCTCTCGATTGTATAATTTCCTTTCTCCCCACTTGCCAGATTTTCTGTTGAGCTAGATATGCTTTTAACCAAAATTGCCCTCTTTCTTGTCACTGCAGAACTTACTTGACTGTAAAAAAAAAAAAAAGAAGGAGAAAACAGATTTGCAGCTGTGCACAAGCACTACTCAGACATGGCAAGAGAGGGGCCATCTGCTGCTCTGGAGCCACCGGGGCATGGCTCAACTCAGAGCTGCCAAGAAGTAGTTCTCCTAAAGCAAGTGTGTGTATTGGTAAGAGTATGGGAAAATACCAGTATGGGAAAACTACCCAGTGATAACTAAATATATCTTCTCATATGCAATGTTTCCATTTATTGATGAAATATTTCCACATATTCATGCTCTCTGTGTTTGAATTATGAGTAAAAAAGTTAAACACCTTTTAGTCTTATACATAACTAGTTTATCCCCCTAAACGTTCATACAGGTTTTATAATCAACTACTACCTACTTCAGGTTGGCCATTTATTCCCCTCCAAATCTCTGAATCCAACCAGTATTGTTTTGTGTTACATGACACATGCCACTTAGGAATCTGATGTCAGACTATCAGCATGTGTGATTTTGTCCAGTGAAATGATTTTCTCTGTGTGGAACTAGGTTGTTACCAAAAGTGTCACCTTATAATACTGCAATTACTTATAAAAAAAAAAAAAATCAGGTAAAAAAATTGCTTAAGGTGGATCAGAGAGAGTATCTCTGAAACTCGGTAAGTGATTAAGACAAATTCAAAACCAGATAGGCGGGAAAAATATTGTAAAGCAAAAGCATGGGGACTGTTTAAAGGGGAGAATGGAGGCAAGGCAAAACCAGAGAGATAGTAAAGACAACACAGGTCATCCTCAAAGACCAGGATGGAAAAGGAGTTCTAAACAGCAAAAAACTTGAGGAGTGAGTATATCAGTTGGTTATGAACTCCCATTTGTATCTTCACACGTTAATTTATTTGTTCATTTTTATCTTTGGCAGGGGAACTTAGCAATCATCACTGCCACCGAGGTAAAACATAAGACTATCAGAAAAATCCAGGTTATAAATTGGAGAGTCATTCAACTCTTCCTAAGGTTTGGCAGTACATTACTTACAAAATGCCACCTTCTCAAGTTAAAAAACAACAACAAACAAACAAGAGAAAATAAGAGCTACAGTTAGCTGAGAAGCCTGTAACTTCCAGCAAGGCTGCAAGAAAATCTAGGGAAAATCGTTCATTAACATCTTTGGCTCTTAGCTGATAGAAACACTGCCTCTGGGTTTTACCGAAGCCAAGCATTTCTGCGCAAAGAACAGGGGGGAACTTGTCTTAAATATCCAAAACAATCATGTATTATAGATGTCTTACAAGATTTTGATCCTTTTATATCTACCCTCTGTAGAAACTCTAGCTGACTACAGTGATAGCTGTGATGGAGAAACCGCTCTCTAACTTGAGGGGAGAGAATAGAATGAGATTTTTAACGGCACCAGTATCTGCCAATAACTCATATTAGAGTCAGTAACAGTTCTAGACCATAAATTTAAAGCAAAATATAAATAATTCTAAACAAGCTGCTCCAGTTATTTCACTCCATCGAAAAGTTGAGGGATATTTTCAAAACAGATAAATATTTTGGGCCTGATCTTCTATAGGATAGTAGGAGATTACGACAAGAAATCCAGAAGATGATTGAGAATATTTTACAGGTCTGAAAAAGCTATTCCACTATATATCACTTTATATTAAATAAAATCCAGAAACCATTGCAGGCCGTAACCAACCAATCAAACTATTTTGGAAGCTAAGCAAAACTTACACAACAAAACACAGAATCTATTGTCCTGAAGGAATGAGGTAGATGTTACCCACTTCTTCTCTGAGTCTGACTCTGCAGCCAAACAACCTGTGCTGTCCTTTGCAACCGTGTGAGGGAGGGCTTGAAATGATATTATTCTCATCTAGTGACATTTCCTGTAGACTTTACTTTCTCTCCAACGTATGGAGGACTGGGTGGTTGGTAAAAGAACAGAAGTCTCTCTCTTTTCATCAAGGAATAAACCAAAACTATCCAGAAAAAAGGTGCAAAAAGCAAATTCCAAATCAAGTGGAATTGTTAGTCAATTAGTTCATAGTGGACATGGAAGAGGTTTCCTTAGTTTTTTTTGTGCTGAGGGCACAGAATACATATTCCTGTGCTTTTGCAATCACAATTATACAGTCTCGACCCCCAGACTTGGGCCTTTGGCTGTTACTGCAAAACCGTATCAGTGAATAACAGTAATAATATCAGGCAGCTGTATAGGAAATGGAGTCAAACTTCACCTTTCTACTGTGCAGTCCTTGACACATGCAATCCTGAAGTGAACTGTAATTACCCTAACAGCTCCAGGTAGGTCAGAGCAGCCTGTGGTACGCACCCAAGAGATGGCGCACTTGAAGTCCAGTTAATGAAGGAGAACACTCTTAATTACCTCCACACTGTTGTGCATGGACGGTACTTACAGCACTTTACGTTCAGTTGGGAGGCAGATGAGTTGCTTCTTCAAAGTCACTATTAGCTTCCTCTCTGACGAGAGCAGCTGGGGATACGCAAATGCTGATGTGGTGGAAGGACCTTACAGAGTGCAGATCAACCATGTCTTCTGGGCAATGTGTTAAATCTTCATTAGCAGGGTAATGGGAATTTTGAAGAGCTTCCTTAATAATCCTTTTCTGCTATTTTATTTTTAAGACAGACAACTCTGTAAAGGCTCTGAATTTATCTCTTGAGCTGTGAAGCTGAAATTCCACATTATTTATGTACAATTAATTTCCTTGGACTAATTACATCTTGACTAATTAGCAGCGGCACATTTTACATGAGTCTTAAGCTTATCTGAAATACAGAGATAGCCATTGCAATCCGTTCAGATAGGAAGCTCCTCATGGTTGAAACAGGAGGAGCAAGGAAGACAGATGAAATAGCACTTGAATACTTCCATCCCAGTGCACATCCTAATCTATCCTGCCTGACAAAATGTCTTCTACTATTAGCAAGTTCTTATGGCAGAGTCACCCTGGAGGAGAGACCGTTAACCCTCCAAATTTGTTTCTAGGATTTCCGACTCATTATTTCCTAATATAGATATTGGTAATGCGGAGGAATGAACTTAGCGCTGCCTGTGTTGCTGCACCCTGTGCCTGCCGTTATGGATCATTTCACTCAGAACAGAAAATAAAAACCGGACAAGATGTCTGTTGTTTTTGATGTTCATTCAGGGCAGGTTTAATTTACGAGGACATGTCTGGTTGATACACTGCTGCATTTCAGAACATCGAACTTTGTGCTGTATTAAAGGTAGCATATGCAAAACTCAAAATAAATACAGATGTGTACTTGATTGCTCATTTTCCTCCTGGCATCTGATCCCTTACTTCTGCAATTATTTTCTCTGGTCTGAGATAGATAAACTCTACCACTCTAATGCATATGTATTACTCGTATTACATATGGCTCTTGGGTAGGGGCAAGTGGCAAGAGAGGAGTTTTGCAGTAGGGAATCAAGTCTGTGACCTCCAAGAACGAGCATGAACATAGCTCCTCATTAACTTGGAAAGAAAATGTTCCAACAAGCTGTATTTTCAAGGAAGACTTTGATGCATGTGGAAAGGTGAATGCTGAAATCTGTTGGGTTTGAGGTTTTTTTCTTTTGCCGCCCCCGCCCCCCCCCCCGGCAGTAATCACTAACGTTTCATAATGACTAAGGTTGTTCAGTATAAAGCAGTGTTCTGCATTTTCATTTTTGAAAGTTGTTCACTTTTGTCAATATATTGGTTTCACTTTTCTCAAGAGCCCTCATGTTTTATGCTGAACCTGATAAAATGTTAAAAAAAGTATTAAATCATATGTGATGTTAATCTAGCAGCATTCAGAGGACTAAGTACTAAATATTCATTCAGCATCTCCTCTGCACTTCTTCAGATTTAATAATTTAAGTGCCAATCTTGTTTATGTTAAAAAAGATTTGCATTAAATGGTGGATTGAACATGAAGAAAAATGTCCTGAAATGTTAATCAACTTCTGTGATCATGGAAACGCCTATAGAATAATTATTTTTACTTATTTATTTAAATCTACACAACTTTGTAAAAGGAATCTATCAACAAATAATGGAGAGAAAACAGAAAAATTGGCCACCAGACAAACAACAGTGACCAAAGCGGATTCAGCCCACAGGAATTTTGTAAGTAGATGGGAGTGAGGTACACTCACCGTGTGATAAATGTAAAGATGGCACTAATTTCTATTTTTGTCTACAAGTGTCCATAACATAGCTGATTTGGTTACTGACAGAAAACAATTAACAAATGGGAAGTACAGAACTAACCATTCCTACTTGCAAGAGATTTCTCAACCGTTCTCACCAATACCTCTTGGCCAAAGTCCACCTTTTCTCTGCTGTGAGACATTATCTGCTTTCTTATTTTTACCGAAAACATTTGTCATACAGAAAACCTAATCTGTTAGCTCAAGTGTACACTCAGAATAACCAACAGTTAGTCAGCTAACTATTTAGTGTGCACGGTATCGGTAGTGTGTAAATTAAGGCAGTAACATATGGATGATTGTAGTTATATTTTCCTCTGAGTACGACTGTAGATATTGTAGTATCCTCTAGAGACAGTACTTACTTACGAATCTGCCACAGCGCACCAAGCCGGTGTCTTCTGTGTGACCCCAGATTTGCTATTGCTGTGTTTATAACACATTTGCTATGTTTATAATACATTACACCGGTGTTATTACGCGAGTGCTGACTTTATTCAGGAGCTGTGCCATACCCATGGAAGCTGAGGCTACTCCAGGAGTGGTGACAGAAGATACGGCAGAGGAAAGAAACGCAATGCACAATTTAGATTTAGTTCTTTGCAGAAAATCGAGACTTTACATCCCTCTGCTATATCAGTGTAGAAGTTTCTCTGCTCATGAGCCTTTGCAATCAGTGTTATCCAAATAAGCTTCACTAGATACTTATGAGTATGATGAAAACAGCAACTCTCCATTCCGCTATGGGGAAAAAGTAACCTCTACTTCAGCAATGTGGTTATCTGTTTGTACGCTATTATTAACATACTCAAAGATGAAAAAGCATACTCTCTGATCAGTCTTTATTGATGAATCAAAGCATACAAAATTCCAATAGTGACTGTTGTGCGAATGGCCTTAGAAGACATCATACTTATGATGAGCGTACCCTGTCGCCTGCTGGCTGCAGCAGGAGATAGGACCCACATTACTCCACTCGTGGTTAATCTCACAGGAGATGTGGGACAAGATGAAACCTCCCTTGGTAAAGACAGGTGAAGTGGATGGTAACTTTGAATGTCAAGAAGCTGTAGCATGTGGGTAAGGACACATTAACCCGCTAGGAGAGAATCTGAAACAGTGTACACAGTTCTGACCATTCAGGTTCGGGAAGATGGAACAAGGCAGAGGAGGACTACTAAAATGAGCAGAAAAATAGAAAGTCTGTCTCACAAGAGGATTACAAAACAGTTCAGCGTGTTTAGTCTACTGAAACTAAAGCTGGAAGGCACATGGCTTTTCTGTAGAAACAATTTGCAGGATAGACAACAGAGTTATTGAGGGACTTTTTAGGTTAATGGAGGATATTGGCACAAGCACAAAGGGGTATAAACTGGCTGTGAATAAACTGTAAGGAAATTATTAGAAAGCATCCAAACCAGAAGGTCAAGGCTTTTAACCTTCCTGCATTTCTCACAGCATATTTCTTCAGGAGAGTCAGCTGGTACCTTCTGTACGTGGTACCACATACTCCAAAGATCCTAAGGTGCTGGAAATTCCCAGTAACGCAGCACATTAGAGAGCAATATGTAAGCCCCATAACTGGTCATAAAAGAAAGCTAACTAAATTTCTGAATAGAAATATATGATGTGACCATGCGTGATACCAAGGGCCTGGATTTGAGGACTCAGATAAAGCTTCTATTCTGAAAACTGCTAAAATTCAGAAGTGCCAAACACAAAACAATCAACATGAGGCAGGGTAATATGAGCTATAAACAGGTTCTAAACGAAATGTAAGTACTCTGAGAAAAGATGTGCGCATCCTCATAGATTACTCAATGAAAGTAACTGCTCACTGTTTAAAGAGTAAGACAGAAGACATTAGAGATTACAGTGATTAAAATCTTATGGCAGAGACCGAAAAGATCAGATTTAACGTATACAGAAGATGAGTGGGAGCAGATATGATGAAGGTAAACAAAATGATATATGGCAAATGGAAGAAAAATTGTATGTTGCTGTCTATCTTCTAGAACATTCAATCAAAGTGAAAGGAAATACATCTTAAACTAATAATAAGGAAGCTATTTGTCACATAGTTCTTAACTGACCTGGGGGAATCTTGCCATAGCGAGTCTTAGAACATAATGATATGTACTGGAGAGAGCTCCTTAAAACAGAGAATGAAACTCTTTAGAGATTGCAGAGCTTAAAGTGCTAACTGATGGCAATTTGGAAGAATATTCGTATATTGGCGTCATCATTTTCTAAATGTGTTTTCTGGTTTCTTTGCTCCCAGGGTGTGCTATCAGCTACTCCCAGGTCCCCAGCATGATCTACTGTGATTACTCATTGCTCTTAGAGCCACAATGAGAGGTTCTAATTACAGCCTGCGTTGATAAGAAAAGGTAACTGTTAGAAGGAAGGACTCGGTCAGTGTATCTAATTGCTTTTTATATAGATACACGATGAAGCTGTGGTGACCAATTGTAAGGTTTAGAGTGGCACTTATTTTTTCTAGCGTTAACCACCTGAGAGTACCTACAGAGAGCCCAGACAAGCTTGGACTATGTGAAAAAAAAAGAGAGGAATCCTCATCTGGGTCCTTTACCATTGGTTATAACAGTGTCATGATGACAAGTTCAGATTAGATAGGTGCATTTAGCTGTTACACAGTTAGGCAAGGGGAACAACACCTTAATGCTGGCTGTTAAATGTTTAAACAGAAAACAAGCAGCATCTGATGTTAGAGTGGGAGCAGAAGGGTGAGCTTTGTATCAGGGACAGAAAATACTACCTTAATGCTTCAGTCATTTTAAATAGAGATGAACGGAATTTCAGAGCAAATATTTCTTCACTGAAATTAGTGGACACATGAAACATGCTTGATCTCCTGCCTGATGTTTTTTTTTTCTGTCTGGCTCCTGTCCTAAAACCCTCAGAAGGAACCCAAATTTTGAAGTTACTCTACTAACGATTACACTGATTTGAAAAACAAATCACTTTATGGCTTCACTAAAATTCTTCCTGATTCAAACCGGTGTGGCAGTCTTGAACATGGCAGATTTTTTTCAGTGTGTTTTATCCAATCACAAGGAAATGCAGACCTATATGGAAAATATTTGCTGTGTCGTTTGCTTTTGTATCTACTCTTCAGCGAAATAGGCCCCAGCAGAATTCACTGAGGGCTGCTATGTAGCTCACACTATTTTATGGCACAGATTCATTCAGTTACAGCAATGAAACAGAAGTATGTACTCACAGCAGACGGTCAGGCCTGAAATTCAGCATTTCAAACAATTATGTTCTTTTTTATGCTACCTTTTCCCACCTTCTTAAATAATAGTTTTCTGATAACAGACTTTCTGCTGTCATAAAATAACACTGGTGGTTAAAAGCCCCAGTGAGACAAATCACGAAGCTACTCCTGGCACTGAAGGAAGGACATGGTGCTAGATTCAACAGGGAAATGACTATCCACTTAGATAACCATTAAAAAAAATAAAACTCTTAAGATTTCTTCCAGAAAAAAAAAAAAAAAAGGAATTTTCTCTAGGACAAAACCAGTATTTCAACCTAACTTTATTTAAAGGTCAAACCCCCTGAACGCATATGGTTTAATTCTAACTGATGCTGACATGAGACATTCACACAACAGAAAAAGAAACAGCTTGAAACAATGAACCACGACATAAGTACATTGATTACTGACCGTTGGAGATCAGAGTTCAAATTACTACCGAGTCCTGCGTTTCAGCCCACTGCTTTTGAGTCTGGAGCTCTGCTTTGTAAAAAGTGACCATCAGAATAAATAACCTTCCCCATAAAAAAACCTCTTGTCGTTTTAAGCTTGGATACGCCAGTGAAAATTAGTCATTTTGTGAACTAGAATTAAAAAGATGGGATACTGGGAGCACAGGACTGGCACCTTGCCCACCGAAGGAGGTTTGGTGCAGGTACTCCAAGTGGTATGCACAGCGCGGAGAGCATTTCACTCGGGAGAAAAGGGGCTTACCTCCATTTTCTGTTCCTCTAAGGAACGTGGGAGATTGAACTAATACAAATTACCATTTACAATATGAAGTGAACCTACTCAAGAAGGCTGTATCAGTACCTCAGTATCTGAAATGTTGAAGCAAAGGAAAAAAGCTCACTGAAGAGATATGCCTCAGCTTAAATCAGCTTACAGTAAAGAACCAGTCCTTTGTGCCTGTCTGCCTGTCCATCTTTTCAGTTCTTGTTTCCCTGTTCTTTTTTCTTTCTTTCTTTTTTTTTTTTAATTTTTTTTTTGTCCAATCTTATATGCCTTGCTGCCTTTGCCCCTCTTGTGTTTCTCTTTCTGCTATTCTTTCCCTCCCTCCGTTTTCCTACTTGTGGCACGTGCACTGGAGTTGATGCTTGATTTGCTCTTGAAGTACACTTATGTCTCAGATATAGCCCATAGCTGCAACTTCTGGAGGACGAAATAAAGATTAAGGAATGACCTGACAGTGCAGCTGTAATGACAGCTGGTAGCAAAATTCTTTTGCCTTCAGAAATGGCACTGATTTCATATTTCTGTAAAATTAGGAAATAATGCAATAAAGTATAGAAGAGACATCTAGTTTTAAGCTAGACCTGTTAATTTCACAGAAAAAAGCTTTTTGCTTAAATGACAACTCTGTTGATAGAACAGATGGGGCTATATATCAGTAGGAAACTTAATAAAAGATCTGAATATATTTACAGTTGCTGGATTTTTCCACAGAGACCTTAATTTTCTTGCCTTGTTTTTGCTAGATTGTGGGTTTGTTTTTTGGGGGAGTGGAGAGTTTTGTTTTGTTGAGTAATGTTTTCTCTCATTGCCTTTAATCAGACTGTAACAGTACTACATAGTCACTAGTTATCTGCACTATAACTAATTAGTTAAGAAATAATAGGTATTAATTGCAAAATCGCTTCCCATATCTGGTTTTCACTGCTGTTTACCCTCTGAATAGCCTTCATATAGATAAATCCACAATGTCCGGGTGAAATTGAATAGTTATTTAAAAAGCTTGAGCAATGGCCATGTTTTGTCTGTATTAAACCGCACATTTGTCACAAAAAAAAAAAAAAGAAGTGATATTATTTTCTTTCCTTTCCTGCTGCCCCTTTCCAGCATTGGTCTAGTCTTTTTATCAGCTGAAATGGTCTGCTTTAACCAGAGCCTGCCAACACAGGGCACTGCTCCTGGCAGGTGGATTGTAGTATATATTGGAGGTTATAAATCATGTTGTCATTCTCAGACAGTCGTAAATTTATCTGCTTACGTGGAGACAACACTGTACAATAACATCTAATGCTGCTGCTTCTCAGCATTGTTCAGGCTATGTGCACCAGCACCGGCTAAGACTACATCAACACAAATATATTCTTTAAAACTTTTTGCTTGTATTTTAAATACATGTCTATAAGAAACAAACAAACAAAACTGCCACAAAACTTCTCTTTTGCTTACTCTCTCCATGCGATACAGAGACAGTGGTTTACACTCGGTTTGGATCTCTCATCCCCCAAAAAAGGCTTAAGTACTGCCATGTTCTACACGTGCCAGTGTGATCCATGGAAAAGAATAACGCTGGGATGTTGTCTCTGCACAATCCTCTTCTGATATTAGAGATGAATTTCACAGCAGCTTGGGGAATTCACTCTCTAGTTTCTTGCTAACAAGCTAAATTTATGAAATCTTCAGAGAAATGACCTTTAAACAATTTATGAGACCCTAAGACACTTTAGATGCAATAAAAATAATTGCATCACAACCTTTCTTCCAGCTCCATATTCTGTTAGCGTTGTTATGGTTACAGAGTCAAGACTTGAGAATTTAGGAGAGGCTGGAATTAAGGATTCCCATGCAATTTCAATTCAAACCCTCATGCATGCATGTTTAGGCACATTATTTAATTGGAAGATCATAAACTCCCCCTGCACCTCCCTCCCAAATCAAAACCTGGCATTCAGTGCTTAGCTTTGCAACAAGATTATCATCACAGCATACAGCAGAGGTAATTCACTATACCTAATAAAAAACAGAAAAAAACCCCTTTGTTATTATGAATAGTTAAATCACCTCTTCTGTCATCAGTGTTCAAACCTTCAAACTTCAGCACTTAATACTACTCTATCAGTTGACCTGAAGAGAAATTTGAACTCCAAGTACGTTCTTGAAACTTTTATTGGGGAGAATAGATAGCTCTAAATCTGGCTTATTTGCCTAAATTCGATAGAAGATGGAAAGGCTTATTTCAGCAGTTATACTTGGCACTTTGATAAAGCAAAATCTTTCCCATGGTCTTTAGTGCACCACATATTGTAAATAGTATAAGGTGAACTATGGCTGATGATGGAAGAATTTCTGACAGCATTCCAGCATCCATTCAATAAAGTCTTTGCTTGGTTGCAGCCAAGGAATATGCAGTGCAGGTGAAGAACGGGGAGCTACTCCCCTGATGTTAACGCTGCTGTGCAATGAATCGCTGTACTTGTACAGTTCAGAGCAGCCTTTGCGCTCCTTTAAAACGTACCACCCGGCAGAACAAAAAGCTGGTTAACCTGCAGGGCTGGTCAACAGCCCTAACACGCAGAGGTAGCATCCAAAGATCTAGGAGGTCAAAGAATCCTTGCTATGTTCTGTTTTTCTACTGACCGTATTATGTCAACAGTCGGGATAAGGTGGCAGGGAGCCATGACAAACGTTCTGTGTTAATAAGGGACAGATTTACACTTTTTAAAGGCAAGGGACTAAGGCTTTTGTATAAGCTGAAGTCGACTTTTAAGTAGCTGAAAAACTGATTTCACTAACTCACTGCTTCTCCAAGTGCAAGGACATTGCGATTTTTCCTCTCTTTGGAATAAGAAGTGTCTAGCAGATGATTTTTTGTACTATTCTGGAAACATTCTGTAACAAAGCTGGTACAATGCCCTGCCTTTATTCTGTCACATCAAATAACTGAAAAGCAAGACAAGATACCTTAATTCCATAAATCTTTTCAAAGAGTTAGAGTAAGAAGTGTATCGCATTGCTGCACATCAATGACTTTTTTACATTTATAGTAAATAAATTCATAATATATCATGTCAAAGCATGAGATATTCTGAAATGTGTTCTCAAATGTGACCCAACTTAGCCAAATCTGTAATGTGTAAAAGGAGACTGAATTGATACGCACATGATAGTTTTCTGTATTTTGAATGAAATTAAACATTAATAAGATGTTTTCTAATTTCTTTTTCTATTTTTTTGCACTAGAAGGATTTTCTCATAGCAGATCTTTTGAATCTGTTAGTGTAAAAACAAGAATAACCCAGTTTTATCCCCCCTTTCAAGATGTACTTGATGACCTGCTGCTGAACAAAGTTGCCAGTTTTGTCACCTAAAAATTTCCTGCCCATTTTTTCTGTCCTTTTTCTTGTCTTGGGAAGTACTTGTAATTTTAGAGCTCAGTAGTGTATGGTACCTTTTTTCTCTCTCCAAAATTTGTACAGTATAAATTTTGGTTATATTGTGATATTAACCAAAACTCACCATCAGAACTCATGATACAGCTGGACCTGGACTACTAAACCCCAGAAAATACAGTGTGGGCCCCAAGTGTATGAACAGAGCCATGAAAATAGTGAAAGGCTAACGCAAGGCTCACGTTGGCCATTCACGCCATCTTATCACAGGACATGCCGTGCTTGTTTTTCATATTGAATATTTGAGAATCTCAGCCTGTTTCTTCCCAAATGTAAATATGTAGATAGGTTGCATGTTTGTTTTCAGCTTGATATTAAGTTCCTTTAATCAGTGTGCTTAGCTTTGCTTGAATCCTCTGATGAAGGAAGCAGGTTGCTCTTTTCCTGGGAAACCACTGAGCAGAAGGAGAAGAGCTGGGGAGGAGAGCGGAGACCACAGATGAAATCAGGCTTGGCATGACAGGGAGACACAACACAGAGCTGCCAGCCTGCAACTCACACAAAAATGACTGAGAAACAACTGAAAAAAGAGAGAGAGAGAGAGAGAGGCCCCCAGAGCCAAGGGGTTGCTTCCTTGGGGCAAGAGTAGAAGGAGCAGAGCTTGCAGCCACTCAGAAAGTGTCCAAGTTAACTGAAACAAGCTGGGAAGCAAGGACACATCTGTGAGGACGAGTACGCAAGGGGACAGCTTGGAGTAAATCCTTTTATTTCTACTCTATTGTCCCTAGTCACACTGAGTTTTCTCAATTTAAATAGTATTCTGATTCAGATTCCAGTAGAAGCTGGCTTTTAGTTTAAAAGCCTTTCTGTGTTCAGTTTGGGCACATCCACTTTTAAGATACAGCATGTTGCAAGTACATCTTACATGATCAAAAAATAACAATATTATTAGGAAAAAAAAAAAAAAGCCCAATGTTTTCTCTTGGCCTGCGTTTGAGTTTAGGGTAGGTCATGAAATATTGCAACCTGGACGGCCACAGAACTAGAGCCTCCCTTTGGGGTCCCCACCTTATGGGTATCATGGTATGGTAAAATTTCCACTAAAATCCAGCAGCACAGGTAGCAGCAGCTGTAGGTGTTTTCCCACACACAAGTACAAGAGGAGACAGGCAGCTGTTGGGAAGTGGCAGGAGCCAGAGTCTGCCTCTGCTTGGCTGAGAAGGGGATAGGGCAGAGGAAAAAATCCCACATGGTGGGCTTTGTCTGGGGGCCAATGGTTGGGACTTATTTTCATAAATATATTTTTTTTAAATATATAGACACTCTTCAACTACAAATTATAGTAAAAGTGATTAAAATTTGCATTTATTACGTCAATAGTATCTTTATTGAAGATCCTAATATCGTGAAAGATTAGATTGTATATAGTGCTGATTATTAGCCATTTTAATAAAAATTTATTTTGCTAACAGTGGATTTAATAATGCGTAGTTTTCTATGTGTGCACATCCATTTATACTCTTAATAACCCCACTTTTGTCATGTCCTCATGATTTCTTCCATCCATTTGCACGCTGTCAGTGCACATGGTGGCACAGACAACCAGTGCTTGGAGTTTTTGGGGATTTCCCTCCTTTCTTCCTTCCTTCTCACCCTGTCTCCTTTCCCTGCAAATTAGTTGTGAAAAAAATGTGTAGTCAGGCTCATCCCAGAGGAAATGGAAAGGAAAAACAATGTCTGTTTTCTTCTCTTAGCTCTTACACAGTAAGGAACAATAGCAGCCAGGCTTGGAGAAAATGTTTTGCCGGTATTTCCACCTCTGTCTGCTGATTGTCCTTAATGTGCTACCTTCAACTGAATTCCCAGCTCTTCTTGCAATCTACCTTCACCTCCGTTATTGACATTGCCCTATTTCAGTTATTAACCAAACACATCCCTCTCTTAGCTAAAGGTCTTACAAAAGTTTTCAGATCACTCAGAGCTCCGCCAGTTCCTCCAACACACCTACAAACCCCCACAAGAGAGATTTCACTCTGACACTGCATCTCCTGCCAGATTCCTCATCCTACCTGAGCTTAACTGAGCAAGATGGGTACGGAGGACTCAGCTTTTTGCCCAGGCTGACCTGATGAAAGGTTACATTAACTGTCTTGTAGGACAGTGAATAACTTCTATTTGAAAGTAAAAGTTATTTGGAATGGATCAGAGAACTAATTTTGGCTCAGGCCTCAAGCGTACACATGACCAAAGCCCTCCCCCCCCCGCATCCCTTCCCCCACTTTTTGATGAACTCTAAAGTGACTTGACAGAATAGAAAGCCAAAACTTGAACCCTAATCCTGCATACATTAAAATAAAAAATGCCTAATTATTTGTTTCTCATCTACTTATAATAAGCGAGAATTTTAAGTGACAGTACTTAAGAAACAACATTTTGGGGTGCTGTACAGCAGCTCTCTTAGTTTGATTCATAAATATATTTGTAATACTTTATGGACATGTAGATTTTCTCCTCTAAGCAGTTAAAGTTGTGGCTGACTTCAATTACAAGGAATTCAATTCAGGATCTTTTGCTCAAATATCCAGGAGAGAAAGGAATGTTTATAATCCTCTTTTATGTTCAAAGACTTACTTTGAAGGTCAGATTTTAAATGGGGATATAATCACAAACTTCGGAGCAGATAAAATTTCTGAAGATGGAAGAGTAATAGTGCTGCCCTCCCATAACAGGCTGCAGATTATAATCTTTTCTGAGCCTCTTTGCTTGATTTTGTTTGGAATTCCAATGAAAAAGTATCTTTCCTGGTATTTTATATTTTGGACAGATGGTAAATACCAACAACTAGTTTGCAGGATATTTCTACTGAGGATCTTACTAAGAAAAAGAAATGAGTAAGCAAACTTACCAACCAAAACCAAAATAATGAGTTGTTCTAAATACAAATGAAAAATAATACCCGTGTCACATAACAGACACTCAGTTGTTATTACTTTAGAAAAAAGACATTTCATTCTGGATCTGAATGAACCTCAATATCAATAAATTGAGACTACAATAAGACCTTAAAAAAGAATAAAATAAAATCAGCTATGTTAAAAGTCATGAGAAAACCCCTGGAATTTTAAATTTGGGAAACCCTTTCATGAGGATTATAAAAATTATTCTTTGACTATTTAAAAATGACAACTGCCAGTCAAAGACAGGATGTGTACTCGAAGGACTGAGCTTTGTCACAAACTTCAAATGAGAGGATGAAAAAAATCAAGGTCCAGTCCGGTGTTTAAGTAGTTTGTACAGTTTAATACCATGACGGAGTTGTCTCATTGTTCAGCAGACCAGCACCTTCTTTCTGGTCACTTAAAGGTTTAACTCTGTGAAGGACTGTTTAGCAACAAATTCAAAAATGAAATGAAAAAATTAAGCCCAGGGTTTCATTAAAAACAATACCTTCAAGTCTAATGCTAACTCAGTTAAAATAAAGTTCTTTTTCTTTCTTTTTGGTAAGACATGAACAAAATCCTGCCTAATTTATAGAGTGAACATTGGTGTAAGGTTGGGTGGCTTTTTCACTTTACACTTCCAGATGGAGATAAGAACTTTTGCATCAACTGAAGAATTGGTTCAATTATTACTGTGGTGTCACTTACTGCTACGAGCTTCTTTTAGTGCTCAAGATAGAAATACAAAACCTATGGGGCCAAAATATTAATACAAGTGGAAATAGGATTTGTTGCACGCATGTACAAATTGTAGAACTTGTATGAACACCAGCATAAACTGAAGGATCTACTCAGTTTGTAAACTGAGTACTGATTTTTGGTTTTAATTTCACCACTGAATAGTTGCTAGTGTCTCAGATTACCCTCAGTCTTTTCTTGAAGGGTTAAGGGTTAACATGAGATCAACACTTGGTGTTCTTGTGAATAACCCTTTAAATGAGATTATTTACCTTTGAGGTTAATTATGCTGCTTTGGTGCTTGTCCCTAAGCAGTTCCGTTCCAGCTCTTCTTTTATTTCTTCCTCAAGAAAGAAACTTTGAGAACTTACTTTCCATGAGGATTCAATAAAAACATCCTTCCTGTTGCTTTGGTCACCCACACAGCAAAAAGGAAGTTAAACTGTTTGCTGACATATCTCTTATGGTTTGGGTCTGAGCTTTTGCTCTTGAGCCTGCTGCCAGAAATTTGACTTGCACAGACAATACTTTGTGGGTGGTGACTTCACTGGGAAACACGTGCCAAGAATTGGAGAAATGTCCTGTGTGCCATATCTGTGGTCATTAGGAAAGCATTACTGGATGCACGCTTTTAAAGTTACAGCAGATGTGCTTATTTTGTGGTAACCCTGCAGTGGAAGAGAGCCGTTCTACGGCCCCTAAACCCCAGCTTAGCTAATCATAAGGACGGTTAGCAAATGCAGTATTTTTCTCATGACATTTCATAAACACAGGGTTTCAAAATGAACGTGGATGGAAAGGGCCAATAATCCTTCCATCCCTTGTGATCTGCATAGAATTGTGGTTTGCCCGAACTGGCTGGAAGCTCAGCATAATTATGCAGAAAGATCGGCACTGTTTAGAGAGCTAACATATCTGTATCAATTCCTATCTTACCTTTGAATTCTTCGGAAAATATAGCTGAATCTTGATACATTCATTGCTAACAGATAAGTAAGGTCTATCCTAGATCCAGATGTGGAATTTCTGTTAATATCATTGATACATCCCTACAAGGGATTCAGTTCACAGTCAGCCCTAAGAAAGCAGAAATGGACACATAAACCAAGATCTACATAGAAGAAGTAAGTAGAAATTAAAGATTTAGAGATACTGATTGCTGTTTAGCCTAAGAATATCTGATTTACTCCTGCGTATACTATGTCACGTTATGAACACAAAGGCAAAAGATCCAGTTAAAGTTGAGTGGCGATTCCAGGTAGAATAAGCCATTCCAGTTTTGCTTTAGTACATTACGGAAAGTAATCTTTGCTGAATATTTTTAACTCGAGTCTGGCATTTAATCACTAAAGTCCGGCAGAGTTTATTCATCAAACTGTTATGCACATCTATCATTGCTTTACTCTGACACTAGTCTTCCAGAAGCCTCAGTAACATTAAAAAATAAATAGCAGAAGTGTGCTGTTGATTAATTTGGTTTTCAACTTTTTGAAATAAGCACATAAGAAAATCCAAGTGTCCTGCAAGAATTCATATTATGCTTCCACATTTTACAACAGCACTGTGCATGCAGAACCTTAACATTTGTTTATACACTTAAAATTTACTATTTCAGTTCCTGTGTTTGTTATTATATCTGGGTCCCATTTCATTAAGACAAACAAAACTCCAAAGAGTCCCTCTCTTGAAGAGCTTGAAACAAACACACCAAAAGGAGTTGGGTGAGAGGGAACACTGTTATAAGCTCATTACTGATGAAAAAGTAAGTCACAGAGAGGAAAAGGCCGAACTTCATTAATACTTAAGTGATACTGTGTCAAAAAGCCTCTTGAAAGTAAGTAGCATATGGGCTTTTAAATTGCTTGTGTGCTTTGGCAGACCTTATATTAGCGGAGTTGCACACGCTGAGCTCAGAAATCCTCAATTCCAGACTTGTACTTAAAGGACTAGTTTTATACCCTCACAGAAGCAGAACAAATGGATGTGCACATCAAGTGTTCAGTTGCTCAAACACATTTGCCTGTAGCCTTAGAATTTTTCCTTCAAAAATTTGGGGTTTTTTAAAGGTCCAGCCATCCTTCCTGCCTGGCTTCATAAATCTGTGCCTGGAACTGCTTGAACTGCCCTAAAATTAACAGCAAAAAAAAATTTCCATGGGGGTTCTTTGCTTCAGAAGGGTGAAATTAGTCATGAGGAATGCACACACTGGCACTGCTCTGAACAGTTAGCTTCAATCATCTTTTAAACCACTGAAAAAAAAAAAAGTGGTTTACAATATTTCTGTGCTTCCTTTTTCACTGATGCTACACTAGAATAAGTGACAGATAAAAAAGTCTTCTGACAACTTTTGTATTTTGGTAACATTAGAAGTGAGACTGGTTTGGGATGCTGGGTGGAAATACTTTGTAGTGAGGACACACTTCATTCAGAAGAAGGAAAATTATTTTTCGGATGTTGAAAAAGTATTGCAACTCTTTCCTTCATCATATAACATATACATGTTTCTGTTCTGTTTGTACAGTGATAGCCCAGATTTGTACTGAGAACAGTGAATCTTCACAGGACACTGCCTTATAATTTATAACCAAAAGAACTCCAGAAAAGTGCAAACTAAGGATGAAGACGAGTATTCTTCCTTTCTACATATTCCAAAGATTTTGTCTTGGCCAGGTGGGATATTTTCCCTCAAAAATAACTTTGTAGACACTTTTCTGACTAGACAGCTTTTTGCAGAATATTTTGTTGACATTTCTGCTTTTCACCAGAAAACTTTAAAATATTTGTTATTTTAGTGAAAACATGACTCCTTGTCTTGAGAATTTGAACAAGAATAACACTATTGTCTTTTCATTACTGTGTCCCTGGGTTAGGGGGATAAAAGGAGAAAAAGGGATCAATCTTCTAACCTTTAATTCCACCGTGTAACATTTAGCAAAATTTAAGCAAATCAGAATTTACAGAATTGGGGTAAAATCTGCCTGTCTATTTAAGAAACAATATTATATGCCTAGTATCCTATAAATTGCATGCAAATTGTTCTTCTCCCAGTTCCAAGTAAAAAGAAAAACATACAAATGAATGTGTTTAGCCCATAGCATTAACAAAGATTTTGGTTGGGGTTTTTTGGTCTTTTTTTTTTTTTTTTTTCCCAAATACCTGATGAATTCTAAATTACTTTTTTGAGCCAGCCTGAAAAGGGGGTAAGTTTTCATTTTGATTCCTATTGCAGCGCATGTGTGCTTCTGAAATGTCATCAGCAGAGCTTTGAATGTTGCGGTGTAGCCTGCCTGTACCAAAGAATTTTACAGTTCACTGCTGTGCATTTTTTTAGGAATACTTGTACATTCTTCACAGTTATAAGAAAAAAATATTCAAATAAAGATGGCCTTGAAAATTTACCGAAGGGTTTGCTCCAGCTTTTGCATGCCAATACCAGCTGCGAGGACTTCATACCACCGGAACAAAGTAAGTTATTAAAAAAGAAGGCCTGAGACTGAAGATGAAAAAGTTGTAAAAGAAGCTCAAATGTCAAAGGCAGGATTATTGTACTGTGCTTTGATTCTCCAGATTTATAGGGAAAGCATATGCCTAATTCCTTCCTGTGCTCAGTCCTTGTTTCATGCACATTTCCAACGAAGATATTTTGAAAGAGATACCTGTTTTCTGTTCAGTAAGTATAAAGGGGTTTGTCAAATTGTGCTCTACACTTTGACAAGGGTGCAGAGACCTGTTAAAACACAGACAATCTATCGCTATGATTGTGCCCCAGGTAGGGGATAGGTTATACTGTCCATATTACACCCCGGATTAGCATCCAGTATTTGAAATTTATTCAAAATATACTTGCTAAATGAGGAATAATAGACGGAGTGGGAATAAATTACGAAGGCTTTGAAAGCAGAGTCAATAATTAGTGTTTTATACAATAAGAAAGAGGGAGCAGAGATACAAAAAGAACAGCAATACGATCAGAGCAATGGTCAGAAGAATCATCTCCGCACCTGCTTTCTGAGGAATATCAGCCTAAAAAAATTGCAGTCATCCAACCAAAAGGGATGATGTCGCAGTAAATGATGAAAGCTTGGGCAGAAACTTTTGTTAGATGTTTTTAAAATGACCTGTACCTTGCTGTCTGTAGTAAGAGCACGCTGAAAACTATTCTAAGGGCACAAAGTATTAGAAAGAGAGCTGTAGAAGCATTATATATGTATACAGATATAAAAGCTAAATGAAGTGTGCTTACTGTACTGGTATAATCTAGTTTATGTTATTGGTTACACAGCTGTATGCACATTTTTAGCTTTCCCCTGCTATCTTAGATCCATCAGAAAAAAAATAATCACAGCTACTTACGTTAAGTAAAACATTCTCAGTCGGTGGCTTTTTGCTGATCTTATTACAAAAAAGATACTGATAGACTTTACTGATAGCATAAGGGAAGCCCTGACAAATGAAGAAAAAGTTGAGAAGATACCTATTAAAACACTAGAACTATAATAATGAATAGCTGCTGCGTAGCCTCAAAATGTATTCTGCCAAATCTCCTCATCTTCACCTCTAGAAGCAAAAGTGATGGGAAGGTAATCTCCACGGATTTCTATGACTATGTAAACAGAATATTTTCTACACTCTAAAATATTAAACAAGTTTTAGGAGATCTGTCTTCCACTTTCATAACTCCCAAACAAATTTCACATTAATAAAGTATTAATTTACAGAAGGGATAAAGAAAAGCAAAGCAAATAAAAGCTTTTTCCACCTATTGAAGGCTGTTAATAATGGATGGTTAAGAAACTCCTGCTGGCCTATTTTTATTTTTATTTTTAATAAACTACAATACAAATCAAGACATGCACTTTAATTCACCTGATAAAAATCAGTGGTTTGCAAAAGAGTACCTGAAATCTCAAAATAAAATTGCCAGAGGAGAAATAACTATTTATAAACTAGAACCCTTCTTTGTGAAAAACAAGCATTAGGACATTCAACTCTATGTTGCACTGCTTAAAAGCATTTTGTTCAGCTCTTAGGCACGCAGAGCGGCTCTAGCAGTAACTTGTGTAGGAAACTCAGTCATGCCAGGACTGCACAATACAGGCTCCATTTAACTGGAGGTACTCATCTTCTTGTTAGCTTTATTTTATAATCCTAAGCATTTTTTTATTTATTTTTTATTTATGCAACTTTTGCTGCCGAACTCAGTTGATCAGGCATTTCGTCAGTGGAAAATACAATAGTTAATAAGGGTGAATGACAAAGGCATTAAAGTACAGAATTGAAAAGTTCTAAGTGGAAGCAAGAAACTCACGAAGCAATAATTTTCTAATATACTAAGTTAATGACTCAGAGTTTAAACACATTTAATGTTAGAATTTAGACAATCCTTGCTGTACAATCTCGCCTAGCACCGACATTAAATAAGACATCGTCACATAGTTTCGGCTCCAGTACTCTTTCCTTTCCTTTTCCAACAAAACCATTTGCCGAGCATTAGCCTAGGTGCAATGCATGTGTTAATACGCAGTTGATAGCTGAAATCCATCCAAGGACTTTGTACAACTTCCAAGGGGCTCTAAGTACATACAGAACTAGGGATAAAAATGGAGAAGCCAGTTTGGGCTCGTTGACAAACCTTTCTCGCTGACCACAGAGAGAACCACCACAGTTTTGGCTTCCATGTGGCTGCACAGAGGGTGAGTTAAAGCACAGGTTAGTTCAGTGCAGCTGAGAAGCCATATGATAACTTTCCAGAAAGCTGCCACGTGATTTATCTGTGTTCTGCTTTGTTATCTACTCTGCTGATACAAAAGCACACATACTGCAAATAAACAAAGGCTAAGATAAAATAGCGTGCGTCCTGGCCAATTAGCTTTCTCATCCACAGGGAAATAATTCCTTGAATCCAAACCTTTCTCGCCTCTACCATTTAAAAACAAACAAGCAAAATCTCCACCTCCTGCAGTTTACTGGATTCTGAAGCCTAGCGGTGACTGCTGCCTATTTGTGCAGTAACTCTGTTGTTGAGATCAATACTGTAACTCTTGCATGAACCACGTGAACTTGTCAGACTTTAAAGGATATTTCAAAGTTCACATATATCTTACAATCCAATATATATTTTTAAAAGAAAAATATTTCTGTACGTTGAAAACATGACTTGCAGACCAGGTGCAGAGAAAATGATTTTAGCTTAAATGTATATGTACCTTTTTCCCTAAAGGACATTAAAAAGTCTGTGTGGGAATAGCACATAGTTACTGCTTCCCGCTTAAAGATGTAGCCTTGTAGCTGATTAGAGCAATAGCAAACATGAAAAGATCCTTCCAAGCGTTGAGAAAAATCCTCTATGTTTGTATGTGTGTTTAAAATTAAAATGCATGGAGCTTTCCAGATCAGTCAACACTGCAAAAGCTGGCAAGAGAAGTTCAAAAGTTCTTAATTTAGTAGAATTTGCTGCTTTTAGGCCATCCCTTAGCCACCTAGCAACAGCACAAAGGGTATAATTCTTGGAGACTTAAATTCACGCTGGCTGAACAAGAGGGAAAATTGCAAACGTGCAAGATAGCTTGAGGGCGTCCTGACACCAGGGTGTCTTGTGGGTCAGACTGAGTAGGCCACATATCAGGATGTAGTTAGCACAGAATACAAGACGCCTGCCTTTTCTACAAAACTTATGCAATAGCACAGATTGTCAAATACAGATCTCTGCCACCCCCATCTTTCCTGCCATCCTCAGCGCAGGCTGGCCTACATCACCATCTTCCTCACTGTCGTGAAAGTTCAAAACTCTTATCAACATGCTCGATGGTATATACGTGTTCCAGAAGTCTCCCTTACAACTTTCGTGATACATTTCGTACTGTATTAGGTCTGCCCTGACCAGTAGCCTCCAGGTACCTCCTACAGGGAGGGCTCTAGTTGTAAGCTGATTCTAGACAATGAAGTTTTGATATGCAGACATGCAGATGTAATCTTAGGGTATGAGAATACTGGTTTTCACGCCAAGTACTGCTTCTTACTTTCATTTAAATACGGGAAGACTGAGTCTGAAAGAAAATTGTTACTCAGACAAAGACAGACAAGCTGAACCCAGACTGTGTAAATTATTGTTTGATTTCGTATAATCCAAAAGACATAGTGTAATTTATGTGCCTATAAATAGATATACCCAAAGGTGTTTTTAAATTTATGTGGACAAAAGTCAGCCACACGAACGTGAAGGAGAGGGGGCTGTAGCACAAGAATCTTTGCAACTCTTGTGTTTATACTTCCTTCATTGGTATGTAATTCTTCAATTGTTTCCTATTTTTCTCTTTCTTGAAAAGTATTTGTTATTTTACAGCTGTTCTTTCCTGTTTTGTACAAAAGAGAACAAAAAATGTTGTGACTTAAAGCTTTTCATCTATGTTTCCTACTCTTCAGCATCTGCAGTTTGTAGGAGTAACCCTTCAGGGAACCCTCCATATTTTGGCAAACATCCAGTATCCAACATTAGTTCACATTCTCCCATGTAAAAATCTCTCATATTATCTATCATGCAACAAGTATCCTCTCCTACAGCCACAACTCCCAGGATCCTGAGCTTGTACCTATTGTAGACAAACCTATCTCCTGAAATTTTAAATGTAATAATGCTTATAGTTCTGGGGTAGAAGTCATTCTGAGGTAAAGGTGCACTGCACTTAGTAATAATAAAAATCTCACTCTGGTTTCCTACACCTCATAGTTACCTCATTTCACTTTGATTGTTTTTAAAGACTGAATTTGAAAATCAAAATAGAAATATAGGATATTTATCAGAGAGGTCGAATGGTTTTAGCATCTTAAGCACTACTGACACTAAATGTTGTAGTGAGAAGAAATCCAACTAATGAGAATTTTTTCCCATAAACATTCTTATATGCCCAAGAGATTTTCACTGTATCTGTTGAATTATATTTATTTTCCTATACCCTTCTCAATAAAATTATAGTATCTTCATATAACAACATAAATTATTTTGATCAGACTCTAAATATGATCCCTCTGATCTTGAGAGTTGCAGTGAGGTTGATAATGTACTAAAATCGCCTTTTAAGAAGAAACACGCAGTTACTTTTATTCCCAAAGCTTAATGTTGTCTCCTCTCGACTCCAAAATCTTGCAAGAAAAGGTTGTACATGATGTTCAACACACTCTTTGACTTAGAAATTACCCCAGAAATTCCTTGTTGATTTTCTAAAGAGGTAAAAACCTTCCCACTCAGCAAACATATCGTAAAGAGACAATTTGAAAATACCTAGGTCACCATTTGCTTTCCAGCATGACCAATGGGCAATATCTAAACTACATCCTCCCAAGAGTTACCCAGATTCTAGCAATGGGCCATTCAAGAGAGACTTTTTCCATTTGTCAGAGTAATATTTCACCTCAGGAAGACAGAGAAAGACTGTAACCTACTTTGCTCATTTCCTGTTTTACAGATATCTCCAGCTTTGTTTTTCCCTACAATAAAAGACCAAAACCCTAGAGTTAAATGTGAAAATCTGATTTACATTTGAATCAGGTGCTACGGATTTCTCAAAAACATGATCAGAAACATTTGTTGTGAAACCAAGCTTGGGTCTGTTCAGTCTTATATGTTTAATTGAGTAAAACATCTACCTTTCAGTTATGTGCAGTCAAACTTTAAGTTATACAGAGAAAACCTTGTTTTAGTTTTAGAATAAATAAACTGAAAAAGACAAATTCTTTCTGAAATCATTGGATTCAGCAATCAACTGATTCAGACCACTCACAAGTGAACTTCACAGGATGTCGTTGCCTCACTGGAGGCACTATATATTCGATTCAGTTCGACTGAGATGAATGTTGTTTGGGTTTTTTTATCATTTCTAGGAGATGCAAACTGCATGAAGTAGCTGGCTGCAGTGTGATAAGTATAATCCTGATAATAGTAGATAATATTATAATCCTGACCTCAAGATTACATTATTATCTGCAAAGAGGAGGAAAAAGAGCAAAGGTCAAAGTAACTGCTTCTAAATAGACAAAGATAGCCAGTGTTTCCACTAGTAAAGAAATAATTGTTAATTTGCTCAATTGAAAGGTTCTCAGCAGGTAAAACTGATTTGGGAAAACGTATTTACTTTGAAGTCACTTGGTACCAGTGGAGAAAATACCAAACAAAAATAAATTGTTAGAAAAATTCGGCATATTTCTTTCCTTATGGACGATCAGTATTTCCTGAATTCTCATATATGATGAATTCAATGGATTTTACCTTCTTTTTCAGTTTATTTATGTTGTGAAGTGATTGCTGAAATCTCTTTGATCAGCATCAAAAGCTGTTTCATTCTATTACAAAAATAGATCAAATGCATAAGATTTATAAATCTATGTTTCTGTCACATTACACCATAATCTCTCCTGTTTGGGGGTGGGGGGAGAAACAAACAAAAATACATGTGGGTCATATGAAATATACCATGACCTGAAGGAAAATCAGCACTCTGGTTCTCCATGACAGCAGTCTTCTAGCATTATTTGGATATCCTGGAGATAGATAGTGTGTCACCATCTGAGTGGACTAAATGCCACAGCCAGATTCCATGGAAAACAAAATACCTCAATGTAGAGATCTGGACTATTGAATGCAATGTGCAGTTTGGACAGAGAAGCAATAACACTGGTCCAAGGCTGGTACAGGGAACGCTAAAAGACAATGTACAAACTTCAGAAATGTTTTAGGCTCTAAAGGGAAGGCTTTATACCTAGATTATGTTCATGTTGATGCTTGTATGCTAGTTGTCTCCCTGATGCGGGGAAAAAGAATGAGAAACATTAATTAGTAATACTTGAAAATATAAAATGCCACAAAACTCCGTGTGGGCTCAACTGCCCATTTCATATGACCGGCAAAAGCAAACACAAAAGGTGCTAACATGACAAATTTATTTTTAAATTAAAATCCTTGAGGAAAAAAAAAATTACTATTCAATTGTTTTACAAAAAAAGACTCTAGCGTCAGCAAACTTGCATGAAATTTTGTTGGGAGCCAGATCTGCCTAGGTTGGGTCTACTTGTGTTTATATAGCTCTGATTACTGCTTTTTTATGAAATGGAATCAATGTGCTACTGAAGAGTTCAATTTCCTCTGATGCTTAGTGTTCTCTTATCTCATACATATTCATAACGACATCGTGTTTTGCCTTTTTCGGAAAAGGCTATGATGTTAGAAACATGGAAAGCCAAAAAGCAACAGTATTATTGTATCAGGAACAGGCCCCTTGATTTCATGAACCTTTTCTGAATAAGAAAGGATAAAGAGTAAACAAAAAATAATATACGGAATAGAAACTTTAGGAAAGAGTTTTCTGTAAGCAAATCTTTAAAGGCACATTTCCATTAATATACTGTATATTTTCTTTCACAACAAGCTGTGTCTCATTTATTCTGGAGAACAGAGATATTAACTTGTCTTTCCGTTTTCAATTTTACCCATCTCAGGCAACATGAATTTGTTATTTTATTTGCCTCAGCATCACTTTTCAGATGGCACTTGGGTAATGGAAAGATAGGAAAAAAATCTTCTCTATGCTAGTTATGTATGTTTGTGTATACGTCTCCATACAAGAATATGCCTTTGTCTTCATTTCCCAGAAGCCAAATCTTAGCATAACATTCTCCATTTTCCATGTCTTATCTTTTTGACTACTCATGATGGCTTTTGTTTTTATTCATGGTTACATCCTTGTTCCATTCCCCCTCTATCTACAATTGCTTTTGCATGACTACCACTATCTCGAGTAGATACACAGGCTCTGTACAGCTTTATCAATTTACCTATGTCACCCTTGTTCAGTAAATCTAAAAGAAAACTCTTAGGAACAAAGTGAAGTCAGTACCCATTTGCTTTTCTTCAACATTTAATAATCTGCAGTGATTCAGCAGCTGCTACATCAGCAATCCTCCCTAACTGAGGTGGGAATCTCTGAGAGCAGCAGGACAATCAGCTGAAATGGAAACTGCCATCTTCTCCCGTTGTAAACTCTCTTTACTTATGAATTGGGTGTGTCTACCTCGTCAGTCTCTAGGATCTGTATTTCCATCAAATCACAGGCTAGATGCTTCCAAGCATTTTATTTTCTTAGGTGGGCATACTATTATCACTCCGTTTTCATGACATACTGTGGGACATTAAAACCATCCCCTGACTTTTAGTTTTTAAAGACAACTCCCACTATCATTCCTCAAAAATCCAGTAAAGCAGTATATGCAAGAGTACAACCAAAGGAAAACACGTTTAGAAAAAATCCTCGACATTCCTCACTGGAAGACATCGCCCAGAGAGGATGTGGACTTTCTATCCTTTGGCACATATGATACCTGACTGGAAAAGGTATTGAATGAGTCTACTGGGGCATTATTTAAAGTTGCATGTCACCCTGTAGGGCTTCTCCTCAAAAATGTATTGTGCTTACAAGAAGTTACTATTTTGAAGATAAAATCAGATTGAGAGAAAATGTCTCAACTACCAAAAAAGCAATTTTTATAAAAAAAATTTTGTGGAATACTATTTGTTATTGTACCACTGGGGATAAAATGCTTTATTTGCACATTAAAACAGACCGTTTGTGGTTACAATAATGAGCTCATTTTTAAAATGAGAAGGAGAGAAGTAAAAATAGAGGACCAAATAGCCTGTAGCTTTTCTAAGGAGAATAAACAAAAATCCCTTCCTCTGAATGAATTACTACCCCATAAAATAAATTCTTTTCTAAAACATAAAAGGGAAAGTAATTTTTTTCACTTTTATCACATAAAGCAAACTAACAAAATAATTCAGTTTCTGTATTTTGGGCCAAATCAACATTTAGATACACAACTAAAAAGATAACATTATTTAATTATCTATGTATAATGACTACTTGAAATTATAATCTCCACAGCTCAATTATTTGGATGGTACATATTCAATGTAATTAAAAAAACTGTTTAATGAAGATGTATTTCTAATTTATAACATGATTGTTTAATTACAGGCCAGTGAACGTAATTACATTTTCTGCTTAAGGATAGAGCCTTTTTACAGCTCAGACATTAATAAAAGCACTCTCATCATACTCTTTGGTATTAGTCAGTGTAAATGCTCTAAAATTTGATATATTACATAGAAAATGTTTGTATAAAATGAAAGGAAAGACAAGCACTCTATTATGTTTATTACATGTGAGTTTTAGTACATTTAAAAATGTGAATGTTTTGTATTAATTTTGTCTAGCTGGTATAAGAGTTAAAATTATGTATTATCAGTCTAGTAAAATACTTTTTCCTGTTGTTGTTTTTTTTTTTTTTCAGAACTAGTACAGTCTTTGAAGCCTCACTCTGTAATACACTTCAGTGTATTACAAGCACACTTTTCCCAGCTTGCTTGTTCTCATCAGTATTCTTTTCCTATGTTTCCAGAGGTCTGTGGTCTCACATTAGGAAAAAATAAAGCAAACATAAAAAACCACTGGACAAACAATTGGGGAAAGTACACCTATAGTCAAAGGAATAATTTTGAAATCAGACTATTGAAACTGCAAAAATTCTAGCCTTTATTGCTCAAATTGTCATGGTTTGCATGTGCAGCTACAGCAGCTGATGGCCAGCACTCGCCACTTGGCTGCACATCCACTTCAGACGGGAACTCAGTCAGCACAAACAGGAGTAACATTTTGTGAAACAAGAGTGGCGGTGGCATCTCAGCCTAAAGCTCCATCTAGTCTGGCAGCCAAAGAGGACACTCAAGAAGCAGTAAAAACAAGAGAAACATATTTGATTCACGCCCCAAGCACTCTCCTGACCAAATAGGAGAAGCAAATGCAAACGGCTTTGAAACCTCGCTCAGAAGTCAAATACCAGAGAGGATGAGGACAGCCATCAAGCTGTGTTTCATTCGAGCAGGAAGCTACCCATCATCTGCAAAGCACCTCTGCTCTGCGTTTACTCGCAAACTCCCACTGAGAACATCCACCACCATATCAATGGTCACATTCTCCAATACTGTACCAAATGTATAAAACCTACTATTAGCCTCTTCAAACAGTTGATTTCTTTTGCCTAAGCAGCTACTGCAAATGCACTCTGTTCCCATGCTGACTTATTAAACTACTTGGAGGAGTCTATCTAGTTAACTACTTCAACCACGTTGCATTAAAAACACAGAAAAACTCACTCCTTATCACCGACAAAAATGTTTTGGAGAGACTGCATTCTTTTCCATCGACATCCCTCAAACTAAGGTAAGACGAGCAGCAATTTTGGCTTTTATAGGAATGTGATGGAACCTTGAATCCAATGAAGCTTTGAGACCTGTCCAGACCTTTTTTTTTGTTAAACCAACATTCTCAGAGAGGCCAAAGAGACTTTTAAACTTCAGACCCAGGTTTGGTTTTATCAAAACCAGAACACAAGCATCTCAAGTGGAGTAAGACTGGAATCCATTGTGTAAGAAAAAATAGCAATAAAAGGATACGTTAACAATTTTTCCCCTTGCCCACTGCATCACTGAAGAGTATTAGTCAAACTCAGTGACTTTTAGGGTCACTGTAATCTCCACACAATTACTTCTGGGTATCCAGGAAGACTCTCCTTCCCTGCCACTTCTGTGACAGAGCAGCTCTTGCCAGGGGTTTCCTTGCTGTCCCACAGGCTTCCTTCATTCCTACGCAATCTGCTTTTTCTCCTGACCTCCCCTGCGGTCTAGAAGAACAGTTGTTCTCCAAAGAAGATATCTCCACCTAAATCTATCATCCCTTTTTCAGGAATTTTAAGGTAAGAACTGAGAACCAACAGGTAAAAAAATAGTGTCTTTTCCACCTCAATTTCTAGGGTTTTCAGGTTGTTTTTTTTTCCTAGGAAATGAAACCGGGATACTTCTACATTTCTTATAATTTAAGGTACATTTTTATTCTTTTCTTTCTTTTCATGATGTTGACATGTGGGATTTTCGAATATCATGCAGACGCTTATCTTAGAAATGGCTAACTCCCCTGTTATTACGTGTATGAACAATTCCTTCAAAATATGACAAAGCTTTGAATGGTACTGATATCGGACTGATGATCTGCTGGCTACTCTTTTTCTTCTCCATTTGCTATGCTCCAGTCACATCCCTTACCAGCAGAGTTTTCAGAAAGCCTTCCACTATTGCAACACGAACTACTTTTTTTAGTATTCTGGAACCGAGATTATTTCCCCAATAGAAGCACGCACCGCTCTTGGCGTTATGTTAAGCCATCAGGTAGGTAATTTTCATTTCTGTGCCTTTGCTCCAGTTATCTACGCATTGCATCAGAATTCAATATCTTGTTTCTTGCTGAATGCTGAGGGAAAGTATCCTATTTACTATTTTACTATTTCAACTATCTTTCCTTTCTGTGGATAAAGAACACTTGCTAATTTGGTTTCCTTTCATTTGCAAGTCCTAATATAAGTTCAATTTTTATAATTCTCTTATACCTCGAAAATCTCAATTACTCCCCCAGTGTCTTGTTCCTACAAGCAATTTTCTTGTTGATCAATGGTTTAATCTACCAATTGTACACTCCCTGCTTATTCCCAATCCCTTTATTTTCTGCTGGCTATCCATTCCCTTTCACCTACAACCTTCCCCTTTGTTTTTTGTCCCCTTTCTCTCCTGTGTCCCAAGAAGTTTTGAAACAGTCACCTTAAAGAAATTCCAAGCTTCTTGCAGAGATTATTCTCTACTCTGGAACAGAGATTCTTTGGGAAATCTGGAAGCAATAAACGCTGTTTTCTGAGAGCTGTATCAAAGTATGCTATATGAAAGTGCCTGTATTTTCTGAGTATTTTATTTATCACATTTCTTCAACCGGTAAAGGATAAACCTGTCTTGAAAGATACAAATCCTGCAATAACTGAAATTTTGTCAGCAGGTTTATTAATGTGAGTTTCCTACAGACTAGGAGACAAACCTTAATGCCTGGTCTTGACTAAGATAGATACTTTGATAAAACAGTCACTTCTTCAGTAATTTGGCAAACTTTTTGGCAAGATCTACTGAAGCACATGAAGGACAAAAGTATGACAGTGTATAACATTGTTTTTTTCGTACTTTAAAAAATCTCCTGTAATATCCCAATGGGAACAGAGTGATATCTTGTGTAAATGAATCCCTTTAGCTATACTGAGACACTTTCTACTGATTCCTACATTCCACATCGGAATTGTATTCATTATTTGTTTTTCAGCATAGAGTATTTCCAGAAAAACACAAGCATATGTTCAACCCTTTGTTTGGCATAAACGGAAAAATATTACCCTCGTTTTCCAAATGTATGCAAAAAATAACATTATAACAGAAACACATCACAAGTTAAGGTAAAGATGAGAATATATACTGCTGTAAATCTCGTCTGAGGTACACAACACCTGCTGCATATAAGGCATCACTTTACATAGAAACATGTATTGTTAAATGTTGATGTGAAATATGAGACAGAAAACTTAAGGTGTCAGGCAAGCAGGTTTTCTCGTGTAGTGACAGATGAAAGTTACAGACAATTCTATCTGATAACTAATATTCTTCTCACAATGTGGTTTAAGTCAGCAACTGTAAATAAAAATAGTGTAGACATACCAACTTTTAAAAATACACTTCTATTGACCATAATTTCAGTCAAAAATCAATCTCCAATGAAACTTACTGGCATAATGGAACGTTGTCTTTGATAATGCATCTCCCTCCATTTTTGCAATATTCTTCAGGACACACTGCAAACATAAAATTAAAAATACAATTTAAATTTCACCCCCTCATTGCTATATTTGTCATTGCCTGATCTTCAAAATGGCAGAATATTCATACCTGTCATTTTGGGCACTTAACACTTCCAAGACCTGTTCATTTAGACCTTAACTTGGTATCAAGTCATAAACACATTAAAGGCAATGGGCTCCTCTTGAACTTAAAGAAGTCCTGGTGCTTCAGCTGAAGAGGCTTCTAATTTTTCTCAAGTCAGAATTTCATTTCACTCCAGAAATTGAGATTTTACCACTTACTTGATTTTCAAACAAACAGGAATATATAAAGTAAGAGCCAAAAAACCTGAACTTATATTTAATTAGTACCTAAGTCTACATTATTATAAATAGCTTTTCTATAGGGGTGATAAACAGACACTCCTGTGTCACCAACTTTCTTATTAAAGATGTCCCAAATTTTAACACTTAGAGCCACATTCTCATAAAAACTAGAGAAATCAGTCTTGAAAAGAGGAAAGGTGTTTAAGTAGAGGGGGATGCCAGTGACATACTATTATCAACTTTTGACATCCCTTAACTTGGATTTCGACATCATCAGATATAGCTTTACGGAAGTTTAATTTTACACCCCTACAGCAAGAAAAACTCAAAATCAAAAATGAATCCCCTAAATCTTTAGTAAGGAAAAAAAAATGGCAAAATGCACATTAGACCTAAAGAATTAGGTCTAACTCTTTAGCTTTTGGGTATATGCCCCATAAAATTTTTTGCTGAGACACATAAACAGTGCTATTCAGTGTGGACACCTCCAGCTTTAAGAAGAAATTGTGGAAAGCAAATTACTTAAAAGATCTGCTTTCTGACAAAATAGTGGAAGATTTGTAATTTAATGTCATGCAAATCTACTACTATATTCTCCTACATTGAACTAATTTCTGAATATATTCCTTTCATTTAAAATACTTCTTATAAATCAAACTTACCAAATGTGTATTCTCTCTGTATTGTAAAACCAGTACTTTTTGATGTTAAAGTAGGATTTCTTCTCTCATGTTAAATAAAAAAAAAGCGTAACAAACATATATAATGAACACAATACTTGTGGGCAAGTTTTGTTCCAGAGAAACCAGTGGATGCCTCTTAATAAGAAGCAAATGTAAAACTTTTTGTTTGAGAAAAAAACATTTAACATACTATAATGAATTATATTATTATAATACATACTATACATTGTGAAATTTATCACAGAACTCACAATAAATTATAAAAACAGAGAATTAAATTCTCAGCTAATGCAACTTCACTGAAGTCAGGGGAGAAACTCAAACTCAAAAAGGAGTCCTACAGAGAGTGGAAGCAAGGACAGGCAGCCTGGGAGGTATACAGAGAAATTGTCCGAGTAGCCAGGGATCAGGTTAGGAAAGCTAAAGCTCTTATAGAATTAAATCTGGCTAGGGATGTCAAGGGGAATAAGAAAAGCTTCTATAGGTGTGTTGGTGGTAAAAGAAAGACTAGGAAAAATGTGGGCCGACTCAGGAAGGAAATGGGAGACCTAGTCACCCAGGATATGGAGGATGATGAGGTCTGAAAAACATTTTTCCCTCGATCTTCACTGGCAAGGGCTCTAGCCACACCGCCCAAGTGGCAAAAGCCAAAGGCAGGGACTGGAAGAACGAGGTACCGCCCACTGTAGGAGAAGACCAGGTTCGAGACCAGCTGAGGAACCTGAAGGTGCACAAGTCCATGGGACCTGATGAAATTCACCCACAGCTCCTGAAGAAACCAGCAGATGAAGTTGCCCAGTCATTATCCATCATATCTGAGAAGTCATTGCAACCCAGTGAAGTTCCCCCTGACTGGAAAAGGGGAAATATAACCCCCATTTTTAAAAAGGGAAAAAAGAAAGATCTGGGAAACTACAGGCTGGTCAGTTTCACATCTGTGCCCAGATTTTCCTCCTGGAAAATCTGCTAAGGCACATGGAGGGTGACAGAGCACTGGCACAGGCTGTCCAGGGAGGTTGTGGAGTCCCCTTCCCTGGAGATTTTCAAGACCCGCCTGGATGCAGTCCTGAGTAATGTGCTCTGGGCAATCCTGCTTTAGCAGGGCAGTTGGACTAGATGATCTCTAGAGGTCCCTTCCAACTCTGAAAATTCCGTGATTCCATGATTCTGTCCCTCTATTCTGCTCTTGTGAGACCCCACTTGGAGTACTGCTCTGGAGTCCAGCTCTGGAGACCCCAACATAGGAAGGACATGGACCTGTTGGAGCAGGTCCAGAGGAGGACCACGAAGATGATCAGAGGGCTGGAGCACCTGTCCTACGAAGACAGGCTGAGAGAGTTGGGGTTGTTCAGCCTGGAGAAGAGAAGACTCTTTGGAGACATTATATCAGCCTTCCAATATCTGAAGGGGGTCTATAGGAAAGATGGGGAGGGACTCTTTATCAGGGCACGTAGTGATAGGACAAGGGGTAATAGCTTCAATGGCTGAAAGAAGGTAGATTTAGATTAGATATTAGGAAGGAATTCTTTACTCTGAGGGTGGTGAGACACTGGCATGGGTTGCCCAGAGAAGTCATGATTCCCCATCCCTGGAGGTGTTCAAGGCCAGGTTGGATGGGGCTTTGAGCAACCTGGTCTAGTGGAAGGTGTCCCTGGCCATGGCAGGGGGGTTGGAACTAGATGATGTTTAAGGTCCCTTCCAATTCTAACCATTCTGTGATTCATGATTCTACTGTTAACACAGAACTGGCCCAGGGCCAGCTGGCTTGGGGACAACTGCAGTAACTTTGTGTTACTGAATGTGACGTTTTGAATCTAAGTTTAATTATTTATATCATCATCTATGTTTTTGTTAGATTTTGTTAATAAAAATCTGATTCAGGTTGGATGTGTATTAATTTCCTGTTCTCATCTTTTTCCAGCATTTCCCTATTGCAAAAAGAACCTCTCATTTTTGTGGGAAATACACTGCGCTAAAACAAATGCTATATGTTTTGGGTTTTTTTCCAACCTGGATTTCTGTTATGCTTAAAAAAAAAAAAACCAAACCAAAAAATCCTATTAACTCAGAAATGTTCAGCTCACTTAAGTGGGTTGATCAATTGGCTAAAATCAAGAGAGTGCTTCAGTAGGATACTACAGAAGCTTTTTTTTTTTTTAAACAATGTGTTAATTTATACTTTAAGAAACACCCCCAGTGAAGACATTAACTAAGCATATTATTTTCCATTTTTTTCTCACTATGTTATCTGTGTCATACTTACATCAGGAAAATTCATGCCTGATGTAATCTGATTAAGTCTTAGCAAAGAGAATTCAGTCTAGTTTGAGAACTGCCTAAAGAATCAATAAGAAATGACTACATGGGTTTTTTTCAAACGGTATTTTTATGCAAAACTAAATACCTGAACAGCTGGACTCATCAAGGCTGAAATCAATGCAGTCTGCAATGCCATCACAACGCTGGGAGATCGCTATACATTGATTAGTTGACGCACATAACAAAGAATCATTGAAACAGTCTTTAATGGCTGGAACAAAAAGTAAAGACAGTTATTATCACCTATATTTCTTTTTGTTGCTGTTAAAAAAAGAACAGAAAACTTGATTAGCACTGTGGTATATAAACTTGGGTCTGTGTGACCTCTGCAAGCTTTCATCTTCAAAGACATACAACTTTACTCTTGAGTAGACAAATAAGTAAACAAACACAGAGCACAGATGTTACAGAAGCTGGATTTTCCCATGTTATATTTGTGAAGGAGAGAAGGGCGTATTTACTTAAAACATTGAAAGAGTAAGCTGCAAAACCCCAATGAAAACCCATAAAAAGATACCACAAAACATAATCAACTCTCATTCATAACTTAGTTTTAAAATGATGGAATTAATTTTTATACACACAACAAAAAATTGAAATTATACCGTTTTCTTCTTTTACAAGAAACCAAATGTTAAGAGACAGTTAACATAAAAAATAGAGAAATACCATACTGAAAAATCTAAACTTGTATGCCTCTTTTATTCTCGGTCATTTCTATGTTTTTCCAGAAGAATTATGAGGGGTAAATCTTCCTGGAATCACATAAGCCTTCAGGTACTGAATTATTCCTAAATCACTGATCTACAGGATGTACCTGATGGTCCTGTAGACTCCCGTCGAGTATAACACCATTTTGTCATTTTACCTCACAAAATGTTCTGTTATACTGCCTTCAACTATTTTTTGATATTTTTTTTTAGGTAATTTAAGCTGAACTCTGTCACCATGACACTAACGCAAATCAGAGGTAACTCTTCTGATTCCATCAGAGCTAGATTCACATTAGCTTGTGAGTTTAGGGTGGGAGAAAGAATCTGGGAATACTAAAAATACCCCACTGCCACATTTAAATTTCATAATACTTTCCTGCTCCTGGGTTCAAGAGCCAGTGTACACGGCAATAAGTCTCTCAGCCTGGATGGCCAGGCTGCTGTAGGACATACTTCTTTCACTCTTAGGTACAATTTAAATCACTGGCCTGTATAGATTGCAAGAGCGTGCCAAATTTAAAATGCTGCAGTTCAATTTAGACCACAACAACTGAGGCGAAACTTGCTAGTTTTGATCTTGCCAGAAAGCTCTTACCAGTTTTTAAGTTCTTTCAGAACTCTGAAATTACTCATGTGCGTAAGGGTTTGTGGGATCAAACATTTTAACTACATGCACTGACCATTTACTAAAGTCTGGAGACAAGTCTGTAGAAGAAAACTAGAAACTATAAAGAGGAGCTTGCTTTTGTTTCCAATTTTGATTCACTTTTATAAGAACTTTAAAGTTCTGGCTGATTTTAAATTATCACTATACAATTCTGCACATGTGTTTATATCTAAATCTCTTCAGTTGACTGAAGAAGTCTTGATATTAAACAAGGAACTTGCTAGTAGTGACAGCAGACTAAAATCAACCACAAGAAGAACAAAAATTTCCTTTTCTGCTCTCCATTTCCTTGACCACTCAGTCTGTTGGAACAGTTGTGGCAGACTGGAAAACCCAGTAGATTACAGCATCACTCCACATCTGTAGCATATCCTACTATCTATCTCTTATGATCGTCAGCTTTCCAGAAAGTAACCGATGGTCCCATGCCCTCTGCTCCACTTTCCTAACCAAAGAATAGTCTCGTGCTTATTTTGTGTGCAATCAGGTCCAAATCCTGGACACCCTTTGCAATTTGGGGGATGATGTCCCAATGGTATTTGAATCAGTTTTATAACTGTTCATTTGCCCACAAATACCCAGTCTGTAAACTTAATTACATGTTCAGACTATAACTTCAACTGAAACTAAGTTGGAAATTTGACATAAATGTATTCTTCTTATGTGCTTTAAACCTTTTCTGTGTGCACATGAATGTTGAAGATGCTGTAAACTATGTGGGTATAGAGTACTGCTTATGGTTTGTCATATATATTATGACTAATACGGAGACTCTGGTCCTGAGCTGTAACTTTGAGGGTTGTGGTAAGAAAAGAAAGTGTCATTTAGGTCTTTATTATTTGCCCTACTCCTGGACTGGCTGCTGGTCTCGTACCTAAGGATAAGACAGAAGAACTGCTAATTAATTTTGTTCCGTTTCAATCTGTTGATCATTAAGGTGGTTTTGACATGTCCCTTTACCTTGAACAAGCTTATTGCACTGGGATTTTGATACTACTTACAGAGAGAACAGTCATAGCGATGGATCTGACTACTGAATACTTTGCACAGATTCAGCATTTAAGACAGAAAGGACAATAACACTAAATTATTGGTGCTGAGGTAAAGAATGTTAAGAGCACATTTTGAAAATAATGTTGTTTCTCTTCTTACATCAAAACTAAAATTAATATTGCTTAGTGTTAACAGTTACAAGTAGCTTCAAATTTCTCCAACTAGTTATTCTTTACTTTCATGGGCGGCCTTCAAGTGTTTTTGGGATAAAGATATTAAATGGAGACATTAACATAGTGAAGATATGAAAGTGAAAATATCAGCTTTTTGCCTGTATTTCATTTTCCAGGTCCAAATTAATCTGTAGAAAGGCTAAAAATATCACAGCCCCTTTGAAACTATACAATTTTTAATATTTACTAGGTATTTAAAAATTACCAGGACTACAACAGATACTTTTTGGTGCACTTCAGAAATTGATTTTTACTCATTGTTATTAGCACTTCAGTCAGATGGTGTTGTGGCCTGTGGAAAAGTAATGTACATACCTCATCAGTGATAATATGTTTATTTTATGCCCTTAAGATTGTAATGAGGCAATTTTTTAAAAAAAAATTAAAAATTAGATTAAGTAGTGAGATAAAGTACCCTTCTCTAAAATTGACAGCAAGAAGAGCGCTGGCCAAGTAGAACATCTATAACTGGAAAACAATTGCAAGATTTTCTTGTTAAAAGCATCAAGTAACAAAACCCACCACATTAGTAGGTATAAAACAGTATTAACATAATACTCTACAACCGAACTGCTGAGCGAACTCTACGGGAAATTCTGTCTGCATAAATCTGTAAGTCATGCAGAAAAGCATTTCTGTGGTAGAAACTGTGGTTGTAGTAGAGATGTGACTAATGTATTTTCTTTGTTTGTTTTTCTTTGTCTGGCCCTCTTTTGGGTTTTATACTTAATCTCTGCAAGATGCATTTTGACAACTGGTCTTCATTCCAGAAGAAAACTTTCTCAGCTGAATTCCTGATATCAGAAGCCAGAACATTTTTGTCCATCTATTGTTACATTTAAAAGAATGAAATTGCTAAGGGACGTGACACACACAAAATGAAAGGTGCCGGTAATTCCTAAACTAAAATTTTCTAAAATCAGCAGGAAGAATGGATATGCACCACGAAAAAAAACAAACAAACAACCAAACCACAAAACTTTACTACTTAAATGCTACTCTGTGTTCATAACTACTTAGAAAAAACTTTCAATTTCAACCTAAAATCTGTAAAAAAACTCCACTCCCAATCTGTGTTATTATTACAGTACACACAGGCTGGAGTTACCAGCACAGCAATCAATTTTATAGATTATACAAACATTTCAATAAAATAAACAACATTTGTGAGATATTTACTTTTTCCTGCTCTGATTTTTCTTTGTTGACAAACTTAAACGGCATTTCACAGCTAGAGATGAAATGCTGCACTCTCATGGCATATACGCTTCAATAAGAGAATGAACTGTGACAGTGATCAGCTTTTCATTGGTTCTATCCTGAACTAGCGCTAAGCACTTACTTTTTGTTCGCCCTGCAACCAGTATCTTCTTCAGAGAAGAAACACGAGTTGCTACTTCTGTATTCCTGTCTTGTATTGTAAAAACTTTCATGTTTGTATAGTCAAAACTGAATTTTGGAGTAACAATGTGATTACAGATTTGACTCTTTCCACTCAACTTAGAACCGCACAGTGTGCAATACCTATGGAGAATTTTTGTTCTTTGAAAAGACCAGGACTTAATTTGCCCTCATTCCCTGGGCATCGCTTAGACGTCAAAGGCACTGAAACAATATCTCAGTCGTTTGGGGAATATTGATACCCGTGGAAATCTTGTGGCCTTCAGATTTGGGGATTTTAGAAGAATACATTATACATTAGCTGCTGTGGTTTGGGGTTGGGATGTACGTGTACTAGGATACAGCAAAGAGGTCTCTAATAGAGGACAAATTGAGGAGGAGACAGGAGTGAATAAAGATTAATGAAGAGGGGTTTATTTGAATTTAGGGGCATCTAGAACTTAAGGCAAGAGCTAGCCCCAAAATCACGCCTTTTGCAACAAACCCACTTCTAAACAAAAGTGCCTGGAAAGGCATGCACAGATCGTCTGCAGAATCCATGCCAGTGTTATAGAGTCATTTTTTAAATGAAGTGGCCTGTGCAGTGGCCTGTATGTATATTCAGTAGTTTTGATACAGATTATTAAAGAACTTTAATTTCTAGCCCACTGGAAACTGATATTTTACTAATTGTTTTGGTTAGTATAAGGATGAAAAATAAAATTGTAAAAAACGTTTGCAGAAAGAAAAGTTTAGGAAGAAATATTTTAATACGTAAAAAGCCTCTTTTTTTTTTTTTTTTTTTTTCCTATGCAGCTAAATTATTTTGACCTTCCTGGAATGAAACATTTGGTCTCAATTTATCTACCAATAATGAAACATTTTGAAATGGGCAGACACTCACTTTTGTCTCTATCTGAAACTTTGTGGTATCTCATTGCAGTTACAGAGTTCAAAACCTGTTGTCCTTGTGTTTTGCTTGTGAGCCCTTTTCCTTGATTGGGGCACAGATTTCTGCTACTGCACGAACAGACTTGATTTCAAAATCCCTGAAAGGTCAGGATTGCCTCCCATGTTACTGACTTACAGAACTGCAAAAATCTCTCTATCTGTCATATTGTAATCAGAGATGAGACAATGCCAATGCAGCTGACTGATCTATGGAAAAAAAGTGGAAATGCTTCCAATTATTAGCAGAAATATGCTACAAACGATTTTAAGCCTTTATCAAAGTGGATAGCCAGGGAATAAGAATGCATAAGCAAAATTATTTGCAAATGTAGAGCGTCTCTCCAGATAACACATGATACATAATATTTTTCTTGATGAGGGGATAGTGAATTTTACACTGTACTTCATTGTGTTGCTCTTTTTCACATGACTGTTTTGGGAAAGTCAGTTAGCATGGCCTTAGCTGCAGCAATGAAAGTAACTTACGGCAGCCAACTTCATCTTCGTTAAGGGGGCAGTCGGGCACACCATCGCATTTCAGGAGGGATGGGATACAGCCTTTGGAAGGGCACAGGAACTCTGTTTGCCTGCAGGAGCCTGGAGGCAGGGTGGTAGGCATCTGCGTGGGACAGTTCATTTCGTCACTTCCATCCATGCAATCTTCAGCCCCATCGCATTTTGCAGCGAGGGGCAAACACTGCTGCACGTATGCACACGTGAACTGGTCACTATTGCAAGTTGGAGGGTGCAGATCAGCTGATCCTACAAGAACAAAAGTAATATTTATCGATTCTCTTCTTTCGGTAGTCATGTATACAACCTTTGAGATGTACATAAGGACTGCTGGGAAGGCAGCTGATTTTGATTACAAAACCCTAAAAAAAAAAAAAAGCTGACATAAACCCACAGCTCCTAAGTACAGAACACAATATTAAAAACACATTGTCTCACTTTCAGCATTTGTTTTGATCCTATTGTTGCTTGTGCCGTGTACGTATAGAAGGGTTAATACCAATGCATTAATAAAACTCATTTTTCAGGAAATGGTTAAAAAAATCTTCTTGACAGCCCCCAATCTTAATCTACTTGTATATTGAATGGGTGAACAAAAAATCAAAGAAAGGCTATGTAAGTCTGGATCTACGAGGTACTCATTTCATGGGCAGCTACTATCCATGATAAGGCCTGAATCTTTCATAAAGTAACAACAAAGATTTTTACTGACATAGTTTATTATCACTTTGATTCTGTAGCTTAGTTCGATGTGATAGAGAATTAAGTCAAAGAAAACACTAGGCAAAAGTTTCCAGGGTATAACTGAAAAAATGCATTTTTAAATTTCAGACTTTAAGTAATTCAGACGGCTGACAAAAGAAGAAATATCCCATGCTTGCTTGCATTGCTGGAAAAAATACTGGAAAATCCTTTCTGCGATGATTTCTGCAAATAAATTTGTCTCAGATATTCAAGTCCCTCTTTCTTCTTATGAAAATCATTGCAAGTGAATTTTACCGGCAGAAGCATCGGAACTCTTTGTGGCAACTGAATGCTGAGAAGCCGGCTATGCCAACGCTCTCTTCCTTACACCAACAGCGTCTCCCGTGGGAGCAATGCGATGGATTCCTGTAATTTCTGTTTTACGTGCAGGGAAAAGAGAAAAATCTCCAGAGTTTAACTCTATGCATTTAATCTTCTCTAGGTCAATTTGCAGCAGGTAAGTAAAGAAAATAATATTATGATTGTTAGCGTCAAAGAAAGACGAAGTAATGTCACCGCTTCTGTAAAAGGCAGGAGGAGTTTGGCTGTTGGCTTGGGCCGAAGCAGAGCAGACCAAGTGCAAAAGTTCGCGGGTGGGCTTTCGCTCGCCTTTCGAAACGGTGCAAGCGTCGCTCTCTGAGCTCAGGAGTCAAAGGCATGACACGCTGTAAGGGGATACATGGGGTTTTTGCACTATTTTACTACTTTTAGTCCACTGGGCGTAGCAGTATGTCTGTCTTCTGTGACACCAAGCTGGGGTTTTTACAGCAGGAGAACTTGGCTGAAACATGCTCAGTTTCTAAAATAGCCGCGTCATGAATAATAAGAGCGTTTTGTACAAAAGACGAACTTCTAATGCTTTCAGATAAACAGAACAGTAGTATTGTTTGACCGTCTGGTTGCTTGTGGAACAGCTATAAGGAAAAAGAGCTCAAACTGCTCACACTGGCCCTTGGTAGCTTAGCAATTTTTGATTTTCACGTTGACTTTATGTCAGAAAATAGTAATTGGAAAACTTCATACAAGAGAATAATCCTGCCATTATTTCATACCGCTAGTGTTGTTAAATTCTATCATGCTACTAGAAAAAAAATGTAGTTCACACACCGGACACAATCTAAACATAAACCAACAATAATGCATTTTGACAGAGTGAAAGTAGAAACCTACCGATCTTAACACTTTTTTGTATTCAGAATTACATCATAAATCCCTAAAAGACATGTTCTTTTACATGGGATTAAAAGGATTGCACTTTCATGATATGTGTTTTATAAATGTGGTTTTAGTCTCAAAAAATCATTTTCATTCATGGTACTTCAAAAGGCTTATGAAAGTTATCTTTAGATAGGTGATTACAGACATTTAAATCATACAGTGAATATATTTTTGAAAAATTAGAAATAGTTTAGATTATGCATTTTTTTCTACTTTTTTTTCCCCATATTTTAGCAGATAATTAATAATAGTAGCAGATAAAGATGTTAGAACTGGGTTCATCATGAAGAATTTGTATATAAGGCCACGATTCTGCCAAGATACCAATGAAATATATGGAAAGTCACTGGGAGAACATATTTCTTTCTTCATTGATATAAAACTGGTACTGTTAAACGCAGAATGTATCTTATGAAATAGATTTTTTTTCAAAAAAGAATTATTTTATATTTTTAGTTTGCACTTGCTCTGGAAAAAAAAAAAAAGAAAGGTATGCTTATATTCGATAGCATTGTTTTTCCTTCTGTTACATCTGACCCTTTTCCTCACAGTGCCTAGGAGGCATTTAGGCAGTGAAAATGAGTTAAGCTGCAGTCAGCTCCGCTTCGGCATGCACTTTTGTCATTGCATAGTCCGGTTTGAGTTTTCCTGTATTTGTTCCGATACAGTGGAAATTAAACCCACACAGTTTCAATACAGCTGACTTTCCTGTGATCACTTGTTTATGTTGCAGGAAAGATTGCATTTATAGCATATTTGTGAGCATTTTTGACTCAGTTTAATTCTCTATACCTGTCCTGTTCGTGATATGTTTGCTAAGAGATTTCTACCCAACTTTGTTCTGAAAGCTGAAATCCCCTCTTAAACTCAATCATGCTTGAATGTGGTGGTGTTATGAATCTGGTCTTGAGTGTTAAACTGTCTTCAGGCTTTTGTAGTACTGATCAGTTTAGCCTTGTGGTCCCAATCATATAAAGCACTTCGGCATGTAAATGATCCTATACTCAATTCAGTAGTTAGGCAAACGCTTGAATGCTTTATTGAACAGGGGATTAATTTTTTTATTGTTATTATTTTCTATCATGATTCCCTATTGTTAGAAAATAATGCGTAGAAAGAATTTCTTCCTGACCTGTGTACCAATTATTTTAGAGTGTGTAATATTCACTGAGAGCAATGATGATGTCTCCAATTTACGCTGGAGGTTAAATTAGGGGTAAGGTTAACCAGGGGTCTTGTTGAGGTCTGTTTTACGTTTTCAGTACCTTAATAAAAATCCAAAGCAATACGCTGAAATCAATAAATCATCTTAGATCAGAACAATAAATAAGATGAGAATATACCTCAAAGATCATAAAAATATCACCTTGCTTACTAACTCACTTTATGTATTAATGAGTTCGCATCTGTTTGCTTTTAGATGCAATAGGAAAATCTAGTTGGCATTCCGTGAAACATTATGATTGCTCGAACAAAACTGTACACCCAAATTCAATCTGCTTTCTTTACATAAAGTAGGTTATAAATGCATTTCTTAATTATAAATTAAATTAATTTGTGTACAGCTAACATTTAAAACCTACTAATTAGGAATATGCAAATCTTTAAAATCATTAACTAATTCCAACTGAAAAAAAAATCTCAAGCAACATGTTAATTCCAAACTAATTACTCACATTTGCAGTGACTATCTATGTAATTACTTATATTAAACACACCATTGCAGTATCTGCTACCGACAAGTTTCATTCTAAAGAGTGGCAACATTCATTCTGTTTTCTTGCCACTGGGAAGAATCGAACTAGAATGTTAACACCGCAATGTGGTTCGCGGTGCAAAGTGAGCCGGCACTAACGAGAGGCTCATCCCAAATACCCTCCATTGGGCTGAGTTACGCAGCGGTATGAACACACGGCTCAGCTGTAGAAACTAACTTTAAATTTATGCATATACGTGAATACTATATCCACTCTTGTAGAGATGCATATGAAGGTTATGCAAACAGCAGAAGCTGAAGTGTCTTTTTTCAATGCAAATTCAACTATCCCTTTGTGGCCCCCAGGCCATTTCAGTCACTTAAAATCATAAGATTCAAGAGCCTGGCATGCCAAAAAAATGTTTCCCTCACCTTTTGCCAAATGCAGAAAAGATGTTCCCAGCCCAGCACTCATCTCCTGAGTGTTGTGCCGCCCTCATTTTCAGACCACATTCAGGAGTGGAGGAGATATTGTACAGGTTACTTTTTTAAAAAAGCAGTATCTATTTGAAGCTGTTTAAGGATTTGGAGATAAATCTACTGAAAATCATGTGTTCTAAGGAACACAGGATAAAAGCTTAGCTTTCTGTATCCGGGCGGCATGATCACTGAAAAGCAGGACCGGAGATCCTCAGGAATATACTCAGTATTTTCACACAGATGAAAAGCAAACCAATCAAAAACAATTTCAGAGAAAATAACCTCTGCTCTGAGGAACACTGAGTCTGGATTTAGGTCTGCATGAAAAACAGCAGCAAATTGTTGATGTTCCATTATACCTAAAGGAATCATGAGGACATGTCTTGATTTATTTTACTTTGCACTCGGTGTTTTATTTTACACTTATTTTTACCTTGCATATGGCAAATAACCAAAATTAAAGAAAGTGTTTAAAGATGTGCATGTAAGATCTACTTATACATCATAAAAAAGACATTTTAATTAGGTCCTAAAACAATGACGTTTTATATCAGTCCTCGTCTTTTGTGGCACTTACTCATGCAGCTGTGCTGGGTGAGTTATGACCTAAGGACCACAAAGTGCTCTCCTACAAGCATCCTCGCGCTTTGGAGAGAAATTAGGCAGTTGAGGTAGACACAAAAAAAGCAAAAATCAGACCAGTGTGTAAAGCAAACCAAATTTGGTATGTACTGCTTCATGAAATGCAATAACCACAGCTGAATATACCCATATTTCATTGTTGTCGGATAAAATGCATGCTTTTGGATACATTTTTATTTCAATGTGCTAACGATCAAAACATCTGTTACACTAAATAGAGCTGGTGAGCTCTAGATTTGGGAGTAAGGAGCACCTACATTATGAAAAGTGTTAAGTCAATAAGTGCTCATTGTCAGGGACACAATTACATACTTGTGGAATGGGGATTTGTTAAAAGCTTACTGTTGTTTGACAAACATTTTCGGTACACATATGCTTTGTTGTACTATTGTCTTTGTCATCCGTGGAATGTGCTGATCCTGTTCCCTTACTGTATGCCAAACTCCATAGGCTGGCACGGTAAACATTTTGCCCGTGAATCACAGGAATTCAATCACAGGAAACCACAGAACTGCTGTTACCCGGGCGCTAATATTAGATAAATGTTTGTATTACGCAGTCATTAGCACTGCCAGAAACACACAAAGATGCTTAATGTGAATGAAACAACACCTTCATGTTATCCTTGTCTTTTCTGCCTTTCATGTTCAGACACCAAGATCTCTGGTGCAGAGCGAGTCCCCATTCTTATTTATTTATCACCTGTAAGAGTGAATTCTAATTAAGACCAGTAGACATTGGCATTAGCGTCAACACCAGGAAGCATGAAATAAAGTTACCCCATGCTATTATGCAGCATTAACTCAGTTGTATGGGAGCTTGCTCTAAAGCCCATTTAGGCAAATGGGACGACTCAGATTGATTTTAATGGGCCTTGCATCAGACCCTTGAAAACTAACAACCTGTCTGATGTATTTGCATAAGTAATTTGCCTACTAAATCTAATAAAAACAGTGGACCTATTAACTGTAGCTAAAAGAGGCCAAAAATAAGCCCCTCCAAGACTTTTCATTAGACAAGAGTATAAATTAATTACAGGTCCAATCCAATGCATTAATTAAGTTGAAATAAGTGGCAGTCCTTACTTTCACTTCAGTAAACATCGGATCAGGGCATGAAATCAGCCCGTTCAAGGTGGCTTCAAGGAAATAACCTGGTAAAAAAAAATAACCAGACTAAAGTTGTTCAAATATCTTAACAGTCTGTCTGTGAGTCTTTATCAGTGTCAATAAAACTTCGGTTAGGAAATAAAATGTTAATTTTGAAGCTTGTAAAAAGACAAAAAAAAAGGGGAAATCGAGTCTGGCCCATTCAATCTTCAAATCTCTTCCCCTTGTGAGAACACAGAAGTATGAGGCAGGGTGCTGAAAAGGATCCCAGAGACCCTGTTACAAAGCCAGAATTAACGAAAAGAGAACTTGGCCAAAAGACCTGAGAGTTTTATATGTCAGTGCAGAAATGCGCAGGATTTATTTTAAATGATCGCAGTGTGCTAACATACAAACATAATGTAAACCAGACAGGTTCACTGCCAGTAAAACCAAGCTATGATTTATACTTTCCACTCAGACAACTACTGCTTCTGGCTGGAACACACCAACTACCTGTGACAGAAATATGGCAATATTTGCCATATTTCTGCTAAGAACAGTCTAGGAATTGCTAGCTATGCCTGCTACTGTGATGGATTTATTTATTTGTTTATTTATTAGGAACAATGAAGAACTGGAGAAGCTGTGAAGTTTTAGTTTCCAACACAATGAGGTGGGCTGGACTACAGGACGGGTTTAGGGCAGAGAAAAGAGCAGTTTCCTGGAGCCGGCACATTTTCAGAGGTGGGCTGGGAGCACAACACTGTGCTAAATCTTTTATTTCTCCAGTTCTATAGAAAGGTAGCTTCTACAGGTACAAATTTATCGTCTACTGAGAAGAGCCCTGAATAAAACTATGGTAAGCTCTGTATAATTTCTGAGAAAAATCTGAGCTTGCGATTTACTCTTATTGAGGAGACAGGTAAATTTTACATATTGAAGAATCTGAGAATTTTCTTCTCTCCAAGATAGTATCCTGAAACTATTTTGTTCCAAAAATTATTTCTTTCTATCCCTCCAAGGAACTATGTTGATTTTCATGAACAAACTTAACAAGGCAAAATATTATCTCTGTGCTTTGAGGTTTGGTTGGGTTTTTTTTTTTGGTGTAAACAGATGGGTTTTGGAGGTTCAATATTAATGAAATTATTTTAATGTACTATTAATAAATCCAATGATTTTTAATTTCCCAAAAGGCATCTAGCTTGCATCAGAAGATTTCAGTATTCTGTACGGGTATAAGACTGAATCTGCCGACTGAAAGATTTGGAACGAGGTACTACATTTATTTATTTAAACGTACATTACGTATTGCATTCAGGACTTGCCACTAACTACGTCAGTTTATTTAGTGTAACTATCTTATCCTAAAATTATTCCAGATTTCCCTTTCTGTGGAGACCATCAAAAATAATGTGCTTTCACCAGCGGCGAGGTCTGTGCACTGGAAGATATTGAAACAGGCTGAAGAATCTCTCTAAGGTACTACGCCCTGGATCGTAATTTTTACTCTCTAAAAATGCACAAATGCCCTATCTCTGCCGAGCAATACGGATCTAAACATATTCTGATTAGTTCGGGGAGAAACTAATTAACTAGAGGACCTATTCACAAATATCCCCAGAATTCTCAGTCCTCTGTCGCTACTAACCTCGTTTTCCTCTTCCCCTCCTCTGGTTTCACAGGCAGCCTCCCCCAGCAGCTCCCCCGGAATCGCCTCTTGCCCTTGAGGAAAGAAACTCCCCGAGCTCTCAACTGGCGAGAGATTTCTGCTCCACGGCAAGCACGAGCAGACAAGCTAACAGGGATTCCCCTGGCTCTGCAACTTAAAGAAATCGGAAGTTAAGTCTCCTCTACAGAGTTTTTGCCTGTGATCTAACACTGCAGTATCAGCAACTCAGGTGGTTAACCCCCCCAGTATCTCCCAGCGTTCAGGCTCTGGGTGTTTCAAGGATGGATCACTGACCTCGTCTAAGCCTTTGTCAGGTGAATTCTGTTCCACTGCAGAATTTTCTCACTGTTGCTTCACACGCACACCCTTCAGCAGGACCCTCTCTGCGCCACGGGGCTATTTTCTTCACTAACTGCACACAAACACCCACTGTACTTTTCAGGTCGTTGTCTTTTAATTAGATACAGGTGTCAGTTATGTTTTTCTCATAAGATCTAGTGAAATGGGATCTGCCAAAAGTGCCAGAGAGCACCTAAAATTATCTGGATGGTTTCCAGGCTGCCTGGTTATTTGGCTAGTTTGCCAGCAATGCTTTTGCTGGCCTGTCAGGTTAGGGTCTGTTCAGGAAAAACATTTTGGCCATTTCATATTTTGCTTTTTGCTTCAATTTGGGATTCTTTATTTATATGACACTGAAAACACAAAGGTTTTGGACATTTCCAGTCTGATACCCCAAAATATAGAGCTATTTTATTTCATTCTCTTTTTTGTTGGCAGGTAGATAGCATTATGCAATAAGAAACAATTAGGGAGGTAGTTATCAAATATCTTTGAAATATTTGGACTCTGTAGCTGTATTTGTATAGCAAAACTCTTCATAAAGATAAATAGTTCTACATTCAGAAGTGTGTCTGAATAATGTGCACGGAGGAAAAAAATTCAATTACCTCTCATCGGGGACTTTTCTGTATTGGAAAAAGCAGAGTGCTCTGTGTAAAATAATATTCAATAATATAATTAAAGATTATGTCATTGTATATAAACACACAGATCCTGTTGCAAAGCAAATAGAAGTCTGGGGCAGGAAGAGCAGGCAAGGTTTATAGACAACCAGGATTCAAAAAGTATGTTCCACGAAGCAGAGATAAAATAGGGAGAAAAAGTCTTCAATATATATTATAAGAGAAACAAATAAATAATAGCTAGCTAACATTTTACAAATTTAGCATTTCCAAGCATACGTACCTTTGCTTTGCTCTGTGGTTTCTAATCTGAAATCACAAAGGGATTGACATCTGAAGAATGGTTATTCATCGTTTTCTGAAAATTAGACACCTTCAAGATACCATATAGAAGCTAAAATTATAGTAGCTCAGACTAATGCTTGATTTTGAAAATTCTGAGCATTAGCCCATTATCTGCATAGATTACTTTCTTTTTGTCTCTTTGTTTCTTTATGCTATCTGTGCTATATGGAAATAGTATTTATAGTCACTATTCTTTTACTAAGTTGCTTCAGTGAAATAGTCTTGGAAACAATCTTTATTCTGCTATGTTTTAATTATAAACATTTATCTGAGACACTTTGTATTAGAAGATGGCAGTGATAAAGTCCATTTCCTTCCACCTTGATCAAAGAGAACGGTCTGTAGTTCTGTCCCTTTGGGACAGTCTCCTTCTCTGCTTGGTGCCTGAACTTACACCTTTCATATATTTTTGGTATGATATTGCATATTGATATTAGACAAGGCCTAATTCTGCTGGTGTTTGGAGGTCAACGGAAATTGTTTTGCTCTGAAGGAACTTCAGGATTGGGTCTGTCATGTGTACATCTGTTGTGAGATCTGAAATTGCAATATGGAGATATCTTGAAGAAACCCTACCCACCAGACAGAAGCGAGAATCACCAAGACTTAAATAAAATTTTTATACGTTTCAAGACCTAAATAAGAAAGCACTGTACAATTATTCTGTTCATGAAGATAAGCCTAGATTCATACAAGCATCAGCATAAAGTTTAATACCTGAATATTAAAAATTTTGCTGGTGTTAAAAGGGGAACTGACAAGTTCAAGGGAAAAAAAAACCCCAAGGATCACTATTCTGAGACTAAGTACAGCTCAGGAAGAATCTGAATTACAAATGTCTGGCAACGGGGAATGTATCGGGGGAATACAGTCTGTATAGTTCCCCTTTTCTTATACTCTTTCCCAGGCATCCATAAGTGTTTGAGACAGGTTATATTGCTAGCTGCACCTTTTCCTTACTTACTATGGCTGACCTAAAGTTCAAAGCATATCTATCCTAAATTTTGTGACTGAAACATAATTTCCTTTGCCCCAGCACTTCTTTGCAATATCAGCTCCTCTAAAAAGTTAGGGAAGGTGATCTATAGAAACGGATCTGGCTACCTCTCATGACTGTCTTAAGATGGCTCAAAGAAATTGAAGATTCAGTTTCTGCAGGATATTAGGTTTTAGGGTGGTGGGAAGCCATTGTGTGCATTTAAAAAACAAAAAAATCCTTTGAAGTACTAGGTTGCTTGGGCTTGAATGTAGAGCCAAATCCAGCCTTGTAATTCACAGCTTCTTATTTGCTTCTTTTATTTGTTTCTTCACGACAAGTGAAAGCTTGCTCAATGTAAGGATTATTTAAAGCCCTTACAACAGGTCTAGTTTGTGTTTTGCTACAGAGCAATGGGAAAATTTGGATGAGTTATGGCGTACCAAAGCAAAATTTTCACCTAAGTGAAAGCTGTCAACAACCACTTAAAAATTTACTGCACTTCAATACCTAAATGGCTAATCTGACCCTTATGTTGGTAACGTGCAGTGAAGTCAAGAACTATGACAACATTAGAAAAAAACCCAACCCAAAGCGTTCTGGGAAATAGCATTGTTTTTGTGCATTTCCACCATGCTCTGATGAAATAGAGTTAGAGACAACATGTCCTGTCTGTACTGAGTGTTTTGCATTATTTGAGTTGCCCTTCTATCTTCAATGTATATATTCTGTCTTCAATGATATTTCTGTCTTCAATGATATTTTCTACCCCGGACCAATTCTCCAGGTGGAAGTGAAATGCAGTAGGGTGTGAGGGGAAATTTGTAACTCTGGCAGTCCTTTCTCATGTGTTAAGCTGATAGGCTAAAAGGACTTCCTTAAAAAATGTTTTGTAAAGAAGGAAGAAAGGAATGGATAAAAAAGGAGAAGCACAGGAGTAGAAAAGGCTTTAAAATAAAATGATGAAAGATGATAAAAAGTAGTTAACAAACCAAGAAAAGTAGGAAAATACTTCAGAGAGCGCTGAGCAGCTGCAGGAAGTAAACTATGAAAGCAAACACAGCCTAAAAAAAGAAATTACAAAACACAGAATGATAAGGAAAGGTGGAATAGAAGATTATTTTCTTGGAATTGTTAATTCTTTTACTAAGCAATATTAATACTGAACTGGTGATAAAACACTGAAAGTTCTGACTGATGGTGGAAAAGCATATACTGGTTTCTCAAACACTCTAGAGCCTAAGGCTCTTGTAGTCCTGTGTATACCCAAGATGCAGCCCAAATATTCATCTTAGAGTTCCAACATTATTCTTTTTGAATAAAGCAAGACCTCAAGCAATTACTTAAAGCAGTACTATTTAGAAGTATAAGCTCACAAAGAGCTGTTGCTTAAGAGGGACTACTGGGGAACTTCACTGCATGAAAGGGCTGGAGGGGCAGTCAGGGCTGACTTTGTACTGAGGTTTCCCTTCTTCCAGCAGATTTCCATAAGCACAATTATATTGTTTGGATGATCTCTTCAAGACATCACAAAATATATTTACTATTTATTTGTTTCTAGAGAATACTCTCCTGATACATAAAAGCGCTAAGTAACTAGTACCTCACTTTAAATTACACAGACTTTGTACTCCAGTTTATTTCTCTGGTAACGAGTGAGTGATGAAACACATCATCCTGATTTATATAAGCAGAAGAAAGTTTGGATGTTAGGCATCTTTGGGTTAATGCTGGGATGTAAATTAAATAGAACCAGAAATGTTAAGAATTTCTGTGATGCCTCCTGTTTCAGCTGAACTAGAAAATGCTACGAGACAGGTATTAGTGAATGCAAAATCTAATTCAATACTTCAGTATTCTTGGTCCGTCTGAAACTAAAAATGGAACGGTTTTTTAACTTTCATTTTCAAAAGATCAGATAGTAAACAAAAATAAAGTCCTTTAAAAAAAATCAGGGTATTACTTAAAAGTTTAAAGAAGATGGTTAGAACTGAGTAACAACTAAATTCTTTGGTCCCTGAGATACACTAATTCCAGTAATATAAGATCTTCATACACCTTTACCAGCAGAAAAACAAAAGGACCTTGAAAAGTGGTAAGAGTGCATCTTATTTATCAGTTGATTCTGACCTAAGCTAGATCCTGTCCCACTGACAGCGGGCACTGCAGCCCTTCCCATGCATGGGCATCAGCTAGAAGTTACTGCTGCAGTAGGCGAGGGAGTAGCTTGACCACACTTTGTTTAAATGTTCAGAAATATTCTTGGATCTGTAGAAACCCTCATGGCTAATGAGGACTAACTACTTAAAAACAAATAAAAACCTCATCTGAATTAGAGCTGCTGGTAATGCTTTATTGCTTAGAGCTCCCAACCAGCTAAATTGTGATTGCTTCTATTTAGAACGTGTTGCCTCAGGAAACCCAAAGTAATTAAAGACAAGCTGAAAAATAATAATACGGAGAGAAGAAAAAGGTCTGCAGCAGCAAAGCTGGCTTCTGAAAGGGAGAACATTATACAAAACCTGTACTGCAGGTAATACACTTTTCTTTGAGCTAAGTCTTTGAATAAACATGATGAACAAAAATCAAAGCAGGACTGGCAGTGGAGTAGGTAAACTTTCCCACTGCTTTTGTTAAAGGAAAATGTTCTTGCTCAAATATCTATAGGGCAGTGATTTTATACTATTCGCAGGTAATACCTTCAAATTTTACCATTTGAATTTTCAAGTGGTTACTCAGAAACAATTATTAATAATAAAATAACACCTCATCCTAAGTAGCTGCTCATTGTCAGGAGCAATATTCAAAAGTCAGAGACAGGTTCTTCCTCCTAAACTGCTATGGTTTATTTTATTATACAGATTTTGTGTAGTTCTCTTGCCTCTTCACAAGCACAGATTTGGCCTACCTGGCCAGCAAGGATTAGTAGGGTAGGACTCTTCCTAGGACAGTACAAAACCATGAAAAAACAGAAAGTCAGTGCACACTTAAATAACAAAATCTAGATATAATTATTTTTTTTTTTCCTGGAGAGATTAAATATCAAGTCACAAACTCCTTAGGAGACTGCCTTCCATTAGACTTTTTTTTTTTTTTTTTGAGAAATACACACCTGGGACAACAGTAAGAGTGACTATAAAACTGGGGGAGGGGGATGGATGATAGAAGAAACTGGCAGAATTGTCAGGGTGCACATAAACTGCAGAGTGGTTAGTGGAGGCAAAAAATGCGTGGGGAATGTAAAAATGGGATGCCTGAAATGGGATGAATGATTAAGTTAGGAACAAGAGGTGGATTCGTAGAATTTGGAATTGTGGAAGCATCAGGATTGAGAAGGACAGGTCTAGGATGGCACAATTAATGCAAGCTGAAAGTTATGAATGGAGGTATAAAGAAAAAAAAAGTGGTAAAGATAGAATACTCTCTACTTGAATTCCAAGTAATAGATTTAAATGACTGGAAGATGAGCATGGGAGAAGGACGCAATGTGACAGGAATTAAAAAACATGAAAAAGACATCCTGCAACCAATGTTTGCCAACTGATGTTTTTCCAATAACAACTAAATGATAAATGATTTTCCAATAATAAATAAAAGTTGGGGGTTTTTTATATATTCTGAAAGAACTGGCTAATTCCTAGAAGAAAAATCAGCTGAGAGCTATCGGAAAGCATGACCTTCAGAGCTTCAGAAAGTCTCTGAAGCAGATTAATACAGATTGGGAAAGAATGGGGGAGAGTGGAATTTATTATATTCTGCTTTTGTTCTAATACATTTCCTTGGGTATCCATTACAGACCATACCAGAAGACTTGCCTAGGCTGCTTTTAGGGTAGTATAATTTATGCCACTCTTGTAAGAGCATAAATTATAGACTTATAAAGAACAATGTTTTGTAAAAAAATAATGTATAGATCCTTCCTATACCTCTAGAAATCACCTTAAAAATACGTAGAAATTGTCTGGACCATAGAAGTGAACAGCAAGACAAATACCCTGCATTTAAGTTAAACGTGTCAACTGTCCAAGGAAAAGTCTGTTTCTTTTTCAGACGAGACAATAATAATATAATACAGAACAGATGAAGATAGATTTCCATTGTGTAAGTATTGCAGCTTTTAAGAACTAATTCCAGGCTGATTGCCAGTTTACCATACAAAGGAATACAAATTGACTCCTGAAGATGCCTGCCTCTTCTGTAACTGGACAAAGAACCTAGATGATCAACTGAAACTGTCTGATTTATTTTTAAGTGGTTGCATATAGATAAGGTATGTTTTTTTGACTTATCCAACGAAGAGTAAGTAACTAACATAACTCTTACAGTTTTTCTTAAGGCTTTCCTTATGGTACACCATATTTCTAAGACAGACAGAGTGTGATAAAAGTTAGATATTTTGAAGTATTCTACAACTGGAAAATGTCTGGAGTAAAATAAGGTGATTAGAAAAATTTACTCCATAAAAATGACCTTATTTCTATAGTTACAATTATTTCAGGATACCTTAACATACATTTTCCATGGAAGATTTTTTCTTTCTCTGAATTCATGCTTGTTCAAAATGAATTACCGAAGTATAAGTTCCATTAAAATTAGAAAATTGATTTAAATGCATTGTTGGAATAGAAACCTAGGTCTTCCAGTTAATTACAGGTATTTAAAATATATAATTTGAAAATTTCCCTCTCTATTATGCTATATTATGCATGAAACTGCCTAAGTAATTCTTAAGATATGGTTAACAAAGGTGATTAACATAATAAGGGTAGAACAAACACCTGTTTATATATGTAGTCTGCAGCATATTGAAGAACATTCCAAAATAGCATTTGCCTGAGCCTATTGGTGGTATTATCCAGGGAAAATAAACAAAAATTCTGTTCAGCTTGAGAATGAGCAAATGCCACCTGTGTGAACACATTATTTCATTTTAAGCCTTAATCAACATGTGGTTAATCCTTCAAGGGACTGCTTAGTCATCACAATAAAAAAAAAAAAAACAAAACAAACCAACAAACAGTTTCTTGAAAAGCATGACAACTAATTCATACACAGGCTATCCTATCTGAACAATAAAAGCTGTGGAAATAGAAAAAAATGTTATTCAAGAACACAGAATTATAGAATGGTTTGGGTTGGAAGGGACCTTGAAAATCATCAAGTTCCAACCCCCCTGCCATAGGCAGGGACACCTCCCACTAGACCAGGTTGCCCAAGGCCACGTCCAGCCTGGCCTTGAACACCTCCAGGGATGGGGCCTCAACAACCTCTCTGGGCAACCTGTTCCAGTGCCTCACCACCCTCAAGGTGAAAAATTCCTTCCTAATGTTTAATCTGAACCTGCCCTCTTCCAGTTTAAAGGCATTCCCCCTCGTCCTATCACTACATGCCCAAGTAAAAAGTCCTTCCCCAGCTCTCCTGTAGGCCCCCTTTAGGTACTGGAAGGCGGCAATAAGATCTCCCCAGAGCCTTCTCTTCTCCCGGCTGAACAGCCCCAACTCTCTCAGCCTCTCCTCATAGAAGAGGTGCTCCAGCCCTCGGATCATCCTCGTGGCATTTGTTTAAACATAATCATTCCCAGTTGTTTCTTATGAATGAAGATCTACATAGAAAAATTTGTTTCCTTGGTTTTCTCCCCCTCTTGGCCGTTCAAAATAAGGAATGGCTGATATTCCTACCGGAATCTGTATTTGCACATATACTTTTTTTTTTTCTTCTGATACCCTATCATATGCTATATTTCATTTGCTTTTCTCACAGAATAAACACGGTATTATAAGGCATTAGAATTTAACTCTTTTTTTCCACACAGATCAAGTCACTTAGCTTGTGTAACAGAAGTGAGATCGTAAAATCTTAAAGAACCTGGCAACGAGGTAAATTTGCTATACTGTTGAGACATTTTATGAAAAGAGCAAAGGTAAAAGAACTAACCATTTTCTTTTTTAAATAATTGTGAATCACTTTGATACTTATAAAACTCTTCCATCCCAAACTAAGACCTTCTCTGACTATTTTCATGCAGAAGAAAGCCAATGCAGCTCAGTTATGGTAGAACCCTCTCACGTAAGGTTCATGAAATCTCTAACAGGCCCTCAGTGACAGTAATATTCTGAGTTGCTATAAATACTCATATGCTCAGCTTCTAGTTATAACACAAAACTGTCTTCCACAATCCATGGGCAAGTATCTTTATTCAGATACTGCACTTAGCCGACAAATAGATAGGAGTCCCTCTGATAGCTGGAATGGATCCTTCCCTTTAGGGAAAAGTGTGGTAGTTAAAAATTTGCGACGAAGGTCATGTATGATAAATTTGATCTTTCTTTTTTAATACATTTTTTCTTTCCCTTGAAAATCACATAGTTCTTCGCGTGATTGTGCTGCACCCATTTCTTTTCTACATTTTTTGGAATGAAGTAAAAGCATAGCTGTATTGCAATGATTTCAAAAGAAAAAAATGCAGATTTTGTAACTGGTATACATTGAAATAAGAAATGCCACAGATTTTCTCTGCCCTCTGAAAAGAAAACATGTATTGTATGTATTTGTGTAATAGCATACCTCCGTCAACGCATTCTGGGGTGAAAGAAATATCATCAAGAGCAAATTCTGTGGGTTCACTCCGCCCCACTTCAGCTTCGAAGGCAACTCTGAAAGGGCTGTTACTGGAGAGGACTACATTTGCATACATCCACTTGTTTTCTTCATGTTTACTGGAAGACCACATAAGAATATCCATTCCGTGTTCTCCAGCTGTATATACCTGTTGACAATGAAATCCAAGAGCTGCAACTGAGTCGGCTTCAAGCGATGGAGAAGTGCAGCTAGCTGCAGTAGCACAGCCCAAGCCCAGTAGTGCAGCTACCTGCTTGGGTAGTACTGGGTCTCTTAGATATGATTCAAACCCACATCTTATTGGTGATGACCAAATGTTACTGAATACTTTTGCTAATGCTGGTTTAGCTGCAAATATAAAGCTACTATAGAAACCAAATAAAATAAAAAGAACTGCTAATATGATCACTAAGAGGAAAAGTTAAAGTCTCAGCCTGACATATTTTAATGAGTAAAGAGCTAACCCTGAATCCATCCAAACATTGAAGAAAACACTGAAAAGGATCTTGAGCTCTCCTTTCATCTTGAGAAGATGACCTCCAGAGACTCCAACACCTCCCTAGACAGCATCCTATGAATTCTGTACATGCTAGCCTGGAAGTAGAAAAAAATTAACACGTGAAAGAGGAAAAAGCTAATAGGTGAATTCCTCTACATGGCACATAATGAAAAAAAACCCAGCCCTAAACCTGCAGTGAAGTCCCATTGAACAAGTCTGCATCTATCTGTTTGGGGACATTGTGCTCCAGCTAATACCGACCTAGTTGTGGGCTAAATCCCATCCTTCTAATTTGAAAGTAACAAGCGTGTATTGTGCTAACTAGTCAATGTATCTGTCTATTCCTCATTCCTCTAGATAGCACACACAATCTAAACCATAAAGAATAGGAACCGCAGAAATAAAACTATCACTTCATTCACTGCAGAGTGAAAAGCTCAGGAGTGAAGATACCCAATACACACTTCACGGTGATTTTAAGAAGAATGTAACAAAATAATCTGCATGAGACGAATGCATGAGTGAATCTTTCATACTTGCTTCTTGGTCTTTCTCCAAGGTGCCTTTGCCAGCTGGTTCATTTGTAGTCCATATGTGAACAGCATTCTTTAGCAAATCCCATTTCCCTGCCTTAAAATCATGACTCAGTTCTAATTCTCCCCAGCATGTCCTGTGTATTAGAAACTCCTGCATTTGTTTCATTTTGGGGATGGGGAAAGTGCATGTGCTTTTGAAGGTCACAAAATAGAAACTGCCATTTTCTAGTTAATCATCAGAAGTTACAACTCACGTGGCTCTCTTGTACCCTCATGCTGACTTTTCAAGATAATGTATTGTCTTCCTGATCTTGGCTGACTCTAGCAGTTGGCATGCTGGAAGGTGCTATGATCCATCTGGAAGGTTAATTAACTGACTAATAACCAAGAAGCCAATGCAGATCTGAAGGCTGCATAATAAGAATTGTATTCTCCCATAATTCCCAACATACAGTCTTTCATCACCAGCCAAAGGAGCAGGAAAATCTTGTGAAAGACAACCTGTATTTTCACTTTTCTAGGCACCAGATACATGTGTCAGCTGAGGAAACTTCCCACTGACTCCAGTGAATAATGATACGATGTCTTCTGCTCCACATCCTTAAGAACATGCCTTTGAACTCCTCACGTTCCTTGGCAGTCCTCACTGCATATCTTCCTCGGACTGAAGCTACACCAGAGGCAGACTGAAATTGTTTCTCTAAAGCCCACAAATCAGATTAGCGAAATTGTATCACAATTCACCGTCACAATATAGAAGCACTTTAGGAGGTTTATACCTGTTTTCTACCTGTTTGATACCAAAATTTATTATACCTCAGTTCAGTTAGTAACAGAAAATACCAAAGCAGAAAACCGATACATTAGAATTATACTATCATATCGAGAATTAATTTTGGTTTTGATTCTCAGCTGTCTGACAAACTCCTGAACGAAACAGACAGAGACAGAATGTTGAAGCTTAATGAAAGCTGGATGTTTCCTGTCTCCCTCACCGATGACCAATACGGTCACCACTGGAATAAAACAGATGTGGAAATAACCTCAATTTCTTGCCGAAACTTCTCTCCTGCTTCATTAAATGCAACTAAATAGTCATAAACATGTAAAGAGAAATGCATTTTAAAAATTTACGTTTACAGCACATTGCAGTAAAAATTGTTTATATTAAGAGCTATTCTTGTTGGGAGCATACTAATTGATATATTAGACCAGTCATGTATCTAGTGCTGAATAACTCACCTCTCAAAGGCTGTTATCATATACTCCTAAATAAAGCTTAGCGGGTTTGTACTTAGTCATTATGAAGCAACTTTTTTCTCCTGTTGGTTAATAGTTGACTGATGTCCTGAAGCATTAGTATTCAGAGGTCTTTCAAATAGCATCCATTCTATGTTAACACAAGAGTTGCTGTAAACATTGTGTCCTTTTTAAAGATAATAATAATAGCCTATGCTTTTGGTTTCCCTATGAACAAATTACAGAGTTTATGACAATAGAATTCTGCAACTGAAATGTGCATTGTGAATACAGAAGAGGAGCACTTTTAATTCCTTTTTCTGTATTCTCAGTGAATAGCTCCTTTTCTGGGTAAAAATAGGAAATATTCCCATAACTTTGCATTATTTTGTGTAGTTCTACCACATCTACTTCCTATAGCAAGACGTTCTTCTTTTTTCTCTTTCTGTTTTATAGATTTCCCACATGTCATTTTAATCACACATCTCAGTGTGTTTTATCTCTGAAGTCCTTTTTTTATTTTATTCAGACTTGACCAGATAGCTGCATTTCAGATAATAGCTATAACATCAGCTTTTGTACTGATGTTACTATACTCTAACACATTATTCAGACTTCCTATTACAATTTGACTTCTTTCACCTCTAATGTAACCCAAACAAAAGTCTGACTGAGCTTTTGCTTTCGAAGTTTTGGGCTGTTGCTGTTGTTGGTTTTCTTATTTGTTCCTTTAGGCTTTTTTTCACTTTATATTCTTGATTTAATAACAGCAACAGCTGATGCTGAAATAGATTATTAGTTTGACAGAAAAAAGGAAAACGTTCCATAAGGGTAAATCGGGTCTGTGATAGGATGATAATTCCGTGCTGAGTACTTCAGTCTGTTATGAATATGGTTATATGTTTCTACATAAAAAGTACATGTTGCAAAGCTGTAAAGAGAGAACCTTATTTGTATGTGGGAGTGAGACATTTCTTTATGGATCTCTTTAAGAAAATGAAGGTAATGAGAGTTAATTAAAATAGTCTGTTTGAAATGCAAAAAAAAATTTAAAAGCAGTCTCTGTTTGGCTGTCTGCCGACTAACTCACACATAGGCCACACACATCTACTTATTCGCTAATTCAGAGTGTTCTGTGATGCTTGAAAAACTTCAGAAGCTCCTTCAAAAAAATCTTGTTTCCACTTTTGCATGTTGTAATGTCCAGGATATTTGAATTTAAACAAATAGGTAATCATAGATACTCTCACAATATTTCAGTTACTAACAGATCCAAAAAGCGGTTGCTGTTTGCTTTTTACTTCAGTTTAATCTGGAACTGCTCTGGACCTTTACCTACTGGTTTGTTTTCTTAATCTAATGTGCAAAGTTTGTGTACGTGGAAGGATAAATAATGTAAACTGGAAATAATGGAATTGAAGATATGGCAGAGTATTTTAAAAGCTATATTCAGATAATAAAATTACAAGATTGCAGACACCTTAAAAGTTCATCTTAAATAACTGAAGTACCTTTGGGAAGAATACATTATGAACATTTTTATTCACTGAATAGAAAGAAATGTTAAAAATAAAATAACTTAATTTGAAACTCATTTAAAATCAGTTTGAGAAGCAGAAGTATTTGCTGCTTGTCCTAATTTCATGTAATAGAGCTTTTTTGTTTGTTATTATTAATTAAGTTTATAGCAATACTCAGAGTCTCCATGAACTAGGTGCTAGAGATAAAACGGAGGTGCAAATTCCACGATTCGCATATCAGATTTACTTAAAAAAAAGATAGACAAAAGGTGGAATGAAAGGTAACATTACTCGTTGGCTGGATATAAGGAGAAACCTTGTCATGCTGGACGGTTGAGCAGTGGCAGAGGTTGCCAGAGAAGTTGGATAGTTTCCATTTATGAAACTCCTGAGCCGCCTGGTGTGATCTTGTAGAAGATCCTGCTTGGAGCAGCAGGTTGGACGAAAGACCTCCTGAGGCCCTTCCAGCCTGAACTGCGCTATAATCCCATGGAATTGTGCTGTGATTGTCCTTTACATTGGAGGACCAAAGATGAACAGAATAAGTATGAAAGCAGCGGTCCAAACTTCCTGACTTAATTCCAGGTCCAAGACCACAAAAATATTGTTGCTCACTTTTAACGCAGGCTAATTGAGTTCAGAAGTTTGATAGCATATGCAAATTTTTATATTCTGTCACACATAGTAAAACTGACATAATCTGTATTTTCAAAATTTAACAAACTGCCACGGATAGGAGTCTTGCTCAAACCTTTAAAAAAGGCAGTATGTAACATTTATTCAGTGAGCCACATGAAATAAGTTGTTTGCCAGGGGTTCACATCACCGCTTGGACTTTTACTGGGGTACTTAGCAACTAAAAGTAAGCTCTTTAAGGATGCTTGGGGAACAGGAAGAAGACATTTTCATGAAAGCTTGAGCTATAATTGTTCATAAAGTTAAATGGTTTTTTCTTCCAGTTACTTTAATCAAACACCCTCCATACAAGGTGACATTAATATGTTTAAAACTTTTCTTTTAAAGCACGTCTTGGTTTTGTCCTAAACATTGGAAACTGCCTCTGTTTTATATTAAAGAGTGAATTGTGCAGAGAAGTGTGCTGATGTTTGGTATGTTTAAGTATGGTAGTCAAAAATGCAATATGCATTCTTACATACGTAGCAAAAGGACTTCAAGTGGAATTAAAACTAAAATGGAATTGTCGTTTGGTCTTGTCAGCAAAAGTTTTGTGTATAGGCGTAACTTCAGTGAAGTTGTGATGGAGTACTGCTAATATAAACTCTGAGATTTAGTTCATTCTAGACACAGAAATGCAAATACTACTAAAGCAAATATTACTAGGTCATGATGTAGTAGAAGAGCTTTTTATCTTACCTTTAAGACTCCTGTTTGCCTGGAAGCAAACATCCAGAACCAGAATCGAAGACTACAGACTCCGAGGCTAGCTGGGAAGAGTTTGGTAGTAACTATCCTTGCTCTGTTTCCTTCCTTCTGGGCAGATGAGTTTACATACAAAAAACGCTGTCCTTTACCTTAATAAGGAGATAAAAAACTTTTATGGTTTTTCAATACTGCTTGATGCTTCAGAGCATTTTTGCACACAAAAGTAATGATATCTTTTACGACATACACGTATACACTACCTTGGCTGTACAGAGTCTTCCATGTTAATACTTTGTGTATTTCTAGTTTTTACATACAGTGTTAATATAACCTTCCTCAGAGCTCACTCTGTTTTTATTATCTTTGTGTAAGTACTTGATTTGTATTTGAATAACAAATTTAAAACACTTTGCAAACATAAACGCTCACAGATTCTAAGGATCAGTTTGAAGGTTGACATTGCAGGAGTCAGGAGCACCTTTGCTGATAGCTCTTACCCAGGAAAATTCTCTGTCCTGCAGCACGGCAAGCCCTGAGGCTTGTTAATGGATCAAGATATCCACATTTCCTATAGTTCAGCTGTTGCTGAGGAACCACAAGGTAGCATAAAAAAGAATTCATCATTCAGTTCCAAGCAGAAAAGGATGCTGCCCTCCGACACCTTAAAAGTACAGTCTGTACTCCGAGAAGGAGAAGGAGAGCCCTCCTGGCAACATCCTTGCTTGACTCTTGTGGAGGGGACATTCCAGCTCACGAGAGGCACGAGCGTCCTGCCTGTATTGCAGAGTTAACGTAGAGCTGCGGCTTGGTGTGTTTGTGTTGCTGTCCTCTGCAGGGGGCACACATACCTCACCTTTGGGTCATCTGGGAAGCTGATCTCAAGGACACCATGAAATACAAATATAAGCTAGAAAGACTGTGTGTGTGCACACATACCTTCGGCCCCTGTCTGTAAACTGGGCAAAACAGTATCTTCTAAAGTGCGGTATCTCTCCACTATACCACACCTCCAACTCTTGCAGAAGTCAACCAGTAGGAGCTTCTGCGTATGAACTGTCCCAAACCACCCAGCTCTTCTTTAATAGTTTTCAGAAAATCAGCAAGTCAGTCCTATCTGTCCCTTACTTACATAAATGTATGAAATGATAGATCACATTGGTAAGGTACATAGAATTAGTAAGGCTGCTTACGAAGCTTTACTAATCTAGGAGTGTAGTTGCATATGCTCTGCAATTTTAAGTTTCTCAAATCTCTTTCTGCATTAAAGTAAAATAATTCAAGAATGCAGATTTGTGAAGAATAATGGATATGATGTATGTGTGGGATGTAACTTTTAAAAGGTGCGATTGTCAAGAGCAGCAATTGTCATGGTCTTGAGGCAGATGCATAGAAGAAACATTCAATTGACTAACTGCTATTCTGGAAAGATATATTTGTTAAACAAACTGGATAGTGACAGACTCAACTTAATTTCTAAAATTTAGCTTTTTCCTATATTGACAAATTATTAAAATCGTATAAGCATCATATGCTAAGGCGTGATTGCTAAATTTTCTGGCAGACTGTTGAAAGCCCCCCAGCTGGCAGACTCATTATAAGACCTAGAAGGCAAATGATTTCCTTCTCCCGCAACTTTTCCATCACTAAAAAATTTTGTGGTACAACAATAACAAGAAGGGTCTTTTTCAGCTGCAAGATCAATACGAGATACAATCTAGCACTTCTTATTAACAAAGTGGCAAATAACGATCTTAAGACAGCAAAACCAGAAATCTTCTCACTGCTGTGTTACTTCAGAAGTCAGACCCACTTGGACTGGGGTGAAAATATCGAAAATTATTTCCCACCTGAAGTGAGCTGAAGTTGTATCTACCTAAAATTGATTGCAATGTTAGGCCTTTCACATATAAAGTGAGGCTGTTTAATGGGGTTCCAAACTGCTAGCCAACAAGCCATTCTTACAGACCTGCAAATGGTTGTTTGTTCCGAGTGAGAATTACTCCGTTTTGATCTCAGTCAATGGAAACCCAGAATTTGGATTATTTGTAAATTGTATTGGCTGTCAAGGAAATGTTATTAGTTTCTTTTGCTGTTTTTGAAGCAATCTTATTTGAGATGATGTTTTCAGGTGAGTACATCTGGGTTTCATGTTATGCCCCAAGCTTTTTCAAAAACACGTACATTCTCTCAGGAGAGAAAAAAACTATTTGAAAGATTATAATTGCATCAATATACTATACTCTTCATAAATAGAATCATCCCATATAGTTGCAAACTGACCAGCAAACTGGAAGACCAAGGTGCCTGGCTCCTTGGTATATGGCAAAATTATATATGATATATAGCAGAAGTTAAACAAGCTTGCTTTGGCATTTGGCTGAAGTTTTTCAGAGTGAAATGTTCTGCACTTGGTTAGCTACATCTTCTGAATATTTAAGTTGCTCATAGATGCAGTGGCAAAAGGTTGAAAGTGCCCTGGTTTTAAGTAAGAAAGAACGATTTGAGTAGGAAATTTACAGAAAGGAATATTTTTAAATTTGAAGCCTGCATAAGCTACACGCTGGCCAGATTGCAGAATGTTAACCAGGTGAAACATAGTTGTTATTTACCACAAAAAGTCTTTGTTTTCAAATCACAGGGCTTATCTTCTCCCAGAGACTGCACCAATGCAATAAGTTAGTTTTGTTAAAATGATGCAAAGCTTTTTCAAATGAACATTTCTATCCATCTGAAATCTGTAATGTCAATTTAAGTTGTGTGAGATGAAGCAATATAAGACACATTTAAACCAATATGAGATTCCTCCACGCAAAGTTGTGCCAATATGCTTAATATAAAGTTGGTACAACATCGTAGGCTTCATTACATTGGTATAATGGCATCCATTGTCTTTACATTGAATTTATATGCTTAGTAACTAGAGGAAATGATTTTGGAACAAGAAGGAATTGGATTTGGGTCAGGAATGGGCTGATAAATACTCTAGACATTACAAGTCATCAGTATCTAGGCTGCTGGCAATTCTGACAAGTGATTCCTTCTCTCTATAGCTAATGTCAATATTTCTTGCCCAGTTAATTTACAAGTAAATTACAAATCTGCATAATTTTGCAAACACATTTGCTCTAATTTTGTTTTCCTTTTGCTTTGCTTTTTATTAACTTTGTTTGTCTTATAATTGCCGGGTAATTTCACAGAAGCAAGGAAACACCAATTAAACGAGAGAAACTGAAAGAGAAAAGGACACAAAATCTCCTTAAAGACCCAAGGGCTAGCGGTGGTTTTGTCATCACACTGCATCAAAGGAAGAGCAAGAACGCAAGTCAGACTACTGATTTGCAAGGAACAGCTTGCCTGGGACAGCTGCAACAGTTTCTACCTCTACCTGTCTGTTCTTTCCCTTTCCAAGATGAATGAACTTCCACATTTACAGCCTGCAATAGCAACACAAACTAGTGCGGATGTCTGCTTCCTCTAAAATGAAAAACTGTGATTCGTGGCAGATAGGCAGTTCCCTCATAATCAGGTGAGCAGTTCCTGCAGCAGGTGCGGAATCTTCTGAAGGAAAAGGGAAGATAAATGAGTAGGACAGAAATGGTTACAGCCACACGCTGATAAGGTGTCTCTGCTGATTTTGGAATTGTAAAACACCAAAAAAGAGTCAAATTCAAGTGGAAAACAGTAGAGATTGGGATACTTCTACATTGAATACTAACTATTCTTTGCTGATCAGATGGGAATTAAAATAGGGTTTCTAAACTGTAAAGCCTCTGGAAAGGAAAGCTAAGCAATTCTCAGAGACTGGTACATTGTGACAGAAATTAATATTCCATGCAAATTTATTATATTATATATTCTATATAATATATTATATAACTTTATATTTATATCATATAATATATAACTATAGCTTGCTGTCTAAATAACACAGATAACCTTAATTGCCCATCAATAAATTTAATTCTCCTAACAATCGATAGGCATTCTGGTAGTAGTCTGACAGCAACATCTTGTAGGGACATCTAGGCAAACAATTCTATACTAATATTTCTGGCAAGCCAATGCCAGGAAGAGAAGTTAAACCAAGACCTTAGGTAGGAACCTTAATCATGTGCATCCACACACACTGCTCCTCAGCCATTCTTTAAGGACTGGTGTATGATTGTATGATTTTCTAGAATTCATTAGGATGGTACCATACTCCAGGAAAAGTAGATTATTCAAAATGTTGACAAGCAGAGGATACTACTGTAGCCCGTTACACTTTCAGAGAATTCAACTTTTAAAGTCAGACGGTATAGCAGAAATTTGTCATTCATAGTGCAGTTACATTAACAGAAACTGAGACTGAGAGTATTGGGACATGACACAGGAGGTTTCATACAGAGATTTCATTTGAATCCAGTAACTTCTATAAGGAGTGAGCAAAATAGTAGTGAAAGGTGAGAAAAATGCAGAGCTGGTGATTGGCAGAGGGAAAGATAACAACAGATTAAGCTGGGCTCTCAGAAAAACTGGTTCTTGAACATGAGGGAGCCAGAGGTTAGCAATTTTGCTTTGTCCAAGTGCGAGCTGATGTTGGAAACACAAAGCTGATACTTTCATGGAGTTGCCTATAAAAATGCCAACAATGCAACCAGGTCTTCCAGAGATGAGCTACAGCACAGTCAGGGTCATCAGATGGTCTCAGTCAAGGTGCTGCGTAATGTAAAATCTACACTGTGCGCTCAGGTGACCTAAGAGAAATGGATGGCCGGACTATTATTTGCACCTTTGTCTATCCAAAGGTTTTCAGCCGTTCAGCCATGCATGGATTCACTGACACAGCAATTCTGAGTGAGACCTAAAGGATTCTTCTAGTGACCCATGATTATTGTCAAATATACCCTCTTTTATTGTATTAAAATTTTCATATCTGTAGTTCTTCAAAAGTTTTCAAATATACCCTTAATTAATAATATCATTGCAGACTTGGAGACAGTTACTGCATTTGTACAGGCATGCTGAGCTCTTTTAGAAAGAGGGCTGTTGTGTCCCAGATGTGATGGTTAATTAGTATCTTCACATTATATTTAGCAGCTCATTGTCTAGGAAATTACTAAACAAATGCATCAAGCTGAAGTGGAGTATAAAGAATGATATAATCAGGACCACTCTGAAAAGAGCAATCTATAAAATTACAGTGCTGCTGAAGCAATGATTAAATAGGTTGGTAATAGGCTACTATGCCAGGCTGTTTGGTTTTGTGTTCAGACAGAGCTACAAGTTACCAGAGTATAAATTACAAGACCTAGTATGTTAAAACATTTAATACATTTTTGTATGGCTTTTTTTTTTTTTGTGATACATATCCTCTGCTGTAATTTTAACATAAAAGGGAAAATTTTAAATGCTTGTTGGAACTGCTTTGTGAACTGTTATTTGCTGACTATGATTTGTCTAAATATACAGTAAGATCAACCAAGATTTGCCGTTATCTTGGCACTAATCTACAGGATTTTATTTTTTTTTTTTTTCTAATTCAGGGAATATTTCGTTTCCCCAAAAGCGATGTAGGACACATGCCAATACCTGGTGTGTGGTCGGTATCAGGACCCATTTGCGCAGTGGCAGCACTGTTGCTAATATCCCAGTCAAACTCATCACTAGGGTCTTGTGTTAATCCGCATACAGTGGTCCATTCTTGATCTTGTGTTTCAAAGTTACAGCTTCCAGGAATACTTGTGTAGTAACCTGAAAATATAGCAAGAAGTAAATTAACATGCCAGCTTTAATATCTAAAAGGCTATAATGAACGTACTGTACCCGGTAATGGAAAGGATTCTGTTTGGCTGATGCTGTGATTCCTTGCGTTACATGTACTGATATAAATAATATATGGCAGATAGTAAGGAAAACAAAATTCACCCTTCGCTTCCTGAGCAGGTATAAACAGCCTTAAATGTTATAACAGATATGTGCCCATGTAAGTCTTGAGGAAAAAAAAAACGACCACTCCACCAATTTTAGTTATTATTCAAGGTGAATGGACAGAATGATTCCCAGACAATTAGCTAGCAAAACTGGACTCCACTTCCACAGTGGTGTTTTTCTTGAACATATGTTGTCTCATCCTTGGGAGTGTTATGCGTGAAGGCAGTTTTATGATGAGAGAGAAGTAAGTTCTAGTGTGTAGTACACTGAGTGAATTACGGAGCTCTTCCTCAAACTTCCCATTTCTAGATCTGCCTTTGATGTTTCAGGTCACTTTGGAAAAATAATTAATCAACAAAATTGTTCAAATGCTGTGGTAGAGAGGAATCAAATACCATCACAAACTCTTCTTTGGCTTTTAAAGGTCTTTTCCTTAGCTGTAAAGCAGATGCGGCTACACGGTTGCTGAGCGAGAGTGAGGACTGCCCCTCTGAGAGGATTCTGGGAAAAGCTTCCAAACTATTAAACAAGACAGTCAGTCGTGCATTTAAGAAACAGGTTTGACTGTGACTAATTCAGAACCTAAAATGGATTTGAGGATTTAGAGTGTTTCTTGATCTAGAAGTATTCTGCAACATTAAAATACAATTATGTATGTATCATTGTCTAGGTATAAAAGATACAGATAAAAAGAATAGATTTAATAACTTTTTAGTAATGTTTTGGTTTTTTTCCTATTTGCTACTTTGCTGCTACAAGAACAAGTAATGCCATTCTTTGTAAAAATAACTCATAATTATCATAAACTTGTTTTGTATGACCAAGATCTGCACACACACTGACTGTAACACCAGACTTGCTTTTCTGTAAAAATGTGTCACCTTAGTTAAATGTCTAGGACAAATATCTTAAAAGAAGAATTATTTTGATCTAATGAATAACATATATCCCACTGAATGCTAGGAGAAGGATCTGTACTGTTCTGTAATGTACTGTACTGTTACTGCATTGTGAAGGACTGAAGCATCTGTCACGAGGAGAGGCTGCAAGAGCTGGGACTGTTCATGGGACTGTTCAGCCTGGAGAAGAGAAGGAGAAGGCTCAGCGGGATTTTATCAATGTGTATAAATACTTGCTTGGGTAGGTATAAGACTCTTCTCAATGGTGCCCAGTGCCAGGACAAGAGGCAATGTGCACACATACAAGAAGCATTTAAGATTAAGAAAAACAATTTATTTTTTTTTTTACTGTCAGGCACAGGTTGCCCAGAGAAGTTGTGGAGTCTCCATTCTTGGAGATATTCAAAAGCTGACTGGCACAGCCCTGGGAAACATTGCAGTAGACCCTGTTTTGAGCAGGAGGTTGGGCTAGACAATCTCCAGAGGTGCCTTCCAACCTTGACTGTTCTGTGCTTGTGCTAGTGCTATTCACAGCATGGCCTTCAGGAATCATAAAAGGAATACACAAATGTCCTGAGCATCCAGTGACAGGACGAGGGGTAATGGGCACAAGGTAGAACATAGTTAGAACACAGGAAGTTCCGTTCAAATACACGGAAAAACTTCTTTACGGTGAGGGTGACAGAGCACTGGCACAGGCTGCCCAGGGAGGTTGTGGAGTCCCCTTCCCTGGAGATTTTCAAGACCCGCCTGGATGCAGTCCTGAGTAACGTGCTCTGGGCAATCCTGCTTTAGCAGGGGAGTTGGACTAGATGATCTCTAGAGGTCCCTTCCAACTCTGAAAACTCCATGATTCCATGATCCACATTGATGCTGCATTAGAAGCATCGTGTACGCCTCATGAAGCCTATCTCCGACACCAAACACCCTCACGTGCAGGTAGGGCAAAGAAGCTAACCCATTAATTAAAACAGCATGTACAATTTTCTTGTACAGTTCTAACCGGATCAAAGTCCAAACGCATTTGGAATTTACACTATTCATAACAGATTACCTGACTTCAGGAATTTTACCCTACCATCTTAACAGTGCTTTCAGAAGGCAATTCTTAATAAATACTCATGAACAATATTTACAAACTTGATGGAGTCACCCAACATACCTGCACCTGCTGGGTACTTTTTATTTTATGGGTAACCAGAACCTATTCAGAAGCCATAAGAAGAGGATTGTTCCATTTCTCCGAAAAGAATTGCTTTTATTTCAATAATTCAAGCTCTCTTCTAGCTGGTTCAGAAACACTGAGGTTTGCTATTAATCAAATCTGGGTGTATAATTGGCTGCAATTTATGAAAATTGAAACTGCATTCATGTGTGCTTTTTTCACCTCAGTACTTCCCGTGCATTACTGAAAGAGAATAAAAATTTTGCAAGATTGCCTGACTGGATTGAATGAAGCATAGAGTAAGTAATTTCGGTGAGTTTATTTAAAAAAAAAATAAAAATCCACTAGCCTACGTGGATACAATTCATTTCATCCAGATTCTGTTGTAAATCCTGCACAGAGGGATTGCTGCTGAGTAGATGATGGTCCATTTACTTCTTTCGAGTCACATTGGTATAAAACCATAGTAGAACGTGAAATGAGCTCAGACTGTGAGCTTATAGAAAAGGAGAAAAATTGCAGAAAAATGTGGCCATAACCACTTGTGATGGGGCAGGTTAGACTGCAAAGGGCTTTCTCTGTACCTGTTCTGCTCTCTTTTCTGATTAAGCAGCTCCTGTTTCCTTTTCGTTAAAAAATGAGGTTTCCATATCTAAAAGGTATTATGTGCCCATTAATGTTTATTCGCATCTACAAGATATTTGCTCAGGGAAAAGGTGTGTTTACCCAAACGTAAGGTCCCATTTGTTGGAACTAAGATGTAGCAGATAGGGAAATATTATACCTGAGGCTTATCTGGGTATTCTGTATGCCAGATTACAGTATCTCTCCTCTATTCTTAACTTGTTATATTGTCAGTTTTGCAGCAACAGCAAGACTAAAGACTGATGAAAATATTTTGATGTAACTATCGCCTTTCCACCTACAATAAAAGGATATTTCACTCTATTTATTTAAAGTGAATATCAGCATTTTTTTTTTTTCTTCCCTCGGAAAAGCTTTTCTGCGGTACAGCAAAGACTGTTGCTTTACTGTGATTCAAGATCATTTATGGCCTGAAAAGTTTCCATCTATTATCTGACTAAGAAAAGAAAGTTGATGATCTTACAGTCCTTCCAGACAACACAAACACACCCCTCCAATGAAGCTACCATATCCTGTAACAATATTTACAAAATAAATCAAGTCCCTCAATAGTTTTCTGAATATCTTTACAGAGCAGTTTACGTTGGACAGCAATTCAGACTTACTGCGTCTCTATTAGGTACGTAAAATGTTACAAGGGTGAGTTTACAGAGTATTTTGCTGCATTTACTTTGTCTAACTCCTGAAAAAATAAGAATATTACGTACAAGAAATACGGATTATCTGTTTAAAATCTACCTGTCTTGGAATCTACTTAAAAAAAAAATAGTCTTTTAAAGTTATCCTTCAACATAGGTTCCTTTCCATGACTAAGACTCACAGAATTCACTGGAACATGAAGCATTGGAGGAGGCAGAAGCCAGAAACAGAGACACCGGCTTCAGCATTTGTACTTCAGAACTGTTATTTACTTTTATGAAAATAATAAAGAGGGAGAAACTCAAAGTTAAATGTCCTATAGTGACATCTTCACATGTATTCCAAGTTGTGAGTCTGCTATCTGGCTAAAACAATACAATTACATCACCCAATAAAGGGTCATTATTTTTGTAACCCTTTCCAGCCAAAGCATTTAGTAACCTCGTGCAAGAGAAAATGCCTTTGACTTTCAGGAGATCACAAGGTATTGGTTGATTTCAATGGAGTACTTGCACTTCAACACAATGCGAGCATTGAATCGATGGATGCAATGCATTTACTTTCTCTACCTACCAAGGTTACTTTTGATCATATCTACATTATGGCAGAATTTCCCCCTCCAGCTCAAAGATTAAGAGTTAGACTGATTATTGAACTCTATATATGGATGGCTTAAGCTTCCTAGTCCAGAACTCTGGTCTGGACAGTGACTGCAAATAAACAAAGACGTGGAGCAGGAACAAAAGCACCGTGTTTTACTGCTTTTGAGTTTCAAGTCTGAATTGGAAAGCCTGATAACCTCATCCAGATTTTCAAAATTGAGCTGTGTCCTTCCATCTCAAACAGCATTATCGAAGAATACCTACGGACAAATTTTGTCTTATTACTCACTAGGACTGCAAAAATATAAACAGACAGGATTTTGTCTGTAATAGAGTAATAGCAAGAAAATATTTTCATAGCTCTGCAGTAGCAGCGAGAATAAAGAGCAATGAACATTTAGTAGCAACACAACTCAGATCACATCACAAAGGATTAATTTGAAAGGAAAAACAAGCCCATTTTTAAATAATCACTTTTTGTAGCCGAATCACGCCTAAATGTCATTGTGCATTAATTTGCTTACTTAGCTTTTTCATTCAACTTTGACAGCTTAACATGTTTTCAACTTAATAAGTGTGTTAACATTTCTTCTCAGAATTAATTTGTATTGTAACCCATGGATTTTATTCCTTAAATTTTTTTTAATCCTTAATCTGGTTTTTGGTTTTGGTTTATTTTTTTTTTCTTTCATATTTAATCTTTGGTTTTGGGAAAGGTACACTTTTGCAACTAAATCACACTTAAGTTTTGCAGCAAATGTCTCTAACGATCTGAAAATGTCAGAGCTTCTGTGTCGGGGGAGCGGGCAACCTGCTTGTAATTACCTTCTGAGAAGCTGTGTGAATTCACCTAAGCTGTGCTACAGAACTTAAAGTTATCATTTTAACTGGAGATCACATTAATTCAAAAAGAGAAACTTACTGCAGTCAGCTTCATCTGATAGGTCTTCACAGTCTGGTTTATAGTCGCAGACAAACTGAGACTCTATGCAATTCCCATTTCCACACACAAAATCAGTGAGGGCAGGGCATTCCCTTGGATTCTCTCCAACTGGAACCAACAGGACATTTAAATCAATATTGTAATTGAATCAAAGGCTGCTCTTTTTCATTTGTTTAGTCATTATACACTATGACTTCAGTGATTTACCGCTTCCAACAGATCTTATTTGGTCTCACTCTTTTAAATGGTGCATTACGTGTGTCTTAGACTGGCCTTGCCCAAAGCTTCCAGGGCAGGATGTTTTGCCTGGAAGAAAATTCAGTTCAGCATCAGCACAACTGTTTCCCATTTTGTTGTGCATGTTCCATAAAAAAGGGATCTGTGAGCTGTTAAAAAGTATACAGGCTAAAGGCTGTATTGTGCTTATAATTACAGGATATCATTTGGAAAATAAGAACATTTTAAACTGAGAAAAATCATTGTTATACAACATTTATGTAATGCATAAACTTTTAAAACCTTTATAAGACATTTATATTTTTGAAAAGTTCAGAGAAACTTCTGCCCTGAGTGTGTGAACTGCCCAGAAATTCCTCTTATGGTATTTAATATGAGGATCTATTTTACAACAACAATTTTTTATCATTTCTGAAAGTGAGTGAAAATCATGTCATAGAATGAGAGCAAGTTAGTAACTTGCACATAAAGCACTGGGGTCAAAACCAGAGAGTACTGAGATTCAGCCATCTCTGAACTATAAAGACTATAAAGCAGGTTACATAAATTATTTTTGAGTTCAGTGCACTGGGTGCATAATTTCAATTAGCACTAATTGAAGCAGTTCTGATAATCCCAAATGCAACATTTAAGGCACACTCTTATTAACATACCAGTTTTGGCATAGCATCGTCAAACTAAATATTCTAAACTCCTATTCAGAACTGTGGTGTTAAAAATCAAGTTTCCAGCATACACACTCATTCTGACCAAAACTCTTACCCCAGATAAAAACTAAATCAAAACAAGAAATACAGTGGACTTTAACCATAAAATACAACTCCAATATCAACAATCCCAACAACTAAACAGAGGTTCATACAGAAGTTGCAACATAGACGTTTTATTTTAACCAGACATTCTTTAAATATAATATAAAAATTCTATTTAATCAGAAAAAAATGTATTGAAGAACATATTGGAAAATATGTTCTCACTTCTGAAGGGTGAGCTGCAGTTTAACAAAAGGACATGTTAGAAACCACTTTGAGCAAGGTAAAAGAGAGGACATCCAAAATATTATCTTGCCCATTTCTAATTTGGTCATCAAAATTACAGGCTTGCCAAAATCTGACTTTGAATCTATCAGTATTGAATTTGGAGATGGATATTTCCAAGAATGGTATTCAATCCCCACTCTAGGGAGCTTCAGTATAAAGCAAAATGATGTCTCCTAATGAACAGCTTAAGATATGTTTAAAGCTGACATTTCAGATAAAACGAGAAATGTTCATTATGTCCTATTTCATTGCATATTTTAGTTGTGTTGGACTACATGTAAAGATACATAGCTTTTTGACTGATCATGTTCTTCAGTTGTACTTTGATCACCAGTAAGTATAAAGATATTGAATGATGGTTGATTACATATGACATGTAATATTATATATTTTTTTCCAGTAGTCTAACTCACAACATTCCATGAAAATCCAAACACACACAAAAAATATTCTAAGCAGACAAAACATGAGAAAATATGACAAATTTCTTTCTCGCCTCTTTCTTCTAACAGCTGAAGAAACCTATAAGGAAAAAAATTAACATACTGTAGAATTCACTCCAAACAATTTAGGACAAAAATTATGATGAAAAGAGAAAAATAAAATTACCAGTTGTACTTTGCTGTACTACTCTGAAGTTATCTTTGAGAAGATACAACATTAAAATGGACCAGTGAACCACAACAAGCAAAAGAATGAGCTGATTCCATGTGTGAAAATGTCAGAGGTGAAAAACAGTGAAATACACAAATATGGATTTGTCACACAGTGGGAATGAGAGGGATTACAGGGAGCTGAAATGTTTTTGATAAATAGTGAACTTATTTCTGAATATAATACAAAAAGTTTGAAGACAGCTAAGACATCCAAAAGCAAAAGAAACTATTTCATTTTAAGAAAGTGGTTGAGCAGAAAGAAACTTGCACTTAATGAAAAAGCTATAAATGTTCTTTTTTTGACATCACCTTCTTCCAAACCTTTGGTTTAGCCACTAAACTGAGCAATCCATTGTTTGCTCAGTTCTACGCATAATCTTACAGAATCACAGAATCACAGAATCTCCTAGATTGAAAAAGACCTGCAAGATCGTCTAGTCCAATCATTAACCTAACACTATCCATACAGATATCAAGTGTTGGTCTACAGGCGAAGGATGAATGACAAAGGAAAGGCATAGAGCTATAAAAAATTGGGGGAAGTGTGTGTTTAGTTTTTTTAACGAGAACAGAGGCTCCAACAATATTTATTCATTTCCAGCATTCTTGCACATTTCTTGGGCAAGTTACTTTTGTTTTTCATTATGTTTTGCTCTCTCTTCTCCAACAATTATTCAGTGTGGGGTTTGAAGGCTATATGGATATGCTGCAAGTCAAAAGACCACAATCCATTCCTTTCCCACAAAAAGAGAATATAGATAACAAAAAAAACCACCCCAGGACAGAACAAAATAGTATAGAATATAAAATACAAAACCACAAAGAAACACTTCATAGCTTATAATAACAACCGAGATTTAGATGAACATAGAAATAACGAGACTGAAAAGAATCAGTGGAGCAATTAAACCATTGATTTTCTCCTAGATCAAAGTTGACAGGCCACAGCACATATCCTTGTAAACCACCTTTTTTCCCTTACAGTAAATACTTGGGGATTATACTCTCATAAATTAAAAAAAAATTAAAATAATTATTATGGCATAGCAAAATGCTAATGGTTTATCATACCCATTTATTTGGTTTCCCTTTGGAACTGTAGCATTTCCTGAAAACCAGGACACCACAAGAAACTAGCACAGGACATATTTTAGATGAAGTAGTAACTACCGACTACGTTATGCAAATCCCTATGCCAAATGAAATGCCAGCACTTGAAAAAGAAAAAGCATACACAGGATATCACTTTTCCAATTAAGTACAATTTAGATTGATGCAGCAAAGAGCCATGTAATCTTCTAAGTAGTTTTTAAGAGACCAATAGAACTGGCTTGGCTTCTGGATCACTAAACCCTACAAAAGAAGCATGTTAATGATGGTTGCCATAGAACTTGCGTTTACATTTCACTCTCATTTCTACATATTTGGTTCTGTACAATGTAATTCTCAGAATACCAGCAAAGATAAGACCTCCCCTGGTAAGAATGCATGAGTGTGTTTGTATATACATAGAAAACAAGCAAGACATGTACATAGTGCATACCATAAATAAATTGTGACTCTACTGTGGATACATCACAAGCTGTATATTTATATCCCTCTCCAGTAAACGTTATCTATGGAAAACTAGCCCATATGGTACTCCCAGACTTTATAGACATGACAAGATTCATTTGATGATAACCGATAACTACAACACTATTAACTCAGACACTTCACTTCAGTTACCAGGAATAGGTTGGCTATGAAAGAACTCATGAAAACGGTCATCCTTCTTTTAAGTTTGCTACTAGAGGACAGCACTGAGCCAGTGACATTTCTCTGACTCTGTGAGTGCAAGAGCTTTCTTTATCAATGTTTTGTAAGACAAAAATACCCCTGGGATATTCATTACATCTAAAACCAAGGAAAGAACCACACAGACCAAATATCAGCTCTATAAGCTATAGAATCATAGAATCATAGAATTGGTATGTCTGGAAAAGACCTTTAAGATCACCAAGTCCAACTGTTATCTAACTCTACCAGGCCCACTTCTAAACCATATCCCTGAGCACCAGATCTAGATGGCTTTTAAATACATCCAAGGATGGCAATTCAACCACTTCCTTGGGCAGCCTCTTCCAGTCTTTGATAACTCTTTCAGTGTAGAAGTTTATCCAAATGTCTAACCTAAACATCCCCTGGTGCAACTTGATGCCATTTCCTCTTGTCCTATCGACTGTAACTTATGAGAAGAGACCAACGCCCACCTCTGTACAACCTCTTTTCAGGTAGTTGAAGAGAGCAGTAAGATCTCCCCTCAGCTTCCTTTTCTTCAGACTAAACAACCCCAAGTCCCTCAGCTGCTGCTCATAAGACTTATTCTCAAGACCTTTCACCAGTTTCGTTGCCCTTCTCTGGACCCTCTCCAGCACCTCAATGTCCTTCTTATATTGCAGCACCCAAAATTGAACACAGTACTCAAGGTGTGGCCTCACCAGTGCCAAGTACAGTAGGACAATCACTTCTCTGGTCCTGGTGGCTACACTATTCCTGATGCAGGCCAGGATGCCTTTGGCACACTGCTGGCTGATGTTCAGCTGGCTATCAATCAATACTCCCAGGTCCTTTTCTGCCGGGCAGCTTTCCAGCCACTCCTCCCCAAGCCTGTAACGTTGCATGGGGTTGTTGTGGCTCAGGTGGAGGACTCTGCACTTGGCCTTGTTGAAGCTCATACTATTGGCCTCAGCGCATCAATCCAGCCTATCCAGGTCCCTCTGAAGATCAACACTCCCACCTAACTTGGTGTGGCCTGTAAACTTACTAAGGGTGCTCTCAATCTCCTTGCCAAGATCATTAATAAAGATAGTAAACAGGAGTGGCCTCAACATTGAGCCCTGTGGAACACCACCTGTGACTGGCCGCCAACTGGATTTAACTCCATTCACCACCACTCTCTGGGCCCAGCCATCCAGCCAGTGTTTGATCCAGCCTGTCCAACCCTTGTGTAGCCATTTCTTTCATGAGAATGATGTGGGCAACAGTATCAAAGGCTCTACTGAAGTCCAGGTAAATAACATCCATAGCTCGATCCACAGATCTTGACCGTCTAAAACAAAGTGGATAACTGAAAAAAATATTTTAGTTTGATAGATACCAGTAAGTTTCATGAACTGGGTGTCAGGGTGACACAACGAATTCTCCTATTAAAAATATTTATCATGAAAGAACTGATCACATAACCATAAAGAGACGCTCTTGCTGTGTTGCATCACAAGAGGTTATGTTTGGCCAGTGCTATGTGTTTGTGAAAGGCATAGGGTGAGTCCTGGGTTCTTATGGTTGCTAAAGGCTGCAGTGAGCAAGACCTTGAGCTGTTTTGAAAAGCAACGTGGAGCAAGGTCAAATACACTGAGCTGCTCTTTACCAAGAGTTTCATCTTCCCTGGTATCTCCAAGAGGAACGCATGTACTCACTCAACAGTAAGACATCACCATGTCAACTGTATAAAATGAAACATGTAATGTATATTCAAGGAAAATAAGACTTTCCCCTTCATATTTGTCTTTTTTAGAAATTAAGGCCCTTTCTAAGTAGAAAATTTTTCAAATTACAATTGAAAACGCACCTCTTTATTATTTGTTGTTTAAATTGCATTGTACAGTCAGAGTGCTTATATCACTTCCCTCCCCTCTTTCCTAATACTTGGATCATAAGAATAATCAAAGGTTAAAAAAATTAAAATTGTTCTGTTGAAAATATTACTTAACAAAATTAACTTTATGTTCCAAGTTTCACCCTTTGTTTAAATTGAAATGCATGAAATAAAAGCTCCTGGAAGGTTTCATTAGAACTGGAACTCAACTGTACTCAGTACTCTGAAGTTCAGGAATTATGAAACAGTTTGCCTCAAGCTTTTCATTTGCTTACCCCAATTGTTCAGTACCCTTTTCTACATGACTTTTTATAGAACATTAAAACTCTATTAGCAAACTCATCAATAATGTTTCTGTCCATGGATGACCTTGGCAATCTTTTGCAGAGAAAACTAGATGAAAAGTATCTACTCACACAAGCCTGCTATCATTTCCAATAAGATTCTTTTATAATTCAAAAACCATAGGGAGTTGTCATCACAGAACGTGTCATTTAAAAGGCCAGATTTAATTCAAAGATAAGCATCGGCTCTGACATAAACAGCACATCTAACAAATTCTATTGACACTCGGGAGAGAATTTCACCTGTAGATACAAATGTCTGTCAATGGACTTAAAGGTGCTCAAGGCCAGCAGCAATTTGGTGCCTAAAGACACCAAATAAACTGCAACAATAAAAAAATAATCCATAGTTCTGGAAATGTACAAATGGCTCTAGCTCAAGCAATACAAAAGTAAGAAAAAAAATTCTCTTCAAGTTCTAGTGCTGATATCATGGAGTATAAAACCCCATACCAGACAAGAACAGAAGTTTTTATATTTGATTAAGACTAAAAGACTGGCCTTAGCGTAGGGTGTATCAGCAGGATAAGGAGCTGCTGCTTACCAGACCCTCACGCAGGGAGCTGCAATATATTGCTAAATACTAAAGAAGACACTAGGGAGAAGCACTGAGAACTGGGCAATGAGTGAGGGTTTGGTGTTCTAGGCTTTATCCCTTTGGAGCCTGCAAGTGGTAAAAGAAAGGGAGAAGAGGAGATAAATCTAGTGATGCTTTTACAGAAAATTCTGTTTCCCAGGAATTATGAACATGTTCAAACAGAGAAAAACACCTCCTGAAGCAATTTGACATGTGGTCTCTACTTCTTGGTCCTTTTTCCCCTCCCTGTCTCTCCTCCATCCTGATTCCAATGTAGAGTTAGACTACATCTCAAAAATTTCAGCTGTCTAGGTTATTTTTAGAGCTTTTCACTGATATTTACTCTACAAAATTAGTCTCAAGCTGTTGTTTCCACTGCGATGCAGAATCAATCCAAACCACTCAATCATAGCACCCTCTCCCCTTATCACAGATATTTTAGAAGCATCTCATATGTATATTGTATTTTTTTAATATGTGGACTTGTCCCGGTGTGGTCTGTAGGGGCTGTTGTGACAGACCAATGAGTACAACACACAGGCGCAAGTCACAGTGATCTGCAACAAGAAGGCACTTCCTCAGCTGAATGCTTCTCCTGTCTGTGCAGAATAATCATCAGATTCGAAATTCGCCTTGGATGCCATATTGCATGGAGGCATATGATGGGTTACAGAAGATCAACTGTTATATGCATTTTATTCCTATCAGAAGAGTGCCTACCTTCTACAATAATTTTACATGAAAATGAACCCAGGCTGGGACAGTGTTCAGTCTTACAGCACCACCTTTATAGACAACGACTGTGAAGTTAAAAAAACGTTCAAATCCAGCCATCTCGACCCTGTATATTTTGCTAGCCATGAACAGTCTTCTCTTTTGGCCCATTCGAAATACGTGGAGTTAAGGAATCTACCACTGCATATGAAGAGTAAGCAATGTGTCAACTAAATATCAAAACAATGAGATTTTAATATTATATTGAAAAGTTGCATTTGCAGAGATCTACTACCAAACCAAAAAACCTCTGAAGTCAGCAACTTGTTTTCAGAAGATTTACATGAGGTAAACAGAAACTGAAAAAAAAGCTGACTTCTCTTCATGGAAACTGAGGTAAAACCTAAAACTTGTTTCTCATATTCAAAATCTGCAGCAAATGACCTCTAATATTTTCCTAATGAGAATCTGAGAGTTGCAAAATCAAGGAAAGATGGCCAAAATAAACATTTTGGCTAAGCTCTTTTGCATTCCAACAGTCCTGGAGTATTACAGGTGTTTAAATAACTGCTGTACAGTGCAACAAAAAGTAGAGAATACGGTGATTTTCAGGCTGGTGCCATATTTCTCTTCTTTCCTTTCTTTTAATCTTTTCAAAGACAACTGTCAAATGCAATATCAGTCATTCCCTCAAGCCAGGCTATATAATGTTTGCTTCTTCAGTAAAAATAAATTTATATTTTTACATACGTTTCTAGAAGGTGGTAATATGCAGTGCTATTTAAGGAATCGCGTTGTGGGTAACATGACTTGTGCAGGAATTCAAGTCTTCCCCCAGTGTAACCGCAGCAGCCCTGGCAAGTTGGGTTGAGGGAACCTGTAGTTCCTCTGCATCCCTCCTGAGCCCATTGCTTTCCCCACGGAGAGCATTCGGGATGTCCTGTTGAGACGGCTGACTTTCACTTTTCCAGAAGGGAGATTATTTCTCGCCTAGAACCAAATTGTGCATCATCTGTACCGCTCTGCTGAACGCAATAAGATCTGAGTTCAGCAAGATTTTCACTCAAAATAGATAAAGCACATTCATGTTAATGTATGTTACAGTGACACAAATTAAATTAAAGCTATCAAAAATTAGTAGACTTATCAAAATGAGCTTTCTTGCTCTACAATGAAGCAGATTCAATGGACATCAGTAATGTGTAAATTGACAGCTCACCATGAAATCAAAGAATAATTACCTTCTAGAGGCAAAATCCAAACATCAAAACATTAGACTAAAAAAAATAAGAATTTTATCATTAATTTCAGCACATTTCCTGAGAAGTTGTAGCCTGCTGATGCAGTGCCAGTGTGCCATGTCAGAATACTCTGATACTGACCTATCTATAAAAACAGGTGAAAAACATCATAAAACATTAAAATATTTTGAAGAGGGGAAAAAAAAGAATAAGAAAATTATAAAAACCCCAGGTCACTGGACATACATTCTGGCTGAATACAAATGTATATTTTGAGTGACTAAATCAGCCCTGGCAGCTTTCTCTGCCTGGATTCCTTTCCCTCTCAATTCAGGGCCAGGTTTGTACTCACTATTTCTGTTATTAGAGTTTGGACTTTTCTCAAGTGTTAGAGCAGAAGGACCTAAATTCTCCACTAAATGTAAAGCTTTGCATGATATATAGCTGAGGATTCAAAGAAAACACTGATTTATTTTAAAAATAAAAAATTTGGCCTACGGACCCAGACACCAGGATGTTTTAGTTGTTTTCTCTCTGATCTGCAAAGCCAGGATGGAATTCTAATGAGAAAAGATTTCTCTGCTGAGACTTTCAAAGCTTCTTGTTTATGGGAGCATGGAAGCAAAGTTGTTCAAAGGATTGTAGTACCTTCACCTATGGTCTTTGTCATAAACAGTAGGTGAGGAGGAATACAAATATGTGAGGAGAATGGGAAAAAAAGCCAGCAAAGAAAGTTTTATTATATTTTAAAGAAAATATCTGTTCAGCTCATTTTGGTAAATCAATTTCCTATTAATCAGAGTACTGTGACATTTTGATTTTGCTTTCTTTTAAAAACTAAGTATAATTTTAATACCCCTTCAAGCATGTGAAATCTGATCCCAAACGGGCAAACCACAAAGATCACTGGAGCTATAATGACTATTTCTTGTTCCTGGACTTCTATTGCACTGAATTGCCAGAACATGAAAAAACATATAAATCAACTAAATAATCAACTATTCTATAAATTTTTGTTTAATTTGAATTTTGAGTTACGAGTCACTAATTTTCATTTCAAACTGTTGGCTTTTCAGGTGGTTCCCTGGGATGCCAAAATCAGTACATATGATGTGGCTGAATAAGGTATATGTCCATGTTTATACTCTGTGTTTTGTATCTGGAGTACAAGATTCCTGTTCTTTAAAACGGACGGACAAATTCAGACTAGTGGCAATAACATGTCTGATGGGTTATGCTTTTGATTCACTATTATGTGACAGTGAGCCGTCAGCTGGAAAAGCAAATCAATAATGCTTGAAGCGCTCTTTAAGGTTACCAGACCACAGATTATTTCTGACAGGATTTTTAGAAGATGTCATCATGAAGATAAGCGTCAGAAGTCTCAACAATAAAATTTTCTTTAGGGATTATTCTGTACAACGCTCATAGGTATTTTACCATTTTATTAAGACAAAATTGCAGACATTTATTTCTAGCCTGAAAATAACCTATTTCATGGTCAAAGTAAATTATTAAAGCGCAAGAGATCACCACTCTAAACTCCATTCAGGTCCCATAGATTAGTCCGTCACTAAAGCTGTATAAAGAATTATTGTACAAGAAGGTGAAAAAAAAATCAAATGTAATTAATCAAGAAATTAATCAATTTAATATTAAGAACAATCTTTCTCTAGCTGTGATGTTACCACTATTTTTCATATTTTTCAATTAAACCTGCAAAATCAAAATATATCAGATTTGGAATTTAAATTATTTTTGCTATCAAAACATAACTTACCCTCTCAAAACCAACTGATAAGGCTCTTTTATACCTTCTTTTTTTCTAACTCTGACAATATTTCTAAGACCTCTCACGTTTTCAGTAAATCCACAGTTGTTCTTGACCTCCAAAGAGATCAGTGAGAGCTGAGGGAAATGAACCTTTCAGGACAGGGCCCCAGAAGCTCAGATCATAATAAATAAAGTTATCTGTAGCGTTCTACCAATACAGAAGCTTTTAAATAATTAATTTTTAAAAGGAAATAGTGAAAAGATTCTCTTTTGTTGGTTGAAAATCTTCATGTAACATGAGCTTCAAGCTGGCAGAGGGTATCTTTAGATGAGATATAAGGAAGAAATTTTTCACTCTGAGGGTGGTGAGGCACTGGCACAGGTTGCCCAGAGAAGCTGTGGATATCCCATCCCTGGAGGTGTTCAAGGCCAGGCTGGATGGGGCTTTGAGCAACCTGGTCTAGCGGGAGGTGTCCCTGCCCATGGCAGGGGGGTTGGAACTCAATGATCTTTAAGGTCCCTAAACTGTAAACCTCAACTATTCTATGTAAATCACAGCTATGTAAGTGAAGAGCAAAGAAATCTTCAGAGTTAACCCACCTCCATGTAGATTGTCTTATGATGTGCACAGCTTCTTTCTATAACACACTTTATGAAAGCAAGCGGACGGAAAACACACATATAATAACATAAGTCTTTGGATTTATTAAACTCTGCTATAACCATTGAATATTACCATACTGCATAAAAGTAGTTTTAATATTCATATGTCAAAAATCCTCACACAGATTGCATCTCTCTTCCCTCTTCACTCTCTCCACTTGAGTACATTATTTCTACAAAGAGGCAATTATTTTATTGCGCTGACTGCAAACCATGATCCAGGAATACCATTCAGCAGCTTCCAAAAGGACAATCTGTGAGGAGGAGGCTATGCCAAAATATCTGAAAGGTCCAGAATGGCTCTAACGTTCTTCCCCACCACTACATCCATCTGCTGGGAAGCAGCTAAACATTCAATTTTTTTCCCATACGGTTTAAGGCTTTCTCATTTCCATTCCTTCCTGTTTATTTCAAACCTATTATTCAAGTTTTAATTGTTTTCAATTATCTTCTAGGTTTTTCCTCTGCTTATGTAATTACCGTGGCTAGCATATCCATAATATTATATAAGATTTTAGTTTAACCTAATAAATCTCAGTGGAAAATACAGATGTGGCCTTCAGCTCCCCTAGAGGACCCTGGCTATGTGTCTAGATCAGCAATTCTGCAGCTACAAACACGGTTCATGAATAAGTGTTGTAAATCAAGTAATTTTGTTGAGAAGAAACCCCTGACTCCCTCTGGTTTGTATGCTACTCTTCTCCTTGAATTTGGCCACAGGAAGATTGCGTTTGCTGTCTTTTAGCTTTGTTACAACAGACACAATAAAACTGTGGACCCTGCGCTGCAAAAAAAAACCAAAAAAACAATTTGGACATGACATGCTTTCTCTATCCTGCACGCCCCAGGCTTGGGTCAGACTGAAATGTTATTTTTGAGAATCTGGCAAAGTGTATTTTGTTTGTTTGTTCTACAAAGGTAAAGAATCAATAACAACAAGAATGAAAAAGGTCAGACCAGGCTCCTTCATGTCATGGTGCCAACAGGAAGGTCAGCATACCAAAAGTCTCGAGAAAATTAAGCAAACAAATCTCAACTCGTGGAGTAGAAGGCAAAAAAATCATACCCAGAGCTGGTATGAACGGCGCTAAAGACAACGCAATGATTCCCTCTTGACTTTGGTTTGAGCTCAAATATCATTGCAGAGACAGGAAAAACAGGTAGGGGGGCAGGTTGTTTTTTGGTTTGGTTTTTTTTTTTTTGGTTGTTTTTTTTTTTTTTATAGCCATACACTTGCACACATCCACATGCATAAGAAGAAAATACATGACAGGGCTCTGATCCTGCTGAAGAGCAAAGAGATAAGCATAAACCCATTCCCATAAGATACATGGACCTAAACTTTAATGAAACCCTGCTGTGCCTACCATACGCTACCGGAGGTGCTGTAAGTGAACGTTTCCTGATTATATAAATATTGTACCTTATTACAGTTGCAAAACATCCACCATACAAGTGACAGCTCTATACAGGATTAACATCTTGGGTCTCAAACCTTTCTAATTCAATCTTTAAAAAATGTGTATTTGTACTGTATATTCAACTGTATATTTCAAACTTCTATGAGAAAAGCCTCCTCTGAATCATTATCCATCTTCATAAACAATAATTTTCTGCAAAATACACAATAATATTACTATGCCAAAGCTGTAAGTATGTGAAAGCAGTCGGAGCACATGGTGGAACTGCTTTCCCAATAGAGCTTCTTGCTGAAGCAGTGCTGTAAAACAAATAGTTGCTATATGGTAATAAACCCAAGTTACTTTCTGAACTGTTTCATTGCAAAGGTATTTTAATGCAACACTGATTATAAAACGCTATTAACATTCAGATTTGTAGGGTCATAGACTAAAACCAGAGTAAATTTCAGCAGTCTTAACATCTTAAGAGATTTAAGGTCCTTCATATGACAGCTTTCCAACTCCCTATTGAAACAATTTCCTTCCTTGCAATGACAACTCCGTGGAATATGTCCAGTTACGTTTACATAACGTCCATTTTCACGTTATTATAAAATATGTGGATTTAAGAGTAAGCAGAAATATTGTTATGTTATACGAAAATATATTGATACCATCTTTATGAACTTACCAGGGAGTTTTCTTCTTCCTTAGAAAAATAAATCTTGCTATTTTTATTTGCTGAATATCTTGATGAATCTGACTGTGAAATGAAGTGTCTAAATTGTTCTAGCCTCAAAATAGGACAGAATCCCAGAAATGTGGTTTAACTAGACCCCACCGTATGAATTAATACATTTTAGTACAACTTGGCAAAAAATTGCAGGAGCGATCAGCATCCTCTTTGCTGTTCAAGATGATGACCTCCCATCACCTACCAGGGCATTCTTAGCCATCTACCTTTGTCCTTTGGAGAACAATCACATGTGTAGCAATGGAAACAATGAAACTCTTAGAGAAAGCGCAAGGGAATCACTAGCATTCTTGTGCCTGGAAGAGCTTTTAAGGGTACATATGCCTTAGAGTTTTATTAAAATGCAGTTCTGAATTAGGTCTCAACTGGTATCCAGTTTCCATTCTTTGGTTTACACCACAGAGCAATTTCTGAATGCAAAACTTGCATTTTTGAGATGAAACTATATCAAAAGATGCTCTCCAGAAGTGCATTTTCCATGCTTCAACTGACAATGGGAATCCAGACCACAGCAGGAGATTAATGTTTGCCCAAATAATTTCCCCAAAACACATATAATGTAGATATGTGGTGTCAGTAATGATAGTCTCACTCAACAAGTCCACTTAATTGTGTCACACTGTTTCCTAGCAGGGATAAAGACCACATCCTTCCTTGATGGAAGCCACGATCCACCCAGTTTTTATCTTTCCTTTTTTTTTTTTTTCTTAAGGCAAACTCTGCTCCTATTTTAGTCCTATTTAGTAAAGATGAATTAAATAGAATGAGTACCCTGTGAAGAAGTCAAAGGTTTTCTTTGCTTTGCTGGCGTTAACACTTGAACTGAACTGGGAAAAGGAATAGTGACAACGGTCTATTTCTGGTCTCATCTCATTTTTATGGCAAGAGCCTTTATGATAAAACAGTTACACCACAGGCTTCACTTGATACAATCTGACATAATTTGTACAAAAAGATTCAGTAGCTAACCAATGAATTAAAAAAGGAAAATTCTCGCTCAAAATCAAATAAATTAAAGAAACAAAAACTCAAACATTTCTTGGCTTTATCTGAAATAATTTAGTGTGAAAACATTGCACTAATACAAGACTCCCCGTATGAGTAGAAAATGGTATGGAAGTTATAAGAATGAAAACAATGTACTCATAACTGATTTTATGAACAGTGACATTATGATAAAAACCGTGAACCCATGAAGTATCTAAGCAAGAACATCATACATCTCCTTTAGTATCCCACAAGAAACTTCCCTCTTGAACTTACGTGTAGAGCAGTTGTTGAACTCTATGTCATCTATTGCTGCTCCTCCTCCCAGGTCTCTGGTACGAATGCCTTCAAAGATAACTTCAAAATTCCTCAGTTTCCCCAGGTGTAACTCGACTTTGTTCCACTCATCATTGTGATTTCCTGATTCACTCCATATTTTCACAATCCCACTGTCAGTCTAAAGTTTGAATAAAATATATATAGTAAGATACATGTAAGCATGGATTATCGAATACCAGTTTGGGAAAAAAAAAGAGAAGACTGGAAGATACCCCTTCAGTTTTGTCAAGAAATGGTAAACATATGCTCTGCTAGGATAACAGGAAAAGTAGCAAAATGAGATGATTACCATACAAATCACATAGACATCAACAGTAGATGGAGTAGACATCAACAGTAGATGGAGTCTCAGTACAGAAATTATTGTGTGCATGACTGAAGTCCAAAATAGTCCATTTTGGTAGAGCTGTATTTAACTTCATATAATACTGATATTTGTTCTAAGTGTTTAGAATATATTACTGGATGCAAGGTTAGTCTACCATTTTAAAATTAGGGTATCAAACAGGTAAAATCTTTTTAAAGTTGTGACAATGGTAGTACAAGGGAGAAAAAATCTAGCAAGTATAAGATTGTCATATGTTTAATATAGTTTATTTGAAAGTAAATAGCATTCTAACTTTCAAATATGCTAATATATTTTAAGGCTTTTCTTTAAGTGTCCAATCACATCACCTAACTGGCAAGTCAGCGGCAAACAACATGCTTCATTTTTTAATAGTAGTATTAGAATGCAGATGCACCAGTTTCAATTGCTGTGAATAAATGATACATATATATGATGGCACCAAAAGTAAATATTTGCAAAAGTTTTATATATGCCCGAATTTATTTTTCTTTATGACTGTGTAACTAATCATTCAAATGGTAAATGAGAAAAATTTTGCTAGTCTTTTGTTATCAAAACTCATTAGTACTCCAGCTAGGGTTAATAAAAACACTGTGCAATGCATCAAATGGCTAAATGCAAAGCACAACAAAGGTTCTAAGAAAGTAGTACATGAACAAGCAAAATCTAAGGAAAATAGAGACAACAGTAAAAATAGGGAGGGAAGAAATTTAATCACATTTCTTTATACATGGTGAACCTGTTAGATCAGATTTATGTTAATAAGATTGTCATGCATATTTATGATGAGAAAATGAAGCTTGGTGCTTTACATATTGTATTCTGAATAGGAAAGTGGAGACAAGTATGCACAAAAATAATATATTAGTTGTTTCTGAATCAGAAAATTCACTGAATTCTTGATATCTTTTAGAAGGAGGTCCTCAGTCCTACAAAAACATAGAGATACTGAAGTGTGGCTTGACGATGGTGTCCTGGAAAATTAACTGTAAACGAGTTAGTTGAAAACAGTGGCAACTTTACTTTAAATTGTTAAATAGGAAAGAAAACAGAGGGAAGGGTCCCTGTAACTGCATATAAAGTCATACATATTCAGCTGAACTGTCCTATCGCTGTACACTACTAATGGTGTTGGAGCAGCAGCAATAGAAGCGCTTTGTAAGTCATGATGACTGAGCACACAAGCACCTACAGAGGCAAGTTTAGACTTTGCCTCTTCTGTTATGTCTCATTGGTTTAAAGCCAGTGATGCACTCCGTTAAAGAGAAAATAACAGGACCTCACTGGTGCTTTGGACCACTAATTCCACAGTCAATGACAACTCGTTATGATTTGCTCAATGTATTTCTCCCAGTGACTCTCCTGACTCTATTTATGTGCTATCAAGTCAGAGATTCATTCATTCACAGGGTAGGCCAAGGCCCTTTCAGGCCTGTAATCAATGCAAGTAAGGGGAACAAGCATCAGACCGAATGGGATACCCTTTCTAAAAATTCCATCTAAATTTCAACCTGGAAACACAGCACAGAGAACTCTGTATTAAAACCAAGCTGAAAAAGAGTAGATGCAGTAATCAAAGCTGTTTTTTATGGAATCATGGCATCACAGAGTTTTCAGAGTTGGAAGGGACCTCTAGAGATCATCTAGTCCAACTCCCCTGCTAAAGCAGGATTGCCCAGAGCACATTACTCAGGACTGCATCCAGGTGGGCCTTGAAAATCTCCAGGGAAGGGGACTCCACACCCTCCCTGGGCAGCCTGTGCCAGTGCTCTGTCACCCTCACTGTAAAGAACTGTTTCCGTGTATTTGAACGGAACTTCCTGTGTTCTAACTTGTGCCCATTACCCCTCGTCCTGTCACTGGGAACCATTGAAAAGAGCCTGGCTCCATCCTCCTTCAACCCACCCTTTAGGTACTTGTACGCCATAATAAGGTCTCCCCTCAGCCTTCTCTTCTCCAGGCTAAAGAGTCCCAGCTCTCTCAGCCTTTCCTCATAAGGGAGATGCTCCAAGCCCTCAATCATCTTAGTTGCCCTTCGCTGGACTCGCTCCAGCAGTTCCCTGTCCCTCTTGAACTGGGGAGCCCAAAACTGGACACAGTATTCCAGTTGTGGCCTCACCAGTGCAGAGTAGAGGGGGAGAATGACCTCCTTCGACCTACTGGCCACACTCTTCCCTATGCAGCCCAGGATTTTAACAGTGGTAAAACAGTTTTTCAAATGTAGGTTAACTTTATTCATATTATTCTTGTTCATCAAATATTTAGTCAAAAATTTAACTTAGTTATTTCAGTAACTCAGCAGTATCTATTCTATTGATTCAGATATTTTTGAATAACCTCCAAAAGAGTAATACATATTATTGGGATAATTTGTTTAATCAGGTTACATCTTCCATCTACCCATGACATGAATAAAATGGATGGTTATGATGCATTACATTTGGCTTTAAGGTCTCCAACACGGAATACAATGCAAAACTTAGAAGGGAAAAACTTTTTAACATTTAATCCATTTGCTGTTTCTGGAACTTCTTCTGTCTGCCCTTGAGAAGTCTTTGGAATGGGAAAATTTCTCAAATATTATTTATAAGAAATTACTGGTTAATTTTACAAAAGCAGTTCAGTGCTGTGTATTAGTGGTGAATTTAGCAGACTTAATACAAAGTGGATAATAATAATAGGATCATAGAATCATAGAATGGTTTAGGTTGGAAGGGATCTTGAAGATCATTGACTTCCAACCCCCCTGCCATGGGCAGGGACACCTCCCACTAGACCAGGTTGCCCAAGACCACGTCCAGCCTGGCCTTGAACACCTCCAGGGATGGGGCCTCAACAACCTCTCTGGGCAACATGTTCCAGTGCCTCACCACCCTCAAAGTGAAAAACTTCTTCCTAATGTTCAATCTGAACCTGCCCTCTTCCAGTTTAAAGCCATTCCCCCTCGTCCTATCACTACATGCCCGAGTAAAAAGTCCTTCCCCAGCTCTCCTGTAGGCCCCCTTTAGGTACTAGAAGGCTGCAATAAGATCTCCCCAGAGCCTTCTCTTCTCCAGGCTGAACAGCCCCAACTCTTTCAGCCTCTCTGATAATACTAAAGGATAAGGGAATTCCTTTACTTCTATGCATTTAAGTGAGACAGAAAAAATTAAAACTTGTATCTATCCCAACATTAAGCCCCAAATCTGTAAAAAAATTACATGTGTTTAAGTTTGGATGTATAGAAGTCAGTGAAACTTCTTAAAATATACAGAGGTAAATATTTATACAGAATCCGGAAATGTTAAATGTAGCACAGTTAACTAGAAGTTAGTTAGTTAGTTAGACTAACAGCTTCTGCTGTTAGTCTGATCTTGATTGATTTCACATTATATTTTATTGCATTACATTCTGTTCAGACTTACATTAAGTTTATCGTGCTGATTTTTGAGTAAAGGATGCTGTGAGTACCAAATAACACTGATCACATACTTCTTTAGAAATATCCAAATAAAATATTGGAGCAATCAATTCGAATACGGTGTCATAACCATAAAGTATCAAGTGTTCATGCATTATAGGAACTGGGGTATGTTCCCCCCCCACTGAGACACTGAAATATATAGAAAACTTTTTGCTAGAATTTTTTTCAGATAGAAACTTTACAACAGAGATAGTAGTCTCCTCGCACTACACAAATTCCTGAATATGGGTACACAAATAAAATGCAGGAGAGACACGTTTCTTTTCCCGTCTGGGTTCAACAGCAGCAGTTCCTATACAACAGCAGTACTTCATAAAGCATGAAAGGCTGATTTTTCACTTGCTCAGCTACAGCTCTACATAACGAAATGAAAAGCAAGCTCATCCCCTGCATAACTGCATGAAGGCTGTTCTAATCCAGAACGCAAAGTCCCTTCAAAATCACAAACCCTGCACATTGTCTGCATGAAACAGCCAAAGAAGAGGCGGGAAAGGGAGGGAAGCAGGAAGCTTGGCTCTCCTCTCCCTGGGCTCAGACAGTGGAGCTGGCTTGGCTAAGGGGTGTAAGCTATACACTTCTTCTGGATACATACTTGGCGTGAGAGGATCATCCTTTGTAAGCTTTGCAGATTCCATTTCATGAATTATTGTTTTGTTTTCTGCATTCTCCAGCCAGTTAATCTGTCTGGCGCTTTGGCATTTCTTTCATATCTTTGGAATGTGTTTGCTTCTAAAACAAACACAAATGTGGCCCGAGGGGGGAAAAGAATCAGTCTGTGCTTTGACCTGCCCACTGCATCCAGAAATCCTTTGATCTTTTTCACTCCCACATACATGTATTAATGTAAAAGAGAGATATGTAAATGAGATATATGACAATCAGAAAAAATGTGTCCCAGCATAGAGGAGGCTGGAGGACACAGTGTCACCTTTCTCTCTGTTTTTATGAGGCTTATTCTTCTACTCATACTGAGTGTCCAGATTGTTCTTCTACCTGGGCTGGTGGCAAAAGGCCCAGTCTAACTCTATGCTCCAACACACTGGTAAAATATGGTTAAGATACATGGCTTTGGCAGATAGCATCAGTGCTGCCTGTGTGGGGGGAGGTTGATCCCGCTGGCTGTTGGTCAGGGTGGAAATCCTATCTTTCAGTTAACCTGCAGAAGTCTAGATACATGTGGTCCTTTAGATACATGTGGTCCTTTACCAAAAAATAAAGCTGTGATCTGTCTTGCTGGGACTCACCCACATCTTGGGTTTCATCCCTCTTCTGCATTACACATATCATACCCTAGGCTCCACGATTCCTTTTTTGCTACGCTTGCTTGCATGTAATCCCAGCCTCTCTTTTCCTCATACCAACACTTCTTATCAAAGCCACACTATTACCTTCCTTATGTCTCATTTCATTTGCCTTGGCCTTCCTTCCAGTTCAGATTTGTTCATCTCTACCTTTCATTCCTAAAACCATGTCATCATCCAGTTTCCCATTTGCGTTTCTAGTCCAGCTAAGCAGAGTGGTAAGATTCCTGAATCACTTAAACCACCAGCCTACCATCCTCAGCCAAAGAAGGTATTCCAAAGTAATGTGAAAAAACAGCATCCAGAAACCAGACACCATTGTTTTTCCAAACAAAAGGCTTAATTGCAGTTCTGAACAATGAGACTTGATTATAATTTTTCTCTATTACGTATATGCAAGTCTTTGAAAGAGGAGAGGAGAGGGTCTCAGATCTCACTGACTGAGAATGCGCAAGCAAAATATTTTTGCCCTAAAAACTTGGTCAAAGTCTTTTGTTAAGCAAGATATCTCGTTTGACAGCAAAACGCTAACAATGACACATCACTGCTAACACATGAAAATCGCCAGATTTTTTTCTGTTCAGACTAAAATCCCATACTGTCTCTTCAATATCTTTCTGTGGATGTGTCCCTTAGTTGAGGGGAAACATGGCTAAAATAACTTAATTTTTCTTTCTTATGTTTCCTTTGACAACTTTTGTGAACAACGCCACAACCTGCATGCCACTCAAGCTTGTAATTTTATCATTGCTAAAATCCTTCTAAATCCTTGTGTTAATATTTCAATATTTTGTAAACTCTTTCTGTGTAGCATCTCAAAGAACATCGTAAATTAAAATTCAAAAGTTCTCATCATCTCCTGGGTTGAAGAATGCCAAAGCTTTCATCCAACTCTTGTTTTATGATCTACACAGCCCTTCTTTTGATTATTTTGCCTCTTTGTGAACTGATTTTACCTTCTCTAGATGAATTTTATCTGTATTACCAAAATAAACTGTTTCAAAGTGTCTTTTGTACCATAGTCCCAGCTTTATCTTTTATTCATTATCATGAAGCTCTTTCTTTCCTGGTCTAACTCATGATACAGGAATCTGTTACCCATTTATTACCTATTCAAATGTACAAATCCATGTTTCATCCTGACCCCCATTCCTCTTCTGGGAAAAGGACTTTGTAAATATTTCTCCTTCCTTTGCAAATGAAGTCTAGGAAAAAATATCTTGCCAACAGTTAAGATGTGGATGCACTTCTGGAACTCTCAGCCATGACCAATAGCGTTTCGTGGCTTCTTTGAAAACCCTATGATTCAGTGTCTCCTTTCAAAAGCCCATCCTTTGTATGTGTATATACCTATCAATATTTCAATTACAATACCTAACACTTAATTAGCGCTAAATAATGTCAGGAAGCAACAGTACAGCACTGAATTATCAATAAAAACTCCAAGTATTGTAATAATTCTTGTTCTTGGGATCTCAGCTGTTTTTGTTATGCAAATACATAGGGAACCACTAGAACTTCCTAGCAGGAAAAGAGGCGCAGAATGTCATCACAAGAGCAGGCAGAAGTTTCACTATGCATACACAATCACAGGAACAAGCATAGTCCAAATGTTTCCATGGACTACAAAAGGAAGCAGCCATGTTGCCCAGTTATACCTCCTGACAAACAAAAAGTGATTTTGGTATCAAACAAGCTAATCTGGTAACATATATCTCTACCTGTAGCAGAAAAGAGGGAAATTTAGTGCAATTTATCAGTAGCATCCTCATCATAAGTCCAGATTGCAATAAACCTATTTGTTGTATCCCAGAACAGTGGGAACAGAGGGATCATTAAGGGACAGCCTTAATGATCACCCAATCTTGTTGCAGACAAACACAATTAAAGAGGATTATTTGTTGGTCATATCCATAAGCTTTACAGGACAAGTGGACCACGGACTACAATAGAAGACCACCTGCTAGTTTATCATGTTCTACTTTGGACTTATTTCTGAATGGCATGTTGTCTACTATTTATTAGTACAGGTTACTGCTGGGAAACACCTCTGGAAAGTTCCTCAGAACATAATTTTTATAACCTATTTTCTAATTTTGTACCTTATAATCCCCTAAACTCAGTTTGAGAAAATCTGGAAGTCCAATGTTATTGACGGATCAGCTAACCAAATTTCATTTCTTCCCCAAAACACATACTGATACCACTAAAAACGGATGTGAAAGAGAGTGTTTCCACTTAAGGCTCTGAAAAGTTATTATTAATTGCATGTCACTGCCCTCTATGGGTTGAACATAGCCGAAGGTCAAGCTGAGGTGATGAGCCATCATTAAGGAAAACTTTACAGTAAAACACATCTTCTTCAATTGACTTGTAACAGTGGGTCCTGGTCTTCCACTGTACCATCATGTTGAGAGATAAACCCTCTCAGAAAATGGCAGAATTACTTCTAAGAAGACCATAACTTTTTTTAGATCCATATGTCTATATGCCTATCCATATTGGAAAACTCCTATTTGTATTGAGAGGATTTTTAATCTACCTTGATAGTCTGAGGGGAATTATTTCTTAATGATTTCATTACATTGCAATTCAGAATCTTCTTCATGCTTATCTTCATCTGAAGAATGATCTAAAGTGTTTATAACCTCTCTTCTGAGAACTTCAGGTGGAAAGTATATCTTTCTGGGCTCAATAACCTCATTAATTCACCCGGGGATACTAAGAATGAAGGAGAGGGAAGGATTTCTTTCTGTCTTAGAATTCCTTTTATTTTGTGGTCGGGTTTAATATTTTTCTTACACAGCAGAGACCACCATTATTCTCAAGGCTACATTTCTAACACAGTCAGAACAATATTAGGAACTGAATCCAAAGCATGCAAGAGGAGTATGTAATTTTCTGTTACAAGATATTGCAAAGAAACTTCTTATAAATACACTTTCTGTCAGGAGAATACACTAAGTATTCCCGATGCAAATATAAGGGTTCCACTATGAGACAATCTACTGTGTTGCATCTGCAGTGAAACAGCAGTGAAACACAGATTTTGTTCTTGATCTGCACGGCTCCTTCTATTCATGTTCTGTGCTGGGTTCAAAACGTGTCCCTGGTTCATTTGCATCTGATATTTATTTCAGCAGAGCCACAGGAAATGAAGCTGAGCTTACCAAATGGATGGAGGCAATAAAAACACTCACTAAATATTCCCGGATTCTTCAGAACAAATATACTTCAGGGCTTTTTAATCAGAGACAGAATATTTTCAAATGATTCCTCAAAAAATATTAACATTTTATTAGTAATACCATAAAAAGACTTTCAAGATTCACTATATCCAAAGGCTTCTCTTTCTCCAGCACTGTTCAGACTTTTGAAAGAAGTCAAACTCTTTTTACATACTTTTTAAAAATGTTAGGAAAAAGCTTTTCTCCTCGTCTTTCAGGTTCCTTTGAAAACAGTATCTCCCTGGCAAGCTGTTACCATCCGGAATTTTTAAAACAGGATATGTGTTATGCAAAGCACAGAAACATGGCATAGAAGAAGCATAATGTGACTTTAACTGTCACTGCTCATTTCTCTAGCTTTTGATGCATGGTAATCCCTCTTGTTTTACATGAGTATTTCAGGAGGGCAGTTTACTTTTCAGGCTATTTCTTCTTCGTTTATTTTCAAGTGTGCAAATGAAACTAACTAATAAACCTGGTTTTAATGAAATTTTACTTTCCTTGACGTAGTATCATCATTAAAGCCTTTTGATGGCTGGCTAGGTAGTTTAAAGATGAAGTGTCCCATGATGAGGTATGTTCCTTCCCTGATTCCTCCTTTTTTTACTCAGCGAGGAGTGGAGTGCAGTTCTGCACTTTTACTTGTACATCAAAGAAACAGGAGGTGGAAGGAAGAAAAATCACAGCATTTCCTCATTTGCTCATATTTTAAAGACCTTTTCTATGAAGCTGCATTTCTCCAAATCACAGAACAGTGAATGTCTTTGCTGACATTTCTACTATCATCTATCTGCTTATTTAGGTTTCATTGCTTGAGAGCGAGTCTTATTTTCAGAAGGTTCTGAGCACCTTCCTTATATATTTGGGTGTTGTTACCTCAACACTGCATTACACAGAATCCTTGCTTATTTTTAAAGATCATAGTTCCTCAGCTTAAGTCTTTCATATGGAGCTTGGAAAAACCCCCACACATTAAAATGCAATAAAACTGAAGACTGATGCTGTATAGCAGAATCTCTTATCTTAAAAGAAAAAGATGTGACTTATTGTGTTGTCTTCACCTAAAGTTATTTTCAAAACACATGACAGATTCTATCTCTTTTTCATTTCTCACTGATTTTCTACTAAAAACTAAAAGACTATTGCTTAGATTATTTGAAAACAGTAACTTAACCCTACAGTTTGACCTTATATTTCATTCAAGCAAAAAAAGATCTATATCAGATTAATCCACATACAGTGTCAAGTTATTAAAATTATTTGAGTCAAAGAATGAGCTGAAGTCAAAATTTGCTCACCCAAGATTTGAATTTTAAGTTAATTTGTCCTTTCCTTTCCTTTCCTTTCCTTTCCTTTCCTTTCCTTTCCTTTCCTTTCCTTTCCTTTCCTTTCCTTTCCTTTCCTTTCCTTTCCTTTCCTTTCCTTTCCTTTCCTTTCCTTTCCTTTCCTTTCCTTTCCTTTCCTTTCCTTTCCTTTCCTTTCCTCTTCCCTTTTTTCTTTTTTTTCCCCTTTTCTGCTTTTTTTCTTCTTTTCATCTTTTCTCTCTTCTCTCTTTTATTCATGGTGACATGAAGAAAAAAGAGAGCAGACAAAAAGGTCATGAAGATGTGAGTTATGAATGAGGATGTGTGTCCTCTGGCACACTGTCAATCACCGGGCTGATAACAATTCAATACAAACAGTTCAGCAGCACTTTATAACAGCGCTAATTACAATAACTCACCTCAGCTTTGACAGGCCACTTTATTTTAGAGAAAGGCACGTACTGTGCATGGTAAGTGTAAGGTTGGTAAGTGTATGCAGACAAACCAAATAAAACATTTATACATGTTGTTAATCATGTAGCAAAATCCAGGAGCAGCAGTATTTATTTACTACTCTGCCGTTAGCCACTGCTTTGAAAATTTGTCTCCTCTATTAAATAACCCTCAGAGACTTGTGGTTAAGATTACCACTACATGTAGAAAATTACTGCTAATTATCTGAATGTTAAAGCTCTGCATTAAATATGTAATTCCAAAATTATTAATTCCACCTATAATAGCTCTGAGAGAGACAAATAGAAATAATGTGAATGTAGAGGGAGGTTTTAAACTCAAACTTTACACTTTCCATCACTAAGCTAAGGGATGCTGAGGGATGCACACTACAGGATTCTGAAATATTCAGCAAATGGAGATGGCAAAAAAAAGAAGAAGAAAACAGCAACAACAAAAATGCAAATAACAAAACTGCAACAATCTACAGAGTAATGGTCCCAAAAGATAGGAAAATGTCAGTGATGAGTAATGCAACAGGGTGAGCCTCACTTTTGGGATATGCTTCTGAAAGTGATGAGTTTACTCAAGTTCCAGTGACTTCGATGAAAAGTCATGATTCTCAGCACTGAAGAGAGTACATTAAAAATAAGATTCTCTCTAATTTTTCAGAGTCCTATTTTGACAGGAACCAGAAATGTTGCTTAGTATGTCTCTGCCTTCTATAAAAACACTTGAAAAAGAAACATCAAGATGATCAAATGGTATCTTTAAGAAATTTTTTTTATCTAAGCAAAATGTATACTGCATAAGTACATTAGTATTCATTAAAAATTGGCTTCACCTTTAAGGATAACTTACAAAATCACATAATTGCATTTTCATAGTGCATTATAGAAAGAAGGAAAACAGCAAGATGAAACACTGATATTTCACCCTTCAAGCCTTTTATTAGACAGTCTGCATGTATTAGTCTCAGCAGGTTTTCCTAATAAGAGTTAATGACAAAGCCCATCCATCCATCCCTTTCATTTCCTCCTTTGTGCAAAGCATTAAGATGATTTTCACTCTCTGAAATATCTTTTCTCCAATTTTCAATTCCAAAATTAACATCACTGTAATAAGGGAATATGCATTTCAGCAAGGAACATGCATTTTAATGAACATATTTGATAAATAAACTTATACCACTGAAGAAATTCCTTTTTTAAAATGCACCACTTTTGGAATTCTGGAATTTCATAGTGAATTCCTTTAGAGCATCACAAGGCATTAACAGCTCACCCTGTCACGAGTGCCAGCACTTGCAATATTTCTAGGAGCTAAATGGTAGGCTCTTGGTTCTTAATTGCTGTAAGTGCTGAGTTGAGAAAAGCCAGTTTCAAAAACACTCTGATAAAAAATGACTGGTAATTCATCTGGAGACAGGATTTTGTTTCAAGCAGGTAGGCATTTCAAGGAACGACAATTAAGTTGCTCATTAGCAAAGAGGAAGTTATACTTTTAAAACTCTTATTTTGGAAAAGAAATCTATACTTGGAAGGAAGAATAATTTATTGATTTTCTTTGAATTATTCCGTGAGTATCACCTTCTCAAAACCTTGATTTATCCTGTCACAACTATTAAATTTACTGGATTTCATTATAGCCAGCTTTCATTTATAACCAAGCAAACTCTTCTGTTTCTTGTTTGCGTATTTCTACGTTCCTACGATACTCTTTCCATCAAATGCGCTCTTATGTGCCTAGGCTCTTAAAATACTTCTTCATTCTGTATGTTATCCTTACCAATTAGAACAGAGAAATAAAACAACTATTTGTAAAAGAGGATTCATTAGGCACCTTGTACTACTTCATCCTGTCTTAATTTCCTAGCCCTCCCAGCCCTCCTTTCTCTTCAAATATAAAAATTTCTTCTTCATTTCCTAGCATAATCCACCTTCATTTGAGTTTGGTTTTTAGGTATCTTAAGGGATACAGTTGTAACTGCTTGGATTTCTTTTTTTTTTTTTTTCCTTCAGTTCTGCTGCTAATACTGAGTAACAAAAAGCATCAAAGCCATTTCATAAGACCATTAACATTTCAAGCAACTTTGTCACACCTTTTTTTTAATCATATTTTACAGGTCTCCTCAGATGGTTCCCATCTTAGAACTGAGGCAACTGGAATTGTCTGGAAAACCAAAGTTTGAAAGAGAAATAATCACAATTACAAAAATCCTAGGAAGACTGGACAACAGTTACAACCCTCCATAGTGGCAAACATAAGGACAGCGTGCTAAACATTGTGCAATGCCCTCGGATTATAAAATAGAAGTCAAACCTTTACTTATTTCGACTGCCTAAACGAATGCAGAACATACACAGTAAGAAATGCCACAAAAGTGCTTATGAATCAAGATCAGAAAAAGACATATGCAGAAATGAGATAACCTCAAACCTGTCATGCTTTTCCTTCTGTAGGGAATATTCTGAATACCGTATTTGAAGATGTGAGGCAAAATCACATCTCAAATATCAGCTTTTTGTTAAGCAGCTCTAAGTCCTTAACTCATCTTCTACACATCTTTCCCCCATTAATGTTCTCTTTTATCAGTTGGATTATGGAACATAAGAAAGAATACAAGCTTGTTGTCCCAATAGGAGGCGCGTGACCCTAATAACTCTAAAACCAGTGGTGACAGACATGTTGCATCCTAACCTCAGAGCACCCACTGGGGAGGGAGCAGGCTAAGCAACAGCCCCTGAGCGCCTTGGAAAGTCTGTGCATGCGACCAGCCATGGTGAAACTGGGACATGGACAAAACTCACTTCTCAGGACTGTTTTTTACAATGTCAGAATTTGAAAAGAGAAGAGAAAAATGCCTGTTTCATTTTGATTGTGTAAACCTTCTCATATATGAACTTTGAAAGGTTCATCCTCATACTATTATGCATGCTCACTATCTCAGCACCAGAGAGACACTAAGTAAATAAATGAAGCTTCTAAAAACAGCATTAGGATGCATGGTAAAAGCTATGTGCTCCAGCTGCTTTTTTAATGTCAGAGCAGTTATACTGGTTGGGAGATAGTACAAAAAAATAACTAAAAAAAAAAAGAAGATGCACAAGTCCATGGGACCTGATGAGATGCATCCATGGGTCCTGAGGGAACTGGCAGATGAAGTCGCTAAGCCACTAGCCATCATATTTGAGAAGTCGTGGTGGTCTGGCGAGGTTCCTGCCGACTGGAAAAGGGGAAACATAACCCCGGTTTTCAAAAAGGGTAACAAAGAAGACCCAGGGAACTACAGGCCAGTCATTCTCACCTCTGTGCCTGACAAGATCATGGAGCAGATCCTCCTGGAAACTCTGTTGTGGCACAGAAAACAAGGAGGTGATTGGTGACAGCCAGCATGGCTTCACCAAGGACAAGTCATGCCTGACAAATTTGGTGGCCTTCTACTAAGGGGTTACAGTGGCAGTGGACAAGGGAATACCAACTGATTTAATCTACTTGAACTTGTGCAAAGCGTTTGATACTGTCCCACAAGATATCCTGGTCTCTAACTTAAGAGAACATGGATTCGACAAATGGACCGATCGGTGGATAAAGAACTGGCTGGACCGTCGCACTCAAAGAGTTGCGGTCAACAGCTCCATGTCCAAGTGGAGAGCAGGAACGAGTGGAGCAGCTCAGGGGTCGGTACTGGGACCTGTACCATTCAACATTTTTGTCAGCGACATGGACAGTGGGGTCGAGTGCACCCTCAGCAAGTTTGCCGATGATACCAAACTGTTTGGTGAGGTAAACACACTGGAGGGGAGGGATGCCATCCAGAGGGACAGGCTGGAGATGTGGGCCCAAGCCAACCTCATGCAGTTCAACAAGGCGAAGTGCAAGGTCCTACATCTGGGTCGGGGCAATCCCAAGCACAAATACAGGCTCGTTGGGGAACGGCTGGAGAGCAGCCCTGAGGAGAAGGACCTGGGGGTGCTGATTGACGAGAAGCTCAACATGAGCCAGCAATGTGCGATCACAGCCCAGAAGGCCAACCGTATCCTGGGCTGCATCAGAAGAAGTGTGGCCAGCAGGTCAAAGGAGGTGATTCTGCCCCTCTACTCCACTCTTGTGAGACCCCACCTGGAGTACTGCATCCAGCTCTGGAGTCCCCAACATAAGAAGGACATGGACCTGCTGGAGCGTGTCCAGAGGAGAGCCACGAGGATGATCAGAGAGGGCTGGAGCACCTCTCCTATGAGGAGAGGCTGAAAGAGTTGGGGCTGTTCAGCCTGGAGAAGAGAAGGCTCCAGCGAGATCTTATTGTGGCCTTCCAGTACCTAAAGGGGGCCTAGAGAAGAGTTGGGGAAGGACTTTTCACTAGGGCATGTAGCGATAGGACAAGGGCTTTAAACTGGAAGAGGGCAGGTTCAGATTAAACTTTAGGAAGAAGTTTTTCACTTTGAGGGTGGTGAGGCACTGGCACAGGTTGCCCAGAGAGGTTGTTGAGGCCCCATCCCTGGAGGTGTTCAAGGCCAGGCTGGACATGGTCTTGGGCAACCTGGTCTAGTGGGAGGTGTCCCTGCCTACGGCAGGGGGGTTGGAACTCGATGATCTTCAAGGTCCTTTCCAATCCAAACCATTCTATGATTCTATGACCACAGATCACACCAGATACTAATGTGTGTTTGTCCGGGATGTATTTTAGGAGGATGGTGAAGCACCTTTCTTTTGGTGTGTGTCTGTGCCTGTCTATTTATGCACACTGTCTGAAACAAGTCACATGGTGCAGAGTTGTTTCAAACTATCATTGCCTTTACTGAATGTTAACTTTCAGCTAGGGCAGAATCTATTGCTGAGCTGCATCAAAAAAGTGACTGTCATTTTTGTCTGTGGCCACTGAAACAGGAAGAAAACACATTCCTTTCTCCTAAAAATGAAAGAAATTAATCTGGTCTAGATGTTCTCAGACTGAATCAGTGTTTAATATAAACTAAATGGAAAGACTGATAAATCGCTGAACTCAGATAAGTATCTACCAGTTTGGATACTTATTCAAGATTTAATTGAACTGCCATTTCAAACTTTTCAGATAGTGGGACTAAACCTCACTTATGCATCAACACGTCTTATCTTGGAACAGTTTATCATTCTGTGTGGTCCACTCCGGGGTAAAGGTCTGCTTGGAAATGGTGCACCTTACTCTTGTCAACCACATGGATCAAAGCACTGTTTGAGTGACATCGTGGGCAGGTAGAAGCTGTGCTGGTGGGACTAACTTTTCTTCTCTGAAACTTTGACAGTTAGTGGCTAAGGTCAGAAGCATTTTTGTATTCATAATGTGACAGTGTTTACAAAATCACTTACACGATGTGGGAATCATGGAATCAGTCTGTGTGGAAGTCCACTCAGCTCTTCAAAATATGAAGATTTGTTCATGAAGAATTAAAGCATTATCATTACAGCTGTCTTGAAAAATAAAAGCCCCAAGGCAAAGCCTATTCAGCTGAACAAAACGTCTGGAATCTTTCAGAGATTTTGTTTGTTTGAGTCAATATTTCAATTTAGCAATTCACATCTAATACCACCTCCATTCTGTATATAAAACTGAATGTAAAGAGCAGGAAAATATACCTCTACAGGGATTCTACTGCAACAAACCATAAAAAAATTGGAAGAAAAAAAAGGAAATTTAATATGTATATTTGCTCTAAACTAAACATGCTTTTTAAAAAAAATGTAAGATTCTTTTAGGGCAGTGCAATAAAATCACAAGACTAGTAATAATTCTTAAGACTAGCAATAGCATTCTTAATTCTTACACAATGACATTAAAACTTTCAAGGTTTTACTAAATATTTCATCTGTGACTTCTTCAAAGTGACAAGTGTACAGGATAAGGATTGACATGAATATTCCCTACTAATCGTCAAAGAGTATCTTATACTTTTTCAGACATGAAAGAGAGTGATTACTGTCAGTCAGGTGTCATCCCTACTTTGATGTAGTGGGATGTTCACTGGGATATAACTGTACTTCTTTCTTTGTGACATCTACTTTTACAGCCTATTTGTATTCTGTTAGAATATTCTTTTCAATTGGATTGTAGCTTAGGGTTGTAGATGTATAGAACAGATCCTCTGGGATATTAGATGAACTGGACAGGCTCAAGGGAATCAAAACACTAAGGCTGAAAAAATAGTAAGCTCTTTATATAGTCAAAGCTTGATTAAGTATTTTTAAGCTTCACTGAATTGATCCTGAGCAAAGAGACATCTTTGAAAGGAATGCTCAAGTCCTGTCTCTGTAACATCTGAGGGATACAACTATTTATTCCTTAGAGAATGCCACGGAACCAAAGATCTGATTAAAATTTTTAATCTGTAGTTATGAAATACATTCTCTACAAATTGAGTGCTCTCGTAACTGACAGATCTTATTATATTAAAACACTTCAGTGAGATTCTCTCTTTTTCCCTACTTCTCTCCCCAGTGGTCACCAAGGACAAGGTTCAAGGACATATAAAGTTATATATATATAAAATACGGTGGGGATGTAGAAGACAAAAGTTTGCAAACAGATTAATGAGATCTTGGTGTTTGAGTTGCCAGCATAGATATGAAATGTCTACGTAAGTATCCAAAAATATTTACTGAAATATTCAAAATTCAAATATTTATGCAATGACATTCCTGAATGTACCCGTTATTGTTTATCAAATGTTACATGTCTACAGGAAGCTATACTGAAAGCAATAGCCACCTTTCCTTTTATAGAAGCTTACTTTAGAGTGAGATAAATCATACCTAAGTTTCCCTTTGACATACTGAGCAAAATCCCACCATCAACAAAGAGAGCGCAGGGTGACTGCTGCACTGGCTGCACAGGAGGCATCTATGACTTTAAGTAACAGGAATCCCACCCACATTGGGACAAATTACAGTTTAACAACAGGTCCTGAGATCTTAACGTATCTACATCCTGGAGAAAGTGCAGAGATCTCCAAGATGTCTTTCTTGTGGTAACATAGATACAATATGCCTACAGAAAGGCAAAATGATTGGTCTGAAAACAAGCATGAGAGCAAGCATCAGCCACATGTCAAATATGGAAAAGAAAATTTGTAATAACTTTCAATCTGTCAAACAAATGCAAATTAAACTAAGGTAGAACAGGGAATTCAGTGGCATTTTGTTCTCTTCCATTAATTTTTTTGTTTTCAATGAAAATCCCTCAGATGCCCTTCCATTCCTTCCCAGTGCAGCAACTGTTACACACTCCACATCTGCTTTATAGTTTCAGTAGTTGTGGTAACCTTGATTCCCCATTTCCATTTCTTCAGTTTTTCTCTGTTGATGTTGCAGACAATGCAGAAGTTCTGTCTGTGTTTTCTAAATGTGTTTGTTCCCTATAGCCGGTAAACACAGAGCGAAATATCAGAAGAATAGAAATCTCTTTGTGTGAACTAAGGAACCGTTGCAACATTAAAAAAGGCAAATCAAAGGAAAAATATAACCACTGAGTGACAAAACAGCTGAAAATAAGAGAACTCAAAGGGCTTTGTGGAAGAATGTACCTTCCCCATCCCTCCGACAGCAGAAATTCAGTCTGACCATGTTTGTATGGAAAGGAAGAAATCTAACAAGTTTCTATAGCGATGTCATCCTATATGCACCACTGTAAGATTTGCAGCCCTCAGATTGGCATGCTCAGAAAAGATGAACTAGATGATATGCTTTAAGGTATTTTAGTGTCGTTTACCATCATGTGCCTTCTTTTGTCTCACTACATGGTCTCCTGTACCTTTCTCCCTCATACTACCATACCTTCTCTGGATATTATCTATGAGATCATTCAGGTTCTTTAGCTACACACAGTAGCATTTTCTTTTCAAGCGGAAAAGATTGATTCTTTAAGATTGATGTCCTCAAGATAGATGGTCTCTTTGGAACAATCTTACTTCATTTCTCTGTATAACAAATCTTGGTACAACTTGGAAGGAGGAGACTGCAATTTGTATAGAGATTAAATTCTGGGTGTAATGACTTAAACAGACTGTACTATTGACCAAGGCAAAGTCCAAGGTAAAAAATGTGCAGCTAGTAAGTCAGGGGAGGATTTTCATTAGTTGTTATTTCCTTTCCATAGTCCACATAATCCTAAAGCAGCTAGGCTGGGAAAAAAAGGAGAAGTCCCATTCCTTTGGTAAGTCTTGAAGAACACAGCTGCTGTATAAAGTGTTAAAAGGATGGAAATCCACCTAAATCATTTTGTGATCGCTAATCAACTTTCTGATAACATACTCCCTCTGAACTCCATTGAACACAATTCTGAACTGAATCACACTGTCAAAATGTTCAGAATAACGTTGCACACAGCAGAGTCCTTCAAATCGAATGAGTATTTCCATGTCATAAATAACAAGAATCTTCTTCTGTCCACTGATCAATGAAATGAATTAGACAGTTCATGTATTAAAATTTAAATACTACCTCTTTTGGATCACACTGGAAACTGTTATTTAAAGGCTCTTTTCTCCTATACAGATCAAATCAAATTAAACTAGAAAACAGTAAGATACTAAGTTGTGCTATTTGGTGGAAGGAGTGGAAGGCAACAGGGAGCAGCTGAGGGGAAGACCAAATAACACCTAAATGTAGACTGCAGATTTTCATTGGATAAGTGGCAGAGCAGCTTTATCATACCAACACTTAACAGAGCAAGTAATATTTTTAGTCGCATAAATGAGATGGTATAAGTGTACAGAAAACAAATCCAAGCAAATTATTTAAAAGCTGAAAGATGCTTCACATTTGTGCCCTGATTTATTGATTCAGCCAAATATCAGCCAAACATTCAGCCAAGTGTCTGGTCCATTTCACTGTTATTTCAAACAACAAAACACAGTTATCAATAAACCGATTGAGAAGTTAGCTATGTAAAATGAATGGTACTGTACAATTGCATGACTCTAAGTTTCCACCTTTCCACAACAGTTCTCTCGTCTTAGATTTCAATGAGAAGACCAACTGACATTCAAAACTGTTCATAATTATTAATTGTAAAATGGTACCTGTGGTACCATTATAATAAGAAACGTCTGGTGACATTTAATGGTTTATAGAAAAGAGATGATTTTGCAAGGAAATAAAAATAAGGTTATTTACACTCTTTTATTCCCCACGCTTTTAATTGTTTTCCTGTTATTATGAGTGTTAGAATAAAAACTAGTTTAAAATTTTTCAGTGTGTTTTTATTTAATGACTGCTATCCAATAAACAAAATTTTCACTAGAATGTTTTCCATTATAAAAGTTTCATTTTTTTCACTTGTATGATTTTGAAAGTTAATAAAAAAAAATGGTCTTATAATTTTCATTTATTATGAAAATCTGAAAATCATTCACATGTTTTTTTGGTAGAAAATACTGTTTTTCTTCAGTATAGTCTCAAGGGTGTTTTTTTATTTTTTGGTTTGGTAGGTTGTGGGTTTTTTTTGGTGTCCTCACTCTCTTTAGAAAACAAGACCCCAGTTCTTCTAAGAAAATCCTTATATTTTGACCATACCCAGTTATTCCTGGTCCACATTAGAGCCCAACGTTATAGCTAAAGGTCAAATAATTCTCCTTATTTTTAATTCCATAAGATCCACACTTATAATAATGGTATTTTTTTTATTTGCATTAGCCTTTGAAAACTTTCATGTCATCTAAAACTCCTAGAGCTAAAGACAAATTAGTATTACTGATTGATTAAGAACCTCAACTATTCTGATATGTGAGCTGTAAGAAATACAACTTTTAGTGTTCATTTCCTTCTTTTAGTGCTCCTGCTAAAGGCAAAATCAAATATACTCTGCAGACCACACAGTTACACCCACATATTCCAGGGACTTATGCAAATGGTCTTTTGGATTCCTGATTTTAGTAGTACTATAGTATCATCTCTCATTACTGCATTAATTCATTCCAACAGAGAATCACATTAGCGTGCTTTTTTTTTCCAGTTAAAAAGCCTTCAGTCTTAACAGTGATACTAAAATTCCTTATACGGGCTCCTCAATTTTTTTAATTTTGCAGATTATTGCAGGCCTGGCAAAACTTGCAGGAGCAAGTTACAAAAGTATGAGGGAAGGTGGGAAGTGGTGAGTGTAGCTGGACAACCTGAGCTGTGTGACTGAACATAAAAGCCTGTCGGAAGAATTCGAGTCTAAAAACCTAGATAAGAAACTGGTATGAGTGGACTATGGGTTTTCCATGCGTCTACAGGAAATTAATCTCTGAGCTGCAATAACCGTCTCATAGGCAAGCAACACCAAGTTACCAGGTTGTGGAAAGGTGTATCTCTATGGTGAGTGAGACAGTGGGAAGAAACTCAAGTCTCTCAAAGCTCCCGTTACACTGACACTATTAGTTTCTGCTGCAAATGATAACTGCTCTTACCACCATGTAGGATGTCAGTGCATGCAATGATAAGACAATTCTACTTAAAACAGCCTTTCATCTTTCATTTAATTCACCATTACATAATGCAATGGGGTCAGTCTACAAAAAAAATACGCATACAAATTATTAAAGTCTAAGTACTAAAAAATTCCTAGTCTGATCCTTGCATGAAATGAATTGGAATCAGATACTTCCATGTGTGTGAATTAAACTAATGGAAATACAGAAACACAACTGTTTATTTTTTCTGAATCTACTGTAGATTCAAAGCTGTAGGCCAGAAACAGAAAAGATTTCTGAAGTGTAAAAATTAGACTTTTCATGCTAAGACCCTTTATTGATTCATCAAAGTAATTTTAAGCACACTACAGCTTGATACTGCAAGCCTGGCAAAGATCAAAGACTACCAGAAACTAGAACATCTCCAAGACACTAAAAATGAACTGTGAATTAAAAATAAAAGTTGTATTAAAGGAGCATAAAACTGGAAACCAATTAATGTTCTACAACAAACACTCATGCTAGATCGGTGCTTGCTGAAGTTTTGCTGGTGTAACATCTGTTCAGTTCGGTCTGTGTCTGACAAAAGGAAGATACTTTTCTCGATGAGAGACCAAGGGGCATTGGGGAGTAAAAAAGAGATGAGAAAGGAAAAAGGAGAAAAGAAATATCTTCCGTCTTTTGTGAGATTAAAGGGAACTCTTGGAAATGTTCAGTGGTTTTGCTTTTTTTTTTCAAGTAGAGTTGTTAATCAGGAAAATTATATCCTGTCTTGGGATTTCAGGTCTGATCAATGCTCTATGCTTTCTAAAAGATATCAGCAGGCACCAGGTTACAAGCTGCATTAATTATTTTTCTTTTTAAAAAAGATATGTTAATTAGTTTTCTCAATTTACTTGTTTAGAAGTGATATGAAAAACTAATAAAAACATTCAAGCTCAAGGTTATGTCTCTATCATTTAGAAAAAGTCCTTTTGTCTTCATAAAAATATGTCTCTGTTTTACAGCTGCTATATAAAAAAGTCCTGATTTTGATGTCTGTTGCTTCAGTAAAAATCATTCAACAGCAGCTCTATGATCCTTAAAATAACTCTGCCCTGAGACACTCCGAAACCACAACTTTCACTCTTGAACGTCTACCCTGAATAGTGTTAGAAAAAAGTAACAGAAGCCTGACCTGCAAAGGCCCCGAAGATGCTTCAAAGCCTCATATGCTAAAAAGCTGCAACGTAACCACCATCACTCTGTGAGATAGTGAACCCACGAATCAATAATGTAAATCACTCCCAGAGATCTCCGATTTGGGGAATGAGTTCAGTAAAACAACACTGGAGAACTGCAGTATGGAGGAGACTGAAAGTGCATTTTTCATGTGTGTCACTTTGTGTGCTACCGTGCCAGGTTGGGATAGAAAATAGGATAGTGGCCTTAGCCCTGAGAGGCAGGGCTTTTGATTCCGGGTGTAATGTTACAGGATATTGCTGTGTTGCTTCAATACATCGTGCTGTCTCAATCTGCCAGCCTGCTCAGTTTTCTAACCAGGCGCTGCCCTGCCTGACAGAGACATGCCCTTGGTCACACTAATTCTTTACTACTCATTGTCCCCATCTGCTAAGGGAGAAAAAGGTCAAGTTCTCAAAGAATTTAAACAAAAAATGCTTAATAATTCACATACGAACAATTTATCTTATAAGTGTTTGTCGAAACATGATGAGTTTAAATCACAAATCCTCTGATGAACCTCTTGTCTTCATAAGCAACATTCAAAAATACAAGGGTGATACTTTAACCCTTCTTCAAAATATTTTTTTCCTTCAAAGCATGTCCAAATGTGTTATTGCAGCTCACCAACTCTTTGGAATGAATGCCTACATCTGGTTGCAGTATAAGAATGCAATGAATTATGTGCTTCCCATAGTTTACAGTGAAGAAGATTGAAATAACTTCCTAATGTACTCATCTGAGAAAATAATATGCGCTGAATAGCGTCTGCCCTTATCTACGGTTGTGCACATTTGTTTGTTCCTTCTATGTAAACTGTTTTTTTGAAACAACGCTTCCACTGAAAGCTGACTTATTTCTATTTAATCATTGTCTCAGTTTCAATTTACTTGGAGATATGCTTATGTCAAGGGGTCAAAATCAGGCCTCCCTACAACAACCCTGTTTGAAAGAATGCCTGAAAGGGTGGAAAGTGCTGTTTCAAATTCTGCATTCAATTCAGGAAACGTAAATATAAAATTATCTTGCTCTGTGAAGTAAAGCTGCCATAAAAGTTAATCTTCCTTTCTTTCTTGACAATACTGTATTTCACAGTATCCCTACTGATTTCCTTTAAAGGTCCTGGGACTAAAGTAGTACTCACTTATTCTCACTCATTAGTCAGATCAGACATTTCACTGACTCAAATACAATTTCTAGTAACAGTTCACGGGTCAACAATGGGAATAAAGAGCTCAAAACTGTCCCTTTTGAGAGTTATATAGATAGTCATTAAATAAAGTCCGTTACCCCTGTGTTGCTATGTGGAACCAAATTCTTCTGAATATGTCTTTTGCTGGATTTAATAAAGGAAAATTATTTGAAACAAACAAGATACTAGGATTCAAAGGAAAAAAGGATAAACGTAAGCTACTGAACATATAGCTAGATATGTTCATATATCTATTTCATCCATATGCGAATACTTGAAAACTTTACATTTCTGCATTAGATTTAAAGAATTTTTCTAAAATGCTTATTATGTCTAAGAGGGCAAGTGAAAAATCTATGCACTTTCTACATTGTTGGGAGCATGCTTTGAAGTTCAGCAGACTCTTAAGTAAAACATTCAAGCAAATCTTTGAAAATTTGAAGTTTCTTCCTCTAGCTTCATGAAGGTCAGAGAGTCTGCTTTGAGGTTACCTGAACCCAATTAAATCTATAACTTCTACATTAATGTGAGGAGTTGATTGTTTTTCATGCGGCCAGTGAGAAGAATCAATGTAGAAATACACAGTCTCTTTTAAGCTGTGAAGTAGAATCAGTTGTTTCCTCAGACTTTATTCTTGAGTGACTCCCCATAGAAGTAGGGTCAATGATATTGATTTGTGAAAATTTAATTTTAAACTACTCGATCCTAGAAATACAAATGTCCGGAAGATACCAGCTGGCATCTGCGGCCACTCTGCTGCAGGTTTTCCTGTCAGCAGCTCGGGACAGTAGGCCGCTCCACTAAAAATGTCCGGGGAATTACAAAAAACACCATGAGTCATCCGCACCTGGGCTGTGGCACCTGCTAAGCTATTCCTTTCTACAGCACGAGCTCTCTCTTCTCCTCTCGACCTTAGGCTGGCTAAAAACAATACCAATATCAAGGGAACAGCAGTGATGGCTTCCAGTTTTTGCTGAGAGGCCGCAGCAGCCCCACGGGCAGGTGACGGGGTCTGTGGTGCCTCATCCCTGCGCAGCTGGAGGCGGCTGGCGGCTGGCTCCGGCCGCTCCTGCCCCGGCCAGGTGAGTCTATCGCTCCGGAGGCATTGACGGGGCCCTGCTTCACTTGCCATGAACTGGCCAGGACTTCTTGTCCTTCTGGATATCGTTACGTCTTTGCTCGTTTGTAACTGGATGGAATTAATTCACTATGACAAATGCCCGAGTAAGGTCCACCGGGACTTCCTAACGAGATCCCGTGGAGGTAGTTACTAATAGCTGGTTTCACCTTCCTTGTACTTCTGCATATTTCTTTTTAGAGGCTTCTTTCAAATCCTTGAAAGACCCCTCCCTCCTCCCAACTGTATTAAATCCTAAATTATCTCTTTTAATGACAATGTCTCTATGCAGGGCAATTAACATTGATCCCACAAAAATTACCTTCAGCAAATGGTTTTGTCCTTTGATTGTTGTTTCTTTCTCACTGTGATACCTGAGTTGCTTCTTTTTTTTTGTGACAGAACCAGCTTAAGCAGCAGTAGGAACCATGTTCAGATCAGTAGAACAGTGAAATGTATCATTCCTTTCACCTAAGAATTGTTGCTTGCCTCTCTAGAAGCCCATTTAAAAATAACACCGTTTCTTCTGAGTCATAAAATAAACCAATATTGAGTGCTGATGAGGAACCCCACCATCACTGCTGAAACAGGCTTAGTGAATATGCTGCACTTCAGCTTCAGAGTATCTCCTACACCACATTGTATTCTCTTATAACCGCCACAGAGAAGATTAGAAGCATCTCAAAATCCCACTGCAGTAGCAAAGGTTTGACTAGTTATATCCAGATCTCTTCTGATAATATTTTGTTTTCCCTGTCAGCTTTTGCACTGCTATTAAACACTTTATAATTTCAATTTAGATGGATGGCATGTTGGACATTGCAGTCTCCGTAAATAGCTGCAATGAATGTCAACATCTTTCATTTGCATAAATGTTGAGGGGGTTGATTTGAAGAACACTGCATTTTTACAACTAGTTCAATGGCCCATCATTTTGACTGGGTTATTAATCCATATACAGGGAGGTTTATATGAAGAATATGTAGTACAATTTGAGGAGAAAAAAAACCAGTAACTTCAGAGAAATTCCTTGAGAAAATGAATTTGTTTTCTCTAACTGCAAACCTTAACATAAATGTTCCTGCTTGCCTATAGTATCCCTTTTATGATCCTGCAGTTTTATTGGCTATATCTTCTATATATCTTATTCTTAGATACTACTTTAGTAGTATGATAGATAATGTTCTTAAACTTCCTGAATGTGGACAAACAATGCAAATATTGAGAAGACACCAATGCATACCATGAACTGCTTTTTTTAAAAAATGGCTTTTTACACTTGATTGCCCTTTTTCTTCCAGTGTGATATTCAAGAGGAGGAGAAATGTCTTCCTCATGCTGTCTCCATACAATATTTTCTCATCGTATTGTTCTTTACTGTGCCATTGGTGTATATGGTGTTCATTCTCAGTGGACGTCACGACTTTAGCTAGAGAGTTTGCTAACTTGTCAAACCTGAGATGGTAAATTCCTTCCCAGCTCATCTCCTCATCCTTACTTTTTCAACTAATCACAATCTACTGATCTGTTTTCACTGACATTATCTTAACTTGAAATCAAGAGATCCTCAAATTGGATGGAAATATATTGGTACTGCAGTTTGAACTAGCGGGAGAAACTTCAGTATGACCTCCCATAATTATGGGTTGTTTAATTAGATTTTATTCATACAGACACTGCTAAATAGAAACTCTAATTATAATATTGACTTATGAATCCTTATAAGCAACGTAACAGATAAACTAAGTTGATCTGCAAAACAATCCCGGATACAATAATGAGAATCATTTTTCCTATGCCATGTAGAATTCTTGAGTTGTTACTCAAATGTCCTCTATTTACAGTGCATTTAAAAATCTTTTAAAGCTCACTGGAGACAAGGATTTAAAATAACCTAAAAATGATGTCTGAAAAGTTTATTAGGACAGTAAAATTAGGTGAAAATAAGAAGAGGGCAATGTCTCACTGCAATAAGAATAAAAGAAAGAGAAAACATAAAGAATATTCCCAAAACCTAGAGAAAGGAGATATTATTGATTGTGATCTAGAAAAGTCCATAAAAGTCATATATATGAACAGCATATTTCAAACAAATATTAAAAAGTACTGTAGAAAAGAATCTCTACAGGCTCTTATCAGCAGGGATAACTGTCTACTAAAACTCTGCTCAGGTCAATTTTGTAAAAAATGATAAAAAAAATAAATCCCTTTGTCCATCCTGAGGGTGGAAAAAATACTTAAAAATTTTAACTACTAGACTTTAACACTTCACCGACGATATCTCAACAGAAAAAATATCTCTTTTTAACTCATTTTAGGTGTTGTGGTCTGTTCGATTTTCTTTTCTTTCACTTCTTTTGTCTCCTGTTTAACAGAAGTATTTGCATGTGTATTATTAATTTCACTGCATGTAAAAAAATGAGAATTATTTTTCTGTTAAGGCAACTGTCCATGCTGCAGCATACTTAATGTGATAATTATTGTGTGCAATCAACAGTGATAATTTAAATGCAATGTACTCACACATAACAGCTGCTATTTGTTTTCCACCAAAGTTAGTTTGCAATTTAGTTTACAATCAAAATTAAGCAATCCTAAAATGCTCATAATTACAATATTTGGGTGCTACAAGATACAACTTTGAGGAACACAATGAGAACATAATTTGAACTTTGAGTTCAAATATGTGTTTATTTTTGCACCTTATTCATTGTAAGTAACAGGATCGATTTTTGTTTTCATTTTGAATACGTTACCACAGAAAAGTCATTTTTCAAACAACAAATTTATTTTTTTTAATCTACTTGCCCCCTACATGGATTTGAGATTTTCTTGGAGAAATAGCTGTATAAATATATCTCACTAACTACACAGCTACCTGATGAGTGGCCTGTTGTCATTTGTAGGTGTTTGGACTAATCCATGAAAAAAATCTCTTAATGACTGTCAAAGGGTTCATTGTTTTTATATTTCAGACAGGCTTAGCCCAGGTTGCATGTTTAGATGTTAAAGACTATTGAAGTGTTTTATCTTCCAGGCTTTTGAATTATTCTTATAATATTCAGAACACTTGAGAAACAATTCTTGGCCATTTATTTTCAAAGACAAAATATGATTTATCATTAAAAGCTAAGGCATTCAACATGTGTATTGGCAATAAAACGTAAATTTTAGTACAGTTCACTAAAATAATTTCTATCCCAAGATTTTACTAGACATATTGAAGAAAGAGAAGTTAGCAGACATGTGGCAAATAAATTGCACCATGATTTATACTTGAATATCCAGAATTCCCTGTACGAAACACAAATAGACATACTCTCATTTGCAAAGGTTTCTACTACATCTAGAAGCGGTATATTTGGTCACTGTGTTGGAACACCATTAAAATGCCCAAAGGCATTCAAACACATAGCATGCACCAGGAGGTGAAATATATGCTTTTGCTACACTGGTGGCAAAATTTCTACATTTTATTCAGAGTCATATTGTGATTTAAACCTTACTTTTACAAGCATTTAATCCTTTTTCTTTTCAATGAACAACAAGTGGAACAGCCAATTTTCGGGGCACATATCTGTTTTCACTTGTAACTGAATAACTAAATAGGTTTGGTTTTTTTTTTCCTAATATTCTTTTGTCATCCCACATTTAGTGAAGAAAATGCCATTTCTAAAGAAAATTGTTTATATAGTCTGTACCTGTCTACATAAAAAGATAAATAATTTAATACAGTCATATTTTTGCATTTTATTCTCACTTTGTGCAGCTTGATAATTCATTTTGTTGGTGGATGTCATCCCATCGGAATGATAGGGTTGTATACTGATAGCTACCAATAGGGTTTGCAGCAAAATATGAAAATAGCTCTCACAAGGAGAATATCAAAGAGAAAGGTATTTTATATAAAGACGGGAAATGGAAAGAGGTTTTAAAAAGATTTTCTGTGGCTTTTCAGAGAAACTTCTTTTGGAAGAGAAATGGCAAAATGATCTTTAAGAGACCAGAATAACAAAAGTGAGCACTGAACTAAGATGTGCGTTGAAGCTCCTCCACTCTACAAGCCGAACAACGGAACATCAGAGTGCCAAAGCGCTCTGGCTGGAGCACGTACACCCTTACAGATACCAGATACTCAAAAAAAAAAAGGCTTTTTTATTACCTTAATCAGAACCTGAATATGTCCCATTGCTTTTGATGACCTGAAGTACCAGAAGCTCATCACACAAGTCCCACTTGATTCTTTCCATCTGGAACTCTTCACGTGGGCTTTTTCATTTTTTAGGCCTATTGCAGTGGCCTCAAGATACAGGAATTGTCCTGAAATTAAATGATGGATTACTGAAAAACTGTTTTACACTTTCAAATTAGATTCCAAAACTCATAAAAGTAAATGCAGAGGCATATGAAGTATACTTCCCATACAGCTCCTATACTACTGAACCTCAGCTTAGGTTAAAAAATGACTAGATCACATTCCTTGTGTACTTATTATATCAAGAATAAACTGGGAGCAGCTTAAGATTTAGATGGGCCTGTGTAGAAGAGTGAGAATACTTCCATCTCTCCCAACTACTCTGATTACATATCCTTGTGCAACGGCATTACTTGCTATTTTGACAGTACATCATACAATAACCACACTGATAAATTTCAGGATGAAGTTTTCTGAAAGATAACCTTCAATACAGCAAATCACACTATACAAAAACTTGAGAAACAGTCAAAAAACCTTCAGGCATTTATAAATCATTAGGTATCCCTAATGATTTATATTACCTTTGGCCATCTGTACTCTTTAATGTATGAATATTAAAAAACATTTAAATTATTTAGTCAGAGGAAACTGCAAAAATAGATGCCTATGGTTAATATTTTCCAACACTGATGTGGTCCTTGAGTTTTCCATTTTCATTTTTAATCAGAAGTATAATAAATTTTGCAAGTTTTCAAATTCATTTTTTTCCTTTGTACACAACCTAAATGTGTAGTTCACGCAAACATAAATGTATAAATAACATACTGTTATATTACAACACATCTACTAAAGTTTGTGTATGAATTAGAGAAAAAAAAATTATTTCATTAGAGATGGAGTAAAATGGGTTTGTTTTAACTTTGACATTCCTCTGGCTAATTTACCACCATAGATATTGGCCATAATATTATGGGGTGAGAAATTTGCTTTTTTCCTGAGGTTAAGCATGCATTCAAGAAGTGTGGTGACATAGTCATGAGAATATTTTTTGAAAATATAATTAGAAAATGCAAATGAACTTATTTTTTTCTACATCTGCTATTTTGTGTGTTAAAAAGCCATGTACGTAAACACTGCGAGGTGACAAAAGCATGCCATATCATGGCATCAGTGTCTGCTAGGAAGATGTGACTAGACTGGGTTGAGTGCTGGGCATGTTGATATTTGTTAACGCCTGTTTCATATTAGGCAAATGACTTCTGTTTGGAGGAAACCAAACCAAACCAAACCAAAGCAATCCAACCCCCAAAACTTTCACAGCCTTCTTTGGAAGGAAACTTGACAGACTGTGATGGCAGATAAGGGACACTCTGAAAGGCCCTTTGATCTGAATTACTGCAACCAGCACTTTGGGACGGTAGACTGATCACAACGAGTCCAGCTTGGCTAGGAGGTAATAGGACATATCACTTAACTGCAACCAGAATGATGTGATTCTAGCCATAAACAATTTTTCAACATTTTAATGTTGAAAATGGAGGTGTGAATAGGGGAGTTAGAATTAAGCAGTTGCTAGATGTAAGGTCAAGAGCTGTGGTTTTGGAAGTAAGTGCTGAAGTGCTTTGTACAAGGGCTGATCACCGAATACTGCAGTATTCTCTGCCACATATGACAAAATTTTAACAGCTGAGCTGAATTTTGTTTTGGTTCTCTCATGCTGAACACAGCTATTAAGTGCTATCCATTCTAACAATATGGCCAGAGACCACCTTCATCGTTAAAAATTTGACCACATTAAAATTGTGAAAAGTTAAATCTAAATATTTATTTGAGAACCTAATTTCAAGACTATAGAGCAGCTCTTCAGTAAGAAATGGAGAATTTGACAGGTTTGACCACTCACCACAACAAAAACACTTAACTTTCCGATTAAAGGGTAAATTTCCAGGCTTGAGAATTAGATCAGCAGTAATTTTATTCATATGTGGAGTGGATTCAACATATATACCAGAGAGATACATAAATCTGTATTCTAACAGAACTGGCTATTTAAAAACCAAATGAAAGACAGGGACACATTGGAGAGCAGTTCTCTTGCACTGCATCTTACTTGGAGACCAGGGAAACGCAGCCAGGCTGGACTGTCTCAAAAGTTGAAAACATATGAACACATAATCTTTGTGATTATTTGTGCCTGTTTCACCCTCAGTCACCTTGGCAAGCTTTCACTAGCCCCTGGGTTTCTGCAGATCTTCAAGTAAACTTTGGGTTTATTGGGTTTTGTCCTGCAGCAGTTCATGTAAACATCCAACAACTACTAAAGACAAGCCCCACACCTTTGTGCAAGTTTGCTGTGGAATATTTCAATTTAAGATCAGTTCCGAGCTCAGCTTCGGTAACTTCTTTGAGCTATGGGATCTTCAAAGGCAGGGGATGAAGGCATGGAGCTTGTAGCAAGAACAAGAACAGATAACTGGGTGCTTTGGCCAAAACAAACCAGGAGCTGCCCTGCCACTAACAAAGGAGGTTTGTTTATTTATTTATTTATTTTAAATTACCTAAAATTAAACTATGAATAGTCACTATGGGTAACTTTAAACTTCCTGGAAATGAGTTCAAGCTCTGAAGGAGCTTGACCCAGTGGATCTCAGAGCTGAGTTAACTCACCCTTGAAAGCCGCAGCCAGACCAAATGCCTCTCTCCTGACAAGTAACAAATTATCTTGCTTGACGCATACAACAATGCTTAAAGGAGAAACAACTGAGTATAATTTTTTCCTGACTTACAGTAATTTTACAACGGTGATTAATATTTTGATTTTGTTACACATTTAATTCATTCAAAATGACACCCTGATTAGACATGTTAGAACCCCTCTGCTGCCTGTGAAGGGAGGTATGAGAAGCTCCATGGAGACAATTACATCTTGTTTGTGAACTGACAACATACCAGTCCTATTTCCAAGCGTGTGGTCCCCGGGAGGTCTAAGACTTTGAGGTGAGCTGACCCCAAGCACCCAGTTAAAATTGTCCGCCAGGGAATTTTGCCAGCCACATCTGCCGTTCTCAAAGGTGCAGGAAGTTCCACATTCACTCTCGTCTGTATTATCCCCGCAGTTGTCTTCAAAATCACAGCTTTGTTCTGGTCTGTAACACTTGCCGTTGTGACATTGCCAGTAGCCATGTGAGCAGGAGCCTGAAAAGCGAAGAATGGGGGTGACCTGGTGAATCGCGCCGCCATGCATCCCAGCAAGGTTACTGGAAGGTTACATCTCAGACAGTTTGATATTTAGGAGGAGGAGGGTGGTCCAGAGCAGTTTTATTAAAAGCCTTTGGTTCCCCTGAAGTGCCAATCCATTATCAGTTTATTTCTTTTGTATTTTGTCAAGAGATTGCCTAAATAAATGACTGTTTCCCTTGTAAAGCCTTTGAGGGCAAGTTCCAGCCAGGCATTCCTTCACTAACAAAGCTTTCAAGTCTGACTTAATTGCTGACATTCTCCTTTCATGTGGTGTAGGATTAAACCATTTCATTTTAGCTGCAAAGTTGAGCTCAGTTTAGCAGCCCCAATTTGGAAGAAAAAGCTTTTCTATTTTAACTACAGAGGTTTGCCTTTTAATGGATTTCTTTTTTTTTTTTTTTTTTCTCCAGACAAGTTCAGTGGGGTGATGCTGTCCTTTTTGTGCAGTGTTCCTCACATTATTGAGGGATAATTCTGCTATTGTAGAGCCTAAAAATTGTAGGACTTATTTCACAGGATCCATTTCCAAGCTTCATGTTTTCATTTCAGATCAGTTTCTACAGGGCTCTGGATAAAAGCAGCCCCTTCAATACATTCTCTAATCAGGAAGGGAGACACAAAATTCAGAAATGGACCCTCCTTATTTCCATTTTCCATTCTGCTCTGCCAGAAATAAACGCACGAGCATAATTTTATTTAAAAATAAGATTATCACTATATTAGCTCATCAGACGTAAAATTATAACATGCACATGTGTGAAAGTTGTACAAGTATGGGAAGAACTTGAGTTAATTGATACTAAGAATCTCATGGTGTTAAAAGCATTTCCATTACCACTACTTTAATTTAAAGGAGGACCTGATAGAGCTAAATGAAATTCAAATAAGGCTAGATTGTATTAAGTTGTCAGAATAACAGATTTATTAATAAAAAGAAAATAAGAGATGGGGTATTCTATTGCTGTGTTGGCCTCCTCCATCCCTACGACATTGTTTATGCCAGAATCTAAATTACAAATGTCCCAAATTAAGTGAAAAAACATTGCCACACCCCTTTGCTGTAGATTTAGGATAAAGTGAAAGCAAGCCTTGGATCGCTAGATATTAGCTAAAGAAAACAAACATTAACCCCTCTTTTTTAAGTAAAAAATCCTCCTAACACATAGTTATAAAAAATACGTAAATAAATACAAATAAATATCGGAATACCATAGAAATATCTAGCAAGTTTTCCAGGGAAATTATTAATTTTTAATTCCTGATTTCTTAGTAACATAAAAGTATGTATCATGTTTGCTCCAGAATACTGTGTATGATTTGGCTTTTAACAGTTGTTCAGAGAAAGGAGGCAAAGGTCCTGAACAGAAAGCAGCAAGTCAGAATATAAGTCTGATAATGGCTTAGAAAGTCCTGAACATCAGGCAAAGGTCTCCAGAGCTGGAGACAAGGAAAATGGGTAGGCTCTGACTAGAAGAAAAAGACCTGTTTGAAGTTCACAGTTACAAGTTTATGAAAGCATCAGTGTGACACGTATTGGTACACAATCTCTGAAAATGGGGCTGGCCAAAAGAATGGAGTAATCGTATCGATGTACCAGTCAGTGTCTAATTATTGCAACTTGCAAGACAGTTGGAGTCCATCAGAAACTTCTCCTCTCTATCAATCTGCTTCAGAATTTCAATTATCCGTGTTGTTTCCCAAAGGGCAAAAGAGATTTTTTGTAAAATTGCTGCCTAATTTAAATGGCATCTATTTTTAGGAACTAGTAATTACAATCTTGCTTTCCTTTTATATAATTGCAGTAAGAATTTAAGCAAAAAAATATTTTTTTCCACAAACTAGGAATTTAAATTTCAGGATGCAGCCCATGCTTGGAAATACTTTTCCTTTCTGCTCATCATGATCAATAATTGCAATAACTGTTACATTTTGAGGTCCCTTTGTAGCATTGCTTCCAATGTGAGGTCGAAAAAAAGTGGAGTTGAAAAGTGGAAGTCTTTCTGAGGAAAAACAAAGAAATCCATCTTGAATCCTGGCATGAATGAATCTTTTCAAGCATGTGTAATGAGTGATATTACACTGTCTAGCTGAGCCTGTAACGTGACTTGTTTCTGGATGTACTTCCATAGTATGCTTTCTCTTTAAATGACATATTTCTAAGGCTTTATAACTGTTTAAAAAAAAAAAAAAAACACCGCACAACCCCCCACAAAAAAGAAACAAACCACAAAATACCTATAAGAAAAGGGGTTTTTTTGAGCTCACTTCCTTTCTTCTTTTCTTTTTATCAATCCTAACAATCCAAACTCTCTCTACATAGATGTTTGTATTCAATTGAGAGGAATTTCTCCTTAGCAAGGTTCAGTAACTTTTTCCTCCAAGCAGTGTTTCTTAAAGATTATTAGCAGGTAGACTTTTTGCCCTATGTGCAAACTGCAGCAACACACTAGGCTGCAGTGGACCCAAAGGAGCTGTTAATGTCTTCCAGATCAATAAGCTCTGAATTGAGGAGGATTTACACAACAGAGGAAAACAGCTGCAGCAGTCAATAATCCCCCTGTTTTATATACCCTGAACAAAATCAACAGATGGAACATTTATATTTTAAAATATGTAATTAAGACAAGCATTAATCCCTTTTATTTTATAAAAGCATCTCTCTTAAATATATTTTGAAAAAAATATACCAGCAAACATCCAGAGAGAAAATAATCTTACTAGCAGATCTGAAATATCGTTTATCTTCTATATCAATGGACTTTTAATAATAATAAAGATGACATGCTATATAGCTTGCAACATTGAGGCAGAATAGCAATAAATTACAAAAAAGACATTCATATTGAGAAATGGCATCTATGTGTATTATTCATGTAATCTTCAAACTCTGGCAAGAATGGTTGTGTTCTCAAAGAACTAATTCCAGAGGGGAAAAAATTCTTTAATCCTTTAAACCATAGCCTGTGTCACAACAGGATTTTTCTATGAGGTAGCTAATTTTTATGTAGCTCTACATCATAGTAATAACTTTATTGCTTGTTTAGCTCCTCTCTGAAAATAAATTAAAATAAAATTTAAACCCCTCTAAAATTAACTCCATTAATGTATGGTAAGATGATGCACAAGCACCCTTTTATTTATTCTTTTCTTTCATTTTAGCAGATGGAGATATTTGAGAAGGACTTGTTCACTTAAAAGGTCTTAATATCTTCAGATGATCTTCCTACATCTTCTGTTCAGAAACACCCTATATTTAAAGCTAATTTTTTTGGTCACCCGAATTCTTTATCAGTTGTTTGATTCCTCTACAATATTTAGTTTGCCTTTTATTTCAGGATGAGGATCCTTCCTTTTATGAAGGTAATAGGGTTTTGTTCCATTTTATTTTATTTTTAAATGCCAAGTAATGAGTGGCATTTACCATTAACATCCATTAAAAGTTCTCACAAGGTCTTTGGACTCATATCTGAGTATGCAAGCATTTCATTTTCACTCAATATTGATGAAAACAAATTGTGTCATATTTGCTTGGATTGGCCATGAAAGATTCCTACAGGAATTGTATGATTACACATCTACATTGATGACCAAACGGAGCCCAGTTTATGTAATTTATCGGAGACAAGCTTAAGAAATAGCTTGATCATGTTCTGTAATTACCTGCAAGAAGACAAACACTGATAGCAGAAAGCTCTCATCTAGTAGTAAAACCCCCCCCAACATTACATGCTGGAAAATTGAAGTTAGTGAACTTCAAATTAAAATAAAATGATGGAGTAATTAACCATTAAACAGATAACCAAAGACTGTGATAAATTCTGTATCAGTTAGAGGCTTTAAATAGAGATCAATTTTTTTTTTCCCAAGAGATATGCTTTAGGTTAACTTAAAATTCTTTGGAAAACCAGGTTAATGTTATACAGAAGGCTAAACTAAATACTAATAGTAGTGCCTTTTGGTTTTAAAAATCAAAGTGCCTTTGCAGACCTTAATTTGCTTATGTAATTATGAGAATTTATAACAGATAAACTAAATCTCTATCCTGCCTAAAGTAGGCATAAAAATCTCCAATTTCTCCATTAGAGTCCAATCTTCTTGAAGCTGGTCCTTTAACTATCTTTGTTTATTGGAAATAAATTAAGTATGATAATTAAACTGATAAATAACATCAGAACTTCTAGAAAATTGCAAAAATATGATTCTATGCGGGATTACACTAGTTATGACTCTAGTCATAAGTGTTTAACACTTAATTCTCTTAATTTAAACTTGGGTTTTTTTCAGTTCTTATTTTATCTCAGCGTTGTTTTAAACTCACCACCAAGCTAATTCATATTTTAGAATGACAGGAAACAGATTGGTGACAAAGATATTCCAAGTAGGTAAACTTGTGCTTCTTAAACTGGTATTTAATGGTATCATCATCTACGTTTTCCAAACCTAAATGCAGCCAATTGAATGGGACAGTTTACAATTCTCAGAAGTATCGGAACAACATGCCAGCAGGCTTGAAAAGCTAGATCTGCTTCAAAATATTTTCAAAAGATTTTATTTACATTCACATAGCTAGAAGTATACCAGTTCCTAAGTCAAAGCTGGAGTTGCTGTAGAACTGTAATCTGGTACAGAGGCCGGAGTAATTTATCAGCAGGCTAAGAGTTTGACATCCCAGGGATAGGGGTTCTCTAGATAATTCAGATCTCCTGAGTTATTCCCTGCAACTGTTACTCCATTATCATTCTTGCTCTAAGTTGACATTACCGTATGACTGAATTTTATGTGTCCTTAAAAAAAAAAAATTGTTAACAAGAACATCTTTAATATCTCACCAGCATAACCCAAGGACACAGAGTAAAGTGCTTTCATCACAGCTGATGATGCGTAGTAATAATGACTTGTCAGCACAGGAATGTGAAAAATGCATCTCATTTCAAAAGCAAAGCTTTGGAAATTACAACAATTTTTAAAGACTTTCAGAAGTCGAAGTACTGGAAAAAAAGAAGACTTAAAAACTGCTACACATTATTAGCTCTTTCTTTGTAAATAGCCTGTTTTTTCTAGGATTGAGTGCAAACATTTGAATTCTTTGTTTTGCAAGCCGCTCAAGTACCTTGATGCATTGATTTGCATTCTGAGCAACCCAAAGTTTACAAAACAACAGCTTGAGTTCATTTGCAAAAGGGACTTTGAGAAGAAACTGTTAACCTTCTAAGTTTCTCCCATGACAAAGAGCTGAGGAAGGCTTCTCCAACAACCAGAACTTCCTCAGTTGATATCTTATCTTGTCCTAACCTAGGTGAGAGAAGGCAGTGGACATGGAGGCCTAGAACTTGAGAAATGCTGGGTCCACAGCTGGAACTATAAACCTAAATACTTTTAGAAATCCCTTCTCTGGCAAATAATGAAAAACCATATGAGTTAAGCAGTAAAAGTACAAAATAGTCACTGAGACATTATATGATATGTCCACAAGACCTCAGAAGTCTCCTCCAGGAATTGTTGGTTGGGTTTTTTTTTTGTTTTAACAAGTTAGACGCTATAAGGCGGTCCAGGAATGGCTTTAAATTGACATAAGACTGTTCACTATTCAAAGGGAAGATAATGAATTATGCATATCTATTTTCAGTTGTGGATGTCTACTATTTATGAATGTCAATCTTTTCTCTTAAATCAGTATTAATGTACAAAAGTACAAATGTAAACTACAAAGGAAACTGCACTGCAATATTCTCAGTTATGTACAGATGGGATAAAAGTGTGAAAGAGCTGCAAGAAATGTAATTTGCATAGAATTTCTATAGACAATTACAGCATTTAAACACAGCAGTATTTAAACGCTTTAGCAATACCTGAGTAAGACTCAGGCATAGGAGAAATGAAAAAAGTTCAAAACTGATTAAATTGAATCTCATGACCCCTATGAATCCTTCATCTCTCATTGCTCAGAAGGAATAAGTTTCAGGATTACTGTATTTACCATATGATATTGCAAAACTTCCTATCTATATTAGACAGAATGTTATAGTGAGCTGAAGAGGACATGATGATTAAAAGATTTTATTGATGTCTTGAACAGCCTTCCACACAGCTTTGAGCCTCCACTGGAAAGGTCAATAGGAAAATGAAAAACACATTATGCTTGATGGAAGAGAAAGATACCTACGAACTCTTTAATCGCTCAGTATCTCAGAGAAATATAGCTTCTAGTATGGTCAGCTTTTCCCTTTCCTCTGTGTTACAGTCATGTTTGTTCTCAGATGGTGGAAGAAAAAGATGAAAAATACACCTATAAAGTCAGCATCGGTGGCTTGAGGTGAGATTCTGCAAGTAACAACAACTGCATTTGGAACCTGTATGCTCTAATGTCACTTATACTGTTAACATCTTCTAATGTGATCAAGCAGTTCTGTTCCTTACTTTTTTTCAGCCAGTATGAACAATTAAGACAAAAGCATTTTTTATTTATTATCCTCATTTAACGTTAGTCCAATCCAGCATTATCATTTATTCCCCAAAGCAATAATAGTTTTATTAACTGTACCTCAGTTCAGTACGTGTTCATGTTTAGTAGAACTCTTTGAGGTAAACTAATAGTAGCACATAAGCTTAGCAAGTGACTGAACAAGGAAACAGCAGAAAAGTTTACTGTTGGAAAGAAAGCCCCGATGAAATTGTTTTATCCCATTTCATAGGAACCTGGGCTTTAACAGGAATTGTTCAAATCACTGGGACTAGTTCACTTTTATGAAAGGGAGCAACCTCAAGCAATTTCTCTGCCTTCAATACAATCAGTGACTTCCTCTATTGCTGCTACCGGAAAGCTATTTTTTTGGTTTCCAGATAAGGAACCCTTTTCGCATCTGGCCTAAATTTATTCATGACCAGTTCAGAGACAGATTTGTATGCAAGCTCTGCCATTCAGCTCTCCTCGACACAGAAAGGAAGGGAAACATAGAAGAAAGTACAAACATTTTTGAAACCCAAAACCCAATACTACTCAAAAACTTCATATTTACATGGCCCAAACCTTCATATGAAAGTCCAACAGAAGCTGAAAACTCTCTTATATCAATCTTCTTTTGAAGCCTAGCCACACAACATTAGACAGCTTTAAAATACAGAAAAATAACTTTATATCTATGGCTGTGACAAATCATGAGAAAGACTTCTCTTTTGGTATTTCTGCTTTGTGACAACTAGGTCTCCCTAATTTGAAGTTGGGAATCCAAATTCAAGATTTTACAGATCTAAAATACATCTCCGGGACTTTCCAAGTTCACAAATCAGTAGATCATGTTTTGTATGCACTAGAATTCTGAATACTGGTGTGGCTAACCAAGCTCTCAAATTAACAATGTCAGCACTTAACTCTTTATCTCCACTATGAGGCAAATCTCTCAAAACTCAGAACCTCAATCCTGGGTTATTCTTCAGGGACAGAGGGAAAGAATTGTACCTTTCGTGAGTTATAACAGCTTTTGACCAATGTATAGCATCTACTTGGAAGCCATCCTCTTGGGGATTTACGTGTGGATGCATCTGTACATCTCCTAAAGGTCACTACTCAGAATCATATAAGCATCCTTAACAGAAATTGATTCCAAAGGGAGTAAGCTGTAGGTGTATGAAGCCAACTCTGTCCCTGCCTGGCACAACAGAAAAGCAGCAGCTCTACTACAGAAAGGATCTTTTCCTCCTTGTACCATGAGAGATGCAAGATTTTAGCTTAAGATAATATTTATTGAGGATTTGTTATCCTATTGCAAAAAAGTTAAGAATAACAATGAAGTCGCTCTCCTGGATAGTGAATCTTTATTTGCCGTGTCAGCTACCGTTTATTCCTGATCTCAAGACAAAGTAACTTGTTATCTGTCACACTAATTAGGCTTTGTATATCCTACAGAAAGAATTAAGACTTACAAATAAGAGAGAATTAGGCTTAAATGCTTATGATCAAAATCATGCCTGAGTTTATCGCCATGGTATAATTATAACTTGCTATTGATATTGTCACTTTAAAGGGGACCAGCATAGCTGTTACACGTTTTCTCAGTAGGGAAATACTTTCTTTAGAACAGACATTCTGCTTGCACAGAAACTTTTTCATGCAGAAGCATGAAAAATATTAAAATATCACAAGAAGAGATATTTTAGCCATGTTTCCCAAGTTTACAATCTCAAACAATTTGAGAATTAGAAGTCAGTATTTTCTCTAGGACTGTGCAAGTGATTGAGTATATATATATGCAGGGGAGAAACAAATGTATGTGCTCTGTTGGGAGGGACAGACCAGATACAACTGCTGGTCTGGTGGACAGGCTCTGTCCCTTTTAACCTTAAGAAACAGATAGTTCATTTTTATTGGATACTCGGCTATTAAATAGCCACAGCTCATTTCTGCTGGAGGATGTCACATTTCTGTTTTTAAAAAATTGAAATAAGAATTTGCTAAATGAAAAACTACTCAGTAAAATGTCAGACACAAAGAATTGTTCTAGATAAGCATTTTCTTTGCATGACCTTCTTTCATCTAAAACTGAAGAATATAACATTTTACAGATTTTTTTTTTCACCCTGTCTCTGTGCTGTCCTTCCCCTAGGATAACATATCTTGTTATTTCCATCATGATCTTCAGTACACATGAAAAGAAAAACAAATAATGCTTACAGGGAAACTGTTTTAATTAACTAGTTAGTTATATGAAGTATGCATAGTAATATTAATTGTGAATCTCAAAATATTTTAGCTAACCAACCTGGATTAATTAATACCGTGATTCAGAAACTAATCTTTCAAACAACCTCTCTGGTAAGGCACTGGCACAGGTTGCCCAGAGAGGTTGCTGAGGCCTCAACCTTGGTGGTGTTCAAGGCCAGGCTGGACGTGGCCTTGGACAACCTGGTCTAGTGGGAGGTGTCCCTGCCTATGGCAGGGGGGTTGGAACTCGATGATCTTCAAGGTCCTTTCCAACCTAAACCATTCCATGATTCTATGAAACTTTTTGTTGGTTTCTATTCTATGATCATTTATCACAGTACAAAACTAGTGTTTCAGCTAGTTTCAGTTTCATTCAGTACTTTAGTTAGCTATTACATACTTACTATGGAAGTATGTTATTAGAACTCTTCAGAAAACTAGGATTTTGTTAAGAAAAAAAATTACACTGATATTCTGGGTCTCATTCACTGAAATTGGTATCCATTTTCTTCTGATGTAATAGCTTGTCCTACCACATCATCCCCAAATTCATTCCATACAATAGGTTGCTTTGGTTTTTGTAGAAAATAATTTCTCAAGCCAGTTATCATCACACCAGTAAAAGAATTTTTGATATCAAATCTTTAAATGCTTGTGCATTCTCTATCCAGTTACACAGTGTCTTCCAGATGATGGTCAACGAAATATGTGCTCATAAACTATACTGTTTACAAATGTAAGCACCCATTCAACTAGTGAAAAGATCTGGAATTAAAAACCAGAATTTGAAGAGTAGAATTATGGAAAGTACTTCATCTATTTGGAAAGCAATGCAGGTTTTTCTTACAACCCTACATAATTGTAAATAGCTCCGTAAAAACCAGATGATAAACAGAGCATTGGAAAATATCACAACCTACACAACTGCAAAAGCCTCTGTTAAAAGACATACATTTGGCTATTGTGCTAGCTAGCAGCAGACACTGTAACTCAATTCAGCCTTGTGGAAGGACGTTTACAAATATTAGTTCGGAAAACTTTTTGTCAAACAAGGCACGTTCTAGTCTTTGACATAATATGTAAATGATGCTGAACTTATCCTCAAGCTGAGCCGTAATAGTATCAAAGTAAAGATGTCATTTATAGAGCTTTATGCAGCCAATTCATAAACACTTCTATCAACATAAAAATCTTGTACCGGGTGTCTAAAAAGTGTCATTGCTGGATAAAACACACAGAATATTAAAGTCTATCATTAGTTCAATTACACTAAAGTCCTTAAAAGAAATAAAAGATCTTCAAAGTAAACACATATTACACAAGAAAGCATATTTGAAGGCCTTCTTCAATAACAGCTATGAATTCTTTCTAGTCTCTTAATTTCTAGCATTTTTAAGGAAGTATTCTGACCTTTTAAATTTTAGACTAGAACAGAAGGATCTACTGAGGACAAAATCTCATTCTATAAGGTGCACGCAAAAGGGGAACGTTAATAGAGCCACCCTGTGCGACAGCCACTGAACAGGGCCAGAAGCAGATGTCATAAGGAGGTGACATCATGCACTGCCATCCCACAACAGCTGCTTAGTCTACAGTTAAACAAGCGTGTGTCACATCCCATAGATGAGATACTGCACCAGTATTATGGGAAACACTCCGTATCTTCCAACGCTCTGAGGCTGTCAACCTAACTGCTCATCACTTGGCAGTCATTTCTGCTTAAGCTAGCAGCAAGACAACTCAAAGACATTTCTGATAAAGCAAATCTAAACCAACCTAGGAAAAGAAAAAGACCAGTAAGAGATGATGAAAATCAAACTACATCAAAAAGAGGTCTAAAATAAAAACCCAGATGGATCAGCTCACAAAGCGACATATACCTTTACATCTACACATAGGCAAGCTAAGTGTCCAAGTTGCAATTAAATCTGATGGGGAACTGGTTGGACTCAAAGAGTGATCACATCATGTTAAATAGAAAGCTAGGGTTTTAGTCAGTTGCCCACACACATAGCATCTCTATATGCATAAAACATCGTTCCTTGTCACCAGCTGCTACCCCTAAAGGGTATACCCTTTCTACACAACCTGTATTATACACCTGTCAGCACTGTGGGGATTTCTTAGACATCCTATTGCATCAAAAATAACAAGAGATGCCTTTGTATGTGCAATTCAGTCATGTCCTGACTGGCTGAGCAGCAAAAGAACAATATAGTATGTTGAATGTCATTGGAATTGGAACCTGACACATCTTGAGCGCACCTAGATGTACATGACATCCCATCTGAGTCTTTACATGGAGCTGAATCCCATTGTAAATACTTCAAGTCTTAGATAAGTCTGAAAAAATTTGGATTTACTTTACTTAAAGATTCATTATGCATGTTAAGATGCTTTTATTTCTCTCTCCCACAACTTTAATTTTTACTTAGATACCTAAGAATGCAGCACAAAAATATTAAGGGCTTTCCTCAAACAAAGAAGCGTTTACTAAAAAGAAAGGTGGAGAAAAGAGTCTTTGCTCTCACCAGTTCACCAACATATTCCCTCGCTGGTCCAGCCAAAGAGGAAAATCTGTTAGTTTTTTTCCCCTATGCTCAGTGAAGACCATGCAGCCTCAGTCAATAACCTCCCATCATTTTTTCTTTTGGAAAAATTCCGTGATTATTGATGACATGATGACACAACCTTTGCTTGTATTCTGGATAGCTGGAAGTCTCCAGAGATCAGGAAAGCACTTTTTTAAATTCAATTTCTTCAGTCTCTTCTCCCTGTGTGAGGCACGTGAGGTGATCTCACTTCTGAGCATAAACCAAGTGTGGTCCTTCCACACTCAGGACCGCTTTATACTTTTTGACAGTTAACAGTCTTTTTACCACTTATTTGTTTACTAACTTTGTTTATCCTACCACTAAGCAGCAACCCAGGCACATGTTGTGATAGTTAGTTAGGTATCTCGGGAGGCATATTCCGTTGAAAAGTTTGAGAAAAAAATAAATCACAGAGTTAAAATGAAACTGTGCAGTGAATTGCTTGAAATCTTCCTTGGCATAAAGCACAAAATATAAACTGAGCTTTCAAATAAAATTTACAAATTTCTTATGCAAAATAATGTTTTTCTTTGTCTAATGTATAGCATATTGAAAATGTAAACACTGTAACTAGAAAGGTAAAATACAGTCTAAAGTGAGTATTGATAAGTACGTGCTGAAAAGCCATTTCAAATTCAGCTTGTTTCCTGCAGTTAGAGAGGGAGAGAAAAGTACACATATGCCTGCGGTCTTAACCACACATACAAATTTTGTTCCAGGATGTCTAGACAATTCAAATACCTGGCAAACATGTAGTGCACTAAAGGTAAAATAGGACCAGATACTGCAAAATATAACTTCTTTTCAGATCACTGCTGCAAGACTTGACTTCACAATAAAAAACACTTTATATTTCTGAGAATGCCCTGCGTTATTTCTCTATTTTATATGAATGAGAGAAAAGTAATAATTACACTCAAGTGAGCATAATTTGTTAGTTAGTTCTTGGAATGCAAAGTGGTGTTAGAGTTTTCATGTTCTCAGTACACCCAGGCAGAGGCAGGATCTGCCTATGGAATATGTAACTCATAGGGAAAGCTCCGAGCTCAGAATGCCAGTATTGCTCACAGTGCTAGGAAAGCTTAGATTTGGTACAAGTCTTCTCACTTAGTCCTCCCAACAGGGAGAAACTAAAAGAGCACAGCAGGGTTCTCCTTTGTAAATACAGTATCAGGAATTCCAGATTCCTCTTGCATTTTTCGGAACAGTTTGCCTTTGGTTAGAAAAGCTGTTCCCATACCACAGCTACCCATTGCCAAAAGGAATCACCAGTTCATACCATGAACGTAGATATAAATACCTGCCCTCACCTGCTGCTCGGAGACTCACGTCAAACTGCCAGCACTGAAAATTCATTTCTCCCCACCTGATACTTATTTGGATGTCTGCTCTGGGACACGTTTCTCAGAAACCAGTCTGTGGAGACCCAATAGCTAAGGAAAGTTTTGGAGATGTTAAACTGTCCCGCGAAACAGAAAAACAAGCGCTGACGGTGCCCTACCTCCAAGGACCTTAGATGACATTAACCATGTTCTGTTCAATTTCTAGAGTTATAATCAGTTAAGGGCCCAATCCAGGCTCTGCCCTAGCTGCTGATCCAAAAAGCCTTTGAGCTTTATTTCACATTCAAGGAATTAGGTCTGGGAATAACTAAGGGAAACATTTTGTTTCTTTGAGATAAAATTATAATAAAGTATGAGAAACTTCTGCAAATTAGCTTTTCTTTGCTGTATGTACAAATATTGCAATTGGTTATGGACAGAAATGTATCCTAAATCCCCAGAGAGTGTTGGAAAAAAGCTATTTTTAAGCACAATGTATCTTTAAAATTACAACACATTCTAAATTTTTGTAATTATTTTGAAAACTAGACTACTAGAAATTCATGGGACTTTTTTTTTTTTAGTTTAGCAAATGGGCATATTGTTTTCATTTTTAAAACCATCACACAATCTGGTACAGCTAGAGCTCAAAAACGGAGGAGATAGGTCAGAGTCCTAACTACCAACAAACAAAAAGAGGAAACTGTGGAATGAAATAGGTGGACCAAGGGCAGGTACTTCCAGTTAAATTTATAAAGTATAGTGATTATAATCACACTGACTTGGAATTTAGCCGGAGAAAGCTTCATAGAATCGCAAAGTACAACATGAAATTCCAGGCTATATATTTTATCTCCTTCACTGGCAATAAAAGGAACATTTTCTTCCTAATAGCTGGACAATATATATAGAAGTTGAATTCAAGTCACCTATATGCATAACTACTATTAGCTTTATGTCCAGCTACTAAATCTACTTATTCTACAGTATTTCCACCATTTTTCTGGAAAGTATGGAACCATTGTATCTTGTGCCAGAAAGGAGAGACAAATAATTAAACATGTCCATTTATTACTTTTAAAAGTCCAGACTATAACCATGAACTTTTCTTTTCATATTATTATATAGGTGAAAGTGAAAATTCCCACTTGCATGGAATTTCATTCTAGATACATCTAAGAGCCTGTTTCTGTTCAAGTACTAATTATGAAAAAAGTTTTACAACCTGCTCTATGCTACTAAAGCAATTATATAAGTATATTCTATCTTCCAAAAGTTATGAGGCACATCAGAAATTATGAATACCCTTATAGGCTTGTGGGTTTTTGTTGGTTTTTGTTTGTTTGCTTGTTTGCTTCCCAGAAACAGCCAGTTTTAAAATGCTTTAGACATTCTACTTTATTTGTTTCGCATCCTGTTCTCTCAGACAATGGTCAATGCTGGTTGCTTCAGAGGAAGATGCAAATGTTCTGTTATTTCAACAGTTGTGCATAAGGAGACATTTTTTCCTCTTTTCAGTAGGAGATCCCATTATAGACTGAAGCATAAAAAGTGATTGTTCTTGTAATTATGTATTAGTTAGAATAAGTGTCAAGGTTATTTCTATTTATGTGTCTCTAAATTTTTATGAATCTAATTACATCTGCAAAAGAGTGATATAAGCAATAACCTTTGGTCTTTAGAGTAAATGCTAAAGCTTTTGGTAATATTTAAAATGAAAAGGTTTTGGCAAATCTTATTTCCTGACTATTCTCTTCCTTTGCCTTTATTTATTTTAATTTTAGCTATGTTGCTGAATTCTATAAATTTTAATATTTTTTTTTTGGTGAATTAGACATTTGTGCTAAAATGATTGTAAAAACAGTCTGGAAAACAAACAAACAAACAAACAAGCAAAACAAACAAAAAACCAACCAACCCACCAACAAAAAACGTAGCAAGGCCGTATTCTTTAATGCTTACTCATAAAAGACCAGGTAAATGCATGAATAACGAGTTAAAAAACTCTGCTAGTGATACAAAGTTATTCAGGGTGATATGAGCTAGGAATAACTATGAATAATAGGAAAAGTATTTTGTGAAAATGAAGTTGCTTAAAGTGACCGTATCCAGCACTTGTTACGCACCGGGCAACCTTCCTGACATCAGCCTCTGTTGCAGGGCATTGGGCTTTCCTATAATCCCTATAACATAGCTGCCAGCCCAAAGCAAGTGTGTCAGGTGTCTTATACAACTGCAATCGAACTAAACAGCCACGGTTAAGCAAATGAATCGCATCCTGGGAGACCGGCAATGAAATGCGAAGTTAATTGAGTTACACAGAACAACACAATCCGTCTTCCCATACGGGTGATGAGCTCCAATCACTACCGCTACTAAGGAGTGGCACAGCAGAGTACTGCAGATAGCTCCTGGAACACATCACCCAATGCTCAAAAAGGGCAAAGCCAATAAAATTTTAGGATTTATCAGGAAAGAGAGCAAAGAGAAAAATAATCCTTTTGCTACACTATCATTCCACTGTTCACTCACTTCCTAAATAGTCTACGCACACCTGATTTTATAATCTCAAAAGATTATAGCAGATTTTTTTAAAAGTCAGAGAAAGGAAAACATATGGAATAGTTTCCATGTAAGAAATAAGCTGGAACTCCTTCAGTGTGTAATGCTGCTCAAGGAGAATTGCATAGAGATCAATATGGAGTAGGTGTTCACCAACATTTTCAGTAAAAGACATTATCAAACAGGAGACGGTGAAAACAGAGTTGCTTTCTCAGCAGGTGACAGACCTGCACAACTTGCTGCCAAAATTGAGGAGGGGGCTAAACTTTTGAATGTGTTCCTGGGAAAACCCAGCAGCCCTTGGCAGCTGCTGTATTCCCAGATAAGTGGTACAGACACGTGAGCAGAAACTGATGGAGGGATGTGCCATTTTCATAGCCAGTAACAACACTTCAGGAGGGAAGGGAGGGAAAGGAGAGAGAGGACAAGCAAATTTGGAGATCATGGAAGTTGTTGTCAAATTCATGACGTCTCTTTTGTAAAAACATATAAGTATAAAATGTGAGTCATGGCAATGGTCTCACATTTTGTGGGCATAATCAGATAGTATATTAATCTATGAACATTCTCGGGGGGATCACATAACTCCCTTTGAAATTATGGTTGTTGAATGAAGAAGCGGGTGTGAATGCCTCCTGGAAAGGCTGTGACTGAAAACTATTAACTCCCTTCAATTGGGGAAAGCACATAGAAAATAGCTGTTACTGGATCTTTGAAATATAATGGAGAGAAAGAGTGATTAAGTGTGGGGAAAATTTGCTACCTGACGTACACAATTCTGCCCATAGGAAGGTCAAAGTTATTTCAGAGGAAACAAGGCTGGAATTGCAACTTTTCAAGGTTCGCTGTGGCCAAGGGCTGTTCCCGGGGTGATGTGGATACAGGCAAGCCCTTACACGGGGCAGAGTCTAACTTGCGAATCTGGGCGCTCTGCAGAGACACAGCAACAGGCATAAATAGCACCGGTACAACAAAACGATCTTTGCGTTTTCCCACACGCAATACCATTGCAGGACATGAACAAACCCCAATATTCTCGCATACATCACTATTCATACAGTGAGGAGTTGATAAGCGCCAGCCTAAAATGATGTTTATTGTTTCTCAGGCGCAGCATTTTAAGTGGCTCTGGGTGGCTTTCCATTCCAGCATCGTTGTTGCTAAGCAGCACCATGAGGACAGTCTACAGCATGCTGTCAGTTTACAGAAAACGACAATGCTAACTTTCAAAATGATTTTTTCTAGTTGTCCAGTGCTCACGTTCAACCTTTAAGTATTACTGCATCTTTGTCCAGAAGTAAAACAACCCCCCTACAATGTATTTTTTTAATGTTTAGGACTTCAAAGAGTTTACACAGAGTCAGAGAGCAATTCTTCTGAACAGGGAGAGTCTCTCACAGATAGGAACATTTAATAACTCTATTCTGTTTAGTCCTTACACAGTATCCATTGCCATAGCACTCTATGTGCAGAAATAACAAGCACAGACCACCTTAGTATACTTGTGTTACACAGTGATGCTGCTCATAAGACTCAGAAGAATCTCCCTTGGTGTGTGCATTACAATGAATTCTGATTAAAAAAAAAAAAAAAGACGACATTAAAAATGAACTGTATCAGTTGGTTTTTTTTTTTAATGTTGTTTGATCGGTTTGTAGAATACCAATTGTAGATTGGTATGTCATAAGAATTGCAAAGTAAGCTCTTCAAACTGTGAGAAGGAATACTGAATAACCGAACTTCATTTGGGTGAAGAGAAGGGAAGGAAAACATTATGACAGTTACTATTCACTGTGCTCTTTTGAGTACCTATAATGAAGGAAACACTGCTTGTAAGTCCTGAGACAAGGAAACATGTCCAAATATAGTAGACGAAGCATAATAACCAGCTAGAAAACTATGCCTCAGTACCAATTCTGCGTTGCTATGTTATGAGACTAGAACTCAAAAGCTATGAATCTTTCAGAGATAAAACATTTCAACTTTCTTAAATATATTCGCCTTGCCTGGAGACAAGAAAGGAGCAGATCTCTGCTGTATGCTGTTCTTCATCCTCAGAAACATTAAAAAACTTGAGCAATGTATATAAGTATTTAGCTTTTGGTTAAACTCTCCTTTGTCTCTGCATACAAGTGGAGAAGTTTAGGAGTCCAGATTTTTGCAGCTGATCATCATGGTCATTCTAGCTGGCTCCAGTTTATAAAGTTACATCACAGGGCACTTTTCACAGCCCCCAGCACGCGTTTTGCCACTGCTCTGAACATTTCTGTAGGCAGGAGTAGATTTCACACTCAGGTTTCTAAGCCCACGTTTCAAGCAATGTTCCAAACAGATATCACTGCTAAATAGAAGCTGTAAGTTGGAACCCTCAGCAGCTAAAGTAAACTCTTGTCTGGGACAAGTGAAAATTGTTGGTCTAGAAAAGATGGTTTGCTATAAGGATGAATTTAGACCATTATCTCAGTGTTGTGAATCTACAAAGTTCACAAAGTACATCTTAGATGAGCTACAACAAGAAATCAGTCTCTGGTGGCTTTTTTCCTGAGATTTTAGTAGCTTTTTTATTATATACCTCATAAAAGTGTTTTGGAACATCCTTTACTATCAAAACCAAAGCTTTTAAAGTTTCTAACATTGCCACGGGGACTTGCATCTACCATTGAGAGGATAAAGTCTGAAAACATCAAAAATAAGGACCCAGAAATCTCAGCTAGTGTTCCTCTTGGGGTAACATTCATATAAAGTTGAACTTTAAAATACCAATCTCATTTGCAATAATTTTCCATGACTGTTTTGACAGAAGCAGGAAGCCAATACAATGTACTGTAACCGGCAACATTGGCCATATCTTTCCTGCTTGTCTTGTGCACAAAGTACAATATAATTCCTTAGGTTTGATGTAGTCTCATCAGTGTTATTTCCCAGTGCCTGAGCAGTGCTTAATGATATCCTAAAGGGGAAGGCTACTCATTAGCAGCAGTAACAAAGCAAAGCAGCTCACATAAATTAATGATCCATTCTCCTGGTAGTCCTTGACATTGGGAAATATTAACTTTGTTTTATTGATCAGAAAGACAGAGAAGTGAGATAAAATGACTTGCCGCAGCCATGCAGGAAATTTGTAGTAGGCCCAGGAACAAAATGCATCTCCTAAATTCCACTTTGGGGGTTTACCTTTCAGTAGCTCTGGTGATAAATGTGGAAGGAGGAAAGAGATTTTTCCTGTTCTGTCAGAAAGAGTCTCTCCTTCATCATTTGTGTCCAAGCAAATATTAGTAACGAACAACATCAGTGCTTTCAGGAGCAGCTCTTACCTTGGGGTTATTGGGATTCAGCCCCGTTAGAACTTTATTATTTTTGGTAAAATTTTTCTGAGTTTTATCTCCTTTGTGCAGTAATAATTGCACCGATGCTGGCACCGCACCACATGGGAAGAAGATGGATGTGGTGCCTAGACAGTATTAGTAGGAATTCCCACTCGCCAAAAAGCATTAAAGCCCACCGGCCTTATTGCAATCTATCCATATTGGCTCTGTCCCATTCTTAGTTCTTTATTTTACAATAACTATATTTTCCAAGTATTGATAAATAAATCCTACTGAATTAAGCAGGATATTGCCTAAGTATACATGGCTGGACAATAAGTATTGCAGATTCACAAGTGTTGACTCAGTACCCAAATGATTACTTCATAAAATAATTTTATTAGAATTTCAAAGAGCTACTTAAAAGCATGTTACTGTCAACATGCCTTTAGCAAGCTATGTATTCTATTTCTCTTTCGAAGGAGAGACAAAGAAATGAAAGCATTGCTGCTATTCATTCTTTCCAGACTTACAGACATGGACTGTTTGTCCATAGCAGGGACATACCTGTTGGAGGCACCATTGTGGGTTCTGCTGGTAAAAATTCCTGGGATGGTAAGCACTCCTTGGATAATGTGAGGTCATCAAGTGCTATGCCATCTTTGGGACCTTTTCCAGCTATCCCTTCAAAGACAACTTGGAAATCTTCATCTCCATCTCCAGCCAGGATCAGCGCCTTGCGCTGCCAGAAATTTCCCTGGTTTCCAGTAAGATTAAAGAGAATTTTTTCATGTTTTGCCATAGTCCTCTGGTAGACAATCAGTGATCCAACATGAGCTCCATACATATAATAATAGAAAAGTATCTGTAAGCAAAGAGCAATAGCATCAGCTATACAATAGGTGACTTCAGACACATTCTGCTATTGTATTTACCCTAATTATCAAATGGAGCGTCATTAGTGGCATTCAGATTAGCCCTCAATTTTACAGATTCAAAAGTGATTTAATTAATTCAAATGCACACAAAAAGACTTACTAGTGAAAATTTTTGAACTATTCCATAAGACAAACTTGGAAACCAACATTACAATACTGTGACAGCTGATCTTACATTTGTTTTAAATAACTCTTGCATGCAAATGAAAAAGAATGAAAATACTTGATAAGGAAACAGGAATGGAGCACTGCTATTTACAATATGGGAAGTGACTTCAGTTTACTGAACACTGTTCTGGTTATGCGTTTGTGCTAGGTTATAGTGTGTAATTAGAAAATAGTCTAATCTAATACAGGAGCAAAACTTCTACATGGACTGCAGAAATGAAAAACAGCAGCTAAAATGAAGTATAAGAGGTCCTTGGATAAGAAAAGTGATATTTTTTTTTAGCAAAAATGGGGAAAACAAATTATGAAGTACAAAAGTAAGAACAAGTACATAAAGAACACTAAAAAAATCATTGTGAAGAGTTATCGCCATTAACTGCTCTCTCAGTTATTTTCAAATCAAGAGCAATAAAGGAATACTTGTATTTGATCAAATTAATACTTAATCTAGTTCAATATCTTGTTTCTGACAAAGATCAGAATATTTCCAAGAATGGTGTCAGATCCTGAAAGAAGGCAATTCATGCTATAATATGTGAGACCATGTCTGTGGCTCAAATTTCTTCCTAGTCTAATGCATAGCACAAGCCTTAAAGAATGAAATTTTTTTCTTATTTGTTAAAGCTATAAAAAACATAATATCAAATATTATGATACCCATGTAAATGTAAAGTCACGGTCCTTTGTGTTACCTGGTGCTATAGGATTTTATAGGCTTCTGCAGCCTATTGTATTGCATAAATATACTATTTTTTTAAAACACATTTCTAATTTTAAATCACATTTCTATTTAATTGATTTTTTCTAATTATTAATTTGTAAAGCCACCAAGGGCTTTGTGCTATAATCCCTTTGAAAGTTTTGCTATGCTTATTTTCAGAATGTCTCCTGTGCAACGAAGTGACCAGCAGGTCGAGGAAGGTGATTCTGCCCCTCCACTCCATTCTGGTGAGACCCCACCTGGAGTACCACATCCAGCTCTGGAGCCCTGAGACCCCAACATAAGAAGGACATGGACCTGTTGGAGCGAATCCAGAGGAGGGCCATGAAAATGATCACAGGGCTGGACCACCTCTCCTAACAGGACAGGCTGACAGAGTTGGGTTTGTTCAGCATGGAGAAGAGAAGGCTCCAGAGAGACTTTATAGCCTTCCAGTATCTGAAGGGGGCCTACAAGAAGGCTGGAGAGGGACTTTTTACAAGGCCATGTAGTGATAGGGCAAGGGGGAATGGCTTCAAACTGCAAGAGTTTAGATTTAGAATAGATATTGGGAATTTTTTTTTCATTCTGAGGGTGGTGAGGCACTGGAACAAATTGCCCAGAGAAGCTGTGGATTCCCCTTCCTGGAAGGGTTCAAGGCCAGGCTGGATGGGGCTTTGAGCAACTTGGTCTAGTGGGAGATGTCCCTGCCTGTAGCACGGGGGACGGAACTAGATGACCTTTAAGGTCCCTTCCAACTTTAATCATTCTATAATTCTATGAAATATAGTTTTCTTGTGTGGAAATGTTTCCTGTCTCGCAACTAGTCTGTTTCTCTTAAAATCCTTCTTTAAATGAGGTTTATCTATTCAATATATGTGTATATCTTTAAACTATATAATTATGTTCACATTTTTAGGATTAATCTCTGTTTCTTTTTACTACTGTTGATTTTGTTTGATTTTCTAACTGTAATTATATTCTAGCAAATATTTTCATAGAGCTGCACACCACCCTACTCCCGATTGGCTACAGTCCTTTCCAAAAGTACCAGACTGTATTTTGTATGTTTGTCTTTCTTTTATGATCATTGAATTCATATTCACCCATCCCCATCCCCAGCACCCAACATCACTTTATGGATGTCACATTTATTCGCAATACCATTATCTCAATTACGCTGAATAATGTTGTGTATTGGAGTCAACATACTGTTCCTCTGTTCTATTACAACATTTCTAGATATATTATATAGTAGTAATGTCATCTTGATAACAGTTATGGACAAATTTAATTTTAAGCATGTATCTAAGTGCTTTCAGGGCTAGGGCCCCACATTACTCAGGCTTGAAGTATAATGCATGTAAAATATTCATTCTCATACTTAATTTGTTTTGCACCATAATGTAGGCTAGCTCTCTAGTCTTAGCTCTCCAAGGTTCTCCAAATCTTGTCATCCATCAGTTGGCTACTTAATCTTTTCAGGTCTATCCTGAAGAATCTATCATAGAGTTTTGAAAACTAGAAGAATTATAACAACCAGTTGTGTTTGTAACTGATTTTCTGATATTGAAATAAAATTGGAAAGTTTACAATACAAAACTATACAGAAAATACAATACTTTCAAAAACAAACAAACAGCCCCGACACACACACTTTCTACCATTCATATCATAAAGGAATTGTTGATATTAATGATAACTTCCATGGTTTTTGTTAAAATTCTTTGACCTGATTCTTAAATTCCCTCAGAACCACAATGTATGCCATATGCTTTTGGTTACTTACTGTAACTAAATTTAATTCTTTGCTCCAACACCATCTCTTTTGGCACCCTGGTCCTGCAACAGTGCTGCTTCAACTTTAGAACCAAAGTTATTTTTAAAGCATAAAACCAGATTAGGTTTAGAAAGAGATGTTTTTAAATATGATGCTAGAGAAAAAAGCAAACATCTGCAAGCTCATGTGAGCAGGATTTTTTAAAATATATATATTTTAGGTAATATAGAAAATTAACTTAGAAAACATGAGATCTTGGCTCAAATATTGAAGATATTTTATAATGGCTAAATATTAGTCAAGTTTTGTTTGAATCATAAAATTAAGCCATTTATGTTTAATACTTCCTGACTTTCTTACCTATAAAGAGTTTTGGGAGTTTTCAAACAGCCAGAATTTCAATCAGATGAACTGCTTAGAAATTTCAAGCATAAGCAGAACTCTTTCCAAGTTTCAGGTAAACTCTTTACAAGTTTTGATTTTCCTCATGAGTAGGAGATAAATGGACCCAGAGGCAAATGACCGGACATTTTGAACAGAGATGTCATCTGCATATACAGTAAAACTGTTTAGGTCTATTTCAGTCTATGGGAACCTTCGTTTGATGAGCGCAGCGTGGTGATCACGCAATCAGTTCAATTCAAAGAATTTTTAAAAAATGACTTCTCTTCACCAAAATTATCCTCTTGAGAGAGCCAGTTGTTAGATAGATGTGTAAAGGTGAACTTGCAAAATGAGACTGCTGAGGACAAAAATCTAATGTAAAATGATTACATATCCTATTTTACAGGCAGAAGCTCAATACATTTTTACATCTTCCATAACTATAAAGACACTGATATTACCTCTCAGGCAAGTTACTAGACCAGTATCACCAACAAACAGATGGAGTAAGAATTCCAATGTATCCAAATGCTGGAGAGCAAAGTGCCTATTTTATGGGCAGATCATTAGAGAGGTCTTAAGCTTATTTAACTGGGTAAAGCAGGTAGCCAACAAACATTCCTGTTGCCAAGTTTCACAGATCTTCATGTGTTAATAGCAAAATAATTAGTAAAATAAGAGCCTGAACATTGTTTTTATTCACAGTAGTGCCAAAATTCTTTACCTTATATTCTAGGCTGACATGCTACTTAGACCACTTGTTGTTGAGTAGTTTTAGGGACCATCTGATCCGTTAGGATGAAGTTTGTGGTCTTAATGAACTACTTGAGAGGTTAATTCCCTCATCTCAAATCAAATGTTGAAATAACTTCATATACTAATACCTCTTTTTTTCTCTTCACTAGGTCTTTTGTTTTTGTTTTTGTTTTTTTTTTTTTTTTTTACAGATCACTTCTTCAATTCTGGAAATCCATTCCCAAATTTACCCTGAAAATATTAAGCTATTCCTGGCTTGCTAATCTTTTACAGTCTTTATGAATTTTCCAAATTTTGCTAAATTTCCAAAGGATAAAACTACTACTTTCCCTCTCACACCAGCTCCATTTATGTACAATATCCCTCTCCATGTAAATAATATATATAGATATTTCATTAACTCTATTTCTAATTACTGTTTTAAAATTATTACTAATTTTATTATTAATTAGAATTATTGGCAACTATTAATATTTAAACTTCCATTTTGTGTTTGACACTGATGATAGAAACTGAGGTACCACTCATTTTTGCCTTGACACTTAAAGACTATGAAAATCTGGGAAAATACCATTTCAAAGTAAGGTATACTTCAACTTTCTGGAAAATTCACTTTTTCTGCCTGTTGTTCCTCTAGCAGCTTCTGAGAGATATATTGTGAAAGGCGTCTTATGAAAATACAAGTTGTCAATTTAGAAAAGACTGTGAAAAGATGCATCAAAACTTGAAACCCTTTTAATCCGGGTATGCAGAGAAAAGATCAAGCTCAAATCACTGTGCTGTAACGTTTTGGAAAATAAAGGCTTACTTTTCTCCATTCTCTAGAGGAGAGTCGGTGACAAAGCTTTCTGTCACACATCCTTCCATTTGCACTTGTACTCTTTGAAAGCCAATTCTTACTGTATTTATACACATTTTCTCCATAAATCACAAACTATTACATAGCTTTATGCTACTCAGGGCTGGTGCCACATAGGACATATTCTAAATCAGACACTGTGTTTACTGTCATTTTCACCTGAATCTCCCAGAGTACTTATTTACTTACAGAAATCATTCTTCTCCCGCAACAAGATACATGTTTTCTTATGATTTCAAGGAAACAAGATCAGCCCTTGACTCTGCTACAACGCGCTTGTTTTTTCTCAAGAAGTATTTCAGTGATCATCTCTATTCAATTTAGGAATATTATCTTCGTGCAATATAGAAATCAAATTCTGCATTCCAGCTGGTACCACACCCACACATACCTTGCAGTCTTTATTCCTTCCGCTTAGGACAGGACTAGAAATCCTAGCTTTCTGTCCTGGCAGCTGCAGAAATGAACTCTTTATAAAAATATAATGACCAGTTGGCTCTTGTAAGGTATGATCAGTAGCTGGTCCAGTGCCCATTTTTCTAGTACTGCTAGTTCTGAGGTTCCAGTCAAAATCATCATTTTCATCTTGCGTCCATCCACAAAGATCAAACTCAAAATTGCAACGCCCAACAGATGTTCCTGAAAGACATTTGCACACATATGAAAAGAGATTTTTTTTTTTTCCAAAATTTAATTAGGTACATATACTACAACCTAGTACTCAAATCTACAAAAGAAAAAATTATGCTTCCATAAAAAATAGAACATCCATGTATCTTATTAAACAGAAGATTTTAATGTTCTAGGATATAATAATAGGATATGATAAAACTGAACATATTTGAGGTAGGTATCTGTGTTCTCATTAAACTCAGCAGAGTCCTTGGTATAAAAGCAACCAAATATAGCACTATTTTAGGTCAAGCTGAATAGCTCTTTAGGGTCTTACAGGCAGAGGTCAACTGGTGCCCTCCATAGCGCATCCAAGACATCTGCAGAAAACTAGACTCTTTTTGGAGGAACATGTTAAGGTCAGGTGAAAACGATAACAAATGCCTGTATTTGGGGAACAGAAACTCATCCAAATGAATGTGTTGAGCACCAAAAAGACAAAGCCTCCATACAGACACAAATAGGTAAAACATAAATGCAGGTGTGCTAACTTTGAGCTGAATCAGACCCTTAGTTTACTTTTGCATGTTTCCAGAAGAATTCACACATGTAGTTTTCTTAGCCAATATGCAAATATAGATGATTATCCACATTTCACCTTAAATTGTATTTAATGCCTAGAAAAAGAGAAAGCTGTCATAGTTTTGGTTGATTTTTATATGAAAAAACATGCATGCTCTTTACCGATTTTCCAATATTGAAAGTCAAAACAGCCAGCATGGTGAGTCAAGCATCCACATAAATTAAGGTTAAGTCAAATGCATCACTCCATAAGTTTAAGCTGTGTATATTTTTTCCTCTATGCATCTATAACTTCATTATAATCATTACCAACTAAGATTAAACTTGGTGAAATAAGCTGGAATTTTGGCAGAGCCCTCAAGAGACTTCCAACTGTCCCCTGAATATTCTTACTATTATTGCTGGAAAGCAAAGTGCTTTGAAGATAAATTTGGAAACTATGTGGATTATTTGATCCGACAATATAAGACACGACAAAAGCTGTCTTGTAAAATGTAAACAGAATCTGAGCTTCTTCTGGAGTCTGATAAAGTTCAGCCACTTAAAAGTAGCTTTATTTAATTAGCAGCTGGTCGGAAGGCTCAGTAATGAGGCCAAGGAGCTAAAATCCATGGAGTTTACACATGGACCAAAACTGTACAGACTGATACCTCTAAAATTTCAGGCTGAAATCAGATGAAAGATTTCTTCCTTGAATTTTTCTTTGTGCAGGTCAGAAGGGTGGAAAAGAAGCTAGAAACTTTTTCTTCAAAATATGGACCACTTCACAAAATTAGTTTCACTATCTTTTACCTTTGTCTGCAAATATGATGCCATCTAAAATAACAATTAAAAAAAAAAACACCACCAAACCTGATGTGCTAAATGATATAATTATCATTTATGCAAAACACAGATTGTGGTTTACCTCAACTGAAAGTAATTGCCCATAAAATTTGTCACTTCTTGTCTTTTGCTGTAGTATCATTTGGTTGCTTAATATTTCATGATCCTAGTTAAATTCCTTCAATTACTTACAAATTCCACCGCGAGTCAATAAAATTCATGCATGCAACTGACCATTTTATTTTAAAGGCATGTTTTCAAGAATCAAGACCTTAAGGCATGAGCACTGAACATCCCTGCTAATGCTGTATAAATTGCGTGTTACCTAACCTAAATTTAGATGTCATTGTAGGATCTCTATAGTCAACAAAGAAAAATAGTCATGTCTGTAAGATAATTCATCTAATCTAACTCAAACAACTGATTATGAATTATATGAACTTCAGCCTGGAAATGAGTCACTCCACTGATGAAAAAGGGAACTCAGGCAGCCTGCTTAGAAGCTCAAGTTACAGCAGATGACTGTGCTCTTGTGTATTAAATCTTTGGTAGTAGACACTTCTTTGAAGAACTGTGAACTCTTAGTAATGAAGTACAAAAGCAAAGCTAATCCTTTTGTCTGTGGAGCAGTGTCACAGGGCTGCTGAATTAGTCTACTGGATGAAAGCTTAAGAATTTAAGAATAACATTTAACAGTAGGTATATGAATCGTATTATATTGATCACAAAAGATCTAATGAATCTTTATAATAAACCAAGTAATTAAATGGAGCAAAATTTAAACTATTTTAAGTCATATTATTCCCAACAGCTATGCCTAGGCGAACAAGATACAGAGCTATAGAAGCAGATCTGTAGAGCAAAACAGCTGCTGCTGAGGACCTGATGGCATTTGGGGGGCGGGGGGGACAGTGGAGGAAAGAGGACTGAAGTGGTATAGACTGATCATGTGGGATGAATGATCACTAGTAGTTAGAATATATTTGATGTCCTCCTAGAGCTCATCTTTCAACTTCTTTTCTAATGAAAGGAGCCTCGTTCATATGCTTAAGCTCACTCTACAACGCAACCCGAATCATAATAAACAGGAATAACTGAGAGATTTGCTTCAGAAGCACACTGATGAGCTAAACCAAACATTAACCAAGCTCAGATGAAACCAAATGCCTACCAAGTACAGCCATCTGCACTGGCACTAATCCATATTTCAGGTTGGAAAAACACTACTGCCCCACAGGCTTTTTCATAAAATTTAATTTACTACATCTCATAAAACACCCTTTCTACCTCGAGGAGCCTTGCCCCACTCAATCTAACCAGAGCTGCCTCAGAGACCTTCCTCTGACACAGTGATAACCTCAAGCATCATGAGGCAATCCCCAGCAGTTTCTGAACAGGTTGAAGGAGTGCTACCACCCATTACCTCTCCAGCACTGTTGCGGTTTATTTTGCTCTTATATACTTGTAGTAAGAAAATATTACTAGAGACATAATACTTAAAGAAAACTCTGAGCGTAGATCACTCACTCAGTATCTAATGGAATACTTTCTAAACATTTGACAAATCAGTATATCTGTTAAAATGTGTACTTGACTTATTTTACGACACCGACATCATGCAAGTAGCTAAAAAGAGCCCTCTACAAAGCAAACAAAACCAAGGCACAGATCTCTCAATAGTAATTTACCAGCTTTATGAGGCACAGTTTATATTTCAGCAGCACTGGCTTTGTCTAAAAGTTGCTAATTAGACTTGGTGAGGGAAGAGTGTGGCCAGTAGGTCGAAGGAGGTCATTCTCCCCCTCTACTCTGCACTGGTGAGGCCACAACTGGAATACTGTGTCCAGTTTTGGGCTCCCCAGTTCAAGAGGGACAGGGAACTGCTGGAGCAAGTCCAGCGAAGGGCAACTAAGATGATTAAGGGCTTGGAGCATCTCCCTTATGAGGAAGGGCTGAGAGAGCTGGGACTCTTTAGCCTGGAGAAGAGAAGGCTGAGGGGAGACCTTATTATGGCATACAAGTATCTAAAGGGTGGGTTGAAGGAGGATGGAGCCAGGCTCTTGTCAATGGTTCCAAGTGACAGGACGAGGGGCAACGGGCACAAGTTAGAACACAGGAAGTTCCGTTCAAATACACGGAAACACTTCTTTACGGTGAGGGTGACAGAGCACTGGCACAGGCTGCCCAGGGAGGTTGTGGAGTCCCCTTCCCTGGAGATTTTCAAGACCCGCCTGGATGCAGTCCTGAGTAACGTGCTCTGGGCAATCCTGCTTTAGGGGAGTCAGGGGAGTTGGACTAGATGACCTCTAGAGGTCCCTTCCAACTCTGAAAACTCCATGATTCTGTGATTCCGTATTGTCATGTGACATAGTCCCATTAACATTCTAGAGTTTCAGGACTATTAGAGATTAGGGACTAGATTCTTTCAACATGGTGCAGAAAGATTTCATTGACTAATATATGATGAGTCTTGGCGCACATCGCAAACAACATCTACAGTCAGAGCTTGCAATCAAGGCCTACTGCTACAAGGTACTACGGAGAGGTCTTGAAGCTGCACAGTTTTCATGTTTTTTAAACACAATTGCCATGTCTGGGCAAAACTGCCCGTTTCTTGTTTTCTGAGCTTTGGTCTATCATGCTTTGCCCGGCTAAACCCTTCCCCAAGCTTCTGAGTTTGATGTTTTCAACCTATGGTTCTATGGTTCAGCCGTGGGGAAACAACTCTTCTCTGGTGGCTGCAAGGAATTAAAAAAGAATTTCACAAAGAGTGGAAATATGTGCTTCCTATCCTGTTCTCTTCAGAGGTAGCCTGCCTCATGGAAGAGCTGTGAAAGAAGAACTAACATTTTTCAGTTAGGTGTATTTTCTGCAAGTGCTGTATTCTGTATTTTTACTTTATTAAATATAAGGCAGAGGCAGCACCAATAAAACAATCCTCAAATTCTCCAAAACATAGTGGAGATTTAAAGTGGCACACCTATTTCAAAACTAAAAGAAAGAAAAAAAAAAGGAAAAAAAAGAAGCAAAAACTAGTCTAATTCCTGACACTGTTATTGAAAATACTATTGAATAAAACACTCCCAGACCTAACAAAGAAAGTAATAATTGGCCACCATGCATTTTACAACACAATTAGACATTATGAATTGAGATTAATTTTTTATCTGAGGCAAAATTCATATTGATACAGAAGTTTCACCCCAGTAGTTACCCTTGAGCTCTTAAGGCTCCTTAATACTTTGTTGTAAATCTTCCTGTTAAAAAGCAGTCAGGAAAGTTCTTTAAAAAACAAAAATACTTTTTAAAACTTAAAAATAATAAGTAAAAAAAGCACTTTGGGCAACCATTTTCTTTGTGAGACTGTTTCAGTTCATCTCTTTTCCAATAAGGGATCAGAACGAAGTATTTTAGGCTGTTCCAAAAACTAAATCCCATCAGCCTGTTTGAATAATCTTGCCCCTGATGCTTCAGTCTTTATTGGCTGATGATGTTTCATAGGAAATACAGACAATCTGGAAAATTCAAAAAAGTCATGGGTAAACAGCTTTTAAATATTACAGAAAATAAAAGCCAAAGTATGAGAATCTTTTTCAACAGGGTAATTACAATTTGGTATACTCCTGATTTTTCGTTGCAGAAGATCTGAACTGGTCCATATATAGCTTAGTGACATGTTGTTCCTGGTTTGGAAATCACTGAGAGGTTTAATAAATAGTTTAAAAATAATTTGCAAAACACAGTCCCTTTGCCGTGTACCTTAGCTTCATAGGATATCAGCGTAGCTTTACTTCATGCAACTGTATTCAATGATAATTTGGTAAACTGTACTCATAATCTCAATAAAAATAAGGCAACTGCTCATACTGTACCAGACAGTGCAGATGTGATTGTGTCAGCATTTCCCACAATTGTACTAGAAAAAAGAAAGTCTTTGTACAGTATGTTGTGATCCATTTCTCCAGAGGAGAACCCATTTGATATGAAATGCCATTCTTTGAATCCAATACTACAGATGCTGTTTCATGATATCTCTTGTAAAACCAAAACTGTACAGTACTCAGATTAAAATTATTTGCTAAGATACTTGACAATTCTTGAAATATCAAAAGAGGTAGGTCTCTCATATCCCAAAGGTATTACACCTGATGTATTTTTTCAGCCTTAATACATTCTTTTCATATGGAAAGCAGGAGTATTTTATTCTGCTTTTAAAGAAAGCTGCTTTCTGAGTTATTTTAAGAAATTCACTAACAGCTTTTTTTATTTTTATCATATGATTTCAAATTAAATAATAATAATTTAAAATCCTTAAAAGCCAAGGACTAGAATTAAATTTCTACCTTCTTGTTTGCTTTCCTAGCTGATGAGCTGCCAGAAGTATTCAAGTAATAGCAATTCACAGAGGGCACAGTTATTTATGATAATTATATTAAAGAAAACTACCATACTTACTGCAAATAGCAGGGCTCTCATCTGAGTTATCTGCACAGTCATTTACAAAATCACACAAATGATCTTTTGGGATGCAGTACTTGTTGGCACATGGGAATTCCTCTGATGTGCAAGGTCTGCCTGGGATGAGCAAAGGGGAACAATCTTCAAAGGTAATATCATCCACTGCCACGTCTCCCATGTAACTGACACCACGTTTTGCCCTGAAAACAACCTAATAAAAATGACAGAGCTATTACAGTAAGACACTGTTAAGATACATAAAAGCTTATACATGCACCATGAAGAGAACAGAGTCTATGATGGTCCTTGCAAGTTCTGAAATATGAAGTGGTCAGTTTTTACCGTCATAGAACATTCCTATGAAAGTTTGTATTACTGCTTCAACAGATCTGTCACAATAGTTGTTGAAGGACCATGTTCTAACGTCAACCAAGTACAAAAAAAAAAAAGGGGGGAGAAAGAAAATGAGCAACACAAATGGATACTAGTCCCCACTTCTCCTGAATTAATAGCCAGCCTTCCACCTACTTCTGCAAAGTAAGCATGAAAAAGACTAGTCTGAGTCATTCATCAGTTTTTCCTGTTAATGTAAAAAGAATGTTACATTTCCATTAAAAACCATCCAAGACAGAAGTACCAGGGGATATAACACATTTTTAAATATGTTCCTGGCTGTCTCTGTTTTTTTTATAACAACTAAGCATGGCATACCCATGACTAAGTATCTCTAAGAGGCTTAGGAATCAGCTCATATTTCAAAGCGAACATCATTCTCAAAATTCTTTTTTCATAAACCAGATGTAATACTACTACACACTAAGGAGAAGGAAGTGGAATAATTTAACCTGAATTGGATTCAAGGATAGAAGGGATTCTCAGTCTTAAAAACGGATATCAGTCTGAGACTGAAGGGGAGCGAGTAATTTCTAAAACCTTGTGTCCAGCTCAGACAACTGATCAGCCAGCTAAAAAAATGGCTTTTGCTATTCAGAAGGCGAGGTATACTACGTGCATGGGGCAAAAAGGGAAATAAGGAGGTGAAGAATGCGTAATATAAAAGTACCTAAAGCCAGCTGTCTAAAGAGCGCATAGCGTAGGAATATATACCTGAAAATTTGAACGGATTCCTAAGAACACTTCTGCTCTATTCCACTGAGGACCTTGGCTGCCACTTTGAGTCCACAGTTTAGAAGTCTCGTTGCCGGTTTTACAGAGTACCTAAAAAGGAAATAAATCTAGGTCACAAAAAAATCTTTCCATTACCAAGTCACTTTAGGTTCCTTAATTATATACAAACGTATGAGAGTATCTTGTGTAACTTATCTCTACCACCATTAAGTATCACAGAATCATAGAATTCTAGAGTTGGAAGGGATGCATAAGGATCATCGAGTCCAACTCCCTACTCCTCACAGGACTACTTAAAATGAAACTATATGGCTGAGAGCATCATCCAGACACTGCTTGAACTCTGACAGGCTTGGTGCCATGACCGCGTCCCTGGGGGGCCTCTTCCGGTGACTGACCTTTTCCTAATGTCTTACATGACGCAAAAGGATTTGCCAGTGTAAATGACTATTGTAAGAAAATAATGCTTTAAGATTTTCTGATCTCCTCATAAACACAATCAGAATCTTGCCTGGACTAACTTGTCCCATTAATTTCTCCAGAGTGGCTAGCTGCAAATAAACATTGCTCATTAATGGTTGGGATTTATTTGAAAAACATGGGAAAAGCATTAACAACAAGAGCTACTGAAAAACATATTAGTTTTTCCTTCTACAAACAAAAACTTGCTCGTTTCTTCTAAAGACCAAATTTCATCTGTTTGAGCAGTGGAAGACTCATGAATACCCTTACCCCTGTGAACAGTCATTGAATTGGGGAAAGCTGGCACTTTTCAGCATGGACACAAAGTCCTAAATACGCTTTGCTATAACCTCTTGGGCAACCAAATTCAACTGAGCTGACAATAACGACAAGATGGGTGTTTGATGAAGTGTGTCAAGCTGTGTTTCCAGCCAGTACTCGCAGAGCTAAATATCAGTTCATCAGTTCCCTGAACCACTTCTGCTTTCGAGGATTTATGGCTACTCTACGTAATCTCCTTAGGACATCCCAGACATTTTTCATCTTAATGGAAAAAGTGGGTTCTTTTGAAAATTTATGCAGTCCCATGAGTGTATATGATATTGCATAACAGGTAAGTTCTGCCAAGCAGATAGAATATCCTCACACTGAAGGCTTTTCATTCCAGAGGAAAAAAATAAACAGGTGTAGTGTATTAAATTGAACAGAAAAACAAAGCGACACCCAGCTTTACACACAAGAACTGCCTGCAGAAGAAATTAGTTTTAAGGGGAAAAAATAAATCGGAGAGAAACAGGGATTAAAGATATTGTTTAAGAGAATAAATGGTGCTGAATAAGAAAAGGTTTTTCTTACGCTTACATACAAAGTATGTGTATATATGAATATAGATATAAATGTGTGTGACTTGACGCATACACACATGCTTTTACATACACTGCAAATTACCTACTGAATTATAAATCCAAGTCCTTCATCAGAAGTCCATATTTTCTATAATATCATGCTAAAAGTTTTAATTTTAGAGTTAAATATGCTCATAAATTTATGTGCTATCAAACTACAAGGCTTCCATGTACCCTAATGCAGTTTGAAGACTTATGCATTTCGGTTACGTTACAATTTATTGAAAAAGCACATCTAACAGTTTGAGTTACCCATGCCAAGTCAGAGTGCAGAAACCAGACAAAATGGTTCCAACAAATATTCAGACCGAGGTTGTACAATAAAGCGACAGCTAATCGATGCTTAAGAAAGCCATTAAAAACACAGGGAGAAAGCCATTCACGCAAACGGCAGGAAAGTCTTCAACAAATCCTACATAATATATGACAGCACAGAGGCAAGCTAACATGCAAAAAATACAAAATTGTGAATTAAATAAAAATGTGGTAGTCTTAGGGGAAGAGATGGATAAAAGGCCTTTAGTGATTTTAAGGCACAGAAAAATTCATATTTATATAATACTTAGAACCTTCAGAAAAAAATGAGAAATTACCTAAACAATTTTATATTCTGAATTATTCCAGAGTAAGCGCAAAGAAGTCTCAAAGTAAATTGATCTGAGTCTTAAAATTGAGGACAAATCATCTTTATACTCTGATTTCCCACTAACCCTGATGAATTAAAATTTGACTACTTGCCAAGCAGCCTAGAAAGATCTTTAATTAGTTGGGAGAAATTCTGTGGTATGTTTAAAAATTGTTTAAGAAAAATTCAAGAAAACACAAAACATACTTCTTCTGAATGTCTGGTAATTTACATGCATGGGATGAAGGACACCACATCTTAGATTTCAGTGCTAATGTGAACATACATTTTAAATTCATCTTCAAACCAGTTGAATTCTACCAGCTTTTTGTTATGGTTGTCTTTTGTTATTCAGAGTAACCAAGCTAGGGAGAATTTATTTGTACAATTAAATTCACATACCGGCTACACCCAATTTGATACAGGTGACTCTGTAACTTATCCTCAGTATTTTTTTTCAATCCATTTCTGATGCTGTAGATATTGTGTAATATTCATGGGAAATCCCATTATAGCTACCCAGATGTGCGGCGAAAAAAAATGTTGAGAACAATGTTTCTGTTTCATTCATTCACTTTGCAGTGAGGCATTTGATATACAAGCTGCTGAACAAGTTACATTTCCTTTACGGAAGCCCTTTTATTTTTACTGGAGTGAAGAAAAGGGTATGGGGAAGCAAGTTTGTTACTGTTGTGTCCTAGAAATAGTTCAATGCTGCTTACATTAATACAATTAACCTCTGAAAGACAAATGTTAAACTTTCAGAGGAATAAGCTGTTTCTGTAAAATTTGACAGCAAATTTTAATACAATTACTTTTTTTTTTTTTTTCATGCTCCCACATTCAACCGAAGACCTCGATGTCCAAATATCTGTTGATGCTTTTCAGTGCCAAAGGGTATTGAGCAATACAAGGCTTTTTCTTGTATGGAAGTTCCAACCATGGTATATCTATAAAGGTGATAATTTTCGGTTGTTGTAGAAAGTTACATTTTCCCCAGTTTACTCGAGCTAATGCTTCCTGCAGATCATAACATATTGAGAGCAGAGGATTGTCATTAATTGTTCCTTTTCATTTATTAGCAGCCTAGGCTTTAATGAAACTAAATGACAAGGTATGAATTTTGTCACAGCAATTTCAGGCAGTAAAAAAACCCAACTCAAAACAAAGAACACCTCCGTACCTCCAGAGAACCTATTGTTGAACCATTCATGTGGTTCCAAAATACAATTTTGCATTTGGGACCCGTACGGGAGATGACTGGGGTAGCAATGTCAGCGGTGTGACCAAATTCTCCATTCGAGCTGTCTGCAAACAAATACCAGCCTTCTTCCGTATACCTGCTCAGAGAGAAAGGTTTTTCTTTATTAAAACAAGACATTTAATCATAATTAAGTTTGAGTTAATGTTAAAATGGTAATATTCCCTTATACAGATCTTATACATCTTCTCTCTTGGTATCCGGATGCCTTTTAGTTTATCAGTGTGTAGCCACAATCCTCAAAAGCCCTTCGAAAGGCTGCTAGTATTTTTATATCAGAGACTGGCAAAATAAAATACAGAGGTCGTATAGGTTAGGGCTGGAGGGCCTCTGGGTTCCACCCCCCTTTCCTCAGGGAAATCAGAGGGTTTAATCCCGACAAAGTGTAGAAGTGAGGGGAGCACTTTTACTACTTAATCAGCCACGGTTCAATCCTGAAATCATTACACATTTCTCAGGGGTTTCCCAAAACCTTACCTCGCATGCAAGAATGAGAGAATCATTGTATTTATCGATATTGGTAAGGATTTATATGTAAAATATCTGCAAATGTCAAAAGGCACAGAAGTGGATTCTTCTCACAATTTCTCTTTTGCTAGGAAAGATGATTCTGAGCTCTAAACTATTAACGCATTTGTTTCATTTAAGGTGAAGTACCAAAAGATCCTGTAGAATGAAGGAACTTATGCAGGAAAAGATAACATTCTGCAGATAGTTTCTTACATGTTAATTGGAGAACATGAAGTTCATATGATTCATAATTGAACTGTGAAAAAAAATTACATAAAAGATCAGTAGTGTGTGGGATGGGTTACCTATGCACATATTTTTAGGTTGAAATTAATTACCCATGATCAGAGTTAACAATTCTAGCTCCACCCATAAAGTAGAATTAGCTACTCAGCAGAATTATAATCTTCCTTTCTCATAAAAGAAATGGCCAGGAGTTTATAGTCAAGTTTTCTCTTTCTAAGCCACATACAAGCAGATAATCTTGAATGAGGAAAAATATGTTTTTAAAATATATCTCAAAATGTGGGGTAACCTTCATTTGGTGTAGGTCAGACATGTTACAAGTAAGATCACTGGGGACTGCTGATAAAGCCAAGAGGGACCAAAGTCAGTCTGGTGGGATTCTAGAGGAAGAGTAATGATCTGGGGAAATTTGAATCTTCTCCACAATCTTATTTTTCTTTTCATTCAGCAGCAGATGAAAGAGGTGTTGCTGAAGCTTTTATTTTATCGCTATATCTTGGCAATTCAGACATCTTTATAATTACTGCATGCATTTACATCATCCTTGAGACAGTAGCACAAATATGTGGAAGTGAACTATTGCGGAAAATAAGGACAAAATAGAGTAACACATATGCAAGACTTAGGGCACTTAGGTAAAAATAATCCCAAAAGAAAATATAATAAAACATTTTTATTTTAAAACAGCTTCTCCTAATAAACTGCATGTACTATAAGTGATAATTGAAAACTTTGAAAACTAGGTAGTTACAGATGTTTCAAGCAAGTCTGCATTTGAAATATTCATTTATTTCCCTTTTTTCTGCTGAGGAAAGCTGTTATTTTAACGCAGCAATTTTTGTTTTCTTTTTTTCCTTGGTGCTGAGTATTCTACCAGAGTCTTGCCTGGAGGTGAAATAATATCCAGTTCTCTTAAGGTCTGCAGAAACATTTAAAAATTCAGAGTTTACTCTGCTTCTGGGAACTCATGCCTTCAGCGGTCCAAGAGTGTCAGCACTGTATTTACAATAGTCTTCAAGGGGGCCGTAAGAAGCAGAGTGATAAAGAGCTCTGAAAAGCAATAGCACTTACAGCTCTCATACTTCCCAGAGTACTCAGTACTATGTCCAGGCCTCCCAGTCAGGTTAGTTTGAGACAGTGGCAGGGTACAATCAGTACTGTGATGAAACCCAAACATCCATCTCTTATTTGTTGTCTTCTGTCAGATATGTCTTTGTCCTGAAGGGAGACCAAAATCACATCTCTACCTAGATACTACCGGTCCCATAGAACATCCTAAGGCGGCAGGCGCCATTGCAATTTTTTTTGCCCTTAAGTGTTTGCTATAATGTCCCATTTAAAATTAGTGAACCGGATTGAAGTCCCCTGTATGATACTCTTCACTGAGCCCTAGCCATTAAACGTAGTGCAGTACGTAATTACAAGAATATTAAGAATGTGTGGGAAAGTAAGGGGAAATGGAAGGATCAGAAAGGGCTGGATAAGTGTGAGTAGAGCATTCTTGTTCACCTTCACTCCTATCGTGGAAATTTTTACACTTAGGACTACAAGACTGATATATTTGTGACCTATCCATGTTGTTGTTTAAAAGGAAAGCTTTCTTCTACTCTCTGTAGCAGCACCATGTTTGCTCACAGAGCAAAGCAATCTCTCTGCCTTGAATTCTTTAAGCGGTCTGGTATAGCAGCCTGTGTGGAATTTACAGGTAGATGTACATTGCATAGGGGGAAGAGATTGCTCAAAGTAATAAGAAATCATTCCATTTGCGTATAGTTTACATGCTGGAGTACCTGCACCTTCTGTAAATACATCTTTTGTAGCAGAGCCAGTTAATGTACATGCAATCATCTGTTCAGTTTGTCAAGCTGTGACTTTTAAAGTAAAATGTTTCTTAGACACCCTACACGTATTTTAAACCAAGTAAGTAATACACAGTCACAAGGTATTCCAAAACTTTCCATAAACTTATATTATCAGTCTTTCTTACTCTGCTCAGAAGTTGTTCTCCTCCTAACCCACCATCTTTGTTCTTTGAGTGATCTTCAGCCAAGGGAGCAGTTTCTTCATTGTCTGAGTTGATCATCTGACCCCTCTTTGAATTCTTTTGTTTCCTATTCCACTAGTGCACTCCCCTGCTTTTTTTTTCTTTGTTCTTTTTTCTTTTTTTCTTTTTTCTTTTTTTTTCTTTCCAAATGACTCCTCAAGAAGTTGATGATAACAAGTGTAAAACAAGATGTTTTTCAACATGTATAAGAGTGAATAAATCTGCCTTTCAATGTAGATCTTATGTAAGTGCTGAAACTCAGCAGAATACGTGCAGGCTCCCCTGCCAGCAGCTGCAAGGTCTCAGGTTCATTTGGAAAATTATCCCATGGAAAACTTCTTAGTTGGCAACTACAATATATGTCATTAAAATCTTGATATCTACCCTTTGAAAGTAATTAATTTTACCTCTGTACTGCAAACATTACCTATATAGAGACATTCCTGTGCCAGTGCAATAATGCTAATTAATTTCAGAGGGAAATTCACAACATTTTAATGGATATAAAAAATTCAACATAAGCAACTGAGCCACATAGCCACACTTGACTTTGTTAATAGCTTAATATTTCAACTGTCTTTTAAAATGTAGCAAAGAATGGGCATACATAAAAGAATCTTCACTGTATTTCCCCCTTCAAAGCGTTCAGAATAACACAGGGAACTGAATATAGTAAATGGGAATTAGTATTGAGGGAAAGATTAGGTGTGTTAAAAAAAGTTGGAGACCTATCAAAAAAATCAGGCTGAGCTTAAATTTGTGAGTTTTATCAAGTAGTCTCATGCTGTGAATTACTCATTTCAGAGTAGCAATTGTTTATTGTTTTAATGTCTGAAAATGTATAAAAAATTTATCAGCCGAACTTTCCCCATACAGAAAGTTCAAACTCTGATGTAATTAATTGTTGGACATCTCTCAATTTTTAAAGTGTTAATTCATCTATGTACCTTCTACAAATTGTTTGAGAATCCCTGACTAAGCACTTAAATGGACTTATAAAACACCCTTTACTCTTTGATTTTCATTTAGAATGAAAACTAAATCTGGTTAGAAAACAAACAACTCCATTTCATTAAAGAGTTCTGATTTCCTTCTAAATCCTTCTAAAAACAAACAAAACGCAAACCAGAGAGGGAAATTTCAGTTTCCTTAGAGGGATAAGCATCCCAATGATTAGCACACCATACTGAAATTTGAAGTTCAAAAAGCAGCAGCTCACACATTCCTTTCCATTTTTCCTGGATATATATATGCCCATAAACAATGTGCAGCATTTATATACCAAATCAGAGTCCCATAGACATGTTGGACCTATTACTCACTTAAAGCATTATTTTTCAGCTCTCCTGCTGTGGCCAGCAGAAGTAGGGAGGTACTTGTGCCCCTGTACTCAGCACTGGTGAGGCCACACCTCGAGTATTGTGTCCAGTTTTGGGCACCTCAATACAAGAGAGGTATCGAGGTGCTGGAGCGAGTGCAGAGGAGGGCAACGAAGCTGGTGAAGGGCCTAGCAAACAAATCCTATGAAGAGCGGTTGAAGGAGCTGGGCCTGTTTAGTTTGAGGAGGAGGAGGCCGAGAGGAGACCTCATCACTCTCTACAACTATTTGAAAGGACACTGTAGAGAGGTCGGTGCTGGTCTCTTCTCACAGGTAATTAATGACAGAACAAGAGGGAATGGCTTCAAGCTCCAACAGGGTGGATTTGAACTGAACATTAGGAAAGAATTTTTCACAGAAAGAGTGGTCGGGCATTGGAATAGACTGCCCAGGGAGGTGGTTGAGTCACCATCCCCGGATGTGTTTAGGAGACATTTAGATGTGGTGTTGGGGGATATGGTGTAGGGGAGAACTTTGTAGAGTAGGGTAGATGGTTGGACTCGATGATCCCAAGGGTCTCTTCCAACCTAGACAATTCTATGATTCCCACACCTTCTGTCCAGGATCTGCCAATTCAGTGACCTTTCTGTAGAGTACGTCTCTGCATAGAGGGAAACCCCAGCCTTGTGGTCCAGGTAGGGCACTAGATGACCTCCAAGAGCATTCTCTTGACCAAAGGGGAAGGATTGTGGGACATATCAGGAAAATGTGGGCCATCAAAGCTTAAGTTGATGGTTTGAATCGGACAAGGTCATGGCTTCAGCTTGCATTTATCACATCCCACGCATCCTTTATCAGGGTAGCAGGGCTGGAGGAGCTCAATCTCTGTTTATTCCCTTTCCTCCAAGAGCATAGGTAACCAGCTGACAAAAGTTTTCCAAAGTTAATATATTTGCAGGAGAATTTTAGGTTTACATTAGCTAAGATTTCCTAGTTAGAAAATATTTCTGCAAAAGATTTGTGAGAAATTTTTTTAGATTATAATTTCATTAGCTAAAAGAGAGTTAAATTCTCCCCCTTTTCTTTCTAACAAGAATATTTATCATGGAATTATGGAATCATGGAGTTTTCAGAGTTGGAAGGGACATCTAGAGATCATCTAGTCCAACTCCCCTGACTCCCCTATAGCAGGATTGCCCAGAGCACATTACTCAGGACTGCATCCAGGCGGGTCTTGAAAATCTCCACAGAAGGGGACTCCACAACCTCCCTGGGCAGCCTGTGCCAGTGCTCTGTCACCCTCACCGTAAAGAAGTTTTTCCGTGTATTTGAACGGAACTTCCTGTGTTCTAACTTGTGCCCATCGCCCCTTGTCCTGTCACTGGGAACCACTGAAAAGAGCCTGGCTCCATCCTCCTTCAACCCACCCTTTAGATACTTGTACGCCATAATAAGGTCTCCCCTCAGCCTTCTCTTCTCCAGGCTAAAGAGTCCCAGCTCTCTCAGCCTTTCCTCATAGGGGAGATGCTCCAAGCCCTCAATCATCTTAGTTGCCCTTCGCTGGACTCGCTCCAGCAGTTCCCTGTCCCTCTTGAACTGGGGAGCCCAAAATTGGACACAGTATTCCAGTTGTGGCCTCACCAGTGCAGAGTAGAGGGGGAGAATGACCTCCCTCGACCTACTGGCCACACTCTTCCCTATGCAGCCCAGGATTCCATTGGCCTTTTTGGCGACAAGGGCACATTGCTGGGCCATGGATAATTTACTGTCTACCACAACCCCCAGATCCTTCTCCTCCAAGCTACTTCCCAGCAGGTCAGCCCCTAACCTGTACTGGTGCCTAGCATTCTTCCTCCCCAGGTGCAGGACCTTGCACTTGCTTTTATTGAACCTCATTAGGTTCTTCTCTGCCCAGCTCTCCAGCCTGTCCAGGTCATGCTGGATGGCAGCACGGCCCTCTGGGGTGTCAGCCATCCCACCCAGTTTGGTATCATCAGTAAACTTGCTGAGGATACACTCTGTCCCCTCATCCAGGTCATTGATGAATATATTGAACAAAATTGGACCGAGTATTGACCCCTGGGGGACACCACTGGTTACAGGCCTCCAACTAGACTCTGTGCCGCTGATCACAACCCTCTGAGTTCTGTCCTGCAGCCAACTCTCAATCCACCTCGCTGTTGTTTCACCTAGCCCATACTTCCTCAGCTTCCTAATGAGGATGTTATGGGAGACAGTGTCAAAAGCCTTGCTAAAGTCAAGGTAGATGACATCCACGACTCTCCCCTCATCCAGCCAACCAGTTATAACATCATAGAAAGCTATCACATTGGTCAAGCACGATTTACCCTTGGTAAATCCATGTTGACCACTTCCAAATACTTCCTGTTCCTCAACGTGTTTGGAGATGACATCCAGAATGAGTCGCTCCATTACCTTCCCAGGGACAGAGGTGAGACTAACTGGTCTGTAGTTCCCTGGGTCCTCCTTCTTGCCTTTTTTGAAGATCGGAGTGATGTCAGCCTTCCTCCAGTCCTCAGGCACCTCTCCTGTTCTCCATGACCGTTCAAAGACGATGGAGAGTGGTCTAGCAATAACATCTGCCAGCTCTCTCAGCACTCGCGGGTGCATGCCATCAGGGCCCATGGACTTGTGAATGTCCAGCTTGGCCAAGTGGTCTCTGACATGGTCCTCCTCAACTGAGGAAAAATCTTCCTCTCTCCAGACCTTCCCCTTTGCCTTCAGAGTATGGGATTCATGAGGGACAGCTTTAGCAGCGAAGACCGAAGAAAAGAAGGCATTCAGTAACTCTGCCTTCTCTGTGTCTTCCACCACTAGGGCACCTGTCTCATTCACCAGTGGGCCTACATTTTCCCTAGTCTTCCTTTTTCTATTGATATACTCAAAGAATCTCTTCTTATTGTCTTTAACTGCAGTGGCCAAGCTGAGTTCTGACTGAGCTTTGGCCCTTCTCATTTTCCCCCTACATAGCTTTGATATATCTTGATAGTCCTCATAAGTTGCCAACCCCCTTTTCCAGAGAATGTAAACCTTCCTTTTTTTCCTGAGGTCCAGCCAAAGTTCTCTATTTAGCCAGGCTGGTCGTCTTCCCCGTCTGCTCGTTTTTCAAGACAAGGGGATGGCCTTCTCCTGCGCTTTTAAGAGCACCTGCTTGAAGTATGCCCAGCCTTCCTGGGCACCTTTGCTCTTCAAAACTGCCTCCCAAGGGACACTTTCGATCATGCTCCTAAACAGGCTAAAGTCTGCCCTTTGGAAGTCCAAGATGGCAGTTCTGCTGGCTGCCCGCCTTACTTGATCAAGAATTGAAAATTCTATCATTTCGTGATCACTCTGCCCAAGGCGACCTCCAACCTTTACATCCCCCACAAGACCTTCTCTGTTAACAAACAGGAGGTCCAGTAGGGCATTTCCCCTAGTTGGTTCCTTCACCAGCTGTGTTAGGAAGTTGTCTTCCACACACTCCAGGAACCTCCGGGACTGCTCCCTCTCTGCTGCATAGTATTTCCAGCAGACGTCTGGGAAGTTGAAGTCCCCCACAAGAATAAGGGCAGATGATCGTGAGACCTCTGCCAGCTGCTTATAGAATACTTCATCGGCTTCTACATTCTGATAGGGAGGTCTATAACAAACTCCCATCACGATGTCTGCCTTATTGGCCTTCCCCTTAATTCTTATCCATACACACTCAACACTGTCATCCACACTGTTAAGTTCCAGACATTCAAAACTGCCCCTAACATAGAGGGCCACCCCACCACCTCTCCTTCCTTGCCTATCCTTTTTGAAGAGTTGGTAGCCATCAATTACAGCACTCCACTTGTGTATGTCCTCCCACCACATTTCTGTGATGGCAACTATAGCATAGTTTCCTTGCTGTACAATGGCCTCCAGCTCCTCCTGTTTATTTCCCATGCTGCGTGCATTAGTATAGATGCACTTCAGCTGGGCTAATTGTCCTGCCACGTTCCTGGGGGGACAAGCCCTAATTTGCACCTGATCATACTCAGACACTACTGTAGCTACCAAATTATCACTACCCCTCATGTCTTTGCTGTCACACAATTCACCATCCCCCACCATCACTGGGACAGGCTGCAAGACCTTGCTAACACTTTTACCCGGAAGCACTGGTACACTTCTCCCAGGCACCACTTTTGTAATCCTGGTTTCATCCCCATCCCCCTTCAAACCTAGTTTAAAGCCCTATAGATGAGCCCTGCTAGCTCTTGTCCCAGGATCTTTCTTCCCCTTCGGGTTAGGCTTCCCCCACCTGTTGCCAGCATGCCTGGTTTCCTGTAGATCAGCCCATGATCAAAAAAGCCAAAGTTCTGCCGGATACACCAGTATCCATTTCTTGTACTATGTCATCAGAGTATAGTAATGGTATTTTCATGCCTTATATATATGACAGAAGATGGTTATAAACTGTGATATATTGACCTTTCCATCATGCTAGCTTAATTTTATGTTGATCCTATTATTTCTTGTTTATAGTGTCAGAAACCACATGATATGAAAGTTCTGGTAAAAATTTAAGTACATATAAAAATAAAAATCTATATTAAAAATCTTCTAAAAGATGCTAACGTTTAATATTTTCTAGCATTGGCAACAAAGGTTGCAATAGAAATATAAAGCATCCAAAACTAATTATTATTACAGCATTTCTAAGGAAACAGGCAAAGATAAAAGGAAAACTTAATCTTTATCTTTGTATGTGTCCATGTAGAGTCCAGTGTAACTTCAATATATTAACTGTAAAATGGGAAAGCCATGTACACATTGAAGCTATACCACTGTTTACTTGCTATTTGGCTTTAAGGTGGGAAACTGCCGAAAGGTGGGTAGAAGCAATATAGGAATATTACAGAAAGAATTATAGAAATATACTTAAAGAGTAAGCATTCTGCTAAAGAAAAAAAAAGAAAAAAAAAAGGCAAACCCTAACAGTTCCCTCAACTGACTGTAGAAATCAACCACGAAAAGATGCTGAAAAATTTCAGAAGTGAAAGAGACCTTAATATTCAAGCGCTCATTCAAGAAGAAATTTATCACCTCCTTTATACTCTGGGTAACAGCTACTCCACGCACTGCCCCGTGATGCCCATTGTTTCAGCCAGAAGGCAACATGTGATGTAGGAAGGAGAGGGTCGTCTGTGGACAGTGGCCAAGGTTTTACTGAAGATGTATAATGACTGAATCTGAAAGAAATGTGGCAGAGCACACTTCTCTAGGAAGCATTAGAAGTCGTATGAGCAGAAAGGAGAATGAGAAAATATTACCTTGCTTCTTTAGTACCTATATTTGCTAGATATTCAGTGTCTGTTCAGTGTCTGCAGCAAGAATAGTTTGACTACTTATCCTTCTGTAGATAATATAGGATGGCTTATTATAGATCATAACATACGAACAGATCTTTTACAGCCCCTGTCTTGCAGTGACTTACACATAACATATTCATTGGCTTCAACAGGGTTCTTTCCTTGAATAAAGGATTGCAGCTGTGAGGATATTATTGCAGGAAAAGTATCTATACGCAAAATTAAAACATCATAAAATGTGTAACTTTCAGTAATCTTAAAGGGCAATAAGAACTATAATAACCTAACTAGTTCTACTATGTATCAGAGAAAGATTTCTCCGTTGAACACTTCTAACCACTGAACTATTAATAGGTTTTAAATAGTCAGTTACTCAAATCTGTATTTAACAACTAGAAAGAAAAAAAAAAGGAAGGTTTTTCTTCAATTAAATTTGAATGTTTCTGTAAACAATTCAAAAAAATGAATTGAAAGCAAACAGTGATCAGGAATTCAGATCTTCACTTATAACAATATGTGATAAATTGAATTTCAAACAGTGGTAATTCCAAAAAGAATAAGTTCTTTTACTATGATTTGAAACATATTTTTTATCTATCAACTTCCCACCTCCATTAACATTTCATTTTAATGTGTAATAAACTCAGAATCAAAAAAAGAAACGATTGTCATGCCATAGCAAAGTAGGTGTACATTTTTTGGATACTGCTTTAAGAAAGTGTTTAACAGAGCTATTTCCTATTGCAGAAGCCATCCTCTAGCTGTGTTTACAGACAACTGGCTGTAAATTGCTGGATGTCAACAGACCTAGTCCTCTGCACAGTGCTAGAGATACAATTTTCTATCCTGAGCATCTAAACTTTGGCACATGGATAAAGGGTTGAGCTTCAATGGATAATTGAAACCGAACAGAAACCGAGGTGCTTAAGAGAGCAAAGCATTAGTGACATACTGAGATGGGTAACTGGATACTGAGATTAGATATGTGCTCCAAAGAAAATCGCCTTAAATGTGAGAAGGAATTCTTGCACTAAATTGAAGTGTGTTATATTTATTATCACACTCTGAGACAAATTTCCAAAAGAAACTTGCTATCTTTGACCATGATACGAGTGTGCCACATAAAGCCTTGAGTATACTTTGATGCCTTGTTTTATATAATAAATATGAATTCCAGAAAGAAAATGTGCTGGCAAAGTTTTACCCACACACAATAATTAAATTCTCCACAGTTTAATCTGTTTTCATTATGAGATTAATCCCATGCTCTGCCATCAAAATATACAGAGAAAAAAAATACTTTGAGTACATTCTCTTTCTTTGTACAAAATAAGGTTTCATTAAGTTATGATTACTTGAAATGGACTAGTTATTTGACATCATCCTGCAAATAATTTCTGACCATTAGCTGATTCTTAAAAATAATTAGTATTTCACGACCATGTATTCAAGTTGGACACGCAAATAATACAAATACTTTTGGTCCCCAAGTGGATGGTGCAAAACTTAGAATTACTTTTTCAGCACTTTTCAACCTCAAACATTTTTTTTTTTCCTAAAAAGAAATTACCATATTTGTTTCAGTTTCATTAAATACACAGTACAGAGATTTCTCTCATAAAAATATTAAATGTACAGTCTTAAGTGTTTAGTTTTTAATGAACATGTTGCTTCAGGTGATACTAATGTGCATTATCTATATTACTGTTGTGACTATGTGCACTTCCAGATTATTTTTCCACACACATTCATCCGAACTTTGCCATTAATGACGTGAGCAGACACCAACAAATGGATTATGACAAAGTCAAAAGATGATATTAACTCGAAGTCTGATAAGAATCCAGACTTCATTACTGAAGGTGGCTCGTTTTTTATAAGTGCTGGTGGGGTCACCTTATATTCAAAGTGGAAATTATGGTCCCAGTTCTAAAGGGACAAGAGAAGGGTGGAAAAATCTTATGCAGAATGTTACAGTGGGATTCTTCTCAGACTGTACTGCAACCACACGTAATCCTCTTTTTAACCGGGTGCAACCACAGGAAATATTAGATATTCTAAGAAAGTGCTTTTTAAGTTGGGGAGGGGAATGAAATTATGTGAATTAATAAGTCTATAAATATAAAAAAAGTAAATCACTTTTTGTTGTTTATTTTTGCCTCATTTCTCTAGATGCCCTCAAATCTTTATTCTAATGAAATCTACACCCATTCAACTCAAGAATCATGAGAACTGCACATATAGAAGCACAATACCCACCAGAGCCTGTGACGGACAGATACACTGTAACATGCTAAATAAACTCTTTTCTGGTTCAATTAAACTGTTAACAGTAATGGAGCAAGAATCAATTCCTTGAGGACTTTGCTGGAAAAACTTACGCTGCTTTGTAACTTAGCATTAACAACTTCATTTTGAGATTGTTATTGAACAAATCTTTGATCCATCTAAGGTGCATCCTACTAAATGTGTGTAATATATGAGATTCATTAAATGTAATGCCCAACTTCCCCTAATACTCCTTGTGTTGAATTTGTCCCATTTTATTCTGCCAATATTTCTTGTAAACTTGTGAAAATGAGCCCTTTAGAGGTTACCAAAATATTTCTTCCCCTATTGGTGCCTTATTAATTTCATACAAGTCAAATGTTAGTAGGTAGGTTGACATATCCCCTTCCTTTCATTTTCCACTGTCATTGGTACTTTCCGTTCTATAGTAATTCCTTTCCATTATCCAAGAATAGTATAAGCACCTTCCTAGAGACGGCTGTGGAACCTACAAGATTTAATGCCATGTGTTTCACTTCACTTTGATAGAGTTCTCAAGCAAGATCAGTAGATATAAACACACATTTTTCTAAAGTACATAATACTATTAAGAACAGGCCTACAGAGTGTAAAAGCATCACATAAAGCCCATACCTTTCCTCCATTTCTGCGTAACTAACTATAGAGCTCTCAGGTACCATTTATACTCTCCAAGTCTAAAATGCTCATTTAAATGCATTGTCATTAATTTCAGTGTCTTCGGGCAATTTCTGTTTAAGGTATAGTAGTTAGCGCAACCTAAACAGAATGAGACAGCAAGTTCAACATAAATATATGGTAGTGAAATATGTCAAACTCTTCAGACACCCATCCATATAAAATGATAAATACAGATTTGGTATATTTAAGCATTTCTTGTGGTGTATTGCAATGAGACTTTGTTTGTGCCTTCAGGTAGGGGTTTCTTCTTCAGAGATTTTTTTATCCTTTTGGTTAGAATAATTCAGACAGCTTTTTGTTAATGTCCATCAGTCCTTTAAAAATCATTCCATATATTATAAACATATTTAAGCTGCTTTTGGGATTGTCTCTACAAAGTAGAGGTTTGGATTACATGATAAAAACTTAGAGATTTGTTTTTAAAGAAATTCATAGGAAAAAAGGTGTATGGTGACTCCATTGCTGTATGTATGCTGTTAATTAATATATCACTTGCTGAAAGTTCAAGAGAAGCAGAAATCTCTTCTATAAGACTTTTGATAAAAAAAAATCAAAGAAGAAATCACATCTAAAGCATCCAGAGTATAACCTGAACAAGGCTTTACAGAAGAAACCAGAATTTTATAAGTGAATCTTAATTACTTCTTGTAGATTCATCTGGCAGTATTATTCAGCTACAGGGAAAAGAATACAAATGACTGTGCAGACTTGGTTGGAGAACAGGCTGGAAAATTGGTGCACATTAACATAAATTCAGTGCTTTAGATGGTTTAGTGATACAGTGTAATCACAGCAGAATAGAGATAAGTGAGGTGCAACCACCCAAGTCCTTGCTTAGAACTACAGGATAATTTTGTGCACTATGCTAAATATCGTACTCCCATAATATGGCAATCGGAACCAGTGCTAGCTAAAATTGGGCTGGAGCAGGCGTATCCACACCAGCTCTAATCACACCTGAACGGCAGCGCTGACACACAGTTTGTAATCAGAGGAAAGTGCACAGTGTTGAACAAACCACAAATCTGACAAAGTATATCGAATCCCATTTTCCTTTTCTCACTAGCTGAGCAGAACGACATTTTGGAAGTAGCAACAACTGCTTAAAAAAACATTACATTTCTTGCTCAGACAAAACATGATCACTGCACACTCCTGTAAGTACCGTTGTGCCTTCCTGCATGGACTGTGCATTTGCAAATTTTGCAAATCTCTAAACCCTCTGAGCTGTAGGCACGTCTTTTAATACTGCACAGATTTATCTTTAGAACTACATAAAGTGCTGCGTCCTTTAAGAACAAGAACTGTACCGTTGCTTTGAGGCTACCTTAAAATAGCAGAAGGCTAAAATTGCAGAACAGCTGATATCGAAAACTAAAACCTAATAAACTTAACTGCAAACAAATGAGCCTTTATAGTTGAACAGTAGAGCACAGATTAGTATCTTATTATCCAGTCTAATCCCCTTTTTCTTTTTTTTTTTTTTCCTTTTTTCTGTCAGCATCATTTTTCTCAAAGAATCTCTGTTCAAACTCTCTCAAGATTTACCAATGGTACTTAAAAGCACTTGCAGCATACCAACCACCACGCAAAGCAAATGGCATCAGAGATGAAAGATTTCATGTTTTGATCATAACACAACAGTCAGTGGCTGTTAGTTGGATTTTCTCCATTGGAGATTTTAGTCTGATGGCTTCTAACTGACACAGGGTTGAGATTAATTCATGGTGTTTCCATGGCTCATCTGAACCTGCCACATCTCATTAGTATTCTGGCATATCTCCGTAAATTCTGTGAGGTTGAAAGCAAAAGGAAACAAAAGGAGTGATTTCCTTCTCAAATAACCAAGCTTGAGGTGAAAAAGCCACCAAAATTTCTAATCACAGTGGGCATTAGTTTTAATTAGCAGTTTTCTGCATTGTGGATTAATATAAAACTGTATGTTACTGTAGAAAACTCCTCAGTGACTACATTTTTACTTGGCATCAAATGTCTAATATCTGTGGTCTTGTTTCTTGCCTTATCATCACCCTGAATATTTACTAGCATGCACAGCGAAACATTTGATTACCTGTGATGGTTTGTTAATACTTTAATGAAGTACTAACTCAAGTTAGTCCATATTTCACAACCACTTAGAGAACAAACATATATTAAGATGCACCTTCTTCAAAAAAGGCTGCAGAGGAAACCCTGTTTTCTGAACCTTGATTATCTGAGTTCTTATTCTCTGAAAAATTCCTAATTAAACAAAAATATAGAATAAATTGTCACAGTAATTTTGGTTTTGTGAACGACCTAGTCAAGACTTTCAACAAGTCTTTAATTACTTGTAGTCATCTGAATATAATAATAAATATTAAAATAACAATACATTAGTTTGATCTTCCTGGGTAGACAGAAAGGCTAAATTTCTGTTATTAGAAAAACATTTGGCTGAATCACTTTTATAAGAAAATATGTGTTTTAAATACCTGCTGGGCTAACTGTAAGCATCTTCCTGTAACTCCTGCATAGCAAGTCACTCTACAGAAGATATCATCTCCATATGAGAGTACGTGCACTTTCGAGACACATGTAGGATAATCCAAGTGAAGAAACTGTCTCTTAGCCTTTGAATGAGTTATCTGCATATAGCACACAGGTGTCCCAAGGGCTATTTCTAAATATCACATGGACAAAGCTATCCCAGTGTGGGAAAAAGGATTTTAAAAGTTTGCTTTTGGATAAAAAGCACAACTTTAATCAAGAAAGTGACTGGAATGAAGAATGAAGTACTGGCATGAAGCTAGTGGGAAGACAAGGCAACCTCAGAAAAGCTCTCCTACAATGGTCAAGGAAGTAGCTGCCTGTGCTGAGGGTGTCAGGAGGACTGAGAGCTCCAGCTGTCTTTTTGGTAGCACAAAGGGCTACTACTGCAGCGGCTGGAGGAAGGGTGGCCTTGGATCCTCTCATCTTCCCATTTGCAACTCTACAGTTTGCCTTTGACTTCCAACTTTGTACCCTTCCACCGAGGCACTAGGAAGCTGCTGTAGCAGTGATTTTCCCTTTGCTGTTTCTATGGGTTGTTTCATGCCCTCGAACCTGGCAAATCTTGAGACATTTCAGTCCTGATGAAAACTATACAGCTGCTGGAAAAGGAGTTATTGGGGGAAATAGGCTGTACTGGAGAGGATCCTCATCTGTGGAACACCCTGTTGCTTCTCTTCCTGTCTGGCCACCGGAGACAGTTTTCCCTCTGTCTCCTTTTCTTTTTTACAAAGAGAAAATCTTACCTTTAGAGTCTATATATCCAGCTACGGATGCTCCAAAGAAAACTGTGCGTATAAGACTGTCTCAACATTCCTTGCACAATACTTTCCAGGTCATAGCTGATCAGGTCTCTGATTCCTTCACACAAGTCCTTAACTGGACTTAGCTATTTTGGAGACCGCCTGATATTTACGATGTACTGAAAAAATGCATTTCAATGTAGATTTTAATGCTCCTTTTATTATCTCTTCTCTGTCAGGCCCAATGGCACAGAACAAGGGTGATTTGTACATGCAGCATAACAGAAATGTTTTGGGGTTTTGGTTATATCAGCTAAGTGAAATGCAGTAAGAAAATAAGAAGTGCCTTCAAGAAGTTAAATTCAACTTTCTCCTTTCCAATGTTTCATGAGTAGTCTCCTGTGGGATTATATTTTTTTTTAACCTACTTTGAAGCTCTTAGGAAGATTTTTAAAACATTTCTTGACTGCTGAAGAAGTTGCTGGGCTTATGTATATTACTTAAAGCCTTTAATTTAACTAATTTTTCCTGTGCTAAAGTCTGATAATGATTGAAAAGCAGACACAAAAGCAAGACAGATGTGTTAAACATATGGTTATCAAGGGAGCTATTTACACAGCAGTGATTATCATATGAGCTTAGAATTTTAGTTCCGCATCCTTTTTTGTTTTGATTCATTAGTTTTCATGACAGATTTGGTTATGAATTATCATATCAATTAAGTGCCTACAAAGTTTTCAAATAACAGTTGTACCCAAATATCATTAATAATGTCAAAGAATTTGCTACATCACTAACCAGTTTCTCTAAAATGGAAATAAATTTATGGAGTTATGCATTTGCTGGTGTCTATTCTCTACACTTGTTTAAGCCTACAAGAATTGATGCTTTCATTATTGCAGCACTCAGAAACCTAACTGCAGTAGAGAATTCCCATTTGCTAAGTGCAGAAACATGCCATGCGAGCTCTACATTCATATACGCATAATGGTCTTGTCAGCGCCCGATGCCAAAGTCGCACAGTCCTTTGCAAAACACGTGCCAGCCTTTCTCCAGCTCCAGCCGAGGACTGTCAGGCTGCCACAGCAGACTCCCATAACGGCTTCTGTTCCTCCAGCCTTGGGCTTATGTACCCGCGTACAAGCTGTTCTCTCCTCCATTTCTGAAGTCATTACTTTCACTTAATTAATGTAGTTACAGCGTCAAAGACTCACACCTCCACCTTACAATTTGGCAGCCTACATGTGGCTAGCCTAAATACATATTCTGTGGGAAGTAGATGGTTTGAATCTCCAAATATTCACAGGTATTTCTGAGGAAAGAACCCATTGTAAGCTGCACTGTCACCCGCTCTTGCATCAGGATGATCCTGCATGTTTTATTTTAATTAGCAAACACACAGGATTACAGTATTACAGTATGGAAATTTGGGGGAAATGGATGAGAAAATAAACCAAAATATTGCAGGTTTTTAATTCAACAAAACGGTTGCTCTGCATCTCCTGCTGTAATTTGGGAGCATCACGCTCCTGTTCTCTTCTACAGACCAGTAAATAAAGGGAATAGGGAAACAGTACAATCAAATTACATCTCATGTGAAACATCACAACAGCAATACATTTCAGTGTTGCCTGAAAACGGTAATCTCTATGGATCATTTACTTTCTCTTTTCATCAGTCCTTTTCAATATATGGTTAGTTGCATTAAACCCTGAAAATACGTTGAAAAACAGTAATAAAATTTCAGGTATCATTGTGCCAATGCAAATGTGTAGTGGACAGGCTGTGAGAGGATTTACTAAGTACACATACGGTGCTGGTATTGGCTAATGTGTAACAATTAAATAGCTGTCAATGAAAATCTGACAGCCAATTTAACATAAATATTTGCTCTTTTTTACAGAATACACTTCCTGGATGTATATAATGTAGAGACCTTGAAAAAATTAGGTAGCACTGTAATTCTTTTTTGCTATTGTTGAATGAGGATTTTTTGTGTTTGTTTGTTTGTTTTTTTAAATATACAGCAATTTTAATGAAGTATGTAGTGAAACTAATATATTGAGCTAATTCTTTTATAGTGATAGAAATACTCTCAAGTTAAGTAAATGCAATATAATCTCATTTTAAACTAGTAGCAATGTAGCAAAGACTCTGTTGGAGTGGTTTTAATTTAAAGTCCATTTTTACACTCTGTGGACTATTGTCAGAGAAAGTAAACATGCCTGTCACTAGAACTAGGCAAGTATTTTTCTGTTCAGAAGAATGATGCTGTACAGAAATTTCCTTATTAAATGAATTGAAGTTGTATGGCATTGAAAGTTGTTTGTACTTAATACATTTGCTATTCACCTGTAGGGATTTACTTCCAATAAATCTTAACCGTTATTTTTTCCTGGAATATTAATGGTATTTATGCATTTTTTTAATCACATTTCTTGATCTTTTAAAAAAACCCAAACAGGTAAACCCAAATCTCCATGGAAAAAAAGCTAAATTTTGCTCCTTGAGAAAAATCAAGGAACGTCTTATGGAGGAGTTAGTAATTATCTTCTGGGGAGGAAGAATGCAAAGCACCAGTGTAGGTTAGGGGTGGACATGCTGGGAAGTAGTTCTGAGGAGAAGGATCTGGGGGTCCTAGTAGACAGTAAATTATCCATGGCCCAGCAGTGTGCCCTTGTTGCCAAAAAGGCCAACGGAATCCTGGGCTGCATAGGGAAGAGTGTGGCCAGTAGTTTGGGGGAGGTCATTCTCCCTCTCTACTCTGCACTGGTGAGGCCACAACTGGAATACTGTGTCCAGTTTTGGACACCCCAGTTCCAGAGGGACAGGGACCTGCTGGAGCAAGTCCAGCGAAGGGCAACTAAGATGATTAAGGGCTTGGAGCATCTCCCTTATGAGGAAAGGCTGAGAGAGCTGGGACTCTTTAGCCTGGAGAAGAGAAGGCTGAGGGGAGACCTTATTATGGCATACAAGTATCTAAAGGGTGGGTTGAAGGAGGATGGAGCCAGGCTCTTTTCAATGGTTCCAAGTGACAGGACGAGGGGCAACGGGCACAAGTTAGAACACAGGAAGTTCCGTTCAAATACACGGAAAAACTTCTTTACGGTGAGGGTGACAGAGCACTGGCACAGGCTGCCCAGGGAGGTTGTGGAGTCCCCTTCTCTGGAGATTTTCAAGACCCGCCTGGATGCAGTCCTGAGTAATGTGCTCTGGGCAATCCTGCTTTAGGGGAGTCAGGGGAGTTGGACTAGATGATCTCTAGAGGTCCCTTCCAACTCTGAAAACTCCATGATTCCGTGATTCCGTGAAACAATCTCCCTAGAATCATAGAATGGTTTGGATTGGAAAGGACCTTGAAGATCATCTAGTTCCAACCCCCCTGCCGTAGGCAGGGACACCTCCCACTAGACCAGGTTGCCCAAGGCCATGTCCAGCCTGGCCTTGAACACCTCCAGGGATGGGGCCCCAACAACCTCTCTGGGCAACCTGTTCCAGTGCCTCACCACCCTTAAAGTGAAAAATTTCTTCCTAATGTTCAATCTGAACCTGCCTTCTTCCAGTTTAAAGCCATTCCCTCTCATCCTATCGCTACATGCCTGAGTAAAAAGTCCTCCCCCAGCTCTCCTGTAGGCCCCCTTTAGGTACTAATTTAGAGATCATCACTGAGAGAACAGTAATATTTTTCATTTTACTATGAAGTGATGTCATTATCAGAAAAATGGTAAAATACCAAATAAAACTGAGTATAACTCTAACTATAGTCGTTTTGAACTGCATTGGTTAATTATTAAATGACAGCACAATTCACAAGGCCCATTGTTGGGGTAACTTGTACTGCCCACCCCTGGGCAAAACTGCTGGGATAACACAGGTGAAGGTGCCTGTGTGAATAAAAACTGTTTGAGAAGGTATTCACCCAAAACTGACCAAGGTGATGACCACCTTTGAACTAAATTAAACAGTAGCCAGTAAATTGCAACGACAGCTTTCAAACAAAGGAGATGTCAGCTTGAAAAGGAGTGTAAAACTAGGATGAAAATTTGTAATAGCGGGGAGAGATTATGGAGTGGAAACAGCAGCAGCCCAAACCTGGTTTTGACATACCAGAGGTCATCTTGCTGGTCCCACAACCACTGCTTATACCTGATAGAGCAGCGTCCCCACTGGATGCTGCAAAGAGCCTGCATCCAGCTGGTGGGCTGGCAGTTTGGGGTGCTACAAGGAGGGTTGATTTCTCATGGCATACGTATTAACGTATTGTGGGCAACAGCATGTGTTCACATAAAGCTGGAGGAACCATGCCTCCAAACTTGTTTTCCTGTAAGGAGGAACATGCTTGTACCCCACGTGTCCTCTGGGAGAGGGAGTGTACACGTTTCTCTGGATAGGGAGGTAGTGAAACTTTGGGGAATTACTTATAGAAGGGTGTTTAGAAATGTATACCTGTTCATTAACATTTTGTATTTTGATTCATCTGTTGTATTAACGCTATTGATCTTGCATATCTGCTTCACTGATTGTCAGTTAATTACATGCCATTAATAAGCCAGTAAACTTCTTCAATATGGTGAACCGAGAAGTTTTTTTCTCCTGACAATCCGTATGTGGCTAAACTCACACAGTCCAAGAAAGATACAAGTATCTGAAAAATTGTACTCACATAGTATGGTCAATTAACGGGCAGTGTTTTTCTTGCTCAGGGTAGAGATTTGCCCCTCTTCCAAGTTCCCATTTGAATACGTTTGTGGTATGGATGGAATAATTTCCTGACATCTGTTCCAAGGCTGGTTGATACCACCCACATTGGTTTTTGTCTTCAAAGGTGCAGACTTCCATAACTTTAGAGATAAACAGTGAATACTTCAGGTTTATATAAAAAATTGGAAATCATTAATTGATGTTATGATAAAGCAAACAACATGGAAATAAAAAGGATTCAATTTACACTTTCCACGAATACTTACACAGTATTAACATGCATCGTTTTCCCTCTATAGATAAAATATCAATTCTATTTTCTATGTTCTTTTCTATTAGGCAGATTCTAATTTTGGGAATACACCAATTCTTTTGCACCCCAGTATCTGCCTTATATGTGTTCTGACCAGCTTTCATGCCATTCTAATAATCTGGTGTATAACGTAGACTGAAATGCATGTAAAATTCCTCAGCTACGAATCTGCCAGCTGCTGCATGGTTCTTTCTTCAGTCCTGTGGGCTGATGACATTAACAACTCATTGCGCATTGTGTACCAAGCCCATGACCAAACTCTGAAAATCCTAATCAATATTTCAAGCAGTCACCACAATACCCGAGAGCTACATAATAACACAGCTATTTGGTATTGGTGTCAAATACTGAATTGTTACCTTACTAAATAAATATGCAGCTGCCTGTGCCTCAGTTTTTGATTCCTGAGCAACTGGGCAAGAAAAGTGAGCTTGCTACCTTCCCTCCATCGCAATGCATCCCCCTGTAAGAATTTTTAGGGGAAAGAAACCCACTCATTTTCCATTTCTGCTATGAATATTTATTCTCCGGTACATGTTCCTGAATATCTGCAGAAACTTTGTCCAGGTGATCCAAGGTGAGTCTTGGCACTCTCCAGAACTTTGAAACAAATTATTATGCTCAAATCTAAGTGACTGCTGTGAGGAGTGTGAAGGGAAATGAGAATTTATTTTAACCCATGAAGATCAAATGCTGGCGTAGCTGAAGTAACTTCTATATCAAGAAATCATAGTGTGTTAGGAGAATATGCCTCATGCTTCCGTCCTTGGAGGCTAAAAATGGTAGACTAAGGCAGGAGTGAGTTTTGATTTATAGCTTGTATATCTCCAGTAATGAAGAAAACCACAGCCAGTGTGATCTCATGAGTTACCCACATAAAGATTTGTGACGTTTCCTGAGAATCATGAGTGGCATAGCATTAAGTGTTTATTCCCCCTTTTTTAACGTGTTTTATAAACATAATGCTTCAAATGACTCTGGGAAAGATAACACCTTCCTGAGAACATATTTCTGCCCTCAGTCAGGACATGTTTAACTCTTATTCCAGCACTGTCATTCAAGTGATAAATTGCCATCATTGCTGCAGTGATGGGAGACTTCAGACAGCAAATATGTAAAGGTGTATTCTCCACAGTATTTATCTCTCTCAGAAGGAAAGAAGGTTTTGTAAGATAATGTAAATTCCTGAGGGGGAAAAAAAGTTCTATCTAAAGGGCTCTGCATTTGTTTTTCAGGGCAGAATTTCAATGGCTGGTGTTTTTTCACACTATAGGAAATTACTCAGCGATATTTATAGATCAGATTCATTTCTTCCAGAGTTATTCCCACATAAGAAATAGACAGAGGGAGTCTAATGTTACTTTTCCTCATTGAGCCCTCAGCCCTGAGAGAAGTGACTGAGTTCCCTACACAATGTGTAATGAATACAGGGTTTGATCTTCAGTGAGAACAGTTTAGCTTGCAAAGCCGATGAGGTCACTGTCTCTAGACGTCTGCCCTCCTCATTAATCAGCTTCAGTATAGCAGTATTTTCGAGTACTGTGCTTTAAGGCAAAACAAAGTCATTGACAGCTTCTTCTAAAATGCTATAGTGTGAACTGCTGCAATTCAGAAGAAAACAATGTCTTAGACCTCTCCGGACAACATGTGGTGACCCTGTCCATTGTCCCAGTTCCCATGTTCCCATCTGATAGGCTGGAACTCACTTCTGTGTGATGTAGGCTGAATTTCATAATCATTACTGCTGACGAAAATACTTTGTATTAAAAAAACCCAACCAACCAAACCCCATATTCATTGGAGTAGGTAAGAGGTGGACCCAAGTCTCCCAGATGTGCACTCCAAACATGAGATTGAAAAGTTATACACTCTTCCAGTTTGGACTAGTGAACTTTTGAAAAATTTAGATATGTCATAGGTCATTTAATTTGAGAAGCTATGCTCACTTTAAAAAGTTGTCATGTATAGCTACCAATCATTGGAGAAGTGAGGATTCCTCCCCTCCGCTACCCTCCATTTCAGTAGTAAGTTGAATAGGAATGCTAAGTCTGAATCAGCCCATTAGAAGGCAGAAAGTGTATTGCAGGTCAGATTCCCACATTAAGAGCAAGATGTGGTTTGCTCCAGAAAATAGCATTAAAAATAGCATCTACGGTCTAATACCAAATTGCAAAGGTAAATACGGAGCAGTCAAAACAATGTGTTTAACAGCCACAAACTAATAAGGTAGCAAAGTACAAGTGCAGTACACTCACCACAAGCTGATTCATCAGACTTATCAGAGCAGTCGGGTCTAAAATCACACTTCTGAATCATCTGGATGCAATGACCAGAGGCTCTACAGACAAACTCCTTCTCCGTGCAGTTGTTCATGGGGAGCGTGGCAGGAACTGAAGTTCCTGAAGCAGTTGTAGATATTGTTGGCAAGTTTCCTTTGAAAAACAAACCAACAAAACGTGGAGCGGTGGGGACCAAGGCATTCTAGTTTTGTAATGATATCTCCCCTTGCTACTCCCACCCTTTGTCAAGGATATAGCTTTACTGGAAACATGCCTAGGCGGCCAAGTTGCATGACTTAAATTCTGCCCAGCGGGAACGAAATTGAACATTTCCTCAGTGGATAGCACTAGGCTGGTCACGCTAACCAACCACATACGATCCTCAACACTTGCAGGAATTTATTTACACCTCTTACACGTCTTTCAAATTTGGATTAACTCAGCGAGTCATTTCAAAAAACTAATGCCATGGAGACTGACAGAACAATCACAAAATCTTAATCTCCCTGTGAACCAAGGCCAACAGATTATTCCGATGATAATGGCTTTTTTTTTTTAAACACATTGATTACTGCAATTGACTGTGGAAATTACTATGTAACCTTCTTACCTTGTAATTTCATCACTGAAAAAAATACTTTTTTCTCATTAGAAAAATTATTTTGAGGTCATCATCTCGTTCCACCACTTCCTTTATGTTTCATTCAAACTCATTACTTCTTCTTTCAAATCAATTGTCTTTGCCTTTCCTCCTATTCTTTGTGATGTACCTTTCGTCAGGCTTATTCTCATTTCTTGAAAACCCTTGCTATTATTTTCCACAAAAGGAATTTTCATTATATAACTCCTTCTTTAAATTTAATCATTAATGAAATTATTAGCTGTAGTGCACAATGCACCTGAGCAATTCACCTGAGTTAATTAAAAAGTACATGGGAAGACTTTTTATATAAAATGTTTCTGGGACAGCAAGGAGTTTCCCACCCCCCCCCCCCAAGGCCTGGAGCACCAAGACTGATAATAAAATCTCCATGAACAGGAGCTATTTCTATTTCTTAAGGTAGAAAGCACATTTATGGCATTAAATGAATTATATTCCAATCAAATGAATGATACTCCCATAATGTCCTATTACTCAAAGAAAAGACTTAGGGGAAGGAACCTTTTGAAGGAATAATTGCATGAGATAATAAGTGTATGTACAACTCATAATAACAGCAAGGACCTTACTGGTCAGAATTTTTTAATTATAAGTGCCACATTCAAGTCTCTGCTCCTAATCCACTGGAACAGGAGAAGAAATTCTGAAGTACCATAACCTTCACGACACCTGAAAAGAAAGGAGAATCTGATCCTTTCTCTCTTTTGAAATAATTGTTTTCCTATAATTTATGACATACCATTTTGTCCAGAGTAAGCATCACTGAATAGCCTTTGGTTAGGGCATTCAAATGCTGCATCAAAGCAGTATGCTCAAGTTTTGACATCTTTAATATTGCTTATGAGGGACTTTAACATCAAGCTACCAAACTCACCTCTCCCTGGTCAGTATTTGGTTATTTGAAGTGGAACAAGAGCAACTGGGCAGCTAGCGCTTAATTCTAGGGTGCAGGGATGTGGGAGCCCTGCCTTTTTTCCCTGATCCAACTTGCATTAAATGTGGTGAAATATGCGATAGCTATTGACTATTTTGCAGACTATTCCCACAGTCACTTTGACTCTTTTTTGGTTGTTGGGATTTTTTATGGTGTGGAGGAAGTCAAATAGAGGCAGGACCCTGGAGCATCTCAAAAATTGCTCTCAAGTGTTTTAAAAACATACAGAACACAAAAACTGTTTCCTATTCAACTTGTCCCCAATTATACTTGAATATTTTTCTTTCATCTTTCCACACAAAATCAGCTTTTTTTTCATATTTGAAACTTTAAATCTCTGACCCTCTAATTTAAAACAGAGGTCTTGTTTATTTTTTAAACCTTTTTTCATACCTTGTTTGTAAACATGTAGGGATTTTCTTATTAGTTCTTTTAAGGTTCTCTTTCTCAAATATAAGGTATTCTACATTAACTGAGAATTCACAAAAAAAACTTTATATTCAAAATGTTATAATAAATGTCGTACACTGTATAAACCTGGCAAAATGTGAGATAATTTTCTGCAGAAGGAACATGCCATATGCACTTGATATTCCTAGTAGACCTAATTATATCTACAATAAATTTTTGGAGTAGCAGAATAAAATACATCTGCAGTAGGGTTTTTGCGAGTTAGTGCTAGGACAGTAATATTCAGACACTGTTCTAAATTGTTTGCTGTTCAACAGCCCTATTATGACTGTACATCAACTGTCACACCATATAGAACACTGTAATGCCTGCTGCAGCGAACACTAGTCCTCTTAAAATCCCTTCTGTGATGAAGTGACAGGTCTGGAATCCGATGTCCTGAAGTATGTGCATTTTGGGACATAATACTTTACAATTTTGTAGGCATTGTCCTACCCTCGGTAGCAATGGCTTCTGAGGACAGGCTGCTCTATCATCTGAACTGTTTGTGTGCTGTAATGTGAGAACCATTAGCGCAGTAAAAACATTAAGAATTATTGGGGGGAGACAAAATGCTGTATCAAACCGAGTTTGCTGAATGAAAGGTCAGTTTGTTTACACACAGTTATGTTTCTTTTCCCTTCTAGGAATCAGGATCTCAAAGAGTCGGGAAGCTGCACGCTTCTTACCGAGAGCCTTTTGGACCGTATCTGCACAGCAGAAAGTATTTTGTCCTGATGCCTGGACATACGGGTCTGAGAAGCAAGGGAACAAGTCTGGGTTTCCTTCTCAAGCACGACTCACAGCTTGATCTGGTTTTTGCTTTTCCGGTAGCAATATTTACAAATGATAGCAAAGAATCAACTCACAGCTATGAGATGTTCAGAGCTTCAACTCTGTTCTTACCATTGTAAAGAGTACAGCCTAGAAAAGACATGTCATCAAGTCCAATGTCTCCAGTGAAACCATCTCCTACGATACCTTTCACCAAGATCTGGGGAAACAAGAATTACAAAAGCATTTTTCAATGTATAGTAAACTCCCACTTCTCATTAAATATTTCATATCAATTGATAGAGGAGTCATTTACCATGTTTCACACTTAAAATGAGATTAAATTCATTCTAGGGGATATATTCTGCCTAGTGACACTTTATGAAAGAGACTAATCATTATCAGCTTTCACTGGTGGTCACATTAATCACAGTGAACCGTAACAGAATGGTTGGCTTCACAATCATGTAAATCCACTGAAACATCATTGTGATATAAAACGATGGCAAGACATTATCATAAGTGGCATATTATGATTAGCTCCTTTGGTACTTATTGTAATAGCATTAATCATGATTAATTATAATAACATTCATGTGAATAAATTATATACCCTTATAGAAATCCCACTGTGATGAAAACAATTAGGCAGGTTAGAGATGTGCTATGGAACCTTTTAAAGAAAAATATTCTGCTATTTTATTAGAGTTGCCAATGCTGTATACTCTTACTTTCTCGTTATTGTCTACTGCCAAGGAATGGGAGAGGTTAGTATTTGTAAAATACTCTCTGAATGAATGAATAAGCCTTCTCTTCTGACTGTTTCTGAATGGTAAAAATCCAAGCAGATGATTAGGGAAAGATTTAGTAAGAATTTTCTTAATTCAACTAATTTATAAATCCCTATTCATAAAAAAATGAAACCTCCTCAAACCATACATTTAAAAAAAAATATTTTTGCTGATCCAATGGGGTTCAGATATTAAAGTTATTTCTTTGCCATTTTCTTTGAATACTTATGTCACTTGTTACACACACACACACGCACATTCAATCTTCCAGATTATTTCGGACTGTTGCATAAAATTTCAAATATATTTTTCACCGTTTGTTCCTCAGTTCAACAGACAATTCCTACAAAGGAATGAAGTATAAATAGTGGTGAAAATGGTCCAATATTGCTTCACAGTACTGTTAGTTCTAATACTTTTGTTGTGATTTACTTATTTGCAATTTTATTTGCAAAGAAAGCTTATTTTCAACAAGTAATGAAGCACCCCTCTGAACTCAAAGATGCAAAGCACTCCTGTGTAGATAGGTGTCTCAATTTGTTTGATCAAATATCATTGACATTTTGGAAACATCCTCACACCAAATGTCATTTCAAAAATATATGCTTACATTTTAAATTTCAGTATTTCTTGTGTCCCATAGTAAATGAAGTCCTGTAAAGGATTTCTAGCTTTAGAAATCAGCACTGTGGGTTAAACAAGGTTCTTGGTAACTTGAGGGAAATAAGAGAATTCATCTACACATTAAGAACCATTGTTCACCCGGTACGTATGCAGAGCTTTTATAAGTCACACTTTAAATTTATTAACATGTAACAGCAGGAAAAAAAATTAAAATGTGCAAGGAATGTCCTTAACACTGTATAAGTAAAAGAATAATATCCATCTTAATATGTTAACACTGACAAATTTGTTTCTGCTACTCTGAAGTTGAATGTGGATAGCAGATGCTGATACCACCAGAGTAAATAAAAATGATTATGCTTCATTTATAGATTATGCCCATTAGACAAAATAAATGAGTATGCTAGAAGATGGTTATATGTTCCTTACTATGGATATGCTGAAGATGGATTATTTTAGCACAAAATGTATTTAATGTGAATGACAACAGTAGATGACAGCATTGTTTCTTACTGCTCTCACTAAGTATGGGATTCGGATTTTTCTCTCAGAATACCCACAAATATTCTTTACCGTATTACTCCAGTCTTTTGTTTCCTGTTTAGGTTAAAATGAGGGCAATGTTACAGTATTGGTATGAATAGCATAAAATTGGTACCAATAGCGTGAAAGTGCTTAGAAACAGGACAAAGACATCTATTATTTGGAAATGCCACGCAAGAAAATATATTATTCCAAAATGACAAAATTTCTTTCAGTGTAGTTTTTACTGGCAAACACACAGCAGTTAAATAAAATTTTGACTTTGTTTTCAAAGCATGAAGGATTAAGTACTCATAATTAATTACTTATAAATGAGCTAAAATTCAGATGAAGAGGCAAAGGGTTTGTTAACTCATCTTACAGAGTCATTTCGAAGACAAACCCAAGCCCCCTCAAAACTACACTATTTTTCAGCAGGATTATGCTGTGCTCTGATGGATGTTAAACAGTAGGTCGAGGGGCTTCTCTCCCCATAGCTCCCTGTGCCCATCTCCCCAGCCACAACATTCACATGGTCTGAGGCCACCCTTAGGTATCATCTTCCACCAACCTTTCCTTGGAGGAAGTTGCATTTCTGCACCTTAAGAAGGAATATTTTTATTAAGGGCATAAAAATATCCAAAGGCAGAAGTGGCAGGACACAGTTCTGCAGGGATTCTGCAATTCAGAGTATTTCTTTATGGCTATGATGATGATTGGGATTGCATTACTAAAAATCTCCCCCCACATTAGTTTTATTTATTTACTTACTTACTTACTTGAGGTGTCTGACGCTTTGGCATATAGCATGAGCTCAGAAAGTAACAGAAAAATTAACAGAGGTTTAAGTATAGCCTTAAAACTGAAAATAGGATCAATTTATGAGTTAGTACTGCAGTATAAAACTTAGTCTCTCTGCAGCTGTGGTTAAACATTGACCACTTAAATTAATTTGCCAGCTGAAATTCAGCAAACTTCATAAGCTATTATTAAACAACCTCGAGGGAACTCATCTACCATGAAGCTCATTTCACATCTCATTTATTATTTGAATGAGGGTAAATAGTTCCAAATTTCTCCAGTTTTCAGAACTCTACAGATCCAGTCCCAACAAAATCTATAAAGGTAGCAAAAGGTATTCTACTTAAAAAAGAGGAAAAAAAAACCTCCAAGAAAAGTAAAATGTATTAGAATGACACTATGTATACAAAAAAGGATTGATCCCTTAAGATTCTGAACAAAATAGGGTTTTGAAGGGTTAAGGAACATTATGACAAGTGTTAATAGAGGAATTACAACGGGTAATACTGTTCTGTACAAATATTCCTTTTTTACAGTAATGCTCATTTCTGTCACTAGCCAATTCCCCCTGAAGTTTAAAAAATAAAATCTTAACTTCCATACAAGCATAGTTTAAACTAGAATGGAATTAATCCCAAAAACAGTGAGGTATTCAAAATTCTGAAGATTTCTGAATGTCTGGGAAATATTGATGTATTCATGTATTTACCTAGTAATGTAGCCAAACAATATGTCAGGTTTGTCACAGGAAGTGTCAATTGTGTTACTTAGTGATTTTATTAGTAGTTAGAGCATGTTATTTTGACTAGGTTTGCTATGATTATTTCTAGCAAGAAACGAAGGGATTTGGTCTGAAGAGGAAAGAACAACCATGCAAGTGGATAATAACCTACAGAACTTTTGTCATAACTTACTGAAAGCAAATGCAGGATTGAAAGTCATACGCGTTTCAATACATATCTCTGAAGTAAAGTACTCTTGCATTTTAATGCTATGTATAAAGGAAAGTAATAACTTTTAATCAAGAAATGTGACTGATTTCTTATGATATGATGGAACTTATGTAATTGCAGATAAAGGACAAGCCATAGAACCATGAATTGCGTGAAATCTCTGTCAAAATTTCTTGCTACAAAACTCCTTTTTATCAAGAGATCTTCATCCAACAATCACATCACAATGTCTTCACAGTAAGATGATTTTTTCAAGAACACATGAATATATTCTTATAATGATATCCCAAGAAGTACATAAAAAAGGGAAACTATTTACCAAGGAAACACAATTTTTCAGAAAAATTGTGATTTAAAAAAAAAAAATCTAAGAAATTTAGGTTTGATTTGACTTCTTGAGTTATTAGTTCATGTCAAATAAGACTTATTGGCTTCTGTGATAGTTGGGTCCAAACATGGCAATTTATTCCTCCTTGGGTTTGTATCTCTGCTTCCTCAGCTGTCATCAAAGGAGTAAGCACTGTGGGACCTGAGAACATTTCCCAAATCTCTCGTCTAGGCACCCAGTAGTTGCATCCTGACTACATGGCACTGAACTTTTCCCCTGTACCTTCTGCACCGTGGTTCCTCTTGGGAAAAAAAGCACCAAAACTGAGTGCACTGGTAGGTGTGCCACCGCATGTTCCAGCTTTCCCCCTCAACATTTTAATGATACATGTATAATAGCTCGAGATTCCACTGTCCATCAACCCCTTCCTTTTGTTTCCTCAAAAATGTATTCGAAGTTAATGCCTGAAGACTTCAAAAACTGAAATAAAGTCCTTTCACACAGATGTCCAAATGAATTCTTACCAATGATCTTAAGGATATACACATCGAATATGAAAAATCTTGTGTCAAATATATGATTTCTTACAGCGCTTGGTTTTACAAGATACTGAAAACACTAGTTCTAGTTCAGTAAAGCGCTTTATCACACTTCACTATAAACCTGTGAACCCTCATACTGATTTATGATGTTTTTTCCAGTCATTTCTCTAAAGTGCAGGGAAGAATCACATTTTTATCCTGTTTCAGATTCTTCACTGGTGTTGGTGGGACTGCTGACAAGCATAATATTAATAACTGTTTACATATTCTGGGATTCAATACTTTGCTGTCTTAACGCCACAAAACATCACTCAAGAGAAAAGATCCTGTTTTCACTCTCTAATATTAACATTGGAAGAATTATTGCAGAAGTAGTCTATAGTCAGTGCCTAAAGATTTCTGAGATTCTATGCTTTATAAAACAATATATTTAGCTTGCCCTCTTGGGAAGCACCTATCTAGTAACTATAATGATAAAGCTATATTTAATCTAATTTAAGGTAACGGTTAGTTTTGACTTCATCTACAAAATTTTACAGAACTCTCCTCTATTTCAAAGGATTATGGCAGAATGAGATTATTTTCAAAAGCAGCTCAGTTTGTCAATATGAAGTTAAAAAAAACCCAAAAAACAAAAAAACAACAAACCCACACCCAAACTCACAAAAGAGACAGAAGAATGGATAACACCCTCTCTAAATTTGAAGATATTTTTCATTCTCAAAATTAATTTAATTTCTGTTCAGTTGGCTACAGAGGCCTGAAAATACAGAGGACCAAAAGTGATTTTCTTGTTATCTTTTCAAAGATGGTTTCTAGATCCAGTAAAGGAATGAGAAAAAAGTCCCTAACATTTTCCTTTTCTTTGCAAAGTTATCCAAGTCTCACTTTCCTGTTCAGAAATTCCTGATAAGTAATATAGTAATATCAATAGCAAATTAAGACACTACTCTTAATTTTCAGGAAAGCAAAATTCCTACATTACATGATTCCCCTCAAATTCAAACGACTCAACATGGTGCCTTAGTGGTTTGTGGGTTGTTAAAGGTAGTAAAAACCTTTAATTACTTCAGGATTTTAATATTTAAAATGTGATCAGTACTTGACAGTTCATTGGCATATAGAAAGGTTATTTCTACCTTGTTCAATTTCCTTTGAGATTTCTGCATGTAAATAGGGAAAAAAAAGGTAAAACACACCCATCCCTGCCCCCCCTGTTGTGTCCCCCCACCCTGAAAAACAAAAAGTTGCAAAGAAATTACAGATGCGAAATTAAGAATACAATTTTGTCTGGAAAAGGCATTGTTAAAATAGCTTAGAAATTCTTATTCTTGGTCCCCTTTGTGCATATGTTGTGACTTGATGACATCATTACAAGTCTTCCACTGCATACCAATAAAACAATAACACAAAGAATAAATTATTTCTATTGCCACAGAGTGGATTATAACTTCATAAAACTAGATATTGTAATAGCAATGAACAAAAGGACGATTTCTTTCCCAAAGAACTGAACTAAAACCATGAAATTATCCCCAAAGGTTTGCACAATAGACGATATATTTTCCTGGCTTCTCATGTGATTTCCTTGTTTTCACATTTTCTATGCTCTGAAATCCACTCGTCAGAAAACGGCAATACTGATGTTTAGAAATGACTTTTAAAAAAATCACACTACTTTTTGCCTTTCAAATATACTGCACTGCACCACAGACATTTTCAAGACGAGTTCTCTGTACTTCAATTCATACTGTAGGGACTGAATAGCCTTCTCTATCAACACAGAGCCCACCACCAAACACAAAGTCTTATGGTTGCTTTTTACTCTTTCCCACAAGTGTCCCAGTTCTCTCATTGTCCACTCTATGCACATATTTTTTCTCACCTAGACTGTGGACTAGTGAAGAAACCTGAGCATGAATTGTCCAAACTAGACTCTACACAAGGTCTGTATGAAGTACGGACATGAGATGGACATGAGATATGTCAGCTTTTGTTCTTGGCCCACTACAGCCATGCAAGGCGGTCCTTGATCCTGGTCATAAGGACAGCACGTGGTGGAGGAGCCTAGGTCATGCAAGTGCCAGTGCAAGTATTAGAGCTGTCATACCAAAAGGCATTGATACTTCAACAGAACAGACATGAAGTAATCCACATGATTCGGCCTGACATCAGCATTGTCTGCCACAAATCCCAGACACCCTGTAACCATCTCTGCACATCACACTCTGCCAGGACACATTCTAACAAGATCTGAGAGGCAAATATCAGTAACACAGCAACTCTTTTAGGTTTGGGTGCATTTTTTTTAACTTGCCTACAGAAGTATGTGGGCTATACCCTGGTCTGCATAAAAAAAAGTGTGGCCAGTGGGTTGAGGGAGGTGATTCTTGCCCTCTACTCTGCTCTGGTGAGACCCCACCTGGAGTACTGCATCCAGCTCTCGAGTCTTTAGCACAGGAAAAACACAGACCTGTTAGAGTGGGTCCAGAGGAGGGCCACGAAGATGATCAGAGGTCTGGAACACCTCTAATGTGAAGAAAGGCTGAGAGAATTGAGTTTATTCAGCCTGGAGAAGAGAGAACTCTGGGGAGAACTTAGTGCGGCCTTTCAATACTTACAGGGGGTTTACGGGAGAGACTGAGTGTTTACCAAGGTCTGTAGTGACAGGACAAGGGGCAATGGTTTTAAACTGAAAGAGGATAGATTTAGATTGGACAGAAGGAAGAAATTTTTTATGATGATGGTGATGAGATACTGGACTAGGTTACCCAGAGAAATTGTGGATGCCCTGTCATCGGAAGTGTTCAAGGTCTGGTTGGATGGGACTTTGAGCAACCAGATCTAGTGGAAGTTGTCCCTGCCCAGGTCCGTGGGGTTTGGCTGGATGATTTTTAAAGGTCCCTTCCAACCCAAACCATTCTGTGATTCTATGATCAATGAAGGATTACAAAATGTGGGTAGCACTTCCCTGCCAATATTAACCTATTAGCCAATTAATAAACAATTGATCAGCAGCAACTGCATACCAAATTGTATAGATCAGCCAGCAGCCATAGGTTTTACATTGCCACAGTGAAAATAAAACTGAGAATGATGACGATAAACAGATTAGAAAACAATAGCACAAAGGAAATCTGAAAACCAGAGTAGCATGCAACCAGGTATCAAGGATGAAACAAGTCAACACACACATCAGAGATGAAGAAGAATAGTGCACAGAAAGACAGCTACCAAGCTGCAGCAAATACAACTGGATATCCACGTATTTGGAATACAATTGGAGGAGTAAGAAGCAACAGAAGCATGTGGTAACCTTCAAAGGACAATAAAATAAAAAGTAGAAGGAGAAAAAAAAAAGAATCTCTGAATACTAATCTCAGCATATTATTAGGGAAAGTGCAAAGGAGAAGAGTAGGAGAAGGAAGATGAGGATTGACAAATTGAAAGTTGAAATTGAAGCTGTTCCTAGAGTGGAAATCCATGATTACTAAATCTTTGTGCGAGAATCACTACCAGGAAATGGATCAAAAGCTGTAACAGGAAAATGATCACAAGTGGGTATTAGAAGTGTAATAAGCATCTTAGAAAAGTCCTTGATAAATTCAGAGATGCTTCAACACCAGATGTTAATGGAAGATATGTACCTGGCCAACTAAATATTAAGAAACTCCTACTGGTATGTCAGCACGCACTGAAAACGAGGCCCTGAACAAGGAAGCAAGAGGACAATCAAATGAAGGCAGAAGGCTAACAACACTTGACAACAATAAACCTAGTTCAATAAGGGTGAAAGTGACTGCAGAAAATCTGAAATCATAGTTAGAATACAAAAAAGGGTGAGTGTCTCGATGCACTGAAAGCTGTCTGCAGCACAGTGCCTCACAGCATGAGGATGGGTGTACCAGAGGTTAGGTCAGCTGTCCGGGTAACTGCAGTGTGTGTCCTCCAGTGGACTTCCCCCCCATCCACAATGAGAACAAAACAGGCATACATGCTGTGGTAGCTCCCAAACTCTTGGCAGTATATCACAGGTGGGAGGTTAGAGCCTCATTGTTGTGCTGGTAGCCCTTAACATACTTTTCTCTGAATAATTTGCCAAGTTACTTATTGATCCTACTCATAATTCCTTGCACCCAAAACATTCCTTGGCAATGAATTGTACAACAGACCATTCTAAAATAGTATATCCTTTTGTTCTGATTGTGTCACCTAATAATTTCACAGAGTAACTCTCATTCTCTGTATTCGGGTAAATCATTGATGATCATTCTTTGTGCAGCTTCTCCATGACACTGTTGACTTGATGTTTCGCTGTTACATCTCAATCATCTATCTTTCTAAGAGGAACACTCTTTCCCCAAGTATTCTAGAAAGGGTCAAATATTTCCACTTCTTTTTTTTTTTTTTTTTCAGCTTAAAGTTCCTAATGTAAAGGCAAATACACAATTAATTTGATTTGTTTTCTTGGGATGTACAGAAGAAAGAGCACAAACTGTTCAGAACCATTTTCCTTCCAACAGCATTGTTAGTAGTAAGCTTAAGACCTAGGTGCATGTGCTGATACACAACTGAAACACAGCCTCCTTGCATCGCTTTTCACACTAGGAAATAGTACTTCTCTTTGGGCCAATAAAAAGGTATGCACATTCTTCCAGCAAAGCTGCACACAAGAAGTAGAACAGGGCTAAGTTTGGTCAGCTCCATTTTCTGGGGTACTCTGGTATGAGTCCAGAATTTCAACCTTACATTTACCGGTTAATGATTAGAGAAGACCGAAAAACTCCCACACTTAAGTCGATCTACAAAAGTATTGACATTACAAACCCCACTGAAAATTTCTCTCAGAGTTGTTGTGAAATGTGACATGAGATCTAGAACCTGTAATTTCAGTAGTTCTGATGCTTGTTATATCGGAAATTAAATTTGAAATTTTCTGACTTCAAGGATATTATACCTGACGAGGAAGCCTAGCAAGTCATTATTTTTTCTTAAATTAATACAAAGACTATTTAGTCTACTATAAAAAGTACTGCTATATTATTCATGTATGAAATATAATTATCAGCACTAAAGATGCATGAAATAAAAACATTAAATTCTGAAACATCACAATTTGCCATAGCACAGGCTTTTTCTTTGAAACAGAACTCAAAACCACTTTAAAAATTGTTTGGAAAGTAGAATTATGCCAAAAAGTCCTTTTTCCACTAGAAACCAGAGTTTTTCATTACAGAAATTATTGGGGGGAGGGATGTGTTTTGATCAATCTGCTCTCCTCTCAGAAAAGTAGTTGCAAGAAAAAGCTAGAATTGCAGAAATAACCAGAGAGTGAGCTTTGTGATTCTGTTTCACTTAGGACAGAACAGATAATCAGAACCCCCAAAGAAGTATCACTATCTCATCTCACTGAGGAATAAAAAGAGAGGGAGTAGAGGGTGAGAAAGTAGGTATTGCCTATGTGATTGTGACCAGCTACCTGGAAGTACCTTAAATACATTTTTTAACCCTTCCTGTCTCTCTTTTTAGATGAATGGTAAAAGCCTGGATGCAAATGATGCGTATTTACTGCTCATGTATTTGACACCACACTGGTCTTATGACAATGGCATACCAAAACCATTGTAAAAGCAGTAGCTAGGTATAATGAAGGAATACCTAACACGACACTATAATCAAGGTTAAAAACTCAACTGTAACTATGTGCCAGCACAATTCTATGGCTAAAAGATAAGAGTAACTGAAAATAAAATGTGTTTGGAGTGAGCTAATTTGCCTTTGAATTTCAAAATCTTGATAAGAAAAGATATAATATGCCCTATATCTCCATAATAGAAATGAAACCATGAAAAATGAAGATTTAAATGAATGTGTTAAAAGACAAAACAATCAATTAAATCTAGTGTCTCAGAAATTAAGAAAGCTTCCTTTAGATTCTTTGTCTTTAGACAAAATCTGCTGCTAAAAAATAAAGTTGATTCTTGATTTAGCACCATTCAAGACATATACTTGAGGATTTATGTGTCAGAACGAATTATGACTGACACTTCACCCTTCCCATTTGAATGGGGATACAACTGATATTATATTTGATATTATCGTCACAGATAATAATACATTATTAGGGCTGTAACTAACTTCAAAAAGTGACTCGAGGCTTCCTCTTCAACAGACAACTAACAGCTGTTAGCTGGGACTGATGATGCCTGTAATGCTTCACTCGGTGAATAACCTGTTGTAGCAAAGTAAAACAAAACCTTCCTGAAAGCTGTCTTTCGTTGTTCCATGTCTGCAAGGGTAAGGGGACCCTGGTCATTCTCAAAGATGTTTCCCACTATCTGATCTAGAAATGATGCTCAGGGATTGCAACAGGGAATGCCCTCCAGTTCAGCACTGGGTGGCTACGACACCAGATCCTATGAGCTGAGGAACTTAAAAGGGAGACGGCACGTGGGAATGCCTAGGGCTTCTAGGATTAACAACAACAACAAAAATCTGTAACTACAGTCGTATTGAGCATTTCTACCTTGCAGAGGCTGCAAGAGACAGCTCATACCATACTATGTAACACCAAATGAGACAAAAGGATTTTCCAAGATAAGTAAATTCTTTTTGATATATTTACAACCCGCAGTAAAATGCCAACCAAAGTCCTTTATGTGAGAACGTCTGAAATAGGACCGGTCAGTACTTATGCTTTGATATCTCAACCTGAATCAGAAGGTCAGAAGAATGCAAAGACACAAGATACATTTTGCTTTAACAAAACAAAGATCAGTTTCAGGACAGAATGTATTTTTTCCTCAAACTGGCAAAACTTTTGGATATACAAAATTGTGGTAAGTCATGAGTCATGAAAGGTGCAACCACTAGACCTGAAAACAGAATGTTAGAGTGTCAAAGGTACAAATAGAAATACGCAAATCAAAGGGAAAGGGATTCTCTATGCTTCAGCTGTCTGTTTTCCAATGTTTGCTCATATTCCAGACCATTATATCTGGTTTAAAATGCTGCTCCGAAGCTTGAGAATTCTAATTAGCACCATTATCAATATACTCAGGCATACATGCTTCAGAATCAGGCCCTTAAAATACACACAATTTAGATTCTACACTGAGAAGAAAATGAAAATAGCACAACAGGTACTAAAAATAGTAGCTGGAGAAAGAAGGTTGGCTTGTATGTGTGTTTGGAGAACATAGCGCTATTCTATATTCATAGCAAATGTGTCATTCTAATTTTCAATCAATATTCCATTACTTTCTAAGCTAATACCTAAATGATAATAAGAGTAAAATTATTACAGTGGATTTGGTTGTTTACTTTCCTTAACCGCTTGTAAAATAGGAAAATACCAAATACATCTTATATCCACTTAATTGCAATTTTATTTTGCATATAAGCTTCCATAAGTTAGTATTTTTTAATAAATATTCATTGTTTATTTCCTCCTGATTTTGGTAAGTTTTTCACACTTAAAGGGAGAAAGTTTTATATTTGAAGGGAGATGTAAGCATTTATATATGATACTCAAAATATTGAAAGTTTTAGTAATTATATTCAATACAGCATTAATAGTTAACTTGTACTTGTAACAGTGTGTTTGCATTTTTAAGTTTCATAACAGCTAACTTAAAAAGTCTAGAGTGATTGTTATAAAATCATCACAGAATATTAGAATATATTCTTTACATATTATGCTTTAGAGTATCAAAGATCTATAACCATCTTTGTTTACAGAGATATACATACATATTGCAGATAAGCAAAGAGGTTTGGGGTAAAGGTCCTTCTTTTTTCTTTTCTTTTTAATAATATGATTTGTAATATAGTAAAGTTTCCCTAGATATCATATGACAGACACAACAGATATATGATTTATATCATGACTAAATGGAGACTACACTGCCCAAAAGGACTGTAATACAGAATTTTGCCATTGTTCACATATTATCACCATTTCCTTTTTCTGTATCCACAGAAATTTGAATGAGTAGAGCAAGCTAAGACAGTTACATTTATCTAAGATATTAAAACAGAATCTGAGCTTTCTTCTGAGCAGAAACTATTTCAGGTGTTATGATTATTCAAGGAAGATAAAAGCAAACACTATTCATCATCAATATAAGTAGGCTACCATGGACACACTGTTATTTTACTACCTTTTCAAATGTGCTTTTAAGGAAAAGATATGTAAACAAACTTCTCAGGGAGATTAAAATAAATATAGATCAACTAAAGTGACAAGTACACTCAACAGCTTATTATTTTCCATGTTGAAACAAGTGTCCAGTATAGTAAAAAGGAATGTATTTTAAAAGAATATATTCTTAACCTGAAATTTGTACCAAGAAAAAAAAAAAAGTATTTCTTGCAGATTATTAAATCCTTCGCAGATTTCTGTGTCATACCAGTTCTGAATTCAAAGGGAAACTCTAGATCACTAAAGCCGCAAAAATTTTATGTGTGTGTAATTTGGACTGCTTTTGTTAGTTGTCAGTATTAGTCTTTGAGAGAAATGCTTAATTTTGTCTCAGAGAACTGCATTCTTTTCATTTAAATAAGGGACCTCTACCTCTGCCTTTTCACTCATCCAGCTACTCCTGTTCTGCTCATCGATGTCACATTTAACATTCTGATGTAAAACATGTGATGGAACAGCAACAAGCTTCAGCCATGGTTTGATGGTACCTAGAACAAAGGTTTCCTGTGAAATTTAAGATTAAGGTGTAGTGGGAGCGGGTGTGAGCGGGTGTGAAATTTAAGATTTAAGGTGTAGTGGGAGCGGGTGTGAGCAAAAGAAGTCTTCACGTGCTGTTGTCTTTGGGTTTCTGCCCAATTAAAGGCCCTATGTATCTATAGAATTCCAAACCTTCAACAGGCAATCTGGGTTTCCAGATGTCCTCAAATATCTTTCTTTGCCGCTTTGAATTTTTGGCTGAGAACTCCTCCTTTTCCTAACAGTTAGGGTATAAGCACAATTGTTTATACACTTCCAAAGTTGGCTTCCCATGCTAGTAAATAAACTGAAAACGTGAATTTGAGGGACTTACTATTCATAGTGATTCTTTCATAAAATGTGGCAACCAAATAACAGACTTACATAGGGAGGGAAGAGGAAGAGGTGGTATCAGCTATCTCGGATGTATTATCATCTCTTACATTTAGAAGAGAAAAATCAAAATGAAGGTCTGTGGTACAAACAGGCCATCTTTCATCTTAGAGTCTAGAGTTTTCTATTCACTAGGAATCTCTGAAAATCCTAAAACAGCTGATGAGATGCTCTGGCTAGAGATGGAGAAGGAGATTAGGATGCCAGGACACGTATTTTGATCAAAAAATTATCAAGAAGGTCTATCTTATTTTTAGACTTTCAAGGGAAAAGAAAAATCCGTTCTCAAGTGAATGTAAACATTTCCTTTTAGGCATGGAGGTGACCTACAGGACTTTAAGCATGTGGTGGGGAAACACTGAACCACTAACTTTATGAAGCGTGGGGTTCAAAACATAGTAAACATAGAGGCTACAACTTTAACACTGTTACCCAGTCAGCAGACAGTCCAAAAGTAACTGAAAGGCTGTTCCAGCACCCATCTCGGTAGAAATATAGCTTCAGAGAAAGAGTGGTAACAGAGTGTGAAGACTTTTCCCTCACAGGTCTTTAGCTCTGGAAGTATCCAAACACAATGCACTTAAAAGGAAGACTGGAACGAGGTCAGCACTTGACAACTCATTAGCAACAGAATAACACGGGTTATGGTTTGTGACACAGCAAGTTCCATCAAGAGAGACACAATACACAATAATGAACATGAGATCTTGAAGTCTTTCTTCAGAATAAACTGTCAAATGATGCCTTACACCTCATGCCCCTCAAAAATTACTATGAAAACCAAAACTATATCAAAAGAATATAGATGTGCAGTACTGGGCAAGCACAACAGAAAATCCTACAGCACTAATATAATAAAAATAATTTCAGTTACTGAACAGACTTTCCTAACCCTCAGGAGGTTAAAAGTAGGGCATGTGGGTTTATAGTTCTTTAAACAAACTACCAAACATAGGATATGTTTCTCGTTAAAAAAAAAAAAAAAAAAAAAAAAAAGGTAAGGAGGCAAAAATAAAAAGGTCTTGTTAGTATTATGTCGATACTCCTTTATATTTCTATAAAGGGTCTTTACAAAAAATAGGCATCTTCGTTCCAGGTGACTCGGTGCAATCATGGTAATATTACACTGGTCTTTTCCTCCAAAGAGGATAGAACTTCTTTCCACCTAAAAATAATCTTTTGGGAAATAAATGTGGGACAGTCTAATTTTATGACAAGTCGTCAGTCAAGTGAACCAATGTTTCCTCTAGTGAACCTGCAGGTTCGTTAACCCGAACAGAATAAACAATTCACACATAGTGAAAGGTAAATAATATAATATACACAATATTTAAAAGGTTAGAAAATAAATCATGATTTTTAGCTACAACTTACTATTATACTATCTTTCTCCAAATGATATTTGACTGTTGGCATAGCCTTGCACCCAAATATTTTGAACTCTCATTTTTTCTGACGTTATATAATGAAAGATTAACATGTAACTCTGGAAAAGTAAGGATAAGAAAAGGATATTCCTTTTAATACTCCTTTTTTCATGAATGAATCAAAATTTTGCCAACTTGTTCTGTAGCAGACTCAGATAAGTTGCTTTCAGCACATGCTTGGAAAACAAAAATAGCGTCTACTTTAAATACTCCATGTTCCTATTAAAAACATTATAATCATGGGGTTTTTTGGGGGGGAAGTAAATTGCACAAAAACCCCCAAATATTTCAGACATATTTCCTCAAAAAGAAAACCCTACAAATGTATTTCAAAGTCAATTTGATCAGACAGTTACAAATAGCTTTGAGATGACACACACAATGTTTTACGAGGCAGCAAATAAGCATTTCGCAACCTGGAAGGATCATACCTGAAATGGCTTAGAGCTGCTGGTGATGTAGAGAGTCTGTCTGATCCATCTGTTTCCTTGATTTCCAAACTTGTACCACAACAGCCATCCCTTGGTGTTACTCACAGTTCTCTGGAAGACTGACAGCTTGAAAACTTGCTTTCCAAACATATGGTAATGGAAGCGGAAAATGCAGGTTCCGTTGCCAGAAGGGTTGAAGAGAGGACTAAGCAAAATTGCTGTATCTTGGAATTGTTGTGGCTCAGAGGATTCCATGTAAAGATAGTGTCCCCTGGCTGTGCCTGTTGTGTGATCCTTCAACGGCCCTGTATTAACCGTGGGGGTTGGACCACGTATTCTGATCCAGTTGAAGTCATCCTCCACATCCTGCTCCCAATTGCACAGCCCATTTTCAAAGTTACACTGTAGGTCAGGGTCTGAAAAGTGAACAGAACAGACTGTCAAGTGAAAGCAGTATCAAAAGGTGATTGTGTTTTAATATACTTTCATTAAATTTCTAAAACAATAAAAAAAAAAAAATCTGTCTCCTAGCAAAAATTTATTTCTAAGGTAGAAAGAAACACATATCTTCTCCTTGCAAAATTTGTCCTCTGAAGAACAAATATACACCTGCCTGGACAACAAAAGGATAAAAATAAATCTTTACTTAATTACCTCCTCTTTCAATACATCTCTGCAAACTGCATGTAATTAATTTTTTGAATATTCAGAATTGTGAAGAACATTTTATTATTTATATTATTAAATTTATGTATTTTTATAATTAAAGCATGCAAGGTTCTTTAACTGAAATTTAACTGAGTAAAGGATTTAAAAACTGAGTTTAATTGGATGAAATAAACAACAGGATACAGTTTGTAGTTATGTGCAATAAGTGACAGAATATGTTTTTGCATAACAAAAGTAGTCCTAAAAATGGCTTGTGTTTTAGATCTTTATTATCCTCAATAATAGTAGCTTGATAGCTTTATCAACACTAAATTCAAGAGAGGCATTTATAACAAAATGCACTTTGTTATTTGACACCAAGGAAAAATATATTGATTAGACCAATTCCTTCTAATGTAAAAAAATAAAAGGCATATCAGAGGTGAAGAACTTGCATTTCATCTTTGCATCTGCTCTTCATAAATGGTAACTGACACAATAGCCAATTCTGTTTTTTTTTTAATTAAGCTATTATTTTTTATGATGTTTAAAACTGCAAGTCATATAGTACACTATTTTTATAAACCTCAAAATAGGTTATAAAAAAGATAGACATTTTACAAGTGAGAAGACTGAGATAAGCTGGAAAGCCTTCACTTTCTTTTCAATTCAGATCGGTTTCAAGTAGATATTCAGCAAATATCAGTGTAGGCTTGTATCCCCTCAAGCATGTAAGGTGTCCCTGTTTCTCAAACTCATCATGATTTGCATAATTTAGTTACCTCAGGATGTGATAAAGCAACAGCTAGTTAATTTTATTTTATATTAATGTTCTTGAGTTCTTAAAATTGATGAATTCGTGCTCTGGGGAGAAAATCGTCAACAGCACCCTTTAGCACTGCAACGTGAATGATTCAAATGTGAACAACCCGAAGCTTTCCTCAGTTCTTACAATCTCTTTTTTGAAAGGGACAATTATGCCCAGCATGATTAATATCTACTAGTACAGATATTTTAACATTTTCTAGGTAGAAAGGTTTATAGGTCATAAAAAGATACAGGCCACACATGCCTCTCAGTCCAAATAGGTCTTCCACTGTACTTCCATCAGTGTAATCAAAGACAGAGTGTTAACCCAAATGAACTGGCAGACTGGATTCTCTCTTTGAAAATAAACTTGTAATGCACGTGTGTGTTTTACAAAAGTTTAAGAAATACTACTCGTTTGAATACAGGAGATTCAATTACATATACCCTCAGTTGTAACTCATCATATAACTTAAAAATTTCAGAGTCTGTTTTGTCAGTAACTATATTCAGTTGAATCATCACTGGCTGTGAATTGATAGGCTGTAACTGTACTGAGCTTTTTTAGTCCAGGGATGAATTTGGCAAGGAAATTTTAGGTTGATATAAAGTAAACAATGATGGAAAGTACTTACTACAGTTGTCTTCATCTGATCCATCCCCACAGTTATCCACAAGATCACAGACCAATAACCTGTCAATACATGCTTTTGTGTCCCTGCACCAGAAACGATTGGGACCTTCACAACTTAATGCTGGAGGTGGAAGAGCACAATTTTCAAATGTAATATCATCTATTGCTGAGACACCGTCATAAAAACCCAGACTGATTTTGTCAAGTGATAATTGGAAAGGGTGTGAAAGGCGTCCAAGCTGAATGACTGCCTTCAACCATTGATTTCCCTCATTGTAATATGCCCTCCAAAGGACAGTAGGCTCTTTCAGCCCATCCACAAGCAATTGCATCTCTGCTGCTCCAACTGACTGTCCGTAATTGTAATACCTAAAATGATAAAAAAAGTTAAGGCTGAAAACTATGAGAATGGACCACATCAAATACAATGGCTTTTCTGTCATAGCTCCATGAAATATAGAAAGCGCAAAGTGCCTATTTCCAGTTTACCCGTAATTCAACCCACTTTCGGTATGATGGTAGGGTAGGCTGCTGTATCAGCCCAGGGCTTGTTTCAGGAATTGAAGATCATGAGAGAAGCATACTTCATTAAATTGTAACCCACAATTGAAAAGACATATTTGCTTCCATATTAAGCAACAAACACTGTTTACCCAGATGCATAATGTGTGTTTTATAAATTTAATTCAATACATAAATGTAAAGTTTCAAGATGGAAAACAGAACACTTACTGAATGCCAAAACACACCTCCTATCTATGTTAGTTATTGTTAATATGTTGCATTTTTACAGTATTTTTGGAGGATCTCAAAAATATCACAAATACTCAGGTGAGCAATCATACAACACAACTAGGAACAGAATCAGGAACAGAAGCAACAACTCGTAATTTCCAGACCCATACTCCAACTTCAATTCTTGAGTCTTTGATAAAAAGAGAGTTCCTCTTCCTATGGCAAATGTATTTGATGCTATTGAGAAAAACTGCACTTAATAATATCAAAGTCAGTCCAAACATTTATTTAAACAGTAGCACCACTTTTGACCTTAGTAAACAAATGATCACAGTTTACTTTTTCTCCCTTCTTTGACAAGATTGCACAAAGACGGAGAGAAGACAACAACTGAAAGCTTTTTGGGTTTTTTTCTATGTATATAAAGAAAGGATTGAAAGCAAAGTTCCAATTCTAGCACTGCAGCTTTCCCTTAAAGATGACAAAATCTAACTTTGGATACTGTAGGTAACTCAAAGAGCTACTAGATTTTTGGATGGTTTCCTGTTCTTGAACAAAATTCCACAACATTTTCAAATTTACTTAACCAAAGTAGAAATGACAGCAAAATGACTGTGGTATTTGTCTATGTATATGCAGACACAATCCTTTAATATAATTTTGCTCAAAGTCATTCCATGTTTCAGTTCTGTTCTCCAAGTGCTTCAGCTTATTTCTGCATGTTGTTCATAATGAAGACTATATTATTAAAGAATAAAATGAAATAAATACTGCAGAGGAAGGTGTGTCTGTTGCAAACTATAATCTCAATTTCGGTCCAAGAGAATCAATGTGAGATGACCCGTGCATTTTAAATATAAATTATTTCATACCAAAAGGACAAGGTGCAATTTGGTCCCGTTTGCCTGAACTTTGGGCTTCGTAGCCGAGCTACTTGTGAAATGCTGCTGCTGTTTTTCAGAATGAACATAAAATGGCCTGTCAAAATAAAACAGAAAAAAACCCTTTTCAGGCTGAAGAAAGAAAGATTTTATACAGGTTTTTAAAGCATTCATGACCTCCACTTTAAATCTGATTAAAGAGCAGGTATATCTATGCCACTTCTCTGTTTCTAAGCCTGGCTTGTCTTACCTTCAGATTTGTTGTAGGTGTGATCCTGTGGAGGAGCTTGCTTCTGAAAAGCAGGTGCAAGAGCACTACTGGAACTTCTTACCCAGTCAAATCCATCTGCATTTACAGTTTCAGTCCAACCACAGCTCTCTCTTTCGAAGTCACATACAGCAGCTGAAAAGAGGAGGCATTTAATTTTATCTCTGTCTGTCATATTACTAAACAAGCTTTGCAGTATAAAAAGGAAATAAAACGTGAATATAAACATGAATATCGTGTCACGGATATTCTAGGAAGAAGTCTAGGAAAGGGGCATGAGGACACAGAGTACAAGATGGGGTATTTGCTTCATTTTTTTTATTTATTTGTTGGGTAAAACACCAGTCTCAGAGGAACAACGAGCCATCGTTATAGGCAATGTAGTCAGTAAATCAAGTCCTTCCCTCCAAAGGCACTACAGGCAAAGCTCAAAGCAGGCGAGGAGGTGCTGACAACAGTCCTCACAATCCTCACGTTACAGAACAGGAACACAGAGCACACAAAGCAGTAACAAGCCTTCTGCAAGATCTTTTAGGGAATCCATGTTGGAGCTGGAAATTAAATCCCTTATTTCCTGAATCTCAGCAAGTATGCTATTGATAAAATCCTTCCTCTAGTTATAATAAGAACCAAGTTAAATATCAGGCATTACTGAGACGCTATGACATCGGTAGGAGGAGGACGAAATCTCTGAAACACAAACTGCTGCAGTGAAAAAGCTTTGAAAAATGTATTCAGTTGTTTTCTTCAATTCTACATATAAAAGAGCAGTGATTTTTTAGAAAATCTGTGTGTAATACAAAATAAAGAAAGGAGTGTCATGTCTGAATGAATGAATGTAAATTGGCAAATATTTATTATGTTAAAATGAAGAAACATCTTTAAAAAATCCCTATTAAATCACAAACTGATATTTTTGAGTTCTGTAATTATAACAGGCTTTTAATGGAAAACATTAAGAAAGTTATTTCAAGAATTTTTAATGAATAATTTCTTAGTTATATACATAGAACAAGTAAAAAATATTCAGACTTGACTGTCAGAATTCTACTGTTATTTTATAACATCTTTATCACAACTTCCAGTGGCCACAGTGTTCTGCTATAGCAAACATACATTTCAGAATCAAATGAAGTCTCTTGGAAATTGGGATTACATAAATGTTTACTGATTGAAGATATGGGAGTTTCTTTGGTATGTTTTTTTTTTTTTTTTTTTTTTTTGTTCTTTAAGAACTGTGTCACATTAGGTTATACATCATTTGTTAGAAAGAAAGAATAAGTTTTTAACAGGGCAAGTTAGTATTATTGTTGATTAGGGCTTCTAAAAATACAAGATTTTGTGGACTATTAAGTGAAGCACATAGAAAGGCACAGTTATTAATGCTGCTTAAAAAAAAAATATTCCACAAATATGGGAGATCAAATAACATTAAAGAGATCAAAGAAAACGTTTGCTATACACATGGTGTATATAAGTCAATCATAGAATCATAGAATGGTTTAGGTTGGAAAGGACCTTACAGATCATTGAATTCCAACCCTCCTGCCATTTTATCAATGATAAAATGAAGTAGATTAAATATGACAAAAAAAAAAAAAGAAGGAAGAAATTTTTTGATAGGATGTTTTGATAGAATAAAACGAAGATAAAAAAATATGTACAAACATTCAAGGACCTAGACACGATGGAAATCACTCAGAATCCACTGACCTAACATAATGGTAAGGGACTATGGAGAGCTATTTCTGATTTGTTTTTCGCTCCACAGAAGAAACTGTCCCATATTCCTGTGAGAACAGCAACAAAGAATACGACAAACCTTGGACACAGATGGTTACACCAAAAGAGGCAAATAAACAAGGTAAAACTGTTAAGTCTGAGCCCAGACTTCTTGCATCTGTAACTTGTAACAGCGACAAAACATAAAAGAAAGGATGCGACAGACCATACATTTAACTTTAGCACGAACAAATACATTGAGATAAAATAACCCCGAGACCTTCAACCGAATCTCAAACCAAGTATTTAAGACCTAGGGAAGACACAAGAATAGAGCAGGCTGGTAGAGCCTGGGTGAAATGTTCTTGGTGCTTGATAACACTTCAGTTACCAAGTTGTCCCATAACCTCTTTGACTGGCACTTCCATTTCAGACAGATTAACCAGAAAGAAAGGTTGTGGTTTAGGTACCTCTGTAGTTTCTTTCACACTGAACACAGACAAACTAATCTGCCATCCTTTCTAGTGCTTTATCTTCTGCCTTTCTCCTATTTCTTATTTTCCTACGTGCTCTCTTTAACCATCAGGTGGCCCTATATATTCTGCCAGGCTTTCTGCTCCTCAGGTGTTTGAGGAATTTATTGCTAGTTTTTCCTAAACTTTTGTTGTTGTCCTTACTGTGTCAAGTGTTTGGCTTCCTATGTCCATTAGAATGCTCCTTCTATATAACTTAAGGGGAAAGTTCCTGATTTGATTAAACTAAACAAAAATAAGATCTGATGGCCATTATTCAGGCCATCTTGCGATTTACCCTGTAGTTCTCTGGAGTTCATGCAATATTTGTTGTCACAGTGCATAATTTGCAAGAAAATAGATGGGAGTAACTATACAACAAGACACACTTTTTTTCTCCAAAATATTCCACAGACATTTGCTGGCAGAAGTAGAAAAGCTGGATTCACGACTTCTGGGTTCTGTAGAAATTCTGAAAGTGTGTGTGGTCTCCAGCAGAAAAATGTTCTTGCCCTTTCCCTCAATGGTCTTCATTTCCACAGCCTGTTTCCAGTTTTACCTATTCCACAACAACTCTTCTTTGACCCCTTATCTCAGCCCTAGTCTCACTGAAAAGCTGGAAATCCTCACTGGCTTTCCTCATCCAGTCCTCATCTCTTTGCCTGGCTGTTTTCCCCAGACACCTCCTTGCTCCAGGTCCTCTCGATGCGGTCTCAGTTCTCTGCCAGTTACTGCCGCACTTCATACTCATCCCCTCCCAAAGCATCGCTACTCCATATCCGAATTCCTCATTCTCATTCATTCATTGTTTTATTCTCTCTTACCAAACTTTTTATCTTTCATTATTTTCTCTCTCCTGGCACTGTATGGCTCTTTGACCAGCTGGTCTTAATCCTTCCCCCACAGCAGCCTGGGTCCTTCCTGCCCCGGCTTCCTCCAGCCCCTTGGTTACATCTCTTCCACACCAGCAGGCTCAAGCAATGCAGCGTCTGCAGCCACTCCTTGTTCTTCACAGCCAAAGGTGGTTTCCCGTCACTGTGGAGACCATTTTAGTCCCATCTCTTCCCCATTTAACTTCCACAAACTGATCCTAATGCAGTTGTCTGCGTAATTCCAGTCTCAGATCCCTTCTCCAATTTACAAGAGGACAATCTTTTCACACCTTGAACTTAAGCCCACCCCTGTGAGCTGGCTGTTGTGCCTGGCCTCACCTTTAAAAACAACTGATTTGTCTGGCTGAAATGAAGGAGTAGAAAGCATATGAGACAGACATATTGGCACGCAAGATTTTCACCCCAAAAACGAGATTGTGGAAGAGTTCCCTTATAACCGCAGCAGAAGTTTTATGCTTCGGCAAGGTTAGTAATGGGTAATATGGGGAACGTTTCTTATAATACTAAGGGAATTACTATTGCTTATACAATAGCCATTAGAAACCCAGTAATTCTGATATTTAAACAATTATGCCACAAAAATAGTTTTTAAGAAACAACACATGCATCATTCTCTTTATTTGCTTTCTAAGTCAAATTAAGCTGCATAAAACTCTGTACTAATGTATAGATTATGTCCAGTTTTTGAATTAATTTAAGACTAGCCAAAGCATGCTTATGTTGCACCATACTGTACACCATAAAAACAATAACTATTAAATACATATTACATTTATAAATACATACATACAAAACAATATTATGTTTATATGTTATATTTTTATCCAAATGTAAATTATTTCATATTTATTTTATATATAAAACCCTATAATGATTCCTGATAATCCACACCATAAGTAGACAGAAAAAAAACCACAAAAGACAGAGCATGAGGGATGCATTGCCAAAAGTCAGAAAGAGTACCAGGAATACAGTCATGTTACCAGATTATTTTCCAATTTGATCTTATTCCCTATGCCATCATCATCATCATTTTTAGATTGGATAAGTGAACATTAAGACTCCACCAAATGCATAGGATGCAGACCTTAGAAATTATACTGTACGTTTGCATTGGGTTTGAACAGCAAGGTTTGGTAGCAGGGGTGGTACAGGGGTGGCTTCTGTGAGAAGTTGCTAGAAACTTCGTCTATGTCCAGTAGAGTCAATGCCAGCTGGCTCCAAGACAGACCCCACGCCAGTGCAGGTGAATGTATCCAAAGGAGCCTGTGACCCTGCGAGAAGCCCCCACTGCAGCAGGCTCCTTGCAGGACCTGTGGAAGGGACCCCTGCTGGAGCAGTTTGTGAAGAACTGTAGCCATGTGAAGGACTCACATTGGAGAAGTTCATGGAAGACTGTCTCCTGTGGGAGGGACTCCATGCTGGAGCAGAGGAAGAGAGCAGGAGTCCCCCCCGTGAGGAGGAAGGAGTGGCAGAGACAATGTGTGATGAACTGAATGCAACCCCCATTCCCCGTCCCCCTGCACTGCTTGGGGGAAGAAGGTAGAGAAAATCTGGAGTAAGGTTGAGCCTGGGAAGAAGAGAGGGGTGGGGGGAAGGTGTTTTAAGATTTTGTCTTTATTTCTCATTACCCTACTCTTATTTGATTGGCAATAAATTAAATTAATTTTCCCAAGTTGAGTGTGTTTTGCCCATGATGGTAATTGCTGAATGATGTCTCCCTGTCCTTATCTCGACCCATGAGCCTTTCATTATATTTTCTGTCCCTTGTCCAGCTGAGGAGGGGACTGACAGAGCGGCTTTGGTGGGCACCTGGTGTCCAGCCAGGGTCAACCCACCACAACATTCATCTTCCAGAGCACAAAGACACAATGTGATAGCCATGTCAGGTCACTGCTCTACGTGTTCATCTTGAAAAAGGCAATTGCCTTTCTCTTCTGCTTTAATGCGTGGAAGTCGTGTAATGGCTTTATAGCATAGTAAATTCTTCAGGGGTCGAAGAAAATCTGTAAACTAATAGCAGTAGTGGCACGCAAGAAAGAAAACATTCAATAGCTTATATTTTATATTGTTTTCTACTTTTCTCAATTAATCAGAATAAATTTGAATGATTTTTTCAGTCCAGGACATGTATTTTTTCGTAAAATGTAACCAGAAACCTGGAAGAAAGAATAACCTCATCCTGCATCAGGATCAAGAACATGAAGGTGGTTCTAAGACCAAAAAGGATGTCAGTGCAGCAAACATTCACTGATAGTCCTCTATATGAAGATAAGTAACAAAGATGGTTTCTTGCAAGAACTGGGAACTCAGAAATCTATACTGAGATAAGAAAAACACTCTGAGAAATCGAGATCTTCAACTGAATTCTTCCAGTCCTGACAGCACATTTGAGAGGTATTGAAAACCAAGAGATGACTCAAGGATTGATGCTGTGAGATGAGAAAATTGCATGGAGACCTTGCTTGTTCAGTGGACTTAGCAGACCCAAGCATCTAAGGAAATTATCATGTTGGACTTTAAGATAAAAAGATTTAAACGAAAAATATTTAGAAAGATATTTTAAGCCCATATAATATCCTTGCCTGGTTCTCACACCAAGAATAAAAACTTACATTAACAAGGTTGAGGAGCATACAATCACCAGCAGATGGAACATTATGGAAAAAAATGTTAATATTGATGAAAAGAACAAAGCAGCTGTAGGTGGTGAAGTCAACAAAACATCTGTGCTTAGCCAAGCTAATAAATTAGGAAAAGTGACTGAGAAAAATGAAATGTTTGCATGCAATTACATGAATATATATAACAAAACATAGAAAGTAATTGTACAAGAATGGGTTTAGCAGTGCTTCCACCACATTTCTGCCATCCTTGTCATGACTGGAATACTATGATGGATAATAAGAAAGAAATAAGCAGAAAGATAGTGAAATACAGTTTCTGGAAGAATTATAAGAGATATTCTAGTGCTTTAGACTGCCAATGTGCTGAAAGGCAAGTCAACATAAACTACTTGCAGAGACATTTGTGTGCCTACATTCTGTTTCCCATGCAACAAGCTGCAGCGCTAACACACACTGGGCCAACTCAGCAGTACTACAGAGATTTATAAGCAAGCAACATATTTATAGCAAAGATCACCATAAATATACTTATAACTGCTCCACAGCTTAACCTTTAGCATGACATCAGAAGTGTGGCCAGCAGGTCAAAGGAGGTGATTCTGCCCCTCTACTCCACTCTCGTGAGACACCAACTGGAGTACTGCATCCAGCTCTGCAGTCCCCAACATAACAAGGACATGGACCTGCTGGAGCGCGTCCAGAGGAGAGCCACGAGGATGATCAGAGAGGGCTGGAGCACATCTCCTATGAGGAGAGGCTGAAAGAGTTGGGGCTGTTCAGCCTGGAGAAGAGAAGGCTCCGGGGAGATTTTATTGCGGCCTTCCAGTACCTAAAGGGGGCCTACAGGAGGGCCAGGGAAGGACTTTTTACTCGGGCATGTAGTGATAGGACGAGGGGAAATGGCTTTAAACTGGAAGAGGGCAGGTTTAGATTAAACATTAGGAAGAAGTTTTTCACTTTGAGGGTGGTAAGACACTGGAACAGGTTGCCCAGAGAGGTTGTTGAGGCCCCATCCCTGGAGGTGTTCAAGGCCAGGCTGGACGTTGCCTTGGGCAACCTGGTCTAGTGGGAGGTGTCCCTGCCTATGGCAGGGGGGTTGGAACTAGATGATCTTCAAGGTCCTTTCCAACCTAAACCATTCTATGGTTCCATGATTCTATGACATTTTTAATGTATAATCTGGGCAAGTGAGACCTCAATATAATAAAATTTTCTTCAGTCATATCATTAGAGAAAAAAAGAACAAAAAAGAGTTACCATATAGGAAGCTTGTGATAATCTAGGACTGGTTAAATACCTAAGTGGACATTTGTCTTCATTTTTAGATATAATGGTGAGGTAAAAACACAGGCTGAATAGGAAGGGTGTTTTGAAACACAAATCACCATATTTGAAATGAAAACAGGATATTTTAGTTTTCTTGATTAAAAGTAACCAGTTAACTGCTATCCCAAAGGAGTGAAAGAGAAGTTGCATGAAACTAAATCTATTTAGAATGTTTTTAATTAAACTATTGATTTGGAAGTGTTACTCTTTGATCAGAGAACAAAATCCCAGTACCCGAGTTTAAGTGTAATGAGAGAGCAATCCACACTATCATAACCAAATAATACACAGGATGTTTAAGCACATTTTGAAGAAAAGTACAAAAACATGAAGTAAATAAAAAAGGGACAGTGTGTAATATGAATTTTAATACAAATAACATAGGAAGGGAGGGAGTAAAGAGGTAAAGACTCTTCTCAGTGGTGCCCAGTGCAACGAGCCGAAGCAATAGACAGTGGTTGTTGTTGGTGGTGTTGTAATGTAAGGATGATCAAACACTAGAAAAGGTTGCCCTGAGAAGTTCTATAGTCTCTGTCCTTTGAGATATTCAGAACCCAACTGTGTAAGGTCCTGGGCACCGTGCTACTGTGGACTCTGCTTTAAGCAGGGTGGTTCAACTGGATGGCCTTCACAGGTCACTTCCAACCTCAGCTATTCTATGGTAACAGCAGAATTTTTTCCCCATCTTCACTCTGGCCCACAAGAGGAAAGATATTCTGCCTAGGGAACATCTAATAGCTATTTCTGTATTTAGCTAATCAAAAAGTTACCCAATCAAGGAGAATGCAGTTTCCCAACTTAAAAGCTCTGTATATTTTGTATACAAATCTTTCTAAACATGTAAAACACTGGACGCTGGTGCTCTAGCCAAGAAAGAATGGATACTAAAACTGTAGAGATATTGCATGACTACAAATAGAAGATGTAATTATTGATTTTATCTGCTAAAAGTCAAATTAATTTTTATTTATCTGAGCAGCACCTCTCAATTTTCCTAAGAAAAACTATAAAGATATGCATTGATTGTGGATTGCATTAGCACCGTGAAAGAAGTTCATGCTTTGTGATGTATAACTGTTGTGGTTTAACCCTAACTGACAACCAGGAATATGCAACCACTTGCTTACTCTCCCCTCAATAGGATGGGGGAGAGAACCAGAAAAGTGAAAGTGCAGAAACTCATGGGTTGAAATAAAGATGGGTTAATAAGTAAAACAAAAGCCATGCACGCAAGCAAAGCAGAACAAGGAATTCATTCACTGCCTCCCATCGGCAGGCAGGTGTTCAGCCATCCCCAGGAAAGCAGGGCTCCGTCACACATAACAGTTACTTGGGAAGACAAACACTGTAACTCAAGCATGACCTCAAGCATGACGTCACATGGTATGGGAGATCCCTGTGGTCAGCTGGGGTCAGCTCTCCCGGTTCTGTCCCCTCCCAACTTTCCGTGCACTCCCAGACCACCCACTGGCGGGGCAGTATGAAGAGCAGAAAAGGCCTTGACTGCTTAGCAACAACTAAAAACATTAGTGCGTTATCAATACCATTCTGATCCTAAAACCAAAACATAACACCGTACCAGCTGCTAGTAAGAAAGTCAATTCTATCCAAGCTGAAGCCATTGCAATAAAACAGCACAGTCAAAAAATATTATAAAGATCTTTTCTACAATATTTCTGTTATTTGTGAGAATGCTAGAAACCATCATGCTCTATTTTAAAAAAAAAAAGCCAACTGAACTAAATATTGCTCATGGCAACTCATTTTGAAAATACATCACGGCTTTTATAGCATAGTTGATAGTTCAATGCAAAAACAAGAGACTCATTTTCAAAGAAGGAAACATAACCATGATTTCTTATGCAGAGCAGGTAATTGAATGAATCAAAAAAGATTTTTGAAGCTATGTATTAGAGGCCACAAAACATTTCCAATCTCTCTCCTGGCTGCACACTGGAGAAGGAATCCAAGGCGCACCACCTCCCTCTATTTTCCCACATGTTAGTTTCCATGCAGAGAAAAACCAGGCACGTAGCCCAGACAGGAGTCACAGCACATCCGAATAGAAAATGTTGACACAGCCTAAATTATGTCTTCGACCATGTCTGTGCACAGATGCTTTATTTACCAGTCCATCTGTGGAATCTTCACATCAAAATTAAGTATACAAAACAGACAATTTGAACGTGAGTCTGTGACCACTGCATTTTTTATGTTTTCTGTCTCACTGTTTCTTGGGTTTAACTGCAGGACCATCTACCCTTTAAGAGGAGGCATCTTACACATTGGTATCAGAATTTCCAAATTTATACAAGTGTAACAAATTTTCCTCACTTTTTTTTTAGCGTAATTTTGTATGTGTGAGGGCAAACGTGTGCACACAACTTCTGTTTGGTTTATTTTACAATGGATTCTTGAATCAGCTTCCAATATCTTACAGATTAAGACCTTATTCAGTATAACACTGTACCTTATCTTTAGCATCTTAAGGGTTATAAAATAAAATACTGCATTTTAAGCAACACTTTCCACTAAATAATTAATCAAAGACCTTTTTTCCAGTTTTAATGCTAAGAGAGAAGTTGTTGCTACAGAAAATAATCACAGAATCACAGAATCACAAAATAATAGGGAAAAAATCAGAACAGTATCAAAAAGAAGTAAGTATTTCTCAAGAGCTTTTACTGTTAATTAAAATACATTTATGAAGTCACAAAAGCCTGGCAAGTAGGACAAACAAACAGTCACAGGAGCCTAACAACCTGTTTTTTTAAAATTTTCACTTACGGCACTTGGCTTCATCACGGTTATTTGAACAGTCAGGTGTGAAATCACAAAATTTGTCAGATGAAATACATTGTCCATCCCCACATGCAAAATGTCCCAGTGGACAGTAAAAAGATGAAGAATTAGCGTCTGCAAATTCTGTTTCCCCTTAAAATTCAGAAAAGAAAATATAAGTAAATACACATGTATATAAAATTCTAAAAAGAATTTTTTATCTTCTTTGAATGTATTAACATACAAAGCATATGGAACGTATTATCACCTATGATAGATTATACCACAACATATTACTGTCTGATGCTCTTAGATTATATTTTACTCTCCACAATATTCAAACACTTGTGTGAAAATTTATCAAAAACCCCTTAAAGTTACACGGCCAGGCTCCAGTTCAGAGGTGGGGTGCTGTGTACCGCAGCCTTCTGTTTGTCCCGCAGTCGGGAGCAGGTCTTTCAGAAAAAAAAATTTGCTGTGGCGTTTTTTTCTCTGTGTTCAGCTCACAATGAAAATTCCAAGAAGCCAAATGTTTGATGTGCCTCAAACCGCACATCAGAAAACATCCCAAATTTCAATGAATGGGAAAACCAAAAGCCAAGGACTATTGTTTTTTTCTTCAGTAGATTTCTGGAAGGAGCACGAGTGAGAGGAATGACATGCATCTTTTCTTTTTTTTTTTTTTTTTTAACTTAGCTTATTTCAATACTCTTACTGTTATCCAGGATGACCTTTTTTATTTGAAAAGCCCTCCCTGCTAAAAATATCTCCATGACTGATGGATAAACAGGGAAGTCGTAGGGAAAATTATTAAAGTAAACTAATGTTTCTTCAAATACCTAGCTACCACCAACCAAACTGTAAATAGGGATCAGAGAAGCCTTAAAAACACCACACTGATTTTTTTTTTTTTATTATGCCTTTAAATTTTCCAGTAAGGAAGAAAGTCAGATATCTGCTGGGTATAACCCGTCAGTGTTACCACTGGCTGCGTGTGCGCCAGTGTCATTTTAGAAAAGTAGTCATTAATATTCCAGAAGCAGCAGTTTGACAGAAGGTTACAGTTATTTTATATTTCCAGCCATTTGCACTTCAAGATTACAGCGTGAGGGTACACAGACAAGTTTGGTGTGCACTTACTGTATGTCAGATGTTTGACAGTAAGGATGGGAGCACCCTCTTGCCCTAAAGATAATGCAGTGGAATTTGCTCTTCAGTAGAAAGTATAAAACGCTTTGCTTATGTCTCTGCATCCAAGTGTGAATGTGGGCAGGTACTATATAGTAAGTGGTATCTGGAAATTTCCACCACAGCTTACTTCACAGAGCTAGTACAAACTATATACTTATAGCAGCTAGTGTGTAACACAGGATGAGAGTCTTCGTTATAGGTGACTGATTACAGCAGATGAAGTTTTTCCTCAGACTGTCCCCTACCTTTTTAAAGGTATCTTCAGGTTGTCGGTTGAATCACAGTTATACACAACAGACATTGGGTAAAATGTTTGGAAAACCACAGAACTTGCCTTCACTTTCTTGGCCGATGCCCGGAAGGGTTTTATTCACAACTCCACATTCCTCTGTTATACTGATGTCATCAATAGCAACAGTAGCATTTCTTGTAAGAACGGTAGCTCGTAAAATAATCTTTAAAGATAAAGAAGTAAATTAGCTCATTAAAGGTGACATAATGAAAAGACACACGCACGCATATATATATATATATATATATATATATATATATTCCTTTATAATTTACTACGTCTGCTCAGGAAGTAAATAATGCCTACAACCAACTCTGAATACCAGCCAGGAAAAAACTACAATTGAGATTTGACCAAAGTCATAAATTCACTCCTCAACTGTCAAAGCCATAACTACCTTTAATCACGGAAAGTTACACAACCCAGGTGACCTTGTTGCAATCTAAACTGGTACAAGCCATCACTACTTGAATGAACTGTTTTCCTGTCTGAACCATTAAAAGTTCCACACTTTTAAAAATGAGCTATTCAGGGTTACCAAATATGATGGTTTACAACTCCATGTATTTGTGTGCATCTGTACTATGCCTGCTGAAGTAAACAACGTATGGTACAGTAAGTGTAGGGACTGTAAGGACGCATTTGTAAAGACAAGGAAATATTCAAGAGTTCATAAAAGGAAGTAAAGTTCAGTCATACCTTACAGATAATGAGAATTGAGTGCCCTTTCTTTTAGACCATTTTATAGATGAGACGTAAATTAAAGAGACCAAAACTGGAATTTTGATTTGCTGAATCCTTATATTTGAGTTGATGGTTCCCCTAACAGTTCCTGTCTAAGTTTTAATAAACTGTAGCAGCTAAGATTTTGTAAAAATAAAATGAAACTCGAAAAATTGCTAATTTTTTGTGTGATCAATGCTGTAAATTGAAGCATCTGCATTTTTTATAGCAAGTTCACTTTATAAAAGCTACTACATTATTGCTACTTGATTTTTATTACAAAAAGTTGATCTTAATGTACAAAATACTGAAACAATAGTGATGTTCTTTAATAGCTACATCTACTGAAAGAGCTAAATGGAATTCTTTTTTATATGAGCATTAAAGAATAGAAGGTCTCTTTATATTTTATTATGAAAGTAAATGAATTCTAAAGGCCAAATTAGAGTAATTTTTTGAAAGCAATGTAAATGTAATTTCTAATTACCTGAAAAGGTACGTCCTCAGCTGCACTTTCTACAGGTATATTCACTTTTGTCCACTGCATCTCAGGTAATCCTGAAATGTCACGCAATTTTTCCAAACTTCCGTCTGATGCAGTTCTCTTAAAGACAGAAAGCTGGGAATCCTGAGATAACTGGTACCAAAATCTTACCTGTTGAAAGAGTTTTCAATGAAGCACTTTAAAAACTCTATCTCAAATCTTCAATAAATTCAGTGCTAATTCATATACATACATTATAACATAGAATAGCATGACAGGTCTAAACACAGCTTTGGCATAAAAGAAAGAGATGTACAAAACTATGGTATGCTGAGGAGCAGTATAACGTCCAAAGATAAAACCAGAATTAAAAGTAAAGTTTATTTTTAAAACTTACTTTTAACTTGTATCCGTCAACTTATGCAGACCAACTGATATGACCTCTCTTAACTCTTTTTAGCTTAGTAAGGGCTTAGAAACTTCTCAAAGATTATTTTTCTTCAGAAATGCTGAATATAGGACAGCTTCATAAGTATGTTAATCTCAGAAGCGCAACAGTCAAGCTGCTTATATGAAAGAAGCCTAATCTTCTATTTCCACAAGCAACACAAATGAAAATTACCTGAAGACAGATGTTTAAAATAATCTATTGATCTCTCAGAACAAGTGGATTGACCAATATATGAGCTCAAAAAACAGCAACTGTAGGTGGATGAGGTTACAAAAAATAGCTTGCCAAGCAGAAAAGATCAGAAAGCAGTGAGAACACCAGTTCACTACGCTTGTCTTGAAATACAGAGTAAACCTGATGCATTAATTTTTATTTTATTTTATTTTATTTATTTATTTAAGTACTGTCCAGACAAAATTCAGCTGAAAACTGCAGGGAAGAAATAAGATTTTCAGACTATTCGTCCCCCCCCACCGTGAGTCCTTCCTGCTTCTTCACAGAGTGAATGACAAAAATTTCTTCAACTACAGCTGTTTTACTTCCCTGCAAAAGCCTTGAATAATACTTGAACCTTTGTGAAGGTAAACCAAAAGCTGTAAAACTAGCTCTTCCCACCCAATTCTCTGCCCATCTTTGTATGATTTTACACTGTGAATCTTGGATCATCACACTACAAAGAGAAAGTTTCCTTTTATTTTTTCATGTTATATCAACTTTTAAACAGAGAATACACAACATTTAGGGTAACAGCCAAATGAAGCGTATTTTTTTGCAAGACAATAACAAATACAAGAAAACCCATCTTTAGCCCCAGGGCAGACACAGATGCATGCGTTATCCAGCTTTCAGTTAGACATGAAACAATTGAAGTCTTTTATTTGAGCAAGACAGCTGACACAATAGGCTGTACGGGTTGTAGAAATGCATTATATGAGGGACTGTAACAGGCAAAACAGCCTCAGGGTGGTGTTGTAATTTTTACTTAATTTAATTTACTGTGAATTAAATAAAAAATTCTAATCACTGGTTGGGCTACTGAGAAAAAAGGAAAAGGGAAACAAATTCTTAAACACACATTTCAGCAAACACCTTTCCCCCCTCTTCCCCAGGCCAGTTTAAATCGAACATTTCCCTTCCTAGTCTTAATTTCCCTTACTTTTGCTGCAGGTTACACTCAGTTTTACCCAATTTCTTTTGTGAGGCAACAGGTGGAGCAGGAGGTTGAGCATGTGAGCAACGGGTTCTTTCTGGCGTTCCCTACAAGTTCCCTTCCCTGCTCACTGCTTCTTACTCTTCTTCCTCTGCTTCACCTCAGGGCTTTGACAGGCCACAGTCTCTCTGAGACGTTCCCACCCCAACATGTGTCACCCACAGCCACAGTCTCTTGGGGGTGTCTCTGTCCCAACGTGGGTCACCCACAGGTGCAGTCCTCTCCAAACTGTACCTCCTCCAGCATGGACCACCTCCTTCCACAGGTGCGTCTCCAGCCTTGTCCCAAACAATGTCCCCTTCCACACATCTTCTCCTTGTTTGTCCCCGAGACATCTTCTTTTATAAAATTTATTTATTTCTTTATTGCTTTCAGGGAAAATAGTAGTTGAAGAGTTACCAGACTCTGAGAGGAGTCTTTTCTTCAGTAAATTATCATATTAGTGTCTTTTCTAAAGCTGTAGACCCTTAGTGTGCCAAACAAGTTGAAGAACAGGACTGATGAATTTAAGAACTCCTTACATTCAAATCATTGACTAATAATCAGAAAATCATCATACATGTGGATTCCCTACCTTTCAATTCTGGACCTGAATTTAGCCATAAAATTGGCAAATACACCAAAGACACAATATGAGGGGAGAGTTTCTTTTTGCTTGTGTTACATAGTAAAAGGTAGATCAGTGGCTACTGGTGGAAAAATTTTTGTTACAACACACTGTTACTTTTGAATATCCTCTGGCTTCATGGCTGGTGGGCTTGGCCTCTCCATTTCCCATAGTGTTTCTTTTTTCCCCGCTCATGAAAATTGTGTATTATATAAAAGAATCTCAAGACTTATTAATAAATTGAAATACTTTCATGTAACTTTTTTTCTCCTACTAGAAATCTTAAGGAGTACAAAGCATCAGGTATACAAACACTTTTCAAAATGAAGAGCTATATCCTAAACAATCTGGATGTAAGGTTTTTGTTTATAAAACAGCTTTTCAAACAAATTTGTGTTTTCATTACATAAGAAATAAAATTACCCTCCCTCTCTATGCCTACGTGTTCTACTTTACAATGAATACTCTGTCCATTAAAGAGCCCTAAACAGAGAGCTAGGACTAGAAATTTACTTCCACAACTCCAAAAATGAGCTAAATGAAGATGTTTCTCAGCTGACATCTACAGAAAGACTCAACTACAAGAAGCTGCAGAAAGAAGTTACTTCTCAGCTTCAATTAGCCAGTAAGGCACAATACAAAACTGTTATCCCTCAACTCCAATTTTCTTTCTTTCTTTTTTCTTTTTTTTTTTAAACAACTGGAGCCAAAGAACTTGTAAAGCTATTAATAAACATAGATCTCTTTATGTAGATCTTTTTATCCTCTCAGTGGGACATCCAACAGAGGGCAACATCTCACATTTATACGCAGAGAGCATAACACACCAATACACATCCTAATGAGCAACCCCTACTCCTTGCTCTTTCCCAGAAATAAAACTCTGCAGGGAAAATGTGGCAGAAAGCCAGGCTTCCAGTCTTCAAAAACACTCTCTTTTCAGACACGTATAGCTGGATAAGAAGTTGCCCTATTTTTTGTTGAATCTGGGAACTTTAAATATATTCAATAGGTGCATACTCAAAATGAAAAATAGTTTATTTTCTGATGTTGAACTAGAGAAATATATCTGCATCCCTGCAGCATTTGTCTTCGTTTTGAATGCAGACCAAACTCTGCAATAGGTCTAACCAGAGTGATTCATTGATTCACATACCAGTTGTGCCCAGTTCACCTTAAGGGATTCCAAGATAAGTTAATCTGAACTTGAAAGGTGCTTATCTACTCAGTATCAAAGTCTATAAAAAAGGTCTGGAACTGCCTGAACAAATCCACTGTGTGTACAAAGGCTGTTGGTATCCCAGGAGTAATGCACCACACAGGGCTCCGATGGGATGCTGAGAGGCCTTCTGTGTTCCCTGCAGCAGCATTTTTCTCGATTTCGTTCTGCATCTATTTAATTTCTGATTCTTTACAACACTAAGAAGCCATGTGAGGATTAAGAACTGAGAGAGTGCATTAAGTGACAGCAAGGTGCTGTTCTGAAATCATTTAAGAGGCTTCTACTCAGCTGCAAGTCGCAACTATTCAGCTGAGATCTGGTGACTCATTGATGTGCACAGTCCAAGTCGGCTACAGTCTCCAGTAAAACAGATTTATCTAAGCTAACACTTGTTTTAGGCCCCTTACGCTAGAAAAAAACTAAGCAGCTTAGGTCCTGCTGGAATAAAATCTTGCTATTTGTTGGGCCTTTTAAATGCAGTTCCTCCACACATTGTTTTCTGACATTTTTATTTTCTAAAAAAGTTTTCCTAAGTGAAATTACAGTTCCTATTCTACATTGAGTCTGAAAAATTAAGCAACCAGTCTAAATTTTAATTGGTTTCTATAAAGCCTTTTTTTTTTGCCACTGAACACAGTAGAATTGTTTTGGCAAGCTCTCCCTATCTTTTCCTTTTCTTGTCTGTGACTTCTTAAGTCAGGAGGCATTATGCAGTAGCAGAAAAAAACATGACACTATAACTATGCAACTTAGCTTTTCCTCAATATGACATAACTTTGAAAAGTTACAGAATAGAAAACAAAAAATGCCTCAGAAAACAAACAAACAAACAAACAAACAACCCTCCAAACTTATAAAACTCTACAGCATCTATTTACTTTATTCAGTGGCCAAAAGGATAAACAAAAGTACAGTTAGGAATGTTTTCTTGTATTATGTTCTTTAATAATATAATTATATATTTCTTCAAGTTCTGTTATAAAAATAGGTATTTTGTTGAAAATTCCAACATTCCGGTTATAAAACTGTGTTTTCATTTTTCATCTAAGACTTTTCTATTTTTCAGCCCTCCTGACCCATTTTTTCCAGGTAGCTTTCTAGTTTCTCAGATCAGCCACCATCCTGGCTGGTATCATTTGCATCCCTCCACAGACCCACAAGACATTTGACAAAAAAAGCACTTCAAGGCAAACTCTCCAGTACTGCACCGATCAGCTTAAGAAGCATCTTCCTCGAACAACCGATTAAAATTTAGTACCTGTCTGAAGCATGGTAGCCAATGACACTAAGGGCAAGTGCCAGGTTCCGCACTTGGGCCACAATAACCCCATGCAGCGCTACAGGCTTGGGGAGGTGTGGCTGGAAAGCTGCCTGGCAGAAAGAGACCTGGGGGTTCTAATTGACAAGCGGCTGAATATGAGCCGGCAGTGTGCCCAGGTGGCCAAGAAAACCAACGGCATCCTGGCTTGTATTAGAAATAGCGTGGCCAGCAGAAGTAGGGAGGTGATTGTGCCCCTGTACTCAGCACTGGTGAGGCCACACCTCGAGTATTGTGTCCAGTTTTGGGCACCTCAATACAAGAGAGGTATCGAGGTGCTGGAGTGAGTGCAGAGGAGGGCAACGAAGCTGGTGAAGGGCCTCGCAAACAAATCCTATGAAGAGTGGTTGAAGGAGCTGGGCCTGTTTAGTTTGAGGAGGAGGAGGCCGAGAGGAGATCTCATCACTCTCTACAACTATTTGAAAGGACACTGTAGAGAGGTTGGTGCTGGTCTCTTCTCACAGGTAATTAATGACAGAACAAGAGGGAATGGCTTCAAGCTCCAACAGGGTGGATTTGGACTGAACATTAGGAAAGAATTTTTCACAGAAAGAGTGGTCGGGCATTGGAATAGACTGCCCAGGGAGGTAGTTGAGTCACCATCCCTGGATGTGTTTAAGAGACGTTTAGATGTGGTGTTGGGGGATATGGTGTAGGGGAGAACTTTGTAGAGTAGGGTAGATGGTTGGACTCGATGATCCCAAGGGTCTCTTCCAACCTAGACAATTCTATGATTCTATGATTCTAACTCTCTCTGGTCACACCAACATAATCTATATAGTGACTTCAGACCACAGGTGTCCTGTTACGGGACGTTGGATACGTAAGTCTTTCCTGCCTACAGATGCCAGCGTGACTCTCTGCCAGCGTTCGCTTGAAAGTCAGGCTGCTTTGACTGGGAATTAATATGGCCCTGACGTTATTGTCCAGCTTGGTTTGACACAGCCTACAAAAACCTGAAGCACAGCCTTAAATCTGAGTCACCTGGCAGATAATAATCAGATATAAAAATCTGGCAGCAAAGCAGTAAAAAGCCCGCTGCATCTCCCTCCTCCCAACGAATCAGTCTCTAACTCCTTCCGATGGTATTGAAATGGAGCCAGTTTTTCAGCAGCAACACTTACAGCATGAAGAAATCCATATCTGCACATCAGATGAGTGATAGCTTTCAAAGGTGGGGACAGTTAATATCAGAGTGTTACCTGGCAGCAGGAAAGCCCAGGGGACAGCTTGACAAGGATAGGGCTCCCCAGATGAGACATGGCCATCTTTGCGTTCATCTGATGTGAGGCACTGAAGTAAATGAATGCTCCTGTAAACAAAAATCAAAGAAATATGAGAAATATGTCATGCTCCAATGGCAAATAGCTACCTCAGAGAGGTAACTGTGTGTTCCATGAGGCACGTAAAGCTTATTCATAAATGTAAACAAACGAGACAGCTTTGACGTCAGTTCAGTCTCTGTGGACAACGAGGAGGGTCTTGGAACAGGCTGCGACAACCAGCATCTACGTAGGCAAAGACAAAATAGAATTGCTAAACACTCATTTCTCTTTCCTCCACAGTAAAATTAATATGACTGAGTCCAAAAATGAGGAAAGAGGGTGAAAGAAAAAGGAGCATTTGGGCAGCCATTGCTAAGGGCGCCCGGTCGTGGTGCCTGCAAGCGCTTAAACCTGAGGAAGTAAATACAGAGCACTGCAAAGGGAGTTCAGACGCTGCTTCTGTGAGGACAATACTGTGCAGACCCACTGGATGTGTTTTTTTATCTGCCCTTGTTTAGGCAAAAAAACTTGAGACCCTCATCCTCCAAACACTACTACTACTTCCCATCGCCTCCACATGGTGTCCTTCCGCTCTCCGCACGGGCTGGGGAGAGCGTAGGGACTCCAGGAGCTGCAACACAGAGCAGCCTGGAGATCAAACACCATAGACCTCAGCTGGGATCCCTAAAGGACACATTTTAATTGGCTTAAATAATGGTTCAAACAGAATTTAGAACAAAAATTAATTTCCTTTAGGGTACAGTATTCACTGTCGGCACAGCCCAGCCAGTTTTAAGCACGCTAACAATGTTGCAGAGCATGGGAGCCAATGGAATAAGCTATATTTTCTCATGGGGTCCACAGACTTGACATTGTTGTCTGTGCTAGTGGGGATGAAAGCTTAATTAAAGATCTAATCTGAACTCTGGCAAACGAACTGCCTTTGGATTTGAACTACAGCAGATGTGCTTCAGACAAAGGTAGGGAAGGATAAACATCTTCAAGGGGCCCTAAAGCAGCATATTTTGAATGCCGTCAGTGCTGCCTTCGCTGAATACTGAGACTTTTTCATGAAAGTCTATGCAAAACAACACTAAAGGCTCAGTCTTGTTTGCGCATTGATATTGCACATATTGCCTTACATCTTGGAAAATCAGCTATTGTGCTGCCACAGTCATACTCCTTAGCCATTTATTTCCCATGGATACGTAATGAAGCAGAGGGTTAAGTCCAGCCCCACGTGAATAATCTCATCGTTTTAGCAAGGCTGGCACAAAGAGGTGACCGTTACAGCTCCTTATACAGACCGGCGTGCTGCTCTCCGCAGCGCCAGGGAAGCTCCCCTCATTGGAATGCAAGAGTACTTCAAAGGATCCTCTTTTAATTTGCAGCTGAGCCTCTACAGTAGCCTTGTTAAGATCTTCATTAATCAAAATTTGCTGCTGCCCTCCCCAGGAGAGAAGAGAGACGAACACTCTGCGGTATCACAGGCAACTGTTGCAACCTGAAGGACCTTGATTTAACGTTGGCAAAAATGTGTTCAAATTCTGGAAGCCTAATTCTAAAGCCGTGATGTGGCTGTAGCAGGCACAGTGATAGACGGGTTCAAAACCACCTCAGAAAGACCTTTGCACTAACTTATATGGGGAATGCATCGTTACTGGGCTTGAGCGGTGCTGCATGGTAACCTCAAGATCTGCTTGAGGCTTCAACTTGCAGCGACGTATAAAGGTGTGAACCTAACTTGTAATGATTCAGGTATCAAAGCAGCTTAAGTGCAGCAGCACATAGCTCCATACGGGGTAATTTAACATGCTGCTTAGGCTGCAGAGCAGATGTTTCTACCAGCAGCCTTCATTATGACCACATTACACCTCAGATCTCACCAGCACCTAGAATAACCCACATGGGAAAGACACAGGCATATCCATGCCCTTCTCTGGAGGTGTGAGAGTTTGGAAGCTGTGACACAGTAATGTTTGCAGACAATGCAGTAATGCAGATCAAGTGCCACTCTAGAGAAACAATAAAATGAAATATCAAATAGCTGCTGAGAAAGTGAACAGCAACTTTGGTGCAACTTGGGGACAAGTGGGAAAAAAGGCAGATGATCATGCAGTTGGAATTATTATATAGCGTGCACACGCATACTCACACCACACTAGGGTTTGCTCAGGTGAATTTTAATGCTGGAATTCCTCTACCTTTAAATGCTTGAGATTAAATACTTAATAGTTCACATTCCTTTAGCATGAACAGGGGAGAGAATGAGGAGGTCAGGTTGTAAGACGATATGCATCATTAAAAAAAATTAACTTAAAGGACTATTGAACTGTAACCCAGATTTTAAAGTAATCTAATCTCCAGCACTTCTTTAAGACTCCCTGTACATCCAAATACAAACCAGTCATAGCTCTGGCATTCTGGCATTAAACTGTTATAGTACATTCAACCTAATGATCGCTTATTGTTCTTCTTACAACAGCTAATTACATTATATGTGATTTTGAAATATTTACCAATATTATTTGATAATGATAAACATGCTAGCCAGCTTTAGTTTTATACAGTACACTATAATAACATTTTTGTTTTGGAAAAATACTTTAAAACCACTGGAATAAACTTTTTCCAGCTGAATGCATTGTATAGCAACTATGGGCTGAAGGAAGAACAACTGTTCATAGAACATTATAATTATTCTAGACTCCAGACAAAACTGACTAATTTACCTGCACTCTACAAAGAGTTACAGTCATATTTTGTCCAAATAATATTTTAAAGAATGGTCCCTGTGTGAATATTCGATACAAATATGCTTATGATATAGAATCCTAGAATTGCTGAGGTTGGAAGGGACCTTTAAGATCGTCAACTCCAACCATTAACCTACCCTGAAAAAAAACCAAACTTCTAAACCATGTCCCCAAGTACCACATCTACCCTTTTTTTAAACACCTCCAGGGATGGCGAATCCACCACCTCCCTGGGCAGCCTATTCCAATGTTTAATAACCCTTTCAGTGAAAAAATGCTTCCTAATATCCAATCTAAACCTCCCTGACATAACTTGAATCCATTTAGTCTCATCCTATCACTTGTCTGCAGGGAGAAGAGGTCAGCCCTCACCTCTCTACAACCTCCTTTCAGGTACTTGTAGAGGGTGATAAGGTCTCCCCTCAGCCTCCTCCAAGCTAAACAACCCCAGTTCCCTCAGTCATTCCTCATAAGATTTGTCCTCCAGACCCCTCACCAGCTTTGTAGCCCTTCTCTGGACATGCTCCAACACCTTAATGTCCTTCTTTTAGTGAGGGGCCCAAAACTGAACGCAGTACTCGATGTGGGGCCTTACCAGTGCCGAGTACAGGGGGATGATCGCTTCCCTAGTCCTGCTCACCACACTATTCCTGATACAAGCCAGGATGCTGTTGGCCTTCTTGGCCACCTGGGCACACTGCTGGCTCATATTCAGCCAGCTGTCCACCAACACCCCCAGGTCCTTTTCTGCCGGGCAGCCCCCCTAACTTTGTGTGAACAAAGTTAGCTATGTCAGTTCAAAGGTCAGTATCTCAAAAAATTAAGGCTGCATCAAGTCTCATTTCCTCACTGATTGTCCCGGCAAAAAATGAAGCTTACAATGGCATAGTAACCAAATCATATCTAAGAAATAGCAACCCAAAAAAACAGCTTTCTGTGGCATGTTACCTACATTATACACGTAATATGTAGCATCCATTTTCAAATCAGTTTTTATTATCTGTCTGTCACCATTTAAAATTACAGATACTGATCACATAAGGAGGAAAATAACAATATTAAAAGAAATCTCACCATGTCCAGCATTAGTTGTACGACCTCTGCCAGGGAGTGTCCCGTCAAGGGGAGCCTGTTCTTTCATTATGTTCCAGTCAGCGTCACCCAGGCTTAGCGGCTTCCATCCACAGAGGTCAGTCTCAAAACCGCATATAGTGTAATTAGCTGTTGTAAGAAAAACAACAACAAGCAATCATTAAGTTGAATTTACTACAACAGTTTAATGCCAGAGCTATGACTGGTTTGTATTTGGATGTACAGGGAGTCTTAAAAAGGTGCTGGTATGGTTCACTGAAAGGCCATTATTATGATGGACAAAAAGTTCTAGAGTACAGGTAGCAGGTCAGGCAGGCCCTTCTCTTCTTAATCAAACTCAGAACCATGAAGGGAACCACCTATAAGAGAATAAACTATATCAAATTAAATATGAGGCCTGTACATAGGCTGCTGATCAATTATGAAAGCAATATTGTATATTTTTAAAAGATGAATTTTACTCTAAATTTAATTATGAATAAGTGGAAAAAAATCAAATTTATTTAGTGCTTTAAATGCACTGAAAGTAAAGATGAATTAAGCTTCCACTTAATTTATTTTTGAAAATGAGATTTAAATTTATGAATTATTTAGGTCTCCTAGAAATTTTTATTGCAAAGTAAAAGACCATTTTCTCAGTTTGTATGGGTTAGACCAACTTAAACTGTCATACAATCTCACACACTCTTTCATTTCTTGAATGAAATTAAATATTTTGGTAACAAAATAATATAATCAAAGCATTTTCTTTCCTAGTCCAGAACAGCTTCACAAAGTGCTACGCTTAACTCTTCGGGTCACATATCACAATTGTAAAAATTGCTTTTGAACTATACTTGGCACTTTCCAGACTTCATGGCACATTTATCCCACCATGTCAGCCTCAGACATGATTATACATATTACTCCAATTTTCAGATTGCACAAAACCAAAATTAAATGCTTCTTTTTTGAAGCACCACGGTAGTAAATCTCCATAGTAAAGATCTTCCTCATAAAAAGGTTATTTGAGCAGTTAAATCCCAAGGTACAAAATAAATCACAAATATCAATATCTCCTATATGGATTCACTATATACATTAAAATTCAATGGAACATCTTTTTCTGTTTAGTGCAGTATATTAGTTAAACAGGAAACTTATTTGACTTTTTTAATTTCAGAATTCTTATGCTTTTGGCAAGGTACCTTGTTAATTAAACTTCAATTCCTAATACATTAAGGTAGAATATGCACACAGATATCAAAGACTGTTTTGCTGTACGGTAATTAGTGCTACGTCTAGGCATTGTGCTTTCCTTAGCTAAGTGGTCTTGAGAGAACCAACGTGACACAAAAAAGCAAACATTCTTTGCTTAAAAATAGCTTTCCTTGGGCTTCCCTGAACCCTTCAAAAGGTCTTCTGAATAAGAAACTGATTGCAGTGCCTGCATAGTAATATCCAAAAAGACATCAATAAATGACCTCGTAGACACAAAGCATACTAAGCAACCAAAAAACTGTTCCTGGAAGGAAAATGCCAAGCAAAAGTTAAAATAATGGTTTAAATATGAAAGAGAAATCAATACAGTACTAACGATTAATATTTTACAGCTCAACAAGGTATTTAGCATGGGATTTTTCTTTTAATTATTATTTTCTTTTAACTAGAGGTACATAGGACTCTGAGAAGAGTTGTTATCGTAATGTGAACAACATCTTTCATGTCCTGGTGACACCTGATCTGTTATCATTTAATGTGGCTCAATACCAGGCTCGGGGCTTTTCACTGGCTCAGAGTGAAGAGCTGACTGTTGAAGCTACATTTGGAAATTGTACACTAAAAGAACTGGTGAAGCAGCAAGGCTGTGACCAGACGGAGCCCATCACTGCCCTTGATGTTTAACAGGAAAAGGAGAAGTCTGGTGAAATCATCATTTCTTACATTGGTAAGCCACCAGTACAATTTCTTCCAACACTATGGATTAGAAAGAAATGTATAAACATCATCTTTTACATTGAATGTACAAGCAGTGGGAAAAATAAAAAAAAGACATGCACACAGAAAAAGATGTAATTCCAAATCAAAAATTATTTTGCCCAGTCATTTTTTCAAACTTTATTCAAATCTGAACACAATTATAAAGGTAGGAAGAACATTCATGGTGGTGTGTTGTTTATTTGGGGTGGTTTTTTTTTTTTGGGGGTGGGGGGAGGGGGGGGGGGGGGATGGGAATAAAAAATGTGGCTCCAGTTTACTAAATTGTGATAATGTTGACCATTACACTTTTTTTTTTTTTTTAAATTACAAGCTCTATAGCAACAGTCATGCAGAGACACAGGGCCAGCGTCACTTACCAAGCCCAAGTGTTCCCCCATATGTAGTTTCTGGAAGTAACACTTCATTTTTAAAAGTATTAATATGTTAGGGAATAGTTAGACTATAAACGTAAGTTAAACCCTTTTGTCTGACTTAAGAGTTTCACTTAAATTTTATCCCTACTTAATTCTAAAAAACTTAAGGGGTGCTTCTAAATGTTTAATCAAGCTTGAAAAAAAGTTCTGTGCTTTGGCTGAAACCCAAATCCAAATGAGACAGTTTCTCAGTGTATTTTTATATTGCTCAAACATTAATAAACTCTGAGAAATGCTCCTTTCCCATCAAAACAGTGCATAATTTTTATTATTCACAGCCTTTTTCTACGTTTTTATTTGAACATTCAAGTGATTATAGTGAATGTTTCATTATCCGTAGCTGGAAAAAGGTGACTGCACAACCTACATTTTTTTGAGGAGTAATACTGCAGTTATGTCAGTTAAACAGGCAGTAAAGCATATTTCTGGTATATTACGTCCTTTCCTACTGCACCTCTTACTATCAGAGCTTATGGTTATATCTTATTGGGAAGACTTCACTGGATTCAAATTGCAGAGTTTCCACATTCTGAAAGCAAAACCAGTTAATTCTCATTTTTGGACATTCTTCTATTTATAATTTGTCAAAACAGAAAGTAAATTAGAAAGGAAAAAACAACCTGCATTCATCTTAATAACAAGCCAAATCTCAATTATTTTTTTTTTTCATATGAGTATACCAGTATATCTCAACTAGTCAAAGAGTAAATTATTACACCAGCTTTGCAAAAGCAATGACTCTGGGATGTAACCAGGAGTAAAAAAACATTCCCCAAACACATCTTGAATTTCAAGAAATAAGTAAAGCTTCCTAAAGCCATAAAATACACTGGAAAGATTTTTCAGTTAATATGAAACATCTTCCAACATGTGATTTTTTTTTTTTTTTTAAAGAAACAGGAAACAAAGTACATATTCCAAGAGCACTGGGAGGTTAAGTGGAAATGCTTTTTCTTTGACTAGCTTACTCTACCTATCCCAGCTCCTCTTGATCCTCCGGGGGGAAAAACAAAGCTAGGCTGGGTTACCAGCCAATAAACACTGCTTCGACTTTGCTAGCCTGCAACCGGATGAAGATTTTCAATCTTACTCTGGCAGTTTAATCAAATCAACACAACTGGGGACACACAGATCGTCTCTCCATCGGGCTGTTGTTTCCCCAACTAATAGTATTGTATGAGGAGGGCTGCCACCCTCGCTGAGTGTGGCAGCACCCAAGCTTCTATGGAATTTGGGATATAAACTGATCTGTATGATCAGTGACCAAAGCACCTCTGCGTGATTACTGTCATTAATATTTTTCCATTTCTGGTGGACATTTAATGTCATTTTGGGAAAGGGAAGGGTTATACATATACCTTTTTACTACCTGTGTGTATTCCCTACCAGTTTGTGACTAGTTTTATTTCTCTATAATTTGATAAAGGATTCATGCAGAAAGATCACAGATGGTCACAGGTCATCTAGCCTGAACTTCCGTATGTCATTAGGCAGATCTCTCATAACACCCTAGTCTCTTAGGTGAGATGGCCTCATCTCCTTCTGAAACTACTCAGTTACCTTGCTTAGGGTTAAGAGACTGGTGGTGTTAAGAGAATCTCATGTCGACCATGGGTGAGCAGAGGGTACACTTACTTTGAGCTAACTGCTCTGGTGAAACACAAAGACAATGCTACACAGTGTTCATAAGCAATGAAGAACTCTGTGAAAATAATATGGGCGTAGCTTCTTTTTCTCCACATGTACATACAAGATTGATGGACGGATACCGACAATTCCAGACAATTAATGTGTCACAGGAAATACACAAATGTGTAGTAAAAAAAAAAGTTTCAGACTAAAAAATGCTTTTTCTACTTTCAAGTTGACTGGTAATAAAAGGATTTGCATATGTGTTCAACTGCTGTAGAAGGTTTCAAGGATTTGCAATTGTAAATTGCTGTACTGTAAATGAAATGCAGTAAAAGGTACAGGACTTTAAAATTATACAAGTTTCCTTCACTCTACGTATTTTCTATTCATAAATTATACAAATCCTATGAAAGGCTGAGAATATTTAAGCTAATACTAGAGAGGCAAAATTGAAACCAGATGAGTTAAAGACAGCTGTTTTAAGGAAGCTTCTAATTAAGTTAAACGAAAAGGGATGCTCTTGCAGAAACAGCTGTAGGATGTCCCACCCCACAATCATTTTTAATCTGTATGAATACTGAGGAGTAATTAATTTCCAGAAACACTACTGTATCAAAGTGTGATGTCACTTGAAAATAGCAAGCGTTTCCTAGGCTTCTTGCCAAGTTGCTAGGATTGCTAGCTACTGATTCATTTGTGATGCTTTTATATGCATTGTGTAAGTTATGTATAAATAATGTATAATAATATTAAGTATAATGCTTTAAATATTTGTTTGGCGTGGCATTTAGTACAAAACTTCCTTTATATTAGGTAAGAAATAAAGCATGAAAGGGGTCTTTTTAATCCTTTAAAATGATCTAAATACTGTATCTCACTTTCTGTTTTGAATATATTAACTAGGTTTTGATAAATTATTATCAGTCACTGTGAAATAAGAAATTTAGAAGTGACCTCAAATAAGCAGTGTCAAGTAAGACAATGAAAATGTAGGATTTAATACTAAAAACATTAATTTCATAATTTGTCACTTCATTAGATTCATTCATTTCAACAAAACTACTCAAATAAAGGTGGTTAGTCATATGCACAATTGTTTCCTAGACAAATGCATAATTTTTTGAGACTTTCAAGTCTCGTATACTTAAATATATATTTATATATAGGCAGAGATTAAACAGAAAGTTTAAGAATAATTGTGAAACGTATGTATTTATTCTTCTAATAAATCGTGTTATTGTAAGACCATTCATGCCAAGTTAACATGAGTAAAGAGAAACGTAATTTTTCCTTCCCCATTATAATGAAGAAAAGAAAATCCTCAAAGAAGAAGGAAATCCTTCACATTGCTAGGTAACAGCTGTCTGCCTTTGTTTTCATTCAGTATGGAGAACTGTCAGCTCTTTCAGGACATGAGAGTACTTCATCAAAGGAAACTACTGAGGATATGTCCAAGGATAGATGCTAAAACACCTAAAAGAACAGAGGCTAAAATACGCACTATTGTACCAGATAGGATTTTTTTCTGAAAATTAATGTGAATAAATGTAGCCCATTCTAAATATCAAGGAGGACAATTTCAATATCAAGTGGAAAATGTACCACATAAGAGGAAAAGAACAAAGGACAGAAGTAAAGGATGATTTTTCCTTTAGGTCTCCTTTGCTCAAGACTGCAAAAAGTGTCAGAAAGATGAATTTTCTAAGCCAACCAAACTGCTGAAGAGCTAAATTCCACCTTTAGGGTCCTCTTTCCTGAAAAGGAGTCTGTGAAGTATACAAGACAATATTAGCCATTAAAATGGGCCAACTTTAAAAAACAGTTATTGTTAAAGATGGCTGTTTTTTTCTTCTCTTTCTTCTCAGCCAGCAGCAGAGCAACATGCAACTGCTATGGGTTACTTATATTTTTGAAAAGCACCTCTTTTTACCCTTTTTTTGAGGGAAAGAGTATACTTTTGTGCAATGCTCAAACACATGATACATCTTCAACCTGCGAATGCCTCCACACAGAGTGAAGCATGCAATCCCTATGTCTCAGGTTCAACTGAGTGGGATATTTTCTTTAAACTGAAATACACTAGGAGTTAGAGGAGAACCAGTGCCACGTGTTAAACCAAGGGTAACTGCAGAAACAGCAGCAGATAGTGGAGTGCTGGGGTGAGCTATCAGAGGGTTTTGCACTGGCTGGGCCTCCCGTCAGTCCTTGCCCCAGCACCCTAATTCTGGAGGTGCCACAAAGGACAGTGTTGAGACCCTCAGGCCATTCTGACTTGTTCTTTCTTCTGCTTACTCTCCAGTTCTTCTGGTCCATCCACACGAGCATGACGGAAACAATATTCTCAAGACTGAGTCCCACTGTGATCTTTCTTTAAGTCTAAAATACTGACTATATCTAGGTTATTTCATCTTTCAGTTACACAATGCCAATGTCCAGTGTCTGAGGCACAGGCATAAAAATAAAATAAGAAAGTGTAATTCATTGCATGCGAAATATAATTGTCTGTAAGTTTTGAGGGTTATCTTTATTTTCACTTTGTGTAGTACTATTAGCAGCTACCCTTCAACTGGAACAATTATTTTTCATCCTCCTTATAAATCTTAAAATTATTCTTCAATATTCCCCGTCATGATTCACCACAATTCTCTCACATCGCTACTGAAGTGGGAACACTAAATAGGTGAGAAATAAAGTCCAATTTATAAAGTACTATTCACTTTCATTCCATGAAAATGAATGAAAAGAGCATGAGAAGACTCTCTGCACTCCTACCAGCACACACACAGAGCTAGCAGCGTAGGGTCAAGTCAAAGGGGTTCCTCTATAGACTTTCATATTGGCTTAGACTCCACCCAGAGATAAAACAGTATAGACCTAGCTATTTAAAATGTAATTTCAACATTTGCACATATTACTGATTTCAGACATGGCTCCTGCATGACTATTTAGGCAATTGAAAAGATTAAAGGTTCAGACCGTGAGTTAAAAAAACCTCATAGTCACAAATAGTTGCTAAAATCTCCTCACGAAATTTGAAAATAAAAGATTATTAGTGTCCTTTATCCTGCTTATCCTGAGTGTCACTAAAAGTTTTAATTGCCGCCTCCCAGAGGCAATGTAATTAATTATACGTGCACAATTTTCATCTATAATACACATTTAAGTGTTACTACCATGGTCAAACATGCATATAGATGTGTGCTGTATAATATTCATTTTAGAAGGAACAGGATCCCTAAAGCTACTTTCACATGGAGCTCTAAAGCCTTTCAGAATTACTAGAGACATCTTCCAGTAATTTTAATTTCTTTTTCCTCTTGATTGTACAGTAGAAACTGTGGCTTCTAAGCAAAGTTACCTTCAATTGAAAATAGCACGAGAAACATATAGCTCCTGAACTGTAGCTGATTTGTATAGTGATTTGAATCACCATTCAAATATCATGTCACTTAATGAATTTTCTGACAATAACTCATAGACAGTCTAAACTAGGAAGGTGTTCAAACAACAAACCCCAAGGCAGATTTCAGTCTCTCTCAAGTTAGAGAAGTAGAAGTCATAAATGTTGTATGTAGGGAATACATTTAGGAAAAAATAGGCAAAATGGTGCATTTCTGCAGACACTTAAAAAATTATTATCTGGATCCAAAACTTATTGATCAGGCCAGTCAGAGAAATAGAAAGCAATGGGAAGAAGAAAAATGCATGACAGAAAATGCTATAAACACTGTCACTAACCTGTACATCATTAAATATTCTTGTGAAAAGAAGCCATATAAATAATAACTAAGTCTTTAGTCATTTCTTGGATAGACCTGTTAGGTTTCACAATACTCATCAGCACATCGTCCTTCTAAAGCAATGCAATTCACTTACAGCAGGCTGCTGGATCTTCATCACTGCCATCAGAACAATCTGGGTGAGAGTCGCAGGCGGATCCAGGCTCCGTGGACTGCCCATCAGTGCAGGTGAATTCTTCTAAGGGGCAGAAACCTGGTGGCTCTGATGGTGTAGCATCCAAGAGCTGGATGCTATTCAAACATATGAAACTTGTCCTGCTCTGGAATGTTCCTTTAAACATAAGCTGTGGATTGTTACAGGTAAAATATTTGCATTAAAAGACAACAAACTGATTTTTATTTCCATAAACCAGGCATGTCCTGTGTGTAAAAAGCACTGGATATTTTCCATTACAAAACCATGAGAAATTTTCAATCAGAAGCTGAAATTTTGTATGACTACCTCATGTTGAATTTTCTGAAAATTTTCAGCTAAAAAAAATTTAACTAATTCCAAGAATGAAGTTAAGTAGAAGCCTATTTTAAAGAAAAACTCCTAATCTCGTAACCATTTGGTTAAAAAGTTGCAACACCTTTGTGCTTCAGAAGAGTGACCTGAAATGTAACATACTAAAGACTCCATCTTCTGCTCTGAAGTCTCTTCAGAACCTTGTTTTGCAGATGTCCAAGAGAAAAAAATTTCAGTTACCCTCACTGGTGAATAAAATGGGTTAGGAACAGTCCTTGGACACCAATTCCAACAGCATAGCTTAACAACCGCTATCTCTTTCACCACTTAGGATGGCTGCATTTAGCATATGCAGTGGGATTGGTTCCTGACTGCTGGTAACCCTTAAAACTGTTCCAGGCACTGTCTGGGAGATGGCCCATTTGCTTGAGTTAAAACCTTGGCAGGGACCAAGCTAATTTTTTAATTGTATGGGCTATTACATCTCAATCCTTGGGCCTGTGCCCTGGCCCTGCTTATTTTAGTGCTATTGGCATAGACATAGAGATTCAAGGAGCATTTCTGTCTCCTACAGAGCTCCCTTATGTTGATCAGATTTTACACAAGCTGATTTAGAGCAACAAAGGTACAGAAGAACGTCTCTTGCTGCTGGCCACTGTGGAGCCCAGCTATGCTGGGTCTCAAAGCAAGGACATTAACCTACTTGTACTCTCCAAGTTTCTTTTACCCAAGCTAAAGCAGCAAGCAGGAGGAGGCAAGCTTGGACTCATTAGAAAGATGAAGATTGCAATGAAAGAAAGCACTGAGAGGCATAGGCAATCCAGGAGGTTCTTGGATTGCATTGAGGACAACTTCCTTCTCCAAGTGGTTGAGGAGCCAACGAGGAGAAGAGCTATGCTGGATCTTGTCCTTACCAACAAGGAGGGGCTGGTAGACAGTGTAAAACTCAAGGGTATCCTGGGCTGTAGTGACCATGAAATGGTCGAGTTCGAGATCCTCGAGGCAGCGAGGAAGGTGCACAGCAGGCTGACCACCTTGGACTTTGGGAGAGCTGACTTTGGCCTCTTGAAGAACCTGCTTGGTATGGTGCCATGGGATGAAGTGCTGGAGAGAAGAGGGGCCCAAGAAAGTTGGTTAAAATTCAAGGACCACCTCCTCCAAGCTCAGGAGCAATGCATCCCTACAAAGAGGAAGGCAGGCAGAAAAGCCAGGAGGCCTGCATGGATGAACAAGGAGCTCCTGGACATGACCAAAAGGAAAAAGGAGGCCTAGAGGGAGTGGAAACAGGGGCGGGTAGCCTGGGAGGAATACAGAGGAATCGTTCGAGTAGCCAGGGATCGGGTTAGACAAGCTAAAGCCCAGATAGAACTAAATCTGGCCAGGGACGTTAAGACAAACAAAAAATCCTTCTTTAAGTATGTCAACAAGAAAAGAACGACTAAGGAAAATGTGGGCCCTCTCTGGAAGGAAACGCAAGAACTGGTTACCTGGGACAGAGACAGAGCTGAGGTACTCAATGACTTCTTTGTCTTCACTGGCAAGGACTGCAGCCACGCTGCCCATGATGCAGAACACAAAGGCGAGGATTAACAACCCCATGCAGCACTACAGGATTGGGGTGGAATGGCTTGAAAGTTGCCCTGCAGAAAAGGACCTGGGGGTGTTGGTGGACAGCCGGCTGAATATGAGCCAGCAGTGTGCCCAGGTGGCCAAGAAGGCCAACAGCATCCTGGCTTGTATCAGGAATAGTGTGGTGAGCAGGAGTAGGGAAGTGATCATCCCCCTGTACTCCGCACTGGTGAGGCCTTTTCACTGAAAGGGTTATTAAACATTGGAACAGGCTACCCAGGGAGGTGGTGGATTCACCATCCCTGGAGGTGTTTAAAAAAAGGGTGGATGTGGTACTTGGGGACATGGTTTAGAAGTGTTTTTTGTCAGGGTAGGTTAATGGTTGGACTTGATGATCTTAAAGGTCCCTTCCAACCTCAGCAATTCTATGATTCTATGATTGAGACAATGAGGAACCGGCCACTGTAGGTGAAGATCAAGTGTGAGACCATCTGAGGAACCTGAACATGCACAAGTCCATGGGACCTGATGAGATACATCCGCGGGTTCTGAGGGAACTGGCAGATGAAGTCGCTAAGCCACTAGCCATCATATTTAAGAAGTCGTGGCGGACTCACGAGGTTCCTGCCGACTGGAAAAAGGGAAACGTAACCCCTATTTTCAAAAAGGGAAATAAGGAAGACCCAGGGAATTACAGGCCAGTCAGTCTCACCTCTGTGCCTGACAAGATCATGGAGCAGATCCTCCTGGAAACTCTGCTGAGGCACGTAGAAAACAAGGAGGTGATTGGTGACAGCCAGCATGGCTTCACCAAGGACAAGTCATGCCTGACAAATTTGGTGGCCTTCTACGAAGGGGTTACAGCAACAGTGGACAAGGGAAGATCAACTGATGTCATGTACCTGGACTTGTGCAAAGCGTTTGACACTGTCCCACATGATATCCTGGTCTCTAAATTGAAGAGACATGGATTTGACAAATGGACCACTCAGTGGATAAAGAACTGGCCGGACGGTCACACTCAAAGAGTTGTAGTCAACGGCTCGATGTCCAAGTGGAGAGCAGTGATGAGTGGCATTCCTCAGGGGTCAGTACTGGGGCCTGTACTGTTCAACATCTTTGTCAGCGACATGGACAGTGGGGTCGAGTGCACCCTCAGCAAGTTTGCCAATGATACCAAGCTCTTTGGTGAGGTAGACACACTGGAGGGGAGGAGAGGGATGCCATCCAGGGGGACTTGGACAGGCTGGAGAGGTGGGCCCAAGCCAACCTCATGCAGCTCAACAAGGCCAAGTGCAAGGTCCTACATCTGGGTCAGGGCAACCCCAAGCACAAATACAAGGTCCTTTCCAACTCTAAACCATTCTATGATTCTATGGAAGAGGCAGAAAGCACAGTGGAAGGGAAGTTGCACAAGAGTATCCAACAAAATGGAAGAAAACTAGAACAGATGTGGTTTGGGGCATGAGCAGAAGACTAACACACTCGCTGAATCACGGGAATTAAGTTGGAGTGAAATCTCAAGAGGCATTTTTCTTTCTATGCAATAAGGATGATATATGTTATCTTCCTCTGAGACAATTTCTTCAAAATGACAAAAGCCTTCTAATACTCTCCATTCTTTACCAGTTCAAACAGCAGAATGCTACGCTGAAAACATTACATAGTCACATAACTAAAGACAGTAAATTTCCTTCCCTAAGAAAAAGTTATCCTGCTGTCTTTGTACAAGAATTCATGGGTTTGGCTTTCTACATATATAAATAAGACCTTAGCAGCCTTTTGGGGCTTTATTTTTAGATGCTATAGATAGTGTTACTACACATATGGTTGTTTATTCACACTTGTCCTTGTGGGAAAAGGAAAGACAGGCAACAACGGCTACTTATAACCTACCAGCTTGCTGAAATGCATTCATTCTAATATATGTCAAAATGTCAAGTCCTGCAGTGGGCTTAGTCTTTGTGCTTTCACAGAGATTACATTTCCAGCTGATTGCCGAGACAGTAAAATATGATGGTTATTTACAGAATTATGAAAAAAAAGTAAACGTAAAATTACTTAAAATAGAAACTTGTAAATAAATTTCAGAATTCGGTAGCTGCAACTTTGTGTTCTTCTTTATGCCTCAAAATTCAAGGGGAAGATATTCTCTCATAGTACTAGTTTACATCATTTGACTGAAATCCCACAAATGTCATTCACACCATCTCAATTAATAGCATTTATATTTAAATGAGTTGGGAACACCTGAGACAGACTCAGATGACTAAAGAAAACATGGTGAGATTTGAATTCCTTTTCTTACATGTGATTAAAAAGCAGCAGCTTCAACAGGATGGTTGTGTAGATGTTTTGTTGAGCTGTAACCAGAGCTTTACTCATACTGAAGCAATGAAGAACAACCAGACCTTCAGCATACGTATCATTTTAACAAATTTTTAAGTTTCCTAGAAGCTTTTTAAACAATCAGGTAAAGCATCTTCAAAAACTGAGCACGTGCCTTTTTCATTCATACCTTTAATTGTTCTAGCCCTGTTGGTAGCTGTAGATCCACTTTGACCCATTCCTTCTTAGTCATGATGTTGGTTTCCCATAAGACATGTTCCTCCTGTAAAATGTAGAATATGATGTTATAAAGCTAAATTTTGTTCCTCTATAAATTACCAAGGCCATTTCTTGTCCTCTTTTCATATCCTAGCCATATGACCACTATATACAAAATTGCTCTATGTGGGGAAATAGAGCTTCACATACTCATTTGCAATCTTTGCACTGAAACAGGACATGTTTACTGTGATTAAACAGGCTAATAATATAATTATCAGGAGGTGGCTTGGTAGAATTAAAGTGAATTAATATGTAAATTAAACCATGTTATTGCTGAATTTAACAATATGTTTCCATGGTGCTCTCTACATTATTTTCTTTTTCATAAATAACCGCTGATATTATGTTGTGTTATAATTAGATTTAGTTTCCTTAGAACTGAATTTGGGGTCTGTCAAAATTACCCAATCAACTGTGCTAAAAACTTTTTTCTTTTTTGTTTTTAAAAAACCTGTAAGGCAAACAGGCAAAGTACTACCTAAGGAATACTAGGTCATGTCCTGAGTTACCTCAATCCCCATTTTCACTCCGCCTCCTGAGACTCACAGCGAGATTTCCAAATATGGTAAGGCTCCTTTTACGCAAGCACTCCAAGCCCTTTTGTTTCAATAATCTGACAAAAATATCTCATGCTCATTCTGCTTCTGGTCATGATCCTAACTGGAACATGCTGAGGCCAGTATAAAGAAAAGAAATGTAACGATGTGAACTTTACATCTCTAAATAAAATCTTTTCAAGAATCAACTGAAAAATAGAGCAAATCCAGAAAGACAGAAAATAAAGCAGGAAAAGTTAATATAGTTTATACATACAAACATTCTTACCATTACAAGTATCAATAGCGCGACCCCTTTTTAGGATACTGTGCAAGGTAATGCTCATACCTTTTCCACAAAGGATATTGCCGAATTACAGGCAGTTCAGAAAAAGATGTGAAGCAGGGCAAGATAAATGTCTCTTGTATGGAGAGAAATTGAGAGGATAAAATCAATTTACCTTACAGGAGATGAATAAAAGGGGATATGATAGGTATGTGAAATGTTATCAATACTATAGACAAGGACAGTTATCTCTTTTCTTGTCTTGCAATATAAAAAAGAGGAGGAAGATGCTGTCTACTGCTTGGTAGACCGCGAGGTCTGAGCCAACAGAACAACACTGATACGATTTGTGACGAATAGCCAATTACTTATGCCCTTTTCTTACCAAGGCTTCAACTCTTATGAAATATTAGCAAACTTGGAAGACTAAATCTTTATTGAATGTGAAAGATCAATTTTGGAAAACCACAAGACAGGGCCAAGCCAATATCCCAATTTCGAACACTACATGACATAGGAGATCAAATTTGGATAAACCACATGACATACTTGATTTCAGAAATAAAAATCCTCTGTGAATTTCCACATCAGTATAGGATATAAGTATTTGTCAACTCAGCAAAATTCCTTCAATGTCAAGGAAACTTCATTCTGCTTAAAACTTGCTTCATTTTGCTAAATAATTCAGCTTCCAAAGAAAATTAGTTAACAGTATGAGCCTACAATAGCCACATATAAGGCAAAGAAAAGGATGTACTAGGAACCATAAATGGCAGGTTAAAACCGTAGCCTGTGGTTAAATGTCTGCTTTTAGAAATACTTTACTTAATGTATTCCCTGACACGTACATATATGAACCCTTCAAACACATTTGTATACCTTGTGGGAACACTCTACATTTGCTGTTTGTAGTGATTGGATACACCTGGATACTATAAATTTATTCTCATTCAATTAGCAGCTTAAATATCCATTCCCATGACCATCTTTCTCCCCAAAATTATTTTAATAAAAATGGCTTGTAGCAGTAAACTTGAGTTTTCTGTGCATGTGCTAGTATCCAGACCTTCTAGGGATTTTTTTTACATTGAAAGCTGTAAATCACCTCAGAGGCAACAACTTTTTTAACTGGCTGTTGTTCCAGACAGACATTTCCCTCTGATTTTATACAGCTCTAATAAACCAATTAACATTATTTCCCTTCCTCACAAAATTTTCTCTGTTGTATTCTTCCTGCCTGTCAGATTCTTCCACGTTTTTGATACAAATGGGTTAACCCTTCTAACACAATCCTTGTGTCTCTAGCCTTCTTTTAAAATGTTGAATGTATTGCTTTTCCAGTACTTTCCCTCAAGATTTATTTTGGTGATGCGGGGGAACAGGTGCTCAAAACACCTTCACTCTATTCCCCTTAATGTGAAATATTAATATCTATAAACAATTTTTTGTCAAACTGAAATGGGGGAGAATTGTTTCTTTTTCCTGCAATGTTTTTTTTTCCAAGATAATACTACTCAGAACTGAAGGACATTTCTCTACAGATACATTCACTGCTGTGCAACTGCACTCATCATTTTGTCTCTGCTTCTCTCATTTCAGACAGTAATTTGGAACAAATGCTTACTTGTTCCCCCACAATGATTAATGGGTCACCTTTAACTTCTGCAGAGGAGTGTACTTGCATGGTTTTTGCAAGTGTTTCTGAACACTTACAGAAATTTTAGTGCATTAGGGTACAAATATGCTTGCATATATAAACATCAGTTGAAATTATCTTTTATTGTGCGGTGTCCATCTGTTTTGTAAGCCATACAAGACATAAATACTAAGAAAATAGAAGGAAGAAATATAAGCCCATTATTTAATAGGAGGAATGAGCAAGTAAAGAATGGCACGTGATAGACCAACGTCAAAATTATCTTCTTTGGTTTCAGTTTTCACAGGAAAGTTTTAAATTAATCAGAAAGTTAACAGATGGTTAATATTGCCAATATTTTATTTTAGTAAGAGAGGTGATATTTCCAAACGTGAATGCAAACACAGACTGGAATAGAAGAACAACATTACAAATATATATAAGTCAGAAGTACTGAAACCAGAAGGGAATCAAGCAGTTTTAAGTAAAGGTTGCATAATGGGAGGAATATCTTACTATCAACAACTAACTCTGGGAACCTGAGGAGAACGTGTGGGAAACTAGAGAACTGGGAGAACAAAGGATATATATTACAGTTAAGGGAAAGATACAGACTATGCAATTATAGCCAATCAGCTGAAACCTGACAGCTCATACGACTTTGGAACAAATTGCTAACAATAATCTTGTAAGCAGCTAGAGAATTAGAAAGTGAGAAACCTACATTAGCTTTTTCTGATAAGGAGCAAGTCACGTTCAGCCAATGTAATCTATTTTTTTTTTTTTCATCATAAACAGAGTTGAAAAAGTAGAAATTACTTTATTAAAGCTTTTAACATAATCACATAGGACATTCTTCAAGCAAATTAAGGAGATTTGGGGCAGATGGAATGACTGTGAAGTGGGTGTACAAATAGGATCGTATTTGTACAATCAACCTTATTTTCCTTCAAACTAAAAGAAAATGATAATAGGGCTCTGTACAGGTCTGTTCCAGGGCACAACATATATACAGTGCTGACTAACTGTTTGGATAGTGGAATGAAAAATAAAATTTTTAAAAATATGGGTAACGCTAAATTGAGATGAATTACAAGGACTCTGAAAGACATCATTAGAGTTTAAAATAATCTCAGTGTACAAAAACCAGTTTCAAAGCAATAACAAAAAATTCAAAGATATGTAAATCACAATTAGGAAAGAAAAATCAAATAATCAAATGCAGTAGTACCAAAGGAAGAGTAACTTTGCTAAGCCTGAAATAGAACAGGAAGAGTCTTGCAGATTACCATGGACATCGAGTTAAATATAAGTCAACAACAGGTTACTGTTGACAAAAAGAGTCCATTTTTTCCTATCCTTCTTTGTACCCAAGAGCAATTTAAATTCCCCGTCTTCCAACTGATGGCATAATGTCTATATTAGAAAATAAGTTCATTCATCTTTGGCCTCTCTGTGGAAAGGGTGAGGAAGGGTAGGGATACTTTTGCAACATCTGTGGTGCTTGTCCTCCAAGAACTGTACTGAGAACTGTACATTAAACATAATCCAGTCTCTCATTGCATCAGGCCTGTTGGTACTGGGACATCGCAAGAGTTATTCAGAGATAAGAGGTTCTGACCAATAAATATAGTAAAAGGAGGTGCAGGGAAACTGCGTGGTACTGGACGATGCAATTGAGAGGTTATTTTGAATTACAGCCTTCAGGACAGCAGCTCTGCTGTCTTCCAGGGTCAGAATCAGCACTTGGCTCTCGCTTCTGTTTCTCAGTATTTGGTTAGTTTTGAAGACTCATTTGTTTTTTATAAACAACTTAATGATTCAGTAGCAAAATGTGTAAAAGCTACACCTCCCTTCTTTTCAGTTTAAGAAGTCTTAAATATGAGTTTTATTAATGTTAAATATGGGTTTTGGTTTTGAACCTATCAGCAGAAGCCTATGTTTCTGAAGGTTTTTCTGGCAAATTTTGCAGTATGAGTAAGTCATATGAGCTTTAAATAAGTCTATATGCAATAAATACACTTCTCACTGAAGGAGAAATTCAATAACTAAAACACCAACGGCTAAGAGAAGCTGTGGAAACAGAGGAGACTGAACTGATGTAATAACTGCCAAAAACATTCTTCTAAGGAATATGTAAGGAACTGACTAACAATTAAATTTAGGCTCCCAATTCTATGGGAACTCAAATGCCAGATTTCTCAGGTTTTCAGCTCACACAATTTTCTCCGTTTTCAGGGAAAGAAAACTCTTAAATCGGATCCATTAACGCTATTTAGGTGAATCATAGAAATCAGTATTACTTTTCTGTCTCAAGTTTGCCATGGGCATCATACGTGGGAATTTATTGGCAAGTACCATGGCACAAATCTTCATGCATTCTGACCAGAACACCGATTTTGTTATGATTCCCTGATACAGTAATGGGTCATAGAAAAATACAACTATTTCCTTTTATAAATGAAAAATGAGCAAGAGCCTGGAGTTGTTTTCATAAATACTTGAAGACAGAGTGGGAAAGAAATAAGGTCTTCCTATATTTAGACCCCTTGATAGTGTTACACCTCAGGGGTTTTTTTCATCTTATCTTTGTGAATGAAGTGGATCTGTCTTTTTTAATACTTGTATTGTTGGGTGAAACTAATTCAACTCCAACACCAAGATATGAGAGACATTAACTTAATGAGACCAGCTATACTGCTCTTGCTTTCATTAAGTAGCAGTACAATAGCATCAATATTAAGTTATTAAACAAGACTTTCAAAAGGGAACATTCTAACAGCAGAAAGCCTTCGCAAGGCAAAGGAGTTAAGAAAGATGGAAAAAGTAATCATTGCTCAACTGGCATTCGTGCTTCAGTTTGACATGGCTATTTTATCTAATAATAGGTAGAAGAAAGGAAAATTACTGCTCTAAAACATTGGCAAAGCAAATCAGGTGGCTAAGAAAGAGCTTTCCAGACATCCTGAGCCAGCAACTTTTTTTTTTCCTTTGTCTCCACAGCAAAAAACACTTATTTTTCCATTTCCAGAATGGGAAGAAGGCTAGAAAAGCTGTTACTATAGATTTTCCCCATGAAATCGCCAAATTATTTAATTCTGTAATAGTTGGAGTTTGCCCTTGAAGTCTTATTGCAGAACATTCACCCACCAAATTAGTTTATAGCTGAGATGGCAAATACCCAGGTTTTAAAATTGCATAGGTCAATGGGACGATACCAAGTTACTGTTTTGCACAAACGTAGGGTGGAGGCACGTGCTAGCAGGCATCCTTCCCTGCGTTTTGGCTGGTAACACCTGGGCTGCCGTATCTTTACTCTTTGAAAATGAATGCGTGTTTCTTCTTACCCGATCGGTAAACAGCACTGCCTTGAGAACGCTGCTGTCTGCCATGGAGTAATGAAACTGCAAACGGCAACTCTTGCTGGAGCAACGACACGTGGAGCTGTTAAGATAAGCACTTTTGTATAATGCATTGTCATTAGCTTCTAACCACTCAAAATGGCCTGAAAAATAAAAAAGAAAATGCAATTTTTCACAAAACATTTTCATAGACTGAGAAAACATATATAAGGACTGTATTCCTGTAATTAAACGATGGACCCATCCGCACAACAATGGAATCTGATTGTCATGCTGATGATGTGACTTGCATGTCATCTAAGTGTTTCCTATTAAAAAGGTAGATATATATCTTCATTTAACTCACAAATAGCCCCAACCAAGAATTACATCAGTTGACAGAATCTTGAAGTTGTTACTTTGCGTGTTGAAAGCTGTAAACAGTCCCACATTTAGCTCAACCTCCTTACGTTTACAACCATTCAATACCTATGCACAAATTTATTTGGAAATCAGTTTTCTTCCTTCTTCCATTATGGTTTCCCGGAAATATGTTTTTTACAGTAATAGTTCTGGACTAACTCAAAATAAAAAAAAAAAAAAAAAAAAAAAGGCAGGTGGGGAAGCGTTCTGCCTTACTGCTGCAGGAGGCAGTAGCATCTCTGCCATGTAATCAAGGTCTTTACTTCTCAGCCAGAATTTCTGCACCAAGATGTTGGAAGCATATTGTCCTTCCATCTGAAGGAGAAAAGCAATTTGTGCTCTTCTTAACCTACTGCCCCTTATAAAAGAATTCCTACAGAGATCTAAAAGAGTACACCATCCCCTCAACAGTGTCTTATATTTGTCAGAAATAAAAAGGCTAAATACTTTTTATCAAACATATCAGTACGAATACTTTATATCCAGTGTATACTGAGTCACTGAATATTTTGCTGCCCTCTGAAGCAGCTATTAAAATAATAAACAAGGACTCATTAAAGGTCTTCTGTCTGTTATTTCTCTGTTCATGTCTCTAAATACAACTTATCTCAAATGCAGGCGTTACAGTTTATTTCAAGCTGAAGGGATAAAGTGACATTTCACAAGGAAAACATTCAATTTTTTTAAGGGACCCCATTCTTTTCCTTTTATTGCCAGTTTATTCTTTGCATTAAGCAATGTTTTACACTGAAATATGTGGTTGCAATTTCATCGGAATTAGGTTTGTAATTTCATGCCATAGTGGCTAACCTTGATGAAAGGAAACATTATAGATTTAACCCATCATTCCGTTTTACAGAGGTCAACAAAACATCTACACTTCTATGGCTACTGCCTTGTGCAGAAGAGAAATGTGCATCAACATTAGACTTTATACTACCAGCTCTTTATCTAACTTCAGAATTCTCTGATGCCATTATAAAACCAACCAATTTTATTTTCTGAGCCTAATGATAATTAACATTCCTTTTCCTCTTTCAGTTTAAGTTCCTGAATCTTTAAAAACAGGGCAAAGTGGAGCAGACATGATTTTTAGATAAGAAAGCAAGTGAACTACACTAGATAAATAAAAGTTCTATGAAACATCCAGAATGACTGTGTGCCCACAAGCGATACTGACTGTTCTTCAGGGAATATGTTTTATGCAAGTATTGTGCATGCTTCTGAGGCAAATTTCAGAAATTAAGACTCCAGATACTCCTGTCCAGTAAACACTGATTTATTTTGTATTATTTTTTGCCTCTTCTCTATAGCCTGAAAAAGTAGAACCATGTCAGTTTAACTGAACGGGCAATAAACTATGCTAATCTACTTATTTGTTTCCCCTCTTCCAGTTGTCTTCTTTTATTATTATCTTTAGCCAACATCTCTCAAGTAGCTTTCTAAAGATTAATGATATTAGGAACATTTTTCTCTCATTTGTTACAAACTTTGAGGCTCTTCTCTAAGGTCTGAATTTCCCTCAGTCCAAGATGCTGCATAACATGTTAGTGTGTTTGGGCTCCGACCTTCTTTATTTCCCGTTCTCTTGAATTTCCGTGACTTTCTGTTTTTGAAGTGCCACAATTCCCCATGTTTTTACAAGCAGATCAGGAATCCCAGAAAAGCCACGTCATTCCAGCCAATTTGGTAGTAGGATTATCGAGTCACAGAGATGTGTGTGTGTTTCTGGCAAGAGCTGCTGGGATCGTTGCCAGGACAAAGAGTGTCAATATCTTTCCATAAAGCCTTTTATTTTCTCCATGTGGCTGCTTAATCAGGTATTAGATAAACAGACTTGTTTCTTTCAATTTTAAAGAAAAATTTTGTCCGTTATAAGCAAAATCTTTGAGATCTGTGGAAAGATCAGCCACTGACAGCAGTGCAGCCCAACTAGAAGCAGATCTTACAGCTTATTGCTGAGGTGGCCCAGTGTCTTCCTAGATGGGGTGGGCTGGTGAGCCTGCCTGTATCCTGCTACACCAAAAAGTCAAAGCCTATAAATATTTAGTTGTTTGCCTCCATCTTAACCATTTTCCAACTCAAATCTTTTCTTATGCCTACTGTAATTCATGGGTTTGAATTTCACAAAGTACACAACTTTGAGCCTATTCTACTAGTTTTAGAGCACCAGCTGAGCTTTCAGGTAAAATTGAGCCACAGAGTGGGACCCTTTCTTCCCCAGCAGAGAACTGTTCAGTCTCTGAACTGCTTCCCTGCAACCTTCCCACTCAACCATTTTGAGGAAAGAATCTGAACTGAAATTGTTTCTACTCTTTAGAGGTAATTTTTCATGAACTTACAAGTCATGGATGAAATCTTGAAGAATAAAAAAAATTTAGTGGAATCACATTTACTAAAGATTTGGCCTTTTTTTCCTGTTTAAACTTGAGGGATTTTTGTCATTAGTTATCTGAAATGTTAGGTCTAAAAGCCTTAGGGCTTCCTTTGATTTCTTTTTGCATCTCATAATCTTTTTTTTTTTCACTATGGAGAGAATTGGTTTCATTAATTTCTTACTGAAGAAGTGTTACCCCAGATGTAGGAAACTAGATTGATCCAATGTAAGAAGAATGAACTATGGAAACTACATCGCATCCTGGAAATATCAATAAAGGAAAAAAACACCACCAACAAAGTATTTTCTGAACAGTATTGCAGGGGAAAATAAAACCTCTGTAAGAACTTTTGACACTAGAGAAATTAAGAAGAAAAGTAACAGAGAAAGTGCCTACAAGACAACACTGGAGAAAAGAAGCAATAAAAGAACAAAGAAGAAAAGTCCACCAAGGACAGAAAGTATTTTATTAAATTTAAGAATACCAGGAAAGGGGGATTATTCAAAGCCTATAAGCAATCCTTTCTTTATAAATATAATTGTCTAGACCTGTGCTTTATAATTTAGTTTCCTACCTCTCTTCTATTTATAGTAGTGAAAGCTTTGATCAAGATCAGAAACTAAAGCTTAGTCAAGCTCTATTTGCATTGCAAGTTTGAGCCTGCAAGCATGGCATTTTTGCAGTTCGCATACCATTTCTTTAGTTTTTAGAATTTTAGTTAATATTCAACTTTTTCATTTATGCCTCAACAAGTCTGCATGAGTAGAAATACTGAATGTATTAAGAGGGGAGCAATCATAGTTCAGATTTCTCAATACTTTCCAATATTGATGAATTAAATTCTGTGTGTTGTCTTGACAGTTATTTCTTCTCATATTTTCTTTTTTTTTTTCTTTTTTTTCTTTACAACATGGAAGCACGGGGAAGTGCTTCCAAGCAGTTGTTTGTGTTGTCCGTTCAGCCTAGTCAACTACCTGTGCATATTTATACAATAATGCCCAAGCACCTATACAACAGATGTTTCAAAATGTGTTCTGTTTCAGCAAACATTGCTTGTGACCTGGTCCTGTAAAAGACACTTACATAATCTCAGTACTTTTTCTATTAGCACAATATTGCCATAAAAAGGAAATCCATACCCATTAATAGCCCTTGAGGTATCATGTTAAGGTATGGCACTGATATAATGCCTTTCAGGGACACCTTTAAAATAAAATAAAATGAAAAGTCTCATTTTTGTTAGATAGCCCAGTGGAAATTGAAAGGTGCTGTGGCTCTTTTTTTTTTTTTTTTAAAGCTAAGAAAAAATATCTATTATACTGGTCTATGTGCTCACTGTAGTACACGTTAACCTGTAAAAATTCGTCTTAATAGAGTGTATACGCTAAGCACTTCTGGTTCTGGTTGCTATTCCATTATATTTTGACTTACAGTTACTAAAGTGTGTTGAAAAGCATGCCAAAATTTATTTAAAAAATCTTTCCAAAATGAAAACAACATCTAAGCATCCATTCTGCTGCTATCGATGAGATGTACACCCTTTCTGTAGGCTGAAAGTTTAAGCAGTAATCTTCACACTATCAGTTCTTCAAAGCTACATCACAAATTATACCATTACAACTAGTGCTGCTTAACCCCTTTGAAGGCAGTCTCAGTAGACGAGCCCAATGCTTAGCTGGCAAGGTGATACCATTTCACATTACAACACTTAGACATTTATATCCATTAAGCTTTCAAAAACCTTTCCCATAAACCCATAGACAAGCACTACACAGTGACTTCAAAAACAAACCAGTGCTGCTCTTTACTTTTGAAAATTACAGCTGGATTAATTTTGGTTTTAAGAGTAATAAACTATTTTGGATAATAAATGTCTCTATACAACTCCCCTAATTAAAGGTTTGAAGTGAAATTCCTGACTTTTTGCTCCAACATAGTAGTACTACACAAGTAAAACTGCCAAGCATCAAAACCAAAACAAACCAGAAAAGATATACAGGAGGGCTGCAGGCTCAGATGGATTTAATTTAATTTCACCAAACTGTTGCATAGATCTCATAGAAAGAATTAATTGGAGAATATATCAATTATTAGTTTATATGGGAATTCTTACATTGAAATCTTTCACATTTTCCCAGCATGTGTGTTCACAGCACCGTTACAAAATGGTCAAAGCAAAAGCTAATTTAAGTACAAAATACATACAATTACTCTTCATGTTTTTATTCAGTTTCTACATCGGGTCACCATCGTGTCCTGAAAAGCACCGTATTCTTCATGACAGCTTGTAATTGCGCCTTAACTTAAATTTCCCACCTTCAGTGCTGTTGCTCCAGTCGTTCAGGGGGGAACAGGAGGCAGCCTTGTGCCCAGCTTGCAGTCGTGCCCACGCAGCAGGCTCAGCCGGCTGTTCCGAAGGCCACCCGCACACGCCAAGATCAAAACTGGAAGTCTGCGGTGCTAACAGACAAAGAAAAACAGTCACTTAACCTCTTAAGAAGTCATTATTTATGAGACTACTTCCCATTAGAAACGTATGCTTATTAGACTACTTGTCAATACTTCTGCCTCTGGTTACTTCAGAAGAGTTGTGTGTCACCGAGAGCCGTCTAGTATTTCAGGCTGCCATCTTTAATTATACCATTTTAAAAAATCATTGCATAAAGATGGATGCTTCTTTCAGAGCAATGGAGTGCTATTTGTGTTAGCTAGTTGTTGCAACCTTCATGAATTCACTTCTGCGTAGAGAGTTGCCAGGAAACATTAAAAAACGACATGTCATAACAAGAAATGCTTGTTTCTTTTCTAGATGATAGTCACAGAAAAATCACTTCTAACTGAGAATTTAAACTCAGCAACATCTCCATAATACTTGCAACAGAATGCTTCTTTTTAGAACCAAAAAAATTCTGAATAGATCACCACATATTTTCAAGAACTTTTTAAGGGCAAATCATGCCTGACTAACATAGTGACCTTATAGAATGGAGTAACTGCATCAGTGGACAAGGAAAGAGCTACAGATGTCATCTACCTGGACTTCTATAATGCCTTTTATATGGTCCCCCACAACATTCTTACCTCTAAATTGGAGAGATATGGGTTTGATAGATGGACTGTGAGACTGATAACACCGCATCCAAAGAGTTACAGTCAATGGCTCAATGTCCACTTGGAAACCAGTAATGAGTGGTATCCCTCAAGGGTCCATATGGGGACCAATACTGTTAAATATTTTCATTATGACGTAGATAGTGGGATTAAGTGTACCCTCAACAAGTTTGCAGATGACACCTAGCCGAGTAGCGTGGTTGGAATGCTGGAGTGAAGGGATGACATCCAGAGGGACCTTGACAGGCTTGAGGAGTGGGTCCATGTAAACCTCATGAAGTTCAGCAAGGCCAAGTTCAAGATCCTGCACCTGGGTCAGGGCAACCCCCAGTATCAATAAGGGTTGGGGGAAGAAAGGATTGAGAGCAGCCCTGCCGAGGACTTGGGGATGCTGGTGGATGAAAAATTGGACATGAGCTGGCAATGCGCACTTGCAGCCCAGAAAGCCAACCCTGTCCTGGGCTGCATCAAAAGAAGCGTGGCCAAGAGGTTAAGAGAGGTGATTATTCCCCTCTACTCTGCTCTTGTGAAACCCCACCTGTAGTACTGCATCCAACTCTGGTGTCCCTGGCATAAGACAGACATGGACCCATTGGTGCGGGTCCAGAGGAGGGCCACAAAAATTATCAGAGGGCTAGAACACCTCTACAGTAAGACAGGCTGAAAGAGTTGGAGTTAGTCAGCCTGGAGAAGAGAAGGCTCCAGGCAGAACTTATTGTGGCCTTTCAATACTTAAACAGGTCTTATAAGAAAGACGGAGAGACTTTTTACCAAGGCCTGTAATGACAGGACATGGGGCAATGGCTTTAAATTGAGAGTAGATTTTGATAGGATATAAGGAAGAAATTTTTTATGATGATGGTGGTGAGACACTGGAACAGGTTGTCAAAAGAAGTTATGGATGTCCCATTATCAGAAGTGTTCAAGGTCCAGTTGAATAAGGCTTTGAGAAACCTAATCTAGTGGAAGATGTCCCTGCCCATGTCAGTGGGGTTAGACTGGATGATCTTTAAAGGTCCCCTCTAACCCAGACTATTTTATGATTCAATGAAGTTTGAAATGCCAGATTATAGCTACAAAATTTGTGTAATTAATAACGGCTACAGAAAGAAAGTCATGATTTTATGCAGGATTGCACTATGAAACTGGAAGTTCCATTTCTTAATATTATTGCAGGGCAAAGGCAATCTTTTCAATAGCAGTCAGGGTATCTCAGAGAAAACATGGAGATTCCTAACTGTACAGACGAAACACTTTTATGTCAGTATGCATAGACAGTAATGTCTACTGCATCTCAGAATTATTGTTATTCACAGTACTGACATCTCAGTGAAATGTCCTGTCCAACTCATGCTACAAACCTCTCATTTCTTCCTTGTTGCAGTCTTGCATAAACGTGTGCACTTTTTTCAAACCATGTGTATTAAGTGAGAAGAGCTTGGGGAAAACATTTCCCATGGAAAATGCAAATTCTAGAACGGTCTAGAAAAGGATGGATTTTGTCAAACTTCAACACTTGATAAAAGTTGCAAATACTCGCAAAATGTATCAAGCTGCTCTTTAAACACTTTTTAATTATCAAAACAAAATATTTTGATTCATTCTGCATCTTTTTCATTTAGTTGTAAATATTTCTGATGTTGGTTGTTTTGACAATAACCTCAGTCTCTTGGGACAAAATACCTATTTTCCAGCTCTTAATTCTGCAGCATGTCAGGCAACAGTTAAGATTAGTATTTTAGATTTTCCAACTCCCATCCCTGTAGCAGTTCCTCTGAAAGACCCTGCATCTGGTTCTGCACCTGTGATATTAAAGGCAACATCTTTGCATGATTAGAATTAACTAAGGAATTAAGTTTGAGGTGTTTCCAGGTGAAGTATTCATACTGAATTTTTGTCAAAAACTATACATTATAAATAATACATATAAAATTACTCCAGTTTTCCAGAAAAAAAAAATAATCCAACACCTAGCTTTGCAGAGCAGGTATATCACTTTTGCATTACAAGTGATTTAATGAGGACAAAACCCTCACTCTCCCTTATAGCAGTCCACTTTCAGGCTTTGGGGTTATTTGCTTTCATCCCTATGGCAAGATCAGACTGACAGCCTTAAAGTTCTTCGCATATATAGTTCGTCGGGAGCCAAAAGGGAGTTCTGCAGGGCAATCAGACACTTTGATAAGAATATGATGCCCTTGAATAGGTCTACTAAAGGTATAATTAAAGGAGATTTTGTGTTACTTATGTTTTACAGAATAAACTTAATATTTTTTATTTGTCAGCTAAAGTATTTTTTCTACAGTATGTATGCAATTGTATAATAAAAAGCTGTGGTGCTTTTGAGTGATAACTGAAAAAAAATGGCAGCTGCTGGGAAAACTACAAACTAAAGTATGTTAAGTTGCTATACTGAAGACAGAGGTTTGGTTGCTTTTTTTTCGAATGAGGGAATCATAGAATGGTTTGGATTGGAAAGGACCTTGAAGATCATCGAGTCCCAACCCCCCTGCCATAGGCAGGGACACCTCCCACTAGACCAGGTTGCCCAAGGCCGCTTACTGTCTAGCAGAACTGGACAAGAGACTGAAGAGGGGCAGTTGGGGAGACAGCGGAGGGGGAGAATGGAAGATAAAAAAAACTTAAAACTTAATGAAATTATATTTATATTTAGCCACCACAGTTTGTATCAAGAAACTCCTGAAAGCACAAATACTTAAGCTATTTTACTCATGACCCTAAAAGCGCAGCCATATTAATGAATACAAATTCACAGGTCATTTCTTATGTGCATTTACACTGGGATTGAAAATCATGAAGGGTACAATAAAAATGCAAGTTTTAACTACAAATTTCATGCAATTAAAGCGGTCTTCATTTAAAGCACACTTATCAAGACTTTCCATTAGAACTAGAGAAAAAAGTAATGGTTGCTTGAACTTTAAATAAATCTGACCTTTTGTTTTAATTATTGGAAAATGTTCAGTAGTAAAATTCCTCTTTCAGGGAAAAAATGAAGATCCTTTCACCCTGTTTTTGGCTGCTGTGAGCAATTTAGATGTCACCTAATGAAGTTTACTTTCCCTAATGGGGAAGCACAGGATAAGAACTGGTTCTCACTAGAATATACCTAAGGTATCTTAACAGTGTGGCAGCTTAATCTGTATGCCAAACTACATACCTTAACAGCTGCTGTGTAAGGTAAGTTTGACATCTAAATTTATAAGTTCAGCTGAGTATACGCTCTTTCTGTTTCTTTTTTTTTTCCGCTCTCTGAAACAGTATTTCATCTCCATAGCTGATCTTTTTTCAGTTTTGTTTGCTTTAGAAGCACTTTGTTTATGAAAAAAAAAGCCAATATATTTGTACAGAGAGATTTATATCCTCCTGTGGGAGCTGGTTAAGCAACTGTATAGGTTGCTAGAATCTAGCAATGCATTTTTTCCCATTTTAAACCTGCCCTTTAATCTGCAGAAATCCTCCAAGGAACAGAGAGAAGTTGGGAGAATCACACATCTGTTCTCTCTTCATTATCAGTTTCAAATTCATTTTTTCAAAGAAAGCACACTGTAAACTTACCTGAGTTCATAGACAAGTATACCCAAAGCTATAAATTAACACTCATGCTCACTGGAGTAGTACTGATAGAAAACCTCTACAAACCAGAAGAGTAAGATGGACCATGGCGTGAAAATACATAACTTCTGCTTCTGCAATTCTGCTTTGTAAGAAAGTTGAAACATGAAGAGACTGCATGAAGCTCAGTTACCTGAGACTTCATTTCCCCAATACAGATCCCCTTTGAAATAAATACCTATGCCTGCCCGAATCATTACACCAGGATTGGTATCTTGCTCTCACTGTGATCTGCCTACAATTGCTCAACACGTTAATATTTTAATAACCACGTGCATCTCTTTTCAAGAGTTTTTCCTACTGGGAAATCTAGAGAGCTGTATTTTAGACCACAGTACACAAATCACGTAACCTAGCTTGGTTTGTGTCAAACACTGCATTCCATACCTCAAGCTAAATTTAAAGACCAAACCCTCAGTGCCTGTGCTACGACTCGGAGGCAGAAAACAAAGGGGGTGCTTTGAATCAGGAGTGTGCTCATCTGAGGATGTGACATAGGTGCCACACTGCAATCTCCTTGTGCGACAGAGAGCAGCAAGCAATCTCGTTTGTGCTAGTATGGGTTGGATTCCTTTCCCATGAAAATAAGTTGGGTTGAAAAGCAAAATAGGAAATGTTTTGCTAAAGAATCCCGCCATGCGCGGATGGTCTGGCGGCAGAGCTGACCAGCCTGACATTACAGCTCTTGGATGTAGCAGAGCGGAACAAAATAGCCCCGCTACACAGCTGAGAGTCAGGACCTTCAGGCATTTAAAAATACGCACAAGTGCCTTGGGAATCTCCCTAAAGTTGGCTCCGAAGCTTTTCCTGAGCTGGCTGGACACATCAATTCTTTGGCCAAAACCAGTAGATTTTTTCTGCCTGCTGAGGCCTTAGTGCTCTCCCGGCTGCAGGAAGCTACATTTGTACTGTACCAGATTTCTTAAGGTATTTATTGTCATTCTTTGTAACTGCGTTTAGACGCGATATGACAGATGATGGTTTAGAGGAATGCAAATAAGCCGCATGAAAACACTTACAGAGTTAAGAAAGCCTTTGAATACCAAAAGGGTTTCCTTTGTACTTTCTCTTCTAATCCAAGGGAAACACGAAGTAAAATGATCTGTCTCCTGAAAAACAGGCATTCTTACCACATGCCAGAGAACATCCTTCACCGAAAGTAATATCATCAATGGCAACAGTTTCGTCTTGTCTCTGGGTCTCCACCATCCCCCAAAATATAACCTGCAGAGATTAACAACAAGTCAACAAGAAATGGCATTCACCAATGTCACAGACAAGAGAAAAAACCTTCCAAGATATGCCGGTCTAGTCCATAGAGTTTCTATTAGAAATACAAAAACTCAAATCATCCATTTAACAATTTTGGAGGATCAACATCCTGGCTTTTTCACGTATCTGTAGCTTGTCAGTACAGACACATTGTCTAATCTTCTAATTTAAGAGTGCAGTAGTATTTTACAGAAAGGATCTGAAAACCTCAATAAATACATTAAAATCTAAGCAAGGATCACAACAGTTAAGAAATGCAAAGTATTTTGTGTTTTATCAAGCCAATTCCACCAGAGACTCGAAAAGTGAAACTTTTCTGGTTGTTTTCAGAATTTATCAGAGACCTGGAGCAAAGTCAGAGCAACAAACACCATTAGTCAGAAGATTTTTGTCAAGTTTTTAGCCAAAACAAACCTTGAGTAGTACTCGGTCAGCTATTATTCTGTTCTAATGTTACAATGATTTTTTTTTTCCTAACAGTCTTCTATACACAAGAAGCTGCAAAATTTACATTTCCATCTTAAGAACAGATTTCAATCTACATTTTTTAATATAGAGACTACCACAGTTTTTCTGCAGCGATGCAGAAGGAGACTGGTCAACCACAGTCCTTGGGAAAACCCAACAAAACTCACACCGATAAAAACAACCCAACAAATCAATCATATGAATAACACTCCTTATATTATTCCCTAGCCATACCTTGGGACGTTACAGCTCCAGGCTTTTCCATAGTCCTAGAGGTACAAGCTACCTAGAGGTACGTTCTGGCTTTTAATAGTGAATGTACAATGTTAGCTAGATAATAAGTTTTCAAATATTAGCTTTAGAGTTGAGGGACAATTTCGTGCATAGTTTAAGAGACTGTAGCAGAAAACCCACATTTATCCTATAAGTTATCATCAAGACTACATTATTTCTCTGTACATGACACAACTCAGCCAAGGATGCAACCATTAAGTTATCAGTTGGGTTTTTTCTGGGGGTGTGATTATGGGGGGTTTTGTTTGTTTGTTTTTCTTAAGCTGTAGTTGACCTGCACAAGAAGTGTGGCAGCCTGTAAAGTCAAATTAGCCTGGCATTATACAACCAGAGGGAGGTATGATGTTTTCTGATGTATTGCCAGTGAAAGAAAACATGTCTAGTTTATTTATATATATACACATATATACATATTTTATTTTTTTTTAACATATCAAAGAGAAGGATGGCCAGTAACCACTTTCTCTGGCAATTATTCCATGAAGACCATTGTTATCAGACACCAGACATGGACAACTGCACTTTCTAACATAGTAGTGTTAAGAAATAACATCTCCCTGTGTGTTCATACTACTTTGATCACCTGCAGCACAATGGAAAGAATGCAGTTCATTGAAATCCAGAAGTTTTGAAGGAATAGGGTTAATCTTGATATCAGTTTGTGTCTGAAACTCTTTCGATATAACGATGTTTATTTCATTTCATGTTGGTGTGTACTTGGAAAGAATAACTGTGTCACACTAAATATTAATGGCATCATATCACATTCAATAACATGTTTATGAAACACATGTGCAGTACCTTGGAAACACATTCATTTGATTTGTTTTATAAAACAATATTTCAAATTGTTGAATGGTGCTGCAACATGCGTAGATAATGCGCACTTTGATGGCAACACCAGTAGAAGGACAAATAGTATATTCATATTGTCCTTTATATATAGCTTGTAATTAGGGCTTTGTAAGTCAGCGAGACGACGTGATTTAGGCAATGATAAAAGGGTCTTATCTCAATTTTCTGGTGCAAAATCAGAGGTAGCTTGGAGTTCATATTCCACTGGAGCACACAAGGTATTTAACAACTTGTGTTTCCTCAGAACTCATGAACAGTTTGTTTAGTTGGTCAATATAATAACAAGCATGGATTTAAGACATTTGCTTTAAATGTATATGCCATGAACGTCTCTACAAAGAGATCGCTGCTGACCGGTTGTAGACATTCAACACATCCTGGTATTCTGAACACTTGGGAAGTTTCTCCAATGATAAAAGAAAATAATTATTTGTATTTAAAATTTTTGACAACAGGAGGGGACTCAGATGCCCTGAAGTCTATGAAAGGTTTACTACAGACTGACCTAGGAGCTGAGTCAGTGCTGCAACTCTGCACCCATCTCTCTAGAAAAACGTCAGTTCCATTTTTTTCTTCATGATGTCTTAACTTCCCCACTTCCACAATGAAAGAAAATCATGCTAGATGCCTCCAGCTGCTCTTGACTCTAAATAAAATTAGCCAGGCTTTATCTGGCACAGACACCCATCTGTCCTCCCCTGAGGAGGTCAGTCCAGTAATAACCAAACTGATTCCCATCCACATTTATTTGAGCAAGAGATTGGCCAGTTTCCCCTCTCACGCAAAGTCTAGAGCTCTTCAGTCCAAAACCCCATAATGAAAATGTGTACTTAATGACACTACTTGCTCGTGACACTAATTAACGAGTGCTGCCTAAATATGCAATACCTATGGCCGTCAGACCAAATTAACGTTGCAGCTCCATTAGTGGCAAGGAAAGCTGTAGTGGGAATGTAGGTGGGGGTGTAACACAGTTTTTCTCCCAGAAGAGCAGCCACAGGGACAGATTCCTAGAGCAGCAGCAAAGACCAAGTTAAAACATAGGAATCAAGCACGTATACAAAAGTGAACCCCAATCCCAGAACAATTTCCCTTAATTAAGTCTGAGAGACAAAAATTTGTTCTCAATAGAAGAGGCGGAAAGTAGTTTAGGAGAGCAAACCATGATACAGTTCTCCAAAACCCAGTCAAAACATACTGAGCTTGTCTTGTGCTGAGTAATTAAAGCAGTAGTAATATTTGTATTTCAGAATTATCTACAGGCAGAGATTTCTGAAAGCCAAAAAAAAATTCCTATCCTGTAAAGATAATAAAGACTTTTTTTTTTTAGTAGAAAGAGACAGAAGTATTAAAGTCAATATCAAAAATCAAAGAAAATAAGCAGCGGAGCTTGATTTAAACTAAAATTCATTTCAAATGTGTTTGCAAAACCAACAAAGCACCCTATTTCAAAGAAATTTCTACAGCAAAAAAGAGATATTTTTTTTCCCTATCCATTTTTTTTTCCATAGAAACTTTCATCATCAGTAGGAAAGCTTACCACTAAGAAATCTGAATATACAATTAAAGTATTCAATGACAATGACCATTTCTTGAGAAAAATGGGATGTCAGTTCATTATAAGGTTAAAGATTTTTATTACTTTGCAATTTTGGAACACGGAAAAATATATTTTTAATAATTCTATTGCAATGGGAATTTTCCATGCACCTCCAATAAACCACTGTGATAACTAATTATTTAACTGCAGGTCTTTTCTAGTTTATTTGTGTACGGCTTTAAATTTTATCTTGAAAAATGCCACAGGTAGCCCTGTAGGCTAAAGATCTTGTCATATCAAAAGAACTAGTACAAAAGGGCAAGCGAATTGCATTTACTTGTATGACCAGAATCTTGCAAGTTATCACCGAAGGAAAAATGTGACACCAAAGAAAAAGTCTTCTCAGCTTCAGTCTCTAGGTTAGGTGAGGTGCCCAGCTACATTTCTTTATCTAATTGTGATGATTACTCCAGTAAGTTTGACACGTGCCTCTTTAAAGCTGGATTGTGCTCATCAGTTCACTTTATAGAGGGTAAAGGATAACAAGCTTTGAAAGCAGTAATCTAATTACGATTTGATCTAGCAATTTAGAGGAAGGTGATGCCATGTTATATTAACCATTCCCAGACTCAGTCAATTTGCTAAACAATATGAAGGACGACAAAGTAAATCTAGAAGCGAACCCTTCCAGTACAATCTCACATTGTTATAAATACACTCATCAGGGAGAGGTACATTATTGACAAGTAACAACGTTGGTTCTTATGTTGAGTTAGGTGCGGGTATTTTGTAACATACATTCTCAGTCAGGGCTGAGCAGGCAAGTATTACTTCAAAAATCCAGATGTTGCTGGATGCTTTAGCACAATGCTATCTCTGCAAGTCAAGTAATTATGTTACTCCTATGGTTTACTGAAATGAGGCTGTGCTCTCATGCCTTCAGGTTTGTACACTAACCAACTCTTCACAGTAACTACTGTAGGAGGAAATGCCTCTGATTTTCTTCTCTGCTCCCCACTTTCCCTCCAGTAAGGCATAATAGTGAGAATACATCATCCACGATGTTGTAGCCCTAAGTTACATTTATTGTGCTAATGGTTTGTGTAAATGTACGTGTAAAAACATTTAAATGACTTATGAGACTTACATTGTTTTTCAGCAGCTTTGAGCAAAATAAAACCACATGCACGTGTTCTGTGACAAAGGCTCAAAGCTACAATGAATAGTTAAGTACAGTGTTTGTCACCTGAAGTATCCCTATAGACAGTATCTCATAGTATAGAATGATATTTCCTACATGAATTAAACCTCGAATTTTTCAGTATGATTAGATTGAAGATAAGGGAATACTGTATTCAAAGTTGAGAACCTGAATGTATGACCTCTATAGCCAGGTAGATAAATAAAACAGTCTCATTACGTCATAGATTAAGAGACATGCGCAGGTTAAGTAAGGTTTTGCCCAGAGAAGTTGTGGGAGCTCCATCCCTGGAGGTGTTCAAGGCCAGGCTGGATGGGGCTTGGTGGGAGGTGTCCCTGCCCATGGCAGGGGGGTTGGAACTTGATGAACTTGAAGGTCTTTGCCAACCTAAACCATTCCATGATTGATTTTAATACCACCAAGAGATAAGAACAAGCACTATTTGTTAATGCCAACTGTGAACTTTCCAAATGGCTTCTCTCTCTTTTACCTCATGATAAGGATTTCCATTTACAAAATATTTAGGATTGACTTATTAAAAAACACACAATTTATAAACCATTTAACAAGTGCAATTTACCATCACCTCTATTTACCAACCTCATACTTTTCCGTGCTATTGATTGTGATGGTATTTGCTTTCCACTGATTTTGCAGTTCTCCTAAATCTTGCCAGATGTTTGTAATAGTATCTTCAGAGTGCTTTTGAAGCCCCACCATCAATGTTCCACCTGTTTGACTGATCCAATAATGAAACGTAATCTAGGGCAAAAAAGATCTGATTACTCCGGGGAAATACTGTATCAAACAATGAAATACAAGGACTATGCATCAAAATACCTGGCAAATGTGTTCTTTGTCAGTTGGAAGGAAAACATTGGTCCTTAAAGTTGCAGAAGAGGATCGCATTTCAGAAGACAATGAGAGGAAATAAGCTATTAAAAAGAATAAAAAAGAAATCTTAGAAGCTTGGAGAAAAGTTATTTAAATATCACAGTAAAACAAGAAGCAGCACATATAAAGGTATGAATTCATAACTATAAAGCCAAGTAGTCTTTCCCCAGAAAAGGTTCATATCACACTTGTAGCCATTGTGTGCCAAGCTTTTGTTCATATTAAAGATTGCATTGTATAGCTACACGTTCCTGTTGAAATTTCAAGTAGGGCTCCAAAACATTTCACGCGCTGATGACTTGAATACTGAGTAAGTGCAAATTGGGGGACAAAGCTAAGACTAACTCAGCAAGCTTATCAAAGAGCTTGAACCCCAATTATTAAACAGAATGCATATTTCATGCCTAAACAAACTACTGTGAGCAACAATACAGATTTATTACAACAGTTCAAGTTTTTAATGAGCTGATGGAAGATGGGAGAGGAGGCTGTGGTGTTCCTCCGTTCCACAAAATATGAGTCTGCTTTTTGGTTGCTCAGAAAATTGCCTCACTGCAGAAAGGAGGTTGTGGTACCCCTGTATAAACTCCCATTATGAAGCACTGTCCTCAGAATCTTCACACCGCCATTAAAGATACCATTACTTTTCCATTTACAAAACAAGCCCGAATTAAAGTTTTGCTTTACTTGAAAGTGTAACAGCTCAATAAGAGTCAGTGAAACATGGTTGTTGCTATGCCTTTTGATTGATTGTGTCTCTCCCTGACAATATTGTTTCAGATCTTCTAAAAGATGGAAGGCTACCTCCCTATTTTATGCTATCAAATACTGCTAATCAAAATTTGGCTCCTCCTGAACACAAAGATTTCAGAGATGTTAGATGTTAAAGGTTGCAATGGAAATGAACCCTCCCTCCCTTCTCCCCCTTTCCTTTCCCTTCTCTCCTCCTTCCCAAACTCAAAGCAATGTCAGGTAAAACGTCACCCTCTGACATTAACATATAAATGAAGGGAGGAAGGCGAAGAAAGGAGAAAAAAGGCAAGTGGGACTGAAAGAAAAAAAAAAAAGTCCTAAAAATAAAGATCACTACAGAAATCAAACAACAGAGGATACGTAGGAACGTCTACATACTTCATTTACAGAACTACCCACTCTGACCTCTCATCCTTGCATGCAACTGGAAAGCCACGGACAAAGGACCATAAGACTAGCTCAGTGCTGGAGCTGGTGAAGGAATCCCCCACAGAGAAGCATTTTGCAGCCTGCTAACAGGGCAGTGGCCACGCTCCCCCCAGGTTTTAAGCCTTTCACGACTGCTCAGGCAGCACTTTCAGAGCCTGCCAGCTGCAAGGATATCCTTCCTACCCACAACAGATGGCTTGGTGCCTCAGCAGAGCCTTATCCCCGACTCCACAGGTTTTTAACTTCCATAAAATTTTGAACGTTTTTCTTTTAGTTCTCAAAAGATAAATGTATCTAAGGATCATAAACAAGGTCAGATTTCACTTGCCACAGGAATTTTAAGTCTTACACAGATGGGGCAGAAGTGGTAATTTGAAGAAATTCTTTGAACGGCGATTTTACATTAAACCTCTGCATAGGTTTCAATTAGTAAAAACATGTTTGTTCAGGTTTTTTTTTAGTGGCTGTCACTCGTCTGTTCAGCTACATTTTCAGTGAAAATAAAAGCCATAAGGAGAGACAGAGCTAAACAAAACCTGTTACGTTCTGGTAAATGATTACATAAATCTTCAAAGGAGTTACATCTACCAAGTGATCTTTGCTCTTCTGCTAATGTGTGTGCAATTACTTATCCTGATGGCAGAAACTCTTCCCTTTCATACTCTGCCATAGACCAGACTCTGCTCAATTGTCACCATACAATATAATTTCTGATCTTTAAGCAGGAACCAACATAAAACTGATTACACAATCTGTTGAGTCACCAGCAGTGGAAAAACGTGAATAGTTGCCATAAGGAGATAAATATTTCCTAGGCTATTAGAACCAGCATTCAGAAAATGAAAGTACAGTTTAACCATTCTCCAGGTTGAAAACCAAAATAACCAGATATACTTGACTGTCCTTCGCCATTCAGTTCACAGATATAAGTATGCAGCCTCTTAGCAAGATGAATAAGTAGAAGTATTCAAGCTTTCTGTTATCTGATCAAAATAACTTAGATTAATATGGTGCAGTGGTGCAACCTCCCCCCTCCCTTTAGGCCACTCCGTCCTCGGTGCAATTTCCCCCCCAACCTGGGCTATGTAACAATACAATGGACCAGAACATTATCTGAGACACATAACGGTCCAACATAAAAGAAAGAAAAAAGGTAAAGGGTAAGAGACCAGAATGCTATGGCAACCCCTCAGTGTACCTGACTCCCGTGACTCCTGTCATTTGGGAACAACAATAATGACCAATCCTTAAAATATCTGGATTGTAGCCCAAAGAGGGGGATGATACCAGAACTTCAAGATCGCTTAAGTTCTGGGCTTGCTCAACTGGTGGAAAGTACCAGAATATTCTATTGTCCAAGTTGGGCCAGAGTGGAAAAATACCTGACAAAATTCACTTATCTCAGACCCTGTAAGCAAGACCCTTCTAGCAAGACCCTTTCAGCTCTCCTGGATTGCAGCAGGCTGTGACCAGCACTCCCCTAAGTTGGGACACCGCTCAAGCAGACACCTCGAGGGTTGAAAGGCCAGGGTAGGTCCACCCTCTCGAGCCTCGTTATCACCAGCCAAGGAATGCCAATGCTTCTTATTTACTCCAAACTCAAAAAGAGGGAAATTTTAACTATAGGCTAGCTTGTCTTTCATCCACTCTGTCCACGTGTCTCTAACATACACATTAGCTCTTATGAGTGGGTGTTCTTATACTTTACTGGATCCAAATACTTTCTGTCCATTTGTCTGTGCACATCAGGAATCAAAAGGGGCACACGTTGACTCGCTGGAGTCACCCACTGTGAAGGGACCTTTGGTCTCAGCAGCTAAAGACTCAGGGGGTGTGTGTGGCACGACCCTTCAAGTGGTGTGTATTTGTATGTTTGTGATCATAAGCATTGGTTTGGGTTACCTTACAGTAAGCTAGTGTGAATCTTGTCATTTTCAAATCTGTAATTAAGTCACTGTTCAATTATTTTGTTAAATCATCTTGTAAATCCTTAAATCGGTTCATGATTAAGTGCTGCTAAAACTCAACCTCTTGATCTACCTCAAGTCATTAATAAATTTTGAACTGCTGTTAAAACATGATTGTGTCAAATATCTCCATCTGCAACATACGGCTACTGCCCAATTCAGAGCTGGCAGATACAACGGTGACTGAGCCCCCGGAACAAGTCAATGGGAACATACAGGTGACTGAACTGTTTGCTTCCTTGGCAGCAAATGCTTGAAATTGATGGTTCTCAATCTTTTGCTGGGTTTGGGTGTCTACAGAAGTTAAGATTTCCCCAGTTCTTCACAATATAAAGGTAAATTTTTTTATTGGACATCATCAAGAATGTCTTTCAGGTCTTTGCTACATCCTGATGCAGTGTATAAAACCAATCAAGCAAAAACCCTAGAAACTAACTAGAGCAAGACTCTGTTGCCTGGTTAGTTAATTGTGATTCAAGCCAAGCATTTGCTATATTTTTATTCCATAGTATTTGACTTATCTGCTTCTTGACGAGAAAGGCTGTTATTATTTAAAGCATATCACAACTTATATACTTGAAATAAAACTTACGTTTATGAAAAATATTTGGTAGTTACTCAAATTTTTGCACTAACATTAGTTTAAATCAACATTCATTTAAAAGGAGCCTTATTTAGTACACCGTACTGGTTTTGGCTCAGATAGCGTTACATTTCTTTGTAGTAGGTTGTATGGGGCTATGTTTTGGATTTGTGCTGAAAATAGCGTTGATAACACACTGATGGTTTCTTAGTTACTGTTGAGCGGTGCTTACACAGACTTAAGGTCTTTTCTGCTTCTCAACCCACCAATGAAGAGGTTGGGGGTGCACAAAAAGTTGGGAGTGGACACAGCTGGGACATCTGACCCTGACTGACCAAAGGCATAGTCCATACCACAGAATTACAGAATAGTCAGGGTTGGAAGGGACCTCTGGAGACCATCTAGTCCAACCCCCCTGCCAGAGCAGGGTCACCTACAGCAGGTTGCACAGGACAGCGTCCAGGCGGGTTTTGAATGTCTCCAGAGTGGGAGACTCCACAACCTCTCTGGGCAGCCTGTAAACTCATCAATAAAACTAGGGGGAAGGCTGGTGGGGGCGGCTGCTGCTCAGGGACTGGCTGGGCATTGGTCAGTTGGTGGTGAGCAACTGTTTTAATTTGCATCACTTGTCTTTCATTTTTCTCTCTTTAGTTTTTTTTCCTCTTTTTCTTACTTTTTTTTTAATTTTTATTATTATTAATTTATTTTAATTATGAAACTGCTTTTATCTCAACCCATGAGTTTTCTCACTTTTACCCTTCCAATTCTCTCCCCCATCCCACTGGGGTGAGGGGGTGTGTGAGTGAGTGGCTGTATGTTTCTTAGTTGCTGGCTGGGGTTAAACCACGACAGTCCTTTTTGGTGCCTAACATGGGACATGAAGGTTTCGAGGTAACAGATTTGACCAGAACATAATAGAAGTGATTTATATCTGTTAACAGTTGCAGGTCACAATATTGATTCATCTGTTCTCGATATTACTTTGTCTAATCTGTGCCATGCTCTTTTTTTTTTTTTGCTGTACATATTAAAGATTGACGTTGACTTTTGCATGACGAGCTTTTATGCTACACACCAGCAAAAAAAGAAGTTTCAGAAGTGCACTGCATGGGTAAAGATTCTTAATTGCAGAGCATCATGAAATTCCTCAACTGTGGAATAAGAACTTGCAGGAAAACGTAGAGGGGTTTTTTTTTGGTTGATGTTTTTTGTATGAAAATCTTTTAAAGTTCTGTGCCATTTTCATTTTGCTGATTTCTAAGCAAGTTTTCCACATATTCACCTTTAAAACACTAATTCACATTAATCATTATATGGAACTTATAGCTGTTTGGTTGCTGATGGAGTGTGTAGGAGGTGCCACTTGCTCCAGAACAGTATAGATTTCCACACCCCCAGATAATCACAGTTTGGGAACAAGGTGAAAAACACCTAGGCTAATCAGTCTCACAAAGACACATCAGTCCCACATAAAGTTATATTCTTGTACGCTCTCCAATGCCGCATGCCTGCCTTCAGGGATGCCATACCACTGTTTGTGCACAGAAGTGAGAGGGTGGAGAAAAGGAAAGAGAATAACAGAAAATATGGAGAAGATAATTAAACAGTCTGGGGTGATTACTTCATCCAGCTCGCATCTTTACCGTGAGATTAGACGTCCCCATCAAATTCTTCCCCCCCTTCCTTGCTTTCTTACATACAAGCTTTCTAATAGTTTTGGAAAGCAGAAGGCGGCTAACTGGAGCTAAAGAAGTTGGCTCCAATTAGCTAAAAAAAGGTATAAAGTAAATCACATATTACAGAAGGAAGAAGCCAGGTTTTGAAAAGCAAGGTTAACTTGGTGTTTGGACAAGCATAAGGAACATATTTTATCTAAGGACAGGGACAATGAATTACTTAACTGGCGGACAGTCTTTGATGCAAAGTGAAATTTTAATAAGATTTAGAGAGGACCTGGCTCAAACTATCAAAGCTCTTCCTGTCCCCAGATCCAAAGTCACCTTCTCTCAAAGTATTTGGAACAGTAATATTAGCCAGAGATAATAGATAACGCACACCCTGGGCGTTCATTAATCCAAGAAGAGATGAAAATATGTCTCAAAATGGGGGAACCAATACTCATTTCTAAACCTTGCAACCATCAAGACTGACATTATCACCTGATATCTCCAAAACAGGTAAAGGTCACTCAGATAGATAAACGTGACTCTTGATGACTGATTACTTGCTCCTCCAGGATAACAAGAATTGCTTTCTGGAATATTGTATTTGTTTTCCAGAATTCTGGGTTATTGTAATTACAATCACCTAAAAACGGGGAGAAAGGGACTCAGAAAACACGTGGCAGAATCCAACTAAACTCTCAAGAAATTACTAAAATTAAGCAAATAAAATAGAGAACTACATAATTTGTCAGATCCTACAGTTCCTTCAAAGAACACGAGGATTCTTACCACTGTCATTCCCACTGTGGTCAGAATATGGTGGTCCCATGCCAGATCGACCATTTCTTCTTATCCATCCAGGCTGTAAATTCAGGTCATGAAGAGCTTTGCATAGATCTGTTTCAAAATCACATTTTTCACAGGAGGAACCTGAATTGAAGCAAACAACAAAAAAAAAAAAAAAAAAAAATCAAACCCTCAAAAACAGAAGCAAAGGGACATGTTTTCAACATCACTTGCTATTTAATTAGCACACAGAAACACTCTGAATGGTCTCCTAGAAAAAGTAAGAAACGCCAGAATTTTTAAATCATGAACAAAGGAAAGAGGGCAGAGGAAGATAAACAAGAGAGAATGAACACTGACAAAAACCCAAAACAAACCACCAAGCACGTACCTCCCATCAAACCAAGCCCAAACTACGTCCATTTATATTATATTACTATAACATATCCTTTTTCATTCACAAACATGACTGTAGTTACCTACTTGTAGCAAACTGTCCGAGCTAAAACAGTTTATATGCAGAGGCTGTTTTTAAAATATACTGCAGCTATTGGCTGAAGAATTTCAGTATATCCTCTCTTTATCCAGGGCTCTTGCATAGAAAAACAAAGACTTAACACCAGGAAACAACCTGATAGCAAAAATATTTTTTTATTCCACTACTATTTATTTCACCGTTTTGCAATCTGCATTTTTGGGGAATTTGGAGTATAAGCCCATTCCCAGAAACCCTCCAGGGTCTAATAACAGGAAGGTGAGGCTCTCATTGTCTGACATACTCCAAAGTTTACCAGTGCTCATTGTCTTTACTAAGCTGCCACATTAAAGCGGAAACAACAGTTTTTAGAGAAGAGATGAAACAAGTCCTCAGAATGAGAGTCTCCCCAGTTGCCTTTCCTCTGAGCTTGTTTCTTCCAGTGCCCACAGCATCGCGGTGGGGAAGGACTGCTTCTCCCCTTTCCACATTCCCCAACAGGGCAGCACGGGTTAGAAGAGGGAGTCTTTCCGGCACAGGACCCAGTGTGGTGTACTGGTTCATTCAGAGAATTTGAGGTGGGTATGCGACAGGATAAATAATCGCTTACTGGGAGGGAGGGACAGATGTTTGTTTCTCCTCTGGTGTCAGCTAGCCCTTTTTTCACCACATCAGAGCTGAATGAAAGAGCTTGCAGGTGCCTGGCAGGCTGGACAGCCCCATGCCTTGAACCACTTATTGTAGTGGTGGAAAGATTTAAAAAAACAAACAAACAAACAAACAACACAAACCCAAAACCATGTCTAATAAGGTGCATCTCTAAAGAGCAACTTTATTGCAACTTCGCCCCAAGCAGAAGGGCAGACATGTGGGACTGTCTGCAGATTTCACGTGCTGTGTGGAAGCTTTCCGCTCATTCCCATTTTCTTTTACACAGCAGAGGAGGATAGGTTAAGACTCTGCCTTCTAATCAGGATTCTGGTTAGACATGGGAGCGACAATGCCTTCGTGCTCCCTCTCAAATTGGTGCGCACTCCAGTCCCCCGCTAATGCTTTCAGTCTATTCTATACTATCACAGTCCACTAACCATTTTGAATAACGTTGCAACTGCAGCATTTATAGTCACACTGTGATGTCCAGTTTCATGGCTTTCATATTCACATCAACTTACTGCAACAGTTAACTACAAGGTGAGAGGGGGGGAAAACAAATATAATTCATATAAGCATTCCAGACTCAAGTTAACATGCAGATTGGTTGATTCATCAGTCACCTTTTAATTGCTGTTTTTATTCCTTAGCTTTTTAAATGGCTGAAAAGCATGGCAGTGGTTCATCAAAATCACAAACACTGCTGAGGTATATCTGCTTCGTATTACACAAAATGCACCAAATCACGTTCAATATTTCCTCAGTAATTTTCTTATAGTTAAAAAAAATATTTAAAATCAATATGTACAAAATAGCGAGGACAGTACCTTTTTAAATAAATAATCCTTGATCATTCATGATTATTTTCCAAGGCAATATTAATCTTCGCAGAAAATATAATTTGAAAGCAAACCAACGTAAATTTGCTGGAAGATAGATTTACAAATATAAAGTCACTGCTTAGAGAGGAAAAGGCCAGAAGGAAGAAATATGTGAGATGTTCTAGATATTTTTTGCAGAATTTCCTGTGAACAAAACAAATGTTTAAAATAACCTCTAAGGAAAAATTTCAAGTCTCACAGAAACAGACTACAGTGTAAGTTTCTATTTCAAGTCTGCATGTGTATAAAATCTCAGTTTGGGATATTCTGGGAGCAAAATGTTTTTAAGAGTAGTTAGTTATCATTTGTTCCCTAGCGAATATTTTGCAATAGTAGTTCAGAGGTAAAAAAATGACTGTAGGGTTTATTCCACTCCCAATTCCAATTGTGTGGAAAACCACAAACCAACCACATATGAAGTCCAAAACAACAATAAAAACGCATCATTTGAAATTACAACTCTGATGCATTTTTCAGTGCAGAAACATCCTTAAATCTGAGTAGAGCCCAGAGAAGACAGCAGGGACCTGTCATGAACACGAGATTTGAGTGGGAACCTAAGTAGAAAAATAATTTTGCAATAATCGCAAATCAGAAGAGTGGACGGCAGCAGGATGAATCTTCAATTGACACTTTGATCTGTATCTTTATATCTGACAGCTAACTTCTCTCTGGAGTGATCCAGAGCATTATCCAAACAGCCCAACATCCACAGCCTGTCACCCAGAGCCTAGTTCCACACCTCTTGCTCATCCATACTTTAAATAAAACGTTATCTGGTATTTAGGTCTTTCGCAGAGCATATAGGCTCATTTGTCTAAACTAGCCTTTGGAGCAACTTCAATTTCTCTACTTTCATATAAGCATTTGTCTCTAGCAGTATTTGCTCAACAAACAAGTGTAAAAAGCCTCCATAAAAATTAATGGAAGAATGCATCTCTTGCTGCACGTTCTGCAATAACAATAGAAAATGCTGCCTGGAGGAAATGTGCTTTTCTAGGGAAATCAAGGCCAAGCACAATGAGGATTTCAAGGCTATGCAGTGAAACGTAGCATAACCGTCTCTTGTAGAAGGGATAAAAAAATATGCTAACCTGAGACGTGTTTGTCACACATCAGGGGATTCACCAGGCATATTTTCCAGCCACTGGCATTTAATAGATTTTAGTACAGCACGAAAAAAGTTACAAAGCGCACTGGTATCCAATACAGTCTTAGCAATTTTCTTATTTTCAGAGGAACAAAAATCAAGTATCCTAGAGGTGTTTCTAGACTCCTGTTCCAGCCACGTCTGCACTGTATTTGGATGAAACAAGGAGTCATACTGGAAGACGAAAAAACCCACATATCTGGGCACACAGCTCTAATTTGAGGAATCTGGATTTAAGTTATTGTTCTTTCTCCCAGATTTCATCTGAGTGCAACGATCACTAATTAACATTACCTAGCTAAATGTATAATTAACATTTTTCAGTGCACGCAGAAACACAGAGGATCACCTGAAGACCATCTACTTTGAATGTAAAGCTAAACCCCCAAAAGACGACAAGTATGGTAGCTTCCTGTGTTGCACAGTGACTGGAAGAACTTATCTAAGTTTCTAGCTAAAAATCAGAATTTTTGATAAATCCAAGCTCTTTGTTCTCCAGAAAAAAAGGTGCTCAAAGAACAGGACTGTCTTATGTATTGTATGAAATCATTTCCAGTGTGACTTTGTATTACAGTATTCTGGAAATAGTAGTTTTCTGATGCAAATTTACTGAGACTGTAGCAGTTAAAATTCACTCTCACTGCTTAGATCTTTCCTTTAAGGAAAACAGCAGCAACTGTATTCACAGCCTCTGAATCTGATAAAGATTAAGCAAGGACTATCAGTTCATGAATTCAAGAACATTTTCCCCACCTTCCCTAGACTGGAGAAAAATTAAAAAAAAAAAAAAAAAAGGAAAAAAAGCTGTTGTTGCTTATATCTAGGTATTTTGGATGAAACCCGACTTTCAGCAAAAACTTTTAACATAATTTAAGGGGAAAAAAGCTATCCTTGTTAAATTGCCATTAAAATTTAAGTGGATGAGGAAACACCTGCTTTGCTACATAAGGTCTGTATGAAGATTTATGAAAGAGGTGCACTCTGTAGAGGTTGAAAGTTAAGCAGGGAAAATCAAATTGAAGCAGGAAGAAACTGCTTTAGAAAAATCAGACAAAGAAGAGCATGGAAAAAAAATTCCCAAATATGTTTGTAACATTAAAAATTCCCCCCCAGTTCTGTCTGCTGCCATGTTCAGATATCAAACTGTATCACACTTATTATGAAGCCCACTGAGACTTACCTTGTTTCTCATTACTGCTGCTTCCACTCTGGCTTGTGAAAATGCACAGTTCTCCAGGTGGAGCAGAGGAGCCATCACCACGTTGGCATTCACTTCCTGTAGATGACCCAGTATCTACCAGAGCAAAGCAATATAATGCACAGAAGAATATTAATTTGTTCATGGGCTACGCTACTACCCAAGCTTTCACTTGGAAAAGAATTACTTTAACTGTCTAATACTGGTCATGAAGTGTCTTTGAAAAAGCTGTGTTTACGCACATCTCTTGCGAAGAGGTTTTTAGAACCTCACTTTCCCAATCTGCAGCTTAAGGGAAATATGGCTTCTGCGAAGCAGTGACTTTCAACCCGGTGTGTCTTTGGATAATATTTAACTGAATTATAACATTGTTTTATGACTAAAAAATTTTGGTGCATGCTATCCAAGTCAAGTGTATATCATTAACTTACTGATTGGATTTATTGTCCGATAGTTTGCAAATACATTAGATAAGAAAATAACAGTTCAACAGAGCAGAATTACTAAGTGACAAACATTCATAAAGATCTCTTATTTTGTCCTCAGTGAGAGTTGGCAAATGCTTACAAAACTTATGAAGAGTTTGTGTCGGTCCTCCTGCTCTTTCTGTAGCATAAAATGTATATACAAGCTCTGTAAAAGGGTGATTTTTAGCAGAAAATAGTATCCGTTTCCATTAGTAAGAAGAAAAATTGCATAACCCAAACAAGTCAGAATCACCATAAGATCTGTTATGAGTAGAAATAGAAGAAAAACGTATTCAATATTCAGAAAGCATTTAGGATGTTATACAAGGATTTTAGTGAGGGGGGAAAAAAAAAAGGTATCTCAGCGAAGATCTAACAAAAAGTGCAAAACCAAAGAAACGGTGTCTTTTTTTGTGAGTGTGTGGCTATGTGCACACATACAGACAGAGAGTTTCTTGACAAGTGCAACAAGTCAGCCCTCTTGTCAATTAACAGCAAGAACACCACAGTATTTCACAGCTCCAAGAAACATATAAAAAGGGACAAAAAGACAGCTTGGAAGCAAGAGACTTGCAGGGAAAATCCAAAGGACAAACACTTCAAGTACTGAACTGAAAGCACCCTGAAAGAAGAATCAAGATCCAGAAAAAGGAAGAGCAGAGAGAGAATGAAGACGTATAAACCAGTAAAAATATGCAGGATGTCAGAAAAGCAGAAGGACGGGCAAAATCAAAGGGGATTTTTGAAGGCAGTAGAGAAATTTTGCAGAGAAACTAAAAACTGAAAGGAGAACAAGCAGAGCCAGGCATTATGTCTATTTTCAAAGTTACTTTAGTAAACAAGCAGGTCTCAAAACGGGGAAAAAAAATAATTAAAAAGTGCTTGAATTGATATCAAAATTGGATTTATCCAATTTTAGTCTAATTCATTTCATTTAAGCTGAGACAAAATACCTTTGCTCTACGTGAAAAAAATATTGCCCTCTCAGCCTTTCCACTTGTTTAAGGAAATCTGTTGAAGAAGTTGTAGATATTTAACTTAAGACTTTTTTAAAGGTAAGACTTATAAAGAAGTCCAAAGAGGCTCTGAAACAGGGCCAGAAAAGTTTTGCATTTTTAAGTCTATTTTTAATGTCAACAGAAAGTTATCTGCTTAAGCAGAAAATGGGCTGCAGTTAGCAATTCTCCATTAAGTTTTTGTAGAACCAGTTATCACCAATACATGAACTAGAGGAAAGAACTCAAAAAATGGGGTATTAATTTTACCATCTGAAAACAGTGTTCAAATTTCACTGCCACTACTAACTTTCTTTCAGGGAAAAGTCTTACAGAATAGAAAACTCAATCACACCTTCAGAGAAATCAAATTTTTGTTAAATTTAATATAACCTTTTAATGGCAAGATTATGACATTTTTATATGTGATCAGAGTAGAGATCATTACAGCAGCAGTGCACGTTCCCTTAACATATTTAATTTTTGCCTAAACTGCAGTTGTAGTAAAAATCATTAATTTTAATAAAAAAGTCCTCCAAATTTGTTTATACAAAACCAAATTTATCTGATCATTAGGAAAACCACCAAAATTGTTTTTTTGGAATAATTCACAACTATTCAGCTAAGACTTCCTTTTGAGAACTCCCTCCCAAAAATATGCTCTTCAAGTTACCATATGACCGCTCTAGTCTTTGATTGTCAAATTGGAACTGAATGACTTCTGCAAAGTAGAAGAAAGTCAAGCAATGGCAGTAACCCCAAATTGATCAGTTTTTAACAAGAATTGACAGAATTCTTTACTTTGAAGTGAAAGGCAATAATCGCATACCATCTGCTTTGAGTTAAGTGGCACTAATTCAATAGTTAATTTGAAAGAGGACTAAGATATTAATACATTTCATTAAAAAGGATTCTGGGTAAGTTTTCTTACCACCCACCTCCATTTACTAAAATAAATTAGTAGAGTCAATTGAGAGGGTAAAACCAAACTTATTATATTGATAAGTGTACAGCATGAACACTGCAGTTAAAACTAGCGAAGGAAAAAACCCATAACGTTAATGCATGGTGCGAGGAACCAGATAAAATCAAGTCAATCAAAGTCCTGGTTCATTACAGATTGAAATAAGGTAACACACTTCAGGAAAATTTTTGGTAGCGTGATTTCTATCTTTGCAATGACAGACCATATCACATTCCAGAAGAGATGACAGGTGCTAATAGAAGGAAAAGAAAATAATCAAGGGGAGACATGAAAGACTAATCTGATCCCAATGTGTACCATGTGCTAAAATTTGTTCCTGCACCTGGAGTTTGGAGAAGAAAAATATTTCAATTATGAGCACTCGAGACCTCAGCAGAACTGCCTTTCTCTCTCCCAACTCCTAAGAGGGGAAAAAAAAAAAACACCAAGAGTGCTTCTAATCCATAAAGCAATATCCTATCATAAGAGAAAACTATAAGCTGGAATAAGGTAACTCTGATCGAGCAAAAACCATTCCTACCCCATGTATACTTCTTCAGAGAAATTAAAGGTTGGAGCAAGAGCAGAATGATTTTCTCAGCATTTGCCATCCAGTCCAACAACTTCTGATAGATTTCAGCACATACCACTCCTACATGGTCTTCTCCAAGTCAACAGGAAAGCCTTTCTTCCATCACATCATCCTATCAAGCATTTTGGTTCTGTTCTCTGCTATAAAGCAGGAACTCCTTGGTCCTTTAAGCCCTCTTCAGCTGTAACTAATTTATCAAGTAGCACTGCCTCACATGAGCAGAGCTGTGTGTGAAACCCACGGGGCTCAGGACCTGATGCATTATGCAACATGAACCATTACATCACATGATTCCACACATTTCACAAGGTGTTTAACTCAAACTAGCTCCAGACTGGTCCCATGGACCAAATACCCATCAGTGGCCAAACTGTATGTGGTGTCTTCCTGGAGCTCATCTTCTGCTCTAGTCTAATGCAAAGGTATTCCTTTCACACTCACCACAGCTGCTTTGCTTTAGGTCACACAGCGAGCAAGAATAGTTGGGACATTTCTTTCAATAAGGCACCCCTCATTTGAATCAAAAATGCTAATGTGATGGACACGCTTAATGGCTCTCAGAACAAGACCAGGCCTTCTCCTCACCCCCAAGAAATAGGTCTAGCTTTCTTCCAAAGTTTGGAGAGAAAATATGTTATAAAGACTAAACTGGAACCATATTAAACAGTTTTGCTGTCCGTCACAACTGTGTACATTGGAGGGTTCATCTACCCTAACCTCAGTTGCTCAAGACTTAGCCAATGACCAAAGGCTTTGCAGTAGCAGAAGCAGACAAATACCTTCCCAGGGCAAATCACCCAAAAATGCCTACCTCCAAGTGAAAAAAACTCCTTTAGAGTTTTACCTGGTGTTTTCCATCAACAATAAAACATGCATGCTCTTTGGTATCACTTCTAGGTACACAAAAGAAGGCAAACAAATACTTCCTGTGGCCTGTCTGCCTGCCGCTGTCTACAAATAGCATTAGCTATTGAAAAAACAGGAAGATCGGGGAGAAACCTGGAAGAAAGCAAACCCCCTGGGCTTTTCTCTCATAACTGGAACAGAATCAGCATAGCCCAGAGCTGTGACTGCAGCAATATTCATCTTTAGTCCTGAAACATACCCACGCACCCAAGAACTGGAAAGATCTGGCCGTTAAGACCTAGAGGAAGTCTCAACAGAGCATATACCTTAGTAAATAGATTAAAAATAAATAAATGTACCTACCAGGCTTTCCCATGTTATTGATTTTGCCTTTAAGACATCTCGGGCATGACACTGCTCCTGAGGGTTTTTCAGCAATCATGCTTGCTCTACACATTTCTGGAAGTTATACCAAACAAAAGATACAGGAAATACGTTCTTACAGATCTTTCTTGAGCAACACTCCCATTTGTCTAATTTTTCTCGTCTGTAAACAGATAAGTGGTCTGAAAATTTCTGAATCGCTCTGATGCCTTCTGATAAATAAAACTAAATAGAAACTAAAATTACCAAGTAACTTTTTTCCACCAATTTTAGGTCAACCTACAATATAGGGGGAATATCTTGATATCCAAAGAAATAATATTACACTAAAAGCAACTGAGGGATGCTTTCCAGCTATGATTTTCAGAGAGATTAAATGAAAAGGTGACATTCTCAACAGAGAATAGCTCCTTCAAAACATACTTTCAGTGCAATTAATACGAAGTTGAACTTTATGCAATAAAGGCGCATGCATGATTTGGGAAGAGTCCTAGGAATTAAAGCACTTGGGGAGATTAATGATAGAAGCTTAACACTTACACAATGAAATTGTGTAAATTTCAGAGTGCGTGCTTTATTTGGAAAAAAATTAATTAAAATAAACCGCAGGGTCACTGTCTGCTCTCTCATCAAAGCGGCTTTATCCTAAGTCTAAAATGCTTAGTTACACTTCTTAAATTAACCCAGAGAACACTAGAAACTGTATTTAGAGTAACCACTTTTCAATTGAAGCTATGTAATACTTAGGGCAATTTCACACTTTAAGGAACTGTAGGAAGTATTCTGTCATTATTATTAATTCTTTTATTATTTTATATTCTACCACCACCACAACAAAATCATATTTTAAAAAAAATACTGTTTAGATTTAGTGATTCATTTAATCCTAAAAAACAAAGTTAAATGAATATGAATCTCAGTCTAAATGTTTTAACTTAATGCGTTAATGAGTTAATGTGAGACGTAATGCATTCTCACAGATCATCAGAAGATATCAGCAAGTATCACATACATTCCTTACTGCTTCTAACCTCTTCTTAATGTTGTTTTGTACTTTGAGTGACCCTGCTTACAGTGAAAAATCATCAATGAGATCAGCAAAGATGTGAAAAAGAAAAATAAACTAACAACCCCTTTCCTATGCTCTTCTTAAGAGGGCTGACAGTAAAACAGTAATTTTTCCATTACTCTAAAAATTCTCACAGAGCAGCAGCTGTAGGTACAGCTTAGAGGGACCTTGAAGCTGCTCCAGATTATATTTTTAGAGGCACTCCAGACAGTGAATGAATCAGAAACACCCCCATGCCACTATTCCCATCTTCCAACCACACAAGCACCCCCAGAGCTACTGACTGCTTGTAGGTAGAAAGTTAGCAGGCTGGATGAGCTCCAGACAGCTGAAGGAAACGTATTATTGTCCCCAACCACAGGAAAAAAAAAACTACATTCCATTCACAGCCTAAAACTCCCAAATACCTTGGTCGAGAATACAACATCCAGATCTTCCTGAATTCCTGCTCTTCCTCTACAGTCCTTGCCCAGCCTATTGCTTCTGCTCAGGTGGTGATCCACTACACCTGCATTAAAGCAAACAGCTTTCAGCTGCTCTCTCAGAAAAAAAAACATCATGGTTTTATCTACAAGCTGCCTAGAAAGCGGATAGTTTTTCTTTTCTTGCAAAAGCTTGAAGTCTCAGAGTACCGATGCCAGAGAAGCGGCCACGGCAAGGGTCTCCCACCGTGGGGGTGGTCCTCCTGCAGCAAGCAAAACTGCTTCCAGAGTTACTTTGAATGTAGTTGCAGTGTACCAAAAACTGAGATAAAAAGAAATGTTTTCTCATCTCATTTACTCCTCTGTGAGATGCACCACGCGTTGTCAGACTGCAGCTGACAAAGGTGTGATTGAGGTTTTACATCACTGGGTGTTTGTTTCCAAAGTTTAGCATGGTGGGTGTTTTTCACAGTTATGTATTGCCTACCACCAGCCACAATAGTTTTCAGTCCTTATCAGAGTTATTGGATGTTTCTGTTGAACTACAAAGTTTAAAATGAATGTAATGGTTATATATAATGACAGGTTATTCCAAGTATAACAACAAACTTTTATTGATTTTCCTTACTGATTTAAAATTCTAGACAGCTGCTATGAATTAGATATTTACCACATCAAAAACACAACTCATCTGAGTGAAGAAATTTCTACATGAATTTTTTTCAACTATACAAGCAGCAGGTCCCTTACACAACTCTAATGAACTTTTTAGCTGAACATTATCAGAACATTCAGGAAAAGTTTGAGTCTTGAGAAGTTCTAAGTTAGACCAAAATTTTCCCCAAACTGATAAATGTTTAGGGGTCCGCCACACTAATGAGAGGCAGAATTGTTCCACCCACTCCAGCAGCTGTATTTCAGTATCAAATAACTTAAATCTGAAATGTATGAAATACTCAAAATCTTGGAAGAGTAATGGGGAAACACATAAATATGGAGTTAAGAATTTTAACCCAATTTCTGTTTTAGTAGTCCAAATTTTCTAAGAAAATCGTTATTAATGCAGTCGATGTACATGACCTTTCAAATATCTAACCCTTTTCTTCCTGTGCTGTTCGTCTCTACAATGTTCCTCAGGGTCCTAACATCAGCAGTTTCAGTCTCCCTCAAGAAGCATGGGGGAGTATTGAGACAAGTCATGAGCACCCTGAAGTATTCACCAGGAGGGCAATTAAGCTCTTTTAGGGGCATAATTTAGAGAGTCTTTGGTTTTGGCCTGGGGTAGATTAGGGTCTAATTTAGCATGTTTTCTTGCAAGAGGTTCCTTCCTCCTCCTTGGTTCCCAGATGAAGTTTGAAAGCTGCCCAGTTCCTCCCCTATCCTTGGCTGAAATAAAAGGCTGTCATTTGTTTAGGAACTACCTAAGTTTCTCAGACCTTTGCAGCACATATTATCACAGAGGTTATTCCAAAATGGGCTAGGCTGCAGTGACCTGGCCTCTAGAAAATTGTTAAAATAAGCTCAAACAGGACAAAACATGCCCTGGTGAGTCCTGAGACCCTACAGTGTCAAACTAGCACAAAGGCTATGGCTTGTGACTAGTATTAGCAAAAATCTTATATACTGGGCTGTACACAAGGGTGAAGAATACAATTTGACATTTTTATCCTTGACCACTTATCCAAGTCATCCAGAGCTGTTCTCTGAGCCTTTTCAACAAAGAGAGTGGTGCTTTCCATCAGCAGCACATAATTTCAAATCTACAATTTCAAAATCTTCAAGATATAGTACCTAAAACTGAAATTCATCATGTTCCTATTCCCAGTAAAAACTTACTGATTAATGAGCCTTCTGCTTGTCTTTATAAGGCCAAAAGCCTCACTGACTGCACTGAAGGAAATCTGAGGACTCCAGATAATACTGAAGCAATTTCAGCATAACCTTCACAGGAGACAAAATCAGAAATCTGACAGTAATCAACATTAAAAGATGATTTCTTGAAAGTAGTCAGAGCTCTACACTAAACAGTTAATCTTCAAAGATTGGTAAATGGATATTAATTGATTTCATGCCTATTAAAATTCTATTTTGGAAAGTAAATTCCCAAGACACAATAAATAAATTATTGGCTATCCATCACTGCAAGAAAATTACATTTTTTGGCATGAATTATGTAGAAATGAGGTAACTCATCAAAGACTATTTGCATAACTTAATAGCAGGTAAAGTTACAGTTGTGGAGGATGTAGAAGCCCAGTGTAATGTTTCACAAGCAGACAGAAATTACTTTATAACAAGCAATTAATTATTTTCTATATACATGGCAAATACAGACCACACATTACAGTCTATCTTCAATATTCTACTAAGATTACGAGAAACAACTATTAACAGCAATTCAGTTTTAAAACAAGTCTAATGACAAGATCATAGAAAAAAAAACCAAAATTTGAGATTAAATGACCAATAAATTCAGACCAGTCTGTACCTACACAAGCTTTCTTTAAAATTAAGTTTTAATAATGGGAGTTTTCAATTAACAAAAAGTATCAACACCTTTGCAAAGAAGTCGAACATACCCAAGGACCCAATGGTGAACATTTACTCTACCGATCGCCACTTTACATGTGGGAATAAGAAGTTAGCGATGTTCCTGAAGCAGACTCTCAAGAGATTTAAAATGTCAGAGCTCCTTTAGATTTTTGTCAATTTACTTCAGACTTTGTTGCTCTTCAGTTCCTTTGTTCTTCTGAAGCTGCTGCCAGCGAAGGAGCCTGTTTTGGCTGTAGTCGTTTCTGAGGCATAAACCATGGACAGGGTTGACATAGCTGACCCATTTCATGGGAGACAAGCAAACAGCAACTGACAGATACTAATGAATTTCAGCCCCTGGTGGCACAAACAAAATGTTCACAGCAATGGGTGAAGATACGTATTGAGAAAGCAGTTAGCATAAAATTTTGCAGTACAGACCTACCACTCAGTTCTGCAGCACAGCTGACTGGAAAGTATGAAATAACATCAACCAATGACTCAAATAAAATTAGCGACTCCTTTTATACTTGGAACCCAAAGAAGTTTTGAATAAATAACTCCAAAGGAAAGAGGTCAACTCTGAACCTCATGCAGACTGATTGGTAGGAAATGAGAACAAGTATCTGGATAAAGCCAGGTCCTGCAGCTGGCTGGATGCAGGTGCAGGAGGTATCTTTGACATCTTTTAGGTTGTCTCTTGCACACAACCATCTAGCAAGTGGATTGCTGACAGGATAACAGAACTGACAGCATTAGAACCCTTCCCAGGAGGAAAACCAGGCCACACTGAGGGAATAATACCTAGCAAAGTCTAGAAAGATATTTTGGAGGCAGACAACAAACCGCAGTTACCCAGCTGTCCTCTAACACTGTATCAAAAAGTCCCGTTCCCTCACATCTCCTTCCCTACAACACACTGCTGCATAAAATGAGCACTCTCAACATTTTTATGCTAAAGAAAAGCAGTTCTGACAAGCAGTAAAGAAACTCCTTATTTTTCTCAGCTTTCTTTTTGCCATTATGACATCATAGTGGCAAAGGCTTTCCAATGAAAACTCAGAGAGACCATGGCAATGACCAGCGTTTGCCCGGGGATGTCCAGGCTGGTGGATGTAGCTGCAGGTACATCTGGTCAAACAAGCACGATGGCAATTCGCAGCAGCTTGGCATTGCGCTTGTGCCCGCAGGGTGGACAATGCCTTCTGAACTGAGAAAACTGCTGGCAGGATACAAGGAGCCCCAGGGCTCTGGCTGCAGCTGGCGTACAGCTGATTACACAGTCCTCCTCCAAGCAAGTGAGACCAGTAATGGGACAAGAGGCCACCAGAGTCACTTGTGCTCTGGGACCCACTGGCTCCATATCAGTCTGGGAAACCTCAGCCTTTTTCTGACCACCTCAGGCCTTGAGCACTGAGAAAAGCTCAGGCAGAAAGGGAAGCCATTGTGCCAAACTGCTCGCTAATCCTTCTTGCCCTGCCAGCATGGTGAAAGGGATGAAGGTCAGTGTTGAGCTCCCTGATGGACTAAGCTCCTCACCAGTCAGCTCAGAGCTGGGAATCAGCCACTTCCACACCTGAGCTTTGAACCAGTTTCTCTTAATAATCTCCATAACCTCTCCAGAGGAATGCCCAAAAGACATATCAAGAGAGTTTTCATATGGTCATGCATTCACCTTTCCACAAGACACAGACATTTTAAGATTAGAACACATTTGCCTCATAAATAATTTTAATGGAATTGATGGACTTACAAAATTGCTTGTGAACATTAGTGAAGCCTTTGAAAATCTGAAAATAGTAATTGTATAATAAATGTTATTTATAGAATCATAGAATCAGTGAGGTTGGAAGGGACCTTTAAGAACATCAAGTCCAACCATTAACCTACCCTGATAAAAACACCACCACTCCTAAACCATGTCCCTAAGCACCTCATCTACCCTTTTCTTAAACACCTCCAGGGATGGTGAATCCACCACCTCTCTGGGCAGCTTATTCCAATGTTTAATAACCCTTTCAGTGAAAAAATGCTTCCTAATATCCAATCTAAACCTGCCCTGACACAACTTGAACCCGTTTCCTCTCGTCCTACCACTTGTCGCCAGGGAGAAGAGGTCAGCTCCCATCTCTCTAAAACCTCCTTTCAGGTAGTTGTAGAGGGTGATAAGGTCTCCCCTCAGCCTCCTCTTCTCCAGGCTAAACAACCCCAGATCCCTCAGTCGTTCCTCATAAGGTTTGTCCTCCAGACCCTTCACCAGCTTTGTAGCCCTTCTCTGGACACGCTCCAACACCTCAATGTCCTTCTTGTAGTGAGGGGCCCAAAACTGAACACAGTACTCGAGGTGAGGCCTCACCAGTGCCGAGTACAGGGGGATGATTACTTCCCTAGTCCGGCTCACCACACTATTCCTGATGCAGGCCAGGATGCTGTTGGCCTTCTTGGCTGCCTGGGCACACTGCTGGCTCATGCTCAGCCGGCTGTCCACCAACACCCCCAGGTCCTTTTCTGCCAGGCAGCTTTCGAGCCACTCCGCCCCCAGTCTGTAGCGCTGCATGGGGTTGTTGTGACCCAAGTGCAGGACCCGACACTTGGCCTTGTTGAACCTCATACCATTGGCCTCAGCCCATCTGTCCAGCCTGTCCAGATCCCTCTGCAGAGCCAATCTACCCTCAAGCAGATCAACACGCCCCCCCAGTTTAGTGTCGTCTGCGAACTTACTGAGGGTGCACTCGATCCCCTCATCCAGATCGTTGATAAAGATATTAAAGAGAACGGGCCCCAGCACCGATCCCTGGGGGACACCACTCGTCACTGGACACCAACTGGATTTAACTCCATTTACCACCACTCTCTGGACATGGCCATCCAGCCAGTTTTTTACCCAGCGAAGAGTATACCTGTCCAGGCCATGAGCAGCCAGTTTCTCCAGGAGAATGCTATGGGAAACGGTGTCAAAAGCCTTGCAAAAATCCAGGTAGATAACATCCACAGCTTTTCCCTCGTCCACCAAGTGGGTCACCTTGTCATAGAAGGAGATCAGGTTTGACAGGCATGACCTGCCTTTCACAAAGCCATGCTGACTGGGCCTGATCACCCTGTTCTCTTGCATGTGCCGTGTGATGGCACTGAGGATGATCTGCTCCATGACCTTCCCAGGCACCGATGTCAGACTGACTGGCCTGTAGTTCCCTGGATCCTCCTTCTGGCCCTTCTTATGGATGGGTGTCACATTTGCCAACCTCCAGTCAGCTGGGACCTCCCCGGTTATCCAGGACTGTTCATAAATGATGCACAGTGGGCCGGTGAGCACTTCCGCCAGCTCCTTCAGTACCCTTGGATGGATCCCATCTGGCCCCATAGATTTGTGCACCTCCAGGTGCTGAAGCAGGTCCCTCACCATTTCCCTTTGGATTACAGGGGCTTCATTCTGCTCCCCATCCCTGTATTCTAGCTCAGGGGTCGGGGAATTCAAGGAACAGCTGGTCCTACTGCTGAAGACTGAGGCAAAGACGGCATTAAGTACCTCAGCCTTTTCCTCATCCTTGGTTACTACGTTACCAGCCCCATCTACTAGAGGACAGATATTATCCTTGGTCCTCTTTTTATCGCTAATATATTTATAGAAACTTTTTTTGTTGTCCTTGACAACAGAAGCCAGGTTTAGCTCTAGCTGAGCTTTGGCCCTTCTGATTTTTTCCCTACATCGCTTCACTACCTCTTTGTAATCCTCCTGGGTGGCCTGCCCTTCCTTCCAAAGGCCATATATCCTCTTTTTTTCCCTAAGCTGCAACACTAGCTCCCTGTTCAGCCAGGCTGGTCTTTTTCCCCGACGCCTTGTCTTTCGGCACATGGGGACAGCCTGCTCCTGCACCTTTAGGACTTCCGTCTTGAAAGACATCCAGGCTTCCTGGGCTCCTTTGCCCTGGAGGACTGCCTCCCAGGGGACTTTGTCAACCAGGCTCCTGAAGAGCCCAAAGTCCGCTTTCCGGAAGTCCAAGGTGGCAGTTCTGCTGACCCCCTTCCTTGCTTCTCCCAGAATTGAGAACTCTATCATTTCGTGGTCACTGTTGCCAAGACAGCCTCCGACCATCACATCCCCCACAAGACCTTCCCTGTTTACAAACAACAGATGCAGCAGGGCACCTTCCCTAGTTGGCTCTTTCACTAGTTGTGTTAAGAAGTTATCCCCAGTACCTTCCAGGAACTTTCTAGACTATTCCCTCCCTGCTGTATTGTATTCCCAGCAGATGTCCGGCAAATTGAAGTCTCCCACGAGGACTAGAGCTCGCGATCTTGAGACTTCTCCCAGCCGTTTATAGAATATTTCACCTGCCTCCTCATCCTGGTTGGGCGGTCTATAACAGACTCCTACTACAATATCTGCCTTGTTAGCCCTCCCTCTGATCCTTACCCATAAACACTCAGTCTCATTATCACCATCATTTAGTTCAAGACATTCATAACACTCCCTGACATACAGGGCCACCCCCCCACCTCTCCTCGCTTGCCTATCATTCCTGAAGAGTCTATAGCCATCCATGGCAGCACTATAGCTATGCGAGTCATCCCACCATGTTTCTGTGATGGCAACTACATCGTAATTACCCTGGTGTACAATGGCTTCCAGCTCCTCCTGTTTGTTGCCCATGCTACGTGCATTAGTGTATAAGCACTTCAGCTGGGCTATTGGTCTATATTGGGCTATTTCACTGCTTGGATGCCTGTACTGCTGACATGGTAAGACTCCATTTGAATAAGATATAAAAAAAAAATCAAAATACTCTGTTGCTAAAAACAGAGATTTGTTACTTATGAGAAAACGTGGGTTTCTATGTGTTTGCTAATTTCTGGCTATTTAACATCAAAATAAGTAACAGCTAGTTTTCTTCCGCTTCTCCTTACTAATTATGCTAGCCATTTTGGACTTTGGTTAACAGACACTACACCAAAGTGTCTGGTTTTGTACCTTTTTATCTTTACCTACACTCTTCCCACAGCAGCTGCGAGGGATCATCTGAACCAGAAACCAGGGGTAAAAGGAGTCAGCAGTGCAGAACATAGAATACAACCCCCTGCCATGGGCAGGGACACCAGACCAGGTTACTCAAAGCCCCATCCAGCCTGGCCTTAAACACCTCCAGGGATGGGGTATCCACAGCTTCTCTGGGCAACCTGTTCCAGTGTCTCACCACCCTCACAGTAAAGAATTTATTCCTAATGTCTAAGCTAAATCTACCCTCTTCCAATTTAAAACCATTACCCCTCATTCTACCACTATAGTCCCTGATAAAGAGGCCTTCCACATCTTTCCTGTTGGCCCCCTTTAGGTACTGGAAGGCTGCTATAAGGTCTCCCCGCAGCCTTAACTCTTCTCCAGGCTGAACAACCCCAACACTCTCAGCCTGTCCTCATAGGAGAGGTGCTTCAGCCCTCTGATCATCTTTGTGGCCCTCTTCTGGACTCAATCCAACAGGTCCATGTCCTTGTTATTGTTGGGGGCCCCAGAGCTGGTCGCAGTAGATAGAGAAGAACATGGAGAAGAGCCATGGACGTTCAAAAGGAGAAAAACCCTGAAAAGGACAAACCCCCTGAGAGACTTTATTTTGAAATTTTAATTCCTAGCAAGGTAAAAGAAAAGTGAGAAAAAAACTATTCATCTTAAAGGAAGATAAAAACTGCGGTGGTTTGCAACATGATACCTCCTATTCCAGTATATGAACTCTGAGGAGGTTGTGAAGATGGAAATTTAAGTGGAAACTTGCCTCTTGCTCTTTGGTGATAAATTATGTCCTGAAAGTGTAATCAACAGCTGTGGAAATAAACTTTCCATGGAATTTTTATGAATAAAACAAAGTCAAAACCGGTCAGCAACATCAAAATAGGACTCAGTTTAGAGCTTAATTTTGTATTTAGTTTTATTTGATGGAACAGGTTTCCCAGGGCTTAATAGACATGGATTTTTTGGTGAGATCACATGCTTTGTTGGTTAGGAGGAGGAGGCTGGAATCTAAGCTGCTTGTTTCTAATGCCTAATTTGTGACTTACAGAAAATTGAAATCCTTAGTATCCCCATATCCAGAAGGAATGTAATGATATTTACTACTGATGCACAAATGCTGGATGAAATTATTGAGGACATTCAGATCAGATGATCAGAAAAACTTGTTTTTGTCTTAAATTCTGTCCTCCCTTAAGTTACTGCTGTCATATAAAACTAGATTTAGTAATGGTTTGATGTATCTTTAAGACTCTTGGAAAGGCACTATTAACACTCACCGTGGTTTTGGGTTGGTTTTTTTTTTTTTGATCAAGTGCAAATGACTATTTCTGATGACAGGTTACTGGCAGGTATTACTGGCCAAGGCCCAAGGATGCAAGAATGGAAATTAGTTAAGAAAGGAAGGGAGAGGGGATTTCAGAAATCAGAGAGTGTGATAGAAAATAAAGCTTAGACTGGAAAGACAGCCTTAGGACAAAACCTCGTGAAACAAACCATAAAATGGACCAGAAAGGTGACTGGATGGACAAGACTGATTGGGTAAGAGTTGTTAATTTGGATTCCATACAAATGTCCAAACAAGTAAATTAATACTAGTTAGGCAACAGAAGAAAAGACATCTCTGCTAAAAGATCCACCAATAAAGGGCACGATGTCGAAATTCTCAGTGCTGCAATCTGCAGTTAATTTAATTTGTTAGCAGAATTACTTTCTGAAATTTTAAATAACACTGTTACATGCCTCCCACAGTCACTCACAGCTAAAAGCACTTACAAAACAAAAGCACTGTGCAGCAAAATGAAAACAAATCTGTCACCCACACAGAAGCACACATCTCCAAACTGACAGAAATGAGCCTTTATCCAAATAGTTTGCCAGCACCGCAACACTGTTTATCTTTGGCTTGGTTCACTTTTGAAAAAAAATAATTGGGATTATTGTTGAGCTGGACTTTTCTAAATTTAAATCCCGTTGGGTTTTGGAGGGACAAAAGCAGGGACAGCAAATTGTTGCACAGCTGCCTGTGCTAGGAAAAGCACTCCTTTCTCTTAATTTGCTTAAATCTGTATGAAAGAGTTTGGCCAAGAAAGTGGAATATTCCTTTTTCATACATTGCCATCAAAGTGAGTCTCCAGGATTTTCAACTTCTTTTCGCAGGCTGGCATCTATTTTAAAGACTATACTTTCTCCAAGTTTTTGTTGAGGTCTGGTACCAGAATACCCAAAAAGAGAATACAAGGGAAAACATGAAAAGAGAACTACATAAGTCATAGCTACAGCTCCTATGCCACCTCGAGCACCAACAGAGATATCAACAGCAATACACTGTGTACGCAAGCACATAAAAGTTACCCACAGGAGGAAAGATTTGGGAAACATCAGGCTTGTGGAGGATGGAGTGAGTGGGTGTTAACCAGCAATAACGTGTCTGTGCATATGCGTGGATGTATACGTTCACATGGTGTAACACTGGGAACACTTTGGTTCCCAGATTTGCTCCTGAATATGAACTTTATTTGAAATTAACGCTGCTAGTGGAACAAGTCCAACCACATAGATAAACTTTCAGATCAAAAGAGAAGATTTGGATGAAATGCACGCAGTTAAAGAAGCTTTATCACAATTCTATAGAAAACAAAGGTCTTGCAGTTCCTTCCCAGTGTAATGATGAGAGGGTTGAACCAACTCCTATCCCATACACAGAACTAAAATGCCAATAAAATTAAGAGGAATTATGATATAAACTTAGTTATGACAATAAAAATTAAGCTTTAAAGCCAAAAGAAGTGTTCTTTTAATTACTGACAGTAAGTAAAATATGAATGAACATGGCATAAATTGGAAAACCATTCACTGTGTAATAGAAGCTCCAAATAGGCTTAGAGATGGAAAGTAAATGAGCTGGAAATGAAAGAACAAATGTGCTGGGAATGCTGTTTTTCATTTTATGCATTGTGTGAATGTGAAGAGATCCCACTGTACTGTTTTTTTTTACTTCAGTTTAGATGGAAATGTACTGGCTTAATAGAGAAACACATTTACATTTCACTTCTTAACCTTTCTAAGCATTTAAGAATATTAAATCCATTTCCTTGCCAGAAGTACTAGAAAAAATACATAATTCCTTGTCAAAATCGTATTACCAATCATCGTAATAATAATTTTTCCCAGGATCATTAATCTCCAGGTACAGAAGATGTATCTGTTTTAAATATTAAATAACTTGCTTTATTTTACTGACAAGTGAAGTAAAAGCATAAATATGAAAAAGAAATTAAACCCTGGTTGGACCTGACTTTAAGAACATATTAAATTTTAACTTTCTATAAAATTAAAGCATTTTTAAGAGTAACAAAAAAACCAAGATGAATACATGTAGCAGAATGCCGATAGCATCCTCTACCTCCTCAGCCAGTGCTTAGGACAGGCTTTAAAGCCCACGTGGCCAAAGGAAGTCCTGTCAATGATTTCAAAATGCTTCGGGTCAAACCCTTCAGAAGTCACCAGGACTATTCATGTGTATAATATTAAAGTGTAGTCCTATGCTTAACTGCCTTGCTAAGCCAGTGTACCATTCTGCTACTGATTGTTAACCCCAAGCCTGCTTTTGCCACGCTGTGAAAAACATTGATGATCAGTTCATACCTCCTTAGTGTAGTACTTAACTGGGGTAACAAATGCTTTATCTTTCCTATTTTTCTTCCTCTGTTTCTCTTTCAGGCACTCGGTTCCAATGTTTTCTTCTAAATTTATATAAATTATATTGTTTCTTTTTCTTTGAGTATCTGTCACTACCTTTTTCTTCCTATAATGCAAATATGACTACATAACTAGTGCAGGAACACGCTCCCTCCAGTCTCCCTAAAGCTCTTCATTACATGAACTGATGGTGTTTTCAGATTGACATGCTTAAAATAAATGAGATTTTTATTATGATAAATGAAGACACTTAAGACTTTTCTTCCTTCCAGCCCCTCAATGAGTAAATAAAGATTGTGCAATGCCTGTTTTTATCATACTCATAATTACTATTCCTCTACCACCATCCCCAAATTTTCTACCCAAGTGAACATTGGATGAACCCAGAACATAGATAAATTGAAACGCAAAAATGAAGAAATTGTCAAATAACACTGTTTCCTGAAACATTACAAAATAATTGCAGATTAGGAAGCCTAATCTCATGTGTTTTTTGGGTTGGTTTTTTTTTTGTTTTTGTTTTTTGTGTTGTTTTTCTTTGTTTTGTTTAATTTAACTTGGCACTGTGTCCTGGTTTGAGGTCAAACAGGACCCGTTTTGTTCAGTAACTTTACTTCTTATCTGGGCCTCTTCTAACTACTGAAATTTACAGCATATTGTGCAGACAATGTTCGCTCTCAGAGTGACAAGACCTATGTTTACAGTTGATGCCAAGGAATGGTACGCAGAGAGGCTCTTCCTTATACTTATTACTATAACACCCAAGGGCAACCACCTTTGTTATTTGCCCCGTGGGAGGGTCGGAAGCAGAAAAATGTAGAGGGGTCACACCTGTGGCGAGGAGCAGACAGGACAGGTGACCCAAAACTGACCCACAGGGTATTCCATCCCATGCTCAGAATAAAAGCTGAGGGAGCAAAGGGTCAGCCCTCTTTCTTCAATGGCTGACGTCTGAGTAGGACTCTGTTCGCCTGCCTTTGATCCCGATCCCGAATCCAGATTCGGAATCCAGTTCCCATCCATCACCGAGTCCAGCCTGGGAATTTTCCAGTGCCAGCCAGTGTCGTGATTGTCATCCTGCAAGCTTGATACGCTTTTGCATACATTTCATTATTTCCATTTTATTTTATTATTAATATTTCATTAAAGTAGTTTAGTTCCTTCGAAACTCGTAAGTTTCTCTCTCTCTCTCTCTCCTGCTTCTCTTTGAAGAGGTAGGGGAGAGCATCTGTCATTCTGCCCAGTGGTCAGTTCGGCCCAAACCATGACATTCTGTTTCTTAGTATCAGGCCTTTTAAATAAAATTCATGCAGGTAAATCAAATAAAGTCTGATGTGTTGCCCTGTGGGGCCCAAATTATGGCAGTCGAATGACATTGATAAGCACTATTTTTGATTCAATTCTTCATATTTCTAAAAAAAATGAGAAATCTTTTTTCTCTGAATATACTGTGAGTCAAGTACAGAAGGATGGTTTGTTGGCACCCAGAGTAAAACTCCTTCATCCAGGACTTTATCTGAACCTTCTTTACAGGTTTCTCTCAGGCCTATGTTCCTAATATTTGTTATCCCTGTAGCTTTGATTTTCACTGCCACATCCTCAGTTTTTCTCCACTTTCTCTCAGATACAGTCACATTCATCCACCAAGAGAGGGACAGCCGACTGCTTTCTTGGTGCGTATGTGGTTTAGTTTGTCTGAGTTTTGTACAGTCCCAAGTACCAGCACTTTAGGTGGAGGTTTTTGGTTTAGCTACCTGATTACATGAAATAGCTAATGTTTTGTTTCTTTTACTGTAGTCAAGAGCAGTTTCATTCACAATTGAACGAGTTTTAACCCAAGACCTGCAATTCATAAAATTCATACAAGTAGAGGAGCTAACCGGCTTTAAATTGCTCTGCCCACCTGCTTTGGCTGTCACTGGTGGTGGTAGAGCCTTAAGTATGCCTTATGTCATTGTGTCCATTCCAGGCATAATATAGATGATACAGATAATCGGGTGATTGGAGGTTTAATACAGATGATTTCAGATTTTTGAAGTTTCTTCGAGTACATTTATTATTAGGATTTTAACAGGTATATAATAATTTGTAAAATAAAATCAAGTATTGGTTGATCTCCTTAGACTTTTGCTATCAGTGCTAAACTTTGAATTGCAGAAAATATTTTTTTTTAGTTATTCAAACTGATATTTTATCTAGTCAGCCTCCTGTTAAAGAAAGATTCTTTATTGTATCTCAATTTTTTGATAAGTCCCTTTTGTCAAATAAGTTGCATGTATGCTTTTATTTTCTTGAATTTTTAGGGGGGGCTTTTTACTTCATATGTTGTTTTCTTTAATGAAATATAAAGATGGGGGAAACAGTTTGTCTCTCTGTATGTGTGTGTGTGATACAAAATAGACAGGCTGTGATTTGTATAGATATTTTTATAACATTGCCATATCATTTTTTGAACTAGAAACTCCATGTGCTTAATTCAGGATGATCACAGCAAAAATAAATGACTGTTAGTTTCTTGGTGCTTTGTTCCAATGAAGGAATTTGTCTCATGCAAGCAGATTACTGAGAAAAAGCTAAGATACAGGAATGGATCCGGGTTTTGGTCCTGAAAATGGTCAAATCCCTGCTCAACTTTCTTCTCTCATTTTTTCTGAAAGACATGAAAAAATTTTTTGAGCAGGACTGAAAAATTCACTCAGCTGTACTAAACTTTCACACTTAGGGATTTTACTGCTATTGAGTGTACAGAAAGTCAGCTCACATTCACTTGGTGCCTTCACTGGCAGGGTACAGGAGCACACTAGCTCAAGGGGAATTTTATTCTGATGCACTGCTGCAGTATTACACTTTGTAATATCAATGAGAAAATTATGGACAAAGAAGCTGATCTGAAAAAAAAAAAAAGAGAAAGAAAAAAAGCAGTAACCATGGAGTAAGGTGTTTGTTTGTTTTTTTTTTTAATTGATGGATATCAAATTATGTTCACAAAGCATAATTTATGCCTTCCATAACCATAAACATTAAACCATAAGAATTAAGCCTGCAGGGTTAAAACAATACTGTTTTCTCAAATACATCTACTTCTAAAGAACAGCTAATAGTTGTGCATACTCCAGCTATGAATCTTCCCCCAGGAACTACAACATGCATGAAAGAGAGGAGACCAAATCCTGGCCTGATTTACAACAAAATTAAGCAACAGCAGGCAGTATAGCAAAAGAAATCTGATGTCATCACCATTTTGAAGGAATGACAATCACTCTTTTGTTGCTCATCACTTTCTCAAAAATTCATTTATTAGTAAATTAGATTTACTATTTTGTTACATAATGTGACAAACTTGCCACTGACCATGAAGGAAACAAAAATTCTGTCCTACTTCCAACCCACTAAGTAAATAGATTTGCAGATTTTGCAGCACCGAAGGAATGAACACCAAATGTCACTTTATGCACTAACTGAACTATTAACATAGCTATAATCATCCAAGCAACACTGCAGATGGTCCTGCAAATATTGTTTATCTCAACAAGCAGCTATAAATTATTATGAGTTTTGTTGGAATTCTTTGTTGAACTGCTGCACTTTGCCAGTAAAACTGTATTTGCTGCCTTTGTTTCTCTAACAACGATTTATGGGAGCATTTGCCATTAGTCCACAACACACATTAAAACCAATAAAGTTCTTCTGGGGAACTGATTGCTGCTCTTTTTGCAATACTTTGGGTAGATATACAACACTGTAGGAAGTGCATATCTATTACTCATTGTATCTTTGTTGGGTACTTAGTTATGATTTCTTTATGTGACATGAGAATATGAACAAAATCTGTGAAATCAAAAACTTGTTGTCATGGGCATGTCCAGGTAAAACAGCATATTTCTAAGGTCATAAGTCGGTGCTCTTAGTGAAAATTTCATAAGCTATAGGACACAGAACCAACTTCAAACCATCATACATTACATATGAATAGTTTTTTATGCAGTGAAGGCTATCCAATTAAATTATGAAAAAATGAAAATTTGTTTTAGTAGCAAAGAAAATATTACTGGCACTATGTTTTGCTGTTCAACCCCACAAAGTAAGTTTGCAATTAAATGTCCGATGGAAGAACATTTTCTTCTTGCATGTGGGTAAAACTATTTAATTAAAAAGCACAAAAGAAAGCACTTCCAATAATTTAGCTAGGATACAATGAAAAATAGAGCAGATATTTCTATTTAAATTTTGACTATGTTTTATTAATTCTGTTTACAATAATGCACTTCTCCCTTTGTGTTAACTTACCATGCTTAAAATGAAAGGGTCTTTAAAGATGGTGCCATCTCCAGCAGCCTGGATTCAGTATGTCTTGTTCATGGACAGAAAGAAGACTCCAAATGCGGTACTGAAAACCACAAATATGTCTCATCAGCAAGTCAAACTCGGATACGGAAGTAATTAGCTATGTCGGGAGAATGAGCATTCTGCCTTCAAGGAAATAACAGAAGTTGCATAGAATTTGCATACAGTATATGAAATATGGTGATTTCTCTGTAAACAGATGTGTTTTCAGATTTGATTTACTGTCATCACTAAATGATGAGGATGTGCATGAATACTAATATGATGGTATTAAGTTATTCATTTACTAGAAAAGTAGAAGAGAGAGAGAAAGGAAATGATCTAACGTTCGTTGAAAGAACTCTTCTATTTGGTGAGGGGTTAAGCAGATAGAGAAAACTTAACTCGATGCTGGAAAAGAAGGTAGAATATTCATACAGAAAATTTTAAAATAATGTGGCCACGGGTGCTGGAAACAAAGAAGGGATGATACTGACTGACTGGAAACTGAGGGGAAGGATACTCATGGTTTCGGAAATAATGTACAGAGAATTCATCTTCTTTTTGCAGCCTTATTTAATATGCTTTTCATTGTTAACAAATTTTCAAACACTTCTACTATAGCTAAGAATGTTATTACATGAGCAAGTAAAAATTTTGTGCATTCCTTATATCTTAGTCTCAGAGACGCTTAAGGAAGAATTTTAAATCTGAGCAAAATTTTGTACCTAAATCCACGGACAGACATGTAAGTCAAAGCAGACTGATTTTCATGAACGCTGATCATCCTCATAGTCATTACACTCAGCCAGAATTGGAAATATTTATGATTCTGCCATCAATGTATTTCTATTTCTGTACCTAAATGCAGAATATATGCCTTATATCCCAAAATGCCTTCATTGTTAAATGAAGTTAAATTCCTTGTGACCAAAACAAGGGCAAAAGGATGAATTTGAAGAGCTTATGTTAAGCATATCAGTCCAGAGGTTTATCTCAAAAATTTTCATTCTCTTATATTCTTTAGTTACTTCATGAGATATAAGGACTATGTTTACAGAACCCAGAGGGTCTCCCTTGTAATGTTCTCCCTGATGTATTTATAAATTATATTCTGTTATGGTTCTTTGCATTGGATGACACTGGCTCCACTGACATTGAAGACAAATTTCCCATAGAGTACCAAAGTACAGAGTTTCACCCTTTTCATTAAGAAAACTTTCTGGAAGGGAAAAGGCAGTCATCTGAGATTTTAAAATTATTCCACTATAAAGGTAAGTTTAAAGTTCTAATATGAACTTTATTATTTTTCTCATAATTCTTGAAAATTATTTTCATAGAATTGTAGGATCATAAAATGGTTTGGGTTGGAAGGGACCTTGAAGATCAAAGAGTTCCAACCCCCCTGCCACAGGCAGGGACACCCCCCACTAGACCAGGTTGCTCAAAGCCCCATCCAGCCTGGCCTTGAACACTTCCAGGGATGGGGCATCCACAACTTTTCTGGGCAAACTGTCACAGTGCCTCACCATCCTCATAGTGAAGAATTCTAATATCTAATCTAAATCTACCCTCTTTCAGTTTAAAGCCATTATCCTTTGTCCTATCACTACACGCCCTTGTAAAAAGTCCTTCTCTAGCTTTACTGTAGGCCCCCTTTAGGTACTGGAAGACTACTAAGAGGTCTCCCCAGAGCTTTCTCTTCTCCAGGCTGAACAACTCCACCTCTTGCAGCTTGTCTTCATAGGAGAGGTGCTCCAGCCCCCTGATCATCAGTATTCTTTAGTCCTGGAAACATGCTCATGTAGTCAACTCTGGACATGAAAACCTTCCAGTCTAAAAAAAAAACAAAACTAAGCTTGAGTTTTTAAAACCATAAAAACTATAATGCATTCCAATGAGGGTTATGGAAAAACTTGAGAGAAACAATGACACTATGCTTTACCTTTGACATTTTTGTATACAGCCATAGCAACTGAAATAAGAAGGATCTTGCTGTACATCAACAAAAATTTTGGTATTGGCTTAGTAAACATGTTAGCTGAATTTCAATATTGAAGGTTTTATGGGTTATTTTTACAAAATAACACCTTTTTTTTTTAATTGGCTGGAATTCGAAGACCATAAAATTGATATCTATGCACTCAATTGCAAAAAAGAATGTGAAAATAAAATATGAATGGACAATTGTAAGAACATAAAGAGGGTCTTAAAAAAGATTTTTACACCAGGTTAAATATATATGCGACAGATTTATGATCATTTACACTCCATATGTTTTATTCCAATTTTCTGTTTTGTCAGTCTTTGATAATGCCAAAGCCATTTCTATTCAGTCATTTTCACAGCCCTCTTGCATCCTCATAAACTCTTTCAATGAATGTACAACAAATACATTAGAGGCAAGATTAAGGAGAAAAATCTGGATTGTATCATGATTTAGGGACAGTTTTGTAACCTGGAAACCTAAACACTATTGGAAGCTGATCATACGTTGCATACGCTGCTTACATAAAGAGCAGACTTGTTTAGATCAACAATGAAAATAAAACATTTACCTAATACTAATCAACATTTAGCTCAATCCCCTGAACAAATCCTGTTTATCTAAGTTTTATACAGATAGGTAGAATGTAACTCTGAGAATGCCCAAACTCGTCCCCACATAAAGACCTTTGAATGTGCAAAAGAAATCTGTCTCAGGGTCTTTTGCATAAAGATTAATTTGTTTTTCATTTCCCAAGTGCAATAAACTATGCTTGTGATTTTCAACCCAGATATGGATTTTTTTTTTTTTTGCCATCAAATCCAACATCTTTCCTGTCCTCTCTCTGAAATACTTCTATGCCAAACACTCATTTCCTACCTGCATTAATTTATATGAACTGATTATTCAAACAGGCATATATTCCTATTGAATATAAACAACATTTAAAAATTACTGTAGCATAAAAAAATCATGTAAGGCTCCATACATAGAAATCTTTTTGGAAGAGTTATACTAACTGATTTTAAAATAGACTGTGGAAAAGTCAAAAAAAGGTTCTTCTGAACATATTAAATATAAACAGGTGAACATTTTATATTAGTATTTTAAATATCATCTTCTGGAAATAAATTAGGTGTCATTTTTGGTGATTCTTTGGCAATTGAAGAACAGACTGTATAGAATATTACAGATCTGTGGGTTCAAAAATTTTTAACTAATGTATCAACAAGAAACTATGGAATTTCATTAACATTATTACTGACAATTAAACTGTTAAGTTTAAATTAAACTCCTACTCTCTAATTACTCATTTTGGCACCTCTGTTTTATAAGGATCATTTTATTTATATATGTACACCAAAACGTTGGGCTAATACTTCCAGACTTAGTTTTGTTCTGTCTCAGGAGCATATATAAAAGCATTTAATTTCTCTCTTCTACAGAGACCTGCAGAAAGGTTGGATCAGATAATTTTCAAGTATGCATCACATTAGTTTTGTGAGAGTTAAATCACTCATATTTCAATCCCATATTCCCTAAGAAAATAATACCTCCTTCAAAAAAAAAAAAAAACAAACCTACTCATAAACTAATCAGTGTTCAATTATTGTTTGAGTAATGCTCACTGAAGTTGCTTTACATGCCATCAAAATTCAATATTTGAAAGTAATACAACAGTAGCAATAAAGGCCCATATTGGAATGACAAATGCTGTATGCATCACCAAGCCAGATTTTGCCTTGAGTGATTTCATCAGCACAATTTGAAGTTTCTATCTGACATTTAAGTTAGCTATTAAATATAACTGTGGGAACCATCTGGAGAGCTATTGTAGACAGAATAGCCTGATAAATGTGATCTGCCATGATGGCATGCCTTTAGATTATTTATCTTCTGTTTGATTGCCATTGAACTAGCAATTTCTTTACTAATTTTAGAAAATTCAAATTTAAAGCCTTGCATTATTGCTTACATATTATTGTATTTCACTGCAATCATCACTGGAGATCTGACTCTAGAACTTGTACTCATTTCTTAGCTGAAAAGGAGACTAGCAATTCAAGTTTGCTTACAAAGTGAGCAGTGTCCTAGTGAGGACAAGTTTCTGTTTTTTGGTATCTTCACCTTAAAACTGTGTGTGAAATCACGGTGCAAAAGCCAAAATGCTGAGTTGAAAGAGTAAGTGTGGGAAGAACTCTCACACCTTCTTATGGATATGAAATGAAACATTCTCTCTGGAACCAACAAAATAAATTAAACCAGGAACTTCGTGCTTAATTGTACGTGATCAGCCACCTCAATATCCACAACACCCTACAGCACAATGAAAAATTATGGAATAATTCCTGCTGGTTTCTTGGACCGAACCCGGCAATGATTTTACAAATGCACTGAATTCATTATGTGAAATTGTTTGAGAGAAGGGGGAAATTTCCATTTTCTTTCCACGTTTGCCAATTTCTCTATTAAGCAATAAATTATACTTTTTTGATATATCCATATTAATCCTGTGAACTCAGCCTCCCAGCATTTCTGATTTTATATTAGCCCCCGATCACCACTGGAGTTCTGCATATTATCTCCCTCCTGCGGGTCCCAATTTCTTCTTGGGTGAAGGAATAAATCCGAAAGCCTGACTTTCCCATAAGTATTTAACGTGTTGTTCCACTGATCTTGCACTTCAGAAACTATTTTTCTAGGTCTATGACCCACTGCAACTCATCAGTTAACACTCCAATCAAAATTCTATGAATTGTGGCTGAATAGTCTTTAAATATCTTGGCTTCGTATTCCTAGGGCAATTTAGAATTCTTAAACATGTCACCAAAAGTTATTGCAAACAGTGCTGTTTTCATTTTCACTTAGCTGTGTATGTGAGGTTTGACCTTGTCAGCTCTGACCCAGCAAGTAAAGCAAGAAAATCAGAGCCTCTATCTTGGCTCTATTTCAGATTTCAGCTGATGGCTTACATTTCATTAGATTTAGATAATTTCATAATATTTCATTAGACTTAGACCCTCAAGCGAATCTAGTCACCATTGGTTTATGAATCATCAGACACAGTCTGGGCATTTCAAAACAAGCCACACATGCTTACTAACAAAACCAGTTACGTCCTCTAAGAAGCATCCTGAAGAACCCAAGGATGACCATGAATAATGGAAAATGATCACCAGAGACAGGGGGTGTACAGTCAATTTAAATCACGTAATATTTAAAAAGTGGTTGCTGACTCTGTTTTACCTCTGAAATTCATTGTAACTTGTAGTTAGGTTTTTAGAAAGCATTTGAAATGTACATCTTGTACGTAAAAGAATATCACTGATCTAGATATTCTTTGACCACACACTTGTTTTCGTTCTTCAAAATGCCCTGAAAGAACAAAACCATGCATATTAAAAGGAAGAATAAATAAACTGCAACCCAGAAAGCCATAATATACTGTAGTCTTTTCAATTAATAATGTCACAGGCAGTTGAGCACCATGGAATTAGAAACTTCACAATGCGCTACTCCACATTTGCAAGCAAAAAAGTATGACATATAGAGTATTTTTACTGAGAAGAACAGTGGAGCTTGAAGCCCATGCATTAAGTTTGAGCAGCCTTGGTGAAAATGAGATCTCGTTCCCTCATTATGCAATCCGACATCCTTCATCTAAAACCAAATGAGATAATAAAGTAAAAGAGATGAGATATATTTTCTGCATAAAGAACCATATAATCCTTTATCTCATTTAAATAATAGATTCATAAAATCTTTTTTTAAACATCCAACTAAATGATGCAGTGAAATATTAATAAATCTGCATATTTAATAAAACTAATACCACATGGTAAATGATATCCAGATGAATTGATATCCCTAGAGATATACCAAACAACACCAACATAGTTGTGGTTGGCTGCCAGATCTGAAGTTCGTAAAGGACTGTGCATAGCAACAGGTCTCAGTATTGTGCAAATTCTGCCAGGTGCTGTGTATCAGCACAGCATTAAAATACTGGCTCTATTTTATGTTTGCATATTTTTTCATTGAAGAAGGGACTGTGCTTATTTTTGAGACAGAGTACCAAGAGACAACGTCCTTAGCGCTTCACAAGCAATTTCTTAACTTCTCATAAGAAAGGAATCTCAACAGTTGTTGAGAATCAACGTGATGGGGTGTTCTCAGGCATATTGAAGGCATTTGCCTCACCCTTGTACAGGCAGTGGGGCCTACAAAGGCCTTTTTCTCTGACTTCTTTGGAGCTGTGTCAAGCACAAATTTCTGGTTAGAAATAAAACGTCAGATAAGAATATTGATTAGGAAGCAATGGGTCATTAAAGGTAAATCAAAATTATCCTGACTTTCCCTGGAGAGGACTAAGTAAATGGGAAATGAAGAACCAAATTCACTGCTGGGCAAATGCCTGTCAGATTGAGTGTTCAGAAATAACAGAGACAGTAGCAGGAAAATGTTTCCTGTTCAATTCTGGCTATAAAGAATTTTGTGTGTCTTCTAGCATTTCCAAGTAGCACATAGCCAGGAATTAATTTCTCTCCATAACAACTCTGCTATGTAAAGGAGGGTCTTCAGGCTTTTAAGAACAGAGAACTGAGGTATAGAATTTAAGGCTCAAATCCAAACCAGACTCTACCAAAATATCTCTAGTGAAAATAAGGCAGAATATAGGCATGTAGTTTGAAATCTAAAATCTTTTAAACACTGGTCATTCACTACCTATTTCTGGAGACCTCTAAAGTTCCAAATGCTTTATTCATCAATATTAATGGTTCCTGTTTGTCTGAAGAGTTTGTGCTTTCTCAGAAGTACCTTAGAGTAGATAGTGCAAAGCAATCTGTTCTAGCTAATTAGTCCTTAATCCCAGCCATGGTCTTTAACCTACCTTCCTCCTATTTACTGGGAGTGGCAAGGGGAGTGTCATCTAATAGGTCATTGGGCCGTCTGAGGAACTCAACAACAGATACCACATACTTCCAAAAATGCAGTGGAAGATGCAGCTAAAATACATAAACACTCTTTGGAAGTACCTGACCTAGGATTCTCTGTGGTAGCACCAAGGGTAATGTCCAAGCAAAATGTGTTTTTATCTTCCCGTTTCAGAAAATAAAAACGTTAGAGACTCTGAAGAAATGTATTAGAATAGGATAAAATACGAAAGCACGAAGCTGAGTCATATGAGTTTTGTTGATTCTAAAATATGAGTTCAATGGAGATGAGAGAAGGAGAATGACTCATCAGCTGTCAGTTCACAATGTCATGTAGCCACAAAAGAGGTATGGTGAACGGAGCTAAGGAAGTGTAACCCCACATCCAAAGCGCTGGTGACAGTGCACAGCAAATAATTTGCAGAGTGTTAATCCTTCATTTTACAAAAAAACACATTAATTATGGCAATACGCATAAATTACCTAGACTGAGAAGAGGCATGAAGAGATAACCTTACAAAAAGAAGATAAAACAAGCTGAAGTAGCAAACCAGGCAAGCAGCGATATAATTGCTTTCAGTGAGTACATCAGCAGGTAGGAGGGGAAACACATCTCATAGGAAGGACATACTTGAAATAAAAGACTGTTGGGAGAAAAATAAAAAGGCATAAACTCTCCATGACTAATAAAGATCTCTAACCTACACAGTAGTGTAGTTCTGGAATACAAACTGGGGAAAAAAACCCAACTTTTGATTAGCTAAAGAAAGATGTTATAGTGCGTAGTTGTCTGAAACCACAGGGGACTGAGCATCAGCAGCTCAGGAGGTCACTTTTCTTCCCATTTTCCAAGATATAAGTGAAGAATTTTCAATATGTGAAGTGAAAAGATTTCCAAGATTTCTAAGTGAACGGTAAGGGAAAGCTTGGTTAAAAATCATTATGTTAGTGAAAGATAAAACTGAAGAGAGCAATATTGCATATTAGGATACTTACAATTAATAACACAGGGAAACTAAATCAAAATACCAAGTATACAGAATGCTGTCCAAAGAAATTAGTCTAGCATTTCTAAGGTCTATAAATATACAAAAATTAATAAATACATACTGATTTTCCACCACTGATACTTACATGCTGTACATTTCATAATGTATTTCCAATTTCAGAAAATGATGTGTATTTCATGATTAATTTTCAAAGAGCTAAGGTTAGGAATTAATCCAGTTATCGAAAGGGAAAAGGCAACAAGTGATTCATACCAACGACTGCTGGAGATCTTCATCTCATAAATTCATACACCCTCCAGACTATGTCTCCAAAAAGTTAAAGGCTCTATCTACAAGCCAGGGCTACCATTTTTATCTTCATATTTGCCACTAATTCAAAGCCAAATCTGGTCTAATCACCCGATTAATAAAAAATGACAAAGTAATCTAACAGACTAGTTTTGAATTAGCACTCTTTCTAGGTCTAGATAAAAGAAACTGCATAATCCTTTTGAAGATATTCCTTTTCTAAGGGAAAAACAGTGTTATCTCATAGGAAAAATGTACACTACCCAAAGATTTCTCAGTACGTACCTTACAATAGATTTATTGGTTTGTCCAAGAAAATAGAAACAGAAAAAGGAATCATATTAAGTAAGAGCAGGCCAAGACGATAATGAGAAGAATGAAGTAAACATAAAGTCAAAATATACCTTGGAATTTCAGTGTAGGTGTACTTCCAGTGGTTGTCTTTTAATCTCTCCTTTCTGCTTTCTGGTATCTTACATACACTGTTGTGATTATCCAAGGTAAAATTGGAGCTTTTTTAATGAGACATCACAGTCTGATGGGTCCTAATTGTATTTTTTATCTATGTAGGAAGATAAATGATTTGATTTCAGTGCCTAAAGTGAGTTCACAGGTGTGGCAGTTCTAAAGGTCTCTTTTTAATGGGGAAGTAAGGTGATTTATTACAGTATCAGTGAGAAACCAGGAGCTTCCAAGTCCCAGCATTGCTGTCCCTTTTTCAAAATCTAAACACACTTCAGTCTGACCCCTTACACTTTACATTACCACAAAACTCAGAGATGCTTTATTAATATATATTTTAATTATTTAATGGCTCACCTTCCCTCTAGCAATATATTCTTTCAAAGGTGTGTTCCAAATGGTTTATGGCATGCCAAGGAGTGGCAGAACAGCTTTTTAATGAGAACAAATTATTTCCTTTTGGTTAAAGATGGTACATGTCCGTGTATGTAGCCTCCTAACACATTCTCTGGTACGATGACTTATTCATATAGGGCTGATAGTTACACTAGAGAACATTAAATGAAACCACTAAAGCATTAATTGTTTTGTATTGTCTGCTTTTCTTTTGCTAGTGTTAGTTGTGTCCTATACAGTGAAAATCCCAAGATGTTTGAGCTCGTAATGCAACTCAAAGTGATTAGTTGTGTCCTACAAGCCAAAGATATGTGTGTCTGTAGGTATGTACATACATGTATGGTCTTCATATATTTATATATGCATACATACTTAAGTGTACACACATATACACATGCATATATATTATTCTTGGTGAATATACAGAACATGATTATATGTTTGAATATTATATATGCAATACATTCAACAGCATATACAGGAAGCATGCAAAAAGTGACTATCCAGTCATAACCTCAACTCTGAATTTTTAGATATTAAGAACAAAACTATGGGATGTCTGGGAAACACAAAAGCTGAGATCCATCCCCCTTTTCCCGCTCTTTGTATCACTTAGACCAAGGAAATGAGAAAGGCCCTAGCATCAGAGACTTTCCTGGAATCAGACATGTATGCAATTCAAGTAGCTAGAAGGTGTTATTTAAAAAAAAAAAAAAACAAACTTGTCATTAACTGTTAATGAATCCATTAACCTTGTTCCTTATGAAAAATTTAAATTTTAAACAAAGCTAAAACATTTCAAACACTAGCTAAATGGTTCACATAAGTAATGATCAGACAACATTAAAACCCAAGACTTGTCTGAATGTAAAAACAGTAGACTAAAATTAATAAATATTTGCCTACTGAGAACTGCTCCCACAGTCATTTGCAATATCGAGTCAAAGCATTTTCACCCTCGCTAGTCACAATGAAATACCGATACAATAGTTTATTTTTGGTAGATGGAATGATCCTAAAACTAAATATCCTCAGCTCACTCGCAAACCCATACTTATCAAGACACATAAGTTTTCCGCAGAACATTTCCCATGAACAAAAAGTATCCTGTTTCTAAAAAATGTAATGATTAGCTTAGTTTCATTCCATCACATGCTTCACCTAAAACAAATGCCGTTTGCTTTCATCACATAGTATCATTATGAAGATTTATCTGCATATTTTCAAATCAAATAGTCACTGTAATAGCAACTTGATTACATGAAGAATAGTGGCTATCAGGATATATTACCATTATACAACGTGCATCTAAGATGAGTCAAATTTAAGGCAATGTTCTACAATTTCATTATCATGACAAATGAAGACTAAGTTATTTTACCCTGACATTCTTTTATATAACTTCCAAAAGGGCTCGAAGTGTACAGCAATCAGTACCACTTTAGAAAGATTCTTTTTCTTTACTAGTGCATTATGGATGGAATCAACTTGAGAAAAGTATTGCCTGACGGAATTGCATCGCTCTTGGTTACACTTTAAAAGCAGCATATCTTCATTTTCAGTAGATCGAATTACATGACAGTGAGAGCAATAATACACATGCTGGCTGAATTAACATTTCTTCATCTTCTATTTTAATACCAAGGTGCACTAATGTGATGGCATTATTTTTGTTGTCATGATTAGCAAATAATAGTTTTCAACACAATTCAGGAAGGATCTAGTTTGAAATATGTTGCACTCTGGAACTAGAAATCGATCCTCCAAGGTGTTACAAAATGTTGCTGATGTAAAGAATAAGAAATAAACTGAATTACTGAGCTATATATTCCACTGACATGTTTCGGTGTAAAATACTCATCAAATGCTTGGTTGTTTCAGGCTTTTTTGGAAAATCAGTGTCAGAAAAGGTTTGGGAGTCTTTATCAAAGCCTAAACACTAAACTGAAATTTTTTTCAACCCATTTGTTATAATTCATCCTATTTCTGGAGATTTTTTTTTTTTTTAATACAAAACAGACACAATTACGGTATTGAAAAAAAGGGTTGTGTCTTTATATCTGTATGAAGTTTGGCTGATGACACCATGCTTGGGACAGAAGTGTAAATTTAGTAGTGATGGTTACTTCACTGAAGGTGGACCTATCCCAAAGCAATGGAACAACAGGCATTTCTGCCCCCCACTGCTGTGAGCTTCAGCTCCTCAGCATCACTTGAACAGGTGTGGTAGGAACTAGTGCAGGAACATTAAAACGAATAGTAGTAACGTTACTAAATTTGAACATTTTAATCTGTACAACATAAAAAATAACTTATGTTCTTTATTTTACACCAAATGGAACAGACCAAATTACTAATTGAAGCTGGTAGGCTAGTGAAAATAATAATCACAGCAGTCACATTAAAGAATGGACTTCTTTCAACAGTTCTGGTAAGACTGGTGGAGACATTATCTAAGCAAAATTTTATTCAAATACATTCTTGTGGAAATCGACTTTAAAATCATGCCCTTGCATATTCACATGATACATGCTAACTTCTTTATCTGTCAGGATGTAGTGAACAGAAAGCACTTCACTACCGCTCCAAGAATTAAACTTTATCTGTGTCATACTGCAAATGGACGATCTGAGCAGGTAAAGGTGATTGAGACAATATTAGTCACATGAGGCATTTTGCACCACTGGCTACAGAAATTGTCAGCAATGCTGGCCACTTTCACCAGATCTTCCTCCTTCCTCTCAAGGACACAGACCATTTTCTGGTGAAGGAAAGAGTGTTTACAGACCTCTACTCTGGGACTCCGATCTAAGATGGCAGAACAGAACCTGACTGTATCCCTCCCGGGTCTACATGGATTGAAAAATACACCATTTTGATTATGAGACTATAGCTTGAAAAAATTCATCATAAACTGTGATCAAGCCAGAAATTTATTCATAGACATAATTTTTGAAATAAGATAAAATAAAATTCTAATTGCAATGTTTCCCAAATTCTCTTCTTGTAACTGTTCACCAGCTGTTTCTGGCACTACTTCTTGAAACAGTGAAAGTCTCAGGAACTTGTCCTAGACATCTTCAGATAACAAGATATGAAATAACAATATCACACATCCAACCCAGTTCCAGTTTCTAAAACCAGGTGGGGAATGGACCTGGCCAACTTCCTCTCAGTAAAGCAGTGAAAGCAAATCAATGGTACTGGTTTATCTGAATCCACAAATCTGTATTCTTACCCCATCTTCTCTCCACCTTCTTTTTCACTTATGGTCTCCATTGCAAGCACAGCTTCAGCCATCACCTCTTTGCTAGGATGTGCAGATCCATTTCTGCCATCAGGTTTGTCTCCTTTCACTCACATTGAAATCTCTGCCAGACCTTCTGACACTTTTTGTCTCTCCATCTCTGTAAGTTAAACATGACTAAGCAAAGCTTGTTGTTTTCCTCAGGAATCTCCTCTTCAGCCTATATTACTCTGACAAACTTACTTTTTATATCCACTGCCTACTCAGGCCCAACAACCTATGACTTATCCTAACATCTGTCCTCAAATCCAGATAATCTATTACACTCCCAATTTTTCCTGAAAAATGTCCTTAAGGCATAGGCTTTCCTTATGATTCAGACACACAAGTATCTTCAGGTATTCTGGTTTCTCCAATCCTGACAAACTCGGCTTGACTCTTATTTCAAATCATTCAAAGTGATTTTGTACAGATGACACTCCTGAATTTAGCTGAATCGTGCCGGTTTTCCTCTGAGTCTCTAAGAAGCCCTAATTTTTTCACTACATGTATAAACTATGCATCTTTATCTGAAAGCCCATTCTGCTTTCAAAGGAAAACTTCAGGCAGCAGTTGGAAATAAGAAAGCAATTAGAAATAAAAGACTGAGGAAAAGAGAAAATGGAAATGAAAGTAAATTAGAAGTTATGAGGCATATAGAAGTGACAAGGGACAATGAATACATTGGGGAAACCCAATTGTTGGCAGAGCAAAAGACAAAAAAAAACATTTTAGGCATATTGGAAAGAAATAAATCTATCAACATTTTATATCCATTATCCAATCGAGATGGTAATGATAATAGCAACAAGTAACGACAGACTGAAGTGCTCAATAAATATTTCTATTTTATATTTTGGAAGAAGCAGGATAATGTACAAATCCACAAATGTTGAAGATTTTGCAACTAGCAATATCTAAAGGGGCTGTTAATCAACACTAAGTAGTGCTGGTTACTTTCAAACCAGTGGACAATCTCCGGTCTGTGTATATTCCTTCAAATAAATCTGGGATTCTATGGAAATGCTAAAATATTGCTAGAGAATTAACATTGGGCTAAAGTCAGAAAAGTCAAAGAGGATGACAGGAATACCTACTGACATTAAATGAGACAAACTCTTGGAAAATCTGTTACAGGAATCAAATAATTTCATTTTAATTGTTTTACAGGAAATTGATCTTGTCAAGAAAAATTGACTTAATTATTGGATGAAATAGGAAATTTGTTTAAGTACACTTACTGTAGAAGTATAAGATGCTAGGAATTGTAAAGGCAACTGAATTAGTACTGCCAGTACATAATGAGAAGATTACAAATTGGCCTATTAGCCAAGCTTGAAAGAAGTGTCTGTGAGACTCATCAATAAATAGGGATTTTTTAATAGCATCTGGATTTAATAGTATTCAACTGTCTGTGGTCAGACAAGAATATAAAGGTATTGCTAATAAGATAACATCCAAAATAATACAGATTTCTTGGTTAAAGATGTCTTCATAAAACCTTTGTTTTAATACAGCTAAATGTAAGCATTTACAGCAAGAAATGAGGAATGTAAACCTCACTTGGAAACAAAATCTACAGAACTTGTGTAGGAGTTGTAATAAATAGTCAGCTCCCAAGAAACCACCATGAACAAAAAGGGTTTAACACAATTGTTACTTGCAAAAAAAAAGGACTAACAAAAAGGGAACAGAGATAATTTTACTTCTGTTTAATAAGACCAAAGCTGGAATATTCTGAAAGTAGCCTACTTGGGAATAAAAATCCTTCTCAGCTAAAATATCAGTATCTTTGGAATGGAATTAAGATGAAAATTAAAAAAAAAAAATCCAAACAACTTCATAAGAAGAAAATTCTGATCAAATCTGTCTTACAAAACAGAAAACAAACCAAAATAAAAACACGACAAAACAACTTCTCACCTGGTGGGCACATGACAAACACTATCTGAGGCTCTAAGTCAGCAGTCTATCAGTTATCGTCTTATTTTTTCTGTACAGTCTGATACATTTCATTTGGAAATGTGTTTGTGGAAAGTTTTAGTCTAACAAAAAGGAATATATTTCCATTAGAAATTTTTCATCTATATCTAGTGTTTTAGAATAAATGCTTTAAAACTGCAGAAATTTTAAAATAATAAAAATAAGGCTTCATAAAAATATTTAATTACTCAGGGCCTTATTTGAGACAAAGCAGCAGATATGAAGGGGTCACTTAGGTTAGTGAAAGAAGCTGATCACGGCAGCTCAACGTGAATGAAACAAGGAACAAGGTGGGTTTTTTTTATAATGAAGGTGATTAAACTTTAGAAGGTGTTTCCCCAAAACAGTAGCAGGCACTGCAGTTCATTTTTTTTATATCAGAAGTGTTGACTTTTCTGGGAAATAAGTTTTAACAAATACTTCAATGTCAGGTGATTCCTTGTTCAGCATCTGCGAATGCTTTGACCTGTTTCCAGTTAACCTTCCTTGAAGGGCAGCCTTTGACACTTCTGTACTAGATTTAGGCAAAAAGAAAATGAAGAAATGTTCCATGATCAGATTAGAATTTGCAGTCCTATACATGATGCATACTTAAGCACATGGTTACATGAGGTTTGCCATATCAGGGAAGGATTCTGGAACTGCAGACCAAAATCGTCCAAGCTTAATAGATACTGGCTCAATAAATGCACACTATAGAATCATAGAATCATAGAATGGTTTAGGTTGGAAAGGACCTTGAAGATCATGGAGTTCCAACCCCCCTGCCATAGGCAGGGACACCTTCCGCTAGAACAGGTTGCCCAAGACCATGTCCAGCCTGGCCTTGGACACCTCCAGGGATGGGGCCTCAACAACCTCTCTGGGCAACTGTTCCAGTGCCTCACCCCCCTCAAAGTGAAAAATTCCTTCCTAATGTTTAATCTAAACCTGCCCTCTTCCAGTTTAAAGCCATTCCTCCTCGTCCTATCACTACATGCCCGAGTGAAAAGTCCTTCACCAGCTCTCCTGTAGGCCCCCTTTAGGTACTGGAAGGCCGCAATAGGATCTCCCCGGAGCCTTCTCTTCTCCAGGCTGAACAGCCCCAACTCTCTCAGCCTCTCCTCATAGGAGAGGTGCTCCAGCCCTCAGATTATCCTCGTGGCTCTCCTCTGGACACGCTCCAGCACGTCCATGTCCTTGTTACGTTGGGGATTCCAGAGCTGGATGCAGTACTCCAGGTGGGGTCTCACGAGAGTGGAGTAGAGGGGCAGAATCACTTCCTTTGTCCGGCTGGCCACACTTCTTCTGATGCAGCCCAGGATACAGTTGGCCTTCTGGGCAATTGCTGGCTCATGTTGAGCTTCTCGTCAATCAGCACACCCAGGTCCTTCTCCTCAGGGCTGCTCTCCAGCCATTCCCCACCGAGCCGGTATTTGTGCTTGGGATTGCCCTGACCCAGATGTAGGACCTTGCACTTGGCCTTGTTGAGCTGCATGAGGTTGGCTTGGGCCCACCTCTCCAGCCTGTCCAAGTCCCCCTGGATGGCATCCCTCCCCTCCAGCGTGTCTACCTCGCCAAAGAGCTTGGTATCATCGGCAAACTTGGAGAGGGTGCACTCGACCCCACTGTCCATGTCGCTGACAAAAATGTTGAACAGTACAGGCCCCAGTACCGACCCCTGAGGAATGCCACTCATCACTGCTCTCCACTTGTTCATCGAGCCATTGACTGCAACTCTTTGAGTGCGACCATCCAGCCAGTTCTTTATCCACTGAGTGGTCCATTTGTTGAATTCATGTCTCTTCAATTTAGAGACCAGGATATTGTGTGGGACAGTGTCAAATGCTTTGCACAAGTCCAGGTAGATGACATCTGTTGATCTTCCCTTGTCCACTGTTGCTGTAACCCCTTCATAGAAGGCCACCAAATTTGTCAGGCATGACTTGTCCTTGGTGAAGCCATGCTGGCTGTCACCAATCACGTCCTTGTTTTCTACGTGCCTCAGCAGAGTTTCCAGGAGGATCTGCTCCATGATCTTGCCAGGCACAGAGGTGAGACCGACTGGCCTGTAGTTCCCTGGGTCTTCTCTGTTACCCTTTTTGAAAATCGGGGATATATTTCCCCTTTTCCAGTCGGCAGGAACCTCATGAGACCGCCATGACTTCTCAAATATGATGGCTAGTGGCTTAGCGACTTCATCTGCCAGTTCCCTCAGGACCCGTGGATGTATCTCATCAGGTCCCATGGACTTGTGCATATTCAGGTTCTTCAGGTAGTCTCGCACTTGATCTTCACCTACAGTGGGTGGTTCCCCTTTTTCCCAATCCTTGTCTTTGCATTCTGTGTCATGGGCAGTATGGCTGCTGGGGTGTATGAGAGAGGATGTCCTTCCTGACACTGACAGTGCTTTCCAGTTGTATGTGACAGTATACAGAGTGTTAATTAAGATCCCCATTGCCCTGTAACTGCCAAGGTTATTTCAATAGCTGCAGAAACCAACATAATATGAATAGAGAGGGTGGTACATTGACATTTGAATTCAACAGATTTCTTCCATTACCCTCAAAGATGATAGTTAAACCAAAGATATTCACCATAGGAGAACTGTAGCAAAAAAATATGTATACTAGTTCAACAGAAGGAGACAAATTTCCTTCCTTATATCTAAAAAATATTATTCATGGAGTTGCTCTGAATAAAGAAGTTATGTTGTTCCATGTGGGATATGTCCAAAGACTTTTGCTATCCTTTGCTGGAGCACAGGGAAGCTCATAACTCAACAAGAAATAAATTCTTCCCTTGCTGTTATATTTGATTAGCATTCCACTAAAGGAAATTCTATATTGTATCCAAAGAAAACATCTTTCTTTTGGTTGAACAAGTTAATCAATTTGATCAAGAGGGCATAATAACAGCAAAATTGTCATTCTGTCATGCAACTCTCTTTCACACCACATCTCAGAAAAGGAAAGGAAATTGCACTTCATTTAGTTATCTTGCTTTATGTACAACCCTCATTTCCTCTTTCTTCTTGCTGTCATGTACCTTCACTTGATCATCTCCCATTTCTGCCTCATGGAGCAATGCAACGCTTCTACCACCAGGAAACAGACGAAATAGGACTGATTTACATCTGAGTTACAATTCTCATCAAATTACCATATTTAGTAGACATCTTCTTACTTTTAAAAAGTTATAGTATTTTATACACCTCTTATCAAACTATGAAACCCATTAAAATAACAAAGAAAACAATGCCTTGTTCAATGTTTACTACAATTGCTCCTACAGTGCTTTAAAAACATTAAATTAAGAATCAACATTCCCTTGGGAAATAAATGAAGGAGAGACTATGTAAGTAGATCACTCACCCACCGCAGCATTGCCTCTAGACAGCAATTGCTCGCAACGGCTAAGAACAGTTAGAGAGAAAAGTACCTCATATACAGCTGAAATGGCAAAGGGAATTTGGAAAGGCAGAACACAATTATCTGAGATGGAATTTCATCAGAATGCTAAGGTTATACCAAGGGAACATTAATGATCACTTTAGAGCCTCCTTTGAAGTAGAAAAGCAGGACTCGGGTATAATAAATACACTCAAAGAATTCAAGGTGTAGGACACTGAGAGATTTCAGTTTTCCCACATCCCGTGGTTTGCACACTGGAATACAGCTTGTCCCTTTTGAGGCATTTTTTTCCCTCCCTACATCATCATTATAGTACTTAAGAACCAGAGCTAAAAGAGGATGGACAGGCCAAGAGGGACATCAGCAGAATTTAGACACAAAACAAAACTAGAACTGAGAGCCTGAAAGCCTCCTGACTAATCTCAGCAGAAAGCACAGCCAAAATCCAGAAGGGTCTTGAGAACTTTCACGGAGTATGTTCTGTGGAGTGTACATTGTTCTCTTATGTTGTATAGACCTTGCAACATGTGACATCGCTAACTCTTTTCGAGACTCTCCTTATTTATCCTTCTGCAACTCTGAACAAGCCATGAAGGAGGCAGATGCCACACAGCCCCAAGAGCCTGAAGAATCTCTCAAATATAAAATAGCTTTCAACACTGATAAAGCTTTTCAACTCTGATAAAGATAGTAGGACTAAGTTGTTGACTACGGATTATTCCTGTTGCAAAAGTTTGATCTAATGTCTTGTCAGATGTAATAAAAAGCAAGTTGCAGCACAGCACATCACCACCTAAGGTGTTAAGAAGCACCTAAACTGTTTGGATGGATTATTTCCTTGACATCTTAGATTACAATGTAATTTTTTCTTGGCACTTTTAGGAACTGGAATATAATGAAACTTTGATGAACTGGAATATGGTCTGTTACTTCTAACAGATCACTGTGACCAAAGCTGACCTCTTGAGAAGACTATTTTTTATACAAAGGACTAACCGTTGGCCAAAACTGGTCTGGATTTTTTCAAACATTCATAATGAATTTAAACAGCAGTTTCTATGTAAAGAAAAACATAACCTTGACTAAAGAGGGGAAAGTAAAAAGCTGGTTTATTACAGATTAAATTCCATTCTGAGAACAACTTGCCAAACAAGCAGAAAATACACTCTCTATATCCTCCAAAAATATACAACTGTCAATCATTTTCAGTCAATAAAGCAGCTGCAAATTACCTCTGCTGATTTTAATCCTTTCTATAATTCCAGAATTCCAGGTGTATCAGAAATTTTGTATACCCCTTTTCACTTCTGCTCAGTTGGAGCACTTCTGTTTTTATTGGATTATTTGCTTCTAACACCATTTGCTGTTTTATAGGCAAGACTGTTGTCCTTATACCTATTGAAATTAACCCAGATTTGAGTCACAGTGCATGTGGAATGACAGCAGTGCTGGTCTTAAGTCTGGTATGCAGAGGGATCAATGCTAGATCCACAGAGTTACTGTCCCAAAGTAATGTGAAAGAAAATCTTCATAATACACTCTGCTTAGTGTGATATGTCATCATGAACATATTTCAATTGTTCTTCATCTGTGCAATTACTTCTGATCTCTTTCCTTCAGGATTCAGTGTGTTGGCTCTAATCTGCGAAGGGTTATACATTCAAAGGCTACGTTTCATGGAATTCATTTCCCATGTACTAGTGCAGGGGGAAAACATAGCCATTCTCTGAACAGTTTCCTATTTCAAGACTCATTCTCATTCTTAGGAATAAAATAATTGGATTTTAGATTTTGATACAAAACATTCTTTTGGACAAAATTCTGCATCAACAATGTAGCATAATGTGAAATTGACCTCCTTGTCTGAGACAAAATGCCTGCTTTACCCAGCTTCAAAGTTCTTGCTGTCTGAAGAAAAGGTGGAGCTACACCTGGATATTGATTCATAAACTCTTCTGTGGCAAAGATCGGCAGTAGTTGTCAGTGGCTCTCTGCATTAATCATGGGATAGAAAGACAGTTCTAAAGTTCTAAAGCAGACATGGTGTTGTCCGGCAACTTCTATGACTCCACATCATTTTCCAAACAGTCGCTTTTCCACAGCTTCTGATTTTGGCTACCATCTGGAGCTCCTTGGAGAACAAAACCTCCTCTGCCTCGGAGACCAAAACCCTTTTGCAGTGGCAGATTTGTCTTATGGGCAGTAATACAAGCAATAAGTCTGAATTCACATAGTATATTATCTATATTCCACATGAAAATAAATAAACTAAACAAAATATGCTCCTTTAAATCAGATAATATGCCACAGGAATTGGCATCCCCATCTTTGAACTGATGAAAAGAATACACCGATGTTTATGAACAAATGAACCTCTGGCAAACACTATCCAAAGAAATACCAATGTTGTTAATACATCTGCTCTGTAAATATGTTTCTAGTAGACTGTATCTTTATTTAGCACTCTACAGAAATTAATTTATAAGTGCCAAAAAGTTTTCCATCAGGTCATTTTGCACTTCATTTGTGGGCACAGTTGCTTTTTCTCGTTCAGCCCAATATGGACTAAAAATTTGCTGCCTTTCATTATGTCATGTTTCTTACTCCTTTCTTTGTCACTGTATTGAAGGGAAAATACATTTTTAAAAGTCTCAAAATACAATTTCTTAATGAAATATTGATTGAGGGTTCTCAGTTTTGATTGTCCTGGTGAGGTAAAACAGAACCAATTTTCTGTTCAGTAATTTTACTTTGCAGATAAGCTTCTTCTAACTAACTGAACTCTCTAAAATTAACAGCATATTGTCCAGATGCTGTTCACTTCCAGAGTGATAAGACTTGATTATCTATAATTTATGCCAAGGAATGGTATGCAGAGAGGCTCTGGCTTATATTTATTTCTATAACCCCCAAGGTCAGCGAACTTTGTTATATGCCGCTTTGGAGGGTCAGAAGCAGAAAAGCATAGAGGGGTCCCACCTGCAGGGAGGAGCGGACAGGACAGGTGACCCAAAACTGACCAATGGTGTATTCCATCCCATCTGCCTCATGCTCAGTATAAAAGCTGAGGGATCAAAGGGTCAGACCTCTTTCTTCAAAGGATGACGTCCGAGGAGGACCCTGTCTGTTCGTCTGCCTTTGATTCCGACCTGCGCATTCCTGAATCCAGATCCAGAATCCAGTTCCTGTCCATCACCAAATCCAATCTGGGACTTTCCCAGTGCCAGCCAGTGACATGACTGTCATCCTGGGAGCTTGATATGGTTTTGTATATATTGTATATTGTTCATTATTTTATTTGTATTATTTTATTAATAATATCATTGAAGTAGTTTAGTTTTCTTTTAAAATCATAAGTCTCTTTCTCTCTCTTCTTCCTCTCCCTTCTGGGAGAGGTGGGGGAGAGCATCTGTTGTTCATTTCAGTGCCAGTCCAGCCATGTTTCTTACTCCTTTCTTGGTCACTGTATTGAAGGGAAAATACATTTAAAAAAAAAATCTCAAAATACAATTTCTTAATGAAATATCAATTGAGGGTGCTCAGTTTTGACATATGCATATCATAATGGTTCCAATAAGTAATGCCTATAAGTATATAAATATAAATGCATCCAATAATGCAAACAAACATATCGACAAATATGTATGCATGTAAAAAGAAGAGGTATTTTTCTGAGATGAGAACTCTGATGAAGTGACATTGATCAGCTTCTAAAAATAATAGCGTGCACAAAGAAGTCCTAATGACCTAAAGAAGATAAAGCAAACATTACTTAGACCATAATTCATAGCTATATGCTAGGACAAGGACCATCCAACAGGTGCAGCTGTATTCATTAAAATTCAATATCACTGCACTGCTGTCTAGCAATGTCCTTAAAAATCTTTAGCTTTATCCCCTAAAGACCTTTTGGAAATTGAACTTCTTGACCCCACACAGTCTTCTCCAGGCATACACATCATTCTGGTTATCTATTACATGAAAAGGTCCTGATGGGGTCAAAGTCATTACTATAAATTCTGAGCACTGTAGAGAGAGATGGAAAAAAACAGTACAACTTTTTCATATCCCTAAAACATAGTTTTGGATAAAGAGTACTTTTTTCCAAGTATGAGTAAATATGATGCACAGCTGATATATACTTTTAAATACAAAGTAGTCTATGGACTGCAGTACCTAATTAAACACATAAAAGCTAATGACATAAGGGCTAATAATTAATGTGTAATAAGTATTCCAAAATCAGAGACAAACAGTCTGTCGGGCGAGAAAATGGAAGTATAAAAGAAGTTCTTAAAGATGAGAGGTCCTCAAATCATTTATACCTGTAGTCACTGTAGTGATATTAGAAAAGTTCTCATCACTGAAAATTTCTTTACTTGGAATAGACTGAAGAATATGTCTTTGATAAAACTGTCAGTAGAAGAGGCTTTAGAAAAAAACAGCAAATGAAAAGACAGAATTATAATACCAGAAAAAGTTCTGAAAATTTGAAAAATAAAGTCTCAATATCATTAACTGTGCTGCTAAACTATATTTTTTAAAATTGTATTAGTACCAGCTGAATGAAACATAGCAAAAAAGCAATCTGTTTTTGAAAGGCTCTGATGGTAAAATATTGACAACTCTTTCTGACATCTGCACTGGGGAAACTGGTAGAAACTATAATAATTACAGAAACGTGGAAACACAGGATCACCGAGGTTGAAGAGAATCTCTGGAGATTGTCCAGAGATAGTACAACCTCCTAATCGAAGCAGGACAACAGAAGCCGGTTGCTTACGGCAGTGCCCAGTGAAATTTTTAATGTCTCCAAGGACAGAGACTCCACGCCTCCCTGGGCAACCTGTTCCTTTTTTTCAATCATCCTCACAGTAAAAAAGTTTTACTTTTTTACATGAAGTTCAGTGTGTCCATGTCTTGCATGTCCTGAAGAGCCCAAGAGAGGACAAAGCACTCCCTTTCAGATGTGTCTCACCAGGGCTGAGCAGAGGGGAAGGATCACCTCCCTTGACCTGCTGGCAATTCTCTTCCTAATAGCCCAGGAAGCTGATGGCCACCTTTCCTGTAAGGGTGCTTTGCTGACTCATGGCCAACTTCTTGTCCACCAGCATCCCTAGAGCTTTCCCTGCAAAGCTGTTTTCTGGATGGTCGGCCCCAACCTGTAGTAGTTATTCATCCCCAGATACAGGACTTGGCATTTGCATTTTTTGACCTTTATAAATTTCCTGTTTAATCCCTTTCTCCAGCTTGTAAATGTGCATTTAAAAGGCAGCGCAACGTTCTGGTGTACCAGCCACTCCTCCCACTTTTGTATCATCACCAAAATTGGGGAGGGTGCTTTCTTCCAGTCCTCAGAATACTTCCCCAGTCACTATAACCTTTCAAAGACAATAAAGAGTGGCCTCACAATGACATCAGCCAGCTGCCTCAGCACTTGGGGGTGCATCCTTTCAGGTTCCATGGACTAGAGTAAGTCTGGTTGTTTTAAACATCTCCTAACCAGATTCTCCTCTACCAAGGGTAAAAGTCCCTTTCTCTGAAGTTTCCCACTGGTCTCAGGGACCTGGGATTCCTGAAAGCCTTACTATTAAAGATGGAGGGGAAGGAGGTGGGCCTTTTCTGTGCTTTTCGTCACCAGGGGCCCTGACTTATTCAGCAGTGAGTCCACGTTTTTGCCAGTCTTCCTTTTGCAGATGATATAGCTGTGGAAGCCCTTCTTGTTGTCCTTCATACCCCCCACCAGGCTCAGCATCAGACATGCCTTGGCTTCCCTAACCCCATTCCTGCACGCTCAGACGGTATCTCTATACTCTTCCCAGGACACCTGTCATAGAATCATAGAATCATAGAATCATAGAATCAGTGAGGTTGGAAGGGACCTTTAAGATCATCAAGTCCAACCATTAACCTACCCTGATAAAAACACCACCACTCCTAAACCATGTCCCTAAGCACCTCATCTACCCTTTTCTTAAACACCTCCAGGGATGGTGAATCCACCACCTCTCTGGGCAGCTTATTCCAATGTTTAATAACCCTTTCAGTGAAAAAATGCTTCCTAACATCTAATCTAAACCTGCCCTGACATAACTTGAACCCATTTCCTCTTGTCCTATCACTTGTCGCCAGGGAGAAGAGGTCAGCTCCCATCTCTCTAAAACCTCCTTTCAGGTAGTTGTAGAGGGTGATAAGGTCTCCCCTCAGCCTCCTCTTCTCCAGGCTAAACAACCCCAGATCCCTCAGTCGTTCCTCATAAGGTTTGTCCTCCAGACCCTTCACCAGCTTTGTAGCCCTTCTCTGGACACGCTCCAACACCTCAATGTCCTTCTTGTAGTGAGGGGCCCAAAACTGAACACAGTACTCGAGGTGAGGCCTCACCAGTGCCGAGTACAGGGGGATGATTACTTCCCTAGTCCGGCTCACCACACTATTCCTGATGCAGGCCAGGATGCTGTTGGCCTTCTTGGCTGCCTGGGCACACTGCTGGCTCATGCTCAGCCGGTTGTCCACCAACACCCCCAGGTCCTTTTCTGCCAGGCAGCTTTCAAGCCACTCCGCCCCCAGTCTGTAGCGCTGCATGGGGTTGTTGTGACCCAAGTGCAGGACCCGACACTTGGCCTTGTTGAACCTCATACCATTGGCCTCAGCCCATCTGTCCAACCTGTCCAGCCTGTCCCTGCTGCCAACTCTTGTATGCTTCCTTTTCACATCTGATTTCAGTCAGAAGCTCGTTTTCCATCCTTAGAGGCCTCCTGCTGCCTCTGCCTGACTTCCTGCACATTGGTATGGGTCAATCTTGAGCCTGGAGGAGGTAATCCTTGAAAACCAGGCAGCTCTCCTGGACTCCTCTGCAGAGCCATATCCCATGGTATTCTTCCAAGCAAGTCCCTGAACAGGCTAAAGTCTGCTCTCCAGAGGTGAAGGGTTGTGATCCTTCTTTTTGCCTTGTACTCTGCCACCAGCTCCACTCCACCACCACTGCAGCCAAGGCTACCTCTGAACCTCACATCTGTAGTGATCCTGACTGGAGGATGGTTAAAATCTCCCATGAGGACTGGAGTCTCCAAATATAAAGTTTCTTCTAATTATCTGAAGAAGGCCTCATCTATTTCTTCTTTCTGCTCAGGCAGTCTGTAGCAGAAGTCCACCAAAACATACCATATTGGTCTGCCTGCTAATTGGGACCCAATAAGAAAATAGATCAATAGGCACACGAACAAATAAGGAATCTTGAGGAAGAACCAATGTAGATTGTGTAGAGGAAGGTCAAGGCCTCACGGTCCATTGAATTTCCCAGAATAAATCAAAAAGAGTTTGTAGACTAGAGTCGTTCAGTTAATATATCATTTACATAGGTGTTTCTGGGTTTTTTTAACAAAGTCCCTGTCAAAGTGTTAGAATACAAGTGTCATAAGACAAGAAAGAAAGTCCTCTTGTGGATTCTTAGATGCAAAATAGGAAGCAGAATGAGAATAAGCTCAAAAGGTGAGAAAGAGACCTATTTGCATGCCAGAGGAATCTTAACTGAATCTGATACTCTTCAACTTACTCATAAATAGTAAACTATGGCAAGTTTGCATAAATTTGTAGAAGGTAATAAAAGTAAGATGACAACATCTTACCATGATTCCAAGTTCAGGACAGTAAATACAAAAGCCAGAAGTAAACAGCTGAGGAAGGGCATGCTGGTGTAAGTCACTGAGCAATGCACTGGAAGGTAAATTACTGATAAAGATAAGGTAATGTACATAGGAGAAACAACACTGACTGGATGCATACACACTGATGCATTCTGAGCTAGTTATTATCCCTCACAGAGAAGATATTAGAGTTTTTCCATAGGTTAAGTATGATACTTTCAGAAAAGCAACTGTGATGTTAGTAATCTTTAGGAAAGTAATATTGAACATAGCAAAAAATATTCCTATATCACAGAATAAGTCCACAGTACATTTTAAATGGGTGTTCCACTTCTGACACCAAAACGTTAGAGTAGAACTAGAATAGTTGCAAAGAAAGGCAACAGAAGTATAAAATAGCTCACACTGAAAAGGTAACCCAATAGATTTGGACTCTGAAGCCTGGAAAAGAATTTTCTGTTGGGAAAAAAAAAAAAAAAAACAACTTTATAAAAACATGACTGAAGGGAAATAGAGAACAGTAATTCATCATTTTCCATTATAAGTAAAGCAGAAGACATCAAATGCAAGTAACAGGTGGCAATTCAGAATAAAAGATAGCATACTTTTTTAACATAAATCAGAGGTAAACTATGCAATTAATTGTCCCAAGATGCTGAGGATGCTAGATGTTTACTTGACTTCAGAAGTGGCTAGACCTATTAATTGAACAGAAATTTGTCAAGTACTACTAAACACAAAGTAATGACAACTAGATTAATCTCTGAGCTGTAGGTTGCTGGAAGCTGGTACAGTGTATTTTGGGAACTGCCGCCTCAACCTTAAGCGTATTGCTCCTTAGCTGTGTGCTGTGAGCCATTGTCTGCCTCAGTGAAAATAGTCCTCTGCTGAAAGATATACCACCTGAAAAGCATGGACTGAAAAATGATGGTTATAAATGGAAGAAAAATCTCAAATTGGTCTGATCTGGGAATTAAAGGGAATTAAATATATATTAAAAATATCAAAAGATGAAAGCAAAAAGTATTTCTGAAGACCTGACACTTTTTTTTTCCCATACCTTAAATTTTGAGGAAGCTGTACAAAATTGTATGTTTGCCCTGTCTATTTGGGAAGCACTGTCATCAACCAGTTCTCAAAAGTTTTAGTACCCTCAGAAAGTAGAGAACCATACATAGATGTTCAATGTGTTTGAACCATCTTGAGTGATCTGAAACTATTTTCTGTAAGATTTTTAAGATGAAGGGTTTATATTCTGAAGAAAATAGCATGAGTTAAGTCAGTTCACATACCTTTTTTTTAGGGTAGCCTAGCAAAATGCACAATGTTTTGTAACTTTGAATAGCCTCATAGTCATCATAGCCTCATGGTCATCATAGCCTCATAGTTGTCATACAACATCTTGTAATTGTCTCATTTTGCAGCATTTACGACTTTATTCACACCAAATCTCATTTAAATTACATCAGGGACATTCACTTTACCTAACATGAGGAATCTAATTTAGACACACTAGTAAGAAAGGTAGTCAATGTGAAGTCACAGGACAGGTAGGCTCCTTCAGAGGACAGTTAAGATCCCCTTATATTCTCCCCGGTGGTATTTTAGAAGTCAAAGAAAAATGGCTCCATTTAATTAGATGCCTCAAGCTAGGTGGGATGAAGAGACCTTTGCAACGACAGGCATCAGTTCAGCTGTTTGAATATGCACCTTGCCCTGAGCTTCTAAAAAGGAAAACAGCTTCTCAATATGATGGTTTTATTATTGCTGCCTGTTTTACTGTGAAAAAAAGGGCATGTATTCCTGTCTGAGCAGGATAGGAAAGGATCAGCTATGGACTGTCTCCGTCCCCCAGTGCTGGCTTTCAAATATAAAAGTGCCATCATTGTAATGCTCTCCCTGCACAGAAAATTATTCAAATGAGGACAATGAGAATATGTCCAACTTTCTAAGCTTTGAAACAATTTATTTTTATGTTGTTGTTTTCAAATATATTCATTTAAAAAAAAAAAAGGACAAGTCATTTTTCAGAGATGAGTCTTGAAATGAGATGATCTGAGCACGCTGCACTGATGATCCACACATTTAACTCAAGAAAAGTTTAGGTAAAGGAGTAGTAGCATGTACGAACCAACCCGACATGTAAATGCCCTGCATTCTCCACTTCACCAGGTATCTCACATGTCTATGGGAGCAAAGGAGATACAGGGAGAAGTAAAGAGACACCACTGAAGGACAGACATAATATAGGGCGTTGTGTTTGAGGCTGGTGGATACATTGTTTGACCCTGGAAAACAGGTATTGAGCTTTAAGTCTGTGATGAACAGAGAAATGGAGAAAGACAACTTTCTGTAGTGGAAATATACCTTGAAAATGGGTAATGAAGATACAGAGATTAAAGTAAAGCTATTGGTAGATATTATATAGATATTTTACAAGTTGGGTGGGGGTTTTACCTCCAAAGGAATACCAAAGCCATTTTTGATTTTTTTCTACTGCCTGATTTAATGTTCCATGTGTCCATCTTGCCTTTGGTCTCCCTTGTACCATTGAGTCTGAAGGGATCTTTTGAGGAAGCCTGAAGTGTCCTTAAACAGCACTGAGTAATGGCACTATACGCCTTTTTTCGTTCTTTTTTGCTTATATTTTTCAGCTTTGAAGATCAGAGCACCTTTTCACCTCCATCAGTAAGTAAATGAAAGCCACTTCTCTCTTTTTCTTACAGAAGGCAGCATAATCTTTGCCTTTTTCACTCTTCTGCCAGCATGGACCACTCTATAGTCCAGGAAGACACTTTTTTCTTTGCAGTGGGACGAGCTCAAAAAGGCGGGAAAAGCTGAACAGCGTCACGAAGCTGTTTGAAATACACCTTGCAGGTGGAATGCACGTTCCTTTGTGGCAAACGGGAAAGAACACTGCAATTCACAGGATACAATGGACTCCCACAAACCAGGTATTTCAGCAGATCTGGTTGAGCCCCAGAAACGTAGCCTTTACCTTTCTCGACATTGCTTCCTTATTTCCCAGAACACTTCCATTTCAGGACAGCATGCTCTCTGTGCAGGTACACAAGCCAGAGTGTCCTTAAATGCTTGAGGCATAAGCTTACCAGGAGAGCTAAAGAGGCTGGACCCCATCTTCTCTATTGCATGGGACAGTCACAGAGATGGTCATAGCCCTGCCACTTCTGGCTGGGTCTGCTGTAGGAACAGCCGTTCATGATTGGGAATGATTTAGATTGTGAGACACTCAAATCAGCATATTCAAATCCAGAATGGTCACACAGGGAGCACAAAAGTGTTTCAGGTGAAGTCACAGAATGACTTCACTAAATGATAAATCCAAATGGGATAGAGAAACGATGACACACAAGTATTATCTTTACTACTCAAATCTTCTCCATTTAGCAAAGCCTAAATGTAGATAGAACAAGCTTTTCTGGTTCCTCTCTCAATTCTCTTCCTTCAATTTGGAGGAAGCTGTTTTGCTGCTTTCTAGGGTTTGGAGCTCTCTCAGACATGCCATATACACATAACAGAAACTAGAAAAAGAAGCAATGAAAAAACACTATTCTCTTTGCTCAGTTACCAGACAGCTACATCACCGTATATTTACTGGAGCCGAAATGGCTAATTTTGCTTGGGTCACCTCCTCATTCACACACTCATTTTAGTGCTGAAGTATAGATGCTGCCATCCATTGTGACAGAGCTGCTGCAAGAACAGGGCTCGGCAGCTCATGCTTGCTTCATCTTCTGCCTGACAATCTGTTTCAGCCTCAGTGGTACTAAATCATACACTCTACAAAAAAACAGCTTCTGGCTTTATAAAGCTCAGACACGCTTGTCTTTGATATTTCTCAGGTTTTTCCATTTCTTGATTAGAGTTATAGGGATTTATTTATTTTTTTTTAAAGAAAGAAAGGAAGCTTTTGAGTCAGGATGATGTTGTTTCATCCTGAGACTCTCACAATTTCCACCCTGGATCTAATACAGCAGTGTTTAACACAAATGCCACTGAGTTCTCAGACTGTGAACCAACACCACTACAACCCACTTTTATCCTGCCATATAATTCTCTATAAGCAGCAAATGCAAGATACAGCAATGTACAATATAATAGTCAGAGCACAACTTCAGAGCACCGAATCCTGTTTATCTTACACTTGGAAGCAGTGTCACTGGTGTCAGAGTAAATGCCCGAGTCAGATAGCTGAACAGCCTATCGCTGCTTATCTTTCCAAACTATCACACACACTTTCACTGGATAAATAATACAGCTTCCTGTACCCACACAGCATTATGTTTTTAAAACTGTAAGCTTTATACAAGCCCTGCATAAGTAACATTAACATCAGTATGTTTCCTATTTTAATATATAAATCACACACACAAAAAAAACCCACCCCGTTCGTTCGTGATTTTTCCATCTTTATTACCAAAAAAAAAGACATTTAAAAGGTGTTTAAAAAATCATGATTCACTGGGTGTGAGAATATACTTTGTTTATCTTCTGCCGCATTTTAAAACTTCACAAACACGCTGGCTCTCATCCAAGACTGCGACGACCTTATCATAGGTAAGGACCTACACAGGGCAATAAGAAATGCTTAGGACTTCTAGGTGTCTGTTTTAAACAAACACAACTCTTTTTTTTCTTCTTTTTCCGTCTGAAACAAAATGGTCATCAGTAATGAAGTGGAATTTGCCCGCTTTTCATTATTAAAGCAGTTGTGCAAAATGCAGTCCTAATTACTGTTCGCTTTATCAGTGAACTTTATCACTTTAAGGTATGACAAATTAGCTTCTAGACTTCTTAAATGATACTGGACTACATCTGCCCTACATATACTTAAAATTAGGTATCACAAAACATGCTCAGGAGCAAGCATTAATGGACAATGTTAGATCATTCAACTGTGAGAGTTAAACGTGATAACTTATTGACTATCCATTAGTTCAAGCTGCTGCGAATGTCTAACATAGCCACATACTTCAGGCAAGTACAGGATTTCAGGGCTTTTTTACACTCATTTACTTGTTGCCTAAGGCCGGGACTGGTACCTTTCCAGATCTAGATGTGCGGTGAAGACATTACTATTCTCAGTTTCTCGTCACTGAGGGTGTTGCTGCTCTCATCTCTGTCTGCGGAGGGGAGTCTGCCCCCAGTAAGTCCAGTCTGCTTAAACCTGTCTTTTCCTGGTCTGTAGGGGGAACTGTCTATATGGTCCCTTCTATAAGCTATGGGGTGGTAGCCCCTAGCAAAGTGCAGGGAAGAAAGAGGGCACCGGCGTCTTCTACCAGCAGTGACGTTTGCGAAGTGTTTGTCCCTGTCCTAGTAAGAAAGTTGTGCTGGTATAATTAAATGTCTTCATTCGTACTAAAACAGTGAAATTGGCACAAAAAGTTTTGTTGACAGGGATTTTACTTTTACTTCTAGAAAGCAAGATCTTTGAAAAAGACGTTACAGTATCAGCAAGAGGGAACTGATTGCTCCAATTTAAAATGGTGCAGCTTTCCCTTGGACAAGCTCCATTTCCAACTGTAAAGCCGATGTTTTTCACAAATGCTACATTTTTAAAATCATTCCTCTTCTAGAAAAGCAGATCTGTTGTAATAAATATCGGTGATGAATACACTTGTGGGATTGGTTCGTTGGTATTTTTTTTTTTGGTTTGGTTTTGATTTAGAGTGTTCAATCTTAAAATTTTGTCTACAAGTGTTAAAATCAACCACATATGCAAAGTCATGACACAGCAACTTCTGCATCTTCCCCGCCTCATGCCCAGTCATTTCTGATTCACCTAACTTGCCTGACTTTGGTGTGAGAACTTTGATTACACCAGCTATGTGCCCCAGTGTTATCCAGAATACACCCCTCAGGAAATGAGCAGTGGCCCTAAAGGAGCAGCACAAGAACCCAAAAAACACCTCTTAAAATCACTATTCTCCTCTTACCTATTCTTTTCTCATTATTTTACTCATGACTTTCTGTTTACCTGCCATTGCTCACAAACTCATCCTTCCCCCTATATTTTTCTAAAAACATTTTATGAAAGAGCCTCCTGATTTTTCTGTGCTTTCACAGATTTCTCACATTGAAATCACAGAGTTAAGGAGGCAATCTGACCCAAGCGAAACTAAATCGAACCTCCAGAATAAAAACCTACTAACAGGTATCTTCTCAGACCACTGGAGACAAGACTTGTCCAGTTTTGCAAAGGGTCCTGATTCCCATAGGAACCCTTTAGGATGTGCTGCAAACTAGAAATTGATAATTCCTCAATCTGTAAGAAAAAAGCCGTGAGTAGATAGGTTTCCAATGCTATGTGCAATACTGCGTGGCTCTGGTTCCCAACGTTGTCCAGAGTGGAGGGTCTGCGTCCTGGTCAGTGGCCAGTCCAGCCCAAACCATGACAGTCTGTTAAAGCAAACTATGGTTCCTTTCTGGCTTGTGTGCCCAAACTATCTTTCCACTAGTACAAAGATATGGGGAAGAGAGCTGATGAGAACTTGGATGTCAAGAGAGGCAGTCAGCTGACAGGGAAGGTCCTACTTGCTCAGGAGATGGGCAGTGCTTCTGGGGGACCAGCAAAGACTTAACTAATGTGTTGCGCTTCCTCCCTTAAGAAATATTGAATTGAAGAGTGCGACAGCAAGGAAAAGAAAAGCGTACCTTTTTATTATGTGAAGTCCAGCTGCGCACCACATTACAGTGACCTTCTCGGGGTTTCTGTGTTTTGATTGCCTGCTGTCCCATCCACCTCACTCCTCAAAGGTTAATGAAGCTAAACAAGAGAGAAACAAAAAGGTCAGTCAACGAAATGCTGATCTGTTGACAAAGCCTAAGGAATGCAAAAGTAATGCAGAACTCAAATACTGTTGTTCCTGTATTTCTGATACCGCACTAGAGCAAACACGTATATGCACCTCCTTCAGAAAATTTTACTGTGCATGAAATAGAGAAGCGATCCTCTGTCTCAAATCTAAAAAGCTGAAGCTTTAGTGAACCAATGCTATTACACCCCAAATGCTGAAATTCCTATTTCATTATAACTGTGGCGTGGTGAAGAATGACAAAGAGAGAACCAGGTATGAAGTAAGGAAAATTTCCTCTTTAACTAATTCCTCACTCATCGGAGCAGGTCCTTGTGGAAGAAAACTAAGGTTCGCCTCCCAGCTGACCATGCCACCTCTGCTCCTCACCTCCAGGCTCAGATCTTTCACCAAAGCCATGTAAGTGCTGGTTGTCACAGAAACTCTGCTGCTCTCAGAGCTAGTACAGGCAAATGTGTTACAGCTGGAGACTTTTTTCTTCCTGTCACCAAGGCCCAGAGTAGAAAAGGGCAGAGAATCTGTCCCTCAATCCGAGCAACAACCAAGAATAATGTCTAAAGAGCAATTTATGACGAGAACATTTTTGCATTGTGAAAGTTTGATCTCTCAGGACCCCAACTTTTCATTGGAAATGGCACTTCAGCCAATAGGAAGAAATGTCTGGTCAAAATGAACAAGGAAAAAAACATCTGTTCCTTTCCATCACTGTCTGTCTAAGCAGGGACTTAAAGCTGTTATTTTTAATAGGATGAGGGAGGATTTGTTTCAGATTCAGAATTCAGGATTCCTGGAGTTCTGATTAGTTTCAGAAAAAATGCAAATTTTTAACTTTCACAAAATTTTTTAAAAATCTATTCCTAGTGTTGGAAGCAGAGTGAATATTGTTTTAATATAATCTGCTTTGTTTACCTAACAGAGATCTCCACCTATTTAAAAATATACTTTGTTTCTTTAGTTACATTTCTTTGACAAGCAACAGTTTAAAAGAAAGCAAAAGTTCGCAAAATCCTTCCTGGACTCCTTCTCTAATTAAGAGTGACTCGGAAGAAACTACCTCTACTGAAAACTACCAGCAAGTTGTAGGGCTACAGAATTAAATCAAAATTTGAAAGAACAGTCTATAAACAATACACCTATCTGCAAGAATGAAGTGGAGAGCTGATGTGGAAAAAATACTGCAGCTTTACTCTTGCAAAACTGCCCTTTATGGTTAAATTAAAGAATTTTAAAAGCTGCCTCAGCAGATATCTACGGCAGTAAAGCTCAACAGCGAAGGAGGACGAAAACAAAAAGGGAGGATTGAAAATGTGTTTTCTTAGCAAAGTGACCTTCCTTCATTCTTTGACAAAATTAAAGGGAAAATTTCATTATCCATACCATGTTACATGTTGCGGGGTTAAAAGAAAAAAAAAATTAATGAAAAATCTAATATAATTGATTCCAGTAATGACAAAGCATAAAATCACACCAAATATTTCAAAATACTGCCTCATGTTTTATAGCTCTCCACAATCTTTCTGTTTTGTTGCCTTTTGTAGAGATGGTAAGTGAGGTACCCGCACCTGTCACTAGATCACTAAACAAATAATGTGTCTTCCCTTTGCATGGACCACTGGAAGGAAATTGCCGCCTGGTGCTCCTATCTCTTCTCCCTTGACATAAATTATGAGCCACTCACAATGATGTAAAAGGACAGATTTTTTTTCTTTGACTGGAAACTTACCTGCCGAATACTCTGGAGCTTTGATTAATGTTTCTGCCCCATTTTGTATGAGAGCTAGGAAACTAAATATAGCTAGTACTCAGTAACTGCATCAGCATAGTGGACAATAATGAGCCATGACTGGGAAGAACTGAAGGTTTCAAATTGCTAATGGTATAAATGAGACCTGTTACAGCTCTGGAGGCTGAATCAGAATGGGAACTCCTCCATCCTGAGTCGCAATGGTGATGGAACAAGCTGCTATATACTCAGAAATTTTGAGTATGAAATATTAAATATAGCACTACATCAGTAGTTGCGGGATCTGTCTCCCACCGCTGGTAAGTACTTTACTGAGTTATTTCTTCCGTGCTAAATTACTAATGGCTGTCATATTGCCTTGGAAAAAAAGCAGATATATGAGGCAGGCAACACCCCGGAGGCGCTAGCCGATAGTGATCCTCGTGTTTGGGGCCCCCAGGCAGTGCGTATGTGGCCAGCACCCACAAGGAAGTTTAATCTTAAGGAGTTTCTCACACTAGTTTGTGCAACTATGCAGGGACATCAGTTTCCATACAGAAGCTGGATATAACAGGGGAAGGAACACAGCATAGGAAAGGGAGGGTAGTCTATTGTTTTGACCACCTGTGAATAAAAGGCTAAGTTCAGAGTCAATTACTACCATTGCAAATTCCTCTTTTTGAAGAAAAAACTGGAAACTACTCACTATTAATATCTATTCAGCTACAGCAATATTACTGGCACATTACTATACCTGTTGGAAGTAAATTCACTTGCTTTTCTCCAAGCTACACCACCCCGAGATCTACATGACATTTCAAAGTCTAGATCTGCAGGCCCAAACACTGTTCCCATGTGACCAGAGGTGGATGCCTGAAAGTCCATGAAACAATGTCTGAGGACAAAGACCCAGGGTTTACTGTCTAAGGAAAACCTTTACTGCGTTGAAAGGGGAAGTGGAGCAGGAGGGACTGTGAAATGGCACCTGGAAGAGATGCAATGAGCCCACCTAACCCAGCCCTCCACGTGGCCGCTGGTTTTGGTTCACAAGTGAGTTTCCTTCACATTCAGATATTTCCTTGTGCACCAGCTTTGTCAGGGACAAAGTCTGTACACTTGCCCTTTTTCACAATATATTACCTTTTTAGCCAATAAACACGCATACGCACCCCTCTATATATATGCATGCGAGCACATAAATAAAGATTATAGCAACTACGTATGAAACAGTAGTTGAAAGACACATACAAGAAGATAACAAAAGATGAAAAGACCATCAAGGTTGCTGAAAAGAATGTATGAGGTTATACTACAAGGTTACTTGGCCAGGTGCAGGCAAGAATATTTATTATTTCATCGGTTTTATGTACAAAACGGACCGTTAGGATTATTTAGTCTAGAATTTTGCATAACAGAAGTTATAAATGTTACAAGGCATTTCCTGGATCTTAGTTACAGCCTAGAAACATCAGCCCAGAGGACGACAAAAAACATAATAACGAAAATATTTTTCTACTGTTTTAAGGAGATATACAATGCAACACAGGTCTTACCACATCAATTAAACCACTGTTACAGATAAATTCCTGTATCCTGACAGAGAAAACTATGACTACAGTCAAAAGACAATTATGCAAAAGCACGTCTATGGGAGAAAAATTGTTATTTTCTGCATTCATCGCAGGTTTCCTTTAGGCATCAGTGATTGAATTGTCCAAATGGAAAGCTCATCAATATTAAAAAGAAGGCTATATTAATTACAAAATAAATTACCTGGCTCTTGTTGATTTGATTAAACATAATGAAAAATTGAGTCAGTCAATGAAAATGAAAATGAGGTAAATTAACTGGCTTTAGACAGACCTGTTCAGGCATGTCTGTGTCTTTAGAGTATGCAGTGAGGCAAAGAGGCACAGCTGAACCATCACCCTGGGCATGGCTCCTTCTAGTTACCATTCTTGCAGCTGAGCAACTGTCCAATATTGAGACCTTAGTAAATTTTGAGGTGTCACAGCAAATTCACTTAAAACCCACTAAAGACCCATTTTAATAAGGTTAGTGTTAACAGTGTTAACATTTATCCTGTTACAACTGGATTTGAATTCTTTTGTGGATAACAACCTTACAACTATGTTTGTAGTGGGTGCCTGGCTAGCCACCAGGTGCCCATCAAGCCGCTCTATCACTCCTTCTCAACAGGACAGGAGGAGAAAAATATAACAAAAACCTCATGGGTCAATATAAGGACAGGGAGATGACTTAAGAATTACTGTCATGGGCAAAACAGACTCAACTTTGGGAAATTTAAATTAATTTATTGCCAATTAATCAGAGCATGATAATGAGAAATAAGAACAAATCTAAAAACACCTTCCCCAAACCGCTCCCTTCTTCCCAGGCTCAACTTGACTCCCAACTGTTCTACCTCTTCCCCCCCAAGCAATGCAGGAGGATGAGGAACGGGAGTTGTGGCCTCTGCTGCTCCTTCCTCCTCAGACTCTTCCCCTGCTCCAGCATGGGGTCCCTCCCATGCAATACAACCCTTCATGAACTTCTCCAGCATGGGTCCTTCCCATGGGCTGCAGTTCTTCAAGAACTGCTCCAGTGTGGGTCCTTTCCATAGGGTACAGTCCCTCAGGAGCAGACTGCTCCAGTGTCCCCCATGGGGTCACAGGTCCTGCCACAAAGGCTCCTGCATAGGCTCCTCTCTACGAGGCCACAGGTCCTGCCAGGAGCCTGCTCTGTCATGGGTTCTCCACGGGGTCACAGCTTCCTTCAGGGCACATTTGTCTGGCCTAGCATGGGGTCCTCCACAGGCTGCAGGTGGATATCTGTTCCACTGTTAACCTCCATGGGCTGCAGGGGGACAACGTGCACCACCATGGTCTCACCATGGGCTGCAAGGGAATCTGCTCCAGCACCTGGAACACCTCCTGCCCCTCCTTCTTTACTGACTCTGGTGTCTGCAGGGCTGTTTCATTTTTTCATGCCTCTTCCCTGGCTGCTCTTGTGCAGTGTTTTTTACCCTTTATTATATATATTATCACAGAGGTGTTAGCACCATCACTGGTGGACTCAGCTTTGGCCAGTGGCAGGTCCATCATGGAGATGGCTGGAACTGGCTCTGCCTGACACCAGGTTAGCTTCCAGTGTCTTCTCACAGAAGCCACCCCTGCAGCCTCCCTGTTACCAAAACTTTGCCTCATAAACCCAATGCAACATTTTAAAGTTATGATCAGCTATAGTCACTTATTCATAAAGAATTAGACGATTTTTAAAATTTGTATCATATTGTGCTTTACCTAGAAAGTGCCTGCCTCTGTTTAAATGGGTGGTGGTTGACTTCCTGTATTCATTAGCTGCACTTTTATGACTCAAAGTTTATTATTATCTCAACTAGCAAAAAGTATTTCTCACTCCAGGTCTTTCGAAAGGAAAACCCCTCTTCATTTCATGGAATCAGGTGATGCTCATTTCCTGCAAAACTAATGTCTAGCTGCTATAAAAACAAAAAAAAATATTCAAAATCTGTATTAAAACACAGTCCCTACAGGGACAGTCAGAACAATCAGACAGAATACATTTGCATGTAAACAAAGAAAATAATTGTTAATGGAAAACCTGGTGTCTTCCTTAGTGATTTTCAATTCCTGCTTTGATAATAAAATGGTGTTTTTCAATTGCACTATTGAGGCTCTAGTTAAAGAACCAGTTTGCTAAATCAGTTCTGGGCTCCATTAAGCTCATGGGGGACTAGTTCTCTCTTCTGAGGCCTGAAGTACATGCAGCATTTCCCCTTCAAATTTGGGCCACTAGAACTGGGAGCATTCCACATTCCCGAGGACTGAGCTTACCTTTGTTCTGCAAGGCCAAACTAGGTCTTCTTACGAAGCTTTAATTTTAATTTGATTTATGTCCCATTAAGTTAAAGCAGTACAAATGCTATTAAGGCATATATATTAGTTTCAATATATATACACGAAGAGTATTTAAGTTTAGTTTAAACTATGTCTCAAACTACCAAAGACTCGGACATAAGGTCGACATTGTTTAACAAGTCAGTGGTCAAAAACTAGGCTGTGGCAATCTGTCCACTCCAGCCTACAGCAAAAGGAAGCAGTGCCACTTACTTTAATTATATTTAAGTGTGACTTAAGTAGACTTACCTCATGACTTGTCATGTTTTAAGAGTGCATGAATAAGCAATTATCATGGTTGAGTTGATGTATGTCAGGCTAACTTGCATGTCTATTCCTTAAATTAATATGAAATCATCTTTTTGGCTTGCTTTAATTAAATTGATTTTTAAATTATTCTATTTGCTAAGACAAACACATCCTTTTTTGTGTTTCCATAGTAATGAACTAACTGGTGTTTTTTCAGGGGGGGAAACAGAACTTATACACTGATTTAATAAAAAAAGAGAAAGAGAGAAAGAGAAAATGAATAAACAATTGAGTTAAGAAAAGAGAATGTAGCCTATCACACACAGAAAACCATTGCTTTTCTTTGCAATAAAACAGTTTCAAATAAACAAAATTCTCTTCCTTTTGAAATAAAATCTGTCTTTGGAACAAGATGCTAACATAATTTATGTTTTCATTAAATAGCGATTTAACTTTGGCCTGCTGATCTGCTGAATTTGTGGTTGCATAATTGGCATAGCTCTGTGGACTTTGAGAAAAGTACTAATTCATAACTAATACAGAGCCGAGCAATTTCTATTCATCACTTTCATAGTGATTTTTATTTTCTTGCCAGTTTCTATCATCTAATTTCCTTTTTCTTTCCAGTTCTCAGAAATAATTATTTTTCTTACTGAAAAAGAATTCCTTCCAGAGATAAGAAGCATTCTGGTACATTTAATTATTATCAAACAAAATTACACTGAAAATGGAATCAGTCACACACACACAAAAAAGAGGAACTATTGTAGGTCAACACAGCAAGGAAGGCCAATATGAAACTTTAAAACCAATGCAGTAAAAAATTCCCACTGGATTCATATCTGTGACTACATTAACTTATTTTTCCCCAAACAATGTCCTCTATTTTCCTCTTCAAATCTCAGCAGTTATTCCCAAGTTCTGTCTTAAGCAACTCTACTGCACTCATCCAAAGAGCAAAACAGCTTATACCACTGCAGCCCATTAAAAATTACATATACAGTAGGATCGTTAGAAAGACTTCAAAGTGTGTAATTAGAGCATCAAAAACTATGAAAGCCAAAATGTCGGGTGCCAGGTGACTTCTCTCGAGGGCAGCAGTCTGTACCAGGCTCAGCACTTTGAGGTCCACTTTTAGAGGAGGCAGTGATTCTTAGGACCTTGAAAGAACAACTGAACCAAAATGCAGCTTCACATCAATTATATCGGTAAGGTGGCTTCACTGCTCTTCTGACACATGTATGCTCTTGAGATAGAGCTCTTGCCTATCTGTAACTTTATTATAGAATCATAGAATCATAGAATGGTTTAGGTTGCAAAGGACCTTGAAGATCATGGAGTTCCAACCCCCCTGCCATAGGCAGGGACACCTCCCACTAGACCAGGTTGCCCAAGACTATGTCCAGCCTGGCCTTGAACACCTCCAGGGATGGGGCCTCAACAACCTCTCTGGGCAACCTGTTACAGTACTGCACCACCCTCAAAGTGAAAAACTTCTTCCTAATGTTTAATCTAAACCTGCCCTCTTCCAGTTTAAAGCCATTCCCCCTCGTCCTATCGCTACATGCCCTAGTAAAAAGTCCTTCCCCAGCTCTCCTGTAGGCCCCCTTTAGGTACTGGAAGGCCACAATAAGATCTCCCCGGAGCCTTCTCTTCTCCAGGCTGAACAGCCCCAACTCTTTCAGCCTCTCCTCATAGGAGATGTGCTCCAGCCCTCTGATCATCCTCGTGGCTCTCCTCTGGATGCGCTCCTACACGTCCATGTACTTGTTATGTTGGGGACTGCAGAGATGGATGCAGTACTGCAGGTGGGGTCTCACGAGAGTGGAGTAGAGGGGCAGAATCACCTCCTTTGACCTGCTGGCCACACTTCTTCTGATGCAGCCCAGAATACGGTTGGCCTTCTGGGCTGCGATTGCACATTGCTGGCTCATGCTGAGCTTCTCGTCAATCAGCACACCCAGGTCCTTCTCCTCAGGGCTGCTCTCCGGCTATTCCTCACTAAGCCTGTATTTGTGCTTGGGGTTGCCCTGACCCAGATGTAGGACCTTGCACTTGGCCTTGTTGAGCTGCATGAGGTTGGCTTGGGCCCACCTCTCCAGCCTGTCCAAGTCCCCCTGGACGACATCCCTCCCCTCCAGTGTGTCTACCTCGCCAAAGAGCTTGGTATCATTGGCAAACTTGCTGAGGGTGCACTCGACCCCACTGTCCATGTCGCTGACAAAGATGTTGAACAGTACGGGCCCCAGTACCGACCCCTGAGAAACGCCACTTGTCACTGCTCTCCACTTGGACATCGAGCCATTGACTGCAACTCTTTGAGTGCAACTGACCAGCCAGTTCTGTATCCACCGATCAGTCCATTTGTCGAATCCATGTCTCTTCAATTTAGAGACCAGGATATTGTGTGGGACAGTGTCAAATGTTTTGCACAAGTAGATGACATATTTATAATGTATGTAGGGGAGCTTTGGGGTTAAATATTTGTATCTCCCTTATCACGATTATTAGAGATGAATAAACAAGACTGAGAGAAATACATGTCTTCAGTCAAATTCCTAACAGAAATTTGTTTTCCTAAACTAGCATCAGAGGGACATTTGGGTAGATGTCCCTTTATTCAAAACCTTGATACTCAGGGAGATTCTGGTACAGTAGAACCTCTTTTTGGGTCTATGATGTCATCAGTTAATTAATAGAAGTACTTTATCTGCAGGTATATGATTAAATTTATTCAATGAAATGAATATATTGATGAAAGAAAAAAAAAAGAAAAGAAAAACAAAAGAAAAATCAAAGCTTTAAAGCACAATTACTGGCAGTTATTGAAGTGACAGCTTATGGACCAACAGAGTGGTGGGAGGTTCACATTATGCTTGAGTTGTTCACAGTAATGAATTTCAGATAATCTGGTATTTCATGTATGTGTGCATTGACTTTGGCTCTTTGAGGTCATTAAGATGGTGAGGACAACATAGGCTCCTTTGTAAATAATAGTTTACATTTGATTGCTAAGGAGACTTCACAGGTAATTTGGGGCTTTCAGTAAAGACATTATCTCCAACTAAGCAGTTCTAGATTCAAGGAGACTTTATGTCATTATTGGCATTTATAAGCAGTTTGAACAAAGCTCTTATAAATTCTGACATACTGGTATTAGCAGAGTGACTTATCCCTGCTGCTATCAGTCTTAAAAGTTCAGAATATTAATGAGAGAAAATGCAGTTAAGCAAAACAACCAGAATTAGAAAGATGCCACGGTAGAGTAATATAGAATGTATGCTACCATCAGTTATAGCATGCTGCAAAAAACTCACTATGAGGAAGGTTACTGGTAAATGCAGAGTTACAAATCATAAATAGAAATTCTACCTGTGACTATAGTGCCCTGCTGTGTTTTTTAACCGTGGAAATCGTTCCTTTTGTACTGATGGGAAAGTTGATCAAAAAAGATATGCCAAACCAGTAAGAAATTGAATCACCCACTTTTTGTCCCTTGAGGATGTGACTAAAATAACCTCAAATAAACAACTTCATAACCACGCAGAGACAAATGTACACTCACACTGATTTTATTTACATACACACAAATGCAAACAAAGTAATCTTAAGAAGGGCAGTCAGACACTTTATGACACAATTGTGTGGAGTTAGCTGTTAATGAGAATTACCAGATTATTTTTCCTTGTAAAGTGTAATCACTCAGCGTTCTTTCATTCTTCAGCCACGTGGTGCTTTGTGATCTGTAGCAACCTGTAAAAACTAAAACTTACTGGTTCCTAGCTTGCACTCTCCACTCTTGATGGACTCTCCTCATCTCAATAGATATTTTTGCAGTCTTCCTGGACCTGTTTATTTGGATGAGAGTTAACGACGCTAGAGTGGAAGTGCTGCTGATACCAGCTCCTATTTTGGGGCCAGCAGGTGCACCAGATACAGACTTTTTTTCCCTTCTATAGCACTAATCTCATACACAAGACAAGGAATAACCAGGCTAAGGAGCTGCCAAAGAGCCACTGAATGCAGATATCTGTAGTTCAGTGACTCCATCACTTAAAAGGTCAAAAAAAGCATTCAAAATTGGACAGGGGAGACTATCTGCTAAAATAGTTACCCAGAGAAAAGTGGAAAAGTAACTCAGCTAGCAATGCCAAACAAAATGATACAGGAAAATTAAAACTGCAAACTTAGTAATATTAATTAACAGTCCAGAAGAGAAGTCTGCATGTCTTTTAAATGTTGATGACTGAACCACACATTCATTATAAGAGTCATCATCCTCAGTTGAGAGATGGAGTTATGTGCTCTGCATTGTAAAATGACAAAGTGGCAGTGCCAGATGGAAGTTAGAATTGGGCTTTAGCTATGAGTCTGGTGCCATTTAACACAGGAGAGTCAGCGGACCTAAGAAAGTCAGTAAAAGGCAGGCAAAGAAATTATGAATGCATCTGGCAAGAACAGCCATGACAAAGACAACAGAAAAGAAAGAAAAGGGCAAAATAACAGCAACAACAACAAAAAAAGGCAAAGCGAAATAGACTGGGATAAAAGGCATAGAAAAGCAAAGTAAGGCAAAAACAATGGGTGGAAAACATAAGAAAAGTTGGAATATTACGTCATCTAGTTGATTTTGAGGTGCCATATTAGTAGGGGTATGATTTTCCCTAAAGGGAAAAAACATTTAACAGGAATAATTAGTGAGTGGGACTAAATCATATTTCACCCAGGAGTAAAGTAGTCGCCTCAAACTGAAAGCCAAACAAATTGGGAATGAAATAGAGAGAATTCAAGGAAGCTGTTCAGGTTAGATTCGACACCTTCTCTACATTGTTTACTGTGAAGGTCTCCAAACATCTTCTATTAATACAATGGGAAACACAAATTAAAGTTTCTCCCACAGGAAGGGTTCAGACTCCCCGGATTATTTTTGCTATGCGTGTCATTGTCACACTATATTAAGATTGCATCAAATCGTGCTTCATTAATGCTTTGAAAGATCTCTCTAGTTCCCCTCTAAGCACAGGTTCATTAACGGAGGTGATTTCAGTAGTAGGCAGCTGTACTTTGATCAGTATATCATAACAAAAAAATAAATACACTGAGATTTGCATAGTACTTCATTATGGTCTTTCTGAATAAGGCTATTGTGGTTCTTTATTCAAGTGCTAGCAAGTGCAATTATCTTTCTATCCTATCAAGCTGCACACCTAGGCAATGTTAATGTCCTTTGCTAGGTTATCTTGTTGTTCAATGAAACTTTCATTTTGCAACAGTTACCGAAATATCCGATTTTAGAAACATCTTAATAGCTGTCTTTTGTAGACGGTGCACTGATTTTCTACTCTGCAGCTATCAGGTGGATTTTTTTGCAGCTATAACTTCATTAATTTCCAGTAAGTTATGCTCAGAGCAGACCTCAGGTGGTTTATGTCTTCATACCAATGACCAGATAAAGTTGGAAATTATGAGTTATTTTCTCTTGGAGTAACAGAGGTTCAAAGTCAATTAGACTGATGTTAGAAGAAAACAGTCTTTAAATGACTCCTGAAAGTCAAAATTCTCAAACTGTATAGACTTCTACTGTAACATATGTGCCTGACACCGCGTATTTTGTTGTGTCAGGTAAAATTGCTGTGGATAAGCAATCTGTATACTTTGTATCTGTCTAATGAAGGGGGGTGGGGGTTCCAGAAAAAGTTTAACTAGTCACCAAATAATGAAACTAAAGGTAAGGTAGTCAGGATCCAAGGACGATAAGATAAAAATTACAAACAATAAGAGCTCGTGGGCTGTTTACATAATAACAATGATTTTAAAAAAAAAAAAAAAGTATAAATGGCATCATAAGAAACAAAACAGGCTAAAAAGTAGCAAATACAGAACTGGGAAAATGGAGACTTACAGGAGAGAGGCAATAAAGAAAATTAAAAACACTGCTCCTCTGAAGACCATGTGCTATCCAGTTTGATCTGGTTACCAAAGGGATAATGGACAAAAACTGTCTGCAGATTGAAGTGTAATGTGACAAAAAGTCCAAGGGCTGACTGTTGGTTTGAGACGGAACACTACAAGTGCCTTTTGGGGTATCCCATCTTGCTTGTATTTCCATTATTCTGTTTCATGTTTGAGGAGTGTCCTGGTTCCGGCAAGGATGGGGTTAATTTCCAAGGAGCCGGCAGGGGAGGCACGTATTCCATACCACGTGACCCATGCCCGCTATAAAAGGAGCTAGCCGGGGCGGGGGAGTCAGTCGCCACTCGGGGGCGGGTCGCGGCGGTGCGGGTCCGGTCGGTGCGCTTCGCGGCGGTACTGTAATCGCGTTCTTGTATTCCTTTACTGGTGTTATTGTTTTTCTTTCTTTCTTTTTCCCTTTGTCTGTTCTGCTAAATTATATTTCAACCCACGAGTTTTGCCCTTTTTTTGCTGATTTTTCCCACGGCTGTGGGAGTCGTGCGAGCAGCTGCGTGGTTCTCTGTTGCTGGCCGAGGCCAAACCACGACAAGGAGCTTTTAACCAAAAAAGAAAAATGTTCTAGCGGCCAATAGCACAGGTTTCTCTGTGCTGGTTTTTCCACATCAGTCCCTGTATTAACGGCTGTACAAATCAAACTACACCTGCTCACCTCTACTGACAATAGCCCTACCATGAACAGCTTTCTGTTTGCGTGATAAGTGAACAAAAATGAAAGTAAAGCTGTTGTAGAAGATGGTGACACTTTCATTTTTCGTAACATGCAGCCATGCTAAGTTGAATAAGTGTGGAACTGTGTTTACCCTCCGGCTGGTGTTTCTCCAGTTTAGTGCTTCCAGTAGGACTTCCAGTTCTATGAACACACGAGCCGCCTTCTTTACAGAATACAAATGATCAACTTGTTTTGAAGAAAATTTTGTTTGGGTTTTTATTTTGTATGGTGGGTTGGTTTTCTTACAAACCACATGTTAAAAGTGTTTATGCCAAACAGCGTTAAGTACTCATCTGTCTATCAGAGTAAATACAACACGGACATGTGAAACCACAGTTTTTCACCAAAGTTCAATATTTGTCCTTGAGGGCTGCAAAATTCTGAAGTTTGCAACAATTATCAGGACTGTCAGAGATACAGTGTATGAAAAAGAGCTGTCATTACAGCTCTACAGGCAGAAAAAAAATCAAAGCAAGCTACAGAACTTCCAGCAAATTTATCAGCAAAGCAGCATAGATTGTGGAGTACAGATTTTTTTTTCCATATGCATGGAAAAACTGACTGAATAAAAAGGAAAATTTTCTTGGTCACTTTTTGACAAGTGTATGTTGCTTATCTAAATAAAACCTTTGCTTGAGATAGGTTAATAAAGAAAAAAAGGCATGTACAAAATAGACAGAGACACTACAGTGAGAATGAGCATTTTCCTAGGTTGTTTTTCATAGGCTCTAAGATAGATTTGTTCATTTTTTAACAAGCTTGTATTTACAGTTCCCAAGATTAGCCTCTAAGCAACCAATCAAGTAGCCCTCTATCACCCTGACACAAAAAGATTTGGGAATAGTAATCCTTTGAATAAGAAGATATCAGCATTCAGAAGCATGCAGAGTTATAATAAAAATTTCCACTTGACTTAGTGCATTGTTTCTAATTCTTTGCTTGAAAATCCCTTTCCACTGAAGAAATGACAATAGTGTCTAGACTTAGTGGGCTCCAACTACATCTGGTGCTAAATGGTGTTGTCCCCAAAATTTCAACTGAAACAAACCAATTTATGGTAGCTGAATGTTTTGCCCAATTTTTTGTTGCTGCATTTACAGGCAGAAGCAACTGTGCATATTTCTTGCTACATGCCCCCATACAGCTTATGTGATTACCCAATTGCTTTGTTTTACAGCCTGGCAGTTACTATATGGACTTTTTAACAGAAGCTATAGAAGAAGATTGCTGGCACATTATACACACTACGTACCAGTGTGCAGTGCAGCCCTACACGTTTATTTTATGATCATTCTTTCCCCTGTAGGCTGTGAGCAAAGCAGGTGTTGCAGAAGACATACTCCTCACTAGTTCTAGACGGGAAGATGACATTTACAAATACTATTGTTCTTCTTGCAAGTCATACAGTCAAGATTCTTTTCATTAAACTTGCTTTTGTTAGTTGAACACAGGTAGCAATGCCGCAGAAGCTTCAGAGCAGAGTCAAACTCTGTAGCTCTTCATCAAAAACTTAAAGCTTTTGGAGTTCACCAATCTGTATTACACATTAATGAGTGTTCATTTACACATTTAAAATAAGCCCATTAAATATATACTAAAAATTAATATGATAGTTAAAAGATCCTATTATCATTACTGTGTAATAATGGATCCATTTTTTAAAAGAGTCAGTTTCTATTTTTTACGCACCATTAATGTATTCACTTGAATCAATTTTCTTTTTATAAAATACACTGAATGTCATCGAAGTTTTCAGTTCTCAAAACACATTATCTTAGAGGAAAACAGAAATTCCAGATTCATCTCTCACTTAAAACTATACCTTTTAGTCCTACTAACAGACATACAGGTTTTATGAAGGAAAAGAATAAATTCCTCACTTTAAATACACACTTATCTTGCTCTTTTCATAAATCATGCTAAATCACGGTTTTACATTTTAGGACAATTCCAGAACGAGCAGCCAAATTAGTGCTTAAGTCATGTACCTCCTGTTATGATAGTTCCAATTAAAGATATTAAAAAGATTTTTTCTTCTATTGTCTTAAATATCTTATTTTCTAGACAAGCACTGGGGTTCTCTTGATCTAAATCAGATGTGTGTAATCTAGAAGAGGGGTTGCAGCTGCCACTGAGGTGTGCAACCTCTATCAGTACTCGCTCTTAAAATTCAGGCAACTATCTTGTCTTCCAACATAGATCCGAACCAGAAATAGGTTTGATACATCAGATGTGGGAAATCCACTTTGTGGGAGTCTTCTGTGAAACAATTTGTTACTGAGTTCCCCCGTCCCACCAGCTCAAAATGTCTGTTCTTCCAGGACTCGCCCAGGGAAAGACCACTCGTCGGAACAGGAGAATTCTCAAATTGGCAGGGGTGGAAGGCAGGCCTGTTGGCCAAATTTGTGATTACATTGATGAAATGGATATGGGGTTTTTGTGGATATATGCCAGCAGAATGCCGTGTTTACCTTAGGCACCGTGACTAAGAATACAGCCTTTCTGTAGGCTTAGCGCTCAAGGTTTGACACACAGTTTTGGAGCAGATTGGGGTCTATTCTTACTTTTCCCAATCACAGGACTTCCACTATTCCTTAATGTTTACAGTCATTCAGCAATTTACTCCAAGCAATTATATATATGTATCTCTATATGATTATTATAATATATATTATATAGACTATAGTATGTAACATAAAGATATAGCATCTCATATATAATTTGGGATTATTATGTATATACATTTTATATATTATAGATAAAAATTCTTTACAAATAAATGTTTTTATGCATTTTTATCAATATCATCCTTCCTCCAGCTATCAGAAGCGATCACACACACAGCAGAAAGAAATCATATATGCCACTTGAGGAGCTAAAGGTTACAGAGATTCTTCTGCAGCAACTACAGTGTTTTATAGCATATTCTTTTTTCCTACTGGTCCTATATCTCAAATTAAACTTGCAATTTGCAGGACAGAAAAAAATATGTGAAATTTTGCTTCCTGCCACTTTGTAAGTACCACAGGCCATTTGTAGGAAACCTTTCCCTTAGGACAACAAAAGAAGACAAAACCGGAGTCTATCAGATTTATTTGACAGCCTGGACACAGCTTTCAAAAGCACAATCATCAAAGAATTAATAAAAAGTCATGAGTAGCTAGAGCTTCGATTGAAACTAACAGGAATCCCAGGTGTCCTAAAGCTTTGAGAGCCATCCAAATTGTGTCCAGTTCCTTGAAAAGGTACTTGTGCAATGGAAGGCATCAAATCCTAACACCATCTAATACTGTAACACAAAGTGGAAACCATTGTGTAGTTTCCATGGTTTCTTCTAGACATCAGGAAAAAAAAATAAAAAAAATCAGAGCTCAGTTTGTGACTATCCAGATGAAAAATCAAAGTAAATAATATGTGGAGCACAACCCCTGGCAAAGGAAATTGCTAACTTCTGCAGCAAGCTGTTATCCAAAGAGGAAACAGTGATGGAAAAACAACATCCCTATGCTACAGAGGTGGAATTAATTGTCTGACTTGTTCCTCTTTAGATGCTAGAACACTGGAGCATGGAAAACAGCAAAACATGATGACGCAGAAAAAAAACAAAGTACAGAAGGAACAGACAAGTTTTATGAAGCTGATGTTATTGTGGTAGTTTTCTCAACTTCTTCATAATTACAAATGATGTCTTTTTAATTATTGCACTAAGTCTCACTCAGCACTTTAAAAATTGAAATTTCATGGAGTGGAAAGCTCTGAGTAATATAGTGTTAAACTACCAGCTCTTCTAATACTTTCCAGCTCTTCTAATACTTTAAAAGGTTCTCTGCTGCTGAAACAAATAAGAAAATAAAACAACCACAGCAGCTGCTTCCATCTTTACATGATAATGTTGAACTGTTTATTTCTTATGGACAGGCTACGCAGAAATCACAACTGAATTTTATAAAATGGCAGCTATTATAACCTGTGAGACATCTCAGATACTTGGACCACAAACATGAAACGTTTAGGAATTGTTACGGGGAACAGATCCAATAAAGCCGGATGATTAATGTATAGAATTTTCATGTCTTCCATGTCAGAAATCATGAAAGATTCTGTGACATATTGTTCATCAAAGAGTCCAAACTACTGCAGCCTTGAGTATAGTTGTTTGCCAACAACAAAAAAGCAAATACATACTAAAACAAAAATGACCCCCTTGTATGTGGAATGGAAACAAAATGTGTAAGTCCATGTACAATAACACAAGTGAATGAAAACTCCTTTTGCATAATGAAGAGCTGATCTGAATGGGGCTGCCAGAGTGCCATTCCAGGATAAATTTTTCTCCATGATTCCTTTCACCATTACTTAATCCACTTCAGTCAATGCACTCTTAGAAAAACGACAGTTTTAAAATCTCGCTTTGCATTTGCCCTTGGAGAAGGATTATACAAATCTCACTTGAACAAACCTACAGGGCTGAATTTCACCTAGGAAGAGTTTCTACTATTTGTGTCAGAAAAAGCTGTGTGAACACGAGTGATTCCTAGCAAGGCTCTTATTGATATTCAAGCAATGGTGGTGGAGGTGAATGGGGACAAGCAACAGGTCTCTCTAAGAGCTCTACTCCCGTCCAGACTAACACACAGCAAACCGCAGAGCCTCCAACCATTTCACTGCAAAACTACAGCACGGGATTTCTGGTGAGAAAGGTAGGTGCTGAATTATTGGCAGTATATACCTAGTAGTCCATTTAGAAAACCTCAGGTAATTTATGTCAGGACACACACTGAGACGGACTGAGTTACTAGCTAAACGATCGCAAATGAATGTCAATCCTGCGATGCATTGTTTGTGGCCTGAGCGCTTCCTTCTCGTATAGAAACAACTGGTTGAAGAGGAGATCAAAAATTTGTGTTAGTTTCTGTTGTGTGGCTTCTGACCTACTCTCTTGCCCTGAGAGGCTGGGAGCAGAAAAGCAGAAGAGAAAAGCTTCAAAGAGCCAAGGATCTACAGGCCTAAGGAGCTTCAGCTGTAACCTGTGGAGCTCCAGAGAGTTCTGTATGTTGCCATGGTCCCTTCTCCATGTCTGCTCCAATTCCTAGTTGGAGTATATCTTGTCGTAGATGAAGTCTGTCTTAGTGGATCCTGGGTATTATGTTTTTTCTTTACTACTAATGATGGTGGGGACCCAGACCAGTGGTGCAGGATGTGGCTTAACAAACTGACACGTACCTCCAGTGAGACAGTCAGGCAATGGCAGACTTCAGGTAGACCCTTTGCAAAGCCAGCACTTTTATTTTGCAAATGAGGGACAGACCAAAAGCCACGGCATCCTCTGCAGTTTCGGTACAACGTACAGATCTAGGAAAGCAAGGAATCTGATAGGGTTTTGCTGAGGACAGCCGGTTTCATGAGCCGTTCCTCCTGCTAACTTTTCCCCTGGAGCCTGTGGAGTGACTAAAGCTAACAACATGAACTTGGCTAGAGCCTTGGCTATATAATTGCTATTACTAAGAAAATGGTTTGCTCTGCATTATAATCTGTAAGAAAGGAATAAAAACATTTTCAGCTACCTATTTTTGCTTAAAACTAACCAAAAATTGAATAGAACAGATAAACAAGTAATGCCAATATAAAACAATATGACCTCTAGTAAACTTCAGTTCCTAGTCTCCCATGTTGCCTGACTAGTTGAGCATAGAAATAAGTAATTTAGATTGTGTCTTGTTGCTTTCATTCTGGCATTTCAGAGACATAAGCCATCTCTCCAGTTACTGAAGGGTATATGAGGACGTGCGAAATCCAGAGTGAATACTCCATCTCGTGGCAGATCATTATGTTCCCTGTTGACAGAAATATACTTACAAAACCAAGATTGTATAATTCTGTTAAGACTGGAAATGTAAAAATAGATACCTTTTCCCAGAATTAGAGCAGAAATGTCTGCACATATGTACATTTCACCCCACAAAAAAAAACAAAAAAAAACAAAAAAAAACCCAACAGACTAATAATAAAATCAAATTCCTGGAATATAAAAACCCCCAGCCCATTGAATTCTGACATAAATTCTTCACAGCTTTAATAAAAAATACAGCAAAACGGAATCACTGGATGAGTTAATCTGACGTTTTGTGTATTATAGGTCTTTAAGTATTGATCAAATATTCTAATATTCTAGTTCATAATCAAAATATTGCAGCCTTCCAAAACTAAAATTTGTGCTCCAAGGAAAGAATGTGTGGTGCCACCTTAATTCTGCAGAGATACACTCAGCTAGCTATCCCCTGATCCACACATAAATAAAAAGAAAATCAATGGTCAAACCATTCTCTGGTTCATTTTCAAACCAGCATTTTCCCTCATTCTAAAGAAGAACTTGAAGCCCTTGAAAATTACTTGGATCATATCAACATCAAATTATAATACTGAATCACCCCAAGTAATCAGAAAGTCAAAGAACTCATAGAACCTAGCAGTCGTTCTTTGACTAGGGGCAACACAGCACCGAGGTATTTTTTTCCTGACAACCATGTGAACAGACAATGACAGTTCTGAAAAGTCCTGGAAAAAAATCAATAATAGAAAACTACTGCCCTGAAAGTATTTCACATACATAGGCTGCTACTCTTAAAGGCTCAAAGAAATTTGAGCTTTTGTAGAGTCAGATTGTTTTAATCTCTTGGTTCTCTCAGAAATCATCATCTTCCTTCAAGAACTTTTGTTTCATCTCCACAAAGTGTTTTGGGGGATATCACAGGTAGTAAACACCAAAAATCATTTAGTTCATCCTCCGTGATTTCCATTGTGGGAACACGTGAGGCTACATCTGTATTATTGCAGCCACATCCGCGTTATCAGACTCCAGCAAGTTTTCAGGTTCCCTGCAGTTTGCTCTAGCCAAATACCAACTCTGTATCGGCGTAAGATTAACAAACACTAATCCCTCACCCATACACTTGTTTCCATGGAAAGGAACTATAAACTTGCAGACTAGATGAGAGCTTCAGCTTACTGAGAAAAGTGAGTTTGCAGGCAGCCCGAACGCTGGCAAGTGTTCTGCCTCTGCTTCTAACCACAGCTAGCACCTTTATCAAGGAAAATATCCATGCTTCGAAGGAAGAAATCTATTATTTAATACACATGCACTGACAAAGAACTCTAAAGAAGCCATTGCACTATTGATGCCGCTAGTGAACTTCTCACAACTTAGATTCATTTTCAGAATAATACCAAATTGAGAAGTTTGTAGAATAAAGTCTGCTACGTTATCTGGGCATCCATATTCCTGAAGCACACTGATCAAGTGAGATGCATAGGGTACAGCACTGCACACCCAGATCATCTTTTCCTTACCCATGGTGGAACACGCAACCAGAATTCACCATTACCGCTCGTAGCAGCCCACTGGTTAAACTTGTATTAGAGGTAAAATGTAATGGTGAATAAGCGTTGCAAACTGAATCCAAAGCTTGACCCTTTTGTCATTCATTTTCAAGATCTTCTTTAAGGAAAGCACTAAGCCAACAGAAATGCATGTGAAAATCAGAGCTGTCTGGTTACATTAAATTTGAGGGACGGTATATCCCAGCCCATCCCTACCCTAAGCCTTGCTGTTTAACATCTGTTTCAATATGAAATAGCAAGACAGATAGGCAGAAAGAAAAATAATATCTTTTTTTTCTTTTTTTTTTTTTAACCCCAAATATCACACAAAGTAGAACTTCGACCTTGGGATTCATTCTGAGTCTTTACTACTTCTCATTCCCATTATAGCTATGGTCATCTGCCTCTGAGTAGAAAGCTGTCCCGATTGTTTTAGATACATACAATAGAATTTCAGACACTCATCATCTTCAGTCATCGTGACTATAGCTCACAGCTAAGAATGTTCAGAAATAGCAGCAGCTGGTCTTAAATACTGTAGCTGTCTACTGAGTGCCAGAGGTCACCATGAATACACCAGACTACTGCTCCATTGGCTACACTGACTCTCCGAAGAACAGTGCGATTCAAAATCCCTTTTCTGATCTGCACAGCCTTCATCGGTTTTAGAACCACTTGCTTGATCCTCCAGAATGGGCACTGAAACATTGATTAAAAATTGCGAGAACAGCCATCAAGAGCCAGTTTCATTTTTAACACCGTATTTATCCCAGGGAGCTCTTATGAAAAGTATGACAAGGACATTTATGACAGAAACAAGGAGAATGCCATATGATCCACTTGTGATTAAAGCCTCTCAGATACCCAATACTCGGACAAAACTGTAAAGTAATACACAAATCAGTATTCAGTCAAGATTTTGCAGTCGGAATGATTGGCTTAACACATTCCTTCCCTTGTGGTAAACAATATTAGTGACTTTTGATAAACAATATATTTTTGCCATTAAACACTATTCTAAGAGATAATGAGTAAAAGAGGAATCAAGGGTTTAATAATCAATCATTTATCTCAAACCCTTTATTACGCATTACTAAACGTCTTAACCTCAGCTGAAAGAAGACTGTTACATAGTTAATGAAGGTTATGAAAAACTAAAATACAAACAACAAGACAAATAACAAACAGAACCTTAAGTTCAGTGGTCTCCAAGAAAATCAGTGCTCTGATTAGGTAAAAGATTCCAGGGTGGGGAGAATGGGGGGGTGGGGAGGAAGGGGGGAAAACTGATTTTAACTTGGGAAAAAAAGAGCATTTATAAATCTCAGGCAAGAAAGTTTACCTTACTAAGTTTTAAAATCATCAGGATCAAATTGTACAGGCAAACTAATAAACAGAGTAGCTTCAGGAATTCAATATGACTTTTTCTGATAAAATCTGATTAAAGATAACCATACAAACGTTTTCAGTAATGTAAGCAATCTATCACCACTACTTTATCTGCTATGATCTTGCTTCTACAGACAGGACATTTTTTAACTTAACTGAAACAAAATTAAAACGGCTTTAAATTACATTCCAGCTAACTGAATTCCCCTTCCTATGTCAATTAGACATAATGTTATTCACTTCATGCTCCCTTACTAAACAGCCTTAGAGCATGTCACGTATCAGTGCAGGTGAGTTAATTTCTATGTACGTATTCTGCAACATAGTTGGGGTGAAAAAGGTGCCGTATAAATACAATGACTATGGATGTATGTTCTTCATTTAGATAAGTTAGTGTCTCAAAACTTCATAAATTTCTCTTCTTCTATATATGCTCAAGCCTCCCCAGCAACATCTGCATCTCAGAGACATCGCACTGCTCATCCTGTGACCAGACACATCACCCTTCTGTGGCATCTTCCGGAGACTTCCCACTGAAGACAATACAAGTAACAATGTATATAACAAAGCACAATGAAAAATGAAATAAAATATGTAGATGTGTCATAGGGAACTAATTTTCCTTTTACACTCTGGAATAAAGCAACTGCTAAGAGGAAATAAAAAGACCAAGTCTTTTCACAACCTTTCAGTAGAAAGATTAACTACTATGAGATGCGATTATGTGGTGCTCAGCATATTTGTCTGATTGATGTATAAACAAGAACTGCTTATCTGTCTACAGAAGTGTTTAGATAATCTTTGTAAAGGTGATACTAGCTACGTTTCTACCGGACAGCAAATTATGTCTGACATTCCTGCTTAAAATACACTGGGATTTTTAAAAACCCAGAGGGAAAAAGGGTTCCAGGTTAGTCCTCACCAACAACTGTCCATTACCCCCAAAATTAGTTCTAGTAGAGTAATTGACTGTGTATATTTCACAATCTAGTTGTCCAAACCATTTCAATGAAACATTAAGTTCTGATTTTGTATAGTATTTTTTATTACATTATGCTCTCTATAAGAGGGCTAAGAATTTTTCTGACAATTTAAGGCAAAGATAAGATAATAAGCAATTTCATTACACAAATCTCACTACTCGCTGGTCTTGGCTACTAAAATGTTTCCTCCCTGATGAGTCCAAAAGCCCATAAATGTTACACAATAAAATGTAGAAAATAAAATTCTTCCATACCTTTTAACAGGATGCTTCAGCCTCCTCCCTTACCTTTCTCAGCCCCTAAAGTCTGGAGCTATCAGCACACTTTCTGAACCAGCTGCCACTAAGACAATCAAGGTTAGAAGTTGTTTTTAAAGGTTCCAAATCATAAAGTTTACTTCCCCCTTTTTAAAGTACAGAATGGTCACTTCATCTAGAAAAGAGTAGCTTCCTTGTAACTGCATCAAGATCTAAAGCTAAAGCCTTTTTCGCCTACTTTTCAGAAAGCCTTTGAGGATTTTATCACAAAAGATATAAAAGATTTCCTTGTGGGTTTTTATTATTACTATTATTCTATAATAGCACCTGGAGCCACACTGTAGACTTAGGCTATTCACTGCATATTTATACAGTAAATTGGGAAGAACAGAAAGAGGAAGAAGCTTAGATTACTATCTGAAGCACTAATGAACCTTTCCCTGGTGATACCACATCCCATTTCTGCTGATGCTTTAAAACAGACATTGACAAATTGGAGAATAATCAGAAAAGAGTTGCAAAGACTAGTCCAGATTTGAGAAAGCTATTTTAGATTGAGACTTTTTTAAAAGTTTGTTTAATGCAATTTAGGCAAGGTTACAGTCCAGAGTAAACTGTCTAATTAGAAGATGTTTGACAGCAGAAAGCTTTCTTTGTTGGTCAAATGCTCCTCCGAAAAAGTCAACTGAGAAGACAAGCATGTAGCATTTCCTCGGTCCTTTTTGTGACCTAAGATTATAAAAAGGAGGAAGGAGGCAGGGAAGAGAGAGCAGTAGGAGTTTGAGTAGAAGAGGAAAGATGAGAGACAGATTATTCATTTTAATGTGCTAATGTAGAACGATGAATAACTATTAATTTGATACTAAACTTCTGCTTCTCTTATTAAAATAATCCTAGTATTTGATACAAGAGGGAATAAAATTGCTTATCATCTCCAGTATTCATAAGTCTTCACCTTTTCTTAAACTGCAGGTAAAGCACTAATCCAACCTATTTTCTCTTAAAACAATTGTACAGGATACCCCATATAACAGCTCACCTTTTCCTGCTTATTCAAAAGCTGTCTGTACCTTATCTTTCTTCTGTTTTTTTCAGCCCAGTATGGAGCCTGCAGCTCATTCCAGCTCTGCTGCTGGGTGAGACCTATAACTGAGGAGCATCAAAGACACTTGGGACTGTAGTAAAGGAGGGTAAGTAGACACTGTCTTCAAGAGGTGAGAATGACGTCCAGAGAGTCAGACATGTTGCTGGTCAACATCTGCTTTTCATATGTCAGTTCATGGCAGCTTTAATAATCTAGATGGAAATATACCAGAAAGCAGGATAACTGTCAAAGACCAGAAGGTTGCTGGAAAATGGAGGACCATTGAATCGAAAAGCCACTTTATACTTGCTCAGCTCTTCTTCTCCTTCGTGGGTATCTGTTACTATTCCTTATGAAAAACAGGATACTTGGGTGCAATTTTTGGTCTAATTCCATACAGTCAGTTTTAGGTAGAATCAAGGAAAACACAAAATAAAGAAAGGGAGAGACATTAAAATAAAATGCATAGATGTTCCTGTGTCAACTTGACTTACACTTTTCTCGCCAGTTTCTTTGACTATCTTTTCTCTTGCATCCTTAATGCTAAATGAGCTCCATACCAGCTATCTACTTTATTCCCTTTTTGATTTCTGAATGCTTTCATGAACACTGACTTCAGAGAACTGTGCAGCCGGTGGCTAGAGTGAACCAGCTATTGCTGTCTTCAGAGGGAATGGATGTAGGCCAAGTTACAGCAGCCGTGCTGAGTCCACACCATGCCACATCAATCAATTTTTCTTGGAAAGAAAGGGAACAGAGATTCGGTACCTGCACTCCTCCAGGTTGGCCATATTTTCTTTAAGTTTAATACATTCTTTTGCCTTTTGGTTCTCATTAAAGATCGAGACAAGTTGATGCAAAATGGCTGCACACACCCGAGAATCAGCAGTACTGTTTATCATGAGGCAAAGGAGTAATTTTGTGCCACTACAGTTAAGTAGTTACACAAAGGAGAAAATAGGAGTTGTTCCTAATCGGTTCCTCATCCAGCTAATTTTACATATAAGCAATGAAACAGCTAATTACAGGCTTAAACAACTTATTATAGAAAAGCTTATGTCCTTAAAGAGTTTTTGCTCCATCATCTATTTTCTAATACCGATTTTCAAAAGGCACAGTGGTTTCAGAAGCCATTGTCCTACACCCTTGTCAGACATAACAGAATACCAAAGGCCCAGGAAAACTCTTGAAAGATTTTTTTCTTGTAGCTTCTTGGAATAAATAGCAAACAAGCAAACAAACTCTAAGATTTCTTTCTTTATCAGCTTCAAAGTTTGTCTTAAATCTGGCGATAACTTAGGGTTAGTCTGTTAGGTAATCAAGTGTGAATTCCAGTGAATTCCATTTATAAAGTAAAAAAATAAATACACTGGTCAGAGAGGAATCTAATGAAGTTCAACAAGTGTAGGGTCCTGCACCTGGGGAGGAATAACGCCATGCATCAGTACAGGTTGGGGGCTGACCTTCTGGAAAGCAGCTCTGCAGAGAAGGACCTGGGAGTCCTGGTGGACAAGTTAGCCATGAGCCAGCAATGTGCCCTTGTGGCCAAGAAGGCCAATGGTATCCTGGAATGCATTGAAAAGAGTGTGGCCAGCAGGTCGAGGGAGGTAATCTTCCCCCTCAACTCTGCCCTGGTGAGGCCACATCTGGAGTACTGTGTCCAGTTCTGGGCTCCCCAGTGCAAGAAGGACGGGGGACTACTGGAGAGAGTCCAGCAGAGGGCTAAAAAGATGATAAGGGACTGGAGCATTCTCTTATGAGGAAAAGCTGAGAGATCTGGGTCTGTTTAGCCTGGAGAAGAGAAGACTGAGGGGACACCTCATCAATGATTATAAATATCTAAATGGCAGATGTCAAGAGGATGGGGTCAGACTCTTTGCAGTGGTGTGCAGCAACAGGACAAGGGGCAACAGGCACCAAGTGGAACACAGGAAATTCCATCTGAACACAAGGAAAAACTTCTTTACTTTGAGGGTGACAGACCACTGGAATGGGCTGTCCAGAGAGGATCTGGAGTCTCTCTGGAAATATTCAAAACCTACCTGAATGCATTCCTGTCCAACCTGCTCGAGGTGAACCTGTTTTTGGCAGGGGGGTTGGACTAGATGATCTCTGAAGGTCCCTTCCAACCCCTACCATTCCATGATTCTGTGATTCTGTGATTCTGTGATTCTGTGATTTTGTTCCTTCATTAAAGGTGAAAAAAATCAATAAGTTGAAAAGGATCAAAACATTGAGGGACAACACAATGATATCAGTTTCTTTAGTACATCTTTTGTTTTAAACCGCATGGCACTCAGGCTATTCATGCTCATTTTTAAGTATTCATGCTTCAGCTTGGCAATACATTGATTACTGCAGTTTAAATTTGAGGGCATAGGTTAAAGGTATAAAGGGAATATCTACCCGCTAAGTAAAAGAGAGGAAAATAAGATTTGTGCATCTACGGATGACTGAGCTAATTTGGGGAAAAAAAACAAAAGCAAACAAAACTTTTTGAATCCTTGCACTAATGGACTTAAACTAAATTTTTGATCAAAATAACAGCATATGGTCCTTCCATTTCACAGTATCACAGAATCACTCAGCTGGCGAGGAACACAGTGGCAGCAATGGTAATTTCTGCGGCTGGGCACTAGATTGAGGTGGACAGGGGGCGTTCCCAGAGCCAGGAAAACCTGAGGAAGAGCAGAGTGCCCTGCCAGGAGCCGGCAGCTCTCCTGAGCAAGGCTGAAGTGGCAGTGTGGGCATTGCCAGAAGCAACTGTGGGAGATTTAAAAATGGCCCTAGGGAGCACGAGCAACCAGGGTGGGCAAACAGGCCATGGCGTGTCAGTCAGGGAGTGGCGCAGCTGTTTGCGCAGAAGGATGAACAGGAAGGGCCCTGCGGCCTGCTTGTTGGTCCACAGCCCGGGGAAGTGCTCAAGGTCTCTGCCAAAATGGTGGGCAGACCATTTATAAAAACATTGAAGAACACTGGCCCTAAAATTGAGCCATGGGGAACCCCACTGGTGACCAGCCACCATCCTGATGTAGCCTCATTTACTAAAACTCTTTGAGCTCGACCCGTCAGCCAGTTGCTCGCCCAAAGTATTATGCATTTGTCTAGCTGTGTGCTGGACACTTTGTCCAGAAGGATATTGTGAGACAGTATCAAAAGCTTTGCTAAAATAAAAAAAAACCAAACAACACATCTACTGGCTTCTCCTGATGACAGGCTAGTCATCTAATGCAACTTACTGCTTCAAGCACCGTCAATACTGAATTCAGACCTTCCTGTAATAAGTGGCCTCAAAGTCAGAAAATACATTCAAACCCACTTTTCATATGGATGATACATTTTTAAATCAAAAACACTGGCATCAAATATTAACAGAAACTCCATTCAGCACATCAGGACATGTACCTGCTCAGCAAAAGAAACATCCTCTTTAAACTAAAGCACTTGCAAGCTACCCTCCTTTTCTTTCTTTGAAAAAGTAGATGAACTTGCGTCGTTGAACACAGAGACAAAACATATATGAGGGCTGTGCCAAAATTTACCTAAGCAATTATAAGCAAGTTCCTGTAGCACCGCGAGAGCCCAGTTCACAATAAGTAAAGGAACTAGAGACATAAAAACTGGTAGAAAATGTTTAAATTTTGTAAAAATTGTTTAATAACAGGAAAAAAGCCACCTAATTGACATTCTTCACCCAAATGTTTCACCAAGGCCCCATTGGTTTCAAGCCAGTTGTCGGACAACAGACAGCTATCAATTGTTTTAATATGAGCAACTTCCTTTTCTAGCACAAAAAAGGTTTTCTAGCAAGAAAATGTAAGGACTTTTATTAAAATAACACTATATTTTCATTTCCCATTATAAAAACTGGTATATAAATCCATGTTTTGAATAAAATGCCATTAAAATCCTTTTAAACTTCCTACTACGTCTTTACTGCTAAATATCCTGAGACTGTTCAGCGATAATGGAAAGCCCTTGTTCCAACCGGCAGACACACAGGGCAATATGTAAATAGGAGTAGTGGCAGAATGCTACAATTAGTCTCTGGAAAATGTGCAAACAAATAATTTATTGCCTCATTATCTAATTAGCAAAAAGCTTTTTGGCTGATAACTTAAACACTGAAGCATAAAAGCAGCTATGCCAAAGCTGAAAATGCAAAGCTTCGTGTCTTTTTGCTGCATGTTTCTATATAAGATTTTTTCTAGGAATGTAACTCAAGTATCTACCAAGCACCTTGTGTTTTTTTGAAGTACAAAAGTCCACATAGAAGTTTAAAAATAATCCAAGAAGCTCAGGCCAAATTAATCCACCCACTAATAGTCACATAACCCCTTGACTTCCAGCAAAATATGCAAGAAAACTTACTGGATGATCAAACTAGTCCCTCTATATTGCCCTTTATATTTCCAGTATCACTACAGAAATCAGTTATATTTCATTTGTGCATTAATTCCGATATTTTCTAAGCTATAGTGCATATTTATTGTCAGAAAAAATCTATTTAAGGAATAAATAAATAGATGCATTTGGAATGTTGCCCAACTCCCCTTAAATCCAACGAAAAAGTTTCTAGTTTCTGTAACGGATTTTAAAAAGACCACATTCAGGAATTTTAAATCTATAAAAGCTTGCAGTCAAGCACCTAAAATTAATCTTCTGGTTTGTTAGCAGCCAACGAAACACACTACATGAGGCTTTGAGCAACCTGTTCTAGTGGGAGGTGTCCCTGCCCACGGCAGGGAGGTTGGAACTAGGTGATCTTTAAGGTCCCTTCCAACCTAAACTATTCTGTGGTTCTATGATTCAATGATTCTAAGTTAAAGTGAAAGAAGGACCAAACAAGTGGTCTCACTGCTGATTTTTCCAGTGTTGTGTGCAAACAACAAGCTGTTCAGATCGATATTTATGGCATATTTTGCAATGGGATCAAAGATTTATATTTATGTGTTGAAAATAGGTTTCAGGATAGGTATTAAAGTTCTTCAAAACCACAATATGTTGAATACATCTCTCTCTGTAATAAAGGCACAGCAACAAGAAATTATTTCAAATCCTTGCATAAGAAATATTTGTTGTATAGAGAGTAATTGCAAGATTTTCATTATGCAACATATTATCATCAGTATGACATTAAGTTTAAGTTTGAGAACGTTGAAACTGTGCTGTTGACAAGGGGTAAAAAGTATTCTTGTGTGCTACTTGAAACTTAAGACCACTATGTGGTAGAGCATTTCACAAGAAGCTGCTTAATAGAAACTGATATCAGGCCCAAAGCAGAAGGCAGGAAAATCCTGAAGCATAGCTGACAAAATAATGCTTTGGTGCCTCAGACTATTGTGTAAATTACATCAAGCAGATATAGGCATTCTGTTTAGGGAGAGCAATAGGAAGCGTGAACATGTACTAGAGAAAAGTCATTAAAAGAAAATGAAATAAAAGCAAATGAGAAGTACATACGTAAAAAGAAAATGTATGAAAAAGAAAAAGGTGGATGCACATATTGTCATCAGACTGCAATTTAAAATCACATTTGGATGTATTCTGTGTGCTGCTGTTACCCTCTCATACAACATTTGAAGCGAAAGAAAATTTAAATGCGGGAAATCAATTCTAACCACATATCTCAAGGAAGATTTCTTTAAGAATAACCTTATTCATCTTCAGACACAACATAGTCCTTGAACTCAGTAGCATTTCCTGAGCTGAGCTGATCTCCCACTGGCTTCAGTAGAAGGACTTGATCTGAAACCTTGCAAGCCCCCCCTCAGCTCCTGACCGGGCCCCCATCATCCATCATCTCCAGCCCACGAGGAGCACCTGGGTGCAGCGGGCTGAATGCACGGACTCAGTGTTGTGAACCAGGACAAAGTTTATTAACATGTGCACCTATCAGATGGTTACAGATACGGATCTCAACTATGCAGCCAAACAGGCTGTTTACGTCCTTCGCCCTCTTTGCTCATCACAACATCCAAACCCGCACAACCAGTGTTCTGGTCGTGCTCTTTTCCCATACACACACACAGAGCTGTGCACTTTTTCAACTCCTGTTATGTTCTGGCTGAGATCCAGTTCTGCTTTTTATTATGTCTTCGTCAACTGTTTCTCAGTCTCGTTAACTGCTTCTCAGGCCCATCCGCGACGCTGCTATCTGCCTTGCATTCCAAAGTGCTGCTACAGCCGGGTGCGGCGGGGCCACCCCATGCGTACAGGCTGACCAAAGCTGCCCCTCGAGGACTGCTTTCCCTTGGCGAGGGGGACTCCTCTTTACCTGGATGGCAACTGTTAGGGAAGAGCTGACAGGTGAACAGACAGTAGGGGGTTCAGCTGCTTAAATACTGGTGTCTAGTGCCATTTATACTCCCTGAGCATCCACTATACCCCCACAGAACTAGCAGATGCGACCCAGGACCTATTGGACTCCATTCGCTTTTGGAGTGGCAGCCAGAAGCCAAATGGGTAAAGTATTGAAAATGACACCGAAAGCTTTGGCAACTGAACGTAGCTGGCAGTGTGCATATTTAAGTCTTGTTTCTCTACAAAACCAGTCTTAAAAAAGAAGAAGAAATGTTTACTACATCAAGGAAGAAAAAAAATCTGAGGAGTACTAAACATTTCCCATCTGAATGAGAACATACCAAGAATTTTTTGTATGGCCCATCAGATTTTTACTTTTTTAGATGAACGTTGGAAAAGTAACAGCACAATCCATAGTTTTACTTTATCTTATCACAGATTTTTTTACATGTCTGGATGCATTTCCAAGTACCAAATATTGTTTTATCTAGGTTTCAGCCCACTTTCTGTTTTTTATATGGGTACTTTTCCCTGGAGAACAACAAGCATTATTTTTAGTTCTTCAGTCCTCTAAAATGCAACATCATCAAATGAAAAATTAAGCTATCATTATCTGCCAGCTATCCCATCCAGTGATTAAATTCAAGATAAAAATAGCCAAATAGTTTTATATATGATAAAAAGTGGAAAAGGCAGATTGCTTATAAGATAAAAAGAAGACACTATAAGTCAATCATGAGCACAGGAGATGAGAGCTAATAACACCTATTGGTGTGATGAAGACTGACATGCCTATTACCAAAGTGGAACAATTTTTAGCAGTAAAAAGATTAAGCATGATGGCATGCAATAAAAAAATGACTAGACTTTATAGAACATGGAAGTTCAGGGACTTCAAAAGGATTATTAAAATCTGCTGTGAACTGAAGCCTCCATGAGTAAAAAGAATCAGAGAGATTATGCTACCCCAAATGCAAGAAAAAAAATTACTAACTTATCTCTTCTACATCCATACAAGATACAGAGAAATTATTTATAAGTAAGAAATAGTAAAAGAAAGAGTGAAAAAGAATAGTCAGCTGCAAATTACTGCAGAAGAAAATGACAAAAGTATGATTATTGCTAGGCAAATACAAACCTCAGCATTGCCAATTAGCAATCTGGAACTTGAGGAAGACTATTTTAGCCACAGATGCACCAAATATTAATTTATTGGGCAGTATTTTAATGAGTTGGTTGTGAACTGCTGATCATCTTGTCAGGAGCTGCAACAGGTATTATTTTGCTTTTGTATCTCCATAGGCCTTTGACTCGTATTTATATTGGATGACATAGTGAGTAACAACTCCTCTATCTTCAGAGCAGCACTTGAGCCCTCAAAGGATAAATGATAAATGTCCCTTCCGCAGTGTTACCATGCTCCAACAGATTTTCACAGCACTGTGGCTTTTGAGATGGTAAGTGAGCCACACACCAGTAGATGGAGGCAATATTAAGGGCTAAATTCAGCTTAGAGGTGCATCCAAAATGAATGTTTACCATTTTGTTCACTCTCATTCATACACCGAAGACAACAGGGCTGGACCACTGTATCAAACACCATGATACTTACACCACACTGATGATTTATACCTTTCACACTTCTTTTCAGATTTTATACTTTTCATTGAAGTTTTGCTAAACTGGATTGACAAGCCTTTTATCCTAATATCTAAGCAAGCCATCAGGGGAGCCATCACTATTATCTTTACACTTTCAGCTGTCACCATTTACTTGTGTTAGAAACAATCTTACAAAGTTTGACCAAAGCCATACATGTATTAGAACCTGCCTTTTACCATGGTGCATGTGTGCAGCTTTTGTTTCAGGCATATTTAAAAGATAGATCATAAAAATGGTGATGTATAAATCTTAGAATTTATTTCAGGGGGTTTATTTTAAAGGTGGGTGGTAGCAGTGAAGAAACGAAGGAAAAAATGAACCTGGAGTTCCAGATTGATTCCCTTTCTGCTTTTTGCTGAGACAAGTAGATACGCTGGAGGACTGATGTGTAGAATTAGTGACTGTTTGATTTTATAATTGTAAGCACATCACAAAATTTCAAAGGTATCGAAAAAAGTTATTGCTGAAGATTTAAAGACTGCAACGCTATTTTCAATTGACAATCATCTAACACGGTGTCATTAATATCCATGATGCCAAGACAGAAAAGAATTCAATTTCAATGACTTTTGCTTTATTTTTCATTTTAGTTATGAAAGCACACCTGTTAAATGTGTCCCCTAATGGTATCAAAGGAGATTCACAGAGCAGTTATCAAGTTTTCTGGTTTAGTACCAACATCTTGCACTACAAAGAGAATATTAGGTAACACTCTGTCTTAATAAAACCTGTAGTTGTAAATCAGATATACAGAAATGCTCTATGCATTAATTTGCTGTTGCAGAATTGTAGGCTTTCCATTTCAAATCGTGACCTTTTAGTATATTAATTTATTTTGTTGAATTTGCTACATATCAATCCAGTATGAGCATTTCACGATGCCCAAGGAACCCTCACCTGCCTTAAGGAAATATTATTCCTTATAAAAAGATCATTATTTCCTCCTTTTAAAAAAATCTCCAAATACTTAGGAGTTGTACACAAATGCAGTAAACGAAGCATCTTTTTTAAACCTACCTATTGACAAACCAAAACAAAAGCATCAAAAATAGCAAATGTACACATCCCTTCCTATGGGATATTGATTTAAAAAAACTTATGATGGTATAGGATGGGATTAATCTGATTTACTATAAATATCTACACCTGAGCTAATCACCCGAGATTACCTTCAAGGGACACCTAGTAGATATAGTCAGAGGAGGGCGGGGAAATAATCATGTCATCCTAATGCTGACATTGAACACAGGTCAGGTAAATCACATGCTAGTTCTTTTAGTGAACTGCAGAAGGAGCATGTGTAACAACAATTAACAACAACAATTATTAACAACAATATTTAAGTGTTTAAATTGAGGACCGATGGATCTCATCCACAATGTCTACCAGCTTTTTTTTTTTTTTTCTGTTTGTATAGATTCAGTTATCCACTCTTTGTCGCAGAGCTGTTAATGCCCAAAGAGTGCTGTCGCACGTAAGGAGTGGTGGAATCGAAGTGAAAATTTCAGCTGTTCTAAAGCTCCTGCTAGTCACAGATCATCAGTGCTTGACACTTCCCATTTCTGCAGAAGTTTGCTACCCCCTCATGCCTGGGTCTCCAAGTTTAAAAAATGTGGGCTGAGAGAGAGATAAAACTGCAGAGATATTGCCCACTGGATTTCAGATAGCACATAACTGTTACCTGCAGAAAGAACCTTGTGTTTTGCTGAAATGGATATTTAAACTATTTTTTAAATCACAGCAGTCCGAAGATATCTTTAAAAGTGAGATTTACTTCAAGTAATAGATATTAGAACCCAAAGAACAACAATATTAAAAGTAAAAAAAAAAAAATTACTATAAGCAACAGTCCTTTTTATGAGATCTATTTAATTGTTTTCACTGAAGATTAGTAGCAAACTTCCGGTTATATAGGTATGTCAGATAGTAAGAGTAAATAAGAAAGAACACCTTCAAATTGGTAAAAATACTAAGAAAAGAAATTTCTCAGAGTTGCCAGAAGGACACAAGTGCAACAGGTGAAATTGTCCAGTTGTTTTTTAACTGTCAGGGTTATAGTCGTGGTGATACTTTGATATGTATGTGTACACTGGTAATTGTGGCTCTAATGAGCACAGTCGTCTTAAGCGCTTTCATAAACCCAGCAAGAGCAGGCTGAAACAAGCAATAGGAAATACCTACACAAAATAGTGTGTTCTTTTTCAAGATTCTGGGTGAAGTAACGAAATCCATTACGTGGCCTTTTTTTTTAAATGATCCTGGGGACACCTACTGCCCAGTCATTGCGCAAACACCGGTTTTTCCAGAGATCCATCAGCAGCACGCTGCAGAGAGCGCTGCCATTACAGGCACAGTGGAAGCAGTTTGCGATATTCCTCTTAGAAAAAATAGGCCTAAGAAAGTAAGAAGCAATTTCAGCTTAACTTCACCAATGTAGCCTATGACTACCCTGAAGGGGGATTAAGCCCCCCTGCGCCAGCTCCAAGCAGGGCTTCATCTCCTCTTCCACACCAGGCTGCAATCACTCAAAGGAGTATTCCAACGCAACGAGGCAAGTATGGTCACACACATAATAAATACGTTAATTGTAAGTAAAGAAAAAATATTTTCTATTTGAACAGGAAAAAAGAATTTTTCAAGAGACTCTGGTAAATATAGGTTCATCAAGATAAGATCTGGGCTTTAATTCTTACAGCATATATTATTGCGTGATACTCCCTACCGCCTGATACAAATCAGGGTAAGGCTAAATATTTCTCTCTAATTTAGGAAAGGTATGATCTAAGCAGACACCAGAAGAAAACCATATAATTTTATTTCTTTACATAGTATATGTAATGTGAAGAAGAAGAAAGCCCAACCTCACTGTTTCCAAATGGGACATTTATATTCAAACAAGAATATAAATGTCCGTTCTGTAACATACCAAGCACTTTTTTTTTTTCATAATTTATTACTTTAAGAAGGGTAGATGTTAGTCAAAGAACTGTAGTCAAAGAGGAGTGGCTGACAGGTATTTCCTGAGTAAGTCTGCAACTAAGAAATATAATTAATTTTTTATGTTCACAGCAACTTTCCTATTAATTAAAGAAACAAGAATATTAATCCAATTGGAACTGTATAAAGGAAGAAAATATCAGCTCTAGCTAATTTTCATTGACATTTTCAGTCATTTAGGAGACATACATTAGCATTCGGCGTTAAGATGTTTAATAAATAACCTTTATCTATTTTTTATTTCTTTTTTTTCCTCTGTATTCAGAAAGGTTCTAAAGCTTTGGTTTGTCTCATTGCAGAGATGAGGGTATAAAACCTACATCACAGTCTAATACGGGTATCTGAAAATTCCTTCAGTTCTTTGGACCTTCCTGAGATGCCTTTGGCTGATCTGATGCAATAGTGTCTACTAAAATACACAAGAAAGCTAAAACTTGATAAGTACACAAAAGTTGTTTTGTTAAGCCACCTTGGATTTCTCTCTTTCTCATACATAGCTGATGTCATTTTTGGAAAAAACACCTGTAGCGTAGGCTCAAGATGCAGGCCCTTACAGCAGCAGCATGCTATTCACCATTGCTTTTTGCGACCATCATGAAGAAAAAGTAATTTTAGTGTCATGTTGGCTGAAATTTTTCAGCAGTTCATTAAGCCAATAAGAATTCTCACGGGGACCTCTCTCTCTTCATGAGAAAAGAAATAAACAAAAGTAACTTTTAACAGCACTAGCTTTGCAATCAATCCTCCCATTGATTTTGTGTCACGATCCGAAGACTGAAGAGAGAGAGTTGTTATGCTACTGCATTATATGTTGCTGGACGTCCTGAACATCTGAGGACCAGGATAGCATCTAACCTGCAAAGATGAGGGATGTTCCTGTTGCAAGTGTCACCTCTTCCTCTGGCTCTGAGAGGAGAAGGATGTGCGTTCAGTGCTTCCATCTGGCTCATTTGGGCTGCCGCAGCCTAACCACGAGCAGGACTTGGGTACCAAAGGGAGCAGGTCAGACCTTTCACTGCTCCCCAGGCGGGTCCAGGCCGGCAGGTGGAACGCTAAGCTGGCATGACAGCTAAGGCAGGGAATGGGCTTCGTTATCTTGTTCCTCATCCAGTGGCTCACTTTGCAATAAAATAAACCTGTCCTGTTCATATCAAGGCAGAGGAAGAAAGAAGTAAAGAGCTTCCAATTTCCTTTTAACTCTGAAACGTCCGGGAAGGCCTTGGGATAAGCAGCCTCTCAAGTCTGTGAAAGCTCCCGCATCAAACTTTGGGGAACTTCTCTGGGACAAAAGGGCATATCTAAACTACTTGAGATTTGACCAATGTTACATCTTTAACTGCAAACAGCAGGACTGAGAATTCATTTCCTTGTAAATGAACAGAATGAAAATTAAAAGCCTATGCAGTGCCCACTAAAATGATGACTAAGTTTTATTAACAGGAGCGGTGACGTAGGGGTTTCCCCAATAAATTCTGAGAAGAAAAAAGCAATTGTAGCCTGGGGAAGACCAAATGAATAAATGAAATAATTCTTTTTTTTTTTTTTCCCAAATGTTTTCACTACAGACTTGAGCAATAAGAGGAGTCAGGTTTCTCTCCCACAGAGAATATGACAACCACTGTTTTAATGTTAACAATTTTATTCAGGCAGATCACTGATTCTGGAACAGGTCAGTAGATATACAGGGTAACTTGTAACCACTTTCTACTTATACACAGGTCAAAGCACAACATACGTTAATTCTAGAACCATGGCGCATTATGGACTGACGTACTATTGCTAGTGTGATCTTGAGGAAGAGGCTGTTGGGAAAGGCCAGAGTTGCAGGAAATGCTGATCAAAAGCAAACGGAAATGATAAACAGAAAACAGGATGGGAACTGCATCAGACACACAATCTGGACCTCAAACACCTTCTTTAGCTGGTGAGATGTCACAATTTCACTAAACATGACCCACAAGTTACCCGCAGTTTTGTCAGGGCTACTATGTTAGCTTACAGCGGTCCAGAGTTTCTGGGACATCTGTTGCATTAAAGGGGCAAAGTAGTTTTGGCAGAAAATAAACCCCCTTGCGTTCTAACCGAGGTGGGAGGCTGGGTGCAGCTAGGTTTAAATTCTGAGTGATGCCCAATTCACCGCTATCAGTCCAGGCATGTTTAATACATTAAACTGTTGCGGTTCTGGATACACTAATAGCAGACTGCACCTTCAGCCCAGTCGTGCTCATGAACTGACACGGCCTCGCTTCGGTCACGTTCAATGAGAAACCCAAACGACGAGCTGCCTACACAGTGCAGTTTATTTAAACAACAGATACACAAGTTCTTTTGGATTGCCGGTGATAGTGACTGCCTGCAAAGCACGTGTGAGTATTAAAGACACTAGCAATATAGCTCGGTTACAAAGGCGCTAAGTTATAAAACCACTCTATAGAGAGATTTCTAAGTTTTCTGGGGAAGCACTTGGTGTAGACCAGTGTTCGCGTCTTACCCACAAGCGTCCTTATGGGGGGGGGGCAATAGAGGCTCGGCCCGTCGACTGGTCCCAGAAGTCCACAATGGTGTCTTCCCTCACATCCCCCTTTTCTTGGGCTATTTTTATACTATTTTTTGTCTTCAAGGTGGAGTTTGAGTGACTCTAGTCATAAATACTTTCATTACGATTGGTGTAAAATTTTCTCGCCTCGCATTTAAAGGTATAGTTTACAAAAATTTCAGGGCACAGACTCAAGGAGGAGTGGTCACACCTTGGAGGCAGGTAGCCTTTGGGATGGAGGTGTGTTTTGGCATTATGACGACACTATAACGAGCAAAGTTTCCTAAAGGACAGCATTTCATCAAAAAAATGACACATTGTTGGCTCAGGGTAACAAGTGGGCAGTTTATCAGTTCTACAAGACCTTTGAGGACTCCATTCGGTCCTCAAGTTCCCAGTTTATCACAGAGTTTTAGCCACAGTGTCTCCACTCTGCTCCATCCTTCGCGCTGTTTTGCTTCCGTAGTGCCATCTCATTCCCATGTTTGCTGGATTGTCACAGGGTTTGGCCTTGGAGTCTCCACCCCACTCCACTCCCCGTGTTGCTCTGCAAGCAATATTGTACAGGGAATCACAGATGTAGCGGATTCTTCACATACCAGCTGCGGCTGTATTTTACCCTAGGAGTCTTTTGATTTTATACCTTTCCTTAATGTGTGAACTATGCTGTATTATTGATCATTTTTAGTAATCATTCCACAACATCTCAACAGCCTTTCTCAGACAGAACAACTGTGCAATAGATTCAACTAGATTCCAGTTTGAAATGTGGAGTTTTCCTACTTCTTTTCAGAAAAAAACCCCTGCATTTACAGTCCCAAAGTGCACATGATAATAGGAGAACAGAGATAGGGAGGGGAGGAGGGAGCAACATCTCTTGGGGTAGTGATGTCTTAGGAAGGAACATGCAGATTAGATTTAAAATCCCCTCAGCAGGTCTACTGCACCTGTCAGCATTAGTTCTCCCAGCAGTTTCTCAAGTATCATTATTCCAAGTTTTTCAGATGGGGAAATCGGTCAGACAGGTGAAGCAACATTCACAGACCAAGTCAGTAACACTAGTGGCAATAGGTACTATTACTAATATGAGGATTTTTAATTCTGTCTTTACTGTAGATTTTTTCCTAACTATTTGACTTTTTAGAAGTGATCAAGAAACTGTTTACACCTTTAATAAAGTAATAATCTTACCTATTTACTTGCTGTTGAAAACCCACTTTCTAGCCCAAAGGGAACAAAAACATGAGGAAAATTTATTTTAATTTTTTTTTTTTCTACTACCTCAATAGCTATTCTTCCTCATTAGCAACAGAAATTTCTTAGAGCAGTACAAAACATGAAGTCTTCAATGTGACATGTTGGGAAACAGCGTTTCAGCAATCTCACCTTGCATTCTGAGTCAAAAAATTGCTTGTCTCTGACAAGCACCGGTTAGCCTTTAGCAATTTGACTGCAAGCTTCAAACTAAAAACAAAACTCCCAAGATTTCCCTCGCTGTGATTTTGCTATATGACAAAACATTAGGGTGAGTTTTCCAAGCATCACGTTAATTTAAAAGTTTATACTAAACATATAGTTACAGACAAGCACTGCCTTGTGTGCTGCCCTTAATTTATGCAAAACTGCTCGTCACCTGTGGCCATCTATCCAAAGAGGTGTTGCATGACAGACAGAAGAGTTCATAAGGGCAGCCCAGCCGTAGGACTCCTGCAGCCTAGCTTTGGCTGTTAGCGCAGTGCCCCGCTGGAGCAGGGGCTCTCTCGCTATCTGAGGTCCCGTTGAGCGGGCCATGCTGGGACAGGGGAGCAGGTGAGGGCACTGGGTGGGGAGAGCTTTACTTGTAGCGTATTTGCAGATGTGAGGCCAGGCTGCTCGATTCTTTCAATTCTGACAGCCCATACCAGTCTATCTTTTCCAGTCTTTTATTCCAGGAAGGGAAAGCAGAGACAGCGAAGCCAAGAACTCCTTTATGGGATCCACAGGCTCAGCCTTCTACAAAGTGCTCAGCAACCTCCTCGTGTTCATCTCTTCAGCCCGCTTCCAAAGGGAGAAACCGCTCCTCTTTCACACTGCTCCCCCATCACTCAGACATCTGCTAGAAACTCCTGCAGACAGTTCACAGAGTCATCAGGTGCTTCTTCTATACCTCTGATTTTACAAAGTCTTCTTGCCATACCCAGAACTCCAGCACATATTTCCCCAGAACTCCAGTGCATATTTCCACCTTTATGTGTGAAAGCCTTCCGAGTAGCGCTCTCACAGCGTGAAGCACCTCTGCTATGCCTAGCAGGTGTAACGTTAAATAATGGAAGCAATGAAACACTCCTAGGAAATTGTCCCACCCTGCTTAACTCAAGGCTTACAGAATAACGCACCACTCCCACCTCAGACGTCAATGAATCCAATGAAAAAGTTATTTTGAATGGAGCTTTGAGTACAACTGTTTCAAATAACCAAGTAAGTATCAGAAAGGCTATATCATAAAATATTCACAGTTTAAACTTCGTCAAATCAAATTATTGGGTCTTTTTTCCCTTTGAAGAATTGTACCTTTCTGCTTCGCTTCTTTTAAGAAAGATTTAAATAATTCATTTATTGGTCTTTTTTCTTCTACTCTCAGTTCCACGTATAGTTCTATTTTCTTGTACTAATCCCTTATGCCCTATTTTCAGAAACTTCTGTCAGTTTGTTGTGAAAGAAAAGTTAGTCAGCCAAGAGCCTGTTTGTTTAAAACATCTCCATTTTACAGCACCTCTGTACTCTAAAATGAATAACAGTAAAAAAATAAAAAAATCCCAGTGTCCTTTGATACGTAAGGATTACCTGTATGGCAAGTAATATTTAGGAAAGAAATAACAGTAGTTTTAGAAAGTATTCCCAGGCAATGATTCCCCAGTAGTAATAAGGGCAAATTAAAAAGTGTTGGTGAACTTCATCTTTTGGAAACTGGCATGTTCCACATCCCCTGCCTCCATTCTCCTATTTTCATTCACTCAAGATAAGTGAAAAAAACAAAAAAAAAAACCAAACCAAAACAAAAACAAAAACAAAAAAAAACACACCAAACAACAACCCTAATTAAAAGTAAAACAACTGGACTCTGGGCTACGAGATATGTTATGTTTTGTGCAATGCAACAGCATGGAGACATTGAAGAAAACCAGGGTTGTTTGAAATTGTAGGTAATGATGAAAAACTGGATAATCTGGAAAACAAGGCACTGCAATCTAGGAGACAAATGTACAGGTTTAGGCTGTGGGCGGATTCAGGATGATGAAAATTTGTTATGTAGGAACTTCACCATAGGTGTTCTGCTCTACTGCACTTGTAATTGCCTCACCTCTTCCTTGGCTGACCAATGCTCGGGTGATGTCCTTGTCACTGTATCTTCACTCCTGGCTGCGTTTGCTGTTTTCTGACCCTCCTAAGCAGGGACATCACCGCTGCTTCACGGGCAAGGAAGAAACAGGCACCTCTGAGAGGGAGTGTGGAGCCAGTAGTGGAAAAAGGATGAAGGATGGGGAGTGAGGTACTGAATTATGCAGATTTTATGAGCGTGTTGCGGACATGTCAACGTGCCCGAGTGCCTCGGGGCTAGACATCTGGGATCTATCCCACTTGGTTCGGTGAAGGAAAGCAGTTTTCTGGTCTGAGGCAACTGCATTGTGACCAGATGCAGACACCTCACTCGGAAAAAGGGTAAGAACCTGTCCCTGTCCTGACCAATGGAGATGGGACATACTCCAGCCACAGGGGCTACTTCTACATAATATAACACCAGCTGCTGTTATTTTCTGTCATGTTCTTTTGCTTCTGAAATTCATCTGGTTGGCAAAGATAACAACCTAAACAATATTTGAACAGAACCTACAAAGTGCTGTAGAGCTAGTTAAAGGGACATTTTAAATGATGCCTTTCAAATATCTGTACTAGGCATACAAAGAAATCTATGAAACCAGTTGGCTTGGGATTATATCTGAAATAAAAGTCTACTCTCGGGAGGAATCTGATTGCTACTTCCTAATTTTACATGACATTTTGAAGGAGATTTAATGTACAAAAATAAGATAAGATACAATGTATAGGTAAAACACTTCTATTTTACTCTTCCTTCAAGTGGTGTTCCAAGCTATGTACTTAACAAAGATAAAAAGAAAAAAACATGACCTGTGTATTTAAATCATTAAACAACTCTGTATAAAAAGCTACAATTCCTCTTAGGCAACACTTTTTTTTTTTTTTTTTTTTTTTTAATATTTCACCCTGATGATGAATGAGACTGATTTACTCAGAACTGATTTCATGGCAAGAGAAGCACATACAGGGCAGGCAGCCACACACTACTACTGTGCCAAACTGCAAGGTGGCATTGGCGTATAGATAAATGTCCCCTGGGGACAAGCGTGGAAACTCGTTTTAACTTGTGACCCAAGCCAGATCTGAATTCGAGCTGGTACCCGACTACACCAGGCTGGGAAAGCTCCTCATATGCAATTCAGCCCACTCCCCTCAGAGCAGCTAATTTCAGTCACATCAGGGAGGTCTTTTAAGCCTCAGTTGTGCCTGCAAATAATTCCTAACTGCTCTAAAGCCTTCTGATGCATAAGTTATACCTCCAGCCCTTTCACGTGACATTTTCTTCACATTCTTTCATATAACACTCACTAGTATGAGGAAATGGTTGAATAAACATTTCACTATGACAAGTGAATGGAAGAGCAAGTAACCAAATTGGGAAAAGAAAATGAACTGAGCCATCAACATTCATACATAACTTCCTGAGCAAGAATTACAACATCACCAGTCCAGTCTGTTATTCCTTGTCTTAAGTCTCACTTACCAGGTAATGGTTATATTAAAGTACTTCTCTCCTCAGAGTAGGGGTTATCTGTTAATATCTTCATGAAATACATCTTGAACTTCCCTGCACGGACTCAAAACACGATGAGCAATATTCATTGCTGATGTGCTGGCTCTCACTTACACATTTAGGAACCTTCCAAGCAGCTTCATAGACATTCCAGCGCAATACTTTCCCCATCCCCAGACCTACTAGCTTCCCCTAAGGCAATTGTACTCATTTTAAACTTCTCATGCTAGGTCACATTTTTAGTTGGGGTTGAAAAAGGCAGAAAATCTTAATTTGCTTACAGAAAGTAGTGGAAACATTAATGTTTTTTAAACAAGGAAATAAAAGCATTTCTTTGCAATTATCTCCTCCTCCTCCTCTCTTACAGACATAAACCTACAGGGAGAGACAGCAACAAAGAATACACATGCAAACACAGCTGTGTTTGTTCATGATTTTGTTCATTTTTAAACACAATTTAAATTCTATATATTATGCATTTTTAAGGAAACATTGTCCCTACAGATGGCAAAATCTGCAATCCCAAGAAGCTCAAAACAGCTGCACATAGTTCAAGCCAGTACGCATTTCAGACGAAGCTCTTTTTACAGAAGGCACCCCCCATTAAGCAGACTCAGTAGAGAGCATCCCTTAAAGCTATTCATTATACATTAGGTAGTACATACAACAAAAACAAAACCGGTTTTATTATTTGACATCTACTTAGTGTTTAAAAATGCATGCTTGTTGTTTAGACAGTTCAAATGGCACTCAAGTTTCACGCACTAAGTCAGATGCAGTACTTTTGCTAATTCTCAATGCCAAAACACAAAAGCAATGTTGTTTGGCTCTGGTCTGTGTTTAGCAGAACCTTGAGAGTTTTAAGAGGGCTGATAACTGCTGATAAACATAATCTCTAGCTCAGTAAAGCATATTTAAGATACTGGAAGTAATGCAGCATATTTAATTTTCACAGGTTATAGATCTCGCCAACGTGACCTAAGTTTTTCAACAAGTGATAGAAGACTACATTGTGCTTCCTTCATGAATCTGATTTAATTTTATTGCTTCCTGTTCACCATTGTTTCTTTAAATAGACGGTGATAAGCAGACCATCTGCTGTGAGATCTTTGCAGTTTGAATAATCTGGTATACAGTAAAAAATATGATTATCTGACAAAGTAATTCACAGATTATCATGGAAGATGACTGATCAGTAACACGGGTAAAAATCTACGGCTTCAGTGGAATGGTCGTAAGAACTGAATGAAGTTTAGATTATTAATTTGAAATGTTACACGCACAAAGAATAAACCGTGCAAATTCTGTCAGAAATCTCATTACAGGAAGGCAGATGTTGTCAGGGTATCTGCTGAACGGTGGATTCATTCTCAACTGAAAGAGGAGCTGAGTCAGCATACCAATCACTCTTGCAACCCTTGCTCTACAATGGTGTCAATGTCTTTTACAGATGCTTGACATCTGTAATTTTCACGGTTTGTAGCAGTTAATATGTTGTTCTTCTAGCTTTTAAGTTTTATTGCATCCAAGATATTCAATCCCAAAGTTTGCCAACTTCCAATTTGCAGAGTTAAAGTCACATATTGAGGCTAAATTGCTGGCTGTTTGAAGCGTCTTTCTCTACTACTTTTGTAGGACCTATTTTGTGTCACGTTGTCAAAGCATATTTTGCTGTCATACATTTGTTGATAAAAATATGCATCTAACGTTAACTTCATTTGAAGCTGCATTTCCAATGGTAATGATATTTTTCATCTTCTTAAAGCCATGACTGAGAATAGAAACCTGAGGTTTTTTAACCATATCATTTTCATCAATATAATATTTCACAAATCTGAAATAAAAATATCTGGTTTGCTGTACTCATTTGCAATGAGACACTTATATACAGAAAATGGTTTGACCTAATCTACATAAGAGACAGTTATTCTATGACAGTACAGAGAGGCCTCTTCTTCCAGGGAACCAGTTTATAAGAAATGTTAACACTTCCTATATTTTGACGGCAAAATGGAAGGAAAGTTGAGTGGGAATAATAGGCTGAATTAAAATACAGTTAAATTTACCAAACATCTTTCAGACTCTAAACTTTAAAATCCCAATGAAGCTGGGCGGCATTGCATAGTGTGGTATACTGGATGAAATAAATTGATGAAAAGGAACTGTGCTTCTTTGATCTCTAGAGGAAGCAACCAAGATCAAATAAGATCATGAATAATACCACTGAATAAACTTGTTTAAATCTTCAGGAAAAGATCTTTTACATCACAAGTCCATCTCCTTTAGACTTCATCCACTATATCGTGAGGGAAGAACAGAAGGTAGGACTGGTGCAGGCAGGAAGAATTTAAAATACGTATTGTCTATATTTGTGCAAGTCTCAGGTTATTAAGAACAATTTTATCTTAAGGAAACTGTTCAAATGAAAAATGCATGCAATGTATAAGTAACCGATATTTTCTATGTAAGAATGGCATTTACATTTATAATACTTGATGCTATTCAGATAGCCCAATTTATTAAGCTTATCTTCAGTTCCACTATAATACACAAATCTTGAAAAGAAAACACAAAATCTGAGTTGATGCTTCACTTCGAAACATGGGAAGGAAAGGACAGAAGCAAACCGTAGAAAAAACATTCAGAGAATGACAAAGAACAGGAAAAAAATCAGAGTTCAGTCTCCATTTCTTTTTTTTTTTTACATATTATCTATAGAATACCACACTGTAAAGCTTTACTGTACCTAAAGCTTCCCCTTTTGCCACATACTCCCCCAGCTCCACTCCCACTCCCCATTTCCTCTGACGATTGTTGCCCTTATCGAGACGAAAATCACAAGGTTTTGAATAACAGAAATGCAACATCTCTGAACCAGAGCTGGTTGTTGAATTTAAAGTACTATTGCTAAAACTTGATCTCCATGACATTTGATTGTCCTATTATCATGCTATATACTTCAAAAACATGATGTAGTGCAGCTGAAATCATTTTAAGGTTATTTATAAACAGTATAAAGCACTGAATGGCTGTGAGAGTTAGCAGATTTGCACGTAGAATCAGAGTGAATGTGACAGTTCTCCATTGCAAGTTCAAATCTCCTGGAGGCTAAATTAAAGGTTTTTCTATAACAAAGAATAAATCTGAGTGAATACTTTGGCTGTCATTGAGCTTAATATTAGGCTCTGGAAAAGCCCAGCAAGATCTGGGACAGGAAGGTTTTGCGAGGCTTTTGTTTGTTTAGTAAAAGCCAGGGTTTGGATTTTACATACATTTTTCACGCCAGTTCCAGGCTCAGAATTTGAGTTGAACTGTAGCTTTCAATGAGCATTGAGAACATCACAGCAAATGTTTGTTCTTCCACCATGTTTTTGCACAGGGCCTAAATTTGAGACGTTGCTGAGAAATATACTTATGCATTTTTAAATTTTGGTTTGGGGGTTGTTTTGGGAAGTAAAAAGAATTGAATAGCTTCTGATTGGGTTGTGCGTTCTTCCAAAGCACAATTTACATTGATGAAATTTCCCACATGTTTAAATGCAAGAGGTTTCCTACATCACCCACCTGTGTGCGCATCGTGGGGGGAAGGAAGAAGGGACAGTTTTTGCATTTGCAAAGGGGATGCTGCTTTCCTGCATCCCTCCACCTCACTCCCTTCAGGACAAGCGAAGAGAGGACGTTGCTAACACCAATGTTGTCATTATTCCTGTTGAAGTCACTTAATGGTTGATTTTTAGCCAGATCAGTTCCCTGACACTCAGTGTGGTCACATGAACGCTCAAACTGATGCCCTGGGCATGCAGACACTGCAGCCGAAGTGGCTAATATGGGCAAGCACCAGCACTTGGTGTCCAAAGAGGTTCAGACAGAGCCAACTGGACAAGGCTTTAAGCCTGAGTTTGAAGTTGGCCCTGCTTTTGGCCAAGCACTGAACTAAATGATCTCTAAAGGTAACTTCCAGCCTCAATTATTCTATTCCAGTGGTCAGAGAGCAGTGCTCTCTGACTCAAGCAGACTCCCACGTTCCCTCACTTGGGGACACTCAAGGCTTTTCAACGTCCAAGGCCTTTGCTCTCCTCCTCTTCCCTTACTCGTTTCACCACATAGGCACCATCATTCTGGACTCGGACTCAAACACCCTATAAGATAGCCCCCACAGGAGGCCTCTGCTTTAGAACAATTACCGAATAGGGCATCAGCTAACTGAAGATAAGCTAAAAAAATACCCTGAATGTCCATTAACAGCAGAAATGTTCTGGAAACATGAAGAACAACGAAGGAAGTTTAAAACTGAACTTCCATCTCTGGCTACTAGAAGCAGGTTCAAGGAAGAAAGGAAGACAGCCACGGGACTTTTCATTTTTGCAAACAACTAGTTCTGAAATAGCTGAGGCACACTTTTAAACAGACAGTATGAAGAATAAGTCAAGGCAGAAGGAGTCTGCAACTGAAGACTTAAAAACACGAACATATTTTTTTAAAGATAATCAGGAAGGGATCAGATAAAAAATGGTGTGACAAAATGTGAAAGAACTAGGCCCAGAATTACTCTGTAAGGAAATAATAAATTTCCCAGTCAAATATCACTCAACTAGAGATGAAACTTACGATGTACAGAGCAACTGAAACCATTTCAAGCATGACATAAAAAACCAAAAAACCAAAATGCTACACACGCACCCCAAAAGAGAGAAATAGAGAAATGAAGCAGGACTTGAAGAGGTCAACGTAAGACAAGAAGTTGCACAGAACATTAAATCTTGTGCCAGACTCACAAACCAAGAATATGCCCATCACTTAAAAAAACCCCGTAAAACAATACAGAGGATCCCATGATTTCACAAGCAAATGCAAATATTAGCAGAGTACAAACAGCATGAGCAGGGCTGGAAACAGCATTATTAACATATTGGAAGGAATGAACATTGCAGTAAAAATGGAATGGGCTATCAATTTGAAAGAAAGCAGAACATTAATTTCAAATTGGACACAGTTGAACAATCTGGTGTTATCATGACACAGTAATTGTTGCTTTTGAGAGAAAAGCTGAAGGAAAACAGATGAAGCTCAGATGTTATAATAAAGATTTTATTCCCAAAGAAGTTTATGAAATAAATGAACAGGAAACTAAGGCAAGGGAATGGTACAACCTATATACAGTATCACCAAAAGGGGCAGGGGGACAGAGCAAAAGATGTGTCATGGTCTGTATTTCAGCATTGCAAAGCCCATAAGAGGGGCATCAAGCCAAAACAGCTGTGGGAAGAGTTTGAGGATATTCCTGAGGGAAGCCCCTGAGAGAGCCTGCCTACTTCATGCTCCTCAGGCACAGAGAGCAGGTGAGGCTTTTCTTGTGTGTGGGACTCACCAGCTGAACTTGGACATCTGAAACAAAATAGACATCTGTCCATCTTCCGACTGCCTACTGGCTCCTGAACCAGTGGACTGACCTTTTACCAATTCCCTATTTGGTTCAGCGCAGTCTGATCTGGCCCAAGTGCTTTTAACTTGTTTTTACATCATGATTCCAACCACAATAGAAATAGGACTTACAGGAATGACCAAATACAAAACCTGTACACCAGCCTTTAACTACTCCACTTATCACAAAATGCCATTTTACAGTCAATGTTTTTTTTAAACAAACAAAATGCAAAAATCCCATGATAGGATTCCCCCCAACCACAAGTACATAACGACTACTTGGAAGTGAAGGGCATATATCCACTATTTCTGTGAATCACCCCCACGGCAATTTCTTTAATGTCTGCGTTTTTAAAAATAGTTATTAGGAAATTATTTATAAACAAACATTATTCTGCTCTCAAAAGTTTTATTTAGCAATTTCGGATGTGTTCAGAATGCCAGTACCACCCGAAAGGACACAGAGAGGGGATAATTGACCTTGTCAGCTAGAAGCAGTCTACTCTTCTCCTTGGAACATTTAACTCATAGATGCAGTCAATTACCTTCAGGTAATGCCCGCTTCAAGGGTTTTATTGCTCTGTTCCTTTGAAATGAAATAGATTTACTAGCCTAAGTTAGATCTGTTTTGCCTGAAGTTCCAATGGCATTTTGGCATAATTTTAGCAATATTAAAACTCTCTCTGATTCTAGTATTAGGCTTTAAAAATAAAGCCACTGACGTCTGTGTTTCAAAGCAATCAAATATTTATGAATTTTTCAATAACCCTGAATTAATTACTATGTATATTAAAGTAGATTTATAGGTTCAATGGCTAATTTTTACTTGCCGTATTGTAAGTGTACTGGACAACTTTTAATCTAAAATTCTGTCTATGCCTTATAATTGGTTGGGAGAGTCTGTGGGTCTTTGGCTTAAGCCAGAAATCCTGGCAGAGTGAAAACAGGGCACAGCGGTATGTCACAGTTTACTACTCTGTCACCGATATACTCTCTAAGATTCCCGGGCAGAGACTTTGTGTTCAGTGCCGAGAAATCCCAGCTGACAAGAAGTCAATAGAACAACAACTGAAAAGAAAAAGGTTGGAATGTAAAGCCCATGGCTCACACATGGGCCCCTTGTCTAGTACTTGTTCAGCACAATTAAAAACCTCAAATTCCTTTCTCTCCCAAAGAAGCTTCTAAATTAGTCACACAGCCAAAGGCAGACACAGATTCACAGGGGCTGACCTTAGATGAGAGTACTTTTGCCCTCTCCTTATTTCAATTCATATATAGTTAACCTTTTTTCTTTTTTATTTTTAGAAACATTTACAAATCTATACATAGATGATCAGAAACAGTCTTGACTGCACAGAAGAGACAATCAAACCAGCAACTGAATTAAGAAGGTACTGAATTTAATTGCTTATTATCCAGATATACACAATTCATGTTAATGTAAGATCCCATTTTCATTGCAGCTAAAAAGCAAAGCAAAAGGATAAAAAGATTCATAGGAAGCAAAAGAAACTTTCTACAATACTTGCACAGAATCAGTGTAGGCAATTGCAAGCAGTCCAATATTTTGTTCATTAACTCCTAATTAGATAGTTCTATAAAGAAGAATGAGCACTGTTGGATTACATACCCTACTGCAAGTCCCCAGACACTTCCTATATTGTGTTTATTTGCACAGAAGCAATAGGATTTAATTCTACAGTAATTACTTCCCCATTTTCCTCCAGAGCAGAAGTATATTACATTTCCTACTAAAACGAAAACTGATTCCAGTAAGTATCTGCTGTCTTGCAACTTACTGATAAAAGAGCAAAGGGAAAATATTTTAAGAGTTTGCATTCATCTTCAGAACGTGCTAAGTCCAACAGCAACTGTTGGATGGGAAAAGCAGGTCTAAGAACAGAGTGTTTGAGCCTTTGTATGATCAATACTTATTTTGTTCCATATTCACTGGACATACTAGAATACGTATCTGCATCAATTTCCTTTACATATAAGACACATACGTCTCAAAAAAAAAATAATCAGTTATTCATCTTTTCCTACGAAGTTTAACAGTTTTCTTTCAATTGGCTTCTTCAGTCTCTATCTGATTGTAGTGTATACCAAATTTCTAGTTACACCATTTTTAAAAAATAAATGAAAAAATTTTCCCAACATTGGAATTTGAGTATTGGTGGTGACTGAAGATGTATCGTTGTTAAACTTTAAAGCTTGACCAAAACACCCTTTTATCAACGTGGGATTACAATAACAAATCTCCAAGCCCAATGTCTGACAGCAACTTCCTTTTTGACTCTGGTCAAACTCATGAACTATCTGCTGTAGTTCTGCTGTCTGCAGAGTGGAATACAACCACAAGGGGGATGCGGGAAAATCATATAACGCTTTGGGTTGGAAGGAATATTTAAAGGTCATCTATTCCAACACCTCCTGCAATGAGCAGGGACATCTTCCACTACGTCAGGTTGCTCGGAGCCCTGTCCAACCTGACTCTTGGAAATGACTCAGTGAAAACATTTCTTAAGAAGTGCAATCTTGAAAAATAAGAGGCCAGAAACCAGAGTTTTGCTTTGTAAAGAAAATGGTCGTGTTTTTCTTAAAACTGTCATAGAAGATTTTGACCAGCATTAGCCAGTTACCAAGATTTTCTTCAGTAACTATCAGTTTTAGCAACACTATTTTTGAAACGTTTTCCGCGATTCTCTTAAACAACTCAGTAGACCTTTTCCTGACCAACAGCGCCTTATTGTCCCTTTAATTCCAAAAGGTCAGTAGTTACATCTGAAAATTTTAACCAATACTTCCACTACATTTTATCTTTGCACCTTTAATTTCAGCTTCCAGTGTCTTCACTGGTAATCACGGCCATTTCTGGAGAACAGTGCAGTGAGACCAAAGTCAACTCTGGAGGCAGAGCCACATCATTCTTTGTGGATGTCGTGAATACGCCATGTGCCACTGTTCAGCACAGAAGCCTCTGCATAGGGCTTTGCAGACAGCTTCTGAGGGCTCGACAACCCAGCCACAGAAAGGGTATACCTACGCAATCAGGGTGTGGAGATCTCCAGGTCAGATTTCTTAAAAAGCATGTTCAAATCTTTAAGTATGTGTGGTTTTGACACAATCCTGTGGTAGTACTTCTATCTGAAGAGCTTTGGGAACAGAATGGGACCTCACCCTATAGAATCAGAGCACAGCTGAGCTGGGTCATGACTTGTCCCACCCACCCCAGTAGATGTCTGAAGTTTTATCCAGTGAACTCTTTGGTACAACTTGGACATAGAAGTTACTTCTGCAGCTAGATGTGAAATATGCGCTGCAGAAACAGATAGAAAGTGAGTTTCAAGAAGTTCTTGCTCCTCACTTCATCAAAGGATATCCTTAGAGAAGAGCTGAAAGAAATTATGGTCTTACAGACTTCACTCCCCCCCCCAGGTGCCCCACACTGTTCACCACTTCTTTTCTTTTGCAGTATGGAGGATGAGTCCTCTGAGACCATACAAGTCGATTACACCCATAATGAAGATTGTCCAGCAGTAACTTTCACTGTGGACATAAAAATGAAGTGCTAATTATTAGGCAATACTCTTGTCAATAGCCATAATGTAAATAGTTTTTTAAAAATTGTATAAAGGGAAATGCACAAAATATGAGACCATGAAATATAAAGAGAGAATTATAGCTTCCCATTTGCATTTATATAAGATTGAAATATGCACAAGAGGAAAAAACAAAGTATTTTACAGAAAATCATTAGAAATTCTGTCCATGTGCCGCCCGGCTGAGGATTGAATATTGTTCCATGATTAAATATGATGACACTGGGGTTTGCGAAGTCATGAAGGAAAGATTTAGCAGGGACAAGACGACAGCTATTTTGCCGTCTTGCCAAAATTAACGTTGCTTCTACCTGTGAACAGAGCACTAATTCTAGTCTACCGCTTCAATTGCAAGGTCTTTTGGTTGCCCTGCTGCTGCCTTGTGCTAGGTTTCCTGCTTCCAGACTCCTTCCACCTGGCAGAAACTCCAAGTTTTAATCAAAGACAATGAAACAGAACCAACTAGCCTGAATTCAGCTGGGTGTGCAAACAGAGAACTGAAAGGAGTGATCAGAAAAGGATGAACTGAGGAAATATAAAGCACGAAGCAATGGATGGATCACAGTATCACAGTATGCTAGGGATTGGAAGGGACCTCAAAAGTTCATCTAGTCCAATCCCCCTGTCGGAGCAGGAACACCTAGATGAGGTTGCACAGGAAGGCGTCCAGGCGAGTTTTGAATGTCTCCAGAGAAGGAGACTCCACAACCTCCCTGGGCAGCCTGTTCCAGTGCTCTGTCACCCTCACTGAGAAGAAGTTTCTTCTCAAATTTAAGTGGAACCTCTTGTGTTCCAGCTTGAATCCATTACCCCTTGTCCTATCATTGGTTGCTACTGAGAAGAGCCTGGCTCCATTCTCATGACATTCCCCCTTTATATATTTATAAACGCTAATAAGATCATCCCTCAGTCTCCTCTTCTCCAAACTAAAGAGACCCAGCTCCCTCAGTCTTTCCTCGTAAGGGAGATGCTCCACTCCCTTAATCATCTTAGTTGCCCTACGCTGGACTCTCTCCAGCAGCTCTCTGTCCTTCTTGAACTGAGGGGCCCAGAACTGGACACAATATTCCAGATGCGGTCTCACCAGGGCAGAGTAGAGGGGAAGGAGGACCTCTCTTGATCTACTAACCATCCCCCTTCTAATACAGCCCAGGATGCCATTGGCCTTCTTGGCCACAAGGGCACAGTGCTGGCTCATGGTCATCCTGCTGTCCACCAGGACCCCCAGGTCCCTTTCCTCTACACTGCTCTCTAACAGGTAGCTCCCCATCCTATACTGGAACCTGGGGTTGTTTCTGCCCAGATGTAGGACCCTACACCTTCCCTTGTTGTATTTCATTAAGTTATTCCCTGCCCAAATCTCCAGCCTGTCCAAGTCTCTCTGGATGGCAGCACAGCCCTCTGGCGTGTCAGCCACTCCTCCTAGCTTAGTGTCATCAGCATGGATGGATGATTTCTTCTTCACGTGCAGCACTGCTTACCACTGAGCAACCGCATCCTATCACTGCTGTTGCTTCCCTGCACTCTCTTCCACCTTGGTCTCCATCGTCACTGCATACCGTTCATCTTGAAACTCCTTTGATATTGCCCAACAGTTTCAGTATTTTGGAAGGTGCCAAGCACATGAGAGGATACTGACTTTAGACATACACAATGAATTAACACATTCACATGTACAGTGTGTGTCTTTCTAAAATTATAACTAGACAACAAATTTTCCAAATATTTGTCCTTTCTGTGTCCAAAGTGGCCTTGTGGCTAAAATGGTACCTTTTTTTTTTAATGTAGAATTCCATTTTCTACACGAAGCACAGTTGAATACCCTCATTTCACCACCATAAGGAGGTGATTGTGAACACTTCAAGAATTCACACTAGCAACCAAGCCTCAGGGGCAACCCAAGATCGCCCAAATTCTACTGTCTTCATCAAGGTCATCAGTAAAACACTCCGTGGTAGAAGCTGGCATCCTATTCTACCAAACAGCACTAGACCATTTTTTTTTTTTCTTAATATGAATTATCAAATCTAAACCAAATGCATACAGCTTTCTAAATGACGTAATTACTGAAGAACCGGTAGCATGAAACGTCACTATGCTGTGCTTCCTTGCTCCGTTGTAACCTTCGCTCAGCAAGAAGCAGTGTTTCATCACTGCAGTCTAATCTTTGTTCTGGTCTCTCCTCTCACCCCTATCTGAATTTCAGAGAAAGAAAAATCTTGCAGAAACAACTGTGTCTCAGATACTTCACATATTTTCATGAACCTTGCAACATTTGGTACCACTCTATGTTACTTAGCTCTCTAATTTCATACATTTTCAATAAATACTGAATCACTCAGCACCAATAGTACAGTAGAGTGAGAATTACCACTGTTTCAGAGATGTACATTATATCAACTGCAACACAAATGAGATGGGCAATGAAAGACTGTTGGTGGTACTGCACATTGGGACCAGTGCTATTTTGAGCACTCCTTACCATTAAAAATTATCTAAACCTTGCAACGAATCTGCCATTTTACCCGAAATTAGCCTTCATATGCAAAAAGCATATAGGAAAGACCACAAACCACCACCACAGCTAAACGCACAGCAAGGCGTATTTTAGAGGTACAGCTGACAGTTCAAATGTTACAGATCCCAAATATTACAGGCATCTGCCTTTCAATTTCTGAGGAGCAGCAGTACAACTTAGCAGAGCCTTAGAGGAATAACTGTCAATCAACCAAAGCTCTAAACAAATAAGGCATGTCATGGACAGCAGACAGAGGTTATTATAAAAATGAAATATGTCAGGAATTGTATTCATTTTTTTTGTTGTCTCCATTCTCAGATGGAGCAATAACAACAGGTGCGGAACATAATTCTAACCATAAATAATGAAGACAAAATGCTTTTAAGTTACAGAACTCAGTTTCAAATTTATTCAAAACTCACCGTAAGCTTCCCCTACTGAAGAAGTGATTTAACTTTCCTCTCCTGTGTGCTTTCTCCACTGTATCTAAGCGTGGTCCCCACGATTTAGCTAGTGATATCCAACCACTGCGTTTTACCCGGGTATTTTTAATATCCCTCATGTTGATGCGGAAGCACAGAGGTGATGCAGGTTTTGCACTGTTAAAGTGATCCTTTCCTGCCATCTAGGGGACACAGACCAGCGTGCACATGGAGGATTGTCTTCACAGTTACATACGGGAAAACTTTCTATGTGAAATGCTTATCTACCCAGCAAAACAAAAATCAACTTAATTGAAGAGTAGCACAACTAACAAGAAACAAACCTAACTGAAGCATAGCACAACTATTTTATTAGAGACCATATGCATACAATTTTAAGTCTGGCATAATCCTAAAATTTTCTACAGTAAATTTCAGCTAAATGCCCAGCAAAAATATCAAGGAGAGAATTTAAGCCTCGCTTTTACAACACACAGCCATGTCTTCTGAGCTACTCAGCTACATGAAAAGCCTTTTGATTTTCCTGGATACCTCAAGAGAACAAGATCTCTGCTGCTATAAACAGCATGTAACTGTCAACAGCCAACACAGAGAGAAAAAGGATTGAGATGTCTGTGGTCCCAGAAAGTGAGGAAGTCAGAAAAAGCATAGTTGTATCACACCCGGTATTATGAAACTTCAGCTCAGTGTCAGAACTTGCTTTCCAATACACCATTTACATGAAGGGCTAACTTTCTCAGAACCTCATTCTCCTGCCTGCATGGTGGGCACACACACTGCGTAGACACGATGCACCTCTCTCTACCTTAAGAAGCAAAATATAGAAACATTCAACGTCAAAAGATCACCAAGTTAATTTTAGAAAAAGTTAAAGGTCATTCCAAGGTGCAAGTTCCTATTGCTAGTGTTGGCATCGTGGTCACATTTTTCATACTTGTGCTCTTCATTTTTGCCTTCTGGGCTTTTTCACACGGCAGACTCTCCAAAAGGAAAGAGCAAACTCAGCTAAACGCTAAGCATAGTCAAATGCACACACAAAAATCCAAACAAGGTTTTTTCCTGCTCTTCTGTTTGGATTTGTTTTGCTCCTACTTTAAAAGGGAACAGGCCACTAAAACAAACACCCTTCACCAAAACAAACAAGGAGCCACGCTTCCCATGGCTGAAACCATGTGAAAGTCTCTTTATGATCAAAGTTGGAGCTTCTCCTGGGATGAAAGGAAGCAGGGGTCCAACCAAGACGTTTCATGAACTGGCCACAGTTGCACAAGATGCAGGCCCCGATTCTGCCCCAGAGAAGGGATTGAAGATGAAATGCTTTCCCTAACCCCCACACTTAAAGTGACAATGATACACTACTTTGACACCTCTTCACCAAAGAACAAACACAAACACCCCCCTCCCAAATTTAACAGAACAACTCTTTAATTTGTTTTATTTTGATAAAAAAAGAATTTGAGTAGCTATACCCAAGTCCTCTTCCCATTACTGTGTTTAAATAGCTGGAAAGAGTCATTGGCTGGGGGACACTGAAGCTCTTTACCAACTAGGTAAGAAATTCCAAAAAATAAACAAACACTCATGTGCCTACCCATTTACAGCAGCGTAATATAAATTTGTATAAGACACCTTAATTTCTTGAACTGGAATATATGCTTGCACAGCACAAACAGAAGTTTGACACTAGAACAACACTGCTGCTGAAAAATAAAAAAAATAAAAAAAAATCTGTCTCTCTAGATATTATATTTATGGAATTTGTCACAGAATCACAGAATTTTCAGAGTTGGAAGGAACCTCTAGAGATCATCTAGTCCAACTCCCCTGCTAAAGCAGGATTGCCCCAGAGCACATTACTCAGGACTGCATCCAGGCGGGTCTTGGAAATCTCCAGGGAAGGGGACTCCACAACCTCCCTGGGCAGCCTGTGCCAGTGCTCTGTCACCCTCACCGTAAAGAAGTGTTTCCGTGTATTTGAACGGAACTTCCTCTGTTCTAACTTGTGCCCATTGCCCCTCATCCTGTTACTTGGAACCAATGAAAAGAGCCTGGCTCCTTCCTCCTTCAACCCACCCTTTAGATACTTGTACGCCATAATAAGGTGTCCCCTCAGCCTTCTCTTCTCCAGGCTAAAGAGTCCCAGCTCTCTCAGCCTTTCCTCATAAGGCAGATGCTCCAAGCCCTTAATCATCTTAGTTGCCCTTCGCTGGACTCGCTCCAGCAGTTCCCTGTCCCTCTTGAACTGAGGAGCCCAAAACTGGACAGAAAAAGAGGAACGTCTCATGCAAGATCAGGATAACAGCACACATTTCAGAACAAAATGCCAAGTGGGGAATAGTGAGCCTTAAATTTGATACAGAACTGGCAAAGATTAAAACTAGAAAACTGCCAGTGTCCACAGGCACCGGAGGACACTGTGACACGAACCCCGAGTGTTAGCACAGCCTGCCTGGCTAAACTTCAGGAAATCCGCGCCCGTGTACGGGAAACTGGGTTCTGTAGAACATTCAGCTAGGGGACTCTTTAGATCTCCAGATAACGTGCCAGCAATGCCTTGGAAATGGAGACTACTGGAGGCTAGAGGATAAACATGAGCACAAACAAACAGAGAGAAGGTACTTAACCGATGAAAAAAAAAAAAAAAAAAAAAGGAGATAACAGTGAAATGAGATTGGATTTAGCAAGACAGCGGTATAAGGAAAATACAGCTTACTTGGTAAAACCTATAGTGTATGAACACAGCGGGGTTTTTTTGTACAGTACCTCACATGCCTTTGTCAGCATCTTTAGACAAGACAGTACAAGGCAACAATACGTCAGGGAGAAGAAGAAAAGAAAAAAAAAAAGAAAAAAAAAAAAGGATAAGGGCTCCAATGAGAGACAGGATGGAAAGGTGGAAAGGTAGTAAAGCACCATCAAGACAGCTTGTTTCCTAAGCCTGACCTCCAATGGCAAGCACAGAGTCTAAGATAAGGTACACCCTTAATACAAACTGCCATGAACGTAGTCATGAACAGTGGAAAAAAAACCTATGATACGTATTCAGCATCTCTCAAATAGACCGAACATTGCACTTAATGAACTAAATTATAAAGAAGTCACAGTCATCCAAAAGAAGAACTTTTGTGCCTATGAAAGCTGACACGTTCCATCTTCAGTGTTCTGAAAACAAAGCAATTTATGTCAGATTTGACTATCTACAGTGACATCTGTGTAGCCATACAGAAGTTCTGAACTACACAAAATTCTGTAATTTGTTGGCTTGTATCTACAAAGTTTTCTCTTCATTTAACACGTGCTTACCTTTCCATTAACTTAAGAAACCAAAGCCAACAAATGTGTGAGGTTTCTGGGTTTGTTTTTTTACACCTCATAAAAAGTATGGTTTCAGGAAGGCAGCTTTATACACAGTGTTTCAGGAGGTGTATTCCTACGCGAGAGATGCATCATGTCCAGGTAACAGCATGTAAATACAGGCACACACTTGTTTTGCCCTTCTGCTTTAAGAAAATCTTCAAAACCCTTTATTCTTTGGGAAGAATTTTGGTATTACTGGGGAAAAAGGAAACATGTTACATTAAGAAGGCCAAAATTAAGCAAAGACACCGAAAAAGTATCTACCGCTTAAAGCCTATCCTTATGAAATAGTCTTGGGATTGGATAAAAAAAAACAGGAATTCAGCTGGCTGTACTTCCCCCCCCCCCAATTTTCACAACTCAATACAAATTATTTATCTGTCTGTAAATATTTGTCTACAAGTCATGTTTTGGCCAAAAGATTTTTTTTCTTAATAAAAAAAAAAAACGCAGAACACAAATGAAAGTACAATTTCTTAGAAAAATTACTTGAAGAGCACAAAAATCAAACACTTCAGTCATTTTTCATCAGAGCTATTTTCCACCCCAAAACCATCCTTTGGTATCTGTTACAATATGTAAGTTTGACTGTAGAATTTTATTTTCAAAACTGGAAAAAATTAAAATGGCATGTTTTACAGAGGGCATTTCAGTTTATGAAGAGCAAATGAACTTCTCAAAAATTCAATATATGAAATTGTAATAGAGAACACTTGAATATTTGCAAGCTACAGTAACTGTGAACTGTAAAGAAGGGAAAGAAAACTTTCTTTTTCAACCACAAATAACCCACTTTAATGTGCTAAAAGGTACAAAAGGAAAAGCAACTTTTTATGGTCACAATTTTTTTTTTCTTAGTAAATGATTTTCACTTACCATATATTATTGAAACAGATAAAAGTTAGGTGGACAAAAGAGATAGGAAAGACAGTACACTCCCTACTCAATTAGCCAGCTTCTTTTTTCTAGTACTTATTTATGCAATTCAGTCTTCAAATGATTAACAGGGAGGGAAACATTAAAATGATTACTGGTTCTACTTAATAACAACAGTTAGCTCACAAACACATCAGGAAAGGGAAAGTCTTATTGTAAAACGCAATGCCATTTCAGGTAAACTACATAAATTCAGTTAAGCAAAAGAGCTTAGAAGTCTGCAAAGACTACTTTCAAAAAGCTGATCCTGCCGACCTCATCCAATCATGACAAAAATTGCTCAAAGGTGCGTGCTCATCGAGGCTGCTAAATAAATCAGAACTACCGCCCTCATAATATGATGCATTATTTTAACACAATGGGTCTGATTTTATAAATTAGACTATAACATGCATATCAATTACTTTATTACAGTATCCTAAATTTTGCATAAAATGGATTACTTAGGAGAAAAATGTTTGTGATATTTTACTTGAGGATGCTTTTAAATGTTTCCTAACACTTGCAATTTCCATTGAGAAGCTGATTAATTGTTCTTTGTGAACAGTATACTGAATGCGGAAAATTTTTAAGGGCAAAACTACCTGCAAGATATTTACTACATACAGATTAACAAAAATAACGCAGTGTTTGGCAGTGCAAAGACACACGCAGTGTTCTAAAGCACTCCATTGTATAAATTATCTTAATCAAACCACTTTTATGCCAGCTCTGAAGGTGATTAAAAGTAAACCCCCCCAAAATTCCACACCAAGCCTTTTTCGAGAAAACAAACCACAACGTCAGTGCTGTGAACAAACCGATACTATAAATGGAAAACTGTTGTAGAAAATGAAGTAGTAAGGTGAAAAAAATCATAGCTATTGTCAAGAATGTTTCCTTCTGTAAAGGTACTCGAAGGTCTTAAGTGTTAAGGAATTAAAAGAAAACTTTTAATTATTCTGATATTCCAAGGTCTACCATCTGGCCATTTCCTCCTGATCAAAGTTAGAGGTATTACCTCAGGTGAGACTGTATTTAGTAACCAAACTATAGATTTATGAATAGTTTTACCTTGTGTTGAGAGATATTAGTTTAGCTCAAATAAGTAAGTTTGAATTAGAATAAATTACTTAGGTTATCATACGGTGCAATTTATGCTGTTTGCTTAGATTTACTTAGCAAGACTAGCTAGATTTGCTGAAGCCTTTAGGCTGCAATAAAGTTAATTTTCTTAGTATGTTTCCTAGGAGCTGGTACAGTGCTGAGTTTAGGCTTTTAGTACAAGAAAAACGTTGGTAACACACAGATGTTTTGGTATTGTTTTCCATAAGTCTGGGACTTCTCGGTTCCCCGGGATGTCTCAGTTCCCCATGTTCTGTCAGTGAGCACAGGTGCACAAGAAGCATAAACCAGAAGATAAGGAGGCTCCAACACTCAGCAGAGACTGCAAATCAACGAGATAAGAGCAGTCAAGGGCCTGCCTGCACACAGAGAGAGCATCCAATAAGATGTTGGAAGACCCCAGACCAAAAATCACCATTGGACTAAAAGACATGTGAAAAGCGCGTGAGGGGCAGGTGTATAGGTCGCAAGGGTATAATTGCCCAAGGATTTCTTTTTTTGAGGTCCCTCCCTCTTCAGAGGCATGCAGCCCAGGCTGACTCTGCTGCTGTACCTTTTAATTAAATTACTTATTTTTATAAAATCTGATGCCTGAGACTCTGCTGCAGGAAACCTAGGGTCAAGCCTGAAGAAGGAGGGAGTGTGCCCAAGAGTAAGAGAGTGTGTGTGTGTGTGTGTGTGTGTGTGTGTTTGTGCGAGAGTGGAGTTGGAAGGGGCACCCATCAGGTCACCGGGGTCACCTGCTGCAAAGGGACCCAGAGACTTGGGTGGTGTGTGAATGTTTGGGCAGCAGCTTCTCCTTTAACACCTGGAAAGCATTAAATACAAAATCAAACCTTTTTTTAAACCGAAGGGTTATACATCCAGATAGTGCTTTTTATAAATATTCATGGCTATATTCTGAATTACATAAAAATAAACCCAAAAATAAATCTAAATTGCAAACTGAAAATATTAAGTCACCAAACATGAAATCACATTCACAGTATTATTTTATTTTTTTTCATTTATAATTTGCTTCCCTAAGAACAAAACAAATCTTATTTTCACACATTAGAACAGTTGTTAGCATGAACATGGGCACAAGAAGCTTTAGTATCTGATTTTAACCTTGCCTTGCACTGCTCTTTTTTCTTTAAGCACTACTTTTCACGGATTTAAATTATTTTCTGAGCATTTTGACTTGACAATCAGCATGGTCTTTCTCCTGAATGTGACTTTTGCTAAGTGTCATTAATACCCAACTTCATTCAACCAATCACTGTTTCCACATGTATTCAAAGTCTTTTTAACATTTATGACAACATATTTGCTGATACTTTTAAAATTTCATTAAGCCTTGTTCAAATAAAAATGGAAGCAAATTGAAATTTACAAAACTTAAAATTTTATTAAAGAAAACTCGGTGTGCTTGAATTATCAAAACAAGATTTAACCGAAACATTTTGTCATTAAAGGCTTACAGTCAATTAACAAAATGGTTCTAGTAACTATACTCCACATGTTTTTTTAGACATGCAAAAGTGCAGAATGGTGCTTCTGGAAAGCCTGAAAAGCATTTATGTAGGTTAGACACCTGACTGCTGCTGGGATTTCACTAGGAATTGGGTGTCCAGTATTGTTAGTGGTTTTTTTTGTTTTGTTTTGTTTTTTTTTCCCCTTCAGATTTTTTTGGGGCATTTGGTGGTTGGCTTCTTTTTTTGGTACCTATTGTTCTCAATTAACTTCATCCGTAGTTTTGGATTCTCTTTACAGGTCTAACTTCATCCCCTTCAAATTGAATTAAGAGTTACTAGGTCCAATCTTTCACCACCTGTTTTTAAAATGGAAGCTCTCTACTTTTTCAACTTCCAATTCCTAAATTTCAGGTGAATGAATCTAACTCAAACACCATCAAAAGTTCTCTGCTCCTACAAAGAAGACTAAAAACAAAAATTAAGGCAAAATATTTTCTCTGCAACAGAATCTGAAAGCATATTTGACAGTAGGTAAATAAATGTCAAGATCAGCTTCACTCTGAAGTCTACAGGTAAAGCACCATGATTTTGTTCTGTTTATAAATCTGGCTTCCCTTTTGATTTTGCATTCATTTAGAAAACAGCACTCTCACTAAAAGGTGAGTAAGGCTCACGTATACAGTATTTAAAATTTTAACAGATGACAGCAAGTCTACACATAACACTGGCTGCCATGATTCCAAATTTAATTATCAAGAGGATTATTTTCAAAAAGGTATTCAAGTTCTAAATGACCAAACCAGCACTCAATAACAAAATTTTTATCCTCTGTACAGAGATGTCTTTTCAAGTAAAAGAATCATGTTCTAGAACTACTTACCACAGAAACTGAGAATGAAAGAGATTTGTTTAAGGCAGAAGTTCAATTATATATCAGGTTAAAAGCCACCACAATATTAACTATAACTAACTCGTTCAGCATTTCAAAATTTGCATTCATAGCTAATAACTCACGTGCTGGCTAGAACTCTACTGATGTTCCAGGAAGCCCAGCTGGAGATATGGTTATCCTTAGAGACTAGAGCTATGCCAGAGTAAAGTCAACCTACTCACTACTTTTTCATCATTAAACAAACTGCGCTCATTTATGTTAGTAAGTTATATAAACTATTTAGAAAGAGGAAGTATGAAATATTGACAATGACAAAACAGATTTTAAAAAGCCATCATTGAAAAAGTTAGAATACATATTCAGAGGAATTTCAATGCTTAAAAACAGATTCACATATGTTCAACCAGTTGAAGATTAGTGTATTAAAAAAAGTTAAGAAAATACTTTGTGTTTCCGTTCAACTGTGCTTGATTCAAGTACAGCTTGGGGGTTGGCTGATATAAATTAAACATGGTCACTGCCTCAGCAGCCAGAAGTACAGAAAAATGTACATGTTCACAGGATAAATAGAAGTCTCTTCTTTTAGGGAGGAGAAAAACAAAAAAGCTATCTCACTCCAATACGGGAGGTCATCCACTCCAAGCCTTGGCATAATCTGAAAAATAAGAGATGTTAAATTGGTACTAGTTCTATTCTAATATCTTTGAAGTATTTTCTACTTGTTTTTATATTTACAAACATCTACTTAAAATTAAAATGAAAAAAATCAGATGGGATTGAAACTTGAACAGAGTAAACTGTTTTAAACTAAGCCTATCTAGGGTTTAATCACAAAATGGTCAAGCACGCTATTTTATTGAAGCTTGGCGCTCCTTCGATCTTTTTTCCTTGTAAATCTAAAACACTCTTCTTAACACGCTTACTCGTAAGTACATGGAACTGAACAATTTCTTCTTTTTTCTACAGGTTTCCCATAAAAGATTGCTTACTTGAAAGCTAGGTCTTTACATACCAATACTAAAAGACAAAGGACAAGTTACCCAGACTGAATTGGTTCATGAAAAGGCAGAGTATCAAGAATTCCAAAATCCCATTACAAAACTAAAAATGTTCATATTCAACACCAAGATTGCATGGGATCGAATCTGCTTATTCACTCAATTTGCATCTCTATTTAAAAGTCTCCCATTTCAGAAGACAGATTTTCCTTTGATTTTCTAGGGATCTAACTACCTAGTTTATGCCACCTTTAAGCTTTACCTTCGCAAAGTGAATCATGACAGAGTTATCCATGAGGGCTAGCTTCACTCACACAGGGCTTATCTCCTTTAACTTCTGTCAGATATTCGCAAGGAAGATTCAGCTCAGTGATCTAACTCTGGGAATTTTTTTTAAGAGTTGGTCTCACTACTGTCACAGTTTTAAGTATTCTAATTGTTAGTCTTTTTTTTTTTTAAGTAAGAAAGAAGCCGCCTAGAATGGCCAATGTTTCTAAACCAAAGTTCATAATCATCAATTTCTACCTTCCTCCAAATGCCAACTTGTTTGAAGATCTAAGTTTGTACATAAACTGAATACTCAAAAGTGACTTTGGCAAAACTGGTAGGAAGAAAGCAGAGTTAACTCTTAGAACAGAAAGAACACAATTCATAAAGACTCAATCAAAAAAAACATTTGTTCTCACTAAGACATCCCAGCCTAAGGAAGTGAATGCTAACAATCACTCTACAAGACATCCCCATAACATTAGAAAATATTTCATGCTTGAAGTGCGGAAGATGCTTTTACTTCCCAAAGACTCTGTTGGATTCACTATTTTCGATGTCCCAAGACCACACTATTGAAAAAACCCTCTATTACACATAAGATTGCTTTAAGAATCAAGAGAAAAAAAATCAGCACACTTCAAACCACGTAACCAAGACACTATCCAACTTGTTACAGGCATCCAAAAACGTTTTTTGACCTTTATAGACAAAGGATCCAAGGAAAGCCTTCCATTTTAGTAATTGCAGGCATAAGGTACACAAATTTTAAAATTAGCTACATCAGCCAGAAATAAACAAAAGGTTTAACATTGGTAACAATTTTGTTTTATGCCAGATCGATGTACCTTTTCATCAAAACTATGTTTGAACACTTATCAAAAAAACTCAAGCAATCCCCCCCCCAAAAAACCCCGACCCATCCCAACCCTCCCCTCACCTTAGAAGCTTACGGTACCTCAGAACGTAACAGAAGACGACAGTAGCATATTTAACTACACAAAGACCCACAGAATGAGAGGGTAGCGCACAGAGCCAACAGCTATGTATTTGCAGGGGGGGGGGGTGGTAGGATTTTTTTTGTGTTGTTTGGGTTTTTTAACAATAAGTTAATAGACTTTCATACAAATTTGGAGTTTAATCTATGGAAAAAAATCCACCAGGTTCAATAAAGGAAAAATTCAAAATGTCCCTCTGACTGCAAGATCAGAAACTTTGTTCTTTCAGTAACTCCACATTGGTGTCAATAGGCTTCTAAATCAGTATTCTCATTTACTATGTATTACTATACAAAGCAATAAGCATTTACCCTTCTCCTGTCAAAGCACAACAGGACTGAATGTGCCACGGATGATCCTTTATGGAGCTGAGGGTGAGGTATGTAGATATCTCGGCAGCTGTCATGCAACCTTTCATGTCCTGCTTGTTTGCAAAGATGAGAACTGCAGCCTTCCGTAAATCCTAGAAGTAATTTAGAGTATTCATAATAGTTATTATAAAGAACTAAAAGGCTATTATTGCGTTAACTGAATTTCTTAAAAGAACTGTATTCAAGCTAATCTACAATTACACAGCATGCAGTTTTAAAAGACTTACTACACTAAAAATTAATTACATAAAGACTGAAGAAACCAATTTATTTAGAAGTGTTCTCCACTGCAGAGAATCAAATTATAATGTATTATATGACTATCCTTTTGGTGTTGACCACACATTCATATGTTAACTATGAAAGTCTTGTTAAAACATATTTCATAAAGCTCCAAGCCATCCAGCCAGCAAATTATTATTAGATAAACATTCCAAAATCTACATGAGATACTATTCAAACAGAAAAACCTGCTAGATATCATTCCCTTGAAATTACTTGCAATTTCATTAAACAAGTTCTGTAGTGATTAAAGTAGTAACAATTTAGGAAAGCTATCTAAATTCTTTTAAGTTGTATCCCATTATTCCTAAAAGGGAGCTCAAATAATGCTGCAGCAGCTTTAATGAAAACAGAAACTAATAAAACATTGGTTTGTTTCTGTATGGAAATTAGGATTCCACACAGCAATGAGACAAGAACTGGGATGTATGGTTTTAGGAGCGCAGAAGGGTAAACAAATGCAATACTCGGGAAGCTGACAACTGTAATTAAAAGTGTTTAACACATTTCAACATATATTAAATTTTGAGACTACTTCTCCATCAAGAGGAAAAAAAATCCCTAACCCTTATGGTCCAAAGTTGAAAATTCACTCCTACAAATAGTCCAGTCCAGGCCTACCAACTGTTTTCAAGAGATGGTAGATCAAACTCTCATAAGAGTTTATAACACTGGAAACTAATAAACTACATGGGAAAACTTCACCACAAAAAGTCATCTTTCCCCTTTTTTGGTAGTGTGTTTGCTCCTTACCACCGGACCAAAACTACGTTAATATTAACTGCAAAGTAATAATTTGCTCATTTGAAACAATGCAAATGCCTCAGAAATGAGCTCAACAGAATTACTTGCATTGTACTAAATCCTTTTCCTTGAAAAGATGAAGGAAGATACTTAGATTTTAAACAATCCTAATTTAGTCTGAGAGTGATCACAGGATGTTTTAATGTACTTCTTGTACATAAGAATGCTTAGTACATTAAAACATTCTTTACATTTCTTACACTAATGTGTAAGTGGTTCATTAGCTAATCCCATGTAGATGTTTGGGTCAACTCCCTCAAACATCCTATGTTGAACAGTCCTCAATACAACACATAATAACAAAACTACAAACAAAATAATTCAGAAGGAAACTGAACTGAAACTAATTTATCCATTGTATCATATATTCTCCTTAATTTTAAGAGACAGGATTAAAACAAACAAGAATGAGAAACTGAATTGCCAACTTTCTAAAATAAAAATAAAATAAATAAAAAATATTTCTTGAAATTATTTAAAGATTTAACTTAAAGAAGAGAGATAGTGGTGAACAGCAATACCCAGTTACACTAAGATGAAGTTTAAGATATTTTACAAGTTCAAAATTTGCAAAGTAAAGAGTGATTTGATTACAATCAAGCAAGCCCTATTAGAAGTGCTTCATAATAATTTTCCTGTGTATTTATAATTTACATGGTGTTAAAACATGATCAATATGCATACACATTTCAGCTCAGAATTTTTTTTGTGACAGTATAATTTTTGTTATATTAGGAAGCTTGTAATGTTATTTGACTGTTCACAACAATCGAAAACTATTATCCCAACTCCCCCCATACCTCATGAGCAAGCATTCTATAAAGTTCTTCTTTTGTAATAGAAAGACGCTCTCTATCAATGCTGTCAACAACAAGAATGATGAACTAGGGGGAAAAAACAGTAGCACACTCTGTAAGTACAAAGTATAAATTACGGAAAGCATGTTTTCAAGAGACCACTACCACAAGTCTTCCTATTTGAGAGACATAGACTTTCAGAGCACACTAGAAAATAGAACAAGAGGTTTATTGATAGTCTTTTCTAGAGCCCTGGGAATCATACATGAAGATTATAGTTAAAAAAAAAAAAAATAAAAAAATCATTGTGCTTGTACATTTCAGCACTTCTACTTTAATGCACTATGGTTAAGTCTCCCTCATAAGCAAAATAGTGATGTAGCTACCAAAGCACCTACATATAGTAGATTACATTTAAAATGTGGATGACAAACTTATTACATATTTATCAATTAAAACAGTTACTACTGTCCACTACTACTTGCACATTCAGAAAATGATAAAACTGAAATTGAAATTTTATATTTTGAAAGAAACATTTTTCACAATTCAGCATCATCTTACTCACAAGGCTTAAGAAATGTTATTTCAAAGTAGATTTCATCAGACCTCAGAAAGCTATATACCTGTAGGGCTTAGCATTATGTTGTTGCACAACACCTTAACCTTTGTAATGCAAATGGCTTGTGCAGTTGGCCTCTCACTTACAACTTCCACACCCTTCCACCTCAGCACTTGGAGATGGCTACAGCAGAGATTTTACCCTTACTGTTCCTGCCAGGCACATTATTCTCATGGACATGCACTTCTGAATCCTCAGACACTGCTAGGTCTGGTATACCAGATCTCCCATGGCAAGCAATTGTCACTGGAATGAAAATTACTCTCTTTTACCCCACTCTTTCTGCCCCTTGTTTTGTACTTTCCATTTTACGGCCTTGCACTAGAGAGGAAAAAGACAAGGCATTACATAGTAGGTAATACTCAAGTAAATGCTTGTAAGCATTACGCAATAGTATGTGTACACAAGCCATAACAGCTGATCAGTGTTCAACACTTGCCCTGCCCAGTGCGCTCCAACCAGTGCTAACAGCATCGTAGGTGGGAACAACCAGTAGGGAGATCAAGCATGTTCTGATGAAAATTATATAGATATTATATACGTTTAAAAAAAAAGTTACAGGGAGCACATGCTGCACTGGAGAGAAAAACAAGGAGATTACATTCATCTGAGAGATTCAATCACTTCTCTGCCCAGATGGGAATACTTTTCCATTCCTTTTCTTTTAATTAACTCTTTCTGTTTGCCCCCACCCCCAATAAGTTAACCATGGCAGCTCCCTCCCCTTTTCACTCCCCCCAAATCTTCTGTCTGTAAGTCTGTCTCAACATCCTTTGTGTAAAAATATGATCTGACTCTTAAAACATAATTGCATAATTAGCCATATTAAGTTGGAACTAATTAGGACAGGTATGCTCTGAAAAGCTTATTTGTGGAATTTTTACATTACTCCAAAGACTTAGTTTAGATTTCTTTTATTTACATGTAAGGAAAGAGAGAAAACAGAGACAGTAAAAGAGAAGGATTAGAAGTCACCGCTATAATTATTCAACATATGCTCCAAATCACTTTCCCTTATAAAATTAAGGAGATTCATCACCCATTGAAAATGACCACAAAGTATGAAAAACTAAGTCAATTTAATGCTGCTGTGACTTTGAGATGTCTAGCAGATGAGGAGGAACAGTAAAAGAATTATTTGTATCGGGGAGGCGAGGATTAGCATACTAAACAGACCCCATTTCTTCCTCAACTGTTTCCAGCAGACAAAGCTTCTAAGTAAAAAGAAAGTTCTTCTTTACAAGTGCTAGAAAGCACACTTACTAGCCAGAATATGTTGAGGAATGTCCCAAAGGGATAAAAAACCAAAACAAAACAAAAACTAATACATGCATCTCCCCAAATTCCAAAATCAAATATTCTCAATGGACAACTGGACAATAACTTATTGTTATTGTACAAGACAATGCTGACAGAAGTTGCTTCACCCTCATGTGTATGTGTCTTGGATGTAGCCATACTTTTCTAGACAAAATCAGAGATGAAGGCTGAGATATCACCACCAGGCCTTCAGTAGATAAGAAATTTCTGAACATCTGGGGTGGATCATCCTAGTCTCCTCTTTTTCATAGGGCAGAAAACCTCATTTTTACAGGAGGATGGAATGCTCATATAATGACCAATACCTACAAGAGACCTCTACTTTTAGTAGAAATGGTAAGAAATAAAGTCTAAAATCTTTTAAATCAATGTAGAAGTCTGAAAGTGAGGTTACAGAGATTTTATGTGCATCTTGTATTGATAAACTTTTGGCATCAAAAAGACTGGCACAAAAAAGAAACCCCCAAAAGACAACTTGTTGCTGAGTTTTACTCCAGCCTTTCCAGCAACGGCAGCTTTACCAGTTACCTTATGAGTACTGCACAGCTAGACTTTCCTTTATCCTCTGGATAAAAGCCACAAGCCCACAAGCTTTTTAAATACTGCTGCCTAGAGAAAGTTTCATTCCTCATCCTTAATTATCATTACCTCAAAAACATTTCAGACTAGTTGTACAGAATTTAGGTTAACCACTGCAAACCCTCACCAAGTTTTCGAAGTACACTGTAAAATTTTCTTTTCAATCTACTTGAAAAAACATGCCAAAAACCTGTTTGATCAGAAATGTATCTTGACATCATTTAATTGTCTAGAAGAAAGTCTAACTTCATAGTTTATAGCACAGATCAAACAACATTACTGTAAAGTAATACTTCAAATATTACCAGAAAATTGGCTGCATACCAGACACCTTACACCTTTTGGGTTTGTTCTTCCTCAAAACAATTTAAAAACAATGCAGCTGAAATCTTTATAAAAATCTACCAATATTCCTAATAAATTAATAAAATTTCAAACAAACTTATTGAATCTGCAGATTTCAAAGCAACTTCTCCTACCTCTGTGTTTGAATAATAGGTATTCCACGATGACCGTAATGACTCTTGCCCTCCAATATCCCACATTAAGAAATGAGTGTTTTTCACCACTATTTCTTCTACATTGCTTCCTATGGTTGGAGAAGTATGAACCACTTCATTCATTAAGCTAAAGGAAAAAATGTCACATCATAAAGACCAGCCAGTAAAATCCACAAGGCTTGTCACAGCTCAATTACAACAAATTTGTTGTAGAAAAAGTAAATATGTGTAATTCTGCTAAAAAAGGGTTAAAAGAAACTAGGCATATTTCCAAAAGCTATACATTTTAATTTTTATAGAAATAAAACAAATATTTAAGAGCAGTTCTTTAGTAAAAAGATTAGTTCAATCTCAATTTGGACTAAAAACTCCTGTTGACATGCTTTTGTAGCAGAGACTGTAAACATGCTTAAAGAAAACAGCAACAAAAATAAGCACATAGAACGCTTATAACAAATGGATGAGCATCTGCATTTTAAGAGACCTCTCCTTTTAAAGGACACTCTTTAGAATAGCAGCTTCTACCTTGAAACTAGTGCATTTTAAGTATCTGTTAAAGATCCCAAATAAGGGGAACACTAAACTATGCAAAATATAAATCAGAACATAAATTTTCCAGAGCACTCAACTTAGTAATTTGATATTAAAACAAATTCCTAAGGACTGTTTGTTTACATAGCTGAAAATTTCTCAGTTCTACCTTTAAGCTTTGTCAAAAGTGCTTAGGAAAAAGTGGATTTTTTTTTTTTAAATATCCTCTGCTGCCTTTCTATCCAACTATATGCACAGTCATTTGGCTACGCCCTCCTCCTTTCCCACGATTACAGTAGTAATTATGTTCCTGCCAATATTCTTGAATTTATCATAGATATGCTTGAAATGCTGGCAAGATTTGCACGCAATGATGCTATTGAAAATGCTAAAGGCTACTAGTACCTAGGCAAGATGAAATACTATCTTGAGGAATCCTCCACCACAAATTTTAGACACTGAAATCAGGAAACATTTGGAAACATTTATGGATTTTTGCAGAGTGGCTAGAATTTCCATTAATTTAGAAATCACTTTATTCTCTGCAGTCCTTGGCAACAGGATTACTTCTAGGCTTACAAACACAGATAGGCTTTGACAGCAAAAATTTGCAGTTCACTTTGTGCTTGTATGTACAATTTTTTTATTCAATTTACAGTTCAGTTTTAAAACATTGCCATTCCTTCACTATCCTTTTAATACTTACTGTTTAGAACAACTAATACCATTAATGTACAAACTGTGATCCAGAACCCTAGATATTCCGCCAGGTTGCAAAGCTGAATTTTCAATCAATTAAGCAGTGACAAATACTAAAATGTAAACAGAAAAACTAAGTAGTTCATATACTTACAATTGGTAAAGAATAGTGGTCTTTCCAGCGTTATCAAGTCCCACTATGATTACTTTGTGCTCTGCATATATGCAAAAAAGACAAGAATAAATTAGTGGAAACAGCAATAATTATAATTCTGGTTAATCACTTTTCCTTCCTGAAGGAAGCAACTGCTTGTTTGTCTTATTTTAACAGCTTGGGCAGACCACTGGTGACTTCAGGACAGGGGAAAAAAAAAAAAAAAATCCACAAAGACTCATCTTCTCTCAAGATTACAGTTTTCAGAAAAGTCCATACTGGAATTCTTCATAAAGGAATGGTTACTAATACGATTACTTCATTAAAAAAAAAAAAAAATCTAGTTTTAGAAAGAAAAGTACAATGAAAAAATACAACTCGTAGCAGTGTATCATCTTAAGAACATCACCAAACATCCAAAGACTGCACAAAATATTAGTCCAACATTCAAGGCTCAATAATAACCACCTGTTAAGGGACCACCATAATTCGCAGAGTAAAAACTAAGAAGAAGCTTTATTTTGAATTTATCACAAATTCCAAAGTTAAAATTTCTGAACTAAGAAGTCACAGACTGACAGAACAGTTGAGGTTGGAAGACACTTCTGGAGGTCATCTGGTCCAACACCCTTGCTCCACCAGGACCACCTAGAGCCAGTTGCCCAGGACCATGTCCAGACAGCTTTCAAGCATCTGCAAGGATGGAGATTCCAAAACTTACCTGTGCCAGTGCTCAGTCACCCTCACAGTGAAAAAGTGAGCCTGAGATGAGCCTGGCTCTGTCCTCTTTGCACCCTCCTTTCAAGTATTTAGATACGTGAACAGGATACCCTCTGAGCTTTTCTTCTCAAAGCTAAACAGTCTCAGTTCTCTCAGCCTTTCCTCATATGTGAGTCCCTTAATCATCCTTGCAGCCCATCGCTGGACTGTCTCCAGTATGTCCATATCTCTCTTGTACTCAGGAGCCTGGAACAGGACACACCACTGCAGGTGAGACCTCACCAGTGCTGAATAGAAGTCTTTTCATAGTGAAAGTGATTTTAATAAAACAATCCCTTGGTTGGGACTTTTAGAAGATTGGCTATGAGATATGGCCCTAACAAATGTTGAAATGTACTTCCTTGTATCAGTTTCCCTACTAGTGCATCCTGCCAACACATTCTAAAGAAAGAGCTTTTCCTGGCCTTAAATGCAGTAATACTTTTAGCCCCATAAGAAGCAGCATCAGTAACTAATAACCTTTCCCAATACATAAATGGTACAAAATCCTCTCTGCTTTCAACTAATAAACCATGCCGCATAGCTAGCCTGTCCATCTCTTCTTCAAATTCAGTTAATTTTAAAGGGCTTTCAAAGTTCAAACACAGAAAAACCCTGTATTCACATCAGAATAGAGTCTTACTTAGGAATGAATGAGAAAAGCGTAGGATGAAACAGTATCACGCTACTTAAAGTAATGAAAAAAAAAAAACCCAAACCTCCATTGAGATGACTTTTTGAAAGCCAGTGAAGCATGAATGGTTCAACACCAATTAGTGTTGAAAAAAAAAAAGGCACAACTTATCTGTGTTGCTCCATAGTCAAATGGTATTTTTTACAGTAACTGAATAATCACAAACAAGAAACAGCCACAGATTAATGCTGATTTGGGGATGAAAATAGTAAGATGAAAGCATCAAATAGCAGTTTCCACCTTTTATTAATGGCAGTCGCTTTCAGAACTGTCATCTATAGTAATGGAAAACTCCTCGCTTACAAGCATATTCAAATGTTGAATTTCTGTCTAGTTTGGTTAGATCACGTAATTTTTACTTGTATATGTGCATTAGAGGAAAAACACATGGACTTAAAAACTGCCAAACTAAGCCAGAACAAAAATTTAGCAAGACAAGTGCTTGTTTACAAGAACAACTAGGAGAAAATAGATGGTACTTTTCAGAGAAAGGACAGTTATGGAGTAAACCAGTGATTTATGCTCATATTTGTGTTCTGCTTATAGACTAACCCAAGTTTCTCCCTTTCACTGGCTGGTATTCAAACTCAGTTTGGGTTGTATTCATTAATATCTTCCCAGTCCACCATGTTCTTGGCAAAGGAAGAGAAAATCCACAACAGAGATCCCAGAGCAGAAGAGCAGAGTCTTTATAAATCAGGTAGAAAGAGGGCAAAAACATAAGTAGAAAAAGTAGGCAGAGGAAAAAAAAGACAGCATTAGACTACTGTTTAAAAGAATCCAAAGAATTCTGTTATATCTGTTACATCAACCATTCCTGGCAGACTGTTTAAAAAGAAAATATACCTAGTATTGTTAAAAATCTCTAGCACTCTAGTATTACAAAATAATGGGACTGTGAAGATGATCTTGCAGATGTTAGAAGGAAGAAATAATATGCTCTGTTCTTCACTTACTCGTCTATATTTGTCTGTGGTAAAAGGACCCATACCTGAAGATTCAATTCTCACAACTCTGCCCTTCCCTCTTTCTAATTTTCAAAAATTAAAACTTAAAAAAAAAAAAATCTAAATACTTTAATGATCAGCAATGCTCTTCCAACATATTTGAAAGAAGAAGTGAATACTGGAAAGGGTACTGATACTTTTCCAGGCTGTGAAACACAAACCCCACATCTAGTTTTGAAGAACAACAATCTTGGAGGCTTCAAGGCTGAAGACAGAATGCAGACAGAAGTTTGCTAAAGAGGAGGCAGGAGGAATAGCATTTTATTAAAGTTCAAAGACATTTCAATATAAGGATTCATTCTGCACACTAAAAGCTACCTTAGGGTCTTCTTTTAAACACAAGAGAACTGCTTAAATGCATTTGTATTTCCATACTTGATTACAAGAAAGTAGAGAAACTGTCAATAGTGTTCAGTAGTCACTGGAACTAAAATCTATTTGGTTTTCCAGATAATGGTCTTTACTAACCTGACTGTACAGTCTGGGAACTGTCACCAAGACTAAGCGAAGTAAACTTCAAGTACCTTGACTTAGAGCTTACGATTATTTTTCTTACAGCAGTGTTTTTTAACACCTATAGCATTTATTCAGAGCAACCTGGAAGACTTTCATGACTGTTGTTCAAAAAAACCCAAACAAAACAGATTTGAGAACTTCTTAAAGAACTCTATCAGCCACACACACACAAAGGAGTAAGACATTGACAACAGTCAGAGCTGCCTTTATCAGGGTTGCTGACACTCACTTCTGTCTTTTCCTTATAGATTCAGTAAGAGCAAACAGGATAGTATTGATGGAATGGTGAGTCAAGAAAGTTTTCTTCAGCTATGTGTTAACACAGGCAGTAAGTTAGCTGTTCCACCATTTATTCATATTACTACATGTTGCTTTAAAGACTGCCATTTGAGTACTGAATCAGAGCTTAAGCAAGTCATTTTTGGAAGTGTGTTGTTTTTGAATTTACACTTATTTTTAAAATAACTTTTAAAAGTATGTTTAAAACAAATCTGAACTTATGACACTATAACTAGACTTTAAATGGGTGCAGGGCACAATATTTTAAATGAAAACAACACTTGGGCAATGTTTCTGGCAATTTCAAAAATAAAAAAAAAGAATCAGGAAACCATCAGTAAGTCACCTAGAAAAAAGACAGAAGTCTATTTTTAAGCCAATTGTTTCTCTTATAAGTAAAGTACCTCTATTTCAGTTTGCATTGTTCAATTACTACTCGATTAAGAGACAATATATATTGAGAGCTGAAAGACATACAAATGCTTATTGTCCTCCCTCTTTCAGGCTTTAAACTCTGCGCTGAAAAGGCACACAGACCAGAAAACAAGAAGATTAAGTAAGGTCCTGGAACAGTTTTGTCCACCATCACCACCCAAACAAAAACAGCCACTGTTTAAAGACTACCGCAAAATTTAAACTGGAAATGAACCCTTCCAAACATATCCACAGAACTAAATAGATATTCCCTGACGGACTGTGCTCAGGGCAGAGACTGTCAGCCTTTCTCTCTTCCATTAGTCACTGACTCAGATCAGCACAGGCATCACCCAGTCTCCTTAAACTGCCCTGCACTGCAGCTTTTCTTGTTCCACAATCCCACGTAACAGATTTGGAGAGTAGATGGTGCACTGCAACAGAAAAGCAAGTGCATTCTGCCAGGGGAGCAGGAAAAAGAGCTAAAGAATTACCCCTTCTAGGTAAAAGCCACGCAACACTTTTAACCGTTGCATTTTCCACCATGACCCAGCCCAGGTTTGCCAAAATGGGCTAACCATAATCAAAATGGGCTGGACCAACTGCAACAATTTTTGCTGCAGTGAGTTGAAACAGAACAACTGTCAGATTCAACTCCCTAGTAGGAACACACAAATGCTACCCAAGGCATAGGGCTAAAACAATTGAATAGTAAGAAACGCTGCTGGAAGAGGTCAATATAGGTAACGTTAGTCAACAGACACTTATCCCTGAATGTCTTTAGAAACAGATTAGGTCAAGCCTCTCGACCTTTCTTCAAGTACAAGAATCAAATTGCAAAGGAGTAAAGATGATATGTAAATTAATAAAATTACATCCAGTGCTTTAGTAGGATCTAAGGTACCTTCACTGAAAGGTTTTCCCACCATGCAGAAGTCACTCTGACTGAACTCAGTTTTCTGTACGTTGCGCATTTACACTAACTGCACTGAACCCTGAGGCACAAAAATGCATGGGTCTTTTTTTAAGATGTTAGTTATCTTAAGACATGCCTTTTTCAGAAAGCTATGAACAGATCTTCTTCCTGTAAGGTAATGGTATTAGCTCCCCAGTATATTTTTTTTTAATGTTGTCCAGACATTATTGATCAAATACCTTTCAGATTCAGCATTTTCAGCTCAGCTATTATTCACAATTATGTAAAGCAAAACTGCAGTGTGTAATTAATACTCAAGTGAAATGCCAACGATTTCCTGTTCTGTATCTTCTAGCACTTAGAGCACACCTCCTCCCCCATGCTCTACTTGATGGAAGACAGATGGCACTTTCTAAATCTTTGCTTTGTTTAACCTTTCATTTTGCCAGTATCAAGTGCTTCAGACTATCAGCACAACCCACACTAGCCATGATGAACTGATGATATGCTCCACACACATGGGGGTTTATTTGCCTCTTTGGCATATTTCCCCTGGATAGTCAAAATCATTGTGTAAGCTACTATGCTAGTCTGCTCAATAAGCAGTTTCATGGGACAGCCTATGAATTCTCCAAGAAATTGTTTAGATCTGATATAACTAGAAGACCCACCAAAATCAACTCAATAATTACTACCCTTTATTATTAATAATAATATTATTTAGAGGAAAACAGTCATGCAATTAGAGAGTAAGTTCTCACTAGATGGGTCAAAAATTTACGTTTGAAGATAATTTACTAGGGTGGAATTTCAGTATTGGCTATGAAAACTCACTTCCTTCTCTTTGGTCACCACAAGAAGAGGGGGCAAAAAAACCCCAACAAACCAAACCAAACCAAAAAGAACCCCAGCAACAAAGCAAGATGAGAACACACCCCAGAAGCCTCTCATTGGGATAAAAGCCAAATGGTAACTATTTCATGGTACTGCCCCATTTATCTTCGTTGTGATACTAATTTTCATTAACATTTTAAAAGTATGAAGAATAACTTTCCTTTCAGGAATTAACATACAGTAACAAAGACATGTTTTCCATCAATAAAATGGAATCATTGTAATTTAATGTTGTCATGTACTAACAAAAAAAAAAAGAAAACAAAACAATGAAATGAGATAAATATTTACATCACATGGTACCATACAGACCAACACTAAAAGCCATCAGAAGTTATGTCCTGATCAGTTCTCTCCTGGAGCCCTTCAAGGAAGGGAAGGAGTTGCAGATTGCAGTATTTGATGAAAACCAAGACAGTACTTAATAGTTTTCTGGAGAACAGGGGAAAGCTTGAATCTTACCAAATGGGTTTTCCAGTTCAGACAAATAAGAATCTTCAAATCAACAATAATAACAATTTCAGAAGACTCTGTTAGAAGACTTCAGGAACAATGTGGTGGGACAGTGTATGCAAGGGAAAGATAAACGGTCTGGACCTCATGCCCACTCCCATCCCATGAAAATATGGTTTGATACATAGATGTTAATATGGAGACCTTATAGCAGCCTTCCAGTACCTAAAGGAGACCTACAGGAGAGCTGGAGAGGGACTTTTTACAAGGGCATGTAGTGATAGGATGAGCTGTAATGGCTTCAAACTAGAAGAGGGTAGATTTAGATTAGATTTACAGAATTAGAATGGGTTATGAGCACTGACAGTGACAAGACTATTAAAGAGACACCAGGTGTACACGCCCCCCAAAACTTGCAAAATTGTATTGGCAACAGTGTTGCACAAAAAAGCTTAACTATATTTTTAGTAACTTTAAACTGGAAATGAAGCGCACATTTGGAAACCTGATGAGAGAACAATAACAACACCGGTTTGCCTCCTCCAAACTCAAGGCCTCAAGGGAAAACAATACAAACGACAAATTCCTTGACTATTTTATTTTCTAACCAAAGCAGCCTAGGTAAGCAAGATTAATTAAAATAAATTAATAGATAAAACACAATTTTACACTTTTATTCTAACTGTCTGAGCTAATGGCGGTGGCAGCCACAAGTTTTGAAGTCTGGATTAGAGCATGAGCCACTACTGCGGGGCTGGGTGCAGTAGGCAGGAGAGAATGGAAAGCTATCCCCTTACGACCTTTTCATTCTTGGCTTGAGAAGTGATTTTCTTGGGTCACCAACTGTATTTAACCAGAATCTTTGCCAAAACACAAACAGATCTTTACCTCAAACGCCCCCAGGTTTGGTGGGCTTTTTTTTCTTGATACTAACAGACAAAACCAGCCATGGCTTTAATAGCAGACCCCGACTTAAAAACGGAGGGTCTGCAAAAACAAACAAGACCACCACCGTCGATCAAAAAGCTTCAGTCGCTGCAACGGTGAAAAAACATGTCTGAGAGGCGGCGGCGTTCACCACTGCGCGATGTCGGGAACGCGCCGCTCCAAGAGGGCTGCCCGGCCCCAACCAAGCGTTTGGAGCAGGCCGGGAGGACCGGGGGGAGGAGGGGACCCCCTCAGCCACAGAAACAAAGCGACTCCGAGCATGAGGCGCGGCGGAACCAGCCCTCCGAGGCGCTGCACAAAGAAAAGCCCAACTTTTGCCTGGGCTAGCCCTCAGGGGAAGCACGGCGATCAGAACCGGCCCCCAACCTCCGACGGCTGCCCGCGGCCCCCCTCACCCCCCGCCGGCTCCCCCTCGCCCCCCCGCAGCCGCCTCGGGCCCACGCGCCCACCTTGGTTACCGAAGAGACTCCACAGCTTGGCGAAGATCAGGCCCATGCCTGGCCTCGGCCTCCCGCCGGGCACCCAGGGCTCACCCAGGCGGCGGCGGCGGCTCCCTCCGGGCGGACGCAGCCCGCAGCAGCCCCGGGGCAGCGGCCGGCACAGGGGCGGAGGAGGCGGGCACACGGCGCCGTACCGCCCCCGGCCAACGGCCGCGCGGCGCCAGGGGCCGCCCCAACGCCCACACGTCTGTCGCGTCGCGTCGCGTCACTCCGTGCGTCATCGCGTACGCCCACGGCGGGTGGCCTGCGCGGGAGCGGTCGTGCGGGGAGTGGAGAAGGCAGCGCCTCTCCGGGAGGGGTTGCGCGGAGGACCTGGGCGGGCTGGGGTCCGGCACGGCTGGGGAAGAGGGCGGCGCCACGCGGGCTACGCTTGTTCCCCGCCCGGGGGCAGGAGCGGCCCCGGAGCAGGAGCGTTGCCGCTGGCAGCGTCCTTTTCCCGTCACCGTGTCGCTCAGCCGGGCGGTGCTGCGGCTGGCCCGCAGCCCTCGTTACGGCGGGGGAGGGCTCACGGCGGCTGTTCCGAGACACGGACCGAGGGGGGGAAGGGGGGCGACAACGACATCGCAGCGGCCCGCGGGGGAAAATCCTGCGGCCGCTCCTCAGCGGTGACAAGGGCACCGCTGAGGCCGCGCTGGGTGTGCTCCGGGTTGGCCATGCTGCCGCCCGCCCAGAAGTCCTGGACCCCACCACAGCGCGTCTGGTTCCCATGCTAACAGCCGGACTGGCACCGCCTTCCGGCCAATCCCCGGCGGCCGCAGAGGCGGGGCTTCCTGCCACTGCCCCGGAGGAGGCGGGACCGGCCTGGCGCGCCGCGGTAGGTGTGGATCTGGCGGCGTGTCGTTGTCCTGTGCGCCGCCGCTGGTGGGAAGAACGCGGCCCGGCCCGGCCCCTGCCGGATTCCCCCTCTCGTGGCGTTCCGGGTCTGGACCGAGCCTGTGTCGCCCTCGGTGTCTGCCGGAGCTGAGGGGGCGGCGGTGGCGCGTCCTGCAGAGGTGTGCTGCCTCCCGGGTAGCCCCGGGGCTGGCTTGAGGTGCCGCCCAGGGCCTCAGGGAGGCTGCGAAGAGCCGTGATGCCCCCCCACGCCTGGAGTTCTCAGTAGCGGGGCCGATGGGGGAATAAAGGAGGGAGACCCAAATTCCGGTCCCCACAGCAATGAGCCGACTGACCTCTTCCTCGTGTGGGAAAAAGTGGAGAAAAGAGGTTTGAAAGTTAAATATTGCAGTGGATTTGTAACTGGGGAAAATATTAAAGCCATTAAGCAAGCCTGGAATTAGTGTGATCAAGTAGAGATTTACTGTAAATTTTTTAGAGTCTTAACTCTAGCATGTGGTAAAAGAAAGCTCTCAGGTCTGATAACTCGCGTGGGAAAGAGTGGGGAAAAAGAGGTTTGAAAGTTAAATCTTGTTTGGCATCTCTGCGTGCTGCCTACGTGTGTGCGCAGCTGGATCGGTCCAGTATCATGTGTCTGGCAGCAGCTCCCGACAGAGGGACAGGGAAATCCATACGGAGATGGTGAACAGGACGTGATGCTCCCTTGAGGGCTCGCTTCTGAAGTCCATCAGGCCTTTCCTGGGGCAAGATGTATGGCACAGCAGGTCTGTGGGGAAAAAAAAATACCTCTCTGGTTTCAAACCTGACTCCTGCTACTTCTGTTTGAAGTCTAACTCTTGTATTTGAAGAGGCACTTCAGGACAGTCTCCCTCATCAGCCTTCATGCCACATCTGAATCTATACCCTTTTTTCCTATCTCCCCTCAACTATGTTCCCCATCCTGGAAAATTGCAAACTGTTTAGTCTTTCCTTACTTGAAAGCCGTTCCTTATGTATAGGTCATCACCTTTCCCTCAACCTTTCTAAGCTACATTGTATCTTTTCTGAGATAATGGGCACTGAAAGGGTAAACATACAGTGCTGAAGCTGCAGGTTGTGTGGGTGTGCCCTGAACCTCCACTTGTGTGATTTTAAAATTTCCAGGCTGCTTGCAATAGTTTTATTCTTTTGACTGCTCTTTTTAACTGAGGAATTGCTTCTCTTTTATGTGTCGTTCCTCTCCTTGAACTAAGCACAATGATAGTGGGTTCCTTGTGTTTGCCATTTGAATGCGTATGTTGAGTCCACACTCCTTTGGGTTGCTGTGATAGAGCAGCTCTTCTGCAGTAACATTTTGTACCAGGCCCTATGAACTAGTTGGGGTCAAGTCTTAACGTCTGTTACGTGTTCCTTAATTTCCTAAAAATGTTCATTAACTGCGGTTTAAAGCCCAGATGTGGCATCATGCTTCTGGGTGACGTCTACCCTGTCTGCATGGGGAGAAGTGAGATTAGTATTCTTGCTTTTCTATTGGCCCTCATTATATTGCAGGCATTGTAACTTGCCATCCTGCTTAGAAGGATGGTGGTTTCTAGCACATAACTTTTCTATTTTGATATGAAATTTCAAACCATACTTGTTGATGTAGTTGGGTTGTTAATTTGTATCATGGGACTAATGCTTTGCTTTTATAACACATTTAGGGACTGTCATTGCAGTTCTGTCCTTTTTGTGCAGTGTTTTTGACCAAGAATTTTTGGGTTTGACCACCTACTAGCTGGTGTTTTGTGGTAGCATTCAGTCACATTTTAAAAATGAGGTAGAAACAAGTCTTGTTGCCAACACGCTGTCAGATCAGTGGTTGGTTTTCCATGAAGAAGTAACTGCAATTGTGAGATCACCTCAGTAATTCTGTGGGATTCTGCAGTTACCATAAAATACCCATTTAGCATCCTAAAAAGATACCTTCTATGGTGGGTTGACCCTGGCTGGACACCAGGTGCCGACTAAAGCAGCTCTGTCACTCCCCTCTTCAGCTGGACAAGGGGAGAGAAAGTATCACAAAAGGCTCATGGGTCTAGATAAGGACAGGGGGAGAACATTCAGCAATTACCATCATGGGCAAAACAGATTCGACTTGGGGAAAATTAACTTATTTATAGCCAATCCAATCAGAGTAGGGTAATGAGAAAAAACCCCTAAATCTTAAAACACCTTCCCCCTACCCCTCCCTTCTTCCCAGGCTGAACTTCACTCCCGATTGTCTCTGCTTCCTCCCCCCGAGCAGTGCAGGGGGACAGGGAATGGGGGTTGTGGTCAGTTCATCACACATTGTCTCTGCCACTCCTTCCTTCCTGAGGGGGAGGACTCCTCCCCCTCTTCTGCTCCAGTGTAGGGTCCCTCCCATGGGAGACTGTCCTCCATGAACTTCTCCAATGAGAGTCCTTCCCATGGGCTACAGTTCTTCACAAACTGTTCTGGCATGGGTCCCTTCCATGTGGTGCAGTCCTTTCAGGAACGGACTGCTGCAGTATGGGTCCCCCACGGGGTCACAAGTCCTGCTAGCAAACCTGCTTCAGCATGGGCTCCTCTCTCGCAGAGATCAAAGGTCCTGCCAGGAACCTGCTGGGATTGGAAGCGCGGGCTTCCCATGGGGTCACAGCTTCTTTCGGGCATCTGCCTGCTCTGGCGTGGGGACCTCCACAGGCTGCAGGTGGATATCTGCTCCACCGTTAAACTCCATGGGCTGCAGGGGGACAGCCTGCTTCACCATGGTCTTCACCACAGGTTGCAGGGGAATCTCTGCTCTGGCAGCTGGAGTGCCTCCTCCCCATCTTTCTTCACTGACCTTGGTGTCTGCAGAGTTGTTGCTCTCACGTATTCTCACTCCTCTCTCTGGCTGCAATTGCTGTTGTGCAGCAACTTTCTCCCCTCCTTAACTATGTTATCCCAGAGGCACTACTACTGTCGCTGATGGGGTCGGCCTTGGCCAGTGGCGGGTCCCTCTTGGAGCCAGCTGGCATTGGCTCTATTGGAGATGGGGGAAGCTTCTCGCAGCTTCTCACAGAAGCCACCCCTGTAGCCTCCCCCACTACCAAACCCTTGCCATGCAAACCAAATACACCTTCATAATATTAATACCAAAGTCACTTGTAGTGCTCATAAATAACACATATTTCTACCAGTTTTCAAACGCCTGCTTAATTCTATTCAGGATTCCAACTCTTAAGAAAATTCACAAGCGTGGGATTTCTTAAAATGCTAGTTTATTAAGCTTCTGAAGAAAAAACTTTCCAAATGTGAGCCATATGGGTTTTTTTTTTGGTGATTTTTTGTGGGTTTTTTTCCTATAATGTAGGCATCCTAGGACAGCAGCTCAGAGGGATGGTATGTCCCATCGTCTGAAAAGTTAAAACTGAACTTTCAGTTCAGTTCAGTTGTAATATGAACTATTGTAGTACTATTAGATTTAGTAGAAATATCAAGGTAAATTCTTTTGGGCATTTTGCTAGATTCTAAAAAGAAGTTCATTAATTCTGTTACAGTTTCTTTCTTTCAAAGGCTGCTAATGTTGGGAATAAGGCTTTGAAACTCCTATCTATGAAACTGAAAATTTTCTTTGTCTGGGCTTAAAAGTTAAGTCTGAAAAAAGATAACATTCTTCTGGCGTTAAAACTTCAGCTGACTCTGAAATGTCAAAAGAAGATATTTTTGAGGGGGTTTGTATGATAGAAGTGTCAAATAGCTTCTTGTTAAAATAGAATGAATACCAAACTTCTGATGTATGTTCTCTAAGTATGTTTAATACAATGAAACTGTGGTATTTTAGTATTCAAAACTGCCTTGTTGTGGATGACATAAACCTCACTGATGGGCGAGGTCCTCACTTTCTCACCATTTAAGTTGGTGAAAAAACCCTATTAATTTTTTAGGAAGTCTCATTTCAGACTGAAGTGTATATAATCTTTCAAAATACAGGCAATATAGGAGTGGGGAGATACAATTTGGGAAGATAACTGTATTTTATTACCTACAGAGAAAAATAAACAGAAAATAATTACAAAGAGTAAAAGCTGCATCAGGCCTACAGTAGGGACTTTATAGCTGGGCTTTGCAGAAGGAGTTAAAGCAATATCTGGAAATTTCCTGTACCTTTTGACTGTACAGCTTCACCAGACAGCTTGAAGATTTTCAGTAAGGATCAGCAGAGCTTCTGTTGCATTAATGCTTTGCTAGTCCTACTGTGAATTAAACACAGACTTAAGAGAAAAGTGTTACTTAGAGTCCTTTAAATTTTTAAATATATATGGGAAAAATAAAAATCATTGTCCACAGTCACGCACATGTCCCGCTCGTTATGAAGTTTGGATAATGTGAACTATGGAGGAAACCTAAGAAGTTAAGCTTGAGGAAAAGCATTCTGACAGGGGAAAATTAGAAGATTATCTCTAAAAATGAGCAGATACGATGATGTAATAGAATAAGAATTTCAAAGACGGGACATAGAAGAGTCAAAGCAAACTTCTGTGTGGAGCCTTTGTGAGTGAATTCTAGGACTTAAGTGGCAATTTGTCCCCAAGGATAGCTATGGGAACATTACTGGGACAGGGTTTAGAGGTGGTGACACTTTCTTCACATTTCAAACAATGATACAGTAGCAGTGGGAGGTATGGCTGGGAAGGATGTGACAGCAAGGAAACCAGTAACCTGGTATATTCTGAAATGTAATTAAGAGTAATGTTACAGTCATATCCTGAGCAATATTTGGAATTTTGAGTACAGTAAAATTGCGTTATTAGAACAGAAGAATCAGAAACTGCAGCTTACTTTGTAGGTACATCTTATGTTACATTTATAAACTTACAGAATATGATAAAAACCACTAAGAAAATAATTTGCTTATTTCATTTCTTTATCAGCAGATTTTAAAAGCCAAAAGATGATGTCTTTTTTCCCCAAAATCTCTTTCCAACGTGAAGTTGAAGAGTATCTCACCAAAGTGTTCAGAAATAACGAGGTATGTGGAATAGATACTACTAATCATCAACAAATACTCACTTATTGAACAGTGTAAATGTTCCTTGGATTTAATATTTTGTGTGACTTTAATACCTTACACTAAGTTATGGTCTTCACATTAGTCACAGATTTTTATACATAGTTCTATTTAAAATGTAAAATTATTCTTTAGGCCTGTTGGCTCAAAGTAACGTAAAAATATTTAAACTAAAGTGGGCATAAATCGAATACTTCAGTTTTGTATCCCACTGAAGTATGATCACATAGAAAATTAACCACTTATTATCCACATAATATTGACAAGAAATACCCCAGTGCAGAAACAAAAATACTGTAGACAGTGTATGAATGATTAATGTCAAAGGACAGAAAATTGACGTTTTTGTGTATCGGCATAAGAGTTATTAATTCATAGTTTTGAATCTTCCATCTCCTTAGGACTGTTCTTTGTACAGTATCACAGAGCTCACTAGCAGTTACTTTTGGTACGTGCTGCCGCCTGTGTACAATGATCTTGCTAATATGACTGTTTTTCCAACAAGTCCTTTCAAGAAATTTATGAGGTTTTCACTGGAATTAGACCTCCAGACGTAGACGTGCCTCACTATTGCACAACACAAAACCATGTTCTTCATTTCTACAGAGTGTTTATTCAGTGCTTTTCTTGCGCTGAGCAAGAGGCTTCTGTGTGAATCTCCTTAATACTCATTTTAAAATCTCTTCTTTCACTTTCAGCTTATCTCTGCTTTAGGTACACAGGAGGTGGAGAGTAAATATCAATCTCTGTTAAGTCATCTATCTCATCCACCATCTTTCACAACCGTTAGAGTTAATACCCACTTGGCCTCAGTGAAACATGTGAAAAAACTGCTGTTTGAAGAAATCCAGAAGGTTTGTGCATTTTCTTTGTTACAGCAAAAATATCAGGATATTTCATCTCTTACCTGATTATGAGAGCTTTTCATTACTGGAAACTGTTCCTTAACTTAATACATGTCCACTAGTATTAACATTGAGCAATCATATTGATTTCCTGTCAGCATTAAATGTTAATTGAAGATTCATTATCTAGTGGTATTCCTCATCCAATACATCCAAGGAAGGCAACAGCAGAAGGGAAAAGACAACTAACTCTTTTCCAGATGGCAGATCCAGACCTTAAATAGGATTGGGGTTGTACTGTAGTAAATACTGTACTGGCATCATAAGTCTAGAGAAGATGGTAGAAAGAGAAAAAAGCATAGTTCAGTATGCTGTGTTCAGCATAGTTAGAACATTTTTATTTAAGATTAAAAGAGAATGGCTGTGTGCGTCGTTCTACAAACTGTTTAGGGAAGTGAGATCTGTGTGTTTTAGAAACTGGAGCCAGAATGATGCCCTGGAGCTGCGGTATTTTCTTTTTTTAACCTGTTTTTAATCTTTACATAATTTTCTGGATTTTTACTTACCTTAATTAAACATTTATTTATCTGATAATACGTAAGCCATTAAGAAGTAGATTACTTTGAAACTCTGTGCTACATCTTCACTCTATCTAAAAACTTCCAGTTCTTCTTTAAGTAAAATATTAATGCTAGTGGGTGTACAGGGAGCTATTGCATGACAGGAGCCGAGACATTTCTGTGATGCAGAGGCTCTTGACAGTATTCTGTTAGCTGGAATGGTAATGACTTATGCTAATTTTAGCTTGATTGTAGAAATCTGAAAATGGGTATTGCAGTATGATATTTTGCTTCAAGGGAAAATGTTTTGCTGAAAACTGAATTAAGACTGGCTTTTCGTAAACTTTTTGTATTTTTAATTGTGGTCATATTAGAAAAGGAAACTACATAACAGTTTTTAACAAAAGTATGCTCATAGATTGTTGTCTTTCTTAAGAGAAAATACTTATTTAATAGATGCAAACAAGTCTATGGTATTGCATGTTTTAGGGTTATATTTTAGAGGGCTCAGGCAAGAAGACATCGTCTTTTCAAAGTCCAGGAACAGTTTTAAAATGGCAAGCTGTCATTTTCTTCACCTATATGCACAACTCAGGTCTCAGTACCCAATAAAAGTTAAGCTGAAAAGAAAAATGAAAAGTATTACCACTCTGGCATATTAAGTAAGATGGGCAATACATGAGGAGAGTTAAACCGTGGTTTATAATTAATAATGTCAAAATGATAACACAGATTAGATCCAAGATTCTCTGGTGGTGTTACTGTGATCTGATGACAACTAGACACAACCTGCTTCCAGAAGAAAGCAAAACCGGGTAGGGTTAGGAGTGTCAGAACACTGTCCCACTCCCTGAAGTCAGTTCTCAGTGAATCCTTTTGTGGCCTTGTTATTTCTCAATTTATGAAATGTTTAGCCTTTTACACCAGGGTTTTTAATATGGAGTGTGTCCGTACACACGTTTTTCCAAACTTCTCTTAACTGTTTTCACTAAATTTTTTTTGTTACTCTACAGCTATAAATTTTGAATGAAAAAATAGTTTTCAGTCTAATTAAGTACTTACATATTAGTTTTTTTTTAGTATTGCTTAATAATTATGTTTTTTAATGAAACAGCAATTTAAAGGACTATGTGTTCCAGTTCTTGAGCACCCGAAACTCCAGGACATCTTATTAATTCCTGTCATTGGACCCAGGTTTGAAATTTTTAGTCTTTAACCTTAAAATGTTGTAACACTTATTTTACTCAAAAATTTCTTGTTAAACAATTATGATAACTGTAAATGAAGCACAACATCATTTATATTAACACTTAGTGGACAGTCCACATCCTAAACCAGGTCAGAGTTTTAGTCCTTAAAAGACATAAGAAAACATAGAGAGAGTTCTTTCCTTATTTATGAGATTAACTTTTTATAGGGAAAATATGACATAAGTACCTCCTCTCTCGAAAGCCAGATAGGTGGCAGACAGAAAAACTAAACTTTCGTGGTCAAATATAGAACTAGAGGGTAAAATAGCTAAATACAGGCAGTGTTTTCTTCCACTGGAATCCAGTCCACAGCAAGACTTAGGGAGACTGGATCAATAATGCTCAGAGGATTCCTGAATCAATTTTATTGCTGACAAAATACCTATTCGTTATTCATTCTTAAGATATGTTTGGATATTTCCCATGTTGCATCTGTGTCCGCCCCTATGGAGTTTCTTCATTATTTTATTGAATTCGCTGATAGACATTTTATTTAAAGTATCTTGTTCATAATGAAGACTAACATACTTCACATTCAGTTTATATTATGATTAGCTAGAGGTTGGTAACAAGTAGTACTAGTTTGTAAACGCTGCACACTCTGAAAGAGCATTTAATGCTTTTATTTTTTCTTCACATTTATCTCTCTTTTGTAGCATCCTTTTCTGAACATTCTGTTCTTTTTATGTTCAAATTTTCACTTTAATAAGTTCAAGTAACTATCTTCAGAATTCTTACTGGCAAAGTTACTTGCACCTGGTTATACATTTATTATAGAAGTACTTAGCAGTTGTTGAACACAAAAAAGTCACTTTACAATCATACGGCCTGGGAAGGGATAGAGGATTATTTCTCCATCCCAGTATAGTTTATTTGTATTCCTGTGTCAGGTTCATAATAGTGGCAGAATGTATCTGAGTCTGCTTTATTTAGAGGACTGGTGCCCTTCTTGGCTCTTACCTTTGATTCCACTGGAACGAAAATAAATCTTCTAAATGTAATACATGATAGTTAACTATTTTTTCTATTATATTGTGACAAAACCAGTATTTGTGAACTAGAATTTACTTGGGGGGGGGGGGGGGGGGGTCGTATTTTTTTTTTTTTGTAAACTGAACTACATTTTGTATTTTTAGGCAAGATTTAAAAAAACATGCATCTGAAGTCATTGTTGGAGCCCACTGTGGATATGCAGTACTTCGAGGAGCACATGTTTATGTCCCTGGAATCATATCTACCTCAAGATGTAAGAGTTCTCTAAATACACACAGTTAAGTTGTAAAGAGGAAGGAAAAAATGTCCCCCTTTGATGACAATTTCCAATAATGAGTGACATAATTTTTTTTTTCCATTCACAGTTGAAATTAATCTTATAGTTGTAAGTTATGATAAATATTTTTTTTTCTCGCTTTTGGGGGAGGTTTTCCCTATTTTTGCGTTATACTGGTAATAAATTATGTGTAGTTATTTTTCACCTGGCCTGTTTTAAGTTCATTTTTCCATATGCAATTCCTAGCTGAAGTATTAGTTCTCAGGGATTTCGGTTTCTTGTTTTCATTTGACAGTCTTTTTAAAGTGCATGTTCAAAGTAAAACCTGGCATTTTAACAGTTTTTTTACTACTGAATATTGTAACTTTTACCATGGATGTTCAGTAGAATAAACTCACAGAAGTTTGCTGCTTTCCAGTCTTCTCAAAAGAAAAAAGAAATAATAAAAGGAATGTTACAAGAGATATATTGGTATGGGAACTGGATGTTTGCTAATTATTTAATAGATACTATTTCCAGATATGGTATTTCTTCATGCAGTCACAAAGCTCCTTGCCTTCATCATCCTGTCAGATTCTAAGTTACAGATCTAAAAAAACAGATTTTCTTTTTTTAATCCATTGGCGATTCATTTGATATGGTTTGTGTATGAGAGATCTAGTAAAAAGGTTTTTTCTATTTATGAGAAAAATCCTCAATTTTAATGTCTTTATTCTTAAGAAATGGAAACTTTTGTTTCAATGCCTGTGAGACAGGATAAAAAAATCTACATATCCATGTGTAGCGTTCAGCAGCCTATTTATTTTTTATTTAAAGGTCAAATTAACTTTACATGAAAACAGTATAAATTTGGATGATTCACCTCATTATTCTTTTGTCATGACATCTACTAATCATCATGGTTCTTATTATTAAACAAAGTGATTCAGGAAAGCATTTATCTAGCCACTTAACTTCATTCCCTTTTGGGGGAAAAAACCTTCAAGAAGTTTTAAGCATGTGCTTAAGTCCAATTCACTGAACAGGAATGTTTTTCAATTTAGGACTTGATAATGAAATAAGTATATTGCTGTAGCAGTTGTTGAAACTGCTGTTTTAGACAACCTTATAAATATTCAAATCCCTGTTTGAGTCAACTAGTGATTTATCATAATTGCTGCATGTAATTATCCATGCAACATCAATTCAAAGAAAAGAAAAGATACTCTAAAACTTTAGGAACATTTCAGGGGAATTGCAGATAGGAAAATAAAACAAAAAGGCATGCTCCCCACTTGAGGCCAAATATAAAAAGGCTGTATTAAGCACAGATGGTCTAACTAGGGAAAAAAAAAGAGTATAGCAAGAATAGACATTTAATCACTGAACTTGCAACCTGAATGAGGGTAGACTAATTATCAGGGGCTTTGAGTCTAATTTAACTAATCAGACTCTAAGCTTTATGTTTATAGAATGCCAATATAAACTACAAAAAGCTTAAGAACTGTACACAGTAGTAATGCAGTTTGAAAGGATGATTGTCAGCAGAGAGTGAAATAAAATCCTTTATGTTTGAATACTGCAAAAAATCATTGGCAAATATGCTTGATGGAAGAATTAAATAGTTGCAAGTTTTTGTTCAGTGAAGTTTAAGCAGACAAAAACAGTAGGCTATCACATAATGTTTTGTGTCACATTGTGTAAAAAGAAGCTATGCAAAAAAATAAATGTTTAGGGGCTACCCAACAAATATTACTATTAAAGAATTCCAGGGTATTTGTGCATACTCAGAGGCCACTTGAAAATGGAAAAAAAAAAGATTCCTAAATACAGTTCAAATAATTGTTGGGAAGCTGAACTATCATTAGTCTTACTTGACATATCTTCTGGTTGCACCCACCAGTCAGACACATCAGAAACGTAATTTTGGAAAATTGTTTATTGATGTCAGTGGAGGTCTTTATTTTTAAGAATATTTTTCAGCCAGTCAGTGCATAGAGCTTGCTCACTGTTTTACAAAATCAGCTAAACCATCCTCCTTGTCCATCTATTTTTGTTCTAGGTCAGAAAATTGTTAAGTCCCTAGGACTACACTTCTAGATTTGGTGTATATTTGCATACTTTACTGATCTGGAGGGTTTTAATTGGAGAGGTAAAACCTTTTTAGAGGATTATTGAGAACAGCAGTTGCCTTAGAGGGAAAAGAGCCGCACCAGAAACATTGTTTCAACAAGGATATATAATCACTTGTTTCAAAACAATAGTGTGCAAAAAAGCAGGTATAGCTATGTTCTACCTAACTATTGAGAGGTCATTAGACAAATTTAGTATTATTGTCTTTGTACAGTAAGTGTGAACCAGTGTTGTTTGATGTACGTGTGCGCTGGGAGCATGCACAGAAGACTGAATCCTGAAGAGTGTCCCTAAAACTTATGGGTGACCCTGTGGTGATAAAATAAAGTGAAGATTTGTCTAGCCTCTTGGGAAACAAGACATGCTGTCTGATTTGTAACCTTGGGTCTCTTAATAGCTCTAGTCATTTGGTAGCCATTGTTCACCATGTACGCTTTAAAGCCTAATATCAGTTAATCTTTTTCTTTGATTACTTAAGAAAGTTTAAGTTTTGCTATGATGATATAGGAGTTGAAGTTAGTAGTCTACAGAAAGTGCTAAATTATTTAGTTACCGCTGTCTTGTCAAGTATAATATTAATCTCAAAATTTCTGTTCTTTGCACAGTTATGAAAGCTGGAGATCTGGTCTCAGTGTATTCAGATATTGAAGGGAAATGTAAAAGAGGAGCCAAAGAATTTGAAGGAGTCAAAGTTTTCCTCGGAAATGGGATTTCACAACTGAGTCGCAGTGAAATCTTTAGTTCAAGTGGCCCATTGAAGTAAGTCCATAGTAACTGCAATCTACGCCTACAACATTGCAAAGGGAAGGAAGAAGATGGGAAGACATTTTGAAATGTTCTGCACCCTATGTGGAACCACGGGGTGGCTTTGACCGAGACCTCTGTTGCATGATGGGAGTTCCAGTATTTTCTGGGAAGTGTTAGTTTCTGGGAATATAATAGAATTGTGCCTCCTGCTGTCTTCTGTAACTTCACAATTAAGGTAGTGGCAATGTGATGGCAATTATGATTAGAGTACTACAGTAAGTATTAGTAGTCTCAACATTTAGTTTCATGGTCGTATCCAGATATCAGTTTTCTTGAGAGGTAGGAGGAAATAAATGGGAGCCTTTTCAGAATATATGATTAGCATATGGCTTCAACAATATAGAACAAACAGAAGTGACAAACATTCTCACTGTGGCAAAATTGCATTTTGGTAAATTGTTCTGTACCACTTTCTTATTTGGATGGAACCAAAGTGCAGCCTTGTCAATTTTTCCATCTCCTAAAAATATTTGTTGGGACTTTTTTTGGTGGGGCAGGGGACAGAACATAAGGTCAGATATCTTAAAAAAAATTAATAGCATTTGCCAAGTTAGTTATCTGTTTCAAGATTACTCGCTTTTCTATTTTGTTGCCAAAGCATATGGTTTGTTCCTCTGGTGAGGGGTCTGGAGGACAAGTCTTATAAGGAACGACTGAGGGAACTGGGGTTGTTTAGCCTGGAGAAGAGGAGGCTGATGGGAGACCTTATCACCCGCTACAACTACCTGAAAAGAGGTTGTAGAGAGGTAGGGGCTGACCTCTTATCCCTGGTGACAAGTGACAGGATGAGAGGAAATGGGTTCAAGTTATGCCAGGTGAAGTTTACATTGGATATTAGGAAAAATTTTTTTGCTGAAAGGGTTATTAAACATTGGAACAGGCTGCCCAGGGAGGTGGTGGATTTGCCATCCCTGGAGGTGTTTAAAAAAAGGGTAGAAGTGGTACTTAGGGACATGGTTTAGAAGTGGTTTTGTCAGGGTAGGTTAATGGTTGGACTTGATGATCTTAAAGGTCCCTTCCAACCTCAGCAATTCTATGATTCCTCTTCTGTCATCTAAAACACATACAAAAAGCAGTATAGAACAGCATGGACATCAGATTAATGACTGAGACTTTACATCCCAAGGACAAACTACAAAAAATCTAGTAAAAAAGTTTACATTGTCGGAGGATTTCTGATTTGTTAGAGCTTAAAGATAGTAGAAGTAGTGGTAGGATATACCTGTTGAGTTGATGACACGGGATGGCAGTATGTAACACTAAATCTGAAGTTTGCCTTCTCATATCCTTCCTACTTCATGTTGGAATGTGCAGTGCATATGCAAAATAATACTCATTCTTTTTATCTTCAGTAATCTATTGTTTTCAGGTTCAGAATTGTTTTTTTCTTGTTTTTTTTTTATTGTTGTCCATTTCCTTATACTTTTTTCTTAACTTAATGAGATCTGTGTCAGAACTTCATCCATATTTGAAACTTTTAGGTTGCTTCTAAGTTCAAACCTTTGCTTTGCAGGCAAATCAATGCTCCTGTAAGACTTTTGAAATAGAATTTCTTTAGTTGTTTGACTGAAATCTCAGACAGTCTAGAAAAATGGAGGGAAGGTCTAAGAAGGATCAGTGCCCTAGTGTGTATGTGGCTAGCCAAAAGCAGTTATGGATTGAAATTAAGATATTTAAATCTTTTTTTATGCATTTCTTTACGTTATCAAGACTTGGATTAAATCTCGGTTTGTCTTGTGTACAAAAAAGCTAAATTTGCTTTATGCAATTTTTACAGATAGTTCTAATTTATAATGTAGTACATTTTTTGTTATGGTTTACCCAAGTTAATGATGTAATTTTAAAGAATAACAGATTACAAAATTGTAAAAATAATTTTCTTAGTTGATTTATTAGTGCTTTTATTTTTGTACAATTATTGTTTCAAGTTTCTATTTGTAAGCATACTGATTTTAATTGAATACTGTTAAAATTATAAATCTGAGTAGTTGAAATATTCTTTATGTGTTTTTCAGTGGGATGGGCATAAAAATGATAGAGCCAGTCTACCTTAGTCCTTCGTTTGACAATGTGCTCCCTAGTCATTTGTTTTTACAGGTATGTTTGTTACAAAAATAAAAGTCTGTACTATTTGCAGAATAATGAATATCCTCTAAGCACACATTAATACTTTATATATACATTGTGTATTATGGCACCTGATTCACTCTTTGGATTTAAAGAAAACAAAGTGTTTAGAATGAAATCAGTATCTACATGTAGGTGATTTAATCATACTGTGTCTGAGATATGATAAGAGACTTCGAAGTGACTTAAGAGATATTCACTTAAAAAATTAGAAAAACTTAGAAATTCTTCTTGCCCAGATACTCTGCATAGCACTTTTAAGTTTTGGAATCTGTCCATAAGCTCTGAAATGTGAGCCTCTTTCAAGCTACCTCCTTCTGTAGATAACCAGGAAAATCTCCAAATATTAGGTTGACTTCCAGTTGAAGAGAAAATCCATATCTCTTTTTTCTAATGAAAAAAATCCACCTGTACAAAATAACCATGGAAAATCTTACAGTAGCACAGCTTACACTACCTCTTATGTAAAACTGCACAGCTTCCAAAGCATGACAAATTTTGTTTAGTTTTTATTGTAAAAATTAAGAGCTTATTTCAAGCTAGCTTTTCCTTTCACATCTTTAATATTTGTGATTCCTATACTCCTTTTCCCCCACAATAAAACTAATTAAAAGCAATAGTCAGACATGACAACTGGCCACCTGTGCTATATTTCATCATAGGATGATGAAATCGTGAAACTTTCTAGTTTTCTTAGATCAGGTAAAATTCTTGATTTCAGTTTGCTGACTTAAAGTACATAAGTTGAACACCTTAATTAGATTTCTAAGAAAATTAGTGTGACAACAATGGTATTGGATTTTTTTTTTGTATAAATATGAATATTTAGCAGCAAGTTTTAAAACAAAATCAAGCTGTCCAGCCTTCAAAAAGAAGTTATTTTAATCTTTCAAGCAAATTTAAATTTTAACTCAAATAAACCCTTGTTCAGAGATATTGTCTCTCATTTGATTTGTATAACTCTCATCTCCTCATTTGATTTGTATAACTGTCTCTCAGACAGTAAGGTAAGTGCTTTGTTACAGTGAATTGTCTTAGTCATTATTTATTTTGTCAGAAGAGTCAGTCCAGCAGATGAGTTATTTTTATGCATGTATTCTGTTTGGAATTGATCTTACTATTTTTAAGTCGGCATCAATGCTGTCTTCTGGTGTGTGCAAGGGGTAGTTTATCAAGCAACATATTGTCTCGTGGCCTGCAGTAAAGGAGAGGCTTTATTTCCCTGATTCAGCTTATCACAGTACTTGCTTTCAAGGAACAGAATTGTTAGAGACAGGTTATTTAAGAGACTGGTGCGCATGGGAATTTAGATCATATTCGACTTTTTGTCCACCAGGATGCCCAGGGCCTTCTCTGCAAGGCTGCCTTCCAGCCAGGCAGCCCCGGCCTGTGTTGGTGCGTGGGGTGCACCAGGGGCCAGAGTTAGCCTTTCTGCTGTCGAGCTTCATGAGATTGCTGTGTCTCCATTTCTCCAGCCTGTCAAGCTCCCTCTGAATGGCAGCACAACCTTCCACTTTATCAACCACTCTTTCCAGTATTGTGTCCTCTGTAAACGTGTTTAGGGTGCACTCTGTTCTATTACCCGGGTCCCCGCGGAAGAGGTTAGACAGTATTGGCGCCAGTGTCCACCCCTGGGGTACACCACTGTTGACTAACCTCCAGCTGGACTTTGTGCCATTGATCACGACCCTCTGAGACTGTTTTTTTTTTACTTGAATTTGCCACGTGTGCGATGAGTTATTTTTGATTTTTTTGAACACTGTGTTATGGAACTTGAAACTGTGCTAACCAAAGACAACAGGTAGTAAAGACAACTTTAAAAGGTTTTTATACCCTCATGTTGAACCAAGTTAGAAGAGAATCTTTCAGAATATTTCCGTCTTGTGTAAGGTGCAGTGCTGTGCACAATTATTGAATGTCATTTCTCTTCAGTGCATCTGCTCTGTTACACGATTATATGATTATACGATTCTGTTATGCAATTAATAGTGCAGTTCAGCTTCTTGCTACCTTAATTCAGCAAGTTTAAACTCCTGCCTGTTCTCCTTACTGTTTGTTACTATACTACACCAGTTTGTTCATACAGTAAATGTTCCAATAAACAGGTCAATTTAAAATATTTGTAATATATAGAGCTGCTCCGTGTCTGTGATAGCATCAGCTTCTTTTATTTTGACTTTTAGCACTGTAGTTTCCATAGTCTCGAACCCTTAAACTTCAGTCATAGATAGTCATATATAGCTTTAAATAAAAAAGGAGCTGCTGGAGACTTCTGACCTATTTTTTTTTTTTTTTAATATAATCCAAATAGTTAATTTTCTGTTAAGAAACTGACAGCAATATAATGGGTATCTTCACTGCTGATTGAATTTTTGTTTCACTGAGTTTGTCATTGCTTAATATAGGACTTGATACAGGACATAAACTTCCCATATTTGTTTTTATGATAGAACTTGCCTTCTGTGGTTGTGAGCCATATTTTAAACCCTCAACCAGGAGAGAGAATTTTGGATATGTGTGCTGCACCTGGAGGAAAAACAACCCATCTTGCAACATTAATGCATGATCAGGTAAGAGGAATTATTGAGCATTTCTGTATGAGTGAAGAAAGTCTGACCACTGTTTATTTGCACAGTTTACTTCACTTAGCTGTCAGAATGCACAGATAATTTACAACATCAAACAATTACTATTTGAACGTTCTGCTTACCAGAATATGTATTGTGCTACACATAAGAGTGACTGAAATAGGCACAGACTGTGTTTATCAAATAGTCACCATCACATTTAAAACCTTATTTGCTGCAAATTGACCTTTTGAAAAACGATTTATTTCACTTTTTAAATGTTATTTATTTGTAATCGAAGAATTTGTAACATGCAAGGCAAAGTTACGCATGAATACGCTGAGAATATATGGAAATCAGGGGTTACTACTGTGTGCCAAAAGACTGCATATACAAAAACATACTAAAAACTTCCTAAACCAATTAACTTTCTTCTCAGTAAAAATTATTAATTATGCAGTACAGATATTATTTTAGACTGAATTTCTAGTCTGAATTTGTCATTCTAAGGTAAAAGGTTACAAAATTAAAAATATATTATGAGAAAGTAACAATATGAGAAGAAACAGAAAACATTTAGAGAAAGACAAAGGAAAATAATACACAAGCCAAAAAGAATATGGATATAGGAATAACAATTTCTATGTATGAAATTGCTATATGTAAAATGGAAGACAGAAATGCAGGTTACTCTTTTCTAGCAAAAAGAGAAAAAATGTGTAATGTTTCCTCTAAAAATTTTGTATGGAATTATTATTTTTGTTGGAATAGGGTTATTAGAATATATCAGATGATTATTTAGAAATCTTGCAGTTACATTATGCAGTACTACAGCAGTTGTCTGTGCATTAATGGGAAGGTGCACTCAATAATGATGAGAATGTATTTAAAAAAGACAGGTAGTCAGTTCTGTGACGGTTTACTTATTGAAGTGTTCATCCCTTCAGTATGGAGAGTTTGCAAACATGCATTAGACAGTCATTAGACATTTATTAGATTTATAGAGCTTCCAGTAAAGAATTTCAGTGTGATAAATAAAGGAAGTCTGTAAAAGCATGTATTTCTGTTATGGATTTATTTACATCTGTACTTTTTCCATCTATATATGTACATATTGTATAACTTTGTATTTTACTTTAGTCATTTTAGATATTTTAATTTTGCTTACCTCCAGCTGAAGTAGTAAAGATTAAGAATACAGATGTTGAAATTTATCTGAATTGGTTTTCCTTTTCTAAGTATATAATTTTAATTTAAGATATGAAAAAAACATTTGCTCCTTTAGTAAATTTGCACTGCTTTTTTATTAAGTTCCATTCACAGACTTTCTGTACTAAATTTCCATAGACAGTGTATTAAATCATTAACATTTCAGAAATATTTGAATCAATCTTATATTTTTTTCATGATTTAATTGTAAAAATTAATATATTGTTTTTAGATGAGATAATTGAAATGTAAAATTACCTTGTATGGCTAAGAGCTTTTAAATAGGAATTGGGAATAGTTAAAACTTGAGAATTTATTGTTATCTGGATCCCAGTCTAGTCCACTGTTGTTTTCCAGATATCTTTCAGGAAGTTGTTCTGGCAGTGGCTGGCATGGGCCACATGGGGAAGAACTGTTGTCTTCCACCTCGTTCTTTTTTCTCAGAGTCTCTCAGAAGGACTTATACCATCAGTAGAGCACATGTATAGCACATCTGCTGTTTTAGCAACAATCCTAACTTTCAAGCACAATCAATTCTAGTATGTCTGTGTAAGTGGCTGTAAAGCTGGCTGGTGGAAAAGGACCTGGGGGTGTCAGTCAACAGCCAGCTGAATTTGAGCCAGCAGCGTGCTCAGATGGCCAAGAAGGCCAACAGCATCCTGGCCTGTATCAGAAATAGTGTGTCCAGCAGGATTAGGAAGTGATTGTCCCCTTGTACTCGGCACTGGTGAGGCCCCACCTCAAATACTGTGTTCAGTTTTGGGCCCCTCACTACAAGAAAGACATTGAGGTGCTGGAGCATGTCCAAAGAAGAGCAATGAAGCTGGTGAGGGGTCTGGAGAGCAGAAGTCTTATGAAGAGCAGCTGAAGGAAGTGGGGTTGTTTAGCCTGGAGAAAAAGAGGCTGAGAGGAGACCTTGTCGCTCTCTACAACTAGCTGAAAAGAGATTGTAGCGAGGTGGAGGCCAGTCTCTTCTCCCAAGTAACAAGCACTAGGGTGAGACAAAATGGCCTCAAGTTGCGCCAGGGGAGGCTTAGATTGGATATTAGGAAAAATTTCTTCACTGAAAGGGTTGGAAGCATTGGAACAGGCTGCCCAGGGAAGTGGTTGAGTTGCCATTCCTGGAGGTATTTAAGAGACATGGATCTGGCACTTAGGGACATGGTTTAGTGGTGGACTTGGCAGTACTAGGTTAACAGTTGGACTCAATGATCTTAAAAGTCTTTTCCTACCTAAATAATGTGCAATAGGTTTAATGGTGTCAAGGGAGGAGCAGTGGCACATGGTCATTAAGTGCTCCTGTAAGAGGTGGTTTGGCTCACAGTAGCTGAAGGCTGGACACCATTGACATACCTTAAATCCTTTTTTACTTCTCAGTCCTTGACCTACATATTTGCTAACATGACATATAGTGAAAAGCTTATCTTTACTGTTTGGGGTTTTTTTGTTGTTGGTTTGTTGTTTTTTTTTTTTAAACACGGTCTGTCTGTCGTGTTGCCTTTCCATAAGCCCCTTCAGAGCTATCACCAAGTAGGAAAAAGTTGTCATGTTTTCTCAGCAGGTTCTAATTGCTAAAGCAAGTCTAGTAGAGGTTTTTGGTCTTTGGGGTTTTTGAAGGTAGTATTACTGTTCTGGATTTTACTGATGCTACTGAAAATGTTTTTTCCTTTGTTTTTACAGATTTCATGTAGCATATAATGGTGTGTGTCTGTTTTGGTTTATCTTGTAGAGAAAAAGAGAAATCTTATTCTTACATAGAAGGCGTGACGTATAGTTGTGATTCCCTTCCCCCACCATGTCTAAATTTATTCTAGTATTTACCGTATTTCCCAAAGTAACTTGAGTGACAACTACTGCAAGTATAATAGTGTGTTATGAGCCTGAATAAGCCAGAGGCATGGCTGTGGGCATCGTTCCTCCAAACTGAGCTGTATGTGATCACGTTTTCAACCATCTCCATCCAAATTTAAAACTTGTTAACCTGTTTTCCATGTATTTGAGACTTCTGCCCTCTTTCAAATGGTTACATTTTTACCTAACTTAGTGCTGAGTAAAACAGTTCAAAACAAACAAAAAGAAACAAACAAAAAACCCCACTTGCCAGAAGTCAGACATTATAGGGTCCCTTAGGGAGCGACTGTGTCAACCGGCCAGTGCCAGTCAGAACACACACAGCTTCAGGCTAGTATCTAGGCTAATGCAGGTATCACGGAAAATAGGGGAGAACAAGGCCTACTGGAGTGTGGATTTAAGAATAACAAAATTCTCTAGGGAAAACTAAGCTTCATTCATTACACTGCTCATGGGGGGAGGCGAGGAAATCAGGAACTGCACATCCATTTAATCCCTATGCTTCTGATAAAACTGACAGGCTGAACCCAGAGGGCGGTGGTAAATAGCTTCTTTTCAAGCTGTGATGAGTGGGGTCCCCCAGGGATCAATACTGGGCCCAGCGCTGTTTAATATCTTCATAAGTGATTTAGATGAGAAGATCAAGTGTACCCTGACAAAGTTTGCTGATGACACCAAACTGACTGGGGAAGTGGACACTTCGGAAGGGAGAGCCATCCTGCAGGAAGGCCTGGATAGGCTGGAGGAGTGGGCTAACAAGAAACTTATGAAGTTCAACAAGGATGGGCGTAAGGTCTTGCATCTCGGAAAACATAATCCAGGAGTGCAGCACAGGCTGGGATCTACCTAGCTGGGGAGCAGCTCTGTGGAAAGGGACCTGGGGATCCTGGTGGGCAACAAGCTCAATATGAGCGAACAGTGTGCTGCTGTGGCAAAGAAAGCCAACAGGATGCTGAGTTGCATCAACGAGGGCATCTCCAGCAGAGATAAAGAAGTTGTTATTCCACTCTGTTCAGCACTTGTCAGGCTACATCTGGAATACTGTGTTCAGTTTTGGTCTCAGCTATACAAGAAAGATGTGGACAGGCTGGAGAGGGTCCAGAGAAGGGCCACTAAGATGACTGAAGGACTGGGAAGCCTGCCATATGAGGAAAGGCTGAGAGAACTGGGTTTGTTCAGCCTTGAGAAAAGAAGGCTTAGGGGAGACCTTATCACCATGTTCCAGTATTTAAAGGGTGGCTACAGAGAAGATAGAGACTCCCTTTTTACAAGTAGTCACGTGGAAAAGACAAGGGGTAATGAGTAGAAGTTACTCCTGGGGAGATTACGATTGGATACATGAAGAAAATTTTTCACAATGAGAACAATCAGCCATTGGAATAATCTCCCCAGGGAAGTGGTGAATTCCCCAACATTGGACACTTAAGATTCAGCTGGACAGGGTGCTGGGCCATCTTGCCTAGACCATGCTTTTGCCAAGAAAGGTTGGACCAGATCAACCTCGAGTTCCCTTACAACCTGGTATTCTATGATTCTATGAGTGAAACCTCTTTTTTTATTTTTCAGGGTGAAGTAATAGCCATGGACAAGATAGCTAAGAAGGTCAAAAAAATTAAGGAGAATTCTGAATTGCTACAGTTGAATTGCATTAAGGCATTTTGTTATGACGGAACAAAGGCACTTTCAGTTGAGAAGAGAGAGGATGAACAAGGTAAACAACTTTGATAGCAGTAGCTTTTAGAAGAAAATAGTAATCAGTTTTGCACTAATAGTATTAAACCTGCCACAGGTCTACATGTCCTTGAAATTTTGCCAGATACCTAGGTTGCTTCAGTACTGTGAATGCTCTTTTATTTCTACTCTTTTGTGATTATCAGCTTCTCCATGAAGCAAATACAAAACTCAGACTGTGTCCATATCACAACCTAATATGCTCAAAGGAAACGCATTCCATTCCCAGATAACATCAAAGATTGAAGAAGTCTTAAAGCTTCTTTCATGATAATGTTTAACCCCGTACTCTGAATTGTTTGACTTAGTCTGAGAAAAAAAATATTTTTGCAGAATTGCTTGGCATTTCTGCCTCAGAATCCTCATCTGTAAAATGGGGTTATTAATACCTAACTCCCAGGAGTGCTGCAAGGTTTAGTTCATTCATGTTTGTTCAGCTGTCCAGGGGAAAGTTCTATAGAGGCACAGTGTTTTATTTTAAGTTCATTTCACTTGCTTTTCTGAAGTGCTGTATTTATGATACTGGTTCTGTTCCCATGATGGAACGATTTAAAGGGTATCTGCTGTCGTGATTATTTTTAGTTTGTTGTGCAAAGTATGCTGTTCCTTATCACCCTATTTTGTCCCAGTCACTGGTCAGCCTAATTAGGAATCAGGTTGCATAATTCACCTCTTGTCCCTGTGCCTTGCAGTTATTCCTGCTTTGCAGGAATAAAGGTACTTTCTTAATAGTCTTTCTATGTACATAAAATACTGTAGGTGGTATATAGCACTTATACAGCTGAACAAGAGCTAGCTGTAATTCCGAGAGATCATGAAGGCTTCTCTGTACATCCCTGCAAGTAAGACGTGACATATTTTGAATGTTGTAGTAATGGATCAGAGGTAGATAAATCAGCAGTGCCGAAATACACTCATTTCGTAGTGCTGGAACAAGCTAGGTAGTGTGCAACAAACTAGCAGTAGTGTGAAGTCACCCACTTGTTTTCACTTGTGACCTAACTTGAATATCTGAGGAACAGAAGGAGAAAAGGAGGTAAAGCGTATATATGGCTCTCTTCCTGGTTGGTTACTCACAGATACACATATGGAGCCACTTTTGTCTTGGTGATGCTGAGCTAAGGAGTCTCTCTAGCACTAAGGGCATAGAAACTTTTGGGCTGTTGAACCAGTGGGATTCAGATGAAAGGATAGGCTCTGCATAGAGAAGTTACATATTCCCTTATCTATCCAGGTAACATTAAGAAATTGTTCTTGTCTTCACAATCCTTGTTTACTGAATTACTCTGCTGCCGAGACAGCATGTGTCACACATTAGAACTTGTAATCTTTCATGTAATTGTGAAGTGCTTTATTTTCTACAGATATATATGCATCGTGAGAAATATTATCATATAGACAGTCCAATTATTATTATTTAAGGCAGTCTTAATGGTTAACTACAGGCTTCTCTCAGTAAAGATTTGCACACTTGGCTCAGTTATGAGGTGACTGTGGTTCATTACAGCCTATATGTACAACTCTGTACCCAGCACTTCTGACCAATCGTCTTTCAACATTTTGTTTCTTTACTTTTACATTTTACTTTCCAATTATTAAATTAAGGTTAAAAAATATTATTGCCTAAAGGGATCATATATTGTTTGAAAAAAACAGAACTAAAACTCTTTAGTTTTCTGGGAGATGAAATCTACCACCAGCAGTGCTGAGACTAGTCTCTAACTGAGATTACTTTTGCAGACACCATCTATAGAACATAAATGTTTTATGACAAGGAAGCAGTAACAGTTTCTCCTTATGTATGGTGAAGTCTCAAGGATAGAAACAGCCACATTTTATATTGCTAACTGCTTTTTCCAGAAGGTCCTCCGTTCTTACCAGAGTCATTTGATCGAGTTCTTCTTGATGCTCCATGTAGTGGGATGGGACAGAGACCAAACATGGCTTATTCCTTGACTTTAAAGGAAGTGACTTCTTATCAGCCACTACAGCGCAAGCTTTTCACGGTGGTATGTATTAATCATTGAGTAGATAAGCTAAATTGAACATAAATGCTTTTGCAGCTTCATACCAAAAAGCAGTGTCTCATTTTCCCTACCTTTTCAGCAGAGAAGTAAAGAAGATAGTGTTAGGATTCAGTTAACCTCTCAGCTCCACCATAGCTGTTGTCAATTCACTGGAGCATGGGAAAAGGACATGTGAGCCACAGCAAACAAAAACCCTTTTTTTATTCCTTCAGTTTAATCAAGTTTAATTTATAATAATCACAAGGTTCTAAGTCATGGAGCAGGTCAAAGCCTTTTCTCTACAGCAGCACAGGCTCTCAAAACAGGTAAGTTTGCTGCACAGAACTCCCATGCAGTGGTGCTGTGAGGTACTATATAGAATATGAGATGGAGTACAAAGCCAGGAGGCCATATTACAACTTTTCATGCTAGTAGGAGTGTGCTTGTTCTGATGCTGAAATATAAGATTTCCTGCAACTCGTTTAAATCTGTTTTATATGTATTCGAAGTGAACTTGAATTGCTTGAGAAAGCAGCATAGATACAGCTTCCATGCCAAATATGTGGAAATAGTTGACATCTAATATCACTGATAAAAATATTGCGTATGCATGGTTGGCAGCAGGTGATGAAACACAGAACTAATCTGTCTGGGATAGGCAGAACTGTACGAATAACAAATCTTATAAGGTGAATCATCTCAATGGCATTAATAATGCTGATTTGGAAAGAAGAACCTTTCTAATTTGTGGGATCCTTTACTGTATTCCCTGAGAGCAATTAGTATCCTAATGCCTATTTTAGAAAGTTTGAGTTTAATTAAGTGCTAAGCTTTAATATTATAGCTTAATGGTTTCTTGGTTAATGTTGCTTCATGTGAAAGTCTTTACATGTAAAAATAAGCTGAACTATTGTTTATTTCTCTCTGCAGGCAGTGAAATTGCTGAAGCCAGGAGGTGTTTTAGTATATAGTACATGTACAATTACACTCTCTGAAAATGAGGAACAAGTTGCTTGGGCCCTGAAAACTTTTCCATGCCTCCAGCTTCAGCCACAGGTAATAGTATTTTCAAGTACTTCACACAATCCAGTGAGCTTGTTTTGGCACTGTAAGGTTAACACGCTATATTTACTGTCAATAAATCTCTTTTTCACTGCAGACAATTTTAACTGCTGTGGATAGAACTAACACAAGGATTTCTGAGGCTCATTTAAATCTATTTTCGTTTTTAATTGAGCTTCATTTAGGGAACATTAAGTAGTTTCCCACTGTGTACTGTGGTTGTTTTGATTTACACAACAGTTTTTTAAAACACAACAGGGACAAAAGATAGTTCGGACAGGTTACAGTTTCTCTCACAATTCTTTTTTTAATGCATATATGTTATTTTCTCGTTTCGCACATTCACAGACGAGGTGAAAAATTTTTTATTAACGTTACTGAAGTAGTGAAGTCTTGCATAAAGAATGGGAGATAAATGGAAAGAACCTTGTGTTTTAGGAAGGAAGATTTTATATGTATGAGGGCTATTTTTGCATTACTTAAAGGAATGAAGGAATAACTTTATTTCAGGCTCAGTACCTTGTCTTTTTTGGAGTCAATGTCTACCATTAAGATGTCTGGGAGGAGGTAATATATAGGGAGATACTAGAATTTTTTATGTATACTGCATACATTTAAAAAACCTGTTACTTTTATTAGTACCTTGAGAGAGTTTATCATCAGACCATACGTGTCCCTCTTCCTCTTTGTTGATGTGGTGAGTTGGGTGGGTTAGTTGTTTATGGCCTTGAGGAAAAGTCTAACTGTGATACCCGTTTAGCTTACTTGTGTGTTCTGTGATGACTTGTGTCTGTCTTACGAAATTTAGATGCATCTTTTAACTGAAATTAAAAAATACGTACAAAAGATGTACAATGAGAAATTATATGAAGGCTGCTAAAGATTTAACAGAACTGAAGCTTTTCTTAAAAGATTTGTATGTCAGGGTTCTTCTGCCTGCTTTCTCACCATCCGTTTACTAGGAATTTTTCAGTTCCAGCTATTTCAATTGAAATCACACATTTTACAGCATAAATATTGTTCTCGATAGAATGACAAAGCAAAACACAAGCCCTATGAACTCAAATGCAAGATTAATTCTGGTTTAATAGACTTCTCACTGGTAATATCAGTCTTGAACAAAGCACTATTTTTCATACACAAATGCCATATCTGTAAAAAATAAGCTTTTGCGTATAGTATATTTCAGATGAGATGACACTGAATTGTTTATCCACAGATAGTTTATAGTATCTTATAACTGGTTCCTCGATAATGTAAGCTAAGGTGATCTTTTCCAGCAAACAGGAAACTGGAGTCTAGGGTTGACTTACCTCATGCTCCTTTATGTATTTCCCATATTCTTCAGTCTTTCAGTGCACACCTGCTTTATACCCAGTCCTCTGCCTCCCACTTTCTCACTTTGGCCGCAGATCCTGGAATCATGCTCGGTACAGAAAAAACAGGAGATGGAGCCATAGGTGGTGATGTCGTAGGTGCAGGTTACTGCATGGCAGCGATCCTTTGTCTGCGCAGGCTTACTTCCTCTTAGGGATTTACATAGGAGATATTGTGTATCAGCTTAAATGCAGTAACTTGACTGGAAGGAAAAAGGAAAAGGTAGAGGAAACAGTTGGTCTGTCTTTGAGCAAGTCGCTTGACCCTGTGTAATACTTTTTTCCCTTGACTTTTACCTTTCCATCCTCCTATTACGTTACTTCAAGTCAGTATCCCTGGCTACCTTTGTATGTATATACTCAATATAATATAGTCAGTTTGCAATGGACACCTATTTTTGCCTTTTGACTGGAAAGCACTGAAATCCTGCTGAAGGAAAGGAAGAGAAAGACTGAGGCTCCAGCCTCTTGGGTGCCCAGCTTTACAGCACACTGTATGTAGTTAAGCAACTAACTCGCATCACGTGCTGACTGGGTGAGCTCATGTGTTAGCAAAGTGTGATGGCTCAAAAAATGCTCTTCTGTAGGCTGCATTATAGACTATATTAGACTAGATTTACAAAGGACATCTATTTTTGATATTGCTATGCCAGGTTTTGCACATTTTGCCCTACATCCCTACTGAATGCATTGAAAGAACAATCCAGCTAGGAATTAGATTTTCCCAGGAATCACTATTAAATAAAAAGCAGTCAAGGCTACTCACAAGAAATGCTGAGAAGAGGGCTGTGATTTTAAGCCCTTTTCCTCTCCAGGATTTTGATGCCAAATGTCATCTCCTGAATTCAGATACCTAAGCTGTTCCTTTCTTTCTTTCTCTGCCTCATATACATACACATGTAACAGTAGTCCCATTTACCTGGTCATCTAATTACATGACATCATAGGAAAACTGAAGGTCAGATTTTTCTGCTGCATCATCTTCCAAAATGATGCCTCTTCAGGCAGTAAATTATTCTGGATTTGAGCTTTTGGTCTCTCCATTTGAAGTTTTGAATGTGAATTCAGGTATTTCTACTACTGTTACTGAGTATATTAGTAACTGGCTAAGGAGTCACTATTTTTGGCTTACCTCATAGCTATTAGTCAGTACACAGAAGTGCTGCATCATTTAAAAGTGAAGACCTAAAACTGTTAGAACTTACTGTTGTCTGGTGATAGCAGCTTTCTTGTCATGTTTCAGTCCTTGGCGTAATGAATTGATTTAGACCTGTGTACCTGTCCTCAATAAGTGCTCTAAACTACTAAGCTAAAGTGGCTTAGGTGCACCACCACCTCCTCAAATTACTTTGGACCTTGTATCCATGCTGGTATACATTTTGGCCTGATGGAGGCAAGAAAAGAAGGGCCACATCACTTCTAAATCCTCCCCTGGTGTGAATGATATAAACCTGGCTTTCCACCTTAACAGTAAGGCAGAGCTGCATATACTCGGTGGAATACAGTTAGGGCACTTAAGAACTTTGCTTTTTTTTTTTTTTTTTTTCTTTGTAACTTAAAAAGGAACCTCATATTGGAGGAGAAGGCATGAGGGGAGCTGGACTGTCACTTGATCAGTTGAAGCTGCTGCAGAGATTTGATCCGTCTGCTGCGACGTTGCAAGGAATGGATATTAATTCTCTGCAAGGTTCCAGGGAAGATGATCTGATTTCACTGGCAAATAAGGACTGTATAGGATTTTTTATTGCAAAATTTGTTAAATCGAACAGTAAGTAAGCATTTAGGACCGCAACCTGAAAAAAATAACCCGGGTGAGTCTAAGAACAGTTCAGAGGCGAAGCGCGTTCCTTGCTGCCGCGAGGTTGCCAAGCCAACGGGCTGACAGCAGAGTTGCTATGGCAGCGATAAAACCTGCCGCCTCTTCTGCTGGGGAAGAGCCACAGGTTGCAGGAAGAAAGTTATGGCTGGGGGAAGGGCAGTATCATTTTTAAGTCTCCATTTGCCTTTGTATTTACAGCAGGTCAGCACATGAATGACAAGAGCGTTCGCTGATACTGCTGTCTGCTCGCTCGTTCCTCATGCGAGTCTCTTATCCAGTGCAGCGAGCGTAGGAACGGGGTTTCTCTGGGAGGGGAATAAGCTGCTTTATGAAATGCGAACATACGTAAAATGGATGGGAACTATTGTGAATTTTGGAAAAGGTAGTTTCTATGGAGATTTACCAATAGTTAATGCCTCGTTAAATAGTGCTTCACAAAACACTTTACAAAGAACTGGTTTATAAATTGATACTTAGAACCTCATTTCTCTTTTATTTTAATACAAGCAAGATTCTCTGTACACATAGTATATACACAAAATACGATTAGGCTTTGTAGCATGTCTTTTATAGCAGCATGAATATATTAAACCATCTCACTCTGGGAATGTAAATAAATATTGTTTCAACATCAAACTTCCCATGCATAACTGTATTGGTTCTGAAGTAGCCTATTGGACTGGCTGACAAGTGACAATTTTAAAATCAAACATTTGCAACAGAAGGGGCTACAGTTGTGATTAATATATCAAAAAGACAGAAAACAATGCATAATACCAGCTGAAATGTTGCAAATCACCTTTCAAACAACTAAGAATATTAACTCTTTATTGGTTAGAAAGCATCACCAGCTAAAAATCATATGAAAATTGAAACTGGGGAAGCATGCTAATGAGAACTGACTTAATATGCTGCTCAAAGTTTTAATAATCTATTTTTTTTAAAATGTGTTAGATGAATTTGAAAATTCTGCTTCAGTTCCAGAGATGTTCTCCATTTGAACAGTATTCTCTTTTCTCACTACTGCTGGAACTGACAATAGCACTGAAATTAGAGGGAAAAGGTAAGTAGAATTTAAAAACATAAACTGACATCTGCGTGTGTTTGGTTTTGCCTCTCAATCATCAATTTCCAGTTTTTAAAAGCGTTATCTGAAGTGCTGTCTGTCTTTTCACACATAACTATTTGGTTGGATTAAAAAGAGCGCTACTTCTTTCATAATTTACCTTTATACTGTCAGAAGTGCTTTTGTATTCGCTCGCAATCAAAACAATTTATACAATCCTGTTTCTCAGTAGTCTGGTTGTTTACTTATATTTGCTATAAATGTTTTGATAGAGTATGTTTTCTACTGTTCTTAAATAAAACAAACGTCCCTTCTTCTGTTCTGCCAAGGTTGACTAGTACGTCCTCTGTAAGGCCTACCCTAGCAGGACAGGAGGATGGACTTCTTGTCTACTACTTGTTTACTTTTGTTGGTCACTCCTTGCCATTAACTACAACATGCCTAAAGAAGATCATTGTGTTTCATCAGCAGTCAGACTATAATTTACAGTCTTTTTCGTCTAAATATGGCTAGAAATAATTAGATGGTAACAAAAGGGATTAGTCTTTTATTGTAAGTACGTGTTGAAATCTTTAACTCAGTGCTAGTAAAGAAGCACTTTCTTTTTGCAGAATATATAAATTCTGTAAACATTAATCAGCACACATAGACTATAAACTGAAATTTGTGTATGCATATAAAGTAAAGAACTGTGCCTCCAGTTTCAGTAACAGGATTTGTGCAATGCTGAATTTGAAACAATTGAGATTTCTGAATTTTTAGTGGAAGGTTTGTTGAGACTTTCCCAAATTTCTTTAGTTTTGAATGATAAACAGGCTTTTCAAGAAGGTGATCACCCTTGATTTTATATGACAAGTTTCTTTGGGGGGAAGTAACTGACTTGTATTTGATTCCAGTGTAATTGCAGACCAGACTTAACCTGACAAAAATTACTGAAATCTGAACTTTAACTACTAGAGTTGTTTCTGCAACAGTCAACTGCTAGACTTAAAAGAACACTTAGCATATTAAAGGAATAAGCCTCATCAGCTCTTTCCCCTAGGCTCCTCTCTCTGTTGGTAATGGGAGGTGGACGGAGAGACTTCTCCGTCAGGCAGTTCAGAACAGAAACTCATTTAGGATGCTCCAAATCATCCCTTGAAGGACCCAGTGTCCTTTCTTAGACTATAGGCTTGGCTAAATTAGATGACTGAAGTTGGATCAATGCCCTTCTTTTTTTTCTTTTCTTTTCCAAGAAGGAATATTTTGTCATTGTCACAATTTTGATGTATGGTGCGTATATATATATCTTAATATATAATAGGATTACTTTCCTGATAAGGATGCTTTACACACTGAATCATTATGCTTCAGTGTTTGGTGCTGAAGCACAATTGAATATATTTATATATTCAATATATATATATATAATATATGAGATATTTATATATTAAATTGAAAAAAGTTATTGTCATTGTAATGAAAGATTAACCCTACAAAACAGATAGATTAGGCATGCAATCAGATCCTGTCTTTAAGAAAGTCTGAAAAGTAGTTTTCGCTATTTGCAGAAATAGCGATTAGTAATAGTGCCAAATCTAAATATTTATCTTGGTCAATATAAAGATATTAAAATAGGCAGCCTTGTACAGTATGAAATTATTATACAGCTTTCAGTGTCATGGAGTCCACCAATTTTTAGATCATAGGATTTCATATGCTTTTTAAGGAAAAGGGAGTATTTTAGTAAGAAAGAGGCTGGTGATGGTGATCAATAAGAAATCACTTTGGAGTGGGTAGTTTAAAATATAAAGAACCTTCTTTTTATGTTTAATTGTTAACTAAAAAATTTATGAGCAAATCCAATTTTGTACTGCTAGAATTCATTGCAGAGTAGGTATGCATGATAGGTAAAAGTGGTAAGAATAAAGTAAGAAAAGACAACACGAATGAGTTAGAAGAACCAGCTTAATCTCTATTATATCTGATACGAATCTTTTTTGGGGCTGCGTAGGAACACATCTCTAGGGTGGTGGTAAGTTATAAAAAGAAACTGTCTATAAAACTACCGTAAGCTCATATGTAACAGTTTGTTATATAAAAGGGGGGAAATAAATTATAGACAAATTGCCAAGCAATAAATTCGATTGAATAACATTTGATTAAAAACATTCACAATAAAAATGGTATCCACATATTTTACAGATGATAGAAGAACTAAAATTTGGTGAAAGATCTGCAATAAAGCAATAAATATAAGTAAATATACACCAGAAATGTTATATTACACTCTGAAAAATAATTTCTCTGTTCTTCCTCTAGACTATGTAATAAAGTTTTTTTGCAATGTGCTTTATTTTCATGGAGGGAATAGAATTAAAGTCAAAAGCATTTGGGAAATAGCTTTCAGCCTGATGTGTAAAGCAGTCCGAGGTCAAATGTAACCACAAACCAAAATAAATCTTGAAGAGGCTTTAGTAACCAACACAGGAGGTGGTTTACACTCACCTTTTTACTTTGGACAGACACTGATTAAAAGCAATCATACCACTCACTGCATTCCAGCTAAGGGAATGATAACGCACCATATTAAAACCTCTGCAGTTGTCACAGAATGTGAATATGAGTTTACAAACCAAGAGAGCTTAAAAATTATTGATATTACTAACAAAATCCCAAAAGACAGTAAGTATTGAGGGGCGGGGTATTAGAGCTGGGCAGGAGCTGCATGTATAGGATGAGCAACCAGATATGCAGAGAGAAGTGAAGAGAGAAGGTCTCTCCTTTTATTCAGGGTTTGACGAGTGGGATTTCGTTTCCTTATCCTCCACTTATGAGAAGGGCTATAGGTTAAGAGTTTACAGATTTCTGTGAAAACAGGTACTCCACTCACGCTCATTGTAGCTTTAAAACTGGTCTTCGTTGATTAGGGCCAAATCCTTAGGAGAAACTATCATCTATTTAATTTTACACCTTGCGAAGCAAAAATTGTGGAACTCTTCTCAAATTCTGAACTCTCGATGCCATACACAGAGTATGAATTCACGAGTATTCTAGAAAAGGGTTTTATGGATCTGTAAATTTTTTAATTTCTAGGCTGTAATTTATGGATCAATTTTAAGATAGTTTCTTTCATCTCTTAACTCCTACTGATGCTGCCTTTGTGCACAAACCTGTTGGCTTATTCATCCACACTGTCCCGTCTCTTAACAAGTCTGGAGGCTGTTACTCTCACCTCCTTCCAGTCCCTCCTCAAGAATTCTTTCTTCCGTGATGTGTGTGTGACACTAAACAACTGATAAAGGATAGGCTCGGGCTGCTGAACAGCACTGATGTGTATTCATTTGAAAAGACATACAAAAATAAGGTTAACATCTAACATATATACACGTAAATGTTAAAATGCATCCCATTACTTCCATATACTGAAATTCTTTAGAAAAATATAAAGCGAGAGCTGACAAGACCTATGTATCACTTAACTATTTTATCTTCCTTCCCTTCCTTGTGTCTCGCTGGTTTTATCATCTTTTTAGCTCATTTGAATAGAAATTTTACAGGTTGTTTTGTACCACACATACATAAGAAGACTCTGGAGCTCACTGGGACCTCTACCATTCCTCAGATTCAAAGCTCCTGAAACCAGATACAGGAATATAAACTCATTAGTATCCTAACGCAAACAACAATATTAAACTTTCTATTGGCAAAATTTTGCAAAGACATTTCATCACAATAACCTTTGATATGTCCTCCAGTTGGAGTATTTTTAAAGCTTCTTATTGAAATAATTCTGTTAAAGTGCTTTTCAAAGTAGTGCTCAGCAGGCAGGTGGTATTGTGCAATATGTGTAGTACAAGCTCACATTACAAATTATTTGTCATTCTTAAAACAGTAACTGAAGGAAAGTCTCTTAGCAAGGCTCATAAAACCCTACTGAGTGAGTCTGCCTAAGAAATGCATGTGTTTGTTAGTATGTTGTCTGTACATAATTAGTAGTTCTATACAAAACACGATTCTTTCGTTAGCTGGATTGGGACGTGCCTTTTTTGTGAGAAGATATTTATATTCCATAAATCAATATATAGGCCATACTTAATACTAGGGCTTGGACTATACTCTTTATTTTCTTGTTTATTTGTCTATACATGACTACCTACTCCATGGTTTTCATACACTCTTCAGTGCTTTGAAATTCTGCCAAACATTCCTTAAAAAAATACTTTAAGAAAGGTGGAAAATAGAGTGTCTGGAGCAAAAGTTAAAAAAAGAGAAGAACAAAAAAATTCAAAGTATTGAAGTGGAATCCATAGATCACTTGTTGGAGGACATAGCTGTCATGTAATAGTTGCAGGGAGCAACCGCATTTACTGAAGTTGGAAAAATAGCTAAAGCCAGGCTATATAGAGCAAGACAATATACCTTCTCTTTCCATTTACACGTGATCTGATATGATTCAAACAACAAAGCCTTTCAATGTTGTTTTCCCCTGATACCCTGAAAATCCACCCATATCAAAAGCCACTGTTTATATAGTCTTATATATCCATTTAGAAATACAACAGGTCTACTTACCTATGCTTCCTTTGTCTACAAAGTCTTTTAGTGTTGTTTAAAAAAATGCTGAAAACTTTATGTCTAGAAAAATACCCTTGTCCTTGTCTTCCCCACAGTTCATCCTTTGAGCCAAATACTACCCTTGAGTAACCACAACAGTCAGCAGCACTGGGAGGAATGGCCAGATACCCGACAGCAGAATTTCGCACTCTTATGTTGTTGTAGAAAATGCATATAAAGCATCGGGGAGAGGGGCAGAAGAGGGAGAGGGAGGACAAAGTATAAGGGAGTTAAACTGAATTGCTTGGGTGCTGGAACAGGAGACTGGAGAAAACGTGCACCTGCCATATGTCTTATCCATTTCACTAAAATGATATTCAAAATCAGGCAATGCTGATATTTCCAGAATTAAAATAATAAATAAAAAGAGCTTCCAGCTAAATTAATTATTAGCCCTCTACAGTCTTTATATAATGTGCTATTTACAACGAAATACAAAAAGTATTTCATTCATACAGTTCCTACAAAGACTATCTGTGATGCAGAACAGCTTTTACACTAGGCAAGGGTATGGAACCTGTAGTCAAAAATAATAGTGTATTTCCCCCCACTTACCAGTGCAACAGGTGTTCAATGCGAAACAAACTGTGTTCACTCCCTTCGATTTCAATGCAGTTTTCTCTAGCAAGCTCATAACAGTATTTTGCCACAGTCCTTTTTCTAAGCTCTCACCAGCAGCACAACAGTTTAGGTGAAGGAAAAACAGTGAGCTGGCTGCAAAGTGGGAATGCAGAGGAATTGGCAAGTGTAGAAAAAGTGGAGAAGCTACAAAAATTTATTTTCCAACAAAATAACTCTCCACAGGCTGTGTAAACTTTTCTTACTAAAACAAATACTCTAAAACACAAAGATTTTACATTTCCAGTGAAACACTCACAGTAACATTTGCCTGGTTTTACTCTCCTGAAGTCTCGACAAAGAGCCAGCAGATTTATGCTTTCTCAATTACCTGGGTCGGTAAACTCCCTCGTATTCCCTGATTGCAATTTGGATTTTTAAATTGGTAGAGAGAATGAAGAAACAGGCTTGTTGGGCTTTGGAGTAACCTTTGTTTTCTTCAGTAGATTCTCACGCTGCGCTGCCTCACGTGCACAGGCACACGTACGCCCATCCACCCCCCACCCACGCACATACACACCTCTGTCATGTGTGCTCTATTACTCTGACGATAGAACAAAGATTAAGCTGCGTCCGTTGCAATTTTGTGACCTGTACAGAGAAGAATAATTTAGAGTGGTAAGTTCGTTATCTTTCCCGTAAATTTAAAATGCAAAATTGGGTTTGCAAGGACAGTGTAAGGTATAAGAGTTAGACCCTTTATCTCAAGCACTCATTCGTATTTACAATAAGTATAAGCTTTCTGCTACAGAAGAAAAAGTATTGAGGTTGAACACTGTTACAGATTTCCTAAATGAGGCTAGTTCCAGTTGCCAGTAATTCAAAAGCAAATCTGCTGACTTGGCATTAGGACTCTAAAACAGTGTGATCAAACTTATATAGTAAGAAGGTGTCTGCAGAAATAACATTTATAAACTGTATATACAGTACACAGTACCAGTACATAGAAAATAGATTCTGACTTTATGATCCCCTGGCTGTAAGGCAAGACTGAATTCTGTCTTCAAATGGAGTCCACCAGAGGTATAAGCAACAGATAGTGCCTCTTAAATCAATATGCAAATCAAGTGCATACAAATTAAAGATCAGAGCAGACAAAAAGGTTTAGATTTTTTTTATGTGCTGATTCTGGCTTGCTCAATACACGGGAAGTTATTAAACATCAAATGTACCTTTTTTTAAAAAACACTAACACCACCTTGATGGCAACAGATATTGTTCAAGTGGCAGCTACCAAAAAACAGCTTGAAAAATGGCATAGTACAACATCAGGAGCTCTGCAGTTGTACTACGCTAATTCATATAGCACTAACCAGAAAAATAAGTATATGAATATTCTATTTCATGCTATTGCTATGCAAGCAACAGCAATACAAATCAGCATACAGAAGGATACCATATGTTCTGCAATGAAGAACCCAAAGATATTTTCAAGGGGCATCGTTACAAGACTTCAAAGAAACACAAGACTGCCGGAGGCAAAAGTTACTGGCGGATGTAAACATCCCTGTTCCATTCTCCTGCGTCGTTACGTTTTTTCGATATCACTTCCCCATCCTTGTCACAATATTGGTCCCTTGATTTATGACGACTACGCTGTTTGTTGCATTCATTGTGGTCCTGCTCGCGGTCCCTCTCCTTTGAGCGATGCCTTGATTCTCTATGTCTGTGATCACTGCTCCCGTGGGACTCGTCTCTGTGATTGTGATCCCTGTGAGAATCATAGTGGTCACCGTGCTCGTGTGAGTAGTCCTCCTTCGGCTCTACGTAAGCCGAATCTCTGCTGTCTTGTGTTTCTGAGTCAAAAGTTTCTTGCCTAGAAAGGCCTCTGACACCACTGCGATGGTTGTGGTGTTGGCTTGAGGAAGAGCGATGCTGGGATTTCTTGATGGGTTCAACGCGTGCTTCCTCTTCAATTTGTGAACCGCTGCATTCAGCGACTGAATGGTCATTCCTCTGGTCTCCTTGAGATCCCTGCTATCACAACCAGCAGTAAGTTCACGTACATGAAGTACACGTTTAAAAACCTCCCCAATACCAAATTCAACTAGAAAGTATCATGAAACCGGTAAAATTGAAGTACACAACAATCCACTTTGAATCTAAGCTAGAAAAAAAAACCACATTAGAATTCAACTTTTACTGAAAACTCAGTATTATAATACAAACAATTCCTTTCACTCTCATCAGAATGGAGAGAATGGAAAGTGGCACTGGGGTTATTGTGTGACACTTTCTCGTCTCCTGTGATGTTCTGACTCTTCCAGTTAGCAATAATTGCCTACCACACTCCAGACAAAAAGAGAGCATGCAGAAGCAGGACAAAGTGCGGAAAAATTGGGAGAGGACGTATCGTGCCAGGAGAGGGCAGGTATCAGTTGAGAGTTTACAGATGCCTGCTTGGAAACAGCCATTATAGGAAAGTGATTTTAGAGGACTGAGGAGGTGGATTCCAGCAGAGATTCCAAAGTATGAAACCTTGGCTCTTTTAGAGTAGCTTTTTTTTTTTTTTTTAAAGAAAAAGAATGCAATCGAATCTGGTATGAATAAAGTTTGTATTATGATACTAATAGTATCACTGACCTTCTGGTTTTCTCAGCAATAATTCAATTTCTTCGTGGTAATGAAAAATTAAACTTTGACCTCATAATTTTAAGAGCTGAAGAATACAGACCATTGCCAAGGAAAGCAGGAGGAGAGCGATATTATCACCTAAAGAATTTCCTAACACACCACTACTATTAAAAGACTGAAATAAAAATTACCGGGTAATATCAAACCTACTCTTCACCAGCATAATGCTTTGAAATCACTGCAAAACGAACAAGTGGCATTATTTAGCACATTTGGGGGCTTCATTACATTAATGTGCTTTTATTCCCAAACCACAGCCAAAGATTTTTCAAGCTTAATTGCAAAATTTTAAGAAAGAGTTTATGGTGAAATTGAATTATCCTTCTCACATGAGGTGAAGAACGTCAAGACAAAATCACCTCTACTGGCACAAAATTAAGGTAGGTTTTAACAGAGTTATACAGGCATTTGTTTGTGAGACTGTTCTGAATTTATCAAAGTTAGTCTAAAGTTTGCCCTCCTATGTTCAGAGCTGTCTAAAAATAAGGATTGCCTCCAGGGCAGCTCACGGACATATCTTCTTTCAGTCTTTCTATGCTGTGGAAAAGAGCTAGGGGAAGCAGGAAATTTTGTCCTTCAGCTACAGATCCTGGCAGGTGGGTTTCCTAGCAACCCAAAAAGGAAAATGACAGGAAATTGGACAGGAACAAATCTGTATTTTATCAGAAATTTCTAAAAAGCAACATGCTTCGAATCAACAATTTGATAAATTTGACAAATCGTCATTTTCTAAGACAACATTTTGTTCTGTAAACTTCCCAGCCACTAGCCGGGTTGCTCCATGTGTTCCTAATTTGAAACAAATGGTATAGATGAGTACAAGGTAACAGAAACGGCGGTCGAATTTCTTTTTTGTTCTTGCTTTTATGATTCTCAAGATGATTCTGATTTGCCAGAAAAGAAATGCAGTAATTGTAAACATGAATAGATGTGTTCAAGGTGAACAGAAATGACTCAACGGAGGTGAATTATAAATGGAATCACGTGAAAAGCTAAAGAGTCGAAAGCAGTGCCTGTTTTGGATGTGTACACACATTTTTAATAGGTCACAACCATGACTGTTTTTAAGGCACGTAAACTGGGTACACACGTGAAACCCTTTAATTCTCATATGGTCAAATGCCAAATATGTATGTACCTATATATATAATTGTGACTAATAAAATCTGTCATTGCTGTGGTTTGAGAATAAACTCAAAATTTGAACCAGCTTTGCCAGCTTTGAAAGGAATGCTACTTTTACAAACTCGGATGCATCTTCTCTGCTATGACAAGTGCACGCGGAGGAGCACGATCAATAAATTTAGAACCAAGACCTTCCATTTCAGAATAGTGTTAGGCTACTGGGATTTATGGGCAAATTCATTGACAGTAACTTTCCCTATATATTACAGGGACACTGAGCAGGTAATGTTTGAATCTGGATTCAGATCCGGCTTGCGGTTCATAACCAAATTAGGGCTTTGCATTGGATTAGATTCCAGAGTCTAGGAATTTTATGGCCCAACTTCACAAGGTTTTTTGCCTAAAATGGAGAAAGTTTGAGATCAGCCCATTTCATTATTCAGGCTGTAATTTCAAAGAAGCAGGGGTTCTTGGAAAGAAGTTTAAGCAGTGCAGAAAGAGGAGAGAGAGAGATCTGTGTCCACACAGTCAATTTGGCTTGCTCCCTATTTCCATCCGGATCGCCTACACCATATGCGTCTGCTCCAGTCTTCTTTTTGGAATTGGCCAACTATTTCCCTACAAGAGGAAACCTGAGAACAGTTGTCAGGACAGTTTGCTCCAAAGCTCTCCATCAGATAGACAGGAGGTGTATGGTCTTCACCGACTTAATTTTAGACAGTCCCAGGAGGCCTCACGCCTTCAAGCACCTTGCCCCATGCAATGCACACAGTCAACATCATGCTATAAAAATACTGCTCTGGCAGCCGGCAACACAAACCCCTCATTACAATGTACACCCGGGACCGAAAAAACACAGAAGCCAATTACATCTCATGGCAAAGGGGTGCTGCGCTGGACCCAGGGGACAATGACTCAAATGCTGTGCAGTGCGGATGTGGCCCCTCCAGGCCAGATGGCTGGTGGTAGGGTTTATCTCTGCAGAGCAGTCCACAAAAATGGCAGAGACATAGACTTAAAGTCTATTCTCCAAGTAGAGGATCTTAATGCTTTTGAGAGAATGGGTTCAGCCACCGTGATTAGAAAATAAAGCCACTCTATTCCAAGGTGGTGACAGGCTCAGGTTTGAGACGTCAGCTGAAAACGTACCATGGGAAAATGAAACAAAAGGAACATAAAAGTTCTGTGTTCCATAAAGGACCCCCATTCCTTAGCACTTTTGGATTAGTAGACCTACAAACAAACTGTGAAACTGCAAATACATTCTCATTTTCAGTCCTTAAAATAAAAAGACGTTAATTTGTAAGGAGATAGCACAACATTCAGAGAAATGTTATTAAAACTCTGTATAGTTCCTCCAGAGAATGTGGTTAATAAAATGAGTAAGTAAGTGAACTATCAATCCACACCCGAAAGGCATAAAAAAAAACTTGAGCAAAATAATAAACACGTCTACAAAGCAAAGGAAGTTTATCTAGCAAGTCTGCACACAACAATACTGAATTTCATACTCAGAAATTCTTGCAGCTCACAACTTTTTCAGGGTGTTTCAGCTCTGAGGACAGAAAAAAAGGCAGAAATGAGCTATAGCTTACGGTCTCTTTTCCTGCAACTGCTTTTGAAAGCAAAAGGAGGCGATACCCTGCAAGGCAGCTGAAGCAATTGTTCTTGTTAAAGAACAAACCTGTCAAGTCTGTGGTCTTCTAATGGAAAATAAATTCTTTGAGACAAAAAATTGTTTTGAAAGACCATAAAAACAAAAAGCAAATCTTTGGCATTTTAATTTGGGTGTAGATTTTTTTTTTTTTATTTATTTTATAAAGAGAGGCATTTTTCTTAGCCAAAGTTACAAATTCTAACTGGCACACATATGTAACTTATGTGCCTATATGGAACTTGGGTAGAAATTTAGATGTAGTAAGCCATTATTGGAGGTGGGACAGATGTTATTTAAGCCCCACTGTGATCTTTTCAGCCTCAAGGTGTCACTCACTATTTAAAATGAAGTCATCTTTAAAGACCTCATTTCATGCCATGCAATATGTATACAAAGAAGAGTATCTCCTCATGCTGAGAAGCTTAATACAATTATACAAAGCAAAAGTTGAAGGAGAAATGAGAGGATACAATATGCCCAAAGTCAACAGGCGGGACAGTGCGGAGGTGGGAATAAAGCTCGTTTTTCCCAGCTCGCTAGACAGTACCCTCGCTGTTCCGAACATACGGCCTCTCAAGGTCTTTCTGCACAATGTGCAGTGGGACTCAGGTTTTATGTAAGAGTTTGGTTTGAAGGAAGTATATGCTTTTCACAGCAATGGCCAGTGAATAAAAGAACAAAGGAAACACTGGTAGGGCCACTTTGACCTTGAGACTTCACTAATACAGTCAGTCATTCTCAACTCGATAGCCTGTGGGAGGGTAGGAACAGATTCCCTCCAACATTTGTGGATCTGCTCTGCACGTAACCTAATTTGTCACGCAGGGCCCCTGGGGCTGGGATTTGCCTATGGGCGATACTGTGCCCATCAGTCAGGGAGTTACCAGAGGCTGTAACGTGCATAGTATTAGCCCAGTTTTATTCCTCTGATTGGATTACACATGGCCAGCTATAAAAATGCTTGTGGCTGGTACACATATTACTGGCACAGTGGTGTCCTGGGCACAATGAAATCTTAAGTATTCCACTTCACATCACCATATGTTTTCAGTCAGGCTGGCTTAGTCCTTGGAATCAACACCAGCCCCCTAGTCAATATGCAAACACATGCTACTGTGAATACAATAGCCGTAACAATACTGTGCCTGTATTTGCTTTTTATACTGAAAATGGGTGAATATCTACTCAAAAAGCTCTTACTCTATCAACAACAGTAAGACATATTCAGCACATTCCAATGTCAGACTACCACTGTGCTTTGGAAGAGAAAGAAGTTGATAGAAAAAACCCAAAGAAATGGCATAAAAACTGTACCTGTAAATTAATATTTGGACCTGGGCTAATAGGAAGAGTGGCTGTTGCAAGTGTGCGAGTGAGAAGCTGGTTAGGAGGATTGCTGCTGGGTGGATGTGTGGCCTTCCAGTAGGCTTCCAAATAGTCAGCAAGGTGCTCACAAGCGTCTTCAAGCTGGTTCTCATCAAGAATTACATCAAACATTTCCTGATAAAGGAAAGGTTTTAGTGAGAATAACCACCAGCTAAAGGCAGATCAGCTACAGACATTGATGACCAGACTTGCCATTCATCAAAAATGAACCACGTTTATAATACTTATGTTAAGATATTTCACCCTTTTGGGTTTGTTTTGTTTTTAATGCAATTGATAAGAAAGACAGCAATCATAACTAGCACTAAGGTTACACTTGCTAAAGCAAGTCCTCCTGACTTCCACTTAGTAATGCACAAACAGTCAATGAAGACAGGAAGACGCAACTTGAACAAATCTTAAAACTCAAATATCCAGAATGAAAGTTAAATATCGAAGTTTTTAGCTATTGGAACAATATGGAATGGCAAGAAAAGGGATTCACTCCCTATATCTAGAATAACTATGAGAAAACTAAGACAAACTAAACCCAGTAACTAATAAGAGTAAGAAACATAAGTAATACAGATCATCCAGTTTCCAAGTGTTGTACGAATATTAGGTAAGAGATTAGTCACATGGTCTAATCTTAGGCATCTAAAGTTAGGAGGTGACTCTCCTCTGATCCCTCCCTGGTCAGGGAGACAGAAGTCCTCCTGAAGGCAGCTTTGAGAGCCTACGCAGGTCTCTAGCACCGATTTCCTGGGGACCTGAGCAGACTGGTCTCTTAACTGAGATGCCTGAACTTAAATGATGAAAACATCCCCCTCACTCAGCTCTGTAACTAAAGCAAATTCCCATATCTGCAACTGAACCGAACCTTCATCTTCTGGTCTCTTACCCATACTCACGACAGTCGAGTATGCAGGCAATAATGCTTGCCATGTTTAAAACACAGCTGGGGTCTCATCATCTCCACTTTATAGGTGGAAGTTGAAAGAATTTGCCTCGGTGCTCATCAACGGAATAACTACAGAACTCTCAGCTGCGCTGTACCCCACAACTGGGACCAAGAATGTCAACAGCGATGGGCTGTGGTGACATATTCCCAAGGGGAGCTACACAAACCACCAGCCTAAACTTAAACTGCCAGAGATAAAGCACAGTCACTAAGAGGGTTCATTTTTAGATCACTAACCCCAAAAGATTTATCAAGTAAAACAAACGCTCAGCTTGTGTGAGCAGTAAAGGTAGTCAGCACACACCCTAATAAGTGCTTGTGACTAGGACCGGTTTGCCCTGGCACCCTTGTGCAGAGCCCTGAGACCTCAGATGTTCTGCAAAAAAGCAATAGTGAAATATGGCCAGAAGAGGGCAAACATTCCCAGAAATTATGTAATTAACCTCCTGCTTCAAAGGAAAGGCACCTTTCAAAGGCCAGACATAACAGTAACTCACGGGAGGACACTGTGCCAGTTTATCAGCTGCCACCATCTGAACATTAAGGTGTTTGGCCTGAGATTTCCCTCGAGACTTTATTAACCTCTGTAAAACCTGGAAAAAAGAAGACATTAATAAAAGTGATCGGGTTTGGACTTAATGTACATATATAATCACTTAAAATGTTTACACTTTTAACTGTCCACTTGAGCAGATCAAATGCTTCATTTGCTGGCTTCAGGAGCACTTCCCATGCTGTTTACATCCAGAACAAGCTAATTTTCATTTACTTCCCAACACCACCTTTCCTCTTACGAGCACTAAAAAGTTCCCCTCCTATTTCCCTCTGCTGCTTCTGGTTTTATTTGCTTCTAAGTTGAAATTCTTTAATTGTTCTCCTGAGTTCTTCTCCCATAATTCCTTCTTCTCTTTCAAATGCCTCTTCACAAGGTCTCTGCAGGTTTTTTCACAGAATGAAAAAGCACATTACCAGGAGATGTTAAAGTTTACCGATCAGTCGGATATTCATTATGTGAAAATCCTTCTTTAATTTCTGTATTGTTTTGATTTAACAAACTGCTAGCATTACTTACATGACTGATACTAAAAGCACGATCCCGATTCCAAAAACCATTGGAGCTACAGCTTCTTTTCCAAAATGGGTTTTGGTAACACCAGAGCTAAGATACTTTTTTTAATTAACAGTATTTCACCATCCAAAGGAGGGCAATAACAATATATAGCACTGAACTTTAATGACGACATGTGATTATCTGCATTTAAGACCAAAAAAAGGGGGGGGGGGGGGGGGAGAAACAGCATGAATATCAGTAAAATGTTTACCTTAGGAGAAGAAATCTTTACGTATACTATAATGGGAGCCAGAGAGGTTTTGCTTAGTTGAGCTGGGTGGTTAATGGTATCAGCATCAAGCACTACCAACTGCAGTGTCCTCGCTAATTCAAAAATCCGCTCAATTTCGCTTTGAACTTCAGCTGCAGATAAGGAGAAAATTAGACTTAGGAAAATATTAAAAGGCAATTAGTTTTAAGAAACGTGAAAATGTTGCGGACTGGTGTGTTGCTCGTCCTCAGGTTGGCAGAAATTGTTAGCCGTGCACGTCCCCGGCACGCTAGGGAAACGAATGCAACGTTAACGAGAGCCTTTTGCCTCCAGTTTGTTGCCCTTGCAGGCAGCGCTGCCTCCATCTCCCACCCCCGCTGCTTCCTCCAATCCCAGCATAGAGAGACACTTTCTTACAAGACCCCAGTCCATGTATGTAACAAAAAAGAAAGGGGGTAAGAATGCCTGCTGCATCACATGGTAATCTTACTAGGCCATTAATTTCCTACATGTAAATAATTTAAACTCGGACTTTAATCTTACATAGTAATCAATTTGCTCAAAGTGGAGAGACCAAGATATGCACTAAGACATACTGAGGGGTCTATATTAGGAGAAGCTCCTGTTTCTCCACTTACATCAACTTATAAAAGGTCTGGAAAACAGAATTTCCTTCATATACTGGCCTCAGCATGGTACCATGTTAAAAATTTGATTACCATGTGTAAAACATTTTAAAAAAAATAATAATTCAATAATCCAAATAATGCTATGGTATCCTCCTCACAACTCCAGGAGTTCTGGAAAGGTGATTGTCCCAGAAAAAATCATTTTGTCTTCTGGTAACTCATGCTGCCAGCTCCTCAGCAGTAGTTTCCAGGGCAAACCTCTCCAAGACAGATGGACTGCTTCCACTTTCACAAGTGGTATAGAAACTGTCGTCATTCCCAAATGAAACAAAACTAAATCTTATTATAGCAAAATCATCCTTGAAGTGGAATCACATTTTCCTGCTCAAATCTTGCTATAGGCTGACTTCACAGAGGAATTACAGAAGTTGGGTGATTTGTGCAAGTCTATAAAGAAAGTTATAGAGCCAGACAGGATTGTAATTCATATAGGTTTCCCTTTAAAGGTTGTGCACACTCCATGAACCAAAACCAGATTAGATATCTAGCCCATTCAAAGTAAATATTAGAAGATAACCAACAGAAACTTAAATGTGAACAAGAGGTACCAAAACCTGATTTATTAGAGAATTTCTTGAAATTACACCACCAGCATTTTAGCTATTATGCTGGCACAAGCGTTATGTTTGCTTGAAAGCACAGCCTATCTGATCTGGCTAGAGAGAGTTTTCTATAGCAAATGGTCTCTTTCAAGAGGTGTTGAAGAGACTGATTTTTGTTATCTTAGAATAGCAACTGAATAAATTTGGTACCATAACGTTGCAAAATTTCCAAGAGAGAGCAAAGTATCCCAGCTAGTCTCCATTTAGCTCAAAGTCTTTGGATTCCAAATCACTAGGTGACTAATACAATCATTTTATAAATGAAGTAACATCTTAAATGGCAGTCAGAAAATCTATATATGATGCTCTCTATTGGAGGAAGTTGACATTGGTTTGGATCTATTAGAGATCACCTCCATCTGTTTGTAGTTATCTTCAATTTTGGCTTTGTACAGACCAATCAGTCTTTTACAGCAGAGAACATTGCGAGATGTGCACGGCCTGCTGGTACGGAAAGCACTGGTGCGTGCTTTCCTGCTTGTCGATAAAAGCACTATGGCCCAGCTGCTGTCTGAATTAGGACCACATTTTTGAAGACAACTTCTGTTGCTTCTTGGCACATTCATGATTACATTTTCTGCAACTTCGTTACGCAGAGATATTGTTGGAATTACTGAATTCCATTCTCTCAGTGATTTAGTAGAAGAGAGTCAATAGTCTATTCCTAATTTAAGTCCAAATGACAACTAGAATAAACATATCAGAGATAATTTGTCATACTGTTCTGATGATGAGTTTGGATTGCTTTCCTGCAATTTCAAACCCGGCTCAACACTTCAGCCAGAATAACAATATCAGTTAATGTATCATTTTAAGACCATTCCAGACTGCTAAAAACCCTTGTTCAAGACAACTTATAACCAGCAAAATCTGTCTTTTTGCTAGTGTATCAAAATTTTGTCTGGGGAAGCAATATTTGCTACACTGCTGGAAGCTCTTTTCTGCCAGTATAGAGTACATCTCTGTGAACTGCATTTCCTGCTGTACTCTTTGAAACAACCCTTTGCCAGGGCAGAGTATGCCTCAGGGTATCTTCTATTGTGAAACGTACCCAGGGCAATTACTGCAGGTAACTACGGTCCTATGAACCAATAGTTTCCACCTGAGTCCAAAGACAGCGAGATATCTTTTCCATCAATTAAAAAGTATTTCAGTATTTATTTTTCTTAACTTGGGTATAAGAGAAAAGTTCAAGGAACTACGCTGCAGAGTTGATGAACTAGTATGTTGTGCCTCTACCTCTCCAGTCAAGAATGGATGGAAAAAATCCCACAGAGATTACTGAACAGGTTCTGGTTTCCCATCCCTCAGAGTACTTCGGCTTCTGGAAAAACCTGCATTTTGCTTGAAATCTTCCTTCTATTCTAACCTTATACTACACATAAGATTGTTGCAATTACTTAAATAATAGTAGCTTCTCTTATTAGATGAAAAGGCTTTATCTACTGCTGCAGCTTTGGCTTTCATCTTTATGTAACAAGATGTCCCAAAAAATAAATTCTATACCTGTAAAGATTCTTTCCCAACACAAATTTTCTCTCAGACTTTTCACCGAAGTAAGCAAAGATCCCTCAATGTCATGTGGGGACAGCAACACAGATGTCACTGGTAGTTAAAATAGGCTGCTGAGAACAATGACAGTGCGGTATCTTCAAAGCAGCACGGTAATAGCTTAGCAATCTTCCCACCTCCGTGTATATCATCTATTTATAATAATGTCCCTTCTGATGTACTGAAGAGGCATAACAGTGAGGTTATAACAGTTAACTCCAATAAATTATATTTGCCAATCATAATGAAAGGCATAAACATAATTAGATCTACTGTGACAATCATCATGAAATGCTGGCAGCCCAACTACAACACTCAAAAGCAGAAATAAGCTATCAAATTTTAAAGCGGCCCTTACAATCTATTTGATATGCCCTCCTCGGTAATCAGAAAGGGAACATATTTTAAACGACAGGAGCACCCAACTATTTATTCCATACGATAGGGGGTCAACTCTACGAAACAAGAAGTACGCATCTCACAACCAACTTTAAATATTGCACATTTAAACTTACGTATATTAATTCCAAGTATCCCTACTGTACACTGAAATGAATAGAAATTCAGTGCAATGAGAGCACAAGTAAATGGCTCATCCCATTATAGGGCAGACAAATATTCTTTACACCAGTTGGTCCTTACAAGTGAATTTCAAGCAAAAATCTTTAACCGTTCATTACAATAATCTCACCTAAAGTAAAGGCAAAAACACAGCAATGGTGCATTGCATCTATGTCAATTCACTAATAACAAGATGAACTACGGTGGAATTTAGGGTCACTTGGACAATGCCATGCTAAAAGAACATTCTCTACACAGTCAGAGAAACGCAACCCTCCTTCAAACCTGGGCAGAAAGCATCCATAGCAGCCAGAAGTCACTGGGACACCCAACATGACAGAGGAGTGGCTACATCAGCACTATGTTTTAGGAAGACCCTCAGGAGACAGCAGTTTTGTGATGGGGCTGCAATGCAAAACGCACATGCTTCTGGCCTGCAAAGGCCAAATTAGAAACCGTAAAATATTGGTTATACGCAGCAAAGAGGTTTTGATCTTCACCAGGAACAGTGACATCCACATATTGTCAACTGAATACAGTATAACTTTAATATCCTAGTATTGGTGGCACTGTTCTGTTCATAGAAACAGATTTGTAAATTATTACTTGGACTGCAACAGCCACAGAGACAGTGTTCTCTTTTTCCAAACAGAGCTCCTGATATTACAGATGCATAGCATGAAAAGAACATACCTATGTCAATGCATGTCATATAAAAATGACTAGCAACACCTTGCACAAATGGCTTTCAAATAAATTTATAAATTAAGGAGAACAGAAATCAGTAGCCATGATTTTCCTTATGCTAATTCTTTTATACAAGCACACTTCCTTCAAAATAATTAATCACTAAAATACATGAACATAATTAAAGAAATGAGAAGTTTAAGGCAGCCTCAGGAATTCCAAAACAAAGGCATTAGAAACAAACGTGCTATCTATCCCCAGTGCCTTAAAAGCACATAGAAAGTATTGCACCAAAAAAACAGCTGAGAAATAGATAAAGGTCATATCTGAAATCCAAGAAAATGAAAAAAGAAAACCAAAAAGGAAGCGATGACTATTGAGGTGTGCCCACACACCTCTTGATTAAGTAGTAAATTATGAGCTTGACTGACAGAATTCAAATTTTAACTTTTAATTTGTGAGCATGTGTGCGTATGCACACGCTTGTATTGTGGGCAAAATCACCACAGAAGTGTCTACATCAGGTACGACACTAACCGGAATGGAGGTACTCGGCCACAGCAGGTGTTCCTAGACTACATTAGATGCCTGTGCTCGCTGTACACAAAGCAGAGAGACCAAGATGCTACCGAGGGTGATCCAGAAAGCCACACGGTGTGCGAGCAGTCCGGAGCAAGCCCGTAAGAAACCCTACGTGTATGTGCGTGTTTGGCCCCTTTCTTCTCATCTTACCCTTTCCTCCCCTCGAGCACCAAGGCTGCTCTGGGTAGGCAGGGAGCTAACGGCAGAGTCATGCTGGACGGAGGACAGCTGGCTCCATCCCCTCTCCGGCCAGGGAGGTTCAGCCTCGTGGTCTCCAAGCAGGATTAGGTGTCCCACCCCTCACCGGTTCCTGTGCCGGGGAGCAGAAGCCTCTGAGCCTCCCCTCCAGCCTACCCAGCTGAGAAGGGAAAAGTCTTGGAGAGGAACATAAGCAAGTAAGAAGGAATAAATGCTCTAGCTTAGTTCTCAGGCAATGGGCCAGAAGATACCTGGATTACAGGTGTTTTAATCAAATCTCTAACATAAATGTAGTTTTGTGAATATACTTACATTTCACCGGTCTCAACCAAACGCCTGAGCCACTAGCTCATTACATAAAAAGGGGAGGGTGAGAGTGGAAGGATGACAATATTTTCCAGGGAAAGCGGCTGCATGTGTTACTCATGCCTAACAGACGGGGCTCCTGCGAGGGATAAGGCAGAAAGGAGAGGAGCATGTCTGCTGCTCCGCCTGGCGCCGCCGCCTGGGCTCCGCTGGCGGGGAGCCGTGCGGTGAGGTGCTGCGGGAAAACAGGGTTTTCCCCTTTCTGCCGGCCGGGGCTCCGTGTAGACAGAATTCAGACGGCCTTGAATGCACACACACGTCCAAGTGGTATTTACAGATACAATGGGATGTTTGGAAACCTCAACACAACCAAGATCTATTTATAATAGACTAACGTCTCCTGAAATGCAATACTGTAATTATGTGAAAATATAAACCAGATAGTGTCATTTAAAAATACTAAACAGCACATGAAAATGTCTACTTCCTCCCCTGTTTCTCTGGGCTAGCAAAACAACAGCATTCATGGAATGATGCTTCTTATGCCAGGTTTAAACTGGAAGTAAATTTTAACGGCCTATCAACAGACAAGCTTGAAATCCATGGATTGCAGCAGAAACACGAGTGGACAAGCGCTGCACAGGGGAGAGCTGCACTGAGACAACTGTGTCAGGTAGAACGGCAGCCGCTCCAGGTGCCCTGCAGCAGCACAGCACTGCATCCATCATTAAGCTCCCCTACACTCTGTTAGCAAGTAATCGGGATAGTAAGGTTGGGCAAAGCAGCAGTCTAACGTTTATGTTGCCCTGGGGACCAAGCAAGTGTCTCTGCATAGTTCATAACGGATATCGTCGCGTCAGGCTGGCACTAACTTGGGTATTTCTGCATCATGCCTCATTACTCAGCGCAGCCCATAGGCTTTTACAGCTCTGGTCCACACATAGACACTAAGTAAGCGTTCCCCTAGGTTCGTTGTTTTATTCAGAACAAACATAAATAAAAACGCTCAGCCTTTCTCACGGATAGGATGTGGAACCACTCCATTACTGGCTATTCAACTCCTCCTGCTGATGGTGTGCCACTCGCAAAACGTTTGCGTATTTACTGAGTGGGAGAGATACTGACTCTGTCGCCTGATGCTTAGAGTGGGAGGAAAAACACGTGGATTCCAGTTTTTTCTCCAGGGAAAGTTTAATTATTATTCAAAGCGTGTAAGACTCAGCAGGACTGACTGACAACCATCATAAAGGTGATCATAGGCCTGTCATGGCAATGGAAATTATGAGTTCATGCCTCTTTTAGCAGAGAGCAGAAATGAACCCAGATTTCTTGGCATTCTGGTTGAACAACCCAAACCCTGAGTCTTGGATAAAATGAGGACACATATGCCAATTTTTTATCAGTTCCATGAGCCTAGGAGAAAGAAAAAATACTGGCTCAATTCAACCTACAGGTGTGAATAATTTTAAGGGAAGCAAACTGTATTCTTAAGCAAACAGCTGACTTGCTAAAAATACTTAATTCACCTATCCAGGTATCTTAATTATTAGACAGATATCTGTGACCTTCAAGAATTATTCTAACACATTGCTATATTGTTTTTTTTATAGCACATGCTTTGTTTCAAGATAGTTATCAATCATATGCATTTCAGAGCAGTACCATGACAAAATATAGTGACACGTTGCTGAGAGCTATCTCTAATTTACAGAAATCAAGAATTTTATTTTTTTTTCTCCTTATGTCCTTTGGAAGCACTTAGGAAGTTTCATTAAAATACTTTGCTAATACTATATCAAAAAAGTATTCGTAAGTTAGAATATTGGAAAGTTAGTACCAAACTTCTAATGCAGAACTACCTGGAAAATTCATTAGAGAGACTCTGACCTTAGATGTTAACAAAATCAAGGCTGGGCCAGCAGGATAAAAGAGCATCTTAAGACACATGAGGCTGATAAATTACAACAGGTTCAGGATCTTCATGCCACTCTGTGTGTAAAAAGACGTGTAGCCACATTCTCACGATAACCCAAAAGCTCTTGGCTGCTATATTACAGCATTCTGGTTCAAGGCAGCTTCAAGTTTAGCAGATTTCTTTACCCTATTAGAGGATTTAATGCCTGCAAGTCAGAGTTTTGGACATTTGTCCCAGCTACCTTGATAAAGGGACAATCAGGATTTTCCATAACACATTGAACACCTTTTTTGTTCTCTTTGAACTATATTAGATCCTTGAGACTTTGGAATGGAAATACACTTTTGGTCAAATCCCAATTTTACATTCCTGTTCCACGGCCTCTGTAAGTAGGGGAGGATTTTTATGAGGCTTAGCTAGCATTCTTTTAAGTTTCTGTTTAATTTATAGTCAGGGAAGCATTTACTTGAAACTCATCATATACAACAACTGTCATTAAATTACCAAAGGTGGAGAATAAGTAATAACATTATCATATATATGATGCATAATATATATATAAAATAATTTATATCTCATATATATAATGTATATATATAAAATAAATTGTTAGCCTAGTTTCAAGCATTCAACTGGCTTTTCACACAGACATCAAGAAAATAAAAACACAAGGCTGAAATTTGCACTGATAATCCAATACTTTTTCTTCAAGCATTTATGTTTCACTTTCAGAAAACAAAACTCTGGCATATCAACCTAATGATGTGAACGGGAGCTCTATACATTTTTCTACAGACAACTTTGCAAAGGTAGGCACTCAATTGCACATGCAAATTGGGTGCAGGTAATGTCTGACAGGTTGCTGCATATGCACGTACAAAGCAAACAAAAAGCTTCACAGCCATTTGACTGCAATCGACTTACCATACAGACAGTGACATATTTTACATCAGCATTCACGTGTCTGTGTTAGAATATGCAGATTAGGTGCACATACCTTAGAAATGTACAGTGGAAAACCTAATCTTTAGCGTTTACTTGTCAATCTCAACTTTATTTTTAGAATTACTTGAAAATAAACAAGGAAAACCAGCAAGACTTTCTAAAAGAAATACTTAGCAATACAGTACAGGATTGGCTTTTGTCTATCAGTGAGCCAGTTATGAGAAACACACGGTGGTTCTGTGAGGTACAATAAAGCACGGAACACAAAACAGCAGGAAAAGTAATTTGCAAGCTTGTATACATACCCAAAACATCTGGATAGGGAGAGCATTAATGAAGCAAAGAATGGAAAAAGCCAAGACAATCAGGTTCTTGTACAAAGCATACAGCATGAGGTAAGGTTATAACAAGTGTAACATACACAGAAGGTTTGGGTCCTTTTGACAACGAAATGCAGCAAAAGCACAAAGCTGGTTCAGCAGTTTCTGCAAATGGCATGTGTACATATAGAAATTTAAGTAAGCCAATTGGGACTGATTTTCAGGTGAATGAGATTTAACCATGTACTCTACCTTCGTGGAGAGCAAAGTCTTTTCAAAATTACAGATTTCTTCTAGGCTTCTAAAGAAATGAATCAATTGCCCTTTCCTTAAATTTAGTTCCAGCATTTCACATATGAAACATATAATGGTATTGACAAGCAAACATTTCTCTTTATATACAAAACAAGCTTTCATATAGACTGTACTGCCCTCCTAAATCTACAAGCCAGACACTATTTGTATGAAATTCTTGGATACATTAATTTTACACTGGAATATTCAGTGGTAGCATGGGTTTCCACTGAGGCAAATCCCAAGTCTATTTTTAACCGATTCCTTTACAGAAGCAAACTTCCAGTTGATAGGTGTGTGTAGCAGTAAGCCCATTGAGACTCCCCTATAATCCTGCAAACCCCGTTCCTCAAGGCAATTCCTACTCCTGACTATCGCATTGTTTGTCTATGCCTCCTTGAAATTCTGGGTTATCTATTAAATCGGTTCCAAATAATAGCATTCACTCCACTGTTTACTATGCGATGCACAATTATAAACAGTATGCACAACACTGCAAACCTATATTGGGTGACAAGGTAAGAGTTGTTCTCAAAAAGAGGTTTATTTATTTCCCAGCAAACAAGTATTTAGTATTAATATATCAAACACAATTACCTTTGTATTACATTAAATCATTGACAGAACATTTATTAAAATAATACTTACATAAAACCCAAGAATATATTTTCAAAAGTCTAAGAAATAGCCTTCTCTGCTGCGGTTACAACTGCTGCTCACAAGTGTGAGCATTAACAGAGGGATAAATCAGTAGCCTGACTGTCTACCTGCATGAGGTACCACTGCACAAAGGTAAAGAAACAGCTTCCCATTGAATCTGGAAGGGGAGAGGAATCTGGATTAACATAAAGCAGTTCTGGGGAGCTACATTTGCTATAATAAAAAGCCATTTTTAAACAAATCCTGTTTTTCATTAACAAGATCAAATTTTATTGCAATAAATAACATTTTAAAATATCTGGGCAAGAACCAAGTCATTCTCGAGAGTCTGGACAAAAAAAAAAAGCACAAATTTAGTGTCTGCTGAAATTCTGTCCTTTTTTTTTTCAGTGATTTGGAGAAAAGGCCCTATATTCTTATTTTATACAAGGCGAAATGTAGAGAAAGAATTCACTTTCCAGGACCCCTCAGCAGACCAGCAGCAGGTACTTGAAAAGAACGAATGTAACCTGAGTCCCGACTCAATGATTTATCTATGACTAAAACGTGTATTAGAAGAGAATGTTATTTGGCTGCAAAGCTAATACTAATAAAGTGGGAAATGCCAAGATAGCTCTTGTAAATCACAGCTTTTGTGGTCTGTATTATAAGACAGCATGCTCAGGAACATTTAATAAAGTTGTTTCTGCAGGGCTGCTGTCTCAATCAGTACGCAACTCCATACACTGTCAACTGATAAGCAGCTGTTGAATCATTTACTTTCTCTTCATTGTCAAATATGTGTTCCACATCTCATTTAGAACACGTTCTAATCTTTCTCTGAAAACAGAACGAATAAATTATTTGTGGGCTATTTTATGGAACTTACTGTGGTGGTATTTCACTGATGCAATAAAATGGTTTTTCACTTTGAAACATGACAGTCAGGTGAAAAGCTGGAATTATTTCTGTTTTCCAGAAACAATAATCACAAGTTATCACTAATTTGGGGGAGGTTCAATTTCAGAAATGTCATGTCTGATTCTTCCGAGTAATTATCTTAGTGTCATGAGGGGATGGAGTTGACTATCTTACTAGCAGCTGGTATAGTGCTACGTTTTGGATTTGGGATGGGAATACTGTTGATAGCACACTAATATGTTAGTTGTTGCTAAGCAGTCAAGGCCTTTTCTGCTCCTCACGCTGCCCCACCAGTGAGAAGGCTGGGGAGAGCACAAGAACTTGGGAGGAGACACAGCTGACCCCAACTGACCAAAGGGATATTCCATGCCATGTGACATCATGCTCAGCATAGAAAGCTGGGGATGAAGAAGGACCAGGGGGACATTTGTAGTGACGGCATTTGTCTTCCCGAGTAACGGTTACACGTGATGGAGCCCTGCTTTCCTCGAGATGGCTGAACACCTCCTGCTGATGGGAAGCAGTGAATAAATTCCTTGTTTTGCTTTGCTTCCACGTGCGGTTTTTGCTTTATCTATTAAAACTGTCTCGTGAGTTTTCCCCCTTTTCCGATTCTCTCCCCCCCTCCAAACTGAGGGGAGTGAGCGGGTGGCTGCGTGGTCCTAGCTGCCAGCTGGGGTTAAACCATGACGTTATATTCAAACTAGAAAAATAGAAGCTATCCTACAGGAAATCGTGATTTCTGGGGATTCTTTTTTCCAAAACAGCACGTAACCTTGAAGCTTCTTTTAGAAGTCAGTACTAAGACTCAGGACATTCCTGGTGCTGCTCTGTACTGTCAGTAGATGATATCAGTACTGACCTGGGGGAAGGGAAAAGTTCATTCCCAGCCTAGCTCAAAGAAAAGAATAGCTCCCAGGTAAATGTCTGCAAAGGGAAGAGCCTAAAATAAGAGGACTTCTGGGGAATGAGAAGCCAAAAGGCTGGTATTTCACAAGGTACTCAGCAGTAGCTCCAGTAGTCCATAAAGTACTGCCTGGTTTCCATCTGCATATTCCAAACCAGTGCATTACCAGGCAATGTGCTGATTTTGATGACATACATTATGGTTTGACAGGTTCGAAGCCTGAATTTCAGTTGCAGCCACAATACTCGGTACCTCTACAAGTCACGCTTGAGGCATGCAGAAAACACTGGTAAAAAAAATAGCCATCTTTGTAAATCCTGTCCAACACTATACAGGAATTCTGTATCAGAAGCAGCAAAAGCCACTATTGCATTGGGCTCTTCAGTTAATTCGCTAAAAGAGGGTCTCCCTTTCCACCCCTCAGCACTGCACCTGACCTCTGACGTGGTGAGCCAGGACTGCCGGCGGTGGGGCAGGAGGCGGTATGGAGCGGGAGCAAAGGGATGCCCCTTCCCTCTGTGCCTCCATCCTCCGCCGGCACTGACCCTGGCTCCAGGCACAGGCAGTCACCATGCCGCAGGTAGGGCACCCTCTGCGCTACCTTGGTGAGCTTTACTGGGTGCCGTCTCTGGCACCGAGCCCTCGAGGGTACCAAGGGGGATGCTTGTTGGCCCTGGGTAGGGCATGCAGGCTGTTGTGTTTCCGAAGAGAGGTTCATGGCATGTCATGCTGCAGCGCTGTAGCTTACAGGCTATTGGGTCGTAGGCAGCACACTCACCTCTCCCACTGGGGCTATCCCTTTTTTCAACAGAGAACCAACATCTGCTGAACCAACAGAGACAGACCAGTGCTCAGTATGCTTGAGACTGAAATTCAGATTCCTGTTCCAAACCAGACACAGCAGAAGCTTGACTCTGCATGTCCTACATCCCAAATGTGTGTTTTAATTACTGGGGTGTGAACTCCTTGGAGGTTAGAAGATGGGTGATGAAGGAGCGTTCACTTTATGATCAGGAATTCAATCTTGGATCCATAAAATCTTTCCTGTTAAAACCAATTAATTTACCGCTGCAAAAAGCTTTGGTCAGATCACTATTTTGTGTCCTGCTCCCCCCAAATGTAAATCGAGTATGCCCTATTGTGCCTTTAGAGGAGACTTCATTTGCCTTCCTTACCCCATACATTGTACAAGTTCCACAGCAAGCAAAAAAGCAATTCACTGAGCAATTCCAATTCCCCATCATCAGTTTGTACATTTTTCAAAAAAACTAAGGCAGAGGACTGGTGGAAAAGTAGTCTGCAAACACATAACCAAAGACTGAATCACAGCACACATAACCTAAAGGTACTAAGAAGTTGCACAGTTAACCTTCTTACTATTACTTCCTAACCTTTATTTTGCACAACTTGAGTTCGTAAACCTAATAATATTCTTTTAATAGCATTTTTTTGTTGACAAATTCATCAGACAAACTGAAAAATAAAATTTCCACTATATGGTGTGATGTTGCCACTCACCTCTGCTACTTAAGCCAAGTAAGTACTCACAGCAGTGGTATGTTGTCATCTTCTTTGTGAACCACTGCTAGCAGAGGCCACCTACCAGCAGGCTACAATGGTATTTTCTGATTCTGACTCTATTTGTACCTTGAGGTACATCGTAGGCAAGCAAGGGAACAGGCTGTAACACTCTTTGTACCTTCTTTCTTTTGCCCTTGCACAAGGGTTTTCCCATTGCCTTAAAAAAGCAGTTCCCTTTTCTGACTCCAGGTTGTCTTATCCTGTCTCAGTTTTCCTCCAATCCACTGCTACCACATCATTTCCTTCCCTAACTTCCTTCCTGGCTGGTTTTTGTCATCCCATGGTTTACCCCACGTCTGGAGCACAGAACCTGGAGGTACTTCATCAGTGGGTTCAACTACCCCAGCTCCTACTTGGAACTCCAACCTTTTCCGTAATGGATTTTCACTACTTGCCTTTCTCCCTTAGCCCAGCCACCTGCTCCTCCAGTTGAACATCTTTAAAGTAAGCATCTTTTTACTCCATACTCCATGCTGCACTGCAAAGCAGGGATTGAAGGCTGAAAGATGAGCATCTTCCTGCTTTAGTTCTGTTAGGCTTTCCCAACCCAATCTGCTGGGGGCAGGTTTTGCTCAGCATCACTGCTGGACCTTGCCCAGGAAGAGCTATCTAAGCAATTCATATGCAAAGCCTGGCACATGTTAACAGCAGCTTCTAATAATTTGGTCAAGTTTTCTCATTAGTTTCATAAAAAATGCCCAGAAACATGTAACTGAAACACTGTTCAATTCACTACCAAATAGCTAGATTATTAGAAGTATGGGAACATTCTAGCTTCTGAAAGAAAAGGTTTTGAGAATTTTAACATAGGTAAAATTAATTTTTGCCCTAACTTCATTGTTAAAAGGACCTAGTTGCTCTAACTAATATTTCCCAAGATAATTCAAAGTAATTTTATAAATCAGTTAATTTGTAGAACAATTATAAGCAACTGAAAACCTGTTACGTAGCAGGAAACTTTAGGTAATAACAGGCCTGTTAAAAAACTAGAGAGACATATCTATCTATCCACATATTTACATAAATACATAATCACTGTCATCTTTTGGGTATCTCCGCCTCAGGTTAAATTTAAATACCTCTATCAAAAAAATACATTGACCCAAAGCAAAAGATGTTGATGTTCTTAAGGGTAAGGTTCTCCATGAGATAAACATGTACACAACTGGGCTGCATTTATTTTTTAAAGATCTTTTTTCCTGTATAAATTTTTTGATAGCTCACTAGTCGCTACTTGGATGCTGAGCTGTTGTTGACTGCGACTCTTTGAGTGTGACCATGCAGCCAATTCCTCATCCACCGAGTGGTCCGTCCATCAAATCTGTCTCTCTCCAATTTAGAGACAAAGATGTATGCAGGACAGTGTCAAATGCTTTGCACAAGTCCACGTAAATGACATCTGTTGCTCTCCCCTTATCTACCAATACTGTAACACTATTGTAGAAGGCCAACAAATCTGCCAGGCACAATTTGCTCTTTGTGAAGCCATGTTGGCTGTCACTGATCACCTCCTTATTTTCCATGTGCCTTAGCAGAGTTTCCAGGAGGATCTGCTCCACGATCTTGCTGGGCACAGAGGTGAAACTGACAGGCCTGTAGTTCCCCGGGTCTTTCTTTTTTTCCTTTTTAAAATGGGGGTTATGTTTCCCCTTTTCCAGTCAGCAGGAACTTCACCAGACTGCCATGGCTTCTCAAATATGATGGATAATGGCTTTGCAACTTCATCTGCCAGTTCCCTCGGGACCCATAGATGCACCTCATCAAGTCCCATGTATTTGTCCACCTTCAGGTTCCTCAGCTGATCTCAAACCTGATCTTCTCTTACAGCAGGCAGTGCCTCATTCTTCTAGTCCTTACCTTTGCCTTCTGCGACTTGGGCAGTGTGGCTAGAGCACTTGCTGGTGAAGACCAAGGCAAAAAAGTCATGGAGTATCTCAGCCTTCTCTATATCCTGCGTGACCAGGTCTCCAATTTACTTCCAGAGAGGGCCCACATTTTTCCTTGTCTTCCTTTTATCACTGACATAGCTATAGAAGCTTTTCTTGTTGCCGTTGAAGTGCCTGGCCAGATTTAATTCTAATTTGGCTTTAGCTTTCCTGACCTGGCTGCTCAGACGATTTCTCTGTATTCCTCCTAGGCTACCTGTCCTTGCTGCCACGCTCTGTAGGCCTCCTTTTTATGTTTGAGTTTGTCCAAGAGCTCCTTGTTCATCCATGCAGCTCTCCTGATGTTTTTCCCTGACTTCCTCTTTGTTAGGATGCATCACTCCTGAGCTTGGAGGAGGTGATCCTTGAATATTAACCAGCTTTCTTGGCCCCCTCTTCCCTCCAGGGCTTTATCCCATAGTACTCTGCCAAACAGATCCCCGAAGAGCCCAAAGTCTGCTCTCCTCAAGTCCAGGGTAGTGAGCTTGCTGTGTGCCCTTCTTGCTGCCCTAAGGATCTCAAACTCCACCATCTCATGGTCACTGCATCCAAGGCTGCCCTTGAGCTTCACATTCACCCCCAGTCCCTTCTTGTTGGTGAGAACAAGGTCCAGCATAACACCTTTCCTCATTGGCTCCTCTATTGCTTGGAGGAGGAAGTTATCATCAATGCATTCCAGAAAACACAGGGATCGCTTATTATGCCCTGCTGTGCTGTCCCTTCAACAGATATCGGAGTGGCTGAAGTCCCCCATGGGGCCCAGGGCTTGTGAATGTGAGGCTGCTCCTATCTGTCCACAGAGGGACTCATTCGCTCAGTCTTCCTATTTGGGTGGCCTGTATAAGACCCCCACCGTAATGTTACCTGTCCCTACCCTCCCTTTACTCCTGACCCATAAGCTCTTGGTCAATTCCTTATCTATCCCTGGGTAGAGCTCCATGCACTCCAGCTGATCACTGACATAGAGGGCAACACCCCCTCATCATCTCCCCTGTCCTTCCTAAAGAGCCTGTATCCTTCCATTCCAACACTCCAGTCATATGAACCATTGCACCACGTCCCTGTAATGTCAATAAGATCACATCCCTGCAGGTGTGTGCACGTCTCTAACTCCTCTTTTTTATCGTCCATGCTACATATGTTTGTACAGAGGTGTTTAAGTTAGGCCCCCAATGAAGCTGCCGTACTGGCTGGAGTGGCTGGAATTCCTTTGTGAGAGTACTCCAGGTACTCTCCTGCCAACCTGTGATCCTTCTCCAGGCTCTGGGCATCTGTTGCTGGCATTGGCATTATACTGGTAGGACTGGGATGAATTGAGGCTCCCCTTCCCCAGCAACTTTAGTTTAAAGCCCTCTTCACCAGCTTGGCAACCCTCTGACCGAAGATGCTCTTCCCCTTCTCTGACAGATGGACCCCATCAGTCCCCAGTAGACCGGTTTTCTCAAAACGAGTTCCATGGTCTAAATAGCTGAACGCCTGGCTGTGGAACCAGTCCTGTAATCATTTGTTGCTTCTCCATATTCGACTGGCACTTTCAAACCGCCTCCCTTTGACCCGGAGGACTGATGAAAAAACTACCTGCACCCCAGAGTCCCTGACCATTGCTCCCTGGGCTCTGTAATACTTCTTCATACTTCTCGGACTGCTCCTGATGGTATTACTGGTGATCACATGAAACAACAGCAGCTAATAATAGTCAGTGGACTGTACACTTAAAATAAGACATATTGGGAAGCTACCAGACTACTTGAAGTAAAGATTCACAGCCTCCACATAGCTGAAAGCAAGGGTTTTAAGAAGTAAATTTTCAAGAAAGGGAAGTGAAACTTTTTAAGGCAGAGAAGCTCATTCTAAGAAGGACAGCTATATTAGGCAATTGTTAAATATTCAGTGAAAGTACAGGTGTACTCATAAATTCTGTTATAAAACTGATAAAGAACCCACTTAGTAGGATGAATGAGACTCCTTTCCCGATCCACAAAATTTACAGGATTTCAAGATACAATGTTGTGTTCAGGGGAAACCAAGCTCTCTCAAAGGCTACTAAGAGAAATCTGCAGCCATGTAAAGACAGAAACCTGCCCAGAGCATTCACCTGCGATCTAGGACATTTGAGTTCAAGTTCCTCCTTTTTTGTACTTGAGCAGGGACTTGAACTTGGGTGTCTCATATCTCAGCTGAGTGCCCTAACACAAGACTCCTGGCAGGATTCATCTTGGCTAGTCCTGGATATAATACACCTTGTGCTAGAAGAAAGGCTGAGGTCAGTCCACATGAGGTGAGACTCCAAAGTGACCACCTTTTCCTGTTTACTCTAAGGACACCTTGGGATGACAAGCTCCAGTGTAGCCACCTGTACTGTAGATGGTGATATTTAGTTACATCTTCCCAGCTAAACTTGTTTTTCTGACCGGCTAATAAAAGTTTAATAACTTATACAACTGGACAAGCTTCAGTACAAAAAGGCTCATGTAAGATGACAGATATGTATGCTACGAACCTAGCTAACAGTTTTTTAGAAACATCTCCCATTTTCCATCCTTCATTTTTTTCACCAACCTCAGCATTAGTTTAAACTGATATAAACTCCAGAAAATGTTTACCTCAATAATTTTTGTCAGGTCTAGTATCAGTAGCTGTCACTACTAGTAATCTTATCAAAGATAATGCATAATATCAATAATAGCTATGTAATTTCAGGTATTCTGAAACCATCGTTTCTATTTAACCAGAAGAACATCTCTTCAGATTTTATTTACCTTATGGATATGGATACTCCTCCCCACTGAAGCAAACAGCAAAATGTGAAAACTGAACATAAGCAAGATAAACCAAAATCAGTACTATATGAAGTTTATCTAGCAGTGATTTTAAAATTATTTCTAGTGCCAGGATTTCTGAATTATGGGATTGTGATTTTCTCACAGCAGAGAGAAGGCTATTTTTAGCTCACAGATATGAATTGAGAGTAGTATACTTTACAGCCAATTTGTAGATAGCATCATTATAGGTACTTACCTAAGCTTGATCTTGTGTTAGATCGCTCTATTATCGCGTGCTTACTGGGGTTGTTTAATACTGAGCGTTTGGCAAGCGAGATGTCTGCTGTGACTCGTGTAATTGATATACTGCAAAAATAAAATACAGTAAAATGGAACAGAAGGTTATTTATCTCACAGGGATGTGGGGAGAAAGAGACACTCATTTAACACCAGAAGATGGCTAAGACTACAGGAAATCAAGTACTCCTCAGCAGTACTGTATGCTTTGTACAATGTGAAGAGAGAAGAAACTTTATCTAACTAATACCGCTACAAGAACTTGATAAGGTGTCCCCCTTTCTGCACAGTACCAAAAATGCAGTATGACGACTAACTGCAAAGTTAGACGTGTTTGGGGAGAGAGGAGGCAGGAGGAGGCCAGAGATATGCTGCAGAAGATGGGACTACCCTGGGGGCTCCAGGCCTGATGTGGTTAGACTTTGCACCAGTATCCTCAGTATGAACAGGCTGGTTTTTCCTTTCCCTAATTTTCATTAATTTGTTGCAAGGTACTGAACGACAACCTGCCTTATCCTTATTTAACCATACCTGTAAGACATACAGGAATATGCAGAGTTAACAGGTAAAGGTAAAACTGAGCAGGGAAACTAGTACAGCCATACAACCCTTATTTTTATAGTTCAGTTTACTAACATACGTTTTTTAACAGAGTGCAAGATTACCTACAATTTTCCAGAAAGATCCAGCAATATGCTGGCCACCCAAAAATGTGGACTGCAACACAGAGAAGCAAGCAAATGAAATCTCTGGGCTGAGCATCTGGCAGGCTCAGTTTTGTGTTTATGAGAAAAGATGAGCCAAGAAAGAAGTGGTTACTTCCAGTTGTTTGCACTGACCTGCTCCATAACCTTCTACATATTCTTCTTCCTAGGAAAATAGTTAACTCCGTTTGTTTTGCACCCTTTGGATAAATTCCCTTTCCAACTCTCTGGTCTAATGAGGTTTAGAGGTCACATTTTTCCAGTGCTGAGGGTTAAATCAGACTGATGATATGCCCCTGTTCTTCCTTGTATGATTTTACTTGCAATTTAAAAGGAGGAAATGGATTTGCTAAGAACAGGGAGGGCTCCTCTCTAGCAAGTACAGTCAGATGTTGTTCATCTGAAATGTAACCAAATAGGTCATTTCCCAATGAGCTCAACATGAGTACATATTTATCTAAAACTATATAAAATGTAACAAAGCCAGAAGTTAATATGGAAAAACAGAATTATTTGCACAATACCGATTAGTACCATCATTTTGGAAATTTAGGCATGATTTAACTTAAGCTAAAAACATAACCAGAGATCGTGATTTCTGGCACAGTTCCTCACAGATAATGCCATTAGTCTTAACATGAAATCCATTATGTAATTTGGGATACTCATTAGTTATCTTTATTTGCTAATTGATGAACACTACAAACTTTTACAGCTTGTTTTGTTTTGGATGTTTTTTTTTTCCTTTCCTGGCAGTCTTCCTTCCTACATGAAATAGAAAACAATTTTTCCCCTTTTTATATGTAATTCAATTAAGCTAAATTTATCGGTCTAAAAATGCTATTTTTCATTTTAAGATCTTTTAACATCTTTTAAAGGTCATTTTAATGTCATTTGAGATATGTAACACCAGGAAGAAACATGTCTGCTCTCAAAACAAAGGGCATGTATGTTCATGTTGTGAAACAATTTGAGTAAGGGAGGGACCAGATTGACAGCAGAGTGGCAGTGAAAGCAGTAACGTGGATCTAAGAATCTGCTGTACAAATTTGTTGAGGACCTTGAGTACCAATGAGGATTGCTGCTGAAGTTTGGGGTGCTTCAAATCTGCTACTACAGGCATCAGTTGTATTGACAGTATTTGTGGATTCACCCTGCCACAATTGGATCTACAACTGAAAAATTAGATATGCTCTAAAATACTTTAAGACATAAAGATGCATCAACTTTTTTCTGCTCGCAACGCTCACTGTTTTGTTAACTTCCAGCTCTGAAGGTACATACCTAAGATTTGAAAACCCCGACTAATATAAAGACAGACTCCTAAGTGGTTCAGTCTCAACATCATCATTCCGACTGAAAAAATCCAACAGCTTGAACCACAATGTCCGGTCTTTTAAAGAGCTGAAGCTACTGACAGAAAACCTCAAGCTCCCTCTTGAAAGTCTGACGGCACCAGGACAGATAGAATAGTTTTACTGCTCTGCCCACTTCCACACTAAACAGAACCTTCATTGAAAGGAATTAGTTACCATTCCTAATTTTCTACGCATATTTTTCCAAGAATGTCATTATTTCTTAAAATCCTTGTAGTACCTAAACAGGACCTGAACTCAAGTAGATGTGCATTTCAAAGTACTTACCGCCCTTCGAATCTATGTTTTAAAAAATCAAATAATGCTTTTTGCATCATATCTGTTACCTAGAATCAAACAAAGAACAAATTAATAATCCCACAGGAAATTCATAATACTTGATGCTAATAATAATAAGTAATAAAGTCGAAAGTAAATCATATGTCTGAACAATTGCATCAGAATGCAATTTATTCTTAATCTGAATTGTGATGTGAAATAAAACACACGTAAGCAGCTATCTAGTAGAAGTAAAAACTGTCTAGATTTTTGTCTACCATATAAATTATGTTATTCAGCTTAACTACCTTTGAACATTCAAACAGAAATGAATTATAGTATTTTTGGCAAAATAAAACCTTTCACAACAATCACTTACCTCATATCCCTTCAGAGAAGGCCCCACTAAAACTACTGGTCGCATAGAAGGCACTACATCATAGGGAGGGATGTGCTCTGTCTGCAAAACAGAAAAAGTTTTCAGCGTCACAGCACCTAGAGAAAGCATTACACATTACTTAAAACATTAGGAACTCTGAATTTCCAGTGATGTCAGCAACACAGGAATCATGGGTTCATTAATTTTTCCCCAAAACTGGTAGTACAACATAAGGACATAACGGGTTCAGGGATTTCTTTTGAAAAAGTTTTTCTTTGACTTTTGTTTTTCTTACTGTTTTCATATTTGCTCTGTATAGCTACAAAACTGTTATTCTGGAGACACTCACATGTCCCACGCCATAATTCCTAGCTGGTTAACTGAAAAGGTTATTTCCAATAGTTAATGATTTGAAATGACTGACTCTAGACCTGTGACATCTGTTTTCCACCAAAAATTTTACGTGGGCAAATTATGAAGGAGAAAACTAAAACAAGAAGGGAGGAGAAAAGCATAACATCTCTCTTCACGTTCAGATCTGCCTACTGCTTGACAAAACATTGTGACACCACTGCAAATTCCCAGGGGAGCACTCCTAGTCTGACTTCCACATTTGCATCCGCAATTCACTTGCAAATCATAACAACTGATCAAGTTAGTATTTATAGAAAATTTTCATCAACAGAGCTTGGGATAACAATTCTTCCACTTTGGGAAGTTCCTATCACCGCCCAAGAATGGATTCTGTTAGTATGATATTCACCAAACTGCTTACTGATGTATCATGCACCGCTTATAAAAAGTATTTTACAATAGAAAGACAAAAAGATTGCCCGCTTCCAAAGACTGCAAATCTTTTTATATTGTTATCAAATTAAAATATAAACAATTAAATTGTTTTTTTTTTTTATTTAATAAATGGATATTCGATATGTATCACCAAGAATGAGTCTTATCAGAAAGAGTTTTTTTTTTTAAGGGAGGATTTTGTTTATCTTTGTCTCGGGGAAAAAATGATCGAAATCCAAACCCAGGAACGTGTGGGTGATACGGAAAAAAGAATGCCAGATCTATTTTTCAAATGCCTACATAGTACAAATACATCAGTCAAGATCACAGAATACAGTCATTGTTCATTGTTTCAGTACTCAATGTATCCCAAGGTGTTTCACAATAACATTAAAATAAGTATACACATTCCGAAACACAAAAACACAAGGACAGACATTAATACAGTGACAGCACAAAATGCTACACAAGCAGCAATCTAAAGCAGTCTAGAAGATGGAAAACACTTGTGATTTTTTTTCAACTTATTTTATCTTATTTTTTGTTACCTGTAGCTTCACCAGATAATTAGTAACATAAGAATGAATACCAGTGCCCAAGGCATCATAAGCATGTGAAATTAATTTATTTCACACAATGCAGAATCGTAGTCAACACATTTCAAAGCAAAACCCTGCAATTATGCTGTGCCAGTATCAAAATGCAGCGCTCCGCTGTTCTTGCTAATATTACTAATAATCTGATAAGCGTATTAGAGACAGATCCTAAGAAAAATTCATTACAGATGTGTAAGTGCTTGTAGCCTGAGTGTCCTGATGCAACAGATCTTTGTCTTAATGTGGCTGACTCAACCGAAGTTATTTATGCTGGAAGTTAACCAGTTATTTGAAAATTAAGGAAAGCACAGAAATTACCTTATTTGATGGAATATGGGGTATGTTAAAAATCTGTTCTGTGGAAAAAGGCGTTTTTTTTCCTCTAATCTTTACAGCTTGAAGTAATGAAGCTGTCAGCAGAAAATTGAGTAAAAGTTATCTAATGGAAGCATTGAAGTTCTTTAATTTAGCATTAGAGAATCTAATATTTTCTAAGGGACTGGCATTGAGCTATACAGCTTTCACTTGCAGATTCAAGTTCAACTATGAAGTTGAATAAAACGTAGCATAGTTTTGACCATACGGCTTTTGCTCAGTGGTTTGACTATGTATGATTAGTTTGGGATGCCCATACAGTATTTACTGAAGATGTCAGCATTACAAAACTGACTATAACCAGTAACGATTTTGATATGGAAGAAAAGAAGCACCACAGAATTAAGAGTGAGATGGAACTAGCCACCATCCAGGTCCAGGGTGGTTCATCTAGAAGCTGCATCTTTGGAAGACGTTTATGCGGATAGCATCCAATATATGTCACCGTGTATTATTCTTCCTTAGCATTTACACTTGGTTATAAATATGATTAAGTAAGAAATTACTCAGAAGCAAGAAACTGCTGTTGATTTTCATGGTGGGCTGTGAATTACATGGTACTTAGCAGACCCTACTGAAGCAAGTACTGGTGACTTTGGAAATGATCCAGTTTTATTCAAAAGAGTTCAAGAAGAAAAGAGAGAGAGAGAAAAAAAGTTTTATTTACTAAACATGAGAGCATCCACAGCACTGGCAACAGTGTCACTTGGCACTGGTTAAAAGCACTGTAACAGTCTGTTGTTGCCTGTGGATGTGAGTGAGTGGTTAAAAACAAATGAATAAGAGATACGACGATTAAATATTTAAAATCAAAGGAGTAGAAATGTGGTATTTCACTTCATAGTTTGGCTGCTACCTAATGTCTTGATAACTTATGCCAGCAAAGATCCTAGAAATGTACTGCAGTTTGCTGTAACAGGATGCCAATTGCATAATTCTGTAGTTATCTGGGTTATCTATGGAGAGACACGGGCTCTCCTGGGAACCACCAGTACCATTTCCAATAGCGGAGATACTAAAAAAGTCTGACTGATGGATGGCAAGAACATTTGGCTGATATTTTATACATGACAACGGGAAAAACTCAAAGTAAACCGTCAAAATAAGTCTGCCATTTTCCACTGGTCTTATTCACCTGCAGATTTTGCACCCAGTGAATTAGCAGTTTAAATACTGACTAAATTAAAAATATAACGGTTTTGACTATTTGTTTTCTAAGTACAATCTGAGTATCCGATTAGATTTCGATAACGATTTCAATAGACTGAGTTATAAGGGAAAAAAAAATTGACAAAGATAGAGACAGAAAGAACAAGCATGCACTAGAGAGGTGCATTATATGGATTTGTTAGAAATAAATTTCTCAAACTTTAAGAAGGCCTTCTAAGTGTGTCCTATTATTCCATCAAAAAGGATAAGCACTGTAGCAGAGTGTCGTGGAGGCACTGAACTTGGGACTCTTAGTTTTCAAGTACTGGCTCCACTAACAGTTCGATACATTTCTTCCTTAATTCTAGAATAGCTGCATTGTTAATCTGGGGTAATAATGCTAATGATGCCAATGGCAGGATAAACACAGGTAATGTCAATATAAACTTACCGATTTCTGCTTCTGCTTAGCTACAGCAGCATGGAAAAGAAACAAAGAACAACAAAGCATGCATGTTATTGGCTTGTCAAAGGACGCAGACAGTTAACAGGACTAGAAATGTGACGCAGTGCAGGTGAGCAGGTGGACAGATGGGAGCTTGGAAGTCGGTGTTACCTTCTTAAAGAAGGGCATTCTTTTCTCTTTGGAGTGGGGTGATGTTACACTGTTTGCACTGGGTTTGGGGGAGCGATGGTTTGCTGGAATATCATTTTCTTCTGCATCTAAGCCAGTGGCATCTATGTCTATAGCTATATACAGACAAACAATTCAGAATTATCAGATGACAGGGAAAGTAAAGATAGGTTAAAAAGGAAATAACAGGCAAAGAAAAATAAAACTGTCCAGAGTAATAAATAAATAAATAAAAATTAAAAAAATCAACCATGAGTACAAAACACAATAAAACAAAGGGAAAAATTTAAAGGTGCAGTACATTAGGATTAGAAGACAGAAGGCAATCTGTAACAGCTACTATAATATTTTCCTCTGATCCCCTTTTACACAGCTGCATCAGACATACATCAGACATCATTACAAAACAGAGCAATGGCCAAGTTCATTCTTGTTACACCAGTGTAAATCCAAACTCTTTCACCGGAATAGATAAGACTTTCACCAATGTAAACAACAGAACTTGGCCAACATTTGAATTATTTTATAGCAATGAACATTAATTCAAAATGGGTATCATGAATTGAAATTTGAAATGTCACTAGCGTGTCTATAGGAAATTAAGAAACAGAAGAGAAATCACTTTTGAAGACAAAATCAGCCTCATACTGGTGCAATAATATCTATATTTATCTCAGGGTGGACTACATTTGGCATTTTTAACCGTTTTAACTAAAAATGCACAGTAGTCATAACACACATTTATTAGAAATAATAATAAAAAAGACCTAATAATAGTGAAAACTAAAAAGAATGGGTAGCCGAAGAGAGGAAATTGATCCTAACTTGTCTCAGAGACCTGGATCCTGTTGTGAAGAGTGAGGATGTAGGCAGGGCAAAATGGAAGTGAACACAATAAACCACTGCTGTTCAACCTCTACCCCAAAAGAATATACAGCACACAACAGTTATACCATAAATATAAAATATTTACCCTCTTTAGCAAGTAAGTAACAACAGTTTAAGCAAAAATCATCATGAACTCAGAAATAAACCCATTTTCAAAACGCAAAGCCATGTTATCCTGAATGCTGAATCCAACAGATACCTGCTAACTACGTCTGAAACAAAACAACCAACAACCAAATAAGGTTTATTGTTTACAATGTGTAATCCTGATCTGAAGTAACGCACTAAATTATTCTTAAGAAATCAAGCACATACACAAAAGCGATCCCCAAACATGCTGTACATCGCCCTTGTGTGTGAAGATCTTACCCACCTCTTGACACACACTGGTAACACACGCTTATCTTGCCGTGCCGTTATGTTGAACTGGATCTAACTCTAAACAGATCTGCAAGCGGTATCGCTTGCATTGACTTTATCTAAACCCATACTTACTCATTGCAAATCACCTTAATGATCTGTTCTCAGCTGTTTGATGAGTGGGACATCAACTAATACGGCGGTATGTGCTATTAAATTACGCAACAAATAAATATTTCTGTCAAGCCTACGTGCAGCTACTGATTTAAGAGACACTCGGGACAGTGATCTTTTCTGGTTAAGTAAAGTATATTTTCCCATTTGAATTATCCACAGATCTAACGCCATGACGCCGGACAATCCTTGAGTTACAGAACTGCGCCTTTGCGCCTGCCCTCGCCAGGAAAGCCTGTGAGTAGATCCGCAGCCTGTTTCTATACTCCTGCTCCTAAAAACAGCCACAGAAATCATGTAACATTTTCTTCCAGCAACACTGTTCCTTCATCCTCTTCATAAGTATAAAAAGAACATATTATCTTTTCTTGAACACAGGCCAGCACAGGCGCTATAAATCACTCATAATAAGGCATATTAAAAACTCCTTTGGTTCTATGTTAAACTAAAATCACTAGAAAAAAAAAGTCAGGTTTTTTTCCTGTAAAAAAGAAATGTAGCGTTTGATCAGCTAGATATCAGTATCTCCTTTTTTCATTCTCAGTCTTCACACTATGCTAACATCTGTGCTGGTTCTTTTGCTGTCAATTATCTTCAGTTCATTGAGGTTTTTTCAAAGTCATTTTTACCATTATTGTCATTCTGTTTGGTGCCCCATGAGGACTGTATGGGTTGATTAATCTATCAATATAATATTTATTATCATAATGGCTATAAGCCTCCTTTTCATTTGGTTTTCACTGGTTCTTCATCTTGTTTGTTTTTTTTTTTCTTTTGTGTCACTAATTTATATTGAAAAAAAATCCCATACAAAGTAAAAAAATGAAGTTAACTTATTCCCTTACAATCTCTTCAACTCATTAAATAATTTATGTATTTTTCATTTATTATACTTTCAAAAAACAGAGGCCTGTGAATAATAATCGAACCGTGTTTCAGTCACTTCAGTTCTTGTGTTAGTCACAAACTATGCCTTTTTCACCCTTCTTGGGATGTCTTAAGCAAAAATAATACTGCAGACCACAAAATATGCACTATTAATAAACATACTCCAAATCTTCAATGTAACTAAATAAATTTAACTAGATTTTCTTCTTTCTCCAGAAAAACAGGTTTCTGAAAACTACTGTCTGAAGAAATGACACAATGCAATGAATATTACAGCATTGTTAGCAATCAGTTAGTTGGTAATCAAAGTACGCTGCACATTCCCTTACCTCTGAATTCTGTGCAACATTCTGAAAATTTCATATGTTCTACTGTCCAAGTGGTTTTAGGATACCAAAAAAATATCATAGCATTTCAGATGCTCTAACTATAAAATTACAACATAGGTCCATGGACAGTTTCTACTGCAAAAATGCAGTCATTGAAAAAGTGGGCCTTAACAGTAAATGTGACAGTTTAAAGCCATCATAAAATGAAAGATCAAGGTGTGTTCTACAGACTTGTGATCAACACATATTAGTAAACTAAGAATATTTTTCTTTTTTTAAAAGGAAGGTAGGGAACTTAAGTAGAATTTTGATAAACAAACTTCAGTTGTAATAAAGTTGGTTGTTACAAACAAATTCATGGTTTCACAAGAAAGACACATATTTTTCAATTAATTTAATCAAATGAAGCTACTACCATAACTTGATTGAATTGCTCTGTCTCTCTCTTAATGTCCATGTAAATACTTTAAAATTTTCAGGATCATTTTAAGATGCCTGCTCTGTAGGCCAGGCTCCATATAAACTAGTATGATTAGAAAATACATGTCTTTGCCTCAGTACACAAGGCACTAGCAACATTCATTAATATTTTCTGATTGTGGGTATTCAAAATGTACATTTTCTCTCTTAGGAGAAGATAAAACATCCAACAATGCAGCAGCTGAATTTAGTAAATCTTTTTTTGGGGGGAGGGACACGGGGGATAACTTGCTGTTTTGTCAAGGAGCTAGTGCCAGTTTCTTCCACCAAATTGCCATGTATTTGCTTCATACCTCTTGAATCCAACCTAGCTAAAGTTAAACCTGTCTGTTGATGCTCTAAATACAAAACAGTATTTGTCAAAAATTTGTCACAAAAGGCAAAAAATATCCAGTACGCTAGAATTATGTGAAGCGCATCCTCATTATCAGAATTGTGAAACCAAAAGTTCCCGTTATTATAAAATAATGTCATTCTTGATGCTACTGCAGAAACCTCTTGGGAATTTTTATTCTTACTGCTGCGTTTTCTCCTGTACCAGAAGGTATTTCTTGTTCAGCAGGAGTGCTCAGAGCAGACCAAACCTCTAACTCTCCCACTGCGATGCATCCTCATCATTTTATTATGCCTTTGCTATAAAACACCACGGTAAAAGCAAAGAGGGAGTTTCGTGGATTATTAACAGCCCCACCACTGCCTGAACTTGCTGGCATTGACTCCACTACTTCAAACACATCCAAACCAGCCTTACAGGGCAACACAACCACCCAACCTTATAGGTACGAAGTACAGGGAATAAGAAAAATAGGACTAAGTGTATATAAATTTTAACAGTTTAAGTGTATGAGTCTGTAAACCGAAGGGTTCATGACCTACTCACCAGATGATGGAGGCGTTGATTTTCTGGAACTAGGAACGATGTCACCCAAACTGGATGAAGAGTTTCCTCCTGATTTACTGGAGTAAAGCAACAGATATGTTTGAAGTTTCATAGCTTTCTCAGTATTTGTTCTAGCTTATTTATTACCTGCCTTCTAAATGAGCTACTAGTCAAGAGACAAACAGTATTTCTGGCAGGGGCGTAAAAAATACCTCTTATGCAAAATGGGTGTACACATTGAGGAACTGCAAACATCAGTCATGCTCCCTGTTCTGCTCTGCAACCTCATCCTGCTGCATATCCTCTCACTACCTCATGATCTTAATGCAACCCAATTATTAATACAGCTACTGATATATAATTATTAATATTACTGCTCATTGCTAAGATTAACTCTTAAGACAGTGAGCCTATCCGTTTCCTTTAACAAAGGAGTTATTGATAGCTCCCTGATGATAATGATAGCGTGTTTGCCTAACATCTTTTCAATTTAATTAAAGTACAAATTCTTTTGCTGTCTCAATACAAGGTAACACTTAAGAAACAAAAGTCTCTCAAACGAAGACAAAGCAGTCTAGGGTTTTGTCAAGTTCTGCTTTGTGAAACCTATCCAAGCTGTGAAAATTAAACAATGTTTTAGTCATTTTATTTCAGTTACTGTAACGAGAAAAGCACTGAGAAAAGTGTAAGAAAGGCTATTCCACTCTTGAAATAATTCATGTGATAGTACTAGTTTCCACTTTCTCCATCTTAAAGTATTAATAAGCACTAAGTAAATGCATTTGTGGCGTAGGACAGTGTTATCTCCAGTGAAAAGTTCTGGAGAATGGAAGCCTTTACAATTTGGAAAGGGGCCGAATCACTGGGTCAGATTTGGCTGTATCAGAAGTGTCACGAGAGGAATAAGGAACCTGGCGTCCTCCTGCTGAGGACAGCACTCTCATAGGAAGGCATTTCACAGCTAGCAAATGCGGCTGAGCACTGCAGCATCCTGGTCTCCTCCTAGTGCAGACATGCTCTTCAAATGCTGCTGCCCTTCCTATTGAAATAGGAAAACCTTTCTGGCTTCCCAAATGTTTCCCAGCTGTTTTCTCAATTCCAGGTCTATCCCACTCAGACATACTGGAAATATTTGTTTCCTACGTACCCAAAGGTAAGCAAGTGGCTTTTGCTTCCCCACGTGTTAATGTTTACTGGAAAACTACTTTATTAAGCGTTCTACAGTAAAGATGACATCATTACCATCTTGCAGTATTGTTCAATACATTTAGATACCGACTCTTTATTCTTATGTAATGATGGCTGCAGTCAGAGACAACAAATGACTTAACATGAAACTCCCATCATAAAATGCAGTAATCTTAAAAGCTGTATTTGTAGGCTATGAATTTGACGAGACCAAATTAATACGCATTAACTAACAGGACTAACTAATAGGCACTAGCTTCAGCTTAAAAATAAATTCACCTTAATATTTTCTGTAATTTCTAAAATCAGCTTTAAAAGTGTTTAGAAATTGCAAGATCATGAAAACAAGTAACAAATGCTGAAGTATTTAGGGAGATCGATCTGTAAGTCAAAAATTGTGCTGGCATGTAGTAAATGTACTAACTGCAATGTATATTTGCAAATATTTTATGAAAATAAAATGGAATAATAGCCATTGGAGGCCACCACAGACCACCAATCTAAATATCTACTTTACCTCTCAAATGGCAATGACATAAACTATATAAATAAATATTATTTCCTTCATGGATTCGAAATGTTTGTAGCTGCCAATTACAATAATTAAACAGAACTACAGCACACACAGCATTAATTTCCAAGTTGTGTCACAGTCAGTGCTACTATTTTTAATGATTTGTTGTTATTACCTGGAGTAGAATTTTCCTTGTTTTGCCTTTTGTTCATGCTGCAGCCTCATGTTTTCTAGTTTGACTGGGCTTGGTATGAATCCTATTTCACAGCCTTCTTTTACCAACCGTCCTATCCACCAGTCATTATTAAATTTCTACAAAACAAAAAAAAAAAGTCATGTACTAAGAAATTACTGTATTTGGGATCATTTATTAGTTTTAACTTGCAGCTAAGTCATTTTATGTAATTCTTCCCTGCAGTTAATCACTGTACTATGTTATTAGGGCAATGAAGAATTGTGGTAATATTCAGAAATACATTAAAATAATTATACCTTGGCAAATTATTAAAATGCTACAGTACTTAAGCAGAAACCTTCTTTCATAGACTTCATGATTCTCCCCGGCTGTTATTTCCACGCATTTCACCATCTTTATTTTTTTCTGCTTTGCAGTCTTTTCCCCTCATACATGAGAGCTGCTTTTGTTCTCCCTTGAAGTTTCTCTTCGCTGGACACCAGAGATTTGTTCTGATCTGCTCCTACCCACTGCAACGTTTTTTACAGCTCTGTAATAATCTACTTTTCTTATTCTATTATATTCAGTTCTCTATTTAAAATAAAAAATACTACTTCTCAAACTCCCCCGCTTCTCTGAACTCACTAAAATCTTCTGATATATGACTACATTCCGCTGCTTATATATGCTGTACCGCATACAGCTCATGTGATCTGCATAATAAACATACTATGATAGACCCACGAGGAACGGATACCTTCAGATAACTAAAAAAACCTTACAATTATACAAATGCACAAGACAGTGCAATTAACTGCATTTCTGCTATATGAAATATGAGATAATGACTACTCTAATTTAATGATATTTATTCATACACACACAGGGGGTTTGTTTGTTTGTTTTGCAGAGGTCTATTGAGAACTATTCGCTTTTTCCTTTATTATTTATTCACCATTTTGGAAGAGAACAGGTCACTGTTATGTACGGCCCCACACGCAATACTCTAGGAGTTTCACGGGAATACCTACTGTCAAATATGAATTTTGGATAATTTTGATTATTTATGAAACTCAGAACATCTGAATGGGAAGAGAAGTTGCCTTCTTGAATCTGAACCTATGAATGTAGATATTATAGTGCATGTTTAATCATTTAATAAGTAGCTTTAACAAGTGTACAGTTAGGAGTAAAACATGTAAAATGTGTGGGCTCCCATAAGAAGGAATTAATTTCAACGAGAGTACAACGTTGGTGGATCAATGATGCACAACCTAATTGCAGTATTTATCTCTCATTTTGGCTACTATAGGAATGTTGTGATGCTTGAAACAAACTTTAAGATATTTAGCTAACAAAGCAAAGATTAAAATAAATGCACTATCGAGCTCATAAAATATAAGGTGATCTATAACATCCATCCAATGAGATGCCTTTATGAGGAAGAATACTAACATTTAATAGGGAGCTAATCTGGAATAGCAGTTTCTCAAAGTTGTATTAGACTGAAACATATTATTAAAATCACAGCCTTTCATTGCAAAATGCTAACTAAAGTCGTGCATGTGTATTTAAAACATGTTGGAGGAAGGCAAGATAGCAACTGGGTCAATGGAGGCTGCCATTATATGGATCTGCTCTATGGTATATATGAGTACCATTAAATTGGTAAAAGGAAGAGACAGACGGTTTAAAAGCACCATTAAATAAAAATCTGAGCAGCCAGTACTTTTCTATGCTGTCCTACAGTACAGCACACTACTACGTAACAACATTAATTTTATTATAGTTGATAGAAATGCTAAATGCATAGGATTTTTTTCTTCATACAAAAATAAAAGCACGTGGAATTCATTCCTGCAAAGTCTCAAGCCTAAATGCTGTGTCAGTATATGAAATGGAGGATAAAATAGTTTTATAAGTAAATAAACCTACACATAATCCTTTCTAACTCTAAAAAGCAATAGTGAAAATCTTGGTAGCAAGGTGTCCAGCTCCCAAGGTGCTGGCTGGGGTGAGTGATTCTCTCTAATTCACTTGTGGTTGGAGTGCCAAGGGAAACAGAAATATGAATTAAATGCAAAGCAGAATTATGGCCATGCATTAAAGCCTCAAAAGATTCAGAAGTGACTATGATGCAGCACACATTTTTTCACACAGGAAGGAATCCTTCATATGCACTGAGTTTTAATGAATGTAACCTAATAATGAAAATAAACTTCCCTCATACTCAATCACTCCAACACTTTTCACCATTGCCCATGTACTTTTTGAACTGAGGTTTTTCTTGTTTGAGCCCTCTCAGCAGCAGAAACTGGAGAACACTCCTTGCAGACAAGAAAAGGGCAGTATTGATCCAACATGACATTAACTATGCAGGCAAAAGTTATTTGAGACTAGTTTTCTTTATTTCTAGCAACCGGTTAGGTATAAAATATAAAAGCAACACTGCATTTTATAATCATTTATGTTTTTTTTTTACTTTTCATCTGCATAAATAAAGTTTGGACATTTCAGTTCTCCCATCATTAACTATGTGTAGCACCAAAATTACTGAAGGAGTGATATCTGGTGGGATAGAGAGGCCTGGAGAGCGAGCAGGGAACAGCCACGGAAGATGGAGGGGGAGGATGCGATTGTGTAGGGAAGGGCTGATGCTCGGGGCACCCTCCTGAAGAGGTTTGACATGCTCAGACGCCACAGCCACTGCCAATCACAGGACCAAAGAGTCCAAGTCCAAGTCTGAGTCCTTGCAGGTCTCTTCCCTCCTCTCCATCCCAGCGGTGCATCTGGCCTGGGCACAGGATCCCTTCCTGTGTGAAGATCCCTTCCCAGCTCTGCCCTGGCACTGCTAGAGAGTCAACTTTCCTTGACTGCTTAGAGAGAAAACCAGGTATTTTTAAAGGCAATTAGTGCAGAGTGCCTCTTCTATTACACCTGAAGCTGCAAGAACATTTGAATCAGTTTTTCCATTCCTCAGTGGCATACACAGCCACAGACAATATAACAACTCAGCCAAGCTAAGCTTCCTTTCAAGGCATTTCTGGAAATCCAGAAGAGTTCAGGAAACTTTTTCTTCCTCATTTTCTCCCATGCATATTTACATCTGAGTCTAAGTTTTGCTGTGAGGAAAAAAGCATAAATCGTAACAGAAAATCTGCTAACACTGTGTTTCTGGTTCATATGGAAACAGGGGAAAGATGTGATGCAAAGTCTGAGATTACCGACTCATTCAAAATGCAGATGGAAGAGATGACTATACAAAATCATTTAATCTAACCAAATTGAGCCATATTTTCCAGTGGTCCCAGACTCACTGGAGAATGCTGATGACTTTCTTTTGGCAGGACTCTGTGACTGCTCATGTCTACTTTTGTCACAAGACAGAGCAGAGCAATTCTTTTGCGTTACCATCAGACAGAAAACGTATTTCCTTCACTATACACAGTTTGAATATAAATTACCCCTTTTTTGTGTTTAATATATATGGAAAATGATGATCATTAGTCAGCAGTATGAAGGCAATAAACATCCATTTCTTGTTTCCTCAGTCTCTGTCCACCTGTATTTCTACCTGTGTACGAGGAATGTTTCTTGCTTCTTCAAAGCACCTGCACTAGCAGAATCATTGTGCATCATCAATCACAACTACTGAGGGATTTTTTGATAATCTAAAATGGGGCAAAGATATAATTTCAAATGCATGCCTACACTGCTCTCATCCATAAGCTCTCTAGTGCTTCTGCTATAAATTTCCATTTCCAGATGGACCATTTTGTGACAAAACACAATGGAATACGACCAGAAGCTGGAAAATCTTGTAAATCATTCAGAAGGGAGCAGTGGGCTGCTACGGAGGGCCTGTATGGGAAAGTTACCAAGTTATTTGCTTTGGACTGTCTTGCAAGGAGCAGAGAAAGAAAACAACTGTAGGTGTTTGAAACTGAAAAAAAATTAAAATTTTCAAAGCCAAACTACAGGAAAATAAAACCCATGCATCAAACGCAAAGCACCTTTTTTGGCAGTTGCTAGGTGCATCTTGAAACATCATGTCAGTTCTTTGGTATGTAACCATTAACAAAATACTGTCTGTGCCAAGGAGGTAACTTCAGTGAAAAAAAGGAGATCCGAGGATTTTGGGGTTAATTGAGATTCAGTCACACAAATAAAAGAGAATCAACCCTTGGCTGCTGAACCACAACGAACCCATAGAATACTAGAATAGTAAAACCCACAAATATATTATTGAACATGCAGATGTAGATTTTTAAAGCTCTAAATAAATGACTTTTACTAGAGAAGAAAAGCACTTGCTTTCTAAACTTCATTAATTTGATTGTAAGGAATTTTTGCCACTGTTTTTATAAGAATAGCTTTTCAAAGAATATTCAGTTCCTTATATACTGTTACCTTATTAATTTAACATTTGCATAGTGCTTTGACAATGTTAAGTGTCATTTTAATGTTAAGAAATAGTAGCGCTATTACTCAAATAGACCCTTAAAGAGATTCAATTACTCCTCTAGTTTTACTTACTTCTTTAACATGAAGAAAATCTTTAGCCTCAAATGAGATGGCCATGCCTGGGACTGGAACATCGTCATCATGAGCTGCACTGTACCCAACATTTGTCCGAACTGCAAATGCAACAGGTTTTGTCTGCAAAACAAAAGACAAACGCATGAAGATTTCCCTCCCAAACATGTACCTATGTACAAATGTATACACAGAGGATGAATTTTGTAAGTTATCTCTTTAAAATCATAAAAAGTAGAGAATTCTCAAAGCATCCATGTAAAACATCATGAAGCATCGTGTTTACTTACCTCAGTTATTTCATATCAACACATTTGATAGAATACAAGATTTGTTCTCGCTACTAGTGCTCTGAATTCATTTGGGATAAGTGAAATCAGTAATTTGAAACCATAAGCCAGTTGGCAATCCATATACCATGCTCAGCTTGCAGTTCTGCTGCTGCACTTGCCCAGAGCTATGGAGGAGCATGTGCCAGCCCCCAGATAGTCTCCAGGGAAATGACACATTAGGAGGAGCGGTGCCAGCAGCTGCCAGTGACCCCTAAGCAAGACACTGTAGAGCCATTCTGAGAGCACAGCAGTGCGCCCTCAGATTGTCAGGTCATCACCAAATACCAGCCACAGAGAGATTTGCTGGTTCCCATAATTCATACTACAACTTACACTGGTAGCTGATATCGGTGAGTTACAGGATTGTCACAAGTTTTGTGTTCAAGAAGGAAGAGTCAGTGGACCTCCTGGCCCCACAGCCACCCTCCAGCCTCCTGCACAGTTTCTCCTTCCAGGTCCCACCGGTGCTGAACACCTTTCTGCACAGGTACAGTTAAGCAGGTAGTAAAAGTTGCCATCCAGGTCAGCCCAGCCTATAGCTATAGAGGCCTTCCTCTTCTCAGAGGTACAACCAGAATACCAGAGAACAACTTTTATTCTGGTTTATTCCATGTCAGAGAACACCTTGAGCTTGCTCTCCCAACAGAGGATATCATATAGTATCCCGGGGACCCACTGTTGTCCTACCCCAGGTGAAACTTTTAGCCCACTCCAAAATACTCCACATTGCTCTTACAATCTAGTCTGAAGCCCCTACACATTATGGATGGTAAAATATTTTTAAAGACATGAACGAAGTCTCAGAGGTGCTCACGAGTAATTGAGGAAGATGTGATGTAATTTTTCATCTTAAAATATAGTAGAACTTCGACCTGAAAATTTTACCTTTATTAGTTGGTAACCATCATCACTTCAGCTTGGCTAAAAATACGGTATTTTTCTGAGATGAAAAGCAAAAAAATACATCTCATTTCCTACGTAAGGAATTGCTTCCATTCATTCTCAAAAAAGAGGATATGAAAATGCATCCCCTACTTCGTGACAGCAAACGCGAATACCTAAAACCAAAAATCACGCTGTATTTTTCTGATGACCAAAAATGCCTGCCTGCTCCATCCAGGATTACTCTGACAACTTGCATAGTGCTAGAGGACAGAATTCTGCCACGTTAAAATACATGATAAAATAATGAGGGAGATATATAAAGAATTCTAAAGACAGTATCATGTCACCTGGCCTGGAAAGGACAGTTGGAGATAAAGGGAGAGAAGGTTCCCTGTTGCTTAATTTAGGTCTAATGTGCTGTAAAAGCCACAGGGTTCCAATAAAGCAGATTTTAAAACTCCTTAAATAGGCCTGTATTTGAATGAACTACCACAGTCAAACAATTTACATCTAAGTGCACATTCTAGGAAAGCTTTTCAATTTAGAAGGAAAAACAATGTGGTCTTTCATAACAGTGGGGTCAAGAGAGTCTCTGTGTTCGCAAGTGAAACAGGCTGTTTCAGCAGAAATAAATTTTGGAAGGGGACTGCAGAATGGGCTTCATGTTTATGTGGTATTCTGGATCTCAATATGGATTTTCACAAAGAGATGATCAGGAAGTTATTGGAAAAGAGCTCTAATCTATCCCATTCGTTCTTTCTTTAGGAATTAGTGGAAAAACCTTAAGAATCTTAAGAAAGGTTGGGTGGAAGGGCTCTAAAGACTGAAACTGATACCATTTAAACAGGCACTTACTTAAACTGCCTGTGTTCACAGCCTATGATCATCCGAAAAATTAAATTTGGCGATTCCTCCACATCAATTTAGAAACCTCACAGCACTGACACAACATGGGTATGTCCACTTCCTAGAAGCTCAAATCTGTACCTGATCCAACTCCTCTACAATTCTCTCAGTTGTTACTAGCACTCAGTTACCCAACATAAAAGACGACTAAGTATTACAGAACTAAGCACAGCACAAAGATAAAAAGTATTCACACAGGCACTGAATACAGTGATATCATGTATACGCCTTAAAAATAAAAGATAAAATAAATTACTGGGTTTTACTATTCATACAAAACCCCACAACTTTCCTGAATTTAAAAATTACAGGCTAACAGAGTCGATGCTTTCTATGCTATTACTCATTTCAATACTGAAAATACAGATGTGCATAAGCATTAAATTGTCAAATCTCCTAAACAATACTTCATCACTAAATACTACAGTATGGACTAAATCACTCATTGTTAAGAATGATCTTTTTGTAAAGCATAGTAAACTGTCATTGTAACAAAGTATCCCAGAACAAGAATGGAAATATTAAGGAACAATCTTTGCCAAACACTGATAGCGGGGATAATATGCTTGCTTATCCATTCTCACATTTGCTATATCCTGTAGCAAATATAAAAAATGCTCAACAGAGTACTGTGACTTACTCCTAATAGTATCAGTGGATGAAAGACTTTAGGCTGACTAAAGACTTTAAAATCTCTGCTGCATTGCAACAAATAGACATTTTCAGCAAGTTAATGTCCTTGACATACTTCTTAGAAGTGATCTAAAATTTCCTATTAGAGGGCAACACCTGAGTACCCAAGAAAAAGAAAAAAATGGAAGCTACTCCAGAACTATCTTAACCATGAAAGATAAGTAGCAGGTAAAAAAACCTCTGGCATTTTCTGCTATCGAAAAATAAATGTAAAATTCTGAGTAGAAAAACAAAGCAGAACATTGAGCTACAAATATTCACAGAAACGGTATGTCCCATTTTAGATAACTGTCATACTGGTAGAAAGGGAGACTGAATTACCATGGGATTAGACTACAATAATTCACCTAATTGAATATTTAAAACTAATTAATTTATAAAAGTTAAATGCTAGCCTTTTTACATAAATAAATAATTCTGAAAGTTTCATAGAACTGGCAAATTAACTACTTTTTCTTTTCTCAAACTACATTGTCTTGAACTAAAAAAATCCTGTTGTTATATAATAAGGACCTTATGTAAATTTATTTTTTTTTAACATATGCATACATATATTTTAAAATATATCTAGCATTTGCTTACATATTCTACAGTTCTAAAATTAGACTGGGTCAAAACAGTTAAGCACTTTCAGTTCGTTTGTTAAATCTCCATGAAAATGGGATGGCAGTTTAGCACTCAGTTAATCCACAAGATGGACTACAAGGACAGATGCTCCCAGATGTTAAACAGTTTAACATTTCCTCTCTCTCAAGAGAAACAACAACGCCTGTAAAAGTTCACTTATCTTCAGAAGGAACATTCCCACCTTGTTTTCCTTTTTTCCCCTGTAAAAATACAACATTCAACAGACCAGATAACCTCACAAGGAGAATAATAACCAGACCATGAACATTACCATCATTTGTACTACTAGGGCAGTAGGGAACAGACTTTGGAGTGAGGTTCTCCATGAACCAATTTCAGCTCCTGATTTAAACTGAGAATATAAATCAACGCAAACATATTCACCAACTGTTAAACCAACTTTGGCTGTAGGCTTTTGGTAACAAACATTAATTTAGGTGGGATGAGGAAGACATTACTTAATTTTCTCTTTTTCCGCCCGGGTCTCACTTCTTCCTTTTGGTTCACAAGTTATATTCACTTTATACATCTTCATGCCAAGCCTCATTACTAAGTCAATACTATTTACAGTATTATTATACTCTGCTACTTATATTCCCTCATGCTTGTTTTACGACTAACTCGTGTTCAATGCATACATGAGCATTTGCACATTTTACCTGTCTCAGTCAATTTGTCAGTTTAAAGGAGTTTGCACCTGCTTGGCTGAATTTGTATTCAAGAAATATTTCACCCAATAGCAGAGCAAAATAATACAATCTGTTTTCTAGTAATGTACTTAAAACATGACAGGACCCTTTTTTTTTTTCCTATAACTCATTTCAGACTTTTTATGCTGTGCCATAAACCCAGTGGATGCAGCCTCTGGGGACCACAGCCAAGGAGGGAAACTTTCCGACACAGAATTTGCTTACAGAACAGGTCATCTCCCTCACGGCCACTAATTTTGGGAATGTTGCTTGACAATCAAGGTATCTCTATTCCCCATCCACTACCAGAACGTAGAAAACAGATTAGAGCATTTTCCAAACCACTTTCATTTACACCTGAGGTTGTCCTATGTGAAGCAATGACTCTAGAGCTACAGAAATGCAAGCAAGACTTAAGGCTGCCTTTACTTTCTTCAGCAGTAGGTGATGATGATCTAAGGTCTCTGATCCATCTCATTTCTCACTCTGTCACATCATTCCCAGAACAGAGGTACACCAGCTTACATGAAACCAGAATGATGATCAGAATGTATCTTTTTATGAAGGCAACACCAGCTAATCATAGAATCATAGAATAGTTAGAGTTCGAAGGGACACCTCCCACTAGACCAGGTTACTCAAAGCCCCATCCAATCTGGCCTTGAACACTTCCAGGGATGGGGCATCCACAACTTCTCTGGACAGCCTGTTCCAGTGTCTCACCACCCTCACAGTAAAAAATTTCTTCCTAATATCTAATCTAAATCTACCCTCTTTCAGTTTAAAACCGTTACCCCTTGTGCTATTGCTGCACTCCTTGATAAAGAGTCCCTCCCCATCCTTCCTCTAAGCCCCCTTTAGGTACTGGAAGGCTGCTATAAGGTCTCCCCGGAGCCTTCTCTTCTCTTCTTTAGGCTGAACAGCCCCAACTCTGTCAGCCTGTCTTCACAGGAGAGGTGTTCCAGCCCTCTGGTCATCTAAGTCAAGAACTGCCTCAGAAAATGACTCCAGTTATCATTTTGACAAAGTGCTTGTCGAAGTTGGCATCTGTATTAAAGTTTGGAAAATTTGTCTCAAAACAAGTCTCCTCCCTCACTGTTGATACATAATGCTACACATCCTTCAACAAATCCACATTTCACAGATGCCTGTAACTTTATCCTGAAAGCAAGGAATTATTTTTCTCTTGGGTAATGAACATAATGAGTCTCTCCTGAAACACTACTAGGTTTGCACTCATGAAAATTTAAAACCCCACACCATTATTTTTTTTTTTTTTCAGCTGAGGAAAGATGATACTTCTGAACTTTTCATTAGTAGTCATGGTAGGGAGTAAATAGGTCAAACGATGATCTCTGTTTGGCACTACTTGCACAGAGTAGCCCTGTACATAGTGTTTGGGCCATAAGCAATATTGGTACCCCATACAGAACAAAGATCAATAGCAATGTTACCCTGGTAACTGCTGTCTTAAAATGCATCACTTTATTTTGCCCTGCTGTTGACCGAGCGTCAAATATACAAAACAAAAGCAGTTCAAAACCTAGATGTTTTACGTGATTTTCATGATTATTTTTAAGTTTACAATGAAATATATACTGTCACAAAAGCAGCTCGAGAATGCAAAAATTAAAAAAAAATAATAAAAGAACTTTCCTATTTTAAACTTTTTATTTCATACACTAATTGATACATCTGTTACACAAGAAACAAAAATCTAACTCACCTGTGTACACAAACAACTCACAGGAAATTTACATCCTAAATGCCGAATATTGCTGGAGCCTCATTCCAGGTAAGTAATTGTCCAATCTCTAAAAATAACATCTGCTCAGCAATCTCATCGCTATGGAAGCAACGACAATTGATGGTTGTCCAATAGAAAATTAGAGTATACCTGCTGTCACTAAAAGTAGCAATCGATAGATAATATGACTTCCCAGCAAGGATTAGGCTTTCTTTTATTAGCGTGGGTGTACGCATCAAACAAGTCTGGTAGCAAGACAGAACTACAGGATAACCGAGGTTGGAAGGGGCCTCTGTAGTCATCTAGTCCAACCCCTGCCCAAAGCAGGCTTGGCTAGATCAGGCTGCTCAGGGCTGTGTCCAGGTGAGTCTTGAGCACCCCCAAGGACAGACACCACAACCTCTCTGTGCATTCTCCTCCAGTATTTGACCACCCTCACAGTAAAAAAAAACATCCAGGAACTATGGTTCACTCATATCTATGAGTGAGGGACATAAAAATCTATAATGGACAACAAATACTGGCTTTTATACTCCAGCACAAGGAAAATGACGTGTTATTACAGCTGGAAATCACCAATTTCCAGTTTTAATTGTAAGTGGTCTAAAAAGTGGGGGGTTTTAACCACTAGGTTGGGGGTTTTATGTGTGTGTGTGCTGAATACTATTATTTCAGGTTAAGACAGCAGTTGCGTTACTTTCCTACAGCAGCTAGCGCTGCCCTCATAACCCTCTAGTGCCTGAGGCCTTGTCTTGGCCTAGTGCCTCCCTGTGCAAGGTGATGCACTCAGCGCTTCCAACATTACGTGAAGGAGCTGGAAAACAAAAGTTCAGTGGGAGAACAAACCACAATAAAATTGTAGTTAATAAGTAGCAGCCTGAGTACGACAATGGTATAATGAGACTCAAACTCCTCTGAATTATTAAGGCTTTTGAGAGCATGGATCTCTCCCGAGGGATTTGGGAGAGAAGTGGTCAGCCAGAACATGTAGTTCTGGAGCCAAACTTCGTTACTGACTCAGGCACTGAGAAATCATTTGATCTGAGTACATTTTACCATGAATTTCCAAAACTAAGGCAACGTGAACTATGCCCAGCTTGCACTGCTGCCTTAAAAAAGGTTTGGCTCACTCAATTCTTGACTAGGAAACATCACAACCGCTGTTCTCCGGCGCCTGAAGCTAACACGCACGCTCCTGCAGGAGTGGCCAGCAAGGAGACATGCCCATTGCACAAGCTGCCGCTGCGGTCAGCCTTCCCCGCCGACTCTCTAAGCAGGCTGTAAGTGTCGCTGCACGGAAACTCAGCTATTAAAGCCTAAGTGTGATTTTCCTTAGGATTGAGGCCCGTTGGTGAAAGTCATTGAGGAAATCTGTGAATCCTTCCAGTTCCTTGGTATCTCCGCTGCAGCAATTCCTACTCTCAGTGGTGAAGAAAGAAGGAAAATTTAACATATCCAGCTGGTACAAAAGAAAGTCTGCCAGATCCCTTTTTTCTTAACAATAGGTAGGCTTAAGAGAATTTTTTTTTGTCCTCTCGTACTCTCTAGAGACACTTTTGTTACTATTTTAGCTCATCTTCACACACAGCTTGAAAGTCATGCTTCCTACTTCCTTTTACGAAATCATATTTGAATAGAGAGTCACCGATGTCGGTTTACATTCAGCTCAGGAGGCAGCAAAGACTGAAATAGCTTCAGTGACGCACACGGAGCTTTCTCATATGAGCGGGGTCTTTTTTTATTAGAGCATGATGCCAAAACTCATCGGTGGCCGTGTGTTGTCTGCATGCAAGTGTGCCAGAAAGGTGGCTCTTCGGTACCACCCACTCAGGGAGTTAACTGGAACCACTGGAAACAGGCACAGCTGAAGAAGTCTGTTTGTGCTTACTGAAAACATGCTTATTCTGGCAGCAAAAGCCAGCAGACGAAAACTGTCGTTTGCAATAAAAATACTGTGCTGGGATTTCAAGTTCTTTTTTTCAATGTCACAAGTGAGGACATTTTATGCTTATGAGACATTTTAAGCTTATGAGACAGCATTTTAGTAGATCTTAGCTTTCTGGCTAAGTTGAGGTTCACATAGAGAAAATATGTGCAGCAACATTTTCAGGCTATTCACAAACAAAAATTCTCCAGGAAAAGCATAAATCTGTGATACAGCAAGCTAGAGTAAACACTAAATAAATCAACAATACAATGGATGGTTAAAAATGTAGATACTACTATCAAGAGTTCCTGAAAAAAAGCTGTATCATTGAAAACGTTACTTAATTCAGTATTATGCATGCAAGTTTTATTGCTAGTTCCAATATTTAAATAATTTTGCACTTCATTTTTTCAATTGGATCAGAAAGTCTCTATGACTTATTGAGCCAAAGGTTAATGCTGTTAGAACATTTCACTTTTACATAATATGTTCGGCATGTTTTTTTTAAGAAACTATGCTGAAAAATTCTTCCTTTATTAGGAACATACATTTTGCAGCTAGACTGCTGTGTTTCCAGGAGTTATATGAATGTATATTCCAAGGATGATATTTAAGAGTTTGAAAAGTCAAATGTTATATCAGTTCTTAACTAATATGCTGAACAAAACCTGAGAAGTTATTTCAGCAGATGGTAAACGCTACATGTTATTCAATGTGCCTGTCCCTTTCACATGATTGCATTTTATGGCCAAAGCTTATGCTATCCTACTCTTCAACGGAGTACTTATTGTTTCTGCAGGTCTTGCACTATCTGAGATACTTCTCATATATAAATTCAAATGGAATCTCTACTGTAAATCTCCTTGACAGCCTAGACACAGGTTACAGAAATTATAACACATAGCACATACATTTAAAGCTGTGCTAAAAGAACATTCATTGAAGTTCAAAGTTAAACATTCCAAACTTAGGAAAAGTGAAAATGGAAGTACCTTTAACTTAGGGGAACGGTGGTATCTTTAACTTAGCCCTCATTATGTGCAGTACTGTGGTACAACCATTAACTTCATAATCACATATTCTGCCCCACCCCAGTACTATATGTTACTTGCATGCAGGACGGATCTCCCCTTAGAATAGATGGATAGATCAAGAATGTATGAAACACAAGGAGGTATCTATAATATCCTATACTCCTCTGATGGATTAACTTGCCATCAAAGAATTAGGCTCACCCAGTTCAAAAGGGAAAGGCAAGCAGTCTCTAAGGGATGATTTATCTCTTAAAATGGCATGAATCACCTTTTGCCTCTCTCTCCCCTGCAAGTAGGGAACTAAAGCATCAATCCCTAGTTGTCCAGGCACACCAAATTCTACCCACTACTCACTGTTATGGATGAAAGGTTTCTTAAATTTGTCACTGAACATTAATGGAAACTTTTGATCTCAATCTGTGACTTAGTGGCCGCGCTGCAACACTATAAGGACAAATCAATGCTCACACAGCATTCAGATAGCTTCTGCACAAGGCCCCACAGAACCAAGAAATCATTAGAGAAGTGAATACTCTTCTTAATATGCAACAAATACAACACTGGGCCACAACAAGAAATAAAAAAGAAACAAGAAATAAAATTTAACAAACAACAAAAAGATCCCTTAAAGTAATACATTTCTAGTGTCATGATGACATTTTCATACACCATCAGTATGACTGAAATCTTCATATCCCCTGCCAAAAACTCCTTGCAACTTTAACTGCAGAATTAACAGACTACAAATGGTTTAATATTCTGTAAAAGGAACAGCACTAGAGTTGAGGAACATTTTGGCTGTTCTCTTCTCAGATATTTGCTGAAAGCAGAATAACTGTGAGACTTGGGAACTAGAGCTATTTAAAGCAAAGCTAATCAGAAGCATAAACTAACAGATAAAACTATCTGAAATTTTTTCTTTTCTTTTTTTTTTAATAAAATTTAATTGACAATGATTCGAAACATAAAAAATATTAGGTCGAATACCTTAACTTTGGCAGAATGACAAATAAAAGAAGACTAATTCTGTGTTACAATCCTCCTGTACCCATTGTAATTCTCCTTTTGCCCTTTGGGCAAAAACGCACATCTTGAATCCTCAGCCTGGCTGTCACTGTGGCCATGCACATCTGCTGAGCTCCTACCCCTTCCCCTTCTCTTTTCATGGCAAAGTTCCCAGGAGGTTTAGCACCAGCAGAGCTGCTGTTGTACTGCAGTTCTCCTGCCCCGTTACAGGAAGAGTTCTAGAGATCCCTTTTGCCAGAAAAATCCTCCAAAGATTGAGAATTAAGTTAAAGCAGCACTGGGTCTTCTCTGACATAAGACAGGAACCAGCCAGAATCATGCAGGGGAGAAGCCAACATAAGAGTGGCTAAAAGCCAGGCTCCGGGCCATTCTTCACATCTGAGCCGTGCCAAGAGCAGCCCATAATCAGGGCCTAAAGATTTATGAGAGTTCTCATCCCATTCCTGTCCAAAATCACTCTCTCACAGTAACGTGGCAGAAACGGAATTACTTCTCTTTAATATTTCCTAATATTCTTATTTACTTTTCCTTAAGACATCTCATTTGGATTCCTTGCTCGAAGCACAAGATAAAACAGGTTTCCTGGTGGGTGTATGAGATGCAAGAGTGCTGTGATGATGATATCCTTACAGAATATATTATACAGCTGGTGCACAGCTAGTCATCTAGCCAGCAGATGAAACACTAGCTGGCAATAAACCTTACTCTTATTATAGCCGTAGAACTGCTAAGGTTTAATTCCAGGGATGCAGCAAGAGTTATTACAAAAGCATGAAATGACACAGAATTGTAACAATTTTCTGTTTGTAAGAAAAAGAAACACAGCATCAAAATGCAAAGTGGCGGTAAGAATTCTAATTTGGGTTTCTAGACATTTTTAATTTACTCTCTTCAGCTCAGTGGACTGAATTTTCTGCGGGTATACAGGGACATCCTTCCTTAGGCTGAACCAAAGTGAGTGGAGCAGCCCACGCTCAGTCTTACCAGGGAATCAACCTGAGCAAGACTATACCCTTGTATGATACAGCTGCCTATCGACACACAGTTATTTTATCCACAGACAACAGGTATTACACATACTAGCATCTTATTCATAAGCAGCTGTCATTTACATGGTCAACATTACCCAGGGCTTTACATGCCTTCACCTGTTGTTGCAACAGGTTCTCCTGGGAAGCAACTGCCACTAGCATAAGAAGCACCCCTTCTCCCCTCCAACCCCCAAACTGTCTTGCCCTTTATTTTGTAGGGCTTAGTTTCTATTAGAGAAACCCCAAATTCAGTTTCTTTCTCATTGCCACATACTGTAGAGGGGAGAACACCCAGAGGAGAACAAGGATGCTCATCAGGGGACCCCATCACTTCTTTCTCCAGCCGGCCAATGGCAGTCTCTCCTTACCTTTTTTCCCTCTCCCTCTCCCCTGTTTTCTTCTTATTTTTCCCCCAAAGTACCTTTCGCTATAAAGAGTTGATGTATGTCATTAACTATGGATCTGGTGATACAGCTTTGTGCATGTAAGTTTACCTCAACACCATTTGGGCATCAATGCCATTTACATGCAATACAAAGAATTAGTGGACAGCCAATATTGTTTGCTAATAAGCAACTAAAACTCTGCATACCTTAAAGCTTCTAAAAAAACAATTTTCAAATTCCGTATCTTTCCTCTAGTATAAAAATTATATAAAATGCTTGGCTATACTCCAAGAAGATCTGCAATCCCTTTTGAATTGCTGGTAGTCAACCAGAAGGTTGTAAATGGCCGTTATGGCATAACTCATGTGCACAAAATGATACCGAAGATACAGGAAAACAGATGGCAGAATTCTGGTCTTTATTTATTTATTTATTTTTAATTTTAATAATAGCCATATTGTATTTCCATATTTACTTAAAGAAATCAAGAGATGGGAGTTAAGCTTAAAAGTAGAATATTAAGCTGCAATGCTCTTATAAAACATTCTATTTTTGTGAATAAAACCTGTTTACAAGATATGGAGAATGAAGAGACAAAATAAAATCAATAGGTACTTTAAATAATACATTTTAATATTGTTTTACATTCGTACTTCATCCCAAAGAAATACTCTTTGCTAGTGTGAATAAAATTGGTTGATTGGTATCAAATGCAAGATTTCTAGTACTTGTTTTTATGGCTCTGTTCATTTTTTGAGACATTGGAAGACAAAATCATGTTTTACTGGTTTTCATTTAAAATTAATCCTTTTCTGCACAATGTGAATAAAAACCACTTAAAATTAATAAATATAAACACAGTATTAACTTTATGCTGCTTTGTAAATCTTATATTACTTTAATGCAACATTAGCCTAAGTTTTAAAATATTTATTTTAAAATAACATTTAATATAGTGCCTGATATTACAATGGGTTTATAAAGGTTGGTTTCACATGAAACAATGCAGATTGTGTACCTAATTAATCAGCATCCTTACCTTTGTTAAAAACTGAAGACAACTCACTCATCTGTTTACATATCACTAAACAATTTACATAAATTTTTTGCTGTCACTTTGTGTTCTCACCAATATGGTAACTGAAAGGAACTGGAAGTCCACTGCATAACAAAAATCATGTCTTAATTAACAAAATGGAGTTGTGTGATTATTTGCATAATTAGAGTTTACATGAAGGAGATAGCACTTTCTGGAAAGGAAAAGAGATGTTGCCTAGCATAACAAATACGTCCATCTTTCTCTAAGGTTGAGAACTCACTGTGAGACGGCCCCTTGAAAGTCTCCGATATAAGGATAAAATTGAAAGAAAAAAAATATAGAAAAAAGCCAAGGAAAGGAAACAGAAGATACATAAGCAGTCAAACCTGGGGAAGGGGATAAGGGTTTTATTTGAATAATTACCAGTCATATAAAGATAGAGCATTGTCTTAATGGTATATTTAAACTATGTAGACATTTACTGAGAATGAAGCCAAGCAGGATAAGAGTAACACCTTTGAATGTGCTGGAAAACCACCAGTGGCAAAAATAAAATAAAAGGGACTTTTCGAGGTTTGTTTCTAACCAATTGGTAGAACCTGTTTGAGAACATGAAAGTGGAAAGAAACAAATGCTCATGAAATGGAAAAACTCACCAACAGTGAAGAAAGAGTGATAAGAGGAGAATGAAGGCAATGGTCTCCAGGAAAGCAGATTTTAATATACTTTCAGTAAATTCTCAAGTACAGCTGCTTCCCATGGGAAGCAGTTCTCAAGGAAAAAATTAGTTCAGGAAAGTTACAGGTCCTCAGTGAAATAATATTAAGGGCACAAGCACAAACTAACCTATATGAAAAAAGATAGAAAGTACATAACCTGGAACTTAGGAAAGAATGCTAAAGAGGAAATTAATATAAATACAATAGAACCAACAAATTAGTATAAAATTATATACAATTGGTTAGCAATATTAAAAATATTTTTTCCTCCTGCTTTTGATGTATATTAACTGTAAAAAGCAGATAAAGAAAAGAGTTCTCTCACTCAAAGGAAAAATCTAAAACTCTATGTTCCTGACAAAGCAGAAATACCATGTATATTTGTATCAGTCTTCAATCTTTAAAATTTCATTATTACTGCATATTTAAAGGGGGAGAAAAATACAACAAAACCCCAACCAACCAACCAAACAAAAAAACCCTACCCAAAACCATCCTGATGATGAAGGAGTAAAAGCACAGGTGAGACAGAGGTTTAATTATACTCCACCTATACTGTATTGCTCTGGCAATCTTTGAGCCATAGTAACTGGGGAAAAAGGACTATGAGAAATGAAAGAACAGTTGAACTAACTTCAGTTTCTAGAAAAACATAATTAAAATAAAATCCTTAGGCAGAGAAAGCAGAAGATAACAAGGAAAACCTCTATAACAAAATACATCACATAGTCCTAACTTCTTTCTATAGGAGAATACTCAGATAGAAGAGAATCCTCTCTGGACTGACTGATGCTCTGAACTTCGGTCCTCTAGTAGTCTCACAAAAAGTTCTAAAAGTATTGTTGAAATATGAGAACTGCACAATATTTACAGTAGGTTGCTAGCAAATATGGAAGACCGATTAATTGATTTTCTGCAGCTTTATGTCCCTTATCCATTACAATTCAGTATTTCCATTAACTATTTGGATGATAGGACACAGAATGTCCTTCTTAAATTTACAAATGATACTGAACTGGAAGACACTAAAAGAACAGAGGAAGAAAGTAGGAAGACTTCAAAACTGTGTTTCTAAACTGGAAGAATGATCCAAATAAAAATCAGACCACAATTTAATCAGGAAAGCTGCAGATGATCAGACAGCACTCATCAACTCCATAAGTAAGAAATGTTTAACTGACTCAATGTTTGTCCTAATGACAGTATTTAAATACTGGATCACTATTAGAAATGACTATTATACATGTGTGAAAGACAGTACCCCATGGAGGATGACCAGGCAAGCATACAGCCCTCGAGACCAAAAACAGTCTTTCCACAAGATTCAAGCACATGCTGCATCATCTTGGGCACAGCTCTTCAAGAGGGTGTAGGAAGAAGAGGAATGGTTTGGATGGGAATAGCAATGGTGATTAGAGGTGTAGAAAAAAGCAGGGACAACACAGGAACATTACTTATTTTTTAACTCCCAGAGGCTTTAAGAATAAGTTACACAAATACCTATAAGGAACTGCTTAGGTACAACTCATCCTGCGTTGATGTAGCACAGACTTCTTGGGAATGCCTTGCAATCCCTTTAAGTCTTCATTTTATTTTAGTGTGTGAGCTCTTTCACATTTACACAAGTTTATTTTAGAAAACAAAATATGTCAATCTTATTAAACTCATTTAATTTTAGAATTTATCTCCAGTCTTCGCCAGCTATTATGTCAAAATGTGATTATTTAACACTACTTAAATACAGAAAAAAAAAAAAAAGAACATGAAAAAAAAACCCAAAAGTTGACATCAACCACTAGGCAATGGACTGTAGAACTTAATATCTGCAAAACGCTCAACCTCTCTCTGCTTCACTACTTCTGCTTGTTTGGTCAAACTCATGGAGTCACCAGCACAACTAATCTGTTCTCTCTTGCATATCTCATACTATTGTTTTCTATGAACAGAGATACTTCTAGTGAATTATGTTGTAACTACTTTTTGTCCCCAAAGGAAATAGACAGACTCTACATACATATAGAGCCATATATTGGGTTAATTAATTATCTTTTTCTGGTACTCTATGAACTTCTCCTGTGTTTATTAATATGGCATCTAAGTGCTATATATTAAAATTCATAAAGCATTTGTAGGCAGCTCACAATGGCAATATGCAGACAGGGAGAGAAGCACAAAAAAAGACTAGACCCAGAGTGACAGAAGGAAAGATTTTTTTTCTTGGATCCTAAAAGAGACCAGGTGGGTTTTATTTCAACTGAAAAAGTTCCTAAGTTGCTGGGCAAAAAACAAGCCTTAAAGCAAAGACCAACCCTGCTCAGGGCAGAAGTTGCCTTTCTCATTTTGAGTTTTCTCAATTTCATGAAGTCTTTTGTTCTAGTTTTAAGTAGTTTAGGGAGTTTTGAACAGATTTCAGTCTCAGTTTTCAGCAAGAATTTTTGTTTGTTTGTTTTGTTCCTGTCACTGTGGTAAGAGGGACAAGAGAGGACCATGGCAAAGGAACTGAGTCACGGGAAAGGAGAGGGAAGCCCTCGTGTGTGGGCTCCTACAAGATTGCTCCTACAAGAAGAGCTGACCAAGGCCCGTGTGCTGCAACTGCTGCTCAGTTCAGCCAGTGACACTGCTAACTCCAGAGCGTGCAGCTGTAGAATACAGACCCAGAAGAGATGAAAGGAGCTGCAACCCAGGCACCTCTGGTAGCAAATGAGATACATCATCTGGGGAGGAGTGAGACAGCCCACAGGCCAAATGCCTGGATATTGTTCATCACTTCTAGACAACCCAGATCACGAGACACTACAAATGACTTTACTGACAGACTTAACTTCTAGGTGGTATGGCAGCTTGTAGAGAAGATATGGAAAGGAAGAGATCCCATGCAAGGGTTCTGGATGCTCCCAATGGCACTAAGCAGTTTCCCAGGTATAAAAAAGTATTTATTACTAACAGTTTTCTTTAATATATGAAAGGTTTGTCCACTGTATGAATCTGAGTAGAGAGAAATAGCAGTGTGCTGCCTCAATAGTCAAACAAAAGGCTCTAGATGTATTCAAACATGTCTTCAGAGGGCATAATTCACACCAGTACAGTTTACACCAGAAAGTACTTCTGCATGTGCTGGAACAGCCCCAGAGTATGACTAGGTTTTGGACAAAAGAAACTTTAAGCAGGCAACTTGGAGAACTAGTTACAGTTTATGGGAAAACAGCAAAGAAAGGAAGGGAAGAAAATGGAGAAACACTTGGGGATCTTTTGCAATTGGAGAAGTAGCACCTTCAGCACTGAGATTGGTTGTAGGTAAAGGACAGCACTCTGCCTTGCACGGGAGGCTGTCACAAAGGCTGACAGGTGTGGGAGGACACATGCCTCGGTGGAAAGCACAGGCCAAGATCCACAACCCTGTGAAGATAAGGTTTAGATTAATGCTGAAGAACATTTCCAGGGACATGTAGGGAGCAACCCACAGAGAGAAAATGTCACTCTGTAGTAGGTCAGGTCAGGTAGCAACTTACTGACATGCAGGAAGTGTGGAAGAGGGGCCCATAAAGCCCTCCTTGATCCCTCACAATAAGGGGGCTGCCCGTGTTTGCAGGGAAAAGAAACAGATGAAGGTGACCATGATGGCGGCAGCTGTATCTGTGAGCAGAAAGGTCAGAAAAAGACAGAAACAAAGTGGGAAGTGTGTCAGGAGATGGAAGCTCAGAGGAGCCAGAATAGCAGCCAAACATCCTGGACTGCTGAACCCAAAGGACATTACCAAGAAGTTAACGTTAGTATTCAGCCCTGCCCCCAGATTCAACCCACAAAAAACTAAGGCACAGAGAGAAAAGCGTCAGGTATCTGCTATTCCCAGGCTGGTCCCAATCCTAAAGCTACCAGACAGTGCAGTGATTTCAACACCCAGACTGCCAAGAAAGAGGCAGGGAAAAGGACAAGAGTTGTGAACAAAGTGGTACTCTGGAGGGCAAAATGCCCTTGTTTCAGCATTATCTGCTGCAGGGAAGCTAACATAGGAGGGTCAGGTAACCATGCCTTGGCCTCCATGGGCCAGACAAGGAAGTGTTAGAATTTGCTGATCCAAAGCTTTTTACGCCCACCACAGATGTGACATTTAAAACACCCTGAGGACTGAAAAAACTGTCATAGAGGAAAAAGAAATAAATAAAAAGGCAAAGAAGAGAAGAGAGACGGCTTAAGCTGTGAAAGAGCGTGTTGGGAGGGGAATTTATGGGACACTGTTCTGTCACTTGTCTTTGAGCAGCAGCTACTTGAAGCAGGCCCAGCACGTGAGCTAGTACCACCCTGCATCACAGCACTGCTCATGGAGAAAATTAGTAGAAGTAGCGGTAGATCTGGCCTTTAGCTTTACCTCTGACATGATTATGACAGAGCTCTCCCCAGTTCGCAAAGGCACAGCAGCCACAAAAGTAAGGGCAGAACCTATTGCTCAAAATATATTTTATAATTCATTCCCCCTCCTCCTTTTCCCTCTGTACTTCCCCTTCATCACCTTCAACTGTTGTGCCAAGCGTTAAAGGAAGGTCATAAGCATATCTAAAGTGCAAAACTTAACTATCTGCCTGCTCTGTGCATCTTGGCAGACCTTCTTGCTAAAATATGTACATGTTAGAGCTGGGGGTCACAGAGAGGAAGAAAAATCTGGTGAGTGCCCAGAATCACAAAAAAGTGTCACGATGAAATGCAGCTACCAAAGTAGCTGAGGCATTTTGATGGACAGTGGCCTGGCCTCAGTTAGACCCTTTTGTCATGCCCCTCATCCTCCCTGACCGCGGCACTGCAGTCAGGTGGGCATGAAACAACTGAACCCTGGCAAGCACAACCCTGGGTGGCAGGACTGGCCCTGGCTGCGCTCCCAGGGCCAGAAGCAGCTGCTGGTCAGGCAACAATTCTGCCACCCTATGTGTCAATTTAGGTTTTTTTGTTGTATCAAACTAATAAAAAAAATAAATTTCCAGTAAAAATCCTATCTTTCCCAGTTGTTTCCACTTTTGTGATTGGAGGTACAAAACAAACACCATGGAACTTTTCTCATCAGTTACAATTGTAAATTGATTCCTTTTATCTATTCTCAACTTACGTAACAAGTCAAAGGCAAAAGGCATAAACAGAGTTTAAGTCGAAAGTAACAACTTCATTCCCCTTTTTTACAGTCCAGCTTGCTATAATGTGTTCTAGCCATGTAACTCAATGTTCTCACAAACCCCCCAGAACCCAACCGTTTCTGATTTACCAGCACCAGTATTATTTACTCACACTTTTTCTTCTTTTTTTTTTTTTTTTCCTGCACAGGATCAAACTAACCATTTCTGAATTCAGAAGGAATAAGAGAATATTGGGTTTATATTGGTCTTTGTATTGAGACTGTATTTTTTTTTTTTTTTGCTTCTGACATTCAGAAGCACTCAAATTATGGGAAGCCAGCAGACAAAAGGAAAAGTGTTCCTGAGACTTTTAACACTGGGTGCCCAAGGGAATGAGGCTCCCAGCATCATACTCGGAGGCCGGGTGTGAGTGTGCTCTGGCCTGTGCAGCCATCCCACACGCCATGACCTTTGCACACAGTAAGTTGGCAGTCTTTCACACAAATTTGGTAGAAGGAGTAGAAGTCTATAGATAGCAAGTTTTGTGACAATAGGTAAGCAGGTAAAAGCAAAAAAAGTGCAAATAGTGCAACTAAGCCACAAATACAAAAGTCAAAGTCACAGAAAATGAGCATTTAATTGTAGTACTGGAGAACTCCTTTGTTTTGCTGGTAGTACAGTAACATGACAGCCTCAACAAAGAGAAATTCAGTATGAAAAAGTATCTAGGGTCTAGAAACTACATTTATTATCCTAAATACCAAATTAAGTTAAATATTAAACTCGACAAAAGGTAACATCACAACATTCTGTGAAAAAGATGTGTTCTTTCAAGCAACCTGTGAGAGTGTTTTTCTGCCCTGTGTTACAAGCAAGCACTGAAGAGCACACTGCCTTTCACCGGCTTAATACATTATACCAGATTTGAACCATTAGCATTGAAACCAACCAATGAATTCCTCAGGAAGCAGAAGCTGTAGCTGACCCAGTAACCCTTGAGAGGCTTAAGAAAAGCTTAGAGCCTTTAAAAGCATAGCAAACACAAGCACCCGGCAGATCCTCCATCATAAATATTGTTTCCTCTCTGGAAAGAGAAAATCCTACCTCCCCTGTGAAAAGACCTTGGAAGACACATCTTTTTTCTCAGAGGGGGATATTTAGTCAGACTGCTGAGAGAAGCACCATCCCATGGGACTCAGGAGGGCAGGGAACAGAGGGAGGGGACTTTAATTCCTGGGAAAATGCCTCATGAGGTCAGGAGACTACTGCTGATCAAGCCAAGAAAAGGGACGCAACTGTTCCCAGAAGGAAGAGGGAAGGAGCAAACACATGAAACCTTTAACCTTTTTGTTCACCATATCAAAGTGGTCAACCAAAGGGTAATGGTAGCTGACTAGCTTTCAGATCCCATAACCTGGCAAACCACTACATTCCCTGGCCTTGTCATTTCTCTCCCATCAGCATTTCATGAACTGTTTCATGTATTCTGAAGATTTTACCTCTCCTGTTCTATTTTTTAAATTCAAATTATAAAGGAACACTTCTATTAGATCACACTGGTATTTGTCTTTTTTTCCTTCTTCATCTTACACATACATCACTGAATGTAAGTGAAGCACACTGTGAATAAATGTCTGACTTTAAAGAAAAAAACAATTCAGTTCATTACAGTAACACTTGTACCCAGTGCCAAAACCAGAAAAAGGCCAAAAGGCCAGGAAAGTAAACTCCCATGTTAAATCAGATCTGGCATTTCTGTAAATGGGCAACGCATATGAAGGAAAGGACTGAAATCTTCCAAGGCTTAGAAATTGCTACCCTTTCCTTTGCCTACAGAGGAAAATGAGAAAATTTGCAAGTAACTGGAGTCTTCGAGGTGCAGGCTAAAGGGTATCCTCTCAACAGATAATATCTTGACATGTGCTCCCAGAAAGAAGACATAAACGAAGATAGCAATGAAGATATGCCAAATCAGTGACGATCTGCCGCTCCTATGCACTTCACCAGTTCCTATCCTCACCATGAACACTGTAGCCCTTCACTTTGTAGTCTTCCTTTTTCCCATCAGGACATCCAGGAGCTCTCCGGCCTTAACTACACGTATCCTCTTGGCCCTCACAGAACTTTTCGCAGCTTAGAGAAGTTCCCAACAGGCTCCTGGATTTCACTGTCCTGACCCCGTTCCTCCAGCCTAGGGCAAAGCAGCAGCTAAAGCCTCCACTGCTCGCCTGGCTGCCAGGCTGTGTGAGGAAAGGACGCAATCCCCCACCTCTGCCCAGTCCAGCTTCAGCCTTTCCAACCCAGCTGCTCTCTTTGCCTCTGGCAGTCCTGTTCTCAGAAATCTCACTGACCTCCGCAGTGCTCTCCCCGACTGCCTCCTCCCATTCAGCATCATATCCCCGCTCCTTCCTGGCTCCCCGGTTTCAGAGAGGATGGAAACTAATAGCAGATTTTGAGCTAAATCTCATGGTTGCAATGTTAGAACATCCTGCCGATATTAAACAACCTTACTGAACTCTGCTTGCTACCTCTGCAGGGGAACAAAAGTTAATGTAGATTCCCGGGGAAGTTAAAACGAGCAGGATCAATCTTGGTTTTACACTCGGCTCCCAGAGGCTGCAGCCTGCTCAGCCTCCGGGGAGGCTCTTTCCTCCACACAGGGCTCAAAACTCCTCACCCTTTTGTGTAACTCAGCTGAAAAACAAAATTGGACTGACAGTATGTGCATTGTTTAATTATTTAAGAAAATATTGTACACGAGCTTAATCAACAAGACTGTTTAGGGTTAAGACTAAGCAGATATTTCCACTAGAACTGTTAGCAGAGATGCTGCTCTTCAACCTTGGTTATGCCATGGGAAAAGCTGCTACTGAAAACTAGCTAAGGGAATTCAGTATCTCCTAATTTTTTAAGCAGTCCACGAATGATAGACCCACAGCCTCTTCTCCCCTTCCTTTTGACCAATTTTCTATTCACAATTTTCTATTTCTAATGTAAAAAGTGAAATTGTGCTACAGGCTGCCGATTTTTATTTCATTTACCTGTTCCAATACGTAACTAAGCTGTGCTGATCAAAAGTTAAGTGATACTTAAAAACTGATTTGGATTAGGGAGTCATGGTTTTTAAATCAAATTATTAGCAAACGACTTTTTAAAAGTATAAGAATAGTTTTACTTGATTTACATAAGAATAAATAATAATCACTTTCCAGAAGTTATTCTATTTCAGTCATTGGGGGGGGAGGGGGAGAGGAAGAATAAACACAATTTTAATTCTTTAAGTAGTTTCACGCAAACCTGTAAGGAATCAGACACTCAATTTTACCTCTGACATATCCTGGCAGACAACTTGTATATCTGTCAGAAAGTTCAACTGGACAACTGGAAGTACAATTCATTAAGATACAATAATCTTCAGGGTAAAAATCAAGAGTAAAGTATCCTCTAAGGTACTATCATGACAGGAGAACATAAATAACTAATCGACTGTTTTCAAAGTGTGATAAACCAGCTGCTTTGAAATCATATCTACTCTTAATTTAAAATAAGTGTTTTATAAAGACATCGTAATCAAATGAGAGTGCTCATATCAGAAAAGTCTCTTTTTTCATTGCATTAATTCACCAGTAACAATCTTGCATTTAATACAAGATTCTTGTTTTTCAACTAGCTACCTAAGAACATGACTATATAATCAATTCCAATTTCGCAGGGTTACTGTCCTCCATTCAATGCTACTATTTCCATTAGTAACCTTTGCAACTAATATGCTAAAACACATCAATTGCGACAGCCATTACTTTAATGCAATAATCATAAGTTACCTTCCATTTGACATTAGTCCTGGACAAAAGAAATGACCAAGCATCACAAAGGGTAATTAAGAAATCATATATATAACTTCAAGCGCAAAGAACGTCGCATTGAAGAACCAGTCTCAAAGGGGAAGTTGGTGAGACAGAAATCCCAAATAATACATCTTGCAAGAAGGAAAAGGTAAGTTTTTTCTTTAAAAATACAAAATTACTAACATACCAAACTCTTACCGAAACAATACAAAAGCAGGATAACTAGTGAGCATGCGTAGACTAAGACCATGGCAAAGAGTTTTGCCTCTATTCTCCCTCTGATGTGTAACCAGCTTAAAGAGTGGGAGCATTTTACCATGGAAAAACGTTCCACAGGTCTAAAAGGCCACAATAAAGAAGCTTATATTGCTACTTGCATGCATTTATGATTAACTAAACCTTGAAGTTCACAGTAGAAACTGTGAAGTCACGGGTATTAAGATCTGTGATGTGCTCTAAATATAGATAATTTAGGTCATAACCATAAGAGATACAAACAGTCCTCTGAGATAATCCTCATGTGACACTGGTATTACTTTAAAAGGAGTATTTCTATAATAACTCTTGATTAAATATAGAAATATGACAGCAGTGACTAAATCTAGATGCTGTATGGCTTTTCTGTAAGGCTCTTCACACAAATCTGGCTGTGCAGTCACTGGACAGATAGCACTAAGGCAGCTCACAACAAAACTGGTTTCCTTCTTAGTAAATTAAAGTCTCCTTTCCAGGCATTTGTACCTTTTAAAGATGTTTTCTAGAACGTTTTCAGAGATATAAACTCACTTCAGAAAGAAAAATAAATGAGAGGCTATCTATAGCCTTTGTCACAAAATGGAATTAGATATTACATCTTTCTAAACGTCACTAATCTTTCAACATTTCACCTGTTATCTTCACCGTCTCCGTTAAATCCCAGAACCTTTGAACTCATGAAGTCAGTAACATGCTGGAGTATCTTAGTTACTCAGACAAGAAGATTTGAAACACAGAACAGGAGACATACAGATGGTCGCATGCACTAGGAGACAGTGAAACGATAAAGAACGTTCACATTTCTCATATCCCCACTCTGTCAGCTAATTGCTTTGTGAAAGCAAGCGAGTAGCGTTGCCAATATGCATATTTTTTTTTAAGTTTGGATTATTTAGTCCTTATTCTTAAAGTCCATGGTCTTAAAATGTTATGATTTCATTAGAATCTCAGCTTTCGTTAAAAAAAAATAATTAAGAAAAATAATCAAAGCTAATATTCTATTCCGTACAATTGTGAACGAGGGTTTGAAAATATTTCCCAAACCTTCTCTAAAGGCTCAGAAACTTGGTAGCACACTTAATAAATGACACTGTTTTTAGTGCTCGGCTCGTGACTTCTTGAGGTCTGCAACTGGGGAAATGGCATTAACTTCTCTGATCTTTTTTACCCCATTTATTTCCTTCCCTTCATTCCCGCTTCATCACAAACTATGCTTCTCTGAGGTCCTACATTTTGCTTTTTTGAAGTTCTTTTGGGGTTTTTTCCTTCCTCTCTCTCAAAGGGCCCTCGCCACCTCCTCTCCCCCTTCTCCCGCTAACTCCGTCAGGATTAACTGGATAAAACCCTGCCCGGACCCTCAGCCCTCAGAGCTACCGTGATGCCTGCCTGGTATCTCTGCAAACCTTCTCCTTTCAAAGGCTCAGTGGAGAAGGTGGAAGAAATGCTACCTGGCAAGTTGAAGGGTTATATAAATACCAACCCCCTACAGGCCTTGGAGACAAAGAAATAAAGTACTGCTGTTTCTTGTGACAGGCCACAGGCTTATCGTTAAATTAATACCAAAGGCCTGATGGTCTTCTCTTCCCCTGGCAAGAGACTTGCCTTAGCTCCTAACAGAAACTATCTGAAGTCCAGGCAACTGGTACCCATTTTGCTTCACCTCTTGCTTAGCCTTGTACAACTGTGTTGCGTAACACCTATTAAATATATTTTTGCAACTAATAGACACAGTGGACTGCCTGTGACCCTACAAGAAAATACAGCATGGGATAAAGGCAGAGGCCCTGAATGACACTGGAGGCCCAAGGGCTAGAAGCAACCTGTCTATTGGTCTACAACCGGCCACCAAAGGAATGAAGCTTTGGGCGCTGTGCGTAAAACCAGTCTTAAGGGTAAAAAAAGAACAAAGAACCAGTATCAGCACACGTAAAGCACACCCCACACAGCACCTTTGGCTGTAATGCAGCATTACAGCCCAACGCAAGCCCCAGAGCATGCTGGCAAACAGATAAGAACAACCCAAGATGGTTCCCATGTAGAAGAGGAAGATAGCACCAGTATCAGCACTGTGCTCCTCCCGGTAAAGGATGCCGACGGGTCACTGCACCCGCACCCTAAACCCAACAGCTGCCATGGATCTTAGGACCCAGCGGTGCAGTGGGGGAAAAAAAAGTGTAGCTATTAGAAAGGTCGTGTATATACCCCTTTGACTGCATATAATTTTAAAGTATTGAAACTGGAATAAAAATAGTTCTTTTATTAAACTAACAATAAATTCTTGGCTTTCCACATAAAGTGCTTCCTTTTGTCTGTAATGACCATATAAGTCAAAACCTGGTAATAATTCAACCAACCTCTTCCCAAAATGTCAATCCCCCTGAAAAAAAAACATGTTGGTGTTTAGAAGTGAAAGGTAAAATTTGGCTCATATTTCCTACAGATTATAACAGAGAAAGCTCAAAGGATTTTGCCTCCTCAAAAAAAAAATGCATGTTGTTAGTTAAACTTAGCTGGATGAATGGACAGCATCAAATCACTGTTCTTTTCCACATAACTCAAATTATTTGTTTTGAAGCTGTCCAAGGAGCTTCCAGCCAAATCTTTTCAGTATCATATTTCGCATATCTTTACTCAAGATTCAAGACTCACAAATGCATTCATTTTTTATCATTACAATAAACAAACCAAACCCAAAATTCACTGGGTTACAGTTATGTTTTTCCGGGAGAAACGTGCATTTGTAGAAATGTGGGCTAATTATTGAAAAGCTATACTCTATAGAGCAAACTACTAAATGCAATGGTAAAGCAAATACAGCAGGAACAGACCCAACCATTTACATGTCTCTTAAGCTGTACTCATACCCCATTTTCTTTTATTAAAAGTTAAGTTTGAAATGCTGTTTTTCCAAGCACGTATGACACTGCAGTTAAACTTCTCCTTGGTCTCATGAAATTTCAAACCAAGCAACATCATAAAAATAAGGCAAATCTTGTAACAAATTTTGCCCATGCAGGACTATAAATCAGATTTTCCCTTGGATTTTTTTCTCCTGTCCATGCTTATAAATCTGGAAAGGAAAAGAATAAAAGGAATCTTTTGGGTGAAATATTGTTGAGTTTTACATTGCCAAGAGCTATTTTTAGCTCTTGAAAGTACCAAACATTCCTAAACATTAGAATAAAGACAGAGCCACATCCAGAATTCAAGAGGCAAATATCATCTCTGTCTTTATCCTTTCCATGTACAACGCTGAGGGCTATAAAATCAGAATCCCTCAAAAATTAATGTTTGCAAATTCTCTACCTCAGCACAGCAAATTCAACATTCATTCAACACTCCTGATTTGCAAGCTAGTGCTGTCCACTATGTAAACTTACAGAACATGTTTTAGAGTGAAGGAAGTACCTTTGCAACCTCAGTGATCCAACTATAAATCAGACATGAAAACATGAAACATGTTTTGCACTGTTATTTAGTTGTGTGAATCACAGAATAGTTTAGGTTGGAAAGGACCTTGAAGATCATAGACTTCCAACCCCCCTGCCGTAGACAGGGACACCTGCCACTACAGCAGGCTGCCCAAGGCCATGTCCAGCCTGGCCCTGAACACCTCCAGGGATGGGGCCTCAACAACCTCTCTGGGCTACCTGTGCCAGTGCCTTACCACCCTCAAAGTGAAAAATTTCTTCCTAATGTTCAATCTAAACCTGTCCTCTTCCAGTTTAAAACCATTCCCTCTCGTCCTATCACTACATGCCCAAGTAAAAAGTCCTTCTCCAGCTCTCCTGGAGCCCCCCTTAGGTACTGGAAGGCTGCAATAAGATCTCCCCAGAGCCTTCTCTTCTCCAGGTTGAACAGCCCCAACTCTTTCAGCCTCTCCTCATAGGAGAGGTGCTCCAGCCCTCGGATCATCCTCGTGGCTCTCCTCTGGACGCGCTCCAGCACGTCCATGTCCTTCTTATGTTGAGGACTCCAGAGCTGGATGCAGTACTCCATGGGGTCTCACAAGAGTGGAGTAGAGGGACAGAATCACTTCCTTTGACCTGCTGGCCACACTTCTTCTGATGCAGCGCAGGATACGATTGGCCTTCTGGGCTGCGATTGCACACTGCTGGCTCATGTTGAGCTTCTCGTCAATCAGCACACCCAGGTCCTTCTCCTCAGGGCTGCTCTCCAGCCATTCCCCACTGAGCCGGTATTTGTGCTTGGGATTGCCCCAACCCAGATGTAGGACCTTGCACTTGGCCTTGTTGAACTGCATGAGGTTGGCTTGGGCCCACCTCTCCAGCCTGTCCAGGTCCCTCTGGATAGCATCCCTCCCCTCCAGCGTGTCTACCTTGCCAAAGAGCTTTGTATCATCAGCAAACTTGCTGAGGGTGCAACCGACCCCTCTGTCCATGTTGCCGACAAAGATGTTGAACACTACAGGCCCCAGTACCGACCCCTGAGGAACACCACTCGTCACTGCTCTCCACTTGGACATCGAGCCATTGACCGCAATTCTTTGAGTGTGACCGTCCAGCCAGTTCTTTATCCACCGAGTGGTCCATTTGTCAAATCCATGTTTCTTCAATTTAGAGACCAGGAAAAGTGTGAAAAGTGTGTGAAAGTGATATCTATAAAAATATGCTTGATGTATGAACAGTTTAATACCTCCCATTCTACTAGATTTGCAATCACTGCATCTACTTTTCTATGAAAAAGCAATATCCCCCCCTCATTAAAAAACCTATAACCAAAGGAAGCAGGGCAAGGGAAACTCACTAACAGGAAAGCAAATGCAACAGAGATGGCTGGGGGTGGCATTATTTGTAATGGTAAATTGCACTTTAAAATATTAGAAATGTAAACTTAACTGTGGTCTTTCACCAGTCCAAAAGAACATTATCATTTAAAAGCTATCAACTACAGAGATGTCCTTTTCCATTTAATAGACATGTAGACTACCGCATTAACCAATATTGCACATACCTCGCAGTCTTTGTCATCATAACACACAAACTGGACAGGAAGAAATGTTTCTACCTTAAGCAAGAACACAAGCAAATGAAAAAGGAATCAAGCAGCAATAGCAATAGTACTCTCATACTGTGGACCAGTGGTCATCTTCAAGGAAAGGAAGAATGTTTGACGCATTGGAAGGTTATTTAAAAAGTCAATTAACTGCCAAAAACCATAAAAATAAATAATACCAGTAGAAATCTGTTAACAGCCTCTAAACTTTGAAGAAGCTACCAACTTCTTGAGAAACATCCACAGCTGATTTTGAACACGCTATCAGCAATGTTTTAAGTGATGAGAAACACATGATGAGAAAGAGGTGCCAAAAATCAGGACCACAGGGCTTTCATGGTTTTGGGCTTCAGTGCTTTAGCACGAGAGATTAATTTAAGCTACACTGCAAGCAATATCACCAAAGTCATCACCAACTCACTGTCAGAAGAACAGCTGCAAGTGTGTGCGCTCGGTAACTTGTATGTTATCATGCAAAAAGTTTTCTGTCATGAAAATGACGCCTAGTAAAAAAGAAACCCACCACAACTCACCATGTTTCCATAATAGATTGAGATAAGACATGCAGGATGACCAGAAAATGGTATCTGAGGTACCAAAAAGAAGTTAATGGGTTTCAGATTATATTTCTATAGGCTGAAAGATGGAAAAGTACTGAATATAACAAGAAAAAAATACTACAGCATTTTTAAAACCAGTGAGGAATGAGAGAACTATGAAAAGTTTGCAAATGAAACCCAAGAGAAACAAGTCTTTAAGGAGTTGGAGGCAGAGTTCTCATGCAGCAGATGGGCAGCAATTAATAGCACTGGTCAGCCTGGCTCTACCACAGTTATGACAAGTTCACTTAAAAGTCTCCACTGAATCGATCACGTATGTTGTGCTACACTAGATCATTCATGCAAACTAGCTAAGACATCTTATCTGGAGAAACAAAAACCCAAAACAAACAAAAAACCAAACCACAAAACAAACCACACCAAAAAACCCAAACCAAAACAGCAAAACTCCAGATAATTACAAAAAATGGAACACGAAATCAAAGATTATAACATATACTTTTGTTAGCTGTTCAGCAGCAGCAAGCAATGCATGCTAAGGAAGGAGTAGCATATAGCCAGAGAGATATAGGTAGTGAAGGAAGCTGTAAAAAAGAACCTACTTTAAAAAAATGTGAACAGGGGAAAAAACAAGAGGAAGAAAGAAGCAGTAGTCATTACAAAGCCCGAGCCCAAAATGCTGCTTCATTGACTTCATGTTTGGGCAGCACACAGTGCCCAGAGCCTTACACGTGTCTTGACTAAATCAAATCAGGTACTTTTTTTTGTCTATTTCAACAGATTATACATCAAACAAAAGTCTGTGTCCTAAAATACAGGTGAGTACATGTTTTATAAAGATATGGAAGTAGCTCCTAATTGTGATCTATAAAACATTATGAAACACCAGGGAAATATTTACTATATCCAGAGAATCCGGCACTGAATCAAGATTAGAGCCATCTTGGAGATGGGGAAAAAAAGGTTCATGCCTTGAGAGGGAATCCAGACAAGTGAAAAAGGTTGTGTTATAGCTGAGATATTTACTGACTACATTTACAGTCTGTTTTTCTCTTACGCTATAAAATGGAACTTGTCGTTTATTTTACATGAAGTCAGCTACTTTTTCATGCAGGACATCACACAGGTGTGATTTGACAATCTGCTAGTTGAAACATGAGTGGCCACTTTTAAAAGATTTAAGACTTGATTCTTAAAAATAATCTATGTTTACATATATACAGACACACAATTTTAACTCTGGAGATATGTGTCCATCTTTTTGAAATATGAGCCATATATTAAGTACAACTACTTTTTACAGGTTAAAAACAGCCTTTGGACAAAAGACATTCTGAATTTAGAGAAAATGTTGATGACTTACAGAAACGCAAATGGAATAGGTTAAATGCTCAATTTACGTTGAGAATATAAAAAACCATCAAAAAAACTCTAATGAAATCATTCAAGCGTGCATTTGGAAAGAATTCATGTATTGGATGATCCCTTTTCTCACTGCTGGCAAAAAGCTCCTGCTCTGTCTCAAGGCAACTTAATACATTCATTGTAAATTTTACCCGACTTGCTGACCAATTGGCAAACCCGTGAGTGAAGGCAGTTAGGAAAGACCCCAGCAACTGAACCAGACCAACAGTCACATAAACGCTTTTCCAGCAAGAAGGCAGGACAGCAGCATTCATCAATAGAAAATACTGTGTAAAGTTTGCAGTGTTAACTGGTTCGTGCAGTCCAATAAAAAACTAAAATAACTGCGAATTAATTCTGCTTATAAACATGTTTAAATACAATATATTTGGAATATGTTTGGTTTTCAAACGTATGCTTTATTTGGTTGTGCTTTTTTAAAGTAAATGTGGGATAAAAGCACTTTGCTTCAAGGACTACATTTTGACTTAAAGTTGATAGAACTTCTTTCGCTATTTAACGTGCAGAAATTTGTTGCAGTCTGCTAACAAAAAAACAAACTTCTTTCACAGTCAGGGCAGGCTCATTTCTTCACCTGTATCTATTATTTGCATACATACATTATACATGTAATAAGTGCCTGCTTTAATAGACGTTCTAAACTGATCAGAGTAATTTTAAAAAATTGCAGAAGCCTATCTGCTAACTTCTACTTTAACTAGACTAAATATAATGACTAAGCCCAGGCTTGAATACAGAACTCATATTACAATTTAAACATTCAACAGTAAACAAAATATGTTACTCAAAACTGGTTCTCTGCATATGCAGCCTACCACCTCACAACTTCAGGGAAAGAAGGAGTGATTTAGGACCCATTTAATATGTGACAGATTTTTTTTCTTTTAAGTTCTAGAATGACACTAAAATATACTTCTCCTATTCCTCTGAATTTGACTCTGAGATGAAATAATAATTTAAACATGACGTATGTGTTACTAAATAGATCTATTAGATTTGCTTTGTAATGAAGTTCATCCAAGGAATTCTCCCTTTATTGGGGCTGAAACTAGCTCTCAAACCAACAGCTGGCTGGAAGCAAGATAGTGTCAGCGTGGGTCCAATTATCATCCACTGGCCATGGGTTGGCTTTTTGCATGCCGGTCTGAGTTGGCTTTCAGCAAGCTGGTAAATCTTTGAGCCGCCGGTCAGGGAGTGGAACCAGTTTAAATCTTTTCCATCTTTAAAAGTAGCCTTGAGAAGAATCTGGTGTTAAAGCTCCTGTTGGTCATCCTGGGGGGAGACACTGAGGAAGCGTGTGTTGGGACTCAGAAGTGAACAAAAGATGAGAAAAAGATTAGAGACATCTATGAAACGTTCAATGAAGATTTGTGAGATTTTATCCCCTTTGTTCCCTTCCAAAATGAAAAAAACCTTCTGTAAACACACAGTGCCTTGGACAATGTGCAGTGAACCAAAAGTATTTGATACACTACAGACAATCTCAAATAAGAATTTGGCATTGGAAGACACCAGATACAACACAACAAAAACTATCATACAATATACTTGAAACTTACAGTCATACGAACAGGTCTACTTGCTCTGAAAAACTTAAACAGAGCAAACATGTAAAGAAATTTTTTGCAAAGGACGAGAAAGGCACAAGTGGTAATACCTTCCATTACAAGTGCATTTTATGCAACAGAGATGTAACAGAGGCAGTGGCTGGTTTACTATAATTATTTTAACTACTTTTTCTATTTTTATTATCCTCTCTTTTTACTGAAGGTCACCCCAAATCAGTATATGTTTCAGTCTGACTGGAGACAGCTGCTATTCAAAGGGCTGTGAGTTAGCCACAGAAATGCAGAAATAATCTGAGCTTCAACAGAGCTTTGGGACCCCCTGAACCTCCACTGACCACCACACCAGAAGTCTCTTTAATATGATAAGACTGATCGATGCATTGTAGCAGAGACGCTTACTGCAATAACAGTGTTTAGTACCCATCATTTGGCTTTTTACAGCTAATTAGAGAAGCCTTACTCTCCACACATGGAATTGCTGGGTGTTATTCAACTCACTGCTAAATTTGAAAGTGTTATGCAAGAACATGTGCGTCCCCCACCTCTGCAAAAGGTTTCTCTCCTGTGCATATTTGATGCTGATTTCACATAGGGCCCAGCATTTGCTAAAGCTGTTTCTCTCCTTAATATAATTAAAGCAACATACAGCAGCTACTGTGTAGCTGCTAAAAGAAACCATGCACTTAATTTGCTGGGTCTTCAACAGTTTCTCTTCCTTTTAGGTATTAAAAAGCTCATAGTTTACTAAAGATCTCAAACCTTATATACAATGTGAAGAACATAAGTCACAAGGAATACTGACTGTACTGAAGATGCTAATAAAAGATAACTTAAAGCCTCTTTATTTGAGCAAAAATCGACTACAATAATGAGAAGTAAAAAAACCAAAACAAAACAAAACATTTTTAAGTTTCAGAATTCTGCAATAAGTGACAAAATTCTACAAAAACCACATTTTGACTCTCTTGAAATGAATATGCGTGACCAGACTGCTCAAATAAATTTACATTCTTTGAACAAGGTAAATTTGGGGTCTTAGACCTTGAGTAGCTGCTTAACTTACTAGTTAAATTCAAACAGTACGTTTTGAACTGCCCCAAGATGTTATAAGACATTATCTGCTATTTCCATTCAAAGTTCTTCCACTGAAAAAAGAGCATCAACAGATTACAGTAATTTGATAAGACCTCCTTCCCCTTTCATCTCCACCTAAACTTTCAGCTTGTTAGAAAATGTGTTAAACAAGTTAAAGAAGGAAAAAAGGTCAGGACATTCAAAGTAGACAACTTGTTTCTAACAACATATTCAATAGATAACATTCTATTTTATCCATGCAGAATGGCTTCATGAGAAGACTGAAAAAAAGTCCTGGAGCAAGAGAAACAAATTTAATCGCTTGTTATAAATTAAGAGAAATGGTGTCCAACCTAGATCTCCTGTATTTCTCATAAATGCTTAAGATATTTCTTAGCCCTGAATCGGAAGAGCAATCAGTACATGAACTTTTCTCCAGCTGCATTAATGCCACATAAATCCTTATGTGTACTTTCTCACTTGATTTCTTTTACTACTACTTAAAACATTCAAAACAAAACCACTGATTTCAACAGGGGGAAAAGGTAGTTTGTGGGTTTTGACGTGGAAGTTCTTGAGTTAGCTGCGGTTTATAGAAATTTCTGAAAAGAAATTAGTTTGGCAGTGAAAATTAAGACTTCTGTTTCAGAGCTTTTGAGAAGAAATGACATAGTATTTTTTAATAACGTTTAGAGCTTGATGCTATAATTATATGGATAAACAGAATCTGAACAGACAGTAACACAGCAGTACTGCCATTGAATACTCTATATGAGGACCTAAATGAACCATCTCACAAGATAACCATGTGCTTTCTGCAACATCTCAAAGAAATGGATTTAGGACTTGGAGTTATTTTGGTTTGCATACATATGCAAGAAACTTGACAATATCAGTAAGGCATTAATTGTTTATTGCTTTTCATAAAGAGACGTGTCTCTGTGTTCACAATTAATAAAATTTTTACTATTAACACACATATTATGAATTTTATTTTCATACAAACACTTGAGAATAAGATACAGTTATGGCATATTTAGTAGCCTTTCATCTCTGCAATTCCAGGCTCTCATACAGGAGTTTGCTTTAGTGGGCATGGTTTATTACACGTAGTGTGTCTTTTTTATGACAAAAGACCACTGTGGTGAGAGCTTCAAGTCAGGATTAAAACATACAGAGAGAATCCATGGGAAGTCATGTAGAAGGACAGACATTCACAGTGGTTAGAATTAATTATCATAGTTTCAAGAACCCAGTGATGAATAAAACACAGAAAAGGGTATCAAAAAAAGTCTTTGTGATGACATGAAAGATGCATGCAGGATGGTATCAATATTATATGTTCCAGCTGTTGAATTATGCTCGTCTTCATTCCTGCCTGAGTGTGCACCAGTCCTGAAGTAATGGCAGAGAGCTCAGGGACACAGGAAAACTGTTGCAACAAACACTGAAGTTTAAAGAGAAAATGCAAGTTTACTACTGACTGTGGGAACACAACCATCCACCAGGTTGCACCAGGCAAAACTTTCTAGCCTGGATTTGCCAGGGGCATTCAGGAAGAAATATTGAAACATATAATTTTTGAGACAAAAATAAGATCTCTAAATTCATGCCAGAGTGAAGCAGATACATTGCTTTATGCCCTTTTAGGTCTTACTCCTTTTCCTAAGTAACAAGAGTGTAGACGTGTCCCTGTGCACATCAAACAGCTTCTGAAGGAAAGTCCTAAAGAGCAATCAAATTCACTTGTGACTGATGAACAACCAACAGCATGAGCTGCTGTATCAGAAACTGGGATCAGCGGTAGGTTAAGTGCAGGATCCAACTTTTTCAATCTTCTGGTACAGAGCTCTGTCTCCATCCATGTCCCCTTGCCACAGCACACTTCTGCCTATGAGGCTGCACCACTTTCGCTGTGGTTACCCGACCTAGCTTAGAAATAACCCTACCAAAATAAACGAACTGAGCAGCTGCAGATGGATTCTTAAAACTAATGCTTTGGAGCCAAAGCCACTGCCATGAAACTACATTGCCAGAGAGATGCAGCACGATCAAAAGGTGTGAGAGAAAGACAGTCAAGTTTGAGAATGAGAAGTAAAAGTTGAGTCTTCCAAACCTGGACACTGCTCAAGAATGTCAACATTCAACTCCCCATATCTCCTCTTTCCCACCAGATCTTCAAGCTGAATCACAGAACAAGGCTGTGCCAATCAATCCACATTATGTCTGCTTCTTTCCAAAATTATTTTCACCCATTTACTGTCCCCTGTCCTCCCCTCATTCTCCAGCTTATACCTCAATCCCAGGCTTTCGAAAGAAACTCTTGGTTTGAGAGCTTTCCTTGGAGACTTTACCCAGCATTGAGCCTAACGCCAAGATGAGCTCTTGCTCCGGAAGGCCAACAGCCAGGATACAGTTACACGCTGGGTGATTTAATCTGGTGATTTTATGCTGAAAAGAGTTTAAGAGTAGGAGTAAGGAATCTTCCCCTTTCTGAGGAGCAAGTAAGGGTTTCAGCTGCATTTGAGTTCACATTTACATAGCACATCTGATGTTGAAAGAAAAAAGTTAAAAGTTTATCAAGAAGTTTAGGCTGGGACATGGTTGAGACCTCACGGAAGGTACCTAACCTTGACTAGGCTGTGAAATGAAACAACTTGTTTTGCATGTTCTTTTGCAGTTGCTGACTTAGACATAAGGTAGCAAAAAATGTAACTTCTGGACTGAAGTCAAGCCACGAGTGCATCCCAAACTAAGCTTGGGTAATTGTAATGCTAAAATACACACCCCTTTGTGAATGACAAGCATGCTAATCAGGTAACCTCCCGAAATGTTTTAAACATGAGCTTAGATGCACGTGTATAGTTAGGAGCGGTGAGTGGATCATTATTAACCAATCAGCTGTATTTTATCATTATAAATATCGGGCGGTCAGAAATGTGTGGCGGCGCCCAATTCTGCAGAATTGAAATAAAAACAAGCATCTCGACTCGGTGTGTTGATTGGCTCTCACACAGCGGGTGAAGAACCCTTATTTAGGGGCAACACATCTACACCAGGACAGCTCTACAGCTTTAACCTCAGGAGAGGGAAGCGCTCATCTCCTTTGCCACAAGCTGCTGGAGTTATCTGGGTCCCCAGGTCACCGCCAGCTGAGTGGGGACAGGCACTGCAAACACTCCTCTTCCTCACCTCCCTGTCAGGGACCTGAATGTCACATCCCTGTGCCTGCAGCAGACAGCTCAAGGGCCAGGAGAGGCAGCGAGAGAAGGCAGGTCCACGCTCAGCCGCTGCCAGAACAGGTTCGCTGAACACGCCGGGGCTACTATAAAGGCAGAAAATAACGAGCAATACAGTAGAGCACTTCCATGGTGGCTCTGTGTTACGTCTCAGCTGGATTAAACTACCAGGAACCACCAGGGGAGAAGGCAAGGAAATTGGTACTTCGTGGGTGAGTCACGTGCCTCACTGCAAAAAGGGAATAAAGGGTCAAAATAATGAAAAAGAGGGGATGAATGTAGTAAGTTCCCTTACAGCTCCTCTGGGAAGGATACTTTCAGCTGTAATTTGACTGCTACTAAAAGTCAGAAATACATTTGCCCCTCCAATTACTGCCATTTATTACTGCTGATTATTAAAAGCAATCTGCGCAGCTGATTCACAAGACGGCAGGTACTCCGCGTTTCTTCTCATTTTTATTTCAGCCAGGAATTATTTCTCTCATGACAGACAGAGGTGATGGGGAGTTACAGTAACCCCAAGTGCATTGTGTTCATCTATTTTACCACAAGTGAAATATTAGAATCCAACAACTTTTTAAAACTCAATTTTCAAATAATTGGCAGAATGGATGGAGTCAAAAAGCAGCAGGCGCATCTTTTCTCTCACTTCAACAATCTGACATCTCCAGTCAAAATAATCAAAGCAGCTGCAGTTTGATCCTTCATCTTCCCTTTCAAGATATTTTTCCCTTCGCTTTTCCTCCAGTCACTGAAAAAGGATGGCTTGCAGATCAATAATGCAAGTATACTTGCACAATAAAAACCTAAACCATGGGGTGCATCCCTGCTTGCCATACCTGACAAATGCAGATCTGTTCAAAAATACTGAAAATACGGCACCAGTTTTCGAATTGGATTTTGGATTCTAGATATAATAAACAACAAATCACCCTGAAAATAGGTATCTACCTGATACGTATCCCAAAATGAGAATATAGGACAGTCTTGTTGATATGTATTTTAGTAATATATTTGTCTTAAATATTTTATTTTACTGTCAATGTACTATCATACTTTTCCAAGAACAAAAAAGTACAAATTTTAACACTTTTAAGCCAAGGTGAGTTAAGCTGTTAGCACAGAAAGATCATTTTGTAAGAGTCAAAAAGTGGGGAAAATTTTATTTCACCAAACATTCCAACAAGCAAGAAGGGAGTCTCACTTCTAAGAATAATCAAATGAGAGGTTCATATTTTAATGCCAGTTATTGGAGGTAACCAAAAGAATAAACAAAAAAGTAATAAAACAATTACAGTATGCTAAAATTACCTAAATAAGGACAGGGAGGATATTAAGTAAAGCAAAGCTGGAGATAGTAAGGTAAAAGAAAATGGGAGAAACCCTTGGATTCTCTCCAGCAGTATTAATCTGAATTGGCTGCACAGCTGCATTGCTTGACATTGTTACCACTTTTTAAAACGTAGGTACCATTTGCATGTGCCTTGCTACCAATAAACTTGGTTTCAAATAAAAAATTCTGAATGAAACCATCATCCTCTTTATCTATTTAGCAAGGAGGAGAAGGGTTTTTTAAGAAAAAACTGCAAGTAGTAGTATTTCAGAGGGTACTATCTCATCTAAACCTAGAGAATGACACCTGAAACTTACATGTTAAGATTTCATATCAGACCCAATAAAAGTATTTGATTGCTTCCTTACTTGCTGTTAGAGCTGAAACCGTTCAATCAAGGAAGTAAAAATAAAACTGGGTAGTTGTAAAAGTTGTATGACTAAAACCCATTGGTGACATTTACATCACAAAAATGGAGGGAGAAAGGTAAATGGTTATCCTTACTTTCACAAAGGATAAATGTCTGTTTAATCACACAGAATCACAGAATCTCCTAGATTGGAAAAGACCTGTAAGATCATCTAGTCTAATCATTAACCTAACACTCTCTGATATTTTGTGGCAGCCTAAAATGTATCTCAGCATATACACTTTATCTCAGGATTGATTATTTTAAAGGTATGAAACAGAGAGTTTATGCATTGCATATTCTGTATCATGTTGAGCTTGGGAATACAACCCAGGTGACTATGAAATGCTGGAGGAAAATGTCGATGCAGAACTGGAGGTTAAATGTACAGAGGGGATGTTCAGAGGTTTCTGTAGGCTCCACAGGTGAATGTTAGGGGAAACTCATGCTACGTTTTTTGCTCTAGGACGTGCACCGCCTATACGCAGAATATAGATGAAAAGATGGCAGGAACACAACCAGAAAAGCATCAGTGGGGGCCTCTCTGAATCTTCATTTTTAATTAATTTCTCTCATACTATGAATTATGCAGAATCCAGACACTCTTCGTAGTTCAGGCTGAGTTTTGTACCGAAAATGTTCCTAACCTGGGAACACAGAGTATCTTCCTCCCAGGTATCACAGGTTTACTTTGGGCTCCTACTGATTTTTCTTAAGTTTTATACAACCAGTCACTAGTTTATGTAACTAATATTAAATTTTCCAAAGGAAACACTTTTGAATTGGCATCTCACATCAGTCTAATTTTGTACCAAAGCACTCTACTGATACCTATAGTTGGAACTCATTGGCATCTTGCATGTAATCTTATAAAGCAAGTTGTAATTATGAAGAAAAAAACAGATTATTTTTGAAGCTTCCTTCCGTTACTTTTTTTTCTGATTAAGTATAAAATCAAAACTACAGATACCTCATTTTTCCTTTTTTTCTTCCTTCCTGTTCTTTGGGAGAGCGGGTTAGTGAGGAGGGAGGGGATTCAAATCTTTGCCAAGGACTCAAGAACTGTGTCTGAGGGTTTGTTTTCATTGTAGATGACAAGTACCTCCCTGCATAATAGCGGACACCTGGCTGGTGTCCACTCTAACAGAAAACAGGTTAGTTTCTGAACTGGTTGGAAAACAGCCACTTTGGTACAACAGCAGAAAGCATAATGCTTTTGTTGTCCAAACTAGTCTTTGTCCAAGCCGCTGCACCGCACCACATGGGTCAGCGTTGGCTGGGGCACCTCTCCAAGGTGAGCTACTGCTGCCTGCACTGAAGTCTACTCCATCTCATTCCTGCTTCCAAAAAGCCCACAGCAGTCCACTACCAGCTCTGGTCACAGGATAACTTTGTTCTCTGATAAAACCTTTTTCCTCAAGAGTTAACCCTTTGGTACAACAGTTCTCCCTGCGTACAAAATAAACGCTTTCCAACAGGAATTTACCAACTGTGGAACATAAATAGCCAGTTCAAGTCATCAGTACTAGTTATCCAATACATGCATATACACAAATGTATATCCATACATACGCAATGATGTGTATATGGATATATACAATGCATGCATGTATGTATAAGCACACACAGATGTAAACACAGATCCAGATCCACAGACATTTAAAATCCTGTATTTTACTGAACTCAAGAATAACTAAGACCCTAATGTTTGTATAAACCCGCATCAGTAATGCCTACCTTGAAAACATTTTAAGTACATGTTTAACTTTAGAAAAATAAAAAGATTTTTAAAAAGATGACGCCTCCAAAAATCTCCAGCCAGATTTTAAAGTAAGCTGGAATTGAAATGGGAAATATACATCAATCACTTAGAGTAGAAAAGATAAAATTATGTAAATTATCCCCAAAATAGATATTAGAGATGAAAAAAGCTCAGCATTTACCTTAAGGTGATTCCAAACATTTTAGCTACTTTTAACAATGGTCTGTGCCCTGAAATCCCACTTCCCCCTCTGTTTGAATCCGTATTCTCTTTTAAGTAAAAAGACATATGTTAATGGCTTAAAAAAACCATGGCATTCAGATAGCTGGACAAGCTGCTGAGAAAAGTGAAGTTCTGGATTACAGCGTACCACCTCCGATGTTGGCAAAAGTAAATCAGACCCTATAAATGTCAAGAAAGTTAATGAGCCAGGTCATATATTTCTTAACTGGAAATGACTTTGCTTAGAGCGACCAGCAGCATCTACCTCTCACGTCAGCCAAAGCGCTCACCCTTCTGCCAGCCTGAGCAGCCTGCAAAGGCGTACCTTAATTCCTCCTTTCCCAGGGTCCGTCAACCACGCTCACTCCCCGCCGGCCACAGCAAGCAGCCCCAAAGCCACTTCTCATCCTCTCGTACGACTCCCACGACCCTCCGCAGCCTCTGCTGACCCCCACACCAGCATCTGACCCACCTGGCCCAGCGGTACCTGGCTTAAAACACTTACTTTGGTTAAAATATTTCTTCAAGGCTTCTTTTAATGAAGAACTGATTTACTTTTACAAAAAGCAACACTTGTATTGCTGCTCTTTATTTATGGTAATTTAACCATACAAATAAATTCAGAGCGAAGTTATCTCATCAAGGAAGCGAGCCGGCGCGTGTGAAAGCAGCAGGTGAGAGCAGGCAGGAGACCTATGCTTGTCCCCAGGACCTTTTCCTCACTATTGTCTCTCTGTTCCTCGAGGACAATTTGTCTCTTTCCACTGATTATTTGAAGAACATCAGGATACTAAAGGACCTCTCTACAGTTAGGTATCTAAATTTAGGCTGTGTGAATATCCCTCCACCCTTCTTATTTTTCCTACTCACACCCAAAAAGCAGAAGAGGAAAGGATACTTACGAAACAGACTTGATCGCTCCATAATCACAGTATGAATGGGAGATGACAGATGTTTTTTAATTAGAGGGTACTATTTCTGGAGCATTTGAGTCCAGGTTACATGAGACCCCGCTGGAAGAAACACTCCCAGCCCCTAAACAATGCAGCCCAACAGTGAGAATGGATAAACCGTTCAGGGAAATAACCAACATAATGGCAGGCACCAGTGTAAAACAAGCGTATACACTTAAAGACAAAACAGACCACTAATATAAACAAGAAAAACTATAGGTCACAGACAGCAGTATAAAGGGAGCTGCTTTACATCCCAATATTACAGTACTAAGAATAAGCAACAGGAACGAATGAATGAAGAAAAAGAGTATCTGTAACCTGATTTGAGCAGATCCAGCAATGCAGAACTCGCCTGCAGCTAAGCAACAACCAGATCTGCAACTGTGCTTTTGGATCAACAACTCATTTATTTCCAGCTAGACCACTGTGCCAGCTCCCATATAATCCCAGCAACTGTGACACGCAACATTAGCTATCTAAATGATAACATGCAATGGAAGTATTCTAAAACAAAAGGGCAAATGAGAAGAAATCAATGAAAAACATATTACCATACACAACAGCTAACACAAGGTATACCCTGTGCTGCTACGGCTGTTCAGCACCACAATGTTCTCGTAATTGACAGAAAATAGAAAGGGTCCCCACAATGGAACAAGCTGACATAGTGTAAGGACACACATCGAGGTGATGAGCGCTTCTGGTCTGTCAAAAATGCTACCGCAGCTTAAGTAGACATACCTTAACTAGCTTTGCAGCTGCCTGCTAGCAGCATGGGGTCACTCGGAGGCTGTGAAACCTGTCTGAGAGTGAATAAATACTTAAATAACTAGTCTTGGCACACTGCACTGGATAATTACATCTGACAACCTTTTTCATGCCTTCAGCCTTGCAGGGATACGTAGGCATTATCCCAGTCCGCTACAGGTTTCAAAGCTGTGGTCCTCAACCCATGCACGGAGGCAATGCGTTACACCTAAGAGATTGCGTTGTTACTCACAGTTACAAGCCATCGCCACTACTACAGCACGCATCAAGAAAGCAAAACACGACAGCTTGTATTATTGCCTAAGAGCCAGCAACGGGATGTCCAGTATCAAAATTTCAGTGGTTCACCACTCTAATGTAAAAATGTTTTAAATGGCATTTTAAACTAGGACTATGGATATTTCAAGCTTTAACAAACTCCTAAAAGGATGCTAGCAGTAGAGCATTAAGTGGAGCGCAAACAGAGCGGAGCTGAGAGGAACTGAGATTGCCTATTATGGACACAATTACTGACTTCCAAAAGGCCACAATCATTTAAGAAAGTTGCAGGACTGAAAGATGTTGAGAACAATCCTTAAAAGAGAAACAAGAGTATAGAGCTGCCCCTTAGTCCCAGATGAGAAGCAGAACCTGGATTACTCACTGGCACTTTCAATACCCAATGTATTAGAAATAACTGCAAAAAATATTTCATTTTCCAAAATGCTGAAAATATTCTATAGATCTCCTTTGAAAATTGTTTCTGCATAAGGAGCTCTAAAGCCATGGGAGAAAAAGAGGCAAAATCGAAAAATTTGAAGAGACTGAAGAGAAAAAGAAGTTACTCTTGCAGAAGAGAGGAAGGAGGTTTTCAGACCTCCTGACTAATTGTATTTTAGTCAATAACTAGTTCATAACATATGATGTGCTTGAGGCAAAATAAATCAGTGGAATATTTGAATTGATTTTACGAGCGTTGGAGAGGGCCAAAAATGATTATTGAAGTCCTCTTTCTTAGGTAAAAACTTTAGCTCCCTTCGTACTGAATTTAAAGGTCTTACTAATGCTTGTACCTCACAGTCTTCCTTTGATCTCATCCCTCTCACTCAGTGCAATATTTTAAGGGACAATTAATTGAATACTTGCAAGGAATGGACAGAAAAATATCTTTACTTATTATCATTTATTTTTAATCCTCACGCTTCAAAACTAAAAAGCTTTTTTCTGTAGAAAAGACAATTTTAAAAACATTAACACTAAAAGCAATTAATGTCATCAGGCTTCTTATTTGTTTTCTGGCTTGCGAGTACTTAAGATTCATGTTTTTATGGAAACAGGAAATTCAGCAAAATATCAGTATAAGCCCTTAGATTTGGGCACGGCTAGCATGCCCTACTCAGCCACGACACAGGTCCTCTTTATCCTAGAGACAGCCACATGCTATGGACTGTGAGGAGGATACCAAGGAAATCCTCAATGCCTTAAATATTTTGTTTTTCTATTTAAAAAAAAGGAAAACAACCCCCAACCTTTCTGCATTTGCCTTGCTAAACTGCTCTAACCAAGAACATTTCATCTCAGCTTCGAGCCTAACAGCTTCATCTGAGGATCTGTTTCCCTCGGGATTAGCTGCTGGCCTGCAGGTAGCCTCATCAGTTGCCTCTTAATTTTCCGTCCCTGGACAACTCGGAATACGCGCCCGTGGCCCCACCTGCCTTACAGAAAGTCACATGCCAAAGTGAGTCAGCAAACTATGCTTAACCATTTTCCAGAGAAGCAATGCTTGTCTGGAATAAATAAATATGTGTATTTCCTTACAAGCTTTTTTGTTTTGATTTTCCCTGCTTGGATACATATCAGATATGTGTATTATATTCTGGCTTCATGTTACACAAACACTTAGAATCCATACAAATCCAAATTAAAAATAAATAAATAAATAAAATCCTCCTAATAATTTGCCATTGTGTGCTTTATTACTATATTTTTCTCTTCAGTTTAAGGTGTTTTCCCTAGCTGTAAGGAAGGAAAATGGATCTCATTAAACTGTTTTCAATAAGTGCGTGACACAGTTCAACAGTTTTTTTTTTAATCTACCCTTAATTCTCTATCATTTTCCCTCCGCTGCTGCATTATTCATGTATGTCATCCTCTTCTAATTCCTGTGACAAATACAATTGTAATGACTTTATTTAGGATCAACACTTCCACTCGCAATATTAAAAGGCGAAAAGTTAAAGCAGCTGCGTCACTTGGCCCTGCCTGATAGCCGGTGAGGGCGAAGGCGAAGGCGAAGGCAAAGGCAAAAGCGAAGGCAAAGGCAGCGGCAGCCGTGGTGAGCAGGCAGCAAAACCTGCTGCCTGTGGGAAACAGGGCTGGAGGCACACGGGAGCCAGGCGGTACCAACAGAACTGACCGCTTCATTCATCTCACCGTGTGTCGGGGAGGTGAAGGACTCAATCATCAATAAAGGCAGCAAAGCACGCCCTGTCATATTTTAGATCTGCTGGGTTCGGCTTAATTTACGTCTTTTAAAACATGTAATTCAAACGTAAGCAACAAATGCATATGATATTTTATTTAATATTAAGTTAAATATTACACTAGACTAGATATTACACTGTTTTAGCCTCTACATAAAATGATCTCCATACATTACAGCCTGGAATGATTTTTAACATTTGACTCGAGAAACAAAACTGCTAATGTAGTTCCAGCTTTCATCCATTTTAAAGCGCAAATGATTTAAATAATTCATTTTGTGTTTTCTATATGACTGGAATTACCCATTGTTATAGCAGGTTGATTTTGGCAGTGCCTTTGCTACTTTGACTGTTCACAAGTTGTCTTACAGTTTCAGACGGTGTCAGACCTAGAGACTATATCTCATGCCAGCTGGAGCGAGAACATTGCTTTGATGTATAGAAATACAGTTTTAAAAAGTCAGGGTCTGCTTGCGGTTTCCTCTACAAACTACAATGGCAGCTGTGCTAGAGGTCATGAATATTACATAAGGGCTGTCCGTGCATTCAAGCCAGCATCAGTAAGCCAAATTCCCATAGCAACACTCGCATAGATTTACTCATCGCTAAGAGATGCACCAGTTCAGCAGTAAGGGCTGTACTGCTACCCTGAGTAGTCTGAAAGATATCATTACTTCAACTCTTCTTTTAACGATTGTGCATTTACTGATCAAATTCAGCACTTCACCTGAATTTCAGGGCAGCCTTTAGCATCTCTTCTAGGAGCACAGAAATCTCAAAGTAGCAAAAAGCAACCCCGATAACTCTGGAACTCCTGATTACAATCAGCAACGTCTCTAAGATATGAGGTGGAAGAGAAGAAGGGGGCTGCTTCTGCCGAGTTTCTGCTATACTGATGCCAGGACAGCAGGACCTGACTTCAAAGAGATGTTCAGGATCTCTTGGCAAGTTCCAGCATCTCATTAAAAAGCTGCTTTAGGAGCTCCTGTTAAGTACCAGTCAACAATTACATTTTAAAAAAATATACATATGTATCTTTGGCTCCCCTGTTCACGTTGTCTGGCCTGATGAAGCTGTCTGCTTGTGCATTATAGTACTGTATTATTTATGGAGCTGGCCCCCGCCATACCATCAGGTGCACAGGTCAACGATGTGGACTCCTGAATTTCTGAAGAACCCTTGTAAAACAGGTGGCGAAAATGGGCAGAGGCAAAGCTGGCAGCGGCAAAGGAAACAGAATGGGAGATGGAAGGGAGATAGGGAAATAAAAAAGAAGGCAAAATGGAGGAGGGGAGTCGGAGAGAGAGTGAGAGAGAAACGTAGATCAGGTAGATCTGAGGAGAGATCTCAACAGTGTATTTAAATACTTAAATATGAGAAATGAAAAGGAAAACAGATCTTGGAAAACGGTGACACACCAAGATCTGGCAGATAGCATGCAAAACAGAAAAACTGGAACGAAGCGATAAACTAATGATAACAAATAAGATGAAGATGATTTTTACAGGTGCAATAGTACTTAAAGATACAGCACGGATGAAAGAAAAACAAGCCCATACCATTTCACTGCTAAAACCCTCGGAGTCCTAAATGAATCTCATGGAAAATATACAAACACACAGCAAGAATCTAAGGCTCATTTAGTATTTCCTTACTAAATTGTCACTATCTGCCAGGAGCATGGAGCTAGGAAGGAGAAATCTTAACAAGCCCCAGAGCATATTGCTCACAGGGTCATTTGACACACAAACTGTAAAGAAAGCCAGTGAAGTCTTCAGGCAAAAAAGACCTTTGTAACAGATTCTCCCTGTTTACATATGACTTGTAGGGACTGATCCTTCACTGAAGGAAGACGAATAGGATATTTGAGGGCTGATTTCGAGAACTTTAAGTTTTGAGTGCCATAGCAATCCACAGGCAAACTTTCACAAACATCTTCAGTAAGAAATCAAAGCTTTGACCCTATACGCTGCAAATAAACAGGTATATTCAATAACAGAAAAATGCACACATTTAAATAAGATTACTCTGAAATATGCAAGCTTTTTATGGAAGACTGATTCTAAGTGATTTTTCCTGGAAAATATATTTCCTACTGTTGTCAGGAAAATCTTTATAAGAGGTCTTATGCTATTTGTACACGCTAAAACCAGTTGTAATGGATGAGATGACAATCCTTTAAAGCTGAACATTTTATGAGTCTGTGACACGAAATAACACCTTACCTTTGCTTTTTCCAGCTGTGCCTGGGCCTGTCGCTCTGCCTCTCTCCGCACTGCTTCCCTGTCTTCTTCCAGAGATACATCTGAATCGGATGGACGGCTGGTGTAGGAGTCCGCCGAACCCTGCCCAAGAAAAGGAAAAATAATGTCACAAGTTGTTTCAATGTTCAAAAAATTAAAAAAAAAAAAAAAGCAGAAGTGGTTATACACCTTGCCTTTTCTCTTGCTTCTCTACCCCTGAAAAGAGAATAACTGCCCGAAAGGGAAAGTCACTTAGAAAAATTATGTCTAGGTAAATGTTTTCTTCTGGAGACTTTCCAAAAGTGCAGATGTCTTCCCCAGTGTTTTATTTCCTGCACTATCCCGTGCTCTTATTTGTGTGCTTTTCAGCAGGCAGAGCCAGTTGCTCTGTAGAGTTACAGCAGTGGTGCAGTGCAGGGCTGAAGGACACACAGCAGCTCCAAGGATGGCTCCATAAAAACCAAAACTCTGAACAGTGACAGTATAGGCAAGGAAACAGACTTTTCAGAATCCAAATGCAAATTCAGTATCAATAATTACCATTACACAATATTGCTGCTACCAGATTTAACCTCGGCTATCCATTTTTATTTTAGGGCAACCTCTTTACCTGACACACTTTCCCCATCAGAACTGCAAATGGCTCGCATCCATCTCTGCCCCTCAGCAAAACATGCAAATGACCACAAATCAACTTCCAACTAATAAAATCCGTCTGGACTCAACACATGTCCCCGTATCGCCACAATGAAAGCAGCCACAATGCCAGAACAGCTCTATAAATAATGACAGCTCTGCTTTCCCTCTGCATCTCCCTGCATACAAAATAGAGTTCTGCTAATTCAATCAGAATGAAAACAACTGTCCTCTCCTCACCGTCTTTTTTTGTTGTTTTTTCCCCTCCCTCTCTGCAATATATATAATATACGCCGATAACGAAAACATAGGGCTTACACAGATATCAGAATTCTTCAGACGTCCTCCTTTGGCTCTTTTCAGAAGCCTGATCCAGGTGGCCTTCATTAGCCAGACAGCTCAGTTATTGTCCGCAGCTGCAGCGCCCGGCACTGATCTCATAAAACATGTGCACACTGAGCACCGCAGAATCACTGCTCCTTTCCTATCCATGCTCTGCTGTGAGAGCCTTCCTTCTCTTCCTTCTGCCTTTCAAGCTTGCAACCTCACTGTTTCCAAGTATTTTACTGCAATTAAATCCTCAAATTTTCTCGTGCCATTAAAAAAAAAGAAAAATCCAAAAAAAAAACCAACCCAAAAATCCACACCATCTCCAAAAATCTCAACTTGAGAGATAAAAAGGTAAAATAAGCCAGGCTTCAGGTAAATGTTGTGAGAGATGCTTCAACTGATCGTAAACTGAGATTGATCACAGAAGAATACCTAGGGCTTTTTCCTTTCTCTTTTGGGGGGCGGATTTGGCTGTTAAAAATAGTGCTTATAAGAGAACCTTTTAAAAATCCTGTGCAAAATGTATTCAGTGACATTTGCAAGTGCAAAGTTCATTTCATCTCTTCCTAGATTGGCTGGGGGTGGGGTAACAGGCTGTTCATATCACTGGGCATGCTCCATATGTGCAGCCTTTTACGCAGATGCTCACATCACACCAGGTTGTTAGCCTATGCCAAATTGCCATTTTACATCTCAAGGGTAAACAGCTGGAAAACGCAAGGTCCCTGCGAAACTGGGAGAGCTGGTACAGCGTCTCGTTCCCGTCATGTATGCCTGCTGCCAGCCACGTTTCCCTCGGACGCTCCGATCTGTCACCCAGCGCTTCCCTCCGCTGCAAAGCACTGAGCTCCGCTCGGAGCTCTCACAAAAAAACGTAAATCCAAAAATATGCCTGTTGAGCAGGGATTTAACCCCCTAGCTACCGCTTATATTTTTCTGACGTTAGCAGAGGAAAGAAGCAAAGAATAACTGCACCATTTAACACATAAATGTTAGATCCTAATATAGCAAAAGCCAAACAAAACACTGAATTTCTATATTCTGCTTTTCAGAGTCACCCTCTATCCTTTCATAAACTGGCATGGGAATAACATGCTAAGGCATGGTTATCTAGGGCATTTACGATTCACCGACAGATATGCAACATTCTAGTTGAAAAAGACCACTGCAGCTGACTGCAGCGCCCGCCCTCGATATAAATTCACAGTTACAAGAAAAACAGAGAACAGAGATTACAGCTGAGAACAGCGGTCATGCATGTGCCGTAGTACATCAGCATGTCCCAGGAAGGACCGAATCCTGCCCCATCACAAGTGAGGCAGCATCATACCTTTAACCACTATTGGAGCAAACAACAGTTGTCACTAAACCAACAGTTTAAAATAAAGGTAAATTTTAACTTTCCAAATGTTTGGGATTTTTGGGGGGTTTTGTTTTTTTTTTTTTTTTTCCTGAAGCCCATAAAAGCTACAGCATACAGTTTAATAAGCTGTTTCTGAACTGACATAAAGAAAATTACTCTCTGAGGGATACTTTTCTTACAAGAGTCCACATACATCTGCTATGTAATAGTGAGCTTCCAAAACTAAACTGCCTACTGAGCTAAAGCAAAAGAAGCAGAAAATAGAAGAAAATCCACTCAAAGGGTCCCTTACCCACAGGCCCTGTAACCTCCCCAGTGCCTTTCAAATTTGGCTGTTCTTTAAAATTTCCCTTTGCCACAACTTCTGACACAGCTCCCCAATGGGAACAGTGGCAAAAGACGCGCAGCAACAAGCGGACAGAAGTTTAGTGTAGAGTTTAAGTCCTGTTATGGTTGACACAACAGTGGCCTGTGATCAAAACCACTGATGTTATCACAGCATTAAGGAAATCTGAGACTGTGGTAAACAGCCCCCCTCCCCAACCTGAGCCTCAGCCCCCAGGACGCTCTGGGGTCCCTCAACACTCAACCCTCTTCAGAAGGGGCACATCCAAACGCTTCCCCACCACCGCTGCAGTTCCTCGGTGCCACTCAGATGCCTAACAAAGCACGGTGTCATAAACCAACTCTGAAGCAACAATACCTTTAAATATGAGGAAAACCAAACAAACCAGCTATTAAGCCTGACACGGCAATCACACAACAGAGAATGTGGGTGTTAGTTTTCTACAGCACTTCCACCCTGAACACATCGTATTTTCCAATAACCAACCGGCGTGGCATCACTTTTACTAGGATTCATTCAGCTGTCCAGAAGGGATGCTGCCTAACTGGTCCTCACCCCATAAAAAAAGAAAAGTCATGAAGCACAGAAACATAATTCCTATCTCCCCTAAGAGGACAAGATGCCTTTTGGGTCAGGCCGGAATTGCTAAAATTGGAATTTCATCTTCCAGGCCAGAGAGATCATTTACAGTGCTGGTCATGTCTTGTGTTGGCCACAGTCCCAACACACATCCAAAAAATCATAATCATTCAATTTATTTTAATTATATTGACAAATCACATGAATCAAACCCAACATTACATTTATTTCCCCAGTGGGACAGACATGGTCATGTAAATTTTCTGTGGAAAGCAGAAGTTGGGAGCTTCTTCACTTCTCAAATATGGAAAAAAATTCAAAGCCTGAAGTCAGGGCAATCCAGGAAAAGGGGGAGCATACAATTACAATTAATTAATTTTATAAAGTACTGAGTATTTTATACGAGCCAAGAATGTTTTCAATCACTTTCAGAGGAAAAAAATATTCAAACTTAGATAAAAACAATGATGAAACTACAGTGGAAATAGCCTGACTATTCAAGGAAAACAGGGCCAAGTGGATGCGGATTGTCCATTCATGACAACTAAGGACAGTACATTACCGCCCTGGGCTACACTAGTTTTTTGGGGTTACTCTGGATAATAGGATGGATTTTTTTCCAAGACCTTCTGAAATTCAGCCTTTCTGAGATTCTCCATCCCTTTCCACTGTGACATGGAAGAGCTGCAGTAATATATGTAAGTAATATAGGTTACCATGTACCCCAATTGCTCTTTCATGGGAAATTGTCTAACAAAAGTGAGATAAGTAATGTTAATAATTACCCCATCTATTTATTCTTTTTTCTTTTCCTCCTTACTTGGCAGGTTTACAAACCCAGTTTGTTAGAAAAATAATTTCCTGTTTTAACGACATGCTTGACAAATATTTACCAACTATCTTACCACTTATTATATTAGAGCAGCTTCTATGAGGTATTCTTACAATATGAACCCATGCTTTTCACACTGCTAGTGGTCAGCTGTGATCATATCTGAGCTCCTTTTTCTTCAAGGCCATACATATCTTCTTTAGTATTGTAGAAGTGTATCATCTTCAAGTGACTGTGTCCTTCAAGTAAGAGGGTTTTTTTATTATTTTCCTTTACTTGCAGGTAGAAACTCCTTAGTTAAATTAGGTGGTGCCTTTAACTCTCTTATTTTTCTTGTTATTCTTCTGTACCCATGCTTAACTTTGGTCAGTACAGTTGGAGCTTAAGTACAGATTAAAATTAAAATATTTAAAATTGATCCAGAACAAAGGCAAAATGTGAAATGTTGAAGTTTAGCATGAAGTGAAACTGCTGACATTGGTAAATTATAATATGCCAACAGGGAATACCAATTGTCCCGTTTCATCATAAAGTGACCAACCTGAAATGTACGAGCCACACAACTGGAAAATCAGGAGCACTCCCACAAATGCAGCATCAGTAGGGACCTTAGTTTAGCAGAGTAGCCACAGCTGGTGAATGTGAAAACTTATCTATGAAGTTTTCTCCAGATGTCTAAGCAATATCATTATTTTGAATGATGTTGAAGAAAGCACAAAGCGCTGCTCTCAGAATGTTACACAATGTTATACTGATGTTAAAGTTAGTTATTTGAGGGTAGACTTTTTACGGAAAGACCAAACTAATTCCAATTAATTGTTTGGCATGTATATTTGATGTGTATGACAAACTGAAGAAACACGTTTTAACAAAGGAAAAAGGAAAGTCATCATGTATTCATTAAGGGGATATCAAACAGGAATTGCTGACTCCTTGTGTAAGGGCCACGGACATTTCACAACCTGGCAACTGCCACGTGCAGTCCTGAGGTCCTCTCTGGTCCTTGGCGTGGGCCCTTGCAGCGCTTGGCCATTCACCCACTATCCACACATTTACACTTAAAACGCTGTAAAACTGCTCTCCCACAATTACTACACAAGGAGGGCTACCAGGTCCTACAGTAGTCACTGACATCCTCTGCTACGTTTGCATTTAAAAGACAAAACCAATGTCAATTAGAATTTTGTTGTTGTTGTTGTTTAGTGCTAATTGGGCATTGCTAGGGCATCTACGGTCATGGGGGATGTTCAAATAACAGGAGGAGCGAAATTTTAGAACAGCTCAGGAGCTTTAGGGTGGCAATGTGATTAAAAAGGAGATTACGTAGGAAACCAGTCTTCTCTTTACCCTTAACGTGACTTTGGCAAGCTTGATCGCAGCACCCAGCTCCCCATTAACAGGTTTCCAAGGTGCTAATCCAACCAACAGCTGGATGAAAGCAGAGTTTTTTAACCCTTAGGTTTGCAGAAGACCAGATTTTGGCATTCATGAACCACGTAAACAGTTGTACCGGGTACTTTAACAGGGAAAAACAAAACAAACAAAAAAAAAATCCCCAAACCAAAAACAATCCCCCACACCAAACTTCCCCACCACCACTGTTTCCACTCACATTTTCACAATATTAGCCTAAATGGTTCCTTTCCTGTTGTTTTGCTAAGAAAAAGTAGCATGAGTAGGTATTTCTAGAGGAATTATAGTCTTTTCACGGTGATTCTTCAGAAAAACTTTGGCAATATGCAAATTGCTTCCAAAAGGGCAGCTGCAGAGCTCAGCCCGGTTGGCAAACAAACAAACAGACCCCTCAGAGTCAAACTTTCCCCAAATCTGTGAGATGCTCTGATGTGTTAATGGTTTACCATTTTTTGCAAAAAACATCTAAGAGGGAAAACTACTTGAGCCCCTTTTGTACTAAGCACTGCACAGTCACAAAGTGACTGACAAACCCCGTTTATAAGAATTTGCAGGCTAAAGGATGAGAGAATACGAGCAGGAAAAAAAAAAAAAAAAACGGAGTAAGGAAGGGATCAAGGTAGCAACGCAAGAGAAAATAAAACATTTTTAAATATTCGATCCCAGCATTATGACTCATCCCTTGCATAACCATGGTGGGTTGTTGTTTAAGTAAGTTTTCTATATGTATTATGGCAGAGATTAGTTCTGTGAAAGCCTCTGAAGGAGGATAATCTGGTAGCTCTATATTCTGACAGAGAGATTCTCCCACTTATGAAACAAGAGAAAGTGCTTTTGAGGAAGAGGGCAATGATAGGAATATAAGGAGGTCTCCTAGCTTATCAAAATATGCTCTATCAACAATATAATAACAGAATTGAGAACTTTAAAACCACAGACACGCACACTCAAAACTAAAGAAAAAATGGGATTTGATTTTTCGAGACAACTAATTGGATCCAGAGGATGGGATTAAATTATTGATGATGTTGAGCTGAAAGGAAAAGTCAGAGCAATGACAGAGCTAAAACGTTGCCAGTGGAACAACTCAGAGACAGGTGTCAAAGGAAGAAAAATACTCCGAGGAAATGATTGCAAGCTGCATGAACTTGAATCATCTCACTCTTGCCTCAGACTGTCAGCACACACATGGATATTAACACAACCTGGTTGACTCATGATAACTTTTTAAAGCTCTGGTAACTTGATTATCTGTTTAAGCCCTTAGGCAATGGTAAACCAGGACTATTAGTACCAACAAGTGGAACTGTGGTGGTGTTTACTGAGACAGAAGTGGGTATAAAATGGAACTTTTTCAGGAAAAATGAAAATATCATTTTTGACTGAATTAATTAATCAACAGCAGATATCACAAAGGAAGGATTTTAGATTGCAGAAAGACAACTCGGAAAAAATGGTTTCAAATATAAAATGCTATGTGCCGATAAAAGAGCTCAGAGAGAAAGACAAAGATTGAGTCAGCCACAAAATTACAAAGGCTTAATTAAAAAAAGGAAAAATGGAAAACACATCTGGGATGACTACAAGGAAACAGAAAGACAACTAGAAAAGGAAAGAATTTAAAGGAAAGCATGGCAACCATCATCTCAATTTGCCTCAGCTCAGTTAAAAGTGTCAATTTAGATTCTCTGTTCCAGATCTTCAGTATATTTTTATCTGGGATTTTGGTTCAAGTCATTAAGATTTTCTGCATACTTAAAAATAACTTCCTTGAAAATTTAGCATGAAATTCTGTTAGCAATGGAGAATTTTGAAGGGAAAAAAATATTTTCTCTGCATTTTATCAGATTATCTCTGTATCTACAATCCCTACTTGATTTTCAAATGTAACATTTTTAATCTACTCCAGATAACAAATGGAAGGTTTGGTGGGTTGGTTGGTTGGTTGTTTTTTAACTTGTTAGAAATTTGGAGGTTAAGTATATACAGTGAAGTCTTCCATAGTTTATTATTTCAAATGTAACAACTGCTTTAAATATATATTTTTGCTTGCCCTTCATTTCTATACTGTAAATCTAGTATTCAACTGTTTAAAGAATTATCTTTTTTCTATATATCTTCATGAGTTAGTTTGGCAAGCATGCACGCTGAAGGAACTGCTGTCATAGACTAGTTGTCTACAGTATTTTTCAACCTCTGATAAGTTTATTTTCCAGCCCATCATCTACTACTGAAATCTTGATTTTTCTAGTCATGATCTTTTGTTAACAGCAATCAATGACTGTCATGACATGGAACACTGTAATTTGCTCACTGCTTACATTAGGAGAGGTTTTCTTATCAACATCTTTATTAAATTACACACAGTAAAGACTAAGGAATTAATTAATTAAATTTCCCTAACCCAGGCTCACTGAAACCTCAAGCTTGTCAAGCAGCGGTTTGTTTGTGACTCAACCCAGGTATCTCCGGCAGGCACGATCATCCTTTAAGCATCTGCAGACTTGCTCTCTCTGATACTGCCAGAAACACCAAGAGTGAAGCTTTCACGCTGCATGGCACCATTTACTTCAGGATAAAAATGCTACATAAAATACACATATTCTCGTCAGTGGGCTAAATGTAAGCTCAGTTTCCAAGTGTGTCAGAAGCCACATGAGTCCTTGTGGTTTCAGGCATCAGTCCTTTGTTCCAGCCTTCATCTTAATGTATGCTGCTTGAAAAATATCAGGTCTATTTCTTTCTACCTATTACCTTTCCTCCAGGTCTAGTATAAAGCAAAGCAAACTACTTGCAATTTTCCCAAGCGGGTGAGGCTTCTTACACCATTTAGATATTACAATTATTCTCATCTGATTTCAGGAATACAACAGGGCGTAATACTTTCTCATTGATGGAAGAGTCTCTGGAAAGGCCTTTTGTCCCTCGTCTACCATATTTCAAAATAATAATCTTGGAAAATTCTCTCTTTCCGGCATAGGCCTTCACAATTTTTGTTCTAAAACCAAAATACACCAGTTAATGTACAGATTGCATGATGTCAACTGTTCACATCCTTTGGCTCTTTCAGATTTGATTCTGAAAGATATCTAACCTAGCACATCCACACTGAGTGGGCGAGGGTATCGAGTGTGCGGCGCGTGATATTCATCCAAGGGTGAGAAGCTAAAGCGAGCACTGCATGCCCCGTTATCCCATCCCAATCCACATGGCTGTCAATGCTTGTACGACTCCACCAACTGCCTTTTGCAAAAGGGAGAGCAGGACGGAGTTTCTGACTCGTGAGTTCTTCCCACTGCACTTTTAGAGCACCATCCCCAACTCATCGCTAAGAAGCCAGACTGAAGCCTCTGTATGTTACTGCCTCTGTTTTCCATCTACAAGCAAACACAAGAAAGTGAAGAGTACATACAACACTTGCTCACAAAAAACAAATTAGTAAAAGTTTGTAGGAAACCATCTGATAGTATATACTCTCTAAGAAGGATAAATCTAAGTATATTTTTTACAGCAAAAACAGATCTTGTACTACGGATTTATATTAGCACTACTGTGATAAGATTGCTTAAAGAAAGATGGGAGAGTTAAAAGAGAAATATATGTTTTAGGCAACCTGGAAACAGAAATGTGCCTGCTACTGAAGATGGTGAGAATGATTAGATGCTAACCTGAAGGAAAACAAAATAGAAATGAATTGCAATAGAAAATCTAAAGGAAATCATAAAAGTAGCATAGAGTCTTGTGATCTTTCCTAACTCAATGTTGGAATAATTTTTGTGTTCTGGAACATTGAAAGCTTAGTAGAGTACAACAGCCACTTTCCAGGACAATAAGTGAACTCAGATTTTTAAAATTATTGCGACCTAGAAGACCAAACATTTTCTGTTTTTCAGACATAAAAGAAACATGAGGAACAGACTTCTTTCTGATTCAGAACAGACTTTGTCTGGGTCAGGAGAGCATGTTACATCATATCCTGTGCTAAGCTATTTCCTTCTCTAGCGGAAGCACCAAATTTTGGACCACCAGTTCTTCTTTTATCTATTGCTGCAATACTGAATATCGACACAAAATACATGTTTGATTTGCTGATAAATCCAAAATCTTAAAAAAAAAAAAAAAGCCTTTCCTGTGTCAGAGTTATGATAATATACTACTACATCTTGTTCTCAGGACCACAAGGCAGAAAGGGGGCTCAGGAGGTCTCTAGTCTAACCTCCTGCTCAAGCTGTGAGACCAGACCAGCTTGCTCAGGACTTTATCCAGTTGGGCCCTGAAAACCTGCAAGGACAGAAACTGCACAACCACTCTGGGAAAAACCAACCCATTGACAGGCTATCCTCACAGTGAAGATATTTGGTCTTATACCCTGTCTGAACCTCTCTTCTTTTCTGAACTGCTCTTCTTTCCATTCCCAGTGTTTCCCTCTTGACCTCCCGCCACATGCTTCTGAAGAGCCTGGCTTCATACTTTGATAACCTCCTTGTAGATGCTGGGGGGGCTTCAGTTTCCCCTCAAAGCCATCTCATCTCCAGGCTGAACAAGGCCTGGTCCCTCAGCCTGTCCCTGCAGGCCAAGTGATCCAGCCCAAACCATCCTGGAGGGCCTTCACTGAACCCTCCCTGATTTACCCGTGTCTTTCTTCTGTTGGGGGACCAAAACGGGTCACAGCGAAACACGTATCTTCTAACAAGTGCTGTGCAGAGGGAGGTTATCACCTCCCCGAATATAGTGCCTGTGCTCCTGTTCATAGAGGACTCAGGAGTTCAGGATTTCAAAAGAATCTGAAACTTTAGAAATACTGTAGAATTCTCCTCAAAAATGAGCCAACATACAACTTGGGCAAACCTGTATTTGTAGACGTGCTATACAATATTCAACTCATTCAAAAATTTTAAGAGAAGCGATGCCTCACTTTGCTGTAAAGCAACATAATTAATATGCTATCAGGATCAATCAACTTTGTAAAATCCCTCAGATAAAGAGATTCCCTCCAGCACATCCCTAGCAAGTTTCTGGTCACAAGAGAGTCCCCAGCACCTGCAGTGATGAAAGACACAAGAATGGAAACTCCAGTTCCACAAGCCTTAAGCTCTCAAAACATGTTGTGCTAACTCTCACCAAAGAAATGAAAACGAACCCATGTTGTCCCTGACAACTTGTTTTCTTCAGGAAATGCACTGGCTAAAGCTTACTTTTTCCTCTCTGCTTCATTGTTTGGAAACGGAATTAATTATCTTCTTAAACTCATCCGGTTATGCTCAATTAAAAGTCATATTTCCTCCAGTGTACAAGGGAATCAATTTCTTCTTAAGGAATTACCAACCAAACTTATCAACTGTACCACTGCTGTTATCACCACTGGACTCCTACTGAGGGGACAGGCATATTACAAAGATTTCAGTGAGATTGCTGCTCTGCTGTGCTAATTAGTGAGGTGATTATGATTTGGATAAGACTCCTAAAGGTAAAGAGGAATAGAGTGAACGAGGAGCCAGCAGAAAGTAGGTAGGTGGATGACGGGCATCATCCATACCACACAGAAGAAGAGCACCTATGACAAAGCAGCAAAGAAGGACAAGGCTTCCAGAAGAGAAATATAAGAGAAAGATTTCAAGAATGTAAGAGATGGATGGCAGGCCAACCAGCATTTCTGAACTTTTACTAGTTCTTGCAACTCTCCAGTTTAGCAGCACACAAAATTTGAATCGTTACAAAAGCAGAAAGGTATCTTTTCTAGGATGAAAAATATTGTATACTGTCAGACAAAAACATCACCTTGATGCTATTTGTGCTTATATGCCTGGCACTACAAGGAGAGTTAGTAAGCTAATATCTGCCTTTTTTTTTTAAACAATATGCATTTTTATAACATCTAACCACTTCCATTTCTGTATTGTTCTCAGTTTTCCATTACAGTCAATAAATATCCAATGGTTTTAGGCTTTCAAATTAAATATAAGCGGAAAGCTAATTCCACAACTGGTTTTCCTGCTTACAAGCATTCAACAATCTCTTTGTGTTCACCTTGCTCTGCATGAAGTCAGCCCCCAAAGTATTCATGGAAGGATAAGAATTGTAAAACGATAGAGAAACCCAAGATGCATCACCTTTTCCAGGTCACACCTATTGCCCACTCAGTAGTCATGTAGATTGTGTATGTGCTGCTATACCATAATTCAAATATGCTTGTACTCAAACCCTCTCAAAGATTCTCCAGAGACAGAATGCCAGCCTCCCTGGCCAGGTTAAAGTTAGAAGTTAACGCTAAATGTAAGACAAGCTTTTCATGCTTTAAGAAGTCTGACTCCTACTGGCTTTCAATAGTATTCCAGTTCATCTCTGTTATGGAAAAAAAATGGAATTGAGTATCTTAATTATTTTTTTATTTATTTTATATTTATCCTTAATTGATTTCAATGAGGCTAAAACACTTATTACAAAAGTATTGTAAACTTTTATTTAAGGAAACCAGAACTTCACTCTGGATTTGCACTGCTCTCCTTCCATCACTCCTTCTGTAATAATTATCCCATCTATAATCAGCAGTAATTCAGATAGTTAGCATCTCCCTTCTTGTTCAAAGTTTTTGAGTTTACAAAGGGTAAGACAAAAGTGATGGCTTATTGTTTCTTTCCTCGTACAGAAGAAAAGGAAATGTTTGTTGCTGAAGTTGGCACAGTAACACAAATGTGCTCTCGTGTTTTGTTAGTTGTCTGCAGGCGTGGATCTTTCTTACGATTTGAAAAGGCATCAGTATTTTTAAGTCCTGTTCATTTTCAAAATCATCATAGCCTATGATCTCAATAGCAGTTCCTTCTTGTTTCCTCTTTGACTATGCTAAAATAGACCTTATTTAAATTGAATAGCATTTCATTCACGTCATAAAATCTACCAGAGGAGTGCAGGGACAACACTGTCAATTGTCACAAGGCAAGCTGATCCACAAAACATGTTGTGTAACTGGCAGGACTAATCTCTCCCACCACACTTACAGACACAGATGTCCAGGTTTATTTAAAATAGCCCTGAGTGAAACAGCACAACCCGTTGTGTTTGGTTTTTTTTTTAAAGTGCGCTTTCTACTGGGAGACACCTGATTAGAGAAAGAGCTCAAATTTTATTCCTGTGCTGACAAGCCAACAATAGTTAGAGGAAACGGTACCAGTTGGATTTTATTTTCTCCCTCAACACACTGACAGTCCCATCCAGACCATTTCCCAGTTGTTCTTGCCTGAAAATTCCATCAAACCTCTAGATCCAAATTGATCAGAACATTATTTTGTACAAGATATGGCTGAGCAGAATTACTTATTTTTCCTTACAAATCTACGTTACTGATGGGGGACAGGGGGGATAACATTCACGCATGCATGAGAAAGCTCTTAAATTCAGAAGGCAAGCCAGTTTAATTTATTAGCTGATATCAGCAAATAGGTTTATGTGGTGAATATTAAAAAAAAAAAGCTTTTTCTTGCTGTTAAGTTACAGTGAAATGTCAATCAGCATAAGCAAAATTTCACATATGGTACTACAGTCTCGTACAATGAGCCTTATGATTTTGTTTAAGCATCTCTGAAGGCCACCCATGTTCTTGCCAGTATATCCGTAACAAATGACAGAATTACAGCAAACAATATGAATAATTCCATCTTAGAAAGACCACAGGATAATTAAGGGAAACAGAACACAACTTTCTTAAATATATGGGGTGAACCACAACATGATATTGTCCTGGTTTGATAAATTGACTATAGTTGAGCAACAATCTAATGCCCCTGTTCTTCAAATCTCACTTTATAGATATATCACTAAATGTATATGTAATGTGGATGAAGACAAAAGAATCACAGTCAACTACAGATTAGAGGCCTAAAATTTCAGAATTATGCAGTGCATCCTTCAGCAATGGGAACTAATTCATGGGCAACTGCTGGACAAGATGAAGTCTTGAAGAAGGATTTTTGACTTGTAAGAAAACATGGGAATTTCTACTTTGGTGCCAGTAGGACTTCTATATAGCCTGTACTCTCTGAATAGAATCACAGAAAAAAAATAAGTTGAGGAGGGGACATCTGGAGGACAGGACATTTAGTCCAACCTCCAGCTCAATGCGGTGCCAGATTCAAAGCCAGATTAACTCACTCAGGGCCTTATCTAGTTGAGTTCTGAAAATCTTCATGGATGGAAATTTTCCAACTTTATGCAGAACTTTACTTGTTAATCTCCTACACCAGAAAAATGTAAGGAAATTTTGAGAGTAATCTATCATCTTAAGATAATAAATTAAGTAGTTATATGACATTTGGCCTCAAAAATTAGCCTGCAGAGCTGCTTCTACGAGCAGACAAATACAACTGTATCAAGTTCAGCACAAAGTCAGTTTTAGTAAAGCCAATTTCAGCACATGAAAAAAACCTTAATTACTTCCAGTGAAGAAAAAAAAAAGTTTCTCATTTACTTTCAGGCAAATATACTTTATAAAAAGGCAAGCAGAGACCTTTTCCCTATCATATTGAGTTGCTCCTTAAAGGAACAGCATTCCAATACAATTATACTCTTGTATTACAATACTCTAATAATAACTATGCATGTATCAGCCTTGCTTCTACAGACTGGCCTACTATTGTTCCCTCTGCTATAAATTCCTGTAATGGTCTACCTGCCCTCAGACTTAAGAGCTCAACTGGGTAGGGAGCACTCTCATTTTGGATTTCTGCTTTGCCTGCACCAATAAACAAATACTTTGATCTGAAGAATTTCTTTTTAATAAGAAAATTTACCAATGTATTATGTAACAAAACACAGAAACTGCCTTAAAAAACATCAAAAATGTATTAAAACCAATACTTATTAACTCCATTTGACTTTTTTGTAAGATTTAACAGAACACTAGAACTATATTGTACATCAAAAAATACAGTATGTTATTCTAGCATTTTAAATGCCAAAAAGTCCTATGCGTTGCTAAATTAAAACATATATATTCACATTGTGTTGTAAATGACAATGTACAATGAAATGCGCACAGGAGAACTTCTCAGGGATTTCATTCTTTCATTTTGCAGAGAAAAGCTTTTAAAATTGCTGGTGCCTATAGTCCTGTAGTTACAGCAATCATAACACCCAAGTTTCGCTAAATTTTCTCCCTGAAGAAATCTTAAACACTAATCTGGTCAGAGATGCACAAAATAATAAACAAGGTTGTCATGGCTATCATTACCTGTTTCTATGTAAATAAAAGATTTGCTGGAAAAAGAATTAATGACTCCAATGGAAGATGAGCTAACTATCCCCAGCATTTCATAATTCTTATTCATCAGCTAAACTTGTTATCTGGAAAGTAACATGTGGCTTAAGTAAACAAACAGCACTTCATTTATTCAGCCCAGTTGCCCAGAGCTTGTTTGTAATTTAGAGAAGACATGTCTTCATGAAGACAGATGCCCATGGCTTCAGTAAAGAGGTAGATGGTTTTTTATTTTTCTGTGGTAGACCTCCTGACAGCCAATATTGAATAAAATAGACTAAAACAGACAGGTTTAGTCTGATCAGCTGTTTCTGAACTGGCTCATGAGACCTACTAGAAAACAAAAATGTATTCCTACACAGACATAAACACACAATCTCAACTCTAAAAGAAGCAGGAAGGGGGAGAAAAAAGGAATTGTGCCTGGAAGAGATTATCAAAGAAGTTTCAGATCGGATAATTTGAAACAGCGTTTTTGGCCTTTGGTTACCCTGTGTGGAAGGTTCCTATCAAAATGACATTGGACTATATCCAGCCTGCCTGCTAGGAGTGCTTAATTGAGCCGTCATAACTACTATAGTGTTGAAAGGTCAGGAGAGCAAGGAGCTATCTAGACTGCCAGACACCACCTCCTATACCGTTGATGGGAGAAAAGTAGCTGCGCTACCCAGGATAGAGCATCTAAAACAGGCCGTCTGCCGCGCCAGGCAGGCGGGCAGGCACGTATGGCAGACAGCGCGAACATGCCTTTTTGACTTCAGCTTCCCATATGCGCTGCAGGGGAGTCATGATTTCAATTTTTCACATAAAACATCTTGCATGTGTACCCCTTCTGCTAATTTCCATCCATCCACAGACTAAACAACATCGACATCAAAACCCATGTCACAAATACTTAACTGCAAAACAGACTTTAAAATAACTCTATTGTCAGAGGCGCTACATTGAGGCCCCTCCAAGATCTGGAATTTTCTTGTGCCATATTCATGCACAGCATATACAAGTCCCATTTCTTTAACCAGAAACATTCAAGCTACCTTCTTCTAAATACCTACAACTCTTCTGTGTAGGGCTCCACCTCGAGAGTTATGAATTCAAGACTTAAAACAGGGATGCCATTATTATCTTTTAATCGCAAGACTTCTCTAGCTACACAAGTGTCCCAGCATCTAATTAAAAAAGAAATATGAATATATGTGGCATAACAGGGAGGAAGTTGTAAATAATTCCCAAAAGCCTGGAAACATACACACACACACACACACACACACACAGGTGCAGAGAAATCTAAGCTAATTAAGTACCTTGCAGCTAGGTAAATCAGAGAAGCACAATGAATTAGGTAGCTGTTAGCTCTGTGCTGCCATATCTTAGACTACTGCCCCTCCTGGTAATACCTGTTATGGCTACATTAGTCTCCATTCAAGTTCCTTACTGAAAAATAGCCATATTTTTTATATCAAGACTTGCAGAGAACATGACAATACGGAAAATAAAACCTCAAGTATTCCTGATCATGAAGTTATCTTTTTAAAAGTTCATGCTGCTTCACTTGTGAGGTAAACTGTCCAGCAAGAGGTTGATTAGTGGTTTACCAGGAAGTAGGTAGTATTATCATATTTTTTTAACTTCAGATGGAAAAAACTGGAGCCAAGAGGAAGCAATTTAAAGATTTCATCAGCACTTGGTGCTATCAACACAATTAGAAGCCAGCTCCTCCCAGATCCTGAGCGAGACTTTCCTTCTTACTGCTGTCTCACAAATGGAAAAGGAGCCAAGAGGTACAGAGCTACCTCGAGCAGTTCAGTGGAGGGCACGCAGACAAGGCTCTCCACTTATCACCACCCTTTGGTTTTTTCCACCAGCACTTACTACGAGCTGCAAGATGAAGGTGAGAAGCAAAGGAGGGAGCTACGATAAAAACACACAAACAGAACACTCGGCACCGGTGAGGCTACACCTGGAGTAGTGTGTCCAGTTCCAGGCTCATCAGTAAGAGAGACGTGGACATACCGGAGAGAGTCCAATGAAAGGCCACAAAGATGATGAAGGGACTGGAGCATCTCTTACATGAGAAAAGACTGAGAGAGCTGGGACTGTTCAGCCAGGAGAAGGGGAGGCTCAGTGGGGATCTTGTATATGAACACCTGAAGGGAGGGTGCAAAGAGGACAGAGCCAGGCTCTTCTTAGTGGTGTCCAGTGACAGGACCAGAGGCAATGGGCATAAACTGAAACACAGGAGGTTTCCCCTGAATATGAGGAAATGCTTTTTCATTGTGAGGGTGACCAAGCACTGGCACAGGTTGCCCATGGAGGCAGTGGAGTTCGTAGACTTGGAGATACTCAAAAGCTATTGGACACGGTCCTGGGCAACTGGCTCCATGTGGACCTGCCTGAGCAAGAGGGCTGGGCCAGATGACCTCCAGAAGTGCCTTCCAACCTCAACCATTCTATGATTCTGTGTAAAGTGTTCACAAGGCTGCTCACCCGCAGCATCTGTGAATGTAATTTGTAAATACTTTGGTTTCATTATTTTCTCTTCACATTTGTGAGGTGAACTGCACTGGTCCTGCCAGCCCAGGCCAATTTCCACACTCTGCGTCTCTTCCCCTCTACTCCGTAAACAGAAGTAAAGTTCTCCCTTGCTATTTCATCACCTGGAGCTGGTCAGTGTAGTTGGTTTCTAAATACCAGAAACCATTTGATCTTTGTTCACTTCAAGGGCTCCCCCTCATGTGTGCCTCAGGTACCAACCTGCTTCTCAAACATGGTACGCTTAACCACAACCCACTTCCATAGTAATAGGTATGCTTATTCCCTTCCTCCATTGCCTTCAGACACCACTCGGCACTAAACCAGTATGAAAGGAGCTTGGTTATCTATAGTTGTTTCTTGGCCTCATATTTGCTGTCAGAAATATCTATTTCTAAAAGTTAATTCCTGAGGGGAGAACACTGTCTTTAACCTCCAAGAGCTTCACGTACCCCAGGACACTACATTATGAAACAGGCATGTTGCACTCTAGATGAGGGACAGATGACCTACAGTTCATAGACTCACGTGCGTAACAGGACTTACAGCTCAGTGCCTTCACCTATAGCCTCCACAGAGCTCCCCACCTTTTCCCTACTTGTTTGTGCATTGGATCGTGGGGACAGAGGTAGAGGAAGGCCAGACATAGTATTAATCCCTTCAGGATGCTGTCAATAATCAACAAGACTCCATACTCGGTGAGTGGAATTCAAATTAAAGAGAGGAGACAAGGAAAAGAAAGCTACATGAAGGTCAAACAGTAATATTATTATTAAAGAATCTACTTCACATACAAAACAGGAGTTTAAACACCTGTTTTACTCTGGGGAAAAAGCACAGTCACTACAATTGCGCCAATCACTAACTGGAAGGCACACTGGGTGTCTTGGGAGTAACACAGAAATGACCAATACCTCTCTCTGCATGGGTTTATCAAGGTTTTCCTCTCTTGTGTTTCCCTATCCTAAACTGAAACTACTTCAGGAGCCATTCCACTGTCCCAGGCTTCCCTTGGGGGAATCCCAACTCATATTCAATCCTTAAAACACAGCTGAGATGTCTCTGAGCTAGCCATGGGGAATGATGCCATACAACATGACCCTAATTTTTCCAATTTAGGAAAGAGAAACTGTATTGCTTCTACACTTTGGCTGCTGCGGAGAATCCATGGGCAAAGGCTTGCCAAGGGTGACTGCTTCACAAACCCACATCCAGCTCTGGATGTGAGCACATTTGTCTTTCACACAGAGCTCTTCCCACTAAGCACCCTGGTTTAGGTATGAATAACTCCATTCCTAGTACACGTGTACAATATTTGCAGTTGAAAATTAATCAAACACTAGAATTTGTTATGTGCAAAGCAGTTTTTTTTAAAGTACCTTACCAGCTTAAAAAAAGTTAAACCTTTATGGTTACCTGAAGAGAACCGACTATCACCTAAAATTTAAAGGCAAAGAATCAAAATGTCAAATGATTTGTCCAAGGATGGACTCATGACTATTACAGAAAACCTCAGAGGCTGAATTTAATTTTCCTACCTTTCAAGTCTGTACTTCAAGTCACACTCACATGTGCCACATAACTCATTCATCTGAACATAGCATTAGATGTTGTTGCCTTTGGTTGAACTAAGGTGAATAAGGAAAAGTCACTCCAAAATCTCAGGGTTAAAGTTTCACAGCATTCTGCCACAGGAAATTTGCAAAACTGTGCTTGCAACAAGAAATTTGCAATTCATGTGAGGAGGTTCTCAAAGAAGCAATCCTGATTTATGATTTTTAGACACGTTCCTGTGTTAATCCACAGCATGATAAAAAAATAATGGTGCTAAACATTTACACGTGACTCTCTCCAACCTTAAAGAACACCCTTATTGTCTTTTCTCCCTTTGCTTAGTTTATGAAATAAGGTAAGTAGCGACGACTCAGAATAAACGCTGAAAACACATCAATGTGTTCTCCCCACCGATTTCTGGGACTTCAACAGCATGTTTCTAAAATAGGTGGGGTTTTCCCTTCCCACAGCCAGATTAGCCCTATCAGCAGTATGCCTGCTACAAACGGAAACAGGGTCTGACTGAGTCACGAATAGCACTCAAAGAGTAATCCTTCTCAAACCTGAATGTCATTTGGCCGCTTCGAGATCTTCCACTCCTTTAGAAATTTATCAGACAGATTTTCATGCTTTTTAGAAGATAACGCTACCCTGCAGGAGCCATAAGTGTAACTGGCATCTATCAACATAATACTTGATATTCCATAAGAAGTGCTCCATCCTGCAAGAGGACATAGGCAAACTCCAGGGAAGTGAAGATTTAATTTAAATAGACAACTTCAAAACTTTTGCCTGGAGAACACAAGTGACAAATGCTGCATTTCCAAGGCAACCAAAACATTTGCTCTAGACATCACAACCAAATCACTGGAACTATAAAGAGGTTTTCCATTCTTTGTAAGGATATTTCCAAAAAGACAAATCTATGAAGAGCAAAAGAGTCAAATTTTGAGTTTCTTAAGAAAGTTGAAAACAGCTACTTAACTGCAAAAGTTTGAAAGTTGCATGCAACAGAGCAAATGAAATTCAGTGATTTTCCTTAAATGACCAATTATCAAGAAAACTCCTCCCTGCCTCTGAATTACTCTGCTATAAAATAGCTTTCCAACAATTAGGCTGTTCTCCAAAGAAATCCTAATTAATCCTACCCTTACCATCGCAATGTCTGATCATCCTACTACAACAGAGCCCTGGGAAAGACTGCCGGGAGAGAGGAGAGGAGAGATGAAACGCTGAGGTGTCCCATGCCCGATTAGAGGTGGGTTGGTGCTGTCAGCTTTGGCCTGAATACCTACACCCAGGGTCCCCTGGAAAGGCGGTGGTGGGACGTGGCTGGAGATGCCCAGGTGAAGCCCACCTGAGGGAGCAAGAGCAGAGGCTCTGCAGCTATGGGAAATGCTCCGCTGGTCCAAGCGTAGCCTGGGGGCACAGGAGAGCCAGCCAGGCCTCCCACACATGCGAGTACTACCCTGGATTTCCCTCATCCCTTATGCAGCAACTCAAAAGGCTGTGGGGAGTAAGTTTTAGATGCTTTTGCTTTGGGGGGGTTAATGCAGAGTACCATTTACCAGGCAGCCCTGGAAAGGAGCTCCCACTTTCTGCTCCGTTTTTCATGAACTACCCCAGTTCCGTTCCGTTAGCAGAGGTTGATTTTGCAAACAAACAGGAAAATCCCGACACAGAGAAGTTATAGGCACAAATGGGATTGCTTGGCCTGTAGGTTCTTGTAGTTTCCTGTATTTACCAAATTAAACTGCTTACTCTACTCAAACACCTCTACATTTCCAGGTATATGGCAAAAAAAAGCCTCAAAAAAAGATACCATGTTTATTCCATCAGTTCTTAAGAGATTAATAAGCATCTGCCTGAAGTGCTAAAATGCATTGTCAAAGACAGTCAATATCCTATTTATGCAAAAACTCATTCAAACAGGGGAGGACCACAGCTACCTGGTTTTATTAATGATTTCAAAAACATAGCATTTGTCACTATGTCATGAAACCCCAGCATTGTCTTTTGATAACCAATCCTTAAACAATATTATCTTTGTTTAGCTAGGGTTGCTGGAGATGATATAAAAATTGATTATCAGTGCTGTCAGACTTACATCTAGACTTACTACGCACTCAGAGATAACAATCCAAGTTTTTTTATACACGGGAACAAAAAGTAAGCAGAAGAGGACACCACATGCAAGAGCTGTTTGTAGCAGCCTCTGGAGTTTCGCTATTAAATTTAACTGAGTTAGAATACCGCTTCAGATTCTCAGGTTTCTGCAAATGTGTGCGCGTGCTCACGTGGACACATATGTCTGCGTATGAAGTGCACACAATGACCACAGAAAGTTTTATTTCTCTATTACTCCATTTAGGGGGTGGGTTTTTAAAGAGGGTTTTACCGAGTTCCTCTAAGAGATGTTTCATTTACTCAACAATCTCCTTTCTGGGATAAAAATCAAATTTTATATGCATAGTTAGAACGCCTCAAACTAATTTAAAATTGTTTGAAATTAATAGCAAACTTAAAATTAAATCCTGAGATTCTTCACTGTCACTCTTTTCAATCACTTTGTCCTTCAGTGACTCACAAGTAATTGTTTGTGTGGGAAGATAAAACAAATGCCTTTTCCACAGCGCAGAGCATATGGCTTCATGGACTACAGATCTGTACAAACAGAAGTTTTACATTGATTCTAGCTTTTATTGAACAATAAAACTGTTCTTCAAGCTTTATGTAGGCCACCTATTCTATTTTACTTATCACTGAGTAAAGTAAACATCTTGGTAAGTCTGGCTGCCAAAATAACAGCAAAAAAAGTGCATCCATATTGTCCCCTGAACTATCTTGCTTTAAAGAAAAACTAAGAAGAATAAAAAACAAATGATATTTTGGTCTGGATTTAACAAAACATTTTTTTTGAACAGATCATTACACTTCAGTTTCAGGGACCTCTAGAGATATCAAAGAGAAAAAAAAAGGAAAATGAAAAAAAAAAAAACAACAAACCCACACAATTCATGTGGACTTCTTACCTTTTTCTATTGATGCTATTCCACTTTGTTTAACTGTGTAGTAGAAAAGGGGCTGGAATGAGATGTCCCACCTGCCTGGGAAAGGTGTCTTAAACACTAAACTATTTCCTATGACACAGAACACCTCAATACTTTTTAGTTGAAACAGCATCAGGAAAAGAGATTGAGAAGGACATTGGAGTCCCAAACCCTAACCACCATTCTTCAGTCATCTAGCTTATTTTCAAAGTACTTTGAAATTTCAGACCCGAAGCTTCACATTCTGTTCAAACCAGTAACTACACCGCATACGACAGATCGTAGAGACCGGTCTAAAATCCATTACAACAGATTTGCAACCCTTTGCAAAGAGCTACAGAGATGTAATACGTTAAGAAAAAAAAATCAGTCCATTAAAAGCTTTAAAGTTGGAAACTTCCTTTTACTTGTCAATTTTTATAAACAAGTAATCAATCCATAGCATAATTACAGCAATGCCATGTTGCTTGCTGCTTTGGAGAAACTAAGTTTTTTTTCAGTTGCCATGCTTAGTTTGTGAAAGTTTGTGCGAGTTGCACACACAAATGAGTTCAATGTGCTGTGTTTAAATGATTTTCCTCAACAACTTCTCCTACGTTTCCTGCATCTCAAAAACATAGCTGGTTGGAATTAAAAAAACGAGGAAAAAATCCAAAATAACGAAATTAATTCCTTGAAATGTGTTGTAGAACCCAGACTGCCATAAAAGGCGCTTTCATACTTCAAAGAGCAAGTTCAATAATCAAAACAAAACATTTGCAATTGCCAGTTATATGCAAAGAATGTGCCAGTTTTTAACATGTGAATTTTATTTTGATGTCCTATAGTAGAGTTCATAAACATTTTTCAGTCTCTTTATTTTTCCCCAAAGCTCCTCAGGTCCTGACTGGGTCAGGAGCGGTGTGTGGGTGGAAGAATCCATCCGTTTTGCTTATAACGCAGCACATGAGCCTCAGGCAGCAAAATTGCAAACTTTTATGTCAGCTACCAATGCCATGCAACAGCGTGGAGCTATTTGCAGTTTTCTTCTTGTCTTCTTTTACATCATTGGCTTATTTCAGATGTCGTTTTACACAAATATTGATACAAAGTGTGTCAGATCTTAATGTGGGTGTGTTTGGGTTTTTGGTTTGTTTTTTTTTTTTAAGCTAGCTCTTTTGATGGACAGTACATTACATTACAATGACATGTTTTGAACTGTACAAAAGAAATCATTTGGCAACGTTCCCACAAACATACAATTAAGGGCAGTTCTTTAAACTACTTGTAGTCTATCTACATTACAAAGTATGAGACAAATTCAGAATTATTTGGAAGCATGGTTTTGCTTAACCCAAAGTCTGAATTGCCCCAAAATAATCAGTACTTGAATATTTTTAGTATCACTGCAGTGCAATAAACATGACAAGGAAAGTAAAGTCAGTTTTATCTAACAACTAGTATCCCAATACTTGAAGAACTTGCAGAAAAATGTCATTTTTTTTTAAAAGCAATCAAATTGGCGAGTACTGAAGTTCAACAACAGCAAGCACACTAGGGACGGGAATTCAAAGCTGCCCAGTAAATTCTGAGAGACAGGAAACATTAAAAGTAAATAACAATTAAAAAAAATAATAAATCCTTAGTTTACATCTTACCACTTCGTAGTCCTCACTGCCAAAAAGGTACATAGCTACACCTTCACGGCCGGACACTAGACGTCCAGAGCATCCAAAACCGCCTAAAGTAAGATCTTTAAACGCATCTTCAACTCCTGCCTGCGGGCCCGGCAGGCGACACCGCTGCCCCACGCCCCCAGCGCCCCTTTCCCACGCTCGGACTCCTCTTTAAAGTATCGCGCTCCGCCGCGAAAACCCAAACCTCTTGCGGCAAGGGGCCGAGGAACCGACGGTCTGGGCAGCCGAACCTCCCCGGCCGGAGAGAAGCGGCGGCGTTGGCGTTAGGGAGGCGGCGGGCGGAGCGCGGCGGCGGGCGGGCGGGCGGGCGGCGGGCAGCGCCGGGCCGGGCTGTCAGCGCCGAGCGGGGCCGGGAGCTCATTCAAGGCTCCTGCTCCTCCTCACAGGCTGCTGGCGCTGCCCTGATTGGCTGCGGGGGAATAGCAGGGTCGGGGGGGGAAGAAAAAAAAAACAAAAAACAAAAAACAAAAAACAAACGGCAAAAAGAAATTAAAACCAAAAGGGAGTGGGAGCGTTTGGGATGGAGAGCCCGGGAAGAGAGCGGGAACGGGGTTCTGGAGCCGGCGCGTCCCTCACCGGGAGGCAGAGGGAGCAAAGGGCGAAGCGCTCGGTGCGAGCGAGAGCAACGAGTTCAATTTGCAGGAGCTCAGAAACAGGCAGTTCACAACCTGGGGTAGCCGAGCTCATCTAAATTGCCCCCTCACTCCTCGGATAGTTCTGCAGAAGCCCATGGAGCTGTCTCACTACCTATCTCTCCTAAATCAAAATCAAAATCAAAATCAGTCCAGGACAGTTTTCCATTGCGATGTTTCACTCCCTTGATTGCTTCCTCCCGCTGATTAATCCCAGACTGCTCTGCTCGCAAAACACAGTGCAACTTTATAACACAACGGCACTTAGGTAACGGAAAACTTACACCAGCTACCTCCACAGCGTGGGAAGCAGATCCAGCGTACGATACCACACCATGACAGAAGAACCTGAGGCCCTACCTCGCTCCTGGCCAACTTCCAGTCAAGGTAGAGCAGGCAAGAAAGAGTAAATGTAGTCAAAGAGCGGGATAAAACACTAAATAGTAAAAAACTTTGGAGACTCATTCACTGACAGCATTCCCTATCTAATATTAACATGGGGCTTTAAAAACAAATCTCATTAAAGATGGTTTAGGAATACAGCATAAAGCAATCCAGGCATCCAGAAATACTGCCCTCTGGGAAAGGCTGTCCTTCACAACTGGGGAAGAGGCCACCAGCTGGCATCCAGCAACACAACCCCGATCAAAACAGCTTTAAAACAGCACCAGAAAACCCATCCCCTCCCTGCTCAGTCCCCTAAATTCCTTATAGTTCATATTCCTGCTGTCACTATATCCCATAATCTGAAGTATACATAAACTCTAGCAAAAATTATGGAATAAGTAATGTCTGAAGGAGGAAATGCGTGGGTGTATGCTTGCCCATTTATATCTATAATCATGTTAATATAATATACACAACATATCATGACAGGATACCATGAACACATAGAGCATTGAAAAACAGTTTGTGATCCTCAACTTCTTCCTCTTCCGCACAGGGAAGAGAACAAAACCTCTTTCCTAACAAAAACACCACACGAAGCAGTTCAAATACATTGTAAACATCCTCGCTGATCCTCCCCCCGCCTCGCCCCCCGCTTATTTTAAATAGATCTTGTCTTGACTACCTCAATTTCTTTGCGTGAGTTAGTAGGATATTCTTCTCTCAGTCTGCCTTCTCTGTCAAAACAGACCTTTGGTCCCCTGTTGACTATATGTGATGTGACTCATGAGTCTGGATTTTTTAAGTTCTTGTATGTATTCACAAGCAGAGTTAAAACCAAGCTATATGCTCTTGGAAAGAGCAAATTAGAAATCAGAAGACATTAATTTTACTTCCAACCATATGTTTACAAAAGAGCAGTAGTTTAATCTGTCAGCCAAACTGGTCACTTCACATTATATCAATTGCAAATTACACTTCAAACAAGTAATATCATAATATTGTGTTCCCAGAAAGTAAACAAAACACGCACCATTCCTGCACGAAGGTAAATAACAGACATAAGACACTGCTAGTGGAATGTAATAATCACTTGACCGAGTTGATTGCCACTATTGAAGCTGAACGAGTCTGGTTACATACACTTATTAGTTTTAATGTAATTGCCTAAGCATTACTGCCCAGCTTTTTTAGTGTGAAACCTCACTTGTCAATACTAGGCAAAGCTGATGTCATCATCTATTACTTCACTTGTCTGATACAACTCTTATAAGCAACTGAAATTTGGGTGCCATGACTTGATTGCTCCCTTCTTGGATATGGCTCTCCCAACTAAATTTGGAAAAAAAAAAAAAAAATAGCAGGAATGTCACAACTTCTCCCACTGTCAAGAATAAGGAAAACATATTGCTTTCCATGTATTAACAATTATGGTGATTTTTTTTTTTTAAATAGTTTCATCAGCTCCTGTACTTTGGGCATGAATATGAAATCAGGGAGGATTGCAGTTCACATGTACTTAACCGAGACTCAGGGCATTATTCAGACTGTCACCATAAGTGACTTACATGTCACAAGTAATTCTCACTACAGACAGTACAAGCAGCCAGAGTCTGGCAGCTTGGACGGTAAATAAGCTGAATTGCTCATTGCTCTCTTGAATTGAAACATCATGACAGGTACCCAAGTCTATCTCAGGGCTCCACAAAGCAAATCCGTATATAGCTTTTATGGTTCAAGAGTTAAAGTCTGCAAAAATGCCACCCCTGTTGAGGGCATTTAAACTTAGCACAGCACTTCTGCATGACCTGTGCTCCACTCCCAGCTAAGTGACAGCAGTGGGTTTTCTCTGCGCTTCCTTCCCCCAGTGGCTCAGTGTGGCGTGGGACTGGCTAGCACTGGGGGGTCAGTGTCACAGAATCACAGAATCACAGAATTATCAGAGTTGGAAGGGACCTCTAGAGATCATCTAGTCCAACTCCCCTGCTAAAGCAGGATTGCCCAGAGCACATTACTCAGGACTGCATCCAGGCGGGTCTTGAAAATCTCCAGGGAAGGGGACTCCACAACCTCCCTGGGCAGCCTGTGCCAGTGCTCTGTCACCCTCACCGTAAAGAAGTGTTTCCGTGTATTTGAACGGAACTTCCTGTGTTCTAACTTGTGCCCATTGCCCCTCGTCCTGTTACTTGGAACCACTGAAAAGAGCCTGGCTCCATCCTCCTTCAACCCACCCTTTAGATACTTGTACGCCGTAATAAGGTCTCCCCTCAGCCTTCTCTTCTCCAGGCTAAAGAGTCCCAGCTCTCTCAGAATTTCCTCATAAGGCAGATGCTCCAAGCCCTTAATCATCTTAGTTGCTCTTCGCTGGACTCGCTCCAGCAGTTCCCTGTCCCTCTTGAACTGGGGAGCCCAAAACTGGACAGTGTTGACCCTTGCAGTGAGGCAGCACAGACGAGAATCTCATGATCCACAAAGAAAGAGTGAGCACAGAAGTGGAAATGGGAGAGAGAGAGAGAAGTAGGTTGGAAAAGGAATCTGGCAGTGATGGGACTGGGGCGGTGGAGGGAATGGGAAGGGCAGGAAACCGGAGTGCAGAAGAAGGAAGCAAGCAGTGTGACTGTGTGACCTACAGGGAGGACGTGCTATAAACCAGGCTGGAAAACACAATTTAAGATTAGGCAAGAAAAATGTTTGGGGTAGGCAGGGAACACAATAGGCTTTGAAAAGACCTGCACAGGGACCGCTGGCCTCCTGACTAGCCTAAAGCTAGGAGGTAACCAGGGAACGGGGGAATGGTGAGGAGCAGGGCCAAGGTGCTGATATGGGATGCCTGGGCAGAAGTGGCTGATCAAGCAAACAGGGGCTACTGAAAAACCTGTAGGGTGGAAACTTCAGCAAGAGGTGAAGTTTAGGACAGCAATGGAACTGGGATAAAAGCAGAAAGTGTCAAAACCACAGCAATGGGTCTATAAAGAAAGAAGGTGGAAACAAAACTAAGGGTGGAATTGCTTCTCTCCTCCACTGGTACTTTCCAGCAGGACCTGTGCTTGAATTGGTATGAGAGCACACTACACAGGTACACAAACCCAACTTGATGAAGACTGGGCCTTAAGAACCAGTCTTCAGACTAAAGAAAAGCAAACTACCTGGAGGCCTGACAGTCAGAGTCAAGACTACAGTCTGAAATGATGCGTAAATCACAAGAATAAAAGAAATCACTTCTTCAGCTTTCTACTGTACACAAGTACTTTTAGAGTAACCCTTGCTCATCTGTAGAATCCAGGACAGCAATCGCTATATTAAACATCTGTTAACAGTGGCAACCAGGTACAAATAAAGGTGTTTCAATACACGTGGACTTAGTTTGCTCTGATTGTTTCTGTAAATTTTCTTCCTTTCATAAAAATCTACTGAAGTGTATAATACTTGATGGGAGGGAGTGAAGAAGACAGAGACAGACTCCTCAGTGGTTTCCAGTGAAAGGGCAAGAAACAATGAGCATAGATTGAAATATAGACAATTCGATTTAAACATAAGGATTTATTTATTTATTTATTTATTTATAGTGTGAGGGTGACTGAGCACTGGCACAGGTTGCCCAGGGAGGTTGTGGGGTCTCTATCCTTGGAGATATTCAAAAGCTGTCTGGACACAGTCCTGTGCAACTGGGTCTAGGTGATTGGACTTGATGACCCCCAGTGGTGCCTTCCTACCTCAACTCCTCTGTGAAAACATAAATTCATGTAAAAAATATCTGATTTATGTTGATATTTTAGTGATTCTATCTCTCCATTTTAATTTTCAAAGATTAAGCATAATGACTTTTCAAATTGCCGAGGAGGATGGCATTTAACTCTGGTATTTAAACTCTGACCCATGTCTTTTAAGCATAGCTATGAATTGTCTACACTATAAATAACTGTGTATCATACTACTTCAACATAGTGCCTTTGGGAAAACAAACAGAAAAAACTGCTGACATGGTTGTCAAGGTTAATAGACTAAACAGACCTTCCTCGATAAACAAGAATCTTTCAACTTGCATCCAACAGTAACAACTATTTTTTCTTCAGGAACTCAAATGGAAAGCAATCGACTCTCTCTTACCTCCCAGATTCAAATTTAAATCACAGTGAAGAAAGTCAACAGCTCGTAACTGTCTTTTGCACAGCTAGCAACAAGGATTGTCTCTTGTAAACTCAAGTGTATCATTCTTAAAGGAACTTCGGCAATGCTCCTATTTTCATTTTTCATTTACCTGTGGCAAAAAACGCTGAAGAACTTGTCCCCTTTCACATACAGGACCAAAGAGCAACAGCTATTTCACTTTCATTACCTACCATCAAAACTATCCTAACCCAAACCAGCACTAAATAATTGCTAAACAGTGTTACTAAAGTGGGAAAACAATGATTGCAAGTAGTTTTTCAGTTTTTCCTATGAATTTTAGCTCTCCCGTTGATTTTCTCCCGTGGTGGTCAAGATAACTGTGGGCAGCGTGCTTCCAGCAGCCTAAACCATGGCTTGCTTACACCTCCAGGAGTGTTACTGTCCTGACAGAGCGACAGGAAGGATCTGAAGCCCAGGTCTTCATGTTCTTCTGAACATCGGCACATTCTGAAGGATGGGCCTTTTCCAGTTCTTCTCATCGCCATTGTTACTCTCTGAATGCAGTATGGTGGTAACCGCTGTGTCTTGGATGTTAAGAACAACTGGGAAATAAGACTCTGTTCTAAGAAACATCCAAGAATTTTATGAAAATTGTAGGACTGTCTCGGCAAGGGAGTCCTCGTTCACTTCCTCTGAATGACACTTTCTTTTCAAAGCACCTCCCCAAAACCAGCATGTTCTGGGTCAAGTTAAAAGGGTTTTTTGTTTGCTTGTTTGTTTTGACTTTTCATTTCAGCAGAAGTGCTGGGCAGCATCCCAGAACACGATGCAGATTCCAAACCATCAAGATGCTCTGTGTTCATCTCCAGCAGACTTTGTATTTCTTTTCTGAATGTATTAGCTTTACATCTAGCCATAAAATCAAAGTCCGCTTCCTTACAGAAAATTCCATACATCATGTAGGATGTTTGTAATTCTCTTTTACAGATGGTGTACATCTGAAACAGGGTTGATAAGTAACATTTTATTGAATGAGATTTAATTTAGGTATGTAATAAACCAATGTCAACTAATCCAAGGTGCAATAATGAAACACTTCCTTAAGATTAACGTCACATCTTAAACCTCAAAAACAAGCTTAAAATGAATGTATAATAAAATAAAATCTGAACGTATGCCCATGGAACTATTGGAATGCTATTTAAATTTTATTTTTAAACACTAAAGCTGCTTATCATTTGCAGATTGTTATTGGTTATTATGGTTACCATTCTCTAACACAATCCAATCTGCCTGCAGTTTTCTATTTCAGGATACAGTAGTGATAACATTAACAGCAGACTAAACTTCTCAACTTGCAAACATACATACGTTAGGGGCACATGCTATCTCCTCCAGCATTGAAGATAACATGAGTATGTTCTCACAGTGTCACAGAAATAACAAGCTGCCATTCTTCTTGCAGTCAGATGTTAAAGCATTTAACCCACACCCCAATGTGTGTCAGGAACATAGCAAAGGTTTGAAACCGTTTGTATTATGGATACATAACACTAATACCTGCTGTATTTTCAAATCCTCTGCATCACTCTGATATTGGAGAGGCACTATAAATGCTATAAAGTTGGGAGATCTGCCCACAGGTGATTGTTCCGATCCATGCGTGGGCAAGATTTTTTATTTTTATTTTTTAAATGTAATGCAGAGTCATGGGGAACACTGTCTTCTTGTAGCCTTGCAGCAGTGAAGCACAGAGAATGGAGATACAGACAGAAAGAACAAGTCAAGTGCTCAACATGCCATTGCTGGTCTACGATGCTCACACGAGTTGCCTGCAACTGAATGTGCAGCCAAACACTTCTGAAACATCTGTAAATTTTGTTTGAACTTTTCAGTGTTTGAAGAAAATTGTCTTCAGCAACCACATTTAAAAGAAATAATACCCTGAAGACTGAAACAGAGATAATGTTAATTTTGCTATATTTATTAATTGCAAGAAGGGAAATGCATATGCTTTTGAGCACAAGAACGTCAATAACAGAACCAATCTTCACAGATAACACTAAGACCTTGAAGTAAAATATACAAAACTCACACAACCCTAGAAAAACAGCCCGTGATGGCTATAGTTCCTTAAAAAATACAGCTTTCCACTGAAAAGTAACCAATTTAATTCTATAATGTCACCACAGTATGCTGCTACACTGAATGCTACATTAAATAAACACTGGGATTTAATCTCAGTGAAAGGCTTTTAAGCCTCACACTCAGCCCATGTCTGCTCCTGGGTGCACGGAAATGTTTCGAGTGCCACGAGCAGCTCGATGATCACCAGATGCTCATCTCCTGGAGCTGCTGACTGAGGAGTAACTTTGGCTTGTAGCTGTATACAGGGGCTATCACAAACTACCGGGGATATGGGCTAAATGAGGTGACAGTGAGGTGGATTGAGAGTTGGCTGCGGGACAGAACTCAGAGGGTTGTGATCAACGGCACAGAGTCTAGTTGGAGGCCTGTAACCAGTGGTGTCCCCCAGGGGTCAATACTCGGTCCAATTTTGTTTAATATATTCATTAATGACCTGGATGAGGGGACAGAGTGTATCCGCAGCAAGTTCGCTGATGATACCAAACTGGGTGGGGTGGCTGACACCCCAGAGGGCCGTGCTGCCATCCAGCGTGACCTGGACAGGCTGGAGAGCTGGGCAGAGAAGAACCTAATGAGGTTCAACAAAAGCAAGTGCAGGGTCCTGCACTTGGGGAGGAAGAATGCTAGGCACCAGTATAGGTTAGGGGCGGACCTGCTGGGAAGTAGCTCGGAGGAGAAGGATCTGGGGGTTGTGGTAGACAGTAAATTATCCATGGCCCAGCAATGTGCCCTTGTTGCCAAAAAGGCCAATGGAATCCTGGGCTGCATAGGGAAGAGTGTGGCCAGTAGGTCGAGGGAGGTCATTCTCCCCCTCTACTCTGCACTGGTGAGGCCACAACTGGAATACTGTGTCCAGTTTTGGGCTCCCCAGTTCAAGAGGGACAGGGAACTGCTGGAGCGAGTCCAGCGAAGGGCAACTAAGATGATTAAGGGCTTGGAGCATCTCCCTTATGAGGAAAGGCTGAGAGAGCTGGGACTCTTTAGCCTGGAGAAGAGAAGGCTGAGGGGAGACCTTATTATGGTGTACAAGTATCTAAAGGGTGGGTTGAAGGAGGATGGCGCCAGGCTCTTTTCAATGGTTCCAAGTAACAGGACGAGGGGTAACGGGCACAAGTTAGTACACAGGAAGTTCCGTTCAAATACATGGAAAAACTTCTTTACAGTGAGGGTGACAGAGCACTGGCACAGGCTGCCCAGGGAGGTTGTGGAGTCCCCTTCTCTGGAGATTTTCAAGACCCACCTGGATGCAGTCCTGAGTAATGTGCTCTGGGCAATCCTGTTCTAGCAGGGGAGTTGGACTAGATGATCTCTAGAGGTCCCTTCCAACTCTGAAAATTCTGTGATTCTGTGATATTAACCACTTCTAGCCACATCCATGTCCTGAAAACTGCTCAAGTTAGAGGTTGTCCTCTGGGTACTATAGCTGTGCAATTCCCATACTCGGGACATCGACTTATCAACTGATAGTGTGCAGAGGAGAGGTCCAAGCCCTTGGTCCTTTAAAACTGTTTTGGTTTTCAAAATGAGGTAATAATTCATGTACCAAGTCCAACCATATCTCAAAATCACATTTAAAAAAGTGCTTGTAAAACTTGAGCTATTGATACCTCCAAATTCTGTTCTCATTTCAGAAACAAAAGTGCATCTGATCAGCAGAGCCACAACAGCAGGCCACAGGAGGCATTATGGCACACTTTGCATTTGTTTATGCATTTTTGGCACAAGCCATCATTCCACAATTCCATCAATTTAAGTTATTGATTCTCACCAAATGTTGCAGTTTCTTTGGCCTCATCACTTCTTCAAATCTCAGTTCCCATCTCTCACTTTTACTACGCTTGAAACCTCTAATATTTCTGATGCTTGCACTGTTGGCAATCCTAAAAGCGTTACTAATTATGCTTAATTTTTGGTGAAGACCGACTTGCACAATTTAACGAGCTCCAGTGAAATGAGCTATGGTGAAATGTGAAAGTTGAAAAGCCTGTCTGCAGAAAGGACTACCTATCACTGGAGACCCACTTCAGAGCTCAGAATAGGAATTAAGTGTAATTTAAGCAGCACATGTGCTGTTGTAATGGCCTCTCTCACCTATGAGGATGGGCGTCACCCTGGCACTGCAGGCACATACTTTAATGAGCAGGGAGCCAGATGTGTAACCCTGACTAACAACTCTCAGTGCGTTGCAGTGAAAACACAGTCAGAAGAACCAGTCTGTTAGCTAAGCGGAGGCAGTAGTTTGCAATGTAATGGATAGGACGAGGCGGAATGGCTTTAAACTAGAAGAGAGCAGGTTCAGATTGAACGTTAGGAAGAAGTTTTTCACTTTGAGGGTGGTGAGGCACTGGAACAGGTTGCCCAGAGAGGTTGTTGAGGCCCCATCCCTGGAGGTGTTCAAGGCCAGGCTGGACAACCTGGTCTAGTGGGAGGTGTCCCTGCCTATGGCAGGGGGGTTGGAACTTGATGATCTGCAAGGTCCTTTCGAACCTAAACCATTCTATGATTCTATGAAATACGTACAGTAAGCTGTTCCTTACAGCGAACTAATGCAACGTGTTACAATGACATTTTCAGAACTGCCCTGATGGGATGAAGCATGAAGGTAAGACACTTTTAGTCAATCTTCCTTATCCGCTCAGTTTGACAGAATCTTGTTAACACAGTTGTAAGAACACAAATACTTAGGGCAGGGTGGAAAGGTCTTCCCTCTCCTACACTGAAATGATACATATTTTTTCCCAGTTATATTCTCCTTGATTGGTGTACAAATGTGATTTTTCAATTATGTTTTCCTGTCTGGTACACTCTTTCCCCTCCCTCTTATTATGATCCACAATCAGCGTTCACAAAATGAATGCTCTGAACAGCCTGGTTCCCCGGTGCTGACAATACCAAAAGCTCATGCATCAAACCAAAGAGCATACCTCAAACTGCATTTCTGTGTCGGGTTCGCCTGCTCTGACCAAGACCGTGGGGTTCTGATACTCCAAGAAAGGCACTCCAGCATTTTCTACATCCTGGTCAGAGTTTTAGAGGTGAACCTGCTAGTGTGATTCAGCAGTCATACCCCACTATCTTTTTCAGGTTCAAATCCACAATGCTAAGGTGAGTTGGGTGAGGATGTCGGAAGTCACTGAGAAACTCCTCCTAAGTACAAAACATTTACTAGACAATTGATTTACCATGATGAAAAACGTCAATAGTATAACAATTCTGATCAAATCCATAATCGTTGATCTTAGTATGGTAGTCACCTATAAAAAGACAGCATTTTGAATTCCAAGGTACAACAATTTCTCCTCTCCTAAATTCACAAAACTAAACCTAAGTTGTCTATCATGTTGTGCATGACAGAAACAGAATAATGGATTTACACTAAGCCAGCATCGATGCTGAAAATTGCTTTTAAAATTTAAAAAGGAAATTATTGTCTCAAGCAGTTTGGTTCAGACACCTTAAGCTTCTCCTAAAATGAAAGGCTTCTGCCATTATGATGCTAGTTGCTTTGTTTAAGTCTACACAAATTCTAATGAAGCTGGGAGATCCATGTGAAAGCACAGCAATAGAAGCTGATCACATTTTCTTGACAGAAAATATTCAGCTAGAACATATGATGTTCTGGGAACTCACTGATTTACTTTGAATTTGGCAGAAAGTTATTAAAGAGCTTATTTTGCAAATGACTTTTCTAGCATTCCACCGTAGCATAAGCTATTGAAACTATTATGTAATTAAGCATTAACCTGTTTCTTACATATCAAAGTGACCCTGTTTCCAAGATGAACTGGAAATATTGCTGAAAACCAGTATTTAAAAACCATTAAAAAACATTACGTTTTCCAATGTCTTACACATACTCATTTACTAGTTTCTAGAGAGCAAATACTGAAGAGACTACTCTTTCAAGTAATATTATGATTTGAAAATACTGTTTTCATTGTAACTTTATTAAAAGGCAAGAAAGATACGTGCCTTTTATTATCACATAATGATAAAGTGTATGTGAATGTGACATTAAAAAAAAACAACCAGAAACTTTCAAATAAAAAACAGTCCCTGAACAATGCCTAAATACATAAGCAAAATCATAGAATCATAGAATAGTTTGGGTTAAGTACTTTTAAAGGTCATCTAGTCCAACCCTCCCGATCATCCCCTTAATAAGAAGGAAAAGTGAAAAGCCCAAGCATGTCTGGGTCACACAAATTTTCAAAGCAGCTCTATCCTGCTGAACTGAGCTGCTGAACTGCGCCCTTACAAGACTGTGCTGAACTGCACAGAAACGACAATACATACCTGACTGAGGACTCTGTCAAACTGAGAAGACACTAAGTTACATTACAACTACTGCAACTGTGAGGCAGCCTTTCTCCTGACATCCTTTGATCAGCATGAGCCTACTCAAAGTGAAATTTAGCTTTTATACCTAGGATTGCCAGTAGAGCTTTAAAACGCTATTTTTTTCCGATACTAATATTCTACCAATACCATCAACTAACAAGCTAATAATTTTTAAGGGATGAATATTCTAAATCGTCAATCTGTCAGCATGCTTTCGGCAGCCTCAAAACATTCAGGAAAAAAATAGAAATTTATATCCACTAAAATACTGCAAAATGCAATGTATAATTAATGACGAGCTGAAGAAAAACAAGTTGTTTTGTGCAGAGCAGAAGTAATGAAGCCTGGTTTCCCACACACACCTCCACAATACCTTCAGCTCTCTCTCATTTTCCCTACACACCACATGCTCCGTACCCTCGGTTCCCCTCCCCTCCCCAAACTCCCCTTCCCTTTCCACGAGTCGCTGGTTGAAGAAGAGGCAGCATTAGTTTCGGCTACTCTGGAGTTAAATTCGTGCTCATCGGCTGGCTGGATGCTATCTTTTGGATGCCAGAGGAGCCCAGGAGTGCCTCGACTCTCACACACTGGCATGTCGAGCAAATGGCTTTAACAGCTCCGTCCAGCCCCCGAGAAGGTCTGTTATAAGCACTCAGTACTTCTGAGACCTCTTCAAGACTGATTTAAATTGGCCGTTGGATTGAAGTTACTGAGAAGCACAACTAACAGATGGAAAGTGGGATTGCATAAATCTCGTCTTAGGAAATCAACCTAAAAATCAGAGCTGTTATACAAAGACTGTCCATACTCTTTAATACTCAGCAGCTTGTTTAAATATAACACGATGGCATGAGCAGCAATGTAAACACTTAGTCTGTCAGTCAGTATGGAGAATTTTCAAACTATCTTTTTCACACAACATTGGTCGCTGTTATTAAGCAGTTGCAAGCGCAATGGAAACCACAGGCTTTCATGCAGTGTACATGCAGCACCAGCGGCGCATGAAAATTTGCAAATACTGTACTTATAACAAACAACTTTGGGGATCAGTAAGCAAAAAAAAAAAAAAAACGCAAAAAGTCATATGTGTGTAAATAGAAAATCCATAAATAGAAAAACCTATTTTCACAATATATTCTGTATTTTGGCCCATAGCAAAAAGACACTTTAAAACAGAGCAGCCCAGCGGTTTCATAGTCTAAAAAATGGATGTTTCAATGCAATGAAGTTTCAAGGCACTTTACGTCCTCTCGTTCTACACCCTTTTTATGCTGCAGTTCCATCCTGGGAAGCAAACAGCACAATTCATCCTTTTAATTTTATGAACTCCTAGGCTGGTTAACCGCCATTTGAAAACTGACTAAAAAATAGCAGCAGCAATTATATATTCCACTGATGCTAAAAACATAAATTCAGGAAAATCTGGGCAAATTGGCAAAAGGTAGGATGTCACTTCTCTGCATAGTGGGTGAGGTAAGGACAAAATGAGTGCCTCACGAGACTGCAAGGAATTACTGCGTCTGATGTGCTTACACTTTCTGGCAGTTACAGAATTTTCCATATTGAAGAATTTCTATGTCACAAGGACTATGTGAAAATATGTCAGTGGTTATGCAATAAGTATTATTTCATTTCATCCTACTGTAACATTTTAATTGACTTGAATACTTCAGGGGTCAACTTGTTACAAGGGACATCCTGAAACATGGCAATTCAGAAAAAAAGCATCCAGTAAATGGTTATCTGTATTTCTGTTCAATTATGCAAATTGCATCCACTTCTGATGCAACATCTGCCATTAAAAGACTATTATCAATAGTCAATTTACTTAATTATACATGCCAAGAAATAGGACAGAGAAAGTTCTTCAGCTATATCTCTTTTTTAATCTTCCAAATCCTCCCATTACTTTCCTCTCAGCCATCTAAACAATTCCTTTCTCAATAAGATAACGTTTGAGGACCAGTACTGCTAAAACCAAGCTAATTTGCAAGCACAGCTTCCTTTGAAATGCTTCTAAACAAAAAGTGGCTACAGCCAAAATTCACATTAGCAAAGCTAAATTGTCCCTTCCCTTCCCCTCATGACACATGAAGAAACTAGGATAGAAACTCAGGAAATATGAAAAGAACGGTCATCAACCATCATTTTAAAGAAGGGTTGACCAAATATTCAGAAATCCACACACGTCTGTGTTCCACTTCATCTATCCTGCTTTGTGGCTGCTTCTCAGTCCACAAGGGCTGTCCGTCCACAGCACCGCTCCCTGCGATCCCCTTACCCTGTCAAACAGCAACTTCTTCCTCCATCCACCAAGACCTCTACGACTATGCCAGATAGTGCTTGGACTTCTGCAGACCTCTTCATGGTGTGATATGAGGGAAAAGCTTCGTTTTACTCTATAGCCCAGATAAATCAAACTCACCGTCCCCTTGATGACATTATTTGATGACCAGTAGGCAGAAAGATGAAAATGTTGCATGGGAACTCGGACATTATTTGAGCTAAGTTCTAACATCAGGTAGCTTCTCTTTAGGAAAACAGTATTTTCCAATTGACCTTTTTTTTTTTTTTTTTTTTTTTTTTTTACAACCTTTACCCACCAAAAATATTATTCTCCAATTTCACCCCATTTATAATTGTACTGGCAATGTCAGAGAATCCCAAAACATTAATTCATCAGAACCCTTAAGAACTGCTTGGAAAAGATATGTATTAAAACTTGAAGACATATGTTTTTAACTGTATTGATTACATAAGAAAAAAGGCTAAAGGCCGCTATAGCTACGGTGGGGCTCGATGATCTTAAGGGTCTTTTCAAACCTAAATGATTCTGTGATTCTACTAGGAGCTGATTTCTGCTGTTCTGAACATCCATGCTGAAAACAAATCCTGTGGAGTTGCATATGGTGGTTGTATACCTTCCTACTTCATGGCACACTTCCCATTGTCGCATCATTCCCCCCACAAACACATGATAAATAATGTTCTAATTTGAGTAAAGAAAAGTTGACCACAGGAGGAGGAGGAGGACAGAATGGATGTTAGCAACAACTACCCAGTGTCCTATGTGGAGATCCCTAAATAATCCAGGAATAGGAATGATCCAAATCCGATTTCCTTCTAGAAGAAAGCTGTGGAGCAGCCGTTACACAAGACACCGTCCCTGGGTTTTCTCAGAATAACTCTGGAAAGCTACTGTCATGCCCCTGGTACACTTCTTTTACTGCAACTCTCCTAAAAGTTATAGAAAGCAGCAAATTTAAGCCAAACATTTGGCTTAAGTTTATGCCTACGTTACTTTTACTATTTTAATCTCCATCCTTCGTTTTCTACAATGTACGAAAGAAAACAAAGCGCGTCCAATCATAACTTAAAAAAAAATATTTGTCATCTATTTAGATCTTATTTCACAAGCACAGCTGTAGTGGGGTATCTGCTCCTATACATCCCTGGCTGCGCGCACCTGCTCAAACGCTGCCAGACCAGAACTCGCGAGCGCGTTACAACCTAATCCAAACCAAAGGTAATACAGAGTGGAACATTTGAGTCTGTAAAGAGAATGTACTTCAAACTACTGCCAGCAGAGAGTCCCATTGCTCTCGTATTGAGGAAAAAAACAATCATTTAGCACAATCCCCCAAAACACGGAACAAACGGCAAGCTACCTCGTTTTAACTGTTTTAATAGGGTTATAGATGGAAGCGCTCTCAGCCAGAGCCACCTGCGCGCGCCTGCGCTACCCCTCAGCCCCAGCTTTCCCAGTTTATCAACGTGACGGCCAGTTAGTACATTGTAAAAAAGGAAGCTCAAAAGTCTAATTTGGACTTCCACGAAAAGGCCGGCACGTTTTACAACAGCATTTGAGCTTGGCTAGACCAGAGCAAAGTGAAACAGTTTAACCGCAATTAAGTTAACTTGCAAGCCGGCCCCTACGTTGCATTGTACAATTAAAGGGCTCCGGAGCATCTGGCCTGCGCTCCTTCAACATATGCTTACCCCAGGAGTCACGTGCTTAGTTTGAGGAGACATCAGGCGTCTGTCAAGCATGTCAGCCTCGCTCCAGGCGGGCCGGCCCTTCCAGCAGCGGCAACGCTTCTTACAGGAGCAAAACCGCCGACGCGCAGCAGTGCACCAGCGCGAACTTCAGCACATCAGCCTGCGTTAACCATCGTTTGAAATACTTGTCCGTCTAAGGCCTGGTGTAAAGTGCCCGGCTCTTGTCTGCATGGAGCGATACTGTTTGCTGGCGAGTTCTCTCAGCTCTTGATCTGATTCAGTCCCTATGTTAGGTGACGGCTCAGCAGAGAGCCCGTCACCATCGATTACCGGGGAGGAGTGGGAGGGCTCCGCGCTCCCGGTGACGTCAGCCGCTGTAGGAACGAAGCCTGCACACTCGCTGGAGTAACATAACATTTGATTAATCTCAGATGCACGCCTTGCAGCACACATGGCCTCCTGTTAACATACAACAACTGGCTGCGCAGCCAGAAACAAGCCATGGAGCAGTATCTGAACAGGAGCACTGGGTAATCGGTTTCTTGATGTTTGTGGATACAGATTTTTTTTCTTCCCTGCCCCCAAACAGAGACGTTAGGCACTGGAATTTCAAGTTGGAAATCGCAATTTAGGTTGGAAATCTCTTCTGCAAAAGGAAAACTATGCTTGACCATAATTAAGGTAGGAGATATATCATGGTAGAAGATGCAGTCCAATGAACCTTAATCGTTCGTTATAAAAACTTAATGGTTAATTCGTTATAAAAACTCCAATCCTAAAACCAAACTCATTAGAGCCGTCAGTATGGCAGTACTTCCATGCATTTGCCGGTCCACTGAAATCATCAGGAGAGCTCACGTGCATACTGGCCCTAATGAGTTTAAGAGTTTGCAAGATTAGGGTCAACTGGCTTACAATAAGAGTATAGGTTAAATGTAAATAAGAAGAATGGAGGATACCTGTCAGTATTGACTTCTGGAGATGCAATAAAGAGGAGTCAGGAGCAGGCAGCAACAGGCAAGGAATGGTTTGAACAGAGAAAGAGCTGCAGAGAAGCAGCTTTCTGCTCCTGCTACCACTAAGATAATAAATGATGAGGCAGTGACTCCAGAGAGTAGCAACAAGCACAAACATTTTTTTTGGCTACAGCCGCTCAGTGAGCTAGGGAATCTTCTCCTCTGCTTACGCCTCGAGACTCGTCTTTAATAGGCATGGTAGGCAGGCAAAGCCCCTTAAAGTCAAAACTCCGGCCTGTGAGAGCTGAAAACATCGCCTATTTCCAAAGGCCAAATTCTTAACACCGATTACGCTCTGTAAAGTCGATGGTAGTTGGAGAGGGAAGGGAACACTCCACCTACTTATCTCACAATAAGAATCAAAACAGATTAATCATTATTTTTTTTTAAATAAAGACTTCAGACCGGCTTCTATTTTTATTAACTGATTTCTACGCTTATTTTCACACAGCCACTTTTAAGGTGTACCAAGGTCAATATAAAGCTATCCTCTTCCGTCCCCCTATCACTTAAAATGTAATTTCTTATTTATATTAGCTGCATACCACACTGCTAAAAATTCCAGCTCATTGAAACCAGAAGTGACTTTGGGTTTTACATGAAAAGGCTTACTTTTTTTTTTTTTTTTTTTTTTTTTGCAAGGGGAAGCTGGGAATGCAGGATTGTTAAAATTTTACCACTGTTTCAGAAACCAATATTCATGTTAGGTTCAGTTCAGATGCCAAGATAGAACTGAATAAATAGAAACTTTGCAGAAGTTTTTGATGATCGCCAAATTTCTCATTAAACAGATATTTCTATTTACCTGAAATAGATTCAGAAAAGAAAAACACACAGAACATTCACAGCCTCTTGTATAATTTATTTTGACTTCCATAAGGCACTTCTAGGATGCATTATTAAACTGGAAATGTTGAAAAAACTACTGTTTTCAGAGGAAGTAAACAGTAAAACTTCAGCAAATACAATTTTAGAAGGCCGTGAGAAGTATAGCAATTTCTGATGCAACACTGTATTAATAAAGTTGTTTGGGTTTTTTTTTTTGTTTTGTTTTGTTTTTTTTTTTTACAGTACAATTACTGAGTTAGCTTTTTGGCAAAATCATGATCCTTGAAAAGTTTAACACATGCTGTGGGACACAAATACCTTGGGGCAAATCAGAACTGCTCTGAAGAATACACAATCACAGTCCCAGCTGGAATATCGCAATTAGGACAGGGCAGCTCTGAATCCAGAGGCTTATTTTCTGCCCTTCAGCAGATTTTACAGAATGCTGAAACTAAGTTTGCAAGACCAGGCTGTCATCATGGCTAACGTTGGCATCACAATATTGAAACAAAGGAACTTTGTACTAGAAAACACAGTAATAAGATGACTTAAACTGCAGAAATAGCAATAGAGAAATTCCCTTGTACTGATCACAAAGTTTCAAAAGCTCCCTAAATCTTCTAGTCATAGAATAGAATACAGCTTATTTTTCTTTCTTTTCCTTTTTTTTTTTTTTTTTCAACTGCTGAGCAGCAGACAAGGACAGAACTACTGTGTAGTAAATGCTAGATGACTTCTTCCCTTTGTTGCCCCAGAGGGTGAACTGTCACCTAAGCAGTACGAGGTCTGTCAAAAGCTACCTGCTGTGTGTAACCTGACAAATTAATTAAGGTGCCTTAGAACAGAAGTGAGTGACCTTCAGCCACTTACAGAAAAATATAAGGTCTTTATTAAGAGAACAGGAACACAATTCATCGAATGATTACTATTTTCATTCATTCTTTAATCCTGTATAACACTAATGGAGAAGTAGCTTTAACATTAAATCTTAATACTCTGTATTTACACAGTGCTTTCATCAGAAGTCTCAATCAACTTTAAACACAACCCTATGAAATTTTAATATGTTTAGACCATAAATGCCATTAAACACATGAGAAAATAAGCACTGATTGACTAAATACTCATTCTTAGTAACATACTAACAGAAGCTTGCTATTGAATGTTTAAGGTTTTTTGGTTTTGTCTTTTTGTTTAACAAAGCAATGTACATGGACTCTGCTTCATTCCATCCTGTGTTGAAAATGGATGTCTGTCTAAAAAAGTTCTTGTTGACAAACCAGATCAAAACTGAGTTTTTAGAGATGACAACAGTCAATAACACAGAAGTAATAAAAGCTTAGACGTATGAGTAATTTTTCTCATCCCCAAGTTATTGTGCATCAGCTGATCTATATGTGGACATGTGGGCATGGTTAGCATATGGCAAACAAATTAAGGCAATTTATTGTAATTCTGCCTCATTATGGATTATGTTATCTGGCATTTGCTGATGGATAAATGCATGAACAGGTAATGCATGGCAACTCGTAAATCCACATGTCTAATTCTAATATATATATACAGACAGGAGAATTCTTCTGTTTCTCCTTTCCTTCCCATTTTAAAGGAAGATAATGCATTTTTTTTCTTCAGTCATCTGAGATACCTCATTTGCTTTTATGCAGCCATCAAGTACCTCATCAGTCTTACACAATTTTCCAAAAGATAACTTCATGTTTCTGAGATTCCTCGGCCAACTCTTTAGGTATCAAAGTACCGCATACAAAGACCTCATGTTGAGTTAAGTATGGTCCAAGCTGTTCCCTTTTCCTATGGAAGGTATTTATGTAACTTACATGAATGGCAAAAGGATATGTTATCAACTCTTCTCACTTGGTAAGCGTCAACTTTAGAAGAGTTTTCTTTCCCCTTTTGGAAGATGCAAAGTCTCCCCAAAAGATATCAAGGTATTAAAATCCCTCATTTATTTAACACAGCAAGACAGTAGAACACTGTATATGCGTACACAGAGTTGATATGTATGAATTTTAACATCTACAAAATTTTTGTTGAGAAGACAGACAATAAATTAGTCAAAGCTCACACACACTCAACAATTCAGTAGCAAACGGACTCAAACTCAGATTTCCTAAATTGCTGCAACAGCCTTTCCACAGAAAACATGCAAAACCGCCCAAGTCCTGTCAGCAGGAGGCCACTCAGTTTCCTAGTCATGTCAAAGTTCATGAAGGCTTCTCAGGTTCATTATTCTCTCTCAGAGCTTTACCAAAGGGCCATTCTGCTTAGCGTTTTGCACACTAACTGAACAGGGCCGCTCATGTGGCAGAGTCCCAGGTGAGATGCTGCAAGAGTGGTTGGTTGATACTTCTAGCAGAAGACAATTACCCAGCATGGTAGGAGCTGAGCTGTAGGACAGCCCACCGTTTCCCGATTACACTCTGCCCAGTTGAAGTAAGGGACACAGAGTCTCCTGCCTCCAAGGAAAAGTTTCTTTACTACCAGCTAAAAAGTCAATCTCTTGTTTTTTGCTCTGTGGCCAATGAAAAGTCAACTATTTTCTAGAAGTGGGAGAGGGCTCAAGACGAAAAACGCATCACAGAATAAAGGAGAAAATTGTGTAATGCCTGAATATTGCAAAACAGGCTTGAAGGTTTGAAACAGTTGAGTACTCAAACCAGCAGGGTTACTGGTTATAACACACACAGAAATTATTTCTATTTCTTTTTTTTAACAAGGACAAGCTGACTTGGTTAGATACTTACTGGGAGAAAAAGGTTCACAGCTATGTTTTACGGGCAAAATTCACAACAAGGGTGCCTGGCTTACCAAGAATTGCACCTTCATATTCCTCACTTTTGAGCAGCTACCTTGAGGAATTTGTCATGCAGACTTCTGCTCCTGACAGAGAGCAACAGTTGCATCCTTATGGATGCTGATCTTCCTGACTTCAAGTACACACTGCTTTGCCAAAAATCAATTTAATGGAAAATGTCCAGTTTAAACACACTCCCACTTTTACATGACACTGCCTTACTGCAAATTCCACAAAGCAGGATCAGTGCACGAGAGTACTTCGAGGTTAGGTGTTGGTTAGGAAAGCAGGATTCATAGAGCAGCAAGAGTTTTTAACTTCTGCAGAGAAGGAACTTCAGCACTAGTTGAAAATTTAAGTTCCCCGATGGCACTGAAAGACGTGTTAGGAAATTTACAGGAATCCGAGTGCAGCACACAAAACATGAACATCACATAAAACAGCTAAACTAACAGTTTAAATAAGTAAACACCACTGCTGAGAGCAGAGCTCTTGGTCCACTCCACTCCTGCCTCCATCCTTGGTACCTCCAGCAGTGCCTTCCCTCCCCTCTGATGGTCCCAGCACTTATCAGACCCCTCCAGGAGGAGAGTGTCCTACCTAGTCTAGTACGAAACTACTTGTTTGTTTTTTTTTTTTTTTCTTTTTTGTATTTTTTTCTGCCACATCAGTAAAATGAAACAGCTAAAGACAACAAAAGAAGGGGAAAGGATGCCAGTAGCGTGGGGCAACAAGCTTCCACCCCCCAAATTGCACTGCAAAGCATTATGAGATAACCTACCAAGGGCCTAACCCCCTTTGTGAGTTTAATTTCTATTTTGTAATGCATAGCAATAACTATGTAATGTAATGCTGTACCAGTTTAAAAGCGGAAAAGACATCTACTTCAAAACAAGTATCTCACACTCAAAACATTAATAATGAACCACCCACACACAAACTTACTCAAGTAAACAGAAAAAATGACAGCTTAGAGATACATACAGTTGTGCTTAACATTTAAATGAAGTCTTTTTTTTATTAAAGATAATTCATTTCACATTATTCCCCTTCAAAGTACAAATTTAACTCCAGCCACACCCCTCCATCCATACAGTTTGATTTTATACTTACAATAGCTACAGACAATGTTAGCTTACTGCAATCTCCTTCGATGTTAATTCTCCTGAAAATGTTCTTATTGGCGTGATCTGAAGCCCACAAGGCTCTCTTCGGTTGGCTTTAGATTAGGCTCTTACATAACTGTAACATCTGGGGCCCATTTCTACTATGCAAGTTCCAACAGACACAATTTCTGTGTGTATAAATTCATTCCTATTTAACAGACGTCTGTATTTTGGAAAAGCTGAACTGATATACAATTCTGTTCAACTGAACATACAAGTTAATACATATTCTCCCAAAAAGGAATGAAACAAATAATGCTATTTTGTACGACATACACCCTTAATGTATTCCAGTGTGTTATTTTAACTTCTGTGCTTTGCAAGTTCATGTCAATCTCTGCACGGAGGATTAAAACCACAGCGGACCATTATTGCCACAGCTGGTACTACTGGAAGGGACAAGGTCCAGGGACAGTACTCATCTCCTACATTATTTTTATACAAAGTATCCAAAGTATTACATATACTTTGTAAATTCTAGATTAAACTGTGATCTTCCTCAGGAGACAGCAAAGCAATCTAATACTAAAGTACAGAAGACAAAGTACCATCACATAGCCCACATGAAGCAATTGTCAATATGTGAATATTTGCTTACGTGCAGCTCCAGAGTGAAGTTTGGAAGGGATTGCTATCAATTAGTGAAAACTCTCCATAAAATAGCTTGTTAGGCTATATGTAATGAAGAAATATGATCAACAGCTATAATCAAATTTCTTGTTAAGGCTAATTTTCCTCGAGTGAAGAGCAATTAGAATTTCTTGTAAAGTTGCGCGCTTTTTTTCCCTACTGGCAATAAAAACATCACACAAGAATATCTATATCCATTCTCGTAACTGCACAAACAATAAAATATCAACAGGATTATCACTAAATCCTTGTGAAGAATTCAGTATTACTACTACAGAAAAAGCCTTGCTGAAATAAATAGATGAGCCAGAACTATTACCCAGTAATGTGCACTGGTTTACAGGGAATCAGAGAACAGTCTTCAGATTGCAGCCTCTAATATTATACCAAAAATAGGTCAGTACAACAATTAACTAAAAGGACTAAAAAATAAGTTATTTCAAACTTATTTTTCCAACTTTTACCAATGCAATAAAGTAGATTTTCACCATTTATCACAGAATACTACAGCCTACAAATACCTGAGATTATCTTTCTATACTGACAGAATTTATAGTTTATTAGGCCAGCAATGCAGAATTTTCAGTGATCTTTTGCAAATAACAGCAGAGTCTCCACCCATCAATCTAAAAGGCACTGGACTTGGCAATTTACAGTTCAAGACTACTTATCTGGATTAGGAAAGCAATTGCATGCCAATTAAGACATGTAAGTAGGCTCAAGAAAACAATGCAGCACAGCAAAAAATACATAGTCTTTTTAATAATGAATGCTGTAATTCTTTTTTTTTTTCTTATAAGCATGAAAAGAATGACAAAAACCAGTCATACCAAGGTTAAACTACAATATATTGCACGCAGAGCCTACTTTGAAAAAAGATTAACAAGACTACAAAATAAAGCCATTCAGCATTTGGTCAGTTTTCACTGAATTCCCTTGTGCTCACCTACATAATCATATTCTGATTTCCAGAGAGCTCCTATATTTTTCAACACACAGACATATGAATGTTTACTGAGCTGCTACCTTATACATATTTTTTACTCCTCTACTCTCCTGAGTGTTTGGGCCTCAGGCCTCCTGCATTGCTCCGAAGCCTGTATTACTAACTTCCTCTTGGAATTTTCTGAGAAGCTCATCACTAGGCACTTTATACAGCTTCAAAAAGAATTTATCTTCACAACAAGAAGCACAGAACAATGAAGATGACTTTTTGACCACTTTACAGATGAGCGCTAAGGCAGGCGGTCAGAAAGGGGCTGCTCGTTCTGAAGGCCACGGTATCTCCTCAGCGTCTGAAATGGGAGCATGCGATCTTTTTGTAGCCCACGGCACCAAAATTTGGTGTGTAAGAGAAACCCTCCTGCTTCCTGCAGCAGCACCTCACCTCCGAGTAGTTGACAACAGCAAGAGATCCTCTTGCAAGGCCACACGTCTTTGGAAGACATGCAGAATATTTGTCGTGCACTCACAAGATGACCAAAAAGAAGCTTTTTTAAGGTAGAAGGGAGATGCTAATTAATGGATACAACAGAATTCAAATACAGATAAACCCCTTAAGACAGAAGTGTCCCTCCTGTTGCATTTTGATTTCAAAGAGCAGTCCTCAAGAAAGAACCTGAGCCATCCCGACCATCCCAGTGTAAGTTCAGAAACCATATTTCTGTTGAGTAAATAACATACACTGCAAATGACAGAATGGTACCCAAAAAGTGAGTGGACATTACACATTTTGGGAATATAAATCCATTGAGAGCCAGTGAATACACACACGTTAAATAAACCTTACCTACAATACCACTGTCACAGTTCTTGTGCGACACTTCATGGAGAATAAACTGTCTTGTGGAAGGGTATTCCTACACACTTGCTTTTATTTCTCCTCATTTCTGCTACTGGCTACTATCAGAAACAGCTAGATAAATCTCTATTCTAACTGGGTACAGCATGTTTTATGTCAAGTGCTAAATTAACAGATAAGGGGAACAAAGAAGAAAAGGAGATGCACGCTGAGTTCTTCAACTTCCAAAGTTAGCTTAAAGGATGATATGAAACACAATTCCCAGGAAGTGTCCTGGTGCTAAACTGCCCCTAAGGATTCACGGCTGAGAGATGCCTCTGCAAAATCTTCCAGGGAAGGAGGCTGGTGTTAAATATACTCAAAATTTCATCTTAATTGCTTTTGTGTTTTTCTTTTTTAACTCTGGTTCCATTTTTTGTGACCAAGGACTTACCTTTCCCTCTGGTAAAATAAAAAGCAACTTCTTCTTGTGTTAAAGCACAAATTCTCCAGAAACACCACACCCAAACACAGGGTACTAAGTGCAAGCAGTCCCTGTAGATGACTGTACGCATGAGAAAAAAATGCACATTCAAAGAACTGCTGTGCATTTCCATTGAACTGCATAGGTCAGTACAGATGTTAGTACTGTCAAGTACCAGGTTATGGGAAGGAGTTTTCCCCAGAGCATTAAACAGTGCTTTCGACCATGAACTACACAGCAGAGGGACAGCCCATGACAGCAGGAACTGCCCAGAAGGTTACATTATCTCTGCAAATAGAGACTTCAGCTGATAGTGTTATTTTATTTTCCCCCCTAATATAATTCAGTCCATTTCTTTCCCATGATTAGTTCCTTAATATTCTCCAAGAGACAAGGATGTGATATACTCGGCTTTTAAACTTGATTTTGCCCATAACCAGAAGTTACAGTAGACACTGTGCTTCCTATTTAATTTTGCTGTATAGCCAATGTTAGTATTCTGTTTGAAAAGTTTCATTTTCAACACAGAACATATTTGTGAAAGTACTGTTTTTCAAAAGCAGAAGAACATGGAGAACCATTTAACCAAGAGTCATAACATTTTTTAGCAGACAGTGCAATACCACTGATTGCATTTCAGATCAGCTGTACAGTAAAAAAAGAAAATTACTCTGCAAAGCAGCTACTGCTCTGTGAATTATCAAGCACAACACGACTTACAAATGATTGCTAAAATGTAATCTTGGCCATGCAAATATCCGTCTTTCAAACAAGGGCAGAAACAGAAACACTTTTTCGATAAACATGGAGGTACCTCCAAGGGCTGGAAGAAGATCAGGACTTTTCCTCCTTGCTCATTTGGCTCCTGGTCCACTCTTAGCAGCTAGTAGAGCAATCACTGCAGGGCCCCAGAAGACAAATCGGCGACTACTAGCATGGGACGGTACTCCTGGATCCTCTTACTGGGGTCTAATGCATCAAACCTGCCTGGACCAATCTCCTGAACCGAAGCCAACTGGCTTAGAGTTGCCCAAGTCCATAGTATTAAACAAACTCTCTTCGCCTTCAAAAGAGGATGGCTGAATGCAAACCGCCCCACAGGAATACTATACTACCTGGCCTGTGCTGTCTCACAAGCGACGCCAAAGAGTTGCCTGGAAGACTTGCGAGCTAGTCGCGGCCAAACGCACACCAGGGACCACTCTGAAAACTCTGCAGAGTTGCGTTCCTGCGCCAGGAAACCTCTGATGCTCCTCAGCACCTGCATACAGAAACAGCCTTAGGGCTAGACAGCTGCAACAACTCTACAGGCAAAGCCAGGCCCCATTTATGGCCGCAAATGTACTTTAAAGTGCACTCAGGCGATCGTTCCACCATCGTTTCTGAGCCAACTCAAGTATTTCCATTTTATATCCTCACCTGCTCATCTGGAGTTTTCTTTCAACCCGGCACCATACGACATCAACCCAGACAGACACCATGGTGTTAAACCTCTCCGGTGTCCTTCCAGAGACTCCCCTTCGTCCCTGCCCGGCAGGAGAGCCAGCGGCCCTGCGGGGCCGGGGCCTCGGCCGCCTGGGCAGCGCACAGCATCTCACACGGGTCTTACAGGCTTTGAGACTTTCCGTCAAATTTGAGCACTGCTACTATCGGATTATTTCTGTTCTGAATCTTCTTCCTTTTTCACTTTAACTCAGTTAATTATTTCCATAAAGCTTTGGTAAAGCATTTAAAAGGAGATTTAGAAAACAAAACTCTGTTGGATGCAGTGCTGTCACTTAAATGCCTGGTTAGTTTAATGCAGTTGATGTTTAAGGCCTGGGTTACATACACATCTGCTATACTTCCGTGCTTTATGTGTGGATTTAGGATTGTTGATGGCATCTATTAAAAAAACCACATATTTATCTCCCTGCAATGGGGTTATTTCTATAAACCTCTTTAAGACAAATTTTCACTGATACTGACCCGTGCCAACCACTGTTTCCCTTCTCTTTGCCTTTCCACACCAAATTACCTTTTAAGAAAAAATATTCAGATCAGTACAATGTAACACATATTAAAGTATATGTTCACTTTGGATCACCTGGAGAGAATTTCAAACTTCATGGCTCCCCCATGACTGTGCTTCTTCCCGTACAGCCACAGAGAGAACAGGTTTAGGTGGGTTTTTTGGTTTGGTTTGGTTTTGTATTTTATTCTTGGCCGATAAAAGATTCCAGTGGCGCAGCAAATCAAACATACTAAATCTGCGTGCTTCAGCTCCAGAGAGTGGTCAGAAGCTGAAAGTAATCAGAGACGGGAATTAAGAGAATGATTTTGTGTCCCAGATCCGGGGAATGCCACAGGATTGCTGGGCAATATTTAGACAAGAGGCTGCTGGAAAGAAGCTTCTAGAAAAAAAAAAACAAAACAAAACAAAACAAAAACAAAACAGAACACAAAACCCCCATTTGCTATTTCTGGTACGTAACAGATATTTTGGGATTAGCTCATGATGTAGAGAGGTGAATAAATTGTAGAACAGAATGAATGTGAATTGTAATAGCAAGTAGGCTGCTTGTGTACTGGAAATAAAAGAAGGGAAAGGGATTAAGGAAGAAAAGAGAATGGAACAAAACGCAAGGATTTTCTAAAAGAGCATACTTTACTACAGAACCAATTTTGAATCTGATGCGTGGCTGCGGTGTGCTCAGTGCAGTCCTGCCCATGCAAACCCTTCTTCCTGCCTCGCAGCTGAGGCTGAGAGAGGGAGGAGGGACATCCCTTTTCCAGCTCCTGGATGGTAAAAACCCATGGAATTCATCTTATACACCTCTTCCTTGAAGTATTAGAAACTGAAAAAATCTTGCAATCTTGCAGACTGAATTTGGAATTATTTCGCATTTTGTTTCATTGGTAGCACATAGAAGTCAGAGCCGAAGCACTCTTCATCGGGCTGTGTGGTTTTCCATGTGCTGTGCAAATGTTACTGGCAACAGAGAAGAACAATTTACACAGTTTTATGGTGTCTGACAACAGTGAGCCTTGAGCTACAGATACCAAACCAATATTCAGTTGTCTCTGACTATTCGAATCCAAATTTCAGCTTGGTACATCTCAAAACATTAAGATCTCGATCAAATCACCTTAAAGAAATATCTATAAATCAAATCATTTTTTAAGAATCCACGTTTTTTCAACAATGGCTATTAGTCAAGCTTATTTAAAAGCTCACCTTCAACTCCAGATTGATTCTTTTCTCTCTCTTCTCTCTGTTGCCATCTTCTGTCACTCACTTACATACATCATCATTCTCTTCTCCCTCTACATCACTTGCTGTTTTCACCATATTTTGATTTTTTTTTCCCTAATTAATACAATTTTCCTTCAACTTAGTGTATTCTTTTCCTACATTATCACTCCTCAAAAAACACACAAGCAAAACACTGCAAGACAACCTCTACTCCAAATCCTACTTTCTTTCATCAAGGAAATCAGAATTTAATCAAACAGCAGCAGACCTTTTGTTTTAAATACCTGAAACCTCACCTGAGAGCTGTCAGAAAATAGTTTCCTTGAAAAAAAACAAACTTAATCCTTTTTTCCTTATGAAATCCAGTAGAGCTAAAGAAAGATACCTGCAAATTTCCTTATGAAATATGAAATTTCCTTTATTATTTCTGTAGTAAAACTATCAGATCAGCTCTGACAAAAACGAACTAATTTGTAATGGAGAACGTAAATTGGAAAAAGTACTTGGAAAAGTCAGGTCATTTGGGAGCTGCTACATCTCTAGTACTTTTGGTTTCAAGCTGCTTTACGGGACATTTTGTGACAGAACCCTTTTGATGGAGGCTTCAGAGACCCTCTCTCTCCTTATTCACGTATTTCTGGTCTCCTGACACGCTTGCCCATGAGTTTGAGTGAGAAAGAATGCACAAGAGAATAGCAAGACCAAGTATTGGTTTGCCACTGCCAAGCCCGGTACAGTCATGAAACAGGTCATGTCACAGCTGCAAAGCCACCAGGTTTAATTATTTCTTTAAACTAGGACAGAAAGGTATACTTGCTGGTAAGCAATGTAATTTCAGTTTTTCCCCTTCTTTGCACGGTGAGCCTACTTAAAGGAAGCAGAATGCTGCAATCCCGTCCAGAAACAAAAAAAAATCACTGGGATTATTGATCCATCGAGGGAAATTCCCATAAGGGACAGAAAAAAATAACTCCCCATTTGTTATTACAGCTTGCTCCTTCTCTTACTGTCAGAGCAAATCCAAGCACCGTTGCATTCTAGTTTATCGTTTCGAGCCAGAACTCACTCCCCTGCACGCCCCATCCACCTCGCCGGCGATGGCCGTGCAGAGGGGGCACAAAGGGAGGGCTCCGTTGCAGCTCCGCAGCCTTTTCCTCCTTCAGCAAACCGCCGCCGCCGGGAACAGGCGACACAAGGCACGCGTCTGTCCTGACGCCGCTCTGCGCATGAGAGGAGTCTCCTGCCCACCCGTCCCAGCGTGCCTCACAGTGATTGTTTCTTCCTAAGGAGATTTAGGCAGTTTGCGTCAATCAAGGATTTAACAAGAGACATAAATGCCATCCCCTCTTACCATAAACAAACGGCTGCCAGCACCTTCCTTGATGAGCTAAGGGTGCATGGGCGGCTGGCAAAAATTATAAAAGTTAGTCATTTCGAATGTATTCTTTTAAACATAATACCTAATCTTATCATTTAATCATAGGTTTTAAAGGTCGTCATTTTTCTGCGGTAGCAAAAAAATACTTAAAAATACTTTATAGGCAGATATAAATAAAATGGGAATTCTTAGGAATAATAATATTAAATGCCTAGAATTACATACAGAGTACAAAAACCATTAACAAAGTAAGCATATGCAATCATTAAATGGTTTTCCAACTCCAACTGTCTAAACGAGGAAACAGATAGAACTCAAATAACAAATTATTGTATAAGGCTTGCTCCTTGGTCCATGAAGTGGAGTACATCTGTATCTGAATGACAGCAGAAGTCGGCATTCACAAGTCACAATCCACAAGGCTTCAAGCCTTGTCAGACCTTCTTTTTGCAGTAAATTGAATAACCATTTTAAAACCCCTTGAAATTAATTGTTTCAAATTGCAATATTAACACAAACATGCTTGGTTTTGCAAGCAACAGCTTCTGCTTTTTAGACCCGGCCGTGTTCAACATATACTTACAAACCGGACAATGAAATAACAGAATTATGAATTCTTTAAAAACTAGCCCAATCATTCCCACAATGAACTTCGGAAAATTAGCATGAAATTAGCAGTTTGCCAGATGCCCAGTAGAAGGCAAATGAGGAAAAATCACTGCCCCGCAAATTATCTGCCATTCAGTGGCTCGGCGGCAGGGCTGGATGCATTTTTCCTCCTCACTCCCTTCCACACTCTTCACTGCCAGCACACACATGCAATTTTTTCCCAGGTAGAAAGGAAGTGGCCAAAATACAGCTCACGTATTGTCTTATTTCCTCAGAAAATAATTTAAATCCAAGTAGTTCTTCTATGCCCTACCTTCTCCTTTCAGTAAGTTGTTTGGTAGCTCCCACTGAACACCATTAAATCAGTCACAGTCATGCTCTAGCGACAGTTCCAAAAGTTCCCTTCACGATGTTAAAAGCTTATTACAATTATAGCACCTCTTAGCACTTGAACTTTTGATCTGATTTCTTAAAAATAGCAAGGACTCCCAGATCAAAAGAGCACTATTGAAAATAACAGTATTAATGCTATTTAATCAGCTCCCATTTCTTCTAGCCTCTGGAAGCAGAAGGCAGTGGGCAGCATATTCTAGTCTATGTTTGGACCAACTCAAAAGTCAAACCCGTGTCTTTGCATGCTTCCTAAATTGCTATTTAACGGTGTCAGACTGAAATATTCAAAGCCCTATGCCAAAATTTTGGGGTAAAGCTCATCCATCTTAATTTCTCATGTTCTTCTGCTCACAGGTTTGGGCAGTCAAATCCATAAGTTTTGTCATGAACTTCTTTCTTCCTTTCTATCCCCCCACACAGGCACGTATGGTTGCAGGACCTCTCAGGCTGAGCACCTATTCTTCACTCTGTGCTTTCCTTGGGAGCCTTCTTGCTTTTCTGGAAAATCTCTGTAAAAGGCATCCAGTTATGGTCTAAGGAGGTTTTCAGAAACCTCCAAAACCCAAGGTCCTGCTCACAGGGTAATACTGCAGGATTTCTTAGACAAAATTAAAATCAGATGTATTTCTCGTGAAAGCAGGGTCCTAAACATATATTAAATTTCTGAAAACAAAACAGATGCTGTGACTTAGTAGAACAACTTTGTCAACACATCATCTGATTATCTTTTTTTTTTTTTTTTAAGTAAAAGGGGTATGAGCCCACTCCTACCCGGGAAAAAATAATGTCACAAACATACCACAGAGATTTAAAAATAAAATGGCCATCGCTGGGACAGGTCTTGTCCTCACTTACACTCACACAATCCTAATTAACACCAGGCAGAATTTGGACCGCTGTGCAAGCCCCATCTAATCCCTGCACTGTAGTCTGCCACACCAGAAGGTTATTCCTTGAAACACTCCCCAGTAAGCCGGATAATTCTAGAAATGACATTTCAATGCCATTGAATCAGTTTGCCTAGTGTTACAATTTAATTTCTAAGCCTTTTCCACTTGACTGTACTTGTATTAGACTATAGAAATGGTGAAAAAAAATATCTTTTTTGAGAAAGAAATAAAAAATGACAACTATTTTGGCCTATAGATCGAGACATTCGTTTGGAAAGAATCGAGTCTTTGCAAGGACAGCATTGCCCCTCGTTTATTGCATATCTACAAAGTATATCACGAATTACAGAATGCAAGCAGAACATTTAGAAAGAGTATCAGAGAGCCAGAGTACCATCTAATGTGTGAGATAAAAATAACAAACACATTGGACAGTCTTAGGACTGCATTAAAAATGAGACACTGGAGCATCATAAGCAGAGCAGCTGTTTTTACAATATTTAGTTCCTGGCTCCCAGATAAAGGGCCTGTGAGGGCAGGGGAACACGGGGAGAAGCGACGGACTGAGCATCCCAGAGGCTGCTGAAGCAGATCTGGGGAAAGTTTAGATTAGGTCACGTCATTGTCCCAAGGCTGATGGCTCAAGGCCATTTCACACCTCCTTGCCTGAGCTGCATTTACGGCTCATTATCTGTAACCCTGGATATAAGGCAGAGGGTTTAGCATAGGAAACTAAGCTTTATGATATAAATAAAACCAGATCCTGTAAACAAACAGGTCTTCTCTACTAAATGGAGACCAGTTTTATAAATATTTCCAAGTTCAGCTCCTTGCTGTGCTGACAGTATAATCTATGTGGAATAAAGGGCAATCTGCAACGGTGCCACCTCTGGGGACAAATACTCAAAATTAAGTCTCTGATTTCCCATTTGTGCCATGTAGGAATTATACAGGGCCAGCTTCTGCACCAGGTCCAGGGTTTCCTACTTTTTGGCAGCCTGGCTTTATCAGCTCCACGTTCGCATCCAGCCGCCTGCGCAGGCAAGGAAGAGCTCACCCGGCTGTGCTCCTTAGTTCTTCACAGCTCTGCAGAACGGGCAGCTCACAACAGGGCTGAAAAGAGATGCTGCTCTGCCTGATGTCGAAGCCAGGAATGCCGTATTATGCAGCTAAATACACCTATATTTTTCAGGATATTCCTGTCCTCGTGACATAAGGGACATAAGTGACACAACATAATAATTTCCGGTTATATCTCTTCTCAGAACACCTGGGTACCATTTAAAAAACACTGGGTTTGTTACAGCTTATTTTCCAGTTTCACCAAATTTTTTCACCTGTTGCCTCGTCTTGGGTAAAATACTCAAATTTAGTATCCTTGGTAAAACTCATTTTTAACTCTGCCAGTTATGAGACTACTAGCATTTTTTTCTTGGTTTTATTAGCAGCATTTATTAAAGCAGTAACATAAAAACTTGGGAAAAATGCAATATAGAAACCTAAGAAAATTTGTGTCTGCTCCATAGCACTCTACACTCCACACTTCCTTGAAGACAAATTTTAGTAAGAAAAAAACTATCAAGTTAACTAAAGATTTAAGTAATTATGTGGTTTTCTTCAAGTCAGAAACATTTCTAAACAAATACATAGGCGTATGTGTAACAAATACTGATGAGTATTCAATTATTTCATATTCATCATAGGCCAATTTTTTTTTATGCTGAAAGACTTTTGGCGTGCCCCTCACCTTATAAAAGACATGGGGGCATGCAGGGGCTTCCCATAATGGTATGTCAACCGATAATGGTATATCATAAAACACTGCAGTCAATTATGAACATCTCTGAAGCTCACCAAAATCCTTAGAAAGGGTGAGGGTAAGCGAAGGTTGCGTGCAATAGAATAAGAAAGCACTTCAGAGAAGAAAAAGAAGGGGGCTTGGAGAAGGTCATTTTGGTGGAGCAGGCAAGGCTGCTTTTCAGAGGAACTCAGGATGATGTTTCATCCTTGGGATTTTAATGCAACTACTTTAATTTTTTTTTTCTTATATGTACAATTCAGACTAATCTATTCAGATTTACTAAAGACATGTTCTTACTATAATCTCACTAGAATTCATCTTGAAACTGAGACAACACAAAATATGGAAGGATAAAAACATCAAGTGCTGCCAGCAGCATAAACTGACATTACGGCAGGATTTTGTAGAAAGTAGAAGAAAAGAGCAGAGTGAGGAGCTGACTCCGCACCTCCCAGCACCGGCCAGCAAGAGGCCCTGCAGGGTCCCTGCCCACAGCCGCAGCCAGCCCGGGCAGCCTGGGTTTAGATTTCTAAAGTGTACAGAAAACTGCAGTTAAGACACCTCTCTGAAAATTTAGGGCCTGAAAAATACGACCGTAGGCATTCTGAACCAGTTTTCAGCTCAGGGCTCTGCAGCCCACTGCCGTACCCACCTGGACATTTCAACATTTCAGTATGCCTTTTTACTCTGAAATACATTTGATGATTTCATCTTTTCTCACGTCAAACCACACATAAAAGAGAACATCAGAAGCTCAATAGAAAATAGCCATTAGAAGACATCCCAAACCATAGTTTTCACAAGAGCTGAAATTTTTCTGGCACAAAATAAAAGACACTATGGAATGTTTTAAGCTTGGCATAATCCCAATAATTATTATGCAGCATTTTTAGACTTAATTATCCCAACCTCGAAAAAAGCATAATTCATGGACAACATGAGAGAACCCACCTGTACAATCTCCCGTCACAGTAGGTGGTGTCGATTACATTTGGGCACAGTTACACTGAGCTGCGCATTCCGAGTCACGCACAAGGGGAATATCATAGCGTTGCACTTGGCTGAATTTTGAGTTCCCCTCCTCGGCCACCTCCTGGAGTTACTGGCACTTCAGGCCATTGCGACTGGATCCACATCCAGCTGTGCCGGGCAGCTAAAGCCAACGCCAAGGTACAGAACACTCATGAAGGATGGAAAGCACCAGATCCAGAAAAGGATCTGGCAAGGGTAGAGGCCAAACCCAACGTTTCAACCCTGAAAGCTCTTTCCTACAAGGCTCCAAAATTTCTTAGGGGAAAGAAGCATCTTACTCTTGAGACAAACAAGAGCTCAGCTCCTAACCCCAAGATCCCCTAATATCTCCACCTCGTTCCTCTGCCAGACTTCGTCTGGCAGCTTCGGAGCGTGCACAAACAGGAGTGAGCTACCACAACAAAACACATGAAAGATTGAGACCCAAATGCATAAAAAGTTTAACAGAATAAAAATAATGCACATGTAGCTGTAGGGGAAGGAAAATCAGCACTTTTCAAAAGTCTGCCAGACTGAAAAGCGGAAAAGCAAAGCTGAAGATCATGTTCTATCACTCCTAGCTGGTGCTGCTTAAATAATTTGGTTTTGGGAGCAGGGGCCAAATCAGTGTCTTGTAACATTATGCAATGTCTTGTACAATACGAGGAATACACCAAAATTATTTTTTTCAGTTTACTTTTACTGAAATGCAAGTAAAAAATGAATCATTTGAGATTAAAAAAATTAATATTTTAAAAATTGATGTCTAATTCAGGACTCGGTTTTAATAAATGTCTGAATTAAGATTGTATGTTACGAGTAAAACCCCTTGTCAGAAACTTACACTTATTCGGACCTGGGTAATGAACTGTGTCATGAATTCATTGATGATCTCCCTTTGCATCTCAGTGACAGTTAAATGTATCTCCCATCTGCCAGACTGCTGAGATTTCAGTTTCAGCTTCCATACTACATACTCATTACCACAGTTAATATTAATTGGTAATCAAACAGAAAAGCACCTGAAGCAAAGAAACAAGACAGAAATAACCTTTTTATTCCTGCCAGGCAAGAATTGAGACATAGCAATAGGGCAGTATGTTTACCATTTATGTTTACCCTGTACATAATAAAATACTTCACCAACCAGACTGAATAGATATTTTTCATCAGCACTATTTTTTTTCAAATGGAAGTTTTCTATTATACACAAAATTGCATTAAGCATGCAAAATGACTTATTCAGTGATTTGCATAAACATCTTCCATGGTGTGCACAAATCTTGACAGCTGTGATTTGCTTTACCCATGCATAAATAACAACAAAATTGGCCCAAAGACTTTTACTTCACATTTTAAATGTGAAGCCTAACAGGGTAAAGAAAAAGGTTATCACTTCCAGAAATACTGGAAAAACAGTTAGCCCAGACCTGGTAAGAAAACACTAGAAAAGATAAAAGGACAAAAAATTATAATAAATAAAAAATTATGAAATTCCTAAATCTCAGAAGATTTGTATCCTATTGACCTTAATGCTGAATGGGACATAAATATAGTTGCAAGGGCTAAATCAATAGATATTTCTTTTAAATGGTAAAGAATATTTCAAACTGTTTTGAGAACTTAATATTTCAAATATCCAATTTTTGTATCTTTGGAGACTATCCAAATATTTCAAAAAATTAAATTTTAAAAATAAACTATAAATAAAAATTCAAATAATTTCAAAGTACTCTTAGAACTTTACTGTAATTAAAGTATTTTAAAATACTTTGGTTAGTCTATTCTACAATTAAACTTTAAGAAATTTTATAAGTCTACAAGGAGTAGCCACTGGCAGGAATTTACTGAAGTTTTATTATTTGCTTCTTTCTATAACAACTTCTAGCTATTCAAAATGTGTGTAGAAGTAATCTTTGCTTCAGACTATGACTACACTGTACCGATGGAAAGGCACATTCGCTGTCTGAGGGGATTTTCTTCAGATTTAAGCAACATTTAGAAGGTGGGAGAGTATGGAAGAAAATGACTTGTATGACCTTTGCCTTCTTGCACTATCGGGTCTAGACCATTTAACTACTTCATTAAAAGTATCCTCTTTAAACAGTACAGGCTTTATTTAGACTATAAGCTGCTCAAGCCAGACAGGTTTATTATTTGCCTTCAGCATGATATGCACATTGGTTACAGCTGAAAATCAAAACTACTTTTAGAGTAAGTTCTACAACACAATACTGTAACATGAATATAAAAGTCAAAACTGAACGATAAAGTGAAAATCATTCAGTCCTAAGACTTAAATATTTAGAATTAGAATAAGTCAAGATAAATTTAAAAAAATTCAAATAATAATCTTAACAGAAATCTAACCAGCAAAGTATATTCCCTCCTATCCCATGGAAATAAATAAAAATTCTAGAAATTTATCAGATTTAAAGGTTAACCAACCCCATTCTGATCTTTTTCTTCTTTTTTATGTACAGTTTTTACAAGATGACTTAGCTATTTTTTAATTATTTTTTAACTCATGAAAGTATAAATCAGGACAGCTTTTGGACAGCAGTCTCTTGAGTTTCTAAATATTTGCTTAGCTAGGAAGGTAGCAGAAATTATGTTTCCATCCTTATGCCAAAAAAAGTTTAACAGCATTTGGGGTAAAGCACAAATGGCCTTGACAGTAGTTTTCTGTCTTGTACCGAAGGCATATACAATAGCACAGGAAAAGAGCCTTGAGGCATTAGTGTAATCCACCAGGGTTAAAGTAGGAAAGCTAAAATTATTTAATACATTTTAAGCCCATAGTGCAGTAAATGGTCCGTTGCTAGGAAGCAATCCTGGCTAAAAATATGGCTCTCCTTAATATGCTGACTTTATGTCTAAAAAATGGCAGAAACAGGTCTCACTGAAGGTACTTCTCACACCCCTCCCTCCTCTCCTTCAACAGAGTCCCCGATTCACATTCACGAACATATGAAGCTGAAGTGCTCCTGAGCCTCGAGGTTACGCTTGACGAGGACGAGGCAAGCTGAAAAGATGGATGAACTTTACTAACATCTTGCCAGGAGCGTCCACGTCAGGGGGACCATGGAAATAACTAAAAACCCTCGAAAGTGATCTGATTTAAAGTTCTGATCCCCCATTCCGAGCACGGACTGGCCGCCCATGAAGGAAGACTTTGCCCACCGGAGCCCCAGGACGGGCTGACTGCCTGGGGACTTCCTCCAGGGGACAGTGAGTAAGCACTCCCAAACCCCATCCTATATATGCTATGATAAATTTCCATGAATAATCAGCATTTGCCCTGTTCTGTGAAAACAAAAGCATTCAGCTGTCCTAATTTACAGCTGTAAACACATGAAGCAATGTTTATTCATGCAAATTAACAATTACATCCTCAGAAACAGAAAGCGGAATTTGGCAGTAATAGCGCTGAGAAGTTGCACCCATTTAGCTAGAGAACTGACCAGTTCTCTAGTAATACCGGACCAGTAAGTTCAGTACCATTAAGGAACACAACACACCAGAACACGGCTTGCAAGGGATGAAAGTGCCGTGAATACCTGGAGAATGGGAAACCAGTCCTTACAGGAGGCTCTGGATGACGTCGCAGCTGTTACCCTTTGTGCAACAGATCCACTTAGTCACATTTCAGAGGATTATCAATATGATAAGGGAAGAATAAAATAAATAACCCAAAGCACAGAATTGCATAGGCTTCATGAATTCCTGTAAACAACTTGAAGACTATGATCACAAAATTACACATGTCTATTCTACAGTAAATCTTTCCTGAATCCATTCTTTAAGTAAATTGTGACACAAAACCTGTGTTTCTAGTAGCTACAGAGTGTCTCTGAAAATGAATGTATGAATAGAAATTGATAATGGCCTTAGAAGAGCCAGTAAATAATGTATAATAATTATTTTTAATTACTAGATACAGGTCCTATTAATAAGTACTGTTAGTGTTGAATTATTTTGCAATTCACCTTTATTTTTTATGTTTTCACTCTCCAGTCCTTTCTAGGCGATTTTCTGCTAGAAAGGAAGACAGATTGGTTTTGACCGTAAAAGTACTTCATTTATTTTACTACTCTGACCCAAGCAGCTGCAGTTTAACAGGCAGTGTTAAAGAGGAAAGGTTCAGAACTTTGATACACCTTTTTTTTCCTTTTATACTGTCTTATAATGGGAATCAGCCACTGTCTGAAAGACTGTGGGACCAGATGAAGGTCCTGTTGTCTTCCTGAGTCTTAAAAGTTAAGCCCCGATTCTAAACATTTGCTATTCTCCTTAGTTTCTTTCCTGGCTATACTGGATGACGCAGAGGAGAGCTGGAACTCCTCTGATGGCTTCGCAAGGCCCAGCTCATAAATAGGCCAAACCCTTACATGAGAAACAGCTCACCACAGATGCTCACAGTAAGCTCAAACCTAAGTCTAAGATAAAAATGCAAAGATCTCAGCATTCCTGAATGTCCTCTGCCCTTTGGATGAACCTTCTTCACACTTTCATGGCCAGTCTCCCTTTTCAGACTTTTAACAGGTTTACTATTTTTTTGTTAAACTCTTTCTTCTGCCTCAAGTAAAGAACAGCCTGGCCACCCTCTTAAATAACAACCAAGTTCGTCCCCATCCAACAAGCAGATAAATGTCTCCGTGATGTTTATAAACTTTATGTTTGGAGTTATGCGCTTATTGACTAGTAAACAGCCCTTTGCATCAGTGAGGTATAAAATTCTCCCTTTTCTCTACAATGACTGTCATCTTTAAGGAGGAATTTTTTCTCTTTGGACTTCATACTCTCTGTCACTTTGCACATTATAGCCACACAAGATTTGAACCTCTAACTAGGTTAATTTTTGTATAGCTTAATACAAGTGCATGGCTGATATCAGAAATAATAGGAATCAATCACTTTAGAAGCACAATGGTTTTGAGCGGCTTTTCCTCGATCTCCTCCTTTAACTCAGGCACACTCATACAAGCAAATGCATGCATTCTGATAGGATTTAAGTAGTTAATTATGGGCACAAGCCAAGTCTGGTATTTAAATACTCTGATTTCAGTGAGGAACACTAAAGTAGTTTTTGCTGTCTGGACACGAGGAATTATCTATGGATTTTTACTAATTACACAGTTTGGCAAGTCTTGAAAATTTCAACCTAAACTACAATTTAAACGGTACCATTAAGTCTCCTGTTAAAGATGGATGGACACCAAAACATAATGTACTTCAGAGATATTTTACTCTTTGTTTTCAAATATGCTTCAACGTTATTACCATTGTTACTATTAAACTTCTCCTATGTGTATCATACTCGCAATAATTGTAGAAAGTTAACTCCCCTTGTGTAGTGGGATTTGGCCTTGAATCTTCAATAGTTCAATTTTCTATGCAGTTTTAGAACTGTAATACAATGTGATATGGCAACAATACAAATGTTAATATAACTATCCAACAGGTAAACAGCTGTAAAATCACACTGCTAAAGCCCACCAGTAAGACATTAGCACGCTATAGTATATCCAGAATAAATCAGCTACTAGCACATGAAGAGACTGAGTTCAAAGACCACCATACAAAATTACCATTAACTAATCTGGAATGCATGCGTTATTGCTAGAGAGATTTTTCGTTCCTTTTCCTTAAAATTGCAATATTTACAACAGAGAGTTTACACCGTCACTAGGAGAACACCAGTTCCCAGAGCCAACACATTCATTGCTCATGATGTAACGTGCAGCATGAGGAGTTCCTTGAAAACTGTATACTACGAGGATACAGTAGTTTCCATTAGTGTGGGAACATACCACATTTCTCATAGGATTCAGAGTATTTCCCTTAGCAACAATAAATCTACGGAAAAAGATACAGGGGAGTAGTTAAAAGCATTGGCTGTAAGTGAAAAGAAGTCCTTAATTCACGGTCTTGAGCTAGGCTAGCACTGTTCAACTCGTAAATATGCAGAAATTACTCCAGTAGTTTAGACCAATTGGGTTTTGGACTTCAATTTAAGTGATGTTTAAGTTATTATTATTATTTTAAAGGATGCAATGTGCACATTTTTAAGATTTATTTTAGCTACGTACACCATTTCAAAGGAGGTACTTTAAAAACAAGCCAGATACTTTGTCCCTTGGAAGAGGTCACCTACAAAAAGTCTCTTAAAATAATCTCTTCCAAATTTACCAAGACGTTAAGGGAAATTTACAGGAAAGGCTGCAATTCAAAAGCCATTTCTTCATGAGTGCTTGAATCATCCACAAAAATAGTTCAAATTAAAACCTGCATGCTTACTTGGATCTGATCACTTTGCGCTTTGTCTTGCCATCAGCAGTTCAGATTTAGAGAGGTACCAGTGCCTCATTTACCCATCAATACATGAACCCTCCTCCCTGACCCCCGAACTGGTCCCGCACGTAACACAGTGCATAAGTAACCCTATCAGTAAGGTGGTGTAAGGCCACGTTTCCTGGGCAACGCTGTCAGACATACCAATTTGGGGACTTACTGGAAAAAAAAGTGATTAGGGGAGGGCTGTTTATTTGGGTGAGAACGAGGGGTGGGAAAGGGGAAGAACTTGGGAGGAGAGAAGGGAAATTAAGCGTTGGCAAATGGATGTGGTGAGCCCCAGACCTGATCCCTGCAGCTCCTGTAGACAGCTTAGAAGTGATAGCACTGGAATAAACTGCTAAGCTGTCAACGGGGACCGGCTTTGCTTCAGATAGAGCAGTATCTCCCCTCCTCACACCGACCCCGCTCCAATCACGCGCACCGGCTAAACGCCCCACTCGGCTTCCCTTCCAAACCCTGCAGCCCAGCACTGCCCCGCACACCGCTCGGCACGGGGACTGCAGCCCCGGGGGCATCTGCTGATATAAAACAAACTTCCCCTTGGTTTTGGAAAGGTGGGCCATTGGTCTTAGTCATTTAAAAAGACTGCCAGTCCAACAGTGCACGGAGGTGACTGACTGTTCACGCGAGATCACCTGATGGAGAAAACCAGACCCGACAGCGCACGCGTTGCAGTGCAGCCCACACTCCCTGTCACCCCTGACGCAGGTGCAAAGGCTTCTGAAATGTCTGCTCTGGTGACAGCGCAGAAAGATGTCGTGCGACTGATGCTATCTCCCTCATCAGAAAGATAGTACAATCGTACCTCGTGCTGTCCTCCAACTGTTATACAGCACGCAGAGGTTACATCAGAGCAGACTTACTGACTTCAAACATTCAGAGATTACCCTTGTATGACCACATTAAGCACGTGACAGAGCTGACGACATTTGAAATGATACTTGAGAGTACAGTTTGTTCAGAAAAAAAGTTGGAAAGTCACTTAAGAGATTTTGCTCTGTCTTTGTGACATTTTGCCAGGAACTAAAGCGCACAGCCCTGTTCTGCCCTGTCCCCTCTCCTGCCGCTTTGTTGGCTGTAGCACTGGGAACACTTCGAAATTTCTGGCAATCCGACACTTTTCAACTTACTCTTCATGTCAAGGCTTGAAGGAGAACTTAATTAAGTTTATGAGTTTTTGTAAGTGACCTTGCAAGAGCCCAATCGTCAGCACTGAAATAGCTGGCATACAACTTGTTTAATTTCTGTTTACAATGGGAAAAATCTCCTAACACAAGTCTCTGTGATATTGAGAAACATTTTACAATGAAAAAAAACAAAACAAACCAATAATTTTTCAAAAGTCTTAAAATGAAAACTACCATAGTGAAAATAATTATAGACATTAATACTACGTTAATACTACATTCATATTACATTAATACTTTTTAATGGTTGAAAATATATTTGAAATTCGATTTTTTGTTTATTTTTCACAGAAGAATACAATTTATCAGTTGCTGAACTGCAAAGCTGCTTTCACTGGCAAAGGATTGATTGTGTTTCTTCTTCCTCTACAAAAATCTGCTCCCAAAAATATGTTAAGAGGAAATTAAGGTCTGTCCTACAGTTATATTTTGCCTCATTAGCTTTATTCTCTATCAATTGTTAATGACTCCAAAGAATATCACTGTGTATTAATGCCTTCCAATTACCACATTCCATGCACTTAGGCACATTCCTGTTTTGTCAGTGTTCAGAAAGAGACTGAGTCATTAAATAAAAATTCCATTTTCTTACAGTAGAAAGTGTGGTAAAAGTTAGAAGAAAGTGCAGTCTTTCCTGAGTGATCAACCAAGCAGAACCAAAAAAATTAGTTGTCTGGTCTGTGAGAAACAAGTCATGGTACATGAAAAACTACTGAGTCTGCAAAACAAGGTTTTCATGAGAAGAAGCCGCAGGTTCGTGAATTTGGAGGTTGTCCTGTGGTGCTTCTGCTGCATATTGAACTGTCTGAATCAAAGCAGACTGCACTAACTGCTGCTCTAATTTCTGACAACTAATAAAGGCCATAATTATTCCGAGGCATTCCAGTAACAGCCCATTTTCACCAATAGGCAGGAATAGCTCTAGGACTAGATTGAGATGATGGTTTATAAAGAGGAAGCAGTTTGTCAGAAGATGTCATGTCTGACCCACGCCTTCTAATAGGAAATAAATAAAGAGGTAGATATCAACAGCTGAGAAAACATTACTTAGATTTCCCGGTTCCCTTTGTGCTTTGGGGATTTCATTTTGGTTTTCCTGATGTCTTTAGACATTCTTGCATCTTTAGGGAGGAACTTTAACTTCAAGGACAACTGAAAGTCCCTTACTCCTGAATGGCCCTCGCTAGCCAAAGAAAGAAGCAGCCAGAACTTTTGTTACTTACAGTTTAACAACAGGAAGCCACATTCAGAAGGGCAGCAATGAAAAAATCTGTAAAATAATCTTGCCTATTAAGTGCATTCAAAGGACCCAACACAGATACACACCATTTTTTTTCTATAACAGCATCCTATCAGTCTTAGAGAAAGTATGTTCTTTAAATGCACCTCTCTCAAGTTGTTTACTAGTCTTATTTCAAGAAGTAACGTTTTATATTATTTTAAAATATTATTTTTTTATTATTATTATTCTTAGACGTAAGAGTGCCTAGTGCACTAGACAGTGCTTTATGCATTTCATGGCCTTCTTTTTTGATTACTGTCTCCTATGGTGCATACGAATTCTTTATTCAACACAGGGTAGATATAGAGGGAAATCTGACAGTAAAACCTCAAAATGACTGGAAGACTCAAGGAAAATCATACCAAAAGGTGCAATTCACTCTTTGCCACAAGGTAGATTTCAAATCGGAAGCAAGTCTTCCACTGGAAGAAAAAGCCCACAAGACAGTAAAACCTGCAAATACTGAACATAGATGAACCTTGTGATAAAATAAGTCACATCTGAAGACTACGGTATTGGTTTGAAATACTGAATATTCAAAAACTGAGGTGATGTTTGCAAACCGCCTCCTTTAAGTTTCTAAAAAATTCCGTAGATAACAAGATATTATTACCCTAAGTATCAAAGCCCCTGTTGAAGTTTATCAAATTAAATTTACTTAATAAGTTCTCCTAGAGTTGGTTATGAGTATTTTGCATTCCAGAAACAGGTTCTATGATGTGACAGAAGTGTCACAGAGTGGGATTTGCCCTGAAGAGTGGCCAAGGACATGCCGAAATTCAGAAACAGCATTTGTCCTGGAAACAGGGTAAGGATTCAGTATGCTGTATACAATAGAACTGAAGCTATGATAGTAGCCACATACTTATTTACTGAAGCCAACACAAAGCGAAGGAAATTAGGAAGCAGAGACAGCGGGAAGTCAGACATGAAGGCAATCCCTTAGACCTCTGCAGAGAAGGCATCACCAACGGGCTCTAGAAACAGGTCTGGGTTTTTGAAGGCTTGAAACCTAAAGCTTTTCCAGCTGTATTTACTTCTTTGCTGTTTTTTTCAGGACAAATGATTTTGAATCTCTAATGTCTTTTGAATCTCTCATTTCCAAGATGTTTTCACTTGTGACTGAACGCATTTAGAAATCATGTATAATGGAAAAGAGAGAGAACTTCATTGACAATGTGTTCCTGGGAACATAACGTACTCTTCCACATATGTAACTTTTTTGCATGTTATTTTTCCATATCTTTTTTTCTGTGTGACATATGTTTGCATATCATTGTCCGGATTTATCTAGTCTAGTAATCAACTTATATTCTGTGCTAGCAAGTGATGGTGCTGTTTTCATTCTATAAAAGATGTCTTCCTGACACCTCAAGAGGCAACAAATAAACACTTGCTAGTAACTAGGTAAATATATTCCTGATGATCATTCAGAAAAACTATGGTAATTGTGTGTTGGTTTGTTGGTTTTTTGTTTTGTTTTTGGTAATTTTTATCATAGTCCTTTCTACCACAATACATAATAAAAACGCATGCTTTACTTGGTTTAGTTTTCTGCACAGTTTTATTCAGGTTGGCTCTCAATACTCAAAAACAATTTCCATATGGGAAATGCTGTTCTTAGTTTCCTTCAAGAACAGGCTACCTAATGAAAATGGAAGTGAGGAAGGCCTTCAATGTAATCAGTAGTCCTTATGAATTCGGTATAAAACAGTGAATGGTTAGATATAAATATCCTCTTATGAATGAGGATAAATAGCAACAAATAAACAGATACAGAAAAGCTTGAGCAGATAATTAGTAAATTCCCATGAAATTCTGATCAACTGTAGCCAAAACTTTATGACTAAAATATGGACGCATTTCTTGAGTACTTCTCATGAGCCTTTCCTATTGTATCACATATTACTTGAAGGACAGTATAACTTGATGGTACAAAATAAATGCAGGACACTACAAAATCTATACACAAGCAGAATTCCTGTTGAAATTTAGCAACCGTGAGGAGCACCAGTATTTTTAAAAGGGAGCAAGATGAATTCAAACAGAAAATTATACAGCCTTAACATACAGCACTAGTGTGTTCAACACAACATAACATTTCTAGACCATCTATAACATTAATCAAACATGAAAGGCTTAAAGCTTCCCCATCTTCCTTAACTTTTATAGAGTCTTCCTAGTGTCGCAGTATGTTCTCAACCCTAAATATTCACTAGCTGTTCTCTTCTCTCCCTTTCTGTTTCCCTTGGCTACCATATTTTTAAGAATAATTCTCCCATTAATGCACTGATGATTTGAGTGGAGAACTCATAAATGATTCTGCAGTTGCATGTTTAAATTTGTCATCCATCACTGGAAAAATAAACCATTTACACTTTATACACGCTGGGCCCATTTATGCCTCTAGAAATGCAAGATGTATCTGGCAATTTGCCAAAAATTGCAACCTCAGTCAGCTTTAATCTTTGCAATTCAAATACAGGAAAATTACGTTGCAAATTTATATTGCAAGCTTCTCCAATTTTAGTTGTAGCAAAAAACTTAGAAAAGGAAAACGACACTAGAAGTAACTAACCCACGGGAATACACAGCTGGCATTCCTGTATCCAGATTTTAATGTCAAAGGCCAGTACAAATACTGCTGAGAAAAACAGGCATAATTTCCGTTTATCCACAGATGCTTCTGTAACTTCACCTTCTATTTCATCTCAGACAACATTACCTTCAAAGTCAGTTTTGTTTTTTTTTTCTACGGTCTCCTCTATCCCAGAATAAGCTGAAGGTCTCTAAAAAAGTTAGACAGTTCAAGGCAGCTCAAAACGATTGTGACTGGGTCAGCTGGTAACTTCTGCCTTTTTATTAACTCTTGATAGTGGAAAACACCCTAACTTTTACATCTTAAAAAGGGGAAAACACATTCTTCTTACCTTCCCCTTTATATCTGTGTGGTTACAAAAGTCTGCAGAGATTAGAAGTAGCAATTAGAGATCTGTGGTAAATGCTTACGTATGCTATTACACACTATTAAGAAAAGGTACTCTGGGAAAGTTGACTTTTCATTACCGTATGAAGTCAGTCAACAACTTTCTACCTTTAACATCAATTGTCCTCCAGCCTCTTTAAAATTGCTGCCTGGTAGTCATGAACTCAGCACAGTGCACGTAAAGATGAAGTGCTAAAATTAATGATAGATTCCAATTTGGTATGTCTCATTGATTTATTCTTCAAACACGATTGCTTAATTTTAAAAATCAAGCAATCTGCCTGAGTCAAGCAGTGTTACCGATAGGGATGTATCACCCGCATCCAGCCCAGGCTCCCAGGGCCAGTAGACTGAGTGCGATCACAGCCTTGCCCACACAGGCTACTACTGCTCGCAGAAACTGCCATCAGGGCGACTCTGTTGGCTGGTACAGCTCAGCTGCTGTGGGGACATGGGCAGAATCCTGGCTCCCCCGATTCAAGGCAAAACTTTCAGAAAATTTGAGAGAAGCAAGTCCTCTGGCTTGCAGCAGACTCCTTGAAGTTCTGCATGCCCTGACAGCCTTTCTGCTAATTGGATTATGCACGTAGCTCCAACCAAAATCAGCAGGAATTACACTGATAAATAAGTACAAGAAAAAACAGAGGAGGGGAAAATATGTAATTAAGCTTTTTGCCTTTTGTTTCCTAGTGCTTTGAATCCCCCGAACTTTCTGTAGCACACCACTTGAGTCCTGTGCAAGAAAAGGGAGACAACCCAGAAGTCACAGTAGCCTTCCCACAGGTTTCCCTCTGAAGGATGGAGACAACCCAGGCTTGCCTCTATTAATAGAAAAAACCCAGGCTGGCAGCGGACAGAGCCAAAGTCCTCATCAGAACTTCGCCAAGGAAGCTTGCTCTGTCACCTGAGAATGCTAAGAGCTGTCTCCAGTAGAAACTGAGGACTTGATAACAACCAGAAAGCAAGCAAATGACAATGTCATTTCAGCCCATGATTATCTGACAGAACAAGTATCATATTAGCACACATTAGGCCAGGCCAAGACAGACCAAAACAGCACCCTATTGATTTACCAAAAAGAAAGACAACTCCATAAGCAATGTAATAAATGAATTTTTTTCTTTTTTTTTTTTTTTTTGCCAATAATGGTGTGTTTCAGTCAAAAATATCTACAGTTGTTTCAGCTATGTCAATCTTTAAATGTCAAGAGCCATGATTTATCAAAGCATGAAGTCCTCTGTGCCAGCAAGCGTTGAGTAATCAATTGCCTCTCTACTTAGACCTTCCTTCAGATCCCTGCCTACCCCTTTCAATAACATCTTAAAATGGCCCTATGAAATGAGCAATAGCTTTATTATTGTTCCACACATAGGTGACATTTCCATCTTTAATATTTCCTGACTTCATCCACTTTTGCAGTCTTTTCACAAGATCAATTCTGATCCAAACCAGAATAACAGCATGCCTGTAAGTGGCAAGTGCTTCTCTCCAAGCTTTCCTCTGCCATGTAGCTCGAGAACCTCAAGCAAAAAAACTCATCCAAGGGAACCTTTTGTCCTCTGTGTTAGGAACACAGCAAATTTCATTTGTATTATTATTATCCTCCATGTTTCAGGGTAAACCCATGCTCAGATAATTTTCCAATTATTTTCAAGCTTTTTCCACTGCCTCTTCTTCAAACTGCTTGCTTAATATCCTGTTTTCAAGTTGACCCCAAATGCAGACACAAAAATAGAACTCAATGTAGCCACACCCTCCTCTTGGTATTTCTCCATTTGTTTAATCCTTCCTTTCTAATACTATCACATCTCTTAAGATTCAAAGCTCTAGTTTGTTTTTATCTCTCTTTTCTCCCTTATAATTTTATCTTCTCCCCTCCTTTTTCTTTGACCACTTAATCCTTCATTTTTTCAAGTTACTCCGCATTCCAAGAGTTTCCAAATCAATATAACTGAACTATACTTTACATTTTCCACAGATGTCCCATCCTCTCTTGAAACATTCTGAGCTGGAACAAAGCATTTTTGACTCTTTACATCTGGTATTTCTCCTTCAATCCCTCGCTTTCTATACCATTGTAACACTATGTGTACCACCATGGAACTTCTTAAGTAATAAAGTGAGATAGAAATATCAGTCCCTTTTATTAGCTCAGGGAATTCACCAGGAATTGTAATTTAGTTAATTACATAAAAGTCAGTCTTCCTCCTCTGTAAATTCCACTCCGTTGAATTTAAGTGATACTGGGTGTGTGACAAAGAGCGTTAATAAGTAAGAGCACAGAGATAATGGATACCTTGCCATCAAGAAGATTTATCTCTTAAACACCAACAATGACAATTCAATTTAAATATTAATAAAAGCAGAAACATACTGTGTAGGCACTCTTAAACATCCTACTTACAGTAATAGCAATGCAGCAAATTTCCTACCCATCCAAGCCTCTCTTTCAGGAAATAAGAGTCACTCTACCAAAGTGGCACACAGACTCTGTTCTTTTTTTGCAGTGGGTACCACAATCTACAACTACTGACAGCAGAGCATGGGAGGATGCTCCACAGCTTTCAGCTAAAGAGCTAGAATTTATTTTTGGGTATCCGTGGCTCAGTGACCTTTCTGCTCGGTAGGTTGCCTTGGCAGGGAGTCAAGGTTTGCAGCCCTGCAGCAGGGCTTGCATGGCTCCAAAGGCCAGAGGATGTTTGGATAGGAAAATTAAAAAAAAAAAAAAAAAGGCTGTTATCTGGAACTCGGTAAGATCATGCTGCCTTTGAAAGTGACATCAGGTACAAAATTAAATGTCTTTCACAGAGCACTTAAAGGTGTTTACTCCTGCAATATACCAGTATAAGATACTGGCCAAATAGTTTACAGAAAATATAGGGAAGAAACCTTTCATTAACAGGCATAGAACAATGTTTTGCAGACTCTATGGTACTTCAAATTTAAAAGTTCCTTTAAGGTCAATTCTTATCACCATCTGCTGCTTAGGTCAAAAAAGTAATTTAAAAATCCACCATGTCCCATAGCTGCATTTATTGCAGTCTACCGGCTTTTTCACAGGTGTAGGTCCTACCTACAGTTGTCACAGAGTCAAGGACGGGATTGCTTGTACGAACATAAAGTAACAACCAAAAAAAAAAAAGCTTATATTAGACAATAAAAATAAAATGCATGTCGATAGGAGTCAATTTAACAAAATGATTCCATCAGGGATAATTAAATGGATGCATTTTGCAAATCAAATACGAAAAACCCCAAAGCATTAGAAGACAGATTTTACAGTCATCATGTCTAGGCCACCCGCAGTTCTTCCCAGTAACTTTCAAAAACATTCATATGTGGCACCACCAACATCCATTAGAGAGAGGAGTGAAAATATTCTCTACGTAATTTAAAACTGAAGTCACCGTGGCTCCTCCAAGGCCATTTACTGCACTTAAAAAGCCACACAGCACGTGCAGCAGTGACCAAAGCTTTCCTCAAGACCGTGCGCATAAAACCGAGGCTGTAATGCACATTTCAGGAAACCCCGGTGCCCGTATCGAAGTCATGCATCAAATGCTATCTGAAGAGCTTCTGGGATAGAAACAACCCACTAAGAAGTTGTTGATTCCTCAGCTCTTCAAAGATAGGAGAAATTCATTTCTCAGCCGTGCCATTTCTGAGATGAGGGTCCTTGCAGCACTCGCGGGTCTGTCAAACACACTGGTGCAAAATGTTGGCAAAAGTCCCAGAAACTCCCTAGCTTTTAAACACTGCAGCAGGTTTTGGGGTTTTTTTTCCCCACAGATGAAGGCACCCAAGCAGGTGCTTGGAAGCCCTCAAATATGAATTGTGCAGGCAGCAGCCTTTTGTATAAAGATACAGAAGCATAGCATAGTTTGTGTCCTTAAGAACTTGTATGCTAAAGACAGAAGGATCAAATGCCAACTTTTAATTACAGAATAATATAAGTTCAGCAAACACGCTGATTCAGCAAAGTGCTTGAGCACAAGCTTAAGTTTTAAGCAGGTGAGAAATAAGCTGAAATTTCAGGAGATGTTGAAGTGCTTTGCTGGATTACAGCCAAAAAAATTTCTTGCGCTAACCCTTGTGAATCAGCCTTGGTCCCTCATATATTCACTGAAGATGCACAAAGGTCAAGATCAAATCAAGTCAAGTAAAACTTCCAGAATGCATATTTTCAGGGAGTTGAAGATAATCTCCTCTTGTTGAGATTTAAACCAAGTGATACTTTGAGCAGGGAGCTGATTCTGTGCCCTTGTACTTCACTGCAGGGTATCTCAGGTTTTCAAAACATTAGAGCACTAAAAAAGATCACTTATCTTCTGAAACATTCTCATTACTTGTTTTAAACATCCTCAGTGCAATAACTATTCTAATTGTTTTTTTCATTTGAAATACCGGCCACAAAATTATACTCGCTAAGGAAATTATAACTTCCATCACTTAGTAGTAAATAACTTTTATACTATATTGTCAACAATGGATGAAGTGACTAAACACACCTCCTCCCCAAAAAAAAACAGAGGGAAAGAGGTGAATGCAAGTGTTACATAGAACTATCTTCATCTTTTTACGGAACTGAATTTCTTCCTTTTGCTCTCTGTGCCTCCAACAGATATCCAGTCACAACCATAAATTACTAATAGAATACACTTAATTCAAAGTTAAGTCAGAAATCCATGCAGAGAACTTTTGCAGGTTTATTTATTTATTTTTGAAGGGCAAAAATGTTACATAAAGTAGAAGTAATCCCAAAAGCTTCAGTGGTTTGGATGCTGCATCTATTTCTTTATATAGCACCCAGCTGCAATCATGTAAGGTGCCATTTTTGCCCTACACTCTTCAAATCAGTTTACAGTTTATACATTTCACATGTATAACTATGGCTTCAGTGAAACAATGAAAGGTCACTAATGTTTACAATATAGAGCTATGCCGTCATACACAAACTCTGTATCAATCATTCAGTTGAAATGATTACAAAATTTACTGTTTTCATGACAGCATGTATCTATTTCCTTTCGTAAGCAAACTGGTAGCGAAAGTATGGAGGGGGTGAGAGGTCTTATTTATTTTATTCTTGGTGATTATTCCATAGTGCAAAACTATGGGTAAGAGTAAGTACCTCGGTGTTCTCCAACATAATCACCAGAAAAAGGTATTTTAAATACCTAAACCTGGAGACAATCACAGCTGTAAACATACGAGGTTTCAACCTCCAGGAGGACACACTCTGTATGTGAGCAGTTTATCCTTCAGTACAAGTTGGGGGATGCAAACATCTATCAACTACGCTTATATGCAACCACAGCCTGCTTCACGAACACACATAAATTTCTCAGTAATCTGAAACTTAAAACATTTTCATAGCTATTAACCACTGAGCAGTCGCAGGGAAGGGAAGGGACCTGTACACCCACGTCTGGCAGTGATGTCCTTCACTCCTGAACAACCCCAGCACCGTAGACAAGGTAATGCGGTTATGGGTGACAAAGCCGGGGCAAGATCTGGGACTCAGTGAGGTCACTGAGGAAGCCCTAAAGCCGTCTCCTGAGCAGTTGCCAGCGTGTCCAGGTTTCTGCACGGAAGCAGGGTCTGATGATGATATTCTGCTTGTTTGGTAGAGCAGGCTGTGTGCCGGCAGCATTGTGTCATCATACATGATGGGCGTTAGGAAAGGACACTGTTGCTTACTCTGGAATTATATTTCACGGCTTACTTTATTCCCCAACAGGGAATCCTAGTTTCTGACACAGAAATAACATCTAAGGACAAAATAACAATGTGTTTTCATAGCAAAAATGAAGAAAGTCAACAGAAAAGACTCATTCATCCCGCTGTGTATTACAACTTATTACAAGATACTGAAACAACTCCTGGGATTTTTTTAATAATGTTTAAATATACAGATCATACTACACGTAAGAATACCTACAGCCACAAGTCATTGAAATATGCAAAAATAGAAATGAAAATGTAATTAAAATCATAAATCCCCTACAAATCTTTAAACCTTGCTCTTAGGGCCTTGATCCTGTACCCTGGAAGCCACACCAATTTTGCAATTGATTTAAAAGTAGGTAGCACAAACCCTTTACTCGCATAGATGAAAAATACATATCAAAAACAAGTTGAAAGCCTATAATTTTAAAATCTGCAAATATAGTTCCTTCAAAATACCAGTGTTCCAATTATCACATTTTAATTTTTTCTTAATTCTTACGAATAATTTAAAGAATTATGATATTTAATCACTTACCATTTTTAATCTGCCTTACACCTCAGTCTATTTAAGTTTATACTTCTACATATATAGAGAGCGAAGCATAATCATATATATCTGAAAAATCGCATATTTATAGAAAGTTTATTGATCCTTTTGTACTTACCCAGGACACATTTTTAGCCTTGGGTGTCTTTAGCATGGCAACATGCAAGGCTGAGATGACCAACAACAGCCCCACCAGCATGGAAAGTCAGATGGAGGGGTAGTCCAGGTGCCTCCGTTACCCCAGGGAGTAGAGTCCCTTAGCCTGGCTGACACAGGCACACTGAGCATGTGGTCAGGTAACGATAAAAAAAGTCATCTTTCTTCCCGATGTACAATCCAGTCAAAGAGGGACAAATCTTTGCGCAACACCTGCCTTCAGCAGCACCTGGCTGTATTTCTGTATATCCATGAAATCCAAAGTTGGCTCTTCTCTTGGAAAAGTTAAACCCAAAAGTCAACAGGACCCGCTCTCGCAGACACTTCTCCCCTTCCACCAGCAAAACCCAGTGCCCGGTTACCCACCGAGCTTCCAGCCAAGCTCTGAGCCTGTAGGAGAATGAAGCCCGACACTGGAAGGCGCTCGCCCTCAGAGGATGTGATAGAGATGCCCAGCTGCCGGCTGCACCGTTTAACTGCTGCTGTGCCTGAATATTTCACGACCCCCGGGTCCTTCCGAGCAATAAAGAGAATTAGGATCTCAATGTCAATAAATAATGCACGCCAACAGGTGGCAGGGGTACCTGTTGTGGCGGCTGCCACTCCAGCCCCGCAGAGGGCACCTGTTGTCCCGGCACCTCGCCGCGATGCTGCGCGCAGCCGCCCGCACGGACGCGCATCCGAGAAGGGGAAGCAAAAGCAGAGAATCACTCTCCCTGCTCGTTTCTCTTTGTTCCTCTGCCCTTCTGTCCCCTTACTTTTACCTCCTGTCAATCTAGATTACCCGAGCAGATCCAGGCTAAATTTTGCAACTATCAGTAGTGATTAGAGTGAGTTGATTGAAATCGGATTATACAGGAGGACCTCTGCCTCCTCACTCAGCACGGGGGCCAGTACCATTTGCAAAATACTTATGCTTCACCGCACCGCATGAGAGCATTTGGAGCAGTCCATTTTTAAGAGAAACAGTGCAGTAAAAACAAGCCGGGCTGCGCTGCCTTTAAAAAGAGAAAAGGGAAAAGGGAGCCTGTTTTTAATAGCTGCATGAATTTACAGAGGGATGTTTCGAGCCGTTTCCGGATGGAAGAGTTTGCTACAGTCTCGCGGACTCACCATAAAGCATGGTATATCAAAGAGTTGCATTATGCACCTAAAGCGCTCTGTGTACCCGATTGCTGTTGCTCTCACACGGATCCAGTACAAGCGCAACTGCGTGGCATCTGAGCACCGCAAGTGTGAGAAGCATCATCCTTCCCCAGGGCAACACCTGCAAATCCTACTGCTGGTATCTGTGAAACTCACAATCTAATTCAAATGTGCTTTTTACAAAGCATATCATTAAATGTGTGAGAGAGTGACCTGCCTGAACCGTATTCAAATATATATATTCATTTATTTAAATACAAATACAAGCTATCACGTAAAAAGGTAGGATGTATTATAAAATTATAGTGCCATCATAAAACCGTGGCACTGAATCTTGAAAAGAAGAAAACAAAAATTAAAATACAAAAGGAGACCGGTGGAACAGAACAAGTAAGGGGGCGAGATGACAAAAACCAGTAAAAAATGTACAAAATTCAGTTAAGTCCAGCTGACCGTGAACATGACACACAGATGCAGTACGCATTACAACATACCGTTTTTCTAGGACTTCCTAAATAATAACTTAATATTATTATCTACTCATGATACAGACCTAGATTATGCTCCGAGCATCATCTGTCACTTTACACTCATTGTTTAATGTATTTGTATAAAGGCAATGAGTTTGTGATTCCACAAATTCAATTTGTGGATGGTCTGTAATTTGTTTTATTTGTATTAAAGTAATATTAAGGTCTTTTCCAAGGTGACAGCATAAACTTTTTATTCTGTTAAAAGAAACTCTAGAAACTGTTCACCCTGATTGGGACAGACAGAAAAGCAAAACACATGTATTTTCCAGTGGAAATAACCACCCAATTTCAAAATAATTACAGTCTTCTGCAGATTTGTAGTCCACTAACTATAAGAAGTTTGGTATACTCTGCTTTGCATATGATATTCATTAGAATGAAGGCTTGTATGCACACAGTTTTTTAATAGATCCCCCTGTTTTTAATAAGTCCAGTCAGTCTCACGGAGCTGAAGCACTATCCATTACTGGCTCATCAGCATCTTTAGAAGAATCTGTAGTCCTTTATTTGCATCTAGGAAATCAGCAGCCAATAAACTCCAGAAGCTGATGAAGTAGAATCATCTATTTGAGACAGTATGAATTACTGGGTAGTTTAACAGTAGGTTTTTCGTTTAAGAGAAACTATTCTACTGTAGATGTTCGAATATAATCCAGTAGACAGAAATCCTACAGCTAAGAAAACTGTAACTCACTTCAGGAAAAAAAAATAAATTACAAAAAATGCAACTATTAAATATTGTCCATACTTGAAAAAAAAAAGTTTCTAGCTTTTTCGAAAATATTGAGATATAGAATATCTTGGATATTACAGAACAAAATTCTGAAACATTGTACTCCTGTCTGTTGGCAGCCTTACAGGACTTGGGTTGTATAAATCACAGGTTAATACACATCCCAGGGAGGATGATGTTAGAAAACAGCAGGTTTGAACTTGCTTCCTTCAATGAAACTCAAAGTTGGATATGCATTTGTACCCATAAATTGCACTAGCACTTTTCACATCATCCTTTAAGCAAGGAGACGATTTGTGAAATACATATATTTTAAAATTTTCAGTGAAAACTACAAAGATCAATGTTAAAATACAAGGTCATGTATGTCCTTCTTTCTATTAATTAACCCAACCAGGTAGGAAAATTTGAAGATTCATATACAGGCATATGCACACCTGCATCTATCTTGTTAAATTATGCAGCACTTCTGGGTTACAGAGACTCTCCAAAATCTTATAACTGTTCTCGCATATGGAATCACTTTACTCAATCCCAGAACAACTCTGGCATTGATTTTCACCAGTGAGGCACATTCTTCTTGGATCCGTCTTTACATGAATCACGTATCACAGATAACTATTAATCCCTTTGTCGTTCATGCTGACCACAGAACCACTTGCCAGCAAGCCATTAACCAGTCACTCATGGTAACAGGTTAACAGATGCACAATGGCAAACAGAAGCTCAGGATTTATGCAGTTCCCATAGAATGATTTTCCCCTGTCTGGACAAGCTGTTGCAGCACCAGGAGAAGGCTCATTCAAATATCTGACATGTCAAGTGCTGACTGAAATAAGTCAGAGGAAATACCTCTGCTTCAGTCCTAATCACAGAAATACTTCAGAGTGATAATATTCTGTCTTTTCATACAGAAAGGATACATATTGCTTGTCTTGAAAAAGAAACTATAAATTTTAAAACCCGACACCTGAAAGGCAGAAAGAGTAAAAATTCCCTGAGGTAGCAGTGTAATTAAGTTAGCCAAGTAAAGGCCTCCCCCTTCAAAAAAGAAAAACAAAATATGAAAAACGCACAAGCCACAGATGGTAATGCACAAGCAATAGTTTTCAAGGCATAAAATGCCATAGAACAAAGCCCGTGAGTTAAAATTGTCTGGAGCCAAACTACAAGCCAGCCTTGAAGGCTTCAGCGCTGGTTACTGATTGGAGCTGCCTTCCATTCATCAGTGACACATAATCAGGAAAAGCTTTTTAGGTCATGCTTTTGTTCCTGCTAGAGGGATATATTTAAATGCACGGGATTCGACTTCAATACCAACGAAGACTATGGTCTTTTTCTATTGAAACATTTCTAATCTAAAATATGCTCATCACCAAAGAGAAAAGAGCGCGTATTTTATGAATATCCGTGTGCTATAGATCCCTGTACTTTCTATTAATATCACTGCAATAGATCCCTGATAAAATATAAATAACTTGTGTGAGATGAATACATTGTTTCATCTCATATAGAGTTTTGTTAGCAGTAGGAAACTGCCACTGAGAATCTTTTTCTATACTGACAAAATATCAATACAATATTTATACTATGCATGCATACTTATTGATACATATGTAACACAGGCAAATATCACAACAGAATTCCTACACGCTTTGATATCAATTTATTACCTCCCTCTCTCTGACTTTGACCATACAATGATAAAATAGGTGCAAGTAATAAAGTAAAAAAAAAAATCCCACAAAAAAGACGTTAATTCTGAGAGGAACAAACCAGATGAAAATGACATAAGTAAATGCAAAGAGATTTCAAGGCTGTTCTGCAACTAGTTAGAAAAATGACTTGAGAAGCTAATTTGCTTTCAACGGATTGAGAATCAAGCAGATATATTAAACAGTCAACACTTCTTCCATTACTATATCGTTATTCTCTGTAATTCTCCCAATTCCAATGGAGCGGAACTAGTAAGTTGATGTCAGCTGGAGCAACCTGAAGAACCGTCAACAGACTTGAACCTGTGGGTTTTGCAATCTTTGCTGAATCTGCACTACAGTCAATATCTAATTGACTAAGGAACTGGGCTGAGAAAAGTCTGCCTACAGCCGATTCCTGGGCAGGGGGGCCCTGAAGAGTACAAATCCCATTTTAGTCCTGGGAAGGGGAAGAAATAGCACAAACCCGTATACATAAACCAAAAGAAACATTAACTTAAATAGGCTATGTAGCATAAATGAGGCTGCCCCTGCGGTAATCTCAGTTCTACTTAATAAAATTACCCGCAAATAAATTAAAAGGTCAGAATTTCTGGGCTTCTCAGAATGCTAAAGGTAAGCACCTCCACGTTCCATGCTTGCACAGACAGAAACAGTATGAAGATATACATTCATGCATTTATAAAGGCATAAATTTCTACTTCCCAGTGGAATTTTCACAGTTTCTACAGTTTTAATCTATCATACATGTATCCCCAATGAAACAATTGAGTTAGTAAGTCCATTTAGATGCCAACTTACAAACACAAAGTGAGTCACCACAGCACAGCAGAAAGCCAGCACATCTCTTCTGAAAGTCTAAGTATGTTGTATGGACATATGCTGTCCATACATACGTATGGACAGGATGCTGTGTAGTACATGCCCATTGTGGCACACACCGCGTACCAAGCTCTCGTCCAGCTCCCACAGCACTAGGGCAATAGCATCCTCTGGAAGAACTCTATCTGCATAGCTATACTCAATTTTTGAATGATTTGGGCTCAAATAAAACTGTGGATGATTGATTGCCTCCAATAAATGCGCTGAGGTTCAAATTCCAGTAGTTGGACAGGTGAAACAAAAGGTATACGACTGGACAGACATCCCTGCAGCAGCGTGGTAACTTTCTGTGGTGAAAGACTTAAAACTACAAGAAACATTACCAATGAGATGTTAAGCAGTCATTAGAAACAGTTCTGTTTCAAATATACTGTCTAGACATATTAAGCAAAAAAAAAAAAAAAATCTTTTGCAGAGAAATTAGTGACTTTATTCCATTCTGAAAGTTTAAAGATATAAATATAGTTTGTTATATTAGTACATAACACAAAGTTATCCTACAATACTGTCACCTGTGTAGAATGGATTAGATCAGATCTGACCCTACATACTGTGCTAATAAACATAAACTTTGTCCCATACAAACAAGCTGGAAACCAGCTGGTATTCAAGTTTTCTCCTGCTTCTTAATATTAAATCAGTCCACAGAATTTTTGAGCAGCAGCTGCTCATGGCTTGCCAGACATGTGCTCGAGTAAAATGAACTAAATTTATTCCCTCACACAGAATGATTTAGAAATACTGAATTTTACTTAAAGCAGCTAATTTAGTGCCAACAGGATGCACTAAAAGTTCCTACTGCAAAAAATAATGAATTAAAATACAATAAAGGTTGAAAGCGTAGATGCTAACAAGACTAGAAAGTCTAGAAATTAGCCCTGTTCTATGTAGGACCTGTGGTGTAATTTTTAATTCCAGAGGACACAAATCTAAATCCAGAGGACACAGAAGGTTCTCATCAGATGAACAATGCTGAACAATAAACCTAGAATGACAGACATAATCTGCACATGTTCATCGTGCATCATCTCTTTTCTGAAGCTGCATTTCTTATACAGTCACTGCAACATCCAATATTTTTCCCATCTTTAATGAGCATATTTTCAGAAGATGCTTGTAGAGGAAGGTTCTATTGTTATTCTCATTTGATAGGTGGAATATGATTTCCAGATGAGTCCATTAGTTAATGAGGACTCTAGCCTAAGACAGTTCTGGTCTGATCCTTCCAAGAATTTAACATTCAGTAATACTTTCTGTATTTAGAGCACACTTGTGGACTTCCGTTGTATTGCATACTCAGCAGTTCTGCAAATAAATCTTGATCACTTCAATATGGAGATCACAGAGTTGTTTTAAGCCACGTACTTCCAAATGGTGGTACAGAAGACACTTAGAGAATGATCTGAGTCTCTGACTTAAACAAAATATCCAGCCTTGCCAAGAGCCAAACAAGCACCAAATCCATTTCTGTCTTATCCATAAAAACTGTCCTCTCTTTTCCTGTCCTACATTCACTTACTGAGCTCCAACTTCAGCAACAAAGTGATGCCTCACATCAAGAAAATTGATTTTATCTTTTTTTTCTGAGTATCAGCCATCCAGTCACAAACATAGCTGCGATCTTAGGAAAAAGACTATGTGGTTTGTGGTCTTTAAATGCCGCATTGTGGTGTACACACACAACTGTAGCGCGTTTCAGCTGTCAAATAACTGACTTCCTAATCTCAACACTTTGTAATGCAGAGGTTTTCCTTTTTTTATTTGTTATAAGTTTTAATAAAATTCCCAGCACCATCACCACCAGAAACCATATGAATGTATGGAATGATTTTGATTGCAACAAGCTTCGTGGTACTGCCCACAACTGTCCTCAGTTCAGAGCTGTGGCTGAAACAGATGCAGGTTGCAAGAGTCATTTCAATTTGGCTCCTCAAAATAAGCAGACACTGGAATTAACGTGTCTGCTCTCTAGATATAAAACAGAAATAACAACATAACCTGGCAAAGAAATGTTGTAAATTTGCTCATTAAAGTTCATGAAGCAATTAGATGAACATTATAGAAGACTGCACTGCTTAATGAAGATCATTAAAGAAAAGCCTTCGTACACATAACACAGGAACCTGTGACACGGGCTGCCAAAACATAATTGTTATTCTTTACATAGGCCAGGCCCTCAAAAAGGGTAAGGCACACTGTCCTCTGCTCACTGATACTGGAAAGATACTGCAGCTCAGACAATGGTCCCTCCTCCTGCTGTCCCCACCAGCTCCGTATGTTGGTGGTCATCTCGTCCCTGCTACCAAATGACTTGCGACTGCATGGCCCTGCTCCCAGGCTCCCCTCCATCCTCCTCCAGCTCCCAGCCTCCCTGTCCCTCCCGTCAGCCCCAGCCACCGGCGCTGCCACCGCCCCGTTCAGACAGCCGAATGCGGGACAGTGGTGGACTGACAACTCACTCTAAGCAGATCCCTACAGCCTATTCCAAATCACACTTGTAACTAGGATTTCTCAAAGGATCAGCTTATGTCCTCTAACTTAATTCCGAACTGCTGCTTCTGGAATGGAGACCACAGTCGTAGAAAACCTCCAAGTCGCACAATTTCAGAGCTGATGTGTATGGGATGAAAGGAGAAGCTGGGTAGCGAGGTGAGAAGGCTGCCACCATGCCAGCAAAGCCCAGCAGGCAGGGAAGGAAATGGGATGGATTTACAAAGAGACAGAATCCCCCTAACTACAAAGCTGTGAAACCAACCAAAACCAAGGTAACTCCGAGTTTGATTTAAAATGAATTCTTCAGTAGATGTCATAAGGTTACAAACATAATTCGTATTTTCAAAATGTCTTATCTGAGATACTTCAGCTGACTCAGGGATTATGTTTCTCAGAACAGGAATAAATTAAATGGATATTAATAACACACAGTATCAATTTCCAACAGTTAGTTTCTAAGGTAGGTAGGACAACAAGCTTCTTTCCATATTTGTCCTGTTCAGCAGTACAAAGAACAAACATAAAGGTTTCATAATAATGCAGAAAAGTGTAAAAAAAAAAAAAAAAAAGAGGGTCACCAAAAGAAATGGAAAACAGAAAATATCTATGATTTTTACAAGCTTTTGCGTGATGCTTTAGAGGTTACTGAAAAGTTCACATTGGATATTTATAAGTAGAAAATTAATGACACGCTCACGGCAAAGGAAAGCTCAAAGAGTATGTAAATGTAATATTTCAGTGGTATTTCAGTTCATTGCATATAAGTAATAATTGAAGTACTAAAAATATGCAAAGAACTGAGATGTAATACTTGGTGAGTGTCATGTACTAAATTGTATTCAAAATCACAAAGAAAAATAATCAAAAGCATCAATCAATAATCAATGGTAAACCCAATTCAGGCCTTTCTGTGAAAGAAGGAAATGTACTACATGTTAAGAAAGGTATCAATTACTGAAGTAATATATTAATTCTAAGAATATTTTGATAAAATTTCTCAAGCCTTGGTGAGCAATAGGAAGTCTGTGATGTATGACTTTTTGCAAAACTATTAATTTCTTCTACATGCCTGATAAATTTTGTGAAATTCTTACATAAGGAAATCAAAAGTACAGTAAGTACACTATAAAACCTACTGCCCCAACCCTTTTGTATGCACCTCTCATCCAAATATATTCACATTAAATAAATGCTTTTCATTGCATTTTGTTATTTGAATAGTTGGGCAATATCCTTTACTACAACTTACTGACATAATGACTTGAATATTTTCCTTTTTATTTTTCTGTTCTTTGTCTTATGACTACTCCAACAATTCCGTCAGAACATACACACAAAAAGAAGCTACGATGACTCATTTGAAGTATTTTATATAACAAAACAACAGGAACATTGTACACACATAAGCAAAGTCATGAAAGAGTAGAAAGGTGCTTGGGGAAACAAAAATTTATTTTAACTTTTTCTTTACTTTTAACACTAATTAAATACACCATCAGACGATACTGTTTTCCTGTGGCCATCTCTTGCATTGATTGAAAACTCACTGACTGAAAAGCCAAATACGATAGACTACAGCAATAACAGAGATAATAAAACCTTCAGTTACACATTGAATGTTTGAAAAGGACAGGATGCTGAATTTATTCAATGTTCAATTGGTTTGGTTTGGTTTTTTGGGACCAGATACAGCGTATGCGAACTCAGCCTTCCTACAATTGGTTGGATTTTCTTCTCTGTTGTTATTAGACAACATCAGCAAGCATCTCAAGCTCCAGTTGCTAAAAATGAGCACTAAAGTTTAGAGCAGTGATATTCAAAATCACTGCTAGAACCGTGCAAGCCTTTCAGAGAGACAGTTTCATTGTAAACTCACACAATGTCGTACTTTAATCAATGAAATCATCAGTGAAAAGCCAGTACAAATCAGAATCTGTTCTACCATGTCACACCGTTCCTCAGGGACAAGCAACATACTGTGAAGCAAGGATTTCAAAACAAAAATGCTCTGAAACAAAGATGACAATATTTGCCGTCTCAAAGACCGTGCATCAAGAAAGTTACTGGCTTGTACAGCCTTTTTTGATCTCAGCTTTCTCATGCTTATTTATATTTGCTATAAACAAGATGATATGATGGGGCTGTATCTGTGCTTCTCATGTTTTCACATCTACGCGCAGGGAAGACAGCAAGTGTGGTGTGAGCGGCCAGTCCAGGACAGATCAAGGGAAAACACCTGGCTCTGGCTTATAGTACCTTTGCAGTTAAAGTCAACAGAGGTACTGAGGAGAACAGGCAGAAATAGGGGACAACGAAAAGGTAATTAAATAAAAGTTCAGCTTGTCCAGGTAATATTTATGTAGTACATACAGAGATTATCCTCCTGGGCTGCCCAACACAATCCAATATAATCAAAAGTATTGTACTGGAAAAAGGCCACAAATTACATCATCTTTCATGCACCGAATTAAATGTTGCAGCAGCAGAGCGAGCTCAGGAGCATATCTCGGGCACTGATGGCTGAAAGCGATGGGGACCAGCACGTGACAGAACGATGTCCAGCAATTTATGGTGCCTGTTAACAGGAGTGCGGGGTCGTGAGTGGTGTGAGAGAGCGGTCCCCTGAGCTGAGAGAAGAGCCAGTGGGACAGACCACCTCTGCAAACCAAAAGGGTTTATGTGAACAAAAAAGAATGGGAGAGAGTCTTATAAAGCCCATAACCTAACACAAACATCTCTGTCTCCACATGGTCCACAATATGTAACACTGGGGCTGCAATATATCTTAAATTTAGGCTGGTGAAGAGGCGGCATCACTCCCATCTCCTCCTCCTGCACAGGGAAGGCCATGTCCCACCTTGGCGCTGCCAGGCCACGGCCTCGGGCAGGCAGGAGGCAGTCAGTGACCACAGTGGCAATGGCCTCTCATAGGGCCTCTCCTCTGTCCTCCTTCACAGCAAAACGCAGCCACCAGCAGCCTCGAAACCAATTTGACAAAATGTGTGAACCCCAATATTCACATTGATCTCCAAGACTTTAAAGCGACATGTGTTTGGAGACGGGTTCACCTTGCACATTGGGGGCCACAGGTTCCTACATCTCTAAGACTACCTGAAAGGAGGTTGTGGCAAGGTGGGGATCAGTCTCTTCTCTCAAGTAACAAGTGATAGGATGAGAGGAAACAGCCTCAAGTTGCACCACAGAATGTTTAGATTGGATATTAGGAGAAATTTCTTCACTGTAAAGGGTTGTCAAGCAGTGGAACAGGCTGCCCAGGGAAGGGGTTGAGTTGCCATCCCTGGAGGTATTTAAAAGACATGTAGATGTGACACTTAGGGACATGGTTTAGTGGTGGACTTGGCAGTCCCTCCACAAAACCAGCACAAATAAATAAATATAAAACCCACAAGATTGGCTGTACCACACCATTTTTTCATCCTTCTCTTTTGGACAACCTTTCACTATGTTTGATTCCCATTAGGCAGATAATTAATAGAACTAGCTCATCTTCTGAATCTTTTACACGACCTGCAGTGGGCCAAGTCTTGCACATAAATGTTGCTCTTAGAAATAGTAAAATATCCAGTTCCAGTCAAATCTGTGGCTCCCAGATTAATTAAATAAAAACAACATGAAGATTATATTATGTAATACATTTAGCTCACATTTAAAACTGGGAAGGTAAAAGTTAAAGGACCCACTTATTTCCAAGTCAGGTAAAAACACAAAAACCTTGAAAAAGTTGTATACAGAATTTACTGAAAAAAAAACACATAATCACAGAATATGGGAAAAGCATTAGTAAAGAAAAAGAAAGCTATTTTAACTGAGGTAGTTTCTGGACAAAAGTGGAACTAGAGAAGCAATAAATGAAGCAAGATGTTTCTACTGAAAATAGAGGTATCAATGTCTGGTGTAGTAGACCAAGTTCTGCGCACAAACCCATAAACAGAAAAGATTATGAAACGTGAAGATGGTGAGGGTTATTGCTAGCAGTCTGGTTATAAACTCTGAAATAGACTACGCAGAGGCGAGGGACAAGATGAAGCATCTGACTGCATTTCAGCAGATGTAGAATAAATAGGTCACTATTCCCGTGAAGATAAGAATTTTCACTACTCTATAACAGATCAAAGTTTGCTAACACTACTTTCAAACTATTTATTTCCAAAAGCAACACCGAGCCCAAGAGCATTCCTTCTTTCGCATCATGCCTCCAATGCCACACAGCACGCTCCTTCCTCCTTGGCCACGTGTACGCACTTGAACAGAGATGCAGGATTGCAAGTGCATCCTGACGGGGTTTCTTCAGCTGTTAAACAAATAGTAGCTCAGCAAAGTGAAGCAGCAGAGTGGTTCCATCTAGAGGAAGAGTGTGTAAAAACTACTCATCCCTGATGACTAGCTATTTTTAAATGGGGAATAGGCATAAACCATTAATACAGCATGCTCGGCATAAAGGGCCTGCTACCTGGTGTCATAGCTCCATGAATAAGCTGTTTCTTACAGTAGTATGTGCTTGGTTGAACTGGACAGAAAAGATAATGTTGTAACCATCAGGGTTATTAACATCTACATCCTGGACAGTTCTGGCAATATCTGCACCCACAAATAATGTTAAAGTAGGTGTGACTAGGAATGCCATATAAAAGATCTCTGCAAGTGAGCTTGTTCACTGAGGTGTAAATTATATGCTCAAACCAATGCAAACCAAAACATCTCCTCCGCTCCCAGCCCTAATTTCATTTCATCTTGCCTTGACTAGCAAAACATTTTAAGGACTCCACAAAAGCTTCTTTTTCTGCTACACATAAAAGGCACATTAATCCATTACTTAAACAAAATGGGTTCTTTCAGCTCTTTTAGGATGAAACAAAAAACTGACCTCCTTTCAATAATCTTGTTTGGCCTCTTCCAGCCTATCTTGACCCTCTCTGTTTCTTGTTTCATTCACTAACCAACACCTACCTCTTCCTTCAACATTCCTGCTGAAAGGGTACGTTTAATCACACCAGAAACATTGTGAGACTTTTTCCAGAAGAGCTTCCGCTCTTCAGCATTCTTGCTGTCTTCAGCACTTCACCCAACCTATTTTTTCAGTTCAAATCTAAAAGTATTTTTTTATTTTCCCCTTATTTCCCTTTTAGAAAGTTATTAATTTTGCTATTCCAGTTCAGTATAAAGATAGTAGGAAAGACATTAAACATGGCAGTCTTCCTCAGAGAAGTCACGAGACTCAATTAGTCCCTTAAGACAGCCAGTTAATTTATCATGACTTTACAGTCTCATAAAATTGTTATGGAATGCCAACTCATCAGAAAATGTATTAAAATTGACAAGAATACTTAAATTTTTCCTCCACCACTGAAGTCAGTAAGCATTGTACCCAAAGCCTTTACACCCAAGAAGAGCAGAAAGAAAAAGCAAAAGTTGAAGGGAAAAAATATAGTCAGGAGAGAAGACAAGAAACCAAACCAATAAAAGATTAAGAAGAAAGGAGAAAAACATTTTTACCAAGTGAGGACAGCAAAGCTCACTGTGTATGAAGTGGGAGAAAAGGCAGAGGGTAGAAAGACTGTGAGCCGAAAAGAAATGAAGGAAGAAAATTGGTTATATTTTACTTGCTTATTTTTAACAAATACTCTTTTTTTCAGGTTTCGTAGAAAATGTACTTCTGCACACATACTTGTGCAGCAGGATTTTCCCTCCATCAAAGAATCGCAGCTCTGTGGAAAGGAAGCACCTCAGGCCTCTTTCCACATGATTTGTCCGCAGCCACAGGATGAATCACTGGCGGGTCCGGAGACAGAGGTTACAAGTCCCGATTCCCACTTATTAACTCCAAGAGACTAATAATAGATTATACAGTGCTCTAAGTACATGACTTTTTACAAATTTGCAACTTATTTTCATGAATATAATACAGGTTTCAGAAAACACATAGCCTTTTTAAGAAGAACTGATTTAAAATACAGCTTCAGAAAACTCTAACATTAAAATAATATGCATAAAATCAAAGTCAAGGGTGCTACGGGTATAGGAGGAGGAGGTTATGAGGGAAGCAGACTGGTTTCACAAGTCTGAGATTTTCTTGCCAGAAACAATGCAAACAATGTCACTACTTTGATATACCCAAATTAGCGGAGGGTACACAAAATAATGCCCTGGTTTAACAATTAGTGATAGTATTACCAATGGAAATATGAATTCAGCCTTAACAGATGAGGATAGAAGAAAATAACTAAAACGGGGTTCTCTAATTCTGAATTTCAGTATATTTAAAATTGTTACTGCTATTGACTTGAAATTTTAAATATTTTAAATCTATTCTTCAAGCAGTTACATTACGTACAAAATGAAAGAGAACAGGCCCTTATTGCATATATTTTCACAATATTTTATCCACCAGCCATATTGTTATATAATTGTACTGCAGAATGTACAATGAGCTATAGATGTTCCATTTAATTCTCCTTAATGTAAGAAAGTTTCTCATAAGAAGCCCCTTTTGCTAGTTAATTAAATTCAAAGGTTGTACCTAGGGAATGCAACAAGAAGAAAGAATTTAAAGAAGAGGGACAAGAAAATATAGTCTTATTTTCTTTCTTTAAACAGTGGCATTGTGGTCCAAACTCTGTGCTAGTAAATTGGAACACAATCATTTAAACACACCCACAGGAATCGAAAATAAGAAATTATGACCACCTAATACATAAAAGGGAAAAACCAAAACAATTGGAGAAATGTGTGAAGTTTCACTTGGAAGGACTGGAGCCGCAATGGAAAAAGTTGAGCTTCAGTAATACTCTCCAACATACCGAATATAGGCTGTTAGACGATTGTAGCAGAGTAAATGCAGACAAAGGGGATTTATTTCCCCTTAATTCAGGCAATGCAAAGTTTGTTCTAGTTTTTCTCATAGATATTTAAAATACAGAAAGTATCCCCAAAATCCAGAGATTATGAGTAGCTCCGTAACAGTTTTATGTCAGCCATACTCACCCAGTACTGAGGATAGGGCAGTCACTTAAAACAAAGGACTAATTTCGCTAGTCCAGCCAATTCCTTTAAGGTGTATATATACCATGCTTATGCTAAAATCTGTCACTTAGTTCTTATCATCAGAAACCCGCAACTTCCTTACATTTTCTTTCCTTCTTCCCAGCATATTGTTTTTCTGCCCACAATACACGAGGAGAATCGTGGAGGTAAACCCTGATTATAACAACAATTCATCAACAGCTGCCTTAACCTGCAACTTCTGCTTGCAAAAAGACCAAACTTCCACTAAAACTGACAACAGCAGCAATGGAGAAAAGAAGAGGGATAGAGGCAAGGCTAGGGTTGACGGCACAGGACTATTAGAAAGTCAGGTCAAAGAAACAGCCCTGGCAGGTGAAGTCCTGGGAAGGGAAAATACAAGACTGGGACTAATGTCAACAGAAGGAAAAGAAGTTTGCAAATGTGAAGCAAGATTTCTGCATGTCAAAACCAGAGAAGCATGGTAGAAAAGACAAAAAAAAAAAAAAAAAGGTAGCTATATTAGGAAAAAAATAAGCCCATAAATCAGCAGTGAAGAAGAGATAGGCAGGTAGCGAGCAGAAGGAACGAGAAGGACAGCATCTGCTATGATAAAGAACGGTCTGGTGAGAAACATGATTAAGTGATAGATGGAAAAGATTACAATCTCAAGAGGAACAGACAGAAAACCCTAGTCCACATCTAATAACACCAAAAAAGAGAACATTCCCTCAGGAGGTCTGAGATATCCTCCAGACACAGGCACAAAAAGCCTGCTGTCTGGATCCTGCTTGCTGCTGCAGGCAGAAAGCTCTCCAATTACAGTCCCCACCATTAAAAAAGAAGCATCTTGAAACAAAACCATACCGAGGTCCTTAATTACATTAAACTAAAATACACAGTGCAAAGCCATACCATAAATTTCACTACTAATCTTTAAATAAAGTTTATATTGTTTTGGAATGCATTTTTTAAGGTGGGTTTTCTTTTTGAATATTGAATTGTAATAGTCCTTTGTTAAGGATTAGAGTCAGAGTAATGAATATTTGCCTTCCAGACATCATCTCCATGCTTTATCAAATTAGAGATATATATATCTGAGAAAAATCTTTAAAACATTAGCTCAGACTTATTCTGAATAATCCTTACAGCCAAGCAAAAAAAGACACTTGATAATTCTAAAAAAAAAGGGGGGAAAAAAGCAAAAAGTCAAAAAGTCAACAAGATGAGTTTTCAAACTGCTAAATAAATATTAAATACAATGTTGGGAAATCCAGACAACTGAAGACTTTAAGCTGTTATTAAAAAAACCAACAGATTCTAGCCTACGGCTCGCCTATCCAGATTATCATATGTTGGCCCTCCTGGCTACAGTCACCTACTTCTTGTTGTGCAGCTGTAAGGGTAGCAATAAACATGCACTGTGCCAACATGTTTTGCAGCGCACCAACGTGCTCAATGCACTTGGATTCGCCTGTCTTGTACGCTTCAGTGACTGGTGACTTCCAGCTAAGCGTTAGGTTACTTCCAAGTTCGCTATCTTAAAGAGTCTTTCAAGAAACTATACGGTCTCTCCTCCTGTATCTGTCATTGCTTTCACTTGCCATGGATAAAAAGTTCAGAGTCAACCCCTATTATATTGCCATATATGCAAGTTTTTCAGTCTGGCAGTATGTTGCACCGCTGCAAATGAGACCACTCATAGCAGTAAGAGGAGACAGTACGTACAGTCAGGCAGTGTGGTTGACAGCGCATTGCTCTGTTCAGAAATGTACAGACTCTGGAAATATCTTGGACTCTGTGTTCAAACAGCCTTCATTTCCAAACACTTCCAGGAAGAACAGCAGAGAGCTTAAGATAGTACAAGATTTCCGAGTGACTTCCATCAGGGTGCAATTTCTCCTGAAGGCTGGACCAACAGGTGGATGGACTGGACTAAAGTTTGGGAGCTGAAATAATACTGGTCAGTCTTCAGGCTCCAGTGCTTTTAGATGTTCTGTGACATGCTGGAAGAGTCGTGAAAACGTTTTTGGGCAACATACAATTAGTACTAACATTTCAGACTCCATATTCCAACAAAAAATGAGATCATCCACTGGAAGAACTCCACAGACCTGCTCCCCCATACTACCCCAAATGGATCCCATTTGACAAATGGCATGACCCCATCCCACAGACAAGACTATAGGAGTAAGGTGAAGATGTCATTTGGAATTATCTCCAGCTTTTGCCATGAAAATGTCCAATATAAGGGTCTTTATTTCTGGAATTGAGTATTCGCATGCAGTCGTAAGGCCCGTATGACACACCCTACCACTAGAAACTGCAGATTATGACACACATATTGCATTAAATGGCCCCCCCATTGCCCTGATTACCCACCCACAGACAGAAATTCTCAGAAGAGGAAGGAAAAGAGAGGAAACGGCGAATGCAGGCAGTACATGGTGCTGTGCTGAAGGAAGAGTTGATTAGGAAAACCTGGGGGGAACACCTGAGCCAAATTTAATCTTGTTAACATTGTGTGGTCTGCACATCACTCAATAGCAGCAAAACCTGGAGAGAAGGTAAAGATGGACACAGTCCATCCAGGCCTTCAACTTTATCCCTGCACACAGATGCAGGACTAATCTCTCTGCATGAGAGTCTAACACGCAGGAGATCGCAGAAAGGAGCAACGTAAGAATACAACCACCTTCTCCACCAATAATGCTGCTCCTCCAAAGAAACCACATGAGCTCACATAATTAATTGCAGTGATCTGTCTATTTCTGATGCAAAAGACCGTCCAAGGGATTGATTATCCCTACGACCTGCACAATTTGTAGGACCTGGACCAGAAAGAGCTGCATTGGTTGCAAAACAAGAGTCAGTTAGGTTTGGTCATACGTTTTTGGATACGTAAAGTACAATATCTTAAACTCCCCCCAAAATAAGAAAAAACACCACCAACTTCTTAGACTTCTAAGTTGGATCATTCACCACTACAATTCATAAGCAACTTAAGAACTGTAAACTAATAACCCAGAATAAAGTCTGATGTTTTTCCCCAATGAGTCAGCCGTTAATAAAAAGGGTCATATCTTGGCTCACTTTAATTTCAGTGCTTTCATCCCAAAAGAATCACACAGTACAACCTCAATTAGCCCAATGCCGTGGGGAGTACCAAAAAAATTCAATAATAACGGGTTTGGATAATCAAGGATTCAAACAACAGAGAGAATTTTCATTGTAATTAAGTTATTTGAGAACACGGTCATCTTTCACGTAATGGGTTCGGACCAAAAAGATCAAGGGCAAACTCCATTTCACCTACCCTACGTAAGACGGAGCAACCTTCTTTTTTGTAAACAGTGAAGTACCCGGAATACCAGAAGGCCCGGCAGCATTGCACAATGCCCTTTACACAACAAGTATCACAAAATAAGGTGCAAACCTTAGTACTTCATAAGACATTCACTGAGCATCTTTCTCTCCGGTACCCGCAAACATCCAACAAATGACGGGGTTCATGGAGTTTAATGTGTCTAGTCGGAGACTAAACCCAATTAGATGTCATGGTGGTTCACAAACGTGTATTCTGACACCTCCAGGCTGTGAAAGGTACTTTGCAAACAGGCAAATATTCTGTCTAGATAATATTATTCACTGTGGCTGATGCTACTGTTAAGTAACAATAACAAGGAGAAATGAAAGGGTGGGTGAGGCACCTCAAGAGGTTATTATTTTCATATGCCCTAACCTCCCCTGGCATGAGAGAGCAAACAAGTAAGAGCTGCTTTCAATGTATTCATATTTCAATTTCTGCACAACAGTGGGAATAGCTATATATCAAATAAGCAACTGCATAACTGGTGTCGAAGTCTTTATTTTATATTGACTTGATGGTTAAAATTAACTACGCATTGGGTTTTGCATAATTTATGTAAAATACTGTACTGCTCTAACCCCGAGCAAAGACCTCATCTGAATCTCCATGCTCCTGCCTGCTGCTTACAGAACAGTATCAACTGTTGCACGAGTAAGAACAAAACACATCCAAAGTCAAATTAGCTGTGCATAACAACTACGACCACACGCACACTTCTAATCGTTTACGTCTCCGCACTATATTCTGAAGAAGAGATTTGTTTTCTTTTTAATAGTTTTATTCTCTCCACCAATGCCCTATACAAACTTTGACTTAGATCACACCTGTTTACGACCTTGCTTGTTCTGTGATCATTGTTTAAGCGTTGGGCAAAAGAGCTTTCTATGACACAGAGAAACACACAGCGATCCTGACAACAGAACTATTTCTCCTGATATATTTGCTCTTTTCTCGTGCAACAAGCTACAAGCTGCTTGTTGCGAACGCTCAGCAATTTCCACTTGCAGCTTAGCCAGATCGTTTCAACCTCCTGTTTCTTATCACGTCTATCTGACAACTGAACAGCAGAATAGAAACGGAATGTTAAAACGTAAATGAATTACTTAGGAGATTATCACGTCAGCTGAGTATAGTTCAGACATATTTCAGCTAATAGCCAATCTTTTTCATTACTAATACTTAAGCCTTAGCGCTGGCCTTCCTTGTGGAATTTATTAGAGACAGCCATTTTGCAATACAGAGCAGACTTATCATACCAGAGTACTGAAATACCCTGTTCTGCAAAGCAAACAAACCACGCAAACCATTAGGCCACACTTCTGCCACTGTGCTACTGCTCTTTTGCAAAAGAACTACCTCACAAGATGATTTTTATGCTCCTCAGGGTCTTTCCAAATTTTTTTGTGCCAGTCCATAATTGCTTATAACTTCAACTGATTTTCAGTTATCCTATATGGATAAATAGAGATGTCCTTTTCTAATGACTCCATTTACGCAGAGCTACTAGGAAGAAAAAATACACAATTTAAAAAATAAGTCAGAAGGGTCAGACTTCCAGTCTTTTAACACTGCAGGTTATTTTGAAATAAGATATTTTCTTGATATGAACAAGTTCTGAAAAAATAGTCGAGAAAAAGCTCATACCTATTAAAACAATCCTTGTGTCTCTGTGCTGTAAAAACTTATTTCTCAGATACTTACTGCTCTGGTTGGTCACTCAGACATACATTACAATACCTGCCTGAGGTATACCGTACCATCTAATATATTAGGAGTTGAACATACAAGTTAGCATCATTCTAATACAAACGAAAACTTACATAGGAAACCCGTACTCGCCGTCGGTGCACCAGCCCACAGCACTGCATGAAGAGGACAGCAGACAACAATCAGTGTACGCTTTTCACCAAGCTTCGGTCATTCCTGTCTCCTCTGAGACACTGTCCATCTCTCCTCACTTTTCAGCCCCAGGTGCAAGGAAACAGGTAGAAAAACAGTCACCCTCCAGTTCCCAAGCTGTCCTTTTAAATTATCTTGAAGACAGATGAAACTTACTTTCTCTGAGTAAATCAATCTCTTCCGTTTCAGATGATTAAAAAAAAAAAAAAAAAAGGGCAGAAAAAACCAACAACAAAAACCCAGAGGCACGTCTTTATTTCCTCAGCATCCAGTTACTACAAAGCAAATTCCGTATTCATGTACATCTTTTACTACACGTGGCGTAAGGTTTGTATCAACCATTCTGAACTTAGGAAAGACAGAAGATGTAACAGGATCTTTATATCTCAGACTACTGCAACACCCGGCTTTCCGAAGGTCTCTTGCTGCTGCTGCTGCCGCTGCTGCTGCTGTTATTGCTGCTGCTGCTATTACAGCTTTCTTCCCAATGCACAAACCAGCAAGAGCATCCTGGCTTCAGTGTTACCTCTGTTCTATCTTGGGCATATCTGATTTGTTATTTATCCCTTCCCAACAGCCTGAAAAAATGACGGAGTCTAGACTTTAATTCACTCTGGATTCTCAAGACTACAGAACCACCCTCCAAATAGTCAGATGCTTTGTCTGGCGATACGTGTTTCACATGAATTGTAGGCAGGACTGCTGAGTGGCCTTACTACCTGACTCGCATCAGAGGCACCGTCTCCTCTGCTGATACTGTTTACAAAAAGAACTTGAGAGAACATCAAAACTCAGAATACACACTTAGACTTTGAGATTAACACTTTCTTTTTTTTTTCTCTTCTTTTTTTAACCTAAACCACTGACAGAGCTAATTAAATACTTGGATAATTGAGACTTATGGATAATGATTTTGAAAAGATAAATATAATGAAAAATTATTATCCTTAAAGCAATAAGGGGACACATCTGAAATCAGGTCAGATGAAATTAACCTGTTTACGATCACAGTTCATCACTCTTCTTCTGGGAGAGACTGAATATTCCAGTACTGAAAAGGCTTAATAGCTATATCATATCTTAAAATTAAATCCTTCAGTACTTTATGGCAGTGGTCTAAGAGTCTCAAATGTCTCCAGTACTGTACATCTCCGGTCAGATGAATATATGATTCACTTACTTTTTTAACACTGAGGCAACATTAACTCTTTCACCTCCAGCATTTTGCTAAATAATAGGATACACAGTATGCTTAAAATAGTAAAATAAGGGGACCAATATATTGCTTTTAAAAGATAGACATAAAGGCAATTTTCTTTTTAATTTCATGATTGAGTTTATTATTAAAACCTGCAATGAAAAAATTAGAGATTATACGAGATATTTCTACCCTGTCTTTATGTAGGCTGCGTGATGATGGATAATGAAAGGGTTAAATCTTCTCAAAAGGGTAAAGAAAAAGAAGAGGGTGCTCCTTAGAGACTGGGTTGGCTTCCGCGCTTGAAAGCAGAGACTCCAAAGGCGGCAAGTTATCTGTGTGTAGACAAAATGGTAATGGGTCCACAAACTGGCTGAACGGTCAGGAGAGAGTTTTATTCCAGTGGAAGATAATAAAGGTCCACCCACAGACGCAGGAAGCCCTCTCACTCTGTGTGGAAATCACATAACTAAGAGTTAACATTTACAAGCCCAAGGTCTGGCAACTACAACTCAATTTAGGCACCTAGCTCCTGCCAATTTCAAGTACATTTTTTTCATACGCAATTTCCCTCTTTAAAAAAAAAAAAAAAATCAGCAGTGTTAAGCATCTATGTGTCTTTGGGGACCAAAATGCATATTTAGCCATTCAAATATCACTAGCTTGACTGGTTTGGGATTATTTTTGGTAGGATTTTTTCCAGACCACCTAACAACCAGCAGTCCCTATAGTCACCAGTAGGTCTTTCTAAGCCAAATGTACTTTTGCTGTAAAGCCACAATTGCTAGTGAAGATGCATTGCTGATATCTCATCTCAGCTGGACCTGCAGATGCTCTCAGCATCTTAAAAAAATATAATAAGACTAATACAATTAAAAACAGGAAATTGTGGATGTAAGGGCATAATCTATACACCTAAATCTAAGTTAGCTTTATTTTACCTCCTATAGAGGTAATGATTTATCTTTAGCTGAAGGACAGAAGCTGATACTTCACAACGACATATAAAGAAGTGTCCTTGTAACAATTTCACAGTCCAAAAGGAGTATAACGGACAAATAAACAATGCAGACCATTCATCTCTTCAGATCAGGACTGTTTAGAGTTATTCTAACAAAACCATTAATAATTATAGCAATAATGACAACTAGCATTCGGTAGTCAGGACATACTGAACATTACCATGAAAAAAAGAATCACTTGTTCAAAACAGCTAATCAAATAAAGCTAGAAAGAATAATACAGCAGTTGCATACATACCTACCTAACAATCAGTTCTCTATATTCTCTCCTTGTAAAGACTACTTTTTACTCTTGGGGAAGATCCATACATAAACTAACAGCAGTATGAAAGCCATACTTCTGCTATATGTTTTACATTTAATTTTTTTTTAAGATTTGTGAAATTTATTTGGAAATCATCAATAATATTGGTTTTGCATAAGTGTTTCTTGCACTGGTAAGGCAAGCAATATGAAAAACCAGGACAAAGTAGCAACCACGTTCAGAAGTTTCAAATGCTGCGGAAGAAGATAAATGCATCTATATTTCTAAGTCTTCCTAAAACTCATCAAGGTGACCCATAAGCAACCATGAGCAACCCTTACAAAACCAGTATCACAACTCTCACTCAAATTAATGTGCATCTTCTCTCACAACCAAAGACTTCACGATCTAACTACAAAATCTCTCCTTTCAACACAGCCAGGAAAACTGGTTGTCTCTCTCCCCCCTACTCCCAAATTACTAAAATACTTTGTCATGACCATACTTCAAACCATTACCAAAGATTTTTATTCCAACATGACTCCAAGTTGCATTTTATGGAGGGGTGTGGGAGGGATCACTGTTTTGGGGATAGAAGGGACACAAGTATCTCCAAGTCAAACTCATCTGTAATTGAAATATAGTAAAATTTTATGTTCTGCAAATATCACTTTGTTTACAGTCTCCATAGGACAACGTAGTCAATACGGAATCAGACGGTTTACATCTTCTGTTAAATTTTCTTCAGCACACACACTGGATCTTACTTTCTTTTGTCTTACACATTCTCATTACCGCGTTTGTGATGTCTAGCAGTGTTTATTGCATTTAAAGAAACAAGGATGACTATTCAGGCAGCAAATTTAATCACTAACCTTCCTGTACTTTCTAGGTGAGCTTAGTCTTTAGGCAAACTGTAAAAATCTGTTCTAATGATTCTTGGCAAATCTGCAGCCAAACATTGTCACTCTAATAAAACCCCTCCATGCTACCTTAAATTGAAGGTGTAAGGCACGTAACCCAAGAATAACTAAAAATCAGAAAACCTCACTAAAAGACAGAATACTACCAAGCCAGTGAAATATATTTTTTCCATGCTCTAACACTGAAAAAATAGCTCTATGAACACAGCAATCCTTTAAAGTTCATATTTCTTGTGATATATTTTTGAAACAAACTTTTAGGAAGCCATTATCATTAGGACAATATCAAGGTTAAAGTTCACAGTGAGTAATTTTATTTTTTCACACAGGGCAAAATTATAGCATCTTCAAAAAGGAGCTTAACATATACATATAAAACAATATTCAAAAGACTGGTACTGACACTTGGGGAGCAGGAAGAAACAGTGGCACAGCGGTGATAAATACCAACAGGTACAATAAATAAGGACAAACGTTAGACGTGTTTTGAAGTAATCAGTGAGGTTGATTTTTGGATATTTAGAGGCAACTTCTCCAATATTGAAACAGCATGGAAGAAAGGACAAGTTTTTAACTGAAATTAAATGAACAGGTTGGCATAAAGGCTGAATAGGAATGAACCCTTAGAGGGTAAATGAGTGATATAGCTATTTGTATTCTCCTCAAGTGCTTCACTTCACAGGTTATATAAACTGAAAGGTGGGAAAAGAAAAAGAGTCTGTCAGAAAATTGTTATCATTTACTTTGATTGGCTTCCTCATCTAACCAGCACTATCTGGGTAAAGCCTCTGCCAGCTCACAGTCACCCAAAGCTCATGGCCAGACCTTCCATAATCTGATCAAGTGACTGCTCAGAGCTAATGAGATGGATCTGAAGTGTTCAATGCCAGCAAGCTCAAGGCACAGCTGCCCCAACTACCTCAAATGGCATCACATCCATTCCAAATGAGAGCAATGACGGAATAAAACCATGCTGAATCCTTTTTCTGGATGAAAAAAACCACAAGCGCACACACACACACCCCCCCTTAGAACAAGGTACAGAAAAATGACTGCCCGCCCTACGCTACCTTAGAGTTCCTTTACAGAAAGGTTCCATTAAATGATTATTTCAATTCATTGACAGAATCACAGAACGGATGAGGTGGGAAGGCACTTCTGGAGATCATCAAGTCCAACAGCCTGCTCAGAGCAGGCTTAACCGGAGCAGGTTGCTCAGGGCCACGTCCAGGTGAGTTTCAAATTATCTCCAATGATAGAGACTCCATAACCTCTCTGGGCAACCTGTTAAAGTGCTTCACCATCCCCACAGAAAAAAGCTTTTTCTTATGTTTAATTGTAATTGCCTGTATTTCAGTTTGTGCCCATTGCCTCTTGTCCCGTCATGGGGCACCACTGAGAAGAATCTAGCTCCATCTTCTTTACTCTTTCCATTCATCCCTTCATCCCCTTGAGCCTTTCCTCATATGACACATGCACCAAGCCCTTTATTAAGTTTGTGGCCCTTGGCTAGACTCTAGAACATCCATGTCTCTCTTGTCCTAGGGAGCCCAGAACTGGATGAGCACTCCAGATGTGTAGCGCCACAGCTGACCAGAGGGCAAGGATCACCACCCTTGACCTGCTGGCAGCACTATTTCTAATGCAGCCCAGGAGGCCATTGGCCTTTGCTGCTAGGACACATTGCTGGCTCGTGTTCACTTGGAGTCCAGCAGGAACCCCAGGGCCTTTTCGACAAAGATGCTTTCTATCTGATCAGCCCCAGGCAATATTCTTTCCTGGGTGCGTGACTTTGCACTTGCCTTTGTAGAACTTCATGAGGTTCCTGTCAGACCATTTCTCCAGCCTGTTGAGGACCACCTGGATGGCAGCACAACCCTCTGATGTATCACCCACTCCTCCCCCAGTTTTGTAGCATCTGCAAACTTCCTGAGGCTACACTCCGCTCAGTCATCCAGACTATTAATGAAGAGATTAAACTGCATTGGCTCCAGGACTACTCTTGGGGTGCAAAACTAGTGACTGGCCTCCAGCTGGGCTGGACCTCATGCCGCTGAGCACAACCCTTCAAGCATGGCAGTTCTGATAGATTTCAGTCCACTTCCTCATAGAAAAAATGATGGACTAACTAAGAGGATGGTGATGTCCTGGGAAACAGCTTGGAAAACCTTGCCAGAGGCAAGATAAACAGCATCCACTCTTCTCCTCTTGTCTTCTAAGCCAATCATCTCATTGTAAAAGGCTGTCAAGCTGGTCAATCCTGATTTGCCCTTTGTAAATCTATGCTTACTGCTCCCAGTCACCTACTTGTCCTTCATATGTTTAATAATGGTTTCTGAGAGGAATTGTTCCATCACCTTCACATGGATTGAGGCAAGGCTGACCAGCCTGTAGTTCCCCAGATCCTCCTTCACGATGACTGTTATTATATTTGCTTTCTTCCAGTCCTCACAAACCTTCCCCAATCATCATGACCCTTCAAAGGTTATTAAGAGCTATTTTTCTAGGACATCAGCTTAGTGGTATGGATACTCAGTATAAATCACTGTCCCTCAGAGAGGCCTCTCCTCCTAAAATTTATACATACAAATATTTAGGTCTGATTTTCTCAGCTGCATCACAACAACTTCGTTTTAAGTACTTGAATGGATTCCTAAATTTACATCATAATGTTTAATTTGCTTTACCTGTAATTCTTCTTCTAAAGCTTTTCAGGCCCACTTCTTAGTAGTTTATCTGAGTCAGCATTTAGGAAATAATGTATTATTTTTAGCTAAAGGTTTTTGGCATATTAGTCAGTTGTTAAATAGATTAATTTACTCAGTACCATTTAACATTCTTTCCATGCAGCACTTCAGAGCAACTAATTTGAGATATTTTAAGCCACTCAGTTATCTACAAATAAAGCATTTTAAGCATCCATGCAGAACTGTGTGAGGGGTCTACGGTGACAGAGAAATTATAACCAAAAAAATCTCAGACTTTTTGGCAGAATAAGATGTTTCTGAATCACTTCGTTTTGTGAACTGTAGAGAAAGCGATGCAGTCCCTCCCACTCAAGAAATCAAAACAAAACCAAAAACTTATTTTGGACATGAACTTAGTGGTAAAATCCTGTATGAGAGTCTCAAAAACAGTCCAACTTTTACAAGGTATTTGCTACACTTTATACAATACATTACAGACACACACACCAACAACTATGAAAAATCTGGCTCAGAAAGTGCTGGAAATAACTAAGAATATGACTTCTCTCCAGTGGTGTCATCTTTCTCCACGTGACATTTTACTGATCACGTGCTGTACTCCTTTCTTCCCAAGGCTTTTTGAGAACCTACTTTTGTTGATGTCCAACTCTTCCACTGCTTGAAAGAGGACAATGACATTCTCTTCACTCAGCTGCTTTTTTAGTGGCATTCTAAATGGATAACTCTACTGTATCATCCATATATGATCTGTATTTTCCAGGAAAAATCTAAGTAACTAAATTTAATATAAAAAATACACACTACTAGCGCAAGACTTCTGCATTCAGTTAACATTCTTAAATAAGTTTGCTGATTTAATCATTGACAATGAGCTTTTGCCAACTATGGCTCCCACCTTCCTGTCTTCCACCAGAAATGAATGTTGTTGACTTTCTATTAATGTTATAAACGTCCTCTTCTCTGCCAGCCTTTCTCTGGAAAAGAATAATAGCGCTAAGGAGTCTTCTTTTTCATTAAGAGGACTTCATGCTGGCTAGCTCTACTTCAGAGCTGTACAGCTCAATTTTTAATTTGTTTTTTTCTTATAAAGCTGCTGAAGTTGCAGACAATGATTTCTCAATGTAGACTGAAAAAGAGCAAAACCCTTTTAACCTAAATCTTTTGATTTAGTGATCTATCACTATGCTGGTTTTCCTAGTTAGCATGTATTAATTAATTAGCAATACTTAAAACCTTCTTGCTTACATCATCTATGCATACATAATTTCTGAGCAAAAATAAGTTAAAACATTTTAAAATTGTCTTTTAATAAGGCAATCCCTCATTTTTATCCCAGTTGATCCTGAAAGAGGCAATATATGCAAACCTTACCGTGCCTGTTAATCCAGAGAGGTAACACGAACTGCAATGTTTTCAAGCTCATTTTTCAATATGTTAAAAGCTGTCCAAAGACAGAAAAGAAACAATTTGCCTCAAATGATCACTAACCTTGGTTGTATGAATCTGTCAGGCTATCATCCTACCTATAGCTGTAGTTTTTCTCATGCCGATCTACGTCAGAGAATCTCAATCAGCAAGTCATAGTTTAAACTTTCCAGGAGATCAGTTTCAAACAAGTAAAATAAAGTAAAACATGTAAAATAAAATACTTTTTACAGCATTATCCATGAAATTCTGCAATTTGCTGTCACTGGCAGTACCACAGACACTACAGGGGGAGAGGAAACTGGACAAATTCAAGGAGAGCAAATACATAAACTGATATAAATGCAAATAGTCAAGACATACCCTCTGACAAAACAAGGAGAACAAGGGACCTCAAAGCCGACAGGTTCTCTCATACCCTCTCTAAGTAGCATTATTTTTAACTACAGTTAGAGATAGACTGCTGTGCTAGAGGGACCACCACTCTGATGCAGGAGGAGATTTTATTTGATCTGCTCTCCAAGCTATCTTCTTTAAAGGGATTTCCACTCACAGATAATGTTGTCTTCTTCATGCCTGCTGAGGCTCTTTATGCCACATCGTTCCCTTTGCCTGCAGTTATTCTGTCTCTTGTTATCACAGAATCACAGAATGGTCAGGGTTGGAAGGGACCTCTGGAGATCATCTAGTCCAAGCCCCTGCCAGAGCAGGTACACCTAGAGCAGGGTTGCACAGGATGGCGTTCAGGGGGATTTTGAATGTCTCCAGTGTGGGAGACAACCTCTCTGGGCAGCCTGTGCAGTGCTCCACGACCCTCGAAGTAAAGAAGTTCCTCATCACGTTTAGATGGAACTTCTTATGTTCCAGTCTGTGCCCATTGCTGCTTGGTCCTATCGCTGGGCACCACTGAAAAAAGAGTGGTCCCATCCAGAAACAACAACTGTTATTTTCAACTTCTTTTCTTGTGATCCTCTACTTGTATCCATCATCCTCTGTACTGGCAGCCTGCTTTTCAGTTTTTCCCATCAGACAGGTATTTGAACACATCATGTTTCTATGTGGTATCTTCTCATCTTTCCTCCAATTTGTCTACAATACTACTGTTTCCACCTGAGAACTCTAATTCTGAGGTATGTTCTGCCACCAGTTCAGGTCATACCATGCATACACGTTATCAGAAATTTCATTAGCAACACACACTTGGCAGCTTTTACACCAAGTCATCTTTGTTTTCTTCAATGTAAAGGTCATCTCTCATGCCATCTCAGACACTATCAGTACCTCCCCCTAGTCCTCAGCTCAAAAGTCAGGGACTTGGTTTCTTTCTCATGAAAGACGAAGTCTGCACCACCTCCCCCTTCTTTTTTTCTGCTCCTGTGTTCACTCACTCCTATACTTTCGGGATTTACTGAATATATTCCAACAGTTAAACAATTTGCTGTATTGAATCTCATAATATGAATGCTATGGCAACATTAAAGAGATGTCCAGGCTATTTTAGTTTCTTATGCTTTCTAGGCCATATTTTGATCAAGTTGTATGATAGCCTTCCCCATAGCTTTTTAGACGAAGTTTGTTAGGGAACAAAGCTTTATGTAATTGTGTGATCCTTCCTTTCATCCAGCAGATTCTCCTCCCTTTCACCACTTCATCAGCTTCTGCACCTGTCAGTCAATTTAATTCAAATAGTGGAAGTTTCAAGGATATTTTGTTTCTACAGGCTTGGCAAGTACTAGAAGACGGGCAAAATAAGAGACACCCAAACCCTTGATCATTACAAAATCATGCTAAATTATAAGCAACTGTCACATGCTCTGCCACGCCAATTATACTATATCATGCCTATATGTCTGGGAAATCACCACACATACAACTTTGAATCAGTCACAGCGCATGCTGTCACCCTCCTAGAAAGAATTATTGTCATTGGGATAGATAAAAGAAAAAAAGGACATACAACAAAAGGAAATCAAGCTTCTGTAGCTCTGCTGCTCAGAGAACAGCTTTTTCCTTTGGAACCTAGAAGAGATTGAAAGGAGATAACCCGTGTCTAAAAAGCAACTTTCTGCAATGGTGATCATAACATTTTCCAGCATTAAATATCACTGTTAATATCAAATGCCCATGTTATGGATAGCGATGCTTTTTTTCCCTGTTCAAAGAATTATTTTTTCCTCAACAACTCTCTCTAAGTTTAGCAAAAACGTATTAAACACAGTCAGCTTAAAGCATTTGAGGAAGAAAAAAATGTAATGCTTCTATGTAAAAACCAAGGAAGAGAGGAAAAGAAAGATTCCATGCAAATTATAAATCGGGGAGCTGCTTTTTCTGTGGTTTGGTGTAGTCCAGAGAGGAGATGGCAGCTGGACCACTGCCAAGAAGTTTTAGGGTTCATCACTGCTCCACACATTTCTTGCCTAATGCCGTTGTTCATAGCCCGTACGCCATAGCAGGGTACGGGAAACTGAGGACACAGCTATTGCAAAGTTTCTATTTTAATCTCATTTCACAGAAACAAAGGCACTACAACATAGAAAAATACAATTTAGGACCATATCAATTTCTCCTTTCTTTACATTGTAGGGACGATATCTGAAAAAGGATGATTTATTTTCATACACTACAAGGATATTAGAGGAAAAACAGTCTGTAGCACATAGAAGCAGAGGCCTAAAATTACATCTTTTCATGAGAGATTTTAACAGGGCTTACAGTTTTTCTTTTGATTCTATTATGAGAAGACTACTTTCTTAAAAAAATTGAATTGTCTAGTATTAAACTCATCTATACTTGCAGTCACTCATTTACTCAGCATTTAAACAACATTAGAAGATAGAGTGCTTATTTTCATATGCATATTATGAGTGGTTTCTGTTGCATCTGAAACGTATGCAAACTTAAAAATCATAGAATATTCAATGCAAAGGAAAAAAATACAGCAGTACTGTGCTAGATTACTTTTTTTTAAAAATCAAGAAAATGAACTGTTCTGTTTAATTACAGCCGCTAGGTGGCAAAGTTGGCCAAAGAACAATTACTAGCAACTAAATAATCGAAAATTGACTTTGTATCTTTGCATTTGGATATAAAAGGGCTTATTAAAAATGCCACAGAAAAATAAAAACGTGTAAAATAATAAAAAATCAGAAAGCTATTTTATGACATTATCTGTAAATATTATTAAACTGCTTCAACTATCTATTAAAATTCTTAAAACACTGAAGGTAAAATATTTTTAGTGACTAAATCACATAGAGAAATTACTGCACTGGGGAACAACAAAAATTATGAATACAGATTTTAAGTTTAGAAAAGAATACCTATGAATACATGCACTATCTTCTGACTTGACACCAGGCACAATAATGCTATCTTTTGACTACAGAGGATACAGTACTACTTATATTTCTTGACATAAAAGCTGTTTTTCTTCTTTTCAAATCAGCCCAGTCAAACTCTCCGTATGGTTGAATTCTAGCAAATACTTTAGAAAGACAGCCAGTCTTTTAACCTTTTCTTGTAGTACTTCCTTCTCCTTAACCTTTTCTTGCTAGTTCTTACGTTTTCTCTTTATTTCAGCACATCTGCTTGTTGAATTGTGCTTCAAGTTAAATTCCAAACTGTCTACTGCATACACTTCCACATCCCAACGTACCGGAATTAGTGGTACCTTCAGTGCAGGTAACAGCGACATGAAATACACTACATTAGTTGATCCATAAACTCTCTGCAAATACCCTGCAGAGCAAACCCCACCTGATTCATAGAGGCACGTGATAAAGAAAGGATTTGGGGACTGCTGAGAACTACTGAGCCATCACTTAATAAAAATCTACTCCCAGTATTAGTATCTCCCTCTTCCAAAAGAGTTCATGGACCAGGAGCATGAAGTGCCCAAAGAGTGCATGAAGAGAGGAGGACCCTGGCTTGTTTTCTCATGTTGCATGGGAGAAATCTGGCTAGCTCCAAGATAGAAGTATGGTGACCTCCACAGTCAAGGACTTGTGACTTGACTAAACAACTTACCCAGTCAGAAAATTACAAACTTAGTCTATCTAGTGGGTGTGCTAATGGTAAGCTCTTGTGGTATCCAGCTCAAGCTCTTTAAAAGCCACGGGGGCTACAGCATCACATTATCAAGGGAGGGAGACTGGAGAGAAGGAGGAGTGTGAGCATCAAAGGGGAGCCAACCACTGCAGATACTAAATGCTTGACAGTTTTGATCATATTCTTTACAGTAAAGGGGGAAGAGCTAATGCTGAGTATCGACATTATTCAGATTGCATTTTCTTTTAAGTGAAAGTCAACAAAAAACATCCCACTAAGAATGAGGAGGAAAGAAAACAGAATAAACCAGACTGAGAACGAGTCATTCCAAAGCAATGTGCACTGCCCATTTGGAAAGTTACCAGCTACACGCAGTAGATGTGGAATGTATTTTTGCCCAGTAGCATCCACTCCCATTCCTAGATGTGTGCCATTTAACATGTCAGTAAACCGCTGATCACAGTGACGCAGCTATAAAATCTATGAGCTCGTGTGTCACAGGAGAGGTTAAAATAAACAGCTAGAGCCACACTGAGTTTGAGTCCTACATTGACCCCAGCTCAGACTGTGATGTTTTTAATCTAAAACTGCTGCAAGTTTCTGACCAGAGGACACCGTGAGGCAGGAGGAGAGGATGGACGTGGAGGAACAAAAGACAAGACATCTGCTTAAGCACATTTGAGCAGTCCAGTTTCTGGAGCATGCAAGAGAGAGAAAGGTACTCACAGCTGGTTACCTTTGATTTTCAGCCCCCAAAAAGCAGGAGTCTGCTGACAGGGCACTTAGAAGCAGCTTACAATGATGTCCACAGTAAGGGCTCAGCCTGAGCCCCTGGATCTCAGGAGGGCTCCAAACCATTCACTCATGGCATGTCTAGGAGCGGAAGAGCTCAACATGCATTTCCAACAGAGGCTCTTGTAAGTCTTCCCCAGAGAAACACAGCTTCATCAAGACAGACATGGACACCCTAGAGTGAGTCCAGCCAAGGCGCGTGAACGTGATGAAGGGCTTGGAGCATCTGGCATGCAAGGAGAGACAGAAAGCTGGGACTGTTCAGCCTGGAGAAGAGAAGGTTCCGGGAGATCTTGTCCACCCGCATACAAAACCAAAAGGAAGTTGTAAAGAAGATGGAGCCAGACTACTCAGTGGTGCCCCACGACAGGACAAGAGGCAATGGGCACAAATGAAATGCAGACAATTCCAATTAAATATAAGAAACCTAATTTTTATAGTGAGGGTGGTCAAGCACTGTAACGGGTTGCCCACAGAGGCTATGCAGTTTCCATCTTTAGATATACTCAAAACCTGCCTGGACGTGAGCCTCAGCAACCTGCTCTAGCTGAGCCTGCTCTGAGCAGGGAGTTGGATTTGATGATCCCCAGCAGTGCCATCACACCTCAACCATTCTGTGATTCTACAAACACCGAATATGAAAAAATCTGCAGAATTTTGCTCAAACTTAACTTGCAGCAGTCTTGTTGCTTAAAGAAAGAATTGACAAGCTCCATTTCTTATACTACTTAATGCTCAGCATTTAGAAAACAATGGGAAAGTAATGCTCTGCTAGTTATTCATTTTAAATAATAAGCAAGGGCATAACTAGTTTAATTTTTATTGAAAAGAAGTCTGGCTCTCTAAATCTGTCCTTATTACTAACTGAAGAAGAAATGTATTCAAAAGACAATTACACAATGCTTTACAATTGTTTTGTCAAGCTTTTCAAGCTATTAAGACGATGCTGGAAAGTTTTAAGAGTGCGCTGCTATGAAAAAGTAAACATAAACCACAATGTTGAAAAAAAAAAAAAAAAAAACCACAACAAAACTTTCCTTTTACAGTAGTTTCAGTATCTTCCAAATCCTTCTTCAAATATTCCCCCCATAATTACCATAATTATTGGACTCTTGGAAAACAGCTTTCTAATATACTTCTACTGAATTGATCTGTTACTGAGAGGCAAACCATAACATAAGGGCAGAGAAGCTCAAATGCAACATGAAACGCATTTCTTCCAGAAATTCAGAGTACTCCATGAAATTCCCTAACATTTCTTACAAAACAAAAAACAATACTTTTTAAAATATATATCACAGTTTGCTTAATAGAAACTTTTTCTAGGAAAATAAACAGAAGCTAGTATGCTAGAAGCAGTCAGTGCAATATGAACTGGATTTTCTGCAGATAACGGGCAATATTTCACTATTTCCAATCAGATAGAAGTAAGCAAATAAAACTTTTGTAGTCTAGTTTCCTAATAAAATAAAACTTATTTCTCCCTCTATGTACTGGGCTCATTTTGCCCATTTTTATAGTATTTGACTGAGGGGCAGAATATCATTAAATAATAATTTTGATCAGATTTACTTAAACAAGTAGCCAAATAAAAATAAACTGTACGTTCTGCAGGAAACACTGAGGGATAAACACCACCACCATTAATCATAAGTCACAAAGGGCCTCGATTTTGAGACAAAAAGCCTTAGGAACTGAAGCTAAATAGATTTGAATAGCTTTTAAAATACCATAATAAACCCTGGTTTATTATTAAAATTTCAGCACACTTTAATAAAGTCATTCAACACATTCTTCTCCAACCTGACCCAATCCCCAAAAGGATGTCTGCGTTATGCAACGGTAAGTGATGCGAACCACATTTTACTACCAGTTTTGCAGCACCCTCCGGGCTTTGCCGGTCTCCGTGGGGATGAGGGTTTGCTGAGCCCTGGCTCCATGGGCAGCCGCCAAACCCCAGCCCATGAAAGCCCAGAAGCCCGTGAGCTCCAAGGCCAGGCTTGTGGGGTAGGAGGTGAAGAGAGACAGCAAACCACAAGATACACCTCTGCCACACATTGGGCTCTGCCAAAACAAAGACTTTTCCCAAATTCACATTTTCCAAACAAAACCCAATTGAACCACCGTACCCCAAGCTTATACTCTAGCAAACGTATGCAATGAAAACCAACACGGCTACACAGACGCCGTGAAAATGTCCCAACAGTTGCGCCTAGAGTGTTTGTCTGGGCTTGGCGGTGTTCCCACGGACCCCACCAGAGTATCTGGTGGCTGCAGGTTTGGGGAGCAGAAAAAGATAACTTGCTGCCAGTGACCTATGAGGAATTTTAAGGGACAACTGGGTGAAAAGTAGGAGAAGGACAAGAGGCGGTGCTTGCAGCGTAGCAGAATGCAGCAGCGAAGTTTGGACTGGCTTCATAGCGGAGCAGGGTAACCTGGGCGACTCAGCTGGAAACAGATTTTTTAATTACTTATTTATTTTTTTTATAAAGACTTTCAAATATTTCTCCCCATTTTATTTTGGGCACTTCCAAAGCAACTCAAACCAAGCACCTTGGAGCTCTTCAGTGTCCAAAAAAGGCTGCAGCATGTGAATGAACAAGAATTTCCAGATGGCACGTCTCGTGCACTCAAATAAGGCATCCCTGGGGTATTAAGTAATGAAATTTCTACTTCCTCCAGCTACTTGTTGCCTGGAAGAATTCAGATGGCACCGAAGCATTTCACTGGAAATGAAAACATTTTAAACCTCGCAGTCCTACTTCGCTTGAAACCTGATGTGGTGTCACGAAGCCCTCGTCTCCCGAGACAGACTGCGTACATGGTAACTTAAGACTGACTAATCTTGGCTTCTCTGTTTGGATGGTATATTGGTTTGATAACAGAGAGATCAGAAGTTCAAACGGACTGGAATGAGGGATGAGCAGAACAGAGACTGCAGGTTTTGTAGCTCTGTAATGTATATGTGGTAACGAACACAGCACACTTGTGAAACGCAGCCTGTCTCAGCTATACATTTTTTCTCCTAGACACTTAATTAAGTCAAAAAGTGTTACTAGTTGCAAATAAAAGCATGATACAGGAAACAAACTGTAGTGCTATGCACTGCTAATGTTTTTCTGTTCCCTTGTAGATGCCACTTTTCTTCCTGAAACGAGGATAACACTAGACATGAAGTGATGACTAAAGTAACAGAAAAATAGCAGCTCCATTCTGAGAAGGAATGAAAGCAAATAACCAAAAGATGACAGAAGTCAAAAGATATCCTGCAAGAAAATCATTTTTGGACTGTTACAGATTAAGAAAGCAAACTGGGTTCCAGTAAAAAGAAAAAAAATCAGATTGTTTACACAGACGCGAACAGTTCAGGAAATGTAGTATTAAGGAACTCAAACCTTTCATTTGATCTATAATGAAATGTTTAGTTTCTGTACTCTTAAACTACTTGATATCTATTTTTTCTTTATCTTTTTTTTTTTTTTTAATAATAATGGTCAGCCTCGAACACAAAAACATTGTTGAAAAGCCAGAACTTAAACTGCCTTTCACCAACTTTACTAATTTATATTGTAGCTTAATATCCTGGAAGGCCCTCCTGGCAGCCAGCCCAATGCCTTCCCACTGTCCACCACCTCCTCCCCAGGTAAAGGCCAGGAATCAGCATCCCCATCCCCATCCCTCACAGATGAACAGACGCCCCTTCCTGCACCCTCTGGCAGTCTGGCCTGGACAGGACACGGCCACTGGGGTGACAGAAGAGCTGGGGATGGGAGACATCTCCTCGTGACCATGGGTTGCCCAGCATAGTCCTAGGCAACACTGTGCCACTGCTAACGTCTGCAGAAGGAGCTCCGGAACTGGGATCTGCTCCTGGAGCAGATGGCCCAGTTTGCCCCACTTTTTCTTCTGGAAGAAGCCTTTGGGTGGCCCAAGAATGTCTAAATTCAACCTGTTCAACACCCCCACTGAGTTTGGCCATCAATGGTTAAAAAAAACAGCAAAGAGAGGCCAGTATACCCTTTCACACTACTACAGCATACACAAGTGCTGGGGATGCAGAGCTGGTCTTTCAATCTCAGCTTCATGAAAGTCGAAAGAGAACAAATCTTTATGCAAAAAGATGTTCCGCTATCCCCTCCAGTCTCTCACCTACTCTTCACAATGCATAAAAATCTTAACTGCTGCTAATTCAGGAGTGTCTATCTTTATTTAAGGACAATCTCTTCCATAAATGTATACTACAACTCTTTCAAAAAGCAATCCAGTACTTTTGTTCCTTTCATCACAGTTTTACCAAGTCATTAGAAGCAGTTACATAAATCTTGCTTTCTCCCATCCCTTGACATCACCCATTCTTTTTAGAACTTCTCTTACAAAAGAGATGATTGCCATAGTTAGTCTTGCCAGAATTTCCTTCAAATATTGCAGAGGGCAAAAGTTAGGTATCGTCTAACCGCACGCAATACTTAATACATTTTGGAAGGAGGACTAAAAGCAAAATAGGACTAAGGGACAAAAATAACTTTTCCATGTCCAATATTATATCCTCACTGCTTTTCCACAGAGGATTCAAAGCGAAGTTTACCTCACTTACAAAATAGTTGATTTAGACTATATCTGCATATTGCTTTGGTTACCAGAGAGGGAATAAATGATATTAACAAAGAGCGCAGATGGATTCAGATCAGTTGTGGATGCGTTCCTGCATGGCATCAGGTATCCTAAGCCTTGACACTTGGGGACAGGCTAAGCACCACTATCGTATACTAAATGCTTAGCCCTGGACAAGTACCAACTTGGTTTCGTTCAAAGAATGAAAACATGCAGAAGGATTAGACCCAAATTCTCTTTGTCCAGGATCACAGACACAGAAAAGTTTGTACATCTTATGCTTAGCCAGGCTCTCCAGCTTGTCCCTAATGTGCCACCAGTACTCAACAAGTTAGTGAGCTAATTTTTGAGAAATCAGACATTAAAAAAAGAAATATTCAGAAGGGGAATTCATAAAATATTTTAAAACTTTCTATTTTTATACCAGTGATTGAATCTGGTTCTGAATTTACAGCTATTCCTCCTTTGAACCACAAATTTGGTTCCTAAAGGGACTACCAATAATCAACATAAAAATTGTTGTATTTTACATACTTACCTGTTCTCATAACTATTTTATAAGGAGAAAATGCCAAAAATACTAAAGGAAAACAAAGTTAGAGGCTAAAATCTATACATTAATATACTGCATGATCGTCAGAGAAGTAAGCAGGGTAAACGGGAGATAGGAAGAAAGAGTCCAACACATCTGTCACGTTTTGAGCAGCTTGACACCTTTGCAGGGTAGGTGAAAGAGAATGTGCCTCACACACTAAGCTGTCTCTTCCCTCAGCAGAATTAAAGACAGAAGTGACAGTGTTAATGAAGTGGCAAACAGGTCCACACTGCGGAGAGAGATTCAGCTCATGAAAAAGAAAGACATTTCTCAACACAGTCCTACACCTTAGAATAACCAAGAACATTCCTCCCCATCAATGACTCACAGAGATGGGTATCTGTTACACCGCTCACAGATGTCACGTTGTTGGCATTGAAGTCATCCTAAGGATAGCAACCTTCCGGCACCGCAGCAACTTTCAAACTGACTGACAGGCTCATCTTTTCAGTATTTAGCTACCTTGACAAAGAATAGAGAAACCAAATCCATAATTACAATTCCAGTCCTGACACATTTTTTTTCCTTTTCTCCTTTCCCCTTCAGATGGCATGGGGCTTTTTTTTTTTTTTTTTTTGCACCAAGGGAAATGATAGCTGCAGCAATTAACTATATTCAGAGTATAGGAAATCGTTTTATACAGCTGCCTCCACACACACAATAGGCACAGAATGGTTTTGGCACCAAACAAAGGAGGAGGCAGTTTTCTCTTGAATGAAGAAATTAGTTGTCAAACACGTTTATGGGCTTAATGTCTGAATTTATATTGTGCTCCACTGAATCATGTAGATTTAATTGTTGCTAGGAATCTCAACAGTATATTCATTGTTTTTGTTAAAATACAGAGAAGGAAGTTTTGCTTCCTGCAAGTTTGTTTTGTAATTTAGTTCTGCGTGCTTTATCTTACATAAATGGTGGCGATGATAATAAAGTTAGCCCAACATGGCTCCTGAATCCTGGAATAAAACAAGTAGATATTTTTCCTTTCCCTTTTTTAAGGTTATATGTATATTTTTCCCTTTTCATTCCTTAAAAAAAAAAAAAAAAAATCGTAGTTTAATCTTGTCTACCTTTCAGCATCTAGAATGTGAATTTACGGATAATATTTGTAATACCTGATAATTTGCATTGTTCCTGATTGTGTGAAGTACATCACAGAATTCAAACAGTTCAAAGCATGTGTTCCAAAGAGACTGCAATGCAATTTTTTTAAAGTATCACAAAGGGGAAAGAAAAACATGAGGATAGAAGAAAGACATTAGTCTAATCAACAAGAACTCTATTGCTAATCATACATAAAACACGTTAGTCGACAAACTGATAGAAAGGATTTTTAGTTAACATTCACAGCATGCCGAGCGATTAAAGTCAATTCCACTCTCAGAAAAAAAAAAAAACGGTGGATTTAGATCTACAGCCATTTTCAGCAAAGAAGCAATAAACATGTCATTTCAGGAGAAGCTTCGCTCCACTTTCCCTTGACTCTTCAACAGAGAAATTTTCACTTCTAGAAATACAAGTATACACAATACACATGCCATGTCTGGTTTTCTACTGAAACAAATGTAAAAAAAAAACCTACCTCCACAGTTAATCATAAAGCACTATTACATCAAGTACCAAATGCCTCTTAAAAAGAAAAAAAGATTCCTGCACCACTGGCAATATTTTGTCTAAAGTAAAAACTAACCTAAAATCTCAGACCCACAAATCACAGAGGCGTGATTTCATGGTTTTGCTCTTAAGGTGCTATTTTGAGTCTAACCTTTTTTTAAGGAGGAAAAAAAAATAAAACATAAAGGCTACTTCCGTGCTAACTTGCAATCAGACACTAGATGTCTCTCCCTGAAATGGCACCAAGAAGCTCTTGCTCCTCTTCTTACCCTACAGTGACATCCTGCAGTCCTACTCCAACTTTACGACAATATTCTCGGGGTTTTTACAAGCAAGTGCAGCTCATCGCAACTAAAGAAGTCGGAGGTGCCTCACTTTTGCTGAAGAGGAATTAAAAGAATAAGAAACACCGTTAGAAATGGAGCTGCCTTCTTTGAGGATATAAAGGAAATCTCTGTAGGAAGCACTCTTGCATGTAAACTATAATGAGTATACTTTTAACATAACTTTTAATGATTTTTTTAAAAATTGTTTAGGCATTTTTACAAGTCACTTAAGAACCAAAATAGTACAAACAGGCTGAACCCTTAAGAAATAAAGGAAAAATACTTCATCTGTAGCTAAAGATTATCCAGTAAATAACTACAAAAAAACCCTAAAACTATCCTCAATATTATCAAGATATGCCTGAAATAATGTAGTCAAATGTATTCCAGTCAACAACTGAAATTTATTTATGCCACCATGGTGCATTTCCTGCTAAAGGACACATTATATGTGACTTGGTAATAAACTGTGACTTCTAATGGTTACTATGATTTTTCCGTTTTCCTTAGACAACAGTGATACTAAGAAGTGAGTCTATATGGACTTCCAAAATAAAATCCTAAAGTTTTAAGAACAATCTCTGGATTACATCATATATGACAGCAGACGAGCATGGACCAATTTAAACTTCCTTCCAGGAAAAAAAAAAAGGAAAAAAGAAAGAAAACTGCTGCGCTCTTAACTTATAGCCAGTGTTTTCTTCAGAGGATCACAAAACCACACACAGGTGCATAGTCCCACACATGAGAGGAAAAAAAAAAAAAAAAAAGCTTCTGTTGCCATGTGTTCATGCACCCATCTGCATGCCTACCTTCACTACCATCCACATGGGCAAATATTTTAAGACAAAGATTGATTTTGGAAACAGCCCAAACCATAAACACAACACAGCAGTCTTAATAGTGTCCTTTAAAATGCAACCACTTCAAATGAAAAAATTAATGTACCCTGATGTTTCCAGATGTCAGATTTTCAATGCATCTTGGCTGACCAGGCTCAATTATCTAGATTAGTGGTCTGCCATTTTCATTAGCTCACATACAACAGTAACTACAAAAGGAATGAGTAAGATAGAACAAAAACGTATTTTAACCTCCATTTCAATTTTGACTATTACAGCAACATCTTCAGACAGCTGTTCTCAATGCTGTAGTGTCTTGGGTGATTTAAATTTTAATTAAGCAGGCTATTTAAGCAAGAATTTAACTTTTAATACGAAGAATTATGCTGAAATGTTCATCTACTTTACTGTTAGAGGGTCTGCAATACAGTATTGGCTCTTTAATGGCATTTATCCTCTACTTTGTAAGCATTAATAAAATATTACAACTGTGAAAATCCATATTATTAGAATACAACAGGGCCCAAACCCATAATCTATACAGACTGTGACAGAAGGTTTCCGTTCTCGCAGCAAAGCACATATGTGAAACACAAACCCTGAGAGTGCCATTTGTACACGTGTGTTTTGGAAAGGGTGCAATTTAAAAGCCACTTCCTACAACATGATAAATGTATCTCTCAAAGAATCAAAAATTACGCTTTGCACTCATAGCAATGTGATTCAATGTTTCTTCAAGATGCAAAAAAATCATATTTTTTTTTCTAAACAAAGGCATGACCTAAACCAGAAGTTTCAATTATTTAATTTTAAGCTCAGTCACAAGAACAAACAGAAAGAGAAGTGATAAAAAAAAAAAACCAAAAGACAGTGGAAAGTGTAAGTGCCATGCCTATCTCTTGATTCAGCTGCTCAGATGGTGGTTAATAGGCATATGTGCTACTCAACTTCAGCACTGCCAATCGGATTAAGAAAAAATTCAATTCACCACATTTAACTCCATATATTTATTATGCAAATGCCTTGAAAAAAATTTAAGCAAGATGAAGTGTGAGCTGTGAGGTAATTAGCTAGGCTGGAAAAGAATTCTCATTTAACATATCAGGCTTAACTCTGAATAGTTAACCATAATCAATGGAGTTACACTTATATATAAATAGTACATAATACATAAACTGGCAGAGGGATCCAGATGTTTGCAAAGGTTTATCTTCTTGCACTTCCAAAGAGCACACATAATTTCCCCAGAAACCCTCTTAACAGAACAAAGAATTTCTCTTTATTCCTCTTTACTGGCAGTTAAATGATATTATAGAACATTTCACTTCTGAGAAGGGACTATTATTAAGTTTTCCTGTCTCAAAATGACTTCCACTTCATGACTCAAAGTCTCTCCTTTGAAACAACCCTACCAAAGCCATATACAGATGCACCCTGATGACACCATTTCCCCATCTTAGACACAGAACCGCAGAGCCAGGTGGCTGACGAAGCTTCAGGACGTAACTAACATCATCTAAATGCTCCTTGCTATTTATTACTGAAACGGTGCAGGGGAAGCGGAACGAGGATTTTGGAGCCTCTCTGGCGTGGCAAAACTTGGGAATGAGTGAAATCCCCAATAAACTCGCTTTATTTGCACAGAATGTGTTGCTGGGGAGCACACCGGCGCTGAAGACAGAGCTGCTGTGCCAGCCCACCCCAAGGGCAGCAACCCAGCTCCTGATCCCCCCGGGGGGCTCATTAACCCCTGAAGGGAGGCAAAGAGCCACCAGGCTCCTGAGGCACAGGCTCCTCCCGACACCTCATATAAAGGGCAAACTTTATTATTTTTATCCTACACTGGCTTCTCCATTGTGGGGTGTGAGCAAATTAATCAAGTAGGAGATACGCGAGTCAGGTGGCAGGCAACTAATCACTGAAAATTTGCCATGGGACCTAGACATCTTCACTAACCTGCTTCAGGGGAGGCTTTTGTTCAGGATACAGCTATTCTGCATGAAATATAATCTTAATTATCATCTCAGAATAATGACAATGCATCATCATTATCATCTTCACCAAGGACTTGTTCATGCCATCCTTCAAGTATTTCCTGAAAACCTGATTTTTGAATTCTGATAGAAACTGATTTTTTTATTTTTAGGTGCCTAATCCAGCAAGGGAAACTGCAACACGGCAGCGTGACAACTGTTACACGCTACCCCACACCACTTTTATCTCAGGCTGGCAGAAGGGTGAAGGTTGGAAGGGCAGGACAGCTGCGCTCCAGTTTATTCACACCCAGCGGTCCCAGTTGCTCCTGCCTTCAGGAAGGGTGGGAAGGCTACAGCTGCAACGAGCAACCGCAGATTGCAAACCCAGCCTCTTCGGCTGGCGGAACGGCTGCGCTGGGGCTCCCTGGAGAGCCCGGGTCTTCAGAGGTTCTGGGTGCCTCATAGAGACTTGTCCTCAGTTAGGGAGTGTGCTACGGCAAGAAAAACAATTCTGCCTAACAGCGAGTTAATGGAGTTATTTTCTTCTAATATTAAGCATTTAAAGAAAGCTGTATCTGCAGAATTCATTACACTAACTTTGCGGCTAATTTCTGCCCAACTGTTGTATCCAACAGTTGGTGGTAGAAAGCATTAATTAGCGTGTCACATTACTCTGTCTTCCATTAGAGAATATTGATTGCAAGTTAACTATCACATGGAGTATCACAAAAAAATCTAAATGACACTTTACACATAGCAGCTCTCTGCACACCATAGCAACAGGGAGAGATTGAAGTAAAATGGTCTGGTTTCTATAGCAACTATCACACAGACCATCTGTAATCAAAAGGAATCCTAGCAAGGGAAACAAAATGGGGGATTTTGCGTACTGGAAGACTATTCATGTCTTTAAAATATATCGCTCCTTAATGTTCAAGTTCAGTGTTAAAATATTACTTAAGTACAAGAAATCTACATAGGCTTCTGAAAAAACTTTTTAGTGAATACTAGTTAAAGTTCACCAGCTCTATCTCCCTAACTGCAAAAGACACCCTTATAAAAAAGCCAGTGTTTTTCAGATACCAAACATATTGGACCCTCAAGATCCATAATCCATGTGCTCATCAAGTATTTGGTAACTATTTTATTCTGAAACTCAAATACTGTAAGAGGGCTACTAGCATAATACTTCTTACTAGCTACTATACAGAACTGCTTTTAGAAAGATATCATTTCAGAGACATTCAACCATCCTAACTCTAAAACATAAAATATAAAGGCTGATCCAGTTCTTGAAAAAACAAAGACATCAGGATATGAGAAAACAAAAAAGGAAAAAAAAAAAAAAACAACCTTAAACCCCTCTATAACCAGAGAGGCATTTGTGTCATGCAGTTTGTGTGCTGAATAGAACAATATTATATTAAGGCACACCACACATGAATGGAAGGTAAACTCAATGTTAGCAATGCAAGGCACTCTCTTCTTTACCTTTCAGTATTTTAAATCCCGAGAAAATGAAAGGGACCATAATATCTAGATGAGGAAATATTTTTAAATGTAATTTTTGGTGGAAATTAACTGGCTATAAATAGGCTTTTAATAAATTATAGAACCAGGAATCAGTGAACAAAAATTATTATTAACATCAGTCCATTTCTTTTGCCTGGGAAAATGCCGATTTGCAGAACGTCCCTCACTGACACACTGAAGGCAGGCATTACAGCCTCCTGGGTTCATGCAAAGCAGAAAGGGGGCAATCCGGAATAATCACAAAACCACTTCTCTCTTCAGTATGGGGAAGGGGCACGAAGGAACCGTGGTGAACCTATGCTGTCAAAAGTTTATTCTTCACCAGAGCTTGCATGACAGCTGCTTAAACCCACTTCCTCACCGTCAGGATGGACTAAAACACAGATGCTCGGCCTACTACCTGGACAGTCGGTATGTCCCCCTGCTTGCTTCCCTGGGACAAGGCGGCAGGGTGACTGGACAGCAGCACTGGTCCAGAACACACCATCCTTCTCTGCTCTGCCCGAGGCATCAAGATGAGTAGAAACAGAAGTCTCTGGACAAGATGGCAGCTGACAGCAAATAATTATGGCCAAATATTCACCAAGCCTGCAAACCTACTCCCTGCCTGTATCCAAACAGCACTGGAAAAAACCACGCAGGCTAGATGAATTGCCGTGGCAATGGCTGCATATTCCCTGCCACCGTCCTTTCCACTCTTCAGACACAGAAGAGAACAGCCCATCTAAGGGGTTGCACAGTTGGTCCTTCAGATGGCACAAAAGCCACCACACAGAAGACCAGTGTCTGGTCTTGTCAAGCCTTATGTAAAAGATACATGGCCTAACCCAGACAGCAAAGTGCAATGAGAATAAAAAAACCTAAACAATGAGATTTTAGTCATTAAGATGTGTTTATTTTTAAAGGAAACATAGGTTGCATTGCCACTTAAAGCCAGAAGTTACTTGACTGAGTGTAGCTGTAACAGAATTCAGAATGAGCCTTGTAAGAAGCGTTCATTCCAGTGCTAAAGAGTGTCTTTCATGTTATAGACCTTCAAAATCCCTTTTGTAAAGATGTCTAGATTTGTTTAGATGTGAGAGTAATCTCAGCACTCAAGCAATCTTAGCTTGGACCTATAATTATCCTGAAAAATAACCAACAGCTGTAGTCAGCGTATACTCTTCTTTCACAGATTTAGGCAAAATTAAATAGATCTAAAGTGTTGTTTTCACAATTTTGCCCACAAACTCCTTTGGTGAGTTTATCACATTACTGATGTCAGGGAACAATGAAATAAATGTTAAGATGCTATTCATCCTTCCTGATGATACACATGTGCAGCTAACAGCTTTCAAACAACAAATCCTCTAGCTTCACGAGTACCTTGCACTACTAACAACCCTTATTCTTTTTTTAGCTAAAAGTCAAGTCAATACCCTCTCTCCCAATAGGTTTGCCTGCTGTGCAAGGAATGGAAGTCTATAACTAACCCTCCGCCTCTATTTAACTCTGATAGTAACAAGTTTTACAAAATGTACTAGCGCTTATACAAGGAAGAAGGGGGGAGGTTGTGGGATGCTAAGGAGGAAGCCTTGCAATGGGTTATCTAAGGAAGTCAGTAACACCCATAGGAGATTATATTCTTGGCTATGTCTGCATTAGCAACTATGCAGCACAACAGGAGTCGTTCAGTAGATGGAAGAAATCGGTGCCAAGGCCCCTATAGGCCTCCGCTCTGTGCAGAAAGGTTTTTATTTCGGACAAGATTTAGTCTAGTCTAGTGCCCTGGACAAAATGTTTCCAGCACAAATATAGTTCAACCATTGGTTTGGACCCTTCCAGATCCACAAAGGATTGAGGTACGTTTGGGGCACACCTGGAGCTTCCATTTTTCCATACAGCTTCCACTTTAGTTTCCCGCATAAGGAATCTGGTTCATGCTTATTAAAAGCACTCTATAATCAGATTTAATTCCCTATCAGTTTTTAAGGTATTCTTAATATATAAAGAAAGACGACCCTGAAATCCTGCAGTAAACTAGAGTTCACTTGTGTCTCTAATATTATCATGAAAAATTTTCAGTACAAAGTCAAGGAAATCTATGAGTTTTGTTCAGCTTTGATCTTTAGATGTGTTCAAACCTCACAGTGAAAGTGGGAACAAGAGAGCAAATAGACCATCTGTGGAGACAACGACAATTTGATAAAAAAAAAGAAACAAAAAACAAACCACACACACTTAAACCAACCTTCTTAAAATTAAAATATTTCATACATTTTTAGTAACAAAAGTGTTTGATCCAATTTGGTTTACATTTTCAAAATATATCTCTTACCAAGTTAATGAAGATGAATACTAACTATATCTCAGATACTCACAGTACAGCAGAACTTCTTCCCTGCAATTGTATAACTAACATACAATTTATGATATCTGGGAATTCTATACTGCTTTATCCATTACGATTTAATTGCTTTAGTACTATATCTATGACAAATATATGTGTGCTACCAGAGAAATTAAAACCTATGCAAATTTTTAAAATAACATGTATTAATTTTAAACACAAAATAATCCTGTTGGAATAGAGATTGACTTACAGCACAGGATGGTGAATATAAGACAGAATCAAAACTATTCTTATTAGAAAGTTTGTCTTTATCTCTGACATCTGTAAAACTGCAGCATGAGACAGATTCCATTTTAAATGACACTGCAAAAGGTCAGAACAATTCCCCTAACCTTGTCAAGGCTGGCAAGATTGATACTTGTTTTAGGTAAACTTAGCATCCATGTCATGTGTATTGGACTAAATATAAAATTCAGAGAGCAGGGGGAACAAACATATATTTAGAAATTAAAAATGGAATTTCATTTTCCAGACCAACAAAAGAACAACAGTTCTGTATCCAAGAATATAATTCTGTAAATATTAACCAGTTCACTGTCATCTGATTGTTCTTACAATTTATCTGGAACTTGCACACAATTGCATGGAAATCGAACGAAAACATGATTAACCAACCTTCTTGCTGGTCTACCCTTTAGAAATATAGTAGAATTTCTTAAGAGTTGCTTTTTTTTTCCTGTAACTCTGAATTCTAAAACCATCTCAGCGAGTGCACAAAAAAAAAATATTGTGCTTCATCTTCTCCCTAAATATCCTAAATAGCCATTTAACACTGGCTTCTGCACATTAAATCTTTATTTTAATTCAACGAAATTGTTTTACCTACCATAAAAGGCTGTTTTCAATATTGATTAACAAAATTTCTTATGTCTTTAACTTTTAACTGCAAAATTTAGAAGACACAACATATTTGCACTGCAGTCAAACCCAATTTTCCTTTCATTAGAGCATCACTCAATACAACTGACAAATCATTTTCTATAACCATCCTTGAAACATTGATTTAGTACTCTATATGTACTCGCTGAAGCCTAATTTGAATAGAACTGAGTAATAACCATGCCTTTGTTTATTCACTGTAGTGAGAAACTTCATGAAATATTAAACAGTGACGGACAAAATCAGAATTCTGGAAGTGCATTTTTATGTATTTGTGTCCTTAAGCTTAGATGTCCCTTAAGCTGGCAGCAATACTACAGGCATGAAAATATACAGCATTTGGGGTCGCCGAGAGAATATGTTCTGAATATTACAATTATATGCAGCAAAAGATTTATCCTCAGAGGATATATGAAAACACAGAAAGAGGAATCCATTACGCACACGCATATGCTGCTGGCCAGTACATGCAGCAGAATACATATTAGGAAAAAATACACGCGTACTGGCAGTGCACAGTAACTTCAGTTCTACCACATTTCTCTCTGTGCTACTCTGATGCAAAAATGACAAAAGATAAACATCCATATTCAAAGGGATCTAAGCCTGATAGCCGAGCGGAAAAAAAGACACTTATTTCACCAGGAAACTATGCTATTTACAATTTTAAAATGTTTTCCTTCATTTTAAATGAATAAACAACAATCCCCTGTAATAATTAAGGGCACAGTACCTTTGCCATTAAAAGATACATATAAAGCTACTGTACTTCCACTTTGAAAATTATTACATTCTGAACCTTTTCTTTTTCTTATAATATACAGTAGGACACTTTAATGCTACTTTACTCCAAATAACTTACAAAGCATGGGCAATAACAATCATGAAGAGCTACCCCTTGTGTGATAAACACAGGAACACACAGCTGTGTTTCGGCAGTCATCATGAAGAGAGGAAGAATTACAGAAACCAGCTCTAGCAGCCTCTCCAAAATATGTCCCTATGCACACTCATTTGGACTGTATTTTGCATTAACAGTATGCTTCGCCCAGTTATTACTGAAGCGGTGATGACTTCTTATTCTCCGTTGCCTGATTCATCAGTCACTTATCTTTGATTAAGGTTAATTAACCTAGTTGGCCATATTTGCAGTCACAAGAATAAAAATAATTCAGTAAACCAAAGTGAATAAAAATACTTTAAAAAACTCCAAAAATAATATTCATACTGTCTTTGACTGCCCTCCTTTTTTTTAATGATAATTTATCCTGTGTATAATCTTACCTAACTTTATATTCGACACATGAATCCATCACACTCACACATCTAGAACAATACTTCCCAGTAATGTCTTTGTGCCTTCTTACCAACTTTCAGTAACACTTTTACACACGTTTTATCACTTTCAGCAGGATTTCCAGAAAATACCAATTGCAGCATGTAGCTCAGCTTCATGGAGTTTATATTTGAATGCGTAGTATTTGACAAGAAATTCAATGTGAATTCAGGTGAATTAATTGGCATTCATAGTATAGCTTGTATTAAATTTCACTGCCCATTTTTAAATGTGCCTTTTTTAGTGTTTGCTTTAGATATGACTACAAGATCTCCTGAAGTAGGCCAGAGTAGATCACTGGACAGTGATCTTTCTTTACAATGCGATTCTTTGAAATGCAAAAGCAACTGATGGCATCCCCTTCATAGACCATCAAAGTGGTGTGCTTTGCCATCAGGTGAGGCAATTTATTTATAACACCCCAAAGAACAGCCTAGAGAGCAGAAATTCAGTCTTGTTTCTTGCAATGTAGGTCTAATGCCATCACGTGCCATCTGTGAAAACTCCTCATGAAGGTCTGACAGCTTTTAATTCTATCTCCTTGCATAGTAAAGGGATACCCCTCTGAACCCACGCCCCAAAAAAGGTTTTTTATTAAATTCTTCAGGCAAAACAGGATTCTTGTGGCTGTATTTTGAAGGGTCAGTACAAAAAAACCCACAACATTAAATTTCCTGTATTAATAAACTAGAAAAATATAAGCTGTCTCTCCAACCAATTATTTCTAATAGTAGGCGTAGTAAAATCTTAGCCTAAAATGTCATGCAAGACCTTAACAACCATGAGAGTCTGATTTGTTAGACACTACATAGACATAAATGATAAAATGCTGGCCTTAATGGACTTTAAACTATTCCTGGTATTTCTACAGAGAAGGACATTAAATCTGTTTGGGACCTCACAGCTACCAAGCAAAACAGAGTAGAAATTAAAAGCGTTTGGACATTAGCGGATCACAGAAGGTTGGGGGAGATACAACTCACCCAATTTCCATACCATTAGGAGAAGCGGTCTTCAGAATAAATAAAATACTCTGATGACCTGCTTTTATGGCATTGTCCTTCATTTTCTTAATAAGTCAAACCTACCACAACACCAACCGTCTTCAGTAGTACAAAGTAATTTTACACTCTCAAACTGAACATTTGAGCTTCGCAGTCAAACGCTCCATGGCCCAGTGTCTTAATCTTGTCAAGTCCCACCTTTATATAACCATAACAAATCTCCTGTTATGTCAGACTTGAGAGACATTATTAGAAAGTTTATTTGAGCAGTGCTTGGACACCAGCAAAATATTTATAACAGATAGCTTTGGTAGAGCAACTTCAATGGGCAAATCATTTAAAGAGGACATACAACATGAGTTAACTTCTATATTTATATCATAATGCATTATTATTTAGAAGCTATTATTCAAAAAGGCAACAGAAAGTAACACAAAAAAAAAGTCAAGTAACCTAACCTGGTAACTTTTTTATAACCTCTTCTGAAAAATGCAGTCGAAGACCATCTGATATTTTTAGCTGTTTCTTCTTTATATACATGTTTACAAAACCTTTCTGCTAGAGCATTTTTAAGAAAGAAAATGTTACTTTGACAAAAAATATCAAATACACAAACACACAATTATTAAACGGTGTTACTTGAAACTGAACCACTATCATAAAAAAAAAAATCAACAAAAATTAATATCTTCTCATTGCCATTCCCTTTTAGCATTTTACAGTCTGGTGGCTTTCTGTACAGCCGAGGACGGGTTCTAAAGCGCCCGGTAATAGCATGATGTCAGCCTGCTCATGTTTCCCCACGGCAAGCAACAGCAAGAAAGACTAGATACTACTCCTCTGGTCAGCCATATGTAACTATCAGTAGAAATCTATACCTCTCCCTAGTATCACATAAATAATGCATTAGCTGCCTAAATACATAGGATTTATCTTCGAAAACAGAGGCTAGGTCTCTAACAGCACTCTAATCAGTTTTGTCATACGGTACCCAAAGTAATGTAACACTAAGTTTCTTCTGCTGTTCTAAAAATATTTGCTTAGTGCTCCTTGCTGTGACTATGTCCTGTTAGAGCTTTTTCGTTGTGAAAAACTAAGCTAGTACAGTAATTTTAACCTAAATATAAATACATTTTTCAGATAGATTTGGGTGTTTAGTACTCTGACAAATAAACAACATTGAAAGCCAAATGCAATTACATTTCAGTCTAAACATGTAGCCCAGACCCATGACATATCCAATATGTGAACATAAGAATGGCTAAATGGGATCAGAGTAGTTCAGTGAAGCTAATGCCAGCCTAAACCAGGAAAACCTACGTTTCTCTGTCTTAAGTCCTTACGCGTTTCCCCACCACAACCATCGCATTAGCCCTGTGTCCCCAGTTCCCTAAGCTCCCTCATGTACCAAATCCACATTCTCAGTGTCACCACAGTGCTCCCAGTTTCCACCGGTATCCTCTCCCACCTCTGCAAGGGCGAGCTTCAGAAGACAGCGGCTGTCCTGAAGCTACACGTGTGCCTGTTGCCCCACAATAAGCTTCACATTTACTGACCATCCAACCATTGCCATACAGAGTAGGCAAAGGCCAGATTTCACCCATCTGCCCACTGTGGAACCATCCGTTTCTGTCTGCTTCACAGCCACCCCTCTGTTTTTCACAAAGTCAGCATAAAATTAACATCTTTGGGATCTCCACTGCTCTGCAAAACTTGAGGAAACAAGCCAATGAGTTTGCAGGAAAAGGGTAATCGATAAAGCGGACACTTTAGTGTCTGATCTGAAAACTCCAGGATGCAATAAACAATGACGCAGATGACTCACGTATATGGAAGTCGGCCTGATTAAATTAAGTTAATTCAAGCCAAACACACAGATCTATTTAAAAAGGGGGACTAGGTAATAGTAGAGTACCTAGGAACGCAGCAATCTAGAAAGGAACACAAACAAGACCAGTTTCACACAGGTCTGTAGCTTAGAAGGTCAACATGATCTTTGAACCTATGAAGAACTGTAAAGAGAGAGCAGGTAGGTAGTGTTAGGCATTAGCAAGATGATTACTGACATAATATGTGCAGGAAAGGTGTCCACACATCTTGCAGGCTGTAGCTGAAAACTGTAAAATTTTAGAGAAGTGCTAGAAAAATTACTTTGGGCCTGTTAAAGCAGTTGAGTCTGCTTATTGCAGTGAGAAAGTTAAGAGGTGACTTGAACAAGGATTACGTGTAAGCTAGAGCATCAAGGGCTTCTAACAGTAAACAGGTCTTTAATCTAGTAGAAAACGTCACAACAAAAGCAAAGGATTAGAAACTGAACCTAGACAAATTAGGTGAGAGCAACTGCATTTTGGACAGTCTTTAAGAATAAAGGTAGAAGGCACAGATTTTAAAACCCAGGAAAGGCTATTTGAAGGGAAGGAGGAGGGAGAAAAGTGGGTGAAGGGGTTTTTTTAGCATTAAAATGAAGAGAAGAAACTTGCAATGATCACCATTAACCCCATAAATACTGAAATGTAACGAAACAATTTTGATGTGCTTAATGAACTCAGACAATGTAAGGCCCAAATTAATGTCACTTGAGGCACAATAATAAACCTGATTCACAATGCTGTGATCTCTAAAAAAGCCTTCTGTAAACCAATCTCAACCTCACGCTTTCTCCTCCTCCTAAAAACTTGGTATTGATTTATGAAACCTTCTAATTTTCATCTAGAATCTGAAATCACACATATCATTTGAGTTCGTGTTTTGGATCATTTGTCATTTAATGCTGTGTGCCATCTTCCATTCCGTGGTTTGCTGAAGCGGGGTTCCTGGGCATTCAGCTACCTGCCCCTCTGAAACTAATCTGCTGTTCTCTGTTTTCACAGTTCACGGGGCCCCTTGAGTCACCACTCACATTCGCCTAAGTCATGGCTCCTCATTACGAGCAATGATTCATAATTCTCCAGCTGCTCACCCCGGTTTCACAAAGGGCTTGGGCAGACTGATTTTAAAGGGCTTTACCAGTGCAAGGTAAGTTATATAGTGCACTTGCTTCACCTCTTTTAGCACCAGCTCATGGACCGTGGCTGGGGACAGCAAAACCCAGCCTGAAAGAAGCAGCAGTTTCCTGTTGGAATACTCGGCTTCAAAACCAACGGCTTAACTCAGCTTCAGACATGAAAAGTAGTGTGCCGATAAGGTACAGACCAGCTTGAACAAGCCAAACTCATTTCCAGTTGCTGGCTTGAGATTCAGCATGTTACACGTTTATAAAACGGGACTCAGCCAGGACAGGCCAACGATGTCGGGCAACACCCCACATCCAAGTGAAACCTGTTACAACCAGTGGGAAAGAAAAGACAAAAATCACGAGAGCTATCTCAAATACAATTAAAAGAATTCATGGAAAATTCACAAAGCATTAGGCAGTCTGACAAAATTTGTCCATGAATCCCCTTAAGGGAAGCAAGCCACCACCATGGGCATTGCCAATCCTGACAAATAAGATGCTACTGAGAACAGCAGACAGAAATCGGGCTGCTTCAGATGCAGGATATCCATCGCTACAAGTATTTTTTTTTCTTCCTCCAAGTATATTATCAGTCTAAACTGCTCTTGATCACAAACAGAAACAAGAGCTGCACATTCTTTGGGAAAGAGCAACAGCCACTCATCCTAATGTGCTCTGAACATATGTGAAGATGACACGCGACTGCGCTCCCCGAAGAAGGCATGATGTAACAAACGCTGGGAGTGAGCCAACGCTGCAGACTCCAGGTCCTTTTAGGGTTGCTTTCTGTTTGCATCCAAAGAAAGCGCTGACAGAAGGAACTAGTGGTATGAATGTATACGTTATACCAAGCAGACAGTCTGAGGCAAACTACTAGTTTCTTTATGTGAGATCTAGACTAGCTTGGAGCAATCAATGAACTTATTCTCACAGAGAAAGGGAGCAGAGCAAACAGTGCAGAACTGGAAACCATAGTCGGGGCGGTGCAGAATAACACCTTGAGAGTAATTCTGAACCAGCATCATCCCAATAGAGAACAGTGTCATAGCTGATCCAGTCAGGGAAGTCTCCCATCCCTTTTGGGTTACCCAGAAACCCAAACATTTGGCTGAGCATTTCACTTGTTCTTATGTAAGCACATGCACGCTTTGCAGGGACAAATGCAACCTTTATAGGAAACAATCTTCTCCCGCGCCCAGTTCAGTTTGGGCTCCCACAACAGTACACGCTTCTGCTGCTACTAGGGGCAGCCATTTGCCACTAAGGATCCTCCATTTGTAGGCTAGTATTGATAAGAAATGGTGGGTTTCTCATCTGTATGATGATGCTGGGCTGGTCACTGGATTGGTTCTAGCGATAAGAAACCAGAATTTCCTAGTCCATTAGACTGGCATTTCTTGCAAGCACTACTTTCACTTTAAAGAGAGAATAATAGTGGAGTATCTGAATCATAACAGAATGGTGCCAGAAAAGAAGGGGAGGGAGGAAGGGAGGAAGACAAAGAGACAGCAAGAAAAAGACACTCAGGATCCATAAATCTATTAGAAGTCCCTGAATATAAAGGCTGGGGAATGAATGGCATTCGTACTGATGTGTTAGAAAACAAACTGTATTTAGTCCAGGCATCTAATGAAACTGCAGGTTGTAACTTCTGTTTACTTTCTGTCACCAGGCAGAATCTGCTGTATCTCAAGTTGAAAAGTTCATAAACTAAACATTATTTTAAAAGTTCAAGAACTACATGCACATCATTATATAATGCAAGTACTTAGTTTCCAGAATACACTGAAAGTTTGCCTCTTGACAGTCCTAAAAAGGCAGAAATATTTTTAAAAGCATAGATTGAGCATTTTGTATCATTACTAACAAAATAGCATTAATTCTTTATAAATGGCTCTTTACTTTTATTTACCTCACATCAAAACACTAATAGAAATCACTTCTAAACTTATTTGTATCTCGTTCAAAGTATTAAGATTAAGAAATTTCCTAAGAGAGAATATAGTTTCTAATTAATCCCTTTTTTTAGCTAAATTAAATGTTCACTAGGGAGTTTAAAGAAACATTGGGATGTACTTTAAATGAATTTTAAAAACAATAAATAGAGCTTCTGAATATAAGCAAAGAACTCCTGTACATGTGCCAAGATTTTTGCAACTTTATGAACATGATTAATAGTTTCATTTTAAAAGGGGCCATGTACACATACAACCCCATAACGTATGAGGTCCTGCACATGCAGTCAGCAACACCAAAAAGAACTCGGGAAACATTACAGAACTAAACAGCAAGAACTGTTCCCAGCTATTAGACAAAGAAAAAGGGAGGGCTATGCCAAAGAGTGCTTTCTCGGAGCTGTATTTCTATGTTCTGATACTGTATGTTCAGCAGCGTCAGAGCCAAGTAATAAACTATGCCAAGATTAAATCGCAAGGTTTTCAAAATAGTCCTTGTCCTTTCCTGACTCATATACTTGAAGATGTGCATCGGGGCCGATTTCCTGTCAATTCGGCTTTACAAACCAGCCTGAAGAACGTAGGACACATGTAATGGGATCACGACTGCTCATTAATCAAGCACACTCTTATATTCAGCAACGCTAAGTGCAAACATGTGGCAGCATGTGGTATATGTCATACCAAAAACAGAGCTCTGACTATGGCACATGTGCTTCTATGGATTGCTGCAGGAGAAATTTGGTGAAAACTGCAAAATTTCACAAAATGTATGGTAGGGGGATAAACCAATGTAAGCAACAGCAAAACTACATGGCTTTTATATTCTAATAATGACCAAATAATGTCACATTTCATTACTAATGTTATATAGAAATACTACCAGGATAAAAAGATATAAAAGATGCACTGTTAAAGTGCAACTTAAGGAAATCCCTCACATTTTAATCTTACAGATGGAGTAATATTCTCATTTAGTAAATAATCAAGACATTTGACAAATAGGAAAACCAAAGATTAAAGGCTAAGATTTACAGTGAAGTCTGCTCATACCAAGAAATCATTCTCAGAAGCAGAAAGAAAGCGTTGTTTCAGCAGCATTTATTCTTCAAAATTTTAGTATATGAATTTTTGCATGTCACATTATGAGGACTACCATCCCACCCTGACCCTTCTTCTCTCTAAAGCTCAGACAAACCCTCAGCAAGAAAAAACCCCTCTCAACATCAGAAGTTAACATTTTTCTGACAGAGAGTCAAGACACACTATAAAAATGTTTTCAGGTTCCTAAATTGTTATAATGTTAGACACTTGTTAATTTTCTTGTTGTATTATTAAGTGTTCTTTCATCCAGAAACAACAGTCATCTTTTCAGTATGTCACGGAATTCTTCCTAACATTTCTTGGTTAAGAGTTTTTCAAAAGAATGACACTGTAGATAAAAGCAGTCAATCTGTCAGTGCTGACTTTTTGCAACAACATGCTATTTTTAACAAAAGTTTCTTTGGGACAGACTTCTCAAGTTCAGCACTGAACTTGACTTCTGGTGAAAATTTCAATTTATAAAACTCAAAACACTTTTCACAAAAATAGCATTCAAGGAACAGAAAGACACCCATGCAGGATGTAGACAGCCAGGCTGAGATCCAACTTCTGGTAGATTTGGACTACTGACTTGGACGAAAAGATATGGACCTGCTAGCCCGCTGGGTAGGACACTCACATGGAGCATAGGAGATGTTTCAACCGCCTGCTGCAGGGCCTGCTGGACAGTTCACACAAATGGGAAAACTCTGCAAAGAAACATTAAGAGGAAAAAATTTCTGGACAAGAACACAGTCCAGTGTTAAGGACATGTCTGCTTCCTGCAATGCAGAAGAGCAAGGACTCGAGCTGCAGCAAAGGATCAGATCACCAAGACTGTTCATCGATGTCTCTCATTCCCGACATATTTTTTTTCACTTGTTAGGAAGAACACTGAAAAAGATTTTAAGTTTGTTCCAATGTAGAAAGGTTATTTTACATCTGCTCTACTTGGAGGCCCAATATACGTGTATCTCCTTGAGCCGTGTGATGGCACTGTGGAGTGCAGTTTTCTGCAGAGAAACACAGTACCACAAAGAAACCAAAGAATACTGCAGATAGAAACAATCATATTTTTAGCCTCACTCTGAACAGAGGCCTGTTATTTCAAATTGCACATGAAAGTCCACCTCATATTAGGACAGCTTCAATTTATCCACTATGGATAGAGCCCAGCATTATAGCTAGAAGTTAGCTATGTAGGTCAGCTTGCAACAGAGACTCTCATTCATTCCACTCAATCCACCTGAAGATGACAGCAGCATACACAACCTTCTCCCGCTTAGCTAAGGCAAAGGTGGTTTGCATGGCATGTGCCCAACAGCCCTGCCCCACAGGCCTTGCTGGGGCTCCACAGACCCCACCTCTACAGACCCAACAGGCTGAATCCGTAGAACCCAAGCAAGCCTTCTCGAGTATAACTGAGAAAACTGCAAGTTTATAATTGCTAACAGATACATTACTGTAACCGTAAAAACACCTCAAACCTCTAACCTATAGTATGCCTCTGCTGTACCTGCCCAGTCTCAGGTTTAGTGTCCTGCGTTGCTTCAGCAGGAGCAGATTCCTCCAAGTCCTCAGGTTCAAGGCCTTGAATTTCTTCCACAGGAATAGTTTCCAGCTCATCCTTGGGTCTAAGACTTAGAGTGTCCTGTGCAAAGTCTGAAATATTGGATTCCTGCAGACTGTCAGGCGTTGGGCCCTGTGTCTCATTTCCAAGAGCCGATTCCATCGCTCACCCTGGCGCAGAGAAAGGAAGAGCGCTCCTTATAGAAGCGACCCGGTAACGATAGCATCAGCTCCGTCAGGGAAGGATTACAGACACCTGAACCCTGCTCCCAGCAGGTAAATAAAACAAGAAACACACCTGTTTGAAAATACTCGTTTTTTAAAATACCCACTCTAAGCAATCTTTTACTCCGCTTATGAACTGTTATCTATTAAAGATTAGATTTCATTTTACTTGAAACAATTATTTGAAAAGTGACTTGTAGGTAAAAAATAGCACAGCGGTCCCTTATAAAAAGAGAGCTCTAGGCATTGCAGTGGTGAGATAGAGCCAAAACTGACACAAATTATTCAGGTTACTGAGCTTCAGCCCATTGACACCTGTGCGCTCCAAGGAGTCTTTTTAAAGCTTCCAGTAACCAGCCCTAGAGTTCAAAGTAACTCCAAAGTGGGGACAGGAACAGAACTGGGAACAAACTTCTTCCAATGTGCAAGCATCTGCAACAGCACAGGGAGCAGATGGGAAGGAAACTAGATCTCAGACTGGATACAAGGAAGACATTGTTTACAATAAGGGTGATGAAACACTGGCACAGGTTGCCCAGAGAGGTGGTAGATGCCCCATATCCCTGGAAACATTCAAGGTCAGGTTAGACAGGGCCCTGAGCAACCTGATCTAGTTGAAGATGTCCCTGCTCACTGCAGGGAGGTTGGACTACATGACCTTTAAAGGTCCCTTGCAACCCAAACTATTCTGTGATTCCCTGAAACACTTCATAACAAACTGCGTCCAATGTGACGGGACCCGCAACAGTGTTGGAGTTCTCAGGCTCAAACACGAGTTATGCTGTTGGTGTTCAATTTAGTGTTACATCAAACACAAGATGCCATAGCAGGAATTTGTTAGTTAGATTTATCCAATTTAAGTAAAAGACGATGCAAGCTTCTGCTAAGGGGATTACCTATTGAAAATACATGACCTAGTATGTAACATTAGAAAATAAGAAGGAAAAGGACAAATGGAAAAGCAAAGGGCAAAACCTGACTGCATCTTCAATCAATTTGATGTATTTAATCAGCATTTTCCTGAACTACCTGAGTCGCAATAAAAACAGATACAATTTGACTCTCTACAAAAAAAAGTCCCTTTTTGCCACATCACTTAAGCTAAAAGCATATGTATAAAATGTTACACAAATGCGCTCTCATTATAAAAGTATTCAAGTATTATGGCAACTTAATAGAGTTAGTACTATCAGTTATTACTAATACTACCAATAGTGCTCAAATATTTTCCTGTAGGATTAATTAGAAGAGGCAGTATCTGGTAGCTTATTAAACAATACACATAGACTAGCAGATATTAAAACAAAACATTATAATTTGTTTTTATTGCTTAACCTGCAAATGAAACAATAAGCTAACATGGGTTAAATTTTAGTCAGTCCATGATTATTTCTCCAGTACAACATGCACATCTGATTGCATTTCCCAAATTGTCCAGACAGTTATCTCAGAATGTGTACCAAAAATATGAAAAAAGTAGGATAATTCTTTCCTTTTTTTTATCTGCAAGGACCAAGAAAAAACGCCACCTGGTCTCTTAAATAGTAATGGTACCAAAACATACTTTTGGTGATTCCTCCCATATCTAGAAACAGATACCTATCATGTTAACTATTGACATCATCAAGAAAACTTCGAACTCCTCATCCATTTTTTATTTTATTCCAGTTCATATCCAATTTTGCTTACTTTTGGAAACAACCACATACAATTTAGAAAACAAAGCACAGACTTCTGCATAATATATTAGGTATAAGACATCTTGATCTCAGCAAAGAGAACATTTTATTTTCTTACAGAGTACGGTTTCCTTTAACCTTAACTAAAAACAAACCATAAATTTAAAAGCATCATGACTAGAGCCAGTCTGCATATCTAAAACCCTCACAAAAGAAATAATAAAAATGAAATATTTTTAACTTTAACAAGCACCTTTACAAAGTAGCGGCAGCCTTTAGTAGTCTACCGTGACAGCCAGCATCTTGAGATAGGAGCAGAAAGTTCAGATTATCCTACAGGTCGAATACAACAAAAGAACTAGCATAAGCTTTGCATCAGGAACAGAAGAAAACACGCCTCCAGAATTAAAGATATACTAAGTTTATTTATAGGCCAAAAACCACTCAATATCATTAATTTGATCGATATTCTGTGAATAGCTGTACGTTGTCAACTAAAGAAACAGATGGACAACACAATGCGGTCTGGCGGCAGCAAGGGGAAGACCTGGAGCACAGCAACTCTGGGGCACCGTGTGAAGCTTCGTGTAGAACTGCTGGAGAGCGCTGCTACATAAAACAGAAATTTTCCCACTACTTTTGAATAAATATCCAAATATATAAAAAAGAAATTTTAATGTATAAAATTTCAGGTTTTCTTCAGTGAATGACAGACCCTTCTTGCACTACTGTTTTTAACATAGATTTTTAAGTCACGTGATAAAAATCAAATACCAATGGCCTAAAACATTATAAAATGAAACAGGCCTCAAAAAGAAAGATTAACATTGGAAAGTAATAGTTTGCAAACCGCTGCCTCTACATCCCCTCCAGTTAACGGGACAGCTGCTCACGGTCCATGCAGAACTGTGATACCGGTCGTTGCGGAGCATCGTGTGCCTCTGCTTCAGGAGGGTAAGAGCCTTTCCTCTGAGATACAGCAACTCTCTTTTGTGGCTATTAAGTCTGCATTTCATCAAGATCACAGAAATTCACACTCACAAGCTCATAAAGCCTTTGCAATACTCTCCTACAACTTTAGTACCAGGGCACTATTTCAGAATCTCCAATATAAATAATTCAAACGTATTCAGAAAAAAAGATATAAAGTAATTTGTGATGGCAGGGAGCTGTGTCTTCAAGGCATTTTTTTCCTCCTCAAAATAATCCATTACTAACAGCCCAGATGACAGCTCCAAGAGGGGAAAAACGGCTGTAACAAATTGTGCCTCCCTAATGCTTAAATTTCTGGGCAGATAAGGATATTAAATACTGAATGCTCCTGTCAGCTGTTGAAGCACTTCATATTTTTCCCTCCCTCCCTGCTCATTTAACACAATTAACAGGGTCACACGCAGAAGAGCCCCCCGGCTCCCCACTCACCCAGTAGACACTGCAGCCTGACACACACACCTGCCTCGCGCATAGGCTGACAGAGGCTGTGAACAAAACACTCCCGTTTGCTTCTCAAACTGAAGAAAACGAAATGTGGCATATGTTTTCTTTGCTTGGACACCCATCCACAACTCGCTCTTCACTGACCTGGCCCCACGCCTGTAGGACACCAAATAAATGGCACGAGATTTTGCATGTCCCCCATGTTGGTGATTCCCACCCTAAATTAACCTTCTCTTTGTCCATTCCTGTCACGGCTCAAGGATAAGGCCCTCTCCAGGCCCGGGGGAAAGAAGGGCTCAAGTGGGCCACAGGGAGCCACTCAGGGGTCCCGCTCCTGGCGCACTCCCTGCCCTCGCTCCCTGCCTACGCATGGCTTCCCACGGGCTGCTCCGGGGGTTGCCCTCCTGGCTGTGGAAATTCACCCCACAGCCGGCACCCTGTGAAACCCAACCCAGCGCTGAAGCACTTCTCTCAGCACCTCGCCAAATTTTAATCACGTTCTGCCTCCCTTTCATTCCACACTCACAGTTTTCTTTGCTCCCAAACATGCGGCAGGTGCCTATTGAACCAAAGCTGCTTCAATATCAAAGGATATTTAATTGACATTTTAATCATCTGGGCAATACTACACTGCTTTTTCTTCTTTTTTTAAAGGACATGCAAGATACTTGAAACAAAGGGCATTATATAAATCCAGCCTGAAAGACTTTTTATATCTAAAGAAATATAAAGACAAATCACAATAGTAGAGATACTATGGAATAGTCACACAGACTGTACATTAAAAAAAAAAAAAAAAAGAAAGAAAAAGGAAATAAAAGGTCTGGGAAGATGTACTTTCAAAAACAAATTTGGAAAAAACTATTCTAATTTACATAAATATTTTACAGAACAGTGAAAGCATGTACCAAACACATTCTAGAAAGATTATGCACTCTGTTTTACTGCCTGTAGCACATAGGGGATGTTACTAACCAAAGTTAAAAAAAGCAGTATCTGTGGAAATCTAAAAACAACGACACTTGGATAAAAACTGGTCTTTCAAACATATATTACAAACATACTCACAGTTATTTAGTCTTATAAGGTTTATTTCAGAATTAAGCAAGGTATAGGAAGGTGTATTTCTTGTTTGTCTTATACTGTAAAGCTGCTAATATTTGGGACATAACTTTCTGATGACATTTTCCTGTTTTACTCAGGAGAACTTTTACTAGAATTTTTACACAGACCAATACTATGTTTAAAGCTGTGAGAAACAATAAAGGTTTGGAGAGAATAAACATAAAGAAAAAAAAGTTGACTATTTTGCTATTTATCTTAGCCTAGAGGTTAAGAATCCCAGGCAGACAATGAAGACAGGCTGCAGAGGAAATACCCAAGGTTGACCTGTGGACTTCAGGTATCTAAAAATCCATTAATTACAGGTAATTATGTTCATACAGTTTACCAGTTGCTCACTTGCTTATTTATATTTCTGTATCTTGAATCAAGACAGGATAAATCACCATCTTCCAGATTGGATTGTGTGTAGGTATGCTCTCCAACTTAAACTGGAGGTTAAAATCTGAAGTTATAGGAAGTTAAAGAAATATTTCTTAAATTGGAGTTTCCGCGCCTAGTCTTGAACTTGCGATAAACAGAGAGACCCTGGAATGCATACAACATTGAACAGAGCAGATGTCATTTACATGAGCCAACAAAAAAATCACTGCAACTTGGGGAGCAATGCCCTCCAGCAACTGTGGGGCACATTCCATAACAATTAATATTGGGAATGATTGTTTGCCAAGGCGCTCATTACCTTCAGCTTCTCCTCACTTTCAGAATCTTTTATGCTGCTAAAGGAGACCGTATGGACCCTTCATTAGCTCTTCTTGGTTTGGGATTTTTTGGAGGGCGAGGGAAGCAGGGAAGATGGAATGTAATGTCTCACAAGACAAAGCAGAAAGAAATAGTCAGTGAAACGGGAAGATAATCAATCTAGCCCTCAGAATTTAAAAAGTAGCTGACTAGCTATGCTCTGCATTAAAAGTCTCGTCTAAATGAGAATCGTAAAGCTACAGGGGAGCAAGGCTATAAGAGGCTTTCGATTTGTTTCATTATTCTGTATCACTTTATGGACTGCCATTAAATAAGAGCTTTAAAATAGTTTTCAAACCAATCTCTTGCTGAATCAGGTGCCTGTCACCAAGGTTTATATTGAAAAGGAAAGAAAAATTTCACTGCTCAGAAAAGCATCAAGGTTGATATTAATGACAATGCATGGTATGACTAACAGAATTATACTGCAGCCTTTTAAAACGCTTGATCCAGCGCTCCCCGAGGTCTGAGTTCCAAGACATCACTTTTTGGATTCTGTAAAGGAGTCCTTGTATTGTATTTTCATTTGCTAGAAAATTACACCTAGGACTGTTACATGCAGACCACGGTTATTATCAATAAAGTAAAGCTCACTGTGCACCATCTGAACAATAGACTTTTTCACTGTAATGTTTCTTGGGAATTACAGTATTAGATTAATGAGATGTGCAAATGTTTTATCAACTCAATCTCCAGAGCAATGAGTCACTCCTAAATGCAGAACAGCAATAAAATTAAAAACAGTTTATGTGCTGCTGTATTCTACACCCCATAGGTATAGACATAGACCATATGATTTCAATAGAGTAGAACAGATGCAAAAAGGTTCCAGAGAAATAAGAAAGCCACACAGACGCAGAAAATGCTGCAGCAATGTGTGCTGAAACTCTGCTGAATAGCTAAAGAGGTGCTAATAACGTTGAACAGCTGCAGAAACATCAACTGAGAAGAGAGCCTGACCATCAGATGCAGGTATGACCAAAAGAGACTATTCACAGCAACCAACCACAGGCAGCTAAATGAGAAAGCCGGTTCCGCGGTGTTCCCCCCTGTACTCAGTGGGACAACAATTACCCTCTTCTGGAGAGTAATTCAGAGCAGAAGACTAATTTAGGTAATGCAAATGAACTTCTGGAAGAGCTGGTCCATCTCCATAACCATCAAGCAGGCACAGAAATGCTGCTAGCTCGGGTGAGAGCTCAAGTGGCACTTTCTGCCTTGGCTGATGCCAACAGCATCCACTGAAGGCATAAAAAAATGAGCTAAGCAACAGCAAGGGTTGACATTGTACCAGGTTCTCCCTTTTATCCTACAAAAGCAAGATAAAAGCAAGGAAAAAAATATTCTAAAATAGAATAGTACAAATTGTACCCTATCTTCTCCTGAGAAAACAGGCAAGTTTGCAAAGTGGATAGTAATTAATAGATACTCTCTTAGATGGTAAGGATGTACCATATAAGGAAGAAGCAACGTTTATCCAAATGCCTCAGTCACCCTCATTTATGGTGCCTAGAGACCTAACAAACAACAGACTGCTAGCAATCAGATAAACCAGTTCTATTCAGAAATCCCTCGTATTCTCTATACAGTAAATGGGCTGTATAAAATGTTCATAGTCACAGTGGGAAAATTTCTCCTCATTCACCCCGGTATTCTGGGCTTTTCGCTTGCAAAGGCTGGGAATTATTCTCTGCATTGATATATTAACTTCATTTCCATTTCTGTCTGTTTCTAAACTTACGTCATACTGAGCACTTGCTTACCTCACAATTTCAATGCAATTTTCATCAAAACACTTTTTCGAAACAGGATTTGATCTCTCCTTTTAGTAGCTGGGGACACCCATGCCAATGGGACACGTGTGAGCCTGGGGGAGCAATGTCCTGCAGCTCCAGGGAGAAGATGGTCCGGCCATTGCCCAAACACAGAACCTCCTGGGAACACACAGCAAGTTGGGTCTCCTCGCAAACTCGTTTTCTTCCAGGGAAACCACGATGTAGGGATGAGGAAAAAGGCAATGGTGTCCACACACCTCTGCTTGCCAGGGTGCAGGTAGAATGTGCTCCAAACCCAGGGCCTTCCCACAGTTTGGGCAAAACCAGAGGGACTCAGGTGTCAAAGTTCAACAGTTTTTGGCATGATAGGATCTTCAACCACACTCTTCAGCAGCCCTGGGCCGTGCTGTTTATAGTATACATCCAAGTGACTACTCCTATGGTCCTCTGTGGCTGAGAAGCAGCGTGCCAGCGATGCACGGCCTCCTGACTGCTGGGCTGGCCACCTGGGGCCAGCGAGAAGACCTGCTGGGACAGGGCATCCAGACCCTGCCCCTGCCCTGTAGAGCAGGCTGAGCAGCCTGCACAGCCTCACTGCCCCAGCAGGCCAGCGCGAGCACACAGCCTGGTAGCTGCCAACGTTGGTAAATTCACCTTCAGCAGCTCGCCCGCTTGTCTGAGGGGTGTCTCCTTGCCCCAGTGGCTGGCAAACGTTCTCACCCGCCGAGTGCCAAACAACGAGAGAAGCCCTTTCCCAAGTTGGCAGAGATGGTTTTATACACATTTCAGATTTTGGTAGTGTTCTGCTTTGGGGATGACTTACAGGACCAATGACATCTTTTGAGGCAGATCCTGTCTTACTGGAAACATAAGGGCTATTGTATTTCCAACTCTTGAGTAACCATTAAAATACTACTTTCACAGAAAAATGTACTGATGCGTACACAGTTAAACAGACTTGAAAGGAAGGTCCATTAGTACAAACAAGACCAAGTTAAGGTCCTGTTCCACAGCTGGCAGAACCACATTGGTGAGACCTTTTAAAAAGCCTTATAAAGAGCTAGTAGAGAAAAATCCCTGCGTGATACTTAGATTAAGCAGAGAGGTAAATGTTTGCCAGATTAACTGTAAATTGCAGCTGCTTGACTTCAAGTATGTGTTCTGAAAAACCATGAATAATACCAGTCTTATAAATACAGTGAACTTCTCTAACATGAAAAATAAAATCTTACGTGTGCTGCCAAGAAAGTCTGCCTAGAAACTTTCTGTTTAAGTTTTATATAAACTAGGGATAGGATTTCCCCCAAGTCCAATGTCTACCAAGTAGTCAGGCAATAAGAGGAAGGAATTCAGTGTCTAAATGAAGAACTCTCCTTTTCTGAGGTGTAAATTGATCCAGAATCGTAAGCTGACTGACCACAAATTTCCCAACAACTGAAAATTAAAACTACCTTGGAAACAACAGAGTTAGTAATTCCATCCAGCCAAGGTCTCTCTCTTCTTGTAAATGGCCTGCAGAACCAACACAACTGGCAAGCCTGAACAGGTTAGTGTTTTACAGCACAAGAATTAGAAAAATCGAGCAGATCAATGCCGCCTTCTGAACAACATGCTTCAGTCTTTAGTCAGGAGTGCAGTACAAGCAGATCCAGTTCAAAGCAAGCCCAAGGGAACCATCACAGAGGACCGACTCCCTTCCCGACCGGGGCCAGGGGAGGAAGCTGTGCACTTTTGTTATCCAGAGGTGATAAAAGCACAAATGAAGTAAAGATCTGCCAAAATTATAATACCTCAGACCCTACCAGTTCCCATGGATGACTTTCCCTCTTTCATTTAATCAAGCAAATACTGCAGCAGTGGGTTTCATTATTATTTCATCTCCGTTTCCCCTGGTGATTAGTAACTCTCAGCTAAATGTAAGTCACCTACAAGTGCTTCCTCACACCAGCAATGGAACATCATCCATAGCTACAGTTATGAGCAGTAGATGATGTACCAAAGATACAGATTCTTCTGTGTTTCTTGGCTCCATTTACCGTTTCTGGAAGAACTAATAGGACATTCTCCAAAGCAGATACAATTGATGCATGCTGGAAATAAGCCCTAGATATAGCTGACCGTGCTTTGGGAGAAAGCACAGGGTGTAGCATAACAAAAAGTGCATGACATCACATGTCAAAGGAGACCAAAGGATTTCCTGAGTATGGTTTAAAGATTTAGCTCTGAACTGACACAATGAATGTTGCCAAGGTAGAAAGCCAACTTCTGATAGAAAGAAGAATACCAGATTAAATGCGAAATTCTGAAGTTGTGTTAAACTGGATTTCACCACGTAGACTGTCAGGCATATAACAGGGACCAATTAAGTAAGTTCTGAGTTGCTCTCTGAATAGCGAAAATTTGCAGGACGGATATAATGTAATGCTGCTATGTATCTGAGACTGCCAGGAGTTTGGTCATTATATATAGAGAGATAGATAGAGATTTATAGATTCATATAAAAGAAGTGTAAATTATATATATATATATTATTTTTATATACATATCCATAGCAAAAAACTTCTCTACTTAAAATGTTCATGGAAGTATGTAAGACTTCTACAACTACCAACACTCCTAGGTACACAGTCCTGACAGATTCAGAGGAAGTCTCCAGGTCCTAGACAGATAATTGTAAGTACAAATGTAACCACAGCATTTTATTTTGTCACAAAGCATAAAATCTTCCTTGGTCTGAGATTAATGCTATTCATTCTTTTATTCTTTTGGAATGAGTAAGTGTTTAATTTAAAACTCTTTCTCTTGGTATCATAAATTATTTATGACATCAGCCTTTGAGATACAGGTCCTTCAAAAAGCATGGAAGAAGACAGGTGGAAATAGGCAGAGTGTATGTAAACTATCTGTCCTGGTTTGAGGTAAAACAGAACCAATTTTGTTCAGTAACTTCGCTTCTTAGCTGGGCCTCTTCTAACTACTGAAATTAACAGCATATTGTGCAGACAGTGTTCACTCTCTCAGAGTGATAAGACCTATGTTTACAGCTGATGCCCAGGCATGGGATGCAGAGAGGCTCTTGCTTATACTTATTGCCATAACAGCCAAGGCCAACCAACTTGGTTATTTGCCCCGTTGGAGGGTCGGAAGCGGAAAAGCATAGTGGGGTCCCACCTGGAGGCAGGAGCGGACAGGACAGGTGACCCAAAACTGACCAACAGGGTATTCCATCCCATCTGCCTCATGCTCAGTATAAAAGCTGAGGGATCAAAGCGTCAGGGGCTCTTCCTTCAATGGCCGATGTCTGAGGAGGACTCTCTCTGCCTGTGATCCCGATCCTGAATCCAGATCCGGAATCCAGTTCCCGTCCGTCACTGAGTCCAGCCTGGGACTGCCCCAGTGCCAGCCGGTGATGTGATTGTCATCTCGGGAGCTTGATACGGTTTTGTATATATTTTTCATTATTTCTTTTTATTTTATTATTAATATTTCATTAAAGTAGTTTAGTTTCTTCTAAACTCGTAAGTCTCTTTTTCCTCCTCTGCCTCTCTCTTTGTAGAGGGGTAGAGGGGAGCATCTGTCGGTCCCGTCTGGGGTCCCTCGGGTCCCCAGTGGTGGATTTGGCCTAAGCCACGACACTATCCCAGTGTAATTATAACACATACCCATTGGTCTGAGATGATGAGAGTCTACAGATAGTTGAAGAAGGTTAACCGATTGCCAGAAATAAGGAACAGGGATCTCTGAAACAGCGATCAAAAGCTCAGTTGCAGACAACAAAGGAATTACTTCTCTCTTTTCTAAATTTACTACTTCCTTCTAGAAAACTTTGCCAAGTTCCAAGAGGATTAAAAAAAATAAAAGTGGCCTGTTAAGGATATATAACTATTGGGTAATACAACTCCATTCTTTTTAGAAATGGAGTTTAGACGTTGATGGAGTAAAGAATAGCTCATAAATCCTTACATGGAGCTGAGAGATTTGTGTGCACTCTGCATTCATTCACCTGCCCAGATGACAAGGCTCTCACAGTGTCTTTAACCTCTTGGTCAGTACCGCATCCATGAAGCCCACAAAACTTACCACACACCGTGACCGTGAGTCCACCAATTAACATGGGACATACACGTCAAGCAGACTTACAGAAACCTTAGATGGAAATACTAAAAAATATTCTTTTTATCATTCAAGAGCAGTCAATCAACAAAACTTTAACAAGTTATTGTAAATCAGGGAATATCTCTCTTCAGAGGCTTATAATAAATGTGACTGTGGTTCATAAACAGTTCATAGGTATCATTCGCCCATAAAGGAAACTGCATTTAGGAGATATAATACAGACAGCGTACAGAATATGCTTTGCTTCTCAATCCTTTGTTACACTTTTAAGTTGTGGCTTAGATTGTTCATTTTCAAGTGAGCCACCAGAGATCCTAGCTGTGAGTGGGAATAAAAAGAATCCAGCCCCACTGGAAGAAAGATGACATATCTTGGCTCTTTTTCAAGACAGAGTAACTCATATAATCTGTTCATAGGGTTTCTGCGGGATTTATGATAGTTGTGTCTATTTGACAAGCTATTCAGGCAGATGCAAAAAAAACATACAGTTGAGCAAAAAGATGAAGAAACACAAAAGAGTCTACTGGGTTGAGATGAGACTCTTGAGCTGGACTGGAAAAGGAAAGCCACTGTACTGTTGAAGGAAAAAAAAAAAAAAAAGTCTTACTTTGGACCCACTCCTTCTCCAAATTATTCTTCTTCACAGGTAGCCTCCTAACAAGACCTGCTGGTTCATGCTGGTTCAGGAGTTTGTAGACCTGAAGCCGAGGGTAATACTTTTCATTACAAGTTACAGTTTAGTGCACTTGGGAAATAGATACCTGAAAGCACAGAGCAGATGCTCTGCCATCTCTCAGTGAAAACCTTGGATGCCGACCCATATGAACCCCAAGCTTTGAGACGGACCTGGCAATCACACGTTTTCTGGATGTGTGGGGTTCCCCTGCACAGTTTCTACTCACCAGCACTGCTCCTTTGCCTGCATCCGAGCCCAAGAGATTTAGAATTAGTCACTCGGGTTTAAGAGCGAGCATGTTTTGTGGTAAACAGAAACTTTTCAATACAAAAGTTTTAATACAGCATTAATAAATCATCTCGCTAGTTTAACTAGGGATTTTAAGAAACAGATGCAAAGAGAGAGAGGCATCAGAGCATCATAAAACGGGTATGAGCGGATCTGCCTCAGAGCAGAGGAAGAGAGAAGGACCTGATCTGTGGCTGACGGGTTGGCGCAAGCCCTTCTCACACCCACTGTCGGTCACAAAGACACTCTGGCAGAGTGACTGCCTTCAACTGCCACAGCTCGCCAGGGCTGCGCTGCTGAGAGAAGGGCAAGGCGCGCACTTTAAAAACAAAATACAGGTATAAGCAGTGGTTCAAACAAGAACTGCATACTGCTAATGTACGTAGGTATTTTTAAGTTCAAACGCTGCCTATGGGAGGTAATCCCAAAATTTTCTGCAGAACTACTGAGAGAGCATGACAACCTTCAAACAGTTTCTCTCTTCAAAACCTTCAGCAATATTTTACCTAACAATGCAGATTCAAGGTATTTTAAATTGCATGCAGTCTTTCTAAAATAAATAAATATGACACATAAGCTGAACACCGTGCAAAAAAATTTAAGTACTGGTCTAAGTAGCTCTTGCTTATAAGCAATTAAATAAGAGTCAAAAAAATCTTAAACCTTCCAGAGTTAAGTCGTTTCCATAAAAAAAGCACACAGCACACTGCCAGTTCTTCCAGCCTATCTCCAGTGAATCACCGCTTCTTAGGCCTCAGATTGATGCTGTAACTCTTCCACTTGGCTGTGTCATTTCATTCAGAGTCTTTATCTCAACACCACACTTTATCACCACGCTTATTTATTATGTAAGGTGTTGACTTATTTTCTACATTCAGGTGTCAAAGTATAGTAATAGCATAGTTGGTCAAATCTATTAATGTGCTTTCATTTCTTTGTCATGTCCCAAACAGCATGTTAAATACTGTTCACTTTTCTCAGATAATAACAGAAACGTGAAGATTTTTCCAAATTTTACCCTTTGATATCTTCAAACTGCTGATGCAGCTTGAGCAAACATTATTTCTCAAAAGCATGCAAAATTTTATTTTAACATATTATTTTAGCGCGTTACTTAACAGTACAAGCAGATTGGGAAAGCATCTTATTCCATTTCAGTATAAATGGCAGATGATGGATAAATTGTAGCTAATGTTGGGAAGAAATGTGTAAAACCAACCGACTTCTGATAATACTCTATTACTAACTCTGGCCATTTCCTTGGCAATTATTTCAAGGACAAGGCTGAAATAATCTTTAATCTTTTCTTATTATAAGCAAACATTTCCTTGACACATTACTATTTTCAAAAGAATTCCTAAGTAAATAAGGCCAAAGAAGGTGGACAAAGAATGATTTATTTTCAGAGAGCTATGCATGCAATAACATGGTTTTAGAAAAGTAGTAAGGGGAGATTACTGAATTTATACTGTAATTTTCATAGCTTGTATGAAAAATAAACCCAACTAGCCATGCTTCACTGTTTCTACAGGAACAACGGCGCCTGCCTTCAACTCAGTTCCTCCAAACACAGCATCTGATAAGCAGACCTTGGAGAGCCAACTGATCAACCATGTCTTAAAGCTGTATTTCTAACACAAAAGACACAGCATCTCAAGCTAATTCAGCATAAAAGCCGAAATCTAGTTTTCATCCTATAACAGCCTTCCCAGATTTCAGAAATATTTTCTGGTTCAATCTGCAAAACAACTTAAAACACAAAAATATCACTGGAGGACGAAAGACATCAAAAGCATATACAGATGTATTTCTCCCTTTTTCACTTCACCCGTCCTCCCCTCTTTCAGCTCCTCACTCATCTGTAAGAAGCAGTTCTCTTTCCTACCCAAGACTTTATTAGGGGTAAACCATCTGATAGGAGGCTACAGGTTTATGTGGACCTTAGAATTAATGCTATGCATCTCAGCAAGATTATTAATGACCTCCTTTGGCAGAGGTGGAAGAATTCAGACATCCCCAATATCAGATTTTAAGGAAAGGTAGCTTTCCGGTTTTTCATATATCTAGGACTGTTTCAGGTCCTACTATTTTTCAGGCCAGTCATATTTGGGAACTAAAACATTACGTGACCACCGGTGAAAAAAAAAAGTGCACTAATTGTGCTCACATGGATGCCACTCTGTAATTCAATGGCCAGAAAAAGGCCTTACTGCAAATTTGTTTGCAGATTTAAAATTCGGTTTAGAAGTAGTGGAGCACGAAGCTTTTCAATGAACCTGATATTCCGCAAAGAAAAGTCTGAGTGAGATCAGACGAAAAAAGCAACATTCAAATCTGTAGAAACATATAACCAGTGTTGGAAGCACTGTCTAAATAAAAAGCCCAAGGAAGACAGCTCTCTGTTGCAACTGCCCATAAAACTGGAACCTTCATGACTAATTGGGCAGAAATGGCACTTGTATATGTTGTAATATCTCTACTCAGTGATGTACGACGCTGCTGAGTTTGAGCAGGAACGTACTGGTGGAGTATGGTAAAAGACAAGATTGAGTAGATCCCTCTGGCTAATTTCGAAGTACCTTTCTTTACTCCCTGAGCCCTCCCAGTGACTAGGAGCAGCCCAAAAGAAAAACTGAAGCAGCTTGCTGCACATCAGCAAACCGGCGGTTATATTTCCTTGAAATCTCTTGCATTTTGGAGTGGAAGAGAACATTTGCTTTACAGAGGACCAAACTGTTCCGTTGTGTTAGACAGTTGTGCCAAATCAAAACCATACAGCATAATTGCAAGCCCTGAATGCAATATTCAAAATGAGAAAAATCATTTCAGATTTAATTTTCCTTAAAAGGAACTAAGTCAGCAGCTATGTTTATGGTGCATTCGCATATAATTATAAATGGGAACTTTGCAAGTGACTTAAACCACCTTATTTCTCAAAAAAAAAATCTCCATATTTTAAGGGCTTGTGAAAAAAAAAATCCAAAGGACAGCTCCATTTAAAAAAAAAAAATTAAAAAGCCAACCCCAAAACAAATCCACTCCAACTAAACAGGCATATAAGACAAAGTTGTCAATACACTGTATTTATCTTCATAAACTATTTTGACATCTTTTCATTAGCTATAATTAAATATATGCATTGGAACTCTAGTCTCATTGCGGGTACTTTGCATGTCTGTGTTTACTATAACTAGAAGACATCTATGATAGCATATAATAGAACCTTGCATCTCACCACAATGTTTAAAATTATTATTTTGAGTAAGACAACGCTGCACACGAGAACTAGAAACCACAGTGAATTTCCTGGGAGAAGCAGGGGACAAAAAACAAAACACTTGATTCTCATTCAATTCTATTCCTAATTTTGATCTTAACCGTTTACAACCGTGTATATTTTTTTTTTTTCTTGGAGCTGCTGCTATACCCCACCCAAAAGACCAACAAATCCAGGCAAAGAGGTTCTCGGTGCAGCTATAAAGCTTTGAGAGGTTCGGCACATGCCAAGCACTCTCTGATTAGCACAAAACTGCAAGATGGAGGCTGCCAGAGGGCAATTACCAGTCATGAAGATATTTGGCCAAAGAGAAGGCCTAAAAACACAGTGAGGATTAAGCCTTTTTGCTCATTGCCTATGCCACGCACTATGATGGACGAGTCTCCGACTTTATATTCAGCAGAATTGCAACGATGATGCTTTACCTCCATCAGTTTGCTGAACTGCTTTAAAAAACCCCAACCTGAGCAGCCAAGCCCTTGCCTCCTCCTCCTCTCCTGCAGTGCGGAGGCAGCCCTGTCAACTGCGGAAATCCCATGATGTTCACGGACACACAAGTCCTGTTGCACCCATGGAACGCTCCACTATAAATCTGATGCTGCCAAACTTGAGTGCAGGCTGGGGTAGTTCCTGAGCAGCTGGAAAGCCCCATTTCTCCTCTCCCTGATAGACCCAGAGAAGAAGCACATAGCCAGAAGGCACACGTGAGATGGCAGCAATGGGAACACCAAAGGAGAAGGTCCAACAGCTGCCACCAGTGGACGTACCACCTCCCATGTCAGGACTTGCATCTCCCCCCATCCTCTCGCAGGAGGCCACATATGTCCTCTCTGACACCTCGCAACACCCACCCATCATCTTAGCAACCTCAAAAGCGATGCTGGCTATCATCTCAGCAGCCATTAGATACAAGCCCGATTTTCAAAATTTCATAGTTCCCACCGCTGCTTGGAGAAGGATGGGTTGACTTCAGCGGCATGCAAAGGCTACAAGGAGGGCTCCTACATTCAGTTTTTAAAGTATTATATTTGGTTGTTCCCCCCCTGTAATTTTCTCACACCCTGCTACAAGAAGAGCAAACGAATGTATAAGAAGAGTTTTATGATGTTTTGCCTGTTTGTTTTGGTTAGAGGGTGTGTGGGTTTTTTTAAACACATGGCAGCATTTTGATTTCTATTCTTAGAAACCATTTGAGGCAAAAAAGGGCCCATGAAAGAATTGAAGTCCACAAATGAACTTCCTTTCCGCTGGGTTTTTCTCAGCCATCTCCCCTCCAGTCACGCGTGCCAAAATCCCATGCTTTATAGGGGCATCTGTTCTTTTCTCTCCAGGCCAAAAAAGGAGACTTTTCAAACCCTTACTACAACTGAGGAAATCTATAGCTCAATGAGCTTGATGCAATTTTCCCATGTCGACAGAGCCTAAAGCGCAGCTTCACAACTGCCACCAGAAGGTAAAGTCCCTTTTCTGCTCCCTCCACCCTTCCTCCCTCCAGCCACACACTCCCAATCCAGGCCTCTTCTAAAAGCTGTCCTCCTCCCACTCCTCCACCTAGCTGGTTTTTACCACATGACTGAGGAACCGAGATAATCAGCCATGAATGAAACTCTACATCAACAGCTGAACTGACATATTCTTATGAATCCCTACGCTGCTCTAAGTGCTTCACCCACTCTTCCGCTGTGAACTTGGTATACTTCATATGACAAGAAATACATAAAAAAAGTTGCTTTCCCATACTAGTACTACTTCTAGAGACATTATCTAATTTCGTATCATAACAAATACAGACTCACTGGATTTGACTAAAAACCGAGTAACATTGCTTGGTACAAATAGCACGTCACGCTGAAACTACATTCATGATTTAAGGTCACACACTGGCCTTAACAGCAAAGTTTGGTGGCTCCTGCAAACGCCAGAAGAACACAGCAGTACAGACATCATACTCCATAGATCAGCCTCAGTGTAAGGTGGCTTTATCCAACTGCGATACATTTCCTTCAAAAACTTGTAATTCACAGTGAAAAACATAGGATGCCACAATTCCATCCAATTAAAAACCCATGAAATAACGGTTTTAATGTGTTTCAAATAAGCAGATGTTCTAGTACGTACCATTTGCGTAAGGCTTCATTGCAACCACAATAGCAAGCACAGGCCACAAGCATCACCGCTGTGGCTTTCAGTGAAATCCCAGAATCAGACCAGAAAAAAAAAAAAAAAAAAAAGAACCTAACAAAATATACTCAGACGTTAGCATCAGAAATAAAAGATGAGAAAAGTAGGTAGGCATTTTCATGTATTACAGTCAGTGTTTGCACAATACCTCTAAAAATTTCTGACATACCTCATTATGTTACGTGTAAAAGCTAAAGGCAAGTCTGAAAAGCTCCTTTTTTCTCTACAAGCCAAACCACGTCTCCTAATTAGAGGCACGCAAAGAATTAAAGAATATATTAATTTGCAAAGGAGCTTTTTAAAAATTATTCATTATTTTCTGGCTAGCCACGATCTTGTTCACACATAGCCTTCAAGAAGCAGGAACAGTCCTAGCAGAGAAAGCGTAAGCAGATTTGCAGCATCAGATCGTTAGCACTGGGCATTAAGACCAAAGCTAATATCTGCGCCCACTCTACACCAGCTCTTTGCAGCTCAGCCTGTAAACGCGCTGCCTCACTGCCAGGCTGCACGTACGAGCTGAATACATAAGCTCTTCCCCTCATGAAAAGGAAAGAAAAAAAAAAAAAAAAAAAAAAAAAAGGGGGGGAAAAAAAAGGCAATTAAAAGAAGAGGAATACATTTTTGACACGGCCCGGTTTTCCGGTGAACTCAAGATTAAGAGGCCTGTTTATGAGCAAAACTAAGTCAATATTTTCAAATCATTTTTTAGTGCAAATCTTAGTTTTACCATTCATAAAATTGAATAGGTAATTACCCAGCTAGGCAAACGTCCTCAGAGGAAAGCAGAAGAATAATGAATTCCCTACGTAATTATTTATAGCTGTGTTTTTGGGTGAACACAGTGTAACAGGCATCAAGCCAATATTTAAAGGCAAAAAAACAGATTTGTAAAACCTTAAATATTTCAGTAAGCAAGTCCATAGTCGACAGTCTATTTCACAATCTAATCTGCCTTTGCAATACGTAAAAATCCCAACAACTTAGACTGCCTCTGTGATTAATCATTAGGATTTAAAATAAAACCTCGACAAAGACAGGTCCAGAAGTGCAACCACAAAATATGTAATGCTATCAGAACATGCAATTTGCTTAAAATAATGTTGCTGGGAAGTGCCGTAGTGTTGTCTGCAAAATATTTTGTCTGATCTGTATTTTGAAAAAACCTTTGGGAACAAAATCATTACCACGCACCAGTCAAAATGGCAGCAAGTAGAGATCAGATCCAATTGAGTCTTTCATAGCTAACCCTAAGAACAAGCTGCTTATCACTCCGAAACTCAAAAAGATGATGAAAACTATATAACACGATGTTCTTTAGCTCCCTAAAGACAACTGATTAAAGTCAGTTAGGAGCTGATTGGTGTGCAGTGATGCTTCTGCTTTCCAAATACACTGCTTAATTGCCAATAAGATTTCACAACACAACAGAGGGGAAAAAAAAATTCCCTCTCCTGCTACTGAAGAGTCAAGCAGTAGCTGCTGGCAAGTGAAAGGAAGGCCAAGTTGTTGCTATTTTTTTTAAGTTCCAGTATCATCAATGATATTCTGGAGGCAAAATTAAACAATTTTTTTGTAACAAACAAATAGAACATGATCCAAAACATTCCCCTAAAATCTCATAGGTTTTACAGCATCACAAGTAAAAAATAGAAATAAAAATGCATATCGATAGAGAAAATTCATGGTACAGAGGAGGTTTAACCAGACTGAGAAGAATGGGGTTTGAATTTGTATTTTTTATATATATATAAATAGTCTTTCTTCAGTTTACTGCTTCTTTTATATTTATTAGAAACAATAACGGATGGATCGCTCCGCACTATTTCAGCACTTTGAAAAACAGATTTAAATGGAAAAGATCATTGGGCACAGGACTGCGCAGACCACATTTCATCCTCCTTATACAACAACAGGAATTTTCAAGCAATTTGCATAAAACGTTACTTTGTTCTCTCTCATTCAAACAAAACTAAGTTGGCATTATTTTTACTACCGTAGCATTTGGTATGAATTGCAGGAACCTTGCCAGGTACGTATTGGAGCCAGAGGTGCAGATGTCCTTAAGGAAATAGTAAAATGCAGACACAATAAAGCTTTGTCAAAGTAAGAAATAGATGCAAACTCCCTCACTCCTGCAGCGGCCGGTGGATCTGTGGATTCATATGACTGAATCCCATACGCAGAAAGTTAACTTGCTCATGCACAATACCTCCGCTGCCTTCCACGTGCATTACATTTCTTCAGGACTAGACATATTTGTCTTCTCTTATCCAGCGCCACTATAGTTCTCTGTTGGGAAATGTCCACTTTCCATCGGTGCTTATGACAAGAACCTGCACGCCTCTCGCAGCTCTCCCAGTTTAAGGACAGGCCAGCTAAACATGACGCAAAAGCACCTTCCAAACATTCTTTCTTCTTTATGAGGAACGGAGGCAGACCTTAGCAATAAATGTTCAGGACAATCCCAGGATTCCATCTTGAGTGCGGAAGCGAGTGCTTGTTGAGATGCAGGACAAGTTAAGAAATAAATGTGAAAGGAAGGAAACGAGGAGGGGGAAAAGGAAGTCAGAGGAAAAAAAAAAAAAAGGCAGCTATAGGCAACATAAGCATCACAGAAACAAACAGGTTGTGTGTATCCCACGTCTAGATCAAAACCACTGCCAAAAAAACCCACAAACCCCTTTCCAAGCAAAAATCGACCTCCCGGTCTTAAGATAGCACTAAAATAAAATAATGTGAAATAAATAGGTATATCATTGATTCTACTGGGTTTGGATTCATTTGTCTGCTCTGCTTTTCCACATCTTTCAGCTATCTCAAGAGAAACACCAAATTCTTGGAGTCACTTTTTCTCCTGCAAATGAATGGTTATGGAAAAACATTTATGTTCATTTATACAACATAAAATATCCCCCAAGAAAGACGGAGACACGCAATATGCAGCACCGAGGTAGTTTCTGGGAAGGTCACAGCAGCAGAGCCAGCAGAAAGCGGCTGCACTCATTCTGTTTAACATCTGGGGCACCGGGCACCCTGGTCACGCCGGTGGCAATTCTTCCTCAGTGTAGGAAAAACCCAAGCTGTCCCAGGAGGAGAATCTGAGCAGGAAAGCCTGTTGAAGGTGCAGTCTAAGCTCTGAAATAAACCTCTCAGCAGCAACTGTGAAGAGACACTTCTCTCATACATCTGCTACAACTTGAACGTCTCTGTCTATAGTTTACTTAACTAGGAATGTTTTGTGATGATTTCCTTTTTTAAAATTTATTTTGGACGATGTCACATAACATATTTATACATTATCATCCCTTCATTATCTTCAGTGACAATGCTATTTCAAAAATTAGTTTTGCTTCAGCAATTGACTCAGTCTCTGGATTTTTGCAGAAACCTATTTCACCTTTCAGTCATTTGTATTGTATCACTTGAGTAACTACTAAACTTGGATTTATTTCAGGGAAATATATAAATATCTTCTATAAAAATCTACACTTGAGGCAGTCACACTCTGTGCTCCCTTTACAGCCCTGAGAAAGATAATAGACACTTTTAGACTGTAGCTCACCAACCCTGTTTTATATGTCTGTTGTGAAGATTTGATAAATCATGTCCCACTGTCTATAGAGCAAAGCAGCTCCCCACTGACTACAGGAGTCCATCGCAACATCTATATGTAGTTTGATGATCCACCTCCTTCTGTTACATCCTCTTTGCCCTACTCCCCCTCATGACAGCAAGAAGACATACTTGGGACCAACTTCAGACTTCGTTTAGGTAAACAAGAAAGGCAAAGAACCATGTGCAGTCAGTGTAAAATAAACACCCATACTCTGCTAAAAATGTTCCAGACTGAATTCAACATCCACGAGGAGCTAAGGAAAACAGCAACACAGATTTCTTTACAAAGATTCCTCGGAACTGGAAGATCCTGTTGCGGCTCCCAAACACTACTTGGATTGTTTTTTTCCAGAGTATTTTTAAACAGGACAAAATGTCACAAATATGGAATTTATCGATCCAGGGTTTCCTCCTTCATATTGTTTACCGCCACCGAAAAACTCCCATGATCAATTAATATTTCACACCTATGTTCGCTGAAATGTAATAGGGGCCTGACTTTATCAAATCCACAGCCCATCACAAAACCTGCTAACATGATCACAGCAGGACAAAACAGAAGAATTTTGCAAACAAAAGATGTGTACTTGTATCAGTGCAGAAGATGTGTACCGATACAACCAATGCAACAGCAGTGGAGCCATTAAATGTTTTGAGGTGGAGGAACGTGCAAGACAAGCCAGCAGAGAAGGAGGTCTGGTGCCTGGCTTGTGGCAAAACCAAAAACTCTGCAATGAAACCTCCCAAATTCCAGAACCTCTCCAAAAAAGGATGTCAAAGTCTACATTTGCAAAACCATGGCTTAAATCAGCAGGACATGAAGAACTGTATTTCAGACTCTGCACAGGCACAGCCACTGTCATGCTCTGGGCACCCTTCATGCTCTCCAGGTTGTTGTCAACCAGAAGCACATCAAAATGCACTCTCCTTCCACAAAAGCACAGCCTCAGTAGCACCGTTCTGCAGCCGAAGACTACACCGGGCTCTGGATACCCTTCCCTGCATTTTTTGTCACCTCTGTTGGCAAGACTGAGCTGTTCTCCAAGCACCCACACAGGTCTGGGATCCACTTGGGTCTCCCCCTTGGAGAGAGAGAGACCTGTGGGCACATGTCATGGGAGCCTACTGCACCGCTCCATCCTCTACCGGCCTTTCAGCATCAGTGCAATGGGGATAAATGCTGCCAGGGATTTCCCCTCCAACCCATACCTTAAAATAACACTGGGATGTGGGTGGAAAGCATCTCAGTTAACACTGCCTCACAGAGCACTATTTTAAGCAGGAAAACCCCAAGGATTGGTGGGGTTTTGATGCCTTCTCCCCAGTGTTGTCACTTTAGGCGCTTCCATCAGACTCCACCTCCTCCCTCCTCCAGCTTTAATCACCTGACAGCATTAGAGTAAGAAAAATAATGCAAACTACTATATATGGCAATGAATAAGAAATGAAAAAGTATTTTTCTGCCAACATCAAAACAATAGCAACCAAATATTTCTCATTGTGCCAGAAGACTTCTGCTATTTCTCCAGCTACAGCATCACACTTTGATTTGACAATTTACCCCCCCAAAAAATTACTTGAACATTAACATCAGCAAGTCATCCAGTCTTTTGAAAGCTGAAAAAACCATACCTGACGCACAAAACTGTTAGAGGTAGTGTCAGAAGATGTACTCCCATCTGATCCTTTAAAGCGGTTTTTTCTTCTTGCCCCTTTGCCGTAAGACTGTAAAAAAAAAAAAAAAAAAATTTTAGAACAGCATTAGTTCGTGTTGCACAGAAAGCTTCCAGTGCAAGCATCACTAATGTCTCCTAGGCTAGCAGGGATTTAGACAATCAGCTTTGCATCAATTAATAAGCACATATTCAGTAACTGGTAGGACTACGCGCACCCGTGCTCCCCAACACAACTAGGCTTGGCCGATTGAGCATTGAATGTTTTGGGGTTTTTTTTCACATTCAGGTTTGGAGAAGCATTTATAGACTAGTATGGTTGCAGTATTTTTCACTCAAGTCACAATGATTAAAAAGTACAGTTTGTTTTGCAGCTAGTTTAAATAAACAAGCTAGGAAAGGAGATACTGGAGCAATCTCCAGTACATCACGGCTATGAGCCAAGTCAGCTGAGGGAACATGAAACAGCAAGAAGTGACCAACAACTTGTCGATTCAAATACAATTTTACAACTGAGGAAGAATTTAACACATTTTTTAAAAAAAAAAGTTGAAGTAAGTAAAAGCAGTATAACAATAAAAAAAAAGGACTAAACATGTAATTGGAAAAGGGATAATATATTAACTAAAAAACAAGGCATCATTTTTATCTATTAAGAAATCAAAAAGACATCAGGAAAAAGCAATGGTTGGCTGAAGAAAAAAATATTAAACTACAATTTAGAAACACAGCAAATGGCACAACCCCCCCGAAAAAGCTATTTGTTCTGTGAGATGAACATGGACCATCAATAAACATCATAAAACAATTTTCCAAAAACATGAAAGAGTTGAAAACTATGCCATTTGCAATCACTGATTTTTGCGGTGACTGTGGCTCGTGCCACACCGCCACCTCAGACCCTTCCCAGAGCGTCCCTCCCAGGTACAGCAAAATCTCACAGATTTGTTCTGCACAACTACATTAAGAGGCAGCCCTTCCTATCTAGTCACTTTGCTTAAATTCATCTAAACTTACATCGAAATCATGTCTTGACTACTTCCAACATTATTTTTTTCTTGACGTTGATAAATGCAATTTTTTTCCTCACCCATCCTGCTGCTGTAAAGGTCATTTTACTAATCCATCTCTCTGGATCATGTCTCCTCTCGTTAAATACCTCCCACAGTTCCCTGAAATAAGCAGGGTCTTTGTCTTCACTTTCAAGGTCTGCTTTGGCCTATTCCCAATCTTAGCTCTCATTTTGCGTTCAGCACTGAGCTTTCGAGTTCCACAATAACTCAGGGGAAAGAAAAACAGCACAAAACCAAACCCCAGCCTCCATCACCTACACGCTACATTTTCGGAGGGTAATTTTGCATCCTCCCCCATACTACCTTGCAATCCTTCTCCCAAGAATAAAAATTCCTTTACAGCAATCTCATTGTTCTCCTTAAAATATACAACAACAAAAAAAGCCTCTTGATAAGAAGGTACTAGCGGGCTGGTATCTCAAAACGTTACGCTAATAAACTATGTGATTTATCCACTATTATCTCCTAGAATTCCAAGTCCGTGCATCTGCATCCTGCTGTTGGTTCTGGCCCTGAGCCGCTGTCGGTCCTGCGTTTAGGCACACTACGAAAATTGTGCTCAGCTTACTGGAGAACGTGGCTGTGCATGCGTTACAGCGCAGCACCCCGGACAACCTGGCCCTGACAGAGCAAACCCTGGGAGCGAACTCTGCCTGGGTGCAGAAAGCGTGTCCTTCTCCGGCCTCGGGCAATCCTCAGAGCGCCACGCTGAGCTTTGGGGCTGCGTCCCATCGGTTCTCAGGCTAGGGAAGGGTGGGCTCCAGCACTGGCTCAGAGGCACTCTTAAAATCTCACACCGGCAGATTTTTAAGATCACAACTTCAAAATCCGAGCTGTAGCTCTTAGCAGTAACACCTATGGTAAACATGATTGAATATTTTGCAATCGAAGAGTAATTGAGGATGACAACAGGTAACCGCTACTAACTTCAGATCATTTGTCAAATTGACAAATCCAGGTAACTTGTCGCCACGAGATGCACGAGAACCATCGCGGGCTGTATCTGGACCATTGGCGTTGATTCTGGGGAAGTTCAGAGCACTGGTTGAAATCTAATATTAGACTAATCTTTTAGAAAGAATGACTCAAGTAACAACAGATCTCTCAGCCTGACACTGATTCTCAGCAAAAATAATTTAATGTCTGTTACATCACTGAACTAACAACGAAACTTACAAGAAAAGCAATGATTTTCCCCCAAAATATAGATTTATGGGAAAGATGTTTTGCCCAATTCATATGATTTTTACAAAACTGTAAAAAAGCCATGTAATAAGTTTCTGAAAGGCATATGAACCGATACTACGCATGTTGGTTAGGGCAGAACTATATAAAAATCAGCATGCTACACATTATGGGGATGAAAATACGACTTTCTGACAAGTCTAGAACTGTAACGCAGTACGTCACAAAATGTAAAGTGAAAACTGAATGAGGAATGACTTTATATGGTTGCATTTCCAAAAGGGATCTTTGATAATAGAAGAACATTTGATAATAGAAAGGTCTTATAGATCCATAAGAATAAAAAAAGTAGATCGGAACCACCGTTACCAGCAAATTATTCAAAACATTTTCCAGGTGCTGTTAGAACAGACAGTTCTATAAGAACCATCTTCTTCCACCCAGTATAATATAATATTCCACCTAATATAACATAATATTAAGATACATAAAATACATTAAAAAGCATCGTTGATCTTCAAATAAAACATCTTTAAATCAAATTTACCTCTTAAAAATAATTCTTACTGAGGTAACCAACTGTAGTTACCCAACAACATCCTGCTGCTCTTTTCTCCAGTTTTTTGTGGAAGAATATGGAAACATACTTACAAAAAATAAAGAATTCAAAACATTCATGTAGCAGCTCAAGAATATAAAGCATCTACATAGAGATCACACTATCTAGGCAACTTCATAAATAACGTCCAGTATAGTGTTTTGTAATCCCCAAGGAGATACTAGAAAAATGTACACATATTGTCTTAGAGACATATTTTTGTATTTGCACACAGTTTCCACAATATTTATTTTATTTACAGAATCATAGTGTGCAGTTTTATAACACAAAAAAGTACTACACAGACGAGGGACTGTGTCTAGAGGGATGAGGGTAAAACAAACAAGAGCAGAATAAAACCCCATTACAAGCGCAGATAAAACGCACACTTCTCTACCTGCATAGCAACACCTAAAAGCATTTATTTTGGGCAACATCACACTGCAAATCCAGCTCAAACTGAAACTTACCTTGATTTTTCAGTTCTTTTTTTTTTTTTTGATGCACAACAGCGTGCACATTTTTGTTCTAGTATTGTATAAGTGAAAACTATTCAGGAGCACAAGCTACATACTAACTTTAAACACACAAAAAAAGAACAGTTGACATGAAGGCAAATCATGGCTACACAGCGTAGGGAGACTCAGTTTTACAGCTGCTTCTGTGCACAGACCAACTCTGAATCAGGGTAAAGGGGGACAATTTCGGCATGTGGGAAAAGTAGGATTTGATGACTCTTCTCATTATTTTAAAGGATGCTAATCTGGGATTACATTTGTCTTCCAGGCCTTTCAAGCTTATTCCCACAGTCAGAAATGCCTGAAACTTTCTTCTAAAAATGAGAGAAGTCTTCCATAAACAAAACAGATTCTTAGATATTTTAAAAAATTATTAAATATCTCTGTCATGTGGAGAATCATGAATACTCATCCTGTCACGTTCATTATGTTTTGCTTCTTTGAGTGTATTTTTTTCCATAAAACCTTAATGCAAGAACAAGACCTTTGAACAAAACAAAACAAAAAAAAATCTACCAGTTACTTTCAGTTGTGGAAAACAAAAAAGAAATTTTTTTTTTTCACAATGAACTCAGTATATTGTTACTGTGATTTTCATATTAAAATTAGCTGCCTTATCTGTGTTCTGTGCAGCAGTTGGCTGCAATTAGGTAGCTAAAAATAAAGGGCTGAATCACAACGTGCGGACGTTGGCCAGTAAAAGCTGCAACACAGGGCAGTCTTTCTCAACCTATACGGTAGCTCTACCTAACAGAACAACCATAGGGGACCAAAACTCTCCGCACCCCAGTATATGGTGCCCTATGGTAACAATCTTGAAACTCAGCATAACCGACTGCCTATGGTTTACCATCATTTGCGCCAGCTAATTTCAATATAGCCTATTCTGGCACTGCGAACAAGCCTGTTTATATAAAAAGTTTGCTGACAGAAATATTCTCACTGGAATTCCCCAGAAAATGTAACACAAATAAAGTTATGTATACATGTGAGTGTTTACAAGATCGAAACTGTAGTTGGGTTTATTAGTCAGATGTGTGAAGTTCTTTTAAAATCGGCTGAGTTGCCAGAGACGAGAAACGCAACACACGCACTTATGTTCTACAGCTTCTTAAAATACCTGGCAGACAATGCGAAACCCTAAAAAAGAAAAACAAAGAAAGCCCTACCAAAGTAATCTCGTAAAAAATATTTCATCAACAAAGTCTTAATAAAGCAAAGAAAGTCTCTGCTCTCCAACTCTGATGTGAAAGAACATTGTGCAACCTTTATTCAGGCCATCTAATCAAACAAAATATGGGAATCATAAGAAGCATTAGAGGCATGCGTAGCCGTTTCCTCATAATTAACAGTTTCACGTACAATTATGCATTATTGCAAACAGATGAGATTGATGGCCCTCAGTAAAACCTTTTAATTTTAATGAGGTTCTGCCTCAACACATGAAAAGCACGCACCCATAAGATTTAATCCTCTAACACACACGACAAGCAGAAGGCATGGTTTATCCCTGTAGGCAAAACACTATCATCTGGAAGAGGGAATATAAAACGTTTCAAATGATAAACTAACTACAACCAGGGAACTTCAGTAAAAGTCTTAAAATGCCCTTCACCTGTAACCACCCCAATGGTATTTAACATCAAAGCAGAGAAAAGCAGTATACGCAGGGTTGAGTCTGAACCTTTACTAATTATAATGGTTAAACCAGCACCAGTCATTGAGACTGATACCATGGTTAGTAGCATGCTTATGTTATAAACCCTTAAAAACTACCCTACTGGGTACCCCTACTGTACAAAGGGTAGGTCCAGAGAACAAAGGAAAGGTCCAGAAGATTTTGGCAGCAGAGTCACTGATGTGGAGTCAGGTCTCGAAACAGAAATAATGATGCAAGAAAGGCACTGGAGAGAACGAAGACAGAAAATAAAAATTCAGAGCTGGAACGAGGCTTCACCATCTCAGATGAGCAAATGACCGATTACAAGGATGAAAAGAATACCTAAAGGCAAAGGAAATGAGCGATCCCCTGAAGGATAAGGGAATTGCTAGAAAAGTCAGAAATGAAGAAAAGTGCACTAAGCATTTTTCCTTCCCATGCAAAAGCGTTAAATGATATTTAAAAATGTGTGTGTCCCAGGCAGAGAATAGCATGCCAAGACAGTGCCGAACATGCACATCCAACTCCATCCACCGCTTAGAAAGACAAGTAACTGCCACTTGAAGCAATTCCTTGCAACGAGGCAACAGAATGTTCCTGTAGGTCAGACGACCTGAGCCCTCTCTGGTCAGCAGCCAGGCTTGGCACCACTCAGAAACGATACCCTCCAGCTACCGGGTGGTGTAGCCTCCAGCATGTGCTACATAACTGTAAACCCCCACACCTGCACTCAAGCAACACAAGCTGCCTGTCTTTGGAAATAAAGGGTCAGCGACGGAAGGAGACATGAGCATTTCTAAACTTTGCACTACAAATCATACTAATCTTGTAACTGAGGGGTGGTCAGACTCCTGACAGTACAGCCAAGGGCTGGAAGACATACGTAGACCTTGGCGACAAGTTGCCCAGCTCTCCACAGGTCCATTCCATGGTGGGAACAGGTGCAACTGGGCAATATTGGATGCAGCAGTATCATAGAACAGTGTAGGTTGGAAGGGACCTTGAAGATCATCTAGTTCCAACTCCTCTTCTATGGGCAGGGACACCTTCCACTAGACCAGGTTGCTCAAAGCCCCATCCAGCCTGGCCTTAAACACCTCCACGGATGGAGCTTCCACAACTTCTCTGGGCAACCTGTTCCAGCACCTCACCACCCTCAGAGTGAAAAATTTCTTCCTCATATCTAATCTAAATCTACTCTCTTCCAGTCTGAAGCCATCCCCCCTCGTCCTATCACTACATGCCCTTGTAAAAAGTCCTTCCCTGGCTCTTCTGTAGGCCCCCTTTAGGTACTGGAAGGCTGCTATAAGGTCTCCCTGGAGCCTTCTCTTCTCCAGGCTCAACAACCCCAACGCTCAGCCTGTGAGAGAGTTGCTCTAGCCCTCTGAGAGGAGGAGAGGTGCTCCAGCCCTCTGATCATCTTTGTGGCCCTCCTCTGGACCCACTCCAACAGGTCCATGTCTTTCCTATGTTGGGGGCTCCAGAGCTGGACGCAGTACTCCAGGTGGGGTCTCAAACATATCCTGATTTGCCTCTGTCTCAGGGCTGGGGTTTCAGGTCACCCTACATGATAAGCACCAGTGCAGCCCCACGACAGGTACTCAGCCCTGTCACATACCTTCAGTGAAGAAGTTGCCTGAGGAACACAGACTTACGTCCCCATAGCAGAGAAGAAGCCCAAGGTTAGGTCTCACTACGTGGATTTCTTCAAACAAACACCGTTTTCTATCAGGACACAATTTGGAAAAGACAAAGACTTCCCTTCAGGAATCCTGTCAAAGTGAGGATCATCATAAACAGTCGTCGAGTTCACCCAAGCTACAATGATGAGTCTGCTAAGTCCACTCCACAATCCTTTTATAAAATCTTCCACCTACACCAAAAAAACACCCCATCCATACCAAAAAAAAAAAAAAAAAAAAAAGAACCAAATAATATATTTATCCAAACTTGCATACTTAATCCAAAAATTAGTATTTCACAGATGCTCCATTTTCCTCCATAAAAAAAAAAAAAAAAAAAAAAAGAGAAAACCCTTTTCTGCTGAGAAATCTGTAAGAGGGTTAAATCTTTGACGTTCTTTTCTGCTGGCTGGTGATAAAGCCTTGCCAGTACTGCAGCTAGAAATAGCCCAATTCTCACCAGTTCCTACACTTCTAAGCCATATCCCAGTGCTCTCGCCCTGGCCTCAGACCAGGTCACCTGGCAGGTCCCACCCGCCAGACAAGAAGTAGGGGACTTGGCCTGCTCTCCTCCTCCCCAGTGGCGTGGGAACCCACCTCGGTGCAAATCTGCTGCACATCTCCCCCCTAACACCAGTGATGAAGATGTCTGCCCGCAACTCCGCAAAACAGGAGCGCGCAACAGCAGTAGGGGTTGAAGCTCATGCCCAAACCCCACTGTACCTCCTGCAGCCCTTTAAGACTGGCAACTACAGTTGCAGGCCACGTGCCTGCTCCTCCCCACCTGCTCTCCACGGACTTCTGTATTTCTCCTGCACAGGCAAACAGAAAAAGAGACCCGACTCTGTGACAGAAAGATATTTGCACTGAGCAACAGCCAACGATGGGCAAGCTTCCCTCTGCTAAGGGTTCGCTGCCCTGCCAACAGAGACTAAAGCAAGCCCTCGGAAGGCAGGAGGGACAGTTTAGGTTGCTTTATGTTATTTTGAATCTTTTCTATCCCAGCACAGAAAAAAACTGAGTAAGAGAAGCAGAAGAAAAGTAGCTGAGACTCCAGGGAAGCCAGCCTTGGAAGAGGACAGGAACTTTTCATCCATAATGGTTTGTAATTATAAACCTAGAGACAAAACAAGACAAAAACAGAGATCATCTCTAGAAAATGGTTACCAGATACTCAAATAAGTTAGGACTGAAGCCGCTGAATTGTTTCAGAGGGATTTTACACTCTAGGAAAATGTAAAATACAATGATTATAGACCGTGTATGCTGATGATGTGTAATACCCAAGTGGCAAATAAATGTCTCTGGAAGGGATGAGCATGCAAGATCACCTATTACTGACAGAGTCCAGGACAAGGAAAAATAAAGCCAAAGAGCAGAGAAGAACCACCAGAAAAGTAACAGCTGAAACTTGAAGGGCTTTCTTTAGTGAAGGACTATTAAATTTATTTTTGTCAGTAAGGAGTACAACAGTGAAAAGAGGTTACCACATCTGGAGTGAAAATACTACCTCTTGCTGAGGACCATGAGAAAGTCCAATGAATGGAGTTTGATTTCATCTCTTCTTCATTTGTATATGCTCCATTGAGCTGCTGCCACATTGGATCTGGCTCCCAGGGATCCTGCCAGCAGAGTAAAACCTTCCATGCCTCTACAATGCATGGTTATTGTTATTATTTAAGTAAGCAAAGGGATATCAATTCTGTTTGTTTGTCTCTTACAAAGCATTCTTGCAAGCCAGTACTGGGAAGTACGCTGTTGCAAAATGTTTATTTGAAGAATAGGTAAACAGGGTACAAATTGTGATAAATCAGCTCAGTTGAAAGAGAGCAGCAGAGGGCAGTGTGATTAACCTGCTGAGGATAAATCTCTGGCTATTCTTGCCGCTCCTCATTACCACAAGACAGGCAGGGAGGGGATGGTGCTACCCAACTGTAAAGACAGCTGGAGATCCAGGAAGGACAACAGTCAGTGCTCGGGCCAAATAACTGAGCTGATATTCTGGAGTCACCACGTGCACATTACTCTAAAATTCAAGTTAACATCAATCGTAGTCAATACCGAAGGAAAACTGAACGAGCCCATCCCTAACCCCACACCTGCAGTTTACCTTCAGCAATGCAACAGCACCAGCTGGAGCCAAGTGCTCATGAGATGATGAAGCCTGTAGACTTGGAAGGGGGAAGCACGGAACAGCGTCAGGGCACAGAGGGAATCGAAATGCAAGTGAAAGAGCTGAAGAAAACAATCAAGAAGAGAACTGTTTTCATTTCAGATGTGTCAGGTTGTTAGGACTGGCATTGACAGATGATGCGTAAGAAGGCAAGAACAGGAGGAAAATAATAATAGGGAATAGGGAAGAATTCATCCAGGGTAAGATGCCTTCTCCCTCCGCAAGGTAGTCTGTAGTTGCTTGATACAAGGTTTCATTATATTTTCTTTGAAACATCTCGTATAATTTACTGATCTGATTTGCTATGACTGTTCCTATGACACAACACAGGAAGCTTTATGATGAGAAAATAGCAATAGAAATTGAATCTAATGATTTCTGGGGACTGAGGGACTTTGAAGTAGGATCAGAAAGAAATTACACAGGTGGGAGGGAAAAGAGAAGAAGAGAGGCCGAGAGTTACCAGGAAAGGCATTAAGATGCCATGTTATAATATAAACAAATCAGCATAGCGTCTTTGTTAATTAAAATGATTAAATCGAATATTCTACTAATTCAACTTCCTAGAATTAAGAGGTTCTTGAAATAAAGAATTAAAAAGAGGACTGGAGTCGACTTTTTAGAAAACAGATACTGATCACCAAGCACTGATGCATTTGAACAGAGTTTGCGTGTTTTACGATTTCAGAAAATCAAATGCCGATTTCATTACAAAAAGGGCCACACCTAAAACTACCACTTTGCACTCACATACACCTGGACGTCGTGGATAACCCCACAGTGTAACTGTTAGCATGTGCATTCATCTGGATAGAACTGGACATCTATACCACAACCCCATCTGGACTAGGATCACAGTGAGTACCGACAACTATGTTTTTACAGTAACATGGACCTAAAAGCCACAGAATTTTAAGTCATACGGAATAACATGCCAATATCTTGTCCCCGCTGCAAAGAACTTCCCAGGGGAAAGTACAGTATAACTGTCACGATCAACACCTAAAGGGATTTTATTTTGTTTGCAGACCTTGTTAGGAAAATGCATTAGGAGAATAAGAAATAGAGGCTATCTAGGAATATCTCACATATTTAACTACCTTTTAAGAGTAATTACTTCCAGAGTGTTAACTACATTCACTCCTCTGCCAAGTGGTGACAAGTTTGACCAAAATCGATGGGCAGGCACGATCCAAGATAACGACCATAATGTACAGCCAGGTTAAAAGAAATCCTTAGTTTTGCAAATGTAAAATTCTTGGATAAGAGAAATTTTGAGGTGTGTTACAGCTCTACAAAGGCTCTTCAATTATATTTCGCTAAATCATAATTCCCAGAAGTAGCACTTCAGAGAGAATACTTTTAGGAGTGATATCACTCCATAAGCTCGAACACCGGGTGTTTGTTTTTTATCCTGACGCATTACTTGGCATAAAATGTTTCTAGGATTGATACTCAAGTACCTTAATGAAAAAGATAGCGGTGGGCATAACTGAAGTACCTGTAGGCAATCTACTTGATGATTCACATGTTCCCATTAAGCCTCTCCTTCTCACTGTGAGTATCTTCTAAAGCAGCGAGATCTTACAATATTGATTTTTTTGAAACCATGCTAATGGAGAAAAAATTCAAATCACAATAATTGTCTCTCAATGCAGTGAATGCTAAGGAATTAACTAACATTATTATTCAAAGGGCTCTTTTGCTTCCATAATCTTATTGCTTCTACACCAAAGGTTTATGTATGACTAGAATATGTCTATATGGAGAAGATATGATTCTTGTTTTGCCTAATGGCTTTAGTTCCGAAAACTGAAAAATAGTCCCCGAATTAAAAAGCCGCATTATTACTATCCTAAAAAGTGGATCTTTTTGGCTGTGAGTGTTCAGAAACCAACTCTATAAAACAGAATATAAGTACTTTACCTGAAACATAAATAACGCGGGTGTCAGCAAACTATCCTTCCTCTCTAAAGAGAGGTTCTTTATACCTAATTAAAAGGAGGGCTGAAAAATCAATTTTACGATGAGTATTTGACATTTGTCCGCAGCAGAGAGGCACCATATGATTTGACAGTTGCCAATTCTGTGCTTAGGGCTGAAAAGATATAAAAAAGGGAGGGATTTGTAGGTCAGAAATTAGTTCCCTTGCCACTGCTTCTGGAGAAGCTGGCGAAGCATATGGCCCTACTGAAATGTCTGTTCTGTACTTGGAGGCTGCAGTCAAATTCACATTCAAAGAGACACTCTTTCATTTTTAGCTTAACCTAGTCTCTGTTTCAATGCCTGGATTTTGTTCTGCTGTCACTGGTCCCCAGTAAGTACAGATCAATTAGCAAGTCTTTTGACAGACTGACAGCATTTTCCTCTGGCAACCGAGCACTTCTGTGATGAAACTGGACCACCTTCTCAAAGAAAATAAAGCATCAGAGATAGCTTTGGCAGCAGCAATAAAAACTGCCACCCCAAAAGGAAAAAACCCTCTGTCCTAACGAGAACAAGCATGTTCGTAATTTAAAACGCACGCAATCAGATTTTACCACCCTTCTAAAGGGTTTAAAAATAGCACCGCAAGTCTTTGTAGCCAACTATTGCAAACTCGAAGATATTATGCAACATTCATATATTAAACAGGAACCACCTTTCAAAATATAGAGTCTTTACCAAGTGTGCAAACATCCATACGCTGTCTCCCTCTGTTCATCCATCCACCTGAAGGCAGCAACCACGCATGGACCGAGTTGTTGAAATTTTGGAGATGACTGTACAAGCCACCTTCTGCCCGGCAATCAAGAGCTTAAATCTGCAGCGCGCTCAACACCTTCAGCCTCCCCAAAAATCCTGCTCAGCAACCGGCATGAACCACCTTCCCCCATCCCCACAGCCTGCTATCGGCCTGTGCAAGAGCCGAGGACGGTTTCAGTGGTGCAGGGGAAGCATCAGGTACAGATACAACAGGTTACTGGAGCGGGGAAAAACGGCCGTAACCTGTGAGTAATACACGCACAGGGAAGCACCTTAACAGCAACATATGCTTACATATCCACCTTCCAGATAACCGCAAGGTTCCTTTGACTTACGAAGCTTCTATGGCACAGAGCATCCCTCTGTGCGCGTTCTTTTAACTGGCATTTGGGGGGTAGGAGGGGGGGAGGACCGGGGGTTTCGGGCGTCTTAGGAGAGCCGCCAAACTTTTCCGTCGGCGGGGGAGCCGAAGTTGAAGGACGGTGAGCTCCGGCTCCCCGCCTCTCCCAGCCCGCTGCCTCCGGGCGAAACCCTCCGAGCCGAGCCCGGCCCCGCCGCCCCCCGCCCCGCTCCGCTCCGCTCCCCGCCGCAGCCCCGCGCCGCCGCCCGAGCCCTGCCCGCCCCCGCACTACCTGCGCCGCCGCGGGCAAGGGGTTGTCCAGCAGCTCCATCTGCACCTCCTGCGCCGGGCTGGGAGGCGATTTGGACATGTCGCTCTGGACCATTGGCGAGGAAAGGGGGCGGCTGGGCGCCGAGCCCCTCGGCGGGGCAGAGCCGTGCCGAGCCGAGCCGAGCCGAGCCGAGTCGAGTCGAGCCAAGCCGAGCCGGGGCGGCGGGGCGCCCCTCAGCGCCCGGCCATGCCGGGGGAGGCGGCGGGCGGGCGGAGGCGGGCGGCGGCGCGGCCCTGCCCTGCCTTGCTGCCGGCGGGGAGCGCGCAGCGCGGCGCCGGGGGACGGGGCACCGCCGCCGCCGGGCGGAGGGGAGGGCAGGGGGCGGTGCGTGGGGGAAGAGGGAAAGTGACAACGAGCATCTCCCTCCCAGCAGCTACCGGGCGGCGGGAGCGGGGCGGCGCCGGCCCTCCCTCCTTCCTTCCGCGGGGCGGGGGCGGCGGAGCGCGGCGGAGGGGCGAGGAAGAAAGTTGGGGCTGGGGGTGCGGGGGAAGGGGGGTGCCGAGGGGTTCGCTCCTCTCTGCCCGTCGGTAAGTTGTTGGGGAACGACGCTTCCTGCCGGTCAGGCACTACCGTGGGTTGCGGAGCGGCGATTCCCCGGCGCCGTTCGGGCAGCAGCGGTGGGAGAGGCGCGCCGCTCGCCCTCCGCCAGCCCCGGGGGCCCGGGGGAGCGGGGGGAGGCAGGGAGCGCCCCCTCCTCCCGCAGCCCGCCCTGCCGCCCGGACCTCACCGTGTGGCATCGCATCTCTCAGCCCGTACCGGAGCCAGAGTGGTGGGGTACGGTCAGCTTTACTCAGCAACCCTGCGCTTTCCAGGGAGAAAGTTCTGTGTGTGTGTGTGTCTGCCTTCTTGATAACGGTTTGTTCCCGTACTTCTCGGAGATTCCCGTACACATATCAACAAGGGCTGGGTAATTCCTAGCTAGCAGGTGAGATGAAGGCCACTGTCTAGTTTTCTGTCGCCTGCGGCAGCACAGTTTCCATCGTGTTATCAGGTGCCCCGCGGGAGGCTCTTGAAACATCAGTTCAAAACCTGACACGGGAAAATCACCCTCTGGCCCTGAGATGTCTATCATAGATTTCTTGGAAACAAAGCCCAACTTTAAGACCGTCCCGACAGAGACTAAACCCTCTGACCACATAGGCACACGATAGCCTGATATTTGTAGTCAGCGAAGGTTTTATAGAGGGAGACTTGCTACCTCTTGTTGTCTTTGGAAGGGACCTAGCCACGCTCCACGCAGCACGAGAGGGAACTGGTGTGATTGTGAAATCTCTTACCAGTTGGTTGTAAACAGTGAAAAATCAGTACAGAAACTGAGTGGCTTAATGTCATATACTTAAAATCACAACCATGACTAAGAGCATTGTAATAGTCACGAGCAGGAAAAAAAGCCAGCGAACCAAAACCAGCACAAAAGCCAGTTCAACTTCAAGAAGTACTTTCAAGCTTTCTTCCGGTTGTGTGGTTGATTTACCTCATTTTTCGTAACAGCTAATAAATTTCCTCTCTGACTTAGCTTGCCCCTATGGATTTTCTCATGTGAACAGTGAAAATATCCTGCAGGAACGACCCATTTTTTTGTGAAGGAATGGGCTGTCCCTGCAAGTGGAAGTGCTCGGAGGTTTGAAGGAGCTTGAGAACTTTCACTTGTCCAAGAAGTTTCACATTTCATTTTGAAAAGTTGTCATAGTACTCATCAAAAATAATTTCTATATTTTTGGCCACATTGTTGTCTGTGGCGAAACAGGTGTTGTTTACGTGCTTACCTTTCATTCAAACTGTTCAATAGGGATGCTGAATAATCTTGAAACTATAGAGATACTAGAGCCTGGACTGCTTCCAGATACTCTCTTAGCGGCTATAACAAAAAAGATATTTTCTCTGTACACATTTGGTGGGAAGAATGCGCACTTCACCTTCTAATGTAGGCCTTGAAGTAGTTATTTCTTTGTTACTTTCAAATTAGATTGTTTTAATGGAGTTACTTTTTGTGACCATCATAATAATTAAGGAAGGATAATACATAAATAAATATTTAAAAAATAACCTAAACACAGTATTCCTGTTAATGATTGCTAAGTGGGGTGTTGTTCTCAAAAGATGTTGGCTTCGATTGACTTCTAACAAACACCTTTATGGCTCTGGAACCATTTGTCCTTCTGTTTCAAACCACTCTCTATAAAAAAGCACTCGATCTACTGTGATTCAGTACATTTACTTGGTAAATTTTCAGGCATCTGTCAGAGATTGCCTATTCTCTCTCATGCTTAGAAGGGAGTGGAAGTTATTTAATCATGTAACAGCGGTCCTTCACATTGCCCTCTGAATTTTTCACTTTATAAAGAGTATATAAATAACATAGCATTTTTTTTTCAAGTATACCATTCTTCTTTAAAACTAGTAGAGATCATTTTGGAAGCATTACAGTTTCTAAACCCATAAATTGTGTGTCTGTGTTGAAAGGGTATTTCTACTCCACATAAATTAGAGCTTGAATATATCAAATGAAGTTTGTTTTTTGTTTGCGAAGTCTTATATCTGTTATGATCACTTTGTCATCTTTTCTTTCCTTTATAAAAAGATAAAGGTAAGGATTTTGCTTGTTTATGTACACACATACAAGGGCTGTAGAAAGCAGGGACTCAGAAAATAAGTTTTTAAGGCACAAATAAATAAAAGGGAACTCACTGAGTTTAAAAAAATAGTTAAATATAAATAGCTGTGTCTAAAAGAAACCCGCAACAAACCCCCTGCACACTGATCACCTCCAAATTTCTAGGAAGTTTCTTTCGTTTTTCTTGCTGAGAAAAAATATTCTACCTAACTGTTCTTTAGTAGCAATTATCTTTCGTTGCCTTGATGTAATGAGTGGCTAGATTAGCCTAGAAAAATAATTGTAAGTATCTTACTCTGTTTCACTCCTTTTGTTTAGCAGTTCAACAGAGTTCTCTAACCTTGAAATGTGCAGTGAAAATCCTTCAGCTGAACGCATACGCATACAGTCACCCCCCCGCATGCTGTTTTTGGCCACATCTGCTCCAGGATAAGGGTCAATGTGTAAAAACAATACACAGAGATTCAGAATTGCTTGTTCTTTCTCAAGGGGAAAAGAACCTGCTATGCCTAACCACTTCTCAGCAGAAAACCACTCTGCTGCATTTTTTTATGCTTTTATCTGCAATCGAGAGGTGTTGTGCATGCTTATTTGGAATTTTATAAACATGTAAATGTTAGAAGACAAGAAGATAACCCACCACCAACAACCAAACCCACCCTCCCCCCCCAAAAAAAACCAAAACCTTGGGCTGACGAAGATAACCTGTTTTAGGTGCCCAAATAATAGCTTTTATGTTGTATGAGAGATTAGATGTTCTTTTAGAGCAAGGAGCACTGTATTACTTTGCATGTTTAATTGTCCTTTACCACCAATATAAGCACAGTGTCACAGACCGCGGTGTCAGCACGGTGTCCTAACCTTTGCACGCATGTACAGTAAGTACAGGATTGGTTTAGTCTACAATCGTCAGCTGAATGTGCAAAAATAGGCCTAGGATGGTTGGTTGATATTTGTGTAAATGCAGCTAAAAGCTAATAACTTAGGCTCGAGGGAGATCATTAAAAACTTGCATAAATATAGGCCGGTGGCTCTTATGAAACTACTGAAATGCTTCTAATTGAGCATATGTTTAAAGCCCTGCTAAAGCGAGTGTCTTTAGGAATATCAGTTAAAAAGAAGTGCTGGCCACCTATTACTCTGTGCTGCCTCCTGCTTAAAATGCATCGTAGCTAGAAATTCAATATTGTGAAAACAAGGATTCATTCGGTTCCCTGGATTTAATATCTCGGAACGGACATAGTTCATCTTCTTCTCCAGTGATAAACTGGAAGCTGGCTGTCACAAGCGCAAACTAAAGAGATTCCTCTTATTTTTGTACTTTATCTTTTGCGTGACAAGTCTGAACAAAACCGCTCCAGAAAGGCTCACTTATGAATTTATTATCAGTCTGTATCAGAGCACAACACCGTCTGGCTGGATTTAATGAACTGATCCATTCTTCCAGCTCGTGTTCATTATGCTCTATTCTGTAGGATATAGGTGCCGTGCAGCAAAACCTCGATTGATACTGTTATGATATATTCCGGGGGTGGGGGGAGGGGGGCACAGGATTGGAAGGAGCAAGGTTTCTACATGACGGAAGATATGAGCAAGATACAAACACTGGCAAAAACGCTCCTAATGCCCGGGGAGGCTCGCAATACTCACAAAAGCCACAACACCTACTAAGCACATATTTTCAGCCCTTTGCAAAACGTGACCAAAAAAGGCACGCTCCTGCTCGCAAGCTGAGAGGCAATTTTTGTTGTCGATGGTTTGTATACAAAGTTCATGTTTGATTAAGCACTTCTGCACAAGTTGCTGGTTCCAGTTGATATTTTCTTTCCTTTTCCTTTGCCCTCCTGTCATAACCGAGACCACATATCTCCTTTTGTATCCCCAGTCCTTACCAACTATGGTGTTCCTATTTATAGTCTTATTGCTCTCTTATTATTAAATACTTGAATCACAAGAGCACAAAAAGGCTTTATAGCACTCTCACCCACAACTATGCTCAGCCCGTGTGAGTTACTGACATGAGAGACAGCTTTTAATAGACCGTGCGGCCTTTCTCCAAGGATGGCATCCCAGCTCTTCTCCGCTCCTCGAGGCTGGCCTTTCCTCTACCCTTCAGTAAGCCCTATGCTCAGCTTGGGCCTTTCCGCTTTAGGGAAGACCTATTTTTTTTCCACCTGCCAATCACTTATTTGTGGCACCGAAGCAAAACTTCATTCACAATAAATGGCATAAGAAAAGACAATGACAACCTCTAATCTGCATGAGGGTTGCAAAACCACCAACATGGTTGACAGTTAACTCGTCATTACCGAGGTTGTTGGCCGAGTTAATACGCCTAAGAGCTTACAAATTCTCTGCCAATGTATACGCGCACAGATCTGAAGCACAGATCGCTGATGGCACAGCTCCGCGTTACCCTCAAGTCAATTTTAACAGCAGTTTGCCAGAAGTCGTTTCTGTCCCTTCTCGCCTTGGCTGTGCTAACCTCCGCCTCCACTGCACACCACTTGTGTTTCTCTGCGCTCGAGGGACTCCACTCAAGAATTCAAAGCAAAATGTAGCAGAAAATTAATTACCTTTCCATAGGGTTAATCCTCTGCTGCTTTATCTCCAGCAGCCATCTTGCCATGAAGTCCAATATGAGAAACTGCCAGGGTGAAAGGGGAAGGGGGGACGTAGGAATATGTAGCTCAGAGCAGGGTTGCAGGAATTCCTTCCTGGCAGCACACCAGCCCTTCAAGCAGCTTAGCTGTAAACATCAAACTACAGCCACGGTCAGTATTGAAAACATTACTGTAGAATAACGTTGGTTTGGCTTCTGCAAAGCGATTTTTGGTAAGTACTTTGAGTTTACGCAGCAGAAGGAGGGCAAGGAAAGTCAAGTCTTCAAGCTTTTGTTTGCTCCTTCTTTTTCTCCCTTACAGCTAAGCCTCTTTTACTCAACTGCCCGTCAATCTTTACCAAAATTGAAGTTTTCATTTTGTAAGAAAGCGGTTTTCAGTAAAACTTCAGTAGCCTTCAAGTTTCATAAGAAAAGTGATTCTGGAAAATAAGATGTCAGCAGTCACGTTAATACCGTGATGTAAATTCTGTATTAAGTACAGTCAATTAATGGGCATCAAAACCATCTTATCTTTTTCCAGAGTAAAATTTTGAGAGAAACATTTGTCCACCTAAGAGCTGAAACATGAAACAGTGTGTAAGACTTCACCGTCTTCCCCTCTGATTCAGTGCTGCCCTACGTTTTATTAAGATAACTGTCCTTCATATGTCCTTCGAAAACCTAAGAACCGAGTTTGTGCTGAGATGAAAGTTTTTTATTGTTACATTGCAATGGTACCCCGTATGTCTTCAGCAGAAAAAAGTGCCAGAAGCCTAATAGCAATATTTTGTTCCTAGTCATGTGTAAAGAACAAAACTGCGGCAAGCATCAAGCAGATTTACTCTACATTTTTTAGCTAGATATATACTTTATTGTTAATTGGAAAGCATGTATTTTAAAACACACCCTAAAGTGCTTTCTGTGACATGTTTCTCAAATCTGGATGGTTTCTTTTTGTCGTTCAGTGCTAAGAAAACAGATTTCCATTCAGTTTTGCTCTGGTCTATTTTGTAGGATAGGTAGCTGGAAATAGACATAATACTTTTTTTTTTTTTCCATGATGAAATTATACTGATAAAAATAATAGGAAAAGATCAACTTTTTAAATGACGCATCTATTAAAAATGAACAGCTAATGCATTGGTGTCCAAGCCTGTGACACCCAGGACATTAAAAATCAAGCAGTGCCGTACTACCCCTGCTGGGTAGTGCAGAAGATGTTGCTCCCGGTGAAAGCCATGGAGAGACATGTCCACACCAGGTCTTGGATTAGTTTCCTGAATGGATATTTCTGAAAAAGGCAGCAAAGAATGATAATGATGAAGCATCGTTCTTCCAAGGGGGGAATGTCAGGCCATCAATGATCTCACGAAGCATCGGATGAAAAAATGAACCTTTAATTTTACTTAAACCCATCCCTTAATAGGAAATCTGAACAGGTCTTGCTTTTCCTTAGGGCCTTTATGAAATTCTGCGGTCACTGAAGACACACGTTAGTGACAGACTGAATCAACTCCAGCGTGCCAACCGAAGCCCGCCCAGGTGAATTCAATAGGCAGAGGCAGCTCCATGGCAACAAATACTGAAGAAGCAGCCTGTTAGCCAGAGCCCTAATTCTACAAAGAAAGATACGTGGAGCATTTTTGCTTTCATTCTAGCACAACAGGAAGAAAAATACATTTCAAATAGTGATAATGGGCAAAGCCTTAAAAAATTTCCTCCTCGAGAATGAAAGTGGATCATTGTCTTTGGTAATTAGTCATTTTTCTGTACATTCGATGATTTTTCCTGAGATAAAAATAAATTCAGGATGAGATTTTACAGCCTTTATTTGGGCAATATTCAAATCTATTTCACCCAGTTGTTTTGTTTCTTTTTTTTTTTTTAAACATAGTTAGTGTGCATCTGTTTATTCACTCACATCTCATGAAGTCCTGTACCAGGCATGTCTATCAGAAGAAGAATATTGAAGCCACGTATAGCTAGACTAGTGCCTGTGGACTGATTCTGTATATGGGCTCAATGAGGACAGAAATTTTATTTTTGAGTTTCATGTTAACCAATGCCAACATTAAAAAAGAATCTCCAAAATAAGTCTTAATTTTTTAAAGTTGACACTCAGATTACCCTAACCACAGAAATAAATGTCTTCTAAACCCGATGTTGCAGCTTTCACAGTAACATACATTAATCTGTTTCCCCGTGACTGAATCACTGTAGCGCTCACAAAAGCAGAGAAAGTCTGTCATCAGAGTCTCTTACTTTCTTCTAACAATGTGGTTTTAGGGAGATGGATGTATTTCAGACCCCCCCAAATAACGAGGCAGAGATAATTTTAAAGCATAGCTTGCTTCAGTGGCAGTTGACATTGATATTATATTAAATTAATTTAGTTTTAGACTTACATAAAGACACACATGAAGGTAGCTGAAGTCATATGGTATTTTCCAAATTAATCTTTAATCCTGTTGGCTTCCTCGCTGAGCCATCTCTCAGCAGGATCGCCTGTTCATTTGCTGACATCCAGATTTGGCTAGAGAAACTGGGGGACAATTTAGTCATGTTCTAGTGGCTAAGACAAGCAAGTTTGGATGCAGCCCTGAAGCCCAGCCCTGCTACTAGTCCTACTGACTGCAGTGCAATTTTTCATGCCCACCTGAAGACAGAGGCATCAAAAAAGAGAACAATTCGTGTTCGTCTGTTACTTAAGCCCTAGTTTTCCTAGATTTGTGAATGAGCTGTATAGAAAGACACCAAAAGGGGTCCTGCAAATCATTCTTGTAAGTAGCTTCATTAGCTTCATAGAACCTTTCATGAGTTACTAAGTGCTCTTCACTGGTTTTTAACTGGGTGCCAGAATCCCAAACAATAAGTTTTCTTTTGCATTGGATATATTTCAGCATGGCTTATAAACACTAACACAATTCTTACTTCATGCAAGTTTTCCAGAGCACTTTATACAAACTAATTCAATATTTACTGCAGTAAATATTTTGATATCTTCCAAATGCTCATCTACTATTCAACACATAGTGAAAAACATGTTTTTGTTTCTACAGGCTGACACAAAACATTTAGAATAGATCAAACACACATGAAAAAAGCCAACACTGCATTAGAGTAAGTCTCCTAACATCAGAATAATACATGGGTGAATTGCTACTTGCGTAAGTAATATGGCCAATGTCATAAGAAGTACTTATCAGCGTGAATCTCAAGATTAACTGCTCGGGGATTTGCAGTTTGGTCCACTGAGAGGTTGCTTTCTTTGAGAAAAAATCTCTCCTGCATGCTTTCACCAGAAACAATACAGTTTTATTCAGTTTTGCTATATATGTCACCCAGCATAAAGGAAACAATGACAGTAAACACAGTGAGATAGTCAGGACCAAAATTTTAGCTGTTTGGAGCCAAACTATTGTTCGCGAATCAACTCCTGAACTCCTGCTGTTTCAAATCCAGTACGCTAATTTAGACAAGATTAATTCTTGGTTCTCACTCATATGTAGAGTGCAATAGTCCTCCAACCAGTAAAACAGCCATTTGGCCATCCTTTTTGCTGAGGCAGCAATGTCCTAAAGCAGCAAAGTGGCCGGCTGAGGAGGGTGGTCACCCATGCAGTCATTCCAACTTCATTTGCGGTGTAGTTCCTTCTGGAATAAGCAGCAGTTTAAACGCAGTGTTTGTTCAGCCACTAGTGTAAACTAAAAGGGTTTTTACTAGGAACTTTTGCCAGTGTAAGTATACCGGATAATCTTTCTTTCTTCCCCCACCCCCCCAAATAAACAAGGTTAAAGTAGTAATAAGGGCTTCTACATGCCTTTCGTACCATCATGCCAATTAGCAATGCAAAGAGAGTGCACACCAAAGGATCAGCCAGAAGATGAAGATCACGCAGAAGAAAGAAACTTATATCCTTCCTGCTCTGAGGCTTCAGAAACAGAAGATGAGGTGCGCTCATATGTGCTCCTCATCGAGTGCTGCTGTCAAAACGCACACTACTCCACACTGCACCCTCCCTTCACTACGTAGCTGAGGCTCTGCTCTGTTTTCCTTGGATTGCACATATGCTGTTGTGCAATAACAGTCTATAAACTCTATTTAATTAGCATTCATGTTGCTGTTTGCAACTGCAATAGAAGTTTATTTACCGCAATCTAGTAGAGTGTTTATATATAAACTCTTCATTTGCATAGCTAAATTCTGTATGTTGCAAGAAAATTCACCAGTTTCTACATTTGCTACCGTGCTTCAACTGGAAAGGGGAAACCAATTTCAAGATAGGTGTCTTTTGTGCACAACAAGTATGTGTTCCAGTGTATTTAATGCTTTTATTATTCTGAATGTCTGATAGGATGAGTAATTTTTCTAACTAACTGTCTTGTACTGTATAATTTAAATGCAATCTTTTTTCAAACAATTTCATTTATGGTTTCTTACAGAGAAAGAAACCATCCACAGATCTCAAACGTTGATTACAAATAATAATATAATAAGCCAGTGAAATTATAACTTATGGATCAGGAAACAGAGGTACAGAACAGTTAAATGTTTCCAAGGTGAGACTATTCCATCTTTTTAAACAAAACAGGCATTGGAAAAATTAAAATGTACTTTAAGAACAGGAATCAAATCTCAGGATTTTCCTATCTTCTTGGGATATTCAACCATCAGATTAAAAACTAATATTTAGTCTTTCCCTCATTCCTAGTCCCAAGGAACCTTGTTTTTGGAATAGACCATGTGTGGCAGTTACCGGAACCTCCTGACAGCTAAATAATGTGGATTTAAGCATCCTTACAGGTGGATTTTAGGGAAAAAAGTTACAGTCTTTGCTCATAGGTGCAACTAAAAAAAGAAATATGGTGTCCACTGAGTTGGGTGCCTCTGACATTACTTGGCATCCCAGCAGGGCTTTTCAGGGTTGCTCTTTCCTACTGTTGAACCTCAATTCAGATCACATTTTATGAGAGGAATCGCATTTTTAGATCATACTTTGTATTTGAGAAGTAGCTAAATTTCAGAGATACTGTGCAACATCTATTAGAGAAATCCAGTCTGATTGTCAAATCAAACAAAAAAAAATAATCCCACTCAAACCAGAAAAATATAACAAAAAGTATTGAAAACACAAGTGGTAAACAAGACTGATATTACATGTCTAAAAATGTCCCGTTGTGGTTTTGGGTAATAAAACAGATATTGGATTAGAAACCAAAATATCCTTAAAAACAGAAACCACAACTCTTTCAGCACAGTTACTATGCGTCCAGTTTGTCTACGCACATACATATTTTTACTTTTGAGGATCACCAATATTAAAAAAATAGATTGTTTGTAAATGTAACATACAAGTACAAAAAACTATAAATGCAAAATATGTGAAAAGTAATTCCTTTTCCAAAAACAATTCTTAAAAAAAGTCTTTGTCCAGGAGGTAAAATGATGTATTGCAACCCGTCAGTGCAAAGGAACGTACAGCATTCACTAACATTTCCACATCTTCCTTACTACAGATATGCTTCAGTAGGGAAAGTTCTTGAGAATAAACCTAGGTAACAGATAAAATATTGTGAAAAGGTGGTTTGATTAGATTTTCAGAGTTCAGAGAGGTAGAAGCAGCATTGCATTACATTCAAAGTTAATGCTCAAATTGGGAGCCATATGCGGCAAGTATATAGGATAGGTTTATTAGAAAAACAAACAAAAAAATCCCCCCCCCCCCAAACCCAAAACTCAGTATTTCAAGGTTTAGCATGTTGAAATTGTTTGCTGCCTAACCACTGTCATCACCCAAACAACTGGAATCAAGCATCTTTAGAGTAATTAGATGCAAGTACTAGATAAATGTGTTCATCATTTGTATGAGAAAGGAGGACTAGATTTGACCGACCAACTTTATTGACAAAAACCTATAGTAAACCCCACTTGTAACCCTTAGCCTAGGTTGAGCTGCATGTGATCCAAGACCAAGTTTGGTGAAAAAAAGGAAAAAAAAAAAAAAAAAGTGGTAGAATAAAAATAAGAAAGGCTTGCAAGACTTGAAAAGTGAAAGCGCAGACAGAAGTGTTATTTGATGAAAAGCTGCTGTTTCCAATAGGATATGAAATCTTTTCCAAAGACTAAGTTTTAGTCTTTACTTAGCCACCCGGGCTAGCAGCAGAAAGATCACATCACTAACATGTGAACCGATCCCAATCTGACAGGCTGTGGCATCTACCAAGTTGCCTCGTTTTGCTGGTGTTGGAGCAGTACTGGAAGTCTTCTGCTAGTGTGAAGCCCTGAGGCTGTGCTGCTGCGGAAGTACGATCAGCGCCCTCCCCTCCATTGTTTCTTAGGTGTTTTGGACACGGAACACACAATCTTTGAAACATCTTCCCGTCTTTGTCAGTAAGAAATTACACTTCTCCATGGGATCTATGATGAACAAGTTTCAGCCTTGTCAAGAGGCAATTTCATAATCTCTATATCAACTTACAATGCTCTCTGTAAAAATACCCCAAGATGTTATTAATATTGTGAATAAATTACATCTGCAGATAGATTACATCTTTGCATTTCTAGCAAAAAAAACCCCATATGAATTGCTAACTATTTGTCAGTCAGTGGCTTTGCTGAGAGCAAATTGGAAATCCAGTTTATTTCATCACCTCCCTTGCTTCAAAATGATTTTGAAACACCACCGCTGATCCACCAAGATTTATGAAGCCAAGGGTAAATGAAAGCCTGCTGCGGAACAACAACTGGTCTGTGACAACATGGTTTAGCTAAGTGTCTAAAGGTGCCTGCCGGCACGTCCCCGGGCAGCCAGAGCTCTGCACGGCAAATGGTCGAAGTGAGCCGGCACCGATAAGAGCAAAGCAACAGCGTTCAGCGAGGGCTGTAAATTCAGGCAGAGCGAGCTGTAGTCAGGTGGCTGGCACGTATACTGCACTCTGTCCTGCTGCAAGTATGCTTCTCCTGTGCTGGCCAGCTGTTGTAAAACTGGCTCTGATTTATGGCCGCAGCCTGGGCGATCCTTGGCTACAGCGGGTACACGCTGAACCTCACAGGTAGGCGCAGCGCAGGGCTCTCAGAGCACCTCCGAGGTTTCTGGTGTTTACTTTCCGTATTGTTTTAGAGGGGAGATGGTTTAACGGAAGCTTGCTCCATGTGGCTATGACTACATACGTGGAAACTATGAGGCCAAAATGCCCTAAGATAAACACAACAGGATTTAAGGAATGGGAAGTGATGCTTGGCTACTCTCTGGGTGCTGTGAGTGAGTCTCACATGCAATGTCTGTTAGCACTAATCCCCGTGCGTTTAGAGCAAAGACAGATTAGACTCCTGTGGTGGTACTTTCCAGATTGTACTATAATCAAGAGAAGCCATACAGGCTTCTCATATTTCCTGGAGCCTGAAAATGCACACAGTAAAATCAGTTCACGCAAAAAGCCGTGTCACTGCAGCCCTTGAAGCCCTCCAGGAAATCATATACAGTGCCTAAAAGGCAACTACCAGCTATACCACAAAGCAAGGACAGCAGGACTGACTGGACGGATGATAAAGTTACTGGAACATTTGGTAATTAGTTTGGAAGGATTTTAAAATGTTGGCTTATATGACTAATTCCCTTTCACTCTAGTAAGTGTGTATACGCCAAGAGACCTTTGCTTCTACAGCTCCTCAGTTGCTTCTCATGAAGTTTAAAAGAAAAACATGTTTGGACCTGTACATCTGTCACGGAAGTGTAAGACCGACAAAAGATGTTCCAAAAATCAGTTTTAATGGTGTCACAAAAAAGATAAACCGGTAAAATTTAACAGGGATCTTATACTACAAACACTTCAGACAAAACTTTTTACAAGTTCAGGATGTCAGTTGGGAACTAATACTACATGGTGCATACCAAATCTAAGCTTAGAATAATGATTCAAAATATGCAAACCACTCACCTAAAAGGCAAGGACACTCAGTCCCTGGGGAAGTTACTTTGGGCGGCATCTCAACCCAAAGGGAGAGCTACCAATCACAGACCCACTGCTCTGAAGAGAACGACTCAAAGGCATCTCCGGCAGAGACCCCATTTTATAGCCTGTTGGCATCTGGACTGTGGTCATCTGTTGATCATGGTCACGTAGCTTGATCAAGTCTCCCTTGATCAAGCTACCCCCATTGATCAAGGGGTCTCCAGGGTGGGCTCGTTGGCTGAGATGGTCTCTAGGGCTTGGGTGCCTGGGGTATGTGGCTGGGGATTGTTTGCATATGTGACCAGCAGCTCACAAGCTTCCCACCAAACGAGCCACCATCCCCTTGTACCGTGCCATTAGACTTGCGGGGAAGGGAAGGGGGTGCTCCTGCCACAACATCCCACTTAGGAACAGGTAAAAATGTCAAAAAGCTACTCTGTCCTGATAGGTAGCATGGAAAAAGTTTTAGCTGTAAGATGAGAAGACTCAAAAAACCGAAGTCGTTGACACAGATTAAGTATGATTCCCCATTTCAGAGTTAGAAATTTGTCTGACGGCTGCTTATACATACCCACCAGGTTGGCTATGGAGTACCAACCAATCAAATATCTGTGATTTTGAATCACTCTTTGATTCAACAGCCATTGAAGCCATCATACAGAATGAAAATACAATTTGTTGCCTAATAAACCTAATCACTTCCTTGAGGCTAAAATTCCTCAGTCTGCTCTCTGGTGGTTTCTACCTTTTTCTCAAAGCAGCAGTTGCTCTACGGCTCCACGTCGTTCCATGTTATTCCATGTTCTTGTGCTCTGGTACTTATTCTGACTTTCGTTTGTGTTTTCAATGCAATTCTACCTGGAGGCTTTCTTACTAGAGCCATAAAGAACTTGCATCATGGTTATTTTAAGCATATATGGGTTGTAGCAGACATGGAATCTTTTCAAAATTACAGCGATGCTGGGAACACAATTCTAAGAGCACTAGTCTCGTGTGAGAACGCTGCTAGTAAAAATGCTACGTACAATAATATTTCCAAAAATAAACTTTCACCACTGTTACCTGTGAGCAACAAAACGTTCCTGTGAGACTTGTAAACAGCACACCTGTGTTACCAGTGGTGTGAGGGACAATCGCATCCTGCTGTAGCAGGTCTAGACATAATTTTTTGAAAAGGCGGTATTTTATTTCAGCTCCATAAATGTAAATCAAGTCTAATAAAGGATATCTTATCAAACAGGCTAGTATAAAAAACAACAACAAACAAACCACAAACAAACAAAAAAAACCCAAACAAAACTCTGTGACATCAGCTGTCCTAGAATGACTACACCTTTACCAGTAGGACACCTAAATAACAACCAATTGGGATAACTTATATGGTATTTTGATTGATAAATTCCTATAAGAGAGCTCTGAATTGAGGCAGAGACCATGCAAGCTCTAGCTATTTTAATAATAATTTAAAACAATCAATTATTTTTGAAAAAACTTTTCTCATATATTTTATACGGATGAACTATTTTGGAATGATTACCATAAATCATTACGAGAAAAGGAAAACATTAACAATATAAATATGCACTCCTATTTATAAACAGTCATCTCCTTTACAGGTCATAGGGAAAGTTTCAAGCTACTATAGAATACATGCTTTAAATCAATGCTAGCATCGTAATTGTCTTTAAAGTGATGAGTCACTTGGATTCCAGCTAAGACAAGCTCAGTTTGTATAGCTGGCTGCTGGGGTAATGAGATAGGATACAGACACAAGCCACCCTTTGCCCCTGAGATTTTGTCAGGCATAGTTTTTAAGTGCTCTTGTCACATTTCATATTAGCACGAGTGCAAGAAGGGTTGCTGAAATTAGGTCAGGTTCTCCAAGCTTTGCCAGACAAGTCACTCCAGAGAGGAGATCAGATTTTTCTAGTTTGATTGTTCCAGCGCTCTGGGCTTCTATCAAGTATTAAAACTGCCATAAGATGAAGCTGGTTTATTGCAACTCTCTAAATTTCCTAGAACTATTGTTCTTCAGAGAATTTATAACACTGGCAGCTATTTGATAGTCCCTTTTGCACAGTAGCCTGAAAACCAGGTTGGAATATCGAGTGCACGTCTCTTCCCTACAAGGATGCAATAATGTCACAGCGTAATACTAAAGAATCAAAATTTGGTTCATAATCAACAAACCCAAACAAAACACATTTATCGAATTCCCATCCTGACACAACTGCCCTGTACAGTCACAACTGGTGGAAATTTAAAACCCGGGGAAGTAATGTAGCAGTGCACTACCGAGCTCTAAATCCACGGCTCTCGCCCTGGTACTCCCTTACCCTACAGGCCGATGAAAAATGCGGGAAACACTGTAGCTACATTTACTGCCATCTTTTCCATTTCTCAGTACTGACTTTGTGTGAATGCAACTTAGCTTACTTTGGTTGTGATTCTCTTTGATAAATAAATAGCTGAATAAAATCTCACTTCAAGATTTTGCACCAGCCTCCTTTTGAAATACCCAAACTTTTAAAATGAGATCTATCCAGACAGTATTCTTTCCTTACAAAATATCCACACTGAAGAGGCCTGAAATATCCACCTAAGCTTCTGAACCTCTATAAAACCTTGGGTAGAAAAAAAGTTCACAGGATAATAACCTGTTCTCCACAGCAGCTTCCAAATTTTATCTTCCGTTATGTTAAAAGCCTCAGATGATTTGATCTCACTAGAAATTCCCAAATGAGAAGCACAAATACAGTTAAAAGAAAGGAATGCCTTAAAAAGAGAAAAGCTAAATAGTACGTCAACATTTTTGAAGGTTTAAAGCCTTTTTCTCATTTGGTCTTGGCACGGTGCTTTCTATAAAACAACAAATGTAAATATTTATTACAAAGCCTGGTTTTGTATATCCAAAAATCTTAAGGATGACAGCCAAATGCCTTGTCAATTCACTGGGAGAGCCCAAATAGAAACAGCCCTTCTTTGTTGTGATATCCAGTGCATAATAATGGAGGAAACTCTCCTGCCAGAAAATAGCTATTAATTTTCTTTTCTACTATCTTGGATCTGGCCCACACCATAAATAAGTGGTTAGTATGAAGTCTACAGTATTCCTAGGAATGCATTTACTGCCACTTTCATTATCTCCAGATTTTCTTCAGACCATGAATGCATTCTGAGGGCAAACATGCAATATAAAGGTAGGGATCACTTCACTAAACATGCTAGTATTTTCATATGATGTATGATATCAACTATTATTTGCTATGATTTTATGAGCAATATGTATCTGAATCAGAAAAAATTACAACATTTAGAAAATAGAGTCTAGAGCACATTACTCAGGACTGCATCCAGGCGGGTCTTGAAAATCTCCAGGGAAGGGGACTCCACAACCTCCCTGGGCAGCCTGTGCCAGTGCTCTGTCACCCTCACCGTAAAGAAGTTTTTCCGTGTATTTGAACGGAACGTCCTCTGTTCTAACTTGTGCCCATTACCTCTCGTCCTGTCACTGGGAACCATTGAGAAGAGCCTGGCGCCATCCTCCTTCAACCCACCCTTTAGATACTTGTACGCCATAATAAGGTCTCCCCTCAGCCTTCTCTTCTCCAGGCTAAAGAGTCCCAGCTCTCTCAGCCTTTCCTCATAAGGCAGATGCTCCAGGCCCTTAATCATCTTAGTTGCCCTTCGCTGGACTCGCTCCAGCAGTTCCCTGTCCCTCTTGAACTGGGGAGCCCAAAACTGGACACAGTATTCCAGTTGTGGCCTCACCAGTGCAGAGTAGAGGGGGAGAATGACCTCCCTCGACCTACTGGCCACACTCTTCCCTATGCAGCCCAGGATTCCATTGGCCTTTTTGGCAACAAGAGCACATTGCTGGGCCATGGGTAATTTACTGTCTACCACAACCCCCAGATCCTTCTCCTCTGAGCTACTTCCCAGCAGGTCCGCCCTTAACCTGTACTGGTGCCTAGCATTCTTCCTCCCCAGGTGCAGGACCTTGCACTTGTTTTTGTTGAACCTCATTGGGTTCTTCTCTGCCCAGCTCTCCAGCCTGTCCAGGTCACGCTGGATGGCAGCACGGCCCTCTGGGGTGTCAGCCACCCCACCCAGTTTGGTATCATCAGCAAACTTGCTGAGGATACACTCTGTCTCCTCATCCAGGTCATTAATGAATATATTGAATAAAATTGGACCAAGTATTGACCCCTGGGGGACACCACTGGTTACAGGCCTCCAACTAGACTCTGTGCCGCTGATCACAACCCTCTGAGTTCTGTCCTGCAGCCAACTCTCAATCCACCTCACTGTCACTTCATCTAGCCCATACTTCCTCAGCTTCCTAATGAGGATGTCATGGGAGACAGTGTCAAAAGCCTTGCTAAAGTCAAGGTAGATGACATCCATGACTCTCCCCTCATCCAGCCAACCAGTTATAACATCATAGTAAGCTATCAGACTGGTCAAGAATGATTTACCCTTGGTAAATCCATGTTGACCACTTCCAATAACTTCCTGTTCCTCAACGTGTTTGTAGATGACATCCAGAATGAGTCGCTCCATTACCTTCCCAGGGACAGAGGTGAGACTAACTGGGTAGTTCCCTGGGTCCTCCTTCTTGCCTTTTTTGAAGATCGGAGTGATGTCAGCCTTCCTCCAGTCCTCAGGCACCTCTCCTGTTCTCCATGACCGTTCAAAGACGATGGAGAGTGGTCTAGCAATAACATCCGCCAGCTCTCTCAGCACTCGCGGATGCATGCCATCAGGGCCCATGGACTTGTGAATGTCCAGCTTGGCCAAGTGGTCTCTGACACGGTCCTCCTCAACTGAGGGAAAATCTTCCTCTCTCCAGACCTTCCCCTTTGCCTTCAGAGTATGGGATTCATGAGGGACATCTTTAGCAGTGAAGACCGAAGAAAAGCAGGCATTCAGTAACTCTGCCTTCTCTGCATCCTCGACCACTAGGGCACTCGTCTCATTCACCAGTGGGCCTACATTTTCCCTAGTCTTCCTTTATCTATTGATATACTCAAAGAATCTCTTCTTATTGTCTTTAACTGCAGTGGCCAAGCTGAGTTCTGATTGAGCTTTGGCCCTTCTCATTTTCCCCCTACATAGTTTTGTTATATCTTGATAGTCCTCATAAGTTGCCAACCCCCTTTTCCAGAGAATGTAAACTTTCCTTTTTTTCCTGAGGTCCAGCCAAAGTTCTCTATTTAGCCAGGCTGGTCTTCTTCTCCGTCTGCTCATTTTTCAAGACAGGGGGATAGCCTTCTCCTGCGCTTTTAAGAGCACCTGCTTGAAGTATGCCCAGCCTTCCTGGGCACCTTTGCTCTTCAAAACTGCCTCCCAAGGGACACTCTCGACCATGCTCCTAAACAGGCTAAAGTCTGCCCTTTGGAAATCCAAGGTGGCAGTTCTGCTGGCTCCCCGCCTTACGTGATCAAGAATTGAAAATTCTATCATTTCGTGATCACTCTGCCCAAGGTGACCTCCAACCTTTACATCCCCCACAAGACCTTCTCTGTTAACAAACAGTAGGTCCAGTAGGGCATTTCCCCTAGTTGGTTCCTTCACCAGCTGTGTTAGGAAGTTGTCTTCCACACACTCCAGGAACCTCCATGACTGTTCCCTCTCTGCTGCATAGTATTTCCAGCAGACGTCTGGGAAGTTGAAGTCCCCCACAAGAATAAGGGCAGATGATCGTGAGACCTCTGCCAGCTGCTTATAGAATACTTCATCGGCCTCTACATTCTGATAGGGAGGTCTATAACAAACTCCCATCACGATGTCTGCCTTATTGGCCTTCCCCTTAATTCTTATCCATACACACTCAACACTGTCATCCACACTGTTAAGTTCCAGACATTCAAAACTGCCCCTAACATAGAAGACCACCCCACCACCTCTCCTTCCTTGCCTATCCTTTTTGAAGATTTGGTAGCCATCAATTACAGCACTCCACCTGTGTATGTCCTCCCACCACGTTTCTGTGATGGCAACTATAGCATAGTTTCCTTGCTGTACAATGGCCTCCAGCTCCTCCTGTTTGTTCCCCATGCTGCGTGCATTAGTATAGATGCACTTCAGCTGGGTTAATTGTCCTGCCACTTTCCTGGGGGGACAAGCCCTAATTCGCACCTGATCATACTCAGACACTACTGAAGCTACCAAACTATCACTACCCCTCATGTCTTTGCTGTCACACAATTCACCATCCCCCACCATCACTGGGACAGGCTGCAAGACCTTGCTAACACTTTTACCCAGAAGCACTGGTATGCTTCTCCCAGGCACCACTTTTGTAATCCTGGTTTCATCCCCATGTGAACTTGTATGTTTGTGAACTTCCGAAGAACTCATTTCAGTGTTAAAGAAATAATTTAATGTATTTATTTATTTTTTTTAAACAGAGGAAATGTTGGGCAGGTAACTACATTTACCTTACATTTAAATGCTGATAAATTTTTGATAGCAAGAAATAAGCAATTCCACTTGGTTGTGGAAGGATAAATATATGAACTGACCACTACACTTAGAAAGAGGCAACATTTTCTCTTTACCTTATAAAATTATCTTACCATTTCATTTGTCTAGACAAAAGGAAAGCATGTTTGTCTTTTCCTGCAGTTAACTAGAGACGTATATACAACTCGGCTGAGAAGATGGGAGACTAACAGCAGTGCATAAAGCAAAAGCAATCTAAACTTACTTAGTGTTTGCTCCTCAGTCTACAAAGTAGAAACACAGCATCAACGCAGCACGAATCTTCACCAGAGGTTCAGGAAAAACTTGATCTTGCTACCGTGTTTTATGTCCCCTTTAGGCTTTAGCCAGACTATATGTGCCCAATTTGATTTTTAAAAATTTTTTATTTGAATTCTGAAATTGAATTTCAAGAATTGGACTACTGGTTTGGATATCGTCATGTTTGAATAGTGTTGTAGAAGCTTGGCTTGCTTTTAAACAATCTTTCTTGCGTAGGAAGAGAGTAGCTTGCAGTTGTTTGTTGAAACTCAAACCCCTGTTAAAGCTCTGAGCATCCGGGTGAACTAAACCCCACAGTTATTCTTTTAGAGATAACTAAGTTGTAACACTCCTGACGTAAAGACTAGACTAGATAGAGGAGCACTGCCCCAACAACTGCCTTCACAGAGAGGAGCAGACCAAACTCAGCTGCTACAACACGGGCTGTAGAAGCCAGCGGGCCAAAAGGGCTACAAAGATGAACGAGGGAATGGAGCACCTCTCTTATGAGGAAAGGCTGAGAGACCTGGGTCTGTTTAGCCTGGAAAAGAGAAGACTGACGGGAGACCTCATCAAGGCTTATAAATATCTAAAGGGCGGGTGTCAGGAGGCCAGAGTCTTTTCAGTGGAGCCCAGTGATAGGACAAGGGGCAACAGGCACAAGGCAGAACACAGAAAATTCCATCTCAACATGAGGCAAAACTTCTCTGCTGTCAGGGTGACAGAGCACTGGAACAGGCTGCCCAGAGAGGTTGTGGAGTCTCCTTTTCTGGAGATACTCAAAACCCACCTGGATGCGTTCCTGTCCAACCTGTTCGAGGTGAACCTGCTTTGGCAGGGAGTTGGACTAGATGATCTCTGAAGGTCCCTTCCAACCCCGACCATTCTGTGACTCTGTGAAAACCTGAAGTCACTTTTCTCTCTCAGCTTGTGGAGGTAACAGAGTCATTGTGTATTCAGAAGACAAAGAAGCTGTTGCTTGTGGGAGAAACATTTTCTTACGTGCAGTGTGCCTTGTTTAACACCTTCTAGTCTTCTCATGTCCCATATTTACCTGATTACTGTTTGTCTTCTATTCTGATGAAATACTGAATAAGGCAAAAATCCCGCTTTCATTCTACCCACAAACGTCTGCCGTCTTCTGAAGGAATCACAGTTCTGCACATTATCCATTTCTACTACACCAATCTTCTTAGGTAGGTACAGATTTTTCTTCTATTTGGATCCCCGAGGACACCAGAAGGGCCCTGAAGTCCAAAGGGCCCTTTGCATCCCTGTAGGGATGCAGAAGTGTTTTGTGTAGATGAATTTCAATGACTTAACACAGGAGTCAGGTCTAAAATTGCTATAGCAATGAAGCAGGAGCTTTGAAAACTATTCTAATTAAAGGGTCTGTGATTTATAAAATTTCTATTAAATTAAATTATACAATTAAAATGCATTGAGATCAGCTGTGAGATACATTTGGTTCATTATTGTAGTTCACTACTCATATTTATCTTTAATTTCTTCCTGGTTTCTCTCAAGGCAATCTGAAATGCAAGGGACTATTGCTTTAACTGAGGACACAGTCACTCAGATAAAGAGACATCTTAGTAACTTGGCATTTTAAAGCTTATGTTCCAGAGTTATGAACAACTTTGGAAAGACAAGAAGTGCTATCCAAATAGAAAATTTTATCTGATGGGCACATTTTGGAATTAACAAAAGCATGGAAAGCTCCTAGTACAGTCAGAACTGTGCAGTGCAGGAAACTGAAGAAGTTTATCAATAGCAATTAAACTGTTACCTTATGAAAAGAAGACGTTATTCTTTGAATTTCAGATTTCCAGACAAGCTTATTAATGAACCAGTGTTTGGGTAGTTCACATATTCGCATACCTTTGGCAGAAATGGAGATGGCTGGAGGTGATAGGTAGTACGTACAGTTTTCAATTTTTATTTTTGTTTTTCAAAAATGCTTACTTGTTTAAACTTCTAAACATAAAACTCTGCAGCTCTAATACTCTTTGTACAGCATGAACTGTACTAATTTGCAGGGACGTGGATGGGCGAGGAGCGTTAGACAGGATGAAATAACTATGCAGTATCTGTCTCATCTCTCATTCTCCTCCCTTCTCTCGAGGCTGTAGCAGTAGATTGACAGTGAGTACTGTGCCCGGTGGCTGCTGTAAGGCTGGATGGAAAGGACAAATTCAGGGTAAAGTTGCTATATGTCATAACCTTGAACCATAAGCTTGTGGCATTTGTTTTCCCTCTGTAACTCTAGAGCCCACAGACTATTAAGACGTTTGGAGCAGGAGTTAAGCAGAACCCAAGCTCCTAGTCTAAAAGTTGCAATCCTGAACTGTCCACTCATTTGATGCATAATTTTTAGAGGTACATAAGCACACTGAGTAACTCCCATCTGACTTGTAAGATCCCTAAAGCTCAATTTCTGTCGCAGTCTGAGCAAATCAGAATGTATCTCTTAAGGATTCAGGATCTAGAAACTAAGTATTTTCTAAGGGGCAGTCAAGACATGCTTCAAAATTGCCTAATGTGTGAACTGGCCTCTGAAAAAAAATAAGTATGGTCACTGTCTTTCTAAAGATGGTTGACAGAGAAACACAGATCCCTATCCTTACACAAGCTGTCTTTGTCGGGGATATTGGCTTGCTGCTTTCATCAGTAGGGGGTTGAAATCCCTGTCTTGTACTCAAAGGAGTATGCTTACGTCATGCTTATTGGCACTCCTCCGTTCCTGTTAGCACTCTATAAGAATTAATTTAAGGGAGTAGGTCAGAGAGAAAGCAAAGAAGGAATATGACTTGCAGGTGGTACAAAACTGGGAGGAGTGGCTGATACGCCTGGGGGTTGTGCTGCCATTCAGCGAGACCTCAGCAGGCTGGAGAAATGGGCAAACAGGAATCTCATGAGGTTCAACAAATGTAAACGCAAAGTTGTGCGCCTGTGGAGAAATAAGCCCATGCACCAGTACAGGCTGGGGATCAGCTGGAAAGCAGCTTTGCAGAAAAGGCTCCGGGGATGCTGGTGGACAAGCTGGACATGAGCCAGCAACATGTCCTTGCAGCAAAGATCAAAAGCCCCCTGGGCTGCATTAGGCAGAGCATTGCCATCAGGCTGAGAGAGGTGATTCTTCCCCTCTACTCAACCCTGGTGAGACACATCTGGACTGCTGGGCACAGTGCTGGGCTCCCCAGGACAGGAGAGTCATGGATATACAAGGTCAATGAAGATCCACAAAGATGGTTAAGGGCTTGGAGCATTTGCTGCATGAGAAGCTGAGAGAGCCGGGACTGTTCAGCCTGGAGAAGGCTTGGGGGCATTGTATCCATGAGTATGGATACGTGAAGTAAGAAAGTAAAGAAGATGGAGTCGGACTCTTCTTAGTGGTATCTAGCAATAGGACAAGAGATGATATGCACAGATTGAAATAGAAGAAATTCTACCAAAACATCAGAAAAAAAACATTTTTTTTACTGTGAGGGTGACTGAGCACTGGCACAGGTTGCCCAAAGAGGTTGTGCAGTCTCCATCCTTGGAGATTCTCAAAACCTAGCTAAACATGGCTGTGGTCAACCTTCTCTAGCTGAGCTTGCTCTGAGCCCAACCAAGGGTGGTTGGACTAGACAATCTCCGTAGGTGCCTTCCCACCTCAGCTCTTCTGTGATTTGGTTACTCTCCAGCCCGGTGACCAGTTTATCGCTTGTGGACTCTAGTCTTTGCTCCAAGGACTGTTTCTGTATTTACATTTCACGGGCCCTGGAGAAAACGTATAAGCAGTCTCTGGAATTGGGTCTAGCTAGTTTTGGACTAGCTTTTGAGTATTCTGATTTGCCATACAGTTTTATAAAATTTGGCAGAAAAACCTTCTTCAGACAACCTCTAAAAAAGAAGAGTGACCATGTTCAGATCTTTGAAAGATAAGGTGTGTGTTCTCAGGAGAGGATTAGATCCAGTTTGCTAGATAATGGATTACCCCTACCAATCTCAAAGGCCTTTAAGCTGAGAGAAGGGCTATATCAAGATGTTCTGCTACCTTTTGCATTAGCCATTCCTAGAAATGTCTGGCTTCTGTACAGGATATCTGGGGCTTTTCACTGACAATCCTATTCTCTTCTACTGTCCTCGTGCTCTCTTCCAAAGTCTAGTGCAGAGATAAGACCGTGCACCTAAGGCAGTGACTTTTGTTATGTCTAACTACTGATAGACAAACTGACAAACTTACCAATCCCCAGGGGTTACTTGAAGCACCCACAGGTGCAGCTTAAAACTGCTGGGAAACCCCTGGGGTTTGAATTTTCCATTGAACTCTTGTAGAAGTCTTTCCATTTTCTTACCTTTCTGCAGAGCTCAACGGATGGGATAATGCGATAAGCGAGGCATGGAAAAATCTCTTTTGGGAAGGAACTCTCATCTTGATTAGATTTTCCCTGAGAGAGCTTGATCAATTATTTTCTCATTTAAGTAGGTAATATGAAACACTCTATAATTAGAGTGAAAATAGTAGATGAGCGTGCAGCCAACAGGCAGAGCTAAAGAGAAGCAACCTAGTGCCAAAATGGTTACGTTGACACTGATGATTATTACCTAGCAGGCACAGAGATACCAAACACTGCTTCTACCCTGTCACTGCATGGAGTTTTGTTCTGTCTTATTTGTCTTATCTTCCCAGAGCTAAAAGTCAAAAGGACCCATTCACACTATAAGGTGCGGTAACATCATTTAGAAGTTTACTTTGCACTCCCCCCCTCCGCCCCCCCTTGGATCAGATTAATTATGGTAGAAGTATTTGCAGCAGCCTGTCTGTCACCAGAAAACAATAACATAAGGCAGCCAGAACTGTAGTGGTAGTCTTTCTGGAAGGGTATTACCTGATCAGGTTAAACTTCACAAATTGAATTTGCTTCTATTTTGTTAAAAATCAGTCCCACAATGGATTAGCTAACAAAATGTCATTGAGGTGACTGAAGGATGCAAACCAGATATAGGTTTGTCGAGTACGTTTGTAGAAGAGATGTTTATATCTCAGATTTTAAATAGACATAGGGGATAAATGAATACGCAATGTGTTTTTCATCAAACATACTGCCTAGGAACTTTCAGTACTTGAGAAACAGTGCTGGTTGCCGGCTGTATTTCAGATGATCTCCTTATCATGTAGATCTCAGCAACAGAGGCACTGTGCAGACTTGGATTTGTTGTTACAAAAAATGCAAAATCCTGTGTTTTCTTTTGTTTAAAACAGTATAAAGCAGAAGTTACTGCTTTTAGTAAAGTTTCACTGCTGTAAAACAAACCTGAGAATTCAGAAGTGGGTTATGCATTTAGATGCCACGCAGTAAGTCTCGCTAGTTATAAGAGCATTAGAGAGCAAAGTCTGAATCTAACATCTGACACTGTTTTGTAGACATGAATATAGTGAGCGCGAATGTCTGCTTGTTACCACATGAACCGCCAACTTTGCTGGGGAACAAGCTCAACAAATCTTTGTCAAAGGTGGCCATTTCTGAAGTAAGTAAGTAGGACACAAGTGCAGAAGAGAGGAAAGGCCATTTTTACTATTCAAATAGTCATTCTGAACATACGAAAAACCGAATCTGGAGAAAGCTAGGGACCTGTGGGTTTATTCTTACTATCTTGAATCTGGGATATGTTTTGTGTTGTGTATTCTGGAGGAATAGGTATGAAATATGTCTCATATGACATAGATACAAGAGAATCAAAGGTGACTCTTGTTAAGGCTGTGGTTTACATTCATACCAGAACTGTAAACGGCAAGAGCTTATTGCAAGTTCATTAGTATCTACCTCAAGTCATCAGGACTTTTCAGTTTATATTACCTAAATCAAATCGCTATCCATTATTAGAAAGTGTTCTTTCTGTGTCTTCGTATGTAATACTAGTAGGCTGTAAAAGTGAAAGTGGTTAGCAATTGTTTTACTGAGAATTTGCAAAACATTAGGCACATGCCCAGTGCGAGCTAATATGTCTCAGCTGGGAAGCAGTAACTTCAGAAAAGAGTGATTGAAAAAGTGTAGGAGATCCCATCACTTGTAGTCTGGTGTAAACTGGTTGGTGAATACCGGTGTTGGTATTTGCACCGTGCCATTTAAATCTTTTGTTGTTTTGTGGCATTTTTCTTTTTTCTTTAAAGATGGACTATGCTTTCGTATGCCAACAAAAAGTGGGTGGGAACTGCTCTTGCTTTAGTTATGCTTTCTTAAAATTCAGACCATCCTTTCTGAGGTCCCTCTTGTCTGTGATCCAACATACGCTATAATTATGAAATATCTGGAAAAAGATCTTCTAACAAATTAGTTTTTCTCCACCAATACTGAAACTTAATACATAGCAGAAATTATATTGGGGGAGAAATGAAAGGAGAGCAAGGGAAGGAAACAAAAACCCCTACTTCATTCAAGTGAAGTGCATAATAATTACCTCTAAAAAACACAGCTCCGTGAAGGAGAATCAAGGTCGAGAATGGAGAGTTAATTAAATGCAATATGACCTAAGAATTTTGATGGCATATTAAAATATTACATACTAGAAAAGAATTTACAACAAATAGTCATGTGCTTTCTTTGTCCACCCTAATAATGCCAGAAAAACTATGCCAGACAGTCAGCTACTCTGCTGTCTAGACAAATAGCATATTCTTGCTAATTGCAAGTACAAAAAGCCAAATTAAAAAGTAGTTTTTGTGGTGGTAGGAAATGATAGAAAATGGACTATGCTCTCATAAGCTTTTTTCCTTCTCATCATTTGAGATGGAATTGAAATCCTGCTCACAAAATTATACCGATTTCATCAACTATGAATATGCATTTTCCAAAATATACGGCTATGAACATATGGATCTTATTTTCAATGCATGTCTCAAGTTTAAGAGTTATTAAGTCATCTGTTTCGTAATATTTAAACTGTTTCCAGTGTTAAAGCTCAACTCCTTAGACACAATATTTTCCAGCAACTTTTGCAGAGAGTTGTGTGGGGTTTGTGTTTACCAATGAGAATGAACTACAATGAGGAGAAGGTAATATTTTTTACATATTTGTTGTTTGTTTTGGCATTTACACAGTCATCTACAAGAGCTTTCTCCCGGACACTTTCTTGTTCTGGCTTTCCTGCTACGTATCTCTTTTGCCCCATTTGTCTCAAAGTGGAAAGGGAGATGCTTTGCATTCGTGCAGGATGATGAATCACTGTGCAATTTAGAGTACATTGTCACTCGTATCCATTTCTTTACCGAATTACAGAAGAAACCTTATTCTGCATTGCATCTTTTCCTCTGAAGCCTTAGGCAAAGTGCAGAAAGAAATTACCATCAGTGAGGTCCTGGAGGGTGACAGAATGATTCTAATACTCATGGGACTTCTCATGTGGATGGTACCTGGGAAAAGAATTGCATCCATGGCTACAGCTCTGTTGTGGATGTCACGTTTTCTGCATGCTGCTATGCTCTCCTGGGCATACTAAACCACCAAATGTATATTGTCCACTTATGCCTTTCTAAACTTGCTGTTAATTACAGCTACTCATTACTGAGCTGCTGTACCGTGTATATAGATGACTTTTGTTTGTATACGTAAAAAGTGCAATACCCACCCACTTCTGGATTGGGATGGCAGCCATAAAGTGGGTGTACTCTTACTCCGGAGCTCAAACTTAACCTTTGCACAGGAACATGAAGATGGCCTTTGAAGCCCCGAAGCTAGGACACGCTACCAGTTGCTAGGACACGCTACCAGTTGCTAGTGATAAAACTACCCAAGACCACCAAGACAACACCAACACACTTCAGCATGGAATACAAAAGGGTGACTGACGTGCATTCGTGTTCAGTACTCATAGCAGTGTCTCAAATAAGAAGAGTCAAATTGGTGGTACCACAGTGTAGATAATCGTATCTCTTTCTGTGCGGTTCTCAGTGAAATTTCCATTGCTCTGTTGCCCTTTCTGAACATCAGACATCACAAATAGTTGCAATACATTGCTCCAAAACCATCAGTATGGGTGGTGGAGGAGTAAAAGCCCATACCATATGGGTTATGATACTTGCACAGCGCAGACAAGCAGGTGGCAGGACAAATGCTAAAAAGTCCTTGCCAGAAAAGTCAAAAAGAGTTTTCATGTGAGGTGGCGTGCTGGTGGATGCCATATCTGGTATGCAACGACAGGGACATCTGGGATACTCTGAAACAATTGTCAGGCCTGAGATATGGCTGCTGATTGCCCACCGTGTACCCTAGTGAGGACAGCCTGGGCAGCTACCTAGCAGACCAGTGCAGACATTGTCCTGGTGCCTTCCCTGCAGTATGAGAATCCATGGAGAGACAGCAGAATTTGGCATGGTCTTAAATTAAACTGGAGTGTGTCGTAATAACTGACTGGTCTATTACCCTATGCATTCCTCTTGCCATCTCTCTGGGATAGGTCAAGCTAGTTTCTGCTGGCCCTTGGGAAAATGATGAGGCAGGGTTCCCAAGCCAGCTTCAGCAGGACAAAATTATGTCACATATGGACACATGTATAGTACTAGATTAGTGGTTGGTCAGCATTATCTTGGGCCAATATGTAAATGGTTGCTAGGCAGATTTCGGTTGCCAAGTAATCTTGTGTTTAGTGCTCTCTGGCAATGTCAGAGCAGGAGGGACTGTCACACCATGCTCTGCCTGGGTGCCCTGCAGACATAATGTGGAGGTGGACCATCCTGGTCATGGCTACAAAGCTTGTCCTTTATTTATGAGTATTATGGGAGGTTCCTCTGCAGAGAAGTGGGGTCACCCTGACCCCTGGGGTCCCGTGGATTATTGCACTGCGGGAGCCCGCACTCACAGGGTTATCAGCCAGATCGCTTCCACCATATCCTTCAAGTCCAGAGCCCCGACAACGTGAACTGTCCGAGACTTTGCCCTGAAGTGGGCTCCTGCAGGACAATACAGAGGCAGCTATAAAACCTTTGATTCTTCTGCTGCAGCTGCTGAAGGGCTGCACTGCAGTGCGCCTCTCTGGAGTCCCCCTGCCTGCTCTGTCTCCTGTCATATCTGCAAAAGGGAGAGGCACCAGCCCTCTGCGATGCCTGCACCCCCTGCACCAGGATGTTCTTCTGTGCTGCCGCCGGTGGGAGCTTGGCAGTGACTTCAATGGAACCAGAAGTCTATGCAGGGAGGGTCTCCCATTGTGCTCCGTCCTGTTTTCAGAGACATAAAAGGAAGAAGGCACTTCTTACATTCTCCTACGTGACCCAGAGCAACAGCTCCACGGGTGGATTTTTTTTCTTTTGGGGAGAATGGTGGGTCTAGTAAAGGTGGGGCTAGTAAAATAAATTGCAGGAGTTTTTGTTTTGATTAAAGCCATTGTGTAGCTAACCTCTTGTATTTTCTGTAGTCACAGAAAATATGTCCTATGGCTACACTCGCAATAGAGGGCAGCTTCTTTTTAAGATGAGAGGAAGACTTGACAAAAGGTTACAGTAAAGCAAGAAAAGCTAACAACATTGATAAAGTATGCCCTTACCATAAAATTATCAGCCCTAATCCTCACTTTGATATAAACCTGGTTTTGCTTTCTAGCTGCAGGCTAAAAATTGTTACAATGATAATACGCTTTCTTAAATGCAATGGCAAGGTGAAAGAAAACCAATCCAAATATATATATCAAAACTAACCATGTGTTCTCATATGAAAAAGGCATTTTTTGTCTCTGGAGAAATGCCACATTCAAGCCTAAAGCATAAAATACAGTGAAGGAATAGATGGCAGTATTTAAAACATGCAGATGAGCTCCAGAAACTTCTAAGGGCATTAGCATAGCTGGCTGCAAAGAAGGTGCTATTTATCTTAGAAGTCACTGGGTAATGTGTAACATATACAGAAAAGAGAGGTACAAGGTCAGCTCTCTTACGCTTAGGAGTCCTGGTAGTTTGGAATTGGAAGTATTTTTTATGAGGCCCTTTGCCATTTAACTTCCAGGAAAAAAATACCATAGCAAACAAATTCTTTCAACCTTTCCTCTTCTCTCTCATTTTCTGTGTAGGAAAGCAAGATATTTTCTTTTTTTTTTTTTTTTTTTTTATCTTGAGAGTGCCTGAAAACTAAGAATAGATGAAAGAGAGAAATACTAACCAGCTTCTTCCAGAAAAATTCCCATATCTATAGATTCATATATTTTAGGGTTTCAAAGGAACATTATGATTATCTAGTCAGAACTGCCTGACAGGCTGTAAAACCTCACCAAGTAATCTCTCCATCAAGCGCATAACATCTGTTTGAGTAATTGCATACCTCTTAGAGAGATACCCGGTCATGATTTAAGGGCTGCAAGTGATGAAGTTCTGCAGTCCTTACTCAGGATTTGACTCAATGAAAACATTGGCATATTATGCTCTCTGTCTGTTAGGTTTGAAGGAACAGAAAGAAATACCTGGCTTTAAATAGACCCTTGTTTGAAATCTGTATGAATAAACTCTAAAGAATTTAAAACAAACAAAAAGAGAATGCATCACAAGAATACTTGTGCACCACCTTCTCTTTTGTAAGGGCGCATGTTCTATCCTTTTTCTTGGGCTCTTCAGAGAACATTGACAAAACAGATGAATCCTGCAGGTGGATCTCTTTGGGTTTAAACTGGTTTAGTTTTCTAATTCAATGACCTATAGGAATAGTTTTCAGCCCTCTGTATGATGCATTGTTCCTAATACACAGCCTAGTCTTGTTTTACGTGTGGTAATGCTCCACCTTCAGTATATTTTTAAAGATACTAATGTCAAGAGAATTATAGCAGAGGCACCAACTTTAAGTAGTGAGCTAAGTTCTCTCGCAGGTGCAGTAGGAATTCAAACTTTTGTACAGTAACAAGACTTCAGGTGTTCAGACTTGACAGCAGGGCAAAACGGTGACCGAACTGCTCACTTACTGACATATACCACAAAAACATCTCAGCTCTGTGGCAGAAATAAGGACTAACTGGCATTCTGATCAACATATTTGTGGAAGCTGTATAAATATATTTGGTTGTTAAATGTGATCAAGAATCTTGATAAATATATAGAGCCAAAAGATGGCATTTTTTGAACAGATGCGGATGCAATATGTTCACAGATCATGTCAGGATGTGAACCTGTGCTCATATGCAACTTTAAAGTACACGCTGCCAGAAATTACTTGCCCTCTTTCACACACATTAATAAATAGTAGAAAAATATAGCAGAATACAATAATATTGCTGAAACATGATCATGTTGGTAATCTTTTCTGCAGTATTGAACATTAAGCATACATAAACAGTCAAAGTACAGTAGCTCTGCTTTTCAAATAACAAATGTTTCCAATATTCATTTGCACCATCTGATACAAGAATAGATTTTGCTTACGTCCAGTGGTGTCCTGCTATTGCTTGAATTGACTGTCACAGCTGAAGGTCATGGAGTGACTCGGCGCCAATACAAACAGATGAAACCACTTTTAAAAAATCTTACCTTACTAAAAGCAAGCACAAACTCCTGAAAAATGTAAACTTTGAAAAGAAAAGCCTCAGTCGTGGCTTCTCAGCTCATCTTTCAAAGTTAAACCAACAGAAAAAAGCAGTCATAATATTTGCACACCTAAACAAAACAAGCCAGGATTTTACTTTGGGACTTAAAACAGCTCCATTCCTTTCCCTAGTGAGATAGAGACTTCTTGTGTGACCTTGGATAAATTGTTTGGGACAGGGTTTCGGAAGGTATGTAAATGCCTAGATGTACATTTAGATGTGCATTGGGGTATTTGCTATGGATTCTCGTAACTAACAGGCGCTGAAAGTGAGTGCATATCTACTTTTAAAATTATCTTTAAGTGTTTTTCCTAAGGGTAATTTGTGGATGACTAGGGGTCCACAAGCCCATGAATCTGGGCTATTATAAACATTGCAATTAGTAATTATTTTCACTTTAAATTTTGATGATAAGGTAGCATGGTGCCCCTGAAGCCTTTGGGAACTGACTGTGCTCTAAGAGAGTAGACTGTTTCCCTCTGTAATATGAGAATAATTGTACCTTCACTGGGAGCTGTCAAATAAACACAAGACACATTGTGAGACAATCATATTGTGTCGTAATGTAGCCATATTTCAAGCTTGAGTTAAGACAAAGAAAAAAAAACAACCCACTTGCTGCATAAAGAATATATGTTTGTTCTGTAACTGCTCTCCATGTTTCCACAGTTCTTCAGGGGAGGGAGAAAGAATGCATCTCAATTCTCACACAAAAATATAAACTAGGTACAGGGGAGTCCTTACACACCAAAAACTGAGAGCGTGTAAGTAGCAGAAATTGTACAATTGAGTGTGTCTTGGTACCTCCTGGAAGTTGCTCAGCACCTCAGAATCAGGGCAGAATTTGTATATTTGTTTCAGGCTTGATTCTGCAATACCAAATTAAATGAGTCATCTCAACTTATGCAGAATTCCCTTGAAATCAAGAGAACTAATTACACAAAAATCACTCAAGATGGAAGGAGTTGCAGCGAGGCCCTGCGAGAGCACAGCTACACGCACTTTAGACAATTGAAAAAAGCTCTTTCCACAATGCACGTCGCATGTGTATGAATAAGCTAATTGCTGACGGGAAGGCACTGTTGGTGTTTATTAAACACGATGGCTCAGAAGCAACATCTGGCTCAAGGAACCCCTTGATTTGAGGAGCCTGGACGGGTTGTCAGGGAAAAATAATTTAAACATATTTCTTATAACTATTCATAAGCATTTGCTATCAGCAACCATCAGAGGTGGGATAATGCAGAAGGTTGTTACTCTGACAGTTACCATAGTCCAATGCTTAACTGTCACAGATTCCATAACATGTATGAGAAACTATCTTACAGTCAGAAAAGGGCATTCTCAGATTTTTAGATCATAAACTTCAACATTTACACTTGTCATTTTTTACCTGCCACGGTGGAGCAGTCGCTATTGAGGACATTTATATAGACAAAGTAGATATTGCAGATATTATAATGAGATTGCTGTATGCCATTTAACGGTTTAGTTTTGCTATAGTTTTTAGGTTTATGGAAATGCATTTATTCTTTGTACTAAGAGGCAACAAACTTTTCTGCTTCAAATTATTCAACTACAGTTAGTCCACTTTAATTATTGCATATAAAAGTGTTTTATTCTTTTCTTCAATCAGTGACTGGCAGAGATCACTTAGAGCATTCAACTAGAACAGTCTCAATAAAGACTAATGAAAAGCTCCTGTGAGTTTGAGCATGGGATCTGGTAAACTCAATAACAAATAAAACATAATTCTAAACATTCATGTTTACAAGAAAAAAAATATTACAAAATCTGAACAATAAGTTAATAAAGCGAAATAGTTATCTACTGTTCAGATATAAAATTCCCAGCAACTTAATTTATATATCACTATAGCAGACACGACAAAATTGTGAATAATGCTATCCACTGTCACAAGTGGTACTTCAAGATTTCCAACAGAAAACTTATATTTTAATTTTCTGTTCATATATAGCCAAAAGTAAGAGACAAAGCCAGCCTAATAGTAATCCAAGGTTCTGTAGGAGAAACATCAACCAGGGTCGCCGTGTCTGAATATGAGTCATTTCAGGAAGCTAAAAAAAGAATAAGACACCAGAATGAGAGCCAGATATATTCATCTCTGGGAAAAAAAGTCTTATGGGAAAACAAGACAAACTTCATTAAAAAAGACTTTAAAAATGCTCAGTTTCTGAGTATAGCTATTAATCTGTAGTATGTTCTGTACATCGTAACAACACAGATCTCGACAGTGAAAAAGTTAAATTAGTAAAATTCTACCCACTTTGGTTCTTTTACCAGCACCAACAAGAATTAGAAATAAGATTCCAAAATTTGTTAACTTCTCAATAGTTTTTAGTAATTTTATACAGCTGTCTGTAAAGAAATGCTTGTTTAGTAAAATTAGCGATTCCCTTTTGTGGGAATAAACTAGTTTGAGGTTTTTTTGTTTCAGTACTATATATAGGGTCAATTCTGCTCTTACTGAAATAACTGGCAACACTCCTATTTACTTGGGCTTTAGTAAACATACAAGTAGAAAACGGGATTTTTTAAATATGCTTGAAAAAAATACACCTAATATTTTTCTCTGTGAGTCTTAAATCAAGTAAAAGAGCAGCAGCTGTTTATAATCATATTAAAAACTACTCACTTTAACCTTCCACCCTACATGGTCTCTTTTATCAAAGTTTTACACAAAATGTATGTCTCAACAGAGCCTGTGGAAATGATGCCTCAGGCTGAGACTCTCTTAGTATTTATGCTGTTTGTATTATAGACACCAGGGGAGACAGGGATGACCGCTGATATTTTCACACCAACTTTGAAAATAAATAAAGACCCATGGGCTGGTACCGACCTTTGGTGTTGGTTGGGTTTTTTGTTTGTCTATTTGTTGTGAACATCAAAACAAGAGCGAGCGGTCCCAGCACCCTCACATCACGTTGCCTGGCTGCTCCACTCCCAGCCTGCGCTTGAATGAAGCTGCTTATTTCCTCTGCTCTTTAGAGCCTCCTCACAGGAGCTCTAACAGCATCAGCCACTGGGAGACAGTGGAGTGGTGCCGACCGAGGAGCCTAACAGGGTATGTGTACATCTATTTGCTATGCTTGTCCTTCCCTATGGCAGAGGGGAGGGTCTCTGGCTCTGCTTCTCCTGCACTCTTCTTTCTCGGGAAGTTGGCATGGGCCCAAAAGAAAACTATAGTGAAAAATCTGCCACCACTTTGAAGTTTTGCATAAAAATAACAGGCGAACCCAAAGATCTTCGTAACAACCAGGCAGTGGTTTAAATTATGGTACAAATTCACATCTTAGGAACTCATGTAGTTATATTTAATTTGTATTTAAGGATCATCAGAAACATTTAATCTAAAGCCAATGTAAACACCTCAAAGCTGACGTAAATCAAAATCTGAACTGACAGCTTGCAAGTGTTTGGTCCATGTGGTTTTTGTTTTGTATATAAGTAAAAACTGTTAATTAAGCCCTAGGCCTGAATCCAGGCTTCTAGTCTAGATCTTTGGTCTTTCTAATTTATACTTATAATCAGTCTCTTTTGTCCTCTTCCATGACTGAACAAGTTCTCTAAATAGGAAACTGCAAAAGCTAGTATTTTCTCTTATCGCCGTCAGTGCCAATTTATGAGTTACGCACATGCACAGTAGGTTCCTAAGAAAGTTTTAAAAAGGAATTCTCAGCAGGTAGCACCCTTCCTGTGTCCAGTGCAGATCTCTGCTCCCTCCACCTGGCCTATGTGCATGTTATCAAGCGCACAGACCATTTCTATAGCATTACCTAATGTGACATGCCTGTGTATCTCTTTGGAAATAAAAGCTGATTGCTGACACGGTATGAGATATGTCACAGTCCCCAACTCTCTCTGAACTCGCCTATACACAAGTGTCTGTGGTACAGCAGAGAAAAGCTTGTTGTTTGGGAAGCATAAGCCTATTCAACTGGCAGATGCAAAACACTTCAGAAATTCAGGGAAGACAGCACCACATCCAAGCTGTTGGATGCCATCACACTTACTAATGCTTGAAGTCTGTTGGAGGCAAAAGAGTTACTGTTAATCAAGGGACTAATCTATTCCCACTCCAGCTCATGTTTTCATCATGAGCACACAAAAGATATAAAGAATTAGGAAGCAACATGCTGAGAGAAGGCATGAGGGGTTCTCAACCCTGTGCTGGCTAAAAATGAGTTCTACCAAGCTGGGGCATATATGGAACAACTACTGCACTGCAACAGCCCAATAAATCACTTAAAAAGTACTCTTTTATCTACAAAATCCAAAAAATTTTCAATTTTAGTTGGAGGAAATGTCAGTTAGTTGCCTCAGGCAGTGGTTGGCTAGCTCCTATTTCTTGATATCCTTATTGTCTTTCTTGCTTCTATCTCCCTTCTTTCAAATTAGACAGTACGTCTTTCTGGTCAGGAACACAATAAACCAAAATGATCTGTACGATCACTCAGAAATGACATCCCAGTCCTTGGGGTTAAATACAATGCATGGGATTTCATAAATATTTATCCCAATGATTACTTCATAGATACTTGTTTAAGAGGCTGATACAGGATTTCCAAGTTTGTTTCCCAAGAGGAAAAGGGGACATGTTTTGTCAAAGAAACAGTTCATTAGGAATGAGTTGGTCCGCTCCACTCCATATAACGGTGTCTCAAGTTTCAATTCAGATTAAAGGTATGTTAAAGAAAAAGTATGTTATTAATGAATGGATCTTTGGAGACAGTGCAAAGTTATGATTATACTTATGACCTCTAAACAGATATCAAGTGCAACATATATTGCTCACGAAAAGGTAGTTTTCAGGGGATTTAATTTTGGTTAAACAACTAAACCCACAATATTACAGGTTTTTACTCACCCGCATATCTTGAAGCAACAAAAAATTTGCATTGCAATATTACACCTGTGCATACACATTTCCAAGACAAAACACCCCTCCCTTCCACCTTCCCCAATTACTGGGAAGATGAAGTTTTGCAGAATTCCTTGGGGAAAAATGATGAAGAATATAAATGATTTTATCTTTTGTCCTTTTCCTCAGATTTTTAAAATGATTAGCCTACCCTTCTTGTTAATGGAGCTAGAATGTCATTTGTAGAAATGCAAAACTTTTAATTAACCACAGAAGTAGTTTTATACAACCTTAACTGGCGGCGGTCTCACAGTGCTGTCCTGCCAATGAACCTCCACCTTCTACTCCTCAATGTTCCTCAATGCAGCAACCAGTGAGGTTGCTCAGTCTTATTTAACTGCTGCTTTCTTATTTATCTATCTGCTTCTCTGACAAGCACAAGAATATGTGAAAGCCCATAAAACAACTATTGAAAATTGTAGCTAAGCTTTTTACACCATTAAGTGTTTGTTCCCAATTGGCAGGAACACTGTTTGTAGATGAGAATGCAGCAGAGAATAAAAGATATTTCTGTGCAGAAAGTTGAAAAATACATAAAGCATGGCCGATTTTCTCTTGAGATGTACTCTACAAACATACAAAACTTTTCAGATCTATAGATTCCTGCAGTGCTACAGGAATATTTGTTTAAATAAAATAATCCCTGTGATATTCAACACTTGCAATTCTGACAAATATAGGTGAGCAACCCAATGGCAATTCTCTTGACAAAATGCAGAGAAAGGCTGACTGGAATCCCTGTTAATAAAAGGGAGGTGAGAGAAGTAAGATCCTCCCCTCTCTCTCCCTTCTTTCTCCTCTTCTCATCAGGAATATGGTGACAAGCTGAGAACAAGGGAATACAGGTCCCTGTCTCTGCTTGGAACTGTGTTATCTCTCAGGATTCACAGCCTGGCACATTGCTTTGAAGACTCTGGGAAAAACATGGTGTTGTTCTGGGAGCTTGTGGATCCCTCATGGATGCTGATCCTACACTGATGGAAAAATACACCTAAACCATTCTCAGCCACATTAGTAAAACCATACCTATTGAGTAGGTAGGCAGCCTCACTTCCAAATTTCTGTGTGTCAGAACAAGATGCAACTTGGTACACAGTGATCTTGCCTCTTATTTACCACATCAGTCAGGACTATTGACACATCCCCAATCCTCAGGCAGCTCCCTTATAAGCGTTTGGGAGCACTTTATGTTCATTTTACTTTTGTTACAGTAGCAAAAATAAATAGACTAATATACAACCAAGATCTAAGGTCAATTATTACAACTAAATTATCAAATAGGTTATAATACATATCAGGTTTTAAGTATTATGCTTGAACCTGGTAAACAGTATCTCAGGCATGAGATGGGGGGTGGTAGTGAACACAACAGAGAGACAGCCAGGCTTGGGAAAAACACAGTAATAATTTATGAAGAGACAGACCTCTTTTTTTCCCACCTCTTGATCTGATACTCAAAATATTCAGTCTTTTTTCACAAGCTTGCAAGTAACTTTACATTAATACACATTAGTTAAAGAGCCATGTGATACTTGAAATAAGCTGGCAAGGTAATTAAGTTCTGCATTGTTACAAGTCTAATAGTTAGCTATCCCTTCAATAAATAATGTGGCCTGAGAGATCTGCCTGAGTTATGATTCCACTGCATTCTTCCACAGTCCTTAGACCTTTCTCCTAATGTATATCTTCACACTTTATTTTTCTGCAGTCAGATCATTACTATTGAAATGTGAGTATGAAAAATGTTGGTCAAATATGAAAAAGTTGAGGCAATCTGATGGGTTTTGAATTGCTTAGAGGCTCATCTAAACCTCTCTGAGAAAGAAAGCCTGGCCGGGAAGAGCACAGGATAAGCATCTTGCATTTGAGTTCAGAAACAGCAAATTCATGTTGAAACCATGTGTGAAAAATAGATAAAGAAAAGTGGAGTAAAAAGAAAAAAGTAAGCAACTGCTTTGAGATTTTAAAAAACTCTGCAAGTCTGTATCTCTTTCAGGCCTAGAAATGTATTGTTTACCTTTACCCCTTTAAAAGTCGTTTATGCCTTTCTCGTGTGTTGCTCCCTTAATAGACTTTATTTCATCCTTCATTAGTAATTACACCTATCATAGCAGTGACACCAAACAAAACCAGACTACTGTTCTAAGCACTGTAAACACACAGGGCGGATGACATGCTTTTTCCCTCCAAGTTAATCCACCTGCATATGTCTGACGCTAATCTGTGATGTGGCTATGTTAAAAGGAAAATATAACAATAGACTGAAGTTCTCACCATTTCTGCTAAAGATAAATACAAGAACATTCCAGCTGTAACAGTAAAAATCCAGTTTTGAATGCAAGGATCAGTTGATACAGAAAGGCCAATATAAAGTCCTAAGAATGCCGTTAGTGCACTTATGAAATTCATCAAAATTGCAATCTTCGTGGGGAGCCCTGTACTTAGCAGCACAGCAAAATCTCCTGCATAGAGAAAAAGACAGAAAATTTGTGATTTAGCTAATAAATGTATTTGTAAGACTCTTTGTAATAAAACATGAAGGAAAAGAATTGATATGCACAAAGACGGTGAATGATGGAGGACTGCCCTTATATTTCTGTAGAATTGGTTATAAACTCATCCTGTGAGAAAAAACAAAAGCAAAAATCCCATATTGACTTGCATTTGTTTAGCTGTTCCTAAAGATAGCATACAGTATACAGGAGTGGCTTTCTGTTAGTTCTCGATGTTCTGTGACATTTCCAACTTGGATACATGCAAAAGTGAAGTCACATGCTTTCCCAGAGTTTCTAAATCTTTCTCGATTGGGAACTTGCCAGTTAAAATCATGTGAGGATATTTGCAGCACGGTCTCTGAGTGTTTTACAGGTGCTGTAAGTCAGAAAAACTTACGCCAGTCTGATTCCAGTTTGAATTTAATTCCATTGATTTCAGACCTAATTGACTTTGGTAAATTGTACATCACAATTGCATCACAGATTTTTCTTCTACAATAAACTATTTCAAAACAGGTCCACAGTAAAAGATTTTGAAAATTCTTCTCTGTGAGTGTAGAAATGCCCTTTTGACACTGGGGCACTATTGCCCCAGAATTAAGAAGGTCTGTCTGTTCAAGATTTTGGTAATTTCTTTGCTGTGCCAACTAGAGTAACCAGTTTTACAGCAATTCCCCATCCCACCTTTTTGTTTGGGGAAGTTTTCTACATAGATAGCACATGAAACCTCCAGTCATTTAAGAACAGAAACGAGAATCCGCAGTTCTCATCTCAAATTTGCCAGCGTATATATGTTCCTCAATACAACGTCAAGAACAACTTCATCCATACTGAAAGATTTACCTCAAGGAGGTAATGTTCAATAGAACAATCTTCCTGTCCTGCCTGCTGGTAGAATGTGTCATATATCGTTTTTTTTGTTATCTTGTTATTCTTGATTAGCAGCAGGAATGAGGGTAGCATGAGGGATACATTGCTAAACAGCTCTGCTGCATATTAAAACTCTGGGATAGCCCCGTGTGCCAGGCACACGGGGCTCTTGCTCACAGCTTACTATTTTTTGTGTCTGTACACATGAGAATAAAGGGCCACTTGGACCTGATGGCACTTACATATCCCTCTCAGACATTAATGTTATAGTTCATGATGCTATAAGAAAAAAGAATTCCCACTAAAGTCATACAGGAAAGAATCGCTTGGAAAACCTGGAACTACAAAGCAAATCAAGAAAAATACACATATGTATTTCTTACCCATTTCATGAGGAATTTCATGGCATAAAATAGCAATAGTCGTTGTCACACCTGTTTCTGTTGAGGACGAGAATGCTGCTCCTATTACCAAGCCATCAGCAAAATTGTGAAGACTGTCACCCACCAGAACCATTATTGCTAACAAGCTAATTTTCTTACCTAGGAAAAACAAACAATCAAACAAAAAAAAACCCAAACAACAAAAAAAGCCCAGAAGTTTTGACACAAACAGATCCTGTAACTTTTGCTATGTTAGAAATGATTTGGTTTTTTGGTGACTTCACGTATAACATTATGAAAAGTCATAATAATCAGAAGACAGTAGGGTTTATCTGTTTTGTCCTTGTTGTTACACTTACTTCAATACATTTGGAACAAAAAAGTAGGTTGTAGAATAATTCAGAGATGCAAATACCAGAACGTGGCTTCCTTAGTTTTACTAGGTCAACTATTAGACAAAAAATTAGAATTAGGTTTGAGTCCAGTCTCATAGTAGGTCCTAAAGGTTTCCATTAATCTTTCTTTGGTTGCTGAAATTCACACAAGTTTTCATAGATGTTATTTTTTTTTCTTTAAAAGATGGAAGTTTTTCCACCATCGCTCACAAAATTGCACAGATATAATGAAGAAGAATATGTGGTCTCATGGAGCTGATCATTTTAACACTGTAAAACATGCTACTACTGAGTAATATTTTCAGGGTCTGTTTTTTATGAGACTGTATTACAGTGAAAGATAGAGATGAAAAGCAAAAAGCCTCAGAGTATCACTATTAGTACAGCGTTACCACATGCTCATTTCCAACTTTTGTTCCAATCAATTAATGGCCGTTATGCTCATAGTACTCGTCTGCAGCATCACTCATGGATGCAGATGGCTGTTTTTCTTTCCCATATTGTTCGGTGACCTTGGTTTAGTGTGGAACAGTACATCGGATGTTCACAATCAGGCAAATGACATGAGAAGAAAGGTGCTACTAGTGACATAAATACTGAAATCAAGCTAGGGAATTAGGGACAGTCTCTCCATCCAGCCTGTAACCCAGACAGCCATGTAGCACGCTGAACGGATTCAGGGGGAGGGATTTTATCTCAAGTAGCAGTGAGGCTCCATACATAAGCTCAATGTCTAGGCTTAGCAACATATAATTGGCCCCCCTATCCTGTACTTTGTTCCGTCCGTTTTATCTACAATCTTACAAGCAGGACCTCCTAATGCTTCTCAGGGAACCCATCCAGCGTCGCTCTACAGAGTATGGACAGAACGCTCTGCAAAGGGTTGCTTTTATGCCTGAAGAAGCAGGGTCGTGATTTGGGCACTAAACATCATGTGTTTTCCTGACTTTTGTTGGCCCCACACAGACATAATAAGACAGTCTAAGGAGCTAACATGGAGTCTAAGCACAGAACTGTCTGAATATAGTTATTACGAGGTTTCATTTGAGTAATGTTTCTTCAGAGATGACCATTTTATAGTGATGGGGGAGACGTTTTTCTTACAGAAACTGGCTAGAGCTGAAGTCTTCAGACTATTATAAAAAAACACACACAGCACATAAAAGCCTAACAACTGTATTCGGAAAATCCTCCCTAGTTGCCTGGGAGCTCTGCGGGTTCAGAACAATTGGCAGGCTTGTGAGATTTTCCTGCCAGCTTACAGAGCCAGACGTGGATGTCCCCAGTTTGCACAGTTCTTTCTAAACAGTATGGGCAGTTTGTAATCAATAGTGCAGAGCATGAGTTACATAGAAATAATAGATTGCTGCGCGACATTAAGTTTGTGAGTTGTAATAAGGACTGGCGAGGACGACATCATGGCCTGCCCTGAGATGTTATTAGCCTGTTTTATTCAAATATTTGATTGTTGAAGATGTACCATAATGAGGGGAACTGAATCCAGCCTGTTGTCTACAGTATAACATTGTGGAGCAATTGCAAATGTAAGCTTTGTGAACTTACTTGACTGAAAGTTAAGAAGATGCATATGTAAACAAATCTGAATGTTTATCTTAATGTACTTTCAGCCTATTTTAGAGCAACTTTTTTACTAGCAATCACCTCACTGCATTGCTGCAACAGTAACTATTAACTACTAGCTTATTACCCTAAGTATCTCTACAAAGCCTCTTCTTCTTAAAAAATCCTACATTTATATTTGATAATTTTCTCTGCTTAAATAGGGGATCAGGACTCATAACAAATTCTATTCCACAATTTTCATAAAGCTAAAGGGTGCAGGACTCCCACCATAGATTATGGTTTTTAAGCTTTGACATTTATCCATACATAGATCTTTTTTCTGATGTTTTCATTACTCATACACCAAAAATATTTATAGTTAATGTAACTTCTCACTGAGTCTACCAAACATAAAATGCTACTGTTTGATCTTTTCAAATATTGATGGAACAAGTGTGGATAAATGAGGAGAGGGCCAGTGAGAAGTCATAGATCTTTTTCTTCCAGTAGCTTCTTGCTTTCTGGGTTACTCACTGGCTATCTAAGGTGACTGACTCCTCTCGCAGTCCTGCTTGACATGTGTTTACAGTGAAGTCTGGTATTTCTGGAGATATCAGGCTTCTGTCTTAGAGCTGCAGATTCCATTCAATTTTGAGAAAAAAACACCTAAAAGTTTAGCTCAGTATCAAGGTACCCAGGTATGTTTATGCGTTTACCTATTCACAAGAACCGTAATAACATAAACTTTTGAAAATATGTATTCTCAACAACCCCTAAACAAAACCATCCTCCCTTCCCTACTGTGGTTTTACTTACTGATTTCTAATATAGAGGTAAAACTGAGCTATAAGGAAAGAAATAGAACCAAACAAAAAAATTTACTGATAAACTAGATCAAATATAGTTATAGACAAAATTTAGTTATTTGGAACAAATAACATTGAGATCACTAGAAATTTGTTTGTGCTTAGCAGGTAGTGATGATTGAACAGAATGGAAACATCTAAAGATGGACTAATAATCATGCTGAAACTGGGACTGGTTTGTGTACTGCTGGATAGGGGAGACCGAAGAAATGGAAATCCAGATTTCAAATGCATCAGAAATGGAAATGAAGTCCACAAGAACAGAGAAGAATATTAGAAACCTAGAAGAAGATAATTACATTGTTGAGTAAATCAAACTGCTGACCTGAGATCTGACATGACAAAATAAAGGGGTGTCGATTATAGTAAATAAACAGATTTCAATTAAAATGCTATCCTTTCAGCTGAATGACTACAGATCTAAATTCACCAAGGTCACACAACTACAGTCAAAGGCAGAGTTTGGTTTATGCTCTATCTTTCCCCCTTTTTTTTTTTGAGTAAGCAGCAACAAAACAGAGATGATAAGAATTACTTTGAAGCTCTCTGAACAAAACAGATTATCCTAAAACTGAGAGCCATCATGAGCCAATAATTCCATACATGTAATAAATCATTACTGGTTTAAGAAGGCTATTACTTTACCGCGTAAAAGAAGAAGGAAGCAGAATTATATTAGTATAGTGAGCCAAAAAACCAATAGTTTTACTACCTCCAGAAATAAAAGCCCAAGCAAAGTTTACAATTATAAAAATCTGTTTTGCATTAAATTTTGAATGTTTCCCTTTAAGCAAAAGCTTTAGAAAAATGGTTTGCAACAGTGAGTAAACAAACACTGAAGCATGGACAGTATAGGATTAATGAACTTCACAATTACAGGGCTGGCAACTGAAAAGGTCTTTAAGAAGATATTTATGTAGCCAAGCATCATCAGATGTGGTGAGGTAGCATATAGCAAACACAGCGCTAAAGCCAGCTTCACACTTTCAATTCCATCTTAGGTCTTAAGGCTTTTCCTGTTGCTTGTCTAGTCTTTTTATTGATACTAACTTTTTTTGCTGATCGCCTTACTCTCTGGTGGAACTTCAGCGGGCTCAGAATCTTCTGGGCTTCTCTAGTTAAAAGCAAAGATAATGGATCAGTGTTAAGGGGCTCTTCCAGCTGCTGCTATAAATACAGGAAAATATCAAATAAGTTCAAGCTTTGTGAATTAAAGGTAGTTGCTGTTATTTACATAGATACCATTAGAATAATTTGTTGAGCACTGGCAGTGTGATTGGTAGTGCAGGAACACATGAAAAAGAAATCTCTCTTGCCCAGAAATGTCTACAGTCTAATTCAGGTGGGAAGACAGACATTCATAAGCACTGTTATAACCCAAGAAAATCATGTTTCTGCTTGAATACACAAATCTGAGCCAAATGCAGAGCTAAAAAGAGCATAATAATTCAAATTGTATCTTTTCATTTTATAATGATTGGATGATTGTAGTTTCCTGTAGGTGTCTAGGATATCCAAGGAAAAATGGGTAGACATCAGTCTTTTTGGAGTTCATGTTCTTCATAGTTACTCTGTAAAAACACAAGACTAAAAAAGATGATCATAGGTAGGTTTCACACCCTTTCAAAATATGTTTTTTTTTTTTCTTCAAGGTGGTACATCCTCTTGGCCTTTAGCTAGGGCTTTGTCTTGGCATCAGGCTTCACTGGCTGGGCATAGCAGCACATGAGTACACTCCACTGCACTGAGGGAAATTTACCCTTATTTCAAGTGAAGAAGGAGACAGTATCTTTGTCCTTATCCTAGAGAGTTAATTTGATGCATCAACCCTAACGTTTAATTAACAGAAACTGCAACTCTGGGGAGAGAAGGGAGAACATGAGGAATCTCTCTCTCCCCTTACCTCCCTGGGGCTTTTCTTTCTGGCTGGAGAAATTATTAGAAATTTGTGTCAGGGAGAGATAAGCCAAAAAATTTGTTTGTTTGAAACTAGAAAAACTGAGTTTATAATCACTTTCTTTTCTTTTGTTTTGGCCAAAAAAAAACCCAAAAACATATTAAAGCTACTATGGCAGCCAGCGAAGAGTCAACAGTAGCACGAAAGAGTGCTGTGTTAGGGGCAGCAGCCACCACTCCAGAAACTATAGCAGAGATGTGTACTGGCTGCAAAACAGGATATGTTTCTTGGCTGGTATTAGCTTGGTTGTGATGTGGGATATGTGCTGTAGAGGCCTGAGGAGGGAAGGGAAAGGATTTGGTTTTTAAATTCTACATTTTAAAGGAAAACTAAAAGTCTTTAATTCCCATGATTGCAGCCAGTCATATGAATTCCAGTAATTGTTCCACTTCTCTTATAATATTTATTCACATGCCACTTCTTTGAACTCTGAGTCAAAACTGCAAGACTAATCACTGACCTGAAGGATTTATAAGCTTTTCTTAGTCAACCAGTGTTTGTCTTACTATTACTCACATGACTCTGAAAAATTGGCTGCGCCTGTACAAACTAGCTAAGCCAGGCTAGTTCATGAGATCTATGCATAACTTCAGGGGAATCTTGCATCTGAGAGGAAAGACGAGCTCACTTATTATCATAAACAGGAAACTATGACGTGGCCTACAAGTTAGTAAACATTCTTCACTTCTCTGTTTGCTGTGCATTCCATTGAGAGTTTCCCAACTGTGTTTGAGAGATTAGCAGTGGCTCATGAGGCTCTTGCCATTCACAACTGCTTTAGTAAAACAGAGTTCACATTATAGAAGATCTGTGGAGATTCTCATGTAAGTAACTAGGAACCTATGTATCTAGATACTACATATACTGAAGAGATTTGGTGGAAAAAGAGAAAACAGGTTAAAAGGTATGAGTCAATTTAGTTTGCAAAGACATAGCTGTCTGGTTACTCTCCACAGAGCAACAGAAAGTTATGCAACTTCTTATGTATAAGCACCATTCCCCAATATCCAGCTTGTTTATGTTACTCTTTCAATCTGTGGAAAAATGCCCAAGAATAGTCCAAGATTTCATCTGTTCACTATTTACACACTTAACTCTCACTGCAGAAAATCCTGAAGTTTTTCCCATGGGACAGTCTGCCCTTACATATGATAATCTTTTAAAAACAAGGAAGGAGCAAAATCTTCAAGAATTTTATCAACAAAAGGTAGTACAGGAAGTGTATTGTTATATCAATCTGATGCACACTTAAGAAAAGTTATTGTAAAAATCTGTGTTTGAAATCTCTGTAAAAGCTTATTGTAACCTTCAAAATCTAGAGATTCTTGACAATCATGTCATGTAATAAAGGACAAATCAATAAAGATTGAAAAATAATACTGATTTATTACATTAATTTGCTTAATTTTTTGAAGAACAGAGAAAGAAGGATATAAAATCAGGGAAGTATGTCACATTGGTAACCTACCAACTGTATGGTTGAAGTAGATTTGCCTCTGCCTGAATGTTCATTTAATTCAGATTCCACTGGAAGATCATGGGAATGTCCCCAGTGCCCATTAACTAAAGAAAGGCCCTGCTGAATGAAGATGCTTTGCAATTAGTTCTGAAACCCAATGAACAGAGGTGCAGTCTTTCTCAGCCTTTTGTGAAAGTTTAGCATTTATAAGAACTATTTTTTGCAAAACAAAACCTATTGAAAAAGATTGTTGGCTAGCATCAACATTTCCTAATGCTCATTTGGTTAAAAACCCCTGAAAAGTGAATCAGATAAATTGGTGATGACCTTAATAGTTTATTGAAACTGATTTTGTTTTAAAACTGAAGATTAAAATTTGAGGCTGAGATGGATATAAAAATGAAATTTTAGAATTCATCTAGTTCTCTGTAGAACATGTTTAAAGATTTATGTGATGATGATAAAGGCCTCTTCGCCATATAAGTAACATAAAGGACTACTTTTTACCAAACAAACAAAATATCACCATCGTCAGAATATTCTCATTCTGTTAAATTCAGATAATATTCTTATGGTTGACTAAAAGATAGTGGGAATAGGGACTCATTGCTACGTATCTAAATCAGGCCAGTCATTAAACACACTGTAAAACAGAACAAGCAAAGGCTTAACCTTCTTAAGTGACATTAAGATACCCTCCCATGCTGAGAAACTTAATGAGCCATCACACTTTGTGTTATATTATATCCTTGTGCATAGTCATATTTTCAGGCACCAGCCCCACTGAAATAAAGTAATAAAATTAGTATGAGCAGGGCAGTGAGCAAGGAGATACTATTAATATTAGATTGGGTTCTATTGACCACAACATACATATTAGATATTCAAATCCACTGGGAGAGGGGTCAAAATGTATTTGAAAATTTTAAGATATCATTCTTTAAAATATCTTGTGCTTACATCTATGTCTTCCTCCTCTTCAAACAGAGCCTAGAGGAAACAACTGTCATTACTATTTCATACGGATACGCACTCTTCACTTCCTCCAGTGCTAGTCATGAAAGTGTGCTTACAGAGCACATTCAATTAACTGTTTCGTTCTTGAGTTATAAATATATGGAGCACATTCATGAAGCACACAAAATCCACAGGGCAAAGCAAACCAGAAATTGAAGGTCAGTCTGGCAGGAACACTTTGGAAAGCTATATTAATGCTTCATTTAACTCACACAAATGATAATTATGTTCCAAAATCATTTTAACATTTTGTGCACTGTAAAATCTCAAAATAAAAGAGATTTTTTAAAGGATAAATTTTACAAAGCTTTACCTGGTCATGTGGTGTTACCAAAAGAAAGAAACACTTTTCTATCAGAAAAAAACCATGAATTCCTCCAATTATTCCCAAAAGTTTCCAAATATATTCTTTTCCCTCATAGAAATGTTCTACCTCTTGTGCTTCATGTTTATGTAAACCAAGAGTCTAAAAGAAAAAAGAGATAAAGTAAATAAATTTATAATGGCAATGTTTTGATTTTCGCTAGAGTAATCCATAATGTGTTAATTCAATTTATTCTCAAAATTTTCTGTTGCCATCTCTTTCAAATTTAAATTTTGATTCGAGCTAATCAGCCAAATAGTAGCCAGATGAAATGAATTATTAGAAGCCTCTGATACACTTCATCATCTCTCAATGTTGAAAGGAACGATACTTTTCGAGACAGTTTTATGAAAATGCCCTTTATATATATATATATATTTAGTATATTTTGTTTGGAGTATATCAGTCTTTAAAGTCTAAAAAGTTACTTGCATCATCTTCAGATGTAAACTTCATAGCGAAAATAATTCATAAAGCTTTCTGCTGGTGAGTGCAGTTCCATTTTTCCCCAGCGGCACAGCATGGTAGCCCTCCTTTGCTCTGAAAGTGGGCACTTTAAAGGCTACTGGATACGTCAATTAAAACTGGTGAAGGAGAATATTTTCACACTCAAAAGTGTTTCTTAAAGAAATGCATTTTTCTGACATTCACTGAGAACTGCCTGCCTTGAACCACTCTCCCAGTTCTGCTTCCAGAGATGAGGTACTGAGTATGAAGAACATTTTGGCCAGGATTTCAAGCAAAGGTGTGAAGTTGTTTTTCAATGACCAGTTGAAGTCTACTTATAACAGTTGCATCATATCAGAGGAGACTCAGTCAAAAATAAACAAATACATACTGGAAAATTGGTTCTGTTTTACGTACTACCCTATTCTTAAAATTTAATTTATTAATTTAGCAAAAAAAATCATAGCACTTATTTTATTACAGTTCTAGGCAGCAGGATTAATTAGGCTGATAGCTCTTGTTTTTCTGGACAATGTGTGGAGGGGACTATGGATGCCTCATACAGCCTTTGAACAATCTCTCCTAAAAAGCATTGCAGAATCTGCCCCATGAAAGCGTTTCATATACATCTAGAAACCTGGCTTGCACAGGACTTGTGGGTGTTCTGAATTTTTTTTTGTGAAAATAGGAACCTTATTTTCTGCAAATTCATCATTTCTTGATTTCTGCTTCTTACTACTTGGAATCTCTCTTTGAACTACAAAGTGTAAATGTAATTTCATGGAAAGCTTTATTTCTAAACAGATGAGCATTACCCAGGTTTAAATGAGACTTTCCTCTGTATCTGTGTGTGTCTGTATGTGTGTCAACATTTTAAAAAAACACAAAAGTGTGTATTACCTACCTGAGGAATAAGGTGTAGCAATGCATCTCCAGAAAGCGTCCCAACAGCCAAACCAACAAACAGCTGTAAAATGAGTGTATAGATTTCTTGACAGGAGTTAAATAAAATGAGGGTTGTACCAAACATAGATCCAATAGTGATAAGTAAAACAGCAACAGTGCTGTAACCATACTCTGTAAGGAAAAACAAATGAAACAAAACAAGACCACCTTTAATCATTCAGTATTTGTGTTTGTGGTTTAGTATTTGTTTTGCATTTGTATTTGTTTTTAAGGCAATGTTTTGCCACCTCTGTGTACAAGCACACAGAGGAGAAGTGACTCATTGCACCACATAGATTTTTCAAGTCATGTATGATAAAGATGACAGAATTGGAAGCATAAAAAACATTAATTTTTCAGACTTTACAGCTAATACAGTCTAATGCCTCCACATTTCATGCCTTAAAAAGCTAAATAGACTGTGACTGTGCAGATTACAGATACTCAGAGCAGTGAATAACGGTCTGCACTTGTTTCCCCTCAACAGATTTATGCTTGTTATTGTACATCCTCACATGCCACCCCTCTGTGTCTTTACAGTCAAGACCACATTATCAACCAAATCATATTCAATAAACAAACCAAGGCCTAAAACCTCAAATGAATGTAGGCACCTAATTTAGGTTCTAAACATAAACTTTTTAGTCCAAATTATGTTTACAAATGTGCTGTGGATATACATTCCTTTAGTTACTACATCAGGACCACCAGGTTACTGTGATTTTTGGAAGGTTACTCTTACAATTCTTCAGTTACACACTGCACACATTCCCAACCTGTTGCACAACATGAATCCTGATTAATCCATAAGAAAGTCTTATGATGGAGGTAAAAAACTGATGAGAAACAGACATAAAGGAACTAATGCCAAAAATATTCCAAAGTGTCACTTAATGTTTCACACTTTAATAGCACTCCAAGTGCTCAGCACCTCATAAAATCAGACAGTAAATTTCAGACTGCACATCCAAATACAAGGCTATAGTAGATACTTATGGAAGGTCAGGCCTTGGTGACTTAGCCAAAACAGCACAACCCATCAGTAAAATAGAACTGAGAATAAAATTAATGAGTTTATGCTCAGGTCACTAGGTCACACATAGGTCAAACCTGAAGGCATTCATCTGTCTCAAGCCAGCAGAAGTGTCCCTGCGGTCACAGAAACCTTCCTTTGCCAAAAAGCATAGGGAAAGGGCTGCAGAAAGGGCTCTTATTCATTCCATTTTGTGTTTGAATAGTTCAGCTTTGCTTATCTACACAGATCTCTCACCTTTATGAGACCACTAAAATGTCAGCAATTGGGCTGATGGCCTTTGACTGGACAGACTCTCACTCAAACTGTGAATTTGCCATGAACCTTCTATATGACCTGTGCAAGTTCCTTTCTTTCATTGTCCCTTGATTCCCCATCTGAAAAATAGGCATATCCCTGTAGCATAGAAAAGATAAAAGCAGTAAAGATCGCAAGGTGTTCAGGTAATGAGAAGAGAAATATAAGAAAGAAGGACTGCTGCCTTCTGGGGAGCTATAATGATTCTTCCTATTCTCTATGTTTCTTTCTCCTGTAACCGTTCTTGATGTCCTTCCATGCCCTTATCTAACATGTTTTTTTAATTCACATTCATAGTTCAGTTAATCTGTACACCATGGAACAACAGCTCAGCTCATTCCCACAAGCTCCTTAACTTGTGTACTTAAAGTACAGATAGAATTTAGAGATGGAAAGTGCTGTTCCATATGGATCATTGGCCAGCAGGATGGGAAAGCTTACTAGTTCCTAATGGATCTAGTCATCTAGAGCTGGCCATGTAGATATTAGGATAAATGTATTGAAGGCATTGATTGGTAGCCTGAAGTGCTGCTCTAAATGCCGGTGATTATGGTTAGATGTCTGTTATGCTTTGTTCATTCTTGGCTCCCAAATCCCTTCAGAAATTACTGCCCCCTGTAATACACCAGAACACCTAGGTTTGTAACCACTTCCCAGATACTGCTGGTTTAAAGGAAAAAATAAAACCAGGAACCACATTAATAGGCCCTTAGGTCAGATCAGATTCAGATTGTTTTTTGTCAGGGTGGACTAGCGCTTGGTTACAGGAGAAACTGAGTCAGCAGAATGGATGGGGCAGAAATCACTGGAAGCAGAGGGCCACGACTGCAACTGGAATCAATCTGATTATACTCTAACTCAGTTCTTGTTCCAGCTCTACCACACAAGTCCTGCTGCTCACGTGACTGGTTTTCTGGTTGTTTTTTTTTCCCCACAGTATTATCCCCAAAGCTTCTCTGATGTAAAATATCACAATATGAAAAAACAGCAACATTCACACAAAACTTATCTAGAGCAAGCATTTGCCACATCATGGTATAAAATGCCAGCTAACGTAACCTTGAGGCTATGTATAAGAGCAATATAATGATTCTAGAATAAGCCTGGTGGAAATTTCACAAAATAGGTCATTGCTGCCCAGCAACACTTAAAAGGGCCCGTCACTTCTCAGTATAGTACTACTACCTGACATGTAGGCTATGAAATTATAGAGAGCATAAATTAGCGTGCAGAAATCTCATCCTGTTTTGGGCTAAGGTTATTAATAAATGAAATGTCTCCAGAAGTTAAGCCCCTGCACCCCTTTCACCTGAATTTTCACAATACTGTACTGATAACAACATAACTCACTTTCCAAAGCTGTTGGTGGAAGCTTTGTCTGCTTGGAGTCAGGAAGCTGACACGAACAACTTAATAGTTGCTGAATGATAGCTGGACTGATTTGCTTGAAGTGGTCCTTAGAAATGGAGGAAGAACTATTTTTTAAAAATATCTTCACAAGTTCATTGGCAGAGAAACAAACCTATGCAGAAAAGTATAGACAGTTACTGAATAAGTTGCATATACACAAAATGCATATAAGTTGCATTTAATGATGAGGTTAAATATGGAATCTTAGAATAACAGGGTGTTACACAAACTAGAAAAACCTTATTTTCCATATACACTTTTCTGGTTAAATTAATTCAATTATTTCTAATTCGTTTGTTTGGTTTTTTTTTTCCTCCACCCAATTAAAACTTGATACTTCTATATAATTCGGAAAGACCAGAATCTTTAGTATGAAGTAGCACAATTTCCATTGAAGCCTGTTAATAACATCAGGATCCGACACAACAGTATTTTATTATTTAAGTGCTAATAAAAATATTTCAATGCTACTACAAATCATATTCTTAGCTATTAATGTCATATATTGGCTGTATCAAGGAAGTACGGGAATTTGTCCTTGTGCTGCATGTTTGTATCTTTAGTAAGATACGGAACTAAGTTGTTATTTTAATTCTTTTAACAATGGCACATCACTTAAGGTATGTACACTAGGAGTTAACATAGTCTAGATTTGTTTTAAAGATTACTTAATAATTGTATTATTAGAAGTACTTAAGAATTTGAATTACTTCTTGCTCTGGTTAGAAACTTCTCTGTCAAAAAAAAAAAAAAAGAACATTTCTTGGGAACATTTAGATTTTGATAAATTTTCATGAAGAATTGCTTTTTCATCTCCAGGAGGAATCTTCTAGTAAAAACACGAGCAGTTAGCATTTGAATAGTTCTAGTGGCAATTTCTGTAAGAACTTTCAAAAAGAAGACCAGATCAAATATGCTATCTTACTTAAAGGAATGAACTGCATGTCTTAATCCCATCTAAACAGTTGTGATTCAATTAAATTCAAAGATATATATTTGTTTCTTTCATTTAAAGTAGTCTGCAGCTGAGAATCAAGCGATAATATTCCTAAATATTATTTTCTAATCACTGAAGTTTAAGCTTCTTCTGAAAGAAAACTACTATTTAAATAAAAAAGTTGTAATTATCATTAAACAACCCGATTAAAAACCAATGTCTTCCTGCCTTTGTTCATCCACTAGTAAAGTAAAATATGTCTTGTAGCTCACTCAGAAACTAAATGAATTGAGTACTGATACATTTATTCTGAATACCACATTCAGGTCTTCAGGACAACAGGTGATCTTGCCACCTGGATCTAGTCTGTTCTCTCTCCAAGCAGGAGAGCATGAAGACAATTCAGGAATGCCCATATTCGAAAAGACCTTCGGTTTGCCTGTTCTAGACAGTGACTTTGACTGTAAAAGTAGGGAACACCAACAAGTGGTGACTAGTTATGAGCAGCATTCCTCACTGGTCAGTTCAGGGGCTGATATTATTTAATGCTTCATCAATGACCTGAGTGATGGAACAGAGTGTACCCTATCACATTCACAGATGAAATGCAAATGGGACAAGTAGTCAATATGCTGATGGGCCTGGCTGCTATTCAGGGGGATCTTGACAAGCCAAAGAAATGGGCTGACAAGACCTTCATGAAGATCAGCAAAAACAAATTTATTGTGCTTCAAACAGAATAACCCCATGCATCAATAAAGGCTGGGAAAAACTGTCTGGAAGGTAGCTTTACAGAAAAAGCCCTTGGGGTCCTGACGGACGACTTGAACATGAGTCACCAGTGTGCCCTTGTGGCAATGAAGGCTAACTGCATACTGGGCTGCATTATCAAAGGGGTAGCCAACAGGTAATGGAAAAAGATTATAGTCCTCCACTCAGGACATCTGGACTATGTCCAGTTTAATAACCAGTAGTACAAGAAAGACATTGGCAAATTGGGGGAAGTCCGATGGAAGGCCATCAAGATGGCTAAAGAATTGCAGCACATGATGTGCAGGGAGAGGCTGAGGCATCTGGGTTTATTCAGTTTGGAGAAGAGAAGGGTTGGGGTTTAGCTTTAGTCTTCAACTATCTAATGGGAGTTATAGGGAAAATAAAGCCAGAGTCCTCTCAGAGGTGTACAGAAAAAGGATGAGAGGCAATACGCATTAGTTGAAGCAGGAAAAAATTCCAATTTGTTACAATAAAAAGACCAATCAAAACGAGGTCAATAAAGCACTGGTACAGGTTTCCTAGAAAGACTGTGAAACCTCCATCTTTCGAGATGTTCAGAATTCAGCGGGACACGGCCCTGTGAAACTTGGTCTGACTTTGATGTTGGCCCTGTTTTGAGAAGTAGGATAAAGTAGATGAGGTCCAGGATTAGTATGAACTTAAATTTTAATGTGATTTTTTAATCAGGTATTGTAAAAGAAGAAGCAAGATCTAATCTGGAAAATAAACTGTCCATCCACACATGAAAAAATAATTCTTAATGCTTATTTAGTAAAATGTTCTTGTAAGTCTTGAGGCATGAGGACCTGCATCTTTTCCAGTTGCAAGCCCTAGACTTTTAAGTTTTTTAACACAGGGAGGCAGAGTACTAAGTCTCCATTAGTAAAGCAACTATGTGTGTACACCCAGAGGACGAAACTGAAGAAACAAGTAAATCAAATTTGCATATTCTTATATGAAAAACTGGGTGGTTGGATGTATGTCTGGATGGATGGATGGATGGATAATTTTGGTTTCCAAAATCCATATTTCTTTACTGAGGAATAATAAATGAATACACAAATATTGTGACATAGTTTAACAGAACTTAATATTATTGCTAGGAATTATGAAAGAAGATAAATTCTCTTCTCTCCAGACATTTCTTTGCATTTTTTTTTCATCTGTACAGAATATTTGGCTCTCAGTTTGACTCCCAAGCCTCAGATAATTCCCCTGCACACTTATCTTTGGAGCAACAGTCAGTCTCAGAAGTTCAAGAAATCAAAAATTGTCTTATAAATTCTTCTATTGCCGGAGAAGAATTTTACTTCTTGTACAGAAGGTATCACTACTGATTTCTGTCCTCCATAATTTAAAATTAATATGAAACACATTTAAAATGACCTTCATCTAAAATGATTTGGAGACCCCCTTAAATGCCTCATCACACTGATCAGCATGATTGTCTTTTGTGGTCAGCTGGAAAGAAATAAACATATTGAGAGAGTATGTATTCCAGTTGCAATAAAATTACACAGGTAAATATTTATCAGAATAGCATTTGACCAGATGCCATTTGTCTCAGCTCCACATCATAAAATGACCACACAGCAAAAGTCAACTGCACATCTCTTATTCTCCTAAATGGAGAAGAAATGGTGTCATTGTAAAGAACTGAAAACAATATATTCTTTGAAGTAAATATTTCATACGTAGATGTCAAAATATATACAAAGTACATACATTGAAGTCTCCTTTTTTGCCTAAGGAATGTCTTCCAGTCTAAAGGATGGAAGTCAGTTACCATGTTAATCACAGTTATAAACAAAATTTATTTATTTTCTAGGATTTAGGATAAGGATAAAATTCACCTGCCATGAGCCACCTTCCTTCAAACACTTCAAAGAAGATACTGGGTAGTAGCTAAAGTTCTGTCTTACAGACTCTATACTTTCTAAAGGAGGCTTCGGGACTGCATAGATGGCCACTAAAAGTCTTTGGAAATGCCCAATCTTCAGTTTACAAAAGCCTTTTATAACAACTTAGGTAGAGACCTTAGTTTACTTATTTTCCTTAGTACAGAACAACCCTTCTTTCTACAAGGTCACTTAAGGGGCCCTAGAAGCTCTGTGATATAAGAGCACGAGAAATCTCTAATAAATACATGAAAACATCGAAGCTATGGTACTACAGTCCTCTCTGTCTTGAAGAAACACCTGATTCCACATAACACTAACCACTCTGTTAGCACCTCCCAGCTACTTTAATCACACATTCAACATCCATAACTTTCTTCCCCCAATTAATGTTTAAACAAATAGAAATATATAAAAATATAATTCAGTATCTACATGACTTTTTGAAATTAATAAATTTTACCTCAGAAATAATGTAGTCCTTGCAAACCAATTTGAACTTATCACTGAAATTTTGTGACCAATACTACAATAACATAAAACCAAATTAACCTGATCCCAATCTGTGGTCCTTTCACGATCTTCAAAATAATCTGTCAGATAATCTCCTCTTGTATGGTTTGCCTTGACTGGAATATTTCTGGTTTCAATATCTCCGATTGCTGTACTAGAACGTCTTCTCTTGTGACTGTGTAATTGTCCATTTACAGTGCAGGTCTTTTTGGCTGTAAGCATGTTTAGGAGTTCTTCTAGTTCTAGCAATTAATTAGAAAACAGATATGTTACCCTGGAAAAAATACATTTAAAAAGATAAAACCAAAACTAATTGTTAAAAATTTGTTAGTTTTAATGTTAATTCAACTCCTCATTTTAATACTTTTCTCTCTCCTCAATTTGGTACTATAGGTAATTTCCACTTAACACCTCTAGAAGTTTAAGACACCTATATACTCAGCCTTTTCTTCTTTATACTACCACACTAAGATGTTTTGCCTATGACTATTTCAGAGGAAAACATGTGACTGAAAGGCAATTATTCTTCCAGTCAATCATTGGTCTCTGCCAAAGTTATCTAAAAATTACCGCTAAATAGCTTCACCATTCTTAAAATGTTTCTGTGTAAATGGAAGATCATGCTAAGACACCATGGACAGGTATTTGGATACTCCAGAAAGACCAGGAAGACAGATCCTTTATAGGCTGTCCTGAAAGCAATTGTCGGGATGGTATGCTGCCCTCCACACTTCAGACATGGAACACAGGGCAGCGGATTTTCTCTCTCCTTTGGTCAATTGCTAATCTGGAAGCATGCCTGTTTACAGGTCTGAAGTAGGGAGGAGGGAGCCAGGAGCCCTAATCCAAATCTGAGACAATGCAGGGATGCATGCCATGACACAACTTGAGTGCAATGGGGATGCCTGCTGGTGAAATGCTTGGTTATATGAGGGGGCATGCTCTATCCTATTTTACTTCACCTTCCGTCACCCCTGCATTTTCAAGTGATATCATCACAGTGATATTTTCTGTAAACCCGAGTTTGTCCATTGGAAACAAAAGCAGTCCACAAATTAAGTTCAAAGGAATTTAGATCAATGAGATTAAGAATGTTTCCATGTGATAATCCTTTATTTTTTAATGTTGTTATTCAGAAAAAGCAAATGGTATAATCTTAATGGTAAATCTTACAAAAAGTCTTGTGATAAGATGTTTGTCTACTTTCTTTGCCTAGAGCAAACAGATTTGAATGGAGCTGAAGCTAGATTTGTTTTCTAAATGTAGCCAACTCCAATTTTCTTTTTTTCTTTGCTGTCAGTTCCTTGCTCTTTCCTGCAGTTAATATTAAGAATTTAAATAAATTTAAAAGGACAATTTAATTAGCTTAGGCTTAAAATATACTTACACTGTAACAAACTGGTTAAGGATATTTTTTTGGTTTCTCTGAATGACACCAAAACTCCACCAACCATAAAATTTTGCTGTTGTCTTTCACCATATGTAGCTATTTAGTAGCACTGTGCCCAGATGGCTCCATCCATTCTTGTGAGTCAGTTATTTAGAAGATCTGGCTTGGCAATTGTAAAGGAAGGGTTTTGCTGCAAAACCAGTTTATGCAATCTAGGAGTCCAAGTTTAGGCCTGAGGATTTTGTTCTTTTTATATTATTTACTTCTGCGATTCAATGTACCTCTGTGTAACCTGAGTGGTAAAAATCTTTTTAGCTATGCTCAATTCAACTTTTTAAGCTGTTTTAACCCATACTTAATGTAACTTCTTGAAAGTGCTTTGAAAAGCTTGTAAAGTGTTGCTGTTAGCAGTTACCACAAACAAGAAAAAGTAGATGTCTCCTAATAACCTTCTAAATCCATAGCAGGCCCCTGAGTTGATGGTTTAGCTTCTTAAACTGCTAAGCATGCAGAATCTTTTACAGAACTTAGTAGCAGCTGCTGAGAGCTCAACACTTGTGGAGTTTTTGCTGTTTTTTTTTTTTAATTTTTGTACCACTCAGAACTCTCTTATATTTTTATTTATTTACTCCTGGAGAAGAGAAGGTTCCAGGGAGATCTTATTGTGGCCTTCCAGTACCTAAAGGGGGCCTACAGGAGAGCTGGGGAAGAACTTTTTACTTGGGCATGTAGTGATAGGATGAGGGGGAATGCCTTTAAACTGGAAGAGGGCAGGTTTAGATTAAACATTAGGAAGAAGTTTTTCCCTTTGAGGGTTGTGAGGCACTGGAACAGGTTGCCCAGAGAGGTTGTTGAGGCCCCATCCCTGGAGGTGTTCAAGGCCAGGCTGGACGTGGCCTTGGGCAACCTGGTCTAGTGGAAGGTGTCACTGTCTATGGCAGGGGGGGGTTGGTACTCGATGATCTTCAAGGTCCTTTCCAACCTAAACCATTGTATGATTCTATGATTTGTGATTAAGTGGCATTTCTGATACATCTAGCAACAGAGCTTCTGAAGAAAATGAACTTCACGTATTCTAGACTCACTTGCTGGGTACCAAGATCAGAAGGTGGGTAGGGAAGCACAAACCAAAGATGCTTTCAGGTGCAGTGGGAAGATATCAGAGAGCATTTGTCCAAACACAGAGCGGCCTGTGTCTACTTTATCTCTTCTGGGGATACATCTATGCTGAGGTGTGAGTGACTAAACTATCTAATCTGGCCTACCATACATGAATTTTCCTATCTACCCCTAAATGAGTCTTGCAATGTATAAAGATCCACATAAAGAAGCAATATAAATGAGGCCTCAGTGAACTCTGCCCTCTCAGCTAGATTGCTGCTCTCAGAGCTCTCTTGGGTAGTTCAGACTGTGCTGAGCAATTAAGGAATAAATTAATGCGACAGTACACATTCAGTAATCTCAGTAACAATTTGTTTTATACCTCTCAGAGAATTATCGAAATAAAGAATTTATTTTCCAACCTTGATTTTAAATTTAGAAGAGACTATGTAACAGCTCAAAAATGAAATGGCATTTAAATCTAAAATGAAGTGCAAGAAATCCTTTAGGCATTTAAAGGTGAAATGTGTGTTGCAAAAGGCAACTAGAGATGAATAAATAGCTTACCTGTCACTTGGAGTTCAGTGGTACTGTTTAGAGAATTGAAAATATATTTTATAAAGAATTCTGGGGAGGGCAAACTTGCTTTCCCCATACAGACTCCTTGGAGAGCCAGAGTAATGATTAAAGCAGCCAGGCGTGGAAGAGTGTCTTCATCAGCACCATCTCTGTCCATTATATCAGCATTTTTCTCCAGAGTACTCACATCAACACACTGAAATCAGGAGAAAACTGCATGAAGACAGTCCTGGTCGCCTCCATTTAAATAATCAGAGTGACAGGGGAAGAAACTGGAGAGAACACTTTCACAGACAGCCAGAGTAGAAAAAATACTAAGATTAAAGCTGTAATTGACAACAGGACATCAAATGCGAAACAGAGGACGTTTTCAGGAGAACAGGCAAAAAATAAAATAGCCTGGAATTTTACTCAGTGTCTGACAGTGAAGAAGTACAGTCCTTCATTCAGGATATTTTTGCGTAGTGTTACTTTCATGCTGTTTGTATTATTCCTGTGTCCTCCTCAATTGCATCTACATCTACTTCCGGAAAGTGGCAGAAAAGGGAGGAATTTTTGCTAAGGCACAAGAAATTGACTCAAATAATACAGACTTTAACTTCTCACCTCAAACTTCAGAAAGAATTCTCAATGTTTTTAGTTCCCTGCCTATTAAATGTAATCAATAATTTTTAATGGGGCACTTTATCTGGGGACAATATGGAAAGATATAATTTTGCCGCTAAAGGGTGACTTCCCTGCTGGGTGACCAAACAGGAGCAGTTGATAGTCACGTACACCTCCGTGTGTGGATGTGTGCAGGTCTGAAGTGAGGGAGCAGGGTATAGTTCTCTCAGTTACCTGGAAACTTATCCCTGTTTTCTTCCATTTCTGCCTTTCTTGTTTATTTTCACTGCGAACAGTTCGGGTTTGAGGGAAACAAACAAACAAAAAAATGGCAAAAATTGTTCAAATTCATTTGTCTCTGACCCATATTAACTAAATTGAAAAGTCAACTAGATGAGCCAATACAGTAATAATTTATTTTACATTTTAAATTTTACATTTATTTTATCTCTTTCTATATATGTCTTCAACACTGCCGAGAGGAGGCTGGCATTTCTTTTCCTGTCCATCCACTACACATTTAAATTTCCACAACCCAAAATTTCATTCTCATTTCAAATAATACATTAGGTCTTATGACTGAGAAAAGGATATTTTCTGTGAAACCAAAACATATAAGGAGCCACTAAAAATGCTTTTCTGCTGTTACTACCCTGCATTGTTGTCCCTTTTCCATAAATCAAGTGGTGTGATTCTAAGCATTAGATAGTCTATAACGTTTTGAGTACCTTTCTTAAAAAAACCCGTCTTTTCCCTCATGTCAGTGAGCAGTGAAGTCTCAGCTGCTGAACAGACTTGACAACTGATTATTCTGCCAGCATAAACAAACAGACCACACAGTAAAGCACTTTATGGATTGTTATTCTATCTTGACATGCCAAATCCCACCGATGCCTCTTTACAGTTGCCCAGATACCATTGGAGCTCTTGGAAATCAGCACGTTCACCAAGACTCAGAACCAAAAGTACTGGTCAATGAATAATTTATGATGGGAAACAATTACACAAAGAACACAGAAAGAGTAACTGGAAGCCCTCAGCACTCTGCTGCACAGCCAGGACTCCCAGCCATCTTCTGTTTGCGTAGGAAACTATACTACAGTATGGTGTAAATCAAAATCTAATGAAATGAAAAAGAAAAGGGAAAATCCAAACTTTGCAATAAACCAAATTTAACTGTATATTATGAACAGATCTAAGCAGCTTCTCACAGCAGGTCAACCTTTACTTTAGGAGTTATCAAATCTGGCAAAAACTTATTTTATTGCCATTATAAGGAAAACAGTTTTTCTTTAGATTGTGAACTCTACAATATAATTTTATTATTTTATACAGCCTACTTGAGATAAGGAATAATAAAGAGCAGTGAGAAAACTTGCTGCTTGTTTCCTGACTTATGAAGGAAGTTTTTAGCTGAATATACTCAATATGCTTTTTTAAAACTTTAAATTTAGGCTTATCTGTATCACTGTTTCTACAAGGCATATTTGTGCTGGTAGATAATTAGTCACAAATACACGTATCCCAACCGAAAGAAACCATCACAGCTTTGGACAGATTCCTTATTCCACCCTGCTTTGGATGGACATGGAAAATGATCACAGCAAAATGATTCATCATTTCTGCTATACAGACAGATCAGGTTTGGAGCTGTTCTGTTTTACGCCATTTAAATACAATCACTGCTACTATATCTATACTAATAAATACAAGAGATGAGAAAGTATTTTCTGTCCTTGAAGCCATGTGCAAGATCTTGCATCTACACAGCTATGCTCTTTTCCATCTGCCCTAAGCAAGGCAACTGCATCTAAGTTACCTATTGGGAATGGTCCCTAATATGCGCTATCTCCCCCACCCTGTGTCAGTGGACTCTGTGGAAGTGCTAGGTAGCACATACCTAAAGCAAGTCAAGGAGAAGGCTAGTATTAAACAGCATGTACAACAAAAGACCAGTGTTCAGCCTGTACTCTCAGACTGTTATTTACCAGTTTTCTGGAGGACCGTGATAATGACACAACATCTGAACTATCTTAAAGGCATTATATCAGTAATAAAAATGAATTTATTTTTACTTATGTTTTATTTTTACCTGGGTTTCAGAAGTTTTAAAATGTTGCCTTACTGCAGCCAAAATATCTTCAGTCTCATTCCGTGAAAAATAATAACAGTCTTCATCATGTCTTAAACTAAGCATACTCTGTAGGTAAAATTTATAATCCTTATTTCTCAAGCTGAATTCTGAAGAACACACATCTCTATGATGAAGAATGTAGTAGAGGAGAATAAGAGAAATTCTCTCAAATACTTCTTCGCTGAGATGGTCTTCTAAATCTCCACCAGCTATTAGTAACAAAGCATCTGGTTCAAGGCACTGTGAAAAAAAAAATATGGAAATTCAACTCAAGCAACACATTGCCATTCATCTGCAAATACAATCAGAGAGGAGAATAGGAGAATTCAACTCTTCTATTTAAGGGATCAAACCTAAGCCTACACAGATGCATGCTGATGGAATGGCAGGAGGAGGTTGCAGTTCTATGGCTGCAGGAACACACCATGTTTTTTTCCAGAGCCCCTTACGTTTTTAAGAGATGTCAAGTATCCAAGGGATTTAGGATTTACTGCAAAACAAGACTAACTCTGATCAATCATTGTAGAGAACTGAAAGTTTTCCACTGGCTTCAACAGATTTTATTTCTGGTTATAAATATATTAGATAAGGGCTAGGGATACTCGTATTTTCACCTGTGTATTCTATGTGTGTTTATATATTATAAGACAAAGACTGTATCTGGACTGTAGTTAATTCAGGGTATGTAAACAGAAGTTATATAATATTCAATGCACTGTTAAGAGATTTAATTGACCCTGCAATCATACAGCTATTTTTGTTTTTTTTCTTAATTAATTCTATGAACTGGAACAATTCGGTCCAGTGCAGAGTGCTAGCACAAAGTCTCAACACCATTGAGTTCTCCCAACGCATTTAAAGAGGGACTGAAATGGTATACTCACCCTGTGCAGGCTTTCTATCTGAGCACGGATTTTTAATACATATGTGTGTATATATATGAAATCCTCTCCACTTTTCTTGATACAAAGACACCTTCCAGAAATTTTTGCCATCTCAAGCAAAAGTTAGTCTTTAAAATTAGACCAGAAGACCAATAGAGCTCTATGTTAGGCTATGGGAAATAAGATTCTGAATTCCAGAATAAAGAATCTTTCTTGAAGAGAATCTGTAACTATTGTCATTCATTGTGTAGATGTTTTTTTTTTTCCAACTAGCTCCTTTCCAAGCATGTTATAGGTATGTCAGGTAATCTCAATTATTATGGGCAGAGTAGCCAGACTGTACATTTCAGAAAAGAAACCACAACATGAGGGTACCATGGGAGGATCAAAACTGCACTCTAATAAATTCATGAATTCAGACAGAAGCTAGTTTTTCAGACTAAATTGTTTGTGGCTACAAGCATGATGTGTTGTTTGGTGTGGCTCACCTTGTATCCTAGTTCATTTTCCAACACAGAAGGTGAGTAGAATAAAACACACATTGTCACATTCAGAAGCCAATGTTCCTTGAAGGAATTGAGAGAGCTGCTACTTTTTAATAGAAATAATTCTAATAAAAATTCTCACAAATAGTTAATCTAAAAAAACCCCACACCTGTGGACAGTAATCACCAAATTAAATATTTATACTCATAAATAAACTAGATCACAGTATGAATCACTGTGCCCTGCCCACATTGTCTATCAAGATCTACAATTTTAACTTTTTCTAATGCATGTCTCTGAGCATTAGTATTTGGGCTAGCAGGAATATTGATATTCTGTTTTCTGTCCCAAAAGAACTCAAGTTAGTCAACCAGCCTTTTCAAACACTCAATATTAATACAATAAACATACTGCATGTAGTGGAATATTTAAAAGATGTCTATAACATTTCAAACCCAGTGAGGATAAATTGTAATCAGTAAGGCTGTTTGCTCTTGCAAGGAAGATGACTAAAAAACAAATTGCTAATTGGAAGGAAGAAGGTACATTGTAGAAGATGCAGCTACTCCATAGTATATGGGTAGCCCATAGAGAGTGAGCTTTGAGCACATATCAAGAGGATATAAATTGGTTCATCACTGGTTATTTTGCTTTCATTAACATTTTACGGCATAACCATCTGCATGGCTTTGTTTTAGAAATGCTTATTTGCTATAAAGAAGAGGCTAACTTTGAACCTGGGCACTGAACCTTGAGTTTCTTTTGTTTAAGAGACCAAAAGTTAGAAAAAAAGTCTCTTATCACTGCAAGAAATATATGACTTTTGTGTGCTTAAGGGATAAAGAAGTGTCGGATGCCATTCAGCAGCTGCCAGCCCCTGCCCAAAGAGTCTTGGGGCCAATACCTAATCACAAAACAAAAAAAGGATTTAAAACAGTGTTAAACTTCACTGCTTTTAAATACCCATTGGAGACATCATAAAAATAAAAATAAAAAAAAATCTGAAAACAAAGTCATGTGGTATGACTGGAATCCTGGATTTAGAAGGAAATGTTGAGTCTGAAGTCAATCAGTTATTCCCAACAAGTATGGGAAAGAAAATCCCAAGCTAAGGTGGGGCATTCTGTTTCAAATTTTGACAATCTTAAAGGATAGTGCTTCTTGCAGAGTTTTTCCTATCTTGGTTTACCAAATCTTGTTAAATCATCTTGGAGGATTTCAGCACAGTGCCATGATGCTGTCTCTCTCTCATGGATTTTCTAAAGACAGCTGTGTTCATGTGGCACTGAGAGCGCAGGATCTGTGCAGTGTTACTGACACAACGAACACTGAGAAGTGCTGGATGGTGAAAATCCTCAAATTCCTGCCACAGGAAATTTCCAAGATGAAGCCTAATCAGAGTGCAAGTCCTGACCAAAGTACGCCCCAGCTAAATTTCACTTAGATTTTTTTCTATCCAAGGACACAGTGGGAAGGCTCTCCACAAATACATCACAAATACAAGAAAAAAAATCAGCAATCCAGAGAAGCAAAACAAAGAACAAGAAGGCGCAGACCCCTGTTTTGTGAGGTTTAGGAAGACTCTATAACCGTTACTGTTTAATATATTGTCAGCTTTTGATCTGGGTCCATATATGGTACATATCCATTGCCCATATGTGCCAAGAGAAAAACTGCACAATCTCATTCAAAAAAATTACCCATTTAGGGAAAAACAGGCACCTACATTATTTATGTATGAAATGTCACATTGAGGCTCATATGAAAAATGAGAGCATTTGCAGAAAGGGCCAATTAAGTGAGTAGTTGTCTACTGCACAGGAGAAAAAGGATGTCCATTTCATTGGCTTGGCAGATTACCAATAATAGTATATTGTGAAAGCATTCACCTTTATGAACATTCTCATAATTCAGATATAAAGTGACACTCTGCCATTTGTAGGTCACCGAACAATGCCAGAGCTAGAGTAACATTGATTAAAGCCAAGACTGACCAAGCCTAGCTAAGTTGCTCGCTTACCACTATCTCCATCTTACCAGAACCTATGATCTTATTACACTTGTTCCTTTCTTTGTGAAATCGGGAATTGGTTCTGAAAATATGCTCAACTCAACTAGACAACCATTCCTTTTGTGAAGCTGTACCCTGGACTATTTCCAGTTTCAATTTGAATTTGTAGATTCATTGTTCTGCCTTTGATTGTCCTTGACTGGAACTGCTTACCAAAACCCTCCCCTAAACCTTGAATATTTCAGTGAAGTGGCACACAAATCTGAGACAATCCTGTCTGTGTTTTATATTTATGAACTAAAATCCAGAACAAAAAAAACCCAAACAGTGGCAGAACTGGTCCCCAATTTTTACCTATGTCTTTCCACAGAAGAAATCGTCTGTGTCCCAAATTCAAGGTCATGCTTTTATAGTTAGATCAAGGTAAAGTAGAAAAATCTTTGTTGGAAAATAAACACTTGAAAAATTTTAAAGGAAAATTATCAGTGCGATGCAACAGAAGCATGGCATTTTTAAGGAATGCCTGTCATGTTTGGAATACCTCTTCACGAGCTCAAACAATAAATAGTACTAATTCAGAACGAAATGATTAAAGTAGGGACAATTTTTTTCTGCAACAACAAGCCCTTTACATGTTTAGGTTTTGTATTCAGGAGAGTATCACTCTAATAAATAATTTTAGAACTCACTGTCAATCCTGCAAAGATATCCCTCATTAATTGAAGCACTAACCAGATTACAATCCTCTTGCATGCCATAAATCCGCTGTGGGCACTCAGCTCTCTCCAGTAACATTTTGACCAGTTCTCGTGAGTGGTTCATGTGGAGCTCAGTGTTGTCAGCTGAAAGAACGCGTAAAACTTCCATCAGATAGCCTCGGCTGGGAGCATAGCTGCCATCCTGCCCATGCTCTTCCCCAGGCTGTCCTTCAGCAATGAGCACGCTGAATATGAAAGCAGAACATACCACCCCAAGAGCTGGACGCTTGGTCAGAAAACACATCTCCTCTTCCTGCAGTGCGTGATCTGCACTGAATGTTGGATTGTTGTTTGCACTTCACAGCTTAAACTTGAAACCCGAGGAATCTGAATGGTAAAGGGGAAAAAAACCCCGACCCTTTAATTAGTGTGAATGCAATATGTTTGAAAGGATTTATTAATTGGTCGGTTAAGCTGATTTGCAGTGACAAGCTGTTTTTGAACAACAGGGAGCCTGTAAGGGCTTTACAGCCCAGAACAGCAGGAAACTAAGACAACCATGGCCTTAAAACTTCTGTAGAATTACCATCAAGAGGTTGACTCAAAGTGCCTTTCCCTTCTCGTAAAAGTAAAGTATATGGTTTTCATTTCAGTGTTATGTTATTGCATTCACTAATAATCCTCTTCAGTAAGAACAGGAAAATACCATAGCTTTCACTTTCATTCTATTACGAAACAGGTTTTTAGTAGCAAAAATAGCTGTAAATAAAGATTACTAGTCTAATTCTGATACGAAAGGGCAGTAATTATGTTACACGGCAATGATATAGAGTAGTTTTTATTTTGAAAACACTTTACCAACGTTATCGAACTCCAGCTACACAGCACAAAACAAGAATGAACAGGATGTACTTAAAAATTAGTAATATTTTATGATCAGACGAACAAGTTACAAAACTGAGGCCATAATTTCATTCATAGATCTCGGTAAGTAAACAAGACTAACAGATCAGAAGCAACAAGTTTAACTTGTTAGCTCTAGATGCAAAAGATATTTTGTACTGTAAATCTGTCTTGTCACTATCCTTCCTAATATACCATTGCCTGTGCTTTAACAATAATCTTTCTCAATATCAAAACGCAAGAAACATGAGAGTTTCACTTCTGTTTTCCACAAGAAGATTTTATCGACAGGCAGATGCTGGCAGTGACATACATTTTCAGATGATAATACACTTGTGTTAAACAGTCACACATAAGTTCAGCTTCTTTTAATGGCAATATGATACATGTGTGTCTTATTTTAAAGGAAATTCTGCTAACAGAGTATTTAAAATGAAAAAAGAAGTGCCGAATTCAAACTGGCAGTCACTCAGATAAAGGTTAGTATGTTTTTAGATGTTAGGAAATCTTTTGGAGTTTAGATATATTTTACTGTTAGCAGTTAGGAATATGTATCATTGTTACGGGGATGCACCTATTTCTAAACATTATTTTCTTACCTTCTGAAGGGAAAAAGATTGCTTGTGTATCTAGCTTTGTGGCCTGCTGAATCCTCAGAACTATTTAGCTGCTGGAAGTCCAATGTTTTTAAAATTCCTTGACGGTGCTGTGGAAGCTGGAGAGGATTAGTTTATTGCTGCCTTGAAAAGTTTTCAGTTGCTATGGAGAGAGCTGCTCTTAAGGTAACAATGGAGGTGGACAGGAATTAGTACATGTTCTCCTTGGCAAGTTCTAAGCGTCACGTTATTGAATGTATTTCACATATTTTAGTAGTTATCATTTTATGTAAAGTCTCTATTTGAGCAGTGCAAGATGTATAAAATCTATTGAGGAATGTATTTCATTATGATGAATAATACATGCAAGCAATCTAACTGTTCTCTAAATCACTATATTAACGGATCAATTTTACAAGCCTGAATTTCTTTTTCTTCATCAAAACATTACAGAATAGAACAGAATAGAAACAGAAATCTTTTCAAGCACCTCTATTGAAAAATGGTATTTTTCTTTGGGAAACACTGTCCGTAGAGAACAGCCTCTTTCATCCCCACTTATTCTATGCCCCATTTCCACCAATTAAAGAAGCCGGGATAGCTCAGACTGCGGTGAAAATAAATTTCTTCCACCACCACTCAGATTTTCCAGAAGGATGCTGTTACAAAGTCAACATTTACGTCACTGTGCCATTACAATATTATTGCACTGGAAGTTAGTGAAATCTGTCACGAGTGACAGATTTCCACAGTGACAGGTACACCAGTCGTACCATTCTCCCATCTTCCAAAGCTTCAGTGGGGTAATTAAGAATTAGCATCTCAGTTGGCTCAACAAATCCTGTGAAGCAGTCAGCCTGTAGTAATAGAAACGTCATTATTCTCTTTAAAGCTAGATTGACAAAAAATCCCAGGTTCTAAAATGCCGGTAGTGTTTCCTACAAGGTGGTGAGCTCACAGGGAACTGCCTTGTTTTAGTAAGGCTGATACTGAGACAGTATCAACAGATACTGACTATAAAAAAAAATTAAACTGACAACAGCAGCTTGAAGAAAGCACAAAATGTAAACAAATGTTCTCAAAAATACAAAGTACAAGTACATGGAAGTACGTATAAACTCTTGTGTGATCGAGGCTGAGCATTTTAAAAATCAGGCATACTATTTGATACTAAAATACAAAGAAACCCTGCAGATTTTAATCAAATTATCCTTTATTTTACTTCAGAAATTACAAAAGATATTTATCAAACTAAGGTTGCCCAATATGCCACTCTATGCAAACAAGAACTGCAGAAATTTTGATCTCAAAAAATTATTTTTATATGAATGACTGAAAAGCAGAAACACATGATAATACGCATCTCCTCTAGCTTTTATATAATTTGCTCTGTGAAACAAAGCTAACTACGTCCAGATTTGTTCCACTAATAAAAATAATTCCTCAGATAATGAGAGAATAGCTTCCAGCATTTAATTCCAGGGATTGCTCAATCTCCAAACAAACATAGATTAGTTTTATCTGTATATAATTTGGTGTTTTGTACATAATTAGAAATTGAAACTAAGAATTCATTCTATCCAATTTGAGTACAGAGGGTGAATTATTTCAATTCATTGAGACAAGCTGATGTTTAAAAACACATTTTATGATTTATAACTATTGAAAGCTGCTGAGAGAAGATTTACATAATAATACTGGCTATATTTTACATTAACATTTATATTACAGAGTGACGGTAAAAAAAGGAAAAGTTCAGTGTATTGAAAAGCAACAGATAATAATTGGTACAGGGTACTGTGGCTGATTTCAAAGAATTCACTTCCCTTTTTAAGACTAAACGTTGCAAACCTCCTCTGGCTTGTAATTGAGTTTCTCAGTGGTGGAAAAATCACTGATGGTGACTCAAGCCTCAAACTTGGCTTTTACCCCTGACACCAGAGCACTACCTGTGCTTTCAGTCATGACACTGTCATCAAAGAATTTTCTGTCTACACAGCACTTGGATTACTACTTTTGAAGTAATTGCTAGCATCAGTTGCTAAGTCCTTTCTTCAAACCCTCCTGTAGTAGCATTATTCCCCTGCTACCTACCCATCCTGATGCTGTGCCAACCAATAAAATGGGACAGTGATAATAACAGAGCTGTGCAGTTAGATGCCTATTAGAAGTTTGCTGAAATGCACAGACAGAAAGGAATCACTGGTACAGTTTAATGTCTTAAAACCTCCTGAATCACCTATCACTATTATTGTTCTCTCATGTCTTAAAAGTCTGTGCCATTTTGGCTCAAATCGCTTGTAAGCCAGTGACTCTCTGCTTACTGTAGTACGATAATATGCATAGAATAAACAGCCCTTGGAGGAATTGGAGTACTGGGGTAACTCAAATTGAAGTAGCTTACCATTCTAACATGACAACAGACTGCATATAGTAAAACCAGAGGCATGATGAACTTCCTGATTAAACAAGCAAATGAATTTTTTTTTTTAAATTCCGTTCTACACTTAGCTAAGGACATTCGCATGATCTGCAATTTGCAGAGATAATCAATCATTTTTAATCAGTTTGAACAGTTACCATGTAGGGATATTTGCAAGAGAGTAACTGATTACTGACAGGCATAGGGACATGACCCAGGAAAATAAATAACAGAAGAAATAAGATAAAAAGATTGATAAAAATGGGAACTTCTCAAAACTCTTATTTCCATTTCATGATTGGATTCATGATCTCAGACAACTGCATATCAAATTTTCTCCATGCACAAATGCAATCTTTTATGACTTAGAAAGCTCATATACCAATATCCTAACTTCCACTCTTAGTGAACAGGAGTGAAGGCAATTTCCAAATGGCATAACCAGACACCGAACATGATAAGCACAGGCAGCAAGCCCTCTTTGGTTACAGGAATTTTATTTATTTATTTGGTTTTAATTTGAAGTGCACCAGTAAGACCTACTGCAGCTTATCTTGTTGTTTCTCCCACCTACGCACCTGCTGTGAGAACAAAAGCAAGTTGCCCATTCACAAATGCCATGAATCACTGCACTCTGCAATTTACTGGTTTTCAAAGGATCGGTGAATAAATTATGTAGGCATAGAAAAACTCTTTAGAGAACTCACTCTGAGATGACAAGGACATTCCTATGAGCTCTACCAACCTGACAAATGGCTTAATTTTATTTGCGCAGCAGAATGGGAGAAGTGTTAGGCATCATTTTAGCAAGACCCCTGCTGAACTCTACAGCTCACTGAGAATTGCAGCTATATAACTCTTATTCCTTAAATACTGTATAACTTGTTTTGATGGACTAAGCAAATGCGGTTTTTGCCTCTTTACTAATCGCAGCAATTATGGCAAATAGAAGAGAATCCTGTAGTACTGCAGATTTCCTCCATGTTATTAATGTGATGTGTGCACATTGCTATAATCACAACTATAGGCAGCATATTGACATATGAAAGGACTACAGTTTGCATGTAATTTGTGTAGAATTTCAATATATAAAGCATCTTTGCCAATGAATTAATGACCGAGTGCTGTAATAAAAAATGTCAGTGCTTTAAAATTACCACAGTCTATTCAGCTTCATTGGCCTCACATGTCAGTCCTAACAATATCACATATAATAAGATTGCCAATAAATTAAAATAAATGAATGCTATTGAAACTATCTGAGTTACATATATTAACAGAGACATATATATTAATATCTGTCTCTGGAACAAGCCTTGTATTAGTTCAGGATTGTGAAATTCACCAGTTAGCAGAAAGTTTCCTAAGAAGCCCTGGAAATCCAGTTACATTGAAATAAAACAGTAAGAACTCATGGATTACTTCCACTCTGGGCCAGTGCCCAAGTGTGATCTAACACCTCATTAATTGCCCCCATCTTACTACAGACTTCTCTCTCACATAACCCCTCCATTGCTGACTATCTGGCTGTGTTTTTTTTTTTTTAAAACAAAACCAAACAAAAAAAACCCAAACAAAAAACAACTGGGATGTAGGGGTAACCATTGAGACTAACATTAATTATAATCAAGAACTTAGTCACAGCAGATGTACCTTGGGCAAGAAAAAGAGGGGACTTCAGAAGGATGTATACAATATTGCTAATTTTAAGTTGAAAAACATATGGGGAAAAATGCTCTTGTCTTCATCCTTAGGAATCTTAGCAGCCTAACTTTACTTAAGGTACCTAAACATTGAAGTATAGCTACTAGGCCATCAAGTCCACTGCAGCTATCTCACCTCCTTTTACACTAAATAGATGCAGAAATCAGTTACTAAGCTTTCCATAGCCTATTATTTGGTTACGTCCTGGAGCATTATCAAACTCTATTATGTATATTGTTTGGGTTTTTTTCCTTTAAGTTTCCAAAGACACTAGGCTCAAAAAACCTGAGCTGATTTAATCTAGTCCAAAGCATTTACAGTCCAATTAAGTATGTTAAACTATGAATTTAAATATCCCAAATTAAATATTATGTAGTATTACAGCACAGAACACCAAGTAATATTTTAATGGTAAAAAGTAAGGTTTTCAAATTTAAAAATAACCTTTTGACAATTATGCTATTCACCCCATAGGAAACTGACTTATGTATCGTATGTTGCTTCTTCAGCCATTGACTTCTGACCGCAACATATTGGAATATTCCTTTCCTGTTGGATAGTCATCATTTTATGCTTGAAAACCACTCAAAAGTTCGGTTATGTAATTTGTTTTACTTCATAAAATATTTATAAATAATTTTTACTATTACAGAAATTAAGACAACAAGTGTTTACCCACATTACTTTCTGTTTTTCAAACTATGACTCAGTGTTCAGTTGTTCTAAAGAAATTCTTCTCACAATAGGGAAGAATCATTGTAAGCAAACACCATGGTAATTGTTGCCTGAGAGAAGACTGATGTTTCTCAAGGCCTTCTAGTCTACCCAAAACCGAAGGAAAAAATATAAGTTTCTGGGTCATGAATACAAGCCAGGGTGAGGGAAGGGGAAGGTGGTTTCTTTCCCTCTCGTTGTCTTAAATTCAGGAAGTTTGTAGGTGGCACCAACACTAACAACAGCTTACAGAATAGTTGAGTGATTAGATGGGCTTCAAGTAACAGATGTTGAAGCAATAAAGGTGAAAAGGAAAAAGGAAAATCCTAGAATGGAAGGACAATGCAAGAACCAGTATTGATAGAAAACAATTACATTTAACCAAATACAAACTTCATCACATTACAGTGAACTTAGTTTCCACCTTTGTTAAAACTACTGACCAACTAGTATCTCCCCCATGTAACGCAGTATTATATTAATTCTTCAAAGGGTTGGTCACAAGAGATGTGAGAGGGGAGTTTGTTATCATAAGAAACGCTCATACTTTATGAAAGTTTTTTACTTATAAAAGTTATTTATCTATATATAACCACAGATAAACTAAATACCAGTGTTCACAATGAATGCAAATATGTAACCCTTAGATTATAAATGCTTGCTTTTTCCTAGCCTATGAGAATACATATAGAAAATACAAAATCAACTACTATTTTAACTTTGCAAATACAGTTTGAGTTAATACACCACATATTCCTGTAGCATTGTTCTACCCAAGTTAGGAACAGTTCTTATTTTGTCATCAAAAAGACACACTGTTCATTCTGCTCAGTGTTGGCCACAGAATTCTTTGTATCACTAATTTCTGGAAAAAAAATGCTGTATTTTAATGATACTTCAGTGAATTTAGCATCTGTTTGCCATTGGTTATGTGATGTGTGTTGTTTAGTTGTGGAAGAAAAAAATCGTCACCAGAATGACTCGTTGTAATGAGGTGAGATATTGGTGTCTTTGTTGGGTTCCTCTCCTGTAAATGAATATTGAAAGCAGTTTATGAAGTGTAGGGAAGATTTTTGTCATGATGGGCAACAATAGCGCTCATCTATATAAGCAGTTTGTTATGTGTTCATGTTCTCTGTACACGAACGTATATACAAGGAGCATGAAACAAATCCAAAGAATATGAAAGAACAATAAAAAACCCTAGGTCCAATTCAATATGATTGTTCAGCTTCTTATATCAGCACAGCAGGTTTTTCTCCACTTATTGAATTCACCTGATGAGTATGGGTGATTATAACCACAATCATTATTCCCAATGAAGTATCTTTACAATAATAATAGAATTTTCATCTTTCTTCAAAATATTCATCATGAAAAAATTACATTTGCCTTTTTCATGATTGCGCAGTCTACATGCCTCACAACTCCTTTGGATGAGTAATGCATGCAAGTCTTAACCCTCCATTATTTCCCATTCTAGAAATTCTTATCGCACTGTAAAATGTGCTTATTATGTACTGTTATGTTTCACGTAATGTCTAAAACTCCAAGTCTCTAATTCTTTCTGCATGAAAACTTGAATATCCTCAGTTGCCTCCTGACTCAATGTCATCAGCAAACTTTATGCCAAAAAAATGTAAGAAAGTATAAGAAAAGTTTAAAGACTTGAATCTTGGAAGGTCTCACTAGCAATCTCACACCAGGTCAATCATTCCCGTTTCAAAGCGACTTACAACATTCTAGATTTTTTACCCACCCTCAATTTTAAAAGTAACTTCCTAGTTGGTACCACATCAAATAGTTATACACAACAGTTATAGTGAAGTCCTAACAGATCTGATCTAGTGCATCTGCTTTACCCAGAAGATCAGTGTCATGGTTTCAGTTGGGATAGAGTTAACTTTCTAACTAGCAGCTGGTAGAGTGCTACATTTTGGATTTGGGATAGGAATAGTGTGATACCGCACTGATGTTTCTGACTGTTGCTATGCAGTCAAAGCCTTTTCTACTGCTCACACTGCCCTGTCAGCGTTTGTCTTCCCAAGTAACCACTATGCGTGATGGAGCACTGTTTTCCTGGAGATGGCCGAACACCTGCCTGCTGATGAATTAATTCTGCCTGCACCTGAAATTAAAGAAATAATTCACCTGCCTGCAGTGAATTAATTCTTTGTTCTGCCTCGCTTGCGCGTGTGGCTTTTGCTCTACCTATTAAACTGTCTTCACCTCAACCCATGAGTTTTTTCTCACTTTTACTCTTCTGATCCTCTCCCCCATTCCAACTGTGGGGAGTGAATGTGTGGCTGCATGGTCCTAGCTGCTGGCTGGGGTGAAACCACGACAATCAGTCATTTAAAACAAGCAAACAAAAAATTTAACTTCCTAGTACTTCATTAATTAGTTCCTCCTTACCAACTTTTGAATGGAAAAAAAATGGTCTATTTTTAGCTATAAACATTTATTTTTCATAAAAGTAGAAATTAACAAAATACAGAATTAGCCCTTTCTAGGTGTGTAGATGAATTGATTAAATTACAATATTGAAAAAAACTAAATACTGAATGTTGAAAATATTGAACATATTGAAAATAAACCCAATGTAGATGTAGACTACAAAAAAAGCTTTAATTTAAAATGCAATGATACTGCATCAAAACACTTCGCAGTAGCAACTCTTTCTCAGATTTTTTCATCATCTCATTTATTGTACTCAGACTGTTTCTAGGTAAGGAAATATTTGTACTTCTTCTGGCAAATTCAGCTGGAAGTTACTAAAAATATATACATAATTAGCCAAGTCTGAAATTAAAGTTTGCTCCCATCCAAAACAAAGGCTCAGAGTAGATAAACTAATTATAAAGACAGTTTCACTCTTAATTCCTACTAGATTCTGTTTCTTAAGAACGAAAAATCTATTAATTTAATGTCCTTCAACTTTTGAAGTTAACAGCACTGGCATAAGCAGGGTTCCATCCCATTCTCAAATGTCTTTTCTGGTTTCTGCTTGGGACGACAAAGAGTAAGAATAAACAAATAAATAGCGATAACACAAATACATTTTCGAACTCACACAAAATTCTGGGTTTCAAGGCTGAAGCCTGCCTCTATCAGGTACCAGAAGAGAACTTTCTCTAAAGCAGCTGGTAGTGGAATAGGTATCACACCAGTGAGCCCTGAATTTCATCAAGCATGGAAAGCCTTATAATAGTCAGCTGCAAATGATCAAGCATAAGTCTTTGTAACAATGTCATTCATTGTGATGTTGGTTGGTATTTTAAGCTTTAATTACCGATTTTGAACTGTTACCACCCAGACAATCTATGACTTATCAGCATCTGTAATCTCCCACACACTGTTCCAAGAACCACTTGCTTGAATTTTCTATTTAGTTCTAATTATGACGTCCTATCTGGGAAACAGTAACAGTCTGTATTAAAGTTGTCTTTTCATCAAGACAGCAGTTGAAGATCTAAAGTAAATAATTCTTCCAATTGTTGAACATTTGTGCCCACAAAATACTAGTTTACCTTGAAGTTGCTCCATACTGTGTAACTTCCACTCTCCACTTACTCAAAACAGCTCATTGAAAACATGTTTCACTGAAAATAATAGGTGTTTTAGAAAACTCAAGATAAGCTAGAAGTTTCCTTGATATAGTTCCAGTAAGAAATTACTTCCTTCTTAGTTTTTGCATATATAACTTCAGTTACACAGAGGATTTCAAACTAAGTTTTCCAGTTCACATTTTTTAAGGACAGAAGGGCTCATTTAGGATCATTACACAGTTTTGCATTAAAGCAGGACAAAAAACTATATTCAGGAATTTCTGAAATAAGCCCACTGTGTGTTTGCATTCTCAGATATATTCATGTACAAAATTCAGGCCTTATCAAAAGCTTCATTTGAGGATCTACCTAATGCTCAGGAAAGATACTTCAGAGCTTTGGTAGCCTCAGCTTTAACACATGTGTCTTGTTCCCAGTGTGGGTTTGTTTAGCTTCAAGTACAATGTTTTTTCACTTTAACTTCAGCATGACTAAACATCCAATACAGTAGAAGAACTGTTACAAACATGAGCATATGCTGACCATTATCATTATATCTCAACATTGTCTTAGATAAAGTAAGGAGATTAATTTTAAATCTCATAATAAGACATATTTCTAAGGTGTTAACTGACTCTCATAGCTTTCTTCTGAATATTATCACAAGTTTTTCACCCATCTTATTGGAGCTTAGAAATTTTAAGTTATTCCAGTGATGGTTTATACTGAGATTACATACAAAGAAAATAGAATTTCCTACTTAGTACATCTCAGCCTTTGTATCTAAAACTGCATTCACCATCTCACCCACAGTACTACACTACGCACTAATTTTCAGCCAATTATCCACTACATTATCAGGTCAGTGTTCCAGCGCACTGTCCCTCATCTTGTTAGTGTGACTTCAACTTTTTTTTTTTTTTTAGTTTGGGAGCCTTCCTTAGATTGCTAAAATTCTCACTGTGCAATTAATGCCTCTTACAGAATACAATGTTTCCACTATTTTGCTGGTGGAATTTCTACCTCTATAAATTTTGGCCTTAGTAGTTTCTTTTTCTTTTTTTTTTTAAGCGCTGAGAGAAATGTTGAATAGCATTTGATCAAAAACACCCTCCTGAAAGCCTATTCTCCTAATTTAAGGCGATAAGTTGCATTCAAGTCCTTATATCTTTACTAACTTGCCATTCATGATTGGTTTAATTGAATTAGCATTGCTTTATGGGATTTCACAAAGTAGTGTTTTTTTTGAAATCGCAGAGTCATTCAGGAATCAGGTGAAAGCTTCCTGGAAGCCAAGGCTTCTGCACTGCTACCTCTGCCAGACAAGTTTATAGTCTTATGAAAAACCTGTCACCGTTGGTTTGTCCAACTCTGTTTCCCAGAAAATCATATTGATTAGTATTAACTATTGTACTATCTTTTAACTCTTCACTGACTGTATTCTACAGTGCCTTTCCCTGCTATTGGCTAGGATTAATGTCTGGTGAAATGGCCTATAGATAACAACTTAAGCTTTTCTTCCATTCTGTGAAATTTCACCATAGTTCAAGATGTGTTTTTTTTTTCAAAAGCAAACATTAATGGTTCACAATGCTCTGTGACCATTGCTTCTGGCTAAGTATATGCTATTCTGTCTGGCACATTTAACTGAACATTTAACTGAAATAATTACTTGTTTATGACAGAGTAGAAAGTATCTTTATATCAGAATAAGGCGCTACATGCACTATTTCTTTCCAAAGATAGAATATTAATATATTTACATGAAATTACACATACATGCACTTTTAAACAGTCTTACATAGACCTTGCACCTTGGCTAGAATTGACTTTAGTTTTGATATACCTTTTGATAGTTATTACTGAGTACTTTGGTTTCATACTGATTACTTTGGGTTTGATACACTATTAAATCTTTCTTTGACCTTAAATTTAGTATCTAATAGACTTTTTTATTTAATATTTGTGCTTTTATTTATTCTTTTTTCATAAATGTTAACTCTGTTTACATATTTGTTCTCATTGCCACGAGTCTTTTTTTCCTTGTTATTTTATACCTTATTTGATGGCATATTTATATTGCTCTATATAGAAGTAAAATTGTAAGAAGAGGACACATGGTAAAAATTAACAAATGATAGTCAGAAAATTGATAAAGCAAAATACAGGATTTTTGACAAAATTTACTGTTATGATTTTTAATGCATCCTCTCTAAAAATTACTTTTTAAGACAAATTTACCTTCTTTAATGAATGCAGAATTTTTGCTATTTCTGTTTAATAGGACATTCTTAGTTACCAATAATCATTCTCATTTTTACAAACCTCCAATCATCCAGTTTTCAGCTTTAAGGAAAGAGCCTTTTTAAGGTATCAGCCATGTATATTTTGTTTAGAACTACTCATATATACATACACCTATATGAAATCAAGAAATGAACAGATGCCTGTAGGCATCACCTTTTAGTCCAGTGACCAACCCACCTCTATCTGTCGTAGTGGCCTTTAATTTAGAACTAGGCTATACAGATACTGGTGAGTCTGTGGTAATTATAATTTTAGAAAATCTGAAATGCTAACTTCAAAGCACTGCGCTAAAGACAATATGCTCATCTTAAAGCTAACAAAAAGACTAAATGGATGTAAAAAGAACAAGAGTTAGAAATCCACCCAAATAACTGTAAGCTATGTCTTAAAAAGCCAAACATAGCAATCTGCAGCACAGCAACAATTTGGTACCTATGGTTTCTCTGTAAAGATTTTTCAATTGTTTCCCTCTGCTGAACAACTTCAACAGTACAGTAAGAACTAAAGGCTTTTAGCTTCTCCTTTGCTCCTCATGTCTCATCTGTACAGATGAAGACAAGAAAAACATCCGTAACATAGAATCATAGAATCATAGAATGGTTTAGGTTGGAAGGGACCTTAAAGATCATCTAGTTCCAACCACCCTGCTCTGGGCAGGGACACCTTACATTAGACCAGGTTGCTCAAAGTCCCATCTAGCCTGGCCTTGAACACTTCCAGGGATGGGGCATCCACAACTTCTCTGGGCAATCTGTTCCAGTGCCTCACCACCCTCAAAGTGAAAAATTTCTTCCTGATATCTAATCTAAATCTGCCCTCTTCCAGTTTGAAGCCATTCCCCCTCGTCCTACCAATAGATGCCCTAGTAAAAAGTCCCTCTCCAGCTTTCTTGTAGGCCCCCTTTAGGTACTGGAAGGCTGCTATAAGCTCTCCCCAGAGCCTTCTCTTCTGCAGACTGCACAATGCCAACTGTCTTCATAGGAGAGGTGCTTCAGCCCTCTGATCATCTTTGCGGCCCTCCTCTGGACCCTCTCCAGCAGGTCCATGTCCTCCTTCTGCTGAGGAATCCAAAGCTGGATACAGTACTCCAGGTGGGGTCTCACAAGAGCGGAGTAGAGGAGCAGAATTACCTCCCTCGACCTGCTGGCCATGCTTCGTTTGATGCAGCCCAGGATACTGTCGGCTTTCTGGGCTAGGAGTGCACACTGTCAGCTCATGGCCAGCTTTCCATCCATCAGTACCCCTGAGTCCTTCTCCTCAGGGTTATTCTCGATTCATTCTCCACCCATCCTGTATTTGTGCTTTGGATTGCCCCGACCCACATGCAGGACCTTGCACTTGGCCTTGTTAAACTTCATGACGTTGCCATGGTCTCACCTCTCAAGCCTGTCCAGGTCCCTCTGGATGGTATCCCTTCCCTCCAGCATGTCCACTGCACCACACAGCTTGGTGTCATTGGCAAACTTACTGAGGGTGCAAGTTTGCAATGCCACTGTCCATGTCACCGACAAAGATGCTGATCAGCACTGGTCCCAGTATGGACCCCTGAAGAATGCCACTCATCACTGGTCATCACTTGGACATCAAACTGTTGACCACAACTCTTTGAGTGCAGCCAGCCAGCCAGTTCCTTATCCACCGAGTGGTTGATCCATCAAATCCATGCCTCTCCAATTTATAGACCAGGATGTCGTGTGGAACAGTGTCAAACGCTTTTCACAAGTCCAGGTAGATGATGTCTTGTTCTACCCTTACCCACCAATGCTGTAACCCTGTCATAGAAGGTCACCAAATTTGTCAGCCACGACTTGCCCCTAGTGAAGCTATGTTGGCTCTCACCGATCTCCGCCTCATTTTCCACATGCCTCAGCAGAGTTTCCAGGAGGATCTGTTCCATAATCTTGCCAGGCACAGAGGTGAGACTGACCAGCTTGTAGTTTCCCCAGTGTCCCTTTTTTCCGTTTTTGAAAATGGGCGTTACGTTTCCCCTTTTCCAGTCAGCGGCACTTCACCAGACTGCCACAACTTCTCAAATATAATGGAAAGCAGCTTAGCAACTTCATCCGCCAGTTCTCTCAGGACCTGCAGACAGATTTCATCAGGTACTATGGAATTGTGTATACCTTCAGGTTCCTTAGATGGTCTCGTACTTGATCTTCACCTACAGTGTGCGGTTCTTCATTCTTACAGCCCCTGCCTTTGCCTTCTGTGACTTGGGCAGTGTGGTTAGAGCCCTTGCCAGTGAAGACTGAAGCAAAAAAAAAAAAGTTTTAAAAAAAGAGATTGAAATTATATTTATGAAGCAATTTCTTATTAGCTCCAATACGAGTAACTATTTAGGTAATCTTGAATTGCAGTCCATGCTAACTCTCGCTGAGCAAGTGCTTCTACTTTGATTTAGCAGCTGAGCAAGTTCTCATGTGTGCTGGGGATTTATGCTGAAGTGCTCACTGTGAGTAGCTTGTGAACACCAGAGGCAGAAACTTTCCTGGAACTGAGGGTCCACTACAAGCAAGTTGTCTGCTTAGTGTGATATTAATCAAGCCTACTGCAGCTCTGCTCTTGTTGTGGTACCTGCTCTTGCACTGCCTTCTACACACTTAGAAATGGATTTTGAGATATGTGAGAAGAACGTTTATCCTAATCCCCCTTTTCCCCACTGCCCTTTTTAAACACAGACACACACAGGGGACTTTGGAAAATCATAAATGTAAAATGAAATATTATTTTTCACAATGTACTTAGAAGAACTTAAATTGAGTATTTATTAACATTTAGATACACTTGTTTACACTTAACAACATACAGTCTGCAGCCCAGTGTAAGGTTCAAAGTAGCCAAGTAGAACAAGTCAATGGCTGGCACTCATAAGTTTGAAAAAGAAAGCCTAAGTGGATTAGTATGCAGAGCATTAGTGCACTGAGGTAATTTTTAAATTAACTCTCTACAAGGAAGTTCATGGGTTTTTTTAACTAGAATTTTATTTCAAATATTCTTTTTTTCAGAAATCCTGAAAAGAACTAAAGATGAAGCTGACGTAAATTTATATAAGAGGAAGAAAATGAAGATTCTTCATAAACCAGTGGCAAAGCGAAAAAGAAGGAAGTGTGAGTCTGTAGGTACCTTCAAATGAAAGTCTGGAGAATGGATACATTGAACATAGTGGATTTCCTCCCCATCTTCTGAGGGATGACTCTCATTGTGTTGTTTCTATAGCTCTTTTTGAGTGACACAGAACTCTTCTACAAGCAAATCTTGTCAATTAAAAGGCAATAACCAACATAGTCATATTGACTGTCTGCACACTGTGCTAACTGGGTATGTATTAACTACAGTTTGCTCTCACTGTTGAAGAAAGTCTGGGAGACACCTGCCAAAAACTATCTTTACTGTCATTTTGAAAGAGGGAAGTATATGTGCATGAGAGAGAAAAATACACCCTGCTCCCTTTTGGCATGTTCCTTTATATTATCTCTATTTCAACACATCTATAAAGGTGAATTAAATCTTTCAGAATGCAAATGTGTAGATGTATGTTGATTAATCAATTCTTTAAAAAACTACAAACTTTACAGTAAAGCTGACACCCTTAACCTGCCTACAACTCTTTGGTCTTTGATCTGAATGTTTTCCATAAAGGCTAATACATAGTTCCACAGAAGCTTTTTAACATATGCTTGAAGCCCACTAATTCTCTTTCACCTATGTTTTTTTAAAAAAAACAACTGTCCTACCTTTATTATACATACATGTGTATAATCTCAATTATTTACCTTTTCTCTTTATTTTATTTTCATTTTTCCCTTCATTTAAAGATGGTTTGGTTTGCATTTTTTTCAGCATGATCTCCTGAGTAAGCGAGGCTTAAGCAGGCAAGTTCTGTGTGTGTAGTCAGGATTGATCTTACCTAAATTTGGTGTATGTGGAAGTCTATATCTGGGTGAGTCACCCTAGGCTCCCTGTATAGTCACTGGAGAGAAAGGCATTTTAAGAGGCAGTTTGTCTGGCCTATTCTAGAATAAACTTTTGGATGAGATGAATTGCCCTCTAGCCTCTGTGATTATATTTATGATAACTTCCTTGGCAGTTAAGACACCCTGAAGAGATTCTTTGTTGTAGACATCTGTACTATCAACTACATTTTGTCAGAAAAATCCCTCCCTGTCTCTGTATGAACGCCCCCACTCCTTCCACTCCAGTCTTTAACAAGTTTGCCACTTTCAAATATATTTGACAGAAGAGCAAAAATCTCAGAGATATTTAATTCCTGCAAGTTCTGTGCAAAACAAGGGCTAGAAGGAGCATTCTACTAGTATCTACGTGCAGGAAAGCTGCAGACATGAAAGAAACGGTAAGAGAAACGTTATGAATGCCAGAAATCATCTTATTCAAAATGAAGAATCCAAAGAAAAAATGCAAAGCCATTGGACACAAGCAGTCTTCATTACATCTGCTATTTTTTTATTTTATAAAGGCTTTCCAATAATTTTTATACTCATGAAAAAGAATTCACTGATTGAGAGGCAGTATGACAGGATATTGACCACTAGAATGTAATGAAGCAATCCCTAATAAAATGCATCTGTGGAGCTAGCAATTTATGATCTTAGGAAAAAATATGTCCATTTGCAAATCCTGAACCAGGTTTTATTTCATTTGCTCAAAGAAAAAAACAAATTTAATAGGGTAGGAGGTTCAGTGACCTTTCTGTGTAGTGAAAACCACAGTAATTCTCGCCCTGAATTTGGAAACTATGTATGAGAATAATTTTCTCTCATTAATGAAAATGAATGCTGACATGAGCATCAAGAAAACTGAAATAAAAGATTTAACCCTGGGTTTATTTCATAGTTTTTATTTTTACTGTTTAAGCTACATTACATTAAAGATGATAAAAGTGGACATACTGTAATCACCTACTTGATATGCCATCTTACCACTGCTGCCCTCTGCTGTATGGAACAGTTTCCAAGTGTTTGTATTTCATACTTAGATGGTGAATTTTTAATTTTAGAGATAGATATTCAAGTGCATATGCCAGATTGCTTTTGTTTATTCCTTTAACTTTCAATGAAGTTTATTTGGCAACAGAGGAATGTGAACTTTTCAGTATGACAAAATTAACAAAGTAAATAAACTTTTATCAAAGATGATATATGATATATAGAAAAAATGTATTCTCAAATTTGTTTTGTAAAGTAGAATGACTTACTTCAAGAGATATTTTTACTCAGTTAAACATGCTACAATATGCATGGCATTAATGTTAACAACTTGTTAAATGTCATCTCTTAATGAACATTATGAACGAGGAGGCAGTAAGAACAGAAGAAAATCCAGCATGAACAGTCTATGAATTCATGTCCTTCTCTCAGTACAGTCTGTCTCCAATACTTCTCTCTTTCTCTCTTTTTTTTTTTTAAAATCCATCCATCCATCCATCCATCCATCCATCCATCCATCCATCCATCCACCCACCTGTCCATCTCAGGAGAAAATGCTAATCTTAGATGCTGTACTCCCAACAATAACAAACTTCTTATCTGTGAAGATGTAACTTGCACTGCAAGGTAGCTTAGTTATATTACCATGAGGTAATATGCCTTTGCAAGCACACCCTCAAATGGGTACACATCAAAGTCTCCATGCATTTAACTAACAAAAGGCATAATCAACTATGTGCTGCTTGTCACAGAATCTGAACAGGACCCAAAAAACTTATCTTAGGCTCATCAGAAATTTAGCCATAATTCACAAACCTGAGGCAGTTTTTGAGGAAATTCTCTTTCTTCCCATGGATTTTCTGATCAATTAATGGTTTTATTGAAAACCCTGCAAGAGTCTGTGGCTTTAGTTAATTTTATTCTGTTTAATAAAGCTCAGTATTTTTCATTACTTTTTGACTGAAATGAGCATCAAACTGCAAGGCAAACTTTATGAAGAGAAGGATGGAAAATTAAATGAAAGGAATAATCAAAAAGATACCAAGAGCAGAGGACCATAAGGGCTCAGAAATGCCCCACTGGCTCTGAGCAATGTTTTACTTAGCTCAGCATTCTGTTGCAAAACCAGAAAATGCTATTTAGACAGCGCATGCAAGCCTGACACTGTCTGTGGTCTGTTCCCCTCACATCCCCAGCACATGCACTTGTTAGAATTAGCTGTTTGAAAGTACACCCATAACTGTTGCCTTTAGTATATGCTTATAAACCTGTTTTCCACAAATTTACTTAAACTCTTATTGCACTGTCTGCCTTCAGAAGATCCTGTGCTAAAAATTTTCAGAAATTCACTACCCACTATGTAAAAGACCATTTTCTTTCCTCCCTTTTAAGCCAATATCCTACTAGTTTCAGTCAGTGTACTGCAAAATTATGTATCCATTTTATCCACAACCTTCATGATTTTGTAACCATCACCAGTATCTCTCACCAGCTTTCTCCAGTGCAGATTTAAGTATTTCGCTTCTAGTTTCTCTCTCATAAAGCAGTTGCTCCATCCCTAAATCATCCCTTCCCATGTTGTGGGCACCCCAACTTCAAAGAATACTTAAGATATATACACTCTTGCATAGCTGAAACTGAATGTACCTTTTTTGTTTGTTTTAGCAGAACTAGCAGAACCCTTTACTTATGTATTTCTGAGCAAGTACTGGTAGCTGGCATTTGATTTAGTTAGCCACCTTAATATAACACTGCTCCTGGAATCACTATATTGTTTTGTAGGTCACCTTAACTTTGGTATTGATGCATAAAGGCAGTAATCTGCGATGGTTTTCACCCTTCACCCACACGCTCTGTAAGGTGTTTGTTTCCAAAATCAACACAAGGAAAATGTGTGCTGAGTCAGGGAGGTGGTAGATAAATATAGCATGCCATACACTAAAGCTTACAACCAGCAAAGCAGAGGGCAGGAAAAAAACATACCTTTATTTCCAAGAGTCCTGTCCCACAGCATGTTCATTGCAATCAGAAGTTAAAAGGAGATGCCTCTGGCTGCTGACATGACAGTAAATTCTAAATATGGACTCACCTGGTGACTAGTTAAGCATTTTAAAGGCATTTACTCTAACTACAAATAAATGTTGCTTGGATTTATCACAGTTGCAGATAAACAATGCATCGTGTGTTCTTGCAGAAAATCTTGTTTCTTACCATTTTCTTGGTGTCTCGGAGAACATTCTCTGTGAGCCATTATTAATTTCATGTATCACTCAGTTAGCTTGGAAAAGTCAGAGCTAGTATTGCTTCCTGTTGAGCATACCTTAAGAAAATTACCAGAAGGCTTTTGTAAAAATAATTATTTATAATACAGGTATTTTCTATAGAACTTCCTGATTTTTAACAAACTGAAATATTACCTTAACTAAGTGTGAACAGATTCAGTTCTAAACAATGTTTAGAGTTGATGACTGACAAGTTTTACTTAGCAGTACTCTCCAATTTTCCTAAAGAATTGAAGCTTGTTCAAATGACTTTCTCTCTCTCCCCCTTCCCCGGAGCACTTAATTCTCTCCCCTTCCTGAACTCCTATTTTTCCAAATGCTCCTTGTTAATATGTATCTAACTCACTAAATGCAATTCTTGGTGCACTTAAGAAAATATCGTTTCCCTAAACTGCAATCATTAAATTAAATTGCTTACTTTCAAGCTGTTTACAGAGAAGTAATTTTCCTTTTAAGTTGTTGTCTTTCAGGTTTCGGCTAGCTCCATATAAAAGCTGGATACAGTGTGCTTTTGTTTTCTTCTGGCTTTTTTAGCAATATAGCACATTTTCAACGTACAAGTCACTTGGAAACACCATTAGTCTAAAAGCAAAAGAAATTAAAACATTATATGTAGTGTCTCATGGGAAACATGAGTATATTGTCTTTAAATTGTAGTGACTGCTTCCAGTTGTTGTTAACACACCAATAACAATACAGGAGTAATGCAGTGAGAGTGTATTTATGTAAGCTGGTGACACAGCACATCCTGCTGACAAAGGGTTGAGAAATGATCCACAAATAAGGGAGTCACTGCCCAATGGAGATTAGAGCTGTCACTCATTGCCTCAAGAACACATTAAAGCTGCTTTAGGTACAACTAGTCTTACACTCTCCAAGATCTCTGAGTTTTTACGTAAACAGAGGAAATACTAAACATCGGTAAAGACACATCCTACCTTGTCAATCCTGGCTGTCTCTGTTGGCTAGGGTTGCTGGGGTAATAGATCCAATATATTATTTCCACTGTTAACATAGGTCAGGGGAGAGCTGCTCTGGAGTGAGCCAATGTGAGAGAAGACTAGCTAAATACAAAATACAAAGGAAGTCCTTTGCAAACTCAAGTTACATTTTCTTATTTGTCAGCATGAATTCCAGCTGCTGTTTACTAGATATGGGACAGCTGAACTGACAGGCACCAAGACATTCACAGCCTCAGCGAGTGCTGTGACCCTCTGAAGCAGTGTGACACACCAGAGTGGATGTGCCTTGCTGTGGCTAGACAGCGATGCAATAGCACACAATCCCAGCAGCTAAAAGAGGATTCTGGCCTTACCCAAAGGCAGCAACCCAGGCAGAACAGCGGTACACCTGGACATATGTCCCGTGACGTTTTCTTTAAATACGAAGTAAACATTTTTGGAATTCAATTTCTAGCCTCGGTTATAACTCAAATTGGGAACTCATGAAGGATAACATTACCCAAAACAAAGAGTCTTAAACTGATACGTGAAACATCTTCACAAGTATTCAGTTTAATAAAGAATCCGTTTAATTTTATAAGAATGGAGCTCTTAAATCATGTTTCACAGCGGACCATACACGAAACATTAAGGATGACAACAGCATAATAAAAAAATATTATCAAGACAAAGAATTCATTTAGAGTTTGATTACATACCATTGTACAAATATAGAAGACAGCTGCAACACTATCACTAAAACCTACCAAGCTTTCATTTTTCATTTGCTAATTGAGACCATGAATATTCATGATCTCAAACTTGTAGCAATTCTGCAGTTCATTTCTCTGCTACTTGATTTGCAACATTTCCATAAAAATCCAGACTAGTAGAAAATGTCAAAGAAAACTAGCAGACTATGCAAATTTCCCTTCTTCGCACATTGCCTCTTACTCCCTATGCAACAATATAACAGTATACTGAAGACCCTGCTCAGACTTAAATTCATGTCCTTTTGAACAGGGAAAGCAACTGACCACTAAAGATGTTTAGCATTTAGAGCTTTGTACTAATTGCATCTTTCTCTGATTCACCATAGTTGAGAGAACTAGCTTTATATTTTTTGCTTAAAAAGATGGCACTGCCAGTTGCCCACTATTTTTCTACTACAAACATAACCAAAGATAAAACAGTAAAATTACTTAAAACACCAAGTACTGTAATGATAACTCTGTGTAATGATTGCTTAAGGTTGGCAATAATTCTAGATTACTTTCTTAATGGTTTAATATAAAGCACGGGATTAATGTTTAATATAAAAAACCTTATATAAAAATAAAAATGTGCGACTAAATAATTAGTGCTTTAAACTGTGTAATTTGAAAAGATTTCTTAGTCCATAAGTTATTCATCTGTCAAACATAACGTTATAGTTATTTGTTCGAAAGCTTTTTAACCATGTTTGTTTTGTTTGGGGCCATACCCAAAAGGTAAAATTACTGAAACCTCTGCTGAATTTGTAAGACTGTGACGAATTTCACCAACAAAAGTGTTTGTATAAGTGCAATTTATGCCATTCCAAAACCAACTTAAATATAGAAAATAACTCACTGGTTAGGACTGACATTTGCTGTGCAAAATCCATTACAACAGATGTCTCAATTCCCTAAGACATTTTCTCAAGGAAAGACAGATAAAGTACATCAGCTAGATACTCACAAATTATTGGACTTGAATTCATCAATACACCTCATCTATCATATTTATATAAGGCTCCAGTCCTGCCAGTCACTGCAGGATGTGCAGCACAGAGCCCTTGACTGGAGTGAGCAGAGCCTACACAAATAAACCCAGCTTACTTTAGGCAAACGTCCATTTCTAGCAGCAGTGAATTTCAAACAAATTTCTCCGGGAGCAGCTGTACATGGTTACAGGCTTGTTTACATGTAGGTTTCCTATTTCAGTTTTGAATGTGATATTTACACTGTTTTTACTAAACTGGAAAAAAAAAAATGTTAGTGTCATTTATTGTGATATAAAGCAACTTTGCATTTTTCATTTTAAACTGACTAAAAGTCAAGCTACATTTCAATGAATATGAGGACATCTATGCAGCAGATCGAACCAAGGTAATGATTGGTTCAATTTTGCGTACAAGCAAGGATAAATCCCAAAACTAATTATGACTGGAAACTGTCAGTGTTCCTTGGCTTTTTTAGTTTCCAGGCAGAAAAAATATAGCAACCAAAGAGCAAGAGAGAATATCACTACAGGAATTTTTGTTTGGTCCAAAGATATTCTTTCTTTTGCATTTACAGACAAAACACCAAACCAAACCTTCACACCCCCTCCCCCCCAAAAAAAACCCCACAAAATAAGGTCAATGGCTAGAAAGCTCTTAAAAATATAAGAAAATATATACCCATAAAATATATTCATGCCAAACAGAATCCTAAAATAATGTACAAATGCCATTTTCTTCAGCAATTTAACAACTGGGCTCACCCGCCTTTTAAATTGCATCATGACTTGTGTTTCACAGCCATGCAGTTAATAGCACATCAGGAAACCAGCAATTATGGAAGCTGTCCTACAGCTCTCTCCAGCACTCCTGTTATTCTTAACCTTCTCTATCTTCCTGCAAAATCCTTGCTCTAGCTGATGTAATTATCTCCACAATTCCAGCTGCCAATTTCTTCTCCTTCAGTTTGTCTACTTACTTCATATCTAAAGGCTGTCACAGACCAAACTGTTGTGCAGCACAGCCAGTATTAAATATTTTGGGCAATTTAACTATCTGACTATGAGAAATCCAGCAGGGCTGCCCCTGTGACATGCATAGTCCTACTGACTCATCAAATCCCTGATTCCGTTTGTCCTGACCTCAAGCCTTTCCCCTAACTACTTTCCTATTCCTATTTTTCCTTAGATACAACTCTTATTTCTTTTGATGGACATCCCCCCAAGATACTCCATTTACTTCATTTCAGCTCTGATTTCCCCCAAAACCCAGCTGCTACAACTCTCCTCTTAGGATATTTCTTGCACCATCTCCTTTACAAATCATCCATCTTCCCCTTCATCTAGACTTTGGGATTGCTCGGTCCTTTGTAGCCTCCCTCTACTTGCCCTTTATTTAAGACACAGTATATAGATTCAAAGGGGGTATGCACAAATACAGGAACAAGTTATAAATAAAATGGGGGAGGGCGGGGAGGGTTGGTTTAGTTTTCACAGAGACAAACATATCTGTTAGCTATTCAGCAAGCGGTAACTTTAGCTCTGACTGCCTCAACACATGCAATCTTTCAGGATAATGCCCAGCTGAGACTTTTTTAGGTCCTGATCATTTCAGAAAAAAACATCCTCAATCTTGGACAAGATTCAATGAGATTAAATTTACAGCGGATTTATTGTTTCTCTGAAATAGAAGGATTAAGAGACCCTTGAAAGGGGAAAAAATTACCTTTTGAAATCAGTTTCTTCTCTCTGAAGATTTTTACCTGTTATTGTTAGAATGGACACTGGGGAGGGATTGTCACAACTGAAGACCTATTGCATAGTACTGGGAGACCTGGACTCACACCAGGAGGTCCTGAATTCTTAGGATACAAGCAACACTGGAAATTATTCATCTCTACTTCTTTTTGAATTTGAAATAACCGTCTCGGTGTAAACTTCCTATCTCATATTCTCCTTTTGAAACAGATGTTTTAATATCCCACAAAAGAGGAGAAATATTCTTTAGAAAATTCAAAATATCATGAAATGATGCAGAATTTGCCACAGATGTGTAAGAAAGCTTGAATCTGATTCTACAAAAGGAACTTAGCTATAGTTTAAGATTGCAAATTGTCCCTGAAAGCAAGCGTGCTAGACTTTCTATTATGCAATTGAAAAGAAAATGGTTATTTCTTTACATATTCTCTTGATTACTCAACATGAAACCCATACGATATGATTCTTCTTTGTAGTTTGGACAAAAGTAACATGAAACCACAATATTAATTTTAAAGTTCCTATTATTTTAAAAAATAGTATTTGATTTTATAAGAATTGTAGTGTTTCCCATACATTTAAAATTATTTGAATTGAATAACAAATATCTGGTATCTAAAGTAAAAAGTAACATGTAAAGTACTAATGAAATAAATGTGAAGAAAATATAGCCTAACTCTAATAGATGATTTGCCTCAAAATTCCTGGGTTTGTCTTGAATTTTTTATCTGTGATAAAGTCAGTTTTGTTAATATTTATTCAAATCTATTCAGTAAACATGTTCCAGTCAAATGAAGGGATAGCACCTTAAGCAGAATTTGTTTAAACAGTCTTAGTAGTTCACGAAAACAATCATTTTAGCATCACTCAGGAATGCCCAGTAATTTCTTCATTGTAATTATTTCATCTACTTTCATCAACCTTTTTGTATTCATTTTCCTTTCATTTATTCCTACAGCATACACATGTTGAAGCACACAACATGTTGAAGCACACAGAAGCCTTTTCAGAGTTGAATTCTACAGAATTTGCCCATCAGTTCTGATGTCAAGCATGTTGACAGGCTTACATTTTCTAAACATTTTCAAGAAATCAGTACAAGCTTCAGCTGCACGAAGGAGATGCATAAACTATAAACCCAGGTACTTCACTCTTTTGTTTTCTTTACTACAGCATGCAGGAGGTATAAAGTATTGGTTGTAGAGGCAAAGCTTCACTTACACTTCTCAGCTGTTTGAATTGATTTACAGTACATGTGCATGTATGCATATGCACTTCCACAGAAGCTGTAGTATGGCTGTGAACCATTTTAGATAGATTTCTCAGCATTCGGTTTGGCTTGGAATCATTTCCAATCACCCGTTCTTCATTCCTATAGTGGTACAATTCAGTATCTGAGAATTTTTGAATGTAAAGGTGTGATCATATAGATAAAGGTTGAATAGATGAGCATTTTTCAGACTAGCATTTCTTCGAACCAAGGCTTTCTTAGGATAGTTAAAAACATATTGAACTCCAGGAACCTTTGTCAATGGTGGTCACTGGCAAGGTGTACCCAAACTGCTTGGAAAGCTTTTCTGATAGCCCATTATGTATTCAGTGAAATAAATGTATAGTCGTGATGGTAACTATGAAATATGTTCACTAATGTATGCATTAGAAGATAAAATCCACAAATATTATTAGGAGGAATGAGAAAAAAAAATACTGTGAAATAATGTTTGTTCCAATTCCCCTAGAACCTTTAGATGCAATATTATACTTATTATACTTTCCACTTTATATTATTCAGTAAAAGCAGGAAATTATTTCTTCAGCTGCTCACTGCCCTGTAACTTGCAGTTATGGGGAAAAAACAGAAGTGCTGACAGGGCAATCGATGTTTCTGATGATACAAACAGCTTTTAGATATCTCTCATTTCCACAACAGCTGAAGGACAGCATTTGTAGTCACATAGCTAGATATAAAGTACATTGTTTATTTCAGGAGGCTGTAAGTTTATCGGTTAAAAGAAAGCTGAGGTTGATTTCCTTCTGAAAAGGCTCTTAATTTAGTAGGACAGCTGGCTTCCTCCTGCAAAGTCTGAGAAAGAACAGAGATGACAGAACAGCAGAAAACTGTGGAAAAAAAAAGAATTAGCACATCACCTATCAGAAGACGCCCATCTCTGAGTAAGTGATAAGGTGGTTGAATGGATGGTGGTTAGAAGGCTGCTACGCTGAAAAGCATTATTATTTGCCCTATCCTAGGTCTTTATAGGTTAAGCAATCAGCATTTTAAGTATCCTTAGATTTGAAAGACAAATTAGTCTGTTCTGTATTTCCAGCATGGTGCAAAGGTAAAGACAGGGCTGAAGGTTCATTACTTAGTCCCAAAGGCAAAGATTAAAGGATGTTTTAAGGTAACTGAGAAGTGATAAAAGGCCCAGAAAGGAAATCTTGCATATTTCTGAAACAAAGCCGATGCTACAAAAACAAAGCTGGGAGACTGTTTAATGTTTGTTTCTGTTGATGATGGTAGTGGGAAAATATGCAATCTCTTTATAAAATAATCAAGAGATATTGTAGAAGAATAGCTTGACAAGAATTGATTCCGATAAGTTTCACAATCTCTGGTCTCTGATTAAGGAGGTAATTACCATGCTGTTTTCTGGCCTTGTAATCTATGAATCACTTGTGCTGTATAAATATTTATTTGAATACAAGGAATTTGGCATATCCCCACATACTTGCTAAGCACCTGCATCAATGGAAAAGCAATATCTTAAAGCATAATAAAGTCAAACACTCAACATTTTTCAGAACACTGAACATATCCGAGCTCCTATTAAAACACTAGTATAGAAGGGCTCAAGATAGTCGCTTGGTTAACAGAGCTAGAACCCACTCCTGATGAAGAATATTTGTGGATTTCAGAGCTACAGAAAGTGTCTTCTGGTTAGTCAATAAAATCTGTCTCTGTGAATGATTCCATACAAATAAACAGATCGTATTTCAGGTTTGTGCTTCAAATACTGGAAAACCATTAAGTAAGCAAGCACGGAACTTGAGTACGTATTTTCTTCATGGCAATGAATATTTTCTTCACACGCCAATGTCTTACAAAAAGCTACATTTTCTTTTCCAAGACAAAATTAAACATTTCTATAAACTGTCAGAATTCCTGAGTGGCAGACAAAGGAAAGTTTGCTGAGTATTTTAGACAGTAAAAGAAACACATTGAAGGAATCACACCAGTGGACACATGCAAGAGAGAGAAGTACATTTTATAGCCCTCTGAGGTACTCAGTGTAAGGTATTCACTCTCTTCACGTCTCTGAAAGGACACTACACCTGTTTTTGTGAAAGCAGTGATGAAGACAACAGTCTGTTGTTCAAATGTCAATGTTTCCAAAAACAACAGTGTACATATGCTGACAGTCATGTACCTTTTAGAAATATTTCAGGCATCTCACATGTTTATTTAAAAAATATGTCATAGGGCCATACTGAAGATACTCAAGAACTTGAAGCTTATTCTTTAGCTGAGCAAAGCCCACTTCTTTTCAACTTTGTCACTAACAACAACAAGACTTAGTAGAACAAGTAGTACTATAGTGGCTCAGAGCAGAAGTCCATCTAATAAATTGTCTTCTCTCTTACAGAGTCTAATAATGGACACTTACAGGAGTGTACAAATAAGCATATGCTGAATAATTCTTCCTTGCTACATCATCCTCTTTTCTTTGAATTAAAGGTTGAGGAACCTCCTGAGCCAGAAGACACATTTGGATGACTGTATTCAACAGCCCCTCTGGACCTATCCTCCATTGTATGGCAATTAAAAATCTCATGATTTTATAGACTTGCATAATATTTACCCTTAATCACCCTGTCTTATAACTGAAAGCTACTACTTGGAAGTTTAACCTCATTGCATTCAGTAACACATAACAACATTGATCAGAGGAGGGCCACGAAGATGATCCGAGGGTTGGAGCACCTCTCTTATGGGGACAGGCTGAGAGAGTTGGGGTTGTTCAGCCCGGAGAAGACTCCGGGGCGATCTTATTGCAGCCTTTCAGTACCTAAAGGGGGCCTACAGGAGAGCTATGGAAGGACTTTTTACTCGGGCATGTAGTGATAGGATGAGGGGGAATGGCTTTAAACTAGAAGAGGGCAGGTTCAGATTATATCGCAGAAAGAAATTTTTCATTCTGAGGGTGGTAAGGCACTGGAAGAGGTTGCCTAGAGAAGTTGTGGATCCCCCATCCCTGGAGGTGTGTCCTGGTTTGAGGTAAAACAGAACCAATTTTGTTCAGTAACTTCGCTTCTTAGCTGGGCCTCTTCTAACTACTGAAATTAACTGCATATTGTGCAGACAGTGTTCACTCTCTCAGAGTGATAAGGCCAATTGTTTATAGCTGATGCCCAGGCACGGGATGCAGAGAGGCTCTTGCTTATACTTATTGTCATAACAGCCAAGGCCAACCAACTTTGTTATTTACCACGTTGGAGGGTCGGAAGCGGAAAAGCATAGTGGGGTCCCACCTGGAGGGAGGAGCGGACAGGACAGGTGACCCAAAACTGACCAACAGGGTATTCCATCCCATCTGCCTCATGCTCAGTATAAAAGCTGAGGGATCAAAGGGTCAGGGGCTCTTCCTTCAATGGCCGACGTCTGAGGAGGACTCTCTCTGCCTGTGATCCCAATCCTGACTCCAGATCCGGAATCCAGTTCCCGTCCGTCACTGAGTCCAGCCTGGGACTGCCCCAGTGCCAGCCGGTGACGTGACTGTCACCTCGGGAGCTTGATACGGTTTTGTATATATTTTTCATTATTTCTTTTTATTTTATTATTAATATTTCATTAAAGTAGTTTAGTTTCATCTAAACTCGTAAGTCTCTTTTTCCTCCTCTGCCTCTCTCTTTGTAGAGGGGTAGAGGGGAGCATCTGTCGGTCCCGTCTGGGGTCCTTCAGGTCCCCAGTGGTGGATTTGGCCTAAACCACGACAAGGTGTTCAAGGCCAGGCTGGATGGGACGTTGAGCAACCCAGGCTAGTGGGAGGTGTCCCTTCCTATGGCAGGGTGGTTGGAACTAGATGATCTTTAAGGTCCCTTCCAACCTAAACCATTCTATGATTCTGTGATATGATTCTATGATCTTGTTACCTGTCACTGCACATGTATTTTTAGGGTTAATTTTCCCAAATACATTACTTTGACTTTCATAACACTAAATTTAGTTTCCATTTTACTACCTCATAACTCAGCAGTGGACAAATCTTCTGCAGGTGTCCACAGTCAAGATCAAATTTTGACAACAATGAATAATTATGAGTAATCAATAAACACCATCATTAGCTCTTTCTTCCAGGTGACTCAGGAGGTTTTGAATAGCTCATGACCTATATTCGCCACATGTTTATTAAGTCCTTCTAGTAGAGTTCTTAGGCCTGATTTTCCAATACAAAACCCACATTTACTCCTCTATAAACTACCATAGATATTTCCTAATTCTTTCCTTATTACTGTTTTACCAGTCTACCTTGGAGAAAATTAGATTAGCTGTCTTACAGCACTCAGGAAACACAGAGATTGTTTTACAGACTGATGTGGTATTTGTGACTTGCTATTCCTTTGGCACTGGAGATGTTTTCAAGAACAGGTTATGTACTAGAGCAAAGACCAATTTTGAGTTCTTTTAGAAAAACTTCTAGGGTATTTTTTCCATTTTTTTCTTAAAGTATGTCAAATTTGAGAAGAATGTGATCGGTATTACAGTGACCTTCACCCAGCATATCACAAACAAGGCCTTGTGTTCTTGGGGTGGATTAACCCTCTGTTTTGAGTTTTTGCTCCAAAAATCAGTGATGTATGTTTATATGTACATGTGCTGTCTGCATGACACCCCATATGATAAATACAAGCCTATGTGCAGTCTTCCATTATTACTGCTTTATTTGATGTCTCTCAAACTGTTGTAGTCAATAGCACCTTAGTGAACAGTTAAAAAGACAACAAAAAACAGAGAAAAGAAGTACTTTGAGCAGTTACACTGATGGTCCCCGATGTGTCAAAGTCATATTGCTTCTGAGTGCAATTACATTTCACTTCTTGAAAAATCTGCAAAGAAATAAATGTACCGCATTAAAGTCTGGAAAACCATAAAATCAACCAAAAGGACATTTACTGAAAGACAGTAAATGAACATTTACAGAAAGACTAGTGATGCGGTAAGATATCTTCATCCTGACAGTAAGAAAAAAAAGTCGGAAATAAAAGTGGCTGTATTTATATCCCCAAGATGTGCAAGTCTGGTGTGTAAACAAGTTTCTGAAATTGAGCCAGGAGAATTCCTGTCAGTTCTGTGTCACTAATGATAATAATAAGCTAATGTTCTTTGCATTTTTGTGAACTTTTCAGTTTTAAGATTTAAAAGCAATTAACTGATCTTGAGAATGCTTCTGTGAGATACAACACCATTATCCCTTTATTAGTGAGGGAGGCGCTGAGGCACGCAGGTTTTGATTTATCACATAATGAGCTGATTACCAGAACCAACAGTGAAACCACACGTCCCCCGTTGCTAATATTGTACAAAGTGACCCTAATAGTGTATGTGATGACAAATGCCTACCTGGAACATTAAACTGATGGTCCCATAAGACTTGCGAGAAGAAAAAAAGAAATAATAGTAAATAAAAAAAAAAAAAAAAACAACATAAGAAAAGGAACAGCATTTTACTAGTTCTGCTTCACTTAGAAGTCAAACATAAGAAGTATAAGAAAAACATTGTATGTACCACATTAGCCTGGAAAAAGAGACAATTCTAGCTGGAGAAAACGAGGACATTATGTCATTCATAATCTAAAAAATTAATCACGAAACCTGAATAACTTCCCTCTCATCTCCACTGTAATTCGTTTCCCTCCAGTTTCTGCCTCTCGGGGTGTTATCTATTTCGTTTGGAGCAAACCCTGTGCCTGCCGAGTGGGCAGTGCCCCACAGGAGAGCACAACCTGCCCTTCTCTGGAGGTGCACCCTCGACAACTCCCGCTGAGGTAATTCACATGGCGCCTCGCTGCCCTGCAGAGAAAAAAAGTCTCCTCTCATGCCACGGATGTCGTCTTTGGCTCCAGACCTTCTGCCAGCGTTTACCCCGTTTAAAAACAAAACAAAACCAAAGGCACGGAACCCGCCCTGGGCTGGCTGCCCGCCCGCAGCCTGCCGCTGGCTCGCTAGATGGCGCCGCCGCCTTCTGCGGAAGATGGCGCCCCTCGTCCCGGCCGCCATCTCGGGCGCGAAGCCGCCGCCGGCCCCGCGCAGCGCCCTGCCCGCGCGGCGGCCGCTCCGCTCGGTCCGTCTTACCGGCGCTCAGCTCTAACCGTCCTCATCTGTCCCCCCAGCCCTGACCCGTGAAAGATGAGAGACCCCCGGCCCCACTGAGCCTGGCTGGTTCCACAGAGGCCAGGCACCTCGGCAGCTCCCATGGAGGCGGCAGGGGAGGCTTCCCCTCTCCCTGCCAGTGCGTGTAGGGCGGCGGGGGGGGGAGCCCGGCCGCCGTGGGGCCTGTGATGGCGGTGCGAGTGTGGGGGGAAGCGAGAGTGAGGGGTGGGTGGGAGGGGTGCGGGCCGTGCAGCCCCCTGGCTGGGGTGCAGGCCGCTGTACCCCCCACCATAGGGGAAGGCCGTGTGTTGCTGAGCTCAGGGCTAGACGTTAACGTGGTGTAGGGCAGCAGGTGGCTATGTGCAATGGAGGGCACAAGTCTGCCTTCCCCTTGGGGCACAGTCGCTCTGTGTGGCTTGGCTCGCCATACCAGGTGCCAGGGTGGCTGCCCGTGCAGTAGGGAGGATGGCCAAGTCATGGAGTCATGGCAGGGTTGAGGGTGGAAGGAAAATCAGCGGGTCCAGCCCCTGGGACGAAGCTGGGTTGTGAGCATCTCCAAGCCTGGAGACTCCACAGACTCTCTGGGCAGCCTGTGCCAGTCTTCAAGGCACACAGCAAACCTGGGCTCTTCTACTATGCAGAAGATACACTCTCCTATGGTCATTCCTCAGCCTGCTGGCCAGAGTCATGGGGGACATCTAGAAAGTGGCCCAGGATGGGGAGAAGCCTGTTGCTTTGTGGTTCCAGGAGGTAGAAATAAAAGCTTACTTGTCAGCCATGGCTGGTCTTTGATGAAACCCTGTCCTCAGTCACCGGCTCGTGGAGTACTGGGATGCCACTGCAGACTTGTCATCTCAATGTCTGTCTGATCTTGTAAGAAAACCATTTCTCTATTTTGCAGCTTCTGCAAAAATACTCAGAACCTGACTCAGCCAAAGTTCCGAATAATGTAAACCATGCAAGTTCTGTTTCTATTAAAACAAGGGATCAAATCAGGAAGTTGAACAATTTCCTCGATGTATAGCAGACTTATGAACAAGGAATTATGAAGTTGGGAACAGCTGGGAACTGCTGAGACCCACTAGAGAAAACTGATGTTCAGTTGGGAAAAAAATCTTGTTTCATTGTGCTTGTATGCTACTGAAGACATTTAGAATCATAGAATCATAGAATGGTTTAGGTTGGAAGGGACCTTGAAGATCATCTAGTTCCAACCACCCTGCCATAGGCAGGGACACCTCCCACTAGACCAGGTTGCCCAAGGCCACATCCAGCCTGGCCTTAAACACCCGCAGGGATGGGGCCTGAACTTCTCTAGGCAACCTGTTCCAGTGCCTTACCACCCTCAAAGTGAAAAACTTCTTCCTAATGTTCAATCTGAACCTGCCCTCTTCTAGTTTAAAGCCATTCCCCCTCATCCTATTGCTACATGCCCGAGTAAAAAGTCCTTCCATAGGTCTCCTGTAGGTCCCCTTTAGGTACTGAAAGGCCGCAATAAGATCGCCCCGGAGTCTTCTCTTCTTCAGGCTGAACAACCCCAACTCTCTCAGCCTGTCCCCATAGGAGAGGTGCTCCAACCCTCGGATCATCCTCGTGGCCCTCCTCTGGATGCACTCGAACAGGTCCATGTCCTTCTTATGTTGAGGACTCCAGAGCTGGATGCAGTACTCTAGGTGGGGTCTCACAAGAGTGGAGTAGAGGGGCAGAATCACCTCCTTTGACCTGCTGGCCACACTTCTTCTGATGCAGCCCAGGATGTGGTTGGCCTTCTGGGCTGCGATTGCACATTTGTTTCAGTTCAAATAATCTTTCCCAACCATAAAACTTTGCAAAAGATCTTTAAGTACCAAGTACTTAAAGTATACTTAAGTATCAAAAGTACCAAGATTATTACATCAAAACCTCACATTTAAATATCTCTCCGTATGTCTCTTCCAAACCTGTATATGGTGTATTGGTAGTCTTGGGAAATAGAGTGAGTTTTCTCTAGAGAATCCTACAAATACATAACCAGTTAGGTAACTGTAGTAACCAGTCCACTCTCATTGACATAATCTTTTGATACAGCATTCATTGAAAGACTATGATGTAACACTGTGGTCTTCTAACATTTAAATTTTGAACTTAATACTAAAATCACAACAGAGAAAGAAAAAGAGGGGGAGAAGAGAGAATGCTTCTTCAGAGAATGGTTCAAAGCTGCACCGGGGGAGGTTTAGACTGGACATTAGGAAGCATTTCTTTACTGAGAGGGTGGTCAAACACTGGAATAGGCTTCCTAGAGAGGTGGTCAATGCTCCAAGCCTGTCAGTGTCTAAGAGGCATTTGGACAATGGCCTTAATAACATGCTTTATCTTTTTGGTCAGCCCTGAATTGGTCAGGCAGTTGGACTAGATGGTTGTTGTAAGTCCCTTCCAACTGAAATATTCTATTCTATTCTATTCTATTCTATTCTATTCTATTCTATTCTATTCTATTCTATTCTATTCTAAAGGAGACAGGAAATAATGTACATACTGGTGGTTCTCACCACTGCCAGTAACTGGAAGCAGTTAGCTGCTAAAAGTTAATTTTTACATATTTTGGATGGTGAGAAGTGAGTGGCCAATGCTTCTCTGACAATATTTGAAAAAAAAAATAAATTGTTGAGACAGAGTTTATAAAAATGGCACTGATTTTCCTTAATTAGGGAAAATAAATGGATTCTTCAGTTTACTGAATTGTACTGAACTTATAATTTTGGTCTCGTTTCTCACTTTCCTTGTTCAGCTAGATTGACATGGATAGTACCTCCCTCAGACTGCAACTGAGTGGCTTTTTACAACTATCCAGAAGAAGAGAGAAAGAAGACAATTTTTTTTGTTGTTTGGATCAGTGCTAGGAGACAACGATACTGCACAAGTGTTGGCAAGCCAGATTATTAGAGGTTTGGGAGTTTCCAAATAGCCAGTGCCGGTTGCACAGCAAGACTCGAATTTATTCAATGAGCAGTTGGAGGGCACCTTGTTATGTTAGGAGGCACATTTGTGAAGCACACTGCCTTCAGAAGTCTCCACCAAACTCTTGCAACCATCTGCTATATAGGGTGTGCATAAATGACAAAATGAAAACAAAAGATTCAGGGCAATAAAGTCATAGAGCAGGGTAAAAAGGGGGAGAATGTAACAAGATACAAAATAAGTTGATTTGAAAATGATTTATTAATCAGGTTCAAGTAATGAGCCATTTCTAATCACTTTTTACCAGTGGAACATGGCATCGTTTGAAACAATTAGGAGAATAATGCCACATAATTCAGGAATGTTTTACACGTTGTATGAGGACAGTGTTGGGTGGAGTGTCTGAGATGTACAAGATCTTAATGTGTAGATGATTAAGTGATATTTAGGATTTATCTATGACTACAGCTATAATACTGTAAACAGAAATTGGGATTATAGCGATTAAAAATGAATCCTGTCCAGATTTAGCTGAACTAAAAATTGAAAAATTCTTAGTAAACAGACCAAAAATACCAATCTTCTATTCTGGCTTAGCATTAAGATCATGAAAGTAGGAAATGGATGAAAGGAATATAAACAGAATGTAGCCAAAGTGGGTGCAGTGGTTTTATGGCAGTCTACACAGGAGAGGGAACTTTTAGCAGCAGCACTTGGTTTGAGACTGAACAGGACTTTTATGCTGTTTTTCATTCTCAGCTATATGCATCAGTGATGGAGATGGAAGTGGCAGAGCCCTCATTTCTGATGCTCAGTACAACTTAAGCTTCTCAAGGGTTCACTGGTGTAGGGTACACATCAGCTGCTGCTCAGGGAAACAGAATTGCACATACTTTAAATACAGAGATTGTATCAGGAATATAAGCAGACATACTTCACTGATTTCTCACCCATCCTGGCACTGGGATGGGAAGTGTTCATGACAGTACAAAGGCAGATGGTTGCCTTGAGAGTTTATTTTAGAGGTAGTTCCTTTGTAGTTAGGGTCAACGATTTGTACTTTCATAGGGACTGTCAATGTTCTTAACATTTTCTTAAGAAATGCTACCTGCTCCATTATTAGTATATATAGAATTAGTATGGAAAATAAAATATATATATAGAATTAGTATGGAAAATAAAATCAACAGAAATGTTTGAATTTAACAGAAGCCTTGTTTCCAAAAGTAGTGGCTTTCAAGCAGGGGGAAAAAAAATCTATTGGGACTGGTTTTGCTAGCTATTTCCTGAAATAGCCTGGAGCTATTGACGATAAATGTAATCAACAAAAAACAGTTAGTGTGTGCTGTGCCAGATTGCATAAGATATCAATTAAGGATTGGATTCTGCAGAACTCAGTTACTGGGAGATAATTGGTTTAGGCTTTCTCTGTGTCAGAGTCTAGAGGTTTTTGTCAGTCTCTAGACTGGATTAAGTAATTGCACCATTTCTCTGTGCTGACCACAATGAGGACCTTGGGTGAGTAGTTCAGCTAGATATGTCTACGTTTTAGATACCTACATTATGTGAGATGAATTCCATCCCCTTCAGGTGTCTTAGATAGCTGAGCTGATGTATGAAAGAGATTATGTTGTAATTGCAAATTATTATGATGAAAAATAAGGAAAATATTATGTGAAAATGTGTCCAGAATTTTTCTTCCTATGACTGTGGAAACTAGCCTGAAACCATTTCCACAAAACTTGTCATCTTCATTTTAAGACACAGCAGGGTTATTTGTAGAAATGTGAAGATTACAAGTTTATTGTAATAAGCAATTTAACACCTGGATTCAGTCTTATGCTTTGTCCAAGTGAGAAGCTTTCAAATATGTAATAATGAAAAAACCCTTAGAAGTTTTCAGGGTACACTTTACTTCTGTTGTCTGAAATGTTTAAAGTGTTTAAAATACTCAAAAGGCTGAAAATTATTTTTATAAATGTAATGAATGAATTTGCATGTTACAAATTTCATATAATTCATAAAGGGAATGTGTAAACCACATGGCCCGGGTCTGGTCCAGCCTGTTACATACAGCAGTTTATGAAGGTCAACAAAGAGAAAAGTAGGCCTTCTAAAGGCTAGAATAAACAGGTAGTAGAGTATAAATTAATTAATCAAAATTAGTGCATACATAATTGATGGGCAGTAGCAAGGAGTTGAATTGTTTCATGACTCCTTTTAGGATCTGTTGTTTGACAGATACCAGAAGGGTTGAGAGACAGGACTAAGTTTTATCATGCTAAGTTTTATCATATTATTTACTGTCTCCAAGGGCTCGTGATTTACTGTGATGCTACTATGGGTCTTTTTCCTGCAAAGTAAATGCACCAGGAAAGTTTACAGATAAAACCAACCAGGGCCAGCAGTGCCAGTCCTGTTGTCTACACTAAAATTTTCCATTCTGTCAACAGTTTAGTGCATTGTGCAGCAGTAGTATCAGATACAAAATGTTCTAACAGATGCAAAAGCAAACTAGCACAGAAAACTGAAAAGATTAAATCTTAGAGACCTGACTTCATAATTTTAAGACAGCACATAGGTTGTGATTCTATAGATTCCCATGTTTTAACTCTGGTATTTTGAACACAGTATCATACCAACTTTTCTGTGGCTGTAGTTGAAAAATGAAACTTCCTATGGCTACAAGAAGACTAAGGATTCTGTATTTCCAGAACTGAAGTACATTTTTCTGTCATTAAATTATCACAGTCTGATTACAGAGGAGGTGGTGTGTTCTTCAGAAACTGGTGAGGAAAATCAGACATCATTTATTTATTAAAATGTGAGGAAAAATCCTACACAAATACACGCGCGCACATCAGTATAAACACTTATATTTGACAAGAGTGCTGGTGTGTCTTCTCTACCCTGAAGCTCATTTAAACAGAGACATTCATATCAAGCAGTGTTTTTCTTATCTCCCGCACTGAACTGACAGAGCTTTTAAGTATGCAGGACTTTTTGAAGAAAAAAGAGAAACATCCAAACAGCTGACGTGTGCAGAAACACTGGGATTTGAGATGGAGTGTTGAAAGGGGTCAGGGTCTCCTCTGCCCTGTGCAGTTTAACCAAGCGCAAGCCAGCCCTCTTCTGTGCCTGAGCAATGTATGGTGTGTGGTTCATGTCTTAGTCCTATCCAATATCAAGTCCAAAAGATGAATACAGAGGAGTCAGAGTGATCGGACACATTGATCTCTGCCCCAGTGGCTGGTCAGTTGTTTGAGAATCAGTAGATTGAATGACCCATCCTTGCTATGGCAGTGCTGTCCTGTGCTGCAGGTAGCGAGTATCGGTGACGGTGCCTGCCTGATGTGATCAGGTCTGATCAGGGCTGTGGCCCTCCTCTCAGCCCTTTGCCATGTACGAGCACCACTGCACTGGCTCAATCTGCCCTCACCTACTTTCACCGTGGTTCTCACTGCAGCACTCTGTCTTTTCTGTTTCTGGAAGAGGCACTTTGGATCAGCCTTTGTGGTGTCTCAGTCTCTTGCAGGATCCTCCTTATGTGACACTTACATGCTTGTATAAGGCATAAGGGATGCTGCTCTTGCACATGTTCAGTCTAACTACCAAATAGCTGTACATAAAAATGCACGTATAAAATTATAAATCCTTATATGTCCTCCTTATATGTGCCTTTCCTTATTTTCCTAATGCAGGAGGAGCAGCGTACCTTATGCCTAGCCAGTGATTCTGTCCATTTCTTGTTCAGACGTGATATTCGGTCTAACTACAAAATAGCTGTACGTAAAAATGAATGTATATCAAAAGATTTCCATATGATAACACAGATAGCTGGCATGCAGAGCAGCCTGACTGTTGAGCTCTCCGTGCTTCCCACACGGTGGTGATACCAGCCAGGCTTCTTCTCTGGAGGTCCTAGGCTGTGCTCGATTTAGGCACCGGAATACCTCTGTTATGAGCTCCTGATTTTTACGGTTAACTTACAAATAACTTTAAAAAAATTAGTCTCTTCTATTGTATGCTTTGTTTATTCTTTTGGGAAAGGTAATTTTAATTTATCAGATTCGCTAAGCTGGGTGTATGTATGGTAGGATACAGCAGCCTATACTCTTTGTAAATATAGAACAGGAAAAGCAATTCTACCATTTCCTCCTCCAAAAGGCAAGAGTAACGATGTATTCCCAGATTTCTGTAGCACATACCAGGAAACAATTTTATCTCTAGTCATCTCTATGGGAAGCAGGTGGTGTTTTTCTCGTTTGCACAGTTTTGTGTGAAGTTCTCTCAGCTATTTCCTATTTCCTCCTGAAAATAGCAGTGACTGTTTCTTTATCACAGGCATTGGTATTACAGGACTTATTATAGTAATTTAAGGAATTTCTTTTTATCTAAGGGCACTTATCTCTGGGCTTTACAAAGGACACTAATTGTAAAATTTACTTTTTATTTACTTAACTTTTAAATCTATTTTAAAGAACCTGTAGGGAGTTTTTTGTTGGTTTTGATTTTTTTTTTTTACCAGGTCTCTTGGTTAAATAATGTCACACAGACGTACCAGAAAGGGCAAAGCCATACAATCTTTATGCATCTTTCTATATTTGTAATCGGTGAAACTTCTTTACAAACTTAGCCAAAAGTGTAGAATAATGTGTGTCCATCTATCAAAGGAGTGCAGGGGAAAAAATTGAAAGCTCAGGAGGAAACATGTTAGCAGGGGTTCCCCATATTTTACGACAGCCCTCAGTAAAATAACTGAAGCAGGTATTCCTAAAGGAAGGGGGTACTTCCATTCTCAGTAGCTATCAATAACATTTTTAATTAGGAGCCTTTATTATTTACTGGATATCTAAAAAAAAGGTAAATAATAGAGGTAATACATGTGTGTTCTCAAGCTCCTCAGGTATTGGTGCAGATGTCCTGGTACAGAAACCTATTCCACTTATTCCAGATACTCTTTTCTCTTTTAAAGAGATCTTTAGCATGGCATCACCTTTTTGTCAGTTGAAGACTTTAAGCATATGGAGAGGGAAAGAAATTCTAACTGCAATTCTCACAGAAGCGCCAAAGAGAGAATCTATTTCCCATTGCAGATATTTGATAGAGGCTCCTCTGTATGCTTCTTCACTGAGACCTCTTAGTGGCAGGTGCCCTCCTGTGGCTTAGAGAAAGGTGTTTTCATAACTCAGAAGGGTTGATGCATGTCTTAAAATTTGCAGAATGATAAACTGTCCCCTGAGGCAAGCACTGCTATATTGTACAATTGAAGAATAGCTGAAAAAGGGTCTAGACAGTATATTAAAAAAGGAAATTATAACAAAAGATGGAAGAATTGATTTTCAAAAAGTACATCAGTAATTTTATTTCTCTAAACTGGAGAGTTATGTATAGCAGTATAAGACAGCCGTTTATTATATATGCTTGGATTTGAAAAGGGGCATCTCTGCATACTGAAAGCATTATTACTGAAATAAAATCCAATGGGAAGATCATCTACTGTTGTATTTTATTATTAATTTGAACCTGGCAGAAAAATGTTGATATTTACAGAGTAATAGAAAAGTGCAAGGCTGTAGGAAATGGCATAATTATTCCCAAAATTCAGACTAGAAATTGGAATAAAGGAGTCTCTTCAATTTTTTTTTTTTTTTTTGCATCTTTCCATCTATTTTCTGGTAAGGAAATAATATTTAATTCACAGGTGTGGGTATTATAACAAGTTTTACATGAATGAAAAGATAATATCATGAACTGTGAAGCTGAAGATCTGAAATGAGCAGTGTTTCCCATCATAGTCTAGATAACACTGAAGTAATACAGCAGGAAAAGTAATGTAAAGATGTGGGTAATGATTTCCCCTGTGTGTAAAAAGAAGAATTTCTATATTGAGTCAAATAAAATCATTTCACGTAGTAAATATCTGTGAGAATCTTCCCGTAACACCTCTGGAGCCAGCTTTTCAGCCATTCTCATTTATGTGAAAAAAAAAAAAAAAAAAGTATACTCCCCAAACTAAACAAAAGAAACTGTAACACACTGTGGGAAATTTTGAAGGGACTATATATCTGTGTGTATTTATATAAATCCATGAACTTTATTTTTGTGACGAGAGGAGACTATTATCTGGGTAGGAAAATGCAAAGCTGATTCATAGGCTGGTTTTTGTTAGTTGGAATATATGGGCATTTTGTCAGACTACATGTCAGTATGTGCATCTTTTTCTTGGATATCCACAGTTTCTTCTGGTCCACTCATTCTGGTTGAAATATGTAGCTGGTGTTGTCTTTTCCTCCTCAAGTAGAAATAAATTATACTTCCAGCTCCAACTATAGAAAGGGCTAGAAGAACTAGCAGCCAAATGATGCCAGCGGAAAGTACTTTGTCCATTTTCCCTTCTGTAAGTGGATGAAATTGAATCAACACCTTTGACCTAGATTTCAGAATCTAACAATTCCTGGGATTTCTCTAACTAGAAATCAAACAAATGCAATATACGTGTAGATTTTCAGTTCAACAAGTGGCTTTGTTATTTTTTTTAAATAACACAACCAAAGAAAATATAATTAAATCTGGTCAAAACCCAGTTTACTTCAGAATAACCTCTACTTCCTATACCTATATTCAGATAAAGTTTATGGACTCTTTAAATACTCTCAAAACTAATACCTAGAAACTATGTAATTATATTCTTGTTGTATTTGAGCATCTCCTTATAATTCTACTTAAAAGTAAGTATTCACTTACCTGTATTTTCTGTTGACATCTCTGTGTTTTCAGGAGCTTTTGAAAGGAAAATAAAATGTTTATTCTGAATGCTTTTAAAAACAGGCAATTTAATCTTCCCGACTACAGTTATTCCTGACAATTCCCCCTAAATCCACTTGCTGGTAACTGTTGCTCTCCCAGAGAGATGGAGCCAAGCATGGGTAAATGTCTAGTAGGATGATTGGCTCTTCTTTCCAAGAACATCTGACCTCCTCAGCCGAGATACCCAACAAGATATGAAATTAGAGTCAGATTTCTGTTATTTCTTCAAGTGTTTTCAAATGCGTTCATTTACGAGAAACTGCCCTCAGGATCCTTAATCATTTTAAGGTGTTTTCTGAAACATGAAAAATTTCCTGAGTGGAGGTTTCAAGTGTTAGAGATGTATCACTAGCTTTTAACTTGAGCTGAAGAGGACCTTCTGTGAGTTTAGCCCCTTGTGTCAGAGGCAACTAGTCCATGTGGATGTGTTTCCTATGGTAATTGCACTTCCTAAAGTTAGCAGGTAAGGGAAAGGTGAACAGAAATATCAAATTTAATCAAACAAAATGTTCATGTTCTGGACCACTTTCATTTAATCTCAGTCGGCCAACTCTTGCATTTTTGTGCAGGTGATAATTTTGCTATCAGGATAGTACCGGCATTTTATTAAACATGATAAACAGTGCCACAAGAATGCATGTTATCGTATTCCTCTAATCCATCAGCTCAAAGGAGAGTAATGACAGGAATCACCAATTCCAGTATTTGTACAATACAGAGTTTTCATTGCACTCATCAATACAAGCTTTTCCTTTTTTGAATAGTCAGCTGAAACTAAACAAAATGTTGCTTTTGAGCTTGGATTGTGTGATATTTGAGGGAAAATTGTACTGAAAACTGGCTTTTTAATAAAAATGAGTGCTCTTTTAGCATTCTTTTGCCTAAACATAGGGGTCTGAAGTATTCATGATGGCTGCACAGGGGTGATGGTAATTTTACAGGACTTCTGTAGCCTCCTGAGGAGGCAGTTGGAAGCCATGTGGGACTAATCAGTATTTAGGCAGCTGAATCCTGCTATTAGGCTCTATTGGTTTTGCACACAAACCTGTAGTGTTTTACATTTTTACGTTATACAACGAAAATACCTTATCAGGCATTACTAACCATAATGTATTAGAAATATTACTTACTTTTTGGTTTTTTACAGATATATCCTTTTGTGAAAGAACAGATGTTGGTGTTCCAGTAGCCAGACAATGCACATACTTCTCCACACTCCTTATGTCTTTTGTTTGAAGGTTCTCCCATTTGCCAGTTGACAAAATCCATTGCAGATTTGTCTGTCCATAACCACTGTCCTAATATTTAAAATGAGCATATATGTATAAAGTACGGGGGTTTAGACAGTAAGTTGTGATGGAGAAAGCAAACAATTATAACATGAATAAGTAGTTAAATATTTCAGTTACATTTGCAAGCATATATGAGCATGCTTTGAAATAAACTTTCTATTTTTTTTTATATATGTGTACTTTCAAGTATACAAAGTTGCTTTCTTTTTAATATCATCATTTTGTATGATACGATAATGTATGATTAAAGATTGAAGATACTACCTCTGTCATTTTCTTTTAGTCCTATCCAAAAGTTCGGTGATTTTCCATGGAGGATCTTAATGGTGTCTGACAGAAAGTTTGCTTCAGTATAGTCTCCTACTGATACCAAATTAGCAGCTGAAAAAATATTAATGAACACATCACAATGTCTCATTTTCCTACAATTTAAGTCAATCAACACAAAAAAAATATGCTAAAAGATGTAAAAGACGCTGATTCTTGCATGTAATATCCACTAGTCTCATTATGGTTATTATATCGCTATGTTATATTTTGAGCATGACTGTGAGCTGTATGGATGCAAATCAGCAGAAAGACATGGATTTTTGTTTAGCCTTTGGTATTTTAGAGAAGAAAAATTGTTTTCCTGCAGTATGGTTTGGAAGAGTCCAACCACACTGCAGAATGTGATGCAAGTAGGCTGAACGTGGTACATATGATGTAGTCAGCACCTTGCTACTACAGCTCTGTCACCCATCAGTGGCCGGGCAGCATTTTTGGCAGTACCTGATGCTATGTACTGCAGGGATAGATAGGATGTGTGAGCAGCTAGAGGTTGCTGTCCAGAAGATGTCCAGAAGTTGATTTATAATTGCCATATGCCCTGGCATTACAAATACACAAAGCCATGTTGGGATCATCAGGAAATGACCACCTTCCTGGGTAGCGTGTAGGCAAAGGTGTAAGAATTTAGAGTATGGACCAATGTCCAAATGCGACCTTTTATTCTGGTATAATGTTTAATTTTTCTAGTAATTTCTAGGACCATTTCAGGAATTCTATTGTCACACAGCTGTCAAGTAAAATGCCTTTGCAAAGCTCCTTTTTCTGTTTATTCAGTCATAGGTCAGTGTTTTCATGCATATGAGGATGTGCTTCTAGAAACCCTTGTATTCTCTCTTATGATTAGAAGACTATCACTCAGACATATAGTGCTAATGTATGGGAAGTTTCCTATTCTTAGTCACACTGAAACGCATGCTGCATACAAGCAATGCTTAGTGAACAGTCAGAAGAAATCAGAAACGTGAAGTGTCTTTTCCTCTCCCCTGATTTTGAAGACTGTCACTCCAGTCTTCAAAAAGGGCAAGAAGGAGGACCCGGGTAACTATAGACCGGTCAGCCTCACCTCCATCCCTGGGAAACTGATGGAGCAGCTTATCCTTGGTGCCCTCTCAAGGCATATCAAGGATAAGAGGGTTATTAGGGGCAGTCAGCATGGCTTTTCCAAGGGGAAGTCATATTTGACCAACCTCATAGCCTTTTATGAGGAAATAACGAGGTGGATGGATGATGGCAGAGCGGTGGATGTGGTCTACCTTGACTTCAGTAAAGCATTTGACACGGTCTCCCACAGCATCCTCATGGCTAAACTGAGGAAGTGTGGACTGGATGACCGGATAATTAGGTGGACTGCGAACTGGCTGAAGGAGAGAAGCCAGAGAGTCGTAGTCAATGGGGCAGAGTCCAGTTGGAGGCCGGTAACCAGCGGAGTGCCTCAAGGGTCGGTACTGGGGCCCATATTATTCAATATATTCATTAATGATTTAGATGAGGGAATTGAGTGTACTATCAGCAAGTTTGCTGATGACACTAAGCTAGGAGGAGTGGCTGACACGCCAGAGGGCTGTGCTGCCATCCAGAGAGACTTGGACAGGCTGGAGATTTGGGCAGGGAATAACTTCATGAAATACAACAAGGGAAAGTGTAGGGTCCTACATCTGGGCAGAAACAACCCCAGGTTCCAGTATAGGATGGGGAGCTACCTGTTAGAGAGCAGTGTAGAGGAAAGGGACCTGGGGGTCCTGGTGGACAGCAGGATGACCATGAGCCAGCACTGTGCCCTTGTGGCCAAGAAGGCCAATGGCATCCTGGGCTGTATTAGAAGGGGGGTGGTTAGCAGATCGAGAGAGGTCCTCTTTCCCCTCTACTCTGCCCTGGTGAGACTGCATCTGGAATATTGTGTCCAGTTCTGGGCCCCTCAGTTCAAGAAGGACAGAGAGCTGCTGGAGAGAGTCCAGCGTAGGGCAACTAAGATGATTAAGGGAGTGGAGCATCTCCCTTATGAGGAAAGACTGAGGGAGCTGGGTCTCTTTAGTTTGGAGAAGAGGAGACTGAGGGGTGATCTTATTAGCGTTTATAAATATATAAAGGGGGAATGTCATGAGGATGGAGCCAGGCTCTTCTCAGTAGCGACCAGTGATAGGACAAGGGGTAATGGATTCAAGCTGGAACACAAGAGGTTCCACTTAAATCTGAGAAGAAACTTCTTCTCAGTGAGGGTGACAGAGCACTGGCACAGGCTGCCCAGGGAGGTTGTGGAGTCTCCTTCTCTGGAGACATTCAAAACTCGCCTGGACGCCTTCCTGTGCAACCTCATCTAGGTGTTCCTGCTCCGACAGGGGGATTGGACTAGATGATCTTTTGAGGTCCCTTCCAGTCCCTAGCATACTGTGATACTGTGATACTGTGATCCACATACAGCTCTTCTCTCCAGACTGTAGACGGCAGTTAGGGCTGTTCCAGAGCAGGAGCTGCATGGCTGGCTGTATTTTACTGGTTCCTGAAAGCTAAACGGTGCCTCCATCTCGTTTCTTGTCCGGCCAGTGAGGTCCAATTAATAAACTGTGCCCTGGAACTAACAAAGACAACTTTCCTATGAGTTTGTGTCTCCTAGTTTACACTGTGTGTGGATTCCCTTATGTTTGGGAAGGGAAGGCTAGCCCTGCAGCCTGCGCCTCAGTGGGACTCTAAAAGTGTGTATCTCCCTACCCAGTTACTGACTTCCATAAAACTAGTAGGAATTTCATATTTTTGAGATATTCGTATTTCACGTGGTATTTGAGATATCAGAGGCCTCTGTCTCTGACAAAGTTTAGTTTTATTGTGAAAAAGCATGCTCAGAAAAGCGAGCTAAAAAGCACTGTTTGAAGTTTTAAAGTAAGATTTCCTTAGCAATATTACCCATTATTTTATGTGTTTAGTTACATCCTCAATCTTTCTAAAACAACACGTTTACCTAGTCGGGCACATTCCTGATGAGCTTGAGACCAGCTTCTTTTCCTGGAGGCCTCAAAGTAATAGCAGTGGCCATGGAAAGGTATCCAAGATTTGTGTCCTGTTGATTCGGGGCATTTTCCAGGAAGTTGCGGGGGCTCAGTAGGGGCCATTACTGGTGAGAGATCAGGTAGTTGGAACCGTTATTTTATAAAATTTGTTTTGCCCGTTATACTAGTCAAACAAAACTGAACAGACTATACAAAGTTTGTCATCATAGAAAAAATGAAGCAAGTTCTAAGAAGATCTTGAATATGGATTTGATTTTGTGTTTGAGAGCATATTGTGCTTCATATGCATTTATCAAGGTGATCAGGAAGATACACTAGTCTATAAGAAGTATAGATTCTATCTAGTGATGATTTTTGTAATCACTCTAGTCAATAAGATATCCAGCTGATTTTCTGGCATAAATGTCTGCCTAATTAGTTAAAACTGCTATTTTTAAAATGTCCTCTGACACTTCAGTATCATTTTTTAACAGGATCAAAAGCTGATAGCAGAAATTGTGATTGTGAGTGAAAGTGTTGGTATATCTAAACATGGTTTGCAGGATTTTTTATTTAACTGCATCCTGAATAAATTCTGTAGTGATTGATATAATAGGAAGATTTTGGATGAGAAGATAAATGCAGATGGAACGAAAATTAAATGTTCTGCCAAATTACATTTTCTTCCTGTGAGTCTTCTACAGTCTATTTCTTTCCGTATTAAGGAACATTCAGCTCTCAAATTAGATTCCAGACTATTAAAGTCGAAATAGACATTATATATTAAATCTGAGGATTTTTGTCAAATTACAACATCTTTGAATGTAATTTGGCATGCAATTTTAAATTTTCTAATGATTCAAGATCTTCCATAATGGTGACAAAAACAAGAATACAGCTAAATTGTGAAATCGTATTTATACTTATTTCCATAGAAATTATAGAAGTTTGTGCTTGGAAGGCTCCTCAAGGGGTTATATTTACTTCATCCTTGTGCTCACAGATGACATGAAGTTGATATGTAATTATATAATTTCTAACAGATATTTGTCCCGCCTGTTCTTAGCAGCCTGTAGTGATGGAGATTCCCTGACCTGTCCGAAGTATTTATTAAAGGCTTCTGTACTGATACAATTAGAAGGTTTTCCTTGCTGTATTTAAGTCTGTTACTCCTTTCCAACTCATATCAGACATAGGGAAGAATTTAATGTCATTCCTTAGGGCTTATTTTTAATATTTAAAATTGATAATCTGGTTTCTCTTAGACTTCTGTTTCTTAGTCTTTTGTCCAACTCCAATTATAATCTTTCCTTTTAATTCTTGTTTCCTGGTCATCTGAAAACCCTAGCTGACTGAGAGCCTTTTCAAGCTTTGGTGACCCAAACTGGATACAGAAGTTCATCTGATGCCTAATCAAAATAGATCTCATAGCAAGTGAATGACTTTTCCTATTAGAATGAATAGCTAAGAAATTAATGAATATTCAATCCTTTGTTTCTTAGGCTTTTGGTAATTATTATTATGAATTAATTTACTTCTGGGAATAATTTTTGTCAATATTTAGAGCTCGTTAGTTAGCTACTCGTGTCTTCCTGTATACTACTGTATAAGTATTTTTCCAGTGGCTTATTATATTTAGCATAGTTGATGAATCCACACAACCTCTAGTTTAGACACCTATATTCGATCACTTACCATCCGACTTTTTACAGACAGAGAAGAGTTTTTCCTTGCAAGAAGCTGTCTTCCAGGTGCCATCAGTGTCTAGGTAGACACATGCTAATGTCTGTTTTGGTTCCCCACTGGACCACTTGCTGTAAACTAATCTCCATCTGTCAGTCCATTGATACTTGCCATTGGTCTGGAAGGAAAATCTATATGGTAATTTCAAGGTTGCTGAGAGTGACATAGCTACTACATAGGATCCTCAAGAGGACTCTCATGTAACCAGTATGGAATCATATGCTTGCTACTGCCCCCTTTTTGTGCTTGTAAATGTTAACTGCCACAAAATGTACCATGTCTGTTATCCACAAATGTGAATGCAGAATGATTTTCTTTTCTGCCCTCCAAAAAGTATCTAACATAAATTCAGAGCATTTTTCAAGCACTGGGAAATGGGAAGGGGGCGTGAGAGAAGGCATAAATCTGGGAGTCAGATAAGACATCATGTTGGTAGGACCACCCAAAGGTCTGCATGGAAAATGAAAGTGTGGGTGGGAGTGTTCTTAATAAGCAGTGCTGATCACCATTGCTTTTGTTGTAGTTACTGTGAGTGTGAATCATGGGGAAGAGTGTAGCATGTCAAAACACACCTACCATCCAAATGTTCACCCTCCCCTGTCATACAACTGATGTAGACATCTCACAAACAGATTTATTTTTCCATACTATTCTAACTTCTAAATGGGAGCAATTACACCAATTGCATTTTCAAATGAAAACATATATCCAGTAGTCAATATGTACCATATCATATAACTTCCAGGTTCCTTTAACTAATTTTTACCCTTCTTTCTGTTCACAGCTGTATTTTGCTACTGCTACAATAAATAAGACTGTTCTAGTAGAATGTGTGAGCATAAATACACATCTAAAAAACATCTGTTCACAGGTCTCAGATGTGCAACCTGAGATGCCATGTCACTGATCACTGTGGTACATAAAGGCATGGCAGAAGCGCAGGATGCATGTTGTTCCTGGAATATCTTTTATATTAAAATAAACTCAAAATGTGGGAGATTTTACAAGTTATATTCCAGACCATTTAAATGACTCACACAGCACAAACACACAGCATTGTTATATACTGGCTTGCAGGAGCATTTCCTTGTGCATGTAAGAGTTCTTAGGTCATTAAAATCTCTACGGTATGAGTCTTATTTGAAGAACTGCAGCGTCAATGGGTATTGTACTGATGTGTTTTCAGCACTACACCGTCAGAAATTCCTATAGGTTACGAGAAGAGAGTATAAAGTAAGATCAGGTCCAGTCTCAGCTTGACTATCTGTATGTCACGTGATGTTCTTACCGTGTTGCTGTTAAGACCAATCCACAGAGGCTCTCCATATTCCTGTGCAAATAAGAACAACAGCGCCTGGCTATATGGGTCCAAAATGCTGGCAAGCTCTGAGGCATTGTTATTGCAGTTTTTCTGTGCTTCATCCCAATTCATTTTGGAATGGGTGACAGAATAGCTAATGCCACCAGAATGGTGAAAAGTAAAGTCCAGCACTGTTGATGATGACTTAAAGAGTTCAGGATCTGTAGCAATAAGGAAAAAAAAACCACACCCCAAGATTAGTTAAATCTGGAGGCCACATATTTGACTTGAGCAACTGAATAAGAACTTCATTATTTACAAACCTAGTGGAAAATTGCTAATGGAATTGAACACCTTCTCATTAGTTATTTATAAGTAACAGATAACTTTAAAATCACAGTGAATTTTCTGGATGAAAGAAATAACATTTTCAGCCTATGAGAATTTTGAATCAGTATCTTATATTGCAAAGGCAAATTCACCCTATCAGTCAAAAATTACACACCAATCCTGTGTGTTTTCAAAATACTCTTTGCAGCTTAGCAGCTTTGTGACTATCAGGTTTATTTGGATAAATGTAGAACTGACCAGTTATGATAATCTGTAGGTCATTGTGAACCTATGTAATTAAAATGGTTGTGGTTTTTAGCTATTTAATTCCACTGTTAAAAATAAAATCCTTTTGCTTTCCTAAATTCTGATAATTTATTTATCATTCCCTTCTCCAAAACATTGCTAACACTGGGATGCAGGATAGGCCCTTAGATTTTACTGATCCTTTACCTAAAAAATGATAACTGACCTAAAGCATGTTAAAAAAGGAAATTTATTTTAATCTCTGTGTTCTAAATTTTAAGATTAGTGATAAAGAACTCACCACTATTCTTCTGGCATATGTATCCTTTGGACTTATAACACTCCTCATTGTCCCATTTTCCTGTGTCATCAGCATGACCTCTCTTCAGAGAAACACAATCAAACTGTCGGAGTAAGGGAAAGAGTATGAGTACATTGATATTGGAAGTTATAAAACAAAGTACTGTAACCCCCTGGGTAGTTTTACTCCTTTTTTCTTTGAATTCTGATATTGCAAGGTTTGTGTTACAACTCCCCAAACACCTTCCTTTTATCCTTTTCAGTCCTTTCTGGGCTCCTCTGTGGTGGCCAGCTCCACCTTGGTACTGTCTTGTAAATCTTTGTGATCTTCAGCTCAGCCTGCTTGTTCATTTGGTTATTTTTGAGGAGATGTAGTTGAAAGGCACTATTATTTTCAAGAACTTTCTGTCACACCTTCTGTCTCCACTAATGAATGACTATCAGTAAGTTTGTAGAATCAGAACGGAATAAAAATAAATGGAGGACATGCTTTGCATTTGACTTGCAAAGCCAACTTTAAATAGTGGTTACTCTTGATAGAATCATCTAAATGATGGTCCTTGACAGAGTTACGATCAGCTTTAGTTCTTAGAATTTCTCTCGCGGCTCCACGAGATCAGGTGCTCAGTTCTTAAGCAACTGCAACTTCAAGTTTATTACAACCTGCAACAGCCTACTAAGCTGCCACACAGAAATTTTAGGAACACCTGTTTTAGTGGGCCTTGACTCTTAAGAAACTTTAGTTTCTTAAGCTTGAGTAACTTTTTGATGTTATTTCACTCCTTTGAAAAGGATCTTCGGAAGGAGATAGCTGTTAGTATCTTCAAGGCGAAGGAGAAAAGTAGAATGTGCTTTTGCACAGTCCTTTTTTTCCCCTGCTTGATATTTCCCAGGAGCTTTATTAGAGCTGCAGTAAAGTAGAGCTATGTATTGTGCTGTATCCTATATGTCTTCCTGCATGCCTTGGCCAATGGCTGGATGGGCAAGAGCAGAATGAATTGGCTCAGGTACAGATCAAGCTGGTTGTCTAGAGGTATGATTTCTGGGTTCTCTAGAGGTGTAGATACTAAAATGAAGGGAGGATGGACAGTGAGTGGAATGACATAGTGTGAAGGGCAGGTTCTGAAAGCAAGATATGGAAGTAAATGGAAGAAAGGCAATGTGGGCATGCAAATCAGTCCACATTGGTCTGAATATGTAGGATGTTATTTTATTTACAACATTCTGAGGTTTAATTTCAGTGCTAACAGTGGAGAGAGTTTGATTGGTTTAGAAAGTAGTTGACATTGGCCCTTAGCAATTCAACTACAAATTTAAATAGGGAAGGAGTAGAAAAAAAATGAACTCTTTCCTCTTGCATCCTCTCCTCCTTCCTTTCCAGACATGAGTTACCTTTTCAAACCTGAAAATATTTCCAATATATATTAACTTCTGAAACGCTAATGTTGCATTTACATTTTACATGTTCTCCAAAATGAACAGCAAATTACTATGAAAAAGAAAACTTTATTCCTTCTATCCAATCTTTATTCAATCTGTCCATTGCTGCAATTTTGCCAAAGAATCTGGCAAAATTACAGCAATGCCATTTTGTACTCCCAAGATAGCTAGAATACTCAAACATGGAAACTTTTTATCACTAATCCCATGTAAAGATAGATGAACAACTTGGGGAGAAGGCTGAGGCAATGTCTGTAGCAAAGTGAGCTGTTTACTTGAAATGGTATTGCTCCTCAGATTTAACTTGACGGTAAACGCTAAGTGGTATTTACGTGTTGCAGATTGTGGCCATCTTCTGGACGTAGACTGGGAAACAAAACACGTTCTACAAGTTTGGGGGAGTCTGGAGCCCAGTTTGTATAGGAGACAGCACTTCCATCACTCCAAACAAAGTTGAGTTCACTGAGTATGTCATTTAAGCCAATCCAGGGATCATTTGAAACATCCTTCAAATGGTAAGTGAGAAAAGCTGGAAAAAAGCCAATAGAAAAGATGAACGTGTCATGTCATCACTCAAGACAGGTCATAAACAACTCCTTAAGTATTTTGTTTGTTACAGTCTTGTAAATAGATTTTAATTAGTGTTTGATCAGAAATTTACCCAAGTTTATGATTTCAAGGTTATGCCAAGCCTTTGCCTGTGAAAAGTCTCAAAGAGTGAAAGTATTTGGAACTATGAAGCAAGATTGGAAAGAGGAAAGATAAAAAAAAAAAATAATGTCTGACCACCATGTTATCTGATGAGTTCACTTATTTCAACATTCAGGATGAGCTGATTGAGTGATGGAAATGTATGTATATAGCTATATACAGCTGCAAATGGAAGCCTGGGAACATAGGCAAGGTGAAAATGTGCCTTTCTCTGACATTCTACTCCCGAATTAAGTTGCAGAATATAGGCAATCATTTCAGAGATACAGTAATATATCCCTTTCTGTTTCTGGCAGAAAGACACCATGGGTGCCTTTTCTTTCTCTGTGTCTAAAACTACAAATGCCAGCTCTGGATTTGTTATTTTATGCTAATCGGTACCCTATAAATAATGGGAAGCAGTTTGTGTGGGACAGGAGGATGCGACCCTTAGCATCACTAGCATGACAGGTGGTTCCAGGTCTCCCAAAAACGTTTCATGTCATATAACTTATGTCGAGTCCACATATAAAATACATTTACATACTGTCTCTTTTTGAAACATTCTTCTTTACAGGAAATAACCACTGTATTCAGAGTAAATGCTATCTATTACCTAAAGGCCTGTTGCACTATACCTTGTACTTGTTCATTATGTATGCTCACTAGGTCTCCTCCAAGGCTTATACAATTTCTTCTCGCAGTAGACCAATATTCATAGGAAGAGCCAAAAAATTTGTAACACTAGGGAGAAATGAGTGTGGACTGTTAGTGAATGACAGCAAAAGGAATTTACATTGGAATTACACTAGTTTAAGTAGAAATTAGCCCAACTCAGACCCACAAAGTAATTTTGCAAAATTAACAGGGACTTAGCTCTGGAACCAAGTCAAAACCATTCACAAATTTTAAATTTACTGTGTCTTTTTGTGAGGGACTGAGAAAGTCAAAGCAAAACTCAAGCAACCATTTATAAATCACAGCAGGAGTCTGATGATAATCTAATGTGTTAACTAAATCAGAGATTTTGAGAAGTCATACTCCATCATTAGTAAAGATGAAAGAGCTGACTTTACAAGTAAAGCCCAGCCCAGGGTTTCATGTGGAATCACCTGAACTTTCTGAAAAACATTTTTGACCTAGAGCCTATGGTGAGTGTGCTCTCATATGTGTATTCAGTCTTTTTCATTTTCCAACTCTCTTACTAATGGAAGTGTATGACTCATGAGTTCTTAAAAAGTGCATAGTCATTACATTGCACGTACACATTCACCCTGAAAGGGTTTTGGTAGTTATGAGTGTGCATAGTGTGCCCTATCCATGTTTACAGCTCACCCTCTGCTCTGTGGCACACCAGTAGCACTGTTAGAGAATTGTCTTGGATAGTTTGTGGAAAATAACTCTGACAACTGTAACAAAAACGCAAAAAATGTTTACTGGCATAAACTCCACTGGTGTGAGTATCCATGGGTGCTTTCATAACAATATTGTATGTATTAGAAAATAGAACCTTTGCTTAATAAGCACACCAAGTTTGTCCCATTTGGGAAGAGGCAAGCATTGGATTGAAGTTTGTTTGGAAAAATTTGGCCTTATTTCTGATACATTCCAGCTCAAATGACTGGTTTTACACTATCGCTGGTACTTTCAGTTCAATTCAGTTCCATTTTTTGAAAGTATATACAATGTAGCAGTTTTTCCAATGTATCTGAGATGACCACTTCTCAGGAAAACAAAAACCTGTAAACCCATCATTTTGCAAGAATTGGGCAACTGGTTCAATTTTTAATGCAGCTTTGGATAATTAGTGTCAAAAAGTATCTGAGAGAAAAAAGGCATCTCATATATCTTTAAGTACCTTCCCAAGGACTAATAGCGTTGTGCTTAGGTGGATGTTATCATACCTGATTTTTAAACAAAAGCCAGTCTTCAGGACAGCCTCCAGGAGGTGAAGGTACTGCTGAAGGAAGTGTCGCGTTTTTAAAACTTTTGTGCCTCTCACAGATGTAGCCATTTGAAAAACCACAGCTGACATCATTCCACAAGCCTGAAATCAATTTAAGTGTAGATAATAAGACACTGAATAAGATTGAAATTTGTGGGAAAGTGAACTGACTTCTGTGCTTTTAGGTTTGAAAGCTATCTGCTTGGGAATGTGAGATAACATACTTCAGCCCAACTCTACCTCCCATCATCGCTGCTTGCAGGAGGACTTTGGTCCTGCTGGTACTGTGGGACTAGTGGCCACACAAGATGGCTGATGCGGCAACTCTGTCACCTCTGGGTAGAACCCATCCAAACAGCTTTGTTGCACTGAAACATGCAAGTGCAAAGTAATGCTTTATCAGTGAAAACACTGTAAAGTGTGAAACTCCATATATATTCTATTCCTTTACAAATTATTCTCTAATTATTTTTTGAAAGACCAATTTGCTGTTGATTTGCATAGAACAAAGTTGCCAACCCCCTCGAGTCGCCGAGGAGACCAGCTTCAGTGAAGGTAAGGCCTCACTGGGGAAGGGGATCGCGGCGGACAAGGCCGGTAAAGGGCTCTTTTGAGGGCTCTCGTAGCCGGGAAAAGCGGCTAGCTCCTGTCGGAACCGGCAGCTCGGGGGCGGGCTGCTGACGCGGCGGGGGCGGAGACAACGTCAGGCATGGCAGTTCTAAACGGGCTGCCCCAGCACGCGGGCAGCCAGTGGGCGTCACCCAGGCCCTCACTGCGGCACCGCAGTGGGAAGGGGCGACGAGGACGCAACTTTTCGCAGGTAGGTCACTGAGAGCCCTGCGTCCGAGCTGAGCACAAGCTGGGCAAACGCAAGCAGAGGAACATCGGTGTGCAGGGGCACAGGCTCAGGGCTTGCGGGAAGCTGACGGCAGAGATTCAGCACCTCCCACCACAAGAGAAGAACATGCCCCCAAAACAGTCAAGAGCTGCTGCGAGAAAGAATGTGGGAACTCAGACCGAGCTCCCACGAAAGCATGTGGCTGTGCAGGTTTCGGGCTGCAACGAATGCCGGAGCCTGGCACTGCTCTCACAGGGAGCCAGTGACTCTGCCTGCATACGGTGTGATCAAGTAAATGATCTGCTCAGGCAGGTAGTCGAACTGAAGGAAGAGGTAGAAAGGTTAAGAACTATCAGAGACTGTGAAAACGAAATAGACTGGTGGAGCCATACCCTGAGGCCAAGGCAGCAGGAAGAGGCTCCATTGGAAGTGGTTGATCCCCTTCCCTCCTGTGACCAGGCGGAAGGAGAGAACTTAAGGTATAAGGAGGAGTGGAGTCAGATCCCTCCCCGGAGAGGCAAGCGGAACCTCTCACAGCCCCCCTCACCATCCCAATTGCCCTTGCAGAATAGGTATGGGGCTTTGGAATTCGAAGACCAGGCGATCGAGGATGGAAAGGATGATCCATCCAGTGAGGCGCCCAGTGCTGGGCACTCATCCCGCCCCCTCAGGACTTCCTCAACCAAGAAAGAAAGGAAGGTAATTGTGGTAGGTGACTCCCTTCTGAGGGGAACAGAGGGCCCTATCTGTAGACCGGACCCATCCCACAGGGAAGTCAGCTGCCTCCCTGGGACCAGAATTAAGGACATAAGGAGAAAACTCCCTTCCCTGGTTAAGACATCAGATTACTACCCACTACTGATATTTCAGGTAGGTGGTGATGAGGTAAGTACCAGAAGTCTAAGGGCAATGAAGAATGACTTTAGGGCCCTGGGACGGCTGGTTAAGGGATCGGGAGCACAAAGAGTGTTCTCCTCTATCCCACCATTTGCAGGGGTTGACGAGGGGATAAATAGGAGGAGTCAGGAAATTAACTCCTGGCTCCAAGACTGGTGTATCCGGCAGAACTTTGGTTTTTTTTGATCATGGGCTCATCTACAGGAAACCAGGAAGCCTAACCCGAAGGGGAAGAAAGATCCTGGGACAAGAGCTAGCAGGGCTCATCTATAGGGCTTTAAACTAGGTTTGAAGGGGGATGGGGATGAGACCAGGATTACAAAAGTGGTGCCTGGGAGAAGTGTACCAGTGCTTCTGGATAAAAGTGTTAGCAAGGTCTTGCAGCCTGTCCCAGTGATGGTGGGGGATGGTGAATTGTGTGACAGCAAAGACATGAGGGGTAGTGATAATTTGGTAGCTACAGTAATGTCTGAGTACGATCAGGTGCAAATTAGGGCTTGTCCACCCAAGAAAGTGGCAGGACAATTAGCCCAGCTGAAGTGCATCTATACTAATGCACGCAGCATGGGAAATAAACAGGAGGAGCTGGAGGCTATTGTGCAGCAAGGAAACTATGATATAGTTGCCATCACAGAAACGTGGTGGGAGGACATACACAGGTGGAGTGCTGTAATTGATGGCTACCAAATCTTCAAAAAGGATAGGCAAGGAAGGAGAGGTGGTGGGGTGGCCCTTTATGTTAGAGGCAGTTTTGAACGTCTGGAACTTAACAGTGTGGATGACAACACTGAGTGTGTATGGATAAGAATTAAGGGGAAGGCCAATAAGGCAGACATCGTGATGGGAGTTTGTTATAGACCTCCTAATCAGGATGTAGAAGCCGATGAAGTATTCTATAAGCAGCTGGCAGAGGTCTCACGATCATCTGTCCTTATTCTTGTGGGGGACTTCAACTTCCCAGACGTCTGCTGGAAATACTATGCAGCAGAGAGGGAACAGTCATGGAGGTTCCTGGAGTGTGTGGAAGACAACTTCCTAACACAGCTGGTGAAGGAACCAACTAGGGGAAGTGCCCTACTGGACCTACTGTTTGTTAACAGAGAAGGTCTTGTGGGGGATGTAAAGGTTGGAGGTCGCCTTGGGCAGAGTGATCACGAAATGATAGAATTTTCAATTCTTGATCACGTAAGGCGGGCAGCCAGCAGAACTGCCACCTTGGATTTCCGAAGGGCAGACTTTAGCCTGTTTAGGAGCATGGTCGTGAGTGTCCCTTGGGAGGCAGTTTTGAAGAGCAAAGGTGCCCAGGAAGGCTGGGCATACTTCAAGCAGGTGCTCTTAAAAGCACAGGAGAAGGCCATCCCCTTGTCTCGAAAAACGAGCAGATGGGGAAGACGACCAGCCTGGCTAAATAGAGAACTTTGGCTGGACCTCAGGAAAAAAAGGAAAGTTTACATTCTCTGGAAAAGGGGGTTGGCAATTTATGAGGACTATCAAGATATAACAAAGCTATGTAGGGGGAAAATGAGAAGGGCCAAAGCTCAATCAGAACTCAGCTTGGCCACTGCAGTTAAAGACAATAAGAAGAGATTCTTTGAGTATATCAATAGATAAAGGAAGACTAGGGAAAATGTAGGCCCACTGGTGAATGAGACAGGTGCCCTAGTGGTCGAGGATGCAGAGAAGGCAGAGTTACTGAATGCCTGCTTTTCTTCGGTCTTCACTGCTAAAGATGTCCCTCATGAATCCCACACTCTGAAGGCAAAGGGGAAGGTCTGGAGAGAGGAAGATTTTCCCTCAGTTGAGGAGGACCGTGTCAGAGACCACTTGGCCAAGCTGGACATTCACAAGTCCATGGGCCCTGATGGCATGCATCCGCGAGTGCTGAGAGAGCTGGCGGATGTTATTGCTAGACCACTCTCCATCGTCTTTGAAGGGTCATGGAGAACAGGAGAGGTGCCTGAGGACTGGAGGAAGGCTGACATCACTCCAATCTTCAAAAAAGGCAAGAAGGAGGACCCAGGGAACTACAGACCAGTTAGTCTCACCTCTGTCCCTGGGAAGGTAATGGAGCGACTCATTCTGGATGTCATCTCCAAACACGTTGAGGAACAGGAAGTTATTGGAAGTGGTCAACATGGATTTACCAAGGGTAAATCATGCTTGACCAATCTGATAGCTTACTATGATGTTATAACTGGTTGGCTGGATGAGGGGAGAGTCATGGATGTCATCTACCTTGACTTTAGCAAGGCTTTTGACACTGTCTCCCATGACATCCTCATTAGGAAGCTGAGGAAGTATGGGCTAGATGAGGTGACAGTGAGGTGGATTGAGAGTTGGCTGCGGGACAGAACTCAGAGGGTTGTGATCAGCGGCACAGAGTCTAGTTGGAGGCCTGTAACCAGTGGTGTCCCCCAGGGGTCAATACTCGGTCCAATTTTGTTCAATATATTCATTAATGACCTGGATGAGGGGACAGAGTGTATCCTCAGCAAGTTTGCTGATGATACCAAACTGGGTGGGGTGGCTGACACCCCAGAGGGCCGTGCTGCCATCCAGCGTGACCTGGACAGGCTGGAGAGCTGGGCAGAGAAGAACCTAATGAGGTTCAACAAAAGCAAGTGCAAGGTCCTGCACCTGGGGAGGAAGAATGCTAGGCACCAGTACAGGTTAAGGGTGGACCTGCTGGGAAGTAGCTCGGAGGAGAAGGATCTGGGGGTTGTGGTAGACAGTAAATTATCCATGGCCCAGCAATGTGCCCTTGTCGCCAAAAAGGCCAATGGAATCCTGGGCTGCATAGGGAAGAGTGTGGCCAGTAGGTCGAGGGAGGTCATTCTCCCCCTCTACTCTGCACTGGTGAGGCCACAACTGGAATACTGTGTCCAATTTTGGGCTCCCCAGTTCAAGAGGGACAGGGAACTGCTGGAGCGAGTCCAGCGAAGGGCAACTAAGATGATTGAGGGCTTGGAGCATCTGCCTTATGAAGAAAGGCTGAGAGAGCTGGCACTCTTTAGCCTGGAGAAGAGAAGGCTGAGGGGAGACCTTATTATGGCGTACAAGAAGTATCTAAAGGGTGGGTTGAAGGAGGATGGAGCCAGGCTCTTTTCAATGGTTCCAAGTAACAGGACGAGGGGCAATGGGCACAAGTTAGAATACAGGAAGTTCCGTTCAAATACACGGAAACACTTCTTTATGGTGAGGGTGACAGAGCACTGGCACAGGCTGCCCAGGGAGGTTGTGGAGTCCCCTTCCCTGGAGATTTTCAAGACCCGCCTGGATGCAGTCCTGAGTAATGTGCTCTGGGCAATCCTGCTTTAGCCGGACTAGATGATCTCTAGAGGTCCCTTCCAACTCTGATGATTCTGTGATTCTGTGAAATTGTGCAGCTGAAAAATCAGTGATCAAATAGTCCCTGCATTCCCGATTAAAATTAATTTATTTTCACAGAATCACAGAATTATCAGAGTTGGAAGGGACCTCTAGAGATCATGTAGTCCAACTCTCGTGCTGAAGCAGGATTGCCTAGAGCACATTACATTTTGTTCCTCATTTATGGCTAATATCACCCCTGAAGAAACTTCAGATATAATGACTATACTTTATTATGCATATTTTCTCAAATTGCTTGAAAGAATGGATTAAAGCTGGCAAAATATTATTAATGAACAGGGGAAGAGCAGTACCCATCAAAATATTTTTTTTTAAAAAGTTTTGTAACTCACCATCCTCTTTATTTAAGACCACACAGTTTTCTTGAGCGCGTGCAAAGTTGGGCTCACCCTGGGCCCAAGCTGCATAGTGCACTGGGCTTCCATCCATCCAACTGAAAAAAAAAGAAAAAAAAAAAAAAAAGAAAAAAAAAAGAAAAAAAAAACAAAACCCCACAGCAAAACAGTAGTAGTTTCTCAGATAATGTGCATGGAACAGTTCAGAAAAATCCACCTTAACATGCTAAAAATATTTTTTAAAAAAAATACAGCTGAGTCTGTCTGTAAATTGAGTTTCCATTATAGTTAAAAGGCCTTAGATAATGAAATCCCCGCATGTCAATTCAGAACAAAAATACCTTTATTTTTATCAGACATTATCTATGTATTCATTGTATGTGTATTACCTATAAAAATGCCATTTAAACCAGTGTTTTTACAATGTAGTTAAACCAAGGGAGAACACAGTTTTCAACATGCCATATAACTCTGACTCTGCATATATTTCCCTTTTAGTGGTCCCTCTAGAAGGAACTTTGGCAGTACAAAACTTCTACAACTGCTTTTTATCAATCCTTATGTAGCTTGTTTACCTACCTAAACTGTTGATCAGCATTCTGAATTAATCCTATGAGATATGACTCCAATTTGCCATTTTTTAAGATCTAAAAACAAAAATGTACTTTTAGTTAGTGCTTTCCAATATTTACTAGTTATCTAATATGAAAAAGTGTCATTTTTGTGCTATGGAAGCAAATAGATGAATACACATTGTATAAATGATCAAGTGTAGTCACCAGAGAGGACCTCTGTTGAAGTAAATACCATACAACACATAGTTTTGCTTTATTTTCTTTATTGCTGCTTTCCCACTTTTAGCTGCATTACTGCTATGATCAAAGCTTTCAAAATTGTGTTCCCAATTTAAAAAGAAACGAGGTGGACTTGAGAAAAAAATTAGTATAAAATTTTTTGGTACTATCCTGTTCTTAAACAGCCACGTAATTCCTGTGTCTCAAGCTCTCTGTCCTCTCCTTTCATATCCTTTCCCACACAATCAAAGCAAACATCTGATAGTGTGAAACAGAAAGGAGGTTGTGTGGCTACTTTGGTATAGTCAACCAAACAGGATTACGGCAGAGGTTTGAGGCAACACCCAGGCCATTTTCAGCATGTCCCTGCCACGGCTTTGGCATGCACCTGCCAGAACCATCTCGGGCAACATGTAGACAGTGCCCTTGAAATACGTGAACAGTTTTGGTACTTGTTGCAGGGAAACTAATTTATGAAGTTATTATTATGACGAATTTAGTTCGTCAGTCCCTGACCTGGACCAGGCTAAACCTTTCTTTGAAAAGTTGTTTTGTTCAGCAACGTGATGTGGTATGTGGCCATCAGAGCTATGCTGGCAGTAGCCTCACATCTACACAAACACTGTATTCTAGAGTATGATATTCGGATGAGAGGTAACCACCCTGTCCAAAGGACAGTTTTCTCTGTGTACATCTAATCTGCCTGTTCAGTGCTCCTTATACATATTTGGTCACAGGCACAACTCTATTTAAATTAGAATGTACAAGAATATACCCACCCTAGTAAATGGTAAATTCTTTCGTATTTATTTTCCTAAAGAGAAGCTCTGTTCTGTAGAATAAATATTTTTTCATTGAACATTTAAATCTACTGCTAAAAAAATGTAGTTATGCGACAAGCACATTCTCCTGTACTTCACAAGCAGGGTACATAGGCCATATATTGTATAACATAGCCAAATTTCCTCTTACACATTTCCACAAAAATTTTCTTTCGCTATTATTTCGAATAGTAGCAAGTTCTCCGTGATTGTTTTTGCAGAATGTTCTGGCTTTCTCCATAGAGGTCTTTTCGGTGCTGAAAAAATATTGTTTGTCTCCTTTTATAAACCAGCCGTCTTCTATGACTTCGTACGCTGCAACACAGAAGAGGAATGTCTGTGTTCTTCTCAACTCTTACACAAAGCTGGTGTTGTTACATGATACCACCTTTTAGATAAGAGAAAATATACAGAAGCTTACCGGCAGAAGGGCTCGGAGGTTCTGGTTTCAAGGGTGTCCCTGTAAGGAAATGGGGAAAAAATGAGCATGTAAAATGCTTCACAAATGTTGAGCCAGTATAAGTGTTCAATTAGTGGAAATTATCTTAATGTCTTTCAATTTTTCATATTTTACATATTCAATGCAGAATATATATTTATATAGTGTCTTTGGTGCAGAGAAAAAATGGATGTTCAGGGAATAACCACCTGTAGGCATTACAGGCCTACATCTCTGTCGTGGTAATTTCTGTTAAGTGCATCTTGTACATCCTGAATGTTGCCTAAATTCGGTGGCTGAAGTTAGTCTGAATGACTACTTGTTTCTGAAAGAAAACTCAATAGTGAAAATACTTTACTTCAGTGTTGCACAATAATAAGAGATTCTTTATGGACATTGTCTTGGATTTGAACAAGAAATTCAAATCCTAAGCAAATTTTTGCTTCAAAGTATTTTAAATTTTATCATTATTCATTTGTGAAACTTTTTTTTTTTCTGTGAAACTACTTTGTGAAGAATCACATTTGAATGAAAATCCATCAGTTTTTGAGAAATAATATAAATCAAAAATTTCCACATCACACGGAGCAGGATATTGGGCCAATGTTTCTCTAAACGTGCAAGGCCAAGAGCTATAAAAATATATAAAACAAACATCGCCTTTATAATTTTTTTTCCACTGGAATTCATCATAGTGTTTGTGTTGCTGTATATGTAGTTACATTAAATGAAGTGTGTGACACACATGCTTGGGTGAAAAGAAAGATGTGTCACTTTTTAAAAATAATCTCTTGTATGATTGGTTAAAAGATTTAAAGGGAAAAAAAAAAGTGTGTTCTGGAAGTACAAAGTATTATGACCATTTCAGCATATTTCAGTATGACGTTATGCACTGCTGACTAATGATCGTAATTTCTTTAGGCTATAGTTTCTGTCATTCACACACTAATAATAATTAACAGTATACAACTACTATTGACGCTTTTGCTAATGATTTTTAGTTGTGCTGATCCTGCAGGTGAGGACTTACAAAGGAAGTTACCAGGAAAGGTATCTTCACAACACCTCTTTGAGCTAGGTGTCTATGACTGTTACTCTTTAAGTACGAGAAGCTGAGACAATGTGCCTTGGTTACGATCAGATTATTTTGAATAATTCAGTGGCACAGAAATTATCTTAATTAGAAAAGTATCCCTTTAAACATTAACCCTTACTGCTTCTGGGAAGAAGTCCAGGGAACCACCAAAGCAACACTTCTGTTAGTCGTCTTGGAAGTAAAATGTATAACTCAATACAAAGCTACAATTGATTCCTCTCTTATTTTGCTGAATAGCTTTCTCAACAGTAGTTGCATTTGTAAAAAAAAAAGCAAAAAAAACCCCAAACAAAACCAGAAGTATAAAGATAGCCGATATAGCTACTATTATGAGAGGAAGTTGTGAGCCTGCCCGTTGTCTTAAAGTGTATAAATTTTGAAGCTTGGATTACCATTTTTTCATTACAGCAAGCCTGTAGTCATAGGAATTTCTTTACATGTCATCTTACAAAAAGAATGATTCCAGTATGCTGGTAGTCTTGTTTAAATTAGGTTAGGTGACTAATGTGTCCTTGTGTAGCGTTCTAGCTACACCTGAGTGGAGGAGTGAAGTTTCACTTCACAAAGGATATTGAAATTTAAAGTTACCTTTTTTTTCAAATTGTAATCCTCTCTTTCTCCCTTTCTGCCCCTTAGCCCCCAACTTGGAAATTCCCTTCAAGTAAAAGTTCCAAGAAACATACAGTTTTATGTCAGTCAAAGCTTCTGTTTTGACAAAAAAATGTGAATTTTGCCAGATAAGCCTTTGGGTTTGCTTTCACTTTATTTTCCATGAGTCTATAATTACATAAACAAGTATATTTTCAGTAAAGCTTATTATGTAGTATATTTTTTAAAATAAAACAAACAAAAAAATCACAGTTGAAACATTGTATTCTGAAAGTATTTCTTTGTCTTGACATATTTTTACTTATGCAAAATTCCTGAGAAATCAACCAAATTTTCTACCAGCATGTACTTGGCAGAACTTCCTGTTTTGATAGAATGGGATTCAGCTTAAATTTCTTCCTAGTGTGAGTTTAGAGTAAAAACTAACCTACCTTTCTTTATTTCACAAATCCAGTTATGACTGTATTCACAGTGCACCTTAATCCACGACGTGGAAGACATTTCACCGATTGCTCCACAATATTCAAACGCGCTATTGTAAAAATAATGATTTGCCTTATAATTCACCTACAGAAGAAACACAGCTTTGGTTTTTATTCTTATCAATCAGTTGAAAAAAAGTGGTACTCTGGAAGGAAAGAGGAGTAGCACTGAAGTTCTAAACCACTCCTTACTTTCCTCCTATGGCTGTGCAGTCTGTGTGAGCTATTAAAGCAACACAGTCATTCCGCAAGAAAAAAGAAAGGCTCTGGGTTTACATAGCATTTAATAAACTTCAGCAGTCCCATGAAAACTGGAATCAAATGAGGTTATAAATGAAGAGCAGGGGAAAGGAACGTGGCAATATATCACCAGAGACTAATAAAAATCAGGAGAGACCTCTCATATATTTGCCACTCAGATAATTGCCTCTGTAGCTGTAATTCCATGTTACCACTGTTACACATATTCCATGTTACCACTGTCGTCATGGTATAACCTCAGAGTTTATTGGCTTTTTTCTTTTCCAAACCGGTATGAAGAATAATGATTTAGAGTTACCCAGTGGCAAGGTAGACATTTCGGGGAATTCTTATATAACTTTCATCCACAGCGGTCATGGAAACAGCTCCAACAGAGAAAAAGTCAGAACAGAAAGAAACCAGCAAGGTCAAACTCTCACCGGCGATCCGTCACTCCAGTAAAGCCCACCATCAGGATCCAAACACTGCAAACCTATCCAGAAAGGCTGAGATGATGGTGATTTTTTTCTAGAGTGTGAAAAAATGAATAATGGAAGAAGAAGATGTATGTGGTTAGCTTTGCTAAATTTTGCAATGGGACAGTAGCTCTCACACTTATTGAAGACTTCAAATACAGTAGAAATTTTAAAAATAAAAAAAGTGCTGTTGGTCAGCAAACTCCCATTAGCAAGTCAGTGAGGTTTACACCTTAAAATTTTCTGCTATGCAAATGATTGTGTTGAAAACATGGTGCATTCCTCATTGATGTTGTGATTATAGTGTTCTTTGAGAAATAAAATGTTCAGGTTAGCTGGAAGTCACAATTTAGTTTCAAAATGGTTCACTGAAAAAACTGAGTCTGAAGGAGAAGCATTCAACCAATTCGGTTGTTGGGTTGTTTTTTTTCAATTTAAAAGATTTGCAGATGATGACAAATTTTAAGAACTCCAAAAAAGTCTTTGAAAATGGTACCCATATGAAACATTTTCTCAGTTCATTTTCTTATGACTGTGATGATAAACAGATACAGATTTTCAACTAATAATCTCAGTATCAACTCAAGAATATTATAATTTATTCTGATATAACCTATTGTTACACCAAAATATCAATTATTAGATTTTTTTTTTACTCACGTTAAGTTTGCTATCATCGTTTGCTCTTCTTCATTTCTAATGGCAGCCAGGTCTCCTCCTATTTCTCTGCAGAAATCTCGGGCTTCAAACCATGTTTTCTTTTGGTTTTCTTCTCTCACAAAAACCTATGAATACAGGTAGAACACTATGTTTACAGCATGTCAAAAATAAGTCTGCTGACTGCCTTATATAAGCAAAATAGGAAAACATTATATTAAAAATATACGTAATGTGGATTAAAGAGTATGCTAATTGGATAACCTTACATATCACTGATAGAGTGATAACTGAAGTGATTTCCATGAATAGTTGTGTAAAAGCTTGCTACATTTGTGCAATAATGTGCCATTCTCTGAAGTATAGATGCCCTACCTATTTGGTGCTCTTCTGTCTCATGAGTAGGCTTATCAAAAGATAAAAAACAGAACTTACTCTGAAGCATGAATTAGTGCTATTGCTTGTATCCCAACCCAAGGGACATCTGGAATCAGAAACGGTGTCAGGAGCAAGAGGAAGAGTGACTTTTTCAGCTAGTTTTTTGCAGAGAAATTTTGCCTTTATTTCACAGTTCTGAACATCCCATAGTCCAGCGGCATTTCCAGTCCTTAGGGCAACACAACCGGCTTTGTTCCCTTTGTGGGATATAAAAGAAAATTGAAATGTGTTTTAAAGTGGTTCCCTTGACATTTTTACAGTTCATGTGATTCATTTACAAAAGACTGTGAAATATTAAGTGTAGTGTCTGCTCAAAGGAGGAGCGCTGTAAAAAGTGGAAACCAGCAAGTGGAGTCCATCATCTTGCCTCCCCTTTGCAGAGCTTTACAAGTGCACGAACAACCCTTGCGTGCCTCTTTCCTACGCCACTCACTGCAAAGATTTGGCAGCCCATTGCCCAGGCTGGAAGGGGTTTCACCCTTTACGCTCAGTTTGGTTTTGCTGTTGTAAGCAATGAGGAGCCAGAAAAGGAATATGTTCATGGCATCATGGAAAATCATAGAGTCATTTAGGTTGGAAAAGACCTTTAGAATCATCAAGTCCAACCACTAACCTAACACTGCCAAGTCCATTACTAAACCATATTCCTAAGCACCACAGCTACATGTCTTTTAAATACCTCCAGGGATAGTGACTCCACCACTGCCCTGGGCAGCCTGTTCCGATGCTTGACAACTCTTCCAGTGCATAATTTTTTCCTGATATCCAGTCTAAACCTTTCCTGGCGCAACTTGAGGCCATTTTGCCTCATCCTATTGCTTCTTACTTGGGAGAAGAGACTGACCCCCACCTTATTACAACCTCCTTTCGGGGAGTTGTTGAGACCAATAAGGTCTTCCTTCAGCCTCCTTTTCACCAGGCTAAACAACCCCAGTTCCTTCAGCCGCTCCTTATCAGACTTGCGCTCCGGACCCCTCACCATCTTTGTTGTCCTTCTCTGGACATGCTTCAGAACCTCAATGTGTTTCTTGCAATGAGGGGCCCAAAACTGAACACAGTATTCGAGGTGGTGCCTCACCAGTGCCATGTACATGTATGAAAGATACTCTTATTTCAAAGGTAGAATGTTCATAAGTGCAAAGTTGGGAAACAGTTTAGAATTACAACACAGAAAGTTCCTCAGTAGCATAAATTTACTCCAGTGGCAAAGTACCAGGCATTGCTGCATTCCAGTTTGTGTACAGAACACCTTCTCCAGTCACCCACTTGAACATCCCTTGCTCTTCCATGTCTGAGAGACCAATCCAAAAATACTTCTCAGAGCTCAGACCAATGAGGCTGGTCAGGTAGGCTTGCTCATATCTGCAATGACAGGAGTTGGATGGGTATTAAGCCTCGCTTTCCCTTAATATGCCATTTCTTAGCATCCTAAACTACACCAGACTAGAACGAATGGAGTGTCCATTAGGTTTCCTTTTATGTGGAAATATGCTGCTTAACTGGGTACCAGATGGACTAGCTTCAATAGCAGGTGAAGCCGTGCTATACTGAAAAATGGCTCCTTACAGACCAGAAGCAGCTGTGGTCTGTTCTTTCCGAGTAAAGTACAGGAAAACATGAATGTGTAAAGTATATTTAGTTAGAAAAGACATACTGTATTTATTGATTAATTTTTCTCCAGAAAAAGGAAATCCTGTTTTTCTGGTTTCACATTTTTTTTCCATCAAGTTCTCACCTATTTTATAAAATCCCAATATTATTGCATCAGATGATACACAGTTTTTAAACTCTTTTCATACCTGTCTCCTATACTTGTTAAATAACCGCTGCTCCTTTCACAGGTTTTCTTTGCTTCTGAAAACGTTACAGAGGTATGTCCAACCAAGTAGCAGTAAAAACCATGTCTTCCCCAGCCCTGTCAAGAACATGTGAATATATTTGCAGTAAACAGAGCATATTTTATAGTGCTTGAACTTCAGTGTATACTCTTATATCAACATATTTTTAATATAACCTACTGCAATAATGTATTAATTTGAATTCCGGTGGACCAATGGAAATTAAGCTCAGTAAACATCCAGAAAGAAGAGACTTAATGCATATGAGTCCCCCTTTTTTGACAATTAGTTACTGATAATATTTAGCTGATAAAAAAGTCAGAGGCACACAGAATGGAAGTGGATGAATAAAACCCTTCCTTGCTCAGAGCCAGAGAGTAGTCTGAGTAGTAGTGAGATGCTGACTCAAGTTTCCTGGTGTTTCTAGGCTAAAAGAACAGTAACTCGGCTAATTAATTGCTTTAACTCATCAGCTAACCTAAAAAGTCTGGCTGAAGAGGTAGCATAAAAAGCAAAATCCTCAAAACTACAGCTGAATTCCAAGTCACCTTTCCCTTCTACACCAGCTCAAGATTTGCTTGCTGCAAAGAAAGCAAATTTTCTTGCACCCAAGAAAGTTAATAAACTCTGTGTTCAGTATTTGGCTGCTGCCTAGTTCCAGGCCTCAGCTCTGTTCCCTATAATGGGTTGTGGGAAATGTTACTAAATACAGAACAGTAGTAAATAGGAAAGTAAAAAGAGAGAAGAAGAAAAGAAAAAAAAAAAAAAAAAGGCAGTGGGATACAATAACTTGTTCAAAACAAATTCACTCATAAAAGCAATTTGATTGGTTTGATTTGGCTTCAGTAGCGAGTTTTGTTGTCATCTTGCGTCATGTCACATAGTCCAGAAATGATTCCCAGTCTGTACTACGTCTTAGATAACCACAGGTGGCTGTAGAACAATATCACGACTATGCAGAAAACCACAGTAATGGCTTTAGCCTCTTTCACAGGCAGTTCTGAGAGATAATGGGCCTGACTCATATTGACTAAAAATTTTTCAAAATAACTTTATTTTAAATAAGGGAATGTAGTGAAAATTATCACCCTGAATTTGATATACAATCACACTCGTTAGGAAAAAAAAAATAGTTTTAATGTCAAGTGCAGCTTGTGAAAACAATGGATTTTTACTGACCAGATTCTTGGCTGCACTTTCTTCTTACCTTCAGGCAGTCAGGATCTGTCTTTGCTGTCCCAGAAACTCCTTGCAGCGCGTCTTTTCTGCAGATGTAACCAAACTTTCTGTCACAGGCACTGTCTGCCCAGTATCCATCCTAGATGAAGTTTGGGAAGAGGTGAAAAACAGTGAAGCAGAACCTGTTCCCTTTAGAAATGTTACTGGTTATTTTTTTTTAAAAAATATTGGTTCAATGAGACAACAAAGATCTGTACTTTGTAATGAATTTCAAGTACTTGTGCTCAATTTTGAGGTTATGTTAAGCTAACTAAGTGTCACAGGCAGACTGTTAAGCTTTGCATGGCATATAATTTGCACTCACAGATATGAACATTTATCTAGTTATCTCTAATTTAATTTTAAATTTAATTTAGAGCAACCATCTTTCTGAGTGCTCAGATACCATTCCCTGTTTTGTTTCTAAGTTGCGTTCATAAAACCCCTAGAAATAGAAACAAAAATCAAATTGTATAGTACTACACAAATGTGGAATGATTCTACCTCTCCTGCCATAATGACGCAATCCTCTTGCCCATTGATTGCATGGGTTGGTTCTCCAGGCAACCATTTGGTGTATGTCACAGGCGTCCCATCACTCCACTCAAAGTACATTTGAGTGTTGAGATCATTCAGACCAATCCACAGCTCATCCACAGCTTCTAAGAACAGAAATTCTCTTGTGTTAGTACCCAAGTTGAAACAGTTCGTAGGAGCAAGATTTTATGGACGTGAGCTGAAATTGCCATGTTACAATATAAATTCATCTAGATTAAATGACAGTGGAGTTTATTTTAGGATCTAATTCACATTCTTCTTTCAAGAAGTTAAGAAATGAGATACCAGCAGGAAATGAGATTCCTTAGCTTTATCAGTAAAAGTCCATTACTGTATCTACAGCTACAAGGTGTCTGAGGCAGATAATCCACCCGGATACTGCAATAACTAGAGCCGTCATTTCCTCCAAGTGATTTCATGCAGCGAAAAACAAACGAAAATCAAAATGAAAAGAATGAAAAAGAAAATGAAGAGAGCACTGATGGTTCCTCTTGTGTTTTTTTGGTGTTTGTTTTTTTTTAACCTGTGGGCATCCCTATAAATATTCATATCAAGCAAATAAGATTTTTTTTCTAAAATCCTATGATTTATAATAATATAATTTTCCATTGGTACCAAACACTGCCCTGTAGAAATACTCACTGTAGCCAAGCTGAGACAGTATGAAGCCGTGCTCCTCGGGGTTGTGGATACTGGCCAGATTGCCATTGCTCTGATTGCAGGAAATTAGGGCTTCTCTCCATACTCTGGGCTCTCTGTGAACCATGTAACAGTGATCTCTGTAGGGCAACCATCCTTCTGGGCATTTAACAGGCTCTGCATGCCCTCAAAATCAAAAGATATTTCAAGTTTTTAAACAGTTCAAACTGAAGTCTAGAATAACTGCAATTACATATGAAATCAGTTAATTAACTAATTAGAATGAAAATGGAGTGATGACAGATAAGCAGTACTTCTATTCATTGCTCATACATGTTAAACATTTTAGTTTATTTGCTGTTGCACGCTGTACTTTTCCAGAAAACATAATGCATTTAAACAAAATAATGGAGCCAGTGGTAACTGGGTTTTCACCAGTGTGAAATACTCGCTTTTGGACAGAGGAATGTTTTGGAATTCCGTGTATAGTGTTTTCACACAATATACACCACGTTTAGCATATTTCAGAAAGGTATTATTACTGCAGCACAAGTAATTCTCTGCACACGTGGCTTTCCATACTAAGTCTCATTAAATAAATTGGAGAAAAGCAGAGCAGTAAAGTTGTCTGAAGGAACTTGCTCTTTTTTTGCCATCTTTCTAGGTTACGGCAGTCCCACTCGGAAGGTGGTTTGAACCCATTGGTGCCATCTTTCCCAGCCTGTGTGTTTTCATTAGAATGCACTGCAGGAAGGGTGAGGCATCTCAAACACTATTTCCATGTCCATACAGTCCGTGATATTTTTGTGATACTGTATGGTTTAGACGGGTGCCTCTGGAACCGTGAATAATAACATGAAATACAAATTGCTTGTTTTGTTACTGGGTTCCAGGAACATTTACAGCATTTAAATATATTTGGCCAAAGAAATAACAGTATGCTTTGTTGTGCGCCACTCATCAAAGCAGAACAAATGGCAATGCTTTTTTTTTAAAATTTTAAATAGCTGTGAAATTTCATTTTATTGACACAAATTCTGTCTTTATCAAAAAGGTTTTTATTTTCTTGACATACCTGATGGAAGAATGAAAGGATCTGGTAAGGAGTTTTCCTTTTTACAGATATAGCCAACTTTCAGCTCACACGGCTGGTTTTCCCATTTAGCATCCCTTCTGGGATTTAGTACTGCACAGAATTTCCCAGGCTCAGGCTCAGGGCTTCCTTCATAGAATAAAAACCAAATTATTTTTCTGTAGCACAGGTTTTATGTCAGCAGCTGAAAGAACAATTTACTTTCAGGCTTTTCAAGTGTCAATTATGGGCTCATAACTTCATTGCTACAGTTATTTTTCTACCAGAGATAAGGAAATGTAATTTAAAAGTACCCATCGAAACGTTTCTTTAGATGCTTGTTGCATAATTCACACTTTCTGCCATACTTGATTGCAGAATCGCGGTGTCAAAAATAAGACGTTCCTATAAGTTTTATGAAAATTGTTGGCTTGCACAGAAGAGAGGCTAAACTTTGAGCCCGCGCTGATGGAAAGGCTGCAGCGAGTCTTTTCCTTGCCCCCTCCCCCCCCCCCCAACCTGTTTAATCCGCCTGTGCATAGGGGTCAGCCATACATCTGCTGAGGAATATGTAGCTCACAACCAGTTGCAGAATAAATTATGTTGTTGCCCAGTCAGTAGATGCGGGACTGAGACGTTGGAGGGGTTCCTGGTGCCGCTACAGTCGCAATGCCGTACACAGACTGTAGGAAATCAGAGTTCATAGTTTCACAGCTCATAAAGTGTCTAGTTTTATACACAATTTGTGGCCAGGACCCAGTTATAATAGGACTAAGTAATGAGCTTAAAACACTCCATTACATTCATGAAATCAGAGGACAGTTTGAGGTAATATCTTTGGGCAGGAACACAGCAAGGCAGCATCTTAACATAGTTCATATTCAGACAAGGAATTTTACAGATGTGAAGAGAGAAGAGTGTTCTTCAGAGTAAGAACCATCAGCTGCTCACAATAAAAAGAAAATCTGAAACCTGAAAATCAGAGTTCTAGCTCTGTATTGTAGAGCTAAACCAAGCTCAGTAAATGAATATTATTTGTTACAAAAATGAGACAAAAGCAAAATGCCACCGATCTGTGGGATATGTCGTCCAGCAGTTGCGTACGGAGTGGTGGGAACCTAGACTGGGCAAAGCTTGACAGGGTAGGCTTCCACTTTATAGGCGTGTGTTATACGGCTTCGAGTTTCTAGAGCTGTGTTTAGCAGAGCACAAAAATAGTAATATGGAATTCCTAAAATAAAATATAAGGCACATCATTTGGATGAGGCATACCAAACCACATGTGAAAACAAATTTCCTCATTTCTGCAATGCCCTTGCAGGGGAGCCTTTCCTTTCTTCGCCAGGTTCTGGTCCAGCAGCTTTCAGTGGTGTGCTGGAACAAAAAAGTTCCACTCAGACCCTTTGGAAAGGTCCTTTCTGCATGTCCCTTCAGCAACTTGGCTGCAGATTTGCTCCTTGCTGCAAATGGAGCCTCCTCACATGCCCTCACACTTGCTCTGTGTCTCTCCTCTGCAACCAGCCCACCAGGAGGTTGTCCAGGACCACTGTCCTTGGGGAATGGGCAGTGTTTTTGTCTTCTCAGAAAGGTCCACAGTGTGAGAACTTTTTTTTTTTTTATCTTCCCTCAAAAAGTGCAACTTATTTTTCAGGAAACTGGAAATGTGTAGATTAACTCATCGTAATAGCCACCATGTGGGGATACAGGAACTCCAATGGCGTGGGCTGCTTGGCATGAGAGCCAGCTGCTGTTCTTCTCTGCAAGGCTTAAGGAGTTTGACCAGCTCAGCAGAAGGTTGAAAACCCTCTACCAGACTCGGTGACTCTGGGCTTTCTCTTCATCCTCTGTGCCAGATAAAAACAGGTGGCACCTCTGAGACTTGGGGAAGGCCAAAAGACGGAATATGTGTGCATTCATTCAGCAAGCAAACATTCAGCATTTGCTGCAACCAGCTGTCGCCATGACAATTATTAAGTGACATTCATAGATAAACTACCAATGCTGTGAACACTATTTACTGTCTCTCTTGAATGTTAAAGAGGAGACAAGGAAAAGGGGAAAGCATAAAAAGTGAAGGGGAAGACTTTGCAAGACTGATGCTCACTGACAGCTGAGTCCTTGCGGGATGCGGGGTCTGATAACCCTTGTGACAACAGAAGAGACACAGAGGTTTTAACTGACTTGAAGGCATTCCTAGCATGCTACAGCTCAACTAGTGCTTTTCACTTTATCTGCTTCTGATAGGAGATGAGTTTATTTAACTCTTCTGCTTGAAACTCCTTGTGATATTACCAGTGAAGAAAAGCATCGTTTTCAGCTTTTTAATCTCACGTGTCTCATAAGCCTTTCAATCTGTTTCCTTGTGTTCATAGGGGATACTACAGGAAAGTAATTAATATGCATTCATCATTCTGTCAGGAAAGATTAATTCCAAAAACTGCTAAAAAAATGATTACTACCTTGTGCCCAGTTAAAATATCTGAAGGGAATGCCACCGCTCCACTGCCAGCCGCTGTTGAGGTTCAGGCTGTTAAGCCCAATCCAGAGAGACGATCTCTTGCTGTCAATCAAATCTAGGTAACCAAAAGAATTGAATTCTAATGAGATTTGTTTGGAAATGCTCTGCATGTTCAAAGTTTGGAGGAAGATAAAAAATGTCTGCTTAGTGATTTCTAAGTTCAGTACAGAATCCATGTTTACTGGTAATAAAATCAGAGAGTTTATTCTGTAGTTAAAGGGTAGAGAATGACAAAAGATTATTTTGCGTATTACTTTATCTGAACTTAATGTTATTCTACAGTTGTATGTAAGCAATAAGGTTTGAAAACAGAAACACTGAACTTCTATGTTACAAGCTTGCTTGAGTGTGGTACAGTTGATACAGGGCCTTAGTTCTAGCGACTCCATGAATTGAGAAAGTCTTTGGATTTTTAGTAGTGTTTTGTATAAAATTTGTATGGTATTTCGAAAAGTCTATTTCATTAAACATATGTGAAGAATACTGATTTTTTAACACAAAAATCATATAATGACTGCCTCCTATAATGACTTTCCTTCTTGTAAGGTCCATTTCTGGGACCTTTCTGGTGTTTTCTGAGCTTGAGCCAACTTTTACTTAGTTAGCTGGAAATTCTTAATTTTCTTCAAAAAAAAAAAAAGAAATAATTTAAAGTGTCAATTACAGAACTTACAAAAGTTCCACCTATAAAAAGCTTAATTTACAGTAATTGTGCTATTTCTCTAGCAGTACATGTATTCATTGAAACGTGATTAAAGCACCGAAACATTTGTAATCAGTAAAAAAAACTATTAGACGCTCTTTTTACAGAGTCTTGCTTATTCATTTACCTCTTAGGTATATTTGTTCGTGTATCTCTGTGACACTTAATAATTCTGCATTCTGCTGCTGGCAGCTCTTCCTTGCTTGGTGCCACGTGAGAGCTGACTGGTAGTTTATCTGGTAGTAGGTTCCTGTCAAGGGATCTGTACTCCAAAATCTGTCATTGTCTGTGTGAGAGAAAGGACATTTAGTATTGCAGTTTGTTATAAACACCTCACACAAAATGTTATGAGATAATTTAACTGCAAGCTTACTTTTGAAATGAGATTCGGGAGCAAATAAGGCTTGAAGCCCCCAAACCCATATTCTTCTGTTAACTTGTTCTTTGTTAAGTAAAAGAGACTTTACCGTTGACATCAGTAGAGATGGGACTTTCATCCTATATTTTCAGCTTCCCCTGTCAAATCTGATAATCTCAAGGTGAAAAAACCCAAAACTGCTCTTTGGTCATTATCTACTCTGTAAACCAGTTCAGCAGCCTATAGGCTATGCCTGCATTAATTCTTGGCTAAAATAGAATTGAAATGCAAATATTTCCAATGATGGGAACTTTGCTTTTCAAGATATGCCATTGTTAATTATATTTGCAACACTACAGGCATGGGGAAGAGTGGCTGGAAAGCTGTCAGGCAGAAAAGGACCTGGGGGTGCTGATCAACAGCCGACTGAATACAAGCCAGCAGTGCACCCAGGTGGCCCAGAAGGCCAACGGCATCCTGGCTTGTATCAGGAATAGTGTGGCCAGCAGGACTAGGGAAGTGATCGTCCCCCTGTACTCAGCACTGGTGAGGCCCCACCTCGAATACCATGTTCGGTTTGGGGCCCCTCACTACAAGAAAGACATTGAGGTGCTGGAGCGTGTCCAAAGAAGAGCAACAAAGCTGGTGAGGGGTCTGGAGCACAAGTCTTCTGAGGAACGGCTGAGGGAACTGGGGTTGTTTAGCCTGGAGAAAAGGAGGATGAGGGGAGACTTTATCACTCTCTACAACAACCTGAAAGGAGGTTGTAGTAAGGTGGGGGTCGGTCCTGTGTTTTACTTCTCCCAAGTAACAAGTGATAGGATGAGACAAAATGGCCTTAAGGTGCACCAGGGGAGGTTTAGATTGGATATTAGGAAAAATTTCTTCACTGGAAGGGTTGTCAAGCATCAGAACAGACTGCCCAGGGAAATGGTGGAGTCCTCATTCCTGGAGGAATTTAAAAGTTGTGTAGCTGTGGTGCTTAGGGACATGGTTTTGTGATGGATTTGGCTGTTAGCTTAACAGCTGGACTCGAAGATCTTAAAGGTCTTTTCCAACTTAAATGATTCTATGACTTTTTAAACTGTATTCCTTATTTCTAGTCTGCATGTGTTTAAGGTAATTGAAATTTAGAAATTGTCTTGTGAGAGTCCACTGTTAGCAAAACTGTTTTTCTGGACAAGTGCTAATAAGCTGTGATTACAACTTCCTCTAACTTCTCTTCTCTTGAGGAAAAGATATTGAATTTCTTGAACTATTCACTAGAATAAATGTTTTCTATTTTTATTGTGTTTCTTTATTGCTGATTCACTTCAGATTTTTAACATTCTTTTTTAATTGGATTCAGACATTAGTGATAGTGTCCTAACAATTTTATAATGCCAAATACTTCATGTTTGCCAGTTTATACAGTGAGGATTTTCTGGGATTTTTCAAGCTGCTGCGTGCAATATTGCACTAGGAAATAGTTGTCAGTAATATCAGTGAAAACGGTGGTGGCATTTGGTGGTTGATAATGAGCTGAACCCAGTTTCCCGGTGCAATACTCCTATCAAAATGACAAATAGTGTGTCGGTGGTATAGCACTTAAAAAACAGGTCTGAAGCAGCTTTTTTAATATCTTCATTAACACCGTATTTTGGTGTCCTTCATCCCGCACTCAGATGGACATACATTTATCTGTTCAGATAACACTATCTTGTAATGTTATCTGAAATGTTTCAGATAACACTATCTTGTAATGTCACTGAAACATTACAAGGGAAAGGCTAACGATGCTGCTATTTCGGTAAGACCTTTGAGACGATCTTCTTATTTTGTTTTTCGGAAAACAAACTGCATCGTCCTGTGCTTGTAGACCAATCTTGTTAGACAGAACAGGGATTTGCATGGGTAGAAAAGGTGGTACTACTGTTACCACAAATAACAGTGAAGCACAGAGAATTAGGCTGTGAGTAGCATCTCAATTTTCAGATGACTTTATGCTGAATGCAGTCATATTTAAAGCGTACTCATCTTTTCCTGGGTAGTAGCTACTGATGGACACGGTCAGACAACTTCCAGCCCGACTGTAGACTCATAGGAAACATTTTTGTTTCTTCTGTAAGGAACGTTACAGCACGGCAGAGACCTTTTTGAGTAAAATACAGTCATTATGAGGTTTTTCCCTTCCGTGTTAGTAACGTCACAGCATTGATGTATTTCCCTAATAGCGTTGTGTCATAGCATCTGTGTCAGCATTTGGGACTTACTGCCAGTTGGACAGAACCCATACAAATGGTCCGCGTCAAAGTCGGGGGTTGTGGCACACCAGAGCAAGCCGTCTGACCTGCCGGCAGCTGTGCACCCAGCGTGCCATTTCCCGCTCAGCCGGAAGGGGAAGACACACGGAGCTCCGTTGGCGTTTCCTAACAGTGTAAACAAATCTGAGGAGGAAAAAAGGAAATTATAACATAGGTACAGGAATCTCAGGGACCCAGTTCTCTACCTAAATGTACACTCTGTACGAGTATGTGGAGAAAGTGTTGCAAGTGTTACACCAGTGTAACTGGGGACCTACTGTCACCAGCAGTGTCTTCCAAGGAAGGTCTGGGTAGGTCTTGCAATTTACCATTTATTTATGATGTTGTCAGCTGTAATGGCTGGAAACAGAGCAGTTTCATACTGTGGTCAAGAACTATGAGAAAACTGTAGTGATTTTTGTCTCATATATTTAAGAATAATTTTCTTAAAATAGGATTATTTTGTTTTTCATGTAGCTTAACTTTCAAATCATTCACTAAAAATAAATCATTGATTTAACTGTTAAAAATTGTGGGTTTTTTTGTCATCTGAAATCTTTTAGAGGAACTGAATGGTAGTGTGCATGGAATTATTTCCTTATATTCACTTCCTTATATTCACTATAGGAGTATTAAACTTAAAGATTTTTGCCTTTAATCCAAAAGTACTAATAGAATTTCACTAGTATACAGTTAAATAAAGCACTGTGATTAAAGCTAGCAATTAAAAATAGCCTATGTCCACCATTTGCTTTAAAAGTAAAGAAAAAAGTGCCCATTTTGCACATACTACATTGTCTCTGAAGCTAAGAACCCATACGTCTTCAGGATGGGGGAACACACGCCTGAGTATGAGAAGGAATCATCTTCCAGTCCAACATCACCTGAGGTGGAACAGCTGATGTTAGACCAAGGGGAGCAGAAATCAAAGGACCCTATCCGTGAGGCAAACAAGACACTGCCAGGATTAACCTTTAAACTTTACCTTCATGGCCTTTAGAACACAAATCATCCATGGTTCCGTAGATCTTCCATGTATTCATCATCGCTGATCCGGTGTTCAGCATGATATTGTCTTCTTTTCTTTTGCCAGCACTGAGAAATAAATCTTCCCCTTGGATTGCCAAGCTTGCATTCCTGCACTCCCATTTCTGGAGCTCACTTTTCTTGTTGCAGGGGTACAAGGAAATTTTAGCCTGCTTTTGCTTGTGGGGCACTCCCAAACATTGTGCAAATGCCACGCTCATCACCTGGTGATCAGACACCCACCTGAATTTTTGTAACTCAGCGTTTTTGTTGCAAGCGGCTGTTGTGACTGCATGAGAACTCTGAGCAAATAAACAGAGCTTAGTATCCTCATTGTGTATTAAAAATATTTCATTGTCTGTAAAACAAAATAATCAGAATTAATGTATTTATGGTGAGCGCATGATGAGGGGAGCTTGTGAGGAAAGAAATGTGCTGTTGATTCCATGTTGATGTGACTCACACCAGGAGACTGTAAATCTGAGTCACTTTTGCAAAGATCAAACAGCATTTTCAAGACTTTCATTTCCTTTTGGGAAGGAAAAATAAGTACAGCTCATGTAAATACAATAAAGGGGAATAAGAGCACATAAAATACATTATGACAGCTTCAAAAATGTCATCTCTATAATGGAATTTTCATCAGCATAGTAGATTTTATTTTTCTAAATCCCTCCCGAAATACACATTTCTTTCAAGATTTCCAAAAGAGACCTTACTGAAGATTTGGAAGATTTGCCATCACTTCATGCATTGTAAATTTAGCTCACGTTACATATCTCTCCTCTCCGCAGGGTTGCATTTGTACTTAATACACTTAGTGAGTGAGTCTTCTCTTGCTCCTTTTGTAATTGGCATGTTCTGTTATAGTTTGGGGTATTTTTAGAATGAAAAACCGTGGAACAGTGACTTGTTATCTTGCCTTCTTCCAGTATCGTCTCATTAGTACGTCTGTCATAAGCAGTCAACATAATTCACACAACCAACTCACAAATGTTCTCACAAGAACCAACGCCAGGCAGTACATAGAGATAAAGATGCGATGGGTGTGTGCCTGTGCATTGTTATGGAAAGACAATATGTGAATGCTAAACATGTTAATTAACACTCCCAAAAGCTTATAGGGAGCCTAATTTAGTAATCCATCGAGACAAGTAGGTCCTGCTGGGAGGAGCTGCCCAGTGCTGCAGTTCTACTGCCAACATGTAAAGCAGGTCAGTCAGTGCTGGGCATTGCCCTGTGAACACAGCTGCCTGCTTTTCCAAATGTCGAGTAGCACACAGCTCCCACTGGCTTTGGGCTGTGAGGGAGTGAAATTTGGGCTATAAGGAATATTCTAGGACCTATGGGACCGGAGGGCAAGGCTTTGCCCTTCAGTTCTCTGTGCCTCAAATCCCCACCTGGAAACAGATGTAGCCATCGCCCCCGTATCCATCTGAGAGAATAGCCATTTAAGGGACAGTGAGATACTGTTCCAAACACTACAGTAAACTTGTAGGACAAGGGTGGGATGTTCAGGCACAGCCGATGTTGAGTAGTGAACAGAGCAGAAAGTGTCTGGGAAATTCTGGGAAGCTATGACAGGAAGAATAGTTCTTGTTAGGATATCTGCATTTAATGCTTGAGCTCTCCCAAGAAGGCCCTGTATTACTTTGACCAGCTTAGTAATCTATGGAATTTTCACTTCTTCAGATCTAAATTTGTAGTGAAGACCTAGTTTCTTCTTTCCTTGTCCATTTAGACAGAAGGTTTTAAATCTTATTAGATCTTTTATTTCTTACTGCTAACTAAGTGCTTCATGTAGTGCCCTAAGTTTCAGCTATCGCCCCTCGTAGTATTTTTGTGTCTAATAATACGAGTTCTCACTAGGAACTGTGAGGTTCGTTCTTGGGCTGTAATGTGGGTTTGGGTCCCAGCTCACAGAGGAGAGGGGAGACCCCCTTTTTGCACAGGCTAATGCTGGCACAGCTCACGCGGCACGGTGTCTGCTTTCCAAAGCTGTGATTTGCACCCCACTCCTCTAATCTAACGATAAAGCAAAAATGTCCTTGAACCTTATCACCACCTTTACATCAAAAGGGAGCTGTGATCTGTTTGTGGCCAACTTCAGAGCCTTAATTACACCTCTCATCCTTTCTCTGAGAGCTGTAGAGGATATTCCAGGGCTGTTCTTGAGTCTGATCTTTTTAATGTTTTTCACTGGCATCTGCTCAGCCACAGTATTGCATCTCACATCAGTCCACAAGCTCCATCTCATCCCACACAATCTCATTCTAAGGCTAGGAGATACCGCACCCTATTTAATTCCTTTCTCTTTTTCATTTTTTTAACTCGATCACATAAACAGACAGGGACTATGGAGCGCACGCTGCAGTCCATCTACTTCACAGAGCAGACATAACCAATAATTAAGTTGCATTCGAAAGGAAATCTTTATCTGCGTACATGACTCTGTCCTGACTTCTGATTCCCAGCTTTACCCCATCTTGATTTTTCCCTTCTCTTTAAAAGTGAACAAATATCTCTTTATCTGCATCTTTTCTAAACTTCTGTGGACCACTCCAGTTAGGACCAATATGAAATGCAGGGCAGCTAAGCTGCATGAAAGTCTTAAAGAGCCTGAGAAACAAGCAAGACAACAAAAATGCCCACTTTCACATCCACTTTTGCAGGGGATAAAAAACAAAGACTCACCGAGTGTCTGAAAAGCAGTATGAACGAAAGACAGGAAAACTAAGACTGCAGAAAAAGTCAGGTATTTCATTTCTTTCTTGTTATTCACGAAGAGATGAGCTGAAATTAATTGCTGCAGTAGAAGTCCTTAAGGAACCAGTTGGCGCTGGCTCCTTCTCAGTTTTGGAGAGTTTAGTTGAAAGAGAAAACTCTGGGGTCTAAATAAGGAAATATCCTGTCACATGTGGCATTTTGAAATCTATAAATGCTTACAAAATTCAAACTTTGCATCTGAAAGTAAAGTTTCTTTCCATTTTAATGCTAGTGGCAGAATTTGAACAGTTCAACATCATTCTGCTAAATTATTTTTAACTTTCATTGTTCTGCTCTGAGATTGTAAAGTCCTGACCCTCAAAACCAAAGAAGCAGTTGAGTGCACTTTGGATGGATGTACTTTAAATCTCAGACGTACATACCTGGGAAACTCAGAAAAAAATACGTGCAAATTTATTGGCCAGATAGGTATTCACTGCTACAAAATATGTATTCATTTAATTTGAGGCACCAAGCAATGTTGACTATTTCAGTGTGAAAAATTAATCCAGATGGGAAAATTTAATTTTGCTTGGTAACTTGACAAACTGGGCACTATGTGTATGCCTGGTTTTTATCTTCTCTGATTTATCAACTGGTAAAATTACTATGCTGTTATTTCATGTGAATTTATCTCAGGAGAACCAATAAAAATTAGCCAAATCTTTACAAAACTTTCTGTTAACCAGTGATTTTGACAACAAAAATTTCAAAAATTATTTAATCCATACAGTACAAATGAATTTTAATACTTAATAATTGTTTCTTTGTACCAAATGTAAATGAGACAAGAAAAGAGTAATTTTCTGAAACATTACAAATGATCTGCACCCTTTTATTAACTGGAAATCAGCTTCAGTTGTGATGCAAAATCCCTTATTTGTTTTGAAGGAAAAGGAGGAGAGACATTCAGCAGAAATTGCCCTTAGAATTTTCTCTCATTTTTCATGGCTTTATTCTGAAGACAAATTTCACAATGTATTCTGCAAGGGCAAAATGTCACTTAATATGAGACAAGAAACCCATTTACAGAGTATAGGGTCTTCAGAGGTCCGTTACCAATATCAACTATCAAGATATCAAAATTATAAATAATGGTATTATTTTGGGTTTGGTTGTTTGTTTGTTTTTTCCTATCTGTTTCACAGAATCACAGAATGGTAGGGGTTGGAAGGGACCTTCGGAGATCATCTAGTCCAACCCCCCTGCCAAAGCAGGTTCACCTACAGCAGGTTGGACAGGAACGCATCCAGGAAGGTTTTGAGTATCTCCAGAGACAGAGATTCCACAACCTCTCTGGGCAGCCTGTTCCAGTGCTCTGTCACCCTCAAAGTAAAGAAGTTTTTCCTCATGTTCAGATGGAATTTCCTGTGTCCCAGTTTGTGCCTGTTGCCCCTTGTCCTGTTGCTGGGCACCACTGAAAAGGGTCTGGTCCCACCCTCTTGACACCTGCCCCTTAGGTATTGGTAAGCATTGATGATATCCCCTCTCAGTCTTCTCTTCTCCAGGCTAAACAGACCTAGGTCTTTCAGCCTTTCCTCATAAGAGAGGTGCTTCAGTCTCTTGATCATCTTCTTAGTCTTCTGCTGGACTCTCTCCAGTAGTTCCTTGTCTTTCTTGAACCTGGGGGCCCAGAGCTGGCCACAGTACTCCAGATGGGGCCTCACCAGGGCAGAGTAGAGGGGGAGGATGACCTCCCTCAACCTGCTGGCCACAATCTTTTTAATGCACCATTGGCCTTCTTGGCCTCAAGGGCACATTGGTGGCTCATGGCTAACTTCTTGTCCACCAGGACTCCAGGTTGCTCTCTGCAGAGCTGTTTACCCTTTTCATTTGGCTTACCTTTATCATTAGCCATAAACCAGCCCTGAATCCAGTTCAGTGTCAGTATTTACAAAAAAGATAAATATGAGCATGTTGTAAGTAACATGAAGGAGAAAAAAAAAAAAAGTGTAAGATCAAGGGGACTATCAGTAAAAGTAGTTTGAGTACATAATGCATGAGTACATACATTCATTCCCTATCCTCTGCAAAATATTTTGTTTGACTGCAATATCTACAAATCAGCAATCCAAGGTCACGGGAATTTCTCCTTCCCAATGACCTCTCCTATACAGTCCTTACGCACTTTCTAAGGGTCTGTTTTTCCCAGAGATCCTTGAGATCTTTTTCTTTTCCTTCAGTCTGCTATAAACAACATAGCATTCATAGAAAACTTAAAAAGCACAGTAAACCTCTAAAGCATTTCACTGCCAAGACACGGTGGTGTGCCCCGCTGCCTTACGGGCCTGTAGCATGGACACAGTGCCCCGTCGTCAGTCCATTTATCAGAGTTGGAGGATAGTAAGAAAAGGCATCCTAAAATGAGCAGTCAGGTGAAATAAAAATGGGAATGTATCATTCCAGCTTTATTTGGCATCCACTTTATTTTATAGTTTATTTATGTTTCTTTTTAGTCATATGCCTTGTTCATGTTTCTGTGTTACCTTCTGTTAGCTTCTCTCTTAAGGTAAATGACTCATTAGGTCACGAAACCATATAACATCTCTGCATGCTAATTAGACAACACTTAAGTATTATTATATGAGATATAGATCCTTTATTGATATATTCATGTATTCATAACTGATACAAAACATTCGAAGTCATAGAATATGACTGAGTGTTTGCAAAGATTTACTTGTTTGCAAAATCCAAGTTGAAGCCATGAAGGACAAGTATTTGCATTTCACTTATAATAGTATGGCAAGGAAGATAGATGTACAAAGAGTGTAAAACAGGGGCGATAATTCTCTATTTGTTCCAAACACCATTTTACTTGAGTAACAGTATGCACTCTTCAGTACTCTGTGGTGAGATATATTCTTAAAGTGCAGGCTTTGGGGCAAAGAGAGTGCTCACCATGCGGCTGCACTTGACTCACAAAGTCATGGTTCCACGAATCTCTAGTAGGAGAGAACGCTAGGGTATTAATCCATAATTTTTAAATCTAAATTCCCACTAGTTCTGCTATTTTTCATGCTTGTTTAGCCATTTTACACAGTACTGCATATTAGTCCGGAGAGTATTTTTTGAAGAGCATAGAGCTATCGCTCTTAATCCTTACCAAAGAAATAATTGCTAATTTTAGTTTATAGTGTCTATAAGGTGAACAAAGATTTCCTTTGTTCTGGCTAGATTTTTTTTTTTTGAGATGGACCATATAGTTTGGCTGTGTTATCCCATCAGACGACGCTGTGTTCATTTTTTTCTTTGTTGTTGGTAGAACCATTTTCATCGTCCTTTCCAGTTAGGACACGGCTGTATTCTAGCAGTGTGCTGTGCCGCCTCACCTCTCTTTCAGTCTCAGTTTGCATTTTGATCTTGAACAAGAAATAAATCATGAATGCCATCCCTAATAAAATGATGAGGACCAAACTAAGTAGTATCCACATATTCATGTGACCATGTGCTTTGTCCTTTTTGGCATCTGTAAATAAACACAAAGCAAATAGAAGTGGGTGTACAGTAGCCATAAGTAAATATGAAGAGTACTGAAAACTATTGGTCTCATTTCCCCCTTAATTACCACGTTGTTAATCAGCAACCCACATCTATCAAGGAAGTGGAATATAACCTCAACATCTCCTGGCCTTCTTCCACTCTTCCCTTGGGGCAAGGATAGGAGGATGGGCAAAGAAGCTATGCTAATTAAGGCGTAGATATTATTGTATAGCTTTTTTTAGGATAAGAGTTTTATTAAAAATCTATCAAAATGTCTCTGTGTCAGTCCCCCTCATAGATCTTAGCATGCAAAAGAAGCAACGAAGAGGGGGTGATCAGTTTACCAAAGCATTTAGTTATCCTGGGATGCCCTAAGTGTCTCGTAAGTACAGCTAAATTATGCTGGGAATTAATTCAGTGGCAACTAAGTAAATTATGCTCATATAAATAAATATATAAAAGACAAATAAATAATAACTACCAATTAATAAAAAACCCCACGTATTTCTTGTCATGTCTCTTAGAAACTATTGGGAAGGAAAAATAAATCCTACCTTCCATGCTTGCAGATGCTTTAAGAATAGCTGTCAGAGATAAAGACAAATGTTTAGTCAAAACGTAAAAAGGTCAAATTTTCATCCTGACAGTTTCATGTTAGCAAAAGGTCTAGTAACCTGCTCATCAAATTTACCTGAACACCTCTGGAAACACGTTTGCTAAATTAACAGAGATGAAAAGGTGTGATAGATTTTTAACCTGATATTCACTGTAATAAAACTGCAGTGTTTTGCACGTTAAAGCCCCCTTTTTTGCTTCTTTTTTAATAACCAAAGAATCTCCAAGCGCAGGTAGTTTCTGACTGGTTTAGGTAGAGTCCCTCCTCTCGCATGGTGAATAAATCTTGCCTTCTTCGCTGGGCCTGTGTGCCAGCAGAGACTGGGAACAACTTGATCAAACACTGAGGACGTTTGACTGCTTTCCTGTACTGCACACCATTCCTTTGAGACCCAGCAGATTTCAATTTGCCAGAATTCATTTGCATCTCTAATTGCATTCATAAGCTCGAGCTTCCTTATGCAGTTTTCCCTGGCTGTGCAAAGAGGGCGCCATCTGCAAGATTTTTCCGGGCGCGCTGGGTGCAAGCTGGGTGATGGCCAGTCCAAGAGCGGATCTGCGCCATGGGCAGCGGGAGGCGCGGGGAGAGTCGGAGGGCGCATTCCAGCGTGGGAAGCACCAGGAGCCGCGCGGCTGCAGCAGCAGAACAGCAACGCATTAAGCTCCGGGGTGTTTGCCAGCACGAAGGAAATGCGACTGTTAAATTATCCCTTGGGAGGATGCAGAGCTCCTTGTAATGTAAGGTCTGCTTGCGCTGAGACCCCATTCTGCTGGAGAACCCGGCGCCAGGGAATAGTCTCTGTACTTTAGCATTGCACACAGGGGCCATTCACAGGTGAACCCAACAAATAAAGTATGTGTTGACACCGAGTTTCTGCTTTCTCATATATCTGGTAACAAAGCATGAACTTTCTGTAGCGCCTATTGCTCTGACTAGCCAAAGGAAATTAGGAGTTGCCCTAACAGCAGAATTTTCCTTTTCAGAAAATGCTCTGACACTGCTATCAATGTGTACAGCTGCTCTCCCCCCAGCTGCAGCTTTGCTCTGCGAGGGGAAAAGGACAGAACCTCAGAAACATCCTGAACCTCAGGGTTGCGAAACAGGGCAGGAAATCGTACTTTTTTTTGCGGAATTAACAGTTAAACTCCAAAAAAACACATGGCTGCTTGGCTCACAATATTCTGATATTTCCACTTCCTGACCAAAGCAGATGGTGCTCAGTTGCACAGAAACACAATATTAAAAAAAAAAAAAAAATGCTAACCAAAACACTTGTGCTACTTTCAAAGGTCACTGTACCCGCTCTGGATCATGCTTCCGTTCTGTTATTATTTAAACCGGTATTGCTTCATCTATCTCTTGCTGGAACATCATGTGTCATAGTACAGCAAGAGGAAGAAAAGCGAATTATTGATGCACCCCTTGTTCCATAGAAAGTGAATACAAAAGTTAGCAGGAAAATGTATGTGTATGTTGGAGGGGAGCAAAATGACAAAGGAGTTTAAAAAATTTTCAGAAAATATTTGTCATCTTCAGTTATTAATTGAATATTCATCACAGAATGCAAGAAAATCTGAAGCTATGAAGCAATAAAACATGAACAGACCAGACAAAAAAAGGATAATTATATATTCATATTATTTCTGTCTGGTGATAAGGAAGACTGTAAATACAGCATTTTACGCTGGTCTTTTGTAATGACCAGATTGTGCCATTACTACTGAAACAGAACTATAAACATCAAGAGCAGATATCGAAGAAGTCACTTACTCTTTGGCTTTTTACAAATAAAACCCTTTTGGGAAGAGCAAGGAAGGATACTCCAGTAGCCAGAGAACGCAGACAACTCCACGCAGTAATCAAGGTGGTCCTCCGAGGGCTGTCCTTCACCCCAGTTGACAAAGTCTAAGGCGCTGTTGTCTTGCCAAAGCAGCTGCCCTAATATTGTAAATGTTAGTAGCAATACATCAAAGTGAACATCAAAGATCTTCACTAATATTAGTGAATATTAATATTAGTTCTTTACTCAGCCTAATAAAGCAATGCTACCTTCTTCAAAAATTCCATCTGTGGTTATTTTCTAATGTATTTTTTTTCTTTTGATTCTCTTCTTAAAAAGAATATAATTGCTTTTCCAAATTATGGTTTGCAGATTTGCTAATCATAACTTAGTTTTAATTTACATATCCCCGTATTTTTGTCAAGGGTACTGAAGTTTCAAACTAAAAAAAAAATAAAGCTACGCGCTTTTTTTAATGTCTAAATTATTATTTCAGCGACTTTTACTGAAATGCTTAAAGATATGCTTAGTTAAAAATTAAAATATTTCTCATTTGTATGAACTCCAAAACAAAAATTTTGAAGTATCAATGAGTTAAAATGAATCTAAAAAAACCAAAATCCTTTCTGAGTGATTGTGGATTGACACTAGTGTTGTTTTCTTCCAGGTGTATGTTTTCCACTGCACTTTTTCTGGTTTCCAGCAGCCTCATTTTCTCCACACAGAGACACAGAGAAGCTTGATGCTGTGGGTTCCAGCTGGACACCCACAACTCCCACACAGGTGCTCTCCAGCTGTGAGAAGATGAGAGCCAACTGGGACACGTTCCCCACCAGGGCCCAGGGGAAAAAAAGGTGGGAAAGGCTTTCTCACAGACCAGAAATAGGAGACATCCTCAGGGAGGACTGAGGTCAGAGGGATGGAGACATGTCATTAGCTATGTCCTCTGTGAAGGTCCATGGTGACACTGCAATCATAAGTAGCTGTGCAAAATTATCATTGATGACGGCAATTTCTGGATCCTTCAAATTTAGAAATGAGGCTCTATGATTGCCTCAGGTATGGACAGCTGAAATTATTGGTTGTATCTCACTTCCTTAAAGAACAGTATTTTCTGTGATGCTCCTCTTTATCAGCTTTCCACATCTTTGCTACGGAACCAGATATCGACAAGATACTTGGATTGAGGCAGTGCCTATGCTGGCATCCCTTTGGTGGACCCATGTGTTATCCAGGACCCATAACTGAAGGCAAGCAAATCTTGTTTCTACAGCCTTTCACACCTATGGGATAAAACCATCAACTTCCAAGAATTTTTAGATTATATGCTATCAGTCTATCTTTTGTTTTTAACTAGCTTCCATAGTACTTCAATTAGTTCCTTAAAAACAACAATGTATCTTGTTCATATTTCTGTCCATTTAATGAAGTCTATTTATGATAATTTATAGAAGTTAAAATAGTTACCATTTACATTTCTGTATATTCCTATCCAGAAGCCACTTGTCTTGCTTGTGTATAAGTCTGCATGCTCTACTAAAAAGTTTGATTCAGCCAGATCTTCTACAGAAGCCAACGTACCACCTATAAGAAAACCAACAGAAGATGATTGGAGGTATCCCCTGCCATAGAAGCCAGTGGTAGTTACAGCCTTTGATATACGATAAGGTAGTTAATAATAAAACCTTAGAGAGTAAGCAAGGATTTAAACAGAGACCAGAAAGTAGTATTCAGCCATAGGGGAACAGCACAGACTGTGAGTGATGTCATCAGAAATAGGAGACATGGTAGCACAGGGAAGATGGTGATTTATAAACACCAGGCAAAGTGTACATTATTTTCAAGTGATTGGATAATATTTTTCATAGGTATTACAGATGATTGTTGATTTGTTGTTCATGGTTTGACAGGATATCATGTAGCATGTCATATTGCGCAGCAAACAGATTTGTAATTCAAACTGAAGTATTGATTTTTCTGGCAATGGTGGCGGAGGAAGAGGGCTAAGAGGATCTAAAAAGATATGAAACAAGAAGACCCATTTCTTTTGGGCAGTACAGTGCTTCCCTTTCTCTTTCACGGCCTCCTGAAGCACAGATGAGGTAGCTGATGATTCAGCAGCATAGGTGGAAGAGGGCCAAGGAGCAGCTCATGGTCTTGGCCAGGACCAGGTGCCTCCGAGATGGGGGAGGGAAGCGTTTGCCCTCCCCTGGCTCTGCAGGCTGCCCGGGAGCCCTGCTGACAGAGCAAGGACTTTCAGGTAGAACCTGCAGCCCCTTTCAGATCACACACCCCATATTAAAAATAAGTGATCGTTATTATCATATTTACTTCTGCTCTCATGTAGGGAGAGATATGGAAGAGAAGGGATAAGGCTGGAAAGTAGTTAACTCATTTTAAACTCTCACTAAAACAAGAAATTTTGTGAAGGAAGAAATATAACAAGAAACAAGCACAGCTGGAAAAAAAACAAGGATAATCGATCACCTTAATTTCAAACTAACTGAGAATCATGGTGAAGAACAAATGAGACATTGATTTCCTTTTTATAATATGTGTCAAATTTTCAGCGTTAGTTTTCAAGACTTTTTTAGAGCGATTTTTTTTTGTGTCAAGGTTGAAATCCTATCACTGGGTAAAAATAATGATTACCTGATTGAACGCACTGAGTCACAGACTGAGCCCAGCTCATTTCGTTGGCATTGAAGTCATAGCAGTGGCGTCGGAAAGGAATCCAAGAGATGTGATCAGATTCAGGACATTTTCCAATATCCTGTGGGGGGTCAGAAGGAAGTACATCTGAAAGAAAAGAGATAAATGGATGCTTTCATTCAGTAGGGATTTCTGTCCCACCCTAAGGTTTGCCTGTAGCTTTTAATTTGTAGTATTCCTCAGTGACGCCCATAGAATCACTATGAAGTATGAACTTTTGTTTGGGCAATAACAGACTCTTCTTTTCCCCAGCTACGACTCTTCCTCCTTTCCCCAGCTTTCAGAATCTAGTAACAGTGAAGCCGTAACCAGTGTATGACCACTGCTTATGTTGAAGGAACAAAATTGAACTTTATTGATTACAGTCCTTCCCACAAAATCCCTGTCAGCAAAACGTTTCACATTCTAGACTTGAAGTGAAATGTTTAGTACTGCCACAGTCTCTATGTTCTGTCTGCCGGCGACGTAGGATTGCTCCTACGGCAATTATCAACCCAGTCCAGTAAAATGGCACGGTCTTGGCTGGTGAATGACAAATCCATCAAAATAAAACATTGTTCATGCAAAAAAAAATGTATTGACATTACATACTTGGGCTTATTGTTCCTCAATATGTCCTTAGAAATTTGTATTTCAGTCAAAGCACATTGAGCAAGGTTTCTGCCATAAAACTGAAAGTGATCACCACAGCTTACGCTCAGATTTTTTGCAGACAGGAAAACGTTTTTCACTACAAGGTGCTGTTTGCCAGGTCCCATGGAGGTCTAGATAGACGCAGGCTATTCGCTGTTTTGGTTCTCCATAATGCCAGTTAGAAAAAGTTATTTTCCTTTTATCAGTCCATCTGTAATAGCCATAAGTCTGAAATTGAAAAAGACATTTGACATAATTCTACACTCTCATCTGCTGCTTCAGGTGAGCGGATTTATACAAATGCTCGTTTTCACAGTGATATATATAGCTCAGTTGTATATCTGTGCTAGTACTGTCAAAATATTAATTAAATCAGGATTCGGCAATGTAAAAGTAAGACACAGCAGTATGCCTCCCATGCTGAAACAGCCCATGAAGGTGTTCTGAAGGGTAGATGATCCTTCCTGGGTACTGCTAGTGCTCAGTCCCTTGTTGGGTAATGTGAGGTGGAATCACCATCCCAGAAGCGTCACCATGAAGAGCAACATGACCACAGGAACATAAAATCTGTGGAAAGCTCAGGTAGAAGTAGGTCTCAGAGTCAGCTGTCAGACAAGGACTCTAAGCTCAATTTCAGTTTTGAGGAGAAACATTCAGGAGTAAACCGCAGCTATCACTATGAAAAATCTGAGAAAATTATTAGTTTGTAAGGAGCAAAAGAAAAACATGCAGGAGCAGGAAGTCTTGAGTCTTTGTTTAGTCTTCTCCCCCGCCCCCCCCTATTTTTTCTGTTCCAGGAGGAATCAGAAGAATTACAAGGAAAAGGGAACAGACTCAGTATATTGCTGACGTTAAGAACTGGGGGATAAAATGTGATCTCACTTTAGTGTCAGGAGGCCAGCTACACAAGCTCCTCCTGAGCTTGGCACCATCAGGATAAGATTCCTGCCTGGGGAACAGGAGGAACCACAAAGCTTCACTCTACAGCAGCAGGGCTGGCTCATTTATAAGGACCAGGAGAACATACCTGGTGATCAAAACTTGGTCATAATGGCATTTTAGCTGCTTTCTAAACCATGTTTCTATGACTGTAAAAACAACCAACTTTGATATCAAGTGGACTTAAACACTATTATTTTGTTTAGCATAGGGATGTCCTGTGGACTTGTGCAAGTGGGAGGATTCATGTCAAGGTTGGTGACTACCAATCACATATATTATAAGACAAAGCATTTTGTCTGATAGGGAGAGGCACTGTTAGAATCATGGAAATACATATTGTTCAGTAACAAGTTAATTATCTCAGACAATGCAGCCTTCTAAGAGGCTTTATCAGAGTTTGCTGCATCATATAATCAAAAACTCTGTTTTTATTTATTTATTGTAAGTGCTCCGTAGGGATGCTGAATTTCAGGCATGTTTTGCTCCGTTATATATCGGTGTGGAATCACAATTGGTAAAAACAATCACTAGTTAAGAAAATTATTACTGATCAAAGAGCTCTTTTTTATTTTCAAAGTAGTTTAGTCAGCTCAAAGAACAATGTAATAGAAACATGGTAGTTAAGTGCATTAAGCAACTGCATATTCACTAGAGAAGCTGAAGCTCATTTTGGAATTCAGTCACAGAGCTAATAAGACTGATGCTCACTCAAGTGTTCCCTTACACAGTGGTGGACCTGGATCTCCGTATTCTTTTCTTTTGGTACAGTGTAGCTTTTACTGCTTTTAGTCTTTGGGACTCTGCAGAAGCAACAAGGAGGGTGTTCAGAGGCGCACAATATATCCTGAACCCTTCTGAACTAAAAAGTAATGAAAAAGCTATGGTTGCCAATGATCACGAGGCACTAACCTTAATGACCCTGTTGGTCCCTTTGATTAGAGTTCCCCTCTCCTAAAAATGGCCATCTAAAAGTTAACCAGGTGGTTTGACCTAAGTATCTAAGATTCCCATGGAGTTAGTAAAGAGATACCCACACTGTCAGAAATTCCCATCCTTCTCCATTGCCTAAGATGGAGTTTCATGATTTGAGATGGATGAAATTAAATGAAGTGAGTGCTGTCCACCAATCCTAGGTTCCTAAATCTATTCATGCTACAATTCTCCCTGCTGATAGCAATCCAACCATAGCATTTAACCGCACCACCTATCAATTTATTAGTCTTACCACATTGCTGTTGAGCCCAATCCATAAGGGCTCTCCATATTGCGCTGCCTGCAGCAGCAGGAATATATTACTGTAGTAATCAAAAATGCTGGCAAGCTCTGAAGATTCCTCCTTGCAGGCTTTTCTTGCCTCTTCCCAATTCATTTTAGAAGGAATGATTAAATAGCTGCTGTTACCATAATGGATGAAATCAGAATGTGGAGCAGTTGTGGAATGGAACAGTTCAGGCTCTGTAGGAAAGAGGTACAAATTTGAGAGGAAGGGGAGAAAACGGTGAAAAATTACTAGCTACCTGAACAGCAGTATTACTTTTGAGTAACAGATGAATGCAGCGTGACAGCATAAGCAGCCAGTGAAAGCATTTCTTATCTAAAACACAGGAGGCGTATTTTAATGGTAACTTGGAATTATATGTAACTACAGTGTAAACAGTGTATTCAGGGATTAGGGAGAGGCAGAGGATGAGCTGTGCGTATCTATAGACATAGACTGCGCCAGATGAAATGACGTGAATACTGGTCACAGAGTGATCCTCCCCCCAGAGCTCTCTAGGTTGCCCTCCAGCAGCACAGGTGAAATTCCTCCCAAGCACAAGCATGGTGCAGGATGTCCACACCACTTCAGTCTCAAAAAAGGGGTGAATTTTGTTCTAAGCAAAGTTTGTGGCTCTGCTGCTGCTTCTTTCCCAGGTAGGATGAAGTGAAAAAGGAAACTGTAGTTGTACCTTAAATGATATATGTGGAAGTGGAAGACAAAGACCTAGAGCTAGTGATGGGGACAGAAAAAAGGACAAAAACTTCCTTTGTGTTCAGTCAGTGTCAAGAATGCCCTGGCAATTGTTTTTGCCAGTGACACCCTCATGCAGCTTTCTGTGCTCACACAGGACCGAGCCGTGAAGCATCTGGCCAGCTGTGGCTTCTTCCTGTATTTTCACTTGCTGCTCAGCAGTTCCCTGTTTCTATTCCTGCGGACTCTGCAGTGTAGCTGTGCTCCGGATGTGTCTCCCACCCTGGGGATACACGAAGAAAACTACCACTTTTGCCCTTCACATTATTGCTGGTCTTGCAATATAAAAGCAAGAGACTGACGAGCAAAATAGCCCGTTCAACTGACCTTAGTTAACCTTCCAGTGGAGTACGTGTGAAGGTTTTTTTTGGGGAGGTGTTAGGTCTAGGGGTGAGGGCGGGAAAGCTGTTTTTAGCGTATTGTCTAGCTAGCGAAGATACCTATGGTGGAGGTCACTGGTGGATTTGTCTTTATGCTTTGTATTTGCATTTGCAAAATAACCTGATTCAGATACCTATATCTGTGCTGGTTGGGTGAAGCACAGATGGCTAAACTTTTCTGTCAATAGAGAAAAAAAGCATTTTAAAGGCGTGGCTCTTCTAACCTGTTTTGGGCATTTGCCTTAGGATGAGGCAGGTGAACTCTGCCTTCTAAGGGTCTACTTGCCATGTTTAGCCAACTGATTTAAGTGGTGAGAGTAAGTCTGCAGGGTGGGTGAAGTCAGCCTCTGCGAGTGTTGGTGGGTATGCTGGTAGGGCTGTAAAGCCAAAACTTTTTATAATCCTTATGCCAGAGAGAGTTTTGTGTCTGGAATTCCTGAGGTGGGAAAGCAGTCCTGCTTCCCTCCCCCCGGCTGCTACAGGAACAGCCGGGCAGTTGCGACTGAGGACTTGTATGGTCAGTTTGTTTAATCAATGTCTTCCATCAAAGAAGGTGAAAAGTAAAACTTACTGCTGTCCATCTGGCAAATGTAGCTTTTGTTATGCTGGCAGTCAGTGTTTTCCCAGTATGCTGCTTCATCTACAGATCTTTTTGTCATTGCAATACAGTCAGTCTAGGGAAGAATTAAAGAAGAAAATTATAGCTGATGTAGTGCAAAATGTCTGGCAAAATAATAAAAATAGGTTTGAGGAGACAAAGTTAACAGCTTTCTTTTCTAATTTTCTGGCTCTTGTTTTCATTTATTATTTCTTGGAAAATAAACTTATTGTATTATATATCTTAAGCAAATGTACTTTCCTTGGCAGATAACTGCAAGAACTTTTGTCAGTCTATTAAAATTCCTTGGAGTTCACCAAAGCTATTTTTACTATGTAGTTTATGGTAATCTGTACTGAATTTGTTGAACTTTCATTTGGATTCATGCTGTACAAGGAGAAACAATAAACCAAGGTAAAAATCCCAGCTAGTAATAAAGAATATTTTCAGTAAAATTTAGAATTCTAATAATTCTAATTGATTCTAGCAGTAGTTATAATACATCACTTTTTCTGCAGTTCTAAACTTTTGCAAAGGAATGACAATAAGTATAGACTCTAAAAAGGCCTATTAATCTCTAGGTACAGCTTTAAAAATTTGATCTCTGAAATATTATTCAGTTGCCTTCTGCTTTAAGCCATTGAAATATAAAATCCTATCTGAGAGAGAAGTCAGGCTGGTTACACTACCCTTCAGTATATTATCCAAGTTATGTGTTTTCTGATTTTTTTTTTCTGTTTACCTGTATTGTAATATACTTCGAGTCAACTTTTATGTAGTTATCTCTAGAAGGGAATTGTCTTGCCCACTTTGAATAATCAAAAATGCTTCCGTCTGTCCAAAGATATCTATCCTCACTGTTAATATCATTCAGTCCAATCCATGTTTCATTGGAAACATCCTTTAGGTAGAAGGTGAAGAAGGCTATTAAAAATAAAAAGATCAGAGAAAGAGAGTAGCTGAGGAGTTGCTTTTCTTCAAATCCAGTATAAATCAAATTCCAAATAAAACAATCAATCAACTTTTAAAAATATTCCAAATATCAAGTTCAGTATTGCTACACTATGAGATAATGGTAAAAGAGAAAAATTACAATGGGTAATTTAACTGAAGCAGTTTGGTTTAATTTAAAAAGAAAAAAAAGAAAAGTTTTTTAAGTAAAAATGATAGAGAATTCTTGGAAATATTATAGAATTTAGGGCTAGAAGGGACTTCAAAAGGATTAATCAGTCTTCCCCAAGGTAGCATCAACTGCACATATGTAATTTCTGATGGATCTTTGTTCACTTTATTACTTGAATATCTGTGGGCATTTCATTGCTATGAACTATTACTGTTTATCCCATCTTCCAAGGCTGAGGGGAACAGCGCAATGTTCCCTTCACACGATGCTATTGCCGAGAGATGGGAAGTGTCATAATATCTCACTCCAGTCTTCTCTCTGGCTCAAGCAACTCCACATCTTCCTTCATAGGTTATGCTATTTACATCTGGAGGCTAGTTTGGCCTTGTCATGGTGAAATGTCCTGGCGAAATGTCCTGGCTTCATACTTAGCACCAAAATGTTGAGATGTCATACCTTGCACTTGCTCATTGTGTATAGAAGCCAAATTTCCCCCTAATTCTATACAAGCACTTCTTGCAGAGTGCCAAGTCAGTCTCTCTTCCTCTCTGGATCCAAATATTTTATAACACTGTAGGGAGAGTAAAGAATTAGACAAAATTTCAGGTGTCAAAGAGTACTAAAACCATCAGTTTTGATTAATTCAGTTCTAGTCCCTGCACATAAAGAGTAGCAGAGAGGGGATCTGCTGAAACGCAAATACTTTCAGCCAGCAAGATGGGGACCCAGCTGATCACAGCGATGCTCTGCAGCACTTACAAACCCATGGGCTGTCCAAGGTTACTGCTGGGCAAGAGTGGGCAACCTCCACAAGCTTTTCGGGAATTAAGTAGATATCCAAGGCTCACGGGTAGAGATTCTGCATCGTGTTACTTGAAAAGTAGAATTTTTGAGGGGCTGCAACTATTTTCTGAATGGGAGCATAATTTGGGGCAGGCATCTCTCAGGTCAAGTTCTTTCAATTATATACCACAGACGTAGTGCTAAAGCCCAAGTTTGTGTGAGCGCTCAGCATGAGTGGAAGAGCATCAGGAAGAAGTGCTCTTTTCTACCGTGTATAAGTATCCCATGGGGATTCTTCCTGAATACCAGTGTAAAATATTGGTTTTGTGCCCTTTGAATGCATAAAACCTTTTCCTACTGATTTCACTGTGGGATTGATTTGTGGGTTTCATTTGTTGCGTTTTTTTAAGTTCATATGGTCAGGTGTACTTAGCAAAAAACAACGCTTGCTTGTTTTCTACATTTGATTTGACATTTATTGCTGTTTGTGTCACTCAACTTAAGGTGAGTTGTTGTGATAGTCAATTACATACAAAAAGTGTGACCTTTCATTTTTTCATCTTAGTGTTACTCTGAAAAAGGGTCTCACACTTACAAAGGATCATGAAACAGTTTATCTGTGCAGTAAGTATGGCTAAAATAAACAGAGAAGTCTAGAAACCAAAAAAGTAACTATGGCTAAAGGCATGTGGGTGTTTACAAAAATTATAAGCTAAAACATCAAATTCACCTTTTTTGAGATTTAGATACAGACTTGGCAACACAAACATTGACTACACTGCTAATTAGAATACCACTCAATAAACTGGTGCATAAACTGAGAGAATTTATATAGTGAGATAAAATGGGTAGTTGTTCTCTCTTCCTATAGCACATCTGCTAAATATGGCTGAGATCTGTTACTGCACCTTATTGTGAAACAAAAGCCAAGTTTCAGGACATCCTCCCAGAGGTGGAAGTACAACAGGAGCAAATCCCGAGTAATTTGAATTGCGCCTTTCACAGATGAAGCTGTTCTTCACAGCACAGCTTATATCTTTCCAAAAGCCTGTAAATAAAAGAAATACAGAGAATCACTGTCTGAAACTCTCATACCACCATTACAGCAGTCAGCACCAGACGGTATCCGTAAAGAACAAATGAAACCTTCTGGAGGCAGGTGAAACAGTTGCCACGTACACTATTTGCCCTAATGCACTCCTCCTTCCTCTGTGGTACATTCATCTCCTACCAGTGACGGCATGGTTTTAAACCTCAGCATACATGCTATGAAAAACTGTCAGTCTTGTCAACTGCCTGTTTATGGGGTAGCCTCAAATCTAAATGTGTAGCACATATTTTAGCTTTTGATGCTAAATTTTCAACCAGATTATTTCTTGTTGCTATTTTACTCACCAAAATCTCCCGACATTATCACACAGTTTTCATCATTATTTGCAAAGTTGGGTTCATTTGGAGCCCAGGCAACATAGTTCACTGGCGTCTCATCCAGCCAGCTGAAAGAAACAAGGGGACAGTGGCTGCCGGACAGACATCTCCAGCAGTCATTTAGTTATAAGGTCTGTTCAGCTAAAGCGCCAAGCAAGGTATTAACAGCAACCAGAGGGCAAAGACTCTACATCTACTGCAGAGGACTTACCCACAGCGTTACTGCTGCTTCTCATTTGTTTAGTACCGTGGCATTCAAGTCCCATCTGTGTCCCATTTTGCGACAGGTTAGATAAGCAACGTCATACTTGAAGGGAAGGCTTCTTATGGTCTGGATGAGACTGAAACCCCAAGATCTCACCAGAGCGCAGACTTCCCTTTCATTTAAGAATAGTGTTCTCCTGCAAGACTTCTACAAACAGATTTCTAAAACAGATTCCCTACCAGCAATTGCAGAAAGCTGTTAGGTGAGATGTTGCTCACGCTTCTTGCTTCCAGCTCTTGGAAGCAACTTGAGCCACTGGGATTGGTCTGACTAAACCCTTGTACCCACATTTTACCAAAACCTCCTGGGCTTTCTCTGTAGCCATTGGAGACCTGGTCAGAGTTAATCTCTTCCTAAGGTTGATGTCTAAAGTGGATCAGGTGAATAACATCCTAACATTTGTTGCTTCTCCTCACTGGCTATGAGAGGTTGCTTGGGTGTTTAACTCAGTTCTCTCAGTGTAAGACATTAAGCGAAATGAATCCTAGCCATGAACTTCTATTGGGTTTGCTCTCCCAGATTTGGAAGGAAACCACATTGCTCTCCTTAAATATAGAACGTAACGCTTCTGATCTGAGATTTCACCTGAAAACTATCCAGAGGTCAGCTGCACAGCAGTTATTAATTTGTAAAATGAAAGCACATACAAATGCTCCCATAGACTGAGATGAAATTACCATCATTTGTTGTCCATTACCAGTTTTCCTTTACTCACCTGAATTTCTGATCAAAGCTGACAACTAAGCCAATTAAATATGACTCCCCCCTGAGTTTTGTGTAAACCTAAAACAAAAGTGATTAACAGTTAAGCACTGAACAGTTTCTCAATATCAAGCAAAAATCTGGAAGCCCATTAACCATGCCTGTGATAATTTTTTTCCTTTGGTTTTTGGTTTTTTTTGGTTTTGTTTTGTTTTGTTTTGTTTGTTTGTTTGTTTGTTTTTTCCAGGATTTGCACCTCAGGCAAAACCACTGTAGGTTCAGACCCAGGTTTCAAGCAGGCAACAGGGATAGGGGAACATCATCCTGGAGTGAGGAAAACACTGGACAGAAAAGCAATAATCACTGTGCCAAACACTACATATCTTCAAAGAGGTAAGCAACCTGGGCCTGAACTATCCTTTGCTGCACCTTTAAGATTTGCATGCCTTTTTTCTCTACGTACTAAAAGCAATAGTAATTTCTTTACAAGTTCTGAACAAATATATTGTTATATAAAGAAGTAATGTAGGACAATAGCTCAGGACTCTAGCCTAGCTAAATAACTAGACTGTTCTCTTTATATTATCAGCTATTCTGCTTCAGAATTCAATTATAATTAATAGACTCGGTGCTTACGTATTTCCATAGAAATTGTCTTTTGCTTTCATTCTCAATGACAACAAGATCTGCAAAGTTCTTCTGACAAATTCTCCGTGCTTCTTTAATAAGGACACGTTCTTTGCTGAAATAGTACTGCTTATCTTCATAAATAATCCATCCATCATCAGTGGTTTGATATTCTGAAAGATAAAGCAGCATATGTATCACATTCATATCTGGTCTGTATGAAGCCTGAAAACCATACAGTAAACTTTTGCTTGAAAGAGTAAAAAAATCCTACCAAGTTTGTAGTGCGGTTCAGGTTTTAGCAGTGTACCTGCAAAATAAAAGATCATAATGAGTAGCATTCCAAGTACCAAAAAAAAAATCCAGAGACATTTGCTTTATGTAGTTGCAAACATTTTATATAATTGAGAAAAAAAATGGAACTATGAATTATTTAATGTGTTTTCAAGATTTTAGAGCACATACCACCGGACTGAATTGAAAAATATGTATAATTTAGAAAAATTTATCTAGTGAAAAATAGATATCTTTAAAGCACACATACATACTTCCAAAAGCACTGTATTAAACAGTCCATGATGTGCAGTAAACACTTTGTAGATGAAACTTAAATCAGTTTGAAAATTTATGTAATATTTTTACTTGGCATGCTGTTATTCCTTTTTTTGACATTCATGGGGCTAGAGCCAAACAACATAATCCAGCCAATATATCCAGTTCTCAAGCTTAGCTACATAACAGTAAACTTTTCACAAGTACTGAAAGCTTAATGCTAGTATTTTGTTAACACCAGACATTATTTCCAGTGTCTAGATGCATTCCTCCTATCCTGATGTCTTGGCTTTCACTAGGGAAGTCTGTTTTTAAGAGAGTCCTGGAGAGTGCCAAGAAATACCTGGAGAGCCAGTACATACCAAACCTCAGTTTCTTATTACAGGATGGACCAGGAAGAAACAATTAACCTGTTGCTATTCCCAGAGCAATCTATAGCCCCTCAAAGGTAGCTCTGCTTTCTCTTGGGTGACTGTTATTTTGTTCTTCACAAGGACCACTAGTTCTGTTATTAGTTTTCTCCATTTCTTCTGTGGTTTGAGGGACAGGAGCACATTATTAAAGAAATTACGGGAACAGTTTAGATGAGAGATAAGCAAACAAATGAAAAAGAAATTTAAAGTTTTCTGTTGGGAGCTTTTAAATATTTTCTTCCTAAGCAGTTAGTGCAGAATAGAACTAAAACTATTCAAATATCTTCATGATGAAGTCACATACTTCATATAATTTTGATTTTATTTTTCAGTCCTAATGTAACATTCCTTGCTTTTCAAAAAAAAAAAATGGTGTATCTTAAATAAATGTGCCTTACGTGAATATGAGGGAATTAATAGCTGAGCATCCCTCCTTTTATTGTGATCATCACCTAATCTATATTCACAATAACGAGAACTATTTCTTTTATTATTTATTTTAATTCAGAAAGGTCATCTTGGACCAAGATAAACTGATCAGAGTATGTCATGGTTTCAGACATCCTCCTGAGTAATCTCACCAAGACCAGAGAGCCACATCTGTACAAAGCAGTGTGCTCAGTGTACCAGAAAGGGCTGCAGAGGATGTACTGCTTCGAGCTGGTATATGGAAGTCAGTGTTTTGATGCTGTGTTTGTATGACTAATCTACCCACAAGGGAACAGTGATTCTTCCTTTTCCGTTAAGCAATTTTTCGATTCTGCCATGGTGTCTTATTCACTGTTTAAGGGTAACAGTTCATTGGCAGAGTCATCGAGTATTAGATATACTCAGCGCTTTTTATATAACTGCTTCTCCCTTCCTCTCCCTATTGTGCCTCCTACCAGTTCCCTGTGTGCATCCACTTTCTTTTCATTACAAGAAGCTTTTAAGAAGCTCCTGCTCCATGGAGCTGCATACAAGTATTCAGTTTACAACCAGGAAGTAGGGATGCCAAAGTAGGACCAGGAAAGCAAAACAAGTTCTTTCATTGTCTGTTGTCACTTGGGGTCCTCAGCCCATGAAGCCCCAGTTTGCCACTGGCAGGCACCTCAACGCACGTCCACCAGCTCCATGTCATGCCCTGGTACCAGTTGCAGGGGGCTTGGCATTAGGGCTCTGCTTCCCAGGTAAAGCTGGTGGATGGGGGAGTCCTTCAAGGCTATGACAGACTCTACATTTGATCACTTTTTCAGAGTTGCTGGTTTCTATAGCAACTGATGCCTCTCTTTGGTTCCCATTATCCATTTCACAGTGGGAAGCAACGCTTTTTTCTCTTTTGTACAAGGAACTGTAGCATCCTGCATCTTTGGCTCTCCTGGGTAAGCCTGAAGCAGATAGAAATACACAGAGGAGATAAAAGGAGAGGGGATAAGTACCTTCACCTTGCAAATTTATTCAACCCATGGCAGAAAGAGATAAAGCCAGAGATAAAGTAATGGGGATATCTTTAACTTCCTGCATCTGAGTACAATTGAAGTATCTCCATTCATTCCTCTTGCTTTATGTGTTGCCTTCACTCCAAGTGATTTTAAAATGAACAATTTCCAGTATCTTTCTTCTTTTCAATTTGTTTAAATCCATACAATTTGTTTTGGAACTTGGGTTTATCGCTCCAATTAAATGGGGAAGTAATCATACCTTTTTTTGTTTCACAAATCCAATTAAGTAAATGTTCACAGCGCAAGTCGTTCCAGCGCATTTGGGGTGATCTATTAAACATAACACAGTGTTCAAGTTCTTCATAGTTGTTGGGTTCATCTTCATCCCAATTCTCATAAATTACCTGTGTCGGAAATACGTCTCAATTACTGTGTGATTCGAGAGAAGTGGAAATAATTGAGATTGCCATTGTAACACAATTTCAGGGTCTCATCATCTCAAGTACCTTGTTTATGGGATCAATAGGAGTTCAGATAGGTCTGAGGGGGCTGTGACAGTCATGCTGATCAGCTCACTTTCCCCATTGCTCCCTGGAGAAGGTGTAAAGATTACACAGTATAGAAAAGAATGTGCCTGACGGAGGAAAAACTGATGAGCAGAGGGAGTTGTGTTAATCCTGCTTTGTGAAAGATGGCAACTTGACTGCTCTGCAGTGACATACAGCAGTGCCCAGTCTGGGATGATGTGAAGATCTAAGAGCACAGACTGTGGAAGATGGGATATAACATGGTACTAGTGATGAAACAGAGGCAACTTTGTACTTCCATTAGTGTGTTAAGACAGTGCCACCACTGAGCACTGCAGCCGCTCAGCTGATGGATAAAGGGCTGCCATGCACCTGCCGAAGGTTTAAAGGGATTGAAAAAAAAGGCATAAAAGATGAAAATCTATATATTTCAAAGGACAGAAAGTCAATTAATATCCAGCAAATAAGTACTCACAGGAGAACCATCAATCCAGGCAAATCCTTCATCAGGATTTAAAAGAAACAAACCGATCCAGAAAGCCTGATTGTTCAGTCCTTTATCCCTAAAACAAATCATACAGTATAGATACATGAGTGTAGAAAGAGGGGCCATGATATAAACGCTGGAAAGCATGGAAACACGCTGCTCTCTGTCACATCGGAATTGGGAGCTACTCCTTCGCTGTGGGCCCGTAGCCAGGCTCACTGCCTGCGCTCTGTCTCAAGGGGTTTGATGGTGCTCTGTGTTGGGACAAGACTCGTCACATTTGAATGCAAGTTAAACGGCAAGTGATGTGACCCAGAGCGAGCTCAGGCTCCTGTCCTTGCGGCTGCAATGCAGCTCTTGGCTGTAGCAGGAATTCATGGAAACAGGTTTTAGCAAAAGTAAACCCCAAATTGACCTCTATAATACAATTTAACTAATGAAAAAAAAAATAAAAAGAAAATTGTTTTTCAGCTGTGTGATTTGCTTCTTGGCACTTCTGATGTCGTTTATTTAATAGTTCGTGCTATTTATCTTGTCATACCTATGGACGAGATAAAAGAGAGTCCTATTTCATTCACTACATAAAACGAAGATTTCCCTCTGCCACGATTTCATAGTCTAAAGCAAAGAGACAGTCTCACGAGACTTTTCTATGTCTTAAATCTATTTGAGAAATTAAACCTAGATTCACCACTATGTGAAACAGGTTGGTTTAAACTCCTATACATTATGTGCCATTGTCATTACAAAATAAAATCAGAATGTTGTTGTCTAATCTAGGGGGAAAACAACAGCATAATTTCTACATTACAGGCAAGACGTGACATCTACAGTGCAAGCAAAGATTAGTTAAAATGAATTCCTGTTTGATTTCAGGAGTCTTCAGTTTATAGTCAGAAAATTTCCACATTATGTCCATGCATTTTGGTTTACATTACACATTAACTCAAGGGGTTTTTTGAATGTGTTGATTAAAATATGAATTGCAGCCAGTTACAAAAAGGCACAGTTAGAACTGAACATCTTATTGTCTTCCTTTAGGGAGAGTGACTAACATGTACAAAGTTGATCAGATCTGGAGAACAGCCTTGATAAAAACCTGTGATGAAAATTTCAAAAACATCAAAGCCACTTTGAAATATTCAAGATTTTTTTTTTTAAAGCAATGTTTCAGGATGATATTTCCAAATGAAAATTTAAAATTTTAATTTAAAATTTTTATTTTAAATTTGATTGGTTTTATTCACTCGGTTGCCCAGCTCCAGATATATTTTGAAGGAATTCTTAGGTAATGTGGCATGAACGTGAAAAAGAATCATTGTGCAAGTACTCACGATGCGAATTGCCATATTAAAATTTGATCTTCTTTTGTGTTGATTGTGACCAGATTTCCTCCTATTTCTCTACAGAATTCTTCAGCCTCAAACCAAGATTTCTTCTGGTTTCCCTCTCTCACAAAAAACTATTGAAAAAAAAAAGGTAAAAATAAATTACTAAATGTGCAAAGTTTGACATATACAAATACTTAATTGCCTATGTAACTAAAATCAGTGTCACTTTAGCACCCATTTCCTCTTGAGACAACATAACATTTGTCAAGATCTATAATATTAAAGATTAGTAATGTAAAGTGTAAGTGTTTTTTTTCTTAGCATCTTCTATTTTAAAATAAGGAAAGAGTAGCACAAAACTCTAAGGGGAACAAAAGGTACCACAATGTACAGAGAAGAAAAAAATATAGCTTAATTGGAACTTTGAGCACTAACAGGCTCAAAGAAAGATGGAATAGCTCAGTTGTCGTATTTTGCAGTAGAAAGCAGGAGATTTTTGAAAAACGGAAGGTGGAGGGAAAATCAATAGATTGGAATAGAACAGACAGTATGAATAGAGAAAGCTGTTTTGCAAGGTGCTGACCCTGGCCAAGGAAGAGATTTTCATACAGTGGTGCAAGCATACACGTAGCACCACGTTCCGTTATGAATTACACACATTCTTGAAGTAAGGAACAGGGTGCTTGACATTTTGGGGAAAGACCAATCAGCAATTTGGTAACTGGCAGAAGAAATAATGTTAGTAACAATAATTGAGTGTGACATAGAAATTGAGACCCTTGTAAATACAGGGCTAAAATCTTCTCTGGCCTCCCAACAGGCAGAGAGTCTCAATAGAGAAAGTGAGTGGATAATTAAGGAAAGACCTGGAAGAGCAATGTTGCATATTTACTTTTCCTTGATCTATTTTTCTTTTTCTTTACTTCTTTTTTTTTTTTTTTTCAAAATGGAGACTTTTAAAGGCACTTTTAGATAAATAAAGAGAATGCACAAAACCTTTACTTGCTGAAGCATCACCAATATCAAACTGAACCTGGATCTAAAAGTATCACTAAAGGTATCACATGCTGTGTGAGAAAAGGTAGAGGGCCAGGCAAAGGGACAGGTTTCCATAAATTTTCTCTTAGAAACATTGTCTTATGCAAGTGACACTGTCGGCTCTTGAGATGCAATGCTATGTTTTTCCTGAATTCCTGGAAGTAAATAAATTAGGTGAGGTTCTCACCTGGCATTTAAATAAAAGAAAGCTTATTTCTAGAGCTCTATTTTCATGGTTTCAAGGTTTTCATTGTTGGCTTTCATATTTGATGGATTTTTGCACTCGAATACCATGGAGAAAATCATTCCCCAAAAATGGCCCAGCGCTTAAATCCCTGAGTACTATGGTGACCAGGGCACCAACTCCTGGGCTCCCCCATGCTCAGGCTCACGGGGAAGGTAGACACACACTTACTTTGAAGCATGAGTCTGCCCAGGAGGCTCCATCCCATCCTTCGGCACAGGCAGCTGCAGGGACCTGTACTGGAGGAGCAGAAGGTAACACTCCCGCCGCCTGCTGTTTGCAAAGAAAATTTGCTGTCTTCTCACAGGTGACAACATCCCATAATCCAGCTGCAATTCCAGTTCCCATGGCAACACAGCCCTGCTCTTTTCCTTTGTGATATGGAAAAGAAATTAGTAAAATCAAAGTCTCGACAACTGTTTAAGAAACGAGAGCTTTGCTTTTATTCATAGAAAATTAGGAAAAGGAAGATGCAGATCATGGAGATAAAATACATCCTGGATATAAAATTATTTTGAATACCTCCTGCCATAGCCTAGATATGGGCCAATGAGTCTTCAAACACACCTTTGCCAAAAACACATTTGCAGCTTTAGAATACAAATCTTCCTTATCATAGAATCATTTAAGTTGGAAAGGGCCTTTAAGATCATCAAGTCCAACTGTTAACCTAACACTGCCAAGTCCACCACTAAACCGTGTCTCTAGGCACCACATCTACACATCTTTTAAATACTTCCAGGGATGGTGACACAACCACTTCCCTGGGTAGCCTGTTCCAATGCTTGACAACTCTTGCAGTGAAGAAATTTTTCCTATTATCCAATCCAAACGTCCCCTGGTGCAACTTGAGGCCATTTCCTCTCGTCCTATCACCCTCCTTTTAGGTAGTTGTAGAGAGTGATAAGGCCTCCCCTCAGCCTCCTTTTCTCCAGGCTAAACAACCCCAGTTCCCTCAGCCGCTCCTCAGAAGACTTGTGCTCCAGACCCCTCACCAGCTTAGTTGCTCTTCTTTGGACACGCTCCAGCACCTCAATGTCTTTCTTGTAGTGAGGGGCCCAAAACTGAACACAGTATTCCAGGTGGGGCCTCACCAGTGCCGAGTACAGGGGGACAATCACTTCCCTAGTCCTGCTGGCCACGCTATTCCTGATACAGGCCAGGATGCTGTTGGCCTTCTGGGTCATCTGGGTGCACTGCTGGCTCATATTCAGCTGGCTGTCAGCCAGCACCCCCAGGTCCTTTTTCCACTGGCCAGCTTTCCAGCCACTCTTCCCCATGCCTGTAGCACTGCATGGGTTGTTGTGACCCAAGTGCAGGACCCAGCACTTGGTCGTGTTGAACCTCATAAAATCAGCCTGAGCCCATCAATCCAGCCTGTCCAGGTCCCTCTGTAGAGCCTTCCTACCCTCAGCCAGATCAACACTCCCGCCAAACTTGGTGTCATCTGCAAATTTACTGAGGGTGCACTCGATCCCCTCGTCCAGATCATTCATAGAGATATTAAACAGAACAGGCCCCAGTACTGAGCTCTGGGGAACACCACTTGTGACTGGCTGCCAACTGGATTTAACACCACCATCCTTTGGGCCCGGTCATCCAGACACTTTTTTACCCAGCGAAGGGTACACCCATCCAAGCCACGAGCAGCCTGTTTCTCCAGGAGGACGTTGTGGGAAACAGTGTCAAAGATGAAGCGTGAAGGTAAGTGTTCCCACATAGATCCTAATCTGTTTTGTTGAAATGCGGAACAGCTGGACATTTGTTGCTCATTTCTCACATATACGCCTTATGGGTCAAAGAACTCTGCCCATACTAATTTTTCTCAATCTGATGAGTTGTTGTTAACTGGTGTTAAAAAAGTTGAAAAATATGAGACTGTGGACCTTGTTAACTCCTGCACAGCATTCCCTTCAGCCTAGCCCATGAAAAATCTGTTTCTGTACAACTTCGCAGGAGACTGACTTACACAACACCTGACACTCAGCTGTGACTGTGTTTGTGACAGTGGTGCCAAACACAAGGTCTGATGGCATTGGCCACCTACAGCTGCAAGCACAAAAGAAAGTGCCTACTGTAATTTCCAACACCTGGGGATGGAAAGCAGAAACCCACATGAATTCCAGCTGCACTCCCATCACAAGGGTTGAGCCCATGCAGAGCATACCTGGCATTGCTGTGTTCCAGTGTGTGAAGAGAGGAGTTTCACCACTGGTCCACCTGAAACTCCCTCGTTCTTCTGTGTTGGAGAGACCAATCCAGAAGTATTTTTCAGACCTCAGCCCCGTCAGACTAATCAGAAAGGCTTGCTCATTTCTGAAGTGGAAAACAGTGTTCATTCACAACCTATTACCTTGCGGTATTAATCTAAGTGGTACAAACAGAGATATCACTGTCATGCTAGCATGACCACAAGGCAACAGCTCCTCAGTGAAGTTCAGGCAAAAGCTGAGAATGCTCTTAAGTGTGGTCAAAAAATTTGGTGAGGGACAACTTTCTCCTTTCAGCTGAAGGCGTCTTCTCACCTTTCCACCCAGTTCCGTGAAATGTTGCAAATCACTGCTCACTTGGGCTTCTACTATTTTCCTTGTCTTTCCAAATCTTTGAGGTGCCTCGAACAGACCACCAAGTGAGGACCAAACTGCCAGCTTTGATACCCATCACCTCTGAAGGCAGTCATGTTTCCTCAGAGGCCATGAAGCCTGCAAAGCCTGACTGAGATATGGGTAGTTTGGAAATTATACATTCTGGCAGTATACATTCTGGCAGCACCACTGCATTCTGGCAGTGGTGGGGCAGGCCCTGGAGAAGATTTCCTACATTGGTTCAGAATTCGCCTTAGAAAGTAGTTCAGGAAAATATTTTTCATTAAAGCTTTCCTATCATAATGAGAGAACACCCATCAGTAAATAGATGAAAATTGTAGCAACTACTTTCCAACAGAAAAGAACCCTAAAATAACACAGAAGCTGCTTTAATTAGGAACTGAAATATAAGAGAAAACTGTCTAACTCAAGAACCCCCAAAATTTGAAAACTGTTTTAATATATTAAGTAGAATGCCCTGAAACATTAAGTCTTCTTTTTTTCCTGCACGGATAATTTTATTTGGCTTACTAATGCAAAATTTTTGAAAAGCGCCCATATAACACTATGAAGAGTTCAAAAAATGGACAATTTTTTGCAAATTTCTCTATCAGAAGAACTGATTCTGGAGTATATAAAAAAGGTATTTTCCTACCTGCTTTCCACTGTAGGTAGATAAGCCTTGTTCTGTTCACATGTCTTATTTGCTTCTGAGAACGTCAAAAGTGCAGACCCCACCAAATAACAGTGAGAACCATATCTTTTCCAACCCTGTGTAAAACATAAGGTTCTTAATGTGAAATTGAAAAAGAATTCAATATAGAAATTAGCTCTATTCTTTTGTGTATAAATATTCGATGTTAGATTTGTTGCAACCAAGCTTAAAACCAAGCTGAGACCGGGCCAATCTGCTAATAAAGAAAAGCTTTTGTTGCTGTTTGCTCCTACAGAAGGCCTTTTTATTTAAAGGATGACATTAAGATCTTAGTTTTCATCTTTTTTTGTGTTTGTGACCTTTCAAAGAAAATTGTGACTGTGCTCCTGCTATCACTTTACAGGGCTCTGTAAGGCTGGGATTATGCAAACCGCACTGTAAAGAGTCTGTGATTCGTTCCGGGGGAGCTTCGGCTCCGGTATTCCAGAGCTGTGGGATCTGACAACAGTGAAATACAAAAATATTGCAATATGGAAATGAATTTATGTAAAAGCACAGCTCCCCAGAGCTGCCTCTGCGGTCCCTAAGTGAAACGGGTGAGGAGACTTTCTGAGCCAAGAGGAATGCAATCAGTGCTTGTTTGTGGGGAGGGCAGGAAGGAGGAATATCAGTAAACATCTCTGCTTCTTCCTGCTCTTAGACAGATCTATGCTGACCAATATAAATACAATGATTTTCTGAAAAGATTAATTCTGGAAAAATTACTGATTTGGAAAAAAATAATTTGCTGATATCACTCAAAGGCCAACTAAGTAGTCCATCGGTAGGAACACGGTAAAGAAATGCTGATTCTTTTCTGCTTTGAAATTGTTTTCTTTCTTTTATCATTATTATATAGTAAGGACTTTATAAAGACTTTAAATAGACATCAGAAGTGACAAAGTAGCTTTTGGTAATTTTACATGTATTGTTAGACTAAGAGCATAAATAGAGTATCAGTGAAATATGATTTAGGAGATATATGTAATTTTGTCACAAGGTGGCTCATCTGGGAATGGAGGGAAAGACATTATTCATGTACATGGAAATGAGTCTTGACTTTCTTATTTCACAGAAAAATGAAAAATGCACGTATATTAGTAAAATGCTAGCAGGAAAAGACTAGGTTTCTTCAAGAGTAAATTTTCTAGGAGATACAAACAAAAGGACTCTAAAAGAAGGGAGAACCAGTAAATTAATTCCTGTTCATTTTTCCCAACATCATTATTTATGAGAGACCATTTACTTTCTGGCAGCCTGGGTCCTCGATTGTCTTTTTCTCAGAGGATTGAGATGAAGGCTTCTTTTTACAGATGTAACCAAGTTGCTTATCACAAACATCAGTTGCCCAGTATCCATCCTACAATAGCAGGGAGAAGAAACACATTTTTTAAAAAAGGCATTCATAAAAATAAGAAAGTTTTCTTCTTTCTTCACTAAAAGGCCCACTGAAATATGTTACCTAGGAAGTCTGCAGGATCATTGTTGGAGATTTTTTTTTTAAAAAATAGACACATGTCAGAATTGGTTTAAGATCCATTTGATGATGTTTTGAGATGAAAGAAAGAATTAAATGACATCTTGAAGTCTCACTATTATTTGCTGTCTTAACTATCAATTTTATGAGAGGGTTTGTAAAGATGCATCTCATGGGGCTAAGGAGTCTGCATTCAGAGCAGTATTATTTCACTAGACTTCTGGCAAAAAGATCAATGAAACAAATAATGCACATCTGAGCCTGTTGCAGTAAATCCAAGGATTTTATGCGTCAACTTGGAAAATGATTGATTTATTTTAAAGAAAAATTATGTTTAAAAAATAAAATTAAAATAGGAGCTTTTTTCCCCATAAAATCCGGTTTAGGATCAATTCTATTAATGCTTAGTACTGTTCCTTCAATAACAACATTTCTTTCATGACAGCATTTTTGATTTGAAACTTAAAATTCATGGCACTTTTTGTGTGTATGTGTGTGCATGTATATGTGCCTAAAAACCCAAACAACCATGTATTGCAAGAAAATAAAGTACATGGATCAAGCAGTCAGAAATAGTATAGGATTTCAAGTAATTGACAGGTGGGTGTAAGTGCTCTCTTAATGTCACAGCTGAAGACATGCCCTAGTGCCAGGTCTCCACGGCTCAATGCCATGTCTCAATGAAGCGACACTGAGGGACGTAATGGTCTATTGGATTGGACATTGAGGTATGCAAATAGCATCAATGATAACCACACAAGGAATTAACTAGTTCATCCCCATTCCTCTCCCAGAGCTATAACTGTAGCACTAGAATGAATCTAACGGGAAAATTCTAGAACAGACTTTTCACCAGAAAAGAAATTTCAAAAGGTAGCACTAGGAAAATGCTGCCTCTCTATTTCTCATCTCTCCTGTTCTCTGAACATCTCTTCTGGTTGATGCCAAATTCATGGGGAAAACTATTTTAAGTTAATATGAAAAATTACTCCTGAATAAGTATATAATGGCAAGTGATTTCAGACTGATGCAGTTATTAGTTTGCATTACTATAAGAAGACTGCATGGTTATACCTGCCCCTTCATAACGACACAGTCCTCCAGACCGTTTGTGTAGGTGGGATGCCTCCGCTGCCATTTGGTGAACGTCACAGGAGTCCCATCACTCCACTCGAAATAGAAGTGAGCCTTCAGGTCGTTCAGACCCAGCCATAGCTCTTCTGTGGGCTCTGAAGCACGGAAAGAAATAGGTTTGCTATGCAATACAGTGAACATTTTCAGGCCCGGAACAAACAGGGACTGGTAAATTTGGGATGTGGTACATGAGAGGTGGTCTTCACGCTTTAACAAAAATGCTGGTTTCCTCTCAGATTAGCAGTAAGAGATGTTTTGGTCTGTACTGAAAATGCCTCAGATTCCATCCAGAAATACCAAGTTTAGTGGTATTTAATGGTTTATGGCTGGCAGAAGATTTTTACAAACTTTCTGAGTACCTGTGATTCAGAACAACAAAATGGCCCCTAGCACGGAGGGTAGGACAGGGAGTGTCCCACCTGTCAGGAGATCATACTGAGCCCAAGCCATGAAGACATCTGCCAAAACATCTCCTTAATGGGGAAGCATTAGAGGGCTTGTAATGGCCCACCAGGGGTGTTCACCAAGTCCAGCATGTGCGGCAAGTGTCAGGACTGGTTACTACAGATCCAAGGAAAACCAGAAGTGTTACTTTGTTAGAAAGTTATATAGCAAGAGGTTAACCTCAGCAAGAGGTTTTAATCTCAGCAAGAACTTAAATTTCTTATAGGTTTGGAACTCAGTTCTGAAGCTATTAAGCATAGAATAAAGGTGCCCAAAGTACAATTTTTAGAGATCGTTATGTGTCTATTTTTTACCTTTTCCTGCTTTAGAAGGTTTTACAACGTAGATTATTTCTTGATAAATATAAATGTTTATGTAACAGCAATAGCATAAAAGAATACCATGTTAGATTTAGCCTTCCACTTGCAACATTTCAGAAAAGAAACATTAATATTTAATATGAAGCCCAGCTTTTATGTTACAGGTGGGGCAAACGAAATAGAGGTCGACATATATACTCACTGTAACCAAGCTGTGACACCAGAAAGCTGTGTTCAGCAATGTTGTGGACACTTGCCAAATCTCCATCTTGCTTCTTACATGAAGTCAGAGCATCTTTCCATATTTTGCGTTCTCGTTGAATGCTGTAGCAGTGGCCCGCATATGGCCACCAACCATCTGCGCACCTAATAGGTCTCAATGCCTCTAAAATTAAAGTATAATTTTTCAGAGCAATTTTGTAAGACAAAAATAAAGGACACTAGAATAAGATCTGTGGAGCACTCTTTACAAAAGTGGGACTACATGAATAACCATAAATCTGTAGTTAGGAATGCAAATACATTCAAATGTAAAAAAAAAAAATAAAAATCATTAAGGCACAGTGTGCTAAATATGCAAAGAGAGTCATGTCTCCTTAAGCAGAGAACCATTGAACAAAGCCCACATTGTGTCGGACATGCCGTTTGAAATAATGCTCTGGGATGAAAGAGAGACCAAAGCAGACATCGGCCTCTCCCCTCTTTGCCCCCCGTAGCAGTTGGGTGACAGCATCGTGGTCTCCGTGCTGCCATTGTGGCTGAGGTGAGGCTCTGCCTTCTGTTCAATGTCTTGTTGCAAACACACGTATAATTTTCAGATACGAAAAGCATGAAGTAATTCTTTGGTCACTGCAGGTCAGTAAACAGTGCAAATCAGTGCAGAGCTGGTAGTTTTCTTTTCATATTAACTCAGAAGCTTTTTATTACTTAGATTTCTAAATATCTTTGAACTTACCTGAAGCTTGCTTTAAAAATAGAGTCCTGCATTTCTTTTTAAGGTTACTGCTGGAAAAAAGATCCTCTGAAATTCTTTCTATACTTTCTTTAATATAACTACTTCTTTAAAAGTAGCTTTTATAACAGTCCCAGAGGACTCCTCCAGCAGATCCCTCCTGCGTGTGTCATGGTCATAGTCATGGTGTGTCACTGAAGCTGGGGGTGGCCCATGGGTGAAATGTAGCCCATGTGAATACTGCTGCTCTGCTCGTATGGATGCCATGCCTTGTGTGCTGTTGTCATCGGAGCATTTTTTGCATTAATATTGAAGTAACTGCAATTACTCATTTGGAGCAAATGAGAAACATAACATTTCTACTGTACTTATGCAAATGTGATTGCTGGCACTGGTTACCATGGCAGAGCAGCTTCTATCTGTCTTGCAAAAGTGAATGACAGTGATGGAACAAAATAATAATATTCTCCTATGAATGGTTAATACACAATGGGAGGACAAAGGCAATATATAAAAGCCTGTGTGTGCGTGTATAGCTGTGTTTTTCAAAGGCTGAAAAATAATGTTGCATACCTTTTATCATTTACATCTTTACAGATTGGTCTTTCTAGGAGCCAAAGAAAAGTCTTTCTTTTTATTTGACTGACCTACCTTTGGGTATGATGTCAGACTCTGAAATGAATTTTCTCTTTTTACAAATGTAGCCAAGTCTCTGGTTACATGCTTGGTTTTCCCATTTAGCATTCTGTCTGGGATTCATCACTCCACACATTTTCCCAGGGAGTAGGAAAGGACTTCCTTTGAGTAAAAATTAAAATAGGATCTCACAGCAAAAATAAATCAGAAAAGTAACAAAAACATCACATCATCAGTAAAAATATTAACTTGTTCTGATTTCTTCAATACTTAATAAGAAGAAGCCCTCCCCCATAGGATAAGTGCTGTTGTACTTTGGAGGATGCTGCTTTTGTTCTATGCTTTGAGAGTGAAGGAACGACCTTCCACTGACTTTGTGTCAGGATAGTATTGGGAAATTTCTGGTTCTTTTCCTGATATACTGGTGCTCACAGACAGAACTGCTGAAGCTAGACTTTTATCCTGTGTCAAAAACTTCCAAACTTTAAAAATATTCAGTTTTAATTTATATCATCCGTCCACTATATCTCAAGAATTCCACAATTCTACTTTCCTATAAAATAGCTTTTCTCTTTTCTCTTGCAGTATTTAAAAAACCTCTGTAAGCAGCAACAGAAATTGCCCAAGAAAGACTTTTTTAAAACTGAGATGAGAGTTTAATTATTCCATCTTGCAACTTTTGCAAAACAAGGGATGGCGCGAAATACCTCTGGCACAAAGAAAACAAAAAACCACGAGAACAACAAGCAAACAGAAGAATTCCTCACATGTGAGGAGCACCACAAACTCACCTCTGTCTCCCTTCCTCCAGGTTGCCCAGTACAATTTTTCACACGCTGTTAGGGAATTTTGAGCTGGCTCTGTAAGCCTCTCCATAATATTTAGAATTTCTCCAGACAAAATAGTGCCATTAGTTTCCAAATATTTTGCTACTTTTAGAAGATTTGATTTGTATTTATACTCTTGGACAACATGTTATGGAAAAATTCTGGTCTCTGATCTGCAGAGTTATATATCACTCCAAATGACACTCTGCTTTCATAAACAAGATCTTTGCTTAGATAAAAAAATGAAAGAACCTGCTATAGCTTATCTCCACAGTAAACTTTGTAATTTGGAAGTGTACTTCTAAAAATAAAGGTCTAGATCTTCAGTTACTCTAAATCAACATGGGCTTTCCTGAAATAAAAGTAGCTGGGGCCGTTTTTATTAGTTGGTGTCTTATCAGAATCTATTCAAAGATTACCAAATAGATACATTTCTTACCTGGAGCCCAGTTTAAATATCTGAAAGGGCTGCCCCCAGCCCACTGCCATCCACTGTTGAAATTCAAAGTGTTCAATCCAATCCAGAATGCAAAGCTGAATTTTTTAGTTAGCTCTAAATTATAAAAAAAAAAAAAAAGTCAGCTGTATCTCCCCATCCTCATTCTTAGCAAGTTTATCTAAAAGGAATAAAGTCAAAAGTAAGAAATTTATATTTCTTAGTTTAAACCAGCTCAAACCCAGTACTTTCCGCATTACTGAGGTGCACAGATTAAAAAAGTAAAATATATAAATGAATAAATATTGATTTAGCAGAAATCTCGGTAGTTAAAAGGCCAAAGGAACATCTTATGTCACTACCTAAATAAGACTTTACTTCTCTCACTTTGTTTCAATCCAACATAAGACATGTAAAAAATATCTTATTTTCATTAGGAAATTGTGCTAAAATGTTTCTGTAACAGATTTCATGGAGTAAACACATAAAATAAGATTACAGAGACAGTGTGCCAATCAGTTGCTTCCAGATTTTTTTCTGTGTGAGTGGTTTCAAAGCTTCCTTAGCACCATTCAGAACCAAACTAACACCATGCTACTTGTATCTGAAACCCATTGAAGTTTATGTATGCAAATGTACCCATATTAGGACCAATCTAGCCATCATCATATGTTCTCCTAGAAAGATCAGTAATCCTTGAAACACAGAGGAAAAGGGTAAATTTGATGACCAGACCATAGTGCTGCTCAGGAATGAGCGCACCAGCAGGAAGGCAAGCGAAGGAAACCCTGCCCCAGGGCAAGCTGCAGAAGATGTGGTAGCTCCTACCTGGAGCACAAAGGTGGGATGGGGCCATTTCCCTCCCTGTAGAGGTTTGGGACCAATCCTTCATAAAAAAAGCCACCAACTAGTGGAAGGGCGATTCAGACCATCTCCTTGATGAACCACCCCTGACAGCCCATCTTCCTCGGTGAGACAGAAGACAAGGCAGTCTAAAGCTCTGGGGCAGCACAACACCATAACATATTTTAAGGTCTTGTTTTCTATCATTTTACCTCCTATATATGCCTGCTCATGTATCTCTGTGATGCTTAATAGTTCTGCGTTTTGCTGCTGACAGCTTTTCCTCGCTTGGTGCCATGTTAGAGCTGATTCTGAGTTTATCTGATAGTGAATGCCAGTTGAAACATCTTCTGTCCAAAATTTTTCTGTGTCGTCTGGAAGAAGAAGTGAAATAGAGCATTGCTGTTAGGGGATTGACATTGCACCAGCTAAAAGCAAATGAAGTTTGTAATGATGCAAAATCTCTAAAAATGCACAGTATTAACCATGTGCTTTCATCAATTTTAAACCACCAGAAAAATTGAAATCAGATTAGGTATCAGTTAAAAAAAAAAAAGTGTCATTTTTTAAAAATTATAAATGTGATTTTAAAATTTCTAAGTTTTTAGAAGGGAGTAAATGGGTTTCCAATATTTGCTTTTAAACTTACTTTTACATAAAATGTAGTACTAGGTAAACCAGGCGTATCTGTTTATTGAAAATAGAGATTCCAGGTGAAGTCAGAGGAGGAAAGCAAGTGTGTAGGTGGACTATGACCCTGGAGGCTCTTCATCCTTGTGGAGCAGGAACTCCCCCTTAGCTCATTGTCAAAAGAAGCAGCTTTTTCAAAAAAGGCAGAACCTGGCCCTTGGCAGCTCGAGGAGCTCTAAAAACTGTCTGTATGGCACCGATGTGCAGATCAGCTGCAGTCTTTGTTTGCAGAAAAATTAGCAAAACCTTGTGAAACTGTTGTGTTATTGGGAAAGGAGTTGGTGAGAAAAGAAAAACTATATCTGTATTATGAGTTGGAGGAATCCAAACACAGGTTTGGTGTAGAAGATGGTACAAAGATGGGAGAGAAGGATAATTTTAGCAGCACCATTTTTGTGTAGGCTGGCAATAGGAGACAAGAACAAGAATGGGAATGACGTTAAGGGGAAAAAAACAGTATATAGCAGAAAGAATTGACCTACAGGGCATGCCTGAGGAATAAAGAGCAATGGGAATTTTTTTAAAGGAAGGTATCAGTCTAAATTCATCCTGGTCATGCCATGCACTTAAGTCACATAAAATGGACATCAAGGAGCTTCCTTATCTCTCCGGTCTGCAAAGAGAAGCAGCCTCCTCCAGCAGGTGAGTCAGAACCTGGCTGGGCTGAACCACTCTCTAGAGGCAACTCTTCCCCTCCACTCGCTATAGAGGGAGCACATGGCTACTGGGGCTAATGCGCAATCAGGAGATTTTCATTGGCGCTACCCTGACAAGGTTTATTATGAGGGTGTGCAGGTGGTAGCTGATAGTGAACCTGGTAGCTCAATAGATGGTTTTCTCAACAATGTTTCGTGACAAATTAATAAATACGATGCAGGACTTACTTATTAGTGGGCAAAATCCATACAGTTTATCAGCATCAAAGTCTGCGGTTGTCGCACACCAGAGCCAGCCATCTGACCTACCAGCATCTGTGCACTCATTGTACTGTTTGCCTTCGTATTTGAAAGGGAATACACATGGCTGTCCATTGGCGTTTCCTTGTAATGTAAAGGTAGCTAGGGGGAAGACAGGGTTAAGAGGACATAGGAAAATAGTCATAAAATGATAAATCTGACTTCCTAGTAATGGGTCTACCTATAAGTATATCTGTCTGTCTAAACTGAGAAGTCACACTGTCTTATTTTAATTAATTTTTATCATTTTTCCCCCTTGTATAGCTAGAGATTTTAAAGAAAATATTGTTTTAATAAAATTTGGGGGTTAAACACTGTGTTTAGAGTTTATATATATATCTTGTAGGAAAGTCAAGTTCTGTGATGATAAGTTGCTGAAAAGTTGTGGTTCCTGGAGAGAGAAAGCCCACAAGTAGAACTGAGACAACGAGTTCACTGCATTGTGCTGTTCTGTATGGCTCAATCAGTTCACTTTACCACTCCATCTTTTCATTAATTGTTTAAAGAAAAAGGATAGCTGACCAGAGAGAAGACAGATCAGGTTGTCATAAGCATATTTACATAGTAAAAATTTTAGGTTTCAATTGCACATTTCTGCACTTGGAGGGGTCTTGCAGGTTCACCCTCAACACAGATTCCTTAAGGTTAGCAATCCTTTGTCTTCTTAAACTATCATAATATTACAGGAGTGTTCTTTCATCCTGAAATTTCTGATATACGCTCTCAGTCTCACATTCATGCAAACGCATTCATCTGCTCAGTTCTACATACATTACTGCTTTTCTGTTTCTCTCTGTAGCATACATCTTCAGACTAGAACTATTCTTCTTATTTGGTCAAACTGGAGGGGAGGAGCCAGTTCTTCCTTCTCATAGCTCATGTCTTCAAGCAGAATAAGAGTCTTGGACAGCTGTCATGAAAACGTGGCTGTAAAAGCCTTTGACTGATCACTGCATCGTGGGTGGGATGGGGAGGGTAAATAGAAAGAACTCCATGCTTCCTCATCTCTCATCACCTTCTCATATAGTGCCATCTGACTTTCTTTCCACAGAAAGAAAATCCAGTTTAACGATCCTGCTTCTATTACCTCCTTTTCCCCCAACATTCCTGCATCTTCCCTCTTTTATTCTGTGAATCAGGAACTGTGAGGGTAATACCCAACATACTCTTTAGATCATGTGTCAAATCTGACAACAAATACAAAGTAATCATTCCATGCATTAAAACTGTAAAGCTGCCCAAGGAAAAGCATTTTCATATCTAGTTTAACACAAAACCAACAGGAAACTTACCCGGTGACTGTAATGAACTGCGCACGAAGGACAGAAAAACTAGGAACCTGGAGAAACTCATTGCAAATGTAACTTGCTTTTCATTCCTCTACCAAAAGTTGGACTATAAGATAAGCAGAGTATAAAATCCTTCTGAGTGAGGATAGTGACAGGTCCTTCTCTGTGGCAGAGGGTTGATGGATAAAGCTCTGTACTCTAAATAAGGAAATACCCTGTCACGTGGTATTTTGAAATAACTAGAGTGCACATTGCAAACACTGCTCTATGAGAAGAATGAGTTGCTCCAGAAACTGAAGTCTCCATCCCTGTAACTAGGGGTGGTGACATTTGTCTTTTCCTGGGACTTTGCGAGCAATATACGCAGGTCAGCTGTTGGGGTGCTACACAGGACAGTCCTCTCAAAAAGCAACTTGAGAACTGGTGACAAGAAAACTGCAGTGAAATATCATCAATTTAAAAATCAGTCTCTGCTTTAGCAATTACATCTCGGAAACAAAGGGAGACCCTGTGGTTCAGTACATCGCTATCATGTCACAGCTCTACATATCTAAAAGAGAGCAAATTTTACAGGATCTGCAGTATTCAGTGCATTATGAATTATTTCTCACTTTGAGGGCTAAAATTTTTTTTCTGCACTGTTACAGTGCTTGCTTTGATCGCAGTTTCAGGCTGGGCTGTTTACTCCTTGTCAAAGGTCTGAAAGAAGTGAAGGTGTTCAACACTATAGACTGGTGATAAGTACTGGTGGTAAGTTTCCCTGTAACAGGAGGAATACTGGAATGCTTTTGTGAAGCAAAAAGATGTGTTCACCTACCTGAAAAATTCCTAATGAGCATGTTCCAGGACAAAGCCAAATGTAAGCTAAATTGGAAAAGCTCCTTTCAATCTGTGAGCAAAGTGCTCATCTAAAGACTTATATTGGCACGGCAATTCTTGTACAAGTACACCGCAAAGCTGCGCTGGCGAATATTCACAGGCAGACAAGTCCTACTGTTCCTTCTGTTTATTTACCTCAGTGAAATGAAAAGAAGTTGTGATAACGAAATTGAAAAAAGCAAGAAGTGAAATAGTCAGTAGTGAAATATATATAGAAACTGAACAGATGATGTCATACGAGAAGCAACTGTCTTTGCTTTTATTTATAAGGTGCAAAGGGAAAATTATCGCAAGAACTGACTAAACTTGTTGACTGTTATAAAGTACTAAGAGAAAAATATCTTTAGAAAAAAATGGCTGGATTTCAGTAAAAGTACGAATTGAATAAATAGTTTAATAACAACTATTCTATTTGCAGGTGACATTCAGGGAGGACTTAATGTGAGCAAGGCTTGCAAGAGTAGCCCAAAGTCATAAAGCTGAGTGGTGCCACAAACAGCGATGAGGTGGGAGAGAAATAGTGGCTGAGTTTACTGAATGAAACCATATTTTGGATATATCTGAAATCATAAAATGAAATGGCTCCGACAGAGGGCATCCCAAAGGAAAATACCTGGAGGGCACAGTCCTGCCCAGTTCCCTCCTCTGCCTCACAAAGGGCTAGCTGAGCTCCAGTCCAAACTGGGCTTTAGTACCCGTCTTGTGTAAATGAATGCTTGTGAGGATTCAGCTCCCCAGGGCTGCAGAGTGATGGGGAGGGATTAGTGCAGACACTGAGATAGGCTAAAGGAAGAATTGAGCACTCCAGAGCTTCCCATTTCACGTGACCAACCAGCCTGATGCTGGTTACAAACTTTTTGGGGTCAGCGTCCTGTGTGCTGCATTTCACTTGTGCAATAACCTGTTCTCACCAGTGTGCTAAATTCTTGATTGCATTTATGCCAAGAAAACAGAAACTCAGTGCTTAGAAAAAAAAAATAAAATCATTACTTTCTATTTCTTTTAACTTTCCAGCTTGCTCAGTAGCCCCTGTGCAGCCTGGGGAAGGCAGGTTGTTTGCTGGGGCTAGATTCTGGGGCAGATTCCTAGCACAGTATTATCTTCTGCATTCCTTAGTTTTCAGTTCCTTTTTCTTGCATTTAAAAGTGGCAGGTTGGTGCTTATTCAGGCTGAATTCAAAGTGGTGGGGAGAGAAGCCCTCCTTGTTATTGACAACAGTTACTGCGCAGAAAGGAGCACCTCCCTTCCCCTTGCCTCTCACTTGATTCACAGGGAAGTTTGAAGCTGAAAATTATACTAATAAAAACTTTATTTATTTCAAAGCATTAACAAAAAGAAAGAAGAATGCAAGGCTGAGAATATTTTAATTCATGTTAGTGAACATATTACATTTAAAAAATCATAGTATCACATTGAAAAAAGACCAAAACTTACACCTGAGCTTAATGTCCCCTGCTGGTATGAACTGTATTTTCCATAGCAGAAAAAGAAAATGGCAAGGCTTTCTATCCCAAAGTTATCTGAGATACTTATAAAATGATACTTCATATACGTAAGTGTAATAGGGTACAGCTATAAGGAACAATAAAAGTGCTGGGCTAACAGAGTGAAGCTTGTATGGCAAAATGAGTTCAAAATTGCAACAGTCGGGCAGATTTTATTTTTTGAGTTCTTTGCAGTGTCCACAAAGTCATGGGAATACAGTTATAAATAGCAATTACACTTTATTGAACATTCATTCTCACTAGCTGACTTCTATAGTCCCTTTTCAGTACATGTGTTCTTGACAACTTATTTACACTAGTGTACATTTGAGAACATCTTGACTGTTACAAACAATCCGTACTTCCAATTTTGTAAAATATGCACGATACAAAAGAGGCTGCTAGTGCAAAAAGAAAAAGGGGATTTCATTTAAGATTACAGATATCCTCACTAGAGACTTTTAACAGATACATCCTTTAATTTCATCAAGTATCTTGCTCCTCTGAATTGATACATGCCACAGGACCCATTCTCACCAATCCTTCAGTCACTGACACATCATCTGAGAAGTGTTTCATTGCCAGAATCTGTTGATGGTTGGTTTTGTCTTTTTCTCTTGTAGAAATAGACTGACATGCCAGCTCCAAGAAGAGTGAGAATAGCCAAAAAAACGAGTGGCCAAACGGAGACATGAACAGGTGGGTGAGCCTCTTCATTTGTTTCCTTGCCTGAAATGAATACGTGTAACTGTGAGAAACCTTAGTAATTTTTTATTCCACATACAACATGAAAAACAAGGAACTTGGAGTCTGTTCAGTGTAAATCTGAGCCCGGAACAGTTGCTGATCAGTAGCCAGGTCTCTGTTGCTAAAGCTAACGTGATTTTAGTGGATCTGAATGACATTGATATACAATGCATGCGGCGGATGCTTGTAAAAATTTAGCAAGAATGTATGCTTTAGATACGGGTATGGGATGCTAATTATTTGGAAATTAGTTTTACAATATTTTCATGTTACATTATTTACAATAATACCTATGGAGGAAATTTGCATGTACGTCTAAATAGGTTTTAACACGTTAGTTAAAGCTCTCCATGCCTGAAAGTTAGTCACAGGTTGGGTCGCTGCTGAGCTTGTCAGCTCCGGGTTAGCCCTGCAGCAGTCCAGTCGACCAAGAACATGAGAGCGCTTATGTGAACGTAAAAGACACCGTGGGATTACCCTGAGTGATTTATAGCCATGCAACTCTCAGCAGGACTTGTTCTCTTCTTGTATTTAGGTTTTTATTAATTTTCTTATGAAACTTCTTACCTTTCTGCTGTAGAGGACTCCCACTTGGCTCAACTTCAATGAATATCAGAGACAAATAATGAGACACTTCATTAGAATTCGTAAGTTTGACTATTTTGCTAAAATTATACAGAACCAAAAAAAAACCCTGAAGTATTACTATTGCGTTAATAACATATATGTCTGTGATAAAAAGCAACGTAAGTGAGGCAAAAAATACATTACTAAGGTTTTACCTTCCTACGTAATATTACCAAACTATAATTTTCATTCACTTAAAATTTTACATTGGTTTTATATCTACCAACATTCAAATACTGATTCTTTTCTGTTTACTCAAAAATACCTTTCACATTTTTTCTGAAATATTTATTTTAATTTACTAAGAATATGATTGGTAACTCTAGAGATTAATTTCACATCTCACATTCTAGGAAGCTCTGCATGTCCAGGGGCATTCTGCTGTTAGAATCAAGTTTAAAGATTCTTAAATGTCTTCCCTAGAAAATACCCTCTGAATCAAGGCTGTAATCTTCCCATGTGGCTATGCATAAGAAAGAGAAAAAGATCTTTATAAAATCTTTTTTTTCTAGTTGAATAAGATAAAAAAAGTGTTTGACACTCAGAAAAGAAGAATTGCACATATTGTATGTTCTTGTAAAGTAAGAAAAACTATTCTGAATCAAGAGTCCCTAAATATGCAGAAAATATTTCTCCTCTTGGCTTTTTTACATTGCAGTTTGAAAACACACTTGCTACCCAAAAGTAATAAAGGCAAAATGTAAAATGAAATGAAAGCAGAGCAGAATGTGAAATGAATACCGTTCCCCCTACTAAGGCAGGAAATAGTTACGTATCAGAGCATCTTATGATTCAGTGGGTGGATTTTAGTGCTTCCTTATTACTTTAGTACTATATGGGATGGAATATAATTTGGATGTTCTTAATAAATTTTTAATGGGGATTAACTGATTTAGTGCCATGGACATGTTCTGATTTAAGCATGGAAATTAACAGTGCATGGGAGATGAGTGTTCCTTGGTTACACTTCAGTTTGTTTTTTTAATTAAAGACTACATTTGCAAAATGATTAAAAGCTAACCCAAAACTTTCAGTTATTTTTCTGAGAACTACTGTGTCTTGTGATGCCTTCAGCATTGAAATCACATCTTTCCAACTTTGCATCCAAACAGAGGAATCTTAAAGGTTGTTTCACACAGGAAATGAGGGGTTTTAGCATAGGACAGAGATGTTCTCCATGATCTACTGGTGGCAACGCACAATGCAAAACATGGAAAATTAAACCTGATCTCACAGCTACTACAAAAGGAAGTACAAAGATTTAAAGATGGCAACCTACCATTTTTTAGGTAAGATTGATTTTAACACCTAACTTAAGGAATGGAATGATAGTTCTTTCTTTCAGACAGTTGTGTCTTTTGTATCTCCACTTTGGAATAATACATGTGCTTTTTTACCTCTGAAACATTAGTCTTGTATATACAGTAATATGAGAAATTTTCCAGAAATGCTGATAAGACAGCTTCTGGAATGACTTGAAGCTTTCATTTATTAGGGAAGTACTCCTTCTATTATTATTGCAACACAAACAGCTGGCCTTTTAGCATCCCTGAGGAATTACTGGCTTAAAGGTTGTTGAATCAGGCCCAATGTGAAGCCAGTTTTTGACGTTGGGCAGTAATATACTTTTTGAGTATAACAGGGTTGGAGAGAAAGCTTGATTATTCACATTAATTCCTCCTTGCAAGGGTGTAATAACTGTTGCAATACTTAGTTCCTGGAAAAGTCATAAGTTTGCACAAGCGTTTGACAGATGCCATGCCAATGCCTGTGTTAGGTATTCAAAAATTTTCTGAAAGTCTCCTTCTCAACCTAGGGTGCATACAGCACATTACCATATTCCCACGCGAGAGCAGACAGTGCTGTGAAGAGCTCGCAGTCTGCAAAGCCAGGCCACTACAGATGTTTAGAAAAGTGGGATATGCCAAACGAAACTGTCAGAAATTACTTCCAGACATGTAGCGGAGGGCTATAACAGTTACTAGTAAAGAGATCTTCTCTGTCACTAAGGACTGGGTCCCTAAGGACTTACCTTTAGGCTTTTTGCAGATAAATCCTTTTTCAGAAGAGCAATCGGTGTCGTCCCAGTAACCGGATGGTGCAGTCATTACAACACAGTGATGCTCCACGTTGGACTCTTTCTCCTCCCAGTTGACAAAGTCCAGTGCAGCATTGTCTAGCCATAACCACTGGTCTAAAGAGCCAGATTTAAAAAAGATTAAAATGTATCTCAATGGTATTTTAACTCTTTAGCTCAGCAAATGACTTCAAAATGTAATAGTAACCCATTTTTCTGCAGGAAACCACATCATTTTTTGTAAAAATATAGTTGTCCTCAATTTTATGAAAGTAAGACATTACCATCCACGTTTTGGTAAAGTCCTATCCAGAAGCCTCCTACTTTATTTCCAAGTGGTTGTATTGTATGGATCAGAAAGTCAGATTCATGCATGTTTTCTACGGAAACCAGGGTAGCACCTGAAAGACATTAGCAAGCAAATAACTATGATCTACGTATGCAACTACTGGAATGACCTCCTCTTTAAAGTCTGTACAAACAATAACTTTTGAAAGTATTATACACGCTTCCCCATTGTTTCTTGCAGAGGACGGAGCCCTGAAGGTGCTTAGTGGCTTTGGGCCCCACCACCGGCCCGAGGATGGTGCTCCAGAAGCAGGAGCTGATGGGGAGCTGTACACCTGGGAAGGCAGCAGCCCCTGGGAAGACAGAAGGCTGCACGGAGTCACTTGTGTCAGTTTATTTTGGTTGTGCCAGATTTAGAGTAGCTTGGTAGAGAAATAAAATATTTCTAATTTTTTTTTAAATAAATGTTTTTACATTTTTATGTGAGTTTTGTATAAACTGTCATACAAATCTCGTCAGTTGATAATGAAGGCTCTCACCTAACCGAGCACACTCGAGAGAAGCCAGTGCCCAGCTTGTCCCAGCTGATGCTTCGAGGTAGTAGCAGTGGCCACGGTAAGGGATCCAAGCTCGGAGTTCGGCTGCTTCAGGGCAGTCTCCAGGCAGCTGAGCAGGGTCAGTAGGAGCTATAGCTAAAGATGCCATATGGTATGAAATTGGTATTGCATTATGAGTAACCCATGAGGTGGGATATGTGTGTAAATAGCGTGGGATTTCTCTCACTCAGCTTTAACTATCTGGACCTCTACTCCTGACTATTCCTGCAGGCCCCCAGGTCAGACAAGGGGGAGAGCCAGGCAGCCAAGAGTGTGAAACATCTTATGGCTCCAATCACATTTCTTAGGACAAGGGTACAAATCACATCCTGCAGCATCTAACTGCCTGCCTTGGCAGAACTGTGAGGAAAGCAAACCCTGAGGGATGATATAGATCTCTATTCCGCATTCTCACAATACAGAAGACTGTTGTAGGCTAGTGAATCGTTGATACCACAGTCCCATATTGTATGGCTGCCTGGTCTGTGTGTGTTGTCACTTTATACAAAGGAGCCATCAGCAGAGCATGTCTCTGCCAAATTAGTCTCTGTTTCTGATCATGTGTGCAACTCCTATCACTTCTATCGGTCTGCACGGCATATGCAGACCAAACATACGGCTGGAAAAATTAACTCAGAAGCCACCTTCAAGTGACAAAATCTGTCTTGAATCTCACACCAGGAACAGATTATATGATGTAGTCTTAAAACCTCAAGGAGGGAAAATGACACAATTCTACAAAATCTACAAGCAAACATGCCTCTGCATACCTCTACAAAGAGTTCAAGTGTCATTCACATTCCCAAGGCTCTTACACCTACCTCAGAACTGCTGTAGCTTTAGCAACAGTAAATGGGGGTGAAACTCTTGCCTGTATTTTGGCTCAGTGACACCTGTGTGTGAATTTATCCGGTTCATAGAATCATAGAATCATAGAATTGTCTAGGTTGGAAGAGACCCTTGGGATCATCGAGTCCAACCATCTACCCTACTCTACAAAGTTCTCCCCTACACCGTATCCCCCAACACCACATCTAAACGTCTCTTAAACACATCCAGGGATGGTGACTCAACCACCTCCCTGGGCAGTCTATTCCAATGCCCAACCACTCTTTCTGTGAAAAATTCTTTCCTAATGTTCAGTCTAAATCTACTCTGTTGGAGCTTGAAGCCATTCCCTCTTGTTCTGTCATTAATTACCTGTGAGAAGAGACCAGCACCAACCTCTTTACAGTGTCCTTTCAAATAGTTGTAGAGAGTGATGAGGTCTCCTCTCAGCCTCCTCCTCCTCAAACTAAACAGGCCCAGCTCCTTCAACCGCTCTTCATACGATTTGTTTGCGAGGCCCTTCACCAGTTCGTTACCCTCCTCTGCACTCGCTCCAGCACCTCGATACCTCTCTTGTATTGAGGTGCCCAAAACTGGACACAATACTCGAGGTGTGGCCTCACCAGTGCTGAGTACAGGGGCACAATCACCTCCCTACTTCTGCTGGCCACGCTATTTCTAATACAAGCCAGGATGCCGTTGGCTTTCTTGGCCACCTGGGCACACTGCCGGCTCATATTCAGCCGCTTGTCAATTAGAACCCCCAGGTCTCTTTCTGCCAGGCAGCTTTCCAGCCACACCTCCCCAAGCCTGTAGCGCTGCATGGGGTTATTGTGGCCCAGGTGCGGAACCTGGCACTTGCCCTTGTTGAAACTCATACCATTGATGTTGGCCCAATGATCCAATCTATCCAAGTCCCTCTGTAGAGCTTCCCTATCCTCCTGAGAATCAACACTCCTGCTTAACTTGGTGTCATCTGCAGTTGCTGCAGTCCACACAGTCAGTGCATGTTCCCAGCACTTACTTATGTTACACACAATCTCAAGCATGATTTATGCTCACATCTCAGAAAGAACAAAATAACTTGGAGAGCTTCATCTTATACACGTGAAAGCAGTGCAGCCGTATGTGTTTGCACAAGAGTCTTTCATGTGCCTGAATTCATATATCACCCACTAGCAAACCTCCGAATTCTGCAGGGAGGTAGACGGTATCCTGAAGCATACTCCTCTGACAGTTTTAGCTTAAACCAGAGCAAAGTCTCTAGGATTAGGCAGAATAATGGAATTAGGAATGTGTCTTTAAAGTTATTACATTCACTTGCTTACCATCTGATGTCTTACAAACTGAGAAGTAGCTTTTATTGCAGGGTGCTGTTTTCCAAGTACCATCAATATCTAGGTAGACACAAGCATTTCTCTCCTTTGGTTCCCCTGCTGCCCATTTCGTGTACCTGGTTTTCCAGTTATCGGTCCATTTGTAATAGCTGCCAGTCTGAAAACAAAGAAGTTCTGGTAACAGAGTTTTTTTACATAAGAATTTGACACATAAATGTAGTCTCCTATGTCTATTTGAGATGTTCAGAAGAAAAAAAAAAAAAAGCCCTGTGCTGCTCTGCTTTTAAACACCATTCACTATTCTAAGCAATGTCACTGGGTGCTCTGAGTTACACAAGGACTCATTGCTTTCAGGAAGGCTTTTCTGAAGTAACACCAACTTTTACAACACTGCAAGAAACTCAAATGAGTCCATCTTAGGTCATTTAGTAATTCCCACATCAAGATGAGCAATTACAGAGAATTTGTTCCCTCTCCTCTGCTTTATTTAAATTAAAACTGCAAGCTATTTGGTGATTAAAGATTATTTGACATTAAACAGGCAAAATAATCTTAAAATATCTCTCTAATACTCATAATAACTTTTATTAACGTAGTGATATTTATAAGTAGCCCTCTGTATGGCAGGAAGTTAGACTTTCAGAACAGCTAACGGTTGCTGCATGATAGGTGCGCATCCTGGCTTGGGACACTCAGTCTGCACCTTTATTTCTTTTACCACTCCTAGAGCTTTCTACTTTCATCTATTGCTTCCTGCTTAACCTTTTCTGTGACTCTTCTTTCCATTTGGTGCATGAAAGTCTTTGAGTAACTCTAATGACCCCTAGAAATCTATGCGTGTACACATAAAGTGTAAGTATAAAGTAAAGCCGTTCAGAGTACAGTTGTTCCAGCACAGTTGTAGACTGGGCATCCAGCAGGTCTGTAAAGAGGAGGAGAGCTCACCAAGCACCTTGCACCTCCCATCTGTCCAGCACTTACCATATTGCTGTTAAGACCGATCCATACAGGTTTTCCGTATTTTAACATCTGGATCCACAAGAATGAGTGGATATAGGCATCTGAAATGCTGGCAAGTTCTGCAGATTTGTCTTGACAATTTTTTCTGGCCTCTTCCCATTGCATTTCAGATGAGATGATTGAATAGCTGCTGTCCCCATAACGGGCAAAGCCAGAGGATGGATTTGTTGTTGGTACTTCAGACTGCTTGGTAACTATGGAGGAAAAAATGAGTGTAGGAATTTACAACATACCACTTATCTGTAGCGTGGAAGCCATCAAAAAAATAGGTCAAAAGGTCCAGTATTAACCATAAGTCAAAATCTTTTTTTAAGGTCATGAAAAATCTTCCACCCTTGGGACTGTAAATGTATCAACAACTGTAGTTGGAATTAAACAAACTAAAAACGCCTCTCTAAAACTATACCTTTGCTGTGCGGGGAGAGAGGATTCTAATAAGCAAGTTATCTATGCTGAGAGTCAACAGGCTGCAGGAGCTGACTGAAGCGGGGAGTGGGGAGAATAGTTTTTACCAATGCTGTAACAAAGGTGAGGCAAAACCTGTTTTGTTATCTGTGTTTTGCTTTTGCTGCCAGGGCAGCAGGAATTTGCGTAACTACAGCTCTACAGAAGGAGAGTCAACATTCATTACTCATTTTGGTGTAAAAAAAAAAAAAATCAATGTTCTTCAACAATAAAGACACAGCCAAGAGGCCGTACTTCCTTATAGACATCATATGGCATTCAGTAGAAATGTTAAGAGAAGATTAGATGGTCTGCTCAGAGACAGCCAGGAGTATGGGGAGATCACTGTAAGAACATGGTTTTACACTGCACTTAAAAGAGCCTTCTCTTCTCCAGGCTGAACAACCCCAACTCTCTCAGCCTGTCCCCACAGGAGAGGTGCTCCAGCCCTCAGACCATCATGGCCTTCCAACTGGTCCATGTCTCCCTGTGTTGGGGGCATCGGTTTATATATTCAGCTTGTCTAACCAAGATACTTATTCTATTTAGGAGACTGGATTAAACAGAACTCACATGAATTCATCTGGCATATATAACCTCTCTCATTGTCACAGCTATCATCTCTCCATTTCCCATCTGATTTCACGATGAGGACGCAATCCGTCTGCAGGAGAATGGAAGATACACAGCGATTACAAAAGGCAATCAGGAGGTGGTGAGCTGAAGATCCTGTACACCTAATGCAAGCCTGATGGCAGAGAAAAGGAAGAAAAAAGGGAGAGGAAAGGGAGAGGAGAGGAGCTCGTTGAACAACTGTGTAATTAGTTCAAATTTCCTAGGTTTCTGCCAAATGGCTTGACCTGGTATGTGTTAGTGACCCCTTAAATCTGAACCAGGCTTCCACTGGTGCCAGTCAAGGTCTGAAAGAAAGGTCTATAAAAAAATAATCTTACCAGTTTTATTAAGAATCCTTTAATGAATACAGAAATGCCTAGGGTACCTACAATATGTCTTCTCAGTTCCAATTTACAGTTATATAGAACTGCTTCAAAACATTTCCATGAATGAGAAAAACAATATAAGAACTATTATTAAAAGCACTAGTCTGGATTTATCTTAATGGAAGCAAACTATCCTGGAGAAAGCAAGCACTCTTTACCAGTTGTTTGTAGTCATTATCAAGTTATCACTATCAGATGTCTTTAGTAACAACCAAATTTTCCCTTTACTTCCTTATTTCTAATTGCTTCAAGAATTCCTTCATGACCCTCTGATTTCAAGATTGGCCGTGACTGTCTTTCAACATTTCAGTCAAGTTTCTCTCTTATGCTGATTTAAACAAGTTTTAGTCATAAACGGGTAGAGTGGTGGTAGATGTTAAAATCTCCAGTGACTAGCTGTCTCCCATTTCTTCTACGTGTTTCCCTCCTTTGGAAAGGAGATTGAATTTCAGCAGAGCAATAGGCTTTTTATTGCAGATATCCTTTTGTACCATGAGAAACTAGTGAAACAATGGGGGAGCACATTAGCCAGGAATGGGACAGATAACACAGACAAATTAATTTTGCTCCAACAACCTTAATCTTGGCTTATCATAACTTTTCTGTGTTTCATATTGCAATTTTAATGTTCGTGGTAATGTAGGTTGTGGGGGAACTGAAGTAATATGTGCCCCTCAGGCTTGTTGTACAGATTGGTATTTTGCAATAGGTCAGATGGAAAGCACAAAGTCCCTCTTCTTTAGAACCTCTGCCAAATATTTTTGGTGTACTTGGAATGGTTATCCAGTGATTTGCTAAACCTCTTTCTGCTTACAAATGGACTTGTTTCAGCATCTCGTTATTGCTGCTGTAACTTCACTTTTGGGAAAATCATCTAGCTGCCTAAAATATTACTTAGATTTCCGGTACCTCCACAGTGATGTCTGTCAACTCTTCATAGTCATAAAAGTCAAAGTATCTTTGTTTCTGTTCTGGTGCACCATTAGCCCAGTTGGTGTAGGAAACAGTGCTTCCATCTGTCCAAAGAAATGTGGACTCTGTGTTGATATCATTCATCCCAATCCAAACATTAGTCATGGCATCCTTTAAATGATAGAAGAGGAAAGCTGGAGGAGGGAAGCAAAGATTTCTCATTAAGGAAAGCTTATCATGACTTACCCAAAACAGGAAAAATGTCCAAAAGCCCAGAACTGGGGCCATATTAAAAGGATAACATTTCCCGCAACAGAGTCCATCTGCCTTTAACTAAATGTTTAGATAAGCATCTGTAGGAACATATGTTACACAAGCATTAAGGTTGAAAAAAATCGCCAAAAAGAAAGCCCTGGAGGAAATTAGAAAAAGTCCCCTTCCCCACTGTGTATGCAGAGATAGTATTCCAGCAAATCCTATTGCGAGGGAGAGAAGATACAGATGCCTGTTAGTTTGAGAGATCTGTCCAACCACACTCAAGACAGACTGGAATTTTCATGAAAACTGAGCACTGAAAGAACGAGAAACACACACTTTATTTCTTATATGCAATAATTTAGCTATTATTTCACACTCTGGAGTTAAATCCAAGCACAAACTGACATGGCTAATAAGCGATTTTCAACAGGTAATCCTGTAATTTATTCTGGAGAGCATAGCAGTTTCTTTAGTGGGAGATTAATGTGGTTTTCTTTCAACAGAGCCCATATATGTACCTTGCACTTGTTCGTTTGGTATGGTAGCCAGGTTTCCTCCCAAATCAATACAAGCATTTCGTGCCGCATGCCACATGAGCTTTCTTGTTATATTTGAAGCAAATATTTTGAAACACTGGGAAAAAAGCAACACTTCATTCAAACTGGCAAAGATGGGAACTGTTGTATGTGACTAATATCAATGAACTATAGAATGTACGTTTCTGCAGAAAATTAAATCAGGGCTAGAATAAGGGGCAGAGCTCAAGAGTAGAAAGTATGTATATCTACCCAGGTAGATACATAGACCCTCTCATTGCCCGTGGTGTAATCCAGGACTCTAGTATTACCTGAACTGGTTGTAATGATCCCAAGTACATAATCCCTTTTCATATTTTCATCTGCCTGCCTCCTGCAGTAACCACGGGATAACTTAAAACCAAGAAAATGTGGCTTTGGATGACACAGGTGCAGGGAATGATCTCTGCTGTGCCTTGTCCCGCTTTCAATGACTCTGGTTATGACTGTTCATGCAGCCAAAGTGTATGAAATAGCCTTTGACATGTTGACCTAACATTCTGAGGATGCAATAGTAGAGCAGTGAGTGTATATAAAGTAGACAAAACAAACTTTGCCAAATGGAGCTTCAACTCAAATTGTTACAAATTCTGTTACAGCAATGAAGACTTCCAGACCATGTCTGAAAATAAAACAATAATGAAAACAATTGTAGTTTGGCGACCTCTTTCTGCACTCAAAGCTCTGGGAGCCCTGTACAAGCCAAAGGGATTGTTCAAATGTATTCTCACTAAATCATTCTACCTGAAGGGCTTTTTTTTCCCTAACAGAAACACATAAAACAGGAGAAGACACAGTAACGGTGTATTTTAAGCCTGCAGAAACTATTTCTCTGAAATTTATTCAGCATACGTTTACTTTTACTGTATTTCTCTGCAAAGTTAAATGTCTATAGTTACCTCCAAAGAAGCCCAGCCATCCAGCCAGCATGTTCTGACTAGATAATTACTCTCCAGATTTATTTCATAATCTTAAAATCCCCATATTTTTTGTAGTTCTTTTATTCATTTCCACTGCTGTACACAATTTACTGAACATACTTGTTGACATACCTTGTTGTTAAAGAAAAGCCAACTTTCTGGACATCCTCCAGGAGGCAACGAAGAAGCAAATGTTGAATTAATAGAACTGTTATGTTTTTCACATACAAATTTATTGGGCGAACCACAGTTTACATCATTCCACAAGCCTAAAAACGGTTAGATTGAATAAGCAGGTCAAGATGTTATAGTATTTGTAACACTAATTTATCACTTATTTTGAGTTAGAAAGAGGATAATCTCTACTTTTCACACCATTAAAGTGTGTGAGAGAGCTACACACTCAGCTATTTTTTACAAAAAGATGTTTATGGACTTTAGCTGCTCAGCACTGTTAGGTATTGGGCTACTGTCTAGCAATTGAAAAAAAAAAAAGAATAAAGGACTGGGGGGAAAGGGCAAGTGACTCAAGAAATGCTCTGGTCATCAATTAACTTCATTCTACCTTCTCTGCACACACCCCTCTCTCACTTGCCCTGCCATCCCCCAAGGATTCTGAGTACGAGCGTTACAAGAGAAAGAGGATGAGGGAAAAATGAACTTTTTTTTATTCTTTAGCAGAACACAATATTGTTTATTATATATTTCAGGCTGCAGCTTGATCAGCGGGCAAAGTAACCATGGCGGCTTTGAATGAGCCAGTTGAAGCTTTAATAGTAGTGCAGCTGTAGCCCCTTGTGCTTAATTTGAACTGCCTGACCCTTCACCCAGGGCTCTCCACAGCCTGTGTACCTGTTTATAATTTGTTCAAGCTATGGCATCATCACATTGCAGGCAGCAGGGAAAATATACCGGCAAGCAAATTTGAAAAGCAAATGGATCAGAAATGGATAAGATAAGAAATACCAGATCAATCTAAAAGCACAATATGTTGTTCAAACACGCCTTATGAAATATGTGCCATCTCCTGGGGGCCAACATATCAAGTTAACATAATGTTACCCAGGGGTTCAGTTTGCAGATTAAAATACCTCATTTCAGATGTCAAGATATACGCTAGTTTCTAGGCTACTCTTACAGTCGATAGAGAGCTATGGCACGATTCATCTGTCTCAACAGAGGTTCTTAGTGCCATTTGAGAGGCTGTGCAAGGTACCTGCAGAGAGCTGAAAGTTGTGGCACTGTTTCTGTGAGAAACTTACAGTCAGGTGCGCTAACTCAAGGACATTGCAGGTGGCTACAGCCACCTACAGGTAGGCAACTGAATACTAAGCTATAGTAAACTGACTTGCTCTTCAGGCAGCGCTGGCTGTGCAGTGGAGATCTCCATTTGACCATCATGAGACTTCAGAGGTCGAGATCATATTAGCTACATTTTGTTGTCCACTCAAGCTTAGTACTTCCCTTATGGTTCAATTCAGTTCCAGCTGAACGTCCAGCATCATCTGAGACAAGTTCAGGAACGCTAAGCCAGCTACGCAGAGCTAGTAGATACGGCAGGGACCAGTGGGATGCCCGCCCCTTTCTGAATCAACAGCTAAAGAAGGAGGGATGCATCTCAATCAGACCAGATGCCTATGTTTAGAAAAGTGAATCTTGTTCTTGGTGTCTTCATATAAAGGCAGAATTTCAGGTGGGATTACTGAATGATTTTTTTATAAAACATAAATTGATTGATTGATCGATTTCCTTATACATACTGAATTCCTGTTAGCCTCAGCTAAATTAGAGAAATGCAACCAAGAGAAAAAATTAGCTCTAGGATTTGCAAGATTAAAAGTACTCTCTTTCCTTGTTGGCTTGTACCTGCAACTCCTCTATTTCCTGTAGGTGTCATAAATATTTTCTTAAGTTCATAGGAGCGAAGACAGACCCCACTCAACTTCTTGCTTAGAGAAGTAGTGAAAAGCCCTGTCAAAAGGTGCAATATCAATCTTATAAATCCAGACAGAGACACCTGCATTAAATTACACATGGTACTGAAATTTCCCCGTTCTAAGGACATAGACTCTTCCATGACTGGTGGTTACACCAGTTACTGCATCTTGTTGGCTTGTCACTGGAAAGGAATTGCAGAAAAAAAAAACATAAAAGATTCTATGGCAAATGACAGCAGAAGTCTGACAGCATCAGTTATAATCCAAGCAGAGACAGGTAAAATTTAATAGTTTAGCCTGGTTACTTACCTTGCTCTGACAACATTACCACACAATTTTCGTCATTATTTGCAAAGTTGGGTTCATTAGGAGCCCAGGCCACGTAGGTTACTGGAGTCCCATCTACCCAGCTTAAAGAAAAGATATATATATAGTTATTAATTAATACACTTCAATTGTGAGATAAGAATCCTAATTAACATCTCACAATTAAGAAGGTCCATGAGCATTAATGGGAACTGGCTATAACTGGAAGGACTGCCACAGATTTTCCTCTCCTTACGTGATTATTCTAATTTGAAGAAATTTAGGTAAAATATTACTGGCTGCAAAATAGAAAAAGAAAACACCAAATGTATTTTCCATTGATGGGCAGGACTGATCAGACATCATTTAATATCAGAAACTATTATCAGTTAGCCATAACATGTAATACAGAGAAGAATATTAAAAGTTGGGGTTTTTATCTACACTGATATTATTGTATCATCTAATTAATATTATGCTCGTGGATCTCAGCATTCCTGATGTTTTCATAGATGCAAATGTGGACAAAAATACTTTTCTGTGGATGTTCCTCTGAAGAGAAATATCTCCACAGGTTATTTGTATTAAGTCTTGTGTCTGGAAACTAACGGACATTCTGCCAGCTTTAAAAGCACCCTTTCTGAAATATCAAAATTGACTTTTTTTTCTTTATGCTTACATGCTTTTTATTTTAATACATTGCTATTGAAGGAAGAAGAGGTTGGCACTGCATCTTAATCCATATTTCAGAGTTTAGGTCACTCAGCCTGAAGTGGGAAACAAGTTCGGCTCCCTCATCTATCTCTTGCTGATGATGTTACTCTTGATCAAAATAAAGGAGATGCTCACTGGACCCGAGCAATGCCCTGTCGCCCTAATTTGCATCCTAAATCAGGAGGTTAGAATCATGCACTGACTCAGTCACTGCCAGCTTGTTTCCCCACTCCTCTTCTGCCTTTTCCAAGGTTAGTGATTTACAGACACTCAACAGCAGCATTAAAATAGAAAGGTTAATTTAAAATCTCCTCTAAACCTGATTCAGGTCATGATTAGAAGCGTGTTCTTTCACCTCCCAGATGTGTCCTAACTAGAAAATGGGAAGATAGGCAGTGTCAACATCATGCTCTTCAGTATTTTTTACTTTAGTTTTTTGTATGTTGGCTATTTTTGCAATACTCGTTAATTTTACTGTACTGTAAACTTCTGCTGACTTTTCTCCTGGAATGGGAGTTTGCAGAGGCTACCATAAAGATCTCTGTCAGAAGCATCTTTTGTGCTCATTTTCCACACCTTCCTAATTCTGGAGGCCCTCTCTGAAGCTATAGAGAAAAAGCATAAGCAAGCTAGGCTCTATAGTATGGAGCATATTTTGAGTCTGTGTGTTTACAGGTATAAAATTCAGCATAGTAAAGTATCACTCCAATTCATGGGGAAAATCTTTGAAAGAAACTTGAGAAAGTGTGTTGAAGGGTACGGTTGCCAAGCCTTTCTTTGGGTAAGTGTTTACTCAAGAAAAAAATATTATTTTCCCATTTCTTTTTTGGGGAAAACTTTTGGACTTTAGAATATTTTAGGACTATTCCATTGTGCTTTGTACTTGTTATGTACATTAGCCTTCAGTCCTTGAAAGCAACACATTTAGTACCTCCAGCTACATGAAATATTGTGTTTGTTTCTACATGTTAAGAGTTGCAGTGATCATCTTAACTTACCTAAACTTTTTATCAAGACTCACTTTTAGACCAATGAAGTATCCTCTTGACTGACTCCAGGATTTCTCCTAAACCAGAAAGATACTATTTTAATTTAAAAAAAAAAAATCTTTGAAGTAAAACAAGCAGAAATGGATGTGCTGTTGATTAGGTCCACACAACAGTCACTGAAGTCAAGAGCAGCAAAGCGCCTGCTTACAGTTAATCACAGCGATACGTTTATACACTCAGGCGCAGAAGCCAGGTTTCCATCTGGAGTATCAGAGCTGCATCCTGCAGCACTGAGTGCCCTTAGGATGGGGTAGGAGAGAATCACAGAATGACAGGGGTTGGAAGAGACCTCTGGAGATCATCTAGTCCAACCTCCCCGCCAGAGCAGGGTCACCTACAGCAAGTTGCACAGGATGGCGTCCAGGCAGGTTTTGAATGTCTCCAGAGTGGGAGACTCCACAGCCTCTCTAGGCAGCTTGTTCCAGTGCTCTGCCACCCTCAAAGTAAAGAAGTTCCTCCTCATGTTTAGATGGAACTTCCTATGCCCAAGTTTGTGTCTGTTACCTCTTGTCCTGTCACTGAGCACCACTGAAAAGACTGTTCCCATCCCCCGGGCACCTTCCCTTTAGGTATTTATAAGCATTGATAAGATCCTCCCTCAATCTTCTCTTCTCCAGACTAAAAAGACCCAAGTCCCTCAGCCTTTCCTCATAAGAAAGATGCTCCAATCCCTAATCATCTTTGTAGCCCTTTGCTGGACCTTCTCCAGCAGTTGCCTGTCCTTCTTGAACTGGGGAGCCCAGAACTGGACACAATACTCCAGATATGGCCTCACCTCCCTCAACCTGCTGGCCACACTCTTCTTGGTGCACCCCAGGATGCCATTGGCCTTCTTGGCTACAAGGGCACATTGCTGGCTCACGCTCATCCTGTTGTCCACCAGGACTCCCAGGTCCCTCTCCACAGGTCTGCTTTCCAGCAGGTCAGCCCCCAACCTGTACTGATGCATGGGGATATTCCTCCCCAGGTTCAGTTCCCTACACTTGCCTTTGTTGAATTTCATAAGGTTTCTCTCTGCCCAACTCTCCAGCCTGTCCAGGTCTCTCTCTATGGCAGCACAGCCTTCTGGTGTGACAGCCACTCCTCCCCAGTTTTCTGTCATCAGCAAACTTGCTGATGGTACACTCTATTCCTTCATCAAGAAGCAGAACTTGAGTCAGAAACTGCTACGTGTCTTTCATTCTCCCTCTGGGACTGCAGCACCACCTCACACAGACCTCAAGTCTCCCCCTCACACCAGCTACTTCCCAAGCCAGCACAGCTGGCACCTTCCCACCAGCCTGCCTCACCGCCTTAGCACAGCTGGCGCAGAGCAGGAGAGACCAAACCCCATGGGACCAAAAGGCACTTTGGGGGGGAATTTCACAGATCTCCTCTCAGGCACATTTTGTTAATGCAAATGCTGATGGCTCTACTGCTGAGGCAATTCATGTTTTGTGAGCAGATTGTCAAAAGCATTTCTACTTTAGATTGTCTGTTTCTATTGATTCTTACATTTTCTTTCAGCGCTCTCTGTAGGAACATCCTCTCACTATTACTATTAACAACAACCAAGTCTGCAGAATTCATCCTGCAAAACTCTTGGGCTTTCTCCATGGAGACTTGTTCCTCGCTGATGTAATATAGCTTATCTTCATATATGACCCATCCATCCGCAGTGGTTTTATATGCTGGAAGATAAAGAAGGTAGCCTTAAATTCTGTATCTGTAGAATACAAAAGCTCATTTTAGAATAACAGTTTTGATAAAAAATAATGAACAGGATGAATAAATTTACACAAAAACCTACCGTACGTGTCGATTGGTTCAGATTTTAATGGCACTCCTGCAAAACAAGAGAATAGAAGACATAACACATCTCCGTAGTATATTTTACGATGTAGCTTGTGACTGACTGCAAGGAGCAAAGTGAGGGACAGAGCAGGATTCTGCAGTTTTTTTGCCATTGATTAGGAAGCGGGCATAACCACACATTTCAGCTCCACCTTATTCAATATGCATGGTCATCCGCCTATAATTTTGAAGCTGTGCTTCATGCCAGCAAAGTCATAGCTTTGGCTGGATCACATTCCTGTGCAAACCAATGTAAGGGAAAATTAGTCTTCCAGTCTGTAAGCCATGGTAGATTTGTCTGAAACACTTTAAACTTTGGTTTTACAGACTCTTTACTGATCCATCAGTAGACATACCATAATCCTCCAGAGGGGTCTTCTTATCAAGCTAGAGAAGATTTCCACTAGATTCACTTTATCCCCCCAAAAAACATTCTCTCAGTCCCAAACATTCATATGCAAAGGGAAATATAACTCTATATACTGACTATAAGATATTTCTGATTCTGATAAAAAAAGACACGCCACTGCTTTGAACCATTGCTTTTCCAAAAGCAGATGAATCCCGCATAATATTAAAGGAGAACTTGGAGCACCGCTCCAGGCCTGTTTCATCTGTTGTCCTTAACCATATTATTATAGCTATGAACATCCTTGGTGTCAACTGCCAAATGTACCAACACAACTGTGAGCCTGAAGTCTTCTCTTGAATGAAATGGCTTCATACAATTTCTACAGGCAGCGGAATTTTTTCTACTAGAACATTTTTTCCTTGGGAAGAAAAAAAGAAAAGTCTGATCCAGTAGAATCAAAACATACCATACAAACATTTCAATGCTCTCCAAAATTTTGGTGGGTGCCAGGCAGGAAAGCTGGCATCCCCAGGGCTGTGTAGCTCCCTGTGGCTGCCCTCTGTGGCCTCCTGGGATGCCTGGCAAGTGATGTGCCTGGGCTGCTACCCACACCATGGGAAACAATGGTGGCTCAGCCAGCCCTGGAAGGTTCAGCATCCCTGTGGGGCTGGAGGGCTGCAGAAAGGCAAACCAAAACCTTCTCCTTCCATCCATCTCCCATCACCTCCTCCAACCCCTTTTAACTGCCCATAATTTGCCATAAATCCTGTCAAATCTCAAGGCAAAAGTATGTTTGGTGCACAAACGTGTCGTATTTGGTTCTTAGCTTTACCTGTGTTAGTGTAAAAAACAGTATTGTAAGAAATTCACAACTCCTTGCTACCTACATTATAAACATACAAATGAAAACATCTTAATATTCAAAAAGTTTGCAATCTATGAAACCCTTGCAAACACATGGCTTATTTATACATCCTAATTTGCCTGAATAAACACATTTATTTATTCTCCTCGTCTATCATTGAAAAATCCTGGCCCATATTATATTATCTCATGCTCTTTACCTCCATTTGGAAAAAGTAGTTTTCAAAATTTTGTGTCTTTCTCCAGCTACATATATTAGAAAGCAACTACTTCTAAAGTTATTTAAAGCTTCTTGCTTAAGGAGAAGACTAAACCTACCTTCTTTCATTTGACAAACCCAGTCAAGCTGTACTTCACAGACCGAAAGCTGCCATTCCTTATAAGTCCCATGACTGAATACTCCACAGAGCTTGCGTCCTCCTGAATTTTTTAGACTGTCATCCCAGTCTGTGTACCTAACCTATAAAAGAAATCATCTTTGTTACTCTTCAACTCTTTCAGCAGTTGTACTCTCCATTGGCAAACAGAAACAAACTGGATTTGTCTGAAAGATCCGTCTCTCACGAAAAAGAAGTGCAAATACAGGGAAAGCAATAGGTGTAAGAACTTTTACAGTGGGGCAATGATGGCAGTGGTCAGGCAATCAGGCTGTCTTGCTATGGAGGGCTTTTCCTCTTGGTTGCGCCTCAAGCCCTAGACACAGCCAGAGTAGAAACAGGAAAATGGGCTGTTTCTAATGAACCTCACCTAGTTAAGAACTTCCCCTCCATCCCACTCATGTTAATCATCTGCAGACAAGGTAGTTTTCACTTCATCAACTGTGACCCGGTTCAAAATTACACTGTCTAACAGCTGTCCGCTGACAGTGACCATATCGTGCACCAATTTAGCATTCACAGCTTCCCTTCCCTGAGGTTAATCAGGATGGGAACTTGGCTTTTGGGAGGGAAGTCATGTCCTACAAACCTAGTGGAGTTACCTCTGAAAAAGCTAACATCCATATGGGAAGGGAGGGCTGTTTGATAAAACCTGCTTGGGATTCTCAAAAAGTTCTTGACAAGATCTCTCCCCAGACTTTGTAAGGAAACTAATATGCGACAAGATAAGAGGAAAGGTCCTTGCTTGAGTTAAAAAATAGGAAATAGAGAGTAAGAGTAAAGGGAAGCTAATAAGCAGCGGAATCCTGCAGGAACATTTCACATTTTGTGGATGTTTACATGGACTTAAGAAATGACTGGATAAATTTATAGAAATAAATAAAGATTACAGATGTGAGTTCTGGTTCTGAAAGACCCTGAGCCATCACTTACTGGAGGATGCCGGAGTATATTGGGAAATATGCTTGCTGTTTGATTAGCTCTTTAGCTACTTCTGGCCACTGCCAGAGACAGGATACAAGGTCTGGTATGACCAATTTTTATATTCTGACCTTATGTGTTCACATTATATTCTTGGAAAAGACAATAAGTTGGAGTGCTGTGCAGAAAGCTACAGACCATAATAGATACAGATGATTTCCATGTGTTCAAATGTGTTGCTGCGATTTTACTTGTGATAATAAAGGTTATAGCCATGTAAATGTTTGCAGGATTGGTGTTCTCTTTGAAGATGATAAGAGTAAAAAACCTAAAAGCTCATGTACAAATCCCAAAATGTCTTAAGCAAACAAATTTGATGAAAAATTAAAATACTCACTGGAGAGCCGTCACTCCAGGCAAATCCTTCATCTGGATTCAAGGAAAATATACCAATCCAAACTCTTCGAAATCTACAGCCAGTGTCACTAGGAGAAATTACAAGGCAGAGCAGTGTGAAGACACCAACACAAAACCCAACCAGAAACATATCATTACACTTTCTAGCACACATTGTAAAGTGCAGTGAAGCTGTCATAAATACCCTATTACCTTTAGTGAAGGGTGTACAGATGCATATGTGTTTCACAGAAATATCTAATATTTCTGTGGCTTAGTGGTAACTGCTTCTTTATCAGACTTAGTAGTATTGATAGTGTATTTCCTCTGTGTTCTGTTTTCTTAGGAAAGCCCTTCACAGACTCAGAAAATGGTTTCAGCATTGACTATTTCAAGGTAAGTCAAAAGTAAACATATTGGTCACATTTTCTACCCTACTGAAAATACCATACCCATCAATTTCATGTATTTCTAAATTATATCTAGTCATAGTGATACTGTGTTTTTTTAATTTCCTGGATATAAACAATTCTTTTTTTTCATGAAACAGTTAAAAACATTCATGTGTAGATAAAATCTCAAACTATCACAGTTTTTTTGGCCTTTGAGGAATCCATATGTTTCAGAAATCATCTAAAAGCAGTCATAATAGTTCATATGAAACATCATTTAAATCTGTAAGGTAAACATGCAGCAGATACTCACCGCATTGCTCTTATTACTAATGATGTCTCCTCTTTACTGTTAATGGTGACCAGATCACCTCCTATTTGTCTACAAAAATCTCGAGCTTCAAGCCATGATTTCTTTTTAATATTTGATCTGTGAAAACACTATGGAGAGATTACTTTAAAACATATATGTTATAATAAAGTAAAGAAACATAGTCTCACTCACCCATAAATAAGGTTTCATACAAACCAACTAAAAGTCCATACGAGAAAGAGCGGTAATTACTCTGTTAATAAAATTTTTGCACTGGAGTTGTCTAGCTAGTTAGCGTAGTGGTGACGAACAAAGGGAAAGAATTGCTAGAAGGAAATACAATTCCCTTTAGCTTGTTTTACCTGGAGGAGGGCCCAAGTCACCTTCCAGAGGAAGGGAAAGGGGAGCGGTTGTGGCGGAGAGGCAAGGTGGATTAGGAGGAGACTGGAGATAGAGGCTAAAGAATGACCTGATGGTGGTTTACATCTCTCACTTTACATTTGCAATATGATTTCTAACGTTTTGGTAGTTTAACAGAGAAGAAGCACAAGTTTGACCAAAGTTAAAAATAATTATTTGGGGATAAAGGAGCCCAAGGAAATAGCATTGAAATTAATTAATTCAACTCATTAATTCAAATAAAGTGATAAGAAATATTAACATCGCACAGTTACTTAGCACACTGCTATTATGCATGATCCCAGATCAGTGTTTGCACACTATCCTCATTTCTTGTTTAAAGTCCTTTTGTATGCCTGCTCAGGCACAACTGATTGCACTTCAAATATGAGTTATCTATAGCTTTGCATCTGAAATGTTCTTACAAATGTCCTTCATAAATATTGGTTTAATTAACCTTTCATATGACATCTTATGCCTTTTTTGGGGGGTAATGTGCTTATCTAAGCACATTTATCCAGCTTTAGGCATTGTGCCGCCTGTGGATGGACTTCACGCTTTCTCTTCTTTGTTCCTTGAACTCCCACACAACTCAAATAAATATGGGATCTTTGCACAACCTAGTGACCACAGCTGAGATCAAAAGCCATGCTATCAGCCAAGCTTTGTTGCCTCTGCTATTTTAATACAGCATTTCAACATTGCTCTCTCAATAATCTCACAAATGTTACATTGTTTCTTCTTTTTACTGTTTTCTCTTCTCCTTATGTCTTTCTAGGGACTTGATATTTATGTTCCTATTCATCCATTTTCTGCTCCAATTTATTCTGTCCCTGGGGCAAAAGCTTCCTGATTTTCTTTCCTGTGTCCTTTTCCCTCCCCCTGTCTCCAGTCCCTTCATCTTGTCTTTCTTCCTTGGTTTCTCGCCTCTTATGCATAATTCCTGGGCATGTTTGGGTTGGGGTTTTTTTGCTATATTCCAACCTCAGATATTGCAAAATGAAGATGTCCCTTCCTTCCTTTTTCTTGACTTTTTTTTTTTCTTTTTTTAACCAAGCAGCTCAAAGCCTTTCTTCTTCTTTTAACTATTAAAGCACTTACTTTAAAACAGGAACTACTATAGTAGTTTGATACCCAGCCTTCAGGGCATGTGGGGACCGGAGCAGTAGTTTGAATAGGTGGAGCTGTGGCACCATTTGCCCACTGCTTACAGATATATTTTTGCTTTGTCTCACAGTCAAGAACATCCCATAATCCAGCTGCAGCCCCAGTTCTCATGGCCACACATCCTGGTTTACGTCCTTTATGAGAAACAAAAACCACATTGGATATTTTATACAGTTTAAATTGTTCAATTCTTACTTAAATTCTTTGAGCAGTGCCCATTCCCTTCTTGTCATACAATAATACTTGTATAGCAGAGTTATATTTTAGGTATCACCTAAAATATAGCTTTTCCAGATTATCTGTAAACACGTTGAACAGTATGGGCTTTGAAGCAGATCATTATGGGACTCTGTTGGTAAACACTCTTCCTCCATAAAAAGTAGGCCCCCAAAAATAGTCCTCATTAAAAAATACTCACCTTCCATTCCCTGCCTTTTTGGTCAAAAGTTTTATTCATGTAAGCGCTTTCCTGTGTCAGTTCAGATTAGTTGAAAGGCTTTTGGCAATTGAGGTAGACAACACTAACTAGAGCTCCCTTATTAGTATGCTTTTGGCTCCTGTGCGGAGCTCCAGGAGGTCTGTGAGTATGACCTCCCTTTACACAAGTAATTTTATATATCTTTTCCAATATACCCCCTTTATTCTATTCCTTATTACAGATTCAGCTAATTTACCAATTATTCTTTTGCAAATTTTTTTACGTTTTTATTTTAATTTTTTTAATTTTTATTTTTTTATCCCTCATATGATTTTGAAATCTTGTTTTCTATGCTTCTGCACAGTTTCAGTATGATCCTGTGAATGCAGTCTTCTTAGCATGAGAAGCAAAAATATAAACATTTTTGATACCGTAATTTTGTAATTCTAACTTAAAATCCTTATTACAGCTGTTCTGTTTCAAACTCATCTCCCAGGCTAACGTTACCACTCAAGGGATAACTGTGGGATAGTCTCAGGAGCTGTCTGTAACTCCTGTTTATCAGAAAGAAGGTATTTTTCTAGATTCTGATTTTCTTTGTGAAGATGAGCCAGTTCTTGTAAAATATACAGAAAGCTTAAAGCATAAAGTTCAGAGGACATTGCCAGTGCAAACCCAACTAGGAACTGTGACTGCAGAGAGCCCCCACTATCCACCATCACAACACTTACCAGGCATCGCTGCATCCCAGTGCGTGAAGGAGACGGCTTCACCATTGGCCCACCTGAAGGTGCCTTGGTCCTCCATGTCAGAGAGACCAAGCCAGAAATATTTCTCAGGCCTCAGCCCAAGAAGGCTACTCAAATAGGCTTGTTCATACCTGTAAAAGGGATCGCAATGACACAAGCGAAAACAAAATCATTTATCCAGATACTATGTGTCTAATTTGATACAAATCCTGTTCTCCTTTTCCTTGCTTCAGACTGGGGGAGAGGACCTTACGATGCGATTCTGACTCTGGATAAGTCAACAAAGAAAAGCAAGACTTTTTTTTGCTGTTATTCAAGTAGAGACTTTGTAACAGGTAATTTGCTGTTTGGCACTGTGTTAGAACTGAGCAGTAGTTCCAGGCGTATATTAGAACATACAACCTTTACCTATTTAAAAGCCAAGGAAAAATCATTATCATACCTACTTTCAACTGTGGCTAAGTAACCACCTTCTTCTTCGCAAGTGCTGTTTGCTTCTGAAAATGTTGCTAGAACATGTCCAATAAAATAGCAGTAGGTCCCATATCTTCTCCAGCCCTGTAACATATGAGGATTTCCATATAACTTTTAAATCATTTTGATATCATGTAGTAAGTGAGCTCTACTCTTTCAAAATGAACAAAGCACAATAATCATTAATATTATGAATTAGAAACCTTTTGCAGTGAAATTACAGATTCCTCCTAAGCGGTTTCTGTAAATGGCTTAATACAATTTCAAGTAACTGCAAGAGAGAGAAATGTATTAATAAATAATAAAAATAATTATGTAAGTAAATAATCTAAATAATTAAAATTATTCTAGATTATTCTCAGACAAGGTACTTATTTGATCTGGGAAAGTGTTGTTCCATTCTTACATACTTACTTTTTTGCAGCCTGCATCAGTAATTTCCTTTTCACCAGCTATTTGTGATACAGGTTTTCTTTTACAAATGTAACCAGCTTTCTTCTCACAGACATAGTCTGCCCAATAGCCGTACTGTGAGGCAGGGAAAAGAATGAAATAACAATGAGATTGAGATTAAGATGAATACTCTAAAGAAAATGAATAGAATTCATTCTTTATAATGAAAACTTTCCACTTTGAAACAGAAATATATATTTTTTCCTTATCCAATCACCCTAGCTGATAACAGAAATAAATCTGCCCACATTCAGTGAACTGGTAGACTGGGCTATGGTAGTACAGCTACGGCTGGTAGTGATGAGAGGGGGTGAGGGTGTGGGGACCCAGTCCCTGACCTGTCCTGCAGGGCCCTGCACAGGCAGTTGTGCCACACAGTGATGGGCGAACGAGCAGGCACAAGGGAGGTAGCAGGGATCCCCACATGCCACCATTGTCACCAGAGGAAAAGGAGCAGGAGAATGTACTCAAACTACATTCAGAGACCTGTTTTATAGCCCAAATAATTTCATTGGTGACTTTCAGATGAACTTAAAGAGAAAATGTCATCAGTGATGAAGTAATGCTTTCATTTTTTTTTCTTTTTTACTTTTTTTTAATGAGAAGTCATATCTGAGTCTAATCCTTTGTCCCCATCCCTTTCTCTGGCCTTAGCTACTTGCCGAAATAGTGGGGCACATCATTCTTTTATTAAGAAGTTAGTTTCGATATTAAAGTAAAATATGTATGGAATAAAGTTACCTGGCCCTTGATCAGTACACAATCTTCTGGCCTGTTGTTTGTAGTGGATGGCTCTCCCAGGTGCCATTTTGTGTATGTCACTGGCATACCATCACTCCATTCAAAATACATTTGAACCTTATGATCGTTCAACCCAATCCATAGCTTGTCCGTTGGCTCTAAAACATGGAAACACAGAACTAGAAGAGATGATAGTTCCTCAGGGGTCGGTACTGGGGCCTGTACTGTTCAACATCTTTGTCGGCTACATGGACAGTGGGGTTGAGTGCACCCTCAGCAAGTTTGCTGATGATACCAAGCTCTTTGGCGAGGTAGACACGCTGGAGGGGAGGGATGCCATCCAGGGGGACTTGGACAGGCTGGAGAGGTGGGCCCAAGCCAACCTCATGCAGTTCAACAAGGCCAAGTGCAAGGTCCTACATCTGGGTTGGGGCAGTCCCAAGCACAAATACCAGCTCGGTGGGGAATGGCTGGAGAGCAGCCCTGAGGAGAAGGACCTGGGGGTGCTGATTGACGAGAAGCTCAATGTGAGCCAGCAGTGTGTGATCGCAGCCCAGAAGGCCAACCGTATCCAGGGCTGCATCAAAAGAAGTGTGGCCAGCAGGTCAAAGGAGGTGATTCTGCCCCTCTACTCCACTCTCGTGAGACCCCACCTGGAGTACTGCATCCAGCTCTGGAATCCCCAACATAAGAACAACATGGACCTGCTGGAGTGTGTCCAGAGGAGAGCCACGAGGATGATCCGAGGGCTGGAGCACTTCTATGAGGAGAGGCTGAAAGAGTTGGGGCTGTTCAGCCTGGAGAAGAGAAGGCTCTGGGGAGATCTTATTGTGGCCTTCCAGCACCTAAAGGGGGCCTACAGGAGAGCTGGGGAAGGACTTTTTACTTGGGCATGTAGTGATAGAACGAGGGGGAATGACTTTAAACTGGAAGAGGGCAGGTTCAGATTAAATATTAGGAAGAAGTTTTTCACTTTAAGGGTGGTCAGGCACTGGAACAGGTTGCCCAGAGAGGTTGTTGAGGCCCCATCCCTGGAGGTGTTCAAGGCCAGGCTGGACGTTGCCTTGGGCAACCTGGTCTAGTGGGAGGTGTCCCTGCCTATGGCAGGGGGGTTGAAACTCAATGATCTTCAAGGTCCCTTCCAACCTAAACCATTCTATGATTCTGTGATTCTATATCTAATGCCACTGCACCCTTTTCACAGCACCATCCAGCTCTAGAACATATAATCCCTTTCATAAATTTATGCAACATAAAATTATTTAGTTTGTTGCATCATCATTTTATAAATTAATATTTTCACATAGATATTAGAATAAAGACAGTATGTTTTGGAAAAATCAGGCTGTAGTGAAATCCCTACACTAGATCAAAACATTTTACTTCTCTTCCTCATAGCAGCGGGAGAAGAGTAAATTACCATCTTAATGCTAATACGTTATGGTGGCAAGATAGAACTGTGTGAATAGTTACTTTTTAAGTTCTGTTGCACTGGTAAGATTTTAAAATACTGTTTTTATGTAACTTGCAGTGTAAGTGTTTTACGTTTCCTTCAACAAAATGAAAAAAGCAGAAAAACTCCCTAAGCCCAGCCCCCCCAGCCCTAGGTCAATTGTTTAGGCAATAAGTAAAATCAGAGTTTCGACAACATCCAAAACTCAGCAGAGGAAGGCTGTCAGCAACCAGACCTAACTCTGAGGCTGGCCCTGCTCCAAGCTGTGGCTGGACCAAAGGACCTCCAGGGTTCCTTCAGGCATTACACAGTGTGTGATCCTACAGGTTTAGGCATTTTTAAAGAAAGGAAAGCAAGGAAAATAAAAGGTAAATTTAGGCAGCATTCACAAAAAAGAGAGAGAAAGAAAGAAAAAGAGAGAGAAAGAAAGAAAAAGAGAGAGAAAGAAAGAAAAAGAGAGAGAAAGAAAGAAAAAGAGAGAGAAAGAAAGAAAAAGAGAGAGAAAGAAAGAAAAAGAGAGAGAAAGAAAGAAAAAGAGAGAGAAAGAAAGAAAAAGAGAGAGAAAGAAAGAAAAAGAGAGAGAAAGAAAGAAAAAGAGAGAGAAAGAAAGAAAAAGAGAGAGAAAGAAAGAAAAAGAGAGAGAAAGAAAGAAAAAGAGAGAGAAAGAAAGAAAAAGAGAGAGAAAGAAAGAAAAAGAGAGAGAAAGAAAGAAAAAGAGAGAGAAAGAAAGAAAAAGAGAGAGAAAGAAAGAAAAAGAGAGAGAAAGAAAGAAAAAGAGAGAGAAAGAAAGAAAAAGAGAGAGAAAGAAAGAAAAAGAGAGAGAAAGAAAGAAAAAGAGAGAGAAAGAAAGAAAAAGAGAGAGAAAGAAAGAAAAAGAGAGAGAAAGAAAGAAAAAGAGAGAGAAAGAAAGAAAAAGAGAGAGAAAGAAAGAAAAAGAGAGAGAAAGAAAGAAAAAGAGAGAGAAAGAAAGAAAAAGAGAGAGAAAGAAAGAAAAAGAGAGAGAAAGAAAGAAAAAGAGAGAGAAAGAAAGAAAAAGAGAGAGAAAGAAAGAAAAAGAGAGAGAAAGAAAGAAAAAGAGAGAGAAAGAAAGAAAAAGAGAGAGAAAGAAAGAAAAAGAGAGAGAAAGAAAGAAAAAGAGAGAGAAAGAAAGAAAAAGAGAGAGAAAGAAAGAAAAAGAGAGAGAAAGAAAGAAAAAGAGAGAGAAAGAAAGAAAAAGAGAGAGAAAGAAAGAAAAAGAGAGAGAAAGAAAGAAAAAGAGAGAGAAAGAAAGAAAAAGAGAGAGAAAGAAAGAAAAAGAGAGAGAAAGAAAAAGAGAGAGAAAGAAAAAGAGAAAGAAAGAAAAAGAGAAAGAAAGAAAAAGAGAAAGAAAGAAAAAGAGAAAGAAAGAAAAAGAGAAAGAAAGAAAAAGAGAAAGAAAGAAAAAGAGAAAGAAAGAAAAAGAGAAAGAAAGAAAAAGAGAAAGAAAGAAAAAAAGATATGCAAGGATATTCACAATTTCTTCAGTAGTCACTAAACTGGGGTATGATAGCAGAATCAAAAAGTATAAGAAACCAAAAATATCTCCTTGTATGGTTGGACACTAAGCAGATAAATTACTCTTGCTGAAGAAAGAAATTTTTCTATCTTGACTATCTTTCACTTTTTCAGTAGTTAATTAGGGCTTTCACTAGCTCTAAGCATGGAAAAAAAAAAAAAAAAAAAAAAACAAGCAAAACAGTTAACAGGGGCAAAAAGTAGCAACATGTATACAGACTCCTCATATTTCTGCCAGGGATATTAAAAAGGCCATGGCGAGACCACACTGACATATTAGATCCACTGACTTGAGTAGGGTTCTTCAGGCAGCCCAGGCAATTCCCCAGCTTGCTGCCTGGGACTTGCTGCCTGCACTTTAGCTAGCTTTGCCAGTTGTTTCCATCTGGCAGTGTAGAGAGCTCAACTTTTCTTTAGCAGATTTCTTCTGCAGAGACCTGTGAACTTGCTGATCTGGGTGCTGGCTGACCAACAAGATGCAGAGAATGACTTGGAGCCACACTGTAAGTTCCCCAAATGCACAGAAAGCAGTACAAATGTGTTGTTTTTCCATAAAAAGTGCTCTTTCAAAGTGGAAGTTATATTTCATAATGCTTTTGTTAACAAAGCTTCTGACTGGGATGGCTGATGCCCTCCTGCCCTCCTGCAAAGCAAAGCACAAGGCAAGACAGTTGAGCAACTCTGCAAGTTGTAGCACAGAAGAAGGCATCAGTTTTGAAACGGAAAGCACCACACCAGCCTCACACCTAAGCTAACATCGCCTAACACCGCTGGACCTCTGGCTCCTTGCATGTCTTTAGCTGTAGTGTTTCATGTTAATACAACTGCTGCATCTCAGTTCATCCAGCTGGTACTTCTTACATGCAGACAAAGGCAAAAGCCCCCTTGGAAACACTCACTGTACCCAAGCCGAGACACTATAAAGCTGTGCTCCTCAAGGCTTTGGATGCTGGCCAGATGACTCCCTTTCTTCTGGCAAGAGGTCAAAGCTTCTTCCCATCCTTTGGCCTCCCTGAAGATCTTGTAACAGTGATTTACGTACAGTACCCATCCATCTGGGCAAGAACCAGGCCCAGTGTCACCTAGGAACAAATATCAGTGTTTTGGATGAGTTCAAATGCCACGCAAAGGACATTATACTGAAAATCTTTTCACATGTTCTGTGCAAAAGTTCTAAACTAAGGATTTTCTTTGGAAATTCTCATTATAAGGAAATGATGGATACAAGACATAGTAAAGATAAATATGGTTCTAAATCTGGCATTTTTTAGCTTTGAAAATGAAGGCTTTTAAATACAGATATTATTTAATAAAAATTCTAAGGTTCTTATATAGACAAATGTCTGTAACATACATTGTTGTATTAATTTTAACAGCTTGTATATTACTTAGTACTTATTTGACAGTTAAGAGAAATCAGAAATTATCTGCACCTAATATAGAATGCTTATGAATTTTTAAAAGATTAAGTATATTGACAGATTTACAACTAGACGTAGACATAGGAAAACACCAACAGGGAAATCTTTATCCACTTAAAATATCTTCTATGCTTGCAATGTGTCAATCTTTCTTCCTTTTGATTTTTTTTTCACTAATGTCCTTCGTCTGAAAATTAATTTTTGGGTTGTTCTCCTTTTTCAGGCTCAGTAGAGTGTATATTTGAAGAGGAGACATGACTAACAAATCACAGACAGGACAAGTTGGGTTTCTTTGCTTTTACCTGTTTCATTCTGTGTGTTATGGGACTGGAGATCAGCCTAGTAAGGCTGCAATGGTTGTAAAAAGCAAGCCAGATAAACAAGAAAAATTATTGTTTATAAGATAAACAAGAAAAATAATAAAATTCTCCTGATCATCCTTGTCAATGTGAATGCTGAGCAATTCAGATAACAGCTTCTACTTTTAATTGTTAACGTATATCAACATACCTGAGGGAACCAAGGTAAAGTTTCTTTTCTTACAAACATAGCCAAGTTTCTGATCACACTCCAAATTTTGCCATTTCGCTTTTGTTTCAGAATTCAAAACCACACAGAGTTTTCCAGATTGTGGAGAAGGGCTTCCTTTGGGAAAAGTACAGAAAAAAAACCCTTAACTTTTCTGAAAGGCAAATAGAGCTCTAAGCTCTAAAATGCACAGGAGAAATCCGTCCTGGCCGAAGTGACAGCCCCAAAGATCACATCTTTCCCAGCTTTGGCAAGAACTGTGGTAGGGGTCTGGTAGTGGGAATGTCTGCGTGAAAGGCAGTATCGTTTAAAGTGGGTATGAACACATACTCACTCACAGTTTTGTTGCTAGAGATGAGAAATGGAAGACCATATATTTGGGGGAAATATATTGCTTTCAGAGCTAAAATATTTTTGCAATACATAGGAGTTTCTGGCTTATATTGCTATAGAAAAAAAGCTTTTTCTAAAGCTAAAGCAAGAAAAGCTAAAATATATTTTGTTGGCTTAATGCTGAAGTCCTACTTTTTCTCATGCCCATACCTCGTGGCATATCTATCTGATAATAGAAATTAAAGCAGTATTTGAGTATTTTTTCGTTGGGAATACAGAATCAAAGTCATGGCTACCTGGAGCCCAGTTTAAGTACTGGAAAGGGCTGCCTCCAATCCATTCCCATCCACTCCTCAAGTCCAGTCTGTTAAGTCCAATCCACAGTGCAGAATCTATGCCTTCTGTTAACTCTAAGGAACCAAAAGAAGATAAATGATTTTATAAATCATTTTTTTTATTAGCAATAGTCACTAATAAAGTCTATAGGAAGACGTACAATTCTTAAATATATAACCACAAATATATTTAGATACTGGGATATCTGATAAATTGAAATATGCCAAAGCTTTGATTACTATAAAAAGCAAAGAAAAAACTCTGTCTTATTCTATCACCTAATGCAAAATGAGCACAGGTGAGATGAAACAGCGTAAATTCAGTATGAAATTGTTTCTGTAGAATAGCCTAATTTCTTTCCAAGATTGGAGTTATTAAAGTAGAAGTATTGGTACCATGTAAGTATAAACAATAATACTAAAGCTCTTAGAAGTTAAATTCATCATTAAAAACAAAAAGAGAGACTTTTTTCCATACCATTTCTCCAGCAATACATGGATAGGTAGAGCCATGATTTGGGATCTATGAATAACTGATATCTTTCACTTTGACAAATTAATGAAAAAATTAGATGTCAAACCGCATTTGACACAAAACATCTTTATTTTAGCAGAAAGATATTTCTTTTCTCTTAGTTTCAATTTCTTTTAGAGGTTGCTTTTTAATAAAAATGAGACTTTCATTTAATTTTCAAATTTTTTCCCCTCTTTCAAAAAAACAGAATAAACCAATGAATTTTTAATATAAGATGACATTTTTAAATAGAAAGTCAAACCATTACACTTGCAGGTTTCTGGAATACTTTGAATTCTGTTTTAACTTGGCAGCGATTTTGAGATGAACTTGCTAATTCTAAAAGATTTTTTGACTCATTCATGCATATTTAGGCCCATAGACATCAGCCAAAACCATATCAAGTAGTCCTTAGCTGAGACAATGGACTGAACAGATCCCGCATGTAAGCCAGGGTTTGCTTTACTTCCTTACCTCTAAGGTAAATTTGTTCATGAATGTCTGTGATACTCAATAGTTCTGCATTTTGCTGCTGGCAGCTCTTCCTGGCTTCGTGCCATGTGAGAGCCGATTCAGAGTTTATTTGGTAGTGGACATTTGTTAACAGATCTGTAATCCAGGTGCTGTCTTTATCTGTGGAGAAAATAATTATTTGGGGGGGGGGGGGGGGGGGTGATAGTAACTCACCCGCAGAAAAATGAGTTGCAGGTTCTCATTACGCATGACATTCTCACTAAATGTCATCTGTGCTGTTCTTTCAAAGCCCTGAAAATGTTACGAGTGGGATGGGCAAGGGTGAAGTTAAGGCCTTTAAACTGACAGGTAGAGCTGGCAAATATTGCCTCCTGTTCCGTGGAGGCACATAATTCAGGCATTACTACAAGGGAAGTGATTGCATAGAAAAAGATACTACATGGAGTTCTGTGGCAGAAAACCGAGATATAAAAAGATATGCAACATCTCCTCCTTTTCTTTCTGGACAACAGGTCCCGGTGAGAACTGTAAGAACCAGCTCTAGACTTGAATTTAGCATCAAACAGTTCTTAGATAAATCCTCTTCTTGCAAAGAGCTCCTGGATGTGCCCGCCACACAGCTGCAGAGCCTGGGCACTGCAATGGCGCTGAGCTGCACTGTGCTCTTCTTCCAATTATCTTTGCTTCTTTGTCTGTTGAAGGTCTATACGTGCTCAGTAAAGCACAATGCAAAATTGAATCAGATATTCAACTATCCACAAAAGCCAGTATGAAGTTCAATTAAAAGAAGAACTGAGAGCTGGGACTGGCTTTCAAAGGCTTTGAAAATTATTCATTGACCCTATGACACATGCCATTTGTGCTCCGTGCCCTAGGTATCTTTGTAGGGACCTGGAAGGCATATTTGACTATGGATTTGAACCACGCCAAAAGCGCATTTTGAATCAACTAGAGTAAAGGGGCATTTTAATAATCAAATGCATAATGCTCAATAGAAGCAATGGGGAGGAATATAGGGGAAAGCTGAGAAGTGTCAGGAGGAGTCTTCAGCACTTGAATGCAAAGCTCCCCTGCCAAGAACAAGACTATAAAGGGAGATGGAGAAGGAAGTGGCTATAGAAATGGAAGACAGTTTTCAGAAAGTGATTGAAGTTGTAGAGAAATGCCGGGGATGGGAGGCAGTTGTCAGGAGGAGCAGAAAGATTGCTTTCCAGGCAATACGAAGAGGGTTAATAGCATCATGGATAAAAGGACACATTCCACTTAAGTAAAAAAATATTGACATGAGAATCATAAAGACTGAAACATTAACTTCATCATGAAGCTTCCTACAGCACTCATTTTTCTACCCACATCCATCACAACGGGAGTCCTCAGAGAAGGGTTGTGCAACAGTGACAGCACACGTCCTGCCTGGGAAGCAGCGAGGAGCTCAAAATTATCATCCTGCTCAGCAACACCACCACAATTAGTGGGAACTGCTTGCTGTTTTACTCTTCCAACACACTTTTCTCCACATCTTTATGCAATATCTGTTATTTCTTTGTGTAGGGTGCTGCAGGATGTGGCAATGCCTCATATGCCAAAATACATCCTTGTAAACTATGCATTATTATAAAGATATTAATCCTCTGCTAGTGCTGCTTTGCCAATACCACACTGAGGGGAACTGCATGGGAACTGGTAGCTTACCTTTTGATGGGCAAAATCCATATCGCTGGTCTGTGTCATAATCTGCGGTGGTTGCACACCAGAGCCAGCCATCTGACCGGCCAGCGTCTGTGCACTCGCTGTACCATTGCTTATTGTACATGAAAGGAAACACACAGGGTGCCCCAAAAGCATTTCCTAGCAGCGTAAAGGTCTCTGAGAAAACAAAATTATAAAGACAGTACGGAAAATGATACATGAATGTGAACTGTGAAAAATGTGAAAAAGCCTATGGTAATGGCTGAATTGCATCGCGAAGTGTTTTCCGTGTTACTTTTCCCATAACCATAACAAAATTCATTTCAACACTTTTTCAGACTTAACCTGCTGACACATATTTTGGAGCAGTGCTATTCTGATGTAAAGTAATATTTCATAGATGAGGTCTACAACTAGATTTTTGTTCTGACCCCCAAGATGTTTTTACAAACTGCTAATAAAGCTTCAGAGCTCTACCCTAAGATACTACTATTTTAAACAATGTTAGGATTTATATAAAACGTGCAAGAGGTCCTGCTTCCTGGAAAAAGTAAACATGAGATTAGACAACCCTTCTCTGGTTTTATTCCAGTGACCATTTAAGTATCTCCCATACAGTGGAGCATCTCCCATATAGTGGAACATCTCCCACATGCAAGGCTCAGGGGTTAATATTTCAAAGATCCTGTAATGTGGTTTTTAGAACATTCATTCTGGATGTGGGAAAGCCATTCAGAACAATCAGACTTCAGCTAATCACAAAGGGTAATTGCACTGGTAATTATAGTTATGCCATGAGCATCCTCATCTGCTGCGTCACAAAAGCCACATCTCCTCCACCTACACTGGTACTTCCAGCCCTTTCTCAGCTCACCCACACTGTCTGTCTTTCTTGAGGATGTAATTTCATTTCCATGTTTCTGTGTAAGAAACTTATTAGTGTTTAGACTCTCTATTAACAATGTACTGACACGGTATGGTGAGGTATAGTGACTTTAGAGAATACTTCTATGTAGGATAAGAGTAAGTATGTGAGTAAATATATAATAAATATTTAAAGAATACTTATATACAACACTTAGAATACTTGTGATACTAATATACTATAATACATACACTAAAATAGTGTGTATATTTTATTTTATATATATGTACATAATACTTCATAGTAAATATGAAATTAAATTCAAGAATGACTCCCTCAATACACTGATTTTATAAAACTCTGATGGGTGCCAAAGGAATCAGAATAGTCAGAGCCAAAGATTCAAAATACTCGAACACTCACAAAGAAAGTGCGAAGGATGAAAGAATCAATTTTCTGTACCTTCATATTCCCGAGAACATAAAACATCCATGGGCCCATAGATCTTCCAATTATTCTTTGCACTCATCCCCTTCTTTAACAAAACATTATCATGTTCTTCATTGCCAGGACTGAAAAACAAATCTTCTCCTTGGATTGCAAGAAGGCTTTCATTTCTGCATTCCCACCACTGGACCTCACTGGTTCGATTACATGGATACAGGGAGATCACAGCCTGATCCTCCTTTGATGACACCCCCAGGCATAGGTTCAGTCTCACACTCATAAGCTGGTGATCAGTGATCCACCTGAATTTTTGCAATTCATTGTCTTGATGGCAAGCAGCAGTTCTAACTGACTGCGCGGTAAAAGCCTGGAGGCAGAGCTTGTTGACTTCATTATATATTAAAAATGTTTCAATGTCTGTAAAACAAAACAATAGAGGGTAAATGGTTAGTACAGAATATATGTATAATGTATATGTGTGACATGGTTCTGCTTCCCATTCACATGAACAGGGAGTCGTTGCATTCGTATCAGATATAAACATGATGGTTTTGAACAGAGTCCAGTGCAACATCAATTTTACTGATTAAAAAGCACTAAGATAGACAACAGGGTATGTATTCCTTTATATCACCATACTGTGGATTAGTGGCAGACAGCAGCATCAGCAGAGCTGAGCACTGCTGGTTCAATTGATTTACGTCAGTCACATGAATTCCCTCAACCACACTGCTGTCACCATTACACTGTTTCCATCTGCGCAGCTTTGCAGACATCTGACCTCTACAAATTTCCCTCACCCTGCCAGGTCTTACAGGTCTCCTAGTGGGGTCACAGCCACCTTGTCTGAGCCATTTGTCTTCCCCCTATTGAGTCCTCATTTCATAGAATCATAGAATGGTTTAGGTTGGAAGGGACCTTGAAGATCATCAAGTTCCAACCCCCCGCCATAGGCAGAGACACCTCCCACTAGACCAGGTTGCCCAAGGCCATGTCCAGCCTGGCCTTGAACACCTCCAGGGATGGGGCCTCAACAACCTCTCTGGGCAACCTGTTCCAGTGCCTCACCACCCTCAAAGTGAAAAACTGATTTCCTTTCCTTTCACTGTATAAATATGGGTGAACACCTCTGGGCCTCACAGGGGGTACTCTGGGCTCATTGGCCTTGCTCACCTACGAGACCTGCAGTATCTACTCTGAGCCACTGCAATGTAAAACTGCGAATGACATTGGGAAAGCAATCGCAGTCTGAGAAAATAACAAGGACTGGATAGTAGTAGCGTCTGACCAACACTTGGCCATGTTGAATGGCTGGTGGAAGTTAGAAGGTCCACCTGTAATAGAAATTGGGTCCTTAACTCTCCAGATAGTTTCTCTGATCATGTCTACGGTGTTGGCTCCAATGAGCTAATTTCAGTCCTACAGTGAGTTTATCAGTAGCAGTAGTGGATCATGCCTATCAGTTTGCTCTGCTGCTTTGTGCCTCCAGAGCCTGTGGGATTCATAATGTTTTGATCCCTGATACATCTCTTGATCATTGGGCATCATACGTAATTAACATGCATTTTAAAATCTAAAGAAATTTCATTTGAAATGCCCGCAAAAAGGTTAAATTGATTTACTTGATAATATACAATACACTGAAAACAGCTATTCTGGTCTGCCGTGATACCTTGGGAAATTAAAAAACAAAAAAAAAAGCAAAAAAAAACCCAATAAACCCACATACTCTGAGGCAATCCATAACAAACAGTTTTAATGAGGAGTTACAAAGCTAAAATGATTTAACCTTAAAATTTCAGGTGTCCAAAAGTTATCTCTTTTAATGTCTAAAATAGAAGTGCAGCTAAAGAGATGGCAGTAACTGTGTTACTGTAATTCTACAATAACTTCACTAAACTTTATCCCACTTTATTTTACACAAATTTTACTTCATCTGCTTTATCAATGCCAGTGAATTCAGTGACCCTGTTCAAAAGACTGAATGAAAATAATCGCCTTTGTAAGAACTAAGTCTCTCTGGTTTACACAGCCATCATCTGTGAACATCTTCATATCCTTAAATAATTCCACATTTCACCACTCCTGAAGTTTTTCCTGCCTGAATTTGCTAACCATTACCCAGACACCAACAGCTCAAAAATCAGAACACAGAAGCAAAAAGAAAAAAAAAAAAAAAAAAAAAGACATTTAAACTTATTTAACCTATTTTGTGATTTTCTTAGATCTGATCTTCTGGGGTTACTGAAATTATATTGCCACTATATATGAATAAAATCATTAAAAATTAAGTTTTTGCTTCCTTCTCTGTCTGCTCTGTCTGTTTCTTTTTTCAGCTAGATCCTGCCCTTGCCTCTTGCCTGCCATTAAGAAGTTCCCCATCTATATGTCTATAATGTATGTATAGGAACTGCCACAGAACCATAAAGCACGTAGAAATGCCAGAGGACATGGCAGAACTTTCACAGACACCTTTACAGGACGCAAGCAGGAGGCACTTACCCGCCAGCTGCAAAGCACTGTGAACAAGAGAAAGAGCAAGCAAGAACCCGGAGAACATCATTGCCAGTGCTATTTTCTTTTCTTCCCTTCACCAAAAGCCATATGATGAGAGTTGCTGGCGATAAAGTCCTGCTGAAGAGAGGACAGTGGCCATTTCTCCTCAGTTTCAAAGGCTGGATGGTTGGATAGAAAGCTCTGAGTGCTAAATAAGGAAATATTATGTCACATGCCACATTTAAAAAAAAAAAAAACAAGACCACACAGCACAAATTTTGCCTTCAGAAAAGAATGAGTTCTCACTGAGGGCAAACCATGCTGCCTTGGGAAAGCAGGTGATACGCAGACAGTTCTATCTCAGTACTTTCCTGCTCTCTCTTCTGAGGAGACATCGGGGGAGTTCATGGGATCAAATCAACAGTGAAATACCAAAGACAGAAATTCAGCCTCAGCTTTTAAATCTTACACCTTAATTACACAGTGAAAAAATACCACCAGAAAAACATGTCAGTCTCATATTTTCATGTGTGAGATGAGACAGGATTGAATTGTAGAGGACTTAAGTGAAATTCACTCTGCAGGACATTATAAAAATTACTTTTCTTCCAAACGAGATTGCCATTGTCCTACATTGACCTTCATCTCTGCATAAACGCAACTAGGAGACCAGCACCCAAAGCTACCTGAAAAATGGCTTAGTTTAAAAACAGTCCCCATTTTTCTTGTAAGGTAGGTGAATCTGGTCAGACAGTTGTCCCAAGAGCCAGTCACAATTTCAGGAAATGCCACGTATCTTTTCTTACCCAGATCACTGAGCAAACACTCAGGAGCTTACATTTCAAAACGTATAGGTAGAAAAGTGAAAGAAACATCTCTCCTCTCCTGACCGCTATAGACTGTCCCTATAACTGCATAAAAGCCTGACTTTATCATAGTAGATTTTTATCATGGAAATATTTTGGTTTGTTTAGAAAAAACTGCTACATGGAAAAAAACATTCTGCAGTGTGAAAATATTATTTGAAATGCAGTAACATAGTTGTTCAGCAACTGTATGAAAATCATGATAGCAAGGAAAATTGGCATCATCTCCTGTTTGTTGCCAAGAGCGTCGTATTTCCTAAGTACAGGATTTGTTCCTACTTGGATGCTCAGCAGAAAGACAATGCAAAAAAGAGAGTGAGTTCCCTGAGAAAATCTAGATGATTAAAGTAAAAAGGAGAAATTGAATTGTGAAACGAGAAATTACAAGGAAATGCAAGGTACAGATGTTAGGAAGTTAAGAGCAAAGTTAACTGATTTATTTTTTTTCAGATGACGACAAAATATACTAACAACAACAATAAAGTAGCAGCTTTTTCTGGAAAAGTCACTTCTTGAATTTTTAATCAGCTGCCAAAACTCTTGCCTAGAAAGAGCAACAGTCTTCTTTGGCCTGAACTGATTTGTCTTAGACTGACAGCATTTCCGTACAGCATGCAGCCTATTTGTATAAAAGATACATTACCATTGATACCATCAGGAGTTTTAACAGCCTTGTTTTATTCTAGAGCTCATATGGCATGAGGCCAAGAGGAATTCCACTTTCTTCTCAGTTGGACATTGTGCAATAACAAAGAAGCAAAAAGGGAACTGACTGTTTTCTTCACCCTCCTCTGCTCCTCAAGCCACACCAGAGCCATCAGCAGCCTAGCAGTAAAACAAACACTGGTTCCTTAAGAAAATAAACAAGCATTTGATAGGAATCCCTTCAGCCAGATTGCAGACCAGCTTTAGGGCTAAAAATCTGAACAATTTGTAACTGCATACTTGGTACTCCAAACACACCTTGAGCACTTGCATCTTTCCCAGTACAGCCAGTACTGTGAATTATGGGGTGCTGTGCCGGTTCCTGGACAAGGGTGGCTGCTTCAGGCTGTTGAAATCCCTGAGGCCAGACTCCAAGGAAGAGCAAAGCCAGAAGAGCAAACCTCTTTGTATCACCTGCACCTAACACCTGCTGATAACCGTGAGCCACCAGACGCGTACCTCGGGGAGCACCAGGCAGTACATGGCATGGTCTTCTTGCTCCTTTGCTCTTCAGAAATGTGGCGATGTCAGGCACCTTCAACTCACTGCTGCTCAGCAGTGTAGCCCCAGCACAAGCTGCATCCAGCCATGGATGGCCCATCCATGATCTCGAAGGTCAAAAGCTGGGCTACAAGCAAGGTTGTACTCCCTGGTATGAATTTAATCAATTCTCTGTTACTTCAAACTCAATTGCTAGGCTTACATCCTAGATGCTTATAAAGAGATTACCGATAGTGTAAAAGTTGACTTGCTCAGGATTCCCTAGAAATCCTACTGAGTTCATTAAACTTCTACTCACTCAAAGATTAAGGGAAAAAGAGCAGCACAGTATCAACAGCACCCTATACCTCAGCCTATCTGATGAGCCTAAATGAACAACAAGTGGAAGGTAACATGTGATGGTTGTTTTGCAGGTGATGATTTGCTGATTACTGCTGCCAGGTGTTCGCAGAGAGCTACAGTGACATGAAAAGATCCATAAAGCACTTTGGGATCCTTCAAGAGCAAAGATCCTTTAGGATCTGCTCTGCTGAAAGAGCAATCCCCATCAGGGTAAGTCTCCCCAAGCACTCAGCTGCAGTGGCCAAGAGCAAGTGCTGCACTCCTGCACTTTACAGACCAGCCCCAACTATCAGGGACTGATTGCATGGGGATTGCTCTTGTGGGTTATAATATTAATTTGTCTTGCCGTGCCAAATTTAGTTGAATATTTCAACGCAAAGGTGAGATGAGCCTGCGTTACCTCCTATTTTCCTGGGTGGACTCCAGCAAGGGTGACAGGTACTGTCTGCCATCCTTTGTGACCCTTCTCATTTGGGCTGATAAAGGCATCTGTTTAAAGCTGCTCTGTTTATCAAAAGTTCAAATAATAAGATCCACAGAGGTCAAAATAAGAACTAATTTAGGGAAACATACCCTTGGACTGAAAATACTATGGCTATTGCATTAATTTGCTTGATTTTTGTACATACCTAGTGAAAGCAACCACAAAGCCCGGAGTGATTAAGCAGAAAGGCGACTTCATCATGAAAGGGAGCACAGAAAGATTTCCTTGGGGAAAAGCAAGTTTCAACATTGTTTGGGAAGGGGTATTGTTTCTTTATTACATTTTCTAAAGAATGAGGATTTATATGCACTCCTTGTGAATAAATGGTATTGCACAAATAAGCAATTTCCAAAGAGTCTCAGAAGAGCACAATTATGATGTCCTCACATCTTAAGTCCATTATGCGCTGCCAGAGGCTACATGTGTGGGTACTACACAGTCAATAGACTTTCTAAAAGCACGTTTAGTGACAAACAAATGTAAAATGAAACTTTAAATGAAAAAACATCTCCCTAATGTGAAAAAATGAAATGAATCTTCACTAGTTAGCAAGGGAATCCATGAAAAGTCTGCACTTGCTTTTTATCCATACTAGGAAGTATTAAATTAACTTAACTAAATTTTTTAAATGTCACCAAGTATTTGGGGGTAATGAAATGCCAATTGTCATATTATCATAAAATTGGATTACGCTTTCTACAAAAAATGGTGTGAATATTTGTGATGGGATGAATAATTTGGTCCATATGATCTAGCCTGTATCATGCTAGCAGCAATACAACGCAATGAGTAATAAAAAAATGGCCATATTTTTTTCACATCTAGAATTTATTACATATTAAGAAAAAGTCATGTACTCTATAAATATACTAGAACAAAAAGGAAAACAAAATGCAAAGAAAGTATAGTTCCATGAAGTACTGGGTTAGTATAGAGAAGGCAGAAATACACCATGTTTTGTTATTTTAGTCTTCACAAAATAACTCAGTTGTGGTAGAACGGTCAACAGCGTTAACTACATTGAGAAAGGAATTACACTGAAATTAAATCAGCTTTGTCTTATGTGCTTGTATTCAGACTGAAGGACTGAAAAATTTCATGTAGCAACAATAAATCATTAATGGTAATCTCCAAGAAATCATGCAAGATGCATAACATCTTAGAAGATTGGAGAAGAGAGTTACACATACTTAAATCAGATTTAACAATAAATTTAATTTGGTTTAAGAGGGGAAAACTGTGAATCACATAATTCAACAAACAGATCATGAGAAATAACATTGAATTTTGACTGCTATGAAGAGATGTTTCTTTAACACCTACTTTGCTAACAGTCTTATTTTTTAGCAGTTACCAGAAAGTTATTAGACTCATTATACATTGTATGCTTGCACGGCAAGAACAAGCAGGATATAAATGTAACACTAGCGCTCCATTCAAGAAAGCCTTTTACCAAAGTAAAGATCCCGACAATCTTCTTTAATCTATTTGGCAGGTGCAATTAACAAACAGCAGTGATCTTATCTTGAGCAGGAGTGGAGGAAACATGTTTCAGGCCATGTTTCTTTATTTAATAGGACCATCTAATTTATATATTCTCTTTTGAACTCTGTGAGGTGATATACCCCAAAACATGCTATGAGTAACATATTCTGTTGACTGTGATGTACATTTGCACATTTGACACAGGAAGCCACGGGATCGTTATCAGACCCTCACTTCTTTAAGTGTTCTGTATCAGCCCAGCCTGATTTCATAAACAGTTTGTAGGGAGAGCTAAGGCTAAAACATCTTTAGGCCTTGCCTAAATATACTCCAAATTAACACCTCAATTCATTACATTGCCACTTTATTATCCCGCCCATAAAATCATATGTGGTCTTCTGTCTTTAAGGCTTCTCTTTTATTTCTGCTATACAAACTAAAAGGACTGTGCCGTTTAGGAATCTGTTTTCTTTTTGTAACAAAAAACTACTTTCAACAGAGTGAGAAGACTTATGAAGTGCAAATAATGTCAAACCTGTTAATTTTTCTCTTTTAAAGGAATACCATAATCCCAGAAAGATGCAGAAGAATTACATGATATCTGAGCAGATGCTGGATGAACTTAGTCCACAGGAGGGAAGACTGGAGCAAGATTTGATAACAGTCTGCAAAGACATAAAATGATGCTGCATGAAGGAAGGTCATAAATTATCTTACATATCTGCTTGGGAAAGGACAAGAAATACAGGAAGAGAAACAATGGAATCAGTTTAGGAAGGGAGAATTAGGTACCAGGAAAAAAACTTTTTAATAGGAGAATTAAGCACTTGGACAGATTATTTAGTGAGAGACTTAAAAAACAAAATAGGAAAGTAGTTGACAGAAGTCAAGCAAACTCACTTGTCTCTCCTTCACCAAGGATAGTCTTCAGGGTTTTCCAGTTTACCTTTCTATCTCTAGAAATTTAGAAATAGTTTACAAGTTTCAGTTCAACATTCACACACGCTCATGAAAAGGAATATAATTCTGACATTGATTTTCAATCTTAAACTGATGTAACCCTTAATGGCCATGTTAGTTTTGATTCATAATTTCTCATTGGAACAGGTCTTGTCATCCATTTTGGATACCTATGACAAACCAAGCCATTAATGTCCTCTGTTCTGACTCTCTTCTGTATGTGGCACTGGAAAGTCACAGGCTGTTGATGTGCAGCTCAATAGAAATGAGTCTTGGGCACCTGGGGCACCTGTAGGACACTGGGGCAGAGCATGACAATGGATGAGCGACTGCCACTGAGAAGCTGTCACGGGTGGCCCATACACTTTGGTGGCCTCTCAGCTGCTTTACCAGACCCATAAGGCACTAAAACTACTCTAGGAGAAAAATAAAGGGTCTGTAGTTCCTCAAGTCAGTCATATAACCAAAGGAACACAGGCTCAATTTAAAAAGCAAGCAAATTTGGTGAAAAGTAAAACTCAACCACCCTTTGCAATATGAGCAAGAGAAAAGTGAAGTGTGAAGGAGAGGAGGTTTCAGGCTGAGCTTCACCAGCAGCCTGAGTCAGGCCTATAACAGCCTCACTGTGCCCTATGCCCAGCTGGGCAGGGCCACCCTCACCCTGGAGCTGACACTGGGTCTATACAGAGACCTTTCAGCATACTAAGATAACAGAGATGTAGTCCTTTTTCCCTTAACGTGCTGAAGCAGCTCACAAGGTCGAACTAGGCCCAGAGTGGGTGGGAGGTGAGGGTGGTGGCTGAAAAGCTCTGGTGTGAAGGGCAAATCTCTAGGTCTGTCGTGCAACTTCAGCCTTGGGCTCACAAGGGATAGTGAGACCTAGCCAAGCTTTCCTTACAGAGAAGAAGCAGCTGACTACCTGAAGATTTCTCATATTTTCCATAATTTTGGGGTGTTAAAACGAGAATAGCATGCTAAAATGAAAGGGTAAACTACAGAGGCAAAGTCATCATCATCCTGATAGATGTCTGAGTGAACACCAGGAGCTCAGGAGGTCTCAGCCCTTGTTTCCAGTGACGGGGCTACAGGCACTGCATTCAAGGGAAGGAAGGCACCAAAGGAAGGATTGCACCCAAGGGTGCAGATCACAGCTGCAGATGTTGCCCAGCGCTGCCTGATGACCCAAGAGCATTTGAACCTCAATATTTTGGCTGAGGTACAGAAGACCAACGTATGGTCCATGACTGCTGATTTACAGATGCACTCATCAACCTTTTGTACTACCCTTTAACTGCTTCTCGTTAACTGAGCCTCAGTAATCACTGGAAATAATCAACATGCATCTTTAGACTATTGTTAAAATAATGGATTGTGTAAGAAAAAATAACTGATCTAGCCATGCTTCCTGGATAACAGTATATAGTTATAAAAATAACTGGAAAAATGCCTGTTCTTTATATTATCTTTATGATGAGTCATTGTTTTCTTCCTTTGCTTTATCACTGTTTCCTTCCTTATTAAAAAAAAAAAAAAAACATATACCCATTTCCAGAAAGAAATGCTTCAAAATATTTTCCATGGGCTAATACCTCAAGGAGCGCCTGAACGAAGCTCTTAGTCATACAGTTTAGTGTTAGGCAGCTCTGCAAGTTGCGGGGAGTTGAACTCGATGGTCCTTATGGGTCCCTTCCAACATGAGATATTCTATGACTCTATGATAATTTTCAACACCTTTTCTTCATGTTAATTCCCTACCATATCCAAGTACTGCGTTTGACTTGAATATTTAAGAGAAGCACAATGAAGCAGAAAGGTTGGCAGAAAATGTATTTAAGACTGTTTTCTTCCCCCACTACCTGTGGATTGGTGAGGTCCAGAACAGGATTTTAAATATGCATAACAAGGGTATGTGAAAAATGTCCTAATGTCAGCTCCCCAACACTGATTCATGGCCTGACCTACCTGTCAGTCTCTGTGGCGGTGGCAGGCATGTAGTAGTAACTGAAGTTTCTTTATATCAACTGGCAAGACACTGTAGTTCTTCCCCCCCTCACATACCTTCCAACTACAATTGTATCAAACCTATTTTCTGAAAGAGGAAGGAAATTTCATAATTAACAGCACAGAAGGAAATAGAGAGAGCAGACATTCACATGGACTGTTACCAAAGGAATCTCTTAACTGCAAAACTACAAAAAGATCTGTAGGGCTCGGTTTCTTTTTCTTCTAAGAAGTTAGACACAGTAATTCAAATAAAGAGTAAAAGGAGCTCTGTGGACTGCTCTCAGGGCTGTCTTTAATCTGAAATAATTTCCAGATTTCTTTGTTTTGAAGGACATCTAAATCTATCACAGCTCTTCCAGGCATAGTCTGAGCATTGTAATATCACTGCAACGCAATTTGTTCTTCTTTTAGTTCTTGTGGGGAATTTATAACTATGGCAGCAGAAAGCTGTTTGCCTAAGGCTCACTCATCAGTTCAGTTTACCTACTTCTCAGGACTGCCTAATCCTGAAACTATCACCTTACTTAGCCTGAACATGCCCTGGGCACACTACTTTGGTCATGCCATTTGTGCAGAATTGCCTGTTTTGGAGAGAAAGGCACCTATCCCTTGCCTAAAGTAATCCATATTTAGGCAGACAGTCATCTGAGCTCCACTAACAAGCTTGAAAGAATTACATTTCGGGAACTTTGAAGGGTTTACATTCCACTTCTTTTACCCACTGCTGGGTCTCCACAAACACCTTGACTTTTAAAAACCAGAGAGTCAGTAACCTGCAGCCACTGCTAGAACCATGTAACATCTTAAGAAAGACTTCAGCAGGCCAGAGCACAAAAAGCTGAAGGCACCTAACGCTTGTTGAGTCCTGCCTTCTCAGGGAAGAGATGAACACCTAGCAAAAATGTACAAAGCTGTTTTCTGGGGATTTACATCCCAAGCAAAATGTAGACAGCAGGAGAAGCACCCAATATACTGCTTAGCTCTCTTCTAAAAAGAAATCCAGGAAAAAGTGAGAAAATAGAGAACAAGTTGCTCAATCTGGGCATTTCAGATAGGAAGTCTGGATCACACTCTCTGGTGTTAGTAGCCTGGGGAATTATCTAACAAAGAAAAAAATTACCAGGTGCTCCTATGTATTATTAAACAAAAAATACCAATTTCTTCACTAAGGCATAGACAGAGAAAGAGGAAACTTAGCAACTTGCAAAGCTGAATCTTGCTATTCCTATCTCTGCAACTAACAAAAATTAAGAGGATGGAAGAGGAAGTGAAAAATAATTAAGAATGTAGGAACGAACTATATGTAGAAACATCCATTTGACAGACAGCTGTGAAATGAGCTGGTCGTCTCCAGCCTCATTTCCATGGACAAAACCAGAATCTTTACAGTTACTAAGAAAATTTTGCACTGCACAAACTTGCCCTGATTTTCAACATATTCGGACACAGAAAATGTTAAAGATTAGTGTGGCTGTTCCCAGCTCTGCCCTTGTGCAACCTATCAGGCCCTCTTCCTTTCCAATCAAGTCATACATCCTCTAATTTTTACATCTGCACAAAGTGATGGTGTTGTGAAGTCTAACTGACATCTATAAAAATGTTTTCAACTCCACAGATATGAGACCTCGTGTCATTATACACAGCATTAAAAACTGTTAGGATGGTCTGAACTACCTCTAGAAAGCTGGTAAGCCTTGGTCAAAACTTCAAATTCAAGTCACGGCCAGTTCTCAACTAAAGGACTATCCAAGGCCACATTCTCTGCAGCCAATGTCACACTTTTTTTCAGTTAACTCTTATCTCTAAACATTCGTCTAAGTCGGCACATCATCCATCAAAGTACACTTTTGTGGATGCTGTTCATACCACTGCATGTACAGAGTGCTTTTAACTTAGCTGAATTTCCATATTTATGAAGCCAATATGCATTGAAAATGAGTTTGGGCTTCTGCCCACATTTTTAGTAATTTCGCTCTTTTTCTTGGCAGCAACACAGTCTATCAAACAAGTTTTGGAAAGCTTCAGTGCAGAATACATTTTCCTTGTTATTTTACATGAGGCAGTGGCACTGCATTCATGAGTGCAATTCTGCATACCAAAACATGTGCATGCACTGTTTAAAGTATACTCTTCATTTCAGTAACATTTTGTCAGCTGCTTCATTAGGTGGCATGTAAATAAGCGAACATGAGCAAATATTTGCAAGAACATTTCCTATACCATGAACATTGATTAGTTCCACACAAGTTCTGCCCAACTTTGAATAAAACAACAGTACAAATTAAAGACCAAAACCAAGTGTGATGTTTGGGCTACAGGAAAACCCCATACATTATTTTCATCTACTATATGTAGCTTTTTTTAAAAAAAAGATGAATTTGATTGGCTTAACACTCAGAGACTGGCTGAAGAACTCAGAGAAATTTACAATTCTCAGTAAGCACTGATGAAAGCTAGATAGGTTTTGATCATGTCAGAAAACAACAAACAGTACAAGCAAAAAGAGAAAACAAGGAATTATAAACCAGGCAGACTAACTTGAATTCCTGGAAAAGAAGTAGAAAAAATGGTACTATTACTAATCATGAGAGGATAAGTAGATAGTAAGGAATCATAGTTAACCCCTAAGGGATGAGCAGTAATTAACACTTTATGTTGAACTGGAAGGTATACCGACAAGGGCTTTATGGAAAGATTTGGTGCTATTCTGAATGTTAATTGCTCACATAATGGCAAAATATTTACTTAATATAAAACTTGACAAACGAACTTAAATTAAACAGTGCTCAGGAAGAGGCATTACTGCAGAGTTGTCTATCTTGTAAATGGATGCTGGCATGTGGGACGATGGCATTAAGGACGAGAGGAAATGGGTTCAAATTATGTCAGACGAGGTTTAGATTGGATATTAGGAAAAAGTTTTTCACTGAAAGGGTTATTAAACATTGGAATAGGCTGCCCAAGGACATGGTGGATTCGCCATCCCTGGAGGTGTTTAAAAATAGGGTAGATGTTGTACTTGGGGACATGGTTTAGAAGTGGTTTTGTCAGGGTAGGTTAATGGTTGGAATTGATGGTCTTAAAGGTCCCTTCCAACCTCAGCGATTCTATGATTCTATGTGTCCTTCACCCACGCCAGCGAGCACTCCCTCAAAGGGATTTCTAGGTCCAGTTTGGCACGTGCGGTGTTTGAGAGACCATTCCAGCACTTTGAACACAGCCACAGCCAGCCTGTTACGGAGCAGCCAAGAGCTTAATTCTAGCATAGACGTGGACCGCTCTAGCCCAGTTGTCCTGAGGAGCTGGTGACGTTGCAAAGCACACCGATGTTATTAGTATAGAACCTTTGAGTAGGTTGCCCGGGGAGGCGTGAAAATTTATAAGAGGTTGTATCTGTCAGCAGCTGCTTAGGTTTAGCTGACACTGCCTTTGGGCAGGACCTTTTCAGTTCCTTATTTCTGTAACGCATATGACAAAAGGTTCCTATTCATGGGATATATAAAATCCTAAGATCATTAACCTTTAAATTATGTCATGCCTTCTATTGCTTACTTTAGTATTAGAAGAAAGAAACTCCATTTGCGCTTTTCTTTCAGTAGCATTAAGAACAAAAGAGAATATGTTTATTCAAGAATGATTGAAATCCCTCCTAAATTCTAAAATTAGCTATTGTTGAAGCTTACAAATCTGAAGTGACACATTGTTTCACAAAACAGCTAGTGTGACATGGAAGTGACACATTCCAGTATGAGAACACAATGTGTCTGTGTACTGAAGTTTTATGTACTGATTGTTTTCATAAGACTCTGAAATAAAGTGCAATGCTATCAGCTCAGAACTTGACATTTCCAGCATCACAACAGACTTGCACAGATGCTGTATGTTAGGAATTATAATTGTTATTTTTGCAATTACCTAGCTGAACTTCACATTTTGAGTATCTCTGAGTGATACTGCTCCTGTGAACAGACTAGAACGGCTGGATAACCGCTTCACCCCACGTGCAGCATCATCAGCTGCTTGTCCTCACATCCCAGGTGAAGCACTGCTGCGCTTTTCTCTCCTCTGTTGCCTCTGTCTCTTCGCACAGACAGGAATCATGTGAAGGAAGAGGCTGGATCCACGTGTGCTCCTGCACGGCAATTTGCTTTTGCAGAGACCAGCACCTAATGGGTGCTCGCTGAGGGTCCCTGCACACCGGTCTCATCACCAGAGATTGAGGAAAACAGGGAATTTGCAAGAAATGTTCAAGGGTTAAAATACTAACAAGAAGCAGAGGACTGAGAGGTAGATAGCAGTCTTGGGAGGGAATCTTATACTTGGAGACAGAAGATAAGTGACTGCAGGATGACAGACAACATGTACCCACAGCCACTCAGAAATATGAAAAGGAGGAAAACTGCTTTCAACTCCTGCCTCCTTACTTTCTTTTCTCAATTGTTTTCTTTGTTTTGTTTTGTTGTTGGGTTTTTTTTTTCATGCTGACATTACAATTAATTTCCAGACAACATGGGAGCCCAGTTGCTTGGAGCCTCCCATCTGGTTTGGACCCCGATTTGGAGTACCAGCTGCAACTTTTACAACCTACTAGAAGCACTCATCTAATTGATCATAGAATTTTAATATACGGGAGCATCAATCCAGCTTTCCAAGTTGGTTAATGTAGTAATCATGTCAACAGGAAGAAATCCAAGGTGAGTATCTGATACAGGACTTTGTCCAAAGAAAGTGCCAGTGAACAATAATGAGTAGACACATGCATTTTGAAATTAATATTCTTCTATAAGCAGGCCTCTGAGTTGCTAAATAAAAAATGCCTGTATTAAAGCATTGGTAGAAACTATGGATTTGACAACAGTGCCAAAAAGGTAACCCTGTATTTGTGGTACCCTTTTGATGAGCCCTGCACTCAACCAAGTGGATCTGGATCATCTGGTTGTGATGCCAGGCACAGCTTCACTGCCAAGCTGCTCTTAGCAAAATGCTGTGCAGCAGGCTGGGGAATCAAGCCTTGGACATCTGCAGTCTTGATAAGGACTCCACTCAGTGGTAAATAAAAGATGCTGCAGCTCTTAAGAGTGGGAGCACGAGAGAAGCCGCTTGTGGTCCACATGCCAGAGCCAGAGATCCAAGCCTGGCATCACCTCGCTCCTGTCTGCAAGCCAAAGCCTTGTGCCCAGGCTGATCTGCTTTATTAAACAGTGAGAAAGGTGCCAGCGAGCTGTGTGAGACATGCCTGGCACCGGCTTTGCATCTGAAGAGGCCATGAATGTTCATGCTGGGTCTCATCAGCAGACTCAGAGCTACACCAAAGTCACTCGCTCACTCATCAAGAGCAGACTGTGACTTAAATGGACAGACAGCTTTACCTGAAACACAGTAAAAACCATAAGAATATTTTAAAGCATAGGGTAATGAATTACTTACTTTCATTACTATCTCTGGCCCTTTTTCAGCCATCACAGGAATTTTCCTAAGGCATTACCAGTGGTACAGGATCTTTAGCTCATGTCATCTACGGGCAAATTCAGAAAATAGGCTGTTTCTTCTAGATATGATTCCAGATTTCTGCCATTCTTATTCCTTATCAGTAACTGTATTTATTACTCACACTGGTGTGAATGTGGCTGTTTCATTTCAGGTATTTTGACATATAAAAATGTATGAGGACTATTTAGAAGAGGTCCAGTCCTGCAGTTTCTGGGCATTTACATTTCTTCATGAAGCTCAAACACTGGGGCACAGAGGGACAGCAAGAAGCATCCATAAACTAAAATGCAAAATGAACTTCATAAAGAATATGCAGTAACTGGCTTGTGAAATGAAACTCAAAATTGAAGATTCTTGTATAAGGAAAGACTGACCAGAGAAAGTTTCCTTAAATGAAAGCAACGGTAAAGGATAATACACACACAGCTACCTGCGTTCTTCATGGAAAGGCGTGTATCAAAGTTTTAGTTCTCTGAACTAAACCAGAATAGTCTACCATCAGGCTAGTGACAAAAAGTGAAGTATATCTTTCTTTAATGATGCTTTCTTTTAGAAGTCATCAACTGAAAAACCATGAGTCAAACTGTGTTGGCATAAGAACAGGAATTAAGCAGGATTGTAGCATGTCTTTAACTCTGAGGTAAAAAACCAGTATGTCTCTTCAAGGACACCAGATGTCTGCCTTCTGATGTACGGACCACTAGAAAATCTTTTCATATTTTGACAGTCTGCAAGTCATGCTACGCGGCCCTAAGCTGTTCACTCTGTGGGCCATTAAATAGGATGAATTTGTCAGAAAAGAAATTTTGAAGTGGTAAGAGAAATACAGTGAAGAGGACAGCTGTCAGAAATTGCCTTGATACATGTGAAGTATCAGAACATCCAAAGGGATTCAATAGGAAGTAAAAAGGAAGTAAGCATGCTGAAGAACTACTAAATACTCTTTCCGAGAAGTATTGCAATGCTATGTTTTTTCTCTGCTGGCTTTCTGGGGTCTTATTTATGTAGGAAAATTTGTAACAGGATACACTGAGTGTATTAGCCAGCCTGTTGATAAGTCTCTATGTGGATTTTTTTTTCCTATTCCATGCAAATCAGAATCGCCTCACATTTGTTGCACATTAAAATTTGTCTATTTGAGGACTTACTGTGGAGTTGCTATGTACAGATGAATGCAAACCCACTGACTCTGGCTCAGGAAATCGCTCAGCTGCAAATGTTAAGGCCAAGAGAGGCAAATAAGGAGCTACCACTTGATGTTTGCCAACTCTCGTGCTCTTCATTAAGCACCTGCTTTTGGACACCATTAGGGGAAGGACACTAAGCTAAACAAACCTTTGATATGACCTGGTAGAGCTGTTCTTAGTTGCTACAAAAGCCATATTTACTGGCTTAATTCAAGTAGACATCTCTGTCAATTCTGTTGTGTAGGCCTGATAGGGCTCTACAGGGGTCTATGTTGCCATGGCTGGAGAAAATGTCTGACCAAAGATGGGTCCTATGCACACCTTCAATCAGCACTTTCTGCTGTTCTTTGTCACTTGAGGACACTCTAGAGATGCCAGTCTGTAGACCATTTGAAGTGGACTTGGATAAAGTTTAGAAATCTATTCAGCATAATGGAATTTTTCCAAGTGTGTTTAAAAAAGCAATGGATACAGCTGCTGGGTTTTGACAATACATAGGACTCTATACCTGAGTTTTAACTGTATAAAAATATGCTGCATTAAAACTAGTTTCAGCGTATATTATTTTCTAAACAGCAACTATCCCCCAACTTCTCCAATCACTGATTTAATACGGGCTTTAGAGGATATTGGCAGGTGCCGAGAAATATTTAGAAATGGTATTCAGGCAGGACTTAGAAGTAAAAAATTTTTGATCATAACTGACCACTTCCCTTTGCTTTGGGCATTGTAATTACCCCCTAAGGTAAACTTTAAGGTTTTTGATCAGCCAAAACCACCTCATCAGCTAAGCTAGGCTGCCAAACCCAAGGCAGAAGCCATTGTCCTCAAAGGGCAGGGAACAAGACTAAACTTGTTGCTGGGACGTGCCATTCCCAACAATGTCTTGTGCAGCCAGGGACACATTATCATCCATTTTCTAACTTTATTTGCCGTAGGCTATTGACCTCTCTCCCAGGCAGCTGGTTTGCTGGCCTCTCTATCCCAGTAAGAGTTTCTCTGGCCCAGATCTTGTGCCATCTGTCAAATGCCAACCAAGAAGCAGGACCAAATAGCCTTGCTAGTTTTCTTGGCTCCAGGAGCATATTTTGTGGTCACCTATGGCTGGGAGGGAGAGACTATCCCTTTGCCCCCTTTGCCTTTTCTAATTTGGCATGGCATGGGAGGCTGCTGCAGGGACATGATGGCTGTGGGTGAGTAGTCTTGGAGCACATCTTCTTGCTGCCTTTGATACAGTCCCTGCCACTGCGCTATGCTGGCAGGGACAGTGAGTGCCATCGGTCCACTTCTGGACAAGGATGAGGGCAGCGGAGAGGATAAACCACAGTTCTCGAGCTGGTAGCATCTGATTAGACACCACAAAAATGATTTTGATGGAGGGTGCTTGTGGCATCTGTGCTTTGATCTCATGTAAGTGGAAAGCTCAAGACTGATGTGGGTGCCAGCACTGCCCATATGGTCCATGCAGCCAGGAGAGCTGTGCTGCTTCCTATAGTGTTGGCTGTGCCTTATCCCTGCCTCTGCCATGTTTTCTGCTCACTTTCTTTACTGTTTCCAGCAACACAGGCTTAAGCTCATCAAAAGTGCCTAATTCTGTATACCACTAGCACAGAATGAGAATAGTTTACACTAGAAGAGCCCTCTGGAGGTCATTTGGTTGAACATCTTGCTGAAAGCAGAGCCTCAAAGCTATATACTGTTTCAAAGTTTGCTCAGGACCTTTTCCAGCTGAGTTTTGAGTATTTCCACAATGAAGAATGGCATTTCCATAGAAAAAGGTTTCTGTATTGAGACACTAAATGTGAGAACAAGCAGAAAGTGTTTACAAAATTCACTCTGAATGACAATTTAATTGTTTGAGCTGTCAAACACCATATGAATAATTGAGAAAAAAAAAAACCACCTTATGGATATTTAGAGTGAGTTATGATAAAATATTAAACTTCTGGAACTGATATGATTCTAGTATTCCATGCAATTTCGGTCAAATTATAAAAGTGCACAAGAAGCAATGGAAAACAGTTAGAGGAAGACAATTCATAGAATGTGCTTCTCTCTTAAGATTCTTTAGCTGAATGCAAATAGTTTTCATGCAAAATTTAAGGATTTCCTTCCTTTTTATCTTATTTCTAGCTTCCTCATTTATTTAAAATCCCTTCCCTATTTTGTGTCACTATGCTAAGTTTTTATATCATTAAATTTCATGTCTTCAGTAAAGTAATTATCATGTAGCCAGTTTTCAGTGGCATAATCAATTCCCTTTCAATTTTAATCCAACTAAGAATGAACAGCTTCACTGTTATGTGCTCTAAATGTAGCTTCTTTGATAAATAATCGGTCAAGTGAAATGGTCTCTTCTTTCCCAGACACTTGTTATCTTTGCAATGTGTGGAGACTGCACATTTCTACTTTTCCATTTCCTGTTAAAAATTTGTTGTAAACAGATTTTACTCTGAATAGACCCTACATTTTGCTTGTTTTTAAATGCATCATTAAGTCAGAGTACACAGCAAACTGTGCCTTTAACAGAAGCTTACTTTCAGATAGCAGCCTAACAACTGTCACCATCCCATGTGGTAGCTCTGAAATTAAAAATACTGTAACCAGGAGAAAAGGTTGCTGTTCCCACTGCCCATTAATAAAAAACAATTTTCTTGAAATGTGGGATGCAGGAAAAAATCTTTGGGCGAATAGGAGATGTGTAATCAAGCCTCATTACTATTCCACCTGGCTCCTGACAGCTGATTCATCCCCCTCACTCCCCCCAGTCATCACAGGCTTTGTACATGCAATGCCGCTTTTCTTTGTCCTGTTTTTCTTGTTCCACTGCCCCCCTCTCCCCAGCAAATAGTCCCCAATCTGGCCAGATCCAGCAGGCGGAATTATCAGCACCTTTTCCTTTTCCTGCAATCGAGCATATCCCAGGACACCAAAGGGTTTTCATTCTCTAACAGGTTGTTTAGAAAAAAATCTCTCCCCTTTCCATAGTATCTTTGCAGAGAAAGTGCTTGGTCTGTAAGCTTTCTCTCAGTGGCTTCTTGGGTTGCAAAACAGTCCATTAGGTTCTGCTGTAGCTCTCTAGGAGAGGAGAAACCCCTTCCTTTCCATCACCCCAGAGGCTTCCCCACAAGGCCACTTTCTATTCCTCTTAATAAACCCTGGTTTCCTTCCCATCCTCTGCACTCCAGCACGATGTCCCAAAGCATCCCCCTGCCCTGTGCACAATTGCCCCTGTCATGGAAGAAACCTTCTCCTTATCTTTCTAGACGGCTCTGCCCTGTGCAAGGCCTCAGGAGTCAGGGCAAGGTGGAGAGGCAGCCTGTCTTCTTCCCTGATCCCCAGATGTGGTCTTTCCAAAGAACACAGAGTACCCAAGCAAATCCGGAACAAACATACAGATATCTTACACACGCCACCTCCCCCCCATCCCCACACGTGCCCTCTGCCCCGGTCTGAAGGATGCAGCTGGGCTCCTGGGGCAACAGTTCCCTTCAGCTGTGGGCTTTCTTCTCTGGGCTCTCTCCTACACAAAGCATGCTGCCTCCCCCATTGCTTCCCCATAACCAGGAATCCTATCGTCCCACAGGAACCTTGAACCCCCTGCACTTCTCCCAGCAGTGTCTTCACTTCCCAGCCCTTTGCTTTGCTGAGCCATTGATGACCGGCCCACCCTTGCCTGGGTCTCCCAGGGATGGTCAGCACTTCTGGTCCAGTTCAAACTCCTTCGTTTCTACTTTTGCCTTTTCCTTCAATCTCATTTTGTTTGGACACCTCACACTCTTGCTGCTATTTTGTATTTTTGTACCATCCTCTTACCAACCCCAGTCTACGTTTCTCACTGCACAACCCCCCATTCCTCCAATTCCTCCAAATATTTCCTCCCGTCTCTGGAACCTCTGTCCCATCATTAGCCTCTTCTGGAGGACCATGGAGCAACTGCAAGTCCTACACGTACACTCCTAACTATTGACTGTAAAAGAGAATTATGTCAACTAGTTCGAAAGTAGGTGAGATGAATTTCCTCTAGCTGTCTAAATCATGAGTCTGGATAAAAAGGCAGTATAATGGTTGCACGGTGTGCATTCTCCTGAAATGAGAGCAAATACTTCCTCGGAGGAACCAGAGCCGCTAACCATAACCTAAAAATGCTTGACATATCATTGTTTAACAGTGAATTAAAAGTTGTGCCCTGCAGAATGTTGTAGAAGGGAGAAAGCTGGACATGTCAGATAAGGGCACAGCTGAGAAGAGACAAAATGAACCCTAACTGTTCCTGTGTCCGGATACAGTGATATCAGGACAACTTTATGCTTATGGAGCAGTTCAAACATTTCCCATTGACCCCGGAAAATCTGGCTCTTGCCCATTGGAATCTGGCCTGAAGGCACTAGTTCATTTCACTATCTATCTATACTGTTTGTATTTTTAGATCATCCTTACATTTTGTTCTAAATTACTCTTCACTTCCTTTTTCAGTCTCTTAGTTTCAGAAACGTAAAAAATACTCCCAGTTCATAAACTTCTTTTTAGATTCCTGCTTTAGACAAGGAACTGCAGTTAATGCTTTGTTTTCCCTTCTAAGTTACTGGTACTGATATTGCCAAATAGTTTCTCTGTAAATTGGTATTCTTTTGCAGGAGGAGGATGTTCTGTTCTTTGTACGTGTCTGCCACAGCTCCATCACCATCTGACATTACAGAAAGTTACAATGGTGAATTCTTCCACAGCTTTTCCTTCCCTAAAAACAGTTACTGCTGCTTACACTGTAATAAGTTCAGGTTGAGGATCTCTTACTTTTTTAGCAATGTTACAGTTTCAATTTAGGAATATAACGCAGTGAAATAGTGAGAAAAGGCAGGACATTTTCTCTAAAATACTACCCTAATAGAGAGAGAGAAAGAAAGGGCAAGCAACTATGTGGAAATGTATTTTATAAATGCTATTTTGTTGCACCTAAGCCCAATGCCAGAATTTATGTGGAAGCTGGACAAATTGACAAATTGTGATTCCTCAGACCTCTGTTTACAGCAGCTTAACCCTGAAGGTTCCTCAGCCCAGTAAAAAGCTTGCTTTTGGCACTAAATTTCCCCCCTGTCTGTTTCTGGGTATGTGCCCAAGCACTTTGATGTGGCAAATATGGGCAGTCCAGCACCTATTTCGTACCTCCATATACATAGTGTCTTTAAACTAGGTACTAGATCTGTCTCATTTGAAGAGCATTCTTGGAGCAGGTCTGTCAGCTAGGATTTGGTATGAAACACAGCAGCAGCCACAGCTTTCTTTCAGGAATCTAACTGCAGAGGAAGAATTTGGAATCAACCAGAGAGGAAACAAAAACTTTGAGAAGAAAAAGCATTATTTGGTACAACCCAAAACGTCCTGTAAATTCTCTTTACACTGATAGGGGATCAAGATGGGGGGAAATGCAGATCATAACTAGTATTTCTTAGAACAAGGGTTGTGTTGTTTTTTTTCACTAGTCTGTTCTTACTAATAGAATCAAGCTATTATAGTAAATAGCAAATAACTATTCACATAACACATTCATTTCTTCACTTGCCGAGTTCACTCACAGTCACACAGCTACCTGGTTGGAGCAATATTTGGAACCCAATCCCAGCTGTATACCCAGTTGCAGAGAGCTGTATTGGCACTCCAGGGGCTTCTCGGGAGATGTCCAGAAAGACCCTCAGAGGGTCTACTCTTCATTACCAGGTAACAGCCACTGCTGTCTTGGATGCGGTCCAAGTTATACAGTCCTCTGCTGACACTTGTGCATGGCAGTGGCCTTGTACAGTCCCAGAAAACTCTTGATTCGGTTCTCACAGATGCAACAGGACTACTAGTTTATAAAGCTTATCAGTCCTTGGAAACTTCCACAAACTAACTTTTTATTAGCCACCTTTCCTGTCTTATTGGACTATTGTTTTCTGGTAATCAGTTCTCTGTCCAAACCTATAGATCCTATAGAACCAATTCAGAGAATTCAGACAGAAGAGTCCTTTATGGCAAGTGTTACAATGGTGGATTAATCTTTTTGATCTTCTCAGTGTTGTTAGGAACTCACCTGAAATACCTTATCCACCAGTGCACTGTACTGTCAGAGGGACCTACATACCACAGAGCAGTCTTGAAGGGAACAGCAAAAAGGATTAGAGATCTAGACAACATAGCCAGTGAAATAAAAAGGGAAGAACTAGTGTTACTATCAAGAGCTATCAAAGATATAAGAATCTGTCTCAGAAACTGCTAGAGCAGTACAGCACATAAGTAGTCTTAAATTACACTTCCGTTAGATATTTATTAGGGTAAACTTTGAAATGTCGGGCACATGAGACACAGTTTCACAGGATGGTAAAGACAAATAGCTACTGGTGTTTAAGAACATGCTAGATTAGGAAAAGTGGATGATTATTTGTACATAGAAATTTAAGAATCCCACCCCTCCTTCCTTTTATTTTTACCTTTATCAGAAATTGTTCTGTTTAAGAAGACACATAAACTTTTACTTAGAACCAGCTTTTTAATGCTCATATAATGAACCAAAGGAGAATAAAAACTTATTTATATGTATTACATACACACGCAAAATATTTTAATTTAAACACAATTAAAATCTGTCAAAAGATTAAAATAACAAAAAATATCAAATTAAATAAGGACCTTCTCTGGACTAGAGCTTTAGGTCATTTGATTGTTTACATTTGGCATAAAACACACTGGAAAAGTAAAAAAAAAAAAAGAAAACAACTATATGTGAACCTACTGTATATTTTGGGGGTTTCTGAATCCAGAGAATATACCAATCGTCCAATATGAGATTCAATGCTATCACCTCAGCCATGATGCAAGTCTGTAATGATACTCAAAGGATTAAAACAGACTTGGACAAGGGGAATTTGGTTAGAAATTAGAAAAGACTTTCTAATGATAAGTTTCATTGGGCTTTGAAAACATGGCCTGAGAAAGCATGAAATCTTCACTGCTATTGGAGATTTCAAGAATAAATTTTATGTAAATGTTTCAGGTATGAATTAAGTATAATTCTTCCTGCCTATTCCCCACCTTTTGCAGAATCCTTTGAGATCCCTCTTCTATTATTTAAATGATAAAATATGTCTATTCACAATACATTCAAACCTCATATTATAGTTGATCTTCCAATGCATATGTTACAGAATTACAGCAGAAGAAAAGCAATTTACACTTTCCTTTCTATCAATCATATACAGAGGAGGAAAATGTGTTAATTCAGGTATTACGGGCAACACGAAGGGTTTCTGTGGGTACCTCAGTAGCAAAAGGAAGACATGGGCTCACAGCACAGGCTGCCCAGCTGAGGCAGGGACCTGCACCTGCTTTGAGCAGGGACCTGCGCCGGCTGAGCTTGGAGGTCCCATCCAACCTGCTCAATTCTGCCAGCCTGCTCTGGAGATCACGGGTGGCATTGTCAGGATTCCTACAGATCTGGATGTACTTTTTTGGAGCGTGCTAAAGAGCTTATTCTCACAGTTGCCTGTGATGAGCATGGTTCTTCTTGTACCTAAAGGTGATGCTGGACCCACGCAGAGACTGGAACCACCTGAGTGTTCACTTATGCAGTGTAGCTCCAAGTCTATGTGTATGCTCAACACTCCTCCCAGATACTACTATTTGTCAGCAGATCTCTGGATCTGCTTCGCAAGGTTGCTTGTTCCTGCCAGTACAGAAAGCAAGAAGTGTCCTGTGCAAAATGAACTAGAATTTCCATAGGAGAAAATTGTTTTGCCTTAAGAATTCTTGTATTCCAGCGCTTTAATTCCTTTCAAAATCAGGCCCAAGATTACCCCGCTTATTAAACTGTTGCCTGCTCATTTTGTTCAATATTGGTCACAAGACAATTTGATTCATGAGTTCCAGGGTCAGGATCACCACAGTATATGGCATTATCAAATCTGGTTGTAATTGTTTGCCGATCACGTCTTTTTTTATAGAAGAAATAGAGTGTAAGGCCAGTTCCTGTTAGAAGAAGGAAGATCAACACAGCAATCATCCCACCTAAACTATTTGAGGATGAAACAGCAGCTTCATTTTTTGATGCTGTGAAAGACAAAACAGAACAATTACTACAGATGACCAAAGACTGTTATTGCATGCAACAAACATCTCCCTATGTAAACCAACTGGGTGGACTGTAAAAGTACTGAACAATCATAACAACAGTTAAAATTGATGCATGTTGCAGATGAACAATGCAAAATTTGGCTCGATTTATGTTCATTTTAAAGGCAGTATTATACAGTACCACAGTACACCATTTGTAAAGAAGTAAAAATCAATAAGACATCCAGTTTGAGAAAAGAGCTCTCCTTTTAACCAAATTTAAAGTAAAATAATCTGCAATAGTTAAATATGTATTTAAATTAAACTTTTCTGGAGGCAATTTTACTTGGAAATTATAAATGCCTATAAACTTATTGAAATTTCTGTTTAACGTGCTTATAAGAAACCAACTTACCTTTATTGACAGGTGAGTCATGGGTTGGATCAACTTCAGTAACTTTAAAATTAAAAAAAATAGATATTATACACAGTTTGCAAGCAACCATTTGAAGATTAAATACTGTACACATAATTTTTAATTTGCGTTGCTATGAATTTTAAATAATCACAGACCTGTTTGGGATGGAAGGGACCTTAAAGATCTAGTTCCAACCCCCCTCCTAGGGGCAGGGAGATCTCCCACTAGACCAGGTTGCTCAAAGCCCCATCCAACCTGGCCTTGGACACCTCCAGGGATGGGGCATCCACAACTTCTCTGGGCAACCTGTTCCAGTGCCTCACCACCCTCACAGTAAACAATTCCTTCCTAATATCTAATCTAAATCTACCCTCTTTCAGTGTAAAACTCTTCCTATTGCCACACCCATTGACAAAGAGTCCCTCTCCATCTTTCCTATAGGCCCCCTTTAGGTACTGGAAGGTCTTCCCAGAGCCTTCTCTTCTCCAGGCTGAACAACCCCACCTCCCTCAGCCTGTCTTCATAGGAGGGGTGCTCCAGCCCTCTGATCATCTTCATCGCCCTCCTCTGGACCCCCCCAAGTAGGTCCGTATCTTTCTTATGCTGGGGGGCCTAGAGCTGAACACAGTACATGGAGGTGAAAAACATATGAAAACATTTTCCCTGACAATTCAGGGTGAATCTATCAAATATTCTTGTAAAAAACATTTTGAGGAAAAAAAAAAAAAAAAACAAACCAAAAAAACACCAAAAAACAACAAACCCAAATTGCTGTCTCACTTTTAATTGCTTTTTTTTGGTAGGGGAGAGAGATATTCAAAGTTTTTACACTTCCACAGTGTAAAGCTTCACACTTCACACTGAACAACTCAATTTTTTACACTTGCAAAAGTGAAAAGCACATTTGTACTTTGTTTAAGCTGTATTTTTAAGGAACTTTCTCTTCCTCCCTTAATTGCTTGGGGAGTACGATTCAGTTAATTGTTTGCAGGTCTGGCTGGCTGGGGCATACAAAGCTCATGGATGACTCCGTTGCCAACCTGCCAACATGGGGAGATCCACAAACAGGAGATTCAATTGGTTCCACGTTGTATCTATTAGATTTGTGCAGTGGATCTGTTTACCAAGGGCAAATATGGCCTATTTCAAACTCTCTCCCAGTTGATGTGTGCAAAGACAGCTGAATCTGTGTGTATGTGGTGACTCACGCCAGCTGCCAAAAAACCACAGGGCCACAAGTAACCATTAAAAAAGAAATGTACTATGCTGTTTGGTTGCCTTGCATGTCTCCCTATGCCTGTGTCAGCAGAGAAATGAAATGGGCCCCACCGCCCAGCCACACTTCACAGCTTCTTCTTGGCCATCCAACAGATTCCAGCACGCTTCACTGGCACCCACCCCACCAGCATCACCTAACTTCCTTCTGCAGGAGCTCCGTGACTTTGCACTGCTGCCCTTCAGCTCAGGTGTCAGGAGAGTGCCTGCCTTTCTTCTCAGCACTAGTTTAGGCATCTATTCATTATCTACTGCCACTTGCACTCTAACCATAATGGCTCTGAATTTTCTCCCCACTTTCATCAGGTGATGTGTCCTCCCCTACCGCAGGGTACACCAATTCCAAGAAATCAATGCTTTTAAGCTGAGAAGAGGAAATGGTGACAGGTTCTTCTCCAACATTGCTTCCCGCTGTCCTTAACAGAAGTTACTCTTGGCTTTGATGCAGATGCACGTGCATCAACATCAATACACAAAGCATAGCCGGTGCATAAGCAGTTTGGCTTGATGTATATTAACCACTACTTCTAAAATAACCCAGTGCACAGAAATTCAGAACTTACTTTTGGGGATTTTGCAGATAAAATTCTGGTCAACAGAGCAGTAATAGTTCCTCCAGGTTCCAGTTGAGACATCCATATCAACACAGTATTCATCAAAAATTGCTGTAGGCTCTCCTTTCTCCCAGTTGACAAATTCTACTCCACTTCTGTCTGTCCATAGCCATTCCCCTAAAATTATAAGTATTAGCTAGTGAGTGAATGAAGTGGGGAATCCTTTCTTGTCTACCAGGCATGACTCTGATTATGGAATTTGTTAGTTGATTAAATTAACATCACAGTGGGTTCATTTCTCACTCTTAACAGTCAGAGGCATTCAGATGGGAGCATACCAAATGCAAATGCTCACAAAGTTAACTCCATCAGCCTTCAGGGCCGTGGCTGTCAGTGATGTGAGGAAGACATGCCCAGGCTGCCCGAAGACTTTTAGCTGAAGGCTGTGCCAGAACTCAGCTGTGCCTGAGAGCCTGAAGAAAAGCAGAGTACCTGCACAAGCCACGTGTTGCAGTCCAAGGATCCAGATCACTGAGGAAATATTCTTTATATGTGGAACCAAGTTAAGTAAATTGCTGCTTCATTTCAGCCGAATTAATAAATTATCTTTGCAGACTGAATCATCTCTCTTTAATAATTACTCCCTGCTTATCTCCTGCTGAGGCCCATCAAATAGCAATAATTGCTATCTCCGCTCCCTCAGGGTGTGCTTTCATGGCAGCACATCCTGATCATAGAATGGTTTAGGTTGCAAGGGACCTTGAAGATCATTGAGTTCCAGCCTCCCCTGCCATAGGCAGAGACACCTTCCACTAGACCAGGTTGCCCAAGGCCACGTCCAGCCTGGCCTTGAACAACTCCAGGGATGGGACCTCAACAACCTTTCTGGGCAACCTGTTCCAGTGCCTGACCACCCTTAAAGTGAAAAACTTCTTCCTAACGTTTAATCGGAACCTGCCCTCTTCCAGTTTAAAGCCATTCCCCCTCGTCCTATCACTACATGCCTGAGTAAAAAGTCCTTCCCCAGCTCTCCTTTAGGTACTGGAAGGCCGCAATAAGATCTCCCCAGAGCCTTCTCTTCTCCAGGCTGAACAGCCCCAACTCTTTCAGCCTCTCCTCGTAGAAGGGGTGCTCCAGCCCTCGGATCATCCTCGTGGCTCTCCTCTGGACACTGATATAACTCACAACTGCCTCAGTGCCACCTCTTCCGTCCCCCCTATCTGCAGCTGCACTTTCCTCTTGCCTCTGCTTGCACCGCATGTGGCAGTGTAGTGGGCCAGGTCAGGAACAAATCACTGCTTTTGTACCATTAGTTTTCAATTAGAACGGATGAACTTGGCCCACCGTGCAACAAGGTGCCTGCCATTGCTGGTGGTGACAGACAGGAACTTGGGCAGCCATGACCAAGGCCACTCCATGCAGCCCAGTCAAGACTCACTCTGGAGATGTACCCTCAAAGCCTGCCATGAAAAACGGGCTTCAGAACTACAATGATATAGAAAACAGGATCAAATTTGCAGTTTTAAAAAAAAAAAAAGATTTTTTTTTAATTAAAATTTCCACCGAAAAATTTATGAAAAAAACCTGAAATTTAGATTAAGAAATGTTGCTAGGCAGCTTATATATGCTGCTATTCCCTGTGTTGTTTAGAAATAAATTTCAGATTAAGGCTGCCTCAGCTTTTAATTACAAGACAATATTTTTCTTAAAAGACTAACACTGGTTAAATGTCAAGCACTTCGAGTAAAGAGAAGTGACAGGAAACATTTTAATCAACTACTGCAGTGCTAAGCTAGAACCTTTTACAGACTGAAATACACTGTAATTATAGTAAAGATGCAAAAAGCATAGACTTTTTTGGTGGTTTATGTTTTAAGTATTTTAACAGAGAAGCTATTAAACACTTAACCGTTGATTTCTTTTTGATTATCTATTTAATATTTAGTACATTAATATTAGTACTTAGTATTAGTCTTATTTAGAATTCTCTTTGTTTATTTAGCATTTATTTTCATCTCAGTATGCATTGGAAAATAATTACCATCAATATTTTTGAACAATCCTATCCAAAATTTTCTGTATTCATTTGCCATTGGAGACAAATGAAGTAAGAGAAAGTTCATTTCAGCTGAATCTTCTATGGAAACCAGAGCAGCACCTAAAAATATCAATTAAATATTACATATAATTTTAGCAAGATTTTCCATTAGAAATTAATTATCTCAGTAAACAATCATGACATGTTTTGTGATCAACTTTTTCTTATGGTAGAAAAGCTTGACAATAAATTTAAATTAGCTGCAGCTTATAATTGATATACATACACACACATTTATGTATTATCTCTTGGTTCTGCATTAAAAAAAAATAATACAGAAACAGCCTAATAAAAAAACAGGCACCTACCCATCTGAGTACATATCATGGAAGCGTGAGGCCAGCTTTCCTCAGAAGTGATGTGAACATAGTAGCAATGACCACGGAAGGGAATCCAAGATCTACCACGCTTTGGTTCAGGACACTTTCCAGAAAGCTGTGGTGGTTCACTGGGGATTAACTCTGTTAAGGTGACACACAGGTTTCAGTGGGGTCTTAAAAGCCACTGGAAGCTTGTACTCCTGCACCACACACCAGCCCAACCAATTTGACAGCAATCCCAATAAAAGAAACATCCCAGAGACTTAAGTAATGATAAAAGGTTGAGCTAATCATGGTAAACTAGTAATAAACTATACTGGTTGGAGCTGGTTCTCCAATCAGCTAAAGAAGGTTTACATCAGTTTTACCGCAAGGCAATTTTTACTTACAACTTGTGAAACAGAATGAGGAATGAGTCAGTATGCATAAAGGATCTTGACAACATCACCACAGGCCAGTGGCTTGTGTCCAGCCAATTCGTAACAAGGTTGGCCAGAGAAGCTGTCTGTACCTGCCCTTGTACATACATCCTAAACTCTGTAAAAGTAGAATTAGTAGCCTACTGCGTCACCTGATTAAAACCAAAGCAGAGCTTAAATGAATATAGAATTTGCTGTGAAGTATGGTGCAGAGATCATGAATTTCGTATATAATTTAAAATATGTTTGAAAATTAGGTACAATATCTGAGGCCTAAAGTATCTCAGTAGAAGCTTTCCAGCATCTTAAACTTTTAACAAATATAAATTAATCAATTTGGTTGCTGTACTGACAGAAGTTTCTTATCTCCCAATATTACAAAAGATACTTTAAAATGTAAAAATATATCATCGATATATTTATAGTTAGGCTAAAACTGATCAGTTCTGTAGTTCTTGACAAACAAGGATGCAGAAAAGATCGATTGCTTGTGGCATGAAATGTCACAGTTGTCTTCATGAGGTGCATGTGTTGACTGGTTTGTGAAATGAAATGTCTGAAAATCACTCAAGAGAGACTGGATCTGGGAGTCCTTCCTTAACTAGAGCAATATTTTATCACAAGGCATACACCGTTTATCACAATTTTGCATCTGTGGAAAAGCAAAATTCAAATAAAGCCATGAACATAAATGCCAGACTCCCAAATCACATTTCTCCCAGTCACAACTTACCATCAGACTGTTTACAGAGAGATAAAAAGGTTTCATTGCAAGATGCTGTCTTCCAAAACCCATCCAAATCTAGATAGACACAGGCTGTGTTCTTATTTGGCTCTCCACTGGCCCAGTTATAATACCTGCTTCTCCTTCTATCTGACCATACATAATGGCCTTGAGTCTAAAAGGAAATGACAATAAAGATTGTGTCACGTGCAACGATTAGGTTGAAAGAACATTAAGACTGCACTTGCAGGTATGTAAAAGTTAGGAAACATCAGAATCATGGTTTCTCACACAAAATTAATTCATCCTCTGTCAGGACGTAACAGTCTGTCCCAGACTTCTGCTCTCCACAGCAGTTTAGGCAGTGATCCTACAGATGTTTATTTGGAACCCAGCCTACATAATTCAATTTGCACCATCTTGTGCATACTGTCTTGTGCGGTAGCTGGGCAAAGGGCCTTGCAGTAACAAATGTGAATATACAATTGAAGATTTTATCAATATCATATACACACAGATCAAACATAGATTGCGGAGAAACTATTGTTAGCATTCCTCTAACACAGGCTTCTCTATATATTTAGAAAGCAAACAGAAAAAGCAAAAGTGCCGCTGGAGAGAGGAGTACAGTGATGTTTTTCATGAGGCACGTGCCACAGACCTCTGCTGCCCATGCTAACAGGGCTTGTGGTAGGTTTCTAGCTCTCGCAAGGAGCAGCTACTTGAGACAAGCTGAGCATGTTTATTTTTAGTGGATTTCACCACTATTTGCAGAGGATGGCCAACATTAGGCACAGCCATGGCTTCCATCACCCTATCCTGCACAGCCTAGACTCTTCTTCCCGTGATCCTTGGAGGCAGGCTGCTATCCAGTTCTTTGTGCCAGTTCCTTTCCTGTCCTTTTTCCTTTGAAATCCTCGGCCACGTTTCATCTAGGATTCCTGTCTAATCCTGGTTTCCCAGTGCCTTCCCTCACTGAAGCTCAGCTCCAGTTCCTCTCACCTCAGCACCTGTGCCCTCTCTTAGTCCTGTGTCCCACAAAGCTCCGGCTCTACAACTCTTCTTTTGATTTCCTCACAACTCTGGTTCCACAAATATCCAGCTGCATCATGTTCTTTTCACATGCCTCTAATAGATGCTTCCCCTTTCAGGCCTTTCTACTCTTTGCTGACTGAGTCTGTGGACAGTTTTACACAAGGCACTGGCTTCAGCTCCAAAAACCAGCCCAAGGTGTCCCCACCGCCAGAGGCCTGCTCCTGTCTTTTCACTGCACCTTGCCATTTCCCCTGTTGCTCTGTACAAGCTCTTACAGCGCTAGGCTGGAAGTTAAAATGAGTCTTAAAACAATCTCACAAAGAAAGAACAGTTTTTAATGCAAGTAGTTGCCATGGTGTGCTCCACAACATGTCTTCAGAAACATGAACGTGTGGTAGACGGTGTCCTAGGAAGTGGAAACTTCGTAGCCACTTTCACCACTGAAGGCACTATCTACTGCAGATACGTCCTTGGTGGCATTTGAAATGCAGGCTGTGGCAGCTCTCACATTACGGCCAAACATTTGGGTGTGTAAAGCCTCTGAAGTGGAGGGAAGTCAGGTATCTCAGCGAGACTTTGATGGCTGCCACACATTCACAGATCTGCACTCACACGGGAGCAAACAGCGCACACAGCAGTGGATCCTGACAACCTCTGAGCAAGAAATATGGCTGATCTACGTTGATCTATGGTAGCAGTATGATTATCATAAGCATTTGATGGACATACCGTGTTGCTATTAAAACCAATCCATACAGGTTCCCCATGCTTTAATATTTGTAACCACAGGTAAGATTCGGCATAAGGATCCAAAACGCTGGCGAGTTCTGCAAACTGATCTCTGCAGTTCTTCTGTGCTTCTTCCCAGCTCATTTTGTAGTTGATGACTGCATAGCGGTCGTCACCATAATTGTTAAAGCCAAACATCGGAACTATGGGTTGGGAGTTTGGCAGTTTAGGGTCTGTGATGAGCAAACAAGCAAAAAGAAAAGTCAAACGCTTTATATTGGCTAGACATGTAACACAGAGAAGATCTAGTGTACTAGAGTAGTTAGGCAATTAAGAGAGGCCGGAATAACAAATTAAGATGCACCCCAACTATCACTATGCAGTGATGAAAGCCATATTTTCACGTTCTGTGACAAAATTTTCCAACTCTTGTCAGAATAACCTTTTAGCATACATATCTCTATCACCTCCAGAAATGTGCCCTGCGAGCTCCAGACCTTCCCAAAACATACTGTAACTGTGTAGGTCATTGAAGGGAACAATCCCCCCACTTTTTTCATGATATATTAGCATTTGTTGTATTTGTGACAAGGAATAGAGTACGGTAAGCACACCATGAGCAAGCAGTGGGATGTAAATGCTGCTGATGAAATTACCTCAGTAGGACTGTAAAGGAAATCAAGCAGGGCAGTTTTTCAAAACAAAGAAATTGTGTTGCTTTTAAGTATAACAGCAGAATTTTGGTTTTGAAGAATTTGCCCATATAAAGACAAAATACCATCCTCTGTCTCTCCCTCCTGATCACCAAAAATAATAAAATACATGATGATCAACAGATTTACTTCTTTTTTATTTATTTACTGATCCAGTCTTTAAAACAGGAAATGTTAAGAGGTTTTCTCAAAAAAATAAAATCTGTGCTCATTTTGTTAAAATGGTCCATAGCACATATGATACTCTCAGATTAATTTCAGTTAAAATAGGGTTGAATATGGGAAAGTCACTTTTAACACCAATTTGTCATAACCACAATAAATCAGCTGTACTAGAAAGTGGTGAAAGAAAACTCACCAGAATTTTTCTGGCATATGTAGCTTTTGCTTGGTTTACATTCTTCATCTTTCCATTTCCCTGCCTGCTCAATAGGGTTCTTCATCATAAAGACACAGTCAACCTACAGAGGAAATGAGATTAACAAGGAAAACGTGGATACGCAGGAAACATTCCTCCTCCCGCTGGATATACAGACCCACTTGCCACACGCAGTCGCACACAGATGAATAACATGAAGGTCATTATATGAACTCACACAAGCAATGGTCAGGAGCAGTACATGACAACAAACATTTACGACTCAGCCCTAGGAAAGTTTGCACTTGGATGACGGAGGAAGCTGCAAAGCGCAGCACAGAGGCATGAAGAAGAGGCTGGGACTATCTGCGTGTATGTAATCTGTGCATGCGTGTGTGTGCAGGTGGACATAGGTGTGGTAGGTCTGGCCCATGGGACATTTCAGCTCTGTTGCTGGTTTCCTGGAGGCTATGGGGAAATCCTCCTCAACGCTGAAGCTTGCCAGGAGAGCCGAAATCCTCTTCCTGCCCCGATCTGGCATGAGGATCCAAAGCTGTCACCACAGTGCAGTAGTGAAGAGGCAGTGATCAGAACCAACCTTTTGTGGAGGATACCTCCCAAACCCCTTCCCCTGCAATCTGGGCTCTTTACCTTCAGCCTTTGCCTCCCCCAGCACAAGAAGCTGCTGCTTGGCTTTCTGCAGCGGGAGGCAGCAGGTCTCCCCACCTCCTATCAGCCTGACCTCGTGCTACCTCCAAACCCCCTCGGGAGCATTAGACCAGGTCTTGGCTGCAAATGAAGGAAGATGTATGAGGAGCAACTTGTGCAGGGAAATGGGCATAGCCTTCTATAGAAAGCATACGCATGTGTGAGATGGGGAAGTCCTGCATGGCAGCCGGCTAGGACCTCACAGAACTTCTTCCTGTTTTAGCTGGACTCAAAGCAAGTTGTTACGAAAAAGAGAGAAACTTTGTAAAGCTAGCACAGGAGTCAGAAGCAGCACTGTCAAGTACAGTATTCTACATCATAATTTTACAACTACTGTATAACACTCAGTTTTGTCTTGCAATTAAACACAAAATGGTATAACAGGGCTGAAAGTTTCAAAGCATGCAGAAGAGATCTTTCAGAAGGAAGATTTGATAGAAAGTATAGAGGAAGAAGACAAAAATGACAAAGGAAGATGAAGAGTCTCCTGGTTTTGAGGATTTTGTTGAACATACTTATCTTAATAAGCTCAGTACCAGGAAAGTTAAATATAAACAGTTATCTGAGTGTTTTCATCAAGTCGAAATAACATTCACTGTATCCAAAATTATACAGTTACTGCTACACTACTGATTATTTGAATCAACTCATCAGTCATGGTAAAAGTGAGGGAAATTGCGCACTTGTCTGAATTTTGCACAATGCTTCCAAACCTCTGTCTGGATTCATTCAGAATCATGGCAAAACACAGAAGTTCAAAAAAAAAAAAAAAAAAAAAAAAAAGGTAGACCTCCCACATGATTACTCTGGTCCTAAAAGCAACAAGATTACTAAAAATCTTCATAAAGGAAACAACAGAAAATATAGTTGTAGCTAGATATATTTTATTCGTCTACTAAAGTTATAACATTTAAGTGATAAACAGAAATTAATGTTTACCTTACTATAATAACTTCGGGAACCTTTTGCCCAATTGGTATAGTAAACTGGGCTTCCATCTGTCCATAAGTATGTGTGCTCCTGATTTATGTCATTCAGTCCAATCCAAGCATCAGTTGCAGCAGTTTTTAAGAGGGACATGAGGAAAGCTGAAGGAAAAAAAGAAAAATTGTACAAGAAGGGAAACTGAATGCACCTTTCCCCAACAGTGCAGAATTTAGAGTCCCTGGAACCAGGATGATGAATTTTGGTTCCCTCCTTTTTAATAAGGCGGTAATCTTATGGTAAAAATAAAAAGAATAGATAGTTATCTGATGTTAGTCAGGAAAAAGTATTTACAAACTCAAAACTGGGCAATTTTTTATTCATAAAATTGTTTTTAATTTTTTTTTTGTACAGAATTTATGTGTATACTCTTCTATGCTGTTCATCATCTGAGGAAGCAGAAAAAATGTTTTAATGGTATTATGGGAATTAACATGAGTACACTAAACCCTGGCATATAGAAAATGAGTCTACAGACTGTGCACTCCCTTTCCTTCTTTGGTAACTACTTCATTAACCAGACTTAATAACTTCATTTCTAAATAGGCATAAGACAAATAAAGCTACTTAATAAATAACCTAGTATGTATGTACTGAGATCTCAGCTTTTCAGAAGGCCAGATTTTGTTTCCCTTAACTCCTGCCTGGACTGACTTTCCGCTAAAAGAACGTCCTTCCTCTGCTGTAGAAAAAAAGTATAAACCACAAGCACTGATGGAGCGAGCTAGGAGATGGTCCATGCCCAGCCCTCAGGACCTGAGGCATTACATTTCCTGAGCAAACATGAGGCCTCATGAAAAAAAATGTAAAAAAACCCAGCAGGCTGAGGTCCAGCAGAGCAAGAGGAACAGGAGGAAATTGGGACTCCAGTATTGGAGCCGCCTTCTACCTGTGTCCTCCACCTACACGCCCAGCATTTGGCTCAGCAGCTAGGTGCATGGTGCTTTGCTTTGGATATTAGTACCTTTGTGTGCTATTTTTACGTGTACACTTAAAAAAATTAAAATGTGGACATATTATTATATGACATGCCCTTAATACAAAATCTTAATAGTTGAACAGGATTAATTCCTTTGTACGTCCTATATTAACCCCAAAGCTATGGTTTCAAAAATTAACGAAGACACTAAAACCTATGCAAGCATTTTTCCAAAGGTGCAATTTCTCATTCAACATAATTTCATATTAATATGCATAAACAACAGTATATATTGCAGAAGCTGCAACATCTGTTTTAATCTGTTTATCAGGAATTACTTGATGTCTCATCCAGTATCAAAACATTGGTACTTTATACCTTGCGTTTCCTTTTTTGATATAGTAGCCAGATTTCCTCCAAAACTAATACAATTGTTCCGTGCAGCGTGCCATGTCAATGTATCGTTTTCATTAAGACCAAATACTTGGAAGCACTGAAAAACAGAAATGTGCCAAATCTGTAACCGGATGACATTTTAATTTCTGGTGAAAGCATCTTTGTTGGTAACGAACAAGATAAACTGGATATTTTAAGCAAAAAGGAGATTAGCTGATTTAATAGTCCTTTCTAGCTTGTGTTTAGGTCTTTATGAAAGAGAAGATCTATACTAGAAAACTAACATAAACACCAATATTTTAGCAGACACTTAGAAGAAGGAATATGTTAGTCCAATGATTTTAGTAGAAGTTATGTTAAAGCTTCTGACCACACTTCTGAGGTGTGATTTTGTGGGAGGAATGCCTAAGAAGACCTCAGAAAACAAACAAGGATGAGATACGGTATTGAAGTTCAACATCTCGGCTTCTGTTGCCCTGTTTGTCAAACCAGCTTTGGTTCTCACAGGATAATCACAGAAAGAGAATGATTCTGACATTACAAAGAGAACCATGAATTTACCATTTCCTGTAATATGATCTTTGAGATTTAACAAAGACGTCATTACACAGCTTTGTCAGAGTCAAGCAACCTAAATGTGCTAATTAAAGCATGCAACTGAAAAGTTAATCAGGAAATTTGGGCAAAAAGTTGGGCAGAAGGGAGGCAGGTCCATGACAGTCAGAAGTGGTTTGTAAACACTTGGAGAGGAATCAAGGAAGGAGCCTTTGGAAGTTCCTCTTCCAGCAGGTGAGGAAGAGAGAGACCTCGTAGCTTGAGAGAGCACCGTGAAAAAGAACAAACTCCGAGTTTGTGACTCTTTTGCCCAAGACTGAGAAAGGGAAGGAAAGAGGAGACAGCAGCAGCGAATCTCAAACAAAGGAGCTGCATCAAACTGAAATCATATTTTAGCTTAGCCAAAAGGAAAACAGATGGAGCTAGATGAGGCAATGTAATCAAGGATTATCTTCATTGCTAGGTGTATTCTCAACAGTGTACGCTGTGTTTTTATAGCTTTTACAGCTTCATTGTTGACAGTCTATGGATTTTCAATACATACAACCTCTTATCGTGGAGTATTGTCTTCAAAGAAGGCTGAGTGATCTTACATAATAAAGTGTGGTGAAGCTTTTACCTGGATTATTTAAAACCTTAACAGACATTTGGTTGTAGAAAAAAAAATAATAATGATAAATTTGCTCAAGGAAAGGTGCCTTAGTGACTTAAGACCCAGGGAAAATTAGTGTCCAGGCAGCTTGCGACAGCCAGATAAGCTCAGCAGAGTAAATGAGAACATACAACAGCTCCACACCAGCAAAGTTGCTCAAACATCCTTGGCAACACTAAACACTAGCAAAAATATAAGGTTGCTCTTTCTTCTTGCATGTCTCGTGACCTCCCTCATAACTGCTGTGATCTCAATAGAGGCTATAATTTATATTTCAGGAATCGTATTTTTATAGTTTTTAGATATACACAATCAGAACATATTTTGTGATAACTGAAAACCCTGCTACAACTGAAAAATGGAATCTAAGATAGTTTTTATTCTGCTCTTTTTAAAATACAATATACTAACATTTCATACTGCACCTTGTTATCAAAGAGGAGCCAGTCTTCTGGACACCCACCCTTTGGTGGTGGTGAAGTAGGAGCAACAGCTGGACGAACAGTATCGTTAAGCCTTTCACAGATGAATAACTCAACGCTGCCACAGTTGAGATCATTCCATGTACCTGAAAGCAAATTAGAATAAAAGAAAAACAAAATGCAATTGAGACTGGGATAAAAAGTTTCCTTTCCTAAAGCAAACCTATCATAGGAATTAGACCCGACTACCTGTATTTCTGTTACCTGTATTACCTGTATCTGTATTTCTTTCCCTCAGAAATAATGAGTAATTTTTATGTATGTTGCTTAGAAATATTCAGGTTTCCAGCAACATTCAGAATATCAATATTTTGTCCGAGAACAGAAATATTTCAATACTGCAAAACCATAGCATTGCCAAAAGGGCGTTTTAGTTCAAATGCTTAATTCACCTCTCTAAGGACTGTAAGATCTGTAGAATCACCCTGTCTACATAAGGTACTTGATCCTTGTTACCTCACTACCTGAGCTTCTCACAGTCTTACAGTCTTCTGGATATCATTTCTCCCTATGGAAACGTGATGTAAGAATGTAACATTATCATCCCCATTTAACAGATCAAGAATAAACAAGAAAATGACATTCGTTTCATTAGCTACAGACACAAGGTAATTATCTACAGCAGAGCTAATCGTACCTTATGTTTCATGAAGATATTGTTATTATAACGCAGTGAAGTTAAGGACATAATTCATCTAATCTTCAAGAAGATCTCCAAAACAGGACATAATATTTACTCGCTAAGTGTTCACTTCCTTCCATTTGACCTCTAACAGAGCCTAGGAAAATTACCTCAGATAGAGACTAGAAATGTTTAAAAGTAGAAGAGATTAACTGCTCCAAAGAAGACTAAGTGCTTGGCTAGTGTAAGAACAATTACTTGCAACTGTGTATTAAAGGATATTTGTATTTTAACTAAAATAGTGTATAGCATTGTTTAGCAATAATCAAAGCCATGCCCAAGCCCTAGATTTTTAGGAACTGCACAAATGATAACAGACACTGATGTCTTCGAGAGGCAGTCATAAAATGGACAGAGGGTAGAGGAAAAACAATACTAGCTCTATCTGCAGATGGTCTGATGCTTAACTGATTTGTTCACGCTGAAATGAAGGGACAAAGGTATCCCAATGAAGGGACTGAGAGAAGCTCTGCCAAGAAGGACTCGGGGGTACTGCTGGATGAGAAGCTCAACGTGAGCTGACAATGTGCTCTTGCAGCCAACCATATCCTGGGCTGCATCAAATGAAGCATGGCCAGCAGGTCAAGGGAGGTGATTCTGCCCCTCTACTCCACTCTCGTGAGACCCCACCTGGAGTACTGCGTCCAGCTCTGGAGCCCCCAACATAAGAAGGACATGGACCTGCTGGAGCAGGTCCAGAGGAGGGCTGCAAAAATGATCAGAGAGCTGGAGCACCTCTCCTATGAGGACAGGCTGAGAGAGTTGGGGTTGTTCGACCTGGAGAAGGCAGCTCTGGGGAAACCTTATTGCAGCCTTTTAGTACTTAAAGGGGGCCTACAGGAAAGATGGGGACAAACATTTTAGCAGGTCCTGTTGTGCTAGGACAAGGGGGAATGGCTTTAAACTAAAAGAGGGTAGATTTAGACTAGATATAAGGAAGAATTTTTTTTACAATGAGGGTGGTGAAACATTGGAACAGATTGCCCAGGAGGTGGTAGATGCCCCAACCGTGGAAACATTCAAGGTCAGGTTGGACGGGGCTCTGAGCAACCTGATCTAGTTGAAGATGTCCCTGCTCATTGCAGGGAGGTTGAACTGGATGACCTTTAAAGGTCCCTTCCAACCCAAAGTATTCTATGATCATATGAATTTTTCTGACAAAGCCAGGAATCAAATTGCAGGTGTAATCCAACGTGTTAGCTACATAGAGCTGAATTTTTTAAAAGTGCATAAAAGAAAGAAGAGAATATGATTTTATTTTCCTATGCTTTTACGTTGTCAATCAGCCTGCTCACTATTATAAATGACCCAGCCCTGCACCTGCGACCCTCCCAAGCCTGTGCCACACCGTGAAGACTGAATGTTGTTACAGCACCCACCTGTTTGGGCATACATGACCACACAGTTTTCATCATTATTTGCAAAATTGGGTTCATTTGGAGCCCAGGCAACATAGTTCACTGGAGTTCCATCCATCCACCTGAAAGAAGTTGAATTAATTAATATTTCTTTGTAAAGGACGTATTAGGGCTTTGTGTTTTAAGTTTCCCATATCCTAGCTTACAAACAACTGTTGTTCTCTGGTAAAGAAAACCAAGACTTCCACTTGGAATTAGTGAAAAATATCTTTACGCCAACTGCCTACTCTGTTGAACTGGATCAGGTCTGAACTAATCTTCTCAACTGGTGGTCCCAGCCTTTCTGGGTCTCTAAGCATTGACAGCCTGCAGGAAACACACCAGTGTAGCACTGGACCTGGCTTTGCTCTGGAGCACAGAAACAGAAACCTGAGCCTATTTTGGTAATTTTCTGGGTCGAAACGCAGTAATATAAGATTGTAGGGGTAAGAAGGAGCCTTGAACCACACACTGGGGACCACTTGGAACCATTTTGTTAAACAAAGGAAATTTTAATGTTATAAAGATATTGCTTTCAGTTGTGCAACAATCATTTCCTAGTTTGGCGAGCCACAAATTTATTCTCAAAACATCGCCAAGAAAAAAGTGAAAAAGCCTGAGTGTGCTGGACTGAGAGCCTCCAGACAACATCAGCTGCAGATTGGTGTTTTTCCAGTTTTGGAGAGTAAGCAACTTTATGTGTGTTTTGCAAGTAAACTACAAATAAGGGATTCAACAGGATGCCCAGCTGCTTCCACTTGCAAATCTCCTGAGCCAAATAGGAAAAACCAGTACATAATAAACCAGGAGAAATAATATAAAGACAAATAGTGGCACTGTCATCCAGCAGGGAGGAGGATGAAACTAGTGAGAAAGCAAGGGAGAATTGGACAAACAACAGTTTTTTCTGAGCAGTGGATGGGATGTAGAAAGAAGAGGCTGAGACTCGTCTGACCAAGCTTCAAATCCCAGGAGAAGGCACCAGAAAAGAATGAGGGGTGGTGGGGGAGGGGAGAACGATAACTGGAGGACTGGCGGGGAGGTGGAGAAGAGTGCCACAGGAGAAATGTGTGTGTAACTCATTCAAGGCTCCATGGGTTGTTTAGTATATCCCCAGGGCAATTTGTTTCTGAAGACATTTGTAGAAGCGTAATGGCTTCACGTAGCCTGGAGCTGTCCTGCCCTGGGCTCTGACAGTAAAACCATCTGGAAATTACCTCCCAGACAAGGGCTTTCCAGTATTGGTGTTTCAACGCTAAAAACCAACGTGACACCTCACTGCAGCTTTTGTGGTTTGTTTTTGTGTTGGTTTTTTTTTTTTTTTTTTCTTTGATCATCTGAATATTCAGTAATGTCTGCAAGTACCATCTGGAACCTCCTAGAGTCCTCCAACCAATTTTATCTTTCACCTAACAAGGAAAAGGGGATGACTCTGCACTGGCTGTGAGTGAACATCTCAACCTCACAATGAAAAAGCAGGTTATAGAACCAAAAGAAGGGGAAATAGCTAGTGAAAATATAATGAGAGAAGTGCTCTCCGCAGGAGCAGATTTGTATTTTAAAACTTTATGTCAAAAATCTGTCTACAGCCATGTCTTGTCAGTCACTGAACTTCAACAATCTTACAGACAGCCATGCCAAATATTCACACCATGAGTCTGAAAAACTTAATTTGTTTTTACTTACTGGAATGTCTTATCAAGGCTCACACTTAAGCCAATATAAAAGTTATTTCCCCAGTCTTTATAGAAAACCTAAAACACAAAAAATGAGAATTTTAATGAGCTGTAAGAAAACAGATTTCAAATAAAATAAGCAAGCTCTCAAAAACTGGTTTAGTTTCGGTTGTATGATTGTATAGTACGCAAAGCATAGGGAGTTCCTAGGATTGTGCAGCTGAACTGCAAAATACAAAATTTTCCTCCAATTTCCAGTATTTAATTTTTTTAAAAAAGAGAGCAGAATAGGATGAAAAAGAAATGGAGCAAAAAGAAGATAAGAACCACCTCTTAAGCAGGCTATAAAGTAACACAATATTTTTAAGAGAATTAGGAAAACATAATGAGGATTTGCCGAAAGGCTACAAGTAAATGATGGGGTTTAGTACTTAGCCATGTGGAGGAAAGGATAGAATCATATTTGTTTTTAATAGTATGAAACTACTTCCAAAAGAGTATATCATTATCAGGTACTCTTTCTATTAGAAAACATTCTGGCTTAAAACTTTTACTGAAAATCTGAAATACATTTTGAGAAAAAAGGGACAAAGCTTTTCTTGAAGTCTGTGAAAACAAAGAGTTGAAAACCAAAATGCACTCAGCAACTGTAGGTTTCAGCTAAACAGAGCAAGGTTTTTGAAAGTTGCTCCCTGAGACTGTTCATGAAAAGAAGCTGAGGTTTTGTCTACATGTAGCAATTTATCAAAATAATGATTATGGGAAAGCTGCTAAGTAGATAAGTCCATGACAGGTGGCACTGATATATTTTTTTTTTTTTTTTTTTTTATGATGGGGACCACTTTCTAATATTTCATAAGCCAGCTGAAAAGGGTGCAGGACAGAGCAGTGCATTTTTTAAGTAAAACACATTTCTTACATATTTCCAAAGAAATTTTCTTTCACTTTCAGTTTCAACAACAGCAAGATCACCACCATTCTTCTTGCAAAAGTCCCTGGCTTTTTCCATAGGCATTGTTTCCTTGCTGAAGTAATATTCCTTGTGATTATATATTATCCAGTCATCTTCACCAACGATATATTCATAATCTGCAAGGCAAAACATTAAGCAGTCTGTAATAGAACTTAACATCTTTATGCATTAATTTATTTCTGTTATTGAAAGAATGAGACTTACTGAATGTGGAAGTAGGCTCTGGTTTCAGTGGTGCTCCTGCAATGTAAATCAATACCTGAGTATATTATGTTTCTCAGACATTTCTCAATTAAATATATTTATACAGTTGTTAGCATTTTAATTCCAAGTAATAAAATGAATCTTAAGAGTTACTCAGCATGCTTATTTTTGTCGTAGAATTTCTCAGAATACCAGGAAAAAAGATGTTACGCTGAGCAAAATACCATATTAGAGCCAATTACAAGTTAAGCTTCCAGAAACTATGCTCAACTTTAGGCTGATGTATTTCACTTCCTCAACATGCTGCATATACAACCTTACATTTGTATCTCACAGGTGAATTCATAGTTCTCAACTGCTTTTATTTAAATTAAAATGTATTAAGTGTTTCATTGGGCTTGATGGCACAGCTGGCTCTAATACGTGCAGATAGTGTAATCAGACCTGGGAAGGATACTCATATCTGTCTCTAAAAGTTGCTTAAGGAAGAAAGTCACCTTACCTTTTTTTATTTGGCAAACATAGTCCCGCATATATTCACAAAATAAGTCATTCCAGTTCATATTATTGTAGCCACTAAACACGCCACATTTTTCATTTCCATCAAAGTTGTTTGGTTCTCCACGTGCCCATTTTTCAAAGTTCACCTAGAGCAGAAACACAGCTTTGTTACTATTTTCCTTTTAAAGTGAAACAATTGTCTTTTATCATCCTGTTAAAGAAGAATGTACTTCATTTGATTTCATCATCCATCTTGTGCTTTGATGCCAGACCTTGTAAGAAGAACATGACCCTTGCATATCATAATGATTCGTCTGTGTATTTATAAGACGTGTTAGTAAGCCAAGAAGTTGTTGCCCTCTTTGCTATCAGGAGAGATTAAGTTCTCCTGCCAAGCTCTAGAAAGAATTACATAAGTACTGTCACCTGACCCCTGGGTTGATTATCCTGCTCTGATGTTTCAACCTGAGACAATCCATCAGTGCTGCCACATGAAGTCGGGCCTTGCAGACCTTGATCTCCTTAAGACGGCGAGGGCAACAAAGCCTAGCTTGTGCAGACACGCAAAATTATTTCTAACAGTAAATGACAGATGGGAATATAGAGATTAATACAGACAGATTTGCTTAGATCAAGAGAGATATTCCATCACCTTTGGTGTTATTTCATTACTCTAAATGTCATACTTTCATCTATAACTATGAAGATAAAGACTAACTCCGAGAGTGGAATCAGGTAGTAAAGACTGAAGGTCGCTTGTGGCTTGTACAGGAGGAGTTGTGAGAACTATCTGCCAAGATATACATGGAAAATTAAGCAAAAATATGGAAGAATAAATTATTTACTCACTGGTGAGCCATCACTCCATATAAATCCACTGTCGGAGTCCAAGGCACTTAAACCCATCCAGAAAGAGAAGTGAAGATAATCTCTCTTTCTGAATCATTACAAATATAGACAATGAGACACCACATGAAATAGAGAAGGAGAATATATATCATTACGTTATTCTCAGTGTTTTGACGCTTGAAGTATCATTTAAGATAGTCATATAAAGTAATCATTCAATTGTCATGTGGGGAAGAACACGGTGGCACTGCGTGTTGCAGGAAGCAGTGAAACACAGAGTTTCATGGGCAGCTGTCATGAGTCCACAAATACTGAGTTAAACGAAAATATATTTTTAGGTTTTGGTTCGGCCAAGTAGCTTAGGCATCCAAATTCAGGCATGTCTGTACTCATAGTCTTGATTTAAACATTTATATAAGCACATCAATAGGTCAGGCTTTCCTTAGTCTCCCAATTTTTCCCCTTAACTAAGGAAAGAAAGCAGCCCAAACTATTCCTTTAATCAAGAGTATCTCATCTGCTGATCAAAATGAGCTAAAAAGATCAGTTTTATCCCTTTGCACTAAACTCCGTTGAAACCAATTTTGATGATCCTTCTTTCATTTTTGTGCATGTTCAGACCACCTCAATGCACAGCACCACTGTCCCAGAGGCCTGCCAAGAAACCCTTTTGCTCACCCCTTTCTATGCTTTTCCTTCTGCTGCTTTGCAAGGATATACATTGTCTTTGCAAAGTAGATCATCAGAAATCCTTTATGTCTTTCAGAAAGGTCATTTTTTAATCACACACACATTTAAACGATGCACTGTGCAGGCACTTACAAGCTAGCTATTAGGTTTTGTTCCTCTTCACTGTGGATACATGCCAGATCTCCTCCGATGGCTCTGCAAAAATCTCTTGCCCCAAACCACGTTTGCATTTTCTCCCTTCCTTCCTGAAAGATCTATAAAAAGTGGACAATTAAATACTCTGTTGAGTATTACAGAAATTTAGAAACAGCATTAGGGTCTTCTATCCTTCATCTGGTCTCCTGGTCTCTAATTTTATCACTTAGTATTTAATTGTGCAACCGTAAGCCTGTGGTCTTCTATCACATTTTATTATTGCAGGTTTGGTTTTCCTGTCATCTCCAAGTCCCAGTGACTCCAAATTCAGTTCAACCTACATACAGCACTTCACACCACCTGGCAATGGCTGGAGACATGTTGTTACCACAGACTCTGTATCAGGTGGGCAAGGTAAAATCCACCTTCCATGCATACACAAAACATATTCTCATTTGCAATGACAAGTGTTTACATTCAGAAGTTAAACACTTACTTTGAAGCAGAAGCTGCTCTGAGGAATGGATTGCCATCCCTCTGGGCACAATGGGAGAGGGGTCGTCGTTGGAGGAGGAGGGGGGGTCACTCCCTCCACCAGCTGCTTGCAGAGAAACATATTTGTTTCGTCACAGTTCAAAATATCCCACAATCCAGCTGAAGTTCCTGTTATCATGGCCACGCAGCCTGACTCGCTTCCTTCATGAAACATAAAATTTTTAAACCTTATTTATAAATAGCTGCATCTTCTCACAGCATAGGCTACTTCATTAAATGTAACCTGCCCTCCCTGCGTTTGGATGCCAGCAGCTCACAGTAGCTCACAAGCACTTCAACTGAATCCACGAATAAATTTTATCAAATTCTTTTCACATTTCACTATGAAACACCCATCAAAGCCATCAAACAACAGCAAATGGTACCAACGGACACATGCAGTCCCACATGGTCTACTGGAAGGAGCGACCATGATCCCTGTTCTAACCCCTTTAGCACAAACAGAAAGTTGCAACGTCATTTTTGCCACTTTATGCCAGCGGAGTTTCTAAACCACTATTTAGCTTCCAAACCCTCACTTCCCAGGTCCCCAGAGCAGAAACTCAGTGGCCCTCGTGGCACGTACCAGGCATCCCTGCGTTCCAGTGGGTGAAGGTGACCACATCCCCGTTGGCCCACCTGAATGTCCCCTGCTCCTTTGTATCTGAGAGACCAATCCAGAAATACTTTGCTGGGTTGAATCCAATTACAGAAGTCAAAAAAGCTTGTTCATATCTGTGAAGAATAAGTACCAAACTGATGTATCGCATTTTATCGTCATTTGCTCATTTCTTCAAACAGTTCATTGTAGCAAATCTGATAAAGTTAAGGTGATTTGTTAGTATGTGAGAAAAGATAATTATGGATTGAAGCAGGGGCAATGATCTTATGTTAAGAGTTCTAACTCTTACATAAATTAATTTTTATTTTATATTTTGGTAAAGTAAATCGTGTTTATAATTTAGAGCGATTCTATTCATTTGTAAGAACAGCACAAGCCAAACAACACTTGTGTTAATGCATATGTGTAATTCATTCTGTATAAATAAGTGCTACAGTGTTTTTACTGAGCTTTATGATAAGGTCTAGTTCTTTAAATCTTGTTACTCTGGGGAAAAAAATCTACTCTTATTCTAAAAAGGGTAAATTTCCAGATCTGCTTGTTGCAAAGAAAAGGCTGAAAAGCTCAAATCCAGAGGAAATAAATAATTCCTTATTTTTCTGTTTATTTTTAGTTAAATAAATTTTAAAACGATCTGTCAATTTGGTGTTGATGCAATTTTTTAATCCCTGGAGTCAATAACAGTGTAGGTGTGTAGTAGCAATGGCTTGAATGTTTGTATTGAGGACGTAAAAGCCCCTGATGTATTTTGTAGTACTTCTTCCATTCTACCATAAATTTTCCAGCAAAGGAGTGGTGTCACACGAGACACTATGAATATCCGCAAAGTAAGAAGAGATTTCTGTTTGGCCATTCCATCCTGGTCGCGCGTATGAAAAGGACAAGAATTACGCTTCCCTACCTGTCTCTCACAGTGGCCAGGTAACCTTTGTTTTCTTCACAGATTTTGTTTGCTTCCGAAAATGTTGCTGGTAACTGCCCCACGGAGTAGCAGTAAAAGCCATGCTTCATCCAGCCCTGTCAGCATCAACAGCAGAGATGCACGGAGGGGCTGTCAGAGCGCGCACCACTGTACGCTTCCAAAAGCCACGTTAATGCCACATCCCAGCTCAAAATTAATCTCAGAAACCATGAAGGGAAACGAAGAGGATAATCAGACATAGCTTTTGCAACCACAGCTGTGTGTCTTGCCCCTTCATAAAGGACACAGAGGTGGTCTTTGCAAGCAGTGAGCTGTGGTTATGTCCTGGAGCTGGCGAGCACGCTCATGGACACTTTGGGGCTCCTGCATAAAGCCCACTTTGCTTTCTCTTCATGTGAACGTAGCTGTTGTGAGAGGCTACGAACAAGTTGCAAAACAGTCAGCTCAAATATTCCTGCCTCCCAGGGCGGATTGATTGACCTGAGAAGGCTGCACGCAACCCAATAACGTCACGCAGAGAGCAGCTTTTATGGGTGAAGGGACCAGTTCTGCACTGGGAGGGAGCTGAGTGAAGCGCACGTGAAAGGCAGTGGGAAATCAGAAGTTGACCTAAATTTTGTTTAAATAAAGAAAATATTTCCCCATTAGGCTGAGATGTATCAATACATGTGAAATGAAATTTTTTTTAGGGCTCCACCAAGAACAGTCAAAATAATTGACTTCTGTGATACTCACCATCAATGACAGTGAAAGTAAGATGCAACAACCTTTCACTGCTTTTGTTTTACACTTACTTTCTGGCAGCCTGGGTAAGTAACCTCAGCTTCCCCTGATTCTTCTGCCAAAGGTTTCCTTTTACAGACGTAACCGAGTTTCGTTTCGCAAGCGCTGTCAGCCCAGGATCCACCCTGAGCACGGTAAGAAGAAACCACAAAAAGAAGTGAAATCTAGAGAAAACCCGGATCCAACAGGAATATTGACCACCCTCAGAAAGAACCCTTCTCTCTTCTCATGGCTGAGGCTTTCAACTCTCTTCCTTGCCCTGATGCTTTCTCCGCAACCCCCAAATAGAGAGCACAATAAAGACGGCGAGTGCCACATTTCCTCAGAGCTGTGAGAATGAGGGTTGCGGGTATTAAAGGTTCAGTGGCTGATGAGAGCAAGAAGGAAGCATGCTCTTCCACTCTAATGTCACCAGCATAGTATTTATTACGTTCATATAAGCAGATGACGATAGCAAGGAAATGCTGGATAAACTAAACACAAAATATGAAAACTGTATTCTTTAAGCCTTTTTTCCGTAGTATTATGACGTGTCATTTTACGCTGAATATAAAACAAGATAAAATTTTTTGTACCTAACTTTTTGCGCCTCCAGTAACACGAGCCTCCAAAGTAGCTCTAATCAACCTAGATTTTACGTGGTTTAGGGCAAACATAAGAAAGTCGCTGCTCCAAGAATGTACTATGCAGCTATGATCAGCCATGCTGAATGTGGGTGACGAGTTACTTCCGTCAGTTTCAGACAGATTTGTTGCAACTGTTGCAGACCAAGTCTCAGCCCAGTGTACTGGTTCTGGTGCTCCACCATGTACCTTCCTAGATCTGCTCCCCAGTTTCTCTGCGCACTGGGATATTCTGAATTAAACCGAGTTCTTAAAAGCCTTTAAAATCCTTGTCCCTTTTTACTTTTTTTCATTTTTTTTTTTTTCACAAATGTTTTCCTTTCTGGGGGCACAAAGGACAGAAGAAAGCATGGCAGTGGGAGAGGGATTTTTACCTCTCCCTTCATAACGACGCAGTCTGCCTTATTCCGCGTGTGGGTCGGCTCTCCGTGATGCCATTTGGTATAAGTCACAGGTGTCCCATCACTCCATTCAAAATACATTTGAACCCTGAAGTCATTTAGACCAATCCACAGCTCATCGTCTGGCTCTGGGAACACAAAGGGAATTGTGGATATGGGTATGGCTTAAGATGGAAAAATCACATCTCACACCCACTTTTTGCTGACCAAGGACTTTTTAAAAACCATTTAAGATCAAGGTTACAATGATTAAATGAATACTAACAATAGCATGATTCCAGATGAAAAAGTGACCGGCAGGAATACTCACTGTACCCAAGCTGAGACACTGCAAAGCTGTACTCCTCAATATTGTGAATACTCGCCAGCTCTCCATCTTCTTTTCTGCAGGAAGACTGGGCTTCTTTCCATATTTTGGGTGTTCTGTAAATTCTATAGCAATGACCTGCATAGGGAACCCATCCCCTAGGGCACTTAAAAGGCTTTAAGTCACCTAAAAAAAGTGATTTCAAACAATTAATGAGCAGTCCTGCTCAGTGCTTTCTTTTAATCAAAAAGAAAATTACTAGTACTGACACGAACTTTAAATATTGACACACATACAATGGAGAGAAGCAAAAGTCTGAGGATCACAAAGAATACAAAACAGATTTTTGCATCCCAGTTTTGCTGGGAGCTACTCCAAAAACTCTTTTAAAGAATGAAATAACCACTGAGTAATTTGGCATGCAAACTTGCAGGGCACAGCTCTGTGTTAAATCCCCCTCAGTGAGGCTGTGGGTACGGCCATGTTTTACAGACTTTATCTTGGTGAATTTCGGAGATTTTGTATATTTTTTCTCTGGAAACACCAGTTGCTCGGGAGCCAGTTGGAGCTCCTGCAAAGCCCAAATCACGTATCAGAGAGCCTAGACACGTTTATGTTATGCCGGACGTGTCAGAAATCCCATCCGCACAGAAATGCCACACGCTTTGTTCAGCGGCTGTTTCTTGGTGTCAATTTAGATTGGCCAACCGTCTTCTGCTGCTTTGAAGGTTCACATGGTCTGCACCTATAAAGTAAACTGAAGAGGGCAGGATGTGCACCCAACATTGGCGAGTGATCAAACACACCGCTCAATGCTCCCTGAACACAGTTTTGACCCGTGCGAACTCGCATTCCCCAAGGCAGCACCCAGGCACGGTTTGGAGGTTAGCACGGGCCAGAAACCATTCCCAGTAAGCTGTCTGGATGCAGCCAGAATGTACAAGATGCCAGCTGTGATGTGCCGTTGATCCCCCAAGCCAGAGAATAGTCATATATACTGGTATATATGTATTTGAGGGAGTTACTGCAGAGTTAGTAACACACTGGGAATTCCCAGCCGAAGTAACTGCACACCATTTCCTTCACATAGATAAAATCTAATTTGCCCCAGGTGGAAAAGGAACTCAGTTGGGAAAAGGTGCCAGCCCCAAATTCTGATTTTTTCCTTTCAGAATAGAGCAAAAAGGGTCAGAGAGAGCAGGGGGAACAGGAACTCCGGCTGACATCTTTTTGCAGAGCACATTTTTAGTGTATTTTTCTGAGCTTAGGTATTCATCAGTGTTTTGGGGCCTGGGTAACATGACTAAATACATTATCCTGCCTTCTTTAGTACCCTGGGATCTATTCAAAATGATGAACAACATCTAGACATCATCTTTAAAATGAGCCAGAAAATTAAAGTCTTCCCAGTGTTTGACTCACCTCAACAAGTGTAACCCTTTTGTTTTGACAATATACTGTCATTTCATGTATGACAACCTCCCAGTGCTTCTTACGCACTGCAAAAATAGCCTTATTTTAAGACCAGCTTACCTGAGACAATAGTGGAGGAATCTGAAGTGGAGTTTCTCTTTTGGCAGATATATCCCAGTTTCCGATCACACATCTGGTTTTCCCATTTGCCGTTCCTACCTTGGAAGGTCCCACATATTTTTCCGGATTCCTCAGAGGGATTTCCTTTAGGAAAGAGGCACAACAGACAGAGAATCCCCCTGTTAACATTAAAAATGTTCACCTCATCACAGGAGAAAAAGCACAAATCTTTTGCAGCTGCAAAGCTACGGGTGTATTATTCTTTAGAGTGATAATTCCCAAGAGAGGAGACGAGGGAGCACTGCTGGGATGGCCAAGAGGGCCAACATCTCAAACATGAGACTTGCTCTTCTCCCAAGCACTGTTTAAGAAGAAATCCAGTGTGTTTGAAGTGCTGCAGCATACAGAAAAAAAACCAAAACCTTTATACAAATGAAGCTTTTTTATCAAATCCTTGTGGGGTGGTAGCATTGCAAACAACTCAACATCCTTTACTGTTAAACATTGGACATGAAAGGCATGTTTAATTCCACAGGAGTGCTCACCCTTTGGGTTTCCCTGTAGTCACAGCAGCGAGCATGAAAATACATAATATGGCAACATTCAAGACAGTGACTTAAATCCCAAGAAAAGAGTGGAAATTTACTAAGATAATGTACATCAGATAAACTTCATAAGCAGTGACTGAGAAGAACAATTGAAAATATTTTTTATGCAATCTTTCTCTTCAGTTTTTTTTCTCTTTTCTTTACATTCTCTTTATATAATTTTTCATGATTTTGTTTTTTCCCGAATTTGTTTGAATAATATGCCTGATGAGAAAATTGTGGAAGGAAAAAAAAAGTAGAATGAGCTGTGGATATTTGTTTTTAACTGTTTTCTTAGGTGAGCTATCTGCTTTTCCTGGGAAATTCAGAATTAATGGCGATCCATCTCTGATGTGACGCCTCTTACTGTAATATCCTACTTTTACCATAATCCCCTGTAATCTGTGAAAATTCTGTGAAACCAAAGGAATAAGTGAACAGGAATTTGGGGCAAGGAAGAGAATTCTGGCTCAGACACTTATCATCATTTCAGAAAAGTTCAGTTACCTGGAGCCCAGTTTAAGTATCTGAAAGGACTGCCCCCAATCCACTGCCAGCCACTGTCAAGTGCACTGAAAAGACCAGTCCAGAGCCTTGCATTGAGACCCAGGTCACTGGTGAGCCCTAAATGGCCAAAAGAAACCAACAGTCAAGTTATTAAATGTCTCTGATTTTGTACGTTAATCAATAAAACTTGAAACAAAATTTTAAAGCATGGAAAAACAAAAAGTGTCATAGCAGATTTTTTGAATTTATATTATATTATATTATATTATATTATATTATATTATATTATATTATATTATATTTATTATATTTTTCCACTACTTTAATACTCTTTTTTTTGTGAGAAAGTGACAAGATTTTTTTACAAATGTCACTAAGACCTACTTTCACATGGTAAATATAAGAACCCATGTTAAAGGTCTTGGATGAGCTACATTTTAACCGTATTCATTAATTTGTTTGTTGATTTTTTTACTTTACCTAATAAATACATTTCTTCATGAAGGTCTGTGATACTTAATAATTCTGCGTTCTGCTGCTGGCAGCTTTTTCTTGCTTGGTGCCATGTCAAAAGTGACTCTGAGTTTATCTGATAGTGGGTTTCTGTCACAGGATTTGTTTTCCACAGGTCACTGTGGATCGTGTCTGTAAAACATGATAACAGCAACTTGACAAGATAATCATACTTGCTAATGCAGAAAATAAAATCTTCATTGCAGACTAAAACTGTGTAACTGTATGATTTACTAAGTTTTCACACATAGTTTTTCCCACATATATACTTGGTCCATTCAATATTAATAATACATTAATAACATAAGGAATTATTTCTCCTTACACATGTAATTTTTCTACATTCACCCTGTTCTTTTTTATTTATACAACTCATCTACTTCTCTCACAGTTCAAGCCACGTTAACCCACTCTGATATATTCTACCTGTACATACACATTTCCCTGTTCCCTATACAGAAAATCGTGGTCTCCACATTGATTTCTTATCTTGGGACCCCTCTTATGCTCTCCCAGACCTCCCAACATGACAGAAACCATTGTTTCCAATCAGATATGAAGCAGGGGTGAAGGGGTAGGGTATTTGTGCTGGGGTTACCGGAAAGCTGTGTTGGGTGATTCGTGGGTGTAAGGAACACCAAAGGCAAGCGAAGGTCACTGTTTATGTCCTGCACCCTTCCATTCACTCCAGCTCTCCTGTTCTCTGCTCCATCCTATGATACGTCACTGTCTCCTCCTTCCCTATATCTCACCTTCCTCATCCATTGCACTTCTTTCTGCCTTTCAGTTGCCCTGACTTTCTTCTCACCGAGTCATAGGGGTTTTATATTCTTTCTGCCATCAATCCCAGTCACCACCCTCACAATACTCCCTGTGTGTACCAGTCTCAGGGGCACCATAGAACTCTCCTCATCTCAGCTGGAAGAACAGTGAGAGTGAAGAGCAGATAGCTCATTTTGTCATTGCATAGCCCACCCTTGAACCAGGCTAGCCAGAATCCAGTCCAATCCTACTTCCACATCCCAAGGACACTTTGACCATGACAGTGGATGAAACCTTTGCTTAATGCCTTTCCTGAAGTCTTTATAAATAAATTACCTTTTAGTGGACAATTTCCAAAAAATTGGTCTTTATCAAAATCTGAAGAAGTCGCACACCAGAAAGAACCTGTGTTGTCGCTCCGAGGGATGCACTCAGCGTACCATTTACCCTTAAACTTAAAAGGGAACACGCAAGGTGCACCAAAGGCATTTCCTCCCAGTGTGTAGATATCTACAGAGAGACACATAGAGCAATAGTAGACAGTTAGCATCAGATGTTCACCACAGTGTCTGCTCAGAGGCAGCCCTCTACGGACACAGCTGAGTTGCGCAAGAGCTCAACACATCAATGCTTCATTACTACAAAGCCTTCCAGGGCTGTTGAGCCAGTTAGCCCTGACTATGGCAAGATATTCAGTATTAAGACTCTCAAACAACCCTTATTTGGCCCTTAGACTAATTTCTGTCTAATTTTTTTCTTTTCGTTGCTATCTGGACTACCGTGTCAGAGGTGCTTGTGACTCAGCTTCTCCCATTGCACACATACTGCTGTCCTCGGATGATTTCCCCCCCCCCCCCATATGGTTGAAGAGACTTGGAAAGGAGATATGAGAATAATTGATTACTCTTCATAAGAGGAAGTTTTATCTTAAATTTGCAAGTCACTCCGCTGGGAAGTGACGTTCCCATCTCTGTGCAGTCTAATCTGCTGCTGTCTGAACAAAATTATGACAAGCATCAATCATTCCAGCTGGAACTGGTGCGGGGCACAGAAAAATTTCATCCCTTGTTATTTAACTTCCCAACCTACCAGTGGGATGCCCACTCTACATATCCCGAGAGGGATAATAATGCATGGAAAAGGAGATCTGACTCTACAGCGATCCTTTGTCAGGGTGTTAGGCCTTATTGCCTCCTAAAGCTTTAAGCACTGTTTTCCCTTTAGTTTTTTTTCCAACTTTTTCTTCTTGCTGAGCCTGGAAAACACCGGGCAAGCACTATTAAAAGTGGATTACATCTATGTTAACTAGAAATTAACTTTTAGAGATGCTACATGGTCAAAATGGTTGGACTTGATGATCTTAAAGGTCCCTTCCAACCTCACTAATTCTATGATTCTATGACTTGTTCAGTTAATCCCATTTCAAACCAAGTAACAACAACAATATATATTTAAATTGCCACTTTACAAGTTGATCAGACAGACTTTTGAACAGTCATAGATTTCCTCCCACTGTTGCTGAACAAACGGAATTCCCATTCTCCCTTATGACTACGTCATAGGCCTTTGCCATTTTATTCTTTCTTTTGGCAGAATTGCATTTCCCAGGTTACGCAGATATGTATATAGTCATATTTGCCTTGCTTTTCTATTCCCTATTCGTAGTCAGCTCCGCTACTGAGGCCACTGTAAGAAAAGGGTTGCCGCACGACAAGCAGGCGGTGGAATGCTTTGTAAATAGGGGCAGTCAGGTTACCTAGAAATAGAGATTAATTTTCAGTACTCACCCTCATAGCGCCGGGAGCACACGCTGTCTGCAGTTCTGTGGATTTTCCACCTGCTCCCTTTGCCTGGTGATTTGGACAACCTGATTTTCTTCCCCTTCCCTTTGCCGTAGTTGAAAAATAAATCCTTGCCGTGGGTTGCAAGCGTCTCATTTCTACATTCCCACCACTGGAGCTCATTCGTCCTGTTACAGGATTCCAACGTGACGGCAGCCTCCTCGTCCTTGGTGAACACTCCCAGGCACAGCTTGAGGGCCATGCTCAGCAGCTGCGTGGCAGAGACCCACCTAAACTTTTGAAACTCGTTGTGCTCATCACAAGCAGTAGTTATGACTGAGCTAGAGTTTTGAGCTTGGGCGCAGAGCTTGCTGTCTTCATTATAAATTGAAAATATCCCGCTATCTATAAAATACAACGAGAATGCGAACATCTGAGGAGAGGTTTCATAGGAGATAAGTCTGTTACTTGCTATTTGACAGTCTGCTACAACAAAAAAATTGAATCTATAAAGTATACAGAGAAAGAAATCAAGGGAAGTTCATCATGAGTATGAAGGATATTTATGAAAATGTTCTTAAGATGGAAGTAACACAGAAGCTGAAAATATAGCTCTTTCAAGAGAAATTGCTCTTCTTCACATCCCTCCTTAAAGCACACTGTTCTCAAAATGCCATTCGAAAATGACCTCTATTAAATTTCATGAGCTCTACAAAGTTGCACCACCACACAGTAGATTAAACAGGCTTTAATTTTGCAAGTGGAAAGGGCTTTTTGCTTCAGAGCTATTAAAAATATTTTACATACTCAAAATTCAACCATTTTTATATGGTTCAGAATGACATTGTAGTCTTCAGCTCATCAAGCACGTGGGATATTTTTCATTCTTGGCTAATTATTTTGGAAATTTTTGTCAACTGTGCAAAAAGTCATTTCTTCGCAGAGTTCAGCTTGTGAGTTTCTCAGGAGGGAAGCCACAACTTGCAACATCATCACTTCAGTTCTGAGCACAGCTAAGCTAACTAAATATCCTAAGTGCCATTAATAGCTACGCTTGTAGTTAGAAACGTAACACACTGCACAATAGGGTCGTGTTTCTTAAGACCGACTTCAAAAAAGAGGCACAACTTCAATCTGCTCCAAAGCTTGACCATTTTTGCAGCTCGCCTTGCATCCCTTAACTCCCCTCTAAGTGACCACAACATCATCCAACTCTCTCTGCTGTCCCGTTGAGCTTTACTACCCCCCAAGGTTTCTTGCCAGGGGTGGAATAGTGAAATGGGGCTTCGTAGCCCCCCACCCCTCAGCGCTGCCAGGGAGTGGTTGAACGGCCTCCGTGATGTTTCCCTGAAAGGCTGCAGACCTGAACAAGCCAGACGGCGTTTCCCCTGGCACAGCTCTCCTGCTGCAGCAGTTCAGAAAGGTTAGCAGAGGATGGGTTAGACCCAGCTTGGTCTTGCCCGAAAACATGAACATAAGAAATTCTCATGTAGTGAATTCAAGCAATAGCACCGGGCTCCCACAGTTGTCTGGCTGGGAGCTTCCTAGGGGAAAGGGCTGCAGACACAGCATCGTGTCTTTTCCTTCTCAGCTGTAGGAGGGTCTGAAATCTAACGGACAGAAGCTTTTAAGGTCCTTCTTAAAGCCGTCAGTTTAGAAAAAGGATTCCAATATGCAACACTGTGCAAGAAACCCAAAGCACCCATCTGCCATCGGTTCTATGCATGCTGAGAGGATGCTGCCCTGTTCATAGGAGCTGCTCTGACCTCCAATGGAGTCATTTCAGATCAGCTTTTGCCCACATTCAGCCAGCTGGTTTTTCAAGAATCAGCACTCCCCAGGTTATGCCCACATCTGTTGGCATATTTCTCACTCATACCCCACTTTGAAAACGGGGTTAAGGAAACAGAATGCCCGTACAGATACCACCAAATTTAAGAGTTGAATAAAACTGTCTCATATTACATGCTGTGCCTAGATTCTAAACTCACCCTCCACCGAGGAGGACATCAGGAAAGCATGAGAAAGAACTTGCAAACCTCCGTACTCAGCAGAGGACAAAGACTTACCAGACATTTGAAGAGATGTGCTCAAGGGAAAGAGAAAAATCAGGAGCAGGCAGACAGCCATGGCCAAATGCCTTGCTCCCTTCTCGCTTCACCTCAAAGAGATGCTGAAGACCAAACCTGTGCCTTGCAAGAAAACTCTTCTGCACTGAACGAGATTGACAAATCCTTCTCAGTTTTTAAGATCTGACAGATACAGGGAAGTTCTGAGCTGCAAATAAGGAACTGCATCATGTCACATGAGTAATTTTAAAATTATACATTAATGAATAAACTTTGTTTTCTGAGCTAGTTTCTCTACTATGTAAAAGTTTTCTCTTCCATGGAAATACAAGATCCAGGAGGTAACATTTTAGTGAGGATTTTTGGAAACATACCTTACAATTCAGGATCATTATTTTTATGAAGAAGGTGACACGAATCTCTCTTTACCAGAAACAAAGGAAAAAGGTAAAAAAGAGAAAGATTTGTCTGTATCAATGAATGATGAAAAAAGCCAGAGTGCAACGCAGTACTATGAAAAATTGGCTGGGACGGCAGAAAATCATAGAATTATAGAATGATTTAGGTTGGAAGGGACCTTGAAGATCATCTAGTTCTGACCCCCCTGCCATGGCCAGGGACACCTTCCACTAGACCAGGTTGCCCAAGGCCACATCCAGCCTGGCCTTGAACCTTCCAGGGAACCTTCTCTGGGCAATTTGTTCCAGTGCCTCACCACCCTTAGAGTGAAAAATTTCTTCCTGATATCTATTCTAAATCTACCCTCTTCCAGATTGAAGCCATTCCCCTTCGTTCCATCACTACATGCCCCTGTAAATAGTCCCTCTACAGCTTTCTTGTAGGCGCCCTTCAGATACTGGAAGGCTGCTATAAGGTCTTCCTGGAACCTTCTCTTCTCCAGGCTGAACAACCTCAACTCTCTCAGCCTGTCTTCACAGGAGAGGTGCTCCAGTGCTCTGATTATCTTCATGGCCCTCCTCTGGACCCACTCCAACAGGTCCATGGCATTCTTATGTTGAGGGCTTCAGAGCTGGACAAAATATTCCAGGTGGGGTCTCACCAGAGTGGAGTACAGGAGCAAAATCACCTCCCTTAACCTGCTGGTCACACTTCTTTTGGTGCAGCCCAGGATACAGTTGGCCTTCTGGGCTGTGAGCACACATTGTTGGCTCATGTTGAGTTTCTCAACCAACACCCCCAAGTCCTTCTCCTCAGGGCTGCTCTGTAAATCAAGTAACTATGACACTGGAACCAAAAAGAACCAGAATTTTCTATCTCTGCAGTTCCACAGAAAAGAGAAAAGCTGTAGAAAACAGGACCTGTGTTCTTCAGGAGGCATCTGTCTCTTCTTTTGCTCCATTCCTGACTATAGGAAGGGTGCAGGAGCAATTTACCCAATCTGACAGCAACAGCTGAAGAAATTCTGAAAAGTAATCACACAATTCTCAGAAGAATATAATTTGTAACTGGAAAGTGGTGGATTTTCAGTTATTGCTGGAGAGAAAAACTAAACAAATAAGGAGTAATGACACATTTTTCATCCCGCTGGTCTGTGAAAGTTTGTACCCCCTGAAGTGCACATTTCTGACAAAATACTGATGTTTACTTTGAAAAAGCTCTTTCCTTCATGATAGGTGAAAGAATTAGAAACATGTAGAGGGTGGGGAAGAGAAAGGGCCCTCCTGTGGAAGGTTTACATCCCTTTTTGCATATGGCCTTTGAAAAACTGCAGTTCCCAGAGCATGGTTTGGGATAACTTCCCCAGTGTTGTATTTGCAGCAAATACTCTTTATTGTCTGTCCCTGAAAATTGTTGCTGTTGTAGGCAATGAAAACCCTGGACACCTACGTGAAGATATGGAATCCTGCTTCTATTGTTCGGACTCAGATGCAGATGGACGGCTCACTGGGTCTACAAAGGTGCACAAGGAATCAGAGCAGAACAAGAATTACAGGAGTGAGGCAAACTAGCGGGACCTGAAGGCCAGCAGGTACAGCTAGACCAAAAACATGGAAAGAATGGGAGCCTGAGAAGGACACTGAGACCTGAGGAAAGTGGGAGAAAAGAGAGGGCTGCCCCAACAAAGCAGCAGGTCATCAATTACTCAGTGAATTATGATGCGGATGCAAATATGGCTGCACTGAGGCTGGAGTGAAGCATTTTGCTACTCCCCAACACGGGAACACTTGTCCCTGTGAGCTCAACTTTCCAACTTTCCTTGTGTCCTTGTTCAGGAGCTCCAGATGTGCAGATGGAAAAAACATTCTTATTATTTAGGCGGGAGAAATGTAATGTCTTGTGGTTCTGCTGTATACAACATCTCAGCATCTCCAAAGCTATCAGGAGGCAACAGGTACAATTAGAGTAAGCAAAAAGAAACTAGGTCTGTTCTGAAGAAAGATCGGTGCTTGCTGAAGGACTGTTATCGATGATCTGCTGAGAGAGGCTAAAAAAGTGTAAAGGATACTAAAGTCAGCTTCACCTCCGGGTTTGTATGTTTGTCTGAACAGACCCCATCACAGCCCAGAAAGTGGGAAAGCAAATCAGAAGATTGCAAAGATGCAATCCAGCATCTTCCACTGGACGAGGCACAGCCTGAAATTTCAGAAGTGGCGAGGAAGAAAGGCTGCCGGGTTTTGTGTTGAGTCAGCATTGTTCCTTCGACAATCTCCGCTCCCAGGCAGGAAGTTACACTCACAGTGTGCAGATTCACCACCTTTTCTCTGAAGTCCGAACTCTTCTGGAGAAAAGGGGAAATGAAAATTAAGCGCAAAGGGTGTCAAGAAATGCAGCAGTGTGCAAAGAGACAAACCTTTACACGCTATCAAATACTGCCGTCAAGTCATTCCTCAGCTGCCCACAGAAAGGGACGGGCGAGTCCATCCAGGTCCGTCCAGATGCTGCCCTACAGGAGTTCAATAATTCATTTTCAGAAAACACTGGTGTTAAAATCTGAAGGGAATTTTGTGATCATTTAGCCTGCTACAACTCGACATAAGATTTCAACCCAGAATCTCCACATATAGCACAGCTGCATTTTCCAACTGAAAACATTTAAAAAAAAAAAAAAAAAGACATGCCCTAAACCTGGGTAGAAACATTCTAGCTTAAAAAAACCCAGACAGCGGACAACCTTTCCATTTCTCTAGACAGTCTCAAAACATACTGCAAGAGCAACATAAGGCACTTTCATGCTATATTGTCATGCTACGTTTCAATTCTTTTCTCTTTCATTTATCTAAACTGCCAAGATCAAACATAAGAAATCTTGGCAGAATCAGAGGATTATGGATATGAATCATTAGCGATGAGTTTAAAATTTCCTTTTCTTTTCCATCCATCACTTATCAATAAATTATTTTCCTTGTTTGTACAGCAAGAATATGTCAGAAAAGCAAGGTCCCGGTTCCTCTGTGAATGTATATTTATGCAACACACCTCCCGAAACCTTCCCAAAGTAGTGGCATCTACGCAGAAGACAAAATAAGAGCACCCGGGCGGTTTTAAGGCAGCTGACGGATCTCAACAGGACTGGCAGCCGGCAGCAGAGAGTGGCTGAAAGAATTGGTGATGGATCGGAACACATTGAGTAACAAATTATATCACAGCCATATGAATATTAATTATTTCCAAGAAGACACACTGCTGCTTTTTTTCAGTCAAATAGAGCAACATGGAAAATTTCCCCAGCCCAATCTTCGAAACTTTGTGTATGTAGTCAGTTCCTTCTCAGGAACATTGCAACTCAGCAGCAGGAGGAGGCCATAACACCAGATCCCCAAATGATGGTGGTAAAGCCATTACACAACTCAGTTCAGGGAAGATGGAAATAACATGAGGGTGGGGAAAGAGAATACCGGTTTGGCTACTACTCTCAATTTTTCTTCAAATTGTATGATCAGTTTTGTCACAAGCATGACCAAAGGAATGAGGATGTTAAAAGCCTGGGACCGGACTCTGTATTCACCTGATGAGTGAGTTGCCATCACTGAAAGGTACTAGCTGGGGGGGGGAGGAAGAAACAAAAAATCCAAACAAATTAACCAATCAAAGCCAAACAAAAAAAAAAAACACCCACCCACCCCCAAAAAAATCCTCTTTTTTTATAATTACAAGTCCCTAGGTAAAAGTCTTTCGTTTAATCTTATATTAATTAATTATTGTTTAAGGGTTCAAGCTTGTTCAGTTCTCTATATTCCATTCAAAAATTCCTATTAGAGTTTGTGTATAAATTATCAGCACTCGTCTTCAGCTTACTACATGGCACTGCAATGATTTCCTGTGCTGTAAAGGCCACCGCTTCCAGTTTGCTTTTTTTTAATAGGAAATTTGCTTCAATTCCATTGTATTGCACTAGGAGGGACAGTAAACCACGCAGCTTAAATTTCCTCCTCTGAAAATCTTTCAAGCCTTTTCCACTCATGCTCTCTCTCAAATCAGCAGGCCAAGCAGATCCATCTTCAGAGCAGAGCTTCTGACTTGGAGCCCCCTCTATTTTTTCTGTACCCATTTGGGCATGACGGTGGAACAGACACAGCATTTCACCAAAGCGGCTACACCTACTGCCGGCTATTAACTAACACAGCATTTTTAATTCTCTTCAACTCAAAGACGCTGCTGGATTTCAGGCAGTATATATGGGTGAATGAGTTCAGGACTATCCAGGCTGCAGTAGCCGGGTTCTCTCGCTGACACTCATTTCCAGCTGGGATGGAGTTAATTTTCTTACTAGCAGCTGGCATGCTGCTGTGGTTTGGATTTAGGATGAGAATAATGTCAGTAACACACTAATATTTTAGTTGTTGTTAAGCGGTCAAGGACTTTTCAGCTTCCCATACTGGCCTGCTAATGAGAAGGCACCCAACAGGCTGGGAGGGGACACAGCTGGGACAGCTGACCCAAACTGGCCAAAGGGATATTCCATCACATATGACGCCATGCTCAGCATAGAAAGCTGGGGGAAGAAGACGGAAGGGGGGATATTTGGAGTGATGGCATTGGTCTTCCCAAGTAACAGTTATGCGTGATGGAGCCCTGCTTTCCTGGGGATGGCTGAGCACCTTCTGCCGATGGGAAGCAGTGAATGAGTTCCTTGTTCTGCTTTTCTCAAGTGTGTGGCTTTTGCTCTACCTACTAAACTGTGTTTATCTCAACCCACCAGTTTTTTCACTTTTACTCTTCTGATTCTCTCCCCCCATCCCACCAGGGGGGAGTCAGCGAGCGGCTGCGTGGTGCTTAGTTTCTGGCTGGGGTTAAACCCCTGCACTCTCCAGCTGCAGAAAGGTACCTGGTAAGTATGGCAAAGCACCAGAAATGAGGCATCCCCTCAATCTTTATTTTCTTTCCAGCCATACATTTGCATATACACGTGATGGAACGTTATCCGGCAGAATCACTTCAGATTGTGCAGGGCCCCTGAACAGGACTGAACTTCTCTTGGGCAGGGAGCGACCCTGTTTGTTGCTTGCCCAGCAGCCCACGCAGTCAGGCTGGTGCCAGGCAGGGCCTCCCCACCTTTCACTCTCCCTTTCACCTACCTGCCTAGCTGGCACCACTGCTCCGGGTTACTGAGACGATGTCATCCTATACATCATTAATCAGTCAGTCGGGAGGTGTCTGGCGCAAAAACCACATCAGGTGGCATGAAGAATCACTAGAAGTACTACTCCTTGAAAAGATGTGCTCAAACAACCGGTCATCAAAATTGGAAACAGCAGTAGGGACAGAGGCAAGGAAATAACTGGGAGAAGGGAAGCAGAGCCAGAGGAGTTCCAGGACAAATTTCCCCATCTTCCCTACATGTGTATGTAATTCAAGATTTTTACTAAATCACTCAGCTGACATTTTTTTCCTTGGTTTTAGGCAGACAATCCCTGGACAGATCCAGAAAAATATGGTCAATATAATACCTGATCACAGCTTTGGATGGAATGTCTCCACATTTGTATAATCTCTTTTTTAACTTTACTCTGTTACAGAGTCTTATACAGACAAGACTATAAAATGAAAAACTATGTAAAAAAATAAAAGCTAGTTACTGTTTATTTCACAGAACAAAATGTGAAACCACAAAATGAAACCTTGCAAACCTTTGTATGCCAGTGAGGAATCATGCATGATTTACATTTTACAAGAAAAGCTGTGGGTGTTACCTACCTGGATTTTTGCAAAGCTTTTGACACCGTTTCCCACAGCATTCTCCTGGAGAAACTGGCTGCTCATGGCCTGGACAGGTGTACTCTTCGCTGGGTAAAAAACTGGCTGGATGGCTGTGCCTGGACAGTGGTGGTGAATGGAGTTAAATCCAGTCAGCGGCCAGTCACAAGTGGTGTCCCCCAGGGCTCGGTGCTGGGGCCTGTTCTCTTTCATATCTTTATCAATGACCTGGATAAGGGGATCGAATGCACCCTCAGTACGTTCGCAGATGACACTAAGCTGGGCGGGCGTGTTGATCTGCTTGAGGAAAGGATGGCTCTGCAGAGGGATCTGGACAGACTGGACTGATGGGCCGAGGCCAATGGAATGAGGTTCAATGTTGCCAAGTGCTGTATCCTGCACTTGGGTCACAACAACCCCATGCAGCGCTACAGGATTGGGGCGGAGTAGCTTGAAAGCTGCCTGGCAGAAAAGGACCTGGGGATGTTGGTGGACAGCCGGCTGAATATGAGCCGGCAGTGTGCCCAGGTGGCCAAGAAGACCAACAGCATCCTGGCCTATATCAGGAATAGTGTGGTGAGCAGGACTAGGGAAGTGATCATCCCCCTGTACTCGGCACTGGTGAGGCCCCACCTCAAGTACTGCATTCAGTTTTGGGCCCCTCACTACTAGAAGGACATTGAAGTGTTGGAGCATGTCCAGAGAAGGGCTACAAAGCTGGTGAGGGGTCTGGAGGACAAATCTTATGAGGAACGACTGAGGGAACTGAGGTTGTTTAGCCTGGAGGAGGCTGAGGGGACACCTTATCACCCTCTACAACTACCTGAAAGGAGGTTGTGGAGAGGTGGGGGCTGACCTCTTCTCCCTGGTGACAAGTGATAAGATGAGAGGAAATGAGTTTAAGTTATGTCAGGGGAGGTTTAGATTGAATATTAAGAAACACTTTTTCACTAAAAGGGTTATTAAACATTGGAATAGGCTGCCCAGGGAGGTGGTGGAGTCACCATCCCTGGTGGTGTTTAAAAAAAGGGGTAGATGTGGTTATTCGGGACATGGTTTAGAAGTGGTTTTTGTCAGGGTAGGTTAATGGTTGGACTTGATGATCTTAAAGGTCCCTTCCAACCTCAACAATTCTACGATTCTAAGATTTACAAAAATTAGGGATATAATCTCCACATTGGGGAATCTGAGATTTCCATGAACGGTAACAGACCTAGCCCTTTTAGAAAGGAAATAAAATCAGTAGTAACTAATACATTGGTAAAGCTAAATCGTTCCTGACTTCCAGCACACACTCCGCAAACCTATGCTACTTGAGAGGCCGCAGGAGAGCAGTACCAACACGCCCTCACCCTAACAGCTACCCAGTGCTCCTACAGACCTTCAGAACACGTATAGGTCATGTTCCTCCCTCTCCTCAGTCACTGTTGTCCTGATAAGAAGGAAGTTTTGCCATGACCTTTATTACCTCTCCCCAAAAAACCCACTTGTGTCCAGCCAGAACACGGGCAGTTAACGCTAACCCCACTTTTCCCTTCCAGAGGTCTGCCCCCAGATTCTACCTGATTAAATCCCAGAACTGAAATCATATCATAAAAGGTTTTTTTCCCCACATGGTTCAAAGAGGATGTGCCTAAATACAGAGCACCTACCCCTGCAGTTGAGTCCCTAAGAATACTCTGAAAGATGGTAGAATGAGAGAGATGTTTGCTGAGTAGCTTGGAAAATCTTTGCATTAGCATGGGTTGAAATAAATCTGGTGCAGAAACTTCAGATCTTGGGAGCCTTCTCAAGTGGATCTATCTACATTTTACTTCCTCTAGGCAATCCTGCTTTACAGGGGAGTTGGACTAGATGATCTCTAGAGGTCCCTTCCAACTCTGATAATTCTGTGATTCCTTTATTGCATCCATTTCTATCCTTCCATTTAATAATTAGTCAATATTACCTCTTTTCTTAAGACTCACACTGGTGAGTGTGGGTTATCAAATTGTGAGATTGGAAATCTTACACATTATACAATGGTTACAAAATAAAGTAACTGCTGTATATAACATTACGTACACACTGAAACTGGCTACTACAGCATTTGCACATGAAAAAGTAGCTTTGGCTTAATTCTAATTGCATAATTTTATTAAAACAAGGCACATTTTATTTTATTACATTACATTTTACATTACATATTACATTACATTTCATTTTATTACATTACAGTGTCGCGTGTTCATTCTGTTCTATGTTGGTCACAAGATCCTTTGTGTCACTAGTTCCAGTAACTGCATCACTATTAAAATACAAATTGTTCTCAAAGCTGTCATTTGTTGACAAGCGATTCTTCCTTCTTTTGTAGAAGAAATATCCTGCAAGGCCACTTCCAACTAGGATGAGGATGACAACAATAACTACAACTCCCGTTTTACCATGGTTCAGAGTAGCAGCCTTCTCGTCCTTTGTCATTGCTGAAAACAAATACAAAGAAATCAAGAGGATGCAACATATTCTTTAAATGACTACTGGAAACAGTTTCTTTAGAAAGCATAATGTTTTAAGCTAAAGTGTTCCATTTTTTTCAAAATAATGAGAGACAAAGGTAGCAACATAATATTAATTTATTTTAAAATGCTAACATTGCATGCTATATCACAAATTACTGTTTTTTTCAAATCTGCATTTGGACACTGAATGGAGTATATTGTATTCTACTGGGAAATAACATGCTTCTAGGAAACAGATCTGGTACTCCGGTATATCAGAAAATGTAAGAGACATAATACTGAATATTATTTGGTCTGTTTATGATCTTACATGTGACTAGTTTCTTTGTACTTGAAAGACAATATTCTTACCCTTGGTAGGCATTTCAGCTGGTGGATTTTCAGCTGTTGGTGGCATTTCAGTTGCTGGCATTTGGAAACATTGAAAAAGAATTATGTTATCATAATGTTCTGTTCTATATTTCTATATTATTTATTTCTATATTTGGAACATACTGAAAATCATATTCAGAGACATATATAATAATACATACCACTAAATACTGAAAACACTTGGGTTTAATCCATACAAAGCTATATACAGCTATCAAAAGGCATAGCACAATGGTCTGTGGTATTCTGGTCTCATATGTAGGTATTTACAAAAAACTAGCAGAAAAGAAGAAACATCAAAGAGCTCCATGGAGACAGATCCTGACATCAGTGTAAAGCCAAAAGAAAATCGACACAGCATCTTCAGGACAGAGATGATCAAACATAATCCTCAACATAATTACAAATTCTTGCAATATTTGTTATCTTATATAAACATAGCAAGTGTAATAAATTTGGTCTGCCAAGAGACTTTAATGGCCTACCTACACAGACAATTGAAATCACTCAACTCCAAAGTGTCTTAGCACGTATCACATCCAAACTAAAATGTGTGTAGCTCATTTAAAATTTAGTATATGGACAACAAAACCTGGCTTGCTGGGAAAACTGGGCCATCATTTAAGATGAAGATCCATATTTTACCACGTGGACATAAAATCAGCCTGTAACTAAATCTTGAATCAATGCAACATGTTTCATTCTGAAAAAGGTGAGCCCAGGAAGTGAAATTGTTCTACCAATCTCCCCACTTCCATTGCCTGATTTCATTAATAATCCAACAACCCCAGCTTCCAAAGATTTTCCAGAACTCTGCTGGAGTGTCTGTTAGCCCAGCTAGTTTTACATCTAGAGACAAATATTACCTTATATCTATATAGCTCCTCAAAGTAAAACCAGACATGATTATCTGGATGTTTCCAAGGGTTCTATCAAGTATCTATTAATGCTGTTTACAATGAAAAGCAAGTTGTTACTTGTCTACACTATACCAGCGTGCAAATCCATGGAAAGCAGGGAAACTGGGAGCTTCCTATACATGCAAACTTTTGAAGTGCTTGCTGGAGGCATTGCATGTCATGGCCAGTTCTGGGCTCCCCAGTACAAGATAGAGGTAGTCCAATGAAGGGCCACTATGATGATGAAGGGACTGGAACATCTCTTACATGAGGAAAGGCTGAGAGAGCTGGATCTGTTTAGGCAAGAAGAGATGGTTCAGGGGGGAACTTATCCATGTATACAAATATCTGAAAGGAAGGTGTGCAGATGACGAAGCCAGGCTCTTCTCAGCGGTGCCCAGTGACAGGACCAGAGGCAATGGGCACAAACAGAAACACGGGAGGTTCCCTTTGAACATCAGGAAACACTTTTTCACTGTGAGGGTGACTGAGCACTGGCACAGGTTGCCCAAAGAGGTTGTAGAGTCTCCATCCTTGGAGATACTCAAAAGGCATCTGGACACAGTCATGCACAACTAGCTCTAGGTGGCCCTGCTTGTGCAGGGGTTTGGACCAGATGACCTTCAGAGGTCCCTTCCAACCTCAACCATTCTGTAATTCTGTGAAGATAATGCCACCTCATATCCAAAAGCAGTCTCAGAAATGTAACAAGGAATAGGATGCAATAAATTACATTACGCAAATCTGGAAAATAATCTTCTGTCTGCATTTCTTCATTTGACTGGAAAATTTTTGGAATATAATAACCTAGGCACTTTTTCCTTGCTCCTCATCAAAAAGTGTTGACTGCCCACGTTTGGTATAGCACTGGTCATGCATATTATGGACATCACTGTTGGGTTTTGGTAGGAGATGCCCACATGCTAAACCTACCTACAAGCAGTTAAACAAACAGTATATTTAGCAATATGAATCTGCTATTCCTGAAAAGCGAGAGTGAGATGACATGAACATAATATACCTAGTCACTATTGGTAGCACAATGAACTAGAAGCTGTTGAACTGCTGAACAGCTCTTTAGAGTACCTCCTTCAGAAAAAAAAGTTAGATAATTTATGGAACAGACCCACTACACAATTTCAAATTACTAAGGTAAAAAATACCTCAAAAAATTGAACAGAAAATAGCATCTATTCTATGGGAAGACTTCAGTGACAGGTTTGCATTTGCAGCCTCTTCAGAAAACAGCAAACATAACAAGCCATAGCACGTGTAACTAAGCAAATCATGCTTCTAACACCCCAATAGCCTATAGCTATTTAATACATTTTTTTTTAATTCTGCAAATGGAGCATTGTCACTGCTTTGCAAAACTGCACTGAGCCAAGCTGCATTTCTACAACAGCGTAGGACTCAATTGCGTCCTGTTCCTGAGTGAGCAACTGTATAGTCCTTGAATTGGCACTGGCATTTGGCTGACTCCATGGCATTCCAGCTCAGGAGACTAGACTGGCTAAAGCTAATCCTAAAAACAAAGTAACCAGCTTTCATCTGCTTCAGGCCTTGAAATAGCTCAGTATCAAAATAGGTGAATGCCAGTACCAGCACAAACAGGTGAGCTGAATGGTTGGAAAGGATGGGTGGCCATTGATTTTAACACTTGTTACCTACATCTATAACTATTCTGGATAGAGAATGACAATAAAGTGCCTTTTTGTTTGTCAATCACATTTTAAAAGGACAGTTAAGTAGACACTGAATGGAAGCTTATGTATGACAGTTCTGCAGTATTTCTTGTAGAAGATAGTCATCATTACAAGCATCTGAGTAAGAATAATTTGCATGAGAGCAAATTTATAGAAAGGATAGCAGAATTTCTCTCATTTCCAGTCTTATAGAGGAAGTGGGCACATTTCAGCTACTACACACACTTCACTCTTCTCAGTAAACATTAGTAAGAGATTTTGACATCGCAATACATGCTGGAAGAAATTATTAGGATGACTTTTAGGAACACATATGCACTAGATGCCCTTACTGTCAAATTTGCACATTCAGTTGTTTCAGGACACTTCCAGTTTAGCACATTTCAACTCTGTTATTTCCTTCACTTTTCATTCATCCACCTTCTCAAAACAGGAGAACACAGAGACAAAAGGTTCAAAACTGTTCATTAATTCACAGTTCAGAAATACTCAACTGGCAGAAACACTACTTCATACTCTGAAAATGCATGCATATGAGACTTCCAGAGGAAAATAAGCAAAGGGTATTCCCCAGGCTGAGCAGAGGGGATACCCTAAAGACTAACTTTGTGATTATGCAAGAATTATTGAAACAGAACAGGAAAACTTGTTAGGTGTATACACTAGGTACACTTAAGATAGGAACACTGTCTTTTTAAAACAATTCTGAAGGGACTTGAGCACTGGTCAGCACTTCTATCTTCTAACAAGAGTTGTTTTTTCTTTTTGTTGGCATGTAAATGTACATCCCTTGCCATTTATAAAGCCTCAAAACACCCAACTAAAATGCACTGTGTGTAACAGACATCTACTAACAGCAGCACACATAAAACAAATTCATAAATGTAGCACTTACTTTTTGGCTTTTTACAAACATAGCCTTTGTAGGAAGAGCAGTAGATGTTATTCCAATACCCAGAGTTTGCGTACATTTCAACACAGTGCTCATTTTGTTGAGGGGAAGGTTCTCCTACATTCCAGTTGACAAAATTCACTGCAGTGTTGTCTAGCCACAGCCATTCTCCTAGTTGGAAAAACATTGAATATGGATAAACAAGAGAGTATTGATTTCCATCTTGACACCTGTTCCACTCAGTTGCCTTCCTGAGGCAATCTATTTGTGGCTACTCTTGGAGACAGGCCCCTAGACTATTTAGACTTTTGGTCTGACACAACATGTTGCCCTTCAGTTTTTATGCAAATGTTTATACAACATCAATTTTTAGAAAATGACAGGCCAATCTGGCTTATAATATTACTAAGGCAAGAAATTTTAAAGAATTATCTCCCACAATTTATTGCAATGGTACAGTGTCAATTACTTATTCAGTTTATAGAAATTACTGATGTCAAAAGATAATTTATCTTCAACAGAATGCCCTTTATTTCAGTAATTTGTACATAGGTTTTGTATTACTCTGTTCAAAGCCCTGACTAAAGTCTTTCTAAGTTCAATTTTCTTCCATTTGTTTTTCAGTTTCTGCTCCTTCCCACTGACCTTACAAACATGATTTTCCCTTTTAAAGATCTCCTTCAAAAATCTTGTGATCACTGTTGTTCAACTATGCTGGGACTTTCTGTCTTTCCCTTCCTGTTCCTTTTTTTTCTTTCTTTCTTTTAATAGTGTTTTTTATTTAGAATAAATGTGCCCCTTGTGACTCTTAAGTTGTACTCAAACAAGCAAATTCTTAGACTCAGCATGAAAGCTGTGTTTTGTTTTCTTATAAGATTCTTCATATTTTGCCTTTTTTTTTTTTTTTACCTGCCACCTTTTGTGTCAGGGCATGGCATCTGGATACAATTGCTTTTCCAAAGATATGAAATTTAGTTATGTAGTTATGCTGAAGTCACCATAATCACTATCTAGTAATACAATGACGTGTACTTGCTGAAGCAGCTCTTGTGGTTATGATCACTGTAAGAATTGTCTTGTTCTGCACCTGCTCTAGAACTATTTTAAAAAACATTTAATGTGTCAATTAACTACATGAGTAATCCTCAGCTTTTCTTTATGTGTTATGCTTATAAATTACTACTCTCTTCAAATTCTTTCTTCCTCAACTGAAAACTTTCCCTTTTCCTGGTTAAGATTCAAGTAAGGTAATTGAATACTTGTCTTCTCCACAACTGGTTTGCCACTGAAGTGATTGAGCAGGCAGCTGTTAAAAAACCCCACCCCAAGTCACCTCAACTATTCTGCAGTCCTGCCTCTGACATTGTTATACTGGAGCTTTTAGTTTGAACAGCACAAGACTGAAGTAACTTTTAGGTCTATCATAAAGACAGAAATACATATTAATTGAATACTAACTGTATTAATGGAATGCAATAATCAGCAATTTTAAGATTAAATTTAATGTTCTCTCACGTTCCTTAGAGTGAGACAGAAAATAGAAAAACTTGTGATACACAACTCCAAAGACACAAACAATTCCAGCTTCAAAGTGAAGCTGTTGTGAGGGCCAGCTGTAATAAAGATGGGTGCTGGTCATTCCAGGACAGTAATTCCAAAGACTAGAAGTGATGTTAGACACATTATTCTCTAGTTCAAAAATCGGAGTGTCTCAATGATAAGCAATCAATCCAGGGCCTCTCCACATTTGAGACTTTGCTCAACTCCCAACATGGTCCAGCCTGTAGATGCAATTTTGTGCCTTACTCTGTTGTGAATTACTTTTCTTGCTTTAAGATGAACTTTCTGTGCCTGGTCTTTCTGTTATATATTACTGGTTATTGCTTGATTACAATTGACCAGCTTCCCCTATGATGTTAATATATTACCTTTTCTAATTTCATTTTGTATGTATTACAGAAGTATAATGTGACATTTTCAACACCCATGTCACACAGCTTGTGACAATTATTCACCCAACAAAAAGATGTCAAAAGTAATGAAATTACCATCCACATTTCTGTACATTCCTGTCCAAAAGGTTGATGTTTTCCCTTCAAGTGGTTCAATGGTGTATGCCAGAAAGCTGGCTTCAGCTGAATCTTCAACTGATACCAAAGAGGCACCTGGAAGACACAGACGAAAAAAAAAAATGTCTTAGAGACATAAGTTTCACAGTGGAAAGTATTCTCATTGTCCTGGCCAATGTCAGTCTTATTTTTGCCACTGATTATCTGTGCCAAATTCCAAACAGAGCTTGACGTTCAAAACAGAAAATAATTTTTAGATAATATCTTATGAAGGAGTCTGGCATTGTTGCTGATGTATTTCTTATCCTTTCCATGACACTGCACGAGCATTTTGTTTGTTTCCTCATCCACTGGGAAACAGCAACATAACTGAAAACTATCAGCAAAATACAACAGGCCAATATGGTATCGAGCATAAACTTCTACCGATGTGTTACTATTTAAAAAAAAAAACAACAACAAAAAAAAACTCCAGACAAAATTAAAAGTTTTTAATAAAAAGTACGTATAGCTTCAGTCTGTACACCATATAACTTTGCATATTAATGATAAAATGTTTTCTGAGCCTTTGTATAGTTCACATACATCACTGACTTTGCTGACTTTCTGAAGCACAGTCCTTAGAGTAGCTCTTTAACCAGGTCTTGTTTATTTTCCTACATTCTCTTTGCAGCCATCAGAGAAAGAAAGATCATCCAGGTCATATGTTGCCCAGTTAGTGTAGTACCCTGTAAGTCATCCACATAAAACACCAGGCATTTTGCCATAATGATTCATTCTGTATCATGCTCTAGCAAAGTCAAGAAGTTACAGCATGGAGCCAGCAGACAGAATGAGGTACACAACTTTGTATGTAGTGCCATTAGACACTAGCAAAAGTGTACCTTCAGTCCTCTTCAGTTAGAGGCAGGAATCCAGTCAATAGGTATGAAGTCATAGCTGTGTTCGACACTTGACTGTTTTGATTTAGCTGTTGAATTTTTAAAGGTATTTTTCCTCAGGTAAGGAGGGCACAGTTACAGAGAATAAAAATATAAAAGCCATTTGAGTCACTGCTGAGCTACTGATAAATTCTACTATGGTTCAGAATTCTATTATGGGTAAGATATAATTGGAAAATGTCCAACTGCAAACGAAACCCAGAGTGCAAGCAGGGACAGCAGAATATAAGAGAACATGGAATGTTCCTCTTTTTTCACTGTAGTCTCTATGTTTTTCTAATTGTTCCTCTTTTGTTGCGTGGTATCAGATGTTTGGTTAGTTAGGTTGTGAGATAAAAAGCTTCACTGCACATCCACAAGGGAGCACAGAAAGACAATGGAGATGGGGAACCACTTCCCTGGTTACTCCCAGGCCCACCACAGGAGACATCAGCCCATCAAAGGCCAATCTCCGCAAGCCCAGAGAACAAGAGAGGCACAATGGCAGGGGAAGAACACAAATTATGGACTCGGAGGATGGGACATCCTGCTCAGGTCCCTCCTAGTGCTGTCGCAGGATAGCCTTAGCCCCAGTGTCCAGGCACAAAACCTATCAAGTCAAGTCAAGTCAGAGTATCTTTCAGACTGAGGCGAATTACTGTCTAGGACTATGGGACACATGATGGGATACAGAAGAGCATTTCAAGACTGCACGAGACTTAATATGAGATGTTTGGAAGAGAAACCAAAGGCAGGGAAAGGGATGGACCTAGGCGATTTAGGAGGAACATGGGAAAAGAGGGATAAGGGGATAAAAAGACTGGTCTTGTAAATAGTTTGCTGGTTAGTACGGTTGTCTGGCCACACCCTGTGCGTGATCTGGGCAGACAGTCCCACCTTCTTATTAAACTCAATTTCTAACTATTTTCATGGGTGAAAGACTCTTCGCTCTGTGTGCATGTGTGTGCATGGGGGTCTAAGCACCAGCAACTGGAGTGGGACCATGAGTTAGACACCCTTGCGTCCATGGTGCCAGCAACTGGAGCAAGTGCAGATAGACAAGTGAGTGCATGATCAGTAGGGAATATCAAGTCAGCCTAGAGAGCAAGTAGGTGAGCCAGGTGTGTGTCACCAAGGGTGAGACCACAAGCTGAGCTGGCTCTCAGAGGACATGGGGAGTTCCAGTCAGCTGCTGGAGGGACCGTAAGAGCTGCAGGTCTCTTAAGGATGAGATGCGCTGGTGTGCATGCATCTCTAGGGGTAAGATCAAGGAGGGAATGGCTACTGGGGAACCAGAGGAGTTCCAGCTAGCTCTGTATGTGTGTGTGCCCCTGTGTGTCTCTACAGGTGACACCATGGGGATTGACTACTGGAGGGACCAGTGCATGTGTGTGGCAGGGACGGGGTCTGTACCAGCAACAGGAGCCAGGCTGGTGGCCGTAGCGGCTCATATTTCCAGGTCCCAGCAACTGAGGACACTGAGATCCACCGGCCAGCTACTGGGCAAACTGAGTGTCTGAGCCTAGCTGCTGGAGGGATCCACGTTGTATTTCTGTACATATTCCCACTAACAGACCTTTATCCCCATCTACTTGAGAGGAGAATACAATCAGGGTGTTGGTGCAGATTGTGTTCATCTGAGTGCCCTGTGTGTCATGCCAGCCATGAATATACGCATAGATGTGTTGCATATGTGCATGCATGCCTACAAGGAACACATTCTCAGCCTTGTCACTGGTTGGACTTGCGAGCATAGAGCCTCTGCTGGGCTGCTGGATTCAGCCTGCCCTAAAAATTACCGTGAAAGATTAAGGGTTTTAAGAGAAGTGGATGTCAGTGATTCAAAGTCTTAAGTATAGTAGCATTCAAATTTTAAATTCCACGTAATGCCAGCCTTTTACCACACACACTGAAACAAACGGTCAGTGCTTTTTTTCAGGAATCTTAGTTCAACAGAAAAAGGCAATTCTGATGTAACTGCAGATTCCAACAACAAAGACGTGGGACAGCTGTGGACAACCTGAGTCAGTGAGCAGAGGCACCTGCTATTACATGCAACATCAACATTCAATTCCTCTCAAACTTCACCTTAAAATACTTTCATTTATTTGCCCCACTCTTCTTACTGAAAGTCTGTTTCAGAAACTCAGTCCTCCAAAAAAAGAAATGTTATTTAATTTCTCAGACAAGCTTATTCAAAATCATGATCATTCAACTTAAGGCAGAGAACTGCAGATAACAAGTAACAGCTGCTATGTGCACAACTGTCAAGGTCCTTTTGACTATGCACAACTAAGAACATACATTGCAGCTTTCAAAGACTGAGCATCTGCCACATCAACAGAAGAACTTAGACTATGGAAATGGGTCACACTCTAACAATTGTCATAGTCTTGAAGACTGAGCTACAGCAAGTGTTGTATTATGGAGACTTTTCTATATTTAAAAGTATATTAGCGAGTATCTTCATTCAAATGTTCATGTGGAGAATATAGGAAGACTTGAAGAACATATATCGAAACTTGAACCTTCCCTTAAAAATACTAATTTCTCAAACTAGAGCTGGCAATATAATACTTCATGAGAACCCAAGAACAAATCTGAGTACCAGCAGAAAGAGTGAGATTCTTCTTACCCAGCTCTACGTGTCTATATTTGACATGGGTTTCACTGGTAGGTTTATCAGTGGAGACCTAATTGACCCAGTCAGTGGAGTTTAGGGTGCAATTCACCTGTTCAAATGTCTATATAAAATTCCAGTGAAGATGAATCTGTATTCAGTTCCACTGACAGCATGAACAAGATCTCTGCATACTCTAATGGGAGGTTAGACACCTAAGTCACGTTGCCACCAATGCTATAGACATATGAAGTCCGGCATAATGAACCTTACATCAGTTTCCCAGAGAAGGAAGCTGCAATAGTGAAACAACACAACAACCCTAGTTTACTGATATATTACCCAGCCTAGAGAGCTGTAACTTTCAGTCCACTGGCATAAAACTGCATTAACAAAGGGGCAAATTAGATCAGGAATACAAAAGATGTAATATGCCACTAAAAATAAGATTTAGTGACTGCTGTGGATGAGGCTGAGTACCTCCTAGCAGGGTCAAAGAACAAAGTTTCCACTTTTGGAAGCTCCACTCCAGGGCACACAGCTCCTCTAATGCCTGGTCCCACACACATGAAAGACAGTGTGTGCCACTGGTGGACAGCTATTTTCCATCTCTTCACAAATTAGGGCAACAATTGGATGCAACTGTCTTGTCCAACATTTGGATTATCCTTGAAATCACAAAAATACATAGTGCACATTCAGCTCTCCACAGAGAGGAAAAGCAAGTCAGAAAGATGTGCTCTTTGATTAAGGTGGATACTTACCTAGTCGAAGACATTCTAATGAAGCCTGGGCCCAGTTTCTTGTAGATGAAGATTCAATGTAGTAGCAATGACCTCGAAAAGGGATCCAAGACTTGTGTCCTTCTGATTCAGGGCACTTTCCTGGAAGCTGAGGGGGCTCAGTGGGAGCTTGAACTGTTTAAAAATAAATTTAGAAAAAGAAAGCACAAAAAGTAAAGAAACAGCTTCTTATATATTCTTTTATCATGAATAGATTATTCTAGCCAAATGTTGGTAACAGCTTCTTATATATTCTTCTATCACTATTAGATTATTCTAACCAAATGTTGGAAAATTCACTCAGATCTTTAAAAAAAATCTAATCTTGGTAGTCTATACTGCTTACTACAACACAATAATGGGAAAAAGTCCTAAATCTATGAACAAAAAGTACTGCAACTGTAGTCTCGAGAAATCTAATTTAACAAAGAATCCAAACATGCTTTTACCTTTTAACACATTCTTAAGTTCAGCTCAACTCTTTACTCACAAATGTATTTTCCCACCTGACTGCTTTGCTGAATTTGGCCCATAAGAACATGGTCATATGGGTTGTAACCTAACACCATGGAATGCAGGAGGCATTATCAGATGATAGTAACAGGAGTTTCAGGTCAAAAACATAAGAGAAGGTGGCATGAAGAAGTATCCTTAAACATTTCTATACCACCTGTAATTTGTTACTCAGTTATAAAAGGAAAACCTGGAAAACTGTTATAGGTAAACATTCCTTGTGACACCTTATGGCTTAGTCATTCAGCTCTTCCCCCTTCAACAACACAGCCATGTGACTACCACCTAACATTCATTACCTTTTGATTTTTGAGGTTTTTGGTCTTGAGTGTTTACACAATATCAGACTAAATAGCAGAGGAACATGAGTCTAAGCTTTGCAAAATATATCTAACATTATTAATGTAAAGTGATGGCTATTCAGTCACACTAGCTCTTTCTTAATATGTGCTGGTCCTCATTTTAAAGCAGTCCCATTCAACCCAAGTAAATTTTAATGATTTCACCTATTTACCTCTTGAAAACCCCAGCATCTAAGTATATATCAGCAGACCACCCAGCACAATAAACTCTAAAGAGATAATAATTGTAATTACAATGGTTAGAATCAAGTTCTTACCATCAGATTTTTTGCAAACAGAGAAGTAACTTTCATTGCAGGATCCTGTCTTCCAGGCTCCAGCAACGTCTAGATAGACACAGCCTATTTTCTGCTTTGGCTCCCCTTCAGCCCATTTAGTATACTTCATTCTCCAGTTATCAATCCATTCATAATGCCCATTGGTCTAAGAACAAAACAAATCAACGGGAATGATTAAACCCTAAGCATTAACCATCTCTTTGTCAGTCAAATGTCTGTCTATGCAGCACCTTGTGCTAGAATATCTTTTTTTTAGAAATCATAACGAACACAAATGGCTCAAACTTTTAAATTTATGTTGTGACAAGCAGCTATTCATTGAGAAATACAGCATCACAACAACAGCTTTCCAGCAAAAGGAAATGCAGAATAAGTAACACAATTAATTTTGAACTTTGAACCAAATGGAGCGAATGCGGGACAAATGTCTGTGCCAAGAAAGGGTGAGGCATTTTAATATCCAGAAAGTATCAAAGAACTGGGAGAGGAGAGACAAATAAAAGTAAATTAGGGAAACCAATTAGTTATTTCGCTGCCTATGCTCAAAAATGTTGAAAAAGCCATAGCAACAGCACCTTATTCTATTTCTGAAAATTAGGTATTGATATTTAGAATAAATGCTTTGCACTGTACATCTTAAGATAAGTGGATTTTATCTCAAATACACCATATACAAAGATATATTTCAAGATGCTAGCCTAAAATTTCTTGTTTGGAAGGGCAGAGTGTAATATCACAGAAAAAGCATGAAAAACATGTGTAATATAAACAATTTAATCAGAGTAATGGAAGAGGATGGATCCCTACCTGTAAATCTTACAGCACATAAAAGTATTTAGGACCAAGATATAAATCAATACGCTGAAGTAAAGAGAGATAATAAGACTTTTCAGTTCCCGATTTGTCCATAAGAGAAGCAGCATCGTGTTCAATAAGTCTGACATTCTTACCACATTACTGTTAAGACCAATCCACATAGGCACCCCATACTTTAACATCTTTAGCCACAGGAACGAATGACTGTAGGGGTCTAAAACACTGGAAAGGTCAAATTGATCACGCCTGCAGTTTTTTCGTGCATCCTCCCAGTTCATTTTGGTGTGGATGAACAAATAACTACTGTTACCATAACGGATAATGCTGGACGGGGATGAACTTGTAGAAGGCAGAAACTCAGCATCTGTAAAATAAAGGATGAAAAAAGACTCACATACTTGTTCAGAAAGTGATTATGGTTTTGCTGTGGCTGAAAACAGAATTAAACAAAAAGCCTTTTTTTCTTGATTTCACATTCCCTGACTTTTGATCAGCATGGGTTAGATACGCTATTATTTAAGCCAGGAACAGTAGTAAAAATCAATTACAAAGCTGAAGAAAGAAAAAGAGCTCCTTAAAGCAATCTCTGACAAGGAGTAAAGGAGAATTCTATATAATGCTCCAGAATAGTATTACTGAAATGAATTAGGATCAGATTAGGTCACAATTTCTTCAATACAATATTTTTTCATCAAAAGAAATACTTTCCAGGGACTGTGTTGTTTTCCAGGTTTTTGTTTTGTTTTGTTTTTTTTTTTTTTTTTTTTTTGCCAGAGAAAAGGAAAACTCCACAACAGACCGGTCCTTAAAAATCAATCAGGTATTTAAATCCAGATTTTCACTGCTTTTTAATTTCCTTTTTGGAGGTGATTTAGCTCAAGTTCAGTGCAGGTGAGTTACAGTCACACTCCAGACAGTTCATGCTACATGTACAAGTCAGTATTTTCTAGAACATGTTTTGAAAGACAATGTGTTCAGAAAATGACAGACAAAATCATGGAACAAATATCATGTCAAGGGTCATACTAAACACAAAGGTGCAGATACAAATTTCAGCGCAGGAAGGTAGCAACATGGCAGTTACTGGGAAGGGTCACCTGAGAGTAGTGACTCTAACTGGACCTCTGACACATTGTCTTCCTGCCTGAAAAACAATTTGTGGATATATCTTTATTGGAAGTGAAATGATGTTGAAATCCATACACCCAAACAATTCCCTGAAAGCCCACAAGGTTTGACTGTGTTTTAACTAAAAAGACAAGTACCTGCATTAATTTGGCATATATATCCTCTGTTGTTATCACAACTCTCATCGGCCCACTTCCCTGCTTCTTTAACAGGACTGTTTCTCATGACAACACAATCAGCCTTGAGGCAAAAAGATATAAAATTGGTTACAAATAGCTAGAAGCAACAAATACAAAACTTTTGTCCCTCTTTTACATCTTCAGACACAAGCAATGCTGTAGTTTTGTATCCTTGTAACATTTAACAGCATAAGTTTTATGATGTGGAGGTTCTGTTCCTCTTGCACTTCACAAATTTCTTAATGTTGCTCTCTCTTGCGCAACGTCGGGGTGGATAAGCGGACCAGAGAAATTCCAGTATTCTCATATCTCCAGGCATACAACATGGATAGAAGGAAAGCCACAGACAATTTAAAGAGAAGTAAAATCAACTATTGTAGAAAAGACAGGTTAATTTTGCCCCAGAAAAAAACCTGGATCCTTAATGGGCAATGAAACATTTCTGACATATCAGTCTCTTCAAATTTATTGTTGCAAGCTGTAATAGTACACACAACAAAATCAGAACTGCTCCTGCCCAAAGGCAGGCATTGATCTGTCGGTACCACCCTTGCAGTGACATTTCAACTTCTCTGACATGGACACAATAGCTAGGACCTATGTTAGCACACAGCAAACAAACAGTGATGAATGCAAAAGGCTGCATGTGTACAAATAGTTTTATGCAATGAAGCATCCGTATTTATTTTATTCTATTTACTTATTTGATTCTGCTGTCCAGGAGGAGATGCACAGAAAAACACTTAATTTGTGAGCAAAATGCATTAATATTTAAATTTTGTATTAACTATGTAACTTATTTTTTCCCTAAGGTCAAGTAAACTTAGAAATAAATCTGAAATTTATAAAATAGGGACTATAAGTTTTCACAGAAGACTTCATAGAAATCCTACTACTTTACATAAAAAGAGAGAAAAATATATTTTTCTTCCCAGAAGTAACATTTTAAACATGCTTTCTCTTTTGAACTTTGAATTCTTCCAAATTTTCTCCTTCCATTAGAGATAAGAAGCTCAGAGATGCTACTCTCAAACAGAAAAAAGGACATTATATGTAAAAATAAGATTTCTAGATGAAAAATGGCATTCAAGAGAAATAGAGCTACTATAATGTGCTGTAGTTCCACAGCACAGAACTATCTAAACACATAAGATCAGAGAGAGGAACTGAATGACTGATCAGATCAGTCTGTATGACAGAGAAATAGGGGAAGTTATTTTCTTTTTTTTTTTCTTCGTAAAAACTGAATGGCTGTCTTTTTATAGAAGCATGTCCTTCCCGCAAATGTGACTGACAGAATTTGCTGCTATGTAAGACATGGTTGTTTGAGAGGATTGTTGTACGTGCACCTTGCAAGCCACATGCCAACTGAGAAACCTGCTATGTTCAGGCACTAATGTGGTCAGAGGACCAGGAGGATGTGCTCATTCAGTGTGTTTTTGGGGCAAATGCCATGAGGCAGGAATCCCACTGTCCTTTTTACCAGAGCCTATGAGAGAATGCAGGGGGAACACAGCAGCGTAGCCTTCATGGACACAGAGACCTGAAAACTGAAGCCAGTCTTTGTACAAGCACTTCACAGATCCTGTCACCAGCTAATACAGCAACTGACAAAGGCTCAAAATCGTTCACTCTATTTGTATTTATATTTGACATGTAAAAAAGTATGAAAGTAATAAGCCAAGCAGTAACACATCTCAAATCCCCCAAAAAATGCATAAATGCAATCTAAAAAACAAATTTCAGTGAAAAAATTGTGATTACTATTTACCTGGCCATCATATGAGTATAAATCAATACGTCCTGATGGGAAGCCTTTGGCCCAGTTTGTAAAGTAAACTCCTGTTCCATCTGTCCAGAGGAACCTCAGTTCATGATTTATATCATTTAATCCAATCCATGTATCAGTAACAAAATCTTTCATATGGAAGGTGAGAAAAGCTAGAGCAAAAAAAAGGCAAAGAAAGAGAAATACTTTTAGTGAAGGACAATTGAAATGTCTGGCCTCACTGAGATTGGTGACATTAAGTATTTTTTCTGTAATACAGAACACTTTGTTGTTGACAACACAAGCAGGTAGGATGAAAAGGAGGTGACTTTTGAGTTTAATGAACAGGGAACCAGACATATAACTGTGGCTTTGGGCAAAATACTTCAGCTAAGTATGTAACCTGGTACTGGGATGAATCCCAAAAGCATGACAGAAATGCTTTTTATAACATCTCATGACATTTTTGAACCCTAGTCCCACAATTGACTTAGAAATATACAGCTGTGTAGAGCACATACATTTTTGATAATCCCCCCAGAGTGGTTACCCCCCAACGGCTTCAGACAGCACCACTGAGCACCTACCACTTGTGCATCCGCATCTGTACAAGTGGTGCTGTTACAGAACCGCCCATGTTTCCTCTCTCCCTGCAACACCTAGGCAATAGTCTGCATTGTCTTAGCAGGGAGCAGAATGCACAAATGACCTGCCTAAAATGAGTCTCAACAGAACTACCCATCACAAGCAAATCAATTACCATAGCTTTGCACAGTCCATGAAGGTGCTTGTGTGTCTTAGCGAGCGTGGCTATCTCAAAAATAGAGCAGGCTAGGTGAGCAGGCATTCATCAACCCACTAATCCACAATATATCAAACACTGTGATAACATAAACATATCATGGCTTTTGCCAACTGCTACAGTCATTATTATGAGCTTTCTTTTCTCTGCAAACAATGGATGAATTTCTGTCTGCTCTATCAACCATTCACTTTCCTTTAGTCTTTTAAAATGAATGCAACTTACACTTCTAGGAATGAAACCTGTAGATTTCTTTGCCAAATGTTTAGCATTGCTGTCCTACCAGAAACCATAACAGGAACTCAAGCCTTTATGCCTACACCGCCAGCAATAACAGTAGTTTTGTGCTAATAGCTTTATTGCTCATTTCTCTTTTACCTAGAATTCAAGCCCTGTGCATGAACCACCTGAAATCTGTACTGCAGAAATTATGTTGCATAAGAATTTAACTATGTTTGAAAAGTGAAAGTTTGATTCTTCATCTGTGGAAATGTGGAAAACATAAGTAGTTCTAAGTTCACGTCATCTCCCCCAGTCAGGGATGCAGCTCTTGTGTTCATTAAAAATAAGGTCCTCTAGTGAAAAGAACGGTAAATCTATGTGGTGAATTGTGGGTAGGCGTAGGAGCAGTCAAACCTCTGCCCCAAGCTGCCCAGAGACAGCAAGTTCTGATCCTAAAGGTGTTCTGCTTCAGTTAATAGGAAAGCCATGCAGTGAGTTAATGCCACCTAGTGAAACTACATCATTTGGAATGGCACTTGCTGGGTCCAGCTGGCATCCTGTGTAAGCAGAAAAAGCTCTGCTTTGGCTGCCAGGAAAATATACATGTGTGTATCTCTATCTAACCCAACATTAAAATTTTGTAGATTTAGGTGAAGAGTTAACTGTAAATTTCAAAAAATTATATGTTTTGGAACAAAAATCAGATGTGCAATCATTATTCAAACCTTGTCTATATTCACACAAATACAACAGCCATCCTGTAAAGATTAAATGTCATCTCATCTAATGCTACAAAACTATAAACAGTACCTTGCACTTGTTCATTAGGGATAGTGGCCAGGTTTCCTCCTAAATTCATGCAAGCTGTTCGTGCAGCATGCCAAGTGACACGTTCATCTTCTGTAGATCCAAATATTTTGTAACACTAAAACATGAACAAATTCTCTATATATTATCTTTACTCCAATACCCCTCACAGATTGATAACCACTGCTTTAAGCAAATCAGGATGGAGAAAAGATAGTAAAATAATGCATTTATTTGAACAAAACCACATTCAGCTTAAAATGAGCTTTTTATGCTGGTCTTTGTTCTATATAAAATTGAATGTCTCAAGAAAGTGTTCTGCTCAACAAAACACATACTAGATTTTATCTGAAATCTCTAGAAAGTAAGTAAAACCTGACTTTTTATAGACAGTCAGCTAACAGTGGTAAGTTATGCGTGACTGATATCAGTTTGCGTGTTTATTTATTTGACTCTACAAAGCATACCACATTAGTAAAGTTAAAGAAGACAAAATGCATTCAGTACCAAAAAAGGATTATGGTTTGGTTAAAAACCATCAAGATTGAAGCACCAACGCTTCAGAAACTCTGTCTAAACTCTTTAGGAAATGCATCTCAAGAGGTTTGCAGAGATGACTACAGAATAACTTTCGTCAACTGCAACTGAATATGCTCATCTGCCACTTCATTAGAAGCATCAAAAAAGCACCCTTTCTGCAAAACAGTGGATGGGCAAACAAACAAAAGCATGCAGGCATCAACCAGCTCTCTGCAAAAAAAAAAAAATTATTATTTTACTTTAATACAAAACAATACTATTAAATAATTCCTTTGTTTTCTATTTAATGTTTTGCCAAACATCCAACTTGTGCTGTATTTGTTATGGTACCTTATTACGAAAGGAAAGCCAAGTTGGATGACATCCTCTTGGAGTTGAAAATGTTGTTGGAGGAACAGTTGAATTAATGGAACTGTTGTGCCTTTCACATATGTAGGGATTTGGATAACCACAGTTTATATCATTCCAAAATCCTGAATGTAAGACAAATGGGAAACGGTACGACACCACATCCAGAGCTGGTTAAATGGAAATCAGTTTCACTCATTCTTACACAAAGTGCTTTTAGTTGAAAAGATAAGAGTAAATCCTCAGAGTCTCTCAATTTATTATCCACTTCTAGGTTAAATATGTCACTTAATACACACTGTAATTACAGAATGTTAAAAGCAGTGTAAAACCAGGAACTAGAAATATCAATTTTATAGTGGCACATTAGGCCGATTTTAATAAAAAATATAAAACAGTTGCATAGCAATCACAACCACAGACCTTTATCCAAGGTTCCCCATGCTAAGCTTAAGCACAAAATATATAGCACAAAATTACTAAGTCCTGAATGTAATACTATGGTCTACTTCTACTACTTCTACACTATTTTGTAAAAGAACTAAAAAAAGGGGGGGAAGGGGTGGCTCAGAATAAAAAAAAAATAGTTGTGACACAAACACACAAATAATGAAATTCAGGAACAAGCATACAAAACTCACCTAGATTCTTATACATAACTACGCAGTTTTCATCATTATTTGCAAAGTTAGGTTCATGTGGTGCCCATGCCAAATAATTCACTGGAGTGCCATCCATCCAGCTTAAGAAAAACAATCCAACAAAACACTTCTTTAACATATAAATAGGATTGCTTTCATGATACAAAAAATATTTTTGCAATATGTTTAATACAGCCACTCATAGTTTAAGGTGTACAAGGTTTTTTGACCAATTTGCCTCTTTGCTAATTGCACTAAACTTCTCTGCTTTCCCCCAAATCATGCATTCTCTGTGTCTATTACAGAGATAAGAGATTTTATTCGTAACACTGGTAAAATGTTTGATCTTTCCCCCATGCAGAGGAAAACAGCATGACAAACCACCTATAAGGAAATTCCTGTGACAATGTGCCTTACCATAAGGTAAAATACAAACATCGAAAAAGTTGTATATCCATGTAGGTTAAACAATAAAGAATAAAATCATAACCAAGAACCAAACCCTTATTAGGAGACATATTCCTATTGGACTGCAAGTGACAGGTTCGCTCTTCATGCACATAAGATACTGCACTTAAAGCATATTCATCTTAGGGTCCCTACAAAAACAATGGAATGGCAGAGACACCTCATTTTCAGAAGGTGATCTGGCCCACATAATATCCTAACTATCATCTGTAAGGTCCTCATTGTCACTGTGGACTATAAGGAGATCCAAGAACTACTAGGCATCCATCCAGGCACTTCAAGACCTAGACTGAACTGAATCCAGGCCTAAATTAACATCACATGTAAAAATCAATATGGTGCTGCATACTGATATTCAGAAAACCTTGCAGAAAATCTGATTATCCTTACAGTGCACCTGAAGATATAATGAATCATAGAATACTAGAATCATAGAATACCAGGTTGGAAGGGACGTCAAGGATCATCCGGCCCAACCAGATGGTGATAATAATAATGGCAACAGCTACCTTTGTTCTACAAAAAGAAAATAGGTTGCATTTTCCCATTTATTACAGTCTGTTCCCAAGAGTTAAGGAGAGGGAAAAGAATGTTTTTACCTACCAAAAATCTTATCTATTTTGAGCTAGGGCATCTATTTATATTTTCAATATAAATCATAGAAGAAAGGAAACTAGAATTCCTGAATAAAAATTCAAAATACATAATCTGCAGTGTATTTTTTCTGCTAGCTTTGGGTGAATTCTATTTAGGAAACATGTAGCATTTCTCCTGGATAACCTGGAGCTAAATTATCATGGAATTAAACCACTTGAGAATACAACCATGTTTAAATTAAGACTCAATACTAGGTATGTTCTTTGAAAATCTAGGCCCTGATGAGTTAACTTGTTTGGTCCCACAGACTACAAAATCTTAAAAGAAACAGTAAAGCAGAACTTTCAAAATCTAACAGACCTGATGTAAACTTTATAAAAAACAAGTTAATGCTTTTATATTGTTAAACAATACATCAAGTTTTAGGGTTTATAGATCTACTCTAGCTTCCAGTGGTGTCAAGGAGAAATTCCATTTACTTGAAAAGGACTTGGTCTTCTACAAAGAAAAAAAATTCATCAGTATCAACAGGAAATACTTTTTAAAAACTCCTTATATTAGCTATATTTTATTGGAATATGGACAAGGCAGACAACAGCTGAGGGCAAAACTCAAATCAAGCTTTTTTCCTGCTATAATCAAACATAGAATAACAGTAGTATTAGTAGGGTGAGAATGCCTAACAACAGAAATGGGACTCAAAAAGTGGACTAAATATAATGGCACATTGTGGTATATTTACTACAGAATACATTTTGACAACCTTCATAATCAAACACTATGCATGAAAGTCCCACAGAATTCAGAGGAAAAGCATTGTCATTTGCTTTGACAGGCCACAATTTCATTCAAGCACTTCATTAATTTTGTTGCACTCAGTAGATTTCTTTATTTTAAAGCATGATGCAAGCTCAATAGTTTTAGTTGACCTACCTTGTCCTTTGGTCAACACTTAGTTGTAAACCAATGAAATATGAATCCTCCTTGCCATTTTTCAAGATCTAGGATATAAAGATTAAAATCATATAAATTTCCTCTTTTTATCACAGAAATCTACTATGTTAAAAATGAGTAATATACATCTGACTGACAGAGGATATGAAATGCTATATTCTCTAGCTACAACATTTAAGTTAAAGCAGCGCACAGCTGCCAGTCCACAGTCAACTTCACCATTGGCCAAAAGGTTTGGTCACTTTATCCACACTTCTCAAAGTCTTACTTCAAAGTCACTGAAATCAGCACATCTTGCGCACTCTCTGCAGTGGACATCATCTGACAAATTTCTTGAAAGGGACAAGCTTTCCTGCAATTTGGATATAAATTGATACAAACCCTCGTGTCACCTCACTGCCACGCTTCAGCCAGCTCCTAAGTTTTACGTAGTTCAAATCTGACTTTTAAGCACATTCCTGATTAAAAGAAGTTGGCCTCAAGACAGTATAAACAGGCAACCAACACCAACCACCTAGGAAGTATCATGGAGTCATAGAATACAAAGTTGGAAGGGACCTCAAAGATCATCTGGTCCAACCTTTCTTGGCAAAAGTGTGGTCTAGAGAAAATGGCCTTGCACCCTGTCCAGCTGAATCTTAAAAGTGTCCAATGTTGGGGAATACACCACTTCCCTGGGGAGATGATTCCAATGTCTGATTGTTCTCACTGTCAAAAATTTTCCTCATGTCCAGTCAGATCTCTCCAGGAGTAACTTGGACCCATAACCCCTTGTCTCTTTCCATGTGACTCCTTGTAGCAAAAGGAGTCTCCATCTTCTTGTGGCCAGTAGGTTGAAGGAGGTCATTCTCCCCCTCTACTCTGCACTGGTGAGGCCACAACTGGAATACTGTGTCCAGTTCTGGCCTCCCCAGTTCAAGAGGGACAGGGAACTGCTGGAGCGAATCCAGTGAAGGGCGACTAAAATGATTAAGGGATTGGAGCATCTCCCTTATGAGGAAAGGCTGAGAGAGCTGGGACTCTTTAGCCTGGAGAAGAGAAGGCTGAGGGGAGACCTTATTATGGCGTACAAGTATCTAAAGGGTGGGTTGAAGGAGGATGGAGCCAGGCTCTTTTCAGTGGTTCACAGTGACAGGACGAGGGGCAATGGGCACAAGTTAGAACAGAGGAAGTTCCGTTCAAATACACGGAAACAGTTCTTTACGGTGAGGGTGACAGAGCACTGGCACAGGCTGCCCAGGGAGGTTGTGGAGTCCCCTCCTCTGGAGATTTTCAAGACCCGCCTGGATGCAGTCCTGAGTAATGTGCTCTGGGCAATCCTGCTTTAGCAGGGGAGTTGGACTAGATGATCTCTAGAGGTCCTTTCCAACTATGAAACTCCGTGATTCTTTGTAGCCACCTTTCAAATACTAGAACATGGTGATAAGGTCTCCCCTTTAAAAGCTCTTTCTAGTGGCATAATCCATATTCTTCCTGCATAATTACATTCTCTCCACAAGGAGAATGAGGCAAAGGGGTAAACTTGAGGAATCAAAAGAGGCTACCAGGTAGACTACGTCCCAGGTACACAGACAAAATCAAAAGCCAATGTTCCGAGTGTTGCATGTAAGCCAATATCTGTTTTGATCCACTACTTAAGACATCTTGAGTTTATCTGTTGATAAACTTTACTTTCAGTTAACTCACCTGCCTTACAGAATTTTTGCTATTTTAGCTTCTTGCTAAAATGAAGCCACAGATCAATTAAAAGTAAGCATTAAGATTTACCTTAGCACATTACCAGTTGCAGCTAAATGTAATGTGGTGTAACTGTCACATTGAATAGGAAAAGCAGATAACGATCTGTTTAATGCTTACTGTGTTTATTTCTATACAAAACACTGAACCAAAATTGTCCTCGTCTCAGCTATGAAACCATCTAAAAAAGACTTGAGTTTGTTCTTCATATTAATCTGGCTTAACGCTACTGCACTTTTACTTTCATAAAACTTGTAGGGAGAATACCAGCGTGAAAAGGATTTGTGCCCATGCTCACTTGTTTTGGATGATTTATTGCATAGCATTAATGATTTTTCTTACATATCGCCAGAGGTACTTTCTTTCACTTTCACTCTCAATGATGGCAAGGTCTCCAAAATTCCTTTTGCAGAACTCCCGACCTTTTTCCATAGGAACACTCTCTGTGCTGAAGTAATATTGTTTGTCTTCATGTATAATCCATCCATCCTCAGTTGTCTTGTATTCTGTAAAATAAATGGTAAGCTGACCATATTTTTCCTGAGATACAAGACATTCTCATTGGTCAAATTTTTAAAATGCTTTTAGACATACACACACACAAATAGTAATAGCAACAACACTTACCGGGTGCAGGAGATTCTGTTGGTTCAGGCTTTACACTTGCCCCTGTAAGAAAAAGATATTTATTATGATTGTACACTTTCTGCTGTCAGAGAATAATATTTACTATGATTCATGGGCAAGTTCTTCTATTAACATTGAACTTTATGGTTAGCAATGGATTTAACACCAAAACCTAGAAGGAACTAAATAGCCTAAATCTCTTATTTTTGGTACACTATTCAATTTTAAATACATATTCTTGTTCCCTGAGGCTCTAAATATAAGAGATTCTTAATTTGCAAGGTATTATAAAATACCTTGAAATTTACCTGAATTAAGTCTTATTTTTGGTATTTGCTGTATGCAGAAAACCTTATGTCTAAAAGCATTAACTCTATTAAGACAGTCCTTTATCGCACTCTCCCTCCTTTTCCCCGGTCACTTAAACATGAATTGTGGCTTAAACCAGAGGCAGCAGGAACGCAGGCTGGGTTATCTTTTTCTGTGGTGCACTTGCTACTACACAGTGAGGTTCTTTCCATCTTTATCTGGTTGAGAAGAGCTTCTATCTGGATCCTAAAAATTTCCCTAGATAAAATCTCACTGGAAGAGATCCCAAGAAATTAACTGGTCCTTTCTGAAAAGAAGACTTCAGGCTAAAGAATGCCCCTATTTATTTTTGCTATGGCATCATGGAGATGGTATCCTGGATGCCATCATCAGTGTTTCAAGAAAACAGTTTCTAATACAGGAGATCTCTGTCTTTATAGGTTTACAAATTTATTTTGTGCCAAAATGTAATCTCACAGATACTGGCATTTAACAAAAAATTCTCTGCCTAAGAAATTCTTTTGCCAATGTAAAGCAGAGCTGGTACTTTATTGTCAATAATCTAATGCAGCATCTTTATTTTGCTCCCCTCCCGTCATAAGGAAGTGGTAAAATGTTTAAATGAGGACTTTCTAAAATACTCAAACTTAGGTAGATACACTGCTTCCGGAACTCAAGATTTCCCTAAATTACAAATTTTGTTTTGATGTCTTCAGAAAATAAAAAGCATCCAGACTCGGATCTTAAGAGAATTTAGCAAGAAACCAACATATGAATTTAAAGCCTGGTCAAAGCAAAACAAAGTATCTTGAAACCAGGCTCCATATTGCAACTACAGATTCAATTAACTAACAAAACAGTACCTGAGCCAAGTAAAGGAGGGAGTTTTCACACATAAAAATTCAAATATGTGAACTGATTTGCAAACTACTTTCTAATAACTTGAAACTCAACTCAGAAAAAAGATGCCAAAATAGGCTTTGCTGGAGAAGGCATGTACTTCTTTAAGAGAAAAGTCAAAAGCAAATGTGAATATTCAAAGTAACATTTCCTATTTTTCAAGTATCACATTTCCCCTTCTGAAATCAATAATCACCAAAGGCTCTTTATCTTTAAATGCATAGAAGACATGAAAATCCTTATACCACTTTGATATTTCACATTCCACTGGGAACCATTCTGACAAACAGGTTTTGACATTTTTTATTTCTTAAAGTTAAGGAAAAAATCAACTGACAATCTTTTCTTGTTATACTAATACACAGGAATAAGAAATACCTTTTCTTATCTGGCAAATCCATCCATATAGGTAATCACAGTGTCTGTCATTCCAAAGCATACTGGAATCGCCACTGATCTCTGCACAAAGTTCAATTCCTTGATAATTATTGGGTTCTCCAAAGCCCCAGTTTTCATACCTCACCTATAAAAGAAAAGGTTTTGTGAAGATTCTGTTATATAGAAAGAAAATAACAGAGAGAGGGAGAATACTTCAAACCACAGGCCTGCAATTTGTTCTTACTGTCAGTTTAAAAACTTAGATAAGAAGAAACCAGAAACTGTGATCCCTGTGCAAAAGCTGACATTTAAAACTTTTTTTCAGATTGCAACTGGACTGCAGTTTAGATAACAGTTATTTCTGATCACACTTGGAAGAATACTGACATTTTTATAGGACCTAAATTCTGTAAAATTCATCTTATAACAATGATGGGGAATGTTACATTGGTATTAAATTAAGTAAATATCCTCTATGAGTAAAATAGTAGGACATTATTGAGACACAACAGAAATGTTGGCATTTTTCTCAGAAAAATATTACTGCTCTTCTAATTTTCCTGTAAAAATTCCAATTTCAGTTTTCTGTATGGTAAACTTCCATCACTATATTTTGACCAACATTGCATGAAATACACCCACATCTCCAAAGCCACTTTTGTTTCTGCAGTTTTATATCTTAGTCTAAAGTACAGTGAAGTCACACTGGCACAAAACAACTGCCATCCACTTCATGGAACGTAGGCCATTTCAGATAAAGATCTAATCACCAAAGAACAGAAATACTAAAGATGGACTATTTTACTCAAAAAATCCTTGCATTTATAAGAACATCCTTTTAGTCAACATGAATTTAATTTTCTTGTTGATTCAATGCCAATTTTTTAATCAAAAATCAGTATATTTAAGCCAAAAAAATCAAGCCATGAAACTGCTATTCATAAGCTCTCCTAAAGAGAGCATGACACGGTAGAAGGCTATGAGTAAGCATAAAAATACACAGAAACACATACACCACACACTCTTGGGAAGCACAGGGAATGCAAAATAACAGCTGTGGAAAATTAAATCACTCACTGGGGATCCATCACTCCAAACAAAGCCATCATCAGGATTCAAGTAATATAAGCCCATCCAGAAATGCTGGTGGTAATAGCCATTGTTCCTAAAAAAAAATCCAAAAATAACAAATGTCCCATTTATAAGAACTTTAAACATAAAACCAAAACTGATAAGGGCATTACAATATTTTTAATAATCTATCATTCACAACAGTCAATAAGCTTCTTTAAAAATAATCCTTAAAGCTGTCAGAAACAATAACAACCAGGGTGGAAATTAATTAATATCCAACCACTTCTAGCTGTTATCACTATACATTAACTCAGATAGATTGAAACACTGACCAAGAAAACATCCAGATCCAATTCAACTCCTGAAAATAAGGTGGCTTAATACTTTTGTATAAAGGTTCAATAGCTACTGTTGCTCCATTTATCAAGTTTCCTTTTTCTCTGCAAAGGCACTTACAGTTTCCAAACACAAAGTTACTTGCTGCAGTTGAATCACATTTGAAAAATAGCACCTTAAACTAATTCTTCTCTGCAAGCAGACATACTTATACTGATTTATCTGAATTTAATGAGTCAATTTTTGGTAATGCAGAGCTGAGACTTCTTCCTTACTATAAATACGCAGCTGGGATTCTAGTACGGTTATAGCATTTTGCAAGGCTGCCACGTTTCAGTCTTGCTTCTAGTTAGACAAGGATATACAAGTTCCTTGAGCCCTGTCTATTCAGGTCATATTTCAAGTGTTACCTTTTTAAGCGTATTTGATCTCATTCAGAAATCTCACACCTGCTTTTGAGAGTGCAGGGAGTTACTAGCCTTATTTATATACCCTGTGTAGGAAACAATGAATCCAAAGTTGCTTCTGCTTTCTGATTAGTTCATAAAAATGACAACCGACACATTGACCAGATTTATATCATGACTTGCTACCCTACTTGTACATTTGCTTATGTGAAAACAACTGGCATCTGTGGTAATTTTACAATATCCCCAAATCCACAGCAAGTATTTTTACATCAGATCATAAACGTTGCCTCAACTAGACATCATGTCAATCTTATTTTAGCATTAGCTTCTGGGGTGATTGCCACTAGTCATATAGCTCCCACTATTTCATCCGCTCTGCTTTTTTGCTGTATTTGATACATTAATCCAGACTGGCTTATACTGAAGCAAAAACATACACATAAAATGAAATACTTCAGAAAGACCAAAAGGTTAATTAAAGTGAATGGATGACCACACTACAGATACTTACGCAATAGAATGCCATATCACATACTGTTCTTCTTTACCATTAATGGAGGCTAGATCTCCTCCTATAGCTCGACAAAACTCTTGAGAATCAAGCCACGTTTTCTTTTGCTCTCCTCTTGAAAAAGGCTGAAGAGAGCATTTTGCAATCAGACAGACCATATAGATCACAAGATCAAAAAACATCAGCTACCCAAAAGCAATTCATTTACAATTCAGTTTTTCTGTGGGGATTACAGAAACTTTGAATATAGGGTTTATGAGTGTTCACCTTTGTGAAACACAGGCTTCTTATGAGTGTCTTTAAGCCAAATCAGCAAACTGCATTGCTGACAGGAGTATCTGCTGCAAGACAACAACTGGGACAAAGGCACTTTTAATCCAAAAAGAATGCGAAATTCAGTCTTAAAAGAATGGGAAAAGATCAGAATATCAGGCTTAAAGATCAGACTTTAACAGAATAAACAAACCCATGAGCATTTCAATAGAAAGGAACAAGACCTCTACCTATAATCTGTAATTAAGCTTATGAAACAGTAAGACATACGTATACCAATTTTTATTGCATGTATGTGCAGCAAATAGAAACTACCTTTATGAAGAAATAAGCAACATACTTACTTTGAAACAGAAGCTAATACGATTGTTTGAGTCCCAACCTTCTGGACACCGGGGAACAGGAGTTGTTGTGGGAACTGGTGGAAGCGTCACTCCCTCTGCCCACACTTTGCATAGGAACTTTGCCTTTTCTTCACATTTTATTACATCCCATAATCCACCTGAAATTCCAGTCCTCATGGCAACACAGCCTGGCTTTCTTCCTGGTTGTAAACAGGAAAGCACAAAAGCAGCAGTTAGGGGGTCATGAGAATGTAGAAAACTTCATATTCTATCCTGATGGAAATTAAGTCTTTGTACAGAGTCAAAAATTTTTCTAATATTAAAGCAGGTCCAGAGGAAAGCCACAAAAATCATAAGAGGGCTAGAACACCCCTCCTGTAAAGAATGGTTGACAGAGCTGGGGTTGTTCAGGCTGGAGAAGAGAAGGTTCCAGGGACACCTTATCACAGCCTTTCAATATGTAACAGGGGCCTAAAAGAAAGATGGAGAGAGACTTTTTACCAGGGCCTGTAGTGACAGAACAAGGGGCAATGGTTTTAAAATGAAAGACAGTAGATTTAGATTGGACATAATGAAAAAAAATTTTATGATTAAGTTGATGAGACAGTGGAACAGGTTGCCCAGAGAAGCTGTGGATCCCCATCATTAGAAGTGTTCAAGGTCATGTTAGATGGGGCTTTGAGCCACCTGGTCTAATGCAAGATGTCCCTGACCATAGCAAAGGGGGCATGACTAGATGATCTGTAAAAGTTCCTTCCAACAAAATCATTCTGTGATTCTATGATTCTAATTCATGAAGAAAAAACAAACAAACAAGCAAAAAGATCTGTGGTTCATTGATATCCATGATAGTGAATTGTGCCTCACATCAAATCACCTCTAGTGCCTGACTCTAGCAACATCATAATCCTGTGATCCAACAAACTCTCCGCTGAAATGGAAAAAGATGCAAATCAGAAACCTGATCTCAATTTAAAGTTTCTTCCCAGGCTCATGTTAAAACTCACTTCCGCACTAAGCAGGAAGTTAGCAACAGCACCGCAAGCTTCAGAAACCAGACAGATATATTTGAGAGCAATTAGTCATTATACCATCAAGCGAGGGCTAAGGAATGAAGTAAAAAAATTCAAGTAGTGAGTGATGTATTTTGGGCACTGGACTCATTAAACAGTATAGAGCCATACCTACCAGGCATTTTGGAATTCCAGTGCGTAAATAAGACAGATTCACCATTAGCCCACTTGAACATTCCCTTTTCTTCTACATCTGAAAGTCCAATCCAAAAGTATCTTTCTGTTCTCAGCCCAACCAGGCTAGTCAGATAGGCTTGTTCGTATCTGTTCAAAGGAACACAAACATTAAATTAATACTGTTAAATTTATTTTAAAAAGTTGTAAAAGGCTTATTTTCTCAGAATTACTGCTATACCTTCTTGAAAGTGTAGCTTGGATGGATTTAGTTGAACATAGCACAAAACAAAACATTGCATAATAGATATTTTGTAAGCTTGAATATCACAGTATTTTGCCTTCTCTATAAAGAAATTGAGATAATCACAGACTGACATGAAATTCATGGGAAAGAAGAAACCTGACATGACTTTTGTGTTAAACCAGCAGGGTTTTTTGAGAGTTTCTAGTACCCTTGTATTTTAATGACTTTTTGTTTCAAACAAATCCACATTTGGAAAAGGAATCTCAGCATTATTGAAGAAATATACAAAAAAGAGGCTAGAGTAGTATGATACTAAATTATCAAACTAAGGAACAGTACAAATTAGATCAAATGTTCATGCAGGAAAAGTTATGTTTTGGAAACAAAACTATGTAGAGGTAAAGCCTGTCATAGTTCATTATGGTGTTTAAACAAACAGCTCTTAAGAAATCAAGGCAATTAAAATAAGTCTCCCCTTAAGTAGGTATAGTTTGAAGACCACATTAGCGTTACATCATTTTTATTAAAGCTGCAATGCTACCTACATTTCATGGAATCACAGAATTTTCAGAGTTGGAAGGGACCTCTAGAGATCATCTAGTCCAACTCCCCTGCTAAAGCAGAATTGCCCAGAGCACATTACTCAGGACTGCATCCAGGCGGGTCTTGAAAATCTCCAGAGGAGGGGACTCCACAACCTCCCTGGGCAGCCTGTGCCAGTGCTCTGTCACCCTCACTGTAAAGAAGTTTTTCCGTGTATTTGAACGGAACTTATGTTCCAACTTGTACCTGTTGCCCCTTGTCCTGTCACTGTGAACCACTGAAAAGAGCCTGGCGCCATCCTCCTTCAACCCACCCTTTAGATACTTGTACGCCATAATAAGGTCTCCCCTCAGCCTTCTCTTCTCCAGGCTAAAGAGTCCCAGCTCTCTCAGCCTTTCCTCATAAGGCAGATGCTCCAAGCCCTCAATCGTCTTAGTTGCCCTTCGCTGGACTCTCTCCCGTAGTTCCCTGTCCCTCTTGAACTGGGGAGGCCAGAACTGGACACAGTATTCCAGTTGTGGCCTCACCAGTGCAGAGTAGAGGGGGAGAATGACCTCCTTCGACCTACTGGCCACACTCTCCCCTATGCACCCAGGATTCCATTGGCCTTCCTGGTGACAAGGGCACATTGCTGGCTCATGGATAATTCACTGTCTACCAGGACCCTCAGATCCTTCCCCTCAGAACTAATTCCCAGCAGGTCCATTCCTAACCTATATTGGTACCGAGCATTCTTCCTCCCCAGGTGCAGGACCCTGCACTTGCTCTTGTTGAACCTTATTAGGTTCTTCTCTGCCCAGCTCTCCAGCCTGTCCAGGTCATGCTGGATGGCAGCACGGCCCTCTGGGGTGTCAGCCACCCCACCCAGTTTGGTATCATCAGCGAACTTGCTGCGGATACACTCTGTCCCCTCATCAAGGTCATTAATGAATATATTGAACAAGATTGGACCAAGTATTGACCCCTGGGGACTCCACTGGTTACAGGCCTCCAACTTAACACTGCTCCATTAATCACAACCCTCTGAGTTCTGTCACACAGCCAGCTCTCAATCCACCTTGCTGTCTCCTCATCTAGCCCACACTTCCTCAGCTTCCCAATGAGGATGTTATGGGAGACAGTGTCAAAAGCCTTGCTGAAGTCAAGGTAGATGACATCTACTGCTCTCCCCTCATCCAGCTAACCAGTTATAATATCATAGAAGGCTATCAGATTGGTCAAGCATGATTTAGAGCTACCATCCGTGACAGCTAGAGCTTTCACACTAGAACACATCTATGTAGATTATATAGAAACAAATAAGAGAAAGTGTAAATCAACAAGTCAACTGCAAGCAAAATAAGCTTTGTTTCTTAAGCCTAACTTTCATTTTCCTAAAATTCCACATTCAATAATGTGTACCAGTTGATCAAAAATTTAGCACACACTGAACCCTGGGTGAATTGTGATGGATTTTCAGGTACCAAGCACTTCTACCACCATTTGGTTTCTTATTTATATTTTTTAAAAGTAGCTCAATTATGAGAAGACCGGATAGGTGAAAATGATATCCTTTTGCTAACTTGAACTACCTTTTGAAAAGAATTCAGAGCCATATCTCTTCATTTAATAATCAAAATTGGATTCTGCATCCTTCACTCAAGTAAAACCCATCTTCAAGCCACTACAGTTAAGGGATTGACATAATCATCTATATCACTAGTGATTTCATAGCCATCGCCTATTTTTACTATAAACTGAATTCCTGGATTTGAATACACATGCAAAAACTGTGAGAAGCTCTGTATCTAAAGATAGCTGTCCTCTCTCAAACATTTTTGTCCAGATCAGAATCTTTGTTTTAATATTCAGATGATGCTAAAGGTGAGATGTTAATTCCTCACGTGATCCTGTCATGCTAGTAGACTTTTACATACCTGTCTTCAATAGTTGCTAAAAAGGCCTGATGCCTTCCACAGGTTTGATTTGCTTGAGAAAATGATACAAATGTATTCCCAATGAAGTAGCAATAAAAACCGTGTCTTTTCCAACCCTGTCAAAATAAACATTATGTGATCACATACATTCCAGCTTTTCAAAACTTTTAAATAAAAAAAAAAAGAAAAGAAAATAACAACAAAACAAAACTTATATATACCACTGCCAGCTAACCATTAGACAAAGGAAAACTGAACTGAAAAAGCCAGACTGGAAACAGGCAGGATCACAGCTTTTTATTGTTTCATAAAACAATTTTTCACATTTACTGAATTTTTAATCAGGGCATTACACTTATGAAGGCATGAGAGGCTATGCTGTGCACCTTTAGTGCCCAGTATGGGATTATAACTAACACATAGGCACTGTGCAATCATGAGAATGCTCTTGAGAAGCAAATTTCATCTTGGCTTTTCAGAAAGGAAATGACACCTCAAACAGGTTTTTTTATTATTAACTAATATTAACACTGTCTTCTAATGTTTTGTCGTTCAAATGTCATTAATTCAGGAATATGCTTACAGAGGAAGAGTTTGCTGTGACCAGCCATAATTGATGCAAATTTTCTTCTGATGGTTTTCAATTTCTCACCTATGAGAGAATTTTTCTATGAGCATGCACTTAGTTGTCTAGGCGAGGATAACATCCATAAGCATTAGGATCCCTCTATCTTCTCCAACAGTTGAATATTTGTAAGGTTCCCAGGTACTCTTTTACAAATACTGGGAATAGACATCAAAGTCTTCCTCTGTAGCAGTGTAAAGCAGACTTCAGAGAAAAGGCATTTTCTTCATGGAAGACAGTAAGATTCCCTATTACATAAAAAATTACAGTAGGTTTTTTGGAATGACTGAGTGTTATATTACCAGAAGGCGAGTATTACCAAATAAACAACAGATCCACTGGCAGTTCAGAAGGAGCCCTATCAATTCATTTTGCTCAGGCACTCATACCAAATTCTTCATAGAGACCACTACCAGAGACCACGGCAAAGCCTTGCGAATAGCATGTAGACAAGCACACCCTTCCTGCTGTGAATAATTTGGAAGAAAAACATAGGCAGAGCTGAAGAGCAAGTGCTGGTACAGGCAAATTCCTTAGGAAGGCATGAATGCCAATCAAGGAAAAATGGCCTGCTGCAGGGACTACAGATTTGAGTTTGGGTTTAAGTTCTGGAAAAAGAAAGGGAGCATCAAGCACCAAAGGACAGACAAGCCTAGATTTATTAATAGGTATCACCTATTCCATCTGCCATAAAAATGAGGCGGCCAACTGTTCTGACAATGACAATACAGGACCCATTTTTCCTGTTTTTTCTGTCACCTAGGTGGCATTTTCTTCTCTTAATCATTCCTAGCAGCCTATTCAGATCAGATAGCTTTTTCTTCACTTACTCTCTGGCAGCCCACGTCAATAGTTTCCTCTTCTGTAGAAGCTTCTGCCATGGGTTTCCTTTTACAGATGTAGCCGATTTTCTTTTCACAAGAATGGTCTGCCCAAAATCCATCCTGAACATAAGAACAGAACATCACAGTCAAGGGGAATTTAGTCTTCAAAAAAGGTGCTTTATGCTTTTAAGTATTTAATTAATTCTTTTCTAGCTTTAAAAGAAGCAAAACCTACATCCAAAATCAGCACTTCATTCCAAGCTCACTTGTACTGGGGCTGATTCACCACTGACTTACACCTTTGATTATCTACTCTTCTGAAAAGTGAACCCTTGGAGGTGATAGCAATACACCATCTTTACCAAAGACTACTCATTTATGTCACCTCTCCCCACAGAAATCCGGTGGCAACAGAAAAAAAAAAAACAAAACAAAAAACCAGAAGACTACATTCCTTAGTCAATACTTTTATAAAACCTTGAAGATGCAAAAAGTTCCTTGTCAAAGTTAGAATTAACACTGTTACTCCTCATACTACAGATTCTCAGAAGAAACAATCACATTCAGTGGGAGCTGTACTGAAAGTAAGAAACCTCACATCATGTTCCTGTTTTGGTTCAACAGATAAACTAAGGTATTAGCAGAGGAAGAGAAACTCCCTGTGCAAAGCACTCTCACCTGTGCCTTAAAGCCTCAACTTTTGTAAAAGGAAAATCATAGCAGTTGGTGGCAATTTCTTTCTCACCCCCCTTCATGGCAATACACAGTCCCTTGTGTTACGATACACAGAGTCCCCAGGCACCTGAACAACCCCGCTTCCAGCCAAAACTCTCCCAAAGCTCAACACTACTGCCTACAACAAAGAACCCTAGGATGTTCAGCTGGTGCTTGTATCTTCTCTGTCCTATGCTGACTGCAAGGCAAGCCCATTGGTGGCTGTCTCATCATCTCCTGCCATTTCTTTCTCAGTCTCACTAGGCTGGCAGGAGCTTCAAATCACCACCCAAAACTCTGACCTTCTCAATCTGGAAGAAATCAGCACAACTTTCATAACCTGACTTCTTCAACACAGGAAAACTTACTCTGAAGCTTTGGCTTTCTAGTTGCAGGAAGATCCTTTGCTGTTTTACCATAACTGTGTCTTCACTGGAAAATTCATACAGTAATTTCTGCAGACTTCCTACCATGTCTTATGAGCTGCCTTTTGCAAATATCTCTCTGTTCTCCTACTTCCTCATTAACTAAACCCAAACACTTCTTTTAAAAAGAAGGTGGTGTCATAAGCAAGGGCAGGTTTTGTTCCATAAAAACAAATGATGGATTCAGATGACTTCAGCCAAGGAGTGAACAACCCAAAATAATTTGCAATGGAATCATACGTACTTAGGTAGACAAACCTCAACAAAAACCAGCAGAAGTCAAATTATAATTACGCTTTGTTTGGTCAGTTGATGGCTGATTCCAAGAGGCAGTGTAACTTCCATAGAATCTAAAGTTATTTTTCCTACTAAGATCGACTATTTAATAGATACATATTTTGGAAGAGTTCAGAAGAACCCACAATACAATTATCTTGCCACAGAAAAGCCACACATATGAAAAGTCTGTACACAGCTAAAATCACAGAATCACAGAATTTTCAGAGTTGGAAGGGACCTCTAGAGATCATCTAGTCCAACTCCCCTGCTAAAGCAGGATTGCCTAGAGCACATTACTCAGGACTGCATCCAGGCGGGTCTTGAAAATCTCCAGGGAAGGGGACTCCACAACCTCCCTGGGCAGCCTGTGCCAGTGCTCTGTCACCCTCACCGTAAAGAAGTTTTTCCGTGTATTTGAACGGAACTTCCTCTGTTCTAACTTGTGCCCATTACCCCTCGTCCTGTCACTGGGAACCATTGACAAGAGCCTGGCTCCATCCTCCTTCAACCCTCCCTTTAGATACTTGTACGCCATAATAAGGTCTCCCCTCAGCCTTCTCTTCTCCAGGCTAAAGAGTCCCAGCTCTCTCAGCCTTTCCTCATAAGGTTGTGTTTTTTTTAAATTTATAGCTCTCACAATAGAAATTACTGACTTTTGAACGCAAGGGAATACCTGGTCTGATGGCAAACATCAACCTCTTGAAATTTAGCCTTGAAAGATGTATTTATCAGTCTGACTTACTACTTGGTATAGAAAGCAAAAGAGTATTCCCATTAAAAAGAATGGTGGAAAAACTAAAGTATTGCATATATCAACAGCTACCCTTTCAAAATGTTAAACTAATTAAAATGAAAAGTAAAAACAACATAATGAAGGAGAAGCTCAAATAAAACCACATCCAAGACCACCAAATTCAATGAAAAATATGCAAAAATCATAACACAATGAACATGCATGTTATAAATTGTCCTTTTTGACAGCATTGTTGCATGCCTTACTCTTATAATTCATTTCTAATTTTCCATTAGCAGTCTGAGGGCACCAATAGATCTAAATGGCCCTGACCATCCTCACCTGGGGCCTCTACCCACCTGCCTGCCTATGGGCCCTGGGCCTCCACTTAAGCTCAGACCTGGGCCTTCAATTCTTGTCCATGCTGTAACAGAAGTACTTGTCTCCGGCTCCAGCCATATCTGTACCTGGGCTATAGGCCTTGTTGATCCAGACCCTGACCTTTGGATCCTGGCTTGATCTTGGACTTGCCTTGTTGCTATGGCCTTGCCCAGCAATCAACAGATTGTGTCTGACCCTGGTTACTCTCTCCAGACCTGATCCTATCTCAGCTACTTGGCTTCGTCTTGGACCTGGCTCATCATCCCAGACACATGCTCCAGTTTGCCACCAGCTGCCTACCCCACCTGCTCTACTCCCTCGCTGGGGACAGTGGGACAGGCTCTGGCGGGACAGGCTCTGTCCCTGTAAGCTGGGCTATTACACTTGGCTTGTGGCTCCTCATTTGTTAGGAAGGAGCTGATCCTTGTTGCTCCCTGGTGCTTCCTTTTTTTTTTTTTTTTTTTTTTCTTCATTATCCTTGAAGGTTAATTATCTGCTGCTACATATATAAGCAGCAGAGAGACCAGCCACACAAAGCAATGGGTATGGAACACTTTTATGACAGTTCACACTCTCTGAGAACCAAAGAAATATTTAGTTAGAAGACCTCAAAACATCCTCTATTTCAATCTATCAAAGTGAGAGAGGAAGCAATCTATTTCAATTATCCCTGTTTGCTTCCAGCAAACCTGTTCTTAACCACACCAAAAAAAATCCATCCTAAGTGGCCCATTCTGCAATTTTACTAAATAAACAATTGGAAGAATTGATCACAACCTCTGTAACAAGCTGTGTATACTTGAAGAATTTTGCTCTTTTTCAGATTTCTCTTTTACAAATCAAAACCCCTTTGATTTTTTCAGCCAAAACCTACATCATTCTTTCCGTATTGCTTTTCAGCACTGATACAAGTGAGAGGATGACAGCTCTTCTAAAGCAGCAGAATGGAACAGCAGACTGCTGCTTTTATTTATAGCTACAGCCATAAATATATCTATCTATTGCAGTTGGAATTAAAAGGGCCTCTGGGGCTTAGATAAAAGTCTCACTCAATACATATTCAGTGCTGGAGGACCCCAAGATTCTTCTGTAGTGACAGACACTGCGTTAGGTGAAGGAAGAGAAAACTTGGTCTACCAGAGGATGGAGTCTTCTGCTTCCTCCCTTCCCAAAGTAAAGGCCCAGCAGCCTGAACCGGTATTTTCAGCATAGTATTAAACATGCCAGCCTACCATGAGAAACTCTACTTCCGAGTAATGATCATGGGTCATCTGGCTGTACTGAATGCTTCCACTTTCAGCATGGCACACATAACATGACTGGTGAGTCCAAATCTTAATGCTTTAAGACCTTTGAATTAATTTTGTTTTAATACCCAACCAAATGTTAGATACCTTTTATAATCTTAGGTCATCTATCAACAGATCTGCCTAGACACATACAAGCAATCACACACCACTGCGTATATTTGTAACTATTCTTGCCGCCTTGTAATTGAACTGCTTCTGTGTTCCAGTGGTTCAGTCTGGGGATGTACTTTAGGACTTTACTGACCATACAAAGTGAGGATAAGGACATAAAATAGGAATGACTCCTACTTTTCCATGCATCTCCTGATCCAGTAGGCTTCAATGAATGGCCACATGGAGGGCAAAAAAAACATTTGGTAGACCAACGGTTGTTCTTTCAAGGCTTGGCATCGCACAGGGGCATGAATTTACACCAGACCTTGCTGTTCCTGGCCTGCACCAGAGGATACTGCCAGGTCTAGTTGCGATCTCTTCCTGCCTCGCCTTTCTCCTAAAGTCTTATGGAATTAACCAGATGTGTCTTTCCTCTAATCTTGCAAAAGAAACAGAGGTAGCTCTCCCTTTCCTGGAGAAATGCAACAGGCCCTAGAATTCAAACTAACACAGTAAGTGATTTGCTTAGGTTTGCAGAAAATTAGAATCTAGTGGATCTCAGCTTCTGTACACAAATAGGGAGAAGAATGGAGAAGAATTTTTAAAAGATTAAATAATCTTACCTGTGCTTCTGACTAATTCTTCACTAAAATACACATCAAATTCTAACCTTTCAGACACAGCTGGCTGCAAATGAAGTTCCTTCCCCCTGCTCAATTCATAAAGCAATTAAACTGTTGATCTGAACTTTGGCCCAGCCATAGAACACCTCCTCAAACACATAGCTCTGCTCAGGTTGGGGAGATTAATATGCTATACCCTCTTCCATTGATACTACTGCAGTTTTGTTCTCCCAAGGATGCTGTTTCAATTCTCTCCCTCATTCCTTCCTGCAACTGATGACGTGGTCCCTTTTTCACCTTCTTCTAACGGTGCACCTTCCAACTCCTCTGTGTCCCCTACAACTTCCTCCTGCTGCAGAGCTGACTCAGCCCTCTCCCACTGCACTCAATCTCAATTCTGAATTTGAGTGTTTGTGCACCAGAATTATGGAGACACATGAATCAGCTGCATGCATATATGCCACTATTGCTGTTGATGATTGCACCTAAGTGAAGCAAGTTAGAAAACTAAGCCTACTGCTGTTTGAGCGTGGACTTACCCTATGAGGCAAGCTCTGTACAGCGTTCAGGCCAAATGGCAAAAAAAAATTTTAGTTCACCTCTTCAATTTATAAGTGTGCTCACCAAAAGTACAACCTTCAAATTTTAATTTTGCAAAATAAGCAAATGCCTTTGGTATGGGTAAATACTTTTTTTCCTCCTGATAAAATAGGTAAACCCTAAAGGAGGTGATATACTTAGTATTTTTAATTATCACAAAGAGGAAAAATACCATTTTGCAACATTATACAGAGACTGACTTCTGTACCAGGTATTACCTCAGTTCCTGTAGTACACCTACATCATTGCCATATTCCAAAATGGAGCCTTTTCAAAGCAGCCTTTTAATTTTAGATATACAGTCACTCAGTAAAGGCTTCCACTAATGCCATTGCTAACCACTTTTCTCACAGATCTTCATGTGAAGTGCAGATACAAGCATAACATCTAATCCACCTAGACCCAAGATTTATAACTTTGCCTAGAAAAATAAAATTAAGGCTTCGGTTTTCTTCTAAAGATAGTATTTATCTCTAACATCATTAAAAATTGCTAGTCAATTTTAAGGTAGCTGTATATCCCATATTCAGTCAAAGCAGAAAAAATCCAAACATCAAACGTGTCATTGTAGCTTCCTGAAGAAAGGCATTTACACGTTCATGTGCTTCACAGTGTAATTAAAAGTTTTTTCAAAAAAGCCCACGTGCACAAACTGAAATCCAGAAATATGGGGGGCAGAAATCTTTCGGGGCAGTTGCCTTCAAGGAAAGCCACCCTTGCCTGCTTCTCAGGGAAGACAACAAAAACAACCTTCTGGCAACCTTGGGCAGTGATCCTCAAAAACTTAACACTTATAAGACTCTAAAATAGTCTGCTTAAAACAGTAATACCTCCTACTTTTGTGCTTGTGCATAGAAAAAAGCCCAAATGATAAATAAAATTATAAGATAATTAAGTCAATATCTATACGACTTTACCTTTCCCTTCATAACAACACAGTCCTCTTGCCTGTTGTTTGCATGAGTGGGTTCACCGCGAAGCCACTTGGTGTAGGTGACAGGTGTCCCATCGCTCCATTCAAAATACATCTGAACTTTGAGGTCATTCAACCCAATCCACAGCTCATCAGCTGGCTCTAAAACATATGATTAACAAGGTTGATAACAGTCCTTTTATACGATGTGAACTTTTATCTTCATGAAACAGAAAATAATTTATTCTCAGGAAGGTAAAAGGCAGTCAGAAGAAATTAAGGTTCCCTGTTTTACAAAGAGGGCAGATCATTCCTCATAGTCCAGTCATCAGGAAAGGCCACTCACTGTAGTGACATTACAATAAGAATGTTTAACTTAGTATAAAACTGTCATGGTTTTGGCTGGGAGCACACAAAAAAGTTGGGAGGAGACACAGCTGGGACAGCTGACCCCAACTGACCAAAGGGATATTCCATGCCACGTGACATCATGCTCAGTATATAAAGCTGGGGGGAGAAGAAGGAAAGGGGGGACGTTTGGAGTTATGGCATTTATCTTCTCAAGTAACAGCTATGCATGATGGAGCCCTGCTTTCCTGGAGATGGCTGAACACCTGCCTGACAATGGGAAACAGTGAATTCCTTGTTTTGCTTTGCTTGTCTGTGCAGCTTTTGCTTTACCTATTAAACTGCCTCTATCTCAACACATGAGTTTTCTCACTTTTACTGTTCTGATTCTCTCCCCCATCCCACTGGGGTGGAATGAGCAAGTGGCTGCATGGTGCTTATTTGCTGGCTGGGGTGAAACCACAGCAAAAATAGCCAAATTACTCCCTTTGTGGAATTATGTTGCAACACAACTAGGTTTATTCTTTTTTTCCAGCTCAAAACTCTTGTAACAAGATATGAATAAATACCTAAATAACATGATACTTCCCCTTTTCCTCTTACCCTTAGTAAAGAAAGAAGTGCCCACTTTCCTCATGCTCAGACACCCAGTGTTGTCTTTTAGAGCTGACAACCAGAGTACTTGCAAGTCTTCCCATTACATGCGTTCCTATATTTTATCTAATTTCAGAGCAAAATGAAATTCATGTAGTTGTTGGACTTTTTTCAGTTTACAGTTAATTGAGTTAACTGCTGGGTTTTGGCTGGAAGGAAAGCGCAGTACTGACCAAGGATCTTACTTTACAGCTGCTGTTTCTTAGAGCTTTATTTGTCTGTGCTTAAGATCATCCACTAACATATTACTACTATAATGTTCATACATAGTTTAGTTTTGAATAAACTATTTGAATAAGGAGGACTAAAAATTTGGGCATTTATAATCAGTCTAAACTCCATCATCATCAAAGGGTATTTCTCTCTAGAACTGATTTTATGACTTTCTTCAGTGCAATTGGCATTTTTTAAATTATTATTTAATTATTTATTTGTAGTCTGTCATCCAGCCTATGCTAAAGGCAGCAGGTGTCTACTTTTGTCCACAGTACTTTGACTCAGCTCACACTGACCAACTACAAGCACAGTTATTTCCTTAGATGGCAGTCTTTCCAAGCAGAGTATGAACTACTCGGTTGCTAGAACTTACTCATTATGAGTATTTTTCATGAATGATAGGGAGAATACTTTTTAGCAGTTTTTCCCACCATTTATGATCTTGCATTTCTATAACCCATCTACAGCACTTAGAGGTGTTCCCTGTTCGGTTTGTTATCATAGTTCTTGCCTTCTTCCAGAAGTCTTCCTCTAACATCCTCTATCCAGACTGAACAGAGTCAACCTGATAATGAAACCACTCACGGAAATTAAAAATGGGAATGTGAGCCCACCCAAAAAGACATCAGCTGCAGGAGTGGGTCTCTCAATGAAACAGGAACTGTTTCTTTTCTGTCACTGCTGTCACTAGCAACAGAAGTGCCTGTAAAACAGTTAAAAGTCATTGCCCGCAAGGCAATCATTTCCAATTATCACATTTCAGATGAAGGTTTTCCTAGATACCCCCACAACTTAAAATTCTCCTGTGACATTTCCCCATCTGCTAGTTACAGAAACATGGAGGCTTCCCATTTTAAGCAACCAAGTTGCTGCAAAAATCATGGTCCCTGCCTGTCACTTTAATGGAGTCAAATCCTTTCTTTTCCCCTGCCTTGTCTCTCCCATCTTTATTATACCCAGATCAGTCTTCATAGCTCATCCATACTGTCCTTACGAACTCTCCCCCAATAAGAAGGGCTCAGATTCATAGAATCATAGAATGGTTTAGGTTGGAAGGGACCTTGAAGATCATCGAGTTCCAACCCCCCTGCCATAGGCAGGGACACCTCCCACTACACCAGGTTGCCCAAGGCCACGTCCAGCCTGGCCTTAAACAACTCCAGGGATGGGGCCTCAACAACTTCTCTGGGCAACCTGTTCCAGTGCCTCACCACCCTCAAAGTGAAAAATTTCTTCCTAATGTTTAATCTAAACCTGCCCTCTTCCAGTTCAAAGCCATTTCCCCCTCATCCTATCACTACATGCCTGAGTAAAAAGTTCTTCTCCAGCTCTCCTGTAGGCCCCCTTTAGGTACTGGAAGGCCACAATAAGATCTCCCCGGAGCCTTCTCTTCTCCAGGCTGAACAGCCTCAACTCTCTTAGCCTTTCCTCATAGGAGGGGTGCTCCAGCCATCAGGCTCTATTTTTAAACAGGCATCCTTACCCCTTCTTCCAGACTGCTCTTCATGTTCGGAAGTCCATAACATCACATTTCAGTACCCTCCTTTAAACTCTCCTCTGCTACCAAAATTGAAACCTGTTCCAATTCCACTGCCCATCATGCTCTCATTCCCTCCTTAGCTACCACCATCCATGCTCTCTAATCTCTTTTTTTGTTTAGTTATTTGTTAAAACCTTTCTGTCTATGTTTATTGAGGACCTAGCACAGCAGAGGCCTCATCCATGGCCAGAGCTCCTACTATGGTGGGCTTAAACCATGATATTACGAACAATAAACAGCATTTTTTAACAAAATGATTACATCAAAGACATCTAAATAAGCCATGTAAAACAGAAATGGCCAAGAGCCATTTCTGGCTCTGTAGAGCCTCTTTGTACATAACATTTTCTCCTCTGAAGCAGAAATACTGTCACAGAGTTTTGCAATCATCTCTAAAGCTGGGTGATTAAATACCAAGGGTTTTTTTTTCCCAGCCACTTGTAAATAAGCTGTTTCCCACTCTCTCGGACATGCACTGGGCCACGTTTGTGCTGTATCACATGTTGGAATTCTGTGTAAACATCCAGAATGCACTTCTTTATTCTTCTTCATGTTCCTCTCTGAAGTTCTCCTTTGTGGGCGACACCAACAAAAGCTCAGCTACTATGACAGTACTCATCTCATTGTACCCCTTCTTCCTTTGTTTTATCATGGGACTGTGAATTGTTTAGCACAAAGATAGACTTTTGTTCTTTCTGTACAGCACTTACTGCAGCAGAGTTCTGATGCAGACAAGATTTTCTAGGCACTCCAATACATGGTGTTCTCATCTCAGTGCTGAACAAGGGTAATCTGATACTGTCATAAATTGCCATAAAAGGCTTCTTTAGTTGATCCAATTTTATTCCTCTGAAAAGAATGCTTTCAAAATAGTCTGTTGCAGTCAGTGTGCCATATGTGAAAAGCCTGGTTTCCTTCAGGACTGTTTGCCTTTCAGAAACATTCACTTTTAACAGTGCAGCACAGTCAGTTCAGGAAAGGTCTTTGGAGAAGGCATTAAACTATGAAATAATCTACTTCCAAGGAGCAAGGTGAAAATGCAACTAATTTCCTTTAGAGCCTAATTTCTTTCAAATGTCCTCATCAAGAGGTCCCACCTTTCCTAATAATCTCCTTTGAAAGAATGAAAGTCTCATGTAGTTCAGGAAAGAACAACAAATCACTCCTCAGGAATGTGAGGACAAGCACAAGTTGCCATGGAGTTGGCTAGGATACAAAACTAAAGCATATCAGTTTTTATGATTGCCACTCCAAGACTGCTGTTACACTGCAGCCCAAGGCATCTTACTGCACTTTCAGTGAAGGATAAACTAACTCACACTCACCTGGCACTAAAAACACACATAGGATCAGTTACCGCTAAGAAGCATACATAAGTGTGAACATGCTCCTCCCGTCGAAAAGCAGTAACTGATCCTACATGCAAAATGTGGTCCATGTAAAGCAATAGCAACCACAAAATTGCCTCAGTGTCAGCATGGTTGCATCTCCCCTAAAGAACACACAGCTTCTGTAGCTTAACTTGCAACAATTCGAGTGCGTGCTCAGAAACCAAGCACTTAAGTACCATACTTAATTTGGGGCACATCTGAATCCACACACTGGGACAGATGGCTTCCTTTTTCAGAAGAAACACAAGCAGTGTGACTTGAAAAATATCGATATGGCAGTGCTGTAACAGGACCCAGACCTTCCTAAACTGTCTTTGACCAACAGACTTTGCTTCCCCTCATCTATTTTTTTTTAAACAGCCTCCTCCTTCTATTAATAGATACAACATATTCAAAACCCTTTATTTTCTTAGTATAAATATATATATGTTATTGTAAAAAAAATACTCACGGTACCCAAGCTGAGAAATAACAAAGCTGTACTCTTCAACATTATGGATGCTCGCCAGATCCCCATCCTCTTTTCTGCAAGATGTTAAGGCATCTTTCCATATTTTGGGGTCCCTGTGGATTATGTAACAGTGACCAGCATATGAAATCCATTGATCAGGACATCTAGTAGGCACATTAGTCTCTGAAAAGAAAAATGACCATGAAGAGTTTCAGAATTCTATTCTTAACTAAAGACTGAAAATCACATAAGGAAAGATTTAACAAACAAATTAATTATATATTTTTTTCATGAAGAACGGCAGAGCTGAAAAATATGTGCAGGGATAATAATCTGCACACATGAATAAAGTTGAAACTTTCAAATTTTTTTAATAGAACACTACAGTTGCAACCAAGTGCTTGCAACTTGTGAAAAGACAGAATTAAAAATTACCATAAGCACCATTTTGACTTTTATATTCATACATATATACTGAAAGGTATGGTCTGCAGAACTGTGCTTTATCATTTTTCTACACTCATCTCAGCATTTCTCTTCCTCTTCCATGCTATATAGCTATGTGTTAAGAACCTGGACTTACAAAACATATGTATGAAGGTTATTTTTTCCCCAAACCTTAGGCATTTTATGGATTAGCCCCATTTGCCAGATTAGCAAAGAAAAAATAACTAGGTCTACAGGATCACAAGAAAACCCAAATAAGAATACTGCTTTTAGAAATCCTTTTTAAAAGCTCCGTTGAGAAAATTATTCTGTCAAAGTAAATGATTTATGCTTAAAACTTGTTTCTAAAAGTTCAACAAAACAGCACCAGATTACTGCCAACAAACTACATTGCGGTTCAGCAAACAATTCAGCTTTGGGAAGAGTGCCACCCGAACATATAATAAACAGACTATTGCTGTTGTAGAAACAAATCATAATCCTTGCAGCACTTTATAATCAGCAGATGGGTTTAGCAAACACCAATATATAAAGTAGAACAAAGACAGCAGGTTTGCAGAAATTCTGTTGGCAAAAAAACTTGTGAATGTCAGGGAAGAAGCAATGTGTTCTGTATCAATGTGGGGTATACTCCATAGAAATATTTAAGTAGGCATTCAAAGTCATGACCAGTCAGGCCCAGGTTGCAAGCACATATCCTGTTTCAACTGGAATGATGATTAGTGGATACTTAGTGCAACAACACAGCTATGAACATAGTCTGCTGTTTGCAGACCTGCATCAGAAAAGTGCTAGCATGTTCTCACAAAGTTTAAGTAAAACTGAACTTTGTCACCACAGGACAAGGGATTCAGTGCTTGGTCAGAGCCTTGCCAATCCTGCCACAGGAGAGGAAGAACTGGAATAGAAAGTGGGGGAATCCCAGAAAAACAAACTGAATATATGTGGTGCTGTTGGGAGAAATGAGAGAGGACATATGTGGCAAATGCTGTTGTAGAGCTCAGTCTGATGCTTCAGACAGCTGCCTAGTTTGTTCTATGTCTGGTCTCAGCTCCGAGCATATACATTTTACAATGTATATGTTACATTTTTAACGTAACAGTCAGAAAATTGCTTTGAAAAAAAATCTAGCCATGTATGCACCCAAAACATAGTGCATGCTTCTGCAAACTGCAAAGACTGAATAGAACAGACATCAGCAGTTCAGACATGGCTACAAAGACAGTCACAAAGGTATTTATTCTCTACTGAGTCTGTGAGAGTCTCTTTTTCAGACCAGAGGAGACTGTGAGACTATTGCTGTGAACGCTAAAGCAGCTATGGCAGGGTGTGAGGCTCCTTTGCTTGTAAACCCAGTAACGCCAGGGAATTTGTTGCAGGCCACAAAACAAGAAAAGCAGGTGACAGTCTAGTTTCTTTGGTGTAAGAATGACATAGCTGGGGATTTCTCAGTAAAAGAAAGTCTTCAGTTCTTCATTTCCACTACTCAGCAAAAATGAATTCTGTGCTTCCCTATTCTCCTTTAAAGAAAATACACCACAACACAAAGCCATACAGTCTATTTTTCATCCTAATGGAAACAAATACTACTCCCTGAACTTCATTTGACTTAAGCAAAAGAAGCGAAGCAAATTAAAACAAATAAGATGAAACAAAGGAAATGACATTAATGTGTAAAATATATTATTCCAAATGTAAAGCTGATGAATTTACTGTGGAATAGATCAAGATACAGAAATTAAGTTTGTAAGTGTAGAATGGTTATTCCTCAAACAGAGAGCAAATACTTTTGTAAACTACAATCTTGGTTTCCTGAAGTCCAAAGATCTTACAGTGATTGACTTGGGGGTCAAAAAGGGTGAAAGCACTAGGTGAAGTCTGTCTCATGATTCAGGCATTCAGATTTTTCTCTCTCATGTTCTCTGTGGTCTGATAGGAGAGAGCTCACGCAGCAGTCACAACAGTGATACTAAGAGCATTTATTTCCTCTAACAGAATGTTTTATGAAATGTTAGAAACTTAATACTTTAAGATTACTACACCTTGTTGGATTGGGATGAAATCTATTTTGGCAGTCACTTGGTGGAGGTAGACAGACAGACAGACGTCTCTTCCTTAGAAAATTCAATTAAAAATATACAAGTTTTGCAGTACAAATTAACAGGTTCCTATTAATCCACTTTGCTGTATTACAGGACAAATGCTTTGAAGCCCAAAGATTCTGCATCACTTAGATGTATAAAATGATGTGGCCCCCTGCTGGAAAAAACACTTCTGGTACAAAAAAAAAAAAGAACAGCTGTTGGCTTCATGAAAGTCTTCATCTGCAACAAAAATAAATATTCTAGAAAGATTTTTCTCTACTTTGTTTGGGACACAAGTGTGATTATATTCTGTTGTAAAGTGTTCTTCTGTCCCAGAGTCCTCACATACTGCCTTGTTAGGCTCACTTGTAACTTCTGGGTTTAAAATTTCAAAAGATTGACTCCCTGTTTAATGTTAACTGCACAACTAAGTGCATATATAAATTCACGATTAATTTATTTCTTGACTTAGGAGCCCTAGTCAGGAAAACATCATCTGCCATGAGTTTACACCATTAGAAGCTGAGGGCACTTAACACCTTGCATGATCGCATGCTTATTCTTTTTATGACTTCCCCCCATGGGACATTTTTGAAAATATTTTATGAAGTGAATCACTGCCAATCTCTGGTTAATCTGTCACCATGTTTACTCAGCAATTTCTGTACAATTTAAAACTTTTGTCTCATTTCTGTTTTTCCTCCGAATTAGTGGTAATCTGGGGTGGGGGAATCAAAAGTCTAATGCATAAGAAAGCTATGGCCATTAGACCCCCTCAAAACTTAATTCATATCTAAATAAGATAGCAGCCAGTGTGGAATTGATAGTATATTTATGGGCATCAGTGTTTAAGAACTGATGTATGAAACCTGAAAAGCTGAGCAGCAGTCAACTGAACAATCTAAGACAACTTATATAAATTAAACTATTCAGTTATCAGCTGTATACAAATATTAACAAAACGTTACATCTTCATTTAGGAAAGAATTAAAATATGCACTGAAGCCCTTCTCAGCTAAGGCAACAAATATGCTTGATTTCGATACTTTAGTATTAATGTAATGAAAGTATTAATAAATAATTTTATATACCTATATATAAATATATATATTTATTTTATATATTAAAAAATTATTTAACCCTCTCAACAGTATTTTTAAAAACTCCTCTAGTCCACTACCGACTTGCACTGGCAAACTCACTCTATTTCACAAGTAGTAAAAATGACAGCATGAAGAAATAGATTAGTTTCATTGAGTACATGGGGCTTTAAAAAGTTAAATCACTTTTTCTTAAAAATTAAATTACTTCTCTTTTTATTTTATGAACAAAATCTGACAGTTCTGTTTGTTTTTGGAAAAGAGAACTCTACCATTTCTGCAATTTAGAACTCAAAGCTACTGAAGAAAAATTACTACACAGGAAGTAGGGAGGCCAGAACAAAAAAGAAGTACACACTGTTCACTTTTACAGGGAATCTTGGTCAAGCAACAGTCTGCAGAGCCCTTTACTTGGTTTTACCATGTGCAATAATGAATACCTATTAGAATGACAGATTAAAACCCCTGGTCATTAACAATTTATTGAGGGCTTATTACCAAACCTACCTGTAGGAATAATGAAAGATTCTAAAGTAGTATTTCCTCGTTTACAAATATAGCCAAGCTTCTGATCACATTCTCGGTTCTCCCACTTAGCACCTTTGCCAGGGTTTAATGCTGCACAGATTTTTCCAGGTTCTGGAGAAGGATGTCCTTTAAAAACAAGCAAAACAAAACCTCAACAACAGCAAAGTACAAGCACATCATGGTCAGCCTCCCCATTACTCTCACATTCTAATCTGTTCCAAGCCTTATTTATAAGATACATTAACATATAGACAACTGTGATTCTCCACAGTCTTTTAGACTAAACAGGGAAGTGCATTCCCTTAAGAGATATTTTTTCACAGCAACCACAAGTTGAGATATTTATCCAGTTCACAATTTAACAGCCTCTTTACAGGTTCAAATTCTTGATGAAAGGTATTACAGTGCATCTATTTATTTTGTCTGGATTTTTTCCCTTTCTAAATGAAGAACATCCAAACTCCAGACCACAATCTCTAGGTGAAAAAACTGTTCAGTAAACTGGTTAAACTCTGTACTTAGTATAACAGTAAAGACTGAAAAATAATAAGTATTTATTTTGCTAATGTGAACTTCTTATCCACTTGTCTAAACAATATGACAACAGCAGGATATTGGGATATTTTCAGTTGAAGATTTGCATTAGCACTAATGGAAACATCTAGAAGAAAAGCAGAACCTATAGAACAGAGTAAGTCTCTGCAATAAACCAGATGAACTTTCCAAGATCTGGTCTAATGTGATTGAACTTAACATGGATTTTCTTTCATTTCTGAACACATGCCACTATACTACATAACAAGCAAGTGTCAGTACTACTCAGCAATGAACACCGCAAAACAAAATTTTTTAGTGTGCAAGGTTGTACACTGAAAATTTTCTCATATCATTATGATTTCGTTACCTTAGATTACAGTTAGTCTTATATTTGCAGTCACGATATATAGTCTTCCCACAGAAGAAAAAGATATGCTTACTTCAAAAATACAAATTTAAATTGTTTTAATGCACACAAAAAAGTTCAGCTGTTAGCAGTTAGCTCTCCCAAATGCCTAACGAGCATAATTTTACTCTAAATGTTGATAAGTTAGTTCCCATGTTTTTCTGTTATTTATTTACGGATAGCGAGGCGAAAGAATATGAAGCTTCTACAAATTCTTTTAAAATATACTAGTGCAAGAACAGCCAGCTCTTAAACATCCAGGGTAATGGGGATGAGATAGAGGTAGTCCAACCAAACTAAAGTCATGAAGGAGATAACACAAATACAAAATAGGTTATATGGACTTAAAGAGTATTATCTTTGAATGAAATTAAGGAACATAAGGAGTTAAAGATAAATGGGGCCCATTTTGGTTACACCAAAATCCATCTAATTCTTTACAGGACAACTGAGAGTTGTCTGCACTTTTCTCAACCATGTACAGCTCCCCTTGCTGCTTTGGCTCTACCTCACAATCAGATTTCCCCCACTCTTCATAACATGCAGATCCTCATCAGTGCATTTGGATGACAGACCTATAAATACCTTCACAGCAACTTGCAGTTCAGCCCATCTGTTTACCCTTGTGTGCTCACTCCATTGGAGAGCTATTTATAAAGTAGTTCAATTCACTCTTCAAAGCTTACCTACTCCAGAAGTTTGTTCACCTGAAAAGTGCTTTTGGCCTTGTCTACACAAGGAAGCCACTGGGTGATACAAAGGAGCGTGCATTTATATTTACTGCAGATTAAATATATGTGACATGCTCAGTGAAGATAAATGAGTATTTACACTGCATAACTTCAGACATCTACTTTAAATTAGTCTCCAAAGGCTTCCTGAATAGCCAGTGCAAGGGAACAAGGGTTCTGCAAAAAGACACCTTAGCATAGGCACTCTGAATAGTAAACCAGAAAAGCACCTCTTCTTCACCATGTATACAGTTGGCATAGAGACCAACTTTTTAATAATGGCATCAGAGTTCAACACTGCAACTACAAGCGTGAAGTAGCTGGGTTTGCTTCAAAGTAGACTAGCCTAACATGTTCAGTTTGATACATGTTACTGCCATGGGTAGGCTAATCCCAAATGAAAATGACAATCTAATCTAATCTTCCAACAAATAATTAAAACAAACTGGAAAGGAAAGGAATTAAAAAAAAAAAATCCAACAAAAAAACTGAAAAACACAAACCTAAAAAACCTACACTGACCAGTCTAATCTCACAAATGAAGACACCTACAGCATCAGATTTATTGTGTATTCATATAGAAATAAAGTAAATTAAGCAGATATACAAATGAAGTGTAAATAGATGACTTTTAAAACTTTCCTCTGGATTTTGAGGCTACCATTTCCATTCTGAATAATAAATTAAGCCCAGTGTGTATCCCTAGCATAAGGGCAGCTACTCACAGTGTTTATAGCCATAGTCAAAATCTTTCAACATCAAAACAAGCTCAATAATTGCAGGAAAATAGAGTACTAGAAAAGAAATATGTTACACAATGACCAAATTTTTGCCTTTTAAACTGAGTAGCAACATATTTAACCTTACCTGGAACCCAATTTAAGTATCGAAAAGGAGCACCACCAACCCATTGCCATCCACTGTTGAAATTCAAACTGTTAAGACCAAACCAGAGAGCAGAACTCAGTCCGCCAGTCAAACCTAGGTAACAGAGACAGAGAGAGATACTGGAATTGCACAGCAAGAGCAAACACTTTCTCAAAACGAGAGCTGAATTCTAGCTAAACCATCTGCTTCTACTTTTTCCCAGTACAAGTTTTAACAACTTTTAACCTTTTAGTTAAAGTGACTATGCTAAAGCTGACACATGTCATCGTTTTAAAGTCTTCACAGTTTTAGGTGAGGAGAATTGTATTACAATAGAAAACAAAATGATACTTCTGCATGCTCTTTATAAGCCAATGATCATAAATATGAAACAAATCATTTTTTTGCATATTTATGAAATATTAAATTGATAAAGTTGCACAAAAGGTCACAAAACTTACACTTGAGGAGGGGTAACTTTGATCTCTTCAAGAAACTGCTTGGGGAGATCCCGTGGACTAGAGCTCTGGAAGGCAAAGGGGCTCAAGAAAGCTGGTTGGTATTCAAAGACCACTTCCTCCAAGCTCAGGATCGGTGCATCCCGAAGAGCAAGAAATCACCCAAGGGACGCAGGAGGCCTGCCTGGTTGAGCAGGGAGCTTCTGAACAAGCTCAAGTGGAAGAAGGAAGTTTACACTCAGTGGAAGAATGGCCTAACCCCTTGGGAAGATTACAAGAATGCTGCCAGAGTGTGCAGGGATGAAACAAGGAAAGCCAAGGCCACCTTGGAACTAAACCTGGCAAGGGATGTCAAGCTCAACAGGAAGGGCTTCTTCAGGTATATTGGAGGCAAAAGGATGACCAGAGAAGCTGTGGGCCCACTGTTGAATGAGGCAGGAGCCATGGTGACAGAGGATGTGGAGAAGGCGGAGTTATTGAATGCCTTCTTTGTGTCAGTCTTTACTACCCGGCCGAGCCCTCAGGAGTCCCAGGCCTTGGAGAAAGTAACGGGGAAAGAGGAAGACTTCCCCTGGGTTGAGGAGGATCAAGCGAGGGACCAGTTAGGTCAATTAGATATTCACAAGTCCATGGGCCCTGATGGGGTGCACCCAAGAGTGCTGAGGGAGCTGGCAGAGGTCATTGCTGGGCCACTCTCCACCATCTTTGAAAGGTCCTGGAGAACAGGTGAGGTGCCTGAGGACTGGCGGAAAGCCCATGTCACTCCGGTCTTCAAAAAGTGCAAGAAGGAGGACCAAGGGAACTGCAGGCCGGTCAGCCTCACCTCCATCCCTGGAAAGATGATGGAACAGCTTGTTCTGGGCATCATCTTAAGGCACATGGAGGAAGAGAAGGCTATCAGAAGTACTCAGCATGGATTCACCAAGGGGAAATCATGCCTGACTAATCTGATAGCCTTCTATGATGGTGTGACTGGATGGATAGATGAGGGAAGAGCAGTAGATGTGGTCTACCTTGACTTCAGCAAGGCGTTCGACACAGTCTCCCACAGCATCCTCATAGGGAAGCTTAGGAAGAGTGGGTTAGATGAATGGACAGTAAGGTGGATAGAAAACTGGTTGCAAGACAGAGCTCAGAGGGTTGTGGTTAGGGGCGCAGAGTCTAGTTGGAGGTCAGTGATGAGTGGTGTTCCCCAGGGGTCAGTACTGGGTCCAGTCCTGTTCAATATATTCATCAATGACTTAGATGAGGGGATAGAGTGCTCCCTCAGCAAGTTTGCTGATGATACAAAGCTGGGAGGGGTGGCTGACACACCAGAAGGCTGTGCTGCCATACAGAGAGACCTGGACAGGCTGGAGAATTGGGCGGAGAGGAATTTTATGAAATTCAATAAGAGCAAGTGTAGGGTGCTACACCTGGGGAGGAATAACCCCATGCAGCAGTACAGGTTGGGGGCTGACCTGCTGGAGAGCAGCTCTGTAGAAAGAGACCTGCGAGTCCTGTTGGACAACAGGATGACCATGAGCCAGCAATGTGCCCTTGTGGCCAAGAAAGCCAATGGCATCCTGGGGTGCATCAAGAAGAGTGTGACCAGCAGGTCAAGGGAGGTCATCCTCCCCCTCTACTCTGCCTTGGTGAGGCTGCACCTGGAGTGCTGTGTCCAGTTCTGGGCTCCCCACCTCAAGAAGGACAGGGAACTGCTGGAGAGGGTGCAGCATAGGACTACCAAGATGATTAGGGGACTGGAACACCTCTCTTATGAAGAAAGACTAAGGGAATTGGGTCTCTTTAGTCTGGAAAAAAGACGGTTGAGGGGGGACCTGATCCATGCTTATAAATACTTAAAGGGTGGGTGCCAAGAGGATGGAGCCAGGCTCTTTTCGGTGGTGCCCACTGACAGGACAAGAGGTAACGGGCACAAACTAGAGTATAGGAAGTTCCACCTAAACATGAGGAGGAACTTCTTTACCTTGAGGGTGGTAGAGCACTGGAACAGGCTGCCCAGGGAGGTGGTGGAGTCTCCATCTCTGGAGACATTCAAAACCCACCTGGACACGTTCCTGTGCAACCTGCTCTAAGGTGTCCCTGCTCTGGCAGGGGGTTTGGACTAGATGATCTCCAGAGGTCCCTTCCAACCCTATCCATTTTCTAAAATGAACCTTGAATAGTTTCTTACCGTGTATTTTATCTGCCAATAAAATTAACAAATGTGAGTTTCAAATTTACAAAAAACTGTAAAAAAACTGTTCGCATTTTATCAAACTACATTAAAATGTGATCATTTGAAACATCATTTTTTAACAGCATATCTTGTACATTTTTCAGACTCATCTGATTTCATTTCTTTCACCAATGATACGTCAGCTTCTAAAACCAGTTCCAAATTAATCCTCCAGTTCTGAAAAGCACCTAGAAAAATCACGCTTATGTATGGTCCTGCTGAATTCTCCAGCATTATTTATAGTCATTATTAATCGTCTGTCTCTGTCATTTGCATAAGACTTGGAAGCCCAGCTGGATGACTGCTAATTTTTTTTTAATTAAATGTATTTCTGCATAGATGACAGAAAGTCATTGCACTATATATATTATTTATTTCTGCTTCTGCCGATGGCATCATGCCAGTATATTTTGCTCTATATATTTTTGTTGTCTTGGCACCATGATTATGCATTGCACTTGAAGTGTGGCAAAGTTAAAAGGAGGGCTAGTTTAACATTGGAAAGGACCGGATTGTCATACCAGAGCCTGATTTGGCACCAACACATTAACATGTTCCAGTACTACTTCTACACAAACAGGCTGTGGTTAAGACAATCAAGAACTGAGCACGATAGGAAATCCTGGTTCTGCCAGGAGAGCTGTAGAATGAAAAACTGATTTTCACATACATTTGGCAGCAATATCTACTAGTTAGCAACTAAAACACACCTACTAATAACTCACTTCTATATGTCAGTGCCAGATTGCTCCCTTGAGCATTAATTTCAACAATAATTTCATCACACTCAGTAAAAAAAGACCCATGTTTTGAACAAATCTTTAAATTGAAAACAAAAGTTTAGAGAGAACAGGCTGTTCATAGCATTAAAAACACATTTATCATTCCTCTAAATTGGAAAAATATGGATTTAATGGATGGACTACTAGATGGATAAGGAATTGGCTGGATGGCTGCATCCAAAGAGTTACAGTTAATGGTTCGATGTCCAAATAGAAATGACAGTGATGCCGCTCTAGGGTCCATACTGGGACTGATACTATTAAAAGTAATCAACAACAAAGACAGTGGGATCAACTGCACCCTCAGCAAGTTTGCAGATGACACCTAGCTGAGTGGTGCGGTTGATACACTGGATGGAAGGGATGCCATCCAGAGGGACCTTGTCAGGCTTGACAAGTGGACCTGTGTGAACCTCACAAATTCAACAAGACCAAGTGCAAGGTCCTGTATCTGGGTCGGGACAATCCCCAGTATTAATACAGACTGGAGGACGAATGGATTGAGAGCTGCCCAACCGAGAAGAACTTGGGGGTACTGGTGGATGAAAAATTGAGTATGAGCCAGCAATGCACGCTTGCAGCCCAGAAAGCCAATTGTATTCTGGGCTGCATAATAAGAAGTGTGGCCAGCAGGTCAAGGGAGGTGATTCTCCCCTCCAGTCCTCTTGTGAGACCCCACCTGGAGTACTGCATCCAGTCTTTTCAGTGGTGCCCAGTGATAGGACAAGAGGTAATGGGCACAAACTTGAACATAGGAAGTTCCATCTAAACATGAGGAGGAACTTCTTTATTTTGAAGGTGGCAGAGCACTGGAACAGGCTGCCCAGAGAGGTTGTGGAGTCTCCAACTCTGGAGACATTCAAAATCCACATGGATGCTATCCTGTGCAACCTGCTCTAGGTGTACCTGCTCTGGCAAGGAGGTTGGACTAGATGATCTCCAGAGGTCCCTTCTAAACCCTGTCATTCTGTGATTCTATCATTCTGTGAGACTGTCTCATGCAGTGGGCATTGTAGGCTTGAATACCTGTAAAGGTATTCAAGCACAAATTCAGGACTGAATTTTCTCTTAGAAGTTTGGAAATTACTTCAAAAAACATTGAACAAGATTGAAAAAAAAACAAGCTATTTGAAAGTCCTTTTTTTTTTTTTAGTTCTATTTCTTTCTTTTCATATTTTAGCACATAGTGATTATATGACAGCTTTAAAGATATTGGTCAAAAATGCTGACAAGTACACACACCAAGTAGAGCACAAAAAGGATTCAATCTTGGTATCTGCATGTTTGGTTTACAAACTATTTTGCATCTTTCTGCATTCCAACATTAATTCTTTATTGCTTCCATTATTTAATTGCTGTATTTTTTGTTACCATAAGTTTCTGGCGATATTAAATCGGGATAAAATAATCATTATCTGTCCGATTTTTCCAGCTGAATCATTCAACATAACAATTTAAATCTACCAATTACCAGAACTGAACAAATAACCATTTTCAAGATGGAACATTCTCTATAAGTGTCACTGTTACAATAACGCACTTTTAAAAAAATCCGATGGATAATATTACCCTACCTGTCAGGTATGTTTGTTCATGCAACTCTGTGATGCTTAATAATTCTGCCTTCTGTTGTTGACAGCTTTTTCTTGCCTGGTGCCATTTCAGAGCTGCCTCGGAGTTTATCTGGTACTGGACATTTGTTAAAGGATCTGTATTCCACAGGAAATCAATACTGTTAACTGTAGGGAGAAAAAGAAATGCCATAACTGATCATGAAGATGAAGCCAGATAAAATATAGAATAAATTGTATAGCAAAAATACATAAAACCTAAACACTGCTATAGACAACTGGTTTGAAAGAAGTCCTAAGGCTCTCTAATGTGTTAGTAAATCCAGGGCAGAGCTAAACTATGTCAGCCATGTTGGACAGTACATTGGTAATGAAACAACATCACCATTTTCTCGGGTATAACAAAGCTGCTGTTTAAGGTAGAAGATGAGCGGCTAAAGTCATGCTAAAACAGTTGATTTGTCACTGTGGAGAAAACGACTTAAAACTTCCAGACTTATGCTAGTTAAGGTGTACATCAAGCTGACCACTTTTCTGAGATAAGAAACCTCAATTTTTTTACTAATTTGGGGTACTATGTAAAGTGGCTATGGATTTTCTTACTGTGATAGAGGTAATTAGTCCCAAGCACTGAATGTGAAACTTATATTATCAGCATCCATCTCACACTTTCCTGCAATTCCCAATTAGTCTGATGCATGTACCTGACATATATGCTTTCTTCTGACGTACGCTTTCTTCTCTGCCATGTGACCTGACTGTGATCTCCTTGAATACCTGAACTTGGCACTTTTAGGCAATGCCAAACCAGTGAAAACATCATCCAGCAGGGCCCAACATTAGAAGCACACCCAGAAAGTACCACACCCCTTACACTGCTGCAGCCTCCAGCATCTCCTGGCTCATCTCAATTGAATCCCCACAACAAGCAATAGAAAACAGTGTGATCTTGCTCTGCCAAAAATGGAACCTACAGGAGGCCCCAACACTGATCTAAATATCACTCCATAAAGAGATTAAAGTTGCACAACAAAAGCAGAATATAGCAGAGGTCACTGTATGTCTGCTGACAGTGGGAAAATGACTGAAATTCCTGCAGCTTGTATCAGTTTCTCAAGTTGCAAGCTGTGAAAAATTTGAGAGAAAGACGTCTTTTCCTTTTCCTAATTCAGAGAGCTCAGAAAATCTAAGTGTGCAAATAAGAGGAAAACAGTACAATAAACAAAACTCAAGACAAAGGATGATACATGTTAAATGTCAGCAGGTCAGTAACCAGTTCCACTTTTTCCTGTATGAAATCTGATATACTATACATAATATGAAGTGCTTCTTTTCAAATTAGCCTTAGAAAACAAAAATCAAACATAACCTACTGTAATATTGACATTTGACTGAACATGGGAACTTTCACCCTATTATCATTATCCACTTCCATCCAAAATATTTAATGACTATCAGAAGGCAGCATTTCTTCACTACACTATGTTTTACAAGACCATAAATTCCTGTGCACAAGCACAAGCCTGGGATAAAACAGAGATTGCAAAAATATTAACATCTATATTTCAATAAAGAAAACTGGCTTTGACTTGATACAAATGGTTTTATAAGTCTTGTACAATTATAACAGAGGAAGAGGTAAACAAGTCTCAAGCATTTATCCAACCTTCCACCTCACTCTCCCAGTCTCATGATTTATAGCTGACTTGCATATGGCGCTCTTCTGTAGAACTTTGGTCTTTCATAAAAATAAAGTTAATTTCCAAACCTTGGAAAAACTGTTTTTAAGATATTTGAGTTTGATGAGGTCAAATGCCTTCACAGAGCAGGATTTTGTAAAATCTATATGCTATTGTTTAAAGCTTAAGATCCCCAGAGAAGTCAGAAGATTAATCACTTTTTCTGGAATGATATATTTTAGCATCTAAACTAAATTAATGTTAAACCACACCTATCCTTAGTACATAACTGGAAAAAGAATAAAAAAGCTGAACTTTATCCCTACACAGATGAACTCAGCATGCATTTTTGTATACACTGAAATCAGTGAGATCTAGCTATTTCCACTATGATTACTATCAAAATCCCCAAAATACAATACAGTAAAGCAGAAGATTTGATTCATGTCTTTGAACGTTCTCAGTCTTTAAATCAAAGCAAAGCAGATCAAAAATGCATTCAATTTCATTATCAACATGATTATCATATCAAAATATAGTATTTGTCCTGAATTAGGAAATGGAAGAATCAGGAGACTAGTAATGGATTTTAATTTGAAAATTACAAGCTGATATATGGCCTTGGACTAGCAATAACAATAAAAGTGTTCTTGTTTGTTTAGAAACAAGTTGTAATCTCAGTCCAATATACTTGGAAACTGCACTAATAGAATCATGGGAAAAAAAAAAAAAAGGATATAAATCTTGTTAGACAGACTATAAAATAACTGCCATTGTTTCTTCTCTGAGGAAAGCAGGGAAGGAATCTCACAGTAAAGACATTACTGTCTATGTCAATTTATAATATAGTATATAAAGTTATAATGCTGTCAATAGTAAAAAAGTCAAAAGTATACTAAACTTCCTTCAAGTACTTATCTTCACTTAGATATCTTTTCCTAAAATGATCCCCTCTTTTTTTTTTTTTCCTAGATAAATTTGTGAGGTCCAAAGTCAAGTTACGAGTTCCAGATAAATCGGAAGAAACAACATGAATCACCCCATACAACTTAGTTTACCAATTCACCGGGCATTCTGAACCAGACACAAAGTCACAATGAAAAACACTTTAAAACATCTTGAAACACCAGTATGGGAAAAAGCCTGTCATGAAAAATAAATTTAGTATTTGTGAATGGATACAAGGATGTAGATTTGCCCAATGATTAAAACACTAGGCTAAGACCCTTTAAATATTTCCTTATTCCCTGCACTATTTGTTTCCTTCCTAGTCAGCTGCAAGTTTTCACACTACTTATACGGTTTTCTAAATTCTTCACAGGAATTCTAGCTGTTTCATCTATCAAGAAAGGGGCCTCAATGGACTTTTCCCCACTTGAATACAGCTACAGGCACACCTCATGACTTACCCTCCTGATTGTCTTACACCGTACAACCTGTTTTCTTGCCCAAAACCTATTTTTACATTGTACTGCAACATACAGCTCAAAAAGACAGAGTGTAACCTGTAAAGAACCAGTATTTCCTAGGCTACTAAAAATTGTCTGATGTAGCAACACTTCTCAGCTTCTTCCCATGAAATTTAAGTTTCCAGCATTATATGACCATATCTTTTTAAAGCACCAAATTAGGAGCTCATACTCACAATTATGTTACCTCTACTGGTCAAAATTCTGCACTTTTGTTGCGTATAACAAATGCTTTAAGTATAGTCTTATGCCTTCTTCATTTTGGAGAACATTTGAGCCAGTTTTGCTCACAATGAAAAAAATTGACGATAATTTCACTGTATGGCCAGGCGCCAGTATGAAAAACTGTAATAGTTCGCATCACATATTTTCATCTAGGCACCTTTGCTCTCCCAGACAGTATAAGAAACAACCAACACTTAAATCTTACTAAATAAAGTGTAACATACAACAACTTAAATGTTCTACATTTAAAGGTGCTGTTGAAGTTTATTAACTTATTGATCTCTCATGCAGTGCATTCCTCTTCCATAAGGCTGAATAAAACTTCTGCTACCACAACCTGTCTCTCATTAAAATGTATCACCCAAACTTGAATATTTTATAGCCAGTACTGAAGAATCAGGAAGGAAACATGCAGGCAATCAGCATAAAGCAGCTTTGTCCAAAAACAATCATAGCCATCTGAATGGATTTCCTTGAATTATGCCAAAGAATTAAACAAAATTTTAACGATGCCTTCTATTTGCTTTACTCAAAGAACACTAGACAGGTAGCATTCTTAAGTTGATCTTGCATGTGCTGTATTAATAGGATTGATATTCCAAACATGTTTTTAATATATTGAGAATAATACCGGCATAGGAAAAAAAAAAACATGCATTTTTTATTTGTCTGAAATAATGAATGCAATGTTCATGGAAATCAGGCAAGGACACTGATACTTCATCATCAAACCAGATAAGATCAACCCACACTGTTTTCTTCACATCAAAGGAAAGACATATTTTTCTCCCTAGCTCTGACTGCGGTCAGCTGGAGCTTTACAGCAAAACACAGTAATAAAGAAGAAAGGAGGGAGAAGTGCTACCTCTCTCAGCATGACAGAATAAGCAGCAGCTTGCAAACAAAATGCTTAGAACATATTTCACAGCAGCTCAGAGAAACTTTACTCGCATTTAAAAGAATTCAAATACATACAGGCATATTACTCCAATTTACTTAAAGTAATATAAGCATTTCTAAATAAAGTTCTATGTATTCATAATACTACAGTTGAAACTAACTATATTCAAACCAGGGCCTTTGGAATATAAATACTTCTCATTGATTTTAAATACAACATAACACACAGATTTGGGAAATACTGGGATTCAGTAAAAAGTTCATGTAAGCTCCTTCATGTTTAAAAGGCAACTCATTCTACAAAGTAGCCTTAATTTTCAATTAAGCTATATTTTAGCTTCCAATTCTGCTGCATAAACTTCTACATGGGCTTCTGCATATAGTGATGTAACATCTTTACATCTAATTAACTTTCTACTTAAGTAAACGGTGTAATTAACACACTTTCACCTGGATGTAGTTAGTCTGGTTTTTTTTATGCTGAGCCCTATATTTGTGTATGTAAGTAGATCCTAAAAGGATAGCACACACCATTTCAAACCGTATTTTGTACAGTAAAGCACATGATAAGGACACCAATACTTCCTGGCAGCTGAATAACAGCACAGCAGAATCTTGAACATAAAAAACTTACATTTCAATGGGCAAAATCCATACATCTTGTCAACATCAAAGTTTGAAGTGGTTCCACACCAGAACCAGCCATCTGATCTGCCAGCATCTGTGCAGTCAGCATACCATTTATCACCAAACTTAAAAGGGAATACACAAGGTGCTCCATTGGCATTTCCTTTTACTGTGTAGGTATCTAAGGAGACACAATAATTTAAAAATGTATAAGCAGTAATAAGCACAGGATATATATCAGTTCAGCTTTATGATCATGTTATAGCATATTATAGCAAGCAGAGCTTACTAGCTTAGTATACAAACTGTACTAGAAATGGGGCATTGATAATTTTAGTCTCTAGGTCTAAGCTGATACCCATATCCACAATGAGACAAATTTTTATTCCTTAAGTAGACCAGAACTGGTTGAGCCAAGACAAGTACTTTCCCGTGGTAAATTTTACATACATAACAATCAAAAGTATAAAATCCACACAGTTAAGCAATTTTCTTTTTGAGCGCAAACAACTGCTGATTCTTCTCTCAATAGCCCACTTGATTACTGACCATTTTAGACAGGGAAGAGCACATACATGTAAAGTTGAAAGATATATACCACAGAGCGATTCCAATATAATTTGCCCAAATAAAATTTCAATTGGCATCTAAAAATTTTTGTTTCATCAGAAACCTGACTCAATGAAACTTATGAAAGTAACTAAAGCAGCTTTCTGCATGTGCACATATAACATACATGCATTGATGGGAGAACACACAGAGGAGCACTACTTGACAAGGATTGCTGGAGAGATGACATACCAAGGTCAGGAAGGAATGGCAGGCCATCACTTGATCTCCCCGCTGTCTCCTTTCACACATTTTGGTTTGCTAGGGTTCTTTTATTCTGGCTCTAGACCAAGAACTAATACTGTAGTCAGCCACTGTGTAAACCCTAGAAAATGCATCCTTACCTCCCTCTGTGCCCATTTCTGTTTATCAAAGAATACTAAATGGGAAACTAAACGCATTCCCAGATACTTATCATAAATATATATATATATGTATGTAGGTATCATACATAACTTTTTCAAAGTTAGCTATTTAAATTATCTTATTTCTTTGTCTAACACTTCAGCACCAACTCTTGAGACTCACTTCAAACACCTAGGAAGGCATGTTCAATAAGCTGGAGCTGAAGATATCAAGAGTTAATTAAATCCTTACAGCATAATTCGTATTTGCACCCCAAGGAAAAAAAACAAACAAAACACATAATAACAGACTATACACTCACACTACGTCCTTCTGTACACATGTAAATAGTGAAAGCTATTATTAACTGTTGTGCAATAGTTATACACGTGTTCTGACTAACCATAGACTTTTTTTCCCATCTCCAAATGAATCTCTACCATGTATGGTTAATTATCTACTAGAACGTTGACAATTTTGACAAAAAGGCAAAATGAACCTCTTAAAAAACATAAAATGCACGCTCGAGTATTGCTGATTTCACCAGAAGTCACACTCACTGATCATTAACAAGATGATGGAAATTCTCGCACACTTCTAAATATTTTAATTAGATACACATAGAAACGAGTTTGAAATACAGAAATTAATTTACAGAACTTTACCTTCGTAGCCTTGAGAACACAGATCGTCTGTGGTTCCGTAGACTTTCCACCTACTCCATAAACCAGATCCCTTGTACAGCATAATATTCCTTTCCTGTCTGTTTCCATAGTTGAAAAACAAATCTTCCCCTTGGATTGCAAAGAGAGTCTCATTTCTGCATTCCCATCGCTGAAGTTCACTAGCCTTGTCACAAGGATACAGAGTGATCGGAACCCAGTCTTTCTTCGAAGGTACTCCCAAGCACAATTTGAATGCTATGCTCATAAGCTGGTGATCTGAGACCCACCTGAATTTTTGTGACTCATTTTCTTGAACGCAAGGAGCAGTGGTCACTGAATTAGAACTTTGAGCCAGTACACAGCGCTTGTGATCTTCATTATATATTAAGAAGATGCTAGTATCTGTAAGACAAAAAACACTGGAATCATTTGGTTTGAAGTAATCTTACCTACTATCTCAATGAAACATTAATCTGGACACTGCTCTTGGGGTTAAAATCTCATCATCTGTTCAGCCAAAGAAGGTGCGGTACTTCTGTGACCGACACTTGTTAAAGTGACTATAGAATGCAAGCAGTTCAGATATGAGGACATTTCAACTATTTTGCGTCAGTGAAAGAATCTACATTCAAAAGTGCAAGGCAGCAGAGATGCAGATCTAGTGCCTCCTGTAGCTTTACAGCACAGCTTAAACTGAAGAGAAAAAACACACTCATGGTATTATTCCAAGTTGCACCCATGGGAGTTACAGAAGCAAGGGAGCACACACACCATACACCGCAGATTTTGACAATGAGTGCTCCAGCAGCACTGGCTCCTTGATCCTGGCTCCCAGGCGTGACGAGATGACAACAGTCATTAAGTTCTTCAGGCTCTGTTTCCCCGCAGTGGGGAGGTCTGTTCCCATAAGCTCTGCTAAAATCCTTAAAAGTCTGAACTGAGGGGAAGGAATTTTTTTTAAGCTTTATACACAAGCTACTTGTAAGGGCTAGAAAAGCATATTCATATTTCACTCAACTGCAATAATCAGGGATTCCTTTCTCCTTTCTTACATTTCTCCATTATGAATGAAATACTGGCAACAGTGGGATTTGCCATCATCAGGTATGCCTCCCAATGACTTATGAAAATCAACGAGGCTCTTCATAGCTCCCAAAGTTATTTCTCCGTCTTAGTAAATAGAGCTTCAGCATGCATTTTCATGTATTCAAGATTTATTTCAAAATTGTAACAACTAGAAAAGTTTTTAGCCTCTCTTACACTTGAATGTACTATGCATGCAACATTTCTGAGCTGGTCTTGCCCAAAGACTGAGAATTTCTCCTCTCGAATCCCCTTGAGATACATATTAGCATGGTAATTTAATAGTCCTCTCTGATATGGGATCGCATAATGTAATAGGATGCACAAGGTCTTTTTAAGACCTGTATTTTAAACAGGCTACAGGTTAGGGAAGAGAAATGCTAATTTATTTGACTCTGGGGATTGAAGCTAATTAAAACATTATTTATTTTAGTGTATGGTTACCAAATTAAACAAATTCTGTAATGGAGAAATATTTAAGGGGAAAACAGGTTAGCCACAGAAAATTTTCCCTTCTCTGCTGAGGCTCCAATGTGGAAATCATTATAATTGTCTGCAGAAGGATAAACTGGGAACAAAAAAACCTCTCTCAGAGAAAAAGCTGACCTAGACTTATCTCATCCATGGTTCAGTTTCCTTCTCCTGTCCCTTGGCTTCCAACTCACTGAGAAGTAGTGTAAAACTGATGAGCGCTGGAAACCAAAATTGTTGCCCTTTGCCAATCTGTTTTACTCACAGACAATACAAGGAAATGTATATTTATCACTGCTGGTGATAACATTTTTTATTCTGCTTTTCTACTACCATTTAGCACAATGTTCTTGTAAACTGATATATGCAATGCTTGCAACTCTCCTTTTCCTGAAATCTTATTTAAAGTTTCTGGGTAAAAGAGATGTCAGACACTTTCACATGTGTGGAAAATACTGCCTGATCTTTCAAACTACTAAAATTGTATTTGTGGCCTAAAATAACATTTCTTATTTTATGCAGTGTATGGTGTTACAGAGAGGATGCTATGCACGTGAAAAAACTACCCCAAAGGCAAAAGCCTGGATTGCTGCACCCAAGCCTGAAAAGGTGCAGAGTTTTGGCTTCAGAAACAAGGTTAGAAAACTGAACAGAGGTCTGGCCTGGGCGGGGGAGGGAGGGGGACAACAACAAATCTTTGGTCCTCTGCTTTTCTGACTGCACTTTTACAAAGCATTAGCAGTGTGTAAACACAACACGCCTGCTTATACAAGGGGCCCGGTGCATGCAGGGTTCTGACAGGGAATAATACATAGGTAAGCAGCTAAACAGCCAACACAAAAAACCAGGCACCAAAAGTTGGCACCAAAACGTGAGGATAGAATAGGAGTTAGCCGGATGCGGGAGCAACTGTGGCTGAGACTGTAGTTGCAGGATTTCCTTCCCCTCAGAGTTGCTCCTGTCTCATCCATGACCGTACAGCGGACTTGTAGCATGGTCCTGTGTTGCTCTATTTTACAGCTTTTTTTCTGTGTTTGTTCTGCCTGCTTGGACACCAAAGAGGATTCCCATACAACACTTCCCATGTGAGTCATTAGATAGCCTAGAAGAATATAAAACAAGCCAGGTATTTGTGCAACACTTTCTATGCCCAGCCAACTCTTCTCTGTAAACACTTGATATCGCTCCTGTCAACATGATGAGTTGTATCTGTAAAATGGGCTGAGCAGAATGACTCATATAACTCTGTTTCACTGTTCTGTAGCAATATTTGTTATAGAGCTCTCATAACAGGGTGCTATTCTTTAGGATAGATGAGCTGTAGGTGGTACACTTAAAGGCCCACCACAGTGCGATCATGAGTACCACAGTCTTGGTACTTTGAATTACACCAATTTCTAACAGACTAGTTCATATTTTGAAAATTACTCCTGGAGGGAGGTTCTTTAAAATGCACAGGAACGTGCCAGGCATAGGAACCAACCTACCTCACCGTTATAACCCATTCAGGGAAATCTAGCATCTTTTCTCTCAACTGTCACAAGTAGATCCTAATAGAACGTTTCTCGGTCTTTCATTTTGCTTCACTCACCACACTGTGACTATTTGCCTATCATCTCTAGCCCCAGATTATATGCAAAGAATTGTGCCATATACTGTAAAATCTCACTGGCCAAGTATCTTTTCCAGAGTAGAGAACTCCAGTATGCCAAGGTAGCTTCACACTCTGCAGCATTTGCAAACTATCACAGATTACGCAAGTGTAAATCGAGAAGTAACTCGTGAAGCCCGTGAAGCGCTATCGGGGTTGAACACTAATGGAGAGCACCAGAAGAGCACACCAAAAGCCAGAAGCGAGAGGAGGGGAGTAACGAGGCAGCAAGCAGGTAGGATGACTGACTTCTCCACGCAGACTCTCACTCACCAGGTAGCCTACAATGACTGCTGCTAATTACACAAAGCAAGAAAGCAGCGTTGTGAAGTCTTGCTTCAGCAGACCTCAAACTGGAGAGCAGAGGATTCTGAGAGGCTTTTGGGAAGGGCAGATACAAAACTTTCACTGAAAAAAAGCAGCACACTGCAAATCACAGTAACTCCCAGAGCGAGACAGTGCAAGCGCCGGGTTTCACCAAGAAACAGCTTCCACCTGTTTTCACAGCTCTAATCCGTGCCAATACCTCAGCAACCTTAACATCCCCCCGCGAAAGCCATCTGCCAAAAGTAGGTCCCCAGGCCCATGGAAAACCAGAGGACAAGCAGAGCCCCAACTCCAGGCCCTTCCGCAGACCCCAGGAGGTGGCTGAAGGTTGACGCCGTTAAATCAATGGGGGGTCGGGCTGAGCCCCCGAGGCAGCTGGGGAAACGGAGGCACTGCCAGTGGCAGCCCAGTTTGGCACCCGCAACGCCATGGAGCTTCGCCTACCGGGCTCCTCAGGGTGCAGACGAGGAGGGGGAGACATGTGAGGCGGGCGGCTGAGGGAGAGCCCGAGGGGAGGCAGTAGCTCTCCCTCAGCCGCCCGCCCGGCCGCATCGAAGCTCCCCTCAGAGAGCACCGACGGGGTTAAAATGGCCGCGCGCCTCCCCACCTGCGTCGACGCTCCCTCCCCTTACAGCTCCAGGTCAGGCTGGGGCTCGGTACCCACCGCGACCTGGCTCTTTTCTCGGCGCGTCCCATCCCGCACAAGCCCCTGCGGGCACTTACCCAGCAGCGGGAAAACCCGGGGGAGAAGTGCGAGGAGAAGCAGAAGGAGGGAGGCAGCCATCGCCCCGCGGCTTCGCCCCTGGCGCCCCGCCGCTGTGAGGAGAGGGCTTCCCGCCGGGCAGGTCCTCCGCACTTGTGAAGGGCTGGTGGATCAGGGGAAAAGCTCTGGGCTCGAAATGATAAGGAAATATCCTGTCACATGGGGCGTTTTGAAATAACAGGAATTCGCTGATCAAACTTTGCTTTCCTAAGCTGATTTCCACCCCCCCCAGCGGAGGGAAGAGCCTCCTTCCAGGCACACGCAGGTGATAAAGTGGTGATAGATGAGAGGAGGGCTGGGTGGATTTTTTTATTTTTTTTTCCTTCTCGTGGCGGTGCCGGTGGTTCTCTCTCTCGCTCTTTTTTTTTTTTTTTTTTTTTTGCCTTTGCGACCCTGTCAGCTTCGCATGTGGGTCAGCTGTTTGTTTTCCAAGCCAACGAGCCAAACCCGCGCCGGGGGAGCAGGGCATCCCCCTCCTTTCTTTCGGAGGTGAAACTGAGTCTCAACAAAAAAAAAAAAAACCCACACAAAATAAAAAGAATAAAGAAAACCACTCGCTCGGAACGACCGGGCTTCTGCCGAGAGCCGGGACGGCAGCAGCAGAGACCTACTTTTGGGAAACCGGGATTTAGGTTGCCCGTCCCCCCTCACGCTTCCCCCGTGTGCGAGCAGGTCGCTCTAGCGACCGCCGGGGAGCGGGGAGCCGGGGCCGGGAGCCGGGAGCCGGGGCCGGGGGGCGGCGGGAGGTGCAGCCCGTGCCCGGGTGCGTAAAGGAATGAGCCAGAGGGGACGCGCGGGCTTACAAAACTCTTTAACGAGGCGTTTTCTGAGCGCCAATAATTGAAATTCAACCGATTTATTTATTTTATTCGTTCTTCGGACCGCGGTAGCTGAGTCAGCTGTTAACAGGATTCAAATCTTGCTCACGGATCAGGAGCGTGAGAGAAACTGACCCTTGCTCGCTAGCTGGGTTTACACGAGCTGAAGTGCCCATGTGGAATTAAATAGCCTCTCTGAAAAGGTGCGTGTAGAGCACAACCTGCCTTGAGGTTTTTACAGCTTCTCCTGGTGCTGGGTAGGAGACCTCTCCGTGCATTTTTTGGGGGGAGGGGAGCAGTGGTTGTTCCTTCGAGGCAGTTAGCAGTATATGATCTGAAAGGCCCCAAATGGATTGAAAACATCAGCCTTACTGATGTTTTGCATATAGAGGCTTTTGTAACATATGGGACTTACTGAGCGTTGTGATACAGCATACATGAATTTGTGAAGCCTCAAACCTACCATGTGTGTGAAGCTTGTTGTACAACAGCTCTCCCTGTACCATCATGCACTCAGAAATCTCTGGTAAGTATTGGAAAATCTTTGAAAGCCTCCTTGTTGGAAGTTCTGAGTGGAAAAGTAGAGCACATCCAGGGAAGCACCAATGTGAGATTAGTATGGAAGGAGACACCAAAGACTGAGAAGGTACCTTGGCAATATTATTAGAGGAGAAGAAACAGTGAAGTCCAAGCTCGTTTGAAGTCAATGATGAAACTCCCATTAACATCAGAAGGGATTCCAGCCAGGCCCTTCAGCTGTGCTGGGCCCTCCTGTGGGCTACGTGCAGGGAGTGAAGAGGAAGTGCTTCATAATTTCTCTTGACATCTGTGGACCCATGTAAAGGTCAGGAACAGCCTGGCCCAGCGACAGAAGGTGGGAAGTCTTTCAGCCATAATCGTCAATGTTCTGCATTGTTATGTTCATGAATTCTCATCTGGGAAACTTGATATATTGCTGCAGTATATGGCAGATATTTATTATTCCCTAACTATTTGCAATGGCCTTTATGCTGAACAACTAAAATATCTGAGTGCTTGCACTGAGGAGATTATAGCTAACTCAAATAATCATAATACAATTCAGAAATGAAGAATTCCTCCATAGTCTAGCGCTACCGCCTTCAAAAGATTCAGGGATTCAAAGCAGGTGTGAAAAGTGTTTTTAGAAAAATTAGAAAAATGTTAGAAAATATTAGAAAAATTTTTAGAAAAATATTTTCCTAAGTCACCTTAATATTTGTGTACATATTTATTTTACTAGCAGTTTGCAACGCCTGGAAGCCCAGGACAGCATCTAGCGCTAGAAGGAACAAGTCAGACGATGGAGAATAATGCTGCTGCGAAAACAGAATACTGTTATTTGTAAGACCATCACTGAAAGTTTGGGAATTCGTGGTATTCTTTTGGCCCAAGATAAACAGAGACACTGTGTGAAGTTCAGTCTTAATGTAAGTAAGTACAACTGCCACAAAAGTCTTTAGCTCAAATGCGGATGATTCAAATAGCAAAGAGAGCTACACATAACTTAAGTGCATATGTGTATCACACAAATAGGCAGAAAAATGGCAGTAAGTGGTTGAGTACACCTATTTGGCAGTCAGTGGCTGTACTGAGAATGAGCTATACTCTGAAGTGATGGAACTGTATTAGCTATTCTTGGAGATTCCCGAAACGGAACTGGACAAGGAGCTGAGCAACCTGATCTAAATTTCAAGATGGGCCTGCTTTGGGGAGGGGATCCATACTGGATCGCTTCCATTCCAACCAAAAGGAGACATCAGAAGAGCTGCTCCCAAGACAAGCCTTTCTTGGGATCTGTGCCTGACCAAATTAGCTCCCTTCCGGAGCCGAAAACTGCCCTTTTCTCATTGTTCCTGGCACATACTGGAAATACTGCCGCTTCAAAGCCATTTTGAGTGTGTGGGGTGTGTGTATATGTGTATGTGTGTGTATATATATATATATATGTATATATACACCCTTTCTAGAGCAGCACAGGTCTCGATGAGCTTATTCACATAGCCTCCATGCCTCATCTGCAGCATACTCCTCAACAATTATCACAGAATCACAGAATTTGCAGAGTTGGAAGGGACCTCTAGAGATCATCTAGTCCAACTCCCCTGCTAAAGCAGGATTGCCCAGAGCACATTACTCAGGACTGCATCCAGGCGGGTCTTGAAAATCTCCAGAGAAGAGATTATGTCTGGATCTGGCTTGCTCTTTGGGAATCATCATGCAAACACATGAATTGTATATTCTGATCTGATGCCTTACAAGGGAAAGATTTTCTTTCTTTTGAGACAAAAGGATTCAGCAAAGTCTCAGGCTATAGTGATTTGTAAGCAAATAGTTACCAGAAGTCCAATCTGCTAAATAACTAATGACAGGATACATGCCCTAGATAGCCATATGTTTTCATCTCTTCGTGGGTAGCAAGCCAGCTGCCATTTACTTTTGGAACAGAAAGGCCTAAATTCCTCTGAAACAGGTCGGACCCTCTCTACTTCTGGCACATCCAGTACTTGCAACTGGTGACTGTTCCTGGCAAAACACCCTGAAATCCTGAAGGCACGGTGGCCCTTGACTTTGATGGTCAACAGGAAGATGGAAAGTTCAGTCTAAATGAAATCATATCCAGACCTGAAACATAATATGGCTGTTTTGTTTGTGTTGAAGCAAAACAACTAGATTATCATCCGTTCTTTCCCATTTCCATCCAAGATGTTTTTTGATATTTCACGTGGGAACCTGTGTCTCTCAGATGGCACTCAGTAGTTTTCTATACATTTCTAATGTCTGCATGGTCATATATAATAAACATATACTCAAGAACAAAATGTGCATCATTTGTACTACCTATACTATGTTAAGAAGCTATATAAACAAGACATTGAGCGGGGGGAAGGAATTGGCAAAGTTAATATTTCCTTTTTATGCAAATCAGATTACTCTGAAATATTATCCAAACCCTGACTTTGAGGTTTCTGACTTCTAAAACCAAAATATAATAAAATGTTTTAGGAAGGAGGACAATCACAGCTTTAATATCCATCACTGGAGTTCCTTTACCTAGTAAAAGTCCCTCAAGAATACCATTAATATAATGTATAATATTCCCTTTAAATTCAACTAATGCAATCTTTTATCTGTGCTTTAAATTTAAAGAACATTAAAAATTCCAACGTTCTGCCTTTACTGCAAAGCAAGAATGTCATTGTTCCTTGCATATACTTAAATCGCTTTATAAATATACGTGGCTATTGGGAATGTGTGTATACTCCCATGATTTCTAACATTACAAGTTCAGTTTATGCTCGCCCCACACTATGAAAATAAAGAGAAATGTCCATGCCCTTGAATTTCTGCTTGCTTACAGCTACAAATGAGTGTTGTCTGCATAGTTAAAAGCCACAGTAAATGCAGCCCATAGTTTTCAGCTGCTCACGCCAAATAAAGAAATTCTAGAAGGTTTCTGCTTTCTGTCATCATAGAGGAGTCTCAGGTGGCCAAGGAGAGAAGATCCGTGACTGCAGAACACCCGTTTTGCCTACACAGATCCTGTCATGTGCCTTTTATCAGCTCTCATTTGATTTTTCCCGTGGTCTTCTAGTGTGTCACGTTTCAGAAATACAGCGAGAAATTGGATTGTGGGGTGGGGATGGTTTTGTATAAAATAGATAAGAGGTCATTAGTTATAATGTGTTCACATCTTAAAATTACCATATTATGTTAGGGGCAACTGGGTGAACGCAGCCGAGACTTACTTTCTTTTAACAAAAGGACTTCTCCTTGGACAAGCCACCAGCTTAGCATACACATGATTTTTTATCTCAAAACCAGAGACTTATTAAGTTATATACATTTCAGAAAGTAAAGATACTCTGCATAGGGACAGGGAGGAATGTAGCCATAAACTGGGCCACCTTCTATCCACCCACCAAGAAAAACGGCCTAGTTTAAACAGAATCCAAAGATACCAAAGATTTTTTGTATTGAAAGATTTCTTCCATGGGCATCATGAAGCCTTCCAGCATCAAGACACCAACATTTGGAAGTTCTGCGGTCAAAGATGCTGATGCCTTCTCCCCAGCTTAATTCTTCTCAGTGTTTTTTCTTAAATGCTTGACATCACAACTTGCTTGTGAGATACCAAGCTGTAAATGCTTTCTCTCTTGATACGGGCATTACGCTCTTATTCTGTGAACAATGAGGGAGTTTATATGCAACCAAGCAAGGTCTTTTTGATGCTACAATGGGTTGCCCATAAAGGAAGACTGTAAACATTGAATGATTTTGGAGAGTTAGCTTTCTAGAAGATTGTATTGTTGTAAAGAGCTAATTAAAGTTAGACACTGTACTGGTTTTGGCTGGGATGGAGTTAATTTTCTTCACAGAAGGTCAGATGGTGCTGTGTTGTGGATTTATGACCAAAACAGTGTTGATAACACAGGGATGTTTTAGCTATTGCTGAGCAGTGCTTGCACAGCATCAAAGCCTTTTCTGCTTCTCACGTTGTCCTATCAGTGAGTTGGCTGGAGGGGCACAAGAAGTTGGGAGGGGACACAGCCAGGACAGCTGACCCCAACTGACCAAAGGGATATTCCACACTGTATGATGTCATGCTCAGCAATAAAAGCTGGGCAAAGGGGGAGAAGGAAGGGGACTTGCGGCATCTGTCTTCCGAAGGCCCTGCTTTCCTTGGTGTCATGGTTTAACCCCAGCCAGCAACCAGGACCACACAGCCACTCGCTTTCTCCCCCTGGTTGGAATGGGGGAGAGAATCAGAAGAGTAAAAGTGAGAAAACTCGTGGGCTGAGATCAAGACAGTTTAATAGGTAAAGCAAAAGTTGCACATGCAAGCAAAGCAAAACAAGGAATTCATTCACCACTTCCAGCCATCTCCAGGAAAGCAGGGCTCCATCATGCATAGTGGTTACCTGGGAAGGCAAATGCCATCTCTCCAATCCCCTGCTTATTCTTCCCCCAACTTTATATACTGAGTATGGTGTCATATGGCATGGAATATCCCTTGGGTCAGCTGTCACAGCTGTGTCTCCTCCCAGCTTCTTGTGCACCCCCATTCTACTTGCTGGTGGGGCAGTGTGAGAAGCAGAGAAGGCCTTGACTGCTTAGCAGCAATCAAAGACCCCAACACACAGTCGCACTATTCCCATCCCAAATCCAAAACATCGCCAGCTACTAGTAAGAATGTTAACTCCATCCCAGCTGAAACCATGGCACTTGGGAAGTAGCTGAACACCTGCTGGCCCATGGGAAGTAGTGAATTAATTCCTTATGTTGCTTTTTGCTTCACCTTTTAACTATCTTTATCTCATACCACAAGTTTTCTCACTTTTACTCTCCCGATTCTCTCACCCATCCCACTGCAGGGGAGTGAGCGACAGGCTTCATGGGGCTGAGCTGCCAGCTGGGGTTAAGCCACAACCGACACAGACTAAAACATTATTTATGTGGATCTTTTCAACAACTTTACTATTCTATAAATTACAATTATTGTATAAGAGTCAGAGAATTTAGCTTTATTCAAACCATAATCTTTGAGGGGTCAAAAGGAGGTAAAAGCTAAGAGGAAAATCACAGAAAATGGGCAGAAATCTTGAATTTTCTCTAAGAATTTTAGATGACAGAAAAACTAAATGTAACTATCACATTGAGGAAAAATTATAGCACTGCTGTGTATGAACTAAAAGAGCAAAGACACAAACCTATGGGTGCTGACCAACAGTCACCAGAGCTGATTTCAAATGTAACGAAGGCTGGATCAGGCACCCTTCCTCCATCCAGGAGTTAGTAGAGAGAAGGATTATGAAAACTTTCAGCACTTTTTTATCTCATCTCTTGCTTTGTAAGGCTTAAGCTCATCCTGTTGACTTCTGCAAGCACATAGAAATCAGAGAGCTAATAGGAACAGTGAACAAAACTGCCTAAGTTCAGAGGATCCAGTTCAGCACTGGTTCTACAATACCATTATCTCAACAAGAAATTTTGACCACTGGTGAGGAAAAAAAAAAAAGTAACACACTGCCAAGAAAATAGATTCATTTTTCTGTAACCGCTTTAAATCCCCCCCAAAAAAAACCCAAACCTCTAAATACCCAAATGTGTTCACTCCACCTACACAATTCCTAAGACAGCAGTACCACCATCCTAACCTCCCTGTGCTGTCAGTGGAAAAAAAGGAGCAGTTTGGCTCTCATACCCTTCCATGAACATCTCAGATGTCCATTCTTACCTAACTTAGCCTGGGTCTGCATTCCTGAACAGGATACGCACATCATTGTGCTAAGTAGACCAATAGAATAAATATTAAATCTGAATAATCATTTTGTTTTTCTCAAGACAACAACTCAAATCTTTATTGTGAAGCCCTACATGCTTTTATTTTTTTAAAAAAACACCTTTTTTTTAATTACCCATTTTACCTTTCACTTGTCCAGCATAAAGCAAACGGGATTAACTTCATTTCCCTATCATCTGCCTACGGGCTATGGCAGATCTGCCTACAGGCTATGTTGTACAGGAAGAAAATAGCTCACCACTGATATGGGAGGTAAAGTACCTTAGTTCACTCCCAGAACAGAATTGCTCTCAAACATGAAATCCATCCTACAAATCCTCTCCAGACAAGAGGTGGAAAGGGAATGCCACTGTAGTAGCGTTGGTTGCTCTTCACAGTCTTCAGTTTTCTCTCCCATTCTGTAATAATAAAGCACTCCTAAGTGATAACTGTGGGAATTTTGTTTTAATTACAGTGCTCAGCATGGCCAAGAGCTGTACACAATCAGAGCAGTGGGAGCCACGGCACTGTTATCTGCACAGGAGACAATTATGAAGCTCTGGACTGCCATTTCTCATTCATCTAGGTGACGCGAGTCTTGTGATAAAACTACTTCTCAATTAACAAAATGAATACACATCTTTAACTCCGCTCATAACTGTACAAGTACACCGGTGGTCTCTTAAGTTTTCTTCATGCACAGTAATATCCAACTATGTGGATATTATTGCAGAGTCAAAGGTCAGCAGAATTTGGAACTCAGTGGGAGCGGAGCAGAGCATACCTTGAAATTAGTGTAATGGTATAACATACTGATAACAGTTACTGCCTTTGAGCTATACACGCAGTTGTAGTTATTTATCATGGTTAAAAAGAGACACAGCAGAAATGTTCACAGATGAAACAGTGTTTAATAAAGGATTAAGATATTTTCTTACCAGGAAACAAGTTGTTTTTTTTTTTTAGAAATGAAAGGCAAAAGTTGAGACATGACAGAGAAAGCTAAAAGGAAAAATGGTATAGAGCTGGTTTGTCAGTCCTTTCTATTTACCATATCATGGTACAAGCACAAAAAAATCCAGTTTAGTTCCAAAACAACAGTATTCATATTCATTGTCACTATCAACTCCAAATACCACCATAGACATGAGCTGTCAGATGTCCTTCAAGAACTATGATCCTTTAGGACAGAAATAAATGAGTAGAAGACTATTTAAAAACAAACTTCCGAGCAAGTAATGAAATTGATAGGTAACTGTCAGGCAGAGAGTCTGGGTTGGCTTTGTTTGCAGAGATAGGGATTATTTGGGGGGTTGTTTGTTTATTTGTTTTAACTTTACTTCAAATAATCTAATTTTGGATTAAATCATAGGCCATACTCCTTAACCACAGATTTGATCCTGTCTCACTGGAATAGGAATACTGCGGCATTCCTGTAAGTATTAAGAGGATACCCGAGAAATCTTTAAATCATTCTTTTGGCAACTGTTCTGTGGGGTATTGGTTGAGCAACATTGCAATGTTCTTTATTATTAATAAAAGTCTGTATCCATCATCAGTGTGACAATAAGTCTATGCCATCATGAATATTAATTCATGATAGTTACAGTAGCAAAGTAGTGAACAAATGTGACAGAGGAGTTTTATCTGAAAAAAGGAAACAGTTTTCAGTGCAATTTCCCAAAGCCATGAAATTAAACAATAATATGAGTAAAAAAAAGCATGTATTTTTTTAAAAAATGATACTGATGATTATTGTTACAGAAGTTTAAACATATGCTAACTTCAAGTTTATGAGGTGTTACACATAGTACAGGGTTTATCCATGAGCAGAATAGTAGATTTTTGGAAGGAAATATACCTAATTTCACTAAAGGCACTTAGAATTGCAGTTACATCTATGATTTAATGTTCCAACCTCCTGTCTTATTCAATGAACTCCTTAAGCCTGTGCTGTCTGGAAGTTTTTTCACCATTTTTACAGAATTTGAAAGTCTTTTTTCATCAGAAAATGAACTCAGTAAAACTGAAATGTTATGAAGTATCATATAAACTAAACAGTCATTGAGTACATATTATTGCGTTTTCAATATAGTAGAGGAAAAAAGAAATTTTATTTTGCAGAACATCGGTACATCTCATTCTCATTTCAACAACAGGAATTTTCTTTTGGTAATATTTCCTGCAGAACAGCATAAAATTTCCACACCTTGGTTCTGTCCATGCCAGAACAGCCCGAGCATCCCTCCCAGCGACTTCCCTTTCGGCCAGCACCAGAACTGCGCGATGGCCCTCTGCCCCACAACAGCTCACTGCATGTTTTGCTCATAAATGTGCCAGGTTTGTTCTGCCCGAGAATGAGCGAGATTGATAATGATGTTTTTATTTGACATTGTTTAGTCACCAAATAATGTCATTTTGATTAGTCCAAAACTGTTTATGCATTCAGACACAGTTCACCAAGTTTGTTTGCAAAGTGATTGTCATGCTGGATTCACAAGACGGGATGACTCATTAGACCACAGCAGGGTGCGTTAGATCTGGGCACGTGTACGGTGACGTATGCCTCCCACAGTGGATTTCAGATCTCCACAGCACGTGTCCTGTCACTGCAGCATCACCCAGGAACGCCGCCAGTCCTGACACAAACGCAGTTCCCCATAAAGCCAGTCCTAAGTACCTAACTTAGTGATCCTGTGTTTCACTTTATTCCTGCCCTCACTTTCTTACTCTTGAAATAAGATAGTTACTACCTCCCTCGACTTACTAGAGAAGCAAATATAGTGATGTCTATATTGAATATAGTGAAATTTATGAGCCAAAAAGTGGCTGAGACAGTCTCAAAGCTATTCTACCCTCCAGCCTACTTCCAAGAAAATAAAAGCCGTGTAACAATTTTGAAGATTGTGGTCTGAAGAGGTATGCGTGAAGGAGAGTGACCTGCGAGACAGGGGGAGAAAGTGGGAGGCTGGTACTACCTGGTGTGTGGGAGTAGCGCTGATGGAGGGAGCAGACCTGCCAGGGGGTGAGGAGGGGCAGGGATGATACCGAGTGCTGCTGTGAGAAGGCACACACTGAAATAGGAGGCTGGGTCTGCTGTAAAAGATACCTCAGAGCTTAATCCTTACCTGGATCTCAGGAGGCTGCTGGAATTGCTTTCTCCTCTGCTCCAAGAGATAAACACCTTGCCACCTTCTCTTGATGCAGTGTCTCCTGTGCTAGGGCTTCATGGGAGAAAGATAAAGAGAAGACAGAAGTTTAAACCGCTCTCCTCCTCTTACAAAGGTTTGACGACATATGAGGGGTGAATCTAAGGCTGTAAATCATCATTTCTGGGAAATTCAACAGCCTTGCCTTGGATTTTGAGAGTTTGGCAAGAGCTCCAAAGTTATTCAGAAATGTAGCAACATGTTAAACACACGAACAGCACTACACTGTCCTGAAGAACCTACCATCTGAAAACTGCTCAGTGAAGCAGCAGTAAAATGGTTGACTCAGGCCAGAAGCATCCTAATGTGAGCCATCCCTTCAGCTCTTCACTGGGTAGCATTTTCAGCAGAAATGCTCTGGCATGAAAAAGCAGAGAGACTGAATCACCTTTTTCTCTCCTACTGGGAAGCGTTATGAGGAGTCACAAAATCTCACACCACCTCAGAGCCAGGCTGTACCTGTTGTATACGTAAGGAAAACAGCCAATTTCACTGTTACGTGTCCAACTTCTTTCCCATTAAAAGAAATATTTTTAAATGTTGAGATTTAAGTGAAATGTCTTGTGCCACTGTGTAACAGACTCAACAGGCATTTCCTTGAGAATATTTACGAATATTGACTTTGTAAAATCTGAAAGGGAAGTAGTACAGATTCCCGGGAGCTACGCCAAGAGATTTTGAATCCAGGGAAACAGTGCTCTCATGATGTGCAAACAGGACTAGAATCTGGAGCTCGTGGAATTTAACCTCAGCTACTGTTTTTCTGCATGTTCGTGGCACGCGGTGCGGTCACTGCATGCCACATTTCACCAGTTTAAGGCACGCTGACGTAGTGTACTGTGTCAGTCAATCAGTACTTGTAAGATGATGAGCACTTGTAGGTAAGTTTGTAATGTTCCTAGTCATGAAACTGGTTTGCAGAGTGAGCAGTAAAGTACAATCATGAAAGCTTTCCTGAGAACAGCAGGGAGCCAAATTCAAACATGGTTCTGAAAACCACGGTGCTGTGGTTTAGGCCAAATGGGCTACTGGGGATGTGGGGGATCTCAGATGGGACCAACAGATGTTGCCCCCTACCCCTCTTCAAAGAGAGAGGCAGAGGAGGGAAAAAGAGACTTCTGAGTTTCAAAGGAACTAAACTACTTTAATGAAATATTAATAATAAAATTAAAGGAAATAATGAAATATATACAAAACCATATCAAGCTCCCAGGATGACAATCACAACACCAGCTGACACTGGGGCAGTCCCAGGCTGGACGGGAACTGGGTTCAGGATCTACATTAGGGATCAGGATCACAGGCAGACGAACAGAGTCCTCCTCAGATGTCGGCCATTTAAGACAGAGAGAGAGCTGACCCTTTGATCCCTCAGCTTTTATACTGAGCATGAGGCAGATGGGATGGAATACCCTGTTGGTCAGTTTTGGGTCACCTTTCCTGTCCGCTCCTCCCTGCAGGTGGGACCCCTCTACGCTTTTCAGGTTCTGACCCCCCAAGGGGGCAAATAACAAAGTTGGTTGGCCTTGGGGGTTATAGCAATAAGTATAAGCAGGAGCCTCTCTGCATCCCATGCCTGGGCATCAGCTGTAAACATTGGCCTTATCACTCTGAGAGAGTGAACACTGTCTGCACAATATGCAGTTAATTTCAGTAGTTAGAAGAGGCCCAGCTAAGAAGCGAAGTTACTGAACAAAATTGGTTCTGTTTTACCTCAAACCAGGACACATATGAAAGACCAAAACACGAGGCAACAGGACCCAGTCTGGGCCCTAGCCAAAAAATGTCCTGCTCCACAAAACACCTCAGAGTACCGTTCTATTTTCTGTGACTACCATCTCCTTTTTTGCACCAGCAGCGGCGATCAGCCCTCACACATATGGACATCAACAGCACTGTAGGGCTGAGAAGCCTCATGCGCTCTCCCTTTCTCTCCTATGAAATAGAGCTGTACCTCCTCCTTGGCCAAACAACAATGGTCCTGTTAGCAAGAGAGCCTTCCTCTCCTATTTTCATACAGATACAGGTTGTTTATGGGTGACCTGGACTCTAGCTTTTGTAGGTATTTCCACAGGCGGTACAAGACATTTATTATGCAAGTCAAAATAATAATAAAAAAAAAAAAAAAAAAAAAAAAGAAAAACTCCAAACCACATGTGGGAAAGAACATCCAGTAAAAGGTGCCTAGAGGAAAGGCATAATAGTTGCAAACCAGGCAGGGTTTGGGATTATTGAGTTGCTTTTTCTGGTGCCGTGGCTAGAAGCAAGAGATCGGCCACAGTTGTGGCCGGGTTATTTTGATGCCTCCTTTCAGTGGGAGTTAGGCATCAAAATGACTTTGAAAATGTGAAACCCAGCTGTTAGTTTAATCCTAAATGTGAAAACTGATTAAATGGCAGTTAAATCCGAAAAAATTCAAATGGAAACAAATGGAAACAATTACTCTGATAGGTTAAGAATAGTGTTGTGGTAGGGTAGGACTTCCCCTTTATTTGGACACTCTTTTTGTCAAGACCAGTGTCTTTTCTATACTTCACCATCTCCACCATTTCACAGAAGAAACTTCTTGATATTTCAAAGCACTTCTGTCATTTCAAGCACTGTGAGAGTCCTTAGATAAAACATACTGATTTTTCATTGACTAGTAGTTGGCTGTGCTGTCTGTATTTGAACCCCAATGAGGTTGCCTCCACTAGCAATCCCAGAAGTGAGGTATCATCTGCAGCATTCAGTTGAGTACAAGAGATCCTCACAGCCTGTTTCTGAAGGCACAACACCAACTGTGCCATTTGTTATTTCAGCCAGTACGGCGTGTGACTGCTCGGGCAGACCCACCATGGCAGCCTGCCGAGCAACCAGGACAGCAACCACACCACAACTTTGTTCTCTCTTACTTCATTTCATACTGACGGTGTCATCTTATCTACGCTTTCTGTAGAGCAATGGGTTTGAAATCACGAACAACTTAAAATATCTGTATTTTCTGAGAACAGCTTCCTTCTGCAGTATCAAAATATGCCGTTTGCTTTTTCTTCCTAAAATAAAAATACTCACTTCAGCTCTGTGCTGCATGAAGGATTTATATGGACTATTCTTCTTAGGAGTGCTGGCAGCTCTTCCTGCCCGTTATCTGTGACCAGAAGTGAGCTGATGTATCAGTTTTTACAGGAAACCAAATCAGCAAATGTCACACAGGCAGCGAAGCAGGATATAGTAAACCATGCTCCATATATACATCCCATGCTTCCTTTACGCTCTTCAAGCTGAGAGCCAAGTGGCAAACAGCAAAGGAGGGGGTGGGGGGGCAGGGGGGAGGAGAAAGCTGAAGTGCTCCATAAATCATAAAACCTGATTTTCCCTAAAAACTAGTAGGGAAAATGTAAGCAGTTGAAGATGAACACTGAAGTGCTCAGGGTACTGCGTGCCATAGCAGTTGGAATACTGTCCAAAAACCCTCACCTATATATCCTTAATTTTTGTTCGTTGTAATAATTCTCCTAGGTGAGGTGCTGAACTACTGCACCCAAAGCAGGAAACTTCTGTAAGTCTCTTGACATTACAGAACATGTTGTAATTCTGATTTCCCTCAGAGCCCTGGATTACTTCACATCTTTTATAACACAAAGAGGTTGCTTCTTACACGGACTTAAAATACTGCTTGGTTTACAGACAATTGAGGGTTTCTATGGATGAATCCTCTCTATACAAAGCATGCGTGTCCTAGAAACATAGCTTTATTATTAAAAGTTCATTTATTTGCACAAAGTCTTCTTCCTTCTTCGTGTCTCCTGATTGCATCATCCATTTCAAGTGCTAATTTGCTTTTTTCCTTCATTCTCCCCCACCACTCTTAAGTCTTTGAGACCCTACCCCACATGTCATACCCAATTTGAGTGAAGCCATCACTTGACAAATTTGGCAGTGAAGTACTAAGAAATTTAATCCATTCCGTCATGATCTCTTGCTTGTCATTGCTGTTCCAAAGTACAACATTACCCAAAAAGATTGACCACTATATTCTGTGTTTTACCACAGATACCTTCAACAACGGCCCCTTCTGTTCTGTTCTGTTCTGCAAGACAAACAAGTATTAAAAATAGAAAGTAAAATAGCCCAAATACCTGTAGTGAGCTATGGATAACATTTCTCAGCTTTAGCTGAGAAATTCAGACAAAATAAGTATTTCTGGGTAATTATGACAGGCTAGATCTGCAGTCAAGATCCAGTTTGGCACTGGGAATCACAACCAAGGAAAGATCAGAGAATCAGTGAAGCAGAGATTACAATCTGTGCAATGCATATGCTAGAAGTGACATCTTGATCGGTACCTGAATACAGCATCCTCCTATCAAAGGAGCTGAAGACCATCCCTTACCAACCTTCTCAAATGAAACACACCCTCTTGAGGCTGGCAATGCTGATACTGATCTCATGCAGGACTGATTTTTATTCTTAAAATAAAATAACTCAAGACTCTCGTAGCTCAGTAGTCAAGTGCCTGGGTTTCCCCCCCCCCCCGCAAGGGACAATTTAAAACTTTGTGCCTCCCATGGAAATTGAAAAAGCAGTCCATCTTGATATTCCGGTAAACTCAGTGCACAAGGTGGGCTTAAATATTCTGCGAATATGTAAACAATGCTACAGCTGTCCTGTAGGATCCCAGGGCTTAGAAGGGAATCATGAAAGAGAGATTTTCGGCAGACTCTGTTGATAAGAAAGATTCCTAAGCCTACAGGATTTGCTGATGTGGAACATGCTGTAGGGCTGCTGATAAAAACCAGTCTGGCGGTAATGAACCAGGAGGTCGTATTCCTTCACATGGCAGTGGAACAGTCACAAAATAAAATTGCATGTGTAGGAGGTCAACACCCTTTTCCTGACTGCTGCCTATATGTGAAACTGTACGCCAACTGCAATAATAACAGTTTTGCTATTAGTAAAGATACAGAAAATTAACTCGGCAGGCATCCACCAGCCAGCATCTAAGACATTCCAGTCCCTCGTTTAGGACGAGCAAGTGTGCAGTGCCGCATTCAGTCTGGAGCACTCTTTCAAAAGTCATGTCATGTCTCTGGAGTCATGTCTCTGGTGAGGCATCCCTTTGCGTACCAGTAGCCCGGGATATGGAGGTCCCCGTGAGAACGGGCAGTTGGATCTGGGTTTGTTGGAACACATCCAGGGAATGCATAGCACTTACCCTGCTTTTTATCAAAAATACGAACGGAAAGTAGTTCTGATCAGAGCTGCTACTTATTTGGTTAAATCTCTGACTCCAATGTCTTCCAGAAAAAAAGGAGTTCCAAGATCATAAACTGAATATAGTCAGCACCGGCATTATATAGGTAAGACAAGAGGCTGTAAGAGTCTAAATTGACATTATTACACATAATTCCAATAGGTAATGGGGACATTATAACTGTCAAGACACACTCCAGTTCAGCACATGCTCAAAATATTTAACCAAGACAATTATCTTTGAACTTGGAGGAGGGGGAACTGCACAGTACCCATTAGTGTTCTGAAGCGTGTTAAAAATCAAACTCAGTTAAAAAAAAAAAAAAGCCAGAAACAAATCAAGTGACTAAAGACTGCAATGCTGGTCTCCTCCTGGCAGACCACAGGAGGATTTTGCAGCAAATCTTCAACAGTGAAATGTGATTTCCAAATACTGAGGAGAGCTGTGCATCACACAACTGCCTGCACCCTGGAAGACTTGCCTTGAATTGAGACCAGTAAAGTCGCGGTTTGTTAGGATAAAAATGAAAGGAAAATGCAAACCTAGGAAGGAGTAGGAGGTAAGGCAGAAAATAGGAGAAAAATGTCTAGATCACCATGGTTTTAGTTATTGATTTGTTTGAAAAGGAGCCAATACAAATGGGAGAGGGGAAAGACTCACTTTTTCCACCTAATACTAAAATAAAGAAAAAAAAAAAAAAAAAAAAGAGAGAAAAACAAAGGTTGTTGAAAGAGGCTTGTTAAATCAAGTATCCTGAAGACCAGGATGGGCACTCCCAGCATGATTACAAATGTGCTGCACTTGGAACCACTGCTGACTCCATATCTTATGAAAATTATTCTTTTTTAGCTGGGAGTTGCCTTTATGTAAACCCTCTTAAAAAAAAAAAAAATCATTAAAATGACCCAAAATAAAGTAGAAAAATATGAGGAGGGAACAGATTAATAACACAAATACCATGATAAAAATACAGAAACGTACTGGATTATGCTTAAGTGGAAACTCTTACAAGGTCTATTACAAATTCCACTTCTTAATAGGGTCAGCTAATTAGGCAGACAGACATTTCCTTCAGAATATTGTGTTCAGCACAGTACGACACTTAAAAACGACTTCCAAAGGAAAGCATTTCCTTTTAACCACTGAAGTCTATTCTATTTGCTCTACCTAAATGATACAATTAAAATAATTAGAATAGCCTCCTCCTGAGTAAAGCATGAGAAAGAAATGAAGAGCTGATTATGAGAGTTCGGTTGTTATCTTTAGAACTGTTCCATAACAGAATATTTTTCTAGCAGTTTATTTTCGAAGATGAAACCAGGACATATCAAATAGAATAGTGCCAGCGGCACTGACTGACTGACTGATTCTTGGAGATGCTTAGAGTCTTCATCTACCTGTGTGGTAAAAATGGCAGCCATGCAGTAATGCTTAAAAATTTATCGTTTCTAACTACTTGGAATTTGTGTGCTTACATTAATTCACTGTAGAATAAAGAAAATACTTTATTTTCAAAGCAATCCATCGTGTTCTGGAAGTACACCCATATTTGTCACAGATTTAGAGATTTTTCTTTTTTTTCAGGAAGTTGGGGAAACAGCCTATGCTCTTGAAGGACACACTTTCACTTCATATATAATTAACAATATAACAATTAACAATATAAATTAACACCTGAAAAATCGAGACACAAACTTTGATAAATGCAGGGTTGGCATAGACCACTCTTACACTACTAACAGTCAACTAACCTACATTCCCTCCATCCATCATATGAAGTCCATGGCCACAAACTAGAGTTCAAAGAACCTGAAAGGAGGTTGCAGAGAGGTGGTGGTCAACCTCTTCTTGCTTAGTAACAAGCAATAAGACAAGAGGAAATGGCCTCAAGTTATGCCAGAGTAGGTTTAGGATGGATGTTAGGAAAAATTTCTTCTCAGAAAGGGTTGTTAAGCATTGGAACAGGCTGCCCAGGGAAGGGGGGGAGTCGCCATCCCTGGAGGTATTTAAAAGATGGGTAGATGTGGTGCTTAGGGACATGGTTTAGTGGTGGTTTTGGCAGTGTGAGGTTGATGGTTGGACTTAGTGATCTTAAAGGTCCCTTCTGACCTAGACAATTCTATGATTCTAAAGAATGTACAAAGTCTCTAGCAGAGACAAAACACGACTGCAAAAGCTGTTAAGTGCATGGTCTAGTTGGCATGAAGGCTGCAATAATCCCTGGGATTGTATAAGCATAATCAAATTTTTAAAAGCGAAAAAGTGCGGTGAACCACTCATGAAAGTTTGCGATGGACTTGCCACGTATACTAAAGTAATTGCCTTTCTGAATCCTGTAATGGATAAAAATAGCAAATAGGATGTAACTATCAGCTTGTGTCATTAAGCCCTTTGGAACTAAACTTCAGTCCCCAAGAACAGAAGTGCTTTTTATCCTGGGTTGAAGTCTGGCCAGTTCCCTTGTGAAACTGTACCACTGGTGAAAAAAAAAAAAAAAAAAAAAAAAAAAAAAAAGGCAAATCAGAAAACAATGATCCAAAGTTAATGGCAAGGTGCTACGTGAAGAACACACTGTAGGCCAAAGCCACGTTACAGAGACTCGAAAAATACAAAGCCCAATTATAGCAGTTGTGCGACTGATGAGGGGAAGAGATGGTACTTCAGATATTAAAGATCAGAACTGTCTGCATTTCACAAAACAACTTAAAGTCTCCACAAAACACTGGTATTATTGTGGAAGGACAATCTGTAGAGTGGAAATGTCCAAATATATACATATATATGTATATATAAAATTAATTAAATTTATGATTTACTAACCATTAGTACTTGTGGGCATGCTTACTATAAGGATCAAGTATGAGAAAGCATATGAAAGAAGGAGATAACCATTAAGAAACACATACAGTAAATGGAACGGATTGAACAGAGAGAGAGAGAGAGAGAGAGAGAGAGAGAGAGAGAGAGAGAGAGAGAGAGAGAGAGAGAGAGAGAGAGAGGGAGAGGAGAGCCGAGATTTGGATTCTTTGCATTGATGCTGCTGAACTGCAGGATCCTGCTGAATGTTGCTCAGCTCAGTGCTGTTTACAGATACGCAATTAATTGCTTGCTACCGACTATCTGTCCTGAATAAATAAACCTGAGCAACAAATCCAGTGTTAATTTGAGCCTCATGGAGAGACAAATTCAAGGGAGTCCAGTCCTTGGAAAAGGCAAAATTAGGGACTGGTTTGAGCAACTAACTGCCCCCTGAAGCGATCAGTGGGACTCAAACCTTGGAAGGAACAGCCAACATTTACAGGAAGCCTTGATTATCCGGAAGATAAGAAGTGCTCAAAAGTAGAAAGCATGTCTGTTTTGAGAGAGAACAAGCTTACGAAGATAAGCTAAATTAAGCTAAATTAAAGTTATCTACTTTACAGTTAAGTGAGCAGGAGGAGTTTTAAAAATTACTAATGCTGAATCCTACCTGAGTGTCGTTACCCACACAATCAGATAATATAAATCACGATTCCATGGAAGCTGCAAGAAATTTGTTACGAAGTGAGATTGTGGACTCTGTTAAAGCAAAAAATTCTTCACAACTTGTGTTTCCTCAACGCGTCAGGAGAAAAGCGAGACCTCTGACCAAACACACCCCGAACAAGAGTCTTTTAGACAACACCTATGGTTTCTCTGAAAAACACCTATTTGAATGTTTGAAGAGTACATTTCAGTGGGATGGTTGGTAGTGACCCTGTCTTCTTACACGGTTCCAGCAAACCATGACTTCCCTGTCCTCGGCTAAGCTGAGACTTCCATTTGTTCTTATGTAAAAGACCGTATTTTTATGTAATCATCACACTACCTATATTCCTCAGGCCACATGTTTTTTGCTGCAGGGTTTGCCTAAACGAACTCTGCCACCATTCTTCAGCATCAGCTACACGAGTATGTCACCAAGGGAATGAAGAAAAAGACTAATTTGGGAAAAGACATCAAAACCAAGGATCTAAATGTTCACACTGCTTTGTGAAGCACAGTAAATTGGGACAGTCTGACACATCGTTTGCAAAAGTAAACATGTCTGCATAATCCACAAATACCTGAGGATGCAGCAGTCAACAGGGGCGAGCCATCACAACTGGCTAGAAATAGATTCCAGTGTGATTTCAGCAGCAGTCAGGGTAGATTTGTTTGCTTATTAGTAAATCATGCTTAGAAAACAGCTATAGAATATACTGTATAAAATTAAGTGGCGCAGGCCTGGATACATTGAAGGGTTCTATCTCTTGATACATGTGCTTCCTATAGCCAAAAAGTGGTAAATAGACACACTGACCAGTCAAATAATTATGATTTCTACTAATGAAGTGTCACACTGGTGATGGGCTTTACCAACCACACAACACGTTCCTGCTGGATTCAGCACCAAGAGTGTCCAAAGTACAACTGCTAAGGTAGTGGATATGACCAATATAGAACCATGGAATCCTAGAGTGGTTTAGGTTGGAAGGGACCTTAAAGATCATCTAGTTCCAACCCCCCTCCCACTAGACCAGGCTGCTCAAAGCCCCATCCAGCCTGGCCTTGAACACTTCCAGAGATGGGGCCTCCACAAGGAACATGGGGCATAAACACCAAGCTGCATTAATTTTACAAATAAAAGGTGCACATATAAGCACTCCAAACTCACGCTTAACATGGTTAAGCGAAGTCAAAGCAAAAGACATGGTGCTACAATCACTAGTGATTATTTCCTTACATTTTACATCAACTCAAGAGATTATACTCTAAAGATGTTCTCAATCTGCAACTGGAAATATATATTTGCCTTCCCCACCCCCATGATTTTCTGTATTATTGCATGTTGCCCATGTATACTCCCAACATTGATGTGAATTTTCAAAAGTGCAAATCAGCCTTAATCAGTGGAAATTTCTCCACAAGTTCTTTCGCAACGGCTTAGCTCTCATTTCTCGCTTAAAACACAGATCATGATCAGTTTCAACCAAAGCAGCCCTGACTTAAAATAATCCAGATAATTTAAATTTACAACTCTTGTGAGAGATAAGTCTTTATCCTGCAACAGAGCACCATAAGATTTTGAAAAACAGCTACAGAGGTAAGAGAATGCATAAAGGTGCCCAGCTTTGTAACGCAGTATGAAGTGACTGCTATGAAGAGAGATCACATATGAACCAGTTCATCGAACGTTTAAGTGAAGACAGTTGGTTTGACCCCCTCAAACACAGACTGATGTTTATTTTACCTGTTGCCCAGATTCATGGCAGCAGATTTAAATACTACAGAACAAACTCTCAAAATACATTTTCATCAACAGAAACACACTTCCTGTCTAAAAGAGAGGGGCAGTAAAGCAAACTCAGTATTAATTTCCCCTCCCTGTTCCAAATTAGAGACATATTTCCTTTCTACATAGTCTGTAGGTATTTTAATTCTGTCGACTGAATCTATATTCTCTTGAAACACAGAAATTACCGTAATGAGTTAACCCACAGTGCACATAATCACATATCCTAAGGTGTTTAGCTCACATTTTTAGGAAGAGACCCTAAGAACAGGCCAAACTGATAATCTGCTGCTCACTGCTCCCAAACTCCCATGGTCATCTTGGATACTTACATTGGCTTAAGCCAGAAACCTATAAAATTTAACATTGTTTTAAGAACAGAGCATACATATGTCAAGATAATAATTTCAACTGTGACAGTATTTTAAGCAGTAACGAAGGTTCAGGAACCAGGCTTTAGCCTGATCTTCACCTCGTTTCACATAGATCAGACCACCCAGTCTTAACCCTACTTTGTGTTCCCATCATCAGAAATGAAATTAACTGTCAAATAACTGTAAATTAACTGTCAAGCTGCCAGGAGTATTTGCTTATTGATCTATAAGCAAATATATACATTGTAGTTGTTTTCATTTGTTCTTTACCACCTCTTTAAAATAATCATGCTGTATTTCTTACAAAAAAAAAAAAAAAAAAAAAGGACTTTGAAGTGAGCTGTACAATGTATTACTTGGATTTTAGCTGAAGGAAGTTAATGACAGATGAAAAACTTCACAAGTAAAAATCATATGTTCTATGTGTAAGCATCATCCAAAAAAATCCACCAAAAAAAAACCCCCAGAACAACAAACCCCCCACTTCTCGCCTGCCTGAAATCAGAAAAATTTGAGCTAAGTATTTCTAACAGACCTTGCTTATTGCATCACCAAGTCCGTCCAGCAAAGGAAGTCCTTTTCTGGTTATTCTTCCATGATATTTAGAAATTGACTTTGCAACATAATGAACTAAATACTCCAACTTTAATATTTTGCATTCATACCAAAAACAATTAACAGTTTTTACAAATAGTGTTATTTACTAAAACAATTCTTGTACAACAGTGCAGTATATCTAAATATATACATATCCCAACATCAAAGGGAGCATCAAAACAAACAAAACCAAAGATGCACTTTGCTACTGTGTACACTTTATTAAAAACCAAAGCAGACTGCAGCAGGCTTCGCTTCTTTTTTGTGACAAAGACAAAAATTATTTGGATTTCCAGAAGCACATGCAGGATAGAAGAAGAAAAAAATCCTACCACCTTTTTGCCAAGGTAGCAGCATGAAAAGTGAACTTCAGATCTGCAATTTACATTGTAGCAAATTGAATGTTTTTAAACACAAACACCCTAATTTCAGAAACAAGGCTTCAAAAACGTACATAGTGGTTTTTACATCTTGAAGCAAAAAGTTCAAAAGGCAAGGCCTTCCCATGTTTTACTGTGGTGTCAGATAGTCTATGCGTGAAGGTTAACATTCTTCATTGCAGCTGAAAATGAAAAAGGAGTATCTGTAGTGTGGAGTTGGTCAGCTTTACGAAGATTGAATAAGAGTAAAAAATGATTCTGCCTTCTGTTCGCAATGAAGGTTTTTTGTAGCAATAGAGGGTTTTGTAACTTTTACTTGACCTTTTTCTTGAAAGAAAGAAATCTCCTCCCAATTTTTAACTGGAAAAGTTATGCTCCCTTGTTCCACAACAGATACATGCAGCTTCTCCCAAGGAAGCTGCAGTTGTGTAATTCAAAGTGCCATCATAGCTGCTGCAATTAGAGATGCTCTTTTTCATTCTGTCTGTGAAACCCAGCAGACAAGGAATAAGGTAAGACCTTTCTGTATAAAGACTGCACAGATACCTTTGAAATGTGAGTGAAAAATAAGGTAAGTGATATTAGAGACAATACTAAAAAAATTGGAGAATGAGGTATTAAGCAGTTCTCCAGTGTAAATCTGATGTTCCTGCCATCTAGATGAAATCAGAGAACTATAATAGCAGCCTAGATTTGATCACCAAAATATGTACATTCTGTTAAAAGCAAATTTATCTCCTTTGTCACATCTAAGCATCTGCAATCTGGCAGAATTCTCTGAAGTTCTGGTTACTCAAATTCATTTCAGTTCTCCTCCCCTCAAAATTCATGAATAGTAACTGTACCATGAGGGCAATATGCTGCTCCACAGCTATTGAGAAGCATGCAGTAATTCTTGTATTTTGTTCCTTTTTACTGTTGTTTTACACCTGTCTATATGTACTTTGGCCGGTGACATAAACACACATCTGCACGGGTACCAATTACTAAACAGAGGTGGGTAAATATGTTGCAACTGCTTCTGCAGCTGCGCACTCTGGAACATACTGCCATGACTTCACTGTAGCAAATTTTAATGCACTGTCTCAGTATTTTTCCTGGAATGCTTTACAGTAAATCTTGACATCTTTGTTATGCCCACATAAATTGAGATGATACACAAGGGTAAACAAGCTTTGTTTATAGAAGTGAAATGCACAGAAGGCACTTTCCAGCATTCGCTCCAGTTCATGATAAACAAGCCACTAAAATACCCCTTCTGGAGTTAATTAACATTTTTGTATTCCTTAATGAAAGGGTTAAATAGCAAAGGTTTATACAAAATATTATGAAAACATTTTAGCCTTTCGTTGACAGTTTACATATAAAAGAAACAAAGACATTCAAAAATTAGGTCTTCTATTGGAACACGAGTAACATCATTTCCAGGGATTCTTAACTTTCAAATAGATTAACTTCCTGACACTATTTATTTGCTAAAAAGCTTTTCCATACAGTAGCTGTACATGTACTTTCCCCCTCTCACCCATATTCAGTGTTCAATAGCATAGTAAGACCGAACACACGTGAACTTGGTCAAAACAACGCATAAACGAGGAATCTCAGAATAAATCACAGCAGATAAGCCCCAGCAATGGCATCTCCAGGTTCACGATACTGAACCAGCTGAGAGGAGGTGAATTGAAATACAATTGCTAAATCATCAGTTAGAGAGGAAACGAGAAGATGAGTGAAGAAAATAGTGCCATGACAGCATCTAGCAAGGTAGGAGGAGGCATCACTTTCGAGTATCTAGCGTACAGGACACAACCAAGTGAGAAGATGAAATAATCTTTTCTGATAAATGAGAAAAATAAACATGAAGCAATATAGCTCCAAATTCAATTTAATCTGAAAATTGCACCTGAAATGGAAAATGTAGGATGCGACAGAAACACTAAGACTCTGATCCTAAAATTCTAGTGATCTACTGCACCAATTGTGGACAATGAAAACTGATTCTAAGTCAACTAAAATTCACAACTTGTTGCAGGAGATATCTTAGAGCAGTGACTCTAATAAAGGCATGAAGGAAAATAAAAAGTGTCCATCTTTTTTTCAAAACTTTTATTAGACCGAATTAATAGTGGCATTGCATTTTAGAAAATGTTTTTGGTCACGATGAACACAAATGAAAGGTGATTTTAATTTTCTTAAAGATGGATAAATGCCAAAAATAATTTTTTCTCCTTCCAACTTAATTAAGATATACATAAGTTTTCAGTGTTCAAAGGAGAAACCAGGAACAAGCATTTCTGTGTTTTAAGGAAAGGCGACTTAAAAATTTTAAAAACAAAGACAAATTAGTAACAAAAAGTGTTTTTGCTAAGTTATTTCTGTACAGAAGTTCCATAGACTCTTATTAGGGAAGATGTGACACAACATGTGAAAACCTGAGAATACAAATAGTCAATGTCAGCCAGACTATTTTGATACTTCAAACTCCTCCTTGAATCAGGGCCTAAGAACTATGCAGTAAAAAGTTATTTTTACTTTTGTGTACAAATTATACATTTCTATACACATTGTTTCTCTGATTTTGGAATAGGTTACCTAAAGCATACAGACAATGCTATCTAAATGATACTACATGCCCTTTCTAAAGAAAATCACCTCTTCAATCTGTTAAAAGTTATCTATGACAGTACCTTGGATGCCTTTTTTTTTTTTTTTAGTATTTCCTTTCAAATTCCACAGACTTTTGTGATGACACCAGATACTGAAGTAATTATGGTTTTTGAGCATGCTTAAGAATTCCAGAGCTAAAAAAAATATCATGAAAATACTAGTATCAAGACAGCCAGCTAGCTAGAACATCCCCACAACTGGAACACATCAGCTATGGGCACGCTTTGTAACCACCCCAGTTAGAAGTTATGCAAAGCAGTCATCTGAAAGCATTAACAGGCAAAATATCAGTGCCTATTAAAACAGTGAAACAAAGGCATGTTAGGTAACTGTGAACAGACGCAGGAGTGTATGGGATAACTGAGGTCAGCTTATAGTATAATGTACAATTGCAACACTTAATTCCTGAAGCATCACCCTAAAATATAGTACACAAAAGCAAACAATTTCTGACATACACACTAACAAGACTGAAAACACAGATCTGATGTTGAAGCCATCTAGTATCACTCTAATTGGAATTAGAGTCGCTGGAAAAGATAAGAGGAAACCAGGATGCATTAACAGACTGAACACAAATGCAAAGTAACAACAGCCTTTGTACAAGAAACTGATCAGGCATATCTAAAATGCTGCCTTCCATCACCATGTTCCTTTTGCAGCACCTCAGCTGTAGAAAGAAAATATCATGCTTTAAAGAGCCACCTGGCTAAGTTACTGAGAAATGCAAGGGTTTAAAAAAGGCTTATGTATGTTGCTGTGGAAGAGAATTCAAAGTAACCTGAAAGTGAATGAAAATAAGATGCCTCATAAACTAGTCATACTATAGAAGGGCTAACAAACTCAAATGGTACAACTGGAAATTGAAACAGATGTTTAAGGCAGAAGTGTTTGTGTAAGAACAGTAAACAGAACAAATTGCTAAGCAAGGCCACAAGAGATAAAATAAAGCCCTGAAGGTTTTTTCAGCAAAGTGATTTAAATGTCCGTAATTCTCCATGTTCTCATTAAGAAGCCTTGAATAAAGTAGTGTTATTCATGTTGTGTGTTCCAGTTTAAAACTCCATAATTTCTCCTCCAACTCAGTTCCTCTGTCTTTGGTGTAATCTCTACCGACACACATAGAATACAGTTCTGGTTCTCACTGTAAAAAACAACTTGGAAAAAATAAATTACATGCTGTCGTGATAAAATGCAAGATTCTGATCTGTCGCATGGTCCCATGATATGTTTAGCAGCCTCTGAATAGTAGTTTTAAGTTATTAATTATATCTGAAGCAGAATCATAATTTGCTGTTATCCCCCCAAATCACTTAACTAGTTTACTTTGGTAGATAAGCCATCTAATAGTCATGATACACTTGGGTTCAATTCAAGAAGCAATGAAACCTAGACTCAGATAAGTTTGTAAATTCATATATAGACCTTAGCTTGTAAGTGTAACCATGATATGCAGAATTACTGCTTTTCCTGCATTGGAAAAAGACATCACATCTGTCATAAAACTAGACAAAACTATGAAACATGGTTGTCAGTTCATGATTAAAATAAAATAGTAAAGTAAATTATTTTTAAACATTGTGTTAAATATATTCACATGATCACCATAGCTATACGAAATGGCAACTATTGCAATCACACACTATATGTACATAACATATATGCCACAACAGTTTGCAAGTGTTGAGTTTTCACAGACTAGCCAATTTTACCAGACATAAATAATCTTGTACCAATTTTTAGGCATTTTAAAAGGAATTAAATGTCCTAAATATATCTGTTCCTCTGCAAAATTAAAAAAAAAAAATCCTAAAAAGTCAGTGCAAATTGAACTTGTTCACCAAGATAGATTCTTATTAAGCTGAGGATAAACAAAGTTTAAGAGATTAAAGGAAGAAACTCATAGAATTGCCAACTGCCTTTAGCAGAGGTTAAAGAAGATTAGGAATCAGAAGTCCTGGATCCTATAGCAGAGCCTTCTGCGAGTAGCTATGCTGTGGTTGTTGAGGTGGTGGAGGCTGTGGCTGTTGTGGAGGTGCTTGTTGACTGCCTGCTGTCTGTGCCAGAGGTGTAGATGCTAAGTTATAGTTTGGCACCTGGGACATATTAGTTCCAGCATTCTGATAAGCAGCAACATCAACGGTAGCAGGTGGTGGACTATACACTGAAGCCTGGTTAGAGTAAGTATTTCCAGCAACAGAGCCAACCATTGCACTGAAGAAAAAAAAAAAAAAAAAAAAAGTTGAATTAACAAACAAGTTACCAACAGAACAGCAACACTTTATTGCTTTTTCAGCTGTTCTATCTATATACACAAAAATCTCCTAACTCTGGACACCTTGCGTATTTAAAACTATAGTCAATGAATATTCCAATTAAAACTCAAACAGACTCCTCAGATTTAAACACACCTAACACACCTCCCATGGATTTAAAACTAGACTGTGAATCTATACTTTGTTTTATTTTAATGTGCAACATGGAAAGCAATCCATTTTCCATTCTGCTCATGAAAAAAAAAAAAACCAAAACCCAGCCAACTGTTTTAAATAGCGAAAACAAGTCAGGTGAAGTATGCAGAAACTCATTTTAGCAATATATACCTTACCGCTCCAAAATAAGTAACTCTGGGGGACAGAGGCAAACAAATACTTTAATAACTCAAGATGGATATCTCTCCCAACTTTATAAAATAAAATTACTTTAAACAGAGAGTAAAAACAAACAAACAAACAAACAAACAAACAAAAAAAAAAAAAAAACAAAAAAAAACCCACAACCCCTAATCATTTCCTAAGGTCAATTCAAAACATTTTGACAATATAGGTAGCTCAGCCAAAGCTAAGCATGTTTGGGCATCTACCCAAAACAGAAAGCCACTTGTAGCTCCTTTATATGGGGAAGCTGCATAAGCTTTAGTAAGTGTTCATAGTCAATTCGCTTCTTTTCCAAAATTAACAGAATTCTTCCACAATAAGATATTTTTTAGACAGTACAATACAATATACACTATCACAGAAGTTATGCAAAGCCAGCCACAGCAGCAGATAGTATACGTATAATGATGGTTATCTAAAAAAATAAAAATAATGTCTATATAATTTTCTCTAATTTTTCTTTTATATAAAAGAAATATATATATTAAAAATATATATTGCTTATATGTAAAATTAAAAGCTAGAGAAAATTATAAAAACAATAGAAAAATTTGAAGTTTGTCAGGGATTTCTACCAAATACACAACACCAATAAAAAGCACACTGGAAATAATAGCGTTGAAGTATCTTTCAGTTGTGTTTAAAATTATACTTTTGTAAGAAAAAATATTATCTGTAGTCCTTTATGTTTAAACTGATTTAAGCCTGAATAGGAAAATACTTAAAATTACGTTGTGTAAGACGTCTGTGCAGGCTGACCAGGCAGTACTGAGCTGGCAGATGGAGTAACTGTGCCTTGGCTGAGAGAAGAGAGTTGTTCAGGAGGAAGGTTGTAGCCTTGAATATGGCCCATCTGTGCACTCCCTGCCACCAAATAAGCATTACTTTGAGGTTGCCCCGGATAAACCTAGGAAGTTAAATAAAGGCATATTAAAAATAAAATACAAGAAAATTTGGTATTTAATATCTGACTTTAGAACTTAAAGACAGTCTCTCAAACTTTTTATTACAGATGTGTTACCAGAAAGCAACTAATTGTCTTCTATTAATCATTGCAGTACAGAAAAAATTACCAGATTTTCAAAGGACACTATTTACGTTTCTAACCTCAGGCTCCAGTACCAAAAAGGTCAAATAGTTTACCGGAAAACTTGTATTCCAAATTTTATTTTAATGACTATCACTCATGCTAATTAAGAGCTTCTACTTTTGAATGAAAACACTGAAGGATGTAAATCATGTAGCAAATAGCAGTCCAAAGCAGAATACTTTTTGATGCCCAGATAACTTTCACTAAGTAGAATCGTTAAAATGGAAATCTAAATCTAATCTAAATCTACCCTCTTTCAGTTTAAAACTGTTACCCCTCGTCCTATCACTACACTCCCTGATAAAAGAGTCCCTCTCCAACTTTTCTGTAGGCCCCCTTTAGGTACTGGAAGGCCACTATAAGGTGTCCCTGGAGCCTTCTCTTCCACAGGCTGAAGAACCCCAACTCTCTCAGCCTGTCTTCATAGGAGAGGTGCTCCAGCCCTCTGATCATCTTTGTGGCCCTCCTCTGCATAGGTACTAATACTGTAGGTATTAATAGTAGGTACTAATAAATTGGCTTGAATTTTTTTTTTTTTTACTCACTCAAAAAGCAAGTAAATTATTGGAAAAACAGCTGGAAAGGTTACATATTCCTATAAGCAGGAAAAGAATACAGAATGCGTGCATTAGACTATGGGATTAAAAAATTAAATGTTTAAAAGACCTTTTAAAAATACCATAGTATATGAATAATTTAAAAGACCTACTCAGAGACAACAGTCAATTACATAGAAATGCTAACGTGAAAGAAATACAGTTTTTAGCTTCAGTAGTTTAAATCCTAAATGCCTTCTACTGATATTTCAGAAAAAGGAAATTAGATTGATTTTAGGGTGGGGAGGGCATAATCTTAAACAGGAATTTTTCTTCTTTGGTTCTTTAGTTTCTTTGACCAACTATGCAAAAGTCTGGCAGCTTTAACTTTATGTGCAACTCGAAGCACAGGGTGGGCTTTTTCCTTGATTAAAAAGAATTGAACACAAAACAACTAAAACTGTTAGAACCTGCAAAAGGAAAATACATCCAAAGCTTGCAGGTGAAAACAAACAGGTTTGGGGTTTTTTTGTTGTTTTTTGGTTTGTTGTTTTTGTTGGGTTTTGGGGGTTGGGTTTTTTGTTTTTTTTTTTTTTTTTTGTGTGTGGTTTGGTTTTTTTTTTTTTTTTTTTTGTGTGTGGTTTGTTTTTTTTTTTTTTTTTTTTTTTTTTTTTTTTTTTTTTTTTTTACATACTGCGTTGAAAGAAAACACTGTTCTTTCATTTGATATTATCTCTGAGGGAGCAAGATGTTTTTAACCTAGCGTTAAGGTAAAGATCATAAAAAGAGGTTTCCAACTCAGGGGGCAAGGGAGGGGGCAACAGCAGGGCAGAAATAGGAAATAAATTATTACTTGTGGTCAATATGCTCCACAACACTTTCAGTATATATCAGTATATTTTTATTTTAGTAATGTAGAGAAGTATACTGTAAAAAAATATTTGAGCAAGTTTTGTAAAAAAATTAGCTCATGGGCAAAACTGTTTATCACTAATAATTTACAAGAAATCAACCACAGCTCAGTATGTACTTGATAACGTCAATAGTTATTAAAGGTTACATACGTACCTGAGAGCCAGAAACACCAGATGACTGCATATAATACTGTTGGTTTTGTAGTTTTGCATACATGGAATACATTGGGTCTTCATTCATCAATTTGTTATACAAAGAAAGAGCCTCCATCACTTTAACATTGAGCTCTGAAAGTTCTGAATGTTTCCTAGAAAATATATTGTACAGCTTATTCTACAGTTTAGATAACTCCAGTAAGAACAGACAATACAGGGAAACTTTCATGAGGTGTGATGAGCAACATACTCTTACTGCCTGTGAAGTAATGCCTGACAAGTGCCGTAACGTCAAATGGTACAATACTATAAAATATTACATGATTAGGAAAAAAAACCTTCAGACCTCCTCCCAGATGAGAAGCTACTAATAAATACATTTATTTTCTTTGCCAGTATTCACAGAAGTGATTAAGATATATAACAACAGTGGTCTTTCTAAGAATTAATCTTAATTTGATTCAAAATACATGTACTTTTATACCTGTCTATATCTTCCAACTTTTCATCTATGAGAGGTCCCATCTGGTGGCACATTGCTAGAATAGAAGGACATGGAAATCATCATTACTCTGAAAGATTTTAAATACTACAAGTCAGAAAGCATTTTTTTAAAAAATTATCACATAAAAATGTGTAGATGCTAGTCCAAACTTTTTTTTTAAATGGCTACTATAATCTGTATGCCAAAACAATTATATTAACAGAAGCGGTGTCATGAGCAATTTAACAGTGAAATCCAGCAGAAGTTTTCAGTATTGGTACAGTTTAAAAAGTACATTTTAAAAAGAAAATAAAAATGCAGTGAAACAAAACACCTTTAACGTCCAGAGAGTGTAAAACTGAAAATATTTTGCATAAAAAAGTTCAGGTAAATCTGAAAGGTGATCTCTACTTCAAGGAAGAAAATTTGCCACTGCAACCTAAATCATGTGCTCAACTAACATTAATACAAAACAATGAAGGGTAAAACAGGTTGCAATGATTCAAATCATCTATCTGCACATCAAAGACACTAATAGTACATTGCTAGCTCACTGGAATCCTAATTGGGGCAAGGGAGCTTTTTCAAACCACTAACATGTGCAAAAAACAACACAAAAAAACTCACCAGAAGCAGAATGGAAAAACATTAAAATAAACAATAATGCACCTTCCACCAACTTTCAGCACAAAGACATGGGGTTCATGTAACTGCCAAGCAAACCACAGTTAACTAACAGTAAGACTGAGTTTGTCAAATGCAAAATAAACAAACAAGAAAGCTGAGAGGGGATACTACAGTCTAACACTACTCCAGAATGCAAAACGTGCCCACTTATCCAAGCAATGAACTATTAACGAATCAAGAGATGTGTTTAATCCCAAGACCCACTCAACATTCAAACTGAGAGATGAGAAAAAAAAGTTTCAGGCATCAAAGATGACCTAAATGCATTATAAGCAGCTCTGGAACACTGTCTTCACTCCCAGTTTTCCCAAATTAGAGATGCAGAAAGTCATGAAAGCCTCTGGGCCATGATGGGTGAAAGGGCATCACTGATGTGTTCCTTGAAGGCAACCCCAGGTGAAAGAGGACTTGTATGAACGGCACCCATCTGCTTCTTTGAACCTAGGATCAGTAACACATTGGCAGAAATGCTGGTAAAAGATGTAAAAAGTAGTGCGAGTTCTGCCTATTTTTATGTGTAACACAAAGTGTGGTAAAAGGCATGACAAGGATTGCTTAGATGTCTATATGCTAACATGATGACTGCACTGCTGCCAATCACAAACCCTGGGCACCTGGGTGTTGGGATGAGCTCTCCAATTTAAAGACATTTGCGACTGGACATCTGGATGGCAGAAGAAAATGAAGCAGTTTTTTATCAAATGTTGATCAGCACCTGCCACCACTGGTAGGAACCCAAGATCCAACAGACATCTATAACAAAATTTCCAGAAACTATGCCAAAAATAGTAGCTACCCAAGGCCTATCTGAGCGTAGAGCAAGTGCAGTCTCGAACAGGGCATTGTAGAACTATACACAGCCATATGTTTGGCAAGCGCTTTTGTAGGTAGCTGGGGAGCAATTGTCTGACTAGACTACAGCTTTCAGGTTCTAGGAGCAATCCCACAGTTTAATATAAAATTCAGCATTGATTCTAATGATCTCACCATGCATTTTGAAAGGAGATCCTAGTTTAAGCGATACCTGGAGGCTGGTTGACAAGCATACCTTTAATTTCTTTGCCTCTGTCCTGGATCCAGATATAGGCAATCCACTTCTTAGACAACAGCCTCTATAACTAGATTGGGTACTTGAAAGAATAAAAGCATTCATGTTTCTTTTTAGCCCCCTTTAGCTTTAGTGGAACTAGAATACATGCAGACACATCACTGATGTGCAGTTCCTAAAAGAGGATTGATGAACCAGAGGGTGTGGAAAGATGGGAGATATCCAAAAGCTTACAAGCTTATGCACTTTTTCCTGATTAACTTCTGGAATCTGCATTTTCTTAACAAAGTCTGCTCCTATCTGAATTGTCAGTTTAAGCCAATGTTCTTTTTCATAATGGGTAAGTTTCTTTACTTCCTTCTCCAAAGTCCCCTTCCAAAATTTTTGCTGCATCTATCAACCTAGATAGATGGTCTATAATGCCTCTTTGAAGAGGTAGTCTGAATAATTTGAGTCTAAAGGACTAGCTTAATTTGTAGAGCTCTATAAGTATTTGCTAATATTAAAGTCCTATAGAAATATCCACGTGAGTGACAAACGTGGGATACCCACAGGTCTATTCTAAGCTTCCGTAGTATTTCTGCTTCCTCTCATGGAATCTTCCTTACATTCCTTTTGCATCTCATGCTGTGCTACTCTATGGAGGAAAAAAAATGGATTAATAAGACTGAATTAAGTATTCCTGAGAGGAATATGGAATATAGTTTCCTTGAGAGAGGTGTGAGCTTGTTCTAAGTTAAAATTTTGCACTTCAGTCTCTTAAATGTGGGAAACAGGAAGTGAGAAGATAACTCTGGCCCAGGCACTTTTCTCAGGCATGCTTGTGGTGTGCACATGACCCTGAAGTAGTTTCAGTTTAGTTTCAATTTGTTTTGATATAGGTAATTACTAGAGAGGAAAACAACAACAAAAAAAAACCATGACATTTTCTTACCCTCAAGATGAAGCAATTCTGGCAGGTCTGGCTGGTCATCAGATGGATCTGCACTTTGTAACATCTGCAAGAGTTGATCCATTTTATCCTAGAACACAAATTGTGTAATTAGGGCATATGTGGTTGGGGGAGGAAATTAACACCTTTGGGATAGCAAATTAAAGCAGTTATTTACAACAGTCATTTGGATCTCTTGGGACTCAGAAATCATCTAGACTAACTTCAAGAAAATACAAATCATACATACTACTTTACAGAAATGAAGATGCTTAAACAAGGATAAAGCAAATGATAAAAATAAATAGTAGTAACAAGTGGAATGCGCAGAATACCCCTTTATTCCTAAAAGTCCTTCTAAACTGTATTTTATGAGCAGTTTCTGTTTCCATTCTATTTATTACATATGCAATACTACCACCTAGTGGGATTAGTGCAAATGTTTTGACAGAATACATTGAGAGTACTTTAAAAAGAAATGGGTACTTAAAACTAAATTTACTGAAAAACTATCCTGCACTTTGTAAGTGTATGAGGCCTATCAGCACGTGAGCAATGTCATTACTAATTTAAGGTGATGTTTGGAGGGGTTACATGGTTGGCTTCAGAACAAGACATCCTTGATTAATCAGTTTAAGTGCAACCCATTTATAAAAATACAAAAGGGTGGAAAATTAATAGGCCCTTTGAAGAGTATCTCTTGGAGTAAATTATATTGCTTAACCAAAAATTATATGTAAATGATCAAAAATCACTTTTTAGCTGAGTGCTATCAAATAAATAGCTTTTAACAGGCCAGAGTTTTATAAGTTGTAACTAAGTGGAAAATAAAACCATGTTTTTCCTCCTTAACCCTGCAAAAAGCAGGAAGAAGTCAAATGAACTACTTCCTTAAAAATTATACTATGGTCGTTTTAAAAACAAAACAAGACACTAAAACATAAACTAACGTAGAATACCAGAAGACAAAAGCTGGAAGGCACCTCAAGACAGGCCTGAGATAAGCTATTTCGGCAGATTACAAACTAACCTATATCTCTTGTGATGAAGAGTACTTGAGGCAGGAGTTAAATAGGACTTTATGAAGGCAGTAACTGAGTTCTCATTTCAAAAAACAATGACAGAATCCTAGTTGAGAAAGAAATGGAGGGTCACGAGAGGGAAAGAGAAAAATTCTGAAGAGAATAGTTCTAAGTCCACCTGGAAGAGAAAGAAAAGAAAAGGAAAAAAAAAGAAAAAGGGGGAAAAAAAACCCAGGGAAAAACACCGTGGGCCGAGAGCTCCTGGGAACCTTGCAGAATCACTGTGGTGAGACTGTGTGAATGTCACTAAATATTACTTGCAGAGCAACAAAAAGCTCACAGTTCTCAGAGAAGGAAAAAGATCTTTCAGACTAGGGGAAGACAGTGATGGTTATACTGGAAATAAATCTAAGCTAGCATTCAAGGTGGGTATCTCTGAGGTATCCTGAAGTACTTAAAGCAAAACTTGAAAGCAAATGCTCACTCCAACCAAGCTTCTAGTTTGGAGGTGAACAGCCCTAAATGGAATCCAGTATCCAAATTCAGTTTCAGAAATTCCTAAGAACTTCAAGACACGTGAACAACTTACAATACTGCAGATACTTTTATTTTTTTTTAAATCAACTTCCCCTTCCCATTTTCTTCTGAATATGTTCTCCTAATTTTTCAAATTGTTTTGGGGGTACAGGATAAAAAGTTTAGACATCACATATTTAAATGTACTGCAGCTGAAAATCAGTACTTGTGTTGCACTTACTTCATCAATATAAACTGGTTCAGGCTCAGGCTCTATTGTCTCTACTTGAACTTCATCACTGAACTGCACTGTTTTCTTCTCAGCTTTCACTGCAAGATAAACAGATTTTATTTTTTAAAACAAAAATAAACACAACAATTACATAAATGTTTTACAGCTAGCATGTTGCCCAAATTCTTTGCATTTGAAACATCTACTGTGAAAATTAAAAAAAATTAGTATTTTGTTGACTTTTGAAGGCCAAAAACATCTCCACAGACTTAAACAATTTTCATAAACAAATCTGTAAATTGCATTAAAAAGACATCAGTTCTCACATGGTCAAAAGAAACACGTTCTAGCAAGTAAATGTCTTCATTGGAGTCTCTCTGCATGTAACATACTTATTAATAAATCATCCGGAAAACAGACTGAGAAAGTGATTGAAAGAAATAGGGCTAATGAGTCAGGTTTACGAGAAAACTGGTAAAATCATTTATGACAAACTGGAGCCTTCTTTTCTCCAGAGAAAAGTATATAATCAAAAGTTCTCAAATTTTGCTATTTCTTCTCTGTCAAATAACACCTGCATCTCAGTCCTCTGTAGAGGAGGCCACAACAAAAAAAGCTGCCAAATACTACTCTTATCATACCACTCTTATCAGTTAGACATAGAACATAAGAACAGATGACTCCTATAGCATGCAATTGATATATATTGAGATCACACGAGATTCATCTTGCAAACTCATCAGACTTACAGAAATCAGTTCTAGCATCTTAAAACCTTGTCAAATATTTAGTATTTTTAATAAATATTTAGAGTTGGTTAGACTGATATAAATAGATACAAGAAGATAACCAGTACACCGAAAAAAATTTTCTTCCAGTGTGCACGCACACATACCTACAGTATGTAGGTTTCTTGAATTGTCTGAACAGTGGTAATCTGTCTCTGACTCCCATCTGGCCTGGGGCCTTCAGTTTTTCCTTGATCAGAAATGTACCATTGCAACCAGGCAAAAAGGCAATTTGGAAAAAAACTGCTGTTGCCTACAATTATCTAGGTGTTAATGGAGTTGTTAAATGACTCTCAAGGAAGCTACCAACAAAGTGAGCAGTAGACAGCATCATATTTTTCAGCACATGCCAGCCTGGGCAACCTGGGTCTGACATATAAAGATATGACTGTTGTTTGTGAGAGCACAGCAAGGGCTCCTCAGTTTCACTTCAACTATCACATTAACTTGCAACTGAACTCTATCATAAGGGAAGGGAAATAGGAAAAGTACAACACTACAGAAATATCCCTTGGGCCACAGCAAGACTGAACACACATACATAAATGTACTGTTACTTACTCATTTCTGGCTCAGCAGAAAGATCAGCTGTTACAAAATTAGATGGAAACAATCCTATACCCTGATGAGTTTCACCTTTCCACCAATTTGGATCACTAAAGATAAAAAAATAATTAAAAACCCCATACATTAAAACCCCCATACTCACATGGAATTTTCCTAAGAATTGCACTGTACAAGGCATTTATATTACTTGTACATAAATAGAATTTGTATATCTGTAGAAATCTTTATGCAAGACACAATTACATTTGTATGTAAAAAATCTAGGAGATAACTAAATGAAGTATTTAATATGTAAATATATTTTATTGCAATTGTATTCTAATGTATGCTTCTACATAGAAGATACAATTATTCTCAATTGATTTTTACAGTCTAATACACTTCTACTAGTCATTCTATGTAAGTTACCTGTCATCAAGGATAGTTATAAGTTCTCCAGCTTTAAAAGTTAATTCGTTGTCTTCAGCAGCCTCAAAATCATAGATTGCACGAACTTTTCGGCCCTCATGTTTGTGATTCGTTAAAAGGCTTGAGGTGCTCGGATACAAACTGGAAAGTGTTGTTTGCTGTTGCCTTTGTTCTTTCAGTGAGAGTTCAATAGCTAGAAAAGAAGAGTTAGTCACATGAAAATTCCCTATGAAAATTGAACTCTGAAAAATTATAGTATAATTCCATTCCTGTTGCATCATAATAAATATCTGCCTTTCACTTAGAAACAATGGTAAAACCCAAAAAGATGTTCTACAACTAGAGAGCACAACCCTGCCTATAGATTTACAGAGGCTTTCAACATGGACGGATGAATAAATAGCACTTAAGCACAAACAGGATAACTCAGTGAAATGATCCATTTTTTACTATTACATTATTGTTATTATCTTGAGCTGATGTAAAGTATTTATATTCTTAATAGCATATACATGATGTTAAAATTTTCCAGACCACTTGAAACATTAAAAAGATACAGCTATTCAGGTACATGTTGTTTCTCCGTTAGATTAAGAGTCTTTCGCTTGAATTCACAAAATCATAGAATTGCACAGATTGGATGCGATTGGAAGACAGCTCTGAAGATCAATCATCTTGTCCAATCTCCTGCTCAAGCAGAATCACATAGAGCTGGCTGCCCAGGACTACGTCCAGACAGCTTTTGAATATCTCCAAGGATGGAAACTCCACAACCTCTCTCAGCAACCTGTGCCATTGCTCAGTCACCCTCACAATAAATAAGTGACTCCTTAATTCATAATTAAGAAAAATATTTTTGCTTAGACAAGCAGAATTCCATCCATTTCTGTTCTCTCCCTATCATTCCCAGAATAATTTTACACTTCTTGGTCATTTTCAATTAAACTTGACTGAGCAGAAAGGTTTCACTCATATTAAACTCTTCCTTTCATGAGTTTGTGAAAAAAATGATCATGTTTAAGAAGAGAAAGAGTGGGACACAAAAAAAAAAAAAACACCAAGAGAACAAACATTAGAGAACCCATGCAGAATCTGAACCTTGGAGACACAAATACCTTGAAATTCCTTGAGTTGATCCTTTGGTGGATCAACTGTTGAAGAAACAACTAGTAACATATTAAGACGGGCTAATGACAATTTAAATAAATCAACATTACATTAGATATTAGCTAAACAAACAAAAAAATTCTATCAAATATGAGAAACTGCAAACATCCACCAGCTACTAGCTCAAGAACTTCACTCATATAGTGTTCCAACTTTAAGCCCAAAGCCATGCCACATACAACAGCTAACATTTGATGTCTTTTCATTGCTGAAGTTTGACCTCAAAAAACAGTATCTAGACCATAAAGATCAAACCACTCTAAGAATAACTCTTCACATATTTCTGGTATAGGATCATTAAATGACCTTTAAATATACCTTAGTACAACAGTTAATCAAAAGAAACCATCCTAGTTTTGGGGACTGGAGTGAGACATTTAACAGCCACTTGTGCTGACAGCAATCAAAGCCTTAAAGTATACTACAGAAACAGTATTCAAAGAAATAAAAGTTTAAAGTAGTATATCCAAAATACTTGGCATGCAACTTAATACTATAATCCTTATTTTTCTCCTTCCATCAAATGTTTAAATTGCAAATGAATGTGCTTCATTTGCCTCAGGAAGAGGGAAAATCCAAGAGCAGAACTTGTATCAAATAGTTCCATAGTAGAGCATATCCTTAACGTGAGATTTTGCAGATTTTTTTATTGTGTTGTTTCAGTTTGGCAAGGGAAAAAAATTGAAAATCAGTAATTTTTCTTTTTTTCTTTTTTTTTTTTTTTTTTTTTTTTTTTTTTTTTTTTTTTTTACACAAAGAATAGTTTTAATCTCTAACCTTCCAGGAAGGGTACAAAAAGAAAGGAACAGAAATCATAACCACAAACCATAAATATACTATTCACATAGAGGAAGGAAGCAAAACATTTTTTTTCCTGCTTTATTTGATATTTACTAATATATTCATCAGGTCAGCAAGTAAATGCACTCACCTTTAGCTAAATCCTCTTCTTCCTTTTTGTTGGCTACTGTACCAGGATCTTTAGCAACTAAAGCTGGACTTGCTTTTGCCTGTTCAGCAGCCTAGCCAAAAGTGAAAGATGTAAAAATTAATTCAGCAAAAACTGACAATATATTAAGTTCACTATTTTGATTTGTATTCATCTGCCATATAAAAATCTAAAGTAAATCAGCACATTTCACCCCTCAAAGGAATGTTTTAAGACAAGAGAGATTTCATTTTGTTTGCCAAACACATTATAGAATTCAAGACTACAAACTGTAAAATACAGAACTGAGGGTAAACAGAATTTGTGATACCCTTTTAGAACAACCACAAAATTTAATATACCTGTGAACCAATAGCTGGGAAAGTAACTCCTTGCTCCTTAAGATTTTTTATCATAGCAGATATTAAACTAAGCTGTGGGTCATTCTTGAATTCATCAGTCCATTCCACCATAAGGGCTTTCAGTTTTTCACAAACTTTTGGATGACCCTGCAAGAACAGTAGAAACTAATTAAACAATGTAGGAATCTGTTCTTAATTCCTTTATTTCAAATAATTTCATGTTGCTGTCAATATAAACTGTATAGACATTTTATTCTGAAGTCATTAAGGGATACTAAATGTATCACTAAGGAATATCTTTATTAGAAAGGGAGAATACTACACCAGCATTGTGTTTGTACTAGTACAATATGTATTAGGCCCCAAATAAGTAAAACAAGGTTATATAAAAGCCCTGTATTATATCTATTTCACCACATCTGTATTTCGTGTTTCACTGCTGTTATTTAATGTAAAAATGAATTTGTATAGTTATAAATTAACACACCACACCCCGCCTCCACCAGACAGAGTACATCAGTAACTAGTGTGAAGCAGCATTCAGGAAGTTCTTTTTCACAGCCACAGTCTTCCCAGTAATCTTGTATCCTTTCCCCCCACCACCAGATTTCCAGTCTTCCAAAAGTAGATTCCATTCCACTTTCAGATTATCCCAATTCTGTGTCTGATTGCACTTTTCTATTAATTGTATAAACCAATTAAATACATTACCTTATTCAACACATTGCTTACTTCACTGGCAAAATCTCTTGAACAGACTTCTAAATGAAAGATTTTACCACAGTTTGACACACATGCTCCTAGAAGCTAAAGAACGAAAGATTAGAACTCAGGGAAGACTTTTTGCAATATAACTGTTCAAGAAGGAAAGGCACTATATTAAAAAGAACCTACTGTTAATGCTTGCATAGCAACATGAGGATCTTTATGGTTCACTCTCTTCATAATAGAACGGAGACAGTCCTTAGGCCTAAAAAACACAAGACATTTAAAAAAATGTAATGGAATGAACATTTCCTATTGCACACAGGACAGCATGACAACACTAACAGACAGCAAGCTCTCTCAAACATCATCAGTAAATTATTTAGGAGCTTGTAAGAGCAACATTAAAAAAATAAATTAATACCAATAACAGTTGCAGCCATTTCTATCTGTCGGATTGCTAGCTTGCTTAGTCATCGAAACCTCTCAGTAAATTATGTTACTTTTCGTAGTTAGAGAGAATTACTGCAAATACTCCAGAAATGCATAAAATCCCTTTAATTTAGAGAACTGTAATTCTCTGTAGTCCGTGCACCTATCGTCTGTATTTCACATACATATGCAAGAACGTTTGCTTCTGTACTGGTTAGCAACACCCTTTTGCTACCTTTTTTTTAAATTACCACCACTACGTTCCTCGGAGTCTCTTTTAATCTACAGAATAACATTTATAAAGAAGATATGCAATGAACACACAAGTGCTAAAAAATGTTAGACATTCTACAGTTAAATACAGAATTCAAGTCTTACCTATGATGTGGTAGATAGATATAATATGAAAAGGAAATTTAAGGAAAAATTTGGATGGGAGTTTAAGACACAGTTTACCATATTAAAATCTGTGTGAATTTCTGTTACTTTTTTCTGTCTTTAAAGGTGGTGGAAGGCTAATCGAGGCTGGGGCAGGTATTATCATGGGTGTACAAGCATTACCTGTTGAATAGCCCTGAAAAGATTATCCTGAAAGAGGGTAAGTAGGGAAAGAAGAAAAGAGAGGGTAAATTTAAAGTAAGAGATTTTATGCATTTCTGGAGTATTTATAGTATTTTAAATTTTTTTTTAAGCAAAATTAAATAATTATTTTTCTATTGAACTGATATCCAAGTACTAACATGAAACTTAGGTATGTTACACCACTACTTGGCTATACTAAATTTGGCACTGTCTACATTTTACGGAAATGTCCACCTTGTATTTACTAGTACTAATTATAGAAAATGCTGTCACACAGCAAGACTACCTATCATTCAGTATATACCTTCTTATAACCAATTTTTACAAACAAAGGCTATAAGGCAAGCACTGCCTTTTATCTCATGATTATCCAAGACTTCTCTTAAGTTCACTTTAATTGACAAGGAATACATGCTAAAATTTTCAGAAATAACTCCTTTTTTTAACCATGTGATATAAGAGCCAAAGTGATATCAATGTGATATAAAAGCAAGCACAAAGAAGTGCATGGCCATTAATTGTTAAACCAGGATTTATAAAAGTAGGGTGAAGGATCAAGAGTTTAGCAGTTCAGGAACAGGACTGCTAGCCTAACATATTTTTATTAAGGGATCAAAAGTCTTATTAAAAACTAATAAAGTACCAAGAAAGCCTCAAAGTCAAATGATCTTCCGCATGCGTCAAGTACAATTTTGAAAAGGTAAAAAAACATAACAAGAAACCCCTCAGTAATTCATAAAAACACCTTAAAAATAATAAATCTATTCACTCATGCATTTAACAGAAACAATCAATATTTGAGTGTTAATGTTTTAACATCCTCAAATGTTTTAAAAAAACATCTTTTGATTACGTGTACACCAAAAAAAAAAGGCTTACTAATGTTTAGTCACACAGACTGATCACCATTCCAGATAGAACTGTATTCCTTATTTTTACTTCAAATTAATTCATCATAAAATTAATTTGTAAATTATGAGAAGCACTATGCAGAAATCAGAGGGAAGGCGCACATGCTGCAAGAACAGAATTCTATCTATCTATACAGCATCTCTCAAGATTGTGGTATAGAAGTATTGGGCCACACTTCTGCTCCAATGATTCTACAAGTCAAAATTTCAGAGGCAGCACAGTAAGTGGGAATAACAAATCACTAGGGGGAAAATAGGGCAAGATACAATAGAAGCTATGGTATTATATACTAATATATTCAGAAAACATTCATAATAAATTTCAGGTTTAGTTTTAGAAAGGAAAAAATAAATTATTTGATTATGTTTATTTAACAAAGACAAAATTTACAGCAATTGGAATCTAAAAATACTACTCTGCACAAAACATTTCATATATTTTCAGGAATTTATTGTTCATTTACAGTCTAAAGTAACTGTCTGTGGGGCTCAAGACTACACAGGTGACCCAATTTTCCTCCTTGCTCCTTTAGAAACACACTAATCAAAGAGCTTCCTGGTCATTACACTGCAATGACTATGTAAAATCCTACTGAGATTGAGCAACTCAAGGGGAAAAAAAAATAGAAGTTGGTTTGGAAGACTGTCAAGTAAGCAATTTTACTGTTCTCTCTTGTATGAACAGGCACAAAAGCAACCAAAGAAGAATCAGCTAACCAGAATACTGACTCACTGAAGCCGTGATTAATCCATAAGGAATCAGGACAAAGTTAGACAAGCAGCAATACAGATAAACCATTTCTCAATGACAATTTTTCAATACCCACACCCAATAGAGAGTCTTGCAATGAACATTTGTATTTTCTCAACCCAGTCGTTGACTTCATTTTTTTTCAGCCATCAATTTTATTACATAACTTTTCTGGAGGAAAACTGAAGTTGTGGTCATTTCAAACATAAAGACTGATATGTCTCATTAAGTAAATAGAAAAGGTACAACCATCTCAAAGCCAAATGCAAACAGAATTAGACTCAGGAACTGGCTAGCACTGAACTGACCAAGGAAGGAGGAGTGCTTCATGCTAAAATATACCATATGCGGCCTTTCATTTTCCCTTTTATTCTGCTTAATGAATCATTCAGATTTTATAACGTTATTTTACTCAGAGCTGCTCAACTATAGATTCAGCTGCGTAAGCATTTCCATTGCAGAAAACCGACACTATGCAAAAATCTATACCTTTCCTGTAATCAGATATTTTTAAATGCTGGTAAAATATGAGTTTTTAAAATAAAACAAGTTTTCAATAATGCTGTATAAAAACAGGGGGGGGGAAGATTGCCTCTAATGGTGCAACCTTTGTTTTAATCATGTTTCCCTGTTGAAAAGGCAATTTGCTCACTGAACTACCAATATTCCCCAAAAATGGGATGCAAACAATGTAATATGCAACTGCTGAGCTGTATGAGTTCATAAAACAAATTCAGATTCAAAAAACGCATTGATTGTCTCATAGCTAGACAAATTTTAGATCATCTTAAGAACATGATATGTGAAACAGAAATTATCCAGTTAATTCCACAGTACATATGGCAATACTTTATATATGCTACTATAAAAAATACATATTATTAAAAATATTGCTGAATCTACTGTCTTTCCAGTGTTTTCTATGAAAATTCTGGCATCAACTTTAATCAATTAGATTTTGAAATTCACAAAAAAAAATTATAGAGAAAACAGTCAGAAAGATAAAGTAGAATTCTAATTTGCTAAAACCTGTTTTAGTTGGTTGGATTAAGGGAAGAAAGATAAATGTTTTAGCTATTGGCAATTCTCTGGCACGAAGGTATTGCAATGTAAAAATTAACAGTAGCAATTTCGTTACTGAACTGTAACTAATTTATCTTAAGAGAAAACGTAGCACTTTGTAGCATAACAGGTTTCCAACAATTACTCTGGATGCAAACAAGTTGTTGGCAGACCTAAATGAGACAATGTGCCATGTAACACTGTGGGACAAAAAGTGCCACTTAATGAAGAACAATCCTTCTAGTCTACTGTGGCCTCATGTGTAAGATGATCTACATCTAAAATGCTGCAGGCATACAATGGAGCTTACAGACTGGTACAAAGAAAACCCATAAAACAGAGATTTTATAATCTAAACTTCTGCCAAGAACAGTATCAGACAGCTTGTATTGGACTAGAATCGGTTAAAAGATTAAAGCAGATCCCAGTTAAGAAGACTAGCATCCTTGCCACAGGAACTTAAACTGCAGGAGAATTTCAAACAGCATAGCATATCTCATTTAAACTTCTTAATAGGAGAACTTTGTCTTGCTTTACCTTCCTATGGCATGACATAATCCATCAAAACAAAGAAAACCCACTATCAGCAAGTTTTAACAGAACCTGAATTTAAGCAACAAGTCAGCTGACAGCCTATTACAAGCAGGATAAATATTACAAAAGTTAAAGTCACAGCCAGGATCAAACCACTGCTTTATTAAAAAGAAAAAAAAAGCAAACACAAAAAACCCAAACCCAAACAAACAAAAGCACAAATCATAACAGAAATTCCAGCTGTCCCAGAGAAATTTACCAGATCTCTAGCTTTGTCTGTACTTCCAAGAAGCAGCTGTCTCTTGCAGCTACATACATTTGAGCACTGTTCGGGTTAAGTTGCTGTGAGACTCAATCTTGCCTGTGGAAATGCTTCCAGTGATTAAATAGAACACTGAAGCCTTCAATAATACAGTTATTGTTACAGACTTAGCATCAAAATGCACAAGGAGCAGAAATGCAGTTTTACATATACAGACTAATACGAAACATTATTAACAACTTGCCAGCTGTTATCTTAACTACAGTTATACACAACAGCACAGAAGTCTCAATATGCCATGCTATTTATAAGTACTCCTTTAGAGACCATCTCTAATCCCAAGGAATAAGCTTATTTGCAAACCCGTCCTTTGGAATAAAAGTCCCAGGTGGGAATTTGCTGTCTGGCATTTCATACTGTTTCCCACTGTTTTACAAGTCATTGTCAGAGAAGACTTTCACTAAACAGCAGCAATGGCAAAACACTCTTTTTGAGGCTATTCCTAACCTGAATTGTTACAGGGAACGCTTGGAGAAGATGCATTTAAAACATTTCCAAAGTGTAATACTACACCGAATAAAAACACTATAGATGCACTGAAATAATGTCTTTAAACTGTATTTTTATTTGCTAACTCAAATTACACTTTAATTTTTCATGTCCATAAAATGAGTGCATGCGTAAATTCTATGAGATAGCTCAGTAAAGAATCCATAATGGAAGCATTAGTGGCCCATATTAAAATGTGTTTAATTTAATGTCACATTTTCAAAATGTACATTTATCAAAGCCCTGATGTCAGAGAATAGCTTCTCAAAACAAGGGGAAGAAACACAGAACCTCGTTGCTTTCTGTGACAAAGTCTGGTGGTGAGGACAAGGGAAAGGCAGCAGATGCTTTATACCTTGGTTTTAGCAAAGTTTTGGCATACAGTTGAAACTCATATAGACTCCTTATCACCCAACTGGTGAACTATGGGCTGGATAGAAGGATGACAAGTTGGGTGGAAGACTGGCTGGCCTCCTAAGCTCAAAGAGTTGTCACCAGTGGTGCAAATTCCAGCCAGTGGGCAGTAACTAGTAAGGTCCCTCAGGGATCTCTGCTGGGACCAACACTGCTAAATGTCTTCACTAATAACCTGAATGATGGGAGGCACTGCAGTCTCAGCAACTTTACTGACAACAGCAAAATGAGGGGAGAAATCACTATATTGGAGGGCAAGGCTACTATTCAGAGGGATATGGATAGGCCGGAGAAATGGGCAGATTGGAACTTCATCAAGTTCAACAACAGCAAGGGCAAGGTGTTGCACTTCAGATGGTCTGCGCCAAAGGCCAGTAGCTGACCACCTAAAAAGCAGCTCCCCAGGAAAGGATCTGCAGGTCCTATTGGGTGACAGGTGCCAGCAGCGCAGCAAAGACAACCAACCACATTTTGGGTCAAATAAGTGGTCAGCACAGTCAACAGGGCCAGGGAAGTGATCCTTCCCCTCTGTTATGCACTTGTAAGATTCCATCTGGAGTACTTTGTCCAGTTTGGAGGTCCCCACTACAAGAAGGATATTGATGCACTGCAGTAAGTCCAATGGAGGGCTGCCAGGATGGTCAGAGGAGAGTTATGTACAAGGAGAGATGGAGAGCTGTTTTCAGTTTTGAGAAGAGTGGATTAAAGGGGACCTTACTGCTTGCTACAACTAATTAATCACAGAGTAGACAGAAGATGCAGCCAGACTCCTTAGAGTTGCATAGTCATAGGACGAGATGCAACAGGCAAGTTGGAACAGGGGAAATTGTAATCAGATTGCAGGACTGCAATTTATTTATTTACTTACTGTGAGGGTACTTAAATACTGAAACATGTTGCCTATAGAGGTTGTGGAAACTCTGACCTTGGAGGCATTCAAGACTCAAGGACTTGACGCAGTCCTGAGCAACCTGATCTAATTAGACCTGTTTCGAGCTGGGGGGTTGGACTACATGACCTCTGGAGATCACTTCCAACCTAGATTATGATTGGGTAAGAAAAATCCCTAATGAAGTCTCCTGGGTTTACAGTGCCACTACTAAAACATATCAGTTTATTTATTTTATTACCCTGAGGAAAAGCTGCTGTATACAAGTCCTAATTTTAACAGAGGAAGAATTGCAAAATATTTAAGCAGAAAATCCATACATTTTACTTTTACTTGTTATAAATTCAAGTTAAATTGAGCTGTTGCAAAAGTCTATACAAGATAACAAAAAATTCCATTCCTCTCATCTGAATATGAGACTGAAATAACAAAATTTAAAAAGTTTGGGGAGGAAATTTCTAAAGTCACTTACCCTGTGCGCGACTGTCCAACTTTATCACAGATGTCTAAGATGAGGCCCCAGTCCTCTGCAGTGTTCATCTCACTGGTTGCTTTCTCTGATGAATAAAGTGTAAGTAAATTAAAATACATATTTTTTAAAAAAGATAAAATAATTTAACAAAGTTATCAACACATATGTTGTAATATTACATCTTTGTATATTGCTAAATGCATGACAAATCCCTATATTTAAAAAATTCATATATTAAAACTGTTATACCTAATACTTTTTAATTTTCAAATGTTCACTTGTGGCCATGAAGTTAAACTAATATGCAAATATATATTTGGCAGTTGTTTTCCCACATAATAAAGATATACCCAGAATATGACAGAAGTAGTATAGCTACCAACAGATTCTTTTCTTTCTCATTTAGAACTATAAAGTTTAATAGGATATGAATACCCAAAGCATTAATTCACTGCTTGAAGAGTCAGATACAACCGCATTTACCACCTCCTCAGACACTAAAATGCTGTGTCTTGCAGTTCCTTTCTATGTATTACAATTCAACAAGGAAGATTCAACAATTCATTAATAATCACTAAACTTTTATCTCCCCTTTCGTATCTCTGCTTTGGATGATATATTCCACTGTGTATTTTCAGCTATGAAGACTGCTAAACCAAAGCTAATCTGATAGAAGCCATTGGGACTCTTCCTTCCAAATCTTTTGAATAGGACAAGAAGTGTCCCTGTTGAAGAGTGAAGAAATAGAGAGGGTAGGTGGAGAATAAATAGATTCCAGTTGAAAGAAAAAGAAAAAAAAAAAAAATAGAGACTCCCTCCCTATTTCTCCCCCAGAAAAGCTTAGGTACACAGAAACTAACAATAAATAAAAGTGTTACAGGAAACTGAGCCTTACATTGTAGCTGAATGGAAGATTATCTAAACACTGACAGATCAGATCAGGCTGGAGAGCATAAGGGAATGCACAAGCAGTTTGTGTTATTCACTACGCAGGAAAATGGGCACAGAACAACACACAAACTTTGTTTCCTATTCCCACTTCATCTAATATTCACCTCTTGATCTACAAAACATAAAATATGCCTCAGCAATGAGTACCACCCCTCAGGGAATGTCTCAGACTAGTCAGTTTTATGAAAGGAAGCAAAGATTTCCCACAAAAACTTATCTGCCAAGAAAGATTCATTATCCATATTAGCACTTGCAAGACTTCAGAGAAGAGAAAGACAAAGCAAAACATCTAATCTCCAAAAGTTACTAGAAATTATTCATCCTAAAGTTGATGTCTTGTCCTTATAAATGAGTTTCTCTGTCCTACAAATTGAAGTCAGGTTACAGTTAATTAGTTTCTTATTCAGAACAAAAATGCAGAAAAGCAAAGCTCTATGGTTATATGCTCTCAAAGTATTTCTGAGGAAAAATTAAACACTGCTATATACAACTAGAATGATAACACATCAGTTGTACTGCCTGATGCAAGGAAAACAGCAAAGCAGCAGAGGGAAATCCTAAACAGAAGTTAGTTACAATTCTATATGTTCTCTCAGATAAAGCAAGAGAACTGCCTCTTCTCTCCAAACTGAATCAGAAAACATATTTGATTACAAAAAATGGTCATAATCTACAAAAATATGAAAAATTCTGGGTAGACACCTGCTAACATCTAGCACTAAGATACACCTGCTGATCAACCAAACACTTTATTTTTCTTTTAGTCTACTATTGTTCCAAATCATGCTTATGGCTTGTATAGCTAACAATCAGAAAAAGTCTTGATTTTTAAATCTTGTTCATAAAGGAAACATGTCAACAGTGAAGCAGAAATTGAGAGGAACACCATAATGGCAGAATCCACTCAGCATGCCCACTGAAAATGCCAAAACATGAGAACAGAGCAATGAGACAGTACCCTGCTAATATCAATTAACATAGTTTCATTACTCCAGAATTACAGTTCTTTAGTTGGGGATACCTTATAAATACAAGCAAACGAGATAGGGGCAGGGGTAACGACAAGGAAAAACCCATAGCAGAACCATGAAATATACTTTTCCTGCTTGTTATTTATCATTTTAATATAGCCAGCTCTCAGTCATCTGTATGCAGAATACTTGTGCCACACACGGCAAGACACCTGAACCGAAAGCCTTGCATAGAGCCATCACAGGCCAAGACAGTCTTCTGTAATCATAGTCCATGAGCAGAGCAGCCGCACCGCTTCCAAAGCCAGCCTCAAGTCTGAGGCATCGAAACTGCTTTTTTGAAACACGAAGCCTAAGTGGAGATGTATCTGAGCTGAAGGTGTGCCTACATCGCATTCCCAAAACCAAAAATAGCTGATAAGCACAGTCCAGAGACAGGCAAAGCAGACCGCATGGAGGCAGTTTAGTTCCAGGACTACACTGTCTCAGTTGGACCAGCTCCAGTCAAAGTGTGCCTGCATGATGCTCTCCAGAGCCATAAGTTCCCACCAGGCTCACAGCCCACATGCAGCCTTGCAAACCCACACCGTTCACTCACGCCTAATGTCATACTTCAGTTAGCACATCCTTCAGCAGTTAGAGCTGAGAAATCCAATGGAACTGAAACTTTGACCTTTTCCATTGTTCCACATAACAGACAGTAGTCTGTACTTTTGGCAACAATTGATCCTTCTTTCCTTACAATGCCATCAGAGAGAAATGGCATGGCAATCAGTTATGTTTTTACAAACCGAACAGTAAAACAATGCATGCTTAAGGTTTAAAAATAACAACTGTCTCTGATGCTAAGTTAAATAGTTTGGCTAAAACTAAAAATAAGATGGTGATTGATGAAATCCCTGATCCATATCAACCACACCGATTACACCCTTCATTTCAAGTCTCAATAAGAATATTTTGTAAATTTATCTACAAATACAAGTTTTCTATCATGGCTACATGGAAGTTGAACTTAGTCCTGTATAAAAAATGCCATTTGCTTGCAACACCTTCCCCCTTGTTAGTCAGGGTATTTCCTCCACCAACACACACTAGATAGTTTCTTATGAAATTTCAGTCTGAAACTCAGTTTCCTTGTGTACTTTCTGTCTTCTGTAGTAACAAGCACCATTAATTCCCTTGGATAATACAAGTAACTGTAAGACATGAGAAAAAAAGAAATTGCCTCTAGAGTTTTAATTAAATTCTGTCTCAAACAAGGGCAGTTAAAAGTTAACGGCATACTGTGAATGTTAGCAGTACACTATCTGACATTGACTGCCCACAAGAAAGGCCACTATCTCTGTCAGAGCATTAGCAAGTGACTATCACCTTTCACCACTCTGGGAACAGGAGCAACAAAGACACTCTGACAAAATTCCTATATTGCATCACTGTTTTGTAGACAAAATTATGACTTAAAGCTACTTAAGTTAAATTACTTACACTATTATCACATAAAATCCATGAATGCTCTCTCCTCTAACATGAGGCACACATTCACAGCCAAAAAAAACTTTATGTACGGTCACTACTTGCTTACCCTGACTAACAGCTGGCACCCTACCAGCATTCAGGTACAGCTGACATGTCACTGTCAAACTCTATCTTAGTACCAAAATGGACTCTGATAGGGAGGGTAAAACAGACATTCATATTTAAAGTCTTGGGGTAGGTTAGCACAGGAGACAGAAGATAACTTAAACTAGAAGTGTTCTTCATCTTCCATCTCTGACCAAAAATAATTCTGCCATAGCAATATTAATGTTTACTTCAGACCCTATCTCTCCACCTCATCATTGCTACAAAATCTCATTCAACTTAGTGAATACCAAACCAGGATCAGATAACTTTTCAGACTTTACTAAAATAACTTTTAAAGGCAGCCCTGGATCCTTCATGTAATCAGTGTTCTTTAAAAATTATTAATGCTATATCAAACACAAAGGAAAACAGGACTACATGACACAGAGGTATACACAATGGAACTTTGTCGCTAGTTTTCTATAACAGGTCTCTCCCATAAAGCTTTATCACTCAAATTTGAGGCATTGTTTTCCTCACACAAGCAAGGCATACAAATTAATGTACTAACTTTAACCAGTGCAAGACTGGCAAAATCTTACTCAGATTGTAAGTTTTAAATCTTACGACTGCTTTTTTTCCCTTTTTTTTTTTTCCCATTACAGGTCTTCAACTTTCACCTTCTTTTTCTAGGAGTTATTTAAAATTATTTTCTTATAATTAATTCCATGAAGACAGACACACAAAGTGTGTGCACCATCATTTCAGAAGAAAATACTTAGACCTATGGCTTCTTTGGACAATAACAACAACTCTGCACAACATAAGAATACCTTTCTAAATAACTTCAATGATTTATTTAATTCCTAAAACAAAAGCAAGACACACGAAGCAGAAACATCACATTTTTCAGCCACTTTGCAAGGCACAGAGCATGGGATCACCAGGCTTCTCCCTTTATACTCCTCCTGTACACAGAACACTAATCATACCAAGCCAGACCAATTCCACCTTGCCCAACATTCACCCTCTAATATATGCTATACCTAAAGAAGCAGATGCCTAGGAAAACATAAAAAAGAATAAGGTAAGAATTAGTTGTACTTCCCTACAACACACCTTTCAGCAACCAACAATTTGCAGCTTCGTAACTCCTGAGTCAGAAATGGTGCTTCAACCCCATAAACGTAATCATAAATCACATATAAACAAATAATTAAGAAAGTGTTTTGAAGCAAAATGCACCTCCTCTGATAGAAATCTCAGTTGCGTCTGTATCTTCAAAATTTCTCAACAAGTTCTAGAACATAATATCCTTCAAATAAAATATCTAGGTGATGAAATCATACTTCCAAACATATATTCTATCTTCTTTTTTTTTTTTTTCAACTAAACCTCTGAATAAAATTTATACAAACCTGAATATCATCTGCCTTCTAAAGAAAACACCATTCCTCAGTATACATTGTGTCTAGTCTCACTGAAATACTGTTCCAAAAACCCAGGAGAGAGTGTTACCCATCGATCAGAAGCCAGGCCAGAAAGATGTAACTACATGAGTTACATTACTTACACTTTGGTTGTGATGAAAGTACACGGGCTCTTGCATGGGCTTTTTTGGGGTACCTACAACCAGCCTCTCCTTGTGTTGTCAAGTTCATTAATCTTGTTGAGGCCTCATTTTCCTACAATTTATACAAATGTGAAGGCTTGGAGCATCAATAAAATTTTGTTTTCTCCTCTGGTTTTATGCACTATTTACAAATCATAACCAAAGCAAAAATATTTGCACTGTGATTCTATTTGAAGTCTCCTATTACATACATTACTGTTGATCATTTTAGGACAGAAGAAGCAAACTTTTCTCTGAAGAAAAAATAATTTCTTAATAATTCATAATTGTCCTAAAAGAAATTTATCATCAGATTTATAAAGTACTATCAGACAGAAGAAACGTAGTACATCCTGAAAACAGCCACTGCCAAACTTCGTGGTTGACTGTTTAGATGCTGGTAAGAGAAATACAAATATTGCCACAGATTTTCCATGCAAATATGTGCTAGTCACTTGATTTATCTGCGTTAGTTCTTCATCTTGCAAAATTCTAATAAGGCAGTAAATAAATGTAAGATTAAATACTCTCATCAATGTTCAGATACTGCAGTATCCGAAGAAATGCATGATGCATTTCTTAAGGCAAAAAACTTAAAGACTACCCATTGCTAACAACACTTTTAGAGGGAAGTCTTGGCCAGTTTCAGCTTCCTAAGCTTTAGATTTTACTGATGTTTATTTTTTTAAAAATCCAATCTTAGAACTGAGCTATTTTTCTGCTACAAAGCCTCAAGATGTTAAAACTACCTAGAATTTCAAGAAATAATAAAACTAAATCAAAACGCTCCCAAGCCCAACACTTAAATGTATGTGATTTGAAGCAGTTAAAACAAATACGAGTAAAAACTGTCAGAATATTCTACTAAGCTAAGGTTTCATGGACATAATTCTATTTCCCCATTTGCACATCTCCAAAATGCAATACCGAAGTTCTCAGTAATTGAAGGTACAAAGAAAAGAATGGCTACAGAAAGCCTTCAAAAGAACAGCTAAAGAAAGTCTTCACTCACAGACTAAAATTACAACCAGTTTCTAGCATGTTAAAAAATTCTCAAAAATCCATTATGTCAATGTAAAGCCCACAGAATTAACAAAAAAATTCAACACTCCCCTCAGCCTTCCCTCCCCCTCTCCCACTGAAAGTCTTGTTTTCTTCCCAAGGCTAAATAAATAACTTTCCCCCTCTCTATATATATGCAAATATTAAAATTCCAAAGCACTGTAAAAACATAAATGTAACTACTTCATCTCTTCAGTATAGTTTAAATACTTCTGAAAGACTGACACTGATTGCAAGTTTTTCTTTCTTTTTGCAGTCACTCACCAAGAAATTCTGATTACACACGGTTCCACATCACTGAAGTTAAAAGTAATTAATTTTGTTCTCTTTGTCTGTCAAATAAAATGAACAAATGCACTTGTTGGCCCATTCTACAAAAAAACACCACTTTAATATTAACCTCTCTACATTTCACTAGCATGCTCAGAACTGCACAGAATACATCCAACCAGATTCCATTTAGACAAGATTGAAAATAATCATAGAATCATGGAATGGTTTAAGTTGGAAAGGACCTTGAAGATCATCAAGTTCCAACCCCTCTGCCATAGGCAGGGACACCTCCCACTAGACCAGGTCGCCCAAGGCCACGTCCAACCTGGCCTTGAACACCTCCAGGGATGGGGCCTCAACAACCTCTCTGGGCAACCTGTTCCAGTGCCTGACCACCCTCAAAGTGAAAAACTTCTTCCTAATGTTTAATCTGAGCCTGCCCTCTTCCAGTTTAAAGCCATTCCCCCTCGTCCTATCATTACATGCCTGAGTAAAAAGTCCTTCCCCAGCTCTCCTGTAGGCCCCCTTTAGGTACTGGAAGGCCACAATAAGATCTCCCCAGAGCCTTCTCTTCTCCAGGCTGAACAGCCCCAACTCTTTCAGCCTCTCCTCATAGGAGAGGTGCTCTAGCCCTTGGATCATCCTCGTGGCTCTCCTCTGGATACGCTCCAGCACATCCATGTCCTTCTTATGTTGGGGACTCCAGAGTTGGATGCAGTACTCCAGGTGGGGTCTCACAAGAGTGGAGTAGAGGGGCAGAATCACCTCCTTTGACCTGCTGGCCACACTTCTTTTGATGCAGCCCAGGATACGATTGGCCTTCTGGGCTGCAATCGCACATTGCTGGCTCATGCTGAGCTTCTCATCAGTCAGCACACCCAAGTCCTTCTTCCTCAGGGCTGCTCTCCAGCCATTCCCTGCCAAGCCTGTATTGTGCTTGGGATTGCCCCGACCCAGGTGTAGGACCTTGCACTTGGCCTTGTTGAACTGCATGAGGTTGGCTTGGGCCCACCTCTCCAGCCTATCCAGGTCCCTCTGGATAGCATCCCTCTCCTCCAGCGTGTCTACTTCGCCAAAGAGCTTGGTATCGTCAGCAAACTTGCTGAGGGTGCACTCGACCCCAGTGTCCATGTCGCCGATAAAGATATTGAACAGTACAGGTCCCAGTACCGACCCGAGGAACACCACTCATCACTGCTCTCCACTTGGACATCGAGCCGTTGACCGCAACTCTTTGAGTGCGACTGTCCAGCCAATTCTTTATCCACTGAGTGGTCCATTTGTTGAATCCATGTCTCTTCAATTTAGAGACCAGGATATCGTGTGGGACAATGTCAAACGCTTTGCACAAGTGCAGGTAGATGACATCAGTTGGTTTTCGCTTGTCCACTGCCGCTGTAACCCCTTCATAGAAGGCCACCAAATTTGTCAGGCATGACTTGCCCTTGGTGAAGCCATGCTGGCTGTCACCAATCACCTCCTTGTTTCCTACGTGCCTCAGCAGAGTTTCCAGGAGGATCTGCTCCATGATCTTGCCAGGCTCAGAGGTGAGACTTACTGGCCTGTAGCTCCCCGGGTCTTCCTTGTGTCCCTTTTTGAAAATAGGGGTTATGTTTCCCCTTTTCCAGTCAGCAGGAACCTCTCCAGACCACCACAACTTCTCAAATATGATGGCTAGTGGCTTAGTGACTTCATCTGCCAGTTCCCTCAGGACCCACGGATTTATCTCATCAGGTCCCATGGACTTGTGCACATTCAGATTCCTCAGGTGGTCTCGCACTTGATCTTCACCTACAGTAGGCAGTTCCCTATTTTCCCAATCCTCGCCTTTGCATTCTGCATCATGGGCAGTGTCGCTGCAGTCCTTGCCAGTGAAGACTGAGGCAAAAAAGTCATTGAGTACCTCAGCTCTGTCTCTGTCCCAGGTAACCAGTTCTTGCGTTTCCTTCCAGAGAGGGCCCACATTTTCCCTAGTCTTTCTTTTCTCGCTGACATACTTAAAGAAGGATTTTTTGTTTGTCTTGATGTCCCTGGCCAGATTTAGTTCTATCTGGGCTTTAGCTTGTCTAACCCGATCCCTGGCTGCTCAAACGATTAAAAATGAAAATAACCTCTAATGGACAATGCCAACATAGAAAGAAACTAGAATTCCCTGCTGAACCATTAACTTCCATAAAGCTATTAAAGCTTCAGTTTAACTGTATGCCCAGTTTCAGTATTCCTAAAAAGTCCTTATGGGGGCACTTGTAGAAGGTATCCTATGGAAGCACTGCTAGCTGATCCAAGGCAAAGCAAGCAGCAGTGACTGAGCTGACATGAGACCACTTCAACTCATTCCTTCAGAAGACTATGTAGGATCTCACCATGCATGAGGCAGCCTAGCCAAGATAGACATCGCTCAACTCGGTAAGCTGAGCAGAATGAAAACAAAAGGATTCAAGATCTGGTAAGACAATGCTGAAAACAACAGTAAGACAAGTGGGACAAAAATAATTTAGATGTCTTACGGCAAACCCTAACAAACCCATGGAACTCAAACTACCTTTTACCCAGGAACATTACAACAGAGCAGGAAGGTGAGCACATTAGAGATATATGAGAACGACGATGATTAGTTTGTAAACAAGGTGTATCACAGGCATGTTACACTAATAAATAGTGCCAGGATCTACTTCCAGAGCCCCACAAACTAAGCCATGGTAGAAGCAGCATTTCAGAAGGAAGATCAGCAAGAGAATTAACTTTTCACATCAAATATACAGTTGTATTTTTATCAGCTAGAGGAACAGATTTTACGTGTTAGAAAACTCCTTTGATTCTGCTGAATTTTGATATTATAATGCACACTGTCACTGCTGAAATGAGGGGAAGCACTTAAAATGACAGCTCTTCCATGGGAGGAAAGAAAAAGAATTACCAGGAAAGTATAATCTACAAAAACTCCTTTACCTAAGGAACATACTACATTGGCTTCAAATTGCCCTGCTGAACTCAAAAGTCTGGTGTTTCATTTTCAGAAAGAGATACTAAAAAAGATTTTCTTGCTGGCAATTATACAGAAGGGGTATTCCACTCATTTTTATCCTATCAGTGTTGCTCTTTTTCACTGAGAATATACACCAAAGGTATCTTTAGTGAGAAGTTCTTGTTTTTCATAAACCTTTATAAATAACTGAAAAGGGGGGTGGCTATAGCTCCTTTCCCACACATTTTCTACTCAGCCTCCCTGTTAGCTCACAGTTAATATCCTTCTCCCTAAAACAACGCTGAGAAAAGCAGTAGGCCAACTTGGGCAAAAAAGTGCCAGCCTCATGACAAGCTGAACCAATCCTTGGAATTTTCCCTTCCAGCCAGAAGTTAACTCACAGTCTGCAATCTCCATAATTATCTGGGGTCGAGAATCTCCTCTGCAACAATTTTCCCTCCTTTTGGCAAACATGGCCTAAAAGGAGAAAAGCCCAGCTCAGAGAGACATGTAATTGGATGGTTTTGAAGATGTTGACTAACCAAGGGGATAAATCTCAAGAATAATGAGTTTAAATAGCAAGAGTATTTTATTGCAAGAAATTGCACCATGGCAATCATGGTCAAAGCATTTCTTACATTCTAATACATCAAACTATATGCTGTAGTACCTTAACGTCCCTACTTACCTACAATCATATGTAATTCATGCACATTATTAAGTATCTAAAGAATTGTGAGCATAAAATGATCAATAACTGCTATATATAACAACATATGGGAAAAATCATTTCAGGTCACATCAGGTTGACGGTTCTACTACATTACTGAACTACCTGCTTAATTTCCTATTACTGTAAATAGTAAACCTGAATCCTTCCTTTCTTCCCACTCCTGTGGTGGCTCAAAGCGTTACACCAGCTACATTTAGAACGAGACAAACATCCAAAGCAAATGCAAGAAGTGCCTTCATCCCTTACTAGGCATAAGTGAGAAAAATCATGCAAAACCCACAGTGTTTTTTAAACACCTACTCTTAGTATCATGTGTGATTTTATAAGTACTCACACCAGAACCTGTATTTATTGAAGCTTATAAAATTTCAGAAATAATAAGCTTACAGCAGGGAGCAAAAAGTTCTTCCAGTTCTCTTCTTACAACAGATTAAGTTTACAATGCTTGACATCAAGTTAGAATAAAATGCACTATATTAAGTCCAGAGTTACAGATTTTATTCTTACAATAACATCTAAATGACACTTCAGAACTGCTTTAGCAGTAAGTTCTTCATCAAACCTAGCCTAACCACCTCTACATGACTAATTAGCCTGTTGTGACAGATTAGCAGACAGTCTTTTGGTTCTTAAAGCACATTTCACCATTATTTTGCCTGCATCAAACTTACAGATAAACCTGCATTTCTCAGGAACAATTCTCTGGGAGTAATTTTATGATTACGGTTGTGAAATGTGGCAGAAATAGACTTCCCATCAAACTAATAAGAACACCATTAATTCTAACTCCTTAAATGGAGGGTTAGAATCTCTTAATTATAACCTCAAGAGTGCAGCGTCTTGAAGGTTTCTTCTTTTGTTAAATTCCAATCTTATATTCCTTACTTGGACACACTGTCAAAGGTTCCCAAACTCGATTGTGAAAATCCACACTGACTTGTGTCACCACTGATTAGTATCCCTTCCTGTTGAAACATTCCTAAATATGGTAAAAAGAAAGTTCAGAAAACAAAAAGTACTTGGGATTCATCCAGAGATTTGGACTTTTTGAGGATGACAATGGCTTACCTCCTCAAATCTCTGGGCAGCTTAAAGCATTCTTTAATATTAGTTTACCAATAGCCTTAATCAACATTCTTTTGCCAATCTCACCTAAAGAAAAGGTGCACCCCTGAAAAATCTCTGTACAAAGTTGACACTAAATTGTAAGCTATTACGGATGACCAGGTTCCATACCAGAGGCATGCTAACAGGACTAGCCAAACTGAGAAATTTCTCCTTCTGAACTAAGAGATACTTATGCTCCTCAAAACAATGGAAAACAATTTAGTAGCAGATGTGTTCTCTGCAATCCATCACCCTAAATGGTTCCAAAATCATTTCCAACTATTACATAGTACTGATTAGCTGTTCAGGAGACAAGAATGCACAGCTATCAACCATAATACTATCAACGACACCAATGTCAAAATTCATATGAAATTAAGAACAGTTTTTGACTGTCCTCTTGCTTGAGGAATCTGATTTTCAAAAATCTTCTTGCTGGGCAAGAACAAAAGCAAAGCATTCAAGTTTCATTCTGAGAAAAGAAATGAAAAATAACACTACTGCTTGACAACTTTTCGAAGTTTCCCGAGAACATGAGAGCTTACTTTACAGCTGACGTTATCGTATGAAGCCTGCCAAGAAGTTCATCCAGATAATAGCACATTCCCAAGGGGCCTCAGGGAAGAAAAGCCCAGGGACACTTTCCGGGAGACTTCTTCATTCCCATCTCCCTGGCACAAATCCAGTTAAGTGATGGATAAAGGCAGCAGGCTCCTGAAAGTAGGCTGCACCAGCTGAAGAGCCTGCTGCTCCTTCTGCCTCCCTCAGGAGACCATGAAAGGGGCCAATGGAGTGTTTACTGGTGAAAATTAGCCTGGTGCTCACTATCTGCTTTTCCAAGAACAATTTTGGATTGAGTGGTTATTCCCCTGTGCTCATACAGTATACACAATAACACTTTTGAAAAATATCTACTGGTGATTGTACTAGGCAAGAGCAGCAGATGAGGTGTTGGCATCCTCTGCAACTAGAAAACAGCAAATAAACCACTGAAGTAACAGTTGGGTCCTACTACCCTGCATTATGAAATTTACAGAGCTGACAAGCACATCTATCAGACTGAGCTCTAGAGAAACCCACTCAAGTAATCTGATCTGCACTGGTAGACAGCGGCCTTAGGAAGTAAAAAAGTGAACACTTGCCAGAACCTCAGCTATCACTTTTTAATCTTATTAGTTCAAATCATTCTCACAGATAATATTACCAACGTTTCAGTCCTCTAATGGTGCACAGAAAATTGGCAAGCGGTGCAATCTCTGTCTTATTTTCAACTGCCAAATTACACTAGAAGACAGCAAAACAATTAGGAAAAATTATTCACTACTTTTCAAAATAAGTCATTGTCAACTTTGCCATCAAGAAAATTATAAATTGAAGGGCAGTCTTCAGCGGAAAAGTGTTCTTAACTGTTCAAAATGGGAAGAAAAACAAGGTATGCTTTATTAAGATGAGAAACCCTGATAATATACATACAAAATTTGTGTCACAGTCCCTCCTTTATGCACTAACCCTGCCCCCTGGAAAAGATACATACTTTTCAAACAGTTTTGGTTTTTTGAAGAGCTGGAAGAATTAGATTGGAGTCCTGACTTCTAATGTTGGACAAACATTAAAAAAGAAACAATGTACTTGTAGTTGAAAGCTACAGCAAGTATAATGAAATTTGTTCCAAGAAACATAAACAGTGTTATACTGCCGTAAGAAAATAATTCAGGGTGGGGGACACTTATCCAAATATGAGAAAAAGTCCCTTTACATTATGCTGTTCCCCAGACAAAGCTGCTATCGCTCAAAGTAAAACAGACATCAGCAGCAGGTAGGAGACAAACTGTATTACACAATCACAAATCAGACGTGCAAAATGAATTTTTAACTGCCTATATGTTATTTTACTGCCAGTTTGGACACATCAGCATTAAGCATAATTGTTGTCAAGTAAAAGCCAGACATTTCCTCCCCATCTAGTTTGGCCTTGGAACAAGCAAGGTGGGGGGATGCAGCCTGATCGCAGCCTGTCGAGTTTCACTTGAAAGGGAAAAAGAAAGCTCCCACAGGAATTCACTTTAAAGCACTGAGTACCAAACGCTTCGACAATTTTGCCTGCCCGCGAAGCAATTGCAGATGGTGCTTTTTACTTCTCATCCTTTCAGCAACGCTCCAGCACGACCATTTCTCACTATTTGTTTTGCGATGCTGCAACGTTACTTCGGCCGAGCAGGCCGGCCAACTCTTCTCCCACCAGCATCCCGGTGCTCGCCCCCCTCGCTCGCAGCCCCACGGAGCCCGGCAGGGCCGGCACCAGCCCTCGCCTCCCCCGTGCTGTCACCGACCAGGCCGCAGCCATCGCCGCCCGCTGCCAGGAGGAGCCCCCGGCCCAGCCGCTCCCCGCCGCACCGTGACCGCCGGCCCGGCCGGGCCGCCTGCTCGCCGCTGCTGCCCCCGGTTCGCCGCCACACGCCAGGCCGCAGCTGAGGGCTGGGGGCAGAGCGGGCCGGCAGCCCGCGGGAGACGGGGGGGCGGAGGCAGGAGCGGGGTCGGGGTCGGAGGGAGGGCCGGCCGCGGGGTTACCTCAGGGGGAGGCCGGGCCGGGCCGGGGCGGCGCGGGAGCCACTCACCCACATCCTGGTCGAAGGGGTTGGTGGCGAAGAGCGGCATGGCGGGGCGCAACGCGGCCACCCCTGCCCTCCTGGCAGCGCGGCGGCGGAGCGAGAAGCCCGCGGCAGCGGCGGTGGCAGCAGCTCCTCCTCCTCCCGCCCGGGATACCTCCGCCGCCTCCTCCTCCCAGGGCCGGGGAGCAGCCCGCCGCGCGTAGCATGCTGGGAAACCGGGGCTGGCCCCGCCGCCGCCTGACGGCCCGCCGCCCCCCTGCGGCCCGGCCCTGGCTCCAGCCCCCGGCCCGCCGTGGAGGCCCCTTTCCGCAGACACCCGCGTCCCGGGCTGTGCTTGGCCCTCTGCGGGCCCGGCAGGTGGGAGGATGGGCTCCCGGCCTGTCCCCTCCTCGGCTGCCGCCCGGCTCCCCGGAGGCACCGGCCCCGACCCTGCTGTCCCCCGGGCCGGCCCCGCCGCCCCAGGCCAGGCAGCTGAGGGCCGGCAGGGCGGCTCAAGGCGGGGGTTTATTTCACTTAGTTCTGCTGAGCTCTTTCGTGCCTCCCTAGTTAGGAGGTGAGTGGGTTTCGTGCTCAGACACGTTCGCTCCCTGTAGGAAATTTTCAGAGCTTCCCTATACATCGGTCTGACTGAGACTTTACAGTCAGCGCCATCCTGCTGCTGAAGTCGGTGTCCTGACAGCGAAGGTGGTGGTTATGGCAGCGCCTTTCACAGTGTAGCATGGGAGCCTGTCCGCTTCTCTGCCATTGGGTCCTCTTCAGATCAGCGGCTGATCCAGGACCTGTTCACAGGGCCTGGAACGTCTCGTGGCCTTTGCACAGTCATATCTTGCTGCTTCATGTTGTTCGAGTATCTTGTTGGCTCTGATGGGATCTATGCCACGATAACAATTTGATTCGTAGGATATGACACGTTCTGCCTATTCATGCTGTCACATAAAACTTAAGTCATTAACTTTAGAGACTTTTAGTACTGTTTAATTACTCTGAACTAGTTGGATTGCAAATTAAGCAAGAGAAGGCACATGCACACACGTGAGGGAAGAGTCACAGACATCTAAAGGACATTATGGGCACGTCACGAATGCAAACAAAAAATGAAAAAGATCCTGTTTGCAGCACAGAAACACTAGATGCAATCAATAGCACTAACGATGCTCAATAATGAATGTGATTGCATGCATTAGGCAGACTTCTGACACATCAAATGAAAACTGCACACCAAGCCTCTTCCCACAGGGATTAACAGTCATTAAGCACTTCCTTATTTTACTAATTTTTTTTTCCAGGATCTCAAATTATGCTTTTTTCCCTAACCATAGCAACTGTTTTCAGCAGCTGATGCAGGTCAGTATTGATCTACTACTTAGGACTGACTACCTTTAAGGAATTGCATGTTTTCTTTGGATTCAGCCTCAATTCAATGACATCTGCTAGATATTCTCAAAGGATGCTTTACCTCCTCACCATTCATCATCCCCCATTATGTTCACAAAAGACATATGGTAGATGTTCTCAGAGCCTGTTTTATCCCCTCCTTTTTCATCCCTTCCCTCTGATGTGTTTCAAAATGAATTGTAAGGATCCTTTCAAAACAGGCAGAGCTTTTATGTAGTAGTCCTGCAGTAAGAGCAAACACAAGAGATGTGGGGAACTGGGGTTTTAGACTGTCTTCAGCCTGAAAGAATTCCAACCCAACTTTACCCTATTTTGAAAAAGGTAGTCTGTACTCAGGGAGCTCCTTAAGGCTCTGTAGTCATGGCTCATGTTTTGTTTCTTTAACAATTTTTTTTCCATTGAACACACTATGAAGTACAAGAGTCCTTTGAATACTCTGTATTATACTGTATTTTCCTCTTTTCCCTGTCCCATGGCTCTAGCACTCTCCCACAGCACAGCAATGGGCAGTGGTTAGAGCGCCCTTCCCCAAAGTGTGGGGTTTGCCCTCTCAGGCACACCTGGCTACAGAAACCAGCTTTTCCACCTTAATGTGTGAGTAGTATGATGAGTATGCTATTAAGAAAAGATGTGTTAAACTTCCTTTGTTGGGTGCAGTTCAAAATGTTTATATTATTTCCTCCTGCATTTGAAATGGGACTTGTGCTGCCTAAGTTAGCTATCTAAAAGTAAGGAATCTAGTTCAAAGGTACAGTTTCAAATTGCATCTAATTTCAGGGTAACTACAGCTGATAGAGAATGTTGCAACACTGCACTCCCTGTGCCCACAGCTATGTGCTGCCACCACATTTCTCATATTAGATTTGGAATTTGATCCAATTCATTTGTGGCTGCACAATCAGCTGATCCAACTGAAAACTACCTCACTGCAGAAAGTTCCCTGTTGTATCATGTCACTCATCTGACTCACCTTGCAATTACATCCCAGGCAAGGGAAGAGGTGGGAAGGCACAGCTGGGGACTCTACTTCGCCAGACTGGGTCAAGAAAAACAGGCATGTCCAGGGGATTATTCATCTGTTCTATTTCAGACTTCCTTCCGAAGATGGCCTCTGCAACAGTCTTGACTCTATTGATTTCACAGAGGAGCTCATCTACCCAACAGTACTCTGACTTGGGATTTGCCTCCAGACAGCCTTATAGCAAGTTTTAGGTAGGGTGTTTTTAAAAATATGTGCTACTTTTGTCCCAAGTAAACATTCTCAGATGATTCTTCTTTCTTTGTACTCTTCACTTTTTATATAGTACTGTTATTCAGATACTGCTAAGTGATAAAGGCATGCATTCAGTTAATTGTCAGGGCAACTCACTTCCTGGATTGTAAAGATGTGACATACTTCTGAATTTTCTTAAGTAACTGTTTAATTTTGTTGTTTGTTTATATAATTTATTACTTATTTTTTAAATTATGACAAGTGTTTATCCATACCAAGGTTCTGATGATATACAATAAATCATTTCCCCATAGTCTTCCAGCAGGAAAGGAACTTGGGTACAGCAACTTATAAATGACAATCTGCTAGAGTAGTTCTAATGTTTTTTACAGTCACTCAAATGACACACATCTGCATTACACAAGCATATTTTTAAGAGGAAAACAATAACATGGCCATGGAGGGGAAGTCCACTGCAGTTCCAATTACTGGAGGAGTATTATAGTTGGCATCCTCATTTATTTTAGCACGTATTAGTTTGCTGGCTGCTGCACGGTAAAGATAAGGTGTATAACTCCAGGAAAAAGTCAGGCCAGTACACTTTTAGCAAAGAGACAGATATGAAGACCAGCAGTTGTCTCAAGGATCAGTCACACTGACCTCTATTTTAACTGCATTTTCATTATTGTCCGCAGTATACATTGCTTTCAGAACTGGAAGCTGGGCAGAAAATAAAATCAAAGGAAAAGAGGAAGGTTCAGAATAGAGAAAGTGCCAGCAGTCCATTTAATCACAGCTTTTGACTTTGACAGGGCAAGTACAAGATGTTTTGGATGGCACACAAGATGCTGTAATGCATAACAGTACAGTGATATGACTAAGACAAAATGTATCCCAGTCACAGGCCACATGTAAATGTTCTAAGTACTGGACTACAGTGATTTACTCCTTGTCTATAACTTCATTGTACATGTCCTAATATTTTGCAAGTGTCCAAACTGTATGGCTTACTTGTGGTATTCTTATCTATTTCTTTATATAAAGAGAATATATGAAACAGTAAGTCTGGTGTCCTCTGCTATACAAGAAGTCAGGCTAAAATTATTTAATTGTCTTTTTTGGCCTTAATATTTATGAAGTGTGCAAGTAGGATTACATGAAGCATATAGCTGGAGTTCTCTCAAGTCCATGTAGCTAGAACTAGGCAAGTATTCAAATAATAAACTTTATAAAACAATTCATTTTGTGCTGGACACATTAAAAATTGTAACATGCAACTTTCTAGTTAATATTTGCACATATAGATGCCAGAAACAAGTGTTTATATCTTCCTCAGTCTTTCTGTATTCAAAGCAGTACTTGCAAAACAACTCACATGAAGTAATATTTTGTATGTTTACACCGCAGTTTTGTTAAATGATTTTGGATAACAAGATCACCAAAGTCAAATATAAAAATGCGTCTATACTGTTTGCTTTAGTAAGCTTATAGTGATGTATTGTGATATACCTGTAAGAAGCAGATAGTCTGGGAGCTGCTGGGACCTCTGGGTGCCTGGGCTTCCCTGGGGATGCTGGCAGGAGCATCACTGTGCCAGCTTCCTGACACTGTCATGGGGAACCACTTGTCCTAGTGCTTTTTTTGGCACAAACACCTGTTCTCCATGTGGCCAAACCAACTACACCCAATATGGTCGCTTTTCCTTGCTGGTAGCTCAGACCAGTTTTCAACCAATGATGAGGTTAAAATTAATCTTTTCATTCTCCACCACTCTTCTAAGAAGGGAAGTAGAAATACTTCCACTGACCATAATGGGAGTTAGATTGGCACATTACTCCCTTGATAAAGAGCCCTTTTTAACTCAGGTCCTTGAAATAAAACTAAATAACAAGCAAAGATTGTGTGTGCTCTGAAACTAATAATGGAGGCAGTCTCCTCTAGAGAGACTGTAGTGCTCATATAAGCAAGCTACCATTGAAATACACTGAAAATCAGAAGGCATTTTTAATATTAATGAAGTGTGTTTTGTGAAACTCTGAAAAATCTGCCTGATATCTGTTGGCAAGGTAGCAAAGCTTCTTTAGTTAAGAAAAATATTACATTTATTGCATAATATAGGGAAGGGAATTTAAGAATATCTTACTTATGCTAGCAGTAAATTTTCAACATGTATTTTATTTTACTCACATGAACAGTACCATTGAAGTTAATGGTAATAGTTTTAAGTTTTGAGCATTTTATATGTGCATCTGTATAATTAGAACATTAGAGTGGGGATAGCTTCTCGATACAGCCAGTCTCTGTAGCATGCAAAGGTGCCGACTGCGCAGATCACAGTCTGTGGGACTGACGTACACATAAATCTATCCAAGCCTAGCAGTGCAAAAAAATGCCAGGGTAGTTAAACAGTTGTACAGTCTGCAATGTCCCATAAAGAAAATAATTATTGTACAGAGTCCAATTAGTCTATTATAGCAAAAAGCGCACTGAGTTTGGATAAACCAAATTCAGATGAGCAGGATGGTCATCTCCCTTTAACATGTGTGTGCCCTTCAGCGTTGCAGTTTGGGTTATAGTTTTGCTTCTGAAGAGGATTAAATAGAACAATACACAAGGGCATCTCAAACCAGTGCTTTTCAGAACATAAAATAAACATACCAGTGCTTTTCACTTATATAGAATCAATAGTTTTCATACAGACTTCTAAATGTTCACAGCAGAATTTTGTATTTTTATAAGAGAAATATAAACTTCCACTTCAGCCTGTGTTCATAGCACCTGTTTTCTTTCGCTGACTATTAAACCATACAGTCAAAGGTTTAATATGAAAACTCCAACTGCTTCAGATGTGCTCAATACAAAGACATCTTCTGGTTCTTCCCACAAGATTTATGCAACCCATTCTACACCACACCTTTTGAAAGCATCTTCTGTCCTATTTCTAGAGTAGTAGATAAAATAATAGATATACACACCTGGATGAATACACAGAAAGTGCATAAACACTGTGTTATTCAATTTAGACATAGCCAAATTCTGTTTACTTGCATTTATCCTTGAATACCTCACTGATTACTACATACCATAAATCTAAAATAGTGTCCAATTACTATATATCAGTCTGTTGTCTAAACACTTCGCACTTGCAAAGTGTGCTGGGAACATTAAATGAAGACAGGGCAGAAGGACAAGGAGAATTTCAGTTGTTACTTTTTTTAACAAATTCTCCTTCCTCGAGATTTGAAGTTATCATCTGGCATTTAACTATTCTGAAGCATAAAGGTAATCTCATGATTCTGCAGGGCTAATACTAAGTAATTCTCGCAGCGTTTTATAGTAGATGACCTTCCCCTACGACAAAGGAGCTGATATGTCATTATATTATTTTCAGAGCACTACAACTTTTCATTTCATAGAAATGTTCCCATATTGGATAGGTAAATTTTGTAACAACAAAAAAAAAATTATAGAACACTGCATGAGAAAATCAGTCTCATAAAAGCTTCACCTTGTATTTCTGGTAATAGATAGGAAATAAGACCCATTCAGCTTTACAAGGCATTGAATATCTACTTGTGCAATAGGAACATAGAAGATAAATATACATTGATAATATCAATCATGAAGAAAGCAGTAAAACCATTCATTTCTGTAATAACAGTGTAGCAGCGTTGGTGGTTTGGAACTAGAGTGAATAAAGGAGAACTGACTGCGAAGGTTGAGAATGAGTATGAAATGTAATGGTGCGCTCACCTACAGTACAAAAGACCTTGATCTGACTCTTAAAATTTATCAGGAAGTTTGATTTCAGACTGTACTTGAATAACAGCAAAGTTGAGCTAAATTGATAAGCCAGTCATAACTGATTTAAAAAGCTGATTTAGGTAATGCAGTTAATGTATAATCCTATTCTGTTCCGTTGATTATGTTTCTATGTGTGGACAAAATCTGTCTTAGGAATCATTTTGAGATTTTTTTGAGTCAAAAGGTGCTAGCCAAAGTTAAAATATTAGATGAAATCATTTTGCCACTGTAAAAGTACAGTATTTTTAATTAAGCATAGACACTCTATGTAATGCTTTGAAAATAGCTGACATTTTATCAAATTTAAATAAAGGCTCTTCTAGTGATTCAGAAAATACAGACTAGTAAATGATAAATATATACATGGTAAATTTACAGAAATCACGATTAAAAGAATAACAATAGAAAACTTATGAAAAGGAAATGACATTTCAACTAATTTATTGCAATTCCTGGAACATGCAATTACAAAAACAGATTAAAAAAAATAATCATTAACACAACAAAGACATTTTGAAAATGCTGCTGAAAAATTGTCACACAGGAACTACCAAGGATATGAAGTAGTTATAGACTAAGGAACAAAATATCTCCTTGGATCAAAACATGGGAAACAGAAACAAAGAGCAAGTTTTCTTTATTACGGCAGAAAGAAATCAGTGGGGTGTTTAGGAAAGTTCTGTAAAAAGTTTTGTGCTTAATACATTCATAACCGGTTGGCAAACACAGACAAGTGTGGCATGGCAAAACTTGCAAAGGTCAAAAAAATGTTTAGTTTATTCAAATCCAAAAAGGATTATGAAGATATTCAGAAATTTCTCATCAATTGGATGAATGGGTAGTGTGATAGCAAGAGAAATTGTATGCTCATAAATAAAAGCCACGATATTAGAGCAAAAATGTCATGGTATTTATCCTCACTAGTAAATTCTTAATTGACTAAATCAAATGAAGACAAACCTGGTCATCGTGACAGATAATTTGTCCATCCAAAATCAATAAATTTGAGTAAATAAATAGTGAGAAGGAAAATAATACTGAATTCTAATGAGAATATATCAAATATTGTTTATCAAATTTCAAAGGATTCTGTGCAAAAGCATGGAGAACATCCAATGATCGATTTAAAAATGGAAAATGTTTACTTCAGAAAGCAAATAGGATTTGTTCCCTCAAATCTGCTGTGGAAAACTCTCAAGAGAGAAATGTCAAAAGATAGCAAAAAGTATTTAAAAATCACAACTAATATTAACAATTGGGATCAGCTCATCCCTTCCTCCATGTATTATAATTTAAAATTGGAAAGTCTTCATCAGTTAATGAAATCATAAGTTGGCAAATTCAAACGAGACAAAAAAACACTTTACACATAGTATGTGGTTAATTTGTGATACCCATTTCAACACTGTGTTGACCAAGCAAAGAAGCTAGAAAGGTTTGAAGAGAGAAGTAAAATTTGGGCAGAAAAATGGTGTGAGTAAAGTAGTAGCAATACCCAGATTAAAATAGTAAATATAGGAAATATTTTGGAAAGCTACAGAGTTTAAACCAATTTATAACTGTTACATTGAGATGAAATTGAGGCTCAGATTATCCCGTATTTGCCCACTACATAAGGTTCTTGCACCTTCCTCTGAAGCCTAAGGTTGGCGAAAACTTCTGAATTAGGTCATTCAATCCTGTGTATAAATTCTTTTGTCTAGATTTTCTAACTATAGGATTCCCAAATTGTTTTATGTTTACGACTACTTGAACACAAAAAGCATCTGTGTATATATAACATAGGTACTGACTATAATCTTGCTAGCATATACACGGTGCCATTTTGCCAACTACCGTTTTGCATGCACGTTACACATTTGCTGCTGCCTGTGGGCATGTATTTTGAGGATGGAAGCTGAACATCTGCTTGTGTGCTTTGGTGAGGAGAGGGAAAGAGACTGAGTTTTTGTATGGCACGTCTACTTACCTTTTACCTGCAGGCCTGCGAACTGAGACCGTCTAGGTGTTCTAAACATTGAGATGACCTGCCCCATCCTAAAGGAGGCAGACTTGGACTCTTGAAGTCTTTGAGGACTGAAAAAGTAGCATTCCAAAGATACATCCTAGTCCACTTTTGGAATTCTTCTGTCTGTATATGCCTGTGTTCGAGGTGTTGGGGTGGAGTCACCATGGTCACCATGCTTAGCTGTGGAAATGAGGAGCTGGAGGCTACATGTATGCTGCCCGAAGCAGTGAACGGCATCCCCAGGCTCGCACGGGCTGAGCCAGGTGTCAGGATGGCAGGCGCAGCCTGCACCTCCGAATGGCTGTGTCACACCAGCATAGCTCACGCTGAGGCTGCTCCCCCATCCAGAGCCAGTCCCAGCAACTCTCCCAGTGCTGCCAGACTTACAGGAGAACGTATTCAAATGCCACCCTTCTGTTTGCCGGCTGGGTTCTCTTCAGGCCCTAGGAAGACATTTCTCCCCATCTCAGGTGTGGGCCTCACACCTTCCTTGTGGATGGAGGGTGGTATTTATTGAAACCTCCCAGACTGGAAGGTGTCTTCTCCCCAAGGTCACCCCGCCCGTGGCTGTTGGTGGGGGCCTGAGCATATTCCCACCAGTCAGTCTCGGACCAGACTCCCAATGTTCACCCTTGGATGCACATTTCTGTGTTTTTCAAGAACTGTGGTATTTTCTCTCACTTTTCTTGGGGTGGGCTACACCCACCGCTCTTGCCCGGCTGTCACCAGCAAGGCTGGAGAGACGGTACCAACCCACAGGGACCTTCCTGCCACGGGAGGGGACACTGGCGTGACGCCCGGGGGCCGCCTGTGAAGGCCGCGGCCTTGGCCGCCCAGGGACTCCCTGTGAGGGCCGCCGCCAGGCTCACCGCCCCGCCCGGGGGTGGGAGACCGCGGCCCAGCCCGCCCAGGGGGGGCCACGCCGCGCCGCGCCGCCCCCGGCGGCCCTGGCGTGCCCCGGGGAGCCCCCGCCAGCAGGAGGGAGGAGCGCGCAGCGCCATGTGAGCGGCGGGCGGCGGGCGGCGGCCCTCGGGGAAGACAGATGGGGTGAGAGACAGCGCGAGGTCCGGCTGTCAGCGCGGCCTCAGCCCCGCCGCGGAGAGAGCCCCTCCTCCCCGCGGGTGTGCGCCTCTCGCTCCCTGGCCGGGGTGAGGCATGGCGTCCAGCGAGGAGGACGGAGGCGGCAACGGCGCGGTGGAAGAGAAGGAGAATGGCAAGAGAAGGAGGCTGGGCGCCCTGGCCACGGCCTGGCTCATCTTCTACAACGTCGCCATGACGGCGGGGTAAGCGGGCGCGGGGCGCGCCGTGGGCCGGCAGCGCGGCGCCTCAGCGGGGCGCGGACCCGCGGGAGGCGGGTGCAGGGGCGGCCCAGGCGAGGCCAGGCGGGGTCCAGGGGGCCCCGGCGGGGTGGCGTAGCCGTGGGGGCAGCCGGGTGTGAGAGCCGGGGTCGCGGGGCAGCCCTTGCCCGCCGCGCATTGCCTAATACGGTGCAGCGCTGCCAGCCGCCAGCGCGTCACCCCGAGCCCGCCGCGGAGGTTAAGTATAGCCGGGACAGGAATGCCGGGCGGGGGTGCCGCGCTGGGCCGCGTCCCTCGGCACGGCCGCCCCCCCCCCCCCTTCTCCCTTCACCTCCGCCCGCCTCCCGGCCGGCTCTCCCGGCCCCCCGCCCCGCGCCGGGAGGGGGCTGCCGGCCGGCGGCCGCGGGGAGGCGAAGGTGCCCCTCGGTGCCGCCGCGGGGTGTCGGGGCGAGCGGTGCCGGGCTGTGAGAGTTGACGCCGCGGGTTACCGTCTGGGGTAGCCCGTTGAGGGCGGTCCGTTCCCCCAGGGTCTAAGCGGGCAGAGGTCGCACCGGGACCCCCCTGCCGGGCAGCAGCTCCCAAAGGCCAGCGGGGAGCCCAGCGCCGGCGGGTGGAGGGGACAGGGAGGGCTGTGGTAGCCCGAGGGGCGGGTGTGAGCTGGCGCTCCGTACCGCCGGCGTTCGTTTTGAAGAGAAGATCAGAATAGCGCTCACGTTTATGTTCTCAGTGCTTGGCAGCACGTACTTTCACTTCTTCAGAATTTGTCCTGTTCACTAACTGTTGGGAAAAAAACAAACAAGCAAACCAACCCCTATTAACTTCCACATGCTCAAAAGTAAACTAAGAACGAAGAATTTCATAACTTTTAGTCTGACATTCATCATGAGAGCAGTTTTACCTTGGTCACCAGTGGGTGAACTCTCTGCCATTTGAATCCCGCAGAGCAAAACTGATACACTGCAGCTGAAGCGGGAGCTCGAGCACTGATGCAGAAAGCCAGGAATATGATCGTAACAGCTTTCTTCTCACTTGCATGTGTGGATCTTGAACACGCATTCAAGTCTGTTCGTATATTGCAGCAGCCCCTTTTGAAAAGTTCTTTTACTCAACGTAATTTTTTTTTCTGGCTGGCAGGTTAATGTTACCTCGTTGCATTCCCAGCCTCAGGCTCCATGTGTGAATTTGCTAATGAACGCTGACTCCTGCCACTGACTTTTATGTCTGTGGAAGATTATCAAACCGTATTAGTTTTGACCTTACGTGCTCCTTCAGTATCTCCCACTTCCTTCTCTCCCATCTTCCATTAATATCTAAAGGGATTAAGACATGTAAAATTGCATATTTTATGTGGAAACAGAGAAATAAGTTTCAGGAACAAATTCTTATTATCTTTTACGGATATATTATAAGAGAAAAATAAACATTTGAAATGGAGCAATACTTAACAGGGGCACTACACAGGATAAGTAAGTAACAAGAACAATGTATTTGTCCAGACAGTGCAATATAGCAAAGTGTTTCTAGAGTTTTAACAAACTAATACATAATTGCATGCTAACAACTATTCTAATAAAAAAGTTGTAGCTTATCTTTCTTTCTAACAAAGGTTTAAGGGACTAGAATTACCAATACCCAAACTTACTCAAAGTCCCAGCTGGAAATGCTACCTTTATTATGGAAAGCGTTTTCCATTTCCTGGTGATTTGCAATATTTAGTACAAGGGCTTTCCTGAGATGCAAAGTCAAAGCCACTGACAACTGAATAAATAGATCTACAGAAATTCATGGCCAAATAAATATTTATTTAAGAAAAATATATTTGCAGCCTTTGCTTCTGAGTGTAGTCCAAGATTACTTCTCTCTGCAACCATTTTGTTACAGAATGAGGTGCAGAAAATGCATTGTTAGATTAGATGTATTATGACTTCTCAGGCAAGGGCTAGGACAGAGCTGTTGCTGTCACCATTTGTGCTGCCAGCTGGATATAAACTCACTGGCACCTTCCTCTTGTCAAACACTTCACTATAAAACAGAGCAGTTTTACTGTGAAGGACTACCAGTGATATTCCAGTAATTCCTCATTTCCACAGATGTGGGAGACAACCTCAAATTAATGCACTCAGATTTAAAATCCGTTGTAAAATCTAAGTAACACTTGCGGGGGCAAATTTTGGAGCTCTGGCAGATCGGATTCGTGGGCTTAAAGTAGAAGGGATCAGGAGGGGAATCATTCCTACCTAGTGGGGAAGCCTGAGTAACTTTATGTGAGTTTGAAATGCTGTCATGAAGTGCTGGAATGGGCCACGCCAAGTGACTGTGTAGCAGTAGGCACCATGTGTAAGCGTTGTTAAGGGGCTGATACTGCAGTACATGCCATCTGAGGCAAACAGAGAGCTGTAACGATCCATGCAACTCTCATGCCGTTACAGAATAACGGGTTTGACCAAAGATCAGTATTTCCTGGTAGCCTGTTTCCAATGTTAGCCGATACCTTATGCTTAGGGAAGAGTATAAGAACAGGAGGTGTGTTAAATATTTACCCAAATGTTTATGCAAATAATTCTCTGAATGTTTATATGCTCTCCAAATCTGCCTCTGAGTATTTCTCAGCCCCCTCTGCTTTGTCACTTGGGCGCTTCCTTAGCCAGAGCTCATGTCTATGTACAGCGTGCTCTCTATAGCTTTATGTAGAATGAAAGGACTGAGTGACTTCCCGATATCATCAGACAAGTTAAGCTAAAGTTATTGTAATTTTTGTGGTTTTATTTTTAACTCTCAAAATAGCCATCCATAGCTCTGGTTATGCCTATAAGTCTATATTAAATAATTTTTGTACTTAGTCGTGGTGGATTGAAATCTGGAGTTTCAAGGCACCTCACTAGCATGATGTTTGTGAGAATGTGGTATGGCTCTGCATTAAGGATGGAACATATAGTACACTGTTTTGAAAATCTTAATTATATAAACATGGATTAATTATGTGGAAGGAGTTGCATATGCCTTGGGTTATTGTACTAGGTGGTGGAGTTCAACCCACCACAGTTCAGAAGTTTATTTTTTTTAGTCTCAATTTCCATTTGAGATCTCAGTTTAAGTTTTATATCAAATTCCAGTTTGATTAAAAGATACTGTTACTTTCTTTCCTTTACATTGGAAGGGTTATCAATTGGTAGCATTGTTTAGTTTCCTTAAAAAAGTATTAAAAAACTAGCCAACACCATCAAATGTGACAGTTGAACATACCAGCCTCTGGAAGCCAGGAGCATAGAGCACCCACCTTTCAGCTCTTTGGAGTCTGATTTTCAAAGATGAGTTCTCAACACTTTTGAAAACTGAATCGTAATGGTAACTTCAGTTGGACAGTCACAAACAGAAACATTCAGATTACTGGTCAGTTCTGAAAATTACGAGTTGAGGGGCCATGAAAAATGTAAAAATTATGTGTATAGGTTTGGGTCCTTTACTTATACAAACCTATGACCCAAAGGGGCGGCTTCAGTGCAGAGTTCATGGCATGTTTTCAAATAACAGTAATTCATGGTAAAGATGCATGAGGATTTAATAGTAAAAATATATAGTCACTGCTACTGAAAAGTCTGAAGGACCTGTGTTTTTTTGGGGGGGGTCCCATAATTTCAAGTCAGTCTTCTGAAGGTAAACAAGTAATTTTCTATCCTTTTCCATGTAAAGGGATAAAAGACTGTCATGTTTACATAACATTATATAATATTTATGTCTAAAGATATTTTTAATAATCTACTAAGAACACCAACAAGTAAAGAAGCAAAGTTATTCTGTGAAGAAAATATTCTACTAAATTATTTACCGTGGATGGATATTTTTAGAATTCTAATTTGAAATGTATCCATTCTCTTTCTTTTGTAGGTGGCTGGTATTAGGTATTGCCATGGTGCGGTTTTATATACAGAAAGGAACACATAGAGGCTTATTCAGAAGCGTTCAAAAGACGCTTAAATTTTTCCAGACATTTGCTTTGCTTGAGGTAAATTTTAAACAATAGTTTGCTTTACTGGATGCTGCATATCATAGGCAAAACACATTATTATTAACCTGAATTTAGTATCAAAATATTATATTAGTACTTAAAGTCCTTTTAACTTTATTATTCAAAGAAGATTTTGGGGGGGGGGGCAAGGTGACTAGTTGAAATAAATGGGCGCATTTTTTCAAATTTTAATTCTAATATATTTTTAAATCAAATACTGCCTGAGAAGTGCTTTGGTTTGAGAGTCTTTAACTCAAAATGCAAAGTTTCTGAAGGCATTTCAGCCATCAGATCAACTCTCTAGCTTAGTAGATATCTCATCTCCATGTCCAGAGATTGTAACTTCACTCTTATTCCTTATACCAGACTCATCATCCTTCTGTGCCTTTCCTGCTTCTACTTATTTCCAGACTCGATTCACATGCCCCATCTAATCCGTTACAACAGGGTCTCTGCAAGTTGTGCAAAGTATTTAAATAATATAACTTGTGCCAGCTACGCACTCGTGGTCTCAGTTTATGGTACATCTGTGGAATGAAACTGATTGGTGTACTGAACACTTACAGTTCTTTCCCAGGCACAACAAAGAGTACCTACCTATATTTTAATGTTTTTTCTCAATCTGCGTATAACATCTGTAGTTCAAGCATATTAAAATCATGTGGCCAGCTGCGTATAGGCTTTTACGCTATTAAACTTTCACAATAAATAATTCTACTCAAATCTGTCAAAATAATGAAAACTATTTGCTAAACATTACTGACCAGAAAATACAATAAATCTGAAGCTTCATAGCTGTCATTAGCAAAATTATAATAATGTTATTAATTCATAACGAATACAGAACACTTTAAAATTGCTATGTGTTTAGCATCCCTTTTATGACTTTTATGACTCCCTGCACACTGTCCTGTGGAATTCTTTTTTGAATAAGATAGTGGAATGGGACAATATTAGTTGAAAAAATAAATGCTTTGTCAGTATCTAAATATGTAATATATGCAATTAATTAGGAAAATACATCTATATGTCATGTGTTTGCACAGATCAGATGCTGAGCCCATCACAGCATTAGTTGCCAGGGCTCTAACATGTATTTCTTTTAAAGACTGTTGGTTAGAGACAAAAAAACAGTTTTTCAGAATTAAGCCCAGGTTTATATTAATATCGAAAGGCTGTGTTTATAGTATAGAGAGTAACATAGTCTACATCAGTAACCTCTAACTTATTTTTATTTACAGGTAGTCCACTGTGCAGTTGGTGAGTTCTTTGTTTTAGTTTCTCTTGTAACTGGTTAAAACATGAATTGTGGAACGGAGATAACATGTTTCTCTTTTTAAGGAATAGTTCGCACATCTGTGCTTGTGACTGGGGTCCAAGTGAGTTCAAGAATCTTCATGGTGTGGTTCATTGCACATAGTATAAAACAGGTATGTGCGTGAGCAAGTTGCGTTTTGATTGTTTTTGAGGGGAAGCTATTAATACAGTTCTCACTTCACCAGGAAGACCAATTTAAAAATTAGTGACATTCCTCCAGAGAATACTTACATACTCAAGTGTGATTTTGGAAGTTAGGGTTACAGGATGGAACTTATGTGCTTCCACCTAGGAGACTGGGTGAGTCTTAACTGTGAATCAGCCCTGTCTTTGGTGTCTCTGGTGTTGTGCCGGCTGTGGTCTGCCTAAGTGAGATCAATGACTACTGCTATTATTTACCAGCAAATCTACCACAGTGTTACCGGTTCCCTTTCAAAACTTAAATTAGAACTTACTGAATTAATCTAAATGAAAATATGTGTTAAGTTAAATGGTCGTGATTTTGCAGTTTATTTTAGCAACATTCTCAAAATTTTAATGTTATGGTAGTATTAGTATTTGATGGCATGCATACTTCATTTTTTTCATTAAAAATATATCAAGTCACCCAGCATGCCACAGTGATGCTTAAGGTCCTGTATAAATGACAATAGTTTATTTGCCTGGCTGCAGGTGGTTATTTTAAGTCCAGTGATTTGTTAGCAGAATGAAACAAGCAGACTGCTCACAGCTGGTAGATAGGACATTCAGTTCAGTTTCTGAGGTCCGCTTTCTGTGAAGGGCATGTAAGAATTAAGTGATAGATTTTGAGTCTGAGCTCCTGAATTTCTTTAAACTTAAAAAGCTGAGCCATTAAACTGTCTCACCAGCAGATGGCATATGCCTTTCTTCTGATGGGATGTCATAGCACCTGCCTCAGTTTTCAAATCTCTTTGTTTCAGTTCACAGAGGACTCGTTTTCTACACTTCATCTTTTCCTTTACTGTTGCTTTTGGAATAGGCTTTTCATAGCTTTTTTTTTTTTTTTCCTTAGTAAGCTAAGTGTTTTCATTTGTCCCTTAAGGGAAAATGTTTCAAAGATTAACAATTTTTTTGTATCGAGTGTTTACCTGAATGCTGGATATAGCACTGCATTTTGCCATTTTGTTATTATCTGCAGCAGTGAATTAAATCTGTAGCATATCCAGTCATTTCTTTTGTTTCCTTTATCTTCAGTACAGTAGGTCAAGCTGTGTCCAAGAAAAAATACATCTGAATGTATGTCTGATTGTATTTCACGCTGCTATTGCTTATCAGGCATGAATGTTCAGGGTCACTTTAGGTGGTGAGAGGATTGTTAGTGATAATAGCCAGACCCAGATCTCTGTTGCCTTGCAAATCTCAGTCAAGCAGAGATAGGAATTCTCTGTATACTTATTTAAAACTCTTCTGCTTGGATTTAGCACTGTGACATGAATCCAAGTTTGGGTTATCAATGTTTGTCTCTAATTGCATGAGGCTAAGAACGGCCTAATTCTGTCTTTCCCTTTGCTTATTTGTTTGGATGTCTTTGCGCTTCAGTTGTTGCTATTTGTTTGTGTTTGGCAGTATTTTTATATCTCCTTTTCTTTTGCGATGTTGCTGAGATCCTTTCACTAAAAGTGCACCTTCTTTGACTGACACATTGAGGGCGCAATTTTATGAGATGCCGAGCACTTATAATTCTTCTTGACTTTTGACAGAGTTGTGCATTTGCAGCGTCTTTGAGATGTATTCAGCTTTGTCACCGTGTTGCATTTTATTTAAAAAAATCGTTTTCCTTTTTTGTAATTTTAACAAAACTTGTGTTACTTTATTTTATTTCGCAGACATCCCTGGAGCTTTTCAGCCTTCAGGCATGGAAGTGTATTACAAAATTCCTCCCCTTTTAAAGAAAAGAAAATTACTTGCGTGTAATTCTTCTCAGAAGGTAGTGTTTGTAATAGATCCCCACATGCCTTCTTTGTATTTGGGGACTCTTGTTTATTTCTTCACTTAGAGTGAAAAAGAACTGATGTTTTGAAACAGCAGAGAGATGTGCTACCTACTGATGAGGCAGTTTAATGACTCAGAACTTAAATTTTAAATGGGATTGCTGAATGAGTTTACGCAAAGCTCCTGATCTACCAACTACTCTTCATTTAGTGATCCATCTGTGTTCCAGCTCCTTGACTATCTCACAGCTCCCTAAAATTTAGCACAGTCTGCTAGATTTGATCTTCTGCGACCAAGTTCCAGTTAGTAGATTATACTAAGCAATTCCCTTTGTGTAAAGTTTCGTGGAGATGCACGTTAAACAGTGAGGAAGGAGCAAGATAAAAAGTAAGAGAAAGTCTAGGAGACAGAATAGTGAAATGCAGAATGGGTAAAAACTGATTATGAAAGGAATGTGTCTTCTGCAGCATTGTTTTCTTCTTACAGTTGTGAGGAGTAAGAAAATAAACAAGTAAATCAACCACAAATAAAAGGAAGGAGACAGTTAGCATAGTGAAAATGCAGGTAGAGAATAACAAGGAGTAATAAGCTTAGTTATAGGATTTTATATTTTGATATTTGCATAAAGGATAAGGATTGCTCAGTTTGCAAAATGTCTGTTTGTTAGTAAATACATAAAATAAAGAACTGTACATGGTAATGGTTTCAGCATATCACTTTTATGCCAAAATTTTCTTTTTTCACAAGATGTTAGTTCTGTTCCGTATATCTTAAACAGAAGTCTGTTGCAGTTTGCACAGAAAAGAAGCTTAAGGATGAAGAAAGTGTTGGTTCTTTATACTTCTGCAGATCCAGAATGAGGAGAGCGTTATTCTTTTTCTGGTCGTATGGACTGTGACAGAGATTACTCGATATTCCTTCTACACATTCAACCTGCTCAACCATTTGCCATACTTCATTAAATGGGCCAGGTGGAGATGTCTTGCACTTCAGTTTCTCACGGTTCTGTGCATGTTAGTTTCACGCATGCTGAGCTAACACACAGGAGAGCAGATGTTTGAGCTTTGGTTATGTGTCAGCAGAGTGCAAGTCAGTTGCTTTCTGTACTTGGGACCGTTGCTATTTGGTTTAAAATGTTAAAAATATTTTAGCTGAGATTTGGGGTGTGATTTGTTCTCTGCTTTCTGTGTCTCACAGTTTGAGCTCTGCTTTAATTTACTTTTTTTTTTTTTCTTTATCTTTGGAGTCATCTTTTAATTGACAGTATTGGCTCCTTAAGATGCTTTTGAATACGATGCCCAAAATTAAGCACATGTGCTAGTCTTTGTGGATTTCCAGTCTTTGAAAACGAGTTGTGTGCATACTACTACTTTATGAGAAGTTCTGCTTTGTCCGAGCTTTTGTAAGGTGAAGCTACATATTGACTTAGTTTAGCCCACATAAAAAGTGTGTTCCATATCAAAACTGCTTTGATTTTGAAGCAGACTTAAGACTGGCCTCTAGATCACATCTGTTACAGAGACTGCATGTTTATCAGGAGACTTAACTGGAAGAGTAGTCATTATTTGAAAAACACATGTAAGACAGTCTTACGCTGTTAGAAGGAAAATATCTAACCTACATTCAGCACAGGTGATTCTTATGTAAGAGTGTGTTTGTTTATTTTTTTATTTTTGTTTTATAGATAATGCAGTTCTGATGTTTCTAATATACTTCTTTGATATGTCTGATATCTATGTCCATTCTTATAATACATTATCTTTTTGCTAATACCTAAGGTGGTAGGCTTGGTTATGTTTAAGCACTAAATAGCAAACTTGAAAATAATCAGGTCTGGTTTCATCAATAATTTTTTATTTAGACTTCAGAAATAGAAATGCATTCAGAAAGTACTATGTTGACAGATACACTTTTTGCCATCAAGTCAGAGTGTCTTGAATGATAGAATTTTTGTTTCCGTGTAACAGACAATAGGGAAAACTGATATTCTCACACCAGAGGTATATGGTGAAATACACTATAAACAAAACATTTGAAAATGTATTATCTTTTCATAGAGTCCAAAATATCCTATCAAGATTTATGGATAATCAAACAGCACAGCTGGGCATAAATTCAGTACTCCAAGGGAGCCAGAAATTTCTGATCTTTATCTTATAATTGTAAAAGATTTGTCTGTCCATGGCTAATGAAATAGGTATGCACTAAATTTTAGTTCAGAATTTTTACTTTGTTTTGTTTGGGTTTTTTTTCACTGCATAGAGGCAACCTGTGGGTAGGTCGTGGCATCAGTTCCTTCTTATACCTCTCTTAATCTGTTCTGTGACTTGTGAGTCCACTAAGCCCATCTGCTCCTAGAGCGGTTCCATGTGTGGTTGCTGCTGTTTTGGATCTCGTCTCTTTTGGTCATGGACTGCACGCTGTACCTTTTTCTCTGTGTGACAGCTCTCGTTACTGTTCCCTGCATGAACTTGAGAGCTGTTCCTTAGGAGAAACTGCATCTCCATCGTGCACAATGCATAAGGACAGCACAAACCCTATATATTACATTTTTCATTTTGTTGACACCTATGTGGCCTATGGCATTCAAACCACATATTCTTTAAACTGAATGCCTTTGCCTTTTATTTGCACATCTTCTTTCTATTTTAAAATGGATCTGATGAATTTCTGGCATGCTTATTTTATTTTTTATTTCCATTAGTGGAAAATGTAGTAGTATTTGGATTTCCCACGTGGCAGTGGGTAAAACAGGCTTCTGATGTTTCTCAATGTTTTCATTATCTTTAAAGAATTTATAATACATAGAATTGACCCACTGTCCAAGATACATAGGATCATCTGAATTTGGGATCCAGTTCTGGTCTGAATTCTGTTGGTGACAACAGGAGCAAGATCAGTAAATTTAAAAAAAAAAAATTAATAATTGGAGATGACAAATTTGCAGATTTTTTTACTCTTTAGTATTAGAAAGACATACAAACATTCTGATACTTCACTGTTTTTAAATAAAAGGATTGAGGAATGCATTCTCTGTAAACCTAAGCAATGCTATCCAAGGTAACTGGAATTGGTATTCTGTGCTAAGTTAGGATGTGGTCCTTGATTTTGGTGTAGGAACTACTGTAATACATTGCTGTGCCACTAATAATAACAAGAGGAAATTTTAAATTTGTGGGGTGTTTCTCACAAGGGTTTTTCTTTTAATGCAGATACAACTTTTTTATCATTTTGTATCCTGCTGGAGTTGCAGGTGAACTGCTAACCATATATGCTGCTTTACCCTATGTGAAGAAAACAGGAATGTTTTCACTGAGACTTCCCAACAAATATAATGTCTCCTTTGACTACTATTACTTCCTTATTATTGTCATGTTCTCCTATGTGCCGTGTAAGTATCACTTAACTTTTGTAACACTAACAACGTAATAATCAATTATCAGTTATGCTGGAAACACTGTCTGTGGTTAAATTTGCTGAATACTTTCTTCTATAAAAGCCTGCTTTCTGTTGTTCCAAGCTTTGCTGTTTTAATTGGTTAGACTGAAATTTTCCATCCTGTTATCTGCCTCAGAACATAAGCAGTCTTAAAAATTTCAGTGGAAAAGCTGAAAACATTTCTAAGACTTGGGCAAAGAAAAAAAACTTTTTGCTTACGCACAGAAATGTCTGTAACTGCATTGCTGAGAATTTCTAGTGCCCCTGTCACTTTGAAACAATAGCTTAAAAATTGTCCTCCAAGTTGTGCCAGAGATTTGCCTTGTTTTTATTGCTATTGATATCCAGTTCTGTGTCACCTCTGAAAATCACCATTAGAGCGTGCTTGGAAAAAACTTGAAGCAATATTCTCCAAGATTTTATTTCCACAGAAATCCACCCCCCAAACGTCTCTGAACATTCTTCAGTCCCTGGTTTAATCAGATTGTCCTTGTACTTCTGGATACCAGAAGCCACAAATCAGTTGGCTAACCAGAGCTAAGATTAGAGAGACTGTGTCTTTCACTTCCAGTGTTATTTCCACCAGTAACTAAGCAGTGTAGACAAGGAGAAAGCAACCTGATTCAGGTATAGCACCATGAATGGGTCTAGACCAAACTAGGCAAATAGAATATTTTAGATAATCTCGACAATGAGGCTAGAAACAAGGCAAGAGATTAGGGAGAGGCATTGAGAAGCAGGAAAATTGAAGTTAAAAGGGTCTGTGATCTGCATCTGTAGAAGGTTATTTGTTTAAGAAGTTGGCCTTAAACATGGACTTTCACAGTATGCATGCATATGCATGCATACTGTGACTTTTTTTTTTGTCACAAGAAATCATGAAGGTGAATGAGAGAGACTTATTTGAGTAAAAAATGTCCTAAGCTATCATAACTTAGTAAGAGTTTTACAGTTGTTTATGTAACTTAATGCTTCAGGAATAAATCCGATTTTCTCTCCGTTAAATATAAGGATCAAATATATCAGCAGGACAGTAATATAATAGATTACAGAGCGCCAGGAGGGAGGCAGGTCCTCACTTCAGACTTGAACAGGTAGTGTAAATTTGTATCCTCCTCAAAACCTTAATTCAAACATGCTTGCCTTAGCAGAGATTTGAGGACTTCAGGCACTGCTGTAATGTGGTTAAGTCCTGTTTATACAAATAAAGTGTTGGAGGGAAGATTTGGACATAGGGTATGCATTCAGGGGACCATGCCTGCCTTTTGAGTAGTTATTGTTCTGTAATTCATGGCAATGTTCGTGACTTCCTGTTATTTACCTTAACCAACTGCAGTGCTGTGTGCCATAGTTTTTTCTCAGTTTGTCATTCTGCAAAATTGTATTTTTCCGTTATGTGATCTGTTGAATTTTTTCATCTAATTTGCTCTCTTTTATGCTTTGATCAAGTATTTCCACAACTCTACTTCCACATGCTGCGGCAGAGAAGAAGGGTGCTTCATGGAGAAGTGATTGTGGAAAAGGACGATTGAATCAAGCTGTGTAACTATGGTGCTTTTAATGGAAATGGAAAAAAAAAAAAAAGAGGGTAAAAAAACCAAAACTTCCTGTGATTTTTCTGAGTCCAAGTTTTAAAACATGGAACAAGAATAAACAACTGTGCATAAAATAGCATGGACTGTATTATTTTTATGTTTAATATATCTTCAGAGTTACCTTTTAATCCTTGGTTTCACTTTGATTTTTAATTGTTCATTTCGTCAGACAAATTATTTTCTTGTTTTCAATAGGTTGGCAAATAGCTTTAAGAATTGGAATGGTTGGCTACTGTGCTTTCTACTCTGAAAGTTCTGTTGTGATCTGTAGTCATCAAGAACAGAAGGAGAGTTGATAAGTTGTACTGAAAGTGAGTCTTCTGGAAAACAGAGCATAAATTAGGTAATGGTGTTTTTCATCGACTAGGTGGCTTAAATGTTATTCAAGCTTTATATTAAATAATATCTTTCCAGTTATAAGTACTTTTAGCGTGTTGTTCAACATTCTTTGGATTACAGGATTACACTGTAGAATTCCAGAAGGACTTTTGAAAGGAGCTGCATTCTTGATTGTCAGTGCAAATTTAGAACTCTCTGTATTTTCATTTGTAATTTTAAAGGTATGTAGAATAATAGATATAATATTAACTGGTTAAAAGTTTGTGCTGAGGAGTAGACTTGATGTGCCTTCCTTTCTCTGATCATTGGCTGGAATGGGACTTGTTTGCAGAGGACAACTGATTGTCAGCTTGCTTCCTATTCTACATTTAATTATGTATGCAGAAAAATTAGTCTTATGAGGAACGACCGAGGGAACTGGGGTTGTTTAGCCTGGAGAAGAGGAGGCTGAGGGGACACCTTATCACCCTCTACAACTACCTGAAAGGAGGTTGTGGAGAGGTGGGGGCTGACCTCTTCTCCCTGGCGACAAGTGATAGGACGAGAGGAAATGGGTACAAGTTATGTCAGACGAGGTTTAGATTGGATATTAGGAAACATTTTTTCACTGAAAGGGTTATTAAACATTGGAACAGGCTGCCCAGGGAGGTGGTGGATTCGCCATCCCTGGAGGTGTTTAGAAAAAGGGTAGATGTGGCACTTGAGGACATGGTTTAGAAGTGGTTTTTGTCAGGGTAGATTAATGGTTGGACTTGATGATCTTAAAGGTCCCTTCCAACCTCAGCAATTCTATGATTATAGTATTGCATTTAGAAACTGTAGCTATAGTGAGATAATTAACTTCTTGTAAATAGCTAAGTGGGATAAAATATATTTGAAGTAGCATCTTAAAATATAAATCATGCTTTGAATCATCCCATTGTGCAATTTTAATTGCTCCCTCCCCATTAGTTGTTTATACTGTGTTGACCTACTTCTATTTAATGTCTTCAATCATCTGCAAGAGGGATCTACAGTATATTACTAAAAGTTACAGATGATATTACACTATATGATACCTGAGTGGGAGAGGTCCAACGAATTAGACACAGCATAAGAGATTCAGAGAAAAGGTAATGCACTTGAGGAAACTTGGATACTTAGAGAGAAGACTGAAATGTAGTAATATAGTAAGAAGCCTTGATAATGTAGGCAACACAGTTGTTTCTGGCATCACTGATGTCAAAAGAAGAGTATATATGCAGAAGAACTGCATCAAGCAGCTGAAAATTGGAATATTCCTTATGATTGCTGAGGTCATTTCTGAAGTACAGTCTTACATTTTGGGTACCTCAGGGAGGTCAATCTTCTGAAAAGTCAGAGAACAGTAACAAAATTAGTTAAACTGAGAAAGAAGTCAGAAAGATTGAGTTAAGTGTGTATAATTTTTTGTTATGTAACAAATAGATGTAAAGGAGGAGGCTTTCTAAGTATGAAGGTGTAACTAGAACTGATTATATAAATTTGAAACAAGATATATATCCAATGAATATCAGCAGAAGGATCCTACCAATGAGATCAGTTAGGTTATGGAATGACACAGTAGTGTTTATCAATGCATACAATTTCTTGGAAGGTTTTAAGTTAGATGTAATGCAGTAGTAGAAAATAATCTTCCTTTGGCAAGAGTTTGAACTACATACTTGAATAGGCAGTTTCCATTTTTAGCTTCAATGATTCTACGATAATAGAGCTTTTTTGAAAATTGTAGATACACCTTTTTCTGGTGTATCAGATAATTTGATGAAAAAGCAAGGATTTCCTACATCCCTAACTTTAAAATTCCATGTTGTGCCCCAAATTTGCAATATTTGTGCGTGTCTTCATTACATGTAAATTCCTTTTATTTTAAATGATAGGTGCACGGGGGGCTTGAGATAGGATAGTTGTATTTCTTACAATTTTAAAAGGTGTGATCTTTGTATTTTTTAGAACAAATTTCACACAAGGTGCTATAATTTAACTTATTACTTCTCTACTTTATATGCAGCTAAAATTAGTAAAAGTTTAAAATATGAACTACATTTACAACACTGAATCACAAAACAGTTGTGTTGCACATGTTCAGACTAGCAGTTGTATTTGTCCAAAGTTCTTATGAGTACTGTTTTATAAATTTCACTTGCTTTTTGATCCATGAGCAACATCATGGCAGTTTGGGGAAATATTTCTCAGTTAGCAAGTGGAAGAGTGTGATGAAATATGAGTAACTTAAGACTAAATTAAGTTCTGTGTGTCTTTTTTTACTGTCAGGGCAGCTCACTGAAGACCATAGCTATCAATTCACTGAAAATGCATTGAATGCTTTAAGGATGTGATTTTGAAATCTTTGATCGCATGAGTGTATCTCACAGATACTACTCCTGTGATAAAAGGAATGCCTGTGCTATAATACTGTATTATATTTGTTTTCATTGTGGCCTAAGGATATTATCATATGTTAATCAAGGAGCTATTTTTATATGCTTTTGTACATGCGACATGAAAAAAATACAGCACTGCTTGCTAAAATCTTGCGTTTGCACTTTCGCAAAGCAACAGTGTACAAGGTAATGACACAATTTTAAAAGTGATTTACAGCTACAGAAGAGTCTTGCTAAATGATAAATGGATAAAAATTACTCACAGTATTGCATTCGATGTTTCATAGACCAGAGAGATTGCCATGTAGATTAATTTACATGACATGTACTTTAAAAAAAACAAGCAACATGTTCTTTTCTTCCTCTTCTTTTTTGATTTAAGCCTTTCTCTGATGCCTCAATGTATACCTTTTGTTTCAGTATCTTCTCAAAGATAGTGAGAATTGCAGGTAAAAATCCCCTTACCATTGACTTCAGATGGGCCAGGATTTTTTCCTAGGTAGCTTACTTGAACTTCAATATAACATCGTGAAACGTTTAATTAGCTTGTCAAATGGACATCAAAAGTTTAAGTATGATTTTCATATGGTGCTCTCTTTCCAACTTTTTTGACACCTCTTTTTTGTCTTCCTCTCTGCAATATTCCTAGTTTTCTAAAGCATTGAAATCCTCCTTTTTATGAAAGACTAGGAATGTATTCAAACATCAGCATCTTTAATGTTTTGATGTAGTCTTTAACAAACTGTTCGTATAAAGTTGTTTTCTTGTGCTATATATGCCTTCTGGAATGGATTAATAGGTAAGAGTATGGCCTTATGAAGCTTTTTTAATGACAATACATAAGAATAGATGTTTGGAAGGAGATTCCTATTCATCAGGTGACATTTCCTACTATTGGTAGTAACAAACACACCATCCTTTTTATAAACTCCAGCTGAAAGCAGTTGGATTTCTTGAGGTTACCTCCAACACTCACATACCGTTTCCACTGGGAAAAGCTGTTCCAGGACAGACAGGGTGAACCACCTCATTTCACAGCTCTGCCTGGAATGTCTAGAGGCCAGATCCTGGCCTCAGGGCATAGGCAGTACAAAGCAATATGACGCTGAGAAATTGCATCTTCCACATTAGCTGCCAAAAGGGTCACTTGTGAACAGTAGTTGATAGACTTCATTTCTCTCACCTCTCACTGCACAGGATTTGAGAGGAGAAGCAGCCCAATGTGCTCTTATACCTTCTGCCCAGGGAGCTCATGGGATCAGCTGGGAGGATCTCTGTGCACAAAGGGTGTCTTACAGAAAGGGCTTTTCTGCGCCACTCAGCTATCTTATTGCTATCTATAAGCCTATATTTCTGGAAATACTGGTCTGCCCAGATAGCTATGCCATACTGCTCTCAATAGTATAGTGGAAAACTTACAGCCTCAAAGAAATGGTACAGTGTGCTGCTTCTAATTCCCATTGAACATAACATTTAGCCAGGTTTGTGTTAATGGACAGATTGCAATGACTAGTTAACCGGGAGGTGCATGGAGACCATGTGACCAGAGGGAACCTACCTTTTCTTATCCAGAAAGAAATATGTGCATTTTAAATCTAGGTCTAGCTATTGCTCTGACTGTAGTACTTGCAAGTCTTCACAGTAGCTTACTTTAGTGGATATTTGGATATTTGGATATTTATATGTACTAAATAAACTAGAATGAAAACAAATTACAACCACAGCAATAAATTATAATTTAAGGTAGTTGCTACATTAACAGTTTTTGTGAATTCAGCTCTTATTTAATCTGCCTTAGGAAAAAAAAAAAAGGAAATGCACATACTTGTTCTGCACTAGGCAGGAGGGCTTCATAAATCAAAATTCTCAGGCAGGCAGGCTGCAGTTGTTTATAAAGGATTGGTTAAATGTGTTTTTGAACAAAAAGGTTGAAAGCTTTTCTGAAAATTAAATTTTATTTCATAATGTATATTTTAAAATGTGCTCAAAGATACTGTATTATTTATTACCAGTTTATAATTTAAATTCATGCTGAACATACACTTTTTATAGATGATTAACTGTAGCCCATTAAAATGTTTTATTCTATGATTGTTACAATGACTGTTTAAGAAACAAACACCTCATGTTTTTGCAGAGCTCTGTGTTCTCTTGCTTAAGTGAGTTGCGGTGTTGTTAGTACCTACTAAGCTTTGCAAGGCTGTTAAAGTGGCAGGGTAAGATTTGCCAAGGACGGCTCTTTAAACTTTCATGACGGCACACCTTACAAGTGGGTGGTACTTTTGGTTCGGTGTCTAGTCCTGTACAGCACTGACGCCGTTCTAGGGGTGTTGAGTGCCTTTGGTAGGACTGAAGGCTTTACAGATGTCAGTAAGCGATTCATCCTTATGGTTACCAGATTGAGACCTGTCTTGTGAACTCTTAGGTCACAAAAGTGACAAGTCCAACAAGTGAACTCAAGGCTGTACCAAGACAAACTGTGGAGGACCTGGATGTCGGGTAACTCTAGCCCTCTCAAAGGATCTTGCTCTCAAGTTCAGGCCCGCGACTGGTAGTGGCTTTCAAGTTCTTAAATGTGCAATATTTTCTGTGTTGTGTTGTATCAACTGAAACATGTTGCCTTTTTATTCACAGCTCTCTTGCGTCTCTGTTCAGTCTTGAATGTATTTTTGTGTCCTTTCAGTTGATGGCTTTGTAAAAGTGTAAGTACAGAAATACTTATCTAAGCGTATCATGTATAGAATTGTACTTAAAGATTCTTAATAATGTAAATGCACCGCAGCTGCTCATTATTGTTATTTTTTCTGAAATGCATTATCATTAGCGGTTTACGCAGACAGGAAAGCAACACAATATGATACTTTTAATAACTTATTTATTTGCAAAGATTATAAGATGTGTTAAGCTATAGATTCAGATATGTTTTAGAGATTGTTAATACTGTAGCACTGTAGAAATTCATCATCAATTAAAAGACATGTTCTAAACTATGCTCTATTTGATTTTATTTTTTTCGTAGCACATAGATGTCAGTTGATACATATGTTCTGCATATTACAGCAGACTGGTATCTGTTTACAAATACTATATGTTTTTATCTCGAATTATTTCACAAATAATTCTTGAGGTCCTCTGTAACTTATTTACTATTAGCCAGCCTTCCTTTTTATATTTCTTAAAATATATTCTGTTAAGAAAGAGGTAGATTTGAGAAGTAATATTGGTTTATCAAACAAGAGGGAAAAATACAGGGCATTAAAGAGAATGTGTAACATCTGTCATCGTGTATGAAGACAATTGCATTACAGTGGTCCTGAAATAGGTATTGCAATAGTGGATATTTCAGTGTTTTGGAACAGGACTTTTTTGTGGTATTAACCTTTGAGGGGGGTGGAGGCAGTGATCATCCTCTGGCTGTCCTTTGCTACATGACTAACAATGACATTGCAGCTATGAGGATTTTGTTGCCATGACAGCTCCATAAAGCAATATGTGAGTATTCACACCTACTTCTTTTGAATTAGGAATCAAGTGGTTGTAACCCCAAGGAGCTTAACTGCGTACAAAGGCTAAATCCTGTTAGTCAGATGTATTATAATGGAGACGTAAATCTCCTAATCTGAAAGTCGCAGAAGCGGTCTTCTGATCTAAATTTACAGGACAGGATTTACTTGTCCTGGCCCTCGACCAACGTTAAACCAGTTGGATTTCTGTAGAAGCCAGTGGAAGAATATCCACTGATCTCAACAGGTGTATGATGTGACATAGACATTCATGTATTCTCTTATGTGTAAATCTGGATTTACCAGGAGAAGAGTAAACTCTACCCTCCCTGTTAGCACTGTCTGGGAGAGAGAGCACATGCTTGTTGTGTATTAGCTGTTGCGTGGTGGCTCTCCTGCCTCCCGGCTGTACAGCGCGACTGCACCCAGTGCTGTGCCCTGGGGAACACGCCAAAAGAGCAGGAAATCTCCAGCCTTATACTACCATTGCATTATACAAATCTGAATTCAGCAGAGTCATAGAAACTCCCTTCACATATCTGCAGAAGTATCTTTTATTTCTGAAATTAATCTAGGCCCAGTGACACATCCCATTAAAAATAGGCAGGGTAGATCAGCCCTCACAGCTGCTTGGACATTGCTAGCTTGGAATGCTGCTGTCACTGAGCAACTTTGATTTTCATATGTAGGCTCTTGGCAGTCTGTGCTCGTACCACGCTCATAAAATGGCACTTTGCCTGCCCTTAAGTGGCTGGTCCAGATTCAGTAGAACAAATTGCAAGTGACGAGTGAGAAAAGATTGGGATGGGTGTACTGCATCACGTGCCAAGCACTCTCCTGTGCTCCAGAGAGAATCCCAGGTGTGCAAAGTTTTGTGCCTCAGTTTATCACGTACGAAATTGCATCGTATAATAGGACATCATACAGTATTTCCTTTAACTGATGAAGGACATAAACAAATTTGAGCACTGAAGGCAGCAGATTACAATTTATTGTGTAAATTAAGTCTGGGAAGAGCATTAAGACTGGGATTCACCTGGTGACAAAACAGAGAGGGGCTTGTGTGTCTTGCAGCCAACACTTGCACCCAACTAAAAGCCAAGTATTTAGCATTACTCCCATCTCCATTCAAAATGAGGTGATGTTGCTGAGAATAATAATCTGGAGTTCTTGTCAGAAGGCATCTTTTACAGTGATCGTCTCTGACTGGGCCTTGATTTATTTCACTTTCCAATGGCTACATCATATCCAGCAAACTCTTAACAAAAGGTTCTGCCCCTGGAAACAACTCCTCTAGAGGTTCCTAAATCAAAAATTTATCTGAGAGTTCATGAGATATAAACACTTTTGAACATTATCATACTCTTAAGGAGAAATAATAATTTAAATCATACGAGGTTTTATTTATTTTGTTCTCTGTGCTTACTACAATAATACAGTGCTTGAAAAGGAGTTGGGAATCTAGAGAATAATGCTCAGATACTGAATATGCTGGTACTGAATCTTTAAAAAGATCTTAGGGTTGATAGGAAGAAAGTAGAGGCACAAACTAACTTTTCTCAGATGGAAAGAGTAGCTTAAATCTTGGGTCTGCCTGGTCAGCTCTCTTTGATCGTAGGCAGTGTCTGCTGTTGTCTATTATGTTATAAATTCCACTGTGTTCATACTTGAAATAGAAGGGTATGGTTTCTCCATTTCTGAGCCCTTTTAAATGGAAAGATTGTCTTACCTTAAAAGCCATATTAGACAGTGTTGCCATGATATTTTTTATTTGCCATGAAACCAAAATTAAACTACTTTTTAGATTATTAGTTTCCCACAATTTTTTTTTTCTGCACAGTAATTATATGGTCTAGATGATTTTCTCAGTTGTCTCAGAGCCCTGCTATTTTGAGTCACCAGTAGTCCACAGTCCACAGCTGGAAGAACACTGCATCGTGATATTCCTAAACTGGTGCGATGGCTCCATTCTTTAGAAGTAACTTCATTCTCCCAACAATTGCAGGATGAAGATAAAATATTAAAGGCTAATATTTTGTAGAAATGTGATTGCCTCCTGAATAATGTCTGTTATGTGTGAACAGGCTTGGGGGGGTTGTTTGTTTGTTCGTTTGTTGCTGCCTATATATTACTTAGAAACTAATTATGCCAGTAGCTACTGAATACGAAGTGGGTGGGCTTTTGTGCTTGGCATAAATGTGAGTTCTGTGAGTTTATGGTGGGTTTGATCGTTAGCTTTGACTCTTAGCTGCAAACGTTTGTGGGAAAGATACAGTGATTACACCATCTGTCTGAAGCAAGCGTTATACTTGAGGAGATCTTTCTCAATGCATTCGGTATTTAAGCCTGATTCCCTTTTTGTCTTGCTGCCTTCTGATCTGTGCAGGCTACTGACAGAGAGGGAACGGTCATAAGATCTCTTGTAAATAATGTCAGGTTTTTGTTAGTTCTCATTGCGCTTCCCCGACTCCTTTGAACGCTTGCTGCAATCCTTGAGCTGTTGAACAGCACTAAGTTGGAGATAACTCAATCACCTTCCTATGGTCTGTGAAGTATTAAGGGGCAGAGTGTGCAGAAGACAGAAAGCCAGCAGAGAACAGCAGAGCTAACTACCGTTTTTTGTTAGATAGAGTGGGTGGCTTTTGCCGTGTGCTGAGGGTAGTATGCAGGATGTATGTCTAGGGAACTGAAAAGGAGACTGTGTGTTTCTGAGTCAGTCACTCCTGCATGGCTGCTGTGCCTGTGACTGGAACAAGCTTGCTGTTTAGCCCTTGGTATTGAGAAGACACATGAGACGTGCTTCACTGATGAGCGGTACCATTTATATATCTGCTCTTGTTTTTCATCCCTGGGCACACTATGTGCCTGCAATTGCACAGTTTGCAGATGCTGCTTTCTACACGTTAAAAGAATTAACACCTTCCTCCAGTGTTTCAGTGCAGTTTAATTCTGAGATGTCAAGAACTTCTTGGAAGAAATAGCACTTTTCTTCTGGTTCCTTCTTGAGGGCGTGAACGTTTCAAGCAGCAGAAGTAAATCTATTCGGTTTTGGGTGCCCTCCATAAATAGTTCTGGCAGCTAATTTAGTCCTGTCTGCCATCTTTCTGATGTCCTCTTTTCCAGCATAGTCTGTATCTTCTAATTCATTCTGCACTATGAAATCTCATTACACAAAATAAAATATGTATGAAATAGACACACGAGGTGTGGGGGTGGGCCAGCATGCTCAAAATATGGGACCTGTCCTTCCTTACTGCAATCTTTCATGGCAATCATGGGAAGAATGTCAGACCAACAATTCTGAGGAACAGCAAAACTCTTCGTCACTAACAGTGTTTTTAAAGTTTCCTGACTGTGAAACAGTTCGAGGGGAACCTGCTGAGGGATGGGTTTTTTGCAAGTGCTTGCCGAAAAGCCAGTCACAAGCTCTTTTTCCCAAGGCATGTTGGGGTGATCTTTTTGCTTTAAGATGACTGCATGTGCTTCATTTTAGAGGTGATGCTTAAACCTTCAAGATGCCTTGTGCTAATACTAAGATTTCTACCTTTCAAGGCGCTTTAACCTTTCTGTTACTCATTTATACTCACTTTACTCCCTTTATAGGCCCATAGCATCCTCCAGTGATGATCTTTCTTCAGTGTATATTTCATATTTCCCTGGGAGGCTGTGACTGTTGTACTCAAAAATGTTCAGAGCCCAAGTAATGTTACCTAGTATGTCCTCTGGTTGAGACAGGGTTGAGACCTTTGTTTTAACAATGGTAAGCTGGGGGTGGGGGGAGGTGTTTGATCAAGGAATGAGTAGTTTGAATAGTTTCAAAGCTGTGAGATCTACAATGAAACGTGGAAACCTCAAATTGGAGAAAGGGGTTAAATTACTTTTTTATTTGCTACAAACTCTGAGACCTGCAACAGGTGCATATTGAACGAAATAATTAGGCATGCTTTAAAGTCAGCTGCAGTCAAGCTAACATTTCAGGATTTCTCTCTTAGAAACCACAGGAAGAGAGTTACGGGTCTCACAATGATAGCAAATGCCTCAGAACACTACCCAGGCTAACCAGTGTCGTTTCCCGTTGCAATTCTTCTTCCATGGGAAACTGAGAAGTAATTACTGTGTAAGTACACTGAGCTCTAAATAGCTGTTATTCCTTCAGTGTACTCTTTGCCGAGAGGTTTCATCTGCAAATAATACGTTTCGAGATGGAGCATGGGAAGGATGTGGCAATTCAGAACAACCTTTGAGAGATCAGGTTTTCAAATGTCACAGCTGGGTGGGTTTGCAGTTCACAGGAGGTTTGGAGAGCTAGATCATGGGACCAGACCCTCTACTGCCGTGCCCTGATGGCATTATGCTGACATACAGATTTGAAGGTTTGACTCTTAAAAGAGCTTTTCTAAGAAGAATAGTTCAAAGTTCGAATATGTAGTCCATGGGAAATGGTGATATTTTTCTTCTTTAATTTGGACAGATGTTAGAAATACCAGCATTCCTTTCAGAACAAGAATTGCAGAAAAACAAAGCTGGAAACGGTGAGGGATTTTGTTCTGAACCAGTTCTAGATTAAACCTTTTTCTGAATATTCTGATACTGTGAACATGCAGTTTTCTGTCAAAAATTGCATTCTTTTCCTAGGAAATTCCTGGCTAGCTTGGAAACCCTGAGACTGATGATGCGGCTATAGGGAGCAGGGTGGAAGAAGGTGAATGAAAAGCTGGACGGATTGCCTCCCCCAGCTGTGAGCGGCCGGCGGAGGCTTCCACGCCGAGACAGCTGCTGCGCAGGACTGCAGCCGCGGCCGAATGGGGTCAGTAGGTGGAGAGACAGCCAGCTGCCAGGGACGGGCTTTAGAGAGACCGGCTGAAAGAAGCTGTGGAAGGAGCAATATGGAGTGAAGCCTGCCAAGCCGGGGATGCAGGGAGCGCCCACAGCAAACAAGGGACAGAACGGGATGGTCCTTGGTCACTTGACGCACAGTCCTTAAATCTAGGGGAAAGATTTCCTGGGTCTTCTCCCCTGCAGAAAAAGGAGGTAATGTTCCTGGAGGAGAAGAGGGTGAAGGATTAATTAATTCCAGACTTAAGAAAAATACAGTCACATTCAGTGAGATTCCACTGTATCAATTTTACCCTATTCTGTCACACCATGTAATCTTTTATCCTGAATCTGTTTCTTCCCAATACAAGCAATGGGATGGAAACATCTGACGTGTCATGGCATCTATTCTCTCTCCTGGTGCCTGTAATTTTGAATTTGGAGAACAGCGGAGGGAACTTGAACCGGGAACCAGCTAACTCCTCCTTCTACGGGCAGCCGTGCCTGTGTTTGTACTGCATACTTCCAGAGGAGTATTTGGTTCCTTCTGTGTATCAGGAGGTTAACCCTGATTCTCCACAGCTCCGTAGGGAGAAAATTCTGTAGGGTCCGTCTGAAACACCTACACAGCTGCTTCCCCAAAGCTTTTGGAAATCCCTGAAGTAGTCAGAATTTTGCTAGCAATCCAGCAATTTGAGATCCACGTCTGCTGCAGTGATCTATTCTGCAGGAGAGAGGAGCCAAGAGGATTTGGCTTCAGACTTGGGTAGCCTCCAACTCCCTTCTGATACGGGGGGGCAGATCTTCAAAGGAGACCTAGCCACTGCCGTGAATCTGCACTCTTCATCGCTGTCAATCTGGGAGCGTAGATGGAGTTAAAATAATCCCTGTTCTAACAGTTCGCCCATCTCCTTTTTTACCACTATGCCCTCTGGGAACTGTGACCGACTGAAAGAACCATATTTTGTTCTTAAAAGCTTAGAAAGAGGCTTAATGTTGTGACAGACGAGAAATTGGCTGAGAAAACAAAGGATGAAGTGACAGCAAGAACTGTTTAGAGAGTAGGAATGTGGGATTTAACAAGAGTACACAGTAAAAACAAGCTAAGTATAAATGCTGATCTTGCATATCTGAGGTAAACTAGGAAGGTTTCCACGTTTCCCAGATTTTTCGGACACTTGACCAGCTGGTCATTTGGTGGGAATTAGCATAGTGCCATGAAAGTTAATCTGCTGGTGTGCGCTAACTGATATGTGGCCCTTTATGTTTAGAAAGCACATGATGTGTATTTCTCTTTTCTGTATTACTTTACGTTTTCTAAATTACATCTCTCTAGATCATTCTTTGGAAAGCTGAAAGGAATGCAGCCCCTCATTTCATTGTACTAGGCCTTTACTTGGTTTAAGGCTATGGCGAAGACAATTTTTCCTCTCCGTTATGTGTGAGTCCCTTCTGACTCCGAGAACATTATATTGTCTTCACAAAGGATTGATGCTGTTTATTGGACATAAAACTAAAGGGGGCACTAAAAACAATGATAATAATACAGTATCTGCAGACAAATAGCTTTTCTGACACAAAACAACAAAATGAGTTATTGCTGTACGTGTCAATTAATGCTTTTAAAATGCTTTAATTGCACAGTATCTATTTCAGAGTATTGAAATGAAGAGGTAATTTGGGCTAAAAGAAGATATGATTCACAGTCAAGATGTAAGCTGTGACTTGACAAGGGGTTTAATAGCTGCCTCAGGCAGATCAGAATGTGCGATAATAAGAATCTAGCAGAAAAACACATCGTGGAACTGAACTTCAGAGTTTGCCAGGGTAAGAGGTGTCAGTGACTAGCTAGTAATGCTCCTTCTACGAGGCAAAGAGGCAGAAGTGGTTGCTCTTCACAGCAGTGACTGCTGAAGGCTTTGAGCTACTTACAAAGTACTCATTTTTGAAGGAAATACATGCATTGGTGCTTAGTCATATTCATGTGTATGTACGTACCTCCCTATGTAAACATGAAATCTATTTTTGGGAGTACAGTGCAGTGAAACGCATTTCAGCATGACAGAGAAGTCGGTTCATGATAAAGCCTTCACCAATGTACTGTGCTCCATTGTCTGTCCTCTGCCAAGTCCTTTCTGGGAAGCTGTAAAAAGAAAATTATTTGCTGGCTTAGGGTTGGACTTGACTCTGTTCCCTTCGTTGCTACTGTACTCTTTTCTGCAGGGGATCATTTTACATGTTCTTAATTGCAGAGACAGCTCGTGGTGTTGGCAGTGGTTGTACTGAGAAATGGATTTTAATGAAGTGCGGTTCTCTTACTCCACTGGAACTTCAGCATTCGCGAGCTGAGTGATAGCATCCTGTCAAGATAATGCAGACAACTTTGTCGCCCAGAGGACAGATTTATTTGCCCCCTATGCATTTTATAGGAAGATTGTGCTGTAAAATATCTTGCCCTGTTGCTTTATGTTTACCTGTGTTTTTCTGTTTGAGAATATTGTTACTTGGAAGTAAAATGAAAGAGAAGTTACTGACTGGGCCCTGAGGTGAGATTCCTTTCACCTAACTTTAGATTTTTATGCTGCAGATGTTTGCAGCCAAGTTTCCCTTTAGAGTCAGGAGAGAGAAATGGCCATTTGGAGGGTTCAGTTCATTTAACCTTCTGTAGACATCTAATTTGAGTTGAGGTGAATCCCACTGTAGCCTCTTTGGCTGTGAAGATAGCATACTGTAGCTGGCTCGGCAAACAGTATTCCTACAGGTACACTGGATGCCTCCTGCATCCACGCTGTTCGTAGGCTCCCCCATCAGAAGCAGGCTGGTTGTACCCCTGCTGCATAACACCTTTACTTTAAGAAACTCTCCAAAAGAGATCACTCTCCAGGACTTCTGAGCCCCACTTCGAACAAGTGGAGGAAAACATTGCAGATGATCTCTAAAGGGGGAAATCAATCCCATATTTCTGAAGTTTTTCACAGAATCACAGAATTTTCAGAGTTGGAAGGGACCTCTAGAGATCATCTAGTCCAACTCCCCTGCTAAAGCAGGATTGCCCAGAGCACATTACCCAGGACTGCATCCAGGCAGGTCTTGAAAATCTCCAGAGAAGGGGACTCCACAACCTCCCTGGGCAGCCTGTGCCAGTGCTCTGTCACCCTCACCGTAAAGAAGTTTTTCCGTGTATTTGAACGGAACTTCCTGTGTTCTAACTTGTGCCCATTACCCCTCGTCCTGTCACTGGGAACCATTGAAAAGAGCCTGGCTCCATCCTCCTTCAACCCACCCTTTAGACACTTGTACGCCGTAATAAGGTCTCCCCTCAGCCTTCTCTTCTCGAGGCTAAAGAGTCCCAGCTCTCTCAGCCTTTCCTCATAAGGGAGATGCTCCAATCCCTTAATCATCTTAGTTGCCCTTCGCTGGACTCGCTCCAGCAGTTCCCTGTCCCTCTTGAACTGGGGAGCCCAAAATTGGACACAGTATTCCAGTTGTGGCCTCACCAGTGCAGAGTAGAGGGGGAGAATGACCTCCCTCGACCTACTGGCCACATGAATGTTCACCAGAATGTTCAAAGTCCTTTTAGTGAAGTTCTAAAGAGTGATGCATACATGACTGCACTTTCAGCCCATGCCTGCCTTCTCTCCAACGGCTTTTCCACCCAGCTGTGAATATCAGCCACACTGAAAAGAGCAGTAATGTCTCAGAGACATTGGATTCCTAAAAGGCGGGGCTGGGGGTGGGGGGGGGTGGGGGTGGGGGGGTTAATTGGTGTTTGAATAGAGGAACATCACCATGAAAGAAAGGCAGCAGCATCAGCTGGGCAGGTACCTGCTCTGTTTGACTTGCCTCTGCCTGAACCGGGGTGGGCACACCGGCTGCCCTACCAGTGCCAACGGGTTCTGGATGAGCCACAGCACCCTGCTGCTTCTCTCTAGCTGATACCTCGGCAACGCGAAAGAAAGCGAGGATTTCAGGAACATGAGAGCAGAAATGGGGGCTGCTGAGGCAGAAAGGCAGTAGGGAATAGCTGGGTCTGTGGTGAAATGCTGGGTGGATAAAAATCCGTAGGAATCCAGGCTAAGACTGACTGTTGCTCACATGTCCTTCCTAATCGCTCATAACATAAACACCGTTAACTCCTAAAAGTTGAAGAAAGACCCGGAGAATTTGAGAAAGTAAGATGGACACACTGTTCAGAAACTAGAGCAAACGATTGGCTTGCCTTCACCTGCAGCATGCTTTTCTGCAATCCCCAATTTCCTACTGTGAAATCCTCTTAGCATCCCCCTGAAATACTTAGACTTCTAAAGAAAATTGCACTCTGTCTGCAGTTCTGTTTAGCTAACAGAAAAGAGGTCATCTTTGCTGCCTGGGTATTGTCCAAATGCTATACTTAATGAGTCTACTTAAACATCTTAACAAGAGAAAAAGGTATAGAAAGGCTGTTCTTCCAACCAATTTATCACAGGAACTATGGAAAGGTCAACAGTGGAAATTCTATGAGACAGAACACAAATTCTGTGTGAAAGGGGTTCAGCATCCAGGCTGAAACGGCCATAGGAAAGGAAGAATTGTCCCCCCCCCCACTTCTCAGGCTGCTTATAACCAACCTGAACAACTACTTAAAATCAGCATGTGCCTGTCAATACCGTGGCCAGTAACTTAAGCCTCCTCAGTCTTTGCGTTAGTTTTGGGTGTGTGTTCAGAGCATCTCACGGGCATTAGTGCCTGACACGGTCCCTTTGGTCCCTGCGCTACTCTGCTCAGTCCTTACTCTCTGGCCCGTCCTATCGACCGACTTCTCAGCCCTTCTTCTTGAGTCACTGTGATTCAGGTGTTCCCCTGAAGGGAACTAATCCGGTTTCTTTTTCTAGCTGTGTCTCTCTTGTTGTTCAGAAATCACCATGCTGGGTTAAGAAACAGCTTCACAAGAGGTTGCTCACTATTATACCTGTTTATAAATTAATCTTCCCGTGACTATAAAGGCTTTGGGTCATATGAGTTTTGTCATATACATTTTTTTTGTTTGATCTGTTGTTTGTTTTTTCATTGTATTTTAAGGGGTTTTAGTGCCCTGCTTTTAACATCAGTTAAGGAGGTAGTGTCTGTCTGTTAAACGGGAAGCCACAGTCCCAGTCCCAAGTACTGCTCTGCAATCTGGTAGGGCTTTACCCACTGGTCATCTCAAGTGTCCTTTTGACAACTGCAGTATTTTTTTTCCAGGGAGGCTTTAGACTGTAGCTTACGCTACTTTGAAAAGCATCAGAAATTATCATAATATCATATTCCGGCTTACCACGGACGTCCCAGTTGACTGGAAGTTAAAAAGTATGACATCGATCTACAAGAAGGGCTGCAAGGAGGATCCGGGGAGCTACAGGCCTGTCAGTCTGACCTCAGTGCTGGGGAAGGTTATGGAGCAGATCACCTTGAGTGCCATCACGCGGCACTTGCAGGACAACCAGGCAATCAGGCCCAGTCAGCATGGGTTTATGAAAGGCAAGTCCTGCTTGACTAACCTGATCTCCTTCTGTGACAAGGTGACCAGCTGAGTGGATGAGGGGAAGGCTGTGGATGTTATCTACCTACACTTTTACTGAAGCTTTTGACACCGTTTTCCACAGCATTCTCCTGGAGAAACAGGTTGTTCATGGCTTGGATGGACGTACCCTTCGTGGGGTAAAAAACTGGCTGGATGGCCGGGCCCAAAGAGTGATGGTGAATGGAGTTAAATCCAGTCAGCAGCCAGTCACAAGTGGTGGTGTTCCACAGAGCTGAGTACTGGGGCCAGCTCTGCTTAATACCTTCATCAATGACCTGGATGAGGGGATTGAGTGCACCCTCAGTAAGTTTGCAGATGACACCAAATTGGATGGGAGTGTTGACTCGCTCTGAGGGTAGGAAGGCTCTACAGAGGGATCTGGACAGGCTGGATTGATGGGCTGAGGCCAGTTGTATGAGGTTCAATGAGGCAAAGTGCCAGGTCTTGCACTTGGGTCACAACCACCCCATGCAGCGCTACAGGCATGGAGAAGAGTGGCTGGAAAGCTACCTGGCAGAAAAGGACTTGGGGATGTTGGGTGACAGCCAGCTGAATACAAGCCGGTGGTGCAGGTGGCCAAGAAGGCCAGCAGCATCCTGGCGTGCGTTAGAAATAACGTGGCCAGCAGGACTAGGGAAGAGATTGTCCCTCTGTACTTGGCACTGGTGAGGCCCCACCTCGAATACTGTGTTCAGTTTTGGGCCCCTCACTGCAAGAAAGACACTGAGGAGCTGGAGTGTGTCCAGAGGAGGGCATGAAGCTGGTGTAGGGTCAAGGGCACAAGTTTTACGAGGAGCAGCTGAGGGAACTGGGGTTGTTTAGCCTGGAGAAAAGGAGGCTGAGGGGAGACCTTAGTGCTCTCTACAACTACTTGAAAGGAGGTGGTAGCAAGGTGGGGGTCAGTCTCTTCTCCCAAGTAACAAGTGATAGGACACGAGGAAACATCCTCAAGTTGCACCAGGGGAGGTTTATATTGGATTTTAGGGAAAAATTCTTTACTGAAAGGGTTATCAAGCACTGGAACAGGCTACCCAGGGAAGTGGTTGTCACCATCCCTGGAGGTATTTAAAGGATGTGGTGCTTAGGGACATGGTTTAGTGGTAGACTTGACAGTGTAACAGTTGGACTTGGTGATCTTAAACGTCTTTTCCAACCTAAACAACTCCACGATTCTATAATCATGTGGCAGTGTATTATTTATCATTAGCATAGCTGGTATGTGGACGCCAATAAATATGAGATTACGTGTCTTGCATTGTCACAGTGCAATTTCTAAGGAGCGGGAATAATAATCCAGATGCGGTACATATATATATTTAACATAAATAAGTTCATTTTGGACTATATTGAACACTATGCATGAAACATGAGACTCTCTACATTTTTAATGGTAATAGTATTTTTTGTTATTTTATTTCTGTCCTTTGCCTGCTTGCTCAGAATTAAGTCTTTTGTTTGCCATTTGTAGACCTTTATTGTGTCCATCAATCTTTTTATTTGTGCATTTGCTTTCTGTCTTCATGGACTCTCTTCTTTTCCTTTTTAATGAGCCTGGGTATTTGACCTGTTTTCCACCTTAGAACAGATGCAGTAGTCCATTCCACTAAAATGAATTTTCAAGATGTTATTACCCTTTTGCATGGAGCTCTTGAACAGCCACCATGGCAGCCATTCTGCCTGTGCCCAGCACGTCTGTGCTCAGCAGTCCGAGGTTTTCTCTTTGAGATCTCGGATTAGCTCAAAAGCCAGTATCAAGCTGATACAAACATTTATTTAACAAGGGTTCCAGTATTCGGGGTGATGTTCTGATCACATTATTCCCTTTTGACAAATTCTTTTTCACTGTGTAGACTATGAATGACTCGTTGTTTATAGGTGCATTAAAGCCCGCCTCTACAAACTTTTACAAAATGTTTTCCCTTACAAATGTAACAGTTCTGGCCAAAGTCTGGATGCTTAAAACACACATCTTGCATGATCTTTCAGATTGCTGCAAGTGCACATTGACTCTGACTGAAATTTTCAGTCTTTAGCATGTAGAAATCCTGGAATTCCTTAATTGTCCTTTGTCCCTCAGTGACTAGGGTTTGGTCACCCTCCGTACTGTAATACTGTCTCCTGTTCTTTCTAGCTCTTGCAATCAGATCCGGTTCTGTTTCACTAATGCCAAATAATCTCTGCTTTTTCTCAGGTTAAATCAGGACTGTTGATTAGATTTTTTTCCCTTGATTTTGATATCTGATCCCCATTATAATTTGTTCTGACACAGTGATTATAATAACAATATATGATGTATTTTGAGTTGTGGCAATTTACAGATCTGCTATACCCGGCTCAGAAGTTTTTCCCCTCTGATTGGATTCTCTTTTAAAGCTGTTACCTTTCAAGAGCAGTTTTTTCTCTCCCAGATGTGATACACTGCTTGAGTATCTTTCGTGCTGCCTGATCACCGGCTCAGACTTCAGCCCTTCCACTCTTCCCTCCACAAACCCGAACAGACAAAAATCTAGTGCCTGTCTCCTAGCAATACTTAAGAAAATACCCACCTTAGGGCCATCTTTCTTTCCTGTTGCCTTCCCAGAAAACATAACGGTCACTTGAGCTTTTTCCCCTTGTCTGATACATTTCTGGAAAACGTCACATTTCTTGCAGTTTTTAACTGCCTCTCCATGAAACACTTTATTCACTACTTCTTTCTTTTTCTAAAACGTTCCCTCTATTTTTGAGTCTACTTTTATTTATTCTCTCACTCCTTGCATCGAGGAGTATTCTCTGGTTTGGGAGCTTTAGGAGAATTCGGAATTACAGCTTTTAAGCACAGTGAGTCATTATTACAACAAAAGGTAAAATTAAAGACAATGCGAAGAAATAGTACACGAGGGAGGGAGAGGAATCCTCGTAGCCCACTCTCAGCCTGCCTGCGCATCAGCTAACTCTGACAGGATCGCTCCAAGCCGGCACTTTTCGGTGTCTGTCACGGCCCCTTGTCCTCATGTGCATGGCACACACAGTCTATAATCGCCTGCACTCTAGGAAAAATACTTGATCAGGTAAGTCAGAAACATGTTAAAGAAATATTTTGGACACCGAAGATCAGTAACATAGCCCTCTGTACTAGAAGACGTGCAGATAATTATTTCAGCTATTGACAGAAGAAGTAATATGATAGTTGTAAAATATGAAACTTTTCTCAGAAGGTGCTATTCAGTTGATTGTAAAAATACTAGTTGGAAGGAAAAAAAAAAAAAAGCAGTAAAATTGAGCTGTAAGGTGATAGTGAAAAGGATCCGTGCTTTTGGAGATTGATGCTTCTTAAATTCCGGTGGAGGATGGATACACGTATGCAAGACACAGAGTTAAGCCCCACGACTCACATTACCGCAGGAAAAATTGCACTGCTACCCTAACGGCTGCTCCCCAAATGTGCTCTTCTGCATTTGCAGGATGAACCTGACTAGTGACTAGTGTGCTGTTAGCAGCAATAAATAACTGTTGGAAAGGTTGTTGCTGAAAGCCTTGAGACAATAGAGATGAATGAGACAAATGGTTATTGTCCCAGTTAAGAATCACAGCTATTTTAAAAGGTGTACCATGTCGAGCAGCAGAGATGGGGACATACCAAAAGCTCTGCAGGCATAACTGGCAGCAGGAGATGAAGCAATTTAATGATGCGAAAGGCCTCTATAGGTGAAGGATGGAGGATAACGTGTCTGGGAGGAGGGGTGCTTCGGTTTTTTGCTTTTTTCTTTTTCCAATAGCTGACAACGATAGCAGCAGCAGGAGGTACCTGAGAGTGAATGAGAGTGGGAGAGCTGAGATTATCAGCAAATGACAGTAAATAAGAAAAGTGACTTGAAAAGACTCTGGGCCCCTAGTGCCTCTAAGAATAGTGAATTCGGACAACAAAAGCAAGAGTGCACTTTGAAAGAAAACACAAACGTGCTCTTCCTCCTGGCCGCATCTGAACCCGTTCTCGAATGATAGATCAATGCACAAAGCAAAGATGTGTTGCATCTTTCATGTGGCTGTGCTGTTCTATAATAACACCTGAAAAAACAGGTTTTGTTTACCAGGCTCCTCATGAAGCCACATTTTTCAATCAGGAGTCTCCTCATGTCCCGTTCTTCAGCCTACTGAAGCAGAGGGTTAGATCTTCCCTTGACACTGCTGAAGCTGCACCAATTTCCATTGGAGAGTGCCTAGCGGCTCACTTCAGAAGGGAACTTTGTCATGGAAGAAATGTTTAGTTTTTGAGTATGAGGAACAAAATTTTTTCTCATCAAGCCAAGAGTTCTCATCAAGCGCCACAATTCTGTGAAGTTGGCAACAACTTTTGGTGTTGTCTGAACTTACTAACTTTGCAAACAGACCTGGATTTTAGGTCATAGGCTTCGGGCAAATAGCCCTGTCTGCCCTTGGACAAACAGCTTCACAACTCTTGTCCTACTTGGTTGGTTGGTTGGTTTTTAAACCTGGGTTTTGTCAAGGGAAATAAGAATATGTTAGGTGCCTTGTAAAGCACCTAATGAACATCTTTCTTAGTCAAGGATGGATTCTTGACTTGTTATCTGCCACTGGCAATCTTAGAAGCAGCTTGGGTCACAGTACTGTAGGTCAGGGATTTTTGTTCTGACTCAATGAGCACACTCAAAATGTTTCCTGTTTAGCGATTTTTTTTTGGTTTTTTTTGTCTTCATATCGCTGTTTTTTTAGCACCTCCTCAACTGGAGACTATTTTGAGGGTCAGCAGCAGCAAAGAAATTACCAGCAGCATGGACACCTAACCTGACAGCAAATCTCCCTTCTCATTGTAGTGACCACAACTTGCTCACATCTGAAAACCTTGCCCTCATTCATCAAAAATATAAACCCCTTAATAAAAACTTCTGATCACTGATAGTCCCTCTCTGCGCAGACCCAGGTCAAGACATGAATACTCTTTCTGATACATCCCTCCTCTGTCTAACATCATGGAAAATGAAAGATGACAGTCAAACCTGCCAGTGACTGTGAGGTGAATAATAAGTTTTCTCTCTGCTCCCAGTACGTTCAGTGTTCATAGCACTGAATTTGGCAGAGCTGCTGGGTTTGCTCATTTCCTTTACTCCGAGCCAACATTCCCAGTAGTGTCAGGACAATTTTAGAAGCAAGATGCACTCAACTGAACTTCATTTATGAAGAGATGAACAGGTGCTTATAGCTGAGTTTTCAAGTCCATATATTACCTTGATGGCTTTTTTTTTCTTCTATCTGAAATAGAGCAATTTTTTAATAGGGGCTTTTGGCCAATCCTCAGATTTCAGAAAGCCATCTACTCCTGAATCTGTTCATTCTGGGGGAAATGAAAATGCAGAGGAGAAGACAGAAACACATCTGCAATATGCAGAGTAACAGAAATAGGTGAAATAATTATTGAGCAATATCCAGAATGCCTTCTGGCATAATAATGCCCTCTCTCGAGCCTGCTAACTCAATGGATTTTAACTCATCTGTGCTTTGCTACATTGCACAATTTCAAATTATATCTCGGGAAGGAATAGGGCTGAGTGCATCCACCAGTGTAAAGAAGTGATAAGGAAATGTTATGGGGAATCATGAAGCTGGAGGTTGGGGGGGGGGTATATGAGGAGGAATGCGTGGGAACCCTGACATACAATCTGTGAGTTTAGTCTACAGATTTTGAAGTTTACAACCCTCAAGGTTGAAGATGTGTCAGCTGACATGCTCCAACTGAATCGGAAGCAGCAGAGACCCCATATTGCTGACCAGACCAGCAGAGGCATAAATCAGCATGAGTCTGGCTGGAGTGTCTGAATGGACACCCACACTGGCAATGGGAGTAGATCTGTGGAGTGAAACAGTTGGCACTGAGGATCCAATGTCCACACTATTCAGGGCGGGGGGGCGGAGGGGGATGGAGGAGGTTACTAATGCCATTAGCGGTTGGAGCACATTAGGTACAGTCCAGAAGCATGTCTTCTGGTTTAATTTAATCTGAAAGCAATCCAGCACCCTGAGACCATTCCACAAAGCAAACAAAAATAGGGTTGATAGGGTGACTGACTTTGAAAATATATTCTCAGAGTGTAGAATGCTAGCGTAGATGCATGCACCCTCTCTCAACTTCTCTAACAACATATAACAGTACAGCTGAGTGCAAATCATTCCTACAGGCAGGAAAAAACTTGGTAACAGGTGAATTAGTACATATGGGAAACAAAGTAGTATTTGCTCCAGAGTTCTCTATTTAGGATGTTGAAGACTTTCTCGTGCAGCTTTTAACAATTTGTAAAATACCACAGACCCACAACTCCGTCTGGAAAACTTTTTGACGGCCTGTGCCTGCGCCGCTGGTCTCTGGCACCGCAGATCTCTGATCCCCCTCCCAGGTCCTTGGGTGATACCGCATAACCAGTAACATAAACCCGTTGCTATTTCCTCTGATCATTAATCACTCAAGATTTCATCGGTACTTAATTGAGATACCTAAGGCACCCTTATAAAGACTATAAGATTTCTTGTAGTTGGAGCCCTTCTCCCATTCTAAGGCACTTACATTTTCTAGGAATAGCCTTGGTGATAAAACGAGTCACCTAACCCTCTGCCAACAGGGAACACGATGACTGACACTTATACGGCACCTTTCATGCTAAGAACGTTTAAACCTATGTGTGGAATCCTGCCCTGGCTGTGCTGTCAATATGACGCCGGAGCCTTTCTACCCGCACAGGTCTTGGTGTGAGGGTTCAATGCCCGTCGCTGCCGCTTTGAAAAGGATCTGTGTCCGTGGCTGGCTGACCTGGCTGCCGTACGTAAGCGTTAGGTAGAGAGATATTGTGCTCATATGCCATGCCGTGGGCGAGAGCAATGGAAGGGAATGGTGCAAGTCCTCGGGCGAGGGTCCTGCAGCCACGTCACAGGCGCCTCTCCTCATCCCTCCTAACAGCAACGTGCCGACAGCTCCATCCTCCAGCGCACCAGTGCTCTCTTGGGTACTGCGGAGATCCAGGCGGTTGGCTGTGAGTAGGTAAGTGACATGAGCTTTACATTTATTCTGTTTCTACTGGCTTAACATCAGCAAGACTTGGCTGTGTGTCTTAGAAGCATAAAGTGCTTTCTCAGGAATGTGGAGCCTAGCACTGACGTGCATCTAACCAAGCATAGCAATGCTAGGGATAATCGGACAAAGGAAAGAGATATTGCTTGACTGGAGTCACTGATGACGTTGAGGCTATTGTTTATACTATTTATTATAGTCTCCATTATTTTTCTAATAACACCTTTGGGATATTTACTCATCTGTGTTGTCCAAGAGGACCTGTGCTTTCTTTATCATTTAAATTCCTCACTAATGTATATCCTAATTGTATTCAGGAGCTGGGTGGAAAAATATTCCCAGCTTAATTTTCAGAATCGCCTTCTGTAGCCATTGCTGAATTTATTTGTGATTTTTCTCACCCAGCTACTAACTAGATCCAGCTCAATAAGATGTGATATGATGACATTATAGATACTGTTGCACCTCAAAGTTCCTGAAAAATAATGATGGCTTTTTAGATCAAGTCAGAAATAAGGTAAATGGGAGTGTGAATGTCCTTCCTGAATTTGTCAGTCTGATCATGTACTGGATTGAGTGTCCCAAATGCTATAATTAGGAAAAGGCAGTTCAGGAGGCAAAAGAAGAGGTTCTACAAGAGCCTACAGATTGCTCCATTATGTCAAAAAGAAACATGATTCTTAGTAAGCATAAATGTCGCTCTTCCTACCTCTTTGTGCAAACAGCCAGGGCTGATGCCATGGCTGCTGGCAAGGAAAGCTCTGAATCAGAGGGAGACTTGCATATTTAAGTGTAAAGTACAGTTCAAAAGCAGAAAAGCTTATATATGATTGAAATAAAAGGTCTGAGCTCTATACTTCAGGTACGGGCCATTAATTAATATCTCAGTGCCACTCTAAATTACCATCATGCTGCAAAAGGCGAATGATATATTCTTTTTGGCAGTTCAGTGGTAATTTGAAGAAGAAAAAGCCACTAGCAATTTTTAGATAAAAAATTGAACCGAAGATTTGGATTATTTAATGATAATAGGGAAGCCACGAGTGATCTGCAGAAGTGAGAGAGAAGACTAAGTATTTAATATTAATATTGGTAGTTTATGGAACAGTCTTCATGGACAGAGTCACAACTCAAAACCACCTGAGGAGCAAACAGCTCAGCTGTTCCTTCAGCCAGCACCCCAAACACATCTTCAGCTTCTACGCCACAAACCACCCGATTCAGAGAAACCTGAAAACTGTATAGAAATGAAATTAGAAAAGTGAAATTCATTTTTTTTCTTTCATGAAACTCAAATTTCTGCAGGGCAGATACAGAAGTTCTTAAATGAAAATGTCGTAAGTCTCAAACAGAAATATAATTTAGTTACAAAGGAAGTTGGTATTTCTGTTAGCCAGATGCAAGCAAGGGGGACAAGAGGGAGACTGAAGAAGATAGTGTCATTTAGTGTTGATGGGAGCTCTGGCGTTTCGAGTGCCTGCGCACATCTGCCCAGCAACATCAGGAGTTTTCTATTTAAAGTCAAGCACTGGTTCAGTGAATCTGACTCGAAGATAACCGCAGCTTGTTTCATAAAACTGAAAAATTAATCGGTGTGAAATGTATTGGAAAACAGTACGGTTATTCATGTGCCTCAGCAGTTTCCTTACTAGGTAAAACAAGCTTTTGATTGTTCTCCCCGGGCATACAATACCTCAACATGCTGCAAAATAGGCTGTTACAAAATGAGCCTGCGCGACTTGCATACCTCAATAACCACTTCTGTGACAAATGCAAATGAATATTTTGAATCCAAGGTCAAAGTCTAATCACCAAAATGACAACGTCTCAGTGGCTGATGAGCTTCTTTAGATGCATGCCTCGCCATACATTGCCATCTTGTCCTGGGCTGACGGGGATCCAGTGGGGTTTGCAGAGGGCAGGGACCACTGGCTGCCCTCCCCATGAGTTCCCTAGAAAGTTACAATGCAAATTCTTCCCAGCAGATGCAAAAGAAACCAGCGTGTGATTGGAACCTTCCTATGGAAAAGGAAAGCACCACACATTAAAATAGAAAGATTAGAAGCTCATAAAACAAAAGGGTGGCTTAGGGTTCCAGATATATCATGTTCCAAACGGTCTTTCACAGTTGGCTCCGCTCCTTGGAACCACTGAATCATTTCCTACTTGGACACGTTTGGAAATGTCAGCTTTTTCCAATTCAATTCTATCTGGTTGCATCAACTGAACGTTCAGAGTGGCTCGGTGACAAAGTATGGTAAAGATAGTTGCGTAGAAGAATAGCAATGATTTCATTATCCTAGCAGAACTAACCTCTTTTAAACAGCACCACCCCCTGCCCTGAACAGTGCTAGAATAAAAATTAAAGGCAGGTCCTATTGCAGGAAGACAGTGTCCCTTTTTAAGTATAGATTACTTTTCAGCAAGCAATCCGGGCTTGGCTAACTTTTTAAACCTTGAGAACTTGTTTTAATGGGAGGGGATGTATTAAGACTTGTGATCCCTGGTTCCAAAATCCTTATTGAAGTTGGCCTCTGAGCCACTTCCTTGGGCTCTCAGGATTAAAGCCTGCAGCCTTTTTATATTAATTTCAAATTTCACTGACATATTCTTTAGATACTATTCTATTATTAAGTAGATAAAACAAATCTATAATGTAAGTTAAAGTCTTAATGAGGAAACAGTCATTACATATAACACGAAAGCTGCAATCATGCCTAGACGTAGAAATGTTTTATTAGGCATTAAGAGCCAGCTTCCAAGGCATGTGATGGAGATTGATGGGTAGAAACTTTCCTAAACTTAATGAAACAGAAAATCCGTCTTTCCTCTGACATTAGTGTAGCAGGGAGACAGTCACAGGAAGAATCTAGCAGAGTTACTTACAAACCTGAATGCGTGGGACAAAGCTGAGGAGCAGCATCTGTGTGTACAAGGGTATTTCATCACAGGAGCTGGGGCTCTTTTGCTGTCTTCTCCTCTTGTCCAACTGCAGGTGACAAGGGTTGGGCATCTTATGATGACTTGTGAAAGAGAAGATTATTTGTGTCCTTGGGAGTTAGGGAAATGAGTGGGTGCAGAAGATCGGGATGCTCTGTGCCTCTGGCCCTGAGGGAATGGGGTGACAAGACAGGAAAATATGCTGGATTAAGTATATGTCGAGAGGATTCATTTTGACTCTGTAGTCTTCGTGTCAGCTGCCAGCTCAAAGGAGATGAGTGTGATGGTGATATTTCAAGACTTTAGCAAGCCTTTTGGCACTGTTGCCCATAACACAGTTTACCTCATAGGTTGCCTCATAGGTAAGCTTAGGAAGTGTGGGTTAGATGAGTGGACAGTGAGGTGGATCGAGAACTGGCTGAATGGCAGAGCTCAGAGGGTTGTGATCAGTGGCAGAGAGTCTAGTTGGAGGCCACACTAGTGGTGTTCCCAAGGGGGAACTGGGTCCAGTCTTGTTCAACACATTCATCAATAGCCTGGATGAGGGGGACAGAATGTAGCCTCAGCAAGTTTGCTGATGACACAAAACTGGGGAGGAGTGGCTGACACACCAGAAGGCTGTGCCACCATTCAGCGAGACCTGGACAGGCTGGAGAGTTGGGCAGAGAGGAATCTAATGAAGTTCAACAAGGGCAAGCGTAGGGTCCTGCACCGAGAGAAGAATAACTCCATGCACCAGTACAGGTTAGGAGTTGACCTGCTGGAAAGCAGCTCTGTGGAAAAGGACCTGGGAGTCTGGTAGACAAGTTGACCATTAGGCAGCAATGTGCCCTTGTGGCCAAAAAGGCCAATGGGATCTGAGGGTGCATTAAAAAGACCGTGGCCAGCAGGTCAAGGGAGGTTTTCCTCCCCCTCTACCTGCCCTGGTGAGGCCACATCTGAAGTACTGTGGCCAGTTCTGGGCCCCCCAGTTCAAGAAAGACAAGAAACTACTGGAGAGAGTCCAGCAGAGGGCTATGAAGATCATCAGGGGACTGGAGCATCTGTCTTGTGAGGAAAGGCTGAGAGACCTGGGTCTGTGTAGCCTGGAGAAGAGAAGACTGAGAGGGGAACTCATCAATGCTTATCAATATCTAAAGGACGGGTGTCAAGAGGATGGGGCAAGACTCTTTTCAGTGGTGCCCAGCAACAGGACAAGGGGTAACAGGCACAAACTGGATCAGAGGAAATTCCATCTGAACATAAGGAAAAGCTTCTTTACTTTGAGGGTGACAGAGCGCTGGAAGAGGCTGCCCAGAGAGGCTGTGGAATCTCCTTCCCTGGACATATTCAAAACCCACCTGGATGTGATCCTGTGCAACCTGCTTGAGGTGAACCTGCTTTAGCAGGGGAGTGAACTAGATGATCTCCAGAGGTCCCTTCCAACCCCTACTATGCTGCGATTCTGTGACAAGAGGAAATGGCCTCAAGTTGCACCAGGGGAGGTTTAGATTGGATATTAGGGAAAATTTCTTCACTGAAAGCATTGGAACAGTCTTCCCAGGGAAGCAGTTGAGTCACCATCCCTGCAGGTATTTTAAAGACATATAGACGTGGTGTTGAGGGACATGGTTTAGTGGTGAACTTGGCAGTGCTAGGTGAATGGTTGGACCCAATGGCCTTAAAAGGTCTTTTCCGACCTAAATGATTCTATGATTCTATATTGTTGAACTGGCAGTTACTGACTACTTTCTATGCCTGATATGAAAAATGATGAGGCTCCTGATTTCACACGTCTCCAGCCCGACTGCAGACTGGCGCTAGGAGAATGAATTAAAAGGGATGGTGAGACTACTTTACATACATTCTTACATCTGGTGTAAACGCAGGAGATTTCCTGGCCCAAGATGTGATCTGATAGTGTGAGTTCATTCAGCTCATAAACCTGGGGTGATGTTAAGACAACACCAGATAGTGCACACCACAGCAAAACCCCCGTGCAAGCTGGCAGAGCCACTGCAGCCAGCAGCACCTGCACGGGCTCTTTTGAGCCACAGCTCTTAACTTACATGTCCGTGTCATGTGGGCAATACACAAAACGTGATGTGCTTGATGATTTTGGAGTGCAGACGATTAATTTTTCAAACCTTGCCAGCACCCCTGCGGTTTGTGCAGTCCCTGGGGCAGCGCTGCATGTCTGCTCACACCAGGCAAACCCTCCGTGGTGCTCCCAGGCCACCCCTAGCAGCTGGCGGATGGACTTCATGTGAGGGCAAGCAGCTGGCCTGCCACCTCCTGCCACCCTCCCCTGCCCCACAAACACCAGCCAAAGCAGCTGTACAGTGGCTAACGCTGCTGTGCCATACATACCTGGGATATGAGATGCTCTTTGGTGTTTTGAGTGTCTGTTCAACGCTGCGAGTACAGACTAGTGGGAAAACGTCTTGATACAAATTAGAAGTCATAATAAGCTCCAAGTGAATTATTCCTAGTGTGTTTTTAAATGCTTTTTAAAATGAAGCTACTCCAACACCACATTTCTAGAGGATCTCTACATAGTCAGGGGACAGTTTCACCATGCCGAGGGTTAACTCTGATGGCCCTCTGCAGTGGGAGTGAAAAGAACTAGGCCACAAAGCAGTGCTCACAAACACACAATATCTGACATGTCATTTATTCTCTATCCATATCATGTTTGCTGTTTGCAGACATTCATTTGTAAAGATCTTCTTTTCCTCCTCCTGAAAAAATTGAAGTTTTATGTGTAAAACAATCATTGAAGGTGGCCAAGGGGCTACTATCCCCTTTAAACCATCAAAAATAAAACATAACCTGAAATTGCAATAACCTGAAAATGCACATATCCTTTCTGTTTGCTATCTATTATTTATATTCATTGTCAATAGTTCATCAGTTCTAGTCTGTTTTCCCACATTAAAAAGCTTGTTTTTTCATACATACAGCTGTGCAGTACAAAAAACGGGGTGATCAATGATCTCAATACAATGAAAATAACGCACTTAAATGGCCTGTTTGCAAACAGTCCACCAGCTGAAAACTTCACATCCCATTTATGCAAAAAAGCCCTCAACAACATTTCAGGGAAATTAAATTTATTCTTAAATAGAAGTGAATCTTTTCTTACTGTTTTGAGTAAGGTATTTGAATGGATTCTTGCAAATAACAAATACATTGGCAGAAATCGGGATGAGTTTGTAAACAGCCTGCAAAGAGGAAAAAATGAATTCTTCTGATAACATATCCCTCTTCATAAATATTGTAGCTAGTCCTACCTAAGCAGGAGCTGTTTGTGAGCATTTCTCAAGGTGATGAACGGCGTCTCACCATTTCTTTCTCTCTTTCTGGTGATCTGTTATAATGACAGCGGCTTTTATCATAACTCTGTTTGTGAGAGCCCCTCGCTTCCTTGCTTTCTTCCTTCTTTTACTATAAAAGCTCTCAAAGGAAGCCTTTGTATGTCAGGAGAAGCCAAATTAACATAATATGCAGCACCTATAAATAGTTCCTTCAAATTAGACAAAACCTTGAAGTGGTATTTCTTTGCCTTTTTTCCTACTGCAAGTAAAAGACACGATCTCATATAATATTTTTTTTCCTTTATAAAACATTATTTTTGTTGTTCTGATTTTGGCTATTTTTCAATGCTTTTATTCAGCCACAGGTGAAAGCTAGTCAGCTCCTTGTTAATGTATTTTGAATTTGTGCAAAAAAGAGCTTGTTAGAAATATGGCATGTTGTATTGGCAAATTAATTAGCAAGGACAATGAAAAAAATTGTCCTAAAGACAGATATTGGAAAAATTGGATTTTTTTTTTTATAAGCTATGTTTCTAAATCTTTTTTCAAACTTTTAGAGAATTGCTTCTAGGTATAAAGAAATGAAATAGGAAAGAGCTTATCAGCTGAGAATATTAAGACAAAGATATTTAAATTGATGACTGATATGAGGATGATAAATGAGAAAACGTTAGTCGCCACTTTCACACCGTAAGGCTCATGTGGTGAAATTATCAGAGATTTATGCAACCAAAATTAGTAGTTTTTTTTTTTCACACAATGCTCAGCCAAAGTGTGGAATTCAATTCCACATGGCAAGTCAGTTCAAGTGGAGTTTAGACAAATTCCTGGAAAAGCAATCCCTTAAGTGTTTCAACAAGACAGTCCAGAGATCAGAGATTTCACGGTGCTGAGGGGTGATGCTAAGGAAAAGCCTACTGACTGTATCCCCCATTCCTTATATTTTTCCTCTTGGATAGGGTTGCAGAGAGCTATTGAGGCTACCCTGAGCCAACACAGTGGTTGTTACGATCTTAAATGTCTCATAGTCATTGCCCAGGTTTCATTCTGGAGGCAAAGACCTGGTGTTACCTGATATTCATCGGGGTGCTCCGTAGGTGTGCCAGCCCTGGGACCACCCTTCCCTGTGCCTCCTCCTCCTTCAGGACAGCCTAGCGTAAACACCTGGTCCCAGAATATGAGCATGGCTGTGAAATCGGCAGAAAAAAAATATATTAATACTGCTTGTTGACTGAGGGTAGTTGCCATTGAGTTGTTAGTACTGTAAATATTAGCTGTCGCCAGCAGGCACCAGTTCCAGCTGTGCCAGATCACACCTGCCTGGCACGTGTGCCACTCGCTGTCTGTTGTGGTGGGGATGGAGGAGGCTCAGGGCTCTGCTCCCCCAACAGATGCTAGGGCTCTTCTCCCTGATCTTGATTTGTTTGGGGCTTTCCTCTAAGGACCAAGTGGTGCAAAAGGGTTGGGTTTAAAACCGATCCCTGTGAACTATACAGTCGTGTCAGTAGCAGTTGCTTACCGGTGCTGAGGAAAGAAGAAATATATACTGATATCAGCATTCACAGCTTTTCAAAATCTGCATAGGAACACTCCAATTCTTCAAAAATATTTCATCTTTTTCTCTCTGATTTCTTTAACACTCAGGAACTTCCTTTCTTTTTCTTCCCCCCTCACCCCTCCTGCAATTTTAAGGACTGATAATTTAGGTTTTAAAGAAAAAGCTCAGCTTCTCAGAATCACATGACTCTGGTGACTGAGCAGTGGGAAAAAACCTAAATATCACAAGATGCGTAATTAAATCACAGGCATCCTTCAGTTTCTTGAGATTTTGTCCTGGAATGTTTTCCTGATCTCAAAAGCAGCTAACATTTTAATCCTGGGTAGGGAAAGGCAATCACCCCTAATCTAATTTAATTTAATTTAGGGCTTGCAATGAAGCTAACTCATGACCAAACTGTTTGTTTTTTAATTCCATGGCAGCGTAATCCATTGCAGAATCATGGGCAAATCACCGATCCCAGCTCACGTATAAGTATAAAATTTATTTATATAAAGCATAGACTAAAGTATCAGACAGCTACTCAAAGAATGTCTGTTTTGTTCAAATTAAGAATAGCGTGTGCATTGAAGAAATCCTATGAAAACTATTATTTCAAACTAATAGGGCTCCTCAATAATTTTCTTTTGGAGAAAAGGTAATAGCTGGAGAAGCGTGAAACAAGCTCTTGCAGCCAACCGCACTGTTTCCTGAGACAGCACCATCTACATTAATTACTAGTTCCCCTTCCCCATAAAAACTCCTTCTTAAAGAGGAATTTACAAAAATAAAATAGCTTTGAATGTTTCACGTGATGGAAATTCTTTTAACACTTCTGCTTCTGGAACTGAATATGATGACTTAAATGCAGCAGAGAAAAGTTCTTGGACCAGGTTTGCAGGAGAGGTTCAGAAACAGCTTTCACGCCCCGCGCTAATTTGACCGTCAGCTTCCAGGAATCGCAGGGCGAGTCTTTTTTTTTTTTTTTTTTTTTTCACAGCTTAAGGGTGTTTTTTTTATTCTGTTGCCAACCCTTTTTTTTAAGGAGTTTAGCTCCTCTTTGTTCAGTAAGTCATTCCAGCTGTAATGCCGCCCGGGAAGGCCCCCTGCGCGGCCGCGCTGCCTCTGTACTCCCCACGCTTTGCAGAGCTCAGCGCTCTTTGTGCCCGCGCCCGCCGGCTCCGTTCGGGGCTTTATCTGCCATAATCACCTTGCACATTTACGGCTCAGTACAATAAAACCTCTGGCAGCTTGTTTTCTTGGAGGAGCATGCTCAGCCTGACAGAATACGAGTTCACTGATTTGCTCTTCTCTCAGCTTTCTGGAACGTCACAGCACTTTGCCTTTCATTATTTTTTTTTTTTCCCCTTCATGAATGTAAATAAAAATTTAACCCAATAGTCTTTCCAAGCCTCTGATAACTGGGAGAAGAATAACTTGGAGGAGAATGGGGTTTTGTTAATTGAATTGCCAAAGCGAGCACACGCTGTGTGGTCTTCTTAACATGGACCAAGCCTGGTGGTGCTCTGCACGCAGGGACCGTCCAGGACCAGGGTACCAGAGCCCTTCACAGGTGATGGAGAAGTTACTCTGGTGGCAGCAAGCTCTTCCCTGAGTAGTTCCTACCACCTAATTCTGCTCTCCAGGGAATTTAACAGCAAAACTCCCTTTGATTTCAGTGGCAATGGCTTGTAAAATCCCACCCTGCTGTAAGGCAGAGGGGTGATGTGGGAGAGAGCGCAGCAGCCATTTTCTACACGAAGAAGGGAGGGAAGATAAAGGAAAAATTTGGCTCTGATTTTAAGGGAAATTGACATAGGCAATAGGGTGTCCATTGATCAGGTAATTCATGTCAAAAAGGGCATGAGTGCGTCATTGCACCAAGTCTGAAATATTTTTCTCACATAATTAAATACACAAGTGCAATTAAAACCTAGAATTATCAAGACTAGTCCATGTTAAAGTGCGACTTGATTCAACCTTGTGTCTTCAGTAGAAGTTGCTTACCAGGCTATGTAGAAAATAGCAATTTAAAAGCTTGCCACCATCTCATAGCACAATACGTTTGAATAAAGGAAACAATCTGCTTTTTCAGATGAGGACAGGAATGCTTTTAATTCCCCTAAATATCTCCAATTGTCAGGCAGGAGGGCTTTATCTCAGCTGCAGCTGAACCAGCCTCTCTGGGATCTTTTTACATGTGTGGCAAGAAATTTGAGCTTAAATACGTTCACTTTTGGAGGAAATAAATATCTGTCCAGAAGTGAATATCTTTCCTTCAAATATAAATGGGGCTAGGGTGAGTGGTTCAGAGAAGGATGTACATATCTTGAATGACTGTATCTGATCACATGAAACCCAGCCATGGTCTCCCAGCTATGTCCTGTAAAAGTAGACTTTGTGTCATTATTTTTTAAATCTTTTAAATAAGTAGATCTAATGAGGCTGATGTTTTGCATGGAAAATGTGTAATTTCAGCCTCCTCCTAAAAGCAGAGGTCCCTAGAGGTTTCTGTACCTATAACTGGCAAAACCAGATTTGTTTTCATATCACTTACCCATTTTACATTCCACCTAGGAAAAAACAGTATCTATAGGCTACTTAAAAACAAAATGCAAATGGGAAGTTATTTTTCTAAGTTAATATTTAATAACTTAATTCCACAAAATGTTCTCTGTACTTAAAGAGAAGTGACTCAATCTGGAATCAGGAATCTAACGCAAGCTTCCAAATATTACACAGGCTTAACCTTGTGATTACAGAATGGATCAGTACAGTCAAAGGGGGAGTTCTGTCCTTTTTTTGTTACCTTGACTCAGGAGTGCAGATGTGATAGTCTGAAAAAAAATAACATCTGTTTACTATAGCCAGAAAAAAAAAAAAAAAAAAAAAGATCTGCTCCTCAGTGATTCTTCACCTAGAGCCTGGGGAAAACACAGCTCCCTTCCCTGCTGTCCCCTCCAACAGCTGCTGCGGGATGTGGTTAGGATGATGCCTTCTGTGAGGGAAATGTGTGGGCAGCTCAAAGCACCGCCACTCATTTCACATCAGGCTCAAGACCTCCGCCAGCTGGTGCCCAGGGCGCGGATTCACACCAGTGCCCTACCAGGGCAATTCTCTGTGCTCCACTCACGGCTCCCTGGCTTGCGCCTCCTCCCCCGATATCCTGCAGAACATCTGGCACCACCTCCTCATCACACTTTGGGACCATACTCCCATAGTCACGCGTTCTTGCTTTTGTTTAGCCTGAAATATTTTTGTGTTTATTAAAAACTTCCTGCACTGTCTTTATGAGTCTAGATAAAATATATGCTCAATAAATGTAAAATGTCAGTAAACGGTAAAACAGTATTTATAGCTGGGCTACTGACCAATCGTTAACGAGCAGAACATTGAGTTATAGCACTGTGTTGCAGCTTTACAAACGATACGGTGTCTGAACAAAGAAATCAATATGTCACAATTTTGAATTACTCGGCACCTTTTAATTTCCAGAGATCATCTTGCTTCAGATCTTGACATGCATCACTGGGTCAGACATGAAATGGGCCCCATGACAACCACTGGTTCCTGTCTTACAGGGCTCAGTACGCTACACGCAAATATCCCGTACAGCGGCTCTTTCAGACACCTGCCACTACGTGTTATTCATCCTTAGCTAGAAGCTAACGTGCTACAGAACTGAAAACATGCAATTCAGTGCAGATAATTCGATTCACCGAGGCTGAGAAAGGGAGCGGATTCCAGCTCCTCCAATGAGGACTGAATTTGTGGTCTCAATCTCATGCCTGGTGAAAAGATTTTTTTTCTTTTTTTCCCAAAAAACTATTGCACCATACACATTACTGAAGAGTGAGTCACACAAGAAGGAAAAAAGTGATGCAGAGGCTGAAGCAGCATCTCTCCCCAAGGAAGATCCAGGCAGAGTGGTTTGGGGCAGCTCAGAGAGGTGCTGCTGTGTCACCTTGCTGCCTTGACACATCTTGTGTCACCCTCTAGTCAGCCATCAGCAGGATTCATTCCGTTTTTCATGACCATACCCAACAGTTATCAATAAAATCACATATTGCTTACTTGTTAAATTCTCAGTTTGCTCTTAAGCACAGCCAAGCTGAGCCCGAGTACATCTGGAAAGCCTGAATAAATTTTCTCCAGCTGCAGGTTTCAAGTGATGATTCCTTGCTTTAGAATCGCCTTTTACACACGCTCAGCTATTCGGTCAAATGCATACTCATGCAATATGCAAACACAAAATTAAAGGCGAAGGATTTTAAATGTGGGTATTTAAAATGCACATCTCCCCAGCATATGATAATGGTACATTAAGCATCAGCATTCCCCTCGGCTGAAAATGCCTTCATCCTCCCTCCCCTCCACCCTTGGGGCTCCACACACCCTTGCATGCCAGTGGGCTGTGCCCCACGCTGAGCCCCCTCCCCAGCTCCCCACGCACCCCCTCAGCGCCCCGGGGCCTCTGTCCTCCCCCGCTCGCTCCTCTTCTCCCCTTTGGGTCCTCCTCCCAAACACTGATACGTTTTCAGATTCCTTCAGATACGGTGGTGATGCCAAGAGTGTTGAATAAAGAAGGCTCAGAAACGGGGTATGTAAACCATACACCTATAAGCTTAGTCTGTTTAGATGGACCTGTTAACTTTGGGGCACTTCTAACAGCTCCTCACACAGTGGGTCTCTAAATAAGTACCATGGGTGTTACAGCCCTCAAGGTTAAAAATAAGGTTGATCAGTCTGTAAGAAGAAAATGACCATGCGCTGCAGAAAGTCTCACCTGGGAGCTAGGTACTGAGCGCCTGTTCTGAAAATAACGCTAAATATAAGAGTATTTATTGATCCCTTTTGTTCAGGTGGCACTCACTTTTCCTAGGCTACGTTTGGTTTTCCCCTCTGCTAGACCTTAATTCTCTCCTGCCAGGCCATTGAAAGCACTGGATAATAATAAACAAAAATGTGCTTTCTCTTGGAAGTACAGTAATTGAGAAGGAGACAAATACATAAGTGGCTATCTGAGGACCAGAAGGGAGATTCTGGCTTACCCAGCACACAGATTTTGCGAGAATGGCAGTATATTTGCAGAGTCTAATGAAAGCGAGCCAGGAGTGCAATACGATCAGCGAGGCCTGTCACCGAGGCACGGGATATCAGCATACTTACCAAAATGGAGAAGGTAACATTTAAAAGAACTGTTATTTTTAATGAATGCATGAATCACGGAGGAGATTATATTGACATACCAAAGGATCTCACTGCGGAGATGGAGTCCTGTACCTTGCACGACATGTTTAGAGGACAGAGAGCTGAGCTCAAGTCATGATCTGCTGGGAAAGAGAAACAGTCCCAGTTCCCTCCCTTGGCCTCCGCCAGCCGCGTTTCACACCCTCCTCCCACAGCACAGGTCACCCGAGGTTTCTTGCCTGCTCCTGACACTGAGGAGGGGCCTGTGGCTACCAGGGCCGACCCCAGTCCCTCTCCCACCACCGCCTTTCCTGCCCCAGCAGGACTGCGATGCTCATGCCTCAGCTGAGCTGGCTGGCTCTCTCAAACATCAGCACTAATTCTACAGTGTTTTGGCCCATTTTGGACTCCGGTCTACAACTGGTATCATTCAGACAGAAAATTACTCCAGTAACAGTTTACTTCCCACGGCCTTATCAGCATTAACTTCACAACGCTGCAAACAGCTTAAGAAGTACCTGATGATGGGACACGGAAATCTGGGATTCACAGCATATGTTTCTATGGAGTATTCAACAGTTTTTACTGTGGAAGAGATGAGCAGAATCAGTCTTATGTGAGAACAGGCTTAGGCTGCAATCTGGGCAGTTATATTTTAACTGTTTAATGAGGTTAATGGCTTTTTCTCAGTTTAATGACAGAGGTCCTGTCTTCCTTCCTCCAAACCCCTCAAATCCACGAGTTTATGGTGCTCTGTATCACTTCTGTTGTTTTCTTCCGTACCAACGAAGTAGCCTATCCCCATACATCAACATATGATGCTTACTTATTTTTTTATTTATTGCACTCTATGTGAATTTCAACAAAGGAAATGTAAGAATGAACCCCCAAAAATGGGCTCTAGCTTTTTTCAGTGCACTGGGATCCCAAGAAGCCCGTTTGGAGCTGGGCTGTCAGGCCACCATCCTGGATCAAACTCAACAGATAAACTCCCCATCCCAAGATTAGGCCCTCATACAGCCACCCCTTTTTTTCTCTTCTTCCAAGTAACCTCTGCTATTTGCTTACATCATGCATTTATTTATTTTTCTAAATTGTGTCTCTGGTTTCCCATAATCATAAACGATGCTGACTGACCACCGCAGCCCATCACGTGTCATTAAGGATGACTCTGAACTCCACTATGGCCCCTTGTTTTTATTGCCGAGTATTTTACACACACACTTCAACAAACATGTGATCCCAAATCGGATTTTCCTACAGACAAGCAGCTGGACACACTCACTGATGGAAAGAAGTGTTTAGCTTGACGTAATTACCTCAGCCATCAACCATAGAGCCTGATGAGAACCCTTCCATTATGTGACATCCCTGGAGGCATATTCCCCCTTCAGCCGTGCAGGCATTTTAAGAACCGCCGGGAGCTGTACCGTCAGTCTGCATGCTGATCTATGATGAGCAAATGCCGCTCGAACAGTTTTTGTCAGTGCTGATTTACTTGCTTTGTTTGTTTGCTTAGGGTTTTAATAATAGTATTAGATGTATTTGACATTGTGCCATTGGTCCATTAGGATTTGGTTGAGTGTTGTGCATTATTTTTAATTTGCATTCACAGTATGCTGTGTAACAACTCACTCTGAATTCTAGCAGTGGATGCTGTGAATTTGTATTAACAGCAGTGCTGATTTGTGCAATGTGTAGTAAAATTCTTTGCAGAAGAATACTTACTGCTTCATGTCCTTTAGCACAGGAGATCAGAGTTTCCAAATAACAACGGAGACTTTTTTTAGCAAATTGTTCCTGGGCTAACCGTAATGGGAAGGATTTCAGCTTGGATGGAAATCATTGACACAAGCTGCTGTTGATGCCAAAAGTTTACATGGTTTCAAAAAGCAATTAGACACGATCATGGAAGAAAAATCCATGAAAGGCGCCTAAACACACAGATAACTCTGGTTCAGAAATTCCCTGAGCCGCTGATTGCTGGAAGCTGAGAAAGGATCCCAGGGACGGATCACCGCACAGTTCTTCCCTAGGAGTCCGCTACTGGGCACTGCCTGAAGAACACACTGTTCCAGTCTGACCCAATACGGCCTTTCACATGGTGTCACGTTAAGAAGTCAAGCTGAGAGCATTTAGGAAGAAGAATGGGGGAAAAAAATCTCTCTCTCCCTTCTGGTTAACAACCTGCACGTTTTCAGTGTTTCTGGATGAAAATCCTCCTTTGTATCTAATTAGAATTCAGATCCTCTTCCCCCCATCAGCTTCCTTAGGAAAAGCATACACACGGGACTGCGCTACAATCATGGGCATTCTGCGGTGCCCTTAATTGGATGGAACCTTGCACAGTGGCTGGCAGCAGAGCACTGGTTTTCAGTAGTTACTGGCCTCAAGTTTGCTTATGCTATAAGATGCGCTTTTGGCAATGAATGTTTATCTGCCACGGGGCAGGATCACAATCGCTAAAGAGGAGAAGCTGGTTGCGCGGTTAAACTAAATAGAGGAAGCTGGTGAAGCACGCACAATACCTTACTCTGACAAATAAAAATCATGGCCAGTTTACAACAGTGAAAAAACATTCTTTAAGGATGCTTTCCTTACAGCACAAGAGCTCTCAATCCCCAGGTGTAAGAAATCAGGAAAGGAGGGCAAGAGACCACCGGCATGGCTGAGTTGAGACCTGCTGCTCAAACCAAAGGGCAAGAAAGAGATGCAGAGGCAGTGGAAGCAGGGACAGGCATCCTGGGAAGAGCGTCGGGACACTGCCCGGTTGTACAGGGTCAGGAAGGCCAAGGTGCAGCTGGAGCTGAACTTGGCAAGGGATGCAAAGAATAATAAGGGCTTCTACAGGTTTGTCAGCCAGAAAAGGAAGGTAAAGAAAATGTACCACCCCCAATGAGCAAGACTGGCAAACTGCTAACAATGGACAAGGAGAAGGGTGAGGTACTTAACAACTTTTTTGCCTCAGTCTTCACTGGCAGCCTCTCTCCCCACACCTCTCGAGTGGTTGGACTGCAAGGCAGGGACTGGGGGAGCAAAGTCCTTCCTGCTGTAAGAGAAGATCAGGTTTGTCACCACCTGAGGAACCTGAACATACAGAAGTCTATGGGACCTGACGAGATACATCCCAGAGTCCTGAGGGAATTGGCTGATGTAGTTGCCAAGCCACTCTCCATGATATTTGAAAAGTCACAGCAGTCAGGTGAAGTCCCCAGTGACTAGAAAAAGGGAAACACTGCACCCATTTTTAAAAAGAGTAGAAAAGGAGGACTCTGGGAACTACCGACCTGTCAGACTCACCTCTGTGCCTGGGAAGATCATGGAACAGATCCTCCTGGAAGCTATGCTAAGGCACATGGAGGACAGGGAAGCGATTCAAGACAGCCAGCGTGGCTTCACCATGGGCAAGTCCTGCCTGACTAACCTAGTGGCTTTCTGCAATGAAGTGACTACATCAGTGGTCAAAGGAAGAGCTACAGATGTTGTCTATCTGGACTTCTGTAAGACCTTTGACACAGTCTCCCACAATACCCTTCTCTCTAAATTGGAGAGATGGATTTGATGGGTGGACTGTTTGGTGGATGAGGAATTGGTTGGATGGCTGCATCCAGAGAGTAGTGGTCAATGTCTCAATGTCCAGATGTAGATTAGTGACAAGCAGTGTCCCTCAGGGACCAGTATTGGGACCAGTACTGTTCAGTATATTCATCAATGACATAGACAATGGGATCAAGTGCACCCTCAGCAAGTTTGTGGATGACACCTAGCTGAGTCATGCAGTTGACACACCTGAGGGATGGGAAGCCATCCAGAAGGACCTGGGCAAGCTGGAGAAGTGGGACTGTGTGAACCTCATGAGGTACAACGAGGCAAAGTGCAGGGTCCTGCACCTGGGTCAGGGCAACCCCTGGTATCAGTAGAGGCAGGGGAATGAAGGGATTGAGAGCAGCCCTGAGGAGAAGGACTTGGGGGTACTGGTGGATGGAAAGCTGGACATGAGCCAACAAAGCGCGCTTGCAGCCCAGAAAGCCAACTATATCCTGGGCTGCATCAAAAGAAGCATGATCAGTAGGTTGAAGGACGTGATTCTACCCCTCTCCTCTGGTGAAATTCCACCTGGAGTACGGTGTCCAGCTCTGGAGCCTTCAGCACAGGAAAGACATAGACCTGTTGGAGCAGGTCCAGAGGAGAGCCACAAAAATGATCACAGGGATGAAGCATCTCTCCTGTGAGGACATGCTGTGAGAGTTGGGGTTGTTCAGCCTCCAGGGAGACCTTATTGCAGCCTTTCAGTACTTAAAGGGGGCCTACAGGAAAGATAGGGACAAACTTTTTAGCAGAGACTGCCGCAATAGGACAAGGGGTAATGGCTTTAAACCAAAAGAGGGTAGATTTTGACTAGATAGAAGGAAGAAATTTTTTACAGTGAGGGGTGTGAAACACTGCAACAGGTTGCCCAGAGAGGTGATAGATGCATCATCCCTGGAAACATTCAAGGTCAGGTTGGACAGGGTTTTGAGAAACCTGATCTAGTTGAAGATGTCTCTGCTCATTGCAGGGGAGGTTGGACTAGATGACCTTTAAAGGTCCTTTCCAACCCAAACTATTCTGTGACTGATTTTGTGCACAGGAGGCAAGTCCCACCATAAGTGTAACATCTTATGAGATGCTCAGAATCTTGAAGACTTCTCCATGTGCCCCGACTTTCTTCTCTGGGGAGTGAACAGTGCCTTACATGATGAGTTGTCACTGGCACACTTGATGAATGCCTCAAAACTAGGGTACACAGACTGTTTGCTGGGACTGTAGTTATTGTTTTAATAAAGCCTCATTTGTAAGATATAGGACACAAAATCCTGTCCTGCAAAAATAGTGAAAGACATTAAGAGAAGAATGAAAAAGCATAGCAGTAACAGCCACAAAAGGTGATTGGTTTGGATTTGACTTTTTTTTTTTTTTTAAAGAAAAGTGCTACAGGAATACACTGCTTTTTTGCCATTTTTTTGTGAAATGATCTGGACAATTTGCTGTCCTGGAGTTTGGCAGACAGCTCCTCAGTTCTTGCTGTTAAGCATTATGTAAACTACGTTGCCCAAAACTGTGGGTGGAAATGAATGAAAGAGTTGTGAAACGCAATAAACCAATGACTTTCTTCCAGTCTGAAACACATATGTTTTGGGTTTGTCTGTTTGTTGGAGTTTTTTTTGCTAAAAGCACTCACATTGATGACTATACTAAAAATACCAAAATAGTAGTCTCGCACCAACACCTCACTCTGGAAACTCTCATGCTTTGCCACAATGCGAGACTCCAGTTTCACTGAATATCTTTAGTACCATTCTCTTCTTCCTAATTGTACCAGTCATCTCCCCTCCTATTTGCAATAACTAATATCCCTATGACAGCCATTGCTTAGATGAGAAGGCAGCATTAGGAAAGCATTTAATGAACATTAATTGCTTCTTAATATGGTTTAGCTGCTGGAAATAAGGCAGCTAAGCTAGCTCCATGTGACCAGCAGCCCTACAGGCACCACTGCCAGACTCCTCTCCAGATGCAATCCTGTGGACCTGGGTTGTGGGGGCAGCAGCCACTCACAGATGACACCCAAGGCTACACTTTACTTTTCCAAATTAGCAACTAAGTAGGGTTGTAGGAACTCAGCAACAAAGTCATCATGGCACCACCTGGCTGATTAGTGATCTCTTCCTTCTGTGCAAGCCAGCAATTATCAGTTCCCACTGACTTTGGAAGCTAATGGGAATTGGAGGCAAGGGGATGTTGCCAAGATGCAGCAGCTTCCAGCTGTCAGGAGAGCAGGATGGGACACAGTCTGGGTGTACACTGTTCAGTCTTGCCTTTTCCTGTGTGGCATCTTTGGCACCTGTGCCTTTATCTTTTTGACAATCTGCATTATGTTACCTGACACTGTGGCTCCTGACACAGCAACATGATGCAAAAGAAACTACCTCCGAATCCAGCATTCCTAAATTTGAATCCTGATTTACCATTGATTCTCATTTCACCCTTCAGTTAAACCACTTAACCTCTCTACTAAACTGCTCTGCCAGGAAATTAAGGTTGGTAACACCTAGAGATATTGTCACAATCAATAAGTGTTTGTAAAGTTGTTGGTAAACAAGCACCAAGTGCCAAGTCTAATTTAAACAGATACAGTTTATAAAGTTCTTGCAAAGAAAATGGGAAGATTAATATGACACGAAGATTAACCTTCTGATCTGGGAAAAAAAAAAAAATCTCTACTGATATTATAGACGGGTGTTGGCAGCAGACCTCTAACTTGAAATACGATGTCCTCACTGACATCACTAAATTTCCCATGGATTAGCTGACAGTGATACTTCAGGACTCATGGGAAAACTGTACTGCAGAGGGAAATAAGGGGGGGGGGGGGGGGGGAGAGAGGGAGGGGGAGATAAAATCATGTTCTGGACTGTAATTCCTAGTCTTCTTTCATTCAGAGCTGAAATAGAATACCACTAGGCTTTCTAAAATGAAAGATTAGTTTTACATAGAGTACTTAACAGATATTATGAAATTATAGAATGATTTGGGTTATAAGAAACCTTAAAGATCATCTAGTGCCAACCCTCCTGCCATGGGCAGGGTTACCTTCCACTAGATCAGGTTAGTTGATAATATACACTAACATAAGCAGGAACCTTCAGGTTTTACAGACTTATCAGGGGGATTGAAATTTCTACTACCTGCTAACCAGCAAACATACACATACTTGGAAAAGCTTCACTGTTGGTCCCTACTGTTCGTATACAATATCAACTGGATGATAGGCCTGAAGTGGAAGTAAGTTTTTTTGAAATGGTGATGAAACACCATCGTGTTCAAGACATTTATGATTCATGACAACCTCAGAACAGCAAACTTCTTCAGGACTTCAGAAGTCTTAACACTATCTTTGTTTATCTATTACGACTAAGTACTTCAAAGCCAAGACAACAACTGAACTGTGTTCACGAGGACTGTGAGCCTGCAACTGCTTCTACCTCCCTCCCGCCAGCACCCACAGCACCACTTGCTGGGGACATTAACAAGTGCCCTAAAAAAAATAAAAATCAGATACTCCTTGGTACACCCCATCACATCTGGTGCTGTGCTGTTCCTCTGACGGACCACTGGCATGCTGCTTCTCATTGTCCTATCTAACCACTTACCAGTCACGATATCAAATCCCTTGTTACTTCATTTATAATGTTGCAGCAGACCTCTTATTTTGAGGCTTTCCAGCCATTATTTGACAACATAAGATGAACAGCTCCCAGGCTTAAGGGAACACCTGCAGACACAAAACACAGGAAGGATACAGAAGGATCTGCAAAAGCAAAGGGTCAGACAACTCACAACTGAAGAGCTGCTGTGAGGTGCAGCATCTCTACTACAGACTGTCTTAATAAAGGGGCCTAATTAATGGCACCTCATCACCTTACTAGGTTTTTCATCACGATGGCCAGCCCTGTGAAAACACCACTACATGCACAATTACGCAAAAAGATGCAAACTTACCACAGAAAGATTTCTTTACCAAAACCACTGCAAATACATTTTATTAAAAAAAAAAAAAAACAAAAACACAACAGAACAACGGAACACAAACCAACCAACACCTCACAAAACAAACGACACATTGAGTGTTATTTATAAATAAGATAAGGAGCTATTAAAGTAGCAGCGACCTCGCTGCACCAGCCTCGGGGCAAGGCAGGCTGCCCGGGCCTCCCTCGGCGGCTCCTTAGCGGGTAACAACCGCCTCATCCTCCCCCTCCCCCCCCCCCCTCCCGCCGCCAATTAAAGTTTCGACAATATTTTAACTCCCTCGCACCGCAGGGTACCTGCCCCACCGCCTTTGCCACCGCGAAACGCCCCAAGCGCCCGCTACCAAAGGCCGCTCGGCTCCTGCCCTCAGGCCGCGGCAGCCCCCCAGGCCGAGCCAGCCGCCCACCTGGCACCGCCGCCCCGGGAGCCAGCAGGGAAACCGACGCGGCAGCCCCCTGCCCCACGGCGGGCGACCACCCCCCACGGGAACCTGCCCCAGCAGCGCCGCGCAGCTCGCCTGAGGGGAAAGTTTGGCGGGAAGCCCGGCCTGCCCCCACCCGGCCCCTCAGCGCGGCAGCCCCGGCGGGCAGGCCCCCGAGCAGTGGCCGCGAGTGGGGGGGGGGCTGATGGCGGCGGCGTAGGGCTGCGGCCGCCGGAACGGGCGAGGGGCGGAGCGGAGAGACCCTGTGGCTGCTATGGCCGCCTCCCCTTCCCCGCAGCCTCCTTTAAATACTATGGGGCGGCCGTAGCTGCGGCGGGTGCTGCTGTCGAGCGCACCATGCGGGCTGTCATCGCCTTGGCGGCGGCGCTGGGTAGCCTGCTACTCGGCGGCTGCCTCCTGCGCCTGGGCGGCCAGCAGCCCCTCCGCGCCAGGTAGGGCGGCCCGGGGGCGGGGGGCCTCGCCCGTTGCGGTGGGGCTGCGGGGCGGGAGAGCCTGGAGCCGGCTGGGGAAGAAGGAGCGGGAGGTGTCGAGCACCCCCTCCCCCCTCCGCCGGCAGAGGGGCGCGGCGGAGCCCGGCGCGGGCTGGGCCGGGGTGTCGGCAGCGTCGTGAGGGATTCGCGGGGAGGAGAGTGGCGCCGCTCACGCCCGGTGGTGTTTAATCCCTGGTTTTGACAACTTTGTTTCCCCCCTCTCGCTTGCCAGGGGCTGGGAGGAGGACGCGGGAGTCGTTGCTGTCACGCCGAGAGTGGTGCGAGCCCTCAGGTCCCCCCTGCCGTCCCTCGCCCAGGGCGGGAACAGGTAGGGGCTGCCCGCCTTCAGGCAGCGGCAGCGCCGGTCCCTGCGGAGGGGTCGGCACAGGCAGAAATTTGCCTTCGCTCCAGTTCGTTCTCCCTTTTGTTTTGGCAGCTTTAGTCAGGGAGCGCGTTAGAGGCTTCATTATACTGAGAAAATGGAAATTCACTTCGGCTGTGATAAATTACTTGCTCGCAGGGCCTCTTAACGACGGCTGTCGCTCTGCTGTTGGTTTTGAGCCCAATAAAATGTTGGGTTATGGCAGTTTTGTACCATGCAAAAAGTGCTTGCTGAATGGCATGTTCCAGGTAGCTTTTATTCTTCTTTCCAGGAAGGTGGAGCTGGAGCTGGATAATATTGTTATCATTTTTGCAATGTGTACTTAGTCAAAAATACAGATTTCTTCTTTAAAATCCATAGGATAAAGACCAGACATACAAAGCCCTTTTCATGTTGTGTAGCATCTTACTTCGTGGGAGCCTTTTCCCTTGATCCCGTGTCTTGATCTTTTATATCAGTGTAGATCTTTGCTTTACAGCCTGTTATTTTATACTGTGCAGTTTAAAATGAAATTATTTTTATATTTTAATATAAATAATTTAATATTTGGTAAAATTAGCAGTGAAACATGTTGTGTCTTAAGTACAGGCTTCAATATTAACGACAGTTTTCCTGCTCTTGCATCTTCAGAGACTGTAGGAAAACTAATAGTGCAGAACAGGGTGGTGTAATACACGCATGAGATTTTACTATGTAAGAAGTAGTTTGTAAGTATTTTTGTTACTCTCTTTTACTTTATATGGCTTCATTAACATTGCCATTCCAATGATTATTATATGTTTATATATATTATGGTCAAAAACACCTGATAAAAATTAGAAAGAACTTGGGAATTAGGTCTTTAAAGGGAACTGTGATGTCCTGGTTATACTGAAGTCAATGGTGACAATGCAGTTAACCTTACTGATGCCGCCATCTCACCCAATCTAGCTGAATTGGAGGTTGAAACAACATCTGCTTTCCCTAAATGAATGCAAGTGACGTTAGTTGTAGTAACCATTGGAGTGTACATGAACAGCAGGTTTCTTACATGTTTCCAATGAGAGACCCTGGTGGTTCCTGCCTCAAAATTTAGAACTTTCACAAGCCATAAGTTTCTAACATCTTTCAAAATTCGAGTGAAACAAAAGGAACAGGAACATTTGCAGAATTCTGACTGCTGTTAATGTGCTTGTAGCCTGCTTCTCTTTCCTGTGCTCATTTTTTCCTGTTCTGCCTTGTTTTCCTTCTTTTCCTCTCCTTACAATTTACTGGTTTTTCAGTATGTACTCTGTTCTGCTTTGGTTTTGTAGCTGTCACTCCGTTCTCCTCTCCGCTCTGTTTTGTATTATGTCTGTGGTCCCCCCTGCCCCATCTTCTCATCCTCTTCCTTTTCCCTGCTAGTTTCTGAGCTGCAGTCTCCTTCCACTCAGCTCTGTGTGCTAAACCACGGAGTCAAATTGACTAGAAATGCTGGCAGAGAGCACTTCAGAGAACAGAGTCTAGCTGCTTCCCATCTGCTGTTAGTACACTCACAACTGGAGCAAAGAAAGTGGAAGCAACACATACCGAAGAGGGCTGAAAATTTGTGGTGTGTATGGCTCAGTTTTTAATCTCTGTAATAAGGCAAGTGAGCATGAGATTTTAAATACATGTTTTTCCTTAATCTACTTGGAGGATTTTGGCACCAATTTGGAGCTAGTTTTGATCAACCTGAAATTGTATTTCTTCGTGACTAAGTGACGGCAAAAGTGTGACAAGTAAATTATTCATCAAAAAAAGTTTCATTTCACTCTAGCTCCTATAACCATAGTGTCTTTGGAGGGATGGCTTGCTGGCTGAATCCAAGAGAGGATGTTCTTTCTCACCTGAGTGACTATGCTTAGTAAGCTGGCCTGACAGTAGTCTGTGGTGCATGTTTGGCTTATGAGGAAGGAGGGAGAGCTGCTGGACTGACCAGGAGCTGTTACTTAATCCAGAGAGCAGCTCTGGGCAGGGAGCCATGCTGTAGGGGTTTGATCCAGGCAGCAGCTGGACTGGGCCTGGCTGAGGGCCATGCTGGAGAGATTTGATCCAGAGAGCATCTGGACTCATTCAGAAGATTCAGACCAGTCCCTCCGTGATAGAGATAGATGGTCTGGTCCATAGGAATTCGTTTCCAGTTTGCAGTTGGGTTTTTGCTGCAGTATCCACGAGTATAGCGAAAGAACAGAAGAGTCCCTCGTTGAAATACGTTGTACAGGGATTAGTGAATTTTTGAATCGGGTGAGGCTACGTTAGTATGTTGATGCATAAAACTAGGAACAAACTATTGGTGCAGACTTCCCAAAGTATGGTTCTCCTAAAGCACCCTGACGGTTGGAATAACATTGCTGTGTTGCTGGCAGCAATGTCTTTCCCTGGGTAAGAGTAAGAGGGTGTGCATGGATGTTAGATTAGACTCTGATCTCTTCATCAGTTTGACACGTTTTTCTGAAAAGCTAAGATTTTCTCACAAAATTTGGTGGGAGGATCCAGGAAAGGAAAAAGAAAAAAAAAAAAACCCTGGGTACTATCCTTCTTGAACTCAAAGTAACCTAGACAATCTTCATAATCGCAAGCTAATCTTTCTTCTTATCATGATTTCCTTTGTTGTTGGAGGTATATGTGTAACCAGACATCTCCTGAAGAATCTCTAAGGCCCTATTATTCTGTTGCCTCGCAATATTGAAAGCTGATCTGTTCTCTTACTTTGAGTAATTCTTTTAACAGGATGAAACTGAAGGATGAAAGGATTAAAAGCAGGGGATTGGTTCAGGCTGTCATAGATATTTAGGCAGCTATTATGCACAGTGATATTTAATTAGATGGTGACCAGGCAGCTAAAGTTCTCTGAGGACTGTGTCTTAGTAAATAACCTTGAAGACACGGTTTGTTTCTTACAGGACATTTCTTACCACTTTTCCTTGTTAAGTGTTAGATAACTCAAACAATGTGACTGCTTCTACAGTGTGACTTCCAGTTTTTGTCTTGGGTTTATTTCATAGCCTACTGTGCCTGTTAGTAGGGTTTCTTTCTGAAAAAAGGGGCCATTGTTAGTAAGATTTCTCTAGTAGTCCCCGAATTTATTCATGGAACCAGTATCATTTACACTGCAATACTATGGTTCTCTGGCAAATTCTCATGTCTATGCCTCATACCATCCTCTCAAGTTTTTAAGCTGTAACTGCAAGTATAGCTTAAACTTGCTTAAGCCAACAGGACAACCGAAAGAAGTAGTCTTGCACTTGTCCCACCTTTAAACACTTGGTTCTCCCTCCCTCCCCAGCTGTGTTTGTGCCAGTGTATTTGTTTGTGTAGTCACAGCATTAATAGCAAAATAGAGGGCTCAGAACTGCTAGTGCTTATCAGGGGAAAGTGACAATAATAAGAGGAGCTAGGTAGTGTTTTCTTTGTTGGGAGGCCCAGAGTGTACTATGTTAAGCTTGGGCAGAAATTCTAGTTCCTTTTGTACTGCCCTGGAATATATAGCAGATAAATAGTGCCAGCCCCAGAAGGAAATTGAAAATAATTTCCTCAAGCACTATTTGTATATACTTTATATATAAAGTAATAACAAGGCAGCAGTATGCTGAAGAACTGACCACCAGTACTCTGTTACTCTGTGTCGCCAATTTTAAGGCATTCACTTACTAATTGCCTAACTTACTCTCTGTCTTTGCAGGTCCAAGGCAAGCACAGTGTAGAGACTATTGAGGTAATTGAACAGTGGGAGGAAGTGATTGAGGAGCTATGAGTAAACAAGTTAGTATTAATACAGCGTTCCATAGTGTTGGTTACTCCAATTCCTCTCTCAGCAGCAGATCTTTATGCAGGCCTAGGGAATAAACAACTATACTTAATTAACTATGCTACAGAGACCTGTACATTCTGTTTCCTGTCAAAATACTGCATTCTGGCAGGTAGAAGGGGAAGAAGAGACAGGCTATTACCACAATTATGAACAGTAGCTTAGTATATTGCACAAATAATTTGCTACAGTTTAGATTAGTCAGCACTGGTGGCCACTTCACTAATTTTACTGCTCTCTTAGTATTTTTTTCCTTCATTCCTAAGTGATGCATGCAGACATATTTTAGGAGTGCCTTTCTAACACGTCTCATGTATTAGTTCTGTCTAAATAAATAGGGCTTCAGTTGAAAGCTGCTGCCAGCACACATTTGTGTTCTGACAGTGGAGAAAGGTTTCCCAGCCTCTTTCTATTTACTTGGTCCAAGTGAAACTGCTCTGTCATCCTGTCTATCGTGTGCTGTTGTAACATCATTTTAGTGTAAGTACCTTATTCTTTTCACTTTACCCAATAAGACTCTGAATGTTGCTTGTCATGTTACCTGTCATGCGGTTTATGGATTTTATAAATAAAACGTATCTGACGTTATATGTAACTCTGGTGAATGCACTGGAAGATCCTCCAAATAATTTCAAGATACAGCTTGTCTTAAAGACCTGATTTAGCATTCCTTAGATAAGCAAAACCTCCATGGAAACTTGAACAAGGGTAGTAGGATCAGTCTCTTTTACAGTTACTGTGATTAATGTTACAAGAAAAATTCTTATTCCTATGGTTAGATAAAGATATTTTTATAATCCATTTCACCAAGCATTTAAATTGTGTATTGCCTTATTAATGAAGGTGTTGTGAACCTTAAAAATGTCCCTATATTCCTATCATCGGATACATTTGAAATAGTGTCAAAGATAGCACTTAAGAGCACTCTTCCTAGGGAAGTATGGATTACAGGTTTTTAATGGTATTCAACTAATAGACTATGAGATTCAAATATAAATTAGTCTCTTCAAGGGAGAGCTTAAGAGAGAAGGTATTCACAAACTGGATAGTGTTGTTCAAGTGCCACTTTGGTGGAAGGATATAAATGTGCAGTTTTGCATGCAGAAGTTACGCTTTTTAGCTGAAGATGCTCAGCTGGAACAGGGTTCAGAGGTCCTGTGCTGCTTCAGGCAGCCGAGAGCAGGAATACTTTTGCTGGGCACAGAGTGAATAAAGCCAATGAGTGGGATTTTTCCTTATGTTCAGTGTGGACTTAACTCTTGCTAAAATTAGGGGTGAAATTCTTGTTGCTTTCAGTGCTGCCAGACAGTCCAGTTGTGAGCTGTTTTGCAAACCTCACTCCACATTGTTTCAGTTGTTTCCAGCTGATTTTGTGGGAATACTGGAGGAATGGCCTTTCGGTCCTGGGCATATCTTTATGTTATGGTATAATTCACAACACTATATTTTCTTTTCCCATCTGCTTTTTTGTTTTTCCCACTACCATTCATCCTTTTTCGTCCATCTTATGTCTATCCATTTTCCTATTCTGATAACTTTTGGGGGTTGGGTTTCATTTTGTTTTTAAAGGGATTCCCTTTTCTTTTCCTCCCTGTACCACTGCTCCCCCAGAACTCCATGCTAACTGAGGTACCTGTCTGTCCAGTGATTCTCTGCACTAAGGCTCCCTGTAGTCTCAGGACTGAATGCTACAGGTGCAGCAAAAGGGGCTGTGGACTTTCCACATTGTTTCTCTATTTCTTATTCTAAAGGTGAGTGCAATCCTTGTCTTAAAGAATTTTACAGTTTAAAGAACTGCTGTCTTCCTGAGAGCAAGATATAGAATAACAACGTACTGATAAATATGGCACATGGTCTTAATCTACTGTGAATTTATTAAAGTACAGATGGTGTACTTTCTGAGTTCCTAGAATTACCATAGGAAGTATGTGGTCCTCAAGCTGTTCGTATAGGATTTAAAAAAAAAAAACCTCTGTTTTTCAGATTTTGGCCAGTGAGATTGGCTTTGAGAACATCTAAACCCTAAGGGAAATGCAGCAGAAATGTCTCTCTTTCATCCATTTTATGAGTTCAAGCCAACAGAATATAACATGGTCTCCAAGTTCTCATCTAGCTTGAGTTTGCAAAATTAGTTGAATGTAGCCCGATATCTGCGTTGTTAGAACAGCACCAAAACTTTTGCAATGAAATCAGATAACATGCCTAAGTGTAGAGCAAAGACTGTCATCCCCTAGGTCACGTAAATTCATTTAGTGATAAATGTTGCCTAACATAATTGTCTGAAGTGATCAGAAATCTAATCTGAGTCTGATGTCTGCACAACTCTGCAATGAATAATGCAGTAGAAGTCTGGACTTCCACTTGCACACCCTTTTTGTCTGAATGCAAAAATCTTTCAGTCTTGTGAAGCAGAGGCTGCTCTGACAGTGAAACAGAAATTGAGAAACTTCACTTTTACTGGAATGAGTCATTGTTTTGCATGTCTTTCAAATAAATTGTTTTATTTTTGTATCTTATTACACCATATAAAGAGTGTAGAGTAAATTTTTGTGTGGAGAAAGCCACAGAAGCACCATTTTGGTGATCTATCTTGTGCCTGCATTATGTGGATAAACAATTTTGGTTAAAACTCATGTTTGGTTTTCCCCATCGTTGTGCCATTTTCACCAATCCTTACATGTGTCATAGAAAGGGAAGGAAAGACTCCTTATTCCTTTGTTCTCCCCTTGATGGCTGTAAAAGTGATTGTCAGGATTTAATGACAAAACAGAACAGGGATTTATTTTGCTTATTCTTTTTTATCTGACTTCTTCCTTTTTGAATTTTTCAAGTCTTGAAAATGTGTGCATAAAAAGCAATTACATATTAAAAAAACAAGGCAACTTGCTTCAGTTGATCTTAGTGCTATGAATTTAAAAAGACTAGAAGTCTGTTGAGTAAAGCTTGTATTTGGTTGAGAGAATATTTATTCACTGCCCCACTGGTCTCAGGACATAAATTAATAGGAAGCTGTAAGGACCTTGTAATGATTCTCTGCACAGAGTTGAAACCTACTTGTGAAAGAATGTTGGCTCTTGGGCGATGCCCGCAAACACACCTCACAGCAAGCTGATCTGACCTGAACTTGGTCTTCCTGGCAGGCCTGGTGTGTTAAAGAAGGTCTCCTCTGGCCAGCTGTGCCTCAGAAGGGCTGGTGCCCCTTCTCAAAGCAGCATCCAGCATCTTGATTTTTAGTTCTAATGAAGGACTTATTTGCAGCTGTAACATACACTCGGCTTATGATATCAATAGTTCTTTTTTTTTAAGGTGCTGTTTATGCAGCTAAGCTTTGCCTGTAGCCATTTCTCATACTTTAAGCTGCAGCTGCAGGAGAATCATTTGAGCTTACTGAATTCAAGAAGCCAGAGAGAGGAAACATTTAGTGCTAACTACATTTGTTTGGGAACTGGTGTGGGGTTCTTCTGTGAAAGGACCCACCTGGTTCCTTGGTGTAGACAGAACCGTTCAGACTAAGCTGCAATAAACCTGTATGTGTAACTGGTGCAGGCAGAATATTTGCTGGCACTTACTATGTAAGATCTGCTGAGTTGTTTGCTCCAAACTGTGTGCTCTGAGTCTTCTGCCCTCACATTGGTATGTTGCTCCTTGAAAAAAAATTAATAAGGAGTTGTAAGCAAAAATCAGCCAAGGAGCTCTCAGTAGGTAGTGCCAACTGTTACTATCTATTAAAGTCACTGCAGAACTGAAAGGACAAAAGGTTTATGTCGTGTTGTCTTACCATTGCCCTCAAAAAGGGGTATGCAGACTGCATGCTTCCTTAGGGGCACTGACTCTGTACTGGGAAGAAGTTCCTGATGGTGGAAAAAAAGGGAGAGAGCTGTTCTCCTCTTCAGTCTACGTCCTGGGTGAATTGCTCCTATGGAGTGACTGATTCACTAGAAAATTTGTGCGCAGTGGAAAGAGAAGGAAATGTGCTGAGTTCCTTTTCCTCCCTTGTGGTAGCTGTGAACATGCCAGTCAGTTCAGTAGCAAAATAAACAAGCATTTATTCCGCTCACTTTTCTTCAGTCAGTCTTCTTGTCATTTGAATTGTTTTAAGATTTGAGTTGTTTAAGAAGAGAAGGCTCGGGGGGACCTTATCGATACCTGAAGGGAGGGTGCAAAGAGGATGGAGTTAGGTTCTTCTCAGTGGTGCCTATTGGCAGGACAAGAGGCAACCGAGGCAACTGAAACAGGGGAGGTGCCCTTTGAACATCAGGAAACACTTTTTCACTGTGAGGGTGACTGAGCACTGGCACAGGTTGTCCAGGGAGGTTGTGGAGTCTCCACTCTTGGAGATATTCAAAAGCCATCTGAACGCAGTCCTGGGCAGCTGGCTGTAGGTGGCCCTGCTTGAGCAGGAGGTTGGACAGAATGACCTCCAGAGGCGCCTTCCAACCTCAGCCACTCTGTGACTGTGTGACTTGAAATGGCGTCTTTCCTAAGTGAGAGCTTCAATATCAGATGTCAGAAATCTTGTTGATAAGTGGTCTCTGTGTTTTAATAGGTGAAGGCAATGAAATTTTGGTCCTTGTTAGTAAAAGGAATGATAGTTTAGAAGCAGAGCGCATTGTGTACAAAGCAGAAAGACCCTTTCTCTTTGTGTATGAGTGCCTCTGTACAGAGATGGCTCAGTTGTTCTTTGTTTCTACAGACAGCACAGGTACTAGCTCACACCCAGGAGTGAATGACACAGCATCTATATCTTCTGTATTTCTAGTTCTGGTTTGGACAAATAAGTTGCAGTGTCCAAGTGCTCCAGAAGTAGTGAATCAGTGGAAAGAACTGAAGAGGCATAGAGAGAGGGGAAGATGGTGAGGAGCAAGGAAAATAAAAATCCCAGAGGAAAAATACTCCATGACAAATGACAGTATGTAGCAGAAGGTTGATGACAGAGGAGGGTGTTTGTATGAGATTGAACCTAGATACAGGGTGAACTGATGTGAACGGTGTAAGACCTTAGTATCTCAGTCATTTACTAATTTACAGCTGAATCTTCTATGGGGACTGGCAGAGCAAGAGGACCACACAGGAGTTTGGTGAAAGTAAGACAACAGGAGTTAAAAATCACTGTCTGGCACTTGCCTCGGTTCCTTTTACAAATATTTATTTTCACTGTGTAAATAAAGAATAAACAAGGAAGGAAGTATTAAGCTTGAGTCAATAAGTTAAGATCCACGTAGAAAGATCCACTTCACCTGTGCTGTTTCCTGTACATATTATATTGGCTCTGAATATTGCATTTCATCAACAACTTTAGGAAATCACATCTGCTAGATATTTTACTGGTGAATATTTTAAATATCTTCAAAACCTAATGTTCAAGAGGCTTGTAATTTCATTTTTTTAATTACATTTTCTGATTACAGTGTAAAGCAGAAAATATGATTCAGACTATGAAATATGGTTACTTTAAAGAATCAAATATTTTATAGTCAATAGCAGCAAACTGCCCTTTTATACAAGAGCTTGACAATAGAAGTCAATAAGATTTCTTTGGTAATGTTTTCAGCTAAATCAACGGTTATTAATCTTACTGTCATAGCAAAGTAAATGTGACAGCATTGTCAGAATGGGTTCTCTCTTTTAAAGTTTGTTACTTTTCCTCCCTGTCCCCCCCTTTTTTAACAGAACAACCGTTAATAAAAATGGAATTTACCAGTTTGAACAGGCTTCAAAATGTAAGGCAATTCAGGACAACATTTTGTCATCATCTATCAAGAAAAAAAGGTAGGTGTTTGTTCTGCTTTCATTTTTGTTTGTTTTAAACAGAAGTGTAAAAGATTGTCCTCTTTTATATAATTCTCAATGATATGACTGTGGAGCTATCCGACAGGAAACTGAAATTGTTCAACCAATGTTTGCATGCATTTTTTCTTTCACATGAATTAGATTTATTCGAGGTTGGTTTTTTTTTTTTTATTTTCACAATATAAGTCAACAAGATTTCTCCTTGCCAGTTAGCAACATTTTATTCCAAGATATTCATAAAAGGTTGAGCAGAGTCTGTGAGATATAGTTTCATTCTTGAGTGTCTTTTTCCCGATTGGTGAACACTCCTGCTATGAGCAACCTCAGTTAATGGATTCTTTTCAGCATATTCACTAGAGTAAGTATGGAAATGTACTAGTATAAAAACTTGCTAATTAATTACACTTGTTATAATAACTAGTCCAGAAGAAAAAAATAATTCCATTTTAGATACATGGAAAAAACACCTCAAATTAATTTTGGGTTTCAACTTGCTGTTCTGCCTTTTCCTGACATGGAAAAAACCCCTTTGATAGCAGCCCTGCTCAAACTCCTTGCCACTTTCTAAAGTGAAAATGGGAGAAGCAGCTCATTGCTTTTGACATGTAATATTTTGCCTATATGGATGTGCCAGTAAATAAAATGTAAATAAGAAAGGCTTCCCATTAGGACCAAGTTCCATCTTAAAATTAATTATGTGCAATGGTGTCTTTAAAATGGGAAGCTTGTTTTCCCCCTTCCATTTGTAAAAAGAGAAAAGGAATGAGAAACAGAAGTTCTACTAAAAATAATTATGCGCCTTTCCTCATTCAAAGAACTGGAGAAGTCAAATTTTTCCTTAACACAGAAAAAACATTAAATTATGATTTTAAAACTTCTCCTGTCTTTTCTGCCCCCCTCCTCACTTTTTCATTGCATTTTAAGATCTTTCACCTGTTTTTAAGTCACCATATTCCCAGCACTCTTTTCAGCGAGACCTGAAAGAGAGGCTGGCAAACAGAAGTCAAAGAATACAGTTGGCTAAAAAATGAGTGATTAACAGCAAGAGAAGGACAACCAGTCACTGTATGGTCTCCAAAATCTAGTTATAGCAATATAAATGCTGTTATTTATCTTATATGTTAGGAAGTTGTAGAGGCTGCAGCAATGCAGATGTGCTCTTCATATCTAGAACATTTTGGAGCTGAGATTGTAGGAGAAACTTTACGAAGTGTCAGACCTTTATTCTGTGGGTAAAGAGAAAGGAGCTGTACCAATAGGAAGAAATTTTTCACTTTGAGGGTGGTGAGGCACTGGCATAGGTTGCCCAGAGAAGTTGTGGATGCCCCATCCCTTGGAGATGTTTAAAGCCAGGCTGGATGGGGCTTTGAGTAACCTGGTCTAGTGGGAGGTGTCCCTGCCTATGGCAGTGGGGTTGGAACTCAATGATCTTCAAGGTCCCTTCCAACCTAAACCATTCTATGATTCTATGATTTAACAAGGCAGAAGATGAATTGGGTGGGTAGGAAGAGAAACTGATGCTTGGAGCAAAGGAGCAGGGGATTGCTTGTGCCATGAATATTGCAATTCATTGCCCTTCACTGAGGGGAGCTGCAGGGATCTTTGTTGCTTTTTCAAGACATGGTATATAAATGCTTTATATTGCAGTTCTAGACTTTCAGGGACATTCTGGACACTCTTGCCTCTTAAGTTGGCAGAAGGGGAAAAAAATTGCTAGTTTAAAGCTTGTCAAATGATTTGATAGTAAAAAATGCTATGTAAGTGGGAAGTTATTATAACAGGTATGTGCTGGTGGTGGTAAAGAGCCTGAAATGCTGAGTTTTGCTGGCAGTTTTCCGTTTTTATTGTAGAGCAAGCCCTGTGCACACTTTCCAGAGGGCTTTAAAAACTGATAGTTGTTTTGGTAGTATTGAAGTGTCCAAAGGCAAAATGGATCCTCCTTTTCTTTTGCATTTTCTCCAGTTGTTTTTCTTTCTTGAACATAAGCTGCCAAGTAGGAATGTCTCCTTTTTTTACTCCTGCTGCTCAATTTTCCTTCTAATTCAAGTAGGGTGTTTTTTGTTTTGGTTTTTTTTTTTTGAAGTAGGTGTTTAGTTTTAGCAAGTAACCAGTAGGGCTGCACCTGTCTCTCTGTTCTGACATTTTACCTGTTGTCTCCCTACTATCTCAACGCTTCTGTCCTTGCTGTTGTCCTTTAGATATCTGCCAAAAATTAGAAGACGCTTATACTTTGTCAGTGCCTCAACTGTGCATAATAATTCCACCTTAGCCACTGCAGTTAACGTAGAAGGTCACTGCGTATCTAACAAGTACTATAGGCAAAAAAACCTCTTCCAGGTGTTATTTGTCAGCAAGGCTCATACAGTATAAGTGAGTTTCCTACAATACTAAGTTGTTATAATGGTCGTGGTGCAGGTGGCAGACAAAACCAGGACAAAATGTGTTTCATTCACTCTTCTCAGCACTGTAATTATTGTCTTGTCCACATATTTTTACAGTTCAATTTAGCTGGGCTTTTTTATCTTAATAATGAAACCCTTTTGGCAGCAGTGAATATGTGCTGTAAGCTCCTGGGTGCCAGTGGAAATATATGTATTGTCCCAGCTCTTTTAAACAGAACAGTTGAGAAGAGGACTGTCTGGGTTACAGCAGAGCCATGAAATGATACCCTGATGGCCTTCTGGACCGATTCCATTGCAGGAGTGAGTCCCCAAGGCTCCTTTAAAGCAGGAAATGCTAAAATAGGCTTTCTGAGAGGAAAACAAAGCTTTCTGGGCTATAAACCCAGCTGCAGCAAATCCCAGAGTGTCACTTAGAGTATTTTAAAAAATTTAATCTATGGGAATATTTTCTGTGTTCAAGTAGAGTTCATTTCATGGAAGCCTTATATTGGCGTGAGCAGATGTGGCAGCCGGTTTGCGGAGCTGTCTCTGTCGTGAGCTCCTGTGCCCCAGGACATGCTGCTGTGTTGTCTCTGTCGCTTGCAGCGCTGGCCAGCACCAGCAAGGATGAGTTCTGACAGTCTGTAGCATCTTTGTAAGTCACAAGAGGAGCAAAACTGAATGCATAGAGCGAGCAGAGGTGGTGTTCTGCCTTATAAAGAGCTATAAGTGGTGCTTTTCTGGGTGAGCTTAGGCACCTCCGAGCAAGAGTGATTCCATCCAGTAGACAACAGTGGAAAGGCAGCTGTGTTCTTGGATTGTAATTGGTGGTTTTACCCTAGGTGCAGCTTCTGTTACATGTATGAGAAGGTCCTTACAGTTTCTAACAGTGAATGCCTGCATGTCTCACGAGCCCTCAGAACTAGCATTATGGACGATGCTTTGATTTTTCTTCTTACTGTATATTTCCCTGTAACTTGCTAATAAGTTGTCAGTCCATGCGATTTCTTTCCGAGCTGATGGTAATTTTTCTTTTCATTTCTGACTCTGATCTTCATCTTATCAATGTCTTTAGGCTAGAATTTGCCTTTTCTATATTTTTTTTCTCCTAGATAATGATAGCCTAAGTAACTCTTCATGCTCTGTTATCCTATTAATTCTTGGAATTTTTCCATAAGTCCCAGCATCTAAGAGTTATTTATTGTTTAGCCTTAAGGAATAAAACTAGATGAGTGACTGAACATCAGCATAGGCTATTTTGGTCCTGTGCTTGTATCCCATCCTGCCCCCACATGCGCTCCCTGTTCTGGTGCTGACACTTGTCTGACCCCACAGTGAGCCAATTTAGGTAGCAGCTTCAGCAAGAAAGTAGTTCCATTTTCTCTGGCTGCAGTTCCAAGGCTGCTAATACAACATACCAGCAGGCAGCTGCCAAAATAGGAAGGTCTTGTTCCTAGTTTCTCCCCTCCCATCACTTCTTGTTTATACTGGCTGTGGTGTTCAATGGAATCTTTCCTGAAGAAAATGTATATGCATATTCTTTTCTTTCTGGTTTATTTTTTTTTTTGCCATGGTAGTGAGTTAAAGTGGCCTATGAAGGCATTTGACAAGTGCAAAAGCTGGCAAAGCCAAAACGGAGGTGGAGTCAAGTAAGTACCAGCAGTGGCTCAAGGGAGAGAATGGATTTGGAGTTGGACGGAAAAGAGGAGGAATGTACTGCACCAGGTCAGATCAGCTACAGCAGCAATGAACCTAGTTTTGCTCTTTTCCTGCTTTTGCTCATTCATTCCTGCTCTCTTGAGTTGTGCAAGAGCTCAGTAAAATCAGTTTAGTGACAATCATCTAGCTCCTTTAAGAGTTTGCTAAGTTTGGAGAGTGAAAATTGTACCTGTTGTCACAGGTGCAAACTTGAGCCAAAGACCAATTCTAACGCAGAATTCCTCTAATAAGTTTCATTTCTTTTTCCATGTGGAAATGGGACAGGATTTTACTCAGGTGTAGATAAACAAGTTAACTTTAGCAGTTGCAGTACTTTTATGAGGCAGACAAAAAAAGGGATCCGTTTTTTCAAATGCTTACCATAAGGCTGTGGTACTAAAAGCATGCTGAACACAGAGAGAGCAGGAAGCTTTCAGGTTGTTCACGTCTGCTTTTGCAATCACCACAGCCTTTTTTATATTCCTTTTTCAATTCTCATGCTCCATTTAAAAACAAGTGAGTTTTTTGCCATCCCAACTCTTGTAAAACTGTTAAAAGTACACACTTCTAAATTCCAGCTTAAATAAACTCATGATCATTTGGTTTTGGGCAATTTTTGCTAAAATAATATGAGGTATCGTCTTTTCTAGAGACATAAGTCCCATAGAATTTGTAATCGTGGCATCCGTATCATCTCTTCTTCCCATTCCCCCAGTCCTTCTTGTAAGTCAGAGTTATTGTTTTAAAGAATATTTATTCGGATCCAAGAACAAATGGGAGAAGTATTAACATTGAACCTATAGGGGAAGAAGTGTCTCCATTCTTTTGACTTACATGTACTGAAGTATTGTACATACGGACAAATTTAAATCTGTTGAAAGGGTTTAAAAGGAGCAGAAAGCTCTTTGATTACATGTACTACCAATGTAACCAAAGTGCTGGTTGATGTAAAACGACAGATTGTTTTATTTAACAGATAATCTGAAGGAAAACTTACATCTGTAAATATTGATCTATGGTCTTAGATGATTGAATTGAGCTTTGGGGACTCTATAAGGTAAATGAAAGAAAAGGCATAAGAAGTGTGATGTTTCATCTTGGCTTGCAAGAGCCACATTTCAAAACATTTTTGAAGTTTAAAGCACCAAATACAAGAAAGCGATTTTTTTTTTTTTTATTATTTATGACCTTTGCACTTGAGATGATTTCTAGTAACTTCAAGATATTTAAGGTCAAATATTTAAGTTTGAAACCAGTGTACTTTTGAAAGTTTCTGAAAAGAAAAGTTCATTAGGACATCACTATTAAGAAGCAATGTTTAATAGGTCATGCTAATTAAATGAGGATAGTACTGTTACAAATTACAAAAATAAAATAGGTCACGGAGTTCTGAAAGCAATCTATTATATATGCATCATTCACATTATTATTAATACATGCATCATTTGAATGTTTTAGAGACTGTTTCTAAATATACATACGTATATATTCTAGTGTTTGATGTTGTTGCCTTTTTTAGATGTTCAGAAGATTATTATCTTCACATAGTCACAAAACTGCAGAACTGCACCTGGACAAGGAGACCAGAAGAATCTACAAAATTCAGGTAATTTTCATTGTCTCATTTAGAAAAATTGTTTACCCTAGATTCATCTAACAAGCCATAAATTTAAATCTCCCCTTTTGAAAAGGTAATTTTGTATTGCTTTTAGACTACATTCATAGCTATACATTTCTATTAATCTTTTGATGCTGGGGCTCGTTGGTTATTTGAATTGAACTGTGCAAACTGAATACAATAAAAGAACTACACAAATGAAGTAATTTTACCTGTCTCCACTGTAAAGAATAGTTAACTAACTTAAGTAGAATAGATTAAAATATTCCTGACATACAACCTACAGTATTAAAAAAAAATCAATAATGTGATTTTGTCCGTCTGAACTGGCACTCTCGTAAAAGGCTGTGCAATGAAGCAGTGTATTTTTTACCTGAAGACTATTGCTTCTATTAAAGAAGTGCCCAAGGCACTCATTAGATTTGACGCTGCATGTCATGGCCCTTGAGCATGTAAGCACGTGATTACATCTGTCCTTGTTCGGGATGGCACATAAGTACATGCTCAGTAGGGACAGTGATCCCTGAAAAGCTTCCACTCTCATTTGGAAAAGCATCATGCTGGGTTTAGAGAACGGCTTCACTGTGCCAACCCTATTTTCTCCAGGGGGAGAGGCTCTCTTGAATTACATTATTACATGGATCAGAATTAAAGATTCTGTCATGATCATTAAAAATAAATAAACTGACCTACCTTCCAACTCTTTTGAGTTAACTACCATTGAAAACTTAACATCCACATGCTCAGCATGATAACCTTGGAAGAAGTAGTTTGGGGCGGGGTGGTGCTTTCTGTGCAACATTAATTGCTGTGGTTGCTGTGTATCATAACTGACTAATGGTGTTTCCCAAAGCTGAGGTAGGAGAATATACAGAGATAAGGTTTAAGGAACTTTCAATTAACTTGGGCAGGTTTTAGCTGTGCACAGAGATACCAGACCATGATAAGGAGCTGTTCTCTTTCAGAACAGGCAGGTGTCTTGTACAGTTGACAAGAGGTGAAATTACTCTCATCTGCACTTCACCCTGCTACATATAGTGGTTTTGTTTTCTAATCTTTTTTAACTCATCTTCCTTCTGAATGGACCACTACCTGGAAATTTGCCACTTCTGCTATGCCAGGTGTGCGAGTCAGTGGCAGAGTAACCACTCCTTGTTCCAGCTTGACTTCTTAATTTATTGCTTCTGCATTCTCCCTTCCACTGGGCCCACTTCTGCGTCTTCAAACATGACACCCTCTATCTAAACTGTCATACAACGGTGGGACAGTTAGACTTTAAGTACAAGTTGCTTACTGTTCCTCTTGCTGTCTTTGCCTTCCAGCAAGGAGTGTGGGTTATAAGTAGTCAAGGTGGGTTATGCAATGGATGATCAGACTGGAAATGGTTGGACCTGATGATCTTAAAGGTCCCTTCCAACCTCAGTGATTCTATGATTCTCTGAAATAATCAAAAGTGAAAACTGTGGGGTGCCTTAGGCCACTTAGAAAATGTGGACTGTACAGACATTGAGGTGAACTTGGTAGCTTTAACTTAGCTTAAATACCAAGCGGAAAAAAGTCTTTTGAAACCCATGGTTCAGCACTGGCTGGACAAACCCTTATTACTTAATTTACATTCAAGGGCTGTGCTGTTATGGATTCATTGCTTTTTAACATCCAAACTAGTGAGAGTATTAGCTAGTTCATATGTATACAACCCATGCTGCAATTCTAATGACAGTACTGCACATTCTTCTGTCCCTATGAAATTTGTTCTGCTTTGATATCATCGAAAAATCCCATTGATATGACCAAGGACTGGTACTTTTGTTTAGGGTGTTGTGGATGATTATTTTACAAAAGGTGTGTGCTTTTGCGTAAGTCTTTTCTTTCTTTTTCCATTCAGTCAAACTGCTCTTCCCTCTGTGGTTTTCTGGAAACAGGATATTAAAATTTTGCAGTTTTCCTTGCTCCCAGACCATACTGGAGACTTTCAAGGCTCTTAGCAGTTGGTCAATAGAGGCTTTAAAAAAAAAAAAGATTAAAAAAAAGAAAAAAACAAATTCAGTATAAAATTTACTGACTAAATCTCTATACATTCCATGCTTACAGCACTCCCAAACTGATTTATCAGACCTAAGCGCAAAAGCCTGGAACTAGCTTTGCAAGGACACTCTAGCTGAGAAATGATGCATTGACAGAGCTCTATGGGGAACAAAGCTGCTAGAAATGCGGTGAAATAAATGAATTAATAATCCCTTGGCAGTGCATCTCTTCCTTTTTCTAACTTTGCCTAGTGTCAGTAATGCATAATAACTGTGTAATACAAATATTACTCAGTTCTAAAAATCTCATTAAGTAGGTAGATAAACTCACCCATTTTGCAGAAGAGGAAATTAATCTCATAGGGGCTGTGCAGAAGGAATCGGGTAATACAGCTAGCCACCTGTGGGAGGAGAGCTTGAAGCTGCCTGGGTCGTGTTATTCACCTGCCAGTGCCACCAGAAGTCTGCCTGCTGACGAGACTGCAGAGAAGCTGCTTGACTTCTTTCCCTGTTTGCCCATCTGTTAAATGGAGTGAACACTTAAACGCTTCTCGGGCGTGGTGTCAGTTGTATGACATCTCTGTATTATCCTGAAGTTCTGAAGAACGGGCATGCATATTTATAAGGGATTTGATGTCTTATGCTTTGGGGCATAAGCTAACCTCTAATTAAAAAGGTTCAAAAAGCAGCTTCCCGCGGGTAGTGAATTTCTCAAAGAAGCTTTCTTGTGTTTTCCTTTGCAGCTTTTGCTGTTGGCTACCATCATGCTGGTAGTGGAGTGAATGAATATGTGGTCTGAGCCAGTAACTCTTATGTTCCTAGAAGACAGCAGTATGTGCCAATGAGTACACATCAGTTCTCTTTGTAAGCCGCACTCCCAGCAGATCCAGGACAAATAAAAGAATTTGAATTAGAAGTGCAGTGCAGGAAAGAAATACTTGCCTTTGTATTTGGCAAAAGGGTTACAGCTGACAGCCATGTGTGGCACAAACCACAGTGTTTTTGCCAACCCATTGTACAAAAAGCAGAGTGCAGGATTCCAGGTTGACCGTCTACTACCTAGCTCAGTTTTGCCATGCCGCTGTGCAAACTGTGTCCATTTGTTGTCAAAGAGCTGCACACTCACATGCACTTGGCTAGATTGCTGTCTGGCAGTGGTCAGTGATTCTTGACAGCAACGTGATGTTTACCCATGCGTTTCTCAAAATCAAGAAGAATCATGAGGCAAGTACAAGCCATGATTTTCTCTTCAATACCTTCCATATCCACAGTCACTCTTCTCTGGTTGATTTTTGTCCAGCCTCTGTTGCGGAACCAGTTTCCTGGCCCTTCTTCACATCAGCACTGCCAGATTTAGGCTGCCCTCAGAGGAGCAAGTGCAAGCACTTGATTCATTGCTCTTGCAATCTAGTTAAGATTTATTGTGCCCCACATTCGTGTCAGCCATTGCTAAAGAGGTTTTATCTAACGTCACAATAGATGCTAGCAAAGGTGATGCACCTACACCAGAAGTGGTGTAAATGACATCCTACTAACAGTGATTCAGGGAGAGTCTTCTCCAACAGTTACAGCTACTGACATATAGAGAACTACTTAAAGCATTCTTTATTCAGACCTTTCCTTTACAAAATTCAGCTGTGCTTATCTTTTTTTATTTCTCTTGTTCTTTATGGCTCTACAGGCATCTAGCATCTCCACATTATCTCTTTGTTTCTAAGTCCACCTGAATTCTTCCTCCCTTTTCAGATTTACAGCAGTTGTAACTTGTTTTAGATGAAACAAGTCCTCAGATTTCTTGGTTATAAGAGAGGATTGGTACAAACTTGGAAAGGGAGGGGAAATAATCTTGCAGCTGCCTGGAAGCATCATTCTTAAAGCTCAAAAATAAAGCTGTGCTGGGTAGCTTCCTCTGCAAAGGCTCTTCTAGCTACAGTCAGTAGAGTCTCAGGTTCCCTAGGTAACGTGAATATTAATTATTATATTAGTATTCTTCAAAGGTTTTCCACTTAAAAGAAATGTTTCATTAGTGCAACAAATTACAGAGCCCAATTGGGTGCAAGCTGTAATTGTTTTTCACACCTCCACATCTCTTTGCTTTATAGACTTTTAAGCTTGATTTATTCTCATCTGGGCTATACATGCATGGTGGCAAATAATCTGCAGGTTTTCCAAATAGTTGCAACTCCTGTTTTTGGTGGAAGCTATCAAATAGCTAAAGCAGCACTCAAAATGATAAGGGGGAAGGAGGACGGGGAGGATATGGAGAAAGGCTGAGCAGATGCTGTCTTTCAGAGAAGCCTCTGGGCGTTGCATTTCTGGGCTATCTCGCTGAGCTTGGAGCCTGGCAAAGCGATGCAACAGTTCTTCGGGAGTGGTAGTATACTAGAATAGCCCTGTGTGAGCTGTGGGTACTGGGCCCCCTACCTATGGAAATACTGTTCCTGACAAACCTTATTTGCATCTGATAATGAAGGGAGAAGGAAATCCCTAGGTGTAAAATACAGTTTGAAACCCCCTGATGTTACACCGCAAATTAGCTGGCATGCTGCTCCACTCCACCAAAATATTTTTAACTTTTTTAAAAAGAAAGCAATACTACTTTAAAAAAACAGAACCCTGGATCTGGAATAGAATAGTTAAAAGATTAACCCATTTTCCTAGTCCTGTAATTTCCTCTTCTGCTTTTTATTCCACTCAACCTCTGTTACCCTTTTCCCACTTTAATCTCTTCTGAAAAGTGTGTTAAACGTTCCTGCAGATCATAAAATCCCTCTCCTTCTTGAAGACATTAATTTGTAGTGTGCTACACTCTAATATAAATAACAGTATTGCTTAACACATCTGTGTATCGCGATGATCCACAGTTGAAACACAAATAAAATACCCTGCAAGGTCAATTTATGCTTACATAAGCTCACACCACCACATAATCAATAGCTTTCCTAGCACTAAACAGATCAATAATTCCACTGTACCCTCTGAAATTTTCCATTCTAGTATACAAAAAGATATGCAGAACTCTGAGATTACAGTGTTATTTAAAAGTACATTTGCTGCATAGGTTTAATAGTTAACATGTAAAACCAAGAGTATATATTCAGAGACATATTTCTATTTCAGAAGAGAAAAAGGCTGGGTGGAGAGGTAGTAATTGGTGACTGGTTGGAGAACTGGTTGAATCTTTCAGTGGCTCTACAGACTATATACTTACCTAAAGGTTGGAGGATTCCTATAAGGGGAACCTAATTTTTGATCAGACTGAGTTAATTATGTCTTCATGGCAGACTCTTTAAATAGTCTTTGGTTTGAAAATTTTATTACACTTTTTACATATTCAGCCTTAATTTCAGATTCAACCCTGTTGGCTTTCATTGTCCTAGACATTTATGATGTTATTTCATTTATAGACAGTTCAGGAGCTGTCATTGTAACATTCCCCTTCAACGTGTTCTGTTTCAGATATCAGATTTAACCACTCTTTTCTAAAAGATTGGAATATGTTATAATATACCTCATTGCACTTTGATGCTGTTGACTTGGATTGACAAGAGCCTGCAGAAACTCATATCGTCTAGAGCCCCTAGTGCAGTACAGTAAGATAATTGCTTGCTCATTATAAAATATTGCAGCAGTGGACATAGATAAAAGGGAGTTTGTAGCTGCACCCTTGACATTTTGCTGTTATATAGTTGAATTTTTTGTGGGTTCTTCTCTGTACTGTCATGGCAGTCTCTTCAATATGAAACCTCAAAGACTTTGTTGTCTTCAATGGTACAGTACAATAGCTCACATGAACGAATGATTGCAAATACCCAAGCTAGGTGAACAAGCTATTAGGCAAGCATAGACTTTTTCTAGTTATTAGTAGTCCACAGACTTTTGTCGCTTGGAATACTTTGCCCTTTATTTGAATGGTACTACAAACTGTGCTGTGAAATACACTTGGCATCAGGCTTACAGGAGCTACAGCTTTAAATATTTGCTAGTCTTACTTTGTGTTTGGTTATCTCTTTTATGTGGTGTTTATGTGTGTTGTGTAACTGAAGATCCACAAAGAGATATGTCTGTGTAAGTATTGCTGGTGTGGATTGATATGATATTCCTTTTGCAAGCAAACATTTGCTTGTACAGATGTTTGTAAAAGGTGACTTAGAATCAAATGGACTTAGATCGTTACTGAAAGGAGTTTGGCCAGATATCTATTAAAAATCTGCAGTTGTTGAAATTCTGCGCCTTGCCTAGGCAACCTGTTTCAGTGTGCTTCCTAATACTAAACTTAAGCTTTCTTTAGGGCAAGTTAAGATGATTTTCCTTGCCCTCCCCACCGTGGCCTTTAGAGAACAGTTGAGCATCTACTGTTTAGAACAATGTTTTGTATGTTTTGATACTTCTGCAGTGTCCATCCCCATCCACTTTTCCACTCCTCCCAACTCAGTTTAGTCCAATGTATGAGAGTGAAGTATTTCACACTGTCCTCAGCAATGAAGAATGCTCTCTGGCCCCAGGTCTACAGGCACTGGTGTCACACTGAAGTGTAGTCTACACAAAATAAATACAATTAAATTCACACAGTTTTGTCAGATACTGCAGGCTCATGTCCCCCTGGAGCTACTGCAACCCCTTGGGGTTCACAGTTAACTGTGTTGGCCCTGTGGTCCAGCTCTAGGCTGGAGCAGACAATTCCAGTGGCATACTCTCTTTCCTGTGTCGCAAAGTACGAGGCTATGTAAAGTTTTGGTACAGAAGCAAGTCCCTTTTCATACTAGATATTAGGTATCAGATATTCAGCCATATCCAGGAAAGCGGGGTTCCATCACATATAACGGTTACTTGGGAAGACAAACGCCATAACTCTGAATGTCCCCCCTCATCCTTCTTCTCCCCCCAGCTTTATTTACTGAGCGTAACATCATATGGTGTGGAATATCCTTTTGGTCAGTTGGGGTCAGCTGTCCCAGCTGCGTCTCTTCCCAACTTTTTGTTCGCTCCCAGCCTTCTCATTGGTGGGGTGGTGTGAGGAGCAGAAAGGTCTTTGACTGCTTAGCAACAACCAAACCCATCAGTGTTTTACCAATACTGTTTTCATCCCAAATCGAAAGCCTAGTGCTGTACCAGCTGGTAGTAACAAAGTCAACTCTGTCCCAGCTGAAACCACAACACTTGGGTACTTTCATTCCAGCTTCATTCACTCTGGACTTCTAATGCTGTGACTTGATCATGAAAACACATTGTTCTAGGGCAAACCCCAAGTCTAGCAGCTCTGTTAACAACTGGAACTTAAACCTGCTTACCATAAGCTACATCCATGGTCTTACACATATCTGAGGTAGATGCTCAGCAACAGAGCTGCCCCCGTATATCAGCATTTTCTCCTGGTCACAACAGACAACGTGGATTACATTCTACCCTTCCGAAGAAAATGCGGAGTTTGGCTTTAAAGTAGTACTGTTTGGTGCTGTTAAGATTCTGACCCTTGTCTCTTATCCCGCCAACTGGTTAGGAACTTCTTTGGTAGGTTTTAACAATTTCTCTCTCCTCAGGTGGCATGATACACGAGTTAAAGTGTTGTCTTGGCTTTGCAACACCTTAGATATAGCTCTTGTTAAAAGAGTTGGCTTGCATGATACATGTCATAATCTTAAAAAGTACATGCTCTTTAGGGTGTCATTACCTCATGACAGAGACCACATATGACATTAATACTATGATTACGATTGCAGTAATAAATTGCTTGAAATGCCCGGTCTCTACCCCTTCCTCATTGTTTGCTGTCAGTTGTAGAGATACCATGTGTCACAGCTTGTACAAAATCCTATATGAACAGATCACTGAAGATGTTGTCAGTGGGTATTGCTGTGTGCAGGTTACATGCGTTCCTGCTGGAGCTCTGTACATGGGTGCTTGGACATGGTGGGATTCTGTGTCATGATTTGATCTAAGAGGTTTCTGTTATTACCTCCAAATTTTTAGCACATATGCTCTTAGGTAACATAAGAATATATATCATTAGTTAATATGTATTCTCTTGTTCTCACTGTGTTTCTGAACTAGACTGACTCTGTTTTACTTCCTCAGTGGATACATATTACTAATTTAAACCATTACTTTCTTATTAATTCTGATACCCGTTTTTCTTCCAGGCTGTTTCTGGTTTTATTGAAACTCTCGTTCTTGTGGAATGAGTAATAAAAAGCAAAACCACGTCACCTGTATTAATGAATATTACCTATTATCAGTTTTTTTTTTTCAGGTTCTGGTAGCCATCGCACACAAAACAGCTGTTTTACTAAAGCTGGGCAAGAATATTCTGGCATTATTCCTTCTCCTCTGAACATCCCATGGTTGACACAGATAATATTTAGGCCTGCTTCATTTAGCTTTAAGAAAAATATTCAAGGAAATCAAAATTACGGTTTCTGGTTTTTTTCTATTCCTCATCTCCATGTGATTTCCAGGGAGCAGTGAGGGACAGCTGCTCCCTAGGGGACAGGGAGTGGGATCCCAGCACAATAACCTGGCCAGCAGAGCAGGGACCCGCAGCTGGGACTGTCCCACCCCCAGCTGGGAGTGGGGCAGCCCTAGCCCTGGGCATGGGCACCTCCTTGGGGATGGGCACAACTGTCCCTTCCTGGGGCAGGGACTGATGGCTTTGTGGGGCTGAAATGAGGTCCTGGGCCATGGATAGGATGGGGTGGCCCCAGGGGGCTGGGCAGGGGTAGTGAGGCTTGCTTTTGCCCTCAGGGGCGTGACAGTGATATCTGAATCCTCTTATTACTGCAGTACAGTTTAAGGTTATAGGAAAAGGTGTACAAGAAAGAAAAGCAAGTGGACTCTAATCAAGAGTGGTTCAGTATCATCCAGTGCTCCTAGACTTATTCATTTGACTCTCCTGCCTCATTGCTTCATATGTGTTTTTCCATATGTTTAAAATAGGACACCATATGCCCAGAGCAATTTTTTTCATGATGTGTGCACCTCCTGGCCCACAAGAGCATAGTCTCAGTTCCATCCCACCCTTGTACCTAGTGGTTTTCATTGCCCGCAGACTCCCCCTGCCCCTTAAGGCTTTGAGCAAGGCAGTGGGAATCATTGTGTTCAGGGAGTGGAGCTGAATATAGGCTGTGGAAATCAGAACCCTACTGTTTCCTTCCTCAGGAGCGATATTTCCTGTTAACATTTCTTGGTAACTTTCCTAGTATGATCGTTTCAGATATGTGCTGTTCCAGCACTCAGTCATTCCTAGTGTTCCTCACAAATCTGGAAAATTTGTCTTTGAAGAGTTTCAGAGCTCAGTATTCAAAACAGGTTAATATATACCATGGGCCATCTGACAATTGAAATGGTACTCTTTCCTTTAGTGTTTTATGTATGAACCTTCTCCCTGCCCTCCCATTTTGACCATTATTTCCAGACAAGCAAGATTAGAAGTTATCTCTGACCTGTTCACTCTCTTCCCTGTCTTCCAGGAAACATAATCCTTGGGTTCTTTCACATGCTAGACTATGCCTCATCTCCATCAGAAATAAAATTATATTCTTATTTGGATATTTGCTCTGTGTACATTGTTGATAAATCAAATTAAGCAACTTCTCTTACCTGTTAAAGTCAGCATACTTTCAGCCAGAATTTGGCCTGTATTGTTTAACTAGTTCCAATGGTTTAGTTTACCATTCTCACTGAAAAAGTATGAAATAGTACTTTTCTATTCCTCTGGCTCTACCTGTAAATATATTTATTTTTTTTCTTCTCAATTAACCTTCAGTATTAGGACAGGAATTATTATCTTTCCCCTGTTGTGTTACATCTTCAAAATTCGAAGCAATTCTGTTATTGATTAATTTTATTCTCTAAATGGTTAGTAGTTCTCTTAGTATCTCACCTAATGAGATAGCTATATCCTACCAATTGATAGATAATGGCTGGCCATGAATATTTCAGCCTTACAGTCTGAAAATTGGATCCAGTGACAGCAGAGAGAACATCGTTTCCTAAACCAAAATGAATTACAGCGTTTCGGGTCTGATGGGGCTTTTCATTGCATTTCACTGTTAATAATATAGGATGTTTACACAGATAATATTCCTGTAAGTTTGCAGGTAACAGGAATTGTAAGATGGGTGATAGCCTTCACTCCTACATAAAGTTTGAGTGAATTTCTTGCACTCGTATTTAAGGACTTCTACTGGGTATTTTGGGGAGCAGCTTGGCTATCTGTCTCTACCACAAAGGTATCAATCTTCTTTATCTGCAAGTTGTAATGTAATTTATTTAACATCTGTGCTATTGTGCACAAGAAGACTGTGCTGAACAGTTGCAGAAATGAATTATTAATTAATTGGCTTGCAACCGTCTAGCTGTTTGTGAAGTACTATAGCCAGTACTTCCCATCACCATTCCTTTCATCGCCTTGGTTCGTTCATTCTTCAGCCTTCTAGTTTCTTACAGTCACTCATTCTGTGTTCATTGAAATCACATTGTTAATTCTTTGGGGCCTGATCTCTCAGTGTTTCTATAATAACCTTAGCAATTAATAATAAGGAGAAGGTAGTTTACAACTTTCTCTGGGTGCAAAAGGGAGACCAAGAGAGAAAAACGGGATAAGAAAAGCAGTTCTTGGTCTGATTGGTTTCTGAACATTTACTGTGAAAATAGACTCGCTCTGCAAAGCAAGGCAAAGGAAATGACATCATAAGGGCTTCATATAGCCTTTTGTTGCTTAGTTAATTAGAACTGATTTTCATTCAACTAGTTCTCTGCCACCGCTCTCCTACTTATTTGCCTATCTTTGAGCAGGTTTTGTTTGGGTTTTTTGCAGGTCAGAATTAGCTTCCTGCTGTGATGCAGTTCACAATTTTATTGCTTCTCAAAACAACACCCCACTGGGAAGTAACATGAGTTACGAAGTGGACAGTAAAAAGACCATCCTCATTACAGAGGACATTTTTAAGATGTTGCCTGTGGTAAGAACTGTATCTTTACCAGTTATTATAATTGCAGTATCATACATATTTTGGGTTGGTAATAGAGCCGCTTTGTTTGATTGCTGTGGAAGAGACCCTTCACCCCCTGTATGCACTTCTTCATTCACCTTGTAAGACCTTTTTTTTCACCTTCCTCTGCATTAGTGGAGGCATGGACAGGGTATCATAGATCAGATTGTAGGTGGAGTTGCTACAGAACACAGCTTGCAGCCTGGCTTGGCAGCCAGCTGAATTCAGGAGTGACTCCTCTGAGAACGTTTGCCTTGCTTTTCTCATTCCCATTTTCAAAGGCATTTCAGTCTGGAACTACATTTCATGTTCTTTGTATTCCCATGCCATTTCCCATGCAGGCTAGGGCATATAACTAACTTATGAAAGCTATCTTGGTGGTAAACCTGATATGGAATGGCATGGCAATAGAATAGGATTGAATAATTTCAGTTGGAAGGGACCTGCAATGATCATCTAGTCCAACTGCCTGACCAATTCAGGACTGACCAAAAATTAAAGCATGTTGTTAAGGCCATTGTCTAAATGCATCTTAGACACTGACAGGCTTGGGGCATCAACCAGCTCTCTAGGAAGCCTGTTCCAGTGGTTGACCACCCTCTTAGTGAAGAAATGCTTCCTAATGTTCAGTCTAAACCTCCCCTGGTGCAGCTTTGGACCATTCCCATGCATCCTATCACTGGATACTAAGGAGAAGAGCTCAGCACCCTCCTCTCCACTTCCCCTCTTCAGGAAGCTGTAGAGAACAACGAGGTCACCCCTCAGCCTCCTTTTGTCCAAACTAGACAAGCCCAAATTCCTTAGCTGCTCCTCAGGACATTCCTCCCAGCCCTTTCACCAGCTTTGTTGCCCACTGGGGTGGGGTCTTTGCAGCTAGAGACAGGCTGAGCAAAGGAATCAGACTTTGTAGCTCAGGAGGCATATAAGCTCTGGAGACCAAACAAAGAGGGACACAGAGATGTACTTAATTTCTTGGAAGTAAGAGCACACAGGAGCCCTCTTACCCATCTTTGGCATTCTTGATTTGTGATCCCAGCTACCATGAGTCTAGTCCTTTCTAATGCTGCTGTGAATCACTAAAAACTTCATTGCAAGAGAGGTTACAGTGGTTTCAAATTAAAACTTAACTGAAAGAAAAAAGTAGTATGTTTTATGTGCGTATATACTTTCTAAGCTCACCAGAGATGTATGACCTTTGTGTTCTCCTACTGTCTTCTCAGTATTGAACAAAATATTTGAACACGTTGTTTTGTAATATATTGCCAGGCAACATGATGTCTGCCACTTTCCCCACACTTTTTGCCTTGTTCATAGCAGTGTCCCTTCCTGCTTCTCTTTGGGCAAGCTGATGAGAGAAGGAGGAAGAATAACGCTTCGTGTAAGGAAGTTTTGACTCAATTTTACAAGTGGGTTCAGTTTCTGCAGTCAAAGTAGCCCAGCTGTTGGCCTCTTTGTTGAATGTCAGTGCTCCCACAGCAGGAGAGGCTGAATGAGATGTATGAGATATTTCTGAGACCCTGGGGTAACAGCCAACTATATTAGTGACACCTGAAATAGCCAACAATTTACATTAATTTGCTAGGTTGTGATCTGTGCGGGTTCACAAGTGGATGCACTTAGCTCCCATTCAGGTTCCCCAGTGCAAGACAGCAACCTCTAACAAGAAGAGTCGAGAGGGTGAACAGCCAGAAACTGTAACCTCTTCAGGTAGCCCTCACATTCACTGTGAGTTAAGCCAGAGCACATGATTATTCTTTACGACATCTTCAGGTTCCCCTAAATTCATTATTTTACATCAAATGTAATTGTGTGATGACAAAGTAAAGAGCATATACAAAGTTACCTCCTATTAGCTGACAAAGTCGATGACTATATGACAAACCCCAGTCTGTTACAGTGCAAAGGAAAATGGGTAAATTTAAACTGTCTTCAGTACAAGTTATTTCCTTAGCTTGCCAAGGATTCAGTCCACTACTAGATAATTTTTGTGTTTAGTGTATTTAGAAGATACTCATCCAGTTTTAACAATCCAGTGTTATTCCTTCAAAGTACTGACAACAGAAGTAGCAGTTCTCAGTTTGTTGGTGCCTATTTTTGGCTCTTGGCTGTCCAGGCCTGGCAACGCTGTCTGCTAAATGGTGAATGTTTTCACTGGGATTTACCGGATTAAATCTGCAAGGGCAAATGACTAAAGATGCAAAGAAATGATCAAAAGATTTATAAGGCATTGGCTGTGTCTTTTCATTTGTTTGCAGTCCTCTCCTCTTTCAGCCTACCCCTTCAAGACCTGTGCCGTGGTTGGAAATGGAGGCATTCTGAAAAATTCCAGCTGCGGAGCTGAAATTGATCGTTCTGACTTTGTGTTTAGGTAAGAGCTGCTTCATCTTAGCAAGGCTGTCCACTGTTTCTAAAAATTTGGCAGGCTTGGAAGCATGCCAATGCCAGTTTGTAAAAATAAAGAAGGATCTTGAGAATTCTTTATTTCTGCTTCTCTAAGGCTACTCCTTCTGCTTTGTAGATTTCAGAATGCTGCTTCCTAAGTAAAAAAAGACTATATGGATACATATATGATCTATGATTGCAAAGTTACCTTGCCAGTGATGTAAAACATGATTATCCAAGAACCTGAAATTTCTGTTCATTTAACATCCTTTAGAAAAGGGGACTTCTTTTTTTACTTTTTTTTTTCTTTTTATTCAGGAGAAGAGAATAAAGAGAACCCTGAAACTGAAATAAGAAAGACTAGTATTAAATGTCACATTTACCTTTACCTCTGGTTTAACAAAGGGTTTACTTAGCCTTAGGTTGGCTCGCTAATGCAGTTATTTAACTGCCCCAGTATTTGTCTCACCTTCTATAAGCCATATAAAAAATTAGGCATCTAATTTAAGAAGTTTTTTCAGCTGCTTCTATAGATTGTGGAGAAACCCAGGCATACTCAAAGCGCAATTTGGCCCAGTCTCTCAGTTCGTGACTCACACTTTGTAGTTCCTGCAAGGGAACAGAGTAACCAAGTGAAGGTTCTTCTCTCAGTGATGTCCAATCACACAGTCAGCTGAATTTTGTTTCCTTTCCTGCTTTTGACTAATATTTGGGCTTTTCAAATGAAGAAAAAAAAAAGTCTTTCCAGTTAGATAACTGTCTTAATAAAAATGGGAAATCTGCATACTAAGATGCTAAACTTACTAAGTGTGACTGACTTTAAAAGAATGCTTTCTTTACCTTTTAATGAAACCACCGTTTCTGCAATTGGGCAAGTTATGATGTTGCTGTCTCATGAAACAGCTGTCAACAGTACTGTGGAAGCTGAGGGATTGGTATCAATCAGACTGTTTTAAAACAGAAAATAACAGAAAACTTTCAGAAGAAATGCATTGTTTAGGCAAGAGAGGCAATATGTCCTAGCAGCTAACAGGGCATTCGTAGACTGGCTCCTTCTGGGATTTTAACTTTGCTCCTGATTTGTGAGGTGAATTATGAAAATGAGCTCTCTGTGCCCTATTTTAACCATCTGTACAGCAGATTAAATATTTTTACTAGAAGTGCTGTAAGCCTTATTTAATATTTGTAAAGTGCTTAGAGATCCCTGGGAGCTGATGTGAAAGTGTCATTGCACAAGAGAGGAATTCACAAATAATAACTGTAAAGAATTTCTGGTGCGCATCTGTTTAAGTAAATGTTTCTCAATTTCAGGTGTAACCTTCCTCCAACCACGGGAAGCATTAGCAAAGATGTTGGCAATAAAACAAACCTTGTGACTGTTAATCCGAGTATCATAGCTCAGAAGTAAGTACAACTGCAAATCTCTTTCTCTGCAATATTGTATAATTGTTTGACATTATTTAGATCTTGTTGGAAATCCGTTGGGATACCAGCATAGAGAGCAGTGCATGCAGATTACTTCATTAAGCCTTAGTTCCCGTGTAAAATATGTACCAGTCTAAATGGAAATCTGTTAAACCTGGCCTTCTTTGGAGCAGAAGGGAGTCAGCAATACCCAGATTAGCAAGTGCCTCAGTTGGCACCAGTCCGCAACTTATGACAGAGTAAAAATTGATGATTGCAAGCCCAAGCCTCTTTCCCCCTCCATGACCCTCATGACCCCCAACATAACAAAAGAATTGTAATCATAGATCAGGAAAGCTTGGAAATGTGTGTCCGACTCTATCAGTAGGACTGTAAGCACATGTTCTTAGGAAAAGTGCTTAGAGGCTGTTCTGATGAAGACTGTTTCCTGAATGGAGGCCCAATTTCTGTAATCCATTTTCTCAATCCATACGAAAGCTGCTCACAGACTTTTTTCTCAGCAAAGTTGTTGGGTTTTTTTTTTCACCTTGTTGATGAAAAGAAAATCTAATAAGGCCAGGCTGACTAATCTGGCATCTTCAGCAGGCTGGAACTTCAGTTTATCTATGAAAAGGACTGCTGTGGCATGTTACTTACTGCTTACTGATCTTATTCTATCTTATTGTCTGCCATATCTGTATTTGTCAAATAGACAACATCAGGCAAAGCTTTTTTTCCTTTAAAGGAGGAAGGAGAAAGTACAGTGAGCATAGAAATGACTAACAGCCATTTGTCATTGATTCAAGGGTAGAACTTGATTTTTTGCAATGGGTACTAACTACCTTGGTGCTTACTCAGCCCTTTTTGACTTAAATGAAGATGAATTATTGCTTCCCCAATAATAGATTTAGCTCATGGATGTTAGTGGGGCTACACACGAATACAAGGAAGGAAAACTTTGTCCAGTGACTCAGCATCATTGGATACTACTGACCTGATGCACAATTTTTCTGGGCTTGATCAAAGTGTTTTTCCACAGCTGCACTCCTTTTTTAACCAAATTAAACCACACCAGGGATAATAAGAGTTACACTGAAGGAAATAGGAGCTAAACCTGCGTGAGGATGAAATGAGATTATGAGAGGATGTTGGGATTTAAAAAAATTCATTATTTAAATATTCAGAGAACACTGTACATACTTTTGAAGGAGGAGCAGGAAGCAACTTGGCACCATTTAGAAGAACTAAGTTTGGTTCTTCTCTCAGATGATCTATTCTGACTTTATTCACTTTAATTTACAATTCTGTATTTGGGTACTAGGTTAGTCTGATGTTATTATCGTTAAGGTTAATCAGCTTTTGAACTGTGTCTGTCTGCGTGTACAATGTAGGTAAACTTTCTTGGAGGAAAGAAGTACAGTTCTTACGTGTCCTAATGGAGCTGGGCTACACTGCACCTTACAGTGGCTGAGCTGGAAAGGAAAACAAGACAAGGCTGAGTTATCAGGCTTCTAGATAAGGAAGAATAGAGATCTGAATTCTTTCCTTTATGTACTTTACACTGAGCAGAAACAGAGAAAATTCTTGGAGTAGAGGCCAGAAGTTCACCCTTCAGCCACTCTTCTTAGACGTAGGTTCAGGTGTTTCTTGCTTGTTTTGGCAGCGTGACTCTTGCATGCACAGGCACCCAGGGTCAACAGGAGGGGCTGAGTCCCTCTCATTCATTTTGTTTCAGAGTCTGGTGGTAACGGTGCTTTGCTGGGAAGCAGAAGCTGTAAGTTTAAACCCCTTCAGGCTGAGAAAGGGTTGTATCACTCCTTGCATGAGTTCAGGTAACTGATAACTCCTCTGTGAGGGTTTTGAATGGAAATGGCAGTGGCTGCTGTGCTCTGTCTTGAAATGCTGCATGAGAAGAGGGTTTGAATCTAATCAAGTTGCAAAGAGAACTGAAACCAAGTTTTCCAGTTTCTGCTGGAGCCATTTGTGAAAGGTGGACTCTGGTAGCCATTACAAGATGAACATACGCTGCTCAGATAAACAACTACCTACAAAAGAGGACTCTGTGCTTTGAATCCCAAAGGGGGTGCGAGTGCCATATGTTCAGGCGATGCAGACTACTCAGATCTATAGAGGAAACGAGTGACCCCCTTGTGTCTTAGATCACTTCTTGGATAACTCTGGAAGTTCACTATTCAGTATTTGGGAGCACAGAGTTGTCCAATGGTGAGAACAAAGTCTCTTTGCTGGTTGTTGGGGAACCAGAGCATCTGAGGATAAATCTCTTAATTGGTGAAATTAGATCTCTATGTTTTTACAGATCTCCACGTGTTCCCTTTGTAGTCAAAGGAGACAAATAGACATGCCTATATTTTCAGCTATTTTAAAAACATGTCAAAAGCAGCTAAGACCCTGAAAAACTTGAGCACACGCTCAAGTTGGAGTTAACACTCCAAGACTGTTCACATGCATACTTGTATTTCCATGCAGGGCAAACACACAGATTTTGAAGCGAGGTTATTGTATACCTATAGATGGAAGAAACACATTTCAGAAACACATGCATTACATACCATAGTGCATGTATTTTTAAACAGAGAAGGTATAAATACAATTTTTTTTTTTTTGCATTGTCCTTTGAAATTTCTTGAATTAATCAATTCTGTAAATAGGTCCTGGTCTCATTAGTCGTGAATTTGATCTGCTTCAGTAGCTCCCTTGTTGCCAATTCAATCCTATGAAGTGTGTTCTTACTATACAATAAAGCCAGATTTTCATAACTGCACATATGACAACATATAACAGGTTGATACAAATTTGCAACGTAGACAGGCTGAACTTGTGCAGCAGATTTCATAACTCATATATGCAAGTGCAGTTGTGCTGTTTTGGTCTCTAATATATTTATATCCATAGTACATTCTATTCACTCTTTTCCTAAAATATTGTACTTTGCAGATACAACAAACTAAATGAAAAGAAGACAGAATTTCTGGAGAACATTGCGGTCTATGGAGATGCTTTCCTTTTACTGCCAGCATTTTCCTTCAGGAGCAACACAGCCACTTCTTTTAAAGTGTATCACACTCTACAAGAGTTCAAAGCAACCCAAAGGGCAATATTTTTTCACCCCACCTATCTGAGAAGTCTTGCCCAGTTCTGGAGAACTAAAGGTGTGAAAGCCTACCGGTTGTCATCTGGTTTTATGATCACTAGTGCTGCTCTTGAGCTGTGTGAGAATGTGAAGCTCTATGGCTTCTGGCCTTTCTCAAAATCCACAGAGAAGATGCCAATCAGCCATCACTATTATGACAACCAGCTGCCTAAACCAGGTTTTCATGCAATGCCCAAAGAATACAACCAGATCCTTCAGCTTCATGGCAAAGGCATTTTGAAGTTGCAATTTGGTAAATGTGAATCAGACTAAAAAGGTAGGTCACTTTCTTGCCACATAAAATGTCTTTATTTAAGTAATGTGTCAAGGGAAAACTTGTTTTACGAACAGTGTGGGTCTGTTCTTCCTTAGAGAGACATTTCTACCTTATAGTCAGTGTAAGTTGTGTTCATAAATAAGAGAAAGCTGGAGTTTTCTGAGTAAACGTAATTTACCACAGAGTTTAGAAATGTTTTCTAATTGTCAGCTTTAGATGGGGAGCGTAGCTAAATACACATTATCACCATAATTCATAGTCAATCAGTAGTGTCTCCTCTTCTCAGATATGTGTCACTACCAACCTATGTTTGGTTTGGTATCAATTCCCATGAACCAGCCTCCTTTGTGAATTGCTTTATTAAAGGCAGTCACATACTAGGATCTACAAGAGAATTGGCACAGAGGCTAAAGTAAGGATTAAGATTGCCCCATGAAGGAGTAGCATGCATATGTGCCCTTGTTCCCTCTTGCAGGTAAAGATAAGTTTAGAGCAGTAAGTACGCTCTCGCAGCACTGGGCTGCGGAACAGCTTGTGGACAGCAGTGAGGAAGCTGCTGTACACTACAGCAGATTTTGCTGAGGATTTTACCTTGAGGCAGCTCAGAATCTGGGAGCCAGAAATATAGGATGAAGTGTCATTCCCTTTCCTTTGTCCTTTATAACTGTCCCATCTCCCATGGACCTCTACCTTCTGTTTTATTGCCTCAGAGAAATGCAGCACAGAGTCTGGCCTCTGACCTTGAGCCAATTTACCATGTGCAGATTACAGATGACTTTGAAAAGATTTGTCTGCATGTTTTCAATCTTGATTTGCCCTTTTGGCCAATATAAGACGTATTTGTATAAATGCTTCTTCATCTTTTAAGCTAACTCAGAAATTCCCCAGCTCACAATACAGTTATCAGATTTGCCTTTCACAAAACTCTATTTTTCCAGGGGGTTCAAGTTAATATAACAGTAAGTGAAATGTACAGTAGAACTACCACTGTATACAATATGATTTAATTGGACTGATAGAATCTCATGAGTGTGTTACTCAAGTTAAATAAATTAAAATAGCATCATCTTGTTCAAGCCAGAAATGTTAAGTTCAAAAGCTAAGGGCTTTTCTTCTGGCTAGGTTCTGAAATGTATTTGAAAATACCCTTTGATGGTATTTAGAAAACATGCTGTCAAAGATACATTCACACTTAGTTCATCGTCAGAGACTGCTAAGTTTTAAACTAGCAGATTGCTAGTACCAAGAAAGCACAAATTTGTTCAGCTTCAGTTTGTTTGAAGAAATAGAAAAATAAGCTGCTTTAATATATTATTAGAATAATGTCAAACATGTGAGAAGGGACCTACAAGCCACCTAGTGAATCCATTCTCCTAGTCCATGGCAGGAGATTGCCTAGGAGGAGGTGTATGTGTATGCAGTTTCGTGTGGCTTGTTAAAAGTTGCAGCATATTGGAAAGGTTAAGAAATACATAATGTATTTTTCTTAGTGGCTCAGCTGTTTCCATGCAGTTTCCATTGTATTTATTCTTCCTGTAGTATAAATCGCTGGAGACCTACCATGTAATTTTAATTGTAGTAACTATACCAGCTAAGAAAATGAAGGCAGCTCTTTATGAATATTTAATCTAGAGAGAAGCAGATAGAAGCCACAAAAATATTTAAGCATCTGTATTGGTTAATTAAATGCTGTCCGTGCTTGACAGACTGAAAATAATTTCTATGGCCAAATTTGCAAAATAAGCTGTAAAGAAATAAACAACCAGAAGGATAAGTTGTGCTGCCCTAAGATTTTCCTCCATGTTAATCACTTATATTTACAAAGAGAAAAGTAAGCCCTTTAAAAACAAAGAAATTAAGTGCTTTCAGCAGGAGCTACCATTCTGCTACTATTATCAACTATTAGAGATAATTGAAATTCTGTAATAAGTATATTTCACTGAAGATGACCTTTTCTAAAAATTGAACAATCTTGTTTCTCTTTTCGATTTCCCTTTTATGTTCTCCCTGCTCGATGCTCTTCCCTGTTAGTGGGTAGCTGAAGGTTCCTTACACCACTGGGTGCCCCCAGTAGTCACAGGCAGAACTTCCCTCACACATTTCTGGAACACAAAAGTTTGCTGCTGTAAATAAGAAGTGAAGGAAGCTGCTCTGCTGCAAGCACTTATATTGCAAGCAGGTAGCAGGTTCTGGTACAGTATAGGGAGAGCATAACTGCATCCCAATGAATCATTTTGGCATCGTTGGTCCTAAACACCACCCTTGCTGTTGTAAATGTGAACTTTTCTTATTGGGTAGAGAGAATTGTCAGATGTGAGAGCCCTGTAGAGCTGGCACTGAACAATGTGTGAAACTCCCATCTGCCTTAATATCCATTCCTGCACCTTTGTGACATGTACCTGTCTTTACTGAAGTAGATGCGTACCTATCACAGATGGTAAAATGGAAAATGAGACATCAGCAAAATCTTGAAATGTAATTAAAATAATGATCTTTATTATTTTGAATTAAATTACCACATCATTTTTGCTATGGCCGTGCAGCTGAAGGAAGTCTTGTTTGTTCATTGGTTTAACCTGATAAGCCTGAAGGGCATGTCATTAGCTTCAAGTAAACATAGGTTCAAGGAGGAGAAATGGCCTTATTCATATTTAAAAATAGACAGAAGAATCTGATAAGGAAAATTGTCAGATGATAAATTAATCAGACTGGCAAAAATTTGATTACCCAGAAGCCTGGTTAAAATGCAAATTTTGCCTGACCAAGAACCCATCAGGTTTTCTGTTTGCCAGAAGGAGACAGCAGGGAAGATGAGTATGTGTTGCTTTGACATACAGCACAGTAACATTAAGCAGCTGCTCTGAGGAGTCAGTCAACAGAAAAAAAAAACATAGAAAGAAAGAATGAAACTGAGACTCCCTGAGCCTGGGGAAGAGAATAGTGCTCAATCGTCCGAGCAGAAGGACCGGAGGAGGAGAGGTTGAGCAGAGATGTGCTGGTGGTTAGGGAATAAGAACTGCTGCACCTTCGACTAAGCATGAGCGTGTCTTACCTGGAAAGTAAAAATTGGATCTGAGCTTTATAATTCCAACCAGATGATTAAAAGCCATCTATTTCTGACAGAGGGCAGCAGTGCAGCCCCCACTCAATGTGGACCTATCAGGGCAGCATCCTCCGAGGCAGGGGCTGCCCGCTCACTTGCTCAGGAATTAACATAAAAGAGAATCATTTTGTTCCAAACGCTGTCAGCATGTGATCGTTTTTTAATCGTGAAAGTTGCTGCAATCCAAATAAGTGATAAATACTGTTATAAATAACCTATTTATAAATATAATTGTTATAAGTAACCTATTTATAACAGTAGAATACCAACACGAGCTTAAATTCTGCTGAAATTCTTTTATGCTTGCGGTTTCTCAATGTAGCTAGAGAAATATGAACTGCCCCACAATTCACTTTTAATTACCATGAGAAAAATGATACCACATTTTGAAAATAAGGACACCTCTGGATTCCTGTCAGGCAGCCAAATTTCAGCCTATCCTTGACTTGGGCAAATATTATCCAGTGTGAAATTGTTAGATGTATACAACATTGAAAGAAAGGTCTTCTGCTTTAGTACCCATGCAGTATAGCTTTTAAGCACACACTTTGCTCATATGTTCAGTCACCAACTAAGTTTAAGTGTTACGAATAATGTCAGTAATGAAACAAGTGGACATAAGTTGCTTCCGGTTTAGTTAAAACCCGCCAGAATAGAAAAATATAGATTAAACCAAATTAGAATTATATTTCAAATCAAATAAAAAAGTATTTAGAGATCTAGAAGGCTTTTGTTTTGTTTTTCCACAGCAGAACTAGCCTGTTGAAGAAACAGAATCATTTCAATCTCTAGCTATTTCAAAATATTATTATGATAATATAATTTAGAAAATACTCATATTCAGATTAGCAATGGCCGTGTCCCATAAAGCTGCTGGTTAGACCCAGCCTTGGCTAGCTTAGGAAGGCTGAAGAAGGTGGTGCAGGTGAGGTAAGTGTGAGCAGTTCTGAGGGTATTCAAATGGAGGAGTCCTCCTTTAGAAAGAGCAGATGCTCGAGCTGGATCGGGCACGAGCAGTCCAGCTTACACAGGGGAATTTTGTGAGCCTGTGATGCTGCATAATAAATGCTGCAGACTCCCAGTCTGAAATAAGGATGAAAAAGCAGATGCAGAAGGTGAAATGCATAGACAGAAGAGTAAGCTATTGGCTTCTTTTTAATATAACAAGCAGTTTTCTTACTATAAGAGAAATAACAGTAATATATTTTATTGTTTTAATTCCAGGGTGGTGATCCTAAGGAGAGAATTTGTGTCTATCTCAGCAGTTCGGTGTTGAATTTGATCTGATGTAATTTTGTGAGCATTAAACTGCATTGTTATAATAGAGAAATATTTTACACTTGAGGAGAAAGGAAGTAATTTTTTCACACAGTGACTGCTACATTTCTGAATTTTGAGTAATCATTTTTTTAAATACAAAATAACATTTATTTGGGAAATTCTGAAACTCCTGACTATTGGTTTAATTGTAGCAAAGCACAATCTGTGACAATCTGTGGCAATATGTGACATTCATCATGTTTGCTTCTTCAAGTATCATTAAAATATTTTGACATAAGGTCTCTGGTTTTGTTAATATCACGAAATTCAGGCAGTAGTCTCTGTGTGGTAGCTGCATGAGTTGGCAGTGAACATTTTCAATTAAGAACTTAAGCCTGTAAACACTAGCATTTGTCTACACAAGAAAGGTGATGAGAAGAGCTACAGACAAGTAATTAATCCAGATCCATGGCACTCTTAGTTTGTCCCAGGGTGCACAGATGAAAAAATTCCTCAGGTGAGAGACAGTCAAATGGTTTATGGGCTTTCATTTTGTGGGCAATAGATAATGCTGTGGATTTAATGGGATCACTCATGTGAACGATGTTAATTTTGTGAACAAGTGTTTGAAGGACCAGAGCTGTATAATTGTTTTTAAACCCCTCTTCTTGCTTGTGTTCCTCTCTAAGGTCCAGTTCAGCTCCAAATGAGGATGATAAGCTAGGTTCCATGCTGCAATCCCCAGAGTCTTTGTAGGGCATGACTTTGCACACATTACTGCAATCCCAGCTCAATCAGCTACAATCACTTAATTTTAAACCCATGCAGTTCTTGTGCTTTAAGTTTCCCCATGGTCCGGGAATACCTGTAGAGCGACATCCTGCGACAAGAGAAAGTGAAATGTCAGCCCAATGGAAAGAATCACATTAACATTTACAAGCAGTTATTGCCCTAGCTATGGCTGCTCGTATGTTATTGATTATATGTTTTACTGCAGGAAAAAATAAACAACAAGTAAACAAATGAAAAAAACAAGCAAAAAATTTGTAATAACCAATTTCTGTTAAAAGAAGAGTTTCAGTGGCTTTTTTGAGAGTCTATTGAATGATCAGTTCAGAGATAGTGTCCATCTCCTTTTACAGTCAAATACTATCATGTATTTTGTTTACTAAAACTTTTTGCCACTGTAGCATTAAATACCCAATCAACTGATTTAAAGGACATTCAATATTCCACTCATTGAGGATTATATCTGAAAAAAAAAGCCTCCTAGTTAAATGAATTGAACCTTATTTTATAAGGTTCAAAAAACCTTCTAAACCGGAACTTTATAAGAGCACATCTGTGTTGTTGTAATATTTGAAAGTTTACCTTGCAGCAGTTTTATAATCACATAAATAATCCTGAAAGTATTAGAATCGATCATTATGGTTCCAGGTTTGTTAGTTGAGACACATTCAGCATCTTGATCCATTTCCCAAGATAATGATATCAGAATCCAATACTACTCCTACCCAAGCACAAGTGTCCATAAATCCTGGCTGCATATACCAGCAATAAAGTCAATTTTTGAAAATAAGTTTTTTAAAAAACAGATAGTGCTTTGGGGCATTGAATGACACCACTAATACACGAGTGGACCTCTGAATATCGGTAGGGCTTTTAACAGAAACAAAGACATCAGAATTGAGTCGATGGGCACATCTGCGTTACCAGCTGGTAACTGAAAGAGACGAGCACAAGGGTTTGATGTACTGGGATCTGTTACAGTTCCAGCACCACACGTTCACATTTTGTCTTCACCAGCAGTGGAATTTGTGCCCGTTTGTGGCCACAGGCATCAGCTCTGAAGTGCAGAGAGCTGGCTGCTGCAGGACCTTGCATCTGTGTTGCAAGTGTTACGGATGATTGCCTCCTGCAAGACCCTAGTTATAAATCAGCGACATATTTGCTCCCAAAAGAGCTCATCCTTTGCCATAAATCACTCATGTAGACTGTCCCCAAGTGTTTGTAGCTGGAAGCTGTGCAAAGTGATGTAGTTGTCCTTTGGGTGATGCAAACAGCCTAGGTTGAGGAGAACCATGTCCTATTTCATCCAGAGAGACAAAGACTCACCTGTGTTCAGGCAAGGACTGTAATTTATTCCAGTCTAGTGTAGTGCAATGGGATGATCTTGGCTGTGTAGCAGCTATGTTGTTTGACTTGGAAAAATTCATACGTCTTTTAGAGATTGAGCAGCTCTTGCGTTGTATCCAGAACAATTGTCAAGTGCTTTGTGTGTACGTTGAGATGGTGCAAAGGGTGTCATTCATTGCTCAGATTAAATTCAATGAGGTACTCGGCATGAGTGAAGTGGCAAAACCTAGTTGTGTATAAGTAGAAGATGTGGAGAGGAGAAAATGAAATTTATTTGCAGTGGAGAAGCAACTTTTTTCAAAAGCATTTGTTAGTTAGCACCATATTGCATTACCTCAGTGAGTAAATGTATACAGTGTACCATGACACAGCACAAAGGACTGAAGTTACTGTGTGTCTGGACTATTTCTGTGCAGCTCCGTTGTTTATAAAACACGTGTATTAGTAACTGGAAATGTTATTGGAATACATTTTAAGAGAGGTTTAGCTGAAAAGAAGAAACCTATTCTAGTTCCTTGATGAAAAGAGGTCTTAACTGAAGGAGTGTGATGTAGCACTCACAAATGAGAGCAAACAGAAAGCTCTGTAACGTGGACAGACACTTTGGACTTTTTAGCGTTGTTTCAGCAAGGTTTAAACTTGCCATTGAACTGAAGACCTGATCCTCTGTGCTCTCAAAGCTCTCAGTGATTGTGTGGAGCACAGGACTGACAAGAATTGCGTGGAGGATTTGTTAACCTTTCCTCCCCTTTCCTACAAATGCTCTTAACTCCTCATAGAATAAAAATATGCTCTATTAGATTTTAGATCAAGAACCTATTTTTAGTGTAGCTTTCTCAGGCCTTGCTCCAGACGTGAAGTTATTATGAAATGTTAGTTGCATCCACTTCACTCCAGAGGAGTGCAGACCTTGTACTCGACTTTATTATAGTGTGTGCTGCTGTGTGCTTGGTGGCTAGCTCGTGTTAATTTGTGCACAGGCCGGGCAAGATAATAGCGGCGTTTCTGTGTGACAGGGCACAGTTAGATTGATCAAGACCTTCTGAAGTACACTCGGTGTGGGAAAGGACGTTTTCTTGGCTAGCCGAATAAATTATTTCTCATTTATTTTACATCTGTGATTTCTCATTGATTTTACGTCTGTGCCAGGTTAATGATGAATAAATGGATTTTGTACCTGGCTGGGAATGTTTATGACACTTTTGCAAGACTGAGCCAAGTGCAGTTTTGATTAAGGATTCTTGACCAAAGGCTGGGAAGGGCCTTTCAGTTCCCTCTACTTCACATGAGGAATAATCATTTTTAGGGTTTGTGGGCCTCCAATGCTGTCACATGCTGTGGAGTGAATATTGAGATTAAATACTTTTCTAAAGATAGAAATACTGACAACGTGCTAATGGTTCCACTGTGCCTTTGCAGCGCCTGATAGTGCCCTCGCACATGACTGCTTCATGGCATCGTTAGATTAAGGGCTGCTTGGCTGCTTTTATTCCTTTTTGTCCTCTGAATCTTTAATATTGCATCTTCCTTTAGGATCCAGTCCTGCCTTGAGTTGGTTATTTCTCTTCCCCCATGTGGGGTGTTATGTAGTCCTGTTTAGTGTCTGTTAGGGAGTTTGTATGGCTATGAATCAAATGCTCCTATGCTTGCAGCATAGTAAAACATACTTTAAATGGCTTCGTTTACATCTCAAGGAAGGCAGCATGGTGGGATGTTCACATTGCCTAACTGGAGGTGCTAAATTTGGGCTGTAGCTACGCAGTGACTTAAGCAGTAACGGCTGGATATGCAGTCCAGTCCTTTTTATTGTGTTCCCCCCCATCCTTCATGCCATGTCTGGCTCCTGTCTGATCCTACACTGAGCCCTTTTGGTGCACTGAGCTGGCAAAAACCTAACATGGGAACAAAAAGAGAAAATTGGTTCATGCCAACAGAATTTCGGAGTCAAAGCAAAGGAGGGGGTGAGACCGTGCAGGCGGGACTGTAGGGACACAATAAGGGCCATTTGTTATCTGATGGCTGTTGGACAGGCCCAGCGGTTCCCTGAAACCTCAGTCAAGTCCAGAATGTGACATCTCTGGGGGTCTTCCTGGTCAGAAGGCGGAGATGGGCTCCTGCAAGGGGTGATCACAGCACAGTGGCTGCTCTGGTGGGCAGGAGCCCATCTCTCCCTGTGGTAACAGAAGGTGCTTAAGGACTGTAAGTACCTACACTGGGTGAATATTGCTCCCCCTTGTCTCTTTCCCATTACAGTAATTTCAAGAAGCTGTTCACCACCAACAGGTTCAGAAATGATAAATATAAAAAAAAAAAAAAAAAAACACAACTTTGACGGTAAATACTGTTTCTCAGCTCACTGGCAGTAAACTTGCATAAACTTGCTCGTTGCTCAGCACGCCCGTGCTTTCAGTCTCTGCTAATTCCAGCATCTCAAACAGCATCTGCAGAGCACAGAGCTGCACAAGGTCTGGAGGTTTTGAGACCAGTTAATCTCACTTTGATTCTTTTCTTTGTACAGTAGTGAGATGTTTGACATATTACCGTGCTTGAGTCAAGATGAAATTCTCTGTCCTGTGTGATTCAGGAAAAGAAAATAAATTATCTAGGTGACCTAGCACCTTCTGTGGGCTCCCCAAATCCCTAGCAAAACATTCCTGTTGTTATGTATTATTTGATTTTATCCAGTGCAGGTATCTGGATTGGTTAATTGGTCTGAGTTACGTGATCACTTAGACCTGGACCCTGCACAGACTCTCTGGTGGAGCTACAGCCTGACATGGCAATCTAGGTTTAAAAACCCTTCGACCTAGAGATCTTTCTCTGTCCTGTCACGCCCTCTCATGTGACCAGTCTGTGGGGAGAGATCCTGGACATCCATGCAGTAGCTCCTCCAGGGACTCTCAGGTCCGCAAAGCACACATCCCCTCGTATACGGGAGTCTGTGTGAGACCAATCCCAAGGAATATTCTGTGGAGTGCTTTATTCTGAAACAGCTTTATTTCAGCAGCTGATAGGCACTTACTGCATGGTCCAAAACAGTAGACTTCTTACACGTGAGCTTGTTATTTAAATAGATCTTAGCTTGAAATGTTCACAGCCCGGTAATCCTTCATTTTGTGGTACTTCAGCAGCTCATCTCTTTCATCTCTGAGTCTGCTAGCCAAGAACGGCCACAAAAGGGATGTGTATTTACCATATAAAGCCTGGCTCCCTTGATTTTGAGTTCATTTTAGGCAGAAATATTATCCTTCTCTGAATTACTGGACAGCCAATTCCAAAGGCTGCTGAGCTCTCAGGGTACTCTGGAGAAATCATTTGGGGCTTGCAGCTACAGAGCACAATGAGTGGGCAGATTTATATTTATTAAGCTTTGTTGCAAATTTTCATGATGTTCATATTAAGTATTTCTTAATTGGCGCTAAATTATCATAATGGTCAAATAGAGCATGAAATGATCTACAGCATGCCACTAAACAAAGGAACTATTGCTGTTATTTAGCGGTCTCCTTTCATAAAGTGTCATTTGAGAATACCTTCCTATTCCGGGAACGACCAGAGGAATGACCCCGGCTTACTGGGTTACTGTGCACGGGTCCAGCTGGGGTAGCAGCCTGTCAGCATGCTCTTGGGGTCAAGTAAATTCAAGCTGTATGATAAGAGCTTAATCCAATGGGAGTACATCAACGTGGGTTTGCTGTAGACCAAGATGTTCCACACAGTAACTAAGCTAATTACTGTGTTGTGTGCTGATTTACTGAGCTCACACCCCTCTCTGTGTGCATAAAAACTGCCCATCAGTGGCAGGTGTTGGCAAATACTGGTTTAAGGATGAAAACAGTCCGGCTGTGCTGCTTTATTGCAAGTACCGGAACCACTGGAATTTTTTTGTAGCCCTTGAGGTTAAAGAGGAGGAGTGGCATCCTTACATTGCCATCAAATAGTCAGATCTTTCTTTTGCTAAATCCTGGTGTCGCTTCAGCAATACCGTATGCCACATCAGTGTTCGTTGCTGCACCTAGTACTGCTGTATCTTGCCTTTTTTTTTCACCCCGCTTTTCTCCAGTGAGGGAGAAAACTCAAGACAACCGCATGACGGAAGCATTTAATGATCCCACTGTGAATTCATGGTATCGTGGCAAGAGGCCATCAGAACAAATCATGCTAACGGTTGTGACAGGATAGCCTAGTCTAAGACAAGATTGCCGGTTTGAAATTCCTCACTGCTCACTTTAGTCCCTGACAAGAGGGGATTCTTCACAGCAAGCCTGTAATTCAGCGGCCTGCTGGGATTCTCAGCTCTTGGCTCAGCTGTCAGGTGATTCCCTAAAAACACCTCTTTCTACATCTTAGCGTACTTGGTGCTACGGTACAAAACCATTCCTAACTCCTTGTGAAATTGCAGTATAGTAGCTGAAATTTCTGCATGTTTTATATGCACATTTTATGTGCTAGCTTCATGTGTATTCTTTCTGTTAATATTCTTAATATTGTTTTCGTTAAGTAATTAAAATTATTTAAGATATTAATTATATTTTATGCTACCAGAGTAAACTGTGGGGAAAGTTACATAATGTCACCTAAAAAAACAGGGATACAACCCAAAAGAATCCTAAAGGATATATCTGATTGATTTCTAGCAGGGTATTTTTGTTAGTCATTTGGACACTCGCTTCTTAAATTTACCTTTCTAAGGTGAGTCTAAGAGGCCACCTCTGCTTCTGATTTAGTTCAAGATCTGCAAGTGAGAAGACAGGGGAATGGAGAGGCTCTACACTGAGCTGCTCCTAAGGGATGACAAAGATGATTTTTCTTTTCAGAGACTGTTCCATGTGTCAAAATGTAATTTCATAAAATTTCCATGATAGCTTTTGCCCAGAGGTTTCATTGTCTCTTAAAATGTGTGGTGTTTGCGCTCATTTTGGTTCCATTCTTTTCAATGCAACTGTCCGCGCAGAGCTACCCCACCATTGGAGCTGGTATAATTGTGCTCCTCCACATGCGCCAGGCTCTGTGTGAAGCTGCTAGAGTAGGCTCTGCTACTGCTCTTCCCAAAAAGATTCTCTCAAATTCTCTCAACGCTGAACTTATTTATGTTTTCAGATGTGAACTTGATATTGTCCGAGTAGAATGTGTACGGCGTAACATAGAAGTGTCTCTGCGCAGGATTTAGGAGGAGGCACGGAAAGCCCCTCAACCGCGTGTGTGCTTTTATTACAGAAAACCAAGATGAATTTGTATTGTTGAGACATCTGTTATGGCTGATTTAATTTGTACTGTGTTTTCATGTTTTAAGTGCCTAATGATTTTTTTGTCAAGGAGGCAATGGCTTCACTGTTATAATGCATACTTAGAATTCTGCACTTGTTACCTGTTCTGTAATAGAATATTTTTGCAGTTTCTGTTTGGAAATAAAGACTTATTATGCATAATTGTGATTTTTTTTTCTTTTTTGAATTCCTGAGACTTAACAATCAAAAATAAGTCTTCGGAGGCACAGCAGTGTAAAAAATGTGTTAGTCTAATTCCTCCATAGCAGTGTTAGCGACTGTCAGTAGAAATACAGACAGTTCCTTAAAATTGTACAAGGCAAAAAGCAAGCTGTGCTTAAAAACAGGGATAGGGGGTGGGGGCATCGGTGCATGTATAAATATATATTGCTTAAATAATACCTTCATGTAATTTCAGTCTTTTCTGTTCCTGTATGGCAACACAGTTAACCGTCTCCTTTTGTTGCTTCTAAGCACTTGAAATATTTTTTTAAATTATTTATTGAAGAAAAATCAAACAAGAAAAGCAACCAAACAGGAAACAAAAATTGTTGCTGTTGTCCTCTAAAAATAGCTATTAAATTTGAAAACTATCTCTAAAAGTAACTGAACACTTTGGAAACAGTGATTAACGGAAAATGTTAAAACCGGTGATGCAAAAGTTTTTCATACAAAATACTGACCACGAGTGCATCTAGTAGATGTGTATCTAGTAGCTCTCTTGACACGTTTTAGTGGCTTATGTGGGTTTTTTTCTTAGTATAGGTTTTGGTCAGATACACAGATAATTGTAGTGAACGAATCTGGAACCGATGAATTTCAGAGGAAGCTTTTTTCCTGAAAGCATTTACTTTTTATTTTTGGCCAGAAGAAGGCCATATAGGTTCTGCGCTGCTTACTGGGATTTCTGCAAATAGAAGCTGACTGTCTCGTCAAATCAGGGCAAATATGTACATGCAGCTGTTTTGTGATGTGGACTATTATCCTTTAGGGCCCTCTAGGGACTGAACTGCAGTTACCAAATTTTATTGCAGCCAGAACGGAGGATTAGAACTGAAAGGTTTTATTTGGCCTCATGGACCACCAAGTGGCTTCTGCCCAAAGATGATCTGGGTCTTTGTGGCCTCTCTCCTTCCCACGGCGAGTCAGTCTTTCATATACGATCAAAACCTAAGGGTTTCTTTGGTTTGCTGTTCTAACAGCTGGAATTGTATGCATGAGTGATGCAGATGCAAACGTGTCCTCATAATCTGAGCGATTTCTAAAGCAGAAGTGTGATTTGGACTGTGGAAAGAAAGCGTCTTAGAATGAGCTTAGTCATCTCAAATATTTAACTGATGAACAGGTAAACATTGAAAGAGCAGCACTGCCGGGTGATTAGGGCTGCTCGGTCCAGGTACAGAGTGAGTGAGTGCTGCCCCCGACAAAGCATTGCTTCTTCCTCAACCCCTGCTTAGAAGGGGAGCAGTCTGGAAAAAGCCGGCTGGGCAAGAGGAGAGCAGGAGGGAAGTGGCTACGCCCTGAGGTTATGCCTGTCAAACAGTCGAAGTGCCTCTGGATCACACCAAGCACAAACCGTCCCCCTCAGGGCAGAGCATCTCCCATGAAAACAGCGCTCCTGTGATGAGAAACATACGGCCCCGGTGCCCGAAAGGTTTCAGGAGGAATTTTCCTAAAAGCAACAAGATAATCCAAGACCAGGGGAATTTCTCCTCCTGCCTCAAAATACAGTGAGGCAAAAGCGTCACGTGAAGATGTCGCGACATAAAGGGAGTGGGTTGGTCCAGGAGAAGAGAATGGCCAAAGTCTAGTCTGCAAGCTGAAAGCCATGGCAGTGGGGGAGGCAGGCTGGGGTCATGGCCACATCACAGCCAGGAACTGGAAAAAAGCACATGTGGGCTGAGGAAGACCATCAGCATTTTAAAAAGAGAGGGGGGATCGCCTCCTCCTCAAGGATCTGAATGTGCCTGGGTTTTGAGATACACATAGAAGTTTTAGCTTGCCTCTTCCATCCTGTATCAAGTGTCTGTGTCATCTTCGCTCTGCGGCCAGAGCCAATTAATAGCGAATAGGAGTGTTAAGGTCTCCTGGACTGTGCAGACTGATAGATGGAACCATCTGGTTAATGGAGATACCATAATGAAAGCATTAGCTCTTAAGTATATAAATGCAGATGAAACTCTTTTATCATGTAAGTGAAAAGAGAGAGCCCGTCAAGGACTGAATTTAAGCTGCTGTCTGTTTCCTGCAGCACAGGGAAGCAAAGCTGAATTCGTCCAGAAGCTCATGTCCCGACACTGTTGTTGGAGGAAGAAGTGCTGGATGTGCTGGGCAAAAGATATCAGTATTAGAAACAGAACAACTTTCATCTTCTAAATTACTTTATTAGGTATCTTGAGAGACTTTTAGAGCAAAAGTAATCTGACTGAATTCTAAGCACAGTGCTGCTTGTGTAACTCCAAACCTGCAGGAGCATTATTTCTTTTTGTTTGGTTTTTAATTTCCCTTGTAAGGAAGAAAATTGCTCTTGTATTACGTGCGGGGTTTTAGCAGAGTCAAACCACTCAGTAGCGATCCCTTAACTCGAACTGATGCCTCACCTTGAACGGCGCACGTTGTGCAACACGTGCGGTGGGGCCGGGCAGGACGGCGGGAGCGGGCTGCAGCCCCCCTCTTCCTCTGCCCTCTAACACAGCCAGGCATGGCTCCTGCCCCCGGGCGGCTACCAGCCCCCCAGCCCCTCAGCAGCCAGGGGCCAAGCACTCCTGCCCCAAAGGTGAGAATAAGGGGTCTGAGTCACCCGTAGAAGAGGAAGGAGTAAGGCTGGATGGCATCCTGCATCCGTAACTGTCCTAAAGCTGGATTATAGTATAAAAGAGGACCAAAAGGACTCTGACTCCAGCTGGATATTAAATGAATTGATTCTACTTTTCAAAAACACAGAGTTGTTACGCTCTCAGGAAAGGTTTCAAAGCTGGATCCGGAAAAAAAAGGCAATGATGTTCTCTGAGGTGTTGGAACACAAGAGTAAGATAAATACAAGAGTAAGATGAATACAAGATTTGAGATACTCTGGATATGCTCATGCATGATACCTCATGGAGAAATGTTCCAAAAGATGGCTAAAGGCCGTGCGAGCAACAGCAGAGGCAGTGACCTAAAATGGGAGATTACGGTGCTCTGACATTGAATACACTGTTCTCCATCAAACACTGGTGTAAAAGAACTTCCCTTTAAAAAGTCAGACATGTTGGAAGTACTGGATGGGCCAGAGTGGGAGGCAGATGTGGCAGCTGTGACACAGGTCTACCGGTGTCCTTGGGTGTCTCACCCTGCTCTGAAGTGGCAGAAAGAAATAGCCGGAGATTCGTCTCGCCAACCAAAGTCTCTCATTCGAGGTAGGGTGACTGGTATGCTAAGCTCCATGGTCCATAAGCACAGGATGCTACTTCATAGTCAGGGTGACTACTTCATATATAAATTTCCACATCATAAACACCTACACTTATCGGATCAGTCCCATCATTCCTGTCCTACCCTTTCCCTGTCTGCATTGAATGGTTTTTAACAGTGCCTTAATCACAGAGCTCTGAACTCTGTTGGCCCTATTTGCTCTGCTATAATACAGATAATAATTTCTAGGATGAAATCTCTTTTTCTGAATATATTTAACATCTTTCAGAAGAGTCTAAAATAGAAACTGTAAGAACATTAACTTAAAGCACTTTTCAAGTTCATCTTACTTGCAGTCCATTAAAGTGAAGTGACAACTGAGGTGTGACGTGAAGTAATTATACTGATTGTGTTGTATGTGCTCCGCAGGAGCTGAATGATTTGCTGAGGATATTAATTTCAAAAGTCAGACAGCAAGAGATCAGCTGAGATGGAAGATCACTGCAAAGTGACCTCAGGCCAAGGGAAAAGAAAGAGGAGGGGGGGATGTGGCCCAGCGCAGGAGTTCAGTGCTGTATAGTCTGGCAGTGAACTGAAGTAGATGCATTTTGACACCAAAGGTGGTCTCCGTGTGACTGACTGCAGCTGTCATCACTGTAGGTTCCCTTTATGGTGTACGCAGAGAAGTGGAGAATAATTCTACGTTGGGATGTGATAAATCATGCCATAGATTCCCCGGTCTACAAAAAGGGTGTAAGATGACTAGCTGGGCCATGATGTCTGTAGTTTGGTGCTCCACCCTAAGGGTCCACAGTGCCCTAAGGGTCCACGGTGTTGGTGAAGTGCAGGTACAAGCCCGGACTGAGCTACCACCTACCTTACTCATACAAAGCCACGGGCTTCTCTGTGACCTGATCATCACACCTGTGGCATTGGACTTCGTGACCAGGGCCGTAGCAGCTAAGTAACAGACTGTATAACATCACTTAGAGATAGCACATAATGAGATCAAGTTAATAAGGATTATGTGAAAGAAGCTGTACCTTTGTGAGTAACAAACACAGTGAACTTAATTTCTTTGATCTCTAAACCAATTTTCGCAGTCACAAGAAGTTAGTGACAATGTAAAAGTTCTTTTTCTCTGTGAAACGTTCACTGTGGAAGCCAGTATTGGATTTGTGTACTCGGACTGTTGTGCAGCCCTAAATAGATATATTAAAAGCAGTTTAATCCTATTGTACTTTGGCTTCAGCTTAATTCGGCAATCTAGCAGTGCAAGTAAAACTGCTTTCACTTAGGGATTGTCGCTGCTTCCCTTGGATAAATTCATTAGCAAGACATAAAGTAACTGTGAGTCTGAGGGGCTTTGGGAGCCATGAGCTACATCTTCCTGAGAGAACCAAAAACTAGAGGTAAGTAATAGCCAGTTCTGTGTGTAATACAGCATTAATGAAGAGGATGTCATGAAGCTTGACTGGACAGCATATTCCTTCAATCTGGATATCTGTGCTCAGTGAAAGAGGCAAGCGGGAGCAAAAGCACGATTGTGTGCTAACAGGGACCTCCACACTCAATCCGTTCCACACGGCTTCATCTGTCGTTTGCCAGAAAAAGTGACAAACTACTTTAGTTTCACTGAGGTGTTGACGTGGCCGAGAAACAATGTTTTGGCACATCCAAACCAAAACAAAAGTCTGTGATCACAGTCATCATGGTCATCGCTGTTGCTGACTCACGGGCTTCATGGCAAAGCACAGGCAGTCCCCCAGCTGAAGGCCCTCAGCTCAAGGGCTCTGAGGCATCTCCAGGAATCCCCGGTCCCTTGTGTTTTGGGCCGCTAAGTCTCGGCCTGTACTGAAGAGGGGCCTGGCCGGTGCAGCCTGCCCCCAGGTCCCACCCCGGCTGGCGTAGCCTCCTTCTGCAGCCAGTGGACTACTGGAAACAGGCCCTTTATCCCGTCCGCCAGAGTGCTGTTACGCGTCCACTGGCAACAGGGAGCCAACTTGAACAAGAGGTTTAGGATTTTGACAGCTGCAGTAAATAAAAGGATCACCGTGCTGACTGATTATGGCTGTATCCTTGCGTGGCACCATTAACTGCATCAGCACTGCAGCCGCTGCAGCGCAGGCACCACCCGCAGGTCTTTTGCGATAGCAAGAAGGGATGCTAACCAGTTTGTGGCCATCAGGAATCTTCTCGCCCTTTCCTTTCCACACACCTGGAAATGCAGCAAGACTTTGCAGTTCAGAGGGAAGGATGCCTTTGTAGGCATTTTTTCTTTTTAATCTCCGTGTAACGAGAGGAGTGAGCAGTCCTGTGATGTCTCTATGGCCAAACACTTAGTCCTCTATTACTCCCTCTTCAAAATGGGGACAGCAATGCTTGGTCCTTTCCCAGTAGTGCTATGGGGGTAAATCCAGTACATCTTGAGACCCACTTGTGTTCCGTATAATGGAGACCATGCACAAGCTGCAGACAGACAGCTTTTCCTCTCCCTAAAACCAGCGGTTTATCCCTTGCTGCTGTTCCACAGCTTGATCTATGCTCGGTGGGCCATGAGATAAAGCACAACTGAACAGTTTAGATGTATAGTACCATTATTATGAAACTTAAATTACAAAGAGAAAACAAATCAGAAGAATAAGGAAAGATTTTACCATTTTTGATCAGCCTTTCTCCTACACTTTCTTACTATTTAATTTCAACCAGAGCTTGTGTCTTTCCTTCTGCAGTAATCACCCACCTCCAAGAAGTGGAAATACACTTGCAAAACTAATAAATGAGAATCTATTTGCAAAGATATTTATTTATGCGCCTGGCACTTCAGGGTGTTTAGAGGGTAATCTCAAACTGTGAGCTCTGCACTGAGTAAATTTAGAAGCGATTTTTCTAAATGTCAAGTATTTATTACATGAAAAAAACATTTGGAGTGTGGAGCAGGTCCCCAGTGATATACAGTGCATTTGGGGAAGGGCTTCTTGGATGAACAGAAATATTTGAGAGATGAAAAGCAAATCCTCTGTTTGAAATTGCTTTGTGTACCATGGAAAGGAGATGATTTAACAAAGGTAGAAGGCCAGCCCAGAATTTCGCTTTGTCTCATGCATAAAATAGTGGTTTTCCAAACCTTTTATAACCAGGCCTGTACCAATCTGTCTTTTCTGGGTCCTGCGGCACTTCTCCCACCTCCGCTCAGGTTGCTGCTGCCTCCTGCTCGCCCCCTTAACCCCTCCAGTGGGCACCATTCAGACCACAGGCAAATAAACCCTGGCAATTTATTCATGTAGGCTTCTACCCACATGATACCTTACCTTAATGTCAACATATCTCCAAGTGCAAAGTCGTAAAGCGCAACTCTCCAGCTGGGAGGCTGATGAGATGGAGTATAAGGGTCTCTGGTCTGTTGTGAGGCCTGTGATGCCTGTGGTTGTACTTGGAAATAGCAGCCAGCCTGGAAGCTGCACCAAGGGGAGAACCATCACGAGCAAGGGGAGGACACAAAAATTTGAGCATGTTTTAAACCAGGAGGTGTTTTTCAGGCTGGTGGGTGCACAGAAGCTGAAGGACTTCCCGCATTCATCCCCTGCTGTCGTTTTTGGTTGTCTGTAGTCCATGGTGCTGTACAAGGCAAATCCCCAGCACTTCATGGACTATTTGATCTGCTTTTGGGGACCTTCTTAGACTTATCACAGTATCCTATACTTCCTTGGCCACTTTCCTTGTCCTGATGTCATTAGTGAGGCTCTCACATGTCTTCCTTTTGGTGTGCTGCTTTATGCTGGCTTTTCAGTTAGTGCTTACCTTACCCACCTCCCTTTGAAGACTGACTTCATGCTTCGACCTCTAATATTCTGCAAGAGCAGAGTGTCTAATGTAGTTGTTTCTTTGTGTTCAGTCAGATGCTTTTTCTCAGCAGCTCTGTAAATGTTTCCTCTCTGCTCGTCTGCATCTTTGTCTCTCCAGATACAGCCTCGTGTCCTCATGTTACACTGCATTTAGTGCATGTTCTGAAGCTACCATATTACTCCTGACTGCTGTTCTGGCTGCAGATGTCTGTGATGTTTTTGGAGGTGCTAAGGCGAGCGCTGCAGTTCCTGGGCGAAGCGGTGCAGAACGAGTTACACACATACTGCCTCCATACCCTACTGAGCACAACGCACCTCACTCCCATGGCTCGGGGGGGCAGCGCACCGGGAGAGGAGATGTGCCAGGCTATGCTCCAAACTCCCACTCTCTGTGGTGCACCTCACTGCTCCCTTCAAAATGATGCAACCTCCTGCAGAGACTCATCTGTGAGGGGACTACAAATGGGACCTTCATGTGGTGCATGCAAGGCCTGTGACTACACAGTCAACAGAGAGATCTCTGCCCAATCCTTCAGGGGCTTGTCAAGCAGGGAGGCCATCTATGTACTCTAGCTAGGTGACCATGGCTGAGTCACGAGTGGCATCAAGATACCCACCTGAATTATAGCCAGTGCTGGTCACCTGGCGTTGGAGGTACCGACCAGTGAAGGCATGAACAAGGGTTCTTCACTTGCGTGACGCCAGAGCTATCATGTGCCCTTGATGAGCTGAGCGCCAAGCAGCCAAGGGAGGAGGGATGCTCAGCGCACTCTGCCCTTCTGCCACTACTGCTGCCTGTCTGAAGCCTCGCTGGAACTCTTATCCCAGGAGCAGAGAACAGGGCAGGACTTCTTACAGTATCCCCGCAAACTTTAGTGTTGGGCCCTTCTGAAAGAAAGGGGTCTGCCTGCCTTTACACAAAACTTTAGGCTGCTGTGGGGGAGAGAAGGGAAGTTGGGGGTTGCAGGAAGTGCCAAGGGCCTCAGAAATGGAGTGAGAAGCAAGAACGACAGCACACAACTTCAACAATACATGTATATTTACTCATTTGAAAAATGATAAAGCCAGGACAAAAAAAAAAAAAAGAACATAAACACAACAAGAGTAACAAGGAACGGTGGTTCTAACAAATCCCAAACAAAATACGTGAGGTCCTATAGGGAGACATTAACATAAGGTCAATGGGGCTAAGGCCCCTTCACATTATCCCCACACACCTCCCTCCCACCCCCATGGGGTGCTGCCTTCCATGGCCCCACCATCGCTGGTGTAATGGTGCAGACACTGCAGACGGACAGCTTTTCTGGCAATCCTTTCCTGCTACTCAGCACTGGTGAGGCCACACCTGGTGTTCTGTGTTCAGTTCCAGAATCCCCAGTACAAGGAAGACATGGACATACTGGAGGCAGTCCAGCAAAGGGCCATGAAGGTGATTAAGAATCTGGAGCATCTCACATATAAGAAAAGGCTGAGATGGCTGGGACTGTTCAGCCTGGAGAAGGCTCAGGGAGTCTTTTCAATGTGTATAACTACCTGCAGGGAGTATGCAAAGAAGAGGGAGCTAGGCCTTTCTGGGTGGTGCCCAGTGACAGGACTCAATGCCTCTGGGCCTGTCATTGGGCACAAACTGAAACACAGGAGGTTCTGTCTGAACATCCAAAAGCACTTTTTACTGTGAGGGTCACTGAGCACTGGCACAGGTTTCCCAAGAAGGTTGTGGAGTCCTTGATCCTTGGAGACATTCAAAACCCATCTGGGCATGGTCCTGGGCAACTGGTTCTAGGTGGGCCTGCTTGAGTAGGGGAGTTGGATCATACAACCTCCTGAGGTCCCTGCAAACCTCCATCACTCTATAATTCTGTGCTGGAGCTGGGCCGAGGCCAGGCCAAGATATCAACACCAAGGTGGGGGTCAAGATCAGGCCCAGTGAGAGGAACTGGTGTCAGACACAACCTGTATTTCTTTGGGTCCTTCTTCTTGCCTTTCTTGAAGATAGGAGTGACATTTGCTTTACTTCAGCCTTCAGGCACCTATCCCAGTCACCATGATCATTCAACAGTAATTGAGAGTGGCCTCACAATGACATCAGCCAGCTCTCTCAGCACTTGTGAATGCATCCCACCAGAGCCTGGTGTATGTATTAAATATTCTCTGACCTGGTCCTCTTCCACCAAGGGTACATCTTTCTTCCTTCAATCTTTCCTCCCAGTCTCTGGGGATTCCTGAAAGTGGGTCTTGCTAGCAAAGACTGAGATGAAGAAGACTTTCAGTACCGCAGCCTTGTCCATGTCCTGTGTCACCAGGACCCCTGCCCCATTCAGCAGTAGGCCCACATTTTCCCTAGTCTTCTTTTGCCCCTTATGTATTTATGGAACCATTTCTTGTTGCTCTTGACATCCCTTGTCAGACTCAACTCAGCACGGCTTTGGCTTTCCTAACCACGTCTGTATGCTCAGACAGTGTCTCTATATTTCTCACAGGTTACCTTACCCTAATTCAACTTTCTGTATATTTCATTTTTGTGTCTGAGTTTTGCCAGGAACTTGATAATCTACACTGGCCCCCTGGCATTTTTGCTTGACTCTGTTCACTGGGATGGACTGTTCTTGAGCATAGAGGTGATCATTGAATATCAACCAGCTTTCCTGGATCCCTCTTCCCTTTAGGGTCCTATTCCATGGGACTCTTTCAAGTGGATCCCTGAAAAGGCCAAAGTCTGTTGTCTGGTTGTGATCTTGCTTTTTGCCCTGCTCCCTCTTCTCAGGGTCCTGAACTCCACCAGCTCTTGGTCACTGCAGCCAAGGCAGCCTTTGACTTTCACATCCCCAAAGAGCCTTTCCTTGTTTGTAAGTGTGAGGTCCAACAGAGCACCTCTTCTTGCTGGCTTCTCTATCATTTGGGTTGGGAAGTTGTCATCAACGCTCTCCAGGATCCTCCAAGGCTGCTTACGCCCTGCTGTGTTTTCCCTCCAGTAGATATCGGTGTGGTTAGAGTCTGCTGTGAGGAGCAGGGCCAGGGAGCATGAGGCTACTTCTAGCTGTCTGTAGAAGGCCTCATCTACTTGTTCTTCCTGATCTGGCAGGTTAGAGCAAACACCCTCTACATCAGGCACCTCCTTCCCCGTGGAGGTGCCTGATGCCCTGGGCTGGGGCTGCCCCAGCCATCCTCCCACACCAGCCTGCCCCACTCCCTGGCCGGGGAGTTGGGATGGGCCCCAGGTGGTGGGGCTCTGCCCTGACCGCCCCTGTGGGGACCACCTCCAGTGCCCGTTCATTTGATGATGGTGTAAGTCAAGGTTTGTGGATAGAGGCCCTGTGTTTTATTACTCTATCTAATAAAGTTGGGAGGGAAAAAAAAAGACAGGCTTCAATCTGGAAGCCCTTTTTCATGTCTGAAATAGATGCCATGAAGTTCAAAGCCATTGGTCTAAGTTCAATTAGGTACACAGGAGCTGCACTACCTAGAGGAAAAGGCCAGATGCTTATGGGTTAAAGGAGAGAAATGCTAAGAACATATTTTGCAAAGGACAGACAAGTAATTTATAGCCTGTGGAGAGGTTAGCGGTGAAGCAGTTGCATGTACTGAAATTCAAAATTGAGCCAGGAAGGAAAAATAACCTGGAAGTCCATTTCAATCAAGCTAAACTTCAAAAGGGGGCTTTTTTCAAACATGTGTACCAATTGAAAAAAAAAAAAAAGTAGTAGAAGCTAAAAGATTGAAAATGCTGCTAAGCCATGAAGACACTTTTTGAGATATCATATTAAACAGAGAACTGCCTATTATCTTGCTGCAAGTCCTCTTAGAAAGAAAAAGAAAAGCAAAAAAGAAAAAAGAAACACAAAACCCCGGCCCAATTAAAAAAGACAGTGAAGGGAACTACTAGAACTTGACAGAAATCGTGTCCAAATGAGAAAACCAGGAAATTCTGGCAAATGAAAAGGAGATCTATAGTGAGATGGATTAAATACCATTTTGAGTTTCAAGTTGCTGATAAAAAAAGCTTTCAAATGCATCCAAACCATAATGTCTGCCAGAAATTCAGTACAGCTTCAAGCGAGACAGTCCAGAGGCAGAAGGATTACTCAGCAAAGGTAAGGCCATAGGAAAAAACTTGCATGAATACAGTTCGTTAAGTACAAGGTCAAGGACCCCCCTGTGGCAGATGAGGAACAATCTCGAGCTGAAGAGGTTTTGAAACTAATCATTACGTGGACAGGTAAGAAGGCGGCAGGATGACAACCATCAAATGGGTCTGGGGTAGCTTGGCATGATATTGCTAATTTGCCAGTTGGAATGCATGTGGTGTCAGAAGAGTAGTCAATGGCCAGTATTACTTCAGGCTTTAAAAAGGCTCCAGGGTGATGCTGAAATCTGTAGAGCAATAAATCTAACATTTTAACCTGGAAAAATCGGGAGGAACTGTAAGAGCAGCTCTGCCGGGTAGGATTCCCCATGCATTTTTTCCTGAGGAAGTCACACGTCAGGAGTCTGGTGGAAACGTCTACAGGATTTTGCAAGCTTTGTGAGTAAGGGTGATGCAGGTGGAATATTTTTATCAGAAGCATTTGCAGAATGATCTCTACAATTCCTGGGGAATACAAAGGGAAGGTTCTCACTATTTTAAGCTAGAAAGTAGGAAATGATGGAAATAATGGAAAGCCTTCACTGTGGAACGATGCTGTTGCTGAGCTCGCACAAGTATTTGCATGCTGAACTTTACCATTCAATATATGTCTCAGCGAGCTAGCGAAGAATGACTAGCAGATTGACAAAAGTCTTCAGTTGGTATGAAATTACTAAAGGCAGTCAGTATTGACACCGAGCTCAAAGTTGCAGAAGGGTGTCAGAGTCCTGGATGACTTGGGCAATCAAACAGGGGATGAAAATTTAATGTAAATGACGACACAGTAGGGAGAAAAAAAAATCTCATAGCTATTAGTCCTTAGGAAATAGACCTTTGAGTCACTGGGGATAACTTTCTGAAAACGTCAGCGCAGTACTGAGCAGTGATCAAAAAAGTAGATTGGATATTTTTACTTCCTTTGAAGGTAACTGATCCCAAAACAGAAGTTCCCATTATGTCACCGTGCTGCTCCAATGCACATGTCCTGAAGACAGCTTGTTGTCTTAATCACCTTGTTTTATATAGATCATAGCAGAACTAAAGTGAGGAGAAGAGTGATGAGGATTATTAGGGTTACAGGATGGCTTCTAGATGAGAAGACACTATAAATGTCAGAAGCACGCAGAGGCTCTGGAGGGGAGCTGGTAGAGAAGTCTGTCAAATGAGGAGTGGTGTGAAGGGGCTGAACGCAGAATAATTATTTACTGTGTCTCATAACATAAGAACTAATGGAAAATCAACAAAATGATCAGACAGTGAGGATAAAATAACCAAAAGAAAATGGTTTTCACTGGCACACTGTCAAATGATGAAATACAGGCTGATAAAAGCCAAAAATATCAAAGGATTCAAATCAGATCAGACAAGTTCATCAGTGATAAAGCCACTGGCTCAAAAAGGCCCTGAATTTCTCTTTGCTAGAAAATTAAGGCTATTCCAAGGATTGGAGCTGTGTTGTGTGCCCTTTTCCTCAGCAGGCACTGTAGGAAACTGAGTGGATCGCTGGTCTGACCCAGCGTCGCTGTTTGTATGTTGTTGTAGACCTCTGGCCTTTACTTGCTCTCTCACCCACCAGGTCACCACTTTTCAAGACCAGTCAGTATAATTCAATGTAATGAAGCTAAGTTTTTTGGGGGGAGGTGATCCTTCCCCCTCTACTGAGACCTGGTGAGACTCCTCTGCAGTGCTGTGTCCAGTTCTGGGCTCCTCGGTACAAGAGAGAGATGGCCACACTGGAGCAAGTGCAGCCAAGGGCCACAAGGACAATGAAGGGCTTGAAGCATCTGACAGACGAGTGGAGGCTGAGAGAGCTGGGACTGTTCAGCCTGGAGAAGAGAAGGCTCAGGTGGGATCTCATCAATGTGTATAAACATCTGATGGAAGGAGTAAGAGAGATGGAGCTAGGGTCTCCTCAGTAGTATCCAGTAACAGGTCCACAGGCAATGTGCACAAACTGAAATTCAAGAAATTCTGTTTAAACTTAAGAAAGAACTTTTTCACTTTGATGTTGACTGAACAGTGGAACAGGATTTGACCAGGAGAGAAGCAAACCCTACCAATGCAAGAATTCACCACTTCAGACCCCTCGCAGATCACCGTGCAATATTTTTAGTTTAAACCAGCAGGGAAAGGGCTTTGTGCTGGGTTTGGCAGGAACAGTACAGCCATGCACTCCTCTGGCTGCCCAGCTGCAGGGCACCGAGGTCTGATGGGGACAGCTGGCATTGGTTGGTCCAGCAAACATCACCAAAGAAGGACCGTCAGAGCAGAAAGTATGTTTGAAATTCCCATCCCCAATTTGCAAAATAAGCTTTAAAAACATGATTGTATTAGTTTACAGTAGGTGGGAGCCAAGGTATTTTTACATATATACTTATACTTATATACAATACTTAAACATTAGCTGGGGATGGGGATGGAAACCTGGTCTGCGTGTGGAGCACTTCGTCCAGCAAAACCACCCCATATTTTGCACCTTTTACATAAAAGGGCAGGGCTTTTCTAGCACGTATATTTCTTGAACATCCATAAAGTCTACAGAGTGTCTTATGCTGTGACATCTGATCTTAAAACCCTGCTCTGAATTTGGTAGAGGATGGACTTTGAATGTGGGTCCTTCTCAGCCCTCATACCCAGCTGCTGGATACAGAGGCGCACGCACCCGTCTGAACCCCTGCAAAGGTCTGGTGCTGGGTCCGGCTGGGGTGGACTTAACTGTCTTCATCGCAGCCCTTGTGGTGCCATTGTTTTGGGTTTGTGGTGAAAACAGTATTGGTGACACACCTATGTTTTGGCTGTTGCTGACCAGTGCATGCACAGCATCAAGGCTTTCTCTTCGTTTCCCACTCTGCCCCCTCTGCGAGTAGGCTGGGGGTGGGAAAGACATGCAGAGGGGACACAGCTGGGACAGCTGACCTGAACTGGCCCAAGGGATATTCCCTACCATACAACATCACACTCAATCAGCTTGATCATCAGCAATAAAGGTTGAGGTAAAGGAAGAAGGGTTTTGGCTTCCAAGGTGGCCATTGTTTGGAGACCAGCTGGGCAGCTGTCTGCCTGTGGGGGTGGTGTGTGATTGCCTTTGTTTTTCTTGGGCTTTCCCCCCCTCTTTTCTTCAGCTATTAAACTGTCTTTATCTTCACCCACAAATTTTCTCACTTTTGCTTTTCCTGTTTTCTCCCCTGACCCGCTGGGGGTGACAGGGGTGAGCAAGGGGCTGTGTGGGTGCTCCACGGCTGCCCGGCTTCAACCCACCACCATTCTCCGCCCTGAATATGTTTTGATTTGCTGTCTGCCAACTCTGAGACATCTTTCCGGACTTCAGAATCACAGCCAGTAGGAGAGAATCACTGCAGAGCAATTCTTGGAGAAAGCTACGCCTCTTCCCTTTGTGGCCATACTACCCTGCAAGATATACTACACAGTCAAGGCTCCATCAGAGAGGAGAAACGCTCCGTACAGGCTGGCTTCCTCATGCAGTTCACGGAACCCACCACAGGGAGACAGCTGCAATACGTCTCTGAGAAAGAAATGGGCCGAAAACGTCATTCTGAGGAGTTTGTATGGAAACTATTGCACAGCACTGTGCAGAGATTTGGCTGCTGGAGACTTGCCCTTTTCTGAAGCAATGGGTTTGGTTGCTGCAGACTGAAGCCCGTAAACAACTTTTACTTCTGGACATGGGGAATGACCTTGGACTGGGTTGTGCAGGGGGCCCGTTAGCAAGAGCATCGCTGCCCTGCTTGCAGAAGAGGACTGCGGAATGAGGGATGCAATATGCTGTAGAGAAGGTTAAGGTAGCTCACAACATGTTGGAGAACTGGAATTTTTTCCCTGCTTGTGCTATAGCTTTACTGGCCGAGGCTGGGAATGTCATTTGAACTGTGCTTTGCATTGGTACCTCTGAGTGTCTGAGCTTCATTTTGTGGGAACTTGATCTGAACAAAGTACTTGGACCTGAAATCAGTAAGTGCGTGCCTTAAAAGTACATAGTACAAATTGACCTCACACTGGACCCCTGGGGTTAGCTTCTGCTTCTGGGCTTGACTCCTGTACTCCACGGCCCCATGTGTGAAACAGGGCGGATAACACCTCACCTCTCACAGAAGAATGGCAGTGACTGCCCTAGAGGAAATTAGAAAGTTAGACTCTTCGAAGGAGATACAAATAAGCTGGAGAAACACATACGCAGGAGGTCTGACAGTGCTGTAGCAGTGGGTGGTGGTGGTTCCCAAAGTGCTGTTGGGTACGGGCACTGAACGAGACAAGGTCCAGAACTTGCAGCTGAAATCCGTAGCATTATGCATGAGCACAAAGGGACCAAGTGAAGACTGAAGATGTAATTATATTTTTGGCACTTCTCAATTCTGCATGTGTGACTGCACTCACGCAAATGTCCATTAGAGCAGTTTATTGTATGCAAGTGACTTTAAAATTTTCAGTAATATCCAGGCTTCTCTTCCACTGTGAAAGGATTTGCAATTAAAATCTCCAATCCTTACCAGCTATGAGGGTACCAGTGGGATTCGCTATCCAGCCACTCAGCTGCTCATCCTCTCCAAATGGGGGAATTTGCATTCCCTGGGCACTTCCGCTTCCAACAGCTGGCATGAGCAAGCCCTGGCCAGGAGCAAGAGCCTCCCAGCCCCAGGTGTGCCCCAGCAGGACATGATCTGCACACCGCATGGGTCCTTGGTGACTGCCACCAACAGCCCTATGACAGGGGTGTCAGCCACACGTTTCTCCATGCTCTGTGGGTGCCTAAAGGTGATTGAGAGTCTACAGGATATGTTTTAATCGACTAACAGGAGAACAGACCCATCCCAAAGTGCCCACTAACCCACTTTTACATGTGGGATTTTGCACCTGCAAATAAGACTTTGAGTGTGAGCCCTGTAAGTGCTCTGAAGACAGGCAGCACTGGCTGCCCTGCCTGGTGTGGTGAGATTTGATCCCGATTTGGGAGGTTTCACACCAGGCTAGGATGAGCAGTTTCCTATAAAGAGGTTTCTGAAGGGCTCGGTTCCTTTGGGTGCTTTCATGGCTTTGCACAAGGAGCCCAGACACCTGCCAGTCGGTGGGGCAGTTTGGTGCCATGGGGTAGCACCCTGCAGCCTGAGGCACGGCGACGCCACCACCCTACCGCCACCACTGGTGGACAGCTTTCCACCACGCTGCCTTCAGGCTTCATCCAAAGTGTCCTGAGCTCTTTAAGCCTCACAGTTCAACCAAGCTTTCAGGACCTCAGAGCACTCTTGCAGCTTTTTCTTCTGTGCATTTAAAAAAATGCAGATGTTCCCACCGAACACCATATGCTGGCAGTGAAAGCACCAGGGTCATTTACAGATGTAACAGTTGAAAAGAGCTGTCACGGGGAGGGGAAGAGAGAAGGAAAGAGCCTTCGGTTGGGCCAGGACTGTGAGCACTGCTGGTGAGGCAAAAAGTGTGCTCAGTACTGAAATACTAGATATACATACAGAGAGAGACGTGGGGAAGGGGAAGGGGAAGGGGAAGGGGAAGGGGAAGGGGAAGGGGAAGGGGAAGGGGAAGGGGAAGGGGAAGGGGAAGGGGAAGGGGAAGGGGAAGGGGAAGGGGAAGGGGAAGGGGAAGGGGAAGGGGAAGGGGAAGGGGAAGGGGAAGGGGAGGAGAGGAGAGGGGAGGAGAGGGGAGGGGAGGAGAGGAGAGGAGAGGAGAGGGAAGGAGAGGAGAGGAGAGGAAGAGAAGAGAAGAGAAGAGAAGAGAAGAGAAGAGAAGAGAAGAGAAGAGAAGAGAAGAGAAGAGAAGAGAAAGAAGAGAAGAGAAGAGAAGAGAAGAGAAGAGAAGAGAAGAGAAGAGAAGAGAAGAGAAAGAGAAAGAGAAGAGAAGAGAAGAGAAGAGAAGAGAAGAGAAGAGAAGAGAAGAGAAGAGAAGAGAAGAGAAGAGAAGAGAAGAGAAGAGAAGAGAAGAGAAGAGAAGAGAAGAGGAAGAAATGAAGATAAAGAGTGGAGGGAGGGAAAAGTAAATTTGCTGTACACTAAAGCAGACAAACTGAATGGCAGAAGAAAAGCATTAGTAACATGTTCCCAGGGGCTTGAAATATGGAGTATCTGCTAACAGTTTCCATATTTTGCAGGATTATTAAAAAAAAAAGAAAAGAAAAGGAAAGCAAGCTGGCTATATGAAGCAAAATAGACTAAATATAAGGACTCAGTTATCTGGAGGATTAATATTATTTACTGTGAGTACAACTCACATATTTGGAGATTGTCACCATGTAAGAGATTTCACGATGCGACAGAAGCGATGTAGGCAAAATCAGTTCTCTTTGGGTTAACTGGAATGGACCTGGTGTCAGAAGGGCTTGTTAAAAATCAACATTTACCAAAAAAAAAAGCAGTGTTGCCTGTAGCAGTAACCTCTGGTACGCGCTGTACAAGGACCTGGTGAGTGCCACGAGCCCCAGCCACTCAGCAAGTGAGGGAATTCAGCCCTTGAGAGCTGCTGCTCAGCTCATGGGAGCAGCTTCATGGTGCTCGATGGAGGGTAGGACAAGTGCCCGGCCGCTGGTGGGGGCTGCCCTGCTCGGGACGGCTGCCGCCTGCAGTTATTAGGATGTGAAATACAGTTCTGAGGTCAGCTGTTGGCTCGGCACTGAGCAGCTTTCAGCGATTATATACGAGCATAAACCTGGAGTGCCTAGATCAAACATGGAGAAGTTTACATAGCCACCATCCGCTCTCCTTTCCAACATGAGGGTATTCTCGTGCTCATACACAGCGCAGGCTGTGGAGGTTTCCTGCAGTCTTTCTATCCCCTTGGCAACTAGGTTTTATTTTTGTTTGTTTTTATTTATTTTTCTATTTATTCCCAGGACTGAACACTCTGCCATGTGCTTCTCCGTGCTCTGAGTAACCCTGAACACAAAAGAGCCAGGAATAACTCCTTTGCTGCACTGTCAGTGCTGGATACAGTCACTTCTTTCATCTACTGGGTGAAGCTATCAAAGATGAAAGCAAGCAGCAAGCCAGGCAGCAGGCGGCAGAGGGAGAAGTGACATCTGAAAGACTATCCCAATTCAGGTAAACTCCAGTGGTCAATGTGCATTTAGAAAGCAGTCAGTGCTGCGGGTCTCTGCCCAGAGCCATCGATGGTCCCCACTGTCCCCCAGCAGAGCTGCTTCTCCCTGCCCACATGCCGCCGGATGCCACCATCCGGGGCTCTCACGCTGCTTCAGCCACAAAAAAAAATGACATAAAGCATTGGCCCAACCTTTTCAGTGCCCAGATCCAGAAAAAGACTTCAGCAGTCTGCAATGGGCATGACGTCAGGACCTTATCCCACCCTTATCCTGAAAGCCTGTAGACGCATGTGCCTATTAAGCGTTCAAAATTAGCTGTTGCACACACCCAGAGTTGTTGCTATCACAGAAAGCATCTCCCATGCAAGTTCATTTGTGGTTTTTTTATCATTCTGGATAATGACAGGTGGCAGAAAACCTGGTGTCTATAACCTCTGCAGCATGAAAAAGGCTGCGTTCACTCTCACTTTTTAATGAGGCCATCCTACCCCCCAGACTGTAGACGAGGTGTGATCTGTTCCATTTTGCAGCCAGCAACGGCTGCAGCTTGGCTCCAGACACTCTCCTCAGAGCCACTTCCAGCCCTTTGGCATGGAAAAGTCACCAGACCAAACACAGGACCAGCTGCAGGACTTTGCTCTCAGGTGAGCACCTAAAGCACCCAAGCTGGACTGGTACGTATCCCAGTCTAATGGGTTTGTGTGCCTTCCTGAACATCAGCCCAAGTGCGGTGTAATGGGGAAGAGAAATCTCCCCTCTGGCCCACTGGGAGGTGGAAGTGAGAGGTTGAAGTCCTCTGTGAACAGCTTCAGCACTTCTCCCTGGGAAGTTCCAAGATGAACGCTGCAGTCACGCCTCAGCCCCTACCTCCAGGTTGCGGGATACCTGTGCGTGTGAGCTGTAGGAGGTTTCAGCACACCCCAAGCACTGCCTGCCTCCCTCTTCGCCATCCTGGCTACAGATCTCCTGACCCGGTGCTGCAGACAACTGGGATGAAAAAAGTGGACTTCTACTGCCCCCTCGCTCCGGTGCCTGCACTGCGCCTCGTTAGTCATACATTGGAACAAAGGGAAGCACTGAGAAGGATGAAAAAAGTAAATTTTTTCATCCCTATCAGATGGGGATGACACTATAAGAAAATCAGTTTTCCTTACACATCAGTTCCCAAGTGCTTGTGAGAGCATCTGTACAACATGGAACTGCTACTGCTACCTTGAATGAGCACTGAATGCAATTCGTACTGACTGAACAACTCCAGTTTGCATTTACTCATTCCACAAGTTTTGTACAAAAGTGAAAGCTTACAGGAAGCAGCCTTTACAGGAGCAGTTATGCAGAACAGAGTAGCTATTTTTGTGGGGCAAGAGCTGTGCTGAGGTTTTGACTTTTAATTTGAGAAGTATCTTGCTCTGCAGAAGAAAAAAAAGTTTTTAAGTGTTCACAGGGAACTTCGACCTTTCACATCTGCCTCCCAGGAGACTACAGGTGGCCAGACAGGAGTTTTCTCTTCCCCATTCTGCTGCACTTAGGCTAATGTTCAGCAGGGAGCACCAAGTATGACAGCTCTCCTTTTTTAAACAGGTTTAAATGCACAAATAAGACAAGTTCTCCTTTCTATGTATTCCCTTTAAATACCTCTCCTAACCCCCACTTCATCTGAAGCCTTCATTTAGCTTCTGTAATACAGACAAGCCTTTGGGAACTAGTCTTTCCTGGAAAATGAAGTCAATACATGAAGTCAGCTGTTAACTTTGCAAAGGTGCTGCCTCAGATAAGGGCTCACGTGAACTATTTCACAGCTACTTAACTACTATTTTTTATAGAGCCGAGTTTTAAGGTATTTGGGGCATTTTTAGCTCTCAGTTAAGCCAGTTACTAGTATATGAAAGCAAGATTATTTTTTATTAGCTTGAAGTATCATATTTTATTCAAGTGATAAGAAATATCATAATACATTATGCATCTGCCAGTTATAGTCCATTTTAGTTGGTTCCAAAACCTAAGCAGTAAGTGAGTAACACAGTTTATCTAGTTAAACTGAAAAAACAGCATTCCACACAACCAGTACTGGAGATGTCAACCGTATAGTAATTCCAGCATTACGTTGTTATGGCTTTCCAGAAAGTCATGAAGTTAACAAATTAGAACACATCAAGAGCCATTTTCCAAAGATTTATTGAAGTAGCAACAGGTTGCTCATACTGTGCTGGAAAAAGCAGTTTTATTGAATTCAGTTACTTAAAAACAGTATTGCAGCACAAGATATTGCTATTTGTAAACTAGACTCCATTGTAAACTCTAATCCTTCAGGGAGAGTCAGTTTGCAAGATCTAAGACCTATTTTCTAGCATAATAATCTTGCGCTCCTGGAAAAACTGCAGAAAGGCACTTGAAAGCTGTTTCTTCCTTTAAGACATGGACTGTTTAAATCTTGCTGGTAAGAATTTCTCCTGCATTAATAAGTATGCATCTTCACTTCAGCTTTACTCCAAGTCATCGTGATGCTGGGAAGTTTCATTAATAACCTGTTGAAAAACAGAGACACTTGCATTAAGTTTTACTACTAAGATTGTTGGTTTTTTAGAGTTAGAATTGGAACATCCAGTACCACAGAAATATGAAAAAATGGGTATCAACTCTCACTTATAAGTGAGAGGTTCTAGTTGGTAAATGGTGTGCAGAAGCCATTTAGGCTTTATTGACTTAGTTTGGGACAAGATACTGTTTTCAGACAAGTACTTCTGTTTACTGCCACATTTTTTTCTCAGGTGATGTGAGAAATCTTTTGAGAATTTGATAACTCAGCTGAACTTAAATACTGACCACACAGGCAACTGTCAGCCACTTAAGGTTTTATGATCAGGGGAATTTTGTGATCGTTTCCACAGAAGCCTTTTTGCTACATCTGTGTGTTCAGCCATGCAGCTTGAACTGCCAGATGCTGTTCTACTCAACACTTACTACCTTATACAGGCTGCACTGACTGGTAGACAAACTTAAGAGTATTTTAAGATAACCAGCTGTGACAGCAATAAAATCAAAGTTACCACCAACCTGTCCATCTCTGGTTTCGACAGTCTTAATTAGAAGTGTCCTCTTTGAGTGAGTGTCAACCATTGGCTGAGACTCAATGTTGGTTTCTGCAGAAGAAAATGTATTATTAGCAATAGTCTAGATGAAGCGCCTCCTCAAAGAAATGAGGTGTAACAGATTTTAGTGTCTACTTTCAGAATCCCAATTTAATATACAAGGAAGCCTCCTGCTCTGAATGATAAGCTCATCTTCTCAATTTTTTCCCTTAAAGCACCTTCAGCAGACATCTAAACCAATCACTCACTATGTACCGATATTTAAAAATACCCATGCCCAGGAACAAAGTAGCTCCTCCCATCCAAGGTTAAGTAATTGCAAACATTGTAGTTATAGCTAAGAAAAACAGTCACACACAGCAGCATTTATACAAGTTCAAATACTAGAGTGAAAGGAACTACACCCAGGACAGTTTTGCTAATGACAGAACAGCTATCTAAACTGCAGTAGCAGAAACAGCTTACCTCTCAGGTTCAAAGAAGCAAAGGTTGGAATAGGCATGTTAATCCTGGGGGGGGAAAAAAAGAAATTGATCAAGTCAGACACGGGTACAGAGCATCTTCTAGTAATTGCTGTTTAGAAAAATGTCTGCATGCAATTTTTACCTGCTCTCTTCACCCTCCAGCAGTTTTCTGTAGGTGGCAATCTCAATATCAAGAGCCATCTTTACATTCAGCAAGTCCTGGTACTCGCGGAGATGGCGAGCCATTTCTTCCTTCATGTTCTGAATCTCATCCTGCAGACGGCCAATAGTGTCTTGGTAGTTAGCAGCTTCAACAGCAAAATTCTCCTCCATTTCACGCATTTGGCGCTCCAGGGATTCATTCTGGAAGAGGATAATGAAGTCAAGCACTGCTGTGGTTCAGACACTCTTCCCCACCCTCAAGAACCTTAACATTTTTTAAAAAGGGAAGTTGAATTATGTTAGCATCCTTTCTGGAAGTACCCAGACATGTCCCAAATTTGTCATCTCCTTATCTTCCCCTAGCAAAGTCAAGGTGGGCTATTCTGCTACTTGATCTGAGGTGTGCTACATGTTTGTTGTGCCAGGTGGCAGAGCAATCCCTTACAGTAAGTCCAACACACGCAGTACAAGTCAGCACAGAGGCAGTTCTCAGTGAGGGGGATTTGCAGGTGTACTACATTAAATCCATTTCAAGCCAGCCTTTAAGGTAGTCAGCCTCTAGCAACAGCAAGATTAGCACCTCCTTTCCACTGCTCCTCCAGCTTTTTGTATAGCTTCAGCTGTACCTGACAGACAAGCCATGAACACCTCCAGAAAGCGTTACATAAACAGCGAGCAAGGGAATGAACACAATGTTTATACCTTAAATAATACCTTAAGTATATCAATCTAACCAGCGCACTGTAGTTCATGCAGGCAAATTGAGCTCATAGCACCCTCTTTGAAAAGTACTAATGCGCTACTGTATTGTATGGGAGATCAGCTGCATTCACAGCCACGTCAATAATTGAACTGCAATGCAGCACTTAAATCTGCAAAGGGAAGAATGTCCCAACTGCTGTCTTCTACTTACGCTTCCCTTCAGGGCATCAACTTCGCAGGTGAGAGACTGAATCTGTCTGCGGTATTCATTAGCTTCTTGTTTGGCCTGGCGCAGGGCATCATTGTTCCTATTAGCAGCTTCAGAGAGATCGGCAAACTGTGGAAATCCCCAGTTTGGTTAGTGTAACACTTCAACAGAAATGGTGTAACAGACTTTTTTTGGACACAGCATTTGAAGGTAACTGAAACCATTACAAGCCCTAACACCTGAAACATTTAAGTATTGGCATTACTCTTAAAATGCCTTTCCATTTCTAATTGTTAAATTGGAATTCTTAGTCAAACCTTTCACATTTATTCCCCCACCCTGTATGTTTCCCATCTTTTCATCATTTTTTCACCCATTTCACTCCTTTCTCCAGTATTTCATCCAACATCTGCTTCCAGCAACAAGCACAGGAAAGACTCCAAGTATGAACCCATTACTTTGATGCTGTGCTTACAGCACAAAGCAGTGTTTCTCAGCTGTACTCTTCCCAGACTGGGAGTTTAAAGAAGACCCTGTGCCATGGCTGTGTCCGTGTCCAGTAGAGACAGAGGGAACACCAAGTGTTACAGCAAAGCCATTATGCACAGTTCGTTTGAGTGCCTAATGCATCTGAACAGATTTTACTTACTTTGGACTTGTACCACTCTTCAGCTTCCTGAAGATTCTTAGCAGCAACGCTTTCATACTGTTGGCGAACATCACGCAGGGCAGCAGTAAGATCAGGCTTAGAAACATCCATATCAATTTGGATGTGCTGTTCCTGGAGTTGGGCCTGAAGTTCCCGGATTTCCTTAGAGAGAAGCAGATGCTCAGTGTTGTTACACGACAACATACAGAACATACACAGGTGGGGACTCTGAGCCAGAGCCAACGTAGAGCCTCCTTGCTCGCTAGACTGTCAGCATCTAATCACAGACCTCGTTATTCAGCTTACCTCATCATGAAGCTTCTTCAAGAAGACAATCTCCTCTTGCAGGGACTCAACTTTGCGCTCAAGATCAAGACGTGCCAGAGAGGCATTGTCGACATCCTGACCAGAGAGAAGAATGAATAGCAGTCTTACAAAACTGTGATACAGAGAAGTCTTTTACAGCAAATTCAGTAGCATATAGACTGACGTTACATCTGAGCTTCTTAGCAAAACAATACAAAAACAGGACCTGGGAAAAACCTCTGTCTTTTTGTCACCTCCTACCCTAGCCTCAGAGACCACTATATGCACCTTTGTGATTTTGGGAACTACACAGCATACGTAGATTACTTCACCTTCGCCAACATATTGCTAAACATGATCAAGACCACACAGATCACGGTGGGTGTAAATCCTATTTGAAGATGAAACGGATAGTTGGGTCACAAGCCAGCAATAAGCTCTTTTTAGCTTGACTACACCGAAAAAGTTAATCTTGCAATTTGCAGACTTCCATTTTTTCCAGTGGGGCTTAGAAGTGCAACCCATGTGCCTACCTGCCTATCAGTGGGCTTAGTTTCTTGTTTATTTCTTATGGACTCCTTGGTGGATCAACCACAGAGCCCTTTGCTTCCACAGACCACAGCTTGAAAGCCTACTTGTAAAGCTAGTAAGGGACATAGAGGAACTGCAAGCATTTACTTCTCCGAGTGGTCTGACAGATCTCCCTTGAGAAAAAGAAGGTATGAGCATAAACGCAAATCGAGTTAGTCATCGTTGCCTACACCCTCACATTAGCTGGCAAAGACTCCACCTTTTGCTGGACGGAGATAGTCTTAATCAACAGCAAAAATTCATTTACGGCACAACAGAAGATATGCCATGAATGTTACGTGGCAGCAGCTTGAATTAGTTCAAAAACATAACTTAAGACTAAACATTGATTGGTAACTTCTTACATTTTAAATGTGTAAGACAATTCATTCACAAAGGAGACAATTGTTCCTTTCACACTGGTTACATGCACAGCTGTGTGCTTATTAATGCATCAGGTTTTCACAGCTTACTCTAAAGCTATTTTGGATTTGCCCAAAGTGTAAGCATTCCTAATCAGCAGTTCTCACTATTACTGCACCTTTGAAATAGGGAGTGTTTCTTTAGTCTCCTAGAGAGCCATTCCTCAGATCACTCCCACGCTGGGGTAAGGTTCTTGCTCCAGAAGAATTCTTCTGTTTTATTTATCCAGCAAAACACCCCTTTGATGTGTTGTTTCATAACTTCCCTATCAACTCCAGTTTTACACCCACAGTTTATATGTTTTGGTTTTCAATTCAGAGAAAGAATTCCTTAATTCATTTGTTGTCCTCCTCAAAAAAACTGAAGATCGTTCTGTCGGGATGTTACATGGCTAGGGCAACGCATTTACATAATTCGACAGACATCCACAGAGTTTCCAGCAGATTTTACAGAAATCTGCGTCTTGAAGACTATTGTTTTTTCCAGGACAACTGAACAGCTACAGGATTTTTAGCAGCTTATAATAAATTGAAAGCATCTTAAACTGAAGACACTTTGAATATATGGTATGTATTTTACTATATATATTATCATTAAGTTAGGGAGTGACGAATCAGTGTATCTGTGTTTCCTAGATGTATGGAGAGCCACATAAATGAATAAGGTACTTGCAGCCTGAGCAAAGTGTAAGGCGTACCTACACGCAACTGGACTACGCATTGATTTTATCCTAGGAGACTTTGTAATGCCAGTCACAGTTTGCAGGGTTGAGCATCCATGTTTACTTCAGACAAACCTCATGTTAGCCAGGGGCAGACCTGTTAGTCTTGTCATAGGTTCAGGATCTATTCCTTGCTGCCAGAGTAGCTGGCAAAGCTGAAGTAAATAACGTTCTCACTAACTGTGATGCTTGTTTTGTCCCAAAGGGAAGAACTCACTGAACCTTTAGGTTTATTTTATGTAGCACACCCCTCAGCACGAGTAAAATCACATGGTTTTGTTCAGGAGAGTTAAATTAAAATTCAGTACATGCAAGTTAAACAGTCTCTAAAGCATGCAGCTCTTGGAAATATAAAGTTTAAGTTCAAATATTTGTTGATTTCCTTTTAAAATACTGAAGTATACAACTGCTCCAAAAAGTAAAAAGTAAATTTGATGCCACCTCAGAACAGTAAAGTGTTTCAAAACCATGTATACAACTTTCCAGTGCAAGAATATAATGGTTTAATAAAAAGCGGCCATTTTTTACAATGGAAAGCACAACAGGATGTTTCAGCTTCAGTGTTCTATGAATTTAATTTCACTTGCAGAAGAACAATACTTACACTGAAAGAGATTGAGTTCTCAAAAACTGCATGTTAACGCCTACCCTTTCACAGTAAGGAAAAATCAGGTATTACTGTTGTTCAAATAAAACACACTAGCATGCACCAGAGTGGATATAGTGTAGCATTTCCACAGACAATGATTTACAATTCTTATGCATAAGCTACACCTTGAGAGGATAACCGGATCCAGTTCAGACTGCACTGCACACAGAGACCTGCTAGAGGCTGAGCTCCTACATAACCCCTTCCCCCAGAGCAGGGAAGAGCTGGGTAATGAATGTGGGATATGCACAAAACCATGTTCGGTTAAAAGCCTTGAGCATTCACGAAGTTTAATTGGTTTGAAATAGAGGTAGACACGCCTTGAAGTGAAACAACTAAGTATGAAAGATCATTTAAGCCAGCCTTAAGTCAAAGGATCCTTCAACCGAATTCAGCCACAAATCAGAATAGATTAGGTTCTCTAAAACTTAAACGCTTCTGCACAGAACTTCACACCAAGTTAAATTGGCTTAGCACTGAAAAAAACACAGAAGCTGACGTTAAGGCAGAATCTTGAACTGTTCTGTTTCAAACTTCTGTGCCCAGAACACCAGTGGAGAGTCTGAATTCCCAGACTCCAAATGGGAGTAGGTGTCTTGGTTTCCACGTGTTATCTCATGAAGACACCTGCCCTCCTTCAAAGACTATAAATGTGCTACAGTCAAAAGCATTGCGCAGGGAAACACTGGCAATCAAGTGATGATTTCCTGAATGGTGACATCTACTAACATCTACGAAGAGCTTTGGGACTAAGTCAGCCTGTGTCTGGCTGTCTGGAGATAAGGAGGAATGCTAGCAATGCCGTTTCACACCAGCAGTTTTAGGGAAGAGACCTTGTTTTGAGAAGGCACATTCCTAAATACCTCCTAGTCCAAACAAGACTTAATCCAAGTTGAAAGCTGGTTTTGCACAAGTGAAAACCTGAGCTTACCACTTATTGACCAGTGTTTGCACAGTTGGTTCTGGCTGTCATGTAGGTTTTAGTTTATCTGGATAACATTGTCGCTTCCTACAGGGCCTAAACTCAAAAGCAACTTGTTTCCTATGTTAACATCTTCATCTCCAGGGGATTAAATTCTATGTTAACAGACATCCAGAGGAGACAGACTTGACTGCTGTGAGCTCACCTCAAGGAACCAATTGTCTAATTCTGGTCAGCAGACAACACCCATATGAAAAATTTTAAATTTGAAACTCTTGCCCACTAACGCACTGAGCAGAGCGATTCATCAAAAAAGAGCTCTGCCTTGTATAAAAACTGGACCATGTACACGATCGACACTTTTTGCGAGAAATATGCCTGCACCATTACACATGTAGTAAGAATGCAGCCCACTGCGCCCTCCCCTCCGACACAAAGGGATCTATTATTTCAATCTGCTGCCACCACACTTGCCATAATGCCTCTATCTGCATTCCATGGTGAATCCCATAGAAACCATTAATACCCTTCAGCCAAGCGAGCAGATGGCCCCCTTTCACTTTTATTGGATCGGAAAGTGATTCCACGTCGGAGCGCTTTTTGTAAAACGGGCTAGACTCGGATAAAGCAAGACAATAGTTCCCCCCCCCCCCTCCCCTCAGACCGCAGCATCCCCCTAAAGAAAACAAGGAGGTTTTGCGTGAGAACTGACGGAATTCCTTTGTGCGACGAAAGCAAACTCCTGCAGTCCCCCCCTCCCGTCCCAGGCACCACCACCACCTCAGGCCCTCCTCCCCTCTCCTTCAGCCCCCGCAAACCTGTCTGAAGGACTGCAGGGTGTTCTCGGCCTCCTCCCGCTGCAGCATCTCCTCTTGCAACCTGGAAGGGGAGACATGGAGGTGAGGAAGGAGCTGGGGGACCCCTCCAAATCTCCCCCGCCAAGTCTCCCGTCCCCCTCCCAGCTCGGGATGCTCCGGGGCTGCCTCCGCGTCAGCGGGCGGTGCGGTGCGGGGCCGGAGGGGTGGGAAAGGGGGGTGGGGGGGGCTGGGGGGGGGGCAGCGCAAGGCGCCGGTAGCCCGAACCCTCCCTCCCCTCGCACACACTCACTTCTCCCTCAGCCGCATGATGTCGTCGGCGAGGTTGTCCCGCTCCACTTCCACGCGTGCCTTGTCGTTGGTGAGCTGGTCCACCTGCCGGCGCAGCTCCCGCATCTCCTCCTCGTAGAGGTCGCCCAGGCGGGACGTGCCCTTGCCCTTGAGCTGCTCCAGCTCGGCCAGCAGGATCTTGTTCTGCTGCTCCAGGAATCGCACCTTGTCGATGTAGTTGGCGAAGCGGTCGTTGAGCTCCTGCAGCTCCACCTTCTCGTTGGTGCGGTTCGCCTTGAACTCCGTGTTGATGGCGTCGGCCAGCGAGAAGTCCACGGAGTCGTGGAGCCGCATGGGCGGCATGCTGCTCCGCAGCCGCACCGACGTCGTCTTAGTGGCGTACATGCCGCCGGGAGAAGCGGACACGTACCGGGCGGTGCTGGGCCGCAGGGAGCTGCCCAGCGAGTAGCGGCTGCTGGAGGTGATGTAGCGGGTGCCGGTGCTGGGGCGGCTGCCCCCGCCGAACATGCGGCGGTACGAGGAGTTCTTGGTGCTGATGCTCATGGCGATGGCGGCGGTGCGGGCTTTGTAATCCGGGACCGAAGGGAAGCGGAGCGGCTCGAGTGCGCGGTGGGCGAAGAAGGGCGGTGGCCCCGGACCGGGTCCCTTCTTATAGGGCGCCACCGCCCGCCGCCGGGCCGGGCCCGCCCCGCCAATCGCCGCTCCGCCAATCGTCGTCCCGCCCGCCGCCCGCCGCGCCAATCGCCGCCCCGCCCGCCGCCACGCCTGGCCCCGCGGGGAGGGGGCGGCGGCCGCCGTGGCGCGGGGGAGGGCGGGGGGACGGGGGGCGGGCGCGGGGGCTGCCGGCGGACACAAAGGCGGTCGTGCGGAGCAGCGGGGTGTGGGGGGGGTAGCAGCAGTATCGCTACCTTCCCCGGTCGGCCTCGCAGATTTCTCCCCGGGGCTGCGGCAGAGCAGCCGCCGAGGCAGCGGAAGTGGCCTGTACTTGGGGGCGCGGGGAGAAGCCCGGCCCGGGGAGCCCCGGGAGGACGGGGGTGCCAGGGGCAGCATCCTCGGCTCGGTAGGAGTAGGGCCTCAGCGTTCCCTTGCCCCTGGCTATACTTCCCCCCCCCCCCCCCCCCCCCCCGAGAGTTAACCCAGGATGCGTACATTAATAAAGCCCTCTATAGGTATAGATCTATGTATCTTTTTGAGAACCTGATTCTTTTCTTTCTTAGCTTTCTGAAAGACAGCAAGACCAGGGAAGAGCGATGCTGACTATTCATAAAGGGCTGCCCAATGTCCAAAATGAACAGGCAGAAAACTAATACATCTGTGTCTTCTTTAGCTGACAGCAATCTCAGCTCCAAAGATACAACATTTACGGGCTAAGTGGGTTTTCCCTGTACCTGGGTGAGCATTCACACAAGTAAGGCTTAATTCTGTCATTATCGTAACAACGATTGCAGCAGTAACTGTTTTTAAAGTGTGGACAGTACATTATTGAAATAGCTGCAATCAGGATCTTGCTCCTGGATGCAACCCTTCTAATAGCCAGGACAGTGGGAGGCTTGATTTTAACAAAGGGTTGTTTCTCCACTGGTGTACCAAACCGACTTTTGCTCTTGATTTCAGTAAGCACACGATCAGAGTCCCAGGAAAGCACCCAGTAAAATGGTAATTATTCATTAGAAATGATCCACAAATATCCTTTGTGTGTAGTTTCAAAGGCCAGAGAAAAATCCCAGTGTTTCAAGAGCAATTTTACTATAAAAATGTGGCTACCAGCAGTAGAGAAGAATGCTGTAGGTAGTACAGGGCAATAGCAATGGCATAAAATTTACCAGATAAAAACTTAGACTGAGTAGCAGCACATTGTTTTCAGTAGGAATGCAGAAGTTGTTTAAGGGAGATAGCAGTATCTCTGTCATTTAGATAACTTAAAACTTGAGTGGCCAAAGCACGAAGCATATTCTTTGTTCCTGCACTGACACATCAGGTCAGGGACATCTTTTTCCTCTTGGCTATGGGAAGCGACTCATACAATGCAGCGGTATTATCTTTAATTTATTACCTCAGCACTTACAGCATGCAAAACTACCATTGATTTTTAATCCTTTTTAACTTGCGATCCTGCAGAAGCAAACATCTTCAGTGGAAATTCTGATAAACCTGAACATGAAGAGCAGGCAGAGAGGAAAGTAATCTTCACCTCCCAAAGTCAGCTATTGTACTTCAGGTATTGTACCTTACTAGGAAGAATCAAAGCCCATATATTTTATTAAGGATTTTTTTTTTTTTTTGGTAGAGGAAACTGTGCTTTAATTTCATTCCGATGGCAACCAGAAGTGCAGGAATGTGGTTTGTATCTAAATAGAGGTCCTCGAAGTTTTAATTTTCTTTAATCACTGAAGCTTAGTCAAGCAAACGCAGCTGACAAGGTTTTGAGCTACTGAAGTGCTTGCAGCGTAAGTCCTGGGCTACAGCTCGTTTTATTCTCCCAGTGAATAGGAGGCCGAGGTCACACGGCATTCCTGAGGCTCAGGGTACCCGCAGCCCAGCCTCGACGCTGTTGCGCTGCCCGGCCCTCTGAGAGCTCTTTATTTCAGCCGTGGAGTTTGAGCTGTAAGCCTTTGTGAGCTCTGGCACAAAAGTACACACCCCTTCTAGGGGCACGCAACAAAGTAAACCAGCACTTAACCAACAGACTCGCAGATGAAGGATGCTTTACTCAGAAGTACAGATAGTTTTAGCAGATTGTTGGGTTTTTAAAGGTGCGCTGTACCCAATCTGTTTTTCCTAACGGTGCACAACTTCTTTACAGTCCACAAAACCGTTAATGGCACACACACGCAGCAGTCGTCCTTCACTCAGAAGCTGCTTTGCCCCTAAAATCCAAGGAGGTGTTTGTTTTAGTAAGTAAATATGACCCCCTCCACCACCATGCTTCAAGTGTGATTTCCATATGTTTATGTCACCGCTGCCATATGTACTCTTGGCCACCTGCCTCATCGCTGTTTCTCACTATGAAATGCTCCTAGAAATGTTTGGATATTGTCAGTTGTCGGGACCACAACAAACCTTTAAGTGCCTTTTGCTGGTTGGCACTTACACAGATGCATACATGGAGGAAGCTCTAACTTTCTTACAAGGCTGTAATAAATTTAATGCCCATTTGGATCCCAAACCCCAAAGGGGAACAAGAACCGGTCTCCTGAAACGTGAAAAGATCTCCACAGTATTCATCAAGAAAGACTCTATCTCAGTGTAGCCATAAAAATCACGGAGCGCGTACTTTGAATTGAAATGAAACCACGGTAATCAGTCTCATGTTAAGGAAAGTGCTATGGGGCTCTCAGAGACCGCGGCTGGTCAGGATCTTGACCATGTCTTACACGAAGGACAGACAACTAACAGCACCACTGAACACCACATTGGGGATTATTCATACACTGGTCTATTAGCTGTCATCTGTGTTTATTGCGATGCCTTCGTTTGCAATTCCAGCTGCTATGTCACTTACCTCTACAGAGGCAGATCAGAGCTAAGCCAGCGGCGCTCTTGAAAAAAAGAAATTGGGTATTTTCATCGTCAGCCTTTCAGTTCACACTGCGAAATTTTTTTTGGCCTTTTTTTGGCTTTTTGCCAGAGAACTGATGTATTGGTTCCCTGCCAAGAACGAAATACGAAATCAAGCCCTAGAAGTGTAGCAAAAAATATTGGCTTGTTGTGTAACTTTCATTAACAGGGAAAATGGGTGTGCACAGGGAGAGGGTACAGATGCCTGAATGGCTTTATACTGGAAATCTGTTACGCTAAAAATGAAAAGGTCCTCGTAACAGTCAGAATTTCTCTGATTTTCTTGCACAAATATCTGTTGGTCTGAAAACGTCACTGAAAAGAATGGCATTCACATTTTTTGATTTCCCATTTCATTTAAACAGTAAGAAACTACAGAAATTTAGTCCAAATATTGAATGTGCTTTCTGGTTATTATAGACATTGACTAAATAGATGTGAATGCTTTCATTAATCACATTTGTCCACTTTTAGTAAAGCTTCTGCTTCCAGAAGGTATAAAATGACCCATAAATATTAAATACCCAGGAAAAGCACCCTGCTATGCAAATGCAGTCACTTTTGTTGTCAGTACCATACAGCAGCCTTAAGCCCTGGCACGCATGGGGACGCAGAGGCATTCCTTCACACTTTCCCTGCTTCATGAATATTGAACAAACTCCAGGCAAAGGGGACCCGCTTTCACAGGAGGATATGAAAGACTCTGACCGTCCTCCAGCAAACTGAACAGGGACTCTCCATAATGCTCAGCCACAGCAAGTGCTGCGGCTTATTGCTTGAGGGAGTGCTGTAACTTTTCGTCTGAAAGAGCACTTCCTCCTTCAACCGTGGTCTGAAAAGACTGACTGCTATGGTTTTGAAAACACACAGGTTCCTGTTTCCAAAAAAAAAAGGATTCTGGCTGTATATCTTCAGCTGGGGCCAGTCCCTCCCTTTAGCTGGGAGCTAAGTGTAACGAGGAGCCCCCTGGAAAAGCTGGTGCATCCAGGGAAGAGCTGCTTTTTCAGAACCTAGAGGATACGTCTCCCTGCACGCTGCCTGGGAGAAGCTGATTTGGGTTTCTGAACATCACTGGGCTGCAGAACATCTAAATGTTCAGGCCTTGAAGTCTCCCCTTGTGAGTAACGTCCTTGACTAATTATGGTCTTAAGAAAGAAATTGGCAAATTCTTCCATGAAGTTTATTTTTAAAATGATGTTGCCTACAGTTGCTGCTGGTGTGACTAGCTGCTGATTTTTTCAAGGAAATGACTAGGTTCTATACTCAAAACTAACCAAGTCTCTCTGCAATATTCCATTTTAATGTAAAATGCACTATATGAAACTGGCAGGGGTTTCATCAGTAGGGAAGTGTTTTGAACATGACTCATGCCACCCAGTTGCATGACTTACATTTCCAAAAATTATTATTGTCGTGCATAAAGTTCCCCTCTACTACAGTTTCTAACTGCCAGAATAGGACAGTTTCTGTATCAAAATAGGACAATTCTGTACCAAATCACGTACTCATTTTCAAAGCCAGTACAGTCCTCTGCCCCGAGTCCCATGGTTGTCCCAAACTCCATGCAAAGCTGACACAGAGCAAGGGACGTTTTTCAGCTCTATCATAGGTATAGCAATATATTTAATCCATCCCTTAAACAAAAAACCCCAACCTGTATACTCCATCTGTCTCACTTCACTTAATAGCCCTAGCACCAAATGCTGAATGTCAGCAATACGTTCAGCAATGACTGGGACATAAAGGACAAGGTTTTCCAAACTGACAAGAGGTTTGGCAAGGTCTGAGGCTCAGTGCTTAACCTGAAACTTTTTAAGCAGAACTAATTTCCAGAATACACCAAGTCCCTCAATCTTGATTTGCATGCCCCAAAATAGATAATTTGAAATTTTAGCTATCTGCTTTCCTTGTTTCATGAAGTTTGTATTTTGCCAAAGACAAATCAGGCAAAACTCTCACTCGGAAGGCAAAAGAACAGGAGAGATGCATGAAGATTTAAAATGCAAGTGAGCAGTGATACTGTTAATTTTATCCAATTAATTTTTACAGGCTTTAAAAATAGTTTTTACTTAGAGAAACTGCTTCTTTTAGAAGAGATTTACTGGGGTAGGAATAAGAAGATAAGTTTTTGTGTAGCCACGTAGATGCATGTAGAGAAGAAAACATAGCACACAATGGAGAAATGATGGCAACAAAGAGGGTGATAGAAGTGGTAGACTGAGGAAGACATCAGAGTAAATGAACAGGGGCCACGTCTTTGGGGTTTGAGAGGGAGCTATCAAATTCGGTAGTAGAAGGATGTCAATACTGGAATCACATTCAGTGGAAAAATAAGCAATGTGATGATGAATGCTGCACTCTGGTTAAGCTACAGGTAGTGAGATAGGGAAAATGCAGACAAGACAAGATGTAGGACACAAAGTCTTACTTATGTGTTAGCTGAAAGGGATTACGCTTAAATTAAAAAAAAAATAATCAATAAATACTTGGATATGTGTTGAATCCGTATACAGGTAATGTCCAGGAGCACAGAAGAGAAGGGTTTGAGGAGAAAGACATGAATTTCACTTTATGCATCGCGAATTTGAAGAAACATGAAAACATCCAGGAGAAAATACAGGAAAGACTGAGATTATTGTCCTTACTTCATGGGTCACTCTTGAGGATTGATGTAAAACTAGAGGAGCTACAGATTACTGACAAGAAAAGCAATGTTTTGCTGGCAGTCCACTCTGTCAGCCCTGCCCTGTGCTTCCTGTCTTTTAGTCTTAGATTCTTTGATTTGGTGGGACTAACATATATTAATCATTTTCCTATAGTGCAAAGCTTCCCTAGCTCATCACAAACTGAGGAAGGAATGGCGAGAAATTCTTTCAGCACTGTTGACTTCTCACCCTGATACTTAATGTTGGAACTTGTTCATGTAGACTTAATTTTAACTGTTCATCTTATGTTGAGTGGGTCTCCCAAATGGAATAAATGACCATTGCAAATATTTGCATGAAGATGATTTTTCTGGAACACCTTATTTTCTTGCAGTATCAATGCAAACAATTTTAAAGTGCATTTTGATGGTGATATAGGTATTCCTTTCCAAGGAACTATTCATGATAGGCACTTCATAAAGACCTTTTCAGTTAAACATCAGATAAAGGATTTTAATTCATAGTCAGTTTAAGCTTTCAGTAGAATCTTTGTAAAATGTCGTATAACGTGCAGGGCTTCTTTCCCTCCTTTGCCATATTGCTGACTTTGCTATCTTGACCTCGCTATCAAGAACTGTGCCCAGTTGCAATTGCTGCAGTAAGCTGTTGGCGCAGGTAGAAGTCAACAGTGTGAATGAACACTCTTTTGTCACATTACAATGGGAAGCCATAAATATTAATCTGTTTGGGATCGCTGTTTTAAATTTTGAGACTGCAAACCTTTTCAAAGATGAGTCATTTATCCATCCACTCTTTCTTTTGGAAAAAGCTAAAAGAAGTGATTCTAGTATGCCATTAATGAACCCTGTCAGTTAGACATTTACTACTTCTTTTTGGCCAAGCTTTCACAAAGCAAACTGCTTAAAGAGCTCCTCTAGCCAAAACCCAATTAAATCTGAGGAATGATTTCATTCTTCTCTCTCCCCCAGTTCCATCACTTACACAAAGCATAAATAGCATAATGTTTTCTTGCCATGATATACCAGGAAATGATGATGTTTGTTCTGAGGAAGGGGCAGGACACAGCAATGGAATCGGTAATTGGATGCAGCAATTATTCCATTCTTCCTTTGAGATGCCCAGGACAAGCAGAACAGTACTAGCTCCTCGAGGGCCAAGTTTTTAGTGGATTCCTCAGTCTAAGTTCTTGTGCCAAATCCTTGGTTCCAATGAGACTCATAAACTGAGTGTACATTGTGTTGGCCATTCTGGGAGTAGTTGGCTCCTTACAAAGGGAAGAGGCGGTGGTGCACACACCCCTGAGCTGAGAAGACTGAGCTTCGAAGACGAGCTGTTTTGACATGCCAGCTCTCTGCCTAATTTTCAAGTGTAAATATACTCTGTCCAGTTGGGATTGAGGCAGGAAGATAATCCAGGTTTAAGATGATAGCATGCATAAAATATTGTGGACTACAGGGAACGGAGTGGAAAATTTATTAAATACAAGTAGAGCAGATGGTGCATATAGCTGGAGAAAGAAGACAGCACATATCTGGAAGAGTCCATATTTTTTCAGGTGGAAAGGTGTCCTGCTTTCCATTACAAAGACAAATTCACCATCTACCTGAAATTTTCCTTGAGAATTCAATCTTGCATACCATCATTGGGTGGGAGAGAGCTCGTGTAGGATGACAGGAGGAAGGACCTAGCAACTACCTAGGAGCTTTGTAGATGCTTTAGTTTTGCTGACTCTTAGACTTTTGCCAGTGTTTGTGGCTGTTTATTTGACATCGATCGGGCATTTCCCATAAACTCCATGCCATGGAAGTTACCAAGCCTACCATGTAAGTCCGAAGCACACCAGGATGAAACAACGGGCAGGTCAGATGTCAGGATCTTTCAAGATGTCAGGATCTTTCAAAGACTGATGAATGTTTTACCCTGAATATGGTACTGATGCCACCGTCCTGCAGCTGTATTCCGAAAATAATCAACTTCTGTGGTATCAAGAGGAATCTGGAGATATATCATACAGATGAAGGACATAATACTGTACTACAATAAACATGATGCCTGGATGATAATGACAATGGGAATTATGTACAGTGTAGGTTAATTAATTACTTGAGTTTAATTCTGGTTTTGAATAACTGTGTCCTATACCATAGCAGATGAGTGTTACATCTGACTTGGCACTGTTACTGCAATGAAGTCATCCTCAGGGACTTCATCTGACATGCAGGATTCCCAATAGACAATTCAAACAATTTTCCATTGTATTTCTCTTATGAATTATGTGAAACATGTTTGCTGGAGTCTTAAATCAGCCCGACTCCCTGCAGCTGAATATTGACACTGCTAGTCCATACTGGCATATATCTTGTGCAAGAAGCTTTCTCTTATTCAAGAAAGAACTATTTTAGAGTTTCTTGACCCATTTAGGTTAGGCTTATTGGGGCTTCTCTCTCCAGATGGTCTCAGCAAAAATAGCATTTTAAATTCCTAGCCCTTTTTCTAAAAAAGGTTTGTTTCAACTTTAGGAAAACCCAAAGCAGTTTGTTCTTAGTTGAGGCAATACTTAATAGGGGGAAAGGACCCCAAAAGACTTAGCAGCCAAAACCAATTCTTTTATATTTTAGATGGGATTTTTTGCAGAACAAATTTTCATATTATCCTTCATTTCAGTTTATACTTACAAAATCTCACGACTTCTTCAAACCCGTGCTTTTTTTTATAGACTGTTTTCCAAGAGTTTTTCAAGACATTTTGGTAGAAAAGAGCTATGTCCCATCTGCTAAGCTTTAGTATATCGGTATGCTTGACAGACGTTTGTAGACACATCCAAAGTGAGAAAAAGAATATTTACAGTGCAATCACTTCTGCAACCGCAGTTCATAAATGATACTAAATAGCTTTAAATAAACCCATTTGCAAAGCACCAGCAATATAGCCAGGGTGGAAGACACCTCTGTGTTGCCTAGGCACCAAGCGCTCAGCTTCTTGGGCAGATTTTGATGTACTTACTGTGTGCAGTTGTGGTTTATCTAATTTTAAGATAGCTCAGCAAGTCCACAGTTACAGCTCTGCTGCGGCTGCATTAAAGATTTTCTTCCTGGAGGAAACACCCTACTACTGAAATCGTACCGCCATGGTGACCAGCACAGGAATCTGTGCTAACTACAGTCTTAGTGAAAGATTAAACTCATCACATGGGACTGAATGAAAAAACAAGGTTTGTGCAGAGGCTGAACCCATTAAAGGACAAGCCTGTGGTATACAAAAGCTTTAGGTGGTACTAGATGGCCTTGTGAGCAAAAGGCCAGACCAACACCAACATACAGCTACAAGTCCTTCTCAGTTTGCACACTAGAGACTGTGCAAATCATATGGGGATGCTGGAGATGAAAACTCCTGCCTTAAGCAAAAAGGTAAGAGGCACATCCAGGCTCACCATCTGCACTCTTTTTCTCTCCTTTCCCTCCTCCCCCCTCCTCCCAAGAGAGTAGCGGGCACCACGCCGTTTCTGCCTGCCCCTGCAAGCGAGCTGGGATCTCCCACGCCATTACCTCATCCTGCTGGAGCAGCTTGAACTGATCCCCCCTTTAACAACGCCTGGCTCCGTGCCTGCTGTCACCCGTTTCCTGTGACCCTTCAAGGGTCTGATTCAAAACACATTCCTTGCAGCAGCAATCTTTTGGCTGACTGCAACGGGCCCTGATAGAGCTCAGAGTCTGTTTTGTTCAGTCCAGCAAAGGTTTTCTAGAGAGATATTTTTTTGTTGTTGTTGTAGTTACTAGACTTTTTTTATCCTTTATTTTTTTGGTCAAGCACTGGAATGTGTAAGTACAAGAAAGTCAATAACATTATGTAAACATATGTGTCTCATCCAGCCAAGGTGACCACTGCAGGCCAAACATAACAAACAGGCCAGATTTATTTAGATTTAGATTTATTTAAACCAGAAAAGTAAAGATTTAATTAGAGAAGCAATGTATTTTTATTCCTTATTCCCTACAGGGTACACGCATAGCTCCAGAACCTGAAAATAAAATCCTGAACTGGAGAGATTAATATATTTGAAAAGAGAAAGGTTAAAAATGTTTGTTTCTGTTGAGTCTTCTGAATAATTTCAGCTACATATATTTCCTCTGTATAGAGTTCTTAGAAATGCGTTGGGAGAGGCTAACAGACCTGGTTTGATGTGGGTTTCATTTCTAGTTTTGCAGATGCGTAGATTATAAATGAAAATCATAGGCTTCGTTAGCCATACTGGCCCAGCCCAGCAGGCTTCCCAGAAACGCCACGTCTGTGGCTGACAGCTACCTTTACCAAGGAGCACTTCAGCAGAAACCAAGCCTGATAAATTCCCTCCTGAGACATTACATCCAGTACAGATTGTTTTCGATAAACTGCAAAAGGTTTTCAGTTTTATTAGTAACCTACGGGGCCAATGGTTATGGAAACAATAATTCACTCTCAGTGAATTTTTTCAATTCAGTGATTGCATTGCAAGGGTATGACATGCCTCACATTCTTTCCCAGCCACAGTGATTTCTGACCCAGAACATGTGCTTCCCTTCTAGGCGGCTGAGATGTCTGTATACTCTTCTTGATCCTCACTTAGGTATTTAGTAGGTTACACTGGACATTTGGACGCAAGAAGCATCGTTTGTTGTTCAGCCATCAACATTAATATTTGCCTGTATTGAAGTTTTGGCTGATCCCTGTGAATGCACTTTTGAGCAGCTGGTGTATCAGCAGAGGGAGATTTTTCGTGCTCTCTCTCCATTTTTTTGAATATAGAGGAAATGCTTACAAACCCTTCACAGTTACAGGTCTACTAGCTTCTATTACCTAGTATTACATTGAGGGGTTACATTCAAAGGAAACTTCAAGCAGTTTATACTGCTGCAGTATTGTGGCATCAATAAAACCCTGTGACACGCACTGCAGACTGGCAACCTCCTGCTCACAGCTGGGTGCCCGCAGAGGTCTTGCTGGCACGTTAAGTCTCTGCTCTGCTGCAGATGGTAGGGCAGGGAGAAGAGTTACAGGCAACTGCAGAAGGTTTGATATGCCTCCAAAATGTTTTGTGAGCGTTTGTTGTTGGTGTGAATAATAGAAACACAACAGTGAAAATCTCTTCTTCTCACTTTGAGGACAAGAGTACACGGTCCAATCATAGTTTGTAATTTTACCTTTCAGTTGCCAAGTACAACGCAGAGTCTTAAGGCAGTGGGTTTTGCATGTTTCTGTGACGTTGTTTGGCAGAACTGATAATTGTAACATTTTTAACAATTCCAGAGCATTTTAAGACGAGAAATTATTGCAGTGGTTTCATTTGCGTGTTCCTCTTACCACATATAACTGTTTCACTGGATGTGTTTATTGGTTACCAGGGCAATAGCTTAAGATCTAGCATGATTACCTGTATCATACCACTCATCAGCGATGTGGGCAAACTTTGGAAACTTCTACATTGAGGAAACGCTGCTAGTTGCTAGGAGGCAGGAGTTTTCAAAAGCTGTCTCAGTGAAAATGCTGATATCACATGCTTATGTCAACAGCTTCTAAAATGTCATTAAATGATCAGTTAGCTTAAAATATATTTTACTATAAATATATTAGAGTCAAGAAAATAGCTGCTTCATCAATGCATTATCATAGTTCTATAGATGTGCTCATTTAGAACAAACTAACATCGTTTTAGAAATGCCTATCAATTGTTATTTAAAGCCAGCTATATTGTTGAGCCATAACTGACATATGAAACAGCCCATACCTGTGTCCTAAAAAATATTAAGAATCCAGAGGTAGATATTGGACTTCAACTCTGTTATTAATCTCCTCTGTTAATCAAATTAAATGTTCATTGAGATTTACAGGAATCCTATGCCTCCTATATGCATGGAGCAGAAAAAGAAGGAGTATCACAATACCCAAATTTCAGTGTGTCAGAGATCCAGTTGGGAAATTTTGTAGACATGTGGCTGCTTTGGGGTCACAAGACCAAGAGTGAGCAACAGTTTGGCCTGTCCCATGGCAGCGGCAGCATGTGTTAGCAGGATTTTCTGAGTGAAGCATGAACAATTGCTGTCACAGGGCTCATCCCCTCTCTGCAATCATTCAGCTTTTACGTAAGAAGGAAGATATGAGTAGCCATGGATCTTGGCACTTCTCAGCCCTTGCCCCAGTCTCTGAAATAAGCAGCGTACCTTAAATACCGCTATGTAAGGTCTGATCCCAAAAGTGTGGTTATTATTATGCTGACTTTATATTTATAAAGTGAAGAGCCCTAAAAGTAACTGTTTCCAGATTCCCTGTTTTCATTTTGGTCCTTTTTGCAGCTGTCAATTAATAATGAGCACCAGGTTAGGGCAGACACAGTTATACAGAATTATAAAACTGACTACTGGCAGTTGTTTAAAAATGAGCACTAGGGAAATTTTGGTGTTTCCCACTCTTTGCAAGAAGAAGCCAATGAAATCCCAACCTAGTTTATGAATTTCTTTGTTGCCAGAGCAGAGGCGTGTTGATCAGATTCTCCCGTTTACTACACTGGTGGAGGAGGTAGGTGGAGGATTTCCCCTGAGCAGGGAATGTTCTACTGCCACCAGTATAGCAAAGACATCTCTGCTGCTTTCTCCATCAGACTCCACCTTTCCCATGTGTGATTGGCAAGAATACCTTGGATTCAGGGAAAGGAGAGGGAAACACAGGGCTCAGCTATTTCTCCTTGTCTGATACAAGGAAATATTGCTCTTCTGTAGCTTTAATTGCTCCAGGTACTGTGCAGCTCCAAATAAATTAACTGCTCCTGGCTGCCTACAGCTCCCACTCATCACAGTATCTAGCATTGCTGTGATGTATAGGTTGCTGAAATAGCAATACAAGGATCTCAAACTCATTCATCAGCTTTACTAATTTCAGTAGGCTAAAAGCTGTCTTTTTGTTAGCATTCACTCTGCATCTGTATTTCAAAGGGGTCCTACTGAAGTGTATCTTCTTAGCTGGTAACAACCTTGCTCTTTGTAGCCACCTTCATCATCTTGAACCCTCTTCTTCAGAGCCTTCACTGTCTTTGTCCCATGGCTGTTTTCTCCAGCTGGCACATTCATGGCTTTGTTATGCCGTGTGATCCAGCCACCTTTCTCAGTTCTCCGTCAGCCATCCGTGCAGGCAGTTTGCCTCACTGCTGGTTTCAGTGCGCACTGCTCTCCTCTGGCACCTTGGCTGCTGCACTTCCTTTCAGAAATTCTAGAAGTAGACCTTGGGCTTCTTGTTTTAGTCACCTGCTTACTTCCATGGCTGACAAATAAAGCAGCAGCCCTGGACTCCGACAATGAAGATCCACAGGTGAATGACAGATCTGTTTTGAAGAAGCTGGCAAGGACCTGTAATCTTACTCTGAAATTTTATTTTTAATTCCACTGTTTTCTGCAGCTGATGCATCCCATATTCTGCAGAACTGCATTGAAAGGCAGCAGATTTCTCCCCTTTTTGCCTTCCAGTTTCAGCTAAAAATTCTTCCACCACTGAAAGGCGAGAAGTAGGAACTACTATGACAGCCTGTATGAGGCAGCTTCTAAGGAAAAATAAATATTCCTCAAATCCACCTTATTATTGACAGGTTTCTAAAAGGCTCCACAAAAACATGATTAACTCAAGAAACTACTAGAGAAAAAGGTTCATTTTGGGGTGGTTTTTTTTTGTGTGTGTTTTGGTTTTTTTTTTAAATGTTTCATCTTCATTTTACAATATAAATCTGCAAACTGAGGCATAGATGAGTGTCTACATATATGTGGTGGGTAACCCACATAATAGCGTGCAAGATATTTGGTTAATATACACATACATATGTAAATACACCCATCTAACACTTGTTTTAAAAACAAACTGTTTTTCACGGGCAACAATGTCTTTGAGCCACCTCTTCCTTTTCAATTTAGCAAAAGCAATTTCGTCGTGTTGGGGCAAATTAGAACAGTTTCATCAGTTATTTCCTTCCTTCCTCTTCCACCATCGGCGCAGGCCTTGAAATGACTTCTCGAAAACATCACTGCACGCTGAAATCACGAAACACTCAGGTCCATAAAACTGCCGAGGGCCATTGGCATCAGCTGCCCAGCGGGATAGCATGCACACCCTTGCACGGGGATAAGCCCCTTTTCCCACCCTGCGTCCCCCTTCTCTCCCTGTGCCCTGGCCAGGTACAAGCCACCCAAATTAATTTCAGCCTCCAGCCTGCCCTTCCCTGCAGCCCTGACGCCAACGGCTGGGTTTGGCCTCCACCTCACTGGCAAGAGCTGGGTACCCTGTGGTGGCACAGGGCCTGGGGACGAGTGATGGGGTTGGGGATTTTGTCGCTGGCCCTGTGAGGAGCCCTTGGCCACGAAGGGACATCGACCCCAAGGAGACTGATGGCGGGAAGAAGGGCTTTCTCCTGAGTCCCCACTCCCGGGGCGGGTGCAGGTGGCAGAGCTGTGTCGCCCCGCGTCTGCCATTGACCCCACCTCCGCCTCAGGGAACGGTGGAATCAGCTATGCCAGCGACCGGTTTCGTCCTCCGGGCCTGAGCCCGCTTTGGGGTTTAATGAGCAATTAACAACGCCAAATAAAGCTGCTGCTCCTGGGCTGCGCAGCGGGTGGGGGCCGGCAGGGAGCCGCCTGTTCTGACGAGGACGGGCGGATGGGAACGAAAGAGCGGCGGAACGGGCGGGCGGCGCTTGGGGAGGCTGTCGGGAGTGCCGGGCCGAACGCCGGCTGCCGGAGAATGGCGCCGCTGCGGGTGCTGGAGCTCTACAGTGGCATCGGGGGGATGCACCAGGCCCTGAAAGGTACCGGCGAGCGGCCACCGCTGCCAGCGTGTCCCTCGGTGCTCGCTGTCGCCGCAGACCCGCCGTGCGCCTCCCCCTCTCCCCACTCCCCCGCCCACCCTCACCTCCGAGGGCGCCATCTTCTCGACGGGACCCCGACCCCTGAGGGGAGGCTGTGGAGGGCGCCATCTTCTCGATGGGGCGGGCTAAGATGGCCCCTGTCTTCCCGTAGCCCCTTCCCCAGGCGGGCAGGTCGCCCCCCCTCCCCACTGTCTTGCACAAGCACCGTGTGGAAGGAAGCTGTGGGGTGGGAGGGTGGCCTCCTCCCCAAGCCCCAGAGTCGCAGCCTCCCCTTCTGCAGGGGCAGGAAAGTGACCTTATGGTGGTGGGGTTGGTGTTAAGGGGAGCCGGGGCAGGGGGCTGTCTGGTGGGCCTGCTGTCAGGGTCTGCATAGGGGTTAGTTGTAAGGGGCATAGGGAGGTGAGTTTTGGCTCATGATGTGTTTGCCTTGGGGGTCCGTGGCTGTAAACTGAGCAGTGCCCGAAAGCTTTGGTGGCTTGCTGGGTACCCAGGAGCACTCTGGGGTGGAAATTATGGATCCGTGGTCCTGCTTTGGCCCAGGCAGCTGCACCCGAGAATGCTGTGATTTTGTGTTCATTAGTATGTGTTTTGCTTTCTGCTGACAAACCCCTGCTGCAGGTGTGATCACGATCATGCACAGGATGATAGTCAAATTAGCCAGTGTATCCCATAGGTGTGCATGCAGACTTGGTTTTCATGGCGTGTAGCTAGTTTTCATGGCGTGTAGCTAGGTGAATAGCTGATACATGATCCATATATGAGACTGGTGTAACATTTTCTAAATAGGAAAAATTCATATAGTGAGTACATACTAGACTATATGTCCAGGTGAGTTTTTATGTTGGTACAAGGAACCCTGGAGCTGAATTTGCTGTATGGTTAAAGCATGGCCTGTGTGAACTTCAGCAAGCCCTGTGACTTGGCTTCCCCAAATAAAAAATTGAGCTAGGCTGTAGATCTCCTTTGTAAAGTATCCTGGGCCTTGTTACGTCGAAGTACAGGTTTTGACAAAAATGTGCATAATTTAAGAGAATCATCATAATAATTTTATTTGTAACTACAATCCTTCACATACTTCAGCCTTCGTAAGCATTAGCAGCTCTTCTATTACACTCTACAATAGAGACCATTTTCATAAAAGCATCAGGTGAAAACTTACCTTGTTAATTTTCCAGTGAGCTAAGCAATATTAAAAGGTTGTACTTACAGATAACCATTTAGCATCATTCATTCACTTAAAACACACTCACAATTTGCAGTGTGGCATTTTTTTCTACTATCTAATTTTTACTTGAATGTGTATGAATGTTTTATATATGTAATATGTAAAAATACATGACGTACCAAAATAGGTCCCTCACTGTATTGTAAACAATCCTAACTACCTGTTGTAGGGATGCATTTTCCTTATTTCCAGACACATCCTTAGATTATTAAGAGCAAAACACATCTTTGTATGTCTTTTGTATCTGTAGATTTTGGAGTCTTTGTGGAACGAAAAGAGGGTGTTAGACATTGTGTATTGTTTATATAGCTATTATAGTAATGCTCTACTTTTCTAGTAGTCTGATTCCTGAAGTGTTGGGGAACTGTGTATGCTATAGACAATTTCTGTGAAAAGCAGACTGGTTCCTGAAACTTAGCCTACACTGTGGCCCTTTGCTCTTTGTTGTGTGTTGTATGTATGTAACAAATCTTTACTGAATGTTATCTAATTCTGTTCTTACCAAACATTCACAAGACTTCTATTATTGTGTTAATGTTCTGCAATAGTTAATAAATTGTAGTGCCAGATGTGTTATCCTATGGATGGATACCTAAAAAAGCATTATTTACAACACAACAAAATACTTAACAAGAATATTGGGAATGCAGCCTTAGAAGACTATCATAATACTGTAAACTTGTATCCAATAGATAGTTACTGTGCATATGAAGGCTTGAGAGCATACATCACACATCTTGTGTAGTTTGGAGGGTGAATGAATTAACCCAAACTCTTGTATTATTTCTGGAAAGGGTAAATTTATTTCCAAGCTTACTGTTTCTGAACTTGCTGAACAAATGCATCGGTGTCAGTGCATGTTGTAATTTCTATTATTCTAGCCTTACATTGACTGAAGGAATTACAATAAGTATGAAGAGTGAGACAGAGATTCTTTTGTAGTGGTACCAGCCAAAGCAGATGAAGGAGACTTAAATTATTATTTGTGTAAATGACCCTAGATAGTACTAAACGGTTAAATACCAATTGAAACTTGCAAAGCATATAGATACAATGCTATTTGCATTACCGTTGGTATAACTTTTTTCCAAGTCTGGGTGCTTATTTTTCTGGGAAGCATATGAAAACTAAGCCCATAGGCATTGTGTTGTCTTGGAAAAAGTCCAAACCGTACGCTTAGATGAAAATCTTGTTTTGAGTGCTGTTAAAACTAATAATAAAGGAATTAGAATAAAAAGGGTTCTATGTAATTTGCACTGAAGTAAGTATTTAATGGCAGGTCATTATATAAAACTGGTTTTGATGAATTGAATTACATTCAGGAATACTGATATAGTCAGGCATTTTGATATCTTCTGCTGTTTTCTCTTTTTAAGTCTCTTAGACATCTGGATTCAGTTTTCTTTTACAATTTATAAAGGAACAGAGTAAAGTCAAGGGGGATTTAAATGCTTGCTTTTATCTGGAAATCAAACCGAAAAAAGTGAATGTTCCTCTGGAAGTACTTTTTGTATATAATAACAGGGTTTCTCATATGTTTTAGGCCTATGAGTGTACATGCTATTTGAAAATGTCTCTGATACAATTTTTTTGGATATCATTTAACAAATGGTAGTATGGAAATATTAGAAGGTTTATTTTTTTTTCTGTATTAATGTGTGGCTTGAAAGAAGGCCCTTCATTTCACCAGTGCTTTCGTAAACCAGATACACATAATTTTCATCTCTCATGTAATACTTTATTTTCTTGGTATGTTGTCTAGTGAATCTATATAGCCAAGAAAAATAATAGAAACATGTCGAAAAGAGAGAGAGCATAGAATATTTCAATGGTAGCATCCCAGGAAAGCTACTTGTTCTACAAAACGCATTCTGCAGTTCTGGCAAGTTCTGGCTCAGTGTTTGTTCCTGGCCATGTTATGTAGCCGGTTTTGTGGCCAGTTGTCTTTAGCAGAGCTGGTCCAACTTCCTACTTCTCTGTCAAGTTGCCGTTGTTTTCAATTGGCAAATAGGTATTTTCCAGGAAATCTGACACTGCCGTTTCTACCTGGAAGCCTTTTAGGCTGTAATTTTTCATATGCTTAGTTTTAGGATAGCGTATACTTGAGCTTGCAAGATGAGGATGTTCACTGTTTTGGCAGCTGTCATTAAAGTAGAATGCATTTGGCATCAAACAGTATGCAATTTGTTTTGAGATTGTCCTTGCCTACACTAAGAAATAACTGAATTTTAATAAATTTGTGGAAGTTTATACTCTCTTACAAGTGTTTCTCTATTAAGAGTATGTAGAAGTTATTAGTACATACTTACATAGTTGAATCAGGTTCTTTTTGACAGTGGCGGCTGTTCCTGAATTTAGATTTCAGTCCAAAACTGAAAAAGAAAAACCTTGGGGATTGTCTAGCTCTGTGTTGATACTTCAGCTGTAGATAATTCAGCATATGTAGAATTTCTAGTTTGAGATTTTGAATGCCTTATAATAATATTTTAAATTTATCAGCAAAGACATGCAAAAAGATATAATTTAGAAAGTTGAGCTTAATTAAGATCAGAAGTCAGTCTGTTCATATTCATACTCTTGATTGAGGCAGCTGAGAGGTGGGAGTGCATTTCTTCCTTTTTCCCACCCTGTGCTCCAAATTTTGAGATTTATAAAGGTTGATGTTTAGATCATATAGGTCTAAATCTACAATGCTTTACATGTGTGTATGTGTGTGAATGTGTTCTTTATGCATGAAGTGCAGAGTTTCTGCTGTGAAAAATACAATGTTTTATTTTTAGAAAATCTATGGCTACAAATTAATTTCCTTAGCAACTTTCCATCAAACAAACAGCCTGCTCTTCCTCATTCCCAACCAAAACAAACTTTAACTGGTTTATTAATTTAGGCAGTTTTCCCATGAAAAATAGGTTCCAGGTCTCTGCCACAGGTGTTTATAATCTGCCAGGTCCCTGAAAAAGTCTCCCATGGAGACATCTTTTAAAAAATACCATAATTTTGCAGTGATAAAGTTGATATTTTTCCTCTGCAATTGTTATATTCCAGTTTTACAGAGTAAGAATTTGAGTGTCTTGTTCTGTCTTCTCTGTTTATTCATTTTATTTGATTATTTCCGTGAATTGCACAGCATAATAAACTTGTGTGCATAATTACACTGAGCATAGCTATCTCAGGAGGAGAGGCAAAGGAGATAAAACTGGCAAGTGGCTTTAGAATTCAGCACAGTGCAAAACAAAGATATTGCCTGTTTGAGCAAGTTTTTACATCTAAACTCATTTTAATGTAGAATGTTTCTGTAAAATATAGCCCTTTGTAGCACAAGGTGGTGCCAGTTGTGCTATAATGTAAATTTGCATAGTTTATATGGCTGAACATGAACAAATCCTGTACAAAGAGAGCAGTGAAAAAAGCTGCTAAGAATCGTGCAGGAACCAAGTATCAAGTTTACTGATAGTTGTGTTGACTGTAGCCGTGGGCAGTTCAGTGTAATCATTTCAGCCAGGAGCTGAGAACTCCTAAATGAAATCTTTGCACTCTGTTTTAAAAGGAAACAGGACTGACAAAACACATGACTAATCTTCCCTTTTCCATCTGTTTCCATATACCTGTTACAATAGATAATTGTTCTTGCTCTGATTTTCCAACACACTGAGATCCACCAGGCTCTGCCCTTGGTGTAACAGCATGTCTTTCATGTGCTCTGCTGACATTGATGATTCTATTACAAAAGTACAGTGGTGAATATAAACAGATCTATGTTAATTTTAAGGTCTGCTAGAAACACATGACAAAGGAATTGATTCTGAAGAGGAAAAGGGCAGATATTGTAATGTCAGAAATTTTATTTTCAGTGTTTGAAGATTACACTCTTTAGGGTTGTTCTTTCCAAATCAGGAGCTAAATGCACTCATCCTGTCTTCCTGTTTCAGATGCTGCACCTTCCACTCATTACAGCAGAGTCCCTTTCACTCAAGTGACTACTATATAGCTGAAATGGCTCGTAGGCATTGTGTATACAACAAGATGGAGAATTGTGACCCAAAGTTTGATTGCTGCCTCTTTAGGCAATTAAATAACAGTTTAAGAGCTTCTGCTATGTGCATCCTAGAGGTTTTAAGACTGAAGTGTAAAATCAGTGCTTTCCTAATAGGATGATACAAATTTGAGTTCACCTGCTTTCAGCCAAGAGAGAGTATTACAATCTAGTCTACCTAAAAATAAGCCATAACACCTCCCTCAGTAACTTCCTTTTGAGGTACAACATCTCGTCAGAAATGCAAAGTCTTGGTTCAAAACCCATGGTGTTGAATATTGCAAAGCAAGTATTCCAGCAGCTACTTAGTTTCACTTAGAAAATGTGTATTATTTCTTTCTTTACTCTGCATAAAATTAAATTGTTTTCTGCATAGTTGGAATTATCTTAAATGGCTGTATTTTGAAAGTTGGACATACTTGTTTGGGGGGGAAAAAAGTCTCCAGAGCTGAGTCTGTTTCTGCTGAAGTTCTGCTATATATTTTGGGGAGTTGATTTAACATCTCACTAAGTCAGCAATTCAGGGGCATTTTCATATTCCTGCGTTGCTTTTGTGCCTTTTGTCAGTGAGGATAATTAAACACAGTCTTGATTCTGTTTATTTTAGATTTTACTTTCAGCTTTTTTAATGATACATTCTTACAGTCATTTTAAAACAATAAATATAATTGCTATACCAAAACGGAGTATTACAGTTTAACATTGAAATTATTTAAATTTCAAGAGGAGAAGTTCTTTAAAAATGTGTCATTTTTGCATTGTTTGAAATTTACACAAGCTTTTCTTTGTTAGGTTGGATGTGTGAGATCTGCTTGTCTGCTCGAGCTCCTTCATGCGTTTCCAGGGTATTTCCTCACAAATACGCTTAATCAGCTTTTAGAGGGAGTCTGCTCTGTAACAGGAACTCCCAAGTGAGCCGCAGCTTTTGAGTGAAAAGGCAGAGAAGCTTTGAAAAAAATTATCAGGTCTTTGAATTGGGAAGAGAGGATGTCGGTTAGAATAGTTCAGGAAAAGTTCCTGTCCCTTTTCCATGTGGTTAACATCTCTGGTTTAGACTGAACATTGTATTGCAAGGGGATTCAATAAATTGCTATTAGCTGTATGCTCTCTTTCAGTATTTCCAGCAGTTCCTTGATGCGAATCTCCAGTACTTCTTTTTTTTGTATGTATGCAGGGAGGGATTGGATTGATGTTAGTAAAAAGGGTGACCGTCTGAATCATGAGTTGTGAGAGAAAGCACACTGCCTGCTTCTCCAATTGTCATTTTTAAACTAAACATTAATTTAGATAATAACTTGAGGTTCTTGATATTTATTTTTTTTTCCCTTCTGGAGTAACTGGAACACATAATGAGGATCTGCTTGTCAGGACAACGTGTTTTAAGAATTGAAAGAATAAATGAGAAAAGCAGTCTCTTAAACAGTACTTGAAGCTTGTTCCTGTTTCTCAGGTGTTACAGCTTTGTTTTAGGAAGATGCAAATGTTGGTTCTTGAATATGCTTGTAAATTGAGACAGTCAACCTGCTAAGGCGGTGTTCTTATCACGCTAGATGTCAGTGTTAACATACCTGTTCTGTAACCTCAGGTGTAGTCATTTGGTTGTCCTTGTGAATACACCTGTATTTAATACTTCAGTTATGATTTATGGTCAAAATGTCAAGACAGTAACTGCAAATAATGATTTGTATGTTGCCATGGGTGACCGTTTGTAACCACTTTTCTTGTGAAACTCCTGTTCTTTTTACTCTATTGCACCAAGTAAACCCAGGACAAGCAGGTTGACCTTTGTTAAAATGTCTGCTACAATCTTTCCGATACCTGGATTTCTCTTTCATCTTAGTTTTGAATAAGACTGCTGTGAAAACCTGAAAGATAGTAGATGGGTGATAACTGCATCACTGAAAATTAAATCCACTGGGGACATACTCTCAAACTGTAAATAATTAGCTGACTAGCAGTAATTCATAAGATGTCTCATTAGGTCATTTGTTAATGTGTTACTTGAGCATGTTGTGAGACTACTCAAAGGCATATGGCTATTTGCTTTGTTTGTTTTGGCTTATGAATTTTTTTTGTAAATCACCTGGGTTTCATCTGGAGCTTGGTAATGGTGACCATAATGTAGATTTCCTGATGGTTGAAACTGATCTTGTATATCAGGAAATATGGTCACTGTTTTCTGCCTGCGGCTATAACAGCGCCCACAGCCTGTCTTCCTGGATAAAAAGCCTCAGTGAAGGTATTGTGGTTAGTAATAATAAATAGTCTGACATGATGAGCAGTGGATTAAACACTGTTCTTTTTATGTCTTTAGCTTCTGTAGAACCTATTATTCTGTTACTCTATAAATTAACCATTGCTTATTTACATTCTCTTAAGTGTATTTTTCTTTCAGGGTTTTAGCTGTCAGTAGATTTGTTACACTATGCTCTCTTCTTTTCAATAACACTTCTAAGTGTCTAGAAATACTTTCTTTGATATCAAGAGAAGAAGAGCTGCCAAATGCTGTCCTTCAAAGTGTTTGATATTTTGGGGACATTAAACTCAAAGGAGGCAGCAGTTGGGTTCAAGGCCCAAGGTTTTCTTGGAATATAAGCACAAATGTTTTTCAGGTAGCTTCTTAAACTTTTGTTGCAAGAGTAGACATACCTCAAACGTATTTTTGGTGCATTTTTTTTTCACAATGAGAAGTAATATACTTCTAAAATGACATGTTTAGTTCCTGTAAGTTGTCAGTGGCTGGAGAGGTTCAGGCAGTGGCAGGGCAGCTCGGCACATAGACTCAGGCTGTGTTCCTATAGCTGGGGAACTTGGTGGCCACAGAGACCAGCTGAGTGCAGGTGGAAACGTTGTAGAGATGCGCCCTATTTGGAGTTTTTGTGTGACTGTATCTACAAATTAAGAAGTGCACAGTTAACTTCCATTTTTGGATATCTAAGGAAAGGAAGTACTGGCTGTGTGATTAGAAACACCGTGTATTTTTCATATAAAGTTTTAAAGGCAACACAGCAGAGTTTGATTGTGTAATTTCCCTTTTATTTTTGAGCACAGCTGTGACACAACTGAACAAATGCATTCTCCCAAGAGTAGTAAAGACCTACAGTTTTCAAATTCTTTTTTTAATTTTAGAAAGCTGCACATCTGCAGAAGTTGTTGCTGCTGTTGATGTGAACACTCTTGCCAATGAAGTCTATAAGCACAACTTTCCCAGCACGCCATTATGGGCAAAGACAATTGAGGTGAGTAATGAATGCCTTTTTTACTCTAGTCTGGCATTTGTGGATGTAAGTTGTCTTCAGTATCATTATTAGTAACAAGAGAAACAAAAAGATTTAATTTATGTTGTTATGAATATAGCAGTTTTACAATAACTATGACTTCTTGTGCTATGGTTGCTTGTTGAAGTTTGAGGGATATTCATACAGCAGTCTTCCTCAAAGTCTTGACTGCTGCATCAAGAAAGGTTATGTAAATGTCAAGAGGAATGCTTACCACCAAAAAAGGAATGACAAAAATTATAGTTTTAGATTAAAAAAATATTTTCATGTATTTTGAAAGAATTTAATTAAATTACTTGGAGGCATGCCTTTGTTTTTTAGTTACAGTTGAGCTCAGTAAAACACAAGAAAATATACTGGATGGGATAGTCTTGCATTTTTTTGTGGGCTCAATAGGTCAAATGTTTTAGGAATTCTGTCCCTTTTCCACATTATTTGAAGAACTAGGTAAAAATGGATTCTCTTTTAATAATTGAGGGGCAAACTAGGCATGCCATTTTGCCTGGATTTAGTTAGAAATTTCTGTACACTTAATCTTTTACAGTTTTACAACATGACAGTAAAAGATACTGAATTTGTTTTAAGCCACCAGCTTAAGTAAGACTTAAATAGGTGGGTAAAGGTTAAATGCTTATTCAGCAGCCAATAATAACAGGCTTAACGATAGTTTACAGATTTATATGGGAAAAGAAGCCTTGCTTATGTCTCTTTATAATACATAAGAGCAGATTACAGTCAGGAAGACCTTCTTTAAATTTACTGGAAATAAAATTAGCAGCTTTTATGTAGTTTCTGTGGGCAGGTATGTTACATTTGCTATATAGATATCCCTCAAAATAAGTAAGGCAGTGATTTCTTTGTCCAGCTCATAGTTACTTGTTTGTTATCCTTCTTGTCTCCACTTGGCCCCTTAATATGTTGTCCTTCTAGTGTTGGTTAAAATGTAGTCTAGAGGAACTTCTACTCTTGTTATGAATTCATGCCACAAACCTAATTCTTTCTTGTCTGAACAGAAATATTTTTGCAGAGTAGAGCTTTGAGCCATATAGTATTTCTGAGTGATTTTTACTCGGCAAAAACTAGAACAAAGTAAACTTTATAGGATAAGTGGGTGGTGAGCTCCGAAGAGTTAAAACCCATGGTTGGGACCTGTAAAAATTATCATGTTAACACTCGAGCTACTTTTCTGTTCACATATTTTGTCTTTTGAGAAGATCTAATATTTTTTTCACCTGTTTTGAATATGTTAATATTGGTTTTGATGTACAGAGACTTCATATCTGAATAATGGTACCTTATTTGGAGACGGGAGGGGGAACAGTAACTACTAAGCATTTTGATGTGATCTACTGAAAGAACCACTACACTCTTCTTCTGAAAGAATGAGTAGATAAAAACCTCAACATTATGTATAGATGCTAACATCATTAGTGTTTTTGATTCATATTCAAAGCAATTAATGCATATTTTCATTGTATGGTTTGCTAAGATAGAAAAGATTGAAATTATTAGGTCAAATTAGAGATTAGGTAGTTTTTTGCAAGATGAAACATCTAGTGGAAGTAAGAGGGGTAGTTTCATCTAACAGATGATTGGAGAGTTCAATACAGTTTACAACATTCATCATTCTTCTATTTTTTTTCCTTATTCAGGGCATAACACTGAAAGAATTTGACAGATTATCTTTTGATATGATTTTGATGAGTCCTCCCTGTCAGCCATTTACAAGGTAGATATAGCACATTGGAGAAAAGTGCAGTTATTACAGTGTGTACTGTTAAAGGAGGAGTGTTGTCAAGAGTGACACTATGTGTGGTTCATCTGCGTATCTTTCTCTTCCTAAGTAAAAAAGTTGTAGCTCTCTTCATCATGATGTTTACTGTAGTGGAACAAATGCAGCGTTTTGAATCTTAATCATTGCTTGCATTTCATGCAATATATGTATTTTGATTCAGTTTAAATTAAGTAAGCTTCTTACAGCACTTATTTTGCATACTGTATTGTTCTTCTAGCAGTGAAATTCCAAGATTTTGCTGTTTAGGAGTGCTTCCTTTCCCTTAAAATATTAATAGAATTGTTTCCTGGGGAAGCTCCAGGAAGAGGATTGGAATTTCTCACTTTTGCCTGAGACTAAGACTGTAATCTGTCTTTATTTGTACTTTGAAAATTGCGTGTGCACACAAATAGTTTATTCTGAGGAATGTTTCTATTTTAGCCAAGACTAGGTTGATAATAGCTTTGAAATTATTTTGTAGATGAGATAGAGAAATATCTTGCTGATTAAGAACTGAACTTCCTGAGGTGTTTGTCAGATTAGTTTCAAAATCATATCATTTGACAGCAGTGACCAGTGGAGGTAAGATATTCATGCAAAGTAGTAGCTTCATGAAAAAGTCTGTTGGTCGTGATGAAACTGCTTGTATAAGAAAGTATATCTTGTTGAATGTTCTAAGATTAAAGAGAAATACCTCCAAAGTGGTGCTGATCTAGAAAAATGTATTTGTGCAAACCTATGATGTATATAGGAATCATTCAATTTTTTTTTAATAATGCGGTGAAAAGAAAAATTTGTGTATGTCTAATTTAGAGACATGCTAAAGCTCTTATACCAAGGCTTTATTGTTTTTTAAGAGCTAATACAAGTATAAGTTAGGGGAACACAGGCCTCAAATTGTTGTATTATGTTATTATTTTTAAAACCTATGTGAGCTGTCCGGTTTAATTTTACAAAATTGGTTACAAAGTTATTCACATGGGGCTCAAACCTGCAAAATGGTGAGCACTGAGGCTTTAATTCATAGAAATAATTTAATATATTCAATGTGAAATAGCAGGGTATTCCCAGGAACCCAGTGGGGTTTTTGTGTTCTTTTGGAGCCAAGTATGTTCAAGGGGTTTGCTGGACAAGACCAGAATGCTAAATGCTTTGCAGACTGGAGAGTGGATTTCATTACTGAATGCTTTAATTTTAACCTCGCTGTGAGCTGATGGATTCCAGGGCTAGACTTTCATTCCTTAGAGCATTTCTTGGGATACTGTCTCTGTGAGCAGGTTTTCATGTCTGTACACAACGCTTTTGCAGAGTTCCTTTTTGAAACTCAAAGCAAAATGTGTCAGCATTCTGTAGAAAAATTGTTAAGTGTCGGTCTGCTCTGAGTAATATACAGGTGTTTCTTTATTCTTTCTTAGAATTGGCCTGCAAGGTGATGTATCCGATCCACGGACAAAGAGCTTTCTCTATATTCTGGATATTCTCCCAAGGTATAAATGAACTTCTACCCCAGTTCTTAAATCTTTGTTGTAACTGAGTAGGTCTTTCATATTTCAGTGAGACAAATCATGTATAATGTTTTACAGGGATACTACTAGTATTGTGTTGTATTACTTGTTTGTTTTCACGTGATCATATGTAACTTACAAATACTTGTATTTTACTAATGTTACTATCATCTCATAGTTACTGTATATGCTTTTATTGTTTGGTTTCCTTTTTACTCTGTGTCTGTTTAAACTGTGGCTATATCATAAACGAGAATTGAGTTATTTTCGGTTCAATATCAAACTTGCACTGACTTTACATAGAAGCAGGAGTAGGTAATATAATAGTTTGCTAATGGGCATAGTGGAAATATGGAAGTTTTTTGAAATACCAGGTAAAAGAAGCTTTGATATCAACATTTAGTGACCTTTTGAATAGGTAATACTTGAAAATTTGTTTAAATATATTATTGGCTTATTACTACGATACATTTTCTCTCCTGTTTCATTATTGCGTAAACTGTCTATTCTGTCTTTTTGGTGCTGCTTCAAGATATCTTGGGGCAGATTGTGTATTTTTGGTTTGTAGTACAATCTCTTGGTTTGAGTAGTAATACTAAAGAATTCAAATAGCACTGCATTGTCTGAACAGTATTTGTATGGATCTGTCGTTTTTGCCTGGTCAGACCCCAGTTCCTAATAAAATAGCCATAATTATTTGTAGTATTTATGCCTTAAATTTTGAAATAGTAAATCCATTTAAAGTGGGTTTTGCTGATCTACATTGTTTTTACTGATAGTGTTAAAAATCAGCTCCAAGTAATGCTTGTAGTCTTTTTTGGGGAAGAGATGCGCAACACTGTAAGAACCCTTTCTGGGGAAGTAAAGCAAGTAGTTGCTCAGGGAGATTATCCAGCAGAAATCTCTGCTTCTGGATTGATATGTCCATTGGGCACCAATTGGCACGAGCCTGAGAATTTGCATCAGTTACAGTCCACCAGACACTTAACCATTCCTGGCATTCCTGCTTCTGCTGGAGACTGGGACAGCTATATATTCTTTCATTGGTTAATTTTGCTCTCAGAATTGGAGGAGGACGAAGGGAGGTTTAGCTGTCTCTCTTTTTTTTTTTTTTTTTGTTGTTGTTGGTTGGTTTTGGTTTTTTAATGAATGCTTTCTGCACGGAAGGAAACTGGTACCAACAACAGCCTTTCTTTTGAACTGCTGTTAACACTGGGAGAAAAAGGTCCTCATCCTTCCTCCGGAAACAACTTTTTTGCAGCCAGCAACATTAAATGGGACTACCTTTTTGCCCTTGTCATCAGCAGATAGAGAACACAGACAGAGAAGGGTTGAGCGGCTTGGCTGGGATCACCTGAGAAATCTGCGGCAGAGAACATAAAACAGAACACAATACAAATTCTGTAGCCTAGTAAGTTAGACAATAGGTAAAAAGAAAGATTATTATTACTCCTCTGCTTCTAGGAGAGACACAAAGTTGCACAGGATATCTTTTCTGGGACAATGAATCCTTAGTCCTCCAGACTGACCTTTCAAAATGATAAATTAAAAACAGCAGATAGAGTGTAAGTTAATAATTTATCAGAGTAATGGTACCTTTCTTATCTTTAAGGGAATCCTGAGCTCAGTATTCCGTTCAGTTAAACTGAGACCACAGTTAAAAGGCTGGCTGCTTTTGGGACACTTGTGCATTAATATGGAAATGTCGCTTCCTGGTTGCTGGGGGCTTAACTGGATAAAGGGCAGAAGCTTTTCCTTCTCAAAACCAAAGCTTTAGGCACTGCAGGACATGTTTTTCGTCATGACGATGCAAAGGAGCTGGGCTTGGCTGTGGCACTTTATCTCAATACCCCATGAGACCCTGCTGATGTCCCTTATCTCCGTTGGGCAGGTTGTTTCTTGAGGCAGTACTTACAGTAAGCAGTCTGTAATATGTTAAAGATGGTGGCTTCTGTAGAGTTTCTTAGTTCAAATAGATTTATGTTTTACTGAGATAGTGTTTGCGTATTTTTTGGATATGACATATTTGCCAGACATGGAGTATTTCAGCCCAAAAAAGGGAAATTCTTAATATAGGAATTATCACTTCGCATTCTAAATTGGTACAGTATGTGTTCAATTTATGGAAACTATAAAACAATTTCTCATCCCTTGGCTGTTCTTACCTTATGTTCAGGCTTTTATAATGAAATGTCACTGAAGTGAAGCTCTAAGATAGCCTGGGAAGACAAATTAATATTAGAGATAATGGAAGGGACAATTTCAAGACCTGGAAAGACCTGGGAAATCCTTGGATCACCCAGCCAACACAGAAAGTCTGACCCAAATGATCTGGATACTGTCTGTTTATTGTGTCCAAGCCATAACCCGGGGAAATCCAATGCTAAGACGTCAAAGTACTACTTTTACAGACGCATTTGTAATGTTAATACCTGCCAAGTACTTAACACATACTTTTTGTATAGTGATTACTTGTCTTATGATCTGCTGATCCCGTATGAGCTCTTGCATTTCAAGCTATGCTCTGGATTAATTACTTTAAAAATAAGCTTTGTAGTAGGTGATGATGATGTTGAGTGTGGGTAAATGTACCAACAGGTAAATTCTCCATTCCTTTGCAGGGAATTTGGCTGCTGCTGCTTTTTTTTCTGTTTAGAATTATTTTTTTCACTATTATTTTTAGTATTTTCTTAAATTTGACATATTATCTTGCACATTTTCCAATGTCTTGTGAAACACTTTAGTTCTTTAATTCTGCATTTAATTGATGGTAGGTTAGAAGATGCTAAAACAAATTCTGCTGTGGTTTGTATCTGTGGAAGTCCAAAGTCACTTACAGACTTAAATAAGCATGGGGCTGTCAGTATCCTGTTTCTGTATCCTGTTCTGAGATCTCAATGTGTGACAGACATACTATGTCTACATTAGCCTTACTAGAGAATTAATTAGTGCCAGGGAATGTTCCCAGAGACGTGAATCTGAATTGTCTATGCTTCTAAATTGTTAGAATGGTCCCTGGCACAGTTCAGGCATGTTCCCTTCTCCAGAGATTTAATATGCTGGTTTTGGAATAAGCCTATTTCTAGACCTCTGCAGTGATCTTGCTAAACCTCAGGCACTTCCTTCCCTTCCCCCCATCAAAATGAAAAAGTTAAATATAGAAAATTGAGAATATATGCATGTTGTATTTCTTAAAGCAGTTAGATGAATACTGGTTCTGATGTGTTATCACTAAAGTTGAAATGACATTTTGACATTGATTTTGGGTTTAAGCACATTAAAACAAAAATTTTCTATTCCATGGCTAAATAGTGATCTTTTTTCCTCCAACAATTGTCTTTCCTATTACAAACTGAATCTATTAAATAATAATATTATGCTTTAGGAAATGAACTCTAATAATTTTCAGAAGTACATTCATGGGGTACAGGAGATAATAGCAGTCTGTGTGAACATAAGTGGGTTTTGTTGTTTTTTTTTTTATAATTACTAGCAGTCCACGTTTTTAATTCAGTTGGGAATGATTTGATATAGACAACCTTGAAAGTTACAATACTTTTTTTTTTTTTTTAAAGGATGCTAAACTCTAGCTGCAGGAAAGATCAAAGTATTTCCACATCATGCTAGCTGTTAAACAAATCTGTGGATGAATGTAATGTAGTTTACAGCTTGTTATTCTGATTTGTTGACCTTTTCTTTTTTTTCCTTGTAGGCTCCAGAAGACTCCAAAATACCTACTTTTAGAAAATGTTAAAGGATTTGAATCCTCTTCTGCGAGGTAAAGTCTAATTTTTGCAGGTTTTAGTTTTTAATAAAGGATGTTTTCTTTAGAAGGGGAAAGCAGGAATTTTATTTCCTGGAACTTAACAAAATGGAGTGAGATGGGACAGCTGGGTGCTGTGGGTTAAAAATACTGTTTTAATTTAGGAATGAAAATCTTAGGTTGTGATAGGAACTTGCTAAATAAATATTTATTTCTCTTAAGCAGATAAAACGTGTTATAACAAGTTGACTCCATTGATTTTTATTTGATGATCGTGTGTCCTTTAGAAAGGCTCAATATTAATTTTCAAAGGAAAATAACAATAGGTATACTATGCAGAGGTTTGGGGGTTTTATCCATGACAGGAGCTCATGGTATCTTGTGCTAAGATCACAGTACGGTATAAGGGCTTCCTTGAGTACTTTTGTTGATAGTAGATTATCACTGGTTCAGGATTGCCATCAAATGGTCCAGAGATACAGTATGAAGACTGTATATAATCTTTGTCTAAAATGTGGAAGAGGAAAGTTGTTGGTAAGGTTACGTAATGACAGCAGGAGCTTTTTCCCTCTCGTGTGGGTGAAGCAGGAGACAGGAGATTATGGTCTTCCTTCTCGTTTCTTGCTGGAATAGAGTAGGATACTTCCATAGCATTCCTTGAGGCACCAAGAGATCAGCCACCCTGCATATCATGCTCCTTAATGAATATTGCAGGCAGCTGGGAGACACATTTAGCGCTCTCACTGGTTAATCATGCAGCAATCCTCTCTGAACGCTTAGACACTTGGAGATGTGTCTAAGACTTGTTGGAGATGCAGGCTGCTGCTGTAGACCCTGCGATTCCCTAGGCTATACCTTGCTAGCCAGTGTTTGGAACAAGTTGTAGTTCAGAAAACACCCCAGTCTGAACACTTGCTTTCTCTTATGACACTTGGGATGCAGTGTCACATACAGTGCCAGGTACAGGTCACAGATCATGCTTTTTTGATAGTTCCAGCCTAGTGCAGTCTGCATGGAATAGAAAAGAGAAGACTTTTTAATAAGATTTCCATTTTGGTGATTTTCCATTGTTTATAATAACAGTGAGGTAGGACTGTACTTTATCAAAGCCACTAATTTGTGTCATCCCTTGAGTTAGCCCTTTCGTCAGGCTTAGCTTATGCCATCTATGTGAACAGGGGGAAGTAGTGAGTGTAGTGATTTTAATCTCATGTTTTATAATTCACAATAAAGAGAATGTCTTGCCCTCTGATTATTTTCCTTGTTGATACACTATAAGTACTTTCCTAGAGATGGGTTATTTTTTGAAGGGGTGTTTGCACCGAAGTAGGTGTGAGATACCTGTGTATGTGTAAGAGTAATTTTTGGCTACAGTAACACTGAACTTTGTATGTTGTCTCCTCAAGTTCAGAAATGGATGACTTCATATGTGTAATTCTGTGTCCAGTTCTTTTACTGAATGTGCTGAATGTCTTGGTACCGAAGGTGGTGCATTTAATGTGTTTTAGGATAAAAAGGTCCTAAAGGTTGTTTGAACTGAGTAATTGCTTTTTGATTCTTTTCACTGTCAGAAATGAACTTTTGCAAACACTAGAAACATGTGGATTTAGATATCAAGAATTCCTCTTGTCTCCAACCTGTGTGAGTACTAAATTTGCTTTAACATTATTTAACTGTTCAGACTGCACTGAGCCAGGAAGGTGATTTTCCCTGTAGGAGCCTCATTGCTTCAGAAGTGCTGATGCCTGTGAATTTCCCAGCACAGATAATGTGACTGTGTAATTTGTGGGAGGAGGGGCTTTGTTTGCATGTTTCCCTGGCAACTGAAAACAGGACTGAGAGATTTCAGATTGTACAAGACCAAATGGAATCCATGCAGTACTGTATATATCTGAGAGAAGCTGATAGAGGGTAGCTTGAAAACCAGTTGTGGTGCATTTATTTCATTGTTAGATGTCTTATAATTCCTTGTTCCAAAAGGTGAGGCAATGCCTTTTTTTTTTTTTTTTTTTTTTTAAGAAAACAGGTAGTACCTGTCCTAAGAAATCATGATGCATGCCATTTTTCTTCTTACCTCACATAGAAGTTTGTTTACATTCCTGTTCATTTACAGAGGAAGTAAAAACAATGAGGTACAAAAATAATTGCCCACTTGTTTCCTTGAAAATACCTAGGCATGGAAGTTATAAGTCTTTAGGATGTATATTAGTGTGGCATAGTTCTGTTACTGTTTATAATGGTAGATAATTGTATGACACTATAGACCACTTTTTCCCTTTATCACATGCACTAAAGGCTTGTGGATTTTGCTTACAGCTTGGCATTCCCAATTCTAGACTGCGATACTTTTTAATTGCAAAGCTTCACCAAGAACCATTTTCCTTTCAAGCTCCTGGTCAGGTGAGTCTATTAGCATTACTTGAACTTGCTTTGTTTCATGAAGATTGAGTATTAAATTTTCAGTTTAGTGGTATGTGTTGATGAATGGAGAGAGGAATAGGTGATATCAACAGAAAAGTTAAATTCTGTCTCTTTTTTTTAGCCTGGATACTGAGTTTTCTAAGGACTAAAATGCATGCTAGTGGCTTAGATGGCTTTAAACAGTTGGGGGTCAGTGGCTGATAGTGGGCTAGAAAACAATGCATTCTGCTACCTTTTTCACACCCTTGGAAAGGTCTTTTTGCAAAGGAAATCATTTGCTTTGTTCCTGACATCATTGCTTGTAGGTCAGCAAATCTTGATGCTAACAGTTTTTGGAATCTTAATGAAAATAACATTGAATGGTTACTTGCTTTATGTTGAGCATCTCTGAAGGAATTCTTACTCACTTCAGAGTCTGCTCTCAAGTTGTTTATCAAATGCAGTTCTTCAATATTTTTCTCACAATTTGTTCCTAGATTTTGACAAGATTCCCAGATCAGGATCTAGAAGGCTTATTCAAGGACAAAGTTGCAGAAACAGTGGGTGAAGAAGCTATTTCTTCCTTGTCTGCTGAAGAGAAGACTCCAGATCCAAACATTGGTCCTGATTGCAGCAGCAAGAAGATTTTACAAAAAGGGGCTTTTCTTTTTAAGTTTGAAACAGTAGAAGAAATGGAAAGGAAACATGGTCAGGACAATGATTCCTCTATTCAAATGCTAAAAGATTTCTTGGAAGAGGCAAATGAAGAAATGAGTCAGTATTTCTTACCACCAAAGTCCTTATTGCGCTATGCTTTCTTGTTAGACATTGTTAAGCCCACCTGCCGTCGATCCACATGCTTTACAAAAGGGTAAGCTGCAAAGAAAATGTCTTGCTGAATCATGTCCTGAAATTTTAAATGTCTTTTTGTTTGTGTACTGTAAAAATAAGGTGAGCCATTTCATCAACAAAAACCCAGGCTTCTGAAAAAAATGCTCCTTATATAGCGTGCTTCCTGGTCTAGTGGAATGCCAGCATGAGAATCTGTCTGGCAGAACATCATGTGCCCACTCTAAAAATGCATTCACAAAAGACAGTGCCATTTGTTGTTGACCTTCACAGAAGCTTAATTACCCCTGCGGAAATATGGTTCCAGTAGACTGGTATAGTACTGATTCATTAATGAATTTTTTTATGTTGCTTAATGAAGTTACGAAGTGTCATGCATGACAGATCCATTCCTCATTAAAACTGTCTCCACTGTATATTTTATTGATTTCTTGGATTTTTCAGCTGTGTAGGTCAGAATAGTTGTGGATTGGCCATATGTCGTAAAACCAGTTAGGATGCTGCATTTCAAATCATATTTGATGGAGCAGAACATCAGTGCTTTTCTGTCTAGCAGTTTTCTGATTTGTACTTTGCAATTTCAAGTTTGACTGACAGAGGTTGTTGAGTGTTCTGAAACCCCACAGACAACTGGTCAAGAGCTTTTCCACTGAATGTGTTTGTGCTGGAAAATGCCACTTGGAGCCTGGAAGTTTGTGGGAAATGTGAATATTGGTGAATTTTTCAAATTAGATTGTTTTGTTTTTCTTTGAATTCTCAGAATGCTTCAACAAAATGGCTTAGTTGATGAGTTAAAGCTAATTATAACTTCTTTTTTCAATTGGTAGAAATTAGACTGCCAGGTTGACAGAGTTCCTGCAGATTTTGTGATGTCAACTTTTTGACAATCAAAAAGCTGAGAAAAGAGAAAGAATTTCTAAAGTTCAAAACTTGTGCAACAGGAAAGCCCTTCCCCCAGGAAGGGGCCTGTCATTGACAGGCACCTTTTGTGCCCTCACTCTTTTGAATCAGGGAGGAGTCAGCATCTTGTAGGATCTGTTTCTTAACTAGAACAATCAAATAAAAATCTTAGGCCAGAATGATCACTTATGTGTCTCACATAAGCCTTAGGTGTCATCAAAAATAAATTTGCCACTTGTGGTTTTACTAGAATACATCATGGTAGTTTGTGGTCATGTTTATCAAAATCATACTGAAAGAGGCTCCCCAATAGTTAATATGAAGTCTTTATATATAGTGGTGCAAACTCTAACATGGAATGTGACTGTTGCCCTTCTGCTGATGTGGAAGGAGCCAGGCCAGATAGCTGTGGTAGTTCGTCTTGGCTCAAAACATAGGAATCTAATTTTCTGTCTTTGTTCCCATTTTTAAGAGCCTGTGGGAAGGATGGTTTCCAACATGGTTCTCAATGTGGTCATATCACTTACAGCTCTGCATTATCCAGGTCACTTTCTGAAGCCAAGAATATGTGGCTGCTATGTGTTCTAGGAGTTCTATTTATGCTTCTCCAAAGCATGAGATTTAGGAAAGGGGACCCTGAATGGAGTGGAACAGCACTCCAAGAAGTACAGAGAATCCCTCTGCTGAGATGCCTGTTTGGTGTCTTTCTTACGAGTCATACTGATTATCATCTTTGAGACTGGGAGAAAAACTTCCTTCCATTCTGATTGGTCTTCAAATACTTCCAGCAAGGTTTGTGTGATGAGGGTAACCCAGGTATGCCTTCTCCAGTCCTTGCTAATTCAGAGACCACAAACACTGGTTTGAGCAATGTAGGTGGCCCTTTCTGATGGTGCTATGCTTGAATTCCTTGGTCTTGTATAGTTGATTTATATAAGACATTAGTGTGGATAAACCCTTATGCATTGATTGCAAACTCATCCCTAGAGAGCATGTTCAGAAGCTACTGCACTCCATGGTTTAGCATTGTTAATAACAAGGCCTTTTGCTTTATCTATCCAGGAGACTATTTGTTAATCAAAGCAAAGGAACTTAAGTAACCTCTCTGCATCTTTGCAGTTGTCAGTATTATGAGGTCCGATGAAAATATTAATTTAAGATTGTTATTGTTGTTGTTCAGGTATGGACACTATGTAGAAGGGACAGGCTCAGTTCTGCAGACAGCTGTAGATGTACAGGTAAGAATGTGTAGACTAACATGTGAGAATGATTTGTTTTAAAACTTTTTTTTCTTCTGCTTTGTTATTCTGAATATTATAACAAAAAAGCTTTTAAAACTACATTTTATGGCAAACGAGTTTCCAATTGATTTACTTTGTATTCCTAGACAACAGTTTGTTTAAACCAAAATTGTATGTGTTCCTCTCCGTGTGGAGTACATGAGTTGCTATCATCTTATTGTCTGTAGAGTCATACAGAGGTTTCACAGGGATATGTGAAAACAGTAAAAATGACTAAATCTATGGATAAACTACAGTAGTGTTGTGAATCTAGGGCCATTTTTTGTACACAGATGATCCAGTAAATATTGTCAAATGTCTAACAGGTTTGAATTTCAAAAGTATTATTTATCTGGGAAGACATAGTATTAACAGTAGAACTTTTCAAAATACTAAGTTCACCACAAAGTGGTATTTTGGCATTGGGGAAGGTAAAAATAAATGTGTCAGTGAATCATCATTCAAAGATACTTTTCACAAAGCCTGTTTTGTGCACAAGCACCTCCTCTTGCGCTTCTGTGCTGATCACTGGTATTATATGGCATTTCTAAGCATAAGAAGAATGCAACTTTGGAATTCAGGATAATCTCAAAGCAAGTGTATTAAAACAGCTGCATCCATACAGCTTAATTTGCGTGGATGGTCTGCTCTGGAGTTATATTAAGTCACTATCCTGTCATTTAGAAATGATTATAGTCCTTTGCCTCATTAAGTATTGGTATGGCTTGTAACTAGAGGAAGAAATGAACGCTGTCATGGCAACATTGATTTCTTTCTTGCAAGTCCATGTGTTGAGATAAGGGCTGCAAAAATACATCATCAATCATACTTTCAAGCAAAACATGCTATTGTGTTTGGCACTGTGATAATCAAAGAAATATTCTGTTAAGGTGTGAGTGTTAGATTTTACATATTTTGCCTGCATCAGTGATACCTGTTTTGGATATTCTTCATAGCTTGAATCAGTGTTTAAACACATTGAGGAGTTACCAGAAGAAGAGAAGCTTATGAAATTGTCAACGCTAAAGCTGAGGTACTTTACCCCAAGAGAAATAGCAAATCTTCATGGATTCCCTCTGGAATTTGGTATGTACTGCAAAGTACCCATTTCTACATCATTCTTCAGAAATGCCAATGTAGTCTTTTTAGTGGGGACTAATCCATGTTTTTTATTTTGCTTTTCTTTTTTAACTGCTCAGTTCTTACGATTGATTCTTGTTATTTGGCTAACTCTGAATTTCTCTGAATTTCCACTATTTTTTTTATATTTTATAAGAGCCAGCTTCTGTGGTTAGGTTTATCTTCATAAACTAAGAAAAAAATTTTGGCATGAGAAATGCTCTATTACTGAATGGCAAAGAAGGAATACCTTTGTTTAAAGCTGAAACTATTTACTCAGCAGCCAACAATTACTCACAGCTGTGGTAAGTCAACATATCCTGCCAGTTTAGGAGGTGTATTAGTGGTTCTTGGTGTTTGAGCTGCTTGCTTTCTCCCTTCCACACATTTGCAGCTGCTGACAGAAAGGGAATTTCAGAAGATACAGATACTTCTTTGTTCATGACTAACCAAACTCTTCAGGTAATGATCTTCTAAGTCATCTCTGTTTTCTAGAAAAGGCAGTCATAGCCCTTGGTCAGTTACCTCATTTTCTAACTGTTCTTGTGGAGAAGAGGGAGTCAAGGAACAAGACTGGGCAATACCAGTACATTGGACACAGGTCAACCAGAATTAAGCCTGAAATAAATTCACCAGAGTTCCCTTTGTAAAGAAAGGCAGGCAAGAAAGTGTAGCTGTTACCACCTGCTTAAGGAGCTTTGCCTGCTGCTGTGCTGTTGGATCTATTTGCTGTCTCTCAACAACACAAGCATCCATAGAATAAGACACCACTGATCTTGAGCAATTTGCTTTTCTTTGACTTCCCCAGCGACTTAGAGTTCCGAGGAGTGCTAATAGTTTTTATATATTTCTTTCTCTTGCAGTTTTAGTTGTTTTCTCATTTATTACTTAGTTATATTCAAAACTACTACTTTCAAAGAACACTATCAAGGTTGAAAAATCAAATGTTAGAGCTTACTTGTTTAAGAGTATTTGCAGGAGTGTGCTGTGTTAAGTTACATGCCAACATGCAGGATTTTTTTGTAGCCTCTCTTCCTTAATAGATTTGGGGGTGTGGTTTTTTGTTTGTTTTTTTTTTTGGTTTTTTTTTTGTTTTTTTTTTTTTGTTTTCCAGAAATCCTTTTTCTTAGCACAGAAACATAGGCTGATGTAAAGAAATTTAAGCTTAACAGAGCTGGATTGGGCTTGTATAGGTTTATCGTGCTGTTCAAGCTCCCTTTTGAGCACAGAGTTGCCCGTTTTCTCTTTTTTCTTTTAAATACTGCTTGTATTTTCCAAATGCTAAATCAGTCTTTGCAACGTCACTGGGAGGTGTAGTGGGGTTAATATTGCTTGTATTTTACAGATGGAGAACTGAGACAATGAAGAAATTTGTTTGGAAAACTATTAATTTAGGATGATCAGTTTGCAAAACTTGACCTTTCCTATTTCAGAGTGCTTTGAATGATACTATGCTTTCTCTGTTCAGAGCTCCTCTTCAGGGACAGCTGTGAGCTTCAGTATTTTAGCAAACCAGAACCGAACTCTCAAGACAAGTCAGGCTTCTGAATTTGAGTGGCATCCAGGTCAACAGCATCTACGAAACACTCATTTAGCAAACTTGTCTTTTGTCACCTGGGAACTGCAGAAGCAGGGACAGGGACAGATTTCACCTCTCGGAGGGCAGTACCCTTCTGCCTTAATCATGAACCTTCTTTATGGTTCTTGCAGTTCCCTGCCTCGCTATACTATTATTCCAACTTCCACAACACATGAAACAAGCCCTTCTCATCCAGTAGCTTCCTCTCATATATACTCCTGATTCATAGGCAGAACAAGCTTTTCCCACTGTGCTGAGTCACAAGTCTGACATTTCTTTCCTTTTTGTTTAATCTAAGACATTTCCCACTTTGTGCTTAAAAAAAAGTGTTACTCGGCTCTAGGCTGATTGAAATCTCTGAATTTAGGTACTATAAGTTTCTTTTGAGGATTTGCAAGCTATGGGTTTTCTTGAAAGTTGCTATATTTATGTCTACAGCAAAGGACGTTTCCCTGACAGCACTTCTGCCATGGTAAATTTTAAGTCATTATTGTGAAGCGTGGTATTTGGGGAGGAAATGTGTTATAATTTCTCTGCTTCTGTGTTCTGTAGTGACAGCAACATTTGGGCTAAAATTTTCAACAACAGAAAGCTTGGAGATGTACCTACTGCAAACATGTTGTTGTTCCAAGAAGCTAAAGAATGAGGAAACTATAAGCTGAAAACAAAGTGAAGTGAATGTCAGGAAGCTTTGTAACTGATGCTGTTACTAGCTGCAGCTACAGTATTATCAGAAGAAAAATGGTTCTATATTTCAACAAATTGATGGCCTTTTCCAATACCTGAGATCCAGAGTTAAAATCATTGTTCACTCTTAACATTAACAGATTTATTTGTGCTTTTAACATCTAAATGTATAACTAGTAATTGCGCTATAGGTCAATGAAATTCTGAAGTCATTTGTCTTAGCTGCTACTGTGGGTCCCACAGCAATATCATTAAAAGTAATCAGAGCATTCTTGCACCTGCGACCTGCTTTCATAAGGGTGATGTCAGGATGCCTTTTCCATTTTTCATGTTAGTGATGTGTGTAAGCTATTAGGAAACAAATGGCAGCCTAGTGGAAAGCCAGCACAATGTGGTAGTGCCAAATTGCCAAGACCGCACCATCATCAAGTAACATGCATGACCTAAATGATACCGTGAGAGCTGTGTAGGAAGTGCCAGTGTACTATGAGTTGTTAAATCAGTCCTGATGTAGGCTACTCTTGAGCAAAGAAGATAGAAGGTGCAAGATAATGTTAACAGGCAGATGGAGGAGGCTTGGGATAAAGCAAACAATGAGGTCTGAAAATTAAGTCAGGCTTTCAGTTGCCAAGAACCAGAAGGAGAAACTTTGACATTTTCAGGGTTCAGATAAGCTGATTGGGTTATAAGTGCACGTGCATGTGTGCATAAATACATATTTATTTTTATATACTTTTAAAATATGTAGTTTCTGTACCTTATTCAGTCATTTAATGTGACAACTCCATCTAAGGAAGTGTGTGTGGGAGTGTAAGTGATTGTTCCAAAGAGAGAACGATTGCCCAAATGTGCACGCCAGGAAGCTGGGCAGAGTGGATGGAGCTGGCAGAAGATGTGTTTACCAAAGCAGTCCACATTTGAGGCATTAATAACTGGCAGAGAAAGATGGAACTCCTCCCAGATGCCTCCTCCTCAGCTTTCCACCCTTGGCTCAGCTACTGTGCAACCATGTTCTCTCCTGAGCGATCCCTGGAAGAGAATTTTTCTGAAGACTTCAGAACATGTATATCACTACTTGCACACACAACGTGTTTAATGCGTCAAAGCTTAAGCTATCTAGTCATGACCTTGGGTTCAAAGTTAGGTTTTCTTCTTAGGGAATGATCAAATAATGGAATGTGATCAAGTTTCAGCACCTTAGCAAATGGCCCTAATGGTTTAATCATGTCTCTGACTCAAGTTGAAGCAAATGCACATTAGCTCACAGCTAGAGTAAGCTAAGGGTGCAAGCAGGGACAGTTACAGCAGACCAGCTGGCTGTTGGCAACTTCTATATCCTCAGAAGCTTGGTCACCTTTGTGCGCTCAATACACAGCACAGCTCTTTCACAGTACCTGGACCAGTTTAGTTTTTTCTGCGCCTCCCTTCTTTCTGCCAGTCCCCACCCTTCCCATGTGAAGGACATTTCAGATGCTGTCTCTATCTCTAAGTGCATTTGACAGCATTGAATTAAATGGAAATTTGTTCAGCTGCTTGATAACTTGCTGAATAAGCTTTGCTCATAGCTTAATTTGTAATGGTGGTGTATTGCACTGCGAGACTTGTTTGATTTGCCTCAACTGCTTAGAGGGGCTCAGGTATGAAGTACAATATAAAGCTTATTGAGAAATGCAATTTAGTCCATCTGCAGAATCATCACTTTTTCTTTCTGCCATGGCCATGTTCCTCTGTAGATGTTCTCTAGAGTAGCGGTTGTGTGATGCTTTAGGTGCTGCTGCCCTTCATTGAGACTTCTGGGTGTTTTGAGCCATATGAAGAGAATGTAGATTGGCATTAGTTAAACAATAGAGCAATGTTTTGAGGCTTCTTTTTAAACTTTAGAGATGGCAGTACTGCTAATGGAAGAACTGATAACAAATCTAATGAACTGGTTGAGAATTATTTTTGCAACTTTGTGAATTTGGGGGGGAGGGGGTGAACCCTGCTGCAATCTGTGATAAATGTATTAAGAACTGTTCACTGAAAAAAAGGAGCAGACCAAAAGCTAGAAACAAACCCAGACTAATGATGTTGCACTATATGTTTTTGTTTTCAGGCTTTCCTGACAAAGTAACAATAAAGCAATGCTACCGTCTTCTGGGAAATAGCCTCAACGTACATGTAGTGGCAAAATTGATCTCTGTTCTACTTGGATAATTTAGAACCTGAATCTGATGAGTACAGACTGGTGACAGAAAATACTTCCATCTTTCACAAGAAAGCTGATGGCAGCTGAACAAAAATCATAGCTTACCAAAATATCTGTCCAGATGTTCTGCTGAACAGTTCTGATATATTTTTAATACCTTGCTTCTATGGTGGATTTGCACTGTTAGAGGTGTTTTATTTAAATGGAAGTTTCCAGGACTTAATTGCTTTATGTAAATGTCCTTTTTAGTTTGCAAAATGAAAAAGAGCAGCATTTACGTATACCTCAATGAAAATGGATAAGGCTATTTTATTTTATCTTATACTGTACTGAAAAGATGGTTTTAAAAAGGCTATAAATGTAAAAGCTGTTTTGAATAAGTGCAAAACCCAGTTTCTAGATGTAAAATGTCTTTATCTGTAAATATCAGTGATCCATTCTTAAAAGATTTATTGTATATACGATCTGAAATTTTTTTTTTTTTGTCATTAAACTATTAAATTGAGTATTTTATACATGATTTTTAAGAAGATGTAGTGTCATCCTTAGTTTATGGTTGTCTCATCCTCTCTTAAAACTTGTAGGTTTATGGAACCCAACTGTATCTGTCTGGCATGATTTGTTTAGGTGAAGCTGAATAAAAATATTTCAAGATTATCACAACCTTGACAATAACTTGCCTGTTTCTGTTGTCACTTATTTTATTCAGGATAAGATCATTGCTCCTTACCAAAGACCTACACATAAAAGACAAAAATTTAAAAGCTCCATGTTTAGGTTCCTGTGGCATAAGAACTGGAAAAAAACTATATGCGCTGCTTCTGAAGACTTCTCAGAGTTTGATAGTAGTTCTAAGGTTAGGAGTGGATGTTGGGATGAGACCACTGCATATGGCCATCCAGAGTGCCACAGTGGTGCACGGTCTCATGGAGCTGGACTGAATGGGGTTTTTTTAATCATCAAGTCTTGTGAGCTTAATATCTCTGAAAAGAAACATGTGTTCCGGTTATTTTTCCTTGCAGGTAATATCATAGTGGTATCCAGAGAAAAAGCAGCTTGAGGGAGGAAAAGGCAGGGTGATACTTAGTAAACATCCATTAGGGAGCTGAATTTCATAGATTGATCGCAGTTCCTGTGCACCAAAGCAGTAAGTTGTCAAAGCGGCCAATCCTGAAAAAGACCCATTCTTTTTTTTTCTTTTTTTTTTCTTTTTTTTTTTTTTCTTATATGAGATCACATAGAAACAGTCATGGTGTATTGTATCTAGGCTTGGTAATGCAGGAGAAGCTGAAGACTGTAGAGAACAGAGCTGCTGTAGACATACTAAGCTATTCTCTCTCATCTGCTGTAGTTCTGAAAAAGAAAAGGACTACTTTTGTAGTCTTTTGTTATTTTGTGCCATGCTTTATCTTGCACTAACTCCTTGGGTATTTCTTCTTCAGTCTTGATTTGTGTGCTGCTTCTGGACTGTTAAACCAGGAAAAGCTTGGGTTGACCTGTCTTATTCCCCAGGAACTTTTGGACTTCTTGAGCTGTTCCAGCTATGAAAAAAATGGAAATTGATTCTCCTAAAGGAGCTCTGGACAAGGCTTTAGAGAAGGATGAGGCTGGCCTTTACCTTTACCTGGTCTCTTACAGTACTGTCATGGCAAAACCAGTACCAGATTAATGTTAGGCTGTGCCTACTACTAAACTACAAAGAGCAAGTGTGCTTTTGCCAGTGTTATGAACCATGGTTACCTGTTTACGTGGTGGTTATCAGCCAGATCAATAACTAGTAGCTATATGGTCTTGTTCTTGGGAGAAACATGAGCATAGGAAGATCTGTTGCTGTCTAACATGATCCAAATATTGAAATGAAAACAAAGGAGATCAATTTTATGTATAAATTGGGATTTCTTTCTGCTAAGCCATGTAAATAGTGGGTTCTTTTTGCCTCCCTATAATGACATTTAGCAAGATATTGCTCTTAACAATTAGTTTTCAATTCCTTAATCTGTAAAGCATGTTTTAATGATTTATATGCCACTCATAAGCAAGCAGTATTAAAGTTGAAAGTTATCCAGCTGCATCTAAACCCGATATAGCTATACAGCCTGTTACATGTTGACAGTGAATTTTAATTCAGTGTGATTGTGAAGTTTGAAATGTTTGCTCATCAGAGCTGTTTCTGAAGGAGATATTTTAGAATCATAGAATTGTCTAGGTTGGAAGAGACCCTTGGGATCATCGAGTCCAACCATCTACCCTACTCTACAAAGTTCTCCCCTACACCATATACCCCAACACCACATCTAAACGTCTCTTAAACACATCCAGGGATGGTGACTCAACCACCTCCCTGGGCAGTCTATTCCAATGCCCGACCACTCTCTCTGTGAAAAATTCTTTCCTAATGTTCAGTCTAAATCTACTCTGTTGGAGCTTGAAGCCATTCCCTCTTGTTCTGTCATTAATTACCTGTGAGAAGAGACCAGCACCAACCTCTCTACAGTGTCCTTTCAAATAGTTGTAGAGAGTGATGAGGTCTCCTCTCAGCCTCCTCCTCCTCAAACTAAACAGGCCCAGCTCCTTCAACCGCTCTTCATAAGATTTGTTTGCTAGGCCCTTCCGCTCCAGCACCTCGATACCTCTCTTGTATTGAGGTGCCCAAAACTGGACACAATACTCGAGGTGTGGCCTGACCAGTGCTGAGTACAGGGGCACAATCACCTCCCTAATTCTGCTGGCCACGCTATTTCTAATACAAGCCAGGATGCCGTTGGCTTTCTTGGCCACCTGGGCACACTGCTGGGTCATATTCAGCCGCTTGTCAATTAGAACCCCGAGGTCTCTTTCTGCCAGGCAGCTTTCCAGACACCTCCCCAAGCCTGTAGTGCTGCATGGGGTTATTGTGGCCCAAGTGCGGAACCTGGCACTTGCCCTTGTTGAAACTCATACCATTGATGTTGGCCCAATGATCCAATCTATCCAAGTCCCTCTGTAGAGCTTCCCTATCCTCCTGGGAATCAACACTCCCGCTTAACTTGGTGTCATCTGCAAACTTGCTGATGATACACCCTATGTCCTTATCAAGATCATCAATAAAGACATTAAACAGAAATGGTCCCAACACTGAGCCCTGAAGCACACCACTTGTGACCGGCCGCCAGCTGGATTTAAATCCATTGAGCACCACTCCTTGGGACCTTCCAGTTAGCCAGTGCTTGATCCAGTGGATTGTATGCTCATCCAGGCCATGCGAAGCCAGTTTTTCCACGAGAATTGTATGGGGGACAGTATCGAATGCTTTTCGAAAGTCCAGGTATACAATATCAACAGCCTTTCCCTCATCCAATATTCTGGTTATCTTGTCATAGAAGGAGATCAGGTTCGTCTGGCAAGACCTGCATCCATAAACATATGCTGACTAGGCCTGATTTTGAAAGAAGGGATTTCAGAGTTGTAAATGTATATTTCTGTGTTTTACCCCTGCTAACCCTGTAATACCAGTGTAGCTAAATTGAGTGATTTCTGCTTATCCCATCAGTTTGTCATTAATGGATTCCTTTACTGAGCTCAGTTGGGTTACACCTGCTTGACTCGATGATCACGTTTCTTCTTTTTCCGAGCAGTCTGCTAATCAGAAGTGCTTTGCAGCCTACATCAGTGCTGCACTTTGCAACTTCAGCTTAAGCGTTTACACAGCAACAAAAAGTGATTACAAAAGCAGCTGAAAGGTAAAGGAGTGAAATCTGGAAGGCAGGTCTGGAAATGGAAGGAGATTTCCAGAATCTCTGAGTTTTGGTTTTGTAACTCACTTATTCTGCACATCTGCAATACATTTAATTATCTGAGTGAGATGATGTGGTTGCATTCCTTCAAACCTGAGAAGCTCCACTGAGGGAAAGGATGTCATATTTGATGGTGTCATATTTATGCAGTAATTTTTGAAGCTTGCTAGTTGTGTTACAGAACGTCTTATCTACAAGCTCATTTTTATCTGAGTTAATCTAGGAATTTCCTATACTCATGAAGAAACCTGTGTAGCTGTGAAGCTACTAAAATACCATTTGATTAACACAGTGGGTTTGAATGTTTTTTTGATACATGAACTCAAAATTTTATGGTGGAGGTGCATCCTTCCATGCAGTGAATGTAAGCTCCTGCCTGCAGGCTTTTTTTGTCTCACCTTTTGCTGACCCTCGTAGGAGGAGTATAAGGATTGTCAGGAATCTCTGTGTTACAGGCTTGGAAAAACGTTGATCTGTGATAACACTATCGTATGTCTTAAACTTAGTCACGGGTAAGCCCATTTTATTTTCTAAAGAGACATCTCAATAGAAATCTGAATAGATCCAATGCTTCCATGACTGTACAATTCTATTTTATCTGTTGTCAAATGTTTCTAAAATAAATAGAAAATTTAACAAGTGTTTGTTAGATCTCAGGGATGAACTATTTATTTTCAGCTCACCCTTTGATTTCTCCTGTCTATTTGTTTGCTATTCATACTGAAGTTTTACACTCTGTTGGCTGATCGTTTAAATACTGAATTATATTTCTTTTCCTTAGCACTTTAATATATTTTTGCCTCTTAGATATTTGAATACCACATATGTGCTCTGTGTATTTTTTTTCTGCATTGTGTTTAATGAATATGCCATACTGGTAAGGATTTGGAGGAGACAATAATTGGTTAAGAATAGTAGGCATTTCTGGGCAGTATTATATAAATAGTATGTAAAGGAGAAATGGTCAAAGAAATATTCAAGGAAAAATAATATGAAAGTATAAGAAACTTGTCATATAGCCCAAAATGAATTCCAGTAACCATTTTCCTTTTGCCTGTGCACACATGAGTATTCTAGTGTTAAAACCTCATTAGGGGAAGCTTATGCTTGTTTAATAAAAAATTGTTCGAATGGATAACCGATATCCAAGACACCAGGGAAAATGAAGCATTGAGTCGTGATAGTATGTCAATTTAAATGTTATCGTGAAGAGCATGAAGAGATTTGTGTTATTTTTATCTTTATTTGATTACAAGGGTTGGGGAATTTGTATAGCTGTTGAAGAAAAGAAATATGTGGCCTTAGATGACCACGCAGCCATCTGTGAAGACAAGACAACTGAGTTGTTCTCTTTGACTTTCCACCACCGGGTCCTTTTGATAGTGTGAAGCACAGACAAGGGATCTTTTGATAAGATGAAGCAAGATGCTGATGAAGCAAGAAGCAGAGTTGGAGGGGCTAAAATTGAGCGTAATACACTCCTTTTAGTGAGAGAGGGTTGTTGGAGGGAATTTCAGGTGGCCACTCTGGTTGGGTACCCTTTACTGGAATTCAGAAAACTCTGCAGCAAAGAAGTCCCTAAAATCTCCTCCAGTGGGGAGCCTCTCTGATTTTAAATAAGGGAATACATCGGGAAATCCCAGCTTCATTGAGAGCAGGTTTGTCTTGTGCTCTTGTCCATGCACTGGGCTTTTGTAATGCAAATATCTTTAAATTGCAACCTGGCATTTGGAAGCAAAGCACATTGATGGTACTAATATATTTTCTCATACCTAGAGAGAAATAGAGAGTTGTGATTAGTTCAAATGTTTGCCCTGTATATATTTAAAAAAAGAAACTAATCCCATTCTGTTTATAAATATTACACTTTAAAATATGTTTCTACTCAGAATTAATATTTCTGAGTGGCATTCTGACTGTATATTGGTCTTACCATGTGGCATCACTTGTTCATTGCACATGCGTTGTAAGGTGAAGCATGGGGAAGGGTTCAGGAGAAGACTGGACAAGTTCATGGAAGAAAAATCCTTTGAGAGTACTGAGTAAGTAGACTTCTGGCTGAAGAATTTCCCAAGCTGCAAATAAATGGAGGCCAAGAGAGTACCTAGGAGAGGTACAGTATCTGCTTGCCCTTTCATGTACCCTTCATTTCCTATCTGCTCTTGGCCACTGTTGGAGACAGGGAGAGATGGATCTTTTTCTAGCCCAGTATGATCACTCTTACTTCCTTATATTTTTATGGTGACAGAATGCCAATATTTGTAATCACAGCATCAATACAGAGCAAATGGTTTATGGACTTAGCTCAGATCTAAGCCTCTTGATAAAGCCAACAGTATAGAACAGAACGAATCTGAGGGAGGTTGTGCAGCCAGGTCCGTTCATGGCTTTAGGGTTATTAGTGGAGAAGGGTGACTGTGCAAATGGAAGTCCCTAAAAATAACTCCAGTGTACATTAAAGTAATTGGAATGTGCTAAAAGGACTGGAATAATCAATAGAAAAGAACAAAGCCAACGTAACTGACTGGAAACTTTTCATGAACCTAATTTCAAAAAAGAATGAAACAGAAAATAGGAAGCATCAAAGTGGTTGGTGGTTTGTAGAATCAACGTGTAGGAAGAAAAATCAGAAAGATAGAGGAACCAAAACATGAGTCGCTTAATGAAACTAAAAAGCTAATATATGTTATAACTGCCTTCATTTTGATAAAGACACCCAGGGAGAATTAGAACAGTAGATCAATTCCAGTTGAAGTAGCTAACCAAATCAAAACTCATCTCTTTGTTATTGGCTATTAAAAACTGTAAAACTAGATTTCCTGGCCAGTTAGTTTAACTTCATCAGCAGGTAACTTATTAACTTCATCAACTGTGTTGAGGGAGCAAAATCTTAAGCAGGTGTCAGAGGGCAGTATGCTGAGAAGTAGAAGAAATCCATAAGGAGTGGCACGGGAAATGGAGCCTTGCAGCTGCTGCAACCCCCCCAGGGAAGGTGCTGCAGCCATAAACCACCCCAGAGCCATGTAAAGATAAGGAAGGAAGCAATGATGGGTGGTTATAAGCAAGGGACAGAAAGGGTAACGTTACTTTTCAGTCACGCCTGTTTGATGTAAACCTTGTGGTTGTTGATCCTTCATATAGGGCCTATTACCAGCTTAGTGCTTGGTCGTCTCGGAGCTGTAGAGACACACCGAAAGTGCTGAATGTGTTACAGAGCATTGTTTACACCGGGAATTTGCACATTTGTACCAAGTAAGTAGGAGACATGACCTCAGCTGAGGGTTACTTGGGTAAACGTGCACTACTTGGGATTAAACCAGCAACAGGGCTGGATTTATAATTATTTGCAAATATTTGAGTCATAACATTGAATAGCAGGGATCTTTTTTTGTATCTATAGAACAAAATAAAGGATTATTTGATAGTTTTTCATTAAAAAATTAGCCAGGTTGGGATTCACACCAGTAGTTGCCCTTCCCCCATGTAAAAAGGGAGCAGAGTCACAGACTCGTGTCATGTCTCTGCATCCGAATTGACTTCCTAGGTGTAATTAACGTGTATTGAGTTTTTGGCCATAATCTGAGTCGACTCTTGTCTTTTACAGCAGCATCTTTGCATTGCAGACACATACTGCTGGAGAAAGAGAGGGATACCACCATTTCATTTCACACAGCTACACAAGATGGTGGTAAATTGTTGTCCCTGCTAGCACAGGATGACCTTCAACCAGAATTAGAGACAAATCTTCTATTACTTCTGCCAAATCTGTGCACAACCTATGCTCTTCAGAGGTGTTTCATCAGCCATAATGTCAGTGAGGTAATGAATGATCTGTCCCGGGAGGAGGGGTTCATGCCAGCTCTCCTTGTTAGAAAGAACAGCCCCTATTCTTATGCCAGACATTTGTAGAGTTTCCATTCTGTTCCTCCAAAAATTATGATGTCCCAACCCAATGTATTTCAGTAAAATTAAAAGGTGTGGACCTATTTTTCTCCTTAAGATGGTTTATAGATTTCCCAGCTTGGCCAGCCTAAGCTGCATTCACTAGGAATAGAAAGTGAATTAACTAAAATCTGGAAGGCCTAATGAAATGGAAAATAGTGTGTCATGTCAGGTTTAGATAGATATCCAGAGCTCTCTTTCCATCCTCTAATCAGTGCATAGACAACGTCACCTGGTCTTCAGGTCAACCATTTTCTAAGCCATAAAGCCTGCATGAAGAGAAGGTGAAATGAATTATTTCTTCTTCCTCCTTGCATTAGCAGCTTTCTTGTGATCCTCTATGGTTTATTGCTCATTGGTCATTTGGTATATTGGGGTTAATTAGTTGGAAAGGGAAGCTTGAATCAAAGATTGACAGGCAGCAGAGAGGGGCAATGCATACTCACTATGCAAAAGGAATGAATAGAGAAAAGGAAGGATTTTGTGGGTCACAGCCAAAGTCCAGGCTGAAAACTGTCAGCACAGAAAGGACTTTGTGAGAGAAGGTCCTTGAAGTATGCATACATTCAACCAGCCTGCTAGGAAGTGCAGGTTTAGTTGGCCCATAGTTTCTTCAAGTTGACACCCAACTGACAGTTATAAAAACTCAGTAGACTGTTAAAACAAAAAACAAAACAAAACAAAAAGAGCAAAAAACCCCAGACAGACATCAGAACTGACATCACAAATGTTAGTGAGCACTAGTTTAATGGATAGTACCAGGATACCCAGAGGCAGAAGGTGTCCTGTCAACTAGACAGAGACATCGATAATTTATCTATGTTCTCCTATTTGTGAAGAGAGGTTTCAGAGCAAAGAGCAGAATAGAAAATAAAAAAAAATGTGCGAGGACAGATCCTCAGTTGGTGTAAAATAGCGTAACTCGTTTGGATTGATTGGAGCAGTGACAGTTTTTAACAACTGAGGATACAAATCTGTACTTTGGCTTAAACACTATCTCCTATGATGGTAAAGGACAACACATGAAGATTCCTTCTCATGTTCCTCTGTTCTGGCAGCCACAGCTGATGATAGACTCAGTCTCCTGGAGGCCACAGGCTGCTGTGGAGCAGGTGAACATCCAGAGACATGATCTGCTGCTGCTGCACCAGTAGGCACGTGGGATGGACTGTCCATATGGGTTCAGGAGGAGCTTCATCTCTGCCCTTCCAGACCTCTGGGCAGCAGCAGCAACTGTTGGGTTACCTGCATCACAGTGTGAGCACAAGAATGACGGTCAGAAGGCTAACGCTGTTCTGAATTGCAAAATAAGTTTCTAAAAACACAGATAATAAAATATAACAAAAATCTAGTTTTTTTGCAAACAACAGAAAATAGTGGAGGTGGTGGGATGCAGCTGATGTAATTGTGGACATTATAGTTATTCATAGTAAAGATCATAAAAAGTTATTATCTGTGGCAGTACCACAGATGTTAGCTGTCCTAGCTTCACCTTCATTTTCACAGTCCATCTCTGTCTCTTTTGGAGGTGACATTAGTATTTTTTGTCACCACATCCAATCTCTTCCCAGGGTGCTTTGACCTCGTAACATTTCTGTCTGTGAAAGCTCTAGAGTTCATTCAATCCCCCAGCTCCAGGGCATGTCCCGCATATCTGCGGGGCATCTGTAGGTGACAAGCACCAACTGGAGCAGAAGGGAAGGCTGGGCAGGGTTAGGACATGCAGGAGCTCTGTAGGCTTCATGAAGGTCTGGGGCTTAAAGGATCAGTGAATGGTGGCTACTGTTATCTTCAAGCAAGAGCAGCTACAACTATTGCTGCTCTTTTCCTTTCAGTACAGTTTTGAAACGTGAGCAACCCGAACAAGTTGTCTACTAAGCAAAAAAGAAAACCCAAAAGAATGGTGGTGGGCCTGGAGGTTCAGGCAGCTCCTAGCATGAGGAAGGAAAATACACAGAAAGCTTCCCTAAGCAGGGAGAGGAAAGCACAGCGAAGTCTTGTGCAAGGGGAGTATGGAAACTCTGGCAAAGGCAAAAGGGAGGTGGAACATGGACTCTGCCATGGCTTCCAGCCACAACAGCGTGGCGTCTCGGGTACAAGTACAGACAAGCACCTGGGTGGGACACTTCTTTTGAGAAGGATGCAAGGTACTGCTGAAGGGTAGAGGAAAATGGGGTCAAGATTCAAATTTTGGCTCTCGGAACATGTTAATTTGCATTTTTCAATTACTTTTGAGCCTTCTTTGAATTCTTCCTTGGTCTTCTGCATTGTCTATGGCTGGCCCTAAATTTGGGAGCCCTAGTGTGTACAATGAAGACAGCCTACAAATGCCAAACACAATACAGTCCCCTTGGTAAGTGATCGTCTCCCCAGCATCTGGGGACTGAGTCATCCTTGAGTCAGAGCAACCATATTTGGTTAAAATTGTATTTTGCTGTTGTAATCCATGGGATGCTGTTTGGTACTGCTAACTTGTTTGTGTCATCTGCCCAATGAATTACTGGCTGGAAGCTTCTCTTTCAATACAAATATTCCTTGCCAGCCACTGTGGGTTTTATATGTGGGTTTGGCTAGGTTGGTTGGGTTTGTTTTTTTTTTTTTTGTAACAATCTAGGTCCTTTAGTGCTGCTAAATAATCATCTTTCCTTTGCCTGTGTGGGGAGAGCGAGCTGTTCCCGCAGTAGCCAGCTGCCGATTACAAGGTGCTGTGAGACCCAGGGGTGCTCAGCTGTACAAAGGTCAAAGGCATAATGGTAAAATACAGTCATATCTCAATTAATGGTCTTTCAAAGCTCCTGAAACCAAAAGACAAAAATGTTTATAACATCTAGATGATTTGCACGCTGTCAATCTTTAATTAAGATACCTGAGAGAAAGTTTACCCTTGCAAGACAAGGCAGCAGCATGGGCACCCTGTGAATAAAGAGCTGTGTGAGAGCAAAGGGCACCTGGGCTCGCAACAGTACAATCCGGCACTGGAGATTGCACTTCAAACGCGGGACAGCTGGAGGAGAGCAATGCTCTGGGCTGCTCCTGCTCCTGGGCTTTTAGTTGTATTATTATTACTTACTGGATTGAGCTGTGAATCAAAACACTATGAAAAAAAGAGGCAGAAAAGAACCATTTATGAGGAGCAGTAAGTACTATTGCTTGCAGATGCGTTTGTTCGTATGGTGGCTTCTAAGTGCCAGTAATGGGAACAGAATGGCTTTACTGCAGCTCTTTTTTACATCAGCTCTTTGGCAGATACGTGTAACTAAATGATCTCTTTGTTTTTTTTCTGTAATACAACAGGCCTCGTTTGTCCTCAGAGCAGGGTAATTTAGTGTTCCACGCTGGCTCCAGCAAAAATATTGAGTTTAGAACTGGACCATTGGGGAAAATAAAAATTAATGAAGAAGACCTTGCAGAACTTTTTAGTCAGGTGATCCGGTTACTTTTCTTTAATATGTTTTTGTTTTCAGTTTTGGACATTAATAGTTTAATTGTCTTCAGAATTTGTATTAGCAAATGTTTGATGTGTTTTGCATGATTGTTATTTTATATTATCTATGTCAGTACCCTAATATGAAAGTAAGCTATTGCAGACTCATAAAGTAATCATGCCATTACAAAAATTAATTAAAAGATTAAATACTGTCTATAACAGAGCTCTATGTATTTAAGCGGACTTTATAATAGTAAAGTTAAGCAAGAATGAACCTTTCCTGAGTTTTGATAAAGCAAGCTTGTTTCACATTATCTCTGTTGTTTAAATTTAGGTAAGAGAAAGTAATGCAGAGATTCAAGAACTTAAAAAAGCCAATGGTGCCTCTCAGAACGTGTCCCAGCAGGTTGCTCTGCTGACCTCCAAGGTGAGCCGTACCCTTGTTGTATCCTCCTCCAGTGTTCCCAGGTTTCCATTCCTGAGATTAACATCGTTACCTGATTCATTTTACTATTTCTGGACTCCAATTCAGGGAACCAGGGCAGAATCTGTATTTAGCATCAGCTCAGATTCTGTGTTTAATGTTGAGATACTTATTCAGTAACTCTGGAGACAATGGAAATATTCCTGTAAATCCTGTAATTTCCAGTTACCAGAATTTTTCTTTTGTTCACCATCAACTCCTCTATGGACTATATCCTCTAATATTTATGGAAGTGAAGTCCCACTAAATTCAGAAAATTGACCATATATGTTCTTACAGGTGTTACACAGACATTCCATAGGTGAAATAGGGATTTGCAGTGGAAAGAAAAGACCTATGCAGTAGTTTTGTCACTTCCCTGCTACTACAGGTTTTCCTCCAACATAAGATTTTGAAACTTGTGTCTGACTTGGTTTAAGTGTCTTTTCTTACAGTGGTGCCACAAGTTCCTTATAGGAAAATATTTTATAGCCTAAGAGACCTCCCTTTAGGAAAATCGTGCTAATACGTATCCATCACATTCCCCGATTCAATTGCAGCTTGCTGTTTGTGATTATAACCCACTGAAATACGGTGAACCTTTTCTTGGCTTCCGGCGTACTGTCTCAGATGTCCGTCCTTCGCATGCACACGGGCACCCAAACAGTCCCATTGGAAAATTCACATTCTCAGTGTTGAGCACCTGAATACATCTTCACAAGACCGAGTCTTGCTTTTTGGAGACAAACTGGGACATATTTGAACTGTCATTTTCTGAACAGCTTAAAAGACTGAAGTCCCGGTGAAAGGGGTCTGATTTGAACTCAATTGTCACCTGGTTTCACATACCAGCTATTCTCTTTTCTCAAATGAAAATATTTTATTAGCCTGCCAGCATCCAGCACGTACCTCTGTGGTCACTCTCATACCAAGCACAATGTCATTTGCATTTCTCTTGCAGATTGTGAGTCTTGACAACAAACTTCAAAGCTTAGAGCAGGTGAGTAAATGGGAAGTAAACTAGAGATCAAAAAAGAAAAAAACATGCCCCGAGTAAATAAAGTGAGGTTACAATGATTAAATAGCTGAATGATTTCTTTCCTCTCGTGCATTACTCAGGAAATTTTTTTTTGGTAACAGGAGGTAACAAAAAAGCCAAGATTTGCAGAGGAGGTGAAATGCCCTCTTACAAAACATAAACTGAGTAGGAGCCTGCATTCCTTAAAGGAAAAACAGTTGTAGACTCTAGAACAACAGGATACCAAGGAGAAGTAAACTCTTCCTTCACTGATCTGTCAAGACGAGGACTGGAGAATTCAAACTGGCTTTTATATTGTACTGGAAATAGCTAATTTTTAACTGTCACCTGGTTTTCCACTGAGCTTGTGACAAGCCACAGCTACAGGTGCCAGTAAAAGCACTTATCAGATGAGTCACCAATGGAATCAAGACGACAAGATAACCCTCCATCTAGATTTGCAGTCTGCTGCCAAAGAGCAGTCTCTATTAATATTTCTTACCGGGCTTTTCTCATCTTAGTGCTTGCTTGTTCTTTGTTCTGTAAGAACAATCATATTAGTCATTATTTTGTACAAGGATAAGCAAAACAGCTCAAAACCTTTACAAATCCACCTTGCTGAAAAAAAAGGGGGAGGGGGAACACAAGAAAGAATGAGGGGGGGGGGAAGAAAAAAAAATGTTTGTCTGGAAAACAAATGCTAATGAAACACCAAATAAGCAGGAATCTCATTTTCTCTTCTTTTCCTGGGTTTCAGGCTATCCAGAGGAAAGCCTGCAGTAGTAACCCCTGTGAGAACTCAGGGACCTGTGTAAACTCACTGGATGGTTTCTTCTGCCTCTGTCCCAGCAACTGGCAGGTGAGTCTTTAGCTTCGTTGAGTGTGGAGTGTGTTAACTGTAAGGGTACTCCAGGCTTGGTGTAATTGTGACAAAGCGTAGCATTTTGCGGTTGCACAGGACAGAGTGAGATATACTGAACAGCAAAGCAGCAGTATCACACACATTGTTTGGTTGAAGGGCAACGCATTTGCTTCTCAACAATATCAATATATACTGAAAAAGTGAAGCCCAAACCATTGGGCCGGACCCTGCACTGTTGTGTGCAGGCGATAGCCCATGAAGTCAGTGATGCTTGGCAGTTCCCGCAGCAGAGAATTAGTCTTTGGTTTTTGCTGACTGGAGTGAACTGAACTGCATGCCTTGTTGTTGATCTTACGCAAGGATAGAGAGAGAATGGGAGGGGGGAATGATGTTTATTCAAGCTCAAACAAATAAGAAAAATGGGGGTGTAAGTAAGCAATCCCATTCTGAGTTTTTTAAATCCAAAGGTGTTACTGGCAAAGGCTCTAATGGTACTGTTACATGCACTACGGATGGAAAAGTTATATCTTCCTTTCAAAGGCTCTCAACTTGAAAATTGTCCCAGCAAGATTTTGGTCAAAATTGCTGTGCTTTCAGTCTTAATTAAACAGCATCTCCTGATAGAAACAGTTTGAAAGAAAGTTTTCTGAGCCTTTTGCTAGCAAGTTGGAAAGTGGGGGGGATGACAGTACTATGCTGTTCATATGCTTTCTACAAACATCTGAAATATTTTATCCCTCATCTGACTGATAACCAGGGTCACAGAAACAGCTGAAAAATAGAGTCTTGTTATTATATTTCATAAAGGAAGCTGTGTTGATAGCGGCTCATTGTTTATATATCTTTGGAAACTATATTAAACATTGGCTTCATGGTTTGCTTCATTTCTCAGTTATTTGGAAAGCAAACTGGTTTTCCATTTCATCTTAGGGCCTCCTGTGTTCAGTGGATGTTAATGAATGCCAGATTTATGCTGGAACAGCGCTAGGCTGCCAGAATGGAGCCACTTGTGTGAACACACCAGGCAGCTACAGGTAACTTTTCAAAACTATACACAAAAAACTGATGTAAAATACTTTGCCATTTTTGTACCCCGTATCACACCTGCAGCACAAGTTCTAGGAATAATCTGTTTAGTATCTATGCACTATAATCCCTGGCAGTATGAGAGAATATAAATCCTCAATACATGGTACACCTGAGCCCACTGCAGCCACAGAGGGCCCTCTGAAGCCATTGCCTGCTTCGACACAAGAAGAGCAGCAAGAACAAGATTTATCACACAGCCATGCTGGGGAAGGAGGCTGCAAATCAGAGACTGGCTCCGGTAACCTGTTTCTCTGTCATAGGTGCATATGCTTTAATGGAAATTTACTGCACCATGGTGTGCTGATGGGGCGGTGAGATGCGGCACGCTGGTCTGTAACCAGCACTCACCAACGTGCCCACCCAGCACAGCCGCATTACCATCCCTCTGTTATCACCTACCCCTTGAGACCGATGGGAGTGAGGGGATGAAGGAGGTGAACAGTTTGGGCCCAGCAAAGGCTTTGAGTTTTTTGAAACCTCCTGAATATATGGGCACCCTTGATCACTGGCATTCCCAGCACACCGCATAACTCACCCCCTCCAGAAAGGCAGGCACTGCTGAGACTGCACCAGAGCAGGCAATGCACAGTGCTGCCGGGCAGAAAGGGAAGACAAATGCTGTCTGCAGCCGGCTGTTCAGGAGGGTGCCTGGGCTGCCCGTGTGTGGGCCCCCGTAGACATGAGTTCCCTGGAGCATATCCTTCTCTGGCTGTGCCCAGTTCCTTAGGAAACATGCTCTTGTTTACAGGGCAAGTCAGCCTGTGAACGTTCTGCATCTTATTTTCCAAAATGTCAAATAATCTGGTAAATAAATGTCAGATATCAAACAAAGCTCTCCCTGTGCAATGGGAACAAGCGGGCTGGAGAGCATGCCACAGCTTTCTGCAAAGCATTTTGTGTCCTGCTTCAGCACAAAAATGTTTGACCCCACAAATATTTGCTTGGCGTAACACCGGCTTATAGTGCTTTGTCGGTTCTTGGAAGAACCTCACAAAAGGGAAGTTCTCCTGCAGTGCTCCTCACACTTCAGCATTAACACAGAGCCTGCTGAGGTGTCACTGGTGCATGATGCTTCCTGTCAGCTTTTCTTTGATTTTAAAGGATGTTTGTAGCTTGCCTGCAGCTGTCCCCAAACCGACATTTGTCAAAGAAATGACACACAAAGCAGCCTGCCTCTACTTGTTGTTTCTTACTGTGCTCAGAGGTGCGGTGTACAGGTGTGTGACTAAATTAAGGTTTGAGAGGACAAACCCTCTGCAAGTGTTGTCGTTGTGTTAGTACAGTCATGATTCCTATAAGTTTTTTCCCCAATGTAATTCTTGCCCTCCTTGGTGCCTGTTGAATCGGTGCTTCCTGAAATGAACCTTTTCACAAGTCATCCAAATCTTAATATTACTGCTTTTGCATTGTGCCCTCAGGATTATTGAGGGCATTTAGGGATTACTGAGCCCTTTCCCCAACCCCGTTGTGCTGTCTTCCCAGTCTCCTTTCACATACTGTCTGTCTTCTGAGTACTCCCCAGATGCTGAATCCATTCCAAAGTAGAGCATGACAGAGCTCTTTTCAACAACTGTGAGAGCATTGCTGCTGTTTTTTCTAGGGCCCAGGTCACCCCACTCCTGCTCTGGTGTAGTTATATGCACCGGCATGGAGTGCGGGTAAAGAAAATGGTGATATTTAACTTTCCATAGCCCCCAGTGATAATGCCAGGTGAAGGGCAGTACTGGATCAAGTATTGTCAATTGGGGCATAAAGCAGTCTTCATTCCCTGTTCAGATTCTTTACCTGCATGCTTCAACCCACAATTTAGGAAAGCACTGGAGTATGACAAAAAAGAGCAGGTATTCAGGAATCACCTTCCTGAATCAGGACCTTAACAGGACATCGCATCACTTGGATGAAAGGCTGTGAGGGTCCCTGTGTCCATCAGACTTTTGTGTCAGAATAAAAATAACGGAGGCCTCATCACGATGTGCCATCAGCAATGGGAGAGAACGAAGGCAATTTGGCTGAAGCTCCTTGCAGCGTGACCTGCTTCTTGAAGATGTTCTCTGAGCAGCTTAGCTGGGTAGCAGATTAATCTTTTCCAGACTAGGCAGGAGACAGTGCCGTTGTTCTCCTTTTTGAGCCATTCTGATGGTCTTGCTGTGTCCTTTGGAGTTGAACATGAAGCTCTGAACTTCGGACATACAAAGGTGATCTGGTTCCCTGACCCGTTGCCTCTGTGCTTGCCCAGGTTGAGCTACTGCACTGGTGAGACGGTGTTGGTTTATCTGCCCTCTCTTACAATAATCAACATGCTGTCTTACAGTACTGCAGACTGCAGTTAAGTATTAAGTGATTGTGGTTTTTTTTAAGCCTAAGTTCATCCAGGTTGCTTGTCCTGGGTGCAGCGTTTAGTTACCTGCAATTGGCTTATCAAACTGCTATTTCAGTTGAGCATGTGACACTCTGGCAGGGACAGTAGCATCTTATTAATAAATTGCTCCAAGGTCCAGATCAGCTGCACTGGAAAAACCTGAATCAAATTCTGCAGATAAATGCTTTTACAGAGTAGTTTTCATTAGCCAGCTTAAAAGCGATTCAACAGGGGTGTGTACCTGCCATATGTCTCTACGAGGAGCAGACATCAGCATATAACTTGCATCCAAATAAGTGTGTCACAGTCATTTTAATAAAAAGCTAGTGAACTGACAGGAGGCTTTCTGCAGGTTTAGGTCCCTTATGGTTTTATTTCAGAGCCTCAGATTTTGTCCGTGTGGAAATAAAGGGCCAGAGAAAAGGGAAATGTTACCTGATGGCTTAGAAGCTCCCAGTTGCAGTTCCACCGTGTATGTACAGTGCTGTGATTAAGGTGTTCCCTATAAATAACAACATGATGCAGCTGGCAGCCTGCAAGCCAGATCCTGGCTGCAGGGTGCATCCCTTCAGCCCACTACTTTGTTTTTCCCACCCCATCAGCCCCAGATGTCTCCTTCTGCTCACCACACTCACCTGAAAGCTGGGCTGCTGCTGAAAGAACAGCTGCCACATGTGGAGGTGTGGGTGTGAAGAGGTACCCCTCTCTCTGTGACAGGCGAGACACGGCATTTCTGTGTATTGCTAGACGTAGGGGATTAGGCACTTGACTTGAGGGTCATAAACTGAAACACAAGGTTTGGGTGCTCTCTGACTGAAGTGGGGGTTTCTAGGCTCATACTCTGCTGAAGGCTCATCTTAGACATTTCTTTATTTCTGGATATGCACTTATGACTTTAAAAAAAGGCTGTGGATTCTCCCATAAGGTCAGACACTCCTGGGTATACACAAATCCCATGTGATTCTTGAGTCTCTGCTGATGGATTTAATGAGGAACACCACATAAAAAAAAAAAAGAGTGTGGAATGATCTCTTACTATGGCAATACGTGATGTGTAAGTGCTGTACATAGATGACATTTTGATTTTTCTGCCTGCTTTCACCACTAGCTGCTCCTGTACTCCAGAAACCTACGGACCTCACTGTGCCTCGAAGTTTGATGACTGTCAGGGAGGATCTGAGATGCTCTGTGGGCATGGCATCTGTGTAGATGCAGACAGGGATCAGCCCAACAAGGTAAGGAACAACATATAAGTTGTACATAAGCACAGTATGAATAAGCACCAAATAATGCTGAGCACCACAAAACTGTGTAGCACACGTTGCTACTGAAAAGCAGCAAGAAATGCCTCTGTACAATATAGTCTAACCTCTCTGTCGTCTCAAGGACAGCAGAAAGAATTGAAAATGCCTCGTGTCCTGTTAGAGGCACTTGCCACAGTATCAGATCTACTACTACATCCATAGGGAGCTTGGGAATATTCTTTGAATAGTCAAAGTCTTACTTGAAGCATAATATTCTTACTGTTCGTTATTTGGGGAGTTCTAAGCTGCTAGAATGTTTTGTTACTTAAATGATTGAGAAGGACAAACATCATGAATCTGTTTTTTCCTCAGAAAAGGCATACCCATGGAACATTATTGCCAGTGGCCTGGGAGCTGCCACTCAGAGCTGCCCTCCAAAACCACCCCGGCATGCCTGTGCTCTTTAATGCTCCTGTACACCCATACACCGTTCCAGACACACTGCATATTGTTCATGCTATGCTATAAAATCATTTCTGTGCTCAATTTCCAAAGGTTTGCACAACTTGTCACTTGTTTTCTGCCCATTTCTGTGGAGAAGCTTTTCAAAAGGGTTCAGTGTTGGCTTAGCAGCATCTGCTCCTGTGACAATAATAAAGCTCCCATTAGCTTTAATTGGACCAAAGCTAGATAAATGCTGAAATCTAGCCATTAGTTAAGTTCACTAGAGAGAAAATTGTTTTCCTCAAAGAAAATGTATATTTGCAGTTTAATGTCAGCGATGCACATTGCACAGATTACTGAACAGCTTGCTTAAAAGAAAACAGCCAAGCTGATTTCAGGTTGCTTACACTGATCTGTTTACCCTGGTTTCAAAGCAAGTTGATGACTTTTAATTATGTTTATGTACAGCTCATAATTGCTGTTCATTTTCTCTGGGAGCTTTGGGGTAAATTACGGATTTCTTTTATGAACATAATGAATGAGCCTCTTGTTGCTTCCACAATGTAAACAGGTAAATTCAGAGGAAGAAGTAGTCTGAGAAAACTACCAAAGCAACTTATAAAGCAGAATGTGTGAAATATGTAACGCTCCGAAAGCTTTCTTGCTATAGTCTAAAAGACATTTTATAAAACGAACTCCTGCTGCACTTTTCTTGACTGTTCTAACTGTCTTAAATGTGTAATGTGGTGTTTGCTGTGGCAGCCCAAGTACCGCTGTATCTGTGACACTGGCTGGATGTCCCCTCCTGGCAGCCCTGCCTGCAGTGCTGATATAGATGAATGCAGCCTCCCTAATCATCCATGTTCACAGAATCCACTTGTGCAGTGCCACAACACACCAGGCTCCTATTCGTGTGATCCCTGCCCCGCAGGTATCACGTCTTTCTGCGTTCTCAGGTGGGAGGGGGTGGCAGCAGGTAGTACTGCCTATATGTCATAATCACAGACACAGCATCCAGATGAGAGTAACTCCATGAAATGCTTTTGTCTGTATTCGAGTGAATAAATGCCTCTAGGTTGTCTTATCTAGGTAACGTAGGCAGTGGAGTCTAATGCATGATTTATCCCATCCTAAAATGAACATCTAAATAAATCTGATGTACCTTCATGTCCATAGGTACTTTCGTGTCCATCTTGTCTTATTACCTTCATGTAATAGGTCTGAGGTACCTTCATGTCCATATGCTCACATCCCTAAGGCAATACAAAAATCTATTTGTCCCCTCAAGCCATATAACCTAGGATACCTTTTCCTGAGTTGGGTAGGTAGTGTGTATAGGAGGGGTATTTAAAGCACTTAACTGGAGTTATGATAAAGCTTTGCCTGAAATTCTACATGTACTTTGTTCCAAATTGTACATGTGTACTAGACCAGAACTGCCTCCTCTTTAGGTTAAAGTGTGTTTGATTCTGGAACATCCAGAATACAGTTAAAATAAAATGTACTTGAACACACCTCTCCAGTCTGTTTTGTTTGTAATCTATTTTACAGACCAGTGTTAATTTTCATCAGTTATGAGAAGGACAGGTTAATGAAATGAAATTCAAAAGTCATAGTTTTCTGCTCTATAAAAAGATCTTGTCAAAGAAGAAAATGAAAAGGCCAGGCATTTTCTACTTCATTGTCTCTCTCTCCTGTGTTTCTTCTTAGGCTGGCAAGGAAACGGCTACAGTTGCCAAGACATTGATGAATGTGAAAGTAATAATGGGGGCTGCTCAACAGCGCCCATGGTTCAATGTATCAACACATTCGGATCCTTCCACTGTGGGCTCTGTCCACCAGGTAAAATGGATTTTTTTGTTGATAAAACTATAGAAAGGCTTAAAAGATGAAGACTCAGCACATTTAAGCCTGTTTTATGGTAATCTTAAGAAGCTGAAGATTGGTCTTATATATAGAAGTATCACACACACAAAGCAATACTGTAATATAGAATGCTGTCATGGTTTGGGCTGGGCTGGCCACTAAATGAATGACACATGCTCTGCTCTGCAGAGTCTGAGTGTATTATTTACACTGCTTCATCTATTAATGATATTTTGTAGAGTATGTCTCTAATGACGATCCCCTGAAATGTGTTTCTCTTGTACTAGGTAACCCTTTTCAGTATTAGAGCCATGATTTAATGAAGTACTTCTTTTATAAGATCATTAATGGGAAACAAGGATTGCATAATTGTGATAGTAATTTCATTGTATTCATTGAAAGGGTATCCCATGTGCCATAAATCAGCTGTATTGTCTGTCTTAAAAAGCCAAGATAATTGTTTGTCATGCTCTGAATGCTGTCTAAGAAGGCAGTGTTTCTATTGCAGTACAGGTCAAGCAGTGGAAGCTGTGACTTATGTCTTTATAATTTGTGGTTTATGATTTAAAATGCTTTATGAAGTGCATGCTATCAATACTAGAAATAGTAGCAGGAAAAAATGTTTCTAATTGATCTTTCGATTGCTACTTAAATGGCAACAGACTGCAGGTAGCAAAGGCTCTCAGTTACTGAGCACTGATGGGCTATCACCACACTGGAAACGCAGACTCAGACAAGTTTTGATGCGGTGTAGTGGACCTCAGCTCTGGCCATGCAGAATCATGCTGCGGTGCTTTGGTCCTGCCGAGCCTCCTGAGAGGAGGTGGATGTTGTGTTTGAGACGCAAGAGCAGTTCTGGCACACAGCGGAAGCCCGCAGTAGGTCGGGGCTGGCTGGGTGCAGAAGCGTAGGGAAGGCAGCACATGGTGGCTGAGAGAGCTGAGCTCCTATGGCCTCACTATAACCCCACCTATATTTTGGTAATACTAATATACCTTTTTTCTAAAGTCATGGGAGGAGTTAGTTAAAATCAGAATCCATCCCTGCAGTGTAGGAACAATAATAAATATGCCAGATATACTCCAGTGGTGATCTCAACTTCTTTTGAACTGCAGAAGACTATGATTTTACACCATAAATTATTTTTTTTTTCTCACCAAATGATTGTTTAGCTGTCAATATTCAGAGAACATAGTTTGTTATAGACTAACTGAGATTTATCTCTGAACAGGTTATGAGGGAGATGGTCAAACATGTACCCAGGTTGATATCTGCTCAATAAATAATGGAGGATGCCATCCTTTGGCTACTTGTACCTCAGCTCCAGGTATGGTGTGCTCTTAAAGACTGTAAGTAATACCCGTGTGAAAGTGAAGGAGGGTTTGGTTAGGCTGAATCCACTTTGTAGCACCGTATTTATATTGCAGCCCCTTCTCAGTCAGTTTTGCCTCACCCGAAGGAGTTTACAAGGCAGGTTAGCTAAAACCAGCAGGCTTTTCCACAAACACTGACAAAAATAGATTTAGGCTTCACCAAAGATTAGATTTTATCATAAAAATGTGGAGAGCTTCACTTTTTTGATGCAGTTTTCCAATTTCAGCCACTTTTACTATTCTTCTCCTTTCCCTAAATACATTTTTACTACTCCTATCACTTCCCATGAAGGTGACCTTGGACTCTCAGACGCCCATAGCAAAGGAACAGTAGGGATCTTTCCATGGTCAAACTGGACACTGACCAGGGAAGGTATCAAAAGATCAAATATGTTAGAATTATATAAAGGCTCTGCTTTTATGTGTCAAGGACACTTACTGTCATCATTGGTATTGTCATTGTAACAAGGACCAAATTCTTTGTCTCATCTCCCAAGGGCCAATGCCGTTTTGTTCCTGCACATCTGGGTACACTGGAAGTGGATATGGGCCACATGGGTGCTCTCCTCTCAGTGATATCTGTCAGCTGCAAAAACCTTGTGCAAATGGGCAGTGCTTGGTAAGTGCTGGACTCCTCACACTTTGTGACAGCGCTGCGTAGTTCTAACCAGTGACAGCAGGGAGACTGGTGAGACCGAAAGCTGAATGCAGACATACTAAAGGTAATGAGGCAAAGTCAGAGGGGAACGAGAGATCAACGGATACACCTGGGGAAAATAAAGTGAGTTTCAGGGCACACAAGCCATTTCTTTGTGTTTGAAGTAGAGGCAGCAATCTTTGCACTAATAACCTGAGAGGTTGTAGCTGGTACCCCAGGCTAGCGATGGGATGCGGGTGTTGGTGGGGGAGAACTAACGAATGGCTGTCCCTGGTAGGGTAGAAAAGTGATTTACCCCCTTGGATGATGGTAGAATTACCCATGATAATAAAACCAGTACCTCTGCTGACCTTCAGGCTGCTAATATCCAGTACAGTTAGGCTGATCTTGTGAGAATCCCCCTGGAGTCTCAGGCTGTTTATATGGGTATGGAAAGGGTTTTTCATGGGAATTAATTGTAGTCCTTCTGGTAAGTCGGTGTTCTGGAACTTTAGTAATCGGTGGTGTAAATTCCAGCAACGGCCATTTAGTTTGTCCACATGGATCCTGTGAAGGCCTTTTGTCTTCCTCAGTGAGGTGTGCTGTGCTGAGGAAAGTCCACGCTGCAGACCTGGGGATTTTGATAATTCTGTTGTGGAGGATATTAATGATTATGGTTTTGGAGAAATGTTTGAAAATGGTAAATTTGTTGTTCCAGTAGAGTCTGATCCCATTTGTCCACATTGGTCTGCAGATATACTACTTTTGATGATCCTGGATGGCAGGGGGAAAATGGGACATACAACATGGACTTGGTAGTGTTAGGTTAAATGTTGGATTCGATGATCTTAAGGGTCTTTTCCAACCTAAATGATTCTATGATTCTATATTTTACCTTTTCCCGCTTTCTGTGTGAAAAGAGACGATCCCCTCACCTCCACTCCATCCCTTACCAGCATTCCTCGCTCTCTCTTCTGTAGATACCTATTGTCTTTTCACCCAGGTATTTTAAGGGCCTTTTGTGCCCAGATCTAGTTTACTTTTTCTGACTATTTAGAAACTATTTATTTTAGTTAGTCTATTAAAAGATATGAAGTCTTCCCCTAAATATATCCTAACATACAACTGTAGGCAATCATGGCTACAAACTACTACTTAAAGATAATAACACAGTCAGATACTTCAGTAATGGGACTACAGAGCATCTAATAAAATAGAGGAACAGGAGAGCTATATTTGGCCAGCGTAATGACAGATGAAATGTTATGTTAATCAAATATCATGCAATGCAGATCAGAAAACACCTGTTCATCTTCTAAAGCAGCATTCTGTGCCCTAACTACAAATCAAAATCCTCTTCCATCATACTGAAAATCTCTGCTCAGGACACAGAGGACATGAACATAGAATACAAAAGGGAATAGAGAATATAGCACACTGATTGTATGTCATCAAAGGTGGGGTTGTTAGTGTTTGCCTTGGAATACCATGTTCTGCTTTACCTGTAAAAAGCGTGTCCATAAAACAAGAAATATGAGGAAAGAGGACATAAAAAATTAAAAGTTAGAGGTATGGAAAGACTTGATAAGGAGAAGTAGTAATGGTTGAGACAAAATAAATGGGAGAGAGAAATACAGAATAAGGAATAACGCAGAGAAGGCATGAAATTATTCCCATTTAACTTTCCTCAGAGTGAAAATGAAAGTTAACAGCCCACGTAACTGCAGTGCAGACTTCCCAGAGAACAGGCTTGAGAGAAATGATTTATAAGCCACCGTTATCTTGATTTGCTATTTATAAGGTGTAGATAATATGATTGACTGGTTTCTAGGGTGATAATTTCAAAGCCAAGCAAACAGTTTTCTGAATGCTAAATGAATACAGATTTTGACTTTTTAGAAAGTAATTTGAAAGAGCCCTGCAAATAAATAACTTAATAGAAAAAGCAAAGAGCTAGATAATCTGATTAGGCTTTGGGTTTTTTTTTGGTATTTACCAGTGATCATCAAGGCCGTTAAATTCCAAATGTTTTATTTCTTTGCTCTGATATCTCCACATAAAATAAGTGTAAATATCAGTCTTTCTGTTGACTGCATTGACTCCTTTAGGTGTTCCACGTTTATTGCATTTCCTTATACCTGTAGGCAATGATCTCTGGATATTTCTGCCTGTGTAATGCAGGCTGGACCGGCCCTAATTGTACGGAGAACATTGATGAATGCATTAGCAACCCATGCCAGAATGGGGGAAGCTGCACCGACGGGGTCAACAGCTACTCCTGCGAGTGCACCAGTGCCTGGACAGGACCCCAGTGCCAGACTGCCCAGCAAGGTACGGCCGGGACCTCCTCCTCAGGAGAAATGGGCCACGAGGCTTCAACGAGTAGATGCTTGGTGTACACGATTAATATGTGAATAAGACCAAGTTGTGATGGAAAACAAACCCTTTCTTGGTAGATTACAAGTCCCAACCCAAAGTCCTGTGGAGTCAGAGTTTACCATGAGTTTTGTTTATAGCTGCCTTGTTTAGCAATAGAAGCATAACAATGAAGTTGATCTGCAGGCCCACTGGCCTTGACTAGATGCCAGACATCCGAAAATCACATCTCTGTGCCTGAGAAAGTGGTCTGGTAAGATGGTCGGGAAAGAGGATCTGATATAAGGAGAATTGTGCATACCTATTTAACTTTTGCGAGACTGAGAGCTCCTGATATTTTTTGTCAAGACAAAAAGCCAGAACAGGTTTTCAAACAGAAATCTAATGAAAGAAATTTCATCCATGAAATGGAGGACTCTGAGTTTTATAGAGTGACTGCAAGGTCCTGCCTTTAACATTTCTTCTTAATAAAACTTTTTTTGTTTGTTTGGGATTTTTTTGACATTAATTTTAATTAAACAAGGTCAGGGTAGCAATCCAGTGAGCATCCCTGTGGCAACCATCTGTCAGAAGTCTCATATTTATTGCATGTTGCTGTGAAGAAAGCAGATTAACTTTTCACAGAATACAGAATGTAAAACTTTCACTGAGCCCCTGTGAAATCTACTCTGTTTTAGCACTAGTTCAGCCTCTTTCCTATTTTCCTTAAATATCTAACCGGTAATGTTTTATTATTAAGCACATGTGGAAAAAAAATATTTCTAACCATTCATAATAGAAGGGAAAGAAAACCATTTTTTAATCCAGTGAGAAATCACAATGTATCAACTTTTTAAAAAATTCCTAGTCAAGGGAAAAATAATACATTTTATGACATGATAATTCTGAATCTGTTTGAGAAATGGTGAGAAGTTTTACATGAACACTTCAAACAATTATATTCTTTTTACCACTCCTCGAAACAAAATACAAATAAAATTTCAGTTTGCTGAGAATTGATTATTTCTTTAGCATCAGCTGCTTGTCATACACCGTAGCTATATGTGCATTGTATTTTGGGTGCTTTATGGACATATTTTTCTGTAGCCGTTTGGGATTCCCAGTTCATACCTCCCATTCATTGAATGGGTCAGTGAGAGAAGAGACCACGGTCTACCACAAGATGTATTATCTGACCAAAAAGAATAAATGGGACAATAAACCATCTGAAGGATAACTACTATGATGCACCACTACTGAGAAAGATTATATATAAAGTTAGCTTCAAAATGTTATTTCATTGTAGGTGAAAAATTTAAGGATTCAATCTGGAGGTAACGTTCTGGAAACAAACTAGTTTATGTACATTTTCCTGAGACAGAATCAACATCTTTTGGCAGTATCCACATATTCCTGCTGAAAATCTTTGCTCTTTTTCCAGGAACTATTTTTCTTTCAGGGAGTCATTTTGCTCATTTTTTTTGTGATGTCATTCCACTTTAGAGGAAATCCTGAAGAGTCTTTTATAGAAGTATCTTTCACCCTTGTTTTAATTATTTAGGAAGCCAAAGCTATGCAAGAAAGTTAAGATTTGTTTAAGTCTGTATAGTGATGGCACAAATTAATCTGTTCAATTTTCTCTCTCTTTCTGCAGTTTGTGGAGGATATCTCTCAGGCCTCAGGGGGACTTTCAGTTATCCTAACAACCCAAACAGCCAGCGGTACAACAGTGGGGTCAGCTGCGCTTGGGTTATTCAAACTAATCCCAACAAGGTAAAATAGAGTTCAGGTTAAAGAAACCTCCACTCTGCAGGACCCCTCAGCTCATCTGAGCAAATGTGACTCTCTTCATGCCATATATTCCAATATTGTGATCAAATCCCCTCAGCTCCAAACCCCCAGTTTTTCAAAAAGATTAAGTTTAGATTAAGAAAAGCTCCTTACAAGCCTTCAGGCTCCTCAGCCTAAGAATTTGCCCGGGTTATGTTTTCAAGGTTTTTCCTATTCATCTGAGGGTTAGAATTTATTCACCTACAACCACCTAGAGAAGGTGCCTGTTTTACATTGCTTTAGAATGTCGTCTGTGAATAGCTGCATGAGAAAAAGCTCTGCTCTGCTGGGCTCCACAGCTGGTTCGTGAGCTAAGTGACCCCAGAACAATTTCATTTTTCTGATTTCTGAGTGCCAAAAATGTGGAATGCTGAATTCACACTGTCAATGGCTTTGTGTAATAACATTTGAATTTTTTTAAGCATTAATTTTTAAATGTTGCACTCAAATGCATATTCTGATTCCGATCTGGAATTCCACTTGTGTTATAAATAACAACCACAAAATATGTTACTTCACACTTTAGCACGGGACTTCTTACTTGGCATCTAAATATTTGATCTATTTTTGACATTTCATGGAATGAATCAAGTAGTTTTATAAACCAGTGGTTGCTAGTGGTTTATACAGCATTATACATATGTGAGACATATCCTCAGCTTTAAGCCTGAGAGCCACTACTGTCTTCAGCAGAGCTATATTAAAGCACATCAGTGAAGAATCTGAACACATATAAAGCTGTGTATGTCACTAAGTGTCTAGCGTGGGCTTATGAGACACTGACTTTATATGTGCAAAAAAAAGACCATTTCTTTTTTTAACTCCCATGATAATACTTTCAACCATAGCAAGGATGAGAAATGGTAATTATCTGATGAGAAAACTGTCATGGGAAACCTGGAATGAAGTATTTTGTGTTGTATTTCAATCCTTTCACATTGCTTGAAATATATACACATATATATTTCCCATATATGGTAGACACTTTAGTGTTATTAGTTTATAAGAATAATGTTCTTTCCAGACAACTTCCCTGTCCAAATTCCTTCCTATCTATCTTCTCTCTTTCCTTCTGATCCTTCAGGTTCTGTAATATCTTCTGTCCTGGAACTTTTCAGGAAACGGCATAATGGCTTGTAGATTCTCATGGTTGCATGAACACATATATCAGCTCTATACAGAGTTACTGCATAAACAGTGTCTCAGCAGATGGAAAAAAAAAGAAATTTCTTGCTTTGTTACTTCCTGTTAGATCCTGCATATTACTTTCCCATTCTTCCAACTGGAGGCAAGTAATGAGTGTAACTCTGACTTCCTTCAAATCCATGATGGGCCTTCAGCGTCAGTGCACATGCTGGGAAAATACTGTGGCTCCTCACCTCCTCCAGAGCTTTTCAGTTCTCACAACTCCCTGTATTTTTGGTTCTACTCCAACCACACCATTACAGCTGGAGGTTTTACTGTTCAATGGGAATCTCGGGATCCTGGTAAGCTTCATGAAAAGTCAAGTAATTTAGCGTCTTCATGGCTTTGGAGCAAAATGAATTACTTATTTCCCTTGATTAGGAAACATTAGGAGCAGTAGGACAGTATTTTACTAAGGAGTGAGGCTGAAATGTAGACATACATGTCGTTTTAAAATATTTAAACTCCAACTGTAGGCCTCTGTATGAATAACTTTCTGCTGGTTTTTAAGGCTGTTTTATACCTTCTGTGAGGAATCTCCCAAAAAGCATATGGTCCTGGAGATGATAAGTTCTCTTTTCTCACAGAAGTAATCTTGCTCAGTTTCTCACTTTGAACAAGCAAGTCACCTTTTTTTTGCCACTGACAATTTCCAAGATGCCAAAGAGTTTGAACCATGGTTTCCAAACATGACAGATGTTGACAGAAATTGATTTTAAATTATCTATGAGATTTTTGGTATGATTTGCTTTACATTTCTGCCTGAATTCTTGGTAACGCCACTGGCATGATTCTTCCAGGAGGCTGGCAGCGCATTTCTAGAGATAAACCCCAAATCATTTTGTGCAACGTCAAGCTCACTTCAATGTTCTGTGTATTGTCTAGAAACAAAAGTGTGCAATGGGTTGTGTCTTGAAAGAACCATAGAGTAAAAAAGGACAGAAAATTCCGGGGGGGAACAGTTTCTTTATTTTCAGAAATATTTACTGAAATGCTTTTAATGTGATTTTTTGTGTTTCTTTCAATTGACATTATTAGATAGATAATTACTAATTGATTAATATGGATACTGAAAAGTGAAAACAGATCCTTTGGGGGGGTGGGGGGTGGAAGCAAAGAGGGAGGGAGAGTGGTATAGATGTGACTAAACTAGCTATTCCTTAGGTATAACACACAAATTACCCCTACCATTCCCAACTGTTATGCTGTGAGGGATTTTTTTTTTAATTACTCATATATAAAACAGCCTTCCCTGTAATTAACGTGTTTTTTTTTTCTTTTTTAAATGAAAACAGTCTTGTGCTAGCATAAAACATGGTGACTATTTACAAAGTACAGAAATTCAGATTAATTTTGTAAATCCAATCCAAAACACAGTGCTTTTGATTATAGTCCTAAAGATATTTCCATCATAACTGGAAAAGAATCTTTCTTTTACTCTGCAAATCAGGAAATATTTGGAATTCTGCTTTTATAATTGAATTGCAGAATTAATTGTAAAATTTAAAGAGAGAAGTAACTTGCTGGTTATTTTGGCTTGGTCTTTGTTTTTGAATTTATTCTGGATCCCAAATTTGTACCTAGTTTTGACACTACAGGAGAATTAATCTTCTGACCTGACATGTGGTGTTAAAGACTCTCTTCTTCCATGTTTCTTTTCTGTTAGAATGTGGTGGTGAGCTGACGGGTACTTATGGCTCAATAAGCTCTCCAGGATACCCTGGTAACTATCCTGTAAACAGAGACTGTTTGTGGACCATCTCAACCACTCCTGGCCTTCTCATCACATTTGCTTTTGGCACACTAAGCCTCGAACACCATGAAAATTGCAGTTATGACCATTTAGAGGTAAAGTTTAATTGTGGATTATGACAACATTTTACCACTATGTTATTGCAAAACAAGCTATTTCAAAACTTTTTGTACCTACAGGAGACTGTTTGAAAATTAAATCCTGCGTTGAAATACTAATTTTTACTTATTCCAGCCATTGATACACACTCAGATAGAGGTAATATAATGGAAAGATGATGATATCACACTCCAGCGAAATCAGTAGAAGTCTTGCAACTAAAGAGGATGAGATTCAGGCCAAATACCTGGTGGGAAGCTTTCACTTTACAAATTTCAGTCTCCAAACTCCTTGTCAAATGTCAACCCAGAGAATTAATCAGCCTAAAGAAAACTATGAGGGAATGAGACTAATAGATTCATATTATAGTGCAGTCCATGACTTGTTGTGTGAGCTTAGGGCTTTTTCTCAAGTGCAAAGTAATGGTTACAGAATTCACCGATATCCAGTCATGGAAATGAGAAGCTGGTGTGGAATAGTATGTTCTCCAAAACTGTGCAATGCAGAGCATGATTTCAGGAAAACAGTTCAACAGTAGATCTCACGATACTTTCTTTCCCTTTCACAAAACCCTTGATGACTCTCCTAGGAGCACCATCACAGCTACACCGGTAGGTCAGTTTCTTGGTTCCTGTGCGTTTGAAGGAAACTTCCTATGAGCTTTCCCTCCAACCACCATCTAAAATATCTCCTGGGGCCCCCAAGATAACTTTAAGAGTGTTGGTACTGTTCACAGTTGGCACACATTTAATAATCCTAAACACTGATCTATCATTCTGTCTAGATTCGAGATGGTCTTCTTCCACAAGACCCTGTCCTTGGTAAATACTGTAGCACTGGATCTCCACCTCCGCTCCAAACCACTGGTCCATACGCATGGATTCACTTTCACTCTGATGACTTAGTTACTGATAAAGGCTTCCACATTCTCTATACAACATCTCCTGGTAAGTAAAATTCAGCATTAAAGGTTGGTCTGTGACATTCCCAAGATATAGCCGACAACGTGTAAGTGGATGTAATTAACACTTGCTATTTAATAATAAAAAAAATCCTCTTTGATTTGCAGCCATTGTACAAAGGAAGCCTAAACTGAAAGTGTTATTGTGAATATCTCAATTGATACATATTTTTTTTTCTTAATATAGCAGATCCAAGTTGTGGAGGAAATTACACGGATAGTGAAGGGGTTATCACATCCCCTTTCTGGCCTAACCCTTTTATTAACAACCGACAATGTATCTACATTATCAGACAGCCAGAGGATGAAAAAATATACTTCAACTTCACCCATATGGAGCTGGATAGTCACACTGGTTGTTCATCGAATTATATTGAGGTGACTTCTCTTAGTCAGTTGATATGAAAGGTTGATTACATGTGTAACCATGCCGCATAATTTCTGTCCAAAGGGCCGCTGCAGAAATAGGTGGTAATCAAAAAACTAACTATACCAATTTATTAGGGTCCAAAAGTCACAGGGGCACATTTGGAATGAAGCAAAGATAAGAGAACAAGAAAATCTGTCTAGCTTAACACTAATTCCTAATCAGCTGTACATGATTAAGGTGGAGTTTGGACCTTTGGTCAATGCACACCAAATACAAGAAAAATAGAAATAATGCCATAGCCACTGTGCAGCATTTTCTGGAGTCATGGTGTTGTCATGAGTGATGGAAAGTCTTGTAAGGAACAAAAAGGAAGTACAGCATCTATATATGTATGTATACATAAATATATATATATACACACATATGTAAAGCCAGGAGTTTATTGTTAGCATAGCTGAAATCTTACACATCTAATTCAAGAATTGTTACTAGTCTAAATCTAATTATTACAGAAAAAATAATAGTAGAGTTAGAATGTTTCTATATGGAAAGTGTAATAATACAATAGTAATATTGATACTAACTGGGATCCACTTGAGGCGCTTTTTGTTTGCTTTTACACCTAGCTCTCTCTTCATTGGTCTGCAGCTTCATGTTGCATCCAAATTTATTACTACAGGGTGCCTTTTAAGTACACTAGATACCATTTCTTTGTCTGTGTTATCCCTAAACCCAGTTTTGTCCAGCCCCAGGTTTGCATGTCTCTAACTGGCAGGGGTTGAGGTTTGGCATGGTGCTGTGCAGGCTGGCTGCTCCCCTGAGGGCCAGAGCAGGGCCCATCCCACTGCCCTGGCCAGGGAGCAGGGCAGCCCCGGGCACCAGACACCTCCATGGGGACAGGGGTGGGCCAAGGCCAGGCTGGGATGTGGATCCACGGGTGGGCCCGGCTCAGCAGAGCCCGTGGCCGGGCAGGGCAGGGCTGTGGGGAGCTGGAGACTGGCTCTGCTGCAGTGTGGCTGGGGCAAGGGCTCACGGCCCTGGGGGGCTGGACATGGGGTCCCGGGCCATGGACAGGGTGTGGGGGCCCTGGGGGGCCAGGCTGGGCCAATGAGCCCTGGTGGTGCCATCAGGGCCTGATAAGCTCTTCATGTCGGGTGCCCTGTTCCCCTTCTTCTGTCACCGCATCTCAGTGCTCCTCTGTGCCGTGCCATGTCTCAAGGCGTCTGCTGTCATACCTGGCCTGTATTCCTCCACACTGCGTCATTGTGTTACAGTCATAAATACCTCATCCTACGAAATGAGTACTGGGCACTGCTCCCCGTATAAAACTGTGGCTGTACTGCACAGAGGTAAACAGAAGTAAAACAAACTGGGTGCAGACACCCAGTCAATTAGCGACGGTGCCGCCACAGCTGAAGCAGGCAGGGGCAAGCCCTGTGCTGCTGGCTGCGTGGCTACGTGGCAGCGCGGGTTTGGGTTTGTGCTTAATTTCTTCTTGACCAAGCGGGGAATAGGCCCCTGTGAGCTCCGTGCAGTTAATCTGTTTTTAAAAGATGTTATTGTGCTGACATTGTTGCCTTCCCTCCTCCTCTAATTCAGAGACTTTGGTTGGAATGAAGTGTAATTAATTTCTGAAATGAGAGGGGAAGTGTGTTTAATGAAAACAGACAGCTTTTGTTTGTTTGGCCTGGCACTCCTGTTGCCTAATTGCTGGCAGGACAGCAGCTAAATTCACAGCAGCCAGAGAAACAAAACCATTTCTGTTGAACGCAATCAGTTTGTATTAGTTCAGCAAGGCTGTTTGCTGATCAGTCACAAGCAGTTCAGTTTCCCTGTGTTTCTCTCCTCTTCTTCCTAACCTCTCGCTTGGTGGCTCAGCCCAGAGCAGAGAAACAGGACCAATGTTTTCTCACCAGGACAGTTGGTACAACTAAAACACTGCACTCTTTTATCAAGGCCTGATTTTCCACATATATTTTTCTGAAATACCGTCTCACTGGGTTTTATAACAAAGTTCAGCTAGGGAGATAGCTTTTGGGTATTTAAGTTAGTTTAAAAGTCAATCTCTGACAATTGTTTTTGTCACTTTGAAAAGGTGCAGATTATTCCCATCCCTGGAGAAACCAGGAAACCTGCAGAGCTTCCACAGGGACCAGACACAGCTCACAGGCACTTGCTCAGGGAGGGATGTTTAGCGTCTTGCTAAGGAAGGCACAGCCTGGGACCAGGGATCTGCAATAAGAAACTAGAGACAATAAAAGTTCTTATTTAAGAAAGACTGTGACATGGTGCTGCAGAGGTAAGGCATTAGCCAAGGCAGCTCCTTCTCCTTGCCGTCCTTCTAACTTGCAATAGGAGACATTACTCACACGGTTTAGACAACCTGTTATTTTTATCAGTACTCACTGGGCTTTATAAACCAAAAATGTAAGGAGAAAAAAATGCTGAAGAAAAAATGTAAACTCCTGTGAACTATTGTTCTGGAAACTTTCACTACTGTCCAAAGATTTTCTAAATATTCTAGCATAAATTCTGATCTCACTTGCTCCACTGTAAATCCAGAATAATTCTGTCACCTTAAGCTCAAGTTGCAGATATTAAAGATATCTGTTACTCAGAAAGCCATCTCACCAGCTGGAGATTGTCAAAGCTGGGCAAGCAAACCAGCCTCTGCCTGCTCATCAGGGCACCGAAAGGGTTCGCTGCCTTCTCTCCCAGCCCATGGAGGAATATATCTAAGGAGGAAAGAAGAGGTGATGAGAGGGGACCTGAAAGCTGGATGTCCCTGGCTTTGACAATGATTTCACTGGAAGGATTTTTTGGGGTCAACAGCATATAGGTGCATTTACAAGCATCTCTAGCTACATGAGCAACCACTGCTTTGACAGCAGAAAAGGGTTGTTTTGTTTTCAGGAGAATCTGTTGGAGAAGAATTGCATTTTTTTTCCTGGGTGAATATCAGGGGACCTGTTTTTTTGGACCTCAGCTTGTTGGCTGCCCTCTTGGAATGAGATGAGCACCTCAGAGGGTGTTCAGATCTCCTTGGCTATACCAGTGATTCCTTGGATGTACCTACTCTTACTTAAGGACTGTGGGTTCAGGGCCTGAAGTTCGGAGGTGCAAATACCTCTTTCCTTTCTAGTCCCCTTGATAATCAGGATTTATAATCAAGTTCTGGGAAAACACAAAATACACATTTCTTTGATTAGCAGATTGATTGAGGTCAGTAGAGTGGCAGCGGAGGAGGTAAAAGCTGGAAGTGATTCCCTGATATTGTCATTATCATGAATTGGACCCTTCAGATAAAGTAATGGAAAGACATCAGTATACCTCTTTACTGCTTTAGGGACGCAGAGTTGTACCTCCTGTTAGTGAGCTATCTGGCTGCAGTTATGTATGGGTGTGATGGCACACATGCTTGTTCTGGAGAAGTGCCATTGAAAATTCACTAGAAGCTTCATGGCCAAAGCAAGAAAATCACAAATACCCCCTTTTTTCCCCAGCAGATTTTAGTGCTGTCAAAAATTTCTTAGCTACCACTGGTGAGCACCTTACCTGTCTATTTCATATGAAAGGTGTCACTTTTGGAAGCATAGGCCAAACTTGTACTAAAACTGTGGTTCATAGAGAAGATCTGTTTCATCCTAATGTCCTGTAACACTAGCGTGTCTGCGTGTCTTCTGTGCTGATCATCTGCTCCTTCCTTTGAGGTCTTGTAAATCATGTGCTTGTGCCAATTACTGTGATGGCTCTTTACCCCTCTTATAAACAAGTAAAATAGTTACTTCTTTTGTAATTTAGCGGCTCTTGTGAGGTTGTAATTTTATCCGAATATCAGATCCCAACACTTTTATGACCTGGTATTTTTCTTTTTTTCTTTTTGATGACTAGGTTCGAGATGGTGACAGTGAGATGTCTTCCCTTATTAGCAAATTCTGTCATAGTACACTCATGTCTCCAATCACTTCTACAAGCAACAGTCTCTGGATCAAGTTCAAGTCTGATGCTTCTGTACAAAGGGCTAGCTTCAGGGGCGTTTATCAAGTTGGTAAGAGGAACTGGTGACTTGCAGAGTGAACTGATCTGTAATTTGGACACTATCAGTCATTTCCATGCTATATTATCCATATAATGGGTTTAAAACAAACTTCAAAAGAAAGAAAAGAAAAAAAAGAGTCAATTTATTTATTTATTGCTACTTTTAGAATTACTAAGATGATGTCTGCAGTAGGTCTGTTGTAGGCACTCCTAGCATGCTTGGAAATGCACCCCTCATTGCTTCTATTAACGATAAGTCACTTACTGCTAACATACCAAAGATGATATAGCTATAATTCTGCCTAAATGTTTTTGCTTTAATTTTTCATATCTTTTAGTTCTTAATCACCAACATATCTACATGTGTCTGAAACAAATGAGTAAAATCCATTAGTTTTCATGGGCACAGTTAGATTGGTCTTCTGTATGTAAGTTTATGCTACACTTATGGCGATATGTTCTTTTAAATACTTAATACTACTTGGATGATCTGTAGTAGATGCTGTAAGAAGAAAGGTTTTTAGGGATGGCTTTCTTCTAATTTCATAGTGATATTTGACAGACATCACATTATATACTCCTTGAAATCATTCATCACAAGTACTGATTCTTGGTGTCTCTTGGCAGCCTGTGGAGGCTCCTTGTCTGGAGCAGGCACTATCCGTTCACCTTATTATCCCAGGATGTCCTCTCACCCAAAGACCTGTGAGTGGGTCATCTCCCAGCCAGCTAGCAAAGTGGTGATTCTTAACTTTATCGACTTTGACATTCGAAATACAACCACCTGTGACTCAGACTACGTTGAGGTAAAGAAGAATATACTTATACTATGAATAGTAGATAGATTCTTATCTGTATGTTCCTTCTCATACTCATCTCCACCACAGCAGAACTGCTTGACAGACAAGCGCTTCTTACAGCAGTTATAAAAGCTTTTCCAGGTTCATAATGGGATCCCAAACCTTTTCTTGGTTCTCCAAAGATATGATCATTTTGATAATCAGAGTCGAGTAGCAGGGGTCTTTAAATAAACAGACCTGGTTTTGGAGGTTTATGTGCCACTTACTGTTGAGGGGGTAAGATCTCAACTTTTCTCCATCTGACATGCTTTGGGTGGGACACTGCTTCTCTGGCAGTCATAAGGTTGCATTGTATGTGCCTGCAGTAGAAACCATGTGAAGAAAGGGTGAGGTTTGACTTGCTAAGGATCTCTTTTACATGGTTCTTATGAGTTCATTTATGCTTACAATTGTAACATAATGGAAATTTGTATGGGATATTTTGAATGCACTGTTCTTCAGGTCAGAGATGGCAACAATGCAGACTCTCCTCTTTTGGAGAAATACTGTGGTACAGCTGTACCATCTAGATTGCAATCTACACGGAACAATCTCTATATCAAATTCAGAGCTTCCTCTCTTACCAACCTTGGCTTCAGGGCTGAGTACTGGCCCATAGATACAGGTAAGGATTTTTTTTGTTGTTTTCTATGTAGAGTGTTGGGACTTCCCAAATTTTCCTGTAGACCAAAAATAGTTGGCCATCAAGTTTTATGATGGTTTAATGAGATGTAAGTTCTAAATCAGTTAGTGTAGTACTCATTGAGGAAAAAAAAGACTACAAAATTTCAGAAAGAAAAGTAACAAATTTTATAACTGCCTAATTTTTTAATAAATATATCATTTAACCCGATGTTTTAAATCTCTACAGTATGTGGTGAGTTTCTCACTGGACCAGAAGGAACCATTACAAGTCCAGGTCACCCAGATGTCTACCCACATGGTATTAACTGTACCTGGATTATCGACATTCAACCCGGCCACCTTATCCGCCTGACTTTCACTTCATTTAACTTGGCATTTGATTATAATTGCAGAAAGGATTATCTTGAAATATATGACAACAGCACTGTGCAAAAATTGGGAAGGTGAATATGTCCATTAGTCTATAGAGCTGAATTACTGTGAGCATCTATATTACAGTGAGCACTGTTCTATAGATTTCAACATCCAATGTGCTTCCTTAAATTTTGTGTTTAGATTAATTTCTCTGCATTAGAGAAATAATAGCAACTTCTCTTCCTAGCATAGTAAAGGCAGCTTGCTTTCTTTGACCATGGAATAAGAAACACATTGAATAAATAGTATACTGGGAGAAAATAACTTGTGTCAAGAGGACAGCTTTTTAAGAGCAGGTTTCAATAGCTGGCATTGTCCAGCTCCATTAACATTTTGATTTATGGGAAATAAGTTCAAAAGCATTAATATACCTGTGCCCAGGTAAAGACATGATTTGAAACACTTGCAGAAGTGAAAGAAAGATTACGTAAAAGGTTGTGCATTTGGATCTCAGCAAAAACTAATCTGAAGTCTGCATTTTATAGGATTTTGTTTTAACTTTCTCCTGATACATGATTTTATCTTAGGGAAGAATAATTTCTTTTTTTCGCCTTCTCCAGTTGGGTGTACACAGGGTTTTCTTGCCATCCTAGAGTTCAAGAAAATATGAACTACTTAGGAACCGTATCCAGCTGCGGCTACAGACTATAAAGTTGTTGGCTGACATGACAGTATTTTGGAAAATATGGAGCAAACGACTCTCATAATGGAGAGTGTTTTGCAACGTTTGTCTTTGTCTAGCCACTTCGACTGCTACAAAAGAACATAATATGCTGTAGGTACAGCATAGGCTAATTTCAATGAGAATGTGACAGCTTGATGAACAGTTTCTCCAGGCAAGTTAGATTTATACCCCTGTACACATAGTGTGCTATTTAGCCCTATGATACAGGGTATATGGCTGGGATCCGTATCATCCAAAGGAGAGATTTGTGTATGTGTAACTCTTCAAGCTACTCAGGAAAGCTGAATCCTCTTTCAGTAATATAGATGCTTCATAAAGCCCTGCCATTCAATTTGGGGTATCTCTTTGCTGCAGGTACTGTGGAAGATCAGTTCCACCGTCTCTCACTAGTGGTGGCAACACGATGATGTTGTACTTCGTGACTGATCACAGCATTGCATCTGAGGGCTTCTCAGCTAATTATATCTCCCTGAATGCGTCAAAAGGTAATATGTCAGTCTGTTCATTATACAAATTAAGTGTTTTCATCTGTCACTGTAAATAACCCCTACAAGAAACAGAAACATTATTTTCTGTGTTAGCAGAAGACTGCCTGGTGCCTCTTCTACCCTTTCTTATTTATCCTGCTTGATTCACAAGATTCTTCCTACCTAGGAAAGCAGAAAGCAATTTCAGTAATCAACACTGCTGTTTTCTTTAAAAAGCCAGTAAGAGCTGAGATGGCAGAACTGCATGAATTATTTAAGAAAAGTATCTTCTGAATTTGCTTTGTCCGTTCAGAGCTGAGTATGTGTGATCTGGGAAGCTTAGCAATCGTGGACAACTCACTTGAACTCTCAGGTGCCATAAAAATGAATTTAGTCTCTATTAGGTGCAATATTGATGATGAGCAGAGAAAGGCCATATAGAGTGAAATTTGATAAAGCAGCAAAATAACCTGAAAACACAAGCCAGTTTGTTTTTGTTTTTTTTTTTTTTTTTTCATTAAGAGAATGCAATGTTTCTGTCTCCAGCACAGTTCAAGGCTTCTGTTACACCTTAAATCTGTTCTTTAAGTATCTCCTTTTAAGTGGACAAGACAAACATCAGTGGGGAAAAGTTTATTGAAGAGAACAATGACTTTGTTCCATTAGTTTGTTCCCCTAGAGCAGAGAAAAACTGAGAAATTACTCAGAATTCTAATTGATTTGAAGGTCTTCCAGGGTAGGGGCACATCTGTGTTTTTAAACTATGCTGGACCCACCATATGTCATCCAGTGTTTGCACATCTCTCCAGCACTGAGAGCATTTTAGTGACTGAACTGCACCTGAAAAAGCAGCCTTTTGGTTAAAGACTGTAACTACCAGTTTCACAGACCAAATAGAATGTGTCTGCTATTGCTCTCCTCAATGCCAAACACAGATCTGTAGTAGAAGACGATTTATGTGGGTAGAGGGACAGGTTCTGCCTAGCAGAATTAAACCACAGAAGAGGTAGAGTGGGACAATGAAATAAAGTAAAAATGAGATTACATGTGTAGCTAGGTTATTTGTGTTTCTGTCATTAAGCAGTTTCTAGGTGGTTTGTGTGTGTGAGTACAGGCTCCAAGGGATTTATTAGATGAATACCAGAAATTCATAGTACTCCTCTATGCAGCCATAAACTAGCAATGGCTGCTCATTGTTTGCTCTTAGTTTCTTTAATAATTTTATTTTTTCCACTTTCTGAGTTTCTCCAACCTGTTTAAAACCAGCAAAACTTCCAATTTCTACATTGTGAAAAATAACTGCTTTCTTGGTGACAGCTTGGAAAATTTGGCTATTATTTCATCTCTCAAGCACGTGTGTAGGCGAGACCAGTACAGATTTTGCTACTGTGTTTTTATTCACTACCAGATAACTTATAAATCCAAATAATCCATTTTCTCAGCTGCCTTCATTCATACTTGAGTTATCTGGCATGAAAACCAAAAAGCCAATAAAAACAATTAAGATTTAATGAGAACTATTCCAAGGAGGAAATTCCTATTTGTTAGAAAATAATAGGCCAAACCCCAAGTTCTACTTTAAAAAATCTTTCAAAGAAAGACTCTCTAGCTTGAAAACTGAGTTCTTACTGGTGAGAAATTGTGGAATTACCAGACTTATCAAGAAAGTCTTTTATGAGCCTGTTTCTGCAGCTGCAAACTTCTGTAAATATGATTGTTGCTTGTTAATGTGATGTTGTTTCTTTTACTTTACCTCAGATTAGTATTTAATAGATAGATTTGATTCCTTCCTAACTGTTCTTATAGCAGCTCTTCTCACAGTTCATCAAGATCAAAATATTCTTTGTTCAATGTTAATCTATATTTCTGTCTCTGTGTAACCCTATCTGTTTCTCTAGTTTTGTTAGTTATCTCAGTGCTGACAAACCCCAATATTTTCTGTCCAGCTTCATTATTCTGCCTTCTCTCTTCCATATTACCCTCCCTTACCACCACCATGGTGGCTGGACTTTCTCATCTTTCATCCAAATCACTGCTATATGCATCATGTGAGGTTCAAACCGCATCGACACTGACTCTGGAATCATTTCAAACTATGCCTTAAAAATGCAAGTCTGTTTTCTTGTCAGTGCTATTAACAGCTAGAAACTGTATAAAATGTTTATATAAAATTAGAACTATATAATATCCCCATCCAAACTCTAAACAACATGTATGATTTTCTTTTCCCATAATTAACACAGATGATATAACTACATTTCAGCCAAACTGGGATAACTCTCAATTTATCTCACTCAAACCTAGAACTATGACCTCTAGAATAAATGTTTTTTCTTTTCAACCACTATAGTATGGCAAAGTAGCAGATAGTTACTGAAACTGGGAATAGTAAACTTAAAGAGAAGTTGAAACTATGATCTTTTTTCTTACAGAGATTTCTTTCTTTTTATCCCAGCACAAGCATAGCAGTACTATAAAGTTGTCATAAATACTGGACTGGTACCTTTCATTTTTTAGTAAGAATACAGTGTTTTGAAGCTGCTGTGGCCTGAGAGAAGGCAAACGTGTGTGTATCTGAGGGATTTACCCAAGCTATGGATTTTCTTTCTTTACATCTGCTGCTTATTTTCATTTTTCTACTAAGGAAAATATGGTTCTAATAATGTTTCTTATGCAATAAGATTCCTTCATATTTTGAGCTCTGTTTTCTTAGCCAGCTAGAGCGTAACCAATATCAGAACTGGTCAAAACTGTTCTGGTTCCTATTAGACATTTCAATAGGCTTTTGCCTGGAGTTACTTTACAGAGAATGAGCTATTGAAAAGATGGACAAGATTATCCCCGCTAAAAGAATAAATGGGAGTAAAAAAAAAGGATAAGTAGAAGTGAAAAAATATTTTTATGCAAAACAAAACTAATTTTCTTCTCCATGCATCTTAGCAAACAATGGTTTTGTAGCATGGTTTATCTGTGAATATATTAATTAGTTGAAAAGTAGCCTGAAAATAATGGCAAAGTTACATTTCCTGTAAAAAAATTTGAATGCCATGAGATACAGCCATGGCCATGGTCCATAAAGTCCAAACAATTGTTTTAGCAGTCTGCCAGCTACTAGCTGTGAATAGCTTATATGGCAGCAATACAAATGGTAATTCTTCAACCAAACATGCCTACATGATACTCAGTTTTTTAAAATGTATATTGTGCATTTAAACTATCTCTGTACCTCAGATGCTTAGTTCTTGACCATCTCTCTGTCTTTTAAAGGAGAAAGTCACATGGAAAGCAGAGTAATATTTGTATTTATGTCCTAGAGTCCAGGTCTCAAATACCAGATAGACAAATGTCACAAGAGCCATATAAGTGTTATGATAAATTTTAGGGTTTTCTTTTGCCCATCTTGGCTGACCACAACACTAAGGAGCCATGTAAAAGTATTGAAAAATCTTTGAAATGGCTCAGTCTTTCCTGGAAGTGTTCTTCAGGGTCTTGAAAGATCCAGGCCACAATTTTCCAGTAGGAATATTTTATTGTCCTTCACTTCTTCACAAGTAAGAGGGAATTAATTTGTTTCACTTTGAAGTGTGTGTGGGGGATTTTTTTCTTTTTCTTTTTCTTTCTCTTTCTCTCTGTCTTTTTCCTTGTCTTTTTCTTTCTTTCTCTCTTTCTTTTTCTCATTTGTTTGTTTCTTTATAGAGGCTTCATTTCATCCTTTCTGCTGAGAAAAGTCAGCCTTAACAAGGTTTTTAGCAGATTGCCTTCCTGATAGAGTTTTATTCCTGGTCTTTCTTTGCCTTTGGTGAAAGATAATATTTTTCCTCCTTATCATCCTGAATTGTGAATGATATTATTTATCAAGAGGTGTAACTTGGTTTTAAATAGCTGCATTGTGTGGTATATGTTAGATGACAATGACTGTCTGGAGAAGTCAGAGTTTGAGAAAGATGAGGAAAGGAAGAAAAACATTTGTGAACCCCTGGACTTAAAAGTGTACCTGAAAGTTTTATATAGATTTGCGTGTCTCCTTTTTTGATCGCTGAGTACAAGTTGAGATCTCAGTTCCCATCTTGCTGACCGAACCCAGTAATTATTAGGAGGATATTGCCTGACTTTTCTCTTCAGCTGAATGAGCAAAGACAAGAATGGAAAGTAGTGTCTGACAAATATGTGCATGCAGAGATACAGGGCATGGTTGAATAAGGCTGAGCTAAGACAGAAAATAAAGCTGAAGTCCTGCATGCATCTTGGGCATCTGCTCAGCTCATCCTGAGTCTCAGGAAAAAGGTTTAATCAGCTGGCAACTGACAATTTTTTAGGCCACTGTAACTTGGTTATGTTTGATCAGGTTATTAGTCTGCCTATGTATGTCTATATATGTGTATACGACCCTAGAGTATGTGTGTTTGTGTGTAAATCAGCAGAAGAGAGTCAGAGATTCTTTTTGAACAGCTGTACCTAGCGTTCCTAAGGAGTTTGAGTCTGAAACGGTACAAAGGACCTTTGTGTGCCTTCTTGGTAAAAGTTAAGCCTGTTAGCGTCTGCCAGCAGCAGTAACAGAAGGCCCTGAAGTGCAGATGTGCTTTTCCATTGCCTGTGGAGAGGCATATACTTCATGTGATAGTTTCTTCCTTTTTTTCCTAAGCATAGTGTTACGTAAAAGTCTAATTGTTGGGGATCCCAGTTTTCCTTTGGCAGAGTGAGATCGAAAGAAAGAAACTGCCATTTGACATACGTCATTACAGTTTTATTATTGATTAATTACAATTGTGCCAACTGATGAATATCTCTTTATGGGAAAAGACATGGATATCATTTTCTGCAGTATGCAATCGTGAGTGAGTGGTACAAAAGCTGGCATTTTTCTCTGCTGTTGGCTATTACAGTTGGTTACTGCCCTTTATGGCATTTTTTTCAGAAGAGCAAACACATTCAGTACCAATATCAGAAAGCAGATTGAATAGCTTTCAAAAACCTCACACATTGGCAAGGCAAGATGTGTGATTGTCCTTGACAGTTGCTGCCTTCTGTTTTTCATGAGCTGCAATAAGTGTCTTCAAACTAAACTGAATTTGTACTTTTTCCGCACGTATAATAATCGCATTATGGAGTTAGACTGCATTCTGAACTTTGGCAAAGCAGTCAAAGTACTTTTTTCCTGCTAACTTTGCTAACAGTTTTCACTGCAGGAACTATTACTGCCTAAGCACACCCTCAAATGCTGTGTTAGTGAGGTGAGTGCATAAAGGGAGTGCCAGCTCTCCTGCTGAAAGTAAAACACAACAAATGAGTCCAGTTACCAGAAGAGAGGTGGCTGACACAAAACGTGGGTTCATTTATGCTTTTCCTAATCATCATAGCAGTGTCTACACTTGTATATATTTCACTGTAGCCAGAAGTCTGACATTTCTAAGGCATTCACTGCTCCACCTTCTGTATTTATTCCCCTTAGCTCACAAAGAAGATTGTTATGTGTAGAGCAGTATACAGCATCCAGTTTAAAATAGCACACTTCAGATATGAGTTTCTGTATGGATTACTCCCAAGAAAGCAAACTTTGGTGAGGGAGGGAACCTGGAAAATTCTGTGGAAATTGTTCTTAAAAGGGCTGATAAAAATATTTTGGCTTCCGTGTTGCTAATTTTACTCTAAGGGCCCTTATCTAGTACATCAATTTTAATATTCTCCAGGCTGAAAGCTAGTATTTATGATCTCAGCCTCTGAGTGAATAAGGAATAGCAGTACTGCAACAGCTCTAACCATTAAATGTGCATGATCAGGCACCTACCCTTCCAAAATCAGGAGGAAATAATTAGTTAAAAATATGTAACCTAATAAATATACACACGTTTTAAGTTTAATATTTTATTGCTTTTTATGTAGTGAGCCATTGGAAAAAACTTGGGTCACGTTTCTAAGTCAGTTTTCTAACCCTGCAGGCAGGGTTCTCAAGAAATCATATGACTTAAGGATCTGAGGTTTGATGATAAGCCCTACATATCACGAAACACGGCAGCTGGCAGTACAGCAAGGGCATTATAAGGATTTATAAGGCAGCACAAGGTTTTTAACATGACCAGGACTAACCTGATTGTTATACGCATACATTAGAACATATCTGTGATGAAACACACAAATGACTAAAATTCTGGATAAAGACTTTAATAGATCATGACTTTGGGTAAACTAGCACATGAAAACTTTTTGACTTGTCAAGACAATGTACAACCCAATGGCAGAAAATTATTGGCCTGTTTCTGCATCGTATTTCTTTGTTCTCCTTGTGACGAATTCAGAATACAAGTCTGGTAGCTAGCTTTGGGTGTATTTATCCCACAGTAAACATTTTCAACAGAGGCCTTCCAGGTGACCAAGAATGCAAAAAAACAACTATTAAAAAAGACACCACTAAAAAAGAAACCACTAAAAGCAAAAGTGGTTTAGTAGTTAGAATCGTTAGAGAACAGATGTAGAAACGACCAACCTTAGACATGGAGGGCCTGAACTGTAATTTCATCCTATCTCCCTAAATTATTATGCGTATTGAAGTGCTAAGCAGAAGTATTAGTATACTGTAGCTGTGCTATGTTAGAAAACAGGTTTCAGAGATCTGTGGCAATCAGCTTAAATGAGTGTAAAGTCAATCATAATATTTTGCTTGCTCTTTCAGTTGTACTTTATAATTAGTCTAACCCTGCCTATTTGACAGAAAGCATTTGAGAAATCTAATTACATTTCTTATATTTGCAACATGTAGGACCTGAAATAGAGGAATGGAGGACCAGAATGAGCCAGAATGATCACACCCAGCCCACAATTTTATGCCCGCCCTTTATTTTTTTGCCAAGAGCTACATAATGTGATCCCCGTCTTAATTAAATGAATCAAACCGTATCTTAAAAAACAGTGGACTTTTTTTTCCCCTTTCTGCATTTGTTATGTTGGTTGGCTCTAGAAACTCACTTCCTGATAGAAACTTTCTCCTAATTTCTGTGTATCCATATTCATGGACAGTTTTTAACTTCAAAGCTTGTACTGTCATTGACAGTGTATTCTATTTTTCTTTTCTTCATGCTTCTTGATGTTCATCTCTTTCTTTTTCTCTTGCACTTGCTAAGCTAAACAAGTTAAACTCTTCTAGTGTCTCTTGCCTACTAACCTACTAATTTCCTGCTGTCTCTATAACCTCTGTCTTACTTGTTCTCATTTGATTTCCAGAACATCAGTGACCATGGTAATCCACATTTTTTCCAGGTGACATGTCACCATGTGCATTGACATCGAGATTCCCCTGTTTTGACTGAAAATACCTGACACGGATCAAATTTCTTCTTGCCCTTTTTGCAGCCAGATCACAAACCTTACTCAGACTGTGATCAACTAATACATGAGAATTCTTCTCTCCAAAATAAGTCTCATGTAGCATTATATAGCAGATATTTTTGTTCCTAGTCCTTATGCCTGTGCTTTTCAAAGAGCTTCTTTTTAATTATTGCTCAGGTTCTGGCTCAGCATTAGTCCACACTATTTTCTTCTTTCCAGCTCATAATACCAAGATGCTTCTACAGTGCTTACAGAAGAATTGGTGTAGCTGATTTTAGCATAAGACCTTAATAGAACTGCTTTGTCCTCACAATCTAAGGATTATACTATTTTCCAACTGATTGTCACTTATGCCCAGAAAACAGGAAAAGAAATTTATATATAAATCCCCATCTCCCAGGTTTGATTGTAGGAAATGCCTGAGAACAATACAGTATCTCCTCATATCGAGAGACTGCGTTCAGTTTCCACCAACACTGCTTTTCAGAAATTTGGGAATCCTACCTTTTGTGTTGATCAAGACATCCCTTTCAGTTACCTTCTCTGCTGACCTGGGTTTTAAGTCAAAGCCAACTTAGGCAGCTGGAACTACTCTTATGTTGCCTATTTATTACAGACACAGTGTTCTGGTAAAAGCTGAACAAATCAACTCACATATAAGAAATCCCATGAAAAAGATGGATTCTGGTTTTAGTTTATAGTGAAGACATTCAACAGTAAGATGTGTCCAGGAAGAGTTATAACGCACAGGAGCACAGGATGTTTGCTCCTCTATCTGTTGGAAATAGAAATTTCCTGTTAATTTAGCATACCTATTAAATTAATTCATACTTGTTTCTTTTCTTTTTAAAGTGTGCTCACACGACTACAATACTGAAACTGGTGTACTAACATCTCCAAACTATCCCAATAACTACCCTGTCCGGACGGAGTGCATATACACCATCACAGTGGGGATAAACAGACAGATCATGCTGCGCTTCACCAACTTCACCTTGGAAGGGAATAAACGCTGTACAGAGGATTATGTAGAAATCAGGCAAGCCTAATTATTTCTCTTGTCCTTATTACTGATAACCATGGAAGTTGTCCAAATCCACTTAGGCATGTTCAGAAGCTATAGTTGTAACTATACACCTGTGCTGTCAATGTGGGAAAAGGACCTACCACTGAACTTTAAAGGCTACCTTTTTCTTCTCCCATCCTACTCCATTGTCAGCTTTCCCACTTGATAAATTCCAGTTCTCAGAGCAAGTGGAGTATGTGAACTGTGTTCCTATGCACTGCATTCTGGTTGTTTTCCTTAGTGCAGAAACAAATAATTTTATTGCCTGTTTTGTGACATTTTCTCCATGATATTTGAAAAGTCATGGCAGTCAGGTGCAGTCCCCTGTGACTGGAAAAAGAGAAATATTGCACCCATTTTTAAAAAGGAGGACCCTGGGAATGAGCAACCTGTCAGCCTCAACTCTGTGCCTGGGAAGATCTTAGAACAGATCTTCCTAAAAGCTATGCTGAGGCGCATGGAGGACATGGAGGTGAATCAAGACAGCCAGCATGGCTTCACCAAGGGCAAGTCCTGCCTGACTAACCTAGTGGCCTTCTGTGATGAAGTGACTACATCAGTGGACAAGGGAAGAGCTACGGATGTCATCTATCTGGACTTCTGTAAGGCCTTTGACACAGTCTCCCACAACATCCTGCTCTCTAAATCGGAGACATGGATCTGATGGGTGGTCTGTTTGGTGGACGAGGAATTGTTTGGATGGTCACATCCAGAGGGTGGCATCTCAATGTTCAGATGGAGATTGGTGACAAGTGATGTACTTCAGGGGTCTGTATTAGGACCAGTACTTTTTTATGTCTTCATCAGTGACGTAGACAGTGGGATTGAGTGCGCCCTCAGCAAGTTTGTGGACGACACCAAGATGAGGGGTGTGGTTGATATGCCTGATGGCATCCAGAGACCTGAACAAGCTTGAGAAGTGGGCCTGTGTAAACCTCATGAGGTTCAGCAAGGCCAAGTGCAGGGTCCTGCACCTGGGTTGGGGCAACCCCTGGTATCAATACAGGATGACGGATGAAGGGATTGAGAGCAGCCTTGCTGAGAAGGACTTGGGGGTGCTGGTAGATGAGAAGCTCAACATGAGCCAACAATGTGTGCTCGCAGCCCAGAACCCCAACTGTATCCTGGGCTGCGTCAAAAGAAGTGTGGCCAGCAGGTCAAGGGAGGTGATTCTGCCCCTCTACTCTAGTGAGACCCCACCTGGAGTATGGTGTCCAGCTCTGGAGCCCTCAGCACAGGAAAGACATAGACCTGTTGGAGTGGGTCCAGAGGAGAGCCACAAAAATTGTCAGAGGGATGGAATACCTCTTGTATGAGGACAGGCTGAGAGAGTTGGGGTTGTTCAGCCTGGAGACAGAAGGCTCCGGGGAGACTTTATTGTGGTCTTTCAGTACTTAAAGTGGGTTTATAAGAAAGATGGGACAAACTCTTTAGCAGGGCCTGTTGCGATAGGACAAGGGGAAATGGTTTTAAACTAAAAGAGAGAAGTTTTGCACTAAATATAAGGAAGAAATTTTTTACACTGATGGTGGTGAAACACTGCAACATGTTGCCCAGAGAGGTGGTCGATGAACCATCCCTGGAAACATTCAGGGTCAGGTTGGATGGGGCTCTGAGCAACCTAATCTAGTTGAAGATGTCCCTGCTCATTGCAGGGGAGATTGGACTAGATGACCTTTGAAGGTCCCTTCCAACTGTTCTATGATTCTATATTCTGTTTTATGTTTATCATGTTTAAACAGGAGCTATTCTATGATGCAGCACTAGGAACATGTACATAATCTGCAATATTTGTCGATACTGGGATCACCATTAAACTCGGGATATTAGCATGGTGATTTCTAGTAAATTTTACAGGACAGAGACAGGTAGAAGAAAGTAATATTTGCAGGAAAGTTAGCTGCATGCTTACAATACAGCTGTGCCAAGTGCATGTCCTTTCTGCTGTGTTAATGTATGGGATTTGCACTTTGCAGCGTCAGTGCACCCATTTCTGTCCTCATGAGCCAGCTCTCTAGATGAACCAGATCTACAGAATGCCAGTGTGTTTTTTCATTTTGAGCATGCCATGAGTTTCCATGACCTCAATGAGCACCATGATAAAACTCATTCTGAACATTATATCAGATATAGTCTGTATGGATTATACCTTGGTAAGTAGTGTCTTATATTTTAGAACCAAACAAAAAGCTCCTTGCTGAAGGTCCCATATTGAGGTTCTGAATTACTGCTGAATTAGCTGGTTGTTTTCAGCTGTACACACAAACTGGAGAATGTTATGAAAACCTGAAAGGCTTTTTCAATATTTTCTAAGTGTTTCATTTTTTCATTTTAAAACAGCAATCAGAGATTAAATTTAATCTAACTTTATTTTAACAGTTAACATCTTAATTTGGAGTAGACCTGAATTATAACAGTTTTTTTTTCTCCTTTTTCACCTCAAGAACTGAAAACATTCATTTATTGCATAAATATAACTCTGTTGTCACTGTGAAGAGCTCAGCAGCATTAAACAGGTTTTAGGATACGGCCAGAACATAGCTAAGTGCAACTCAGCACATTTCTGCTGCCATAACTGGATTTCCAGAATGCCTTATCAAACCTGATACCGTTAACTGGGGTAGCCAGATAAGTCTTAGGTGAGGTGGCACTCTGGTTTCGTGTCCTGAGGTGTCCTCTGATAAACTGCATTCAGTCAACTAAGAAAATTGTTCATCTGACCACGGCTGCAGAGGCTGAAATGCAAGTGAGGGGAGGTCCTGTCACAGTTCTTCAACTGCCAGTAACCTGAGACAGTGGCAAGCAGTTTAAGCTGGGAGGATGACAAGAAAACAGAGTGGCAAGGTCTAAGTAGAAATTTCTCTCAAAAGCAGGTATAAACCTGTGAAAATGTAATTGAAAGTATTACTGTCCACTTAAAAAGCATCATATCAAGATCACATCCATAGATAGATCATAGAATGGTTTAGTTGGAAAGGACCTTGAAGATCATCGAGTTCCAACCCCCCTGCCATAGGCAGGGACACCTCTCACTAGACCAGGTTGCCCAAGGCCACGACCAGCCTGGCCTTGAACACCTCCAGGGATGGGGCCTCAACAACCTCTCTGGGCAACCTGTTCCAGTGTCTTACCACCCTCAAGGTGAAAAACTTCTTCCTAATGTATTTATTATTGTCCTGATGACGTGTAGTGTATTTGTAATATGGAAGTGCTTAAAGGTTAGAAAACAATTGATAAGTTGGTTGTCACTGTCTTTTTTATTCCCATGAGATGTGCAGGTAGCAAACCAAAACATTAGATGTGCATCCTATTTACAGTATTAGCCAATATTTCTAGAAATATTACTTAGTTTAAAAATAGGAAATAAGTGGTTGTAGAAACAATTCTGAAGGCTAAGAAAATATTTCAAAACATGCATCATATCAGTTCTGAGACGTGGTTTCCCATTTGTGTGGTGGCAAATAAACATTCTTTTTTAATAGGGTCAGCTCATCTGGTTTTGTGCCAGGCTAAAGAGTGAGAAGTGAGCAAACTGTTATTTCTTCAAATTGTAAAATTACCTTTGGTTACACCAATGATTTCCACTTTGTAGAATACAGAGAAGGTCCTGCCTTTGCAGCACCAAGTCTACTTGAGACAATTCTTGAGTCTGTCATTGTATTGGCAGACTCTGGAAAGGCTGCTGAGATGAGAGACTGGACATACCCAGCAAGCAGGTGCTTGTGGTAGGACTTTTACTGCAAATAGCAGGATCCCTCCAGTATTTGGTAGCTGTATTGCTGTGGAAGATGAAGAGCCAGGATTAGTCTTTCCCAGGCCTGAAAGAATCCCGAGAATTTTGATTTGTTAATATTTCTCATGCTTTCCCTCTTTGATCCAAGGTTTTTCTTTGTTGTTCTAGAGATGGAGGCTACGAAACTTCTCCTCCTCTTGGAAAATACTGTGGTACAGACCTGCCTCCTGTTATAATGTCTCATGGTAACAAGCTGTGGATAAAGTTTGTAAGTGACATATTTGGCACAAGAAAGGGATTTTCAGCAGAATGGGATGGTACATCAACAGGTAAAATGATCGCATCAAGTATAAGACCATTTTACACCTCTCATTTTTGATCTTTCATTTGTATTTAATTTCTCACCTTTACCCCCACATCTTTTCTGCTTTCCATATTCTAAAATCTGTCTTCTGATTATATAGCAACATATATTCATGTTGTTAAGCTCAAGTATGCAACTTTCTTGATCCTTGGGCTTTCTTTTTTCTACACAGGGAAGGAATACTATTCCCTAAATATAATGTAGCATCAACTTTCTCGTATGTTTAGGAAAGCAGGAACCAAGAATTTAATGGAGAGGTTTCTACTTGAAGATTAACCATCTATCAGGAGCACTCTTCAAATTAGATAGTTAATATTTCTAGGTGCTATGGGCTCTCTCCTGCTTACAACACTGTTGGCTAAATGCAGATTTTTGGGGCATTGCTGAAGATGGTCAGGGCATGTGAAGGAGGTCAGTAGTGTGAATCTCACACATCATATGTAATTCTCTACTATTCTAGGTGTTAAATGTTGGGTTTTTTTCTTTGCCTTTTTCAGGTTGTGGTGGGACTTTGACAACAGCTTCTGGTATCTTCATGTCTCCCAACTACCCTATGCCATATTACCACAATTCAGAGTGCTACTGGTTGCTCAGAGGAAACAGAGGAACCCCATTTGAAATCCAGTTCGAACACTTCCATCTAGAGTATCACCCAAAGTGCAACTTTGATTACCTTGCGGTATGAACCCTCTGATACTTTGCTCCATAGTAGGCAGCTGAGTGTGATGAGTACATGGGCAAGGGAAAACACATGGCTCTGGTCTTCAAATGTTTGTAAGTGCACAGACCCAGAATAGGAAGGGTCCATGCTGACACGCTATCTTCATATCGCAGAGCATTGACAGGTAAGGCAGCAGTGTCTGTGTAGCTGCTGGTAAGAAAAGCATTTATGTCTAGCTAGAAAGGCCACTGAAACAAGAATCTGTCTATATCTTTATATCTTTGCTGTGTTTTGGACCAAGGCCTTAGTATGCTCTCTTAGTAAATTACAGGGAAAGAGACACAACAGTGTCAATAACCCTATTGTTAATCCCAAATTTCATATTTGAATAGTTGCATAAATTATTTGAATATTTTTAATAGAGTTGAAATGGAGTGCAACTCCAGTTTTCCCCTCCTGGTGAGTAAGACCCTCAAAATCCACCAGTATTCAGTTACTGTCTTCCTGTTTTTCCACTGATTTTCTTGTTTCTGAAATGCCTGCCAGGCTTCCTTTAAGCAGAAATAGAATTTAACCTCTTGTATATCCAGTAACAATTCCCTAAGCAGACATTTGTCAGGGGGGAATTACTTGAGTTTGTAACGCCATCAGCTTTATTAAATTCTTTTTTTTTTCTTTTTTTGAAGGTATATGATGGCAACAGCAGCAATGCTAAACAACTAGGTAAATTTTGTGGGAATCAGATACCAGAACTCATCCATTCCAGTGGAGACAGCATGTATGTAAAACTAAGGACAGATAGCAGTCTGCGAGGTGGAGGGTTTTTAGCCAAATACAAACAGGGTAAGTAAGTAAAAGAAGATGAGAAAAACATGCTTCTACAGTTCAGCTTGTTCCTGAAACCGCTTCTAACAGCCCATGATCTTGCCTATTCACAAGCAGAGGACAATTTTAGAGCATATTATTGACTGACATTCTCTAGTCTGCTACAGTTGCAGAACACAGAGAGCTAAAAATTATCTGCCCATCTACCTGTGATGAAGGTTATCCCCTCTCTAGAAGAAAGCTGGTGAGATGGTTCTACTTCTATAACCTGCACCAGTGGCACTTACCACTCCTGATTTACTCAGAATAACAAGTGCTGGAAGTCCATAACAGGGTAGTTTGGACTGTTCTTGCTCTTCTGCTCAGCCAGTCTCCTGACTTCTTAACAGAGAAGGCAGATAGAACAAGCTTCCCTGCTCTTCTAACTGCTTGTGAGGCAGGATGGCAAAGGATAAGTGAGTTACCCTCAGCCACCCTGAATCATTGTGGGTGCACTTAGGATCATTTAACCTACCTGGAAAACTTCAAGAAGTTTCATTTTTTATATCTTATGGCAAGGGTCACATTTTTCTTGCAAACCTTTTTCTGTGAAATAGTTCTACCCCAGAAATATCAGAATAATAACATTTGGAGAAAAATCCAAGAGGATACATGACAAACTATTTTGTTCCCAGTCATAACCTTGAATACCATCCCGGTATTCAATTCATATTACTTTTGTCCTTACACACTCTAGCATATGTGGTTAAATGCACATTGGAAGGTACAGAATTTCACCACATACAAAATAATTTGCAGTCATCTTTGTGTACCCTGAATATGACATGCTCAAGTGATAGGGGTTGCTGTAGTTTTATAGACATTAAGTTTTCCTAGGTTTGGACAATAATATATGGATTACAAAAAACCAAAGCTATTCATCCACACATGGTGCATGCAATAATTAGAATAGAAGAACAATTATCCTTAAAGATATCACAGATTCATCTACCATGTATTTTTCAGATTGCAAAGTCAAGCCGATATATTAGAAGAGGGTTCCCCCCCTTTCATTAATTAAACAGAAAGAGCACTTTGAAAGCACTCAGATGTAGAACCTGAGCAATCAGATAATATGATCTACATTTTACATTCATATTTAATTCCTGAAGATGCATCAGAGAAAGCTTTCAATGGCTTGCCCAAAAGCTAAAATTATGTAGGAAGCAGTGGTATAAAATAAGGATGATTAGGTGATAGATGCATTTACGTGTACATGAAAGAAATGTAATGATGAATTGGAAAACATTGCAAGGGAAAACATGGTATCAAGTTAACGTTCAAAGGCACCTTTCTGTCTGATATCTTTCTAATAAAATCCTGATGGCAGAGGGTGGTAGCTTTTACCCATCTTGCATTCTTCAAAATCCATTTTGTGCTCTTCATGCTGTCCTTTCAAACAGTTGTATGCTTCAGTGTAGCTTTGTAGACAAGCTCCACTCCACCTGACCCTGACCTTCAGCTGTATCCTGAGCATTTTGAAGTCCTAAAAACAGACCTCTGTAAATCATTTGGAAAGAATAAAAAAAAAAGTTGCAGGAGGTAGGTGTATTATCCATAGTGACAGACAATAGAAGAGTTTTGCAAGTGAATCTCAGCTCTTTCTGCTGTTCAAACACTGCAAATTTGCTGTGCAAAGCAAACAGCCTGCCCTGCTCCCTGCCTCATGCCTATTTCTTCTCTGTGCATTACACTGGTCTGCTCCCAATACACATTGTGTGCTGTCGCCAGACAAGGGATTGCCCACATTGATATTTTCTGTCCTTAGTGAACGTTGGATACAGGAAAATGAGGCTCACTGAGCTAATGCCATAATTGTAATTTCACTCTTTCTCTAGTTTAGTTTCTTTTTCATTCTCTCTGATCTTCAAGGAAAGCTCTCATTGTTCCAGGTGAGTGTCCAGTGCTTATGCTAGGGCGTTATTGGATGAGTCACAAGGAAAATCATGGCTCCTTTTTAAAGAAATTAAAGAATTTAATGATGACTTCCAGCTCCTGGAGCTAGAAAATCCAATACAAGTAGTGTATCTTCCATTTGTTTTTTTTTACCCAGGGATTATAATTTTTTTTTTTGCCAGTTTGCTGAAATAAACCCCTTTAATCCATTAGCCAATCTTTGTTGAGGACCCTCCCCAAATTGTTTCAAGTGACAGGGCAAATTTCTATTATTAGTTAAAAAAGAAGTAGAAGAAAATGTGTTTCAGGACTAACCATATATTTAGAATTAAAGAAAAACTACCAAAAATATATGTACTACATATACTGATGAGTCTGCAAGTGTCAGAAAAGAAGGGCATAATAGAGCTGAAGGATTCAAGTTTGGAAAGTCTGGATTTTGTTTGCAACATATGCAATATGTTCTCCATATGTCACAATTCTCTTTCTGCACGATTTCTCTTATCTGTGAATAAAAATATTTCTTACCTTGTAATGGTATCATTAATTTCAATTAGTAATTTTTTGAGATGCTGGATTAATAAGCACTGCAAAAATATAATTTATCATCCCTTTTTTCAGTTTGCCACGAAGTGTTGACTGTTAATCGTAGCCACGGCATATTGGAAAGTTTAAATTTTCCAAATAATTACCCATTAAATGAGCACTGCAACTGGACTATCCAAACTACAAAGGGGAACACACTCAGCTATAGCTTCACAGCCTTTGATTTAGAAGATGGATCTGACTGTGACCGTGACTTCCTGAAGGTATGTACCCAGATTCAAAAAACAAGAAATATCAGGTCTTTGCCAATGAAGAAAAACAATTAGGGTGCAGAAGACAAAGGGGAAACTTATCTTATCTAAATTTAGCCATTAAAACTCACATGTTAAATCCAAACAATTTGTCCCTATTTCCTCTGCGATCAGTAAGGAGTGAAGCATTGCCAGAGAGCACTTCTTCCTACCTTAAGACAGGTGTCTGCAATAGGGAGGATGAATCACTTTGCAGGTGCCTAGATTTTCTACAGAGAGTCTAGCTACCACCTTAGATTAGATGCGCTGGCACTCACTCCTGGGTGAAGAGAGATATCATGATTCCAGCTTCAAGTTAAGAAGAAGAAATCCTGAGATTAGTAATTGGATTGCAAAAAGGCGATGATCCCAATTATATCCCTCTTGTTTTTATCTGAAGAGTGGGGAATTTTCAAAAACTTAAGAATGTATTATTTCGATGTTTTCAAAGGAAGGGTTGCTGTCTCCTGTTTATATTTTCCATTTCATAATTAATCTGCTTCTTTAAAGGTACTGAAAGAAACTGAATTTACCCACAAACAAAATGAGACATTTTTAGCCAAATAAAACCATCCATTCAACCTAAAGCCAAGTATCCTTTATTTTCATTTCCTAAAAAAAAAATTATTTCTAGGACAACTGAAAAGATATTTTCTCTCAGTTTTATACCCCATACTGTGGGAAGTAGAGTGTAGTCATGATTACTACTATACTGAGGATTATAATCTCCTGCCTACAATTTTGCTGTTTTGCTGAACTAATCCATCCTTCAGATTTCACCCTTGTACAGGATGCCAGCAAGTAGCCTCTGTGCTCTACTTAGGTTTTGCACAAGAGGAACTGAAATTTAGAGGAGTGTTAGAGAAGACTACTTACAGCCAAGGAGAGGGCTAAGGAATAGTGCCCACATTTCTGGGGATACTTACACTGGGGTCTTGCAGAAGGTCCAGCAACAGTCCTGGTGATGGGCTAATCTGTTCCCTCTAGAAGTCCTCCCTTGCTCCCTCTACCTCATTACTATGCCAGCATTCACAGCTCAAAACTGGTAATAAACTGACAAAAGTGGTGTTCTTCCAGCTCTCTTCTCTTTGTGGCCAGGAATGGAAAGAAAGAATAGACATGTGAAGAAAATAAACAAGGGATCACTTTATTGAGAACTAACTATTAAACCCTGGTTCATTTTGTGAAGAGGCTGAAAAGGAAACATTGGAGCCAAGCGGAGAGGCCGGTGCTAGTCTCAAGATGCTTAAGCCCTTGATCCATGAAAAGCAGGAGCCCTGCACACAGTGGCCAGCCAGTGAGGAGCAAGAGACTTGCCAGAAGACGCTATTCTAGATGTAAATCAGGGCTGGAGGAATAGTGCCAGAGGCAAGGACCTGGTCCAAAGCACTTAAAAGAACAGAAATAAAACATATCAGAGGGAGTAAGGAGACAGGAAAGGGAGCAGAAAAGTACTTGCACTCCTTGTTTTAACAATTTTTCAGTGCTTCCAATCAAAGAAAATGCATTCTGAAAGAGGTATAAAAGGGAAAATGCAAGGGAAAAACAGAGTCATGGAAGTGTGTTAAGGAGGCTTTAATTTGCAATTCATGTGACATTGCTTATAAATTGTTCTCCAAATGCCATTAAGAAATACCACTTGGAAAAGATGTTCTCATTTGGTTGTTGCATGCTGCACAAATATATGCCATAGTGTAAAAAAAGAGAGCAAGGTTGAACCAGCTAGGGAATAGTGTTTGCTCCCACCCTGTGTCTTGCGAAAGGGGAGCGTGTTGGCAAGGCTGTGAGTGCTCTGTGGTGTAGGGCAAAGGGGGAATAATCTGGAACAAGCGTGCAGTTCACTTTCTAGGCAGACTGCAGATATTTGGGACTTCTCTGTCTGAAATCCATGTGGAGTCTGACGCCACTGCAAATTGGAAAAAAGGTTAACAAAAAAACCCCCAACTCATAGCTGTTCAGCTAAGATAAATGACTTTTCTGTCATATGCTAGTTTTGAGATTCTTTTATTGCAAAAAGGTCTAAAAAGGGAAAGCTCTGGTGCCCTGGCTGAGTATAACACTGGGAAAACAGAGGTATAATCCTGTTCACAGTAGTCCAAGTGGGTGGTGCATGGAACCACGTGCCAGAGACTTTCACCATTTTCTTGGAGGAAATGGGAAACGGCTGCTCAGGCAGTTTCCATGTAGCTGCACTCACAAACCGGAGTGGCCACTGGTGCAGAGCAAATGCTCTTTTTCCTCAGGAGCTTTTAGGTTCCCCCCTTTCCCATCTCCTTTTGGGTTTGGTGGCAGCAGGTCTCCAACCTCAGCCCCTTGCAGCAGGTAGCAATACCCTACTTGTCTTCTTAGCTCTGTGGCAGCCCTAACAGTAGTAGCCTGATGCTCTGTGGCAGCTAGCAGATGGCAGGCTCGGTGACAATATTTGATGCTACTTGTTAGGAGCCTGGGGATAGGAAGGACAAAAGTTAGCCTAGCCTTTAGGTTGGATCAGGTGATGATCACAGTTGTGGTGGTAGAGGGAGTATGGGAAAGTGATAAGTGATGGAGAAGGACAAGCTTAAATGTTGCAGAGGTGTTATGGCAGAGAGCTAGCCTGCCTGAGTGGAGTACAATCAAGAAATGGCAGTTGCAAAAAAAAAAAAAAAAAAGCAGAGCTGCTTTTAAAAGTCAGTGGGGGAAACATTTAATGCATGTGGACATACTTTTATGACATTGCAACTGTTTCAAACTAGAGCTTTGATTTTTATTTAAATCTTTCTGAATTCTGAAGGAGAAAATCACAGTGCTTGTTGGGGTGGGGGCAGCTAGACTGAGCAAGCTGCATTCCCGAGTACTGCTGGACTTGTCCTGCTGGATGCTTTCATTTTGGTCCCAGTCTCCATGCTGGAAAAGGACTTCAGCTTCGTATTTAATTATGACTTATACTTCTGACCCAAACCCACACATAGTATACAAGAGGAGCATTTTGCCCTGTGACTATTTCAGTCTGATATACACAGAATATATTAATTTGCTATTTGCTCCCTGGCTTAGCCCACATTTGAGTCAGAAATTAAGTATGTAGAATAACGACAAAACCAAACGTTTCTACACACAGGTATTCCTAGTCGTTTTCAGTTACCAAAGACACTATCATCACTTAGAACAAATAAAAGTTTCAAAAACAGGACAAGGAAAAAGATAGTCAGATGTACAAAGAGCACAAATAAGTGCAAGTACAGTGCATGGCTATCCCAGACTGAAATGCAGTCACAGCTGTACAATGAGAAGTCAGCCATGTATTGCATTACCTATTTCCTTTCTCCTTTGATCATGGGATGCTTCTTGTGAGCCAGACCGCCCTTTGCAGCAGCTGGCTGGTGTTACTCATGGTGAGCAGCATTCCGGCTCTGTAGGGAGCCTTGAGTGACTCTGACTCAGTCTGGCCTGGGCAGGGCCTGTAACTCCGCCTCTTCAGCACGTACAACTATTTATACCTGTGTCAAGTAGGAAGGAAAAAGCCCTGTTTTCTGACTTGGTGGCAATTTTCTGCCCCTGTGCATAGGTGTCAAAAATTGAGAAGGGCCAGAGTGGGAGGGAGGCAAAACTGCAGGTTTTTATGTCAGTCTCTAGCATGAATCTCCTGCGAGCACTTTCTCAACAAATAAGCAGCGTGCAGTGTTTCATGGCCTGTCAGAGGATGTTGGCTTGTTGCTAGTAATGCTCACAGGATGTGTGACATTTTGGAAGTTTTACAGTGAAGTTTCAAGCATGTGAGATGAATTGCTTCTGATAAAGACATGTACAGAAGTGGCAATGATATGATACAAGGCATACCAATTAACAGACTGTTTCCTAGTGATGCTGCACTAACTGTAATTAGATTGGATGGTCTTTAAATTATATTGTGTGCTGTGGTTTGGCTTAATAGCCTAACATTAGTCTTTCTAGAGGAGTCATCAGGCTGTAGCCAGTGAGATATTGCAGACAATGACATAGAAATGTCATTCCTTCCTCTACATTCACCAGCTTATTAGCTGAACAAGCATATATTTAACTCCCCATCTTTAATGATTAATTACCTTCTTATTTAGTATGACAGAACATAATCCCCACAGAGGCAAAGCTATTTTATAAGTAAGGAGAATGTCATGTTACTGCCGCCCTGAAGATCAGTCTTGCAGTAGGACTGATATTTGCTCCTTTCTTATCCAAGAAAAATATCATTTGAAAACCACTGATCTTTCTGTTCTTCAGTGACAATGTCCCTCTATTTTCTTCTCCTCAGAAAGTACAACTGTCCCTTGAAGACTGGTCTGTTTAGCATCTGCTTTTAATAAGTACAGGGAAGACTTTGTCCAGCCTTTTGGAAGACGCCACTAGCCTGATAAGCAGATAGTAAAATTGTGTCGTGCAGCAAGACAAGTTTCAAAGCTCTCTCTTTGAGTCTCACCCTTTTGGTTTGTAGGCAAGGATGGAATTATTATTGGGTTCATGCAAAAGAACATCTCATGAGGGCAAACGACTGCCTGATAACAACAATAGTCTTCGTTCTGCTGCAGGGGAGGACAGAGCTCCTCTTTGGAATAAATCACTTCCTTGCTTGCTTACTGCCGGTGTACTTAAGCAGGCCAGACTCTTTCAGCAATTAGGCTCAGGGTGGTTAAAATACCATTGCACCCTTGTATGTGGATATTATCAAATGAGTACAGTAATTAATATGGCATCTGGTCCTGAGAACTGTTTCATTTCCTTCTGGTGGTAACAGGATATGTCCCTTTTTTATTTTTTAAACCACAGTAGCATTCCAGGGATGTGCCATAATATCCTTTTTCTCGATCTGGGAATACCGCTTTAGATAATTGTTGCTTGCGCTCAGCTGGTCATCCTCTTTTTTTATTAGCTTATCATAGGAGGAAAAAAAAAGTTTACCCTGTTTCTAGTTTTACTCTCTTCTGTATTTGTAGTAATTAAATATGCTTAAAACATATTAGGAGACTAAATTTATTACATTTTATTTATAAGTGTGTCTTTTTAAAATGCTGCAGGAATTCTCCAAGCACAGAGAATGGCTTTGCTTATGTCCATGAATTGATTTACAAAATGCCACCGGTAGTACATCACCCTGGGGAAGCAGATGATATATTAAATATACCCATCCAGGTTCTGCACACAGACATCACATTACAGCCTGCTGGCCAGACTGCAGTGGTATCCATTAACGTATTACCATGCAAGCTGGCAGCACGCCAGCCCATCCCTGAATTCCTTCAGGGGTTTATGGGCCTCCACAAGAAGTCCTTCAGTGTAAGACTGTAAGGATAAAAGCAACAATTCTGCTTGGGTTTCTGTGGCAGGCCTCACGATTAGTACACAAGGAAATCTTAGACTTTGCACTGATTTTCAATGAGAGATCTGGATAGTCAGAAGGAAGAGTTTGGGGCCAAAAAGCTGCCCACCCTAGACAAGACTGGCTCAGGACTCAGATTTTTGTTTTCCCAATTGCCCACACTGTCAGAATCAAAGTACACTTTGGCTTTGGTGTTTGAAAGGTTACTTAGAAACAGACTTACAAATGCACACAAAAACTCCCACCCCTCAAGACAGCTAAATTTGTCAGTGATGAAAGGGTTGCACGATGCCTACAGAAACCTCAGATGACAAGAAGCACAAGTGAAGCCAACACAGACTCTGCTTTTGGACTCACAAAATGAGTCAGACCTTCATGGACTCAGCGTTTTCCACACCCTGCCAGCTCAGAGCAATGTGACTTTGTCTGTATCTTCAGGAAAAAGCACTGTACAATGAAGTGACTGTGAAATAATACCATATGATGGTAGTGTGCATGCCCCTTGTTGGGGAAAGGGCATTTGGGACTCATCTAGTTGCAGCTGGATTCTTCTCTCCTCTGTTCTTCTGTATTCCAAATTTTGCTGGAAAGCCTGGCCAACATCTGTGAGACTATCTGTGCAATGAAGTGGCTTATCCCACTCAGTAGAAGCATTACAATATGAAACTACATGGTGGCTGGAGAAACTCTATCATCTGAATTGGTCAAAGCTTCCCCTCATCAAAGGGAAGCCCCCAGACAACACAGAGAAAACCTCACCAGACTTTGAGGAAGGTCTTGTCCTTTCCCTCCCTGTTGTTCCCACAAACAGGCAGTTTTGCTTTCCTGGAAGCCTAAGAAGCAGGAATATTTCCCATTTCTCCTATCTTTCTTTGCCAAGACCAAGCTGCAGCTCTCCTCAGTTGCCATAATTATGCATGATGCAAATTTTCTCAAATGAGGGGATTCCCAGAGAGGATCCTGCCCTCTGGCCTCTGATGGTGTCAGTGTGATGGTGCTTGCATTGGCAGTTCAGTTCATGTGGGATGGCAAAGCACATGGGGAGCAGCACTCAGTCCTGCACGGAGTCAGCAGTGCTGCAAACTAACCAGAGCTGCCTGGGCTTTTCAGAGCAAGCACACCTTCTCCATCGCCCTTTCCGATTGCTCCATCCCTAGGCACAGCCCCGCCTCTTGTAAGGAGCTTTTCCCCCAGTAGCAGCTTTCTGCTAAAGAATAACGTTGGAAATATTATTGTCCCAAGCTCAAAAGCAGTCCTGCTCCCTTCACCACGTGTGGATTCTTGCTGCAGAAGAACCGCCTCACTTTCTGCGTTGTTGAGGAAAATAGGCATTCTACCAAAATAGCCACAGCCGTGTGACCAGGCATGTGGGATCCCACTGCCACAAGGGCGTGGATCCCCAAGCAGCCCCTTGGTCAGCCAAGGCGGGGGAGACACTTCAGGGACCCATTTGGACGCCAGCCAAGACAGCAAACCTCTGCCCATACCTCAGGGAGAGGCATGGGGTCAGGAGCAGGACATGGGCAGCCTGGGTTTGCCCTGGGCAATGGAGCCATGATTTGAGGTCAAAGCACCCACAGTGGTTAGCAGAAAGGCAGGCATTTTGAACGCATTCCCACACTGGACCACCTTGCTTTCAGCTCAGCCTGCTCCATCTGGTGTGCAGAACTGCCCCATTGCAGGTGGCTGAGACCTCCATCCAGACAGCGTGGTGAGTAGGTGGAGGTGCTTTCCTAATACAAGCTTGGGGATGTAAAATACCATGCTGAACAAATAAGGTTTTGAGTGCGGGTCTTGGGGTTGACCGACTAGGTAGATATCTCCCGGAATTCCTTTCTTAAACAGCAGTTGTTTCCTACTCCTATATCTAAAACATTTTTAAAATTTCATCCAAAGATACACCCTACATTTCTTAAATTCTTATAATAAATCCAGAGCCTTGCTAAAAAAAATGATTATTTTTATTTCATTTGCAGAAATAAATCTTTCCCAGAAATACAGGAATGAGCAGATTTGCCCGTAGTTAGAAATTCTTGTTTCTTTGAGAAGGTAGTAAGTGGTAATATGAGAGATGAAAAATTCTTTTTAAAAAATATTGCTGCAGTCCACTGTGGAATATAACTTTGCCTGAAACTTTCAAAGGTCTCTGAGTATTTCAGGCTCAGTCTACAAGACAAAACATAGACTCAGATACAACTCTTATTATTAAAAAACTAGACATTTAAACATTTTCATATGTTAGATAAATCTCAGCAAGGTTTATCAGTGTGCTTTTATATTTAGTGATGCACAATGTCAAACTCCCATTGTACTATGGAATAAAATAGTTAATTAGTGAAAGCGTGTCATTGTGTGGAGACAAAAAGTTGCATATGGTGGTCAGAGCAAGGCGTTTTATCAAAGGTCATCTAGGGCATAAACCTATTTAAATAATCATATAAAACCATTATTGAGAATGAGTTCTTAAGAAGGGCTTTTTTCTAGCGGCAATTGCAAACACTTCTCATCATGCAAGCACAAACATAACTTGATTTCATTCTCCTGTTTGTGCAGAAATAACAAGGCTCCACTCTGTAAATCGCTCAAAGTCTTAAGCTGCCTTTGTTTCTATGAAAACTATGTTGCTGTGGTGCTAAGATAGCGCAATGTGCCACATCCTGGAGCTTTAGTTTATTTGTTTTATCCCGCTGGCTGACAGACCTGCAGGTTCTCAAACTTGCACTCTAGTTCTAGAAGGAAATGTGTTGCTTGGAAATGGGTTATTTTTATTGGTGTTAATTCCTGCTTTAACAATTAATGGTGATCTCACTTTGGAGTGTATTCTGTTACTTGGATTATGATTATATTGTCTGGTTTTTGCTTCATTTTGTTTTCTGGTAACATATTTGTTGCGATGCCATCAGAATTTCCTTTTCAAAAAATGACCTGTTCAGGAAGAGCTGTGCAGATACCTGTAATCACTGCCTCTAGTGTTTAGATCAGTCCAAGTAATCCCATGCCAGGTTTCCCGCTTCTAAGAGGAAAGGGATACTTGTGTGTGTCAGAATAGCTCTTCGAGGATGTCCTAGAGGCTCCAGCAATGGGTGGGGCACTCGCAGCTCTGCTGGTCTGATCTGAGGCACAACCTCCTCTGCCGAATTCTGCAAATACAGCCCAGGGGCTGTTGCTGCTGGTCCCTGTGAAAAGGATTTCAGGCTGCAGACAAGACTCAAATGGAGACAATTATTGAAATAATTACCCATAATTTTTAATAAATTAATACATCTGATAATAGGATCAATTACAGTACAATAAAATGGGAACTGTCAGTATTCATAGGATCGATTTTGCCCTCATATGAAACCGACAGGTTTTCTTTGAAGACTCCATCATCTCTGGATTGAGACTGTGTGTTGTGCCTAACTTAATGTATGTAAGCAGCTTTTTTCCAGAGCAGGTTAGGCTGGGGGTTTTCCTTTGTAATCATTTTTCTCATGAAAAAACATGCTTTTTCACAGAAATAAAGTTCTCCAAGAGAAAATTGAAATTTTGCCCTAAAAAAATTAATCAGTTTTCTGCCAGGAAATCCGAGCAGATGGAGTCCCGCTACCTGTCTGGAAGGCTCCCGCCAGTCTCACTTTGCAAAAAGGAATAAGCTTGACAAGGCACTCAGCTAGAAAAATGTCCCTCTTTGGAGTACACCCAAATGGAACTCGTTCAAAGTTTCTTTCCTTCCATTTGTTTGAGATCGTTATTTCTTTCCACGCAGCAGAAACTCCATTTTCCAGTCGGCTCCGTCCTCGAGCCCTTGCTCCAGTTCTGGCAATGAGCTTCTCTGTGACACAGGTCACATTGCTTTGCTTTGCTCCTCCCAAGAGAAGTGAACAACTGTGGCCTCCAGAGCATCGTTACTGGTGTCGGCAACATATTTCCAGGCTGAAGAGTCAGAAAAGCCAAAATGTAATACCAGTGACCATGGTGTCTCCTCTGGGAGAGCTACCTAAGCTGAACCCTTCCTGCAGCCATGGCTGGCCCTGCTGTCCCGCTACAATGTACAGCAGATGGTTTTCAGTTGCCACTTTGCTGCAGGGCAGTCCCACAGCTTGATTCACCCCTTAGAGAGCTAGAACCTCCCCTTTTTACTTCTGTGTCAGCCTATACGCTTGCTCCTAGGCAGCCTGATAAGGAGTTTCTCCTGACGGTTATTGAGCCCATGTGTAATAATTCGTCTGAACCTGCCTGGGCCTGGTGCCGGGGTGCAGGCTGATGAAATGGAGCACTCCGGACACTGCTGGGTAATTGTTTCGGTTAAAGAGGGAGGGCTAAGGATCTGAACATGTGCTGCAGCTGTTTGCACGTTTTGCTTGTTGGATTGTCTGCCAAAATCATTATGAAGCCCTTGGATTTTCTGATAGAGGCTAAAAGGTCTGAACAAATAAAGAAATTACGAAACAAATATCTACAAAGAAAGAGAGCAAGCACTTTCTTCACAAGCAGCATCTGGGAGGAAGCCCAATCCCTAGTTCCTAGAGTAAGTGTGGTACCAGAGTGGCTAATAAACTGCTCCAAAATTAAGTTGTCTTGTACAAACCACCAGAGTACCTTGCTTCATATAGCCTAGGGAAGAACCTTCCCTTGATTTGCATCAGTTTAGGATAGCACAGCTGACAAAGCAGGCCCTTAAACAGGAAACACTATCTCAGAGATCAGAAGAGAAGTTGTGGCTCATGAGATCTGCGTTCAGCTTCAGTTTCACTTGCCCATATTTGTGTGAGAGCAAAACGTGGTTTGAGAAGTTCAAAATGCCCTGTGAAAACACACAGCTGTTCCCTTCATTTAGAAGTGAAAGACAGCTTGAAATTCTAGCAGTCGCGGTTCTGCCTCTCTCAATGAGTTACAGCTGGCCGGGCACTCGAATTTCCTGCAAAACTCCGCTCTGAACCCAGACCCACGGGGCAGTGCAGCACGAAGGGATTGCCATAGTAACCGTTCTTTGTGTCTTGAAAAACTGACTAACTGTTTAGAGGGGAAATTACATAGAAATGTGACATTCGCTGTCTTAGATAAAAATAACACTCCCTTGATGAATCAAAGTTGCAGGAGATTCATGAAGGTTGGGGTTTTTTTTTGCTGGATTTGAAAGTTTCTGGGTATGATTTAGTCCATAGTTATTTAGAATGGTATTTCACTTGTAATCATGAAAGCTAACGGCTGATCGTTGAATATATATCTTAAAATAGTTTTTGCTTCTATTCAGAGCACAGATTCAGGATCTCCACGTTGATTCATTCTTTGCCATTCATGTTTTTCTAGTGTAAGATTTCTGTGGCTTGAAGCCACAGAAATATGAGTAGTATATACCACAAAGCTGTTGAAGGAAGTAGTGCTATTAAAAAATCTAATTGGATCTGACTTTATTTCGTTTTGCTGAACTTAAGCCGTAAAAGAATGTATAAAGCTCTCAGCCTGGCTTGGAGGAAGGTCATAACTGTAATGCTGGGCATGGGACATCTCATTTGCCTGTCAGGTGGTCCTTCAAACTTTATATTTGGAAAGAATGCAGATGGATATTCAACTTCTTAACAGCTAATCTTTATGACAATTTCATATCTATTATCAACCACATCTGACCAAGGCTTTGCAAGAACTACCAGCAACAGGTCTGCAATTAGAAACTTCCAAGCTTTTCTGATCTCACCTAGAGAAATCATACTGAATGGAGTGATAGTTCTCAAGTTCCAATACACTTCTCATGCTCTGAGCCTTTCATTCCATTAAAAGATTGAAACCAAAAAGTTTCATGGTCACCAGCCATAAAATAGGCTATGGAATATTACCATAGAATTATTCCTGCAATCTGCCCTTAACTTCTGTCTGAACTACATCCTTTTTTTTTTTATTAAAAAAAGATATTCAAACTAGACTGTCTGCTTAAGGATTTGTAACCATTTGATGAGTAGACTTCTAGGCCCCAACTATGTCTTAAATCAACAATAAGATTTCTGAAGGTTCTGCAAGACCAACATCTTGAACAGAAAAGCCACGGGTTTAATTACTCATTCCCATATGTGTGTCTGCTAGAAAATGTGTGCAAAAATTAGTAGCTAGCATGGTTAATCAATATTTGCTGTAATATCATACTTCCATACTATGGGTGTTGAGTGTAAGAGAATTCTTACTGAAATAAGAGGTATTTGGAAAAGAGATTTGAATGGAGAGCTAAGATAAATAAACCTTGGCTGTTTTTCTAGGGATCATAGATTTGATTCTTTGCACGGAGAGAACTTTATGGTGATGGCTTCAGAACAGAGAAAAGTTTTTGTTGAAATTCTGAAGGGAAGCATGCCAAAAATTCACAATGAGAATGTTCAGACATGGTTTCTGTGCCAGTAATTTGCTGGCTTTTGTTAGGAAGATGTGCTCTGTGAGACAGAAGATTGGATGAACTGTGGCAAAGTGATAAAAAAGCACAAGGGTTGCTGGTTTTATAAACTTTAAGAATCATCATAACAAAAGTAGAAATAATAAAGCAACTCCTAACTTGACAACTGGCAATCTGATATCATAAGTCAAAGGCAATTTTGCTAAAATGTCTCATTTTTACCAATTTTGCAAAAATTATTCACCTCACCCCTGAAAAATGACATTGAGCACTGGGATATTTGGTGAGGAACATAGATGCATATTCAGTGTGATTTACTGGATTTGAAAAAAGTCACAAAACTAGGACTTGAAAGACTCTTTAAAGCTGTTTGGAGACAACTAATGTGAAGAGGCTTAAAATATCTAAGCATCCACTATCACCTCATCAAAACTTGTATTGTTTTCATTTAAGTGTGAGTATATGACTAACTTCAGATTTCAAGATTTAAATACACTAATATTGCCATAGCATTTTATTTGCAGGTTGTTGTTTGGTTATGTTTGTGGGGGTTTTGTTTGGGGTTTTGTTTTTTTTTTTTTTTTTAGAGTGGTGATGTTTTAAGAGTCGGATGGAGGATTTCTCATCTGTATTGGGGGAACAGAAAGATTTTCAGGCTGGCCACATCTGCCAACACACTGATTGTCAAAATACCATCATGTAGAATATGACTAGGAGATCAAACATAAAGTGTTTCTAAGTACAGAAGTTCAGAAAGCATGACTCAGTCCACTTCTCCAAAGCAGGACACTAGCATAAAATCATGAAACAATAAATAAACATATGTGAAGCTTGCCTTGTGTTTTTCGAGGATTTACTTTGCTTTTAGTTTTCAGTTTGTCCTCACTACTCTGGGAGGCCCTGGTGATGCTGATTGCTTGATTTTCTCCATCACAAGCTCAGTCAGTCCTGAAATCACCTGAGTGCAGTCTTAAAGTAATGATGTAAACAGAGTCATCACCAAGGGGTTTGGAGGCACTGGGCATCTAAGATGCATAGTCAAATCATACCCATGACATCCTGTTTTTCTTTCTATTTCAGTTCATTACCATTTGCCCTTTATCTTCTTCCCCAGCAACCCCCAATACACACCAAAACAGAAACATCAAAACCTTCCTACTGTACACAGTGTGCAGCCAGGTTTAAAGACATATTGCAGTTATATTTGCTCATCATTTCATCCAGATCTTTCCATGCTCCCCGGAGCTCCTATTGCTGTGCAAAGGTGGCCGGAGAGAGAAGTCTTACTGTTTTTTCTTTGACATCCTTTACAAAACATTAAGAATTGGGGAGCTGCTTCTTACTGACTGGGATATTTTTTGTTTCATTTCAGCTCTATGATGGGCCTAATGTGCAATCCAACCTGATAGGCACTTTCTGTGGACAGTCTCTTCCACTGGCAGGGAACACTACAGGGACCAGCCTTCATGTGGTGTTCTATTCTGACGGACTGAACGCTGGAAGCGGGTTCCAGATGCTGTGGCATGTTAATGGTATGTTAACCAGGTTTCCTCTGGGAAGGAATGTTTTCTTCTTCTCTGTATGTGTAATGGTGTCCCAGTGAATGCCACCCTATGTCAGCTAGGTAGAATTAATCCATTACAGCTCTAAAAACATTGCATTTCCTCATAATTCCTCAAATACTTGCCCAGTGGATGTTTCTGCACATGCACACCTTTAAGATCATCTGATCAGAGACTGAGAGCTGTTGTGAAATATGCTGTCATCTGCAGAAGGAGGCACAGGGACAGGGGGCATCTGCAGAATTTCTGTACTGAACAGGAGATAAATGCTATTGTAGGGGAGTCGTAGGTGACTCGGGCTTTCTAATGGGAAACACTCAGTCCTCCATTTGCCCCATTCCTATAGACGTGTGTCTAGTTTTCTTTAGTGGTGCTTGTTTTGTTGGGTATTGTGTTCATTTCCAACTGCCCCCCACCCCCCTTCTCTGCATGAAATAACATTGGCCAGGATGTGCTTTGGGTGGTTTTTCTCTTGTTCTTGCATGTCACCAAGGCTGTCACAGGCCTCATTAAATAAGCGAGCATGCACGCCAATTATAAATAAATCTGTTAATGACTGTACAACTGCAAACTATGTTTGCAGTTTCTTCATAAGTGAGGCTTTGCAACTTTTTCACTCTGCTTATTTAACAGCAATATTGGACTGTAACAAGATTAAATGGTGTGCCATTGTACAACCCATCAAAGAGGATCCAACCTTGAAAATAATTAAATCGCCACAGTTGCCCTGCCTGTCTAATCAGTTCACACCATTCAGTTTTGACAGCATTGTAAAGCAGCTGAAATCGGCTGCGGAGGCCCCACCGTGGGTTGCTGAGGTGTATGGCATGCTATACATTGTTTGAATAGGAGCTCCTCTGCACTACCACAGACTGCTGGCGTTTGCAGGCTCCCAAAGGGCTCTCACCGACTAGACAGTGGTGTTTTGCATTCAGCAGAGGTCAAGGAGCATTTCTGGGCAAAGGAGGGACATATGTGGGAGGAGTGAGATGTGTGGCAGGAGCCAGCAGGGGAAGTGCCACAGCACAAAGGTACCTTCTTGTGCTTCGAGGTGATGTCATTCTGAGACTGCACAAAAGAAGAAAAAGTGGAGGCTTTTATGCACAGCCAGATGACATCAGCTCCATACAGTAGCCATGGTGCTGGGTTAACTTGCTTTTCTAAAGCTCTCAAAGCTTTCCAGAATCTGCCTGCATGGTAAGCGCTCTTGTGCTTTCCCTCCACACCCTCCCTCACTCCCCCAAGAATTTCCCGGACTCTCCAGCCCTCTCCCATCCCCTCCACACTCTTTTTTGCACTGACACATTAACTTCTGTGTCAGTCAGTGCTGCCCCTCTGTTAGTTCCTGGAAACTAAACTGCAGCCTAACGCTGCACAGGGCCGAAACTGGTAATGTGGGGCTGTGTCTGAGCAGCAGAGCAGGATCTGTGGATTCAGATAGGGCCAGTTCCTAGGGAATGTCATTGCTGGCTCAGAACATCACAGCTGCCACTCCTGACAGCCTGTAATATGAGCGCAAGTTCCTCCAGAGTTGCCCACAGTACTCTTCTTTTTGTTCATTGCAGGCACTTCCTTTTTTTCTCGACTGGTGTCATGCACAAATATGGGTATTCCTCTTAGCCTTGGTGGCTGGGCATATACTGTTGCCCGAGACTGAATAAAATTAGATGTGTTCCTGTGCTTGGGGTGCTATATTTGCTTCTCCCTTCTGAAAATCTTTCAAATACACACAAAAAAAAATCTCAGTGGAGAAAGTCCCTTAGTCTAGGGGAACTCACCAGGAGATGCAGCTTTGAGTTGGGTATTTCAGAGTGAAGCATTCAGGTCCCCTCTTCTCTGAGGGCAAATCCCTAAGAGAATCTAAACCTGGATCTGGTAACTTCTCACCTGACGAGAAAATAACAAGGCTATATATACTGCTGAGAGAAGAGCTTTTACTTGTGCTCAAGTGACAAATGTGTGGTCTAGAGTTCAAGCTGCTATGAACTATTTCTCAGGCTGTCCATGTGCTCCTTAACTGGCAGTTTTGAAGCATCTAAGAGATATATATCAAAGACATTCACATGCTTTGGCAATAAAAGAGAGCAGCACTTATATTTGCCACCATGTGCCTGATACAGTTCTTTCATACACTTTTTCCAGCAGCTTTGCTCATGGTTATGAGGTGATCACAAAAAGCCAAAAGCTTACCTCATTGATAACGGGTGTGAGGAGCCTCTGCTGCCACACACAACACAAATTTTAGGTGTTTTGATTTGAAACATTTGCATCTGATCTTTCCAGTTGCTGAGCAGCTACTTTTCAGTTGCTGAGTTGCTGACCTGGGTTGCTGAAGAAAACCCAGTTTTTAGGCTTTCCCAAAGACAGAATTAGTAACTGAACCTAGGAAAATGCCGTTATTTATGCTTAAAAGCATCCTATATAATTTTAACTTCGATGGAAAGCTGTAGTGTGAAGAATTCAATTTAAAAGTGGTTTTGGTTCCGAAATAACACTGTTCATCTAAGGGGCTTTCATTGATGAGGCTGGATTTAGAATTGACTTGGCTAAATAACTAATGTTTTCTTCTGCGGCCAAGGCTTCAGGAGGCTTATTCACCAGAGGAAGGCTTGAATCTTCAAGGTGCTCATTCCACTTCTGCTGTTTATTAAGAAGCTTAATACAGGCAAATATATTTTGGGGCATATATTGGCCCTTTGAGAAAGAAAGAACAAACTCTTGGTAACAGTTTGGATGTTGCAAAGATGGCATGCCAATTGAATTGCTTCCCCCCCCCCCCCCCCAACAAAAAAAAGAAATCAGGAGGCCAAAAGGGCAAAGGTCTCTCAGTGCAAAATTACACCAGTGACAACTGTCACTATGTGAGAAGACACATATTTCCTAGACCCGTCACTTACCTTATTAAGCAATGTGCATGTAGGAGCTGACTGCTTTATATATACATCTGAATTTCATTGGAAGCTCACTCATAAGGCTGCTTGATTGTCAACAGAGCTTATAAATTCAATTGGCTCTTCTCAGCATAGTCAAAATTTGCACCTGGTATTCTGTTTTCTGTGACACATTAATTCCCCCTTTAAAAAAAGAAGTAAAGCACACTGTTGAGAAAATAATTATGTAGCCCCAAAGTATTGTATTGCTCTTTCCCTTTCTTCATCATCTTCCTTAGGATTTCCCTAAGAAACCATGAGTGATGGACACAATGTGGAGAAAGCCCACTTGGTTCATGAGAAGAGAAATTTTCATTACTCTGAGTCTGTATTTTCAGAAGATGAAAACTATTAAAAGGCATACAATAGCTAAAGACTAGCTATTAAAAGGCATACAATAGCTAAAGAGTTCTTCAGTATATGTGTTGGGTAAAAGGTGAAACCGTTTGTTAGTTCTTCAGGGAAGCATAACAGAAACAGAGAATAGATTAAAATGCAGAAGCCATTCAATGCAGACATTTGCCAGGCATCCATTAGGATTGCTGGAGAGAATATTGCATTGCAGGTCAATGAGGGAGCTGGGGGCCAGATTTCCTAAGCCTGAATCATAGCTCTGTTGTTGATTTCTTCTGCAGCCTTTGACAAATTGCCATTTGTTCAGTTTTATAAAATTACTATTCTATTTCAGTGTCTTTCTGTCACATTTAGTCTAAAGATGCTCAGGGTCTGATCTTTTGAAGTCCCGAGCAGTTGTTTGAGTTGAAGGTGCTACCATGTTCAGAGCTGGCTTTTTGTATTGCAGTCTGGCTCTTAAAAATGTAGACGTGTTCTTTAGGAGAGTTAAGGATGAATTCATTTGTGTTTCTTCAGCAAGCTGGAGCTCTCCCCACCCCCAAACTAATATATAAGAATAAGGGCCAAAATTTTCTTAAAATTCTTGTTGTTGAACAGTTCAATCAATGTCTGAGACCTAGAAAATGACTTTTTTTTTTGACACTGAACACTGGCAGCTGATGCGGGAACTGTGACCGTTCTGTATCTTGGAGGATTCAGCTCCTGTTTAAATGCCTAAATTTGCCTTTATGTCTCTGGGTCCCAGTAGTCTATCTTTATTTATTATCCACCTCACTGATTTCAGATTGGAACATGTTGAAGAAAATACCAGAATTCAGGAGACTGATAAAACAATAAGAATCAAAGGTACAGAAGTGATAAACGTATCAGAAAGAAGAAGGGGGAAAAAAAACAGTTTATCACTTGAATTTTTACTCTCTTGCATAAACCCTCATCACAGAAATTATCCCGCTTGCCCCATTGGATAATATTCTATGAACCGAACATACTCAAGAGAGCAAAAGATTTCAGAATCAAATCCAAGTTATACTTCATGCAAGTATTAGTGTAGTACCAGCAAATGTTCATACTACATGCTCCTTGCAGCTAGAGTCAGTTAATGTTTACTGAAATATTTCACCATGAGCACAACAAATGGAACAACGCTGAATCCTTTCATTTCCCTAACTCTGATTTTACAGGAACGGTGCCAGTTCACTTTAAACTTTATGGAAGGGATTTTTCTAGCATGTGGCTAAAACATACCCATGAATAAAACTGAAAACCTTGCAAATAGAGGTTTCCACAGATTACTAGCTCTCTATTCAGCTATAATTATTTATGAGAATAGGGATTCTTCTTTGGTTAATGAAAACCATCTGCTAACCAGACAGACAATAATACAGAAAGACATCTATAAATCATCCCTTGCACAATCTTCAATGGCTACTTAGTTTTTAGCCAGAGAAAAGCAAAGACACCAAATATATGTTTTCTGAGTTTCTATTTGTTGCCTGATTTCCTAGCAACTAACACCAGGTTAGGTAGTTGTTTTAAGCATTTTTCAAGGGAATTCCAGGACCTTTACACTACTGAAAGTGTATCTCCCCTCCCTTTTTTTTTCTTGGTTTAACTGCAGGGCTGAAGTTTCCAAAATGTCTGCAAGGAGGTCTGAGTAAACTGAACATATGCTGTACGCAGTTCAGCTGCAAGAAACTTTTCCACAGTGCAGCTGTCTGTATATCTGTCCACATACAACAAGATTATATATTTCTGTGCTGAGAAAAACTTTTAAAGATGTTTCACTAGGAACAGAATGGTTTCAGATTATTCGCTATTCTTTCAGTGAGAGCTGAAGTCATGTAGCAATTTATAGGTTCTACTTCCACATTTTTATTTACCCCTAAAAGACCAAGTCTTTTTTTTTACTTTGTTGCCATACAGCACGAATTCCATTTATTTGAATAGAAGCAAACTCTAATCTTTTGCAGACAAATGTAAACATTGGGAGAAGGTTTGTATTCATTTAATGGTGATGCCAGAGATGGGCGAATTTTAATTAGCTGAGATGATTACATCATCATTTAAGCTTTTCCTATTTCAATATCTTAATAAAGTAGGCGGGCTACTTTTGTATGGAAATTACATTACAGGTTAAATCAAAGCATATTTCTTAGCTTGCTCAAAAAATAGGAAAAGGATACGGTATACAGAAACGCGTGCTTCAAAAAAACAGCCCTAGCATTTCTCCTGAAGTTTTCCTTTTAAATGCAAAATCCATACATATATTCACATATATACATATATGTATATAAATAAATATGCATCTGCATCTAAATCTACATCTTCAGCCTGAACACCATTCATATGAATGTAATTTGTTTGATATCTTTTCTGATTATTTTAAGTATCTGCCAAGGCAGATTTCAAAGCCTAGTATAAGCATCTTAAGGCAGGGAGTCTGTCTTCATAGGTAACACAAATAATAGGAAAAATACCTGCGGTTTAGTTTTCCTTGATAGCCTGTATCTGTGATCCAATCAAAGAAAGCAATAAAGACACAAGAATTTTGTGGCTAATGGAAATGGGGAATACACTGAATAAATCAGGGATCAAATTCTAAATTCACCTTTTAAAATACTCAAGAGAAAAAATTTGTGAATAGTAAGGACCCATAATGTTCCAGAAACCAAAATATAAGCTCCAAAGTCAGTGAATCAGAGTTTGCTTCTCATTTTGAAGCAATATTCCTGGACAACTCTTTAAAATAAACAAATCTAAGGCTGGGCAAATCTTTCACATACAACGTTTGTAAGCATTTCAAAAAGTTTTTCTATCATTTGAGTTTGCCTCATTTTAGTGTTCCATAGATGCAGCAAGTGAGTTTAAAGGCAGGAATATTTGTTTAAATCTCTTATTACAGTATTTCTGTAAATATTTTGTTAAAATCATCTAGCAACTGTATTTTCAAAAAAAGCACAACAGAACTGATTCTTACTTCATCCATATAAGAGCAGAAACATAATATATAGACTTTTTGCAAGTTGGCCAGAGAGTTCAGAGATTATGTTTCTGCTCTGATATGGAGATTTCGGCTTGCGTATGCAGGGCAGTCAAAATACTTCTGGTGTGAAGTTCACATATTTGCAAAGATCAGTGAGTCCTTTTTTCAGCTATTAGTCAGTGAATACTTAGTCATAAACTCAAACAATTTCCAATCTGTTTGTAAACAATTAATAAATGATTGGCAACATGAGTTCAGCACATTCATTATAAGAAATGAATCACAGAGATCTGAACTTTACCTCCATTTTACTGGAGCACTTAAGAAGGATCACTTCTCTTAACAAAAAGCCGTTTCTGGGAACATTTGCAGTTGGAAGAAAAGAAATGGCACATTAACAACAGTTTGACGTTCTTGTTCATGTGCTTCACACACCTCATCCAGAGAATATCGAGGGAGCTCCGAGAAAATATAAACGGCTCTGGAGAGGGAGCGGGACTAATCGGCATGCTACCTGCAAGGGTTGCAGAGAGAGAAAGGTCTGTGCCTCAAAGCACCGCACGCAAGCTTTCCACTCATCTCAGCCATTTCATGTTTAAATAAAAACCATGTCTCTGTGGCTGTCAGGAAACTCTTGGTAGGAGAAGCTGAGTCATAACTGCCTGTTTAGTTTTAAAATGTTCCCAGCTTTCTTCAGGCTGAGATAAATAGCAATTGGCTTTGTTCTCCCCAGCTGAAACTCCTCTGTCTCCCTGTTCCCACCCCCTCAGCAGCCGAGCCATCAAGTCTGTCTGTTGAGAAATCTTTTCTGTTTCCCAAGCTGGCCAGGCTTTCCCCTCCTGAAGTCTGTCCTCAGCGGCTGTGTCATGCCCACTGCTGAGGGAAAGGAAAGAGAGTAACTCTCCCTGCAAATTCAGCTGTAAGTCTCCCCCCTCTCCCCCCCGACACCTTTTTTTCCCCCCAGTTGTAAAAACCCAACAACGTGGGGGTTTTTTTTGAGGAAAATTAGGCTATCTTCTGATGGCATTGGAGAAAAAAAAAAAAGGGGGTGGTGGGTTACACTGAAGCTATCTTCCTCTCTGTCTCTCTGCTCTAATGTTCACAGAGATCAAAGTTTCAGGGGCTTAACATCTACCCACCAGTGCCGGCAGGCCCCGGAGCAACTAAGTGCACTACCCTTTTCTGTGTCTCCAGAGGGACTGAAGGCAGGATTGATTTCAAATACACTTGAAAGCATCTTTTACTCCTTGATTGAGACATCCAGTAACTCTACAATGTAGCTTTGTGGCTGCAGGGCAAACCACCTCAGGGTCATGGAGCATCTTGTGCAGCAGTGGGGGGAAAAGGGAGAAGGAAGCCCTTGCCAATTCACCTGTGAGGTCAGCCTCAGCTATGTAAAAGCTTCCTGGGGTTATAGCTAGCTATTGTACAATTGTGGGAATTCCTGTCTTTAAAAGGTGGTTTTCCAGTGAGTACTGAGTGAGGGACCAACAGAGATCTGTGTTACATTGCTGGCATGGCTGCAGTCTTCCTCACATCTGCATTTAGATGGCTTTTTTTTAGTTTAAAACAGCTGCTTATTGCTTTGCTCCCTTTCAGACCAGCTGCTCTTTCCTCTCTTAGATTTGTATGTTGCAGTCCTAGAAGTCCTAGAGCAAACTGTGGTAAAGCCAAACTCAAGTTTCAGTGAGGAGCTGAAAGACCCCATGGTAGAGATGATGGCAAATGCTTCTGGGGCTTAGCAGCCACCCTTCAATAACCACAAGTTTGTCACAGAAGCTGTTGAGGAAAGTATTTGCATTTAATTGAAGATCTTGATTTATAGCTTCCTGAAGAAAAAAGAAGTGTTAAGCAGAGCAATGGCCAAAGGTACCTTGTTCAAGTTGCAAATTATGCATAGACTTAATAGAGATTAGGGGAGTTTTACACATCTGTGTGGATTAGTTGAGTGGGTCAGAGGTGTAGTTTATTTCTTTTACGTTATAAAATATCTCCTATAACTAAAAGTTAGGGTTGTTGTGCCTTCCCACCCTGCTGTTACTTGCACCTGGGGACTGGGTCAGGGAGAGTGTCTTCCTGGGAACTCAACAAAAGGAGGCAAGCACAGCAGTTGACACATTTCCAGAAAGCAATGACAAAACTTCAGTCTCAGGTGTTCAGGTATTTTGTGCTGTGAAATCGGCGTCTGTGTTTGATCCATTGTTTTGCATATTTTTTTTTTAATCTAGGTCACAATATGCAAGAACTTAATCACCAAAGGGGCTGGGGAGTGAGGTTAGGACAATAATTTACTGAAAAGAAAATACATAACTTTTCAAACATGGCATGTCTTAGAATTGCACAGTTACAATTCAATAAAAAAGAACAGAAAGCCAGTTTATCCACTGTGACTTGGCAGCTTGTAATCACGCTCAGTGGGCTGAGGGAAATTGCATTGTCTTTGATTTTATGATTTCTAGAGCAGTGGGAAATGGTATTTTTACAACAATAGGAAGCCCTCCCCATGGTAAGTAACTTAGGTTGTGTATTAGTTGAGGTCAGTTACAGCTGAGGATGGATCTGATTCAGCTTTCTAGAACTGATCAAAGTTAGATGCCAATACAAAAAATGTCACTTTTTTTTGCTCTGTATCTCAGTTTCTTCAGCTGTCAAGGCAGATGCTGAGGTACAGGGAGAAACATGCCAAAACAGGAGGTGAAGTGCTTACTGCATGGGCAGTGTCAGCAGGTCCAGTCTGCCATTCCCGAGTTTCTCTTCCTTGCTAGACCTCAGTTCTCCGTGATACAGCAGACCCTCAAGTCTAGTATACGCATTTGTGCATGAATCGGGTGCTAATGCCTGTCCTCGTTGCAGAGCTGTTGGTGAGTTTTTCCAGACCCCCACACTGATGGGCTGCTTTGCTCTGTTGTCAGGTTGTGGAGGAGAACTCTCTGGTCCTTCTGGTTCATTTCAAAGCCCTGGCTACCCCAACAGATACCCAAGCAATAGGGAATGCATCTGGTACATTCACACAGCACCTGGTAGCAGCATTCAACTCACCATTCGGGAATTCGACATTGAATATCACCCGAACTGCAACTATGATGTTTTGGAGGTAAGAGCATTAGATCTACTCCTCAAAAATACACAAGTTTTCTGTCTGGAACAGATAATCCCAATAACTGCAAGACCAGAACAAACAATCCTACTGCAATTTCCTATTTCTGCTGTGCCTATAGTTATGTTCCAAGATGTTGTCACAGAAGCCACAATGCTCTTATTATTTTTTGGTTTTATGCCTTTAGTGTCTTTATACCTTAATCAATAATGATGCTAGGCACTGTAAACTTCCTAACAAGAGACAAAACTGCTTTGAAAAACTCAGTCTTAAAAATTCCACCTTTTACAAAGAACTAAGTGTAGGGTGCTGTGCCGTGGAGATAAAATTTCATGATGTAAAGGAAGATAATGGAGGCACAGTTGTTGGGTGTTTCAATGTTAATACATGGATGTCATTTGAATGTTTTTGTAATGAACCCAAAAGATCGATTAAGAGATCTTGTACCATTTCACTGGGGCCTTTCTTCTCTTCTTCTCCTGGGTAATGTGATGTGTGACCAGCATACAGCTATACAGCTTTCTGTCCAGCACCTACACATACTCACTGCTGCCTATTCTCACCTTTGTAGCTTTGATTTTTCCACCTTATGGTCCTTAGTGCACACTCATCAGCGATATTCCTGGAAGACCTAATCCACATCCCAAAGCAGGTCCTAAATCTACAGTTGCCAGACAGATGATTGCTCAGCATTTGTATGAGTAGAAGAGATGTCTAACAACTCCAGCTTTCTGGCTCTAAAACAGGCTTCCCTAGCTTAGCAATGAAATGGAAGTCTTGACGAAATGGACACTGTGCTTTGAGTATCCTATTGACTTTGGGACTTCTGTAGGATATGGGTGTAAGGAAGTTGTTCCATGAATTCTCCATCACTGGCATTGGCAAGTACGACTGTATGTCACATTGCTGACACCAGTGCCTGTGAGTAGGTGACCTGTCTTGGCTGGTTTGGGTATTGATGGAGTCTGTTGTATTGCAGTGGCATTGTTGTTTGTGCCTAAAATAACTAGACTGAAGCTAATCTGCCTGTAAGCTTCAGTTATGCCCCTGTTGCCTGGAGGAATCCATTAAAAAGCTATGAAATCGAAGTCTGTTGTGGTTGACCATATCTTGAAGAGTGCAAGGACAATGGGTACATCTGCAGGTGGTCACCCAGGAGCTATCACTATCCAGTAAGAGTATGGATGGCTGGCAACCATTAGCTTGACAACTTTTTGATTAGTGGGGGGAGGGTGGGGTGGCCTACAACCAATGAGTGGATTGCCAGATGCAAATGTCTTAAAGAAGTTGTTTAAAAGGATCCTACAGTTTGCTGCTCTGTATTCCTGAGCAAGGTATTCACCTTAGGTTTTGGGTTTTCTTTCCTTACCATTTCAAATGTAGTTGCTATGCTTTACTTCTTTCCAACCTTACCCATTTATCAGCACAGATGCCCACCTTGCTGTTTGAACTTCCCTGCCTTCCTGCTCTCAGAATTGATATGCCTCTGAGTTGCTTGTCTCCTGGCCGTGACTCATCCAGTTCCCAACACCTGTCTCTGATCTGCTGACAGATAACCTGATATAAAGCAACTTATTGGACAAAATTCATTCATGTCTTAGTGCAAGATCAAAGGTTCTGCCTGGCAGTGAACAGCTTTCCCTGCCAAACAGCAGGCATTTGGTGGAGTTTTATGTACGTTAACACATACACATTTTCTTTTATTATAAATTTACACATTCACAGCACGATTTATATACTCTGCACAGAACAAATGATGACTGAGATTTAGCTGGGAAAAAAAAGGAATGTGGTTAACTATTTTCAGGAGCTGCTCTATCTTCTGATCTTCTTTCCTGTAGTTGTCTCCGTATGTCCAGGTTGACAACCACATGCAGAAAAGTTTGAAAACGGTTAGAAAAAAAGAGGTTCCTGGTGTGCCTTTGATACACCGTGTTTTAGTGATCACTGAGATTCCAAGTTCCTTTCAGTCCCACGTTATCTTCCCAAGAGTATCTTATCTACCAATTCTTCGGGTTTTGAAGTCTGCTTTTTCTCATAGTTATTCTCCTGATTTCACTTCTTCCTTATCTCTGAATAGTGAGTTCTACTGCTTCCTGTTTTCTTTCAAGCCAAATAACTTTCCAGTTTTAATAGGAAGTCAAAATCAGTACTAAAGTAGCTCTGCATCCTGCTGTCCCTCCCTGTCCCATTAATTCTCTCTACTCTCTGAAATAAGAAGCTGTCTTGTAATAAAAATTCCCCAGTAATCACAAAACTTGTTCACCTGGATACATTTATTTTTTTTGCTTAGAACATCCTCACCCCTTCAACCTGGTAGAGAATTGTAAGGAAATTCTAAGAGGTTTTTCCCATCGCAGCACCTTTGCTAACTTTATTTTTATACCATACTTTCTTGAATATTTCTATCATCTTGCACATTTTTCTGAAGCATATTTCTTCTTATAAAATGCAGCAACTGTCTCCCTTCCCTTTCTTTTGACCACGCCTCCCAAACAAGCTGTCCCTTCCGTGTCAGTATCCCAGTACTGCCATATGTTTCACCAACACTGTGCAATAATAGTTACGTAAAAATTTTGTGTGTGAAATCTTCAAGTTGTTCCTGTGGCTTCTGCATGCTGAAGTGTTTGACACATTCTCCTTTAATCCTCCTCTTTGTTTCTTCTATGATACTGTTGCATTCCATCTTTTGCTCTTCCCCATCAGATTCCATTCCTTTTACAAACATCCAGAAGCAAAGTTTAAGTTATTCTTAAAGATGTTTTCCAGAAATGCTTCATGGAAATAGAAGCCATCTTTCTGGACACAATGAAAGAGTTAGTTACAAATATTTTTTTAAATGGCTTCTATAGAAAATACATAGATAGAGAAAAATGACCATGTCTGCTTTGTTAAATTATGACATCTTCTCTTTAACATGGACCAGATTTTTGTAAACTATATATATACTCTGCCATAGCAAGATGTAGCTCTGAGCTGAAAAGGAAGGAACCCAGTCAATCTATTGCACTTCCAAGTCTTTATTAGATGCTCTGGTCTTCTCATTTAAATATAAAGAAACATCAAGTATTACGATAATTCTTAATTCTCTGTCAAAGCCAGGCTGTCTCTTTGCTGGCAGTTATATCTGAACAGGGATCAGTTTTATTCCCAGAAAATCTGTGTCATGAGGGTGACCAACCACATAAAAACAGCTTTCTGTTGCTCATAACTCTGGAATGCTGACTGTTAACAATAAATGGAGCTAACGGGGCAGAAGCAAATGATAAGAACAGATTAAAACCATGGGCTTTATGGCAGTGTCCTGGATCCCCGCTATGCCATCCAACATCATTTTATCTCTGGATCAGGTGCTCTGGTCAGACTAAATGTTTTTATTTTTATTTTTATCTGTTTGCAGCTCAGATATCCTGTGACTCTTTGTGAACCACACCCTGGAATTTATTCTTTCCATTCATTCTCTTTTCCCTCTTCTTTTTTCATGTGGTAACTATTGGTTTTCCTCTGTGTAGCCAAAAGTGACATTTTATTGTTTTTTGTCATGGAAACACTCTTGACTTGTTTTTGTTCCAGCGCTTGTGAAAGCATCTGATTAATTGAACTGGCATAAAGGAGAAAAGAAAATACACTCCTAACTGTAAAGAGCATGCCTTTGACTGTGCTTTTTATTTCGAAACTGTGCAGAAGGCTGTTGCCATACAGTTAACAATGTAAAGGACACCCACAAACCTCAGTTTTCCATCAATATTTCTTCCCCATCCTTAATTCTCTTCCAACTGGTCAACTATAAATATTCAGCTTGGGCCAAGTTCATTTCTGAGGTAATACTACAGAAATCAGCAGGGTTTGTGTCAGAGCTGGGTTTGGTCCCCTTGCCCGTGGTGCACAGATGGCCCCAAGGAGCACCAGAGATGATGTGAGAGGCTGGTCCGTGATGCTTATTAAATGCATATTAGAAACTCCTGCTGTTTCCTCCGCCACATAGCTTCTCTGGGCTGGTTTAGATGATTAAGAGCATGTGTTCCTGCTAGATCTCATGCTGTGGCTCTGACTCAGGGAGTATACCACAAACACATTTTAAAATTCACATTTTGAACAGACTTCTGACAAATGCATCTGTCATTGGGCCTCACAAGCAGCCAAGCAGTGAGATTTTTCTGAAGACGCTGAGCTTCCAGTGGACAAACGTGCTTCTTCCCCAGACTGTGACTGCTTCATTACAGATTCTTAATCTGAGCTGTGATTTCATCCATTCTGATTTCTCTCAAATGCCTTAAGACAATCGTTTGGACAGAGGAACCATTATCCATTCAAGTCATGCAGCCTCCCTGCAGAATGCAAAAAAGTGCTGTCTCAGTCAAAATTAAAATGTTTAAGCTATTAAGCCTGTGTAATCAGCCACTAAAACTAAATACAGTCTTCTGAACATCTTATAGACTATGATGTTTACAAAAAAATTAATTCCTTGTTTCTTCTGGGGATGCAAACTTCAGCTTCTGAGGTCTCACATTACCCTGGAGTCACTGAATATTTTTTCCAATTAAAAAAAATTCTTTTCCTTATACCTCTAACAGCAGAGCAGTGTCAGGCACCATAAGCAACTAGTGAGCACACAATCAATCAAATTATGTAGTAATGCACTACACTTAGCCCTGGAGGTTGTGGGACTAGCTCAGCTGTTTGTAAGACTTGCTCAGATATTTAGCTTGGACAGAACCCAAACTCCTTCTGAGATTAAAAAGTATCTGGCAAAGCTTATTAAAATATTGAGTTTCCCCTCATCTAGAGGGGATCAGAGGCAAAAGGGCCATATAGAAGGCCGGTTCTTGTAGTCCTGCCACTTTCCAAAAGAGGTTAATGGATTGCTTTTTTTGACCTTTTTGATGTTTACCAGACTAATAAAACATTGGAGCAGACTTGAGATGCTACTGGTGGGAAAATCCTGATGGGATTTGTTGCCTTAGCTTCCTATTCTCTGGTCTTGTTGTTAGAACTCGCCATTCTCTAGTTCAGTTTTAGGATTTATACATAATATCCACTGATACAATGAGAATCTATATATTGCTAGTTTAGTTGCTGAAAGACTCTTTATTTGCACACTCTTTATTTGTTTTTCACATTTGACGTTACTATCAAGCTGACTTTTGCAGCCGCTCTCCTACCAGGGACATACCAATGGGAGGTGGGAGACCCTTAATATCAGGTGGCATTTCATTAGCATGCAAGAAGCCAAGAATGTTCAATCATTGAAGGCACTAGGCACCAATATCACATGTCTGGATTTGAAAATTGCACTGAGCATGTGTGTTTTCTTCAGCTTTGAGAAAGACTAAGGAAGGTGAGCCAGTTCCACCAGTTTCAGTTAGCTGAAACTAAAACCCCACATCCCTTTTGGAAAACAAGAAACAGGATTAACAAGGCTTCAGCACTGCCACCTAATTCACTTCAATTGGTTTAGAGAAACCTGATCTCATTCAAGATGCCCCTGCTCACTGCAGGGGGGTTGGACAAGGTGGTCTTTAAAGATCCCTTCCAACCTAAACTATTCTATGATTCTAAAAATGCATTATAAAGTACACAAAACTGCTGCTGAAGTTTAAGAGGGTAGTGGTTTTCTGGTTTATAACTGCCCAAGTCACACGCTTCCGAGTAGGAAATAATTACTCTTAAAAGTCAAAACCTGTCTTCTGTGGCAAATATGCATGATATACATCCTTGTTTCTGAAAAGTATTATTAAAATGTAGTTTACTTGACCAAAATACCATAGTTTGGATGTTGATTCTGCCATTGAAGTCAATAAAATTGCAATGTTTTTTGTTTTATCAGAGAGTGATGAAATCTAGCTCAAATTTAAAAATCGGTTTTAGCCGTGCCTTTAAACATAAAGGGTGTAAAAGACCAGCACAAATTCCTGCAATGATATACTGTTTGTTTGCATGAGCACACAAAAAAATCTGGGTTTACATCCCTACAGAAACAAGGTGCTAACCCTGGAGGGATGTGGGAAGAAGAATGTGGGAAAGTCCCCAAAGCAGAAAACTCTTATTTAATGCAAGGCTGTTTTGAAATCATCTAGAATTTCACACTTGCATTAGATGGTTCAGATACCAAGTAAACCTGCAGAGAAAATAACTTTATTAGCTACTTTACATTTCAAAATGTGGAATCACTTTCAATACTTACAGATTATTTTTTTTTCTCCTAGCTAAACAGTTCTCATGTATTCTATGTGGCAGACGGTCTCTTTGAAAAACTTTGACAGTGTTTCTTCTATTTCTAGGTCTATGGTGGCCCCGATTTCCTCTCTCCTAGGCTAGCCCAGCTGTGCGTTTCAAGATCAGCACAGAACCCACTGCGAGTCTCTACTACTGGCAATTCAGCCGTTGTCCGTTTCAAGACAGATGCAGCAGGGACAGGGAGAGGTTTTAATGCCTCCTGGCAGGAAAATCCAGGTGGTGAGTATACTGATAAATACCAGGAGAAATTCAGGAAGTCTGAGAATCGTGGATCAGTCATGCAAGCACTTGAAGTAGTCAAACAGCATGGGGCTGAAAACTGAAGGAGAATTTAGGTGTTACTGGATCTGGTAACACCAAGAGATGCTGAAAAACACACAGAGGAAAAAATTGTCTAACTAGCTAAAATCTAGGCCTATTTATGTGTTTTGTAACAGTCTACCTTGCTGGAGTTTCTTCTCTACATAATCAAGACATCTCTGTAATCAGAAAAGAACTTTTGCATGCTAGCAGTTCTCCCCACCCATTCACCCACACAGAGTCCTTTATTAGCTGAATGATGCTTTTGGTTTTAAACTGTAAAGTGAAAAATATCTGAGAACATGGCTTAACTTGGAGAACTCAGCGGACTCCAAAAATATTTGGAGTGATTAGTAAATACTTGAACTCTATAAGGTTCATCCATCCCCCATGTGATTATTTGTTCAAAGCCTTACTGGTAATCAGTAAAAGAAGAGACATGCTTAAAAGACCCAAACACGTGTCTACATGGGAGTTCTTATGAAAAGGCCAATTATCGGAAAATAATTGCAATGAAAAGTGAGGAGAGGCAGATTTTAGTTCTTGCATTTTTGCTTGATGAAGCGTACTGATTCATTAGTTTGTCAAGGTTTATACTTCTCCATTCTCACAAGTTTTATGAGAAAGGCACAAGGTTTTTTTTTAATAAAAGAAGCCTACAATGGTCCTTTGAATTAATCCCCTACTGAAATCTGGCAGGTTATTTTTTCTACTTAGGACCCCTGAAGCTTTCTCGTCCCTTTACAGCATCTTGCCTGTTGTACTCCAACACCCCTCTAGCCTCTAAAATAACCGCTCACCAGAATGCAATAACAGTACAGTTTTTATTCTTCCAGCAGGCTGCCTCCATCTACAGCATACAGCATTTCCAATGTGTTTCTTTCACCCTCCTCCATTCCTTTACAACATATAAAAGTCCATTTGTTTGTGTTAGTCCTGTTGAAAGCCCTGGCACTTCCCACACAGGAGCCATCATTCCAGGCTATTTAGATATTCATGAGCACTGGAGCTATTCTGGTCAGAAATACCTGAGGGTGGAGTCCCTAGGAAGCCCTCAACTGCATGGGTAGAGAAGTAGAAACTTGAGGCTTGCAATGTTGTGCTTCTCATGGGGGAAGTGGAGCTCCTGTCTGTCTTGATATTTTCAGAAATGCTTCTCTCACCCACGTGCTCAGCTAGGCCTAGTCTGCTTTCTCAGTATGCTGGGTCTCTGGCATTCATATGAATGGTATTTTTGATTGCTTTTACAATACCCGGGATACGGGAATACCAGCACTAATGCTTCAGCCTTTACAACATCTACTACCAGCCTGGGGCTAGAAAGAAACATTACTCGCAAGCATCATTGTTGTGTATTTACCAATAATGATAATGTTATGCTTTCCTGATAGTCATTTCCACTGATTTTTGTTGCAAACAGGACAATTCAACAGTTGGAGCACTCATCTTACAGAAGTTTAATGTAGGAAATATAAAGATAGAGGTATTCTTCCCTTAGTTTAAAAATAGAGAAGGAATCTCACTGAGCATTAAAGAGCTTCTGATTAAAACTGATTATGTCTTTTTTAGGCTGCGGTGGTATTTTCCAAGCTACCAGTGGGGAAATCCATTCTCCAAACTACCCTCAACCTTATAATAACAACACAGATTGTTCTTGGGTTATCCAAGTTGACTACAGCCACAGAGTCCTATTGAACTTCACAGACTTTGACATTGAAAATCACCATTCGTGTAACTATGACAATGTTGCAGTAAGTAATAATAGAAATTTCAAAAGTTTCCTTAATGGGTCTGGTGAAATGCTTGCAAAAGAGGAAGCTTACTGTGCAACCTACACGCAGCTGGTTTCAGACTGGTATTGCATAGTCATATTTATTCACTGATGAGCTAAGGCCTTAGTTCACAGCTAAACAGTTATGATCCAGTTCCCTTTGCTGCTCCAATGAAACAGGCTTCACAAGTGTATTTTTGTATTCTTCCAGATTCCCATTTATATCTGGAGGGATCTTTGCTTGAAAGCAGTGCATGCTGCATCCTGGCACCACGCTTTTCCTTTTGGTGGTGTGAGTTCTAGTTATACTGCAGTAATTACTGTATACATAGATGTCTGTTATTATGACACCCTTTACCATTTATAGTGCAGTTTACCACAGCTTGCTGCAAGCCATAGGATGGACTGCCCACATATATAATAGATTTGCCCACACTCTGTTACAAACTCAGGAGAGTGGGAGGTCTACTTCCAGAAGGAATTCTGACGGGCTGGTTTTCTTTATGTATGCATTGTGTATTCAGGTGCTCCTCAGCTGTCCATTTAATTGGTTCATTAGAGCTGCTGCTCTCTTAAAAGTTTCACACTGCTGTTTGTTTGTGAACTTTTGTTGATGTCACAGAAATTCAAGTGGCTGCTCCATCAGTGCACGACAACGAAGAACTCTCCACGGCTCCACTTGGCCTTTTGGGAGCAGGGACATGAAATCCTGACCTTTGATGTCAGATTGCACTTAGTACAACGGCATGTGTGACCAGTACCAGTCGGCTAAAGCACCGTGGCTGTAGCCCAAAATCCAGCTTTTCTCTCCTTGATAAACTGTCATTCAGAGAGGACTCAATTTGGCAGGAACGGAGACTCTTTTGAAAACAGCATCAGTTTTAACAGAATTGCCTCGTAAAGCTTTTTTGTACTGAACCAGAAAAGAAAAATGTGTCCACCTTTTGCTGAGCAGAACTGAAGATTTCATTTAGCCACAAAGCATCTTTGTACAGTGACTGTTCATTATTTTTGGTTCTGAAGCATAGGGAAAAATGGTTACGTCTTTTTTAAACTACATCAGGGGAATCACTGAGAGGGAAAATCTATTAGAAAAATTTCCAAGTCTTCTGTGATATCACACAGGGCTAGAAAATCAGATTGCCTGACAGAAAAAAGGGCCATCTGAAAAGGCAGTACTAGTAAAAATGCCAAAAGAAACTCACAAATTAAATTCTGAAAAGAACTGGTATACAAGTTTCTCTTTTAAACCTGGTGCCGATGTATGTATGTACATATCTAAAGACTTTGTATATTACTCAGCTCCATAAGCTCCTTGCAGTTACAGGCACAACTCCTGTTACCTTTATAGGCCAGATACAGGCACTGGGTTTTTAATCACTGAAAGGCAGTCCTTCAGCTGGCAGAGGAGATGGCTGTGGCAGAGCTCTTTGCATGAGCAGCGTTTGCAGACCAGTGCAGTGCAGTGCAGTGCAGTGTCACTCCTTTTCCTCTATTGCCATATGAGTATCTGTTGTTTGCTTCTGGTTTTTGGTTTTTTGGGTGTGGTGGAGGAGGAAGTTGCCCATCAGCTCCAGCTGTGCAAACACAACCGAAGCAGCAATGTCAGCAGGGAGGGAGATTTAAATTTAATGCAGGCATCAGTCACTGCTTACCAAGTGGAGGGTGCTTTGAAAATGGAGGGTGCTTTGAAAATGGAGGAGGGAGAATGCTGATTTGAAGCCAAGAGATAACAAAGAGCTCTGGTCTATGAGGTAGAGAAAAGCCAATGTAGGGAGACCAGCAGAGCAAGAAAGGAGTGGATGGGGTTTCTTTCTCTACCTGGTATGCCAATAAGCAGAAAATCACTTGTTACCAACACCTGGATGTGATTTGTGTTCATCTCATTCCAAGGCTTGCTATATGCTTCACATGGTAATAGAACAGAGTGAGGGGACAGAGAGTGCGTGGAAATACATGAGTATATGTCTGACTGTGAAAGGTTTAGGAATTGCATTCCAAAAGCTGTGTAAAATGGAAAATATGGGCAGTTAAGGAAGCTGGTGGGTTGTTTTTCTCTCTCTAATATAGGAACAACTACTGTGTATGAGTAACACAGTGGTTCCACCCTTTTCTATTTCTTAAGTTTTTACTTATCTTTATGGATTTTATTTTCTCTGTGAGTTCTCTTGGGGCTCCCCTCCACCCTTGAGTGTACCAGTGGCCTTTTCCTTCATCATTCCTCTTCTAGAACCAGTCACTTTTCCCTGCGTTATGACTAGTGATTTTATTTAACATTTCTACTGTAAATTCCTTTCTACGGGGAACACATGAAAACGTATTTTTTCCCTGTAATGTTTGCCATTGCAGATTTGTTATGTGAGCAAAATGGAGGGAGGGAGGGAGGAAAAACACTATTTTCTGCTGTTTCTTGGCTATGCTGCAACTCCAAAAAGCCCAGTGTGGTTTTCAATTCTACTCAATGATTTCACATGTGAATCTGAGCACCAATCTGCGTTCAGCCAAATGAATTCTAAGCCGGTAACGGTAGCTCATGGTGTAACTGCTCTGAGCTCCCTCTAGAGTCAATGGATGGAACCCGCAGAGAGCAGTCCAGGCCACCAAAAAGCATTCTTAATTCACTTAGCTGCCTAAATTTATTTGGTTCCTCAGTTTATATGCCTCAGTTCTGTAACTTACCTGTTCTCAGAACAGATGAACGTTTCATCTGCTAAATGAGGATGTACGTAGCCTTTACTTTCTCTGATCTCAAATATAGCTTGGTTATATTCTGTAGAAAGCATAAGAACTTTGAGAAGACTTTTTGCTGTCACTGTCACCATCCATAAGGAATATATTTTTAATTTTTCTTTGTGTATTAGCCCATTTCTACCTGGAGAGTGTGTCTTACAACAAACAAATTTGTTTCTTTGAAGGAAAATAGAGGGAAAGAAACAGTGAATGCACTAATTCCTGTATTTTTTGCCCATGTGTTTAACCAGAATTGCATCTGACACTACACCAGGAGTACAGGTTAGCCAGAGTTTCAAGTATCTGAAGATTTGAGGAGGATGTGGCTTGTAGCACAAGGCACTGAAAAGTGAAAGGGGAAATATTTTTTTCTTTTCAGTGGCTTTGATTAAGTAAATGTTATTTTTCTTTCCTGTTTCAGTATAACAAGAAGTACACAGGAATGTAGAAATGTAAGCCTCTGGGAGCTAGAGAGGAGGTATGACTTCATTTATTCCAGGTGCTGGCAGAGAGGATCTTCCAAGAGAGGACAGCTAGAAATATGTGGAGTTTCTATGGATCAGAAGACAAAGATTATCTTCTTTTTGTCATGTGCTTTTGCAAAATGCAGGACACATTTGAACAAGAAGGCAGTGAGTCACACAGTTCTGTTCATTGTGGAAAGGGAAGAGAAGAGCAACTTGCTGCTATGCACAGTGCAAATGAAAACTTGACTTTTAAGTAAGCACATGCATCATTTTCCTTTACTCATGCAGCCACAGAAATGCATTTCTCAGATGTTTTCAAAATATCTTTCAGAAGCTTCAGAGAGACACAACTGTTTCCTGAACTAGTGTGTGACTATTGTGGTTTCTGATCTAGATTCAAGACTTAAATCCTCTGTATAAAATAGTTTAAGTTAATAAATAGCAGGTGAGCAAAAATGATGCAGCCATACGATATCCATGTGTTACTGCTCCTGCTTAAACTGCAACTGCCGTAACCCTTAAGAATTGCTGCTATATATCACTAATGCTTATGCTGAACTGTTGCTTGAATCAGATTTTTAGCAAGTGTAAAGGCTAGGAATCATTTCTGGGTTTCTGAAAGAGGAGGCAGTACTATTCTTCAAGCAAGCTGGCCAGAAACAGCAAATACACTTGATTTAGAAAACGTTCCTCTGACTTCATGCTCTTCTCCCAGTATTACCACAGAAAGACTTCTTTATTCCAGAAAGCTCTGGGAATGAAAAGCCTACTTAATCTCTCATGTTACTCATCCTTAATATCTTCCTGAGTAAGAAAGCTCAACTACTAGAGTCTCACAACAGTCCATGTGTCAATGGTCATATCCTCAGCTGTGCAGAGTGGCACAGATCCATCAAAACCAGCAGTATACATGAACTGTAGTCAGGCCCTCTCTCTACACTCTGTCAATGCAATGCTTATTCTCAGTTCTAACCTTTAGACAAAATCTTCTCACTGCTGTCTAGGGAAAGACAGTACCGTAATTCCTAAGGGTTATTTTGTTAGTCATTACTTTTTTTCACATTCCGTGGTTTGTGGTTTTTAACTTCAGGCGGTCTGATTTATATACAGAATGTATGTGCAGAGGAAGAATAAACACTGCACACTATGTATTAAAGGGCTGATTGTGGCAGGATGCCAAGAGAGAAGAAAAGGTTGAATGGATGGATATTTTGGGTCTCTTTACAGGTACTCATTTTTACAGACATTGCAGTACACTTAATATTCTGTCACAAGGTCCCACACAGCTAGCTAGTGTTATAGGCCCAAGGACAAATGTTTGATTCATGAATACAGCATTGGCTATGTAGGGTATGTCAGTGGATTAAGCAGGATTTTTGTCCTTTGTTTTTCAGCTCCGAGGTCTATTAGAGACGGGTCATCTTTTTCTCAGCTACTCTTTTTATATATGTTTTCACTAATGTGCTCATAGGCCTTTGAATACTGGAGGCAGAAACATTGCATTGTGCTACACAATCTAGTTAGAAATTTTTACTTCATTGGTGCGGCATTGCACAGACTGGCTGGAATTTGAGGCATTTTGAAGCAAAAGAAGACAATCTTAAACAGAAGTACATTTCTAACCCAATGGCGTTATTTTGCTCAAAGTGGGCTTTTATATAGCTTTTAACATTCTAGCACCTGAATATCTTCTAGTCCTCCTGTCCATATTTTTCTCCATTTTGCTATAGGAAGCTGAGTCACAGGTTGTATTAAGTGACGTGCCTATGGTAATGCAAGATGCTAATGCCGAAACAGGAACTGAATTCAACTCTTGTTGCTGCCCAGTAGCCCAAAGGCTCTTCCTCTGTGGGTCATGCAACTGTGCTCATCACTTCTGAAACCAGGCACAGGGGCCCTGAGACTGGCCCATGGCTCCAAACACAGCAGCAACAAATCACATCTGCAGGAGCGCTAGGAAAGATTAGTGGGACACTGAGACTGTGGCCATTTTCCCCTCTCTGTAGTTTCTCTTGTTATAATTTTTATGATGTCGCTTAAGCTAGAAACTCATTGGTTTTAACTTCACTGTCCATATCTCTGATTGTGAAACAGAGAGGAAGGAAGCAAAATTATCAGCTGTAGGAGAAAAAAGAGAAGGAAGGCATTTGTGGTAAAATTAAAAGTGAAGTTTTGTAAAACCGTCTTTGCTTTCTTCCTCCCTTTTTTTTATTCTTCTTTACCCTCCACTTAAATAACGCTTCATGTATATGTGTGTAATTCAGCACTCTAAAGCTATTATAAAGCATATATATGCACTCTGATCCTTGATGCTGGGTACACGTATCTAAAAACCATAATCTTAGTGTCTTCTCTTCTTGTACACAGTCATAACTCCCAGTGGTACACTAGTTACATGTCTAAAGACAATTTAGAAGTCTTTACTGAGGCAAGATGTGGGGTTTAACTGAATGAAAACTACAGGGGAACTTATGTTAGCTTTTGACAGAAAACAGTAAATGCATGGGGCTATCTGGATTGTTAAAGGAGAATTGCTTCCATACCAGATACACACAGCGGAAGATGGTTACTTGCATTTTTGTTATAAAGGCTACAGTAGCTTCAACCTGAAATACTTGCATTTTTTTGAAATGGCTACAGAATTAAGATAGGCAATGTCTGGTTTGTTTGCAGTGCGCATACCAGGGATGTATGAAGATCAAAATGTATGAAACATAAGAGAGGGAATGAAATAAAATTCTTCTCAATGCTCCTATTGAAACCAAATACTTCATTTGATCTTGTCATAACAGGTATTTGACGGTCCTAGTAATGAAGCACTACTTCTTAGAAAACTCTGTGGGACACAGCATCCTCCTCCTATCACATCCTCCACGAATCTGATGTACATCCGACTGCGCTCTGATACAACCATCCAGCACAGGGGCTTCAGTGCTCGCTTTACTGAAGGTAATTTGTCATTTACATTAATGTATAATTATCTAATCACCTGTTTGTTTGTATTAGACACAATCTTTTAGCACAGTTGATAACGGGAAGTGTTTCTACACATGCAGCATACCAGTGTGTATCTTTTAACAGGAATATTTTTTCCAATTTATATAGTAAAGAATTTAAAATCTAATGATCATCTTAGATTCTTTGGGTTAAAAGATGTACTTTTTATAGCAAGGCATCTAGCACACATCAGCTGCCTCTTATTCCTCCTCCCTAGAGGGTTAGCTACCCATAACTGCCCTGAGAAAAATGTGCAACTGGCAGTTTCCACAGACCTAGTGACAAAATAACATTTTATATGTCTATCCATGCGCATGAATCTGAAAAGCTATAAAAGAATTCTGTGTGGTGCTGTTGATGGAGTTCATGGATTCAGGCCTGCAAACCCTGCCAAACATCAACTCTCCAATTTGTGGAGGACTAATTGGTATTTTACATGATTTCCTTTTTAATGAAAACTGACACTAACTCGGCAGATTTTTTCATGAAATTACATACTATTTGATGACTGGTGATTTTCTTTTTTTTTTTTTTCCATAATAACTTTGGAAATAGTTTTCCCCCCAAGATATAGCCATTTAGTTTTTGCAGAGAAAATTCCTTTCTCTCATTTTCTTCTTAGGATTCTTTTTACTATAAATTATTTCTTTTCCCAGCTTTTTTTTTTCTTTGAAAATATTGTGAAAAATTATACAGAAAAGGAGGAATTTACATCAGCAAAAATCTCAGGAACCCCAGTTATAACTCAGCACTGTTAGCCAAAGTTATGTGGTCAGCTGAGCTCTTGCATATGTGCAACATTTCACGCAATTGCAGTTTTGTTGACGCAGCTAACAAGAGGGTCATGCCAATGCAATGTGATGCCATCCTTGGGCATTGGAAGGTTCTGGAGAGTTTCTTATGATTTTTTTCCTTCCTTGTTGCCAACACAGGCAAATGATCAGAGAAATGGGTGTATGATTGCACTACTCTGAAACCAAGTTATTTTGGTTCTTCTGGGCTATGAGGAGCTGATAAAGATGAGATCTGCTCCCAAGTCACTCTGTCTTCTCTTAGATGGTCAGCCAGGTGCAGCATGGCTGGTAGATCCAGGTCAAGAAAGTACATCCGGTACTGGGAGCTAGTCCTTAAGTCTCTTTTTCTGCTAAATTACTGTTGTGAATTTTATCCTCATTTCACATTGATGAAGCGTGTTACATTTTATGCATTCTTTTTCACTACAGAACCTAAGATATCTGACTTGTATTTATAAATATCTATGCGTGTATGTGTGTGCATGTGTTTCATTCTAAAGCATGCGGAAGTTTCATAGAGTCAGATTCAGTTGGGGCAGCGATTTCCTCTCCTCTGTATCCTGCCAAATACCCAAACAATCAGAACTGCAGCTGGATTATTCAGGCTCAGGAACCATGTAAGTAAAAACATCTTTTATAGTTAGCTGGGATGACTAACATCCTCATCTTCTTTTCTGCAATAACAATACAAAATTCCTCCTTTATTTCTTTAGGAAGTCCTGCATCCTGGTAGTTGGAGAGTGTGGCTCTCCTAATCTGTCCTAAGTCAGATTTCACTGTAAAAGATTTAGTGCATAGTGAGGAAAAGTTTACAACTTTGTCTTCTTAACTGATTTACTGTTACCCAAGTGTTGCAATTATAAATGAGGTGTTGAATACTATGTGAAGTTGGATTGGTCCGTGAGAAAATCTAAGGGTTTGTATTTAATTAAAGCACTTGTATTTAGCTGACCTTATTTTGGTCTGGATTTTTCAGGCTAGAGTTGTGTTAGATCAAATCTATGCTTTCAACATAAAAACCCCCAAAACATTAATTAAATAAAGCAAAAAGGTACAGACGAATTTCAATTTCAAACGCAAATAATGAAAAAGTAAAGAAACTGGTCTTATGTGCATAGATACAGCCTTGGATGTTCCTGTCTAATTTTTGACAGATCTATGATTGATCATAAAACACCAAATATTTTCCATCAGATACTGGTATTACCTTTACATTCTATAAGATTCCTAAAAAATATTTACAATTGGGTAATAGTATCCTGGTAACATCGTTTAAAATAAATGTTTATTTTTAATAGCAACTACTGAGCTTCAGTTGTTCATCTGATATTTAGCCATTGTTAAAATCATAGAATGTTCTGGCCACATTTATAAGTTTATTTTACTAAGTTATAGAATGAAAATCAATTTGCCAAAGAAAACACCAAAAGAAAAATCCGTAGATAAGCAATACTTTTTTTTTAGCGTAGGTTCTTGTACAAATACATGAAAAGGACATCATCAAAGCCGTTCCTCACCTACACAACATTTATTTTTAAAGACAATCTTTTCCTGGATCCAGGTGGAAAACTCATACATAACTATTGTCTCCTGAATTACATCAGTATGAGAGACCAGAAAAATGCTGTATAAGAAGTAACCTGAGTATTTAATGACTTTCTCCACTTACCACCAGGATCACCCCATACCACAAGTTACCGATACACATGACTTCATTATGGCAGTCACACAGCATTAGAGGGCACAGCCATATGCAATAGATTTAGCCAATGGCAAACCACAGCAGAGTCCTGCTCGGCTTTTACTGAGAAGGCCAACAAGTCTCCTGCTCTTGCCACCCACTGTGTTTTTCCTTTTTGCTTTGTATCCTGAGGACCTGCATTGATAGCGGTAATTGATTGACCGGACAGGACACAAAAGAATGCCAAACACACAGACTATGCAGCTGAATGTCAGTCAGTGGCACCCTGCTGAATGCAGCGCCTGGGTCCATGTCTGTCATTTCAGCTTATTCTAGCTGATTAGTTGTAGCCCAGTGAGAAGCAAAATATTTGTGTCAAGTTCAGGCTTGTTCAATGTGGGGGAAAACTTAGTTATCATCTAAATCGTGAGACTTTCTGACCCGCTCAACCTGCACAGGAGCTCTAAGGCCAGGAGTAACTACTGTGACCAACTGGTGCTCAGGACCGCCTCTCTTCTTCCAGTTGTGACTTCACCTTTGTTCGTATTAGACAAGCAAGAGCAATATGAGAGTCAAAAATACCGAGTCAGAAATCCTCTTTTTCAGGAGGTAGCCTGCAGTCCAAGGGTGTGGAAAATCCAATCCCATACAAATATAACTGAGTGTAGTTAATGATCCTTTAAACCAGTCCAATTGATGTATGTGGAACATTATAAAACGATGAAAGAACCAGCTCTTTCTCAGTCTGGAGCAGGGCAGCATCAATTCACATTTTGTCCGGATCTATGGTATAGATCGCAAAGGGACAGAAGGTCATGAATGTTTTGTTTCTGAATGTGTGTGAATTTTCCATGTTGTATTTGCTGATATTTTCAGTATATAATGAAACTGTTCAGATATTGGGAAATTTAGATTCATGTGTATGTGTTAAATCCTATGCTTCTAATGTCAGTTGTACTTGAAAGTACTGAAATATGAAGAGACTTACCAGGACCTTTGCAGTAAGGATTAATGCACTTCCATCAAATTCACTCCACATACTAGGGAATAAACTAACTTTGTATGTTATGCTTTATGGGGACTGATTGATTTCAGGGGAGAAAAGAAAAGATGGTATATTTGTTTACATGTAATTATTTTTCTGTGAAATACCAAACTTTGTTTTAAGTTTTCACTCTTTGCTGTTGCCAGTCAACCATGTCACACTCTCGTTCACTGACGTTGATATAGAAAACAATAGACAAAACTGTACAACGGATTTTGTGGAGATTTTGGATGGGAATAACTACGAGGCTCCTCTTCGAGGTATTGTACCTTTCCTTTGTTTATTTCATATATAGAGCTACATCCAAGGTCAGCAGGAGAAGGTTTTGTGTGAGTGTTCTCCTGCTTCGTGGATTTTCTCAGGGAAAGGAAGCTCCTTGGCTCCTCTGGCCAGAGGAGGCCGGGGATGGAGGCTGAGTCTTCAGTGTGAATTGCCCGGTCCTCCCAGGCTCTGACTGTATTCCTACTAACCTGCAGTTTGGAATTGACTCTATCTGCCTTTTCCTTCCTCCTCAGCTGAACAATATTGGGAACCAAGCAATTCAGTTTAAACTGAATTCCCAGTTAGCTGTACAAAAACAAAGCATAACCTGCACTCATAAGCACAGTCCACACTAAACATAGGTGAAGAATGCTGCAGATTTCTGGGAGCAGAATAGGGATTTTCCTCAAGCCCTGGAAAGCCTGACTTTCTGCTTGTTCCTGAATTTTCTACAGCTTTCTCCCAACATGTCTGTCCAGAGCCATCACCTTCAAGTGGCAGGAGCAGCCTGGAGCAGCAAAATTCAGTGCTTATACTGCCAGGAAGCTGTGAGAGAGCCCTGGCCACAGGGTGGTCCTGGCTCCCCTCACATCCCCAGGGCTGCCTCAAATTAATTTCTGGGAAATCTGGAATATCTGTGCCTGATTATGCTCTCCCTTACTCTACTTTTGTATATGCTTCTTTGTCAGGAGTGGGGCTGCACTCAATTTAAATGGTTTGTAACTAAGAGCAGAATTCATTTTTTGGTATCCTACCCTTGGCTTTCACTTGGCAAGAGGACCAGGATACTAGCTGCTATCTTTCTTTTTGCTGTCAGATGCCTTTCTGCTAGATCATGATTCATATTTCTAATCCCCATGTTACAATCCATTACAGGAGAACTGGTCTGTTATTTGTCATGTTTTTTTCAGCAGAAACCAATTGAGTGAAATGGAAACTACTGTCAGATATATTTGATGGGATTTTTTTTTTTTTCCAATTAGGCTGTAATTCCTGGACAGAGTGAACACAAACAAGCTCAATGACAGAATAGCCAGTGACTAGGGTGTCTGAAGTGCAGGAGGTCCTTCCTCTGTTAAAAAAAATTGCCACCAGAGTTGAATTCTGTGCTAATGAAATGGAGTATTTCATTTTTATGTAGATTGAATTGACAATGGCAATTGTAAGCAACAAATGTTACTCCTGGTTGCTCTCAGGCATTAACCCCAAATGTTAAATTAGCCATAGTAATTACATGCTGAACAGTCCTTTTTTTTCTCTCTGGCTTGTTCTCTTTCAGGCCGTTACTGTGGCACTACTATACCACATCCTATCACTTCCTTTGGTAATGCCTTGGTGGTGAACTTCATCTCCAACAACAACATTACTGCCAGGGGCTTCCATGCCACCTATGCTGCATCATCATCATGTAAGTCCATATGACAGGTGTTGCTACCTTATACCTCTGACTTTTAAGAAGAACAACAGATACTGTACATCTTTGTCTCTCTGACATTCCCTCTTTTAAAATCTCCCATTACCCTTCTTCCTTTTGGCCAAGGTCTCAGCAAGAATATCAACAAGCTAAAGAACAAGGAGAAATGCTTTCTTGATTAGCAAATGCTCTGGCTCTGTCAAGATTTTTTTTTATGTCATCCTTCTTAAGCCTCTACTGTTTTCTTCTTGTTGCAGCCTGTGGGGGTACTTTCCACATGGACAGAGGAGCTTTCAACAGCCCTGGCTATCCCGACCAGTATCCGCTCAACACGGAGTGTGTCTGGACGATTCTGAGCTCCCCTGGCAACCGGCTCCAGCTGTCCTTCATGTAAATGCATTGCCAGGGGTTATTATTCAGCCCTTCAACAGATCCGAAGGAAGGATGCTCTGTGTTTATTAGGAAATGTAATTACCAGATGATAAAGCTGAAACATGTTTTTAGAGTAACTTGGAAATAGAACACAGCAGTGGTTCGTGGCAGCTTGCAATCAGTGTTCTCCTGTCTTGGTCATTGCTTATATTAAGGCATATACAACATTATGTAAATAGGTGGTTTATTGTTTGAGCAACATGGGATGCTGAAGAAGTCAGTTCTCACTTAAAAACAAGAAGAGGAAATTCAGCATTGCTCTGCCTTTTCTTTACAAAGGAAATTCCTACTATTTCCTCACTACCAGATTTATTGTAGTATTTATTATATAGCTGAGTAATATAAAAGGCCCAGATACTCCACTGATTGTAGGGTTAGAATTCATATTAAAGTCTTCAAAATTTCTCCAACAATTATAGCAGTGGAAGTACGATAGGGCCCAGGAGAGTATCTGAAGGAATTCTGTTCTCCCTTCAGCAAAGTACCTTTCCTTTGAAGACTTCTGACAGGACAGTCATGTGTGATCCACAGAACAATGTGGAGTCTTTTACCAGGGTCCTTAGGTTGTTCTTTACCCATGATGTGGATTTCTGAGCCTCTCTGTTTCCCGGCATCAAAATGTGGCTGCTGCCAAGAAAGAGAGCACTGACCCTTTGCAAAGCTTATCAAGAATCAGCAGGAAAATAAAAGTAATTCTGAAACCCGCATTTACAGTTAACTGGGACAAAAGGAAAATTTGCCCAGTAACATGCTGACTGCATAAGGTGTAATTTGTTAGGCATGTACTGATTCACTCAATAAACTCAATAAAAAGGACATTCTATTCCCCCTTTGCTCACTGAAGCAGAGAAAAAGTACTACAGCCTGAAAACATTTTCCAGAATATTTGCTACAAAATAATGAATAACAACTTTTCAGAACTGAAACAGAAATCTAGTGTGAAGCAGAAACTATCAGCAGAACATACATGCAGTTATATCAAGTGACACTGAGTAGATGTAAACTCTTTTTTTTTGAGTTACACATAGCTGAAAGGCAGCTGAAAATACTGGAAAGCATGGAGTAATTGTGTTAGAAAGCAGTATTTATTTTATTTTTTTTAATTTAATAGTAGGGGTTTATAAAGTTTTATTGGCATGAGGCATTCATTTTCTTCAGCTCAGTCTGAACAGAAATCTTGAAATTTGAGGGTTAGCTTTAAATTAGTCTGAAGTATGTCCAGATGAGTGGTTGGAACCATTTTGCAACATGTGTACACTGAACACACATGGCTATATTCAGGATTGAAAGGGTGGAGTTGTTACCAGAAAATGAGAATGCACAAATATTTAGGGCACTGGTTATAGGAAGCATTCTCTGGAATCTTTACTATATATTCATAGCCTTCTTCTGAAAAGTATATTGGATTGAATCAAAGCACTTAACTTAGAATAACATAGCAATTTTTAGAATATATGTAGCATTCAGCTTGGTGCAATAATTTAGAATTTGTAATTTGATTACTAAATCCCATTCCTTTCGTAAGGTAGAAGTTGGTTTGGAGGAGTTCATAACAATCCTTATTATTCTTTTGTGCACCCAGCTGTGTGAAACTCAGAGAGGCCAGAGAAGCAGCAATATTTTCTAATTCTGGAGAAACTACTAAGGGATTTCTGACCTCTGAGATGTTAACTACAAACGAATCTAGGCCTCTGGAAATTGTTTTCTTACCAGAGAGCGTACTGAAATAATACACATATGAAGGGGCTCCAAACTGATTTGTAAGGCTGAAAGTATCTCTGCACCCAATATAGGTGCACTCACTAAATAGTCTGAGCTTATATTAAAAATTGGGTTTATATATCAGGGGCTTTTTGTGTTTCATGGTTGTTGTTGAAGAACCAACCAATATTACAAGGGTTTGAGAATTCTTTAGAAATTATAACTTTGCAAACTGAAAGTCTGTCGTAAATTAAGGGGCCAGAAAGGAGAGCGCCCTGTATCAGTAGCACTGCCAGGTAATGAGCAATGACTTCTGGGTTCTGGAGGGTTTTGTTGCTGCCCTCTTCTTAACTGTTACAGTAGGATACCAGCTACAGAGGGAGGCAGGGCAAACTCTGAAGTATGTATCAGTCACATGCCTGCTAATGCTCTTCTACTGCTATTGAAACAGAGCGTTCCAGGTGGAACCTAGTAGCGGCTGCACCAAAGATTACCTGGAGATTCGTGAAGGGAATGAGACCGGCACACTGGCAGGACGATTCTGTGGGAACTCCTTGCCTTCAAATTATACATCTACTGTTGGACATATCCTGTGGGTCAAATTTGTCTCAGACATCTCAGGCACTGATGTTGGCTTCAGGGCCACATTCTCTCACTGTAAGTAAATTATATTTAATTGAAAACTGTTGTTCTTTCATAAGACTTCCAAAATGATTCAACAAAGTGAACGTTTGGTCCTGTAAGTCTATTAGACAATGCTGGTTAATGTCAGCAAGGCTGTGAATTCACTTAAAAAATATTTTGTAAAATATGTGCTGAATATAAAGGGATGTTCTAAAACATGTCAGAGCAGAACTTGTGTGTATGTAACATAATCAGAAGAATTAAATTCTGTCTTTTTTAATTGTCATAATAGAAAATATTTTTTCAAATTGATCATATTATCCTTCCAGAAGCAAAAAGCTTCATGGATTACAGAACATAAAAATGTTCTCTATTTCATGGACTGTTTTCTAACAGTTTATGGCCTGGTTTTCAGATTCTTCCTTCAGCAGTATTGGGCTGTGAAGATACAAATAAGAGCTATATACTAAAAACTTTTATGGCAACCCAAGTTTACCTGTTAGAGTTAAAAATATCTGACGGCATCTCTTTGCTACCTGAGAGTGAGCAATGGTATTTAATGTTTATTAGGCAATTGACAAATTAAGAAAAAAATATTTCTTTCCCAGCTTTCCATTTTGTTTGTTGAGTACAACAGTGTCCATCTTCCAGTTGGGACCTAGATGCCATCAACCAGGGAGCAGAATTAGAAGAAAAGGAATAGATGCCAGTTTGTAGATCCAAAATTGCAAGGGACCACTGCAAACATCAGTCTGACTTGCTGCATGAACAGACTGCTGAAGCTAAACATCCACAGCCATTCTGATTATGCAAGCTAAACTTCTAATAATGTTCCTTACTTTGAGAATGTTCCTTACTTTGAGACTTTTACTACTCATTTTCAAAAGGAAGTATCAATAGGTCAGAGCTCAGTGAAATCAAAACCATTTTTCACCAGAACACACAAAGGCATTTTAAATGAATCATTTTATTACTTAATGCTTCTTGGGAAGAAATTAACATGAAGTAGACAGAGTCAGGAGGGAATTTAGATGTCCCATCTTCCTGCCTCTCCTACATGTAGAGCCACATGGCTCAAATGGGTAATTTCCTTCAGATAAGGGAACACTGCATCCCTCACAACAAGAAAATAATTAGATGTGCATCCTAGGACTGTCCGAGACACAAATCTATGCCTCACAGCGCTGTCTAGTCCTAAGTAAATTAAGTCAGATGGGGTGAAATGAAAGCTATATTCCAGGCTGGGCCCCAATGCTTCTTTTAATGTATGTGAATTAGAGGCATTAGTTGTCTCTTTCTCATTTTTCAGTGTATGGAAATGACATTGTGGGAAACAGAGGACAAATAGCTTCACCACAGTGGCCCAGAAGTTACCCTCACAATTCCAATTACCAGTGGCGGATAAGCGTTAATGCTTCACAAGTCATCCATGGCCGTATCCTGCAGATGGATATCGAAAATCATCACAGATGCCATTATGACAAGCTCAAGGTGATTTCGTTGTGAGAAGTTATTTTATTTTCATTAACTTTGATAAAAATTATTAATAGAGAATCCTACAAGAGGAATGTAAAGAATTGCCAAGAATCTGCTGTGGCTTATTGTTTTTGCTATGTTGTCTTTTCAATAATTATTAGCTATAGGAAGGGTTACATACTCTTCGGCTCCCTAACAGATATTTCCAAGCTGTAAATTTGAAACTTATTGAAAATAAGTCCACAATGGTACAAACCTGAATTTTCAAATCCAAGAATTTCAGGTCAGATACCAGATTGAACTTTGCTCTGTGCTGGTTCAGTTGAGGACAACAGTGACAATAATGTCTCAGTGCATCTAAAAATAAGATTATTTTAAAATCCTACAAAGAACAATCCTTTACTTGTACCTTCTTTTCTCTCTGGATCGACAATTGCTGTTGGCAGTAGGAAGGTACCTCGTTCTTCCTGTTTGATTGTTTTTCTGTACCCTCCTGTAATACAGTCTAGCCTTTTTACCAGGCTAAAAAATACAGTATGTGTGGTGCTAAGCAAAACGGAGCAATAGAGGAAACAACTTCTTTCTGAACTTAGTTAGACATAACTACTTGGTTGAATACGGTAAATCTCTCCATCTGTTTTTTTTGTTGGTTGGTTGGTTGGGGTTTTTTTAGCCAGCTGATTCAATAACGGTCCTTTTCGTTCATCTTTGGGAAAAAGAAAGTTAATACTAGTTCAATATATTCAGTATATTCAATTCATTATTAATTTATTGATATCCAAATTCAATATTAGTTCAAAAAGGAAATATTTTTTTCTTCATATCATGTCAGATTTTAACAGCATCTTTTTTCTTCTCACTCAGCCTGCCTTTCTTTGTCCCTCTGAAAGCAAAATGAGTTTCTTAAATCCGTTTGACATTCAGTGGATGTGAATCAGCCTGACCTTTAACCTGACTCAAGGATCAGATCTTCAGTGCTATGTTAATGTTTATTTAATATTTCCTAGCTTTGTCTACTGGACATTTTATACTGGGGGGAAGTGGACAAGAACAAAAATAGGTTTGAAAGGTGGCAAAAGAGAAGCATCTTATAACCAGCTAAAATTTTGGCTTATAAATACATGAAATGAAAAAAAAATATTATTGCATATTAGATAGAATTTAAAATATCTGTTCCTCGGAGGGAAAAAGGAAAAAAAAAGAAAGAAAAACAGTGTCTTTTTCTCCTGCAGATCGTGTTGGGGTTTTCCTCAGCAAGGAACAAGGTTGTACCAGTGCACTTTTTTAACATGGGAGGCCAGTTCATGTCCCCAAAGAGCAGCCCTGTGATGGGGAATGAGCTGAATTTGGTGTCTTCCATTTAGATCCTTCTTCTGTGAAAGCATCACAATTAACTGTATAATGGAAAGGGAGATTATGTTCTGTTTTATTGTGAGAGAGGTTTCTCTCTAACTGGGATTTGCTGAAAGACCCCTCACTCATTTAAAGAGGGTAATTTTCTCCTTGGAAACTTGCTGAGTATGGGGCAGATGAAACTCTGCCTGTTTGAGGAATGACACTGTTCTCCTCCTCCCTGCAGGTTTATGATGGGCCCACCATTCATTCTCGTCCTATTGCAACATACTGCGGTGCAGACCCTGCTTCTTTTGCATCCTCTGGCAGTTCAATTACAATCCAGTTCCAGACAGATTCATCTGTGACTGGAAAAGGCTTTCTTTTGGAGTGGCATGCAGTGGATGCTTCTGCTGTTACACGCACCATTGCTCGAGGTAGGTTTTCAGTGGGTTGCACAATTAGAAGCGCTAGATTCAGGACATACTCAGCTTTACTTAAAAACCTCCAAACCAACTTCCCCACAAGAGAAAGCCATAGGTATTAACAGAGGGAAAGATTTCACTGGCATTTTAATTAAGCATTTTGATAGCTTTTTAAAGCAATTTCTAGGGACTCTCAGATATACTGTTTTACAGTGTTTTAAAAATGTGTTGATAGAAGGGTGTTTTTATTTTCATGAGAGCTAAACATTTTATACACTTTCATGAAAAAGTATCCCTCTTGAAACACCGTTGTTAAATCACTGGCCATTATCATAGGAAACCATTGACTATAATGCATCTCATATCCATAAATAAAAATAATATGCTCAGTATGATCATGTACCTCTACCAAATAGCTCCTGGAAGAAGAGGGAATATGCTTTTTGTACCATTGGTTTTCTCTGAGCTAGTTCAACAAGAGAAAGTTAAGACTGACTAGGACACAGTGCAATGTCTTCTCTCTAAATCTGAAGGCAGATTTCTGGGGAGAGAGGGACTAAGGATCTCTGGGGCTCTGCAGGATGGTGGCAGTATGTAATGGGTTTACGTGCTGGGAGAACATTGATATATCGTATCAATAGATATCCCAGCAAGGACTCCATCTGGGTCTAAACATATAGCTGAGGCGTTAGGAGTGGAGAAAGAAAAGTACTTTTTTTTCAAGATGGTCTAAATTGTTTATGTATTATTTGGTATGTATGCACTATTCCTTTCTGATATGCAACATGTATTTAAACTGTGTTAAATGCTCATAGGTCTTTTGCTAGATATTCCTCATGGTAAAATAGGTCCCATCATTGCTGCACCAGGTAGCACAAGAACATCCTTATAGCTCAGCATTTTCAAGTTGTGTATTCTCAGTTCAAACTGAAGCAATGCTTGAAGATTTGCATTCCTGTGGCTAAACATATCATAACTGTGCCCCCATTGTGCTTAATTATAGGTCTGTCATCTTAAATTATACGATGGGAGTGTTCAATTTAAAAAGAGGATGCTTTCATTTTTGTCTTCTTGTACGTGACAGGTGCGTGCGGAGGGACCGTAACAACTGAAGAAACACCTTCATTCCTCTTTTCACCGGGCTGGCCCATGAATTACAGAAATTTTGCTGACTGTGCGTGGCTTATCAGAGCTCCTGGATCCACTGTGGAGTTCAATATCCTGGCCATGGATATAGAATCTCACAGATCATGCAACTATGACAAACTTATTATCCGAGATGGTGAGAAGCCAATCTTGCCCTATCCTGACAGCATGCAATAGATACCCAAGGTCCCAGTGCCTGGAATTCCATGTCCATTTTGCTTAAGCAATCTAGATAGAAGTGGGAATTTATTCTAAATCAGTATTCTTCCTCTATGCTGAGGCATTCAGTTAGTTAAATAAAACCTGGCAATGTCTAGCAAAATATTCGGTGGTCTACAAAAATATTTCTCAATCTGTAAGGCGTTAAAGATCTTGAAAGGCACCTGCTTGCAAGTATGAGCCACAGCAACTAACAGGCAGATGTGAACGGATTTGGTTTTAACATTAATATGTCTTCTTTTGATCTCAGGAGACACTAGTCTTTCTCCAGTGCTGGCTACTCTGTGTGGACGAGAACCTCCTGGGCCAATAAAATCAACTGGAGAGGCTATGTTCATCCACTTCCTGTCAGATGCAAGTGTCACTGGAGCTGGGTTTAATGCCTCTTATCACAAAAGTAAGATTTGTTTCTCTTCCCGAGATAAATATCTGCCTTGCTGCTAAAAATGGGTTAAGGAAAGAAAAGACTCTGGCATTTTTAAAGCTGTCTGCAGTCTATCTAATTAATGACGCAGACCAATTATTCACATCTCATGAATACACATTAATAAATGTCTGACTCTGCAAAGGTAAAATTTGCTATTTTCCCAGTGATATAACACAACAAAGCATGATTCAACCAGACCAGTCACTTTTCAGAAGTATGAAAAATGTATGCCTAAGTTTATAACATCTCAGCTGAACGGTGAAAGAAAGCCCACCTAAGAGAGGGAAATAAATCACTCAAAGTGTAGACGCAGAACAGAGAGAGACAGATGCAGAAAGCTGTGTAAGTTGCAGCAGAAATGTCAGCAGTTTCCAGTGGCACTCCTCCCACATGAACCCAGGGATGATAACGGATTCCTGAATGGGCTGTGGCACCAAGGAAGGTGTTATGATGACAATGGGCAGTTTTTCTGACTGGCAACTTAAGTAGGTGCTAGTGGTTTGGTCCATGGCTAGAAGCAATGTGCTCAGACAGTGTAACAATATGCTTGTGCCACGGGTGGTCCTTGTCATAGCTGCCTGCTTACTTTGCTGTTAAGTCTGAGAACTGAGTCTCACTGTCAAGATGTTTGGTGTGTCATCTTGCAATCTACTAGCTTGTATTTGAGAGATCATTCATTGTGTGCATTGCTTTATGCCCCTCAACTCTTCATACACTTGCTTCAATATTTACTTTTCCCTGTCACATTTTCCTTGTAGGAGACAGGATTTTTCTGAATATGTGAACAGTTGATGCTAATTTATTTTTTTTTCCTTTGACTCCTTTTTCTCAGGTTGTGGAGGCTATTTGCACACAGACAGGGGTGTGATAACATCCCCCAACTACCCTCAGGACTATGCTCCTAATCTGAATTGTTCCTGGCGCGTAGTGGTGACCTCTGGATTTATCATTGCTGTCCATTTTGAACAGCCTTTCCAGGTTAAGAGTGAGGATACTTCCTGCAGCCTTGGAGATTATGTAGAGGTGAGGTTATTGGCTAGGTCACCAAATCCTCAAAGCTATTAAAGCTACTGAATCTTATAGATTTCAGTGTCAGTAAGGCAGCCCAGGTTGTCAGGGGGTAGAAATACCAAAGAGAAATACCAGAGACATTTCTCTCTCTTTCTGTCTTATTTATTGCTGTGCACTAATTAGTCACTAGGTTATTGTTTTTCCCCATGGCTAGAAGCATTAAGATGGTGTGTGCTCAAAGTTTACATTCCTGGGCTGTTTGCTTGAGTGACATTAGCAATTTCTCTTCTTCTAGCTGAAGAATGGGTTAGGTAATGCTGCCCCACCTTTGGTGTCCCAAAGAGGGAATGGACGGTTTTGTGGAAGCAGCCCCATCTCTACCATGTACACCACAGACAATCAGCTGTTTGTCCACTTCATTTCTGACAGCAGGAATGAGGGTCAAGGATTCAAACTGAAATATGAAGCTAAGAGTCTAGGTAAGTCTTGGAAACTTAAATTCTGCCACTGAATAGATATAACTTGGAGTTTGTCCTCTTAAAGGAGGTTCTTGTTATAAGTCCCAACCCTGATAAAATCAGATGTCTGCAAAAATGTCTTGTTTCCTTCTTCAGTGCATGACTTCTGATCCTACCTTCAAATTTCTCCTTTTTAAAGATAGCTGGCTCCAGGTCATGGAAACTGGAGATATTAAAGTAAAAAAAATCAACTTCTGGGGAACCCTTCAGCAGGGAAGTAGCATCTATAGTTAGGAAGATATGTTCAAAGTTCATACTGGGAAGCAAAAAACCCTGGAAACAAGAACATTATTTTGAACATATAGTACCCAGTGCAAGTGCTAAATGATGTTAGGAATGATTTAGGCTAGTGTGTCTAGAAAGGTGGTAACGTTTCTCAAAAGTTTTACTCACAGCTGAGAAAATAACATTCCCCAGAGCTAACATTTTTTGAAAGAATGAAAAAAATGGAGACTCAGGTCCCAGGGGTAAATCAGGGACTTGGCATTTGCAGTTATTCCACTGTATTCATGACATATGCCACTTGGGACACCAGGATACCTCCTGTTAAACAGTGTAACTAAACACAACTAAAGCAACCTGTCAATCTACTCAAATTTTTAAGTGCTTGTTTCTGCTTAGTTTTCCCTGCTGCCACAAAAAAAATCATTCTTAGCATTACTGTAGGGGATTCATGAAGGGTGAAGGTGAAGCTGTGCAACAGTATTTCTACCACTTCAATTTATAAAACTTGACTAAAACCCTGTGTTCAACCAGCATTGCTAGGACACAGTGGGGGTATTTGACAGAAAAGTTCTGGTCAAAATAAAGATATTTTTGTAGGATAAAGGACCTGAACAAATACTAACATTTGCTCTGACTGGCATTCCTCACACCTTCATTGTTGTCTCAAACAGACATTTCAATTTTGGAAACCAGAAATGGGGAACGATTCACAGAAGCATTGATGTGTCTGACTTGTAGGCTTTCTAGCTCTTGGGAACTAGGGTAGGAACAAGGCCAGAAATATGTTTCCTGCTTGGTTTAGAAGCAATCCAAGGAAGAACTAATAGCAGTTTAATTCAGAGCCCTGAACATGTGGAAATGAGGAGGGCTAGGTAAGTAGGAGCACAGGAACATAGGATTCTACTGCATTAAAATGTTTTCCCACAGTAAGCAGTACAATGCACTTGGTTTTGATGTAACTATATAACACCAAAAGGAAACTGTGTTGGAAAATAGTGATAACTCATATTTTTGATGCCTCATCCATTTCCTTAACATGTTTTTTCTTGGCGATCTTTTCTTTCCCAGCTTGTGGAGGGAATATTTATATCAATGATTTCAACCCCAGTGGATATACGTCTTCTCCTAACTATCCAAGCAATTATCCCCTGCATGCTGACTGTGTCTGGACCATAACTGCTCCTAATGGACACGCAGTAGAGCTGCAATTTGAAGATCAGTTTTACATTGAACCTTCACCAAAGTATACAGCCATATTATTTTGCGTGTGTTTCTTCAGAGACTCCATTCTGATTCTTCTTTCCCTGTTACTTTCTCTAATTCCTCCCAGAGCACACTTGCAGATTTTCAATCAAAAGTGGTTATGAGATTTTTTTAGAGAGATCACTAAAGCTATCGGGCCACTGGTGCACACTCCTAGGACTTTGCAGTGCATGACAGAAATGGATATAACAGATAAAGAGGAAGCATCCATGGTAGAAAGGTGCTTTCTGTAAAACCTGTGCCCTCTCGTCCTTTCATATTCAGATTTTCAGTCATTTTGACTCTCAGTTGCTTTTCAATCCAGTGGATTACCACCACAACAATTTGTCTTCCTCCTCCATTGCCTGTCTGCTGATTTGCAATGGGTCTGCATGTTTTGCACCCCCTGCCTGAAGCATAAAACAAAGCCCAGTTTCCAGCGGATGTAACTTCATTGATTTGGGCATGGATCACTATACAGTAAGGGTGAGCCTCACCTGTGAGGCCACGTCCAGAAAAAAACGGTGCAGGATGGAGAATCCCAAAAGTGTCCTTTCTCTCTGGCTTCCCAGGACACTGCAACGTGCTGAAGGCCAAGCTGTTAAGATTTTTGGGGCCTTTCTATGCCGACCTGAGTAAGCCCCCAGATTTGAATTTTTATTGCCTTCATCTGTTCCTTAATCCAACAGTCATCAATGAGACTTTAACAGGGAATATCTGCTGAAGCTGGAATCTGACAAAAGTATATGTTAAAGATGGTCACAACTACTTCATCAGTGCTGTTCATACCCCTCTCCAGGACTTGTTTGTGTCAGTTCTGATCTGATCATAGGCTGGGTTTGGGATGAATCTTTCTCAGTGTTTGTAGTACTTCTTTTGATTCAAATATTACATAGCTATCATTGATTATGAACTTGTTGATTCTGTCCTGGTCACACTGCATGGAAACTGATCTAATTCACTACAGCTTCATGGCTTTCTGTACATACTGAAATGATTTCAAACCACTACTGCTATACACTGAACGGAAAATTCTCTCCTCTTCTAGCTGCACTTCCAGTTACCTAGAGCTACGCAATGGTGCTGACTCCACTGCCCCCATCATTGCCAAGCTGTGTGGTGGTTTGATGCCAGGCTTGCAGAGATCTTCAGGAGCTGTCATGTACCTGAGGTTCAGGTCTGACAGCAGTGCCACGCACGTGGGTTTCAATGCTAAATACTCAATTGGTAATGCTTGCATTTATGAATTTCTTTGATTTTAGAGAAAATTTTAGTCTCAAGTGTCAGGTTTTTGTAATAGGGCTTAAATCATGCCTATGAGGTAGACTGACAGATATGTGCCTCTTTCAATTAGTGTTAGAGCTAAGGCATCAGAATTGTATGGGTTAACATCAGCACATTCTGCACCTAGCCAGAGGCGAAAATTATGGAAATAGGGACAGAAAAGTGCTCATAAATCTGCAGCAGTGGAAACAAAGTCTGGACAATTATCAAAGGGGCAGTAGAAAAGAAGGTTGATGTGGATAAAGTCATGTCACATGATGTGATTTTCAGCATGCAAAATCACTGTCACTTTCGTGAGCAGGATCCTGAAGGGGAATGGAAAGATCAGCTGAGAGTTGGCAAGAGAAGAACAAATTAGGAGCTTCTCTATGTAACTGTAAATCAATCTATAATAATAATGCTGCTAGACAAATAGGGGCAGCATGACAATGGACTGAAAAAGGAATGAACAGTAAGAACTATTATTTGTCAGCTGGGAAAAGAAATACTTTAAAAGTATTTGCTCTCAAGCTGAAAAAACAGGATTAGAAAGTACAAACAAAGTTTTGAAATGAAATAAAAAATAGTCTGATCAGATTCAGAAATATGCTACTTTTTTGGTTTTGATTATGTTAATAATCTTCAAAGAATAGCAGCTATTAGTGTCACTCATATAGGAAGGTCTAGGACTGTTAATTTCTCAAAGGCAAAGTAGTGGACTATATTGCTTTACACAGAATTTTGCTGATTGTGTTAGATCTCAAACACTTAAGCCAATATAGTGTGCTATTATATTTCTGAATGTGAAAAATGAAACAACTTGCAAGAAAACATTGTTAGTATATGAAGCCACAATTTATATTTATCCGTAACAGGTTTACAGTATTTCAGCTGTATGCCTGTCATCCTGTAAGAAAGCACTGATCACTCAGAACAGCAGACAGTATGAACACAACTGTTATTGCCACAAAAAGATTTTAACCAGCAGGCACACAGAATACACTGTAAAATCCAATAAATTCCACCTGGGAATATTATTTGCCACAAGCCTTAGTATTATGAACTTTTGTTTGCAGGTAGCACAGAGAAATGAGTTTTCAGAGAGAGGGAATATTAAAAATAAATAGCTTTTTCCCAAATCTTGCAGTGATCCCTTACCAAGGCATCACAAGGAGTGGAATTTGAACAGGAGGGGAGTGCAGGAAAGAGAAGAGGAGTCTGAACCATAGCTATAGGCCCTAAGCAGCAGTCAACTTTTGTCAGTCATAAAAAATTTATATCCACGTTTAACAAACTAAATTTCTTTATAATTATCTGATACAGCTTTCCAAGATTTTCTGGTAAATATGGACATGGGTAGAGATTAGATATAGACCTTGAAATCTGTGAGTTTATTGAGATTAATAAGAGATATGGCAGAGATGAAGTGATGCTTGCAACAGAAGGGAGGGTGTGAAAAAAAAAAAACCAAACAAAAAACAAACTAGGGCTGCTTGAATTAGAAGGAGAATGTGGAAGATTTTTAACTGAAAGGCAATTCCTGTTTTATTACCACAGTTAAGAGAACAAGTAAGTTGTGCCTTAGCTTTTAGTCTGATTTAGAAGAAAGGTCACCTCTCTGACATCCTTCAGTCAACCAAGCAATCTTCTTCCTTTTGCAGCTCCCTGCGGCGGGACAATGATAGGACAAACTGGCATCATTGAAAGCAAGGGGTATCCTGAGCTTCATTATGAAGACAACCTGCTGTGCGAATGGTTTCTGCAGGGTCCCAGGGGCCACTATCTTACCATCAGACTAGAAGGCCTAGATATTCAAAACTCTTCCGAGTGCACAAATGACTTTGTGGAGATCCGAGAATACAACGCTTCTGGTCTGAGAATTATTTCAGTGTTTGTCTTCCCTTCCCTAGTACTACTAAAAAACCTCACCAGAGGTTCCTGAAAGCATTTCCCTTTGGGTACTAAGTGAGCCTTTGCAATGTACAGTTTTGCTTTTGCCTGCCTTGGTTGCTGAAGCAAAGTAAGGCAAACAAAACCCTTCTGTTTCCCAGCAAAAACTTGATTTTACTAGTTTACTCCTGCCTGTCTGGTTAAATTGGAAAGTGATCCTTCAATATAAATATAAATAATATATTGATATAAAATTGTCTTTCTGTATTTGATTTTTGCAGGAAATTTGTTGGGCAGGTACTGTGGTAATACTCTCCCTGATGCTGTGGACACCTCTGACAGTTTTGCTTATGTCAAATTTGTCACTGATGGATCTGTTAATGCCCGAGGATTCAGACTGCGCTTTGACTCCAGTACTGAAGGTTGGATTTGTAAGGTTGCAAGTTACTTTCAGGGAAGCAACATATACCACAGGCCATGATTGCAGTATTACAGCATATACTGTAGGTCGCTTATTCCTGGAGTGGTGTGTATTTGCTCTTAAATTTAAACTCTGGGGGAAGTATGAATAGAGCTCTCTGATCACTACTTAAACGAGTTGAAACTTTGAGAGGCAAGCAGTCTACTGCTAGAATGGATTTTGCTATCGGTGGTAGGTCTCACACAATGAAGCACACTCTTCCACACCTTTTCTATCCAGCAGTCAGTGCAGGGATGTTCTAACATACCCTCCCCACATCCCTCTTGATGAGGAAGAAGGTAAAGAAATGCTGTGATTTTCCTTTGTGTTATTCCGTCCCTCATTGGTGAGTGGTATTCTTAAATCTCCCTGAACCCGATAGTTTTTAACCAATAGGTTTTAAGCAGAATCACAGAACTGCAGAGCCATTGAGGTTGGAAGGGACCTCTGGAGATGAGATAGTCCAACCCCCCTGCTCAAGCAGGGTCAGGTAGAGGAAGTTGCCCAGGACTGTGGCAAGTCAGGTTTTGAATGTCTCCAGGGACAGAGACTCCAAAACCTCTCTGGACAACCTGTTCCAGTGTTCAACCACCCTCACAGTAAAAAGTGTTTTCATATGTTCAGATGGAATTTCCTGTGTTTCAGTTTGTGTCCATTGCCTCTTGTCCTGAGCACAATGACTTCAAAGAGCTGCTCTCATCAGGACTAAGGACATAGACCTATCCCTGCTTCACACTTCTCTTTCACGTTCTTTAGTGCCCGTGCAATGCTTGTCCTGCCAAAATATGGCTACTTTTAAAGAAATTCTTTGCAGTACTGGTTGTGAAAAATCTCATGCCAACCCTTGTTAACTCTTTCTGGCTCATTCAAAAGCTCAGCTGAAAGGTTCCTTATTCTTTGTGTTTGCTTCTGCAATAAAATAAAAACAAACTCCAAAAGAATGTTATTCCACTCCCAGGATGCTGTTATGCAACCACAGAAGACAAACTGTATTACCAAAAATGTAATGTAGGTGGATACATAGATTAGACTATTCTGCAAGAGTCTGTGAGGGTGGGGAAAGGGACTAAGTCTCCCACTGCACTCCATTAAACTATACATCTGTATTTTAAAAGGAAACCAAGTGTAAGCTGGTGAATTTATACCATTAGTTTCAGAAGAAAAATGCACTCTCTACCCAAGACCTTTAGTGTTCTTTCCTCAGAGCACAATTTGATATTCGTGACAAAGATAGGAAAACCGCAAAATAACTGTATTGAAAAAGCATTGCTTAAAATCCCTGAAAGCTTTTTCTCTACCTGTGTTAACCAGCAGAGCAAAACCACATCCTTCATCATTACCCACTCTAAGACCCTGCTCATTCTGTGTAGCTCTGCCCAATCATCTGAAAGGCAGAAATGTCTCAATCCTGCCACAGTGAGAGGCTTGTATCACTTGACATCAAAGCCTATGGGTCATTCAGGCTTCTGAAGCCTGACGTGAGCCCTTCAGAGAAGGGAGTATTATTAATTAGACTAAAAGAAACTGCTACGGTCAATTAATATTCAGCTACATCTCTGGCTGAGAGATGAAGACTGTCAGGAACTCACCTGTTTAGAAAAACATATGGATTGGACAGGCATATCAAATCAAGCTCTCAGAATAGCTTTTTCTTGCATTATTAATGTTTGGGGTTTTTTTTCTATAACTCTAAAAGCAATTCTTTACTCTAAGAAGTATCCCAATATTTGGATATTTCAGAATGTGGTGGGGATTTTACTGCCCCTGTTGGAACATTTACTTCACCCAACTATCCCAACCTGTACCCACATAATCGAGTGTGTGAATGGAGGATCACAGTGGAAGAAGGCCAACGTGTGACTTTAACCTTTAATGATATGAAAACTGAAGAACACTGGAGCTGCTCATCAGATTATGTGGCTGTAAGTATTGGGCGTGAAGGCAGAAAATGCTTTTCCTAATCCCTTTATAGAGCATTAATGGACATAATAGAGCTGAAATGTCATTTATAGGACTACATCTGGTTTTAAGACAAATCATAATTTAATCTGGGGAAAGCAGACAAATGAGAGAAAGTTAGCTCTGTAGGGTGTCTAAACACATCTGCTTGTTTTAGAGCATGGAAATTTTTGGAATTGTGGTTTAGACAGAGAGGAGGACTTGAAGAAAGCATTGGAATTGGCTCTTTATCAATTATGGAAAAAAGCTCTGTTGTTTTTGAACACTTTCAATGTCTCCTCTGCATACACAAAGTCCATCCGTCAGTTCCAGGCCTCTTTTGACTTTGGAGGTTGTTACTGCTGTTGTTACCTATTGTTGTGAATTAAAAAAAAAAAAAAAAAAAGAGAGAAAAAAACAGAGATTGCAACAAATTGTTACTACTGTGTTGGAGATTGCATATTCTGAAAAAAGATAGGGAAACCCCTGGAAGTTCTACCTCTTTGTCACCTCCCATGTCCGAAAAGCTAGATTTTGGTTATTTTATCATGGCTATTTTAGATTTTTTTGGTTATTTAGTGAAAAAAATAACCTGGCACACAGAACTAGACCTGGTCTGAGGTACAAATACCTCAAAAACGTGATTCCTCTGTGGAATTGCAGGAATGGGAGATCTAGTTTAGTTTGCCATTTGTTCAGATTAGCAGTGCAAACAGAGGAATTAGCTTTAGTATGACCAGGAGCTAGCCCACGCACAAGGGTGAGGGGGTGAAGTAGCTCTCCCTTGTGATTTGTAGATGATGTCCCCCTTGTTTTCCTTCACAAATGCTTTAGACAGACCATGGGGAGCTAGCTTTTTATTTATTAATGAAGTAATGATGTCTTAAAGGCAGATCTGTCCTGCCAGCTTGTGTGCCTTCAGCACTCTAACATATTCCAAATCTCAGTGGGAAACATCGTTTCTGCCTCACCAGAAAGAAGGAATTAACTCCTAGGCTGAAGGCTGTAGGAAAGAAACTGATCAAAATACATCTGGATCATCAAAAAGTGAAATGTTTGAATTGATCAAAAATGCCCACCAGCACTTAATACGTTGGAGGACATTTTGATAAAGCTAACGATGGCCTTAACAGGAATACAAAGATGATCATTTGAAATGGAGTGAATATGAACAGTAGCTGGCATTATTAAGTGATTGAAGGTATAAATATTGAGCTAAAATACAGCATTTTTCCCAATACACCTATGTCAATTTTTGTTGGTTTTTGTTTGTTTGGGGGGGAGTTGTTGTTTTTGGCTTATTTGATTGTTTGTTTGTTTATTATTTTTAAAGAGAGAGAGAGGGAAGATGTTTGTGTTTCGCCAAAATAAGCAAGGTATTTGTGATATTTTACTTCAGAGTCGCATCCACTCAAGGCAATGGAAACTTGTTCCAAGGTTTTGAGTAGATTAGGCAACTAACCTGATGTGAGGGACATCAGTGAACCTTGTATTAAAGATGTGAAGCACTGTTAAATCATACAGGAGATGCTTGTCAGACTGCATTTTGATCTCATAAGAGTTTATTTTAATCCAACAGGTTTACAATGGCCTCAGACAGAACTCTCCCCGGCTGGCCAAGCTGTGTGGTGAGGTAAATCCAGGCACTGAGGTGAAATCTTCTGGAAACACAATGAAAGTCATTTTGGTGACAGATACGTCCCGTGCAACCAGAGGCTTCAGTGTCTCGTACACATCTAGTGAAGATGCAGGTAGTGTGTGATTTTGAATTAAGTGACTGATCTTTGGTGAGTTATTTCATAGCTAAAGTACTGACACATGTCCAAAAAAGGACCTAAACAGAAAACAAATCTCTGATACCTTTTTTTCTCTCTTATGTCTCTGGATGGGAGTAGATACATCTCTTTAATTAGTTGAAAGGACTTGAAAAAATGGGAAATATCTGAGAGTTATGGACTTCATGTGCCTGTTATGTCAAATTTCAAATGGAAAGAACAACCTCTGTTATGGATCACAGTCCTTATTCTCGCTACTGATTTATGGGTTTGTACTCAGTCTTGAGTAAGAGATGGTCTGAAGAGGCCTTATTCCATGAAAAATCCAAAAAGCATAGTGCCATTAGACAACTTGAATAATTCAAGTACTTCCTTATTACTCAGGGGGGTAATTAATTTATCGCAGCTTATGAAAGAGTGCAGCTAACCTACTTTTGCAAGCTTAGCCTCCAGAGAGGAGGCAGCTGGCAGAGCCTTACTGCTACAGCCCTGAGTCTTTTGATTTTCCACCTCCCCCCCAAGCATCCTACTGTAGCACAAGTGTACTGCTCTTGAGAGTATGTTCCAGAAAAATCTTCTCTTGAGTCTAGAATAAGGTAATGGGTAGAGCTGAGCGATACTGAACTGGAGCTGCAGTGGGATTTTTTCAAAATGTTAAATAATGCTTGTTGTATTGATGGTGCTGCTGAAATACTTTATATGATACCGAGAATAGTTGTTGATTCTTTGCTTTACACATGCATTTTTAAAGACTTGCCAATAAATTCCGAGACACTGGGCAAGAATTCTCTTGTACACAGCAGTAAATTATAAAAAAAGGAAGAAGATGGAAAAAGTTTTGATCTAATCAGTATATATGCTTGCTGACATGCACATATCAGAATAAACATGGGCAAGATTTCTCTTCATACAAGAATTATTACTATTTTTAAAGAAATTATGTTTTGTTTCTGCAGTCTGTGGTGGAACCCTGATGGGATATGCAGCTGGGAATTTCTCTTCTCCTGGTTATGATGGTGTCAAAAATTACACAAGTAACCTGAACTGTGAATGGACCATTGAAAACCTCTCCCACTATAATTCATCCATATATATCTCTTTTGAGGATTTCCACTTGGAACATCACCAGGACTGCCAGTATGACTACCTAGAGTTACGAATAGGTTTGTATGTTCAGCGGGAGGATGGATTAAGCCCATCAAGACTCCAGTTGTGCAACTGTGTTTGTGCCAAATCTTGTTCATATATATTTGCAGAGACTGATTGCTGCAGGTTATGTACATTTCAGAGAGTGTTCACATGCATGTCTTCCATGTTGCCTCCTGGACCAAGAGTGGGATTTCAGTGCCGGAGCAATGGATTTGGTCACCTTTTCTTTCAAGGGAGAAAATGAAACACTGAATAGGTATCTTGAGGTGATAAATTGTTTTGGTGGTTGCAATACACACCTGACTCTCTCTTTACAAGGGCAATACAAATTTCTCTTCGTCTCCCTTGAAAGATGGCAGTCAGAAGAAGTTGGAGTCATCAAAACAATTTATTTGCTCCACAGCCCAGTCTCTCCCTGCTCCTGAAATATCTCCAGGGACAGCAGGAATGGAGTAAAAATGCTTTATTTATTCATAGTCTCTGGGCTGTATACTCACTTCACAGCCCCCTTCTGGACTCAATAAGATGATTCTCCAAAACCAAATCCATATTTCCTGTGACACTGCATCACAAAATGCAGACTAAAGCATGTAAAAGGAAAACAATCACAAGATTAATGTACAAGTAATATCTCTACATATTTGAGCATCTTTAGCTATCCATAAGAACAAGCGACTGGAAATGTCATATGAAAGTCGCTCGGCTAATGCTAAGTGTACTATGAAAGCTCCAGCTGTCTTCTTCACTGAAAGGCTGTATCTGTGAGTCCCAGAGAGAGCAGGTTCTAATTTACCAGGAAATCATTTCTGAAAGGTGGTCGGGAGGGTTGAGAGCAGGAATCTGTTACATCCTTATCTGCATTCATTTGAATGAGAGCTCTTGGTTGCATAACATCAGTTTGTCCTCTGTACAGACAAAGCATTCATAGCTGTGTAGCCTAACAATTCCGTCCCATGTATGCACCAGAGGTGTGAAGTAATAGAGAATTCAGAGAAAGAAATCATAAAATATATCTGGTATGTTACTCATCCGTTTCCACTACTCTCACTTTACTCTGGACCTCAGGGCTCCAGGCAATACAATCAAAATGAAAGAGGAAAAAATGTCATCTTACTTTGTTCTACACGGTTTGTCATCTAAATAGTAATGTTCATTTTTGCCATAATAATGGATCTTCAGTTTCACAACCAGTCTCATGTCAAAGGCAGAATGCCCTAATTCATCTGTGTACGCTGACTAGTAACATTTAATGAGCACTGAGATGCAAGTAATGCAGGATATCTCTAAACTTGGGCAGGTGCCACTTCAGACTCTCAACACAGCAGATGTGAATTAGGGGAAGGGTCCAATTCAACACTAAGTTACTTGAGAGACCCCAAACGAAGCTAAGATGTGTAAAATTCTTTTGAGTTACCCATACAGCACACTTAATGTTACTGAATGAAAAAAAAAAAAGCAGAATTAACTTTGTGCATTCTCTGAGACGTTTTTAATCTAAAAAGATAAATATTTCAACTTTCTTAGGGTAAGGCATTATATTAAGTTATTAAATTATCAGGCATGTGCATGTAGTCTGTACATGGTAGTACAGCTGAGCACATTGCTACAGTGAAATATACTCCTAAATTTTGGCTTTTGTGGAAGACTCATGATTTTGTCTTTCAGACCATTCCCTTCAGTTTGAACCAAATCTTACAGCACAATCTTTCTGTTTACATCTCCTGTTTATCAACAGTCTGGATCTCTGGCCAGCTGGCCATTCATGAAAGCAGTGATTAGTGTCACTTTTCACACTATCGACACTAAGTAACCTGGGTCACATCTGTTGCATAGTCAATCACCTTGTAAGAAGCACAAAAAAGAAAAAGTACACTTCACATTTTAATGCTCAAAGTAGTTATTAGTATTTTTTCCCAAATCGTTATTTATCATTAATGTCTTCTGCTTGTACAGCTCACTGTCAATTTTAGTCCATGTTAACAAGACAGGTTTTAGCATTTCTCTGTGTAATTTACATTAATAGAATTTTATTATATGTCATCTTTTACCCCAGTGCTTCAAGGCATTTCAAATGGTGGCCCTGTGGGCGTATGTGACAGAAAGATAAAGTTATTCAGCTGCATTACTTGGAATAACCATGAAAGGGCTTTGAAGAGCACCCGAAGTTTCTTCCTCCTGTTTCTTTGCAAGAACAGCCTACTGCTCTGCGTGGAGCTAGGAGTTGCTTTTGAATGGAGACTTTTAAGACCAGCAGCCTGCTGTTATTAGAGAAGCAAACTTAGGAATGGCATTGCCTGGATGTCATGAGGAACACTATTACACTTATTTTCCTTCTCCTGAGAATATACCAGTAACAAACAGAAACTGTTCCTTCTACCAAAGTGATGGATAAGAGCTTACACCAACATGAGCAAACATTCAGCCTCACAGAAGTGCAATAGCCTGTGTTGTGCTTTCCTTTTAGGTTTCAATGATTTGAGCAAATGCTGGCATTTTTCTGCCAACAGTATGCTGAGCTCCCTAGGAAAGAGATGCCCACTATTAATACAGCAGTGACAGCTTGTTCATGGATGAACTACATGCCTATATGGCAGAAAACTCAATCCCTGTTGACTTTAATGAGGGTGTCACAAACACATAGGCTCAATAGGCTTTCATGCAATCAGGTCCTTGGGCCATTTCTTCCCACTGTTCTGCCCCAAAACTTATGCAGTTTGGGCCACTTTGCGTGTTTTCAGGTCTGATGGGTCATACAAAATGAAAGTGTGCAGGATGGCAGAAGGGAAGAGAAGGAGTCCAAGAAATTAAAAGGGTCATTAACCCAGCTTTGGAGAGAACTTCCTTGTCATCGAGATTTAGATTCCAGCAATAAACTGCAGCACTCTACCCATACCCATGACAAATAATCAGTTATTCGCTGTGATATGTATTTTTCTCTGCTTTCTAGTCAAACCAAAATTAAATGCATGTTTGCCCTATCTATTCTTATTGTAGCTCTTTTAGGATTTGAAAACTGTAATTTTTTTTCTTTCTTTACTCAGGGGATGCTGATGGAGAGCTAATAGCCAGACTTTGTGGTCAGGCTGCACCATCTGTGCCACTAGTCATAGCTGCCCCCCAGATCTGGGTACACTTTGTAAGCGATGAAAACACAGAAGATAAAGGATTCTTGGCCCATTACACCTTTGAAGGTAAATGGCTTGATAGACTGTTGCCCTTGCTGACTGAGGCACTTCTGGGGAATGTTGCCATTCATTTGGTGATACTGAGAATACAGGCTATGGGATCAACTCTCAAAGAGGTTCTTAAAAGTTACACAGTGCCTGCCACTATTTATATCCATCTAAAGCAAACATATGCTAGCAATCAAACTTTCCGATTTATTTTCTGCCTCACTGTTCCCATTCCTCGAATCGCATTTGAGTTTTTGCAATGTAGTGCAACAGTCAGAACAGCTGGTTGCCCTTAGGAATAGGGATGTAACAGGTAACACCAGCCAAGTTTGACTTACTTCAAATAGGCCTCCAGAGTGCCTTACTTCAAATAGGCCTCCAGAGTGCTAGCATGGCTGAAATGCATTCTGCTGCTTGAACCTTTGCACTCATTTTGAAATCAACTTTAAATCCATATCAGTGCAAATTACACCATTTACATGCCAGCACAACTATTTTTCCTGTCATAGCTGAATTTAGCCTTGGTGCTTATCTAGACACATCAGCAAGTTTTTTACTTGATTGTGTTGGTCCAAGAATGGCACTGCTTTGCTTAGGAGTCTGAGATAAACAAATGGAAGATAAGGTGGAAGAGGCAGCTGTAAGTGTCTGCTGGCAAAGGTTTTGCAGAGCTATATTAAGTATCAGAATAAATGCAAAGTTTCAAGGTCATTGCATCTGTTTACTCACTATTCAATGACAAAGATTTTAAAACTTGAATTTTCCCAGATAAATTGTTCATCCTTATCTATATCAGTCCAACTTAAATATATTTTAGTACTAATACAAGTTGAATAATCTTCCACTCGTTTGATTATAGTGTTTAGTTCCTAACATTACTTTTTTTTTTCTTCAGACTGTGGTGGTATACAGTCAGGTGAAAGGGGAGTTATCTCAAGTCCTAACTACCCAGAGCCTTACAGCAACCTGAATCACTGCTCCTGGTTGTTGGAAGCCCCTGAAGGTGAAACCATCACTGTGAGTAACAGAATGTCATGATTGTGTGTGCAGCTGGCAGCGTGAGAAGCACCCTCTGAGTCTTGAGGAAAAGGTTTGAGACACTTTGGAAAATCAGAAATGTGGAGGAATGAAGTATCTCCCCATCATCCCTACATAAGAAAGTGAGGGAAACAAAGATAACACAACCAAACTAGTACTTTTGTACTTGATTGTACTTTTTTTAGCAGTGCTAAAGTTCACTCACTGAATTATTTGACTGATCCTTTGGAGAACAGGTCCAATCAGTGACATTTGTGGTCCAGGTCAGAAAAATATCTGAAAAGCAATTTTGTAAAAACACATTGCAGATTTTCATATGTAATGTCTTTCATTAATTTCCCTATCATGTTTTCCTTATTTACAACTATAAATGTATTTCTTAGAAATGAAAACCCATAGTCCTAATTGATCTGCTGCATGATACTCTGACCAATGCCTAGGCACTTACTTCAGGGAATACTTGATTATTAAAATAATCAAGTAGTAGTAGTAGTAGTAGTAATCAAGTAGAACACAATATTTCTATTTAATCTAAAAATTTGTTTAAAGCAGAACTAATCTTAATTAGATGGAAGTAGATTTTTGTTTTAAAAGGACCAAGTAGCAGACCCCTCAGTGAAGGCAGACTAACCTTTTCCAGTATAAGCTGCCAGTTTCAGTTGCTGGTAAAGTTCCAAACTTAAACCATTTGAGCTAAATTTGTATTTGGTCTTTGCCTCAGGCAAGAGTTCTTTCAGAAATGAATACACACAAAAGTTACAGGAAGAAGCACTATGTATTTGCTAAACTTTTCCACAATCCCAATCCTGGAACTGGTAAAAAAAAATGTATTGGAAGAGGGCCAGGCAGTCATTAGTCTACATCAATATTTCAACATCAACAAATCCAGGAGTCTACTGGATCAGCAATCTAAATCTTTGAACTGGAAATCCCACCCATGTGCATATCACTCCAAGGACAAACAGCATCAGTGTGGGAGGGAGACAGGGTCAGAAGCCGCCTGCCCAGCCCAGTCTATTTATGTGATGCATCCAGGCCCACAGGAACCAACCCAACCGTGCAACAGTTTCTCTCTGATTTAATGGAAACTAGCACTATTTTCTGCAACTGTTAAGTATTCTGATGCAAATTAATAGGAAGAACAAAATCCAAGGCTTTCTGCTTACAGAGCTACTTATATTTGAATGTGCAACTTCAAATTTCATGACCAGAAGCCTTGAGAGTGTTCAACACCTGTGCATATTCAAGACTGTTTTGAAGCACATACTTAGCTTTAGACATATGGTTAAGTCCCAATGATGCAATTTTGAACCTGTGCGTTCCTCTTCCATTTCTGTCTTCATGCTAAGTAGCTGCTGTTACTTATAGTGGCAAGACTCCAAGCAATACTTGCAGGAAAGCATCAAGGTGAAGTGAGGACTGGATATCTGGGCATACCCAGAAATTGTTGTGCTAGGATGGCTATGGGATCTGGTCGGAATTGCTCTAACGCCTCTGCTGGTGTGGCTGGTGTTAGCTCCTGAATGTCACTTTTGTGTGTTGCAGCTTACTTTTACAGCCTTCCACGTTGAAAATCATTCACTTTGTAAGTGGGACTCTGTTACTATCCTGAATGGCGGCTCTCCTGGGTCTCCTGTCATAGGAAAGTATTGTGGAAACACATCCCCTGGGACTATTCGGTCTGGTTCCAGCAAGCTAGTCGTCATCTTTAACTCTGATCACTCAATTCAGGGAGGCGGCTTTTATGCAACATGGACTGCAGAATCTCTAGGTAAGAGAAAAAAATACTGATTTTGTCAGGTCTAACATAGCAGTCCATCATGCCTATATAGTACTTTTTAACCACAAAATGAAATAGGATTCCTCCTCTTTAATTAAGTTTGTGTTAAAAAACAGAAGAAATACACGCCAACATCTTCAACATTCCAAAGAGAAGTCAGCACTAAAAAAGTCAAGTATTAAACCAGTGTTGTCTGATCTCACAAAATGAAATAAAATTTGGACTGATTTTGTACTTTTTAAGCCTCCCAGTGGTAGTTTCTCGATGTCTGTAAATTGATACCATGCCCATTATCCTCCCAGCAGTGGTATCTATTGTCAGTCACTATGAGACATTTCATTTCTTGAATAACAATTGTTTCACAGTTTGATTTGGTTTAAACACGTAAAACTAGAAAGAGGTCAGTTTCAAAACAGAGACACAGACAGAACTTCTCAAAGAGCACATGTGACACCAGCCTAAAACTCTTCCACTTTAGTGGAGATGTTGGTTCGCTTTTGAAGGTGGTACACATGCAGGATTGAATTGGTATATTTTAAAAAGCTGTCTTCCCTCTTTTGAAATTATCATCTCTCTGGATTTTTTTTTAAAAAAAAAGGTAGCTCACCATTTGCACACTGTCCTTCAGCAGGTGACTAAAGGCAAGTGTAGATGTGCTGGCTGGTGGCAGGGCAGAATGCGTTGTGCCTTCCTACCTCAGTACAGAGCTGGCAATGTGATCCCTAGTGTCATCTCCAGCTGCAAGCCTTCCAGCTGGTGCTGATCAGCTTTCTATCAGTTAATGATCTAGCAGTACTCACACAGTTAGTTGGTGGAGTGTCTTCTTAAACTTACCAATAGTCTGTGCTTGAGTGACTGTACACTGTCACCTAAGCAGGTTTTTTGACACTGTTCCCTGTTGTCACTGGGATTTCCTGTGCAAGGAAGGCCACTCTTCAATGATGTAGTAGACATTCTTATACACATGCAATATGCTTAGTCAATACTCTCTCTGTGAAAGGGATCTCTTTTTTATATACCTGGTTTCCTTTCCTCAGCTTTCTTCTCATGTGTCCACTGACAATCTCTGGGTTTACATTCTGTATGTGTAAGCAAAACTTATATCCTTCTAAACACAATTTCCATTTCTAACATAGAAGAATGAAAAACAAAATCTTCCTTTTAAGGGTAATATATATTTTTTAATCAAGAGGAAAAAAAGTAGAGTGTTATAAACCTTTTTTTGCTCTTTATTCATCCTTTTACTACATCGCCTCTGAAATAATAATGGGTTGCTAGTACTATATGCATAGCCCTAGTAAATTATTCTCGGCGTGGTATTTGCAAGTATGTTTCAAATTAACTAAACTTATTATGTATAAGAACATGAGCTGCCACAGAGCCATGACCAGCTATTCCCCCTTATAAATGAATCTGTTAACAATTTTTAAAGGCATGTTTTTCAGCCCTCTCCATAATCCCGCTGAGATCCACAGGGCTGCCTGGGCTGGAGGAGAAGTCACCATTTCGCCCTGGGTAAACAGATGTAGCTTGAGTAGATTCACATGTGGAACTGCAACATTCGCGTGTTGCAGAGTGAGGAAAAAAAGGATTCAGCAGTAGATTAAGTTTTTTTCCCTAGGGTGCTTTTCTGAATGGCTGTCAGTCATGATGTGCATGCTGTGGGGTGCAGGAAGGAACCTTCACAGTCTCTGGAGAAGCTCTTCCTTAATGTATTTCTGACCCTTAATCTCTCTAAGCAATACCCACTTCTTATTGTCAGGAGTATATATATGGACCAGAGTAAAAGGGTATGAACTGGCAAGGACTAGGAGCTTGTGAAGAAAAGAAAGCAAAGTACAAAGAGAGACCTCCTCTAAAGTGTAATCGCCTCCCTGCTGCAGGGGTGGGAGAGGGAAAATGAATTCAAAGAGGGGTAAATGAAGTTCGAATGGGTGTCAGGGCTTTCCTCCCTCACTCTTGCAGCCACAGAAGCAAGCAGCCATTCAAAGCTGACACCAACAGGAAATATTTGAACATTCCTCCCACCTGTTGCTCTTCTTTCCAGGATGTGGTGGAATCATTCATTCGGATAATGGTATGATCAAGTCTCCTCATTGGCCTCAAAACTTTCCCATGAACACCAGATGCACATGGACCATCATTACGCATGAGAGTAAACACTTGGAGATGAACTTCCACAGTAACTTCCAGATTCCAGATAGCAATGGAAGCTGCCAGAGCAGTTATGTAAAGGTAAAGTAATTGTTGGCATTAGATCAGCAGAGGAGTGCTTTAAGAAGTCATGATTCCAGTATCCTGTTTTGCAGTCAGCACGCTTAGGATTGTCAAGGCACAAAATTCAGGAAATATAAACTGAAGTCCCTGTACCAATACATTCAATTTTCTGTATGCCTTGATAACTGGCTTGTATATATTTTTAATTTTTATCAGTTCTTGACTTTCCACCTCCAGAAGGGTCCCATCACCCTACACACTGGCCCAAAAAAGAAAAATATGAAAAAAGTACATATGACTTCAGAACCAGGAAATAATGAGAAAATATAGTCTAATGAAAAGACCTTTTCAATTACTCCAGTGAGTAAAATCAGGAATGTGACACTGTAATTCTACAAAACTTCTTTATAAGTGTATAAACTGACCAAGTTACACTAATCCTTCTTTTTTTAATCTCAAAAAAACAAAGATAGCATTCTGATCTTTCATAGGTTATCAAGAGCCACTTGTTTTCAAAGCAACAGAATGGAGTGGACATGCTTTGAATTTTTCAGTGCCATTTTTTTTCTCAGGCATTTGGCACATGTTCAGTGGTTTTGTGCTCATTTTCTCCACAGCAGTACAATGCCCACTTGAAATAAAGGGCAAAAATAATTTGACAACATGTAGGAAGACTTGAGCAGCTGTACATCTGATCTATACCTACTAACTTACAAACCAAGGCTGCACTCATTTTTTAAGGCTGCGGAAAAAAATACTATGAAATTTGTCTTTTCATAGCCTGCTCCACTGGTTAATTTATGTAATATGTTATAATACATTTCACTAATGTGAAAGTCTTAATGGCACCCAGTAAAGGTGCTTTAATTTCCAATTTCTACTTTAATTTCCAATTTCTAAACTGTTCTGAATGACATGGTCAGAACTATGTCAATTGGAGATTTTCTCTATGGAGAAAAACCTGCAATTTTTGGTGATGTCTACCTCCATTTCTGAAAGTCCAATTTGAGGTGTATGAAGGTGTCTGGATATGAAAAAGTGTGGAACAGGTGTAAGTTTCTTCCATTCATTGCAAGCTGAGCAGCCAAAAAAGAAAAATCCAAAATCAATAGTGACTTTGCAAAATCTTGGCCAGGCCATAAACTGCTTATATTAATCCTTTGAGCATCCATTGCCTCAAACATCTGGCCAGATGAAGGAGGTGATTCATATGGCTACACTTACAGACTAACCCTTGGCTAACCCTTTTGAGGATGGTTGCTTAAAACAATCACAATTTCATGTGGTTGTTTTAGTTCCACTAGACTTCTTTCAAACACATTATTTTTAAAATCAAATATTATTTGTTTTTAATATATATTTGGTATAAAGTACCAGTAAAAAAATTGTTCAAACACATTGACAAAAAAAAAAAGTATTAAATATTTTTTTCTTTTTTCTTAAGGCAGACCTTTTAAATCCTTGGCAATAAACATCCCGATTCAGGAAATTATTTAAGCACTCAGAAACATCAAACATTTATGTCTGTCTTTCATGTTAAATATATGTTGAAATTCAGTGCTTAAACTGTGAGCCTCAAGTACATGTTTAAGCAATTACCTGAAGAGGATTTCGCTTAAATACCTACCTAAACCTGCATGCGTTTCTTGACTGCATGTTTTGATTGAACTTAAATTGGCTATTGGTACCTAAAGTAATGTTTAAAAAAAGTGTAATTTCCTTTATTATAGTTTCATGAATGATATTATTTTGTTAACTTTCTACATGATTCGACACTTGTCATTGAACAAGGGAATGCAGCATCACAAAAATGGGAATAACTTTTGATTAGCAAGACTAGATATTAAGGAGCCAGATCTTCCAGTTGGATGCCTCTATACTACCCTAGCATGATGGCTTTGGTTTTTATTGACTTATGAATAATATAAGGATTGCATTTAATAATTCATTGTATACACAGATTTTTATATTCATAGGGTGTGGGAGATAAGTTAGCAGAGACAAAATGGAGGTAGGTAATGATGTGCATAAAATGTTTTTCTCTGGTTCCCTGGACCTGATCTACATTGGCTCTGCTATCAGCAGGGATTTGAGCAAGTAACCTCCAGATGTCCTTCAGAGGTCCTTGGCACCCTAAATTATGCACTGTGATTGACTCCTTGGAGAAGTCTTTTTGTCTCCAGTAACTAGAGATGAATGGAGAGTGATTAGCTCCAGTTTAGATCTCTAAGGTTCAGTGTGAGATGAATCCTACCCTAAGTCTATGGAAAGAACAATTGCACATGCAATTCCCGGGGGTTTCCCACAAACTCCATGGGCACTGAAAGCACTAAACAATTTCCAATCTGGGCTTTTCAGGTGTGGAGAGGAAATGATGAAGAAGAAGCAGCTTTGTTAACCACAGGATGTGGAAGTTCAGCTCCTGATCCTGTCATTGCTCCAAACAATGTGATAACTACAGTATTTCAGTCCCAGGATGCTCCCGGGCCAGGTTTCTCTGCATCTTTCATAAGCAGTAAGTAACATTAAAGCCAGATGGCTGCTCTATTAGTCCTTTCTGGATTAGTTTGATCTGTTTGTAGCAATTCAGACCTCGGTCCAACGAGGCATTGTGAAGCCTTTTGAAACCTAGAGTTACCTTACTGAATTCAATGGAGCTCCTGTGTGTTCCACTGTTGGACTTGCCAAAGGTCCTCCATACAGCTATAAATTAGTAGTTATTCTTAGCCACCTCTGCCTTTTCAGCATGCCAAAAATAAATGAATAGGCTTTAAATTTTAAGAATTTGTTTCTCTGTAGTTAAACTGCTTGGAAGCTAAAGCTATAATCTTCTTAAAAAGGAAAAAGGATCTGCTCCTCTGTTAGAATTTTTGTCTCTGTTCTTTTCAAAGAACATGCTGAAACTGCGGTAATATCTCCTGTGTATGGTGTAGCCCATGCCCTTCACATAAACTGCTCTCAGGAGAAGAAATAACTCCTCACCACCTGCTCTGGCCTTTGCTTTTCTTTGTTGTATTTGCATTTCATGTAGCTCAAGTGGCATTTCTTGGGTGGGCCTCTCCATTTCTTGAACCATGGCATGTGTGCTTTGTGACAGTCAAACCCACCAGAAGTGTAGGTGATAGTGCTCAATTACCATCAGTTATTTGAGTTTTTTTGTAGGATGCTGCCAAAGGAAACCACTTTTCATTCACTGGATTCAAATTAAAACAGCGAGAGATTAAGTGCTGAGGAAGACACTACTGAAGTATACAGAATTGTGAACTGAAACTGCTTTTGTTTTTATAATGCTCACACTAATGTTGTCAGTAACAACTCACAACCTCTTAGTGGAGTCAATCACAGGCTTCATATGCCTGTTCCTAATCTTATACCAGCATTTCACTCTTTTAAGCCTGCAGCTTAAAATAAAGAGAAACCCCAAGGCCATGCAAGTCATTAGGATCAGAAGGAGTTCCATGAAAATGAAGTTCTGTGTGCTTGAGAAGTTGAGGTTGGCAAACTTCTGCCTCTGTGTATAGCAAAGGAACCCAGAGATGGCCTTACAGCAGACTGCATCCTCCTGGCTCTCAGGCATGAAGGAATAATGGTACCACTTGGGCTAACATAGGTGTTTTCAAATGAGACTAAATTGGTGATGTGCTCCCATAACCCCCCATCCAATTCAGCTACATTTGTATGTATTAAGGGATTTTGAAATGTGCAGGCTCCAAACCTGTAAGAAGGCAAGCGCTGTGTCCTTGTCAGTGGGCTGAGGGGCCATGGCCTGGTCTTATTGAAAATATTTTGAGATACTGTGTGAGGCTGTAGACAGGAAGGCCCTGTGTTTCACCAAAACACTGCTCCATGTGTATGTAAAACCTGCTTTTGCCATCATGATATATACTACTCTCCCTGGTTTTTTGACCAGCCTCTTAAGGAGAGATGAGGTCCTTGCGTACATTATTGGTTTTCTCACTGCAAAACTGGAATGATGTAATCACCTGGATTATAACTGTTTCTTATTTATTTATGCTTGCAGGATGCGGAGTAAATTTCACCAGCCCTGCAGGTCGTATCGTCTCTCCTAACTACCCCAGTCAGTATGATAACAACTTGAACTGCAGTTACATCATAGATCAGGGACCACAGTCACTGGTGATCCTGGAGTTTGAGACTTTCCACTTGGAAGGTAACTGGTTCTTCATAATTTAAATATGTACTATGAAGTGTAACTTCTTACTTGAAAACATACAAGTCTTCTATCACGGAAAATGGTTGATGGTTTTATTTGCTGGTCCATTCTGAAAATCATTTACAGACAAACATTTACAGAGATAGTTTTGAGGGTTCAGTTTTGCATCACTGAAAGCTTCCAGAAGAGCAAAGACAGATTTTGCCTGTTGAATATCTTGCAGCAATGCAGTTGGGCATTTGCCAGGTGGTTGGAGTATAAGAGTGGCTGTGGCCAATTTGGGTCTTTGTTCCCGCTTTTTTTTTTTTTTTTTTGCCATTGAGTCTTATAATTTTTTTGATCTTAGGCCAGCTGTTTTGCTTTTCAGTGCCTGTGTGTCCTTAACTGATAAAACAGATATAAATATGCTTGGGTATTTTACATGGATGTACAAACATATAAATGTGATACCAGGTGAAAGACTACAGTAACTGAAAACCTATAAAAGTTGTTGCCCTGTATATACCCATGAACAGAAGTTAATCTTGAGATTTTCAAAACTGGCAGCATTTAGCCAAGAAATAACAGGTAAAATATCTTGGTCTCATTGGTGTGAATGGTAAAACTTTCCCGACTTTGATAGGATCAAATTTTTATGGGTGGAGATGTCATGAAAACACAGAGGAATCAGAGTGTCAAAACTACAATGGAGGCAAGTGGGATGCCACACGTATTTTGAGACCATCTTAATTTGGTTCCCTTGAGGTCACCTAGACAAAGAGATTTTTAGTAATGTGTTACTAAGATGGGGTGCGTAATTTGAATTTTTCTTCAGACCAAACAATAAAGTCAGAAAATAAGCTTCTTTTACTTTCTTTTTAAGTTTCAAACTGTTTTGAATTCAAAAGTATTCTGGTCCAAACTTAATTGATGTCTGAGACTAAGATTTGATTTGACTATGATTTTATATGAAACACTTTTTTCATCCGCTAACACGAAGTGCTACTTTAAGATTTTTTTTAAATTAAATGTAAACCACAGAAATTACATAATTTCTTCTTGCAGAAGACATTATTACTCAGCAGACACACTAAACATTAGGCTGAATCAGATGATGCCAGTTTTGACCTCCATGAATACATTACTGATCTGTATTCTGTCTGTGCATTCAGTAAATTTATAAATGGATTCAAGCTTTTATTATCAATAAGCTTAAAGCAGACATAATAATAAACAGAGACCTAAATAAATACTAAAAATATTCTACTTCTTGCAGGACAATTTGCTCTTTTATTGTTATACACTTCCTTAGGCTACACAAACCAAAAGTCCTTAGTCATATGAAAGAAAAGAACTGTGGATATGAGCTAAAGGACATCTGGTTATAAAAGAGGAAGTATGACACTCTCCAGTAGTTGATTATTAATTTTTTTCACAAAATCTTAAAATATAACCTTGTAGCAGACAGAAATTGCATGGGTTTACATTGTAAAGAAGACTGAAACCACCATCTTGCAAACTATCATGCAGAAGTGAAAACTTATTCAGCAATCCCACTGAATGTGTTTAACACATGTGCCTAAGGGTTTCCAGTATGGACTCCCTTAGTTCTTTTGCAAAGGCAGAGCAATGTTTGGCAGCATCTGTTAAAAACATTTCTAGCTATTCCATATGCAAGGAAGCATTGCACCTGTTTAGATTATTGCTGAGTGTGGCCTTTAAAATGTTAGCCATGCTAGTACAGATGTTATGGATTGGGTTTTTAAAGTTTAGCTACGTGTCCAATTAACATAATTTACTACCTATTTGACCTTTCAAAAGAAATCCAATTGTTTTTTTCATGGTTGTTTAGTAACGAAATGAAGTATCTAAAATAATGCCTGTAAGGCATACATATTTCATTGACTTTAACTGGTTGAGATATCTTTTCCAGAAAATTAGAAGGCAGAAGGTAATTGGCTATAGTGCATTGCTACAAAATTGAATGACTTCATGGGTTAGTCAGAGTTCTCTGCTGTAGAGTAGTTATGTTTTCAATTATGATGAGACGCCTGTTCTGATTATAAAGAACGACTCCAAATGAGGCATTTAACCCACAGCAGTGATATAATGTCAGTATCTGGAACCAAATGAACATGACATGCATGTACTAAACATTAAATATGTATTAAGAACTAAATATAGCAAGTAACGGAGCAAGAGAGAACTGGAGGAAACTGCATTTGTTGATTTTGTGATCAAAATTTAACCTAAATTGGCTCCTTCCAGATAAATTTTTATCTCACTTTGAGCCCCTGAAAATAGGCATATAATTTAGATTATCAACTAGATTTATCTCCTCCTATAGTGAAGCAAAAAAATGCTTTAAACTCCAAACCAAATGTGTTGTACAGGTGGAATGAATTGCCTTCTGAAGGCATCCCTCACTCTCTACCCGTTGACTATTACAGGAAGCCATAGACAATAGCTTACACAAGATACTTGAGATTTAGGCAGCAAAACATAGGCGAGCTTAACCCTATGAATGGGGTTTGGCTTAGTCTCTGTGATTTCCTTGCAGCCTGACTAATGTCTCTTCTCTGCCAAACCAAATGTGGTTACAGAACCTCTCTTTTGATTTGCCTGTTTTATGAAGTTGCATAGGTTGCCACTTCTTTCTTGTAGTACCACCTGCATTGTTGTGTTTGGTTATTTTATGAAGAACCAAACGAAAGGGGGGTGAGTTTGTTTCCTCAGTCCCACTTCTGCCACAGTGGTAAATGTCATCTTCCATCCGTCCTCCCTCCTTGGATCAAAGGTCTACACAAATCTAACATATTAGTAAAAAAACCTTATCTATCTTATTAGACTTACTATCTAAGAAGTAATTAATCACATCCATCTTTTGTTCATACGCTTTATTCGGATGAACATCCCTACAAACACACCTCTAGGACAGCTATGGTAGTGTATTATTAAATGGCTGTAATACTCTTCAAGTATGAGTATAACATCCGATGAAGTCTGAGTTCCAAATCATGGAAAATTAGGGGAAATGGATGTGGGTCTGCTGCAATATCTGCTTTTAGAATTCTGTAGTACTTATACTCTGTCCATACAAAACAACTGCATTGTGTTGATACCATGTTGACCTGAAAAATGTTTTAGTAACTTTTTTTTTCTCTCTTTTTTTTTTTTTTTAAATATGCAACTGTAATTTCGCAATCTAGGACAGGGTCACAGCTTCATTTTGGAGTCTTCTCTATCTGCTTTCTCAGTTGTAACTAAGCAATTCAGAAAATAGACAAGTTTTGCAATAGATTATTTTGAAAGAGGGTATATATATATTAAAGACTTGTAATTCCTGCTTTCAAAATAGTAACTTGTGCTATGGAGCTGGTTAATATATTGGACAGTAGTATATATCTGTGTAATAATTCTCCTACCTTAGTAATTACTAATTGTATTAACATTTATACCAGAAACTACAGTTGTAAACCAAAACCTCATTTTTTTTTTAATTTTTACAAAATTTAAACGAAAAGACAGGCTCTGCCTCAATACAAAATGAAACAGAATCTATGGCTATAGACTGAGGTATGGAAAGAAGACATTGTTATTAGTGATCAGATAGTTAGGGGCCCAAATTTGGTCAAGGTTTTTGTGCAGGCGTCATATCAAATAAATGACTTTATGGAGAATAATGAGACTGGGCAGAAATTTCCGCTAAATGGAAAGGAGACAACACAAAGGCATATTTCAAAATGTAATGTAAGGACAACTGAAGCTCTTATCATGTGAACTTTGGAGGCAGGAGTCAATGTATCAATGCTGAGCTGTACCAAGAGATGATAAATAAAGTGGAGATAGATAACAAAAGGCCTTGAAAGCAAAAGAGGGATATGTTTTCATAATGTCAGGCAAAATAATTGATCTCTCCAGCAGTATTTGGAAGAAACATTGTCAAGGCTAGAAGAACGAATGGTACAGTATCCATGTTGGAAAAATCACTATTTCTCAGGTGAAAGTCACAGCTATGTGGAAGGATAGATAGGAAGAGTTTCTCTTAAAGTTAATAACTGGAAACACTTGATAATATTTACATGTAGCCTGGATGTAAAGACCTAGAAGATCCCAACCATAGACATGGACTTAATGAGGGCAGGCAAAATTATGAGGCTGTAAAGCAAGAAGACACAAGGGAAGACTTGAGGGGGGCGAGGGTTGGGGAAAGCTCTCTTATTGAATGTTTTTGTTGAGAGACAAAAATAAGATTTTAGTCTGAACAGAAAGAGGCCTCGAGGAGGGAAGTAGATTTATGGGGTCATCAGCACAGAGACAGTAGTTGCATCTGTCCTTGCAAATGAGATTATACAGCACTAATGTGAAGATAAAGAGAGAAAGACAGGAGAGGAGATGTCTCATTGAATCCTCATGGATGAATCGGAAGAGAGAATACAGTAATACCAGGATGAGCAAAAGCTCTTAATAGACAAGGTTTCATAAAGAAAAACAGTGCAAGCTACGTGGAAAGTGCCTGTCAGCTCAAAGAGGATGTGGGTCTAATACCTGGCTAAGAAAAGATCTCTGGAGACTCATGAAAGCTGTTCCATTGTAGTGCAAGGAATAAAAATTGGTCTAGAAAAGATCGAAGATGATAAAACTGAGGAAATAAACCACAGAGAAGAATCACTGATGATGTGCTGAGTATAGGTAAAGACTGAAGTATGACATGAAGAGATAGAAGAGAGGAATCTGAGGCTGGGGATTATTTACAGAATAATGCCTTTTAGTGTGGTGAGAAATTAAGGAAAAGTGTAAACAAGAGAATGAGTTACAGGATAGAGATCAAACAATCATCAGTCCTGCCAGGATTCATGGGTCATGAATGATATTGGCCCAAACAATGAGGATTCAAAGCTAGAAATTAAGCCTTTTGCTTACAATCCTACGTCAGCCCTCTTATTCTTTCCAGTGCAGCAGTTTGAAACAACTTGTGATGGGTATTGTGGACCTTTGCTTTGCTGAGAAATCCATTTTACTTCACGCCTTTCTCCAAAGTCTCTTCAGAAAAGGACATGAGTTGTTTTCTCAAATCTTTCCCATTCTGTAATTGTACTTGTCTCCACTCCTTTTTTCTTTTTTCCATTTCTTTGTATTTTAAAATGGATTATGTTTTTTTTTTTAATTGTATCACATTATCAAGTATTCTCATAATAGGGTAAGACATGAAGAATATTTTAAATTAATTATTTTAACAACAGTGTAATCAGCTATCTGATAGGGCTGATTGTTTTAGGCTTAGTTACTCTTACAAGAGTATGACAAGCACCATATTTCCCTATTGGCATAATTGTAAAGCATGTTAGAATATATTGTCTTCATTGAGAGAGAAGGAATTTTAAAATTAAAACTCCAGAGACGATCAAAAATATAACTGACTGCTGGGATCGTTCTGTTGTTCTTGTGAAACAGAATTACCACTCCATTCCTATTTGTCACCCTGCTCAATACGAAGTCATCCTGTTTCCTACAACACTAGGAAGCAGCTTGTTTTGACTGGACAATCTGCAGGAATCACTCCGCTGCACCAGTAGGCTCAGCGTCTCACCTGTTAAATTTAGATTATTCCCTATTAATCCTTTGCAGTTTAAGCAACTGCCCCATTGTTGCTAACAGATCGGTAAACATGATAACTTAACCTCAATAAACATGTGACACTGCAGCTTCCATTATGCTTGTAAATTATGAAGAAAAAGACAAAGAAAGCATCAAGTTGTTCTATAAGCATAACAACTAATGAAGTTCATTTTTCAGTAGATGTGTGCTGTGTTTTTCAGTGACAGCATTAATCCAGCTTTCTTGCATGTTGCTCCCTTCTTGCTCCCACATGATACCAAACCTCTCTAGCTCCCACCATACATCCCTTGGTAGTACCATCAACTGTTCCCCATGCTTATGGCTCCAGCGGGGCAGGGAGGCGGTGACGGGGCTCTGAGTTCCCAGGGTGCTGGTGACTGGTGCTCAGCAGATCTCTGCCTGAACTCACAGCCCTTACACTGAAAGCACAGCTTGTACTTTGGGGACATTCCTCTAGCACTTTAATTCAGCTACTGACCTTCATGAAACTTATATGAACTTAATACATTTGAGACTTCTTGTCTCAGTCGAATCTGTTTGCAAATGGTGAGGTGGCTAGAAAGTCAGGAAGGTAGGGCAGGGAATCGGAGAGGATGGCTCATTCCTCCAGAAACCTAACTGCAAATGAGAAACTAAAAAACCAATGGGAAAAAAATAGTAGAATGCTACATTTCCCATTTCTGTGTTTCTGGGTGCTTCTGAATGGGCACCTTTTCACTCACACTAATATCTGCCCTGATTTGCCCCCTAAAACAGATTGCTTTTGAAAATCATCAGGTTTTTTCCTATTGCTCAGTCATCTCCAAATCTCCACTGTCTGCCACAGTTACAGCATTTCACTGCCAAACTGCAAGATTAAATTTACATTTTTTTTTTGTCTTCTGAGTCAAGCTGAACAATCCAGGTTTAGGTACTCTGAAGGAATTCAGAAAGAAAGAAGCCAGCTCTGAAACATGTTGGTGTATGGACTATTTTTTCATTTTCCCAAATTCTCACTCTTAATGATTTCAAATACCCTGCACTTCCATGTTACGGGAAATAAATGCCAGGTACTTGGCTGCCTGTAACAAAAGGTGCATTGCTTTGATCTGCCAGGGAGATCCATGCTTTTGTTGGGTCCTCTCATCTCCTCATAGATGGTGTTCGCTCAACTATGAACTCCCACAAACTCGAGGGGCCTGGAGTCTTTTCCAGATGATAGGATGTGTTGAATGAGACCAGTCTGATGTCTCATATACAAGGTCTCTTTGCCATTTTCTGCCTCAGTTTTTCTGCATGTTAAAAATTGACATTTGCTTCCTCAGCAAGCAAATGAGATCCGAAGATCCTTGAATGGAAAGTAATATAAAATTTAATTCTTATCCTGTGTGAAGTTTATATACTTGCAGCTCAGTAAATCACATGGAAAATATGCTGCTAACACTTCTGCATTATATGTCCATGCAGCCCCAGCACTCTTGAGCAGAATTTGTCTTTATGATGGAGTAAGCATCTTCAGTGGGACGAGGGTTACCCCACATCCTCTCATCACGCTCTGTGGTAATGAGCTCCCTGCCCCGGTGAGTGTCTTTGGACCTATGCTGCTCAACTTCTACACCGACTCCCACATTGCAGGCTTTGGATTCCAGGCAAGATACAGAACGATTGGTGAGTACCCGCTGTCCTGTGCTCTAGGTGGTGGAAATATTCTGGCTGGATAATGGTTCAGTGTAGGAAATGTTGTACCTCACTTTGGGAATACCTTAGATGAATGTAGATGGTTCACATTTCCTCTGCGCTTGCCCAAAAGGGTTCTCAGAACCAGGACACGGGATTGTTCAGTGCATGTTGCCACTCACTGACGTGTTACCACACAATTCTCATTTCAAGATGCTGCATGGGACCAAGTCAGGAACTGAAACACTTTTCATTTGCTGTAGAAAAGAAACGCATCCCATTTTGGCAGGGTTTGTTTTGTTTTGTTTTGTTTTGTTTTCTCTACAATGTTTAAGGAGAAACGTCACCAGTTTTTTTAACTGGGTTCATTTTAAAGTTTTTATCACATGCAGGAAAATGGTCTGATTCTCCGTTGTACTAAAACTACATTAGACAACATGGGAACCAGAACAGGATCTTTAAATGGACCCAGCTATATGTCTCCGTTTGATGACCATCTTGCAGTGCTAGGTGTTAATGTAAATAATAATTGGGATCTAGATATATTTTTATTTTTTAATAAATAATTTCACCAAAACTTTCTGTGGATCATATGAGATCTCTTTTGCTTTAAAGAGGCAATATGTATCAGAAAAAGAAGTTTCCAACTGAGTTTAGAATTTACATCTGCACAAATATAAATATCCCAAAAGATTAATTTTATTTTCAAACCCAATTTTAATGTTTTCTAGGTTTAACTTGTAGAGACAGTACTTTGATTTTTGAAAGCATCATTTTCTAACTGCAGAGAAAAATGTGAGTTCTTAACTGTGGTATTTGCCACAGCAAAAAGCATAAGGCTAAATTCTTTATATAAAATGAATGGCCTGATACAGATAAGACAGAGGGAATGGCACTGAGAAATGACAATGTGCAGTTACTCATGGAAAAGTCCTTCAGAACTCCCTCAACTCAGTTGCTGCTATCTGACTTTTGACTTCTGACATTTGAGAAAGATGACTGCAGCCTTATTAGCTTGTTGTTGTATACAAAGCAGATTCTAGCAATTAACATTCCTCTTCCCTCTAGTTGTATTGTTTGCTGAAAAAAAAAATGAAAAAGGCTTCCCCCTCCTAGTGTAGAATAATGCTGATTCTTTATCCTCCCGGCTCCTGTCCTTTATCTGCCAGTGTTCCAGGCCACCAGCCTGAGCAGGGCTAAGGAGCCAGGGGCTCTGTATCCAGCAGCACCCTGTATGGGACTGCCTTTGTTAAGGTGGTGGCCCGGGCAATGGCATGTTCTTTTAAACATGAAAAGCTGTGTGTGGCTTTGAGCTATTTATCAACAGGACGCAGGGAAACATTTATTTTTTTTTTGTAAGTTAAGATTATAAAATAAAGGCTGAAGCTAACAATGGAGATTAGAGTTAGTTTTATAATAGTTTTTGTTCCCTCGAGCACTGAAGCTGGGAACAAACATTAGCCACATCCTGGCCTCATCAGCGTCCATGGTGTGAAACCCCTAGAAGCCAAGCAGTGCCTTTAGTTCACATCTGCAGAGTTTAACTTGCTCCTCAGCCAGAGAGCAAGTATGCAGACCTCCAACTCAGCCACCCCCACTGCTGGTGAGTGCCAGCACGAGGTGAGGCGAGGAACAGTCCCCAGGGTTAGTGATACCCAGGGACTTCTCTCTGCTTTTCTGCACAGAATAAATGCTGCAGTAATGTCCCAGCCCTGCTGGGAGGTGGAGAGATGATGAGGCGCTGTGTACAGTTACAGTGCCAAACTTTCAGAGGCTTCCATGGGGCCAGAATTTAGATGAGGGAATGTCTTTGCCCGCATATCAGCCAGGTTTCTCTTGACAAGCTAGAATGGGTGGAGAGCTACTCCAGACACACCTCACACACTCCTGCATGGGGCACCCACCCCATGCTGTTGCTCCCTGGTCCTAATGCAGCACAGCTGAAATCAGGCTCTATCTTTTCCTGCAGAAACACAGAGCCATTGCCATTTGGTATGGACTAGGAACAACCTGTTACTTCAACACTGACTAGTCTTGCACTGCAGAGCACAACTTGATAGACATCTCCGCATGTAACAGTTCTAGGCATGACAGCGAAGACTGGTTCTAATTTACCAAAGCCTTTTCTTTCCATATGGCTAAACTCCTGCAAGAAATATGAGAATTGGGACCAAGCTAGTATTCAGACACTTACCACTGTTTTTTCTGTTTCCTCTACAGCTTGTGGTGGCATTTTCAATGGCTCTGTTGGTGTTATCAGCAGTCCTGCCCATTCAGTTCTTGATTATCACAACAACATGAACTGCTCATACTATATCACAGTTGGAAACGGCAAAATAGTGGCCCTCAAGTATGTAATCCAAGTTCAGCTTGTCATCAAGGGTACAAGGGAGTCTCTGATTCCAGTTAAAGACAGCAATTATTTACAATTTTCTCCATCTCTCTTTTTCCAAGGAGAAAGGTGAACTAAAATGGGAAATGGCTACTGAAGCCACCTTTATCAACCTCAGGCTCCCTTTCATCTTTCTCTGTAACTTGTTACATGCCAAATATCACCACAATTTTAACTTCTCACTTTGGTTACCAAGAGGACTAAGAAATTGTAAAAATGCAGCTCATGCTTTTAGTTAAATTCTGTCAGCCTTTGAGGAGTTATGACACTCCTGTGAGTGTATATAAGAAAAAAAAAATATTTTAGAAGACTGGTACTCACTTTACAGCCCAAGTAATAATACCCACCCAGAAAGAGTATACTTCTGAGTGTGTGCTGTCTTGCCTAAAACAGGGGTATGGCTGCCACAAAATCTTGCCACTGAGAAAGTAAAAGATGGATACATTCTTCTGTCATATATGTGCTGATGGTGAGTTAAGAGAACATTTCCCAGCTAAGTGGAAGAGCCAGCTAGTCTGCACTCTGAGCCTGCATTTTATATGTCCCTCACGTGCCCAGGGAAATTGCAGCCTGAGCAATTTGCAGAAGTGAGAGAGGGTATGTTTGCACAGGGGAGACCTGCTGCTTCACAGAAAGCCAACGTGGGCTGACGGCTTGCCTTGCAAGAGGCCTCGTGGGTGAGGGTCACTATTCCTTTGAGGCTGGTTGGCTGGAGTGTTTTGCCATGCAGTTAATAGTTCTGCTTGCTTGTTGTTTGTCTGTTTATTGCTTTGGTTATTGCTATTACTTGGACCTTTCCTTAAGCACTAAAAACACACATAACACAGGAGTAGAAATGAAAACATGATACCTAAAGCTCCAAGTGTATTTTACAGATTCAACAGCTTCCAGCTCGAAATATCTCCCTCCTGCTACAAAGATTATGTGGCTGTATATGACGGCTCAGACACCCATGCTCCCCTCCTCGGGAAATTCTGTGGCTCAGAACTGCCTCCGAATATTAAGAGCTCCAGTAGTGACTTGTTCCTGGTGTTTAACACTGACTTCTTTGGATCAGATAGGGGATGGAAAGCATCTTTCAGAGAGACCTTAGGTAAGACTCATAACCCCAAGAACCTGCTGGTAAGTAATTTCCTTTGGTGAAGAGCAGTTATGGTCTCCCTCACTAGGGGTGCTGGAAGCAGAAGAATGTTTCTGATTTTGTAAAAATTGAGCAAACTAAGCTAAATACGAGGCTTATTGTATCCCTGCATTCCAGCCCTGGTTCTGAACTGATTCCTTATATTCTTTGCTAACTTTTTCCTGCCTCGCTGAAGGCACAGGCATTTCTTGGGTGACTGAAAGCTTAGCAGCACCCAAAGGCCTCTCTTTTGGAGGAAATCTGGCAATACGTGAGAACTCTGATTCTTCTGTAGTCAAAGGTTGGTGGTGCGCTAAAGATGTCTCCTTTCCATCTATCCTCAATTTCCATTTCCTTTGCAGTTCACCTCACACCTTTTTAAAAACTAAAGTGTGTTAAGTTCAGTTAAGATTGGGGTTCCTCCCCAGGCACCACTGTGCTGATCTCTGTGCATTTTGGGGATCAATCTGGTTAGCTGGCCATAACATAAATGGTATCATAGTAAGAAGGCACTGGATGTTAAATGTTTTGATGGACACAAGAGTCAGGGGCAAAGCTTGATTATTGCCTTAAAAAAAGGCTTAAACCCAGTAGTCAATTTTTAAGATCAAGGTGTAAAAGCAGTTTTTTCCCTTCTTTTAACAACTGAATTGTTTAGGGATGATAAGCAACAAATGATTATTACATGTAAATAGATTTCATGTCATCACTCCTGGTTTCCTGTGTAATTAACTCAATGTTTTTGTGATCTAGAAAGAAGTAATTGTCCATTTTACAAAGCTGGCACTCAGACAGATCATAATGAAAGGCCTTTGTGGCAGAACAAACATAGTCTTCTGCTGAGTCATTGAATCCCCTCCCAACCCCTAGCCAGTGACTTTCTCATTTGATGCAGTCTGAGAAAGTATTTACAGATAAGGAAAATAACTGGTTCTACGGGCTTTGCCAAGAAAAATATTCCCACAGAACCTCACAGTCCCTACTATTATTAACTCTTCCTTTGCTTCACTCTAAGCAATTGCTACAAGACTCTTTAAGACCACTCGTGTGGACTGTTATTTCAAGTAACATAATGTTGCTTCACATGTTGCTGTCTTTAAACCGTTAGGTATCAGTTGTCAGAGATCCCCCACAGCCTGGGTTTGTGTTTCCAGGGTGAGATCATCAGGAACTCCCCAAGCTCTTGCTCTTCCTGTTGGCATATAGTCAATTTTTTTAGCCACTGACTTTAGATTTATTTCTGCTTAAGCACACAACAGAACACAAGCCAAGCTCTTCAAGTCAGTACCATGCCTGATAATTTCCTAGAGTGAGGAGATGCCTTTTATGAATAAGCTTTGACATCTATTAGGCTGACTTTCGGAGGGACATTTCTGCAGGCTCCCAAGGAAAGGGAGGTTGTGATGTTGCAAGTTAGAAAAGATGGCTATGCAGAGATGTGGGTTGTGTTATGAAAAGTCCATGGTGGTGAGATGCTTAATGGTAGGTCTTCTTTCTCCACGGTGGGAAGCAAGCCACAGGGACTAAACCGCACAGCCATTAGGAATGATCCTGACAGTCCCATGCTAGTACAGAATGCCCAAAAAGTAGAAAAGTATATTATAAAAGGAAAGCATGAGTCACAGTCCTATAAACATTTCCAGTTTGACTTGTCTAAAAAACAGAGCCAGGAAAATCTGTGACACATCTTTGTACTATGAGGTCTGAGATTCTGCTTCAAATGAAAGAGAATAAAACCATGAAGACCTAAAAGCCTGCTATTCTAAATGGTGCTTTAGAGAAGCTCCCTCATGTCTGTCAAAAGATAAAAACCATGTGGTTTTGTAAGAGTACAAATGCAATCAGATGACAATAATGATAAATCTCTTGGATAAGGAAGATAGTATCTGTAGAGAAACAAGAAGCCTCATTCTCTGTTGGATGACAATGAGCACATTATTCTGTAGTTACTCAAGGGAAGCACAACTGGATAACGTAATTATTGCTCTCTCTTTAATGTGAGTGACCCTGATTATGTATTGGAAAGAAGTGAGCAGAAACAGTATACTCATTTGTAAGAAACTAAACTATTTGCTTTCCTCACAAGCTCTTCCAATTTTTTTCCTGATCAGGGTTCCCTCACAGGTACTGCCAAAATCCAGGGTTATCCATTCTTTCTCTCTTGTGAATTTTATTAGAAGAGTCCACCTGATAACCACTGTGGTGAAAGAGAAGACAGAAGATGTAGGAAACTTACAGAAGCCTAGTAAGACTGACAGTAACTAGGCATTCAAAGAGTTAAACCCTGAAGTTTCTGTAGAAAAACATGCTCTGTTTTAATTAAAACAATTTGTTTGCATCACTGATCCAGCAGCCACTAGAATATTCGAGGTCCCCTGCACTAGTCAGAAAAGGGATACTAACAGAAAGCATGAAATAGTATTAATTTGACAGTACAGAAACATCTCGCCTATTTTGTCAAATGTCTTTTCTTTCACCATGCTGCTCTGTACACTATGCAATATAATCTTAAGCGCACATTTCAGAAGCAACAATCTTTGTCATAACTGACTCTGAGATATGGTGCATTTGAGGCAGGGGAATAGATGGCCCTTGTTGGTGCAGTTCAGAGGGTTTATGATTTTACTATCTCTGCTGCTAAGTTTGGACACTTATCAGCCTCATTTTTGGAACCCCTTGGACATGCTCTCGGGCTGAGCTGGTGAACTGGACTGACTGGAAGATCCCAGCCTGCTTCAAGTGTTACAGTTGTGAAAAGACAGACTCCTCTTGCCTTAGTTACCACTGACCTTTTTTCTGCCTTTGTTTTCAGTCTGTAAAATGAGAATTATACCTCCTTTCTACAGGGAGTGTGTGGTCCTTTAGACAATCAATAAAAGGATGAGAAGAGATAAATCAATACCAGCTTAAGGCATTTAGTTACATGAGATGTCTCTGTGAAGGAAGGAAAGCTAAGATCTCTCCCCAAAGAATGAGGTCTGCGTGTACTGAGCTTGTGACCCGGCCAAAGACCTCCTGATTATCTCTCGAGCTCCAAGGGGAGACCTGAGCTTTTCAGCTGACTCTGGCTGGCGGGGACAGAGCCTGCACATACCTCTGCTATCCCTGCTGTGACAGGCAGTACTTTGTACTTTGGTGATAAATAGAGCTTCTGCCTATTCCCATTTGGCAGTGGGGTGACCCTCTCACCCCAATTTGTGATCCCTCTGAGGCTTATGATAGAAAAGCTGAGAAGACACATAAGGGTTTGGGGTTTTTTCTTGTTTTTAAAGCATAACCAATGCCTGTCAGGAGATGTGGCTGTGACTTTATTAACAGTACATCATTTCTCCTTGGAAACTCTCTGTGCTCATGTACATAGCTCCATTGTCTCAGTAATAAAAAATATATCACATACTAAACCATCGGAGAAGGATCTAGGGGCTTTCTGAAATGCAGATCTGCTCATTGAGGCTCATTGAGGCATCTAAGGAAGCCACGTGAATTTACAAGAAGCAGTTACACATGGTTAGATATGTGGGTTGAGTCAGAAAGCTCTTTCCGAGCTTTCTTCACACAATACAGGCAAAATTGAAACAGAGTTGGGACAGTGGGGAAGAGGACAGGAAGACTGCCTGCTTTTTCTCTATGGCCTGAAATCCTGCTTGACTTCAAGCTGTAGCTAGCTCCTTCCCCTCCCCTTTTTCATACTATCTCTTGTGAGCATGCAGGAGAAATTCACATTTATACTTTGTGAAAGAGCAGTATGGTGTACTGCATTCATACCAATGTTGTCCCTTGTTTGCATTACCTTGGGGCTTACGAGCTCATGGGCCACAATTCCACCGCACTAGACACTGCACAGGCAGAATAAAGCAACAATCTGCTGTCACAAAGAGATTATGATTTAAACACAAGACGAGGAAAAACAGATGGACATAGACAGGCAAGAAGAATAGGGTGGCAACAATGAGAAAACTAGTGTTGTAGGCTCTAAGGCAGAAGAAATGCCTCCAAAACCTTTGGCAACCACTAGGCTGTTGGAATGTGAGGTCCTTAAACACCCTGTGCTCTGCATTGTCCTCAGTTTGCCCAATTTTTCTCTCAAGGATCCCTCCATCCTTTTTATTCAAAAGAGCATTTCTATTGAATGAATATTAATCATTTTACATAGGAAGAGAAACCGTAAGGGAATAGAGTTTAGAAGAAAAATAGCTGGGAAAAAAAATCTTCTCTGATAGACCAGAAAAATGCATTAATAGGTAATCTACATAAATAATCTAGTATGCATATAATAGAAATAGATTATAATCTATATAATCTTTTCTTGCTGACAAAATGATCTGTAACTTACCTGATAAACCACCCGGAGGTATCTGTCTTCCCTTATTCTATTAGCTGTGTATTGAATTACTTGTTTCCTGTTTGCAATACAATACACTAAGCGTCTGTCACTAATGGGTTTACTGTTATGCCTTCCCCTAACGAAATTAAAGTGTACTTTTAAAAAATGGATCCAGTAGAATTTTCACAGCATTTTTATACTATTTTATTTTATCACCAAGAAAATTGCTTAATATACTTCTAAGTCCAGTTCTGCCCTGCAAACTGAAAGCTTGGCTCTGTATTCGGTTTCTAGGTTCAGATTTTCAGCAGTGCTCAGCATGTACAGTTGCTGTAGAGTTTTTTTGGATTGTTCAGAATTGCTGGAAAAAAATAGTTCTGAATGGGCAATAGTTCTGAAAAATAGTTCTGAATGGGTCAGGGTTAGGTGTTCTTCTGTGAGTCATTTCTAGATTCTTACACCACCAGCAGTAATTAATTACATTGATTTATGTAAATAAAGTTAGCACCTGCTGTGGTGGCACCAGGCACCTGTATTGACAACAGCAGTTATGGCCTGTTAGGTGGGAAAGGACTCAGCACAGCTGAATCACAGGTTTCCTGCAAATTTTTCTCCTTCCAAAAAAAACATCTTAGAAGAATGTGTCCTTGACTGTGTCATGTGAATGCTGTTGTGTTTTCTCATGCCTTTGGAAAAGCAGCCGTGCCTGGCAGAGATTTCACAGCCCATTAGGACCAGTTTCCAGGGGTGCGTCTCAAGATGCCCAATCTGGACTTAGAGCCTGGTGCTGCAGAGGGTCTAGCTGAGAAGCAAATTGCTTGAAAATCACAGGTCTTCTTGCAAAAATTTCTCTGGGCTTTTGGTTCGCACAATTTTTTACCAAATATATTACACATTAATATTACACATTTCAGATTCATTACATTGTCATGGCTTGACTATAATTAGCCTAACCTATTAAAATAATGAATAAATCATGGCTAATAATATCTTTTCTTGATCTTATTATAGTCTATGAAAATAAGAACATCCATAACAAGCTCTGAACATATGTTCATAAGTCACAATTCCTGGACTGTTTCTAAATGTATTTTGGGGCTCAAATATAAAAATATGCGTAAGCTTGAAATCTGACTAAATTTAGAAAGCACTTGCAGTGTTGAAATATGTCTCTTCAATATCTCTGAAAAGAATACAACTGTTGAGATAAGGGATAGTCTACAAATGCCTGAGAACATTTCTTCTCACAAAGCAAAATAAACAAAAGTGGTTTGCATACTCAGACTGGATAGACAAGGAAAGAGGTAGACTTTTAAATAAGAAATTTCTGACTGTCCTGAAAAAATCAGGTGAAAAATAATTTTCAGACACAGTGATTAAACATAACTTTGTAGGCGACTAAACAGTTAAAGGCTGCTGGGATATTCAGATTAAAGGCACTTCACCCCACTGTGGGCAAACTCTACTGGTATGATTGTTTTAGCTTCACTAAAGTTAATGACTGATTCAGCTGAAAATCTGTACTTGGGTGCATACAAACAAAGGGTCAGGAGACATTTCTGATTCACATCACAAGAGAGATCTGCAAAGGCTTGGGCAGCTGTGGTGCCAACAAGTACGCTAATGCAGTATTAGAAAGTATTAGAATGAGGTCAGACTGCATGTCTGCCTCTGGTCTCGCAGAAAAGCATTGAGGAGATGGATAGGATGGAACATACATTACAGTTTTGCAGCACTAGGGCAGGCTTGGCACAGAGCACATCTGGACTGTTATATTTGATCAGCAAAAAACTTAAGAATATGAACTTCATCTGACTGCATTTGTGAAATCCTGCTAAAGCAGGAGACTGGGGCTTTACAGTTCTAAATGTCACTGCTGGAACCATTGCCAGGCCATCAAGCCAGTCAAAAAACCTTTCTGTGCAAAGGTGAGGCTGAAGACTAAAGAGTCTCCTGTGCTTTCAGAAGCGTCCTTCTGAAACGTTGCAGACATTGTGGTCGGGGCAGGCACTGCTGCCAGTGTCCTGTTGCCACGCGAAGTCATGATGTCTGTACAGTGATTGCCAAACATGGGAACCAACCTCTACAGCTCAGCTTGTGAAGGTTTACCAACCTTCAGCGTCAGCCACGAGACAAAGTACAACAGTAGGATTCCTCTTTCCAGCCCTATGTCCGTCTGAGCCTTACTGTTTGAAGCTGTGATCCAAACAAGCTATGAGCTAATTATTACAGCCACAATTACTCCAGCCACTCCTCTGCACTGGAAATAAGACCCATCAGGAAAGAAGCATTAGGCTTGGCAGAGTTAATCTTTGCTTATTCTGTTTTTTAATTCAGATCAGAGAGAAGCCTAGAGTTCCCAGGGGTGCTTCAGGTGAGACCAAACGTGATTCAGAAATCTGGGAGAGGATTTTCATTACTGTTCAAGCAGAACTAGAACAGTTCTTTGAACTTTGCTGCCTTCTAATAGACGTTTGTGGTGCTCATTTAGTGAGAAGGGAAGGGTGGCAAAATCAGTTTGTTGTCTTTTGAAATGTCATTGGTTTAGCTGTTTCTGACAGATTTAAAACTATTCAGTAGGCTTCCTTTCATAGCATCCATACCTATATAAATAAACCTTAGCCCTGGCTGTGCTTCAAAGGCAGGCAGCTTTGAAGATTCATCTTCATCTTCATTGCATATCTAGAGGATGTAACTCTTAACAGAGAAACATGTGCTTGCTCTCTGCTGTAATTATTTTTATTTGCCATAGGGAACCTTCAGTTCTTTCTTTCCTGAATGGTCCTTCAGCCTTTTAGTTTCATTAATGCTTCCCACCAAAAGCAATTAGTGATGACAGTGTGTGCCCTAGTTCTTCTGATAATTTGTGTTCTCTGGCAAGCTGTTTTGAAGAGGGTAAGATTGCAATCTGATTTATGATGACCTTATGAATTTTATTTTAAATAAGAAACCAGAGACTGAAACAACAGAGTAAGCCATGTAGTCAACCCATCTGCCCACACACAAATTGCTCTATAAAGTACATTTCTCATTATTTTTATCAAGTTTAGCTTTTAATATCTAGGAGGCTATTCTGCAAATGAATAGACTTCTTCATCCCACATTTTGCGTAAATTTTAGCTACAATTTTTTCTGGCTGTGTTAGCCAACAATAAACATAATTCCATCAATGACCACTAGCAGGTTGGATGGCTGCTATTTGGCCTTCTGTTCAGAACTGGCGCTGATTTTTAAAGTGATGAGTTGTGTCCTGGCTAAAATGCAGTGCAATAGCATTTCTCTTAGCACAAGTTCCCTCCTGTTAAGCAGCTGGTTCTTCATTTACTTGTGGGTGTTCCCTAGATCTACCCAGCTTCACTGTTCTGTAACTTTTAGTGGCTGAACCCAGATGTAACATTGATTAGTACTGAAAAACACCAAGATAGATAGATTTTTCAGCAAGGGCTGCTCTTTATTTGGCTTGATGCAAGGCTTCTTGATATCTGGTTGGCTTCCAGTCTAGCCGTTATTTATAACATACTGTCCTGTAAGCGTTTGACTAAACCCTGGCTGAGCAGGCTAAGCATTGTGAAAGCTAATGATGAAACCTCATCTTTATTAACTGTAAATCATACTTGTAGTTATTTGGCTCACCTTAGATGCTGTTACTGGCTATACTAGCTAAAATTAATTTTCTGATGATGAGGATTTGGCCTGTTTCTCTCTCTGTTGGGCCCATTTTATGTGCTGCACACACACAGGTTGCCCATATCTGTATTTTTTTGTCATCTGAGCTATCTTTATAGATGCACAGCTAGCAGTGAAGTGCACCATTCCAAAGGTCCAGACATTTGATATTTAAAAAAACGACAATCCAACAGCACTGAGGGCTTTCCTGTCGCGTGGCTCTGTGGCAATTCCCCGATTCCTGTTGCAATGGTCTGACTGGCATTTCTGCAACTCTTAACTCTGAAAAGGGTGAAGGGCAGCTTTTTAAGGTGTCTGACCCATATATCACTACAGACTCAATATTGCAGGGCTGGATGGTCAGATTATGATCTATGCCTCATGATTATATGCTTAATGTTATGTTTAGTAGATGGTGTCCAAAATGCTGAGCAGCTCCAACGAGTTGTTTCAGGGGGACTGAATAAATCAGGTAGAATGGTGAACCCAGAGAAAAACCCAGCAAAACTGCCCTCTTAGGGCCCAGGCACCCTCCTGTCTGACATTTTCCTCCTTCCTAGACAATTTGTGAGAACATGATTTATCACTCGCATTTCCCCCATTGTTGTTCTCGGCTTCTGCAGTGGCAATGGAATGAACACTAACACTTTTCCAAGTTTTTGACTTCATTAACAGCCCACAAAACTGGACTAGACTATTAATTCCTGACTTTTTCACTTTGTAATAAGTTTCCACTGTTCCTTTTTAGCTATAGCAAAAACTTAAATTTCATGTTATTAAGATTTTGGTTTTCAGCAAACTTCATTTTAGGGTGGGGTTTTTCTGGCTTTGGTTAGTAGGGCGGGACGACATTTAGCCTTAGTCACTCTGGTTTAACCATTACAGTCTTGCAAGATGGGGCTGTCTCCAACCCCGGGGTTACTGACGCAATCCTGACACTCGGATACCGATTTTTCACCAGAGTGATCTTTTGTAATACTGTAGCTCAAGTAGGGCGCAGTTTTATATGACTGGAAATATATCAGTGTGTCAAGGTTAAGTCACTGTGTGTCGGCCAGACAGGCATATTTTACACACACAGATGAAATTCTGAAACTCAGCTCATGTTGCTTAGCCACAGCTGTAGCTTCTTTTATTATCTAATTCTCCTGAAAGGATTCGCTGTGGGGGACAGCAGGCTGCTTGCAGTTACCGCTTTGCTCTCTGCAGTTTACAAAAACCCTCTCAGACTCAAAAGGAAGAGTATGAATGATACTTTACTTGAATTCCTGAATTAAATAAGTGGCCAGGAGACCCTACAGAGACTGGGGAAGGAAGCATAAAGTAAACAAATTGATCATATTTACTAATCCAGTCCAACCTCTGGAAATCAAACTATAAAAAAAAAAAAAGATAAGTGAAAAAAAAATCCCTTCAGATAGCCTGTATTTTTTGCTTGTCTGTAATTAGAGACAATAAAAGGGTTCTGATCTTCTATTAACTGCTTTTCTCCAAAAGTAATTTCTTTCAATGTGACTGAAAACATTATAGGGTTCAAATTTTCACCAGGAGTAACTACAGTAAGGGACTTAGCTTTGCATGTGGGATACAAACAAAAAGCAGCCTGCTTTTCAGAGGGGTTGTAAGTTCCCACCACACAAAACACTTCCAGAAGTCAGTCCCTTTTATCCAGACTCCTGAATATGAGCCTGGGTCCCAGTGCCAGGCTGCCAAATTCAATCCCCCCAGAACGAAGTCGTATTGCCAAAACAAGCAACCTAATTTTTAACTAGATTTTCAAAGTCAACAACCCAGTGCCCCCTGCTGTCCACGTACTATTACTCGCAGGTAAGAATAAAAAGGCCTTCCAACTGTTATTCTATTTTATTTCTGTCCTCTGTCTTTTAAAAAATCTGTTACTACGTTTTCAAAGTGGATACTGATTTTATATTCAGCAGAAGACACGAGCCTTTCTTACTTCACTCTACCAAATCTAATTGTGATTCATATATATCTTCTGCCATTTGTGTCGAAAGCCTTTTAATCATTCACATAGTCCTTGTAAGACAGGACAGTAAAATTCTGTAGCACAGAAAAAGCTGCTGGCTTGACATTAAAGTTCTGAAGATTAAATAAATGCCAGGGATTGCTTTTAAAAAGCTTCTGCTTCTTCAACAGGACCTCAGAATGGCTGTGGTGGTTACTTGACAAATTCAGCCTATAGCTTTGGCCCTCCAGTCTCCAATGTGACCAGAAGATATGAGAAAAACCTGGACTGTGTATGGATCATAATTGCACCTGTGAACAAACTGATCAACCTCACCTTTACTTCATTTGTGCTTGAAGCACAGTCTGCTCAGGCTTGCCGATATGATTATGTCAAAGTAAGACAGCTGCGTATTTTAACAAGAAAATATCAGTGAGATGCAATACATTAGCCTCTACATGAGGCTAAAACTTAATTAATAGAAAATGGTCTTATGAAGAAATTAAATTGCTTAATATAATTACAATTTTTTTTGGTGGGTTAGATTACTACTCCAGATGACATCCTGCCTTTTTGAAAACCAATAAGAGTTTTAACATTGTTATGGGGACAAGCTTCTGTTCTCAAGACTGCCTATATAAATGCATATTTATTTCACAGAATATAAAAAAAAAACAAACAAGCACTTTGAAAGTAAACATGCAGATTCATTATCATACAAAATTGCTTAAAAATAATTTATAAACTTTTGAATAAATAAGTCTTGATTCTAAATGCTCACCTGTGAAAGCTATTTTCTTAGACACGAGCATACAAAACATAGGATAGCAGAATGCTGCTAAACAAGAACCACCAAGGAACGATCTAGGTCCTCTTGAGCATTAGAGATGCTCGATGACACTAGGAATGAACTCTACATTTTGGTGATAATATCAACCTTTCTCATTGAAAAGCACTTTGAGATTACATATAAAAATGAAAACAGAATGCCAAATTAAAATAGAATAAATTTTTGATAGATTTGCTGAGATGGAACCAGAATGTTCCATAATGAGATTTACACTGTCCAACAAAATTAGTTACTATCGCAGTGAATAATTATAATCATCAAGAATATCCTATTAAAGCACAAGAGCACCTACTGTGCTTTCAAGTAAAAGAAACTGTAATGTCAGGAGGGGTCAGAGAGCTTTATATCCATTTATTGTTGTGCCTAAACTATTGGTGGCTTATATGCTTTTCTTCTTTCAGCTTTTTGATGGAGATAATGAAAGTGCCAATTTAGTTGGCACATTCTGTGGATCTGCAGTGCCAGCTCCATTTCTTTCTACCCGTAATTCCTTGACAGTGAAATTTATCACAGACAATTCTGTGGAAAGGGAGGGTTTCAATGCTACCTACACCACAGTGGATCGTAAGTATACATGTATACGTATGCATATATATTGTTGTGAGTGTTTTGTGGAAATACATATTTAAATAATAAATCATCAAAATTTGTTCTAGATAGAGGGCCTAGGAAGGTGCAAATACGGCCCTCAGTATAGCTTGACGGAGCATCTATAAGCAAGATAAAAGCAGCACTGCTAGTCCCCAGTGCAAGTCGCATCCGTCTTGGCTGGCTGTGGGGTGGCTGTCACTCTGGAGTGCAAAACAGGAACACTCTATCATACACTTAACAAGTACTCTGATATTATAGGGAATAAACATAAATTCGAGTTTTCCAACATACATTGATACAGCCTTAGGACCTGGATTACTTTTTCTTCTTCTAGAGAGTCACAGGTAAATGCAAAAGTATCTTGAGCAGTGTAGTTTTGCTTAATAGATGTTTTTCCCCAGCTGGAAAGGTTTTCACTCTATTTTACACAGGACCGTGTGGAGGAATATATAATGCAACTTCTACACCCCTGACTGCAACGTCTCCTAACTTCCCAAATGAATATCCACCATTTACTCTCTGTACTTGGGTCATCGATGCGCCTCCGCAGCAGCAAGTCAGGGTGGTGGTAGAGGCCTTCCACCTCCATTCTGGCCAGGACTGCTCTCAGAACTACCTAGAGCTCCAGGACTCACCAACAGTAAGAAATTTACAGTTGATAGCATTCCCCATTCACATTCGGCGCCCTTCACTCTTTGTAAAGAGAGGAGAAACCCACTGTTTGGTAACAGATTAATTGATGATTCTGTGTGAGGGGCACATCCAAAGCAGTGCCCCACTTAAGGTGCATTAACTGGTACACAGACCTCATGGAAAGCACACTACGCACACATTGAATTAGACCCAGTAAGTGTTACAACACAACTGTTCCCAGTTGCTCCAAGTAACAGAGCTGCCAAACTTAACACCCAGAAAATACTGCCCAACAGCAAGGTTTCAAAAACTAATTGTACTTCCTCCCACCCAATAAACATAATAAGAAATATTCATGCCAAGAAGAGTGTTTGTAGAAAGCCCCAGGCAAACCCCAACCTGTTTATGTCCCTTCTGTTATATTATTCTAAACCTTTTATTGATTCTTGTTTTGGTGTGAAAATACCTGTTACATTTGATTTGTTTCTCATAATAACTGAGCATAAAATGTTGAGGCATTATTAAGTGATTTCCACAAGAACTTTAAAATGTGACTGCATAACTGGTATAGAAAGTGCTGAGAGATCTATTAACCTCAGGTTCAGTAAGTAGAAAACCAAATTATATAATTAAGTAGAAGTAACTTGTGACATATATTGAATTCCAGCACAGCCAAGGATCAGTCCATAGATTCTGTGGCACTGAAACTTTTCAAGTCCCTGAATTTTATTCTTACGATCGCACTGCCATCGTGACTTTCAAATCAGATGAATATATGATTAATAATGGAGTCAGATTTACTTACCAAGCTACAGGTAAGCTTCAAGAAATGTCTAAAATATCTGCCTACTGTTCTCTCTGTTGATTCCATACAGTGAAAAGCAATACAGAGGTCTGAAATGCTTCCATGTTTCTGGTTTTCTGTCTCAAGGTTGCAGCAGAGAGTATAACCAGCCATTTGGTTACCTGAAGAGCCCCGGCTGGCCCGGTCGTCACCCCAATAATATGGACTGTTCTATCATTCTACGGGCTCCCCCGAATCACACAATTTCTCTCTTTTTCCATGCTTTCAGTTTGGAGGACAGCATCCAGTGTTCGCGTGATTTCCTAGAGGTATCAAGCAAGTATATGTATTTTGTGGGCCCCTGTCAAAACCTGCTGAATTCAAAGGATATTAATAAGCTTGCATCAAGTCCGAGCTCAACTGACATTAGGGACTAATTTATTGCTACAGTTTTATGGTGAATTGTATTCAAATGCTATAGTAAATGGTTAAACAATACACACTATAGGAAGTCCAAAACCAATAAATAAGTAGTTTCATTATCAGCTATCTCATCTTTACCTAGCTCTTGTTGATGTCACCCAGTTAGCAGAGCAAGCCAGGATATTTTTCGTCCAATATTAACGTCTGTGCATGAACAGAAAGCCATAAATCTGAGTGCTTCCATTCCAGCAGTAAGATTCCATCTGCTTGATATTTTTCTTAAAAATATTTTTTTCTAAAAACGCGCTTTTTCTAAAAAAAAAAAATAAATGGAGCTCTAGTAGCAAGTGTGGGACACTTGCAAAGCTACTTTGTGTCGAGAAAAAGCATATCCTCCTACACAATCCTTCCTCTGTCCTTTCACGCTTGTTAAAGGGTTCCCTATTCGCTGGCCAGATGACAAAAACCAGATGTCTGTGGCAGAATCATTATTTAATTCTCCTTTCATATCCTCTTTACTGTCTCAAGAAATGGATCTGAGCATCAGCATCACTGGAGCTCAGAAAAAAACATCAGATTAAACCTAAGCTATGTAGTATGATATGTGTCTTAATGTGACCAGGGAAAAGAGTGGTCTGCAAGGTAAAGAATTAATCTTTTCATCTGGAATATTAACATTTCTTCTGGAAAGTAAAACATAGGCTTGAATTGCAAAAGCACATCTTAGCTACTAGTCAAGTAATTTTTTCAGACAGAAGATGTACCACACCATAAAATTTAGCCACCTGTTTCTGGCAATACTTGTTCTGTGCAATTATTTACAAAACTCAGACAGACTGGTTAATGATCTCTTTTTCCTTCTATACAAGACTATATAGTAGGAAAAATAACAGTGTTATAATGACAATTATGGTATGCATGCAAGTCACTACATAGTTTGTACTGTGCTTGTATCACTGCACAATTTTACTAGTGTATAACTGGCATAGGGATTTAATGTTGACAATGCTTTTGTTTCCCTTCAAGGTCAGAAATGGGAGTGATGTGCAATCACCACTACTTGGCAGGTTCTGTGGAAACACTGTGCCCAGTCCCATCTTTCCCAAAAATCATGTTGTCTACCTTCATTTCAAGAGTGATTTTTCAGGGGCTCGTGATGGATATGAAATTACTTGGACATCATCATCAAGTGGTAAGCCTGTAATTACAAAGTAATTGCACTCGGCAATTGTACACAGAGAGAAAATACAGAAATGTGGAATTCAGCCTGCTCAGTTTGGGCACTGCCTCATCAACACTTAAGACCTCCCCAGGCACCCACAGTCCACCCTATTCAGTCACTGGATTGTTGTTCCTGAAGTTGTTCCCGAAGACCAGTGGGACAAATCCATTTTATGTGATGGAAGCAATTCCCTCTCTCTAATGTTGACTTCAGCAACCTCAGAGGATGTAGCCCACTTAAGAAGAAGACCTACGTCTTTCACTGAGAGATCAGAAAATATCAGGAATGCCTATCTTGGGCCCCACAGAGTGGTGGTGGCGGTGACTCAGCCTACTTCATTAACAGTCCAGTTGTGATACACTGTAGGATCTGGGCACTGCAAAGCCTGAAGAGGACTGAAATTTGGCCGAAGAAAATAACCTAACTATAATGGTGCATAGTGAATATATAATAGACACATTCATAAATGGCTTATGAAATGGCAGTGAATAGCTGGGTAATAGTTCGTTCACGTCACTAAGTTACTGGAGGTAGGAAAGCTCATGGCCAGCGGAAAAGCACTGCAGAATAACCTTACAGTATTGAGTAGCTTGGTCATGAAAAGGCAGATAAAGTTCAGTGTAAGGTAGTGTTGATGAAGAACATGGGCAAAAAAAAGACAATCCTAACTTTACCTACAAAAATATGGGCTCTGAGTTGACTTTTAGCACTCAGCAACAAGATCTTGGGGGTAAAATAGTTCCATGAAAACAAGAGTTCACTGTTCACTAGCAGTCAAGTAGGCTTGCACAACCCTAGGAATTGTTGGGAAAGGAAGAGAAAACAAATAGCCAGCTACTGTATAAATCCATAGTTCACATACAAATTGAATGATGTGCACAGTTCTGGTCTCGTCCTCTTATAAAGAAGCCAGTATAACTGGAAAAATTTCAGGCAAAAGGGCTCAACGTGAAAAATGGCTTCTGTATGAGGTATGCTGAGACTTTTAAATCTGATTAAGAAACTAGTGAGATCTATAAAATTGAGTGATATTGGATGGTAAATAGCGATCAACTATTCATTGACTTTTCCCATAAAAGAACTAGAGGCCTTCAGATAAAGGCAAGAGGTTCAAAACAAGCCAAACAAAACAGTTCTTCACACAGTCTGCAGTTAAGCTGTGGAGCTCCTTCCCATAGTATACTACAATTTTACATGGATTTGATGGCTATCTGAACAAGTTCATGGAAGAGACCTGATAAAGACTATTAAATACAAAGATGCCATCTCTAGGAGCTGTGAGCTGAAAATTCTTGGAGACTGAGAGTAACCTGGGTCATGATCTGCACATGCTTACTCTTATTCTATCAACTTGCATTTCTCCCAGGGCATCTGCTTCTGCCCACAGTTGGACATTGAATTTTGGTATAAATTGCCTTTAGTTTACTTAACATGACTATTTTCTCTGAGCTGTTCTCTGTATTTTTTTTATCAGATGGGGATTCACTATTTTTCATTGCAAAGAACAGCCAAAGAGAATTTGTCTCTAGTTGAGTAACTGGGAACTGAACTCACCAAAGCACAGATTTAAGACTTCGGTTCCTGTTTCAAAGAGTTTTGGGGGGTTGACTTAATACCCAGTGATGGTCTAATGCCCATTGCATATTCTTCTCAGGGTGCTGAAGTGAGAGCTTCAGTTTTCTCTCTTATTGGAATAATGCTCTTATCCACATTCATTGCTCCAGCTTCCAGCATCTCTCTGTTTTTCAGTGCTACTATTAATACTGTACTAATGTACTACATCATGTAGTATCTTGTGAAACTCAGCCTTCTAAGCTAACTAACAGCGTCTGTTTCCAGGATGCGGAGGAACATTATATGGCAGCACTGGTTCATTTGCTAGTCCCAGCTACCCGGCAACTTACCACAACAACACTGATTGTGAGTGGGCCATTACTGTGCCCAAGGGACAAATTGTCACAGTGAACTTTGATTTCATCAGCATCGATGACCCAGGGGATTGCAGTAGCAACTATCTGATCCTTTACAACGGGCCAGACGCCAGCTATCCCCCAGCCGGGCCATACTGTGGGATGGTATGTATTGCCTACTGTCTGTGACCTTGTAAGTGATTAAAATGAATCTTTACTGTTTCATATTCAAGACCGTTTCCCCAATTCTGGCATGAATTCCACATAGGTGAGTGGAAGTGAAGGCGTAAGGAGTGTGTGGCACCATAGAAGCCTTCCAATGCAGACCTTACAGTGACATCTAGTGGGAGGCACCAAGCTGTTTTTCTCTGTATTTAGTTGTGTTTGTGATTTAAATATTTGTAATGCCCTAGGGGAGAAATGCAACAGCAGTATCTAGCATAGACCTGAGGTCACCTGCACTCCATGATCCAATTTATGCCTCCGTTTTAACCCTCTGCCTGGCTTTTCTAAAGGATCTTAATCTTCTATAAAGCTTTTCATTTTTCTTGTCTTTAATTTTAGGATACAAACATTGCTCCGTTTACTGCTACATCTCATCAAGTCTACATAAAATTTCATGCTGAATATGTGACTTTACCATCAGGATTCCAGTTAAGCTGGACGAGCTAGAACACTGTTTATGAGAAATATATTACCATTTCTTGCTATACTGAAGAGACTTTAGATCATAAAGTAAGTTTGAAATCCAGTTATGATAACTGCAGCTGAAGTAAGGCATTTTAATAATTACTGTAAGTGAAGCTGTTATGAATTTAGAGTTCTGATCCCCCATTGTACTGAAAATAAACTATTATTTACCCAACTGGGAAAATGAGTTTTTGCTAGTTTTTTAAACACAATTTTTATATTTTTCTACATGATTTCAAAGTTTTAGATTTAATGCTATAAAAAGTGATAAAGGATAAAACTTAAACACAAAATATTCAACATGAAGTTGATAAAAGGACCTAAGATATGAAGTTCTTTTTAATTACTTCTATAGAGTTATGTGGTTTTGTCCCAAGTATCTTTTAAAACGTTAGCTAAAGTTTTATTCAAATTAGAATAAAATCAGAAATTGTTAAAAAAATGGCCCCTGTCCTACAATCAGTTACACAGATAACTTTGCTGAAGAACTTTCTGTAATACTGCACATTGGGTGTAAGAATCTGGCTGAATAAGTACTCAAGCAGTCCCTGAAGTTTAACACAGTAAGGATATGCTGTTGTACTAAATCTTAACCACATTAAGAAGTAATGTCAGGATCAGAGTCCTATATTCAATATGCACAAATAACTGTGATTATATTTATTGAGTTACATCTTCAAGCTTCAAAATCTACTTTACAACTGAATATAAAAAACATGAGACTTTTAGTAACTATGTCACCTTCCTAGTCAAATTATAGGCAGCTTCCTAGACATTTATAAAACAGATATAACTTCAGAATAGGGCAGACATACAAATATCAATTGACCTTTGACTAGAATGAGTTTGTCCCTTCCCCAGGATGCCACACATCATTCACAAAAAAAATGTTGTTGACAGGGTATACAGAGGACACTGATTTCCACCATGACACATTTTTTTGTCACAACCCAGAACAAATGACCAATTCATTTCTTGCATGTCACCTGTGATGGACAGGCAAGAGGAATTCACACCACAGCAAAGGAACACAAGCCTCAACAGAACTCTCACTTCATACAGTCACTCACAGTGAAAGTAATTCCTTAACATGATTGTTGCAATAATTAATTATTAAATGACATTAAAGTGTTACTGGCAGTTCTAACAGAATCTAGGAACTCTTTGAACATTTCCCAGTGAATGCCAAAAAAGCCATAATTCCACAAATATACAAAACTTTATAGTGGCTGAGAAACCATCCTGGTTAATATAAAATGTAGAAAACACAAAACAGACAAAAAGGGCAAAAAGGTAGATGGCAATCTATAAAATACAACTCAAAATCGTCTCGTAATAAGTTAGAGAGAAACCTGTGAACTCCCACTGGCCAACAGAATTAGACGTAAGCCAGCATTTTAGAATTCTCCAAGGACCAAGAAAAAACTAGCTTATGTACAGTTGATACTCCTGCTAATGTGCTAAAGTATGACAGGCACAAGTTAGAACATAGGAAGATCCGTTCAAATACATGGAAACACTTCTTTACGGTGAGGGTGACAGAGCACTGGCACAGGCTGCTCAGGGAGGTTGTGGAGTCCCCTTCTCTGGAGATTTTCAAGACCCGCCTGGATGCAGTCCTGGGTAATGTGCTCTGGGCAATCCTGCTTTAGCAGGGGAGTTGGACTAGATGATCTCTAGAGGTCCCTTCCAACTCTGAAAACTCCGTGATTCCGTATCACATGGAAAAAGGAGAAATATCTGTATTTGGATCAAACTAGGAGACATCTATGTTGTACCGAGCTGCTGGCAGAACAGAAAGTTCCTCTAACAAGGGAAGACATAAAAGACCATATAGTCAATTTAAACATTTTTAGATTTGTGGCCCAGAAAACTTTTGTTGAGAGTCCACACCAAACTGATTTCATATCTGCAAACAAGGGACAATGCAATCTTTGTCCATAAAGTTTAATAAACACCCCATAAAGGGGATAGCAAGCAGTAAAGAAAAACATCTGAACTGCCTGGAGATAAAGCTACAAAATAAGCTTTAAAGATAGCAGTGTGTGAGACACTGCAGGTACAATCAAGCATGGCTTCAGCTGTTTACCTGCAGAGATCAGGAAGACTTTATTTCTTCCTTGTGGACAGCTGCATCACAGGGCTGTGTAAACATCCATTGTGGTTTTGACCTTCCTATGAATCACCATGGACTTGGTGCAGTTGGTGCAGGGCAGGGAATCCTCTCAAGATCTGGCTGCTGTCTCTTGCTGCTAGATGGCCGGTCAGGGAAGCATCAGAGTTTAGGCGAGAATTGGCTTGGTGAGAATGTCGTAATTTTCTACACTTTACCAGCCCGGAGCACAGCTCAGATGGAAGCCACAGGTGAAAGGGAAGGGCATGTCTACCCGCCACTGCAGGTAGTGCTCTGCAGGACATTCATTTCCCTTGGTAAAAGTGGATCACGGCCTGATGGACAATGACTTCTCAGGTTAAACCTTGGCCTTGTCAGGAGTATGACAGAGCATAAACTGTCAAACCCTAGAAACCTGTACATGGTTTTAATAAATGAAGTTCATTAGTGGCTTTTTGAGACTGATACCAGCCCCATGTACAGTTTATGGACACAAAGTTGAGTTCCACGAGGACACCCCTGTCCCCCATACTCACCGCGCTGAGGCTGGCCTACTGTTGACTTAGTGAACAGTATGTAGATGTGATCTGGTGACCTGTGACAAGCATGAGGCCACTTTGGTAACACGACCTTTGGCCTGCAGTTAAACCGATCAGTTTGCTGAAATCTGTACTTCAAAAAGATTGATTTCACTGAAGGAAAAAGCATGTTTCACTTTAAAGCAGACTAAATGTTTTTGGACATTTTTTGATATGATGCATACCCCCTCTTGGCATGACTTTCTGTCACAATGTCAAACAAATTTTATGCAGTTACTGAACTTCTGAGGAAGAAAAGACTAAAAAAGACTATGAATGGGAGAAAGAGAAATTTGTAAGATCTTTTAATCTAGCAATAATTTGGTGCATCTTTGAATGTTACAAATACTCCATACCTGTGCATAATTTTACTTACAAATGAGTAAAATGCATGAGGTTCTTCAGAAAAAAAAATGAAAGCCCAGCAGAGAATTTGTGCTCATGAAGACTGTTGAATGAAGCTGCTGGTACAAGGTTCAATTGATCTAGCCCAACTGACTCTTGCCAAAAATAGTCAAAGTCTAAAATTAGAGTAAATTATCAAACCCATTCTTTAAAAAAACAGGAACAAAGTAACCCACTGCTGTCCTCTAACATTTTATATGAGGAACCACAACAGAAATACCACTGCAGAAGTATTAAAGTGGAGGTCCTTAGAGGAGAGGGCTGGTGCTAAGCCATGTTTCTGTCTTGGAAGGTAAGGAGTAATTTAAAACACTTGCTTTAAAAACTAAACAGGTAACTTAAAAAGAATTATTCCATGAAATGTCTATGTGTTCTTTGCGGCGCACAATTCAAAAGACAAAATCTGTGTTTAATAAGATTTATGGCTTCATCTCACAATACTGCCATGAATATCTTTGCTTTTATGACTGTGCACATTGCTGTATTTTATAGCTAATGTCGTAGCTGTGAATGCTGTGTGTCCATATTATAATACCTGCATGACTACAACCAACCTCCCCCCTGTCAGTGAGAAAGCACAGATAATGAACGTGCATGTTTTCACTTCCCAGAGCCTGCATGTTTTTAACTTACCTGTAAATCTTCTGCATGTTACTATACATACTTATTTTTATATAGAGGTATATTTTATGAGGCAGTTGTATATGAATGGCAAACCCTCTGAAGACTAGGATTTGGAGAATAAGCACTAAAAGGTCCGCAACAGTATTTTTTAATTGCCCTTCCCATGTGGCAGGGCTATTATTTATAAACAATAAATGAGAAGCAATACCACAATGAGCTCATTGGGGCTATAGTTACTTGAAGTAAAGGAGAGAGTAGATGTACAGCTAAACTGCTAGAAATCATGGTGTTGGTCAATTTAAAAAAATAGCTAATTTTAGTTAAATTTACAAAGCAAATTTGACTGAAAAACAGTTTCCACTTGGCTCATAAAGCGAAGGAGGAGGTGTCTCAGTTTTCCACAGTAACTCGAAATAAGTGTCCTAGGCACCAGAATTAACACATTTAGTGTAATTATTTTTTGTCAGCTGCCAAACTAAAACCACAGAAGTATTCTGCCATCCTGATGAAAATGAAATGTAACAAAAATTCATAGTGTTGACTACTGTTCATAATAACAACACCAGCAACAATACAGGATTACTAACAAATAAATGTCTAAAATGTTTATTAGCTGATAATAAAAATAAAGGCCAAATTCTAGAAACTTGCTTTTATAAAGAAAAGATCAGCAAAATAAATATTGCGTGCCAATTAACACACATAATGACTGTAATGCTGATGGATACGTTTTTAGCAGCAGTGCCTAGAAGTACATACCCAGTTTTGCAGGTGCATGTTGTGGTTGTATTGTTTTGATGATATGCTAACCTTGCATTAATGTTGACCATTATGAAGGCTTTTCTTGGAGGGGAAAAAGAAGGATAAAAATAGAATAATAACATAAAACCTCATTTCCTTGGTTAGAATTACCTAGGACAGCCAGAGCAAGGGCAGCGCGTTGGAGCAGCTCGTCCCCTTGCTGCTCCCCAGCACAGCGAGAGGAGCCCACGGGAGGCACGTCCAGCGCCCGCTGCTGGGATGGAGCAGGCTGGGGGCAACCAGTCCAGGGGGCAACTTCTCCCTCTTCTTACCACCACATGGCAGCCACGGCTCTGCCATACAGTCCTGGCCATACACCTACCTCATAGTCACCTACTTTAGCCTGCTGGCCCAAGGACAGAAGGCACTTACCAGCCTCTCCACAGAATTCAGGCATTTGCTCTACAATTATTTAAGCCAAGTGACAAATTAAGAACAAATCTGACAGATATCAAAGATATTTTGCAGTTGTTCCATAAGCAAAAAAACAGAAGCTGGATTGTACAGCAAGACCTAAATTGGAAAAGCCTGTACTGTGAGATCAACCGCCGTACACGTGGGGAGGGCTCCACCGACCGGTCCCCAGACACAGGCTGACCAGCCTCTGGATGAGGGTATAGAGCGAGCTGAGGATATTTGGGGTCAAAGAGGTTCCAGAAGAACTGGACGTACTGGGAAGAGGTAGTAGGGGACAAGAACGGGGAGATGGGGTCACTGCAGTAGCATAGGCTCTCTGCAGGAAATTGGCCTTTGTGAGGATGACCGCTAATGGAACAACCTGAAAATTACATTTTCAAGATCGGGGAATGACCTGACCCTTGGACAGCATGGCACATGTACTTACTTTCCCACGCCTTCTCATCCAATTGGTATTTAGTGCTTCACAAGGAGCTGAGAAGCTTTAAAAGGAAGGCTTAACAGCAGCTCCTCTTTGACAAATCTGGTGCAGACCTGATCAAGGTATCGATTAGCACATTTACTCAGATGAAGGGTTTGCTAAAGCAGGAATCAAAGCCGATCGCATAGAAGGTGTGAGTGACAGATGAACTGTTTACACAAGAGAATAATGAAATCAGGTGGATGGTAAAAAAAATCCCAATCCTGACAAAAGGGAATAATGGCAATATGTTCATTAAGCAAGGAGTAATTAAACACTTCTGTGGTAGGGGTAGAATGTGGCCATTCAGGCCATGTGCAATGTAATATGCTTTTGTTTTGATCACTGCATAAATGGGGCAGTGAGAAGCCTGGCAAGCTTCTCATTAGCCATGAAGACACCATTTTGTGAGTATCTTGTCACAGTCAAATGTACTTTGTTGAAAGACACAAGTTGGGACCATGTTTTATAGGCAATGAATCTGCCTAAACCTTTGCTACTAAACAAAGCCTGCGATGGGTCTCCATGGAACAGTAGACATGCTGGCACCTAGGTCTTTGGGACAACTGACTGGTGGCAATCAGGGCATTTTCATAAGACAGAAAAGGATTCGGATTCATGCTCCTGCAGACAAAAAGGAACTGTACATCTAAATGACCATGTGTTCTGCTGAGCAATCCAGATAAAAGGAAGTTCTTCCAGTTGTGTTTTGTAAGGAAGACCTGAAAGCAGCCTGTAACTTCAGCAAAGGACTCAAGGCAGTAAACGCCATTGAGGGATAAACATTCTACAATTCTGCAACGCAGAATTAAATCCTCACATTCCTAAAAAAGGAAAAGCTATGTTAAAGGAGAAGCTGCTCCCTGCGCATTCACACACCATTCATTGTGTTGCACACATACGCACTCACTCTCAGGCACACTTCCTCCTTCTTCAGGCTTGATGCTAGGTTTCCCGCAGCAGAGTCTCAGGCATTGGATTTTATAAAATAATTAATTTATTGAAAGGGGCAGGGTCTGCCTGAGCTGGGTGCCTCCAAAGAGAACAACCCTGAACAAAGAAATCCCTGGAGAATTATACTTTTGTGATCCATACACCTGCCCCCCATGTGCTCTTCACGTGCTGTCCACGCACCTTTTAGTCCAATGGAGATTTTTGGTCTGGGGACTACTAACATCTTATTGGATTCTTTTTCTGCATCCAGGCAGGCAGGCTCTTATCTTGTTGATTTGCAGTTTCAGCTGAGAGTTGGAGCCTCCTTATCTTCTGGTTTACACTCCTTGTGCACCTGCACTCCCTGACAGAACATGGAGAACTGGAGTCCCAGGCTTGGGAAAAACACTCCCAAAACATCAGCGTGATATCAACATCTTTCCCATACTAAAGGACTAAACACAGCACTGCACCAGCTGCTAGGAAAATTACTAAGAAAAATAACTCTATCCCAGCCCAAAGGCTTCAGCAAACCTACCCACTCATGCTAAGTAAAGCTAGGCAAACAGGACAAATCACTCCATATTATAACCTTAAGTAAATTATTCTCATTAAAATGTACTTATTTACACTAAACAACTAATATCCCTCAACAGCTAAAGTTGCAGTGTTTCTCATTTGCTGGTTTACCACTTTCCCATTCATCATCTTGGTTTCCGTGGATATTATTTTTAGGCTTCTAAGTAACACCACGCAGTGCATAGGGAGCGCATATGCAAAGTTCAAGGCTGTGGCTCTCAATGGGTGGCCTGGCCTTAGGTCTTCTAATACATTTAGTCATTAATCGCTCTGAGCTTCCATATCTGTTGAATGACAGTAAGTAGGAGCTTCTTAACTCCTACCAAAGATGTTATAGGCATGAATACATTCTAAGCAGTAAGGCTGTAACTCCAACATAATGGTGGCAACACCAATTAAAAGTGCTCAGAGCCTGGGCCCAGCCTTGTGACTAGTTTTACAACTAGAGCTGACTAGAAAACCCGCAAAGACACCTGAAGAAATGGAAACCACTGATTCGACGAACCCACATTTTTTTTTTTCGGTAACATGTTTTACCGCAGGCAGCCTTTGCCAAACTTCAAAGCAAACTCTAAAACCCTACTTGGTCAGTCCCTGGGCAGCCTAAGCCTTCCAGCTCCAGGGCTCCGCAGCTGCTCCCTTCTCCTGTTGCTGACCACCCGGGGCACGGAGCCGCCGTCCCTGCCGGTTTCCAGCCCCTGCCGGTTTCCAGCCCCTGCCAGGCCACAAGGAGCGCCGGGGGACAAGGCACCCGGATACGCATTTCTCCTCCGTGCAAAACGGTGCCGTATCCACCACGCGCCCATCTTCTCGGGTTTATCTCTGCGAAGCGCCCCCCGAGTGCTGAAGCAGCGGAACCCGGCGCTAACGCTGTGCTTTGAGGAGACACCCATGTGAGGCTCGCACCCGCCCAGGCGTACGAGCACCCACGGGAGCCGGCTCAGGCCGCCGCCCCCCAGCAGCAGCACTAACGACGCCGAGTTTCCCCTCCCGATCCGCCAGCGCTCAGCAAGGCCGATCGTTTCACCCAACCCACACCGGCAGCAGATCCCTCGGGCCCGTCCCCGCTGCCTGACAGGGCGCCGAGAGCCACACGACTGCCCCTCTATCGGCGCTGTGCTCCTCTACCGCGCAGGCTGCTTCTGCGGGAAAACAGCTCGCCGGGAGCCAACACAGCAGGGAGACGGCGCTGCCGGGCACACGAGGGAAGGCGACCCGGCCTGCGGCTGGTACCGTGCCCTGTGGATACGGCCGCCCTCGCACCGCTGGCGGCCGCCAGCCCCCACCATTGCGCATGCGCCGAAGCCGCACTCCCTCAAGCAGAACCCCGACGGCTTGCGGCTTACGGCTTACGGCTTCAAACCCGCTATCACACGGAGCGCGCTTATTGGCTTGCGAACCTTCCTTCGGAGCTTCCAGCCAATGGTCAGAGGGTCTGCACCCGAGAAGGCACGCTGATTGGTCTAGCGTGTTCCCAGCCGTGGGTGGAACCGCTCGGCTGGCCCGTCTGTGAGAAGGCGCGGAGAGTGGCCCCGCTCCCCGGGGAAGGGCTGCAGTGCGCTTGCGCGGCGGGGCGGGGGAGGCCGTGGGATGAGGCGTGGTGGGGAGAGTGCAGCCGCGGGGAGCCGCCCTCCGGGCTACTGACCGCCGTCCCGCTGCAGCATCGCGCGGTGAGTCGTCCTGGGGCCAGCGGCGGGCCTGTCCTTCTGCCCGCCGGAGGGCGGTCGGCATCCCGGTCAGGGCTCCGCTGGGCTGCGGGGGGACGGGACGGGACGGGACGGGACGGGACGGGGTAAGGCGGGACAGGACCCGCCGGCGGCGCGGAGCGGAGCGGGCGGGCTCGCTGCCCCCTCAGAGCGGGGGCCGTCCCCGCGCTGTCCCTGCGGGCGCCCACCGGCCGGGTTCATCCGTCCCCGTCACTCCCTCTCCCCCCTCTCCAGCCTCACGGTGCCCCTTTCTGCCCCACCCAGACCATGTCCAAGTCACTGAAGAAGATCGTGGAGGAGAGCAGGGAGAAGAACCAGCCCGAGGTGGACATGTGCGACCGCGGCATCTCCAACATGCTGGACGTGCCCGGCCTCTGTAGGTACCGGCGGTGGCGGGCGGGGAGAGCGCGGAAACTTCCTTATTTGTCCCGGGCCGAGCCGGGGGCGCAGCCGGCCCTGGGCCCGCGGCGGGGGGGGGTGTCCGGGCCGCCCCACTGCCGGCTGCTGCCCCGGGCCCTCGGCGGTGGTGGGGCCGGCCGAGCCCCCGCTGTGCCGGGGGTGTCCTGAAGCTTCGGGTATCGGGGGTTTGGGGAGAGGTTCGCGGGTAGAAGGAAACACTGCGGCTCTCGGCAGCACCGTAACGAGCCGTAAGCGTGTTCAGGAGACCCCCGGCTCCGCTGCACCGGGGAGACCGGCGTGGGGAGCGGGGTCTGCCACCCCTCTCTCCCATCACATCTGCCCGTGCACCGTCTGTGACCCTAAGCGCTCCCAGCCTGTCCCTGCTGTTGCTCTAGCACTTGAGTGATGGGGAGGCTTTGCCTGCTGTCCGTCCTCGCCTCTCCCTGCAGAGCCACCAGCCAAGTAGTATCTCCACTGGTTTTTGGAGGGGGTAGGGTGCCATCAGCCTGAAGCTAGGCAGGGCTGGTCTCTGAAGGAGAGTGAGGTAGTACTGTGTCACAGATACAGCGACATCACGCTTTGGATATTGCGTGATCGCATGTGCTTCCAGAATTCTCACAGTGTGTTGTTACTGGTATGTTGCATTTGCTGTAGTTAACTTAGAGCAAATGCAATGTACCAAGAGCAATGTACTGTCGTGGTTCTGGGGAACTCGTAAATGAAGAGCAAGGCAGGTAACTCTGCCTTGCTTTTGCTTTGGCTAAGAGTGTGTGTGATGTTATGGTACAGCTGATGTGCAGTAAGCTAAAGTTGTGGCTGGCTGTAGTGTGCCACAGGCTGACGTTTTCCTGAATATGCGTGATGTAACAAGAAAAAAGCAAAGTCTAAAACAACCAGTGAACTTGAAACTCTAACCATATCCTGGTTTAGGTCCTTACTATGTTTGTTAAACTTGATAGCAATCAGGAGCAAATATATGTAGCTCTTCTTACATGGTGGAAATGAGTTCAGGGAAACTTATGGCTCACTACCAACTCACCACTGTCTGCAGAGTTGGGAACACGCCAGAGTATCTTTGCACACATCAGTGAAGGATGAAGATGAGTACAGTTTTGCCGAACTAGGTTCTGTACTTAAGTCTCCATCTTTTACTGTTTCTTTTCCTGATTCTAAGTTGTGCCTGGGATTTCAGGAAGATTACGTTGTAAAGCCCATATATATCAACTCATGTTAAATAGAAAGCTTCACTGTATTTCTATTGGATGAACAGTTGTTTGAGACAAAGTAGTGTGTAACTTGTATTAACTACAGACCTGTTTTCAGAACTAGACTTATGCCTTTCAGATAAACTAATGCATTAAGAGTATGGGGCAGCAACAGAGTAGTGTTGCTTTTGTTAAGTAGCCTCAGTGCCTATTATCGGCATGAAGACACACAGTTAATTCGCCAGCTTTGATCTTTCAGGCAGGGGGAAAAAGGTAATGTTGAAGTATATCAGTAATGCTGAAGTAAAAAAAGCTTGTGTTATACAAACACTGGTTTGGGTTTGTTGTGCAGGCAGGGTCGGGGATGACAATGTAGGATGTTGTGGTCCACAGGTGGTCTCAGTTACCAAGTTGCTAATTAAGCATCTGCACCTTGTTTGGCAGGGAGCTCCCTAGATGAAGTGGAGTCTTGTGGTACCCTAGTTACTCTGCTTTGGAGAAGTCTGTGTGCAGATACTCTTGGTGACATCATGTGACTTCATTTAGCGTGGGGATTTGGGGCCTTCTCCAATTTGAGATGGAAGATGGAAGTTAGGGGAGGGGGAAATGTGATTGGTTTCTGTTCAGTTAATTGAGACGTTTTTGCTTTTTCAGTTACTCTGCATTGTAAGTTGGGGTTTTGGGTTTTTTTTGGTTTTTTTTTAATCATCAAGGTATTTGCCGCTTTCTATCTGGAGAAGGAATAACTTCCTCCAAATACGGCTTTAAGAAAGTAATGAATAGGTATTACCTCTGAATTTTAGGTAGTGGTTTGATAAATGTTCAACTTGCTTGTTTTCTAACCCTGTCATCTGACTGCTAATGGGTAATCGTTTCTGGTATAGATTGGGTGTTTTGGGTGTCTCTGGCTCTCAGAACTGACAGGGAAGTTAAATGAGGGTGACCTGGTGCCTTCCCTTCTAGTTATGTTGGATATCTTTCCAATGCAGTGCAGTGTTAAAGCTTGCCTTTTCAGAAACTTTGTTTTTTCTGTGTAATAAAGATCTTCGTTAAAAACAACCATTGTGATTCATGCCCAGTGTCTGTTCTTTCACAGCATCTTGTCTTTGATGAGGGCCACTAGTGGATGTTCAGAGATAAGGATAAGATTAGGTTATGATTGCAGGGAACATTTTAGTAGTGTTTTCCCTGCTCTCAGCCATTTGAGGTTTAAGGACTTACTAGGTTGGAGGATACTCCTGTTACTGTGTTCAGTAGCCCCTGATAGGGATTTTGGTTTGTGTAATTATTTAATGGTTGTGAATCCTGCTCCCCCCCTCCAGTGGACAGTAACTCTTAAAGTAAGCTGATCCCTATATTCTTGGTTATTCTTCGAGAAAAGGACCAAGCCTTGTCCAACTGAATATGTGAGTACTTGCTGCAGAGTGGCTAGTGGACTCGTATTTAAGCTTTCTTAGTTTAATTCACATAGTTAGTGCAGACACAATGTGTCCTGGTTTCAGCTGGGATAGAGTTAATTTTCTTCCTAGTAGCTGCTGTAGTTTGGGTTTAGTATGAGAATGTTGTTAACATATTGGTTTAGTTGTTGCCAAGTTATGCTTATATTAAGTTAAGGACTTTTTCAGCTTCCCATAGAAGCTGAGAGGGAGCACAGAAAGGACAAGCTGGCCAAAGGAGTATTCCATACCATAGTCATGCCTAGTATATAAACGGGGGCAGAAATCTGTGATCACTGCTCAGGATGGGCTACCATTATTACTATTTTCTCTTCTGTTACTGTTCTACTAAACTGTCTTTATCTTAACCCAAGCAGGTTTGGTTTTTTTTTTTTTTTTTCTTTTTCTCCCTTTTCTCCCTATCCTACTGAGGCAGAGAGGGAGTGAGAGAGCAGCTGTGTGGTCCTAGTTGCCAGCTGGGGTTTACACCACAACACAGGGATTGGGAAGCAGTGCACCATGTTGCATGTGCTCAGTTGCTGATCCTCTTCCTTCAGGTGCAGATCGATTCTTGTCATGTATGTTTAAAAAAAAAAAATCATAAGTGATCATAGAAAACTGGTGTTATATGGGGGAGAGAGGAGAAAAGGCAAAGGGTAAGATATGCCCTGGCTTGGGTAGGATCTCTTCTGGCCTCTCTTTCCAGTCTAGTGAATGACTTGCTACTATACAGGGCAGCTGCTTGTATTTTCTTTTGCCTTGACTTCCACCCTCTGTAGCAGTTGCGGGAGAGACAAAATAGACCAAACTTGCCTCTGTCAAATACCAATTTCATCTTGATTTAGAAAGAGACATACTTTCCCTATCTGGATGGAGATTGACACTCAGTATCTGAAAACTGCCTTAAACTAGCTGAGACCTAGAAGCTTGGCAGCCTCTACATCTCTTCCCACTTCTGTGTTTAGTAAAGGGAGAGCAGAGTTATCAGCTTATATATAATGTGGTGTTCAGATTCAAAAAGAAAAGTTCAGTAGTCCCTGAACTGTTGCTTGCTCAGGAGTTCATTAATGTCATTAGAAGTTGAGTTCTATTTTTGGAATATTCCTTGAATCCAGGAATTTCTGTGTTTTCTACTAATGACTTAAAGTACAAACTCGAACTGTGCTACAGGCCTTCAGAGCATCTGAATTTTTGAGCCTTTCAGAAATGTAATATGAGAAAACTCTTTTCAAAGGTGTTCTGTAGAAAAGAGACTTTGTTTGAGGCTAAAAATGTCCCTTGATCTAGATGTTCTGTGCTTTTGCTCATCATACTAATGCAGAGACCGTGTGAAACAGTTTTAAACTTTAAAGGCTTTCCTTATTCTGGCATGTAATAAAACAAATATACCATTTGTAGAGCACATCTATACTATGTTTGTGCATCTATACGTGAATAGTTTTAAAAAATGTCTTGCCCTGTGGAAGTGTTCTTTTTTTTTTTTTTTTTTTAATTCCATATTGTGAAATAAACACTTGTTTGCAAAGCACCCAGTATGGGACAAGTAATGGTGGAGAGCACTAATAGACATCCTGTAGGGTGAACAATCAGCTTCAAGTAGGACATAGTGTGCCTTTTCCCTAGCCTGATGGTTAGGGCATTTGTTGGTAAGGCTTTAAACAGTCATCATGGAATTGTTCTTGGAGTAGGGACCAGTCTCTAATCTCCAATTTATTTATCTTTAAGTGATCGATGTGGGGAAGCTATGAATTAAGGGAATTATTTTGCAAATTACAGAGCAGCAGATGTATCAAGTTGTCTTGTTGTCAGGGAAGGAATATTGGATGAAATCCTATTTACTCTGTAAGTGTTAATTTGTTCTCATTATCATTCCATCTGTAAGCTATTCATATTTTACACAAAGTACATGCTTGTGTGGTAGGAATTAACATGCCTAGAATTTCTTGTCAGAAAGTTAGTGTTGATATAATTGTCCACTCCTAAAATAACCAAACCACAGAAGATGGAGGGCAGCTTACTTGTAAGTCACTTTGTACAATACTTTAATGCTCATCCTGCATTAACTTCCTCCAGTGGGACAGACGATGTCTTATCTTGGTTCAGCAAGGTCTCTGGAGTCTTCCTGTTTAGATTTTTTTTCTTCTTTTTAAAAAAATAAAGCCATGTTTTGTCATCTAAAAACTTTGGCCTGCAGCCCCAAAGCTTGGTTGCCCTTGAGAAAGCATCTTCACTTCCTATGTATAGGAATGATGCAGTCATGGCAGGGAAGGTTCACCATATGCATGAACATGGATTGGGTCAGGGTCTGTCTCGGTTCTCTATTAGTAAAACACCTTCCTTTCTTACTCTTTTGTTTCTTAGTTCAGTTTGCAAGTGTTCCAGAGCAGGTACTTGCATGTACTAGCTGCTGTCTAGCATTTAGTGCGGTTCAGTGACTTTATACTTTTGTGGTGCAAATAAGTTGCATGCAAGTGGTGTCTCCTCATAAGCTGGCTTCTTGCAGGAGTCACAAATATTATTTGGTATGTTTTTTTCTTTTAAATACTGAATTACATCTTGAGCACAGGCACAGAAAATCCTAAACACTTTAGTCTATTTGGGCTGTCGCTGTGATTTGTATGCTTTAAATGGACCTTCATGGAGCACAGAGGAGATCAGGACTACTTCCTTACCACTGCCTTAAAGAGTTTGTTTTATTTTGATACCCTTGGACATGTCTAGCCTTAGTGTTAACAAATAATCAGTCATAGAATTCATACCCTCTTCATAAAAGAGGTGGCTCATAGGCAAGGCAGAAAAGAGTTGAGAAAGGTCTGCCATGTTGGTGTATGTATGACCTAAATTTGAGCGTTTCCTCATGTAGTTTCTCAAGTTGGTCTAGCTGCTTATTAAAAGGCATGTAATGGGGATTGCTGGTTTTAATGTAATGAAGTTCATTATGGACTCTAATAAAGTAAAGAACAGATTATCTGAATTTTGGATTCTGTCCTGAAGCTGGCAAAGCTCTGTGCAAAACTGGAACAAATTGGCCAAGGCCAGAGAGTTGTGGTGATAGCTTCAGTCTTAGTTCTGCTTTAATAAACCAAAGGAAGCATCAACTTCAAAGGAAAAAAGAATTAGTGCAAAATTTCTGTGCCTGGCTGCCCAATTTGACTTTCTAGTCCCTGCACCTGCAGTTCAGCGTGGGTGTTCAGACCTTTGCCTGGCAGGAGTGATGCAGGGGTCCCACCTGTTAGGAGTCCAGTTGTCCTTTGTGCTTGTGGTGAGATGCTGACTTTTTAGTATGGAGGTGAGGTGGTCTTAGTTGGTCTTGTTCTGCCACTTTAGTTCAACTTCTTGCTTTACAAACAAATCTTAAAGTGAGGTGGAAGCAACCCTGTGCAGTATCAAAAAACAATAATAGATGTTTTTTAAAGGCAGATTAAACAAAAAATCTTACTTTCAAATGCTACTGTCATAGGAAGGGCAAAGGAGAAATTCTGAAATGTTCCTATACCCCAAATCTTCAAGAAGCAAGCTGGAATGCCATCTCCTGGTTCTGGTGCCAGCAGCCAGAGCGCTGCTCTTTGTAATGCTCCACACTTCAGCCTTAAAGGCCTCTTCAGTATCTGTAACAGGCAGAGCTTCCTGACACGCGGGCACGGCTGTTTGTAAAGGCACGGTGATGGAGCTAGTTAGTCCTCACCATTGCCACTCTGAGAGGAACTGAGCGTACAAAGCTGGTGGAAGTCTTTGCTATCTGTTGTGTGCTTTTTTTCCCCTGCCTCTTTGATAACCTACGATTTATTTGAACATTTGAGGCTTGGGGAAGATATTACTTGACTAATTGGACCTTTCCTGTATTGGCTTACGAGGGGGGAGAAGGGGCCCTCTTGGACAGGAGGACATTAAGTGGGTAGGCACACAAACTGTTTAAATTGCAATGCAGAAAGTATCCGTTACCCTCTTTGTGAGGTGGGAAGAAACGGGCTAGTGCAGGGTAGGTAACTCCACTGCCTGGTAGGAAGATCATTGTTTCTCTTGAAATACAGTGGAGCAAGGCTGATTTCTTGTTGATGCTGGTGAGTCTAGGCAAAGCCTCAGAGCTCTGGAATGACGTTTTTCTTAAGTTAAATGCAGGAAAAGATTATTTATTTTTTTTTTCTCCTGGTTTTGGTGATATCAGTTTGGATCTGGCTCTGATCTAGATTAAGTTGTCTTGGAGCTGGAGATGTCAGACTACAGCATTTATCATCTCAGGATGCCAACTGGTAGGGTTGCCCTTCTGTTGGTTGTGTTCTTACTTGGCTTGGATATTAACGGCCCATGAAATGTTGACATTCGCTGATTGTCACAGCTATTAAAATATCTAAACCGAGAGAAATAAATGCATAAGGAGTACTTAGGCATTTGTTCACAAGCTTGTAACTGTCTCCAGCATCTTCTCTTTTTTTTTTTTTGGTGTAAATTGCATTCCTGTATTTAGCTATATGTGTCAGTAATCCATAGTGCTAAATCATAGAATCATTTAGGTTGGAAAAGACCCTTAAGATCATTGAGTCCAACCATTAACCTAGCACTGCCCACTCCACCACTAAACCATGTCCCTAAGCACCACATCTACCAGTCTTGTAAATACTTCCAGGGATGGTGACTCAACCACTTCCCTGGGCAGCCTGTTCCAATGTGCGATAACCCTTTCTGTGAAGAACTTTCACCTAATATCCAATCTAAGCTTCCCCTGGCCCAACTTGAGGCCATTTTCTGTTGTCTTATCACTTGTTACTTGGGAGAAGAGACCCTCGCCTCACTGTAACCTTCTTTCAGGTAGCTGTAGAGAGTGATAAGGTCTCCCCTCAGCCTCCTTTTCTCCAGGCTAAACAACCCCAGTTCCCTCATCTTCTCCTCGTAAAATGTGTGCTCTTGACCCTACACCAGCTTTGTGCCATCCTCTGGACACACTCCAGCACCTCAATGTCCTTCTTGTAGTGAGGGGCCCAAAACTGAACACAGTATTTGAGGTGGGGCCTCACCAGTGCCCAGTACAGGGGGGCGATCACTTCCCTAGTCTTGCTGGCCACACTATTTTGAATACAAGCCAGGATGCTGTTGGCTGCCTTGTTCACCTGGGCCCACTGCTGGCTCATATTCAGCTGGCTGTCCACCAACACCCCCAGGTCCTTTTGCACCAGGTAGCTTTCTAGGCACTCTTCCCCATGCCTGTAGGGCTGCATGGGGTGGTTGTGACCCAAGTGCAGGACCTGGTACTTGGCCTCATTGAACCTCATACCATTGGCCTTGGCCCACTGATCCAGCCTGTCCAGATCCCTCTGTAGAGCCTTCCTACCCTCAGGCAGATCAATACTCCTGCCCAATTTGGTGTTGTCTGCAAATTTACTGAGGGTGCACTCAATCCCCTTGCCCAGGTTATTGATGAAGGTATTAAACAGAACTGGCCCCAGTACTGAGCCCTGGGGAACACCGCTTGTGACCAGCTGCCACCTGGATTTAACTCCATTCACCACCACTGTTTGGGCCCGGCCATCCAGACAGTTTTTTTACTTGGCGAAGGGTACACCCATCCAAGCCATGAACAACCTGTTTCTCCAGGAGAATGCTGTGGGAAACTGTGTCAAATGCATTAGTAAAAGTGTAGGTAGACAACATCCACAGCCTTTCCCTCATCCACTCAGCTGGTCACCTTGTCACAGGAGGAGATCAGGTTAGTCAAGCAGGACTTGCCTTTCATAAATCCATGCTGACTGGGCCTGATCGCCTGGTTGTCCTGTACATGCTATGTGATGGTACCCAAGATGATCTGCTCCATAACCTTCCTCAACACTGAGGTCAGATTGACAGGCCTGTAGTTCTCTGGATCCTCCTTCTAGCCCTTCTTGTAGATGGGTGTCACATTTGCTAACCTCCAGTCAACTGGGACCTCCCCAGTTAGCCAGAACTGCTGATAAATGATGGAAAGTGGCTTGGTGAGCACATCTGCCAGCTCCCTCAGTACCCTTGGGTGGATCCCATCTGGCCCCATTGATGTGTGTGTGTGTCTTATAGAGTTGTGGTTGCTTCTGGTTGAGGTGCTGATGTGCCTTTTATGTTTTAAAGCTTAGAGCTCTTTGTGGAGGCGGCTGCTCTTGTCTGCCCTTTAGTGCTGGTTTTTATACAGTACTTTTACAGACTTTCTATGGGCTTCTTTCTTTGTCCTTCTGTTCTGCTTTGTGAGGTGGTGCAGGCAGTTCTTAGAGCGCTCATATTTTAGGAGAAATTTAGGGTGGGTGCGCGGTTTCTTCCTTTCTCCTCCCTGCCTTTCCTTCCTCCATGACCTGCAATTGCACTGGGAACTGTGGTGAGGCTTTTTCTTTTTTTTTTAACACTGAGTGTTCTGTTTCTGCTTTTGGGTGACTGCTTTCATTCTGCTAACAGATTGGATTTGCATAAGTCATGAGCTTTCAAGGGTTAGCTGAAACATGTTGCTACATCAGTAAGTGAAAGCTCTCCAAGCTGTTTCCTCCAAGTTGTGATTTAGTAAGTATTGATGATCGTGGCCAGCTTTCACATGTGCTCCCCAGGATATCTTCATTCCCTAAGGCAGCAGGACCCCTGTGGGCTGTCTCTGAGCTAACATTAGTGATGTATCCTGCTTGAGGAAAGCTCTGAGGGATGAGAGACATAGTATTACAGCTGTCCTTCAGGCAGGAAGAGTTCCCAGGTGCCTAGGAGGGGCAGCAAGGTAGTTTATAGAGCTGTTTTGAAGAGGCTACACTGGAAGTAAGGAAAAGGTGTAGGGGACTAAAATATCTCAATTTTTCTAGTTCCAATAAAATCCTACAAACTTCTTACAGGGAGGGGGGTTTTGTTTGAGAACTCCTTCAAGGTGTGAGTTTCTCTCCTTTGACTATTTAGCATATTTTTCTAATCAGATACTGTTGTCAGTTGTGGGCTATGGAGCTTCTAGGGAAAGAGATGGAGGTGTGGGGGATGGAAGTAGGCAAGAAGAAATATACAGGATGAAGAAGTGTAGGGGGAGTAGCAGTCTCCATAGCTGCCCTGTGACCCACACTGGTTTGTTCAATAAGGTGGAATCTGAGGGGCTTTGATCAATCAGATTATTCAATTAATTTGGGTAAATATTGCATGTTGTCACCTGACCATTCACCATGCAATGCCCATGCTAGTCTGCTACTGTGCTTCGTGGATGTGAAGTTGTAAATTCAGCTATTGGTACTTAGGACTTAAATCTAGCAGTGACTTGATAATGAGTTGGGAACATGTGGAAATGTAATTGCTTGTGTGGCGTGTGTTCTGTTGGGATAAACGTTGGAGCACCTATCAGTTTTTCCTTGGGAAGGATTCAAAGGGTGGAAATGAGGAAGGTGTTTGTGTGCCCGGAACCAGACCTTTGCTGGGAGGCACCAGTACTTGCTGTGCAAGTTGTGTTTGATGCAGTAACAGAAAAGTGAAGTAAAGGGGCAGCAGAGTGGCTGTATACGTCCTTAAGTCTTGAGCTTTTCTTGTTTATTGTGGCAGTGCACGTGACGGTGGAGTTACTGGAGCGGAGAGAATAACTTGCCTCTTTTTTAGCTAAAACAGATACAAGCTCTCAGTTGCCATGTCCATAAACTAACTTCTTTCTCTCTTCGTTTGCAGTTACGTTGTCTCATATCACACAGCTGGTTCTGAGTCACAACAAGCTTACAAGTAAGTATACTCCTGTTTTTGCATTTCACTGCAGGCAGTTGAGCCATACTGAAGAGCTGATACTGCTAGTTTGATATTTATTTTTTTTTCTTAGAGTGCAGTGTCACAGTTAAGAGTGCTTCTTGGTGAAGCACTTAATTAAAAATAGAGATTGAGAATGTGACTTAACATCCATGTTCAATATGCCTTTCCAACTTTAATACAGATCTACCACGTACTAGCGGATCTGTAATTCTCAGTCTTGTTACCAGTTCAGTCAAAAATCCATTCCCTACCATAGTTCTGAAGCCCTTATGTTTAGGTGAGGATTTTTGAATTTTTAACTGTGTCAGAAATGATAGTTTGCGTTTTAGTAGATGGATAATTAATTTAACTGAAGAAAGTGAAAATAAATTACAACTCAACTGCATTATATCTATAACCAAATATATGTGAGCAACGCCAACTGAATGTGAGCTTCAGGCATGAAAGTCAAGCAGTCTGCTTCTGTCAAAAAAAAATCTTCTGCTCGTACTGTAGTTATCGCCTTGTGGATCCTACTTCTCATAGTAAAGAAGCCCTTAAGTGAGGTATTGGTGAATAGCATGTCATGAGAGCAACATAAATGTGGGACTTAATTTAGTGGAGGCAGATATCAGACTGACTTTTGCAAGGCAAAAAAAAAATATTTTTTTTGTAGGAATATGCTTCAGGCTTACCCATCACTGTCTTGTGCAAATGTTCCTGCTTCATGGTTGTTGAAACACAAGCAGTGAGTTTCGTTTGATCCTTGTTACTGTGCATCTTCTAAGTGAAGAAAAATGTTGATGTTGTGCTTGTCCTTGTCTGTTCTCTGCATGTGCTAGTGGATTTCTGCCTGAACCAGTCCTTCCCTTTTTGGAACTGAATTTTTTTAAGAGTGCATGAAATGTGGAGGGGAATGGAGCCACCAAAGGGGGTGCATGTAGAAAGATGACTGGGTAGGTGCTTAGGCATGTGCCAGGCTGTATTCAAGAAAGGCTTTACAAATTGAAATGGGTTTTTAAAAAAAACCTCAACAAACATACCAATAAAATCCAACCTATTGAACTCTAAACTACTTGCTGCACAAGCTGTAAGATAGTATGTTATTTAAAGCATATGTATTAATGCAAAAATCTCACTTAAGGCTCTGAACATTTGCAGAGGATTAAGCATGAGGAAAAAATGAAAATATTCTTAGATTTTAGCACTTAAATGCTTTGCTGTTTATTAGGTACTAATGCATAGCTTAAAAGGTTTGTAGTAGTAGTAAACAGATAAAATTATGGGCACTATGTGAGTGGTGGTGAGAAGTATGAATTAGTTATTCTAGGCCCTGCTTCTGATTGTATAGTGTCGTCTAGACTGGCATCTTACTATTTGTTTTTGTCCCTGATGTAGTTTTCAAAGAAATCTCAATATATTTATAAATATGACCAGCAATTTTCAGCCATCTAACATGTAAATGATGACCAATGGGTGAATTCAGAGACAAATTCAGGCAGGGAAAACTGTAAGCATTGCTATTAGACACACAGCTCTACCCCTGGTTTAGGACGTCATGAAGTAATGAATAGCTGGAGAGAAAGCTTTGGGAAAGCATTATGGTAAACTTGCTTTGGGCATATTGCCCTCTGGCATCTGTGAGCCACTGATGGAGCTGGGCTATGGGGGCCACCCAGCTGGTGACTTTTGTGTTCCCTTGGGTCACTGAAAGGAGATGTCTGTCTCTGAACTTGAGCTGCTTAAAAGCTAGGCAGTTAATTGTATCCAGCTACTTCAGCTTTACTTGCAGCTTTTGGAGGATTGCAGGTGCCTTGAGATAGCAGTTCCTTCTGCACACCTCTATCTAATGCCTGTGGTCAGACAACTCATCCGAAGTTGGGCATGTTGTTCTGCCAGGCAGAGCTTATCTCTGATGCCAATTAGTTCCTCTGGTATCTTCTGTCTGAATGGCTGCTTGCCTGGCACAAGGATGAAGCGACCTGTAAGCATTACTCTTGGTAAACTTGGCTATTCTTTCTCTGAGATTTGTAAAAATCCTACAGCTTTTGAAAGCTAACACACTTCCCCTGTACTCAGCACTGGTGAGGCCACACCTTGAGTATTGTGTCCAGTTTTGGGCACCTCAATACAAGAGAGGTATTGAGGTGCTGGAGCGAGTGCAGAGGAGGGCAACGAAGCTGGTGAAGGGCCTAGCAAACAAATCCTATGAAGAGCGGTTGAAGGAGCTGGGCCTGTTTAGTTTGAGGAGGAGGAGGAGGCTGAGAGGAGACCTCATCACTCTCTACAACTATTTGAAAGGACACTGTAGAGAGGTTGGTGCTGGTCTCTTCTCACAGGTAATTAATGACAGAACAAGAGGGAATGGCTTCAAGCTCCAAGAGGGTAGATTTAGACTGAACATTAGGAAAGAGTTTTTCACAGAAAGAGTGGTCGGGCATTGGAATAGACTGCCCAGGGAGGTGGTTGAGTCACCATCCCTGGATGCGTTTAAGAGATGTTTAGATGTGGTGTTGGGGGATATGGTGTGGGGGAGAACTTTGTAGAGTAGGGTAGATGGTTGGACTCGATGATCCCAAGGGTCTCTTCCAACCTAGACAATTCTATGATTCTATTCTATGATTCCAAGGACTTAAGTATATCTTCCATGTGACACCTTACAAATCTTACAGGAAGCTAAAGGGTGAGTTCAGCTGAACTGGCTGGGCAGGTAGCAGATATCTGCCTTGCTCTGAGGAAGAAAAGACAGGCTGAAACTCCTGCAAAGAGACTTGAATCACAGTCAACTTGGCTGTCTGAGAACTGAGCCTGGGAAGGGTGACACGCTTCAACATGAGCACCAGAACTGAAAGCTGAGTAACTAACCTATTTCCTAGCTATGAGTCTTAGCTGTAGACCTGACTGGGAGAGGAAAAAGGTATAGTAATAAGAGATGTCCAAGAAGGGTGTATTCAGGTTGACTAACTATTGTCGTGGTTTGGCCTCAGCCAGCATCAAAGAACCACGCAGCCGCTTGCTCAACTCCCACAGCCGTGGGAAAAATCGGCAGAAAAAGGCAAAACTCGTGGGTTGAAATAGTGTAATTTAACAGAACAGCCAAAGGGAAGAAGAAAGAAAAACAGTAACGCCGATAAAGGAGTTTAAGGACGCGATTGCCGTACCGCCGCGTAGCGCACCGACCGGACCCCGCAGCCTGCCCCCGAGTGGCGACTGCCGACGCCCCCCCCCCCCCCGCGGCTACTGCCTCTTATCGCTGGGCATGGGTCACCTGGTATGGAATACCTGCCTCCCCCGCCGGCTCCTTGGGGAAATTAACCCCATCCCTGCCGGAACCAGGACACTAGTCAAGAAAAATCCAGACTACACCATTTGTTTAAAAAAGTTTTAGTTTTCAAAATACCAGTTTAAGGATTGCCACTACTCTATAGTTGTGTTATATTAAATGTCAGATTTTGATTACTGTTTTCTTCTAAGGTAGCCATTAGATCGGCAGGCTGCAAGTATATCTGTTCTCTCAGCCCAAGGGATTCTGTCAGGTTTTCTAATTGCTATGTTTAGGTTTCTTTTATGGAAAGGTAAAACCTGGTAAGTAACTCATCAATTCTGAAACTTCCTATTCTTTCACAAATTGATGTAGACATTTAAATAGACAGCACACATTTTTAAAAGGCTAAATTTCAAGTTCATATTCTCATATTTGACACTGTTGACCTAATCTTTTAAGCTATGTAATTAATTGTCTTAGCAGATTGTTCTTAAAATGACTAGGAAGCTGGTGACTGTGACACTTGACATGCTACACTAAGGTCATATTAGCATCTTCTACTAGTTTTCTGCCATTTAAATGAGTGTTCTGCTTGCTTTTTTTCCTTCTGTTTAGAGTAAATATGTCTGGAAGAATAAATACATGTGAAAAATGGATATGCATATTTTTATGTAACCATAGTTCATATTTTTGCCAGCAAACTCTATTAAAAGTAAGTATAGTTTCATTAGCAAGTGTGAGGGCCGCACTATTAAATCCATCATACTGCTTAGAATATTATTGTGGCATGGTTTTTTTTAGTAGTTTTAGTATGCCACTCGTGGCTGGTGCTTGTGCATTTACATGTCTAAATCATTCATTATCAGAAGTACTCAAATCCACATTGATTTTTCTGGAGAATATTAGGATGATTTTTTTTTTTCAGCTGTCTTGTGCTGTGCTAATGGTGGAGTCTTGAATGGGCTGCTTCTGCTCTAGGTAACTTCTGAAACAGCTGAGTCTGTCCTTTGCTGCTTAATGACAACTTTTTGTGCTTCAAAATCAGAAGCAAAACTTTAGGGGAAGCTAAATAGCTGCGATTCTGCAGTCTTGTTGAACCAGTTGCTGTGTAAGTGACAAACCTGGGATAATGCCACTTTGAGGTCTCCTGTGACAATCCAGTTGAAAGCAGAGGGAGAAAGTATTTGTGGTTTTTCTTAACTTAATGTAGACAAGTGGGCCAATGTCTCCATGTATTATACTGGGAGTTTTTCATTCTGCCATTTAGTGATTTAAAGCCTTCTATCCAGTATACAGCTGAGAAGCAAAATTAAAGACAGTCATGCTTATGTTATTAGCCTGCATAGGTTGTCTAGTCCTGACCCAGGTGTCTTTTGAACCCCTTGGCTAACATCAAAATAAATGGGATAGGTGTCCTGACAAATGTTCCTCAAATTTGTAGGAATGAGTGGCTGAATGATAGAGATCTGCCCTTCAGTGCGGTGGATTAATTTGGGTCGATGTGACCAAGTTGTCTTTGTTCCATGTCATTTGATGGTAGCTGAGGGACATGCAGGTCACAGTCACCTCCTACTCAGTGGGATCGTTAATAAGACATGAATAGTGGTAGGGAATTAGGGTAGTTGTGCTGGAGGGGTATGAAGGGAGTTGGAGCCACAGGACATACTTCTGTAGAAGCCACACGATCAGTTTGGTCAATCACAAATATTGTTTCTGCATCTTCTGTGCAACAGTAATAACTTTTATGGGTATCCATTCTACTGTTTTGTGCACTTCTGCTTAGGACTGCTTCACCCAAGTTCAAGTAGAATGTAACTTCTCTTGACTTCTGCAGCAATCTTGGCCTCTTACTCTTTCTGACACCCCTGTGCAGGGTGAAAGTGAACTTAGGGTGTTGGTGTAAGCCTGCATGCTTCCTCTTATGTCGCTCCTCCATGGTTGATGCTGGGGTGACCATGCCTGTTGTGTCTTACGCTGTGCTTGATTTCCAATAGTTTGGACTGACATGAGGCTTCTGAAGTTTTGTGTTAAGGATTTTGTCATCAATTTGTTCTTGAAATCAAACTTTGTCCTATTTTGTTCAAATCTCTTCAGCTAGAATTTGTGGTTTCATAATGGTTCTGGGGGACAGGTTGGGACCTGCAGAATCCTGGGATGTCCGGGGAGCCCAAGTCAGGGAGAGGAAAGGCATATTGCCAAGTTTGGCTGTCTTTTCTACTCTGGGACTTGCCCAGTGTCATTTCAAGCAGAAAGGTTTGCAGCACTGGGAGACAGTATAAAATAGATAAGTGAGTATGAGGGTGTTTTTTTCCAGCTAGGAATAAGGTTTGTGTATCATACTGTCTTGAGGACTTAGCTTTTTTTAGAAATTGGCTGCACTAGAACACCAAATGGCTGCCTTTGACTAGCAAAAAAGTACCTTTGCAGGCTCAAACTGAAGTCAGCAGGGTAGATGAGGCTTCACCTTTTGGTCCCCTTATGCCACTAGATTTGTAAGTGAGCAATAATTGGATTAGAATTAGAAATAGACGAACACCTATTTTTAAAGGAAAATGTTTGAGCATATGTATTGTGGTTTATGCCCTACCTCTTTTTTTTCTTTGCAGGGCAGCTTTTATGAACTATTTTGCTGTTAAGTATGAAGTGGTGCTGAAACTTCTAGATTTTAGATAGCTTGGCAAACTCAAGGTATTCTCCGGCTATTTAAAGTGTATACAGAATTTCCCATCCTTATATAGTCTCAGTTAATATCCTTACTTGGTATGCTGATGAAGTTTGACAATTAAAATCCCTGTACTATATCATGAATAAGAGGTTCTTGCAGAGATTTCAGAAGCTCAGGTTAACTCTAGTCCATCCCAGGAGTGGCCAGAGGGGAAGACATGACTGGAAAGCAGGCTGGGATGTTAAAGGTTACTTCAGCATAGTCAGCAGGTACCACTGCTGGGCATCTGTACTTGTGCAACTATTACGCTGCCAACTTGATGTGTCTTATTTTCGCTTATTTTTGGGATATGCTGTAAGCTTTTGATGACTTGTAACTTCTGTAATAGTTATTTTACATACCTACCTGATGTGACTAATTGACGTAATCATTTGGAGAATCTATTGAGAGATTCTAGCTTTTGTGTTATTGTCTGGTTGTACCTGGAGTCCATGAGTGTTTCTGCTGTCGGTGGAAATGCTGGTATTATGTGATTTGTCCATTAGAGGTCACTGTTTAAATAGCTTTAGCAGTTTCTTTCGTGGGAAAAAGCTCATGCTCCTGGTATCGATTCAGCCTGCCCGGTGGGCAGTGGTGGATGGCAGCTTAGTTTTTGCTGTTCTTCTCAGTCGTCTTAACCTCAGGTGATCCTGTGCTCTCTGGCTTCACCGTATTCTTGTGCTGCTTTTAAATGTTCTCAAAAGTTGTCTGCTATTCATAGCTCTTTCCTGATGATTTTTTTTTCTATCCTTTTGCTCTCGTGCTCTGATTCCTTACCCAATATTATCAAATGTTGGAATGATGAGAGGTCAGGAACAACTATTTCTTTTTGTCAAACCTCCCCTGTATTACCTGATGTCGCGTTCTCTGGCCTTCTCTCTCTTTCCTCTAAGTTGCTGTCCTGTACTGTCCTCTGCTCTTTCCACTGTTTCTTCTTTGATTCTCAAGTGTAATCCTTTACTTATCTTTTCCTTTTTTTGAGGTGATACAATAGGTTTTTGCTGCTGGTTCCCATTACCACACCTGAAGTTTGTTTCTGAGTTCACTTTCTGATCCTGTCAGAATAGCTGTGCCTTATTGGTCATGTTCTTTTGACAGCCATGTGGTCGTCCATTATCATCCTTGTGCATTTTGCCTTCTTCCAGCAGAGCAGTTCAAAACTTTTCTCCTTTTTTTTTTTTTTTTTTTTTTCCCCTGCTCACAGATTACTGCTTCTTTGCCCTACCGTCTCCTAAATAATTTTGCTCTCTGTGCATGACCAGCACAGGAGCTTGTCCCTTCCTTGCTGTTAACCCTCTTGACTGTGTCCTTGATCTTATTTAGCATGCTGCTAAAATCCCTTGGTGTCACTTTTATATTAGGGCCTCTCCTTTATAAGTCACCTTTCTGGCTGCAGTGTATACCTAGATGTATTGGAGGTAGTCCAAAGACAGTTAGCACCACTGCACCTGTCTGTCCTGAGCTCCTTCCCAGTCTAGCTACTGCGTCTTGTCCAGACTGCTGAAATGTGTTAAGGTGTCTCCCACTGGTATTGTCTGACACTCTGCATTTTGCCTGGTATCAGGTTATTTATATAGGAAACTTGCTGACTTCTAGAGGGAACTAGATGCCCATATACTCTTTGTTACTTCTTGTGTTCTCCTCTACTTTGGTTCTGCCTCTGCTTCCTTCTAGTAAGTCCTTCCACACTGTTGAACTGACATGATATGCCCCAAAATGGTGCAAGTAAGCTATCTGCCTGGTGAAACTAGGGTTGTGTCCAAAGCACAGGACTTGTGCCTGACAGTGACCTCTCAACTGTACTAGGGAGTGGTGCTTTAAATTAACTGTAAGCCTTTCATTTTGTTTATATATTTTGATTTGGTTTTTTACTACCTATTTCTGGTGTAAGGATCTCTAAAGGGAAATGTCTTTATGAATGCAGTGCGCAGGGGGATGTGAGAAGGAGGGAAAAGGAGATCCCTATACATACGCCTTACTAAATTTGTGACATCTGAGTTTTGCACAAATGTTTAGATTAAATACCTTGTTAGCTTTTTTCTTTTCTCCCTGAAAAAAGCCCAGAGCTTTGGTTCTGAGAAAGTACAGATGGTAGAGCGTTTTAGCTTTAAACAATACAAATTTGGGGTTTAAGAAGCTTTGGGAGAATGAAGCGGAATAATTTATGAGAGTTTTGTGCTGTAATGGTATAAAGGCTGCATGCTGAAACAACCCCAATCAATGCATAAATTAAATTGTCAAAGTTTGTGCTTTATGGCTACTAAGTCAGTTTTGCATCATAAGTAAGTGTACATACTAAATACAGTGCTAGATGCAAATCACTTGCCTTTAATATAGTTCTTCGGAAGCTGTTGGTCTTCTCTTATTAAAAGGCATCTGTAAACATTAACTCTTTTTTTTCTAAGTCTCAGTGTTTTCTGACATGTTTTAGTACAGATTTCTTGTGTCTTTGCTTATCTACCAGTGGCTTAAGATAGCTGTAATTGGGTTTTTGTGGAAGCCCCATATAAATTATCTTTCTCTGTGTGTATGTACAGGTTGTAATGTAAAACTGTTGGACATCCTCTTGTCAGATATAGACTATTTAGAAGTTGGCATTTTCAAAGCTAGTGAATGTTGCACAAGTGAACTTCATTAAAAAGCTTAACTAAGCCTAAAAAGCTTAAAGAATTTACTGTCTAACAAACCAAGTGAAAGTCTTTTGTTGCTAATATTGAAGGACAGAAGCGAGAAGGTAGATTTGGTCTAGATTGAGGGGGAAACTAGATTTAGTTTTGTATGCTTGGTTTTGTACTCTACTAGAACAAAAAGAATACACAGAAAATAATCGGGTGTGTTGGTTTGCAGTGGATAATGACATGGCAGTTCCCTTCAGACCACTCACCCATCTGGCCTCTGACTCCTTCCATTGGTATTTTTGACACAGCACCATAGGGTGAAATAATTGCCTGATCTTTGTCTGAGGATGGGCAGTTTGTGGTAACATGGTTTCTCTTGCCTAGGAGGAATATCTTCTGTATTTGGAACTGAAACGTATAGTCAGCTGATGCCTGGGATCAGCTAACATGGAGGCACAGGGAGGACTCTGTACCATACAGACTCAAAGAAGTGGCTTTAAGTTCTGGGTATAGGGAGCCCAAAGTAGGAAGGAGTTTAATTCGTTCCTGCCTCTGAGGGCTGGAGCAAAAACATCACGTGTAAACACACGTGCTCGCTTTGCTTTTGAGCAGTGAGGGTTTTTTGCTGCAGTTTCTTCCTCTGTGCATGTGTTTAGAGGACAGGCTGGTGTCCCCCATAAATAGCGTCAGCATGGCGGTCTGATGCTGAATGGGGGGAAGAGTCAGTTGATCCAAGTAGCAGTGGAAAATCATCCTACAGGAGATCTTAAAAACATTTCAGAGGTATAAAAAATGTAAACTACTAATACTGTCCAATAAAGCAAACTGAAATTATGGACTGCTTGTTAGATACCCACAGTGAAAGCAGGACTTTGTCAACAAGCACTGCTAAGCACATGAGTAGGTGGGTATTGCTGAATAAGAGGCTGAAGGGACCTTGACCTGTGAGGTGTAACCTGTTCAAGACCTGGTGTTCGGGGCATGTTTTGTTAGTCCCTCTTGTAAACTGCAGAAAGCACGTTAAATAGACTGAAGGAAAGAAAATATTGAGGGAGGAGAAGGTCAACATGCTGAACTTTAGCTGGTTTGATTTAACTAAAGCAGGCTGCTCTGCAGCAGTGTGAAACTCTGAAAAGATCATGCTTAAACAACTTCAACACCTGAAGGAGACTCACTAGTAATCTCTTCCTAACATCGGGCCCTGGTTTCCACTATGTCTCTACAGTAAACTCAGAAGTGCATCTTATGCTTTCTTCCCAGAGAAGAACAGATTTGTCCTTTGTCTTCGCTAGATGTCATTTGATTCCCAGTCTCTTCTCAGTCTGTCTTGTGCTCACAGCACTTCTCCTTAGACTCTGGCTTCTAAATTAAAACTATTTATTGATACATTACTTTGTGAGCACAGTAGCACGTCAGTGAGCTGTAGTATAATTTAAACATGTTCATAAGAACATTTTCATAACTGCAGTGCTTCTGTGGATAATTGCAAAAAAGAACTTTTCTGGTCTCTGGAAAGGGCTGAAGATTAAGGAGACAAGTTTGTTCTTAATGTTTTCAGTGTGAGGAAGGTTAGTATCCACCTTTGGAAGAGGGTGGAGGGAGGGCAAAAGGGAAAACTTGAACTACGTAATGCGTAGATTAAATACCGTGTGCTTCACTTAGGATCACGTTTCTCTTCAGTTAACTGCCAAGTATGATATCAGCACGCCTATGAATATTTAAAGTGAAAACTGTTGTGTTCTCCCTCTGCTAATTCCTCTTTCATTTTGGTGAAGCTGATTGCTTCTCTCTCAGTATAACAGAATCCTTGTCAAATTAATCTAAACATGACTCCAGGTCTACGAGTACAGTTATATTGGAGGCACAGAATGCATTATATATTTAGTATTTCTAACTTCTTCCGCCCCCATGAAATGTGAGTAACATTTCATGTCTTTATGACCTTTACTCTAAGGGATCCTTACTCATGAAAAGTTCCTGTTGATGCTAACTGGATTAGTAACAGTCTGCAGAACTGTGTTTATTATATTCTATAGCCCACAGGTTTTACTTTCGGCTTAAGAAATAAGTTCTTGCTCTCGGGTAGAAAACCTTACCTGGGATCTACAATGGATCTACCTGGGATCTCAAAGGTCTGTATTGAGTTCTCTTTACTCTGACTCTTGACCAGCTTTTAAGTGGAACAGTTTAGTTCGAAACTGGCACAGGCTTATAAATCTGATCTCTGACAGGTAGTGCTATTTTAATAGCTATTCTGGATAAATATTCCCTTAGAACCTGTAAAGGTTTGGAGTACTACTGAATGTCATGTTCCTAGGTACTGTGAAATTACTTTATTGACTAAAGAAACATCCTGAAAAAATGGGGATTCTGCAGCTTAAAGCTTCTGAAGATGTGAATGCCAAAGAAACTAATCATATTTTAAATAATTAAAATTCTTATTTCCCTCGTTGTCAGATTCAAAACCCATTGAATTCAATGGGAGGTTTTCTGTAGCCTTTGAATCATATTAATTGAGGAGATCATAAGCTTACTCATGTGCAGTTTTATGAATAGGCAAGTATTACAGATACCATCTTCCAAGCAGCAGTGGGACAGTGTTTATTTTGAACACTCGGTGTTAAGGTATACATGAACTGAAATGTTTAACTCGGTTTACATACCATGTGCTCGTCTCATGAAGAGTATGATTTTTACTAAATCATTTCACTTGTCCAGTTGAGTAATTTATTGATTCGTGTCACGTTTTTCGTCTGAGCTTCCTTGTCTAGAATGTTTTATATTTTAGTTTAAATTGTAAAGGAAAGTTTGATATGGGTCTCTTAAGAGTGTCTTCAGAAATGTTTGATTTAATGTTGGCCCCTGCTAAACACACACACAAAAAAAAAAAAAGACTAGATTTCATCTTTTAGATGAAAAGCAAATGGAGATTTAATCTTGCAAACACCTGAGTTTGTTTACTTTTAAAATTGTGAGGATTCCTGTTGTTTTCCAGTGCTTCACAGAAGCTTTTAGAGAAATAATCCTGGAGTTCACTTGCAGAAATAGAGACATTTTGAAGTCTGTGCATTTTCAGCTGCATGAAGGGCTATGCCACCACAAGAGGAATTGGACTGAAACCTAGATGAATGACTACAAACTGGCAGAGTGGAACTGGAGGGGGGAAAAAAAAGCACCTCCTTTTCTCCTCTTCTGTTTTCTGTATTCTTCCTCCTTTGTCAGAGGTTGGGTATACAAAAGGAGCTGGATCTAGATGTCAGTTATAGGTAGTGGTATGAGAAGCACTTGACTTCCTGCAAAGGGTTACACCTGAGACACTTAACACCAAGCTGCTTTAACTGACTTAAATGTTCTTAGCATGTTGCTCTGCATGATAGCTGTCTCAGATAAAAGGTCCATCTAACCCACTATCTCTTCTCCAACAGAGGGCAACATCACACCTCTAATAAAGATAGATGTCTAGTGTTGGCTTCTGGTTCTTGATGCGGAGAGAGAGCTAAGGTCTAGATCCAGGATACTGAGGTGTGGAGTTATATAGGCATTGTATAGTAGCATTTAATCCTTCTTATGTACGTTTTGGAAATCATATCAGAACTTTTGAACAGCTGCTGCTTGTGTAGGAGTAAAGTGTACTAACTCACCTTGAGTGAATATACTTTAGCGCCTAAAGACTTGCCACTAACTTCAGGGCAAAAAAGAGCATGTTTGTTTGTCAATGCTTTCAAGTATAACAAGTTGACAATCCTTATTTCCAGATGCATGAACAAAGTCCTCGTATTCCTTGGTGTGCAGCCTGTGGACTCTCTCTTTCACTCTCACCCAAGCTCTTGAAATCAAGGTGAAGTCTATAGCTGCCATAGTCAATCACTGTATACAATTTCCAGTATTGAACAAGGGGAAGGGAAGCTATTCCTGGTCTTGTGAAGTGAGACTTCATATGAATGGGGCTTCTTGATGTGACTGAAGCTTCACAGGAGAATGCAAAGGCATTGGGCTGCCAAATTTTACTAGCATTTGCTGAGGGGGAGTTTAGTTGTTAATGACACTGGGCAGCAGATGGTCTTAGAAGAGTTGTTAAGACACTGTGGATCGTACTGTAAATATGTGGGTGAATGGAACCAGGATGCTGACAGTTCACTCTCACAGCTCATCATAAGAAGGTGACTCGAGTGGAATTTGGTATTGCCAGAACATGAATTTCTTGATATTTGGCAGTCTGCTATATATCTGGGAAGAATTTTGCAGTATAACAGCAGGATGGTAGTTGGGACACACTTAGTCATGTAAAGTTCAGAACAGAGGACATTACATGCCTAGTCAAACTTGCTTGACCGCTGCTGATCTTTAGACCTGAATGTACTGAACCTGTGCAGTTTACCTACAAGACCAACACAGGAGTTAATTTTGGTCTTATGTTTTTCTTTGAATCCAAGAGAGCATTCAGTCATCCAAATTGTTGAACCAGAAAATAAGCTGTTACAGTAAAAAGTCCCCTCTCCCCTACCACAAGCCTGGTCTTGACCTACTCTTCTGTTTTTCATTCTCATGAAATACCTCCAGCCCCTCCATTGAAATGAAAAAAAATACAATTGTGTATTAGGACTTTTTATTTTGATTTAACAGGGTGAGACATAAAGTATTTAATCCAAATCCTTTCCTAAATTTTTAGCCTTTTTCTCATCTCAGCCTGCTTACCCATGCAGATTTTAGTACGGCTTGAAGAAAATAATGATATAAAGATCCTAAGTGTGATTCACAAGATGAAATACACTATGTGGGAATTACACAGATACATCAGAAACTTAGCAGACAGTGCAAAGGCACAGCTCCTGTTGTTCACTGGGGACACTTGCACACATCTGCTCTGAGAAAAGAAAACCAAATTTGAAACCTCTGATAAACTAGCCAATGGAAGTTGAGTTTTGCCCCATGTTTGTAAATGGGATAGTAACCCATTGAAACTAGGGTTCTTTTTGATGCTGTGACCTTAAGTGCAAGCGTAATCTTCATGAACGCATCTCAGGAAGCAATTTTCTTCCTGTCTTGATGTCTAGTTGTCATCTTTTTCCAGGTAACTTCATGTGTGTTTTTTTTTTTTTATTGTTTTGTGGGTTTGTGTGTGTTTCGTTGGGTTTGGTTTTTTTTAAGATGACTGTTCACCTCCTTCCTTGAAATGATTCTTCGTCTCTTCACAGTCTCCTAGCTTAAGTCGGAAGTGAGCTACAAGCCTAAGAATTAATTTATTCTTAAGGGGAGGAAACAAGGTGGTTTGGACAGGTATTTGAAAGGACACGTCCACTAAATCAATGTTTCTTGTTCAAGGTAGCTCAGTAACTAGGTCCAGCTTTTTGCTTTGATGTCACTTATTGTTTGGACTCTGTCAGGCTACTTGGAGGGTACTTGTCCCCATCTTCTGGTCTATTCACAGACGCAGAACAGCTTTGCTGCTACTCCATGATGCAAGAGGTTGTTAGGTAACTAAATCGCTGTGAATCACTGACTAAATGTAATGTGCCTGTTAACCAGCACTGATTCAACCGAAATGCACGTTGGGTATTGCTGGCTTTCCTCGCATGAGGGTAGCGCTAACAAACTGTCTCTGTAGTCTGACAGTTTCTGTCAAAAAAAGTTTCATGGGCTGCTTCTCTTTGTAGTGGCGGTATGGTCCTTGGTGTGAGATGGACGTTTTTTAGTTGGCTTGAGAAAGGTCAGTGGCTTGGATAACATCTTCATAATGTCTTTATCATCTTGTAATGGCGTTCAACCTGAATAATTGAAATACAGAATTGCCGCTGAGGCAGCCAAGCTGACTGTAGGTTTGGTTGGTCTGGCCTCCAGAATGTCGGGCCCTTGTTTCAGTGTTCCCATGACAAGAGTTCTGTGTTATGTTTAATATAACTTGTGATGTTAAATTGCGGTATTTTTTTTCTAGGAGAGTGTAATCTCTTACACTGTCAAAAATGCCCAAACCTTCATACTAAATTTTTATTAATTGCATCGGCGGTGTAACTTCAGGAGAATTGTTTGGTCTCTGTATTTTTTAGGCTTTGACTAAACTAAAAGCTGTATTTGCTAGTAATTCTGATTCCTAGTCTTGCATAAACATAGTATCTGTTTGAAAAGAGCAGAAACATGGTTTGCCAGTCCACTGCATCTCATCAAAGTCAAATTATAAAGTCTAATTTCTGCAAGGAAAACATTTTAATACTGGTAATTACTGTTCTGGTGAAATATTGAGGCTGGAAACAGCAGAGTTATGTCAATTAAAGTCCTCAGATTCTGTTAAGAAATAATTTAAAACAACAGTAGTAGTACATTACCCTTTACTTTCTGAAGGCACATAATTCTTGCTATCATTGAGTGACAGACACGCATGGACCAGTTGGAAAATACTGCGAAGGGAGGAGGGCTTTGAAATGTTCAGATTTGCCTTAATGACTTTATAAAAAAAAGTCTGCTAAAAATCTCCTGCAATGAATATGACCCTCAACAGTAATATTTATGTAGTGTAATTAGAGTGTTTGTTAGGGATCCTGTTATTGTTCACAGTGTAATTAGACTTATAATCTAGTAAATGTGACATACTATAATGTTCTGCTTTGTAAACATTATTGACTCCATTTTAAGACTTGAGATTGCCTCATGCCAACAAATAAAAGAAAATCATGGCCTCATAAAAACTTCTAATTATTTAGATGTGCACTCTATGGGTTCCTGATGCAGTCAAAGTTGAGACTGAACCAAGGTGAATATTGAACACAGGTGCAAGCTTCAGTGCAGGTGATTTGCCAACCTCCTTTTATATAAACTTCAGCTGTCTGCTTAAATCTCACTAAGTTTAAGGGGGAAAAGATGCAAATCTGAATAGCTTTTTAACCTCACTTGCACAGGCATATTCATCTTGTGCTTCTGCCTTTTTTTTTTGTGTTTCTAGTTAATAAGCAGATGTTGATTTGTTGGTAATCCGACGTAGCCATGTATGTATATTGGTCAGTCAGTTATTCTCTCATTGGAGGTAACTGAAAATGGGCTTGGCTAAACAGTTCCTCTTTTAGGGCTGAACTTAATTTTGTGTAAATTTTGTTGTATCTTAAATGGAAAAAAAACTTGGATACTAGATTATTTAAGCAGTAAACAGAATGGGCTATCACTAAAAATTAATTTTTGTTTCATGTTTACTGTTAAAGACCTTTAATAAAACTGTTGTCTTGGTGTAACTACTTGTATTGGTCATTTTTTCAACTCGTAATGAAATGATCTGAATCTCTTAGGCTCTGCTCTTTTGAGACATGAACTCAAGAGGACCTCCTGCTTCTCTTTATTAGTGTATGAGAGAGTATTTGTTGTCCTCATCTCTCTGCAATGGTCTTTGTTAGTCAAAATATCTTAAAATACTGGTAGTAATTTTCTGAAAAGTACAAAGTGACTGCTCTCAGCAATGAGAACAGATTCCAGATCTGTTTTTTTTTATATAAACTTTGCTTTTATTGCAATAGCTATTGGATGCTGTTTCTACTGTCAGCCGCTGTACAAAAAGAGCCAAAGACAGGTGCTAGTAGAGCATCTATAGTCTAGGTAGCTTGCTCTAATTGCAGTCTCTCACTGTGAAAACTTTCCCACAGCTGTGCCAGCAAACATCGCAGACCTGAGAAACATAGAAGTGCTCAACTTTTTCAACAACCAGATTGAGGAGCTGCCTACACAGATCAGCAGCCTACAGAAGCTCAAACACCTGAATCTTGGGTGCGTATCAATGTAAAAATTTGCTGTAATAGAGGTACTGTGAAATGTTGTCAAAACTGAACCTGGAACTTGTTATTTTTTGCTATTAAAGTTTCTTTTTTGAAAGTGTTTGTGAGGATAACTTGGCAGTTATGGCATCAGAGTATTTAGCTAGTGTCCTGGATAATCAGGTACTTAAAAGTGCTCATGCACTTACTCTGGTGTACTGATAACCATTGAAGGGCAACAGGAACTCACATTCATCTAATACTGAAGTCAAACTTAACAATTATTGAATTTTACTTCCCTAGCAACTGTCTCTTAATGTTGTGGTTGCTGTGGAAGAGCCAGGCTCTATATTCTGTTCTGCTTTGTGTTTTTAAAAAAAAAAAAGCAAACCCAAACAAAATACAAAAAAAAAACCCTAAACAAAAATAAACCCCCAAAAGCTAATGTTTCCACAATAATTCCAAAGTCCCAAATTTGGGATAAAAGACATTTCAATTTCTTTTAAACCTGTAAAAGAAGCATCAAATCTTTAAATGTGGTATGCATTTATTTCAAAGAGCTAGTATTGACTGAATTTGAGCCAGTCATTCAGATACTATATTCCAGTAGGACTGATCTTACTTTACAATAACTACAGTTGCAGAAGGCTTTCTTAAGGCAGCAAATATGAAACGCAGAACCTTCTTAAAACCAACTGGGCATATTAAAGTGTAACTACTTAGAACAACACTGGTAAGGGTAAGCTTTAAGCTTTATAGGCTTCTCACAGAAAGAATGTTTGTATTTTATAAATTCAAACTTCTGAGCACCTAAAACTGAGGAATTTTGTACTGTTTTAAATACTAAATGATTTTGGTTAGGCTCTGTGTATCCTGCTTTAGATACTTTTGTAAAGTGCTGATAATTATATTGCATCTTGAACTGTTGGAATGCCAATAAATGTCTTCACGATGATCTGTCTTCTCTGGTCTTTATTTGGTCAATTTAGATCTCTAGCATGCCTTAATATCTGCTAGAACCTGGAATTGCTTTTCAGAACAAATATTAATTCATGATCAGGATTCTGTATATCTGGGGGGCTAAATCCATATTTTTGGAATGGCATATAGAAGTGTTGCAGTGTATGGAGGGAGGAAGTTGGGTTCTTTCCGTGGATTGAAGCAGTGACAAGTGTTAGTGTAGTTCAAATACCGGTCTTTGTTAATGGAAAAAATGTAATGCAAAAGTCCGCTTGGGGTTAAAACCACCAGACATTTAGGTCTGGCACCACGGTTGCCACCTTCATGTGGCCCAAGATCTTGTAGACTAAATGCTCATCCTTCTTAATCCCCTCTTTACTCATGATCTTCCAGGCACAGGATTTACAGCCCAGCCTTACGTCTGCAAAACGGGTTCTGCTTCAGAGGTTCTTGGAGTCAGCAAAGAGGAAACTGTTCTGCCCTTATAGTTTGTCAGGGGCAGCCCAGAAACCCTCTTGTCATCTGCAGTGCATGTGTACACACGGGGCATCAAAACAGCCCTCTGAGGGAGAGGGGAAGCTTCAATAAGAGCATAGAGAGGATTTTGGTGCAGAAGGGTCAAGTGGTGGGGTGGCAAGAGGGAAGGTGTACTGCTGCACTGAAAGCTAAAAAAAAAAAAAAAAAATAAAAAAATTGTAAGGCAGGTGTGGCATGGTTTCTGTGGTACAACCTCAATGTTTGAACTTCTGCAGGGCTGAATGGTGCTGGGCAGGGACTTTGTCCTTTTTCCATGCCAAAGAATAGATACCATTCTGCCAGTTGTCAATAGGGAGAACAATCTTTCTCTCCCTGTCCCTTGCTTACAAAAGGGAGGGCCATCAGGGCCACTTATCCTTTTTACTAGTGAAAAAGGAGCTGCTTTCTTTAGTCCTATTAGATATAAAGAACAACTTTAAAAACGGAGGCAAGTCTACAGTAGCAATGGTGGAGAATACTTTTCTGTATTTTAATAGCTACTAGTACAACAGTAGTACTAGGTGCATGTCCCTGGTAGACTTCTTATGGGGGATGAGGAGGAAGATGATTTCATTTAGGGTTTAGCTACAGAGAGCTGATCTCTAGAGGTTCTTGTTCTGGTGGGGCTGCCTTATGCAAAAGTGGGAGAGGAAAGGTGAGTTTGGTATCTGAGGGCCCGTAAAAGAATTGTATGTGCTTCTCCTGCCTTTGCTTATATGGGCGTGAAGTCATCATGCTTAGCCTGGAGGTGCAGCTGCTCTTGTGTTTAATTCAGAGGCTAAAGAACTCTTAGAAGATGGGCTTATTAACTGTCCTACAGATGTATTTCATAGTATTTATTACATAGTATAGCACAGCATTTGACAAAGATTGCATGGCAGAGGGAAGGCCCAAGAGATTAGAGCCAGAAGTCTATTTTTGGGTATCCAACTTCATCAATACTGACTTGACTTTTCATACTTTTTAGTGTTACATCATGTTTCATGCATTCATATTACATCTCCTCTTGACTTCAGTTGTGGTTATTGCTATTTATCACTTCTGCATCAGGAGAGTCAAATTGAGCATATGTTTAGAGATAACGTGAAAGGTCATGATTGTTTCCAATCACCACATAAGAATAAAATCCAGTTCTTCAAAATAGCTCCCTGTACATGCTTTTTCCTGAAGTTGCCTGTCTTCTCTGTTCCACTTTCAAACCTGGGTGGCAACAGAAGCAAGATCCATACACACAAGCTTTGTTTGGTGTACATGCCTGTTCTTTGCTGTTCATATGATAAGCAGCCGGAGCTCTAGCTCATACACAAGCAATAAGGTGCTATGAATATTGTCTCCAGCTCCTTGCCTATCTTGGTCATTGCAGCAGCTCTAGTGGTTATCTGGATCACCTTGTTCAAGCCCTCTGAGGTCAGAGACAAGTTACTGTTTTCTGTAGCTTGTCTGCTCCAGCTTACCAGAGAAACCTCCTTCTGTTAGCTTTTCCCCAGGTTCTTCTGGCTGTTGCTAGTGGGAACCCTCTAAGACAGGCTGAACGAGCTATATTTAGACTAAGCCTCATCAATCAGAGGACTGACACTTTATTTACTTCATGCTCCATATGCATCAATAGTTATCTAGTGACACAAATCTGCCGTTTTTAAGAAGTGGTTTGAGCAGCAATTATCAATGAACTTGAACGCCCTGCGGTTGAGGTATTCCTCTTTGTATTTGGTACTGTGGTGAAGAGCTGTGTGGTACTGTGGAATGGCAGATGGTGAAGATGATGTGCAAAAGGGTAATTTGTAGTTTAGCTAGAAGATAGGTCATTTACCAAGGACCAGCTTTGTCTGTGGCACACTGTTTAAGCTGAGCATAGCACTGTGGCACCTCTGTCCCTTGTGCTTCATGTTTAAGGTGTGGCCATTGATTGACTTAACAGATGGGACCCCTTGCCATTGTCTAAGTTTTGGGCGTATTTATGGGAGTGAGAGATATAAAAAGCACTGCATCGCCAAAGACTTGTTTGGTATCTTGTAGCATCAAGCCCTTTTCAAAACAAGAGGGTACTTTGGTTTAGATTGCTTTTTGGAAACGAAACTCTTGTTGCCTGTGTTATTCCTACCAGATGAAGTGAGTATTGGTGTCACATTCTGTTTTTTCTTCTTCACCTACAGCATGAACAGGTTAAACACCTTGCCAAGGGGATTTGGCTCTTTACCAGCTCTGGAGGTTCTTGACTTGACTTACAACAACTTAAATGAAAATTCTCTACCAGGAAACTTCTTCTATCTGAGTAAGAAACTTTCTTAAAAACTCTACAAATCTTCATGGTACGGTGCTTTGCTTTCTGCAGTTGAAATTTATTTGATGGAGACCAAGCTCCAACAGAATTTTTTCTGATATTTATGTTTTTCTTTGAATCTCTCTTGAATATTTCTACATAGCTCAGCAATATTTATCACACTTATACAGTCAGCTGACACCATTGGACATGAGAAGACTTGATTAGTAATGGTATATTAACTTCTGAGTAGTATTTCTTTGGGTCCCATACTCAGTTAAAACTTAAAACTTCATGGAAACTTGCAAGCCTAGGGGAAAGTAGACTGTTTTGCAAGGCAACTGTTGTGTTTTGGTTTGGAAACAATTGTGTTCCTGATGGTTCGTTACTGAAATAGTCTTAGCAGCACGCGGATGTTGAAGCGTCCAGTATGTTAAAAAATATGCTAAGGTTACAAAGCTTGACACAGGAATGGTAGAGACCTTTACGCACGTCAAAAATACACACTCAGAGAGTTAAAATAAAGGTATTGTAACGCATATGTGCAAAAGGGTTGCCTAAGCAACTTGAATTCTGGCACTTTCTGGGTTTCAGTGATTCTGCTACCTTACTGGTCTTTTCAGTGTACTATGCTGAAGCGGCTTCAGGATCAGTGCATTTAGCCGCAAAAGTGACAGGCAAGGGGAGAGGAAGGAGCATCGCTGTCTGAGAGATTTTGTGGTTGGAACCTGGCACAGGGAAATTTTTAAGTCAGCATTATTAAAAATGGTCACATACAATAAAATGAAAAGAGGAGGAGGAGTAAACTGCGTAAGACAAATGGGATCTCCTCTCTGGTGGGGAGGAGAGGTTTTGCTGACCCAACCACCTTCTTTCCCGCTGCACCTAACAGTTCTTTGTGAGTCTCCATTTTAATTTTTTATTTTTTTTTAAATTGTCATGTATGCTCATTCAGTAATAGCAAGCTACGTGGTTGTGCTGGGTCATCTCTTTTTCTGTGAATTTCGTAGAAATTACATATTATACAATTTGAGTCTTCTGCATTGCTCTCTTTTAAGATCTATTTCCCAGCATTAGGCTGTGCTTTCCATAGAGCTTAACATAGATGTGTGTTTGTCAAAAAAACTCATATGATTTTTTTTTAAATGTTTGTTTAGGGTGCAAATTGATGTAATAAATAAGAATCGGGGTAATAAAGACTAATGACTGTATTCTGACAGCTGAGCACTGAGACTATATGCCAGAACCTGCCAGAGTCTACTATTGCAGAAATTGTTAATTGTGCCAGTCCTTTTGAATATAGATGTTTTCCTGAACTCACCAACAATACAATAAGCCAGTAAATCTAAGTTTGACCTGCTTGTTATTATTGTGAGCCCTGGGTGTGTCAAAGGCTTTTCACCAAGTCAGGGTTATTAATCAAACCTGACTCCCTTGTATTGATTAGACCTCAAATGGTTGGGTTATATGCCACCCTGTTTATATATTGCTATTTAATTTGCAGCCACCCTGCGTGCACTCTATCTAAGTGACAACGATTTTGAAATCCTGCCGCCAGATATTGGGAAGCTCACGAAGTTGCAGATAGTAAGTAATTTATCTAAATTCTTGGAAAATCAATTCACTTTTGCAATGCTTGTAGGAATAGAATCTAGTCAATTTGAGGAGTAGTAGGGTATGTTTGCAGGAATAGACCGCTACACCTGGAACTGTTTCTTGTTTACCAGCAGACACTTGTAAATAAATTGGAAGAATTGAGTGTTGGGGAGAAAGGTGGGAGCAGAGGGAGTCGAGTTCTGTTTTAGGCTGCTTTATGGTAACCGAAAATTATTCTGACTACTTTATATTCACTCTTAGCTGAGTCTTAGAGACAATGACCTGATATCACTGCCTAAAGAAATTGGTGAGCTCACTCAGCTTAAGGAACTTCATATCCAGGGAAATCGTCTTACTGTGCTGCCCCCAGAACTAGGTAAGATAATGGATGGTCATTTATTTATTTGAATAATAATGATAATGATGCACTGTGTTTCCTCTGAAATGAAATCAGTTGTTAAACTCTAGGAAATGATTATGCTTAAGTCGTCATTGCTGTTGATATTTACTTTCCCCTGAGAAACACTCACTTTTTTCACTCTTACTGGATATGCAGGAGAGGCCAGAACATGATGTGTGTTTGGTTTTATCAGTTTTTTGTTTGGTTTTATCAGTTTTTTACATGTTACATTTTCCTTGTGTATTGGTAAACCTGACTGCCAATTTGTATATAGCACCTTGCTTTATATAACATATCATAAATATTGGGTTTGCAAAGCTATTCTTGTCTCTGGCTGGGTTTTGGGAACACTATTTGGATCAGCCAAAAATTATATTAAGCAAAAATGATAGCAGTACAACTGACGGTTTTGTGACTGTTCCTGTAAAAATGGAATCTTGATCAACTAGAGTAAAATATAGCTAAATTAGAAGATTTATTTTGTTGTTTTTCTGTTTCAGTAGTCTGCCTTTCTTACTGAGTTGGCAGCTTTTTCACTTAAAGCAGTGGAGCTGGTTGATGTACTTGGAATTTGTGATATTGGGCATTTAGATATGATTACAAGTGGCTTCTTTCGACCTATAAGGTAGAGTTTATCTCTGAAACTTAAGTATTGATTTTGCTGAATTTGTATTGCAGTACTACATTTTATGTGAGGGCATTAACTTCAATAGAAGCTGTGCCTGTTTGCTCCAAGCCAGAATTTGGTTTCAGATCTTTTTAAAGTTTGTCATAAAATATTTTTGTTGGGAATAATGTAGCTGCATCAATTACCTGTTGTTGAAACACCTGTTACAGTGTTTATTCCTTGTCTTGTTATTTTAGACTGTTACATAGGGAAGCTTCTTTGTTTCTACTAGTACCTTCCAAATAATAGTTCCCAAAACCCAGAAAGAGAGTGACTGAAGTTATCATGATAAAGCAAAATTCTTTCTTGTCATAAGAACTTGCTTTGACCCATTAGAGAATGTGGCAGCTGTGTGCATAAATGTGACACTCTGCAATGTATGCTTTTTGTTTTATGCAGCAAAGGGTCTGCCTTTTTCTCTGAGGTGGGGGACAATGTTTTTGACTCTTATTTGTTTACCTACCATGGGGTCTTTTGCCTTTATCAATCTATATGATGCTGAGTATTTTTTTTCCCCTCACCACTGGTAGATGAAAGTTGTTTTCGTTTGCTTAATTTCAGATGTTTATTCCTTCACACAGGTATACTTTCTTTAGCTTTTCGTCAGTCGTATTTATTTATGAAGTCTCTTTCAAGAGCAATAACATTTCAGAAGCATGTAGTATCTGTAAATGTACTTTTATGTAGCTTCCTAAATTATAGCCTTGTTTTTTTCCAGAAAGTGGAAGTTAAATGCTGCACTGAGTCTGACCACCTTCTGTGGCTAATTAAATGTTCTAAACATGCTGCTGCCTTACAAGCGTAACAGCAAATTCACTTTAAATGGTTTTACCATCATTGTCCAAACTGAATGGAAATGTTTGAAACAAAATTCTTGCACTGACCCGCAAAACTCAGTATGGCCAAGGGAAGCACTTCTTTAGTTAACATTTGTTTGCGTTATAGAACAATGTCACAATCTGGTAGAAAAAGGACTTGTAATTTTGCCTCACCTGATCAGGGTATGGTGCATTGATGCAGCTTAAGTCCTTGTCACCTCCCTTTATTACTCAAATGCTATTCTATAAATTATACTTGTCTCTCCATGTGTTAATTTACCAATGTTCCATTTAATGGTCTTATCCGAGATTCTCATTCATGACCAGTTGGCGTAATTCTTATTGCAGTCTATGCCATGTGTAGCGCTAGAATAATATATATATAAAATTAAAATAGCATAGATTTGGGGGTATATTTCCAGAGAAGATTACACTGAAATCTAGATTTATAACTTGTGCGGCTTGCAAGCATATTTACTGTGCAAAACAATGTAGTTGCTTGTTTGTTAAACATCTAACAAATGTTTAGGGTATGGATTTCAGTAAAGGGAGCACCAGGCTGGGCTTTGGAGGGCTTGTTTGAGATCAGGTAGGAGCAGGCCACAGGCAAGCATGAATCTGCTGAATGATTAGAAAAAGTCACTTCAACTCTGCAGCCCTGTTTCCCCTTCTGTGAACTAGGGCAATTTAGAGAAGCAGGCCCCTTTGCAGACACTTTTAAATCTGCCAAGGAAATATGGTACGCGAGTGTTACATCCTAATGAATGGACTGCTAATTCCATAGTCGCCATCAGAGGGAAAAACAATTTTATCTGCTGCCTGAGCTCTTCCTCCTAAATTTTTAAAATTGAATTATAATGTAAGGAGAACTATCCAAATACTTTGTGCTGTGCGTGTTGGATAAATAGATTTTCAATGAGCAGGTCTTATTTACATTAATTGGAGGTACTGCTGTTCCATTTAAAGTAAACAGCCTTTCCTCTCTCATTATCACTTTCATAATTGAAGGTGCTGAAGGCTTTTCACTGGCTTAGTTTGGGCACTGGTGGACCGCAATGAGTCATTAGATGTCCATTTACCAGGGAGATGGGCACAATATAAACACCAGAATAAAACAGTGTTATTTGAATGAGGAGGAGTACAACATTAAACTGTTTTTTATAGGTAATGAAAATAAGTGCAGAAGAAGGCATAGAGTGTAGGGTATGAGAAAAGGCCATGGACAGGCATTGGGATCACAATTTTGGAATGGAGAGAGGTACCAATAAAGAAAATCCTGCAGTCTGCTCTTAATTTCACCTGGCGTGATTGAGTGTGGCACGAACCAGTAAGAGGGCTGGGGGAGATCAGTACTATCCTCCTCCGTGTTTAGCAGATGTCATGAATACCTATCAATAATTTAAGAAAAATATTCTTGCCCAGGAGTAAACGAGGGGTCTAGAAGAGTGCAGTGGCGCTCTGGGTGCGGGTGCTCGTCTGTAAATACAGTATGTGTGAGTGATGAACAGAGGAAATGGACGGGAGTAGGTGGGTGGAATTTGCAGCTTGTTTTTATCATTTGTCTCTCAAAATCCCGTTCATGAGGAATGGCGGTGGGCAGTCATATATAAACTTTAAAGAGGCGCTGGCATTTTTTTCCTTAGCATTTAAAAGGTTATGTGCTGCATTGCAAGACAAATAAATCATGATTCACTGCAACACCAGAGTTGCAGTCAGTTATATAAATTGCCAAGGAAGCACTAAATCTGTCACTTTGTGTATTCTGACCATTTAACAATTGGAAAGGTGTTTGGAAAGAAAGCTGAGCAGAAACAAGAACCATGTAAAGTGACAGATGCAATTAGTAAGATCATTGATGGTGTTTTAAGTTCATGTTATGGTCATCTGGGTGGACCCATACGTGCCACGTAAAAGATTTTCTTAGCCGAGCCAGGAGTGTAAGAGTAGTATACGGTGCAGGATATTCACAAAGTTGTAGCTAAATGTAAATAGCCACCCAGAGAATGTAACTAGCTTCTCTGTAGGTTTGAGTTTCTGATGTGAAAACAAATGGCATGATTTTTAAAACCAGATTCTAATGTTGACTGTATTTGTTACCCTGCCACCAACACACGTGTGTGCACACGTACACGGAGTTTGCTCGTGTTGATGCATGTGGGAAGAACAGTGATTTCTAAGGATGCATTTGTAATTGCCATCCTCTTTTTCCAAAACTGCATGTTGGCATCAATGGCTTTTAAGTATACTATTCAATGTTGTTCTAGTTTATCAAATAATTTGCTCAGGTAAAGGGAGACACTATCAAAACTGTGTGACATTAGGTACATACTTGAAAAAGGATAATTCAAGCTCTTCAAAAAAGAAAAAAAAAAAACTTTATGGGATAAGTCGCCATGTTCCTTTATAATAAGGATGAAACATTTTGTAAATTAAATCTGTATGTCAGAATAGCTAAGTAATTTTTTCATCACTTTTTAGTTTTGAACAGGTAAATTCCCTTTTGTGGATAAAGGATTGGCTTTAAATAGAAAGTTCAAGGAATCCTGCCAGAAGTCTCAATATTTCCATTACAGGACGACAGTGTAAAATTTGGGCTTTTGAAATGACTCTCGAATTTGTCAATGAATATTATATTACACAAAGTAGTTGCTGCAGTTATTTGTTCAAATTAGTATTAATCAAAATAGCAATTTACTTAGGTAATCATAACAGGCATGTGCAAACATAGGAATCACTTATTTCACAAAAGATTTTTCTCTTCTAAATATACTTGATGTAAACGTCAAACTTTTCTTATTTCAGTATAAACTGTTGCTGCACTCTGCCTGTGTCACAACACAATGCCGCTCGCACATGCAAATACAGGTCTGTGGTGCTTGTTGGAAGCCTGAACATCCTGGGGCTCTCTGGACACCAGCTGAGCACTGGAACAACTAATTGATATCTTGCAATTTAAAAAAAAATTACATGTTTCTACTTTTGGAACTAAGGCAAAGGTGTCAGAAAGTAAGGAGCTTTATTAAACTTCCTGGTGGATAAACAATAACTTGTTTTCTAGGTCTACTGATGGGAGCAGTTACTAGTTAAGGAGTAATAACAAGATAGGTCATGGACAGATTATTTATACAAGAAAAGCATCTCTGAAAATTTGTGAATATTCTATTTGTGTTTCCCATTTTAGGCTTGTTTTAAGTTAAAACGGGAAAAAAAAAAACACCACCAAAAGCCACCACTTTTTATGTAGTTAGAAACCAGGCTGATGCCACAGAGTACTTGATGGGACTTAAGGTGTATGGGAAGAGGTGACAACTCTGCAGTTCCATTGTACACAGAAAGATGTTTTCTATAACCCATCATTTAGATTTACACCAGAGGCATTCATTTCCTTACACTGCTATAATTCTTGCCAAACTTCCCAAGATTTAGATTTGATCTTACATTAGTTCTTAAAATATGCAAGTCCTACTGTCACTTCTCAGATGACTACAGTGTGTGTGTGTAGGATTTCCTAATGTTGACTGTACTCTGATTATAAGTACCATCAGCATAATAATGATGTTTCTGTCAGCAAATACTTCATCTGTTCTGTCAGAGCTGTGGTAGGTAAGAGTACTGTAATTAGAGCCAATCTGAGCAAATGTTATATTTGTTGTTAAATTTGGTTAATTTTGCATGTTTTATAGTATTTAAAAGTGGTTTCGCTCTTCTGAGTACTTGGCAACCTGTGTTTGAATGGAAATTTCAAAGGTGCGGGGCAAAAGCAATACAATGAATCTTTTTCGAACTCATATTTTTAAATTAACTAGATTTTGGTCTGATAGGGACCCTTCAAAGAGAGAATGCTCTGTTGAATTCCCGTGTAATTGAGAATCCCAGGGGATTTTCTGAGGTTGGAAAAAATGTGCAATATATTTCAAAATAAATTGGGATGCTGATCCTCTAAGCCTGTAATGCTTCCTGTGCCATTAAAACGTCTTTCATGTTAAACTTCTTTGACGTCGCATTAATTCCCTTTGTTCCAAAAGCCGTCTGCTACGCCGTGTGTTTCTTGGGTTTCTTCACTGGGAACAACACTTAGCGGTGACTGTCGGTTTGCCTCTTGGTTTGGCCCAGTCAGCGCCGGACATTTGTTACTCAGAGCAGTGAAGAAATGGTTTTTCCAGCACAACGTGTCACCTTTCAAAGAAAGAAATTGGTGAAACTTAGCCATACTTGTAGGTCTTCCAGTAAATCATCTGTCTCTTACATTAAGAATGTGGCAGAAATTAATTTAATCGAGTAGTAATTTGAAATAATTTTAGAAACAATATAGGAAACATTTTGAAGTAAATTCTTGGATTTTTGTCAAAATGCTGCTGCTTCTGCCGTTCCTCTTAGCTACCCACACTGCAGCATCAGCTGGGCTGGTTGCCTTGGTACCTGAAGGCTGTGTGTGGTGGAGTTTGGCTGTTGAAACAGCATGATTTGTCATGAGGATGTACAAGCCATTAGCAGTGTGTTGTTTGGCTCGGGGTGCCTTGGGTGCTGCACTGAGTAAGTTCCTGTTTTGTGGCTTTCATTTGTGAATGTTAATATTATTTATTCTTTCTACTAGTTGTCCTGCTAAGGTGAGGTTTGTTGTTTGGAGTAATGGTAGAAATTGCCAGGGCTCTCCCTTTGTTTCCCAGAGAATTAACCACTCCTCCTGTCACCTGAATATGGAAGTGTTATTCAGCCTGGAGAAGAGAAGGCTCCAGGGAGACCTTATAGCAGCCTTCCATACTTACAGGGGGCCTACAGAAAAGATGGGGAGGGACTCTTTATCAGGGAGTGCAGTGATAGGATGAGGGGTAATGGTTTTAAACTGAAAGAGGGTAGATTTAGATTAGATATTAGGAACAAATTCTTTACTGTCAGGGTGGTGAGACACTGGCACAGGTTGCCCAGAGAAGTTGTGGATGCCCCATCCATGGAAGTGTTCAAGGCCAGGTTGGATGGGGCAACCTGGTCTAGCGAGAGGTGTTCCTGCTCATGGCAATGGAGTTGGAACTAGATGATCTTTAAGCTCCCTTCCAACTCTAACCATTCTGTGATTCTATGTGAGTTTGCCCAGCCGGGTTAGGTCTATATTCTGCTTGTACTTAATGCCTGAAATGTGGTATTAAGGGAGAAAGGGAGAAGTTCGGCATTTCATCCATTCTGTTGTCTTTCCCAAGCTGCTGCTTCAGTCCTGACACATTCTGGAGTGAAAGTCTCCTTGTGCCAGACTCCCCATTACACTTCAGTATAATGATTCTGGCTGATCTTTGCTATGATGCTGGAATTTGGTATAAATATCTCAGGACTAATTTCATTTTGGTTTAAAATCTCTTCTATGAAAAGTTGAGGTGGGACAGCACTAGAGAGCAAATTCCTCTTCCCGTAGAATTACAATAGCGTTAGCTGAGGCAATACCAGTTTGCCCTGCATCACTTCACCTTTAAGTCAAGGGTAAAGAATTCAAGATTTAGTTGGTCTGCTTTTACTTTATTTCAGCTGTGGTCCTTTTGCTGAGAGTTGAAGCAAATGGAGTAGTTATTCTGGGATCAAACAGAATAATTGGAGTCTTTATTTAACCTATCAAAGGGAAGAGTGAGAGAAGCCTTAGCTGCTGATCCTGACTAACTCCAGAGGGGAAAGCACAGGTCATCTTTCTGCCTTGTAGATGGGTAGAAGCAGTGTTTGAGAACTAAGGCAGCTCAGTTCAGCACTGAAATAACAGTGATGAACCATGTGAACAAGTCACCACTGGCAGAGTCTCCGTCTCCTGATGTTTTTCTGTTTGAAAATGTCTTTGTTAAACTCTTCAATTACTGAACTGACACAGAGATCTGGTTAGATGCATTCAAATGAACATTTGAGCTGGGGCCTAATCTCTGAACTCACTATTGGAAATTCTCATTTACATCTGAGAAGTTGTTAGAATAATGTTTGATGGTACAATATGTGTACTCCTGCTTTCTGTCCCTGGAAATAATGGGAAACTGAGGATGGGCTTAGGCTTCAGTGTTTGGCTTTCAGATTGCTCATTCAGCCTTCTCTTACCCTGGGGCTTCCTGTCTAATGCTCATCGGTGAGGCTGCAGACATTCCCATCTGTGTCAGAGGAAGACATCCAGCCTGCTTCTGTCTGATGGATGCTCTGGAGTACCTGTTTGGTTTATTTTTACGTGCTGAATCTGACTTGAGACTTGAACCTTTTCCCCTGTTACGTGAAATCACCACAAATGCAGTTTCAGGGTTTTCTGAAGTGCTGGTGACTTCAAGTGACACTGTTAGACCTCCTCCAGTGCAAGAATGTAGGGGCAAGAGGGCAAAAGTGTTGCAGGGATTGATCTTTTGGAGGTGCTTCAGTCTAGGTTTAGATTTACTAGCTGTTTTCTTTCAGTGCATAGAAACTCATCAATAAGCAAATGTATATTTCTGACATATGCTATAGAGCTGTAGATTTGTTTATCATACTGAATATTTCTGTGTATATTTCTGCTGGTTCCAAAAAGATTGAGTCACTCTTCACTTATGTACAAGAAGTCTTTGCTCTCCGTTGTCTTACTGCTCCTTTGTAACTACTGTTTGAATCTACTCTCTTCTGTTACTAATCCTTCAAAAGTGAGAGAGGTTTTCGAAGCAGAAGTGATTTTACTTGTTTATAGGAATGATATGAGTTACTGATGTACAGCTTACATGTGTTAAAGATTGGTGTAAAGATCATTTGCTTTTGATAACATTTTGTGACATGGACATCACTATATATTTTCATTTCTAAAATAGATTTTAAGACATCATTCACAATTAATTGCTTTGCTGTCATTTTTATGACATAATAGTCATGATATTTCTTCCACCCCTACGCTTAAACCGATTTCTCTCTCTATGGAGACAAAGCACATGCCACAGAAGTAATAAAAATTATAAGCCCTGTAGTGTAAAGGAAATCTAAAAGAAGCCAGGACAGACATATTTTTACATATAACCTAAGTTTAAATTTAGTGTAGTGGATTGAGCCCTTTCTTAGCCTTTAATAAAACAGGATTCAAGGGTATTTATGTCTAAATAAAGAAACAAAACTAATTTCATTCCTCCTGTCCTTATGTACCACAGTGAGAGAGTAAGACCTTTGTGTTGTAAAGGGAAAGAACATTTAAATTGCAGTCTTAAGAGGAATCACTAAAATGATATGTTACAGCCTGAGGACTCTCCTTGTGGTCAGTGCAGTAGAGGGTAGGCTGGAAGGTGAGTCAGAGTATCAACGGGACGCGGATGTGAAACTCAACAGGATACAGGTGTGCTGGTTTTGGCTGGGGTAGAGTGGTGCTTAGTTGCTGTCTGGGGTTAAACCATGACAACAGGCTAAAAATTATTTCCATTGATTTTAATGAAGCTTCACTAGGGATGAATTTAAACCATTACAAAGAAGCGTTGATCTGGCATTTTACAGCTAGGATCGTGTTTCTTATGCTGAATGCCAATGTTCACTTCTCAAATGTCAGAGTTGTTTAATTACTTTATTTCACCTTTTAATTTTTGAAAGTATTTAAAGTGTTGCCAAGAGGCGTTTGAGTGGAAAGGACAAGTCAGGTTTGTGTTCATTCTGTTTTCTTTTATTTGTATTGAACTAATGCCCGTATACACTAGTCATAACTTACTATATTTTAAGTATACATACATTGGGTAAATATTATACACTCCTTATATCATACATCGTAAGAGGATGAGGGGTTATAGTTCCAGATCAGAGGTGCTTGCAGGCTAGAGCTAATGGACAGGAGGAGCCTGGGAAGTCTGGAGACACCCTTGGTCAAAGTGATAGGTGGCATTATCACTGGCTCTGGCACTGACTTTCTGCAAACATGACTGCAGGAGGCACCATTTTACTTGCTTTTATGAGCTTTTTTCTGACTTTTGCAGGCAGTTGAGCATAATATGAATGTTCACACAAACCACTTTTTATTTCAACAGCACTGAAGGAGAATAACAAGAAACATTAACAATTGTGTTTTAGATCAAATGCAGGATAGATTTATTGAGGGAGGTGCAGGGAAACTGTAGCTGCCTTTTCCCTTTAACCTCACTCAGGATGGGTTGCACCCACTGTCGTACAAGATGTCCCTTCTGTCCACCCGTGGCTGGGCTGTGGGAGCTCTAAACTTAAGCAGGGATAAACGCTATGTTTAGTCAATGGATGGCATAAGTTAGAACACATTAAAATTAAAAATATGCATACTTTGATTTTGTCCTTGAATTTTCAAGGGTTTATTTTGCTGTACATCTATTTGCTGTAGCTTCCAGGTGGCTGCTAACAAGAGATTTGGGCAGCAGACAGTTTTCAGGTCTGCACAGTTTACTAGTTGAGTATAGGAGCAATGTGGTTTTGAGGTGGGTTAAACACAGGAGTTCAGTCACACTGATCCAATCAAATTTAATGCTTCAGGATCATCTTTATAGAACCATACAATGGTTCATCTTTAGATACAATGAGTGCTGAGACAGGAAAAATAAAAGAAAGCCAAGATCGGGTATTTCTAAGACCACACAGCTGGCTCCTTTTATAAGGCTGTTGGTCATTCTATGCAGGTCATCCACAGGAGTCAGCTGTTAGACTTTTACCTCTGCTCTTCTCTTTTCCAGACTCTGTTCTCTTTTCAGTGTTTACCCACTGGTAGCAGCATATTTCCACTTTGCATTCTTCCTACTTGGAAATCTATGTCTCTTCAAAATAGAAAGCTTAAAAAAAAGTATCCTTCAGGGTTAGGAATTAGAAGGTTCTTTAAGCATGTCAGACCTGGGTTCTGGCATATATATAGTTTTGATCATTTATTTATTTATAAGAAGCGCTCAAAATAATTTGAAAAACATTTCTGTGATCTAGGAAAGGGGCTGTGCTGACTAGTCTTCAAGTTAGCCTTCTCCTCCTATCGTACCAGAGATATGGGACTGTAATGCATTTCAGTGGAGTTGGTCTCTTTCAGTATGGCAAAATAGCAAGAACCTTAAGTCCATTACAAAGAAATACAATTTTAGTCCACTAGTTATACCAAATTTTAGAGATGATAAACAAATATTTTTTAATAGACTGATGTGCATGGAAAGAACAAACCAGTGATGACCAATGCAGTCTCCAACCCTAATATATTTTGTGATGGAATCTTCAGTACTGGGTTTTTACTAGAGGCAATTTCGTATTTTGCTTACTAAAAATATCTGAGGGATTTGATGTGATCTGTGTAGCAGAACAGTATATAAATTTCCTAAAGGCCTGGGGATGGTGTTCTGCTGATGCTGCTGTCAGACAATATGCATGAAGGCGCATCTGCCATGGCTTTTTCCCTGGCCTATGGCTCTAGTGCTGCAGGGATGGAATAACAGCATTTCTTAGCACAGTGCTGCCATAAAAAAAACATCTAGGCAAGGAGACTGTTGGGGGAGGATAGGACAGGGACACATCTGTTAGGCGTCCAGTTGCACAGCACCCCTGCGGTGAGGCTGGTACCAGAGCCATTCATTCAGGTGGGTTTGGTGATCTCTTCCACGCTGCTGGGTATGTCAGTGCACTGGGGCAGAAGGGTTCGTGCAGAGCTCCCCTGTGTTTGTACTGTTCCTGACATGTTACCAAGACCTTGGCCTCATGCTTGGGATGTCCAGCAGCCAAGGCAGAATTAGGTAAGCCCTTGATTCAGGGATGGTTTAGCTGGAAGCACAGAAAGGACACAGGGTTATGGCCCCAAGCAATGTGTGGTGATTGCAGGAGTGACAGGTTTCCATCCCGTCTCAGTTTTAGTTATATGGCTTCTTTGTCCCCAAGCAGCTTGCCATGTGGCAGGAGCATTGGGCTCTGTTTCCTCCCTAGTGCTGGGAGGTGGGGCAGGCTCTCTGTGATTTCTTACCCTACTCAATTTTCTGCCCGTTTCTGTCCTCATTTCCAGATGGAAATTGTGGTATGGGACAGGAGGAGTTTAAAGCATCAGGTGCCCCATCCTTCCTCCTTTCTGTGAGGCGGCCCTCCTGTTCTCCCCTGTGGAGGAGCACCCGCTTTCTGCCTGGTGCTTGCCACGAGGACAGACAGGTTGTTCCTTTTCGCACTACAACACTTGATTAAATTCTTCAATTAAAAGCCTGGGCTGCGAGGTGGTAGCCGACCTCTCTCTCCAGCTGTAGGTGGCTGGTGGGACGGGCTGCCAGGGCTCCCTGAGGGGGTGGATTTCTGTGCAGATACCGCACTTTTGGGTGCCCCAATTTCCTCTGTAATTAGATTCATTTTACCCTTAGGGCCTCTGCCTGCCTCTTCCCTCTGAAAGTAAAAAGTAATACCTGTACCTGCCCTCAGTGTGTTTTGGGGGAAAACAGAAGGCGGAGGAAAATGAAGCGATTACTTTGGCATGGGGACCTACAGTTCATTTTGCTTGAGCGTTCCTCTTTTTGCTGTAAGATTTCTTTGGCTTTAGTAGAATAATATTTATTGCAGTTACGTTTAAATGGGCCATGTGGTATTTGGAATGGAAGTGGGCACACTATGCTGCAGGGATGGAAACATATGGCAGCGTTCCCTGGGCGGTAAATTTCTGTCACAGCTCGGGACGAGAGGATTCAGCCGAGACCCTGGCGATGGAGATTTTGGGAATGTGTAACTTCATCCTGTAAGCAACGTGACCCACGATGGGGCCAAGCTTGCTTCCCCAAAAATATATTTATTAATTGTACACAGATTGGTCATTTTACCTTGATGCAGTATATGGAGAGCTGTAATTACAAGTGAGTTCTTACAGCATTGGTAGTTTTGGAGAGCTATGTGTGGGGGTTTTTTTTGCAGGTAATAAAATGGAAAATCCAATTTGCAATTGCAAAGCAAGCCCCTGAGTGATACATGATCTTCATAGCAGCACTGGTCAGAGGGTTACAGCTAATGGCGGTGCTGGCTTGCTTCCCCGGTGGCCCGTGCCTGAAAACCGAATAGCGAGCACCGTGAGCCTGCGCCGTCAGCCAGCGTAGATTTAGACACACCAGTTTCTAGCTTATTAGGTCCTCTTTGTCACAGTACTTAATCCTGCTTCCTGATCCTTGTTAGAACAGGGCTGCCGAGTCCCTTAATAAAGGAGATGGGCGCGAGGCTTCTAACGAGGCGCGCTGAAGCGTGAGGCAGCGAGGGCAATTGCCGCCTGACTGACAGAGGGGTGGAAGGCGCCCTGCCTGTTGTTATTTCAGAACAGGGCCTCAGACAGCTGACAGATGAGCTGGCTGAGGTAATGGTAACTTGTTGATAGGCTGATATGACATGCATGACATCCTTTCACACGGTATAATGGTCTGTCTTTACTCTAATTGCGTTAACCCTTTTTTTACGGAGAGACGGGTTGAAGATTAGCCATAATGTAGAACGTGCACCGAAATGGCCGGCGAGCCTCCCGTAGCCTGCGTGTGTGTTCATGCTACTTAGACGAACATAATTTTGTGTTAATTGTGAAAAGCTACCGCGTCAGGTTGCCTTCAGATTCCTCTGACAGCTTGGCTGGGTCAGTCAGCAAAACCTTGTAAATTTATTTTGGGTTTGTTTCCCATGGTTAAAGATTTTTATTTTTTTTTAATTATTTATTTGTTACTTTAGATTACTTGGAGGAGGGTAGCCCTCTCTTCATTGTAGAATTCACAAAAATAAATTTTAAATGGTAGCACAGTTTTCTTATTTTCATTTAAAGAACAGGAAAAAATATTTCAATGGCTTCCTGAAATTCAGCCTGTTGTATCCATAGTCATGAGGAGTTTCAGCAGAGCATGTACTGTTTTGGTTTTGAGTGGTAAACATTTACAAAAGGAACAAACAAACAAAAAAACCAAACAAGCAAGCCCCTAATAGGTCTCTTAAGTCTTCCTGTCAACAAAATATGTAAAACTGGCATGTTGCAAGAATGACGTTTTTGTTTGTTTTTCTCAGTATAGAGAACTATAACCACAGATCAGCGGTAGGATCTCGGTACAAACACCACGTTGGGCACTGGGAAGGCAAAAAGCCTGTTGGGCATCACTTGTTGGCATTGTGCTTGGAGCAGCGATTGAGAAATGCTTCGCAATGCTAGGCTTTGGCAGGGCAAACTCGTACCACAGCGTCATTCTCTTTTCACTCCTACAAGCCGTGGGGGAAAGGGCCCAACACCTATGCACTATTAAGCCCTGCTTAAAACTAATTATTTTATTATGGTTGTACTCTCTGAAATGAATGAAAAGTTTTATATTCACAGCGAGATACTACTTTCAAATTTTTGATATTTCAATTTTTTTTTTGTATGCTGTTTTGTTTAATCCCTTTCAGGTAATTTGGATTTGACTGGTCAAAAGCAAGTCTTCAAAGCAGAGAACAATCCTTGGGTTACCCCTATTGCTGACCAGTTCCAGCTGGGAGTATCTCATGTGTTTGAGTACATTCGTTCAGAAACATATAAATAGTAAGTATTACATGTCACTTATACTGTAGCTGTGGTGTGGTTTGTTTTGTTGTGTTTTTTTCCTGTTGTGTGTTTGGCAAAGTGTTATCACCTACACCCTTTTTTCATAATCCATGCAGAAGCTTGGTATTAAGGGCACATATAAATGTACCGGTTTGTATATTAAGGAATTTTGCTAACAAGAAGGTAAATAAACGTGGCTTAGACATGATAGGAAAGCACAAAGACTTTGATATTGTCCTGCATTTGTTGTTTATTTCGAAGAGCTATTAAGTAACATGAGAGATGTAAAAGAGCAAGCTTTACAAGCCTTTGAGAAGTACTGATTTTAAGTATGTATAGTAAAGTTTTATAGAGTGAAATAGATATTTGTTAATGACTTTGAATGCAAGTTGTTATGTTTTGAAAGAGATGTCCAGAATTTAAACCTCTTTTGATCTGAACTGGTTTACAAAAGTCTGCAACTGTGGTAATTTAAATACAGGTAGTAGTGTTTTCTTCAGCAGTGTAAGTGGGGAAAAAATAAACCTCATGCTGGGACGCCTCCATTTCAATTCCAAATTCTATGTACAAATGCTAAGCATTTGTTAAGGAAATAATGCCTTTAATCATTCACTGAATTAAAATATTTTTTTTTTCAGTAGAAATTTCCATGTTACCAGTCCACAGTAAGACTTAGATGGGAAGCTATTTTTACGTGTCTGACAACAATCTTGATGCTGTCTTCCTAGAAGCAGTAGGTAGTACGACGCACAGTGCAACCTTTGGTTGGAAAACTAGTTTTTGCATTTCCCCTTTATATATTAAAAAAAAAATAATTAATAATTTAGAAATGTTTCTGACATTTTTTTACATGATAGCTGTCTAAACTGAATTACTGAAGGAGAGTATTCACAAATGAAGGTTTGGGGATTCCAATTAAGTATCTGAGATGTAAATTTCTATATGAAACTAAATGATCCAGCAGTGACTTTTGTAGGCTGTTCTTCATTTACAGAATTTAAGTTAAAAGGATGACAGATGGGAGACTAGTTACAAAAATTGCCTGCCTCAGAAGTGTCCTGATATTTATGCTATAATATGTATTCTCAAGATAGTTTTATTCATAGATTTAAGTAGGCTGCAACACCCTTCTTCCAGTAGTACTCTGTACTATAGACATGGTGTAGGGAAACAGCTATCTGTCTCCTTAGACCATTTCTTCCCCACAGTCCATTGTGTAGCTGCATATAAGTTTCTTGATAATGTTTTGTCATTTTTTTTTTTATTGCCAATTTTATATTTCTGGTTGAGCAGTGTACATTAGGGACCCTCATGCAGTTCTCACAGGGACACCTCTGGGCATCATGAGGACAGTAAAGTTTTCAAGGACTGAAGTGCAGTTTTGAGAATTTCACCCATATTCAGTTTGGGGGGTTGGGGAGCTGTTGTTATGGATCAATAATTTAAAAAAAATATTTTATAACTGTGGATATGTTAAACTGTTCTGGCAACTTTCTGTTTTGACGGAAATTATGTCAATCAAAATTGACATAAAAGGTTCTGTAAAAGGTTCTGTAATTCATCACTTGCCTCAACTATTACTCTTTGTTTTAAATTAGCCATATTATGTTTGCTGTCTTGTTCTTTGCTGAGGTGTAACAGTGTCTTGTTGGCTAATTGGCTGATTTTGATTTTGTCCACACTAAATATTTGAAGCCTGTGCAGTTAAGAGTGTAAGCAAAATCAGACTACCCATTATCGGGGGGGGTGGGGTGGGAATAAAATCAAAGAATCTTTCCATGGCTCATTCATAGCTTCTAATTTGATCGTAGAAGCTTGTTCACTTAAATGCCATTATTTTCAGAGATTAGTGATGAAAACCAAATGCATGCAGTTTTTAATAATTAGAAGTAATATTATTTTCAACGTATAACCATTTTATATTTAAACCATAAATTAAAAATACCTGTATAATTTTTTTAGAATCCTAGTAGCAACTTCTTTTGATTCTTGATTGTACTTGTTTCACATGCTATAAAGACAGTTTGTGGATTTTCCTGCTGAAAAAAAAGGTTGTTCTTTTTATTTCCAGTTTCCTTTAGATCTATGTTCTGAGAATTACTTGGATGCCACCTGCTACAGACATTTTTCTGTTTGCATTTTATTTTAGGTGATAAAACTCATAAGCAATGGCATAATATAGGTAACTGGTCTAGTAGCTTTATTGTGCACAAAAGCAAATAAGCTGTGAACACAGAAGAAATGAAAACTCCTTTTTGTGTTGAAATTTTGATCTTCTACTAACAACTGTACACCTTTTTCAACTTCCTTTTTTGTTTCAGAGCCTATGTCCTGGTACTGTGTCTTTTTTCTCATCAAGCAAATCACTAGGTTGAGATGTGGATGTAGTAATTTTCTCGTGTAGATACCTAACTAAGCAAAATTGAACTCTTGGGGGTTTTTTGGATCATTCAGCCAAAATAATTTTAAAAATTAGCTTGCAACATTTGATAGACCCAGAGAGCTTAACTTTTACTCTGAGACAAAGCAGAACAGTTAAATGGATGATTGGATAGAATGGTGTTTAGATAACCTCACTTGCAACACTGATAAGAGAAGACAACTCATGTACGTTAGCAGCTGGCAATCAGATCAGTAAGTTTGCTTTCAGGTACTTTCATAAACCAGGAACTATGCATCTGTATGGTGGATGGATTTTGAGCTCCAGAGATGGTAATTGTCTCCCCATGCCTGTTCCTTTTGCTGGCTGATTGGAAATATTGATTTTACTTTGCTTACAAGCCTAGCATTTTCTATTCTAGCAAAGACAGAGAAGGTATGCTCATACAATCGCAAGTGCAAAGTTTCGGCGCTTAGCAAGCTATATTTCACTAAGTGGTTTATGCTAATACATTTTATTTTGTGTTTGCAATGACTAGAACATCGTATTTACTCAGTTGTTATTTTAGCCGGAAGGTGGTAACTCACTAAGTCCTGGTAATGCACTCACTCACAGCCACATTACGAAACATTAAGGTTTCTACTGGTGGTGGGTACAAGCCATAACTGCATGCTACAATTGGAGATTTCTATTCACATTCTGTGAGGCTGCACTTGTGAAGGAACTAACAAATAGATCACAAACTTCTTCTTTCCATTGTGAAATGTACTGGCTGTTTCAAGAATATTTAGTGAAAAATTACACTCCATTTTTAGCCTTGTCTTAGGATATTCACGCTCTAGTGATTAATTGGTAAGTAGGGATGGCACCCGTGAGGAATGATTATGTCTAAAGATAAAATGTCATTTGTCTCACATACTTTTACATTTTCACACTCCTGTTTTTCATGGTATTGAAGCAGCAAGTATAAAACTGGAATTGCACTTCAGAAGTGTGTTAGCCAGTAGGACCCTCAGATCAGCTCTTCTTACTTTGTAGCTTCTTTCATTTCCTTTAATTTCCTCACCCTTCATGAGAAATGATGCCAGGTGGTTTTTTTTTTTCAACCTTCGTTTTTCAAGAAAGCCTCATGCTGACAAAAAGATAGGCCATATATTGTGGCAGATAATGTGTGTAGAGGGGTTCTTAATTCTTTACAGGAAATTCAGCAGCTCTTGGCACTTCAGTAGCTTTTGTTGGCTAAAATACGCCCACTGCACGTATCATCCTGTGACAGCATCCTTTGGAAATAGGTCGGTTTGCCAAGTATATAATGATTCTTAATGTCTGACTGCCATACTAACTTTCTCAAAGTTAAGTTGGTAAGCTGAATTTTGGCTGTGATTCTATATATACTCAGAAGGTGCCATTAAACTCCCTGTGTGGTGTCACGATAGTGTTGAAAAGCAGTTGAAGAACTTGCTCAAACAGTAAAGGGTAATGGCAACCTCATCTCCTCAAAGGGCTTAACTAAATGTTTTATTTCTTATTCATGCCTTTATTCAACTTTCAAAGTGACCTTTATGTTGTAAGCATATTCTCAGAGGATCTTCTCTGTCTAGGGCACTGACAAAGAGATGATGGATTGTACGATTTAGTGGCTACAGTGTACTTACACAAGTGCAGACAGACGTGAACATTTGAAAGAAAACAGTGAATTAAGCTCCTATGAAGAATGGAAATCCTGTGATGCTCGTCTGGATCAGGGCAAGATCATTAGTGATTTGATTAAGATGAGGTAAAGCTGAGATGTGCAATTGGTACCAGTGGGTGGGTTTGGTTGCTGACATTTACAGCAAAGTTAATCCAGAAAGCTGCTCTTTGGGTACATTTCTGGCATTAATCATGTGCTCTTGATCAGTCTTCATGTGAAACTTACTCTTTGCCTGTTTGGTCTTGTAACAGGAAGGGTAGTGATTTTCCTTTTATCACAGCAGAGTCTGTTGCTGTTATTATCACCTGATAGTATAATCTCAGCTAAAACAAAATAATTTGCTAGGTCCTGAGTGCTTAGAATATCATTCAGACTTCTAGCGTTTTTAAGCTGCCATTGAACCCAGCCATCACCTTCTAACACTTTATTTAATGGTTGTTGTCTCCCTGTTTGACCTCCTTATTCTAGTGAGGCAGAATTATGATAGAACAGTCACCGTTTGTTAAGTTTCTAGAAAGCAGGTTTTCCCCGCGAGGCACTCAATTTGGAGCCAAGAGTCTTGACAAGACGTTTTGTGAAAGGAAATAAGCTGCACTTTTCACATTTCCATCAGGAAAGGTGGTAGAAGAGCAAGCCATTTTAAAGACTGACACATTAACTCTTAGTAGATGAAATGGTTTGATAAATGCTACGCTGAGCATATATCGCTTGGCAGCATCGGAACATAGGTTTTCCCTATGCTGCTCTGTGCTAAGCATTGTAATTGAAAACCTCATTTTATCGGCAGTGACAGTCTGGAAAAATCCACTCTTGATTCAGTCCTCTATTTAGAGATAATCTCCCCAGCTTTCTTCTTGAGAATGAATTGTCGTACTGGGCTCCCACTATTATGTAGCAGCTGCTGCCAGGGCAGCAGACACAGGTCATGAAGTAAGAGATTCTTCTTCTGAATTATATTAATGAAGAGTATTTCAGCATTTCTTTTTTACAACTAGAGGAGACTGGCAGGATACTCAGACTAATGAACTGGAATACAAATAATATCCTGAAATAACTCCTGTTCTTATTCCACAGTTGTTAATCTTATTTAGTTTCAGCTGCATGATTGATGCTGTCCAGGATGTAAAGATGATGATCAGCAAAGCCACCTATCACAGCGTGGAAAAAGAGGTTAAACGAGTGAAAAATCCCTGTGTTGGTGGTTGGGAAGCATGCTGGGGATGTGGGAATTGCCAGCAGTCAAGATGGAGGCTTCAGCAGGCTGAACTGATAGGAGGAGAGATTGTCCTGGAGTGGTGTTACTTATGCATCATGGTCTTGGACCTGCAAGAATTTATTTTTTGTGTGTGTTAGCACAAAAATCAGGAGTATTTAAGTGGGGGTTGCTGAAGACACAAAGCTAGCAGCGAGGAAGAGAATCAGCACACCACACAGGAAGAATTGGCAAATTAAGAGGAAGGGTCGTGTATATTAGTTACAGGTTTTCTGTCAGCCACCAGTGTGGTGCAGTGAGGGGAAGAGGAAGAGACAGAGAAGCACAATCTCAAGAGCTGGGTTGAGAGTGGGAATTTTCCAGTACAGAAAAGGAAATACTGCGCCATTGTGGTCATTGTGCTCATGAAAGATGAGTTCAGGCAGGAGCAGGCAAAGTGAGGAAGGATAATAGGATGATAAAAGGATTGAAGAGCCAAGAGGCGATTTAAAAGGTATTTGGTTTATTCAGCAAAGCAAAGACTGACAACAGAGATCGTTGCTGTCATTGGGATGGAGAGGGAGAGGAAGAGACTTCATTTAAAGCACAAAAAAAATCGTGGACACAAGAACAAATACAAATAAACTGGTTAGGTGTATGTTTGAAGGAAGGTCTCTAATTATTAAGGGAGCAAGGTGGTAACCTTCTGATAGAAATAGCCTTCTGACAGAAGAAATGAAGGCCAAAATCTTGTTTGTTTCAAAGTGAGCACTGATCAATTTGAGCAAGAGTATATGACATGATTGCTTGTGGCAGAGGACGGTATGTCTGTTTTGCAGGCAGAAATTTGTGCTCCTGTATTCAGTCTCCTGATTTTGGAGTGAAAAATTCAGATGACCCATCCCCATTTATGAAGATAACTGCACAGTGCAATTGACACAAAGCTAAGGGAGACAAAGCTCTGTTGTCTGTTAATATAAATTAGGCAAAAGATTATTTTATATATTCCTGTGTTTAATAACTTGTTTAAACATTTAGTAGTTTTGTGCAATAGTTTAAAAAGACTAAATATTTTTAGTAACCTAATAATTACTTGTTATTATATAAATTATATATTCATTAGGAAAAATTCATTTGGGGTTATAAATTTTTTCATAATATTCCTTTCTCCACTTAGATTGAAGAGATACATGGAGTGAATGCTTCTCTTTGGCAGTCTCTTAGTAAAATTAAATAACTCCTTGTGTTATCCAGTCATCTAATCGTGTGACAATACCAAGAAGAACCTAATGAACACAGTGTGATCTCAGGAGTAATTTCTAACGGTGAGAGTAGAACGTCAGTGTTCCGGAGTCTCTGGGGGAAATAAAGACCATAGGAACACAGACCAATTGCCTTCAACATCTAATGTAGATTTGATTCAAAGGAGTACAGTTAGATGCCTCACCTGTTTGTATGACGCGCAGAGGTCAATGAAGATTTAAAGAACTTGGATCGTGTGATTCTACCCTGCCTTGCTAAGAAAAATAGGCCATAATAAATGCTATTTTCCTTTATTTTTCTTTTCTTTTGTCACTAGTATTCTTTGGTAATTTGTGGAATAGAAGACTTCATGCATTAGTTTTCTCTTAGGCTCAGCCCTACAAATACTTATACTTCTAGAATGGGTATTCTCATTGTTCCTGGAAGGATTGCTCTTGTGGGTGTGCTCATAGGATGAACTTCTAGTAAGTGCTGCATTTCCCTTCTCACTTGCACAGTGTAGTTCTCCTGGGCCCTGTACAAAAAATAAGAATGGTGTTGTGTGTCCAACAGTCCATTGCTGGAGTGTATATTTCAGTGACTTTTTATCCTGGCATCTTTACTGTTTGCCCCTGACATGGATGCATCATCTGTGCCAGTGGTAGCTGTGGTAGCCTTGACCTTGTGTATTTTAGGCTGGTTTCAAAGACTGGGTAAAGATAGTGGAAAAGAGATGACCTCAGTGAGCTACCTTAGGTGAGGTTCTCTGAGATGCTGCATCTCCTGTGAAGATGAACTCACGCCAAATTAAACTTCCCTCGAAGGATGGCAGGAAACAAGATCCATCGTAGCTAAGAATTAAACAAGTGTTAACAATCCTGGGTCACGTACCAGTAAAAAAATTTAATTAACCAATAAAAATCTTTTATCAACCTGATGTGAGGAAATATAAAAATATCATTTATGTTTGATTCTGTTATATCAGAGGCAGGGTACTGTATATTTTATATGAAAATACTGATTTGCATTCCAACCAAATGTTGTATTTATTTGGCTGTATTTTAAAAATTGATAAATGTATTAGTACATTATTTCCAACAGAGACAATAGATGACTCAGAGTCCTGACATCTTTAGACAACATTTACATGCAAATCTGTAACTCTTCCCTAAAGAAGAGCAAACTGGAACCCATGTTGAAAGATAAACAAGAAAAACAGTATCTCTGTATATTTGTGTTTATATATTACTAAGATGAATATGTAATAAAAACAAAGCTATCACTGATGTATCTGACAGATACAGATACTGCACATATAAATACTGGTGTAACTACTGATATTACCATTCTCTTTGATGTGAACTTTCATATAAAGTTTAGAATATTATGCAGTAATCCATTTACCATGTCAAGGATGATAACCCAGGGCTTAACTCACTGGGGCAGATGTCTAGGGCTGTGCTAGAAGCAGAATTGGAATGCAGAAGTAAGGAAAGTGCAGAAGCCGAGGACTTGACAAAGGCAAAGGTGGGGAAACAGAGACAAATATAGGATTTGAGTAAGGAAACAAGACTAAGTTGCATTTAACTATAGGGCAAGGCAAGATCAGTAGCAGAGTTAGAAATCGGTGGTAATTATGGTAAAATCCAAAATGAGAAACAAGTAGGGATGTGTCAAAGAAACTGGTAAGAAACTGAATCGAGGACCTGGCCTAGAGAGCAGGTTGGGGTCTAAGCAAGCAAAGTGTGAGATGTGCAGCTGCAGGCGAGTGGCACCCTGAGCAGGAAAAATGATAGGTGGGATTGAATAAAGTGCGTGCAGTGGGACAATCCAAAATGGGATCTATCTTGTTAGGTTCTTAGTCATCAGAGAGACCGGTTATGGCTATCTGATTTTGATGCATCTAGAAATTAAACAGACCCTGTTCTGAAGTGTGATAGTCAGATTATTAATAATGACGGAGGAAAGTTATGTTCTGTCATGCTTCTGTTCTGTGTTCAGTGCAAGCAGGATGATCTTTTAGGGAAGATGAGTTATTTCTCAGTCCCCTGAGTAGAAGCCTGACCGACATTTTGTTGTGAGAAATGATTTGAAACCTTCAGGCCTGTGGACATGCACTCAAAATGTTTAGGAGACTTGACTGACAAGAGTCTGGACTTGCCAAAGCTCAGTCTTAATTAAATTGTGGTGCCAGGGAAAGGCCAAAAAGTGGCAGAAGTGCTAGTATCCTTCTAACAGTAAGGAAGGCGAATAGACCAAACTAGGCTATTATGACCTAGTTTACTTTAACATCAGTTTTGGGTTCAATAGTGAAGAAGAGACATGGGATGCTACTAGAGAAGATTTAAAGAATATGACTGTAGTATGAACGTAATCTGTACACTTAAGGCATGAACATGATTGAGAACTATTTCCTAAAGAGAAATTATAAATTTGGTTGGTCAAGGCAACTCGTTTCACAAAATTCTATGTAGTTAAAACTTGGCTTGTACAACTGCACAATGTTCTCATTAGAAAATGAGCACTATATAATTTCAATAAAACACTAAGAAGAATTGTCAACTGTCTGGTAATTCCCAACATGGACATTTCTAGTGAGCCTCACAGATCTGACCTGGAACTGTTCACTCTTCTCGGGTATTTGGAAGCAAATATACAGTTGATTCTGACTAAAAATTGTAGATGACCTGGAAGTTGATGAAAGACAACAGTGAAAATATGAGCTGTCCTCGATCAGTTAATGAACTGTGCCTGTGCATAGTGTATTTTAAAGCAGCTCAAAGAAGAGTTGCATATCTGTGAGTAAGTATGTGGGATATAGGATGAGATAAAAAGGAGTAAATACTGTTTTCTAGAAACCAATTGCCTCTGAAAAATCTTTTAAGAGATAAAAGATAACTGAAGTGCACTGTCAGCTCACAGTTCAATGCTGTATCCAAAAGCCCTAAAAGAAACCTTGTGTTAATGAGTAGAGGAATCGGAACTCCATTTTTTCAACATCAGCTGAGGCTGATACTGAATTCGGTTCTGGTGTCTGTCATTTTAGAGGGATGTTAAAAATGTGTTTAGATGCAGACACCTCAAAATTATTTGAGAGTGAAAGTCAGGCAGATTAAGAGTAGAAAGCAAGGTACAACCTTGTAAAAGGATGCTTGTTAGGGCAAGCTGCCAGGGAAAGTAGCAGTTTCATTCTCTCTTACTGTCTTCTGGTTGCATCTGGATACTTTCTCAGAAAATGTGTTCTAGAGCAACATCTCAGTATAAGCATCGATTGTTTTTAATATATTATGCCTAGTATACAAAAATGATCATCTACTGCTACTGATTTTAGACTTTACCAGAAGTGCCACAATTTGAAGGCACTTGAATCCAATGGATTCAAGGGGGTTTCTCAGTGTTCCTGGGTGCTGTTTTTGCTAACCAAAGGCATTATGTCCAAAATGCATGCAATTAAGAAACTTGAGTGATGTTCTCTGAAGGTGCCTCACCTAATTGTTTTTTTTTTTTCTGAGGATGTTGCGGAGAACAGAATTTGGACTTTACAGTAGGTAACAAAAAGAATAGAGCATTTTAAAGAAAATCCTCGAGACTGCAATAGGGAGAAGAATAAATAGGAAACAGCAGACAAAACAATACTAATTGAGAACCCGTGTAAAACATGTTGGTAGCAATAAGGGTTTTCTGGTAAACTTGTGTAGCTAACAATAAGTAGTGGTAAGCCTGTTAACCCTTTGTAATTTTCAAAATTTAGTTGACTTTCTTGTTTTCTTCTTCATATTGGTTCTTTACAACCAAGCAAGAAGAGTTACTGCGCACATTTGCTGGTTTTATTTGAGAGATAAATTAAAAAGTGGCGCTTTTATAATCAAGCAGAACTGTCTGCAATTTCTATTCTCTATACAGTCGTATCTGTTTTATTGCATGCTGGCTTTTATTGAACTCCAGTTTCTTATTTTATTCTTGCATTATTAGAGAGTTTTGTGTGATCTTTAGCAATTTTTTTGCCATCCTGGTGAGGGCTATCAGTTAGAGGAGTGTCCCTAATTTTATGATTGCATTTATCAACTGTTTATCCCGTGGAAGGCTGAGGTGGGAATGATTCTGGTGTAATTTTCTGGAGCCACTTGTAGTGCAAGCTCTGATAAACTTTTTAAAAGCCATGATTTTATTTTAGCAGATACTACTCCCATCCGGTTTTTGTGCACTTTTACAGCCCCTTATACCTGAGGCACAGTGTTGAAAATGGTTATGATCATATTTCATTTTAAATTCTTGTTATTAAAATTAACTTTTTCTTGAAAAGTATAACCTGAAAATCAGGAGCTTCTACTGTATATGACACAAAATTGCTCAGTCCTGCATTTCAATTCTTTTCTCCGTCCAAAACAAGAAATATCCTACTGTTCAAGCTGGGGATATAAAATTTAGGTCCTGTTTAAGCAAGTCCTTTTGACTACAGCTTTGCAATGGCTTTTTCCTGTTCTGTACCAAGCCACATTAATAATTTAACAGTAAAAATGTGATATACTGAAAATCAGTTAGTATCAAATATCCTAGGAAAAAATATCATGTAGTTTTTCCTTTTCCTTACACTTGCTTGGGAAACTGGGCAAAGAAATTGTAGTCTAAAGTGAAGTATGCAGGAGAATAAACAGTAAATAAAATTACTTAAGATGTTGACCGTTTCAATTGCTCCAGCTTCACCAAAGCGATAATAATAAATGCAAGAATATGAGCCCTCTTCATAGTTTTGCAATATGTTTTCAGAAGCTGGCCCCAGTGCTAGATGTAAACAGCAGCATTAATTTCACTGAATGGGGAACAGTGATTCCCTGAATCCTTTTTATTATCCATATAGCCCACTTATAAATGTATAATCAGGTAGGTTTTCAACCGTACAATCACATACCTTGTAACAAAATGCTGTCACATGATGGTAAATATATGCAGAAGTAAATGGAGCAAATCCTAAATGCAGTACTTCAAGTATAATTCCCCTTGACAGGAAAAGGAGAATATTTGATCCCCATTCATATGTATACCCAGATCCCTTCCTCTGGGCTTCTCTAGTGTCTAGGTTTTGTGGGACTTTCTGCATGTTAAATATTTTTGGGAGTTATCCAAGGAAAGAAACTGGGACCACAGAGTGCAGGACTCTTCAAAGACATTAGTTCAGATGAGTTGCAAGAACCTGCTACATGCAAAGGCCACAACAAGGAGATATCGCAGTTTTGGAAGAATGGGTTTTAGGCATGGATATACTTGTGCCAGTTTTGAGTCCTAAAATACAAATGAATTTTACTTACAAAAGCTCCAACTCTGAGAAGATGGTTTTTAGTCCCCTTTCAATTGGATATAATTTCCAAGCTAATTTCTGAATGTTAGTTTTGATTATTGTATTTGATATTCTGTCTCCTGTTCATTTCTTGGCTGTCCCAAACTTAGATTTACTCTAATGTTGACTTTAAAAAAAAAAAAAAGGTATGCAAGGACTAACAGTGATGATCCTGAATATAAATTACATCAAGCAAATTGATGCAAGATAAAATTACCAAATCAACCTTTTTTATTCTATATTTTATGGAATATCTAATGTATGTTTGGCAGTAATTTACTCTTGCACATGAATTTCTGACAGTTTCGATTCTTTGGGCTTATTAATCAATGTAGTCAGCACCAGAGCAATTTTTATGAGACTCACTAGTCATCAAAAATTTATTATCAGATAAATCAAAGAAACAACTAGCATCTTAATAGGGTGACCAAAGTGACATGTAAAAGATCATTCAAGACTACATGTTTTTGACGTTTGTGTATTGCGTTTATTGCTAGGGTTAGAGGTTTTGTTTGCACCTTCATTAAAATAATCGTCACCATGACACAATTGCTTCCTTTTGTGCTAGACTTTTTTTCCTTCAGTTTTTTTATATGTATCTATATGCATGTATGTATATTTCATGTTAGCTCCATTCTGACAGAGCATGTGACTTCTATGCAAAATGTAATGGAGAACTTTAATTAAAATCTGAAACTTTTGCAGTTACTTGCGATGGATCGTGTGCGCTTCAGGAGTAGGGTGGGATGGAAGTACATATCAAGTAGTACCAGCCTGCCCCCAATACGCTCCAGTCTTTGATCCAGTTGCATAAGGAGCTCTGATATTTGTTCCCGTTCAACCTCTAGTGTCTTATTTGATACAGTAATCTTTCTACTTTCTGAAGAGATTACATGTTTCTTGTTTGGTATTTTAAAAAGAATTTCCCAGTCACACTTCTTGTGGCTGTTGTTGTAACAGTAGAGCCAGAGCTGGATACTTCCCCAATCTACCTTTTCTTTAAAGACAAATGCTCATCTTAGGCAAGCGCTCTTGCATTTAACGTTTGCATTGGTTTGGTCTCCTCTCCAGTCTGTGCGCAAGCAATGGGCTTCCCTGGCCTGGCTGGCCAGTTCGACAGCAAGGGGACGTAGCCGCAGGTGTGGGGTAAGAACATACTGGTGACAGCACTGGGAGTGTGGCTGGTGGATTCACCTTCCCCTGACAACTGCTGTTGGCTCCCTGGCGTGAACGTGTCGGCAGACAGACCCACATGCAAGCTGGTAGCCCTGTCCTCAGAGGACACCTCAGAGGTGTTTGGGGAACAATTGCATTGTTTTATGGAGCCTGGCTTTGTCTTGGTACTCAAGCGTAGGCACGTCAAGCAGTCGCAAGAAGGATGAAAGAGTCACCTTAGGTTGTCCCTATAGTCAAGGGGGCAGCTCAGGGACCAAGACAGTTGTCCAAAAAACTAAGTCATGCTCTAGAAGCCCAGAGAGGGAGGCTGGGCGCTTGGCCTCCACTCCATGGGCAGTACGCTGCTGAAGCAGTGGTGTGACGCCAGCCCTGTGTCTCCATCCCTGGTGGTGTTGCCACCCACGTGCCCAGGCCAGCAGTGGCTCGCATGTGACCATGTAGCAAGACAGTTTGGGGAGGTGATACAGCTGGAAACTAATCACTTATTTTGCTGGTTTTATTCTCAATTACCTCCTTGACTTCAGTGCCTGACTGCCAGTGCTAGCCAGGAGGGCAGATGCACAGCCATGGAAGAGGTGGCCCACCTTGGGTAAGATTATGTTGCATGGGCTGGTTACATCAGCCCTTCGGCCACATGTCCAAAGGCACGAGGAGGAGAACCTGGGTACTTACATGTATTTTTGTCAAAGTTTAGGCTGGGCTGGCCACTAAATGAATGACAGATGCTCTCTATTAACCTCTCTCCCTTCCCAGAAAGGGGAAGAGAAAGAGAGTAAGGGAGAGAAACTTATCGGTTGGAAAAAAACTAAAACAGCTATAATGAAATATTAACAATAAAAAGAAAAGATAACAAGAAAAGAATGGAAAATATACAAAACTGATATCTAGCTCCCAGGATGATGCTCACATCACTGGCAAGCACTGGGACTGGACCCAGCAGCAGATGGGAATGGGGTTCAGGAACACACAAATCAGGATTGAAGGCAGACAGAGTCCTCCTCAGACGCCAGCCATTGAAGAAGCAGCAGCTTGACGCCTTTGATCCCTCAGCTTTACGCTGAGCGTGATGCAGATGGGATGGAATACCTTGTTGGTCAGATTTGGGTCACTTGTCCTGTCTGCTCCTCTCCACAGGTGTGACCCCTCTACGCTTTTCTGCTTCCGACCCTCTAATTTGGTGCATAACAAAGTTAGCTGGCCTTGGTCGTATAGCAGTAAGTATAAGCAGGAGCCTCTGCGTACCATTCCTTAGTATTAACTATAAACAACAGACATTATCACTGCTAGAAGCAGACACTGTCTGAAAAATAATACTATTAATTTCAGACAGTGCAGTCAATTAGGAGAGACTTAACTGAAAAGTAAAATTACTGAAGAGAAAATTGGTTTTGCTCTGTTTCAAACCAGGACAATTTTTCACTTTGTGCACCAAATGAAGCTCCTCTCCTATGAAGAGAACACGAGTGCTTTTAAGAACTTACAGGTAAAAACTTCCCAACATTGGTGAACTAATGGAAAGTCTGAAAAAGTGGGGAGGGAAAAGCCCTGACAGCCCGTGTATTTCACATGCGTCTGGTGATGCTGAAAATACGCAAGTCTCATTAGTGGACTTCTCGCAGCTAGCTTTCAAATGTTTTGCCTAATAAAAAAATAACTGGGGGGAGATTGAATTTATTCAGTGTTAATAACCAGAAAGGATGTTTCTGGATGGCTACGAAGCGATGCAGAGCTGTGAATGATACACAGAAGAAACCCGAGCGTTCCCTCTTCCACCCAATGCGTGCTTTTGCAGAAGAAACCTATTTAAATTCAGCATTGTCTTTTTCTGTCTGTACTCCTAAGTATGACTGAAAATAGGGCTGCCTATGGGATGAACAGCTTACAAAACCACTGTTGTCTTGTAGCTCTTAAAAGTTTATTTCCCTGGTCAGATTCCAGTTCAAGTGAGTTATGACTGAAAATGGTTGCTGTGGGTTGCTCGCTTAGCGGTGTATGTCAGGTGTAGGAGAACTAGATACAGTTCTCTTATTTTTCTTATAGATATAGCTATAAAGGTGTGGTGGTTTTAAAACTAATGGTAACATCTAGTAATCAATGCTACCATCTGACTGCAGCTGCATGTTTTCTTTAACTCTCTTTACCAGCCTACCTGCAGTTCATCTGTGTGAATCTTGCTTCAAGAGTAGATTTTTATCTTCTTTTTTATTTTTGAGACAAATCTGTAATGAGACATAAAAGGTAAAGCAGGTATATCTGTCATTAACATGTCAAAACAACTAACTGTCTCGCTGTGTACCTTTTATATGGCTGTAGCTCGGTAGCATTTGCATTTGGAATAGAAAGGACTAATCTTCTCTGGTCTTGATTTTAAGGCAGACTGGAGTTTGGACTGGTCCAGGTTTAGGACAGCTTTGTGGTGGAATATATAAAACTATAGTTAATAGAGCTGTTAAATAGTGTGGATTGAAGGCTGTGATTTGGACAGTAGCTTAGGAGGCTTGCTTGAGATGCATATGGATTTCAGAGCACTCCCGGAGTAAGTTTGGAAGCATCCGTTGGATGAATAGTGAAGTGGGAGTTTGAGATCCAAGTCTTTCGATCAATTGGAGAGGTATCAGGAAACTGGCAAGAGATTTAGTTAGAATCCCAGTCCCGTGTCTGTTCCGGATTTCATGTACAGCTTTAGTGACTTCTATACAGTGACCTCTTGAGGATCTCAACACAAGGTAACGTTAGCGTAGGGGCCGTAAGCTCCTAGAGGTCACACCAGGCTACCGAATGCATTGTACAGTAAAGAAAAACATATATCCATTTTACCGTGGAGAATCTGCAGATGTCTGGTAAGAAGTCAGTCAGCAGCAAACTGGCATTAGAGCACACAGGTTCTATTTGCTCCGTTCGCTTCATTCCCAGTGTAAAATCTACCTGGCCAGGCCTTCACTTTCCATAACGTGACTAGAAGTCTCTTAAGTGCCATAGATAAGACAAAAGCCTAAAGATCTATCCTTTCTCCAGCACACAGAGTTCAAGTGGAGTGGGGTCCTGCTTTTCAGGTCCAAGATGCTGCAGCCCCTCCCATACGACCTACCACTGGTGGAAAGGGTCAAGAGCTGCTCTAATCAGTAGCATGGAGAACTTGAGGGACAGACGATGTTTTCTTTTTTATGAGGTTGTCTCTTGTACCCTGCATTTTTGTTAGAAGCTAGTGAGGATGAATTCTGTTTGGTGTATTTGGATACTTAATGTACCTGACCTGATGCATCTGATGTGGTCTCTGGTGTGATACTTCTGATAGGACTGGGAGAGATGGTTCAGAAAGAGTTTTACACATAAGTACGTCAAATTATGCTATATTATCTAGAAATTTCTCCACCAAGTCATTTTGCTTTTTTTTTTTTTTAATTACTAATACCGACTCCATTTTCTTTGATTGGCTTTAACTTGCAATTTTACTCTGGGAATTGAAACAAAACAGAGTCTTTCTCAAGTTGGGTGAAATTCTTGGAAATTCAGTCTGGTATTTCTGGCATTTCACAATTTAGATTTTGGTTAATTTATTTACTCTTTGCTTCAGTTTTGAGACTATTCTGTAGGCACATGCCAAAATGATATTTTAATCTCTTCTGGAAAAGTTGATTTGTCCTGCTTTCCTCTTAAGTACAGTCCCGTTCATATGACGACATACTACCAAGTAGATTGCTCTAGAAATTCAGCAGCGCCTATGATCAAAATCTGGCTGATTGTTGTGTATCAGTTCCAAGTGATCCACTGCATAGATTCCTATCTTTGGAAGTGGCAAATGCGTGCCTGAGAGTTGCAGTAATCTGCACATCCCATGTTTTATGGAGGAGAATTTGCAGGTCAAGATTCTTATGGACCAACTTGAAACCCACAGATGCATTTTATTAGACTAGTGACAGGAACCTGAGCACTCACAAATATTTGATACTGCAGTGGTGTTGTGTTTGGATTCCCATTGGGGTATGGCAGTAACAATGCTTGCTTCTTTTGCTGAAGATTTAATTTTATAAGTATTGCATTGCTTGATTATTTTTGTTTTCAGTAATACTTGCCTATGGACATATAAATGCGTGGTATTCTGTGGGTTATGGTGTTATGAATGATAATTAAAACCTCATATTCCCTCTGCTTGGCAACTCATGATTGAGTTAAATAATTAGTCATAAACTATGTTTCATTGCTAAAATTTAATCCTCTGAAACTTGGTTTAATACAGCCAGGTTTACGTATGTTCACAAAGTCAGTCGTGCAAGTTGCTTTCATTACTTCCTCACTGAAAAATGTATTGAGGTTTATGTGTAAGAAAACGGGACCCTGTAACAAGGGTGAAGGTTAGTCATTTCTCTTTCCCTGTAAAGGGTTGATTTGCGATAGTAGATAATACCAGTACAGATTGCACACGGAATCTTCCTTTCCACAAACAAATTTCAAAGGCAGTGGAGTTGGAAAGGCCACTCACTCAGGTGTTCATACATTGGCATGGGGAATATGTGCCTGAGCTCTAAGGAGTACGCGTGTTGGAGAAGCAGGGAGTCTGGATTCAGATAAGCTAAAACACTCCCTGTGTTTCTGCTAGAGGCAGAGAGATGGACTTTTAACAAGTTGTGAGTTTATATGTTGGTGGTGTATGTGTCTCTGCACACACATCTATCCATAAATATTTTCCCACATTTCTGTATATATTTAGTTTAGTGCTGACATTACGTATTGTTCAGTAGATGCATCCATTAACTCGGTTCCATTTTATTCTTTTCAAGGAAGAAGGATAGATTTAGAAAACAATGGGCATTGCAGTGTAGAATTCTGATGCCACGAAATAAAAATATGAATGGTGTTAAAAATAAACTTGTAAAAATAATATTCATACGTAAAATACTGAGATGATCAAAATGAATCTTGGGAAGCACTGATGCAAAATGCAGATATTGCAGAATCCAAATTATTATATTAATGGAGAACATAATTAATTATTTAATTCTAGGAATACACACACTATAGCCTAAAAATGTGTTGCAGGTTTACAACTGACTAGCTGTTTTATGTGACAGAATATAGTCTTTGCATATTTATTAAAATTATTCATAACTGGTTGCTGCCTAGATGAACTGCTCTATTCTTGTGTCTTGCTTCAATACATTATCTGAACCATTTTATCATGACATTATAATGGAAATTTGTCTAAATTTTAGAATGATCCATGGGGCATTTTCCAAAACCCCTATCAGCATCTCTTAAAAACATGTATTTGCAGTTTACATTTAAGAATACTTTCAAAGGGTTTGGTAGCAATACATATTTTCTACATATAATTGTTTGCTGCTTTTTTTTAAAAAAAAAGGGGGTTTGTTTAGATGAAAAAGGGATACACATTGAAAAAAGTTAGAATATGCATTGAATTAAATTTTATGCATTCTCTAGCTTACAACTCTAAATTGCTTTCTTTAAAGATATCACAGCATGGCGAAACATGTTTGTAATGCAGTTTTGTAACCTTCCCAATGGATGTCCCAGAAAAGTTATAAAAATCATTTATACAGGTACTGAGTGCGTGGTGCCTCACAGCTGTTTCCCCGGATTTGTCAGGGCAACAGGACTCTTGCTTAAAAAGAAAAAGCAAGATGGGAAGGCTTTCCACCAACCTGGTACACAGAGTGACTATAAGATAGTCACAGTTACCTTATCTGGTGGCCGTTCCACAAACCAGTGGTTATTTTGTGCTCACAGGTAAGACATCGTCATGTCCAAGAGAATTCAAGCAAACAAGTCTGCCTATTGTACACCTGTACCGCTATCCAGAAAGGACCCAAGGTGGTACATCTCGTGTGTCTTATTTTGTCAACCGTGTATTTTTATTTTTATTTTAAGTAATTTGGAAGAGCACGGGAAGCAGCAGCTTAGTTTTCAGAAAGAAAAATTTAACTTGAAAGTTTTTCCCATTAGAAGCATAGAACAGTTATGAGTTGGTCAGGGCTTGTTGTGTAAAGCCAAAGGAGTCTGATACAGTAGCTGGAATGTTTTGCTTTATGGTGAATACCTTGTTACTGTACTGCCATTTTCATGGCAATGCAGCATTATTTCCACTCGTCAAAAGCAATTGGAGGCTAATGAAATTCTGTGTAAACCATCAGACGGGCACTTTCCATTTGATTAAAAGCATCTCAGTGGAGAATAAAGGATCACTTTTTGTACATTATTATTTCATGTCTTGCTGGAATACACCCAGGTTCCAGCTTATAATTAAACAGAAAGCAATTTAAGAGAAAAACACGTTGGTTCAGAAACTAACCATGACATATCTGCATGAAAATTGCTTTGTGACCGCTGCTGCTATGACCGTGGTTTGCCTATAGAACGCCTGAGGTACAGCAATTGCTTTACATTCAAACAAAAGGCACAGTCCCAGCTGTGCGCTCCCTGCTCCCAAAGTGCGGCGTGTCTCTGTTTATCAAAGGATTTTGCAAAGCGTCAAAGTTATTTGGACTCCCAAGTAGCGCAGAAAATCGTATTGCAAGTTGAAGGTCTTCCACATGGGCATAGTGCTGCAAATAAAATGGGAAATAAGGAAAGCTAGAAGAGAGAAAATGTAACTGCATGTGTTTTACCTTATCTGTCTGGGGAGGTTTCTAGCTGGATTTGCTGGTCAAGTGTAAGTATCCATAAGGAGAAATCCGAGGAATACTTTCTTTTTTTTTTTTTCAGTCAGCCTATTTATTCACTCTCTGGCTGAGCTTGCCCTTCCATAAACTAAGATACGTATCTTTTCATAGTGGTATTTGTTCATTTAATTCCTGTGCTCAGATGTTTGGGATTGTTGTACCAGGTTTTGGGGGCTGCCTTCTTCTGTATTAACTTCTGAGCATAATACCTTGTGAAGAATGTTTTTCCTCTGCGGAAAGTGTGATACTGTGATTCAAGCCAGTAGGATCGTGGTGAAAATGTGCACTGTTCAACTTCATTATGTCCCAGGCAGAACAAAAACTGCGCTCTCAAATTACACCCCCGTGCCTCTTCCCAGCCTAAGGGTATTGTTCCAGAATGGTCTTTAGGTCCAGGTGTGGACCTTAACCAGACCATGGTTACCAGAGGTTTTTGCTATGGCAAGGGGACAAGATGAATACCTGAGGTGACTGGATTCCAAAACCTTACACCCCTGTAGCAGCAAACGTCGCACTACGTGCTGATTTGGAGAGGTGACCCAGCCAGGCAACTTGGCAGTACCTGACGTAGTGCCTCAAACCCTCTGTGAAAATGTATTTGCACTACAGTTAGCAAAGGGATTTTCTCTGTATGCAGTCCAACTTCTAGGTGGGCGGCAGTTTGAGAAGCACATGGTTGTCGGAACAGCCTCATCCCTTTGTTCTGCCGGCACAAGCAGTGTAGATAAGATATTTGATGGACTTTGTGGGAGTTTTGTAATTGGAAGGAGTTTCTCTCTGGGTATTCAGCACAAAAAGAGGCAGGCTGGCTGGAAGCTACTGAGAGACCGGGACGGGTTAGTGCTTACAGGCTAACAGGGAGCCAGTAGTATTAATTTCTTTGCTAAGTCTCTGCAAGCAGCGACGCTTCTACTACCTGTGGGCTTCAGGGCAGCGGCAGGCTCAAGGTTTACTGTCAGCACAATTGTTTTGGGGGTGAAAGATGGACCATTTGTAAAGCTTAACCTTTCTTTTCTCCTTCAGAGAGCAGACAGCCCTTTTCCCTCTCAGAACAACACAACATCAATTTTACCGGGGGAAGCTGAAAGTTTTTCAGCCTTTTTTTTTAACAAACATAATAGGCAATTTGGGCCAATGACTACCCTTGGTCAGTCCTTCTGTAACAGCAGCCAATGAGATACCGTCATCAATTTTATTATACCTTTTGTTTTCCTGTGAACCTGTTCCATTGAGGGGAAATGCTTAATACTATTGCTATTACAATCTCAGAAACTTTTGGAGTCAGTAAAGAGTAACGCTAGCTCAAACTTTGGGCCTTGTTCCTGAAGTCTAATTTAATGTAATTGTTATTTATGGCACTACAGAGCGGTAAACAGCTGCTTGTGCCTGCTGGGGTTTTTTTTTGCTCTTGGTTTGTTGGGTGTTGTTGGGGTTTTTTTCCACCTAATGATGCCAACAAAAGTGACCTGGCGTTTTTCCTTTAATTAAAATGGGCCTTTGTGAATTAGTGTGTGAAAATCACGGGATACAGCACTAATTGGAGTTTAGGCAACTGCTTCCCTAACCTCTCACAGTGAAACTTCTAAATGAATTGTTTCAGTTTTCATTTAGTAGCTTGAGAGTTTTTCGTAGCTAGATATAAAATAATGATTCTTGACCTTTTTGGACAAACATACTGGGTTTTTTTTCTGAATAAAACCTTTCCGCATCATTCACTTGTGGCTAGTCTTACTTGTGGTTTGACTGCTTCAGCTCCCAGGTTCTACAATGGACATCCTAAGGACATAAGAAAAGACTTTCTGTGTTAGACCCGTGACCCATGGAGCCCAGCAGCTTTCCCCCGAGAGGCGGTAGGAGATGCTATTCAGGGAGAACACGCAAGACCAGCTGCCACCTGCAGTCCCTTCCCCTTGTTCTCTCCCAGCATCCAGCATTATCGTATTATGGGTGATGGAGAGTACATCCCTGGCTCTTCCTTTCATCACCTACTTACAGACCTGTTGTCAGCAAATGTATCTCATTCTTATATGAAGCTCCTGACACTGTCTGCCAGCAGTCTCCTGTACCAGCAGATTCTGGAAGTTCACTAACTGCTGGCTCTTTATTCTGTTTGAACTGATCTTCTTGAATCATTGAGGGCCAAATGGGGGAGTGGGATTTATTATGCTTAAGATGAAGTTGTTCTGCTAATACACAGATAGGGATAGTAACAAAGAACGACCATTGTGGCTGGACCAGCCATAACTTTTCAGATGGGGCACCATCGTGCAGAAACGAACAGCGGTGGGAGCTGAGAGCCACTGTTTGATGCTGAAGTGAGCCGCTGCGTACCAAGTAATCCCCTGCATCTTACTCCTGTAAGTGCTGAACAGCAGCTTGAGGAGCGTTGGTCTGGTGAGCTGGATTGTGAGTTGGCAGGAGAGTGTGCAGGAAAGGGAATGATAAATTACTGGGAATGAGTTTAGCATCTTGTAGTGCGATGGCAGGTGCACGGTGCATGGAAGGGGACAGTGAGGATGGTGTGGCACCATTGAGCTGCACTGGGGACATACGAAGGGTAATAATGTCACTGCAGTATTACAATCAGGCAAGTCTGTGTGACAACAGTGCACTAAAGAAAGAATTTGCTGTGATGTGATAAATACTTGCTTCACTGAAAAAATCCAGATCAAGAGTGAAGTCACTGATAGCATTTACGTTTTCTTATGTCTTGAGGCTATGATTATCTATGTAGTGGAAGTTCACAAGTCAGATGTTTGTCAAGGATGTATAGAGATAGCAGAGGATTTTGACAGTGTTAATGGGTTTTAAGTGTAAAATTCTAGGTGTCCTAATTGAACTAAGAGGAGTGCTGAAGGTTGCCAGTTTGGAGAAAAGCACTCCCGCATAGATTTTGAACACCGATTATCAATCTACACTGCAGTAGACTAGATCAAAATCAATATTTCTGCCTGGAATTCACACAGCCTCTTTGAGAGACGAGATTAATATGGTTACTGTTCAACTCTATGTTCTCAATCAGCTAAGTATGTGCACTTGTCATTCATATTTTGTTTTTAGCTTGTTATTCTGACAGAAGAGTCTCTGAGGAATGAAAGGAGAGCCAGTTTGAAGAGGAAAGCGATGTAACATTTACATATTTTCACACTGTTAGGGAAGCCGGCTGTTAGACTTTGAACATTATTTATTCATTTGATGCTGCTATTTGTTACAGACCTCTGAAATATGTTGCTGACAGTAACTAAACCATCCGTCTCACTTTAGGATTTCTACTGATTGCTAATTTTGTTGACTAAGTGATGCAAGAAGTTCAAAATGTGTTGTAGCTAAAATGACAGGGTTCTATTAGGGGTTTTTGCCTAATACCCTGCTCCTATACTGAGTTGCAATAGAGCATTTTTTTAATGTTGGCATATGCACTCAAAAAAACATCATGTTTTAGGCCTTGCAATCATGCAGATCACTTCAGTTTGGTGTGTTCTAAAAATCATGCAAATGAGATTTCTATCATGGTTGTTTACCCAGTGGGTGGAAATATAACCATCGTATTCAAAGGGGTTGAACCAACCAACTCTAAAAGCAATTAATGGCAACATTGATTTTTCCATTAATTGGCTGAACCCTTTGGAACATGAAATCTCTAAGGACAGCATCTGAAATGTGTTACTGCTTTTATAGCTGTTGTGATTATTAGATTTTGGATGCTACCAACATGTCTTGGACGATACTCAAATACGACAGTTCCTGATCTTGAGAACTGAGGAGTCTGAAAGACAAAACAATGTCAAAGAGAATAAACATTTCCCAAGTCCTATCTAATTTCATTATTATTTTTGATAACTATTTAGATGCTGCACTATATAATGGGCCCTCATTGAAAATATTGAGTTATGAGGGTTGTTGTGGTTTAACCCCAGCTGGCAGCTAGAACCATGCAGCCACTTGCTCAGTCCCCCAGTTTGGATGGGAGAGAGAATCAGAAGAGTAAAAGTGAGAAAAAATTTGTGGGTCGAGATAAAGACAGTTTAATAGGTAGAGTAAAAGCCGTGCACGCAAGCAAAGCAAAACAAGGAATTCATTCACAGATAAAGAGACAGACAATTGAGCACAATGCAGTAAACTATTTTTGGTAACTTCTGGTATAGACTGGAGAGGAGTGACATATGCAGAGGGAAATGATGTTCTTTATTATCTGTACAGTGGGGAGTGGACAGATCTTCAGAGTGTTGGGAAGGAAATGGCATCAGGATACAAATCCCAGTTGTTTCAAAATTTGTGTGATTTCTGGTGGGAGAAATTTCAAGACTTTGCAACAAAACTTAATTCACCCAAGACTTTATTCACATTAGCAAACCTATGTTTTATTTCATTACAGTTTTACATCCCCTTGAGCCCTTTAGCACTTTTAGCACTTTTAGCACTTTACTAGATCAGAGTATAGGTATCTACATTGGGAAAGGACTCTTCAGAATGACCATGAATGCTTGAGAACATTTTCGAGTCTTCAGCGTCTTTCTTGAGCCAAATCTGAGTAAAGACGACTGACAGGAAGGCAGTGGTTGGTTTTCCTAGAATAGCCAGGATTGCTGTAGGAGAAATCAGACGTTTCAGTAGATCTCTGAAGCTGTTTTCCTGGATACCGTCTCTAACCCCGTCTCATAGTGCAAGTCAGATCCTCTTTCCTCCACTGCTGCTTGTTTGGGAGAAGTTGTCGCTTCACTGCACAAAAGGTTAAAGCACATTCCCTTCTACTGCTTGGTAGTACAGTTGCTAGATAAAAATAAAGGGAAAAAATTAAGAGATATATGATACCACGAATAACAGGGACAAGGTATATCAGTGTTCATATCATTTTTCTTTCTCTTTCTTCTACTTACTGTACTACTTGCCTACTGACTGTTTAGTCATACAGTTGCATAAGAAAGTATTCCTCTGAAAAAATTGGAACTTGTGTATTTGAGAACAGTAGACAAGTATTTTTTCTGTAGATATGAGATCGTGATAAAGTGGTTAGCAGAGTTGAAGCGAAGATAACAGTACAGGAGACAGAGTTACAATAAAAAAAATCCACCATTGGTGATTTTGGGAAACAAGGTAACATTTGAAATATAAATACTACTGCCACTACTGTGTCCTGTAAAAAATAGCCTGCAGTTCAGCAGAGCTGAGTGTAAAGAACTGGCTGCAGGAATACATGGTCGGGAATTACTGCGAGCACTGGATCTACAGAATGTGCTCTGGAACCACAGAGGGTCAGCAAAGGCCACCACATCACCGGGGAAGTGTCTTATGTGATATGGGAGAAGTAATGTGCCCCCTATACTCAGTTCTTTCAGCCCAATTTTAAGGCATGTATCTCAGCTGCAGGAAAGATGGGAACTGATTAGAGAAAGCCCAGAGCAGAGGAACAGGCAAAGTCAAAGGCTAGAAAAGTTCCCCAACGAGCAAAGATGGACAAAGTTGAGGGGTTTACCCTGAAGTAAATGTTGAAATGTTTTCAAATATTTTGTAAGTCTTTGAAGAAGGGATAGGGGGAAAAGTGTGGTCCTGAGTGAAAATAAAAAAAAAAAAAATGGACTCAACTTCTGTCATCACTGGAGATCTTTAAAAAGATCTTGAAACAAGTTAATCCTGTCATGAGGCAGAAGATTGAAGCAGGTAAGTTCTCAATGTCCTGACAGCCTTATTTTTCTGACTCTATTTCTTTGTGTTCTCAAAATCTGTCCTTTCTTCACCCTTCCTCTCCCCTTCTCCATCCCCCCATAAAAAAAGGAAGAAGAAAAGAAAGTACCTTTCCTTCTCCTTAAAAAGCTACTGAAGTGATAATTAATTAGCACCCTCTTTGTTGCTGCATAGTAGTGGATCATCTTCAGGTCTGTCCATGGTGCTTTAGGTGCATAAATATTATGTAAATACATAATATTTCCAGTTTCCCATATATGCCGTTTCCCTCAGCATTCTCCTGGAGAAAATGGCTGCTCATGGCCTGGACAGGTATACTCTTCGCTGGGTAAAAAACTGGCTGGATGGCCATGTCAGAGAGTGGTGGTGAATGGAGTTAAATCCAGTTGGTGTCCAGTCACAAGTGGTGTCCCTCAGGGCTCGGTGCTGGGGCCTGTACTCTTTAATATCTTTATCAATGACCTGGATAAGGGGATCGAATGCACCCTCAGTAAGTTCGCAGATGACACTAAGCTGGGCGGGCGTGTTGATCTGCTTGAGGGTAGGTTGGCTCTGCAGAGGGATCTGGACCGATGGGCCGAGGCCAATGGAATGAGGTTCAATGTTGCCAAGTGCTGTATCCTGCACTTGGGTCACAACAACCCCATGCAGCGCTACAGGATTGGAGTGGAGTGGCTTGAAAGCTGCCTGGCAGAAAAGGACCTGGGGGTGTTGGTGGACAGCCGGCTGAATATGAGCCGGCAGTGTGCCCAGGTGGCCAAGAAGACCAACAGCATCCTGGCCTATATCAGGAATAGTGTGGTGAGCAGGACTAGGGAAGTGATCATCCCCCTGTACTCGGCACTGGTGAGGCCCCACTTTGAGTACTGCATTCAGTTTTGGGCCCCTCACTAAAAGAAGGACATTAAGGTGTTGGAGACTGTCCAGAGAAGGGCTACAAAGCTGGTGAGGGGTCTGGAGGACAAATCTTATGAGGAATGACTGAGGGAACTGGGGTTGTTTAGCCTGGAGAAGAGGGGATACCTTATCACCCTCTACAAGTACCTGAAAGGAAGTTGTAGAGAGGTGGGGGCTGACCTCTTCTCCCTGTTGACAAGTGATAGGATGAGAGGAAATGGATTCAAGTTATGTCAGGGGAGGTTTAGATTGGATATTAGGAAACATTTTTTCACTGAAGGGGTTATTAAACATTGGAACAGGCTGCCCAGGCAGGTAGTGGATTCTCCATCCCTGGAGGTGTTTAAAAATAGGGTAGATGAGGTAGTTAGGGACATGGTTTAGAAGTAGTTTTTGTCAGGGTAGGTTAATGGTTTGACTTGATGATCTTAGAGGTCCCTTCCAACCTCAGCAATTCTATGATTCTAATATTCAAATGAACAAAGATTAAAACAGTGACATCAAATCCCAAAGGGGAAAAAGACACCTGACACCATATGGGTGGTTTTTTTCTGGGCAGGGGGAGGGGGCTGGATTTCAGCAGAGAAACCCTAATTTTGGTCAGCAAAGTTTCTAAAGGCCCCATGAAATCTGGAACACAGGTTCGGTTTGCTTCCAGCTTTCTCAGTGAGCAGAGTTCATTGCAAAGCAATACCTCCATCAGCTTAACCTCTGTCATGGAAATGGAGTCCTCTAACTTCAGACCCATCATGGTGCTTTATAGCATATGTTTTGCTCGAGGGAAGTGTGAACCACACATAAGACATTGCAGTACATTTTCTGATATTTTAAAAAATAATTTTCTGTCTCAACCCAGAAAACTCTTTAACATAGAAGAGGGAGAGAAGTTTATTTACTGTAAAACAAAAGTGGAGAGCTTTTACAATATCCTCATGTAGCTGAAAACACAACTTTGTAAGGAAAGAATGTGAACAGAAAACTTTCAAGTTTCTTAGCAAGCAAAAATAAGTATTTAAAGTAGAGACATGTGCCACAGCATGCTTGCTACCTTATGAGATTGTTTTTTGCTCTTGTCAAGTGTGGCTTTCAAAAAATTTTTCCTTTGGGGATTTTTTGAAAGCAGCAACAAAGCCTGAAAGATTGTCTTCTGTAGGTCATCTTTAAAAATCTCAGCGTGAAAAGATAAAATAAATAGAATTTCACTGTTTTGTTAGTTGACGTTATCTTTTATTTTGAGCTGAGAAGATAACTAGGAGAAAATAAGAAATAAAATTAAAATTAATGCATCAAACATACAACTTTAAGATTGCTGTTCTTATTAAGGTATGTATTAAGTATTCCTTTTTATTCATCCGATGGTATACAGATGGTGTATGACCAGTTATTGAAACATGCTGCAACTTGTGTTGGTCAGAACGCGCACCTCTTTAAATTGGTTTCCCCAGTGAAATCAACAATGATTTGGTATTTTGTTTGAAACACCTATTGTTTCAGTCTTTAGAGCAATTACTGGGCATATTATAACTAAAGTAAAAAATGTTTCCCTGCAAGCTCGATGTACTGAAAATAAGTTTTATTAGGCATTTTTAAACTTACTGGAGAGCAAAGCAGTGTGTGCCGTGCTTTGTTTGTGCTGGGAGTTTCCACAGTGCAGTGAAAGGAAAAATTATACAAAGCTGTTTAGTGTCGATTGTGCAAAGTGCAGACTTGCTAACACAGGTTTTCAAGAAAAGGGAGGCCTTTTTTGAGTTAGAGTTGAATATGTGGAAAGAAAACATAGCTCACTGAAAAAGGTTTTAGGGGGAAGAAATAAGGGGAGATCTCTTAAAAAGTGAAACCATCAAACTTGTTTGACTGTGCACAGTTGCCAGGTTAGGGCTGTAGGACACTGCAATCACAGAATAGTTACTCAACATGTTCCTCTATGATCTCAGCTTGGGTAGGAGTCTTCCGTGTTTTACTTCTGCCACGCAGTAAATCACCTTTTATTGTGCCAGTACTCTTTGCTAGTGAGGAGATGAAACACCTTAAGCTCCGTCATGCAGGGCTTGCTGTCCGTCCACAGACCTGCTGTGGGTCCTTTGTGAGATGAGCTCCAACACGTTTTGGCTGCCTCAATCTTCGTGCAATTGCAGAGGTCAGGCAGAGCACGTGCACCAGCAAGTGCAGTAATGCCAGAACATCCAAAATACGAAGTGTTGCAGCTCTCCTTGACGTGGTTGACTTCTGCCTGACTGTACCATGAAGTGGCAGGTATGCTGCCTTTCCTTATCCTTCACACTCTGTCTTATAATATTATTAATTTACAGTATATACAGCCAGCAATTCAGTATTAATACCAGGAATGTTTTATGTATCCGACTAGCTATCTCTAAGCAGAGAGTGTGCCGTGCTTCCTGGGATCCTCATCATTTCAGACAACTACCTCACTGTTGCACAAAAAGGCTTAAAGTTAATCTGATTCAGAGAGCTGTGTGCTGAAATAAAGTATTTGATATGGTTATTGGTAGATAAATATAAACTTGTTGAGTGTTGAAAAAGTAGTAACTGGTACCCAAATTTTATGGTGGAGGAAGAAAGGGGAGTGAGGAAGGAGGAATAACCGTTTTAGGGACCAAAGCTAGAGAGGTGAGACACCACTTCATCAGACATAAGCACCACCTCAGTAAAGAGCAGCAGTGGTATTTCACGGCAAAGCCCAGCAGTTCAAAGGGTTGTGCTTAAATATACCGTACATGTTATCCTTTATCTTTTTGCTCTTTTTGTTCACTTAGGTGTATGGTACCTGGGGTTGTTTTTTGTATAACCAAATTTAAAAGGACTGCTTCAAGACCCGTAAACCTGATGATGTTGGATGCACACAATGAAAGCAATTGTGTTACTTTGTATCACCGATACTTGTAGAATTATTGAAACCACTATCTAAGTGTTTTGTTGCCACCTTCCCTCTATTTACACCTCTTAGATTTTTGGTTTATGAGCAGCAAAAGCAAACTGTCACTATTTGCTGTAAATGGAAGCTTTTAATAACTATGTCTGTTCTACAACATTTGTCAGCTTTGAATATTCTGTCAGTAGAAAATAAAAATAGCAGGAAATCTCAGCAACAGTGACACTGAAAATTTATCTGCTTATGCTCAGAAAGGTGTAAAATACAGGCTTCAAGAATAAGCAATTGTAGTTTTCCTTTCAGAAAAAAAAAATCACATTTGCTGTGGCTAACAGTAAACTTTATATGCATCACCACCAAAATAAATAACAGTATCTGTATGTAATGTAGTTGTCTACACAAAATACTATTAAACCCTTTAAACAGTAAGAGGTGGCCAAATAGGTATTGTTTGTCAGACTTCAGCGTTAGGTGCGTTGCTGGACAGAAAGATAAGTTGTAGAAATACTCTGAAAAGACATGTTCTATCACCTGGTAAAACTTGTCTGTCATGTCAGGGTGTTTTAAAGCAAAAAAAGACATTTCAAAGGTAAACTGTTTCCAATAGCATAACTTTATTTAACCTGGGGATGTGCTTGGTAAAATGAGTATATAAAAAAAAATAAAAAGTTTACATATGGTGTCTATAGGAAAACTGCATATTTTGTTGCTCTTAATTTTCAGTGTCGCCGAGGGAGATGGTCTTTGGATAATTATCTTGGGTTGGTTTGTTTGTTTTGTTTTGTTTTTTATTTCAGGTTTTCTTCATTGCTTAGTAGTATTTCTCCTTCCTTAAGTAAAAAAAAAAAAAAAAAAAGGCTAATTATTTATCAACGTTTCTTTAGTGGTTTTATTTGTTAGTTAAGCATGTTTAGAGTAACAGTACAAACTCTGAAGTATGAATGTTTTATATTGTGGTGGATCTCTTGTCACAGAACGGGAATATTTTGGGACAGCCTTGGCAGCATTTCTGCTTGTCCTTAACTGAAGTGTTTCGCTTGCAATGGGACTAGTTCAATCCTGCAATCAGAAGTGTGTTATATCCAGCCTAAAACACTGTTTTCCGGCTAATGCAATTTCCCTTTCAGACTCACTTTTCTCTCATTTTATTTGTAAAACTTATAACAAAGTAGAGTTATGGTTTTATCATAGAGTCATAGAATGGTTTAGGTTGGAAAGGACCTTGAAGATCATCAAGTTCCAACCCCCCTGCCATAGGCAGGGACACCTCCCACTAGACCAGGTTGCCCAAGGCCACGTCCAGCCTGGCCTTGAACACCTCCAGGGATGGGGCCTCCACAACCTCTCTGAGCAACCTGTTCCAGTGCCTCACCACCCTCAAAGGGAAAAACTTCTTCCTAATGTTTAATCTGAACCTGCCCTCTTCCAGTTTAAAGCCATTCCCCCTCGTCTTATCACTACGTGCCCTAGTAAAAAGTCCTTCCCCAGCTCTCTTGTAGGCCCCCTTTTAGTACTGGAAGGCTGCAATAACGTCTCCCCAGAGCCTTCTCTTCTCCAGGCTGAATAGCCCCAACTCTTTCAGCCTCTCCGCATAGGAGAGGTGCTCCAGCCCTTGGATCATCCTTGTGGCTCTCCTCTGGATACACTCCAGCACGTCCATGTCCTTCTTATGTTGGGGACTCCAGAGCTGGATGCATTACTCCAGGTGGGGTCTCACAAAAGTGGAGTAGAGGGGCAGAATCACCTCCTTTGACCTGCTGGCCACACTTCTTCTGATGCAGCCCAGGGTATGGTTGGCCTTCTGGGCTGCGATTGCACATTGCTGGCTCATGCTGAGCTTCTCATCAATCAGCACACCCAGGTCCTTCTCCTCAGGGCTGTTCTCCAGCCATTCCCTGCCGAACCTGTATTTGTGCTTGGGATTGCCCCGACCCAGATGTAGGACCTTGCCCTTGGCCTTGTTGAACTGCATGAGGTTGGCTTGGGCCCACCTCTCCAGCCTGTCCAGGTCCCTCTGAATGGCATCCCTCCCCTCCAGCGTGTCTGCCTCGCCAAACAGCTTGGTATCATCAGCAAACTTGCTGAGGGTGCACTTGACCCCACTGTCCATGTCGCCGAGAAAGATGTTGAACAGTACAGGTCCCAGTACCGACCCCTGAGGAATGCCACTCGTCACTGCTCTCCACTTAGACATGAAGCCGTTGACCGCAACTCTTTGAGTGCGACCATCCAGCCAGTTCTTCATCCACCAAGTGGTCCATTTGTCGAATCCATGTCTCTTCAATTTAGAGATCAGGGTATCGTGTCGGACAGTGTCAAATGCTTTGCACGAGTCCAGGTAGATGACATCAGTTGATCTTCCCTTATCCACTACTGCTGTAACCCCTTCGTAGAAGGTCACCAGATTTGTCAGGCATGACTTGCCCTTAGTGAAGCCATGCTGGCTGTCACTAATCACCTCCTTGTTTTCTACATGCCTCAGCAGAGTTTCCAGGAGGATCTGCTCCATGATCTTGCCAGGCACAGAGGTGAGACTTACTGGCCTATAGTTCCCTGGGTCTTCCTTGTTTCCCATTTTGAAAATAGGTGTTATGTTTCCCCTTTTCCTCGCCAGACCTCCACGACTTCTCAAATATGATGGCTAGTGGCTTAGTGACTTCATCTGCCAGTTCCCTCAGGACCCGCGGATGTATCTCATCAGGTCCCATGGACTTGTGCATATTCAGGTTCTTCAGGTGGTCTCGCACTTGATCTTCACCTACAGCTGGCGGTTCTCCATTTTCCCAAACCTCACGTTTGCATTCTGCATCATGGGTAGTGTTGCTGCAGTCCTTGCCAGTGACGACTGAGGCAAAAAAGTCTTAGTCTGAGCAGATACTCTGGCAAATACTTATCTGCTGTAGTCTTTCTGTTCAGTAGGGGATGGCTAATGTTTTAATTGTGTTCCTTTTTTGTGGCAGTCAGAAAGCCAGTAGCTATCATTTTCCTCCCTGATAAACCATCTCCTTCACAATCGTCCTTTGAAATTGAGAGGCTCATTTTGCCAAAAGATGAAACCAATTAGAAATAGAAAAACACTTTTCATTTTAGGAGAGGGTCTACAAAAATTTTATTTGGTCAGAAAAGAGTGTTACAAGATTGAATTCCTGTCCTCTGCAGATGTGATTTTTGTGTGACAGAGCCTTCAGTGTGCTGTCAGTGTCTTTCAGCAGTAATATGGGTATGTAAAGGTCGGGGGGAGCCTTACCTAGAGAGGGATAAAATTATTCCTCTGGGAAATACTTTTTGTTTGTTTGTTTCACAGCAAAGGTTTGAGTCTGTTCCTGAGTAAAAGGGCAGCATGACCTAGAAGGGCCCAGCAGGGAGATCGTGACACATAAGGATTTGTTTAATTTAGAAAAAGAAAAAAAAGAGAATTCTTAATTGTCTCTTTTTTCTGTTAGATTTCGTTGGTCAGAAATTGTATTCTAGGTGAGCAGTCACGATAAAAATAACGGTTTTGTCTTAGAAATGATTGTGTCAATTGAAGCCCATAAAACAATTTATCGTATTCTGTAACTTTCAACATATTTATTAGGTTAAGATTATGCATACCTGTATCTAAAAGTGATTTGTGTAGTGCACATCTGTAAAACTATAACAAAATCTCTTCAGCCTGGAATTATATTTAAAAAACAGTGAAAAATTAGTCCATTGGGTGACAAAACAAAATTTAAAATTTTTGATCAGGTTTATAGCAGAAATAGTTGAAGGGTTACAGATTAAGAGCTTATAGACTTCCAGTGGCTTTACCTAGTTAGGAAGTGAAGGCATTTAAATTAAGACAACAAATACTGGAAAACTGTGTATTCAGTGGAGAAGTATAAGAGAAGAAATACAAATGTGCAGAAATAGACTTGAACTGTCCATCCTGGAAAGGAAATGATCAACCAGGATGTGTTAGAGAGCTGTAAAATAATAAATGTCATGATACAGGTGAATAAGGAACTTTACTTGGTATTTCTCATAGTCCAAGAATTATGAGAAATAATCTGGGACAAATGTAAAACAAGCAGAAGGAAGGAGTGAGGTGGTTTGGTTTTTATCACATGTCATTCAGTTGTAGAGATGGATAGCGTAAACTTGTTCCAGAAGCAATTAGACAATCTGGTGGAAGAAAGTCATATTAAATAAGGTACACTAGGTGTGACCCCAGTTCAGGAGTTCTCTAAAACTGATCGCTGGAAGAGAGGGGGATCTGCCACAGGAATGAATGGTTGTGCTGGGTCAAAAAAAGCTCATCTAATCCTGCAGTCCATAGCTTATAATGCTGCTAAAAGGATACAACAAAAGAATATGTACAAAGCAATTTTTTGTGTGACATCCCGTTCCTCTTGTTTCTAGGGTCATTAAGAAATATGTATATTAATGTTGATTGCTTAGTGTGCAGCTAGTCAAACGCTTAGCTTGTGAAGAATCTCCTCTACTGCTTAATTCCCGTGGCAGTAACATGAACACGCGGAGACCAGTGTGCCCGAGAAAGTGCTGGATGTTATACCTGCGCCTCCAAGTTCCCCGTCCAGCTGTGCATCCCGGCCTCATTCTGCTGCTGTCGCAAGGCGAGACCGCTCCTCTTCATATCCCCTTCACAGTTACTCCCACGGAAAAGAAATTGGGGTGCGCAGACCAGACAGGAACAGGCACGTTGATTTGGATAATGGTGAGATGTTGCAATATGTGTCTGCAGAGCAGTTCACGAGCAGCCTCTGCACTGACACAGAAATCTGCTGTGTATGTAGGAATAGTGTTCCGTAACACCTGCCATCACCTGACCCAGGCACTGCCTCTGGCTACGCCATTACACCCCAGGCACAATTTTTCCCTTTGGGAAGGAGCTGCATTTCAGTCTCCTGGAGGTGCCTTGCATGCAGCCAGAGTACGCATGTTCTGGGTAGATGCGTAATATTCAGGTTACAAACAAAGCTCCGTGGGCAGAAAAACTGTTATTATTCCGTGATACAGAGAAGATGTGAGTTAGAAGAAGGTTGTGCAGAAGTCGGTGGGTGATGGGAGGAAGGAGTAATACATACCAAAGAGGAGATGCATCGAGACTTGGGCTGAGAATACCCCTTTATCTGGGGTTTTCTTCCTATTGCCCATGCATCTTTGTGTTACGTCAACTGTCTGTTTGACGTAGTCTGTGTAAGAGTATATTGCAGAGAGCCACGTACTTCAAGTGGCATTTAGCAGAAGAGGAGCTAGCGGTTGCAGTGTGCTGAGAGGTATCCCAGAGAAGTAGTGTCTGTGGCACTTGCTCCCTACCAGGTTGTCATCTCAGAAGAGCTGGTTCCTCTGCAGAGGATAGATACTGCTGGTAAAAGGAGAGCCCTGTTTTCCTCTGAGATGCAGCATCTTCTGGTACCTGCTCGGTTCTACTGGTTTGGGATGGATACATGCAGTCTGACATGCCACTTGTGCAAGGTTGCTGACCCATGGTCTACACAGAGTCACTCTATAACTGCTGCATTGCCCGAGAAGCCACAATTAATTCAGGGCCAGTTCAGCTTTTGGAGCTGGAAGCTATTTCTAAGACCTCAGCTGCTACAAGTGTGCTTCCCTGCCCTTTCTTCAGTGCTGAGGCTCAGAGCGAGGGGTGAGGTGTGTGGTCACACCACCTTCCAGCGTACCACCTGCTCCCTGAGACATGCCAAAACTCACCCTTGTGTCCTGAGGCAAAGGTGCTTTATCCCTCCGGTGAAAGTCACCTGCCATTTACTGCACAGCTGGAGGACGGGTGCGGGCAGCTCCTGCGGGAGAGCTCATGAGCTATAGATCCACAGCCCAGCGTACCGGTGGTGATGTATTCATCAAATCGTGTAGTTCCTGGAACTGCAGTCTGCACCTCAGATAACGTAGAGGGCCTTCGTCCATCTCATTTTCACGTACGTTCAGCCTGCATATGTTTTATTAGGCAAGTTTTGAAACACCTAGAACTTAAGAAATATTTTTCTTGTACCCATAAAATCTCTCACTTCCGTTTTGACAGAGTTATAGAAGCTTCAAAGCAACCATATAACGATATGAAATAGTTTTCTTTTAACAACACCTAGTGGCCCCAGTTACTATTTACGTTTCCCGGATTTGTAACTACAATGACAGTATTTTTAAAAGTCAGATAAAGTGTTTTTATCTATTGGTTATATTTTTTGATGCTTTGGGAGATACATTTAGTTTTTATGTTGGAAGCCACCGGCCTATTTTAGAACCCACTGAAAAACGTTGTCTGAGAAGAGGAGCAATCATAAAGCAAGGCTTTGGGTAATCACAGGTTTTCAAGTGGACTTTCCAGTAAATATATTAGATCTGTAGTTAGATTTAAAAACAGTGCTTTTAAGGAGGATGTCTTCTTGAAGAAATAACATTTGTCATTAAGCCTTTCCTCCCAAGTAAGCACCCTTCGTTCGGCGCACTGCAAGAATTTCTCGGCATGTAAATAACAGCACACAGAAATGTCGCTGGGAGCGGGGCTTAATGTGGGACAAATGCTTCACTGGTGCTTCTGCTGTCAGAGGACTCTCCCCTGTGCTTCATATAACAGCCCTAGCCGATTGCTCTAATATTTTTCAAAAGGCTTTTTTGCCATCTTCTGTCCTCATCTCTCACGCACTTCAAACTTTGAGCAAATATTTCTTCCTTTCAGTCCAACTGTATTGTAGGTAACTGGCAGTTTAAATGGTTTTCCTGTGTGAATTGGTTCAGTGGGTCTGGTGAATCAGTTCAGTGACAAATGCCTTTCAAAGTTGTCCCTCAGACCCACAGAACAGTGCTCTGGTGTGAGAGGTAATTCTGGTGCCTTTAAAACAGGAACTCTCAATATAATTACATTTTTTAATTCACACTTGGCTGATGGTGATCTTTTTTTACTTTCTTGACAGTCTGTATGTAAGAGAATATGTATTTGTGTGTAATTTAACGAATGGGTCTGTTGCCCATTTCACCTTGCCAGTCCCAACCCTAAAACCAAAAGGAAAAAGAAAAACCCCGCTTCTTAGAAACAATATTGATTAATGCATTGCTTCAAAATTCTAGCACCAGGAAACAGAAGAAATGTATTTTGGATAACTGGATTTTTCTGGAAGACCTGCTTTTAAAAGATGACACGTTAAAAGTGGTTTTATATCTTTGCCTGGGTTAAGTGATATAGCAAATGCTTTTGATATAATATTTGTATTTCATCTGGAGGCTGTAAATATTTTTTTCAGATCTGCCTCTGATATCCCTATGTCTAGCAGAAATTCTCCCTCTAACTGAAGCGTATCCATCATTCTTTAGGGTATCCATCATTGCACCTCCTCATTCAATAAGAGATGATATCTTATTATCCTTCCAGTGAGTCACCGTATTTATGGATTTAACTGGTATTGTCCAGATGTATCATCTTCGCTTCAGCGTGTTGGGTACGGTCCCCGTACTCCACGTTGTGCGGTGCTGGGCCATCCCTGGGACCATTTTTATCTGTGAGTGCCATCAACAGATAACAATTGAGTTTTTGTCAGTGCAGAGTTTATAGATTCAGCTTTGTTAAAATGGGGAAGGCTTTAGTTTAGCTCATAATACTGAAAAGTCTAATCTGATTTGGTAGTTAGGGTTTTTCACATAGTTTCTTTTTCACAGCCGTTACAGAGGATGGCACATATATATTTACCCTTGTTTGGTTATTTAGTATTATGCTAACTCCCAACAAATATTCACCAATTCTATACGGATATTTCAACTCTTTTGAGAATTAAAAGACGTAAGGCATATTCAGATTGAAACTTCAGGAAGTCTTAATTGTGATGGAGTATGTGACGCTTGATGAGGTTTTCACTTACAGAAATATACTTTTGAAAAGATGATGCTTCACATAGCTTTGCATGTCGTTCAGACATGTCCGTTTTAACTGACTATGAATGATTAGTTGAAAGTTGTTTTGTTTTCTGCCTGCTGTAATTACAGTAACATACCTTGTAACCTTGTTACAATCTTCCTAAAAAAAACCCAAAAAAAACCCCAAAACACAGAAATAATGGAGAACTAGGTGTGCTTTTTAATGATGAAAAATATGGTACAGATTTCACGAGGTTAGAGGTCAGTAAAGACATCTTTTCTTATTCGCGAATTTTCATAAAGTAATTTTAGAAAATAACTGAGGAGATAAGATAGGCTTGCAAGTAAAGCAGAAGACACATGAGGAGCTGTGCTTCTGTGGCAGTAGCAGTTGCTGGTAATGCAGTAAGGGAAGGAAGTTAATCACAAGATCATAACAGTCTACAGATGTTTAAAAGATGAATACACTAGTCAGAGTAATATTTAATTTTTTTTAGCTTATTACAAGTGGGATATAGACAGTTTTAGCCTGAATGCCAGGGAAGACCTCCTCGTAGCAAGATACAAGTGTATTAACTCTTTAGATCATACTTTCCCTTGAAGCACTTAGAACACACTGTTAGCAATATTTAATAAGGGGGAAATCTTTCATTGCTCCGAGCATGGGCTGGGTTCTGTTTCAGCTGCTCTGGTGCGTGAAGCACTTTTCTTGGGGCCATCCAATTACAGCAATCTGTTAACCTCTTTGGAGGAGAAAACTGAAACCCATGTCCAGAGAGATGAATGAGATGGACCTGAGGGCAGACAGCTCACAGAATAGGCTTTTGATTAAATAATTACCTCATTCTTAAGTACTGATTGGGGAATTTCAGAGAAACAGATGAGATCCTGATATAGAAAAATTCTTGTGTTTCCTGCTGGAGAAGAGTGTTCATGCAGGCTGGAAGCAGCCTGAATAGCCAGCTTTTAGAAAATCCCCTTGGCAGAAGAGCAGTAATTTCACTGCATTTTTGAGGGGCAGTTGCTGGTTTCCCGAACAGGGGTTCCTGATGGTTATTACATGCTGGTGGCAGCCAAGCAAAAGAGAAAAGTAATTCTCAAGGAGGAAGGGATGCTTATTTTCAAGTAGCAAAGGCATGATCCTGGTAATTTAGAAGCTGCGTTTTTAACCTTTGAAGTCCCTTCACGTAATGCCATAGACTTGCCGAATCGGAGGAGGTGAGAACTTAAGAAGTGATGAAAAGCATTGCAGATAAATTCCCTGAGATAATTCCAAGGGAACGTTATGGGCACCCAGAGGAGGGGAAACGTGCTTCAGTGGAGTTACTGGGGTGTTTTGGGGATTGGGCTGGCCGAGCAGGCGGAAGAGAGATGTTGTTTTAAAGCCCAGCAGTTCAGTGAGCAGAGGCAGCGTGAAGGGGAACCTCTCTTCCCATTATTCAGTGCTCACAGGCCGTTTAAATCTAATAGATGTGTTGCATATACTTCTTCATACTATGTAGATCCCGTCTCAAAGGGGGTTTTCCAGTGACAAATCCTCTGGCCCAGTGCAGCCTTCTGTATCCCACTTTTTTCCAGCTTACAGTTGGTAAGTGAGTTCTTGTATTCTGGGGATGCGTGGCTGATTAAAAAAAAAGTTGCCTAGCTGCATCACCGTGTCTTAGTGATAGATCTAATACTCAAGGTCAGCTGTGTCCTCTGAGGTCAGAACTCATTTGACCATAGTGTCTTACAAGACAAAGTTGCTAATTCTTCCTGAATAGGGACTGGTAAAACTGAGTTCTCCATTCATTTTTTATTGTATTACCCAGGTCTCCTCACGGTTTCCTTTACTTAAAGCTGCAATGGGTTTTAAACTTTGCAAAACAAGTTTCTTCTGTTCTGGTGGGACTTCTTCAGGTCCCATCAATTTAAAAATTAGTCATTCCCAGAGAAGAGTGAGAGTAGGTATGGAGGAGGGTTTGTTACCTACGTGAAGTTTCACTTGCAGACCCCCGGTGGTGGTCCCAGCCGTTCAGCTGCTGAAGTTGGCTGTGCTGTTTGGGTAGACTTGTCTGCTCTGTCACTCTTCTGATTCTGAAATGTATTGTCTGGCTGGCTTGACAGGTTTCTTTCTACTATCATCTTGGCTTTGTACTTCTGGATAAAATGTCTTGCAAACGTAGTGGTTCCTTCCTCCGGCTGGCTGATTGCCAGTAGGTCTGAGGCGGTGGTGTTCGTTGTCAAGATTTTTGATAGGGGTTTTCAGGTTTGGCACTCCCCGAACTCTGTGGTACTCATCCGTGTTTGAGCCTTCCTAAGAGGCAGTTTAAGTTGGTACCTTATGGAGTTAAAGAGTATTCTTGTCTGTCAAAGAAGTTGTCACTGTCAGAACAGAAAAAAAAAGTTTATTAACGCTCATACCTGTAAAATATCCGTGGCGCTTCCCCCCCCCAGTTCTTTTCTGTGGTGGAAAGGAGGGAGGTTCAGGCTTTCGTTCCATTTCATCTATTTTTGTTCACGTCTGTACATCTGAATCTTGTATCCTGTTAATTAAATTTAAACCTCCTTGCAGGCATTTCTGTGGCTTTTAATCTAATCTGCTGGTATCTTTGCAGACTATACGTGTTACCAGTGTGACTTGATTCCGTGGGTAACATTTCCAAATCATCTGTGGCCTTGTTTGTTTAGCACTATTATAGCCAGTCCACCCATCGGATTCTTGAGTATAATCGTGACAGTTGATGTCAAAGGCTAGATCTTTTGCCCTGGAATGTAAGAAAAGGGTAAAACATAAAAACCTATATACTGTAAATTCACCGTCTGTCCACTGACGTTAGAGGTCAGAGCTCCATCGTGCTGTTCCAGCTTACACCTAGCAAGGATGAGCCCCGTGGCGCATAAACAAAGCACGCTTCAAATACAGCTTTTGTCTGTTCTTCAGAGAAAAGTCTGATCCTCAGCATGCCAGAATGTGTTCGAGCTGGCTTTAATGAGTAAGAATAACAGTAAAGATACAACAACATAAGGCTCAGCAGTCTTGTGCAGCTGAAACTCGTAGCTCTGCTTCTTCGCTGCTTGCTGTTGTCTCTGCTACCTTGGCTGGGAATCGCTTCTTCCCTTTCAGTACTCGTCCTCTTCTTGCACTGACATTGACCTCAGCAGAATTACTCCTTTTCTGTGTGCGAGCAAATGAGAGGAGAATCAAGCCTGTAATCCTGAAAAGAAGAATTGCTTAAATTTGATCTCATGAATAAGTACTGAGTCCTAATTTCATACTATTTGAGGTATTCGGGTAGAGACAGCAATATATTAGGGATTAAATAATAGTTTGGAAGCAGGATTGAAAATGCAGCGTTTGCAGTTGCTCAGTTGTGACCTTAACTGTATAACTGCCCCCGGCAATGGGACTCCAACGAGGAGATGGCACTGGCTTTCTTCATTTCCTCCTGACGTTGGCTGCTCTTGCCATCCAGCACTCTGGCTTTTGCTTTCTTTTAAAATAGGTCAGGAGGGTAAATTATTATTAAGAGATTGTGTGCACTGAATGGCAACGTACCTTTCTGATGAATTGTTGTGAAGCTGCCTTGTTTTACGACTAAACTGATGCATTTCAGGTGAAACTAGCATTTGTGCCCTAAAGCTTGTTATAAGGTAGTAAGTCCATAGCAGCAGTCTTCTGACACCTCTTTGAGAAGCTGAAGTTCAGCTTCCTGAGGCTGGCATGATTTGGTAAGGCGTTAACGTCTTCCATCTTAGAGAAGGCAGGTTTGAAAGAGGCAGCGTGACTTCAGTGAAGCCCCGTTCGGGACTCAGGCACATGCAGTGTTAGTGCCTTGTGTTTGACATGTGGAAAAAAGGTGTTTCCACATTAGTAATTCTGAGGTGCGAAAATGAAGTTCCTTGAGAAACAGTTTCCAAGTTGTGGGATAAACTTTCCGCTGTCCAAAAAATAATACTTTCAAAATATGAAATGATTGCTTATTTATATGGCCCACGTCTGTGATTAAGGTAACTATGAATGAACTATGAAGAACCTTCTGAACTCCCTTTGGACTAATAGCAATGCTGTTCACAGCTATTACTCTTGAGTAGAGATTGAGAATTAAAACTTAATAGCTTAGATATAAGAGAAAAAGCCTGCATATATTGTTCTGGAAATTTAGTTTCACCAGGTTAGATTGTAACAGTGAAGTGTTTAAAAATGAAAAAGAAAGATCAAAACCCTTCTCGTTTGCCCCCTCCACTCAAACACTTTTTTGTCTCAAATGAAGAAGTTGCTGTACGGGCTCTGTGAGACATGACTCGTTACCCAACAGTAATAGCTGAGCTGTCATTTCTTGGGTGTTTGTTTTGTTTCTGTTTTTTAACAGGTCTTCGTGATCAAGCTACGTGTAACTACACTTATGGTTAGGAGAGAGTAAAAAACAGCATGTTTTTATGGTAATGAGATGTCGCGTGACTTCTTTCCATTTGCAGTTTGTCAAAGTATGTTCAGGACGATACCTTAACTGCCTCCCACTGTCTCCTGTTTGCCGGTGGCAAAGACCAGATGGGGTGAGACACTTGCCAGAAATTACCACCCAGTGACAGGAAAGGACTTGCAACAAATCTGGATCGTTCGGTCAAAATTCTCAGCGATTGTAGGTAAAGCAAGGAAAAGCTGTGCTGCAGTGTGGCCTGTGAAGGGGCAGGGATGCACCCTTCCAGCGCACTGAATCAAAGAGCTTTGCAAACAGCCCCATGTCTCACTGCAGCCATTCCTGGTGGAGCCGCCTGGTTTGGATGCTGTTTTACCTAGTTTCGTTCCCTCCTGACCGGCGTTCCAGTAAGTGGGTCCCGAGGAAAGCCGTGCATTGATCTGACAGGGACGTGGAAAGATCGTTACTGCTGAGCAAGCGGAGGCGTTGTAAACCTGTCACGTTAACGCGGCAGTGCCTGTAACAAGCTGTGTTCATATCCTCAGGTCGAAAGGGAAAAGCGCTTCCTCTTCAGCTGGACAAGGTGTCTGGTGAGCCTGTCCTCGTGCGCTCTGTCTTCTGGAGTGCAAGAACTACTGCACTGCTGTCTGGGTTGTATTTATTGACGTGCCATTTGAACTTTCGAGCTGTAGTAGCCAGCTAGAGATCAACAAGCCAAAGATCGCAAAGCAGAGATACAGGAGGGGAAAAAAAAATGTTCACAAATGATCTGCTAGGAAAAGACAGTGTCGGGCTGATTCCCAGGGGAGTCATTGCTACCTTTCACACCGAGGACAAGCGAACAGGGCGCTGGGTGCCCCCCTCACCACCCGTTGCAAAAGCAGCTTAGTGCTGGGGACTTGTCCTGTGTAAGAAGAGCACCGCTGTCATTTAGAAAGATGTGTAGATGGTCTCAGACGAGAACTTTGGGCATGCGGCTCTCCTCACAAAGTAATTTAGCCAGTAAAAGACCCACCCTCTTGTTTTTACTAAGCTGTTCGTAGTGTAGGAAAGAATGCGTTGGGTTTTTTTGATTCAGCTTTTATGGAAAAAAAAGAGCAAATGAAACAGCAGGTATGAAGAGCTGCAATTTAAAAATCTCATGCCAAATCATTCAGCCTTCATCCCTGCCAGAATTTATCTAGAAACAAAGGGGGTGATTTGTCTGAGGTGGGACTTGATCTGAGGGTTTCAGATAAGAGTAGGTGACACAGAGAAATATTTTTCAGAAGAGCTAAGTATTAAAATGTGTTCATATCCGCAAAAAAGGTAATGAAGTTGGTGGTAACCTGCGCAGAGCATATTTCAGCGTGTTATTTTTGCTTAGTATACATGCAGCATGGTGGTTTGGTTTTTTTTTTTTAAAAGCGTAATTCTGTGTGTGTTTCTGAAGGGCAGCATCAGGAAGAGGAGCAGCAGCAGGGGTTTGAGTGGATCCTGTGGCGATAGGAATGGTGGAAATGGATGCTCAGTGCTGGATGAAAGCCTTTTTATTTGCAAGCTGACTGGCAGCTAGTATTAAACACTTGATCCCCATCCTTTAAATTAGCCAGTGGAACAATGCCATTGGCAGATTGCCCAGGTGAAAAGGCATCTCAGTACCTAGGAAACTTCTCTGGGAAAAATTGTGATTATTCAGCTTAACCCCACATTTTCAGATGCAGATTTATCAATGAGGCTTAGAGGATTTAACCCTAAAACCCCAAGGAGAAACTCTTAACCCTGTATCTGCTCTTCGCTTCCCCCACTCCATCACATGCCAGGTAGTCTTAACCATCTTGTTTGGCCGTTACTTTGTTTTCTTATGCTCGTCTACGGAAAAAGGAATTGTGTCTACAATTTTATACATAAATCCTGATTGGAGCTACCTGTTTCTGGATTTACCAGGTTTCGCCCGTTGCGGGCAGCATAGCTGAGCCATTGCAAACACCAAACGACCGTTACTCAGCTGAGAAAATTTCATAGGAGGTCACTTTTGCTGCCACTGCAGTAAAAAATTGTGAAACCTGGGAATTTCATTCAACACAGAAAATAATTAGAAGCTTCAAGACAATCAGCAGGACTTGGATTCCTTAGCAATTTGGGGAGCAGCAAGAGGATAAGAGTGTGGATATATTAACCCATGGTGTCCTACTAGAAGCCTAACGTCTTGCCTAACCTGACGATATAAAAGTTAGCAGCATTTTGTTAGATTCAGTCCCCCCAGTTGGGGGGGGAGGGGAGAGGGAAGGGGAGACGACAAATGAAAAAAAAAAAAACAAACCCCACAACAATAAAAAATCCCCAAAAAAGGTAAAAGAGGTACTTGAGCCCTTGAAAACAAGTAACAATTTGTAGCCCTGCAGATGCTCAATATAAGATCAGTTGTTATTATGACACTACAGGCATTTGGTATTAAACTCTGCCAAAAGAATATTGGATCAGATAGATAGAGAAATAGATAGATATTAAAAAAAAAAAAAATAGAGTTTGCAAGCATCTGTTTTACATATTGTTGCAATGAAATGTGAACCACTTGTTCCTGGGTCTTAACCTGGACATCTGCATGAATTGCAGTGCTACTGTAAATATTTCTCAACATGGACAGGTAGATGCTATCAGAAAAAAACAGAACAAATTCTGAAGTTGCCAATATTGTCACAAAGTCTCCCTGCAGAATGAAGTTGTTTGACAAAGTGTTTCCCTGGTGATTTGGCTGCAGATGAAAATGTCTTCAGCAATAAAATTCCGTGCTCGGGTCTCAGCTCTCTGTGCTCATCAATCAGCAAATGACATATCAAGGATCTTTTTCTGCTGGATTAGTTAATATGGTGGGGAAAATTTGCGAGACATTGATACTCCTTTGAATTTCTATACATAAGAGGTTTTTTCCACTCTTAAATACACATTTAAAAAAGAAAATATTTTGTTGCCTACAGCTTCCTTTAGTAATCAATAGTGCTGCAATAGGACTAATGTAAAACTATTTTTTATGTACACAGATTTTCTTGCCTGGAGGTAATCCCTGCACTCAGAAAATCGCTGTCAATCATAGGAGAAGGAGAGCTGGGGGAAGGGTGAAGGAGAGATGTACGTTTGGTGACAGGCTTTCTACCCTCAGTGCACTGTCCTTTGTGGCTTAATATATTAATGTTTTGCCAATAAATGGCATTTTGTAGAATTTTTGTGGCTCTATGTGTTGTAAACGCAATTTTGCTAGGGATAATCTTGTTCCATATCTGCTGATACTTCCATAAGGTATCATTAATGGCTTTAGAAAGTTCAATTACATGACTGCAAAGAAATAAATCACCTTATAGTTTAATTACCTCTAATATAACAGCAGCAAATATCTTCTGGGAAGCTGCCTCCTGTGTTACTAAATGACTGTCAATGATGAAGCTGCTTTCCTTAAAGGATACTCTATTAAGGAGATCGTTTCACAGTGTTTTATGCTACATCTGTTGCTGCCACTACTAAATTTTATGAAGGAATTTAAAATATGACAGATGTCAGTAATAACTTTTATTTCATGCCTACTTTTTAAGGAAAAAATGGGACTTATTGCAATTCCCATAAAGATTTATATGCAATGTTTCATATGAAATCATTTTTAAATACTTTTAAAATATTTTTTTGAACGATGATATGGGATCCAGGGAAATATCTTAAAACCCATTATAGCAGATCCCCTCTGTGTAGTGTGTGTCCATCTGCTGAGGAAAATACTAAGAAGAGTCATTCATTTTCCTACTTAAGTGTCTCAAAACAGAGTCACTCCTATTCAGATCCAACCACCTGAGAGTCAAAAAGGGATCACAGATGGAAAGACGAGTATCCTATATAAAAAAAAAGAAGTGATAAAATGATGAGAAACAAGGAAAGGAAGGAAGAAAGCATAGAACTGGTAGAGGAGGAAGACCAGTAAGAAGGTGAAGGCTGATGAGCTGGAAAGGGAAGAGAAATGGGAAGAGCCAAGATTCTTGACAGGGAAGATAAATGAGGAGAATCAGCTGATTAGGCAAAGGGAAGAGATAGGAGGACGTGCAGCAATAGCAGAAAAATGGGGAATTTAGTAAAAGCAGAAATCAAGGAGACCAAATAATCAAAGGATAGGATATAAAAGGATATTGTCTGCCTTTTCCTCCCATTACCAACCAGTAGGTTGGAGAGAGGGATGACGGACAAATGTCAGAGGCACAACCAACTTGTATTTTCTTGCACGTCTCCTTAGGACTTTGGTTTTCCTTTGTGTGACTTTGGTTCACCATGTTTACTTTGGGTAGACTGCACTTCCTTTAATACCACTGTATTGCTAAACTCTGTCACTGCTTTGACTTATTTGAATAGTATTATTTTGGGATCATAGCTTGAACTAACAGGCCTTGAAATGATTCTGAGCAATTTTGGATCGTCTCTTTTCCTCGTGCTTCTGGAAAAGTACAAGTTTCAGTACATCCCCTCCCCTCTTTTAATACAGTAACTAGCAAACGCTCGGACTTCATAGCTGAAGTATATAAGGGGTGCGCAGCCTTCGGTGTGCCAGTACGGTGGCGGGTAATCTCAAGCATCTCCCTGTCTGTAGGGTGGTGGGGTGGCTCCAGAAGAGGTACAGAACTTCCAGGATCTAGATGCTGACCTAGATGCCTGAGTGTGCACAGGGATGCTAAACCCTTGGCTGTGCTCTCGCCCACCTTTTCATTTGCCAGCTCCCAGCACAGGAGGATAAAAGAACAAGGCTTTTTGAGTGGTAAACCCCCGGCATGTTTTTGTTCTCCGGGAGAGAGTGGATCAGGGAGGGTGCCCTGCCCTTTTCTTGGGGCAGTTTCCTTACAGCAGTGGTTCACGCGACGTTAACACTTTACAGAGTAATGGGTAGGTTGTTAACTAATGGCTGTTTTCAGCCTCTAACTTGTAGGCTATAACAATAAGAATACATTCTATTTCAAAGGGTGGTGTTTTTAAAGGAAAAAATGTTTTTTTGCTGAATTCAGGAGGTGGGAGTTAGGCAGCACTTAATGTATTGAATGCAGCGAGAGAAAATTTGAGCATAAGGTACAGAGACATGTAGGTTGGGTTTGGATGAACACATTTGTGTGTCGAAAATTATATACTGCCTCAACGAAAATGACTTTTTCCTTCTGAAAGAAAATGCTGTTTTCTCCTATGTATTGAGAGAAGTTAGGGATCTCCCATTGTAGCATGTGTGGTTTTTATCCCCATACACGTAAACAGTGGTACTATTAAATTATTTTTTGCAGAAATTATGGAAGTCTCCTTCAAAAAAGCATCTTTCTTCCTTCAAACTGTTTTTATTTTATGCGCTGATTATTTTATCTTGAAGCTGTGAACCCCTGGCCTCTTCTTCATTGTTCTGGCAGAATTAAAAAATACACCACAAGTGTATTCTCTTCCGTACTAAAAATAATTTCCAAATAAATAAAAAAGTATTCAGAAAGGCTATGAGAATATCTGATCTAAAGTTGCCAGCACTGAAATAATATGTCAAGAATATAGTGAAAAACCAGTAAGAATAGAATCAAGTTAAAGGAAATCTTGTTGTTTCTCCCAGGCCAGGATTAACGTAAATACAGAATGGGTGTGATGTGAGGAATAATAACATATAGTTGCAGCCCAATTAAACAAAATAGCAAGTAAGGAAGATGTATCCTGGAAAAAATCTGGATCAAAGGAAAGCCCTTCTATTTTGTCCTTCTCGGGCTGTTTTTATTTTGGCTGTCTACAGCCCATCTTCAATGCCTTTACTTAGCAGGGACAGCTTTTAAAAGGGAAAGCTGCTCACAAAAATCAGGATTTTTAAGAGAAGGTCCTCAGTCTGCCTCCAGTCTACTAAGAGATACTCACGCAACTTGCTTTGTGTTTGGTTTTGATTTTGGCTCTTTTACCTGGTCCGGAGAGGGACTGCATTTGGGGCAGCTGTGGGTTTGCGACACAGGGCAGTGGAACTGTGTCAAAGATGTGGGGACATCAGCAGGGAGTAAAACTTGGTTTTTAGAAATGTTGCCCAGGGAAAAGACACAATTCTTAAAACAGCTTAGATGAATGAGTACAGAGCGAGCCCTGAGCCGGCTGGTGCTGTTTGCAGGATGATGGGTGTTGCCATAGTGACCGAGAAAGGTGGGGACAGAGGAGTTTGAAGAGAATATCAGCTGGGGCTTTGGTGATGCTAACTTAGCATGTGACGTCTGCCAGAGAGCCCCGCTGGGCAGATGGGCGGTGATGTGGTATGAGTGTATGAGAGCACTGAGGTCGCCCGGCGTCTGCTGGCGAGTGACTGAAGTCGTGGCTCAGACGGATGGGGAGGTGCTGCCCTGTTTCTGGAAATAAACACACCTTGTGTTCACATATGCAGGTCATTCCTAAGTTATCTATTGGCACATCTCCTGACAGGGCAATCGCTTCTGCTTCCTTTCCTGGTCCTGGGAATATTGGGTTTAATTCTAACAGTCACTGCTATGGAGAGAATTCCCAGGTCCTCGGTGCCTTGAGAGGGCCGCCCTCGCATCCCAGAGCCTGCACGTGCTGTCCCACCCAGGCTGCCTAGCTCTCTTGGCAAGTCAAAAAAACTAGAAAGAGTAGCCATGGGCTGACCTCTTCCTTGTGCTTCAGCAGGAGTTTTGTGGTCTCTGTAGTTTTTTCTCTTAATTTGGGGAAAACGCAGAGTTGACATTTGTGGTTGGTTTGTGTCAGGGCAACAGATTAGGAAAGTGAGTTACCTGCATGAGTTTCTTCCCTGAGGTCTTGCATCTGTGTAGTTAGGACATAACATGGATCTTCAAGGCCAGATGCTGAATGATACTTGTAGGCAGCCCGCTGGACCTCATGCTAATCCCTTGAGACTGGGGACCCACCCAACTCTCTCCATGGAGCTGTGAATTTCTCACAAAGCATGAGGCCAATTCTTGTATTTGGATCGAGGTGACTTCTCTCTTCAAGCATATAGTTTGAGCTGTATTGTGTCTACACTTCACAGTAAGTCACTATCTAGGATTTTCACTAAAGAACTCATTTTTGCTTTAATAAGAATTATTGTCTTTTACTAAATACATGAAGCCCATCAAGTGGGTGAAGTACTAAAGATGTCAAGTTAATGAATCATGGGCAGGAAGGAGAGTCAGGGCAGAGTTTGTCTCTATAGCATGGAATCAAAATCTGGACAAGGCTAAGAACTGCTCGAGATCAAGATATATGACTGCTCTGATACAAAGTAAATAGCATTTTTAAAATTAATGTCCTTGGCGTTGGCTGTGTTAATACTTCCCTTTTGCAACATTTATTTTTTCATTAACAAAGCTAATGTGACCGAAAGATGGATGTGAAGAAGTGACAAGCACCATGTATGTTTAAACGGGAAAGGGTCTGCTGTAGTCTGTCCTCATGCCGATTGTGCTTGGTCTTGAAGTAATAGTGGTGAAAAACATAGACGAAGGAGAACTTGCACAGCATTTGGGGGATATGCTCCTTGTATCAGTCAAGGACCCTCCATGTTCTTCTGTTCTATACCATAAGGGCTCCCTGAATTCACACGGTCTGGACGCTCATGTATTCCCTCATTCACTCCATGCTCCCTTTCTTCACCAAAGTGAGTTGCCTGTGTGTTTCTTGCGGTATACTGGTATTGTCCTCTTTTTCCTGTGCTGCTTTTCCATACATGAAGCTTTGTGTGTCTCTTCATCCCTCTTTTCCTCATAGCTCTTCCTTCCTCTCTTCCATCCTTTCCAGAGCTTGCTCTTTCTTCCTGGCTCTGAGGCAATTTGTTCTGGGTGTCCGCGTTTCTAAACTGTACTGGGAGCAAGTGCTGCAAGAATACGGAGGAAAAGGGGGATCGTTAATGCTGGCAAAGATGGTAGCCATCCACTGCTTCTTTGATCTATAGGCCGTTACCCACAGATTTGGATGGCTGAAACAGCCGCATCTGCTAACTAACTGCAGGACGTCACAAACGCTGCGTGTATATGCATTTTTCCCCTTTCATTTTCCTGTTTTCACCAAAATCAATATGACATTGCCCGTTGCCTAGAACTTTCCCTGAAATATTGGAAATCGTCAAGTAATCCAGCGTCCTGGAATTATCTTGTAATAGAAAAATGCACGGAGAAGCACTGCTTAGCCAACAATTATAACGTCCAGAGAGGAAAACTACCCTACTGTACTCATAGGGCATCAGTCCCTCAGCGCAGCTGTTTTTTCGAGGCTGTGCTGAATATCTACCAGTTTTCTTACAAAGCCGTTCTACAGACTGATCTAATACCTCCTGGGCAGGAGATGCCGGCCGACCCCTGATCTGTGGGTCTCCTTTCCACTGGGCTCACCACTCCGTATGTCGGTTTTGCATGGGCTTGTGGGCTTTGAGTGACAACGAGGCTTTTTCCACAACGTGTATGCATGTCCCTCTATGTAGTTACCCCTTCTGAGTCATAACGTCTAATTTGTCTGTGTCTTTTCAATTACAAAGATGGATTGATTTCTTTTCTTTCCTTTACCTTTTTCCTCTGGCAAGGGTTTCCCAGGCCTCCAGCACATTAAATCTGGTGACCAAACAACTGCGTAGTCACAGTTAACTTGCTGACCTGACAGAAGGCTGAAAATAAACATTTTCTAGAGCAGTGCAACTACAGTGCTGGAAAGTGATCTGAGCAAACTATACCAGGAGTACAAGACCAGGTGACGAAGTTAAGCCAGCGTACCTTTGGCTTTGGTTGCTGGGTTTTGCTTAAGTTTCTTTTGAAGTTTCTTTGTGAAGGGATATATTTGGGTTTTGTTAGACAAGAAACTAATAAAAAAAAATAAAAGAGAAAGTTTCTTGAATAGAAAGAAGTACAAGTGATTCTGAGGTTTGTTTCTTTTGATTTTCAGTGTAAAGTATCTCAAAAACACTTTAGTTGGGAAGTTGACGTAGAGGATAAGAAAAAAAAAAACTTGAGTATAGTAGTGTTTAACTTTTGAATTAAGTATTTTTCATTAATAAAAAAAAAAGTGACATATATTTTGGTTTGGAGTTCAATCTTGATGCAGCTTACTTGCTGTGATAAAAACTGCAGTCCACTGAAGCCCCAAAGAGATTCATAGAGAGCAGTTGTTCACCATAGTATCATTTCTCAAAGATAAATTACGCAGCAGTAAAGACAAGTTCATAAACTTTATTGTATTGCTTTAGTAGCAGTGCTTTAGGTACTTCTGGGAAGGTAAATTCAACACTAAGGGCTTCCCCAAGGTTTATTAAACTGTCTTAGAAGCTGCCAGTGTAATTTTTTTTTTTCTTTTTAGGATATTTTTCTAAGCTCAGTAGCAGGAAGGAGGAGAAAGAGGGTGGTCTTTTTTCTTGATCTTTGGTTAATCTTTCTGACTTCCTACTTACACTAGCATGTGAAAGAATCATACTATAAGAAAAAAATTACACTCTATACTTGACTCAAACACACATAGCTTTTTATAGGCATGCCATTTTTCTTCAATAGCATGCGTCTTTGTCATAGTTTAAAAATTATCTAGAAATAGTGCAGTTACAGTTCTTAAAATGATGTGCAGCTATGAGCAATATGTACTATCCACATATTCCATATGTTGAGATAATGTTCTAGTTTTATGTGTATAGTAAAAAAATTACCAGTGATAAACAGTCAATCGAGTAGAACTGTATCTTTATTGAATACTGAAAAAATCAGGATCAAAGTACTTTACAGTTGTATTCGAAAGAATTTTAGGACAAAATGTTCTTCAGGCCCTTATGTGGTAACCCGGAACTATTAGGTCGTTCTGGCCTTTGCAAACCTACTAGCATGCAGTATTGGCACCAGAGGATTTCTGGCTGTTTGCCTTTAATTGATACATTTTTTTTTAAGAATTTCAGAAGATCTTTAAGCAGCTATCATTTTTACTATTTTTCTCTGGGTTTCTTTTTAAAAAGAATGTAAGACTGTTGAATTGTTGCTATTCTAGCTGATGTTGCAGTCTCTTCAGAGACATGGTTCAAACTGCAAGTTACGAGACTGAAAGACTTAAAGAAAGAGAAGAGGAAGGGTTTATGTCTTTACTGTCCATGCCGGTATACCTCTTACAGCATAATAGCTGTTCTGTAAAATCCAAGGTACAGATTATTTATTTTTTGCCCCAATATCTCTGGGTGAGTTGAGTCCTAGGGAACTGCCTAGCTACATCATGGTAAATACAGCTTTGTCACTGTGAGGTGTTACAGAGAAGGAGCAAACAAAAGCTACTTCTCTTGCAGTAAAAATCTCATTTTGAGAGTAAAGTGTAGCCAGGCAGAGAGCTGATACCTTGCCTTTCAGTCCTGTTTTAACTACCACTGTCTTTAGCTGAGACCTAACAGGTGACCATCAAGAATTCAAGCTCAATCTCAAGGATGCAAGCACAGTTGTTGCGAAAGGGACCAGATGTTCCCCCTATACTGGAGCAGCCATGTGGATCTTGAACCTCAGAAATCCCCTTTCTTCTGAGTCCTGTTTTCTAGAGCATGTGCTAGCAATTGGGTAGGCTCTCTGGAAACACCACTAGAAGGCAACCTGTCCACAGTGCAGTTGTTCAGCTGGGGATGCATCTATTCTGTATCTGAACGGGTTCTCTGAAAACATCTGTTGGTCAGCTTAGAGCACTGAGCAGTGACCTGATGGTAGCTGGGTGCTTCAGTGAACATACAGCACTGTGTCACTGGAAAATACATGACCTGAGATGAGCCTGAGGGAAGCAAGCCATCTTCTCTGTATGCCTTCACTTTGACACCAAGCAGCTTTCTGACTTTCGGGAAGTCAAGTGTTTAATCTACATGAGGCCCTCTCTACTGATGCTGCTCTATTTGTCAGTAAATAGGAGAAAGCGGCAGAAAACACGGCGCCAAATTCTCCAGGGCCTGAGTATCTGCGTACAACTGTTGTGTCTAGGCAAAGTTGGTATTTATAAGGGCTCTGGGGTGGTGAAGAAATGAGGCATCCTATGTGAGGGAGAAGATGTTTTAAGCCTTAAAGAGGGATTGATTTGTGGTTATTATTGCTGCCTTTGATCTGCCAACAGGGACCTGAAACTAATCCACCAGAGCAGCACAAGTCTGATAAATAGTGCCAGATGGAGATGCCAGAATAGGTTACTCCTGCTGTCTTTGATGCTGCCTTATCCTGAAGTGATAAAACAGGTAGTACAAAGCAAAGCAAGCGAGGGTAAGGAGCATGTGCGCTGCGGGAGGGCTGCTAGCTCTGTGAAGTGACTGCCAGGTATTAAAGCCACGGCAGGATCAATTAGCCATTTGCAGCATTATCCTAACCCGATGAGAGGCCGAGGGACCCGACCGCACGGAAGGGTTGGTTGGCGTACAGAACTGAGCACCACTGGGTACTTCCATGCTAAATTTAGGGAGTAGAAAATGCAGACTCCCGGTATTTCAAAAGTAATGCCATAAGCACAAATGGCCATAGAAGTGAAAAACGGTGTTTGGTATAAGGACTTTTATTCACCATGAGTTCACAGGTGGCTGTGAAGTGTATCAAAAGTGAATCTCATTTGAAAATGTTTTGCTGTAAGCAGTGAATACTGTCTCGCTGCTGAGACGTCGGTGGGATTTTAACACTTCTGGTTTCATTTTGTTTAGAAATTAGAGCAATTTGGGGCTTAGTACAGCTATTAGTTCTGTATAGATCTCATGATCATGTGAGTCAGCAAGCTCATTGCATAAGAAGAGCTTTTTATATAGATGTTGGATCAATTGGCAGTGAGTTGTCAATAAATGTATCTCCCAGACACTGTGCAATTGACAGGCTAATGAAGTGCTTTCCCTGTGACAGAGAGCTGTTGACAAATCTTTTGCCACTTTGCCATTTCTCATAAATCCGCTCCGTGCCGCAAGCTTGGGGAATACTACGATGGTTTCCCAAGTAAGGAGGTGCCTGTTTGCTACCTTGGGTGCATAGGCTGGGATTTGGCAAACATGTTAGTAGCCTGTGTGTTGAGGAACCAGAAAGTACAGACAGTGGTCCAAAGACCGTGTTTGCCCTCCCTGCGATGTGTTTTACAACATGTTTCGAAGCAGACACAGAGTGGGTGTCTCACAGTTTATCCTCCAAGACTGCAGCTTGGGGTTTGTCTCCCCGTTGTTGGACTCTTCCTGCCTTCAGTGCTACCGTGGCACTTCGACTGATTCAGTGCAAGTGCTTTCACCTCCATGTTCCTTTTCCTCCTGCCCAGAAGCAGGTGCGACCACTGGTTTATTTTGCATCACTCTTGAAGGCTCCCGTGGGTGCCTTTTGCAAATGTCTGATGATCAAGTAAACCAGTTCACGTCCTTTTAAGTAAAAGTTCCATATTTGTTGTTCTAACTCATGAGCGTACGTAAGCACCAAGGATTCAGGATGAGTGCTGCCTACCTACAGCAAAAAAAAAACGTTCAGCAAAACCAGATCATATCGGTATGCATAATCCCACCTTCTTTGCAAGAGAAACTATTTTGGTTAATGCGTGCATTAAGAAGTTTACAGAGTGACTCATTGGCCCTAGCTATTACTAGCACTTGATGAGAAGACGTAATTTTCACTCCAGTGTTCGTAGCCAGCCTAGACGTGGTTCATGTGTCGCTGTATAGTTTGTGGCTGGTGAGCTGTACTGCAAGTGCAGTTTCCCTGTTTGCTTGCGTGGATAATAATGGCCATGTGTAGGTGATTTAAATAACAAAGAACACGCTGCCTGATTGCCATTGTAAGGCCGTTTTTTGATTTTGTACAGTATCCAAGATATGCCTCAGTTGCTAACACTAATTACAACACAAATTATTATGAAGCCTCTATTGTAATTCTTAAGTAGTTTAGAGGTCTTCGCACTTCCCAAGTCACTCTGTTCAGGACAAAGCTAAAATAAGAAGTGTACGTGATATCCAAGAAGGCTATGATGAGACTGTCTCATGGGGTGGCCTATGCTGCACGGTGTGCTCTAGTGGATCTTCAGTTGTCAGGAATAGATTGCACGACATTAAAGGCCAAACCGTGCAGCCACCGAAATCAGAAGCAAAACCTCTATTGATTTTGTTGAAATCAAAATCAGGCTGACGCTATGTTGCCATTTCATCTTGACAGACATCAGGGGAGAAGGCGGCCTTTCACAGAATCACAGAATTATCAGAGTTGGAAGGGACCTCTAGAGATCATCTAGTCCAACTCCCCTGCTAAAGCAGGATTGCCCAGAGCACATTACTCAGGACTGCATCCAGGCGGGTCTTGGAAATCTCCAGAGAAGGGGACTCCACAACCTCCCTGGGCAGCCTGTGCCAGCGCTCTGTCACCCTCACCGTAAAGAAGTTTTTCCGTGTATTTGAACGGAACTTCCTGTGTTCTAACTTGTGCCCATTGCCCCTCGTCCTGTCACTGGGAACCATTGAGAAGAGCCTGGCTCCATCCTCCTTCAACCCACCCTTTAGATACTTGTACGCCATAATAAGGTCTCCCCTCAGCCTTCTCTTCTCCAGGCTAAAGAGTCCCAGCTCTCTCAGCCTTTCCTCATAAGGCAGATGCTCCAAGCCCTTAATCATCTTAGTTGCCCTTCGCTGGACTCACTCCAGCAGTTCCCTGTCCCTCTTGAACTGGGGAGCCCAAAATTGGACACAGTATTCCAGCTGTGGCCTCACCAGTGCAGAGTAGAGGGGGAGAATGACCTCCCTCGACCTACTGGCCACACTCTTCCCTATGCAGCCCAGGATTCCATTGGCCTTTTTGGCGACAAGGGCACATTGCTGGGCCATGGATAATTTACTGTCTACCACAACCCCCAGATCCTTCGCCTCCAAGCTACTTCCCAGCAGGTCCGCCCCTAACCTGTACTGGTGCCTAGCATTCTTCCTCCCCAGGTGCAGGACCTTGCACTTGGTTTTGTTGAACCTCATTAGGTTCTTCTCTGCCCAGCTCTCCAGCCTGTCCAGGTCACACTGGATGGCAGCACGGCCCTCTGGGGTGTCAGCCACCCCACCCAGTTTGGTATCATCAGCAAACTTGCTGAGGATACACTCTGTCCCCTCATCCAGGTCATTAATGAATATATTGAACAAAATTGGACCGAGTATTGACCCCTGGGGGACACCACTGGTTACAGGCCTCCAACTAGACTCTGTGCCACTGATCACAACCCTCTGAGTTCTGTCCTGCAGCCAACTCTCAGTCCACCTCACTGTCACCTCATCTAGCCCATACTTCCTCAGCTTCCCAATGAGGATGTCATGGGAGACAGTGTCAAAAGCCTTGCTAAAGTCAAGGTAGATGACATCCACGACTTTCCCCTCATCCAGCCAACCAGTTTCAAAAGGCTCTGTGTTCTTCACACCGTGGGCCTGGAAAGATGCTGAAAGCAACTTGGGAAGTCATGCGGATTGGATGACATCAGAACTTACTGATGTCAGTGGGACTGCTGTTTTCCAGCTTCTTGCTTTGTGAGGGGGAAAGAAGCCAATGTAAAAACCTGCAACGGAGCAGGGGCAACAATTCACACGGCAAGTGAGACTTCTTGTCTCGCCCAATTCATCCAGCACTGTGGAACACAAATTAAGAAAAATACTGCTGTCAGGAAAACATGAGTATATCGCAGTTTGTTTCTGGTAGACAAAAGGAAGGCCAACCCTTTGCTCAAGGTCTTAATGGCGTGAAAAAATATTATGCGACTTTCCTGTGGTTTCAGAACCGCCTCCAACTGTAGGCAAGTTTGTTTTACAGACCAGAGCTTTAAGAAACAGGACAAGCTAAAAAAGAAATGGTAAATATTCAAACAAATGTTAGTGTCTAGTGTTACCTCAGGAGCTGGTTGAGTTTGCTGATTGCTCAGTTTCAGCGTGGTCTGAGTAATGAAGAGCTGACTAGTGAGCCTAGTTTGCTGTAATTCCCTGAGTACTCTTGAAGCATAACAAACCCAGAAAGACTGTAATGAAAAATAATAGAAAGGTAGCTGGGGGCTTAACTTATGATCTCTTCTCATTACAGTAAGCGACATTTTCATTGCAGTGTTACCATAAAGATTATTGGCTGCCACATAACATAGGTCTCTCCTGAAAAGATTCTGGAACAGCTTTGTTGGCACAGTAAAACCCATGGAAAAACACCAAAGATTTGCTTAAAATCCAGTAATTGTTTGCCAAGTATTAATGGTGTGATGCTTTGTTCAAAACTGGCTGGAAAATGGGGTGAACAGTCTGTATCGTTTTGTTACATGGTACCTGTGTGACCATCTTTGGTCTTCCACAGTAGATGTATATAACTGGAAAAACATTTTACTGGTATTTTTTTGCTTCTATAATGAAGTACTCAATCTCTGGCTTTCAAAATTCCAGTATTTTAACATGAATGGTGGCAATGATTTTGGAATTGGCTTTGAGTCTCCTTGCTCTTTTGCATGTATGTGGACCTGTCTGAGCCCAGCTCATCAGAGTGTCTGGAAGATTGACATCATTGGCATGCTTGTTGCCAGTGTTGCCCGGAGGGTAGTTGAAAGGGCTGTTTTGGGGAACTGGAGAGAGATTTCGCGAGGAAGATGGCAAAATTCAATATTTGCATTGACCTGTTACATGTGTTCAAAAATTCAATCCAGGAAGGTTCCCTTGGAACGGCCTTTCTAGCAAGTATATCTAACATGAGTGAAACAAAGCCAACTCGGGTGACTGGGTGAAATTGGATTGTCTGTGATGTGTAGCACCTCGGATGTGATCCTTTGCATCAAAAAGGGGAAGTGAGTTGCCTCATTTCTTCACCTTTTTCCTGGTTGTGCTTCTGAGCAGCTAATTCCAGTGGGCTGGAGGAGCCAGGAGATTCCACCATCAATGGCAGTGAACAGTTGCTCCATATACCTGTTCTCTTGTCCTGCCAGTAGCAAGGCTAACCACAAACTCAGAACATGTATATGCACATGGCCAGCTATGAACAGGACAGATGGCCACATAAACACAGAGAGGACAAACACTAGCCAGACTGCATTTCTAGGGGTCAATGCTCAGGAAAAACCTTACGTCAGGTTTCCCTCTAGTACTTGGCTCCCAAATCTTGGTATTTCAAGTATCAGGCCCCCAGACCCAGTCTTACCAGCCTACAGCCCCTCAGCTTCCCCTGGGGCCCCCCTTGGCTTCTCCGGTATCGAGGACTCAGTCCATCCTAGTGACCAGCTAGGCTGGCTTCAGCTTTGCTGATGGGTCATGCATGCCTGCTGTTAGAACAGAGAGCACACACATAGAAAACCATTAGAAACGGGGTTTAGGTAGGACAAAGTGGAGGTAATTTGGCGCAGACCTTAGCCAAAGGAGTGTGCTGACCAGCTTCTGCTTGCACACTATTTGGCCTCATTTATTCCCCGCCTAATCCTCTCTCCATTTTCATGCACTTGTTCTCTGCCATCTACCTTGAGCCCTCCCTCCCACTCTCTTGGTCTTCCCCTGAGCATCTCATAAATCCTTTATAATCCTTAAATACTCAATCCCAAGACTCCCCCTAAGCATCCCACAGTAAGTCCTATTCCCCCTTTACACAGTGGTCCCCAGAGCTTGCACAGCCTTCCGGAGTTTTTTGTGTTGGGTCACGCAGGTGGGTTGTGTGGTGGGACCAGGGCTTGGTCCTTCACCTTTGAGGGTCTCAGGAGTGGTGATTCAAGGGGGGTTAGGTTGGTTGAGTTCCACACCATGTCTGTCATCACTGTTTGGTCTTTGTGTCTATTTTGAGGAGCCATTAGGCAGCCGGCCCTGCAGCCAGTGGGGATGACGAAGGTAGACACCCTGGGAGAGGCATGTGAGCTGGCTCAGCAGAGCAGGGCAGCTATATAAACCCTGCGTATGGAGAATTGCGGTCCCCTGAATGCTCTCCCTGCTACTGCCAGCAAAATCGGTCATCCTCAGTGTGCTGCAGAGCAGGCTCAGATTAACTCAGACACTTCAGTTTTCCTTAAAAAAAAAAAAAAAGAGAGAGAGAGAGAGAGAGAAAAAAAGAGAGTCTGCGTATCAGTATTTCCCCAGAGTCACTTCTATACATTTTATTGGTACGCTTTGTCTAGTTACTGGAAAAGAAATACATTCCTGCCAGACTTGGAATAACTTAAAGAAAGTTCCTTGGCTTGCACTTAGCTACTTTTACCCTCTGTTTTCCTTTTTTTTTAATGTTAATTAGGTGCACAGCAAAATGCATGTAGTAAATCAATAATAAAGATTATGTAAGGGGATTTATCTGAGCAGCAAGCCCCTTAGCGTGGCATTCAAAAAGGAAAATGAGCATTGGTTTACTTAATCCCAAAGGACTGCATGTGGACAACAACATTAAAATAACATAAGAATGAAGAAGGCTGTGTTCGGCTGGCTCCAGGAAGGTGTCTGTGCTGCATGGCAGTATGTTTTCTGCCCCGTGTTTGCTGCCTGTCCGGGTTTAGTTTGAGAGCAGGTGGGTGGCCCTGAACATGATCCCAACAACATGGTTTGGTGAAATGGAGCAAACGGTGGAATTATAAATGCATAAAGGCAAGGGTTGTGATGATACAGATGACTTCAGTAAACAGAACACACTTCTTTCTCACTTGAATAGTCTTTTTCCTTCTTGCTGGTGTGTTTTTCTCTGCAACCACCTGTGCTGGCTTCTGCCAGAGAAGCTGAGCATGCTCATGCAGATTCTGCGGCTTTTAATTCCTTTTGATTCATTAGGTGGAGCATGTTCTAGTGGATACCTCAGCCCTCAGGGTTTGCAGCTGATGCCCGTATCTGGCACTAAATTCTTTTTCCTAGTCATACGTAAGTGGGAAAGCACCGTTTGATCTGTGAAAAGAAAACAAGGGGAAAAATATTCCACTGCAATCTGTAGTGTGGACTTCAGGTTCTGACCTATGACATTTCTTCACACCTGGGGTGGATCTAGGGCCTGGTCTGCTCATGTAGGCTGAACCACTCATGGATCCATTAGAAATGGAGCGCAAGAAGCGCAACTCTCACGGATGCGCTTGAAGATGTGATTCCCAGTGAGAATTTCTTCGTAATTGAGATAGTCTGATAGGACTCTATCCAGATGCGGAAAGGAATCGTTCTCTCCCTGGTCCTCTCAGGCTGCTGACTGATTATACTGGACTAGCTGGGGGTTGTTTTATCAGCATACTAGATTGACTAAATGAAATCTTAATTTGTGTTTGTCTCTGTTTTATGCTGCTTATTTCAGCATAAGCACGTCCTCTCCTTTCCATCTTCGTGACAGTTCCATGGAGATCCCCCTTGTGTGTCTCTCTGGTTTTGTATCACGGCTGAGATTTTCAGTGCTGAGCTCACTGCGTGTTAGATACCTCTGATTTTCAGAAAGCAGATGCTGGTGTTCCATTTGCTTTCAAAACCCTCTCTGCCCAAAAGCCACAATTCTTACAAGGTCTTTCAAGTTGGGTATGCAAAGTCATTAGCCAGTTGTGCAAATCTTGACCTGTATGCTTTCCTTTAAAAAAGACTAAAAGACTTCTTTTTTTTTGCTAGGTTTCTATGAGCTTCCAGCTGTGCTCCCCTAACAAGCCTCTCATTTAAAGTACTTGCTTCAAAAGGCTGCTAGCCTCAGAGCATATAAGGAGAAGGCTTTCTTTTATTACTGTATATTAATTAAAAAAATGCCTAACACCTACTTGGAATTCCTTTCTGGAAAAAAAAAATAATTTGTTCTCCTTAACATGCAAGATGGTGAGTTCAAAGAAAGAGGGATTAAATTAACCAGTTCAAGAGCGGTCTGGCAGAATTAAAATTATCCAGGAATTGCGAGCCCGGTAGGAGAGCAGGTGGTTGTAAATCACAGTTACCTTGGCTCAAATCTGCCCACATAGACACATCTCCCCCGAGGTGTCTCTATATGTCTGACTGGACCGTATTCCCTTTACAGCTGCTGTTTGGGCTGCTGAGTCGTCGTGGCAGGACTGATGACGCTATTGTGAGGAGCACTACAGGGATCTCCTGAGCTCAGGCCACAAGTCCATCTGGTCAGGGTCCATCTCTGACAGCAACCTGTAGGGAAAGATGGTAGGAAACATGGCACGTAGAGGTTGAGTCTTTCTCTTCTTCAGGTATATGGCACAGCAAATGTAAAGGGGAGAGACCGGGCTTGAGAGATCTGGCAGAAGGGAGCCCTGTGGGGAACTGAATGATGAAGTGGCCAGTAGGAGACACATGGGATGGGTGAGCTTCTTTTGGAGGATGCATGTTCTACACAGTCACTGAGGCAGCGAGCTCCAGGACAGTTTTGGCAGAATACTTTTTTTTGCTTGTTGAGATTTGGGGTGTTTTTAGGCAGGAATTTGCAGTAAGTAAGCGTTGGACTGTATGACTCAGCAGAGTCTATAACGTAAGGTAGCTAACAGCTTGTGAGAGCGTGCAAAGTGGGAACAGAGACGGAGTGGTTGCTTTGGGTCGACTTCATCTAGCATTTTAAAATAACTAAACATGAGTGTCTCTGTGTCAGCTAGCTGCCCACTGTCCGCTGTAGTTGGTGGAAATCTATAATAGAGTATAGCAACTAAGCATCTCACAGCAGTCGCTTGTATTTGGTCATCCAAAAAGCTCTCTACTCCACTGCCTTCATTAGCTAGATCTCCACTGACTGCAACAGGTCCGGAAGAGGGCCACGAAGATGATCAGAGGGCTGGAGCACCTCTCCTACGAGGACAGGCTGAGAGAGTTGGGGTTGTTCAGCCTGCAGAAGAGAAGGCTCCAGGGAAACCTTATTGCAGCCTTCCCGTACTTAAAGGAGGCCTACAGGAGAGCTGGGAAAGGACTTTTTACTAGGGCATGTAGTGGTAGGATGGGGGGGAATGGCTTCAAGCTGGAAGAAGGTAGATTTAGATTAGATATTAGGAAGAAACTTTTCACTTTGAGGGTGGTGAGGTGCTGGAACAGGTTGCCCAGAGAAGTTGTGGAAGCTCCATCCCTGGAGTTGTTTAAGGCCAGGCTGGACGGGGCTTTGAACAACCTGGTGTAGTGGGAGGTGCCCCTGCCTATGGCAGGGGGGTTGGAACTCAATGATCTTCAAGGTTCCTTCCAACCTAAACCATTCTATGATTCTATGAAAGCACTTGAGGGGATTAAGAGATTTCTGGTGAAAAGTCTCTTTGCAAAGTGAAGTGCAGGACTTGGGGGGATTAGCAATGGTGGTGCCAGGGCAAACTGCATGAACTTTAGGTTAGAAAGATTATTGGGGCAGGTGGAGGGAAGGGGTTTGTACACTTCAGAGCATCTTGGGGCTGGGCTCTGGGGTGTGGAGATTTGGGGCAGTCTGAAGTATTAGGCATACCATAGTGTGAATGAGCAATAGAGGAGGACTAACTGTTACAGACCTAAAAATACTGGAGCAGCTTTACAACACATTAAGAGCTGTGGGTAGCAGGCATGCAGCACCGCTGGCACCTGCCCCCTTCAGCCAGCCAGCGCTGCCTCCCTTTCGGAGCGTGAGGAGCGAGCTGGTACGCAGACAGATGACGGGCCAAAGCTGAGTTTTTTAAAGAAACTTGCAGAGACCTTCAGATGATGAACATCTCTGACATTGCTGCCATCTGCTCTCAGAGCACTCGCAAACAAGGGGCAAAAAATTAGCGGAATAAGATGAGTCACTCTTGACTGTTCTTCCTTATTAAGAATCCTAAAACTGCAGCTTGTATCCGAGTGTGCAAAGAAACCAGATATTTGTTTCACTTACCCATGCAATGTTCTTCTTAATTTAAATTGTTTGACTTATGTCACAGAGAATAAAAATAAATTATGGGTAAGGTACCAAAATAATATAATACTTGCAAGATTTTAACTCCCACTGTTTTCTCTCATTGGTATATTACTGGCAAATTATACCCCATTATCTGACCCCTTCCTGGGAGATGATGTGGTTTGAGGAGGTGACGTGTTGGCAGCTCCCACGGGAGCAAAGGCGTCTCAGTTGCTCAGAGGCAATACCAGAGCAGCAACAAGCTATGCAGAAAACTGCCAGAGCAAAAGCATCTCACAGTAAGTGCTTGAGAATTAGAACTAATATAGGCTAGCCAGCATGTATTCATAGAATCGTAGAATGGTTAGAGTTGGAAGGGACCTTAAAAGTCATCAAGTTCCAACCCCCTTGCCATGGGCAGGGACACCCCCCACTAGACCAGGTTGCTCAAAGCCCCATCCAGCCTGGCCTTAAACACCTCCAGGGATGGAGCTTCCACAACTTCTCTGGGCAACCTGTTCCAGCACCTCACCACCCTCACAGTAAAGAATTTGTTCCTAATATGTAATCTAAATCTATCCTCTTTCAGTTTAAAATCGTTAAAATCGTTGTCCTGTCACTGCACTCCCTGATAGAGTCCCTCCCCAGCTCTCCTGTAGGCCCCCTTTAAGTACTGGAAGGCCGCAATAAGGTCTCACCGGAGCCTTCTCCTCTGCAGGCTGAACAACCCCGACTCTCAGCCTGTCTTCCTAGGAGAGGTGTTCCAGCCCTCTGATCATCTTCGTGGCTCTTCTCTGGACCTGCTCCACCAGGCCCATGCTTCTCTTTGGGAATTCTTTCAGCTTTGGGTCTCCAGTGATATCACCTCATATTCAGCCTTTCCCCTCTCCTTCTTCAGCAGCTGGGGCTTGGGACCGTCCTGTTGAGGTCACTGTAAATACCCACATTTGAAGCTGCATCTGAGCATTAAATACCCATCTGAACCTGAGCCCAAAGCGAACAGCGTTGGAATGGTTCACTTCTGTTTCTCAGGTTACGGTACATACCTGGAGGTAGCATCTCTCCAGGATCGTATTTAACTGTGCACAGCCCTTTCATACTGCATACTGAACCTGTAGGTCTATTACAGACATAAAGTGAGAGCAATGTATTTCGTATGGCTCATTCTTGAAATCCTCTTTCAAAATGCTTAAGTCAAGAAAATCAATGTGTACGTTAAACACTTTACACTAGTTCACTAGCTTGCACAAGTTCACTCTTTTAATCTCTGGGAGCATGTAGCATTCAGTTAGTGTTGTACAAGAGAGAAAAATTGGACGCGATTGTGCTGAAGGTGGTTTTTGAAAGTGGCTTTTTTGTACTTTATGAATTTTAACTATGGTTCTTTTTTAAATTCAGATATTTTGGTAACAAGACTGTGTGCTTTCAAGTTACAAAGCTCCATGCCTGATCTTATGCTGTAAATTGCAACATTTAGCAATTTGTAGTTTAATTTAGAAGGATCACCTACTTTCCCAAATGCTTAAATAATGTGGCAGGCTGTGGTTATTGATTCTCTCTGAATTTATTACAAGAAAGCTGTATTCACTCTTTCCTCTTGGGAATGCTGCTCCTGAACTGCATGCTTGCTAGTGACAGCTTAGACCCCTGATACATAACCAAAGACCTTGCCTAATATCCTTGCAACTGCTTAGGGAATTTTTATTAAGTAAAAGCATCATTAAAGTAGACAGAATGATGAAGTTTAATGAGCATCTTTCTCACTTGATACTGTTAGTTTTGCTGCAGCAGCCATAGTGCTCTCATTTGTTACTTCCAGTGGGGCAGATAGGAAATGCAGGGAGATTTTGTTTGTGTTTATATTTGCATACAAAGAAACATTTATGTTCGTGAGAGATATTTGCTTTGAAAAACATATACAAGGAAAGAAAGCAACTGGAAATCTGTGCCTGAGGGCTTTGTACATTTTCAGTCTTGCATTTAATCTCCCCTTTCACTTCAACATAATGAGAAGGCTGCATGCAATACTGTAGCTGCTAAGTCTACAAAGGTTCAGCAGTTTGTGAACTATGGTTGTAATAACTAGCTTCTGACTGTTGCTGTAAACCGCAAACATCTCGAATATTTATTTGCACTTAAGATTTTGTTCTGCAGCTGAGGTTTTGGTCTGTGAGCTGCGTGTAGTGTTCTGAGCTAAACCAGCCCCTTGAACAGGTGACGTTCGGAAATATCAAGTGTGAAGGTGCTGCTATGGATGTATTATCAGCGCTTATCTCACAAATCTGCCTTGAAACAGCAGCCACAATCTGCCTCAATATTCCTTTGTCTGTTTATGGAGACCATCCGCCTTGGCTAAGGGTCCAGTCATACAAACCGGTATGTCAAGGTGCCATCTCCTAGTACATTACCATCCGTCAGCTGAGCTGCGTAACTGGCTGTGTGCATGTCTTAAGCTGACCTCCGCTGCCGAGGACAGCGTGCGCGTGTCTCTGCCTAACACGTTTGACTTCGCAGTGGTGCCAGAGCAAGAGCATGTACAGAGTTACTACAGTTTGGCTGACAGACGGTGACGCGCAAGCTATGGTTTCTGTGGCTGTATCCTTCCAATACGTATCAAAAGCATTAAGGACTGCATATGTGAACTCCACATCTATTACAGCCAGAGGGTTATAGGTTGTTGTGTAATTCAGATAGTTGCTTCTCTGCGTGAATCAGCTCTATTAGTTTTTTCTTTTGTTTTTTTTCCTGGGGTTTTTTTTTTTCCTTAGGAGCTATAAAACTGGTGTCTGTTGTTGTACCAGAAGTTCATTGAAAATTGTGAATTCTCTTTTCCCTAGTGTAACAGAAGGCAAATTCTGTCCCAGAGGCATTATCACAGTCATTATTGTATTTAAATGTTGTTGTGACACCATATGTCTCCTCGTATTTGATGTGTGCAAACACAAGAGAGAGTCCCTGTCTGCGAAGGCTTATATAATCTAAATACGTCTGATCCTTGCTCTTTGCGTAGCAGACTACTGTGATAGATTGTAAAGCACTTATCTTCAGTTGAGATAGAAATGTGCAGCTGAAACTTCCTTGAAATTTTGCCAGAGAAACCTAAGTAGATATATATGATTTGTTTATTTCAAACTCAGTAATTACTCTCCTGGATGAAGTTTCGGTGCACATGCTGATAGAAGGGGTTGGACTTGAGAACAAGTAAAAAGAATGTAAAAGTGCTGCAGATGTCTGCAACTTGTGCACATCTACTACTAACGTAGTATTTGCATGGGGCGGAGGGAAGTGCTGGAGCACCAGTAGCACTGAATATCGTAAGGAGCAAATATCAAAGAAAAACTGCTACCAAAACCAGTTACAGGCCAATTGGGATTTTTACTGCTTAACGCATGCAGTGGCTTCTGGACCTCATTTCACATTCAAAAGGCGTTGCCCAAGTAGACTTCACCAGAACGCTCAAGTTCATTCAAAATTGTCAATATTCAGCTTCTGCACTTCAAAAGCATCTGTGTAGGCAGCAGAATTCCCACCACACCCTTTTACTTCAGAAAAAGTTCACTAATCTAAGCTGTACCAGTCCACAAACTTGAACTGAGAAAACAGGGAGTGAGAGGCACAAGGAATGCCAAGTGTCGTCTGAGAGGAAAATTCATATAAAGTTTCCAAAGCAAAAAAGTGGGGCCTAAACCAACCTGAGCAAAAAAAGGGTATGTAATGCCTGAAAGCCACTAAAGCTGTTATAGTCCTCTCTGGGTTGGCACTAACAGGGCAAAGGAGCTGTGGGACAGCAGGAGGTGGAAGGGGCAGGAGGTGGAAGGGACAGGACAGCGACAGGGAACTTAATTTCCCATCCATGAAGGTTTTTTGTGCTCAGATACAGCAGATCAGTGGATTCTGTTAATTCAGTGCTGAAAGTCCCAAATGGGGACTTCCTTATTATATGAAAAAACCTCACATTCTACTCCAATGTAGCATTATTTCCCTATAGCCAAAAAACGACTTGAATGTTAATTTGGTATTTAACTATTGGTGTTCACAGATTTGAGCATGTGTTTCCACTTCTCTGTTGCTAACTTCTCAGAGTTACAAAATTACTGCTGACAGTGGTTTAAATGCTACGCTGCACATCGTGGAGAACAAGATGCTGCTTGTCACCTGACTTCTTCTACCCTGGATTAGTTTCTGATGGGACAACCTCCTTGAATGACACTTCTGTGTTCTTCCACAATGATAGTATTTCATGATACCAAAACATCTCCTTCGGTATCGTCCCTCTTTCAATTCCCTTAGTGCCTTCCAAAACAGGACGGTTATTTAGGATGGGTATTTGATTAGTACGCATACTATGTACTTGGGTAAAATATACTCTTGTGCTGTTGGGGCTGTATCTCTTATGAAAAGAAAAATATGTGTTTCATAGCTAACAGTCAGCATGCAGTTATCACGGAGGGTCAGGGCTCTCTGCGTGCATCAGGAAACCACATCTGATCCCTTGTTAACAGTAGGTGACGGCACACATAAAATTTCAGTAAGGTGAAGTAATGTCATAGTTTACACTTGTACTTTCCTTGAGCAAGGCTGTTTTGGGGTATAGTGCACCTTGACAGCAGCCTGCTTAGCAGCGTGATGTAAAACTGCAGCTGCTGAGGAGGTGAAAGCGAGCGCTGCCCCTCCAGCCCACCCCATGAGAAGTTCTAATCCCATTCTGCAGTCCAGGAACCCCAGGGTTGATGTATCCTCCAGATGCAGCAAAATAAAGCTCAGAGCGGATGGGAGCTTTCAACCTCCCGACTTCCTTACGTCTTTGCTGAAATCTCTCTGTATCTGACGTAAGTAGCCCCTCTACAGCCATGCCTCATAGCATGGTAATTCAAGAGTATTTCTGTCTGTTTGGATCGTCGTTCAATGTCTCTTGCGTAGAGTTACCTGCATGTCCACCAGGCCCTGCAGAAGAAGGAGGGGGCAGTCCTTTGCTGAAATTAGTTTCAGCCTGCAAAGTAAAAGGGGTCACTGTAAGTAAAGAGTTACTTCATCTCCGAGATACCCGCTCAGGCTGATATCCATTGCAGAACTGTATATCAGGTCATGCTTTCTGGATAAGCAGCAACATATCGTGAGTAACTAAGCCTGTCCCAACATGACCAAGTAGCGAAAGGATCTGTGCGGGGTCCTTGTTTGCAGCAAGGGCTGGACAGACATGCAAGCTCCGTATGTGGATTGCCGCAGGGGCGAGCGCATGCGAGGGGGTGTGTGATGGATCAGTGCGGCTCGCCTGTGACAGCTGGAACCGAACCTTCTGCTTGCCACAGGCACGTGAAAATGCAGGGCCCGGGTTCTGTGGCGACAGGGCTGACAGCCACCCATCCAGATTTTGACACATCAAAAGGCAATTCTAGGAAGACTTGACCGCAAGTCCCTAGATCTGTCCTGTTCCGTGACAAAGTCCACCCAAACGTGGAGGTGCAGTGACCCAAGCAGGTGCCGCAACACAAGGAAGGCTCTTGTGGGAACCGGTGCTGTCATCTTCTTCAGTAGCGGAATTCCTATCAGGTGGTAGAAATTGGTGTCCAACTTGACTGGCAGCAGCCCAGTGCAGAATTGGGGCAGACACTGACCAGCATCGGGCTGAAGTATTAGCAGGGAGACGCCTTTCAGAGGGACACCAGTATTTCTGACATCATTGCCAGTGTTTATGCAGCTGAATGAGCAGAAACAAAGCTCGTCTCTGTTCCCTTGTAGATACAGACACCCCCGCAAAGTACGTCTTCAAAAAGCACTTTATGTCAATAAGGGAAGTTAAGTTTGAGCTGTGTTTATTTTGGGTAGGTTTTTAATTTAGTTTAATCAGGATTACTCATAAATTATCTATTAATTACTATGTGATATTTAGCAAGATCCTCTCAGCCATGTAGTCTATTTAGCTTCGCTGTGAATGCTAGCCATCTTAATTGTAGGATACTTTGTCAACATTTAATCAGTGGTACTTACTAATGTGGCATTGATGTGTTGGTAGCTGTCCCAGTACTATCAATCATGTGCAAGCGGCAAAGGCGGCTGTGACACCATTGCTCTCTGTCACATTATCAAGCTCTTGGGTTTTCTGGTTAGGGACGATGCTCACTTTGCTCTAAGTGGGCACTCTATCTCTCCAGTTCAACCCAATTTTTGTCATTGTCAACTTGAATACACATCCTTGCAGCCTTCCGAGCCTTAATCCCATAACTGCAGAATAAAGGTTGCGAGTTTCTGAAGGCTAAACTGATTGGTCCTTCACTGCTCCAAAGGTCTGCTCTTCCCGATGTTACTCTCCTGATAAGTCACGAAAAACCTAGTATTATGGACTGCAGCATGAAATCTAATAGAAAATTCAGTGTACTGAGACAAATATAATGACCTTCCTTTTTTTATGTCTAGTAACTAGATGCATTGTTTAACATGCTGCAGAGTAAAAGCCTGTGTTTAATGGTTGTATCACAAATATTGTCTCATTTCTTTACAGTCTTTATGGCAGACACATGCAGGCAAACCCTGAACCTCCGAAGAAGAACAATGACAAGTCAAAGAAGATCAGCCGTAAGCCTCTGGCAGCCAAGAACAAATAAGTCCCTGGCTTCTGCCTCTGTTTTTATATCTTTTACATTGCTTTTGCATGTGCCTATAATGTTCCTACGCATCTCCTGTTACTCATAAGAAAGCAGACACTAGAGGTAAAAGCAATTTACTATGTATACTGCTTTAGAAGATACTGCTTAAGGAATACAAAATTGCGTATTCTACTAATTATGGTCACATTTATGTAGCCATTAAATATATCACTGTTAAACACCTTTTAGCTTTTCTATTTATACGGATATTAACGTCCTCTTTTCACATGTATCACGTCCTGTTAATACCAGGGGTTTTGCACCTATACTATATGATATTAAATTTCATATAATATTCAAAGTTATTTTAATAAAGGTCTTTATTTGTATTTTGTTTCAATTTTTTCATTAGAAGAATTCTGAATATCAAATTCCTTGAGTGTGTGTCCAGTTTCCTGCAATATGTTAATTTCTCGTGTTGGAATGCAATAGCATTTTATCTGATACAAGTTAGTTAAAATGTAAAGCATTCTGTTCAGGGTTTGAAAAATTTTAATCAGTTTCTATTTCTTTTTTGCATTGCTATGTCCTGCTTTTTTGCCTTGAAGGTTATTTGGAAATCAAGGAGTAGGGGAAGGGAGAGAGGAAGGAAAAAAAAAAAGTCTTTGTAAAGAGCTGCCAATTGCCAGCCTCAATTTGGGGAAAGAGAACTTTCTCATTTGAAGAAAATGGTGTTTCTGCCAATTTTTTAAGTGATTTTTTTTTTTTTTAGGCAGAAAACCCAAATAATGTATTTAATCTCTGCCGTGAAAGTGCTTCTATTGAAGAGCTGTTCCAAATGGCTTTTGAAAATGCCACAAGTTCTATATTTGTCTGTACAAAGCCGGCACCACAACCAAGCTCAGAAGCCGCAGTTGTGAAGTGATTAAACAACAAATTGTTTAACAACTGAAATAGCTTCAGGTCTTACCAGTGGGGAAGAAAAACCTAAAATCTACAGGCAGTGATTTCCAACCAATTTTAGTCTTAGCAGAGCAAAAGCTAACCAGGAAACTTGAGGAGCAAGAACAGATATTGTACCATACCTAGATCGCTCATGTCAGGACCTTCCTGCCCCTGATTTCTACTTTCATGAATTTCCTACCTGAGCTACCCATTGCTGAGCTTTGGCTGCCGTCTGGGCAGCAAGCCAGGAAACATGCCCAGACTGCCAAAACTGGCCCCTTGTGTTCAATAAGAGAAGAAAAGGTTTTAAATATCTCATGCTAGAAAAGATATGTTCTGTGAAAGCCATTTTGTATCTGAAGACTCTGTTATCGCATTTAGGATTACCCCAGCCTTTAAGTAATACACGGTTGCCTTAGTCTGGGAATAAATGTATTGACATATATTTTGCAACAGATTTTTTTGAATTGGCAAGCAGGGCTAGGAAGTTGGCATCAAGCTTTAGACACATTTTAAGTGGTCTTTGGTACTTCAGAAGAATGAGGCAGTCTTGTTAGGCAGATGGAAAACAGTAAAAATGGTAGACTTGTCAGGAACAGTCAATTCTATCTGTTGCAAGCTCTGCAGAGGATTTTCCAGACCTCTTCAGTGATCTGTCTAGGGGAACAGGTCCAACGGAAACAGGCCCATGGAGGTGCACGTTAAGAATTCACAGCAGAAACTGGCCCCCGGCTGGAATGCACACAATTAAATCTAGTTAAATCATTAACACATGAGGGCACCTAATGACAATAATAATCACACTACAAAAAGCCCTGAAGAAATGTCACTGAAATAGCAGAAGATCCCCAAAGTACTATTACAAATCCCTTGCAGAACAAACTAAATAGCAAGGGCACGTTTATCGGGAAGGGGTGAAGAGGCTGTAGATCCTTCCCCCAGCATCCTTCTTGGCACCTAGTGGTTCCCCAGCCCGCGGGGGTGGCAATAGCCACAGGGCTGAGTCGCCGCTCTCCTGACAGATGTCTGCAGCCATGGCTAGACCCCTAACTTTCAGGCTTGAAGACGTTTTATGTGCGCTCGCTTCCAGCTAAACCGGACTCGCTGCTCTTCTGAAATCTCCCTGGGCATACCTGGACACGGCGTTCCGTGAGCAGGGTGGCAATATGGCTCTCCTTTCATCCGAACAGAAATCCGGCCCGAGCTAGACACGGCGGGGTGCTGTCTGAGACTGCGTCCGTCACCTGCTCTGTGTCTTGGGGTTTAGAAAGAGAGAAGTTGCTACGGGGCTACACAGGTTTCAAAGCACGGAGTAGAGTCTCTAATGTAAAAATAAAAGCTTGTTGGGGAAGGCCTGATAATGTTATTGGTGGGAAGCTACAGCGCTGCTTTAAAATAAGCTGCTGATTTTCAAGCATTACTCAGACTTTGATTAACTGCTGTTGCAAATTTTGAAAGTGTTGAAAGACTCGTGCAAGCTCTCCTCTGCAGGATTTCGAAGTATTGATTGGAGCGTTCCTGGGTGTTCATAGCAAAAAAATCCACCCAACCTTCCCACTTCTTCCCCCGTGAAGGAGGAAGAAACAGTTTTGACAAGCAAAAGCAAGAATGAGGGGTCTAGGGAAGAATAAGTGAAAGGCGTAAAAGATGAGAAGGATAAAAGAAATCCTAAAGGGAGAAGTAGTATACTGAAGATGATGGCAGATGAGGAAAAAAGAAATTTCTTGAAAAGAAAGATGAAAGAATAAGATAGTGATCTGAGAAGACGACAAAAAACTGAAATGAATAAAGCTTTACAAACAGAAAACAAAATGGGGGGAAACAGAGTGCTTTTCAGAGGCTCGGGGCAGAATAAAAGACGTGGGGAAGAAAAGCAAACCATCTGGGATGAAACATGCTAATGTTTTAGCATATTTTAAAAGGTACCAGCTTCTTAGAGCAAACTACACAACAGTTTTAAAGCTAGTTTGATGATGTTATGTATCTGTTCTCTAGACTCATTGCTTTTTTAATATTTAAAAACAACTTGTTTCATTTTACTGGGTCACATTTCTTTCCCCACTGTACTTCAAGGAAAAGAACTGCCGTGTCCTACTGCAGTGAAGCAATTAATGAGCATCGCAGCTCATGATGGTCCCTCTGCTGGTCCCCATGGTCATTTCTCCAGAGGATCCATCAAGCTGAGGCCCCTTCTAGTGAGCCCTTGGGTGCTACCCCGAGGTGAGCAATTGTGTTGTGCCAGCTGGAGCACAGGGCTCTGTAAAGGCAGCTCTTTGCTCCTCTGGTCAATATTGTTTCAAGGGCCTGGTTGACAATGAGATCCCTGATCTCAGAGTGCCTTGAAAAGGACTTCTTTTGCCATCCATTCATTCAGGTTGCCTCTTTGGGCCAACCTCTCATACAGCCAACAACAAGCCACTTCAAGGGGAGAAAGTGATTCCTGTGAGAAGGAAATTTGCTTGTCACAGCTTTCCAGTACCTGGGAGCTCTTTGAAACCAACAATGCAGGTAATTCTCTGTTTCGATTTTTCATACGTGAACTGGAAAGAATTTTTTGCATACAGTGCACCCTGACAAAGAAAACCTTAAAAAATTACCATAAGACCAATATGCTGTGCCTGTGCAAACTGGCCTGGGGAATGAATGCTCCTTGCTAAAGATAGGGGAAAATGAAGCCAGAAGTCCTGTGTGTGCAGGCTCCATCCACAGTGAACTTGTACTTACAGTGTCTGTTAACCCTGTATTGCCTGCTGCACTCCTCCTGATGGACAGGTAAGAGTGTGAAAAAAAAACCAAACCCACACAACAAAAAAAATCTCAGCTTGGAGAACTCGGGCACCACTGTTATTCTCTTTCTTATTTGATACGGAGGTGGGCAACATTTTGTGACCCTGAAGTTTCACTTTTTTATGATTCTTAGTCTGGAAATATGTTTCCCGTGGAGTCACTGGTATACAAGCATCTTTCTTTTGGTTTTAGCCAGGTCTTTCCTATTAGGGAAATGACACTGTAGCATCTGTTCATCAATTAGCTGCCAGCCTTGCAGCTGGCAAATCACACCAGCACCATGGGCATTTTTCCTGAAATGGCAGCTTGTTCAGAGGTACGATCCAAGCCAGAGCGGCCCTCACCTCTCCTCCCTCCAACACCCTGTATCCTCCCCATCCTCCTCCTCCGAGCTCTCCCCACCACGCTGCAATGCCCGGGGCTGGGGGCTGGGCTCCCCGAGGAGCCAGGGAGAGGGAGAAACCTTCCTGCTCTTCCAGACCCTCTGCTCCTCCCCAAGGAGCCGGGTGAGGTCAGGAGGCATTTCTAGCCCTGGTGATGCTCGGGTGCTCTGTGCTGGCTCAGGGCTCGGTGCTGGTATGAAAGCTGGGAGGGTGCGTCTGTGCCATCCCCGCTCGTGCTGAGCAGCAGGAGCTCCAGAGACGGGTAATATTTCCAGTTTGGAGCGGGTGGTAACTGTTAATATCCTCATGACAACCAGGAGGAGTGAGATTGTCATCAGTTATATTAGTTGTTAATTTTGTAAATATTAACAATTTCGAGGATTATGGCACAGGATGTGAGCTGTCAACTTGCTTTATTTTCCTCCTACTCCTTCTTGCAATGACACATCTTTTATACTCCCGGATTCGTGCCATGTGTTTGTTGCCTCGCGCTGACACCGGGGCTGGCAGATGTTCTGGGATGAAACGACGATAACCTCCCAAAAGTTAGATTTTCTTCCCCTCCTGGGCTCTCTGTTTCCTCTGATCTAAGGAGAAGTAATTTCCCTGTAAAGCACAGTGATTGCTAAATACCTGTGGTTGTTTTCCGTCCAGTGTTGCCGCTGAAGCCGCTGCCATTGGCACAGCCAAGCTCCCACCTTGCCTTCCAGCTCACCTGTGAGTGCTGCCACCCGTCCGCCTTGGAGCAAGAGCTGAATTACAGCTCCCCAGGAACCCTTTCCCTATTGCAAAAAAAGCCCTTACAATTTACGTTTTTACAATATATCTCGAGAGCAAAATTTTTACCATATTTTTAGATCAAGGAGCCCGGTAATTGTGCGAGTGCCAGTGGCGGTAATCACCCCTGCAGCTTGATTGACATGTTCAGAGGCAGCTTTAGAGATGAGGTGTGATCAGGGGCAAAGCACTGAGGAAGGCACTTTGCCGGGGTGCTCGCTCCTCACCTCTGCTCCCTCGCTGCTGGTGAGAGCCTCTCTGCCCGCTCTGTGCCACAGGCAGCCCCAAGTGCCCAGCTTTTGCCCCGCCGGGGGGTGATAAGCACCAGGCTGAGCATAGCTTCATGATTTTCATAGAATCATAGAACGGTTTAGGTTGGAAGGGACCTTGAAGTTCAAGTTCCAACCCCCCTGCCATGGGCAGGGACACCTCCCACTACACCAGGTTGCTCAAAGCCCCATCCAACCTGGCCTTGAACACCTCCAGGGATGCAGCTTCCACGGCTTCCCTGGGCAACCTGTTCCAGTGCCTTACCATTCTCAAAGTGAAAAATTTCTTCCTAATATTTAATCTAAATCTACCTTCTTCCACTTTGATGCCATTTTCCGTCATCCTAGCACTACGTGCCCTAGTAAAATTCCTTCCCCAGCTCTCCTGTAGACCCCCTTTAGGTACTGGAAGGCCACAATAAGGTCTCCCTGGAGCCTTCTCTTTTGCAGGCTGAACAACCCCAACTCTCTCAGCCTCTCCTCATAGGAGAGGTGCTCCAGCCCTCTGATCATCTTTGTGGCCCTCTTCTGGACCTGCTCCAACAGGTCCATGTCTTTCCTATGTTGGGGGCTCCAGAGCTGGACACAGTACTCCAGGTGGGGTCTCACCAGAGTGGAGTAGAGGGACAGAGTCACCTCCCTCAACTGCTGGCCACACTTCTGATGCAGCCCAGGATACGGTTGGCTTTCAGGGCTGCGCTGCCGGCTCATGTTGAGCTTCTCATCAATCAGCACCCCCAGGTCCTTCTCAGGACTGCTCTCAATCCATTCCCTGCCGAGCCTATATTTGTGCTTGGGATTGCCCCGACCCAGGTGTAGGACCTTGCACTTGGCCTTGTTGAAATTCATGAGGTTGGCTTGGGCCCACCTCTCCAGCCTGTCCAGATCTCTCTAGATGGCATCCCTCCCTTCCAGCGTGTCAACTGCGCCACACAGCTTGGTGTCATCAGCAAACTTGCTGAGGGTGCTCGATCGCACTGTCCATGTTACTAACAAACATGTTGAACAGCACCAATCCCAGTACCGACCCCTGGGGAACACCACTCTTAACTGGTCTCCACTTGGACATCAAGCCATTGACCACTACTCTTTGAGTATGTCATCCCGGTTATTCAGGATAATGTTTCAAATGGCCTGACACCAGGGCAGCAGCCGCCAGCATGGGGACGAGGGGGGAGCATGGCTGTGGCCAGCCAGGTGCTACCAAGAGGATGTGACTGGCGCTGAGCTATGCCCTCCAGGCTGGAGCGACTCCTGCCTCCTGATGGTGACACACGGGCACGGGGCAAGGTACCCCCATCATTTCAACAACGGTTTAAATGGGGTGCCCTCTGTAAGGGCTGGTGTCCTACGGACCCTCGGGGGAAGGTTCACCCTCTGCCTGAGCCTGGGCGATGTTGTGCTTCTCGTGGTCTTGTTAATCTTTGCTTTGCTGGCGTGGAAATGGCAGGCTAGTGGCAGTGGGGTTCCCAGCGGCACGGAGCTATTGCCAGGCAGAGCCTGAGGAGTGGGGATGTTTCCCACCCTGGCAATTGCCTCATCATCTTCACATCCCAACCCCGTGCCCGCAGTGGCCATCCTGAGCTCAGGCAGCAGCGTTCACCGGGACCAAAGCACCAGGGCAAAAGCCTCTCCCAGGAACCGTCCGTGGGGCCGGGTATAGCGGCACCTCACTGAGGAGCAGCCAGAGGGGACCAGAGCTGAAAGGCTCATCTGGGGCTCGGCCCCACAACCCGGGGCACCGCTGGAGGAAGGGCAGTGCTGCAAAGGCTGCGATGTGTGCTGGGATGTGGGGGGCTCAGGTCGTCAGTGGGAGAATGGATTTTAGCTTTATACTGTGTTGTTTTCCCTCCAGCCAGGTGGTTTATAGGGTGTAACATGGCAGCAGTGACATGGGGAGCTGGTGGTCTTGTCAACTGCCCCCTCAGAGGGGTTGGTTTTAGAAACCATACTGATGGTGGCCTGCTTTGAGCGCCCTCTGCCACCTTTTGCTTGTTCACATGTCGATGGAGATATTTTATTTTAGGTAGCTACTCACACATGCCTGGTAGACATGGTTTCCCAACATCACACAGGAATAAGTGTCTGTGTTGGAGCAGAAAAGAGCACTGATTCAGAGGAATGAGGTGCACCGGTACATATTGGGATATGATTTTAGCAGTTACCATCCAGACCATGAAAAGTGACTTTCCTGTCTTAATTTCTGGCCACCTTAAGCTACTCAACGATTTCTGCTCCGCCGGTGATATCCAGAGACGCATTAAACACCTTGTAGATCAGGAATTCGATACTAGTCTGTTCTGAGGGCAAACATAAACATCAAAACTTTGATTTAAATTCAGGTACTTTGCCGATAATGTGTAGGCTTGGAGCTGAATTGTCAGAAGCTCTCAGCTGCTTGTGCAAATGGGAAGAATGACCAGCAGCATCTAGAAATGCAGTTTTCAGCCTTTGCCAGCAGTGGGTGCAGTAATACAATTAGAACAGCGAGGAAGGCAAACACCAGACCTGAACAAAAATTAAGGCCTGAGATCCTTTTAATTCCTCGTGTTGCTGCTACAAAAACGTGCCGAGACAGCTCACAGCGAGCGCGACTGTCACCCCCAGGCTTGGCAGGGTGTCCCCAGGGAGGCTGCTGGTGTTTCCTTTCCCCTCACTTTGCTTTTACATCAACTCCTCCAATTAAGAAGCCAAATAATTCAGAGGCAGCCATGCAGCGCCCAGTGCCATAGCAAGGGCTAAAAATAGCCCCGAAGTCTCAGGGAAACACAGCTCTCGCGCTCCACGCTGAGCAGAGCTGTGTGCGCGGGTCTCACAGCCCCGGCTCACCCCGGTTTTGGTGGCAGCCGGACCCCCGGCAGACAGCCCGGCTGTCCCCTCTCCCTGGGAACCCCACAAGGGGAAGCCCTGGCAACAGAGCTCCTCCGCACCTTCCTCCGGGAGATCCCCCAGCCACCACGGGGCCCGGGGTGTCGAGGCAGGGCAGGGGAGGTACCGCCAGCCCCCGGGGCGCATCAGGGGCCTGGAGCCACCTTCTCCATCCCAGAGGCAAGCACTGACCTAGATGCAGGTCCATGAGCTGGGCCTGGATTTCAGACCTGCAGCTGATGGCTCCGCAAGCAGAGACACGTGGAATAAAACTTATGGACAATTCCTTTTTTCAGCAAGAAAACAGACACGCATACCGCCCAAGAAGTCTTTTTCAAGACTGAAAAATAATCTCTCCAAAACCCTTAAAATGAAAGAGGGAGGAAAATAACCCATGGGTTTGGGTGGAAAATGGAATTTCATTTGAGTAAATAAGAAAGCAGGGAAGGCCCAGCCACCCGGCATAGCTTCACAGCCAGACCCAGGCTCACGGGAGGTACGGGCGGGTATAAAAAATAAAATAGCGCATCCGGTTCTGCATAGAAGTTTTCTGTTCTTGTAAACCAAATGAAATTAATCATTACATTTATCTACAGGCTGTTCTATAAAATCAATAAACTCTAGCACTGCATAGCCATCAAAATATGACAAGGCACTTAAACTTTGCCAACTCAATCCAATTAATGATATCTTCGTTAGAAAACAGTCATTTTTATAGAGTCGGTTGACTCTTCAAGGACTATAATATAAGCTTGATATAAGCTCATTGATTTTTACTTTATGATTTCCAGTTGAAAGCAAACAGAGATCAGTCGCTTTATAAAACTGTGAAAATATGTGTGTATTTAACATACCAATATTATTTATAAGCAGCAGCTAATATTTAAGTGCCTCTTGTACGCCTTGATAAAAGTGGTTCATGAATTCAAGCCTCTCCGATGTTCAGAGGATGTTCTTCCACATTATTGCTATCGTCATTTGTCTTTCCTCTCTGACATGTGCAGTTTTTTATGCGGGAAAACTCTGTAGACGAGGCTCGTCAGCAAGGAGGAGGGCAGCCTGAATACCTATGAGGTGTCACTGGAAACCAAGCACCGCTGAAAATCCCAGCCTGGCTCTCCCACCTTTTCATGCAACAGCCTGGGAGCTTGCAAGGCAGAAGGGTGACCACCAGTTCCACCCTGAGGAAAGCAAAAGTGGGATAATACCGCAGGTGTAGGGCATTGAGGTATGGAAAAGCTTATTGGGTGGTAAGGACTTTTAGGGGTGATGGGTAGAGAGAGAAAGGTTTGGCTTGGGGTAAGGGTTGGAGGGAGGAGAAAGACCCTAAGACTCACCAGGTGCTTGTGAAGCGTGCAAGCCCTCTTGGGAAATGAAAGGTAAAAGACAAATCCTGCAAAAACATACACCAGGAGGTGAGCAGCATTGAACCCGACTCCTCTCCAAAGAGCGCAGGTGGGGGGCAAGAGCCCTTCTTTGCTGCACGGTGATGGTCCGTGCTGCGTGCACATGGGTTTTGGAGGGGTGTCCCATGTCCATGCCATGTTGCCCCTTGGCCACCCCCCATATCAAGCCAGCCAGGATGGTCAGGCCCAAACCAGAGCCAGAGCTGAGCCCTTGTGCTCCCTCTGGGACTTCAACTGTGCAAATCAGAGCTGAAAACCACAAGTCACAGGTAAAGTGCCCCAGTAAATGGCACTGCTGAGAGCTGGAGGATCTGTCCCGAGGGCAGGAGGATCACACGCTGTGCACACAGGCTTGGCTCCCTGCCAGGGTTCATGGCAGGTTTGATTTCAGTCCCCAGCAGCACCCAGGCACCGAGAGGCAGCCAATGCCTGGATCCAATGGAAAGTCACACAAGACCACCCAGTTTGAGCAGGGGTTTCGCTGGCAGGGGACAGTATCTCCTGCCTTCAGTAACTGCATGGAAGAAATCTATTTAACCAGCAGGAAGGTGCCACTCCTATGTCCTCAGGCCAAGCCAGTGGGTCTCTCCACCGAGCCAAGCTGTTGTCTCTATGTCAGGCTGTGACTCCACCGTTCCTTGAGCTTGTCCCCATCGATCCTGTGAGGCTGAACGGCCATTTCTAACGCATCTTCTCAGGGAAAAGAGTGGCCCGGTCCAATGGCAATGCGGAGAGGGCTGCGTTTGCTGTGTGCGCTGCAGACCAAATCTCACCAAAACAGAGGACTTCCTCCTGTCCTCTGTCCCTGGACAGACCTCTAAAAACAGGCTCCAGCATCTGAGTGTAGAAAAGCAAATCTATCATCATCAGCAGGAACATCTGGGTAAATCACATCAGTGCCATGTATTTCTTAGTAACAGTCCCCACCACAGCAGCCACATTAGTAAGTTGTTGTGGTTTAACCCCAGCCGGCAGCTAGGACCACACAGCCACTCACTCACTCCCCCAGTGTGGATGGGGGAGAGAATTGGAAGAGTGAAAGGGACAAAAAAACTGATAGGTTGTGATAAAGACAGTTTAATAGGCAGAGCGAAAGCCATGCATGAAAGCAAAGCAAAACAAGGAATTAATTCTCTGCTTCCCATAGGCAGGCAGGAGGTGTTCAGCCATCTGCAGGAAAGCAGGGCTCCATCATGCATAACCGTTACTTGGGAAGACAAACACCATCACTCCAAATGTCCCCCCTTCCTTCTTCTTCCCCCAACTTTTTATTGCTGAGCATGATGTCACATGGTATGGAATATCCCTTTGGTCAGTTGGGGTCAGTTGTCCCAGCTGTGTCTCATCCCAACTTCTTGTGCCCCCATTCTACTCACTGGTGGGGCAGTGTGAAGAGCAGAAAAGTCCTTGACTGCTTAGCAAAACTCAAAAACCCCAGTGAGCTACCACACTATTATAGAATCATAGAATCATAGAATTGCTGAGGTTGGAAGGGACCTTTAAGATCATCAAGTCAAACCATTAACCTACCCTGACAAAAACCACTTCTAAACCATGTCCCTAAGTACCACATCTACCCTATTTTTAAACACCTCCAGGGATGGAGAATCCACCGCCTCTCTGGGCAGCCTATTCCAATGTTTAATAACCCTTTCAGTGAAAAAATGTTTCCTAATATCCAATCTAAACCTCCCCTGACATAACTTGAATGCATTTCCTCTCATCCTATCACTTGTCACCAGGGAGAAGAGGTCAGCCCCCACCTCTCTACAACCTCCTTTCAGGTACTTGTAGAGGGTGATAAGATCTCCCTTCAGCCTCCTCTTCTCCAGGCTAAACAACCTCAGTTCCCTCAGTCATTCCTCATAAGATTTGTCCTCCAGACCCCTCACCAGCTTTGTAGCCCTTCTCTGGACAGTCTCCAACACCTCAATGTCCTACTTGTAATGAGGGGCCCAAAACTGAACACAGTACTTGAGGTGGGGCCTCACCAGTGCCGAGTACAGGGGGATGATCACTTCCCTAGTCCTGCTCATCCCAAATTCAAATCCCCTATTCCCATCCCAAATCCAAAAATAGCACCACACCAGCTGCTAGTAAGAAAGTTAACTCCATCCCAACTGAAACCACAACAGGAATTGCAAAAAAAAAAATCCCCAATAATGGCAAGTGCCTGGGTTTACATGGTTTATTGTCATTAACAAGAGGCTCTTGTTAAAAGTCTGAATCTGGGAAGGAAGGACGAGCCAAGCTGCTTCTGTCCCATCAATGCCCAGATCTCCCCAAAACCAAAGAAGGGTGTCCCAGGAATGAAGATCTGCAGTTTCAAAGAAAAAGACAAAAAAATGAAGCGAGGAGTGAGTTTTGTTTCCTTTCCAGAAGTGTGAGTCTGTTTTCAGTCATGCAGATACAGATGAAAATGAAACACAAAAAAATTGCATTTTCATAGCAGTTATTTGCAGTTACGTGGCACATTCCCCCTAGTTTCTGAGATGCCTCTCCTAACCAAGGCCATGCAACCACCGGGGTGTCACTGGCACACGCCGGAGGTTATCAACTGTCACTGGCACATGGGGAGGGGATGCCGGCATCTCGGCACCGGGCATGGTGCTGCGTCTGCAAGCGCCTCTGCTGCAACAGGAGAGATGCAAAGGCCGGTGGACAGCCTGGGCTTGTCTCAGCAGGCAGGAGGACTTGGTGGCAGGAGCCATTTTTGGCACATCGCAAGATGTGAAAGGCTTCATGCCCCTGTGAGCTTGAGTCTTTGGGCAGGTGAGTTGTAATCACCACAGAGGAAAGTTGGTCTCGGTCCTCCCGCTGCTCCTTCCCCCTTTCCTGCGCTGGAAGAGGGATAACAGGGTGAATAATTGGACGAGTCTCAAGACAATTTTTTTGACGGTCTTGAAATCAGCCGGGTTAATAGGAGTTCCTCGCACCAGCAACAGGGGAAGGCAAGGAAAACACAATGACAAGAAGAGGCAATTAGCAGACCACGCCGGGGGAGCCCAGGCCGAGCCAGGGGAGCTGCTACAGAGCCACCACCTTCTCACAAATATGGAGGCTTGCCTGGGGTGGACAATTCATTTCTGGCTGGGATAAAGTGTGAGCACATGTGATGGATGCCTCGGTGCTGCCCACCACTCTCCTGTGGCTGAGGGGCTGCGCGGGGGCTGCTTCGTCACACTCCACTGGGCCCCCAGTGTGGGTCAACCCTGCAAAAGGGCAGAGCTGTAATTAGGCTGAGGGTGAGCGTCTTGCGAAGGAGAGGCTGGATGCAGCGGGTGATAGCGGCGAGAGGAGACGGGGTCGGCCCCTCTTCATGTGTCCCTGTCCAGACAAAGCCTGCCCAGTGGCCCAGCTAAGCACTGCTCCAAAAATTAGCAACCATTAGTGGTGGCAGAGAGCTGGGGGGCTGGCAGCGTTTGGGAAGCACTGGCCTCATGGTGCGGCCGAGGCGGTGGTGCTGTCCCCACCAGCTGTCAATGGCAGCTCCTCCCTGCTCCATCCCCGCGGAGGGAGGCTGCTGGTGCAAACACAGTGGCAAGAAACCCCTTACAAGAGTGAGTGACAGTAATTGGGAGTAATTGCAGCAATGCAGACGTGAAGAGGTCTTTTTAGTAATTCACAGCTCACTATAATATAATATGAATAATCACCCTCTAAAGTGATGGGTATGACTGCAGCTTCATCATTTTTTGAGTTTTGCCTTAAACTAGTTGTAAACTGTGATAATCAGTTTCTGTGCGATTATTAAGAAAATCACATCTATTACACTTCTCAAATCAGCCATTTTTCCACCTTGTCTTTACTTAAAGTCTCTTTCCTTTTTTTTGCCCTTTAAAAAGAAGGAAACCAACGTCCTTTGTCACTCCTGGTTAGAGGTGCCATGGCAAACATTTCCTACCAGGAAAGCAAATAAAATTTGGCCCAAATTTTGAAACCCTTTCACGAGGATCACAACTCCTATCTCCAAGGTCTTGCAGCACCTCAGTTTGCTTCAGTGTGATGTGACACTGCAAGAGATGGAGGCAGCCGCCAGCAGCCCGTGCAAGAGCTCGCCCTGATAATAAGGGTTACCCAGAATTTAGGCTGAAGAGTAACTGATGGCACCAAGACCACTGCCCAGATAGCAGCCTTCAGACCCGTTTCAGGTGCAAAACTGCCAACAAAGCGCCAAGCTCTGCCTCATGCCTTAGTTCTTCTATCTGACAGAGCTTGCTACCTTCTTCTTTCCTGCCTCCCTAGTTGTGTGGTGGCTATGCCATCAGTATGAACGATTTATTGGTAATCTGTAGCTCCAATGCTCAAAAAATTCAAGCACGATTCAGAAGGGAAGGCACATGTTGTGTTTGGTATAACCCTTGTTCAGTCATATTTTCTGTTTCAGCATTCCCAGCCAGCAGAGGAGGCTCAGCTGACTTTGGGCAGCTGTACTCATGGAACATCACCCCATTGCTGAGATCCCTGCTTCAAGGGCTGGTCTTCAGCCTGGCTTCTGGGAGTCAAGCAGTAGCAGTCCAAAAAGAAAGGGCATAGGAAACCGAGGGCGAAGGGTCAAACTTGTCAATGGAGTGGAAGAAGGCAGATGCACTTGGGCAGGAGTTACAAGACTTTATGAAAAGGACTAAACCTTCAGGTCCAGGAGTGTCAGCACTCGGGTCCAGAAGAAAATCCCAATAAATTTTTTATACTGGTAACTAGCGGACTTTCCCTCTGCAGCCAAGCCTTAGCAATGAGCAGAGAGCCTCAGCGGGGCAGGTCGCGGTGTCCCTCCTTCCCCCTCTTCCCCTTTGGAGCCACCCACAAGACCAGGATGACTGACTATTTGAACCAGGTTCAGTGTGGAGCAGTGCTCTGTTTCAGGATCTTCCCTCCTAAACAGACAGCTGATGTCTGCCCTGAGCTTGCAGGGCAAATCTGCCTCTCTGGAGAGTTCAGGAACTTGGCTTTAAAGAGAAACCTAGGCAGCGGCTCTAGAAATAATCTGGCCGCTCCATAATATCAGGACAAAAACTTGCCAATGTTGGATTAAAAAAGGAATTTTCTGCCTCGCATGCTCAAATAGCTTTGTATCCATCATGCTGGAAATAGCTGCTAGATAGCAAAGCTCCCTCATCATACAGGCTCTTTCTATACCAATCTCTAATACTTTTAGTTACCCACTGCAGAATGACATGTCTGCCATCACACAAACCTTCTCAACTCAACTCAACTCAACCAGTATAAATGTAATAGCACTCCCTGGGACACTTTTCAGAAATCTCACCAGTGCCTAGCTGGGTTTCTGCATTTATGGGACCTACAAGCACAGGCTGGTAGATTTGACTGATATGTGCTGGAGCTGGGGGCTTGGGCACCCCCAGTTAGTCCTAAAATGCAGTTTGTGCAGTTGTCCCACCGCCTGCATGGTTTTGGCATCTTCACGGTAATTCAAATAAAGCTGCTAATTTCTGGGAGGAAAATGGCAAAGCCTGTTTCGGTAGCAAGCTATCAAAAGCAACTTCTTTGATTACTAAGTAAGGCAAGAAACTGAATCAGCTCCGTTTTCTTGCAGTGGTTTTGGTATTCTGTTCGTGTTTCTAAGATTTCTCATCTCCTCACACACTGAGACATCCATCTTCAGTTACAGTGAAAACCCACAGGTTTGCAGAAAAGTCAAAAATTTGTCCTCATCGGCTGCCTGTGATGCAGTCAAATGTTTCAACCCAGCAGCTCCAGAATATCTCATCCCTTTTGCAGTGTTTGCTCAAGTATGTCTACTTCTCCCCTAGTTCTTTGCTCCTCTCATGGTGTTTCTCGGCAAACGGCTGTGTTTGAAGAGGACTTCACTATGCACTTGCAGCGATACAAAGATCAAGAGCCTTCGAGGTGCTCTGTGAAGAGGCTGTTAAACAACAGTGCATCTGTAGGAAAAAAAGAGGGAGCAAAAGTAACGCCAGCATGGCAGACTGACCCCGTACACCTCACAGAAACACATCAACAAAACCACAAGGGGTATGGGAATATCAAGTTAAACACGGAGCTACAGGACAGTGCCAGCGGGGAAAACACAGAGACAAATACCTTTTTGGGGGGAGGGGGGTGGGGAAGAAGAGGCATCGTAAATCTGTGCAAAAATCTGAAGTGGAATATACCTTCTAGCTGTCGAGTGTTTTTTCCTGAGCTGCTGAACAGAATAATTCTTATGGAAAAACACAGCAAAGATTTGAAGAACACATATTAGGAAATCAGAATACATTTGTCAATCATCTAAATCACTGAGCTTTAAAAAATTACCAAATACAAATAACATCAGTAGCATCATCCACATGCGCACACAAGGACTGGATCCTTGGGCTGCTGGGGGAGGGCACGGGAAGCAGGGGGGAGGTGTTTTGGGGTGCAGAGGCTCTGGCTCCCGGTACCAACCTCACTCTAAGCATCGCAGCATGGATGTGCCAGCTGGCAGCTGCCTCCTCCCCGAGCGAGAGCATCCCCCCGGCCCTGCTGAGCTCCTGCCTACGTGCTTCGATTCTGGCTTGAGGAGGGAAAAACCAAACCACGCCACGCTTGAGGGAGCAGGCCTCACGTACGGGGTAGGGTTTGCTCACTTCTGTAACCCCTGTGGCTGGAGAAGACCCGATTTAGCAGGATTTTTTTCAGCCTGTCTGCCCAGGCACTTTGAACAATCAGCATTTAGTGCATCCAAATCGCACTCGCAAACCAACCAACAATGTTTAGCTCAGGTGTCCTTTTGGGGCATTAGTTGTGTGCAGACACATTTATATTTCTGTATTCCTACATTTCTGTCGTACCCGCAGAGCTGCCCAGGCTGCTGTTACGTGGCACAAATCCCCCCTGTTTGCCTGAGGTTGGGCCTGGCAGGAAGAAGAAAATCGACCCCATTCAGCTGCAGTCACACGGCACTCTTTTGGGGACAGAACTGCAGTTGCGGTGAGTTTCTTTAGTCTCACAGGGACAAACACCACTCCTAGACCTTGGCCTGCTGCCCACCTCACTCTGGCAGGTTTGTGACTGTGTCCCAGACTGACTCTGATCTGGAGTGACAGGCACACTTTTTAGCTGTAGAAGAGAATGTATTTCATTCATATCAAAAATGTGTAGCACCGTGAGTAGGAACCGCACTGTGTACTCCAGAGCACTGGAAAGAAATGCAGGCATTGCTGGCTCTCCAAGATCCCCCAGGTAATTAAACATCATTTTAGAACCAGTTGAACAACGGATGCCCAGAATTAACTGCATCAATTAGAAACCAATTTCGTGTCACTGGCACATCCCCCTTTGCCTGGACACTCTGCCAGCAGCCAGAGTACTCCACTTTGGTTTAGCTGTAGTTGGGCTGAAGATTAAACCAATTTAGCTAGTTAGCGAGGTGGCTGGTGTAAACGAGGGGCTGGTGCTGTCTGACATTGTGCCCGGCACCGTTGCTGGGGGAGTTTGCTTCCATATGAAGATTTCTTTCTAAGCCAAGCATCCCCGATTCCTGACCGGAGGTTGTTGTAAGAAGTGGCAGCAAACGCACAGTGTGTTTTACCGGCTGTGGTGCCCTTCAGCACAGCCTGGGCACACTCTTCCCATTATCCCTTTTCGCATGGCAAAGCCACAGTTGTAACTGGCACTGTGGTCAGCAAAAACCCCCTGTGCAGTGGGCAAAGGACCTGCCTGATCCCTTTCCCCTACAGCAGATAGGAAATTGAATTGAAAAAAAAAAAAAACAACCAAACATCCTAAAATATGCCTTTCCTTTTGGAAAAAGGCTCTTGCTGGGTTTTTTTTAAGACTTTGGATCTGCTCACCTTCAGAGCGTGACTCTGCAAATCCTTTGGCCAGACAGACATCGGACGTCGCCAGGCTGCAGCCAGCGTGCCCCTCACAGACCAAACTCAGCGCTGCTTCTGTGGCCTCAACCTACCTGATAGATCAGCAGCTGCGCGTCAGTCCTGTTTTCCCTGTTGGGTCCCCTGTAGAGCCAAGCACTCTGCTCTCCTGGCACAAGTGGGCAGCCTCATCCTTCTCAGTTTTTTGAGCCTTAAGAGCCTCAGAACTGCATTCTCTTTAAAGGGGAGCAGTCAAGGAGAGCTATGTTAATTATCTTGGGTAGAGGATCCTTTAGGTCTTTGCCAGTTTTTATCAAAGCATAAAAAGCAATTATTAAAATTAATGCAATTTACCATGTGTTCTACTTCGAGCAAAGCTATTTTTGGCAAGGGTTGCCATCTGTCCCATTCAGCAAGATCAGCCGCAGACTTTTGCTCTCTATTCCACTTCCCACAGTTCTCATGCGGAGCGAGGCAAACACATGCCTTTTTGCAGAATCGAGTACCTCAGCCGCAGCATCTAGCTTACCTGAAAACTGCCATCACCTGCTGGCAAGTGTCCTCTGCATGACAGATACTTCTCCTTCTTTCCCCATTGCTCTGTGCCGGCACTGTGGATGCCCCTGCGTAACACCCGGGTGAGCAAGTGCTGCACCCTCTGCCCTCAGCAGGTGCCCGGTGGGAAAGCCTGTGGGGGCAACCAGCAGACTTGTCCCCAGGGCGACAAAAATCAGCTTTTGTCTGTGTTTTTCGCTCTTCTACAGCCTGTGTGACCTGAAGCAAGTGGAAATTAGTTCATTTATGTTTTTATGCAACTGAAGAGAAACCAGCACAGGGAGAATAAATGTGTGGGGAATAAAGAGGTGACTCCAGGATAGCGTCTGTGGGCCCATGGATGTTCAAAGTGTTCTTGCAAGGAGACTGTGGAAACCTGGCACCAACACATAAACGGGAACACAGCAGGCATGAGCATCCAGAGTGGAGGCAAGCGAATCCTCCGAGTGACTGGCGTGGTGGGCATGGTTTCGCATTTGCCATCCCCTCGCAGTCCTCTGGCAGCAGCATCCTCTGCACTGACGTCTCTCCTCTGCAGAAATGAAAGAGAGCCCTGCGAAGGAAACAGCAAGGGCAGCTCAGTTTATCTTTTGTGCCGCTCCTCTGAAGTGGCACGGACGAAGGAAGTTGGGCAGATGAAGGAGACTATGCTAACATGACATACTGAAGTCATAGTGGTGAGGCAGTTTATTTTCATTGGAAAACAAAAAAAAAAAAAAAAAAAGGATTTTTACCTGTCCACTGAGCGTGGTAAGAGGAAGGGAAGCCCAGATGTGATGCTGTCACTGAGATATCTACTAACTCGTTTCAGACTAGCTACTTATTCGCACTTTAAAATGAAGAAAGGTAGACTAGATTGAGTGAGCAGGTGTGATAATGACACAATTAAGAATGGAGACCTATTAAAGATATATCTTAAATGCCGCATAGGTGCCTGCCCAGCGTGAAAAAAAATCTGGGATGTAATCCCTAAGGAGATGATTAAACACATAAAGAGGGAGCTCTGACTCGAAGTCTTTAGACTCGGGCTGTCTGGCAGCTGGATCCCACGGCGTCCATGCTTGGCAGCACACCAGCGTTCTGCTTTCTGCTTGCCATACTTCCTGAATAAAGGAACCTGAGTGACAAATTTGGCAGCAAATTAGTTTGTGTTTAAAGCCGTTGATATCCCTACCTGGTGGGAGGCAAATGTTGGAGGAGCAGTTACCAGACAAGTTGTCTGGAGGAAGAATTCGGTCAAAGCTGCCTTGGAGTTGCCGCCATTCACCTTCGCTGCAGCGCTGCTCTGTGTGTTGAAATGCAACGATTCCTCCTGCAGACAGACTCTCTGAGTTGCGTTGTGCCTGGTTCGAAACGAATTCTCCAAATAATGCCTGGCTGTGTTCATCTCAACACATTATCATTGCAACATTATGGCTGGAAAGGCTGCTCTCTGGAAATGATGGTGACTCTGCAGTCCCACGTCCACAACAGTCTCCCCATCAGAGGGTCTTTCTCCGCTCAGAGGCGCTGCCCTCTCCTCAGATACCCTCTTCTGATCGCTCCCAGTGTTGCAGGGAGAAGTGGCATTTACCAGGATACTGAGTGCAAATTCTTCCCATATCATTCTCTCTCTCTGGCATTATATTTGATAAAAAATTCTTGCCTCCTTTAGATATTTAAAGACTGACATTAGTGATTCCAAGTTATTTAAACAGAGGATTCCAGGCTAAATTCTGTTCTCACAAATAGCAATGAAACTCTAATATAAGTTCAATGAGCTTCACTGCATAGTAACACTGAAGAGAGGGCTCTGTTCATGCCAACGGGGTCACTCATGTGTTAAGTGCAAACAGCATTTGGCACTCTATCAATTAGCTCAGTAGCGTAACTCCATGTGCACGCCAGTGATTGAGAATATTTTCATGGAATATTGTATATATTATCCTGCTCTTTTGGATTACATTGAAACGGTAAAATACAACATAGCAGGTCGCTGAATTGTGATAACCACAGGTTTAGTGTTCTGCTCTGATTCCAGAAACCCATACACATTTCTATTTTGTGTGCGCATTTCTATGCATTTGTATGCATACATGTGCATGGGCATGTGTTTGTCTCTGCATATTATAAACACATGTATAATGTCTCACTACATGAAAGGAAAATTCCATCTGAGATTTCATCTACCTGGAGAGTAGAAAATCTCAGTCCCCAGAAGGTAGACATACTCTCTAGCCAGTCGTGTTTCTCTTCTCATCTGATGCTTTTTTTTTTGCAGTAATCGTGCATACTAGAGTTTTATTGCTGTATAGAAAGCATACCAGCAGTCTTAGCAGAATACCAGAATATCAGCAGTCTAGCTGATGATGTATGTATTGCAAAAGAACACGTACATATCTCAGAAGGTGATAACAACTTTGATTTTTCTGTCCAATCTGTGTCCTGGTTTTGTTGTTATTGCTAAATGCTCAAACCTAAGTTACATTCGCAAATATCAAACCCAAAGTTACATCCAGTACAGGACAGCCTATTAATAATAGCATCAGCAATACATTGCGCTGGGAAACACACACAATGGTTCCTCTGCACAGCTCCTATCTCTACAATGCTGTGAGGAAATGTCCTGATCCCTTCCTTATTGTGCAGGCGTAATCAGTCCCTTTTGGGGATGTGAGCACTCATTATATCTCCCTGTGTTTTGCATCTCTCTGAATGTGATGCAAATAGTGGAGCCAGTTCTGATCTCACATGCATTGCTTAACTTCTCAACTTACAACTTACTCTCTTCACTGGAGCTATTCCTTTTTTGTGATGGATCAGGCCTACAGACCAAATTGCAACATGCTTTTTTTTAACAAAGCAAGGCTAAATTTCACAAAATCCTGAGCACAGTTACCTGCCACCATAATCAAAGGCTCAGCATCTTGCAGGATCATGCTAAATTCCACTGTATGCCGTTTGTAAAGAAGATTGTTTGGGGTCAGAGTCTCCTGCTTTAACTAATGAAACACATAGGAAGAAAAATGAATGATCAGAAATAATTGCAATTTGCAAAGTAAATTACACCATTAACTACTCCAGAAATCAATAATCAAGCACAAAAAGAAAATCAGTTGAGGGGATGACAGAAGAAAAAATAAATCTCTTGGGCATCTTGCCACTCTGGGGTTTTTAATTTTGAGTTTTCCACTCCCAGCTATCCATTCTTATTGCCCATCCATCAACCTCCTGATGAATATAAAGGACTCTGGTATGAAACTCTAGAAGACTGCTGGGTTGGTAGAACAATGGCAAGGGAGTCTTTCAGGTTTGGAGGAGGTAGAGTAAATAGCAGATGACAGTTTAGAAAAGCTTGTTTCTGCTCTGGCTCTACTTTCCCCTAACATCTCTCTTTAATAGCATTGGCAGTCTAATAACCATTTCAAAAGTAACCAAAATCATACTCACGGGCAAATCACTTGGAAATCTCCTCCTGATTGACTCTAACAACTGACATAATTTTTAATAGAAGCGCAACATGATTTATGCCTTTGCTTATTGGTACAGTTTTAAGCAGGGACAAAGTGGTTGTTTAATCTTACTCCCACGTTAGAGGCATTTATCTTCCACCCCTTTGTATTTACTATTTACATCTTCATAAGAATGCCGACACTGTAGCCCTCACTATTAGCAATGCTCCTTGATTTAATAGCACTTATGAATATCTCTATATTCTGGGGTTTATTAATGAACCTTGTGAGTTCTTCTGTGTGCCTGCTTATGACAGGTTATCTGCTACAGGATTTTGATCAGAAGGGAGTCAAGGGGTGGTCAAGCAGAAAGCCTACATGAAAAACATTGCAACCGTCGATGTGGTTACATAGGTGGTTGCAGAAACCAAGACTTCTACATCAAAAGAGGGTGATGAGTTAAAATGCCCATCCTACCAGAAGGGAGAGGTGGAGTGTGGAGAGAAAAAGGGTATTTTCAGCAAGCACAGCTGCCCCAGCCTGTGCTCTGGACCCCGCTGCAAGAGACACTAGCATGGTCTCTGGGGGCACTGTGTGTCCAGGCTCCTGTGAAGAAAGCTGGTGGAAGTGCTGTGTAAAACAACTCGCTGTTGGAAACCCAGGTCCTGAAATGCAGGGCACTTATTTGCAAATTGAGGCTATCTATGGAGGAGGCAGTTACTGGTTGGTGCAAGCGTTGCTCAATTCCACCTCCGTAGCACCATGGCTCTTAGGGACCTCACTAGAACTGTCCGAATCCCAGCTTCCCCTGCAAAGGAAAGCATGGGCCTGCCGCTTGGGGAGGCTGACAGATCAGGAAAAAAGGTCTCACTTTACCCAGTGAGGGGTAAAGCTGACCCTAGGTACCCTAGGTAAAAAAGGTCTCTCTCACTTTACCCAGTGAGGGTGAAGCTGACCCTAGGCACAGCCCTTGCAGTTAGACACCATCACCAGCACGAGAGCAATCAATCGGTCAGGCAGCACTGTGGCTGGAGAAGTACTGACATCGCTATCAAAAAATCCTCCCAAGGTTGACTGTACACTTTCCCGTGCCTCACTACCGCTTTGTACTTGCCACCTTAGATCATGGGGAGGGAAGGAGGAGGGAGAAGACAAAGAAGGAAGCAGGCTTGCAAGCTCGTGGGAAAGGAGAGGAGAAACCAGCTACAACAGTCTTTTATGCTTGCAACTAGTGGTTTAATCTTTGGAATAAACAAGGGCGCTTGCAATTATGAGTATCTTTAATGGTTAATTACTGCTATTTATGTTGGCTATTATCAAGTGTCATATATGACTATTTTATATCCTTAAACTTAGTTGAATATGTAATCTTTAGCTCCCTGTGTGTTTAAGACTTATTTTTACATACGCAATTATGATTTTATATCTACAGTAATTCATTAGTCAAAACATGATATACATGACTCGGATACAGACCTTTCCATTCTAATTCCTGTCCCCCCCACTGTAACCAGTCATGTTTGACTGATCTTTTCAAATGAAAAGCTAAAATGGAAGAGATATGTGGAATTTATTTGCAAATTCTCCTTGTTGAGCCCTGTCACTTTAGTGACAGCCCTCCCTGAAATCCCCCCTCATTTGGATTTGAAAAGTGATTGTAACCTTTTTAAGGCTGGACACATTTTCTTGGAATCATTTCATAGAATCATGGAATGGTTTGGGTTGGAAGGGGCCTTAAAGATAGTCTAGTTCCAACCTCCAATCTTTTTTTTTGTTTTCTTTCAGGTTCAGAGGCTAATCTTCAAAGTGCATAATTAATTGTGATAAAACTTCATAAAACTTAATTGTGATAAACTAGAATATTTCCAACTGCACACACACACACAAAATGGCTTAAATCCCTGAACAGCAGAGAAGATCCTGCAGAAGGACTTCCCACATTCCAGACAACAGGTAAAAGCTTCCAAAAAATCAGCAAAACAATTTTTTTCTCTTGTACACCGAAGCTGATTTTCCTTCCAAGAGCATGAAAACCTCAATTTTATGAAAGAACACAGTGGGCAACTTGCATCACTGTAAATACAGATGGTCTTCAGTCATGCTGACCAAAACAAGTTTCTAGGAGAACTTAGTTAGTGTTGCCTGCATGACCTTCTACGAAAAAAATGGTGCAGGAATCTGTAACTTTCCAGGACCGATTATCTGACACGCGTGCCAGCCCTGAAATTTTAGCAAACTGAGTGAACAGAACTGCAATAGGACACCAGGAATGGTTTAGGATAGCAGCAAAGGTGTCAGCACCATGTCACTGTGGTACCTGCAAGCTGTCTATACTGATATGGATAGTTTCACGCCATTTACAATATAGTTTTCTTTTGTAGCATTGGACTCACTTACTTGTTGGAGTGAGCGCATGTTGTTCCTTGACCATACCACTGGTACCCAGGTTGAAATGCTTTTACATACATAGCTTGTATACACATATACGTAGTGTATATGAAGGTACAGTGTAGCAAAGCCTTAATTTTTGAGTTGAGTGAAATTCAAAACGCTTCTCTAAAATATTTTTTGAAAGAGTTAAAATATAAGCAAGAGCAAAACAGAAGCAGATAGGAGTGAGCAGAAGCAGTATGGAACTTGGCACAGCATCCGAACACTCCTTTGTTCGGCGTGTGCCTGTTTCCGTGTTACTCTTGCTCACTGCAGCTGGTAAAGGGTTGCCCCTTCTCACACAGTGTCTTTTCCTGGGCTATCCCTTTGAATTTAGCATAAGGAGCCATTTTGTGCCTGGCGACTGCAGAACACATTTCCCTGTGTGCCAGTGGACATGTTCTTACTCGGTTTTCTCCAATTTTTGCCTATCTTAGTGCTGAGGCAACAGCACACAGGTAAAATTGAAAGTGCATGTTATGCTGTACATCTTTAAGACTCTGTATGAACATTAACTAATTAGTCAGTAAGGAAAAGAGCTGTGGGCAAGCTGTTTCAAATGGCAGAAGCTGCAGGGGTGACAGCTCGAACACCAACTGCGGGTCTGAATGCGTAAAGGCCCAGAGAACGGGCAGGGAAGAAAACAGGCGGAAAGGCTGGAGCAAGCCTGCTATAGGGGTTCAAAAATACAGAGAAATTTAACACATTAAGACTGGCAGCAGCTCACGTAGGTATAATGGTTTTATTAAGAATGGACTGTCAATCTTGACTGTTAGCCTTTAGCATGGAGAGGAGATCATATTGTAACATAAATGTTACCCAGACCTTAATTACAGCGAATCAATGCTTTGACGTATCACTTCAGGAAAACAAGGTCCCATGCTTAAAAAGGGGCTTCTACATTCCCTTTAACTTTACTCCAGACTACTGCGACCTCCAGTGCATAACTTCTGAGCCCTTTGGCTTCCCACTCTTAATTTCCTTGGAAAATATATTTTTTCAATGGGAACCAAGGATAATCTGGTAACTGAAGCACTGGTCTGGCATTCAAGGTCCCAGGTGATGTTCCCAGCTAACACCCAAGCTCCACTGACAACCCAGCACCAGGACTTGCCCTCTTCACTCTATTCTGCTTGCTCAGGCTGAGGTTTTTGCAGCTGGTTCATGTCTTCTTTGGGAGAAAGTCTGCAAGAGTCTAGAGTGAATGAGCATTCTTGGCAATATGCATGAGGATAAAACTATCTATTAAGAAGGGAAACGTGGTTTGGATGGTAGGACCTCGCTTTAAACATCAGGCTTATCACAGCCGGAGTAAGGAACTGAGCGTGTGCTTGGTGCCAATGTCACCCAGCATCACTATGGCTGGACAGACCATAAGTTTGTGTCTGTTTGAAGGTAAGAGATTTGCTATTTTCCCAATGCGTAACACTGCCATTGCAACGGAGGTTTATGCACATCCCGATGTCCTGAATACCACCTGGGTCAGGGATGACTAAATACAATGCCTCAAGGGCCCAGCTACAGGCTGAGACAGACCCGTCACTCAGCACGGCTTTTCTTTTTTTCCTGCCCAGACGAAAGAGCAGTGCTGAAAGCCCTTTCCTATGGGGGGCAGAAAGCGACAAGATACAAACATAAACCTTCAAGCGTATTCAGCTGCCTTCCCGGGTCTTGAGGGGAAGCCCTTAGCTGAGGGAACTGGCTAGCTTGTGCCAGTACCAGATAAAGAATTTTTTTAAGACAGAGCATTAGAGGAAAGAAAGAAAGAAAGAAAGAAAGAAAGAAAGAAAGAAAGAAAGAAAGAAAGAAAGAAAGAAAGAAAGAAAGAAAGAAAGAAAGAAAGAAAGAAAGAAAGAAAGAAAGAAAGAAAAATAAGAGAGGGAGGGATATTTACAAGTGCGAGAAATGGAAGCTTTATCGGGAGTTTTCTGGGGAGATAAGAAGCTGGGCTGGCCCATCTCAACGCGGCGTGGACACACTCACTGCCTTTGAGTCTCTCAGGAAAGAGCAAAAGAAGCTGCTGACATTTCTGCTTAAAAGGAAGAATCAATGAATCTTTGTTTCCCAGTGCCTGCTTGTTTGACCTTATTGTGTTGCAGAATAGAGAAGAAAGAAAAGAGAACGGGTGAGAGGAGAGGGGATTCGTGCTAATAAAATCCAAGACAAGATCACAGCCCTCTGATCATCACTGGAGATGCTATTATTCGGTTGTTGTCCTATTTGCCGCTGCTGCTCATTTCGGATTCTTGCCTTGCTGTAATAAGTCACACTCTTTCCAGCCATCATCCCTGTATTGACAGGCAAATGTCACCCACATTTGATTGACGTCCATTGCTCCTGAATACAGAAGTATGATTTAGGAATCAATTCCGTTTGTTTATTTAAACAGCTCTTTGTGTACCTTGTATATCTGTGAGCAGGACAAGTTCCTTAATGTTTTCCTGGGAGAAATGCCACTAATATTGCACATTCACCTTCCCACTCAGTCACAGAGGTGCCCACCAGCCCTTGGAGGAGGAGAAACCTTTCACACACACACACACAAGGGCGGGGGGGGGGGGGGAGGGAGAAAAAAAAAAAAAAAAAAAACAAGACGTAACAAAGTGCTTTGCTGCCCCCGACTTAAGCCAGGGAGACCTTTCGCTCAGGTCCAGGCATCTGTTGATCCCGCTCTTTCCCTCGGCTTCTAAACAAAAGGGAACTCTTTCCTCGGTGTCAGCTTGCTAGCAACGCCGTGGCTGGCTTTAACACCGGGAAACACTGCACCCGGTGATGAGCATGTCAATTTTAATTCACAGAAAGAACTGTTTCCTTCTCTGCCTTTATAGTGGTAATTGGGGAGGGGGGAAGAGGGAGATCCGAAATTGTGAGAGATGCTAATCTCTATTACTTGCGAGGTGGGAGGTATATTTTCAAATAACTTCCACTTGGACAATCGGTAACTGTAAAGCGTCTCTACATTTAAAGCGGTACTTCCCAGAAAACACTAATAAGGCAGGGTAGCCTCAGGAAAGCGTTAAGCAGGAGGTGGATTGACCTTTTAATTCTCGATCGGTGACCTGAAGGGTACCCAGAGGCTTCTAAGCACATCTCTTCCTTTTGGTTTGCTCCAGAAAGAGCTGTCATCGCAAGATGCAGCTAGTGAGTGAGGCTCACGATTTCGCTGTTCATCCGTTTGCGGGAGGGGTGGGGGAGGGAGAGAGGGAAAAAAAATATATATATATTTCCCACACTGCCAGAGTAATGCCAAACTCTCTGTGAGTGGGAAGAGCAGAGCAGATGCTGGAATGAGATGCCAAAGCAGCTCCCCTTTCCCCTGCGCTTTTGGGTGCCTATAAATTGCTCCAGCGCGCTCGTCAGCCTCCTCCTCTCCTGGCAGGTGGCACCCGGGCAGGATCCCGCTCTCCCTCCGGCTCCGGCTTCGGCTCCGGCGCGGCGCGGCGGCGCGGGCTCTCGGCGGCGGGCACCGGGGCGACCGCGGGGCGGCCGGGAGGCGCGTCCCCGCTGAGGACTGTCTTCTCTGCGAAAAAAAAAAAACCAAACCAAACAAAAAAAAAGAGAGAGAGAGAGCGAGCGAGCGAGCGAGGAGGCGAGCGGGGCGATCGCGAGAGGAAAGGCAAGTTCCCGGGAAAGTTGACTCGGACTGGCAGAGCCTGCAAAAAAAAAAAAGTCGATCGCCAGCGGGAGCATAAAAGTGAGGGCGGCCGGGGCGCGGCGGCAGCTCTCCCTCTCCCTCTCCTCTCCTTCTCCTTCTCCTTCTTCTCCTTCTCCTCTCCCTCCCCTCTCCCTCCCTCCCGCCCGGCGGCTGCAGCGGCCGCAGCGGAGAGCCGCGACCCGCGGGAGCCCCCGCCGCCAGCGGCAGCGGGAGGGCGGCGAAGCCCCCGGGGAGCCGAGCTCGGGCGGGCTCGGCGTTTTTTCGGCTCTGAGGAGGTCCCCGACCAACCATCAAGATTTTGTCCAAAAGCAGGCAAGAGGATCGCCCTGCGCTGAGCCGGCTGGTGGGCAGCAGGCGGCGGCTGATCGCGGCCGGCGCGCTGGGGGTGGTGATGGTGCTGCTGCTGGTCATCCTCATCCCGGTGCTGGTCAGCTCGGCCGGCACCTCGGCGCACTACGAGATGCTGGGCACCTGCCGCATGGTCTGCGACCCCTACGGCGGCACCAAGGCGCCCAGCACGGCGGCCACGCCCGACCGCGGCCTCATGCAGTCCCTGCCCACCTTCATCCAGGGGCCCAAGGGGGAGGCCGGCCGGCCGGGCAAAGCGGGGCCCCGCGGCCCCCCGGGGGAACCGGGGCCGCCCGGCCCGGTGGGGCCGCCGGGTGAGAAGGGCGAACCGGGGCGGCAGGGCCTGCCGGGCCCCCCCGGGGCGCCGGGGCTGAACGCGGCGGGGGCCATCAGCGCCGCCACCTACAGCACCGTCCCCAAGATCGCCTTCTACGCCGGCCTCAAGCGGCAGCACGAGGGCTACGAGGTGCTCAAGTTCGACGACGTGGTCACCAACCTGGGCAACCACTACGACCCCACCACCGGCAAGTTCACCTGCTCCATCCCCGGCATCTACTTCTTCACCTACCATGTGCTCATGCGGGGCGGCGACGGCACCAGCATGTGGGCCGACCTCTGCAAGAACAACCAGGTGGGCGCCGCGGCGGGCCGGGGACGTGAGGGCGGCTGGCGCCAGGGCCGGGGCGGGGGAGCCGGGCTCCCTGAGGGGAGCCACGTACCGTGAGGGGACAGGGCGCCCGGGGGTGGCCGGGCTCCCTGAAGGCAGCAGGTGCCCGGGGGAAGCCGGGCTCCCTGAGGGGAGCCAGACACCGTGAGTGGAGTGGGCTGCCGGGGAGGACCGGGTTCCCTGAGGGAGCAGGCGCCCGGGGGTAGAGCTGCACTCCGTGAGGGAGAGGGTGCCGTGAGGACAGTGGGCGCCCGGGCGGAGCCGGACTCCCTGAGGGGAGCGGGCGGAGCGGAGCGGGAAGGGCGGGAAGCGGGCGGCGGGCGGGGAGGGGGAGCCGGGCGGCCGCTGGAGGCGGTGCGGGTGCGGGGCGGAGGAGCGCGGCCCGAGCCCCGGCGGCAGGAGGGCAGGCGAGCCGCCGGGGGAGCTGAGGGGAGCCGGCGCCCGTCGCTCCGCAGCCGGCGGGGAACCTGCGGGCGGCGCCGGGGCCGAGGCCGAGGACAGCGGAGGGGCCGGGGTTCCGCGCCAGAGCCGAGGCCGCCCCGGGCTGCCGGGTGAATGCCGACCGCACGCACTCTTTTCTCCGAGAGCCGCGCCGCTGTCGCCCGCTCCCAGCCCGCTGTCCGGGCCGGCCCGCGGGCAGAGCGCTGCCCCTCATTCGGCCCGGCCAGGCAGCGGGGGAGCGGTCGGGACGGCGGCGCAGGCAGCGCTGTCCCCACGGGGGCCAGCGGAGGCCGGGCCGGGCGGTCCCCTAGGGAGGGGAAACTCCCCGGGGAGAGAAGGAAGGGGAGCCGGGGGCGGTGAGCTGAGGAGGGGGTGCTCCTGCGCGGGGAAAGGTGTGATGAGGGGGGGAGCATCCACGGAACAGGACGGGACGGGGCTCCCACGCAGCGGGGCGCCGATTTTGAGACGCTCATCCGCCGGCGGGGGCGAGGTTTCCCTCGGGCAGGGGAAACCTGTAGCCGTCTGCAGAACTCGGCCCTCGGCGGGCGGGCGCCGGGGAAGGCGCCGGCTGAGGGATGGCGCAGTGGAGCCCCCGGGGAGTCCGTCTTGGGCGATTTTGCGCTTCTTTGCGTACGTCGTTAACAGGCAGAGGCAGGTTGGCTCTAACTGTGACAGCGCTCGGCGATGTCGCCAAGCTGTCCGCCATCCCTCCAGCTCTGGGTGCCCGGGGGGAGTGCGGCGTGCCCGGGCTTTCCCGTGTCTCCGGGAGCTCGGCGATGCTCCCGCCGGTGTCCCCCCTCTCCCCGCCGTGCAGGGAACAGCCGCTCAACAGGTCATTCAGTGCCTGAGCTGTCCCGGCACGCCGGGGGCTACCGGGCCGGGCTGCCGACTTTCCCAGGCTGGCGGAGCCCAGCGCTGCCGCTCTCCCTGGGTCTTTCACTCTCCGGCGGGGTGGGCTGGGGGTGGGTGATGGGGTGATGCTGTTGATCCGCTCTGCGCGGTGACCATAGGACTGAAAACCGGACCCCGTGTCCCCGCCGTGCCTCGCCGGTGGCGCGGGGGCTCGTTCGTTTGCCTGTCTCCTCCCCCGCGAAGCACCGGCGGCTCGGCGGGGCCGGGAGCCCCTCCACGGCCCCCGGTGCTCTGCGCAGACGGCAGCACCGGCCGCCAGTAAATTAACCTGATATGCCACTTAACCTTTTGTTTATGGCTCCTCAGAAGTACTGTGAAAACAGAATAATGGGGACAGCAGCAGCGATTAATTAAATGAGAAAATATCTACCGTAAATACTATCTCAGCAGATAAACCAGGACTAATAAAACAAAGGACATCGTAATATATTTACTTTGATTTCTTCATGCAAAGGCAATATTGTCCACCACGAGAATACCATTTTGCTTGCAATTAAAACACTAATCTATTTTTGACCCCTATTTATAATGTTTTAAAGTGTTTATTTTCCCAAACCCTGAAAAATAAATACATACCAGTCTTTTTTAAAAGTAACCAATTATAAATATTAAATTGAGCCTGAAGTCTAACTGTTCCTAAATATAACTACTTCCGGTACCAGACATGAGACAAATCAAAGTTGCAGTGATTTAAAGAAGAAAAAAAAGGGGGGGCAGGGGTTCTATGTGTATATTTGTATATATCTATGCAAAGATAAGTATTTAGGTAAATATCGGCATACAAACTATTTAAAATTGATCCACAGTTTAAACGCAGCAGTGTCTTCTTTTGATTATGATTTATACTTGAAACACTAAACGCTGATGTGATATGACAGTGGTTAACTTTGTGTATTATTTGTAAGAAAGCTCAGAATTTTTGGAAATTAGTCTTTAAATGGAGTCTGGCAAAAAAAAACATTACAAATTCAGTGTTTCCTCATGATGAAAAAACCCAAACAGTTGGAAAGTGTATGACTTACAGAAAAAAATCATTCCTAAGCAATGCACAGGAGGAATCTCAAGGTCTCCACTGTTAACATATTGCTTTCTTTAATGGTTATAAAGCTTGAACAGAGAAGTGCTGAGATCACATAGCTTAGCTAGTATGTGTGTGCAACCTGAGAGCGTAACTTCATGAAAGATGAGGTGAGCGTCATACAACTTATGAAATGTATAGTCTGTTAATGGTTTAATTTTGACATACATTTACCTTCTTGCAGCAGTACACTGAGAATTCATTTGAGACTGTTCTCCCAGGCTTTAAAAAGAAATTGCTCTGGCTAACCCAACGAGGAGGTAAAACCTCTTAAGAATAGCACACTGGAGTTTACAGGACATTTGTCGCTATACATAGGCAGTAAGACCTACCCTGTGGTTTCTAGATTTTCAATACCCAACATCTTTTTTTTTTTTTCTTCAGTCATAATGTACTATGTAGAATCTTAAAAACGAAATATTTATTGCTAGTCAGTGTCCATATGCTGACTCCCTTAGGATAGTCACTAATACAATTCGAATTCTCCTTTACTATCCACAGAAACACAATATTTTAGATAAATCCACGAAGCAGCATTTCATTATGATGTAAAGGGAAATTTGGAAAGTAATTTAAACCATTTCATTTGCCAGTATGCAAGATACTAGTTTTCTGTTGAAGTTTTTCCACCACATCTATAGCCTTTTCACTCCTTCCCGTTTGCCCTTTCCATTTGCACTACCAACAACAGTCGCAGCCCATTATTTGCTTTGGAGGGTATTTCCAGGGTTAATGGCCCAGAGCCTTCAAGCCCACCCTGCCAGTCATTAATCCAGAGGAAATACCCAGTGTTTAGAATAATTATTGCTTAAACACTAGTAAAATAGATTGCCTCTGTAAACAATACCAGGCAATTCAGGATCAAGAAGTCCTGAAACAGTTGGGTTTTATCATCATGCCACGTATCAGTTTAAATTTACAGACTGTCAAACCACTGCAAGCCTTATAAGCCTTTCTCACTCTTCTTGCAGGATGTATAAAGAATTTCCACCTACTGTGATTTTAAAGCTGCATAACACCATAAGATCCTGCATGGTAAAAGAACCCCTCTCCTTTTTACATTTCAGTATTAATGTGAAATCGTATCACATGAAAATTTAATTTGGAAATTTATCATTTAAACTTTGAAAGGAATCCATGGAAAATTGTGACTTATAGCCTATTTTTTCAATTCTGAAGAGATAAAATCCCACATATAGTACGCCAAGTCATGCATTATTACTTAGTTCAGGTTTGCAATACCATTAAATCACTTACTGCTCTGTAACTATGCTAGAACAAAGACAAGCAACAAGCAGATGATGTGTTACACTGAAATAAATCACATACAACTAAGTTTAAATATTTTACCAAACAGGGTCAAATTATATATAAATGATTTGGAGACTTGCAATGCTACAGACTATTCATTGCTGGAAATCAACATACATCTTAAAATTACAGACTAAAATTACAGTTTACTAGTAATGCCAAATTTAATCATTAGTGGAATAGCAAGGGAAAAATGGGAAAAAATGTATGTTCAAGTGAAAGATGCAAATGAAAAGTCCTCGATGACTTGTAAATTCCTAAAGCAAATAGCGACTGGCCTGTGATTTTTCAAATGTGCATCTCTTACAACACAAAGGAATTAAATGTTTGCTTACTGAAATGTGGCAATAACAGTTTTTCCAAACCCCGACTAGGATCCTTACCTGCTTGTATGCATTGGCATGTGCGTACGTGTGTGTGGGGGGGGTACTTTTTGTATTCTTTTTGCAGCACAATCCTATTAGTAGTATGACAATAAATCACCTCTGGAAAAAGTCCAGCCTGGTATCAATAAGGCCTCACTGTGGATCCTCGCCACTGTCAATCAAACGTTCCGCTGACATAAAAGTTACACCAACATAGAACTGGCACATGACCAGGTTCAGTTTTCCAAACTCTAGCTTTTGTTATGCATATATTTTGAAAGGCTCCAAACATTTACAGGAGCGCAAACAGTTGTGTATTAATCAGATGACTGAGAAAGGTGCAGGTTATTGCTTCAGTTTCAAATGTTGTGTTGTAGGAGAAAAGAAGCAATAACCATAGGAGAAAACTACAATGTATGTTGCCAGACATTTAAAGTGGCCACTTATGCATGCTGAATAAAACGCTGAGGATATGCTTTAATTTCACCATGCAGGAAAAATAATCTGAGTTTTCTTAACCACTCATTATGTATTCTATGTAGGTTCGAGCTAGTGCGATTGCTCAGGATGCCGATCAGAACTACGACTATGCCAGTAACAGCGTGGTTCTTCATTTGGAGCCAGGAGATGAAGTTTACATTAAATTAGATGGAGGAAAAGCACATGGAGGAAACAACAACAAATACAGCACATTTTCTGGATTTATTATTTATGCTGACTGATAATGAGTAAAAAGACCCACCAAACCAGTCCAAAAATGAAGCTTGCTCTTCTAAGCAATGGATTTGCGTGGCAAAAGTCAATGAAACAAGCACCCCAGCAGAGAGCGACCACTGAACACCTCAGTAGCGGGGAAAAAAAGTCGAATGCTACCTGATTCACATCTGTACAACACAGAGAAACCTTATGTTAAAAAATTATAAAAGTTAAACAGATGTGCGATCCACTACCGCCAAAGCAAATACTTCCTCATTGTTAGTGTCCATGTGAATGAAGTCCTACATAGATCAAATTTTTATAGAAAAAAAACACCACACCTAAGGACGCTGAGTTATTTCTTCAGTGTATGATACTTTGATGTGTTATGATCTTGCTGCTTTACCCATACTTCAGCTTTGGTTCTTGTGACTTGCTAACAATGATGCTTGGAGTCCACTCATAGTGTGGTGAGGAATGATTTTACAATAAAAGGAAGAGGTAATCAAAATATACTTTCTCTCTCCAAAGGAATTGTTTGCCTTGTACTTTTCTTATCCTTCCACTTAAAACTAGAAACTAATCAGCTTCAAGCCTTAACTCAATGTTCCTGCTTAGTAGGTTTACATTAGACTTCTAGCATAAAATCAATCCAGTGGAGTTGTTGAAATTTTGTCTTCCCCTTAGCTGTGTTCTGAAAGAAAAAGGATAGAAGAAACACTTTTTTTTTTTTTTTTTTTTCTGGAAAATATAACAGTTGACAAACTATTCTATTGGATCAAATCCCTTATTCCACCAGAAGGCAATGGCAAAACTCCCATTGATGTTAGTGGAAAAAGGATTTGGCTTTTAATTTGTAAACATGTGTAAATAGATATTTAGACAATATTAGAGGCCCATTCTTGATGGTTAGTTGTGTAAATATTTAGGAAGCCTGGCATCTACATTCTCAGACTAAGGTAGAGTGTTTTCTTTGCAGCAATTAGTCTTCATTAGTCTTTTAGCACTTAGTCTGTACTTGGGTACTATTTTTAAGAAAATAGTTATGACTTAACATACTGCAGATGTTCAACTAGAATTTCGTAGGAATATAATGGGTCAGAACCTTATTTGTCTTAGGTGTCTCGTCTCACTGCAGTTAGTGGGATTACTCCCACAAAGGAAGCGCGGGAGATCTGACACGTGAGCAAGTGTTGTCACACAGACCTTTCCCATGGTAGCTAGTTACCAGCTCGTAGTAAGGCGTGCCTATGAAATGGACACAGATAAGCGTATTACCAAAAATGATAACACTTATGCAAAGAAAGAAGCAGATATTTACATGCAAAAAAAAAGTGTGTATTAAAACCTATTTTTCTCATTCATATATATATACAGATATATATATATATAAAGTCTCAAAGAAGTTTAATCCATATAAAGGATTAATGGCTTGGAGAATTAAACTAAACACAGGTACTATGAGTTACATAGTTATAAAAATGCTTTAAAATCAGTCATACCAGTAATGTCCACAGAACATTTTTATTCGGAAAATGGATTTATTATTTGTTTTGGTTTGGGGAGGGGAAGCTGTCTATTTCTCTCAGGTTAAACCTTGCAGATTTCATTCTAAACCTAAATTTTAGCAAGATAATTCATTAGCTCCTTAGCACAGTTGGTTATATTATTTATTCTTAACATTTTGGCAAACTCATGGTAACATTTCTATAAATTGTTAAAGAGTAATAGTGGCTACCCCTAGCATTTTTATTTCATGCAATTTGCGACAAGCAACCCTGTCTAATGGACTAAGGGTACAAACTCAGATTTATCTGCACTAAAATGCTGAAAGTGTCTGCCACTGTGACGAGAAAGCCCTTCAGTGCTAGCCACTCAGTAAAAGTCTGATGAAGATTTTACGAATCTCTCTCAAAATCTCCTGAAGCTTTTCTTAAACACAACGTGTTACTCTTTCTGTTTCTGTTTTGAGGCGTCCAATTCAAAATACATGCCGATTTAGTCTAGCCTGACTGAGGGGATCGCCAGTCTAACTCATCTAGGATTTATAAAGGGACGTTGTGCTGCCAGTTGCTTGTGCATTATCTCACCAGAATGGTTAACACTTTTACTTTATGACAAAGTGCCAACCTATATCCGTACATTGTAGTGATTACTCCTGATTTTTTTTTTTTTTTCTACAAGGCGATGTATTTTAATAACAGATGTGTAACTGACTTCATGTCTGTTCGTTCCACTGTCGGTTTTATTGGTTAGCACACTCACAACAGCAGTGTAGCTAGAGATTTTCTGGGTTGAATCAAACAATGACGTATCAAGCTAGAGATCAGTTACAACTTAGCAATGCATATTTACTAAGGTATTTATTGGAAAAGCTCAATACTACAAGACACGTATGGTCAAATTTGAAGAAGCTTTTGAAATCAAGCTACCGCTGCTACTGGATAAGACCATTTTTTGGATAAATCACCTGCCCTGGTTAAAGTTAGACAAGAACACATTTTATGTGAAAAACACATATAAGGCAAACATTTCTTCCTTTTCATCATATCTTGATATACTGATTTGTAAAGACTTATATCACAACCTTTGTTATAACTATTGCAACTCATTAAAACTGTATTATGTAATATATTTTGACTTTTGGTGTTGCATCCTTACAAAAAGAAGCTGGTCTCCATGAAATTTCACGAGTGCTGTGGGATTCCAAAGGTTCAGGATAAAAAATTAATGTGGTTAAAAAAAGACATCTGTAATAATACTGCACATATTTTAAGAGGTCATCAAATTGCTTTATTCAAAAATGTATTTTTCCATGTATTTTTTACATTTTCAGTTAAAAATAAGTAAATTATTAAATTAGCAAGAAACAAAATCTTTTTAGAATTATTTGAGATTTCTTTTGCCTTCTGCTGTCTATGGAAGCTATTTAAAAGTCCCAGACCTTTTATCAAGCAGTATTTAAAGAATATAAAGCTAATTAGAAGATTTTTGATATTACAAGGATTAAAATCACTCCCTGGAGAAGGGGAATTTAACTGAAAACTGTTATTTCTTTCAAAGTCCAGATGATGCATCTTCAAAAATATTTTCTTGGGTAACTTTCAATAACAGCATTAGATTACTCGCTAGAAACAATTATTTTAAAATTTCAATTGAAAAGATTTTGCAGGTAGGCTCATATCCAGTAAACCATTCATAAATTGAATTCTAGAAGGGAGAAAATGCAGACAGAATACAAAATTTTGTTGTTCTAATTAAAAATAAAAGTCATAATCAGTTTGTTCACATATAATTAATAACTTCTAGTTTCTCTGAATAGTATCAAATTTTAAAATTATTGTTCTCCTGAAACAAATCTGAATTTTATCAAGCTTTCCTATAAAATAGGAATATTTATTCATTATTCCTATTTAAAAGTCAACCACCGCTTTGGATTTTCTTGGAGTATTTTATCAATTTTATTTTGGGATATGCCTCTAATCAGCATTTTAGGAACGATATTTTTAAGGATATGTGAATATCCATGACCTCCATATTTCATCAACCTATTCTTAGTGTGCACGTCATGAGCGATCAGAATTCTGTCTTCATAGCCTTCATCAATCAGCATACGAATCCTACAAAAGTAAAAAGCATACCCATCAGTGAAAGGTTCTCGCTCTGCAACAGCACCGAACTGAGCAGGATTTTTTACATTTTTTACATTACTGTACTGCTGGACTGTATTATAATTGAAAACACTTATTTTTAGGTACTCAGAAGACATATTCCTTATATTTAATTGAAATTAAAGCACTTATTGAATGAAAAAAAACACCTCTGAAAACATGCCACCACACATCTCAAAGCGGACAAGGAAGACTCTTTCCAGCTGGCACATGACTTTGTATTCCCACTCCCATTAATTCCCATGGAGGAATTCAAGAACTTCAGCATCACCAAGCACAGGACACAGGTTTTATATACATGAGTAAGTAATCATTTCCTACATAAACTCCTTCTCAGCATGATCGATTCATGGGGCTAGTTCTTGCTGCTGTCACAAAGCCAGTCCCAGGACATTTGTTAAGGACCAGACTGTGTGTGTAACAGGTCCTTCAAGAAGCCTGTCTCATTTACACAAATACTTTCACATCTTTAGTTAATTCCCATTTGGCAAACCAGGTGAATAAAAATTTTAGGTTGTCAGCATCATATTCCAGATAGACAGTTATCATCCAAACATGTTTCAAAGATGTTCATAAAAAAAGAAGGCAAACAAGACAGGCATTGCACAGTGCCAGCATGTGCCAGGAAAGAAGAGGAGTTAATGCAGCAGCCCAGCTGAACACACTTGGCAAAACAACAAGAAGTCAGATTGGAAGAAGAAGTAATCCTTTTGGTCAGCCCCTTGTAACCAGTCTGCTACAAGTCCTTCTGTTCCACATTTCACTCTGGGAACCTTAATCCCTTGCTCAGCTCATTTTTTTAGAATTTATTTGGTGGGTGTCTATATTGCATGACTGTTAATTTTCCCACTAAACTTCCATTTAGTTTGGCAGTAGATTGCAACATTCAAGTGGCAGAGACGGATAGACCGGACCTGGAAAGTGCTCATTCTTCATGAAGGCACCCAATTCCAGCATTTGCCAGCGCTGTGAAATTCTAATTCTTACCTTCTTGACTGTGCTTTGATTGGCAATAAAGCAAAATACTAGTTTTATAAGTAACCACGCTATACCTGAAAGCCCTTACTGTCAGTTTTTATTACAGTTAGTTATGAGGAGATACATGTAACAGGATCAAATCAATATGGGCAGCAAGATGAAGGCAAGTAAGATAGAAGTTGGTAAAAAATTAGCACCTTTCATAAAAACACCATAAATGGTGCCATATAGTGCACAACACTACGTAAACCGTAGTATTACAACATCAGAAGTATCTTCTCCAGCCTGAAGTACAGAGAGACCACAAGCCAACCAGAGAATGAGAGCAATGACACTGGAGAGACTAAGTTTTTTTCTGACCAAAAATCTTGTTAGAATCATCTCCTTTCATATCTGGACTCATTTCATAGGTTGGGGAGGCACATGGACCTTTATATTCCATATGCATTGCTGCTTTTTGCTCACTCCTGTAAGTTTAGCTAGTACTTGCTTTTGACTCAAAAAAACCCCGTCCCTGAAAAAATTCAGTTTTTTACCTGCATTGGCAGTAGATTGCAGCAAAAATGCCTAAGTACGCACACAGCTAAACTGTGTTTGAGTAGGTATGGCATGACTACAAAAGTTTAAATTTTGAACAGATGAGATCTGATCATATATTTTCCATTTAGTATTTTCATCAACACATTTAAAGGTCAGTTTGATTTCCACCTCTCTGGTGCTGTTCAGCAGAAAAAAAAAATAACCCCAAGGAGACTGCCACTGCCATCCTACATCCAGTGCGGTTGCATCAAAAGCCCAACAAAATCTATTTAACGGCACCACAGAATGACAAGACAAACTTTTCTGATTTACATCCTATAAACTGCCTGCTGCAAGAATGCCAGTCAGATGCCAGAGAGTTTAAGGAGAGACATCAGTGGCTGAACAAGTATCATGGACGGAATGAAAACTTTGCCACGGTTGAATGAGCACTTGTTAACCAAGGCATAGGTCGCTCCTCTACACATATCGCTCACAGCGCTTCTGTTCATGCTGACCTCCCGTGGCACAGGAGAGGGGAGGAGGCACAGGGGAGGGGAACAACTTTACCCATTCTAAATGTGAAAACTGCAGATTCACTGCAACAGCTTAAAATACTGAGTGCAAGACTGAGAGCCCCGTTAAGAGAGAGCAACGATTTCTAGTGTGAAAAGCAGCAGCAAAGGCTCAGCAGTAAGTGGAATCATAACCACGGCACCTTAAGAAGAGAACAGCCTGAAAACAGAGAGGAAAAGTTTTGAGGCTAAGCTGACAATGAGGAGCAGGGAAGCTATGTCTGAAACATAACTGAAAGCTAGAAAGTTACTTCATTAGTGATCAGGGATCATAAAATCTTTCACATTAAAGAGAAGGAAAGAATTGCTTCTGACTCTGGAAGGGAAAGAGACACAGGCAGGATGGCACCCCAGCCCTCAGAAGCCTGCCACGTCACTGCACACAAACACTGTGGACAAACACCAGAGGAGGCTCACGCTTCCGGACAGAGTAGAAGCAGAGAGAAGCGCGTCCCCAGCTGATCCTACTTGTCTCAGTTTCTGCAAGGAACGCACCTCCTTGGCAACACCTTGGTTTAGCACAGCACAGCAGATCTGCTGTGCAGCTGAGCTAAGACTGCATGTCAGATGGTGAGAAGCAGGGAAGAGGTATCCTGCCGGCGGGGCCAGTATTGTCACATTGTGAGTGTGAGGAGCATGGGAGCTCTGAGGAGACAGGCATCTCATCCTTCAAAAGAGAGAAAGGGCAAAAAGAGACGGGGAGGAGAGGTGATAAAGTGCTTGGAAGAAAAAAGTTTGGTTTTCAGGATGGAAGCACAGAATCAAACCCACCCAAGATAATCAATGAGTTTTGCTCGGTTAGCTCATTCGTGAGGAGATGTAACAGGCTCAGATGATGCTTAGTAGCAGTACTAGGTTTCCAGTAGTATGCTTCAAACAAAAGCCAAACCTGAACATAAATCCAGTATCTCCAGCCTTTTCTTTTTTACAGTCTATATAAATGCAGTAAATGATAAAATTCAACCAAATCAGCATGGAATTAGGACAGAGAATGAAATTAAAAAAATCTCTTGATCTTTTTTCTCAAGTAACTTTCTACACCATGATTCTACATCTTCCTTTGCAGATAAAAGAAAACATACATTCTGCCCTAAAGATGTGACAGCAGCAGAAAAAAAATTGTCAGTATTTTAGTATGAAAAAAGACAATTTTGAACGGCAAGCAGAATTGCTTTGTGATGCCCTTAAAACAAATACCACTAATATTCACTTGTTGATCGTAATGCTATAGCTCAAACAGCATGGGAGCAGATACCTCGCAATTCTTTCATTGTCGCTCGGCATGTCAATATCAGGATGGAACTGGTAATGAAGAAATTCCGTACCAAATAGGTCATACTCTAAATAGCATCCCAGTTTAGCAAATTCCAGAAGTTTCTTTGTATCAAATATAGTCCTGCAGAACACATATAACACGAAGTCAGCATTGTAACAGGAAGAAAAAAAACCTCATGGTATGAGGATAGGTATTTTGCGACTTCCTATTTGCAAGTAACAAACCCAATAATCTAAGATTTAATTCACCCTTTCGAAAAACAGGACTCCTGTTTGACACATGCGCCTTAAGCTAATACACAGCATCATCATCTTTTTCACATTAATCTGACTTCATGCATTAAAAAAACCCCAAAACAAACCCAGCTCTTCCCCCATGAAATAATGAAATCATTTATGGTAATTTTTAAATGGAAACAGGAAAGTTACTTACTTTTGATATCACTAACCCTCTCAACAGACAACCTACCAAGGAAGGACATTTAAGGATGAGGTTAATTCATAGTGACATTTTTAAAAAAAGACAATGGATTACTTACACAGGACAGATTTACTTTCCCAAAAGAGTTACAGGAGACAGCTACATCCAGGGCTTGTTTCATCCATCACACACCGGTAATACACAACTTTGTCTTTAGTTTCTATTCTGTACAGGGATGTTTCTAGATTGTCATTAGAACAGCAATATATCATTGTTTGCACTGGGATCTGGCCAGAACGCCTTAAGGAAACGCTCTCACCAAAAGATATAATGGCACTGTGAGTACCTGGGACGTGGGTTTTGCAGAAGATTTGAAAAGCGAAGGAATAAAGCTACTAAAATCTATCACTCATTTGGAAAAGAATGGCAACTGAAATAAGAGCTCTCTAGAACTTTTTTTAAACACTTTTACCAAGAGTATAAACTATCCAAAGGAAAACAACAACACTCAAATGATACATTATAATTTTATCTTTATAACCACAACACAATATTTTTCATCTAAGGAAAAAACAAGTTTCCACAAGAACAGCACAGTTAACCAAAATGGCAGTAGTTGCAGATATTGATGTCACAAAGTAATTTTACCCTATACAGTTACATCATAGTCTGTTGCTATGGAAATGACTGATGTCACAATTTCAATATTATGACTTAGAACCAGAATGAAGTAGGAGGAACAGATGGGTTGAGAGAGAGAAAACCCTTGTTCAAACAAGCTTGCCATCAGCAGGAGTCTAAGACTTGCCAACTGTAATTAATAAAAAACATTATTTTAAAATAAATGTTACAGTTTACAGAGATTGAACATTTATCACCAAATGAGTTTTCAAAGTGCAGAGCAAGAGAATGGGTTATTTTAGATCCGGCCCTGGTCAGCTCACAGGGAGATGGTAGCCAAGAGTATCCAATCCTGTGCAGGTGGCAAAAACCACACAATGATCTATTTCAAAATCACAGCAAGAACAATTTATTTTTAAAACTATTGTTAGGGTTGTGCTTTTGGGTGCTCTGTCCCAACGAAGAGCAGGAGAGCTTAAGTTCAACAGCCATTGGGACACCTTGTAAGCCACACGAATATAGCAGCAGCAGCAGTTCCCTGCTGAATTGCTAATCTCTGTGCTGGAATTAGGTGTCTGGGCAACCTGTGTCCCTGAGCAGCCCTCAACGCATGGAAAAGGAGATGGGACACACAGAAGCATCCTATAGTTTGGCCCTCATCCATAAATCACCGCAGGGACATACACCAAACCGTCATCAGACAGGCACTCAGAACAGTTTGTGTGAGCCTTCTAACAAAAGCTACTCAAGTGCATCAGTGTTGATCTCTACCAAGATACCTTTATAACTTTAAACCCTCATAAATGGCCAAAGACAAGACTCGATAGCTTTTGCTTCCCAGCCTTTATCTACACTAATTTCACTACAGACACTTGCTACCTTTTATTCTAAGGTGCTGAATTGCAAAATATGGTAGCCAGCATTTTAATTTTATCATTTGACAGTAAATCCACCTGAAAACCACCATTCTGTGTATGCCTGAAGCAGGCAGGAAATACGGAGCTATGTACAAATTTATCTCACATTTAAGGGACTGGGATGCTCCCACATGGATTCTTCTCACTAGAGGAGGCTTAAAATGTTAAATGCTCACTGCAAAGCCAAACTTCATAGTTGTTTAGAGTCTATGCTATAGCAAGTGCCAACCCGAATGTGTGAAAGTAATGATAGAAGGAGTATAAGGAAATGTCATATTGTGCATCAGCGGCCATTAGTGAAACTCCACCTCTGTCTTGACTGTTTTCCTACTTACATTGCTTATTTTCCACCAATAAATCACTGAATTCAACAATTTACAACAGCGTATAAAGGCAAAAAAAGGTAACTGGATGTTTATGTTGTATCAAAATGGCTGTGTAAGTATTGACATCTGCAGCTTGCTCAGTCTTCTTTCATACAAAGATTTACGTAATCAGTGTTTCTTTAAAAATGAGAGAAAAATATAGCTACAGATACAGTGGAATGCAGACAAATACATAAAAAAGCCCATATCATTCATATATAATCAAATATAAATGAAATTTTGTGGCACTGAATTTTGTGCTCTTAAAATCCCCAAGTAAAACATTGAGCTCTGTGTGAATACAAAACACCTGTAGCTTCATTTGCAAGCTCTTAGAGCCTATGACCATTAGAAGTTTGTAGCACCGTGCTCTTGCCTGTATTACACTCACATTGAGGGCAAACAATCCGATTGCTGAGAATCATATGACACAAACAGTCTCTATTATTCAGCAACCGGCCAAACTAATCAATGCTTGGAAATTTTCCAGCTCACCATGAGCAGCACAAGGTCACACAAAACTGATTTAGTAATAGAGGCTGCGATTCTAAACAGGAGACAGAAAAATCCTCTCCATGTCTGACGAGCTCTTGGTTTTCGCTCTCAAGGAAACTAAAAGTTAGCTCTCTACACTAAGAACCATCCAAAACCCAACTATTTTCTTTTTAAGCAATATTTCTTCTGTCTGGTAGCAGAACTGAAAAGATCTGCCTTCTGCTTTGATCCAGAATCCAGACAAATAAAGGAGTTCTCCATTAGTATCTGAGAGATTATGGTCAAGCCGTTAAGAGTGGCCCATTTTGCAAAAACGCTGGAAGCCCAGCAGCTTCCCACACAATTTGGTGAGAGCTGCTCAATGTCAAATGCTTTGTAAACACAGTGATTTGTGCGGGAATATGAATTAATGGAATCCCCATTTTTTAAAAAATGTGGCTACAGTTATTCCTAATGTCACTCCCAGACCTTCAAAGAGAGTGTTTAAAGGCCCTAAAACTCTTTATCTGTGTGAACCTAAAAGCTGATCCTGACTGAAGTGGTGGAAGCTGATCAAGCTCTATGTAAACAGTTTCATATTTTTAAGTCAGTAAACTTGAAGATAATTCTTCATGTCGTGATCCCAGCGTGCAACAGAAACCCAGTTATTTGCAGAGTAGTTGCCCCAAACCCCAGCGGGCTGTGGCAACACTGCCAGAAGGACAACAGAACAGTCTGCTTACCTGTCGAGGTGAGACATGACTGTCTTTGAAGCATCAGCCCCAGCTTCCTGCAGAATGCGGATAATCTGGAAAGGTGCGTCGCTGTTCCTGCCAGGATGGATGATAATGGGACACCCGAGCTGGGACTGAGCCTGCGCTGTTGCCTGAAGCACTCTGTGTTCACTCTGAGTCAAAGGCCAGGAGCAACCTATTTCTCCCACCACACCACACTTTATGTTAGTCCCATCAGCTCCATTGAGTATCTCATCAACAATAATGCCCGTAAGCTAGGGAACAGGAAAATAAGATTTTTTGTTATTAATACTATTTGTGCTAAATAGCATCAAATTTGGCCTACGGACACTGTGCTAGTTATACTCCTGAGGTCTTTCTGAACTTATTTAATTAACAGTTGGGTATGCAAAAACACTGCAGTTAAAATCTGGTTTCTGTCAACTACCGTTACGCTAGCCAGTCACTAACACCAAAATAAACACAAAGCAAATCAATTTAACAGTATCTACTCACGCAGTTGCCCGGCTTTGCTGGGAAAGCTGGTCTACATAAAATTTTAACTGATTTAGGCTGAGACTAATTTTTCTTTAAAAAACTTGAAGTTAGCTCAGCATGAAACCTGTGTCTCGCAATCCTGAGTTGGGTTCCATAACAATTCAATGTAATTTCTTGCAAAACAAGGGCTCAGAGAATAAGGAAACCTTGTCACTCAGATAGGGAAGGGAGAAACTCTGGCAAAGATCCTGAAGAGACAAGTCTAAAGCAAATCATGCTTGTGGGAATACCGACATAAAATGTCAGGGGCTCCAATGACTTCAGAACTACAAGAAAAAAGCTCTGCTGACAAACTTACAGGGTCAAAATTAGCTTGCTTTTAAAATATTCCTAAGCAAAAAAGACAAGAGAATTTCCTAACAAAAGCAGTTTGTTGTAACAGCTTTAGTTTTTCTTTTCCAGAATAGGCCATATATCTTAAAGAATACATTCAGAATTCAGGGCACAAAATGGCACTGATGATGACCTACCTGTTTGGCCGTGAAGGTTAGGGAAATCATGATTTTAAGGAAGACTAAAGTGAACAAAGGGAGAAGAAAGGTTTGCAAGCAAATCCACAAAACTGAAAAACCCCACAGCAATTTTCAAATAAATCTGTAACAACTCTACACTTTGTGTCTTCACTAGCCTATACAACATGTTGGTAAATACTCAATCTACATGCAAAAGTCAGTCCAAGTCACTACAATTTACAGCAGGCTTCTGCCCAACACTTTACCCTATGATACAGAATTCACTCCTCTCCTGAAGAACATCTCTCCTGCAGCAATGTCTTTCTGCCACTAAATAGCTCTGCTAGGGCTGGCAACAAAATATTCAAATTGTCTTTGCCTAATCAGAAAACAAATCATCACGTCAAATTCACCGGCAAATGAGGAACCACCAGTTATCATGGATCAGGCACCGCACAACCCCTTCTAAGTAAGCAATTGCCTTCTAGACTGGATTAAATATTGATTATCTGCTGCTGCAGGGCATCTGTGGGTGTCCAGCAGTCCACCAAATACAGAAGGGAAACCTTTGCCCCAAGAAATCTATTTGTATCAAATTTTAAGCAACACAAGAATATTTAGGAAAACTAGTACTGTTCTGTACAGCTTGGGCCACCTTGGGTCCAGTGTGGTTGGCAGCGCTGCGTTACCTGACATTTGCTCAAGTTTTGACCATTGATTTTTAAAATGAATTCAACTCATTTGTAAACTGTGACAGATTTTTAAAAAAAAATTCTCAGCTCTGTTCATCTGCATTTACAGCCCTCTGCCTTGGAGAGTTTCCTTCCCTCTTTTCCCTATCATCACATTTTCTTAAAAAAAGATGAGTAAGTATTTATTATTATAGGAATATCTGGGGACCTTGGTCATTATAAACACATCATCTTAGGCACAGTACAAATAATTCGATGTAGACTCTGCCCTAAAAAGTCTGGACAAATGCTAGAGAAGAGAGATATAACAGCCAGCCTGAGCAGAGTAATGAGTTACAACTGTCCTGCAAATACCACAATTATTTATGCTTTTTACAAGATTCTGGGTGATCTCATTGGGAAGCAATTAGCCAGAAAAAGAGACAAAAGAGGCAGAAGGGATATATTCCTTTCTTAAAAATTGTAAAAAGAATAGGATAATTGGTGTGGAACCAAATGCCCACACATGAAGTACTTTATTTTCCCTTTACTGTTGCATTATAACAAATCCCTGAGAGAAAACGGAGCTTACGAATTGGAAATGCTGACAGATAATCCCAGCACACACAAGTAGGGTTGGTCCAGCTATAACACACAAGCAGTAATGCTGTTGCCAAGTTTTTCACGTTAAGAACTTCCAGATTTCATCTATTTTGCTGGAACTTCTCGCCAACTTTGACTCACCCAGGGGTAATTCATAGGAGAGAGACTCCTAAGTGATGGTTAACACTTACCTGCTCCACTGTCATGGCCTGTGTTTGAGAAGAATGAGTGGAATCCACATAAAACCCAGCCCCAGCAATAATATGGACGCCAGTTTCTTCAGCAAGTTTCTTCAAAGTATTCATATCCCGACCAATTCCTGTGGTTGTGTTTTCCACGATCGTCCCACCACCCGCTGCTTTAAAATGCAACAGCTCCTCCTTCACAGCATCTGTTTCCTGACATAAAAGAAGGTTTTCTTTATGGCTGTAGGGATTTTGCTTAATCCAGAACAAGTTCTTCATCTCAATGGGCCCATCAGACAGAGGCTCTTGGCCTGGAGACGGTGGACAAAAACAGCTGCTGTAGTTCATAGTCAAGTGTTCATGAGTCAACGTATAGCCAAGGCAGTCTGGATCCACAGGGCCCAAGACAGTCTGCGCTTTCCCTCCCAAGGAAGGCATTTTTCTTCAGCAAAAGGAAAAAAAAAAAAAAAAAGATTAAAAGAGTCCGCAAAGGAAGAAGAAAGGAAACATAAACATTTCAGATGGGGCAAACATTTCTGAACTCCCTCCTCTCTCTCATGCACATGCCTACAAGCTGTGTGTGTTCGCTGGAAAGTTTTCAAACACTGTTTCCAGTAGAGTGGTCAATATGAAAAACAAAGCATTTATTTTGCTCAACTGTGCTTGTATCAGTACACCAGTGATGTGAAAATACCACATTCCGGTACAGGGAAATCATCATTTATTGTGCTATAGTCAATATCACATTAAGATAAATGTTTCCTATTTAATAACAACCACTGTATGTTCATTTAGGATTCTCTGCTCTTCAGCAGCTGTCAAATTTTGTCAGCTTGAGCCACCAGATGAACATACTTGGCACCAAGGCTGAATATTCCTTACTGGTATGTTCATTTTATTTATCTGTGTCCTCCAAGAATCACTATCCCCCTCGCGCGGTGAGGAAGCTGTCCATGTTTGGGGACCTTGTCTGTCTCTCTGGATGAGGAACACCAGGATGAGGGTGATCATCTGCTCCTTAGACCTCAACAGAGGCTCAGGTTGCCCTGCCAGCTGCCCTGTGGAGGTCTGGAACAGCCCAGCATAACTCTTCCAAAGCCGACAACAGCTGCTAAAGCTACAGTGCGGCTCCCATCAACTTCATTGGCCAAATATTTTACCAGTTAAGAACAGACCTTAACCTAACACCTAATTTATGTGGCTCAGCCTCTAAGAGACTTTAATGTGAACAAAACAACGTTACTTCTCAAAAATTCAAGTGAGTGATGACAAAGATATAGGTTGAGGCTACTGTCTGCAGTTGATTCATGCCAAAGGCATCTGCCCTGTGCAAGTCTGGCCTGTCTCGCCACAGGTTAGAATTAGCTGCAGCTCTCCCCATTGGGATTTTGGGGGAATTTTCTTCTTTTGAGGGTAGGGGTAGCCATTTTCATTTATGTGCCATATTAACATTAAACAGAGCTGACTATCCAGTTCATGTTAGATCTTCCTGATGCTAGTTGCAAAGGCTGGAGGATATATAGTTATAATCCTTAGTCAACCAAAATCATCAGTTATGAAACAAAATACATGTTTAATCATGTCCAGAGGACAGGACTAACTAGAGCATGCATTATTGATTAAAGAGAGAGGTCTTTCCCATTTCTGTCTCCCTTTTAGTGAATAATATCATAAACATGGGTTTGTTACTGGTGAAGCCCTCAAAGGACGCTTTCCTTTTAACTGCTGAAGTTAATCTACCAGGATGACAGAAAAACTGAAATCTGAAGGGCACTGCACTCTACATATCAAAGGACACAAGAATGTCGAGGTCTCTTTGGGGATACTTTCATCTCACAAGAAGCAGTCATTGTCAGAGTACCAATGTACGAAAGGGACCCAGCCCCTGCAAACGGCAGGTATCACCTGCCTAGCGAAGTCTGTAAGGCAGTTATTTTTATATGAAAACTTGGCCATCCATAAGACAGAGACCGGACTGACTGACTATGTTTGCTTGTCTTGTGTAAAAGCAGACTTAGGAAGAACTGTTCTTTTATGAATTTAATTTCTAGGCTAGTGTGTTGACTTGTTTGAGAAGGCAGAAGAATAATTACTCTCATACAACAGACTGTTGGCTGATTAATATAATGATTTATTTTTTGCCAAATAAATTAAGATGTGCATGACTTCAGAAAATATTATTCTTGAGCAAATAATTAAAAGCAAAATACCTGTCTTAGTCAGAAACTGCTGCTAGCTGCAATTCAATTAAGTTGTCCAACCCAGTCATTAATTCTATCCTTGAACAAAGCTGGTGCTATGTTGAGCAACCCACTATTTTGGAGAAAGTTCAATGATCTGAGTCATTCTTATATGCACTGAAAAGAGACTAAGATAATTCGACAATAATTGCATTACCTTTGCGCTTTCTCCCCCCCCCCCCCCCCCCCCCCCCCCCTTTTTTTTTTGTTAAATATCTACGCTCTGGTATTCAGTAAAACCCTGACAGCATAAAGAGTGATAACTACTCTCTGCGCTGGAGACACACTTTTCTTTCCCCATGTTCACTGACGATTTTCAAATCCATTTATTAAGTTAGGAAAACAAACATATACAAATATTTTGTTATAAAATTAAACATATAAATATTGAAGTTCTTTTTTTTTTTTTTAAATTTGACACAAAGCAATTACAGTCTGTTTCCTTAACAAGTTTCCACTTCTGTTTTTTAGTTATTTAGTAGCGCAGTTACTCAAAAAGGCCACTCTAATTGAATGTGAATTTTTGCTCACTTTCAGATTACTACTTTGATAAAAAGTTGACTTTCAACATTTGTTCCCGCTAATTCCTTTTTGACACAGTTAATTTCAATTACCCTCAATTAATCTGGCCTGACCACTGCAAAGACCTATGGCTGCGTGTGTGAGATGTACTTACAGCCTGAGGCTGCTGTCTTCTGATTTATAACAGCAGGAAACATTTAAAATTACCAGTTCCAGTGCCAGGTTTCTCTTGTAGCAGATACCAATCTGTTGATTTTTAGACCCTAGATTTCAGATTAGAGCACACATACAGAGCTTACAGAACCAATGCCTACTATTGAACCTTTTGACTGAGGTCAAGGATTTTGACAAATACAAGAAGCATCACAAAAATGGAAACTGACACAAACAGCATTTAAAGTAGGCCTAATTTTATCTGCATGAAAAATATGATGAATATTAATGTCTGTGCCTGCTTACTAACACAGTTTTAGAAAGCCACCGCTTTTAATTAAAAAAAATATGAAAAATAAAGACAGCCAACAACCTGTGACTGGAACTATTTTTAAAACCACTGTCCTGATATCTTCCCTACTGTCATCTACACAGACAGCACGCCCTGATTATGCTATAATGATACATTATTCCTAATAAGATTCACTTGATGGAACCAGAATTTAATTAGTGTTTTAAAAACAGATTTTAGGTGCAAACAGCTTTTAAATGGAATAAAGACTGCTGCTTAATTTAAGCATGTAGTTCTTACTACAGAAATCCATGTTCGTGTGCTTCACTAGTGACTTGCATGGCATGTTTTACACAGAACTTTCTTCTGAAAGTTTCTTCTTTCATACACCAAGGACTGAATTCATATCACCTCATTTAGCCACCTAAAATGATGTATGTCTTCTACTGAATAATCGTCTAGACCATTTTCATAGTGGAGATGGAAAGACATATCCATAGGCAACTCACCCAGTCTGTTTTGAATGTTTGTAATAGAACAAGACAAGTCACTTTCTGTAATATTGGCCTCCTTCCATGAACTACAGAGGGAGCCAAGAAGAATCCTGGACAAGACAAGTATATTTTAGATGGTCCTACATAAAATACGTGAATTATATTTACTGAAACTTAACCCAGTCTGAGGGCAGGAGGAAAGGCGCCTACTCCTATGACAAAAGATAAACAGGTAAGCTCTTATCTGGCAATAAAAGGTATTTTGGTTTTGGAAATCACTAATTTATGCTGTGGTTTCACCAAGGTGCTCCTGCATAGAACAAGGCTTCTCTGCTATAGGTGCTGCATAAACAGAGAAATACACAGTATTTCCTGAAAAGTACATATTCAGATAAAAAGATAATGAAAATTGCTTTAAGATATAACCAAAACTTGTATTATTTCACAACAGCCTTGAAACCTTAATATTTCTGGAATAACCTCTGGACAAATCTTTACAATCACCAATCATGTGGTGCATAAAATACGAGTCTTACCATCAGCCAACTATTAAATATGGGCGAAGTAAATATTTTTTCTAGAGGTATTGTTAAGAGAAAAGAGACTTGCTGCTAAAAAGGTCATGGTACTGTATTCCTGAGTCTGGTAAAAACTCCACTGAGTTCAATAGATGTTTTGCCTGAATACTGATGACAAGATTTGTGTTTCCACTTTTCCCATCTGAAACGTGTGCTTCAGTCATTGTGTCATTTTAATGGTCTTGTAATGGGAAGTCTCTCTAGGTTTGGATTAGTTGCTTCCTACAGTAATCTCATATTGCTGAAACATTATAATCACATAAACACAGTTTCCACATGCTAACGCCGCATTTGTTTTGATTCGGTAAGCACATTTTAATGGTATTAGCACAGATTCTCTCTAGACTTGTATAGGAATAATTTTATTGCTATTACATTACAATGTGAGATTACAGCGACACTAAATCCAGATTGCTGTGACACAAAATTTACAAAAAAAGCAAAAAGAATGGCTCAATAGGTATTTATTATATTCCGAAAAAGTTAAACACAGCTGCCACTTAGAAACAAGGGCTGCCCTGGCTGCATCAAGAGCGTTGAAAGTGAGCCTTTCCTCTATATCCATGCAGTCCTAGGAAATGTGACATAGCGTAGGTTCACTATATATTTACAGATGGAGGAAACGCTTTGAGCACTCAGTTCTTCTGTGAGCAACCTCTACAGAGCATGGAAAAGCCCCAAATTAGAAATATATGACACATTTATAGTAAATTACCATTAGCTAGACTATGCTGTGTTATCCCACCATTCCCCACCCATAAACATTTTGTGACAAGGAAAAATATTAGGAAGACAAAGGAAGAGAAGAGGCAGAGGGTAAAAAAGCACGTGTAGACTATGTCAGGAAGAATTTTAAAAATGAACTTCTTTCTCTCTTCCCCCATGCTTCTGCCAACTCTGTAGATGTTTACAGGGTGGAAGAAACTCAATACTGCCAGCAGAGGTTTTCTCTTCTCCACCAGACAAGAAAGTTTTCTAACTTCTCTGACAGATAGGTGCCCGATCTACTTCTTCAAAAATTTATTCACAAGAGCTAATTACAGGACAAACATGCCTGAAACCCATCTCTCTCATACACTGGTTTCAAAAAGCACAGCTTTTTTGCTTGTGCACAGCGTCAGGGAAGTGCAGCTACAAGGGGCTGTGGAGCAGAGCTCACCACAGCTGGCTGGGTGAGAGCAGCAGTAGGAGTGAACTTGCATCTGCTCCAGGAGGACAGATACAGACTTACCTGTCATTTAGCCCAGCAATTCCCTCTGCGCCGATGTCTGCAAAGGTGTCCAACAGCCTGTGATGCCATACTCCTACAAGGTCTCTCTAGTTGTCTCTGTGTTACATGAGATAACAGCACAACTCATACTGCTTTGGGGCTATTTTGCTCAAGAAAGAATTTGGAAACAGCAAAAGTACTATCAAAAAATGCAGACTTCTGGACAAACTCCTGTCTCTTCTGCAGAAATGGCAGATGTGCTTCTCTGAATGTGACGCAGATTATTTTTATTAAAGTCGTATTTATTCTTCCCTGTCTTCAGAATTTACATTGGTCAGAAATGACATTGGTCTCTTTCTTTTCCCAACTGGAGCTATGAGATTATCATGATTTGCTGAACTTCAAGCTAACTCAGAAAAATGAGCCAAGGAAAATAATCTTACCTATTCAGAGGCAGTGTTTTCTTTCTTCGCTACCTTCATACTCTGTTAATTTAAAAAAAAAACCCCACACAAGTATCATGACAGCTTTTCATAGTATGGCTGCTTGCCTAATGCAGAAGTGTACTAAGGGGACAAGGACATTGCATGTATAGTGCTGGCTTTCCTCCTAGTTCTCAGTCAAACTGCGTAACGATGGCACACTAGTACTTCCATGAGCATCAACACTGAGAGAAGGCTTTGTGTGCTAAGGATCAATGTCACACAGGAGGTTTTTCATGCCTTGACTAAAGCTCTTCTCAGAGAGGAGGGGAACACTTACAGTGCCTCTCTCCTACAAGAACTCCTGTCTAATCCCATATGAGCATATCTTGCAGCTCTTCCTTTAACGGGGCACCTGCACTTTCCCATCTTTGGATGGCTATATTTTCATGGAGCAAGTAAGAACCTCACCATTTCAGATATCTGTACTCTCTTGTCCGGGTAGAAATTGACCAACAGATTCAAAATCTAGAGAACTCTTGGGGGAAACGTTTAAAAAGCATCAGCTATCCCTGCCTTTTTTTCCCAAAACACACTTTTCTGGAGATACTCAGAATAGTGGGTTAAGGCAGTGGCCTTCAACAACCTAGCTCTGGTCGCAAAACCATTCAGAAACATAAATTTCCTTAAGAAGCCAAGCTAAAAGAAACAATACATATTGTTTTTTACTAGCTTTTCTATATATACTTTGAGCAACCAAAAAGCTTTTACATTACAGAAGTGAGAAGGGATACCGGAAGTAAGGCTTTATATCAAGTTACAATACATGCTATGAGAAGAACTCTAGCCAAGCCTTACATAATCCTACAACAATAAGCAAAGTCCCAGGAAAATATGCATGTACACACATCACAGCAGTTACGTTGCTTGAGTGGCACTGGCAATATTCTACAACCTACAACCTAAAAGCAAAGTCACTTAAATTGTAAGAGAAATTTAAACACTGTTACAGATACGTGAAAGGCCAATATATTGATTTGCTGCCCTCAGAACCTCCAAAAGTCACGCTTTGGGGAAAGGAACCAGGCAAGTCAGAAGCAGAGCTTTTAAATGTTCACCTGAAAGGGTAAGTGAAAATTTTCACTGTGTACTCCCTGCATTGCTTAGCTCGTGGCAGACACACCGACCTTCCAGCTCATGGTTTGAGGGTCACATACTTGCTCTAGCTAGGCTCTGAGCCAGACATACATAAAACAGGTTTCTTCCTTACAGTTGAACAGCCACACCAGAACAAAGTGCAGCCTCTCATTGATTTCACAGTTTGACCCTCATTGATTTCACAGTATGGCCATACCTTTGGGATCAAAGCAAGCACATGTTATCTGCACATGACCACGTATGCACACGTACAGTGATATGCCCCAGAGGCAGAGTTTAAGCCACTTAGTATGTAATACTTTGTATTTCCAATTATTACTTTTTTTTCCAATTTGGTTAAAGTTCAGTTGTTGTATGCACAATAGAGTCAGACTTTTATTTTACCTTATTTCTGTGCAGATAACAGTCTCAAAACCTAGGCTTCTTTGAGCAAAGTCACATTGAAGTTTCTCTTCCTCAGAGAGATCCGAGACCAACATCCCCATAAGTGGTTTTTCATCAACATCTCCTTTAGAAGAACTTCAGGGGATTTTACATTTTGGGCAGCTTCCAAAATTACTCCTGATAAAAGGTCAAATAAAAATTCTCCCCTAGGGCCCAACATTACATTAATTATATTTTACATGCACACATGGTGTTTTTAGGCCAAAAATCAGGACTGAAGTCACATTACGCTATATGCAAATATGGGCTGAGTCCTGCATGGTGATGCATGCATTTGTATTCTTAAGCCTAAAGAGAATCTTACTTGCTTCTCATGGGTGCTGGGCTACAAACACTCACTCTCTTTCTTGTTAGGACAACACAATATAGGAAAAAAGTTTGTGCTTTTCAGAAATGTGTGTCCAGTCTTCATTCCCTCTAAATTTCAAATTTGAAACTTACACATACCCATAACTCTACTCTTACTGTTATTCTCATTGAGTTTAATTGGTTTTCTCTCTATTTAAGGTCACATATGCTTAAATATTTTCATATGAGCTTAAATATGTCAGTAAGTGTTGGATGGAGCATTATCACTCGTGCAGCACCATCACCAAGAGCATCTACAGATCATTTACATGTAGAGCTAAAGAGAAAAGGGATGGAGGTCAAAGACACCAAAGAACAGACACCATCCTTCTCACCATTCACACCCATGCAATAGAAGTGCGATGTTCGTTACTACCTCCTGGTAAAGGCTGGACATTACTAGCTAGGAAATTCAGATGAATGAACCCCAAGGTCAGCTTTGTGGCAGAATGTACCACTGAGGTACGTGAGGCCTTCACTGAGGCCTGTGAAGCCACACACAGCAGAGAACAGCATGGAGATGGGGTTTAGTGCCTCATTCAGGATCGCAGACTGCAGCAACTGGTATAAGCAGCGACTTCCAAAAAACCACTTTCTTTAATAGCGAGTGATCGGTTTAGATGCACGCAACTAAATTCAGTTTCCCAGTACTGCAAACAACTGTATCCCAAAGCTTGCAATCAATCTGAACGCCCACGGGAAAAAAATACTGCAAGAAAAGCCTTCACAGTTTCAACTGTGACTGTTCTGCTCTGCCTCTGTCAGTAAATGGAAGCTGTATGCTCCTGTCAAGGTCCACTTCTGCTCTAAAGAGAAACTAGCCCACACTAGAAAAGCTAATGTGAGCCAAGTGAAAGCTTAAAGCTGATGGCTGTAACTTAATGAGTATGTTTTAACTTAGAGACTGTCTTTATAAAGTCTGCATACTTTGTCAGTGGTCAAAGGCAATGACTTCTTGCTTCTACAACTCCTGGTACTAAGTTCTTACCCACAGCTGGGTGCAATAGTGAAACAGCAGGAACAACCAACACACACAAGCTGATGAGACTGTCAGGTCTCCTGCATAGCCTTCTGCTTTCTTTCCAGGTATTGCTGAATCTTCAATCTTAAGAAAAACTGGACACAGAACCTTGCCACTGTTTTGTGCCGGAAACTATTAATTATCTGGTTTTATAAAAAAATAAATCTTTCCTACCCATTTTAAAGTGAGTAACACAGAGAGAAGTCCTGCAATAAAGTTTACAACCCTCAAGAGCTCAAGCAGTAAGACCAGTTGAACATTTCCAGACCCAGCTGAAAATGACCCATCTGCCAGAAGGTATGCAAATCACAGCAAAGAAAGAGTTAAATTCCTGTCATTTAGTGGTCACTGCAGAGACTAAGGACAGGGCAAAGACAACTGTGGGATAAAACAATTCTCCTTTTACACTTCGAGGTAAGAGGTGAGATCCTGAAAAAGCAGAAGAAGAAAGAGTACCTCAGTAGGTAACATACCATTCTTTTTTGGTCCTCCCTCCTCCACAGAAGTTACTTCAGGAAAAACCCTGTGGCTGTGGCTCCATGCAAAACTAAGGTTTCAGAATATCTGAGAAGAATGATCCTACATGTTTCTGAGATCTGACTGAAAAATTGCGATTTACTTAAAACTGTAATATAAGAGATGATGGTGGTGGTGGTCTTTCTTCTTATTTTCTTATTATCCAACTAGTTAAATACTTCTGAAACATATTCCAGCCAATGCTAGGATAAAATGCCTTTCTTGGATTATTACTGACATACATATTAATATCAGATCACAGACATGGCGACTGCTTAGAAAATTCTGAGGAAGCTTTTAGATTTGTGACTAGAAAATTATGTTAATGCAGAAAATCTACCCTACTGGTTTTAAGAAAAAGATGAAATTTCATTCTAGAACTAGGGGGATGGGACACTCCCTTTCCCGTCCAATACAGCTCGTAATGCAATGACTTGTATGTTCTCCAGAAACACTGAAGACCTAAGTTCGAAACTGCTCTGAACCAAACCAGGGCTGAACCTTAGGTTTCCACAACCAAGATGGATTTCTAATCCTCCCCCTACTAGACAGGTAGCCAGTCTGATGCAAGCAGAAGTCTCCTTTCTCTTTTTTCATAAAACTTTACGAAGTCTTAGTTTCAGCTTACTAAAAAATGAACCTTATTCAGTATTTCAAGTTTTGAAAGATGGAAAAAATATTTGAGATCTGCATTACATGAAATAAGAAATAAAACCCACAGAATGTTCAGAGAAACAGTCCTTTAATAAACACAGAACTGATTGGTGCCATATGCTTCACTATACACTGATTTTCAGATGTGAGGAGCAAGCTGACGATGTCTCCCTAACCACAGAGGGAAGCAGTCACACTTGTTCCTGCTCCACCATGCATTAATTTAATGTTAGCACTGGTCACCTATATGAAATGTAATTAAGCATCTGAATGCCATTGTTGCCACCTTTGATTATAACTACAAAAATGAATGTGATGATGGTGACATGATGGCAAATATTATGTCTGTTAAATTCCAAAACATGAGAGGCATTCATAATAATAAATGACACTTATGTAGTCTTTCATATAACCATCCCAAAGTACCTGACAAAATGATACAAAGCTACCTATTACAAGCATCGCTTCACCCATCACTGAAATACAGCCCCCAGCAGAAAGAAGGCAACAACCTTTAAGCACTACAGAACGTATTACGACGGAGGATGTCAAATAATGTACCCAGTATAAAGCACATGGGAATTTCAGACAAGCAAACCACAATTTTCCCAAAAGCGAGTGATCTCTGGCTAAAATTCTGTTTCATTCAAGAGTTACCACAAGCCTCTAGCATACAGAAGATACTATCCTTAACAACAGACTCACCTTAAAAAAGAATTATTGTCTACAGGTTTCTTAAAGATCATATATATTCGCGTACTTGCTAGGCCAAAAGATGCTCATCTGAGCTCCTCAGCAACAGGACTTGTATGCTTCAACTCGGGACCATGACACCACAACACAAGACCTGCTGCAAAGGGACTGCCAAACACCCAGTGGCACTGTTGGGCAGCGGCTTAGCTACAGCACAGAACTCCACTTGGCAGAGGGGACCCAAACCTCCCTCACTCAGAACCAGCACTCCTCTCTGCAGCGTGCCAAACTGATGCGAGAGGCGTCTGCTGCAACTGTGTTCTGTAAAGGGCAGCACACCTCAGGCCACAGAGAAAATGTGCGGTGTCTGGATCCCAACAAGGCTCGCAGGAAAGGCTTTGCTGTTGCGCCTTGTCAAGCATAAGCAACTCTGGAAGCATCTTGCAGAGGGCTGCGGGTGCTTCCAGATGGAGAAGCAGCTGAAGGCAGGTTTTGAAGGTCCCAGTTTTAGATTGAGGCATTTGTTCCTTCACGGAGTCACCCTCAGGGACCGATGGGAGAGGAGTACTAGAGTGGATGTAGTTCCAATATTTAACTTGTTATGACTGTACAAACATTAAATACCAGCACTAATAATAGCAGCGAAGCTGCACTCACACAGTGAAGCCGCCCTAAGCTGGGGGGGTTACTCTGCTGATAACTGTCATCTGATCCTGCGAGACGCTTCTCCAGAAAGGAGGAGGTGTTCATCACCTCAAGCTCCAGACCTGCTGCGGGTCTCCCTGCAGGAGCCCTGCCGGCCCCAGCGCCGCTGTCCCGGCCGCGGTCCCCTCCCGCGCCTCCCGCCGCCGCTCCTCCTCTCACGTCTGCGGCCCCCTCCGTCGGTGCTGCACCCGGGCGGGCCGTGCCCCGCCTCAGCGCCTTTATCCCCGCGGAGCGGCGGCCGCCTAAGCCCCGGCACTCCCCGACACCACGCGCAGGCCCGCCCGCCTCAGGCCGCCCGCCCGCCTCAGGCTGCCGCCTCCCAGCGCGGCCCCAACCCCGCAGCACCGCGACGCGCGACCATTCGCCGCGGCCGCCGCTTCTCGCCCTCCCCGCCTCAGGCCCTCCCGGGCCGGGCAAAGCGCGTCGGGCCGGCGGCGGCAGCAACGGCGGCGGAAGCTGCTCTCGCCCCTCAACTCCGGCGAAGTTTCCCGGGCCGGGCGCCTCTCGGGCCCAGGGCATTAAGGGCGAACCCGGGACGAGACTAGGCCGCGGAGCGGCTCGGCGAGCTGAGGAGACGCGCCCCGGGGACCCGTCGCGCTCGCCCCCCCGCTCGCTCACCCCGTGGGCAGGACCCTCCGCCGGCAGCACGTCAACCCCGCCGGCCGCGGCAGGACCCCCCCCTCCCCGGCCCACAGCCCGCCCCGCTCGGGGCGGGACTTCCCCGCCGCGGCCCGGCCCCGGGGACGGGGACGGGGGCGGGGGAGCGGGCCGGGTGCGAGGGTGGTGGAGACTTTGGAGCCCGGAGGAGGGCACGGCCCCGCTGGTTCCCTGCGGGCACACGCCCGGCTCAGTGCCCGCGGTGGGCCCCGACGCTGGGCCCCGCCACCCACGGTTCGCACTCCCCGGGAGCCCTTTACCCCGTGGCATGGGGTGCCGCCGTGTGCTGTGCCAGCGCCGGCTCCAAGTGCAAACGAGAGCCGGTGGATGTGACCATCCTGCCTGTCCTTGCTCATACCCCTTGTTTACACGGCAGGCAGGGAGGCTGGGATCCACTGAGTCATTTCGGGGGGTTGGGAGATGGCGCTGAGCTCTTGGGCTTGCAAGACTTAGTATATTCCAGTTTGCCCTTGCAATGCAAATAACAGGGAAGGTTGAAGAGGTGCTTCCCAGTACTCGCAAGCAGGATGACAATGACAGAGATTCTGGATAGAAATGTAGGTGCAAAATATGAAAACAGATGACACCAAGTTCTTACACTTTCCACCCAGGATCTCAAAAGTGTCTTATCTCCCTAAGGCTCACAGACTCCTGCGTGGTACTATTCCGTTTTATAGGAGGGTAAATAGATGCTGGCAACTTGACTAGCAAAGGCACAAAGGGCGGTGAATGCCCCCAGCCCTCGCACACAGACAAAGCTGTGGCACAGCCGCCCTGTGCGCTGTGCAGACACATTACCTGAACCCAGGAAGGAGAGCTCAAGCTTTTCTGGGAGAACTACTTGCTCTTCTCGTTGCTATCCGTTTCACTTTGATTCCTTCCCGGTCCCCATTTGTACCAGGCTGGGGCCAGCAACAGCCCTGCATCCTACTATGCAGAGCCTCGACCCGCGCTCAGCCCTGCGGCTCGGTGCCTGCAAATGGATTCTGGTGTGCCTGCCTTTAATAGGGCTGTTCATTGCCTGGGGGAGCTGGATCCTAGCTTTTATTCAGATCCCAGATAATCCTGTGATGCAGAAAGTGAGTGGGCAAAACTGGGAATGAAAGCCAACGCATGCTGATGCTCAGGCCTTTTATCATCTATCTTACAGTGAAGGACAAAAGTGGAGGTAGTGGATGAAAAATGAGGAGGGTGCAGAAGTAAACAACTTTAGAGAGGTAGGAGGTAAGAGAAAGTTGTGCTTTTATGAAAGTGATGGAGAAATGGAGTTTTGGCTTAAAAAAAAAAAAAAAAAGAAAGAAAAAAAACATTGTGAGAATACTAGACCTGAGGGGTAGCATCCACAATGACTGGTGATATTGGCGTGGGGAGGGCTCAACATTTAGGATCTCAACTGAAGGGGAAATTACTGCCCAGTAAAGTAAGGATGAGGAAGGTGAAGTAAATGAAATGCTTAGGATCTTTCCCATTAGCAGCCAGTCACCACGTATATGCAGCAGTGATTAATACAGATAGATGGCTAGAGCTAAGCTGCTGGGATGGTTCCAGTTGTCAGCGTCACTTGTTTTTATTTGCTCCTCATATGAAGTCAAGTGAGTATGGGTCCTGCAAAGATTAAGTGGAGATATGAAAGCCCGTCATTTATAATGCCTTGTATTTCAACATGTTCATATTGCTGGGCAATCAATGCAGGAGAAATTATGTATGAGAGCTATGTTAAAAATAGTCATGCAATGCTTTATGGGACATCATTTGTCACTGGCCATATCAAACCTGTTTTGAAGATTTGCGATGAATTTTACATAAGGCCTGCACTTCTACATCTCTTTTGTGTTTTAAAATATAAAAGCAGTATTAAAACTTGGGTAGGTACAAAGTAAAACCATATTCAATCTGCATTTTTACACACATAGAATGAGCTTCTCTTTAAAGCAATCTTCAGTATGTCCAAATCAAAGTAAGGTACTATATTTTTATTTTTTATGTCCTTGACTTCAACCTGCTACAAAACAGGCTTGTAAACATAAAGTAATGAGACTGTCTCATTCAGACCAAATGTGTAGTGAACAGTGAAAACAAGTCAGCAGCTGGCAGAGCCTATACATATGACACTGTATTCACAATTTAGGTGATATACAACCTTATGTAATGTATCTGGCATTTGTATCCCCTTTCCCAAGTCTGAAAACCAGGCTGTGGGCTTCCTAGAAATATTGAATTGGTTACCCCATTAAATGGCTCATGAAATTGGGGGAAACAAAACCCCCCAACCCTCCCCCCAGCTATGTTGCCATACAAATAGCAGTGGCAACTGTCAGTAACATCACAAACTAAAGTATTCATATTGCATGGTTCAGAAACAAGGAAAAGCAGTTTACTATGTTAAAAAAAAAAAAAAGATGTTCTTTATTTTGCCAGGTCTGTGCTAAAGAAAAGCTTGGCATCAGTAGCTTTTGTAGAAGTTATAGTCTGCTCAGGGCTAAATAACACCTGTGCTTTTGTCCACCTTCATCATGAAGTGACCAAAAGGTACACTGAAGTCAATGACTGATCCTTTTCCCATTTGGGACACTGTTGTAAACTCTGTCCACTGTTTACCAGTAGACACAAAATAAAGACTTGCAATGCATGAGCTTCAGTAGCATCTCTTCTCTTTCCAGGGGTGGAGGAAGAAGCGAGCAGACCAGTAGGTCCAACGCCAGACCTGATGCAAGGGAATGCTCTTCAGGGTGACCTGGAGGGAAGAGCCGTAAAGGGGCCATACCCAGAGGGTGCACAGAGGTACCCAAACCCAGGTGGGATTTCCCAGGACCAAGAGGCTGTGACAGCCACTGCAACCCAGGTAGCTATGGAAACAGCTGAGCCACTGCACCAGGACCCGGGGGACGAAGCCTTCCTCCTCCAGCCTGAAATCTTCGGCTCAGGGCTCAGTTACTCAGGTGTTACAGAAGATATAAAAAACATGTATTGGTTTACTCAGAGAGCAATTGATAATGTGTACACTAGCTTAAATACAGTATTTTTCTTCTTTGAAACAAGCCTCTTTTGGGGGGCTGTGGTAACAGTGGAACATTATAGCATTCACTTGGCCAACTAATGTAACTGGAAAAACAGAAAAACTTCCAGGCACAAACAAGCACTTTTCAATGTGATGTGGTATATGAGTTTTTCTTCTGGTATGACTTGACGACAAGAGAATTCTAGTTTGCTTTAATGAACATTAGTGACTGAAGACCACAGATTACTATTATTCTTTCATCAGAAAGAAAACAAGCAAGGAAAGGAAAAAGGGGCAAAACATAATTTCAAGCAGTATTTGTGCAAGGGCCATTGCAAACATAAGCATTTGCACATACTGTTGAGGAATGGAAAGTGCACATATATGATACACGATTTACAAGTTGGTAGCATGAACAAATAGGAACCCTAGAACATAAAAAACTCCACAGAGAAAAAATCATCCAGCAAGGGTAAAATATGCAAAATCTGACCCTTTAGGGAAACCCTTTATTGATCATGGTAAAAAGGCCTCCCCCCTTTCCCCCCTTCAAAGTGATTCCATAAATTGAGAGGACTAGAAAGAATAATTTGCTTGTTAGTCTGGCACATGCCTGTTGCTCTTAAATGACAGAATAACAAACAGGAGTCCTTCAGTTCATGCAGGAGGTGAACTGTATGGCAAGTGGGGTTTTAAAATCAGCCACAACTGTTTGGATGGGGCTTCAGGTGTGGGGTTTTTTTTGTTTTGGAAGGGTTTTTTTTCAGTTAGCAGTGTTATTCAAAGATGACAATGGCTGTTCTTGAAAAATTCTGATGTGCTGCAGATGTAGGTACCAGTCTGAGTGTTAAATTGCAAGTGTCCCAAAGAGCAAATAAGAATTGGAAGAAGTAGGCAATACATAACACTTAACTGGAAATAACACAAAGCTATTCATTAACAGCAAAAGTAAATATATCTCTGAAGAATATTAAGTTACGGTTTTCTGGAGGCAAAAGGCAGAACAGTGTTGACTTTGACTAAAGACTTACTTAATCTTAAATTCTTAGTTATTATTTGAGTTAGTGGACAATAATATCCTGGTTTGAGGTGAAACAGAACCAATTTTCTGTTCAGTAATTTTACTTTGCAGCTAAACCTCTTCTAACTAACTGAACTCTCTGAAATTAACAGCATATTGTGGAGAAACTGTTCGCTCTCAGAGAGATAAAACCTGATTATTTATAATTATGCCAAGGAATGGTATGTGGAGAGGCTCCTGCTTATACTTACTGCCATAATGACCCAGTCCAGCTAATTTTGTTATTTGCCCCGTTGGAGGGTCAGAAGCAGAAAAGCATAAAGGGGTCCCACCTGTGGGGAGGAGCGGACAGGACAGGTGACCCAAAACTGACCAACGGGGTATTCCATCCCATCTGCCTCATGCTCAGTATAAAAACTGAGCTTTTTCTAAAAAAAACACCCCAAAACTGTGGGATCAAAGGCTAGAGTGTTTTCCTTCAATGGCCAGCGTGGGAGGAGGACTGTATCTGTTTGCTTGCCTTTGATCCTGATCTGTGCATTCCTGAATCCAGATCTGGAATCCAGTTCCCATCTGTCGCTGAGTCCAGTCTGGGACGTTCCCATTGCCTGCTGGTGATGCGATTGACATCCTGAGAGCTTGATATGGTTTTGTATATATTGTATATATTTAATTATTTTCTTTTTATTTTGTTAATTAATATTTCATTAAAGTCATTTAGTTTCTTCAAAACTCATAAGTCTCTCTCTCCCTCCTTTCCTTGGAGAGTGAGGTGGGGAAGAGCATCTGCCATTTCTTTCAGTGGCCAGTCTGGCCCAAGTCATGACATAGATTTAGAAATAACAAAGCTAGGCTGATCATTAAGAAAGTTTGCAGAATTCAGCTTTAATATTATTTCAGAATGCCATTTCTCTGCTTGTATTTGGAATTAATGTCTGCTTAAAATACATGGAAATAATGCAGAAGAAAATAAATTACTTGTTATAACTGAGAGAAATTGGAGGACCAAGCATCTCTAGAATCAGCTATAGCTTTCCAGTCATTGAGTACAATTCTCTAAGCACCTTGATCTGTTTTTTCTTTGTCTGACTAGGCTAGAAAATCTGAGCGGGTTATATGATGGTACCTCTCCTGTTATCTTGTTGATTAATATTTTAGGAGGGTAAGTATTTCAAGCTTTTGTTTGATCTGAAAAACATCTTCCTTTTTTTCTTTTTTTTTCTTTTTTTTTTTTTTTTTCCCCATAGAGGAGTATGCAGACAAGTATTCCTGGGAGTCTGTAAGCTGCTGAGGTATTTTCAGCAAAAAGCGCATGTTCGCTTTCTGAATTAAGAGGAATTTTTTTCAAAGGCATGTATGTAAATCTACTCGATCTAGATGACAAGTGACTATGCAGACTTTTTTTAGAAAGTGACAAGTTTACTAGTCACATATAATCTTAAACTGCAGGTGTCTTACTGTTGATGATTACACAGCAGAGAAACAGAAGGAGAGGAATGAAATCCCTGGTTGCACTGCCGGAGTGGAAGATGGGACAATGGGGCAAATTGCATAATTTATAATGGGCTTCTGGTTGAGAGCAAAAGGTTCCCAAATAAACATTTCCACCTCTTTTCAAGAAATAAAGACTTTTTTACAGATACAACAACAACAACAAAAAAATTAGAGTAACTTTTACTGTTTCACTCACTGTTATTGACTTCAACATCATTTTATAGCACTATGTGGAGGAATTTTGGAAATTTCTGCTGCTTTGTTTCTGGCTCGGTGCTAGAATGACTTCATTCAGTAGCACAAAACTCAAGCTTATTTCTGCCAGTGATCAGTGATAACACACATGAGTAAACCAAGAGTGGTCACTTCAGCCTGCCACTTTACCTTCATTCTTTTGATAAATCCCAAGAGCTGCAGATAAATGACTTCGATACCATCTGTACTTGCAATTAGTACCAAAGTTACAAGTATCTTCATGTGGATGTAATTGAGGGCAAAACTTGAGGCCGTTAGATTTCAATTCACTGTACAAACACAATTTCTTCCAGTTAGTTGCCACCTTTTAAACTTTATGTCTTTAATGAGAGAAACTGAGAATGAGAAAACTCTTTAATGAGAGGAATTGAAATGGAGATGGTTCTACAGGCTCAAACTAACCCATAAAGGGAGGCTAGACTGTTTTATTTTCCCACTAACTCACTGGATCAAATCCTATCTCCTTAAATCAATTCCCTACCTCCCATTTCTTTATTGCAAACAAGATTTGTCCTTTATAGACTCAAATTTCCATTGCTTAGGAAAAGGCCTTTGAAGGTCATGAGATTTCTTACGTTTAAGAAAAGATAAAATTCGGCTTACAAGCCTTTGGCCTGTTTGCTTAAAGTACATTTCTATTTTGTTTAAATGTGTTTCTCTGCTAATTTGGGCACAGAAAGATTCTGTTAAGTAGTGTTCTTTAAATCTAGGAGTGAATTTATGGGCATGGGATCAAGTCTTCTGTGCCCCATCCTCTAAGTAGTCTTTCTGAAATTAGTGAGGAGAACATAGCCCTTGTTCTGTCCAGACGGTTGTTGAATTATGAGCATTATTTAATAGAAGATACAACTGATGCCAATTTAGAAGCATATGAAGTTAACATGAAACATCCAGGCTGCTATCCAAAATGGAACAGATGGATCTGAAATTGGTTAATGCTAGATCAAGGAAAGCTCAAGTATTTGTACTTATTAATGCTATCTGGGTTACCCCTAGTGATCACGATGCACCCATGCATGCCTTAGCTTGCCTGTACTTTGCACTGAGCTAGCCTGATCCAAAGAACTACACAGACAGCAAAGGAGTTGTCACACGATGCCTTTAACCATTTGCCTTTAACCATTTCCCCGTTGAGTAAAACTCTGATAGATCTGTCTCCAGCCATCCACATCCTAAAAGTTTTATTTGTGATGGCTTCTTTTTTTAAACTTATATTATTGGCCTATATTTTTTCACAAGTAGAGTTTCTTTATTTTCCCTTCTTGCAGTGTGGCCATCTGCTACCACTTCAGCTTTAACTGCATCTTCTTGATCTTTTATTCTCACTTGTTCACTTACCCGTTGTTTTCACCTGTCTCTCTAAGTAATACTAAGCATACATCTTTCCATGCTTCAGTGTCCAGCTTCTTGCTCTGTTCTATCTTCTCAGTTTTTGCTCCCTGTCATGGCTCATGAGACACACGGTTCAAAACTTTCTTTTAGAGAAATGAAAGATATTGCATTTTCTCCAGTCTTCCTCTAACTCTTCACTTTAACCTTGATCTTTTCTCTAATTTTTTTTTTAATTTTCATATAAACCGATGCATAACACTAGACCAAATAGATGCCTCCCCATACATTGTAATATATTATTATTTTCTCTTTTATTAAAAAAATAATATTCGTTTGTACTCACAGCAAAGATGTAATTCAGCTTTAGGCCTTACAGAATTGTGTTTGGGGTATTATGCAACAATTGTTCTGATCCGTGAAATTAACTACCAAACACTAATCTTGATCAGATTTCGCACACTAAAAGCGGATTCAATTAAAAATTTAAATGCCTGAGAGTTTTATTTCTGATTTGTAAAGCTGGAGTTCACTCTTAGCAACCCTGAATATATTGCGTTCCCCCAACACTCGCAGCGAGAACAGTAATTTCCATGTGGAATCCTCTCTTTAATGCCTCTCTTTCTGGAAAACATCAGTGCATTCAGAGGCACAGTCTCTACCACTCTTACTTTGCTGTCAGATTTTCAGTCAGTAACGCTGCCATGATGGTAGGTCTATAAGTGACCTGGAAGCTCCCCTGAGATCAGACTGCTATTTAAGAATTGAGCCCTGACAGTTTGCCTGCCCTGCCAGGAACTTGCTTTTATCTATGGTAATTGCTTTTAGAGCTGGATAGCAAAGAGACTCTTCTCCGAGATTCCCATGCTTCATCCTTGCATGCGGCAGACTAGTTTCACAGCTGCTCCAGCCCATTTAGGAGTCATTTTTCTTTCACCTAGTGGATATAAATCTACTGCATTCCGCCTACAATTGACTGTCCCTCTGCTTTGCTTTAGGACTTGTCCATTCAGCGCTGCTTAATGATCCTGATCCTGCAGTCCCTTGGCGTTGACCATAAGTTGGGTGGGAGAGGGGTCAAGTTTGAGGCTGATTGATAGAAGCAGAAATGACTGCCCCTTTCAAGTCAAACTAGGGTGAGCAATTTCTGCTGGCTTGCTCAATCTAGGATGCAGCTGCGGTCCGTGCTATTTAAAAGCAAATGTTTACAGGAGAGAACCAGTTTTCACAAGGCAAACAATTTTCTCTGAGTCTACCAGATTTTCTAGTTATTGATCTGCACAGCTACTTTTCTGAAAGGGAGGGAAAGAGCTACTGGGGTGAGCAGCGAAGTAGCAGAATTTACGCTGTATTAATTTGTATGATACCAACTGTATGCTAGATGGTATTGCTTCCAGCCATATTACATAGCTGTAGAGATTTCAAGGCTGACTACTGTCACTTCCAGGGGCTACTGCAGCAGCTGGGGATCGCTGGAGTGAGGGTGACCCGGATTTACCTTTTTTCCTGCATAATTCCTCAGTTGCAAAATTTCTAACAGGGACAAGAATCCAGCTCTGAAAGTAAAAATGTTTCCCTTCTGCCTTGCGCACACCATGCAGGAATTGATGTAGCCACGGGGAAAGGCGAAAACTGACAGCTCTTCAAGAATAACCAACTGGAGATCAGGCAAACAAATAAAAGGGATTTTCTCGTATTGCATGTTCATGGGAGGACAGGACAAAGTAAAAATATGTTTTCCACTTTGCCGTTACTAAGAGCTCCTTGATTTTTTATATCTATGGTTTTTTGCTCTTTAGTCAAGTGCCTGCTTCAGACAACATTTTGCATCATTAATTCCCCTGATCTTGCAGACTGTCGCATGTGGGAAGCCCTGTGCTCCCATGTGGAGCCTCACCATTTTTAATGGTGTGCTGTGTGGGCAAAGCCATTTCCCCCTGGAGAGAAACTTTCAGCATGAGGTGCATTAGTCAGTCTTCCCTTGTTGTGTTGATCTTCCAGGCAAATAAAGGAAGATAAAAGGTAGCAAAGAACTGGAAGCTGCACATGCATCCTCATACACATGCACACAGAAGCACACGTGCACAAAACCAGGAGCAGGCATCAAAAGAAGCTATTTTTGTGTTGTCTAAATTATGAGCTGACAGCGTCCCCTTGTATCCTGAAACAGCATTCATCAGTTGCAAAATCTCACAGGGAGAGATTTCTCATTTTTCTCATGTTTTGATTTCTGAGGGTAGAGCTACAGTTATTTTATATGTACATTTTTATTTCTATTCATATTTGCTGTTGAATCTTAGTTTTACATCCAGATGAAGAAAGCCAAGGACAGTTCTCTTTCAGCTGAAAACATTCTTTCTTTAAAAATTTGGCTGCTGTGTTCTTTGATTTATTGCCTTGCTTATGTTGGACAACACACCAAGTCTCATGTCACAATATTCCTATTATGAACGGGATTGTTTTTTTCTCCTCTCTCAGTGATAGATAAATCAGAAGAGCTTGCATTTTAGGAGAGAAAGCTACAGTTTACTGTTTTGAATATTACATTAATTGTCTCAAACACTGCACTTGGGACACTGTACCTGCCTATTTAATTGCCTTGAAGAAGCTGTAAGTCTCAGTTCCTATATTGTCATGCAGATTGTATAATCAGTTACTCCTGTGCAAAGAGGTGTGAAAATTGTACTTACCGAAATTCCCTCTCTTGTTAGTACCAGTGACAACAATCATACATGGAAGCCTGTGTTTACAGAGAGACCATTTTCTGAGCAAAACAGATGGGACAAATTAATCAGAGATAATAGGCACATTTTACACATTTGGGGTATATTTTTATTTCCCGTTTGAAAAGCTATCAATTCAGAAATGTTAACTTGGTATGAATATTTAATAGAATTGTCTGTAACATGGGTGCCAGTTTGCTAGAAATATGCAGAGCCAGATCCAGCTACTTGTGTTCTATCGAATTGTGGCTTCCTCTGTTAATTAGGGAGCATGCTTACAACTCAGAAATGATGTTACATGCCAGAGTTTTGGACTCAGCCAGACTCAATGCTCAGTGCTTGATATATAGCGATTTTCCAGACAGTGGCCCTCAAAACACTATCCAGATGATGAAGATCCGGGTCATATCTTCCTTTCAGTCCTATCACCTACCTCAGGGACCCTGAGAAGTGGATGCCTCCTTTAGCAGGGACATCTTTACAATGATATTAAAATGTACCTTAAATTATTGGAAAAAAATGATGTTCTGTAAAACAACAAGGCATTTGTTGCTAATTTGTCTAAGTTGCCCTAAATAGCTACTTTGTCTAGAAAAGTAGGTACTGTCTGGTGCACGGCCAGTAGAGTTCTATCAGTCTTTCTGTTGGGAGCGCAGCAGAAGCACTGCACAGTAGGTCCGCTCCAAAATATGTCTGCACATAAAATAGAGTAGAGAGCAACACTCATAAAAAACCTGGGAAAATCTTTGTCATCGCCTGTATCTGAATCTGAAGAACATGAAAAAAAACTCTGCTAATATTTAATAGAACGAAGACTGGGATATTAAATTAAAAAAAAAAAGACTAAAAAACTGTTCTGAGCAAGCTAAATATCTCTGTGACCAATATCATGAAAGCAACCAATATTATGAAGCACCAAAGAAAGGTGTGAAAATATCTGTAGGAATGTTTATACTCCTAGCCATGCTCCCACAGAAAGACCCTATTAAGTCAAGGTAAATTGTACCAACTGCCTTAAAGTGGTGCCTGTCTGTTCTAATTTTTTTGATACAGCAAGCTGAAGCTTAGTTTGATAGTGATTGTACTGACCTATTAAGGCTGAAACTGATGGGAAAATGCAATTGTCAACTACAGCCTTGTTATTGCGCAGCAACAGAAATATTCTTTTCTTGGACTGTTCTTGCTTGAAAGGGAGACAGTCATCCGCTCCTTTCATTGTCCAATTAGGTAACAGTGGTGCGTTTTGCTATAAGGATGCATTTTAAATGGCGGGGTTTTTTAATGCATTTGACAGCCTGAAGACGCTACCAGAATAAATTAGTTATGCTTAGTGCTGCATTCGAACAGTACCTTTCAGAAAAGCTTTGTAAATAGAGTGACTCCACGCTTTTAGCAGTTTAGCACAACTCAGTACAACTTGTGTCATTCTGCTAAACTAGGTTGGAGACTCTTCCCCTCTTAATTCTTTTGTGTGAATTTAGTGTTCATGAAAGATGCCAAATTAACAGCCTTAAAAACTTTCCTAGTTTTCCAGAGGACATTCAGAGTATTAGTGGTGAGAGTTTGGTGTTTGCCACACTGCCCTAGCAGTGTGACATTTAGTTGACCACCCCAGCCGAAGGAGAAGGTAGTTCAGACTCCTGCGGGCTGGGTCATTGCCTGTCCGGCTCACACTGCCTCAAAAGGAGGTATTGCAGTGCTGTGTGGCCTTCAGAGCTAAAATTAGAGATTTGCTCCTGTTTGCCACGTCTTCCTTCATAACACGTCACTGGCCTTTCCTCACCCAGTTTTTTCCAGGTCTGTTGCTTGCGATGGAAAAGTGTCTTGCAAGGTGTGGGTAAAAGTGCTGAACATTGATGGATATGTAGACATGAGTTCAAAAAAGCAGTTAAACATGGTCCTGCAGAAGATGATGGACTACCTTAATTTAAGCACATACTTAAGTGGTCTATTGATCTCATTCTCAAAGTCCATTATACTTATTTTACTAAGAACTCTCTGCTGATACCACTTTTGCTTAATATTGAAAGTTGTTGGGTAGTGATCAAATCCTCCTGTAACGCTTTATAAAGTAATTTAAGTCCAAGACACAGCTTCTGTTTTATGTACCAAAACACGCAGGCATCTGAGGATATGGGATATTTTCATGTGTGTTTGAGTGACTTGGAAGCTAGCATCCTGACTGATAAGCAAATGTTCTTCCTAGTGCAGACAGGACTTCAGGTTCAAAGAGATATATTTTTAAAACCATGACATAGCAGGTGTCAAGCTTTGCTTGCTTCTTCCACTTAGAATTCAATTGTTTAAACTTTACACCTGAGTACCTGGACCATGAACAATTTATTTGAAGATGCCAGTCAAACGCTCCCAGCAGTACATATACTCCCAAATGCACCTGCGTTTGATTTTGCAGATACAGAAAGAAAACTGTTTTTCAGTGCAGTTGCAAACCCCCAAATTTTGTTTCTTAATTAAAACTTTGGGGCTTTTATTTTTTACGTACATGGTAGAGGCTGGAAGAGGGGCAGCAGGAGGATTTTCCTGGCTTTTCTTTAAAGGCAGTCAGAAGCATTTTAAAACTACAGTTTCCGTGAAATACCCGGGAAGGAATTATGATATTATGACATTATCAGTAGACTCACAAAAGGTTTTTCTCAGGATTTGAGAGTTAGATTCCCAGTCTAGTGATACAATTTACTCCTATACTTAGTTGACCTAATAAGAGCCAGATAAGGCTTACAGAGATTTTTTTGGTACAGAAGTGTTAGTGGAGGCACTGCTAACTCCTCTGCCAGCTGACTTGTGCGTCAGTGAACACATGGGTCAAGAACAGGGAGGAGGCAAGGCAAAGCAGAGCTCAGAGCTCTCTGCTATTGAATCTCTCAGTATATAAGTGTTGCATCAGGAGAGACATCATTTTTCTCAAGCCATCAGCCTGTTTGTTACTGTTGAGTCTTGGTGTACTGAAGCACCAGGCAATGTGTCTTCCCTCGCTAGGAAACCAGATTGATGCAAACCTACAGAATATATCATATCTACATATCTATCATATCTACATACAGCATAAAGTAATTGGTACAGTTTAATGTGTTCATGGGAGCTTGCTTTGGTGTAGCTAACTTAAATACTTAAGTCTAGGCTGCTCATAGTCCTGCAGTTTTGAGGGTGTAAGCATATACTATAAAATGTGGTAGGTATGTGTTATGTTGTCCAAAAATTCCTGGTAATGGATTTGGATAAACCATTCTCATCTTCAAGGCCTGGAATATGGTTTAGTATCCATGTGCACCGTTAAATAGGTCTTGGGTTTCAGGTTAGAGCTGTCTGTGTTTTGCCATTAGGCATGTGGTGCAAGAGCATGTAAATCAACTTGGCATCTCACTGTAGGAAAGGTGCTTCATTTAGGTTAAAATGATCTCATTGTGATATAAAAATGTAGACACAATTGACTAATAGTAGCTAAAATACAAATATCTCAAGAAACTTCCTCTCCTGACAACAAATTGGCATTTTGGGTGCAAACCAGCTCATTCTAATGTGGTTTTTCATAACAAGTCTGTTTCCTCATCCCCTCAGAATACTCTTATTTTATATATCTTTGTATAAAATGTGTGCATTTCAGATGTCTAAGAATCAGTGGATGCCAACAAAGGGTATTTCCTAGATACCTTAGACTGAAGGTTCAGTTCCTGCCCTCATAATAGACCGAACAAACCCAGCATTTACATTCTCTAAACCTTTTGTCTTTTAATTTGTTTAGAATTTTTTCTTTCATGTAATCTCTCCTCTTAAAGATACTTCAGCAGAAAAAAAAGCCCTTTTGTCACGATTGTTTGAAGCAAGAAAGCGCCAGAAAATTATCTTATATGCAATATGCATTATACATAATTAGTTTATATTTCTGAAGCCTTAGTCATCATGCTTCCAAGTGCGACTTGTAATGAGGACATATTAAATAATTAGTGGTAATTACATGCCGAAATACTGCTATGTACACAGTAACATGAGTCTGTTTAGGCCATAGACACACAGATTTCTAATTGCTGTCTGAACAAAGTTATAGTCAAAATTGTGGATGATACTGGTTTGCAGATACTGAGATATTGTTCAGTAGCTCTAGTCCTGGAATAGGCTGAACATTTCCAAAACAAGGAGAATATTCTGTAGTTACATTTTCAGAAATAAGGGGGTACATCTGAATTTGCTAGATTCATCAGATAAATGGCCTTTAGAGATTCATGAGTTTTTCAGAGTAATGTTTTTTCTTCATAAATTTTTTATTATTTTTTTTAAAAAGGAAAACTCTTTGCTTTTCACACAAGACATAAAAATGTCAACATTTTCAATTGACCACTTCTCATAACAATTTCTAGAAATGCAATTTTAAACTTGGAAAATAAACTGCAGCAGGTGAGATCGACATTACCTGTATTACCTAGAACTTGGCTACTTAGTAAGTCTCACAGAATAATTGTCAATGGGAAAATAATTGTCTGGCAGGAATAAGATATCTGTTCTTGGCTTGTTGCTGCTCAATTGTCTTGCTAATTATTTTTGAATCATCATGCTGAAATTTACAGATAGATACAAAAATCACAATAGGATAAATTATATATGCTATGCTTACCTGAAGAACATATTTTTTAAGTTGATCCCCATATGAAGACATATCTAGACTCAGAGGAAGTATTGATAAGGTGAGGGTGTGAGTCAGTCGTTCTGAAAATGACATAGGAATCACAGCAGATGATAATCAAAAGAAGACAAGTCCCCAATCCCCGTATGCATGACATAACTGTAATTCCTGCGTGCTTACACCTGCCAATATCAAAAAGAGGTAGGAAGATGGAATTACCTCAAAACTATAGCGCCAGTGACTCAAATCTTATTTCACCATTCCTTCCCATCTTTGTCTCTTCACAAAGGATACTGAAAACCACCAAGAAGGGCTCTGGGAAAAGTTTCAAGAAAGACTTAAAGTTCAGAAAACATGAGAATAAAGATAAACAAAAAGCTCAGTACACTAGTTTTCAAATATTGATTATCAAGGTTAAGGTCATACAACATGATCTTTGTATGTTAAGAAGAGGTAGCTGGTTGTATATGGCTCTTCATCTGAAAAGGTAAAGACACTGAACCTGAGCTAGACAAACTCAGATTAGAAATAATACCTTGTTGTTTAGCAAGAAAGAGTAATTAATCACTGGTACAATTCATTTAGGGAGAGATCAAAGTATCCACATCTTGGTTTTAAATCAAAGGATGCATTTATACACAATCCACAGTCATTCAACCCAAACTTGTGACTGTGATGTTGAAATGTTGAGACAAAATTCTCTGCTCCATAAGGCTCACGCTCTTGGAGTCCATTAATTGCTTTTGGTCATTCTGCTTCAGTGACAACACTCTGCACTTCTCTAGTACTTTCTACTAATGGCTCTTAAATATATCAGTGAGACAGCGGATCTCTACAAGACAGCAATGCATCTAGTGCTAGGTACTACATCAGGGCTATGGAAACTGGGGGTCCCTGTGTGTGGTGAACTACTCATTTCATCTTCTTGCACTTTCCCTTCTCCTCCCACCTCCTTTCCATCATGCTCAGTTAGATCATTAGCTTTGATGACAAGAATACATAAAGTACAAACAAAACCATTACAAACCTTTCCAACCTTTTTGTTTGTTTCTCTAGTATTAGAGGTTCATGTTTAGCATCAAAAAATGACCTGCAGATGTTCGTGTTTCTGATAATCAAACCCAGAATAGTTACCTTTCCACATACCTTTTCTATCAGTCCAAGTCTGTAAAGATTTTGCTGTTCTAGATACTGCGTTTCACCATGTTTGTTATTTTCTTATATCTATCTATCTGTCTGTCTGTCTATCTATTTATCTATCTATCTATCTATCTATCTATCTATCTATCTATCTTTGTGTACACACAGCCCCCTCCTTTCTTCTTTTTATTCTGTCCTCTTAAATATCTCCCCGGTTTCCTCCTGTGTTGGATTTCTCTGAGAGCCCAGAGCCTCTGATAGCAGCTTGATCAACAATTGCAAATCCGCTTAGTATTGCCGGGCAGGGGATATTTTCTTAAAAAATAATATAGCCTTAAAAGGCCTAATTTTAAAATGAGGAAACCTGATAAGAATTTGGGGATTTTTTCTATGTTTAATATGATGGCGTGCATCACAGCTTGTTTTTCTGTGTAATAAACACCGACTTTTGAATAAACCCACAATTGAATATCCCTTAGTTTCTGTGCCAAAATCACCCAACTTGTACCTCCATCTATAAAACCTAGGTATTTGTTTCTCAGTGTCACGTGTAACTGCATTAAAAGGTTTCAGAGATGTTTGTTGGTTTACAATTGCGTTTTCAATGGTTCCCTTAGTAATAACTGTTCACATTGTTAATGTCTGTACAACCATATGACTGCTGGTATCACCACTGTGGAAAGTTCCAGTTGTACAAGAGAATTAAATTTCATTGGTGACTTGAAAAAATTGGATGAAATATCTTAAAATGCCTTGTTTTCACTATGTATCTGCATCAATGTGCCAGAAGGTACGCAGTTAGACAGCAAGCTGTTGGCTATTAAAGATGGATTCATGCAGTTTTCAGTCTAACTTTTGATAGAACTGAATTTGAAACACTTTTAGCTGCAGTTTTGCTGATGTTTTTAATTGCAAAGGTAGCTGTTTTGCTGTCAAGATTTTTTTCATTTAGCTGTGAAAAGACTCTTTTTAACACCTTTTAAAGACTCTGAAAGTGCTCTTCAGCCACTATTAATATTAAATAAGTCCAAATAGGAAATGTTTTTCAGCCTCCTGGGCAGTTTTCTTGGTTGCCAATTCTACATGGGGATGAACACAAGTATGTTCACCTGTTTTCAAACTGGAGAAATGAGAAAATCATATAGACCAGTTCTCATTCAGGACAGACGTAAATGTTATGTCAATGGGGACATGACAGGGGAAGCTTATTCCTGGTCTCAGGTTTCGAAGCACAAGTCACATCACATAAAATAAGGGGGGCACAGCCTATCCTTCTTTACAATTCTGGTTCTGGTCTCGCTCACCCCAGAATGACTGAAAACACAATATTTGGGCCGCTCATCTGAGAGAAAAAGGCTAGGATGCAAATATTGGCTCTGAATCTCTTTCTTCTTTTTTTATGTTTTTCCCCCAGCATAGTCATCTTTATTGAAGCACATCTATTTTTTGCGCAGACTTTTGGTTTTGAGCAGTTGACATATTTGTGACAGAAAGCTATCTTACCAGAAAAATTCCTACCAACTCCAATATTGATCTTTTGGAGGCTAGTAGCAGGACTCTAATGCTATCAGGAATTCCATCAGCAAATGTAAAAGTAGAGAGTTCAAGGCATATATTTTCAAATGTTTTCTCTAATTTGAGAACGAGAATTCACATCTCCCATTGCCTTTTGCCTTGCTTCTGCAAATAAGCCAGATTTCTTTCTTCTTACTTGAAAATGTCATTATGCTTGTTCCTTCAGCTGCTCTAAGCTGGCAGAGTGAAACATTTCTATATTTTGTAAAAGAATATATAAACTTTGCTATTTGAATCTGTTCCTGGTTCTAAGTAATCTTTATACGTGATTAAATATCCTAACTATTCCTTTCTTGCGTTAAGATAAAATAACAATTTTGATATGTAAAAGGCCAGATTACTCTTTCTGTTTAAGCTTTCCCAAGTGTAAATGTAGAGCATGAGAGCTAAGGTACAATTATTAGTATGACAGAAAACTGCATTACTGTGTATTTGGTGTGCAGGATGAGTAGCACAGGTATGACGTAGGGATAGATATCCCAACATTCACCACTGCATGTCTTCAGCTGTACACTCACCTTCTGAAATGGGAACAGAAATTGTTATATAAATAGATTTATTATCTCTTAGAAACATTTATTTTTAACTCGTGATTCCTTAGCATCCATTGCTCTAGATTCCTGCAGCTAAAGTCATGCAGTTCCTAAAAATCTGCTCCGCTCAGAAACATAAAGAGAAAAATAACTGTTCTTCCAATCGTCAAGATAGGTTTTTCCAGTAGAACAACTATTTTCTTTCCCTTTACGCAGCCTCTGTTTGCCTTTTCTGTTTGGTGCCCATTATCAGACCATGCCATTCTCAGCAATGAAAACTGAGTAAAAATTGCAATGCCATCGACTGGCTCGATAACGAACTTTGGTGTCTAATATTGAAAAGTTTGACCCCATTCAGCTAAGGGATTCATGGCTCAAACATGGAAAATGGTATATGTAATGAGTAAGAAATTGGACTAAATGGTTAGTTACGAGAGAAGAGGACGAAATAATGACATTTTAAACTTGTTTTCTTCTGAAGCTAAATTGCGTGGCGTCTGTGTGCATGTACTTATAAACAAATGGCTGCACATTGCCCTGTGTGGCTATAACCGCTCTGTTTGCCAGATCTGCCAGTTCTTGTCACTGTATTTCTGATGATGTAAAGAGGTTGAAAGTCTTAATGGGTTTTTTCAGAGAAGAGAAAAGTGGAGGAATTTGCACCGGACCTCTGTGTTAAGAGGCTGAGAGAGCCCTGACTTGTGGCACTGAGATATCTTAACAGAGAAAGGGTCACAACCGAAAATTGTGCTCTGAGTATACTCTGGAGTCTCTCTGTCCCTGCGCTGGCAGGATTGCTCACAGTTTTCCCTCGACCCACACGAGACAGCACTGTAGTGGCCTTTTTGGCAAGGTTGTGTGTAATTTGCCCCACGACTTGGTGCCTGTCTACTTGGGCTAGAGCTGGGTGCTTTCTGGGTTTTTTTTTGGTTGGCTTTTTAAACAAAATACAAAACATACCCTTATCACAAAGCTTATTGAGAACAATTTATTAAAAAAATTAAAATGGATTTTTTAAATGAATGATTTAAATAATTTCACTTTGAAAATTTTTTAGGCTTCAGATTCTCAACAAAACTGTTTATAGGGTAAAATAGTGGGGGTTATTTCTTAAAGGTATCTTATGAGAAATAGTTGGAATTTTTAACCGGCTCCAGCATACACTTCTATGGATTAAATAGCATTCCTAGAAGGCTTCACTATGCTTTTTTACTCTGATCTGGTATGTCTACTTGTTCGGAGTATTCTCAGAAACAGTGCTGTACGTTCAAATGAACCCATCATAATTTCAGTGAATACCAAAGCAATTAATAATGATTAAACACTTACATTAAATGTCATTCTCTGTATTTCAGTTAGAAAAGAATTTCTGGCATCTATTTTTATTTGAAGAGAGCCACATTGCCCACAGAAAATTTCAAGTGCATACTCAAAAGTTTAGCAATTAGCATAGATCAGAAGGCCAGGAACAGAACAGACAGCGAGAAGCGGTTTGGAGTTTTGGTTATTTCACGGGAGGCATGTGCCTTCTCAAGCTGTTTCTTTCCTGGAATCAAGATGAGAATCAACAAGCAAAAATAATTCTTTCCAGCTTTTTTTTGAAGAAGAGAAGAGATGGGAGAGGTTTCTTTGTTGCTGTTTTCACATTTGGTTACAAAAACCCGGAGTGGAAGTTTGAGTGCATCCACTTTCCTTGGGTCTTTCGGCTGTCCCGAGGTGTTAAAAAAGTTTTTTTCTGTTTAGTTTGTCACAGTGGGCCCTTCAGCTGTCACTTCTGAACCAGACTGCAGGGCTAATGTCGCCCCCCTGACCCATTTCCTTTGTGACCACACATATTTTTATATACACAGTCACTAATAGTGTGGGCGAGGGAATGGAGACAATCAGAGCAGTTTCATATATCTCCGGTCGTATAAAATACAATAAGCCCTGTAGTGGGGTTGAAAAGAAGGTGAGGATGTAAACAGCCTCCAGGGACAGTTTGTCATAGATTTATGACAAAATCTTCTCCAAAAATCCAATTGAAATGGTTTCCATTTTGCGTTTTGCGGTCCCCACTGTAATAGCAGCCTTGTCACCTTTCACAGGACGAAGGGTTAAAGAGTGGTAAGTTCAATGCTTGTACAGCAGTTCAATATATCTAACCACAAGACTATTGAAATTATCCCCCTTTTCTGGCATGATTGTGGACTAGATGACATTCAATTGCTGAACTTGTAATAAGATTAAACAGTTCTGATAAAATTAAATTATTTATCACTCACTGTCCCTTTTATAGGCTTGATGGCGTTTATAACTGTGTTACCCAGCATCTTTCATTACACAGGATAGACTCTCACTCACTAAAGAGGAAGAAAATACAGCCCCTGACTGACAGGGTACGAAGCAGACAGGCTAACGGATAGCGCAACTTCATCTAGGTCACTTCTTGCATGGTGGCCTTTATGAAGAAAGAAGCACACTTCTTTTTTGCCCCCTTTTTCTCAGGGTGTAGCAAAGTGACATTAATCTGCCATGATTGAGATATCAGTTTGGTTAGCAGGCACGAAACAACCTTAAGTAAAAGGGCAGAGCAGCTTGAGAAATGCTGGTTGTTAGTCTTCAGTAACAACCCGATCGAGAAGCCCTGAAGTGGTTCAAATCACAGACTGCCTGCTAAGTGGTCTTCGGGGAGGCTCTTCTGCCTCTAATCCCGCCGAGAGAAGTATGAACGGGAGTAGACTGGAGATCAATGTAGGTGCCTTGCTCAGGATATTAACTACCCCACCTTCGCTTCTGACTCCTGCTGCATGACAACTCTGTCCCCAGAGGGGCAGGGGATTCTGCTGGGGTCTGTAGCAAAGTCTGTTGAAAGCAGGAGAATTGACATTTTGCTGATTATCTCGACTGCTTTGACATCTCACAGGCAGTACAAATGATCACTTATGTAAAGGTTATTTGAATAAAGGTAACATCCCTTGGTGTGACTTAGCTGTGAAAGCGTTCCAGTTCCCTTTAGGTGTCCCTCTGAGATTTCTAGTCTCCTAAAATGTGCATGTATTTCTAATTTGCCTGTGGGCTAAGAAAAAGCTGGAATCTAAAGTCTGCAGAGCTTGTCTGAACTGGCAGAATACACTGAAACTGAGGCTCATTAAAAAAAAAAGCTCTTCCAGGGCTACAAACAAGACATGAAAAAAAAAAAAATGTTGAGACATTTCTGTCTCAGGAAGCTCCCTTTACTAAAAGCATCAAAGCAAGGGTGGGAGCAGCCAGGGAGCAGCTGGGATGGATGCTCCTGCCCACAGAGTTACTGGGAAAGCGAGGGATTTTCTCTGCAGCAGAGAGTGTTTCTGTGGAGCCTGAGGGGTGTCCGGTCCCCAGCAGCATGGGGAGGGTTCCTCCAGCGGCGTGGGTAAGGAGTCCTCCCTTCCTGGGAGCGTGGGATTCGAGAGAAGGAGTCATGCAGTTTGAGCTCTCATTCAGCTTCTCAGTCTTTGCAAGCACTTGGATCACGTTCATAGGGTTTTCTCAGAAGTTCCCTGCAGGGCTAGAGATGTTGGGGAGGGAGGGGTGTGCTGGATTGTTTTGCTTTCTAAACCAACATCGAACATTTTTAGATGAAACTATCTAACTCAAGGAGTTGAAGCTTTAAGAAGCACCATCAAATATCGCAAAGGGCTCATGATATTTCAACAGCAAAACTGTATTAGATGTGGCCTGGACACTCATTCTCTATTGCTCCTGTTGTGGAAGAGCCTGGAGCGGTGGTATGGCAGAGACACTCCTGCAGAATCCCTCTAGAAAGGGGAAAGCCCATGTCCTGATACCCTAAACCTTCCATGTGCTGTCAGAGCTCTTCTCAATGATCTTCAAGGTCCTTTCCAACCTAAACCATTCTACGATTCTATGATTCTGGAGATTTGTGCAATTAGGCCCCCTATCTGCATGCCCATATAAGCATTTTCTTCACTAACTGTATAGTTAACTATATCTAATTAGTGTACACAGATGTATCTGAAACATGCAAGAATCTGTCATGGAAAATTGTAAGCATAATTTTAGATATTGCTTTCCTTCATGTCTGAAAAATTCTCAGATACTTTACTGCACTGATAGATACTGTTAGATCATAAGCCAAAACGAAGTCACCCTAGGTTAGGGAAAATGGTATGCACCTGTAGGTGAATAAGACATTCAGTTTCTCTCAGTACTTGTCCTGAGCTCTGAATTATAGAATCACAGAATTATAGAATGGTTTAGGTTGGAAGAGACCTTGAAGATCATCTAGTTCCAACTCCCCTGCCGTGGGCAGGGACATCTTCCACTAGACCCGGCTGCTCAGAGCCCCATCCAGCCTGGCCTTGAACACTTCCAGGGATGGGGCATCCACAGCTTCCCTGGGCAACCTGTGCCAGTGCCTCACCACCCTAATTAATCTGATGCAAAATTGTTTTGAAAAGATCAAATCTGGGATTCATCCCGGTATTACTGTGTTGTGCCGTAATGTGGGAACTGTGGTCAGAAGCGTTTGAAATTCCCCTGTGTCTCAGAAACTCCCTTAGTTACACTCCTGTGATAAACTGGAGCTATGGGAAAGAGGCCCTGGCCACTTTATTTTCAGGAATGTGCTGACCACCTTTGTAATTATGCTTTGGTCATACTTTCAGGCTCAAGAGGGGTCTTGTACATGGTGCAATGTGGGCTCATGTGTTGATTTACAAAATAGCCAATGAAGTGGTATCATACAAAATCATACGAAGGTCACATGGTAGTTATGTGGACAGTTTTCTTATTGCTCCTTTCAAAAGAACTTTTGAAATCTCACCAAATATGCTGAAAAAAACCTCACATTTGTACATTCTGTGCAATGTAGCTCAAAAGCTTTGTACCTGAGTAGGAATATTCCTTAGCAGGCTTTTCTTCTTAGGCCATGGACCAGAAATCCTGATCTACCTTAAAGATGATAAAACTTGAGCCTCTTCTGTTGCACAGAGAAATTTTCATGGCTCTGGAAGTGGTGGCAAGTTTTTAATCAGAAAGGCACAAAACTTCAATCACCTTTCACAAGAGATGATCTGCACTCTCTACTGACACTGAAAAGCTACAATACATTTGAGTGTGGGGAAGAGAAACGGTGATTTTTTTCTGTGTATTTTGGTTGTAAAGTTTTGCTAGAGCTCTTTGTTAAAATGAAAATGCTGTACCATAAGTACATTAAGAACATGAGCTGATGCCAAGATATACCAGACATCTGGAATTGCCTGTTGGATTCATAATTGCAGTAAATTAGTGTATGATGATTTTTATAACAAATTATGAAATGCCAAGTTAATTATTAATTATTGGACACTTGTTATACAGTATTGCCTGTCAATGAATGACTCCATCTGGTCTGAAACTATTGCAAATACTCTAAAGAGGAAGGACTTCATAACATGCAAAGTAAAAGGATGACAAAATAGAAAAGAACAACTATTTCCAACTTTTGATTTCATTTGCTTGATGCTTGGGTTCAGTGAAGTTCTTGTTAGACTTTACAGAGGTCCTGTAAGGGACCTTCCCTCCATGCAGAGCTGACTGAATGGAGTTCCCATGTCTGCCGGCTAACCCGTGGTCTCACTGACATGTTGGTCCATCTGCTGTCCAAGAGGAGTGGACTAGCAATGAGAGAAGAAGTTATTTCTGTCTTGTAATTGTCATTAGCAGACTTTTGTTAGACTTTCTGTATTGAGGAAAAGTAATCATTGCTGACACCGTAAGGAATGCTGACTGAGCGATACAAGGTGAAGTGAGTTTGATGCTGCTGTGCTCTGGAAGCATCTGGAAGATGGAGTAGCCATCTTCACTGCGGTCATTCTAGGCAGCAGAAAGTGCTGCTGAAATCACATTTCATGACCCTGCTTTGGCAGACTTTTTATAGGAGCTTGCCATGGTGATCAGATTTGTTTCTAAGTGTCCCCAAAATAAGTGCACTTGCAACCTTGCGTGCTGCAGCTTTCTTACTTTTTATCATATTTCACCATTTGCTTTCCAATGAGAGCAGGAGGTTTCCTTTGCAGGATATGTTGATTGATCTCCCACACGTCAGACTCATTTCCTTCTAGAAAGGCATTTCAAATATAAAGTTGCAATTTAATTTCTGAAAGGCATTTGTGCATGCCTAGTGATAGCAGTGTGACACCAGAAACAAGGGACTTTGCTGGTGTGACTAATTGTCACTGTAAGCCCACCATTCAAGTGGGATGTGATCAGCTGGCCCAGCTTCATACAAGTGTTGCTCACACGCAAAGACATGAGGATTCCCAGGTTCTGGGTCTAAATATTTTTCTTCCCAATTTGAAGAACAGGACTCCAGGTCTGAGTTGGATCTCTCAAACATCACTGAGTCAATGTGGACTATTCCTCCGCCTTTTGGGTTTCATTGTGATTTCGTTTTGATGATACACTTGCAGCTTCCTCCGAGAAGGGATTTTACTTCAGTTACACAGCTGCTATCGACAGCCAGCTAATCACAAGCATTTGAAATCTTTGGTCCAGGAACTCCACTGGTGTAATCTCAGTTGACACGTACTGATTTCCTGAAGGCAGCTGAGGATGTGGCAAGATATACAGACCTGTCTTGCAACCTCTCTTACCTATGGTTGTTTGAGTGATCGGTTTCTATTTAAAGGCCAGTTATTTTCTTCTCGTGGACCACAGTAAATTTTCAGGTCCTTCTCCCCCCTTGTTTATTTTTCCCTCTTCTTTCTTAAGCATGAGTGGCTTCGGGTTTTTTTCTTTTTGTTTGTATGTTATCTGTTTTCTGAATCTTCCTCTTAATTCCCTGTTTGACTCATTTCTCTGTGCTTCCTGCAAAAAGCATTTTGTTTTTATTTCTAGGCAACATCTGACCGTCTCTTCTGTCCTTCCTGCTTGTCACCGTACTCCCTGCCAGAGGGAGGCAAATGTCTCTCTTGCCAATGCATTTTCCACTTTCTGCTCTCCAGAATTCAAGGGTTAATTCTCATTCAAACTTCAGTCACCGGCAACCCTAAAGAGGGATTTTCACACTCGCCACAGTATCCTTCCTCCATTAAAACTCTTTTTCAAATGAGACAATGTGGTTTAGGGCCCGACCTTGCCCAGGTGAGTACTCAAAATAATTTTCTGGATTACACCCCGGAAGTGCTTTTATTTTCCACCAAACAAACGAAATCGCTTTCTTGCTGACCTCCACCTGTCTCACAACCAAATCACAGCAATTAGCAAGTAAGACTGATGTTCTGCAACTCAGTTGCCACTTGACTGCAGGGTGTCGTCAGCGCTTAGCTGCTTTTTTCCCTTCTTTTGGGTAGTGCTGCTGGTGGTAATCACCTCATCTATCAATTACAGTGGGTGTCTTCTCAACCAGGGTTGAGACGCTGCAGGCTTCTGTCACTGTGAACAGTCACACTCACACCAAGGGCAGGTATTTCTGGGGTTTTATGAGAGTAACAGGTGCAGAAATTTGGTACGGAGCATTTCCACCAGCAAAAGAACGACACAGAGAGGAAGAATGGAATGGGGAAATATGTGTAGGGTTCAGGGAAACAGCAAGTTTCCTCAATGCCTTTTGAGGCCACTTCCAACAACCCTGGCCCTTGCCCAGGACAAGCCATACACTTGCACATTTCTACATGTAGTTTCTCATGCTACAAACTGATCAGGAATCTGGATACAACAAAGCACAGCGCATTTCAGGGTGTACAGCCAATTTCAATAAACTCAGTGAAACAGGTTATCCTTACGCCAGAAGCACAAATTATTCTATTGCTGGTGGTTTTCTGGCAATAGGGCTAATATTTTTGCCATGTTTTAGTTGCACATGACTGTCTCAGCTCTCCTGAGCACCTGTGGTCACTTTTACCCTCACAGCAGATACGAGCTCACAGTCCCAAAGAAACCCCTCGGTTCAGCTTATGGCTTGAAGGTAAAATGACAGATTCCAGGGAAAGATCCAGACTTTCAGCAGATGCAGCTACTGAGTAATATCTATTCTAGAGTCTACCATGCACGAATCCTGACTTTCTGCTAGAAGTAACTGTCTGTTTTTATGTATGTATTTTTTATTTGAATCCTTGGCACCCAGGGACTGACTGGATTCTGTCATATTCCAGAAAGCGAGCAGCAAAGGCAGAATTTAGCAGTTTTATCTCAACTAACAAACTATGCTTTTGTTGATTTATTGTTTATTTTACTTCTGCGTTAAAATGTGGTGCTTAAGAACTGTATTGTAATTGCAAACGAAAGAAACACAGCCTTCTTGCTTCCGTGGGATGAACGCCTGCCTTCCAAGAACGACTGAGAAGAGAAGGTTCTTTTGCCTTTGTCCTCAGAAACCCTGAGGAAGACCGGGAGCGCGGAGGAGCTCGGTGGTGGCCGGGGCGAACGGGCTGCTCGGTGGGGCGGCGAGCGTGCTGACTCAGGCAGCGCGGGAGGCTGCCTGGCACCGGCGCGGCGGCTGCGGGGGTGCGTGGGAAGGAGGCTGGGAGAGCACCGCGCCGCCTGGGATGCGGCAGCAGTTCCTCTGAGTATGGGGGGCGTCAAGGAGACATTAAATGCGGGCGCGGGAACACAGTCCTGAGTACGTCATTTCTCCGAAACCTGTTTTCCCTTCCAGGTGCTCCAGCTCTCTAAACTCTGCATTTATTGCCATAGTGAGAGGAGAGAGAGGCAGCAAACGCTTGATTTTATTTGACAGAGGTCCAAATAAAAATAAGGGCAGAACAGTTCTGCCTAGTCCTACAGAGAATCCCTCTCTGCCTTCAGTATTTGTCTCTCACTCAGTGAAAATTCACGGCTTGGAGAGAAATGTGCTCAGGACGGCACACTGCAACCTGCCCTGGGGAGCTGCACTCGGGACTGGTGCTGCTGGGACGTGCCAAAGAGGCAGGGAATGCAAAAAGAAGATGCAGAAATGCAGAAAGAGTAGTTCATTTGTTTCCTGGCTGAGAAGGGTAAGTGGTGTGGGAAGGAAGAGACGAGGAACATATTTGTACTGCCCACAAGAACACGTTACGACCTCTCCAAGCTGGAGGAGAGTGATCCCATAGCCAGGAAGGAAGGATAGACTTGTCCCAGAACTTGAGCTAGCAGTGCTGTGTATGTGGACCTCTGGAGTGCTTTGACATTCAGCTGCTCTGTGGTGTACGTGTGTCCTAGGGATCTAAGAAAAGGCGCTTCTTTGATGTATGTGCCCTGCGAGTCGGCAACTAGGCTTTCCTCCCTAGCAAGATCTTTCTCCTAGCTTTTTATCTAAATACTAGCTGATATGCACACTATCACCTGCCTAGCTACCTCTTTCTCTAGACTTATGCCTGGAAAGACTCAGAGGAAGGTTTTGATCACCTCTGTTAAATGACCATCCTTGTTTGTGACAGTGCCATGAAGGGAAGCCCTTCAAGTGGGCTGGACAAGTGTGCTACTAAGATGAAACTCAGTCAAATATCTCCTAAAAAGAAAGACAAACATCCAGGTACAGGAGGCATTGATCATGCTGTCTGTGTGATCAATGGGACTTTTGCCAATGACTCCAATGGGAATAAATTGGCAGGAAAGCAAATGGGAAATATTTGTAAAGAAGTGCATCAGCTTTGCATTCGTAGAAGAAAAAGCAGCTACATTAGCAACTGTCCCATTAGGAGGTGCTCAGGGAAATCAAGATTCATTGCTTCTATCTTCCAGGCATTAACTGTACATTTTCACTCTAACTTCTCATTAGAATATTTAATTGGACTAAGCCCCATTTTTCCTCCCTGTATGCAAAGTAATAGGCAAGAAGTTAAGCTTAAAAGAAATGAGAAAAGTCTCATACAGTAGGGTGTATGAGGAATTTCTTTCTTCAAAGACTGACTGAGACAGCAGCAGTCCCTCCCCTGGGAGCACTGACCTGTACCATGGGCAGACCAAGAAGTGACACTGTTATCAGTGTCTCCAGCTAGACGTGCAGGGAGGTCACATTTAAACATGACCCTCACTACAGTGTATACAGTAGGTGAGGGGTATCAACCCTCAGCCATCTCACACAACCTCATCTTTGCCATTACCCAGTTTGTGAAAGCAGGAGACTTACCAAACACAACTTACTAGAACACCACAGATACTGTGTTAGATTTGAGCTTTCTGGATCAACATAACCCCATACCTGAAAGACAGGTTTCCTGATGAAATAGAAGCACTCTACTAATCAGCTAAATTTCCATATGTAATATGATTCTCTTCATTAACCAGATTTGTTCCTTCATCTCAGTTCTCTAAAATGCCAGCTTGTAAGGCTTTGACAAACTACTAATTCTTACTTTCCAACAGTCGTTTATGAAAAACTGTGGTTTTGAAAATATTGCCTTTCTGTGAGCGATCTCAGCCTTTTGCAGTAACGATATCCCAAAAATACTTCTGGAGACAAATATTTACCCTTTATTACAGAAGCAAATGCTCCTTTTAGTAGTAAATGGACAGTTGCTCACATGGCATCCTTCTTTATCAGCCACATAGAAAAATAAAGCAATACTAAAATATGGTTGCAGCAAAGATGTCTTCTGGTATGTAATTTTCCCCAGTTTCATGTAAACGGCATATTTGTGGGTTTTATATGAAATGCGTTCTGAATATAGAAAAAGTAACCCCTTGTTAGAACTTGCTTTCTCTGCTAACAAAGGGCTTAATGTTAGTAAGTAGGCAATATTCCTAGCTTGTAGCTTTTCTCGTTAGGTATGACATCATCCTAAAAAGTGAGACCATTGTTGCAGCAGAAAATAGTGTAGAGGAATAAATCAGAATATTATGAAGAACTGGGTGACCAGAGGACTACAATAGATTAGGTAATAGAAAATTGGGTAAAATGTAATTGCACTTAAGGGAGAGTAACATGATCTTTTGAGGTAAACTGGGAATTCATTGGTTTGAAATTAAAAAGGAGAGGAAAACCAAGGTGTGTTAGTCAATAACAGAGTGGCTCTAAGCAATAATTATCGTGTGATTATGAAAACCTCAAATTTGATAATAACATAGCATACAAAGCATTTTCAGAAAAAAAGAGGAAAGCATAAAAGTCATTGTACAATACAGATTATTGGAAGTAGCGCTGGCTATCTGTGTGCTAGAGCAATGAATTCAAATTAGAATTGGTGCAGGGAGCGAGGATGACCACAGGAAGGGAGATTAAAACACTCAGTTGGTAGAGCTTAGCAGACTGGCTGGGTGGAAACTGGAAGAGCATGTGATTGTGCTCTATAAATGCATAAAGGACATATGTAGTCAGAATATAGAAGAGCTATTTAAGCAAGAATCAAATAAGCACTGAACAAATAAACATATATTCTAAGATGGAAATTAAAAAAAAGCATTTCTAATTGTTGAAGTGGAGAGATTCTGGAACAGCCTCTTCAAAGAGGTAGTTTCAGCAGTCAGAACTTGATGAGTTTATCAGAAGTGTATAGTATGACTATCTGGAGTTGCAGAATAAAGGACCCAAGAGTTTCCCTCCTGTCCCAGTTCTTACACTGTGTTTCCTTGCTTTCCCACAAGCCAGTGAAGAGGAGACAACAAAGACTTACAAATGGACAGGAACCTCGAACCTACAGTCCAGTTCTACTCAACGCACATCCATGTTTTGGCAAGATGAATGGCCATGGCCAAATGAGCACGCTCATGGCCATTGCAATGGCTTTTCTTCAGAATGCGTATAAAGAGTCACCGTCTGACACCAGGGAGTAAACTGTGTGAATCACTGTCTTCCAGTTAAATGTCATCATTGCTGCAGTATCTCAGACAGCCACTTATGGTAGGTATCCTTGGTTGGGGCTCAGCAGCAGAAGCCTGTGCAGCAAAAATAGACACAGGGTCCTCCCTCTGTTATACACACCAAACTGCTACAAATGCAACATTCAGTTGCTAATGTGACAAATGACGAATTCAAACTGTGCTTAACTGATTCGAGCCTATTCTGGAAAGTTTCTCATCAAGGCAGCAAGTTTCCTCTCTGCAACAATTTCTGTCACAGAAGAGTCTAAGCGGTAAAGGATCTGGGACAGAAGTAATAGTAATAATAGAAAATTATTGTTTTCTGGTAAAATACTCAAAACATGTGTGTTGTTGATCCTCCTGCCACCTCTCTGAGTAATCATTCACTGCCTTAAAACAGCTAATTACTTTCTTCCTGTGTCACACGAAAAGTAGTATTTCTTGTCTTGCATCACAGATTTTTAATTCTGATTAAGCTTCAACCCCTATTTTGCGTCAAGAATTGTACTTTCTCAGAACAAAGCATTTTTTTACTGTACACTATAACTATATTTTCCATGACTGAGAAGCAAAATGCTGCAATTCACTCTCAACATTCAGTTATGCATAATGTGTGGGGGGAAAAGCACTGAATTAAAATGACAGAATAGTCCTCAGCCTCTGAATATTATACTAAGCATGCTTTGGCATCTTATATTTAGGGTGAGCGATGTTACGCTCATTTCCTCTTGATGCAATTTAGTTAATAGCTGAATTCAGTCACAAAACCACTTGTAAATAAACACCTTGTTACAGATTACAGCGTTCTCCATCCGCATGGCTCTTTGGCTCAGTCTATCAACCAATAAAATCTGCCAATATTGTATATTAACTTCTGTCATGTTCAAGTGTTTTTATATATCAGTGGAGCAGCTTGTAATTTCACCATATAGGCTACCTACTTCTGGATATACGGCACATATCAGATAAATAAGCTGTCCAAAGAAGACATTTGTATTGGATGTTCACTGTTGGTTTCTTCCCATACTGCCCTCAGATGCAGAAGCTGCCCTGGGAGATGAATGTGCCAGGATAAGTTATCTGGGGCTCATAAAATCTTTTTTAGAAGATTGAAATAAAGTCAGTGCTTGCAGAAGACAAATCAATTGTGACATTTCTGAATAGAGTGCGATGCATTTAATTAGCACAAGACATACTGGCAAATGCTGAATTACCCAATAAATCACTGAATGCTGGAACCCATACCGAGCCGGGAATCAGCTGTCTTTTGAGATGTACAGCAAGTGATAATAGGAAGATCTGGCCATTTCTCCTCCATTTTCTGCTAAATTTCTTCCATTTTGACATTTGCATGCCAGACCATTTTAATTATTTGAAAGTATCAAAGAATTTCTCCAGCCTAATCTGAGAAATCTGTGCCGTTATCTGCATCTGCTGAAGACTGAAATGCGCATCTTGTGATATGCTACATTTTTCCTTTTCACTCCAAGGCAAATGATGGAAGTTTAGTCTCTAGGAATAAAAGTATTTATCGGAAAAAGGTACAAGGCTGCTCCCAAGGGTAGGTAGGACAGGGCCCTGCAGCGACCACTGACATTGGCCTCAATGTCTCGGGGCCTCCCTGTGTGATGAGCAGAGGGGGCTTCAGGCTCATTACAGCCGGCGAAAGGGGAGTGGATGAGAGGCTGAGCTCCGAGGTATAAATGCGCTCCCTTGCTTGAGGTTCCTGGCCATCAGCTCTCGTACTGCGAAGAGATCAGGGCTGAAAGCAGCAGCAGGGGTATGGTCACGTCTGGATGCGTGTAGGCAGAAGTCCTTAATGTGCAATCCCCATGCATTCACTATGCCCTCGCAGTGCTGCCGGCACTCCGGGTACGGGGCAGGAGTAATTCAGTAGCTGTTCAACAAAACTTAATTAACGTATAAGAAATCTGTCCAAGTGTTTACAGTGCTCTCACCACGTTGCTATCTGAACACCTCCCTTTCATCTCACTTCCCTGTGCTTCATTACAAAGAATTCAGTGGCTAGGTGTAATTTCCCAGAGGCTGGGGCACCTAAGGTACTTAAGAAACAAACAAACCCCCCCAAAATTTGTAAGATCCTAAGGTGTATATGTGCTTTTTGAATATTTTGCATTTAGTATATTCGTAATTACATCATATTCTTATTAGCTTGTTGCTATACAGCTTAATCACAGCTTAAAAATACATTTGTTTAATGGGAAGCGTTTTTCGAAAAACTTAGCCTCAGGCTAGACTGAGCTATCTTTAGGAATAAGATACAAAAGACATACACAACGGTACTGGTAATTTTGTGCCTACAGTGATAGAAAACTGCATATGCAACTACAGCCATGGAATAAAGATTTTGCGCTCATTAGAAGGTCTGTGATTTTTAGAATTTGGCATTTAATGATATTCCACCGTGCAGGGGTGGCCTACAGCCTCTGCCCAGTGTCCCCCATTAGGCAAAAGACCAGAACACGGTCTCTTCTCAAGAAGAAATCCAATTGCTTTGGGTATTGCCAGTATTTGATATTTATTAAATCTGTGTTTATCACTAGTATAAAAATAAATATAAATTTAGCTTCAGTACATAGGCCTAATTTCTCTGATTCTTCTGGCTGAATATGTTCAGTGTAACATTGATGTGAAATATTTCATAACCCATCCTTCTTCTGTAGGATCTTATTCTCTTGTCAGTTTTACATAGTCCCATGTTTTTGTTCCAAACTAGTAGTTATCACTTCCCTGTGTGACATCGTCTAAGCCACTCTACCACTCTTACAAATAAGAGGTACAACTTGAATGACACTTTTGTCTTCTCCTTGTTACTTACAACTCCTTGCCCTCAAGGAATCAGCAGGGTGTCCATTGGTGCTAGCTGAGATTGTCCACAAGTAGAATTGGAAAAAAATAGACTGAAGGGCTTCTGATTTTTGTTTCTGTCCTGTTCATATAACATCAGCAGCCTCCAGGTTTTGAAACTGAATTTAATTGTAGATGCATCAGAGTAATTAGTTTTCTGAATGATTGCAGTAGACAATGATAATTAGCAAATGTATACAATCATTTATATTTGCATAAAATTGCAGCAGAGGAGATTAGGAGCCTTTAAAATCATATCCTAGTAATTTTGAAATAAGAAAACCAAGATTAAAGCAGCACTCTGATAGACGGGTAAAGGATGAGAGAGGCAAAATCCTCCTATACCCTCTGTACCATCTTGTGCCTAATCCTACTGAAGGCTGAGTTCCCTCAGCCTCCAGGTGCTGCAAGGCTTCCTCTTGCCATAAATTTCACTAGTTCTCCTAAGTGTTATAGTCTTTTAAGGCAATGAAGCACATTGATTACTCAATTAGCCATTAAGCAATACACTGCCTTCCCTTTTCTGTGATGAGTGGGTGACATCTCTACTTTGCCTGTTTATGAAGTGTAGTAAGACCACAGAGTTGGAAACAGATGTGATTTGTATTCCTCTGGTTCTCTGTGTCTTTTCCTAAGTTCAGAGCAGGAGAACAATGAAACAAAGAAATCAGTCCTTTGTATTATCCATAAAGATGATTATATCATCACTTCCTGAGGTATTGAGCAGGACTGTTTTTATCACAACACAGTCCACCAAAGGCCAAGGACCCAGAAACTCATTACCGTACTCTTCCTCTTAATGTGCTTACAAAACTTCTTTTTCTACAGACAAATAAATGGTTACAAATCCTTAAGCTTCTTAGTGTGGAAGGACATGTGGATTAACATAAGTAAACTAAGTTGATATACATAAAATATCAACAGAGGGATTTCCAGCTTGGGCTTTTCCTCAGGTTGGAGTTGTCCAAATAAGAGTTGCTACTTTTCAAGCACATCCTCACCTCCCTGTCTTCCAAACAGTGACTGTTATATCACTTCTCATGGGCCTCTATGCCAGGGTGACAACATGGAGCCACGCAGTCTCTGATTCCTCGGTCACCAGCATGGACAAAATCAGAGCTCCTGTCCCAAGTCCCCAGCCTTCTACTTCCAGTGTAAAGCTACTTGATTTCGTTGGTAGACACTACTACAATTAATTTTTAAAACTAATTGCAAACCAGCACCTGACTAAAGTCCTTTGTGAGCCTCTGTGTCCAAAAACACCGGTGGATAATTACACAGACTACTGTCAAAATGAGCATGACCTCCAGCAAGACCACATCCTCTTCATCCCCTTCATTCCCCATTGCTGTGCATGTTGGCGAGGCGACCCAGTAAATCCCATTCAGGACCAGCGCTGAAGGTGCTCTGAGAGGGGAGGGGATTTTGATGTTGGCGCTGCCTGAATCCTTCCAGTGCTCCCAGCTCTTGGGCCCCGGGGCTTTCAGATCAAAGCCACGGCATTACTGCAGAGAGCAGAAGAGTTTGCCAAAAAGCAAAGGGAAAGTCTGCCAAAAAGAAAGCTCACTGAATTTTTCGGGTCTGTGTTAGAAGCATCACCTTCAGTTCTCACTGGAAGCGACTTGGTAGCCCACGCAGACCTGCTTGCCATGGGAGCACCAGTGCCTGTCCCCCTCCCAGCTTTCCCCGGGGCTCCTGCATCCTGGCCTTAAAACAGGGATGCTGTCCCCAGCCCAGAAAGGGAGTTGGCTTCTGATCCTGGTGAAACGCAGGCACAGAACAACAGATCTCTCTGCTGAGCACTTTATCTCTCTTTGATTTAAAAGCTAATAGTGCTGAGATAAACTGTGGGTGCTGATTTCTAAAACTTCACTACAGAATTAAGGCTGTTAGCCTGGAGGAGCCAAAAATTTTTTTTGCCCCCTCATACTAAATCCTAATAAGCCTTTTGTGCCACTTGTGTTACTGTCCTGTTCCTCTCCTCCAGGTCTTTAGGTCACTTATTTTTTCCTTTGTACTGTTTTGAATCCCCATTATGATGCTGGTACTTCCTAGTGGGTGTCAGAAGCACCCAGTTCATTTTGAGCGCCCTTACATTTGTGCCAGTGCCATTAGCAAAAATTTTAATCACACTCCTTCCCAAGACTTGTGCTTCGGGAACTCCACCAGTAACTTTCCTGTTTCTTTTCCCGTTACCATCCCAGTCAGTTTCTGAGCAAATTTATGATTCTTACACCAATGCCGATCTCTTCCAGCTTAACTGTTTCTCATATGGCACCATATGTTGATTATCTTAAATTTAGGTAAATGAAATTTGGGACGTTTCATCAGCAATTAGCATACAAAACACCAAAATATCAGCACAGTTTGGCTTTATCTATTCTGGCAAAAAATGTATTTCTATTTTATTTCCTATATGTTTCTATATCTTTCATTTTTCTTTCCTTAAGGATTCTTTCTCAAGTCTTGCATACTGTTGGTGGGCCTGGGTGATTTTGTCACTTCCTCATAATTATAGATATTCAATTAATTGATCTTTGATGTGTAGCACACGTCTCACTTGAATGGTTCACTGAAAACCCGTCATGGGGAAATTCCAGTCCCTTCTTTTGCATATGTGGAGCTGTAGGGATTTGGCTTCCACTTTAAATGTACTGATTTCTGTCTCCCTTCCTTTGCTGTTGTCAACGAGACCCAAATCTGGCCTTTTGTTGGAACCAGCAAGCGACAGCGTGTACACAAAGCTGGGAATGCAGAGAGGGGCAGATGGGATTTCAGAGGCTGTTTTTGATAATTTGTCCTTACACATTTGTCCTAGTACACACGAGGCATAACAGTAAGTGAAAGAAGGGAAAATTAATCATATTGCTAATGGACAATTTGTCTCCTGTATGCTCCCCAGTGAGGGGGGTCCCACACAGGCTGTTGTCTTTGTAAAATTCAAGCCCTGATGTATTTTGCTCTGTGATGTGGAGTTTACCTGCTGCATTTGACATAGAGAAGCTAATCGTGAGCTTCATTGAGTATTTTCTGGATCATACGCATCTTCATAGTCAACAACAGTCCTTATCAATTCGCTTTCTGCAATACCTTGCACTAACAAAGAAAAGTGATGCTTTAATTGGTTATATTAAGACTTATGTATTTTATATCTTACATTTATTGCAGCTATCGTATCTTCAAAATACCTTTTTCCTTACCACTCCAAATATGAGTTGGCATTTGACAGTATATGTATTTTGGCAGAGATGAGAGCAAGTTAACAGGCTGATGGCATTTTAATTATTTTATTGAGATGGCATTGGCCCAGAATGCTTGTTGGAATTTACAAATGTGCGTTGATTTATATTTTATTTTGTAAACCAGGCCCAAGAGGCTGACTAATTAGAAACATGACTCAAAGCTATAAGGGGTACTTATTGATTCAGATCATGAAAAGACCAGAATGATCAAAAGCAAACATCTATCTCTCTCTTCATCTGGGGTTCAGGAGGTTAAGCGCTATTTGTCTCAAATTCCTGGCATTAGCTCTGTCTTTGTAATGGAGAAGACAATTAACATCTATATCTATTCAGTTTTAGTATGTACTGTATTGTTTAGAAGAATGTGCTTTTCATAATTAAACCATGCACAATAAACTATTATTAACTTGTTTCATTAGGTGATATCTTGCTTGTTCTCCCCTTAACTTACATATTTCATTCTGTTTATTTAAAGTTTGGAATGTATGGCTTCATTTTAAAAGAAATAACACGATTGGCTAAATATACGGGTTTTGTGCTGTAAATCTGATTTGCATACCATGGCAACATGCAATAACTTCATTAGTTTCTTGGGACCAATTTTACATGGCAACAACACTTCTGTGTTGCCATAATGCAGCAAAAACGCTAACATGTTAATGCACTCGTGGGGTAGTCAGAGCAGAGGCAAAGCAGAAGTGTTTCATACTGTCTGTGCTGCTCCAGGTCTCCACTGGAGCCGGCTTCAGGACTGAAAAGGAAAGCAGTGTGTATGTTGAAAACAGACGGAGAATTCAAACTCCTCCTGAATGCAGCTGAGAGAGATTTTGCTTTCTGGGGAAGAGAACAGGCAGCATCCATACCTGCCTCCTTCTGCCCCGTCCCCTGCCAGGGGGGACCCGTTTTGAGCTGATCTGGGCACATTCTTCTGTGCCACCCAAAGCACTGCAGAGGGAAGTTGTGTTTTTATGGGTGTCTCAGAATTTTAGGCAATGCCTTTTTCAGACTGAAGAGCCTAATGTAAGGAATGTGATTAATTTTTAGCATGTAACAAAGCACAGATAAACGTCCGGGTCTTTTGAGTACTCTTCTGTCACTCTGCCTGTGTCGTCTCACCGTGGCGCACACACAAAGCAAAGCTAATTGCATTAGCACTGGGGTGCAGCAAGAGGCATGTTGGAGCTGGGCTCGGAAAGTGATGCTCGCAGTCCCATGCCTGCTGGAATCGCCTGTGCCAAAGCATTCATTACTATGAGCTGGAAATATTCACACCCTCCCACACACCAGGGCTGGATTGAGAAAGTTTCATACTGCAGAGTTACTGAAATTATTAAATAGAAAAACAAAGGATGTCTCATATAGGAGACTAACTGATTCAGGTTTAGCAGTGTTAATGGGAGGCAGGACTTTCCATTCCAGATCAATGGGCTTCAGCAATGCCCCACCGAATCATTGCAATATCTCATCGCTGCTCAGTGCCACAGCAAAAGTGGCTTAATACTGCCAGCACAGTCCCCGCAGAAGAAAAGGTATTTTCTCTAGTGACAACATTCATAGCCTCAAATACAAGACCAAGCGTTGAGCATCCTCAGCGTTCCTTGCTGGCGTGGGGACCTGGAGGTGCACGGGATGTGGTGCAGTTGTGCTCTCTGTGCTGCATTTCACTCTCTTCCTCAAAGGTGAGAGCTTCAGGTTGGGGCTGACAGCAGTCACAGGGTGTCAGGCAAAACCTGGTTGTGTGTCTGCTCCTACCCAGGGGGTGACCACGTTAAACGGGAGTGGGAGCAATGGAGTCTCAGGACATGGCACCGTGGAGCGGTCCAGAGGTTACAGACATAGTTAAAGGGTTTCTGCCTCCCCTTGGATACCCCATCCCAGCTCATGATCAATCATGTGAAAGGCTAAGTCGGGTCAACTCCAGTTTGCTCTGACTCAGCCTTTTGCATGGCAGGGCTGTAAACCACACGTACACAGGAAGCTATTTACAACAAAATGAAAAATAATATCTGGAGACAGCTTTTAAAAAACAGGCTCCTATAACCAAATCTGATTTAGAGTGCAGCCTACGAGACAGCTGATTTAGTTGAGCTAATCTAGCAATTATCTCCAGGAAAAAAGTGTTTGTGAATGAGGGATTTAAAAAGAGCTCTCCCCCAGAGGAAAAGAATGGGGAACCACTGCTTGAAGATTTGTCAAGCAGAAATTTCATTTACAAAGGACTTAAAAGAGATATTGTCATGTGGCTAGAATAGTAGGTTGGAATCATCTAACTAAATGTAGATATCCACATCTGAGCTGGTCAGCTTGGCTACGTTACAGTCAATGGAGAGATGGTTGATATGGTAAGTAGAGCATAGTGTGTGATTCCTCTCTTCCCAAAGGTGTCCAAATTAGATGAACCTCAGTGCTAAAACCACTTGATTCTCACCAGAAAGGACACCCCCGGTGACTAGCTCAGACATGGATCTTTGCATTATAGATGTGTAAAGTTAAGTGAACAAACCCTACTCGATAAGACAAATACTTTTTCTTTTTCAAACATTCTTACCATTGCTTTTGTTCCATGAAATATTTGAACTGCAGTGACCTTGCTTCCTTACCCTTCCTGTTTTGTTCTGTACCTTATTCATTTCTTTGGGCTGCAAAGGCTGTCAAGAGGACATTGTTCTTTGCCTGACATACCTACTTACTGCAAAGCACTGTGTACATTGCTGTATAAATAACATCTCAGAAAAAAAAATAATGAATAATTGAAAAGGATAGAAAACTTTTGTTCAGTTGACTGAAATAATCTAGTAGAAGCTATAAGAGAACAGAGTCTACTGGGACAAAATTTCCTAAACGTATCTCTTAGCAATTAATTTTGGCAGTTCTGAACAGACTTCTGTAAAGATACAAACAAGTTAACATACAACATTAAAGACGAGTGGTTACCAACAAACTAGGGAGAACCCTGCTCCAGCTGGAGTTAAGCTTGTTGATACCTTTCTCTAAAAATCTTCCCTAGCTGGAATTTCCAGTAAGAGAACTGGTTTGTAGCCTGATGTGAGGAAGTTTCCTAATGGACCAAAGGGGTTTATTTTCCACCTAGGTTGTGAAGTGTTTGGCAGTCATGCTCCTACACTGGGTTGTTTTCCCTTTTCTTGAGTGGTGCTGCTGAACCTGCAACCATTTTTGTGGGGGAGCACTTACTTGTCCCACTGCCTTCTTCGACACAAAGACTGGACCACAACGATTTTCCATGAAGATGCTTCAAGACTGGGTGAAGGGCTAGTCAGGTTCAATTTACATTACACTAGATGGGGGATTAGCGCTGAAGCAAATGAGCTTAATGAGGAGTGGATCACTCCTTAATATTACTGTAGATGTCTTCTCTGGTCATGAACAAAATCAAATAATTTTTCTTTTCCTTTATGTCCTGCCAAATATTTTGGTACACTAATGAGACTTTCTTTGGTCTTTTTCAGTCTTATTTAGATGAAAAACTTGGTGTGCTTTTTATTGTGTACATTTACATTACCTTATACACTGTGGTTCTCCTGGGGACTCTAAATCTTGCTATAAATCAGGCAAGTACTTTAATAGTAAAAAGTAGCCTACCCCTCACGCATCTCACATAATATTCTCATCTGCTCTAAGGCTTATCAGAGATAATAACTGTTAATAATTCCATTAAAAACGTAATTATTTCTTCAAGAACGTTAGAAAAAAATTATGATCTTTAAGTAATTTAGAGGCAGAATGATTGATGTGGAGAATGCACGTTACAACTAGTCTCTAGTGTAAACCAGAGTCACACATGGGGAAAGCTCTAAGATAAATTCTTCAATTTCCGAGGTCTATTCTTAGGCACAAAAAGACTTAAAGAAGAGCTTCAGTGTACTAGAAAAACACCTTTAAATACTGTGTAATGACTGTACTGAGCTAGATATGCTCTATCAAAAAAATTATACTTGCTACCAAACCCGCTTTTGTATCACTGACAACACCAACCAGGGCAGAGGGCTGTGGGACTGCAGGACCTGTGCAGCTGAGTGGAGCTTTTGCATTACTGGGGACCAGAAGATGGGACATGGAAACATAATTCTTAATTAAGCAAGCAAGTGCCTGTACTTGATACCAGCTGTGTATACCATAATAATTTTGTCCCTGAAAATTGCCACCTTTGGTATGAGCAATAGCAGGAAATACACAGCGTGCATTCAGTTGCTTGAGACGTCTTCAAGCTGACTTTAAATAAGACTTTCAAGTAACCATAGTACTACAGCTGTTGTGGTACAAAATTCACGGGGAGTTAGCCACCTGGAGACCTATGTAGAGTCCCTACGGGTTTTTACAGCTTGTGCAAGGGTCCAGGCTGCTATGGCCTTTGTGTTATATAGATCAAAAAAGCTGACACAAATACATCGACACCGGCAGCTGTTGCACCAGTGACTCAGATCACCCCGGGGTACACACAGCTCCCACTTATGCTAGCAGACTGTATTTTAAGGGTTACAGCATATCTCATTGGCTTATTACTCCCCTAATTAAGATTTTGGCCAATGCGTGTGAAGCTGGGTGGAGATTTAGATATGCTTTGTTGTCACTTAAGATGATTTTTGGCCTGAGGCTTTGTCATTCTTGGGATATAGACTGTGGTTTGTGCTCAAAAACTGAGAAAATAAATGTCTTTGCTCATGAGACAGACACAGAAAAGGCAAAAGCGTTTCTGGAGGAGTTGCTTGAAAACCTAAGTGAGACCTCCTCACCAGAAAGTGCTGGCAAGGACCTTGCTGTGGAGCAGTAAGTTGCATAGGAAGGAAGTACAAGAGGTCAGACTGAGAGGAAGAGGACTTTGTATATCAGAAGCTGCAGTAAACCCCCAAACTGACAGAGAATGTAACACCGAAAAAAGAAGGATCTGCTTACGTGGAGTCTTTATTTTCCTTGTCAAGAGGAGTCCATGAAAACATGCTTCATTCAAGATGAGACTTTAACGAAACAGAAGCCCCAAGAGCTCTGCAAGGAGATGAGCATTAATTATCAATTAATGATTAGAGAAACCTCAAGGACCGACTGAAGGAGGTGTCGATTCAGCATACACAGGTGGGACCACTTAGTAAGGAGGAGAGATGGCATGTCTGCAAGCAGCAGGAGCTGCTCCAGGCCTCAGGCCCGTGCACACCTCAGGTAGATGCAACCAGGCAGGGGCTGGGCAGAGAAGAGCAAGCCCTGCAGCATCAAGGGCTTAAGAAGAGACTGTCCATTTAGAGAGACCAAGTAGTAGCATGCTGGGAAACTGGCAAATGCAGGCTTTCAGCCTCCCCCTCGTGTGAATGTGCTTACCCCTGTGGATAACCCCATTTTATCGTCTTCATATGTTTGTGTAATTTTTGTCTCACAGATAGACAGGGTGTTAGCAAGGCAAATGCTTCTCTGAAAAGTAGCATCTTCTGTGTGCCCATATCATTACTGTCTTTTTTTAGGTCTGGAGCTGAGCATTTTACTTTGTTTGAAATAATCACCTCTTCTTTTTTCATGTTTTCTAGTTTTGAGTTGAATATAGTCATTGTGGGGGTGGGACTAAAAGAGAACCTTCTTTTGTTCTAATGACCAGTGTTTCTGTAACTATTTTCTGCCCGTGGCTGTCTTGTTGTGAACAGGCTCAGCCCTTCTGTATTTGCTATGAACTGGCCTGTGAGATCACACCGCTGATAAAGCACTTCAACCTTTGCAGACTGTGCTGGTTGCCACTCTACATTAGACCTTAAATTGTAGCTTCTCACTGGTTGTATACCCTTGAGAAAAAAAAAATATAATATATATATATATATATATATTTTGCATCTTTTATATACTTTTGAACCATTCATAAGGAACTAAGAGAGCCAGTATAACTTTGTAGATTATCTATTACTGTAAGAATTTTATAGGATGCTCCCTGCTCATAAGAACACATGAATTCCCTCCGCCGTAAAAAAATCCATGCGTTTACATAGAAAAGGCAGCTAGCAAGAAAAAAGGTTTTGAAAAAAAAAATCTGCCCAGGATCAGACTACCACAGCTCTCTGCCCTCCCTTTCCCCTGCTTCCGGTTCCCCCAGGTTCTTGGTTAAAAGTACAGAGCCCGGGAGTCCAGTTGGTCCCTGTAGCTGGATGGGAGTCTTTTGCGGTGCAGCTCTCAGAGCGACGCACTGAGCCCTGGGGCTGCTGCCCCCACACCCAGAGGCATCCCTGGAGGAGGACAAGCAGTAACTGGCCTCGATGGCCGTCTGTCCCTCTGCACTTCCCAGCCCTTGGGAAAAGCACCATGTGGAGAGACAAGCTGGGGTCATGTCTCAGTGCAAGGCGGCATCTCCTGAACAACAGTTCCCCCACTGTCCAGCATGTTGTCCTCAGCTCCCCCTATACACTGACCATGCATTTATTTAGGTAGGTATCAAAATCAAACACGCAATAAGGACAGGCCAGTCATACTTTTGATTTAGTGTAATTTTCTTGAAATAAAGATAACAATAAAGTATCAGCAAAATATGCAATCCAGTGCTTTTTAAAAGCATATGGCTATTCACCGGTGTTCATTTTAATTCTTAATTCTGGTCTGTAGAGAGCTGATCACTCCTGGCCTAGAGTTATACCAGAGTTCTTATGAGAAAATAAACTCAAAATCTTGCAGCTATGAAAAGCTAGGTGCTTATTGGGAATATTACAACTGCTACATTTCATATAGCTGCTTCATCATGTTCCTTATATTGGCCAGTGATGCCCCCGAGACTTCTCTCATGCCAAGGCACCTCAAGTGTGCTGGAGGTCAGTCTGACCTTGCAGAACTGCCTGCTAGCAATTTTTCTTGCCAAGATCAAGGTAATCAGCATCTGGAGGTACCTCTCTCATGATTGCAAGAAGATACTGTAGCAACTATATAGCCTGTTGTTAAAGGTGAGAAATAGATGAATCATCCTGACAGATCACTGAAATAACGTATCATCAGTATTTCAGTTGATTTGGGTACCTTTATGTGGCACTGCATAGGTTTATGTCCACTAAGCTGTAAGTATGTACCACAGGATGACCACAGTAAGACTATAGTCTTATGATCGCCCCTGTGCACACAGGTCAGCAGCAGTTTCAAAGCACACAAAGGGCGGTGGGTGGCTCCTATTTTTAAATGACAAAGAGCTCCTGGATCCTAGACTGAACAGAGGTGGTGCTACGGTTCATCAATCATCAGATTCATGGACAGAGCTGTCTAGTGAAATTCAGGCCTCCACAGGCTGTAAATGATTCTGCATATTGCCATCTTCAATGCATGGCATTATCCCTATACGGAAGAGGAAATTAAAAAATTGTGCAAACAGATGAACTGGGAATGCTAAATGATGACAAATTGAAAGTTAAGTGCTAGTGGGAATATTGGAGGATGTTACTAACCAGCTTAAATGGCAAAAGTTTTCATGTATGATAAGATGCCAAAGTGAGTGGGTGACAACGGAGGTCCAAATGCCGGCAGGAATTATTAATATTAATATTGCCTTGAAAAGTACTTACCAAACATTTAAAATCATGTTTTCACATTCCCCACTTAACTGCAATCCCTCCCGGCAGATTAAATGGATGGGTTTCCGCAGTATTGGGTGTTAGTATGTGTTATTCATAGATGTTTTCCTTTCCCATCTGACAGCCTCCATAGCTATGGAACAGGTATCCTTCAAATACAGTTAATGTGTCTCACTATATGTATCCCTATTTTTCAATTGGGAAAGATTATGGAGTGATCCTAGGCTAGGCTGACTCTTGCTGTGGCCAGTGGGCAGTTGCTCACACAATACAAGTGTTTTTATTGTATCCAGCTTCACCAGGAGTTGACAATGAAGAAGGTGCCTCAGAGTGGTTGGTCACCCAGGATGTTGGGGGCAGGTTCAGAGTATTATCTAGGCCTTCTGAAACCATTGGTCTTCCAGAGACCTGCACCACCTTAGATCCCCTCAAAATATCTGTTTCTTCCACTACCGTGCCATACAGCATCACAGAATGGTTCAGGTTTGAGGGACCCTGGAGGACACATGGTCCAGTGCCTGGCTCAAAGCAGGACTAACTTAAAAGCTAGATCAGGTTGCCTGACTGCCCAGTTGTATTTTGAGTATCTCCAAGGATGGAAATGCCAGAAACTCACTGGGCAGCTTATTGCAGAACACGTTTACTGTCACTGTGAAGATATTTTTCCGTATGACTTACCAGAATTTCCCTTGCTGCAAGTTGTGTTCATTGCCTTTTGTCATTTCACAGTTCATCTCTGGGAATAGTTTGGCTCCATCTTTTCTATGTCCTCCCGTTAGGCAGCTGAACATAATCTTCCCTTAGCCTTCTCATCTTCAAACCAATCAAATCCCATTCTTCCGGTCTCTTTACATATTTACACACCTGATTCATGCCCCCACCCCCTAATCTTCTTGATGTTCTTCCTGTGGAATCTCCAGTTTGTTATCTCCAGCTGCCTCTCCACCACCACCCATAGCTGGTCCCAGCCGGTGCTGTTGCAGAGGGTTATTGCATCCCAGATGTATGGCAATATGGGGATTTGTGAGCTAGCTCTGGTACCAGAAATGGTTTGGCCTGCCTTTTGAGTAAAACTGGGTTGGGTTAAATTTGTGTAAATTGTGTGCTAAGGCGGTTGTGGTACCTTTCCCACCGTACATATACAATCATAGAATCGTCTAGGTTGGAGGGGATCTTTAAGATCATCATGATGAGATATGCAGTGTAGTTCACAACTTTCTATTTAATGATGTAGGATGAAGTGAAACCGTCCTTCACTCAGACAGACAAGGACTAACTACAATGTAGAGAGGGTTTAGACTTATCTGTTGAACCAGGTTCAGTCTTTTACTAGTGAAATGAACACACGGGAAAAATGCAAGTGAAAAGGAGGGATCACATGGACTGCAAAGCCCCCTTCCCTTCCAATTTTCATGGGAACATCCATACAGGAGGTGAACTTACCTCTGTTTAGCCTCCATCACAGAGCAGAATGGGGTACGAAACAGCAGTGAGGCAGCATCACCATCGTAGCAGTGGGGCGGGAGCTCCGTAACGTGACGGCCCCCTGTGCCGTGCTGGCGAGGCTCTGTGCTGGTGGCACTAATGTTGGTGGGTGGCAGGAGGCAAGTCTGTGGCTCTCCACCTCCTCCTCCCAGAGCAAACAGACCAAAGGCAGTGACATACTGTCGGGCAGGAGACATCTGTTCTTGAGAAATTAAAATAAGAAGATACCGTATGGTCTGAAGAGTGCCGAAAGCAGTCCTGGTCCAGCACTGAATGGGACAGGGCTTATGCGTGTGGATTGATACTGCATGACAAGGATCATGAATTGCCTTTTAAGGAGTAATTCAAATCTTGCCAGCTTGGTAGGCAATGTTTTTACAATGAGTTGAAAGCAGATCAAATATTAGACCAGCCTATGATTTCTCTGCCAGTTGCTGTGGTTTTGCAGTCTTTTATTTCTGGGTTGTTTTTTTTTCAGTTTTAGTTTGGGAGCCTGTATGTGCATTTCTGTAATTGAAGTGAATGGCAGATGACTGGCTAAATTCCTTTAAGAGAGTGCTCCCAGAGACACAGTGTCAATAAACTGAAACATGCAGGATTATAATTATCTGCAATCTGTCTAATATAATAATAATTTAATATGGGTAGGCACAGAGGGTCAGCTCTTTAGTTCAAATTAGCACGTCTCCATTGAATTAAATGGATCTCTGCCAGTCTTCAGCAGCTGAAGAACTAGCTCAGTATTTTCAGGCAAATTGTGATTTCAAATCGACAGTTCACCTGAGAAGTGTTTACCAGTGGTACATTCAGACTTCATCACAGAAGAATAAATGCCACTCTCTGTAGAGTGATTTGCTACTTCTTTCTGTACAGCAGCCTGGAAGCATCTGTGAACTCACTGTGGTGTTGAAAGAGGTATTCGCCAATGCCAGAAAGTGAATGCTGATCTTTACCATCAGCGAGATGCTAAGTGAGGTACTATTTAGTAGAAGGAATTAGTAAAACAGGACAAAAGTCTTCTCTCCCATGAATGCAGAAGTGTTTTCTGATTCCCAGAACACAACCTGTGTTGATTGGATGACATGACATTAAAACTGCTGACACGCTCGGAGATGGGCTGCTTGTTTACAGTGAATTGAAATTCAAATCCATATTTGGATTTTGAGCAGGGCTGGCTGCAGACAACTTCGTATTGTTTTCCTTTCCCTGCACCATTTCTCCAACAATGTTTTCTCTCGAGAAGTACTGGCTTCTGCTAGCCACACAAAATACGTCCGTGCAGCAAATTCAGAAGCGTGTGCCGGCTCAGGGGCTTTATGGTCTTTATGATCCATTAAAAACTTCATGGGTTTACAATTTTTTGTTTTCAGAAGGTAGAGTTCTAATAGACTGGTCACCTGAAGAGGCCGGTGGGCTAAGGGTTAGGCTGGGCCATGCTGAAGCCTCCCAACTCCACCTCCTGGCTATCGGAAACTGAACAGAAGATCCATTTCTGATGTTGCTGTGGTCAGGAAGGGACCACAGATTTGTAGCTGAAGGCTTTGCAGCTAGTTCAGAAAGAAAATCCTGAGCTAAGGCACTCATTGTTTTACTGATTCGTCATACTTGATTATTATCATACTTCACAACCCTGTGTTACATGAAACAAGCTTCAAAAGACAGCAATTGGTTTTGAAATAGGCCCAAATAATTGAGCACGGTTAGAAACTTCATAATTGTCCATTTCCTGTAAATGATGGAAATGGAAGATAATGCTGGGTCCTCACAAATTGAAGATTTTGATGATTTAAGGCTTTTTTTTATAATTGGAACCTCCCATACTACTTGCTACCATGTGAAATGTGGTAGTTATTCCACCATCCAAATAAACACAACTTATTTATGCAAGCACAGCCTCAGAAAAGCCTTTAAAACACTGTCTCAATGTGAAAAGCATGCTGTGCAATACCTTATTATGATCATATACACCAGTGAGTGGAGAGCATCCACTCTTTGGAATTTGTGCACAGGACAGTAAAGATAGGAGGAAGCTCTCTGACGACTAACCTGTTTGTGCATGGCTGCAGAACACAGTTTGGGAGAAGAACAACGCTGCATCACTCAGGATATGATAATTTGGAAGAAAAGTTTCATCTTGGAGAGAGACAGGAAAACTGCTGAAGTGTTTTATGGCCAATGTGCACTTTGTCATTATGTCTGAAGACAGTGATGATGTCTTCCTATCCTGCTGGAAAGCTAAAGCTTACATTGCTTTTTGCTTGCAAGCTAAGTTTATTTCAAAACAAAAAGATCTATATGCCTTAAGAAACAGTAGTTTCAGGGCGTAGGCCTATAAAATACTGAGCATCTCAGAAAGGGTTAATGGGGAATGAATGATGGCTCTGACACTTCCAGTTATAAGATCTAAGGAAGTTCAAAACAAAGGAGGTGGGTTTTACAGACTGTGTAGATCATCTTTGTAAGATGCTGTAAATATTAAGACTATAAACAGTTTCAAAAACACAACTAGGCAAATTCATTGAAAAGGACCCATCAGCAGCCATTAAATGCAAAAGCAACCCCTCTTGTTTAGAAAGTCTCTGCGCCACAATTTTTTTGGAATCAGGGAGAGAACTCGAGGGAAATATATGTGCCTGCTTCCCTTGCTTTAGTATTCATCCTGTATTTAGTATTCATTCCTGTAAAGACATGTTATGATTGAGAAAGACAAAGGGCTGGAAGACCTTTCTGAGACCCATCTCTTTACTGCAATTTGGTTGTTCACTGCAGTGGTATTTTATACCATAGCAAGTTACAGGTCTGGACGACCATGTATGTATTCAATCTTTGTTGAAATCTTAAGGTATTTTCGAAGACTTGGTAATGGTTGAATAGGAACCTCGCAGTTTCCCCAGGATCTTAAAAAAAAAAAAAAATCCATGGCACGTACAGAAGTTTTAAGATAGAGCATCCATTTGTATGATCCTTCTTCCCTGAACTCCAAAGCAACAAGACAGAGTCGCACTATAAATGTCAGATCAAGCTAAAACAACTTACATTATCTGAGGTTTGCATATACGTAATCTTGTCGAATGAAAGCCACAACAAGCTTCGTACAACAAAGGACAGAGTGAGCTCCTTATGCTGTTTGTAGTGGGAGCAGCTAAAGCCTCATCCCTCCTATAAAGACAGTATGTTTAAAGAGACTGGGAAAGATGCCCATGTTCTAGCAATTTTTTACTTGCCTGTGTTAAACAGAAAACAAGTTATTGCCACAGCAAGAAACCAGGCTTTAAAAATGGTAGAAACATGCATCTTGGAGCCGTTATATACACATATTTCTATCAGCCCCTACAAGAGAAGAAAGCATATTCTGATATGATTACCCACAGTCAGGAGGTGCTGAACAGCTAATAGGTCTCTGTCTTCTTGAGCTTGCAGAGCTCTCCACTGCACTCTCGACACTCTTCTCACTCTGTGCTCTTTGCCTTCCTAAATTCAAACCTATTGTCTCAAGCAGAAGTTACGTTGCAAAGCACAAAAAGGTATTTTAATGAAATGGTTCAGACTAAACTGCTGACTGCAGGACAATTCTGCAGCTTCACAATAGGAATTGTAGGGTTCCTGCTGCCTTCTTAACTGCATGATAAATTGCAGACCTCTTGCTTCCGTGCCACAGGCTCGGAGAGCATTGTGTGATCACCATTGCTTTTCTGATTTATTTTTCATGCCTACTGGTGCCCATATAAAATCTCTATTTATGCTTGGGCTCCCTCAGTTTTTTTCACGGATTATATAGTGCAACAATCAGATTGGCAATTAATGTAAACATATATCATGCATGTGATGTGAATTATATTTTAATTCTCTTTGTCCATTGCATCTGTCATCTCAGTTTGTGCAGTTGCCGTAGCTATGAGGCTATTAACTCTATCAGCAGGACTCTCTAGAGAGCAGTTTGCTCAGGTTTGCGCAAGGACTGGATCTGCAGAATCCTTTTATACATATAAATGCCAAAATCTTCTGTTTTCATCCAAAGTTTTCACAGTATTATACTGCGCAGGGCAAGGTGTATGCACCTGTTGTTTTACTGTTCTACTGTTGTTTTACCTGTTGTTTATTATGGCTGAAAGCTACCCTCAAGCACTCGCAATACACGGGAGCTTGTTTTCACCCAAACCTCTGTGCCTAGTGTTCCCTATTAGCTCTTTGAAGAGGTCCTCAGGGGCATCGGGGAGTCCAGCTTTCACCGCTGTTTAGGCACGAGGAATTGATGATATTTTAATTATTTGAATATCACACTGGGGACCTTACCCAAAGTCCACTGAACTTAACAGAAAGCCTGATGCTGGCCAAGATAAGATTTGGTTCCAGCTCAAGAGTGAAGACCTTTGATCTGAACACTGTGAAATCTCAATTGGTCAGATTAAAAAACAGCCAGAGTAAGAAAAACAAGACAGTAGATATGAGTATGTGACTACAAACATGGGGACGTATATCAGATCCTTTCTGTGCTAGTGGAATAATGAACTAGCTATAGTCTTCTCCTAAGCCTTGGTCTTGCTGGGCTGTAGGAGTCATTTGATGGCTTCTACTCCTCAGTAAAGAGACTGAACATTTTTAAGCCTAGAAAAGAGACCCCATCAATGATTTCTTTCTGAGATACATCAGTTATCCAGTTTTTAATCTTTTTTAGTATGTGCTTCAGTGGTTCAGTTAAATGTTTTTAATCAGGTTGTCATACTGAATCAAGTAACAGAACCTGCGGAAATCTAAGTGTATTATGTCAGCTGTCACTTTTTATTAACTAAGCTTGTCAAAAATGCTAGCAATATTTCAGTGTTAAATGCCAACATTTAAAAATTTACCATTATCAGGGATGCTATTGTTTTCATTAAAGCATGTTGTTAGTGTTCCTTATACTTACGTTGTACTTGCATCAAGAAGAGTGTGGCCAGCAGGTCGAGGGAGGTCATCCTCCCCCTCTACTCTGCCCTGGTGAGGCCGCATCTGGAGTACTGTGTCCAGTTCTGGGCTCCCCAGTTCAAGAAAGACAGGGATCTGCTGGAGAGGGTCCAGCAAAGGGCTACAAAGATGATTAGGGGATTAGAACATCTCTCTCGTGAGGAGAGGCTGAGGGACTTGGGTCTTTTTAGTCTAGAGAAAAGAAGATTGAGGGGGGATCTTATTAATGCTTATAAATACTGAAAGGGAGGGTGCCAGGGGGATGGGAACAGTCTTTTTTCAGTGGTGCCCAGTGATAGGACAAGAGGTAACGGGCACAAGCTTGAATATAGGAAGTTCTGTATTAACATGAGGAGGGACTTCTTTACTTTGAGGGTGGCAGAGCACTGGCACAGGCTGCCCAGAGAGGTTGTGGAGTCTCCCACTCTGGAGGTATTCAAAACCTGCCTGGTCGCCATCCTGTGCGACTTGCTGTAGGTGACCCTGCTCTGGCGGGGAGGTTGGACTAGATGATCTCCAGAGGTCCCTTCCAACCCTGACCGTTCTGTGATTCTGTGATATTTCATAGAATCACAAAACGATTTACGTTGGAAGGGACCTTGAAGATCATCTAGTTCCAACCCCCCTGCCATGGGCAGGGACACCTCCCACTAGTCCAGGTTGCTCAAAGCCCCATCCAGCCTGGCCTTGAACACTTCCAGGGATGGGGCATCCACAACTTCCCTGGGAAATTTATTCCAGCACCTCACCACCCTCATAGTGAAAGATTTAAACCAGTCTTTAACAATAAAATATAACATATATGTCATGCTCTATCTTTCCTATGGCTTTGCTTGGGATCATTGCAAAGCTAACAGGTCTGCAGTCAAATATGTAATACCTTTTAGTCTTTGGAGCCTTTGCCCACCATTAACACCTTCCCTGTTCATACGCATGAATCGGTCATTGTGCAGCATCAAACATGGAGTACTATAATGAAAAAGATACATCCTGGTGAAGGTTATAAATTTCTGCATGCAAAAAATTCAGCTCTACCAAAAATGCCTACAAGTGCTTTCACAGATATAGTGAAGATAAACACAATGTATAACCTCTACATTTTGATGCAGCCTCTGGCTCTTAACTCCCTAAGTTAACACAAGCATCATTTGGCGAAGTTAAGGTATGTATACATTGGTTAATATTTACACAGTGCTTTGAAGATACAAACTATTGAAGTCCTAAATAGTACTCAAACCTACATAATGTTGCTGGTTTAGTACAAGCACTAGAAATGTAGACCACCTGAGGCAATATGAAACGTCAGTGAGCAAAAGAATACCTCTAGTTCAAAGCTGGTATTCGAGTGTGATAGACAGGGCCCTGGTTTATTGAGAGACCCAGTAATACCTTAAAATTAGCTCGCCATTTATGAAACACTAATGTCTAAGTTGTGGCACGGTTACAAGGAAAGGACATACAATGACACCGAGCAATTGAAGCAAATATGCTATAAAATAACAGTCCTAAAATAGTAAACATAGCAATGAATTATTGAAGTTGCTTATTTTAACATTTACTGGATTTTGCATTAAAATTACAAATCATCAACTCACATTGTGTTGTCATTGAATCTGGCCTCTCTGAGATTTGCTTTGTTCCCATTCAGTCTACCCAGTTGGTTAACACGATCTTGGCTGGTGACCTTTTTCTCATTACACCCCTATGATTCATGGCACTGACTCCCTTTTGCCCATTCCTTCTCCTCTGAATTTTCTTGGCTGTGCCTGCAAAGCTTTGCAAAGCTCCAGCACACCATGAATCTCTCATCATGTGTTTTCCCATATGCAACACCTCTTGTCCTCCATGTCCCAGAGTGCTAAGTTACTGCCTTCTTTCATTTAATTTTATCCCTGGCACTCATCTTTCTTGCAATACTCAAATCAAAAAGAAAAAAAAGCTTGGTAAAATGAAATCCCTTATGAGATGCCCAGCATATGCCATCTTTCCTGTGATTGTTTTCATACTGTATAAATTTTCATTTACTTTTGCTAAAATATCCAGCACAGTTGCATGTAGAGGTCAATCAAGGGATTCTTTAGCATGGTGACAAGTAGAGACTACTGCTGTGACATGTCCCCAATGGGACTTTTAGATTAAATTCCTTAAAGTGAACATCTCAAAAGGGAGTAATCTGTAATGCTAAAAATGGAACACTTCAAACAAAACTTTTTAGACAGAGTGAAAGTACAAAAGCATAGAATCAGCTCTACCTGTGCCCTTCTGAGTTTCTGGGAAAAGGCTGGATCTTTCTATCCCACCCAAGGAAATAACACTGGCCCAGCTGCAGGATGGCATCCTGGTTTGTTCCTGCTTCTGTCTCTCCCCCTCCATGTCTTATCTGACGCCCACCTACAGCCTTTCACGTAAAACATGATGTAATAAACACACAAAAAGTAGAATCATCCATTACAATTTCAAAAAGAACCTGAGAGATCAAGTCCCATGGAGAATCCCTATATCACCTTCAGCATCGTTTCTGTCCTTCGTTGAGGTTAAAGAAACTTCATAAGGCCAATTCCTTCTGGGGCAATGCCACAGCACAGGCAATCCAGACAGCAACAGTGTAAGCAGGGTCTGTCTTCTCTCGTGGCTTGCATGCTTTATATTCAAAGCTACCTATTTATAACATTTCTCATATGAATGCTAAAATAGTATCTGCCATTTTTAAAACAACACTTATCTGTTCTGGTGAAACTACCTACCTTGTGAACGTAGTCATACTGCTGGCAACAACAGCTGCGGTTTAACTCAAGTCACACTAGCAACAGTGCTTTGCCATTACCCCTCGCTTGCCTTTTTCTCCCTGAAACTTCTCCCGATAGACAAACTTCGGGATATTTTCAAAATGTCACTTCAGCGGCTGGGTAATTTTGAGACCGTCGGTAATACCTGCCTAATGCCTGAATGGGGATGCTCAGTGGACTGTTCCTAAGCACGGTGCTCGCTGCCGTTACGTGTCCCTAGAGCAGCTCGCGTGGGAGGAGAGGCTGCGCTGCTCATCAGTCAGGGCTAGGCACGTGTTTGGCTTTAGCTACAGATGGATAGTTGACAAGCGACACCGTTAGACCTGCTACCTGTCGCTACCTGCGTCTGAGCTTCACCCTGTTCTGGGGAGACGCAGGCGGTGCCGGACAGGGAGTGGGGTGGGAGCTGCGCCCCATCCCGACACCCGTGTCTAAGAGCCGGGCTTGTTCAGCCGGAGGAGACACCTGAAGTGGGATGCAATTGCTGTCTTCAGCTACCTCACGGGGTTAGGGGGAGGGCAGTCAGGCTCCCCCCCGAGGTCAGCGGTGAAAGGAAACCTTCACAGGTTGCAGCAAGAGAAATGCTGATCAGGCGTAAAGGGATTTTTTTTTTTCTCTAACAGTGTGTCGGTTATTTCAACTATAAAAGAGGTTGGGTGAGCCATGCCATAAATGTGCTTTGGAGGTCATGCCTTCCTCTCCGCTGGCCCTACGGGGGAGCTGGGGCGAGCCGTTCAGCCGGAGGTGGTTGCACTGCAAACACCAGCTGTACTGCAGGAGCTTCTTGGCTACCCTGCTTGGAATCACCCAGCTGCTTGCCTTTGTGCCTTTAAGGTATTTCAGGTATAATAATAGCTTCCTTAATATTTACTGAGCTCTTTTTAAAGACACAGAAAGTGGAATCCATACATTTCTGGGCATGTGTTTGATATAAAACAAATGTTACTATATATTTTTTTTTCTATTTCTTAAAATGGTATTGCTTTTCTGTTGGGCTTGAGCTCTCATCATCATTAAAAGAAAATCCAGGGGATGAGGTAATCATTCCCAGGCTGTTTCCATTTCAGGCTAATGATCGGGAAGAGCAACTGCAAAGGTAGAGTGCAATTTGATACTGCTGCCAATTCTTCAGGTTTCCCCTATAGAATTGTTTATGTTCTCTCGCGAATGATTCCCTGGAAGGTTAATCAAAATAATGTCAGTGTGCATTTTCTTCTTTGGTCCAGCTATCTGTGCCAAAGCAGTAGGTTTTATGGGGAAAAGCCAAGATGCTTTTCCAAATGTAATACCTAACATCAAGGCTTTCGGTGTCTGACAGTAACAGGAAGAGGACGTGCAGATGCCGGCCTCTGTGATGTACGCAGTTAACTTGGCACGGTCTTATTCTGGTAGGATTCCGCTCTTGGTGGGATGCTTGCAAAATCTGTCAACCTAGATGGATGCTCAGTGCTGAATAAGCTTTGTTTACTATTTGTCTGTTTGCTAGAAATGAGTGGAAAGGCTCTTTGATCACCTTCTGGCCAAAAGGCACTGCTCAATTTTTCTGTGCAAAGATCATTTGGAATCTTAGTTAACATTCTCCGAATGATGTAGAAACAAAAATAAATATTGCAATCCCACAGATACTTAAGGGCACGTGAAATATGGCTTATGTGAGTGTCCCGAAGACTTCTGTCCAAGCTGGAACAAGGGGATGCCTTCTGTGCCTTTTGTTTCCAAGACAATTTTTTTGTACGACCTCAACCAGTCCTCTTGACAGAGTGTATATCCAAGAAAGTTCTCTTTATAGTATTTGGAATTAAGTGCTGCACAGATATTTTGTTAACATCTGCCTGCCTCAGTTTAGGGAACAGAAACTGATTCATCTGAGAAAGCTGCTGGCAACTGACATACAGAAAAGCTGAATTACAGCCAGCTTCAGAATCATAAAAATGCACTGTTTTGTTCAGAGGGAAGAATTTTGTCATTAGCCATGCCAAAACCTGCCTTCGTTGACAGAAATGGATGAGAGCACATTATCTTATCTCAACATCCAGTTTACCAGGTCACACGCTGGCAGAGTCCTAATCGCATCCCTGATCCTGCAGAGATGACAAAGCCAAGCTTGTTCCTGGCTCAGGAGAAGATTCTCTACGTGTATGTCTTTGAAAATGGGGCGTGTGGGCACCCTCTCTCACAGCAACAGGCAGCCCTTGTGTGGAACCCCCTTTGTGACACTGCTTTGTTTTCCTCTTCATCCCACTTTGGAAGGGCTCTGCTGTTGAGGAGATGCTATCTGGAGACAGCAGCAACCTCTGCTACCGTGGCTGCTCACTAGCCCCACCTGAGACCCCTCCGTGAAGTCCTCCCTGGATAAAGAGGTTGCCGCCCCAAAAAGCCCATCAGGTGAAAGAAGCACCATCGGGAGCAGTAGAGGCCAGAACTGCCCAAACTCTCTGTGGCTGAGAAGGGGAATTTTTAATTCTCTCTCTCCAGTAGAGCAGTCATTAGAGGACTCTCTGGAGATTGCACAGGCTGGGATTTTGCAAAACGTTAATTTCTTCTGAACATTTCTGAATTATTTTAAGAGTTTTGTTTTCTGACTCATTGGTGCTAAGGCCCACTAAGTAACACTGCAAATACTGAAATGAGAAAAAGAGGATGAAAAGTCGTGTCTCTCCTAACTTTTTGTGCTTTGTCATTTCAGAAGGTGCCTCAAGTACTTTTTTTTTTTTTTTTTTTTACTCTCTGCAAGTTGTTTATACCTCCTGGGAGAGACTCTTAACAGAGGAAAAACAATCAGATGGCTCTGGGAATGTCGTCAGGAAAATACTGCCTTCTCTTGACTCTGTGAGAGCAAATGTGCAGCTGAGCCTGCTAATGTGGACAGATGCTCGAACAGCATCTTCAGCACATGTGATAAAAAATGAAAGACTGCAGTGATTCAATAGCTCAAACTTTTATTCAAACAAAGGCATTTGTTAATTATTATACTGCAGTTAAAAGACATTTGGAAGTGATAGGCAAGTAGCTTCAGTCAAGAAATAATAAAGCTATAGGTACAAGTATTATCAGGCCATTTGATCTCAGGAGGAAAACTTAATCCCTCTGGTTTCAGCTAGCTACCTCTGCCTTTGTTACTGTCTTCCATGGCTCGCATATGCCCTTATATCCAAAACTCAAATAAATACCAGAGATCTTTCCAACTGTCTTTGGGAAGATTTGCAGGCAACAGGGAATCTAGAAAACCTATCAGCCTATATGGTAAGGATGTGTTTGCAATGATCCATTGCGTATTTACTTTTGCAACAAAGGTTCAGGCAACAGGATTATGCACCTTTGCTCTTACATTTAACAGTTCATTAGATTGTACAGCAAAGGGATCTCAAGCTGTTTGCATATTCATTTTCAGGTGTTCTGCAAGAAATCATCTAAAAATTTAAGGAAGGGCTGCAGTAATTCATTGAGTGCTTCCAGATGCTTTGAACTTTTGAAAAAAAATTTAACAACATTGTATCAAGGTGCTGGTTTTTACTGCTGTTACACATATCGATGAAGTTAAGTGTTGTCAAGAATGACCTTGTACTTCTGGAAACATTTTTAGGAGAACGTCTTAGGTCCCTAGAGCTTTCTGATGACCTTATGCACCAACTGAATTTCTTAATGTGCATTACGCTTCCATTATTAGATTTGCATTTTAAGTTGACATGATGCTAGAGATACAATGGCTCAAATCAAACAGTCTATGCTGATGTCATTTTCAGTGTACTAAGGATATTATAGTGGGAGAAAATAAACATTCTTTGATAAATTATACAGCTACTCCCATACCCGCTGTATATGCAGGTGTGAAGAGCCCAGAAAGAAAATGTTTATAGCAATACCTTATTCATCCACATCCTTTAGAAGCACTCCCCCCAAAATTGAAGCAAATCTGTATTCCTCTTTCCCAAAGCATTTTAGGAGTCACATTGGGCTGTCCCGTAATGCTAAGATAGCAACATTGTCCAAATATGCCACCAAATATGTGCCGGCGTATACTAGGAACAGGATACAGTACAATATTATTCTGAAATCGTTGAACCTGCATCACTGAGGCAGGGCAGGGGCAACGCAATGTGGTCTTGCAGTGTGCTGGGTGCCTCCTTGAAAGGTGGTGCACAGGGGCAAGGCCATGAGCACAGTGCGGGTCACAATCAGCGACTCAGCTGGATGAATCCTCTTGGAAATAAACTGGCCACCTCTAGATGGTTTTATGTATTTTATGAAAAACTTCCCAAATAAATCGGTCCCAACGGAACCTCATGTTATTACAGACTTGAGAAATTGTGATTTTCTGCTCTAATTAGGAAACTGTGAATAAAGAGAAAGGGGACAGTGTAAAATGAAGGGTCAAATGCATGCTGTTGAGAAGTCTCTTATCAGAAAGCAGGGCCAGACTCACAGCAGCCGCTGTAAATCACTGGCTTCCCTGTTAGTCACCTGAAACTCATTTGTTGCACCTTTGCACTGTGTTCCAAAGGGTGCTGTGTGGCAGTATTGCGCAGTAACTAAAAGTTTTGTTGCAATAAGGGATAAATCTATAGGGATGTGTTCCTGCAAAAGAGTAGCTTTTGAGTGATAGTTCCATAAATGAGTCATTATGACCATGAGTGAGAAGATTTGGAAAATCAGAGAGAGAGGAACAGTGACCTGCAGGCAATGGATGCAACTGTCCTGAGGATACCATGGTCTCTAGTGACCTTACAAAAATCAGACTAAGCACACAAAAATTTGGCAGTTTTATTCCAAAACTGCATTTTGCCCTCTGTCTGCCATGGTTTTGCATGGTTCACTTCGGAAAACAGTAACCTATAGGTGGCATTCAAGGATAGCAAATTACTCCGATTTTTGCACGCATGTATAGTGCTGCCACACTTGGTCACACAGGAACATTATGAATGTGCTAATTTTTCATAAGCTATGAGTGTTACAGTGTCATTCTCAGTGGGGCAGGCTGGCCAGAATGGGAAATGTGCTTGCCCCACCATGGTTGCTGGGACCTGTCAGCTGCCTTTCTCCACCAACTTCTGCACCACACTACAGACCCTCCTTTTCTAACTTGAGGTGCTCAGTTGGCAAATGGGCTGGATAACTCGGGGTGCCAGGCAATGGCATGAGGTGAGCTTTCCCCTGATCTGGGACAGGGTGAGCCATGCCAGCAGTGCCAATGTACCCTCTGCCTGCAGCCCGCTTCCCGGAGGGGAAGGTCTCTGCAGACTGCAAGCTCCAGCTGCCAAACCTGGATGTCACCAGCAGTGCTGTGCTGAGCTGGCACTGGGGGGGGGAGCAATTCATGGGTGCCTCCACAAAGTGCCCGAAGCCCACCCTACAATCACAGAATCATAGAATGGTTTAGGCAGGGACACCTATCACTAGACCAGGTTGCTCAAAGCCCCATTCAACCTGGCCTTGAACACTTCCAGGGATGGGGCCCCCACAGCTTCCCTGGGCAACCTGTTCCAGTGCCTCACCACCCTCATAGTGAAAATTATTTTTCGAATATCTGTTCTAAATCTACCCTCTTCCAGTTTGAAGCCATTACCCTTCGTCCTATCACTACATGCCCTTGTAAAAAGTCCCTCTCCAGCCTTCTTGTAGGCCCCCTTCAAGGGGGGCCCCGCTTTTGCAGATTGGCCTGGACTGTAAATAAAACCCCAAGCAACTTCATTTCCTGGCAGAGACCAAATCCTGATGACCCAGTACCTGGAGTCTCTGTGAGGGTCTGTCGAACATCTGCTCTTTCCATACATAGGCCCTTCCCCTGGGGAGGGCAGCCAGCTTGCCAGAGGCAGAGAAAAAATGAAGTGCTTGAAGAACATGAAGAAAGTAACAGCAGCTTGAGACTCGATGTGAATGAGGAAGAAACAAAAGCACCTTGAAAGGCCAAGGGACAGTCTGGGAGCTCGAGTGGGTGCTGGGACAGGGTGCTGGCTTGCAAGTGGGAAGGATGACATATGACTTTGTCTTCCTCAGCCCAAAGGATCAGCCACCATCCAAAACACTGTCCAAGTGGGCCCCACTGTATCTGTCCCCACTGCCATGGGGTTTCCCTCCCACCTGTTTGTCAGGTGGCATTTGGCACAAATCACACTGCAGTTGTGATCATGCCCAGGCCACCCTCAAAAATGAGATTTTTGCTCTCCTCCATCCTGTAGCAGCTCTTTGAACCAGCATGGCAGATACAAACTACATAGGATTGTCTTGGCCTGTGCGAGAGCAACCTGTTCTCCAAAACTAAGCCTATATTCCACTCATCAGCACAGGTCAATCCTTCAGAGCAGCTTCACCTGCTTGAATCACCCCGTACCATGGGTTTCATCCCAAGAGAGTGCTTTGAATCTCCCTGATCCCCCTTATGGCATATCTCATCCTGGCTGGCACTGGTGAATGCTGGTGTGCACCTATTTCCATTCATCTCATATGCAGCTGGAGATCCCCATTCAGAGAAAAAAGCAACCACAGCCTTTTTATCTCCTAAGCTACCAGCACTGCCTGGCTTTGCTAAATTCAGAGGTCTGCAAGGCATGCAATACACTAATCCTGTGCTTTAAAGGTTTTCTTAATGAATCTACCGTTTGGCTATTCCTCAGGTATAATAGTTAGGGTCAAACCTTGTTTTGCTGTTGTCGCGACATTCTCCTTTGCACAAGCCACCTGTCCGCACGGGACTTTTCCTCTGCAAATTTTGTAAAGCGTTGTACAGGGGGTAATTAAAGCCGTCTGTTTCTACTGTGTGTTCTGTCTGTTTCTTCTTTTCATTATTAGATGTGATGACACATTTGCCTGTGTGGCTTCCCACAGATGGCACCGAAATTTTGTGATCAAATGGTAAGAGTAAACCAACTGTCAGCTCCGATCACAGCTTCCCATATTGCTCCGCTAGTGTAAGAATACTGTTTTAATAAAGGGCTCCTTCTTTTTAAAGTGGTACAGTTTGCAGCAAGGATGGATTTTGAGAGTAAGATGTCTAATTTCATAATAACAGGGTCAAGGCTCTGTTAAGAAGCTTTATGCTCTAACTGTAGGTTTTATTTGCAATCAACTTTAAAAAGTGGATATAAGAATTCTAATTCTGCCTTTTTTTTTTCAAGACACTTGGTCTTGTAAAAGCTCAGAAATTTCACTTAAACATTTAAAAAACCTAAAATATATGGAAAAATCACTACAACATTATTTATAGAAATGTGCTTTTTGAACATCTAGAAATAGATTTTTAGAAGGTTTTAAAAATTTTTTATAAAAACAAAAGGGTTTAATTTTCTTTATGTTGTTTTTGAAACATATATCTTGGAACCGACTTTACTAAAATTATCACATTTGTACAATAATAAGAAGTGGACAGTATCAGAGAGTGTGTTTAAATCCACAGGGACTTTTCATGGCAAACTGAATAAAATATAAAATAATTCAGGTGGTGAATAATTCAAATACTTTGAAAATTCTGACTTCACAATAATCTAGTGTAATATAATGCATACACACACAAAAAAGAAGAAAAGTCAGTCATGTTGCTTGATTTTGTTTGTTTTAAAACAGAAAACTGGTTTATAGGGAAGACTGACGTAGGTTAGAGGTGTCCAGCGTAGCGCTAATGTAAGGCACATACCTGCCTGGCGCCGACCTGCTCATCTCAGCCTCCTCTGAACAGATCAGACTTGTCTTGGGGGCAAGTAAATTTGGATCTGACATTTAGGAATCTGAGTAGGATTTCTGCTTGATAATTCAGATGCTGACAGAACAGCATAAACAATGCAGATCAAACATTTATTTGCAGTTTTAGCTTTTCCTGCTATTCACAAATTATCTATGAACAGAACTTGATTTTGACAGATTTGTTCGATACTCAAAATAGTCAGAACATATTCCAGGCTACGTCTTGTTTGCAAATTATTTGTTTTCAGCTCGGGTGTGTATTCAACTGTTTGCTGAGTATCATCCTCTGCTGCTGCTTGGAGGAACAAAAGTTCTTACAACAGAGAAAAAGAGAAATCAAACTGCCTCACGCTGATAAGCACCTGTATGAGCAGCGAGCTAGCTCTGCCTGCCAGGTCAAACTGGTTTTCTTGCAGCGAGCTGATGGAGGCAGCCAGTACCAGCAGGTCTCTTCCCTGGTTCACCCGGAACCCCGAGCCACCCGGATCCCTCCCTTTCACCACCTTGGTCTTTCCCCTAAATGTTCCATGGGAAGTTTCACACTCAACCCCCTTGAAACATTCCATGAGGTTTACACAGGTGTCCCCCCACGCACCCCAAATTAAGTCCTACACCCCTGCAGGCAATCACCTCTTGGTTTGTCTGGGCTGTCTGGGGGACACACGCCTCTCCTTGCCCCACCTCAGTGGGCTTCACCACAGGGACAGTGGTCTGCTCAGCCTCCTTGGATGGTCTTGGAGTAGCTGATTTGGGGGCTCTGTTTTTGCTCTCTTCATTGGGACTTGGTGTTTAATTCGCTGAGCCTTTGGTCAGGGAACCTAACTGAAAGGTTTGGGTATCCTCCAGTCTTTCCATCGGCGTTACACAGGGAGGGGAAACCTGCTTCAGTGGGGCAAGTGGCGAAAACAGCCAGTGCTCCAGGTTTGGGAGTGGAGAGGGGAAATCCCTTGATGCAAAACCCTGGTACCTAACGCTAATCCCAGGCTGACACTTCCACGGCAATCAAATATTCTTCCATCTTCCTTGTACTCTCAAGAGGCTGATTAAACGGAGGGATCAATGGATGGCTTTGCAGTAATTTCACACTCAGAGAGGATTCCTTTCGCCTCTCGTTATAATTAAAATAACTGACATTTTTCTATGTTAATAAGCTACTTTATTTCTTGGCGGGGCTTGTTGGGGCATAACGAACTCCAGCATGGTCTGTTTTGCTAATGTATATTGTCCTTTTTCATTCTATAGATACAGATGGTTTCTCAATACCTCATGAAAGATCAATTTGACTAAGATACAGTATTTAGTATTAGAATTTCTCATGCGCATATTAAATAGTATTTTTAAAGGTCATAGCAATTTAAATTGTGATCTGATGAACCTTGCAGTTTAGTGCATTATGCATTAGATGTAAGTATTTTCACATTTTTAAGCCAAAGACATTAAAACCCATTCTTTTATCATTTTATTCTGGAATTTTTGTTTTCTATTCTAGCGGCCTTTGGTGCTTTTACCTTGGGGACAAGCTGTGTGATTTACTTTTACACCAGCTCCTATAATCCCCCCGGCCATGGGGGGATGCTGTTCCCTGACAGCCTGGCACAGAAAGAAGCGCAATCACAAAAAATGTTTGTGAAAGAATCCGGACCTGAAAACACTGCGCACCGGTCTTGTTTCGGCAACACAGAAATAGTGTCTGGATTTTAGAAAAATCAGATCAGCTTCCTAAGGGTCTTATTAAATTGCTGAGTGTAAATTGCGATTGGAATTGACTGTTAAAGATCTTGGTTGAGCAGGTTAAACATCTGCTGGATTTATTACGGTTTTATTTGTACTTCATCTGTAACTGGTACAATTAAGCGAATCAGAGTAAGCGAATCAAATCTAATTTACTCTCTAATGGACCAAAGAGGAACGAATAAACACAGCACTACTGGATCCAAATGATTAAATATGTCTCTGAGGTATTTTTTCCTATTTCAGCATAGAAGAATCACGGTGTTTATGCTATAATTAATCACTAAGGAGTGATGTAAACTAGTTTGAGCATTCATTCATATTTCATATGGTTTCATAAAAATGCTAAACAAAACATGTGAATGCAATGAAATAAATTCCATTGCAATTGGGTGCATTTATTTATATAACCATTTACCTTATGTCTAAGATGGTTATAGGATTGATACAGAGAGACATATTTATCAAATTGGATGAAAATGTGTTGCACCAATCTTTTACACTACCAGGCCTTTTAAAGACAAAATTCAGCACATGCGTAAATAGCTGTCTAAGATGTATGTATGATGTTCAGGTTCATTAGGTAACCATAAAAGTTAAAGTTACATAACCAGGATTCATTTGGTATTTAATATTTTAAAAGTGTGCAAAATGGAGCTGGAGGCCCCATCTACTCTGCACACTGTTAAGTCTGGAGTCCTTCCCTCTTCCCACCGCCAGGAAGAAAACCTCAGCTTACAGCTGTTTGCTCACGCTGCCAGCTGGAATGAGGGTTTAATCTAAAATAAGTAAGCTAACTAAGAAAACCCTTCAAAGCATTAATAAACAGAATATCACATGGAAACAACGATTTCTTTTGGTATGACCTGCTTTTTTTTCTTTTGTGCCAGTGTGATGCTGCTAGGTTTTCATATTTCAGGAGGGGCCATTTATTAAACAATTTCCTTCAGTGCCTCTGGAGACATTTCATCACAGCAGGAGGCACCTGCAGTCCCTATGGGGCTGCTTTGCACCCCTTGTTTCTCATTGCACCTTTTGTGCCACCCTTAACTTGCATGCTCTTACATGAAGTTATGTTTTAGCTCTTCCGTTGCAGGAGAGAAAGCATATAGTCGTGTACAAATAGGTTGGAAATAATAAATACCTGGTAAATGTGAATGTATTTTATTCCATGGGGAGACGTCTTCGCAATTGTCTGCAAGGACTGAGAGTTTCCACAACCTCCTGAAGTTCTTCTTTGTCAGCACTTTTTTAGGGCATCTCTAGGGCACAGACATAAGGAAAGTCAGAAATTATTCAAAATCTTTTGTGAGAAAGCACGTTGCTCTGGAACTTCTAAGTTTACTTGGATATTTAGCAAACAACTGACGATAAAAATAGCAGGGTTTATACTCTAAAAGCAGTACTTTTCATAACTGAGGCTATCATCATTCATCAAATCACTTACTTAAATAGCAAATTCGCAGTGACAGTTTTCAGTCTGGGCTTGTACAGTATCTAGTGTGAAGGAGTCCTGGCCCACAGCTGAGGCTTCAGAATAACATAACCATCAGACATACTATGTTGCTATAGCAAATTTACCACTGCCTTGGCACAGATTATAGCTCATATTTTTATCAGTCGTTACCGTTCCCAAAAATATTTTTGCAAGTGGGGCCGCCGAGATGAAGGAATCGTTTCCACAACCTGTGTCAACGTGTGATTCCTGATACAACGGGGAGGTGAGCTGCAGCGATGGCGTGGGGAGCTCCTTGCCACCTTGGTGAGCCGTGCAGCCCTGCGGAGGCATTGCGCTTGTGTCCAGGCGAGGCAGACCCCTGCAGTAAAGCACATCATCACTATGCCTCGACGCTTGCCCTGGCCTTTGGGATGCTGAGAGATGCCAACCCAGGGGTTGCAGCTGCAGGACAATTCCTGGAGATCCTCTGTGCTGCATCCAAAGAGCCGGTTGGGTAATCACACCACTCTTGTGCCTCCTGACCCTCCCGAGATAAACCCAAACTGGGCTCCAGTATCACACGGTCCGTGAGCCCAGCTCAGCTGGGGGGTGGTAGGTTCTTAAATCACCTTGCGGTCATCCCTAATTGTACAAGTTTTCCTTTCAGGGCAGAATCAGCTTTAAATCATGACTGACCTGTTTGATTTTGCCCTGAAAAGGCATAGGAGAGCCTAGATAGTCAGTGAGAGCTGAGATGGCTGGAAATATAAACTTATAAATTCATATAAATATATGAAAAGATTCAGCCTGTGCTAAATGTCAAGCATAGATGAACATTTTGCCTTTCAGCAGGCGTAAAGTGAATGAGCTCAGCATTAATGCTCAGTCACATATCTGTGTAAACACGCTATTCGCATACATCCTTCCGTTTGCTTGGGTTGCTGCTGCCGTGTGACACAAGCCCGATGACAAGAACCAGCCTCCCAGGGTATTTGTACCATGCATATTTTATATCAGGAGCGAGATGCATGCCACAAGCCTGCTGAATAATCTGCAGATCTTTTGCGACTGTCTTTTCTTCATAATGTTTTATTTAAAGAATCAAATCAATAAACCTGCTACAGTAATACCGTCCAACCACCTGTTGCCTTCAGTGAGTGACTTTTGGGATCAATGATCCGCAGAGTCGGTTCAAAGGATGCACATACTCTGCCTCTCTGCCCCAGGATAATTGCCGGTGCTGAGTCACTGGTTACGAACTGAATCATCTCAAGGAAAGTGAATTCCACACACACAATTTTCAGAACCGAGTGTGAGAATAGATGTTGAAATGCAACATCTGCCTACAGATTTCTGTTTCTTTGAGTTTTACTCAGGCTTACAGCTGGGTGTTAAGTAATGCAGTTCTAAAGCATATGTAAAGGACAAAACAAGCTGTTTATTTTCAAAGTGGCAGACCAATTCAAAATTACAATGAATAATTTAACTAGCGTGATTAATAATTACTTCCTCTTAAAAATATAATGAGTATGGTTTTGATGGGTGGATTTAATGCACCATACCTAGCAAACATTGCTTTTGAAAACCACTTAAAAATACCCTATCTAACCACCTGGAAAATAACTGTGTACCAGACAAAAGGGACAGGAGCCGCCTGGGACGGTGGATCAGAACCTGCAGCGAGCTGGCCTTAATTAGCAGCAAGACAGTGACTTTCCAGAGTCACGGTGCCAAAGCAAAAATTCAAAGTATCTATCACTGGAAATGTGAAGGCGTATCTATTCCATAAAGGAGTTTAAAGACCTAGAAATGGATGAAAGGTAGGGTTGAAAGACAGGCAAAGCCTGGAGCTCTAGCTGGAGGGAGGCTAGAAATGGGATCCCAAAGGGAAAGCTGCAAAGATGGCTTTGATGTGAGGCATGGTCAGAGGCAGGAGATGGAAATAGCAGCTAGAATAGCTAGCTTCAGTGAGAGGTCTTCTGCTCAGAAACGGGGATGTAGAGGTGCTAGATGTGTTTACAGCACTTGCTTTTCATGCAGATTCCTGGGGTTTAGTTCTTGATCGCGGTATCATTTCTTTCATGTGGCGCGACTGCATGGGGAGTGTTTAATACTGTTTAATGCATGTGGTTTTACTCGTGTGTTACGGCAGGGCTTAAAGTAAGGCCCTCCAAGCCTAATCTTTACAGGTTTACAACATCATTCTTCCTCCTACAGCATCTCCTTCTGACCCTAAAAACCTTCCCACTGTTTTTGCACAGTAGGGAATGTGTACGAGGCAGGAGGCTCTACCCCGTATGCCATACAGATCAGTACTTAGCCTTGTCTGCTGGGAAGTGAGCTTGATCCGCCTCATGCGGGAAAGGACTCAGACCTGAACACCAGGCTAGCTGATAAAATGATGTTGCTACTGACTATGTTTTTTAAAGAAACGAAGGGAGCTGGTCGTCTGTACCCAAAGGGATGATTTAAGTGAGAGAGCGTTGGTCTGTGAATCTCACATACGTTTTTCAAGTCTGGGGCCAGAGAAGGAACAGATGTCTAAGTCTGGAAGAAACGTTCTTCCCTTTTTAGCACTTCCTATTGACTGTTATAAGGTGTCCCCTCATGCAGTAGTGGTTGCTATTACTCCATATCTAGTTCTCATTGTGTAGACACCTAACCTGGCACTGGGAGTTTAATGGAGGAGCTATGCTCCTGATGTAGTGTTCTCTGGTGAACATCTCCATGTGCAGGGGCTGCAAAGCCACGATCGTAGCGAGCACAGGGTGCAGTTGCTGTCAGGTTCAGCCTCAGCCTTTACATCTCAGCTCTTGATAAGTATGCTTAAGAAAGCAAGGTTGGTAGGAAATGGCCATTCACAAAGGAAAAGTACTCTGTACCGCAAGATCCTGCAGGAAGGAGATATGTTAAGAGAGTGGAAAAGAGGAAACGCTGTGAATGATTTTTTGTTTGCGGGTATAACCTCTTCCGAGTTGCACATAGTCTCTTGGTAGGTATTGCTATACAAATTAGCCTTCGTATGGAATAAAGGGCTGTTTGAACCACTGTCTCAGCTAAGTCAAGAGTGGATAGATATTGAAGTGCTAACTTGGTATGATACATATGTGTCACCTTCATGAAAGTTTTGGATCTTTGAATCTGTTCTTTTTTACAAGCAGCTGTATGTATCACTAGCTCCTTTGGCAGGAACAGTGCAATCAGGAGGAGGAGAAGGTGTCAGGCACATGAAAAAGGAGCCAAGGGGCCCAAGTCTAGAAAGATGATGACTGAATGATAATATTGGCAACATCAATGCCCACTCTCTTTGCTCATTAGGTATCTGCTATTACTGAAGCAACAAGATTTTCAAAACTGGGAAGGGGATATTTTTCTTTAGTTTACATAGGATTTACTGTTATTTTGAAGTTTCCATGACTTCTGTTTCAATTTTATTTTTAAAGCAGGAAATATTAGTCATCCATTCTCAATCTACAGCACCTAAAATACCCACCCCAAATCCACTTCAGGTTTAAGCGCATGGTACTGTCTTTGCCATGGAACCTGTGGGCTGGCTTCCCAGAGCAACGCTTGCAGGTTTTCGGTTCCCCTACAAAACCAAAGACTTCGTCCCATCTCCACCTTTGCAACCTGCATGAAGAGTTGAGGTCACACCGAATGCACATGGTCGCCTGACCACAGAAGCTACATTTCCTCGGAGGTGCCCCTGCCGGCACCTGCTGCCAGCACAGAGCCCCTTGAGCCGCAGGCTGTGCCAGCCCCTCCTGCCCTCTCGCTCAGGCCCCTTGACTCCCCTCAATCATCCCAACTAACCCGGGGCTCATATGTGCACCATACCTTACCCAGCCCACACAGCCAGCAGCCTGAGTGCCTGTCCCCAGAGTCGACCCCGCTGCGGGACCCTCTCCTCCCACACCACCCCCACCGCCAGGCACTGCTCCCCCCCCACCCCCCCATCCTCCTTCAGCTCTCCCTCCCGCTCAGGGGTGTTGTGAAGACAGGCAGGCATTCATAATTAGGTTTTGATTTTAATAAAATCCTGTCATCCATTCTGTGACACAGTTCATTTGTGACTTTATTAAAAAACCACAAAATTTTGTTTTAAACAGAAATAGTTTTATGAGTGAAGTGCAGAGGGCTGCCAGTTTTGTCCCCTGTGGCTCATCTACAAAAGGATTTTGGTGGAGATAAGAGAGGGTAGATCAGAAACTTCTTCACACTGTGCCAGAGAATATAAAACCGGGAGGCAGCTGACAAAAGGTGGCAATGAGACAGTGAGAGAACCATGTTGTTGCAGAGATATAAAATCCTAATGCCATAAAAATAGCATTACTGAAAAATAAATTTAAGCTATGAGCACATAGTCAAAGAGAGCTCGAGGAAGGCAGGAAAAGGATATTTATGTAAAAGGAGTAAGTCCTGTGGTTGCAGAGTTTCGAGAAGCTTCCAGATGACAGGACCATTTATTGGCCTCAGCATGTGATCAGGCTGGGTTAGCACGTCACTTACCACAGCCAGGTTAGAGCATCACTTATCATAGCAAACTCCTGCCTACCCTTCCTCTATCTTTTTCTATACATCTAACATTCAAGATGCCCCTTAATGTAACGTCTGAAGGGACTGGTTTTACATACCTTACTGAGTAATTGCAGTCTGAATATTAATATTATAGACGGCATGATTTAAAATACCCATTTTGATGATATGGTGTGGGTAAATTAGGATTACATATGTCTCCTTATGTAAAAGAGATCTTCTTCTTTTAGTAACACATTGTCTGCTGCATTTGCCTAGCACCCCCTACCATATGCTCTTTAAAACAAGCTGTTGCATTTCAAGAACTGTCCCTAGTAATTAACAGGAAAAATATTGTATTTTCTTTCTGAATAAACTAGAAGACCTTGCATCAATTAAGACTTATTTTTCCCTCTGGCTAGTTGTTCCTGTAAGCCATAAAATCGTTTCCTTCTGTTCAGTCCCTCACCTCCTGCCTGTCAGCTCAGCTTTTAGCACCAGTGCTCCCAGTAAATACAAAGACAGCTTTTCCCAGCCATCTTTTCATCTCCCTTTTCCACTTTGTCTCTAAGCTTCTTGAAATCCTTAAATTTAATTTGCTCTGAGATCTCCTTTTCACCTGCTTTGCTTTCTTAATTCTCATGCATGGGTCTTTCCTTTCTTGCTTCCAGAAACCTATGTCTGAACCAGTCTCAGAACTCCTATTTGCATCCCCTTGGACCTCTTTCTTTTTTCTGGACCAAGAATTAGCTTTCTTCATTAATTCCAGAAAGATTTTGCTTCTGTGGCTTTCTGTTCTTCCAATTGATCTCCCTAATACTCGATCAATCAATACCCTGGGCTGTATGAGCTCCCTGTTCCCTCTTTCCCTTTCAGTTGCTGTAAGATACTAAATCTTCAAACCCTTTTCCGTTCCCTCCAGCACCTCAATTTTGGCCCATGTAATTTGCACATTGGTATCTGTATGTATATTATACAGAGACATATCTGTATCTATAACTGTGAGTCTCAGAGTGCTTCAGCTCTGACTTTCTTCCTTCTTCCAGTTCCTCTCCTTTATGCTCTGTCCAATATCCCCTAGATGCTCCAAAGCTTTCTTAAATCCAGAGTGGTGACATTTGAGAGAGTCACCTATGACTATCTAGTTCTCTCCTTTTTGTGAGAGTTGCAGGTTTGTTTGACATCTAGCCATCCAAAACTCAGAAAACAAAATAACTGTCCTAAGAGAAGAATGGTTTTCATCTCTTGATGGCTAGACTCCCCTTCTTCAAAGTTCCCTACTAACTTTGTATTCTATTGGTTTTAAATGACCTTCCATCAGCTTCATATAGGAACACCTTTCATATAAACCGATAGCAAAGTTCTCAATACAAAGAGGAACTTCTTCAGCCAGAATTTTGCCTAGGTTTTGTTCAATTTGTGAGGTTTTTGAAAGTGAAAAGGGTATTTGGCAAGCTTCCTCTTTGGCAAAGACAACTTTTTCAGGAATATTAAAGAGTCCACAGCTCTAAAATTAGATCCTCCTGACTGAGCGTGCAAAAGCAATCTTGAGTTTATTGCTGTCTTAAGAAATAAAGCTGTTGTGATTTCTTATAGGCCAATCTTAAATTCAGCTTTAGGTATTGCAATTCCACATACAGGTGTATGAATTCCCTTGGCCTGGTCTTCAATTTGGAAAGAGGACAAGGTTTCCCAGAAAGTGAATGGGGAAAAAAGTGTTCTGAAAACTGGTTCCTCATTACTTGCTTGTCTGGATTTCACAGGGTCTAAATGAAGTCTGAAGATGTGCAGTGTTCGCTGCCGAAGGCTGAATGCTGTGGAAGACAAAGGTAATATCTGGGGAACGATTTGAAGAGACGGCTCTTGTTTTGACCAGCACAGGTTTGGTCCTGCATGGCTTAAGCAAAATTAAGCCAGATGTAATCTTCTACAGGGATTTTGATATTCTAGAAATACTAGTGGTTTCCTCAGTTGACAGGGACAGGTTTTGTACTCTTATTTCAAGAAAAGTTTCTTTCAACCTTGACACCTATTTTGCATGCCCCACCTACCCAGACAATTATAAGGTATCCCCTTTTGAAAGATTTCTGTCTTCCACAATGTCTCCTTCAAGAAAGTTGGAAAATCCCTATTTCCTTTAGACTAAATCACCATTTAATTTGTGCATGCGGAGACTTTGTTCAATTTACAAAGACAGTCAGGTGTCTGGATCAAATACAGCAGCAGTTATACTCTGCCTCAAGGGGAAAAGTTACTCCAACACTTTGACGTATCAAGCGATGATTTGACTCCTCTTGGGAGTCCTATGTGATGGATTTGCTTCTTCTAAAACAGCAGCTGTTTCAGATATGTGTTACCAATTAGGAAATCATTTTCCCATACATTGAGCGTGTAGAACATATGGTATGTTGAGGTCCCCATAATCACATTCATACGCACCCTCACTACTGGTTACTCCCTAGGGAACCTAAAACTCTGCTAAATACAATGTGTAGTCCCTGAAATAGACCCATGCACGGTCCAGTCATCAGTAGTGCAGGAGTAAATCCTCTACTGGTACTGCCTCCAGCTACCTCTCCAAAATTGCTCTCCTCATGTGAGTTAGCTATAAACAGACACAAGTTTAAAAAAAATCAATTATATTTAATTTCATCATGAAAATTTATTTCACAATCTGTTCATGGCTTTTTGCACCCTGTGTTTTCCAATCCAAGAAGATTTTTCCTTGAACTTTGTTGCTAGGGAATACCGCTGCTGTATAGTACGTCCTGCACTAAGGCGTGTGATAAAGGAGGTGTTTGCACCTTCAAGCCAGCCCACAAGCCTGAAGTGGAAATGTTTAACGGTTGTCTTTTACAACAGCATCTTGTGCACGTACTGTGCGGCTTAGAGGGCCAGACAAACCGACAGACAACAGTAACATTACACCGCAACATGGCAAAAACTGATTAAACGGAAGATCTTAACCACATGCTGCAGAGAAGTGTGAGAGTCTAGGAGAGACTTCTTTCATCTCAGCCAGGAAAAGAAGAGGTTTCTCCTATTCTGCGCTGAGAAGTAGTAGCTGCGCTCTTCCTATTCATTCCTGTGTAAACCTGAAAGCTGCTAGAAGCTGGTGGAAGAGGAGGAGCTGCTCTCCTCCACCGGCTCGGGAGAGCCTCCAGACCAGCTGGTGGAGAATCTGCAACCTGCCACCACCTGAGCGAGGTCTGCCCACAGACTCGTCAGAAGCCCGCCTCCTTTGCAGACAGATATTTTGCCACCTGACTCAAAACAAATCTCTGCTCGGAGCATGCTTTTTAACAGCCAGCTCTCGTCACCGCTTCCAGATGCCATCTTCCTCCTTTGCAGCCTGGAGAAGGATGGTGGAGTGGGTGATTTCCAGAGGAGTAAATGTTAGCAGTGCTGGGAGCAACTTCCCTGCATTTGGATGTGACGGTAATGAAACAAAAACAGTGTTGCCAAGTGTCACATCTTTCTCATGTATCCTGTAATACGTAGTGTTCTCTAAAGCTTCAGTTCAGAATATCATCACAAAAAAAAAATCTACCCTGTCTTTAATTCTGTTGCATATAACTGTGTGGAGATACTGGGCAAAAGTAAGTGCCAAACAAAATTTTAAAAGGTCTAAGAAGTCCAGTGTATTTCGGTGTTCATTTGATTTGGGTACTTCAGCCTAGTAATGAAAGTTATGGCATGTACAGGTAATCATAACAACTATCAAGGGAGCAAAGTTTATAAGAAAAGTAAAGATTAGTGAAAATTTTGTGAGGTTTTTATGTTGCTGGTTATGGCTTCTTAGCTGATATTTTAACTCTAGCTAAATATTTTTTTAACCTTGTAAGTTATTTTAAATTTTAAATAAAGTTGTTTAACTTAAATAATGTATTTTAAACTATTTTAAATCTTGCTCAGGCACTGGTATATGGAGACACACTGCAGAACTTAGTCTTTAAAATAAATTGTACTTGGATGGCAAAGAGGGCCAGCAATGATAACAAGGGATACCACACCCCGGGAGGGGAACTGTAACAAAAACCAGGTATTGGCAGTCTCATGTACCATCAGTATGGAAGTGAGAAATTTCTTATCGCTACCCTCAACCAGCTATGTGGAATTTACTTATTCCAAATTCAACTACAAAACACATAATTCTAATTTTGCCTGTGAATATGTTGTTACAAGAAGTGTACACCTGTGGCAGATGCACCAGTCATTCAAATTAGTAAAGACCAGCTGGAAAGATACATTAAGAATAGGTTCTTAATGTGCAGTTAATATACAGGACTTTCACAGAGTTAGTAGTATAATAAATACATAGTTGAACCAGGGAGACCTTCCCCCCACCCCCATAATTGATGGGAAAAGTTCAAAAAAGTGTGAAGTATTCACCAAAATCAACCATATGCTCTATCAGTTCACTGCAGTGGGAACCGCGGGGCTGTACCAGATGGAAAGTCCTTTCTCTGTGTATCCGTTGAAGAACCTGATGAATTTCTTTTCTGTTCTACATTATCTGAACATTTATAAATTACGTTTAAGCCTGAGATGTAATAAGAACATCTGGAAATTCCTGTCTTTGACTGAAGCATGTTTAAAAGACTACTGGCTATATTCTGTGTATGAAGTTGCACATATACCAACTTTGATGCTGCTCCTCACACAAATCTTTGTATCTTAAGCACACTGTATTTCAAAAGATATGTTTACAGTATCCTGACCGTGTCTTCCACAACCTCTTCCTTTCATTATTCTTAGAATAAAAGCTCTGAAACCCAGCAATATCCTTGGTATATGTATAGTTCGTTGGGGCATCAACCCAGATTGCTGCATTACAAATAACTATTAATAAATCATTGCAACAACTCGAAGAGTTTAATTGCATTGGAATAATGGATCCGCTATAGAGAGAATGCACAAGGGGTGAAATTGCACAGCAAGATTGGCAACTGTTTGCCTTTAATATTAATAGATTAATTAGACAGTGCATTTGAGACATGATTGCCTGGAAGAATTTTCTTCCCAAACCAATGCAGTGAACTCAACAGGATGAAACTTTGGTTGTCAATGGTTACTCTGTAGATCTTTGAAGAAATTTATTTTTATAATAACTTACAAAATACTGGCATCATCATTACATGTTCAAATGTAACTAAGAGTTCAGCGAGTGTGATATTTTAAAACATGTTCAAGATGTATAATGTTAATGCTCTTGAAACAAATCTCTTAACATGCCTTCTTAACATAAAGATTTCCTTTGGTCTTTCAAGACCCATATTACCCCACTGGAGACATATGAGCCCTACAGCTTTTTTTAAAAAAGATTTTTTGTTAGTGGTTGGAATTGCTACAGTCTGAGCAAAAGTTTCTACAGCAGCAACTGGTCTATGGAGAACTGCCCGGATGAGAAAGAACACAGAACAAAGGGAAGAGCAAAAGACATGATTCTGAAATGCAGAGTGGTACAGAACTGAGTCAGTGCAGCTGGGAGTGTGCGCCGCCGTTCAGACTGATGCACTCTCAATGTTGGAGTAATGTGTTTGAAAATAACTACACGTGATTGCAAAACACAGCACTGGCAGAGTCTACCAAGTACCGACGCTGCTACAAGAGCCATTGCAAACATATCAAAAACAGCGTCCCTGGCTAACCTGTGACAGAATATGTAATCACACATTAGAGCTATAGGGAGGGCTCCATGCATCTGAGCTGATAAGTTATAAACTTGAAATCTTTGATTTCTGAGAGTTTCTTCCTGCAGTAAGTGAAGTATCACGCGGGAGTAGATTATTGTCCAAAGAAGCAAAGAGCAAGGAGTTTAACTCGTAGCACAAAAAGCTTAGGTGAGACAGTAGGTTAAATTTCATGGTGGCAATGCCCCAGCGAGGCAGTGGGAAGCAGTGGCTGCAGACCAGGGCACCTCCGGAGCTGGGGAGCTCTGAGCCCAGCTGCTGCAAATGGCAAAGGCAGAGCTGATCCTGCCCTGGGGGAGAAGGAAGGGACCAGGTCATATCTCAAGATTGTTCCTAGTTTTATTTTTCCATAATTATAAGTTATTTCCTTATTCTGTGTTCTACATTTTGTTTGCATTTTGTATGTACATCTCAAGTACATGCTGCATTTAAACTTAAGCAGTGTGCTATGTCCATATAGTTATTTGGTCCAGTTAACATGAATGGGATTATGGAATTGGGGTGCAGAGTTTGATATTGCAAAATGAAACGCAATGTACAAAAGCGCAGCACTACACTGACATGAATTTCTTTGCAGAATGAAATCCTCTAGCCCTAAGGAACTTGCTCTCTTCCGTTTCAGAAGCTGTCAGAGCTCTCATAACTTATAGTTAATTAATAATATGCTGTTACACGTAGTGAGAAAAAACTGGCAGGAGTTGATTTAATCCAATATGATGCAAGCTTGTCTTAGAAATATTCCTAAAAGGCATAATAAGAAGGCATGATACTTGAATAGCAAAACAGCCAGAGACAGACTCTATAGCAACAGGGCAGCTGAGGAGCTGCCTTCCCCAGCTGTTAAGCCGCTATTTTGCTAACAAAGTGTCTGCTAACCTCAATCTCCAGACAAGATTTTATTAAAAATGAAACCAGCTTAAGTGAAAGTGGAAATACCTTTGCAGATATTTCAAACAGCAATGAAAAGATTACTGAATTTTGGCTCTGATCTTCAAATCACTGGTTTTAATTAACTTACTAGGGTAACAAGAAAAGATGAGAGGGAGCAAAGAACAATCATATTGCCTTCATGATTTCAGGAACTCCTGACAGAAGTCTTTGCAAATAGAGATAAACTGTAGGTCTCGATTTCAAATGCATGCAAACCGTTTACGTTCAGCAATGGGTTGTCCAGTTCAAGTGCTTGGGCCAGGGCTACTGAAGTATTTAGCTGATTTGAAATCAATGGATTCAGAGTTGCTATGGATCTTTATACATCTCTGCCTAAGATGTGTGGCTTACAATGGCCTAACATTTAGGGAAAATAGGAAACAGTACTCCAGGCTTCCTCAGTGGCCTTGAACAGATGGTACTACCGATGCTGTGCACCATCTACACCTTAAAGAAACCAAAATTTTTTCGTAACTCCTACAGAGGTGCTGTGAGGATAAAATATGGTGGTAGAGTTTTGAGGGTCTCAGTAAGTCTGGGCAGCTGATAGATGTTCTGGCTGCAAAAAAAAAAGATACCTTTTTCATGGGGGGATGAAACAAGAAATATACAAAATACTGAAGAATAATAAACTGATCCATCCTGAAACAGACAGTTACTAGCACTTAGGGTACTAAGAAAGGCAGTGGAAAGCGCAGGCAGAAATACCCCATGTATTTCAGGTAGAGCAGAGAAGGGAACCACGGTTTCTGTGCCTTGGATGACCAATTTGGGGGAGAAAAGCTTCCTTGCAATTTAAAAACTCTACCTATCTAAAACCTGAAAAGATCTCCCTTGAAACAATATGCTTTCTCTCTAAGTGCTATTTCTGACAAATTAAAGTTTTCAGACCAAACTGCGTGGCAGAGACATTGCAGTCAGCTCTAGCACTCAGCTGGTGGGCAAGGGAGCCCACCTACGCAGAGCCCTGAAGGGAACCTAGGTGGGGAGGCCCACCACCAGCAGAGTTCACCCCAGTGTCACTGGAGTTTTGAGACCCCTTTGCTTTCTCACTTGTGTCGTTTCATTGTAAGTAATGCCAAAAACAAAGCGCAAAGATCTAATGCACCTAAACAGGAGGAAACTCAGGATCAGAGTAACTGTGTCCAGTGTATGCCTTGTCCTGATACAACGAGGGAGATAGTTCTACTGTCAAAGACACCAAACAACTAGTTTATTTTACGTGCTCTACTGGATTTTTACTAGTTTACCAGTAAAGGAGGATTAACCAGTAATCCTCCACCTGTTACCAAGGAATGCTGAGCCACGAGTATCCTATAGCTCCTATAGCTCCTCTAATGTCACACTTGAGTGAGAGTCCATCACCATTTAAGATATACTAATAGGATGTTGAGAATGAAATTTCTGCTTTTTGAATGTGCAGTGCTCCTCCATGTGCATATTCAAAGGTAGGCTACTGAGGCTCTGATAAGCCTTCAACTCTCTTGGGCACCGCTATGATGACTACATAGCATAAATGTCTGGATTGATAAAATGAAAAGTTCACAAACTGCTAAGGTAAGATCAATCCTGAAATCCCAGCATGGTAGCCATGGCAATGGGCAATTCAGCTTCTAATGTACACTATAAGGAAAATTATATTTTTTCTTTACCTTTTCACCCACTGACTTTTGTCTTAGACTAAGGTTGTCACTTCTGTTTGCTGCAGGTCTACATTTTCCTTGATCGTACAATGCCTAGGATAGGGGCATCTAAATTGTAATGGGTCCTCCTAGTTACGCAAGATTGGTACTACAATACTGATAACAACTATATAGTCAGTCTTTCCAAGAAGGAGGCTGATACTTGTTATCAGGCTGCTTGAAGAGAATAATGAAATTGTGCCTGCTGTTTCTATATTGCATAAAATGTCTAAAATAGCCATTATTTTCTTATATATCTGTAATGTTATACATGTAATAATATTCCAAATCATTCCAAAAGCAGGGAGAACCTACATTAATTTCACTTCTGATCATAACACTAGCAGCAGTTCTTCCTAATCATTTGAATATGCAATTAAGAAAGAGGCATGTAACTTCAGATCGGCAAAGTGTAGGATAAAACATGTCTTCGCCCTGAATTAAGCCTCCTTAAAGCAACATTTCTCAAGGCTGCCTAAGATTTTCGTTTTCCATTTCTCTCACTCTTCTTGCTGCACACCTAGCCATGTGGGTAGCATAACGCTTTTCAAATATCTGGTGTGCTCTTCCTGCACAGCTGAGAAAGAGAATTTGGAAAAAGTCAAATGATGATGCTTGCCTTTTCCAGGGAACCAAGCCCAGGCTTTGGCTCTGCAGGTAAAGCTCTTAGAAAGGCAGGGGTAGAGCATAGGGTTAGAGTCCATGTTTAGATCTCTGTTTCTCTACACTCCCAACTCCACTAGTATGCTTTCATGAGCACTAAATTTATACAAAAATAAGAAAAAAATCCCAAAGTCTCTGCCAACCAATAATAATGAATGTCAGTATTTTGATACATGAAGCAGCTGGTATCTCCTACTAATATTTCAATTAGCAATACGAATGCTAGTTATAAATATTTCTGTGCACTTTGGGAACTTACAGTTGGAAGGCTTGGCTGGAGAAGAATTGAAAGCGCTGGCATTTTCTGACATAGCCTGAATACCTCTTGAAGCAGCAGGTGGACAGGATGCTATATAGATACTACTCAGGCATGTGTTCATGTTACAAACAAGATCCCAGCATTGGCTGTAACTAAGATTTGGTATTGATTCCCATTTTAGCTGCTCTTTTTCGTTGCCTATAAGTTTGCAAAGCTGTAAGTTTTCATAAGTGCTCTGTCTGTGATTTTCGATTTGGAGAATAAATTTGATTTTGGAAAATTCAGCCAAAAACTCTTTGTGGAAAAGCTGGTGCTCTCACACAAGTCAATGCATTTGAGGGGATGAAAAATTTCAGTGCCCCAAGCAGGAATATAAGGGAGCCAGAAAGCTCCGTTCATATGTGTCAAACTTTTGCCCAAATTGTAATTTGAAAATTCTCTTGGCATAGGATCAGTAGAGGTAAATTAAAATGCAGTTTCTAAATGCCCTGACAGTTTCAATCATAATATGCACGCTCTGGCACATGTGAGTAAACTGGGAGCCTGCAGGTAGGTGAAAACTGAGAGGAAGAGAAGAGGTGAAAGAAAGAAAACGGGACTGTGTGGGAAAGGGCGCAATGTACTGATGACGTATGAACCAGACTGTGAAAAGATGCGGAGCCAGCAGGGGTGTGGGAGACTGAACTCCAGGGAGGACACCAGCCTGGGAGAGAGCCTCAAACTGGAGAATGGCATTGCCAGGGGAAGAGACCGAAGTGGTCACAGTTCCTGGGGATCTTCACCTTTAACTTTGCCATCCCCATGACTTAAGTTAAGCATACAGCATAGCAATGGCCCGCAGATCTTTGGCCAAGCCAGGAAAGTAACGCCCTTGTAGTACTTATATAATTTTCTTGTTTGGATTTTCTTTCTCTTTTTACCAAGACAGCTGTGTAGCTATTTCACTTTCTCTTAAAAATAGAACTAGAAGAAGAAATCACTCCTGCCATTGTCTTGCTCTTCGCAGCAGTGCCCACCTCTGATGGGGAACGCTGCTCCCTGTTCCTGTGCTCCCTTCCCCCTCCTCTGGATTTGCAGTCTGGCCGTGTAAAGGAGCATGTGATGTTTTATATCCTGAAAACGAATGCAGAGGTGTTAGAAATACTGTCATAATTGTTTGAAGAAAACTGCTAGCCTTTCCAGAAGGAGAGGGGAACAGCAGGAGGGTTTTTTTTAATGTAAGTTTAATTATAATAGCCAAGTAGCTCAGCACCGTCAGAGCATAAGTTGCAGCTCCCTGTTTATGATACACCTGCCAGGAGGAATTTCAGATTCCTTAAGATATGTGTCTAATAACTGGTGTCAGTCCCTAAAGGCACAAGCCTTCTGCTCCATATCTTTTTCCACTTCAACTTGTTTGTTTTTTATTGAACTATGAAAACACATAGCAACAAATCCTTTAAAATTAATAACTTATACAACGAAGTAAGATTAATGAAATGCTTTATAAAACAGCTTAATCAGTGACAAGGCTAAATGCTGCAGTTCACAAGTTCTGAACTTGGAAATTCACGAAATAAATCATTTCTGTTTACTCACGCTGAGTTTATGCAACTCAGACAGTATCAGTAACCTTCAACGGATGTGCAAAGATTCAATGGAAGTAGAACAAAAGAGCCAACAGATGGCACTGCATGTAATTCTTTAGCAGTGTTCACTATTTTTATTTTTTTTGCATTAAATTATGTAATTTTTCAGGGTTATTTGTGAATGCATCAACAATACTCTATTTAGTATGTGATAGGATGTTTCTTTCATGCCCATGAGTAGCATATCTAAAATTTTCAAGGCCACTTTTAGCACAGCTATAATAGCTTGAATGGAGTCTCAAAATATTTTATATCTGGAAGCTGCTTTTTTTTTCCTCTCTGCTTTTTCACTGACTATCAAGACTATCGCAGGAACACCTCCCAGGCATGTTATTGTAGAACGTCTGGTGGGTGCGCGACAGTCTTCAGCTGTGGCTGTTACTGTAGGAGTGCTGGGCAGCAGTTTTGGACTGTGTTATTGACTGTGTGCCAGTCTTCAAATCTGGTGCTAAACTTAGATGCCTGTTGTCAGCGGTACTATTCCCTTGCGTATCACTTGCAGGATTAGGTATTACGTGCACAACATTATGCAAATTGTACGGTTGCTGCAAAGCTGAGAGTAAGCGCTCCAGAACTACGCTCTGAGCTCCCGCGGTGGGCTTTGCTTGGTTTTAACCCTACTGTAAATCACAAGGACCATCTTCTACCAAAATACCAGTGGTGTAAGTCATAGCTTAAGAGACAACCAGAAACAGGATCAGGCAAAACTCTCCAAAAAAAAAGGCAGTTTTATAGTATTTTAACTATAGCTCGGGGGGAGGGGAGGTGGGGGGGGGGGGAAGGAAGGTTGGAAATGGATGATTCCTCCCACAGACCTTTTCTGGCAACACTACGTCTCCTGGAGACCACAGTACACAAAGACAGACAGGGTAGAGTTGTAAACCGGTTGCTTTTCCCTGCTTTTCTTTTCATCAGCACTTGCTAGGTTCTCCGGTTCCATTTCCTTGGGTTCTCACCCACTTCTGTTCAAAAATAAATTGTTCTCTTCAAATATAGAAACCAAATTTCACCTATGAACAAGAAGTATCCTTCTTCAGAGGTCACTGATGGAGCCGTAATGTTTCCTGAACCTGAATATATGCAGGTTTTGTCTCCAGTTTTCTTCTGCCGAAGAGTTCAGCTGTCCATTTTTACATATGCTGTCCTGAAATCTGCTTTTCTCTTCCAGAGAGTGTACCCCGCTGGTATATCCCTCTCCACTTTGAATAAAATACTCTGGGGTTTTTATTCTGTTGCTATTATTTAGATATTGTAATAGTAGCATATCTAATATCTAAGCCAGACATTCCTGAGACAACGTATTTAAAGACAAATTATTATTAAACAACTAAATCCATTTTTAGACATCTAAATGAGATAACTAATTTCCAGGAGTGCAGAGGTAAAATTAAGTGGGTTTGAACCTTCCTGGAAATCAGGTCAATACTTTTATTTAGGTATCTAAAAACTTAAAAAGGAGCCTAACTTCAAATGCTTCCAGCTGATAGTGCTGGTCCTGCATTTTCCCCCCGCAGCTGCAGAGATGTGGAGCATGAAATGGGGATACTCAGAGGACCCTTCCAGGGGTGGCAAAGCCCATGATGGTACAAGGGTGAAGGGACCACCAGTGAGAAGCAGCCTTCGACAGACCCGGGCCATGCTGCCTCTTTGGGACCTGTTTGCTGACCTGGCACAGAGCCACTGGAGCTGCTCAAACCTGATCCGAGCAGGCAACGGGGCCTGTGCAAATATATTCCTCTGATTGGTTCTGCTGGACACATTTTGTGCCAGGGATGAAAGGTGGGAAACCAGGCACTGGGGCTGAGTGTGATGCAGATGGGATGGCGGCCGCAGACTCACCAAGAGACAGTGCCCAGTGCCCCCATGGGGCTTGGCAGGGGCTGCTACAGCCCCCCAAAACATCCCCTGGCTTTTTTTTGCAAGGTTTGCAGGATGGGGGAGTGAAAGTCTGGGGAGTGGTTGGAAGGAGAAGGTGATGAAGTGAGAGGTGGAAAGAAAGCAATGACTGCAGGTGGTGAGGGAGCATCAATGAGAGCAGAAATGAGAGCAAAGTCGGTTCAGAGGCGGGGTGGGAGGGAGTGAAGGATCACAGTGGAGCATGGAGAGATGGAGGAGAAACGAGGAGTAGTCTGCATGCCTGCATGTCTCTCACGGTGAACAACAGCAAATCTTAATGAGGCATTTTAGTTACTACAGGAGAATGAGTGAAAAACTGCCGTTTGGCACCATTAATAAGTTAACCCCACCAGCTGACATTGCCGCACTCTGTTCAAAGACAGAGAGGGCAGCAAAATGTCAGAGGTGGTAACGCCAGTGGTCCACAGGAGACGCCTGAACTGCTCAGTCGTGCCTGCACTTACGGTACCTTACTCGTTTGGAAAGTGGTAATGAGAAGTCATTTACTTAAAGGCTGATATTTAAAATAACAACTACCAGTTTTACAAGCATCGACTTGTACAAGTTAATAACTGTGCCAGGAAAATGGAAGGTATTTTTAACAGCCAGCCCCTCAATTTGAAAGGCTTGACATGCAAACAAGCTACTCCTAGAATAACAAGTTACTAGAAGGCAATGGCTAAATTCAAAATTGCACTAGTGTGGCTGTAGATCAGCTTAAAATACATTTAATTAAAACAAGCAAAAACTCTATTTCTTCCAATTTATCCAAAGGTTCTATGGACTTAATCTGAACTGATTCAAATCCATCTGAACCTGCTTTAAATACAATTAAGAAACGCCTGTGGGTCGGCTGGGTCTTGCATCTGCCAGTGGCAGACACATACAAATGAACTTATGACATGCTCGTGACCAAAGGTAAGTTGAGTAAATGGGAATGTTTTTCCTTATTAAGTAAGGTGGCCAACTGTGTGCTTATTTGGACTGGGAAGATGGCCCTGAAAGTGAGGTGAAGTGGTAGTGGTGCAGAGATCTGCATGTGCCGGTTGCCTCCTTTTGTATGCTGACGGCTTTTAGCTGGTAGCCAGATTCAAAACAGACAGACGTTTTGTATAGTAAAACAGCAGTAACAGAGAGTTGGAGAAAATTGTCTTCTTTTTAATTTAGTTGACTTTTTCCCAGATAGCATTTTCCATGACTGTTTAAGTCTGTGAGAAAAACCAAACTCTGCTTATTAAAAATACGTGTGTTTCTGAAGGGATACTCCTATCCAATATAACCTTCATTACGATGCTTTTAATTAACCAATCTGCTTCACAATAAAGTATCTAGCTGTCACCAAAATCAACACTTTTCAGTTATTAATAGATTAAGGAAAGAATGTTAATTTCTTCAGGCTGCGTTTCATTTGGTCTCATTACTTCGCAAGCCAGATGGTTAGCAGGGTCCGACCTGTCAGCGGGCACCGGGAGGAAGAGTACACTCACCAAGAGTGCCAAGCTGCAACACGCGCAGCATCTGAAAACCTGCACTCTGGGGCGCCCGCTTACGATTCCTGGGAATTATTCTGTGGAGCGCAGAAAAAATCATGAATCGATCTAATTTTGTTTGATTTTTCTCACCTCTCCCCCTATGGTACCTGACGTCGTCCCCAAAATAACGATGGCGTCTGCCCCCAGCTGTGAAGGAGGTAACTCCCCATTCATTTTAGGTGGCCAACTGGTTGCCTTTTTCCTTATGCTGATGGATTTTACTGTCTCTTCGGGACTGAGGCGATGCCAGGTTGGGAGAGATGCTGCCGTCTAAATCCAATTTGCTAAAGACTTTCTTCCTGCAGTAGAAGTCTTAGGACTAAGAGAAACGCACTTCGTCATGCTGATCAATCAAAACATGCAGCACATACTCAGGCTCACATGACAGTAAAACCCAGAAAGAGGAGTTCACCTCCATTTGCAGCCCGGGATAAAATGACTCTCACACTGAAATTTCAAGAGGTTATTTTTTTTCTTCTTTGGGAAATAAAGAATTAGAGGTTTTGAAAGAGAATCACCAGTAAAACTTCTGAAAAAAAAAGTGAGACCATCTGTTTTTCAGAAAAACTCTCCCAGATTTTTTCTTTTCATCAGACAAAAATGAAAAATCTCAATTTGACCTGAAGCTAAAATTTGAGAAAGATTTTCTCAGGTTCCCTTTTCTCTCCTTGAAGCTATTCACAGGCAAGGTTGTTCAGAGAAACACAAGGCTGGGTCAGGTTGTCTTTCCATAAAGAGGCAGAACTAAACATACCAAGGCCATTCTGGAAGCACGTTCTTGAAACTTTCCATTGGGAATTCTGCCATCTCTCTGAGTAGCCTGTAACAGTAATACTGTATTGTTATAATTAGCAAGGTTTTCCTAAAGTCAAACCTAAATCTTCTTTGCTGCAAATTAAGCCAATGTCATCTTATCCTTCTGCATACTGAACAATTGATCACTTATCCCCTTTAGCTTCCATTTTGTGTATTGTAAGACCGTTAATGTTTCCCTAGCCTAAATGTTGTCTTCTGTGTATTAAAAGGATGCTTTACTTGCAACAAGCTCGAATTTTCTAAGTTTCGTTTAGTTCTTTTTCCTCTATCCTGGATTTTCCTCAATCATTTTTTGAGCTCTTCCCAGCTTACCAGTGCATCCATGACTGATTTTTTCAACTTGATCACGGTTGAGAAACAAAACTAATTTAAAGTAAACTGGAATGTTTATCTTTTCCTGAAAACCAAATCAAACCAAACCCGTGAACACCTTCCACAAAAAGTAATTTTCCATTCTTTTCTAGAAAATGTCCTTAGATTAAAACACTTTACCATCCCGAAACTACTATCTCATTAAATCCCGAAGTGTAAGTGTAGAAAAGGTAGTATTTTTGTGAAACATTACAGTGAAAAGGCTTTGAATGGGAGCAGGGCACAAATACACCACAGTGTGGGGAGACCTGGGAAGAAAAAGCCTCTGTTCTGGTTCTCCTTTTTTTTGCCCCTTGTTTTGCTATGGTGAGGCCAAGTTACACTTTCCTTGTCCGTCTGAAGGACCGGACACGCAGGGCTGCGGGAGCAGGGTGTCGCAGGCAGGACCTCCCGGCCCCATCCCGCCGCAGGCTGCAGCCCGGAGAGGGAGCAGCCGCAACGACCGCTGCAAGTTGGTGAACTGGTAATGGTGAAACTAATGGCAGACAGAGATAAAAAACGATCTGCTGGCTCTAATTATAGAGTCGGGTTATAGAGTTTAAATATAAAAGGCTTTCACACAAACTCATGTGTATGATAGCCTTCTGTAATTAGACATTGTAAAAGACATAGATTAATAGTAATGAAGGCCATTTTAGAAAGGCCAGCTAAAATTACCCAGAAAACGAATGGAGAGAGGAAGAATGGAGGCACTGATGGGGAATTTATCAGAAAAAAAAAAAGTCCTGTCCTTCATCTGAATAGTGCTGAGGGAGGGAAAGCAAGTAGCAATATCAAAATGGTAATCTGCCAAGATAAAGATGATAAATCCTATAGTTTTTAGGACACAAAAAGAGATCCAGCTGGTACCTCTCATAGTGAAAAAGAAATATTTATGCCACTATGTACAGAAAGCAGTAACTCCTGCAACTTTGTTTTGGCCTTCACCAAACTATGTTTTCTCTTCAAAACAGGAGGTGTAAAGTTTAAGACCTAGACTGCTAAATTGTTAAAGGTGCATTTATTTCAGTAACTCAAATACTTTCTTGATGGAGAGTTCGTAGATAGAGAAAGGATGGACGAGCAAATGCAAGAAAGGCCAGACCTTTTCCTAGACTTCTCAGTCTTTGCCACAGGATCATAGGACTGGAAGGTTCCCCAGGTCTCACACAGTCTGTTCATTGTTCCCAAGGAAAAATCAGTGATAACCATGCCCTGCCTGAGAAAGGCTAGTTTAATCTGTTTAATCTCTTCTTAGAGACCTCCGATAGCGGAGGTATTGCAGATTTCCTTGCCAATCTATTCTTATCCATTTTTATGTATACACATATGCGATAGAAATTTTAACACGGGATAAAACTGTCTTGCAGCAATTCATGTCCATTATTTTTTTTCCTATTCTCTCCTGCATAGATTTCTCCCTTCCTCAGTGCAGTTGTGTTGAGGACTGTTATCATTTATTCCCTCGTCGTCTGGGTTAGACAGTCCTTGTTCATTTGCTCTTGCCTCATACATCACATTTTCTAGAGCTTGATCATCCTTGACGCTCAGCTTGTGATCCATGTCTAACATTAGCTTGGACTTGCTCTTCTCAGGGATGCATTTATTTGAAGTGCAAGGCATGGTGGTGAGGTTAGTTCACTCAGGGCTTTTGCCTCAGGAAATCTGGGCTACATCTAACATTAGGGTAGACTGAATTCCTTCCCTGAGGCACGTTGCTCATCCTCTAAATGCTTCATTTCCTTAAAAATCGGTACCCTGATTTACCTTTGCTCCTACCGGGTAAGCTAAGACAAAAACCATGAACAAATGCAGAATGTCTACTACAAAAGCATCCCCTGTCGCTCAACTGGTTTGCTGCCTCTTCTGTGAGGGGAACAGGGGAGCTCAGGGGTGGACAGTGACAGAAGCGAGTCGGGGTGCCACGTTAGCCTTGCTTTTTCTCTCCCATAGGGCGTTTGTAGCCAATTAATATTACCTCCCAAACAAACAGCATTTGGTGGGATATCTCATGTCCAGCATCCCAGTTTAAAGGCATCAATAATGAAAAAGGTCTGTATTTAAGATTCTCCATTTCAAACGGGATTATTTTAACTGAGGGAACCAGTTAAAGGTGTCAAAATAAGAGAAAAGCATCAGAACTGGCATGTAAGAGGGGTTCAGATCTCTCTGCATCTCAGAGACAGAAATGTCCGAAACATGTATACCAGCCTAGAGGTAAAAAGCTTGGAAAGAATGGCTGCAGACCTGATGGGAAACACTGGGGCTAAGCAATAAGACTATAAGCAAAGGAAGAAGGAAGTGATCAATAAAGAAAACTAAGGCATTGGAAAGTATTGAAATAGAGCAAGACTCAAAAAAAAAATGAAACTGTTAGACCTGCCAAAGAAAATGGAAAAAAAAAAACCCTAAACAGTAAAGGATTCATATAATTAAAAAATAAAAGAAGTTGGCTGCAATGCATTGGGAGTAGGAGAGAATGATTAAAGATAGACTGAGTATGGCCTAAACATTGATGAATACATGTCCTCAATTTTCAATAAAGATATACCAAAAAACTTTCCAAAATTTTGAAAAAATAAATTGTAGAAAAAGACTTCTGACAAGTTCATAAAATCAGGGACTATATCAGAGAACTGGAGACCAGCAAATACACTATCTATTTTTAGGAAAGGGAGGGCAGAAGAAAAGCAATCCCAGCAGCTACGCTACAGTTCATGATCATCTCGGAACGCTGGATGTCTGGAGGTTTTGAGAACAAAGTGTGAAAATGGTGTTATCAAAGACTCAGGGGCAAACAGATGAGGATTTATCTGGGCAGGACAGAGAAATTAAAGGGCCCTGTGTCCTCCCTCCCAGCAGCACTGGCTGGTGTTACATGGGTGGTGCAGCCACTTGGGAGGGTGGTGGGCAGTGGTGGAAGGGCTCTCACTATACAAATGCACCCTCCAGAGCACTGCTGCTTCCAGTCCTGTAGAAAGAAGACAGGATAAAATTCAGCATAAGACTCCCAATTTTTTTCTGATACCCTAAAACCAGACACCATCAGGATAACCCAGTATCTTACCTCGACAACTTATTTTTCCATGCAAATGACGGGCAGGCAATCTTATCTGTCTGAACTTCAGTAAAGCACCGCAGAAGCGATTGTATAGAGCAGTGCTGGTTACAGCAGGACTTTAAGGACTGTAGGAAATTAACCAAATAGGAGATGACAAAAGTTAATCCTGAAGAAAGAAGTATGATACTTGAGACATCTTTAGGATCATCTGCAGCATGGATCTTAATATTTTCGTAATGACCCTGATATGAAAACAAAGAGTATGCTGATGGCATTTTCTGATCACATGAAACTAACAAGAATTGCCAGGGCAGAGTGGGTTGGGATGACCTTGAAGACTAGAGTTTAAGAACTGTCATGAAATTAATCATATAAATGGCAAAGCCATGCATTTATAAGCTAAAAGTTGTTTTTTTTTTTTTGGTAGAAGTTAAGTTTTGAAAAACATGGAAAGTGTAATGGATTTGGAAATCATTGAGGAAGGGAAAGGTGCGGGCATTGAAGATGATCCCAACTTCCATAGAAGTGTCTGTGGAGAGGGATCTGCGCAGAAAAGGGATGAATGGTTTAAAATGTGTTCAGGAGAATCAAGGAGTCGTCAATGTCCATCCAGACACCGACAAGACGTTATCTGGAATGCTATGGCGGGTGCTGGTGACTCCTGTGCGGGAGCAATGACTGAACATATGGCACGTATGGACAAAGGCTACTGAGGAGACAGCTAGGGAATGAAAGAGAGACCTGAAGCATTTGATTTGCAAAGTCTCGCAGCATGCAGGCTGAGATGGAGTACGATCACTCTCTATGGGTGCAACACAGAAAGAAGAAATGAGGAAAAAAAAGAGCTGTTTAAGTTAACAGACATTATTAGCCTATGAACAATATTGAGCTGAGGATAAACTTAGGCTGGACACTAGTGGGGTCTCCTGCCATCAGAAAAATTATGTTCTTCACAGCTTTCATGCAGAAACAGCAGGAACAAAAAAAAAAAAACTCTAAATCATTCTAAGATGAAATGAGATCATTTTACTAAAATGACTGACTGAGACAGCAGCAAGAAGGACTTTATATAAGAAGGACACTTCCAATCCTTCTCTCCTGTTTCTATGTGGATCAACATTCACTTTGTGGATTAATCAAACATTTTCATCTCTAGAGATGAGAACAATATAATGCCTAAATAATTCTGAGAGTTCTCATAAATGGCTCAAGGCCTTTCCACATAAAATCATGAAGAAAAATTCATCTGGTCACCATTTGGCTCCCTCAGGCTACTGAATAGCCATGGTATTTGCACCTCTGATACTTAATACACTGACTTCAAATGCAGCCCTTCTATGACTTGCAAATTGGCAATTAACTGTAACAGCCTGACATCTCTAAGATGCAGTGCTAAGTCTCCACAGCGGCGCAAGTGTGCTCCAAATTGTGGCCTGCAGACCCAATCCTCTGGCATCCAGGCCAGAGAGGCTACTGGAGCTGGGTGTGACTCTGTCCTTTCCTGCTTGTATGAGTTTCCGATGAAATGTACTGCCTGGGTATGGGTAGGGGGTGCGCGCAGATATACAGGTTAGGAAGCACCTGTGTCTCCCAGTTTAGATTTATATGAAGATGGAAAGGAAGGACAACCCAAGCAGTAACCTGTATCTGGAGGGGTTTTATGCGGTTCCTGCATTGCATACCTTCTCTGTGACCTTGGCCAAGTTTCCTCAGCTGACTCTGTGTAAAATGAGTGTGGAAATTGTCCCAGCTTATAGGATAAGGGCTGGAGTAAAGTCACACCAATGATCAAAGGAATGGGAGCGCTTTTCAACACAGGACGGTAAGTACCACATATTGTTGGCTTTTGTGTACCCAAGTGTCTCAGTACTAAGTAGAAATATTTATTTTTTTAATAAATGCCCATTAATTTCATTTTCTTTTGAAATATAATGTGAATGCAATGAAGGATAAAAATCTTGGCTCCAGAAAAGGTAGCAGGAGTTTGGCTATTCACAGGAATAGGTTAGAAGATTTAACTCTAAATTTAAAGAAAACTTTTTACAAAACCCAGACTGTCATAAAGTCTCGATTACCTGTGTAACAGTCACCAAAGTTTAAACTACTCTTGCTTTGCCCAGGCTAATGACAACTCTGTACTGCCCTTCAGTTCTGCAAGGACCACTTGACTGAAATGTTCTTAGAAAAGTCCCCTCTGACTTTTCACGGGGAAGGTCAAAGCAGGGTGCAAACCTTTAGAAATTCAGTTTTAAGTCCTTGGAAGTTATTTGTCCTTTCCTGTTGGTTTCACATGTTTATGAGCAGCTGCTGCAGTCTGAGCCCTGGTGGACTGGGACCATTGGAAAGCTGTGGGGCATCACAGAAAATAGGTTTAGGCAGCTCTGTAGAGGACCCTGGAGCTGGAGAGCGAGTGCTGATTGCTCTGTTCTGGCACAGGCTCCTTACATAAACAGGATTTTTCTTTCCATCTTCTGGTCCTAAATTTGCTCCCCAGGAGTCCCACAGGATGCTGACTGGTGACAGACAAGCACGTCCGCCCCGAACGCGCTGCCCCCAGGACACCACCGCAGCCCAGAGTCCTTCGGCAAACTCGGCTCTGCTCTTCACAGTTGTTTTCCTTTCCTGCAAAGATTGACTGTGAATCTTAATAACTTGCCTGAGACAGAGGAGGATTCTCCGTCTTTCTTCCCCAAGTTAATGCCAGCGTGCCTGTTAACATGGGATAAGTTCAACTGCAAATCAGCTGGTTTTCCAAGCGAATGCAAACTGGAAGATTTCAAAGACATTGCGTGCAGGTTCGTAGGAGAAAATCCTTTCTGTGCTTTCCTCTCAACATTTAAATCCTTCATCCTTTCCCTAACCCACCCTCCTGTTTTGTGATCTGAGAGAAACAAAAGGCACTGGAAAGACCGTGTCCTTCAACATCTCACCTCCCTCTTCCTTCAACCCACAGCAGAACAGCAAGAAAGATAGCACAAGAAGTGTTTTTCGTTTGTTTTGTAATTTTACTTCTAACACACAATGCACTTTAAGAGCATGAGACATCATCTCTGACATGAATGGGTTTAAGATGAGGAAAAGAAAGATATAAAATGCAACCAAAAGGAAATACCTGAGAATGGCATGTGACTTGGTAACGAACAACTTTGGTAAAGATTTGGCTTTATGGCATTTGCAAAAATTCAGTCAAGTTCTGTCCCCTGTAATCTGCCTCAGCAACGCAGTCACCACCAGCTCCACGTCTGAAGGGACCCTCATTAAGCTACACAGACTTATTCTGAGATTTTAAAATTCCTTGTGCTGTTTCAGCAGGCAGATATTTCAAATGGACCCACAGAGCCAAAAATTCAGGGGGAAAAAAGTGTTCAAAAAGTGTTCATATGTAAAAAGTTAAAATAGCCCTCTAGTAGTAGAGCACATTAGTTTCAAGGACTGATCTCTTAAAATGCATGTGCATGGGTTATTAGTAGTGGTTACTGGGCTGTGCTTCTACAAGAACTTCACAGATCATTGCTTACTTGCTACTTAATGATTTCATCCATGATTACACAAAAAATCATTGCTTAAAACACTGGCGTTGACACAAATGCCAGTGGAATGCTAAATAGTAATGAGAGAGGACAGCCAGGTATTATAATTAACGAAAAAATATACACAGCTGTGTGTGTGAAACAAAGACAGCTGTTGAAAGAGGGATGGGAACGTAAGACTTCCTGGTAAGGCTGTAACTTGCCACGCCGAGACAGGGTCTGTTGTCCACGCGCTCTTCTGCACCTTCCAGTCTCTGCTTTTTGTAATGCAACAGCACAGCTTCAAAGGACCATGACCTCAGGTTAGACTATGGTCAGAAGAGCACTTTCTCAAAAAACTGAAAAATTGGATTTGAGCCTACCACACTGACCAGAAGTTAATCTTTTGCTTCCAGTGGAAGTGTCTGAGCACCAGGCTGCTGTGGAAGACAAAGGTACCTTCTCCTCCATCTTTAACTTGTGGGCCTTTGTGGGGGGTCGAAAGTCAGAAAGGTGCTGAGTCAGAAAGGGCAAATACCTCCTCTTAAAGAGGTGACACTGACTAAGAGGAGAATGTTGATTTTGGTTTTGAACCTAGTATCAGTAAGGGTAATTGAGAAAGTCTGCATTCGGTTCTGCTATCCACCTACTTATAAGTCGGTCTGAAAGAGAACACGGAGAGAAACGATACAGCAATTTGAAAAAAAGGAGAGAACACTTGCAGAACGTCTTGCATCCAGCGACTAGCAAGAAAACTGAGGTACTCCGACTATAATGTATAAATATATCTTTAAAAGATTGCTTAAGAGCTAGTAGCTCCTTTTCGCTCTATCCTCTGTCAGTTTATAAAAGTAGGTGTTATAAAAGTACGTGTAACGTTCTAAATTACGAGATACTGTACAATTTGTTCAGAACACTAGCACTAGTATTGCTATGAAAATACCATGCCTGTTCTGGCTCTACAACCCTCTTCTGACCAGCGTTAGCCATTTCTTGTTGGCCATTTGGGTGGGTTTGATTTGGTAGTTGCAAGTTTTTCCATTCATACATTTTTTTCAGGATGGACTTTTACTTGCTTGAAGTGGCTGATGATGGTCCATACCTTACTCCCAAGGACATTTGATGGTAGTATGTGCTGATGCATATATAAAAATTTCAGAGTTTTTCCTGACGTGTGCCACAGAAGCACAGAGAACATTTTTTAGACAGCAAAGTGTGGCCACTTGGCCTTAGACCAGCACTCTGCTAGCCCTAAATAACTCTCATGAAGCCTTTTATCTTTTCTCCTGGCGCCAGCATGCTCTTATTCTTATCCACATTTTCTACCAAAATGCTTTCAGGAAATATGAGTGTTTGTATCTTGTGACCCCCTTCAGTTTAGCACAAACTGAATCATGCTGTATAGTTCAGCTGAGTAATAAAATATAACCTGATTGGCAGGAGGTATTAGAGCGGGCCACATCATTACAGATCCTCTTTTAACCCAGTTTAACAAGTTGCTCCTGAGAAGTTATTTATTCTAGCTGTCAACATCTTGTTGTTGAGATGACAGCGATCAAATCTCTGTTAGATCCTAATCCTATTCTTCTTACTCCACCTTCAACTATCTGAGAGCCTCATAGAACCAATATCACTTTTTGTCAGCAAAATGATTTGTTTGACATTGATCATTTGCTGAAAGATACAACCATGTATTTTTTTTTTAATATCTACAGCAATTATTAGCATGAGATAAGGATGGAATAAATAGCGGGCAATAGCAAATCATGGAGCGTTGAAAGTCTGCTGTGTTGAGCACGCTGATCCATATACAAAACAGGAATGTATTTCACAATTATGAAAACTCAGCAATGTGTTCCCAGGTGCATAGATGTCACAGCAGCAAATTATTAGTCAGAGACTGATCCTCTCATGGTGTCCTGGGGAGACCTCACTAGCTAGCAGAGTGCCAGACCCATCTCTGTTATGAAGTTATAAGAGTTCTTTTATTATGTCTCTTGATGCTGGCAACTGGGGAGGGAAAAGCTATATATTATTTGTCAGGCAGACTCCACCTCAAATTGAACAGTCCTCTGACCTGAGAAACTCTCGTACCTAAACAATGCCTTCCCTCCCGATTTTATCTTCTCCAGCCCCCGAGTCCTAGACACTCGTGCAACTCTATCATGCAGTGCCATTTGCATTACACTGGACAGTGAAATTACTTGGAAATTATTTCTATGTATTTGTACGCTACTTTACAAGAATGTTTTAAAGCATAATTAAAGCTTGAAAAATATCTGGAATTTTCTTGCAAGTAAAGTTTAGAACATTTTTTGGAATATGTGGCTATTTTTTTAATTATGGCAAACTTAATATTTTGGGCTTAAGACATTTGAAATAAAATGTACCACCTACTGAGTTCAAAATTATTCATTTAATATGTTATCGGTCTCTTGGGCCATTTGTGAATGCTAGCACATCTCATTCCTGCACATCTCATTCCTGCAAGGGCGTCTGAAAGCAAGTTCAATTTCAAATGTGGGTACTTAAAGGTAATAGTCCTGATTCTCATCTGAGAACACTGAGGCATGCTCTTCTAGTGACAAAAATCTTAAACTCAATACACAGTATATTTGTGTCAGAATGGAGCCAGCTGGTGTATTTGAAGGTATTCACAAAAGTGTGAAAATATAGCCCCTGGTGGGGAGAGAGCCGACCTAATCAGCTCTGCCTCCAATTGACTGTTTCAGACAATCGGTATGTCCCAGCGGTCAGAGCAACTGCATGTGCCCATGGGCAAATAGATGCTGCCTGTACTGAGCCACCCTGAACGCTCAGGCCGAGCTCGTCAAGTCTTACCGACTGGAACCGGAACCAGTGTTGAAAACATCTTTCTTACTAACAGAAAATAAAACTCTCCTACGTTGACTGACACATTTCCTGCGGGGCTGTACCTCTAGGACAACATGCCGTGCGCTCCCCATCACGTCACCTCAAGCATATTCAGCTGTTTATAGAAAGGAGGCAAAATCGTGTTTTTCTTTTCACGCGGCTTCCTTGCTAATTCTGCAAAGTCTGGATCTCCCACATCTGTTCAGGGCAATTTCTGCCTTACTGAAAGATGATGTTGTAAATAAAAGAGGAAAAAAAAGCAATTATGTCTTCTTTTTCCCTCTTCTCACAGACAATCAACAGCTTACACAAATTAGTATTATTTTTAAGATTTTCTTTACTAAAATGGAGTGTGACAGACACGTCTCTTCTGGAAATCCCAATTTGTCAGACTACCTCTTTACCACAGTTGCATTTTTTATATGTTGAGGGGATCTCGACACTTACCTCTTCATGTCTTCTTATGCTGATTCATTGCTTTTATTTTGGGATCTCATATTTTAGAGACTAGCATTTTTGTGTGCAAAAGGAAAATGTGTTATTTTCTGTCTTCCTTTGCATGGGTTGGCTCTCTGCAGTGATCTTAATAAAGTCTGTATTTCAGATATATGTGAAAAAATCTATACCACCCCTCTTACCTCCTCCTCATTACAGCAGTCTCATGTTTTTACATTATTTTTCCCTCTCATTATTGAATAAATTTGGCTTCACATTTTGAAATACTTATTTATGAAAATTAACAGCCTTGAAATTCTTACTAAAACAATAATTTCTAGGTGTCTTTTGCCTGGCTTCCTTTGCAATTTCTTTGCAACTTTTATGTAAGTGAAAAAATAATACTTCTACATTGGTTTGTACACAGAAAGAGAAGGAAGCCTGCTTATTTTGGCCGTAGGAATATTTTTGAGAAATATATTGATTTCTCTCAATGTTGGAGCTGTAGATGCAAGCTACATGGAGCTTATCATCGTGTGTATCTATTTCTGGCATTCCTGCAGAAATTTCTGTGTTTCAGAGCAACACATTTCTGTCTAAATGGGTGAAGGAGACATTAAGATGGAAAGCTGGCTGTGAGATGTTGTAGAATTAAAGAAAAAATTTTCTCTTAAAGCAATTGGACTAATAAATATTGTTTTCCATGGATTTGTGTCTTACATTTGGATTCTGTGGTATTCAGTAACGTTCAAGTTTAGATATTCTTTGCAGAAGACGGCCCTGAAAGCAAGCCGTGAAGCAGGCACAATGGGAACTGCCCTGTCGCTCCTACTGGGGTGAGTCCCTGTGCTCCAGAAATTGCATGTCCCAGAGAGGAAAATGGAATGACACACGCTGGGGAAAAGAAATTCTGGGCCATGGCCCTTGCTCTAAGGACAGCTAGTGCATTTAGAGTGAACAAGTTGTAGGACAGTCTTTTCATCGGTGGGCAATGTGGCAAGAGCTGTGGAATTTAAGTTATAAGTGAGTTACAAGTATGAAAATCTAGTTTGCTCTGTAGTTATAATGGTGGTGTAGCTGTGTATCGGGGCTGTGCCTCTCTGCACGCTTCAGACATGAATTCCCTGGTTAGGCAAGAACCCCGCAGCCGGTCATTTGCCTCGGTGAGATAACAGGGTGGTTTGAGACAGTGGACTGGTTTGAAATGCGTGCTCGCTGTAGCTCCGGCACAGCAAAGTGTTTGATTGCACCAGGAACTCTCCAGATGGTAATTTCAGGCAGTTCTGGAGATTCTCCCCAGGCAACAGTTTGTATGTGTTGATTAGCATCCTGGCTGGAGCGTCCTAGAGATGCCCAGGCTGTTTCTCTTGTAGAACTGATCAACACGTACATAGATAAGACAGGAGGAAATAGTAGACATTGTTCCTGCAGCTACAGAAATGCTCACATAACCCTCTTTTTTTTTTTTTTTTTTTTTTTTTTTTTCCATGCAGTTAAGATATATAAGAGTTGTTTTGTATGTGGTTAAGATAATCAGGTGCTGGAGTGGTCACATAGGACCATGAGCCAACCAGATTAGAATGGAGCAGAGCAAGAGCTCTGGGAGTCTCATCCCACCCAAAGACACTGCTTCAAGGAGTCCTGCAGCAGAAACTCCTGTCATCACCAGACAGCAACTGGCAGTCATGTTTGAGAGATCTGATGCCCTATGCAAGTGGTGTTGTACGCCAAGATGTCAATAAATTATTATTTTCTTTTTTTTAACAAACTTCCTGTCCATGTCCTTGGAGATATTCAAAATCTGACTGAACATGGTGCTGAGCAACAACCTGCTGTGTTGATCCAGCTCTGAGCACGAGGTTGGACTAGATGATCTCCAGAGGTGCCTTCACACCATTCTGTGATTCTGTGAAACTCATGACATCTACATTTAGCCTAGTAAACTTTCTTATATATTCTTTTGTTTCTTTTTATAGCTTTCCCTTAATCTTAAGGAATGTGCCACATCTCTAGCATAAGTTTTCAAGGAAATGTTCTAATTTCAAGGATTTTTATTATTATCTTAAACTGACCTTCCCATACAAATTCTCATAGATAACAAACCTGAAAAAAATTGTCTACTATTTAAGAAATTTGCCTCACATCAGAAAAAATATGTAAAAGGAGTTTGGACTTTTGTTTACAAATCTGAATGTATTTAACTGTGAGAGTCTTGTATCTGAATGATTGCACTATACAAGTTAATCCTGTATGACCTTTGTACAGGGCTTTATCTTGAAACCCTTGCTCAGGTTATAGAAAATTTCTCTAACTAAAGATTGAGGAGAAAGAACTTTGGAGATAAAGTGCTATATCATGTAAATGTGAAATATTTACTGCACATTTGGAGCATGGATTTCATATTCTGACCTAATTCTTGCCTACAAGTACACAATGAACCTACTGAAAAAAAGAGAGATTATCTTTTGATCTCCAACTCTGCCTAATTGCAACATAAGGCTTTTTTTTCAGTAATACAAAGAAAACATTCCATAGGTGAAAACTGTTTTCTGTTTTGTTTTCATGTGTGAAGTTAACCACATAGAAGACCCCTGCAAAAAGGTTAAAAGCTAAATAAAAATTAGATTTGCTGTGTCAAAAACTCTCAAAACAGCATCTTTTTAATATTGTACTAAATGGATGATGAATAAGCAATATCCCTAGTACTAAGAAAATATTGCTTAGAGTTTCTGTCTTTGAACCACAGCAAAGTATTTGGCTAAAATTCCAGTGAGGTAAATAATGCATCAATAATGTTTGCAATGCTTCCTTAGGTTACTTATGCAAAACAAACAAGAGGTTTACTTAACGTAGGCGTTAACTCTTCCCCCTATTAGTTTTGATCAATTGCTTTGTGGTCATGTTCATTAGACAGCCTAATCTGAACCGCAATTAGATTTTATCCTTTTAAAAGACAAAGCAGAATCCCAAGCCATTAATTAAAGGGTCTGACTACAGTTGGTTACAAGATGGATGTTGCATACCCTTTACTGATGACTCAACTCAGCAAAACAGAGCACTTTAGTTTGAAGTGGCAAATACTCTCGCAGTAATTGAATGCAAACTTTTGCTCTGGTGCAGCTGGAGAAAAGGAAATCATTTCACATGTGGATTCTTGAAGACATGAAATCCTAATGAGAACCACATGAATAAGGTAGATTTACATAGGGCAAACTGCAAGTGCGATGAAAATGTTTGCAACAGGGGAAGCTGATTAATATGCATTCCTGCACCGCTTATACGCTGTATTATTTCTCTCAGACACTGAAAAACATTTAATACTTGGTCTTCAGACCCACTGTATCTAATGCTGCAGTATCCCAATGGCAAAAAAAACAATTTAGGGGACCTGAGAAATCAAAAAGCTTATTACTTTCTTACTACAACAGAAAACTACAGGTCAGCTAGAACATTAATGTGTGTTTCCAGGCAGAAGCTCTACCTCTGCAGATGTAAGCAAACTGTCTCCAGGTAAATAAATCCAATCTATTGCCTACTGCATGATTCATTACCTGTGCAACTGCTCCCTGATCACACTCCATGGATGTTCCCCAGCCCTTGCTTTGTAGTAGGCTTCTCCCTCATGCTATCCATAGCGTAAGATGCACATTCCCCTTCCAGATATGAATAAATCTGTATTCTTGGTCCCTCTCCTCCCAAAACCACAAAGAGTCTTAAAAGAGTTGCTGATCTTTAAGAAGATCTGATATCACCTGGCAAGACAATAAGCTGCACTCAACCATGCACAAGACCTCGTAATACCAAGTGCTCCATGCTTAGGTCTCTGCTTCTCCAAAGATTTCCTGTACGACCATGGAAAATATCAAAGGGAACTTAAGTAGCTTATTTTGAAGGCAGGTAAAACATGGTACCTTTAATGTATGGGACTCAGACTTCTGTGGATAAAATGGCAGTATTTCTCAAGCTCCCGGGGTCCTGCAAGGCTCTCAGCTCTAGGGGCAACTGGGGAGAAACGCAAAATGTGAGCTGCAAGGTAGAGGTGAAATTTGGATGAGGCAACTAAAGTTTTAAAGTGAATAACCAAGAGGGTAAAGGGAATTTTTTTAATTAAAAAGAAAAAATTCAGGATTTCTTTAAATGCAGGACTTCATCTAGTGTCTATTTGGGTGTCTTTCCATGAGTTTGGAATAATAAGAGTATTACCTAGAAGCTTTAAAAGAAGATAAAAAAGCTGCTCGTTGCCAGTGAGGGAAAAATATATTGCAGACCTTGGCAATGAGGGCCTGCAGCTCTACCAGTCATCTCAGCATGTGGCCAGAGTTGCTAACTCAGCTATAAGAGAGCCAAAGTACACAGAGAGACTTTTTTTTAATTAGCTTATTGTCCGTTATTAATAGGAAACCCACAGAAAATAAAAAATAAAAATTCTAGATAAACACAAAAGCCTATTTTTAGTCTGTAAGATATATGAGAAGAAGGTACAGCTCAGCCACAGGAGGTTATCTTCCATTTCTCTGAAGTTTTTATCATAAGTTTACCTACACAGCTGCCTGCTAGGGTATTATCTGCCAGAAATGCTCTCTGGCACTACCAAATTGTGGCCTTGCACGAGGCTGAGGGGATGGCAAAGAAAAGCCTTGCAGTTAGCTTGAGGAAGGTTTGTCTGGAGTACATGTCCTGTAGGATGAGACTGAAAATGAAAAAAGAGCTGGGTTCTCCCATGATAACCAAACAGAGCAAAAGAGTCAGGAAAATATGGAACCACCACCAAGAAAAGTGACAAAACTAAGTACAAAATTGAAAGCTCAGAGCAAGGACAGGCTTTGCTTCAGAGCAACAGTGTTAGTACAGGGAGTCAGAATTTAGTAAGTAATCATTTTTTTTTCTTGTAATGGTTTCATACAGATATTCATGGCCCATTAAAAATCCTGTATATCAAACCTCTGGATCAGATCTGCCTGATAGTGAGCAAAACTTTGTGCTGAAAGCACTGGGGCAAACCATCGTCTTCATCAGGTTGTCTTTGCTGGGCATTTGCAGCAGACAACTGGCAGAGAAAATTATGCCCAGTCTTGTATGCAATGCATCGTTAAAGATCAGAGACACTTTAAGAAAATTCACCCATGAATAAGAGGAAAAAAGGGAAAATGCTCCTTGTTTTGCTGGTTGTGGGGACTCTACGGGGTTTGCAACAGAATAAGTAGTGATATTTTTTTTTTATAATCATATTTTTTGCTGAAAAATGTTTAAACCAAAATACAGGGAAAGATCTGTATTTTAGCTTACAAAAAGGAAAGAATATTTACATAAACAGCATGAAACTTCCAGTGTTACTATTCTAAGAAAAGGACATGCTGAATTTTCAGTTCAAAATTACTTCTCTACTGACATTTAAGTTACTTAAAACACAGAAGTCAGAAGCAAAATGAAATGTTTGAAACCATAGAAATGACAATTTCACCCACATTATTGCTTCATGAAAATTCTCAATATTTTGATTTCTGATATTTGTATGGTTTAAATTTTCCACATTTCCAAATCTTTGGAGGAGAAAAAATTAGTCTCTCCTCTTTATTCATTCAATCTTTTTGAACAGAATAATGAAGACAATTATAGGTGTGCTTTGCCTGTGGTTAAAAATATTACCTAGAGGAACTGTAACCTACCTTAAAAGTAAGAAGATGAAGCATTTGGTTGACTATTCATTGAATACAATGAGCATTTCCCAATTGATTTTAGTGGGTTATATATCACGCACAACATGAATGGCCTCACTTTCAGAAATGCAGATGTATAGTTGCATGTTTAAACACGCACAGGCAAGTAACTGTTCCACCAATTATGCGTACAGATCGTCCTTCCAGTCTCGCAGGCTTCTACGCATATTTGAAGATGATATGTATATATGTATGCCTACCATGCATATATATGGAAAGGAACATAAAATATTTATGTATTTTGGATGGCATCTTCAGACCCAGTATGCTTTTCTACCCCCAAAGTAACACCAAAAAAACCCCCACAGGTTGGTAACAGCCTAGATTCGTTTAGGTTCTTTGATATATTGCTGCCTACCTGATCATTAGACAACCTTCCTCTTCCTAATTTATCACTTTAACATCAGATTTAGCACAAAGAACCAGCCTCCAAAAGGTAAAAAAAAAAAAAAAAATTATAAATCGTACTGACCAGTTCACATTAGCGTGAGTGTTAGCAACACCAAGGTGTTTCTATTTATCACCATTTGCTTTGATGGGGGACCATTCATTTCATTTATCATTTGATTCCTTTCAATTATTTCTTCTTGGGAAGAAGTACAATCAGCCTTATTTAGCTAGGATAGCGTTTGCCCAACAGGTTTTGTAAAGTCCATTAAAAGGTGTCCTAGAGTTGCTAGATATTTGTGCATCGGGTCTAGAGTTTTCCTCCAATATCTGCCTACTTTGTGATTTAAAAATATTTTTTGTTGTTGTTACAGGAAGCCAACATATATTTACACCTTCAAGCTCAAAAAAACGTGTGGCAGAATCATATGAATATTTTCTTTCTGATTTCTGGGTAACACGCTTCTGCCTGGAATAACAATCAATTTGAAAATCTTCTACCAAGGAATAGTGCTGTCTACCTTACTGTTTGGCTTGGGGGTTTGAGAGGTTGGGGATTGTGTTGCTTGGTTGGGTTTTTGTGGGGTTTTTTTTGTCAGTTTTGAAGCGTTGGGAATCCTCAGCAAAGATGTGGGACACATGGTGCTAAACATGAAATAAATCCAACAAAATTAGCTCAAGTGTTGCACAGCCTGCTTAGGTGCACTGAGTCATTACAGGCAATACTCCTGCCAACCTCTCACACCTCTCCTTTCCCTGCTGCCATCTTTCCAAAGAAAAGACTGAGAGATGAATATAACCAAAGGACAACTTAGTTGTGTACACCTAAGTCAGGAAGGGCTCTTGAACTGTAAATCCCAAAGCAGTTCTCAGGGTTGCTGCATCACTCCCTGCTCACCAGCTGGACATATTGGGCATCAGGAGTTTAATCCTAGAGCTCTTAACATCCAGTTTGCTCTCGCAATGGCATTGCTGGACCCTGCCTTCTTAGGCAATAGCAACTGTCTATTGTACCAGCACCTGTACCTCAGCCCCTTTGCGAATTCGAGCCTTACTCATTAAGTATCAGAGGATGCGAGGTGGTGAGTAACTACAGAAATGGTGCCCAGGAGGATGAGGCAACAGTCAAATGTCAGATGTAAATTTACAAGTGTAAGCTGGTACATCGCTAATGAGTTGCTCTTACTTCCAGTGACACATTCCTTTGCTATTTCTGGTTTCTCGCGTGACTCTGGCTTCTCGTGCCGCAGTCGTGGGCACCTGGATGTTTAAGAATATTGAAAAGGAGGAGATCTGACCCTGAATGTTGGTGCGGACACCAAGCAAACAGTAAGTTTGAGGGTCTGGAACAAATTCCAGCAAAGCAACAGGGATATTACTCACCTCTCAGTATTTGAGTGATGACACTTGGAGGAAGAGGACTCTGACTTCTGTGAGACTTTTAACCATTCCTCTCTAAAATTTTTCATTTGGCTCTCCTTTATAGGAGGCAGACAGGGTCTTTCTGGGTGCCATTTTCAGGCTGCCAGTTGATCGGTTGGTAATCCCTGCAGCTGAAGACCTCTCTGTACTTCAGTTAGCCCCAGCTAAAAACGATGACAGGAGCGCTGATTGGCTTGGCGGGGGGCTTTGAGAATCACATACGAAGAGCACTGTGTTTAACACTGCTTCATCAGACACGTGCCGCCCCTTTAGTTTCACAAACCTCTGACTTTCTCTGGGTAGCGAAGAGAGACAGGGAAAAAAAATCATATTCATTGTTAAGAAATAAAAGCAATTTTCAACAGCATTTTAAAGAAGGAGTTGCACAAAGGTGCCCCTAAAGTGAGAAGTCTGTAACTATTCCTGCCCACCACCACAGCAGGCACACAGCCCTACCGACCATTTCTGTGCTGCAAACCCCTCTGGCAGCTAAGGCTGTTTATACTTGGCCCCGGGACCCCCGTCTCTGACAAAACACCAACCAAACTCATGGAAAATAGTATAACCTGCATCTTCTTAGCCTCTCTACACAGGTAGGAAAGTGTCCTAAATAGAGGTCAGGAATATATCTGCCTCTGTGTTTCGTTCATTTGTGAAACAGGGACTCAGAGGGGCACAGCAGGACAGCCAGACCTCCATCTGTTGTGCAGAGCTACCTTTTTTTTTCTGCAAGGTATACAAGAAATAACCAACACTTCATTAGAAAAGAATAATTTGACCTTCACTTTGAAATACGCCTTAGTCTGCCTAGGAAGCTATGGCTCGATGTCCTCAGCCTCACTATCCAGCAGCAGTGAGAGGGAAAAATATTCAAAGGAGTATCCAGAGCCTGACATCACGTCCCTGAGCTGCCACAAAGATCTTGAAGGATCATGCGGAAGCCACAGCCTCTGTGTTTTATTCCCATCTCCTAAATGGTGCTTTCATACACTATAGGAGTGAGGTGAGAACCCAGGCCACTGCAGTATTCTGTGCCTTGCAATGCGTGGAGGAAGAAGACAATTTATATAAAAAAATAGGATATAGAGGTAGATTATTCAGCCACAAGTTCCCCTTTGAATATCGTTTTGCAGGTTTGGAAAGGCAGGTTCAGGTGCTTTAAGAGGTACATAGATATTCAATGATTTTTACAAAAGTGTCTAATCATTTCACAGTCAAACTTAGGTGCCCCCACCCTATACACTCCCCAGTCCTTATCTGCAAAATCCTATAAGCATTTGCAGAAGTTTGGGGTAAGCAGCTTCCTTCCCAGGGAGATACCAGCTCTGTCACAGTTCCACCCTTACACCACCCCAAGAGCCTCCAGGATGCCACTCGATTCACCACCAGGTCACCTCGCCTGCCTCAAACCTTTGATGTGATGTTCCCAACACACAGCAAAATTACTCAGCTGTCCAGTCAAAAATCCCATGCTCATGGCAGCGAGGGAGGAAGCTAAGGAGAGAGAGAAGGACGAGGCAGATGGGTGTGGAGAACAGGTACAGGGATTTTTGTTGATTATACCTGTTCGACTTTCTGAGGTACCTGGCTAGGATGGTGGTACAAGCTGTGATTGCATTAGACAAACAGAATCCATACATTGAGACCCAGGTTTGTGAAAGGGCACAATCTGCCAGACATTCCCCATTGCGAATAGTGAACATGCTTCTGACTAAAGTTTTCTTCATAAATACTTTCCTTCTCCAAAAGGCAGCATCTGGGCTTTCGAGTGCTATCATAAAGGCTTTCTTTTGGGGTAGAAGATGTGCAGCACAGGAGTAGTTTAGACAGTAAACCTGGAAGGCTATTAGACATCAGGAAAAATACCAAAGGAAAGAACAAGTGCAATTAATAAAACATAAAACATTTGCTCCATAAAAATCTAGAATATCATCATTACTGCTTCAAATTAGCTGAAGAGTAATTATCCCCAAGATGTTCTGGCACCTTCTACATCTTGCTTGCAAAAGTTTGACAAAACAGGAAAGATCTAGTAAAGATAAGGATATCAAAACTCTGTTGGATTAATAATGGGAAGAGAGTTAAAATAAGTTAAATGAAATGACAATACAATCACAATTGGACAGCGCTAGTTATCTGCGTATGGAGTGTGCGCGCATGAGCATCTGAACCACAGCGGAGGTGACCTTGCACAGTCTCGTCTGATAGAAATGCAGATTAAAATTCCAATCCATCTCAAATATTGTCATTACCTACTTTTAATAACACAAACCTAGTGGAAGAGTCCAAGTGCTTGTTTATGTGAGCAAGTGCTTGATGTGCTGAAATTGTGCTGCCTTTTGCACTGAGGTGATTTAGACAGCGAATTTATTAACCAGTTTTAGGGGCACAGGAATGCTTTGTGAACAGGGTGGAAAAAGTCCTTATGAAGCTTTACTTTAAAGGAGGTCTCCTCATGAGATTTGTTGCATGGGAATCAATATTGTAAATATTTCCACCGTTTATCTGTGATAAGGAAAGCAGAACACCTCTATATCACAGGGGTGTAAAGGCAGCAGAAAAGTCAAGGTTAAGATCGTCTTTGAGGCATATTCCTCCTCTGGCTAGACCGGGCGAGACTTACTGGAGACAGCAAGCGCGTGACCTGGTGAGGGGTGAAGGTGATGACCTCCGCAGCCCTTTGGTGCACCGAGTATTGGCTTTAGCAGAGGAACAGATATCTCCTCTTGCCCAAGAAGAGGAGGAGTGAGGGAGGAGGATGCGCTGAGAGTGTGTGGAGAGAGCGAAAGGAAAGAAAGATGGGCTGCTGGATGCCCTTCCCTCCCACCAGATCCTGAGAAGAATAATACTGTGCTCTGTACTGTGCTAAAACATGACATTTAGACTTAAGCAGTTTAAACAGCCCCCTGAGCTATGTTGAGGGTGCAGAACAGCTGTATGTATAATTAAGTAAAGCTAATTACAATAAATTAAGTTAACTAGAAAATCAGTCAGAGTTTTTACCCCTAAAAGTTCTGTTGTCATTGCCACAGTTGAAACTGCTGCAGGGCAAGATGCTGGGCCACCGCAGATTGGCACAGATCTAGTCACTTATTCTTATTTTTAAATCAAAATTTGTAACTGGAAAATGTTGGCGTAATGGGAAGGGTGTTCGTGTGCCTGAATTTTAGCTGTAAATTTAGAAAGTCGACGAGGAGGCTGATCTCTCTAGGATAATTGTAGAGCCAAGGTACATGCCTTCTCTTTCTCTTGGCTACAGAAGACTTCTTGAGTGCTCGAGTTGGCACCAGAATAGGGTGTGAACATTTCCTTTGCCCATCAACCCAGCTATGCCTGCACAGCCCTACTCCGAAACTGGAACAGGTGCAAAAACTGTTGTTCTAGCATGACACGCAGTCCAGTGAAAATGCAGCCCGGCTCCATGAAATTCAGCAAAGTTATACAAATATGCTGTTAGTGAGTCCTGTTAGAGAGGGGGGTTACCTCACCATTTGCTGAGATTCCTGTTTCAAGCTGTGCCAGTAGAAAAGAGGCAACCTGCCAGGAGAAAGCCCGATTCTGTTGTAACTAGTGGAGAATGTAAGGTAATGTAATGCAACCAGAGGAACGGTAGATGCTTTGGATTTACGGTGGCATTGCTACCTTGAGGATCAACTCCAGGGAGAACAGCGTACAGTGTTGGTTGCAAACGTTTTATGGAGAAGAGTGTTGAGCAGATTTTTGCTCTAGCTGAGGACATGTGTGAGGCACAAATCTCTGGAGTCGGGGTGAACACACTGGGAAAGCGTCACTGTAGTTTGCCTTTTTCTTACACCATTCCCAGAACATCTGCTGCTGTCCACTCTCAGAAACAGGATATTGGGCTGGAAGGATCTCTGATCTCACCTTAAAGAAGTATGATGATAGCACAGTATGCTCCTTCCGTCGCAGGATGTATTCAGGGAGGAACAAATTGTGGTTCAGCTGGCACACAGCAAAGAGATGCCAAAGGCTGTGAGAATTCCTCCTGTGTCTCAGTACTGTGCGCTGGAGTTTAAGACCAGATTGTGAGAGGGAGAGCGATCGTTCTTTGCAGAGTAATGACTTTACTTTGTGCAAGGAGAAAGGAATTAGATTGGCAAGAGCTTTGATTTTGCCTTCTCCCCATAACAAGGCAGTTCCCTGTGCTGGAGAATATAGACTGCTCTATGCATCACTGCCTCACAGTGCTTGCTTTTCTGCAAGCCTCTCCTGGAACAGTGCAAAAAGGTGCCCTTCCATCACCCAAAACTGGGGAAAAACCTGGACTGAGCCTCCTAGCAGCAAAAATACCATTGAAAACTACATTTAGTTCATCTGTATTTGCCTTATTTGATAAGGAGGGATGTCACGACAGCAAAAATTTTTTAGAATAAAAATGAGTCGGTAACTATCTTTAAAGGACTCGATTTAAGGGTAGGCATAATGCAATCCACACAGTCCGTGAAATTATTCTCATCAGGAGGCTTTAAGGAATGTTCCTGGGAACCAAGGTGAATTAAAGTTTGACCTTCTTTTTAATATTGTCTTTCTTGACACTTTCTCTTATATATACACTTGTTTTCAGGTTTCAGGAATGAGCTGCATTGATCCTGCTTTTGGAGATCAGTCATAGTGGTAAACAGCAAGTCTCTGTGATTTATAGCTGGCCTTGCTGATAGTACCTTAGAGATGTCTGAGCACCTGCAGCTGGAGATCCAGCTTCAGGAACCAGGAATTCAAGCCTTTCAGGTATAGCTTTCCCAGCTGTGCTCATTTGTGAGATTAAAACAAATGGGATGAGACAGTGATTATTACCAGTGATACTGATCACTGCTCAGCCCATGAGAAACAGATTTTTCTGGTTTTATAATATTCTTCAACTCCCCCTTCCCCCATGCCATCCTTGATCAACCCTTTAATAAAAGCTAAACATGTAGGATTTCCAAAAACACCAATAATAATGGAGAGTGTCAGGAACTACTATGCATATCATAGATTTGACAAAATTAGTAGAAAATTTTTTGGTTGGTGAACTATTCAGACTAGTCAAAAGTGTTTTTGTTGTTGTTGTATTGTCTCACAATGTGGTTTAATATCAGCTACCCCAAGAACACAGCTACTGCGTGCAAGTCCTGGTTAGTCATCCTAAATGGCAGCAATACAAAATAAAACGGTATGTGTGAACACAAAGTTTATTTAATTCATTTGCTTGCCATTATACTTAATGAAAACAAGGATAGCATAGAACAGACTAAAGGCATAGCCATGCACACTCTGTTATCTTCTCTTTATCTATGACAATGACGGACGTAAAGACATCCTATACTACACATAAACCTGTCAGTGACAGGAAAGACTGAGTCAGGACAGACTCTCCTTAAACTCCAAGCCATTTTCACTGCAAAATAAGTGACGCAAGGATAAATTTGGCTACACAGTGCCGGATGCTGCCATGTTACTGATAGAAAGGGCTGTGCTACGCCGCAGCTTCACTTCTGGCTGCACAGCATGGAGCAGAGCGCTGAGGGGGAAGTCTACCACCTTCTGAGCCACTGCTAAATCTGCCCTTTGGTACTGATGGAAAACTTCAGCGTGTCTGAGATTCATAAGCTGATTTGTAACATTGCATCCTTTGAAACAAACACAGCAGCAGCAGCTAACAATTGTGGGGAAAACCCTGCAGGTAAATGGCACATCTGTATTGATTAAAAGCCACTTAATAAAGCATTGAAAACACGCCACTCTTCATTAGCAGTGATTGAAGGCACAGATTTTTAAGGCCAGGGGGAATCATAATGATTTGATAGGTTGACCTCCTGTGCAACGTGGGACAGAGGAGTTCTCTGGCACAAGGCCAACAGCCGTGTTTCAACTAGGGCATATTTTCTAGGAAATAAATTTTTAAAAAGCCTTTGAAAGAAGAGCCATCGCAGTCCTTTATAATGTGTTCCAATCGCTAACCACACTGAGCGGGAATCTGCACTCTACTCCACTGTTCTTACTGATCTCTACTAATCAGTTTGTAGACATTAGGAGTAAGATTCAACCAACTTCGGGCACCTTCAGTAGAGGGTTGCAACTGTGCTAGTCACACTAGGTGCCTTTCACAGACAGTGGAGCAAACAGAAACTTTAAGGGAGTGGTTCATCTAACCCATTTTAGACATCTACTTTAGACTGAGATGAATTGTGCTTTACAGTCCACTGAGAGGTTTGCTTAGATCTGCGGTGACACACAGAGTTTCTAGATGGACCATCTCAGATATGGACATCTATATTTAGCCAGATGAATCCTACCATCACGCATGCCTTTTTTCTTGCTGAAGAGTTTGGCCTTTCCCAGTCAGATGCTTTTAGACTATGCGTAAACTACCCCTTAGCCCTCCCCTTGTTAAGGGAAATAGAAGAGGATACCTTAGTATTTGACTTGATTCTTAATACTTTAAACCTTTCTTACAGTCTTCAGTTTCCTTCTTGGATTGTGAACATCAAAACTGGCCACAATATTAGAGAGCTGATCATATATAAGGATGGTAAATATTGCAGTAGTAGGAACAACATACGACTAGCTGTAGTAGGTCAGGCCCAAGGTCTATCTAGATAAATAGCTTGTCTTTGACAGTGATGTGTAGTGGATGATTTGGGGAAAGTTTAAAAAAAGCAAAGAAGTGATATTTTCTGGACTCCTCTACCAGCCTCCCGCTTTATGACAAATACAGACAACACTGTGCTCAAGAGAGCTCCGTGGAAGGTACTTACAAGAACTTGTCTCACTAAGCATAAGATTTTAGTATCCATAATATTGTGTGCTAATGAGTTTAGCAGTTTAAATACAGCACATTTAAAAAAATAATCCCTTTTGTTTGCTTTGAATCTGACACACTGTTTTCCTATCCTGTCTTCTGGCTTTCGTATCACAAGAAGACAGTGAAAAAACATCCCACAGTATAACCTCCTTACTTGAGATCATCCTGTTTGTCTACATTAGCCCTTCCTGCCACAGCACCGGGCAGCAGATCGTCTGCTCCAAACCTCAAGGCGTTTTTCAGAGTATCTGTTTCTAGAGGTGTGTTTTGTGATGTAGTAGTCTTTGTCCCTGACATTTGGGCCTGAATTGAAAATACCTGTCTGAATGCCAGCAAATTTAGTTGTTGTTTTCTCATGATTTTGGGGATATTTACAAACTTTACCAGGATTTACACACCACACCCCCCCCCCCCCCCCAGATAATTATTCATAATGAAAGTGCTAGGCAGCACAGGGTCAAGAATCATATTTTGTAGAACGACTACTAGAACTAGAATACCTTTACCATTGTTTTCTATTTATAATTACAATTCATTGCATTTAAATATTGAAATTATACTGATACTAAATGCATTTCCTGTGGGCTGCATTCATATATGTGTATGCGTTGCACTGGTATATTTAATTGATCAAAACCTTGTGCTCTATCAAATTAATGATTTAGCATTATCTATCAAACCTGCAGCTTCAAGAGGAAGCACCAAGAGACAAGAGCTGTTCATTTTGCAACCCCCTTGGTGGAGGAGGGAAATTCCTTAGTGCTGTTTACTGTTTTGTTAAGAGAAATATAGTGAAGTGCTCTCTTGAAAATGATTATGAATGAGTAAAAGCTTTCTAAGATATTCTTGTCCTTTATTGTCTGCCATATTCTTCCTTCTCTAGTAAGACCCTGGGAGCACAAGGAGAGATTCAGAGTCTATATTTAGACTACAAATTAAGCACAGCCTAAAGTTTAGATCATGTTCACACAAATCTATTCCTTACTGGGTTGTGTGCCTGGGTTTTTTTGTCCAGCGACAGAGGTGGTGGCATGGTGCAAGCCCAGATGTCAGTGCAGCATTGCTACCTGTAAGGCTAGACGTCAGTGGAGAGAACATGTAGGAGCAACAGGAGCCTGTGAGTAGGGCTCTGCCAGCAGAGATGCATTTATTTAAATAAACAAACAATGAAATATCCAGATTTGGGAGCACGCAAAGATGAGAACCATGAACACCCATGGCCCAAAACGCTTTGGCTGAGAAGAACTTGGGATCAGTGGTAGAGCCCATCCACAACCCACCGGTGTCTCTTCAGAGAGACATCAGGTTGTAGGAGACTGTACGTAACCAGACAGCTAGCTGTCTTTCCTCAGCACATCTGTCCACAGGGCAGAACAAAAATGTTTGTCTTTTGGGTCAGGGTGGAAATGGTGCTGCCTTGCTCGGAGGACACTGTCACAGCTTGCTTTGACCTGGTGCCGGCCGAGTGGAGGGGTGGTGTTTGTGCCGTGGGACATGTCCGAATTGCAGCACAGGTTTGCTCAGTGTTACAGAAGCTGCAGCACCCGCCGGGGTTCTGCCACCATGACTGTGCCCTTTGTGATTTCCCATTTTTTCATTATATTTGAATCTCACTCGTGCTGCTGATCTCTGGTCTGTGGCACTTGTAATTGTAGAAATGTCTACTGCGTTCTTTCCCTGACTTGCCTCAGCCACATCACACAAAACAAATTTCTGAAGGAGAAAATAGGACTTTCAGCCTATGCAACGTAGCCAAAAATAGTTAACTCTTAAATGTTATTTACAATTTTATCTCCTTCCTCCTGGAGGTAGAAATGCTGCTGGCATCCTCCATGGGGAAGATGCTTGCCAGAGAGTGGAACGCATGAAAAAGGATAATTTCCTGAATCATCCCACCAAGGCAGCCACGCTACGGAGGAGGAATGGAGCGACCTCTCTGCTTCTTCCCCGTTTCACTCCATCTGGAGATGGATGTTGAACACAGGGAGCTGGAGGCAGAGGGGAGGCACATGGGGAGCTTTGTACCTCCCACTCACCACATTTGAAGACACCAGCCCACTTGAGCAGGCTTGCCCTCTCCTCTTTCGGCTGTTCGTTCATATATTAAGGAAGACCAGGGAGCTATACCAAAGCAGGCCTTCTACATTCAAGTTAAAACAGTTATTTTATAGTTTTATAATTTCAAACACACTGTCGCTTACTTTGTGTGCAAAATATAAGCACAAGTATTCTGGTCAAGACCTCAGAAGTGAGGGGTGGATCTTTATACAGACCCCCTATAAAAGATGATTTTGTTGCCTATGAAGATGAAGAAAAGGTAGTTTTCAGGATATTTGAAGCAGAAAGAAGACATGTCTGGCTCTGTGAAAGCAGCACCAGTGAGAAAGAAAGACATACCAGCCTTGCTACATCCAGCTATTCCATAAATAAAATAATTTGGCTCACCCATGCTCAAGCAGGAACTAGTATCTCTTATACTACCAGAGATAAGAAGGGCTTATAGTGGTGGAGAAGTCATCACACAGGTAAAGAACAGAACCTGTCACCACCTGGTTTTCATTTTTACACTATGAATAAAAGGACTTTCTCGGGTAACCACACAACCATAAATCCTTATTGTAATATGATCCTTCATGCACTAAAGATGACATTAATGTGCCCTCTGATTATATAAACTAAATCTTTCAACTGAATAAAGCATACCTTTGTGCTTTCTATATATAGAAATAAAAAGAAGAAGAAAAAGGATAGAATAAAAAAAGTTTATCATTAAAAAATTATTTAGGCAGTCATCAAAACAGCTAAATAATATTACATATGAGCTATGCCATTTAAGGTTTAGTAATGATTTCGTGTGTGATCTGAGTCATCAGTTTCTAGTGACACCACTGTCCCCAAAGATGCTTTGCAGTGTGGTCCAGGGTGACATTTTCCCTGGCTTTAGCTGCTCACCAGTACAAATAGAACTTAATCTACTGCCTTTGAATTGCCACAGATATGTATGGAGGGATCTATATTTTTCTTAAATTTAGCAGCTCTATGTCTGAGTAAAATTTGGTATTGGAACTGCTGCATTGAAAAGCAAGAAAAAAAATCCTGTAGAGCTGCAGGTCCATGGTGTAACCACTGCCCCCAAATTGGCCAGCTCCAGAGCAGCACAGAGTGAAACGTGACATGACAAAGAGCACCGGAGCTGACCAATAACTTGACATCCAGTTTGTTTGGTCTTTGTATCACGACTGAGAAAGGATAAAGCTTCGTGTCTGCCTACGCAGGGTGAATATAATTTATCATAGTATTTACTATCAATACGGTAGCACTATATATACACCTCAAGACAAAGCGTGATAGAGATCTGCATCTCTGCAGAATATGAGGTTATACGGATGGCTGACACAACTGCTTCTGCAGGATTTGCAATAGTATAAATACGAAAACTGTCTTTGAATCAAAACGATCTTATTAAATAAGCATTCATGTCAATGGCATGGACAACACATTGTTTATTTTATCAGATGTATCCACTTACTCCACTAGTTCAACAAAGCATTGTATATCGATTTGACAAAGATACTGTCAAATCACATTGAGTGACTGCTGGTGGTACCAGTACAGACCTTAATTTATATTCTGGAACTGTGCCCTCTCTGCCATCTTGGATCTTCCTATAAAATCTTATAAGATGCACGAAAAAATCTATTCGGCATTTTTCAGATTTATGACTCTCAAATGAAAGAAGGAACAGAAATAATCTTTCCATTTGTCAGCCTGTCATCTACATGAAACACACACAGCTGCTGCTGCTGCAAGAAAATTCTATTACAGGTGCAAAATGGACATTTTCTTCACAAATATTTTTGTTGTTAATATAGCATAAAAATCTATGAAATCTTAGGCCGGTAGAATACTCATTTCATCATATGAGCAAAAAGACAAATCATAATTCACTTCAGCTTTTGACTTTGTTATTTTGTGCAGCTGAAAAGCTAGCAAATTCTGTGTAGTGCTTAGAAGTGCATGTGCCTCGTTTTGAGAAAGGTAATATGCGAAGTTGCTCCGTCATGTCAGTCTTCCACCATGGAGATAACAATTGAAATCCTTACAAGTTCCCTTGAAAGCATCAGAGAATGAAGGCCACCCACTCCAGCAACCTTGCTCACTTATGTCCTCAGTCAGTTATGGCTGAGCACTGTCTCCGGACTAGAGACAACTAAGAATGAGATAATTGGTTTTTTTACAGAAGAACATGTTGCTTAGGAAATACACGCAACTGTGAAATTTCATCAGTAAGCATTAGGTCGATGGTAATATGAAAAACTGCCTGAAATATGAAATACAAAACATAATTTAAATAAGAATGAAGACAAATAAAAAACCTTCAAGAAAAAGGGCAACATTCCTCCCCTGACCTACGTGATGTCCCTGTACCCAATCCCAAGCACTCCCCTAGGAGACAGATAGGAACCTGGAGACCGCAACTTGACTGGGAGTGTGCGAGGTACAGAGAGTGCGTGGCTGTGTGCTTCCCTTTCAACCCTCCGCTCCCTGGGGGAGGCAACCGTCTCACCTTATACAGTAGGTCATCCTGAACCCCCTTTACCAAAGGACTTGACCGTTGTTCTGAGAGCTGATCTCAGGAAAACAAAGTTTCCATTTTACCGTTAATTCTCCAAGCAGACTGTGTTTCAAAATCAGAGATCCTATACAGCTGTCCGGTTTGAGGTAAAACAGAACCAAGTTTCTTTTCTGGTAATTTTACTTTTCGGCTAAGCCTCTTCTAACTAACTGAACTCTCTGAAATTAATGGCATATTTTTAAGACTGTAGTCCACTTCCAGAGTGGTAAGACCTGATGTTTATAATTTATTCCAAGGCATGGTATGCAGAAAGGCTCCTGCTTATACTTATTGCTATAACACCCAAGGGCAGCTCACTTTGTTATTTGCCCCGTTGGAGGGTCAGAAGCAGAAAAGCGTAGAGGGGTCCCACCTGCGGGGAGGAGCGGACAGGACAGGTGACCAAAACTGACCAACGGGGTGTTGCATCCCATCTGCCTCATGCTCAGTATAAAAGCTGAGGGATCAAAGGGTCAGACCTCTTTCTTCAGTGGCCAATGTCCGAGGGGGACTCTGTCTGTTCATCTGCCATTGATCCCGATCCATGAGTTCCTGAGTCCAGTCCTTGAATCCAGTTTCCATCTGTCGCTGAGTCCAGTCTGGGACTCTCTCAATGCCTGCCGGTGACATGATTGTCATCCTGGAAGCCTGATATGGTTTTGTATATATTGTATATATTTCATTATTTTCTTATTAATATTATTATCTTTTCTTTTTATTATTTTATTATTAATATTTTCATTAAAGTAGTTTCGTTTCTTTTTAAACTCCTAAGTTTCTTTTCACTCTCATCCTTCTCTCCCTGAAGGGAGATTCTGTCCCTTCTCTGAAGGCAAGAGAAATATAAGAGAGCATCTGTTGTTCGTTTCAGTGCTCAGCCCAGCCCAAACCACAACAGCAAACAGATTCCAGGATGGAAACTTGATGTTTGCCTTATTTTGAAAAGTCATAGACTCCATGCAATTATTTGCAACAAAGAAATACTTAACGCTGCTAGGATAATACAAAAATGTGCTGTGTTCAGAATTTAGAGACGTTCTGCAGCTGATGTAGTTAATGACATACTATAGACTGGGTGAACAATTATTTCCTATTCTCCTTTCTTACAAATAGAATGTATCTAATTTTTTCTTAGATACATTAGGATACAAGGAACAGAAAAAAGGAAGAAACAGAACCTGCACTCACTTATTTCTGCAATGATGACATGAGTAAAGCTCTAATTTTCTGAGAAAAGTTATTTTAAAGTTTTGAGAATAGAGCACTGGATAATTCACCATTTTTATTCGGAGACTATTATGTTTATCCTTTGGTTTTAGTGGAGTTGGCATGCTCATAAATCCCACCTTCCTCTGGCTGTTATTTCTGTCTGGTAAATTATTTTTTTATTCACAAGGCAATAAAAGGTCACTGGAAAAAGGAATATAATATTCACTCTCATAAAATAAAGTTAAAGAGTATTTAGCATTTATATCTTTCCAGGGCGGTAAACAAAATATGGTTTATTTGACTCAATGAAGACCTATGATACTGAAAGAGATAAATCTAATGACTTGTTTTAACAGAGTAAGATAAATCTTTCCAGACAAATCTTCAATAATGCCATGTTGTTCCTGTGGAAGTCCACTACACAATTATACATAGGTGCCCATAGAAAGAGCAGCACTCTGGCTCTTATCTGCCAGAATTATTTATGAGAAGCACAAGCAGATTTCTTAACCACTTCTGGAAGTACAGCACACTTCTAAGTCTCTAGTCTATTAAATTATAAAAGCAAAACATTCCTTAATAAAGTTTAGTACTAAATTTGATCATTAAATTGGAGGAATAACAGAGATTTTCCATTTTTCAACAAGTTTGACAGAGGGCCGGTTCCTGGGGTTTATTCTGAGAACTGAAGCAAATTAATTCTTATTGAAAGGAAAATTTAATTCTGCTTAGTAGGAAAATTTAATTCTGTTTGAGATACTTGGTTTAAAAGAACAATACAGCAGCTAACCAACTAAATGTACCTAAGTGTATACCAGAGCCAGAATAAGCCAGAATTTTTTAGAACAAAACTGTATGTGAAAACACAGTGAAAGAATGCATAATAAACTATGCTTTACATGTTGCAGCTACAATATTCAATTTAATTTTCTTTTTTTATGTGATTTCTTCATCTTCATATTCTTTTAATGCAACCTGGAAGAATGGGAATTCTGCCAGAAAGTCATACTGGACCCAAATATTTCCTTAGCAAAGAGGAGAATTTCATATTCACAGCCCAGATTTTTCCTGGTTGAGCTCATTATGTGGACATCTGACAGAAAAAAGAAAAGGGAAAAGAAAAAATAAGAACACATTATTTTGCCAATAGAGTGTTGAAACAAGGTTTTGTCCTAAATGTGGACTCAGCTTCAGATTGTAGAAAGGAGAGTGAAGCTAAACACCCTTCTGCATTTGCCCTATGGCTTCTATCTGCTTTTCCTCGTCTTAGCACTGTTCAGCCTCTGCCTCTTCAGCCCACGCTCCTTGCAAACCTCAGTTCACTTCATTAATCTATATTTTGCTTAAGTAACAGCAGTGGAAGCGCTCACTTCTTGAGAACTTTTTATTCTTCCATTTGCTGTCCAGCAGATACCCCGCCATGCGAGGGAACTATTGGACGGTAAGTCCTTCTCAGTGGCGATAGCACCGGACAGTATAAGGCTGATTATTCAGCTGGGAGGAGGGAGGGGTGTGTGTCTGTGTGTCTGTCTGTGTGTCTCTGTGTGTCTCTGTGTGTGTCTGTCTGTGTTATTTGCCCAGCACACAGGAGTTGTGCGGCCACTCAGCACGCTCCATTAAGGTAGGATTTTCATAGAAAATGCTGTCGGTGTCCTAAAAAAATCGTCTTGCAAAGTTAAGATTTAGTAAGTGGCCCATGTTGGCACATGGTAGACCTTTACATTTCAAGTTCTTACAGAAGGATTACAGTGAAAAAAACATAAGTAGCTTTCTTAATTTTGAGCAACAATTTCCTTATTTCTATTATTGAAAGAGAGAGAAAAAGAAAGAAAGAAAGAAAGAAAGAGAAAAAGAGAGAAAAAGAAATAGAGAGAAAGAGAAAGAAGAGAAAGAAAGAGAAAGAGAGAAAGAGAGAGAGAAAGAGGGAAATAGAAAGAAAGGAAAGAAAGGAAGAAAAAAGTTTTGAGGGAAATTATGGCATCTGCAATTTATGACTGACAAAGAGCTGGAGTTTCACAGGCAATTGAAACCAGAAGTTCATACATAGTTTTTCTCTCAATTAGTATGATTCACTAGGCGTATCTGCTTTGTAAAGAGACTGATAGATTCAGCAGAACCAAGCTGTACTACCAGTGCTGCAGTAACCACTGAAAACAAGACCTTCAGAAGCCCTCTATTCCATTCCCTGCCTCAAGGCACCAGCACCTACACCTAGACTATGTCCAACAGATGACCTTGCTGCTTCATGCTGATGGCTTAAAGAAAGTGGGGAAATGGTCCCAACAAACAAATAGGAAATAAGAAAAGTGATTACTCTTTTGCACAGTAGTTTTGATAATCAAGTTACTTGTGCTGACTACCATTTCCTCTACTATTCCTTTAATTAGATACTAGAACTATTTTCAAAAGTAATACAAGCAGGTTTTAGCCAAATCTGAAAGAGTCCTTTGACAAGCACACACATACACATTTGAAATCTAAAAAATAATTCTTTCCCTGTTGTGGGTTTGGAGAACTCTCCTCCACTTGCATCAGGATCTAAACATCCCAATCTTGTAGAAGAAAAGAACTTCCCCTAATTTGCCTGCTTGAATATCCACATGTCCACTAAACATTTAGGTTTTGGCTATTACTGTTTTTCAGTAAAGGACCACCCTGATGTGGTACTGCAAGCTGCTCAAACGCCATTGTATCTGGTCAAAAGATATTTTCAGAACAGGGTCTCAAAGAGAGATTGAGGTCTGATGGAACTTTTTCTTCCTTTCTATCTCAGTATTGAAAATCAAATATAATCACTATTTATCCTTCCACCTGCACAGCTCCCTGCCTTGGGCTTCTCAAGTGGCACCATGTAACTTCATAACTCCCATAAATCAGGTAATCCTGTGTATTCAGTCCTAGAGGTGCCACAAACTCATTTTTTAACCCAACAAGATTTATTGGGTGGTGATTTTTCATGCCTTCTGGCACCCCAAGACAGTGGATATTTATATTTTTCCTCCCAACTTATTCTCTAACATTTCAAAGTAATGGCTGTATATCATGGTTTGTGTTCCAAAAGTATCACCTCATGACAAACCCCCTACTCATTCATATGCACAGGATCTAAGAGTTCTGCCATTTTTTTTCAATGTCTGACTGTGCTGCAGGTTTTTACAATGAGAGAATGGATGTATCTGGAACAGTGTGTTTTGCACTGTTGTTTTGAAAGACTTTGTGACATAGTAGTACAACGGATCTCCCCACCTTGGTGTTTGTAGAAATAGGCAAGCTACAAGTGGTATTTTATGCCCTGAATGACAACCTGTTACCAAATCTTGTCACCAAGTAGGCTACTACAGGCAGTTTCTCACTTAATACTAAATTGTCCTGATGCTCCAATGATTGAAGATGGAATGATTTTCAACTTTGTCAGGAAAATACTAAACCTATTGTAGGAATCAGTAACACTACAGATTTAAAGGAGTAATACTCTTCAGATAACCTTTCCTATTCTCATGCTGAAATGGTGAGAGTTGAAAATTCCCTGAAAAGCTAAATATCCAAGGGAAAAGAAACAGTAGGAAAACTGCACATTTGAGCCAGGCTTAAACTACTTACTCTGGAAAAAAGCCAATGCTGCAAAGCTTGGCAAAGTAAATAAACACACTGGAGCAGTGAAATGCAACATGGCCTAGCCCAAACTTGTCTATATTACTGTCAGTAAAGTCATGTGATTTTTATATTAACTTAATGTATCTGATAAATGATTGTCTGTTCTGGCTCCTGCTGTATTTGGTTTCCTGATCTTGCTGCCCTTGTGGTTAGACCACCAAGGAGCTGCTGAGCATAGAGCTAACTGCAGCCATGCACATCCCATTGCAGCCGCACATCCACTAATCGTCAGCTCAGTGGTCCCCAAAGACAGCTCCCCTCATTATAAACATTAGACTGCAATACGAATACTAGGTGTCATCATTTTGACGTTGATAATACTAGAATGTTATTACTCTTTGGAGTGTATTTTTTATGCTTCACCCTGTTAGTGTTTTGTTTCCAGAAGTTTCTAACTGTGAGGCATTTTACAGTTTAAACATTCCTTGATTAATTTCTCTATAATCCTACAATTGTCTCTAGGAAGGTTATTGTAGCACTATATGTAACATCGCCTAAGATCATGTAAATATGCATTCATTATAAATAGTTGTATATTCAAAGCTCTTGAATAATGTGAAGCAAAGCCCCATCTGAGCCTCTCCCTACACAATATTTGAGAAGTAGGGCCTAGAAATTAATAATACACAGAAAAAAATGTATTTTAAATGCAGTCCAACTAAGGCATGACGGTCAGTGCATGAGAGTTCATAAAAAGTGCAGACTGCTTGTATATTAACAGCAAAGGTGGAATTGCTACAATTAGTGTTGGGGTTGGGGCTATGATTATAAAACAAAAAACTGAAGTACTCCTTCAAGACCAAAAGAACTAGGATGAAGGCTGATGCTCAGAGGAAAACAAACAGTTTATGTTTTGTGCTCACATTGGTGGAGATCTCCCAGACACTTTTTATGCTCAGGGTTAGGAATGAGTTGGGGTCAGGGTCACAGAAATATGCTAATTTTATGGCTTGATGTTCAAATCAATCTCAGTAGAGCAGGAAGCGTATGACTTGTTAATAATTCTGTTCCCATTAATTGTGCTTGGATAATGATTAGCGCTAGTAAGGGCTCTGATTAACAAAAGGTAGGTGATAAATTTTTACTTTTACTACATGATCCTGAAAGAACAGGTACTCAGGACAAGGACTTCAGCCAAAGAGAAAAGTATTTTTTTTGCCCTTTGTTGTTATTAGTGCTAATGCTGGAGTTCGATTAGTACCACAGACACCAGGAACTGACTTTTTTATTGTTATCATTACTGTATGAAACTTAACACCTGAACAAATAGGATGAAATGGATGTGAAATGGAAAACCAGTTATGTTTGATTTTGGCCGGGGGGGAAGTTTCTAGAGTACTATTAAGGATTACTGTTAACATTAGGACAAAGGCTGGCAAAAAAAATTACAGAGCGCAGTGGCTGAAGTTCTCAGTTTATTTACCCATCTCACCAAATCCACAGATTAGCCCTTGAAGCTGTTCCAGCTTACAATTATCCAGCAGTCATTTTCATAGTTGGAAAAGAGTGTTTATGGTAGACATGAGGACCTGCAGGTACTGAGTAATAAAATCAACATGTGCTGGACCTCGGCCTTCATGTAAACTAACACTACTTGTCCACTGTTACCTGTCTCAGAACAGAATGGAAATCATTTCACAATTTTTTCATCAGTCCTGAACTAGATCTCTGTGCAGTATCAATATCAATAACAATATCAAACAACTTATCTAACATTTCACACAAAACTGAAGTCTGCTTTCCTGTAAAAATAAAATCCACATCCAGCCTCAATCAGATTTGGCCTCCATATGGCACAACATGGCCATGAGACGTGGACTGGCTTTTCAGCCTTGTGCCTAGTCATAAACTTGAGGAGGGATCTATGGCTGAGGCTCCTTTGCAGGCCTTCCTGGAAGGGCCGCTTCAAGGCCACTGGTTAGCTTGGAGCGCAGGCAGCCTAAGCTGCAGCCTGCTGACCCTAGCTACAGCATTAATTAGTGATAAATTGTAAAAAATCTACAAGAATAAGGAAGCATGCCAGACTGGCACACTCCACGTGCTCAAAAAAAGCAAGTTCCAACTCCTCTCCATTACTAACCTACATCCAACCTATATCTTTAACATTACGTTATGACAAAAACCCATACCCAACAAGCACATAAAGTGTAATACCCTGTGGGTGCCGGCCCTCAGCTTCACTGTAGGAGATAAACAGAATTCAAACATTAAGCAAATATAACAAACCTTAATGCTATCCACAACCCTATAGATACCAGCGCTCACCTAGCTCTTAAACCAACACGGACAAGGTCTCCAAGAATCAAGGAGTAAGACTATCAACTCAGGTCTTAGTCCCATTCTCAACCCTAATTCAAACTACAAGCTTGAGTTTAATCCTTCTTGTCCCTTTCTCATTCCAGTTTTGTCCTAGGCTTGCATGACATAGACACTTGAACAGTAAGTCTATCACTTCAGCCTTTCCCATCCACAACAATAGATCAAGAAGAAATTATTCATTAATCTTATGACATCAATCAATTTCAATTCAATTGTCGCAGAAAGCCCCAATAGTTGAGCAAGTTCTTGGCTTGGTTAAACTACTATCAATAAATCAATGTATTTCACACACTAAGTTTTGAAGAGTAAAAGTAAAGGCAAACTTTTACCCCTTGGGACTTTAATGAAGGGCAAACTAAGTCACTAACATAGATAAAGTGATCCGTTTCAAAAGTTTAAGACTTTCGGCAAACAACATTTATTCTTCTGAATGCTCAGTTGTTTTTGGAACCTTCTAGGAGGAATTATTTTGAGAAAAACTAGATCTAGAGAAAAAAAGGTAACTATATTGGCTCTCAGAAACGTGAACATACTAAAGTTAGCACCCTGGAAAGCAACAAAACTGAAGCAACCTATAAACTGGAAAGATATTGGAGAGAAGACATGGAACGCTTAGCAAGATTGCCTGAACCAGAGGACTGCAGTAAGGATTTATGATTTAAAAATTTACAGTAGTTCTGTCTGAAGGAATTTTAACCATGTAGAGTGCTCCCTCTTGAAGCCACAGCAACTGTCAATATCTCTCAAGAGAATGAGCCCATATTTTTGTGCCTATCAGTCCAAAATTTCCTTCCTAATGTTTTTTAAGTATACATATATGAAATGGGAAGAAAGTCTTGGAAAATACCTGTAAAAAAAAAAAAGTCCGGTAAAGTTTGTATGGCGTATACTAATTTCATGTGTCCTTGTGGATGTATAATTTAATAGATGATACTGGAGAATGTAATATAGATTATGTTAATAGGTTATGGATTATGCTAACAGAGTGAGTGCTTGAGAACCCTATAGAATAGGATAGAAAATAACTTCTTTTTTAAAACTTTTTGTCTATAGCAAACGGAGAATTGTTTACTCAGTTAGTGGACTAGAAAGAATTTAAAACAGCCTGCCTTATAGTTTTCAGTATAACTAAGAAAGAAAAAATCTCAAAAGCTGACAAAGCGTGTTTGGGCTCAGCCCTGTCACCTATGTTGATGAAGAACTATGCGGTAGCACCGTTAACGCCCTCTCAAAAATTACATATTAGCATTTTTTTTAAAAAAGGGGACTACGGGATCATGCAAAACCGAATGCATAACTGTGTGGTGATGCACTCCGGCTCAGGCAGCAGCTCACTGCTGCTGCGCTGCGGGCTGGGGGGGAAGGACCCTGCTGGGCTCAGCCAGAGGTGCTGAAGCTGTAGCCCACCCTGCAAACGAGGTTGCCAGGGTTACCGCAGGGATGCCAAGTGTGGAGATTCAGGACTGTAATAGAGAAGCTTTGCTTCACTAAACAAAAAAATAAAATAGAGAGAGATGATTAAATACTAGAGGATTGCTGCAGAAATAAAGAGAACTGAATACAAACATTAACAACTACATTCAGGCAAAATACCAGAGCTGGCAAAATTATTGTTAAATCCTGAATTACCTGCTGATTTTAAAACGTGCTTTGTAAACTCAGGGAGGAATTTTTGGCACAACACAATTACTTTAACATTCCTGTCTCTGTTATACCCTTTACCACTCTCATGGTCTGTTCACATTTATCCCAGCTGTACCGCTTGGAGACAGATGTGCAGGACAAGTCGAAGCCTCAGCTTCAGCCACCTATGCTGGTTCAGCACAACTCCTCCTGCATTTGGCCATAACGGGTCTCACTCAGGAGATTTTTAACTGGGCCACAGGTTAATTCAATGTTTGAATATAAGATACTCTTTGAATTGGGACGGCTGCTGTGTGTTGTCCCTTTTTTGGCACCGGAGGTCTGTGTGAGACAGGGTACCCAGGGCCGAACATCAGAGCAGAGGCACGAAGCTGTGCTGCTGAGTTTGCCACAGGCACACGCACACCCCTGTTTAAGCACAGCATTTTATTCCATTGTGTGACATTTTACTCCATAGGCAAGGGTAAAATAGCTTGTAACTGAGTTCAGAATTGGGCCCCTAGTATAACTACAGCCTTAAAATATGAGTTCAGAAGCTACCACTGGTTGCAGTGGAATGCACTAACACTTTGAAAACCTCCTAAAATTTTGAGAAAATTCCATCAGTCGGAGTCTTAAAACTGCTTGTACTTTTCATCATTTGGGGTTTTGGTTGTTTGGTTTTTTTTTCATAATTTTCTGCTTCTAGTTTGTAGTTTGCAGCTGAGGAAATCCTCGTGCTCTTGCCTATTTATTTTTTTTTTGACATGGAATCACATACATGTTACGATATCCTTGCAAAGTCTTATGTAATCAGCATAATGTCAGGAAGACTCACGGAATAAAAGAGTTTGAGACAAAACTTGTCTTAAAAGTAACATCCCATCACTTATATAATTATTTGCAATACCATATTATACTGAGAAATTACTTTGAACAAAATATTTACACTTTTTTTGAGGAATTGCTTCTTATATCTTGAGTCTAAACGTCTCAGGCCTGATAATTCCTGCAAAATATTGTTCTTCACCACAGGCTGTTTCTTTGGTTGTGAAACTTAGGTTGGACACTTCTGCATTAGTATTCTTAACCATTGCAGCTATCTAGGGTATCATAGAAATCTGTTTCTATTCTAAACCATTTCTTTTTGAAGCTACTAGTTTTGAATATTACTATAGCATAAATCCTGAACAAGGAAAGGGTGTCTGGATTTATTTATTCTATAAACACCTAGTAGAAAATTAAAATTAATAAGGCAAATATAAGAATGAAAAAGAATAATTAGTAACTCTAAATGGGCAGTTTACCTAGTGGAAAAATAATTTTCTGAACTTAGCTATTTAGGCATGCATCTTTATTCATTGTGAAGATTTTCAAGCAGTATAATTAAAGTAGACAACGTTGGTTCATTATCTTCAAGTTCAGCCTCCATTGTGAAGAGTCCCATGAAGCAAGTGGCTCAGCATTGTGGCTAATTCTGCTTTTGGCAGTTTACATTGGTGAATCTGCAGCGCTTTTAGGAGACAAGGGAAGGTGGCACTGACAGAAGGCCCAGGATGTTTCTATTCATAGGGGCCAAATCCAGGCAAAAGAGTAATCTGTCTCTTATCCTCAGTACTGATTGGTTGAGATCCCTTCATCCAGAGTGATGAGGTTTGTTTCCGCTGGGCACTTCAGAGGCTTTGGCCTTTAATGTTTTTTTAGTGCCCATTTCTGTATTTCTTAACACTCGGCTTTCTCATAAGAGGAACCGTGAACATCGCATGCTTCTGGAGGTTGTACTCATATCAGTAAACTTTGAATTTCTGGGTCTGTCTCTCTCCTCCTTTGGACACACTCTTCAAGCCTGCGTGTGAAATGGGGATCGCAGGAGCTGACTTCTTCTTCGTCCTAGGTTCCCTAGGACGTTCCATGTGATGCCTCCAAAGCCTCTGCTTGGCAGCAATCAGGGAGAATCAGTAATAAGAGAGAAAAGGTAGAGACTCTGTCCTAGGTATCGATAGTACCCCTTAATGTTTTTAAACAGCATGACACCAGTTTTTGTTCCACCTTATTCCAAACCTGTCTTGTTCCTGGATACCGGTTGTCAGATGTACAAGAGAGAAGCAGAGAAGCCTGATGTACAACCTGGAGAGAGGAAAGCACACTGCACGGGTACCTTCTTCTCCTGCTGCCCCTTTCAGGACATTTTATTCCTCTTTTTCTCTTCGCTCTTTCCATACCTCCAACTGGAAAGGACTCAGACTGGAAAACAGTGCAGCAAGAGACAAAATACTGCATTTGCTGCATAAAAATACCATGGGAGCAGACTTTTTAAGTCACAGACAGGTTTGGGATTTCATTGAGGTATAAAGCTGAAGAAGAAGCTGACAAAGATGAGAAAAATCTCCCAGCAAATATAGAAAAGAATATCAAAAAGAATGTAGCCAGAAAAATTGCTGTTTATACAAATGGCGTGAAAGTCTACCTTCAAAATATTCAACATATACATGGATTTATTCAGAATGTCTCTGTCTTTCTATCTGTCACAAGTTTTCTGCAACTTTGAATTGTTAGACCAGATAACTGAATTTAAAAAATTACGTCAAGTGTTTAGCAGTAACAAATGGGTATAACAATGGTCAGAATTTCAGTAATACAATTATGACATGATTCTGGGGTTCTCACAAAATTAAAGGGATTAAATGTCTCCCTTAAGGTTTATGGTTTGATGTGAATCTATAAATCAAAAAGGTTGCCTGCAATTCAGCTGCCTAAAAAAAAAAAATAATGCACACAGAGCTTTTGATCTAAATGAAAAACATGAAGAGAAAGTTCTCATGTTAAAAATTTGAAGGTATGTTGAGGCTGACTTTTTTGGATTTTGTATTTTTAAAAGAAGTTTAGAGGCAACTAAAAGGATTTTTCCACCTTATCTAAACTAAATGCGAGGACAAAGGGAGGACTGTCCAGAGTACAAACGATGACCTATGAGATTAAAAAGAAGTCTCTTTGTTGCAATTTTATCATCACTTGTAAGTGACAAAGTGCCAAAAGACAGGTTTGTGGCAGCAGCAATATATTTTCTTCAGGGCAGGAAAATCATCAACAAGGTGTCTGTATATGTGTAGCACTGCTTGAATATGAAAGCAATTTTCTGAAGCCCTGTGGCTTAATTCTATTGTTTTCGTCAAGAACGAATATTCTGGATCACAATCTTCAGTGACTGATAGTAATGGACACGCTGAAAAATGGATGAGCAAGTTCCTCAGATGACTGCTGGACAAGGCTCCAGTACCATCAACAGCAATATTTGCATTTATCTAAAAAGAGATTAAATGCTAACAGGGTTTCAGTACATTTATCTGCCTGGCTTCTGTGTATGGTTCCCATTAAAATAAAGAGGGAAGGGAAATACATAAAGGGAATAAAACGAAGAGAAAGAAGAAGAAAAAGGCATGCTGCATGTAGAGAGCAACTATAATATTCCATATTCTCGAATGTATTTATTCTAGAAAAGTATCAACTAGAGATGCAGAAATACAAGCAGTCATGCAACGGCTCAGTCAAAGTATAGGTAATGTGGAATAACAGAAATTATTGCATGATCTACCTCTAAGCTACTAACATACCTTCAAGAAAACCTAATTACGCATCCAATATTCATGCTTAATATCTTCTGAAAAATGCCTCAGATACATGACAGCCAGTTCTTTTCCTGCAGCAGGACCATATCCTCCAGCATTTGATGGCAACATAAATTACAAGCTGCTTTAATTATTCAGTTCCATCCAGCCCAACCGGCACCTTCATTATCTTCCTTTGCAGAGCACCCTCCGACTCAGAGCAAAGACTGCGATTGTTCTGTAGACAAGCTCAAGGGATTCTCTTTTCATTGGCAAGTAGGGATAGTTTTTGACTTCTCTATCCACTGAAAATCAGCCCCCAAAAATCGTTGGTTTTCCCCCAGTTATGGAGTTTAATTTTTTTTTTTTTTTTGTACAAATTATATTGAGGCGTGAAGAATATTTGCGTTTCATTCTATTTCTTCTGAAAACAAAGGAAAAAACACACCTTAGGTAGGAATGAGATGTGACACTGAAAGTATTTGACTTCAAGCAAAAATTCAAGATTCTAATCCTGATTCCAGCAAGAATATAATCGGGGGACAGGCCTCACTTTACCCATGTAAGCAGTCTCATTTCAGACATGACAAAATTAAGCAGCTGGAGGTAAACATGGGCAAAATTAAGGCTGTTCAGTTCCTTGCACATATAAACTAAGGCATTTACTCCCCAAACTTCAAAGCTATTTAGGCACCTTAATGTCTCTGAGAAACTGGGCATTACTCAGGGACTGTTGAATAGGGCTTCTCCAATAAACAGAGCTGAAACAAAATGACATTTTAATGAATGTATGCGATTAATCTGATTAGAAAATCTGATTAGAAACATACTATGATTCGGTATTCAAATTATTGTCTTGATTTTTACATTTTGTATTTTTTTGCATTAAAAACCCCACCTTTACATGAATTTTAAACTAGATTGTCTAGTTAGTGCAAAAAATTGAGCCATTAAAATAACATTGGGAAAACAGTTTTTGGAAGTATTAATTATTGGCTTATTTACAAATTGAAAATTTCCAAGTCTAATCATTCAGGAAGGTTCATTAGCTCACTGCCGCAGGAGTAACACAGTTCTGCTGAAGACACACGTTACCAATTTGTTAAAAAGTTCATAAAGATGGTGCCTTGGGGCCAAAGCACAAAGCTCAATGGAAGCTAGCAGCGCGTAGTCAAGGATAGTCTCTGCCCGTAGCTTGTTCTATTCCCGCTTTTCTGGGGCAACAAACTTTTACAGTCATCACTGGAGATGATATCCAAGATGGTAAAGAGTGTATGAGTATGCGTATGCTGTTACCTCTTCAGCTAATGGAGAATTTCCCGAGCAGCGATGCAGTAAAAGGGCTGTCTGGTTACACGACCCACAGTTTACAAGGTGATGGCATCTCCCCTAGTGGTGCTCTGTTGCTTACGCTAGGAAATATTTTTGCCTAACCTCCATGAAAAACGGAAAACTACAGCAATCTGTCTTTAACTCCCACTCTAATAAACTGTGAATAATAAGCGGCTGAATACAACTATCACAAGTGAGGCTGCTATTTAGGTTAAATATAATAGCAGGCACTGACTACACGAAGGGCCATAAGGACAAAGGGAACTGTTGGTGGTGTTAAACACAGATTAAAAGCCTAACAGACTGCCTAACTAGGGAAAAGAGTATTCTTTATACCTCCGGTATGAAAAGGGAATCATGGATACATTTCTATCTAATCCTTTTCAATGGCAGCAAATTTTGAGGCTGTTTGGTATAACAATACATTTTGGAACACATTTAAATACACATTTTGCACGTGTATTATTCCTGTAAATATAAAACTGAAATGAAACAAGTATTGTGAATGTCTTTAGTGACTGTTATAGTCTATTTGAAGACTCAGAATATTTCTTGAATTGAATTCACCATTGAATGAGTTTACCTCACAGCCATAAACTATTGTTTTTTAAAGGGAAATCGTAAAAGACTATAGTATTACAGTATAAGATAATGTAAAAAGTGTTTTGCAGTGAATTCCAGTGCAATATAACCAGCCTCAGACCCTCCACTTAGGTTTCTTAAATTTCCTCAAAACTGACTCCCTCCGCGAAACAATACAGCTAGTCGCAATGCAAGCCCATGACTGGATCGTGGAGGCCAGTCCCATTAGGGATGGGGATTCTGGGAGGGAGCTCCAGAAAGATCAGACTATCAGCAAGAAAAATAAGTCCATTATTTACCAAGATATTGGCGTTCTGTCTCTTCATTCAACTACTTGTAACATTGCACAAGAGAACTACTGTACTGAAAATATACTGTATCAGGAATGGCACACAAGATCTATGAACAATTTGTCCCTCCTGTCATTGCCAGAACAAGCCTCACCACAGATCAAAAATGAAGCAAAACAAAAGAAAAACCTGGAAAAACTTCAGACATCGGATACTCCATTCAAACAACCCACATATCAAGGGCTAAATTTTCAAAATTTACGAAGTTCAAATTGCGTGACACAATATTTACACGAAAATGCATACATGTGTCAGTGAGGCATTTCTGAATGTATGTGTCCATTTACACACTTAAGGTACAGGTATCTGTATTTTACCCTGTACTTGATACAGCTAGACCTTGAAATCGCATAGGTATTTTGTTCAATGTAAAAATAATGAAACATTTCAAGAATGAAAATTATTTACATTCTTACAGGTTAAAAGAGCAGCTAACAAACTAACACAGTGGAATGCTTTATATGAGCAAGATTTCTACAATATTTGGGACAGATGAAATAGATAAGCATGCAAAGATCTATGGACCATCAGCCTTCTGGTATCTTAAACAAGCAAGTCATATAATTCCTTTCCTAAATTCATCAAGCTCCATGTGAAAAACAAGGTGTCTTGTCTCCACAGCCCACACACAAGAATTTCACAAGCTCTCTCTCCTAAAGGTTGCAATTTTTCGTTAGATTTTAGCCTAAATATATTTATTCATTCATATGTTTGCTCATCTGTACTCATTTGTTTTGAGTCAACAATGCCCTTGAGTTTAGGCAATTAATCCCTCGTGTCCACCTTCCAGCTTACTGTTTTGCAAAGCTAATAAAACCCTGTTGTGATATCCAGTTCCTTGATCATCCAGGGAACTTTTCTTTGCAATTGTTTCTAATGGATTTCAGCTTTATTGTAGATAAGCATGCAAAATTTTATCAGTACTCCAGATGAAACCTCACTAGGACCTTATAAAATGGCATTCACATCTCCTTCTCTCTTAGAAACATTTCACCTGATACATCCCAAGACTGCTTACTTTTCACAATCCCGCATCCAACCAATTTCAGAGTTATCCTTTGACTGGCTATGGCTGTTTCCACATCACTTGAGACACCTACTACAGTTAACAGCAGAGGACACAAAGACAAATGGTGCAGAATTACTCATGCCCACACTGCTTGGGACATGCAGTCCTTTTTGTAGTGAGCGCCAACCCTGTCCAAATTGCACAGCACTTGATCTGGGTCCCATGTGGTGCCTGCATGATACTCCTGTGGCCCTAGGAATTAACACTGATCCTCTTGTGCCCTTCCAGTTAAGGTGCCCAAATAAAAGGGAAACTGAATTGCAGTATGCCAGATTCACCTCGATCTTTTTTTTTACCCTCTGTTACTTGCAACAGATGGTGGCCCCTTACTTGACAGCAAACTTTGATATTGCTCTCCGTCGATCAGATCGATGCAAATTACTTTTTAAATTGAATCATCTCCAGGTCACCTCTTAGATTATTTTCTGTGGCTGTTTCATTCTTAAAATCGCCATCGTTTCCCTACATTGAATACAAAATAACATCAACGGGTATTGATTCAATGACTATTCACTGAAGAAATCGGTCTGTTACCAGTCTGTTACTTACAGATACACCACTAAACAAAACAGCACCAGTGAACAATGGAACTCCTCTATCGTGCAATTATTAGAAAAGTCCACAATGCAATTTTGCCCTGTTTCAACTAGCTGTCTCAGCCAACTCCTAAGCACAGTTTAGGTGTTACCACAAGCTGGGAAAGAGCCTCAATCAGCAGCATGCATGGAGACAACCTGTTTGAAGGCTAAAAGCATTTAATAACGTGGACATGGGTTGTGCCGTGCTGTTGGCTTGCATCAGAAAACAGTCCAGGCTCTCCTAATTTGCTAGTGTAGATTCAGCTCAGATCATTATTAGCCTTGCCTAAAGATAAAAGAAATACTTCAAACTCATTTGGAATTATTACAAACACTTAAATACATTTAAATCTGTATTTAAACACATTTCTTCAACGTGTGCAATGGTTTGCCATTTTGTCAGATCTTTAGGAGCCAAGGCATTCAGTGAGAGCCTTGCAACCTTGTTTGAATATACTGAAGTCTAATTGTGAACATCACAGCTCACTTTATCTCTGTGATGAACAGAACCAGTCTCTGCATTCAAACACCTCAAAACTTTGGGCATTTTGCCCAGCTTTGCTCCTGGCATGGAGAAAATGATATTTTAGTATTACAGGGCTTTTTCCTATAGCACTAAAACCATCGAATTCCTAGAAGATAGTTTCTGTGAGTAGAAAAGTGGGACTATAAAAAGAACATAAATCTGCAAAGGTGGTCAGAGACTGTGATCATACAGAGTTTGTGCAGATCATACAGAGTTTGTGCAAATCATACAGAGTTTCAGAGAAACAAAACCTTATCAACAGAGACACAGGAGCTCCGGCCAGTATCCTGCAGAGACACGCACATTTGCAATACCCCTTTGTGTGCTCTACTGACTCCAGCGGGACCGCACATACGTACAAAGCTCAGCAGGATCAAGGACAGCCTGTTTCAGACTCTTCTGTGATCCTGACTGGCTCTTCTAGGTTCTCTTTAATTAATAAGTGATCACCATAATGCATTATGCATTCAACAATCTTTTTCCTACACTAAGCTATTTCTTTGTTCTCCCAAGTAACATAGATGTTGAATTCTTTCTAAACGCATCTCATTTGGTTACTCTTGTGTACTTACTCAGGCTGCATCTTTGTGCCCTTGCTTTCCCAACTGCTCTTACTCACACTCAGGAAATGCCTGAGTTGATTTTGTTAGCATTTTTATAGTACTGGGAGCAAAGAGGGAGGGGATAATGAGAAGGAAAGGGATCATTTATCAAGACAGAGAATTAAAAGCAAGACTTTAACAAAAATATATTTGGGTTAAGATTTTAAATGGCATTTGCCTGAATTGTCTGGGAACCAATTTCTGTCCGGTCTATCCTCCTGTGGCCAGAAGGCTTATACAATGCATTTTACACTGTGATTTTCCCCATATTATAAGGGGGGAGTTATTTCAGATTCTACTGTGCTTCCAGAGTTTCAAAGCTGAGTCTTAACCTTTCAATCTGCTTATTAATACTCATGTCATGGCTCCTGTTGAGAAAGAGGTTTAGTGTCACTGTCCTCAATCAGTGTCCTTTCATTCACTTTCATTAAAGAACCATGTTTTCCTGACAAAGGATAACAAATGGACGCAGTGGGTCCCTAATGTGCTTTTTGACTACAGAGCCTGTACCATTTCTCTGAAGCAATGGCAATTATTTGTCATTTTAATATGACTTGGCAAGGAGATCCAAAAACATATGACCATTATTCATCAATATGTATATCTTGCGCTTGCATTAATATTAGAATATCATTATTATTACCCTGACATTGTATGAGCTGGATAAAATTACATCATGTAAAAAAAGTATTACACCATGTTCAGCTATATCCATACAGCAAGGCAAAAGCAATTTAAAGACCTGTAGCAGCTCTGTGTTGAATGCTGCAATTTATTCTGATTAGCAGTGAAGCCCCTTTACCTGTGTATTAATGAAACATATTTCAGTATCGCTCCACTGTTAATTGGAAACAGCATAGTTCTGTGTTACTGTTGTTAGCATACAGATATGATGATTTCATCCATTTTCTTTGTTCCTAAAATCTCATGATATTTAATACTCGTGACATTCCTGGTAGGTGATAAAAAAAAAACAATTTCTGTTAATCTTGCAGAATGGCATAGCCATGTTTCTCCCTTTTTTTTCTATCTGTTTTCGTTGCTACTGTTTGTGTTCAAGCTATTGCGCATTTCTGTAAACTGAGCTTGTATGTGATACTTGCATCTAGTGCTAGGCTCATTATTATTTTTTCCTACAGAGGAATGAAAGAGTTGTGCTTATGTCAATGACAGTTGGATTTAGATCAAAAACTGCTGGTTAAAGCCAGAGTGACACTCCTATTGTTTCCTGGTATTGCTGAGAATAAAATTAAAAGTGGATGAAGAAAACATCCTAACAATATTTAATACTTTTCTTCTCATTTCCCTCCACCTGAAAAATAACATTACTCTGTGAAAAAAAAAGTGAGGTAGAAATGTCTAGGAGTAAAAGCTTTGTAATAAAATTCAAGGGCCGCAGGTTCTATTCAAGTAGGCTATTAGGCTTCATTGCAGAGTTAATTCAGGTTACTTCTCTCAAGAGAGTATGACTTGAGGGAGGAAGACCCCACCAGGAAATAATATTTGAGTAGCTATGTTTTCCCAGGTGACATTCTTATTTTTGCATGACAGTAAAAAAGCTTCAGAGCATACATTCCCTTGCACTTAGCAATGCAGCCAGTTCAGCAATTTAAGGACCCTTTCTTGGCAAATTGTTCGAAAACACAATTCATAACTAAACAGCAATAGCAAAAATTATTAGAGGCAATGGCAAAGGCACATAGCTCCAAAATGCTCAAAATGAACAAAAATTAGTTTTGTATCTCAAAGCCTGGAACCCACATGATATAGTAACTAGTTTAGTAGCTGATTAAGTGTATAAACTTGATTTTTCACCTATTCCTCTCTCAGTTGGATTAAGATAAGATACAAGGAGCATAATACTCTACTTACAAACTTGTGTGTGTCAGATTTTTTTTAGGTCACTTCGCCCCAAGTGTCTCATCTCTCCATTCAGTAGCCCTGGATTAATATTGACTAGGATATCCCAAGGGCATGGGACTCTTCCCATTGTTTATGCTCCTCGTCTTTTGCTTATCAACAAAAACTACATTATTTTACCTCTCTAACATGATTTGTGCATTAATTCATGTTTGCTCCAACTGTAGCACCTCACGAATTTTGTATCAGATATTTCTGTTAAAATCAGATTACTCTAAAACACTGAAACCCATCAAACCAACCATGCACCTTACTGTGCGCTATGTACTTAGATGAATATCTGTTGTAGGAAGGGCTCAGCTTTAATCACCCGGTTGCTTTCTTAGTTGGCAGAAGAGAGTTGTAAGATGCCACTGAACTGCTTCATGGAACAATATAACGTGAAGCAATAGGTGCATCGACTTAGGAGCAAGCACATATGACAGACAAACGACCATCAAATATGCGGGTGGAGGGATTTTTGCAGAATACCGTTTTGTGCAACTGAGGCAAAAAAAACCCAAAGACATGAAGAGAAAGAATCAATAAATCAACAATATGTCCTGAACAATACTGGGAGTGTAGCCCAAAAAAAAAGCCCAGAGTTACACCAAGTGCTATCTGGACGAGGCTTTATAATTCCTGTCATTTTGTGCACTCTTTGTAAATAAAAAGGATGATATGGAGACACCTGACTCCCTCAACAACTTCTCCTAAAAGAAATATCTCATTCACCAATTGCTCAAGTCAAAAAAGAGATATAGAACTACTCTTTCCACCACTGTTTGTATCTCTTCTTCACCTATGTGCCAAGTAAGCAGTGCAGTCAGAGGGCCCGGCCAGTGCAAAAAGCAAACGCAGCATCAGGATGGGGAGTAGCAGGAGCAGGGAAGGTGTCAGCACCATAACAATCGCATAAAGCAGCGAGAAACAGGTGAAACGCAGTCTGGACTGCTCTTAAACGGGTTTTGGTGACAATTGTAGCGGAGGAATTCCACAAGCATGTGAAACTACATGTAGCATGAAGCCCGTATTGTCATTCTCCATACCTTACTGAGCATAGGAATGTTTTTGGTATTTCAGGTTGAGAGTATGTTTCTTCAGAAGTCAAATCCACAGAAGGAGTGAGCTGCTCTAAAACTGTTAGGGATTGACATACACAGAAGGAGAGAGAGGAAACAGAAAGATGGCAGCAAGCCACCCTGTTCCCAGCCCAGAGCTTGGGGGGACCAAGTCCTGCTCTGTAAAACACCAGAATCAAGTGAACAACAAAATAACGAAGTAGCTGGAGAGCTTGATCAAAGAGGAAGAATCCAAGGCTACGTGGGATGGCTCTCTGAGGAAGCTCTGCAGATAGTGAGTTATGGTTAGCTGTTTTATATCTGCCCAGCGTGGATTCACTAGGGGGTACTTTTAATACCACTTTGGGATTGCCTTTCTGTTTCCTACCTTTTGATGCAAAATCAGTAAGCATGTGGCCAAAGCAGATGCATCAATGCTCAGTTATTGCTTCGAGTGCTTAACAGACATGCCTTTTTAGTGTTTTCTCAAGTGTATATATTATGGTAAGAGCAGTAATAATTCTTTAGTCTTCCGAGAGCATGAGTGGGAACAAAGAAAAATGGAAAACACAGCACAATTAAGACCATCACCCTTAAATAAGAACAGCTACACTACAAGGCACTGAAGGAAATCACACTGGCTAAATATCTTTAATGTGTGAATCTATTTGGCACTTTACTTTTCAATCCTTGAGATTCAGGTTGTTTATCTTTCCAGTTTTTAGTAAACAAAATACAGCTGGAGTGAGCTGCAAGAAACCACTTTGTGCAAAATGGTTCATGGAAGACCAGAATAGCATCTGAAATAGCAAATCACCTGCTGGTGCTATAGAGACAGATGATATCCTAAAAATAACCTAAAAAAAAATGAAAAATTAAAAATTGCAGCCTTTATTCAATTCCTGACCTGTCGTACCAGTGGGAATCCCACTAGCAGACCTATTGGCACAGCAGCAGGGGAGGCACACGACAGAGCAAATAGCTTGAAGTGAGCACTGGCAAGAGAGAAGCTCGGAAAGAAATGTATGCCACTGAAAGAAATGTACATTAAATACGGCACAGTAAAATAAGTCTCATGTAAGCTTTATGTCTTTTTAAGACTGCACATTTGTGTAATTGCTCAGAAAACAGCAATATTTTTTTCCTCATGGTTCACTGGAGAGGACCCACAGGAATACACTGTGCACAGACTTGGTGGCCATGAGTAGTGGTCTGAAAAATCAAACTCTGTGTGAAGCTACAAAGGGTGGCCATAAACATTTGAAGGATATAAAGAAGAGTTTCTCAGGATAATCTAGAACAAAGAATATTGGTCTGATGTTTAAAATCTGGAAAAATATGTAACCGATATAAGAACTCCCTTAGTGCTCTTGAGAGTTTGGACTAGGCACAGGAAGGTAGGAATGGCTTTGCTGTCACGGAGTTCCTTTAAAATGAGACCAAGCAAAGCACTGGAGAATTAAAAGGATGGAACAAGACTTTTTTTTCTATAATTTGGGGGTTTTCTTTCATCATTGGATCAATTTTTACATTGTCAATAGAGAAAACAGATGCAAAAAGAAAAAGGACATATGGAAGGCACCAAGGCTTATGCTAAAATACAGATATCATTTAATAAATTTACAAGTCTTTTCTTCATGCAAAAATTTTCTCATTTTACTGTTTCTTGGATCTATCACATTTGCTGTCATTTGCCACATTTTGCATGATGTAGCAATTTTCTGGTAAACTCTCTGGGACAATGATTGTCTTCTATATTTGTTAATATACTGCACAGAAAACTGAAACTTTGATCCCTTTTTTAGGTCCTCAAGCAGTGGTACTGAAAAAGAAAAAAAAAATGTATTATCTAGCACTTTTTCAAGCTGCAAATTATGTGTATTATATTTTTGTTGCTGCTTTTTTCTTCCTGTGAGCGCAAATATTTATCTTGAGAGGTCAACTAGCACATAACAGAAGCAGGGTATCCCACACAGTACAGTGCTGTACCAAGAAAGTCTTCAAACTCCCATCTTCAAGGATATTTGCTGTCCTTGACCTTGACTGTCCTTTGGGAAAGAGAGAAAATGCTGTCTTAGCTTTCCTAAGCAGTAGCAAAAGCTAATCAAACCCACTTTCACTTCCATTTCCAGCATGCATGTTGCCTTCTGATGAAGACTGCTGCCCACTGAGAGCTTAACCCAAATCTGAGACATTTCCCACAGGATCTCTGGATACGTTGACACAGTAAGTAGCTCCCTGTCAACTTCAATTAATTTTTAGCTAATGTGTGGTTCTCCAGAATTTACCTTCAGAATTCCAGTTATATTTTGACCTGGAAAGCCTTGCATTTTATGATGAATTTTGACAGTAAAGAAATGTCAAATTAATTTGGCAAAAAGTGATATTTTCCAATAGGAAAGAGGTTTTTTTATCCCATTCTTGCTTCTCCTTAAATAGAAACATTGTGTATAGCACTGTTTATAGCTTCACAGTGACATACTTATGAATGCACGCATGGACAATATTTGCACCAGATTAAACCTCAGAGCAAACAGAGTCTCAGAGAGCTCTGGAGGATACGGTAGGACGTGGCAGGAAAGAGCATTGTGATGGTGCTTGTGATGAGGTGTAGCTTGTTTTCTACTTGGTAGACAGTCACTAATGCCCAGTGCTACTAAATTCTGCCAATAAAATACACTTTGGGTGAGCATTTATCATCTATTCCACTTTCCACCTCTTGAGAAAGAAGATACCAAGACCACCATCAAGAACAAGACCTTCTGTTCTAACAGAGTTATAAAGCTAGTATCTGGAAAAGAAATAATCAAATCACGTGTTTCCAGAAGTCTGTATTTTGGTAATTCAGCTAAAGAATAAAATAAAAGCAGTATGACTATATTAAAATAAATTAGCATTAAATCATTACATTGTTTGAATTCAGAAGTTGATTAAATAATATTAAAAAACTCAAGAATTCTTATTAAGGTTATGGAATAATTTTAGTTGTGATGCTATTCAGTTCTCTGGCACAAAGCAATAGGACTTCATCTACCTCAACCAATATAAGTTCCAGAAAAAAATGTAATACAGAAGCAGTCAAAAACTCACAGTTTAAATTAAGAGTTTCAGCTGATTACATCTCTGATGTTAAGTGAACCAGCCTACTCAAACTATCAATTGTCAGTTTGCAGTGAATCCTTTCTCTCTCAAAACAAGAGTGTAATCAAATGTTTAGGTATAATTCAAGGTAATGTGTTATATTTCAAATTCATCGTAATGTGTTCTCTCAGAATCAAACACTGAACTTATGATGTAATGACCTATGAAATATATCTTTTGCATATCAGGATTGTCTAATCTATTGGCTGCTTCAATATATGGGAAATTAATTATTTGAGACTGGCCAAATACAAACTTCAGGACAGAACAGTCTACAAAAGACAAATTTCAGGATGTTCGTTGATCATATATTTTCCTGGGCATGGTAATGGGAGTAAGAAATGGGTGGCAATTACAGCTCAGCTGTCTCCTTGCTCCAGTCCAGAACGGTATTTTTCTTTTCACCCTTTACTTGGTGACATTCACCAGCTTGTCCATTTACTGCAGCTGGGCTAAGGTGCCACCACTACCTCATGTTTCCAGTGTTGCTCCTGTTGGGTCATGAATACAAATCACTACAGTGAAAGGACCTTGAATTGACTGCAACGTGATATTTTACATTTTACTTAAAAATCTCCTTGTCCAAATGTTTTTGTTTTAAAAAATCTGATATTCTTTTTCAAATCAGCTCTGGTTTCAAACACAAATAACATTTTAAACACATCTTTACACTATCTGCTCTAATTAAAGGTGGAGATTAGTAAACAGAAGTTGATAATTAGGCAGCACAATTTTTGCAACCATTGAGGTTGTCTTCAAGAAGTTGGAAAGATTAACCAATACTCCTATCGATCCTGATAATTATTCTTTTTTCTTTTTTGTTCATCCTAGGTTGAGCGGGTGCTGAAAGCATGAAGCTGTTCGTTAAGTATAATGTCACTGCATAGCTAGAAGCTGGCACCTAATGAATAATGGTCATTTTATACAAATACAATAGCGAGACTTCTTCCTATTACTCAGTTTTGATCATGGGGACCTTGATGACCTCCTTGGCACCTCTAACTCAGATCAAAAACTTCCTTGGCAAAGGGGAAAAAATATAGCTCGTAAAACGTTAGAAGTAACACCATATAATATTGCAATCATCCATTAACTTATATATGCCCAGAGAACCGCTGTTTTACAGGGAGATGCTTATGATCTAGAAGAGAATGTAAGCTTTGGTTTATCACAGTAAAAATCTATTATCCCCCAAAAAATCCACAATCTGTGGGGAAGAGTTACAATGGCAGAGCTACCAGAAGTGGTTACACTCGGTCCCACTGCAGAGATTGGGGTAAAGCTAGGCTCTGTTAGGGCTTGTGCTCAAGGTCTCCAAGAATTTCAGCATGCTTCATTTCAAATAAGAAACTTTGATAACTCAAAGGAAAACAATAAAAGCTCATTTTCTTAAATGGGTATACATCACCGGCATATGCAAATATTTCTCAAAATGGATGATTTCTTATTGAAAGTGGGCAATAATTATTCCAGACTAGGACATAATCTAGTCAAAGGAAGTTATATTTGAGAGCATGATGTGAATAAAAAGTAACTAACTTAATCAAAATGAAAAGATAAAGCTTGGTTTCAAGAGGGTCAGAACACAAAAGTCATACTGTAAATTTTACTCTGCCTCAGTGCTTAAATAATTTCTATTCTAAACTTATACTATCTGTTCTTCAGCATATTTTGGCACTCTATTTGTTAAGCATTATCTTTTGTGGACTTGAGTGAATGAACTGCATTGAACTGATCCCTCACCTAAGATCCTACTGAAAAAATTGAAAAAACAGTCTGTTTGGGTTCCTATTGATCCTTTTGGGTGAAATATTGTGTCTGTTGGAATTGTGAGGAATATAGTCATGGATTTAGTAACATTTTCTCCTAATACATATGATTTTTCTTCTATACAATTAGTTGTATAAAGGAAAACAATACAGCAACACAAGCTGAATTCTATCACCTCACGTATCATTGCATGAATCAAGCATAAGGGGGTTGACTACATCTCATGTTTGTAAGATCAAGTTATTTAATATATAAAAATCAAGACGTTGCTCTTAAAAATGAAACATTAATGTTGCGTAATGTTTACAAGACAAAAAGCTCTCAATGAAACATATTTACATCTAACTGACCCATACTCAAAACTATCATCCTAAATATTTTGCAGTCAAGCAAGCTAAAGCTACTTTAAAAAGGAACTGTCAATAATTTCTAAAATAGAACATGAAAATAACTAAGGTGTCCTTTTGATCTTTGTGAGTATACTTTACTTGTCCTTGAAAAAAATATACCCAATGTACCTTTCAAAATGATTTATTATGTGTTATTGTAACAGTGTTCAATATTGCTCAATACTGAACTCCTGTACTGATTACCTCTCTCCCAGTCTGCTTTAGTTCTATCATGTGCTTTTATTTACCACCTGAGGCAAAAACATTTTAATTGGTTTAGGGGAAGCTTGAACTCTCTTTTATCAATGACACATTTCATCAAAATAGAACGAAGCCAGAAGCTGTACGTACTCTCCTGCTGTTGAAAAACAATGGTTTTGTTTGAGGGCTTAAGTTTGGAAATGGATCTCTGCAGTGCAAATGACTTAATCACTTTAATAGCAATAGCAGAACATCTTGGTTTTGTACTACCTTTTTTTTTTTAATAGTAAGAAAACTTATAAACAGATTGTACCAACTTTTCCATAGTTTAACTTTATTCTAGACAAATACATTCTGCAAACTGACCCTAATGTCTGTGTTGTATATGCACCAAAGTTCTAGAATATAACATAACATGGTTTATGGTACTGCAAGTGACAAAACTCAATTATGTAACTTCTCCTAATTTAAGAAGTTTCTGTTCATATGATCTTTATATAAAACAGAGAAAGAAATGTAGTCGTATTTGAGATCAGTTTCATCGTTTGCCATGATTAGAAACAAAAAAGACCGAATTTTTCCAGACAAAAAATGCACTTTTAAGAAATCATATGACTTTCTTGGGGAAGACATCACATGACTTGTGAACAAGAAATAAACCCAGTTGCCTTTCTATTTTATTAAAAGTGCTTAGTTGACTGGGCCGGAACCCCGCTGTGAGAAAAAAAAAAAAGTTATTTAAAACAATAATATATGTATAACTACAATATAGTAGTTAAACTTAATTACAAAACAAGAAATAAATCTATTAGTCTGTTTCTATCAACATTTTCAGCTGTGCTCATAATTATTTTTACATTGAAATATAACAAGAATTATATGACATAAATATTTTTTCTTGAACAACAGATTCAATGAGCCCGTTTCTCCCTCACAGAGTTTGCCTGCCACAGTACCTGAGTTTATCCCAGCTGTTTGTCTGGGTGAAAGGTGGGATGGCTGATGGTGGTCACACGTGGAGACTGACCAGCCAGTTCCTGTTGCAACATATGTAGTTGTTCCACATGTGCTTACACATATAAGTTCTCTTTGTCTTTTCCTCAACGAAGGAGATCTCTGTTCAAATACCAATTTTCACAAAACTTCTCAAAACTCATTACCTCTAAGATCTCAGATCCACCCTGCCCATACTGTTTGAAATTAGTTTCTAGGATTCAAAAGTTTTTAGGGGTCGTTGGAAGGAAAGATGTACAGACAGACCAAAAGAATAATTGCATACGTTCTGTTTCTTTAGGAATTCAAGTTAAGCAAAAGCGATAAAAAGAGACACTTGCGATCTTTACCTTTCGGCTTGCACAGCTGTACCTTATTGCATGTCAGAGACCCTTCAGTGTCACCAACAGACACCGGAAGAGATTTCTGCTTCCCCTGACATTTGTGGTGCTTGCCCTCTGCATGTTTACTGCAGAGGGAACAAAGGGGACAAGTCTGCAAACTTCAGACACTGCAGAGGATGCGCTGGGCATCTAGGGCACTTGTTAAGATGTCAGATGGCCCTGCTTCATAGATCCTTTACTGGCTTGGGTGAGGAATGCCTTGTTAACCTTAAATCACACTTAAGCCACGTTGAGATAAAATGCAAAAACCATAAGCTCCAGAACAGATTATATAGTTAAATATAGGAGATACTGGGAAAGGGATTTATATTTCAAAAGACCAAGCAGATTTTCTATTTCCTTCAGTGTTCCAGGTGAGCTGCTAGAAGAGCATCTGGCAAATCTCTGCCAGATCCTTAAGCAGACGCAAGGTTGAAGGTCTGGCACTGGCATTCATGCCAAGTTTCATACTAACAGAAATTTGGGCAGGCATTGAAGATAACTTCAATGATGTACTTGGCATCCAACATCAAAACATTTCCAACACCATCCTACCCGGGCTTTTTATATCCTTTATTCTGAAACAGGAAAGAGCCCTTCTTCTATCTAGGAAAATACTATTGGTGTTTGGGTGACTGTTACAAAAAGACAATATATGACCCATGTGCCTAATTTAAAAAACTTTCCCCTGCGAAAGGTGTTTCACTTCAGTTCATGGAAAACACTCTAGAACACAAAGTTTTGTTGACAGTCATACAGAAAAATAGCAGCCCTTCAAAACCATTTGTTGAAAATCCATCCAACTTTGGGCCTCTTTGGACTTAAGATTCTGATTACATAAGGTGGCAGTAGTGTATTTCTTTACCATGCACAGTTAGATATAAGTGGATAATATATTTTTGATACTTATGAAAAACTTACTGGCAAAAGGTATTTATGCAAAATACTTTTAAAACGTATTTAAAATTTTACTTCAAAAATATTCCAAAAACATGCTGCAGGAGGTGATGCTTCCAGACCTCACCTAGTTTCCAACAAGTCAATAATACATTTTTGCACAGGATCCTAATTCTGTTCAGTAATCTAAAACATTAATTTTGACATATCAAAACTCAGAGTCAAGCAGGGAAATCAAATACTGCAGACCATGCCTATGAAGAAGCTCAAAGAGAGCAAAAGACCCAGCTATAGCAAGATCTATAGGCAAACATCAAGGTACCAATAACGTTTGGTAACATGGGAAACATTTGGCACATTACTCCTTCATAGTCTTTACCTACACAAACCCAGTTCAAAGGAGTGCATTGTAGAAAACACTGTGTAGTTTCCTGTAAGGCCGGGTTGATCTGTCATAAAACAATGTGCAGAAACTGAACTAGGTCCTATGATTTACAATGTTTTTTCCATGTTATTTATTGCACTGAATGGCATTAGATATATGGCGTATATATTTAATATTCATCTCTGGATTGTTTTGAGTTAGTGCATTATTTCTTAAATTCTATTCCCTTTCTTTCCTTTTGTTTATTGGGTGCAATAAATTCTTATTGTTTCCCTTTCTTCATTTTACAAGGTAAAAACCGTACTTAATGCCTCATCTTATGGGTATAAAAATGGAAGCTGATGGAATACACTGTTATGATTTATATGTCTTCACCCAGAACTGTCTGTGTATTTAATCCCATCGTAAGGCTATAATGTCTCTATAACTACCATTTATTTCTGAATACAATTATTTGATACAGGACATATATAACTTTGGGGGGAAAAAACATTACAAGAAAGAAAACCAAGAAAGGCTAGAAACAGATCAATTATCAATGCGCAACAGTCAACCTATCTGAAATCAGACTTTAGACTTGAGTATACATTGCACAATGATAGTGTCTTGGTGCTTTTCCTCCCTGGAGCATTAGCCTGAGGGAACAAAGATGACCCCGTAACTGATTACTACCTACACACACGCATTTCTTTTTTAAGCTTTCACATATTGGACTGTCAGAGGGAGAAATCTCAAAGCCTGTTAATTTTCCAGCTAGTAATGGGACGGGAAGGCACCAAGAGACTTCAGTTCAAGTAGGAAACTGCTAAGCTGTTAATCAAAGCACTCGATGTATAGCTTATACTATCTCTGTACACAGTTGCTAACTCAAGACAGTTTAGCTTCAGCAAAACGACTCCATCTCTCCACTGAAGATGAGCCTTCAAAAAATACTAGTAAACTTCTCTCAGCAATAGGAATACACAGAACCATGATAATAGTAATAATTAATACAATTAGCCCGGGACTCAGAGTTACAGAAAAGCCCTCAGTTAGACCAGGAGAAGTAAAAAGTCCAGGTTTCAGATGGATCACCACTGGTGTGTGCAAACAATTACAAGATGCGATTATCTGCAACAAGAAAGTGAATGCAATCCCTAGGGCGTTTTTATGAGGGAAAAGAAGATACCAAATGAAATATCAAGAAAACACAGAGAAGGTGGAATAAATATCATACTGTTCATGCACTTCTATGACTCAAGCAACATACTATACAAATGAAAATTCATAACTTATTTCTTCTTCTTTCATTTTAGTTGTGTCATCTTTATTTTGTCCCCTGCAGAACCAAACTCCATTGACCTGTAGCTAAAGAGAGAGAGAGAGAGAGATCTCTCTTACTGGAGTTAGCCCATACGCATTCAACAACTATCATGTAATGAATCCCTTAGACAGAATCATTTAGGTTGAAGGAACCACTGGTGAACACTTACTCCAACCTCCTACTCACTGTAGGTCCATTTAGATCCAGCTCCTGAAGGCAGTGGCCAATTGAGTTTTGAGTATCTCCATGGATGGAGATTCCACAACCTACCCAGGCAATCTGTTACAGTGTTTCACCACTCTCAGAGCAAAAGGTTTTCCCTTTGCTCTAGGATGGAGTTTTCCATGTTCTAACTTCTGGATCACAACCTCTTTTCCTTCCACTGTGCTTCTCTGAGAAGAGCTAGCTCTGTCTTCTCAACATCCTCCTGTTAGGTAGTCATAGGCAGCAATGAAATTCCCCCCACTGCATTAGCCTTCTCTTTTTAGGACTGAATAAATAGATCTCTCAGCCTCACCTTGTACATCATGTGCTCCACCCCCCTAAGCATCTCAATGGCCCTCTGATGGACTTGCTCCATTATGTCAATGTCTTTTCTGTGCTGGGGAGCCCAAAACTGGACACAGCACTAGAGATGTGGGCTCACAAGTGTCTGATAGAGGGAAAGAACCACCAGTTCCTTCCAACTGCTAGCTATTCTCCTCCTAATATAGCCCAAGATGCAGCTGGCCCTCTTTGCCAGAAAGACACACTGATGACCCATGTGCAACTCACTGCCTACAAGGGCTCTTTTCTACGTAGCTGCTTCCCAGCCAGTCAGTGCTGCCCTCTGCTGTTGTATGGCCTTATTCCATCCCAGATGGAGGACTTTGCATTTGCCTTCGGTGAATTTAATGATGTTCCTGACAGCCTACTTCTGGAGCCTGACAAAGTCCCTCAAACAGCAACCCTGCCTTCCAGTGTACTGACCACCCTTCCCAATTCATACAGTCTGCAAACATGTGAAGGATGCACTCTGTCCAGTCATCCAAGTTGTTACTGAAGCCAAACACAATTGGCATTAATCCCTGAGCATGCCACTCATAACTAGCTGCCAGTTGAGCTCTGTACCAGTGACTACCACACTGAGAGCTCAGTGGTTGAGACAATTTTCCACCCACATTACTGGCTATTTATCCAGTTCACAGCTCACCAGTTTGGCTGTAAGAACACTCAGTAGACTGCTAAAGGCATTGCTAAATTCAAGGTATACCATATCCACTGCTCTCCCTTCATTCGTTCAGCTAGTCATCTCATCACAGAATGGAAGGCAGATGTTCCTCACAGATCACATTGCGCAGAGGATATATAGGTAACCTAACAAGAGCTTATCACAGATGAGGAGTGGCCAGAGTATGCAGGAACCAGTTGCTTGGCAACTGTTTCCAACTGGTACAAACTAGAAAAACCAAACTCCAGAAATCTGTTGAGCCATAACCAGTTCCCTGCTGGCCTTGCATTTTCTTCTGAAGTTTTGTGAGGAAACTTCTCTGTCCGCAAAGGTTCTGCTCATTGCAAACGCGATGCCCTCTGAAATTCAAAAAAAAGGAGTCAACTTCTCATGCAAATGCGACAACACTGGAAGCTCAGAGGTGCAAGACTGAGCGTATACATCTTCATCAGTAATTGCCTGAAACGAACAGATTTCTTCACTGAAATACATAAAGCTTGTTGAAATTTTTGCCACATGAACCTGCACATTGATTTTTCTTTTCAATGTCATGTGCAAAAGGTGCCAAGCCAAAAATGTGCCTCTGTCACCATGTGATTCATCGTAGCACAAACTTACACTCACAGCTCCTGACAAGCTCTTGAGTTTTGCTTTCAGTTGCACTGCTCCAGAATGAAGCCATCAAAGACAGAGGAGGGGGAAGCTGCCCTGGGATTTCTCTGTACATAGGTGATGCCGCTGGAAGTATACTAATGCTAACAGCTTATGATGATTTTTAAAACAAAAAAATTGGTGAGGTGATAGGAGAGACAAATGGATTTTGAAACTCATCCATACGTGCTTCACATAATGCTAAGTTTTGTAGAACACTATGCAAGGATATACCATATGTCAAATCGCAGAACAGGCTCTGCCACTACCAGTTTCATACAATTTAATAACAAGCATTTCAACTTCACCTGCTTCTACTGACTCAACAAGACGCTTGAATATCAGATTGTCTCCTCCGTTTTCCACAGCCAGCCATCTTAAGATGAGAGTTGCCGTAATACTCTAGATTTATCTGCTGATTATTTTTTCTTAACAGCAGTGTTAGCACCAGTCCCACTGTTGTGCTGAATAAGCAGTTTTCTTCTTGGCCTTACTTTTCAGGAGCTCACATATTTTTGAAACAAAACTGGGCTAAAATTTCCCCTACTTTTGGACAGCTTTGCAGTAATGACATTTTAAACGTCTGTTGAAATTTTGTTTTGCTGTGAGGCAGAATAAGCAGAATTTCACAGTTTAAGATCATTTTGACCCTTTCAAATGTTTTGGACCTATAACCATTAACAATCAAATAGTGGAAATGAATTAACCGGAAGAACAGATTTTTGCCATGATTAAATATATTCTTGAAAGTGCTTTTTTACTATACTTAATAATTGCACAAATTATCATTCAAAGAGTTATATGTGTATATGTTACATAGAAGTACATGTACAAGCCAACTGTATCCTGGGCTGCATCAAGAGAAGCATGGGCAGAAGGTCAAGGGCGGTGATTCTGCCCCTCTATTCCACTCTGGTGAGACCCCACCTGGAGTCCTGCGTCCAGCTCTGGAGCCTCCAACATAAGAAGGACATGGGACCTGTTGGAGAGGGTCCAGAGGAGGGCCACGAACATGATCAGAGGGCTGGAGCACCTCTCCTATGAGGAGAGGCTGAGAGAGTTGGGATTGTTCAGCCTGGATAAGAAAAGGCTCCGGGGAGACCTTATAGCAGCCTTCCAGTATCAGGGCACCTACAAGAAAGCTGTAGAGAGACTTTTTAGAAGGACATGTAGTGATAGGACAAGGGGTAATGGCTTTAAACTGGAAGAGGGCAGGTTTAGATTAGATATCAGGAAGAAAGTTTTCACTCTGAGGGTGGTGAGGCACTGGAACAGGTTGCCCAGAGAAGTTGTGACTGCCCCATGCCTGGAAGTGTTCAAGGCCAGGTTGGATGGGGCTTTGAACAACCTGGTCATTGCACCTAGTGGAAGGTGCCCCTGCCCATGGCAGGGGGTTTGAAATTCAATGATCTTCAAGGTCCCTTCCAACCTAAACCATTCTATGATTCTATGATACGTATTACAAACACATTACTTGCCAGTACACTGAAATATAATCACCACTACAAAGTAACAAAGATGAGCAGCAGTTTGGAGCCGGAGTTAAAGAGCATAAAATATATTCAGTTGAATCTACCGTTGAAAAATAGGTAAGTGGTATACCATTGAATACTTTTGAATTTTCCTAGAGGACTGTCATCACCTCTAATTGTATGGAAAGGACTAAATACTTTTAAACATAAATCTTCAGGAAAAAAAATGCTTTCAATTGTGTGCATAATTTGCATAGGCAATTACCGTCCTTTCACACAGTCACTGTAATTGTGATTGCTCTGACTACATGTCCAAATTAGAGAAAAGAATGCAAGCACAGTTACATAAACTTTCTGCCTGAATGACTGCAAGTCATTACTTTCTTCTCATCTGAAAGACGGATTTAGCAACAGAAAACATACTGGATACAAATGAAGAAATGTGGCTTCAGGGATCTAAATCTCCCGAGTATTAGATTCTATTACATTGTATTAAAACAAGGTAAGCCATGTATTGGACATTAAAGATGGAGAGCAGATACAAACACAAGAGTGGAGGAGCATATAGTAGCCATTACTAAGCTGTAATAGCTACCATACGATGGGAGGATTACAGTGGCCATGTGGTGCTGGAAATATGATGATGATGGTGGTGGTGAGTTATTATTGTCAAGAAGCTACAAAGCGCTGGATGAAAGCAAGAGGCTATGGAAAGATTCACAGGACTGTGAGCATATATGACTTGCACAAGAGGCAGTAAGAATGGCATAAGAGAGAACCAAATAAGAAGACTGAAGAGATCATTAAAGCCTGATGGATGGGTAAACACCGAATTGCAGATAGCAGATAGCTTCCATAGGAAATCAAAGGTAGGATCTCACTAAGAACTTTTTCTAAGAGTATGTGATACCTGAAGCTATTTCGTGTATTTCAAAGGGGCAGAAGGGAAGTAAGAGAAAAAATAGCTACCTTTTAATAGGCTCAGACATTTCTGGAATCGATAGCTTAACAAAACCTCCCAAAAAAATGAATTTGTACAAAACTAGGAAACCTCATTCTTTCCATCCAATGGCAAAACTTCAAAGAAAAACCTTTCTAGTACTTCCCATTATGGTCCCTACTATAAGGACCACGAATCATTCAAAGTATTTTATCTCAGGAATAGTTTGGTTTAACTAACAGAGGGAAGTAGTATTGAGGAAATACTCCTATTCCTCTACAAAGGTTTTAACTGAGAGAGGAACGTGGTATTGAAGCTATGTTCCTAATTCATCTAGACAGTTCTAAATCACAACCATCTCTTGAAGCTTTGATGCCTATCAATTGCTATTTAGAACAACAGGAGAAAGGGCGTTAGATTTTATTAGTCTTTATTCTTTCATTATAAAGAAAGTAAGAAAAGGGGAAGCAAAGAAAAATGTCAGCATAATTTTGTACATTGGGAAATTTAAAAGGAAAAAAGAATAAAGCGGCTTATATGAGCAAAAATAAAAGTTGTTAGTTAAAAAGCCAACAGTATGTAAAACAGTGACAAGTCATGGTTGTTGTGGGAAACCATAAATTTGAAAACCTTCACTTTGTGTGTTCCAAAGCAGATGTTCTGCTGCTATAAATCAGCAAAGCTCCCTGACCCTTAATTTCTTAACCACAGGATTGTGCGGACGATTTTTTTGCACTGAATTTAGTTAAACTAAGTCGCGTTATCCTAGCTATTCTAAGAACTACAACACCCTCTAGTGGGCAAAGAATTTTTATTCAAATACGCTGAAGTTCAGCCAATTTCAATGATCTGAAGCAACCACTGGTTACATTCTTCAGAATGTCCAGCCTGAGTGTGTGACTCACACATATACGGTCTATACAATAAGCTTTATATAAGCTATAATAACATATAAAATCTTACGATTTATTTTGGTGTGATGATAACATTCTGTAAACAGGAAGTAGGAATTAATCTCAGAACAAATAAGCATCACATCATATGAAAGAAAAGACCCATCTTAAATAAATGCTGAAGTTACAGTAACTTGACCTCCCTTTCCCTAAGGTTTCTCATCTGATGTGTGTTTTTCTCAGTACTGCCCACCATCTCCTCTGAGGTCCGACTGTCCACAAATCATTGTTCCCACCATGGTTCCTCCCTGTGAATCTCCTGCCCTTGCATTCTTCATTATGTATTCTTAAAACGTCATGAGTATGTGATACTTTTGCAGAATGCATTGCAGAAACAAATGTGTCACAGGCCCAAGGAACTCAGAGACTCTTGCAGAAAGAGTATCGATATCAAAGTAGATGGGATTTTCAGCTACCTCTACAAAAAGAGATGAAATAATGAATTTTCATAACAGATCTAAAGGACAATATGTCATATAGGAAGAAATAGATCATTCCAAGAATAAAAAAGCAATAACATTTATATTAATACTTAAGGAGACAAAACAATCGTTAAGCATGGAAAATTAAACAAAAGGCAACTGTCATTAAACTTAAGTACCATAGATGAAAAGGAGATGAGAACATAAAGGGAGAAATACTTACTGTGTCTTTAGAAAAGAGGAATTTGAAACAGAAAACCTGAGAAAGTAAGAAAAAGAATTTAGAGAGCAAGGCACTTGCACGGGCAAATGGTTTTGATTGCCACACTTGGAGAATGAGGTTCCTGTCCCTTTAGTACAGACCACTTTCTGAGCATCTTCATTTTCTCCTATCAGCAATCTGAACAACCTCTTCATTCTGCATTCTTCCAACACACCACCTGCTTCAAAACAAAACTTCCCCAGTAAAACCAACTTTTACCCAGTCTCTCCAAGATAAAAAGTAAAGCTGGTCTAAATACTTTGATTGAATTTTCTGCAGTCCTTTTGCAAAACCAGAACTTTCCTGTCCAATTTTGACTAAATTATGTGTATTTAATTCTTTTAACTTTTCAATTTAATTAATATATTTCAATTCAGCTTTATTAAAATCAAACAATTCAGTCTTTTGTTTCAAATAACTTTTTGGCTTGGAACGTAGTTCACATTACTAAAACTGATGACTCTACATGCCTTTTAAAAAATTTAACTGCATTACTAGCTCTCCTTAACTTTTCTTCTCCGCATTGCCACTGCTAGGTAAACTCTGCAATTAACCAGAGAGTACTGACTGCACAGCAAGGTATTAGCCCATTCATGTCACACTCAGTTTGTCTGAGCCACTTGTAACTAATAATGCCAGAGACATAGCATTAGCGTCACTATGTTGGTACTTGACATTCTTAATTTAATTATATCCCTAATAGTCTTAATAATTACAGACTTTTTCTTGGCAATTACAATGCCAATTTTTTTCCTCTTCCTCCCTCAAAATTGCAGTTCATAATCCAAAGGTGTTTGCTGTGAACCATACAATAAGTAACCATATAAGGATAATGGGTTGTCAAACCAGGACATGGATGTTTAAATTTTACCTGTCTCTATAATCTCAGTATGCTTTGGGAGAGAAAAAAGCCCTCTTGTCTTTAAACAATGTGAAAATTCCACGGTAACTTGCAAAAAGTGAATAAATTACTGTTTCTAAAGTAGTCCATTTTCTGTTATACTTTCTTCCACACTTACACTTATGAATCTGAAATGAAGTGCTACCATGAGTAGAATCATTATGTTCTGATGTAGCTTGTACTATGATGTCCTGGTTTCAGCTGAGATAGCTAATTCTCTTTCTAGTGGTTGCAGTGTTTTCAGATTTTGTATGAAGGGAATGTCAATAATGCATATTGTTTTAGTTGTTGCTAAATGATGTTTATACTAGTTAAGGACTTTTTTCAGCTTCCCATAGAAGCTGGGAAGGAGCATAGACAGAACAATGGAAGGGCCAATGGAATATTCTGTACCATAGACATCATGCCCAGTATAAATGGGGGTTGGCCGGGGAGGGGGGAATCCACGATCTCTGCTCAGGTCGGGCTTAGCAATCAATTAATCTGGTGGTGAGAGTGACTTGTGTCTTGTATATTCTTTTACCATTATTATTGTTGTTGTTGTTATTATTATTGTTATTTTCCTTTTCTGTTATTGTTCTATTAAACTGACTTTATCTCAACCCATGAGTTTTGTTTTTTTTTCCTTTCCCCTCCTTTTCTCCCTGTTCTCCCTACCCTTCTCAGGGGGAAGCGGGGGTAAGCGGGAGGCTGCATGGTCCTAGTTGCTGGCTGGGGTTAAACCACAACGTATGAACATAGGGATATTCACTTACTGGTGTTTCTGCAAATGATGGAGTTATAGCTCCAGCAGTTTTAAACAACTTACCTAAAACTAATATTGTCTATAGCATTAAGATACTATATATATGGTATATATGCAAGAAAGAGCTCTTTTTCAACTTGCTATGTTGGCTATCACAGAAAGCTGTGATTCTCCAGGAATTCCTTCCCATTCCACAAGGATGTCAATCCCAAACATTAACTCGCTCAGTACAATCAGTAGCTCCTTTTGTCTCATTGACAGATTCTGAGGGCAAATACCTACCAAGAAATTGCCCATTTTCCCTTTTCCATTATTTCAGTAGGAGTCAGTTTTCTAAGAACTTTTTCACATCTAGCACTAATTCATCATTTAAAAAGAGAAAACAAGAGACATCAGAGCTTTCTGTTTCTTAGACTTGAAGTCTACCTGCCCAAAGAATCTGGTGTTGTCACACAGGTCAAAATATAAGAAGTTTTACCCTCTTCTCAAAATAAGAAGGCCTAAGGAGAGAAAAAAGAAAAGAACCATTCATGTCTCAGGGTTATAGGATGCCCCTTGGCACCTGAAGAATTCACTTGTGTGCACCAGTTTCCCTCCTCATCTTCCTGCGGGCAGAAAGCAACTTAGTCTGCCTGTTCCCTGGATTGTGGGGCCTTTTCCTTCACCAGGCAACAAACCCTGCAGGACTACCCCAATTTAAGATGGAGACACTGAGCAGGCAAGCATGACATCGTGTTCTTGTCTCTTCCATATAGTGTCTCACTGGCTGACTTGAGCAAAAAACAGGGATCAGCGTCTCTCTCCCCCACCACTTTGTCACCACTGCTACTAAAATTATCTTTACCAAGATCTTAAGTGCGAACAAGTTGGAAGAATCAATGTCACCCATTCTTGCTGCGTACCCACAGTCCAGAGCTTACCTCTGCTGCAACAGAGGTAGCAATCAGCATTTTTTAAGCTGGTGACATTACTTATTCCCCAGACACAAATGTGCACACAAATTGAATTTTGGGTAGGATTTTTGTTATCAAAATTCCTTCTCAGAAATCATCCCGAGAGCAAACAGGTACATAACATTTCATGTTGCACTTTAAACAAAGTTCAGATACATTCGTATCAGTAGGATGCTAGGTTTCCAAACAACTAAACACTTTGTGATTTGGTTGAATGGCCTTTTTCTAGCTCGCTACAACTTTTCAATGTCTTCATAACATTTTTGCTATATGGAACTGATGGTGTGATTTTTGTTTTGTTGCGGGGGGGGTGGGGGGGTGGTTTGAGGTAATTAAAAGGGAGTAAGCAGAAAAGGGAACTGTAGAAAACTTTAACTGTAATCCCCAACTACAGCTCCTTCACTAATGTCAAAACAATTTAGTTATACAAGACCACTGTGATTCCCTTTGGAGCTGTATGCACTAAGTCACTTGGCATTTATTAATATACTTGTTTTTCCTACCACCCAAGCCAAACAATGCATTTTTAAAGACAAGTAAGACAAAGCTATCTTAGTGTGGATGAACTTTATGGAGATTTGTTGGGCAAAAATGTACGTCTGTAACTTGTATTGCAGTTTGTCAACAGTTCATAGTAGTAAGCCCATAAACTCTCAATTAATCCAAAGACTTCCATGAATAGGCTTAATCCTTAAAAAATATATTAAGTAAACCAAAAGAGGCTGCACACACACAGAGTATATTCTTATATTCTTTACCTTCTGCTTCTGTGCAGTGGAAAACCGTTCTAAGATGTTACATACTGAAAGTAACACAATCAAGCTAAAACAAGTGAGTTTGGATTACAGACTAGAAGGGAGAGAATGGTAGTTGCCGTGTTTTCCTAAAAAAAAAACCAAAACTGCCAAACCAGCCCGCAGAGGGAATTAATAGCATTTCACAAAGAAAAAAAAAGTGAATAGTACATATTATTTAAGAGGACAAAAAGAAAACATGCAGCTATTTTTAAAAATGCACATCAAGTCACCAAACCAACCACATGATGGCAGTCCAACATTAAAAAAAAAGGAAAAACACGTGCATTTAATAGAAACTATTTAAAAAAGTAGTTCAAATCCATGCGTACTATTCAGAATATATTCAAGCAATACTGTAGAACACTGAGTTTTAATCTTTCCTGATTTGCATACCTCTAAACATTTTTAAGGAGGTAAAGGCCCAATAAGCAGAGAAGTCTGTTGTTTTATCTTCCATGAAACTCTGACTTTATAGCACAGTTCACACATCCCAGAGTCCACAGAAACAAGATCTAAATACCACTGTTTCACAATTTTAGAAAATAACTATTTCCATGTACAAGTGTGCTGACTTGCACACTCTTCACTCAAGAGTTAAGACTCCAATCCACATATATTCTGTTTTTGAAACATAGTACATAGTTTACCCTCATATAACATAGGTCAACCTGGTATTAGACCCGGGTGAGCTCTTAATTTCTCCCCTAATAAGCCAAACCAACAACCTGAAAGACAGAAGTTCTGGTACATTCCTAACTCCAAAACAATAGTTTTATGGTACGCTTTTCTCCTAATCCCCCTTTTCTAGTTTCATCCTCAGTAACTGCAACCCAATTACCTACAGAAATTCACATATGTATCTTCCAGTCCAATTCTTTTGTATGCATATGCAACATATCACTAGTTTATGAGTGCCCAAAACTTAAAAGATGATTGGTGAGAGATCAAAAGTCATAACTAACTCCACAGTCTCTTTCGCTTGTATTCAGTGTTGTTTGCTACCGCTGACTACATGGTTTGCCTTTTACCATTTGTATTAGTGAGGCTAATGATTTCAGTGGTGTTTCCAAAATAATTTCCTAATACTTTTCCTAACCAGCATATGGCAGATTGTTCTGGTTGGCACATGTGCCCAAAATTGCTCCCTTGTTCCCAGATTCATTAGTTTTTGTCTATATTGAACTGCATGTGCTGTATGTCAATCAAATCAAGATGGGTCAAATTGCTTTACATCTTGTGTCTCTCATTATTGTCTTTGCTTTTGTCAATACAATGAGTAACTCTGAGGACATGTTTTCTCATATCTGTGTTAAAATTATATGGAGCAAATTAGCAATATCAGAGGTATACAATTGTCAGTAGCTGGTGAGACATTTTAAAAGTGCAATCATTTTCACACAACACAGGGCATTAGCCTAAAACCTCGCTACACAACAAAACTGCTACTACACCAAAATGCAACTATTTGTCTTTCTAACTCAGGTTAGAAATACAGATTCAATTTAACTTGATATTGTGACTTTACAAGAATATTAGCTGCTAGCTCACCTGTGGGTCTATAATCACAGCTGTGCGGCTTATAAGCATTCTTCCACTCCATGACGAGAAAGTAAACCTGTTGTGCTTAGAGCACATTAACCTGCAACGCCTGGCTCACAACTCCCAAGGCTGTGACTGAGCTTTTCCTTACATCTGTTTCAGTGTGAATACCTGTTTGCAACCATGAAATCAAAGAGCACTCTCATTCTAACTTCCTTTCCACAAAGCTCAAATGATGATCCAACGCACCAGAGAAGGAAGTGGAGGAGCTTTTCCAGCCTTTTGCAGCCTCTGGGTGGTACCACCCAAATCCTCTTCCACACAGCAATAGCCATCATCCAGTTGTAGGCTCAGCACCCTTGGCTCTACAGTGCCTTCTCCCCTCAATTCTCCATTTGTTCACTGAATTAAGTTTTTTGGATTGCTCCCCCAGCATCCATGACAATCTAAGTTTACTTCCTCAGAACATGGCCAGCAGCTTGAAGAGATGGGCTAAAACTTGCGTTCTTTCCTCCTCCTCGTAAAGCCTGCCTATCAACGGACAGTCCACTGAGCTAGTTGACTTACGCTTGCACCATCGCACCATTCGATACATACACTCTGAAATATTTCAAATATTTAAAATGTATATTCAACATACTTTAAAATATATATGGTTTGATATTTTCCTCCCGCTCATGGGATGTTTACAAGTTCAAGGCTGCTATACCTACTATTAAACGCAGAAGTACTACATCTGCAAGAAAAAAATGCATTTTACTGCATAATTGATTGAAAACACACAAAAACTAAAGAACGTGATGGCCTTTATTAAAGTATGTACAGAACATGATTTTGTTGTTATGATGCCTTTAATTCTAATTAAATTCTTCCCACTTGTTTGGAGTTTTTCTTTCTTTATGCTAAAAATCAAAAAGTGTCCATTATAAGAATTAGTTACGCAAATCCAGAATCCACTCTGTTAATCAATACTGAAGGAAATTGATGATTTGTCAGTAATTATTCAGAAAATGCTTAACTGCGCAAGTCTTTGAAAATGCTTAAAAACAGAAGTACAACCACACCATCTTCTGATCAATTTGTGGTATGACACGTCAGAAAGCTTTACAAACACCCTGACATTGGTTATTTTCATACTTAATGCATAATGACTACTCAATCTCCATAAAAGTAGTAAGTGTATGATGAAGATAAAGTGGGTGGGTACAATATTACAGCCCAATTCCACCTGTACTCCACATGAAGAATTCCAAGTGGCATACAGTCCTCCTTTCAGCTGGTAAAGGTCAATTTTCTTTCTAGTGATTACTGTGAAAGGAATGTCAATAATGCATATTGGTTTAATTGTTGCTAAATGATGTTTATACTTTGCAAGGACTCTCTCCAGCTTCCCATAGAAGCTGGGAAGCAGCACAGACAGAACAAAGGAATGGCCAATGGAATATTCCGCACCACAGACATCATGCCCAGTATATATAAATGGGGGCTGGCCAGCAAGGGGCAATTGATGACCACTGCTCAGGAAGGTACCAATTCACCAGGTAGTAAGAGTGACTTGTGGTAGTGTTATTATTGTTGCTGTTATTGTTATTTTCCTTTTCTGTTATTGTTCTATTAAACTGTCTTTATCTCAACGCACAAGTTTTTTTTCCCTTTCCCCTCCTTTTCTCCCTCTTCTCCCTGTGTTTCTTGGGGGAAAGGGAAGAACTCCAGGAGCAGCTGCATGGTCCTAGCAGCCAGCTGGCATTAAATCACAACACATACGAAATTACCAGATTCACCCAGAAAACTTTTAGATTGAAATGCTTTTTCTAAAAGAACATTCTAAATCCAGTTTTGTCAGTGGTAATTGTTACCACACTTCTGGAGAATTTTGTTTAATAAAGTCTATGTTAATCTTGTGCGCAACACTGACCACAAAACTTCCACAAAGAATTTCCATTCAAATGGAAATTGCCTTTCAAAAAAAAAAAATCAATTATCTTTTATAAAAATACCCATCTTTATCTCTAGAATCTCTAGTGAAAAAAACATTACTAAATTATATGAACCAAATTTGTTTTCCAGATTGGAATATTTTCAAGTTCATGAGATGTCCATCTAACACCACTCCTAAATAGCTCAAGTAAATCACATGGCTACCTTTCATTCTTCATTTCAAACTATTATATGAATATAGGTACTGTCACGTAAGAGAACTGCTTCTAAAAGAGTAAAAATATTTCATGTATAAATGGGAGCACTTCATTTTACCTATACATTAGTGCTCGCACAAGACACTATACAACACACATGCAGAGGAAGCTCTCTACTTATACCAGTACGATTCTTAACTCCTGACATCTCTTGTTATATCCAGCCCATATGCAGATTAGGAATCTTTACGCTGACTACTGTCTGCCTCACATTAATACTTCACAGACCACCTTCGGTACCGCCCAGCCTACCACCGGTACCGTCACAGCGCTCCTCGCCCTCCCCCCCAGCCGCCGCTCCGCCCTCACCCGACGTTCCCCTCACGGAGCAACGGTCGACGAGCAACTATGGGGCGGGGCGTGCGCCTCCCGCCAAACCGCCCGCCCCGCCCCGCCCCGCCCCGCCCCGCCCCGCCCCTCCCCTCCCCTCCCCAGCCTCCTCCCACCCACCCTCCCTCCCCATTTCCGGCGCCCGCGGAAGCAGCAAGGCCTGCCGGGCAGGCGGAAAAGAGGCTGCTACGCATGCGCATCTCCGCCAGGCGCCCGGCGAGGCCCCGCCCGCGCGCGAGCGCCCCGCCCGATCCCTCCCTCCCTCCCTCCCTCCCTCCCTCCGCCCGCCCGGCGCGGCCCCGCCCCTCCCCTGCGCAGGGGCAGCGGCTACCACGGCCGCTTCAGCCGACGGGAAACGCGTCGCCCGCCCGGCCCCGAGGGCCGCCGCCGCCCCGTCATGTCCGAGGCGGGCCAGGAGCTTGTCCACCTGGTGTGGGGCAAGAAGGCCGGGCCCCGCGGGTTGGCCGACACCATCTTCTGCCGCTGGGCGCAAGGTACCTGCGTGCGCCGTGCCCCGGCCCCGCTCCCCGCCCGGCCCTTCTTCCCCCGCCCGGCTGCCCGCCCGGCCTCCTCCCCCGGGGGTCCTTCCTCGGCCCGCCTCGCCGTCCTCGGCCCACCTGCCCGGACACACCCGCAGCCACCTCCGGCGGCCTCCGCGGTGTCTGTCTGCCCGTGTCCGTGTGTCGGTCCGTGAGGGGATGTGGGGGCGCGGGGGCGCCTCTCCGCGAGGCCGGGCCGGGCCGCCTCTGCGGACGGGGACGACGATAGTTGTTTGCGATCGTGTTCCCATGTCACCGGCGACCCACCCGGCGTGTGGCCCACGGGAAAAATGATGCAGCAGTTTCACTTGATAAATAATTTTTTTTTTTGCAGCCCGGTCTTCTTCTGCCACCAATCTTCAAAGGGACATAAAAGAGTGGGGAAGGGAATGTATTTCTTAAATATATTTCAACAGCGTCTTGTGCCATTATTTTACATAGCTCATGGAAACGTGAACGTAAGTTGCATATTTCTGCAAAGAACGTGGGAGTCTCAAATAGACTTCTCAGAAGTGGGGACAGGCTTGGGTCAGAGACCCACAGGTATTTGGTTTTTTAAACTGGTTCTTTGGTGATTGAAGCAGGTGCATACCATCTTCAGTGGCAAGAGATGAAAGCAACAATAACCATGGGACCTGGTGTATTTGTAAGATGTTTTCTCCAGATTTAAATTATGCAGCTTACACATAGTTTCTTCTTAATGGACACTTTCTGGTATTCTTTCAAAACTGCAGTTGCAAGGTGTAGTGTAGAGACTTAATGATAAAAATGATATGCAAGAAATCAGTCTGTGTACCTGTACTGGCTGGAGGAAGGGAATAATAGCCTTCTCTGTAACTTACCATGGACTGAAGAATTCTAAAAATGGTTATGAAGATCATAATAAAAACATCCTTAATTCCTGGAGAAAATTCACAAATCATAGTGGATTTTTTTTTTTTTTAACATAAATATTTTAATGCATTCAGGTCTCAGGGTAAAGTAGGCTGGAACAAAAGGATCTTCTTAGTGTTCTCTGTTCCTTGTTCTTTTTTAACAGGAGTTTTGTGATCTGCATAGTTACAGTAGATGCATGTGTCATGTTGATTTGGGAGCTGCAGAGCTTCTCCCCTGTCACAGGACACAGTGCATTACCAGACTATCTTTTTCCCTAGGTTAATCTGCGTTCGGGTAATTCAGTGAGAAATATTTGGGGAAAAAATGCTAAGTTCCTTCTAAGTTCTAGAATTTAAGCAGGCCTGGTAAACCCAGTACTTTTTCTAGTGAATTGATTATTTTTATGGAAATATAATTACTTTCTGAAATATTTCTTAAGCTTTGGTAGAGTGTTGCTGTTTCAGTACAAGTTTTTTTCCAAAGTCTGAAAAAAGAATTGGTGTTAAAAAGCTTAATTATTTCTTTAATGGTAATGTTAGATTACTGAAAGTGAGATTTTCAAGGTAGTTTGTTTGTATATGAGGTTTTAGCAGTTTCATTAATGAAATGGATGTTGTAATACCCCACGCTTGTCATCCTATGAAAGATTAATGGAAAAGGTCTTTTATGTTCTTGGTGGCTCCTGGAAAGGAGCAATTCTTTCCTATCTGTCTTTAGGGAAAGTCTTATAACCATACTGTGTAGTATATCTGTTGCCTTCTCTATATCCTCTTTAATATCATCAACTCTGTGTAGCAAAAACACATCATGACAATAACTTAGTGTGTTGTTTGGAGGCCTTGTGCTGGGAATCAAAAAAGTCACTTTCAGTCCCTTATGTTATGTAGCAGCATAACATGTTTACCCAACTTTCAGTTTCTATTTTGTTGAAAAAGTTCTGCACCATTTACCTACTGCAAAGGAGTCTTGTCAACACTGACTCATCAAGATTAAAAAAAACCCCAGACATAATAATCAAACTTTATTATTTCCAAAGACTTCAAATTTAAAAGATAGACCCTTGTTTCACATCATATAGACAGAAAATATCAAAGAAGTATAAATGATGCTTGCTTAAACAAATGGTTTGGTATTTGTTTTTTTTTTTTTTCGTGGTTGGTGGGTTTTTTTAGAGTATAATGCTAATGATGGTATTTATTTCAGATACTTTCTGAATGTTGTCTGATCCTTTCTCAAACCCTATGGAAGTTGAGAACTATAATTTACATTTAGAAAGAAAAGTAGAGAGTAGAGAGGGTGTTGAGGAATATAAGAGTCGAACCAGTCAGTTTCTCAATATAGTTAGCAATATTCCAGGAATCCTCATCATGCATGAAACTTGTTAACCGTCATATTTGTTTGGCCAAAACTGAAGATCTGTGGGCAGTTAACAGAACTGACTTAGCTAATGTGGATATGCTGTTTGAGTTAGTGGCAGTAATTCCCTCAGTTTGCTGCGTTGGCAACTTTAAATATATTGTTTTGGTTCCTGACTTAACAAAGGCATCGCTGCAAAGCTGTTGTTGCAGTTTGGTTGGGGTTTTTTTGTGTTGTTTTGGGGGTTTTTTTAGAAATTTTTTTCTTTGTGATTGCAGCAGAATTTGCAGTTTGAAACTTGTGTATCTTATTTACCAGGATCCTCAAAGCAGACTCAGCGGAGCGTAGTGCTAAGGCTCGGTCTGCACTTCAGTTTCCTGGCATAGATATGATGACTTGGGAAGGACTTAGGAGGAGGACTGAACCCTAAAGAAACATACCAATGTTAGGAGTGATTTTCTTCATTGATCTAAGAGACAAAATCAATTCATAAAGCCACTCTTCAGATCAGCCTTAAGGCATGCGGCATCAGGTCTACACAACTGTGAATGTCTGGCAGGTTTGAGCGCAGCATCCTTTCAGAATACCTAAGCTGTTTTCTCTCTGGAAAGAAAGATATGGGACAGTCTTTTTAAACAACTATTTAACTGCAAAAGAATAGTGTGAAGGTATTAATACTATTGTTTGTGTATATGCATAATGTGCAATGTTAAAAGGTCCATTTTATCTGGATCCTCTTCCAGCTCCCAGGTTGAGAGCTGGGTGAATAGATTGACAACTTTCCTTGTCTTTCTCCCCTGTTCTTTCTGGGTTTCTTTTTTTTACATGCCTGGAACTCTGTTTCTGGTCTAGTACATTTAAATATCACCAGATTGGCTTTTATGACATCCTTTGTTGAGGACCCTATGGTATTGTTTTTAAGTCATTTGAGCTGTGATATTGTTAGACCAGGAACAAGTCAGGGTTACTAGGAAATAATGTTTTTACCAGACAAGCAGATACATTTTGAGCAAAAGGAATACACTTGCCACTCTTCAAAGTCTTAAATAGAAGTAGCAATTTGAAATGTTCCTCTGAGTTTAGTTTAATAATGTTAAATTCATTTAGGTGATACTCATTGGTATCTATGTAATTTTTAAAAATATTTTTATGACTATGATTTATAGAATATTTACATTTGTCTGCTTTCCATCTCTTTGAGTTCCATGTTACTGAGTGCAAACAGTTAAGCAGGAAGAAAAGCATTTTTCATTTAATATTCACAGTTAGGGTATAGACAAGAGTGGATTGTGCAAACAGCTGGAGGACATTGCACCTATTGGCCCACCTCTGCCTACTTGTTGCTGCTTGTCTGCCATGAGTGTTGCCCCTCCAAATCTTTTGGTGGAATTGCTTTTGAAGCTTCTGCTTTACTGATGCTGGTCACATTTATAAAAGTAAACCTTGGTTAGTGGTCTTCAGGTCATGTCTGTGGACTGCTTTTAAGACATCTGTAAAAATGAAGTAAGAAGTTAGAAGCCAAACCTGCTGCCAGGAATTTCCACATCATGTGGAAAAAATATTGAGATCTTCAAAGAAAATTGTACCGATGATTACTGACTTAGAGCTTCTGTTTAAGTAGATGTTGTTGCTTCAGTTTAAGTAGATGTTGCTAATTCTGCCAGGAAGAAGTGGTCTTTCTTGCTAACGCAAGCCATACTACTATTAAATGTGAGACAACAGTAGCTTTTGGAAAAAACAGCAGGGACATGCTGCTGAGAAGAGCTACCCAACACCCCTCTCTAGGGAATCATAGAATGGTCAGGGTTGGAAGGGACCTCTGGAGATCATCTAGTCCAACCTCCCCGCCAGAGCAGGGTCACCTACAGCAAGTCGCACAGGATGGTGTCCAGGCGGGTTTTGAATGTCTCCAGGGTGGGAGACTCCACAACCTCTCTGGGCAGCCTGTGCCAGTGCTCTGCCACCCTCAAAGTAAAGAAGTTCTTCCTCGTGTTAAGATGGAACTTCCTATGTTCAAGTTTGTGCCTGTTACCTCTTGTCCTATCACTGGGCACCACTGGAAAAAAAACTGTTCCTATCCCCCTGGCACCCTCCCTTTAGGTATTTGTAAGCATTAATAAGATCCCCCCTCAATCTTCTTTTCTCTAGACTAAAAAGACCCAAGTCCCTCAGCCTCTCCTCACGAGAGAGATGTTCTAATCCCCTAATCATCTTTGTAGCCCTTTGGACCCTCTCCAGCAGATCCCTGTCTTTCTTGAACTGGGGGGCCTAGAACTGGACACAGTACTCTAGATGCAGCCTCACCAGGGCAGAGTAGAGGGGGAGGATGACCTCCCTCGACCTGCTGGCCATACTCTTCTTGATGCACCCCAGGATGGCATTCACCTTCTTGGCCACCAGGGCACATTGCTGGCTCATGGTCATCTTGTTGTCCACCAGGACTCCCAGGTCCCTTTCCACAGAACTGCTCTCCAGGAGGTCAGCCCCCAACCTGTACTGATGAATTGGGGTTATTCCTCCCCAGGTGCAGTACCCTACACTTGCCCTTGTTGAATTTCATAAGGTTTCTCTCTGCCCAACTCTCCAGCCTGTCCAGGTCACGCTGTAAGGTGGCACAGCCTTCTGGTGTGTCAGCCACTCCTCCCAGTTTCGTGTCATCAGCAAACTTGCTGATGGTACACTCTATCCCTTCATCCATGTTATTGATAAATATATTGAACATTGATAAATGTATTGACTGGACCCAGTACTGACCCCTGAGGGACACCACTCGTTACTGACCTCCAACTAGACTTTGCACCACTAACCACAACCCTCTAAGCTCTGTCTGGCAGCCAGTTCTCAATCCACCCCACTGTCCATTCATCTAACCCACACTTTCTAAGCTTGCCTATGAGGATGATGTGGGAGACTGTCAAAACCCGTCTGTTCTCAATTCTATGCTGGTAGACTTTTTTCTTTCCTCCCTTGGAGTGGCATATTGGTTTTGGGATAGTGATACTGTCTTTACAGACAAAATAAACACATCTTGCTGCCTCAGACAGACTGTCAAATCCCTTTCTGTTGTATATGAGATTTAAAAGTTTATTGCATATACTTCCATAATGCGGAGTTGTCTTAAAATAATGAATTCACACAAGACCTCTTGTGAAGCTTGCTGAATGAAAAGTTAGGCTTTGGGGCAGAAATACAGTTTTTGGAGGGACTGTCTGTCACTATGATAAGCAACAGCCTTTTCAGCTCTGTTAAACTGGAAGGAGAATAGAAGATACCATTCGCTGTGAAAGAATGGGGTGTGAACGTGCATGTTAAGTTTTTTAAAAAGATTGTATTTTCTGGTTAATGGGCATGGTAGCTAATGTAGTTGGAATGCACATAGAGCAGTAAGAATTTGAAATGCCCTTTAACACAATTATCTAAACTATTAGTGAATGCTAAAACTCTTAGCTGCTGCCTGGGTCCAAAAAGGAATATCTGAAAAGACATTGTCCTTACTTTAAGGAAGAATATGGTGCTAGTGAGTCCATTCTTCACTCTGGATAAGGCTGACAGGCTTAAAGAAGATAAAAGGTCTTGAGGAGTGCTCACAGTAGAAGATTCTTACCAGGGTACAGATTCAGAAGTTTCAGTTAAAATTCAGAAGTTTCACAGAACTGTTTTGTTTTACAAAGGTGTGAAAAAAGGCAGACGCATTGGCATCTTACCTTGTTTTCTGGCAGCTTGTTGCTCAATTTAGTGGTAATTTACCAGGTAATTTGGGTACTTTCCTCAAAACCTTCCAGGACTTCCTGGCTCTTTATCCACAACCCATTAAGTGGAGTTTTGTTGTGGTATTGTTGTAGTAAACACTCCTTTCTTTTTGTGTGTGGGAAACAGTTGTTTTGGTTGGTTGGCTGGGTTTTTTTCCCCACAGAAAATTTCAGAAGTTTCATTTCACTGTAAAAGTACACTTTGAAAACCTGAAGCCATACACAAAATGTGTCTATCATTCTGCACGCAGCTCTAGAGAAAGGATGAAACATTAAGACGTGTTGTAAACCTTGTACTTGGGTAATAGTGGATTGTTCTAGTGTTTCTGTCAGGCATTGTATTCTGAAAAAGAAATACAGTTCCATAGTGAGATGCTGGGTCGGCAACAAATGAATAGCACAGCATCTTTGTAGCTAGATTGGATCAGAGACAGAGCAAGTTTGTGGGTTTTCTTAATGTGGTTAACGCTGCAGGCTTTTTAGCTACTCCCCTTGTCTCTCTCATTCGGGTAGAATTGGTTCTTGCACAGAGTGAAATCGCTGAAGGTATACATCATCCTTTGTAAAATGACACTGGTGTCTTGGATGTAAAAATAAATAAATATTTTTCAGAAATAGGCCAATAATAAAAGGATGCAGGAAAGCAATGGGGTGGTCATAATAGAAAAAATAATGTTTTTTTGTGGTACTTTGGACCATGATGTGGAGTATTAGATGAAAGACAGGAATAGGTTACTAAATCATATATTCATTTTGGCAAAATATATGTAGAAGAGTTAAGAATTGGGTGTAAAGAAAAAAAAAGTGGATCTTGGTAAATGTTAAGTTTTGGGGGAATGAGGAGGATAAAACTTTAAAACTTTGGTTTGTGTGATTAATAGTGGGCAAATAATATAAAGACAGATTTGGGAATATTGTAGCCACCATAACTCAAAATATTAAGCAATACATTGATTAACAACAGGAATCTAGATCTAATTCCCCTCCCGCCTTCCAATGGACAGACAGGTTAAAGCAGTAGTGATACTAAAAAAGTGGGGTCAATGGAGCATTTAGTAGGGTTATAAATGACAAGGAAGATGAATGATAATTATACTATTTTATGTTTCTTATAGGTAAAGAATGATAATTATACTCATGGACAAAAGGCAGGCAGATTAAAAAAAGAAAAAAAGATTATTTTTGGCCACGTTACATCTATTTTGCTCCTGAAATTTTATCTTGAGTGAAAAGAGCTGTGTGATAGATATGACTGGTTAAGAGTGAGAGTAAGTAGAAATCGGTCTGGATCAGAGATGCTGGTCTTAGCTGGCAGCTTAGAGGGTGGCCAGGCCATTCCTACAACTCAGAAGGAAAAGTGTGGGGTTAATTGGTGTTTATAGAGATTGCCCAAGATGTGATTATTGTGGAGGGCAAAAAAGGTAAGTAGGTGCAGTTGCAGGCTGAGGTAGACTTAAACCCAGCTGGACTTCAGACTTCTGGTTTCTGAAATTTTACCTGAGCTAACTTCAGATTTTTGTAGACGTTTTAAAAGAAAGCAAGACCAACTTCCCTGAAGCCCATTTATTTGCTTTCAGAACCTTGATGTTTATTAAGCAGCTTTTAGGTAAAAAGAAATGAAGTGTTTCTTTAGGTATTATATATGAATTTTTTTTTCCTGTGGTTGCATTCTGTCAAATTCTATGTAATATAATTTTTGCATTGTCTGTCTCAAATTTGTATTCACTCTGGTGGATCACACTTGATTTTCTTTATTTTTAGGAAGCAGTTTTGAAAAACAGGGCAGGGTTAAGATGAGAAAGTTCATGCTTTCTATAAGAAGCCTGAAGAATGTGAAACAAATTCAAGATTTCTTAAGTGTGGTTTAATGGTACCACATCCAAGTATGTTATTTTTCTGCAGTGGCTAAATCATTAAAACAACTAAAAAAAAAAAAAAAAAGCCTATTGTTGCAGTGTGCTTAGATGGCATGCAGTAATGCTTCACAGTAGAGTAAGACTTACCTTTTAATATGGCTAAGCCTGCACAAACTAATTCAGAAAGTTTAAAGGACTGGTGGTATTTCTTATTAGCGCATGTTAACAGGGGAGTGAAATGACACTGGTGCAAACTTTGGTTGAAGTATGGATTGATGGAGCTTTATTGCTACTTTAGATGATGATGGATCTAAGTATGTAGGCATGATGTGTATCTGGATTTTGGATATAAAGTACATCTTTGTAATGCACATTTGCACATTCAGTTTAAAAAAACAGCCCTGGAGCCTTGATGTCAGATACAGGGAAAACCCTATTTTTCTAAAGAACTATGGCAACATTGATCCATCTTAAAAAAAAAAAAAAAAAAAGTCACATTGTTGTTGAAGAACTATAATTTCTGTGATGAAATATGGCCTAGAAAACATGCAGCAATCCTCTATTGCGCTGCTTGTGATGATTTACCTGTCATGTAGCAGTGTGGAAGTCTGCACTGGGGGGATGCGTTTCCCCAGTCCAAATTCACATCCAGGGGTTAGGACAGGACAGGATGCTTCTGATATGGCAGCATGTAAAATTACAGAATTGGGAAAAGGAGAAATTGTGGGAAAGAAACATTGAATATTGTTTCCACTGAGACTGACACTGCTGAGAAAATACGCATGTCTATCCCCTTTCCCCTTGTCCCCAGTTGCTTGTGCTTGCTGATTAGTTGCTGGTTACAGTTGCATGGTTTCTAGATTACATTGAACTAGTCACTTCAGCGTAATCTTATCAGCACTTAAAAGAATAATGCAAAATATCATTCACTGTAAGTTGCCGTGTGTCGGCTTCATCAAGGTAATTGTCCATGTATATGCATTTATCTATGAGAAATGCAAGCTGTGAATCACCATATCTTGAAGACGAGTTTAAGGACAAGGTGGTAACAAAAAATTTTTCAGTAATTGCTCCAGTGTTTGCTCTATTATGTGACTGTAAGATAATTCTGAAATATAAATACATTAAAGATGGAGGGGGGGAAAATAGGTGATCTTGCATCTTAGTAAATATAGTGTGTCTTCTGTGAAAGAACACCATTAAGAGGCTTGCTTCAGTGGTTGCAAGTGAATTATTTGAGTTACTCAGCATATTTCAGTCTTAATAGGAAGCATTGATAGGCCAAAAATGAGATCAGTGGGAGGCATACTGTGCTCTTCATAGGGAATAGAAATGTATTATGCATGGAGAAGGTCCAAAGATGATTTTTTTTTTTTACATGCGTGGGACAAAATATTATCACTTACAAACAAATTTTAATCAATTCATAAGAAATAAACCATAATAAAATAAAAACTGTGGTTTATGTATCCAGCCACATGTGCCCTAGTGTCAGGTTTACTGTTAAAAATCCTTTGGTTCTTTTTTAAACCCCTAGCTGTGGCCCCTTGTGATCATGATTTCACTGCTGAGATAAATAATTCATTTCTGTGCTCTCACCTGTATTCATGACTTTTTTCTTCAGATAGTTTAACCATGTTCTGTTGCATGATTAGGGGAAAAAAGTCTTGAAAACCTATCTTATCTTTAAAGGTGAATAAATCAGGTGTCATTTCTGTTAGGGAAGGACTATACATAAACATGTGCTTGTTTACATAGTTCACTAAATATGGTCTTTTTTTATATGACAGGATTTGTCTTTAGTGACTCTGAATCAACTGCATTAGAACAGTTTGAAGGTGGCCCTTGTGCAGTGATTGCACCTGTACAGGTAAGATGCATTTATTATAGGAATGGTTAAATTTTGGGCTTTCTAATTTTAATTCATTTCTATATATGTGGAACTAAAATAAATACAGAAATATTGCAGATCAGTTGTATTTTGACTTCATAATTATAGTGTGGAGGAGACAAAAAACTCAGTAAAAAGGCAGAGATGGGCTGATTTTGAACTATAATTTTGCAGGAGTGGATTTGTTTGAGGAAATGCATCACGTTGATTCAAGCAGAGGTAACTTTAAAGTGAGGAATGCAGGATAAAGGGGAGACATAAAAGATCACATATAAATGCAATCAATTTTCAAACCTAACAACGTTTGCTACGTAAGAAAAGGAGAAATACTATACTTTCAAAGTCCTAGTTAGAATAATTGAAGTATGTCAGGTCAATATATTTTATTCTGGATACTTGCTTAGGATTTCACTTGTGCTTCAGATATGCTCAACCGACTGTGATGGTGAATTTTTAGTTTCTTACTCCATTGTATCTTGTAGGCTATGTGCATACTCTTTAAAATGCTGTTTCAGGGCAATTCTAACTGTTTTGTGTATAGGTGGTCTGTAGGCTGGATCCGTTCTGCTAGAGCAGGTTGCCGAACCTGCAATTGCTCTTCATTCTCTTAGGAGCACCCTGTAGAGACAGGCAGACATTGAGTCATGGGGCAGATTAGTTTTTCTGGTAACCTGCTTTTCACTCCTCTTACACACAGATCAAATTCTGCAGGTAGGTCTAGGTCAGAGTTGAGGCTTTGTCCACTGATAGGGGACATATTAAAGTCCTGTGGCAGCGTTAATCTGATCATGAACTGGAAGATATCTGGGTCAGACAACTGGCATCGTGGAATTGTTTGCATCTCTGGCTTGTGTAATGTGATAGTCATAAACCTCTGTTATGGTTACCTCAAGACACTCTAAATGCTGGTCCTGCCAAAAGATTTGTACCATAAGAAGAAGCATCACTTGTTTAGGTTGTAAACAATCAATAGGAAAAATTTTTATTCTGAATTGCACTCTAACATGGCTCTGCTTAGTTCAGTGGTCTTAAAACAAGATGTAGAGTGTCTGGCCTCTGATGTTACAGTTACATGTCTTTTATTTGGGGAGAACGGAGAGAGTAGCACTAGCTAGCTCCTTAAAGGCAGCGTCAAGTCTTTACCATATCAAATGTTCTTATAGACAGTGTTTTTCCAGATTTATATGTAGTTCAGCTTCCTTGAAATTGAGTATTTAAAGCATGTTTAAAAGTGAGCTGAGTTCTGGCTAGGGAAGGAGGAAGGGATCAAACAGATCTTGCAGTGCCTACTGCTGCTGTGAATTACTAAAAAAGGTGTGTTAAAGACCTGTGACAAGAGAACAGGGTGAGTCTGACAGGAAAGAAGTGAAAGTTGAAGGAGCTATTTTTAAGGTGCTGGAAATACCTAAAACAGCATCTAATAGAATAATCAGAAAGACCAAGAACCTGCTTCCCAAAGTTTGTTCTTTCGTTGTTCCTTCTCTGTAACTTAGACCACATCTTTTTTGGTTTTGTTGTAATTGCAACAGTAGTGTTGATGGAAAACAAAGCAGGGATATGGAGAAGCATAGGTTTTCTTTGATCTCTGAATTATGACTTGCAATGGTCAAAACAGGTGGGCCGTTTACCAAAGGGGTATGCCTTGTACTACTCATCACTTTTACTGCAAACTATTTCTGCCTCCATTACTGCAGTCCTGTGAGTCTGGAGATGTGTATGTAAATATGCACTCTGTTTATTTGAAACGTACTTGAAGTTCAAACTCAACAATAGCAAACACAGGTACGAGGCCACCTTTGTAGTTAGTTTGAATGGGAAAAATCGCTAAACAGTGCGGGCTCACAGGGTGTCATACTGAGCAATGACTGGCTTGAAACCCTTCTAATAACATGAAAAAATGCTTTGGTATAGAGCTTGTGACATAATGTAAAAGTTGGTGTTGTCTTGTATTTTAATATTATTTTATGCTTTGATAACGAAGGCATTCCTTTTGAAGAGGCTTTTTACCAGTGAAAAGTCTACTTGGAGGGACTGTCCAGGTACTGAGACCTTTTTTTTTTCTTCTTTTTTTTTTTTTCCATTTTATTTATTTGTAAAGCATGTCCTAGTACAAAGAATTTAAAATATTTTACACTTTCTTTTTGTTTAAGTGTGCTCCCATGCCATTTTGAGGCATACAGTATGCATACTATTTGTCTCTAAACTCCCACTTGCGAGGTCTATGTCTGTCTGTAGTACTTCTGTGTTTTATAAATATTTGATTGAAATATACTGTTAGGAAAGGAATGGATTAGAAATCATATTAAAATACATTTTTCTAAAGACAACTTTATAATTCTTTGTTCCAGTATAGCCAAACAGCAATTAACATTAATAATTAATAAGATAAAAGTAATAAACTCAATTATTTAGATAAAATTAACATATAAAAAAGATACTAGTAGCTTATATAAGATACTGATTAGCAGCAACTGAACTCATGTAGGTTTCTGATCTTTCAGAAGAGGAGCAGAAGAACCTTCTCTGTCATACATTATGTGATATTTTGGAAATGGCTTGCTCTGATAATTCTGAGTCGTACTCTTTGGCAACATGGATAAGAGGAAAAACAACTGAAGAAACTGCTAGTATTTCTGAAAGTCCTGCAGAATCTAGTCGTCAAGAGGAACAACCTTGTAAGATGTATTTCTATTCTAAATTAACTATCACTTAGTGAAGTATTATGTTGTTTTTGAGGGGCCACTGCTTTTTATTATTACACAGAAGGGTTTTTTACCTTTGTGATTCCATTAGCAATAGACAGATTTTTGTCTGTTGTAATTAGTCATTGATCATTTTTGTCAAAAGGAATGTGCTGCCTATCACTGGAGTTGTAACATATGTTTTTCTCTTGAATTTGAGCAATTTACATAATCTTTTCAATTTTATTTTGTAATTTATTGGGACCTGATGTGTCTTTAATTTGGAAAAATCTACATGCTTCCTAATGCTAGAGGAATACTTTGTCACTTGTTGCTTTATTTCAGAAAAGCTTTTGTAAGGAATTCAGCAAAGGTTTATCTGTTTTAAAATATTCTGGATCCCCTGTTATGGAAAAGTACTTTTTCCCTTGGTTTGATTCCATGCAGTACCAAAACAGTTTAATCAAATCACCTTCTAGTAGATTAGCAGAATTTTTTGTAGGTTAGGATTTTTCGGTTACCTACTTTTTGCAAATGTCTTGATTCCTTCATTTGTTATTGACACCAAGGATCCGGTGAACATCATCTGCTGCCCTAAGATATGGCATCAAGTTGTATCTTACCACTGTGGACCTAGTGACATGGAAATTTTATCTGTGCACACATGATCATTGAGATGTGTATTTGTTATTTAATAGAAGATACCTAACGTGTTAAAAGATAAGCTTCTTTTTCTTTTAGTTTTTGTTCCCAATGTGTCCCTTAAGAAGTACGAAAAGCTCTTCATATGAGAACATGCTTATAAAGGTGCCATCTTTTGATGGAAGAAATATGTTATTCGGCAGTTTGTGGCATAACTACAAAGTAAGAATTATACAAGTAGATTTGTACGTGTGCAGCTAGCTATAGCAATTAGTAGTGCTGGAGCTCTTTATGTTACGAGTCATCTTCATCTGCTTCTGTCAAATGCTCCATGTGCTTTAGAAGGCTGAAACAATAATAATTACAATGTTACTTGATTGAAAAAACAGAAGGTCCCAATGTAAGAGTTCCAAAGTGAGCTTTTTTTTTTTGATAAAGTATTATACAAAAAGTTGTATCTACAACTTTTCTGATAAAAAAAAAAAAATCTTCAATGATAAGGCAGTTGTAACTCTGAAATTCCTAATTTCTGTGAATTTTCCAATTGTCTCTGAAGCTCTTGCTCATATTATGAAGTTTACTTTGAAGAGAAAGTGAAGTAGAGCACAGTTATTAATAGGCTTTTACTGTCCTGTTTATTAATATATTACGTTATTCTAAAGAACCTCTGACTGTAGAAAATGTTCAGCAGAAAGTCTTTTTAAACACACACTGGATTAATAATTGCTCTCAACACTAACACTTAATGAACTAATCCATTTATTACATATCTACATTTTTCATATTTCTGTACCAAGTCTATAAGTTCTGCCTGACTTGTCCTTAATACCATGGAATGTGCTTAAGAAAAGCAGGATGCATTTACCATGAACAGTCTGCTTTTGTCATGAGCGAAGTTAATATCTTTCACTGTTCATATTCTACATTCCCTGGTAGACACTGAATATACCTCTTGTATGTACTCTACAGTTAAAACAGTATTTTACCATATATGTATATTGCAGTGCACTTCCTGATTTATGATATATTGTTAGGGTGGATTTTTTTCTTTTCTGTCCTGCTATTTAACTATAGACCAGCTTCTTGCCTGGTTAGGCTTGGGACAAAGGCATATGTTAATAATGCAGAGTTCTGTTACTGCTAGTGCAAAGGAATAAATTTATTTTTTGTTTGGTTGCTGTAATCAATAAAAATAGAAACAGGCATTGTCATAGTTGGTAGGACTTATGAGATGGGTTGGGGGGGGGGGGGGGGGGGGAGTATTACAGATGCAATTCCACGTGCCAAGCTACTGATATTTGGGAATTGAATATGGGAATATATAATAAAACCACGAAATATGATTGGACACAGCATGATAGAGTATCATTTTAAAGATTTTCTATACAATTGTATTTCTCATACAGCTGAAGTTCTGTTGCTGTTGGTTGTTTTCCTCTCCATTAAGCACTGTCTTTATTTAACATTGTTTCGGTTATGCATAACTACACTTCTCTTCAGGATTTCTACTTCTTTCTCTTTGTTTCAAATAGTAGTTCTCTTACCAGTTCACTCTGTTCTGTAGTAACAGAATGAAACTGCCTATCATCCTGCTGTGTGAACAAAAGGTGGATTCGAGCAGACTTACTGAATGCAATTGCATTTTTCATCTGCTTTTGTGGTGTACACCAGTGACTTGTTGGCCATGCGTTGGCTGTAGTAGTGCAAGTTCCCAGGTTCAAAGTTTGCTTTATATGATTTAGTCCCTTTAACTTTCTGCTTCAAAAAATATATGTTCTTGGAGCTGGGTTAGTTCCTGTAGCATTTATAACTTTTCTTGTAAAAACAATTTTTAATTAGACAAAAAAAAAAAAAGAAAAGGAAAAAAAAAGGTATGTTTGGAAATTTTCTGCAATTTAGATTGTTTCATACTTTTAAAAAGTATCTTAAAAATAGGTTTTTTTAAGTCCAATTTTGCTCTTAGTCACCTAATTTTAGCAATTCCTTATAGTTTTTCACAAGACAAAAACTTACACTCTTAAGACTACTGCTGCCTCATTTCTGAAGTAGAAAATGAAAGTATGCTATTGCTGGAGAATCAGCTCTGTTTGCACGTAGGCAAACAAGTGCATCTTTCAAAGTACAATCAGAAAGGGCATAAAAAGCCCTTTCTGGAATTATTGTGGGAGGAATTGATCAGTCGTATTACCTCCAGTGGCTTCAGGTCTTTAATGAATTGTATGCAGTCAAATTCAGTAGCTAGATGATCAGACACATTTAAATATTCAGCATTAATTGGCCTTTATGGGAAAGCAGATCTACCTGATCTGTGTATTATTCCACTAGCAGGAAGATAAAGTCCTTGTAGACATAGAGGGCACTAAAGACTGATACAGTTTTGATATTTGAATGCCTATAGAATTTGATAATTAAGCAACTGGTGAGTGTAACTTCCTGTTTGTAAAAGAAAATTTGATTTTAAAAGTTCATTTCATCTCCTTTGTTTGAAAATGTTGTTAGAGGCACAAAGGTATAAAGCCTGTGTTGAACTTGGGAAGACACTAATGCTGTATTTTTTTTTTTGTCTTGGATGTGACACTTATTTGAAAGGCTATTTATCCATTATTGAAAGAAAACAATGAGAATTTATTTAAAAACAGGATGTGTAATACTGTGTAGAATAATTCTACTCATTTGTTTGTAATAAATAAGCATTAAAAGGGGAAATAACACCCCAACATTTCAGTAACAGAAATATAGATTTTAAGAAAAAATACAGCTTACATACATTGATAAAATGATCCAAATAGTCATGCTTGCTTTTCTAGGAAATAATACTTCTTGTTGACCTGCAAATTATATCTGTAGTATGCATATGCTTGATGACTTTGTGACAGCCACGTTTTGTACAAAATTAACAGCTTAGTATTTGACAAATATTTTCAAGGCTACACACTCCAGTGGCTTTGTGCTTTTAATAAATTGATTAGTCCGAATAGAAATGTTCTCACTAATTTGTATGGTGGAATCTTAATGTTGCAGTGAATTAGTTTATACTAATGAGTTAAAAAAATTTAAATGTCGAGGGAGGATTAAATATTAAAAATATAATTAAAGCTTGAAAGTATACTAGCTTGCTGTGTGTATCTTGTGTCATTTTTTGCCATGTGTAGTGCTGAAAAGTGTCTCTTGTGTATAGCTGCCTTGGCTGTCGAAGAGCTTGGCTTTGAGCGATTTCATGCATTAATTCAGTAAGTAATATGTTGGAACATTTAAAATACAGTATTTTGAAGTTACACTAATATTCACAGCCCTGAAATAGGTTTGTTGAGGAGCTTTGTGTGTGTTACACATCAGGTTAAACTTGGATCTCCAGTTTTGGTTTGGGGGGAGGGGGTTTCTTTGTATTTTACAGTTTAAAATGGAATATTATTTTAAGCATAAACATTGGGCTTTAAAATAAAACTGGAGCAATGTAATGTGCAAAATTGGCCAGATAACTTGTGCGTTTCAAGTATATAAACACAGCTAAACAAGACTCACATTTACATTAACCATGTTAATCCTCAGTGTTTTTATAAATAATCTTCACAGGTGATTCTGTCTGAAGTACACGATTCATATACTGAAAAATTGTCATCTAGTATTTCTCCCGATTTGGGACAATGTAAGAAACATTTATAAAAATGTTTCATATACAAGACTGATTTTTTTTTTTTTATATTTTAAACACTTTTCTCTTTTTGGGGTGTAAATACAGAGCTTACAGTTCTAGTGAGTTTATCTTTACAGGTAATAGCCTTTTATTTTCGCGATGAACAACTGCGATTGTTGTACAAATAAATACCCAAAGAGCAACAAAATTTCAAAAACACTTGAGATTGAAAATGTTAGTAATTAGAACTGAAATAACTACTGCTTATTGTATAGATAGTAATTATAATTTGTTCTTTAAACCCATTGTCATATGAGGAAAGAAGAAAAGGGAGAATATAATTATTGTAACCTTCTCTGATCAAAACACTAATTTCCTGCCCTCCTCCTCCCTCCCACTCACCTCCTTGATCTTTGGACTTGTGGTATCCGCTTCAGTTTTTCTCAGTCTTTGTCACTGGAATTGAGCACTCTGGCATATGCCTTAAAATTGAGCCGAGTGATGGATTTCAGAACTGACTTTGCCTTGCGATCTGGTTCGAATTACTTAATAAAAACTAATATTTGTGTTCTGAAAAGCAGTATTTAGCTCTAAATATCCCAAGAAATAGAAAGTGCATTACTTCACTGGAATCTTGATGGATCTCTTCCATTCCTCTGTTTTTATTTCACTTTTTTTCTTTTTAAACGTATAGTCACCTGGTGTTACCTCATTATCCACGCAGCAACCCTTTTATACAACCACATAGTTTCCCAAATGCTAATGTACCACTTAAGGTTTTGAACATTTTGCTTTTCCAAAGCTACAGACTAACAAAATCAAATTCTTATGGGAAGTGTAATAAATACTTCAGAAGCCTGAAAGATAGTCTTACCTGGTTAAGTAGAAGGTTTTTTTCTCCTCTGTTCATGAACTGAATGTCTTTCAGAACACTATATAGTGCAAACATTGTTTTGGTGACATACAGTCTATTTGCAATTTCAGTAACTGTTTTGTAAAATTACTGATTCAAGCCACTCAGCTCTTTCACACGTATATGTAACTTTATGGTTAGTGTTTGCATATAAAAACTATATTCATTTTTGCACACTGCTCCAGAATTACTACTCTTCTTCTGAGGGGTAAATACTAATGACTCTATGGCAGTTAACAGTAACTCCAGAACAGCTGCTGTGTCATTCTGTATACAGTACCAGTTTTGCTCTGCTTTTACGTTTTCATATTAGGTATTGATATTTCTTGTTTGTGCTTTGTGACACTATTCTAATGCTTCTTCTAAATACATTCTCTTCTTTTGTTGTTGGGTGTTTTTTTGGTGTGGTTTTTTTTTTTTTTTTTTTTTATTTAGCAAACGGACATTCAGAAGCTTCCCTGAACTGAAGGATGCAGTTTGGGATCAATATTCAGTGTGGACAAACAGATTTGGAGTATTGCTCTTTCTGTATTCTGTAATCCTGACAAAGGTTTGTGGCTTGTCTGATCTTTTTGTGTGTGTGTGTGTGTGTGTGTTTGTTTTGTTTCTTAGAATCATTGAATCATAGAAGGGACCTTGAAGATCGAGTTCCAACCCCCCTGCCATAGGCAGAGACACCTCCCACTAGACCAGGTTGCCCAAGGCCACGTCCAGCCTGGCCTTGAGCACCTCCAGGGATGGGGCCTCTCTGGGCAACCTATTCCAGTGCATCACCACCCTCATAATGAAAAATTTCTTCCTAATATCTAATCTAAATCTACCTTTTTTGAGTTTGAAGCCATTCCCCCTCGTCCTATCACTACATACCCTTGTAAAAAGTCCCTCTCCAGTTTTCTTGTAGGCGCCCTTCAGATACTGGAAAGTCGCTATAAGGTCTCCTCAGAGTCTTCTTTTTTCCAGGCTGAACAACCACCTCTTTGTGAAGAGAAAGTTTGATCATGTAACCCTTTTTCTGTAAAAAGGTGAACACTAAACTGATAAACTAAGTCAAATCTAGATAAATGGATGCAATGGCATCTTCATTCACATTACAGTACATCACCAGCGTAAATACTTGAAAAGCTCAGATGGTTTTTTTCTCCCCCCCCCTCCCAATTTGGGAGAATTACAGATTTTGGAAATATCCTTCCTTGTATATCCCTACCATCTCTTTATCAAGAGAAAGTGTGTTTACGTATCAATTTGTATAAGAACATCAGCCTCCTGATGTTTTACTATTGCATTCTGTTGTTATAAATGTTGCAATTCATTCCTTAAGAGAGCAAAAATGTTTTTGATTTTTCTGCAGGGTATTGAAAACATAAAAAATGAAATTGAAGATGCAACTGAGCCATTGATAGACCCTGTTTACGGTCATGGAAGGTAAGCTGCAATATATGGTAGCTACCACTTAGATTAGTGGACTAATTTTTTATGTTTCTGTTACTGATTGTTCTTTTAGGAAATTATTGACATTATGACAAAGATTCGATTATAACTTTGTAATAGCTAAAAGCAACACTTAACATAGCATGCCTTTTTCACCGCATACTCCATTTAGTGCATCAGTTCTGAGGAAATGCTTTGTTATTGATGAATTTTCAGAGGAATAATTCTCAAATTTAGGGCTACATTTCTATATCAAGTTGTTGATTGATGGAGTGGAGATCACATTAGCATTGCTGAATTACAAATATACGCTAATTAAAGGAATACAATTAGAGAATATCTGCTTAGCTGTCCAGGTAATACAATACTTTTCTCATTGGTTAGAGATAGCCGCTTTTTCAGGAATAAATTGTATGTCCCTTTTAATAGGCTATTTCTTTCTGTTATATAGCCAAAGTTTGATTAACCTGCTGTTGACGGGGCATGCTGTTTCTAATGTGTGGGACGGAGACAGAGAATGTTCAGGAATGAGTAAGTTGATTCTAGTTTATGCTTGTTCATAATTTTTACGTTTTATGAGATGCTGACCTACAGATTAGGAATATGCTCTATTTCTGTTTTGATAGACTTCTTGTTTACTGTCCTTTGATTTAAGCAGACCTCAAATGGAAATAATACATACTTCCACAAAATCTCTGATGTTAACATTAGCTGACAATCCAGGATTCACTGAAGGTTGAAATTATAAGGTACCTGATGACCTGGATGATGGAAGGGAGTGCAGTCTCTGCAGGTTAGGAAGGTTGGTCAATACACTGGAGACAGGACCACTATTCAGAGCAGCTGCATCAGGCTAGAGAAATGGACTGACAGGAACCTCATGAATTTCACCAAAATCCTGCATCTGGGATGGAATAAGCCCATGCAACAGCAGAGGGCAGCACTGACTGGCTAGGAAGCAGTTAACCATAGAAAAGGACCTGAGGTCCTTGTGGGCAGTGAGTTGCACGAGTCATCAGTGTGCCCTTCTGGCAAAGAGGGCCATCTGCATCGTGGGCTACATTAGGAGGAGAATAGCCAGCAGTTGGAGGGAAGTGATGTTTCTTTCCCACTACATGGTGCTTTTGGGACCACATGTAGAATGGTGTGTCCACTTTTCATCTCCCCAGTACAGGAAAGACATTGACATAGTGGAGCAAGTCCAGTAGAGGGCCACCAAGATGATTAGCAGGCTTTTGTGTTGTTTGCATTTCATCTTACAAACAGAGAAGATGATCTGAAAGCAGGAACACTTTGAATTATGAAAGTGTTTTCACATCTTCTCTCCCACTGCTACAAAGTCCATCTCAGGCTCATCAGCATGTTTTTTATGGGAATTTTGCATCATCTAAGTAATCTCTGAAAATACTGACTTGAACTGAAGTTCAAGACAGATCCATGGAAGACCTGAATGGAAACGCTCCAGTTTGACAATGAACAAGTAGTATAATTTCCTTTGAGACTTTTTAGACTTCCACTGGATTATGATTCCATGCAGGCTGTACTTCAGCATCAGACTTATCAGAATGTCGTTTGGATATTGTATCTAACTCTTCTTATACCTATTTGGTAGACTTCTTACCAGGACATTTAGATTTGATTATTGCAGTCTATTATTGATGAGCCTATACTGACTGATTTTTGGTTTTTTGTTGGTTGGTTGGGGGTGGGTTGGTTGGTTGGTTGGTTTGTTTGTCCTTCCTTGTGCACGCAAATAGATTACTAATTTGTTTTGTGACCCCTTGGAGGTTAAAATCATCCTTTCTCCTTGGGTTTTCATTGTGGTGCTGGATACCAGGTGCCCACCAAAGCTGCTCTGTCACTCCCCCTCCTCAACTGAATAGGCACAGAGAAAATATAATAAAAGGGTCATGGGTCAAGATGAGGACAGGGAGATCACTCAGCAATTACCAATCCAATCAGAGTAGTGTAATGAGAAATAAAAACTAAATCTTAAAACACCTTCCCCCCACCCTTCCCTTCTTCACAGGTTCAACTTCACTCCAGATTTTCTCTACCTCCTCCCCCTGAGCAGTGCAGGGGGACAGGAAATGGGGGTTGTTGTCAGTTCATCACATGTTGTTTGTGCTGCTCCTTCCTCCTCAGGGAGAGGACTCCTCACATTCTTCCCCTGCTCCAGGGTGGAGTCCCTCCCACAGGAGACAGTTCTCCACAAACTTCTCCAACATGAGTCCTTGCACAGGGTGCAGTTCTTCAGGAACAGACTGCTCCAACATGGGTCCCCCACAGGGTCACAGGTCCTGCCAGCAAACTGCTCTGGTGTGGGCTACTCTCTCCACAGGGCCATAGGTCCTGCCAGGAGCCTGCTCCAACATGGGCTCTCCGTGGGGTCACAGCCTCCTTCGGTTGCAACCACTTGCTCTAGTGTGGGAGCCTCCATAGGTTGCAGGTGGATATCTGCTCCACCATTAACCTCCATGGGCTGCAGGGGGACAGCCTGCCCACCATGGTCTTCCTGTAGGCTGCAGGGAATCTCTGCTATGGCACCTGGAGCATCTCATCTCCTTCCTTCTTCACTGACCTTCGTGTCTGCAGAGTTGTTGCTCTCACTCCTCTCTCCTGGTTGCTGTCCCGCAGAGGTACCACCACCATCACTGATGGGGTCGGCCTTGGCCAGTGGTTGGTCCATCTTGGGGCTGGCTGGCATTGGCTCTGTTGAACATACGGGAAACTTCTAGCAGCTTCTCACAGAAGCCACCCCTGTAGCCCCCCCCTTACAAAAACCTTGCCACGCAAACCCAATACATTCCTCTAGCTTTTTTTGTTGGTTTTTTTAGGGTAAGTACCCTGTTTTTCCTTTTCTAGTCTCCTGACACTTCCTTTATCATTCATATGTTCAGTGATCGTTAATGGTTCAGGGACTTACTTTGTCTAGCTACTTAGTTGTTATATAACGAATTTCATTAGGATTTGCAAGATTGAACACGTCTGGCTTATGTACACTTTTTAGCCAATTTTGTTCTTTTTTTTACAGCTGAACAGCTGACACCATCATCTCATTGTTAATCATCTTCAGTATACAACATTATTTACCTTCTTGTGAATCAAAGCAAAGATAGCTTTGAATACTTGTGTTTTCTTTATATCATTTTCTTTTGTGTTTTATCAGTTGATTGCTAACCTGATTCATGCTGCTTGTATAGAACATTGTTGTCATTTACCACCACCCCCCTTCCTAACTCAAATTTGTTGTAATTAGCCTTTCTGGTTTTATCCATACGTTCTCTTCAGCATTTTTAATTTTCTCTGATTGATCGTGATCTAAAAATCAAAAAATCTGAATTGTTCTTTCAGTTTTCCTTTGCATTGGGCTAATTTGCTGTTCTGCAATTTAATGTAACTTTTTTGAAGCCCTGCAGTTCATTGCTTTGTTTGCCTTTCAGGTTATCTTTCTGGTAGACCTTATTCATTAGGTATCGAAGTTGGATTTTTTTTCTTTTCTGAGAGCACTGAACTTTCTTCTCACACAGTAATATTCACATTTAGGTTCTCAATTGATTCTGCCCTAAAAATCCAGAACCAGAGCTCCCATAGAAACATCTGTCTTTTAGGGGGAAGAGGAGGAGCAGAAAATAATCCTTAGTACATCTTAAGAATTTGGTATTATGTGTCCTGTTAGTTTTTCACCAGTCAAGTAATTGGAGTTAACTATTGTTGGGAGCCCTCCATTTTCTTCAAGTCCTTGGGATAATTATAGTCAAAACCAGGTTATTCACCGTCTTAAGTCTATAATCAGTATCTATTGCAAAGCGATTTGTGTAGTCTATCAAAAAGAAGGACAAAGAACAGCTTGTGCTGTTCACAACTTATTAGACAAGACGGAATTTTGGATACATTGTCACATTTCCTTTATCAATCCTTTTTGTCATCTTTTTTTTTCTCCTACAATCATTTCTCCTCTACTTTGGTTCTCTTTGGCTGTAGTCTTCAGCTTCCTTTCTGCCAACACTGAGTTTCTCATGTAGAAGGGTTGCAGATGTCCAAATAACAAGAACTGAATGTGTTTCCTGACTAGTTTCGAAGTTCGCTTTATGTATGTTTTTCTGGTTTGGTTACTGGTCGCCTTAAATTCCTCTGGTCAAGTGACTGCAAGTTGGAAGGTCTGACATTAGTATTGGATAGAGCTGATTGCCAGCGAGTGCTGCTTAATTTTTCCGTGTGTAAACATGATGGAAAGAGATTTCAGGTACTTCTGTGATTAGGTGTAATCCGTTGGTGAACCTCTGAAACTGAGGGGCAGGAAAAGTATCCCTGGGCATGGGGGAAGAGCGGTGCTAAAGAACTGCAGAAAGCTGTGGGTGTGGTGTGGTTCATGGCATATTCACAGGGGCAGCAATGAAGCAACAGTGAGAAGATTCAGCCACAATACAGGAACAGGAAAAATGCTAGATAGGTGGTGCTATTATTATAAGTAAACACATATACTACATTGAATTATTAGAATGGCGCTTGCCTTACATTTTTATTCAGAAGCTATGTAAAGTCACTTTACCTCTTGTTCAACTATTTAGATAAGCAATTTTTAATTAATAAGTAAATCTCTAAAATTATTTTAAAGCTATTTTAAAGTTAATGTCATTTTATTAGTGATAAAGAAAATACTGAATTACAGACTTGAGGAATTACCCGGTAGTTTGCAGATTATACTCAGAGCTCTAACTCTTACAGTATTGCATATTTTCCAAATAGGGCAGGAGTTATTAACTGGAATTGTTATTGGCCACCACTGGCACAAATACCAGTGAAATGATCCCTCTTCTTTGACTATTTACATATTCCCCTTTAAACCTTTCTTCATATTCCAATCTCTTCTCTTGACACAGTTATCCACAGTAGGAAGAGATGAGGAGGTAGATTTTTTCTTCTTTTTTTAAAGACTGTCGTTCTTAGGTAAAGTAGCAATTTAATATGAACACAAATAATGCTGTAAATGCTTTATCGGAGTAGTGCCACGGATTTGTGGTGTTGCATGGTGTCACTAGGTGGCGATATTCTGTTACGGTTGCTAACATCATTACATTTTAAAACCATCATTGGTTTGGGCCTTTTTTTTAAAGGCTCCGGTTTTCTCCATTTTTAGAAATATGAGTACTTTGCAAAAGTACTTTTTTTTTTTTTAAAAAAAAAAAAAAAAGGAGAAATTAACTTTCAGACGAGGCATCCATCTTCATTTACTTAGATGATTTTTCGTGTTATCAGATCTTTTCCAGGGGTGTGTGTTCTTTCCGTGGGGTGAGGATATTCACAAGGATGAACTTTGATGTAGGGCAGCTACTCTCCCTTTGTTTCCTTCTAAGTCACCTGACAATGATTTTTGCCTTTGGGTCTGTCTTCTCTGTTGACTAATTCTGAAGAAGGCATGGGTAGACCAGTGACTCCAGGTTAGTTAACCTGATAGCTTTCAGATACACTCTCCACGTAGTGTGGCTATCAGCTGGTTGGCATACTCAAACTCTGGAGCTACTGGGCCAGGATCCCAGCTCTCTCTAGTTATCAGTCAGAGTTCTCATCTAGTTATCTGTTAGGGGAACAAAATACTTAGTAATTTGGTTTTGTGTTTTTTCTGAATCATTTCTGAACAGTAAATATTATTTATATGTGACTTTGTTCTGTTCTAAGCATCAGCTCCTGAATCTGAAGTCTTTGATTAGCACTTTAATTTGATTTTAAATTGAACTTTAAATTGATTTTTATTAATGATTTTTTAAGAAACATATGTGATGTGTTAAAAATGTTTCTTTAATGTACTGTTGCTTACTTCTGCCATTTGTTTCCCTCCATTGCACATATAAACGTGCTATTTCTGAGCAATAGCTATTCCCTAGTTTGTAGGATCCTTCACTAGTCTTTTAATTGGGCTAGCTCTCTTCACCTCAGCTCAAAGAAAGTATGAATTGTCTCAGCGTATGTCAATTTGTAGCAACACAGCTATAAGTCAGTGAGGTAATGGGGTTCTGCAAAGTGTTATCTATGCACCCCCAAATGTTCTAATTCCAAGCAAATTTGAAGATAATCCTTAAAAGGGCGGTTTCAGATCAAAGAATTCTCTACTGCAAATAGAGCCTTTTAATATATATAGCTGACTCTAAGGAAGGAATTGTACTTCCTGGCCACAAAGGTAGTGAACAAGTTACTGGCTTTAAGATTTTTGGGTTTTGTTTGTTGAAGTTGTGGTTTGGTTTTGGTTTGGGGGTGGTGGGTTTGGTTTTGTTTAACAGTAGAGGAAAAAGGTAAAACATTACTATAATAACTGTTCTGCCCTATTGCAAAATTTAGAGAGGTAAACTTGAAGTCGTTGCAGGAAGCATGGCATACCGTGGCTAGTGCTGTGAGTTACAATGAAATGCAGAATTGATTTCTGGAAGTTAAGAATTCTTTTAAATTTAGAGCAGTTTCTTTCACTTGCTGTGGTCCTGAGGCTTTAGTGCATGGATAAAGATGTCATAGTTTTATGCTGTTGTACGTGAATAATCAATGTTAAAAAAATATAGTTGAGAATTAGTGTTTTAGAAGGAACTTTCAAATACAGAAGTCAGTGTTCAAATACAAAGTCAGTGTTCTCTGAAAAAAGGAAATACAGATCTTGTTAAATTGATCATGGCATATGTTCCCATGTTTATTTGCTGGATCAGGTATGCGCTGCTCTTTGTTTAGACAAAGTTTAGGGACCTAGCAGAGCTGTTTGAAGGAGACAGAACTTGTACTGTTGAGATGATGTATATGTAAGCCCAGAGCTTCTTAAAATCCTTATAATTATAACTAGTTTCTCAGCCTGAATATTGATGTGCTTTCTCATTCTTTATTAGAGAGCCTCAAATCAGGTTTTCTAAGTGCTCTTCCAATCAGTAGTACATAAATATTTCAGCTATTCCTGACAGCTGTGTGTGTTTGAGAGCTGTATGATACATTAAATGGAAGTCAGTGCAGTAAATCAAATCAAGTGAATGCTTTCTTTCCTACTAACAAAACTATTATTTGCAAAATTATGTTTTATTATTCAGAATGCAAAATGACTAAGATAAATATAGCCAGAGAAATCTTAAAAAAAAAAAAAAAAAAAAAAAAAAAGAAAAAATACATCTATATGGGTTTTTTTCGCCTTCAAGGTAGCTGTTTTTCTTAAATTTTTCTGAGATTAATTTTTGTGTAAGTTACAAGTACTTCATCTCCTAATAAATCCAGCAACTTTTGAAAAGAGGCTATCAACAGTAAACTTTAAGCCATCAATTTGGCTCTTCATATTTTACAGAGAGGGAAATTAGTAAAACTTCGTAGTTTTTTTATTATACCTTCATGATTTGCCATTGTTGCTAAAATCGCATCACTTTTAAAATTGTTGTTATTTGACCAATTTTGAAAGTAAGAAAAAATGGTTTAAAAGTGGTTTTGCAGATTTTTCTTGAACAAATTTTGTGTTTTGTTTTGAACAGAACTTCTTGGTATACATAAACAGGCAACAGTAGGCTTTTTGACATTGATGGAATCTCTGAGATATTGTAAGGTAAGCTGTTTTCTGCATCATTTAAAATTTTTCTTTCATTAAGGTGTTGTGGGCTTCTTTGACAGTATTACTGAAAGCTTCACTGTGTACAACTGGAGATATTAAAGAACTTTCAAAGTATGTTCAACTTCAAATTAAAACTGAGATTAATACTATATTAAAACAGATACAAAATTGTTAAATGTATCTTATTGAATAAATGTTGTTTGCTATTTAAAATAGAACTCTATTGCACCAATTTAATATAGCTGGTTAGGAGCTTATGTTTTTACTAAAATGATTTTTAATGCAAGTTATGCAAATAGTTATAAAACTGTCAAGTCCCAAAGTGGCTTGCTATTGTGAATGTTGCAGTTTTGTGGTTCACTTTTTACGCTATCACTGTCTTCCATTTAAAATAAATAGCCATAAGTAAGAATGGTAAAACTACTATTCAGCAAATGTATTCTGAATATAATACATTCAAGACCTAAAAGTTCCTTTATGTATTCACCTGTAAGCATCTGAAAGTAAAGTGCAACCTAGTCCATATTGTTTCTTCCCATTGTGACACTTAATTTCTTGATTTAAGATTTTTATTAGAGAAATTTTGTGCTTGACAAATACTACTTGTGAAACAGCATTAATACTCTTAATTTGAAAAGGCTTTTTGGTTGTTCTTTGCTTCCTTTTCAATCTCTATTGAAGTCCTTTAACGTAGCTCAAGGTTAAAGAGGATTATGTACTTTCCAGAATGTTGGTGTATTGACTGAAACTAACTGTCCCTTCATTTATTAAATAAGTTCCAATTCTGAATCGATTAATGCAAAACCAGCTAATAAGTCAAGTGGACTTCTACCTCATTTAGCATCCAATTATAGTGGTGTTAAGCATAGGAGTACTTACTTGTGTGCAGTGTTTGAAGCATGTCTCGAAGGTTGAAATAAGGAATATTGTTGATACCACGTTCTTACTGATGTTATTTCAATTAATTATAATAAGCTGTGTTGCTTTCCAAGTCAAACAGGAATCAGTGATCAAAATTAGAATCTAAGTATTTTACACTGTTTTGTCATTTTATCAAATGTTTTATAGTAGTTTTCAGAGCAGTTTAGACTTCACTAACTGAATTGTCATTAACTTGATCGCTAACTGGATGAGTTTTCTGGGTTTGCTTTGCACTTCTGATTCTGTTGTACTTTTTAAGGTTGGCTCCTATTTGAAATCTCCAAAATTTCCCATTTGGATACTCGGCAGTGAAACACACCTCACAGTCTTTTTTGCCAAGGTATGTTAGATGTGATTTTTGGTAACCTCAGGCAGATAAACACCACATAAATTCAAAGCTCAGATCTTGCTACAATGTGAGTTTCACGTGGCTTTAATGTAAAAAAGTAGTCACCAAATCTTTTAATTAAGCCTTCCCTTGAAGGCAGAGTTGGTCAAGTGGTTTAATGATGTCTCATAAATTTTAGTGAAGACTTTTGGCTCTAGCTTAATTTATTGGGCTGGGGGAAAGGTATGCTTTAGAGCACCATAATTGGAATAAATACTGTCTTAAATTTATATAGTGCAAGAGAGAGATAAGAAGGAAATTCTTATGTGTTGGTGCCTGTTAGTAGTTTGATCTTCCTGACAATACTTTCACAATTTTTAATCTATAACCATAGTTTTTTGTTCTAGATTAAAAATGGATATCAGGACTGTTATGATAATTCCTTATATTTATTCTATCAGATATGTACTGTAATCTGTAGAATATAGAAAATGCTTTTGAGATGAGGTCTCCATTTAAAATCTTAGACCAAATTTTATGAGGAGACAATTTCTATTTTTTTAGTTGAAGATTGTAAGTTGTTTCCCATACATTTTTTTTTTATTTCTGTAGAATACTTGTTTCTGATTAGAAGTATTTACTGAAATTTAATGGTACTTACTAGTATATTTATTAGTACTTATTAGGAATGAACTTTCCTGTACTTAATATCTTACAACGAATGAATGTTTTAGGAATAAACCTTGAAAATAAGTGTTATAAGATATGACAAAGTTAAAGTCTTAATTTCTTTAACTGTTGAATTTCCTTAAGGAAAACTTTGGCCTAATGTTTAAAAATAGGACACAAAAAAGTTAGATTTTTTTTTTTTCTTTTCTTACAAAACCAAACCAACCAACCCTCACAATACATTGGAAGTTTATGTGCAGAATTTCTTTACCTTTAAACTTAAATTTAAAAATAATTTAAATTAATTAGCCCATGTTGCACATCAAATATTTTTTTTGCAGATTCTGCTGCAAATGCTATACTAGAACTTCCCTGAATTCCTTGTGTCTGATAAATGCTCTTTCTTCCATACTCCATGGTAATAAAAAAAATCCTTATTCTCCTTTGGATGTTTTTCTGCCTTACTCTCTCCCCAAACAGGCTTTCCTAGAAGAGCCTTGTGATTTCAATTTTGAAATTTTATCCACAGTTTTTCTGAATTATACCACTGAAGTCAGTGCCTTGTCGTATAGATAGCAGTCTGGTGTAAATAGGCATAATCACTCTGTTGTACAAGTCAAGTGTACCTGTCCAGAATTTTATTACAGCTTCTAATGCTTTGTGTCTGTGATTAGAAATCTTATTTCTAATGCTAATTCTTTTAGGATGTTGAGGGCTGTGTGCTGGGTTTAAAGTAAATGGGCATCAGCATCTGGTGCCTCTAATATAGCTTGGTTCCTCTTTCTTCACTGAACTCCACTTAAGCTGTGGAAAGCTTCAGCTTGTGATTAGTATCGTAGGAACTAAAAAGCAGGAAAAGGAAGTAACATGGGCTTGGTAAAGAATTTCTCAGAAATTTCTTTGAGAAAAGAAGTAGGAGCTGAAGGTTTGTAAAAACTTCCAAGAGTCCTTGAATATGTGCTTTGCATGTCTGAGCTCACCCTTTCTAAAGTAAAGGTTGTTGAGCATTTCAGGAGGAGCAGAGATGTCAGCTACAGTGGAAATATGAATCGTGTCGGCAATCCGTTATTTTATCAGTTGAAGCTACATGCCGAAAACTACAGGAAGAAACTTGAATTCATTGCCAGTGGTTAGTCAGCAAGTTGTTAGTCATGTATGTAGTTGTCTAGATGGTGCTTGATACTGAGGATATAACTTGATATAGCTTGATGGTGAGTGATTACATGAGAAAGAAATCTTCAAAATGGAAAGAGGAAAATGGAGTGTCGAACCAAAAGCAGTGCAGATTAAGTTTGGAAAAAGACAAATACGGCTTTAATTCTTTCAAGCTGCATATGATTTACAGGAGCCTAAATAGAAGAGTATTAGGCAATTATTAAGCAGAATAGTGGTCACTTTCATCATTAGCTGAGTAATTGGGCATAGAAACCTAGGAAAAATCGATCTTCCTTGGTTACTATCACTATGGACAAGTAGTGTGGGGAAATTAGGGAATGGGACAGAATCTTCATTGCTGTCTCAGGGACTTTTCTTGAGAGTGGAGGTTCAACAAGCAAAAGGATTTACTGAAATTCTGCATACCACCCTACTCAAAGAAAGTTGGCTGCTGTTCTTTAGTACTCAGATGCTTCGTTCAGATTTTTACATTTGATGTGGAGTACAGCAATAAGCATTGGCTTTGTAACTGTGGAATGAAAGATCATCCACCTTGCTTTTCTGTCTTTGAATTAGATCCTATAGACATCTGTTGCTGTTTGCCAGACTATATTTGCATTACTCTAAATGTGGACCATTCTGATGTAGCTGTGACATTCAGAGAAATGTTTTTCAGTCATACTTTCTAAAATAAATAAATCTGTCCATAGTTGCCATTCTGAAACTTTCTACATTTTCAGTGGATTTTAATGAATGAGCAAAATACAGCACGGCATCTTTGGGCTAAAGATCACACTTACAGCTTGAAGTGAAAATAAAAAAATGAACTGAAGTGTGAAAGTGGGCTTAAGTTCTCTTGTAACTGCTTCTGTATCAAATAGTCTTAAACAGTGACAGCTGAGTCAATTCCTAGTTTTAACGAAAGTCTGGTGGGTCAGCAGTTTCCCCCATTATTAAAATAATACAGATTCTATTCTATCTGTGTGGTCTTCATCTCTACCTCTTGATTGTCAGAACTTATTTGATGTGTACAGAAATATTATTAGCCTCATTTTACTACAAGGAATTGGAGATAGAAATTATTTCAGAAATAATTTCTTCCTTAAAGCAGCAATTTTGATTGAAGCATGTTTTCTTGAAGAGAGATCAGTAGTTTTTTTCTTCCTGGTACTTAGCTGACCTATTGCCAGCCAAACAATTATTTACAGCTAGATATTTTGGAGACAACCATACAGACACAACAAGTTGAAATGCAGTGGTTAATTTCCTATACAAAACATGGAAGCATGAGAATACTTGTCACAATGTTTTGATGCAGTGGCACCCACTTCAGTGGAAGTGCTCTTTCTAGACCAAAGAAAACAGAATCTGGAAACAAATGAAATGAAGCATCACTTGCATCGTCCATATTTTCATTTCTAAGGTAGACTATATTGAGCAAAAATACTACAGCTTGTTATGCAGATGAGTATGTAATGAAGTAGGAAAGGAGATAAAAACATCTGTATTACCTGAGTAGTTAGTTCTTCAGAATTTTGATACTTACGTGTATAATAACAGAGGTGAAAAAACTTGTGTGAATAGTTGGGAAGGGGAGTAAGTGTTAGCAGGGAACCGTAATTAGTACCAGTATATTTTTGTCTTTTTCAATTACAACTGTGTGTGTATAAGGCCAGAAAGTTGTTTGATGCCCAGCAATCCAAATTTAACATTTACTGAAAAAATGTGAGTGGCTATTACTTGTAGTGGTCATGGACTCTGCATTTGCCACAAGGTACGTTTTCCCTGAAAAAGTGAGTATGTAGGTTCATCATAGGCACCTGAAGCCAAGCAGCCATCATTTCTGCCTCTCCCTGCCCTCCCTCCCTTTCATGGATAAGAAAACTTTCAGATGGCCTCAGGCCAACAAAAATAAACAATGAAGCTTTCATCTGACACACTAAGTATCCCTGCCTGTTCTGTCAGATGGTGCTAACACAAATAGACAGTATTGTAAATGTCCTCTAAAAATCAACTTCAAATTTACGGTCTTTTTTTAAATTATTTATTTATTGTAGGGAAAAGAGAGTGGGAAGTGGGGTAGCTCTAAATTACTCAATGTAGGGATAAGGCTGTGATGCTCTGGATCGAGTGCTATATGGTCAGTTCTTGGTTATTTTTATGATACTCGTGACGTAGGAAGTTATGACAAGCTGAAACTATTCAGAACTTTTAGGAATGTCAGTGTGGTCAAACACTATAAAAGAATATCAGGTTGAAATGTATAACAAGAAAATGTTTCAGTACAAACAATAGGAAAAACAACAGCAGGTTAATAGCTGCTTTCTGAATGCCATCTGCTGACATGCAAACCCACATAGTCTGGAAGTTTGAATTCAAGACTCTGAAAGTGAAGTGACAGCATGGAATGAGTGTCTGTCTGGTGACTTCAGGTTATTGAAACTGCCGGTGGGGACACTTCAGAGCTGTGTAAGTTTTTCAAAAATTCCCTTAGCCTGTTCCCAGGTCTTAGAGCACACAGGCTGCAACAGAATCGGCTATCCATTTTCAGTTACAGCATTGTAGCATATCTAGACTTGAAGAATCAGATGAGCAGAGGAAACTCCTAGCTGAGACATCTGAATAAGTTAGATTACTGCTTTTCAAGGAAAGTGTGCCTGTTTTACTGTGTTAGGACTGTACTTATGGTTTCAGATTACGTTTTTTTTATTTTTCTAACTTTGATCAGTGTAACCTGTTCTGCATATTCTCAGGGTCTTTTTTCAGCATCCTTGATCATATTGTCTCTCAGAAGAAAGAACGTTCACTTCTCTTCCTAAACAATCTTTTTGATCAAAGTTCAACAGAGGGACACCTGAGCAAACACTGACACTGCTATAGGAGATCCTGAATTTGGGTCAGTGGTGTTTACCAGAACTGGGCTAAGAGGGGGTTTTACTTGGTACAGCATTTAATCTCAGAACACCAACAGAGAATGTCAATGGCCATGAAAGAAAATAAGATGCATGTGTAAAAATTCAGCCATTACTAGTATGTGTTAACAACTCTGGTCTCTGCAAAAGTAACTTATGTATATCCAAATAAATTATACTTATTCTTTAACTTAGGAACTCTTCTACTTTGGGAAGGTAGTGAAAAATATCTGTGGCCTTCCTTTTGGTTTTTGTTCCCATAACCGATGAACACAGGTAATCAGATTTTGAAAAGGTCTTCATCAGAGAAGAAATCAAAGTCAGATTTTGAAGAATTCCACTTCAGAAAATGGTTATAGTGTGTGTGGTTTCAGTGTCTTTAATTTCTATGAGTAAGTGGAACTGAATCTGGTTAGGACAGTCTGGATATCTGGTAGAAAGAATACAGCTGCGTGAGGCAACTGCAGAAATAACTTCTGGGCTTAAGTAGGGTTTAAATTTTCTGTGTGCTGATAAAGAGCAGGGAGACAAATGCTGCTCCATTCTTGACAATAGCTCTGATCTGGCTAAATCAGCAGTCAATCTTCAAATATTTCTATTACCTGTTAATTTAAGAGCTCCTTTCTGCAGGAGGAGACCCCTTTTTAAAATGAATGTTTGAGCAGGATGTTTCCTGTGGGATCTGTGGGCCCCCAAAGAGAACTGAAGTTACTTTACTGGTTGGTTTAAGCTTCACAATGTAAACAGTATTGCTAAATGAATTTCAATTGTTCTGAATAACATAATAGTTCATAAGCGCTGTTTTGTCCAAATAAGTTTCCTAGCAGAAGGGTCAAGTGTCTTTAGAATAATGATCTTATAGTTGGCAGGGGGCACCTCAAAATAAAGTACTTCTGTGAGGTATCTACCCTATTCCAGTTCTGCAAAATCACAGACCGTAACTGTGAAACCTTACTCTGCTCTTTGTGGGTCTGATCCAATTTTACTTGCAGATGAATTTATTCCTACTACAGATGCATGTTTCTCTCCATGAACAGACACTTCTGGGCAGTTTCTTTGTTTATTGCTTGTTTGGGAGGTTTCCTGTGGGGAAAATGGTGCTTTTTTTTCATTTGTGTAAGTGATATTCATACCAGCATTTATCCAAGTAACTTCTAGATTTTGTCTAAACTATTCATTGTCGTAAAACAGACTTAATATGTGATGCAACCCTGTATGATGGCATGTGTTTTTAATGAGACAAGTTCATGACATCAATTTAACTAAAGTCATAGTGGCTTTATTTTCTCTAAAGATAACTCTGGAGCACTGTCATTTATGAAGTCTCTGTATTTCTATTTCTCTTTTCTTTCATTAGAAGTATAGTTTTTGCTTTAAGTGGAGGTAGCTTTCATGAGAAACTTCAGCCATCATACAATTTTTGGCTTTCCTCAGGAGAAATATTTCTTTCTCCTATTTTCCCGTTTCCCACATTGTTGGAATGAGCAGCCAGCTGTGACAGTTGCAAGATAAAATCAGATCTCTGTCTCCTCTTAGTTTTTGACAGTCTGTACTTCAACTGTACTAAAAGAATTTTTTAATAGTGGAGAAACCAGAGCTCCTCAGAGTGACTATACCAATTTTCTACAGGACATGTTCTTTTTCATGTCTTGCACAAGGTTTTGGAAGGGTTGTGAAGAAGCCAGGTAAACCCCCTCCAATTCAAGAGATGAAGAGCTAATTCTGGTTTTGCCACCTCCCTGGCATCCTTTCATGCCTACAAAGTGTCTTGGAGAACTCTGGACTTCCAAGAAGAGCAGAGATATGCAGAGGACAATGGAAAGGTTGCGTGGGAAGATTGAGGTGTATATGACTGTGGTAGGCAGGTGGGGCTGATCTGTAGAGCTAGAAGGTTGGGGCTCATATATCATCATGCCATAAGAAATCCAGTAATAGAGACCGAATCATGTTCTAATGCAGGAGACTGGAAACACTGTGATTATGACATACATTATTACATCCTAAATCAAAGAGGCTCAAGACACTACTGAAGTTCTCAGGATTTTAGTAGCCTGTCTTGGATTTTATGGGTTTAGGGTTGGTGATACGGGATCTTCACTCTATCTTCCAGAGTCAGGTAGGACTCTAGCTACTCAGGATTTTGGGGTCTTTTGGGTACTACTAGGAGGATGGAGTGTGATGAGTCCCTGCCACACAGTTATAAAGATGCCTTGAAGTGGCAATCCAGTTATACAGTTTTTATTTTTTAGCATAGTACGGTAACTAAAAATGTGAAGCTAGGAAGAGAAAGCCATAACCATGGAATCTAAGGTCACATGATTGACTTTTATTGAGTGGAGTATGGTAATATACCCATACATGTTGGGGAAATCACATGTGAAAAGTATTAAAGAAGAGTCTGGTGGTCTTCCAGTTCCTGAGGTTGGGTGATGAAGTTGATGTCTTTGAGCACTGGAGAAATTAATCTATGGGCAGTGGTATGCATTTTGACAGTTTGTGTCAAAGTGAGAATATTTAGGAATTAGGTCAAGATCCTGTAATATTTGTATTGCTCTTGTCAGAGGTGCTGTGCATCCTATAATAGTAAGTAGCAATTATGAGGACTTACTACTCAGATCATAGAGGTAACTCAGTCGTGGGGTATTGCATTATTTGTTCTTAGAGTTGAGACATGGAAATTTTGATGTAGAGGTCATTAAACTGAGAGATGTAAGACTCTAAATGTTAATCAAACCAGTTGTTTGGGATTTACCATCCTACAAGAATTGTATTCACTGTTACCGTGATTCTCTGACTAATTTCAGCCATTTAGTCATATCTATATGTTCTCTAAAGTTTTAGAAAACTTTTAACATTCATCCCATTATATACAGCTTTCACAATGATCATTTAAGGACATTTTTCATGGTTGGCTGATACAGACCATGAAATGTAATTGTATATGCCCCTAAGCAAATAAGCACATTATTTCCTTTTGGGAAAAGTCTTCTCATCCATCTGTTTTCTTTCAGAGGGGGAGGTTCATTTTTTATATATGAAGTAGCTGAGAGTAGGACTGCTTAGATGATACCACTTTTCACGTGTTTACGTTTGAGTTGTTCCAATTTTTGTGTCACTGAATTCTTTCTCCTGAAACGTTATACATTTTCATACTTTCTTGTGCTGAGTTGGATGAGAGAACGACTTTGCACACTATTTCCAGGCCTAGATGAAAACCTGTGAAATGGGGCAGGAATTCTAGCAGTTCCAATAGGAACTTTTGAGCTAGCAAAATTTAGATGGAAAAATTCAAAATAAAACACTACCACTTGTTGCATGAGCTGCCCTTTGAAATGAAGGAAAGAAGGGGGTATGAAAGAAGGAAGGAAAGCAAGCCAGCACAATGAAGAGAAATGAAAACTGAAGGAATTTCCCATGAACTGTTAAGCTCTCAATTTAGTGTATTGTAGGAGCACTTCAGAATTGGAAAACTTACAAAGGATATATGCTGAAGTACTGGCCATGAATGTCACATTAACCATTTCTAGAAAAATTGTATTCCTTAATCATTTCAAGTCTATTTTAAATATAGTTAGAAAGAAAAGTGATATCCTAGTAGTCATCTATGTGTTCAGTTTTCCAATTTCCTAGTTACTTTCAAAGCATATGCTCTGTTTACTTCCTAATTTTTTGGGTTTGCATTTCAGTTGGTTAAGAAACAAACTTTTGTTCTGATTTTTAAAGATTAGCAGTAGGCTATGGGAATATATTTGAGACTAATGTGCAGTCATCTCCGTGAAACAATATTTTTACTGTAATTTAAATGATATGTTATTTCTGAAAGTTAGTTATATTTTTAGTGGAATAGATTGTAGTGGTGAATGTGTAAAGCACCTGTTGTGAAAAATGCACAAACCAGTACAGAAATGGTGGTTCATTAGCTATCCATTTCTAGGCAGACCACTCCTGAGAAGTATTTTTTCCTTTTCCTCATATTAGAATGAATAACTTTCATATGTAAACTGAAATTGGGGACTGGAAGGTAATGGATTGGGTCCTACCCCATAAGAGTACTTATTAGCATCTAGAAGGATTTATGGCCTCCTGTTTCAGGAAGGAGGATATGAGCAGCATCTAGTTTGTATATATATTAGCCTATCAAATGAAAGGCTGATTTTTAAAGAAACAGATGTGTTTTCTTTCTTTTTGGTAGTATATCCAGAGTGGCTTGCAATAGTAAATGCATCGAAGACATTGCTAAAGGCAGTTTTATAATAAGTCACTGTATCAAGTAAATTATGAAAGTCAACATAACTGCATAGAAACAAAGGCTGAGAACATCATTGTATCATTCTGTATCCCTTTTAGGTGTGAAACCAATGTTGGTTCCAGCTATATTTGATACAATAGCGAAGGCATTGGCCCTGAGTCATTACATGATAGGTAGATATTGTGTTTTTCAAATTTGGAGGAATAGGCATCCTGGCTCATTATTAAACTATCATGAATAAATTGATAGAGTATTGCAGTTTTTGAACATCAATCAAATTGATATTTATGGAAAGGTGTTCCATAAAAAAAATTTTATTCCTAATTCCAAATCAAGTGAAAACCAAAATGGTGATGGCTTTTTCCTCCATCATTTGCTCCATCTAGTAGTTAGGTGCCCTGGCCTTTCCAGGTGCAAGTCTTACTCAATTCTGCGACAATTAATCACTGTAGTTCAGTTTTCAGCTATATTAAATAGTCAAGTATTGTTTATGCTATTGGTCAGATAGCAGTGGGTTGGGATACAGCCATCCAGTGAGTACTGACCTGAAGGGTTTTTTAAACACATCTTTTTTAATATAATGTGCTCTCATATGTTGCATTACTTTTTCCACCCCATCCCCCCGCTGGTCACAAAGCATGTTCTTGTCACTCGATGCATTAACATTTAACGGTTGCTGTCTTGATTCTGCATTTGGCACATGCTGTGTTTGCAGCTATTCCAGTCTGCTGGTACTGTTCTGAAATTATATATATGTCTTTGTGTAATTCATTTACAGACCCCTTCCTTCTGTTGGGTCATTGCTACTGAATATTATACAGCACAGCTTAGAATCCTTCCCATGTCTGACGGCTTCCAAGTTGTGTATGCGTTAGTGGTTGGCTCACAGAAGACCTTGGCCTGAAAAATACAACTCTGCCTCAAAAGCCCTTTTCTCATTTGCATGTTTATACCTTGTCTTTTTAGTGTTCAAAATGATTTTACACTTTAGCTTTCTGCGTGTATTTGGATATTTTTCAAATTTCTCCAAAATAATAATACTATCCTTATTTGCGTACTCTTGGTAGTGGAGCAAGTGTAATTACATCCTAATCAATTTGTAGTTCATTCAGTATTTGTGAGGAGATACAGTGGAAAGGCATAAACTTCTCTTTTATTCCCTCAAAGACCTTCTAAAGTCTTAGCCCAAAAAGCTTAGAGTTTGATCAATTTAGTGCGCTTTCATTTCCTGCTAGTTTACAAATCATTGAATAGTATGCAATTAGGAAGTAAATATTAGCTTTCTTAATATTTAATCTGGCATCAAGTGAAGGATGGAAAGAAGAGTGTTAGTTTCATGCAGTAGAATACTCCTTTCCAGAAAGTATATAACCGCAATGGTATGCTCCAGTGTTCACATCAGGCTTTGGCATGACTGTGTATTTATGAAAGAGATAAGGCAGAGGTAAAAGATGCTGTTCTAGTCATAAGATGCAGCCTCAGCACATGGAGGGGAAAGAAAGCAGAGTTTAGTTTCTGTGCTTTTTCAACAAGTACATATGCATGATTGTCAAAGTCTCTAAACCAATGCAGGTCAGTAAATAAACCAATTTAGGACAACAAATAATATATTCATAGTCGGGGGTTATCTTCATGGAATCATTCCAGAAGCAGAATTTTAAAAGAGAAATTTTATTGAGTCATTTCCACAAAGATTTTTTTTTTCAAGAGTCCCGAAATCTAACCTACTGTATTCCAAAATATGGAATGTAATAAGCTTGTAGTATCACAATGAAAAGACATGACAGGTAGGTAGAACGAACAACTTCTCCCCATATTCCGTGTATCCTTATCTGAGGTAATAGGTAGAAATCATAAACTGTGATAGTGCCAGAGTCACACCATCCATTCTTTGCTGTGCAAGCCACCTTCCTTATCTTCTATTTACAGCCTACTAACTGCAGAAATTGTTTACCAGATAATGATATTAGGAATATTATTTTACCCATTTTTAGTGAGACTTATCTAGTTTTCACTACATGACTGAATGGCAGTTCCAGAACTACCGTTTGAACTGTCGGTATGCCCATCGTGTCTTTTATTTGAGAAAATGAATCTATATGAATGGCTGTTAATCCATGCTCGCCTGTTATAAATAGACGTTCTAGATTGATTCCTCAGATTCTTTCTTCCCCTTAGATTTTTTTTTTCCTGAAACTGAAGTGTGTCCTGAAGTCATAAATGTATTACAGAGCTTAGGAAATAGAGAGTTTTAAATATAGTTATCAAATGCCTATTAAAGATATTTTAAAGTGAAGTGTTCTTGGGCTAACCAACATGGAAATTATTTTGTGGCCATTTTCTGTGTCTCTGCATTTTTTTTCCCCAAAACGGCTGAAGACCAGATGTTCTTTCTGAGCAGGGCGCCATGTATCCTTGGGAAATGGAAGATGACATTTTTTTATTCTCCGTTCGGCCTGCTTTATTCCCATGTTCCCAAACCCTACTGCAATAGATGCAGGGAACTAGAAACACTGAACGAGACTGCCAACATGACAACATATGCTTCAGTAATAAAAATATTCTTTAAAACAGTAACAGTTGTAGTCTTGTTCTGAAACTATGCTGAATTCTTCTTTTTGCAAAACTCCCCATCTGCCTGCTAAATGTGTGATGTGACAGACTGAACTTGTGTAGAGAATCTGTATGTTTCCAGGAGACTTTAGGTAACTTTATAAACGGCATGAACCTGATTGAAATCGGTTTGGGTTTTAGCTGTTGTTTGATCCACAGAACCTTAATGCATGTGACAGCTGTTGAATCCTTGGGAACGTTAGAGTGAATCCATATACGGCATCTAATTTCATCCTTTACAAGTACAATCACAAATACCCTTAGCAATCCATTTCTAATCACTTTTTGAGAAGCATTCAAAAATGAGTTTTTCATGAGTCGATAGCAACTTTGTTGTGTACAGAGTAACATCTTTGACCCCTTTTTGATAAGGCAGCTCTGCTTTCAGGTTAGGATATGTGAATGAATGAGTTGAAAGTCTAAATGTGGAAGCAGATAAACTGATACTTCAGGGACTCTTTATATGTATATACATTTACTTTAAAAATAACTGTTTTGTGTTTCAGAGAGGTGCCAAAGAATAAGTTAAAGACATTTTGGTATGGAAATACTGAGACAGTGTAGATGTACTTAGGAAAAAAAGTTCACTGACTTTGTATAGTCACTGACTATGCATAGTTAAGAAAACTAACGTAATTGGTGTGATGTGAGATGGGCTTTACTTTATAATACAGGAAGAAAAATATCATAGATTTTGTATTAATGAAAGGAAGAAACGTATTGTTTTTTGTAGAAGCTAATTGCTCTATTCTACTACTACTAGAATTAGCTACCTAAAATACCAAATTCAAATATGAACATAAAAGGTGATACTGTTTTTATAATATGTGAAAATGTGTAGAGTTTGTATATATGTAGTATTTTCTCCATACGTATAACAGACGTGCATATAAAGATTCCCTAAAATACTACCTAACAGTACAAAATAACAGTGGATTACATGGCATTATTAATATATTGTTTTCTTAATTACTCATAGAGCTCATACATTTCACATGTAAAGCCATATTACTGTTAGAATAATTATTCAGGCTAATAACTGTCCTTTAGAAACATTTTTGTCATATTTGAGTTATAAAATAATTAATCTGGTCCATTTTCAGAAAAAATTCCTCATTCTGGACAAAAGCAAACCAGAGGGCTTTCATCATCTCAAGAGAGAATTATATGGTTTAAGTGGGAAACTGAACACTTGAAGCTGGTTTCCAACATTAAGTGCAGCTTTCTGTACCATGAGAACTGTATTTTGGAAGATTTGATTTTCTGAAGTACATCTTCTCTGGCTTTGAACTCTGCTAGCAAATGTTCCTTCATGTCATACTTGTTCATTTCCCATCTCCTTATTGTAATTGCTGGATAGAGTTAATATGTTAATGCTCACCACGGATTGTACAGCAAATGCTTCAGGTATATTGGCTGAAAATTGGCTGAATATTAATTTTTTTAAGTGTAAAAAATGTAGCATAATAATAGAAGCTACTATTCATCTTGAGTGAATTATATTGTGAAGTTTTTGGAAGTCACAAACTATGGAGTTTGCCCATTTCCAGTTTGGTTGTTCTTAGGAATAGTTTGGTGTTTGTATAGCACTGTATTCTGCCCTCAAAAAAAAAAAAAAAAAATCTGAATATGGCTGACAACAAGTAATTTGAAAAGCTGCTCTTTCAGATTAAACTTTTGACTGGAGGGTGATATATAATTTAGTAGTTAGGTAAGAATTCCAGTAAACTCAAATTAGCTGACTCCTGGTCTGTAATTCCAGTAATTTATTTTTGATTTTAAAACAAAGACTTTGTTCTGTGATGATGAGCAAAATGAGTCATTAACTGTGAATAAAAAAAAAAAGACTATATACCTAATCTTCATTGTTTTACAGTAGTCTCTTGTAATAGGTCCTTCAAAGCAGGGAACATGGTAAAGAAGCTGTTACTATTTTTACCTGTCAACAAGTGAATTGTTACCTTCTTGTAATGTTTTGAACTAAAACACCGGCATCTGTGGCAATGTAACTGTTAAACATGTATTCACAGTAGTTGGAATTTCTCTTATTTTTGAAAAACTGCAATGCTGTGGCTTTTTTTGTTGGCCGTCTCATTAAACCGTCCTCTGCCACAGGAACGGAGCATATATTGTGGTTTCCATAACTTAGTTGAGTGCATGTTAAAAGCCCTGCTTTCCAAATGGGTAGGCTGACAGCGTCCTCACTGTAGATTTTTCTTATTAATTCTTGCTCTTTGGTTTGTGTTTGCTTTTTCTCCACAGCCTCACCCCACCCTTGGATCAAGTAGGCTCCCTCTTCTGTCTGGGTAGTATGGGTGGAGGTGAAAAAGAATTTGAAATAGTCATCCATCTGTAGCTTTTCAGTCTGCCCTGTTGAGAACTCTCTTCTGTTTGCAGTAGCAGCAAGGTACTGCAGAGTAGAGAAGATTTACTGCAGAGTAAATGCATTCCTTTCACTCTTATTCACAAGGCAGAGTGCAGTTGCACTCTAGAGCCAGCTGGCTTCCTTTCTACCACTTTGTTGAAACAAATTGGAAGGAACCTTGAAGATCGTCGAGTTCCAACCCTCCTGCTATAGGCAGGGACACCTCCCACTAGACCAGGTTGCTCAAACCCTGGCCTTGAACACTGCCAGGGATGGGGCTTCCACAGCTTCTCTGGGCAACCCGTGCCAGTGTCTCACCACCCTCAAAGTGAAAAATTCCTTCCTAATATCTAATCTAAATCTACCTTTTTCAAGTTTGAAACCATTGCCCCTTGTCTTATCACTACATGCCCTAGTAAAAAGCCCTTCCCCAGCTCTCCTGTAGGACCCCTTTAGGTACTGGAAGGCTGCTATAAAGTCTCCCCAGAGCCTTCTCTTCTCCAGGGTGAACAACCCCAATGCTATGTTGGTGAGTATTTTTAGAACCAGTAACTGCATACATCAGCAATCTCGGCATCTATTTAATGGTGCCCAAGAGGAAGCAAGATCTATAGCCGTTCCGTAGCTGTTCAGTTCTTTGTATGATGGTAATAATGGCCTCTCGTTTCAGATCTGAAGGACTCTCCCTTTTTCCTTGATTTGATAATTGGCTTCTAGGAAGACCTACAAGAAAGCTGTTACTTAATTTCAACCAATGTCCAGGTCATCTCAATCTCAATGAGAATTAACCACTGAATTTTGTATCACTGCAAGACTTTTATCATCATTACAGAAGTAAAAATAGGTTCACTTTCCTACTGGTGAACTGGTACCAGTCTATGTTAAATTTTATTCTTTGGCTCACTTCCTAGCCAGTGTCTGCAAGTAAAAACAGCATCTGACACCTTTAGGACACATCATTTGTATATGTGTTACTACATATGATCTTCCGCTCCTTGCCTCCAAATAAAGCTATGTTCAGTCTATTCTCCCTCAGTTAAGTGCATTGTTATTTCTCAGACTGTGTAAAGAGCATTTCATCAGTGCTGGCTTTAGTAGCAGGGTCTCTTCACCATTTGAAGAAGAAACCTTCTCTGTGTGTCTGTCCTCCGGGGTACTGACATTGGATGTGGCTCATACAGATCTGGAGATCCATTGCAAATGCATTACAGCTACAGGAGAAACTGAAGCTTCACTTTCTTATTTTAGAGCTCTATCTGGTTTGAAATGCATTCTGGTCATGTGTGAAAGACCTATGCATCCAAATTATAATGATACAGTTACATAGTACAGTAGGATTGTATGAAGTGTCCTTTATTTCAGAAGATAATCTCCAAAAGAGCTTTACTGACATTTTAAATGTTTTGACAGAGTTGGGGCAGTTTTGTTATCAGGACCTCAGTAAGTTGACCGGAGTCCCCACCATTACGTCTGGACCAGGAACAGTGATTAAACTATCTGATACCTCCGGACTCATAAGTCTTCACAACACTGGATTGTAGGTGTCTGTCATCGGATGAGGACTTCTGTTGCTCTCCAGCATAAATAATAGGAATGTGTAATAGACTCTTTTCCACCCTCCAAGGTGGATGACATTTTCATCTTAGTTTGCCCAACAATCTGTTCCTTCCACATCAATTGCAATTATTTTCTAATATCCACTTCACTTGAGTAAAAAGATAAGTGAAAGCCTATACTGAGTCAGCCCGTTATTCCACTCTTTATAAGACCTATGCTCTTACCAAATGGATTTTGGATTACTGGTCTGGTCGCTTCCTGCCAGCTCCCTCCCCAACATCGGTCAGAACTGTTTGTACCTTCACCAAATGTTTTGCCATCTTTGAAGCCCCCAAGGCTGACGTGAACCTTAAGAAAGCCGTGTTTGAAGAAATCTAAGGTAGCTCCCCTGGATGCTTAGCGAAACAGTGCAACTACTTCAAGTCACTCTTTTCCTTGTCACCTCAGTTTTGCAGCTGTCGTTTTCCCTCTCCCACACACGCAAATACCTGCAATAGTAACCCACCACTTGTCTCCTGCGATGATCCACCCAGCAACAGCCAGGCATGCAGTCACAAGTCTGGGCTTGTGCCAGTGATGTTTGAATGGTTGTCTACCTATTGCTGAACAGAGCGATTTGCAGCAGGGTTCTGCCTTCCCTCTGGGTGGGCACACAAACCAGTACATTTCCTCTCTGCCTGGCTTCCAGTTTCAACCACCAGTCATGAGACTCCATTCCCTCCGTCAAATAAAATTGAAATTGGGCAATGGTTTCAGAAGTCAGCTAGAGAGGTGGAAATTGGTTTCAGAGATCCCATCAACCTTCTTTTCTTAGGAAGCTATTTTGGAAAAGTTGCTGGCTTGAAAAACACTGATTATAGCATTGAAAAAGACACACTTTTCTCTGTAATACAAGACTGGATTAAATAATCTTCATTCTTGCAGATCTGATTAAATTATAGCAAGTTATATAGTTGATAATTTATCAGTATTTCTATATTGTCTTTAGGCAAGTTTTTAAGAGGAAAGTTAGTACTACAATACGTAATTCTTCCATGTATCACTTAACAGTGGTAGTGTAGAACTGCAAAGCAGTCCATATGTGAACAGATTTCATTTTCAAGGGCAACAGGTCTTTCAGGGCAGGATCTTTGTAAAATTTCATAGCCAAGATGTCAGTGTAGCTCAGCCATTGTGTTCTGGTTTTGATTTGTAGAATGAAAACTTCTGGAATGTTTTCATTAAAACTTATGAAGAGTATTTTTTGCCTCTGAGGGTAAACATAGGATCTTAAAATAACTGGTACTACTGATGAGAATAACTTTTCAAAGTAATACAAAATGACTTGTTTGTGTATCACAAGCGCCAACGAGTGGAACATGATTTTTGGGACATGTTGTACTTAGTTTTGGAAATAATTATTATAATTAACTGTTGATGGGATTCCCCTATATGGAACTTTTCAATGCACGGGATACATCAAAATACAATTCGTAAGGCTGGGGTGGGGGATATATTTTGGCACATATAATGAAATATCAGCTTGAGCAGCTGAAGTATGTTTTTGTTAGATGTTTGTCACGTTTTCAGCTTTGCTGCCTGAAGGAGGTATGTTACATTTTTTTTTCCCCTAGATACAAATATATGGACTAGTTGAATGTTTAAAGTTTTCTGGATGCTGGAAATGAACGACATACTAAGTTAGGGGATGCATGGGAATTGTATATACATGATTAAAATCTTGCATTTTTAACTATTTACAGGACAACAGTCTCAGTGAAAGGTTAGAATTATTTTGAAGATGAGGGGTTGGGTTTTGTTTTTTTGTCATCTCTCCAAGGCGGGTAACTTTTCTAAGTTTCCTCCTGAAATGACTTGCTCAGAGCATCAGTAAATCACATTTATTGAATAAAAAGCATTAATGTGTAACAATTGGGAGGCTTTACCCTATTTAAAAGTTCAGTTTAACAACATGGAGAATTTTCAGTATTCAGTAATGCACTCTGTGACTTACTCTCTTAAGTTCTTCCCATGTACACATGCACTACAATAACTAAGGACCTGGAAAATTGAAGCGATAACAGAAATACACGCTATTTGCAATTGGACTATCAAAAAAATATTTGTTGGTAGTTGCAGGAGACTTACTTTAAAGAAATCTGGTTTGCGTCACATGAAACTGTGGAAAGTACTGCATTAATAAGATAATTTGGGGGGAGAGAGGACAACGCAAATGATAGTCTTTATTCTTGGATTGCATTTAGATTTTATGGAAAGAACTGCATACTCGTAAACCAAAGTAGAACTATGTAGTTTGCGCTTGAAATATTATGTCTGTGCAGTTGGAAGTTACTTTGGTTATATTCTTCCATACCATGGAAATTTTAACAATTCTCTGTTGTTACATTGCTTCCATAAGCTACTAATTCGTTAACAAGAACCTACCATAAAAGTAATCACCTCTTTACAGTTAAATCTTGAGTATAGAAATCACTGGTCATTTAGTTGTTAATAAGCTCTATATACTATGGCATCATCTATTTTAAACTGAGAACGAATTGCCATAGTGTGCTGTAATTCACTGATAGAGAAATCTAATCCTACTTTATAAATACTGACCCCTCCAAAATGAAACTTTTCCAATTCTGGAGTATTCAAAATTATTTAAGAGTTGGTCACTTATTACCAAATTTTGCAGCTTATGTACATACCTTATATAATCACATAAGCCTTACCTATTATAACAGAGTTATATAATCAACAACTGCACAACCTCATACATCAATTGGCATCATTAAACGAATTGTGTTGAGCTGTAGATGTTATTAAAGCAGTATGGTCTCTTTATCTACAAAGTACTTCAAAAAAAAGTTTAGAACATGCATAAACTTGAAGCTACACTGTTAAAGTATTGATTTGCTGTATGTGTTCTAGTTATTGTTCATTTACAAAATCACTGCAATGTTTTTCATTAAATAGTGGTCTTGTTCCAAATAAGTCATATTTATGGAGCTTTAAAATTACATTATTATGATAGTGAATTAATATAAAAATCTGGGGTTTACGTTTCCAGTATATTAAGCAAGCAATTTACACGTTGTTCACACTAGCAGCAACTAGAAGGACAAAGGGACTTCTCCCAATTTAGTTTCTTCTGTACCCTTTCTCACTTGGAGTACTCGGGGACAGGGTGATTGGAGAAGTCACATAGTGTGGGAGGCAGAGAGTTCTGGTTTATCTGCAGGCAGATCTGCTTCTGACCTGAAGATGGGCTCTGCAGTCTGGTCACAGTGAAAGATGGCATTTGTGCTGCAAGAGGGGCCGTAGGCTGGAGCCAGAAGTAATTCAGTCCTGATAAGTCTATCACGTCTTGGGAACTAGAATTCTGGCAGACGTGATTCACCATATCCATCTGTATTAGTGGTTTAGCATGTTGCTTTTTGGTGCAAATTTACATTGCATCTAGACTTGGAATCCTGCTGCATGCAACTAAGTGTCCTACAGATGTGCGGAAAGCTGTTTCTGTCCTGGTGGAGCCAACACTTGAAGTTGCACACTGGGAAGCCTTTCCGAGTGCCTCACCTGCAGTGTGGACACAAGGGCTTACACAAATGGCTCTGCTTCTGCATAGTGTGCTTCTAGGACTGTCATTTGGCACAAACTCCATTGCCAGTAAAGATGCGATGTGGATACCCACTAATACATCACAGTAAATTGAACCCCGATGCTTCCCTCCGTGCACTGCATCGCTTGGTGATGTAGATGTTTGCATTGCGCTCAAGTGGCAATAGAGTAGCCTTTAGGAGTGAAAGTATGTAATGGGCTGGTGATCTGGAGCCTTGGAAGACGGGGCAGTTGTTTCCTAACTTTTTGTCTAATATAATCCTGTATAATACCAAATTTTTTTCTCTCCTGTACAATGAAATGAGGGGAGCTCTGTAACCCCCATTGTGTGCATCTTATGCCAGTAATAGCTGTATCATTCATCTCTTCAAAGTAAAACTGTTATCTGTTATTTTTAAGTGTGTGTTGTGTTCCCTGTTATCCCTGTTGGTGTGTCCTAGGCAGTTGGCTTTCATTCAGGAAAGTTCTGCTGGATGCCGTTAGGTGTATACTTAAAATTCTTGACTTATTTGAAGTCAGCTATTAGAAGAAACTGGATAAGAGTGGAATTCTGATCAAATGTATGATTTGCTTCTTTTCTTTTCATGAAGCAGTTCTCTTAATCTGTTAAAAGAACAGTGGGTCGTTATGCATCTTTTAATTCTACATTTTCTGATTTCTTTTCTCTGCCTACCTTCAAGTGAAGTACTACAGATTTGAACGGTTTAGACCAAAGTTCGCTGTTAGCACATGCAGGTACAATGAGAGGATGTTGCCATGATTTTCTCTTTCAAGAAAATCTATGTCATTTTCAGAAAGCAAAGTTGAGCTGAACTGGAAATAAAAAGAAAAAACATCATGTATACTTTATGAAACAGTTTAAGGTAACTAATTGATTTGTAACAAATCAATTTACGTAGTACAATATGAACATAAGCAAGTTTCCCAGGTTTAATGTTATCCAGAGTAATGTCAGTGCTGCTTTTTCTGGGGTTCTGTGTTTACTCTTTATAGCATAGCAGGTAACATTACATTTTTACTTTGACAGGAAGAAAAACTAGGGGGGTGGGGGTACTGTCAAATGCAGTGTTTCCATCTGAGCAAGTTTTTCATTTCCCTTTCTATGTGAAAAACAACATAGGTGATTGTAAATTTGCAAGATGAGATGTAGGATTTAAGTACTCCAAGGAAGCAGTTTTTTGAGCTCTATTTTGGAGTTTCATGTTCTATTTGAATGTCAAATCTTTGTATCTTTTTAAACTAAAGGGTGTCTTGAATAGGTGCATTTCTTACTCTTTATGCTACCTTTCATTTCTCATGAATAACTTCTAAATTTCACTTTTTAATAATAATTTTTTGGCATTAAACCAGAGGGATATGCTTTTTGCTGGTATTACAATAGGAGATAGACATGTGCCTCTCCACATATGTTTTAGAAAGCATGATTGTATTTGAGATTTTAAAAGTCCCAGATAAAGGCATTACAGTAGCTACTATTGAAATCATACTTTTTAATGAAGCTAACAAATTTCTGTTCTGCTATTCTGTGAAATGGAATTCAAAACATTCTCTTACAGCTTTTTATCTAAATGATTTTTATATGTCTCAATGTATGCGTAGTACACTCACTAAATTTCACGGGTACCTGTATATGTGTTTTGAGATATAAAAAAATATACTATAAATCTAAGTCTCCACATAATACATGTAGCTTTTGTGCCACAATATCTTCATGAAAAAACTTACATAAAATTTGTCTAGAAGTTTGTGGAATAATCCTTAACATGTTTCTTGATCATTTTACATAACTATCAGCAATATTGCCAAATTGCCATAATTTTTCTTCTGTTATATTTAATTTTTTATTAATTTAAGGTCCAAACCTGTGTAGTATGGCTAAGTATTTTGTTATTAATCTGCATTTGAGTTAAGAATATTCTGAAATTTTTCTTTTTTTTTTCCGCAGGATATGGCCCTTGTTGCTCCTGAAGCACCTTCAGAACAAGCTAGAAGGGTTTTCCAGACATATGACCCTGAGGGTAAGGGCTGTACTTCTTGCTGAAATAAGATTTTATAATACGAATGTACTCATTCAGTAGAGACAATTTCCAAATAGTAATGAATACTGTTTTCTGTAGGGTGCCTCTTCAAAAATAGGATCGTAATTTTCTAAAATTTGTTCCAAATACTACACTTTCAAATCCATTGTCCTTTCCATGCCAGGGTAATACGCTGTTTACATCTGAGTTGGGTAAGAGAGGAATGAAATACTTAGTACTTGAGAAATTTTCAGTACAGTAGTCAATCTACAAATGACATTAAGAAATTTTCTGAGAATTCTGTTGTAAGGGAAGTTGAGTACAACATCGTGCAATAGGAGGTGGAGTTCTTGGAGTTCCTGGAGTGTAAGCTTTTTAACCTTGTAATGTTGTTTGTAATTAACATAAAGCTTAAATATAATTTGATTTCTTTTATATTACACTTTCATAAAATAACTGATCTGTTGTGATTGCATTCTTTGTGAAATTTTGTTATTGAGTGTATATGGCATGCATTGAACATTTTCATGTGTTTTGGAAAACAAATGATGTCTAGTATTCAGGCATTATTTTAGCTAATCAAAAGGGAAAAAATGTACAGCTATTATCCCATGGTATCAAATGGAGATTGCTATAAAGAGATTGAATTCCTAGCAAGTATTAACTTCTTACATGTGTGAATGATAAACCTGCAGTTTCTGTCTTGCACCCCTCATTTTTTTTAAAGTGGGAGAGAAGCATTTGAAAACTGAACCCAACCATTTGTTTGCACAGAGATAAAGATATGCAGTATTTGTATTGTTGAATGAAGTTTTTATTCCTAGGAAGCATTTTGTTTCTTTTCCTAATGAGAAGCTTTGCTACTTCTTCAGATAATGGTTTTATACCTGATACTCTGCTAGAAGATGTAATGAAGGCTCTGGACCTTGTTTCAGATCCTGAATAGTAAGTATAATAAAATTTAAATGCTACAGAAGTATCAATTAACCACATATCTATTATAATTTAGAGTTTTTTTCTGGATTTTCTCTAGCTTGCATTCTGGACACAGGATGTTATTTTGAAGGGTTTAAGTCAGCTTTAAATTAAACGGGAGGATATGATAACTAGAAGTCAAAAAAACCCTCAAACTTACTGCATTACTATATATTGAGGAGATAGTCGTGAATATATTTCTGTATGTTAACGAGGGTGAACCTGTGTGACAAAAGAGCCAAACAACCAAGGCACCCGGAGGCAGAGTAGCCCTGAATTACCACTGGATCTATCCACAGACTTGGAAGCTGAAACTGCTTGTTACACTTCTCTTTCCACCAATGCTCAGTACCCTGTAGTGTTTATAATTGTCATTTGTTTCCAGGACTGGCACCTTGATTCCTGGGATTAGAGTTAAAACTATCAAATGGAAAAGGCAGTTTATTTTAGATCTCATGTGAACAGACAGGACTAATACTCAGTGGCAGCAGTTAAACTTCGATGTCAAAGCTTACGACGTTTTGCCACTAAACGCTTAACCCAGAAAGGAGACCTATGTGCTTGAGCTTTTTTTACATCTCCAAAAGATGGTTCTGCTCTTTCGTAAGCATATGGTCCAGTTTGTTGGGGTCTAAATCAGTTGTTCCTGTAGAATGGCTGTGGAAACTGCAAGTTTACTTACCACAGCCATCTGAAATTTGATTGTTGCGATTCTCTGTCCTTTCAAATATTAGAAAGTACAACAAGGTTTACTGAGCTGGTATCTGTGGAGAATAAGAGTGAAAATTGAAATCAAATGACACCCAGGACGCTACAACCAAAGAAAATACAAGACAAAAAGGCTAGCATTCGTATCATGACAACAAATGGTGAAATCTGCAAACTTTTTTTAGGGGGGGGCAACTTAGTTTAATAGGTCTCAGAGGCTTTCTTTTGGCCTTTTTGGTCTGCTGCCTCAATAAATCTGCAGAAATTCTCTCTCTGCATTCAGCAGTTTTTCCATTTGGCTGTTGGGGCTTCAGGGTGTTTGTGGCATAGCCTTGGCCTATTTTACTGTGCGTAGCACATCAAATATAAATTGATGTAGGAAGAGCCAGTCAGAAGGTGTCCTCTCTTGAAAAGCCATGATCAAACCATGGAATATTCAGTCTTGAAACATCTCTTAAAGAAAAATTTTGTCTAATATTAGTAGGTCTTGAGGACCCACCCTTTTGGTTCTAGGTGTCCTCTCTACTTAATGCGGAAGACAAGTGTATATATAACACATTTCAAATTCCACACAGGCTTTTCTGGTTGTTTTATGTTTGTTCATTTGTTTGTTTCGAAGTACAATTAAAGGCATTACTTCCAAGTGTACTATTTACATTTTTTAGTTCAAGAACTAAATGGAAATTCTTTGTGGTCATCTAATCCAAGGCTTTAAGCTTCTCAGAATCTCAAGATGAATAATGGTCAGACCTGCTTAGAGTTTAAGAATTACAGAGGGGAAAACTTTGTAGAGCGGGCATGAATTAACAAGGTGGGTTAGCCATTCCAGTACTGAATGCCATTGCATGTGATTTTAGTAAAATTTTCTAGTCTTTTATTAAATACATCTGAGAACCCAGGTCTCTTGTTTGTTTTGTCTGTTTGATTCTAAAAACCATCTGATACTCTTTAGGGCACCAATTTGAGTACATCCATCAATCTAGATTTAGCTTTCTAAAAGTATTTTATCCTATCTGTCTGTTTGACCGGTGCTGAAGGCCTTTGTCCCCACAAACTTCTCAGCTGTAACAATACAAAGGCCATCGGTATCATCACTCCAACATTCATAACCTCTTCAGTTAAGACGCTAGACTGCGCACTGAAATGACTGAAGCACGTACGCACCCTTGTTTTGGTAGCCCTGCTGTAATATCAGTAACATTGAACAGTGTTAAAATCTTTTGGCGTCTAATCTGCAAAATGAAAAAGCCTCAGTTGAAACATACAGCAATCAAATTTTATTAAATCTTCCCTCCCGATTAATTGATTTAATTTTGTACACTGCCCATACTTAAAAACTGTTTTTTAGTATGGCTCTGCATTTCTAAACAGTCTTGTATTTCATTAGTGAGTATGTAGCTTGCTTTAATTTTATTACATAATTTTAAGTGCATTTTCAAAATTATCTTCACTTAAATCTGCTTCGGTTCTGTTTACAAACACTGTTTTTAGAACTCCATTACAGCATTTCAAGAATTTGAGCAGGTTTCAGGCAGCTATAGAGATATCTTAAATTTTGTACTTTTGAGAGCAGTAAGAATAAGCAATAGGAGGATTAAAGTCCAGTATCTTGCAAATCCTCAGTTGTAGTTTCACTTCAGTTGTGAAAATATTTTTTTAGATATAAAATTAACATAGTTTATAGGCTATCACATTCAGTTTTATGAATTTTAAAATTCCTCTTCCAAGGGCCTTAACAGAGTGACTCTTAAGAAATGCATAATGTATTCTGTGTGTATTGAGGCAGAAACAAAAAGAAGCCAAATAATTTACTACTAGTACTGTGTTGGGACCAAAGAAGGAACCTACTTAAAAGTGAAGACACTTAAGTGATAGCCAAAAGGATGAAATGTTTACATGCAACAATAATCAAAAAGAGTTTAGAAAGACACCTGCCTGCAGTCCTCAACAGAAGAGACCAGGTTGTTAAAAGCCGAGGTGGTAAAAGAGGCAGCTGTGAGAAGCTGAGACTGTGTCTTCTGAAAGGAGAAGACTACATGAAAAAAATAGGAAAGAATCTACATTTATGGAATGTTAAATGTAAATACAAAATAAAGCAGTGTTAAAATCTGGCAACTAATCTGCAAAGTTATAAAATAAAAGCTAGTAGTATTTTTTTGAAGTCCATGAGAACAGGGAAACTTGCAAGAGGTCTGTAGTTCTGATAGGGATCCCCAATATTAAAAAGTATTTCAAGTGGGTAAGAAAAGTGTAGTGAATTCCTCTTCATACTATCTGCAGAAGACAATAGGGATTAGTTCCCATCTTCACTGGGGAGGATTACAGGGTGGGTGGCCATAGTAAGAGTCTGAAGTGTCAAGATAAGTAAAAAACCCAAAATGCTGAAGAAACATCAGAATGAAATTGCTGAACTAATTCAGGTTACATACCACTGTAAACTGTCCTGGTACCAGACAGTGCGAGAATAAGAAGGTGACAAATGGACAGCAGTACTTAGAAAGGGATTTGAAGGCCAGTCTGAGGAAAATTCACCTGCAGATGTTTCATGTGTAAACATGGGATAAGAAGGAAGGTTTCCTTGCAGATAAATAACTGATCAAAGGATTAAAATGTCATTTTTTCTTAATGGAGGGAGATCGTTAGAGGAATTTTACAGGAATTTGTGCTAGGTGCGTGAAGTTTGTCATGACACCGGTGAGGATTTGAAGGTAGGGATTAATATGATAGTTATCTGCTGATACAAAAGTATTTGAGATATTAAAAAATGGTGTGGAAGAGCATCAGAAGTTACTGGAAGATAGGGTAACAGTGAAGTCTCAATACAGTAAATGTAGATAGAATGCACATGGGATAAAACAATCCTGATTTTGCATACACATTGTTGGGCTGTGAACTAGATACTACCATTCAGGAAACAGATCTTAGATTTAAACTGATACTCAGCGATAGGCAAACATATGGAGTGGGATTTCTAGGAATTATGCCATTGTATAAATGCATGGCTCTTCACTCCATCTTAAAAAAGAACATTGTAGAAAGGTATCAGGAAGGCAACAAGGCTAATCGAAGGTACAGAATTGCAGTAGTACAAGGAAGAAGTAGGTTAGGGCTGTTCGACCTGGAAAAGAGAGACAACCATTGGCATGTAAGAGAGGTCTCTGAAATCTGGAGTTTCATAGGGAATGATTGTTAAAAAAATAGGGAATTATTGTTAATTGCTTCTCACAATACAAAAATGAGGTGTCATCAGATGGAATTATCAGGTGGCAAGTTCAAAACAGGAGATACTCATTCCCATTATCCATAGTTTAATTTGAATTTTGTGAGTGGAGTTTATTAAATGCCACAAGTGTGTATGGGTTCAGAGCCAATTAGGCACATGCATGGAAAGAAAAAATATATATCTTTGTGTTTTAGATACTGCCTCTCACTGAAGATGTCTTTGAGCAGCAGACTGCTGGAAATGGGGAGGGTAAACTAAGGATATCACTGTCTGTTTGCCCTGTTGTACTCTATCGTAAGCATCCACTACTGACGAATGTCAGAAACAGGATACTGGGCAAGACCCTCTCTTGGTTTGACACAATGAGGACATTCTTGTGTACGGTACAACTTGTAACTTAGGCGAAAGGATAGGTAGATGCAAATAGATGTTTAAGCAATCTGATGCCTGTAGAAATATATTGCTTAAATAGAAGTATAAAGTTACAATCAGCATTCATTTGTAGTGACTTGAAATTATACCACATTCGTGCAGTAAGGCTTTCAGATTAGTATTGTTAATATTTTCATTATTGATTGGTTTTGGCTTCTTTGATATCGAGGACGTGTTGTAAATAAGAAATGTATCTGTTAAGCTTAATTTTATTTCAGTGTACTTAGAAAATCTTGGAGGCTTTTCAAATCTCCATTTAAAAACAGGTTGTTTGGCAGTTATGGCGCTGTATTTAAAAGACGACTGGTTTATGTTCAAGAATGCTTACAAGACAGCAAAAGGCCTTTTGGGCTGTAAACCTGGTTTTAGATTATATGGGTTTCAAATTATTTTACCAAATATGGTGGTCCTTCAGAATTATCACTTATTTAATTTAAAATAACAGATTACTTTTATTTAAAAATAACTGTGTTTTGGCAACTTGCATGCCATTCTGGTGCAGTTGTCACTTACGATTAAAAATAGAATAGTATTGCTATACTTGGCAGCCAATACTGTGGTAGCACAGCATAACTTAGTCATGCAAGAATAAAAATGTCTTACTCATGCTTTTATATTCAATGTTTTTGTCATAGTGTAAACCTCATGAAGACCAAATTAGACCCAGAAGGACTGGGCATCATATTACTGGGTCCCTTTCTGCAAGAATTTTTCCCTGAGCAGGTAATCAATATAGCTTTATTGCTGCAGAGCATTGTCTATTCTGCTTGTCTTTGAGATTCATTAAACATTTCCATAGGTATCACAGAGCTATTTTTAATAATAAGTATTGCATTCATTTGACAAAGCTGACCAGACCATAACTTCTTGTCTTACACAACAAACCGCAGACTTCCATTCTGCATAAGGTGTCCATGAGTTTGTTTAGCTTTGCACTGGAAGGAAACTCCATTATGAGCAACAAGTTCTAAAATTACCTTCAGGAAATATATAATAGTTTTTGCATATGAAATTGAACTGGTTCGCTACTCAGAAAGTTCATCTGCATTTAGTTTTTCTGAGAATAAATCACCATGCTGTTTTTATCAATAGTACAAATGTCTGCTCTAATTGCTAGCAAATGGGAAAAGGTTACAAACATATTTAAAACTATTTTTATGTATATCTCTCATAATGTAAAAATTTTGACAGTTTAGCAAAACGTCATGATAGAGCTATGTTTTAGCACATACGGAAGTCAGTATCTGCCAGGGTAATGGAAAATTATTTTCAAATTCTCAATCTGTTCCATATATTCTTTAAGATCGCACCACCACTGAGAAGCATGTGTTAACCTAGCACTGCTGTCCTCTTCTCCCTTTGCCATGGGTCATGTTTTCCTGCCTGCATGCTGCCTCCCTCCTGCCACCAGGAACCTCTTTGTACAGATATGTGGTAAACCAGAACAGGGAACTGGTCCGGATGAGAGCTCTGCAGGTTTCTGGAGGTTTGTTCCATGGCCATGCAAATGCTTGTATTGGCAGAAGAGAGAGGGTTTCCCCAGTGGCAGAAAGATGGGCTGGTGAGGCAAGAGAAGAGCTGAGATGAGTACTTCTTTGGAGGCTTTTGTGGCTTAACATGTCATTGAAACTCTATGCCTTAATTTTTACAACCAAGGAAATGTGAAACTAATATTTTTAAAATGCCTTCAGCAAGACTCTTTTTGTTAAGGGTTGTGCAGTACTGTTTGGCTGTCGTGTTCTGTACTGTGAAACAATGTGGTCATTCAGAAGACGCTAGAACTGCACTGCCAAAGATGGTAGGGACTGAATACATCATTAAGAGATGATTCATCATCTAGAGGAAAAAGGAGTTAGAGTGTTCATTTTCTCCAGATTTACAGAATTACATCTGTGTTGTGTATTTGCCAACTGCTTCTTCTTTCATTTTGTATATCCTAAAGTGGAAATGTCTTTACAATTGAATATAATTTAATCTTATTTCTTATAATTATATTACACTTGCAAGTCTGCAAGACTCCACTGCTTAATTTTAGGGCCCAGATGCTTAGAATGAAGTTCAGAAAGCCAAAGCACATCCTCCATAATTGGCTGTGCCTACATTGTCCGGTACTGCAGGTCATAGGGAGCTCAAGGAGGAAACAGCCATTGTATGTATGGGTCTGCCGCCTCTGTTGCCTGTGGCTGAAGGGCATCACTGACTGAAGAAGGGCAGCTGGAGAAAGGAGCGTCATGGAATCATGGGCAGACCCCCACCTTAGTTGCCGAGAGAGTTGGTGGAGGAACTCTTTACCTACTGTAAAGTTGGAGCCCCAAGTCAGTGCCTGTCTGTCAAGTACTAATTCCCTGCTGCACGTGATTCCCCACTCAATTTTGCCTGTGCTGTTGAACCTTCCCTGGCTCCAGTACAAAACATGGGAAGCGTTACTGCCTTAAGGGTACAGTCTGAACAATCAGTGCATTTTGGACTGGGACTTGCCAGTATCAGTTACTGAATGAATGCTGAGAGCACGGATATGTTGTCCAATCTGTCTGTGCTCTGTGGCTCAGATAGCAGGAGCCCTTACCCATACTGACACCTCGTTCAGAATTCTTTCTGAAAGTGAAATTCTGCAGAAATGAAGACAAATGTCTTGCTTTAAAATACTGTGAGGAAATAGCAGATGCCAATGATGGTTGGAATTGTTGATGTTCCCCTTTATACAATATTTGAACATGTAACTAGTGCTCAGGAGATCCAGATTTGATTCCTTCTTTGCTGAGAATATTCAAAATCCCATTCTTACTCTCATAGAAAGTACTAAACTCCACCTCAAAAGCAGGCAGGGATCTCAGCTTTCCTTTTCAAAGCTCAGCTTAGAAGAAAAATATTCAAAGATCATTCAGCCTGAGAGAGCCTGGCTCTTTAGTATTTCGGGCAGTCACCTGGAGAGGATGATTCCTGAATTCCCTGGTAACCCTTGTTTGGGGAAACAATTACCGCAGAAAATTTTTTAACATCCATGGGATGGGAAGTGGAAAGCAGCACTTCTTTTTCCTTCAGGGCCAGCCTTCTTCCTCAGGGAAAAGAATATCTGCCCTCTCCTTCCCAGCAAAGCTTGATTTTATTCATCTCTGTGAAGCAACCTCTGTAAGTAGTTACCACTTACCTTCCTGCTCACCACCCTCCCTCCACTGAATAGCTGTGAGGGTTGCTGTGAGAGACCTGTACAGAGATAAGGCTTTTGAATCATTTAAGAGGAGAAAAATGAATGAGGGCTTTTTGTAATCTGACGGATGTACTGTAACCTGAGCAGATTTCTTCTCATTCCGGCCTTTACCTCCACATACTTAAAAAAGGGATAAGCTTTTGTTTGGAGCCTGGTCCAGTAGGCATAAAAGAGGTGATATTACACCTGATTCGTGTTTCCTGATTCAGTGAAATGCAAAGCTTTTCAGTCCTTTTAGGACTAAAGCATTTAAACACCTGCCATGGTAGAGGTTCACAACTGCAGTACCTCTGCTGTTAGGCCTCAGCTCAACAGGTGTCCTCACAATTAGTTATACTGTTAGGCAGGAGTGGGCATAAATTACTTTTTAGCTCTCAAATGGAGGGTTGGAGATTGAGTCTGGTCATTAGTAAATATTTAACTTCATAGCATCCAAACAGTCCTAAATACACGCGAATGTGGCTACTACGTGAGGTGTCTGACTTTAAAAATTAGAACAGTTTCTACGTGGTCAGTGCTGAAGTTGTAGTTTGAAGTGTCCAGATGAACACAGAAGATAATGACTCGCTCTTGGGGGTGTTACCCATTAACTTACTTTTTTTTATTTCTGGTGAGAAAGGTAAAATGAACAAAATCTACAAGATGATGTCACCTAAAAGAAATTGTACTTTTTTACTTCCTGTGTAAATGTGTCTGTCTTATTGTAAAGAGACTGCAAGGCACGACAATGTGTGTCACATAAATTAACTGTCTTCTTTCTACTAGGACTCTAGGGTTTCAGAGTCCTTCACTGTTTACCATTACAATGGACTGAAGCAATCTAACTATAACGAAAAGGTAAGATTTAAGAAACAAAAATCTAGCCCTAATAACAATTAGTGTGCAAAACTGACTATAGTTACAGGCAAAACCCAGACTTTTTACAAAACTGTTATTTCAATAATTTTCTTCCAAAATAATATATTTGGAATTGGAAACTGCTTTGTGCTCCTGATTGTATTTTAGCTGGTATAGTGTATTGGTTGGCTAGACCACAACTCGTAAGCTATGTGTTTTGAGTAGAGCATTTCTCATGCTTATCCATGAGAAGTGGGATCTGAAGTGTGAAGGTCAATGGAGATGTAACATAGACAAACTACAACTTCTCTAAGTAACCCTACATCTAAACTGAGATGTTTGGAATTTTTTGTGAAATATTTCGGTACTCCGGATTTGCATCAAAAATCAGTATTTTTTGGAACCACTTAGTGGGGGACAAAAATGACCTGTTTCATTTTCAGTTTTCTTGGAAGGAGGGGTATACATGACACACCATGAGTGCTTCTAACTTAGTTCCTGAATTAGCATTTAGGGTGGAAGAGTAAAAGGCATTAATAGACATAGGGACCAAAAATGACTTAAAGTAAGAAGTTTCTTGAGAAAATGTATATATTCAGTCTTCAGAACTTCGGACTTTTTAATTCCTTAAAATTACCCAGTTTCATACCCCAAAATGTAGGCAAAAGCATTCAAAGATGCATTTGTCTTTACTATTGAACGTATATATATAATCTAGAAAATTTAAACAAATTTTTGTTTTCAGATGATTCTACTTAGAGCATTTAAAATATTGTTTTATAAATAGAGCTGATTTGCAACACAAGTTCCATTTCATGGAAAATTTCCATGAAATTAAGTCTAAGGAACACAATCTTATAACAATATCAAACTTTGCAACTGCAACAGTAGTAGGAGATCTGTTGACACAGAATTTTTGCATTGCATTTCCTCGATTATTTTTTTTCCCCAGTTTTGGCCTTTACTGTCTATTGAAGTTAACAGTCAAATTAATATGGCCTGATTAAGATTTTCAGGCGCTTGAGTCTAAGACATCAGGTTTTTTTCAATTTTGTATCTCATTTCATTATAAAAAAATGTATATAAAACTTAACAGATTTTATTTTGTAGTTTAAAAAAACCCTAACAAATCCTTTCTTAACCTAGTGAAAATCATCATCTCATCTTACAGTTTTTAAACAAACATAGGCTGACATAATTGGTTTTATTTTGACAGGTCATGTATGTGGAAGGCACAGCAGTTGTTATGGGGTTTGAAGAACCAATGCTACAGACCGACGACACTCCTGTAAAACGCTGCTTGCAAACCAAATGGCCATATATAGAATTACTCTGGACCACAGATCGATCTCCTTCTTTAAACTGATATGTTGTGCATAAACAACATATTACTATCGAATGCTGGAACGGGGATACAGGAATTGGTATTTGCTTGGAAAGTGGTATACTTTGACTGTGTGAAGTTATACACTGGTATCATTGATGAATTGTAAATAAGGATTACAAACACTTTTTCAGTGTTAATTGGAATATTTAATTTTTTAATCAGATTGATTTCTATTATAATAGTTTGTCTTTTTTGGCCACTGTAGTACTGTTAATGTGAGTTATCCTAAAATTAAAAAAAAAGCCTACTTATAAAGTCTTAACATTATTTTGCCATCTCATGAAGATTTGAAAAAATGTCTGATATTGCAGAATCTGCATATTAGATGTCAGATCTTTAAAACATAAAACATATTCTGCTTCCTCTGAATCATATAGGCATGTTTTATTATTTAAATTATATTGGCTTACATTACAGTACCATAATGTGTGAACTAGACTGGCCTTTGCACTGGATGTGTTTTAATGAGTTTAAATTTTCTGCAGTTTTTCCTAAAATCTAATTTTACCTAAAGAGCTTGCACAATGTGACATAAATATGATACATTTTTAGGAATATTAATAAGTAAATACTCTTTCTTGGCAGTTGTATATTACTGTGGCTTAGTTATCGGGCATGTTAAAAGTGAACAGAAAATCTGAGGAAAAATAGATTTATTAATATTTATTTGAATTTGTATAAAAGAAATGTAAAAACAGCAGAAAGAATTCCTTGTTCTATAATCTCTAAACTATTCAAACTTATAATATTGCCAAATACCTCTTCTCAATTTGTCCAAACAGCAGTGTAAGCCAGCGTTATTGTATGTGTTAAGTGCATGAGAACATCTGTTATTACATTATTATATTCCTTTATTTATTATCAACTTGTTAGCCCTAAAATAAAATCTTTTCCTTGAATCATGACGTATTAAGTTGGGTTTCAATCAAACTCATTTACTGCCTCTCTAAGATGATGAAAAGGGACTGTGGGTTTAGAAATGTCAGGTTTCAAGTTGAACACATCTCAGGAAAAAAAGCTACACAAGATAATTTATTGCCTCTTAACTGTGATTATAGAGCCTACCCTATTGCCAGAAGGACTGAATTTCACATTCAGAATTATTAACTTTTAAAAACTTTCTTTTCATGTGTAAATAACAAGATGACTCCAGAATGATCGTCATGAAGGAAAACAAACTGATTTAGTCGAAAATGAGGTATGTAGTGTGTGGGAGAAACCTCTGTTGGGGAATTTGCACTGTAAACCATATTGTAGTGGTAAAAAGAGAACATCCTTTGCATGACACTTGCAGATATGTCCTCTGGAAGACTGTACAATGTATCTGTTAGATTTACATCTGGAAATGGGTGAACAGTATAATTCTGTGGTGAGTTGGCCTTGGCTGGCTGCAAGGTGCCCACCCAGCTGCTGTCTCACTCCCCCACCTCAGCAAGACAGGAGGAAAACAGATGAAAAAGCTCCTTATGTCATCAAGATAAGGACAGGGAGATTGCTCACCACTTATCGTCACGGGCAAAACAGACTCTAAATTAATTTAATTCATTGCCAATTCAAAATAGCAGTAGTGAGAAATAAAACCAAAACCACCTTCTCCCCCACCTCCCTTCTTCCCAAGCTCGACTTCAATCCCAGGTCCTCTACCTCTTCCCCACCGAGCGGGGCAGGGGGATGGAGAATGGGGGTTGTGGTCTGTTCATAACACTTCATCCCTGCCACTCCTTCCTCCTCACCCTGTTCCCCTACTCCAGTGCGGGGTCCCACCCACAGGAGACAGTCCTTCACAAAGTACTCCAATGTAGGTCCTTCCCATGGGCTGCAGTTCTTCACAAACTGCTCCAGCACGTGTCCTTTCCACGGGGTGCAGTCCTTCAGGAATGGCCAGTTTCAGCGTGGGTCCCCCACAGGTCCTGCCAGAAAACCTGCTCCAGTGTGGGCTCCTCTCCACAGGCTGCAGGTCGTGCCAGGACCCTGCTCTGGTGTGGGCTCTCCACCAGCTTCAGGGGACAGTCACCTGCTCCAGCATGGGGTCCTACTTGGGCTGCAGCGTGGATATCTGCTCCACAGGCTGCAGGGGAATCTCTGCTCCAGTGACTGGAGCATTTCCTTCCCCTCCTTCTTCACTGTCCTTGGTGTCTGCAGGGCTGTTTCTCTGGCATTCCCGCACTCCTCTCTCCCTGCCGCCACCACACAGCAAGGTAAACCCTTTCTTAAAATGTTATTACAGAGACACCATCAGCTTTTCTGACAAGCTCAGCTTTGGCCAGCAGTGGGTCCATGGTGGAGCCAGCTGCAACTGGCTTTGTGCAACACGGGGACAACTCCTGGTGACTTCTTCTCACAGAGGCCACTGCTGCAGCACTCCCCGGCCACCAAACAACTTCAATCAGGACTTGTTTAAAAACCTAACTTCTGAAATTACCACAAGCATTCCTTGCTGCAGAACTGACAGCAATGTATCTTACCTCTTTCTGAGATTTCTTTTTCTGAAAAAAAAAAAAAAAAAATTCCTTTGCAGATGACTAATTTAAAAAGATTCCATAATTCACCTTATCTGACTCACTTTACTCAGAACTCAAGTATCGCGTCTTGCTGAGTGGGCATGATGCTAAAAGACTTGTGCAACAGTAGTATTGCTACTCTAAAGTATATAGATAATTAATTAAGAGAATCTGCTTTAATCTGGACTGCCTGGCAAGTCTGAAACTTTACCTTTCCTAAAATGCTTAGGCTTGATAAGTATTTGCTTTAGCTGGTTTTGCACATTTGAGACAAATATCTTGGAGACGTTGTGGAAGGTGGCAAATCACCGTTCTTGCTCTTTCTCCTGGATTCTGGTCTTGGCTTGCACTAGAGTATCTCACAACAGAGCTTGCACTGAATCATAGCTTGAATCTGTTAGAATAAACAGCGTTTTTCCAGTCCACTGTCTGACATGTCTGACATGACAGACTCATGTTCTGTCTCACAGAAAAAAAATCATTTAGAAGCCCAGCTGATGTGAGATCTATGTACAAGCGTCAGTCTGGATTAAAACTCGTGCCGTACTCCAGAGGAATTTAGCTGATGTTCTGTATGGTATAAGAGCCCTTGTTCCTGCATCTTTCTTTTTCCCTCATCCTGCCCCGTTGTTCGAGGCCTGGCTTCTGGTTTATTTCACATATTTTTGGACTACAGATGCTAACTGGGAGTGCTTAATGGAACTTAGCCAGCTCATCTGAGAGCCTCAGCCAAATGAACCTTTCTGTCCTTCCCTCCCTGATGGACACGATGGGAGACATTCTGACTTTATGGAAATTCACCTTTTGTCCCCTAAAAGAGTGTGGTTATTTAGAAGGCAGACAGAATTTGTGGGGCATTAACGTCTGGTACTTTTGATTTGCTTCCATAGAAAAATGACCAGAAACCTACGTAATTTTTGCAGGTTGTTCTGCTCTAAATGCCAAATATATAGGCTACATATGTGTTTGTATATATATGTATATATTGCCATTTACAATTTGAGGCTTAGTCAATAGGTAATACCAGAGCACTCTACAGGATTAAATACGTGCTTTAACTAACCAGAGCAGATTGGTAATGCTAACTGTAAGGACGCACATGAACTAAATATGCAATTAAATGACATTTGGATTAATACTCTGGGTGAATGGGGTTTTTTACGTATTGTACAGTGCTTCAATTTTAATTGCCAAGGAAAGGTCAGTATCTTCTGGGAGACAACTAATGTCCCAGCTGGCAACATGGTACAGTCCACAGGCCATTGGACAGTTGGTCCAGAAAACTCAGTTCTCCCTCCTATATCTCAAAGCCCTTTGAGACAGAAAATTGTTCAGCTACGTGGTGTCTTTTTTCTCTAAATTCACTTTCATAACAAAGTGATGAGGAGAAAAAGAGGTCCTGGGGTCAACTGCTGGTTGAATGGTCAAAGAGAAGCTATTCCCACTCCAATGTATGCTGAAGTTTGCAGGTAGATACTCTAAATAAATTATCTAAATAAATAATGGAAAGAGTACTTCCAGTGCCTCATGGTAGCCCAAGTCAGTTATATTTGAAGGCTTAAGACTAACAAATATATTTTTGCTTTGTTAAAGCCTGAACTGTTCAAGGTAAGCAGCCAGTATAAACCCAAATATAAATATCCTTGTTGTAATCCACACGGAGGCCTCTTTTAAAACAGTGAAGCACTTAAGCACTTGCAGGGCGCTGTGTTTTTTTGAATACTTCTGTTGAAGTTCTGGGCTTTGTCTTTCAGACAGTTATAATTTTGGCTTATCTGATCCACCTGTATGCTTTTTTATGCTCTCTTCTCTTCTTTATGAGGATGAATTTAGGGCAAAGGAGTCCAAGGCGGGCCTGGATGGAGCAGGCAAGTGATGTGGGAGTAAAATCCATTAGGGTAGTGAAATGGCAATGTCTGCACAACAGTTCATGAGCAGGAACAAGAACCTCCATTAGTGCAATGCATACCGTGGTATGTTTGCTGTCCAATTAGATAACTGTCTACAGAGACCCTGTGGACAGTTACTCTGTGTACTCTTGATTGCCCATGAAGCCCCCCAGCAGATAGCATCAGGCGTGCTCTGGGGAGCACCTTCAGACTCTGCTGTGGGTTTGCTGAGTGTTGTGTTGCAAGTCTGGTGACCACAACAGCCTGGGAGGTGCAGTGGTAAACACTGAGCGCATGCGCAGCCTCCCCGGCAGCATCCCTACTCTTCCATCCTTTGGGGTCTCATGCACTAAGCAGCCAGTCTCTGCTTTCACAGAGGTGGTAGATTGGCTCATTAGACTCTGATTTACATTGATTTCGTGTGTCTAAAGTAGTTAATACTTATAAATGAAGAAAAAATAGTATTTCCATGAGATGTCTTGAAAAGAAATGTTTTTTTCACAGCCTGTAAGTTTAGGTTGCTAGAAGACTTAGTCTGCTCACTCTCAAATTAGCTTTAATGTTTTTGATGCACTAATTACTTCTGCTAATATTTTTAACTTGGAGACTGTTCACAGAGGTAAGGTTCAAAGTAGAATGCTGAACATCCTTTGTTGACATGCCATCCTGAATTCAGACCCCACCCACCAGCATCTGGGGGAAGAAGAAATAAGGTTGTGTAGTAGTAAAGTCATTAGTCTAAGGGAACCTACAAAACCTTGAAGTACAGCTTAATGAGTTCTTAATTGAATTGGACATAAGCAAAAATTGTCAGGCTTTTTATTTCCAAGTGCAGGAGAGCATCAGTACACAGGTGAAAAGCACAGAAATGAGTGCCACTTCATTGCTCTCAGACTTGTACAGTGGCTAAAATCATCCTTTTCAGTTAGGAGGGACAAGCAGATGCTCGGATTCAGAAGCTGGCAATAACAAGGCTGGTAAATTCATGCTCTTTGTAGAGCATGGTCACATCCTTATTTTATCCTCTTGCTTTGTGGCAGAATAATCAATACAAAATACTGTCTATGTAATGGCTCCAATTACAGTTCAGGAGAAGGCTTCCTGCCTGTGTCACTTGGGATGCAAAAACTCAAATAACATGGCAGCATGAATACAGACCAAGCAGTCACTCTTTTCCGAAGAGCGAGATTGAGGGTCAGTACAAGGGACGTAATTCAGCAGGCAATGTATCACTGCTTCTCTTGAAGGAAGGCTTAGAATAGAATATAGAATAGACTATTTTGGTTGGAAGGGACCTACAATGATCATGTAGTCCAACTGCCTGACCGACTCAGGGCTGATCAAGTTAAAGCGTTGTATTAAGGGCATTGTCCAAAAGCATTTTAAACACTGACAGGCTCGGGGCATCGACAGCCTCTCCATGAAGCCTGTTCCAGGGTTTGACCACCCTCTCAGTAAAGAAATGTTTCCTGATGTCAAGTCTGAACCTCCTCTGATGGGTGCAGCTTTGAGCCATTCCCACATGTCCTGTCACTGGCTACCAGGGAGAAGATCTCAGCGCCTCCCTCTCCACGTCCCCTCCTCATGGAGCTGTAGAGAGCAATGAGGTCGCCCCTCAACGTCCTCTCCAAACTACACAAATCCCATGTCCTCAGCCGCTCCTCAGAGGACATGCCTTCCAGACCCTTCCCCAGCTTTGGTGCCTTCCTCTGGATACATTCAAGGACCTTCACATGTTTCTTAAATTGTGTGGCCCAGAACTGCACACAGTACTCAGGGTGAGGCCACACCATCACTGAATACAGCAGGATAATCACCTCTCCTGACCGGCTGGTCATACTGTGTTTGATGTGGTTTGCCCTCTGCCAGGGCACACTGCTGACAGACTGAGCCTGCTGTCAACCAGCACCCCCAGATCCCTTTCTGCAGGGCTGCTCTCCAGCCACTCCTCTCATAATCTATACTTGTGCCCAGTGTTACTCTGTCCTAGGTGCATTTCCACTTGTTAAATTTCAGCCCATTAATCATAGCCCTGTGCTCCAATCTATCTAGATCCCTCTGCAAGGCCTCTTCTCCCTCAAGAGTGTCAACAGCACCTCCCAGTTTGGTATCATCAGCAAACTTACTAACAGTGCATTCAACTCCTGCATCCAGATCATTGATAAATATATTGAACAGAACTGGCCCTAGAATTGAGGCCTGAGGAACATCGCTTGGTGGAGGGACAGTATCAAAAGCCTTACTAAAATCCAGAAAAACTACATCCACCACCTTCCCTTTGTCCACTGGGTGGGTGACCTTATCATATAAGGATATCAAATTAGTTAAACAGGACTTTCCCTGTGTGAACCCATGTTGACCGTGTCTGATTATTACATTGTTCTCTAAATGCTTTTCAATAGCACCCAGTATGACGTTGTCCGTAATTTTTCCAGAAACTGAGGCTAGACTAACAGGTCTGTAGTTTCCTGGGTCTTCCCTCATGCCCTTCTTACAATTTAGAATAACACTGGTTAGCTCCTAATCAGCAAGGACCTCCCCAGACTCCCAAGACCTTTGGTGGATGATCGAGAGGTGTCCTGCCATAACATCTGCCAGCTCCTTCAGTACTCTGGGATGAATCCCATGAGGTCCCATGAATTTGTGAACATTCAGCTGATACAGCTGGTCCCTTACAATTTTAGTGTCAACAAATGGAAAGCCACTGTTTCCACACTCATGGTCCTCTGACTCAGGGGACCAGACAGCCCAAAGTCTATCAGTATTATTAAAGGCTGAGGAAAAAAATGCATTGAATGTCTCCACTTTTTCTTCATCCCTATTTGTCAGGTCACCATCTTCAATAAGTATGTTGGCTGGGCAATGGATAGTAGGCACCCACAATGGTATCTGCTTTGTTTTCCATCCCCCTAATCCTCACCCAGAGGCTCTCAACCACATTATCCCTAATGGTAAGGGCTGGACAGTCAACCCTCTCCCTTACATGCAGTGCAACTCCTCCACCTCACCTGCCCTCCACATCCCTCCTGAACAGCCTGTAGCCCTCCATCCTGTTTGCCTACCTCACTTTGTGGGAAGATGTTCAGATATTACCTAAAACCCTGGCAAATCTCCTTTTCATTTAGGATTTAGTATTTTGAGTACTGAAAAAGTAAGGGAGGTACTGTTCTTGTCATTTTGTACCTTTGTGCCAAAATTGGTATGTGCATTCAGACTATGTAAATAAGGGCATTTATACCACAGACATACATTTGGTTGTGGCGATGCCAGAGGTGATAGAAAGGGGTTTGGTTCCCTTTGTGTGATCTCTGCAGAGACGCAGAGAACATGCTGTTTACGGTGAGGTCTTCTTCTTGGAAAGGAGTCCTGAGTTGTTTTGTGTTCTTTACCATATTGTTCCTTGCATTTCAATAGCTCTTTTCCTCATTTTGTGTAGGAAAACACCTGTTTCCATGACATGTCCTTGCAGAACACAAGTCTGTGTGAAGGAGAAGTTAAAGTTTTACTTCTTTCATCATGTCAGGAATGAGGCTTCTGTCTCAGGACTTGGGTCCGTCACATTTGTTGTCCTGATGCATGCATGTTTCCCAAACTTTGGCAACGAGGACACAGAACTCAGCACTGTGCCTCACTGGGGTATGCAAAACTTCTCGGAAAGCTGGGGTTTGGTCCTTAAAAGAAAAAACATCTTTTCTCACTTCTCCATAAGTTGCTCTGTACCAGTGGGTAGTGGCTACCTTGGTCATATCACCTGCATGCTGTGGATCACAGAAGCCACCTATCTATGAAAGAGACAGAACTTTATTGAAATTAATTATTTTTTCCATTGGCTGCATTCAAATCCTAAACACATTTCTTTGCCCACCAAAACCCAGAAGACACACTGCTACTGTGCTTGTGGGATCCCAGTATCCTCAGCTCCATCACTCCCTTCACTACATCCTTCAGGAGGCACATGATGAAGAAGGTTTTTTCCATCTCTGCTAAGTTTATACAAAGTCCAAACCCCTGTGCATAGCAAAGCAAATTAATACAGTCTGGTTTCTTTCAAGCAGGTTTTTCCATAGAGATTTTCAATGAAAATTTTAAGAGTCATTTTGGTCACTGATCAGCAGTCCTCAGACTGGCAATGCATTTTCATCTCCAGTTCATTTTTCAAAAGAAAAGGTAAAAATTTGTTGGGTTTTTTTTTTTTACTTCACCTGGCAAATGCAGAAAGACAGAGTCTCCCAGAAATTCAACATGGTCCATACGCCACACTTTAGCAGCCTCTGCTCTTAGGTCTGTACGTACAAATGCTGCCCATCATGAGGACTTGGAGAGTTTGCGATTACCCACCACTTTCCTGTGTGTGCCTGATGGTCACCAAAAACACACTTCCCACACAGATTCCTGTGTTTGTCCCATCTACAAAGACTAATGCAGCTTGGTGGAAAGGTACCAGATGTTTCCTGGGTGCCCTGAGCCTGCTGCAGGCATCTGGGCAGGGAGAGAAGATAGTCCAAGACCCCGATTTTAAAGACTGTGACTGGAGTGCAGCACTTTGGTGTATATCAGGGCGCACAGCCAGCTTCATCACTAAACAAGATTTACTCTGGAACTTAATATAGATTGCCAAAAAAACCCCAAAGTTACAAAGATGGCCAAACAACTTTGGTTGGATTATTATGGTTTTACTTCCCAGGAAGGACACTCCTCAGCACTTCCAGTATTTCAGCTCCCTCATGAGGGTAGCTGATGACTTCCACTTCTTTCCTGAACATCTGTAGATCGAGATTTCCAATCTTCCTGTTAAACCTAGTTCAACGCATGATTCCAGACAATCTGCTCCCTCCCTAGCCCGAGGACTGAACTCTTCTTTCCTCTCTCATCCTCTTGGTACACCCTTCCTTCTCTGAAATGGGGCTCTGGGGAAGCTCTGTAAGGGAAAACAGCACTTCAACCCCCCTCCCAAAGATTAGGAACCTCAGGTGTGCCCATTTCTTGCTTTATATGATTTTGACCTGCTTCTAGCCTCCTTAATATAGTCACATAATGAGAAATTCTGGTGGTACTAAAAGGCCCCTTAGATTGCATAGCATTCCACTCCCTCCTTTAGAATGTGTAGCATTCCACTTACTAAGAGGTTTGCATGGAGTTTGTAGCAGGTATGCAAACACAGAGGGCAATTTTGGGATGGGATTTCCCTGAAGTAACAGTCCTTGCCTTGTACTCAGTTAGTTTTTGAGGCCCAGGGGACTGTCCCTGTCCTTGGAAGCCATGCACTGGGCACAGCTGCTGGGTGTCCTTGATGCCTCCACTGCCACTTGGCTCCCAAAGACAAAACCTTGTGCTGTTACTCTTCTCAGGCCATGGCAGAAACCAACCCTGCAGCCCAGAGACTACCCCTGTTAGCAGTGCCCTCTCTGCACCAGAGCCATGAGGTGTACGTGAGACCATGCAGAGAGGAGGACCAGGAACACAAAGACTTTTCTGGGGGATAACAGGGGATGGTTTCAGCAGCTGCAGCCTGGAGGAAAGCCAAAGTGTAGGCAGAGCCATAAGCTGGGATGGATGGTGTCAATAGACTGCCACGGAAGTAACACAGGCTTTGAAAAACAAGGGAGCGGATGTTACACTGGTGTGGTGGAAAAGCTGGTCATTTTCAGACCTAGAATGTTTGGATCCATACCCAAAGCACAGCCAGACAAACAACGACTCTTCCAAACTGGGAAAATAGCCCATTGCTGCTATCGCCATCACATCCCCTTTTCCCATCGAAACCAAGATGCGCAGTTGGCTGTGTTTATATAGCGTACAAAATGCGCTTCAGCCATGGGGTAAAACTTGCGCAGCTCATTTGTGACTTTCACCTTTCTGAGAATTATTTGCCTACCTCACTCTGTGGGAAGAGGTTCAGATCTTACCTAAAATCTAAACCCATGGTAAATCTCATTTTCTTTAGGATTTAGTATTTTGAGTGCTGAAAGAGTAAGAACAGTATTGTTCTTGTCATTTTGTACATTTGTGCCAAAACTCATATGTACATTCTGACTATGAAAAAAAAAAAAGGGGAGGGGGGGGGGTGGCTTTATACCCTATACATTTACTTGGTTGTGGTGATGCCAAGGGTGGAAGAAAGGGTTTTGGTTCCCTCTGCATGAACATTGCAGAGATGTAGAAACCATGCATGATTTCCTCACCATTCCTTACCAATGCACCAAGTGACACGTGCCACGACACTGTTGTTTATGGTGAAGTTGTCTACCTGGAAAGAAGTCCTGAATTATTTTGCATTCTTTACCATATCTTTCCTAGGTAATAACTAAGAGAAAAGGTATGCTTTTCTGTGGGAATTGGACACTTAGGCTTCTGTACTGCCCTGTTTTGAAAAGTTTTAACAGTAAAATCATCATTAATTTAGACAAGACTTATGTTAAAGTCCCATATGATTCTTTGAAATACTTATCCTTCCTCTACTAGCAGGCAGATTACTAAATAATGGCATAAATAAGATCAAAGCTTTCATAATAGACCCTTCCATGAAATACTAATATTTAAGTTTTGCTTCAGCAAAACTTTCCATAGAAGCTTTGACTGATCTGTATTTAAGATTGGAAAGACCTTAATGATATATGAACCTCATCAACTGCACATTATATATGCTGTAGAAATCCACACTGTGAATCTTGTATTTTTCTGTAGAAATTATTTGGTTCCACATCTGACCTTCCAGTTATTCTGTAGGGTAGATAATGAAGTTTGGAACCTTGGTTAAATGCTCTTATAAAAGCTCTTTGTGCTGGCTCCAGGTCAGGTTCTAGAGCCTATTAAGACTTTTTAGTTCAATATTCAAAGCAGTTAATCTATCGAGCCATGGGTATGCTAAAGACCAAACTTCAGTCTACTGACAACAGGGGCAGGTGGTTACCTCTTGAGCACTGCAGATCACAACATCCAGTTTAAAGTCTGAGGAAACCAATACCTGGAATAAGCTTCCAGTGATCAGAACAGGTCCAGGTTATTCAGGGAAACACTGCAAATCCTTTGAAAAATGAAAAGATTTTTCTTTTTGTTTGTCTGTTTGAATTGATTTGGAATATCCTAAATTCATATATCTCTTCTTTATATGAAAAAAAAAACCTAACGGAAAAAGGTAAGGGGAGGGGAACTGCTGTATGTTAACACCTGGGGTTAAGAGGATCTTGAGACATTCTTCTTTTCATTCTGCTGTGCTCTCCATACAGGTTTTAGCCTGATAGACATTTGAAGCACTTTTTTTCCTTTTTTAAATTTAGTTCAAACAAACAAGTTTAGGTGGTGTGCATTTCAAACTGAAAGACAGGTACAAGGGGAGCACATGAGAACTGCCTATGTTTTGGCTATGCCCCTTCTGCTTTTCATTTGTGTAAACACTCACCTATCTCCAACTGTGCTAATTATCAAATTTTAACTCAGTTTTGCATATATCTGTGCAAGATGGATACAGAAGCAGAATGTGCTGCCTTCTCGCTCCCTGAGTGACACAGGTCCAGTGTGCCATCTGAGCCAAGAGCAAGGCATTATCATTATTTAGCATAAGGCAACACAACTGTCAAATGCCTTCAGTTGCCTTAAAACTGTATGATTTTTAAGAGTAGGCATTAACCCTACAAGTCATTGAGGTACTTCTGAATTTATTACTGGTGCTTAGATCTCAAAGAGCTACTTGTTCGATGTAAAATAACGAAATACTGTCAATGATGATGTTTCACTCTAACAGCAAGAGTAAAGTTGGTACAACTGTAAGGCGAGCAGATTTAAGAAATATTACAAGCCTGAGGGGACAGCTAAGGGTCACACAGTTAATGCTGGAAATAAACACACTGTTCTATTTTCGTGAACAGGAATGTCAGTCTTATCTGAATAATCTTGCCATAAAGCACTTAAAATAAAACAAACACAAAAGTAACAGAACAGAAAAAAAACAGAACCTCAGAACAAAACAAAGTACTCTCAGATGCTTTCATAGGTATGCTCTACTCTAGCATGTTTACAAATAGGTTCTCTACTCTTCTGATCTTTCTCTGATATTGTTTTGGACACTTCTGTATTATAAATGCTGAAAAACAATCCTTTTTTCCTCCTAACAGAGTTGATTGAATAGAAAATAAAATGTTTCCCCTTTTCTTCCTACCTTTCAGTTGGCCAGAAAAAATACAAAGAAGAATACTGTCCCCTCAAGACGTGGGTGTGATGTTCCATTTAACTTTGTAGGGGAAGGGAGCATTTCAGGCAAGGTCAGTTTTTACATATTCTTAACAAAACCAGCTAGAAGACTACTGAGGGGCTCACAGGGCCAAAACAATTCAAGACAGGAGTTATACAGCCTCGCTGTTTTTGATTACTTTTATGAAGAAATTATAAGAGGAGCTTTCTAAAAGCTCCATTCAATGCCACATGCAATAAGGTAGTATTGTTCATTTCTGTGGGAAAAGAGGCACAACACCTGCACCTGCATGGAGCTGAGGTAAATCCTATAGCAATGCTCTCCTTCCCACGAGTGTAAGGTGCCCCCTTCAGCATATTAAAACTTTATGCAGCCATGCAATCACTTGCAGAGCAACTTACAGAGGAATGCATTTCCTAATGTGTTTGGAACTGTGTGGTTGGGTTTACATCTTCCCTGTGGTCAGAAGGGGGTTTTGGTTGCTGTTTTTTTGTTGTTGGTTTTTTGTTTTGTTGTTTTTTTTTTTTTTTTTTTTTAATAGCCATGCTGGCAGTCACATAGCAATCTGATGAAGGTCTGATGTTTTGGTTTGGGTTTTTGTTTTTTTTTTTTTCTTTTTCCATGTACTTTAGTTTCCTAAGAGCCATTTTCAAGCATCAGACTCTTCAGTTCAAACTCTTGAAAATGCCTGAAGTCGAGAGAAATTCAGGTAGAAACCACCAGCCTCAACTCTGCCGTTTTCCCTTGTGAACAGGACTGTCCAAACGTAGCCATCCGGTAACTCTGCTGGGCAGAGTTAAGGGGCTGTCACAGTTAGCCTACGATTTTCCCAGCCTCACCGGTGGAATTTCTTAGTAAGACAAAGGAGTTTCCACAGACATGGCCTGGTTAGTGCGGTAAAACCATCCCCGACCACCCTGTTTAGCCAGGATGGAGAAACCTTGCCCAGGCCCCAGTGCTGCTCCCCGCGCTGGGGGATGAGGCCTGCAGCAGAGGCCGGCTGGGAGCGGCGCTTCTTCCCTCCGTGCTCCGTGTCCCCGATGGCCACAGCGCTGTGAGCACCGTCCTCTCCCGCAAACAACACCGCAGGCGTCGTGCGGAGGCGGGCCGCGGTGCCGACACCTCCGCCGGCGTCGGCGGGACGGCTTCTGCCTCAGCGGGGCTACTCCCTCAGCGAGGGGAGGCGCGGGTGAGGCGGCCCCACACCAGCGCCTCGCCCTGCCCTGCCCCACGCCGGCCCCACGCACGGCTGGTGGCGTGGGGGTCCCCCGGGCTGCCTTGCAGAGGAAAGGCTTCCCCCCTCCCCGAGCCACGGCGCTCACGGCGGGAGCCTCACGGCGGCTCCGCGCCTCACGGTGGGACAGACGACAGCCGCGGGCGCCGAGCGCGGGCCGCCAGGGGGCGACGGAGCGCGGCTGGCCCCGCGGCCGCCGGTGGGGTGAGCGGGGCCGAGCCTCCCCCGCCAGACCCCCGCCCCGCCGCCGCCGACAGCGCACGGCAGCAGCCAGACCGCCGCGGCACCGCACGGCCGCCGCTCCGCTGCGCTCCGCTCTACCAGCGGGAGCCGTCCGCGGAAGGGGCGAGGATGCTGCGCCTCAGCCGCGGGACCGGCCGCGCCCGCCGCCGGCAGCGGCCGTGCCCGCTGCTCCTCCTGTCAGCGCTGCTCTGGGCGCCGGTGCTGGTGGCTTTCAACCTGGACGAGGAGAAGCTGACGGTGTACAGCGGTCCCCCGGGCAGCTACTTCGGGTACTCGGTGGACTTCTACATCCCCGACCCCAGCACGTGAGTGCCGCCGCCGGGCGGTCTGGGCGGGCCGCTCCCCTCAGCGCGGCGCCCGCGGCCCCGAGGGGCGGTGGGGTCCGGGCTGTGCCCGAGCGAGCGCCGCCGGGCCGTCCCTCCTGCCTGGCCGGGGCTGGAGGGGGGGGAGGACGGATGGACGGACGGACACGCCGACGGGCTTGGGGGAGGCGTTGGGGAAGGCGGCGGGCAAACAGCGGCGTCCCGCCGGCCGCCCTCGGGCCGGTGGCCGGGGTGACAGCGCCTGGGCCGCCGTGCCGGGGCCGCCGCCGTCGGTCCCCAGCGCCCCCAGCGCCCCGGTGACTTCCCGGTGTGTTTCGCAGTGTCAGTGTCTTGGTGGGAGCTCCCAAAGCCAACACCACGCAGCCAGACATAGTGGAAGGAGGAGCGGTGTACTACTGCGCCTGGCCCGCCACCCAGTGCAGGCAGATACCCTTCGATAATACCAGTAAGTAAATCTGCATCGCGTCGCGCAGCGTTGGGTGTGTTGCTTTGCTGTGCTCAGGTCCCACTTCGGCACGAGTGGCTTCCGCGCTCGCTTTCATTGTGTCGCTTTGGTCTGGGTGTCTGCAGTTCGTTGGAGAAATCGCCCTTCTGGGCGTCTGTGTGCATGTGCGCGTGTAGGCAAGCGTTTAATGGTCCCCAGAGAAATAACAGAAGTATGACTTCCAGTATCTGTGTGCATAGTTCATCTTAGTGCTTCAATGAAAGGTGTTTCTGGCAGATTCCTCATTTTGAAAATAGGGTGGTTTGGTTTGGGTTGGGGTTGTTGGTTGGTTGGTGGGGTTTTTTTTTGAGTGCTCAGAAGGCAAAACCCCCAAACCCATGTCTCACGCTTCTCTGAACTCTGGAAATCATGGGATTGCTAGTCTTTGCTGTTATTTTCAGCAAGGGGTTCTCTGTCTGTTCAGATGGATGAAGTACCTCATGTGGCATGCTTATTTAATTCTTTTCAGAAAGCAAGAATTTTATTTCAGAATATTGGAAGCTAGATGCAAACTGATTTAGGCACAATGTGGATAGATTATATCCACTTCCAGAATCCCAAGACAGATGTTTCTTATTTAATTAGAGGGAACACACGTTTTAAACAGTTCAGGCTGTTTATGTTTTCTGTTGTCTCTTTATAGGTCTTGAAAATAATTTAAACGTAGTGTTTGCAGGGACTTTAAAACTGATTCCTTTAGGCAGACTTTGACAGTTTAATCATTAAGCAAAAGTTATGATTCTTTAGGTTATATTTAATCTTAACATTTGTGGTCTATTTAAATGAAAACACAATACAATTCCGTTTTTTTTTCTGAGAGCACAAAAAAAATTAGAAGAGTTTACTGAAACATAGCAAGTAAGCAGGGCAGTTCTTTATGCCTTCCAGCTCCAGCCACCCACACATCCTATTACTATGTTAGTGTCTGGGAACTCTATTCCGGATGACTCTCTCATCATGCTGGCCGTTCTTCAAAACCGAGTAAGAGATAGCTCCTGTATGTGTATGTGGCTACTTGGGCATGTAATGTGTGTACAGCATATGGTTATATATAAATGTGAATGTACAGACATAGCCAGTATGCATACAATATTTTTATTGCAATATGCCCTGAGTGGACATCTTTAAAATAAAACCAGTTTAGGAAATATTCCTGTATTTCCATCTTATTATTAGATAGTTCAGGTACCAGAAGTGGAATATATTATCTATGCAAATTAATTTCAGGTTTGAATAGAAATCTTACAGGCCAAATGAAAATTCCACCACATTTTAAAGGGACGTTTTGAAAAAATAATGAAAACCTAGTGATGAAACCTAGAAGGACATCTGGCTTTCCTGTGGGAAACTCCGGAAAAGTTGACTAAAGAGAGTGGGGACCACTCCATGCTTTTGGCAGAGATGTCCTTTTGCAGATACTAAGTTTCAAATAAAGGCACAAACGCAGGCTGATGAGTAAGTATATCAACAAGGCTTTGGACTGTATCACGCAGCACAGTTGTGTACTCTGGGTAGGTGCCTGACCTGTAGACAGCTGAAATTAAGCCAGAGAGAGCCCGTAGTGTAGATATAAATGTACTGCGCTTGGAGGAGGGACTACAGTAAAGGCAGGTTTAGCGGTGTTATCATTAGCTGTCTAAGGGCGGTAAAGGTGTCATTTTGAACAATTCAGCAATAGCCAGCTGCCTTCATAGACAGGGACCCCGGGAAGGTTTGCATAGCTTGTACCAACACACATTCTTTACTGCCAGCAATGTAAAGGCCGTATCCAATGCGCCTTAGATGACTCTTTTTGCTGAAGTATGGATGTATATTTCATGTCAGTTTTTCCTCTCCAAAATATGCTATTTACAGGAGCGAGTTTTCCATCTCTTCCGCTATTCCCCCAAGCAGAGCAGTCCACATGAGCTCTAGCCTAGATGATACTATTTCAAATAATCTGTTATACACAGTTCCTTTTGAAGCCTTTTTGGCCATTGTATGCCTAGTGGGACCTAGATAGTCCTCAGTTAATTTGAGAGGTATTTTCAGTTTATGGCTCTTTCTTGTACAGGCACTTTGTACTTACTGTGCCTTCTCCCTACAACATCCCTCAGAAATGCTGCTGTTCCCATTTTATATTAATATTCCTATTTTTACATTTATTCTGATAAACAGTCAGCCTGGGTTGTCAAAGATCATACAGGACGTTGGTGATGATACTGGGAACTGACTTGGGATTTTTTCTTCTTCCTTCAGTGTGTTAACCACAAGATTATCCTTTCTCCCAAAACAAAACCACCCAATAATTGTTAGAAGACTGCAAATTCAGCTTTAGCAGCTTTAATTTTAAAGATTAATGCTTCATGCCTCATAGGAGATTTTTGAAAGTCTTGGAAAGCTTTGGGAATGTTTTCTGAAATAAAACAGAAAAACTATAGAGGCTGCTTCAGAGCTGGAAGATTTCATTTTGATGCATTTTTATACAAAGCTTCCCTTTTTAAGTACTTTTTCTTGACTCTAATCGAATAATTTAATCTCTTTCAGTTAGATTCACTAAGCACAATAAAAGAAACAAAACTGCTGAATAATTGAAAGCATTTTTTAATTAAGATCATAAGTAAAAATTGAGTGGAACTAGAAAGAAAGGGAGAGTATAATGTAACACTTAAAAGGCAGTGTGAGCCAACAAATAGATAAAGAATTTAATAAATCAGTATTTTTCAGCCACAGGAGTTCAATGGAGTACTTCTAAATTCTAAAGAATTTGTAAAAGAAAAGCAGATTCACATATACTGTGTCCCGAGTTAGATATGTGAAATTGCTGCAGGTCACAGAAACTGTGAAATTTCATAGAATCATAGAATTATAGAATGGTTTAGGTTGGAAAGGACCTTGAAGATCAGCGAGTTCCAACCCCCCTGCCATAGGCAGGGACACCTCCCTCTAGACCAGGTTGCCCAAGGCCACGTCCAGCCTGGCCTTGAACACCTCCAGGGATGGGGCCTCAACAACTTCTCTGGGCAACCTGTTCCAGTGCCTTACCACCCTCAAGGTGAAAAACTTCTTCCTAATGTTCAATCTGAACCTGCCCTCTTCCAGTTTGAAGCCATTCCCCCTCGTCTTATCGCTACATGCCCTAGTAAAAAGTCCTTCCCCAGCTCTCCTGTAGGCCCCCTTTAGGTACTGGAAGGCCACAATAAGATCTCCTCGGAGCCTTCTCTTCTCCAGGCTGAACAGCCCCCACTCTTTCAGCCTCTCCTCATAGGAGAGGTGCTCCAGCCCTTGAGGCCCTCCTTTGGACCTGCTCCAGCAGCTCCATGTCCTTCTTAAGTTGGGGACTCCAGATGCAGTACTGGATGCAGTACTCCAGGTGGGGTCTCACGAATTTCCACTATAACGTAAAAATCCAAGAGATCAACAAATCTGAGTGATTGAAAACCACTGGCTTAAATTACATGTGAGCATGAGGGCTCATGTCTTCCATTTCTGAGGGCTGGGTACACAAATGAAGCTCAGGTATTTTGCATTCAATACAAGTTATGTTCTGTTGTTGAGGAGGGAACAAATAGTGCACTTCGATGTTATTTGGACTTTTACTGCCACAAATAAGTGTGTAAGTGGGCACCTAATTGATAAGACTCATGTGTAACTGTACAGATTACTTCATGGTTTCCACGAAGAGGAGACCTAATTTCAGGAAGAGTTCCTTCATTTGCAAATGGTTCGATGTTATTTGTATTAACACTATTAATATCTCGGTCTTGCTACATGAAAACGGTGAGGACATTGACTACTATTCTGTGATAGCTTCAGTCAAGATTCTGGACATTTTCAAATATCATGATGTTATAAGTGTGGAGTCGCTTTGTACTAATTTAGAGTTATCCTGTGTTTTACAGATATTGCGATGTTTACTGAATGAATAAATAGATATGCCTTGTTATTTGGCTGTAAGGTATAACCAACTAAAAAGGTACAAAATCTCTTTCAACAAGCATTTAAGGCTTTTTAAGATGCAATCATGAACAAGAAAATTCTCGTGAGTCAAGGAAGGGAAGGATGAAAAAAGGAATGTGTTGAGTTTGTACAGTATATATTACCTTATATATTGCCTTAGATAGAGGGGGCACTTGTTCAAAAAGTGGTTTAAGGCAACCAAGTAAGCGACAGACACCTTAGTGAAAAACTTAGGCCTACTTAGGTTCATATTATGATGGTAAGTGCTGAGATAGGATGGTCTTTGTCCTGTAAAGGCTGTTTAGTTGTAGAGTTTTGATTTTCTCTGTGAATGATAACTTTATATTTTTAAAATAACTAAAGTTTTAGTTTAAAAATTCTGCATGCCATAGAGTCCTGAAGGGACAATACAAGTGCTAAGCCTAAATGGACCTGACAGTCTGACGCTGGTGTAAAACAACTGCTATGTTCCCCAGCGGATCAGAGATCTGACACTGCAAGGGCTGCACTCAGAGTCACTGGCAAGGTGTAGCTAACTTCCCGGCCACTACACAGACTGTGACACTCAGGACTAATCCCTATTCTTTGTGTCATGTAAGCTTTAAATGACAGAAAGACAAATCCTTATGGATTGTGAAACTCTCTCACTCCTTTTTTCTCAGAAACGAAGATCACATGAGAGACTAGACATTGCATTGATTACTGATGTATACCCAACAGGAACGCTCAAATTCACTCATTTCCCAGTGAAAGATATGAAAACACCTATAAAAAAACGTGTCATTACTTCTGTGACTCTAGCTGTCAAACAGAGACTGGGTTCCTTACTACTAGCACTGATACTCAAAACCAAGACTACTTCTGAAATCATCTCTGTGGCACTGTGCATATGTTAGGATGCCCAAGCTGGTCTGAGTGCTATGAGCAGCTGCATAACTTGTGTTAATGTGGAAATGTGTGTGGGCTAAACTACTCTGCTGAGAAGATGGCTTAGTTAGAGGTAATGGAGGTGCAGGAGTACCTGCAGCCCATTCCTAAAAGTCATACCGCCTAATTGAAATTGTTCTACAGGCAATTCTCTCAGATTGTTACTCATTTCTCAGGTCACCTGTCTCTGTTCTTCATAGTAGCTAATCCAGAGATTTCCAAAGCAATGAGATTTACTTGCAAACTAACATCAATAATTAATCCTATTGATGAAATATTGTTCCTAACAAGGGACAGAGGGTCAGAGGAGGGAGGGAGGATGAAATTTTGACATGCTGTAGGATTGGGTTGGCCCATCCTTAAGCAAGTCATGTAACCAGACATTCCCATATGGATTGGCCAGTGATATGGCCTCCAGCCAAGAAGGGGCTTTAGCAGGAACTCTCTATGTTTCCTGCTGTTGATACAGTACTGACTCTGCAGTCTCATGTTTGCAGTTCTTTAAAGCTCCCAAAATCCGGGTGCCGGGGCCAAGACTCTGGGAAGAAGCTGAAAGCACTGCCACTGCGAGCACAACTGGTGCTTTAACCTGCTCCGTTGCAGCAGGGAACTGAGATAAAGTATAATGGAAGGGCTTTTAGTATCCCCTTACTCCAGGAGATACGGACTGAAGGGCAGAGACTCTTCTCCCTTGTTTCCCGGCTCTGTAAAGCTGTCCTGTTGCATTGCAGTGTAAGGCTGTGATACTCTTTGAAACTCAATGAGAGGACAGAGGAACAAGCATTGGCATTATATTAAAGACTTGTGGTCTGTCTTTCCTCTCTTACCTGCACAAAGCTAACTTCTCCTTTTCAGTTTCTCCATTATGAAATGAGGTTTACAATGACTATTTCTGCTTTAGCATTAGGGTAGAATTACCAAGTCCTTGTGTTTAAGCTGGGTGCTCTTCCATTCCGCTGCCAGGAGAGGTAGCAGGAGAGCAATATGAAGAAAACTTTCTCCCCACTTGATTAGCTGCGGAACTTCTGAACCACTCAGAGCATCTTGCAGCCAGAAGCAAACTTAAATGTCCCCTGAAGTGCACTATTGCATTTGAAATCTGGTAAAAAGCTAATAGTTCATATTTCAGAAACTCATTATAATGGTCACTTTTAATTGTAATACTTAACAGACTGCAACAAATTCTTATGTTTTAAATTAGCTCCTAAAGGCAGAATTTTAGATACCACTTCCCCTAAGTCTCTAGAACTCACTGGGGTGTTGTCTTTGCTATCAGTTAACTTTACCAGTTTTAGTAAAACAGATTATATTTTTCTAAACTAGCTGGAGAAAATTTGAACAGCCTCTGAAGAGGAAGAGAGGAGGGGGATGTAGATCAGTTCTGGCCAAGCATACAGTTGATAAAAAACATGAGCTAATCTGGCCAGCAGTTGAGCTGATTGTAACAGAACCCAGGTACTGTATAAGGAAAGGATGTATTGTGGGACTCGAGAGGTTTAGTTACATGAAAAAATCATTAGCTATAAAGATGGTAAGATTCTAGGGAAAACTTAGAATCCTGTTATAAAACAGAATTTGCATCTCAAGAGAAAGTGCTGAGGGAGAACTTTGTTGTACTTTTAAATGTTGACACATTTCAGTCCACTACGCCAGTAAGACCTTATCTGAAGCCTCATGGTTCACTTGTAGCATTCTGATTTATAGTAGACCCTCATGGGTTTCTTTTATAAGTCTCAGCCTTATCTAAAGAAGGGAAAAAATACCCATAGCTATGTTAGTTCAAACCCTAAGGTCTTAATTTGTTTTTGATCAGATTGTACTTAGGGAAAAAATCCTATTGGTTTGATGATTTTTTTTTTCTTGATTCATGGAATGAACGTCCAAATAAAGCTCACTAGATACGATCTATTAAATTAAAATAACTCATATGAATAGCATCTAAGGCACAATAAAACCCAGAAATTAAATAGATGTTTGCAGAATCAGATAAATCTAAAAATAGAAGCAACTCTTCTTGTCATGCAAGGGTTTTGCATGTCCTTACGGTCTCTAAACACTACGGAGTCCTTTTTTACCCCAGCATTAATGTAGAAGGCAGTTGCTTAACATGGTTCCCTAGATCATAGTCTTTAGCTTTGCATTTGTATTCTGTCTGTCTGCTGAGGGTGTAATATCAATGACCCTGTGAATGTTACTGACTTACCTTTGCTTAGTAATGGGTGATATTGGTAGTGATACCAAAAAAATATCACTCTGCCATGGTGATAGGTTGACAAGATCCCCTCTCTTCCCTCACTTCTAGAATATGGGACCATGTATGCCAGTATGAATGCTTCCCTCTCTCTTCCCTCCTGTAAGGCAGGACCTTAATGATGCAGCAGGGCTGATTTCAAAGTTAAATTATGTTGCTCAGAGCCTTGTGTAGCCAAGTTCTGAGACTACCCAAGGATGGAGATGCCACAGCCTCTCTGGCAATCTGTTCCAGTGCTTAATCACCCTCACTGTGAAGAGTATTTTCTTTATATCTAATCAGAAACTCCCTTGCTGTAACTTGTTTCTTTTGCCTTTTTTCCTTTTGCTGTGTACCTCAAATGGGAGTTTGGCTCTCTCTTCTCTTTACCTATTGAACACTGGATGAAGGGCAAATAGATCCTCCTTTGCTTTCTCTTCTTCTGGTCAAACACCTGCAAGTCTTGTACTGGTGTATAAAAACTGTATATAGCATCCCAGGTGTTGTCTCCATGTAAGGGGAGCTGAATGAATCACAATGAGCCACTATCAGTGTTTGCAAATACATCTGTTTCTTATGCAGACCCTGATTACTACAACAAAGAAATATTTGTAGGAGTAATGTTTGATTCATGTGTGTTAGTTTATAATGTGCTGACTCAGGGACTGAGAGGAGACCAATCCCCGTAGAAAGCGCCAAATTTAGTCTAATGTGTGCAAATAATGGATTTGCATTAACACTTGCTCCAGGTTCAAACTTTAATTCCTAACAATGAATCTCTACGCTGTTTTTCTTACATAGGTTTGCATTTTACTGTCTGGATTCAAACTTTTCTGCTTGTCCAGCTACTGCTTTGGCAATTTAAGGGGCCTTTTTCCCTTTTGTAGCCCCTAGGTACCTCAAGTCTAAAAGACTGAGTTAAGGAACACTGATTTTGAGAATCATGTTTCACCATCTCCAGAGTTGCTTCTGAAGCTGGGTTGTGGGGCAGTACCAATGCATAGGAGTCTTGGCTCCTGCAGTAGAAAACTAGATGCTTTGGGGTTGCTGAAATGCAGTGTAAGGGTGTCCTTGCACCTGGATTTGTACTTATACATCTCTCTGTTCTTTGCATATCCCTGGTTGTCTGGGCCTTAGTTTGCAATACAGTCTTAGGCAGTACAATTAAGAATGACTCTAGGGCTGAGTTTCAAGCCAAATTTGCAAGTCATCCAGACTGTTGACCATCTGGAACAGCTCCTGGGCTGGCTCTGAAGCAATCCAGCTGGTACTCAGGCGTTCCCTGGACCGGTCTGTGGACAGGCTCAGGCGTTGTGTGCCCAGCCCAGCTGCTGCCTTGTATTCTAGCTATCCTTGCACTAGTGTCACGTATTGTGATACAAGATAGCCTGGACTCCTTCCTAAAAGGGGCCAGGCATTCTCTTCTAGAAGAGAAGATGACATTTGAATGCAGCCTGAATTCAAGCCAAGTTTTTGCCGCTCACAGAAATATAGCTTAGCCTGTGGGTAACGTACAGTATAGCCATAGCCTGTGGTCATCAGATCCCCATAAATAACACAAAGAGAGATATTTCCCTGTCATATAAGGGTGTTGGCAGGATACAGATGTGTTATTTCTTGAAATGCTTAGATAACACAGTTTTGAGAGATGTACCAAAGACAGAAATAACAACTTTATGTTGTTGTTTTTTGGTGTTTGTTTGTTGGGTTTTTTTTAAACTGGATTGGGATTTATCCGAGTAAACAAATAGTTTTTATCTGAGTCTAGTCTAAACTAGCTATCTACAGTTGGTAAAAAAAAAAAATATTAAGTACTTTTAGGTCATGGTTCTTCAGACCTTGTCAGACATTTGCTTTAGGAGGGGAAGAACTGCACCCTAGATCATGTCCTCAGTTGTAAGTGGATGACTAGCTCAGAAGTGGACATTTACAGTGGTTTCATTCAGAGCCTTGTTGTCTAATTGAATACAATCAGGGCACAGCAGTAACTGTCCACGTGGATTCAGACAAGTTAATTGTGCATATAGCTTCATTTTGATAAAGTTTTAGGGTAAGCAGTAGCTGGTTCACAGCAATCTGAAATACTGAATAGTTGTTATGTAGAAAAGATTAAATTGTATTTTAAGGCACAACCTCAGAAACTGGGAATATGATTCCATAGGTCCAGCAAGGATCCTGAACAAGGTGATTAGAGAATTTCTGTCGAAAGAGATTTATCTAGGGAAAAAAAGCTCTTTATTAATTTGCGTGTCTGTGATATTTTACTAGTTATTTATAATGAAAATCCCATGCCACAGTATGAAGGATTCATACTACATCATATGCCACTAAGCAGGGTAGTTGTGTGTTTACAGTTCTTGCAGATTTACTGATAAATCCAGCTATGTTTTTTCTAAATCCTGCGAACAGTTGTCCTGGTTTCAAAACCTAACTTGTTTTCAAATTTTAGTATACTTTGCCAGTAGGCAAGTGTGCTGTTTTGATTGAAAATGTAAGCTCTTTTTAAGTTAGCATACCGGTCATGAGTATCCTCAGAGCCAGGCTAGCATTGGCTGCTGTAAGCTGACCGTGGCTGATTTTGAAGCTTCAAAAGCTTTGTTTCTATCAGGATCTCATCTGTGGACATTGATCATGTTCAGATCTGCTGGAGCATTAAAAAAGAAAAAAGAAACTTTTAAAGTTTGAAAGAGTCTGACTTCACTGGAAAAAATAATCAAAAGTGGTGTTGGCAACAACTAGGTAGAAGCTGGCAGCTCGTACAATGCCGTGTGTCAAAGTCGCTGTCTCCCACACTCTTAAAGTTTAGGCCTAACTTAAATAAAATGTATTTTAAAAATGAATATTTTTAGAGTGATTTTAAATTGTTCTTCCTGAATTTTTGAGATATAAATATTCCTGAAATTTACCTCTCTTATCTCTCTAAGCATGGATTTCCGTACTAGCTCCTGTAATTGGTACAACACAAAACCAAGCATTTGTATGAAGGAAGGTGTTTTCTCAGAGACTTTCAGACTTTCACAGATTCATTCTCATTCAACTTTCCTACATGTTTATTGGAAAAATAAAGAGATAGAGTACCCTTATTCAACAAATATAATGCATTTTTCTTTCTTAATCAGTTTATCTCTGTAATATTTATGAGGCTACCATAAGCTGAGGTAGCTGGTGATCCAACATCCTAGGAAAGCATTCAGATATCTCCTTTATTCCTGTTGGGCAAATCCCATGAAGTGTTGGCTTTTTAAAGGTGACATTTTTCTTCATTTTTTTTTAATATATGTAAAACCGTGCAATATAATCTGACATTACATTTTTTTCTACATTCCAAAGTAGACGGTATATGGTTTTATTTTCACTTCGAGTGAATAAAAAGGATTGATTCTTGTGAAATCCCTCTTGATAAGAACCAGAAACAAACATAAGGGAATGCAGATATGAGTGGGAAGGAGTAATGCCCTACTTATGTATAAATCGAGAAGTTCATTAGGAATGACTGGTAAGGGAAGAGCAGAGCTCATGAACATATGGGAAATCAGTTTACTTCAGAGAACTAAGGGTGAAAGGAAGGGATGTCTGCTTTTTATTAAAACCTGAAATGCATTATAATTGGCCTGAGTCTTTGCCCAGATGGCTTCTCTTATGCCGACATCTGTAAGAGTGTATATAAAGCAACATTAAGAAGCTGTCTCTTGTGACAGTGTGTACACATGTAATTCTGTTAAAAACTAAGTCCTTTGCTATCTGTAGTGTTGGTCTTTGAATAAGCATGCTGAGAAATGTCATTTGTTTGACAAAAACTAATTATGGAACATGGGTATTACATGGAAAGTTTCTACCGCATATGAGAAAACTTTTTAGGGCTTTTCACCTACTTTTGTAGATTCTTATTCATTCTTCATCATAAATTCCACATAAACTTTTTTTCTATTTTTGCAGGGGGAAACAGAGGGTTTCTTCTTCTAGTTCTTTGTATTTTTTTCTGAAGTTCAAGTGTAATTATCTTGAATTTTCACACGTGAATTTAAATTGTTATCCACTGACCAGTAAAAAACTTAAACGATACTAGAATTTCCATTTCCTATTAAGCTGGTAGGACAATGTCAGTGGATGCAATGTAATATATCCATTAGTCTGTTCACAATTCACAAGGTAATACTTTTTAAAATAAGCTGTTAACATACTGCTTCTTTCTTTGTCAGACAACAGGAAAATTAAAGTCAATGGCACCAGGGAACCTATTGAATTTAAGACAAATCAGTGGTTTGGGGCAACAGTCAAAGCTCATAAAGAAAAAGTTGTGGTAAGTCTTATGCATTTGGTATTCGTTTGGAGATGATGTTTATTTTTCTCAAATACGTATCTTTAATAGCTCTCTGTGTAGATTATGGAAAAAACTCTATGATTATGCATGAATTATAAAACAGATGACGTATATAACTCAGAAAATGAAAGCCGTCTGAAAAATCAGGTTGAACCAATCAAGTTAAGATGATGCCATTGCCACGTGAAAATAGCAGAATGTTACATTGTTATGGAAGTGAATGATGATTTATTTTAAACAGATAATGGACATATTTTAGAGATACACAGTAACTGATAACTATATGCTATGAAATGTTTTGTATTATGAAGCTTTATTTGGAATATTAAATGCAGAATGTAATAGAAGCAAAGAACCTGTGCTGAAGATCAATTAGTAAGAGAAAGCACCAACCTCTTTTGTCACATTTACATTGTTTTGAACAGTTAGATCATAGCCATGTTAAAACAGCTGCAAAAAAGTCATGATAAAAAAGCTCCAAATCAAGATTGCTGTCAAAGTGCAATGTCTGCTTTACAGTTTCACTGAATGTTTTACCTATATTGACAGAGGACCCCAGCAGGGGGCAAGTACTTTTATTGCTTTGTAAAGTAGTGCTGATGTTGCTTATACACAGACATTTTATATTTACAATTTACGCATTAAGGTTTACATTGAAAATGTCGCTGAAATAATTGTGATAAGAATAATTAGTTTGGTCATTTGTTTTATTAGCTTATACAATTGCAAGGTGATAATTCGTGTCTTGGACTTTGCTTAAAACTTCCAATTATCACTTAAGAAGGAGTCGTAATGGAAGAACTATCAAAAGGAAATACTTTCCCTTAAATAGTATGCCTTGTGGTTAACCTAGAAAAGGATTTTTACATGAAACAGGTATTGAATAAAACATCACCCTATTCTGTTACAGAACTAGCATATACTGTTAATTCTGTCACTTGTGTCAGTGTTATCACAGCTCTCAAACTTCCTACCCAGTGCCTTCATGTACCACTCTTTTGTACATGCACTTTCTATTTAGAAGTTTATTACACGAAGAAAGTATTTATAAGAATAAATATTATGTCACTTTTCTGAATTGTCAATGTAAACATTCTAAAAATAGCTGAATTTTGTTCATTCGATATACTCTACTAAACAACAGTTCACAAACTGAAATAGAATCATCCTTTACCACCATTTGCTATATCTTAATCAAATGAGCAGAAAACCTCATCACCAACTGATGTGCTGTGTCTGTACTGACCAAACTTTGTCTTGCTTCTGATAACTCTTCTCAGGCTTTTTGAAACAGAGATATAGTCAACACTTTTCAGGCAAAAAGTTGAACACTGAAGCTAGAAAACCTTGTCTGTTAAGCTTTGTAGACCAAAAAGAGAGAAAAAGAAAATGTAATCAAGCTGTCAGAATTTTTTTTTTAAAAACTACAAATGTGATAGTAGTGCACCTGGGTTGGGGCAATCCCCACTATTAATACAGGCTGCGGGGATGAAGGGATTGAGAGCAGCCCTGCTGAAAAGGACTTAGGAGTACTGGTGGATGAAAAACTGGACATGAGCTGACAATGTGCACTCACAGTCCAGAAAGCCAGCCGTATCCTGAGCTGCATCAAAAGAAGCGTGGCAGTAGGTCGAGGGAGGTTATTCTGCCCCTCTGCTCTGCTCTGGTGAGATCCCACCTGGAGTACAACTCCAGAACCCTCAGCACAGGAAAGACATGGACCTGTTGGAGTGGGTCCAAGTGAGGGCCACGAAGATGATCAGAGGGCTGGAGCACCTCTCCTATGAAGACAGGCTGAGAGACTTGGGGTTGTTCAGCCTGGAGGAGAGTAGGCTACAGGGAGACCTTATTGCAGCCTTTCAGTACTTAAAGGGGACTTATAAGAAAGATGGGACAAACTTTTTAGCAGGGCCTGTAGCGATAGGACAAGGGGTAATGGTTTTAAATGAAAAGAGGGTAGATTTAGATTAGGTATAAGCAGGAAATTTTTTACACTGAGGGTGGTGAACCACTGCAACAGGGTTCACAGAGAGGTGTTCCCATCCCTGGAAACGTTCAAGGTCAGGTTGGATGGGGCTCTGAGCAACCTGATCTAGTTGAAGATGTCCCTGTTCGTTGCAGGGCAGAGGTGGACTAGACGACCTTTAAAGGTCCCTTCCAACCCAAACTATTCTATGATTCTGTGATAGTAAACTACATTAGGTTAACACTTATGTTATATATAATTTTTGTTTCAATCCGTTTTGCTCGATGTCAAATGTACCTAAAATCACCCTCAAAGGACACATATTCCTCTTTGCTGCACTCTGGTTTTGCTCTCTGGTATTTTTTAATCTGTAAGGTCTTTTAGGCAGGAGCATGTTAGGGTCCCTGGTCCTTAAACCAGCGTTGCAGAAGCTCTGAATTTTGTGGTAAGCTCTGAGTAGTACAATGGTTTATCCAGCTGGAACTGATTGCAGAACTAAGGCTTATACAGTAATGTGAATAATAACAGTGCCTTGCCAGAGGTAGGCAGGTTTCTGATTGGAAAAGTAAGACAAGGTAGAACATGAATGGAGGATTTGTTTGTATCTTAGAGAGACAAAGTCGTAGGGAGAGGCAGTGTCTCCCCCCCCCCCCCCCCGCCCCGCCAACTGAACAGTTTTAGTGCACAGGAACCCCTGAAGAATGACTTGCGTATCCAACAGCTTAACTTCTATTTTTCCAATTATTTGAATTGCTTTCAAAAAAGATAGCCCCTCTTTCTGCACAACTTCTATGTGTTTTATCCCTGCACTGTCATGTTAGTAACACCGCCACCATAACACACAAGATTAAATATTAGTTCACTAGCCAAAATTTAGTTAGCAAAAACCTGTTCACTGACAGACTGTTGAATGCATTATAGCTGTGTCATCTCTCCAAAGATTTAAAACAGGGGTTTATAAGAAGGCAGACAATCTGATGATTGTGATGCACAGAATGACACAACACTGAAAAATCTCTGCTGCGTAGAATCATAGCAGTTCTACTGCAATGGCCATTATCTTAAGAAATATCAGGACAGAAGTAGGAATGTCTTCAGCCACATGTATGTGAACTACTTCTTAAACTATGGGATCAAGTGCTGTGCAGTGAGCAGTAATAGAGCAAACATATTACTTGTGAAGCAGGTTTAGAGGGTATTTGTAACATATGCTTAAATGTGAGTTGTAGTCCCTGACAGATTTTACTTGCTAAGGGCTATAAGTGAAAGATCAGACTGTGTTTTTCAGATTATAATGAAATTATAAGAAGCAGTGGTCCTTCATTTTCTTCTGTCAATATGTTATGATCATTGCTACATCAGTGATGCAATACCAGAGAGAATCCTTGTATACTGTTAAAAACTACATTTGCCAGATGCATGAGTGTATGAAAGGTAAGTGTGACATCATTTCTGTTTTGATAGGCTTGTGCTCCCTTATATCACTGGAGAACCCTTAAAGATAGCCCTGAGAAGGACCCCGTTGGCACCTGCTATGTAGCAATTCAGAACTTCAGTGCCTATGCTGAATATTCACCTTGCCGCAACAGTAAGTATTAATAGGAACAATCTTGTGTTGGAGGAATTGATATTGCACTCAATGTTTTCATCCTTTCAGTCTTCATACAGCCTTGGTTGAATGAACATTAGTATGTGACATTATTGCATTGGATGAGGCTTTAAAGGAAAATTGACATTAAATCGTATGCCTGCAATTGGATGCTTTATTGTATAATTGAAAGAGGAGAAATTAAGTAAATTAAGCTTATATGGTTATAGTGATAAGATATAATTGGTTCAATTTAAATGGCTTTAAAATGTAGCAAATGGATCTAGATAAGAACCAGACAGCATTTTAAACCAATTACTTATGCTCACGCTTAGTATAAGTCTCTCATCACAGGATCACCATCTGAAGACCAGACCCTTCACAGAAACACACAAGCCTATATCACCCTTCATGCCAATATCACCCACAATAGCTCATTTATGAACAACTTCCAGTACGGAAGAAAGCTATGCACATTAGCATTGCAGTTCCACACTCTTTTCTGTGCTGTTCTGAGGATATGGTAGCAATCTCCGGGCCTTACTTCTTGGGAAACAGGGAAAAACAGTGCATGTATATTTAGAACCAAGTTCAGTTACCTAGAAGTCTGCATAAAATACCACACATTAGATTAAATCAGTCGTTCATCCTGTCCAACATCCTATGCCAAAGTGTTTATGATGATTATTAATACTGTCATTATCTTAGTGCTCCAAATTATTAAAATCAATATGAATTACCCAGTAACTTTACTGAGATTTGAACTGGGCTGGATGTATGGCAGTTCCTGCACTCACAGATTGCAGATTTGTTCTTTCAGTTACTTTTCTAAAGGTAATGTGTATAAGATAGCATATACGATGGACTTACCTATCCCTTCCAAAGTAAACCCTCACAGCAAAGCTATGATGTTGTTCAGTTTAGCTGAGATGAGTAGCTGTTACAAGTTGTATGTGCTAGCCAATAACACGAGAAGTCTGAAAGTAGTTCCTTGTCACGATACCCCTTGTATACAGACCCTGCTATTGCAGCTAGCATTCTTACCGTATGCACATGGGCTAATTTCAAAACACACCTTTTAACTGTTCCTTTACTGCAAACTGCTCCTACCTTCGAGTTTCTCATGGATTATTTTGCCAGGAAGATAACAGGCATTTTACAGAAGAAGCAGACACTTACTTTACATAATTAAAAGGTCTCTTTCCTGTGAAGGTCTAGAGACAGCATCATATCATGTAGCTGGATTTTCCTGACATCTGACAGATGGGTGATAAAGTAGCCCAATAATGCTTTTCATGGTCTACCAGAAAATCTGCACACCTACAGCAATGTGAGATATTTGCATGTACATTCAGTGTTACTCTGTGGCTTTCCTTTTCTCACATTGAAGCATAGTTCTAAATTGAGTTGTGCTGTCAGGTCTTTCTTTTCTTTTGTCCCTGAATGGACAGGTACAGAAAGAAGCTGAATCTGTAAGAAATGGTGACCGTAAGGTCTGCGTCACTGGGGCTTTGCCAAAGGCTTATGCCACTTGAAAAGAGAGTTAAAGTGGCCATTCATGCTCTCATTTTCCCAATCCTGCAGACTTCCAGCACTCCAGTGCTCTTAGAAAAGCCCTAAAATGCATGCTAATGCATTTTGTACAATTATATAAGGATTTAGAGACTAGAAATAAAAATGGACAGAAGCAGGAAAGAAGTTTTTGCATGTACAAATATGCATCCAAAATTATGTTACACTTCATTCGTCACTGAGCAAATTCATACCAATTCAAGGGCTGGCCCTTGTGAGGGACATGTGTCCCTTTCCCTTGCCATAGTACAGATAACAAGAATGTTGTCTGAACATTGACCTATACTGAACCATCCACTATGTCAACATTTTTTGCGAATGTCTTAGTAAACACTTATTTTTGTGTTTATGGCAGAGCAGACTGTGGTGACTGTTGACTTCTTGGTAAGTTGTTTGCTTTTGCATCTCCAGCCAAATTCAAACTGAATCCCTGGTAGTTGTTGCAAGGGTCCTTCCTTGGCAGTGAGAGGAGAAAGTCCCAAGTAACTGGTCCTATTTTTCAAAATCTTCACAAGAGGGCTGCATGTTGAGGGTCCTGTGGAAGGTCTTGATTTGATCTGCCTCTTCTGAAAAAGAATACACATCTTTTCACATATTTTGGTAGGTTTGCATTTACAGCCTTAGAGCTCCAGGGGTGTGTAAGCTGTCATCCACATGCACTGTGAAATCAATAAAATGCTTCTACCTTCATAATTGCAGGCAATGCAGATCCAGAAGGACAAGGCTTTTGTCAAGCAGGTTTCAGCTTAGATTTTTACAAGGTGAGATTCTGCTTCTGAAGTACTTTGACCAAATGTAACTCTGGTATATCGCCAGTGTTCAAGCACTGTCTCAGTGATTATCCCCATGCTGTTGCATATGGGAAGTTTCATGAAGTTGTTGCAAGTTCTTTCCTCCTTTGCAAGCTTTGAACTTTCTGGTTTCATTAATAAAATAAATACTGCAATCAGCACCTATTTATGTCTTTGTAACATTCCAATCTGACTCTGCTCAGCCTATCTTAATAGATAAATAGGTGAAAATTTGAAAGTGCTTCTATCTCAGTGTGTCCCACTTATGATGCTTTCCAGAGACTTGACTTTCAGGAAATAATGGGCAGGCACCAGCTAGTTTTTAAAAGTTAAAATAGCTTGTATCAGGATGCTTTTGGAGGCACACTAGTCATTCACTAAGACTGTTCTTTTGTAGAGGTGAAAGTGAAAGTGCTTAAGGGCTGCCAAGAGGGTCCAGAAACAATATTGTGGGCCAAAGAACAAACTTTGCAACTATTGTTGTTATGTGTGCCAATATTACGGTACCAGGACCTCACATAATTTTGATCATTGCCATAGTTTTCAGTGTTCTGCAGCTACACTGTATTTACATTACTAATTGCTGAGGAGTAAAGACCTCATTGTAGGGTTGACAAAAGTATATTTCTCTATAAAGCATTACTACTGCTTCATTGAATGAGAAGACCCTTTTTTATGCTGGCTTTGTTTTGTTAAAAATAATCAGCAATTTTTAGAATGCTGTGTTATTGCTACAAAAATTATGGCTTTCAGTCAAGTGAAGATGCATAGGGTGATCTTAACTTTATTTATCTGTGGGTTTTCCTGCACATCCATGCACCTACATCCTTCCCTTGAACAGGCCTACTCTCCTTTATCATGATTCTGATATTCTTTTGGAAATTTAAATTGTTTTTCCCATATATGCTTAATTTTGTTGTGTTCTTTTGTTGTGTAATTTTATTCAATTCTGCTTTTTGTAGAACGGAGACCTGATAGTAGGCGGGCCCGGTAGTTTTTATTGGCAAGGTATGTTCATTTGGCTGGTTGACTTGATATAAAAAGTGAAGCAGAAAGTACTGTGGAAAATGTTGTTCTAGATTTCCATTGTTTTTTCAGTTTAAGACAACCAGTCTCTGGTCTTATTTTCAACAAATACAAGTCAGAAGAATTGCTTAACAAGCAACGGAGCATAAAAATAAGACAGGGAAAATTCAGGATGTAGGTTGTATAGGAAGCAAGACAAATAGAAATAATTCTTTTTATGTTGGCATTTTAGCACATTTGTCATTTAATTAATAAGTGACTTCTTCCCTAGAAATACTGCGATTTTTAAAATAGCTAATATTTGTACAGCAAATGTTTGTCACTATTTGTTTCTGAACACAACCTTTTATTGCTATCTGCATATATTTTTAGTCCATTTGTGGTGTCACTGTAGTTTCCAAGAGGTAGTTTCTCATGTAGATAAAACTTGAAGTGGTTTTGGTAAAGGGTTAAACGGGTATTTTTGCTTTACCCTGTCTTGACATGTGTGATATAGCTCATTCCCAGACTCTGCCTACCAACTTGCCCATTGTCAGCCTCATTGATGTCCGGTTTTGCATTGCTATTAAAGGAGGAAGTTCTACTAGGTAGGGAACTAATAGCTTTGAATTCTCCATTGAGAAATTGCTTCCATTGGTCTACTAAATTTGTACTGTACAGCATCAAAAGGTAGCTGAGCCTGAAAATGCTTGACTTCAGTTTGAAGCAGCACCTTGAAATGGGTCTGGAGATGTTTTTGTGGTGGTTCAATAGAGTCTCAATGTCTTGTTTTTCTGATTTATGGGTACTCTTGAGACTTTCAGGGTAATAATGGAGAAAGATTGAGAGTTTTCTACTCTTTGCATCTGTGCTATATTATCCCTTCAGCTCTCTTCTGATTTTCTGCTAGCTCTATTTTGTAGAAACTGGCTCTCCCTTATGTTGCTTTCATTTATGAAGTTGTTTGAATCCAGGTCAGGTAATCACTGCAAGTATTGCGGATATCATTGCAAATTACTCCTTCAAGGATATTCTGAGGAAACTGGCACGAGAGAAGCAAACAGGAGTGGCACCACCTTCATATGACGACAATTACATGGGTAAGCTGAGCTCTATGTCAGTTAGCAATATGTTCTAAAAGCATGGGTCTTATATGAATGTGAAAAAAAGCCCTAAATTACTAATGTCCCAATTGTGAGAGGATTTAAACATGTTTTGCCTTAAGCTCAACCACAAATCTGTAGTTTGCTAGTTACATCAACAGGATTATGAACATTCTTAAAAATACGCATAGCAACAAGGTTGGAAGGTTGAGATCTTCAATGGCTCATTTGGGTTCTTATTATTTGATCTTAAATAATTAAGCAGAAATACAAAATTTTCCCATTTATATATTTTTCATTCCAAGATGATGGATTGAGTTTAAAGTAATTAAAGACTATTTTATTTTTTAATAGATAAAGGAAAATTCAATCTACAGTATTTTGTACAGTACTGCACAAGTACCCAATTTATTCTCACTGATATTTAAAAGATGCAACTGAAGTAAGCAAGCTGTTTTTTCAAATAAATTATTAAGTATTAATGATTTAGAAGCTCATTTTTTGAGAAAAGAGGTAGATTTATTATACATTCAGAACTATAGGTAATTTATTCATAATAATGTGATAAAAAATTTTCCCTTTCTCCACAGTTTTAGTATACTAATGTTAGAAAATTTGCATTCTGATGATCAGATGAACAGGCAAATCTGATTGTCCTTGCATATTTTTGAAAGAAATGGTTTATCAAGCGTTTTGCGTGTAATTTATCTTTAAACAGGATACTCAGTGGCTGCTGGGGAATTTACTGGGGATTCTGAACAAGGTAAGAAGCTATATACTTGAATGGAAACCATATGGCCACGCACCTATTAAATTCCTCATTTTGGGTCTCTGTGCAGAAATGTACCTTTTATACAATTTAAACACTGGTGAGATTTAAGCTATCTGTACCCAACATTCTCAGAGGCAAGTATTTCCTTAGAAGGTATAGCATAACAGAGCAGAATTTAAGTAACCCAAAAGTCTGAATCTGTGATTAAGGTATTGTGCCTGTGCATCTGTTCAGCAGTTAGAGCTGTCACAGCATGGTAGCTGGAGTCATCCAGGCTCACTTTAGCCAGTTTGGTGACCAGTAGTAACAAGTGGAGCCAACAGTGAAGTCCTGTACAGTCTTTCAGTTCGTATTCAAATTACTCGCCTGCACAGAGGTTGCTGGAGCTCAGCGTCTGGCTGGCAAGATGCAACGTGGCTTGGCAATGTCTGTGTATGCTGAAAGCACACTTCTGAGTGCCACATAAACATCACAGCCCAGGCTAGGAGATAACTTTCAGCTGCTTCTGGACAAAGACATGTGTCTACACCGGCATGCTAGCTCTTGTTGGTGAAAGCAGCTCTAGGCTCTATAAAAGTTTCCCTAGTTCCAGTTCATGTGCCTTAAGGATGGGGTGTTTGGGGCAGTTCATTAGCTGACCCTTTTCATACAAATTTTCCTGCACAGCCATAATGCAGTAAGAACAAGTTCACTGTGCTCTTGCTCCTACCCCAAGCCTTATATTTAACAGCAGGAGACAGAGGAATTGAATTCCTTTTATTAAAACCTGGGCTTAGAGAGAGAGAAAGCATTCTACAGGAAGATGAGTTGTTCAATTAGTCCCTTGAATTAGGAAAAGCTGAATGCGCATGAATATAAATGTCTGAATATAGAATCAGACTTTGAATATAGAATGAGACTTTGTAAAGACTTGGTAAAGATTTTTGGATCAAGTAAGTTTGATACAGGACATATTTAGAGTAATTTTCATTTAGACAGCAACCGTCATCCACAAAGAGCGAGACATCTCACAGACTTAATAGCATTGCTTAAAAACATCATTCACACAACAGGTGTGAAACCTTCACCTGAAATGTTTCATGATCTTCACCACCTTCTAGGACTCTACATTAACGATTTCATAAAGTAGGGCAACATGCACTAAGGAACAGGTTTTGACCCAAATTAGAGGATAAATATTGTTTTAAATGTGCAGAATGTCATTCCATAACTTAGAATGCAGCTCAAACGCTGAGGTTCAAGTTGCTCCCTCTGGCAAAAGGTGACACAGGATATTTATTAGTCTCACATGGCCAGGGAAACCTGCCCTGGAAGGTGGCAGCTCTGGTAGCATAGTTCTGTAATTCTCCAAGGACAAAGTCAGAGCAATCCATCCTGCAGGGGCTGGCTTTAGCAGCAATAGTTCCTGCAACACCACTGAGGCTTTCACTAAATACCAACAAGACTTAAACCTCACTTAATGAATGTACTGAACTCCTAGCACAAACTACTGTGGCAAGAGAACTAAAACCAAGATGAACGTTGCCTGATTTTTAAATTGTAAAGTAAGTTTTGTGGGTGTATTAGAAATTGAACAGTAGTTTTTCTGTCTCTGCAAGTTGACTCCAGTGTAGAGGAAACGCTCCTCTCACAGCTGTCTGTTTGGTGGTGGAATACATTAAAAATAATCAGTTATAAATAGAGATTTGTGCATGATTTAGCTATTTTCAAGTGTTCTGAAATTGTACAGGATTTCAAAACATAATTAGTGAAAATATCTGTGATCCCTGGTGTTTCATACTTTAAGAGCTATGTTTCTTGTGTAATGCTGACAGCCTGACAGAAAGTATTGCTTAAAGGGTTAGCTTTCTTGAGAGGGTGAATAGCTCCATGTTCCAGGCTCACAAAGCCAATAGACACAGTACATTTCTACAAATGAACCTGACTCCCCAGAACTGCTGCTGCTTCCTCCCTATAGAGTTTCCTGTCCTGTGCCACTATGTGTTAAAAAAAAATTAATAGTTTTCAGCCTAATGTTATAATGTGGAAAAAAGATGTGTCCCTGGTAATGGAAGGCTGCAGCCACTTTCATATATATATTTTAATGCATATTAACATTTTTATAAAGGATGGTTCTTGAATCAGTAAGTAATGTGAAAGATTGGCACAAAGAATCACATTGTCGGCTGACCTGGGAGTCATCCTGTGTCCTGTTCAATCCTTCATTACTACTGCCAACCACAGGGGAGTATATAAACCCAGAGAGGAACAGAGGAATGCGAGGTCAATACAAGCAGGTGTCTGAAGTGCTCTGATACCTGAAGTTCCTGCTGCTGTCTTCTGACGTGGATATCCTAATGAGGGAAGGTTTAGACAGTAAGACTGCAGTCTTTGCTCTTTTCTTCTTTTTTTCCCATTTTTTCCACTAGTTGTGTAAGATTTTACCATTCAGCAGAATTACATCCTACAAGGCAGCTAGGTCCCACATTTCATGTTCTTATTCAATGGATTCCCCCAATGCCACTCACAAAAAATTTCCATGTAATGCTTTTAGGTAGCCTGTGCAGAACTTGTCGAACACTTTCATGACATCAAGCCAAGTAATAGATGAGGCAAACCGTTGAGCAGCCAGAAAGAGCAGGGGTATTTGTAAGGACAGTTGCATTTAACTTCTGTACTCTACTGTGTGATGCCACAACTAATTCTTGTTCCATCAATCCACAGCTGTCAGGTGACAAGCAGAATTGTACTAAGAGCTTTATTATACTGTACTGTGTTAAGTAATGCTAGGCAGAAAGAGATGTCTGGATGAGTGTATTCAGCAGTTAAGGTGTAATATTTCATGCAACTAGATGCACTGAAGGAATGTTAAAATCTTATGAATGAATTTTTTGAAGTGATTTGCAGGTGTTTCTGGTGCAGATAACAAACCAAAATCCTAAGGGTTATATGTCAAGGAAGAATTTAAGTGGCATGGGGTGCATGTTGCATGCACCACTCAGATAGCACAAGCTATCTGTTGATCTCTTGATCATTTATCTTTTCAGAGTTGGTTGCTGGAGTCCCAAGGGGAGCACAGAACTTTGGCTATGTATGTACTGGACCCACATTTTATGAGAATGCTGTTAAACTATTTGGAAGATCAAAGTCTACGTTATATTCTCTGTCTCCTTGATCCCAAACTTTCTAGTCAGAGAAAACTGCCACTGACTTTCACCCTCATGCTTACCTGGCTGTGTTGTTTTGGGCTTTGAATATTAAGCACTTAGTTCTTTCTGAAGTTTTTTTTCAGTAGCCAATTAGAAGCATGCTTTGAGTATGACTAGTATCCCTATACCCGCTGAGTGTTATCAGACCTAAGCTTGAGCATTGGTTAGCATATTTCATGTGCAATGCTGTGTCCATGGTGGAGAGAAGTCCAAGTTCAGATTATCATGTTTATTTTCAGTGCTCTAAGTATATACACTGAATACCAGATGCAGAAAGTCATCATACGCAGTTAGAATTGGAGGGAGAAAACAATATACACGTGTATATATACATATGTGTATTGTATTTTGCGTCATAGGAAAAAAAGAACTAACCTGATTGGGAGAGATCCCAGCCACACACACGTTCTCAGTTTTCATAGAATCACAGAATGGTTTAGTTTGGAAGCGAACTTAAAGATCATCTAGTTCCAACCCCCCTGCCACGGGCAGGGACACCTTCCGCTAGATCAGGTTGCTCAAAGCCCCATCCAGCCAAAACTCCTTATGTCTCTGGAACTTATTAATACCATTTTTTCAGAGGAAAGGGGTGTGTGTGTGCACATATATATGTATGTATGTATATATTAATGATTTAACTTTGTTTTTTCATACATACTAATGTAGTCACTGGTTAGCTGATAGTCTGTGATTTGCTGTTCAGTGTCCAGTAAGGAAGGAAAATAGTCTTTTCCCCATTTTATTCATGGGGGACCTGACATTCATATAATCTTAGTGATTGTTCAAGGTCATGCAGGAAAACTGTGGTGAAACAAAAGAATTGTTTTTTCTTGGCCACTTGGACCATCCTTCAGTGTGTCAAATAGGTTTGCAGTGATGTTACACTGTAACATCTCCATGTGTGCTTGAAACTTTCCATATTTTTCTGTTACCAGGTCTCGATTATTAATTCTTCAGACTTGACCTTTATCCAGAATTTCACTGGTGAACAGGTAATGTCAAGCAACTATGTGATGAAATATTGTATCTCTAGAGAATATAGTTTCATTAACATAGTTTCAAGAATATATAAAATATTTTTTAGAATTAATGACCATAGAAACAAAGAGGATTATCAGTAAAAAAAAATTGAAAATTGATATCTGATATGAAAGCCTATCTGTTGTTTTTTATTTCCAGATGGCGTCTTATTTTGGGTACACTGTTGCAGTATCTGATGTTAACAATGATGGGTAGGTTACCAAATATATTCAGCTCCACTGAACATTCATAGAAGCAATGCCTGATATTTATTAATATACATAGGTTTTCAGGTGCTTCATACCTCAGAATGCTTCTCTTGGCTTCTCTGCTTTTCTAATTTTAATCTTTAGGCTTATCTTTGTGCAATCACAGTGGCACAGGTATTTGCAGGCCTAGTTTGGGTCAGTTTATCTTCCTGAATATTTATTCAAAGCAGTGTGGCAAAGCAGGAACGTCCAAAGTCTTAGGAAACAGATCCAGGTGGAAGAACGGGAGTAAACAGTGCTAGCTAGTGCTTGGAAGAGATAGATGAAAGTCAGAAGTTCATTTTCCCATTCTCAAAAGCAGTTGTCTTCTCACATGTGGACCATCAATAGCTTCAATTCTCAATTTTAAAAGCTTTCCAATATCATCAACTCCTTATTCCAGCACCTGCTGGTTGGCCATCCATTTTCATCAATCAGTGGACCAAGAAGTGTCTATGGCCCGTAGTTGTTATGACAGACATTGTGTTTGTCTGAGGGACAATGCTGCTCAGCTCTCAGGGTCATGCCTAAGACACTCAGGGATTTCAGGCTCTGTTGAACAAAAAGCTTGCTAACTTTGAACTCATGTAAAGTCTAATTAAATGTTTTAGAAGATCAGGACTTTAGTACGTGAATATTGGTACTAGCTTTCTAGCAAGAAGATAAAGATCCCTGAAGCTCAGAGCCTTAGAAGTCTGCACAAAGGTGAGCCAGGATTATATTTAGAGTTGTGGCATACTCTTCTCTGTTTCAAAATGTCTCAGATATGTCTATTTCATATTCTTTTTTTGTGATTATTTCTTATTAGGTGCTTAAACATAGCGCATTAAATATTTTTTCTGGGCTAAATCATTGCTTCCTGTAAGTGACCTTTTAAAGAGTGAGGGATACAAGAAAAGAGAAAAGTGGCAAGTTGATAAAATGTTATTGCAGTTCCAATTATAAAAAAAAAAAAAGAAAGTCCTTTCAACAGTTTCTGTGGTGGTTTAATGGTACTCAAATCTTTCCAAGTTTCTGAGGCCAGATTTTGTCATAGTACCATAGCTTTTGAAAATTCCTATTTTTATGATATACAGAGTCAGAATTAATTTAGTCCTGCATTACTAATGTGAAAGGGTGGAGAAACATTAATCTGAGTTACAATAGACACTCATTAGACTTTCAGGGAACTTGCTATTTAATTTCTCTCACTGAACCAAACTATTTCCTGTGCAGGTTATTTCCTGTGAACCATAGGGATACTTGGCAGGTCTCATATTTTGTGTGTACCTCTAAGACCGCAGTTTATGTCAATAATATAATCAAACTGCTGTTGAGGCCTGTGTGGTCTCCCAGTCTATATCTTAAAAGAAATCTAATGACTCTCTCTGAGATCCAAACATCCCACAGAAAACAAAACACAAAAAGTTCCACTTGATAAACATGTCTGATTAGATATGTAGTCTGTCTTTGATGGTTTGCACATATAGTTGATAGAAATATTTATCTGAAAGGGAAAGTAAAACAGAGAGAGAAAAAAAAGGCAAAAGGGAAATGACCACTTCAAATTCACTTGGGTTTTTCGTGCAGCTGAGGATAAAGGAGGTAGTGATGGCCTTATCAGTATGAGAAACCTGATTAATTTGTATGCTGAAAAGATTAATAGCAATAATGCTTTGCTGTAATAAGACTGAAGACATGGCTTAAAGATTAGTCTTATCCTAGGAAAAAATCTCTGTAGACCTTCTGCTCCAGCAGTTCTGCAGGTGTTCCAGAGTGAATCTTGTAGTTTTATCTGCATCGCATCAGGATTGCAGGGAGAACAGGGAAACGGAAGATATTGTTTGAACTACTGTTTAGTTGCCCACTGCTAATAATGAGAAATTCACAATGAAACTTAATGAATCAAAGCAAGATTTGCCATCAAGTTACAGACTACATTCCTAGTAAGGAGGAAAAAAGGATACACTTTCAATTTAGATTGAAACAGTCCAATAAAAATAGTGGAATAAACTGTTTACTGGTCTTTTATTTGGTGTATATCAAAGGTCCCCATAGTTATACTTTGACCTCTTGACATTTCCCATACTCCTGCTTTTTATTACTCAGCAGGATACAAAGAAACTGCACACAGTCTCAGCAGGTGGTGAGCTTGTGCTTTTTAAAGACTTTTTTTATCAGAAGGGAAGCAATACTGGCTAGTTACCTTTCTTTGCTGGGACAAAAATAAATATATAATTTACGTTAACTGCAACATCTTAGTGGAGTAATGAAATAAATCTAATGAACCAGTTCAAAATACTACTGCAAACTGAACTGCACTTTATGATTTAATATTACTGTCCAGCGGCTTTTGCTTTGCTCTTACAGCCTTTTAAAAGGAATCACATCAACCTGAATTTGGCTCAGAACTCCAATTTTGTAAATATAAACTCCTACAATTTAAAAGCCAGTTGAAATATCCTCCTTCACCAACAAAAATACATAATTCTAATCACATAGGTATTTATAACCTAACAAGTGACCCCCCCCTTGATTGCTTGATCTCTAAATACTTAAACCATAGGAGCTGGAAGGTAAAACTGACTATAAAGCATGGTAAGCAGCAATTGCTTGCTTATTACCCACTTGGAGAGAAACCAGAAATAGGTAAATGAGGATCAGAGAGAGCAGGGTAGCTGAAGAATCCTTCCTCTCTGGTTGTGGTACACTGCTATGACAGTGAAAAAAAAAAAAAATTTTTAAAAAAAAAAACCAAACCAGAAACCCAACCTCAAACTCTAGAATTGCTTAAAGGAGCATTCCTTCTTGCAGAGGACTTGCTGAAGCAGCTTGCCTTGACCTACAGAGCTCAGCACTAACAGAGAAGGGAGGAAATCAAGAGGGTGAGGAAAGGAGGGCTTTGATGTGTGGGGGACATGCCAAGTCCTGGAGGGACGGCAAAGTGTTGCGGGTGTTCCATGCAGCTCTGCTGCCCATAACCAGTTTAGAAATAGGTCAGTGTAATTTAGATGACTGCCTTCCTCCCACCTTTCCCTCAGCACATCAGAAGATCAGCCATCTTAGCTACTGGGTTCTGGTCACTGCTCCCTTCATGCATTTTATACAATTGTCATCATTTATTTTAACAAAGCAGAAATTTTTGTAGAAAAATAACCCAGCACTGTGCACTACCAGTGGAGATGCTGTGATCCCTGCACAACTGACTCCAACTCCTGTCTTCTTGCTTTCTGTCTCACCTGGCAAATCTTGTATTCTGGGTTAGGCTTCTGCTTAGTGAATTTTAGGCCACTGTGGATGATAGATAGTCTGCCACTCTCCTTTCACTGTTTTAGGCACTCTGGATATTGCTCTATGGACCAGAGTTTAAAAGGTATCTAGGTATCTACTTATTTTACATCGATGAACTGGGAGCTTCCTGGCTCTGAATCTTTTGGTTCCTTACCACCTCTAAAATATCTTCCCTTAGTCTTACAATCCTTCTTTTGTAAAATATTCATTGGAGCCAAACAAATCTTTTACTTAATGGTTTATACAGCACATAACACCATGGAGTCCCAGTCTTACTGGGAATATCTGGACTGGAATGTAATAAAATAATTGATGATAGTGCTACTGTGTAATGCTTTTAGCACATGGCATACATAAAATAACTTGTTAAAAAAAAAAGCATTCATGATTCTGTTTTTATTGTTGCTATTGTTTCATGGCAACTGTTTCAGCTGACATTCTGTCCCAATCATGAACATCTTCCATTAGTAGAGGAGGACTTTTTGATGTTTAGTGTGAAAGGAAAATCCCACCTTTGATGTCAAGTCAGCAACTGCTTCCTTCCTTTTTTAGTTATTCATGCCATGGGGTAAAATCTGACATATAAAGAATAGAACAACTGTACCAAAGTGACCTGATATTTTGAATTACAGTTTCCTTTATGGAAACATACTATAAAACTTAATAGAAAAATAACATTTCTAGAAGTACTTTGTCACAATTTATGGAATGTGTAAGTTCTACAATGTGATTAAAAGGCTTCTAGATGAGAGATTCTGTACTAAATTTATGGTATACATCTTAGAGCCATAGTCTATATCTATGGTAAAGTAATAGCTGAGCGACTGCTAAATCATACAGGGTTTTTTCTATCAGGATTGGGAAAAACAATGTAGTGCAATTTTACTAATGGGTTTACTAATGGATAAAGCCCTTGTGAAAACATCACTATTGGGAAAACGATGAGTTGAGAGTAGAAAGTTTTCTATAAGTTTTACAAATCTTGAACAGTTTTGTGTTAGAGCAAGAGAATATGTTTTTCAAATTAAAAATTCTGGGATCAGGTAGTACTGGTTATTTCCAGTAATGTAGTTCTTTAATGTGGATGATCAATGTCCACTGAATATAATGGGAATTGTCCCACTAGTTTATATGGGCTTGAGCAACCTTCAGAAGTTAATCTGATACCGTCATTTCATATCTCAGAATAATCTATTTAGAATATTTCTACTTGGTTTGTGTCTGTCAATCTTGCTTGACTGTATTCTTTACTGTCCAGTAAAGGGTCTTTTTTTCCCGCTAAATAATGTTGGTAACATGTTTTGAAACACCTCCATTTAGAACAACATGCAAAATATCAATTAGTCTGTCTTTTTTTACTGATTCTTCTTGGCGTAGCAAAACGGGCAGGACTTTTCCCTCTAAGCCTCATATTTTTGTGATTTTATGATGTCCTTTCTCTCCGATAATTAATACAGCAAATTATGTGAGCACTGCAACTACTCATGTATCTAATATTCAACAGAAGTGTTTTCAGACATAAAGCCTTGGCTTTGTCTCACAGCTTCCATTTGAATTAATGATGAGGCATTCTCTATTAATTGATGCTCTACCCATGTTTCATGTATATTACGTCCAAAATCTGCTGGAAAGAGGCAATTATTGTTCTGTTGTTCACTTACTGATGTATAAAAAGCTAAATTTTACACTAAAATTTGTTTCTCACTAGCACTGTTAGCTGGATAGATCTACACAATTTGTTCTAATTGCATGGATCCCCTCTGAGCTAAATTCCTGACTTCTGGATCATTAACTGCAAAGTATAGCTTTTCAGTGTCTATTGAGGACATAAACTGAAGTGCAAGAAATTCTGTGTAAACCTAGGAAGAAAGGATCTTGCTGTGAGGGTGATTAAACAGTGGAAGCAGTTGCCCAGAGAGGTTGTGGAATCTCCATTCATGGAGATATTCAAAACTGCAGTGGGCATAGCCCTGGGCAGCCTTCCCTAGTTGACCATGCTTTGACCAAGTGTTTGGACTAGAACTCCAGAATTGCCTTCTTACCTCAGTTAGTCTATGACTCTATGATAATTATCAATTTCCTGTTTAACAAATGCATGAACTGTGTTGATCACACTCAATCTCTCAGTGACACTGTTTTTTGTTTGACTGTTCCAGTTTAGATGATATCTTAGTTGGTGCCCCTCTCTTTATGGAACGAGAATTTGAGAGCAAGCCTAAAGAAGTTGGGCAAGTTTATCTATACCTGCAAGAAAGTGCTTTCCTCTTCCGAGATGCACAAATTCTGACAGGCACTGAAGTGTTCGGTAGATTTGGCAGTGCAATCACGCACCTTGGAGATCTCAATCAAGATGGATTTAATGGTAATTTAAATGTAATGTAGTAACATATATCTCTGTATAACATTGAAATTAAAAATGGCTAAGCAGTGAATATGAAGTTTCTGTGCAGTGGGTGAAAAAGGCTTTTTAACATGTAACTGCCTTTGAAAGTCAAGAGAATTTACACTAATCCCAATGAAACTGACATTGAGGCACAGACCCTGAAAAGCTTACCTATAGGAGGGCAGTAATATTGACTACAGGGCTAATTTTTACTAAATATTAGCATGTTCATTTAAATAAAAATATTATCTGTTGTTATCTGAGTATAATTTCATTTAAATACTTAGTTAAGATGTTGCATTTATTTAAAAGTAGAGTTCTCCTTCTCTCCTCAAATGCTTGGATGAGTTTGAGAATTGAATGAGATTCCGTAAGTGGAGCATTTTTCCTGCAATGAAAGAACTGGACAAGTACAGACATCTTATTTTGGAATCAGACTGCTATTGGTACTAAGGCACTGAAAGAAGCAGGTGCATAACGGGACCTTTTTCAAATGCCTGTAGCACACTCACACAACAAAACATTTATGTAAGTTAACTGGGAGCCTAAATTCAAGAAAACAATCCAATTAAACTAATTTGCTTAATTATCTGAGATAGCCTGGATGCCTTGAGCTCCTAGAGTTGGCCTCCTAGACATGGTCAGTAACACCCATGCATTTCCTTACTTCTTATTTCCGGGATGTTAGGGATCTGCAAAGCAGGCATGTCTGCGTTCAAAACCCCAAGGAATTTTTCCTGGAGAAGATATTTTGCACAGTAGCCTTAAAGACAGTTGGCCCACTAAGGAAAAATTAATGGACATAGCTCCTCCTTAACTTCAGGGCTGTTTTTCATGGTGCTCTAGCCACTAGACTCTAGGGCAGTGTTGCCAATGTGTGGCTCCTGTGCAAGGGATAAGTAATGTCAGGAGCCGTAGTCTATATTGAGGTTCAGGGTACACAAAATCCAAATCTCATCCTGTGGGAAGAAGCCACTGGATTGTGAATGCTGATAATACCCTCACTGAGTTCTCCGGGAATCCTACCATGGAGTCCAGCTCAGCTGGACTTCATGGTGCAGATTTCCTGTTTTCTACCTGTGAGCAACAGCAGAAGCCCTCAGCTTCTCTGGGCAGGGAATGTTGGTGTCCCTGCTCACCTGCATTCTGGTAAGAAAGGGAGGAGATACTCCTCCTTTTCTCTCCCACTATATAGAGAAGGCTAAGAAGAATCTAGAGCCCGTCTTCTGCTTCATAACTGAAGATGCCAGTCATATAGCTTCGGTGCACTCCTGCTTTTACAGTGAAGGTGCTGAAGTCAAGTTTAATAAAGGAGTCCAGCATCAGCTTCTAGAAGAGAATGTAAAAAGGAGAGCTGTAGATACGTATCCTCCTCTAGTGTTTCCTATTGGCTAGCTCAACTAGTGTGGCTGTTGAATCTCAATCTAGACTCGTGATTCTAGGGAAGTCCTGGGAAGTAGCTCGGAGGAGAAGGATCTGGGGGTTGTGGTAGACAGTAAATTATCCATGGCCCAGCAATGTGCCCTTGTCGCCAAAAAGGCCAATGGAATCCTGGGCTGCATAGGGAAGAGTGTGGCCAGTAGGTCGAGGGAGGTCATTCTCCCCCTCTACTCTGCACTGGTGAGGCCACAACTGGAATACTGTGTCCAGTTTTGGGCTCCCCAGTTCAAGAGGGACAGGGAACTGCTGGAGCGAGTCCAGCGAAGGGCAACTAAGATGATTAAGGGACTGGAGCATCTCCCTTATGAGGAAAGGCTGAGAGAGCTGGGACTCTTTAGCCTGGAGAAGAGAAGGCTGAGGGGAGACCTTATTATGGTGTACAAGTATCTAAAGGGTGGGTTGAAAGAGGATGGAGCCAGGCTCTTTTCAATGGTTCCAAGTAACAGGACGAGGGGTAACGGGCACAAGTTAGTACACAGGAAGTTCCGTTCAAATACACGGAAACACTTCTTCATGGTGAGGGTGACAGAGCACTGGCACAGGCTGCCCAGGGAGGTTGTGGAGTCCCCTTCCCTGGAGATTTTCAAGACGTGCCTGGATGCAGTCCTGAGTAATGTGCTCTGGGCAATCCTGCTTTAGCAGGGGAGTTGGACTAGATGATCTCTAGAGGTCCCTTCCAACTCTGAAAATTCTGTGATTCTGTGATTCTGTGATTCTCTCCACATTCCATGTGTAGGAAACGAGAATAGCATTGTGAGTTCCGCTTTTGGATATGGCATCTCATTTTTTAAGGATTGCAGTGCTTAATTGCAGAATGCCCAAGGCCTCCTGTTAAGTTCCTGACTTAGTACTATTCCTATTTCTCAATAAGATGTTGGCTTGGTATAGATGAAAACATTATATTCCATTGTTCTCTTTTGCATACTAAAGTACTGGATGTTTGAGGGGGGTGGGTTTATTTGTCTATGTTGAATATCTTATCTGTAAAAAGAAAATTAATTTTATCTAACAGCTGTTCCTTATTAAATAGGTGATAGAGGAAATCAAGGAAAATTGGTGTCTGTTTAAAAATATGGAAGTAGAAGCAAGCATTCATTAGATCTTGTTTTATTAAAGCTTATGAAATGCCCTGCAAATATGATAGAGGAGTCCAGTGTGGACTAGCTATTTTGTGTAATGCAATTACCCCTTCATACAATGAGTTTGTAAGCTTTTCTCATGAAAGTTTAACACACAAAAGACACTACAAACATCCTTGTGTATTTGCCTTACAACTAGAATCCATACAGAAGTACAGAACGTTGAAGTTCTTGCATGTAAGTAGCAGAAGACATTTATGTCTGTTTTCCAGCAGGGATTTATTTTTTGCTTTATTTTAATTGTGCCTATTCTTTTTGTTCTTTTATTGCACTACAGACATTGCTATTGGTGCACCATTTGCAGGAGAAGACAGAAGAGGGAAAGTACTCATTTACAATGGATACAGTAATGGGTTAAATACTAACCCTTCCCAGGTTCTCAGTGGAGCCTGGGCCTCACAGTCTATGCCTTCGGGATTTGGCTTCACTCTAAGAGGAGATTCAGATGTAGACAAGAATGATTACCCAGGTAAGATTTTTCCATTAGAAAGGGAATTTCATACTTCCATTCTCTGGAAAATGCATCATGCCTAAACTGCTCCTTTTGGAAGGCAGAGGTCAGAATAAAGTATAGACATTTTTGGGTAGTTCTAGCTTGCTTTCCTGAGAGTTAAAAATCAGACAAAACAAATACTCCCTTTCCTGTCAAAAGACATGATCATAATGGCAAGAAAGGGCTTAAATAGTTACATTAACATAAAACATGTGAAGTTTACAATAAAAAGGTTTAACACCTTCCCCCACTTCCAAAAATTAAATGCTCTCGGCTTATTGAACTTGTAACATCTCCTGCATCCTGGCATTCCTTCTTAATTAAAAACATGTCGTGTTGTAGAAGAATGGATTGACTTGGTTGTGTTGCTAAGTTGTTTTTTGCTGTCTGAAGAGACACTGAGCTATATATAAATTCTTAATGGCTTTGATCACATTACAAAAAAGCAGAGAGAATACAAAGACATTGCTTAAAGGTAGATATTTCATTTGGGCTATTCCATCCCTTTTATGTTTTCATTCTGCTATATGGACTCTTCCTTTTTAGGTTAGATTTGGTTCTTCCTTACTAGTTTACCTGACATACATTCAAATTTATCAAGTTTGTAACTTTAGTTGAGTCTCGCTGGGGAGGTGTTTATTTTTTTAAGAGGCATGTTCATAGCATCATAAGTAGTCTGAATGTTGGAGCTATTTTAAATGTGCTTGTATTTACTCTCTCTCTCGTCTAGAAGCAAATCTGTTCTGTTTCTTTTCATCACAATTCAGAAGCCTTAGCAAGGGTGTGCAGTAAAACATCGCATTTTGTTAGTGTGAATGGTTCATCCACAGTTAAATGCTAATAGTCTTTACTTCCCTACCTTACTATGAAATCACTTTAGATAGCTTGGGTTATTTCAAGGTTAGTGTTCTTAAAAGTTGTATTGTTTCAAAAGTGAAAATTCTGATTTTCACAGGGACAAAAATTGGATCCTTTTACCTTTTTGTGATGGATTGTAAAAACCTTGAAAGAGGTGTCTTTTTTCAAAAGCGGAAGAGAGTTTCTGGGAAGGGGTGTTTACAGTAGAAATTACGGTTTTACAAACAGAAAGGCTTACTGCAGAGTAATAAAGTGAGGCTATCACAAGACTGAAGTGAGAGGATCTTTAGCATTTGAAAAAAGAAGGGGCTTTTAAACACTGTCCTGACTTTTTGTTTGCATATTGTTGATGTTGCTATTAATAGTCTTTCATTGTCCATGACTAATGAGGTTCTTTTGGAACACAGAGCTCTTTATTAAAGTTTCAGCATTTAAACATTTCCTAAAGTACCCACAAGGCCCCCCAGCAAAACCAAAGAAAACAGGATATTGCATTCCTGACATTTCTAAGATTGAAAAGATAAAGAGAGGAAAGGGAGAGATTCTTTCAGGTCTTCTTTGAGTCGCATGGGGAAGAAAGAAGAGTAGGAGTCTCAACTAGTGTATTGGCAAACTTTATGTGGAGCATCTTTTAAGCTAATTTGTGAAAAGTTTGGGTGATGGGTCTCAATCTTTCTAAATGTGCACTGAAGAACTGCTATAGTCAATTCAGTTGTGAGATTTCTGGGAGTTATTCCACTTGTCATTGTTGGCTCCAGTCTGCATCCTACTTGCAGAATTTCACATTGTGGTATTGGCTCACTACGTGTTAGATGGTTTTGTCTTATTACATGAATTACTTATTTTAAGAAAAAAAAAAAACAACAAACCCCACAATTACTGAAGTAGGTTTTCCCTCCATCTGTCAGCTGGTATCTGTATGAGCAGTCCAGAGTACTGGTGCGAATGTCAGAGAACGACAAGAAAACCTTACTGCAGTCAGCCACCTCTTCCTTCATTCCCAAAAATAGCATAACCATGGCACAGTATTAGCACAAAAATAGAATGCCTTCCTATGGGAAAAAGGAAAAAAAAAGAAAGGAAATAATATGGGGAAATGCAAGTCCAGGACAAACACGCTAGGCAATGAAGTAAGCAATCCTTCTTGTGTCAAAGAGCTTTTCTTCTTCACCTTCTGACGGAAATGCTGAAGGGCAGCCCTTGTACAAGGAGGAAACAAGGGTGTGAGCTTGGAAGGAATAGGAAGGAAGTTTTATTTTAGATGCCAGTTGAGAAGCAGAGTATTTGCTGACTAGCAAACTAGCCTAGTCTAGAAAACTAGCCTTTTATTCAGTGCTTCCCAAACTACTGGTCATGACTGTGATGCAAAGAGGGTTGTGGAAGATTAGGAAAAAAATCTCAAAAATTTCATTTAAGCTTTTTATTGTGTAAATTATAAAATCAACCATTTTCTAAAAAGAAAAAAGAAATAAAACCAAATTATGCTGACTTATCACTCTCAGAAGTTCAGTTCCCATAGACTGGGAAATGAGAGCCAGCTATAATGTCTGGCTGCAGGTATAAACATGTATTGCCACAGTCTAAGGTGAGATTCTCCAAGCAATTAGCTCTTCCATGACTAGAGTTCAACTGTTGTGTGAAGATAAATGAGCTCAAAAAGGGATCATGCTTGCAAGTTCAGGACTGACACCAGTTTGTGAGGACTCATGTAACTATAGCTGTGCTTGTACAGTTTACTCAAGCCCTTGTGCCTAACATTGCTCATGAGGCAGGCGTATCCCTGCTAGGAAATGAGAGGCTGAGAGATGGGAATTAGTCTGCCATTTCATTTTTAATGCACTGTGTAGCATTTTCAGAGCTTTTAGAGTTTCAGACCTTCTTCTTTAAATCAGACCATGTATTAATGTTCTTGGAGCAGGTCACAGACCTGGAGGCCTGAAGAGACCACCTGTTTGTGTGGCTTCTTATCACAGACCACTGAGCTGCATCCTGGGTTCGCTGAGACTGAGTTACAAGTTGAGGAATACAGTTCTTAAAAAGTAAGGTTGAATCACAAGTCAGATTTTTCTCCTATTGGACAAACGTTAAACCCTCTCTTGGCTGGGAGTTCAATTCAGGCTGAGATCTACCTATTAGCCTTTTGGGAAAGTGCAGCCATTTGGTACAGGAAGTGATATCTTTCTCTCTTCGTCCAAATGCCAGTATAAGCTCAGGAACAGAGAAGCAAATAGGGAGCAGACAAAAGCTGCCTAACACTCAGTGCTGTTCAAATCCCCCAGCTTTCCTGGAGGTGGAGAAGTGGTTTTTCCTTCCTCCTCTTTTGGCAACTCTTGGCCAGCGAAGAGAGAGAGACCACCTCCTGCTTACTGGTATTATCTAGGAAAGGCAGAGGAAGACCCTCTTGTCCCCCAGGACCTCGGTTGCGTAATAAATGTGGGAGAAAACTGCTCACAGACAGATTTAATGGTGGACTAGCAGAGCAAGCAGGGAAGAGCATAATACAGCCATACTGATAGAGATGAAAGATCTGTCTAGCACCACAGCCTGTCTCCAGCAGTGGCCAACGACAGATATCAATGAAATTGTACAGTTGTTGTGATATTTCCCAGAATATTTACCCAGTTCTAAGCAATTGAAGCAGCAAGGTGTCCCATAGTCAGAGGTAGCATCTTAAAATTTAGTAGCCCTTGACAGACTTTTCTTCCATGAATTGGACCAATCAGTTGTAGAACTCATGTGAACTTTTGGCACCCACAGCAACATGTGGTAAGGGGCTCCACAGACTAACCGCATGTTTTGTGAAGAAGTAATTATTTTCACTGCATCCCACTCAAGTGTTGAACATTCCACTGGACAGTTTCTTTGGATGTGCCCTAGTTCTTATACTGAAGAGACAGTAAACAATACTTCTTTAGTCCACTCTCATTTTACAGACCTCTCTCATATTGCCTCCCTTGGCCATATGTTTTAGCAATCCTGTGGAAGGAACTCCAATTTACGTAATTATTCTCTGTGCAGAGGCAAATGGCACACCAGTCCTGCTGTACCAGATGATGGTTCAGTTTGCCATCACTGCTGCCTCTTCTTCATACATTTTTATGTAAAGAGTAGAGTGTAAAGTGTGACTTAGGTATGGCTAAAACATTGCTTCTAATAAAGATTTTACCATTGACCTAGATTTCAAACTCATCTGACATTAAAGAAAAGCTGTATCTTCCTCACTCAGAAGAAAATCAGAATTAGTACTTCACAAAACAGTAATCCCAAGTCTTTTTCATTGGTATCACTGATTATGTTTGTGCAAGAAAATAAAGTGAGCCAGGAACTGTGGTCTGGCCTTGAGGCTACATGGCACAGCAGAACTCACCATCATCAGATGAAACCCTCTTGCCCACTTAAACAGGATGGCCATCTGCAAACTGCCTTTTGGGAGCAGGCTATTCCCCAGACCATTCCTGGCCACTATCTGGGAGAGTACTAACTTGCACACACTAAAATATGAACAGAGTCTGTGCTAACAATATAAAAATCTGGACAGTACCAACACACTGCTCAAGCTCACGCCCTGACTTAATAGATTCCACTTGCGTAGCCACTCAATACACAAAGCACAGGATACAGACAGCTGAATGGCCACCTAGTCAACATCATACCTAAAAATGAAACTTTCTCTAGTAGGGTCAGCCAGCTTACAGACAGGGCTGCTTTTCCTTCTCAGTAGCAGTGCTGTCAGTGTAATGACCATCTGCCTTCAGCTGCCCTGGCATAGATGTTACCACTGTAACAGTGATAGTCGTCTAATCTCAGCAGTATGAAAATACAGGGATTTTTCTAACCTTTCAACAGGGAGATTTAGTTTTTGTTATTAAGCACAACCCTTGGTTTACATCTCCACAGCTTTCCAGGAAAGGACTTCTATAAATTCTGTGATACTTGCAGACATTTCAGACGTTATGTGCCCAGAACTATTCCTTTATCAGCACAGACACAGGTGATAACGTGGTAGTCTCTGCTTTGCAGGCTCAGATGTAGTGGGAAACTTTCAACCCTGGGAAGCAGCAGAGGCAGAAAACTCTGCTGATCATCCTAACAGCTGTGTCACTCTAAAGACATGCAGCTGCCCTCTCTCTGCAGTGGTGTTCTTCACCTTCAGCCCCAAACAGCCCCAAACAGTTCCTCAACTAGCAGAAGAATTGCAATGCCAAACAGTGGTGATGGTGGTAATGAATGGATGGGTGCTCCTTTCTCTGTAGTCATGCAAGAGTTAGGCAGAACCTGACCAAACTTTATAGTTGGATACAGCTAGTGGGAGGGAAGCAGTAAGAGGAAGGCAGCTTAAGCATATCAGTCAGATAGATTGAATATACCGAGCTAGCTCTGTGCTTTTTGATGTGACTATTCAGAGGAACAAACAACATGCAGCTTTCACAGTCTTCCAAACATGACACTGACAGGCTTTGTACCATACTGACCTGAGATATTCAGTATCTCTCCAGTATACAATATGTACCCAGTATTTGAAGGAAAAGACCAATTAATCCTCTTAAGCTACATCTACACTAAAAATATGCCGCTCCTTGGTTCTGAACTGTCACTGAACAGCCCTTGTCCATAGTATCATCAAACTCACTTTCTTGTCAAAATAGGGTTGCTGAGTGCTCTCTTTTGGAGACTAATAATTGGCAAGAGCCAACTGCTTTAGGGCCATTCTAGTGATACCACTGCAGACAGTGCAGATATGGCACACAGGCACATTCTGTGGCACTAATTTCCTAACACTGACATAACTGTAACATATTTCAGCAGATGATCCATTCACAGTTTTCTGAAAACTCATGTTTTCAGGTCATATTCAAAGGAGAGGGTCCAATCTCACTTATGCTGCTATAGTAAATACTGACTTAATGCCATTACTCTGGGTTGACAGTCAAGTGAAAAAATAAAGAGAATTAAAGAAAGGAGGAATACAGAGAAATTGTCCAAACAGCCAAGGATCAGGTTAGAAAAGCTAAAGCCCAGGTAGAGCTAAATCTGGCCAGGGACAGTAAGGGCAACAAGAAAACCTGTAGGTATGTCAATGACAAAAGGAAGACTAGGAAAAATGTGGGCCCACTCAGGAAGGAAACGGGAGACCTGGTCACCTGGGACGTGGACAAGGCTGAAGTTCTCAAAAACTTTTTTGCCTCAGTGATCACCAGCAAGTGCTCCAGCCACACCACCCAAGTCACAGAAGGCAAAGGCAGGGACTAGGAGATGAGGAACTGCCCACTGTATGAGAAGACCAGGTTTTAGACCAGCTGAGGAACCTGAAGGTGCACAAGTCCATGGGACCTGATGAGATTCATCTGCAGGTCCTGATGGAACTGGCAGATGAAGTTGCCAAGCCACTATCCATCACATTTGAGAAGTTGTGGCAGTCTGGTGAAGTTCCTGCTGACTGGAAAAGGGGAAACATAACCCTCATTTTTAAAAAGGGAAAAAAGGAAGACCCAGGCAACTACAGGCTGGCCAGTCTCACCTCTGTCCCCAGCAAGATCATGGAGCAGACCCTCCCGGAATCTCTGCTAAGGCACATGGAAAATAAGGAGGTGACTGACTAATGACAGCGAACATGGCTTTGGTAAGGGCAAACAGTGCCTGACAAATTTGTTGGCCTTCTACAACAGCATTGGTGGATAAGGGCAGAGCAACTGACATCATCGACCTGGACTTGTGCAAAGCATTTGACACTGCTCCACATGACACCCTTCTTTCTAAATTGGAGAGATATGGATTTGACAGATGGACTACTCAGTGGATAAGGAATTGGCTGGGTGGCCACACTCAAAGAGTTGCAGCTCGATGTTCAAGTGATGGCCAGTGATAGAGTGGCATTCCTCAGGGGTTGGTACTGGGACCGGTACTATTTAGCATCTTTGTTGGCAATATGGATGTTGGGATGGAGTGCACCCTCAGCAAGTTTGCTGATGACACCAAGCTGTGTGGAGCAGTTGACACGCTGGAGGGAAGGGATGCCTTCCAGAGGGACCTGGGCAGGCTTGAGAGGTGGGCCTGTGCAAACCTCATGAAGTTCAACAAGGCCAAGTGCAAGGTCCTGCACGTGCATCAGGGCAATCCCAAGCACAAATACTCCACACTTGTGAGACCCCACCTGGAGTACTGCATCCAGCTCTGGAGTCCCCAACATAAGAAGGACATGGACCTGCTGGAGCAGGTCCAGAGGAGGGCCACAAGGATCATCAGAGGGCTAGAGCACCTCTCCTATGAGGAGAGGCTGAAAGAGTTGGGGCTGTTCAGCCTGGAGAAGAGAAGGCTCCGAGGAGATCTTATTGCGGCCTTCCAGTACCTAAAGGGGGCCTACAGGAGAGCCGGGGAAGGACTTTTTACTCGGGCATGTAGTGATAGGACGAGGGGGAACGTCTTCAAACTGGCAGAGAGCAGGTTTAGATTAAACATTAGGAAGAAATTTTTCACTTTAAGGGTGGTAAGGCACTGGAACAGGTTGCCCAGAGAAGTTTCTGAGGCCCCTCCCTGGAGGTGTTCAAGGCCAGGCTGGACGTGGCCTTGGGCAACCTGATCTAGAGGGATGTGTCCCTGCCTATGGCAGGGGGGTTGGAACTCGATGATCTTCAAGGTCTTTCCAACCTAAAGCATTCTATGTTTCTATGAAGTACAGGCTGGGCAGAGAATGGATTGAGAGAAAGCCTGCGGAGAAGGACTTGGGGATGTTGGTTGATGAGAAGCTCATCATGAGCTGGCAATGTGCGCTCACAGTCCAGAAAGCCAACCACACCCTGGGCTGCATCAAATTAAGCGTGGCAAGCAGATTGAAGGAGGTGGTTCTGCCCCTCTACTCCACTCTGGTGAGACTCCACTTGGAGTACTGTGTCCAGCTCTGGGAACTGCAACATAAGACAGACATGGACCTGTTGGAGCAGGTCCAGAGGAGGGCCATGAAGATGATCAGAGGGCTGGAGCACCTCTCCTATGAAGACAGGCTGATAGAGTTGGGGTTTTTCAGACTGGAGAAGAGAAGGCTCCGGGGACACCTTATAACAGCCTTCCAGTACTTAACCAGGGCCTACAGAAAAGGTGGGAGGGACTCCTTATAAGGGTGTGTAGTGATAGGATGAGGGGTAATGGTTTTAAACTGGAAGAGGGGAGATTTAGATTAGATATCGGGAAGAAATTCTTTAAGTGTGGTGGGACACTGGAACAGGTTGCCCATAGAAGTTGTGGATGCCCCATCTGTGGAAGCGTTCAAGGCCAGGTTGGATGGGGCTTTGAGCAACTTGATCTAGTGGAAGGTGTTCCTGCCACATGATCTTTAATGTCCCTTCAAATTCTATTCTTCTATTCTTCCATTCTATGATTCTGTGAAATAAAGGCAGGGTGGGAGCAGTGAATGGAGTGAAAAAGTGTAAAAGGTGGGCTTTTTTAAGCAGTTTGAGTTCAAATACAGTGGTAGATGGAAGGAATTTTGTGCATGATTCTGTACTGCACTTTCCAGTGCTGAGGTTAAAACATGGCAAAGCAGCATCGTGCTGTATCTGAGGCCATACTGGCGAGGCCCGTAGCACAGTTTATATAGCCATGGGTTTCTCTGTAATAGCAGCTCTTCTAGGTTTGCCCAAGATATTCTGAAATCCCTGCCTTGGCACAACCTTCCTGGCTGTCTTCTACGCTGGAATATCTGAGCAACATAATGATAACTTTCAACACAGCTTCCACTTTACTCAACTGGGGCTTTTAGGGCCCCTTTGCTCCATACTGAGCTTTATTTGTGTTATCAAGACCTGGAGCAGGTAATGAAGCCTTAGCTTAGAATTGTGGTTTATTTTATTTATAATTTTGTCTTTTTCTGTTAGCATAGTTGAGTTTTCATAGGAACAAAAGAAATCCATAAATCTGTTTAATGGGAAAGAAATTTGTTTCTTTTGGCTTCTGGGCACCCGTTCAAAGCTGGTCCCTACTGAGTGCTTGGAGTCTGTGATTATCTAGGTGATGGTGCCGCACTTCCAGCTGGTTCATCTATCTGTGCAGGGCTCAGGCATTTGGAGGCTGTTGGGTCTCCATCCTCACGTTTCAGCATATGTTCAGTCACTTGATGGCTGATTATAGCTGAGCATATAGTTTATAATGAATAACTTACTCAACTCATTAAGCTTGCTTTCTTCTTGTGGCATATCCTCCAGCAGACTGTGGTTTCTTCAGATGTGTTTGTGAACTAGGATGATTTAACCAGTTTCTTTTAACAGTGTGGGTTGATTCAGAGCAGTGGTCTAGATGAATTCACTATTCAAAGACTGTTGATTAGTTAATTAGTAAATTGCTCAAATAAATTATGCACTATTGTTTCTACTCCCTGCCTGTTTAGACACTTGTGTAAGTCACCCTGGACTCAGTGCCACTGAAGCTTCGTCTTCAAGGTATCCTGCTTTTATATAAACATAGCTGTTGGCCTGTTCTTTTAGTTATTCTTTTTAGTCAAGCCTTTGTCAGCACTGGGAAATGTATAAAGGCATCTTCATGGCTTGTTATTTTGGACTCTGTTATTATCTTATGAATAGCATATAGTTAATAAAAACAAATGACTCTAGAAACATTTTAAGAAGGAAACAAGTGTGTTAATCAGAAAAATATTGTCAGAACTTCAGTAATCCAGTATAATCTTATTAAAATAGGAGTATTTAACAGCTCCATCTGATAAGTACATTAACTCAAACAGCAGGAAGAAAATCCTCGAGTTTCTTTCTGAGGCAAGGGCTCTTCAGCATTCATAATTTTTTTGAGAACAATAGGCATTGTGCCAACAATATCACAAATCATAATCTAGTGATGATTAAATTATGAAGCTGGTCCAGGAGATTTGTGGAAGACAAACAAATTAAATCAATGAGAAGCTGCATCTGCTCTGGTAAGAGAAGAGTGCGGAGCGTGGGAGCCAGAACAAGGGCGTGGGTTCTGCCAGCAAACACAGAAAAGCTGAAATGTTTCTACCAGCTAATTATGTTTTCACATGAATAATGAATCAAAAATGTAGTGACAAGCCAAGAATCTCCTACAAATATGTTGATTTTATTGCAAATTATTTTCTGTGTAATTTACAGGTATGCTTTTCTAAAATTCTTTGAGACATTCATTGAAATCACATTATGCCCAATAAGAATAAAGCAATTAATCATAGTAAGTAGGGATTTACTGAAGTGATAGAACATTAACTGCCCTCTTTTGGATTTGTTTGTAGTGTAATTAAGTGAATAATAACATTGGATTATGAAAGGGACTCATTCAGACAAAAGGGGAGCACTGAAATGAATTAGCCTTAGGTGTTATCCTTAACAGACTTGCTACTGCAATGGCTGAAAAATGGAAGGATCAAGACAGTTGAGAATGGGAGGATTGGAAGAAAGTGACTCTGTTTTGGGTGGTGGTTGTTTGTAGCATTTAACTAAAATTCTTGAGTCAAGTTGGCTGAACTGGACAATCCTGTGTCCTTTATCATGGTCAAGCCTGAAGTAATGGTCATTTAAAGGAAATTTTGTTCTGGACCTTTTCTAGTGAGATTTGGGAGTGTAGTGCTTTCTGAAAACCTAGAAAAAAATAGAATTCTGATCATGGGCCTTTTGGGCACCTGATCCACTGAGGGAAATAAAAAACAAAAAGGCTCACAAAGACTTTTTAGCAGAGTTTCCAGTTATGCAGTTTTCTGAGTCTCTTTATGAAATTTCCATTAGCACCTGTACTCAGATAGGATTCTAATTGTTTTCCAGTTCCTATTTATACTATGCAATTAAACTGACAAAGTACACAAAGTGATGTTTAAAGCTGTCAGCAAATCATTCTGAGTCCATAAAGTCAACACTTTCCTGCGTGTATCCTGGTAGAGTTGCAGTGGGGAGGTCACTCAGTTATCTATTGTTTCATTTTGGGGTTTCTCACAAGTGAAGTGTGTGCCAATTATGTAGTCCCTCACTGGCTGTTGTTCTTGGCCCCTGTCCCCCATGAAGCAAGACGAGATACCGTGCCTTGGCCATTTCTCTTGGGATTGCTAGACAGACTCCAACCAACTGTGGGGTGCTGAGTACGCCGCATGTTCCTCCCTGCTTAGACTCCTTGGGGCTGCATCTCTCACAGGGGATGGAGATGTCCTTTAAAAATATTTGGGATCAAAGAATTTGCTCAAGTTAATAGATGAATATATCTTCTTGAGACTTGAGGTAGGATTTTGTTGATCTTCCTACTTCCTCCAGCTGGTGGAAGGTTTAGCATCATGGTAAGTTTCTGACCTTTATCACATGGCATTTCACGTCTGGCACAGCCACATGGCAGAAGGTGCAGGTAAACAGACCAGCTTACAAAACCCAGTGTGCCTTTCAGTGCCATCTGTGAATACTCTTTCCTTAACTTTTAGTGATAGTTTTACCTCAGGAAAATGGATTTTGTTCACAAGACATCATCTTGCAAGCCTTCCCTTCAGAGCAAAGTAAAATTTGAAATAAGCATTAGGTTTGTTTAACTTTGCACAGTATCCCTTGACTTCGGTTAAGTCCATGCCAAAGACACTTGTTTCAGGATTAAGCTCTGTGAACTCCACCAACTGGGATTTTAGTGCATACAACCCTCAAGCTGTGTTGAAATGCAAGTTGAAAATTCTTTTGGAGTCACTCCGTGCTTGTTTTCTTAGTTTTTGCAGTGTGGTTGTGACCCCACAGCTCATTTGTTCCACAACAGCAATGAGGCAGAAGTGCACAGCTGCTGCCACCAGCCCCTCCTTACAGATCTCTGCTTCTCTGAAGGCTAGAAGCTGATAAAGAATCTTCTCAATGAGATGACATAGGCAAAGTGGTCATTTACTTAAACCTATGAGGTCCCTCATCCTCCTGAAAATATGACACATGAGAAAAGGAGTGGAGATTTTGTGATTCTGATACTTCTCTTTCTTTCTCTATTTATTAACATTTTAATCTGGGCTTGAAAAAAAAAATCCTCACAAATGCAAATGAGTAGAGGGTTTCATACGCTTTTCTTCAGGCTCTGTTTGGAAGGGTTATAAGTAGTTAAACTGCCTGGTTTTTGCTATGTAATTCCAAATTGCTTATTAAACCCTTATTTTTCAACTAGTGACCTTTGCATCAGTGACATCGCGTGTGTAGCATTAACAAGCAATGAATAAAGACAACTTCTTTCTATTTTTAGGAGGATAAAGTTGCCAAACTTCAGATAATTTAGACATCTCATGCATTTTTCATAGAAAAGATTAATGACTTTTCTTGTGCAGAACAAACAACAAATTCAAAACTTCTGCTTGTAAAAGTGCTCTGATATGATGTGTATTCAAATCTCATGGATTCATATCAATGTCAAAAATGTTTTTTTCCAATGATGGGTATAGGAGTTGCACCCCACAAGGCAATGAAAGAAAGAAGGATAAAACTAATGCTCTGTAACAGAGCAACTAGAAGCAAAGTAAAATCCCTAATGGATCTTCCAGTGAATACTCTGCATGAATTTATAATGACTTGGTCCTTAAATTAGATCATAGACGTCATTACTGGGTATAAGTATGTTTTATTGTTTGCATATTCATTCTTAAGTCTACTTTTTCTACTGAGTAATTTCACTCTTTCAAGTTCTTCGGGTCAAGAATAAGCATGGCTTAGACCAGAGAATAAAGGATATGTCAGGAAAAAGGTAAGAACTTCCAAATGAGAGGAGAATGAGCACAATCCTGGCTGCCCTTAGAGTATGCTCAAACAGGGCCTTTGTGATGGTGCCATGATTGAATGTCCTCATCTTTTTTGCTGTGTCTCCAAACCTGGCTGAGGTGGCAATGCAGAAAGATTGCTCATGGAAAACCAGTCTTTTGGTGGATGGGGCCTATCATTGCTCCTCTAGACCCATTACCTTCTGTCTTCAAATAAGCTGGGCTATGTCCCAAAGAAACCAGGATTTAACTATTAAGCAGATGTACAAAATCCCCTTTAATATTAAACTGGGGATGCCGAGATAGTGGGGACCTAAGTCCGCACAGGTGTAGATACTGAAATGCAGAGTTCACTTGTACTAGTGAGGCTAACTGTATCTAACAGACTCATTCTTTTTACCTTCAGATTGAACAAGCTACATTTTATTAAGCTTAATCAAGTTGTGTGTTCAAGCTTCTCCTTGTGCCCACAAAGGGTTGGAGTGCTTTATTTTTTAATGAAAGATCAGATTCTGAAATCATCACAAGACCAGGATTTGGATAAGTCTTGGATACGTACCTGTTATGTCTCTGCTATAACATAGACCTATAGTGAAACCTTTTGAGTTATCAAGTCTAGTATGAAACAGTACATATCCTAAGTTAAATCTATTGCAGGATTTATAAAGATCGTCCAGCTGGGAACAACAGAAGGGAAAACCCTTCCTTCTTGTCTTTCACTTTCTGTTCATAACATAATGTTTCTTTTTCCTTTTAAAAAAAAAAGCAAAAAAAAAGTCCAACTCAATGACATGAAAAACCCAAACATAAAACCCCCCAAACCAACAGAATATTAAATCTTTTGGGGTTACCGTGGGTGCTGCTATCAGGGAACTGCCAGGGAATGTTGTGCCATGTGTGTTATGTAGCACTTATGGTGATGGCTATGTCTCAATCAGTTGTTTATTTAAGAGGAAAATATCTTTAGGTTTTGGTACTGTGTACAAGTTGTCTATAAAAGCTGCTAATGAAAAGGACTCATAAATGTCCCAAAAAGGAGATAGAAACAACACTCGTTTTCTTCTGTTATTTAAAGTGTTCTTGACCCTGAAGCATATTTCTCTAAGGCCAATGGAAATAGAAAAATGTAAATATTGTACAAAAAGAGGATCAGACCCATAAACTGTCCGTGCCTGCTCCTATTAGTACATTATTCAATGGAATTCATTGCAGGACATGTTGCCCATGTGTAGTACTTGTTTAAAATTGTGAAATCCTGACCATGTGAAAGGCAGACAGAGCACTTGAAAACACGCAGCCAGACCTGACCCAAACCCACCCAGCTAATTAGCATCAAAGCATTGTATTTGCATCATGCTTGATGACATTAGGGCTTCTTAAGTAAACCAGTGCTTAAGCTATGGAAGCAGCAAATAAGGGTTTATTTACAACCCTGAGTACTTGTTTAATGAACTCATTTAGGTTGCTCGTCTGTACCACTGCAAGGTCTGTTGTAAGACAGTCTACTGAGTAGAACAGGTATAAATCAAATTGAATGATAACAACAGTGGAGTGAAAGGGGTGCCCAGATAGACACAGGGGGTTTGAAAATGAAACAAAGCGCTATCCTTTTCTTGGACTGTGCTCTGGCTAGAGGCAGCAGGAAAGTTGATCTTTTTTCGTCGCTGCTTGGCTCCAGCTTTTCTCCAGCAGGCCTGAGTGGTCCAGCAAGCCAGTCTGGATTTTTCCAGAGAGCCCTGTGTGAGGACTCCAGGTAAAAGTAGGAAATATTTGGGCTTGTAGATTCCCAACCCAGGCCAGTGTCCAGTAACAAAGATGTGTCCAAGGCCTGGTGTAGTGCTTGTGTTGTTGACTCCTTGTGTTCCAAATGGTGACTGGTGGGGAAAAAGATGGCTTTAAACGGGTAACTATTGTAAACCTTAGCACGTGCTGCTGCAATGCTGAAAATATTATAAACCATGAAATTAGCCATCTTCTCACCTGTGCGTTGTATTTATGTACACAGAGATGTAATGCTTAAATTAATGAACAAAATACTTAAAATGCAAAGCAGGATGGGAAGGATTGTCAGGAAGGAACACCATAAATTTTCAACATTACCTGTGTGAGAGTGATGACAAAGTGGTTTGCATCTCTTTGTGTAATGGCAATTAGTGGTTTGGAATAAAATGTATAGGAGTTAATGGCATCCTTTTCCCCTGTAATGCAAGTTGGAGAGAAGCGAGATTGTGGCATGGGTGACCTTGTGTTAAATAGACTGGCACTTACTGGATACAACCAAGACATTTATGAGCCCATCTCTGACAATATGAAATGTTTTCTTTCAGGTACACTGTTGAAAAAATTACTTAGAAAGGAATTATCACATTTGGTTTATGTTACTGCATTTTTAATATAAGTAATTTATGCAGGGGAAAAAATGTATTAGAAGCTTCTATGTAGTTCTTCTGAAGCTCTTTTTCTTTTTCCAGATTTAATTGTAGGTGCATTTGGAGCTGGAAAAGCAGTTGTCTACAGGTGCGTGGTAAATACAATGGATTTTTTATTTTACAACTTTGGTGGGAGATCTGCAAAGAAACAAATTTCACATTCCTGTGTTTCCCTGGTGCAATGTGTAAAAGATGCTCATTACATATGATAAATTAAGCATCTTGTGAGAAACAAATGCTTTTTTCCCATGCTCAAGCTTGTCATTTTCAATGAAAATTCCAATGAAAATTCCCATGCTCAGTCTTATCTCAAGAAACTACTTTGTGAATTTTTGACTCCTCAGTTAATTTTAAATAAGAAATTTAAAAAGCATAGCATTGAAAATTAATTTCTTTCCTGGGGGAATGATGCTAGTTAGAGATTTTGCAGTGACTCTGATTCTTCAGAGGTTGTGTACATGAAAACATGAACTATTTATTCAAAATAGAGACTGCTGCTTTTAGCCTCAGTTTCGAAAAAATGTATGACATCCCGTTTTACAAGTCACAACATTGTTGCTGACAATGGATTTTCACTAAATGCACTGTTTGATTAAAGGTATAAATTAAAACTACCAAATACATAAATGAAAATCTGCTGCTGCCCTCTTAGTCCAGCCATGCCAACAGTTCTTTGCATTTAAATATTCACCATCTGTTGCTGCAACAATATAGTCATATTTCTTGATTCCTGGCTGTCTTCTTCTTGTCTGTATTCCCAACAGTACCTGACTGAGAGAAGGTGTGTTCTGCTTCCCAACTGAATGTTTGTCAAAGCATAAGAATTTTGTAAAACAGGAATGTTAGCTCATTTTAGCTAACACTGTAGGTGCAGTGAGTAGACCTGATTTTCCTACTCCCCTATTAAAGAATCACGCAAATACTTTGCAGTTCATCACTTTGCAGTGGCGTGAATGACTACACAGGATGTGAAACATTGGAAAACTAGATCCAGTGTGTATTTTAGATAGCAATAAAAAATGTGTTCTATTTAATTTAAGAAAGTGAATAGCAGGAGGCCCTCAATCTTTCCGTTTCCTGGCCAGAGTATATCAAATATGCAACTTGTCATGTTGGAGAAACAGAATTTTATTAACTGAAATTTGCTTGAAAAAAGGTTTTCCCTGTTGCACAAAAATGAAGAAAGTAATTTTATTTTTAATTTCTTGCTGAAGTAATACAGAGAAGTCATCATAAAAGCTCAGCTGTGGATTAAAATATAAGGAAAGTAATTTTGTAATAAGCCAGTTTACCAGAATAACGTAAGTTACTGTAAAATAGTACTGCTGACTTAAAAACCCAGAATTTAGACCCTTTCTTGTTTTCATTTGTCTTCTAAATTGCTCTCAGTTATAGATTATCTCATTTCTTAATAACAGGTTGTTATTCAGAGGGATGGTTCCCATCACCTCAACGATATATTCACATATTCAGCAGAATTTTTTTATGATTATTCCTGGTTTCTGAAGTCAATTGTCTCAAGACATGTCAGACAGAATTTACTTTATTATTGGCTTGAGATATTCTAGATCAATTTCTACTTTAACCAAATTATGTTTGTTTTTTAAAGAATCTTAAACAGATATAGCAGGTCTGAATATGTCACTGTTAATGGAGACAGTATAAAACAAATCTGACAGTACAAAATAACGGCCGAAGGACTGCTGTAAATCCCAAAAGGCAGAATCTGTCCCTTTGTGAAAACCCAATGAGATGAAATGTGTCCGATGTGCCTTAGTCTCAGGACACACAGGCTACTGTTTCAGTGATGCTGTTAACCTGTGATTTTTTGTGAAGAAGTTTCAAAATGTCAAAATGTCATAGTAGGAGGTATCACAGTTTCTGATAAAAAAAAAAACAAACACATTCTTTTGGATAGGAGCAGCATTATATAGGTGTTTTCTCACAAGTAACCCTACATTTCCAGCTTCTTTGTGGCCATCTCAAGTAAGTGTTTTCTCTGCTGCAACTTAGGTATTAAATGTGCTCCTTCTTATTTCTGTCCCTCAGAGCCAGACCTGTTGTGACGGTGAATGCTCAGCTCATTCTGAACCCCATGATTGTGAATCCAGACAATAAAACTTGTCAGCTCCCTGACGCTCAGCTTTTGGTGGCCTGGTAAGCTCATGATTAGACAACAAGTATCCCAATCCTCTTTCTCAAATAACTTCCTATTCCTAATTTTTCTTGCAGCTTTTTGTTGAACGTGTTCAAAGTTTAAAAAAAAAAGTTCAAATATGCCATGAGCACAACAAAAAAAAAGCCTATATAGAATAGAGTTCTTTTTGATATCTTCCAGTACTTCACAGATTCTCAAAATGAAGTAGCTAAAAGTTGAGTCCTTTGATACTCTGAGTCTCCTGCAGAGAAGGATGTTCAGTGTCTCCTAGGATCAAGCTGCAAATTCATATGCAGTGTTTGGATGAATGAAACATGAAATAGCTAGGACAGACAAAACCCAGAAACGGTGACCTGTCAAAACATACATCTTTGTTGAGAAAATATAACAGCAAAAGTGATGCAAAGAGCTGGTCGACCCACCATTTTTTGTTAGAGAAAAAGAGATCTCAGTCCTTTGTGGAAGAGAGAAGATATCTGGCTGGCCATCCTGAGAGCAATTCACAGGATGTTGTTTCTGGCTGCCATTGGTCAGAGGAAAGTTTTTTTTTTCATGCGTCGTACAGGACAATGTTGCATATATCTTTAAAAGAGGAGCCCTCCACCACAGTAGCATTTAACTTTGAAAAGAAAAAGTACATTAGAAAAACCTTGGAGCTAATTAAACAATTTAAGATCAGTTACAAATGTAAAATGCTTGCAGGACAGTTGGAGGCTATCTAGCAGCACGTAGTATGGCATAAAGGCACGTTTACTGTACTAGAAAAAAGCCACTTAGAAAAGACCCCAGGAACAGCTGATAAAAGAGGCTATTACAAACATATAAGATACTGTTTAAAAGTGGAATTCATAACAAATGAGGAAACTGAAAACAAAACAGAGCATAATTGAATAGAGCATAATTCAAGTTGAATATAAAATACCAGTAAGTCCTGCCAGAGAGACTGTGAGCAACAGATTTCTAAGACATGAAAACAAGTTGTACCATTTTATTTAAACACAGTAGAGGCAGAAAGCCTGCCAGGACGTGGGCTGGATGAAAAGAATATCAAGGTGTAAAGGGGGACTCCAGAAGATAAGGTGACTGCAGAAATTTTGCACTGCTTTTAAACCAGAGGTGATCAGAGGGATTCCCCAAACTGGAGACATTCTTTATAGATGATGAGTTTTCAACATTATCTCAAATGTAAGAGCGAAAGAGTTGTTAGAACAAATTGATAAATATGAACCCTAAAAAATAATCATGACCAGAAGCAGTTCATTTGAGTCATAAAGGAACTCAACTCTGATACACTTAAACCACTAAATATATGGGCTTTCAATGCACTTGATGCAATTTGTGACTCAGTAAGTTTCTAAAACTACTGATTGTGAAAACCTGGGACGGGGCTCTCAAGAAATTTTCACTTTTGCTCTCTTCTTTTAGACTTTATGGGACTTCTCATATTTATCCTAATGTTCATCATTTCTACATCCTGTGTAGAAAATCACCCATCTACAGAACAATGTAGAAGGCACTTGGTAGAGCTATGGAGTCCCTGGACTTTATAAAGCTTTGGCCTTTCTGGAATAGGATCCAGATCAAGATCCATCCTGAATTTTTGATTCAAGCACCTTTTGTTTCAATAGTTGACATAATAAAGAATTTACAATATCGACATCGAGATGAAGCATGTTCATTGATCCAAATTATGTTTTTTCAGAACTTCAGTTTTTAAGACTTTGTGCCATAACGGGAAAGATTTCAAAACCATAACATTTACTGACAGTGCACTGAAAGAAAAAAGGTGGTTTTGTGCACAAGAGAAAGAAATAAAAACATCGCTGTTAAAAACGTATACCTGTTGTGAGATATTGTTTAAAAAATAGGGGAGAGATGGGGGGACAAAGTATGCTCCTTTGACTTGTAGTTTTTTCATTACTTTTCATTTTTATTTTACAATAAGCCAGAAGATGTTTGGTTCATATCTACAAGAGTTTTAATAGGAGCATAATTTAATTTCTATCTGCTTTATTCTAAAATACCCTTCCCTAAGGATTTAGTTTGTATTGCTGAAGAGCAGCTGCTATTTTCCGTGCCATAATTTTTCTCCTTAGTTGATACAAGCTTGTATTGTACATATGAAAACAATTAGTAGGGAAACTCCAACAGGCAAAGAATTCTTCAGTCCCATGGGATAGATTTCTGTATCTCTTAGCCAGCTGTGCAACTTGTATAAAATATCTACCGACTGACACTGCAAAATTAGAATGAAAGGAAACTTCCTACCAGAAAAGTTTCAGGAAGTGTGTGTGTATGAATAATGTGGATTATTGTGCATTTTTAAGTATTAGGAAAATATTATTTTTGCCATGATGTAAATTGGAAAGCTGAAGCACAGAGGAAACATGCACAAAAAGTCATTTTTACTCATAGTCCTAAGAGAATTGTCCTGAACTTCTAGAAACGTATAATTCTTTCTCTGCTATGTTTAAAATGTGGCTATTTCTGAGTTTCCAGAACTAACACATTTGGAACAAATTCTGCAACTTTGAGGCTATTGAAGAAAATGTAAAAGGACAAAAAGATATTTTTTTTTAAGGTGTGAAACATGCAGGTTAATTTCTGTGAAAAGGAGTAAAAAAATCAAACATTTACATTTTTCAAAAGCTGTTTCTACATCATATGATTTATTAAGTTTGAGACTGGGTTCCAGCTATCAAGAGGTCTAATTTATCTCTGCATTGGTATTTTTATTATCATTTGAGATCCGATTATCCACTAGCTACTTTGCTGCTACTTTGTGCTTAAATTATATCTGCAAATTTTTTTTACTCTGTCTCTCAGTAGCTTAAGGTCGTGTGCGTATATTGTTACTTCCATTTAGCAGAGGAGCAAGAGGTCAGAGAAGTTACCTGACTTACCAAAAATTAAGTAGCACAAAACTGTCCAATCATGATAAAAAGTCAATTTGCAGAATATATTTTTTATTTGTTAGTGCTTTTCAGGTTTGGATGTCTAATCTGAGATGTGCCTTGTAGGCTTCTTCAGGGAACCCAGCTATCCACCTTCTGTAAGCCCACTAAATGAGAGGCAAACTGCCTAAAATTTCTGATCCTCAAGTTCCTACTATCAAAAATAATTTGAAAGAAATTTGTCTTTCTTTTATCTCCGTATGTGTTATTATTAAAACAGCAATGAAATATTTATAATCTTTAGTCAGCTAGATTCAGTAAATGAAACATTTCTACATACACTTCAAAAAAAGCTGAATACAAAATTCCTACCAAAAATATAAAATCCAAAAATAATAATGTTTCAAGCCTTCCTAACTGCATAACTTTTGGACTATTCTTCTAATTTTGCTCCTTTCTACTGCTAGTATTTTCTTTTGCCATTGACTTAATTTGAAACTGGATATGATCGATGCCCCATGGCTATGGACCTAAGGGCCTTTGTACTTTATTGGGATGAATTCGTGTGAGATTTGCCACAGACTGTTGGCCAGTCTGTCTCCATGAGACAGATAGCAAAGTCATATGGCCAAAAGTCAGAAGATGCATACCTCAAACCTCAGGGGCTGATGGGAGGGAAGTAGGCAGGTGGTGACAGTTGCTACCTAGGAAGCCCATTGCTGTGTTGCAGATCTCTGCTGTGCCAGGAATGCAGCTGGGTAATTTGATGGTATTAGTTTTAGTAGCCCTAAAGACATCCAAAAGACAGTCATTTGAGTTATCTAACAGCCCTTGTGTTACCACAGCCTGGCCACATGCTGTAGCCTAGCCATGGAAAGCCTTCAGTATTAAAGCTCCATGTTGGTCATTGTGGGTCACTGGGTTAGGCTTTCATAGAATCATAGAATGGTTTAGGTTGGAAAGGACCTTGAAGATCATCGAGTTCCAACCCCCCTGCCATTGGCAGGGACACATCCCACTAGATCAGGTTGCCCAAGGCCACATCCAGCCTGGCCTTGAACACCTCCAGGGAGGGGCCTCAACAACCTCTCTGGGCAACCTGTTCCAGTGCCTTACCACCCTTAAAGTGAAAAAGTTCTTCCTAATATTCAATCTGAACCTGCCCTCTTCTAGTTTAAAGCCATTGGCCATAACAAAATTTGGCATAACAAAATCTAAAAGCAGGCCAAGTATTAAAGCATCATAATAGAAGCATATTGACTTGCTTTTATGTATTGTTCTTCAAAGAGGAAACAATTTGTCTAAAGGTCATTCATCACTAGATGATAACAGCTTCTGCTATTCTTCTGTAGAGGTTTGTGACCTTGCAGGTTGGGTATCAGCCTCACAGAGAATGGAAGTTCATAGCATCAAAGCTTAAAGTGCCTTTCTGCTAAGGTGTTATCCATTCTTCCTCTCCATGTGCAATCCTGTGTGCTAAAGAAATTGCCAACAATGACAAATGACATCTGGTAGGATCTGGTAATTCCTTGCGTTACACTTCCTGAAGCAAGTTTCCTATTTTTTTCACCTACTGGAATAGCGAGACCAAAATAAATTATTTGTAATACAAACTGCAGTCCGGAAAAACATTATTTGGGGTTAACTGACTTTTTTGATTTTCTAAGGATTAACCATTTTGAGTAATATTAGGTAATTTGGTTTTACTTCTGTCCTGGTATTAGGTAAAACAGAACCAGTCTTCTAAAGAAACTACCCGCATCTATGCCATGAGTAGTTTTGAAGAAAGAGGAATATTTTTAAGCTTCTTATTCTAATCATATTAAAAAAGTTTCTGTCTACCTGAAGAACATAAAATTATTTCAAACTGCTTTATTTCCCCAAGATTACCAGGAAAAGGTAGTGCATTCAGTTTTAAGGCTTTCCCTCTATTTTGTAGCTGCAGTCAAATAGTATTCAAACCATAAGCTTATAGTGATGACAGACACTGCAGAATAAATGCAGTGTGGAGATCTCTCCAGAGAGGCAAGGTTGATAGCACATAAAAGTTCATATGCTTTAGGATGATGGACTGTTTCCCAGTTGTTTCTTATCTGCTGAAGTTTTCTTCCATTGATTGTTAATTGTCTTATTTGGTTGAAACAAGCTCGAAAGCTCAGCTGTTGTATTTCTTACTGTGCCTAGAAGACAGATCTTAAATCTCTTAAATCCTTTAGACTCCTGTCCTCTTTTGTGGTCTACCTTCTCCTCTGCTCTTTTTCTCATAGCTAAAGCATCCTACAACCTCGCCACAGCATCTGCTTGTCAAAGTGATGAGCATATCTCAATTTGTCCGGGTTTGTGGTCAAAAACTATTATGTCTTTAGAACTATTTCTGAACTAAATATCCATAAAATCACAAATGTGTGGCAGAATTCTGCTAAACCCATAGTCTTGCCTCTTGCATGGCCAGACACTGGGAGACTAATAAACTCCGAATTTTTGCTTTTTTGCACTGCCATTGCCTTTTTGGCATTCTCTGCCTGGAGTGGAAGGGTTAAATCTTGGCTCTTACAGTAATACTTAAGAACATTACTTTGGTTCTCAAATGTGTATGATGAATTGTTCTATTCATTACGGTAAATTAAACATACACTGAAATTGTGCTGTTGAACAAGTAAAGCATTTCAAGCTGGATTTTTAACTCAACCTTTGTTTAAACATGACAGTGCAAAAATTATGTGAGACCTCCAAAGCAAGTTCACCAAGTTTAATACATGATGGTAGTTCGTGAGTTTACTTTTGAGAAAATACTCTCTTATGCTATGACATGCGAGACTGGCTTGTGAAGCCTGATGTCGAATTTGCATTTATGCAATTACACAAGTTTTCTCATTTTTGGTGTTCTTGTCCTTGTGTATTAGTAAGTAATCAGTTCTTCATCTGTTAACTCAGAATTGCAAAGAAGTAGGAATATGACTGAATGTGCAATTTCTGCATAGAACGTGAGGCAACGCTTGTAATGTCATTTGAAGGCTACAGTTAAATGGAGTTTAATGGCATAAGGCAATTTTTTTACCCAAGAGGAAAGTGTTGAGTAAGGTCATGAGAGTTACATGAATCCCAGATGTGGCACAGTTTCATTACATTTGTCAGAGGAAGCAAATGCACAATTAGAATGTGATTACAGGTTATTTTAAAGGTTACATTACTGGTTTTGAATCCACTGCATGGAGAAGTTCACATGTAATATAACAGTAGTGAGATTAACAGCAACTGCTAATTCAAATATGTTTTTATTTAACCCAAGCTGATTTCACATCTTCCGATGCTGACCTACAATCTATGTTTATCTGAGTTTTCCATACACAAGACAAAACATTTGCTGAACCCATGAACATATTCTGTAAGAATGATTGGTAACCAGGGACACTTGCAAGTTTTAGGACGTCACAAATCTTTCACCTGAGCAATTTTGTTACATTATACGGGACTTCTTTGGGAATAATGGTGTGGAGAACTAAGTCCTTGTTGAGTGTGACAGAAGAAATGAAACATCAAGAGCATCTTTCCAGTGACAGGTTTGTTTTGTCACTCATCAGGAAAGTATGCCCTGCTAATAGCATCAACAAGCATTGTTATGACTGTTTCCCTAGCCATTCAGAGTAATGTGTGAAAGCATTTTTAAAATGGGATTCAGTTAAATATTTATTTATATAACTTGCATAGTTTCCTTACAAAGTGAAACTTTTTGATAAGCATTTGTAATGTTGGCGCTTTTTTTAATTAATTTCTATAGTAAGTCTTATTAGATGGTATCAGTCAATAGAACTATAAAAGAATTCTCCTGTCAATTGTTGAGTATAACTGCAAATCTATTGCCTGTCTTACAGAGAAGTGGAAATAAATGTTTATCATAAGACATAACTGATTATGGCTAAGGTGGTGTTTGTATAAGACAGTTATAATTGTGATGTGAGTATTGCTAGGCTCGAAAAAGCTTGCTATAGACTATGAACAGGCAAATGAAAAACAAATAACTTGTAATATGCTTCATTGCATAGGATGCGTTGCATTAGCATACTAAATAATGGACATGAATAACTAGTTTCTCTGTGCTTTGATTTAGGTCATGTACCTGCCAACTTCTGCAAAACTTAGCAAATTAAATACAGTACATTCTTGTTAGTCTTGTGCAAAAAAAAAAAAATTGAACAATTCAGTTGGTATGTTTGGAATGAATTATAGCCTCCTGAAATCATGAAAGTCTTATAGTAATGCCAATGGAAATTATCCAGTGTGTTTTGATTTGCTAGAAAATAGCTTGGGTATTGATTACATGGTCAATGAGTTTTCTTGTTTGACCACGGTGAACCAGAAAGGACTTCTGCAGACAGCCTCATACAAAGGTGCTTTGCTGAAGCTCAACAAAAGGAACACAACTTTGCCAATAGTATTAGAAGAGTGATCTCTGTAGATTGTCTCAAGAATTAGTGGGAACAGAGACTCCTCTATATCTTTCCCAGGAAGATATTCAGACCCTGTCTTCTTTGATTATTGGTGGAAACTAGGACACTTGCTAACTCAGGGAATATCTGAGGTAGCTAAATACAGATATCAGTGAACATATTTTTAAGAAAAGGAAAGGAAAACTTGAAAGGTATGACTTGGGAACTGCTGATTTCCAGGTCAGCTCTTTTTCTACTAATAATTACTTCTTTTTTATACAGCTTTACTGTAAGAGTCTGCGTAGACTTTGAAGGTCAAAGTATTTCAGATGAGATAGGTAAGAAATGTTTTATATTCTTATAATTTACTCTGGCCCACTCCATTTCAGATGTATTTTTTTCTTACACCATGAAAGAGAATAGGAGTGAGATCCTCCTAAGGCAAGAAAATACGGTTAAAAATATATAGATACGGATATCACACAAAGCTTCCAAAATCCAAAAAAGGATTTTTGATTCAGTTTAAGCCATTTTCCAAATAAAACCAAGAATGTACACTATTGGAGAATGTTCTGTTTTGAAAAAAAAAAAAAAAAGAAATTTGAAAGAGATGGAAGTCCTGTACACATATGATATGTAAATGAAATTATAAATCTTAAATTACATGTATTCTATACTTTGGATCAAAAAATAGAGTGCTGCTAAGCAGACAGGCACTTAAAGCATGGATTAGTTTTACCTGGAAGACTTTGTTAGAGTAATTAACTATAATATATAGTGAATTGTTTACTATTTTTTCTTCCCATGTTAAATAAATAAATATTCAATTTACTTGTATCCCTTAGCGCTGAAAGGTGAATTGCAATTAGATTCACTGAAACAGAAAGGAGCTGTTAAGAGGACACTCTTCTTTGACAACCATCAGTCACATCAATACTTCTCCATTGTAATAGAAAGACAGAAACAGCTCCATTGCCAGGACTTCCTTGTTTATCTCAGAGTAAGTTGTTTAAAATATTTTGGACTGTCATCATCATTTGAGTAGTATTTAAAGATAATAGTAAAAAAAGGAGCCACTGAAAAAGGAAGAACAATTTCCATTGTTCTTAGATCCCAAAATTACAAAAATGTCAGATAAGAAAGGCCTCATCTGGGTGTCCAGAACGTTCTTCTACCTGGGCAAAATTTCCTATGTAAATATTTTTCTAAATCCTGCGGCTCGTATTTTGTCAATGTAAGTATAAAATGAAGACTTCCTTTGAAGAAGAATGTACAGATCGTCTGTGTACAAATACACTCATTTCATGCTCTTCTGGAAACTGTGATTAAATACTGCATCTCCTGATAAAAAAATGCAAGATTGCTCTTCCTATAGTATTCATAGTGGGATAATCAACTAAACATGTTAAATGTCATGCCAATTCAGTTTCAACATATATTTTAAAGGAGTGTCGCCAGCAACATTGGCCTAAAACTCATATATTTTGAAATATATTTTTCAGGTATTTTAATATGTTTTTAGAAAAATTAAAACTGTGGAACTGAAGTTGTAAAGGAGAAAAAGTCATTGGTTACCTCATTTGCAGCTGGAATTTCCTCATGTAATTGAAGCAGATTCCAAGGCTGGTTCTAGAAACGCGGTGGGAGGTGAAATGGAGGAGTCTCAAGCAGTAAGGAAGTATCTAGGCAATAAAGGTGGTGGGGGTTTACCATTGCTAATCCATATAAATTCTTGGTTATGGAACAAACCAACAATATTACCTCCACAAATCCACACATGCCCTCCCTCCATTCAAAAAGGAAGGAGGGCAGTAGCTGATAGGAGTTGGTTCTGTGTGTCTCTTTTAAACAGCTTCATTTTAGGCTAATGGTTTGAAAAAAATCTGAGTCTACTCAGCTCAGCCAGCTTCTTCCAGATGTGGGGCTGTGGAGGCAATGTGTTCTGGGCATTCCAGTTACTGGTGAGTCACTTTGCTTTCCTAATGATGTTACATACAGCCAGAATTTGGCCAGCAGCTGTCAAAGAACGGTATCTTTACCTTCAATAAAGACTAAAGTCTGAATCTGTTGCCATGCCGTGCTAATCTGAAATAATGATATTAAACCATTGGTTTTTATTATGTGATTGTCACTCACAGGATGAAACAGAATTTAGAGATAAATTATCTCCCATCAATATAAACTTGAATTATAGTTTGGATGATTCCAATTTTGAAGATAGCTTGACTGTGAAGCCAATACTGAACCATTACCAGAAAAGCTCAGTAACAGAACAGGTATGAATGTTGCGTGCCACATTTTCTGTATATAAATGTGAAAGCATTTGCTAATACTATGTGTGTCATCTTCCTTAAAACAGAATACCATGCCCAGAAATTACACAACAAGGATTTAATTAATTCAAAATGTAAATTGAATATAAATATAGAACCAGGCAGGCCTTTAAACCATTCCCAAAACTGTGTTGTGTTCATAGTTTTGATTGCGTTCTAGAATATGTAAGCCAAGTTACTGTGGGAAAGGGCCTGAAAGCTTATATTGTTCTGCTAAGGACACAGTTGACAGTCTAAATAGTCTCCAAAAGCACTCACATAGAAAGGAACTTGTAGAAAGGAACTTATAGAAAGGAGAAAGAGATTAATTCACCAGGGCAGTGCTAGTGATATTTAAGACATTTAGGTTAGGGATATTTAAGACATTTAGGTTCGTGATATTTCATGAAGTGATTTGGACTTTGAAGCATGTACTAACTGCATTACATTTTTTTTTATTTTACAACAATACAGGCTTACATTCTGGTTGACTGTGGGGAGGACAACTTGTGCATTCCTGACTTGCAGCTTTCTGCTATGCCGTAAGTTAAATAAAATAAATGATGCTGTGTATAACAAAACCCAGACACTTCTAACTGCTTTAACAGAATGAAATATGTAGAACAGCTCTGTTGTTTGGTATAGCTAGTCATTCTTATCTGATTTCCAGATTTTAATTTTCTCATCCATTTCATCGAGAAAGGCAAGAAATGGAGAGATGTTCACTTAGAAATATATCTTTGTCGGATATATTCTGATGTTTAATGGTTATCATAGAAAATATAGTTTGCAAGTGTTTGTTAGGAGTAATTCTAGTTCTCTGAATGCCAAGAGATAATACAAATTGTTGTTCAAAGGAGATTTTAAATTTGTTTATATCAGTGTGCCAGTGACTTTGAGCTTGGGACACAATTCTCCTGAAATCAGTATACACTGTAGTAAATGAATCTCAGAATAAAAGAATTTCAAAACATGGCAATATTTCCTGCTATGGAGGGAGAAATATGCCAAGCAAGACAAGTGGGGAACCTCTGACAGTTATCTGACTCTGTCATCAAAATCAGTACGTAGCTGTGAAAGGAAAGGGCCCAATGTCATTGCAGGTTTCAGGACACCTTCTGTCATTGTTCATTTTACAATAGGCATGACGGGAAAACTGCAATCCCACCACCTTTGTGCCCTCCAGAAACAATGCTGGTGGGACCCCTGTGGCAAGTAATTTCTCCACTAGGTACTTCTTTCTGGTTAGAAAGTAGTCAGGCTCTGAAATTTTATACAACTAACTTCCAAGTTCTGTGGTAGTCCACTTTGAATGTCCATGGTGGTGTTTTCTCTTGACCTCTTTCCTATCCAGGTGCTGGCGTACTTTCCCATGGGGTCATTTTTTATGGAAAATTATTTATTCTGTGTTCACAGAATATTTTTCATAACAGATGCTATGAGACCAAAATGTCCTTCTGCTTTATTCATACATAAATCGCTATTGTGCATGTTTTTAATTCCTGACAAGTAGTATATTCTATATAGAGATAAAGATCAGCTAATAATTGGAGAAGAAAACTGTGTCATGCTCATAATAAATCCAAGGAATGATGGGGAAGGAGCCTATGAAGCTGAGCTACATATAAGGATTCCACCTGAAGCAGATTACACTGGGGTTGAACGCAACAACAAGGTAAATGAAAATCAAAATGTTAGCGATAATAAAGCAGAAGAACTGAGAGCAAGGTTAACCTATGTAGGCTATACCAGCCTAGAAAGTAGAGAGGTGCCTCTTAGGGAGAGAGATTCCATTGACTCTCAGCTATCCTTGCTCACACAGCCCAGGCTAAAGATTAGCCATATCACCAGGAGATGGGAAGGTCAGTACCATTTTGTTCAGAGCCAGCTCAGGTCCAGCTCCTTGCTGTTAGCTGATTTATAATACCACACAAATACTGTCACATTTCTCCTAGAGCTAGAGGTATTCACAGCATTCAGATTCTGAACCAGTAAACCCTACCAGTAACAGGGAGTGGTAGTGCAGAATCCTCTGAGCGCTTCCAACCTTTCATCCTGTGGTATCAGCTCTCAGTCAGTTAATGAGCTGTGCTGAACCCCAGACCCTTGGACACCTCTGTCTCATGCTCCCAGCACACCAGTGTTTTACCATTATTAAGGTATCCTGAATAGTTGAGCATTAACTGCAGTATAAACTTGACAAAGTTGATTTCCTGTGTAGTCAATTGTTTTATCTTATGGATAGGCCAAAAAGGCGGTAATAGTGTAAAATGTATTGGTGTTCACAGAAGGACTAATGTTGACTGAAGTCCTGCTGAGCTGTACTGAACATAGTGTTTCCTTTTTGGGTCTGTTTGTTTTTTAAGAGGAAAGACGAAACACTATCCTGCAAACAAGCAGAGTGTTCATGTATTCTCTGTTGGACAGCAAGTCTGAATCGCCTCATCTGCACATAAATCTTCCAAGCTGTTGCAACATGAGCTTGCTTTTCTCTGTCAGTGCCTGGAATGTTCACAAGGGCCTCAAGGGTGAGAGTGGGAGAAAGCAAGTTAATTTCCTTTCTGAAGGCAAATGTTTTTAAGGAAGTTACAAAGTATTTCCTTATTCTCCTTGTGTCAGTGTCTTTATTAATGGGCTTTTAGCCCAGTTTGAAAAAAATGACAAGAATTAATGATGTCACCAAATATGAGAATATGGAAATTCTCTGCAACCTCACTTCTCAGAAGCATATCTTTGCACACAAAACAAATAAGTAAGGACACCATCCTCTTTCTATTGTCTGTTTCTTTTGTTGTTTTAGCATAGCCTCTGTATTTTCAGATTGTGATCTACAGAACTTAAGTTCTCTTTAATATACCACACCTGATTACATTTTTCCTTTGTTGCTCTTTAGGAATCTTAGATGTTCTTTTGGCCATTACCAAGGATGTCAGGGGAGGCACTTACTCCAAAGACCACAGCACATATAAGCACATATCTATCATTTGGACTGAACAGAAATCACTCAGGGCTTCTCATTATTTTAGGAAAATTTGAATTTTGTAGTGCCAGCAGGGTTGACTTCTGGGGAAAGGAAGGAAAAAAGAGGTGGGAGATTCTGGAGCTTTGGAAGAATTAGGAGAAGCTAGAATGGGTTGGGTAAGAGTGTTAATATTCTTTTTCTTTTGAAAATAAATCTTTAAAGGCCCAGGAAATGTAATGCAACTTTTATATTATCTTCAGTTTTTGACAAGTCCAATTCTGTATCCTGGTTTTATAGAAAAAATGCCTTCATTTTGCCTGTATTTATTTAGTTCACTGCAACACGTAACTCATTTCATATTCTCTTACTTTTCATACTTATTCCGTTCAAAGAGATGTCATTATGTTTTTTCTGAGAAGGATCAAAAAATTAGTCCTACTACCTATGTCATTCTTAGTGTCTTGCCTTCTGCATTGAAGGTACAGTTTTCACAAGGATTACACATGGTACTGAAAGCAAGTTTATTCTTTCTATTGTTTTTAAACTGTAAGTGTATTTTTTTAATACTATGGTCTTCATGATATTATGATTCCATTAAATGAACTAAAAAAATAACTTCTAAGTCCATTTGGAAAGTAAATTTATATTGTAGTTTTCTTCAAAAAGATAAAGCGAAAACTTGCTGGCATTTAACTGCTGGTGGAGGTTGGCTCTTGTATGTATTCAGTTGCTTTTCTGTACCTAAAACTTTTTCTGTCACCTAAAAGTGCTGTGAACATGACAAAGAAGAATATGCAATCTTTGTAATTTAAAAAAAAAAAAATAGAATGGAAAACCACATTTTAACACTCAGACATTCTTTTATATCCTTCCTGGTTTGTTTTCTCATTCAATTTATTCTCTCTACATGTACAAATTAAATAATTTGACCACACAAAGCAAGAATCAGCAGGATTTTTTTTTTTCCCCAGAGCAATCAGAACCCTAGGTGTCAGAGGTTTATGTGTTACCAGGATAACCGAATTCTTAGAGGTCATAGTATAAATGAATATAAATTAAAGAGGGACTCAATTAATTCAACTACAGGGCTTTACAAAAATATGGCAATTTGAACTGCTTGATGGAAGCATAGAAGAAATTATCACACTGCTATGCAGTAAACATTGAGGTATATGGAAAAAAGGTCTCGGTCTGTGGGTACTTTGAGGCATGGAACATACATAAAAATTAAGATTTTTTTGCCAGTTGCAGTGGAGTCAGGATTTCACTTCTTATTTTTGTGTTTGTGCAGCACCTTGCCAATGGGGCATCTGTGACTGCTCCTGAAATGTGCTGATTTAATGCAGAGTATTTTCAGCCAACAGGTGGATTTGTGGTAGAGCCTGTTGCAGTCATGCTTTTAAAGGCCTGCACCTAAGGATTTCATTGACTCTTCAATGCATCAGTGTTTACAGTCCTCTGTGTAGTTGTTTTTCTCCAAACTGCAGAATTTATTGTATTAAAGCAGAGATAATATTCACTTCAGAGGCAGCAAAACAGGTAGACTGAGAGCAGAATAAATGAAATGTAATGAGCTGAAGAAATCACTTGATACATTTCTGATGGAATTGAAAAATCTTTAGGATCAAATCATTCTATTATGCTGCCATCATTTCAAAGTAACTACACTCATACAGGATACTAGGCTACTTTATTATGGGACTACACTGGTTTTAGTCTATCTAATAGAGAAACAAATTTGTCTCTTAAATGCTTATTGATATTTTTTGAACAATTTCTTGAGTTATTCTGTATCATTCGAATTATACTTGAAAAGTGTTAAAGTCAACAACCTAACTGAAAATTCACTTGCCTCCTACCTCTTCCCTTCAGCTTCATGAAATACAGTGTTTGACCTGCCTCAGTTGTCATTATCTTGTTGTCTCAGGCCTGATTCTGTAGCATATTGTAACCGTACCAAAAAAGTGGCATTTTGCACAGATGTATGTGATAATATACAAGTGGATAGCCAAGTGAATGTGTGTGATCTTAAAGTCTGAGGTCAAGGGTATGATTTTGAAGTTTCATTGATTCTTGTGCATACTGATACTTCCTTCAGTCAAAAGCTGATTAATGAAACCAAATGACTTAAAATAATATCAAATGTGCTATTCACTAGTTTTATTGTGGAAATATTTAGAAGGTCCAGAGGTAAATAAATAAATTACCACAGCTTTACAAGTTACTGGAAACCTGTTGCCTTGTAATCGCTGTCCATATGCAGTAGGTGTGGAGTTACTGGAATTAGCTGAAATGAAAAAAGTAAGACCTCATTACATTACCTTACATTTCCATGGGCAGCAGTAGGTCCAGAGACAGTATCTAGTTGCTGTCTGGTACATTCTTACACTATGATAGGATGATTGTGTCTGTTTGAACCTCAAGCCATTGCTAGAATACTGAGCGCTGATCCTTTGCGCAGGGACAAATTTCCCCATATTGAACAGGTCAATCCTGCCTTAGTAGGAAGGGCTGGAACCAAAATTCACATGGAATAATTAGTAGAAGTAAATCAAGCAAATACAAAGCCGTAATAGGTATTTGTTCCACACCGAAAACATTATATATTTTGGTATAACTGTCTCTGCTCACGCTGGGAACTGCAGAGTCGTTGCAGATCACAACCAGATTTATATTACAGTGGATAAGCTCTGAGCCATTATCAACATGCGTTTCTGAACTACAGCATGACACTCTCTTAAAACAGGAGAAAGACCTGAAACCTTCTTGTCTTAGCTGAAAATTCTTTGAATAAGTACATGGTGGCTGGCTAGATGAGATGTGATTTGAGACTTGCAAGGACATACACAAGTTCTTCATTTATCAGCTGGATGAGAAGCTAGATTCTGGCACCTGGTACCTAATCCATCCACTTTTACTCAGAAAATAAGATTGGAAGGTGTTGATCAAGGAAAGAGAAACTTTTCAGCCTGTTGTGCTTAACTATTCTGGCATCAATTAGTAATTCATCACTAAGACCACCAGAAGGAGTTTCAAGTTTGTAGGCTGCCTGTATTACTTAAAGCATCCAATCATTTTCTAGTTAAAATGCACCCTGGGAGCACACGTGTTAATTGTTGGGGTTTTGCTTCTGCTCAAGACTGCCAAAAAGACCATGTGTTGCTATAAAAATATAAATTGCTACCAGTGGCAGGTAGAAGGATTTTGTCGTTCCATCGTTCCAATGTTCCATCTGGCTGAGCTACATATGAACTCAATGATACTGACAATACTGGGTGCATAACGCTCTGCTTGGGCTTGATTCCTGCCTGGTTTTAATTTTCCTGTTTTGTACTTAACCACCTCAAAAAGGTGATCAATGAAAAAACAAAGGCAATAAATCTCAGTATTGTAGAAATTCTACCACAGTTGACCTTTTGTCACATCTTTATGCTGCACAAATTAGCTTTTGTGATGCTGGTCATATAAATTCTGTGCCATTGATCATTTGCAGTCTAAGAGCATAGCCTCCAAATCGCAGCAAACCTGCTTGCAAAACTCCTCTATTTGCTTTGGTGTGGAAGGGCTAAGTTACTCTGTACTGGTGTGCGTTACAGCATTAATAAAGAAACTGAAAAGTATTAAATATAGATGAATATTTACTTTCTAATATTGAGACCTCAATTTCAACACCCACCCCACCCCCAAAAAATAAAATCAAAACTATAAACCCACACATCAAGTTAAACCGAACAGTTTTCCAGATAAGTTTGGTTTCAACTGGGTTAACACTCTCTCTTCTCCCATGTTGCTTCCCACCTCTAATTAACCCGCTGGAAAGAGTGTAGAAATCCCCCACTCCCAACCCTAGAGAGGTTGGGAAAGGCTATTAGTGCTCTGGAAGTGCTGTGTAACAAACTTTGTTTCCTCCTCACAAATTGTAAAAGTGTCAGTATACAGTGAGGTATGTACTGAGGGCATGCTTCACATGGGCTTCTTTAGGACTTGCCCTATCTTTTCCTTTAATCTCAGGAAATTATAAGGTCAGCATGTCCATGCTGGCTTTTAGAGATAGGAATAAATTGGTGGTCAGTGGTCTGGAGATTTCCCACGTCTTTTTATATAAAAAGCATGACCTTGCACGTGTTGCTCAATCTGTGAGAATCACAAGTGAGAGGAAAGGTAGTGGGAGAGCATTAAAGCAACAACTAGCTTCATCCTGCTTTTACAAAGCTGGTTTACTTCTGCTCATATATGGAAGTATTTTCTTTTATTGAATATGCCAGAGAGGACAACAGGAAAAAAACCCACACGTTTTATTGCTTTGTCTTACTCTGTATCTCCTAACTTCCACTATTCTCTAGCTGTTCCTTGTTTTATACAGTCTTTTGTTTACAGGTGATAACAACTAGTGATAAAGACTAAAGGGTTAACACCCTCCCCCCCCAAATGTAGGATACATTTTAGATTAGGAGCTTTAGAGGGAAATTATATGAGTGTATCCTCAAAATTGTCAAACGAACTGCCTGAGAAACGTTAGGTACATACTGGACTTTGAACAAACAGTTGCTGGAAAAAGTTAAATTTTGCTTATTGCTATAAACAACAAACACCATAATTTCTGATAATGTGAAAATCTGTATCTCCTTCGTTGCTGAATTATAAACACAGGTAACAGATTATGTTTTTACAGAAGTATTTAATGTTCTACTTCACCATAGGCTGGAAAATAAAGTTCTGGACTTGGTCCATAACAAAGTTATGCCATAAAGTTCTGCCAATGCCAGAAATTCACTGCAGAGACTTCTAGTGATGGATAATACAACCATTGCAATCAATGTGAGGCCTGTTCTCCTCAGTTTTGCCTACTCTTTTTTTTCCCTGTTGAGTCATTATAGGAATGATTCACAACAACAACGCCGTATGTTAAAACTAGAAATAGAGCGATCTCATCATGGCTCTTAAAGTACTGGAGAACCTTCCTGTTTGTTTTTCCCTGGCATCAGTTTTCCCCCATTGTCTGACAATAACCCATTAAATGTTTTGATAGTGCACTGAGCAGGTGTCTGAAATCAAAAGAAATGTCACAGTCAAAAAGGCATCGCTTTCCCAACTGGATACATTTCACTGTGATCTCTGACCTCCGTATTGGTGTCCTTTTGTTACAGGCACTGCGTGTATTGAGCTGTGATTACAAGATGGAAAATGAAACTAGAATGGTGGTTTGTGATCTTGGGAACCCCATGGTGGCTGGCGCAAACGTAAGGGAAAACCAGATGCATTTACTGATTTTTATCTAATTGAATTTTAAAGGAGAGCAAGTGGAAGACTATTCAATTAACAGAATGTGTCTCAATAAACAGCACCTAAACTGAATTATTTACTTGAACAGGAAATTGTTGGTGTAATAAGAGGCAGAACCGTGCTTCTGAAAAACTAACAATTTGTTGTTCTAAAAGATTAATAATCCTACAGCTTGTGTTTTATTTCACTTACTCTAAAAAAATGAGTGAATCAATTTAAGTTAAAGAAGTTACACTAGTATAATGAGAATCCCAATCCATAATGTGATGTTTATTTCTCCCTTTTAGTAGTCTTTGTACTTAAGATACCTATAGTAAATGACAGCTTCTTTAGCCTGATTGTTATCTTGAGTGCATAAGGGTTGTCTTATCAGTTTATATCATTATTTATATCCATAAAAATGTGGTTTGAGTCAAGTTATTAATGTCATTCTAAACATTTTCCTAAGACAGCTATTCATAAATTATACTGATCATTAGACAGAACATTCTTAGCATTGTTTCTGGACAAAAGTGGGACTGAATAATGACTGCTGATGGACAGTAGATAAGGATTAAACATAGGTTTGGAGATAAAAAAGTGCTACCCATTCCACAGTTGTCATCACTTGTCGCTATTTCATGACAAAACAGTTCAGGGCAATCCCAGAACTGTTGAACCCAGGAATGTTCACCATGGATGCCCTTGCAGAGGAATTCTAGTGCTGCTCATAAATTCATCAATGCTATGAATATTTAACAAAAAACAAATAGTCCAAGCTTATATACCTCAATAAAAAGCTGTCCTAGTAAAAATAAAGCAGTCATCAGCATGAACATATACAAGAAATAAACAACAACTTTACTTAAAAACTGCTGCTGTTTGAATTTCATATTGGGCCTGGAGCTTTGCAAAGAAACCAAAGCAAATTTCCTTCATATTTTCAACATCCTTATTAAGTTAAGGTTTGTCGTATGGAAGATCGTTATTTCACTCTTCAGACTCTCTACAGAGGGGTGTTTTTCTGGCCTCTTATGATCTTGAAGCATTTACTGCCTGACCCTCAATAAAAGAACAAAATGGGTCATATAACAGGAGACTGGGACTAGAATAAGCTTGTTTGCATCACAGGGTTACCTTCCGATCAGTCATAGAGCTTTTGAAAGTGAATGTGAGACCAGGTGTCTCACACAGTCATCTGCCTCCATGGTCATGAGCAGTCGCAGATAGATAGAATCTTTGGGAACAAGGAGGTGGAAACCATTGAAAAATTAACTCCAGGTGATGGACCTACTGGGAGCAGGAACCTGCCTGGTGAGGATCCTTCTCTGTAGAACTACTGTGAACTAGAAGTCTGAAGGGGGTACTATAAACATTTTCTGGGAACAACATTGCCCTAAGAAGGCAAACTGGATAGATACTGGAATCAGTGAGTATAGAGAAGAGGGCTAAAAGGTTTTGTAGTTTTTGTTTTATTCTACCAAACGAGACTCCTAAAAAGTAAGAGTAATTGAAAACATTTTTGAGGAATGGAGTTTTCATAATGGGATGATGGGAGGCAATGATGGGCTGAAGCACTAGATAAATCTCAAGCCAAGGCAGATGATTTCTTGTACCAGAAAACCAGCAAATTTAGGTGTCTGCTTAGTGGTTTCCTAGTTGGTCTCATGGCAGAGAAAATTTCTCAAGATACAGACAAAAGTGGGTAAAAATCTTCTGGATGATTGGGATGCAGTGAGGGGAAAGACAGCATAAAAACCCATGGATTTTGAAGAGAAAAGGAAGACTACATACAAAAGACACTAACATTGTATACCAAGCTAGGAACAAATCTTTGTGGTTTGCATATTGTCATAAACACAAGCAATGGAAAGGTCTGAGTTTGGAGGTATTAGACTACAGCCCCTCACACTCTTCCCTTTGAATCTAAAGCCCTGTTTCCACATCATTCTTGACCCAAAATTCTAGCAGTGTGAAGACATCAGGAATGCTATTTGGTGGCCACTAAAACAGTACTACTCTCACCTGTCTCCTTATGAAGAGTAGCATAACTACTCTTATTTTTTTTCAGAATCTGCTCTAGGGCTGCCATAAATGCATTGTTAGCAAATATTCCTAAGCAAAATACTTCATAAAGAGAAACTTAGTAGTAGCAGAATAAAACAGCAGGGTTCCTAACATGTTTAAGGATATGCTGGCTTATAACTAAAGAATCCAACCCTTGAAAATTAAGGCATATGAAGATAGAGCATTACAAAGCCAGATGGCAAAACTGCTTGATTATAGTGAGTGAAAGCTTAAAGCCTAAGTTTATCTTTGAAACCAGCTCTCCTGGAAGCTTAGTAAAGGTGAAAGGACTTGAGCTTTTTCAGTCCAAACATATTTATGATGGCAAAAGTACTTCCAACAGCGAAATACCAACCCTTTGTACAAATTGCATAAATCATGAAAGGCTGCTCTGATCCATTTCCAATTTTGCAAAAACAATTCGGCTCTGGCAGGAGATCAGTTATTCTCAGAATATTCTGTCAGAAAGGGACTCTGTGGAAGTTGTGAGGGAGTGGGAAGGAAGGGTTAGGTCAAAATGAAACATTCCTAAAACTCTTATCTATTGAGTCACTGTAATGACTTTTCAGCACCCCAAAATCCTAGAATTCTTGAATTCTTTAAGATCAACTTCTGAGTATGAGGGTTATGTCAGGATTTGGTGATATAACCCATGGGATATTACAGCAATGGGCTACAGAGTTGTCTGATACTTCACATGTTCAAAATGCATCATTGTCATCAAAATTGGTATATCTGACTTTTTGAAAATCTGTGACCTTAAAATCATTTACTGGCCACAAAAATTGCTTATAATTTTCAGTAATATCTTTGTGGTTAAAAAAAGTTGAAAAGATAAAAAAGAAGATAAAAAGAAATGAGAAGGAAAGTCACAAACCCATATGACCCAGAATGCAAACTAAATGTCTGTGATACCATCTCACTGGCAAAGAGTGCTCAAAGTACTTATTTATGACACTGAAATGGATCAGACTGATAAGCTTCCTAGTGTGTGTTCAGCAGACTTAGCGAGTGAGATGTAGGTTTTATTTTAAATTCTAGTAGAAAAATTTGGAATTTAATTGAAATGAATAAAAATAAGGTTAGAAGACTGGGAGGCTTGAAAGATCTCACCTATTTCTTGGTATGTACTAAACTGATTCTTCAAGAGCACAGGGGCTTTATCTTTCATATGCACTGTAAGACACTTCAAAAAAAGCTAGTCCTCTGTCTCCCAGCCTAATGCTAGATCCTGTGTAACATAATAACAGATTAAAGCTTATCAGTAATAACAGAAATGTCATGTATTTCAAAGACACATGAGGTTACTAGTGTGGAAAATAATGCAATTTTACTGTAACTAACTTGACTTTTTAAATAAAATTAATCTAACCTGATAAAATGAATGTCCTACTAAAATAAGGAGGTTGAGTGATTGCTAAGTTACAAGCTCAAGCAAATTCAACTCCTTTGGCCTCAGTGGGTTTTCAGCAAGGGCACGTGCGCATCTTTGCCCCATTATTAGTAGCAGTGTCAAGGGTTACTTGACATTAATAAAGTCATACAACCATACAAAGACAACATCTGCAATTTATTAGGCTCATACAGTAGGAGTGTGTTTCAGTATTAAATAAGGGATTAACCCTCAGGGGTATAATAGATCATCAAAACTGCAGTTCATCTCTGTTCTATCGGAGGAAAATTTTGTCTCTGGTTCATCATATTTTTTTTCTGCTGTAAGTGGAAACAAATTTATATAGATGTGATTAGTGAAAAAAAAAAAAAACAGTAAAAGAAATGCTGAATTCAATATTTGGAATTTTTTGTCTCAGAGATTAAAAAAATCACCTTGCATTTTTAAAGGTGAATGAAATATCATTACAGTTGTTAAAATCATGCCCACAAAGTGGTCTTAAAAATAGCTTACATCTCTATTCCCAGTCAGCTATTCAGCTTCTGTTTAATTTAGTGATCATTATCTTTAATCTTAAAGATTTTACTTCCAAAAGTAACTATAACTATGACATTAAAATGCTCAGAATTCAAAGACTTGAACTTGCCATTTTTTTTATGATGACAATATTGCTTTCAGCATAGGACAACTGAAAGAAGTAATTGAAACATGTTAGCTAAGTCTCGTTCTCAAAATGGATTAAGATTCAGTGATGGACCACTGCAAGCGAGGAAGGGAGAACTGAACGAAAATTTAAAAAAGAGTAATGCTTGGGGAAAAGAAATTGCTTAAACATCTGAAATGACACCCACAGAGGAAAATGTCTCTTCTTCAGTGATGTTGAACCTAGGTCCAAAAATAAAACTCTACATTGCTGTGTGCTGTCCTGTTGCTGAGAATGCTACCCCAAGTACGTTAAGGAAAGTATGCCAAGCAGACAACTCTTTTTCTTTTACTCTTTTTTTCCCCTGTAATCTAGTCAGATATTGGCAGAGATGAAGGTATGATGTCCTCATTTCCTAATGCCTTTTGATGAATTTCTCAGGAAGATTGTTTCTCCACATGGAGAATATGGCTATATGTAACCATCCTTTTTAAAAAAAATGAAAGCACAGTGTACAAGTTATCTAGCAGGAAATTCTACCATGAGGCAATAGGGGAGGTGGGGGGGAGGGAGAAGTTGTACAAGATTACAGGCTGTAGACTTTGCTGTCAGTCTCAATGCAAAATTCACGTTTCAAAAACTACCAGATTCAGAACACATGCAGTTGAAATGAGGCAATTAAAACCAGTAATTTAAATATTGCAGTGCCATTTTATTAATTTAACATGGAGGGCAGATGGCATCTCCCCTTGCTCCCCTGCCACTTGCATACTGGGGCTGTAAGTGTCCAACAAGAGGGTTACAGAGACCCCACCATATGCTGTTGTATATTCCTTCTTAAGTTAGCCCTGCAATTCCATTCTGTCTTCTGAATTAGGTTTTTCTGCTTTACTCTGTGCCCTTCTTGCAAAGCGAATGGAAATTATCAGATGGAGGAAGCAAGGTCTGCATAAAAACAAGGGAGAAACAGTGGAAACCTTTATCTCCTTCAGCTTGGGGAATTGTGTGTTTTGCCCTCGATCTTCTGGGGTCACTTGATGAGAGTTGTGGCAAACTGAACTGCAAATACAACGGAATCATGGAATCACAGAGTTTTCAGAGTTGGAAGGGACCTCTAGAGATCATCTAGTCCAACTCCCCTGCTAAAGCAGGATTGCCTAGAGCACATTACTCAGGACTGCATCCAGGCGGGTCTTGAAAATCTCCAGAGAAGGGGACTCCACAACCTCCCTGGGCAGCCTGTGCCAGTGCTCTGTCACCCTCACCGTAAAGAAGTTTTTCCGTGTATTTGAACGGAACTTCCTGTGTTCTAACTTGTGCCCATTGCCCCTCGTCCTGTCACTGGGAACCATTGAAAAGAGCCTGGCTCCATCCTCCTTCAACCCACCCTTTAGATACTTGTACGCCATAATAAGGTCTCCCTCAGCCTTCTCTTCTCCAGGCTAAAGAGTCCCAGCTCTCTCAGCCTTTCCTCATAAGGGAGATGCTCCAAGCCCTTAATCATCTTAGTTGCCCTGTTGCAACTTTGAAGTTGCATTCCTCTTAACTGGACTATAGCTCCCAGAAGCTGCAATGAAAAAAGCTCAAACCAAATCAAACTAAAACATCAAGCTGGTGCTAATTTAGCCTCTAGAAGAAAAACAGGTGATCAGTCAGCCCTGCAACACCTAAAGCATGCAGCTCCTGCACAGTTACAGAGACAACGGGAGGAGCAGGAAGCCCTGGAGACCTGGACAAAGGCATACATGGATGGAGACAGGGAGGAGAGGTCCCAGACAGCTATTATGTTCTTTTGGCTTGGCAAATTAAAACAGACTGTCTGGATGAAGAAGGGCCCACTGCTGTGTTCTTGGGAGTATGCTTCTCTGTTTCTCTTGATCTTTCCTCTGTCCAGCCAAGTTTTCCATCTGGTGACGTACACAGGCAGGATGGTATTTCTTCCTAAAAATGACTAAATGATATTATTTCATACTAATTTTAAAAAGTAACAGTGTCCTGTACAAGTCTATGAAATGCGGTGTTGAACAGTACTACTTTCTTTGTATGGAAAGATCAAACCATTTCTAGTAACCTGTTGTTTTGTTTCTTTCCCAGTTCTCTACAGGCATTCGATTTTCTGTTCAGCATTTTGAAAACGCAGATTTCAGCATCAATTTTGAGATGCAAATAAAAAGGTTAGATGTTTTATCAAGACTATGGTTATTTAAATTCTGAATATCTGAAATTTAATATATAAGAAGGTCACTCTAACTCATCAGTGTCAGTACTTATTTCATGGGCTTTCCTATGGTAGCTTTTTCTGGAGGATTTGTGGCTTTGGAACCTTGTTAGCTTTTAGCACAATCAGTCTTAGAGTTATTCTGAGAATTTTATTATGTTAAAATTCAGGGTAACTGATTTGGGTCAGTGGTGCAAGGATCTCCTACAAATTTGCCAAATTTGCACTTTATTCTCCACTTCAGGATTAATGAACAGTGATCACTTTGTAACAAAAAGTTCTGTATTTAAAAACATATCATAAAAAAAACCCATGTTCTACTTCTTCATGACAATTTAAAAAATAGGAGAGCAGTTAAAATCTGCTCAACATATTTACTGGCATGAAGAGAGAAAACTCTTTCAGTTTGATGCAGGTGAGCCTTTGTCATTTTTCCATTAGGTTCCTCCATATTTGTGGGACTGAAATATTACTGCCAGAGAATCTTCTGTTTTATGCTGAGCAGTACTTCCTCCACAGGGACAAAAAAGCACAGGATGGGCTGGGTTAGGATAATAGCAAGAACAAACCTGGGACTTTTTAAGTAGGTGGCAGGGCTTCTGCACCATCTGTCCTCGTTAAATACACACTGGAGTTCCTGATGGGGCCCTCCCTACCCCACACACAGAGACTTAATTGCTAATGTCTGGCCTTTAATGAGGGCCTTGATCATGTTCACCATGGTAAATAACTGAGACATTTAAAATGTTTAAGTCATGTTTCCAGAATGTAACCCTTGAAGGAGAGGACGTGGAAACTCGGGAAGGGCACAGCAACACCACAGAAGACAATGAGGTGCCTGGTTAGGCCTCATCCCTGTCCCAGGGGTCTGGCTGGTGAGCTGGAGGCCATGCAGACCTGTGCATGAGCCCCTCCAGAGAGAGTTACAAGATATAACATCTAGCTTGTAGGTCCCCTGTCCATACCACTGTTCACTGTCAGGTCATTAATGCAAGCAATACAGTTTGAAATGGGAATCAGAGGCTCTCGTGACTACCCTTTTCATGCTGTGAAATTGGGGAGGTTCAGAGCTTTTTGGGTAGCTAGATCTTTCTAGGTAATAAGAGTTGAGTGTAGGTCACTTTCATAGAAAAAGTGACAAGGCTTTACCGAGGAATAAGTCTGAACTTCAGGAGACAACAATATCTCATGCTTCTTCCATGAGTGTGACTCATGAAAATGTAAAGGGAGGAATCTCTTGGGCTGCCAAAAAGGACAGTTTCCCCAAACTGGTATCAAAATGCTGAAGAGCACCCAGCTACTCAACAACAACAACAACAAAAAATTAAACCTCTTGCATAGAGAATGTACCCTAGAGTTAAAACTCACTGCTTTGTATATTCCTTCCCAAGCAGCACAACAGTTTGTGCATTTCTGTGTCCTTAGTGAACAGGTAAAACAGTCTTAAAAGAAAAAAGGAAACAGAAATCCATAAGGCAGAAGAGGAAATTACCTAAATGGAAGGAAAGGGAAGCAGAGAACGTGTCTGAATTTGTGTCCTGGTCTGAGTTATTCAAAAGAGAGACCTTTAACTTACTCGCAAACATAAGTGGAAAATAAATATTTTGGTTTCAAGACTGCAGTTCATTACTTATAGGAAGTAAGCAAGAGGCTGAGTAGTGTCTTGAAATCTGATTCCTTTTCTGATGTGGATTTTGCTAAACAATTACATACCCCTTAGAGAGGGAGATGTCTTGGCACTTTTATTTAAACTATTTTATTCTCTACAGCATACCATAAAGCACAAACAAGATTTGAATACTAAATAGGTATGATCAAAAATCTGTATTTTAACTCTATGGAAAATAGTACCATTATACAAATCAGAGAAAAGCTTATACTAACAAATTGGTGGTATAGTAATTTTTATACTTCAAGCAATTTTTGTACTTTCGTATTCAAAGCAATGGCTATAGAGGATTACATCAAAAGTTCAAATTATGTTTGAGGGGAATCTGCATTAGTTTACAAACAAATTAGAGCTGCTCCTAGTTTTAGAAATCTGTAACCAGAAAGCCTGGATCAAAGCAGTATTGCCCTTTACTCCTCAGGAATTGGTTGCTGGGAAAGCTGGCCTCCTCTGATTGTTTCCATTTCACTGATGCTACCCAGATGTGATAACAGTAAACTGTGACAGCAACAAAAACTCCATGAAGCAAGGAAGTACTTCCACACTTGCTTGAAAAAAACCTCCAAACTTAGTATCATTAATCCCATAATTAAATAAATTCTAAGTCCGTAATTATTTATTTTCACTGTCTTTATGAATTTGAACCTGAAAACCTTTTTTTACATGAATGGGCTATAATCATAGGAATGGCCTTTTGAAGTGAGAGAAACTACCTTTGCTACTGAGGATTTGCAATAAGAAAAGACAATAAAATGAATGAGAGCACTAGGCTTTAAACACAGGGATCTGTTTTCACTGCTGAGTGGGATTAAGGGTGTAAACACTCGCTGGGAAAGGGAGAAGAAAGGTAAAGAAAAGTTTATTTTGGTGATTTTTCTACAGAGACTCTGTCATGCAGAAGTCACACGTTTGAAGGGTCATGAAAGCAAATTTTATTGTAACAAAGCCTATCTTGTTTGTTAACACTGCCTTCCTCCAATGCATGAAACACCCTTGTATTTTATTAAGATACTCATATCCATACAGATAGCCAAGTTAAACATGGGAATTTACATGATATTCTGAGCTAAATAAATTTGTATCATCATATTCACACATAGGATTCTTGTAAGGAAGCTTGAGTTGATTATGTTATTAAATAGGTGATGAGCTCAAATAATATCAAATTTAAATGTGTCCTACAAGACTGAAGAGTGGCAATAACAAGCCCATGCTGTAATATGTCCAATGGCATCACTTCCTAATTGTAGGCCTTGTGCTGTATCTGTAACAATCTAACCTTTGTACACATCTTTTCCAGTTCTAACAAGATTAATCCCACCAGCAATTTAGTTAACCTCCATATCAACATCAGCGCTGTGGCTCAAGTACAGATCAGAGGGTAAGTATTCAACATCTCGATTCAGAATGATAACTATTTTTTGTATTGAATCTTTCCACATATAATAATCCCGTGTAGTGAATCTTTTGACATATTGTAATCCAAAAGGTTTTATCCACCAAGAACACCTGAGAATTCCCAGGGAGTCTCACCCCTGCAAGCCTTGCAGGATGCAGCTTCTAAGGACTTACCAGGTCATGTAAGGCAGGACTGCCCACATGGACTCCAGTAAACTTACTGAGTAGCTGTGCAAATGCAGCACACTGTTGAATCCCACATTGTAGTAACACCAGTCAGAGCCAACATTTTATTTGTGCATTCAAATTCTGTATGGATGTTACTAGTACAAAGTGCCTCTTCATATGTGTAGGTCTGCTTGTGCAACCACTTAGGCACTTAATTCTGAATGCCAAAGCAGAATCTGCTGCTTTTATGACTGGAACAATGAAACACATTATGGCAAGGCATATAGTAATAGAGAGCAGAGTGAAGCCTTTGGAGAAGGGATGAATAAGGAGTGAGCTATGACAAGAGGTCAACCAGCTACTACTGTAGGCTTGCTTACATTTCTGTCTGGAGCAGGTGCCTGTCCACTGACACAACGGATACCAAAACTAAACAAGCACAGCATATGATCAAAGATTATTATTTCTATCTTTATTCTCACACACGGCTTGGTTTCCAAAACTATGAAATACAATTAGGTGATAAGAATCTCAGACTACCCTGTAAAATCTTGGAACTAGACTCCTACTCTGGCATGCTGGAGGAAGTCGGCAGGATATTCTTTTAAAGCAAATAATTGCCCCAAATGCTTTTTGTCTGGGATCTCAGATTTACTACATCTCCTCTTCTCAGAAAACTACAGCTCTGGACCTTAATCATTCACAGCACTGCAAGAGGAGAATAGGTGGTACATGGCCCAGCTTCACTCCCACAGTCAGGCCATGAGGCTTGGCTGATGCAAGAGAGGCAGATAGATGTCTCTTACATGATGCACCTCAAGGGGCTGCCTCAGGTGTAAACAAATAAAAATGCATTTATTTATGCTTTTATGGATTTATAAAAATCCATTTATTGTTATCATTTCTAAGACAATACTTTGACTACCTAGTGTCAGCAGAGGATCTAATCATTTTTGCAGATCAGAGAGATCATGTTTTCTGCTCCGATATTCAATCTAAATCAGGGAGTTTTTAAAGACTTTTTCATTGCATTTTGTAAGTGTTTTGCAAGTTAAGAAGACTAACCCTAAGGCTAGAGTTAGGTGGAAAAAAGAGGACTAGTACTCAAAGACTGTGTGGATATATGTTAATGCTTGTATTTTTGAAAAGGAGCAGTTGGAAGACAACATGTTTAACAAGAACAGAAATGAGAGTATTATTTCATTTTCTGTAGTTAGTGGTGGTCTAGGGAAATGAGCTGGGTAGGAAGAGAGGTGAAAAGTACAAAATGAGGGGAAAGGTAACACAGAAAAAGAAGCAGAAGCTGACAAAATAAGAATCAAGGGGTTAGTTGATGGGCTGCACGTGTCTCCAAAATGTTGGGAGACAGCAATTGCTAGATGTTGCCATGGGTGGATACCCAGGTTAAGGACTGGCTGGAGTTTTAGTGCATCAAAGAAATGGTTATGGATGCATACACAAGACTTGTCAGTAAGGGGTACCTCCAGTGCAGTGGATTCTGTTTTTTTTCAGTGAGGTTGCTCATTACTTTCATAGGAAAATCTTACAAACTTTTTGTATTCTTTGCAAACTTTTTGGAAACTTTTTGCCTCCATCATGTTCATTCTGTGCCACGGTGTGTTCTTTTTAATGAAAAGTTCTGTAATGGGTAAATAGATAGACACCAAAAAATGACCAAAACATCCTTGATTCTTAAAAAGATCATGCCCACAAGTGGAAAAAGTGGCTTGAATTGCTGCCTGCAGCACTAAGAAACAGATTATTAATTAAATACAGAGGAATGGCCTAATTGAATGACTTCCAGTTCCTTTCCTCTTAAGTCTTTTAGTTTCTTACTAGCTATAGCATGCATGTACAAAGGAAAATTCCCAAAAGCTTTGTTGACAGATTTTGCTAATTACTCAGAGATGCTAAAACATACAACTCCAAGGGAACTATTTGCTCACAATTTCCTAGATAAAAATAAAAGAGTGACTGTGTCCACATTTGGACTGGAAAATATCTTCCATTGGTTTCCCTATTGCTCTGCACAGAGTTGCACAAAGTGGGACTGTAATCATTGTACTTTTCACTGAGGAAAAGTAAGTAGTTATCAAATTATGCGTGTACTTACATGCATATATACTTGCACAATAGACCCGTGCAAATACTGCCTCTATGAGAAAGGAAGAAATCTTCTTCAATATCCTATTCAAAAGAAATTTAAGATAACTTTTTAGATAGTTCATTCAATGAGCAGTTGCTCTGATAACTAAGATTTGATTATTATTCCTACCTTTTTTTTCTATAAAAATGTAAGTTTTATAGCTGTAATTGTTATTTCCCACTGCTAAAAGAGCACTAGAAGAAGGAGGGATTCAGGAAGGAAGTAATTTGGACTGGGAGGATTTTCAGCTGACAGAATTCTTATTGCATATCCCACCTAAGCATTTTCTTTTACTTCCTTTGTCTCATTTTTCAGTGCTCTTGTTTGTCTGATCATTGTCACCTGAAAGTCTAGGAAAAATCCTTGTCTAATAAATCATACAAATGTTAAAAATATTCTCAGTTAAATGCAAAATAAAATAGTCAAAAGAGAGGATTTCTGTTTAATTTGACCTGATTTTGATACTTTCATGTCAATAACAGAATTCCTCAAAATAAAATCTGTAAAATCTGTTAAACTAAATGTTCTCATATACCTTATAATAATTTTAATTGAATGCCTATGTTTACGCTTTGCACTTTGTAATTCTGTGGATAAGAAAAACACTGCACAGGGAGTGTAATAGAAAACACTGGTTTTTGAAACCTCATGCCTGCTTCTTTTTTCCTATGTACAGTTTCTGGTTTGCAAATTTTTGTGGTAGCTTAAGGGTCTCTGTGTCTTGGCTTTTATAAAGACACAGGAAAGTTCCTATTCTCCAACAAAAATTAATAATTAAAATTCTTATTGGAAACAAGGCTATTTGGGAAACATAACAAGTTAGGCTAAGTATCTCATCTGAAATAACTTTTTAATGAATATGTTTAATTTCCTTTATTATTTGGTTTGGCTTGTAAATTGGTCCTCTGGCATAGTTGTTAATACAAACTGCTGGCCTTTTGAAGTCTGGGGGAGTATTTAGAATTAGCAGGATACTCCAGGATACCCTAAATTTTGTGAAGAGTTGTACTTTAGCTGGATAGTATTAAGTTGTTCTTCTCTGGGGTCACTTGCTGCTTTGAGAAGTTGTATTCTGTAGGAAAGTTTCCATCAGACATTTCATTCACTGTATATGACATAAGAGCTGGAAGCAAGTACAGTTTGTTTCTTCCTAAAGTATTTTAAAATGTCATCATTTGCAACAAAACACCCAGTCTTCTGTTGTCTTCTTCAAGGGCCAGTCTGCAGTGGTGCTTTCTCTGTTTAGACTCAAAGGAAAGTAAATTAACATTGGTGGATAGAAGTCCATCGTTTAAGTCAAATGTTATATTCTGACAAAAAACTCATTAGCAATTCTTTTTTAACAGTTTTCTGTCAGCAAAATTTCAGCTTTGGCAGAACAAGCATTGAAATTTTACGGCTTTTCTTTAAGCTAAAGATTCTGGAAACCAGCAAAACTGAATGAGAGTTTACCCTTGCAAAGAAAGGGTAATACTTACCATTTTAGCACCAAGAGCTACTTTCAGTACTAGCAGATGACAGATGTCCGTGCCAGAACTCAACTACCATGCTAAACGAAATTATTGGGATCTGATTTTCCAACTTCTCAACAACTCAATAAGGTTAAACTTGGCATCTGAATGGGACCCCTCCAAGGAACTTGCAGTTTTTATGATTCAAATAGAAACATTAACAGAAGACCGCTTGGTCCTTTCTTGAGGTCAGACAGAGAAGGAACAGAAAAATAAAATAACAGACAGGAATATGTCAAATGTCACTGTTTTCTTCATTTATGTTTGATTCACATGTTGCAAGTTGCAACAGTGTTTCAGGGAATGCCTTAGCTGCCACTTCGTTTGCAAAGCAAATGGGAAGCCTGGAGCACAATTTCAGGCTGTAGTCCTGAATTCAGTTTCTTGATATACCAATTTCCATCATGACTTTATGGAAGTCACAATACCTCAGTTTCCCACCTGTAAAATGAGACAGACTACTTTGCAAGGTTTTTCAAAGGAATAATAACAGAGGTTATAAGGAATTTACAGTCAGAGCAGTTAAATAAATATCTAAAAATGTATTGCAGGGAAGGAAGATGCATAGCGTTAAACATTTACGGGCTTTAAATGGAAATGAGAAAATACGTTTATTTACGTATCATGACTCTAGTTTTGTGGATAATGTATTCAGATACCTCATCAGTGAGAAAGATGTAAATACCTGGCAGACTGCATTCCTCCCTCCAAATAGAGAATGAGTCATTCCCTTGTCTGGAAAGGACCATCCACCAGAGGAAGTATGAAACTACATGCACACCCTCAGTAGTCTGTAAGGACTGGGTAGTACCTTATGGAAGCATTGTATTGTTCACCTCCTGTAATTCTAATGAATGTGCCCAAATAAAATGCCTTTAAGGGCTCTAGGTTTCTATACAGGCCTTAATTTTTCTCTAAAGGTAATGCAGCCAATCACTGGTAACAGTTACTGCTTTAACCTGTTTTATTTATTACAGAGTGTCTCACCCCCCAACAATTATTTTGCCACTTCACAACTGGGAACCCAAAGATGAACCTACAAAAGAAGAAGAACTTGGTCCTTTAGTAGAACACATCTATGAGGTAAAAATTATATATGTTGCCACAGGACCTCATGCTGCTGTCATTGATATCCTGATGAATTTGGTTTATTCTCTTTATCTGCAACTAGATAAAGCCACAAATGTAAATATTCTGGCTTTAGCACATGACCCAAATTTAGTCTGGCAAGTCACAGCCCCAGGATCTGTTCAAGTTGGTGGAGGAGATAGTAGTTTATGCTAGCAGTCTGTCTTTGACATTTAAGGGATCTATAAACATTTTGGGTGTTTGACAAGAATTAAACACAATGCTTAAAAGCTCATTACAATCAATGCCAAATATTTTCAGTGATTTGACTGGTTTCTCATTAAAAGCTGTGAGTGTTGTGCACAGGAAAAATTATGTTTCCTTTAACATTTAGCTAACTGAAACAAACTGTAGACATACATGTAACTTGTTACCTCATTGCTCAGAAATAGTTCTGTAGAAAATAACTCTTAATGTTTGAAATATACATATTTCTACCTTGTATTGTTGGTTTTTTTCTATTGATGGTTCCTCAATTAAAGATAAGAGTTCAGATTAGAAAAAAGTGCATTGAATGAACTACATGGAATACAGGCCAGCTTTGGAATCTGATGGATGACCTTTATTCTAGGGAGTAAAACAGAGTGCTTCACGTATGGTTATAATTCACAAACTACCACTCAAGAAAATATAAGCAATTGAGCTTAATCAGCAGTGTAAGATTACAATTTGCATGACTAATACTAAACTGTAATGAATCAGACTCTAAAATGCAAAATATTATTTGTGAATTTCTCATCTTAACACGTTTCTCTAAACTGAAAAATATCTAACAAATCTTCCTGTTTCAAGCGTTTTGGGCTGTTTGTGGAACTATATATGTGACTTCAAATGCATTAAAATAGTTACAGTGATTAAAGAAACCGCTTTCATGGTTTATTGATATCAGCAAAGCATAAAAAAGCCCAAACACCCACCCAAAAACCCTTCACTGAAGAAGTCGTAAGATTTAAAGTGGGTTTTATTTGGTTCTAAATAAAGTTCATCAGTCACCAAAAATTCTACACATTTTCAAAAAGGTAGTTCTTACATGTCTGGAAACTTTGAATAAAGTTCCGTGCTGTTCTGCTTCTTTAGCTGTCATACTCAGTGTTAACACATATCCAAACTTCCTGTGGTCATCAGAAATTTTCAAATTGTAAACTGATATAAGAAAACTATTTTAATAGCCCAGGTTTTTTTTAATTTTTATCATTTCTATCTTTACTCATTTTCCCAAAAAAGAATAATGTCCTAGGAAAACTAGTTCCTTTTTTCTTTCGGGGAAATTTTAACTGAGAAGTGTTGAAGATGATAGTGTTCTTAACCACAAAAACTAGTTTAAGCTTTGCTATACCTTCTATTCCTGCACCCTGAAATGTGATTCTTTTGTGTCCTGAAGTTTCAGCTACTACTTTCAAGTATGTTCTGTTAACGTTCATTGTATATATTTGTAAAGTGTATTTTGCTAGTGTGTTTTAGTTTGGGTTATTTATACTTTTTTAGGTAATTTCAGCTCTTTCATATGTAGGAAAAAAATGGGAAAGGTGATGGATTTCTTGAATACAGACTCAGATAAAAAAGGAAAAAAGGTTGTTCTCCCAGATTTGCCACTGGCTTTGTGACTAACACAGAATCACACAGAATCACAGAATTATCAGAGTTGGAAGGGACCTCTAGAGATCATCTAGTCCAACTCCCCTGCTAAAGCAGGATTGCCTAGAGCACATTACTCAGGACTGCATCCAGGCGGGTCTTGAAAATCTCCAGAGAAGGGGACTCCACAACCTCCCTGGGCAGCCTGTGCCAGTGCTCTGTTACCCTCACCGTAAAGAAGTGTTTCCGTGTATTTGAACGGAACTTCCTGTGTTCTAACTTGTGCCCATTGCCCCTCGTCCTGTCACTGGGAACCATTGAGAAGAGCCTGGCTCCATCCTCCTTCAACCCACCCTTTAGATACTTGTACGCCATAATAAGGTCTCCCTCAGCCTTCTCTTCTCCAGGCTAAAGAGTCCCAGCTCTCTCAGCCTTTCCTCATAAGGGAGATGCTCCAAGCCCTTAATCATCTTAGTTGCCCTTCGCTGGACTCGCTCCAGCAGTTCCCTGTCCCTCTTGAACTGGGGAGCCCAAAACTGGACACAGTATTCCAGTTGTGGCCTCACCAGTGCAGAGTAGAGGGGGAGAATGACCTCCCTCGACCTACTGGCCACACTCTTCCCTATGCAGCCCAGGATTCCATTGGCCTTTTTGGCGACAAGGGCACATTGCTGGGCCATGGATAATTTACTGTCTACCACAACCCCCAGATCCTTCTCGTCCGAGCTACTTCCCAGCAGGTCCGCCCCTAACCTGTACTGGTGCCTAGCATTCTTCCTCCCCAGGTGGAGGACCTTGCACTTGCTTTTGTTGAACCTCATTAGGTTCTTCTCTGCCCAGCTCTCCAGTCTGTCCAGGTCACGCTGGATGGCAGCACGGCCCTCTGGGGTGTCAGCCACCCCACCCAGTTTGGTATCATCAGCAAACTTGCTGAGGATACACTCTGTCCCCTCATCCAGGTCATTAATGAATATATTAAACAAACATGGAGACGTCCTTTTCCCCTACCTGCCACAGAATCTCCATCAATAAAATGATATTAATAATCTGTACGTATTTCCCAAAGTACTTCAAGGCTGTGGACACTAAGAATTTGAAAATGTCTAAGTGGTGGTTGCTGTGGTTTTTGTTGTTTTTTACTGGAAAGTACTGATGATATTTCTTTGACAGTTGCACAATATAGGTCCAAGTGCCATCAACAATACAGTTCTCCATGTCGGTTGGCCTGTGTCCAGTCGAGAAGAATTTCTTCTTTACATTCTTCATATTCAGACACATGGACCATTGCACTGTCAAACAAGCTCTCCTATTAATGCAATGCAGATAAAGGTAAGTCAGCACCTTTTACTTTCATCCCTGTCTGCATTTTGCTTGATTTTTTTCTGCTTACACTTCACAATGGGATGTAGCTTTTGGGAAATTTTTCACAATTACTCTGTGCACATTTTCCTGGGTAAAAAGCAAGATACGGATAGTCTATAATGTTTCCAGTATGACAGGTGTGTTGCATGGTATGTGTTTTCTGTACTCTTCTTATCAGAAGTATTTTTAAAGGGTGTAACACAATTTTAGTTTTTTATTCCAATACAAATAATTTACAGCTAATTTGTATGGTCATTTGGTTTTTTAAGATCGTAGGCTAATTCAGGTTGGACGACACCTCAGGAGTGCTCTGCTCCAACATCCCACTCAAGCAGGGTCAGCTGTGAGTTCAGACCAGGTTGTTTAGGGCTTTATGTAGGCTGGCCCAAGGACAAAGACTGCAAAATCTGGGCAAGTTCTGCTGCTTCTTTATTGTCCTTACAGGGAAAAGGTTTCTCCCTACATCCAGTCTGAACCTCTCTTGTTTCAGCTTATGCCCTGTGCCACCATGCACCTCTGTGAAGAGCCTGGCTCCATTTTTGTGATAAACTTCTCCCTCCAACAGCTTTGGTCTCACCAAAGCTTTCTTATCTCTGGGCTGAACGAGCACTGCTCCTTCAGCCTCTCCCTGCAGGACAAGTGCTCCAGCACTGAGCATCCCTGGGGGCGCTCCTCTGAACTCATTCCAGTATATTGATCTCTGTGTTCTGCTGAGGGTCCAAAAATGGATGCTGTATCTACATGTGGTCTAATGAGTGCTGAGCAGAGGGGAGTAATCACTTTCTCAATGTAATGGCTTTGCTTCTGTTAGTACAGCCCAGGATGCTGTTGGCCCTTGCTGCTGCTGGCAGGGCACACTGCCGACTCATGTGCAGCTTAAGCCAGGTCTTTTTCTGCAGTGCTGCTTCTTAGCCAATTAGTCCTAAGTATGTCTTGTTGCCAGGGGCTATTTCTTTGCACCAAGTATATGATAAGATACATATTTTTAATATCATATGCGATATTTTATATTATGGTTAAGTTTAACATAGTATGAGACAGCAAAATGTGTAAAATAGGAGTAATTTTAGAAGTCTATATATTTTTACCTGTCTTAAAGTGTTCATGATTTTAATTTTTCTAAGGACATATTTTGAATATCCTATAAAGGGAAAGTATCAACTGGAATCCTCATGGAATGTACTCCAGAAATGGAAGTTTTCATGTATTGCCACTTGATAAAATGATTCATGTAGTCTAGAATTATTTTATAGCTTAATCAATATTAACTCTTAGAAGTTACAACTTTGTCAGCAACATGATGATCTTAAAGGTCCCTTCCAACCTGGACGATTCCACGATTCTATGACAGGTTGGAAATTATTCTGTAATTATTTCAATCATATCAGCAAAAGGAAAAATTTCCCTGCCTATTTTTTCATAAGTGTTACTCCTTGGTATTATTTGCCATCCAAATTACTTCCCCTTCCATGGACGTGGTTCTCCTTTTACAGCAGAGCTGAAGATCTCAGAGTTTGGAGGAAACACTAACAAGGGGAAGCCTAGTAGCAGCCTCCTTAGTAAAGTGTTGATATGCCAGTGTCTACACGCCTCTTTTAAGATCTATATTTGTGATGGCAGATCCCTCCAAAAGAGCTTGGTTTGGCTCAAAGTCAGAAGATTTAGCAAAACAAGCTCTTCATATTATCCCATCAAAAACAAGGTATCCAATTTATTAAGCATAACTGATTCCAGACACTTCTGGAGTAAACAACACTTCTCGAGTTTAACCAGTAGCCTGTTAAACATCTTGTGGGAAAAGCTGTGTTCCAAATGCTAAAACTGCTATACGTCTTTCACATACCAGGAGGGGTTTGAGTTCGGTACAGTGGATGAAAGTGGAGACATTCTTCTAGTGAAGGGGATTTCTCGTGACCACAGGAGCTACAAGACAAGTCTCTGGCTTAAAGAGACAGAACTACAATATATACTTACAAGGATATGGAAAAACTGGTGTATAGCCTAGATTTTTTGTGTTTCACTCAGGAAGCCAGAGAGGGATTAGGATTCTGCCCTTTTATTAATTTCTCTAGAGGAAGAAAAAGGAAATGAGTGACAGGGAACTGAAGACAGAAAATGTTTCAATTTTGCACCCACAACACAGCAAGTTTGGAAACAGAGATTTTTTCTATTAATCTTCTCCACCCCATTTCCTCCTATTTTTCAAAAGTGGTGAGCAGCAAGAAGCTGAGCTGTTACATTTGTATTTGGAAGCCCAGCGTCTTTAAGCCACTGGTCAGATCAGGTTGCAAGTACGTGAAAAGGAGTTCAACATCCCTCCTCGCTAGCCACTGTGTTCTGTTTTAACTTTCAGTTAAGAAGCTGAGATGGGAGCATGACTGTCAGGAGGGCAGAGCTCCTGGGTAGACTAGTGCCACAGTTCTTAATGACATTTTCAGGCAACTTATTTTTTTATGATTTATTTTTAATCTTTTGAGTTTGCTCTTCCTTCTCCTACTTGATAATGATTACATTTGTTACATAAACAAGCCTAAATTTTTGTGAGGCTTGTGTGAAATCTTCCTGTAATAATGAAATAATGGTCAATATGTCTTAGCAGAATAGGGCTTTAGATGCACAATCATTATTGCAAGAATTTAAACATCCTTTCCTTATTTCAGCTTTTCAAAGCACTGAACAGCATTCATACACAAATCAGGTTTCAAATATGTAATGCTTATCTATTGCTTCAGATGGGAAGAAGATACAGAGACAGCTTCCTTCAGGTTTTATATAAACAGCAGGATGCCTGGCTCAAATTTCCAAATAAGGCTAAGGACATTATATGCCTGGTTCCTCTTGAATTTCAGAACCTAGCTCTCTTAGGGTGCTTGGGTTTTTCCCCTTTGAAATGACTTAGATTTTTCAGTTTCAGTTAAAGCAGTATATTCCTCCCCATTGTCTTGTAGAAAGGTTTCCTTTGTGCTTTGTTGTTTCTTCCACAATGATAAATCAAACCTGTGTACACATGGGAAGACTCTTACTTAGGGACTTTTCCTTTTCTGCAGCTTAACTTTCTCTGAAGGCAGTGAGGGATGTGAAAGGATAATAAAATTATGAATCTTATGAAAGGTGTAAAGAGGAGCAAAAGATCAAAGATATGGAATGGATTCACTTGCAAAAGAACTGGGATACTTCAATCTAGAAAGGAGGTGACTATGCACAAGTATGATCTGCAAGAGCAGAAGTGGCGGGAAGAGCGTGGGTGGGGATTGACTGCTCTCTGCCTGTTCATGCATAGGAATGCAGTGTGTTCACTGCACAGGAACTGGAGCATCAGATGAAGCCTGTAGAGCCAGATTCAAAACAAGCAAAAGGAAGTGGTGGTTCATGGTGACAGGTATTAGATATCTGGAACTTTTTGCCAAAGGAAGTAGTCAGGGTTAAAAGTTTACATGGTTTTAAGAGGTAACTAGACAAATTCCGAAAGAGAAGTCCAGTGAAGATTAATAAATGAACAAAAACTTCATGCAGAAGTCTCCTGAGCTAAAAACATTTGGAAGCTGAAAGTTATTAGGAGAGAGCATTATGTTTGCTTGTCCTGTTCTTACTTTTCCTTCCACACCTTCTTAAAGGCAGCGTTGATGAGAAGAGGGCTCAGCTAGATGCTGTTTTGGCCTGAGTCATTATTCCTGACAAGTTGGGTTTTTTTTCCCAGACTGATAGCTAAAAACCACCACATGGGTAAGGTACATCCACTAACATGACTGGCAGGAGCTAACCTCTTCCAGAGGCAGTGTCTTCTCATTCTGCAGTGCCGTTGTTACTGTGTGTAGGTCTAGAGACAAAATAATACCATCCAATGCGTTGCTCTTGAATGGTCACTGACACCTCTCGCACAACAGTTTTTACACAAAGTCCTCTTCCAGAACATTTATGATGGAGTTACGCATTGCAGCAGAGGGTATTGCCTGGCTAGAAAAAAAAGGAAAGCTAAACCGGGTTTTGAAATGAGAAGTGAAGAACTGGAGAGATCTGGAAATCTGCTCAAGGTGACAAGGCTCAGGAGAAAAAAACAGTACAGGTTTCCCTGATGGGGAAACTGAGACAGTCCATTGTAGTTAAAGGGAGGGAGTGGGAGTCCATTTAAAGTAAGGTATGGTGTGCTAAATATGTGGCATATAAAATAGCTACAGAGAAAGAGTTGTACAATTTCATGGTACTGGCTCAAGAAGGATGAAATAATATCTTTAACCTGAACATCTAGGCCACCGGAGAAATTCTGCTTTTAAATTGTTGCAGGAGACATGTATGTTTTGTCTTAAGCAGAGAGAGCTGTTTTCAAACCTTTGCTCTAATAATTCACTACCGAAGATGCTAACAGTCTAGGATCTATGAAAAAAATAAGTAAATATAAAAATCATTTTGTATTCAAATGGATCTACATATGTACCAATTCTGATCATATATTGGGGGCTTTTTCAAAGGCATGTCATTATCACAGTATCACAGTATCACAGTATGCTAGGGATTGGAAGGGACCTCAAAAGATCATCTAGTCCAATCCCCCTGTCGGAGCAGGAACACCTAGACGAGGTTGCACAGGAAGGTGTCCAGGCGAGTTTTGAATGTCTCCAGAGAAGGAGACTCCACAACCTCCCTGGGCAGCCTGTTCCAGTGCTCTGTCACCCTCACTGAGAAGAAGTTTCTTCTCAAATTTAAGTGGAACCTCTTGTGTTCCAGCTTGAATCCATTACCCCTTGTCCTATCACTGGTCGCCACTGAGAAGAGCCTGGCTCCATCCTCATGACATTCCCCCTTTATATATTTATAAACGCTAATAAGATCACCCCTCAGTCTCCTCTTCTCCAAACTAAAGAGACCCAGCTCCCTCAGTCTTTCCTCATAAGGGAGATGCTCCACTCCCTTAATCATCTTAGTTGCCCTACGCTGGACTCTCTCCAGCAGCTCTCTGTCCTTCTTGAGCTGAGGGGCCCAGAACTGGACACAATATTCCAGATGCGGTCTCACCAGGGCAGAGTAGAGGGGAAGGAGGACCTCTCTCGATCTGCTAACCACCCCCCTTCTAATACAGCCCAGGATGCCATTGGCCTTCTTGGCCACAAGGGCACAGTGCTGGCTCATGGTCATCCTGCTGTCCACCAGGACCCCCAGGTCCCTTTCCTCTACACTGCTCTCTAACAGGTAGCTCCCCATCCTATACTGGAACCTGGGGTTGTTTCTGCCCAGATGTAGGACCCTACACTTTCCCTTGTTGTATTTCATTAAGTTATTCCCTGCCCAAATCTCCAGCCTGTCCAAGTCTCTCTGGATGGCAGCACAGCCCTCTGGCGTGTCAGCCACTCCTCCTAGCTTAGTGTCATCAGCAAACTTGCTGATAGTACACTCAATTCCCTCATCTAAATCATTAATGAATATATTGAATAATATGGGCCCCAGTACCGACCCTTGAGGCACTCCGCTGGTTACCGGCCTCCAACTGGACTCTGCCCCATTGACTACGACTCTCTGGCTTCTCTCCTTCAGCCAGTTCGCAGTCCACCTAATTATCCGGTCATCCAGTCCACACTTCCTCAGTTTAGCCATGAGGATGCTGTGGGAGACCGTGTCAAATGCTTTACTGAAGTCAAGGTAGACCACATCCACCGCTCTGCCATCATCCAACCACCTCGTTATTTCCTCATAAAAGGCTATGAGGTTGGTCAAGCATGACTTCCCCTTGGAAAAGCCATGCTGACTGCCCCTAATAACCCTCTTATCCTTGATATGCCTTGAGAGGGCACCAAGGATAAGCTGCTCCATCAGTTTCCCAGGGATGGAGGTGAGGCTGACCGGTCTATAGTTACCCGGGTCCTCCTTCTTGCCCTTTTTGAAGACTGGAGTGACATTTGCTTTCCTCCAGTCCTCAGGCACCTCGCCCGTTTCCCAAGACTTGGTAAAGATGGTGGAGAGTGGTCCAGCAATGACTTCAGACAGCTCCTTCAGCACCCGCGGGTGCATCCCATCTGGACCCATGGATTTATGGATGTCCAGGTTGCTTAACTGGTCTCTGACCCAGTCCTCATCAACTAAGGCAAACCCATCCATTGTCTTGACTTCATCTTCACCTGGGGTCTCAGCAGAACAGGACTCCTCAGGACAGCCCCCGACAGAGTAGACAGAGACAAAGAAGGCATTCAATAGTTCTGCCTTCTCTGTATCTTCTGTCACCAGGGCACCCACCCCATTCAGTAGTGGGCCTACATTGCCTCTGGTGTTAGTTTTATCTGCCATGTATTTGAAAAAGCTCTTCCTGTTGTCTTTGACCCCTCTTGCCAGGTTTAACTCTAAGGAGGCCTTAGCTTTCCTAGTTGCCTCTCTACATCCCCTGACAGCAGCCCTGTACTCCTCCCAAGCGGTCAGCCCCTCCTTCCATGATCTATAAACTCTCTTCTTCCACTTGAGCTTGCCAAGCAGTTCCCTGTTTAGCCACACAGGTCTCCTGGCTCCCTTCCTTGACTTCCTACGTGTCGGGATGCTCTGATCTTGAGCTTGGTAGAAGCAGTCCCTGAATGCTGACCAGCTATCCTGGGCACCTTTACCTTCAAACAGCTTTGTCCACGGGATTTCCCCTAGTAATTGTTTGAAAAGGCCAAAGTTTGCCCTGCTGAAGTCCAGGGTTGCAATTCTGCTTGCTATTCTGCTTCCACCAGCCGAGATCATGAACTCCACCATCTCATGGTCGCTGCAGCCAAGGCAGCCTTCAACCTTTACTCCTTGCACCAGACCCTCCTTGTTAGTGAGGACGAGATCCAGCAGTGCACCTCTCCTAGTCGGCTCCTCCACCATTTGCATCAGAAAGTTGTCATCAATGCATTGGAGGAACCTCCTAGACTGAGGCTGGCTGGCTGTGTAGTCCTTCCAGCAAACATCCGGAAAGTTAAAATCCCCCACGACAACCAGGCCTGTGACTGTGAGACCACTCTCAGCTGCCCATAGAAGGCCTCATCAACTTCCTCCCCCTGATCTGGTGGCCTGTAATAGACACCCACAACAGTGTCACCCCTGCCAGCCTGTCCCTTAATCCTCACCCACAGACTCTCAACTTGCTCCTCAACTGCACGTGGACAGTACTCGGTACATTGTAGTTGCTTTCTCACGTAAAGGGCAACTCCACCACCTCGCCTGGCTGGCGAGGTGGTGGAGTTGTGTTGTTATATTGTGGTTGTGGAGTTGTGTTGTTATATTGTGGTTGTGGAGTTGTGTTGTTATATTGTGGTTCTTTTAATTTGTCTTCATTTAAGAAGCCTATATGTGCTGGTGAAAGAATCCTGGAAAGAGAATTCCCACGTTATCACACTGAGAGGGAGAGATTTACTAGCTATTTAACTGTTCCCTTATTGCAAAAAGACAATGTTAACCTAATTAAGCAGCAGGAAAAAAAGATTTTTATTTTTGCTTACAGATTTTAATCAATTAATAAATTTTAGTATCTTTCGCTTTATAGGATGCTTTTGACTGAAGATCTCAGACAATGTCAAAAAAGTTCCTTCTTTAACCTCATAATTTTACTCAGATGAATGGTACCAATTTTCCAAATCTAGTACTACACAGCATTAGTGTGAAGAAGTTTCTGTGTGTTTATAGCTATTCTCTTCCCTTTAGTGCTACGTTTCTTACAATTACAAACATTTTCTTTAGGAATTTGTTTAAGATATTTTGTGCTCAGAGATTAAAGGAACTGATAAGATGGATCTGATGTAGCTCTTTATAATCCTAGGCCCTTAGAGAATAGTCTTGTCTATGTTTAGGTGAGTTCCCATTGAGATCTTGTTGCAAACTTTTACATGTGTTTCATTGTGATTTTACATTATTGGATTGTCATGAATTAGAGTTTATCTTTTCCTCAATTGGGTTCCCAGGCATTCTCTGAGGCTTCTTGAAAGAAACCATAAATGCTCTGTGCAGGAAAAAAAACTGCCAACAATAAAAATAGGTTTTAATCAGAGAATAAAAATCTGTGAAGATAAAGCTGAATAGAAGGCATTTTAATATGAGATAAAAAATGGACAAATTGTTGCATTATACAAAGTTGAAATGTTACCAAAAAAGATCTGTAACAAATAATGATCAATAGTAGTAACTTCAAATTTATCCTGTTACAGAGATCAGAATCTGGCCCCAAGGGTCTAACAAAATTAAGTACAGCAATGAAATTGATGCCAGTAAAAAGTGGAAAAAAATGATATCTACTGTAATTCCTATAACTGGGCAATATCTTTCTGTGCTATTACTCATCATGCTCCTAGTTGAAGACAGTATATTCTCATGGCTGTGCTGTTAAATTAAAAAAAACTGTTAATCCAAAATTCAAGACCTCTGAGAAGGGAACAAATCTGTAAGAACCATTGTCTGAGTATGTCATTGCCATTCACATTTTTCTCTTTGCAGTTTGCTGTTCCACAAGACACTCCCGAACTTGCTGCTTTTTTATACAATTCCACAATTTCTCATTACATCAGGAGAAGGGAAGTCACAGTGGCAGAACCTCACAGGAAAAACTCTGCAAAAATATTGGTGAGCTATCTAAAAACTATAAAATGGGACTATGCATGCCGTATTTCAAAGTGTCTGTGGGCTAGACTGCAATTTGTTTACAGACTTTTAAATATTTTTCTAAGTGATTTTTAACCTCTCAGTTTAAAATATGGTTTATTACATATCACCATGCCACAGGTTAGTGATTTTATTCAACAGATTTTTACATTAAAGATCATGCATGCCAAATTCCTGGCTTTCTTACTCCTGGCTGTTTGCAGACAAACCTCTGTGGTCATGCAATGGCATACTTATCACAGAGAATTTCATCACAGATTTAGAGAATGGGCCCCTCTTCCATGCATTAAATTTCAGATTCTGACTTCTGAAAGGCAGGTCTCTTCTTGTTAACTTGTGTCCTAGCATTCTGGCTCTTTCATAGAGAGTAGCTCACACTTAAAATTAACATTTTCATGTAAAGTAACAGTTTTGACATACAAATACTTGGGAGTATTTTTGTTCCCCCGGTAAGTACTTACATACACATAGAAAGTGTAAGACTCTTTCCCTTTACAGTACCACAAGCAAGGCAAATGGGACAGGCCACTGTATTTTTAACTTTCCAGACAATGCTGGAGCAAGGGCAAACATCTCTCTCCCAGAATAATAGTTCTGATTAGTCAGTCCGGTACCTGAGTATTTGGACTTGGCTGTATTTTCAGAAAGTCGGGTTTTTTCCATTCCTGCATTCAGTGTCCCATCTTCAGCACACTACAGCGTTGTAGGTACCGTCTCCCCTTGCCTAGAGGCTGTGTCAAACTCGATGACCTTGAGGTCAGTTGTGGGATTCATGCAGTCAGTGTTTTCCATCTATTTTTATGAACCTCAGGCAGAGTTTCTTTCATGCTGTCCAGTCTCTTATTAAGCTGTTTACCGCAAGCTCATGTTTGAATTCTTTGACATCACTAGAATTTGGTAGGAAGAAAAGAACCTCACAGACCTAGGTATTCTGGAGTAATAAAATAATTATGCTGCTTCTGAAAGTTAATTTGGCAATTTTTGTAACAGGAAGAAGATAGAATCTGAAAGTAATGAATACCATAATGTTATTAAGAACAAAATCACAGATGAACCCATTTTAAACAATAATCACTGTTGATTCCTATGTAATTCTTTCATCAACCTAATGCCCTGGGAAGAATCTGATTCCACTGGGGCTGAAGGAAAAATGCCTGTGCTTTCGAAGACATACCAGTCAATACCACAGAACACTTAATCCATTCTTTAGTAATACCTTAATTGTCAGTTATCTTTTTCAGTGATTAGGCTCATATGCTGCCAACAGAGAGATTACTGCAGCAACTGAAAATGGTTAACAGAGTTCTTAAGTATGTACTGTGTCTGCATCTTAAAATACGAAGCAGAGATTTTTCAGCTGCTTGGTGCAGACAGATAGTATTTAGCTGAGTACTTAGTAATAGAAAATTGGCACTATGGCAAGCAGTCTTCTAGTACAATATGCTTTTGATAAGCACAAATTAGGATAGGATGGGGTACAGTGCTTACCACTGTATATATAGCAGGATTTTTCCAGGATGGGCCTAGAAAAGCAGTATGTCATTTGTTCAGTTAGAAAGGTGTCCCGATTCTACGTGCCTTCCACATTGCATACTACAGATACAGAAAAATTAAAAAATTTTGACACATTGGAAGTATACATGGAAAATTAATGTTGCTCTGGAAAATGACTGATTGGCCAAAGGTAATTCTTTGTTAAAGCTTGTAATTTTTTTTTGAGAAATTTGAAGTTATTTTTGTTTTCATCAAAGCATTTTCACAGTGAGGAAAAATGTTCTGAAAACCTCTTATTCTATTTATACTGTTTATTATAGATTTGCTTTCTCTTCCATTAGTTCTAATGTTACAGTGTTTTGAAAATCACTATGGGATAAATGCATTACTAAGAAAAATAGAAATATGTGTTGAGGTTCTAAAATGTCAGCCAAAAGTAGACTTCTTTGCATACTAATGATTTATTTTGTTAATATGTGGTTTTGGCCACTATGATTAATGAAAACAGCTCTCCTTCTTCCTGCAATATAAATAAATATGGTTGGAGGATGTTTAAATATGAAAAGCCAAATAAACAGATACTTTGAAATATTAATTTCAAAAAAAAGGTTTATAGTTGGAAGTTCCAGGGTTTACAGTTTCATTTTCAGGCAGATTTAGAAAACAGTGATTAAGCATACAGCTTCTACTTAACTTGTGGTAAGACAGAGATTTGTGGGGAAAGCTGTGTATAAAGATACAGGATTCCTTAAGGGTGTTTTCATATCTGTTACATACATTATCATCTCATTTTCTGAAGTATGGGGTTTGGTAGTGCAGCCATTCTCACTCTCACAAGGGAATATACTTGTGAGAATTTAGCTCTGCTTCTGAAGTCACAAGACCTTCTATCATGAGTTTCAATAAGGCATCTGTAAGGGAAGGATTCTCTGATTTTTAAAAAAATATGAATCAATTAGAATCTCAGCTTTCCTCTTGAATCAAACCAAAACTTTGCAGGTAAAACCCATTTGTATGTATAAACCTATACATATTTTTACACACACTACTAATCATTTTTCTATGAGGTCTTTCTTCCTTTCTACACCCCAAACAACTGCATAATTTCTGTGGTTACCCCATGAGACTCTGCTCATTCCCTTCAGTGGCTCTAGTCAGCTTTTAACCTTTTTGCGACATTCCTCTGGCAGACTTTAACACAGTATATAGTTTTGAGTTGCATTGCTTGGCTTTTGTCCTCAACCCTGTGTATGAGCCAGAATCACTGCTCATTAGGAACATTTCATGAGCAACAAGTTTCAAGTAGAGCAACTAATGAATCTCAGCAAATGTTCTGGCTGCTATAATGTAAACATCAGTAAGAAAACCAGGACAGTTAGAATAGGGGAAAGATTTAGGAACATAAATGAAGACTTCAGGCATAGAGAACAGGAAAAAAAAAAGTGTTGAAATCACAAAATGACTGATAGGTGAAGACAAAGCACATGCTTCAAATGTTTGATACGTACCTGGACATTTTAAGAGTTCTTTGGAATAAATATTGTTGAAAATTATTACTTTTATTTGCATTACTACAGGTAAGTAGTTGTATTGACTGGTGGTGCAAAAAGAATCTCCACCTTGGTTTACAGTTCTCACAGTGACTCATGGGGTATCTCTTGTATATTAGATGAAATTACTGATTTCAGACTAATTAGCTTTTTAAGAGAAAGATTATTTGTTTTGTTAATTTATAGCATTTGAAAATTATTATATACAATTTTAAAGCATAGGTATGACTTCCCTTTATTTTGTACACAGAACTGTACAAATGTGAAGTGTATCCTAATTTCCTGCACTGTGGGACAACTGGAAAGAGGAAAGAGTGCAGCGCTAAAAATCAGGTCCCGGCTATGGGCCCAAACATTCCTGGAGGTAATGCACACAAAAATCTCTTTCTATACACAAAGACCTCTGCATCTTTTATTTGACCAGATATTTAAGAATACAAATGAGGAAATTAAATGGGCCAAATGCAAATCCTTTTTGTTATCACTTTCTTTGAAGATAACATCTCAATTGTTCCTGTTCAGGTCACATACATGCTGCTTACTTTTCTTTTTCTCACTATCACTCCCTCTCAAATTCATGTCCTGAATCTTACCTGAAAATTCCAAGATTATTTTTAAACACCTTTCCTGGTTTTGCTTCTGCTTTCCTGGACTGGTCCAAATCAATAATCTTGTAGGCCTCCATGATGTGCTCTGCATTCATCATGTCTTTCCAAATGAAAGTATTTCTTGGAGCCAAAGAGTATATGGTGTACACTGTGTCCAGCTTAAAAATTGTTATTCATTGTCCATTAATGTACGGACGAGTAATATGTATCAAGCTCGTATAACATACAACACTCATGTAGTGACAATCTGTGTTTTAACCACTAAAAAGAAGGGACAGTGCAGACAATTGGGAAAATTAACATCTCTCTGCAAATTCATGCGTTTCCAACTTCATCTGCTCTCAGAAATGTATTTACACTTCATAAGGCAGAAGGATTGCACTGTGAGCTGTTACCTCACAGCTGGCCACATGTCTGTAGTACTATGTGGCTGTCGTATCTTTAACATTGGGCAGTACATTGAGAAATTTATAATTCAGTTTGCTGTTACTGGGAAAGAACTGTAGATCCTATCTTGATCAAACTGGTTGATTATCACCTTACATCTTCAAGGAATTTAGAATTCCCCAGTTTTCCTATCTGGAACGCAAGAACCTTCCTGTGTTCCCTGTAGCTGTAGGAGAAGAATGATTTTTCCCGACAGTACCTCTTATCCTAGCGAGAGGAGAATTGAGGATCTTCAGCTTACAGCAGGAACTTTAAATTAAGCTCCTCACACCTTTTAAGTTAATTTCTCCCTTTCCTCAAATGTGAAAGTACTTAAAAGAAATTCTTCCTTACTTAACTTGCTTCCCTGGAGAAACAAGAGAGCAGATGGGACAGTATTGACAGAAACTTGAATGCCAGCTCAATATCTAACCATCATGGCTCCAAATCCACATGGCTCCAAATCCACATGGCTCCAAATCCACAATATCTAACCATCATGGCTCCAAATCCCACTTTGTGGGTCACGGGTCTCTCTTAGCATACAGGACTATGACTAAGGATGACTTGTGAGCAGGACTAGGGGAGTGATCATCCCGCTGTACTCGGCACTGGTGAGGCCCCACCTTGAGTACTGTGTTCAGTTTTGGGCCCCTCACTACAAGTAGGACATTGAGGTGTTGGAGCATGTCCAGAGAAGGGCTACAAAGCTAGTGAGGGGTCTGGAGGACAAATCTTATGAGGAACAACTGAGGGAACTCGGGTTGTTTAGCCTGGAGAAGAGGAGGCTAAGGGGAGGTCTTATCACCCTCTACAAGTACCTGAAAAGAGGTTGTAGAGAGGTGGGGGCTGACCTCTTCTCCCTGGTGACAAGAGATAGGACGAGAGGAAATGGGTTCCAGTTATGTCAGGGGAGGTTTAGATTGGATATTAGGAAACATTTTTTCGCTGAAAGGTTATTAAAAATTGGAATAGGCTGCCCAGAGAGGTGGTGGATTCACCATCCCTGAAGGCGTTTAAAAAAAGGGTAGATGTGGTACTTGGGGACATGGTTTAGAAATGGTTTTGTCAGGGTAGGCTAATGGTTGGACTTGAAGATCTTAAAGGTCCCTTCCAACCTCATCAATTCTATGATTCTATGACTTGAAAGGTTTTTCTACCTATCTGTCAGGACTTAAGGGCACATTCTGTGTTTCTTCTGCAACAGCCATTAGCACCATTATGACTGAAGAGAGCATAGAACTATCTGGCCTTGCTTGAGAGAAAGTGATTTCTGTCTAGCTCAGTAACAAAGGACATCCTTTCAGATACTAGGTGAATTAATTCCAGATTTGTCAGTACATTTTCTTTCTGTTAACAGTCAATCCGAAGAAACTTTTATATCCTTTCTTCAGTTCACTTAACACAAATACAATGCTTTTAAGAGGAGGCATATTTAGCAAATGTGTTTGAAAGGCTAGACTGGATGTACTTCATTTAGGTTTGCTCAGTGTGTCATCTGCTAGAGGAAAAAAAGAGCAGGGGCTCTAGTTCAAATTTAAGACCAAAAGCTTGCCAGCTTGCATGTCTCTCTGTCCTCCCAAATCTGGGTAAATGGGATGGATGCCTTCTAGTGTAAGCTTTTGCAAAGATCTTACAAAATTTTTCACAGAAAGTGCCAGTATGTAAGCATCTCTGCACTCACAGGAAAAACATATATATTGGAAAATATGATGGGAATTTTATTCCAATTTTTTGTAATTCCAGTAAGAGACTGTTTGATATTCGCACACTGACTAGTCCATGTTAAGTTCAGTTAAGAACTTAACGGCACTAGTTCACTGTTCCTAACACACAGAGGCAGGCAGCGAGGCAGAGATATTTTTCTTGGCTGGAACAATCTGTGATAATTTTGACCACTGCAGTGTGCAAGCAATATCACAGCGAACCTTCCCCATCTTCTTCACCAAGCAAAAGATAAACCTTAGCTCCCTTAGCTAACTACCTTACTGGGAGCTGGACCTGGCATATTCCAGATTCAAGAAAGTCTTTCTGTTCATGATTCTGCTGGTGAAATATAATTAACTCTGTAAGGGCCAAAAACAAGGTCTTGTGAAAAAACAAACGCATAAACGAAACCCCTTGCACAGATCTTTAGATGCCAGTTTTCTGGGTTATTTACAGCTATTTCAGTGGGAATTAGCCTCATAAAAGTTTTTCTAAGTCCAGTTTAGCATGTAACAAGAAATAACTAAGAGATTAAAGCTAAACAAATTTAATGAGAAACAGAGTGTTTCTTTGAGTTTTTGGTTGTGACAGAGGATGACAGAGGAATACAAGCTTAGTTAGCCTGACTTAGGTTCAGAACAAGGATAAAGAGGAAGGCAGGCAGAAAAGCCAGGAGACCTGCATGGATGAACAAGAAGCTCCTGGATACAATCAAAAGGAAAAAAGAGGCCTATAGGCAGTGGAAACAGGGGCGGGTAGCCTGGGAGGAATACAGAGGAATTGTTCAAGCAGCCAGGGATCGGGTTAGACAAGCTAAAGCCCAGATAGAACTAAATCTGGCCAGGGACATTAAGACAAACAAAAAATCCTTCTTTAAGTATGTCAGCGAGAAAAGAAAGACTAGGGAAGATGTGGGCCCTCTCCGGAAGTAAACGCAAGAACTGGTTACCTGGGACAGAGACAGAGCTGAGGTACTCAATGACTTTTTTGCCTCAGTCTTCACTGGCAAGGACTGCAGCCACACTGCCCATGATGCAGAATGCAAAGGCGAGGATTGGGAAAATGAAGAACCGCCAGCTGTAGGTGAAGATCAAGTGCAAGACCACCTGAGGAACATGAAGGTGCACAAGTCCATGGGACCTGATGAGATAAGTCCATGGGACCTGATGAGATACATCCATGGGTCCTGAGGGAACTGGCAGATGAAGCCACTAAGCCACTAGCCATCATATTTGAGCACTCTGGTGAGGTTCCTGCCGACTGGAAAAAGGGAAACATAACCCCTATTTTCAAAAAGGGAAATAAAGAAGACCCAGAGAACTACAGGCCAGTCAGTCTCACCTCTGTGCCTGGCAAGATCATGGAGCAGATCCTCCTGGAAACTCTGCTGAGGCACATAGAAAACAAGAAGTTGATTGGTGACAGCCAGCATGGCTTCACCAAGGGCAGGTCATGCCTGACAAATTTGGTGGCCTTCTACGAAGGGGTTACAGCGGCAGTGGACAAGGGAAGAGCCACTGATGTCATCTACCGGGACTTGTGCAAAGTGTTCGACACTGTCCCACACGAAATCCTGGTCTCTAATTTGGAGACACATGGATTCGACAAATGGACCACTCGGTGGATAAAGAACTGGCTGGATGGTTGTGCTCAAAGAGTTGGCGGTCAATGGCTCGACATCCAAGTGGAGAGCAGTGACGAGCAGCATTCCTCAGGGGTCGGTACTGGGGCCTGTACTGTTCAACGTCTTTGTCGGTGACATGGACAGTGGAGTTGAGTGCACCCTCAGCAAGTTTGCTGATGATACCAAGCTGTTTGGTGAGGCAGACACACTGGAGGGGAGGGGAGTGATGCCATCCAGAGGGACCTTGACAGGCTGGAGAGGTGGGCCCAAGCCAACCTCATGCAGTTCAACAAGGCCAAGGGCAAGGTCCTACATCTGGGTCGGGGCAATCCCAAGCACAAATACAGGCTCGGCGGGGAATGGCTGGAGAGCAGCCCTGAGGAGAAGAACCTGGGGGTGCTGATTGACGAGAAGCTCAACATGAGCCAGCAGTGTGCAATTGCAGCCCAGAAGGCCAACCATATCCTGGGCTGCATCAGAAGCGTGGCCAGCAGGTCAAAGGAGGTGATTCTGCCCCTCTACTCCACTCTCGTGAGACCCCACCTGGAGTACTGCGTCTAGCTCTGGAGTCCCCAACATAAGAAGGACATGGATCTGTTGGAGCAGGTCCAAAGGAGGGCCATGAGGATGATCTGAGGGCTGGAGCACCTCTCCTATGAGGAGAGGCTGAAAGAGTGGGGGCTGTTCAGCCTGGAGAAGAGAAGTCTCCGAGGAGATCTCATTGCGGCCTTCCAGTACCTAAAGGGGGCCTACAAGATTGCTGGGGAAGGACTTTTTACTCGGGCATGTTGTGATAGGACACGGGGGAATGTCTTCAAACTGGAAGAGGGCAGGTTCAGATTGAACATTAGGAAGAAGTTTTTCACTTTGAGGTGGTAAGGCACTGGAACAGGTTGCCCAAAAAGGTTGTTGAGGACCCATTCCCGGAGGTGTTCAAGGCCAGGCTGGACATGGCCTTGGGCAACCTGATCTAGAGGGAGGCGTCCCTGCCTATGGCAGGGGGGTTGGAACTCGATGATCTTCAAGGTCCTTTCCAACCTAAACCATTCTATGATTCTATGATTCTATAACTGCATGAAATTCAGTGGCATGTTTAATGCAGGAGCAGTGGGACTCATCTTACCTAATTTTAGTCATCTGAAAGTTAGATGCCAAAGCTAGTTGCCTAACTCTGTAACCAGTGACTAGAGAGAGGTAACTTCGGATTATGCTTTATCCAGCTGATTTGAAACTCCTTCTCTGCCCACCTTCTGATCTGGATGGTGGAGAAGGGTCAAAGCTGTGCCTTGGGACACAGGTGTGTGCAAACACACCAGGCACTGCCAGCACTGCAGTCCTTTTAGCTCCTCCTTGCTCCTTAATAAATCCTGCTTGCTATGCCTGCATCTTCCTTCACTCAGTGAGCTCAAGGCAGAGGTGGAATCTTACACCAACCTGTGGGCAGGGGCAAGGATGAGCCATCCTGTAGACTCCCTGGGCACAGAGACCTCATGGCAAACACTCCTACAAGTACATCTTTTGCTTACTCCACTGTCCTTACTTACCCTTGCTATCAAATAAGGCTTGTTATGGGCTGTGATTTTACCTTTATCTGTATCCTTGGGAAACATTTCTGTTTCCTTCAATAGTAACTTGCAAGGCTTGTAAAGGCTCAGAAAACTCCACTTAAAGCAACAGGATTTTTTTCTAAGTAAAAAAAGGTAGTCCCAGAGAACTGTTGCATCCTCCCATTTATGTCTAAGAAGCTTCCAGAATAACATGAGCCCTGCTTCATGTGCAACTTAGATATTTAGAAGAGAGAACAAATAGTGTGATGGGATCTGGTCACCTTCCTCCCACTCACCTCAAAACAGTTCCCTTTTTCCCAGCCCCTTTTAAAATTAACAGTTATCCAGCCATCGCCATAAAAGACTAGAGCATAATTAGTTTCCTAAAAAGGGTATAATGTGCTCTTAGTAAGCTCGTAAACTTCTAGTTCCTAAGGTTATTCCAGAAGTAAACTAAAATGTACCTAAGAAACAACTGCTGTTAGCAAGGCTGAAATCTGCAGATTCAAAGTGAGGATTAAAATACAGTAAAAATACTCAGGATGTAGTGATTCTGAACCAGGAAGGACTGTTCAAGGTCCAGACTGAATCCCACAGTCATGTTTTTGTAAAGAAACATAGTGGAAAAGTTGCTGTTTCTACAGCTAAATCCCAAACTCTTTTGCACATGCAATTAATGTACAAAATTTTCATATGACAAAGAAAGCAAGATAATGGTGACATTCCTCAATGTGTTACAACATAAAAGAAGATGTGATCATCTGCAGAAAATGTTTGTGCTCATTAAAGCTGAGAACACACTGTCATGATGTATTTTCTTCTTATAGGTATGCTAATGCAAACCTGAGAAGAATTTGAAAGTGATTGATTAATTCTAGGATGAAATAATTCATGTTTCTCATTGAAGTTATAAAGATCAGCCTGTATATTTTGTTGCCACAAAAGATCAGTCATGTATTGAGTGACTCCTTCCTCTTCCACTTAGTTTAACTGACAACAGCTGACCCCTTTGCCTCTTGACAGTTGTAATCTGTCACCTTAAAACCCAAACTCCCATAACAAATAACAGTTAAATGACGTGCAATGATTAGACATGTTTGAGTAAATAAAGCAGCCCAAATTTCCCAACCAGACAACAAAGATAGAGACAGACATTGTGCAAAGGCCAAGAAGAATCGCAGACTTTTTTGGATTAACTTCAAAGCCTGGCTGTAAATATGAACCCTCTAGTAAAGCTGACTTTTGGATTCAGACTTGCTGATCGAGCAAGTAATAGCCTTATTCGTGCAAAAGAGAAACAACCTTATATGGTTATGTTACGTTGTGTTCTGTGATGTCTCTATTATGTCCCCATTTGTCTAATCATGGTATTTCTGAGTCATCAGAGGGAGATCCAAGGGGATCTTGCCCAGTGTTCTTTGAACTCTAATGGGTACTTTTTAATATAAGACTCAGGAGTTGGCTAGTAAAACATCTGTTTTGAAAATGTATTTCTAAATTATGAATCTGTACCATCTGTCTGATTTGCAACATCCTTCCAGGCTTCAAGCTCTTTGGACACTTATAGCATTGTGGGAAGTGGAATTCAGCTAATTCTTGACTATTATTTCAGCCTGTATTGAAAGTTCCTCACAATGATAAAAATCTCCTTCTGTGAGAGCCTGGGAAGGCACAAAACAACACAGAGGGTGTGCGAGGTTCCCAAGAGGTTTGAAGTTTATTTTATTTTCTTTTAATGTTGTTGAATATAATTGTATTGTTTCTCTCTTGACTTTTAGACAGATCCAGGTATTTGAATTTGGCACCCCTGACTGCATGAACTTTAATAGCTAGAAGGGAGAAAAATCTAGTTTTAATCTGAGAAAGCTGAAAAGCAACAGAAACCTGGCAGCCACACTGCAATCAGGTGCTCCTTTAGTACACAAAGCCATGTTTTGGCTTCTCTGCTAAATACTTGCTCTTTCAGTGTTTCTGAACATGCACTGCTCCTGTTTATTTTTAGATGCCTAAAAATGGAAATATATGTTCGATATAATAAAGGTGATGAGTGCTGCAACACCCACATCTTAAGTGCCTTGCCCCAGACTGGTATCCAAAAATCTAAATATGTAGGCTCCCTATGCAGCATACAGAGACAACGAGGTACCTCAGACAAATCAACTTGCACTAATCATCAGGGTGGTGCATGAGTGCTATCCATTATCAGGAGGATAGGCACCCAAATCAGGATTAAGCGGGAATATTTCCACCATATCAGAAGGCAGAAACCAAAAGTGACTTGGAAGGCAACTATAGCATCAGTTGAAAGATCTAAACAGGTCTTTGTTTATTCAATATTCAGTGGCAGAAGCTCGAGCTGGCAGTCTAGTGATTAGAGTATTTGTGACTAGAAGTAGTGAATTCAGTTCCCTCCTCAGCTTGAGAAACCCCACTTCCCTGCTTTATAGAATGATGGTGTTCCCTTCTGCTGAAGCTGCAAGGACATAAAAAGAAATTGAGGAGTCTGAAAGAGTATAGAAAATGAGAAGGAGCCTGATGTAATACCTTGGGGTTTTGGGCCATCAGCTAGCAGGCCTCCCAGTCCTCTCGTCCTCCTTTGCCTTAATTGCCTGGCACCTGGAGCTATCATCACTGTTAGAATGCACGTTCTAATTATACTTCCTTGATGATAAATTTTGTTGGGAATCTCCATATTTTACTACTGGTGAACTCAGAGACTCTTTTTACTGTGGTAGAAATTCTCTAGGCCAGGTAACGCTTTTGGGACAAGGATTCAGTTTAGCTGCACAAAGACCATTGGAGGCAGAATGCAGATAACCAGTGCAGTGAGGCCACACAGACTGTCCTCTGTGCAGCACATGTGTGTTGGCAGAGGCTTGGACGTCAGAACAGAGGTGAACTGGTGGAGGTGGTCCAAGAGGGGTGAGAGATCTAGCTCTTGTACAGGCTCCTTTATTCAATCATTTTTCTCCCTCTCCTCTTTACTATGGGAGCAATTATTCCATCTGTAAGTAGGATATGACCCCAAGGAACAATAGTTTCTATCCTCAACATCCCCCAGCACAGAACCTCTTTCTGCATCCAGTGGAAAGCATCTCATTCAAGGGAAGCTTGCTTAGCCTTTTCAAAGCGTTATTCTGCAACCAGCTTAAATTCCCTGTTGGTGGATGGAGGTGGGGAAGCATCAGAAAAATTAGTGAGAGATATCTTGTTCTCTCATTAATTGCCATATACAAGCCACATATGGAAGTTTAAGTAGATTATTTTAATTCAGAATGAGAATTAAAAGCCATAAATTTGATGCACTGCCCTTCAAGCCACGTGTAATAACAAAAGGAGGAAGTAATCAAAGAAATTTGCCTTTCTGTCAAACAACTGTTGTTATTTGAAAAAGCAAAATAAGTAAAAAATAAAACTGTGGGTGGCCAAAAATACTGTATTATACTGGATTTGATTGTTTGTGTGGAATCAAGGCTAGAAAGAAAGAGTCGTTGGCACTGGGCTGAACTAGCTGGAAGTTTTTTTGGATGTGAGCTAGTTTTGTTTTCATTCATTGTTATTTAAAATAATGTCAAAATGTTAACAAGAGCAGAACAAGAGATTCTTGCTAGATGTGCTAAAGTATAGGTAATGCCAGGTATATGAAGAAATATCTTAAATCAATAACCATTAAAATATGTATATTAAAGTGTGCTGAAATCACAACAAAATATCTGCCTCTATTATAATTTAAAATAGTCTGTTTAAATGAACGTAAAAGATATAATGTGTGAAGTGTAAGAAGTTAATGATAGAGATGAGGATGTGTTGATTTTCAGAGGAGTTGTATTGTCTTTGGTTACAGATACATTTGGGTGGACATACCCTCTTGTTAGAAATAGCACAAGTACTTTTTGACCACGCACAGAGTCATACATACATATTTTTAACAAATTAATACAAGAACAAATAGTTGTATGACCTCTACTCTCAGCGTTTATGTAAGCTACTCTATTTATTGGCAGTAGTTCAGGTTTTTGGAGGTATGGGTCAAAGAAAGCACGCTAATGAATTCCCAAAGCATATATTTAAAAGGTAACACCATATTGCTTACCCACTTGTCTCCAAAATGTGCCAGACTCCAACAGACATGAAGGGGAACAAGTTTTAATCAAGCAGGACCAATATTGTTATAACAGCACTGAGCTCCGTATGCAACAGACGTAAGTTCTGGGAAGGAAATTCCACCGCAGCATGCAGCTTGCAATAGAGAAAGTACATGCCCTTCAGACAGGGTGACTTCACTGGGCTACATCTAGCCAGAAAAAAAGTATTTCAGAGGGGTTGAACAATGCCCCATAGAGGCAATTGAACAGTCATTCTGGGGAGTGTCTCCAGTAATTAAACTCTTCAAACCTGCAGAACAATGACCTGTCAGACTCCTTCAAGCTGCTAAAAGTTTTGTTCTTCCTACCCCAAGTCTAGCTCCCCGTGGGCCAGATTTGTCCTTGCATTTCAGTCTGCTCTCTGACCAGGATGCCTCCCTATGCCTTAAAGACGCTTTGGGGAGACTTCAGGTCCTTGCTTGAGCTTCCTGTAGAAACCACCAGCATTCCACTGGAGCCTGGAGAACTCTCCTTCAAATTGTCCAAAATTTTCCAGCACTTCCCACATTATTTCTGTTTGTCTCAATTGTACTTAGGGAAACACTGCACTGAATATTTATTGGGAACACTTTCCTTCATTTCTAGATGCTTCCATGCCTTACAAGTGTTAAAGAAAACAAAGGCATCAATTCAAAAATCTATTTGTAAAACAAAAGTGTGTAGAGAGAAAGAAGCCTTAATAAGTAGACCATCAGGGATCTACCACCCAAGCAACACAGGGGATGGCCGTGTTTTGCCTGCTTACCAGGATATTGGCAAACTACTGTCTCAGCCACGCACACAAGAGCACGCTCTGCTTGTTCTAACACAAAGGCAGCCTCAAAAGGCCAATGTAGGTGGGGCTGGGATCCCTGCTGTTGGTCATGAGGCACTGACATTCACAAATACCAAATGCCTTCTTCCCCTTCCTCTGAGCCATAAGGAGGTCCTCAGCTTGAATTGCGAACCACAGGTCCTGCTGCTTCAGTAAACGCTGAATATTTAAACATATGCTATTTAAAAAATGATATGGTAAAGAAATGCTGTTTCTCACAAACTACTTGAGAATTATAAATGAGGCTGTAGGAGAGACAGCTGCCTGGATCTCCAAGGTGTTGGTACAAGTAAAAATCTTGTTTGCAACTGATGCTGACCACAGTCATTGTCTTAAAGCCCTTTGCCACAAACACATAATTCTGTGAATGCAGGAAAATACTCTCTAGTCTTTTATATTCTCCATTCCTGTACAGCAATGGAGATGTGCAGCATTTCTGGGAGCCTAATGAAGGGTTGAGGAGAGTTGATAGCTGTGGACACAACCCAAGGTTATTAACCCCAGCCAAGGATTAATCCAGAGGAAGTACCCTTCTCTGATGTTATTATTGCTGATATAAACTGAAAATGAAATAAGCCACGTATAGTAGGTGAAAGGATTTCTTTTTCCGTGAGCACTGTGTTTCCTTTATATGATGTTTTAAGAGAGTTAATGCCTTTACTGTACCTTAGCCAATCAGGCTGCATGTCTAATGCCTACTTCTTTAGTAACATAACATATCCTGCTCTCTCCATTACAGATTACTTTTATAAATCATATAAATCAGAATATCCAGAATCCTGCTTAATATGAATTGCTTAGAATTGAAAACATGGGGCTTTGAAAAAAGGCTTTTTTCTGAATGCAAATCATTGCACAGCTACAGAAACATGCTGGGACTTTGTGTGAGAAGTCTAGTGCTGTAGAATAAAAAATGAAGAACGGCTTGAGTCTGAAAATGGAAAATGATTAGTGTTATAAGGAAAAATTATTTTTCTGAAGACCATCTCATAGATGTTCAGCACCATGAAAGTGTATAAAAAATACTTATTTGCCAAGTCCAATATTAAATCTGTCTAATTTTTCATTTCAAACACTGTTGATAGAAAAGGTAGTTCCCTTTCATTAGATGCCATCCATGTTAAGGAGCCAATTTGACTATCCCTATGTAGTCATTGGAGGCAGTTTTCTTCATATTGCTCATTCCTAATATAAGCACCAAGGAGAGGTTAAATGTTCTGATAATAAACATTCATCCGCTCTCAATATTTTAAAAGAACAAAATTACGGCATAGCCAAATGAGTTCCAGAAGGCAATAAATATGCTGGCTTCATGTCACCAGTAAACACGCACATATTTGAAGAGAAAAGTAGTTTTTTAAAAAGAAGACAGATTGTCAAGGCGAATATCAGAACTACAACCCTGGACCTCAGGAGAGCAGCCTTCAGCCTTTTCAGGGATCTGCTTGGAAGAACTCCATGGGGGATGATCCTTGAGAAAAAAGGAGTCCAGCAGAACTAGTGATTCTCCAGGACCACTTCCTTTAAGCTCAAGAACTGTCCATCCTGATATGCAGGAAGTCGAGCTAAGGTGGCAGGAGACCTGCATGGATGAACAAGGAGCTCCTGGTAAAACTCAAAAACAGAAAGTAAACATAAAAGAGGTGGAAGCAGAGTCAGTTGACCCCAGTGCAGGGACTGGGTGGGGAATATAGAGACAGTGTCCGAGCGTGCAGGAACAGAGTTCGGAAAGTAAAAGCCCACCAGGAGCTGAGCCTAGCAAGGGACTTAAAAGGCATCAAGGAGGCTCTATAACTATATCAGTAGCAAAAGGAAGGCTAGGGAAGGTATGGGTCTTCTGCTGAATGGGATATGGAAAAGGCTGAGTTACTCAATGCCTCCTTCACTTTGGTCTTGACTAGTAAAATCTACATATAGTGATCTGAGGCCTCTGTGACCAGAGAGAAAACCTGCAGCAACCAACATTTACCTTTGGTGGAGGAATATCAGGTTAGGAGAACATTTAAACAAATTGGACATAGAAAAGTCCAGGGGATCTGATGGGATACACCTACAAGTGCTGAGGGAGCTGGCCAATGTCAGTGCGAGACTACTCTCAATTATCTTTGAAAGGTCATGGTGATTGGGGGAAGTTCCTGAGGACTAGAAGAAAGCAAATGTTACACCTATCTTCAAGAAGGAGGATCCAGAGAACTACAGGCTAGTCAGCCTTATTTCAGTCCCTGAAAAGGTGATGGAAAAAAACAAATGTGGAAGCCATTTGCAAACATCTGAAGCACAAGAGGGTGATTGGGAGTTGTCAGTGTGGATTTACAAAGGTGAAATCATGCTTGACCAACCTGATAGCCTTCTACGATGAGATAAATTAGGTTCATCTTTGTGGACAAGGGGAGAGCAGTCATTGTTTTTTATCTTGATTTTAGCAAGGTTTTTGACACTGTCAAAATGAATGAAGATAGGTTGACAGAGAGAACTGAACTGCCAGGCTTTAAGTGTTGTGATCAGCATGATGAACTCCAGCTGGAGGTCCATCACTAATGGTGTACCCCAGGGGTCAATAGTGGGGCCAATACTGTTTCACATCATTAATGACTTGGATAATGGGACAGAATACACTTTCAGCAAGTTTTCAGATGATAGAAAAGTGGAAGGAGTGGTTGATACACCAGATGGTTGTACTGCCCTTCAGAGCCATCTGGACAGGCTGGAGAAGTGGGTTGGCACGAATTTTATTAAGCGTGACAAAGGGAAATGAAAAGTCCTGTACTACAGAAGGAATAACCCTATGCACCAGTACAGTCTGGGGGCCAACCAGCTGGAAGGTGGTGTTCTAGCAAAGGTTCTTGGGGTCCTGGTGGACACCAAGTTGAACATAAGCCCATGGTGTGTGCCCTTGCAACAAAAAAATGTCGACAGCTTCAGGCTGCATTAGGAAGAGCATTTGCCAGCAGGTCAAGGGAGGTGCTTTTTCCTCTCTACTTAGCAGTGGTGAGACAGATCTGGAGTGTTGTGTCCGGTCCTTGGACTCCCTGGGACAAGTGAGACACAGACATACTGGAACAAGTACAGCCAAGGGCCAGAATGATGATTAAGGGCTTGGAGCATCTGATATTCAAGGAGAGGCTGAGAAAGATGGGACTGTTCAGTCTGGAGAAGAGAAGGCTCAGACAGGATCTTATGAGTGTGTATATACATCTGATAGGAGGGACTAAAGAAGACAGAGGCTCTTCTCAATGACATCCAGTAACAGGACAAGAGGGAAGAAGCACAAATTGAAATACAGGAAATTCCATTTAAACATAAGAAAAACTTTTTTTCTGTGAGGGTCGTCAAACACTGGAATAGGTTGCTCCTAGAGTTTCTGGAATCTCCATTCTTGGAGATATTCAAAACCCAACTGGTCATTGCCCTGAGCATACTGCTCTAGTTGACCCTGCACAGACCCTGGAGTCTAGTTGACTCCAACCACACTGAGCATGTGGTTGGAGTAGACAATCTCCAGAGGTGCCTTCCAACCTCAGAAGTTCTGTGAAAACTTTGAGTTGGGCCATGGTCATCCAGCTGCATCCAGGTTGCCTCCCAGGTTTAGGTTATGCTTATTTCAGGTCATTTTCACAAACAAATCTTTCTCCATCAGTGAAGGAACGAAACAGTAGCCCAAATTATCATGGGGTCTTCTTACTTCAGTCTTTGCTCCACAAAACAGCTGAAAGCAGAGAAGCAATTCTTAGAGAGGGTTTATGCCTTTGATGCAACAGGAAATTTGAGAGAAAACCACCCCCTAGCAGGGAGGAAAAGATGTTGAGTAATCACATAGGAATCGAGTCTTGTCAATGGAACCGAACTCCTAAATGTGCGAGAAGTAGAAGGAAGGAGAAAGAGTTTTGCAGAAGGGGATTTAGGAAGTGACAGCGATATTCCAAACACACTGGACTGTAAGAAGCTGGTGCCAAAATGAAAGATTGCTTTACTCAAAAGGCTCTGTCCTTCCATAAATCAAATACTGTGTTGAATTATGGTCATCATATTTCAGAAAGGATTGAGACAGGTAACAAAAAATGATTAAGGGCTTCAAAAATATTCTCATACAAAAGATTAAAATTGTTTACCTCAATGAGTCTAATGTAAAGGGATATGGTAGTCATAACTCCTAGCCCTCTGTTTTCCAGTGGACATAGTAGCACTTAACTATATCTAGTGCTTTTCAGAGCATATCAAAGCACTGTCAATGGAGATCCATATCAGTACCCCAACTTTACATGATATGGGATATACAAGATAAGTTGCATGTAGTGTCACCCAAAAAATCAGTTGCAGAGATTAAATTAGAAACAGGTTTGTTGAATTCCAGAAAAGCATGGTAACCACTCAGCCATCCTTCCTTGGGATAAAAACAAGGAAAAAGAGGACATAGTTCGAGTGCAGGATCTTCTGTCTGTAACAAAATACCATTCAGTGAAATCGAAACATGTCACATTCAAAGTGAACTGAAAGATTTACTTGATACCTGATGTACTTAGCCTTCAAAACTGACTCCAGTTAGATAGCGATGATGCCAAGAGCTCAACAGGATTCAAAATATGTGTGTGGAAAATATTTGAAGTAAATGTTGCAACCATTAGGGTTCTTTTAAGGGACATGTCAGTGCTTATGCCAGTTTGTAACAGATTTAGGCAGATATTTTTCTAGTGCACATACCAGCATTTAACTATCATTTCAAGGCAGTTTGCACGGAGTGGGAAATTATTGTCAAGGTCAGAAAAGCACAATGAGACACACAACTGGTCAGATGTAGTGTGTCAGTGCCTACTGGGCTTCCAAATAAGGTGAAAGTACTAATTAAAGCTCACAGCATGAGCTATATGATGTAACACTTTTTGGTCATTCTGAACCAGGGAAGGTAATGTCTAATCTAATCTACTCTAATCTAATTAATCTAATAATATTTTATAAATACAAGCAAGTATAAATGAAACGCAGAGAACTGACAGAGAGATACATCTTAGGTTTTGTTGAAGTACTTAATGAGAGCTATATAAATATTTCACTAGGCAGCCAGTCAAACAATGACTGCTACACGTTCCTATTGCAGTTGCAAAATGTACTAAAAAAACCAGGTGAGTTGCTCTGGGATTTTTGAGCTCTACTGCAATAGGAAATCAGTCACACTCTAAGTGAAGTGCAAAGATGTTTGTTCCTATCGTTGTTCTTTGATGGGAAGGCGCAGCCATTCCTTTGATGCCATCAGGGAGCTCTATCAGCCTGGTCTCAACATAGGCCTGGAAATCTTCTCAAGATACCCACGCTTGTTGTTGGGCTTGGTGAGCAGAGGCAGGGTTTTAAAACATAGACACCCCATAAACCTCCCCCTTGCTTCAAACTCACCAGTCTCCTATTTCAGAAAGAAATATGAGAAACAACTGTATGTGTCTTTCTACATATCTAACCCTTCTTCCCCATTCGAACAGGTGGTCTTTGTATTTCAGCTTTGTGCTGTATTATGTGTTTGTCTCGTGGACGCATACAGGTCCCAGGATTGCTGTACCAAAAGAAACCATCTTTGCCTTAGGAAACAGTGCTCTCTACTTTTTCTCTGCTTATTTCTTATAATCCTTTTAAGTATAAACATGGGTTTTAGTAATTTCTTTTTTTATATAATTTCAGAGAAAGAATGATCTCTATACTCTTTCTTCCAACGTGTCCTTCGAAGTTAAGAGCATGCCATATAAAGTACAACCAGCAAAGCTCCCCGAGGGAAGCATAGCAGTAAGTAACTGAAAATGATATCTTTGTGTGAAGCACATGTATTTGGTCATTCTGATCACAGCTGTGAAAGTTTTTATAGATGAAAATATTGAGATCAGCGTTTCCTGTGTTCCTAGTGTAAATTCCTGAAATAATACCTAAAGGAAATACCTTTATTGCGTTCTGTGGAAGTTGCTGATATAGGATACTAATTCAATTTTTAAATAATTTCTTGCTGCATTAATGTGCAGACTGCTTTATTGCAATCAGAATGGGTTTTTCACCCAGAAGAAAACAACAAAAGTGTGAAAGCAAGTGTCTAATTATCTTGTTTGGTGTAAAAAAAAGTCTGGAGGAAATTTTTGTGCAAAATCCAAAATTTTGTGGCTGCCAGGTTTAAGTCTCACTCTTCTCCCAGGCAGCAGTTCTCTCACACAAGCTTATGCATTATCTGTGGCAACTTCTTTCTTATCTGTATTAAGCTTTTTAGATACCCTGATTTTCAGAAGTGTTTGCGTGCCTCTGTAGGGTTTCCACATCTTGCAGATCAGGTGCAAGATATTAAATTACCTGGTAATCCCTACAGAAGTGATGTGATATAGACAGATACTAAAGTACTTGCCTGATTTGCAGAGCAAGATTTGTATGGCCCTGGATTATTATATGAAAACTTAATCTTGGAGGCATAAGTTTGATTTAATTGTTTGCTGGTGCCAAAGCATTGAGTTTGAGGAGCAATTTAAAGGAATTTGCTTCTTACAGTGTCTAATACCATGTTTGAAATTCACTCTATTTTGTCATTACTGATAGAAATAAGTAAAATATGATTGCAAAATTTGATTCTAGAGTAAGAGTAATCTGAAATTTGAAGGCTTATTGTTCTCATCTTTATAAAGATTTATCATTTACATTCCTTCTTATAAAAGGTAAGCTTAGAACAAACTTTTCCAAGTTAAATCATGGTGCAAATACTTCATACCAGGCTGCTGAGATGCAACATAATAATACACTTTACAGCTTACTTTGAATGTATTTTAGAGGATGCAGGCTATCAAGTTTTGTTTTGAACAAGCACAGATTGAATGGTTGATTGATACTTGCTCTGGGAAGACACAAGGTGAAATCTTTGTCCTATATTCTCAGTGACTCCAAACTCTAACATCAGGAGAGCCATGATTTCACCAGAAAGATCTGATGCTTAATGCAGTATTTATCCAGAAAGGTTCAAAGGCTCCAAGCTGACAGATATACTCAGGCTTCTTTTATTTTCTTGCAGCATGTGTTCCATACTAGAAACACATGTTGTGCAGAACTCTGTCGATAGTGGTGCCTTCATCTGGACTGAAGTGCTTTACCCCAGGTGATAGCCTGCTGTTCTCAACAAGTGTCAGATGATCTACCAAATGATCAGATAAGCATTTTATTCTCTTACTCCAGCCAGTATAATGCTTGTTATTTGCTGCAGATGATTTACAGCAAAATGCCTGTAATGGCAACTGTAAAATGTTGAAAAATGATAGCACTTTTATGTCGTTTCATATCTGGACATGGCAGTGGATGCTTGCCAGCTCTACAGCTTGATGTGTTATATGCACAAGCTCTTTTGATGTTCCACTTGCAAGAAGAAATATTTGCTTGAAGTTGGGCAATGCTTAATATTTTTGCTCCTTCTGAAAAAGATCACTGGTTGGGTTTTAAAAGTTTCCAAAGATTTATTTGGAGGTTTATGGTTCTCTTTCAGACAATGCAAGGGTGGAAGTGGAATTTTAATATTTTAAAATTAATTGTCAAAAGTATATATCTAATAATCAGCTAACACTTTACAGTTTATATAGTGAAGATCATGTACTCTAAAAAAACAGAGCATATGTCCTTCATGTAACTCATACAGTGCTGGGTTCCAGTTATGCAGACTGATATGTATATTTATTTTGAATGACATGAATAATCCCATACACATCAGTAACCCACACAGTCATTTAGTCATATTTGCAGCACTGACGTCTCTATTTCCATCATAGAATATAGGTCTATAACTTGAACAGAAGGTCATGATACATAGGTGTGTGAAAGGTTAGATAAAAGTAAGAAAATCTGAATCTCTTTTAGTAAAACATTAGAGTGAAAATGGCATCAAACAGAAAATCAGCTTGGAACTTAGTGGAACTTAAACCAAAATCCACTGACATCAATAAAGGTATTTCTATTAATTTTGTTAGGCTTGGAATTACAGCTATATACTGTACAACTGGTTGGATTTCCTTACTAAGAGCTGTATCATTCAAGAAAAAAATATCATTTTTTCTTAGAAGTATTATTATGGTAAATAATACTATCATACTTGATTTATTTCATGTGCAAGGTGAAAGCACTTTTTATTATAAGTACAGAATTAGAAGAAGCAGTAATTTGTTCCATTTTAATTTATGATTCTTGAGCTAGTTTTGGAATTTAATAGAATACAATTGCTTTTCTTAAATGGTTGACAGGATCTTCAGAGGGGATGCCTTTAATGTAAACTGTTTGACCAGTGTCCCACAGTGAGTAAAACTGGTTTCAGACTATGGCTTATAACTATTTTTTTAGCTATTACACAGTGATAGTACTTACATTTTAAATGTGCTTATATTCCTTATGAAACATATTTGCACAAACATTTGTAAAATGTAAACTTAAATGTCAATGTTAATTATGACTCCAAGCTCAAGGGAGCTTTTACATTCTATTTTGAACATTTTTTCAGAGTATACAAGAACATCATGCTGCCAAGGTTGGATGAGAACATGTAGGAGTACTAAAGAGTTCCTGTTTCTCAGTCTCTGTAAGCAAAATGACTGAAGATTAGAGGAAGGTCACCATGAGCAGCAAAAGTGGTAGCATTAGAATAATAATCAATTTAGCTACTGTTTCTTAAGGTAGCAGATTAAATTATGGAGAAGTTATTTTTATTTTTTAGACTGTGTCTTTTAAAGGACAAGAGGGAAGAAAATAGCCTTGTGAGAATCCCACTGAATTCTGACCGTAGATGCTTGATGTTTGCACCAGTAAAACCGAATTCCCATCTATTCACAAGGGACTGCTGATGAACCGGCAGCTTACCACATATACTCATCTCTGCCTTGTGCTGCCTTCCAGTGGAATCAAAGACAATTTTGAAGCTACAACTGCACAATTGCTACAATTTTGTAGCACCATAATCAGGAGCAAAATCCAAACTGTTCAAAAATCAGTGCCAAAAAGCCTAATATTTCTGTGATCTACTTACAATGTGCTTACTGTGGCACATTTGAAAAAAGGAAAATACCGCCTGCCCCTAGAAATACTTTAATGAGCATCAAGTGACTTTCATCAAACCACAAGAGCAATTCTGAAGTTAAGACTATGAGACAGCATCTGTGCTAAAACCAGCTTGGATTTTATTTCCAATAGCAAAGGGTCTGTCCATAACTCTCTGATTGGCTTCACCCTCATCTCAGTGCTTAAGCCAGATGGCATTCCTTGTCACCTTTGATATAAAAAAGGTGTGAGACATTCAGCACTGTGAAAGGCCAAAAGTCAGACGACTCCTCTCAAGTCTGAGGTGTGCTTTTTACCAGCCTGACAGAGAAACAACCACTGTTTTCAGTGTAAGAAAGTCTTCTAGTCCTGAATGGAGAGGAAGGCCAACATGCATCTGAAGTCCAGTGCCAACATGCAACACTTGTGTAAAAATTCCACTTCTTTGTATGGGCCACCTTAGATGAAAACAGATAAATCCCCCCCAAAACGTTCCCTGGCTGTGATCCTGCAGTACTAAGCCTACCACATGGAGAAATCCAAGCTGAATAATGCAAACTTGTCTTAAATCAAAATCATATGTAAAACTGTTTTGGACAGCATGGGGTGGAGGAGGGACGGTCTTCTGTGGAAATGGTGAAACGAGGCAGGCAAAACTGAAAGGACGCTTTGTTTCTTTCTTCCCCTCCAGCTTCTGCCTCAGCTCTGTGGGTGTTCAGGACTTGCAGTGTCAACTGTTCACCAGGAATTGCATTAGTAGCCCTGCAAGTCTTTGTATAGAGTACAAAAGGAGGCAGCCCAGGGGTGCTATATTTTACTGGTAATGCACACAGGCAGGAGTGAGACTGACGACTACATATAATCCCCTGCTCAGGAAATAAATCTCAAGCAGTTAGCACAACCTTTGCTTTGCTTTCCAAAACCTAAAACAAAGAAGGATTCATGGGGAAAGGGTGTGGGGGCGACAAGATGGTTTTAAGATTTTAGCAGGCAAATGTTTCATTAGCCGTTGGCATCACTGCTGCTGCAAGAGAATAGAGATGTGGCAACTTTGCAGCAGCATTCTGCTTAGATACAGGATAGACCTAATTTCTGCTGTCTGTTTTACTCATTGCTGATAATCTAAGGATTATAAATGTGATGGTCTGCACTTCTTTAAGATTATAGTTTCTTGTTTATATTTCAAAATTTGTCAGGCTCCAGCTGAGCTACTGAAATTACACTGTAAATTGCACTCCACTGTCAGTAAAGGCAGAATGACAGAGGGAAGAAGGGGGACAGGATTATGAACCCATGCGGTACAAGCAAGGCTGAGCGCTGCTACACCACTCGTAACTGGTTACAGTGCGTAACTCAGATGTCTTTATCTGGACCCACACTGATAGGTGCTCTATAGGTATCACGATTAGAGCTGGGTTGCCTTATTGTTTTCACAGAGTAAGAGGAAAGAAAACACAACACAAAAATGCAGCAAACATCTAGGAAGTGATGCATAAAAGAAGACACAGAATGGCTACATAGGTACTTGTAGTTGCATACACTACTATCAGCTTTATCCAAAGCCTAATGTAATCCACCGTCCCTAGTTAAATAGACTGTTTCCACTCATTTCAGCAGGATCTCAAAGATGCTTTGAGGTCTGGATTGACCCCATCTGATTTTGAAGAGTGAACTGGAGCACATTAATTAAGAGTCTAGTTGCTGTGCTCCTGTGCAATCAATAGGCAGCCTTATGAGCTAGTCAGAGACAGCACCAGGCAGCAGCTTGGTTCATCCCTGGCTGACAGCACCTGTGTTGCCGAAGTTGTTGCCTTAGGTTGAATGAAAGTGGACTTGGTGCTTAGGGAGACAGATGTGGTTCAGTCAAATACTATCTTAAGAAATCTGTAAACAAAAAATCCTTCCCACGGAAGTACTTTCCCACTCTGATGGTTTCCATATTCAGGATGTACAATTTCAGTAGACTGTCCCTCTACCAACCTATCCATAGCTGGCCAGCAGCTTGCCAGAGGCTTTTTGTTCTGGTTTGATGATGTTGTACAGTCCAGCCCAGTGCAGTGATGCTGACTCTGGTTTCTGTTGCATATATCTCAGTCACATTATGCCACCTAGGAACTTGGCTCAAGCGATCAGTACCAGAAATGGTTAAATCAAATTTTTGCATCAAATGGGTCTTCCCTCAGGTTTGATCTTGCCATAAAATGGAGTCAGTCATTTTGTCAAACTTGAGAGGACAGAAAGCGCTGCTTGGGTTTGCTTTTTGCTGTTTACAAATATTTGTTAAGATTATTTTGGTAAGTGGTCTATCACTTTACTGCTGCAGCTCCACAGCAATACGCTCAGACAAGTGATAGTATTAGAACAGAAATTGCAGTGAAGCTCAAACCTTACATAAGTAAGGTATGCACACTATATGTTGATATTATCAGATCTTTTTCCAATAGTAATTTAAAAAATTATAACTTCTTGCGTGTAGTACCACAGACTCTGCAAACAGAGGATGAGCACAGTGTAGATGAGTTGGGTTTTTTGTAATCAATCTCATTTTTGCTGTCTTGGGGCCCATGATTGAATTTTCATAAGCACTTTCCAACTCTTGTGCTATATGTGATCAGGTCTTCAAGGCTTGCCTCAGGGCAGCATTCATCAGGATTTTCAAGCAATAGAATGGAGATGCTTTCTTCCTTAGACAGCTGAGCTCATTGCTTGCTACAGGCTTCGTGCAGCCCATCATGACTGCATCCCTTCTGATTTCCCTGGCCAGATAAGCCTTTTATTTGCATTCATCTTTTTTCTTAACTGGCTTTTCTCTGGGAGGAGTCTCTGCAGACAGTTCAGATGACCTTTTTCTCATTTTCTCTGCCTTGCATTTTAATGCCAGATAGAGTACCACTCTGAGGCACAAGGAGAGCCATTCACAAACATTTTGTCCTTAGTAAATGAGCAGTGCTTTTTCTGAATCTAATGACACAGAGACCCTATGAAGATCTGCAATGGTTAAGAAGCAACCCAAAGAGGACGCTGGAGAAGGGAATGGTATCCCTGCAGTGGCATAGTTGATCACCTGATCACACCAGCAAGATATCTGGTGGGACCCAGGGGTGGCGTTTCATGGGCTTTTTACTAATTCAGTTTGCCTTGAAATAATTTTTTCTTGCTTTAATTGGCTAACATATTTATTCTTTGTATATGATATCTTTTTGAAGTCTTCTAGAGTAATAACTGTTTACAGCTGCACCAGAGAAGTATATTAGCTGAATGTGTTTGTTAGATCAACAATGGTATGGCCAGCACTGCAAGCACTTAATCTTCGGGGTACAGGTCAATGTTAAAGTGCTAACCCCTGAAGGACTGGGCAGTGTCTTAGAATTTTCTGTGTAAACCACAGTGTAAGCTTTGGTATGAGACAAGTGGTATCCCAGACAGTTTGTACCTAATTTTAGCTATGATCTGCGTCCCATAACAGTGAGGAATATTATAAAAAATATCTGCATCAGTAGACCTCACCAGACTGCCATGTTTCCAAGTGCTGTGTAAGAGTAGGGGACAGTTAGCTGCACAGATGAAGTAAGTGGAAAGGACTATTCCAAAGTGTCTTCCAATTAAGTGTGACAGTAGCTGGGAGACATTCTGCTGGTGCCTGCAGAATGAGAAGTCTAGGAAAGTATGCTGATCATGAGAAAGAGTGAGAGAGGAAAGAGCTAGATGTCGCAGAAAGGCTGCCATCTTCCAGAAAAAAAGTGAGAGACACAGAAACTGAATTAATTTTGAACTGGACTATAGAGTGGTGTCCATTCTTCAAACTTAGGATGCTGTTCCATGAATGAACAAATTAGCATTGTGCTAAATTTCAGGTGCATCAACCAGTAAGCTAATAGCAAAAAAAAAAAACAAGTAGAAAGAGAATTTGCAATGAGTGCAGATCAGGGACTGGGCAATAGCCAAGAAACTTATTAAGGTAGATGTCAAGCTGTATCTCAAGCACTAAAGAGGAAGATCATGTGAGAGTTTGTGTAATCAGTTTGCTTTGCAAACCAATCTCGTCTTGTCATGAAGAAAATAACTTCCATCTGTCACATACTTATCCTGTTTAAGGGAGACTAGGAGTAAATGAGAGAGGTCCAACAGAAAACCCCAGAGAGAAATAACTTCCTAGGCTAACAATAAAGAGGAAAGTTTGACAAAATAAACTAAAACTGAAACGACGTAATTGTGGCTGAGGAGCTAAGGAAAGCTCAAACTCTTTCCTTCCCACTTGGGAGCAGCAGGGAGAGAGCAAATATTCCATGCGATTGATGAGGAGCCTTCCAAGCGGAGTCTGAGAGCGTAGAATAAATTTGGTAGAAGGTACGTAAGGGAGAGCAAGGAGGAGGTTACTCGTGTGGCTGGCCCCAGAAGGAGAAATACAGAAGGGTTATTATTACTCTTTGTGAAGATGAAGCTCTAAAGAGAGAAGTTTGCCAAGTCAATTAAAACGTGATAACTTGTGTTATACACACCTGTTGCTTTCTAGAGCCTCAGACAACGAGAGCAAGCGTTTCATGCCTATTTCCCATTTAGGTAACAGTCCGTATGCTTGGCTTCTTTTAAAGAGCATAACATTGTACTGTGCATTAAGCTTTATCAGAAGGACAATGCACTCTGCTTGAGTTTCATTTTGGACTGCTCAGCTGAAATGCAAGTCATAGACAAAAATGTATACTGGTGTGTCAGCAGAAATTAAAATAAGAACAATGTAGCTGGTATCTATTGTGGTTTGAATTAAGAGAAGTTTGGGCTGAAGTCAACCATTGTTTCAGAGTAATTCAATGTAAGTCAATTATACCGGTCTAGCCTCTACCAGCATACATGTGAGTAGAATTTCGCTCCTTGAATCTCATTGAAGCATCTGCACAAAAGGGTATTTTTTGCTACTCTCTATTAAGTGAAAATCATTTGTATGTCTGATATGACAAGACTTTTGTATATGTGCAAATCCCGTTTCTAGTAATTATCATGAACAAGTGGAAAGGAACTTGTGGTGAATGAAGCTAGCATGGAAGAATTCTAAGCTATGTGTATTTCTAATCTGCAAAATGGTATTGAAGTGAATGCTTATAGCCTCTGTGTTCTACTGTCATATTTGCTTTACTTGCTTAATTTTTGTTCAAATAATGTATTCTTTTCATTTCAGATCAGAACATCTGTCATTTGGTCTACTCCAAATGTCTCCTTTGTAATCCCTTTATGGGTTATAATACTAGCGATACTTCTTGGACTACTGGTACTAGCTCTGTTGACTCTAGCTTTATGGAAGGTATGTTGCATTATTACTGTTACTGTTGCCTTAAATAAACCCTGAAAGACACTGGAAGATACTAACAGATAAGAAAAAGAGAGGGTGGCATTTTGTGATCTTCAGCAGTTTGGAGCAAAAGCAACAATACACGTGTCTTTTTTGTTTTGGTGTTTCTGACATGCTAGTGTCACTGACCTTTAAGCAGAGAACTTGTTTTCAAAGTCCTCCTTTATTATTAAAGTCTGGTTATAAATGGGCATACAGAGTTTTGCTCTGTTTCCCAAGACCTATGATCCTCTTTTCAGGATGTTTAGGTTCAAAAAGAAGTGACTCTAACTTTGTTTTCTCTGAATACTTCAGGAATTTCCAGTTTTTGTCAGAATGTAACAACAGTCCCAGCTTTAAGAATTAATTTTTAGAAGATTTCCTTTTATATTAGTATGTCATATCTTCTGTTTTTAAATTTTTCTAGTTCTCTGTTGGTTGTTACACTCCCTTCACAAGTTTTAAGGCAAGTTTCTGGAAACTGCTATATTACAGGGAGCCAACATAGCTTTCAGCTATCCTCTCAGTTCCCATTAAAAAAAAAGATAATTCAAGTTAGGATATGGCTTGTCTGCTTTCAGCTGCCTAAAGATTATGGGTTAGGTGTCCAGTCTATGCTAACTTTCCAGATTCACCTAGTCAGTTAACAACAACAGCAAAAAGCCATGTCTAAAACATGGGAGGATGAGAGAAATTATCTTTTGGTGGTATTCTCCTTTGACCTCTTGTGGAGCCTACATAACTGTCAACCTTTTGACAAACAGAGTTAAAGTTAGGCAAGAGGGATCTCATCTTTAGTGATCTTTAATCTAGGTCACAACACTGTCCTGTGCACATTTCCCAACACATATTCCACCTCTGTTATTATTACTATCTGTCCATCTGAATATATTTTCTGAATAAGTGTCTTGCTGAACTGAAATTGGCAGTTTTCTCGTTAGAGTCAGTCAGTATCAGCATTCAGACCAACTTTACGTCTCCTACAAAGACAGCTTTCATTGGAATTTTTAAAGCTATACTTTGGAACTCAATGCCTTGTACCTAAAACTTTAATTTTTCATAGGGAACTACTTGAATAGAAACAAAAAAACTTCACAGTATATCAGCCTGCCATTGGTTGTACCTGACCTTTCAGGTTGACTGAGTGAAGAATCAAACTGCAGCTGAGTCTTCCTGTGATTGTCTTACCATGACGCCTTTGTTTCTGTTGATTGTTTTCTGCAGTGTGGCTTCTTTGACAGAGCTAGACCTCCTCAAGATGACATGGCTGACAGGGAACAACTGACAAATAACAAGACTACTGATGCATAGAGGAAGAGAGTGACAGTTCACGTCAGAATCCTGCCTGAGACTAAAAACACAACGAGGATTAAATGAAGGATTCCTTCCACCAGTCTTCCTTTGTACCTGCAAGTGACATGGTGTCATAATCTGATCTATGCAATGTTCTGAGAACATGCCACATGACGGCCATTCTTGCCAAAGAAAGCAGCTTTACCACTGCCTTACAAACACACTCACCACTGAACAGAATGTTTATCCCATATTACAGTCAGTCTACATTTCAACAGATGCTTTTGAACACGTGTGGTATACCAAGATGCTTCCAGAACAAGCCCAAATCTCCCAAGGAGAGAACGCCTGCGTATTGTCTAGAAGATGGACCAGGACAAAACTTCTGAATGCTACTGTATCATGCAGAATACCTTTGACACCTCCCTAAGAATAAGAACTTTTATGAAATTATGGCTCAGGGAGACAAGCAATATATCAGTACTGTGAAAGTACTTCTGAAAAACAAAGGTAGTCTATAAAGAACTTTATAGATAGGGCACAATTATTTATTTTTCCACCTTTTCAGGATAAGTATCTGATATAATCATCAACTTAGCTTTTGAGACAAGTAAAAAAATAGAAAACATGTACTTACCTTGCATGTAAATGCAAAAGTAAACCCATTGTACACACAGAACACATCTTTCTTGGCTACAAGGTGTTTTGCAAAGCAGAGGATTGATGCAACATTTTACAAGATGAGATGTATGATAAATAAGTATATGTTGTATCTCATTTCAACCCAGAGCTGGCAGTATCATAGCCAGATAACTAAATCTGTGCACAGTATAGAGCAGGGGATGAGTTACCCTCTCATCCCATTGCTGATGGCTGACACAGGATACAGTAATTTGTGAAACACTGATTTAAATTATCACACCCACACTGGTGATATTGAGAAGGCTTGGGGGTTTTGGGCTAGGATAAATTTTCTTTGCTGTTGCCCTGTTACTTTGTTGAAATGGTCTCTTAAAATGGAATGGCTGCTGCTCTTGTATCTTCCGTTTAATTTGTGTTGTAGACCCTAATGCTTTGTTCACCTAAAGAAATTTTTGCCTTTTTTTTCATTTTATTTTACAGTCTACAAGCTGGCAGCATATTTAAAGTATTGATTTCAGCAAAATTTAGGGCTGAATATAATAATTTTTTAAGTGAAGTCTTGGAGGAAAGGTGGCAGGATTTGTATTTATGCAGAAAAGTAGGATGCCAGCGAGCCAAGCATGAACAAAAAGAAGGAAAGATATTTTGAGGTAAAGTGTAAAAATATACATTTAGAATTTGGGTTTTTTTTTCTGGATCAAGGATCCTGAAGAAGAGAGGCTTCGTTCATTCTCTTCTATCAGCAAATGGTCCTTATCTCAGCAGGGCCTCTAAACTCCAGATCTGTGCAAATTTGTGCCAGAAAGTTTGAGTCTTCCAGTGCTGCCTGTGAGTGTGAAATTAGCTATATTGTGCAAAGTTCAGGAGGGATTGCTCATTTTCTGAAACCTACACCACACTTTTCTTCTGAGCTCCTTTCTTTCCAATCCATCTCAGCTTCTTAATTGTCAAATGGCCTCATCCATTCTGCCACTGCTTGGCTACTTTTAGATGACTGCCATTCTGCTTCCTAAGACTTTGGGACAGGGCTCACCATGAAACATTGTCGCTTCTGTCAGTCTGACAGAACATTTTACAGTTTTACCATTTCTTGCACGGAGGCTGACCTGTGAAATCCAAGCAGGAGCTAGGAAACCTGAGCAGGTGTGTTCTATCTTCATATCTAAGGCAAATTTGCAAGACCTTTATGGAGTCTTTAGCTTATCGATGCAGTTTGCCCATGACACTTAATGAGAGAAGGACCATGCCTGAGAATATGGAGATGCTTCACCTTCATTTTCTTAGGATGGGGAGGCCTGACCATTTCCCAGTCCCTCCGAAAACCATTAACAGACCCTTCCCCCAAATGGGTTTGAGCTGACCCCTTGTAGATTAGAGAGATCAACTAGTAAATACCACCACAAAGCAAGCCTGTCCCATTTTTGCACACCTCTGTATCCCATGCATTCCAGGCAAAATCATCCCATGAAAAAGACAGTGAGCTTCTAGCTTTTGTAAATATTGAATTATTGTGTGTAGCAGCTTGAGAAATAAGATCAACTAGCTTCTTACAGTCACATCATCTGCACAACTCTTACTCTGATGAAATAGCACCATAAGGAGATGCTGAACATAGGACTTTTGTATGTGCAATACTTTATATTACTTATATACCTGAAGCATGTTTACACTGGCATTTGTGTTTTTTTTTAAAACTTTTGAATATACTGATTAATGATTACAATAAAGAAAAAAAAAGAATAGGAAAAATGAAAACAAACGCAGCTCTATTCAGTATTTGTTGCAATGTGTTTTCAATCCTGCATTGCTCTGAGGATGGGACTAGGTGACCTAATAAGTTCTTTGCAGTTGTAACATCTATGGTTCACTTTTGAGCAATTACTCTCCATTTTAATGATGGGCAAAACATGTTCAGATACTAAATTTAAACCAAAAAGAACCTCAGTGACTGCTGGGCCTGGCTGGAATCCATTGGCTGCAGCTGTGTAATGTCACTGGAAACCAAATTAGAGGCACATGATCTGACAAACAGTTACTTTGAGCAAAACTTTGTTTTATATTTCTACATCCTTGTAGATTAAACTTCCCCCATGGAAATGTCTGGAGCCGTGTGCTGTCAAGGACTACAGTCTTGGGTCTTGGTGTTTGTGGATACCTTTGGCTGCAAATTGCAAGCAGCTTTGCAAGGAGATTTCTGGGTTTCAGTGGCTGCCAAGAGTGTTTAGCCCCTGGGGAGATTGCATCCTGGATGGGGACATTAGCAGGCAGTTGACATAATCTTCCCCCCCTCCCCCCCCCCCCCCCCCCCCGTATATTAGTAATGTGCTGCACGATAACCTCTGCCACATCCCTACATGACTGAACTTTTGTTTCAGTGATGTCAGCCTTGTAGTGAGTTACTAAATGCAGCTTTCTGTAAAAGTAATTCAGCCTTACACTTCCAAAGGTATGCGCTGAGCTGCTAATTGCTGAGAATACAGGAGTAGTCCGGAGAGCAGAAAAAAACAGCTTACTTTATAAATTAAAGCCTTTTAAAACTGTTTATTGCTATGACCACCAGAGCAGTCTAGTAAACAGAGATATTCATCTTTTATTTCACACACTTCTTGCCGAGTTTGAGAAAGGCTGTCCAGTCATTTCCTCCACACAGCAGACTTTTTAAGAGTATAAAGTGTCAAGTGACATTTTCTGGTTTATGAAAATTTCAGAATTTACAGAACAGGGATCAGTACATTTAAATATGTTGTCACTTATGGATTTAATCTTTGAAGGTATTTAGCAGATACAATTTTCACTTTACCACCACGTTGTTAACAAGAATTTCTTGTCACCATTCTGTAACTTATTTACAACTTTTTCTGTCTTCTCCAACTTTTTTGCCCTGAGAGCTTTTACAGGTTTCCCACACTAGATATCTCTTGAAAATGACACTGATTTTCTCTACCTTTTAACTGTGATTTTTTTCATCCATTAGCAAGGAGGATCTTCTGGAAGTCGTGGCACATGTTAACTAAAAAGCCCTTTGGGAACTGACAAAACACCTAGAGTTATGCAGGAGAGAGAAAATCCCAACTGTCCGTGCCCTATGGTGTTCCACTACATTGTAGCAAATTTTTTTTTTTAATGAAATACCATCTGACACACTGCCTTTAGGAATTGTTTATGAGTGCGTATTTTATTTATGATTGTTGGCAAAGATCCATATTAAAACGTAGTGTAATGGTAGTGCCTCTTGACAATAAAGAGTCTTGAATTTAGCTTATGCAGGCGCCATGATGTGACACAGCAGGAATGCTTTTAATATTGAAGGACTGTTCTTGTTTTGCCTGTATGTTGTATTTGAGGGGCACTTAACTATTCAAGATGCTACTCTACTGTACACAGTCATCGTTAGAAAAGAAGAATGGAAGTAATTGTTCAACTCACTTTTCAGATGGTTTCATTTGTTTTCATCATGTTGCATCTACTCAACTGGTGCACCACATTTTATTTGCTTTTGTATTGTTCTTTGTTCCAGTAACAGTTTGTAAAGCGGACTTCAGCAACGCTTTCCAAAACCAGACTGCATCAGGCAGTATTGCTTTTCCAGAAGCAAGCTCGGGACAACAGCGGCAGAGCAGAATTCAGGATGCTATGTGAAATGGTCAGTGTTAATAGGGGCTAACTTAATTTTCAGCAGTTTGCCCAAATTCATATTCAGAGTCATATTAACAAAACATCAACCTTAGATTCTCCTTTTCTCCTGACAAGGAGGTCCAGGGTGTGCCCTCTTTTATCATCACCGTAAAGACCAAATACCAAGCAATCCTCGTGGCAAAGCTGAGGAAAGGAGGGCACATTTTGGACCTGCTCAAAAGAAATAAAAGGCGACCAAATCAAATGTATGGCAAAAGCACAAACATCTGTCTTGTCATGGTGTCGTGATCATGAAGGTTAACGTTTTCCCAGCAAAAGCAATCTTCTCATTTATCACATGAAACCAGCAGCACCACAACAAAAATCCCTGAAGTTGCAAAAAGTTTCCATGAATCTTGTATCTTTTGTAGAAAATTTACATTTTGAAGTATATATGATAGCTCTTGTCTCTTCAAATAGCTTTACTGATGGGGTTTTTGTTGTTTTTTAATATCTTAATAGCATTTAGGAAAAGTTAGGTCATCATAGTAAAAGCTGAAAAAGAAAATACATTTAAACTAATAGTGAAGTCTCACAGGAGACCCAGGCTTCGATCTGGACTTGTCTTTTCCATTTTTAGGCACACAAGAGGCATCGGGAGGTATCTCGTGTCTGCTGAGACTTCCAAGGGTGTTATGGCTTTGTTATAACAAACACTCCCATGCCAACTAATGTGAAAACCAGGAGGTTTTATTTTTAAAGATCCAAGAGTCTATCATCCCCTGCTATATTCCTTGTATACAAGAACAGGCAGAGCGTGGGTAAATGGCACTGTTAAACTAGGTAGTGGGATGAGACATCCACAATTTCACTCAGCACACCACAAAGAACTTTTCCTGTGAAGAGGGACAAAGACTGAATTTTCTCAGTGCCTAAAAGTAGGAAAGATTTGTTTTCTAGAAGAGAACACAGCACCACGGAAGCCTTGCCCTTCAGGCATAATGAGTGCAAGTATAAATGCCAGGCGGCTGGGCCCAGGGGACTTAATATTAAGCAGTTAAGGAGGATGCAGGATACTATGTTAACTATAAATGACTTAGAGGGTATGGCTAGGAGGCTCTAGAGGAGAAATCAAACCTTTGAACACATAGATGTTACCACAGAGTAAGTAGATCAGGAACAACAAGAAGGTTGATTAGTAAAATGGATGGAGTGGGAATAAGGCTCAGCTACAGCAGATGAGGAGAAGTTGTGACCCCAGAAGATAATGAGACTAATGATTACTACAGTGATTTTTTTTTTCACCATGACCAACTGATTCATTGCTTATGCAAAGTTTGAGGAAGACCATTTCCCTAGTAATTAGATAACGAAAGGAAAAAATATGTCTGCAGCTGTGACGGGACTATTGAGTTATCTGTGAATCCCTCTCATTCTTAAATGAAGGGCTGCATTCACTTCATTGACTTTGAGAGAAGGAAGGAGGTGGCAAAGACACGAAACTTGAACTTGTTCCAGTGTCTGTTAAAAGCTTCTGGCTTCACTGCTGTTCCAAAGTGACTGTTTCAGTATTTGCTGAGGCTGTACAACATCTTTCACTGGAGGAGTACAGACTGTGCTATCCAAAGGCAATAGAAAGACTTTTTTTTCAAGCCAGTCAAAACTAAATCTCTTGTGGAAACTTTGTGTCTATGCCTGGCTTACCCAGGAGACCTCAGGAGTAAAGTGTTCCTTAAATGGGATTTTTTAATTATTATTTTATTTATCAAGTGTTGTTACATACATTGAGAAGTTCTCTATGTATGTAGATAGCTTCAGACCTTATATACATTTATAAGTAGTTGAACTGAAGTAATTCCTTGTTAACAGATGAAGGAGGCACAACTAAATCCGCAATGGAATTGAAAACTTAATTGATGTAATAGAGATGACAGTGATCCGATTTCATTTTTAAGTTTGCTTTCATTAATGTTTTGTTTGCTGTTTTTAAAGTTTCCCATTTCTTTAATTCTACATTAAATATATTATGGTACTAATGAAGCGCTTAGACATTAGTAACAGTGATATTGGTGTTTAATGTAACAAGATACTTGCTAACAGATAAATGAGCCAGGGACAAAGAGCGAGGGGAAGGACCATGTTCCTCCCTCAGTTGGGCTGCTCCAACAGCAGCTGCAGCTGACCAGGAACCCTCTGTACTCCGCAACAAGCAGTTACTCTCACAAGAGGGGAAAATCCTGACACCATAACAGTTCTCAGTCCTTTGGACATATCCCCTTTGCCTCGAAGGTTTGTGGAGCATCTTGCTCTGCTGTTAGGTGCTGCTTGTTTAATGTTATCTGCTCCATTGGCTCCTCTGCACTCAACTAGTTTGGATCGGAGGGATTCAATGCCATCTCCTTTCCATCTGCTTCTTGGTTAAAAGGCTGAGGTTATCTCCTGTCTCATGAACATGTCTGCAACTTTTCAGTAATTCCTATATGATTGATGAGAATATATTCTGTTTGATTGGGAGGGGGGAAGGGGTGTTTAGTCTCCACCTCACTTTTCTAATGCCCATATATACACAAAAAGTCAGTCCTATGGTATCTATTACACATTATTTCACTAAGCAACCAGCCAAGTCTTTGTTCTGTAATTTAGTAGAACAAAGTAAGCCTGAACTTGACCCTCCAGCCATTTTAAGCAAACAACATCTGTGTGAAGCCATTAGGTTTCCAATACATTGACTCACTGCAATGCCTTTAAGAACAAATCTTCTTGCAAAACATGTTGTGGACTCTTCAGCATCATCGCTGCAGTTGGTATGCTGTGTCAAGCTTATATTGATCTTATGTAGATCATTTTTAGCTGGTTTTATTATCTCAAAAATATTTTTTCTGGAGAGCAGGAATGAAGTGCAGGAAAAAATGTGAGTTGTCTTTTTCAAGCACGCTCACAGAGAGCTGGAGAGCTTTTAACTACCACCCTCCCAAATAGCCCCTTGAAAGGACCTCCTAAGCAGGTCTGCAGGAGAAGGGGAGGTGTCAGCAAGGGGTGTGAGCACCAGTGAGGAGAAGCAGCACCCAGAAAGATGCTGATTGCTTCCAGTGCATGGCATTGCCCCAGACCTGGCATGGAGAGGGCCTTCCTTAGCTGCCGGAGGACTGAGGGGCTTTGTGTTTGGCCTCCCTGTTTCCTTTTCCTCTCTCTTCCTCTGTGTCGGTCCATGTGTGCTTGCTCCTTCCCACAGGTGGGTGGCCTTCCCGCCCTCCGGCTGCCTTGCAGCTCCTCCCTGTGCTTCCAGCCATAAACCCCCCTGGCCTCCCCACACTGCAGCAGCAACAGCTCCCCAGCTCTCTTCCCTCACTCCTGACTTCACCGGTTGTTTCCCAGCCCCATGATGCCATGGGGCCCGGCTGGGCACCACGGGTCTCCCAAAGGCTGGTCTCACCCCATGGGTACACTGCACCTCCTCCCCAAGGGAGGCCTGGGCAAAATCCGATCCTGTCAGAGAGGGTACAGCAACCATGTGATTTTCACACGGCTGCTGAGTGGTTTCATGAGGAGCAGCTCGCAACGGCCACACTGTCACAGACACCCAAGCACACACCGGGGACGGCATTCTCCAAATCACTCATATCCTGCTGCTTCATAAACGTATATGCCTTCTCAATGATAAACCATCTCTCTGTTCTTCTGTTGTTGCTCCATGTAACATCTCTTGCCCCATTTTTCTTTCTTGGCTCATCCTCCATGTCCCAGAACAATGTCCTGGCCCATTCCTTGCAGACCACTCCTCAAAACAACCTCTCCCAGTGACCTTTCCCTAGCTGAGCTCTGCCTGTTCCTCTGGGCTGCTAAGGCAGCCCTGATCTCCAAAGCCGCCCATGTAATATGTACCCTGGAGCTTTATTTATGGCTTCACCACCACCACCCCAGGTCCTACAGCTTCCTCTGGGGCCGCTGCTGTTGCCACCGCATATCAGGGACATGGGAGGGAAAGGATGGCCTTGTGCTCAGGTGCTGGGCTGAACTTGGGCAAACACTGTCTCTTCATTGGCTTGGCTATATACTCCATGTAATTTTGGGCAGAGCACTTCATCCCTTGTGTTCTCATCTGCAGTGGGGCCACCGAATAACAGTGCCAGACACACCTTGCAGGTAATAAACTCTTCAGGTGGAAACCAGGTCTCTCCTGTTTCTCTAAGGCTGAAGCAAACTTACAATGCTGTATCAATGCTGAATAACGTCAGCCTCTGGGGAGCAGTTACTGCAAGTTCGAGTGCTTGTATTGGAGAAGAATGTGACTGCTCCCTTTCTTTCCCCACAGACCCATGAAACCATATAGGGTTATTTTTTAGCTGCTTATTCTTGCTTTATTAGGGGCACCAGTTATAACTGGTGAAATAAAGTAAAAGCAAACCGATGAGGAAAGTAGCTGTGGGTACTGGGATTTAAGCTATTTATTCATCTCAGGCCTGCTGAAAAAGTCTGCTTATTCCATTAGTATCAACGCAGTCACATATAAAGCTACTGAAATGTCATACAAATAATAGTTTTCCAAGCTGCTGTGTAGAATAATTCAGGTGGGAAGAACTATTAATATTAAATACTTCTCTTTTCAACTTTGAATCCATGGATAACAAAGGGATCAGGCTTGCTTTTCTTTTGAACATAGAATTACCTAGGAATTATGTGTAATTTCTAGAGCTTCTCAACAAATTACTCTGGAGCTTTTCAGCAACAAGTTAGAAATGTAGAACTTTGCCTTTGCTCTACTGCACACCAGAGTATTGCCTTTGTTGTCTCTGTGACTGAAGGGATGCACAGCCCAGAATGAGAGAACAGATATACAAACCATGAATCAGATCATCGAAGAGGATTTTGAGGAAGGAAAACGTGTGTCACTGAGCAACATCCAGACCGGGATGTTAAATCAAATAAGTAGTGGTTGAAGGCGAAGTGGCTGGGGCATTGAATCCCTGGATGCCCTCTGAAAAATCAGACCTGCCTGAAGCTGAGCAGTCAGAAAGAGAACATAACTCTTGAAAATCTTGGCCCAGGCATGGCCTTTTACTAAACCTAGCAGGATTATGTCATATTGGCATCCAAAGGTGCTGTGAAACCATCATGAACAGAAGAGGGTGGCAGTGGAGCCTATGTTTTAATGTTTTATTTCCTTGTTTTGGCTGACTTGCATCACAGATGTAAAGATGACGTCTAAAGCTGTCATGAAAACTGTTTTCTCAGCATACTGAAAATGATACATACAGCTTAAAAAGACTGATAGGAGAATCAATCTCTTAATTTGCCCTCCAAGTCCTGAATTTTTGCTACCATAGACAGCAGACACCAGCAGGCAAACAACTCAAATGTTGGTGCTCAAAGTAGCAATGAAGCATTTTTCTGAACTGTCTACTGTCTTATAAGTGTTAAGTGCTTCCACCAGGGGCTGCCGAGGAAGGGCAGAATTTGGGTGTTGGCATGCCTGTACTACGTGCTAAGCACAGAGCAAATTTGTGGGGCAGAAAGTCTGCACTTCACATATAAAATATGGATCAGCAGATGGATATAATAAAACAGGAAGCATACGGAAACAATGACACCATTATGAACAGCATAATAAGCAACGGTCATAGCACACCAGGGCCATAAGCAGACTTCCTATTCTGGATGCCTAAATTGGGCATCTTAATACCTAAATAGCAGTCATCTGGCTCATCAAGGCAATCCAGAGCATCTCTCCTAGTTACTCCAACGCTTTATGCAGCCAGTGGAAGTGACAGCTGTGGGTTTGCTCTCCAGCAACTCCCTTGAGCCCATCTGACAACACTGGAGACTGGTGCCAAGGAGGAAACAGCAGGTGCCAACTTGGGCTTTTTTCCCTGCCTTGCTGAGGGCTGAGGCACTGGGGGCCACCAGAATGTGCCATCCCAAGGCCACATCTTCAGAAGAGCACCGGTGTGCAAGGTGGGGCCAGCAAGCGGCCAGAGGCTGTGCCCAGGAGCTCATCTCAGCCCTGTGTTGCCTTCCCTGCTCTTGGCTGTGCTGTGGTTTGTAGCAGCCCGTGGTGTAGGGGGACCATAGAGCTGCATGGAGAGGGAGTGGGAGGGTCTGGCTGCAGTCCACCCATCAGACCGATCTTCTAGAACTGCAAAGTTATGGTCTGTGCTCACAGGAGTGAGCAGTGTGCACCTTTTGTATTACTAAATGCACAAGCAGGCCCAAAACACAGGCTTTTACCCACCCCAGGATGGTCCCCTCTTACTGAGTGCCAGAAGGACGCTCGCTCTCCTATGAGTCCCAGGTATCCAGCAGTCTTTTCTGCACTAATGGCACTAATGCTGTGGGAGGGATGAAGCATTCTCTTCCCAGACATGTCCGTCACCCAGTTATGCTCTTCTCCTGAGAAATAAATGGTTATTCAGGTCCTGACAGGTTGAATAAAGTCTAGCATCCACTTTCTCTGCTTTGTGGTTGACTGTGGTAGCCAAGAGGCTGTTACACATGCAGTGTCCCTTTCTCCTTTGGTCCTTTCTTGAGCCTGTCAGTATGTGGCACAGTCTGAGCAGGCTCAGTGGCTTTGGACCTCCCATGGACTTTAAGTTATTCTGCACCAGTTGCAAAAACTCTGGCAATTAAGTGCTCATGCTGATACACTTCTGCGTATGTGCAGTAAAGCGTGAGCATCTGGAGAAAGCAGCAGCAGAAGAAGCACTGTTAAGGTTGGATACCTCCACAAGCTGGCATCACCAACTAGTATGTGGTACAAATTACTCTGTAGAATTAAGGCACCTAAATTTCTCTTAAATAAGCCTTTGCTAACAGTCAGGCTAAGTGTGGTCCCTTGCCAATAACAAATGAACTTGAACAAGCCTGGAATTCCAACTATTTTGTTTGAGATTCCCAGTGAATGTCTTGGAAAGTTTACAGCCTTGCCATGTTCTGCTAACCAGTCAAGCGTTTAACTTGTCAGATGCTCAGAAGTTCACCATTTTCATGTTTCTTGCCCGAACATACTGGCCAAAATTTATCCAATTTGATTGCTCAAAACAAGCACCTGTATTTGTATGTAGGCACGTAAATGAATACCTTGCTTTGCCCCACTCTGAGCCCCCCATCTCTGAAAATCAGCCACTCTAGATACCTACGCATGGTTTTAGGGACCTAACTTTTGGCAGCCAAAATCATGTTTGTGATACTTTCACGTGTTTTTAATAAGGATTTAAACATAAACCAGACCAAAGGGGGGGGGGGGGGGGGGGGGGAGAAAAACAATACTCTGTAGGGTATCTATATGTTGACATAAAATACAGAATAACCCTTGTCTATTGCATCTGTGTATGCAGATTTTTCTTTCAAACATGAATTATTGAATCAGTAATTCAGATTGTCTTTGGAAGAGAACCACTGTATCTCACACCTACCCAAACAGCAGGCTCCACACTGAAATGTTTTGTGGTGGCAATTCAAGTGCCCATCACGCCTCAGCAGAAGTTCTTCACTTGCTCCCATGTCCTTACTTCTATTCAGGGGCCTTCTCAAAAATGAAGTTTGGTGTCACCAGTGAGTAAAGGTTTTCATGTTTTCTGTTCTTATGCTATTGTCTTAGCGGTAACTATTCCTGGATAAGAGAATAAAACTTAGTGTGTCCACATCTTCTAAAGCTTCCTTTCAGGGCTCATTTTACCAAAAGGGTGAAAGAGCTTGAGGGCAAAGGTCAGCTCACTGGGCATCAGTCCCACTGCAAACTGACGGCCTCAGTAAGGCTTCTGGGGGAAGAAAAAGTTGATGGTATGATGCCCCATTTGGCAACATCTACGAGATGCCCAATGTTGATGGCAGCAGAAATGACTTGGATCAGCTATTTCATTTCAGTGGGGCTTGTTTTTAAATTTACAAATATGATAGTCTCATCAACTTACCTGCAACCTCAGGAAAAGCTAGATATCTGCCTGAAGGTCCCTTGACAAGCTGTGCTTTACCCCTGAGTTCAGAGAAAATAAACCCATGGTTTTACTTTCGTTAATGGGAGCACACAGCACAACAATACATCAGCAGGGTCAATACAATGGGGTGGTAAAACACTGAATATTTTGAGACTGCTGCTGTGATTTCTCTATCCAGTAGACTGAAGTCCGAAAAAATCCCAAAGTCCTTCTGGGGTTCCTTCTTGCAACTCCCCTCTCTGCACGATTGGTTCTGTGGTGAATGGTACAGCTGTGAGAGCTCTTGGGCAACTCCTCTGGGTGGAGAGCAGAACCTGGTGATTTCAGTTAAAAGACAGCATAGCTCAATCAGCACTTCAGCTTTTACGGTGATGTTGTTACCCGCCACAAGGCCAAAATAGCACACCAGATTGTGGTCCCCTCACCATTGCCCTTAGTTGTAGCGTCAGACAGGGCTCCCAGGCTGGGGAACTAAAGGTGGTTTACTGTTTTGTCGGGACTAGGCAGAACGTTTAGCTGCAGTGACCCTCCATCCATGAAAAGTAGGAAGTGTTCCTCTTCACACAAAGACTGGAAGAGCATGTGCCTATGCCCAAAACTTAAACGGAAATCCAAAATGGAGTGCTTTCACTATGTACCTTCCTTCTGCTCCAGACAGCTTCTACAGAGAAGCGTGAGAGCTGTGGAGCTGCCACAGCCTTGTACGTACATGTTTGCTGTGATCAAAACCTCCCAGGCAGGATGTGTGCAGCACCTTCAGACTTCGATCTGGCCCAGAGTTTGCAGCGGGAGCTACAGGGGCCACAGAGCCCCTTGCTCAAGCCATAAATTGAGGCAAAGATTTCCCTTCCTGTGCATGCACTCCTCTCCCATGCGATGGGAGGCAGGAAGATGAATTTCACCTAGACAGAGGCATCCTAGTTTAGCACTTCCATGGCTTTGTGTGTGTGACAGCTCGCTGGCTGTAGTCGGATGTTGCATAAAGCCTTCTTCATTCTTTACATTCAGTACTTCTCAGTTTGGTTTACACCCACCAAAAATCTTTTCCATGTTTTTCTTCCTTACAAGGAAAATAAACTTGTAAAGAGGGAGAAGTGAAGGGTTACATCTGGAGAGAGTTATGGCTGTGGCTCAAAGGAACAACTGGAATGTCGGTAATGCGGAAGTTTCTTCCACGCAGCCATTTTTTTTCTCCTCTTCTTGGGAAGTACAGAGACATGCTGCTGCTGTTCACAGAGCGCAGCCCCAGTGCAAATTCCAGTGAGGGACTGCAACGGCATCCCTGCTGAGAGCATGGGTGCTGATTTACATCGGTGCTACCCACTTGGCCTCACGCACATCGTCAGGAGCATCTCAGCATCAGAAACTTTACCTGTCTTGAAGATAATTATAAGAAGCCACAGTCATCGTAGCAGCAGCAAATTTTATAATTGGCTAATTCTGATAGTTTTTGGTATGTATTTCTGACAAGCTGAGTGCGTGCAGACCCCACTGAAGTCAGCTGGCATCAGGGGTGTTTGGCAGAGAAAAAGACCCTTTGCGTAGATGGTGACTTGGAGACCAGCAGTACCGAGTCTGCCACAGCCCTGAAGCTTCATTCACCTGGCACAGATGTCATGTTGGAGGGTGACACCTTCCGCCTTCAGGCTCAACTCTGAATTTTGAGTAGCATATGGGATGAAAAGACAGAAAAGGAAAATACTTTTCTTTGGTGTAATTAGTGATGTGAAGCCTGGGGAAACATATGTACAGAGGATCCAGCCTGCACATCTTGCATGGCTAGGATATCTGTCTGACCGCGATTCTCAAGGGCTGGTTTGTTTTTTTTTTTTGTTTTATGAAAGTGAATAATATGCAGTTCAAAACCACTCGCTTCTCAAGCTGATGTAGTTTGCCATTAAATATTTTTTAAACAGAAGCTTGATTTCTGACCCTGAAATTCACGTGCTTATCTGCATCTGGTTTTTTTTTTAATCCCTCTTTAGGAAGAACTTGCCCAGACACTTAACTGCTTTAAAAACAATTCAGTTTCTGAAAAGAAGGGTCAATGTTTGAAGCCCTTAATATTTATTTAAGCAAAAGTCACAAAGTTACTTTAAATTAATGTGGCATCTGTAAAACCATTTTTTTACACACACTTTATAAGTTTGTTAGTTTATAAACAAACTATTTGTGGAATAATGAAAGTCAGAAAAGAGAAGAAAACAACCTATGAAGCAATAACATCTATAGTGATAGATTTTTTTCCCCATTCATAATGCCTTGAGTATTTGAAATATTGTACATTTGCAATATACAACATTACAAATACTGTTCTTGTTTTGCTTTTCGCACAAGCATGCCTGTCTCAGGACAAGGTCTGTGAAGAAATACTGAAATCTAGTTGTTCTTAAACATTCAGTGGAGAATGGAAATTACCCTTCCCCATTGTGGAGCTTCTTTATTGTCTGAGATATTCTAGCTTCTATTTGAAGTCACTTTTTCTTTCCTTTCTACATTGTCTAACATAGTACAAAGCTATTCCAAAGTGAAAGTATTGATTAAGAAAAGAATTTGCTATTCACGTCAATGTTCAGTGTAGTTTTGGAAATAATTGTGAGCAGAACAGCTACCAGTATTCCAAATCCGCAACATCTGCAGTGCATCGAGCAACTGGCTTTTCAAACATTCCCATGTGTGTTTGACTTGTTCCTGCATCATCTCCAGTAACTATTCCTGGTAGTTTTATGTGGCACCAGAATGGATGTGGAGCAGCAACTGTGTTTAAAAATGGTGAAAAACAGAGTGGAAAAGCTAGAACAGAGACATGGAGATCTCCCTGCTCGCTCTGGAAACAAATCCACTGGTCCCAGCATGACAGCTATGAAAGCACTGGCTTGACAGTCCATCATCATGAAACTAAAGACTATACTGTGCCTCAGATTTTGTCATTCTTCATGCTTGAGTGCTTATCTGCATCTCCTGAACATCCAATTACTAAGGAATTAATTAGACACTATGTTACATTCATCTGACAGATATTCTGATTAGGTGATTTGCCAGCTATTTAGCTGTCCTCACTGTTGAAAAAATGTGTCTCATTTGCAGTCCAAATTTGTTTAACTTCAGCACACTATTGTTTGTTATCAATATGTTGTATCAATATGAGTATTTTATATATTAATATTATAGTAATGCTTATGTTTCCTATAGGATTATTGATAAAAACATTAAATAACGTGGGAGCAAAACTGGATTCCTCCTAGAAATACACCTGCTCAGTGATGACATCCATTGCCAATGTTCTTCTACTTCCAAATTCTATTTTGACACATATTGTCTATTTAGTTGGTAATCCACTCAGTGCAGTCCATGCCGATACTGATTGAAGCTACTTTGCAATCAAAGTACCCTACGATATCAAATGCTTTAACGAAGCCTGCCTTCCATCAGTGCTGCAGCTTTTATCAAGAAATTTATAGGCTCATTTTTAAGATATAGGTAGACAAGAACAGATTTCCCATCAATGCATGTTGACTGGGAAAAAAATGTGTTACCCCCGCTGCACTATTAACACTCTAATGAGCTCTTTAGCAGCAAGCTCAGAAGCCAGAGCCATTAGCCATGCAGAACACAGGGTTACTCAGGAAACTACAAGACTTACTCCAGATGGAAGTGTTTCATGGCAACCTGTTTTTGAGGGACTAATTTAACCCTAACAGTTAATGCGGGATCTATTCTTGACCTAATGAGGTGACCGCCAGCAAGGAAGGGACAAATTGTTAACATTCTACCCCCACTAAGAAAATGTGTACTGATGCCAGTGATGGTTTTAGTTGGTCCCAATGACAAAGCTAACCTGGTTTCCTTCTCTGGTAGTAGACAGGTTCCTGTGCCCGAGTCAGTTATCTCTGAGCCCTGGGTTTATACGTGTCTTCTCATCTTTAAATAAATGCTCTTAGACATGATACGCATTGTTCTGAAAGGAATGCTGAGTGCATTATGGGGAGCATGATTCAGGGCAGTGGTGTGGTGTGCACACAGAGCAGGAAAAGCATGTGAGCATCTGCACCACAAGAAGTTAATTCTGGACTTGTTAGTCAACTGTAGAAGCAAATTCCTGTTTTGAGGCACTAATTTTATTGTTAATTCTCAGCTTTATAGGCTTAGGAGCGCTGAAGCCCCAGTTGCATCCCTTTGCCATCACTAAGTCAGAGCTGCTACCAAAATCGCCCTTCTCTTCAGATGGAGAGCGATAGGGAGTGGGAAGGGAGAATGGGATTGTGTCTTTGTGGCTATCTTGGCTGGGGTGGGAAAGAAGCAGCCGTGAGCTCTTCAGCTCTTCTCAAGGTCTTTCACAGCTTTCTTAATGAAAGAGGAAAGGGAAATTGGAAGCTGGAAGTTGATAAGCATTCTAACTTACCCCATTTCTGGCTTCCTCATGTTAGAAACACAAAATACAGCAGGAGATATGATGCCTCTGTATGACATTTCTGTTGTAAATGTGTTAAGTTATAACTATGCGTGCAGATATACTGAAACTTAAAATGGGTGCAATTGTATTTAAACAGTTTGGCCTTTACTCCTAAATGGAAAGAGGACATAGAATTACGTGCCATGACAAGAATAAAATAAATCTTGCATGCAGCATAGGTTTGAGGGGAAAAGGAGAAGGACTTTATATATAACCATGCACTAAGGATCCTGATTTGGCAGGACTTCCATTGTTTTTTCTTTGGGAAATGCTTCTTATCAAGATGGCTATCTGGGATCCTTCTCATCTTTTCTGTTCCTTAGGGTTTTTCCTTAAAGAAAATGTCTTAAAATTTTAGACATAATTGCAATTTTTACTCTTTGCCTTTCCAGACTCAGAGGTGCCCTAGGTTCTCTGCTCCCCAACACAGACTGCCAGGCAGCTGGAGGGAAAAATGGTTCTTTATAAATTGAAGCTCTTGTTTCATCCCTTCTTTATTCCCTTGTCCAGTCATCCAGATTAATTCTGGATTGAGAACATAATTTAGAGCATTTATTGCTTTCCCTCAGGCTAGAGGACATTTATTTTTAAAGGAAAATCTTCATAAATAATACTATGCTTAAATAAGTGTGCTGCAGAAGCTGAATTGTTGGGAGCCTTTTTCACCCAGGAGGCCTGCATATGAGCAGCCTCATGGAAAGGGCCTCATCACTGGGGCATGAAGCAAGGACAGCAGTTGAGATGTTTTACTCAGGTAATGTTGGTGGGATGGTTTTCTCAGGTGTGACACACAAACACAGCCACTTGGCTGCCTGCGTATCCAAGGCAGTCCTACTAATCCCTGCTAATCCCCTGATACACACTACTCTGTGTGCTGATACGCCACGGCCATGTGCAGCAGAGGACACCTCGCAGTAAACAAGGTGGCTTCAAAGTGGACAGGGGTGCATGGGGCCACCCACCTCTGAGACCTCCCTGCCCTGGCGGCTGAAACACCAGCCCAGCCCAGCGGTGCTCACCTCCACCGGCAGCACAGCCCTGCCACGCTGCGGGAGCTGCTCCTTCCCCTTCACTCCCACTAACAAACATCACACCAATATAAATGACAAATGTGCTGAGGGGAATGAGATTAGATAAGGAATAAGAAAGAGGGAGGAGGCAAAAGAGAAATACACTCCTTCTGCGGACATGTCATCACTGGAACATCTGCGTTATGTCTGGGTGTGCTAATGATCTCCTTTCTGAAACCTCATTGCGAGACAATTAGGGCTGATAAATCATAAGGGGTTTTTTTTTGGTTTTAAGATCCCAGATGCTATGGTGGAAAAAAAGGGGTAAAAAGAAAAGAATGGGCACTTTATCTCACCTTAAATCTGCTGAGTGCTGACACAAAATCCATAACTTTTAAAAGACAGTAGAGTGCCATAAAACACAAAAAGGGCAGGTTTTCCCCACTTTTGTCTGGATTCCAACTCATACTCAAGACATTCTTCATGGCTCTCTCCTTTTTTTTTGTGGGGAAAAAAAAAGGGAAAAAAAAAGAAGCCTAGTCTTCCTAGTCTTTAGGAGTTGTGTATATACGTTCTTGACTGATGAACTCTTATGCACACATGAGCTTGTTCATCCAATAAAAAGTCATTTTAAGAAATCAAACCATAAATTACAGGATGATTTCATTGCAAAGGTTAGGGGAAAGTCAGAATTGTTTGCTAATGTTTATTCTTTCCCTCTCTAGGACACACTCAATTAAAAGACAGAATGTATTGGGGGCTCTTCCAGTTGTGTTTGTACACAGTGTCTCCCACACCCTCATGCAGAGGTAGGAAGCAGACTACATACTGTTTATAAAGCTAAATCTGGATAAACTATCTGCCTGAGCCTCCACCCATTTCACAAGCTCTCTGATAGTTGATCCTGGTATTTCCAATTCGTTTGCTCCTGAGATTTGTCCAAGCAAGGGAAAGACTGCTGGAGTTGGGTGTCAACTGCACCACTACCCTGGGGGAGCTGGAGCAGCTCCATGCCTGTCAGATACCCAGGAGGAACTGACTGAGTTTACAAACACTGAGCAGCAAGTCCATGCACCACAAAGAAGCCACTAATATTAATGAAAGCTCAGTTTTCTCAGGACTAGTAAACATTGTCTGGAGTCAGTGTCTGGAGTTTGTTAGTACAGAACTTCCTTCTCCAAAGGGTTCAGAAAAAACTTCCAAATCATCAAGGTCTGTTGTTCAAACCAAAATAGAGACAGGCTCCCATGGGAAACTCACTACAGATCTGTTGGCCTTCAGTGGTCAACCACTCCCTGGCTTTCCTTCATTAAAAGACACCTATGGTACTCAATTATCCAATGATCATGTTGATGCTGGTAGAACTACAGAAAATTGCTGTGGGTGGTTTCAGTAACTACAGGTGCCATTATCACTAATAACACACAGCAGTGCTGATGTCAACTGACACAACACATATGCTTTCACTGTGGAAGATGTCTTGGTGCTAGCGTTGACTTTATACCACTAAAAGCATGGCTTTCTGAGTACATAGTCCTAGAAGTTCAGGGTTTGTTTTTGCATACTTCTACACCTCAGTGAATTTCAGTCTGGGAGCTGCACTTTCCGTTGGGCTATATGGGCTATTGAAAGCCTTTGACCCAATCTATATATTTGTAGCAGCTCATCTGCCCTCTAAACGCGGGAAGACTGTGTCCCATGAGATGGAATCGCCCGTTGCTCTGGCTGGTGCTAATGCAGATGAAACAGAACAAACATTTTCTTTACTATTGATGAATCCACACATACGCAGAGCTGGACATGAATTTTAAGAAAACTGTGATTATTTCCCACTGAACTGAAGCACTTTGGCCTTTGCATGAAAATAAATGACAAAAAAACCTGAAGAAAAGGTATTGTGATTTTCCTAGAACACAGAGAAGTTCTTTAAGCAGAGCAGGCTTGAAAGAAATGACATGGGATGTTCCAGTGGAAAAGCTTCCGACATCTGGTTCCGCTCACACAAATCATTTGCTGCCACAGTAACCCTTGGAGGCTGAAATGGCCTCACCACAATGTAGGACAGGGATGGAGGAAGAAGAGTCTTTGACTCCCAAAAGATACCATGGCCAGAAAGAGATGGCTAAGGGTCATTCTGGCCATCTACCACCCCTGAAGGGGAATTCTCAAATGCTTCTTGTGCAGGGGCTGTGGGCTAGGTATGAGCGAGAGGGTTGCGCAGGAAAGAAGGAAAATAGAGGATGAAGTGCAGCTCTGGAGAAGGTGTCTTCCCAGCAGTCATGCCTGTTACGCTACCCTGCAGCTGCATGTCTTTTTTAACAGTCAGAGCATGACTGCAAATAAAAAAAAAGAACAGTACAGGCAAGCAGGAAAAAAAATAAGTCCTTAGGAAGGAAGTGACTGGTGGATGGATTGTCAGAAAGTACCTTACCACCATCTCTGCAGTTGTGGTCATTCTTGTTTGTCTGGGAAGAACTCAGAAAGCAACTACCTTGCATCATCCCAGAAACAAGGACTTAGATGAGCATCAGATGTGTATTATAACTTGTAATTCTGTGATTGATGACTAGAGAATTATCTCCGAGTTGTCTCTTCTTCCAGCTTACGTGTCATCTGAAAGAGAAGACTGCCAGTGAGGGCTGGGGATGAGGGGCACCCAACCAGGCTCGTTAGACCCAGCATCGCTAGTTCTCAGCTGGGATCCCATATACAGCTGTCCAGTACTAGACAGTACTCAGCTAATTCTGCAAGAATCAAATCCAAGATATTGGCATCCAGTATAAAAATCTTGTCCAACTCATCTAAATACAGACAACAGTGGGGGCGCCACTGGAAATGTAGCTTTGTCATATTAGAACCCTTTCATCTAATTCGACACTGCATGGCATTCCTGTGACTGGCTGGCCATTCCCTTAGCAATTCTCTCCAACACTTCTGTGGGTCCAGGTGCAAAGACTGGTATTTTCTCATTTTTTCCCCCACAGAGCTGGGACATCCAGGACAGCCCAGTCCAAATCAACCTGGACTTGTGCAAAGCATTTGATACTGTCCCACACAACATCCCTGTCTCTGAAATGGACAGACATGGGTTGGATGGCTGGATCACTTGGTGGACAAGGAATTGGCTGGATGGTTGCACTCAAAGGGTTGCAGTCAATGACTCAATGTTCAAGTGGAGACCACTGACAGGTGATGTTCCTCAGGGGTCCATATTGGGACCAGTATTATTTAACATCTTTGACGGGGGCATGGACAGTGAGATTGAGTACACCCTCAGCACATTTGCAGATGACACCAAGCTGTGTGGTGCGGTTGATACTCTAGAGCAAAGGGATGCTGTCCAGAGGGACCTTGACAGGATGGAGAGGTGGGCCCCTGTAAACCTCATGAAGTTCAACAAGGCCAAGTGCAAGGTCCTGCAGTGAGGCTGGGGCAATCCCGAACATGGATACAGGCTGGGCAATTAATAGATTGAGAGCAGCCCTGAGGAGAAGGACTTGAGAGTATCAGTGGATGAAAAATTGAATATGAGCCAGCAATGTGCACTCGCAGCCCAGAAATCCAACCGTATCCTGGGCTGCATCAAAAGAAGCATGGCCAGCAGGTTGAGGGAGGTGATGCTCCCCCTCTACTCCAGTCTTGTGAGACCCCACCTTAAATGCTATGTTCAGCTCTGGGGCCTCCAGCACAAGACATGGACCTGTTTGAGCGGGTCCAGAGGAGGGCCACAAAGATGATGATCAGAGGGCTGAAGCACCTGCCCTGTAAGGACAGGCCGAGAGAGTTGGGGTTCTTCAGTGTGGAATAGTGAAGGCTCTGGGGAGACCTTGTAGCAGCCTTCCAATACCTAAAGGGGGCCTACAGGAAAGATAGGGAGGGACTCTTATCAAGGAGTGTAGCGATAGGATAAGGGGTAATGGTTTTAAACTGAAAGAAGGCAGATTTAGATTAAATATTAGGAAGAAATTCTTTACTGAGAGGGTGGTGAGGCAGTGGCACAGGTTGCCCAGGGAAGCTGTGGATGCCCCCTCCTTGGAAGTGTTCAAGGCCAGGTTGGATGGGGCTTTGAGCAGCCAGGTCTAGTGGGAGGTGTCCCTGCCCATGGCAGGGGGTTTGGAACTAGATGATCTTTAAGGTCCCTTCCAACCCAAACCATTCAATGATTCTATAACTCTGTGAAACAGCATCCAATGATACGGCCCAGTACAAGGTTACAGCAAACTACTGGACCGTCACCCACAAATATAAACAGGATGCATGTGAACAGGGTGGCTTCTACATAAAGTGACCACAGACCAGCACAGCCAAATATCCTGGTTATTCTCAGCATAGTACAAAGCAGCTGGAAAAACACCAAAATAATTCACAATGCAGATACCACCACACTTGCACTGTAACAGGAGAAAAGCTGCACCTATACTAATTTCCAGTGTCTTAAAGATACAATTTGATGAAACTCTGAGCTGCATTTTAGTAACTTAATTATTCTAAAATTACAAATACGTTGTAGAAAAGCAGACTCTCTAGCTGGACAATTCTGCTGAAGTTGGCTATTAACATTATATCCTAAATATCCGCTACTTGAGATCCTGCTGTCTACATAAAGAGTCAAAGAAGCATGAGATAGTGAAGACCTGCAAGGTCATCTAGTCCATCTCCTTGACAGTGTTTGTTGTTCTGTTCCTCCCTGGTTTCCCATGTCTTAATTTAAACTTGTCCTTATTTCCTTCCTCCTTATCAACCATATGAATCTCCTTTAAAATAACTGCCCTCCTCCTCAGTATCTGATCAGATAATAGAGTACACATTTCATGTCTTTCTCTTGTAGAACCTGAAATTAATCTGTTTCCATTAAAAGCTCAATTGCAGTTAATCACTGTTGTCCTCATCTCTTCATTTTTCCTTGTTCTATGCACTTTGCTTTTTGTCACCTGCAGCAAACGGTCCCCCTCTCCCTTACCCACTCGCCTGTGAACGTTCTCTTGTATTTAGTCACATAACTTTTTTTAATCCTCTCTTCAATAATTATTGAATATTAGGATCTACAGCTGATTTAATTTCATGAAAGCCAGCACTGACGTACTTCTTGGGCCAAGATAATATGTCTCTTTTCACTTGTTCTTAGTCTAAATCCTGCTCTTTCTTGCTTGCAGATTTGTTAGCTTGCTTCCTTTATAATTCCCTTGAGGCCAATAATAAGGTTTTCTCTTGCTGCTTCTTTCCTTGTTCCCACTGGTAAACATTTAATCTACTTGCAGTGCTTCCATAATTACTTCTTGTAACACTTTTCACCCCAAGGCCTGGGTTGCTGGCTGCTTGGCAAGGCTGTCCTGCCATTTTCTAAAGGAAGCTGACCTCAGGATAATGACTGCTAGTTACAACTAAAAACTAACAACCAGTCACAATTAACTGTCCAGTAACTAACAACTCTTTCCTTTGACCTTGTCTTCTCAATGATGCTTATTTAAAAGGTTACTGAAAATCATAGCAGTTTTTCTATAGATTTCATGATAATGTAGCACAAAGAATAGAAAAAAGAAATGCCATTACCAGCTCCATTCATACTCCCATGTGTAATTATCAAGTTATAATTAAGTGCCAAGGTAACCTTTTAAATACTCCATCTCCTGAAGCAGGAGAATCCATAGTAAAGGCAAGTCTTTTTCCCACCTTTATAAGCTGGCTGTTCAAACAGCCATGTAAAAACATGAATCTGAATCCTCACTATGCGCAAAAGCCAAGGAGCCCTCAGTATTTTGCAGTGCCTTTAACTGAGTTTTCAGTTCCCCAATGACACAAGAAAATTGAAATATACTAAGGCAATTTATTTTGGCTTGGTCAAAATATTTTTAATATCGCACTGTCTTAAGCTAATGAAGACTGGGCAGGCTGTGTGTAGTACCCGATGCATGTAAGATGGAGGGGCTGTCCTCCTCTACCTCTGTGACAAGTATCTAAGATTATCTTTTTTGCTGAATTTCAGAGCAAAGATGCATTCCAGTATCTTTGCAGATAATAAGGATTTTTAAGCTGCCCCTTACCAGAATGCTTTAGTGGCTTTTGAATTACTGTGAAGCTGGCTATCGTTGAAGAGTTAGATTTCAACAAACTTCTGCCTGAGCTTGCTTGAAAAAACAATCCATGAGATTTTTCAGGGAGCAACACAGCCTCCAGAGAACAGCCTCCATCATCTTCTGTGTCAAAGAGCTTCCAAATCAAAAGCTGAAACAAAGTCCTTTGACTTTATCAAGACAAAATAGTCTGACTTCACTTAAATGAAATGTTCTGATAAGTCCACTTTGGTATTCCCAAAATTCAACTTTAGGGAGCACTTGGTACATGAGGGAGTAGGAATTTTGACTTTTCATTCCAACTGGAGAGGAAAGCAAATTCAGATGGCTAATTTTTTTTCCCCAGAGCAGAACTTCAGCATTTCAAGCAGGTCACAGCAGATTTGCATTTACTGTGTGGATTTCCTGTCTGCTCTACAACCTTCTCTAGGAGTTTGAGGCTAAAACTTTCTGCTTCGCTCCTCAGTAGATCAACTGATTAAAACAGTATCTGATCCTTAGTAACCAAAGGCTATAGCTTAAAAAAACACATTGTTTCCCTCTGCCCTTTATTTGTGTTTGCCCAAGGGAGTGTAGAAAAAGCAAATATTATCTACAGACATTTTTTTTTGGGTTTCAGAGGCCATATGCACAAAGCTCCCCCCTCCTTGGAGTTGCAACCCCTTTCCTTACAGCTCTCTGTGATATCTCGTATACCCTTCCTCTCATTATTTCTTGTGCATCTTCCAAAACAAATACAACTGTGGAACCACAGGGTAGCTCCAGATTGCAAGGCTTAGGATCAAAAACTACATTGGTGTTAGGCCAGAGGCAAAGATGCTGCACATGGGGATTTGAGTTAAATCTCTCTAAAAAGCTACTATTTTTTCCATTCCCCTGTAAATACTAGAGCAACGTTCACAACGATGTCTTCATGTTTTTCAAGAGGCAGCAGCCACTTGGTTTCATGTTTTGATGAACAGAGAACGTCCTCACAGCAATTTTTAGTGGGAAAACTTTATCCCATAAACGCGCTATGAAAGAACACTCCAGAGGATGTGGGATGGTTATTGGTATAGTCAGGAGGGCAAAATCCTGTTCTGTTGGGCTTCATTTGTGTTCCTCAGATGGGAGTGTGGGGAACTGGAATTCCAGTTCAGATTGTTTCTGTGTAAATTAGTATGTGGTTGTGCATTGCACAAGATGGCATAACCCATATGCTGCATTGCCCAAGCACCCAGCATGAAAGAAACAAATGGCTTCATATCATCATACCACTGTTGCTCGGTTCCTAAATAGCCTTTTCAAAACAACTTAAGTACCAGTTCCCCAGACTCTACAGGAGAAGGGAAACTGCACGTGAACTCTAGCACATCAGCAGCAAGACAGTTGACTTTAGAAGCTTAGCTTCAGTTAGTAAACTCTGAAGAAGATTTGTTGTTTTAAAGATGAATCAGGAACATATGGAAATCAATACCATTTGCACAAATGTGAACCAGGACGCATAGGGCAATCTGTATGTTCTGTGTGGTAATGCATTTTCTTGCCTTCCAGGAAAGTGGGGGTACTTAGGGCAGATGGGTGCAGGCAGACACGTGTTCGTTCTGCCTGCGCTCTGAGTTGGCAGCGGAGAAGCCAGCTCCCATCTGGAAGCTGTACCATTGCATTAGCGTGGCACTGTGCCGAACCTAATGTACACCGCCTCTCAGCACTTGGTCCTCGTTATAAGCTTGTTATTCAACATATTGTTCACTGTAATGCCCCACAACTCCAGTCAAATGTGGGAAATGGATACAATTGCTTTGAGAGACCATCAGATAAATGAGCATCACACATCGCGGGGTTAATTGTATGCCAATATTAGGTTAGGAAAAGAAAAAAGGGTCTTAATACTTTTTAATAAAAAATTATTCTCTTCTAGGATATTCTTTTGACTCACCTTCTCTTCACTTGCCTGTCAAGGCTCAGTCCTACTTGCTCTCCAATCTCCTGTAGTCTTCCCATAAAAAGAGAGCAAATATAACAGTGTTCTGATGTAAAACACAAGTAGAAAAGAAAACTTTCTGTGGCTGTAGGATATTTCAGGTTTCTTTCAAAGGACAGATCTCATGATTCCCAATTTTATAATATGACTGTTGTGGAAGAATGAAAGAAATCAGAGTTGAGCCACAGAACTCGATATTTCCAAATGTTTTCTCTGATTTAGTACGTCCTCACTTGAAAGAGTAATTCAAGGCAGACAGATAATATGAATAAAGATATTTAATTTCACACAAAGGTAGTCTAAGTTACAGAAAGTTTACAGATCTCCCCTTTAGGTGACACTCTTCCACTAAGGTTAGCACAGCCTCAAGTAGGATGTGTCAGTCAGTGCTTCAGAAAAAAAAATCATGAAATGTTTATATATATATATAAACATTTATATAAATGTTTATATATATATATATAATTTAAATGTTACTTTTCAAATTGAAAGCTACACAATAGCTTTGGCCAAAAGTCAGGCTGACAGCTGTAGCCAGCTGCCCATGACTGGTGGGTCTCTCATCTCACTCTCAGAGGTGAATATAGTATCCAGAAAGCCAGAATTCCCTAATTCCAGAACAAATATAGTTTGACCGGGATGAATGAGATGTGCTAGCACAAATGATCCCAACCTCCATTTTATACCACAGTTGCTTTAATCAGCAGCTGAGACGGAGCTGGAAGAGGAACAGGGCCTCAGTTAGGGGCTGTAAACAGCACTTCTGAGCCACTTCACTGGCTCAAGGATGTTTCGGGTAGTGCTGTGTAATCACAGTCAAACAGCAGAGTTGAGAAGAGCTGCCATAATATTCAAGTATTTGTTTTCACTATGAATAAGACACAGATGAAATATGCTGAAGTGAAAAAAAAGTAAATAAAAATATTTAGAATGATATCTAGAGGGTACTTATGCTTACACACGAACCAGAAGAAAGTACTTTTTTTGTTTGCTTTCAGAGTAGTAATAAAAATGCAAAAAGCTTGGATAAGATATAAAAACACAAAGGGAAAAAACCCAATGCTGCAGTTAAAATGATTTTAAATGTATTAAGTGAGGCCAAAGCATTTGCTTTTTTTCTTTAAACCCGAACTAACAAAACAGATGACTGCCCCAAAGCCAAGAGCTGTCCAAAGCATCCTGCAGTGCCCCTGCCCCTGCCTACATCTTGCCATCAGACTTGGGCTGTGCCAACCTATGGGGTGGCTGGGCCAAGGACACTGTGGGCTCAGGGCCACCGGGGGAGCCTGAGGCGCCCAGGCCCTTCGGTGGTCAGCAGCCCCTCTGCTGTTGGCAGCCCCTCAGTGACATGGCTACACACAGCCTGTGGGGGCCACTGGGGTGCCTCTGGCCTGCGGCTTCCAGGGGAAACGCCGGGTGTTCACTGAGGATGGAGAAGCCACAAAGATGTCCCTGCTCATTGCAGGGGGGGTGGACTAGTTGACTTTAAACGTCCCTTCCAGCCCAACCCATGCTATGATTCTATAACCACCCAGTGGCTGCGGAGCTGCCCCGGCCCTTCACGGGGGCCCTGAGGCCGCAGCGCCTGAGGGCTCGGGGAGGCGATGAGGCGAGAGCCAGGGCTGCACCCGGGGAAGCTCGGTGGGCACACAACTCTCTCTGCCGAGGGAGAAGGGAGTCGAGGGCGCCGCGCAGCCCTCGGGCGCTTTCCCTAGCCCAGCCCCATCCCCGCCGCACAGACGCCTCCCGCCGCCTCGGCCCGGCGCGGCGCCCTCCCCTCCCTCAGGCGCTCGGGCGGCGGCGGCTTAGCCTGTGGCGCAGCGCCTCCCGGCGGCCGCGGGGCGTGGCCGCCGTCCGGCTCCCGGGGCTCGCCCGCGGCGCCGTGGCGGGCCCTGGGCGGAGGTGGCGGCTCTGCTCTTCCCCTGTGGAAGGCAACGGCCTCCCCCCCGGCCGCCTCCCGGACCGCGCTCACAGGGTGCGCGTGGGGTACCACAGTGGGAGCAGTTGCTTTGAACTGTAAGTTTTGTAATTAAGTCGTTCTGTACTAAAACTTTGCAATTTTCTGCCTCAGATCGCCCTCAGGACTGCCTCTCCCGCAGCCGCCCGCCGGGCCTGGGAGACCCCGGTGCCCCGCTCCCACCGCACCAGAGCCACCACACCGCCCGGGACGGCCCCTGGCCGGGGCCTGGCTGGTCCCGCGCGGCTCCGCAGCGCCGAGCGTGAGGGAACGCGGAGGGGCGGAGGGTCTCCGCTCCTCTGTACCTCTCTCTGCCTGTCTCCGGAGGCGATAAGTACCTCAGTAATTTTCAAGTGTCGAAAATAATAGTGCGCCCACCCTGCAGTGCAACTGGCGAGCGGGCAGTTGATCCAGAGAAGTAACATCAAATATTCTTACTTAAATATTAGCTATAAAACATAGTTCATATTTGTCATTATGAATAAACAGAGGGTTTCTGAGAGGTCAAAAACTTAGCATTTGTCAGGGAAAAACTGAACCAGAAGTGAAGTCACGGGTGTGCATTTCTGGTGGAAGATATGTTTATCTGCTAGGCTATGACCAGTTTGGTCTGGTTTACTATGGAAAAAGTCATGGCTTACTTCATGGATAGTAAAATTTGCTGAGCTGCAGAAAATCAAATAACAAGACTGGGGGGCAACTTCTTTTAAAGTCTGTTGACTTTACTACATTTTAAAATCTGTGAAATAAACTTTCCCTTAATCTGTAAACCAGGTCATTTATGAGTTGGTCACACTTCTGTAATTATTATGCAAACCCAATATAAGGGCAGCTCAAAGGAGAACCATGCAGAAAAAGAATTGGGAAAATGAAAAGATGTGATGACATCCCACCTTACACCTACGGAACATTTAAAGGCTAGATTCTCCTTGTTAATGACAGTCATTTTGGAAGAATAGCATTACCCCTGTGATTTACTTAGTGGCTGATGCTTAGCTGCATCAGTCGGTCCATTTCATACTGGCTATCTCTGCTTTGTTACTGAACACATTAACATCCATTACTGAAAGTATAATAATAAATACATATTCATTACATTTATTTAAATCAAAGGTGTTGGCTTTTGGTGCTTGCTCGTACCTGAAAATAATGAATTGTAGTTCTACTACAGGGGATGTTTTGGGGCTGGTTACTACAAAGAAGGATGTCACAACGAGTGGAAATTATTTTGCTTGTTGGTCATGATTTTTAAATTAGTTCTGATAGCATGTACTAAATATATCTACTATATCTCAAGATACCTGTAAAAATAGACAAAATTTTAGGAAGCTTTCAGCATATGTGAATTGTTAAGCAACATAAAGAATACCTCAAGTGGCAGTAGGCTTATTGATCACTTTTTGCATTCTCCATCCTCACTGTACATCTCAGGTTATTATAGTTATGGAATAGGTAGAATGTGTAGGAACCCAGGCTGTAGAATTCCAGGAAGCTGTTGAGGAAAGTAAAATATGTCAGCCTTTTTCAAAAGCAAAGAGACAGTTACCACATTGCCACTGACATCATTGGAGTCATCTATTGAGCAATTAGGGCACTGTCAGCTCTCCCGAAGTACTCCAGAAATCATATGGAGAACCACCATGTGAAGTGACACAGGAGTCATCACTGGAAGCTTCTCAAACCCACTATGTACTTCTGAGTATAGTCGTCCAAGAATAAACATGAGTTCCTTTGTTTTTGCAAAAGGAATTGAAAACGGGTGTTCCTGTTTACTTCATCAAAAGATCGTTTTGCCCACTTTGCATAACTTGTGTTTTGTACTACTTAGGAGCTGAGGCCGAGGCTGATTCTAATACTGCAAACAGTGGTCACTCTCCAGCATACAGTGGAAGGCTCTTGGTCACATTAACCATTCCTCCCGCTGCACTAGAAAGCAACTCTGAAATCGCATCTGCAAATCATTCAGATAAGTGACTTTGGTTCTACATAAAATAATCTTTTACAACTGTCCAGTTCTAGAATTTATATGTGGTTAGTGTGATAAATGTTAAATGATCTTATATATATACACAACGGACAGAGGATAATCATAGGGTCAATGAAAAATGATAGTGAGGAATAGATATTGGGTGATAGGAAACAGCACATTTGTTAAACAGCTCATTTGTAGCTGTCTGCAGAAAGGAAAGGGAGGGTGAGAGTCTGTCCACGTGTTAGAGATAACAGCAGCATCAGCTATAAAAATTCTAGATGCACTAAAAGCAGACAGAGCCTGAAGTCCAGATACTGGATATCTGTAAGTTTTTAGGAGAGGCACATCTGCAATCCTTTCACTGACATTTTCTAAAAGTTCACAGGGGTCAGGGAGAGATTCCTGAAGATTAAGAAGTACCAGATTTGGATCCCACGTTTTAAAGAGGGCAAGGGACAGGAAACTATAAACTAGCAAATGGAACATTGTTTGTAGAGAAACCTGGACACTGCTTAAGTGATTTGGGTAAAGAACACCTGGAAAGGTTCACTCTGATTAAGGAAGGCTAGAATGGTTTATAATTCATTATATTGTTTGAGGTCTTTAGAGATATTACTGCCATTGGAGTTCTTTATGGATATGATGACTGCTGTGAATCAGATACATTCATTTGTATCATAATACCATGAGTATGGTTAGTGTGAAGCAACAGCACATACTACAGCTTTTCAGTGCTTCAGCTGAAGTTTCTGTGGAGGTGCAAGAAAGGTTAAATGCTAGACAGAGGCTGCTGTTTTCAACGCTAGGAAAAAGGTTAAAACCAAAGGCTATTAGAATACCTTTTTTTCTGTGGATTTTTTTTTTCATTTTCTTTTTTAAATTCTGTTTTTATGAACATTTGGGAACATTATATTAAATCGTATTTTTAAAATAAGTATTTTATTCTTCCCTTTGTATTTTTTACAGCAACACAATGAATCCTAGCATCTTGCAGTCAGAGCAAAATTAATTTCAGTGCCAGAGTCCGCTGACATGGCAACACATCCCCTTCCAACCAGAACTGAGAATTTGGGGCAGGGAGGTGAATACATAGTGAACACAGCTGTGCACCATGCAGACCTCCTGCAAAGCCAGTTCTGCATTTGTTGTTGCTCTCAAGAACATGGGGTAAAATAGAGCTGCACCAGGAATTGGTGTTTCTCCACCTGTCCTGCTTGCTGAGGTGAGGTTTTCTGCCAGGCTTTACCATCTCAGTGGGACTCTCTTCTTACAGACTTTTCCCCTTCTCTCCTGAGAGTTGCTCTCCAGCCACATCTCATTCAAGTAATACTAACTGCGATAGGGAGCTATCCCTTTCCACCATTCTGTCAGGACATCAGATTTACTTCCTCCAGCAACCCCAGCTTTTTTGCAACAGCAGAGGGAGAGGCAGGATGCTGCTGTGCAAAGCAGACTGGTCAGGGAAGGCTGCTCTGCTGGTGCATCACAGGTGCACACGCAGTCAGATTTTCTAGCCCTAAAAGATATTGTGTTCGAGGAGCAAAGAGCAAGTAGGATTTCTGGACACTTCCCACCTTCTAGCAGTCTGATTAAACAGGGCTGGCTGCCAATAGAGAAGGAAAACAATTTCCTCATTGAAATTTATTACCACTGTGTATTGGAACCTACTGGAAAATTACTTACTGCTCAGCATTGTCATTAACTCAGCAATAGATTTTCATAAGGTTTCCATTTTCACAGGCTAAGGGCCAAATTCATCCCAGATGTAACTTCATTAGTGCCAATACAGCTACACTGAGAATAAATTTGGCCCCATGATTTTAGGATCTCTGTGTGCGGGGACTCTTCTATAGACCATGTCACTATTTGTGCCAAACCTTGCAAAGGACAGTCTCTTGGAGTCACCTAACTGTTCTTCAGCAGAGATTTTATTTAAAACTAGACAGCTCAAGGTCAGGTACCTCTTCAGTGACCAGGAACTCCGCAGCCAAGAGCACTTTTCCTGGTACAGCGTGAGCCCGATGAAGCTGGCATGTAGCAGGGAAGAGGCTGTACAGCCCCATAGCTGTGTGTCCCCGTCCCTCCTTCAAGACTAATGCATGGCTAAAGCCCACTCAGATTGTGTGATAAATCCACTTCACTGTTTCTCAACTTTGTAAGTGGTAACTGTAGTTATCTAGAACAGGTAGAAATAGGTGATCCTAAGAGAGGGAGAGGGATTAAGATGTAGAAATTATTTTGAAGCAGGACTATCATGAGAGCAGTCAAGATTATGGAGCACCAAATGTTCCCAGAATTCTCCTTATTGATAGTTTACTGTGTTAAATTTAAATAGCATATCTTCCAGGTATTGTATACAATGGAAAAAAGAAACAAACCCTCATTTGTGTATTCAGATTAGCAAGGCTTTTTAAAAGTACAATGACGTCTCTAACGCTGCTCTCTATTCTCAGTACCCTCAGGCTACCCAAGGTTTCATTCAGGTGTTTGCCAATGAAAAGAGTGCTGTTAACTTTTTATGAAGAGTTAAGTTTCTGAAGCCAGAAACTGCACTTGGTACAGGCCTCAGTATACTCAGTACCTAATGAGAGCTCGAAGAGCTTCTATAAAAATATCATTGATCAGGCTTTTCTGTCCGTAGATAGAAAAGACATGCCTTTCTATCAGACATCTCAGACGTGTCTTTCAACACCCTATTGTACTTTGATATTACCAGTGATGAGGATAACTTTATACCCGTGTTCAGTCAATGCTCACATTGGTAAACACAGCCAGAAAACACTTGCTCAATTTCTCTTCTGAGTCAGTTAAATGATTTCCTCATGAACATAGAACATAGAACATTTCCTCTGAGCATAGAACCAAGCTTAGATTTGGATTTAATTTAATTTCAAAACATTAGTCTTTCTTTCCTTTCTGTTTTAAAATTTGTTCTTTGCCAGAGTTTTTACCAAAACAATACATTGGTTTTACCTATTGCACAAAGGGTTGCATTTCACTCTGCACAATCATTTTTGTGTTATTGCTCAGGGCCCTGTCTGAGTTTAAATGCTTAAAGATAAGTGAGTGCTTGAATATTTTGCGAGGTGGGAGCCTCAGGCCTCACAGAAATAGTGAAGAGGCATATGAGGGTTGTTTCTCTTTTAAAGAAAGGTGAATGAGTGATGCTGAGGGTGTTTAGTGTCATGAAAGATCTTAGGGCTTATTCCTGGACAAGAACTTTCTGTGGTTAATTTTGAAGACTTAAAGTTAGGGAGGAAAAAACAAAAAATATGTAAGAGGAGAAAATACATGTTTGGGCATTATATTTTTTTCTGTTCTCATTTTAAGTTCGACATCTGAAAATGGAAATTTCAGGCAGTCTCTTGAGTAGCGCAGAGGTAGCTCCTGTGCACCATGGTGGTAGACCAGTGATGCTGGGAGCCCTCTGTCATAGGAGGTTTTCTGCATGCACTTACAATGCTAAGCAGGTCGGTAGCTCAGCAGCCTTAGGAGCTGTGCAGACTTCCTATCTGCTGAGGGTACTATGATCTGTTGCCAGCTGATCCCAGTCCCTTGGAGTCTTGAATTCTTATCAGCTGTTTTCTGGATCAGACTATCCCTCTTCCAGCTTTGAAGCTTACGGGTTAAGGAAGGGAAAGGAAGAGAGTAGATGGGGCTAAGGTACACGACAGTCCCCTTCAGGTGGTGACACCTTTGGAGATGGGGCATAGATGGGACCGGTTCGTCCTGTGAAGATTGTTTCTCTGTGCTGAGGCAGTGGCACATCCCTGGAGAGCAGGCTAGAGGGCTGAGTGGGTGCCAGGGCTTACTTTGCAAGGGAGAAAACCTTCATCTGTTCTCATGTCTTTCTTTTCAGAACAGAGGTGGAACACCCCAAGGAGGTGTTCATGGTGTTTCTTTCTCATGAGTTTTAGCACCAGATGGCATCTGCATTGGCCCCGGTAACTACTTTTTCTCTCTCCTACACATTGTCATAAGACAGCATCTTAGGGGGAATTTCTGGCTGTCCTCACATTCTGCATCAGAGATGTTTTAGTTATATCACATTTAATCCATGATTTATCATTTTTTGCTTCTAACCTCTGTCTTCTTTTTCTGATGGTTAATTTTATTTTATTTTTTGCATTTATTTCAAATGGCCTGTTTAAATGTTAAGAGGCTGTTTTCATATTAGTATGTTTATATTTTCAACATATGTTTATTTTGCTGCAGAACACTCCAAATGACCTGGCAAAAGAAATGGCAGCTTTTATAAATAACGCCATTACTGTAATTATTCTGGTTTTTAACTTACAGTGTATTTTTTTGTGACTCGAGAGATGCAAACAGAAAAAATTCCAGGCCACACTTAATCAAATAAGTATTACTTTGTTTAACTGTATTATCAGCAACAAAGTCTTGTCTTGGCTCACTGCAAGCTGAGTTTTATATTTAACACCAGAGGCTTTCAAAATTTCAGCCTGCTTTTTTCAGGTAACTACCCTCAAACATCCTAGCTTTCATTAAGAATGTAGTAATTCTTTTTTCCTGTTGAACTTAGGTGATTTTAATTACAGGAGGTTTTACGAAGAAGATAGCTCCTTCATGATTTGGATCCATATTGCTAATCATAATTTCCATGACTTCTATAAAATACTTCCCTGTCCCTAGATCTTTTACTTAGTGTGGCACTCACCTCCCACCCCAGGCTGTTCTGGTGCAGCAAACATGCTCTGCAGTGCCGTGTTTCCAATGCATTTCTCCCTCTGTCCAAGGCAAACTGGATCCAGCCCTACTTTTGCAACAAAGTTCAATGATTGAAGAACTAATTGAGTTTCTAAGTTTAAGAGTTTATAATGGAACAAAATTCCTTTCGGACTCTTATTCTAGCATCCTCTTGCTAGTGCTGGAAAAACATGCAATGGTACAGCTGTAGGTATTGTACACACTGCAATTCATTTCAGCAGTACAGCTTCTCAGAGCAGCCACACACTTTGTTTTAGAAGTGAAATAAAGAGAAATGCACAGCTAGGAAAGAGCATTCAAATAAATGCAGCCCATTCATGTGATGGAGATTTTGTAATGAACATTGCATTGTGTATCCATCAGATTTATGTTCAAAAAAGCCCAATGTTGTGGTATATATGAGAACTACCTTTCAGTTGTATCTTAGCATAGAGTACTTATCACTCAAGTATAGAAGTGTTTTCTGTTGGCCTTTTTCTCTCATGACCTTTGATGGCTTTTGTGTCCCTGTGGGAGTAAAAAGGTTCTTGCAATGATGGTCTCAAAAACCAGCCGAGAGGAAATTCCGCATAACCCATCCAGTACCTACAGGAGAGCTGGGGAAGGACTTTTTACAAGGACATGTAGTGATGGGATGAGGAGGAATGACTTCAAAGTGGAAGAGGGTAGATTTAGATTAGATATTAGGAAGAAATTTTTCACTCTGAGGCTGGTGAGACACTGGAACAAGTTGCCCAGAGAAGTTGTGGAGGCCCCATGCCTGGAGGTGTTTAATGCCAGGCTGGATGGGGCTTTGAGCAACCTGGTCTAGTAGGAGGTGTCCCTGCCTGTGGCAGGGGGGTTGGAACTAGATGATCTTTAAGGTCCCTTCCAACCTAAATCATTCTATGATTCTATGATGAACATTTGATATACTTTGTGGTTGTCCTACTGTGTGACTTTGAATCCCCGACTGCAAATACCAGTGGTGTTCTGCTGGTAACCCAGTTTGCCACCAGCACTTTCTTTTTGTGTCATTCTTGTCCCTTTTATTTTTGTCTTCAATTTTTCCATGTCTGGTAGAAAATACTAGACATTTCTTTGGCACCACATCTAGCTGTATCTTTCATAGGACTCAGTATATGCAAACTCGCTCCTCTACTCATTGCCTGAGGCTTTCTCATTTGCACTCACAGCTGTTCCCCAGAAGAGGTTTTTACAATAATGAATGACCACCTTCTTTGCTCTTTCCATTTAGGTTTTCTTCTATAGACTTGACTTTCTTAGGGACATATTGTTAGCATTCTTAACACCAAAATTCTTGTGAATGGGAGATCCATAAGAATGTTATTTAGATCTCACAACTTAAGAAAAACATGCCCCCTACTGGAAACTGTACTATTACATGCCACCTTCAGGATGGAAATTTTTGTTGTTTCACACATGGTCTCACAAAATTGCAGGTTTAGGTGTTGAAGAGTATCAGGTTTTATGTTAAATTTTGTGCATATCCAATTTTCATTTGCTCTGTTTTGGCTTATTTGTCTAAGAAAGATTTTTGTGGCCTAGACCTTTTGCAATAATTTGTGGAAGACATTTGAGGAGGGAAAAAAAGAGGTGGTGGCAGTTAGACTTTTTCTTTTGGGACTATTCTATAAAAAGTCATAATGCCTAAAGTGGGATTAATTACAGCTATTCTGATACAGCTGAACACAGTTTTGTGCTCAGTGAGGGAGAGCTGGACACATCTGAGACTTTCTTAAGAGCAGCGCCCAAATAAAGTCTCATATTGAACTGGAACTAGAGCTGGGATTGTTCTGCAAACAGTCAAGGAAACTATAGGTGCTGGTAAGCCAGTGGCACCACTATCAGGGACAGTATGCCAGTGTAGCTCCAACCCCATAAATTATTTTAACGTGGCAGGAGCTCTGTGGGAGTGTTTGTATTCACTGTATGACATCCTTCTATTTCATTTTTATGATGTGTGATAGATGGCATGTTTTTATTAAGCAGAGAGTTTTCAGGATAGCTTCTCTCTAGATAAGGAATTGGTAAGCCAGAAAGCAGTGGCTGTCCCTTGTGACTTGCAACCAGGAGGGCTCGGGGTGAAAGACTCCAGCATGTGTTTTCAAGGACTGATTGAAACTTGTTGATGCAGGGGAAAATGAGGAATTTAGAAGAAACCGCAGGTCCTTTTAGTCCTTAGGCAACATCTGAACAATCAGACCTGAAAAAGTTCCTGCATTGAGACTGGTCTCTTACCAGTGTGAGCCGTGGATGTATGTCCTACCTCTTTTTTTCTGCCACACACCATGTTCTTTGCAAGAAAGAAAACTGAAGCCCATGTTGGAGCATGCCAGCCAGTTCCACAGTCAGGGATCAATATTGCCCACACATCCATCTCTCCTGGTCTAGCCTTGGATTATACAATAGCTACCAAAACCAAGCTCTTCTTATACTGTCAGTAGGCTTCCTATGTCAAAGAGCCATTTACAGACTTGGCAGTACTTTGGCCCAGCTGTGAGCAAGGTCTGTCTGAGCAGCGCTGGTGGTCTCAGTAGCCCATGGTCTTGAGCCCAACCGGGTCATCCTGTTCCCCAGCCTCCCACAGGGTCCCCAAAGCATGCTATCATGAAGCACTAGAGGTCTTTTTACAAGCCTTTCTAAATCAGCTTTATATTTGTCTACAAAATATGTTTAACATATTTTAAATTTAGAAAAAATTACTTATTTCTTGAAGAAAAACCTGAAATCCAAATTTTTTATCTGCTAAAACATGAATATGTCCGATTATATGCCCAATCTATGCAGTTGTATGTTGTAGGGAAAAAAATAGAACAGAAAGCTCTGAATTGCTTTGCAAGAGAAATATCCAATGAAGAGCTCAGTTATTGAAACAACACATTCTTTTAGAAATGTAATAATTAGATGAAAAAAATATATTAGATAAGCAATAAGGTCTCAGGAAATATTTTAACTACATAGGAAATTACAGTTTCTCTTTTATAGTCATTGTATATGCTGAGGATTCATAGCTTATTCTGTAAGACATGAATCAGTAAATGACAGCCTTTAAAATAGGTTTTTAATTAATGTTATGTATTTAAACAGAAAATAACATGAACATTAATTTTTTTTTAGATTTACAGGGATGCTATTATGACTGGCAGATGTGAAATGTAACATAGACAAACCACCTGATGCAATGATTGCGTTTCATTTTATGGCATTCACCTAACAGTTTGCAATCCTCAGTTTGGACTTCTTTCAGCAGTGTTAAAATCCCAACTCCTGAGCCTGACTACCCAAAGAACCCACACATGTAAAATCACACTCGTGATCTCTCAGAGCTCATTTCCCACTCCCTCACTGTAAACCCTTAGGTTTTGAAAATGAAACAACTCTCAAGCCTTAAAAGTGAAATTCACTTCACCTGCATGAAATCATAGTAATCAAGTTTTTTATGGGTGAAATATGGCAAGGAAGAGGGAGGAAAAATTTACACTACAGAAGCATGGGGTCAAGTCAAGAGGTCCTGCACAGTCCTTCTCCTTTCCTCCCTGTTGCAGCTGCTCCCTTTTCTGGTCTGACAGTATCAGCAGCTGCAATTCTTCAACAGCCATGGAAAGCTGGGGCTCTGGGAGCTGCGGACAGCCTACAACCAGGAACTCTTTCTCCAGCCCACTGTGGCCTCTGGTGTAGTCTTTCCTATGCAGCTGTCCCCCTGGGGTCCCATCTATTCATCCTTACCTTGAGATTTGCTTGGTATTACCTGCCTGATTAATTGAACCCTTTAGGTCCTAATACAGAGCTCCTGAAGGTAGCAAGAGCTTTGCCAATAAACTTGAGATTTAAACTCAAGTTGGGTCCCTTAAAACAAGCAAGATGATACGAAGTGGCAAAATGACAGTAACTGTGGAAAATCTGGGACGGGTGCTTAACAAAATTGTTGGGATTCACCAGCAGTGGTAAGGGCAAACCCAGATTGTCTAAAGTAGCCTCCAATAAACCACATAAACGCAGACCTCCTACAGCAGGAGGTAAAATCTGGACATTAACAATACATACGCCAGAGGTGCTATCAGAAATTAACTCAAATAAGTAGAGGTTGGTCTATGGGTATTAAAAATTTCATAGGAAAGTGTCATTAGATTAAACTGACTGTTGCCATTGCCACAAGGGGCACTGCAAACACTGTAATTAAAATACTTTTTATCCATCTGCAAATGCATGGCTTTCAAATGAGGTACAGACTTCTGAGAGCTGTCAGAAGTACAAATGCTATCTCTGCTATGGGACAGAAATTGGAGCAAAGCCAAGCAAAAAACGTAGATTATATGTGCATGAATCTGATTTTAGAACACTCCCTAGATGAGACAGTGTTAGATAAGATTTGCAAAGCCTACAACTGGTGGAGAAACCCTACAGAAAGAAATCCAGACTATTAGGATGGGAAGGATTGTATTGGATTGTCAGTCTAGTTTAGCAGGATGGTGGCTCCTGAATTGTAGAAAACTGTGCTATGAACAGTATGTGAATGTAATCAGGGGATGAAACAAGCTAGAAGTGATGTTTTATAACAGCCTCAGATGAACAGTGAGATTAGGGAAGCAGTGTTAAACATAGGCCAAATTTCAGACCAAATTAAGCAACAATGTTCATGATGTGGTACAGGAAAATTGGCCCCTGGGAACAAAGTAGATTCGTGTGTGTTGGCTGGAAAAAAGTCTCTTAAACGTTTCTTAGACTATTATTCTTGCTTCTCTGAGTTGGCCTTGCCTGAAGAAACTACAGGTGAATGTGTATACCCAGTTTGGTTTTGCTACATGTGTTTTATTTGACCTGGAAGTATTTGAAAGCAGCTATACAGCACAGGACATGATTTTAATTGCTTCATACAGAACCAGGCTTTCAGATACATCTCCTTCCCATGACCACCATATGACAGGTTCTTGGGGATACTATGTTTGAATTAAATGTCCTTGAAAACAGTTATAGTCAGACACTGATCATTGTTTAGCCCTTTGAAGATACAAAGAAGTGTGAAAGCCGGTTTCATGGATGCCACCTTGGGGGAGCTGTTTCCCTCTAATCACCAGCATTGGGTTTTAGAAGTTTTGGTCTGGACAACGCATTTCTCAGGCCAGTAGCCAGTATTGTTGGCAGTTCTTCTGGTTGTGCAAGGGCTTAATGGCTGAAAGATGAGGAGGACAGTGTCATCTCTAAAGCCACAACCATGCTTACCCTGGCACTGCCTGGGCTAAGAGCCTGACATAGTGGTATTTCAAGATGTGTGCTTTGTTAGTGCATGCTCATACTGACTTTTAACTGATATCCTGGGAAAACTACCACATGAAACAATGGTTTTGAAGTCTCAGGGGACTAATATCAAGTGTTGGGTTTAGATTTTAGTTTTCTGAATTTACATCTTTTTTCCAAGTCTTGTTTCCTTCTGTCATTTTTAACAAGCACTGACAAAATCCCCAGTGCCCACATTTCAGTTCCACACAGGTTTAGCAGCTAACCTGGACACCTATATGACTTGCAATAATTTGGAGAACTGTTAGTGTATTTCCAATAGCTAAAGAATACATTGCAGAATTCCGCAGCTGATGGTGCTTATCATCAATTTACAGTACAGATTTAAGTAAGGAAAAGTTAATGGTATCAGAGAGGAAATAACTGAAACTTTCGCACCTAAACTATATTCTTAGCAAGCAAAATAGAAATATGGCTATCTGTGAAGGTAAAGGAGAGGTTCCAAATCATTTATAAAAATAACTTGCATGCTAAAAAATCAAGAAAGTCATTATGTTTTTTCTATTTTGTGTTATCAATAAATTTAAACTAAAATTTTCCCACCTGCAGGCTATGAAAGAAATTACTGTATGAAACTGGAGTACTGCTGCCTACTCCAGACATTACCAGTACCCTCAGTACCAATTACTCAGTCTTGGACCAAAGGCTCAGCAGTTACACATTTCTCAGTTCTTCCCTGACAATAGTGTTGCAGAGAGAGTGCAGGGGACCTGCCTCACGGCTGTGCTGTTCTCGTCACCTGTACCTTATTAGAAGAAAAATGCTCCAACACTAGATGCCAATATCTTAAGGAATGTAACAGACCTTTCCATCTGTGGGAGTATTTCCTGCTCTGCTTTCTCTGATACAGCCTGTGGTCCAGAGAGAGTCCTGGGTAAAGACTGCATTTGTAATATTTTCTAGCTGTATCGCCAGTGATTTTTGTTTGTTACACTTCCATCTCAAAGCCACTACTGTTTTCCCAGTCACTTGTTTACTTCTTAGTCTTGCTGCATACTTGGGAAATCAAGAGGAAGATGTTATAACACTGTTGGCCCCAAATACAGTGGTCTCATTTTCAGGTATCTTCACAAGAACATACCCGCTCTGGTGGCTGCTGGTATCTCCAGAGGATAGCAACATGCCAATAATCACACACTGGAGTGTTTTTCACTACAGAGCATTATTGAAGGTTTTAAACCCTGGGCAGGGTGCCTGCGTGGCCCTGCACCCCTTTCCTTGCCCTGCCTGGCACCCTTCACCCCAGGCAGCTCCTTGTGTGCACCACATGCCTGTTGTGGTGCAGAGCGTGGATGCCGATGCATCCTTACCTTGACGCACAGCCAAAGGGATGAGGCGGGCACCCTCGGCAGCACTGCTGTGTATCTATCCATGGAGGCATTTAGGGCCACAACCTGTCCCAGCAGGTCTGCCAGCTTGGACCATGGGCTGTCCCGACTGCTCAGAGCTCTCTTGAACACAGACTCTGTATGGGGCTGTGTGAATGCTTTTCAGGAAAAACCTTTTTTTTCTTATTTTCCTAATAGTGCTTTTGCCAGATTAAGTAACTGTGAAATAGGCATTTATATGATCCCTGTCTATAAAAGATGTTATCTGCCTGCTGAGCTTCCCTCCCCTGTTTGCTAATGGGAGTCAAGTACTTCAATTCATGGTGCTAAATTTACTGTAATTAATTATATCTCTGTTCCAGTGCTGTGTTCATAATGGGTAATAATTGTATGCTCTGTACAGATAGATGTTCCTATGGCACTGTCACAGGCGTGCCTGGGTTGAGATATGAATAAGCTCACAGAGGTGACTGAAGACTGACACTTTGGCTTTATATTGCAGCAAGGAATCAGACCACTACTATTTTTTATTTTTTTTTAGGAACTAAATTCTTTTTTTGTAAGTTTTTCGTAGGCTAAGAAACACAAATAGCAACGAAAGACAATTTCACACATGACACATTGCTTTATGAAGTGCATGATGCTTATACTCAATAGATATTGTACAAGAAAGTTTTACATAGCTGTTGCCATTAGAGGTGTTCAGGGGAAGGATAATACTGGTTGATTTTGTTCCTTGCTTTGTTTTTCAGGGGGACAAGCGAGTACTGAATTTCTGTACGACTGAAAACTGTAGGTTTAATATCCATATATCTAGGTATTTAGGACAATTGCAAAAGCTGTATCTAAACCTGTTTCTTAGGATACCGTAACTGTATAATAATTATCTCCTGTTACTCTTAAAGAAAAATACCAGCATGGTGTGCTCCAAAGCACATGGATGACAGATGCTCGGTCACCTTATTGGTACATTAAACCCTCCCTGGAGCTGTGTAGGGCTGCTGATCACACTCCGCCAGAGCAAGCCATGGCTGTGCTCACAACTGGGCCTGTGTGAGCAGGCCCAGTGAGCAGGCTGTGTTACAGAACTGACTGCAATACACTGTTCACATGTGTAGACTGTGCATCATACTTTTTACTGCACATGTAACTTGTTTTCTGGTGAGCAAGTCCAGTTAGGGCTAAAGATCCCTTGGCCTTATTCCTAGTTTGGTTGCGAGTCTAGTAGACCAGCTTATATGTCACTTAACTTGTTTCTTCATTTCTTTGATCAGGGGCCTCCAACCTGACTTCTTGACAACTGCTGGTAAAAAGTACTACACAGTACTAGGTGTTCATCTAATTAACATGGGGTATGACATCTGACTTATTGAAATCTACTGGTGAAAAGTATTACACAAAACTGGGTGCTCATGTAATTAAAATTGCTTATTCAATTTGTACAAACAAAAATAACTATTTGTATTCTATGGCTTACAATGGTTCCCACCCTGGTAGAACTTTAGTGTTCTTAAAAAAACACTGCAAATATATTTAAAGTTTTTTTTCCCTTAACCTGAACCATACTTGATGAAATGGAAGGATTTCTGGGCTGAATCCTGTATACAAAAGAGAAGTCTGGAAAACAGTTGTTAACATTTTACAACTGAGTTATGAACTCTTGAAAATGTGAGCTTTCCCTCAAGTTTGGCAGGAGACCATACCCTCTTACTAATCTGGCTTGCAGGTGATGCTGGGTTTATTAAGGTCAAACACGTGTATTTTTTGAAACTTTTGAGTGGTGCAACGCCTGTGTCTGTTGCCCTGTAGCTGTATTTCTAAAGATTTATTTACTCAGAGATTTTCAGTTTTGAAAATCAGTTTTTACTTGCTAAAAGTAAGATTTTCACCATGGTATTTAGGGGAGAAAATAACATCTTAAAGGAGCTCTGTGTGGGACTTACAAGTTTAAATTTGTTCAGCCTCTCAAGGGACACTGCAGCAGGCTTGTATATTTGCCAGATATATTTGTAGATGAGAGGCTACTGTTGCATCTTTTCTCTCCTTGTGTTCTGGGGAGATGACGTGAGCCCGCTGCAGTACAGAAACTGAACATTTTTGATATAGTATTGTCCAACATCTAATGAAATTTTCAGCCTGTCCGTATGGACATAACCTAAGTTGTTCAGATATACATTTTCTTGTTGGCCAAGAGTCGTTAGCAAGAAGTAAATAACAAAACTTCTCCTTTGGGAAGCATAAAATCTGTGGAGGACTTCAGAGAGATCAAGAATGGGATTTTTCCAAGTCTCATATCAAAACACTAGGGAAATACTTGGATTAAAAATGTGCTTAAGTGATGTAGGCACCGAGGAACCAGGCCAGCCTGAAGATGAAGTCTCTTAAGTCTCCAACAGTGATTCATGCAGCGTTCAAGCTGTACTTTGGAGCCCTGTGGCCCCTCTAGCAGTCTTATGGGTAGAAACTAGGGAAAATGGTGAAACAAACTGTGAAGAGACAGCAGTGAAATGTAACATATTAATGAAATTAAATGAAACATAATGTTATAGATTTCTTTTTTAAGAAATGTGGAGGTTGGCTAATTTTTTCTGATATTCATATAGCATTGATTAACTCAAAGAATGACGTGCAAGTAGGAAACACTATGAAGAATACACTTTGAAATTTTTGTTTCTGCTTACCCTGTCAGTACCATTTCTCCTCACGTTACTGTTCTATTTTGCTTCAGTTTTTGTTTTATTTGGGAATTTTGGCTCATTTCAATAAGATGTTTAAGCTCTATGGCAACTGGAGAGGTAGTGAAACTATAAATTCATAAGAAAATCAGGTAATCAAAAGGAGAGTGTTGTTAAGTCAAGCTGCTTATCAATCTCTGCAGAGTATGAATTAACCTTACTTAACATTTAACAAGAGCTTCATTTACGTAAAAATGATGCAATTAAGGTGCCAGATAAAGGTCCTAATAAAAATCCCTGAGGCTTCCTGCAAGTCTTGCAGCAAAATCAAAGAATATTAATTTCAACTTTCTTGATCTTTCTACAGCAAACATTTGACTCTTCAGGAAAAAATGAAAACTTATTTAGAAGAAAATATCTCACTTTGTTGAAAACAGTTTCTGTGAAAGTTTTATGTTTCTGTTGAAAATAGAAAAGTTTCTGTCAAAAATGTGTAAAGTAAAAGCACAATTTATCCAGTTTTCTGCAAGTCCATCTAGAAAAAAAGTTCAACGTGCTCAGTAAAACCACTGTATTTATGCTTTTCATAGATTTAATTGAACATCAAGGATTAAACACACATACACAGAAATCATGAGTATTTATATACTCACTGTACCTCAAACCAGGACAGGAGGTACATAAATGAAGGAGGGGTGAGAGCGAAAAGCTAAAGTTGCCTGACTCTCTGAAAATTACTGTACTAATCTCAAAATCATAATGTAAGTAGTTTGTGTGGGGCTGTGGGGTTTTCGTTAATTTTAAACTGGATTGCTGTGTTTTCCTCTCTTTCTACAGCTTACTTTGTACTAACAAAATAGTTTTGTGATCCCATTATGCAGATCCATCACTATCACAGTGAAATGCTCTCCAAAATGAAAGGAAGTAGGAAAGGAAATTAGTTCGAAGTGATTTTCTGTGAAAAGCTAATGTTCAACAAAAGAAGATGATTTGCATTTTTTCCCAAATGCAGCAGGACAGTATTTCATAAAAAGGAACTTTTCATTTCAGGCAAATGTCAAGGTACATCTAAGGACCAAAAGAAATATTCTCTGTCTTGGTGAGAAATAGGTCTTAGTAAAAACCCCTGAGGGAAGCTGACTCCCTTCTGTACAGTTCAGGCAATGGTAGTGGTAAGGCTACCCTTAGGCACTGAGTCAATAGCCACTGGATACATTCTCCTGCAATACAATTAGGATGATTAATTTTTTTCCCTGTCAATGAGAGGCAGAGAAAAGGAGGCTCTAAGCAGCTGGAAATTTCCGTAATCCCATTAAACGAAACTCCCTCCTTTAGTCAAAAACAATCACATCCCAAGTGGGATTTTATGATGTAAAGCATCTCAGAGCTTGTTTGTGGATTTTCTTCCCAATCCCTTCCCACAAAATAAAGCCGACGATCCAGGCACAGAGGCAGGCAGGGCAGCGGCTGCCCAGCCAGCTGGACAGGAGGCACAGCAGGAAGTCCAGTAAATGCTTCTAAAGTGAGTTAAGGTATGTTCCTGAAACAGTAATCTCCCCCTTTCATTCAGAAATCCTCACAGGATAAGCTTTGCTGACTTGAGGGGGAAAAAAGGAAAACTTTTTCTTCCGGTAAATACTTAAGCAGAAGGGAAATTTCACAGGGGAAAATGATCATCATAAAGGTCATAAATCTTTAAGGAGCTTAGTAATACAAAGCGTCTGGAGTTAAAGAATCTTTTAATATCGCCTTAGAGAAACTAGAGGTCCCTATCCTCAGTCTTCCTGCTCTTCATGCTACCTTCCCTCCGACACTGAGAGAAAAATGTGGGAATTATTGCCTCCTTGCACCACTGCAAAGAAAAACTACCCCATGACGTTCACATGTCTGGCCACACAAGCACAAACCAGTCCTGTAAGTGGTCTCTGAGTGCATATAAATCCTGCAAGCCCATGTTCTATCAGCACAGGCTATACATTTCATATCTTTCCAGCCACCTCTGTTCTCACTATTGGCTGGTGCATGGTATAAACCACCCCCTCCATTTTCAACAGGAAATTTTTTTTTAATGGTCTGGCAAATAATGGCGATTGGTTTAAAAGTTAGAAAATAAGTTGGGAATAGCATAAGTGAGTGAAATTAACTTTAAAACTTGCTTTGGTTTGCCTTTCTTCTCTCCCTTCCACCCACTTTGGTCATCAGAAGCTTTGCAGTGGGTCTGAATTACCTAGAAGTACATTCCTGGTCCTGCCAAGATGTCCAGACTGGATAAGGATGACCAGTATCTGTTTCACCTTGTGCAATGACAGAGTTCACTGCTGCCTGCAAGGTCTCCTTGACAAGAATGGAAAGGACAGCTGCACCAGCTGCAAAGCCTCCTTTTGCACTGAGATGTCATCAGTCTGACTACTGGCAAAAAAATATCAAAAGAGTTAGGCTCAAGTCTTTCCCAAATGCCATGTCCCACTCCTCTGACAGGCCCCAGATTGGAAAGATTCATAGAAAATTATGTAAAGAATCCTTAAAAACTGTTCATAAAGTGAGAGATCCCAGGCCTTTTGATGATGTTGAAGGAAATACTTCTCCTGCAGTTGGGGTCTGCCAGTAAGAGCAAAAAAATATTTAAATTTTCAGAAGTGATGGACACTGCTGCAGTTGAATGTCACAGATCTTACGGGCTGCAAAAAGCAATTGTAATTTTTCTCTTGTATTATCAAGGTGCCTAGAGACCTACAGACAAACCGTTCCTATTTGTTTTAGTAGATATGTTACAGAGGACAGTCATAGTCCTAGGGCATTCTCAGCTCTGAGAGGAGACGGTTCTTCCTTTGGGTTGATCTGATCTTCTGCTCCAGCTAGATCTGCACTCATGTCTACGAAACAGTGCTTCTGCTGCAGCAGAGAGGGCTGAGGGCACTCAGGCTGGGTCTCCAGTCTTTCATTTCAGAGACAAGACCTGATAAGGGCTTCTATGAGCAACACAGTAATTCCATACATCTGGAAGTGGAAGAAGCAAACTCATACCTCTGTGTTGCATCGTATCCATGGAAATGGTGTTTGTGGAGGAGAGTCTGTTCTGCTCCTGACTTGCTCCAAGTAACAAAGCAAATGATTCTCTGTTGAAATTAAAGATACATCAGTTCAAAGGTCTGTCCAAGGTCTTGTTCTAGTTTGTTGTTTGTTTTTTTTTTTTATAATTTGTATGCTTAAAAGGAGAGTAGGCTTATTCACAAATGACACTAAGCTGGGAGAAACAGCAAGAGTAATGGAGGACAGGAGTAGAAGTCAGAATGATCTTGACAAATTTAAAAATGTTCTGATAAGAAAATGATGAAGTTCAGTAAAGACAAAGTACTTGGATAATCAGGTATAAATGACTGAACAAATGCAGGACAGAGCATGACTGGCTGGATAACATTTTGCAGAGGAGAGAGCATAGAGCATCCCAAATCGAACCTAAGTCATGGACCTAAAATGTCATCTGCTGAGCTGCATAAACAAAAGCATGGCCTACAAAACATAGGAATATTTCTTCTCTTATTATGTTGGTGAATCCTTGGCAGGAGGGTTACGTCTGATGTGGGGCAGCATATGAGAACTGTCAAACACCAATACACCTTTCTGGTGCTTCAGGGTGTGCATTTCCCTTCAGACCTCCCCATCTCCTTTAGGAATGCTCTGGCTTTCACTTCTGTCACAGCCATATCCAAGTCATGACTCTATGCTGCCAAAGGTGGCTCTGAAGAATGGGGCAGGAAAGCAGCTGCAGGTTTTTCTATGTTTCAACCTCAAAACCCATGTCCCTTATTAAAATAAAGAGGAAATACAAGAGCAGGCAATATATCATGTGTTTTTAATCAGGCATGTGAGATTTGAGGCTTAAACATGGGAAATCCCACATTATAAGGGATGTATGGCAACTCCAGTTACTTTGAGAAAAATGTGGAGGATCTGGAAGGGGTCCAAAGGAGGGCAGTAAGAATGATGAGCTGCCTGGAAAGATTGACAGGCAAAAGAAGAGAAGACTGAGGAGGGAGACAGCAATAAGCTTCAAACATGTGAAAAGTCACTGCTGCAAAGAGGAAGTTTGCCATGTTTATGTTGCATAGGACAAAAAAAAAAAAAAAAAGAGGCTTATACATTACTGAGGGAGATTTAGGTTAGATGTTAGAAAGTGTTTCTGAACAGGCAGGGCAGTGAAGCATTGAAATCAGATTGCCTGGGGAGTGAATTGGGACATTGGCCCCTATCACCAGGGATGGCTGAGAATGGGCTGCAGACACTGAGCATAGCCTAAGGCTGCAGAATGGTGAGAGCAACCTTGCAGAGTCCTTCCCAGTACTGGAAGTCTTCCCAGTACTGTTTATAAGTCTATCAGCAGCAGCAGAAAGAAGTAATCAGCTGAGCGGCCATTTTGAATTATTGTCTTGAAAAATTCATTAGCTCTTCTGGCAACAGGGAAGTTCCCATAGTGTGTCTTGGGAAGTGCGAAACTTACCTTTAATATTCAATGTTGCTTTCTTTGAAACATTCTCAGTTAGGGAATAGTCTGCACAAAATAAATTACTAAATTCAAGTCGAAGTTAAAGACCAAATTTGGGCTTTTATTGTCTGCTTCTCTTTACAGATAGGCATCATCTACAGGAACAGGGAATGAAGTACAGTGCCTTATAACATGGTAAAGAACAGAGAGAGCTTGGTATTTTTTTATTGGAATGCTGGCAATGATATTTTTCTTTAGTTACTGCCTTGTCCCTGAATCCTTTGTCATGCATCTGCCCAAGAAAAATAAAATTTCGTGTTAAATGAAAAGGTGTGATAACTAACATTCAGACTACATCAAATATATATTTATTCTCCTTCTGCAATATTCATGAATTTCATATTCCTTAGAGGACTATTTGCTCCATCCAGTTACTGGAGATATTTAAATTTAGACAAGTACATTTTCTTCAGTCTTTGTGGAGTTAGAACTTCCATTTGTATGAAAAACCTTGTGACTCCATGCAGAGGTTCTAAGCCCAATTTACCAAGAGTTCATGACTCTAAGATTGAAAACCACCAGACTATAAGAATAATGTACATTGATCAAGGAAGAACTGTCATGACTATGGTTAACTTATCATTTTAATTATACTGCACGATGAAACAGCTATATTAAATAATTTCACTAATGACTAAGCCTTACATGACAACCTGTGGTATGATTTTTTCTAAAGATATTAGTTTTATCTTAAGACTTGATTTTTTTCTGACATGGATAATGTTTCTGCACTGACATCTTCATAGTGCAAAATTAATTATATCTGGGCAATCGGAGATGAGTTTTTGAGCTCCTTTGTATTTTATTGTATTCCCTTTTTAATATTTGAAGGTACCATGAAAAATTATTTAAATTTCTCACTCTTTCACTGCTTTGTTTCCTTTTGAAGAAATACACATCTTTCCAGGACCTAATAAAGGAGAAACTGTTCATAAAAGATTATTTTTATGGTTTTACATTTTTTGTATTCAGTCATACAAAGGTGATATCATTACCCTGTGGGGATTATGGTTTTTGTTTGCAGTGGCACCCCAGAGACAGTATAAGGATGCATTTATGTAGCCATTGCCCTCAGAAATGTCATATTATCAAGTTTAACTTACTGAGCAATAAATTCTTAGCAGCTTTCAAATCCAAAAAGGGCAGCATGGGAATTACTCTTTATATTACATCTTTAAACAAGCATTTCTTATATTTTCTAGGTGATAGAAAAAATACAGTGAAGTAGGGAGGGAGGAAAGGGGAAAAAACAATAATCTGATTCGTGGTGGGAAAATCTGAAAAGGTCATTTCTTGTTCCTGGCCTGCTAGCCTTGGGGCACATTTTTCTCTGTTTCACTGCCCAACTTTTACTAGTGCTTTTGAGATAAGGCAAAGACTCATCCACCTTCATGATGCAATACTGTTTCTGGGTGAAGACAGGACCGAAAACAAAACTGAATAGGAACAAAGACACTTTCAGCCTAGTCCTCAGGACTTCCCCCTTCAATTCTCTTTTCTGACACCAGATTCTCCTGACACTAGATGCTTGAGGAGAAGGAGCAGTTTGGATCAGCTTCCTCACCCTTCTCTCAACTACTAGTTCAACTTTGACTTATGCTTGTTTTTACCTCTGTAATAGGTTTTACGCACAGCCCAAATAAAATTGCTCTTTTGGCTTTGGTTGTTCATGCACATAATCTGTCATTTAGGCAGCCTCTCTCTCTCCCCCTCTTCTTAGTCAGTATGACCTGGGAACTGAAAAAGTACTGCATTTGATGGCATATGTGAACCCCAAATTAAAGGTATTAGTATGGTCCTGTCACTGCCCAGTTCTGGAGTCATTACATTTTAAAATGTGATCAAAAGCCTAGAAATTTTGAAAAATATACTCAACTGTTAAACTATGCTTTCTACATCCTAATCATCCATCCCATGTAAATACTTGTAGCCCATTGCAGCAATGGGCAAATCTGCAGCCTGGCCAGTGGGTGGCAAACACGTTTAACTGGAAATCTGATCTGCCCCTGCTATGTGGCCACTAGTCTATAATATTTTAGATATCGCTTTCAGCATGTTACTCCCATCAGAGGTCCAGCTATAAAGCTTCAGCGCCTGTACTGCTCAGAAAAGCAGCTCTAATCCACTCATTTGTGGTCCTGGCCCAAGACCTCACTTCTTCCACTCTCATAGAGGCCCCAAGGTCAATACAGTCCATCATCATGACAAACACACTGGCTCCAGATGCATAATGCTGTATATATCCCTAGGAAAAAGGTCTAAGATAACCACAGCAGTGAAAAAAGATTAAACCTCTGAGATAAAGGCATGCCAGAGTCCCGTACATGAACCAGCTCTATAAAACAGGTGAAGGATGTCCCCAGTGCTCCTCCTCTCCATCCTACCTGCCTGGGAGGGGGAGAGATGAAACCAGCTCTTTCACTCCCTTCTTCACCTCCAGGTAGAAGCCACTGTGACTAAGGCGGTGTGGGAGGGGAAGTGGCAAATTGGCAGGATTTCTGCAGTTTTACATTTCCCTTAGGTATCTTCTCACTCTTTATAAATTTCTCCCTGCTTCTTCCATTTTGATTCGTATACGAAAACAGCAAAAACTAAAGGACTCTCTTCCCACAGAATAAAAATACAGAATGCCAGAAAAGGAAGTTTAGAAGTTTCCTGAAACTCTAGGAAAAAAAAAAAAAAAAAAAGGAAAAAAAAATACAACTTCTCCATCACTCAAAAGAGGCAGATATTTAGCATTTCTCATATCTTAATGTTCTGATATATTGAAAACACAGTCGTCTCCAAGACTGTTACTGCTCTGCTCTAAAATAAAAATGGTTTAAAGCTAGGTACTGTCCTTGGCCAACAGCATCAGGTGACAGTGCACCACCACCATCTACTGATCAACTGGCTGTACTACCAACAGAGACCCGCACTCAGGCAATTTGGATTTGCAGAGATTTTAATTCACACATTAAACATCTTGTTACTGAGCTGGAATTTGTCACATGTTGCATATGCCTGAAAAGGATAGCAAAGACAGCAAGACTCTAGAAGAATCATGACAATTAAAAACTTCAGGGAGTTTTTAAAAAACTAAGGTTTTTTTGATAATGCTGAGCTACTGCTGGAAAAACTACAGATACAGGTTATTTGAACAGTATTTTGCTTTGATTTACAAATCATGAAAAACTGGTGACAGTAGTGTAGGCAACACTGGTTAATGTTGCACTGAAAGGATTAAAAACTGCTTTCTCTTCCTGCACTTTTACTCGTGCTAATTAAAATCATCAGCAATATTGTGTAAGTGATCTTTGACAGCTCTTCCAAGCTATTCAGCTATCTACACCCATTTAAAGAGCTCAGTAATGTAACACATTACGTTGCATAGGACACACACTTGGTTCTTCATGCTAAGCTCAGAGCATATTTGTTAGGAGAAGCTGAGCTGTTGCTTCTCGGTGTGTTTTCTTGAATTTGACTATACAAATTTAAAATTATTTCATGGCAAGGCATTTTCATAGTTATGAAAGGGCTAAATCGATGTAAAATTTCTTAGCTTAAAAAGCATTATTTTGCTTCATATTCTTTATAATATCAGTTGTTCTTTTTCTAACCTTTCAAGGTGTCTATGTACCTAGACCAGCTATTCCCCTTTTCAAGAGTCTGCATAGAATCTTTGCCTGCCTCTGTAGCAAATGGAAAATTTTTATTGGAAAGTTTACTGATATTGAGAGTGTGATCTCTCAGCGTTTATTACGTCATTGAATCCTTTTGGTCTGATACTGCTGTAAACTAAGTCCATGTGAATGAGGATTAGCTTGGTGGAGTCAAAGTTGTGTAGAAGTGGGACACTATTAACAAGAATCCTGCTCAGTAGTTTGTGCAGTATCTACACCTCTGCAGAGGGATCTATCAAAAATACCCAGTCAGAGTACAGAATTTCACATCTATTCTGTGTTGATATGAATGTCTGTGCATTGTGTATGAAGACACAGAGTGGTGCTCAGAGCCATCCTTTCCACTTCCAAGTCCGCTGCCTTTTGTTAAAGTGCTCCATATGGCTACCTCTTCAATCCTCTTATCTTCTTTTGTCTGTGTTGATGGAGTTGTGCCAACTTACAGCAATAGATAATAAGCCGTTATGTTCCATACAAGTGTTGACCTCTGTGTTTCACTTTGCTGTGTCTGTGCATTAACTTAGGTAATAGGTGTTTGAGGCCAGCCACTTTTGGTTTATTGTTGAGAATGCCATGCACACCTCTGTCACTTTAGACACAATCAATAGTGTGATAATAACAACTTACTCCCATTGAACAAGAAAGTAGACACACTACCTAGTGGGCTGTCTTGTCTTTGACTGCAACCAAGGGAATTTACAGGTGTTCAGCTGGCCACAGGAGGGCTCTCATATTTTTCCCTAGATTCAGTGTGGAATACAGCATGAACAAAGACCACATAATTCGGATCAGACAAATTCTCTCTCTTCCTAGATTACACTCATAGCTCATGAAAAATGAAGTTTTTTATAGTTCTCAGACAAAGCCCTTCCATCAGGGTTAAGGCCAGCTGGGACCATTAGATCATGTTACAGAACATGAATCCATTGTTCCCAACATTTTTGTAGCCAGAACTCCCTGCAGCCACCTTCTCCGTTTTCCCAGTCCCTAGACTCCATCTTTGTCTATCTGGGCCTTTCCTATTCTGTTTTTCTTCTTGTGCTTTCCCTCAGTTTAGTGTGTCTTAACGGCAATAGCAGGGAGGTCATAGTAATTATCCCAGCAGGGTTTATTAGCCTGGACTCCAGTCACTGCCATGCTTTGCCTCTAATGTCATGATTCTATTCTGAGGCACACCTTAGTGACTGGAAAGTAAGAACATGAGCTGTAAAATTTTACCAATGTGCTTTTGTTTTGTCAAGATGTTTTTGCTGAACGTTTAACGTTTGTGTGCCTTTACGCAGTACTATCATTTTTAAAGAATTATACCAACTCCACAGACTTTAAAGCGAACAAGGAATGAAAGCCTTTCACTCAGTTAATACTTTTCTTATATATGCACATAGTTGTATGCATACATATATGTATTTATGTCTTGACACATATCTATGTATACATTAACAATGTATACATAAAGATTGAAAACGGACAATATTCCACAGTGGCATTGCAAACACATAAACAAATGCTTTTCAAGGAGGGGAAATACAAGAGAAGCATGCTTGAATTGTACATATTCCATGTTGGTGCTACTGGATGTCCATTTTCAATAGTGTGTGTTACCCACATGCATGTGCGTGCATATGTGGTTCAGCCTAACATTTGAAGAGTTCCAGTTTCCTACAGTCAACATTTGAGTAGTGTTTATGTAGGTTATGACCACGTTGAGTCCTTAAATTTAATGGGAATTGTGTGCCTAAACATTCCTGAGAACACTGTGACTGACAGTCAGAGGTACTGAAGTCCCTCCACCCAAAGCCAGCACATCTCAAAAGCAGGCTGGCATGCATTAAGCTGGTCTCAAACAGAGGCAGACAAATCCATGCACATTTGGAGGGTATAGCTTTTGGGACTAGTCTGAGTCACTCTCACGCTGAAATGATGTCCCCCCAACCAGGCCAAATACAGGGCTTACAGAGCACCTCTCAATCTCTGCACATTTAGGATCCAGTTTTGGGACCTGTCTACTTTTCTTGCGCTAAACCCACTCATTGTTATCTTCATTTTCTCACGCTAGATAAAATCACAGCATCATAAGATACATGTAATTAATTTACATCCCATTTTCTGGGTTTCCCCAGAAAAGTTACTTTCATTGTGCTCTGGAAAACATGTTGCAATGGATGTCTTGTAGTTGGCACAATGTTTTCAGTTGAAAGCAGAAACAGCTTGCATCTCAGTTTTTTGTGGCACGCTGGTTCTGTACTGTGTTTGATGGCCATGCCATCTCTCTCAATGACTGAGCTCAATATATTTTCCCAGTTCCTGTCTCCCATGTTGTTCTTTTGCAGTGTACAGGGGTTGTAAGAGAAGCTGAGTAGTCTTTGTGTCCTTGAGCTACAGGGATAGCCTGGCTTTTGTGGGCATTATTTCACAATCCCACACTCAGCAGCCCCATAAGTTTCTTCACTCCTGGTGAAAAAAAAGAGATTTTTAGATTTCTTATTAGTGTCTACCCTGTCTTCCCAACATATGGCCACAAACTGTCTTGCCTTCAGTAGTTTTCTCTGTGTTGGATGCAGGGGCTGATAATAACACTTCTTTTTTCTTTTTTTCCATTACAGAAGTCATACGTTCAGCTGGAGGATGGTTCCTGGAGCAGCATGAGGTGTAGGAGCGCTCAGTGAGGGGCTGTGAATATTCCTCAGGAAGCAGCACAGGGCTTGGTGGAAGATTAAACTGAGTAATCCATAACCAGAGCAGGCATATGGCGTGTCAGCATGGTGGGAGACACCAACAGATCAGACAGAGGCTGTGAGCAGAGCTAAGGGGAAGGGCCTGGGAAATCCAGAAGTTTGCTGCCTTTCCTAGAAGCAGCTGATCCCTGCTTCAGTGGCAGCAGTGGTTTGTTGCTCCCAGGAGTCTGCTCTGATAGGCAACTATCCACTTTGCCTTTCTCAGAGCCAGTCCTGCCCACATCAGTCTTCAAAGGGTTCAGAATGCCAGACACAAAAGCAATTTCACAACGCTTCAGCCCCCACCTCCTGAGACTTGTGCCTCTTGAGAGGCCTCAATGTTTTCTAAGTAATCATTAAACTAGTCCCTCCCAGACAGCTATATTTATGATGAATTGCAATGCCTGGTCTTATTCACTCGTGAGACAAATAATACAGTCCTGCCCATCATTTCACTATTTCGCATTTCACTGTGTTTATCTTGCATGTTATATAAGTCCTGTCTTTTCCAGATGATGAGTAGTTCAGGCAAAACCACCTGCAGATGCTCCTTCTTTCATTCATGCTCCCCTCCCTCAGAAATCTGTGGTGGCATCTGTTCAGACAAAGAGACCTCCAAAAGAATGGGAAGAGCTGATTCTCAGATAGCAACTGAGACAATAACCGCTCTCCTATCTTTTTAATGTAATTTAATAAAAATTTCAGCAAATGTTCAATTCTGGTACATTTGTAATCAACAGCACAGATGTCAGGTTTAATTAGCAGTCAGTGACGGGTTCTGTATTTGTGCTTCAGTCAATACGATCTACTGTATATCAAGTACAATGCAAACTTACAGTGAAAAGTATCGCAGTTCAAATGAACAGACTGTTCAGCCACATCTACATGTGGGCAAATACAGGGGTAAAATGAAAAGGAGAGAACAGTGCAGGCTCCTGTGCATTTCTAATACATATACAGAGAAAGACAAGGGAAGATATGCAAAACCTGACCGGGAAAACTCCTGGCACAAGTGTATAAATATTTGCCAGTATGATAATTAACTTCTTGGCTGAATCTAGATTACACAAAATGTTCAGTCTCAGTGCACTCAGAAAAGAAAAGCAGCGGACCACAAAAAAGGGAGAGTATTTAAATATAATAATGAATTGCCTTTTCATTTTTTAGTCTTCAGGTGAACCCCCTTCATTTTCAATTCTATCATTTGCGTTTTAAACGCACAGTGAAGAGCTGCTCTCTCCTTTTCACTAAAGCAGGGACTAAGTTAATTCTCTCTTAAACTCTGGCATAGAGAACACTGTTATCTCTTCTTCCCCCAGCTGACGAAAACACTTGTATTGTTCATCAGTCTTTTGGTCACCTTCCTCCAACAGGTTTCTGACATAGCCTTCCTTCCTTCCCTGCCAGGTGCACCTCTGACACTTTGCTGCACAGGTACTCTCTAATTTCCATCGCTTCCTCCCTCTGTGCCACACACAGAGAACGGGTGTGCTCAGGGTCTTCAGGGGCAACCTGGAAAGAGCAGGACTGTGGCTATCCTTACTTCCATGCGTAGAGGTTGCAGGGAACTGCAAAATCTTAATTTCCAAAATAATGAGAGGACAAGGAAAAGGCACAAGTACAACAAGATGTTTCCTAAGACAATGTGCATGAGACTCACTCAGAACCATAGCAAGTAAACCATCAGAACCATTTATAAGCATAAATACATATGAAAAAACAGCCAGTTTTCACATGTTAATATTGTAGAATTTAAGACTTACGTGTCACATGAAACAATTTGGTAGCAAACCGTGAGCTTGAAGACAGCAATAATGAACTACAGTTTAGTGACAGAAAGAAAAAAAATAACGTTGCACTGTGCATCATGTTAATTGTGGTGGGAGGGACACTGTTTAGCACTAGCTAATTCAAAGCTGAGCCCTTGGGAACTAAAAAACTAGTTGCATTTGCTGGCACAGCTGTAGCTGTCTAAGAGATTACTAAGACATGATGGGATATGTGTGGCAATCAGATGCAGCAAACCAGTCATTTGAGAAAAATTATATCAATAATTGCCTCAATATTTTGTCTTTAACTAGGTAGATAAAATTAAAATATTCCAAAAATTATTTCCAGTAAGGTCTGGTGGCATAATATGATGAAATGAATACTTGAAACATTTTAAAAGTCCAGCTTAGATAAAGCCTGGAAAGTTATACTTTACAGAGGACTACAATAGAATTTTCTGTCTTTGTGAATTGCCAATAACTGTGAATTATTTTTTAAGCTGCTGCATAATTGCATTTGAAAAAAAGAAAAAAAGAGCTTTAACTTTAAAAATGATAAGTCTCCAGTTCATATGAATCAAACCAATGCAGCACTGTTGATTTGAGTCAGCGGGTGTATTGACACCAAGGATAAGGGGTGAATTCTGATCAGTCTAAACCAACAGTTCTCAACAGTTCTCAGTTTCCTTCCTCAAAGAAGGAAAAAGGTTGAAGTAGGAAGGTGGGAGTGGATGGGGAGGGACTCAGAGTAATAGAGATTAGGTAAAACTGCTTGAACAAGACTGTGGCAGTACATGTGTTTAGGATAAAGTAAAGTTTAGAAGGATAAACTGGGATGTGTATGAGATAAAACAGATGGGAAGAAAGAGAAAGAAAAAGAATGGAAGTGCTGTTTAGAAGTATAGCTGAGAGGGAACAGCAAGCAGGTTTTAAATGGTAAAAGAAAGAAAAAAGTTCATTAGGAGAAGGTTATAATTTCCAATTGTGAAACTGATGTGCTTGAAACTAAAAGGTTGAAGTAAGAAAAAATTGAAACAGAAAGATAAATGAGATTTTGGTAATGTAGGCAGTAGCTGAAACCATGAGAATAAGTGAAGTGTCCTGGGTGAGAAGATATGTGACAGCAGAGGTGACAGGCAGATAGGAGGAAGGGGAGCCACAGAAAGACACAATTGACTGGAGAACTTTAGTGAAATTCACTTTTAAAAATCTTGCTAAGATTATGGCTTCTGAGAACAATGCCAGTTTTGTATTGATTTATAAAGTGGCTTTTTTTTTTTTTAAAGACTAAAATCTGTACAGAACTTCTTAATGACAGCTCAAGGCCATTAAGCAAGACTCTCTTGTATTTTATTTTTGCTGACTCAAAGGAACAGAAGGAACTGTCATGAGGAGGCACAGAGAAGCACAGGCACTCACAAACTCCCCGAACAGGGCTGTGCCTGGATGGGTGTATCTCCATCAGCTTCCCCAAGAGCTGAACCGCTGCAGTGGCATGGGGGGAGACAACTGAGAGCAACGCTGTGACTCAGTGGTGAGGAACTCAGATCTAAACTGCTTTGACTGTATTTCATCAAGGTGATTAAATAGAGAGGGAAGGCTCTTAAATTTAGTCACTAAGAGCTTTAGAGAAGACAGTGTTGTTAGTAAGGCATTACACCCAATGCTTCTATTTTGCTGGTATGTGTTTGCTATCCTTTGATGTAGCACAAAGAGAATTTGGTTTGTTTAAATCTGACATGTTTTTTGTTGTATTGTAAGAGCCTTGTTACAGTTCAGACAATCATGTAAGTAGTGTCCAGCAGAGTTTAAATCAAGCCTTCTCCAGAGAAAGTTTTAAGTTCTCCTAGCTCATATCTCAATGATAGTCATCCCTTCAGCTAAATGGAGCCATAAATAACAGAAAAGGGGAAAGGATTTCTGAGGTGAATAACAACTTCCTCTTAATTATAATCTGTGTTAGCCTTATAACAATCCTTAGTATGAATGTTGTCACCTTTTCTTATTTTATTAAGAATTCTGTTATGTTGGTGTTCTTACTAAATCCTTAACTCTCAGAGTCAGGGGGCTCATCTGGGACTTTCATATTCATTGTTTGTTTTAAATTTGGCTTTCAGAAATGCTGGAAAACATAACTACCTTAGAGGTTAAAAAAAACCCTTACCAGGAACAAAATGTGCTAAATAATTCCATTTGGGGGTGGGAGGAGGTGAGGTGTCTGATTTTTAATTGGAGATTTAGGATTAGTGATACTGAAAATCTGAAATTAATGCAGTAAAGGGTAAGGAAAACAACTCTGTGCGTGCACGTGCACTTGATGCATTATACATGGTGCTATGTTTTCAGGTATACAAGAACTGAATTTTAAGACCAGGACTTGCTTTGCCTCTCAGAAGTAAGCAAGACTAAAGTTTTGTATGTTTATATGAGAACAGGCAGAGGTTAAAAAGAATCATGACTACAGTTCTGTTTTAGAGCATATGTGGTCAGATACCGAGACCTTGATTTGCTTGACAGTGCTCTAATTTTGGATTACTTTAATGTTTTGTCTTTCAATTAAATGAAATCCCTTCAGCCAAGTGCTAGTGAGTGGGTTCTTGTTTGTTTGTTGTTAGTAACCTGTCCACAAGGCTATATGCCCTCTCTGGCCCGTCCTCTGCTCTTATAAAACTTTTTAGTTTATGAAATAATGATTTGATCATATCCCTACCTATGGATTTTAGCATCTCACCTTGCTTTAAAGACAGATTTCCAGCTGCTGCACACTCAAATATATTATGCCCTAACTCAGTGGCTACAAACTGGAGTATCCATGCCTGGCTTGGATACTTTACTGGGAAGTATCTAGCTACCAGGACTGGCATTTCTACATTGGACTGGCAGACTAATGTCTGGAAGCCTTTTTCATCATATGTTTCCACCAAATGTTTTTTCAGCAGAAGTATGGGTTGCTTCAAAAAAGTGAGAGATTATTGTACAGTATTTCTGAACTTGCTTTCTCCCCACTGGGAAATGCTGAACAGCAGTAATGGAGCTTTTTTTAAAAAAGCCCTAGACTCCTTGGAGTTCTTGGGGTCAGTCCAGACCTTTTCTTCTTCCAAGATAGATTGGGTATCATTGGGCTAGTTTTTTCAGTCTTCAGGGAATACAAACACTGTGCCTTGGCTATTCTAAGGAGGCTTTGACAGAGAAAACTAGTTTTTGGTGTAGGCAGCTGCTCGGGGCAGCGATCTGCAGGAGCTGCCATTCACCCTGGTAAGGGACAGATGTTTCCTCACAGCTCACCTGCCATTGTGGTTAAGCAGAGCTTCCAGAAGTGGACTTTAATTTTTGTAGCTATGCACAGGGTCAGACTTGCTGCTGTTCCTGCTAAGGGAAGGGCTGGGGTGGGACACAGTGGCCACTTTGAAGGGGAGACTGAGATCCCTTGGTAGCAGCAGTCACGACTGTCTCACTTCTTCTCTGGTGCCACTCTCCTCTTCCATTGCTCTCAGCCCTGAGCCTGCTCTTCACCTTCATGTGTTGTCTCCCTCAGCAGGAACAGAGGCTGCTCTTTCTGCTAAGAGGGAGAAGGTATCTGGAAAGGAAGACAGCAGGGATCTGTTAATCTTCTGCGCAGATCATGCTGGACTGAGAGGCACAAGCTTACAGACACCAATATCTCCCATAGCTCCCAAAAGCTCCACAGACGTCCTGCAGCCCTTCCTTCATCCTTCCTTCCTCTGCCCCAAAGTCCACTGACTCCTCAGTCATCCTTTCATCCCCGCATCAGATCTACCGCTGTCTCCCAGTCCTGTCTCAGCTGCTGGATCCCTAAGACCTTCATTTTGAGTTCAAGACTCCCTGCTAGACTCTCCTCTGCAAACTTTAGGCAATGCTTACAGATCTTTTTTGTTTGTCTCAGCCTAGTCCTATTCTGGTAGCTGCCACAAAATAAATATTATTTTATTTAATATAGAAATAGGGCAGTGAAACCCACTTTTGGCTCTAATATTTATTGAAGCCTTGAGCTGGTCCACATCCAGTTGTCTACCAAGGGATTTAGCGTGCAGTCAGGTATGGGGATGTATTTCACACATAACTGTTCCACACTGACTTCCCAGTACTTAGGTCTTGCTTAGGCAAGCATTTTTTTACCTTACAAGCACATACAGACACTAGTTGACTTTCATATTAATAGCACAGCATGTGTATGTCAATATTGAAATGATCTGAGATCTTCAGGGTAAAAGATATTTATGCCAAAGAGAGCATTATGTTTTGGTATCCACACTCAGCATGAGTACAACTAAAACAACAGTCATACCCAAACACTGCTAGGTTTCTGGTAAGAATAGGAAATTATTGTTGTCCTGGCCATTAAACTTTTCTTTTCTCTTTGAAAGATCCAGGACTAAATAGCTTCTATAGTTTTCATGATAAATGTTGAATACCGCATAATCAGTAGCTGGCTCAGCTTAACAGAAGCATTGCAAAATAATCTTCCGGGCTTTGTACTCTGACATTCACATATTTTTTTTTAGATTTAGTTTTGTGTGATCTTCCATATGTAAAGTAAGTTGTGCACTGATAAACAAGGACTCTGCTAGAAATGATAAAAGTACTTCAAAGCTGTTCTCAAATGCACAAACCAGTACTACCAACCAGAAAGGCTAGATAACACCTTGCTAGAGATATGTCTTTATTACAAATATTTGCACCTCTTGGTTCACTGAATTCACTTGCTATGTAGAAAATATTTAACTGTTAATCCATTATAGATTTGTCATTGGCTGTCTGAGCACTGCTTTCATAATTTACGTTTGTATACATGGAAATAATAACACAAGAAAAACTGAACTAGAAGTTGTGACAGAGAGTAGAAAAGAACTAATAAGCGGAAATTTTTGCTTAAGCACATCCAGCATACCATTCAAAAGTGTCTGTGAAACTATTCATTGTAGAAAATTGAAAATTTGAACTATTAAGCTTAACCTCAAAGTAAGTCATATACTCTTGAAGGCACTCTTTGAACACATCTGTCTACTAAGGATTGGTACAGAGAGCCACATTAATAGCTAATTGTGTTGTAAGTATATTAGTATGCATTACTTGAATAGTCAACTATTTGGAAACTTATTTGTATGTACAATTTAAAATGTAATTTATGTTGTTTGTACAATGTAAAAATGTACAATGTGTAGCCTCACCGTGGACTGGGCAAATAAGAAATGCTTTATAAAGGAAAAATTTCCTTTCCTACCTTGGGGTAGGAAAATAATCCTCAGGCCATCTAGTTCTCACTGCACAGTGCTAGGGCTCAAGTATTCTTTCTGAATAGAAATCACAGAATCACAGAGGAATTGAGGTTGGAGGGCAACTCTGGAGGTCATCTGGTCCAATGCCCCTGCTCAGGCAGGGCCACCTACAGCCAGTGGCTCAGGACCGTGTCCAGTTGACTTTTGAGTATCACCGTGGACGGAGACTCCACAACATCTTTGGATAACCTGTGCTAGTGCTCAGTCACCCTCCCCGTAAAAGTGTTTCCTGATGTTTGGGTAGAACCTCCTGTGTTTCTGTTTGTGTTTATTGCCTCCGGTCCTGTCATTGGGCACCACTGAAAAGAGCCTGGCTCTGTCCTCTGCACCCTCCCTTCAGGTGTTCATATACATTAAGAAGATTCCCCCTGAGCCTTCTCTTTTCCGGGCTGAACAGTCCCAGCTCTCTCAGCCTTTCCTCGTAGGAGAGGTGCTCCAGTCTCTTCATCATCTTCATGACCCTTTGTTAGCCTGTTTCCAGTATGTCTGTGTCTCTCTTGTCCTGGGGAGCTGAGAACTGGACACAGTTACTCCAGGTGTGGCCTCACCAGTGCTAAGTGGAGGGGAAGGATCACCTCCCTCGACCTGCTGGCAATACTCTGTGTAATGCAGCCCAGCTTACCATTCACCTTCTTTGCTGCAAGAGCGCACTGCTGGCTCATGTATGACCAGAGTTAGAGTTGAGCTCTCACTACAGCCTGACTTAGGTCATATTATTGTATTAATGTTATTTACTGACATCTTTCCTGTGGTGTTTACTCAGGCTGCAGTAAATTGGCTCCTTTCTTTCTTTAAATGTGTCTAGCCAATGGGTATCGGCAAACAAGGCATGAAAAAGTGACTGGAGTATAACTGATATTTGCTTAAGTTTGAAGAGGATTTGAATCAAGTTCTAAGACTTGAACTATCCCATGTGTCACAGGGATCGTTCATCCAGGAATCAATGGCATTATCAATATGTCAGTGTTAGATACTTCAGTGCTCATTGAAGCAAGGGAGAAAAGATCATTTCAAGAAAAGATATTTTGAGGAGTAGCTCAGTTCATGACATGAATGGGTGCATTTATGAGAATGCTACCATATAATTATACATGTTAATTTAGCTTATTCAGGAAGGAGACAAGCCCTGTGTGCCCAGCATAGTCTATAAGTATATCTGAGCTGCAATAAAGAGTGCTAATGCATGGACTGTGTGGTATTATATATAGCTTGTGTTTTCAAAATCTGCGTAGCCTATTTAGGATTAAGTATCCACATCTCACTTTGGTGGGTCAAAATATTTATGGGAATATGATGAAAAAATATGGGTTTCCTTTTCATCCTCTGCCATGTTATTGTTAGATGGGATGTTGTAATATCAAGGTCTAGATATTAACTTATACATCATTTGAAAATAAGAGATTTGTGAATGACCACTTATGGAAAAGCTTTTATCCTTTGCTCATGTCTAATCAGCTTTTGTGAAGTGGTAGATGTCATATTGTGACATCTCTTACTCATGGGATCCATATAGGTGAGCTGTATTTCCCAGGCTAAATAAAACCCAGAAGCTATGAGATCACCAACCTAAGAAAGATGAATTTCATAACTTTAAGGTAGCTTACTCAAGTTAGGTGGCAAAACAGCATAGGAAGGCCAAAGCAGTCTCTAATTCCAATGGAGAACTATCCCACAAGAGACCAGAAAGTGCTACAGTGAGTGGCTCCAAGTGGTATTCTTTCTTCTTTGACAGAAGAAGGGAATGACGAAAAGTTAACCTTTCGTATGCCAGTAGCTTGTGGTATGAATTAGGAAACATCCTTTGCTTGAGCTGTAAATCCAGTGCATAATGCGTCAAGTAAGCAAATGCAGCCAAACCTGAGTCTTGAAACAGACCATTTGTTTACTAGACATAAAGCAAGATATTTTATTTTTGTAAAAGATGATTACTGGAAGGACCTACATAAATGGCTTTCTGCTTTCTTAAATGTAAATTCTAGACAAAATTCAGTGCAATATCCTACTTCTCAGTGCAATTCTCATTTCTTTTCCAGCCCAAATCATTATGTGTTATCCACTGATGTTGCAAGGATTATGGTATCTGTTTTCTGTGAAAATAATACCACTATATTCAGGAAAATGCATATTCCTGTTTGTAAGAAATTTCTGTAGCTTTTCTTATGAACAGAAATAGGTTTTAGATAAATTTCTAGCTATAAGCTCATCTTATTTATGCTAATTTAAATCCATGGACATTCAGAGAAAGGGAAATGGGATCTCAAAAAAGATGCTGTATAATGTGTGATTATTTATCACATTGCCAACCGTTTTTCTTTGGGAAGAAGTTGCCTCACAGTCACTAACAGCCCCTAAACTTTGATCCGTTTTATAAATCCACTGGGCTCTTCAGACCATGCTTGGCACACGATAACTACTGTTTAGACATGACATGAGTTTACAATATTGAAATCTTTGTTTTATGATAAGCAGGAATAAGATCAGATGATCTGTCTTTGCTCATTTGGTCTCCTCTGTGAACTGAATAGCCTTTTTGTACCTACTTTTCTTCTAGAACCGAGCTTTACAAATAAATCCTCCAAATTCTCAGGATAAAAAGATTAAAGTTGCGGTGTCTACACTGTATTTGTGAACTCTCAGAAATGTATTTGAACAACTTAACAGTAAACCCAGAGTGAAATATATTGTAATCAATTGAAGTGTCTCTAAAAAGGAACCAGAAAATCAGTTTTAACACTTCTGGGGCACAAGAATTTTTAAAAAAATAATAAAAGGAACAACCTGTAGCTTGTGGTATGGCTACTCTGGTTAAATACTGAAGTGACAAAGGAAACAACTGTCCTGCTTTCTAAAAATAAATGTATAATGCATTGCATTTTTATGGCAGATTTTATTTAAAAATAGATATTACAAATAAAAACCTGAAGCTTTATGACACCTCTATGAGAGATTAAGCTTGTAGGTGTACAAACTTCAGTCTTACAGGCCAGCTGAAGCATTGGCAGCGTTTGGGAGCAGATTGTGGGAAATCCGTGAGCTGGTGGGGCAGAGGCTTTGCTTTGCACAGCTGTGTAAAGACTTGCCATAATAGCTGTCTGTGGCAGCAATCTCTGCCTTGGAGGAAACATGAGGAGCGCCTGTTCTCCCTCCCTTAGGAAGCATAATGGTCAGCAGAGCCCGGGAAAGGAGGAGTGAGTGCTGTGGCCATGGCATCCTGTCTCCGTTGGCCTGGAGAAAAATGCACCAAGAGATGCTCTTACAGATGGTGCAAAACATACCGGGCTGAAAGCCCCCAAGGAGACTGTCCCAGCCCTTGCTACCGTTTCCACAGTGCTGCTTCTGTCGTGCCGCGTGGGGTGCAGCAGTGGGAGGCCACCACGCTGCCATCAGGCTGCCACGGCGCCGGGGACGCTGCGAGCCCCTGCCAGAGCCGCGGCTGACCTCAGCCTTCAGTGCCAGCATCTCAGCCCCAAAGTTCGCCTTTCTCCTGCAGTTCGCAATAGCATTTTTTAAACAATTTTGTATAAAAAACAGTAGATGGGTGCATTTGCTGTTGTTCTTTGGCTGTCTTTTCTTTTAAACGAAACACAAACCCGCTTTACATACGACATGAGCAGCAGGGGACCCGGCCGGGGGGCCGTGCGCGGGCAGCGGCGCCTGGGCCGCGGGGGGACCCTGTGATTCGACACGTCTCAGCCGTGGCCATTATAAGCCACCGCGTCCGTCTTCCCCCCTCGTTCGTCCCTCCCGCTGGGCTGCGGCTGAAGGCGAGCGAGCCGCCGCGGCGTGGGACAGCACCGCCGAGGAGGCCATTTTGCGGCCGTTAAAGGAGGGAGAGAGCGGGCGCGGCCGGGCGGGACCCGGCCCCCCGCGGCAGGTAAGCGCGGCAGCACCTGGCGGCGGGGAAGGGGGGGGTGATCTGCCCCCGGGCGGCAGCCGGTCTTCCGGGGCGACGAGGCCCGCCGAGGCCGCCCGACAGGCCCCGCTGCTCGCCCGGGAGCCGCGGTCCTTCGCCCCGCGGCGGGCCGGGAGGGCAGGGCTGGGCGGGCGCGGCCGGCAGGGGGCGCTGTCCCGCCGGGCCCGCCGCGCGGGGCAGGGGGGTACCGCGAAGGGTTAAGGAGCGGGCGGCGGAGCCCGGCTGCCCCTGCCGGGAGAGCGGGGAAAGAAAATAAACGGGGGAGGGGGGGAGAAATTAAAAAATAAACCCAGACAGGCAGCCGGGGCCGCGGAGCGCTCTCGCCTCTCCTTCTCCTCACACCCTCCGCCGCCCGCCCGGGGGGGACAGCGCGGGACGCGGAGGCCGGGGCGCAGCGGCGGGACGACAATGCAGCAGGCGGAGAAAGCAGGAGGGGCAGCGCACGGCAACATGGAGGGAGGCGCGGAGCGGGCCAGCCCCTGATGCGGCTCTTTCTCCTCCTCCTCCTCCTCCGGGCAGCGGCTCCGGCGGCGATTCCCTCCCTGGCGGCGGCTGGCGGCGGCGGGTGGAAATGAGCAGGTCGGCGGCGCTTCTCCTCTGCCTGCTAGGCTGCAACGTGTGGAAGGCGGTGACCAAAACCTTAGGGGCGCCCGAGGCGGCTCAAGGTCGGTGCGGGAAGGGCGGCGGGACCGGCCCGCTTTGTGCGGCGGCCCCCGGGGCGGTGGGGGGCCTGCATTGTGCGGGCGGCGGCAAACTTGGGGGGGGGGGGGTTGGCTGGGGGTTTGGCGGAGAGGGGGGCTGGGGGGGGGGGCGGCGATGCGACGAGACCTCTCCCGGCTGCGCGGCTCAGGGGGGCGCCGCCCGCTGCAGACCCCCCCCTCAGGCCTGAGTGGTGAAGGCAGCCCCGCGGCTGCGGAGCTTTTGTTAACGGAAGGGGCAGGGGCTGCCGCCGGCCTCATTGTGCGCCCCCCCCCCCCCCCCCCCCCGCCGCCGCCGGAGCTGTTGCATTGCGTCCTTCTCCCCTGGTTCCCTCCGTTCCCCCCCTCCTCCCACCGCGCCCGCTGCAGGGCCCGACGCGGCGGTGAGAGGCGGGTTGAGGGTCACCGGCGGCTGCAGGACCTGCCCGCCGGCCGTGCGGGGCCGCCGGGATGCGGTTCTCCCCCCGGGCTGGCTGCGCGGTTCGGCCCGTCGCCCCGGGACGTTTCCGGGCCTCGGCGGGGCCTTTTGTTCGGTACGGTGGGCTGCCCGCCCGCTCGCCGGCCGGGCGGGGGCCTGTCACGCCGCCGGGCGGCCGCTGCGCCCCTCGGCAGCCGGGAAGGGACACTTCCCCGGCCGGGTAGTGTCGCCTTCGCCCTCGCCCGGGCGGGAGCAGAAGCCGCAGCGGGGCAGTGCCTGAGCCCCCCGGGAAGCCGCGGCGGCGCCCCCGGCACCTGGGGCAGCTCCTGGGCCGGGCCGTGGTCCTGCCGTGGGCTGCTCTGCCCTGATCCTCACAGGTGCCGTGGCGAGGCGTCCCCCTGGGCGGTGAGGTGCACCTGCCCTCCCGCCCTCACCCCCTGTGGAAACCCGGCGGGGGGAGACGCTCCCCGTTTGCCCTCGGCCTTGCCTTTGGTAGTGGGAGAGAAGCCCCTCTGTGTGTGTGTGTGTGTCCCCGCCACCGGGCTCCGACAAGGACCCTGCGGCAGCATCATGCCTGCCGGGACGGCAGCTATGTTAGGAAACAGAGAACTTGTCTACCTGAGGGTATGAAACGTGCTAGGAGGAAACCTGTAGTCCCCCATGGTCGGCGTTAGCCTCGTGGCTTGTGTTGTCAAGTGGCTAAATGTGTCATCTGGGATGAGAGGTCGTACACCAGCATAGCCTTTGTGGTGGTGGGTCAGCAGAGTCTTTCCCACTGTGGTGGGGTGGAAGTACTCCACGCGAAGAGTATGCTATGTCCTGCTTCCTATAAGCTTTTCTGTCTTGTATGTCAGTAAGAATCAGTAAGTGATGCTTGCCACAAGAAGGAAAACGTTAGAAGTAACCTTTTTGGACTCTCTCGTGGTATACTAAGTGCAGTATAAGTAAGATCTAAGTGGGTCTGTGCTCTCCTACGGAGTACTGCAAAGGTATTGGTATCTTGTAGCAAAACCTACCATGCTAGGCAATCGGACGTCAAAGGTAATGTCAGATTCTGCCTTTTTTTTTAAGGACAAAACAATAGCAGTTCTGGATTAAGAAGTACTAAACTATAACTCAAAGGTGGGTAAACTTGGGACTGTACTGAGTTTATTGATAAGTGTGCCAGAAAAACAGAATTGCGTTCATCCCTTGAAGCTAGCACTTTAGATACCAAGGTAATATCAAAATCTATTGTAATTTCTGTATCATATGGAAGATCTCTTTCATATATGTGATCAAAGTGGCGAGGTATTGGCAAAATTAGTGCCTTTCAACTGCCCTGTTGATCTCATCTTCTATTGTCAAGCTCAATTCATGGTATGTGGAAAGACTTGTCTCTATAGCTGCTACATCCACATCAAGCCTGATAGCTGCTATTACTTAAATAATCAGCTATGTCGGTGAGTAGAGAACATTTCTATCTAAATAGAATGGTTTAATTTTATCTTCCATGTAAGCACATATGAGTTTTCATGGATAGCATAATTTTCCAATGTCTGATTATGAGCTCAATCTTTACTCTTTGGACATCCACATTGGTAATTGGATATGTAGAGCTAATCTCATATTGAAGTATATTCTGCTCACTAGTTACCAGCTACTTGCCACGAGCCTTTTTTTGAAAGTGTATGCGATGCCAGCTTGTAGCCTTGAATAAGTTCCTAATCATCAGGTGTAAATATCTTCTGGGGAAAACAGTTTTGGTACCAGGCACGTTCCTGGTATGTATACTGAGTGCAGTGAGCGCCTAAAAGGTTGTAAAACCTAAGCCAATTGTTTCTCTCCTGCCCTTTTAGCAACGTAGGGATAGTTGTAGCTACAGGTGAAGGACCATTGCCAAAGTTCAGGGAGGTTTGCAGATGATTGACTTTCCCCTTGTGGCTGGGAATAGACTAGTGAAAATCCAGGGAACTGGAATAAAGGTGGAGGTGAGAAAGCCAGAGGATGCTATCAGGGAGTAATGGCTTCAGCTGCAGTATTTATTATTGGACAGGTTACAAGAGACTACGGCAGAGAGCCCTTCTTGTGGTGGGACATATCAGATGAGACTCAGTTAAGATGTTCCATGCCTGTGTTAACAGACCAAATAAATAGGTCTTGGATTTGGAGCTATTTGAAGGTGGGATTTGTAGTCAGTGTTTGGGTTAAGAAAGGGATGAGGAGTGATGCTTTACATCGAGCTTTTCTCTCTTTCGCTGCTCTCAGCTGTATGTTCAGACAGTCCCAGCTTCAGAGTCTGCTCGGCTAGACCAATTACGTAATTCGTGAATATGGTACTGGTAATTAAGCTCTGCTTTTAGCACCCTATTTAGAAAATTAGATGACTTTGGCACGCTGTTACATTACTTGATTCATTATGCAGATCTGTTGTGTCCTCTGAAGGTCACAGAGGTACTCTCTAAGTTTCAATAACTTATTTTGGTAAAATCCACACAGATGAGTTGTTCATTTTTGTCGGTGTTGATGCTTAGAGCTCCATCAGTGAGGCTGTTAGAAGTACCTGAAGGTATACTTTAGGATTGGTAAGGCTTTACCTCTTTAACTTCTCTCAAATACCTAAAATCTGACAGGTGTTTCATAAGAGGACTAAATTATAGTTTTGAGTTTTTTGGTGGTGGATGGGTTGGTTGGTTTTTCTAATTGTTCTGTCAGGTATTCCAGAACTTAAATTGGTTTGAATGCTGAAATGAATGCGTAGAAATTTTAATTGAAACAGAAAACCAAACTAACCCTTCAGCTGCATTCCTATTGGGAACTGGTGATTTATCTGATGAGCACAGATAAAATACACAATGAGTTTTCTTCATATGAACAGATCCCTTTTAAACTTAGGGAGCCTTGGCAAATAGGAATTTAAGAGTTATACGAAGAGGTAACACTAACCCAGGGAGAATGAAAGCAAAAGCAATGTAATTAGAGAAGGGGTTAAAGTTCTCTGTCGCCTGTAAATTTTGCTTTGCAGTAGAAGATGAGGATGATTCATTCGTGGATGCTAGGGAGGCTGTTCTTAAGAGAAATCCTAGAATATTGTGTTGTAGTGCAGAAGTCCAATATGACTTTTGTCTGCTGCAGCACATATTAGTCTTCACATCTCATTAGTTCTTCAAAACAAAGAAGTTATGAATAATAAAATAACATTGGAGTAATAAATAGCACCTGGTTCAAGGACTAGTCTACTAATAGATGAATATGCTCAGGATATCCCACCTTCGTAATCCCAGAATGGGATCAGACAGATACTTTTTTCCCCTAGTATGATGATGAATAAAAGTTCAGCTGTTACTGTGTAGTCAGAATCCGCAGTATCTTCTCCCTCTGTGTGCATGGAGGACAGGAGGGTCGATGCTTGAGTGCTGCTGTTTGGAATTGCCTGCCTGCCTGCAAACAGCCATTACATTACTTGACATTGTGAAAGCTCATTTCACAACCATTTCAGCTGGACATCTTGTAAGGCTTCTTTTCTGGACAGCACAGTAACAGCTGTGAGGAGACCCTCAAGTTCTTTTGTGGTGTGTTTTTTTTTTTTTTTTTTTTTTTTTAAAGCCGGTTATCCCAAGCTTGCAGTTTTAGCTATGATGATAAAGTTTAGATGATGCAGAAATAAAGTCTCTCTCCTTTTTGTCTTGTACTCCTGTACTACTTCTTCTCAACCAGCTGCAAATTACTAATAACCTTCAAATGCAGACATTTATTTTATTGAGATGACAAATGGACCCATAAGAGTAGAAGCTAAGATTGCTCTGAAGCAGTACTAAAGATGTTTTAGTGGAGGGAGCAAACTGTTTATTAAGTACTAGTATTGTAAAATCTTGATGAGGTATTTGTCGTTTTATTGGTTGTCAGATCCAGGTAAGACCTAGATTTTTTATTTTTTTTTCATGTTTACCTTGAACTACTAATGCCTGCAAATGCCTAGTAACTAATTTTTCTCAGTCAGATGAACAAGCTACCTAAGTGAGCTGAGGGTTTAAAACCGCAGTCTTTTTTTGCGAAACGTTTGTGTTCACCTCTCTGGCTTGTAATACCTTGCTGTAAGTGATTCAACTTGCCTTGAATGATGTGTGTGTAGGCACTTGTCAAGTGACAACAAATTCACGTGCTGCCCTGAAAAGGTGTTAATTGCCATGTGTTACCTAACACAAAGGTTAAAACAACCTTCTCCCTCCCCTGTCTCTTTTGTCTTTTTTTTCTTTAAACCTCACACTGAGACCTCTTACTGCTTGAGACTAAAATCCAGCTCATGAAATTTTTAGGGACGGCTGCTGTCTGTGCCAACTTCTGGCCAAGCGAATGGTTTCAAATAGCCGTCCCCTCTCTACAGGAGAAGTTTCTGGTAGCAATGAAATGCAATTTTGCCATATGCTTGTTAATTTAACAGAAGCCTGGGTATATGTATTTGTGTGCTGGGGAGGAGGAAGGACTGTGCTTTTAGGTTTGTTGGAAAACTTAAGAAATCGCCAATGGTTTTGGTGCATGGAGGAGCAGAAATGTTGCTCTGCCTCCTGTTAGTACAAAGTTCAAGTTGGTTTTTTACTTGTCTTCTGTGGGCAATAACTAGCTGCAGTTTTGGTGTGTGAAGAAAACGGAGGAGAATGCATGGCAAGGAAACTCGTTGCATAGGTTGTGTCAATATAGGTATGCACAGTACCTGGCAGCTTGGTGGTTCGGCTTTAATGACATTTAACAACCCTGTTTGAAGCTTGGCTGTTGGTTAGCAGTAGGGTTGGGAATGATGCTTCTTTTCTAGTACATTTGATCAATACAATTGCATTGTGTATCTTGAGCTTGTAATTTAGGGAAATAGTTATTTTTCTAGTCAGCCAAAGGCAAAGTAAATAATACCTGAAACTTGAAATCAAAGTGTGCAGTTTCAGTATTTCTGTTACCTTATATACTGATTACCTTATACAACCTGCATTTTTTTGTAGGATTCGTTTCCCTTTGCTCCAGTATATATCAGTTCTGCCTTTAGATATGAAGAAAGGTAACTTCTGAGAGAATTGCGCTGCCAGTATTCTGTCTCAGTGGTTTTACCATTTACCTGTCAGGGAGCAGAAGTAAGGCAGGCAAGAAGCCTGTGTAAAGGTTGTATTTACTAGAACAAATGAGTTTAATAATACTAAATATAATACATGCTAATAATATACACAAAAGCATTTTGTTTGGGAAATACCAAAGAGAACCGAGTGCTGCTTTTTTTTTTTTTTTTTTCCCTTCAGAAATTCCAGAAACATTTTTCTGTAAGCTGGTTTACATTAAGTTTTCAGTTAATGTAGTATCTGGCTTGTTGTGCATGGGTAATAAGCATTTTACGCATGCTTTTTACAAACACCATCTTTAGTTTTGTTGGAAACCAGAAAGATACGTATACATTTGTTAATACAGTGTCATAAAAAAGTGAATGTACTGTAATTTCTTGTTGCTTTTAATAAGTGCATTGAATCTTTCACTTTAAAATATTAAGACACAATCATATTTGACATAGTGGTGAGTCTGAGCCCTTGAAAGTAATATTTAAGTGTATTTCAACATAGAGCTACATTTTTATTTCATTTAAAATGTCAATGTTCTGGTTCAGATTTACCCATGTCACTTTTTTTTGCTAACTTAAAAAGCAACAGATTTTGAGATGTTCTGAAGGAAAAACTCATTTGTGTACAGTGTAGCCTGTAAATTTGGCTCCCTCGCTAGTTGCTTGGAGGATTGGGTATATTTAAACAGAACTGCTGTGGATATAAAGTATGTTTTGAATAGAAGCAGCCTCTGCAGGGAGGGCACAAAAGTCCCTGGAAATCCAACACTGAACGTATCTTTTAATTCTTCCTGCTCTTAGCTTTTGCGGTTCTGTGAGCTGTCACAGTAACATACTGTGGAGGCATACTAGGGAGTGAAATCCTGTCTGTATCCATTATTTGTACACCTTGCGCGCCAGGAGGTGAAGCCTCCCTGTCACTGTGAGTAGGAACCTGCACCATGGAAAACTCTGCTATGCTGTGGAATGGTTGCTTTTCAGATGGGGAGGCAAGAGCATGTAACGGTATAACAGTAGAGGGGACCCCGCATAAGCATTGCTGGACTTGGGGTGACTCTTGTTGGGGACGCGCTCAGCCTCTCTGCCCCATGGGAACCAGGCTTTGAGGAGATGCAGCGGGAACTGCAGTTAGCAGGGAGGAAATGGGGCGTGGGGGGAAGCCAAAGGGAAGGAAGTAGCAGCATCCTTTTGGCTTGAGGGCAACAAAGGAGCTGAATCCAATAAGGTGCAAAATGCTTCCAGTTTTCTGAAGTTCTAGCTGTAAAAGTGCTGAGAACTACTAAAGCTCCACTAAAGGGGAGCTTACCTTGACAGTCAGTAAAGGGTGAGATAAGTAAGATGTAGAGGCATAAGGTACTCCTGCTTTGTTAAAGAAAACAAAGAGGCCTTTCTTCTTCGTGCAGTGATTAACAGAGGTGATAGCAGTGTTGGGAGCTCCTTCTTGTTTCATCCCACCTTTGTGGTTGTCATTACTAGAAAAAAGGGTGTATCTTATCCTTTATAAGCAAGGCCATATACTAATACGGCAACAAATATTTCTCAAATGGTGTTGTGAGACTTGCTTGATAATAAAGCAACAACAAGTTAAGCTAAATGCTATATTTGGACTGCTGCTGGGAGGAAATGGATGTATCAGCAGTTTTGCCCAGCTCCCTTGCTCTCTGCCATACCATGAAGAATTGTGCAAAGTGAAAGGTTAAGATCCCAACACCTCATCTCTTAGTTTGTGCTTGGTACATGAATGTGAGACTTCTCGTGCAGTTGTCATCCAGAGTAGGAGGCATCTCACCTAATGCAGGTGTCTGCAGTCTGCGAGTGTCTACATCTTAGCTAGTTGTCCATGGTCCTTTTACAGACATGAAGATCTAATCTTTTCAGCTAATGGAGCTGGGTGCCATTCCTGTCACCTGGAACTGGAGTCACTTTTGGTCAGATGAACCGTACTGTGTGGATCTCCACTGACTAGCCTGGCAGCCAGACAATGCTGTTTGTACTCCCATTTAGTCAGATGAATCCTTCTTCAGATACTGTAACTGGAAGTCTCATCAGTGCAGTGTTGCCCTGTGGCTCAGCCTTAGAGCTACGGGATAAATACCATGTAATAAGCTATGTGAAGGAATGCACACTCTTGGATTACCTGGCTGGTGGGTTATCTTGCATTTCTCAAGACTCAAACAAGAGTTATTGCCTATTTACATTTCTAAAGTATTTGTCTTTGTAGTATTATGCTTATGAGCCTAAGTGTTTTACTCTCAAAAGTAAATAAACACAAGAAAGGTTTGGAAACAAGTAAGGAGGCTTGCAGAGTTGTTTGGGCTTGTCTACATTTTTTTTTTTTCCCTGTGTTTTTAATTACCTTTATATTCCCAAGAGTTGATTTCTTCTGGATTAAGCTGCATTGTTACTCTTACCTTTGTCTGTTTTCTCTTACTGGCATTTGTGTAGCAATGTGGTAAACCAGATTGAGGAAGTTATCTAACTGAAAACTCCTGTATGCACCAGTTCAATCTTCACCTGGATCACTTCCCCAGTTGGATTCATCAGGAATTACACAAGTGCTGTTTGTTGCTGGTGCAGAGGAAAGGGCTGAGAGGAGCTGATAAGGCAAACCAAGGACTTCGTGGCAGCAGTACCACTTGATGCAGGATTGAATTGTTTGTAGAACTACAACATAAGATGTAGGGCACAACATTTAGCAAGTTAACTGTTGTAAAAGCTACTGCTCAAAGGAGATAGCTATTGTCTGAAAATGTGATACCACCCCATTGCTCAAAGAAAAAGTATAAAGAATTTATTGAAAACTAATTTGCCTACAGTAGATGGAAAAACTGCATTAGAGCAATGAATACTTGCAGACCTGGACCTAGGCACTGGCAGATGATTTGGGATGCTTTTAGCTGCAAGTGTCTGTCTCCATCACGACAGGTTTTTGTCCCTGCCTCAGATGCTTCAGTTTGTACTCTGTGTGTTAGCTTAAACACCTTCGTGCACAGTTTCAGCTCAAGTGAACTGTGAGATGTAGTGCTTATGAGTGTCTCTCCCAGTTGTGGAGTAACAGGGTGGATTAGTACCCGAGTCATCTTTTCTCTACTCTCTGGATGTCCCAGGTGGCTCCAGAGGAAATGATGCGCTTTGGCCCATTTAAACGCTGAAAAAAAATGGAGGGCAGTACCAGGCACTTAGCATAGCATTCTGGTAGAGTAACTTCTGTCAGCTAGCTCTGAATGTACGATTTGGCATGATTAGCACACGACGCCTGATAGTGTCTGGTCACTCCTCTCTGAACTGTCAGCCAGCCAGAGTGATTCCCACCTTCCTCCAGATATTTGCCTTGCTTTCCTTGGTTACTGCTCTTCTACATTGATGCCTCCTAGATTAGGGCGTCTGCTGAGAGATAAGTTTTCACTCCTTATCCTACCCTTCCTCCTTCTGTCCCTGTGCTGGCCCTCTCATATCTTGAAAGGCTTGGAGTGCCTTTGCTGCAGACCGGCAGGAAAGTCTGCTAGGGAGTGTTCGTGGCTGTTTCTTATTTCTGTTTGAGTTGGGCAAGCATTGCTAGGGAAATAAATGGGTCCAGGAGCTCTGGAGAGGACTGATGATCTGCAGGGGGTGAGGCGGACGAGGGCGGGAACATGCCGCTGGGCAGCAGGGCAATAAACTTGTCCAGGCGCCGCATTGTGTTTGCAGAATGGGTGGCATCAGCTCAAGATGGGAGCAACAGTTACTCCCTCTGCTTCCCTCTGAATTGTGCTCCTGGCAAGTTCTGAAACCTGCTGAGTAGCATGCTGACCTGGACAAATATTACAGTAGTTTAAAAAGCTACTTGTGGTAATAATGTTGACAGACACAGTGAAGCACAGCAATATACTTGCTTTTTCAGGTTTACTGCTAGTACCCAGAGTATTCTTGCAACTCAGCTTATTTCAGCGTGTGGTGCTGCAGTTGAGGTCCTGGCAAATCACTTAAGTTTGAGCCAGTCTCTGGGTTCACGATGTATGATTTACAGGAGCCAGGAACACAGATGTTTGAAATGAGAGCTGTATTTTCGTTGTTTTGCAGGGTGCCTGTGTGTGTGGGAGGACTGTTACTTTCCCCCTACTTTTAAAACTTTAATATGAAGAAGATTGTGTTCTTCAAAAGTTAAAATTTCCTTTGTTCTCACAGGATAGTTATTTCATTCTTTAGTATACTGCTAGTTAAAATTTTTAGAGGGAGCTATGGCATTAAACTTACTCGATGTAAATATTGTTGTTAGCAGTCTTCCTGAAAATTAAACATACACTTGCTTCAAGCAGCCTGAAGCAGTAGAAGCAAGAGCTTCTAATGGGATGAATTTCAAGTTTACTTATTGCTGCAAGCTATTGAGTTATAACTGCAGCAGGCTTTGGAATATTAAACTAGTAAAAGTACTTTAAAAAATTCTTGAAAGAAGAGAACCTGATGTACTAAAATTCATGTTGAAAACTATTAGTTTTTCCAGACATTTGATTAGATAAGGATGATAAGGACTTCCTTCTTTAGATCAGATATGAATAGCTATCTGCTCCGTGAAGCTTTACCTCAGTGAAAACTACTTGGCACTCTTCAGCTGTGTTTAAAATCTTGCTGGAGATCTTGTTTTAATTAGTAATTTTACCTGTGAGTATGTAGTTAATCTTTCAGTAAGAATCTCTCTCTTTTTTATTTTTTTTTTTTAGCATGGTTTACTATTGCTGCTGAAAGAGCTGGGTGAGTCCTCTCAGCAGATTTTGTCATTAGAAAGGGGATTGAAGCAGTGTCACGTCACAAGCTAACTCTCTGGACAGAAAAAGCCCTTGTTTTGAGGGGTGAGGGGCTAGGTAACAGGCAGTAGAGCCGTTTTTGTGGTGGTGTCCTAGAAAGGTAATGGTTATTCCCACGTGCAAGTTAATGCATGCTTTTAAGTGAATACTCCATACTTTCATAAATTCTTCTGTGGTGAAGAAAAATCAGAAAAGAGTGTATATAAGCTCTCAAAATCAAACTCTCATAAATAAATGATAGTCCTGTAGATTCTTTCAGAGCAGTAGAGAACCTTTGTTTACCATGGATGATTGCACATAAACAAAGATGCTTTTTAATATCTGATGCATTCAGGTATCAAGTCTTGCATCACTTAGCCACTCAGAATGATCAAGTGTCATCTTGCCTTATCCCTAGCCTAATTGCATGGTGGAAAATGTTAAAGCTTGAATTCTTATGGCCAAACTGTCTCAGGTGTTTCTTCAGTATAGGTATTATTTAATCTGCATGCCTGTGCCTTACAAAACAGTGGTGATTTTGGCAATTCCAAGAAGGTATATATTGAATTGGAGAAAGAGCATATGCACAGTGGTGTTTCCTGACCGTGATGCTCATGTGGGGTGGAAATTTCATTGCCTCACTGTTACTTTATGCCATTTTGCCTAGGGCTGTACAGATTAACAGCTAGTAAGGATATACTCTAAATAGTCCATCATGAAAGAGCTGTGGTATATCGGGGAGCTGGCTATAAACAAATAGAATCTGACAGTATTGGTTTGCGGGGCTGATCATTGCTTCCTTTCTGGTGTGTCTTTGTGGAGATAGTAAAGTGCAGCCTTCGTTACTCCAAATCTTGTTAAAATTCAGAAGAGCTTTAACAGCCCAAAGGCTTTGAAGGATATGCATATGTTTGCCGAAAGGAATAGCGCTTTCTCTTGCTGAGTTGCGTCTCTAAGTTATTCTTACAGCATTTTGAGCGTATAACAAAAGTTAGTATTAATAGAAGAGTGTATCTTCCTTGGAGAAGAAACACTTGTTGCTTACTCTGTAGTCAAAGGATGAGGAAGATACTTCTATTGTGCAGAAGATAAGGTCAGGAGTAAAGAGAAAGTGCAGTGACCAAGATGGTTTACCTCCCAACCCTAATCTAGATAGTGTGCCAAGGCCACACGAGAATCTGGTCTTAATTCATTCCATTTTTACTTTAATGATTAGGGAGCTCTTAATTCATTTACTGATACTCAGTCATGGCAGTTTCTTCTTGGACCCTTGTGGAATAGTTTTCGTATTTAGTCATCCTTTTCTTGCCATTCCATGCTCTTCTGTGTCATGCTTGCATGAGTGTAAAGGGTAAAGCCAGAAGCTGCCTGGCAGTGGGCTGTGCAGTGGGGTGTCAGCAGCCCGGGCTTCCTTTTGGCCTCCTGGGAAGGCAGACAGCCCCCACCTGATATTGTTTTGTAAGTAGATACACAGCCACTTGTCCCCAAAATGGATGTCGAGCTTGGTTTCTGAATATAGATATGGAATGAAAGTAAGGAGAGGGGGGAAAAAAAGGGGCAAAAAGCAAAAGCATAAAGATGATAGGATGGCATTTTAAAGTTCCTAAATAGGAAATGAAGTTTGAATGGGTTCCAGCTACAAGTTATTAAGAAGCTTCTTCCTTTTCCTCTTCCTCCTTCTCTCACCTTCCCTTCCCTACTGAGTTGAGCTTAATGCTTAACTTTATTTCAGTCTGCCAGAAGACAACGTTTATTTTCAAAAGTAGTCATGTAAACAAATCTGTGTTTCAAGCATACTCGCAAGCTTGATGTTGCTGGTAACATCAGAATCTCATTTCATGTTCTTAAGCAGCAGGAGGATAAAACACCTCAAATCCAAGGTGCTGTTAAAAAGTCAGTATTTGTCTGTAGTTTCAATACAGAAAGTACCATAGGAAGAAATTATTTTAATTCAAGGAGTGAGGGAATGCAGGTGAATGTTGATATTGGAGAAGTTTGCTTATAACTAATTGAAATTGTAAATAATGTTCTCTGTGCTCCTAGTCTAATACTTGGTTTAGCTTCTTTTGTAATTTTAAACCTAGACTGACCCATGATTTTGAGGTAGCCATGTATTGCATTCACTGGACTTCTTTGCCTTATTGGGAAATAAAAATATTATGTGTTTTATACCATGTTAAACAGAATAGGAGAGAAGAAAAAAACTAAATGATACGTCCATTGATCCCTTTCCTTGTCATGAATTATTCGGATACTACTATGATTTCTTTTGTTAGGTTTTAGGTGTTTTTTAAGCTCTTGGAAAAAGGAGAACAAATGCAAACATAGTTAGGTATTATTGATACTAGGTATTATCTTCATACCTAATTTATCTCAGTTTGTGTTAATTACCAGGTTTCTGAGACAAAAATAGTGAGTCAGTATGACTAGCTTTCCTGCATGACTCTGAAAAACTAAGAATTTAGTGTTTACTGGAATCCTCCTGTCTTCTTACTTCTGCTAGAAAACTGGGATAGATGCAGTTGTGGGTTGGAGACCTCAGTGTTTGTGCGCAGATGTGCACACATGCTTGTCTTGTAAAGCCATATGGAATGAATCAAAGCTTACCTCACAGTAGTAAAACTATAATGCATTTTCCACCATTTTCAGTTATGGATTCATGGCATGATATTCTGCACTTTGAACAACTTACAGTGATTGTCTTTTGTAAATGTTCATTAGTCTATGAAATTAATGTATTATCCAGGGTATTTGGCTTCAATTTTGTCCTTGGATTGCTGTGGCTATTTTGGTAACACCAGAAGTTGTCGTCTTTTCTGCTCATTTGCTTTGTTCAAAGCAGCTTTGGCTTGCAGATGTATACAGATGTGATTGTTCTTTTTTGTTCACAGCAATAGACTATTTCAAGTCTATAGGCCCTTCCTATCAGATAGAAGGCATGAGAATTATTTGAGTGTATAAGCATATGTACTTCCTTGTTCAAGATTTTTAAACAATTTGTTGAGACCTCTAATTAAGCATCACTGGCTTCTGGTCTTCCCCCCCCCCCCCTGCAATTTTCATGGCATTTGCATAGTATTATCAGGAGTTCCTACAAATTTCCAACTTTCTCAGAAAAAGTGGATTTTAATATTGGACTTTTAAATCTTTTACATAAACCTATATAGCTTAGAAACTTTTTCTCTCATTCTAGTAGCTCAGGACAATTCAGCCTTTAGTCTGTGATAGTGTCTTTGATACTATTAAAAATTATCCTTTCTAAAATGACAAATATGCTTAGCATTAAAATGGAGAGCTGACCTACTTTATATCTCTTTATCTGTATTAAGATAAGTAGGGATCCAGAGGTAAAGATACCCTAAAAACTGACCAGATGTTGAATCAGATGTATTTTCCCAGAACTGGTGAATTCCATTTATTTCTATTTCTTTTTCCCAACTCAGTGGTGCTTTGTGCTAGAGCCTCTGATTCTGTGTGACCAAAGGGAAAAAAATAAAATAATCATACTTCTGAGATTATATTACCCCAACGTACAACAAGACATTCAGTTAAAGCCACAATGCCTTGTAACAAGAGAATGGGAATTTTGTGGATTTTCTTAATACAGGTAAAAGTGACAGAATAATGTCTTATTCTGCAAGTTACATTAGTGAAAATCAGTACTAGTAGGTCCTTGGCTTCTAACTACTCCTGTACTCTCAATATACCTGTTTGGAACTGATAAGCTGCCATTTTTCTTTATCAGAAATATAAAGTATCAAATAAAATTATGCATATTTAGGTAACATAATGTGTCTTCTACATTGATCTTTTTGTACAGTTTGTGAACACTGATCCATCTCTTCAGAATATGTCTGTTGGCTGAATCTTCTGCCACGCTTCTTTTTGACAAGAGGACTTCTGTTGCCAGCAGCTGTGGTGTAGAAGTTCACCTCGGTGGAGTGGCTAGTAACTTCTTCATGCAGACATGACCACCTTGTATTTCGGAGGAGATGAACATGTGTCCTTAGTGTGTTCCTATGGTTCCTATGAGCAAGGAGCTCAGGAGATGGATAGTTCATCAGGGAGTTGCACTGAGACTTACTTCGTTGTTTCCTGATTCTTGTTTCTGGAGGCTGTCCATCCTTGTGGTGATTCTTGAGACATTTTATGCTTTGTCAGATTCACTTGAACTTGTCTCTGATGAGTGTTTCCAACTGTGCATTATAAAGTTGTATTATCTGGGTGTTTCCTCATTAGTTAGTTGTCCCTGACAACTTGGCAATGTTTCAACCTGTCCTTCCAGTTGCTTGAAATACAGCTGCATTTCAGCTTCTGAAGTACTTTCATGCATGTGTCTTGTTCTTCTCCCAGATTCTTAATCCCCACCAGAAGTGATTGAGGAGGATTTGATTGCTCACTGGTTCCTGGAAAGAGATGCTGAAAGTGTAGGTGGAATAAGGCATTTTGCTGGCCTTTACTGACACACTGCAATGTGCATAAATGGGGCTGTAGCTAGAACAGTGTGTTTCTGTGTGTGTTTTTCCTACTTGAGGGAAGCTTGGTTAGTTTGACAGCCATGGCAGTATCTCACGGCTACTAACTGTTGTGGCGTTGGCCATTCTTTTTGACACATTGCATCCAGACTTAGAAGGTCTGTCACATTGGCTTTCTGCCAACTGAGGATCCTAAACTGCAGCTTCTTCAGCGTGGGCTGGTGTGGCAGAACATAGAGCAGCAAGCACACTGCTCTTCACGCTCATCCCAGCCCCACTGCTGCTGCTTTTTGCGTAACTCTGCATCCAGATCGTATGGATGTGTGTGATAATTAAAATAAAAGGGTGATTCTTATGAGCATTTTGTAACCTCATTGGGGGAAATAAAAAAAAAAAAAACAAAACCAAAATCATCTTATTGGCTTCTGTTCAGAAGAACAGTGGCTGCTGTGCAGTTGTTTTTGCCTTGCTGTGTGAGCTTGGAACAAATGTCTCATTGTTTTGCTCTTGGTGCGTGCAGGAGGCATATGCTGGGTTTGCACTGCCTACCACTGCTGTAACTTCTTGCTTGGCTATTACATCTGTAAATAGCAGTAGTGCATGAGGGCCCCAGCTTGTGGCTGGGGTTCTAGTGGGCTATAACTTGTCAAGTTGTTGCATTTTTCTCCTTTTTCCATTTCCAGGGAGCTAAATAGCAGTAGTTATGCTTTGTGACCCCTTCTAATGCTGTAAGCTCTGCAGTATGGAAACACAAATAAGGTAGAAACAGAGGAAAAAAGTTCATATGAAAATACAAGTAGTTGGAAGAGGTAAAAAAAAAAATAGAAGAGGATATATGAAAGGTACCCATCTGTCTCTTACTGGCTTTGGCTGCTTGTTCTAAACCAGTAAGAGAAGAATGTGTCCACCCTTATTTGCTGAAGGCTAACATACTCAGGACTGCTTCAGAGCTACTGTCCCGCAATACTGAGTAGGAGCCAGAGGGTAGTTTACTGTTCATTAGTTCTTGCTGATGGCTTGGATTGATGGAAGTGAATATTTCTAGAGGAAATAAATTTAGTACAAGGTTATGAAATGATGGGGTAGCAGTTTATCGATCCTTAAATGTTAGCTTCTCTATCTGCGTTGGGTTTCTCTGCTTTAAGGGAGTTTGTATTGCCCAGATACAGGGGCTTGATGTAGTAATACGTGATGTTTGCATGATGGAATATCCTTTCTCTCCAGGTGCAGAAAAGAGGAGCTTATGGGGAAAAGGGGCAGTTATTTGAAGAAATATAAACATAAGCATTTATTTTTCTTAATTGTGCAAAAGCTTCTGTCCTAGGTATTCTCGTCAAAGACAGTCAGTCTCTGATTGCTATGTGGCACTTGCCATTCAGGTCTTGTGATGCTGAGCTTGTCTCTGGATCTGATTTCACTGTGGCTGGGTTTTAGTGCTATATGTTGGTCTTTACTTTCTGGGCACCTTTAACAAGAAACCAGCATGGTGTGTGCTTGAATACCACCTCAAACTGCTCCTTTTTAGTAAGTGCTCAAGGGTTTATGCTCTTGTTTGTCACTTTCACTGTAGAGTGCCATTTGGCTCGGTCCTTGTCTCTCTTCTCCCTCTAAGAAATCATACTGCTTGCTTCAGCCTTACCTGTCACTTCTATGTAGGTCATGTCCGATTCTACGTACTCTTTTAATGTTGGTTTCTCTGTCTGTCTGTTCTCAGTCAGCTCCTGGCTACGCCATCATTTATTACAAGTGACAGATTTGGAGGAGGAGGTCCTCTGCTGTGTCGTATCTCTGACTATTGTACTGATGGCAGATGATTGTGCTGTGACATTCCTCTGCTTGAGTGTTTTAAAAAAAGTTCCAGGGTGGAGGAACTGACGTGCTCTGCAAATAATAAAACCCAAAGGAGTTTAAAGTAACAGCTGCCAAACAGCTTTAACTCTTTACTTTCTGTCTTGGTTTATATTATGACTGAGGAATAAAGTTAATATTTTTTTAATGAAAAAAAATTTGGACTGCAGTGTGAGCTGATGAGAATCAGATGCTAAATTTTTATTGTGTGATTCTTTAAAGAGTTAAAACATGATAGCAAGGGTGTTAATCTAGCAAATGTCTTCTGTTCATGTTTTAAACCCAGCATGAAAACACATGGATGTTTTTAATAAAAAGACAGATATTTAATTCCAAGGAATATACAGGTCTTATGCCAAAATAAATGCAATTTGTGATTTCTGGTTAATTTTTTATTATTATTACTTTAGAATTATTTCCTTGGGGGCCATTTGTAGTCTTTGGAACACTTAATAACTTTTGGTAATAGTATCAAGATTTTGTGTATTACATAAACTTCAGATTTCCTTGCTAGTAATCTGTGTTTATTTGACTTTCTGAAAGCTATTACAGGCACCAGCAATAGCCTGTACTTGATTTTTGGGTTACTGACTTTTTTTATTATTTTTTAACTTTTTTCCCATCTTCTCTGGTCTAATAGGTCTACATTGTCTCTTCTGCTTTTGACCTGGAACAGGGTGATTGTTAACTGCAGAACATGGAAAGCAAATATTTGCTTGCTGAAAGTAAAGGGAGGCTGTCTCATTTCTCTTTTTTGGTGTGCAAAATGATTTTTTCATTGTGAGTAGCTTGGTCTGCATGGTTGCAGTTGGTGCTTTTATTGCAGAACAGAAGTGGGGACTAGGTGAAATTCCTTAGTGTTACATTGTGGATCATACCAAATGGCCCTTCTGCCATCCGATCTGTGAATGTATTACTGCAGAAATTACAGGTGGTGTACAAGATGTGACCACAACTCTTTGTAGACAGGGAGAGGTAATGAAGTACAGCAATATGTTAACTTCTGTGTTTGACCTAAATATGGTTGGAACGCAATTTTGAATATTGATCGTGAGCCCAAAGAAAGTGTAGGAGTATGGGACTGGAACAGACTGGATTGTCATCTCTGTAGCAGGTGCCACGTGAGCTCTTTTTGGATCTGATTGACTTCGTCCTAAAATTGAATTCTGCTTGATACTACCATTTGTGAATCAGAGGATGTTTCAAAGCATTTCACTGTTATTAGTAGTATTGTACTAACCAGTGAAAATTTTTCAATATTCTTTATCTGCGACAGCAACTAAAATAGTTAAGTCACAGCTCACGAGTGACCCAACAGCTTGATCCATCTGGTTGAGTTCAGTGAAGGTTGCAGTTGTACAAATGCCCTCATGTTGTTTGGTTTTGTGGTTTTTGGTTTTGGTTTGTGTTTGGTTTTCTTTTTTTTTTTTTTTTAAAAAAAAAAAAAGGAAAAATTTTACAAACTAAAGATCAGGCACAGACACGTGGGGTCACTGCCAACAGAGATGCTGAAAACCCTTAGCAGTACAGAGCTATAAGTGTTCAGAAAGGAAAGCATTCCTATCCAGTTGGTATTCAGGAGAACTTAGGTAACTGAACTGTGGTGGTAAGCTAGTCTGTACATGATAATCCCTCATACTTTCCTTCTCCAGTCTTATTCAAATGCATGTAGCTTGCATGTGGTCCTGTTTCTTTGAACAACAATATTTTAGACCAGCTTGTGAAATGGAAAACCAGCTTTGTCTGAGACATGGATAAAATCTTTATGCCTGAAAGCTTGTCTGCTGTTTTTCTAACTTGTACATACCTCAGTACAATTGCTCTGACTTTAATTTGATTAAGTTAATGTCAAAATAAGTTGAAGGGGGGGGGGGGAGGATGGTTAACACCCATCAAATTGGGGAAAGAAAGGCATTGAAATAGTGGGGGGCTAGGATCACAGAATCACAGAAGGGTTGAGGTTGGCAGGAACCTCTGGAGGTCATCTGGTCCAACTTCCCTGCTCAAGTAGGGCCACCTAGAGCCAGTGGCCCAGGATTGTGTCCAGGTGGCTTTTGACTATCTCCATAGATGTAAACTCCACAACCTGTTTGGGCAACCTGTGCCAGTGCTCAATCACCCTCACAGTGAAAAAGTGTTTCCTGATGTTTAGGGAGAACCTCCCGTGTTTCTGTTTGTGCGCACTGCCTCTGGTCCTGTCACTGGGCACCGCTGAGAAGACCCTGGCTCTGTCATCTTTACAATAAAGTAGGAAGTGAGGAAAAACTGTGACATATGGTATTAGCATAATTATGCCACATTGAAGGCTGTTTTTTCCAAGTTGAACTTGGCTGGAAGGTACTGCTACTGATAAGACCAGAAAGGGTGGAAGGACTTTTGTGTCTGAAAGATTATCAAACTTTTACTACTTATTCATTCAATAGAATATATCTGTCCTGGAAATCAAGCCTTGCATGGTTCCTCAGAATAAATAATTTTGTCCTGGAGCCAAGAAGTTGCCAGCATGCTGGGTTATTTTCAGTGGAGTTGTATTGCTTTCGTAGCATTTATTATGAAAACATGAACAGTAAAGATACAAGGTGGACTGCCAGAAATTTGGGATGTTTAACAGTTGCCTGTGATATAAAATGTCTCAAGGGCAATGTTTTCACACTGCATCTGTCTATCCAGAGTTCTGGCTATGTAGGATTTAATATACAGGGAGTTGTGGTAGTACCCTGCTTGTATGGTTTTTTAGTGCCAAATGTGTTGGCATGTATATCTTATTTGATAAGCAATTTTATAACATACTCATACTGTTTTCTCCTTACAGTTAAGATATGATCATATTATCCTTCCAGATCTAGCAGAATCAGCTTCAGCTGTTGCAGCTGTTAGTGAGAGATTACTATTCTACAGTTTGCATAAGTTCAGTTGATTTTCACCAAAAATCTGTCAGCAGTATTGGTGGATGGAGTCACTGCCTGGCTGCTTTTGCACTGATATAGGTGAGGTGTGCTCAAGTAATGCTCTGCAATCCTTCAGCCCTAGGAGTTGTAATATGCAGATGGGGGATGGTGCTAGGTAGCTCAGATATGAGCATCTTCATCTGCTGCTGATGTTTGCGATTGTGCTGTTTCATACACCTTCAGTATCCATGGTGAGTAGCTGTTGTGTTTGAACCCATTCAAAAAACAGTCTTATTCTTTTGGCTAATCAGAAGTGAATGTTATTTACCTATACAGAAAAGGTTGCTGTTGCTAGCCTGAGCTTGCAGCTTTGTGATGCCACGTGGGACTATGTTTATTCTTTTGATGTCAGTTTGTGCCACCTGGCACAGCTCCATTACATTCAATTTTTTCTCCTTTCCCAGAAAGGAGGAAACGGGCGCTTCAGGCCCTGAATAAACATCTAAACATCAGTGTGTGATGATTGGAGATAATAAATGAATTATTAAACTTTATTTCTTGTTTGTATAATGTTTGTTGCTACCTAGCTTTTGAACTACAGATGAACTTGCTCAATCACACTTTTTTCCTCATTGTATAATTAACTTAGTTTTCCTCTAGTACAGATTGCTCACATAAATCATCTTATATGGTAGATAGTATCAGCATTTCAGGGTATATCACTGCCTTCTTTTTTGACTCTTAGCTTTCTGTGACCTAATGCTGCATCCTAGTACTTGCAAAACTCTTAGTTCTCTATCCCTCAAACAAAAAAAAAAAAAAGTGGGGAGGGAGGTTTCTTAAGATTTCTTAATCGAGCTGGTTGTCTGAAGGCCAGACCTTGCCATCCCCAGGTTAATCTGTATGACCTGCTGCCTTTCTTCAAGAATTTTGGAAAAAACTTTGAATAATAGCAGGTGCTTGAGCTCCTGAGTGTAGCATGAATTATTGTCTCTGCTCCGCTCGAGTAGCAGGTGTAGCTCAAAATTCCCCAACCTGGGTGCTGGGCATGGAGCTAGGGACTCCTGCAGTTGGTGTTCCAGCTGCTGGATGGCCTTGCACAGGGAGCTTCTCTCAGGGTTACACTCTGCCTTTGCAGTTGTTGACACTGGACCACATTTTAAAAGTACTTTTTCCTTTTTGTTATCAGGTGTAAATCCCTAAGACTTGTATTCATGGAAACATCACAGTTTAACCCATTTACAGCATTTATTACTATAATGCTGTACTTTCAATTGTTACACATAGGAAGCTAGTTCTCATATAAACTTCCCTAAACCTTTTTATCCCAAGATCTTTGTATTCTTTTGCTTACCTTACTGTCTTTCAGTCAGTGGTCTTAGTTACACAGTTCTGCTTTCCTTATGGAGTTGACATGCTCTTTTCAAAGTTGATATACCAGAAAAGTATGTGCTTATTTTATGCTGTTGTTTTGTTAATGGCAATCACAAAATTAACCTCATAATATTAAACAGCATAAACATATCCAATCATATCTATATCCTCAACTTAGCATATACGTTAATGGTCTTAAAATCAGTGGTTTCATGGTGTATGCAGTAATCCACTAACATGAAAGTGTCATATTTATCAAGATCACTTTTTAGCAAAGTTTGAATCTTACATTTGGACATTGAGGCATTGGAGCGTGTCCAGAGAAGGGCTACAAAGCTGGTGAAGGGTCTGGAGGACAAACCTTATGAGGAACGACTGAGGGATCTGGGGTTGTTTAGCCTGGAGAAGAGGAGGCTGAGGGGAGACCTTATCACCCTCTACAACTACCTGAAAGGAGGTTTTAGAGAGATGGGAGCTGACCTCTTCTCCCTGGTGACAAGTGATAGGACAAGAGGAAATGGGTTCAAGTTATGTCAGGGCAGGTTTAGCTTGGATATTAGGAAGCATTTTTTTCACTGAAAGGGTTATTAAACATTGGAATAGGCTGCCCAGAGAGGTGGTGGATTCACCATCCCTGGAGGTGTTTAAAAAAAGGGTAGATGTGGTGCTTAGGGACACGGTTTAGAAGTGGTGGTGTTTTTATCAGGGTAGGTTAACAGTTGGACTTAAAGGTCCCTTCCAACCTCACTAATTCTATGATTTTTACTTGTAACCTTCTATCTAACTTTTAACTTGTTGAAGCCTTTATCATGTCTTCAGATTGCATTTGTATTTAGACTTCCAGAACTGATGCCTTGGACTTGGTTTTGGTTTCTTTTTGTTAGAGGAATTGTCTGTCACTTTATACTACTGTTGCTCTTTTATTTGTTGGAGTCAGAAAATGGCTGTGACAAAGAACATTCATAGCTGTTTTCCAGTTGTTTTCTACAAAGCTGGAATGTTGATAGACTCTTGTAGAAGCTGTTTTGGATTTCTCTAACTTGTTAATAACATTGCACATAAGCTTCTGGTGCTACTGAATGGGCTAATTGTGCTGTTCCTCTTAAGTTTATGGAACCCAAACCTTACTGTACCTGCAGTAACTAAGCTGTTAGTGATGTTTCATAAAGATTTTGCTTTCCATTTGGCATTGCAAAAGTATTCCTGTGTGATCAAACACACTAGTCTGTGAATAGATACTGAATATTTACTAGTGTGTTTTTTTTACTCATGCTTCTAATAATAACATTTACAAAGCTGTAATTTTATAACATTCTTTACAACACAAGGCAAGTATATTACAATGTGAATTAGTCTATTTTTGGACCAATAACAAGAATTTATAAGTTGGAGGCTTATCAGTTGTTAGTAACAGAGGAAGAAACAGATACAAGAGTATTGGTCAATCACAGAGAGTTTTGTGAGCCACCAAAGTGATTCAGCCATGGAAAAAGCATATGTGTTGGGTGAGTTCTCCTCAGGAGAAAGGGTGATAAATGCTGTTGTAAAGACATTGGCAGCACCTTCTCTGAAATTCTGGCTTCCATTCTGTTTCTTATTTGGAAAAGATTAGTTCAAACACTTGAAAATACCTTTTAAGTTGAGAAGGCAGAAGAGGATGTATCTCAATTAGTGGAGAACAAAATAAAAAAGGGGTCTTAGCAAAATGAACAGCGAAATGTGATTGTTCTCTGCAGGTACAGAAAGGACCTCTTTAAGGAAAGAGTAACACTTGGCAGTTTGGCCATGAGAAAAGCATGCAGGTAAAAGAATTAGCCATTGAGGAATGGGGTTCTGGCACAGCAGCCAGCTGTGTAGGGGTGGAAGATGTGTAATTACCTTTTTAAGATGGTACTTAAAAAGCTTGAACTTTTATTATGTATGTTTGCTGTGGTGACACAGGCCTGGATTTGACTAGCCACAAAATTCCTTTATTCTAATTTAAAACATTCCTACTAAGAATAAGTGAAAATAACAGAAATACGGAAAAGATGTAATAGTACAGTGAAGATCCAGCTAAAATATGTTTTCCTTTGTTTTTTGTTTTTCAGTGGCATACCAGAAAAAATCCTTTTCTGAAAATGGCCTGAGGTGACTCAGTATTTAAACAAAAAACTAAAATCGACATGAGATGTTGAAAAAGTGACCTCTAATTTCTTGAGATTTACACTTTCTTTTGTACTTGTATTATAATTTATTAGGGATTGTAATTGTATGTTAATATTTATTGATAATTTCTGTATGGATTACTCTTTTTTTTTTTTTTTTGAAACGTAAGTAATTTTTGTCCCTCTTACTTCAAGAGAACTCTGTTGAAAATGATTACAGTTTTATTCTCAGTGCACATGGAAAGTCATTAATGCATGGATAAGGGACTGAAAGGAAAAATATTGTACCTGGATTTCGGTGCTGATTTGAATAATTATTGAATATGGAAGAACTTGCTTTCTTGTTTGTGGTGGGTTTGGTTGTTAATCACAAATACAAAACCACCACTGGATAGCAAGAGGAATATGAAAAACAACCCAAACCTGTAAATGCAGCTTCTAATTTTGGGAAAAGTTAGAATAGGCAAAGGTGTGACTACTGTGGATGTTGTCTTAATGAGTTGATGGAATTAAATGCATATAATGGTGGCTGTGTTCTTCAGCAAACCCGCTTGCAGAATATCAGTCTCTGATTTTCTTTGTGTGCTTGTTTGTAGTGTAAAAGACTTGGGTGATAAAGTGACAAAGGTTGAAGCTTTAAATAGACTTTTTAAGTATTCCTAACACTTGGATAAGAACAGAGAGCTACTCTAAGTTTAAAGAGCTAATTGATGCAGTATTTTGCTATAGTTTGATGTTATCATCAGCAACCGAGAGAACTCAGAATTTTGGAAACATATTTTTTGATGCAAAAATGTATAAGGTTTTAATAAAGCTCAGCTCATTTAGTATACAAATCAAATTGCTTTTGAGAGGAAGTGGTCTGGTTTGTTTCAAGAAGCTTTTGATGGTAACTTGTTCTTTGCCATTCATAGTGCCAAAGATGGGATCCTGGGACAGGTATTGACTTGGGAACACTGTGTTACTGAGTTTCACAGGAGAGCAACAGAAGTCTAGTTTCTGTCTATGGAAAAACATGATCTCAGAAATAGCTAATGTCAGTCTTTTCCTCTGAGATGATGTACTTTGTCCTGGGAAATTCAGTCTAGTGTGTGTGCTCCTTTGCCTTTGCTTCACACACACATTTAAAATTTAATCATGTCTTATTTTAGCTCAACTTTTCTGCATGCTTCTTGGTGGGAATTGTACTTCTGGTATTTTGCAAGGATGCTTTGGGTTATGGAATACCCTTCTTCAGGAAGTCCCCCAAGCAGCTAAGTTTGCTGCAAATAACTATTTAACTATTTTCAATAGAATTTAATGTTTTAACTATTTTTCAGCCAAAGAATGTTCTGTTTCTATATTTGGTTTGAGAAATATGGTTGTTAGTCGAAAACCAATCCCAAGTGAAAATGCAATAAAAGTAGGTACCAGGAGCAAGTCTTTTCTCCTGTGTGGCCTTGTCTGGTGCCTTGCTTACTGCTCCAGTGCAGTACATAGAGTCCACTATGGCTTGCCTGCAAGTTGATCTTTTCCTGGATAGTTCTTTCAAGTGGTTTCCTAGATTTTCTTTTTTGAGGGGGATGGGTTGGGTTTTTGTTTTTTTTTTTCTGGTTTCTTTTTCTTTTTCTTTTGCTTCAGAATTTTGTTGGACCTCAACAGGCCATACAATGCCATCCCCTGGCTGCTGTGTCTATCTAAAAAAGGTAGATTTTTAACCTAAATGAGTCTGAACTGAGCAGTTCTTTGCCTGGGAAAGATTTTTTTTTTTTTTTTTTTCTTAATCCTAATAAAATGGATGTGGGCATTTTTTCCTGATTATCGAAATAACTCTCTCATGGGGAGTTTCTTGATAACCATGAAACATCTTAAAGGATATATCTTGTGAGCAACTCTTCTCATCTCCCAAAATGTAAAACTGAGTAAGAAAAATTAATATACTGATATTCCTGCATACATGAAAATCAGAGTACACCTCAGCTCAGTCACTTATCTGTCTTCTCTACCACCTTTCTGCTGTAGTGGCACTACCACCACCCACTATACCAGGTCAGTGACTTGATCAGAGTTAAACACAAATCCTCCCTTAGTTATGTTATGTTAGTTATGTTTTTTAACTAGGGTCTGTTAACCAGCCTATATATGTGGGAAGTGGAGTGATCTGAAGGCCTACAGAGTTTTTTCCCTACAAAATTTTAAGTGCAGCTGTACCCTGGTAAGTCCCTTCTGGATCTACATCTGAAGGAGGTCTCTTTGTGCACCCACTGCAAAATTTTTTTCCCCCCATCAGTCCTTGGGCTGCTTGCAGAGTTATAACCTTGAATGGTGAGTTAAGTCTTGGGAAAATGCGTAATTTATTACACGATTTTACGTAAGACAATACACTTTCCCCTATCACTTACTCTTTCACTTTCATATGTGTATGTTATGCAACTTTTTCTTTTTTAATTAGGCTTTGTCACTTTCTTGCCAATCTTTGGTATTGAACCAATGCCAAAGGCAAATACCATGTTAGATACAGTAGCAGCCTGATCTAGTGTGGCAAATTCTATTTCCATTCTTTAATGAATGGGGGTTTTAAATACATCTGTTAGTGTGACGTCTGATTTACCTAAATCCCAAGCACAGTGAAATATTGCTAATTACTTTGTAATAATTGTGTATTTTGAGGCTGAGTGTAGATTAAGCTGTGTCTAAAAGCATAAAGGAGTGTATGGCCTTTGGGAGTGTCAATATAATGGGTTAATCAGGTGAATAGGTTTAATTATTTCCATAGTCACAACAGTAAATTGCGGAACCTGATGAAAGATAACACACTTTATAGGATCAGTGGTTCAAGTTTGGCCCGTATGTCATTCAGGAGTGCCTGATCTGTAAAGTAATATTTGCTGGTACCATAAAAAAACCCACCCAAACTGCCCAAAGGCACATTCTAGTGGTTCAGCATCATTTCCCAGCATTGATACTTGGTTTTAGTCAAAGCAGTGACTGAGCTGTGTCACAGAGAATCTATGAGGTGGACTGAACCTACCCTGTGGCTCTGGATAACCCCAAATTTGTATGGCAAAAACCCCTCTCGGACACACAAACAGAAATCAATGGATTAGTCAATTCTCTGCCTTGCTTGTTGTCAGTTAAACGACACTGTACCCATTGTTGTAGTAGGGGAAAAATTAGTAAATGTTTGTTTTGTTGAGGACATACAGTTGTTGGGGTTTAACCCTGGCCAGCAATAGCCAGCAACCAAGCACCCCACAGCTGCTCACTTGCACCTCCATCCCCAGTGGGATGGAGATGAGAATGGGGGAGAGGGGGAAGTAAAACTCATGGGTTGACATAAAGAAAGTTTAATAGAACAGCAAAGGAAGAAAGAATAATAATAATAAAAGAATGTATAAAACAAGTGATGCACAATACAACTGCTTACCACTTGCTGACTGATGCCCAGTCTGTCCCCAAGCAGCGATTGTCCCCCCCCTCCCCCCCCAGCCAACTCCCCCCAGTTTATATAATGACCATGATGCCATATGGTATGGAATATCCCTTTGGCCAGTTTGGGTCAGCTGTCCTGGCTGTGCTCCTTCCCAGTTTCTTGTGCACCTCCTCACTGGCAGAGCCAGGGAAGCTGAAGAGTCCTGGACTTAGTATAAGCACAACTTAGCAACAACTAAAACATTAATGTGTTAGCAACATTATTCTCGTACTAAATCCAAAACACAGCACTATACCAGCTGCTAGGAAGAAAATTAACTCTATCCCAGCTAAAACCAGGACAACAGTTGCATTTTTCAAAAAGTTCATTCAATAGGGGAGTTGGTTTACTTTTAATATTTTGCGTCATTTTTATTAATATCTCAACAAATGTAAAACAACTGGCCAGGATATCTGCTTTTAAGTGGTTAGTTGAGGAGGTTGATGATAATTCATGCTCTGTTGTAGATGTTGCTTTTGCTGTCAAGATATAACTTGTGATGCTTGACAATGACTTAAATTGAATTTGACTTCATACACTCCTAGAACTGCCCGGGGGATAGTTTTCTTATTAGATGGCTTTCTTATCTTGAGAAAAAGCACTTTTCAAACATAGAATCAGTGAGGTTGGAAGGGACCTTTAAGATCATCGAGTCCAACCATTAACCTACCCTGATAAAAACACCACCACTTCTAAACCATGTCCCTAAGCACCTCATCTACCCTTTTCTTAAACACCTCCAGGGATGGTGAATCCACCACCTCTCTGGGCAGCTTATTCCAATGTTTAATAACCCTTTCAGTGAAAAAATGCTTCCTAATATCCAATCTAAACCTGCCCTGACATAACTTGAACCCGTTTCCTCTTGTCCTATCACTTGTCACCAGGGAGAAGAGGTCAGCTCCCATCTCTCTAAAACCTCCTTTCAGGTAGTTGTAGAGGGTGATAAGGTCTCCCCTCAGCCTCCTCTTCTCCAGGCTAAACAACCCCAGATCCCTCAGTCGTTCCTCAACGATCTTGCGGCTCAAGAGACTACAACATTCCTCTGCTTCAGTGACTGGAACTGGGATGCTCAGTTGTCTCCTTATGCCAGCAAATGTGTTCTTTTTGTGTTCTTTCTAACCTGCTGAAGATATATTCACTGGTAAGATGATTAGGATGTGTGGAATATGGAAAAGTTGGTGTTTAAAGTCACTAAAACAACTGTCATGACTCATAACAGGGACATGAGTCTTCAGAGCAGACATGTGAGAACTACTGATACATTTTTGTGTAACTCAGCAAAGGTGCGGCCCATCAGATACTTTTTGATCAAAGAGTCCTCTCTAGCTGATAACCGAGGAAGGTATGAGTTGAAAGTTACTGAAGTTAATTGCAGTCAGTGTTCATTGGCCTGTCCTTGCAACTGTTCAGCTCTTTTGTAGCTCTGGTGGATACACTGTAGAATGTGTAGTGATACTGAGCCCCATCTTGTCTTTTGGTAATGTGTATGTGCCTGAAGTACAGAAATTGGACTTTCTTTGTAGAATCAACACCAGGGAAGCAGCAATTTTAGTAAAAACAAGGAATATCTTGACCCTCTGCTGCTTTCTTATGTAAATGATATTGCTAAGTAGAAAAAAAAATAGCTTATAGTTGAACATAAGAGTGAGGAAATAGATCTTTCTACCTGGAAAAAATAAAGGATCTTTAGACTGAGTTGGAATCTCCTCTGGAACCTCCTGAAGGTTGTTACGCATCAGTATTCATAGCAGGTTTCCCTCCCTCTTGCCCCCCTTACACACAAATGCTCTCACTCACTTTTTATTTTTAGTAACAAGCCAAAGCTTGGAAAAAGTAATAACCAGCATTCCTGAATCCAGGATGTGGAGCTCTCCTCACAGTGTTACTTCTGTAAAGTTGCAGAATCACTTCACAGGATCATGAGGTGACTGAAAGGATAAGGATAAGTGTCTTCACTTAAAGTACCTGTGAATATTAACATTCTTAATGGAGTTTTTCTCCTCCTATCCAGACAGTATAGCCATATTCAGATAACATTGATAAAGTTACAGAGCAAGACAGGTGCTGAATGGACAGACTGACCTGCAGACCCTCTAGATCTTTCTAACCAAACTTTCTTTAGAGAAAAGGACTTACTGGTTCATTTCCTTGATGTTCATCTCTTCGGTGGTGTGTGTTGCCTGTCCCAAACTGGATGGCATCTGTGTGCTATTGCAGAAGGAACTCGGAATATTTCTGATACAGCTGAGTATGGGGTTCTGTCTGTTACAGGTTAGTTTGCTTAAAATGCCAATTGGTTTTGTACTTACCTGTCATCCATATCTTAGGGGGGAAAAATGTGACCAGTTTAAAAAAATGGGAAAGTAATGGAATTATACGTCAAAATCCTGTATGCTTTGCTTCCATGTGATAATTGTATCAATGCTGTTTTCCACTGGTGCATGCCAAGAGGAGGTTTTTGTCCTCAGGAGAAGGAAACTGCACATTCTTTCCTTTTGTCCCTTTCCCCAACCCAACACACAAAGACAGATGAGGGATAAGGGGTTGAGTGCTGCAATATTCTTGTCTGTCATATACCCAGGAAAAAACACCCCTTCAGTCAAATGTTTATGCAGATCATTGAAGACATTTTCTGAAGATTTAAGGTTGCTTTTTCTTCATTCGTGTAGCTGCTTTTTTTTTTTCCCCCAAAGTAGGTTGTCTAAAGTCACATGACTGGTAGCTTATAAACCCAGGCTAATGTGGTTAGTGAGCCTTTTCTACATTCAGCAAGAAAGTCTAATTGAAGTCAGCTATCCAATAACTTTCCTAAATATTTACCAAAATTGTGGAAGTTTTGGTCACTTACCATAATGCTTAAATCACCTAATAGCCTTAAAAAAGAAACTTCTAAAAAAAGCCCACAAAAAACCCCAAGGTAGTGATCTAAACCAATTTAAGTTGGCTAAATGTGAAAGATTATATGCAGTATTTCAGAAAAATAAATTAAGCAATGTGGATTTGATTTATGTTATTCTTGGCAGGTAAGTGGTGTTGCTTTTGCATCACCATATTGCATTTTTGCTTGCCTGTATCATGTTGACTCGTGAGCAACCATATTAACTTTACTTGAAAGTGAACATTTCATTGCTCTTTAAGCCCTGTTTGTGCAAAACATGCTTTTAATGAGCACGCGCATTTAACTGTAACAGATTGAAAACAGGAGGACTCTCACAGTAGAAAAATTTGTGTTTTGAAAGCTTGCCCACTACTATCCTTTGTTTCCAACGCTATGGTAAACTAATGCAGTGTTACAGCTCTGGCTTCTGCTTGTGGTTGGGCTCTTTTTTTTTTTTTTTTTGTTTGGGAGGGAGGGATTGGCTGTAATTAAGGTGATATATCCATTATATTCACGTATTGGAGCTGTTAAGTAAGGTACTTTTACCTTCAACTAACATTTAATGTGTATATTAACTCAAATGTCAAATGAAATTGAGGTGCAAACGCAGTCATTATTGAAAAGGTCTTGAGGAGGCATCAGGACTGAAAGCACTCCAAGGAGAAATGGAATTCAATTGATTTTAAAAAGTGGCTTGATGACGATAATGTTCTGTTAACCGTGGAGGAAAAACAGATTGCTTTTTAAACCAGTTTCCAGGCTGCTTTACTGTTATGTCTTTTCAATACTACTCTTTCGCAGTATTTTCTCAAAGGACGTCTTTCAGCAAGATTGCTCTTTCAAGATGGTTTAGAATAAGATAATTTATTGCAGTACATTTTGAGTGAGGAGCGTTTCTTGCTATATGGAATCATACAGCATTCACTTTGCTTTCTCTTTTAAACACAGTGGACAGCAGGCAAAAAAGCGTATGGTTGCAAGATATGGGACTTATCAGCTAAAAATGTCAACACTATTCTTTTCTAGGTGTAACTAAGAAGAGTGGAGCATATCAAGTGCAGGAGTCCTAATTTTGTAGGTAGACTTGTTTATCGCTGTGTTTGTGGATTGACTTAATGAAGATTCTAGGAAAGCTGGAATTGGACCATCTGAAAACTAGAATATCACTTAATTTCATTGCTTCAGTGTATTGTCTTTGTTAGGAGATGATTTTCATAGAAAACTATGTGCTTTTTATGCGTTGCTTTCACCCTTATAGTGGTATCGGTATTGATAATAGGCTTATTTACTACATTTTTAGCAACTTTGTAGTGGTCAGAAGGCAAAGGGAGATAATACCACTGGGGGTTAAATATTGCTTTGTGAAATTGCTCTAAACTGACAAATAATGGTTTGCTGTCTTTTGACATCTGTTAAATAAATGAATACAGCTGAATTTAAGTCAGCTAAAGGGAACACTGCTCTGCTCTTTCCCCTCTGCTTACCAAGTACTTCTTGGAGAGACAGTTTGACTACAAACATTTTTTTTCCCAATTTCCACATGATTTTGCTGTATAGATCTTCATGTAGGTACATGGACTACTTTTCCATATCAATTTTAAGCTAGTATGGGCATTTAACTTGCTTGCAAATCAAAGTACCAAAATAAGCATACTCTTTTCTTTGCACTGTCACTGGAGAAATGTTGACCTTCCCTGGAGGTGTTGGATTTTAATGCATCTGGCAGCCTAAAACAGGTGCTATAAACCCCCCTCATTATGTCTCCAGTACAGGATTCTTACACTCTTAGAGCTTTATCTGATAATTGCTGCACTTTTGATCTGCAAACAAGAGAAGTCAGAATAAGATAAAAGATTTGAAAGGCAAATCAAATGCTAGGGAGTAGCAGTCCTGTTGCTTTCTTCTGGTGATGAAACCTCCAGAGCCCCTGAGGAGCTGTAGTCGTGGGGAACCACCTCAGTAAACTGGGAGGATAGCTGAAGACCACTGGTACAGTCATCCTGCTCATGGCTCTGTCAACTGCCAGTACATGGTGGCTGGTTGACAAGGGGGAAAGGCAGACCTTTACAGAGTTCTGCTTCTGGCTCTGTCGCTGTAGGATTTTACATCGAGGTCATTTTTTATCAGTAGGCACGCTGTGCATAGATGGTGTGATTCAAGCAGCCACACCACATTGCTGGATCCATCCTGAGGTGTGACATATTTCAATTCCTAAACATATTGTGTTCATATGGTACTGAATAAGTATTCCTGGTTTCACGCTACAATGCTGAGAACCTTCCAGTCCTCAAAATGTCAGATACAATAAGTTTTGGCTTGCCACTTACAATTAAACAACCGCCAGACTGAATTGTGCTGAACTAAAGCTTGTCTAAAATCATAGTATGATTAAGGCCTTTCTGGTCGGGTTTCTTAGATCTGTATTAATACCATATGATTGTGTTCCAGCCCTGAAACAAAGCCCACGTGAAGTGGAAACAGTGGTTTCTTGATGTAACTGCAAGGAAGTTAGTCCTCACTCTCCTTTATGCATCTGAGCCAATACTTCTCTTAAAGATGTAAAACATAAGGAGTGTAATGTATAAAACCCACAAAGTTTTGTAGGAAAAAAAAATCTGATTAAGAGAATACACTGAGGCAGTGAAATTAAGTTATTAACTTTCAGATGTTTCAATTCTACCTTGTCTAGGCTGAATGAAATTATAAACTTCCCATTTGTTTCCTTTTTATTAAATGACTCATCTTAAATATTCTTTCCTTCTCCTGCATGAAAATATAATTTAAGATAGGCAATGTGGTAGTATTGCTAATAGTTTTAAACTGTATGAGGCTGTATACTAATAAAATAGGTTGTATTCCCATGGTGGCCAAGTTTTACTCTGCCTCTGGCATACAATGTGACAAAAGCACTTGGTGTGCAACAGTGGGCTGTTAGCACATGTCCTGCTGTGGTGAACTGCTGCCTTCTCCTCCCTATAACCACAGATGCCATAGTAACCTTCTCAGAAGGGAAACTGCTACTTTTGAAACACCACCCACAGATTGAATTTTCTACATTGTAAAATCTCAGCAACCTATTATCTGTTTCACTAGCTGTCAAGGTATTGACTGTGAAAGTTTATAATGCAAAATTAAAAACTCTGTATCCTTGTAGACTTGTCAAAAGGCTGCAAATCTATTACAAGTAAAAGAGCAAAACGTAATTAGATGTATCAGTGATCTGTACAGCCTTTCTTTACCCTGCACCACTTCTTTCTTTTGTTGTTGTTGTAAAGTTAAAAGAGGCAGTGACATCTGTGTGCAAAGCTAGCCCAAACCCCAATAGCAACCTTTGTTTTCCATTGAGGTGCTGTGTAAGTTATAGGACTTGCAGTCAGCCTGAGTCCCTGCTGAGAAAGCTACGTTCTCCTCAAAAGAGAAGAAAAGTTAAAGAGTATTTTTCTTGTCTAGTATGGCCTTGGCTTCTGGATGGCTGATTCCTTTTACCTGGTTCTGTAGCGTAACCTGGGGCTCTATCAGCTGCTGAGGCTGAGTCATTGAGAAGATTTGCATAAAGAAATCTTTGTTTCTGTTTACAATGAACCCAGAATAAACCCTTTATTACTCTTGATGTCTTTGCCCAATTAAATTAAAGAGAGAGAGTCAGCAACTCATCCTTGCCCAGAAATCGGACAATAATCACTGATCAAAATGAACCCAGGCTAAAACATTACCATGTAGAATCAACTTAGATTTTTCACGTTGTGGGGGAGTGTCGGGGTGGGTGGATGGGTGTGTATTTGTGTTTTAGGACTTGAGTGTGGTAAGCCCATGAGGTGGTAGAAGAGTGTTTCTTGGTTCTGTCTGCTGCTGGGTCTCTTGGTTTCAGTAATGCAAGGAAATCCATTTTCAGCACTCCCACATGGTGGGTCCTGTGGCAGCAAAGCAGGGTGGGAGTTGGCTTCCGAAACAGACACATGAGAGGTTCTGCAGTGAAAATTCAAGGCAGCAATTAGTGCGTCACCAGATTCCTGCTTGTTCTCGCAAGGAGGTTGTTATCCTCAGCCCACTCGCCACATTGCGAACCCTCTTGAGCTAGCTTTGAATAAAAGAGACATTGTGAACGTATGTGCCAGGGAGGCAGTCTCCCCTTCAGCACAATGAAGAAATACTTCCATAGGGCTGCCACACAGTTCACAAAATATCAAGCTCTCTTTATTAAAAACTAAAAATAAAAGGTTAGTAGAAACATCTATTCCCCTGCAGTCACCTGGTTCTCTGTTGGTCCCGTGTGTCATACTGTAGCATCTCTGTCACACTTCCCTGGAGGAGCGATGTGGGAAAGAGCGTGTTGGCTAGATGTGCAACACAGCCAGGCTCCTTGGCAGGAGGAGTGTCTACAACTGAACCCAGGCTGGAAACTGAAGTGTTCTGGTCACTTGTTGAACTTCTCAGCTGGGTTTTCCTACATTAAAACTACTATTAAGGTGGTATTCTTGGAATTAAGTTTTATATGCATCAGATGATTTAGTTATTATTTTTTAAAGATCAAGTTCTGTGAAGAAAGGACTTTTTTAAAAAAAATTTTTTACTAGATGTGAATTGTAAATATACAATGTAGGTTTTTTCAGACCAGATATTAGTAAGAGTAATTTTAAATACCCTGTTTTGTGTAAGCCTGTAGAACATAGGTATGATAGGCAATGCTACTCACGCTTCTAATGCAGTTGACCTTGGTGGTGATGTCCATGTGCTTGCACCGTAAAAGCTTGCTTTTCTGAGTGCTCATTTATGGCAGTCTGGCAGCTGGACATGAGTGGGGTGTAGAACCAAACAACTGCCTTGTAAACATTTTCTATATTCTATATGGTCTCTGGCACTTCAGAGTAAAATTGAATTAGTGTTAAGAACTAATTATTTTTTTCATGTACTGACCATATGAACAATTCAGAACTAGTTTGTTAGATGTGTACAGGTCAGAGCATTCAAAAATAGGAGCCTAACCTTACACTCCAAATGTTGCTTGACTTTTTCCCAAAGGTATGCTGGTGATATAGGAGTGTGAATTCTGGCAGCCTCTGGAATAGTGGAGGTGTACACAGACTACTCAGAAAACTTCATTTTTCCAGACTTGCTAAGGCTTGTGGTTTCTGAACTAGCTTAACCTGGAAGTGAGAGTCCTGCAGCACCAGTGAGCATTTCAAATAAAACTCCAGTGGAAAATTTCTCTGCAAAGGGTAGCAAAAATTTTACTGGCCATGAGGAACATAATTAAACTAATTTTAAAAAAATCATATCTGTAGTCATTTAACGTCCAAAAAAGTAATGATTTTTGGAGTTAAGGTGGGAGAGAAAAAGCAGCTATGACACACATTTTGCATTTAAGCATACTATTTTTACTGTAAGTTTTCACTTTAGGTATTGCTTCATATCTGACTGCTGTTGTGTTTCGAAGATGTATGGATGTCCTCCGCCCCTGTTCATTGCTGCAAGTGACAAATCTGTTTCATTTGACTTTTTTTTTTTTTTTTTTGTCCATAAAGCAATGTGCAGATCATCTTCTAGCACTTACTTAGCTGCTTAACCTGTGGTTTATTTAAGTATTTGCAAGAGCCATGCTAGATGCCATTCTCATTGCGACTTGCTCTGGTTTTATCTTGCAAACTGCAGCAAGTGCCCCAGATGCTGAGTGCTGTCACACAAGCTATTCCAAAGCTTCAGGGGGGAGAGGGGTCCATCATGTGCCTTGCAGTTCTGGCCAGGGTGGGACCCAGATGGTTTACAGCTATTCCAAAGTTTCATCTTGCAGAAATCAAGTTGCAGGAGTCAGAGGGGATGGCAATACTTCTATGTCTCCTCCCAACGCGGGACTGGGATCAGCTGAAGCAGTGCATATGGACCTGAGAGCCAAGAAATTTCCCTAGGTCCCATAGCAGAAGGTTGGATCTGGTGGTTTTGCACAACTCAGGTGGTTTGAGGGCACACTGTTCAGTATCCCTTCCCCCACTCCCTGATACCTTACTGCTGGTTTTGATGTGAAATCAGTGCTTGTATGAGTCGCTCTGTGCCGCTGGGGGGAGGGAGGGAGGGAGGGAGGGATGGGGAGAGGGGTGTAATATTCCTGAGCAGCATCAGAGCACAATGGGTAGAGAAGCATTTCTATCTGTTAGAGCCTGTCTTGACTGCTCCAAAGAGCAGGATTATTGTTTTAATTCCCTCTCCACCTCACTTCCTTACTGGCTAGCTGACAGCACTGGGATGGTGGGGTGAGGGTGGTATCTGTGGGAGTTAAGAGGCCAAAACGACCCGGTGGGCCTGCAGAAGAGTAGGCCGGATGCTTAGCCGAGCTGCCCTGTTCTGTGGGCTGGCTCCACGATAGCATGGCTGCATAGAGCCCTTGGACCGAAGCGTCTTGGGACACAGCAGTGATGTAGTCCCATGCAAATCAAAGCGGGGAGCAGCCTGAAATACTCAGCTCTTTTGTCCCAACACTTCCACATCCAGGGGGAGATGATACTTTGCATATACAAACCCCACATGTGTAGGAGGATCTTGAACTTGAACAGCCAGCTGCTGTAATAAATAAAACGTAGCAAATGATCCCAAAGAGAAGAGGGAAATGGGAGTCAAAAGGCCATGGTGTTCTGGCCCAAACAGATGTTGGCAGTATCTGGGGTGGACGTGCTGGAAGAGGAGTGAATCTTGGATGATGTCAGTGAAGCGTGTAGGTCCAGCGATGGGGGATGGGGCACCCCCCCAGCAGAGCAGAGCACTAAGCAAGCCCAGCTGGGCTTTTCTATCTGTGGGGAACGTAGCTGTGTGCTGCCTTACACCTTGCTCCTGAAGAACTTGGCAGGTAAGGAAAGGCGAGCAGGGCCTGTGGCATGGTGTAGGTCTTATTCTCTCACTACCGCTCCAAGGAAAAACATTCTCTCCGTCTTGCTTCTCTTGATACTTTTGGATCAATTTTAAGACAAGTCCAAGAGCAAATTGCTACAGTCAGTCTAGAGCTGATGGGAATTATTGGAATATGATAAGGACTTATAAAGGAAGGAGTGTCCAGTATTCAGGGAGAAAACCCCTTATGTTTTTAAATACTCCAGCAAGACAGAGGGACAGCATCTGCAGACCTATGATTTTCCCATAAGCATCTCTCCTTGTTCTCATTTCCTTGTTGCAGTGGATAGAGAATGTCCCATGTCTTCCCTTCCTACTCAAGCTGAAAGACATGGCAGGTAACCGAGTGGGCTCCCAGCTGTGTTAGCTGTCTCTGCCTGTGGTGTTAAAGTCTGTTTCCTGGTCCTCCCACCCCAACTTGTCCCGAAGGCCTTCCCCTTCACAAGGATGCATTCACTCACCTTTTTTCATCTAATAGGACGTGAAAGTCCCAGTGAACACACAACATTGAGTAGATCTCTGCAAGCTAACAATTTGTTAGAATAAATTTATTCATAGGGTTTAATTTAACTCATGTGACAGCTAGATGCTGCCCTGTCTTCATTACGTTTTCACCTTCTGTTATTGCAATATTTTTCTTTCTCATAGTTTAGAGCTCCTTTTCCTAAAAAGAGTCTGTGAATATCTGCTTCTGAAGAACCCCAAACCAAGAAGCCCCATTGCCATCTTAATAGACTTCCTTCATCATTCAGCAATAGTTTTTAGCCTTTTTGCTTTTAAGAATCCTATTAAAAATGTAAGAAACTCAATCACAGAATCACACAGAATTATCAGAGTTGGAAGGGACCTCTAGAGATCATCTAGTCCAACTCCCCTGCTAAAGCAGGATTGCCCAGAGCACATTACTCAGGACTGCATCCAGGCGGGTCTTGAAAATCTCCAGAGAAGGGGACTCCACAACCTCCCTGGGCAGCCTGTTCCAGTGCTCTGTCACCCTCACCGTAAAGAACTGTTTCCGTGTATTTGAACGGAACTTCCTGTGTTCTAACTTGTGCCCATTGCCCCTCGTCCTGTCACTTGGAACCAATGAAAAGAGCCTGGCTCCATCCTCCTTCAACCCACCCTTTAGATACTTGTATGCCATAATAAGGTCTCCCCTCAGCCTTCTCTTCTCCAGGCTAAAGAGTCCCAGCTCTCTCAGCCTTTCCTCATAAGGGAGGTGCTCCAAGCCCTTAATCATCTTAGTTGCCCTTCGCTGGACTCGCTCCAGCAGTTCCCTGTCCCTCTTGAACTGGGGAGCCCAAAACTGGACACAGTATTCCAGTTGTGGCCTCACCAGTGCCGAGTAGAGGGGGAGAATGACCTCCCTCGACCTACTGGCCACACTCTTCCCTATGCAGCCCAGGATTCCATTGGCCTTTTTGGCGACAAGGGCACATTGCTGGGCCATGGATAATTTACTGTCTACCACAACCCCCAGATCCTTCTCCTCCAAGCTATCTCCCAGCAGGTCAGCCCCTAACCTGTACTGGTGCCTAGCATTCTTCCTCCCCAGGTGCAGGACCTTGCACTTGGTTTTGTTGAACCTCATTAGGTTCTTCTCTGCCCAGCTCTCCAGCCTGTCCAGGTCACGCTGGATGGCAGCACAGCCCTCTGGGGTGTCAGCCACCCCACCCAGTTTGGTATCATCAGCAAACTTGCTGAGGATACACTCTGTCCCCTCATCCAGGTCATTAATGAATATATTAAACAAAATAGGACCAAGTATTGACCCCTGGGGGACACCACTGGTTACAGGCCTCCAACTAGACTCTGTGCCGCTGATCACAACCCTCTGAGTCCTGTCCCGCAGCCAACTCTCAATCCACCTCACTGTCACCTCATCTAGCCCATACTTCCTCAGCTTCCTAATGAGGATGTCATGGGAGACAGTGTCAAAAGCCTTGCTAAAGTCAAGGTAGATGACATCCACGACTTTCCCCTCATCCAGCCAACCAGTTATAACATCATAGAAAGCTATCAGATTGGTCAAGCACGATTTACCCTTGGTAAATCCATGTTGACCACAACTCAAGTAACTCAAGTAACAGTAAAAATGCCAGTATAACACTGGTAAGTCTCATGGCTTGCTTTTTAAAGACTTGTTCTTTTTCAGGTGGCATTCCTGAATCTCTTGATGCAATCTGTATGTTCAAGGGCCTTGTACAGAGAAAAACACTGCCATGAAAACCAAAATATACTGGTAGGTGATTGCTTTCCTTGAAAGGGAGTAGGTCAAGTACTCATCTGTTAAATGTTGCAAATCAATGATATGCAAGAGTAATTAGGGCTGCCCACACAAAATGAGAGGAAGATGCTGCTCTTGTTGTGAGTCTGCTGGAGCCCATGTTTCCTCACCTGTGATGGGTTGACCCTGGCTGGGTGCTAGGTGCCCACCAAAGCTCTTCTGCCACTCGCCTTCTCAGCTGGACAGGGGACAGAAAATACAACAAAAGGCTATGGGTCAACATAAGGACAGGGAGAGATTCAACAATTACCATCATGGGCAAACACACTCAACTTGGGGAAAATTAATTTAATTTATTACCAATGAAATCATAGGAGGGTAATGAGAAATAAAAACTAAATCTTAAAACACCTTCCCCCACCCCTCCCTTCTTCCTGTGCTCGACTTCACTCTCAATTTTCTCTATGTCCTCCCCCTGAGCAGCACAGAGGGATGGGGAATGGGGGTTGTGGTCAGTTCATCACACATTGTCTCTGCCATTCCTTCCTCCTCAGGGGGAGGACTTCTCACACTCTTCCCCTGCTCCAGCGTGGGGTCCATCCCACAGGAGACAGTCCTCCACGAACTGCTCCAGTGTGAGTACTTCCCATGGATTACAGTTCTTCATTAAGTGCTCCAGTGCTGGTCCTTCCACAGGGTGCAGTCCTTCAGGAACAGACTGCTCCAGCATGGGTTCCCCACAGGGTCGCATGTCCTGCCAGCAAACCTGCTCCAACATGTGCTCCTCTCTACGGGTCCACAGGTCCTGCCAGGAGCCTGCTCCAGCATGGGCTTCCCAAGGGGTCACAGCCTTCTCCAGGCATCCATCTGCTCTAGCATGGGGTCCTCCATAGGCTGTAGGTGGATATCTGCTCCACCATTAACCTCCATGGGCTGCAGGGGGACAGCCTGCCTCGCCATGGTCGTCACCACAGGCTGCAGAGGAATCTCTGTTCCAGTCCATGGAGCATCTCCTCCCCCTCCTCCTTCACTGACCTTTGTGTCTGCAGAGTTGTTGCTCTCACATATTCTCACTCTTCTCTTCTGGCTGCTGCCACACAGGTTCCTCCCCCCCCCCCCCTTCTTAAATATATTATCCCAGAGGCACTACCACTGTCGCTGATGGACTTGGCCTTGGCCAGCAGTGGGTCCGTCTTGGAGCCTGCTGGCATTGGCTCTGTTGGACATGGGGGAAACTTCTAGCAGCTTCTCACAGAAGCCACTCCTGTAGCCTCCCCCACTACCAAAACCTTGCCATACAAACCTGATACATCACCCTAGGTGTGGGAGCTCCAGGAGTCTGGTGTACCAAGAGACCTTCCCGCTGGTCTGAACTGCATGGTTGTACCACATTACAGATTTTCAAAATACTGTGCTACATGGTTTTGTTAGCTCCTTTTAACTCTGGATTTCATTGCTTTGGGAAAAATATTTGGTAACTTCGGAACTGAGCTGCCATGCTTGCTGGAATCAATGTGCCTGCTGTCACTGAAGTAAGCAATCTAAAACGGATGGATATTTTCAAGGTTTTTTGGGACCAAAGTAGCAAGGGTTGCAATGAAGCTGTTGAACAAGTGAGAAGCCTTAATTTAAAATGCAATTTAAAATTTCTGTGCACTTTGTAGGATGAACTTCTGAAACCTATTTTTCTCTCCAGGTTGGTACAATCTCATGTGAAACTTTGGATGGGTTGTCTCAAACTTTTGCAAAAAGAGACAAAAGTAAAATATATGTGTTTTGTTGGGTTATTTTGACTGTGACATGACTGCCATTTAAACATATTTGCTATAATTGGCTATAACTGCTATTTAAAAAAAATTAAGGTTAAAGAGGTATTGCTCTAGTGTAAATGCATTTACTTCAGCTTTTTAATTTTAATTGATTGAATTCACCTCTAGCAGAGCTTTTTTTTTTTTTCCTTTTAAATTGGTAAGTGATGGCGTTTTGGAGTGGGACGATAGCAGGGCGAAGGTACCTAAATATGAAGCAAGGTGTTTGACAAACAGCTCTGAAAATTCAGCCTTTAGCATCTTTTTACATTGCACCAGGAACCTGCGCTGGGGAAGATGTTGTGCAACTGCTCTGCCTGCCAGAGAGGCTTCTCGGCTCGGAGGACGGCTGCCTCTCACAGATCTGTTCCTCAAGTCCTCTGACATAGCCTGGGCAGCAGAAACGAGAGAACTATTAAGGCCAAGGCCACAATTTCAGAATCCAGACTTCGTTATGGCTGGTGTAACAGGCAGTCCCCAGGGCTCTTTGCCAGGAAACCCCTTTAATTTTCTGAAAAGGATAGGCACGGTGCAAAAGTAGCTTATGGCCCGCAAAGCCATCTGCTCCTACCACTGTCTGTGTTGACAGCAAGTTTAGCACTGCGTCCCTATGAAGTGAATCATGAAATCTCACCCATTATGCTTCACAGGTACCTATTTTCTAAAAGTACTTTCTACCAAGGGAATTGGAGCAGTGGCTATAGAAAATACATTTGCTGAGGTTCCTAGTTGAAAAGAGATTTTAAGAAATTCCACCCACTTCTCTGCAGTCTTAACATGGCAGTAGCAAAAATTAATTTCAAAACCAGCCTCCAAAGTAGACAGCAATGTTTTATATAGAAGCATACCCATTTAAGAGAATACGAAATGTATTTTGTTTGGCTTTGGTACTGCAGGTAACATAAGAATCACATGTTTTAAATGAATATCTATACACTGTGAGTGTCTATACTTAGGTGAGTGATTATCTTGCATATTATGTGCTACTTATGATCCCAAGGATTTTGTGGTCCATGTGAATATAACCACTAAATAATTTCAGCTCATTTTAATATTCTTTTAATGGCCAGAAGGATGAACTTAAAGTTCAAATATTAAAGGTTGTTTCATTCACATTAGCTATTAATGACTGTTACTTGCCACCCTTTTTCTTTAACAGCTTACTCAGGTGGGAGTATCTGATTGAATGGTCCAAAGCCAAAGTTAAAATCCTTCTTGCTCACATTAAACATGTTGGCATTAGCGTAACTCAGCCATTTCTGGGAGAAACTTGAGTCTCAGATATGCTGTTTTACATTGCCATTTGAAATTGATTTTTAGTTATTTGGTCTCTTCTATACGTCATCCATATGTATGTGGGTAGAGGATGTTAATGTGCCTGTATAATTTTATTACAACTACGTAGGATCAGAACTGTCACTGTTTTGCTGCACTGTGGTGGCTAGTTCTGTACTAGGGCGGTGGACCCAAAGTCCTTTTCGTAAACATCTGAGGCAACTCAGCTGATCGTCAGCATCCTTGGAGGAGACATCCACTTCCTACTGGATGACTGCTGCTAGATTTCCTAACCTCACTACTTTGAAAGCTCTTTAAAACAATGCACATTCTGCTCTGCCAGCTGATGGCTAGAAGTCCCTGTAGTGCTAGTATGGTAGCATGAGGCTGCCTGGGAATTCGGTCTGGCTTCGAGCAATAATATCTATCTCCTGTCCTTTCACTCTTCCCTTAAGTAATTCTGTAACCTCAAGAGAACAAATAGCCACTTGGGTTATTAGACGAGTCATTGAAAAGCAGTAAAACTGTTTGCTGCGGGTTGTGAGTGTGTGCATGCACACGCATATGTTGGGTTATGTGTTTAGGGGTTGTTTTTTTTTTTTTTTCCCCACAGCCTAATGTGAAGAGGGGAAAAAACAGTGAAGAGCAATTTTGATTTAGAACATCTGCTTTGCTGAGCATGAAAATACCTTAATTTTGTATTATGGAATGTTAATTTCCCAAATCCTAGGACATGTTGAAATTATCTGAATTTTAAAATTAAGTGTATAGTGGTTCAGAAGTGGATGTCAAATAAAAAAATATGTACCATGATACTGCTAAAAATTGGTATTTATAGATTTCCTAAAGCTGTTAAATTTTGGAAGGAAATACAAGGATTCTGGTATCTCTATGTTACATATTCACAAGGTGGTTAGCACTCCTGTAGTACTCACTGGAATTGTATTTATGACTAAATATGGTAGAATAGGTTTTAAATTTATTGGGCTGTTTCCTTTAAAATATTGGTTAACTGTTATATACTGGTATTTTTCTTAGCAGTGCTTTTGTAAGTGTGACAACTGAATTAATTGCAAACAAAAATAGAGATTATACCTCTGCGTGAAATACATTTTCTTAACTTCAAGAAAGTATCGGTAACCTTCTTTTTAGAATGAGTTTCAGAGCAGTGATATGGAATTAGAGTGTTGAGGAAACTTTTGAGTAAATGCTGTCATTTTTAGTGTGATTAACTGTACCTTGTATTTTCAGTTTAATTTAGCATACGTGTGTGTGTGTGTATGTATAACATACACAAACCCTTCATCTGCTAACCATACCTTCAGCTTGGTCACAACATAATAGAGTGTTTTGCCTTTTTCGAAGCTGATTATTGGTCTTGCATATGTACATTTTCATTTGCTTCCCAGCAGATTTCCCCAACACATCCCGTTAATGCAGCTTCTGTATATAAGTTCAGCGTCTGTATGATTTGGTTATTTAGAAATTACTTCCCCCTGTTTCCCCTTTAAATGTTGCTTGTATGCAGTAGATCACTTTGCAAACATACAGCTGTTTGTTTAAACCAGTATAATACTTTAAAATGCTTGCTTAATGCATAGACTAAATGGCCTACAAAATATTCATGTTGCTGTCTGTGCCAAGGAAGCCGAGAGCGCTGCTGGAATGTTTTCAGTTCTACGTATCTGCTTGTTAATGGGAAAGTGGACATATTTGTCAAACTAAGAATGCCAGCAGCCCTTCGTAATAGTGTTACTTCTAAACAGATGTGTTTTACAGCACAAGTATAAGAAACAGAAGAGGTAAAATGAAAGAATCTGAGGGATGCTGTGCTGTGGGAGAGAGCTTAAGCAGAGTGAAGTTTATAGCTCTAAATCTCTAAAATGAGTTTATGCCAGAGTGTAAGCAATAACCCCTTTCTGTTGTCAAACAGACAAACTAGTAAATAATGCGAGCGTTTGTCGGAGTCCTGTATTCTCTGACTGAGCTCTTCTAGGTAGGCTACACGTGGAAGGTATAATGTTTAATATACAATGTACTTATTTGAAGATATTTAATGTTACATGGGATTTTTGATTTAGCTCAGTGATACAAAATATACTGAAATCACAATACCAATATAATTTGCATTTAACAAATAAGAAATATAGCCATGGGAATCACAGTTCAATCACAACACCAACGTGTGATACCTGTTGTTGGTCTCTAACATGCTTATGAGCCACTGAGAAGGAATAAGTGGGTTGAAATCAGCTCAAGTCCATTGCTTTCTTCAAATTTATTTATCTCTGTCAGTTGTTCCGTTTTTATACTCTATGCTGGGCTGAGTCATGAATACTTTTTATACTCTATGCTGGGCTGAGTCATGAAGAAGGATTTGATCCACTCAACTGACATAGCTGTTTATCTAAAACAAAGGCCACCCATCTGTGTGGAGATAAAGTCAGCTCTGTTTGCATTCCCTGTGGGTCGCTCCCTGCATTATTCCCTGAGCTTCAGGGCATGTCACCCTTGCCTGTCTCCTCTCAGCCTTATTCCATCGTTTATTGGCCAGACACAACATTTTACAGATTTATCTCTAAAGAGAACAGATGACTCACCGATATGTTTGATCAGCCATTTCTGCTGGGATTTGTTGGTTTTCAACATTCTGATTTGTGAACACCAAGAGTCCTTCAGCAGAGTGGTCACCCCTCCAGGTCCCCCCTAGGCAGGCAATTATACAACCTAAACGAATGAGCTTCTCCAAGTCACTTTCACACATTCCCAAAGCCTGGACCATGGACCTCCAGGTTGAAAACCTTTGTCTCCTAGCTACAGTGGTAGTCATGGGACTGTGACAAGTGCCACAGGGAATCAGAGCTGCAAGGTGACCAAGAAATACGAAGCTCCAGTGTTCTTCCCAGTCATGGAAAGCCATACAAGCTGGATGAGCAGCATATCAAACCCCTGGTGGTTGGCACTTTGTATCTTTATATAAAATGAGTCTGTAAGAAAGATGAATGTTGCCAGTGTCACTATAACTGTACTTTCCAATTATGATTGTGAGTTTGTGGAACAGCCAATAACTTCTGATTTACATAATTGACTTCCAGTGTAGGGGAATAGAAAGTAAATTTTTAAAATTCACAATTTTAGTCTGATTAGAAATTTTATTTCTTATGGAATCTTAACAGCTGTAAAATTAATCCCTTGCCAAGAATTAAGATATGTTATGATAATTTAAACCAAAGCAAGTTTTGGTTGCTGAGTCAGTTGTTACGCTCTGCATATATATGCAGTCATCACAACTGAAATACAGACAGTACAGCAGCCTTTTTCAAAAACATTAATTGAAAAATTAATTGACTTGGATGAGAAAGCTTCTTTTGAGTGACTGAGATTGGATGAAGGAGTAAATAAAGGGTAAAGACAAATGGCTGTGTGTCAAGCTGGAGATGCTTTACAGTGTTAGGGTGAAGGGAACTGTAGTGGTTCCTGTTTTATTTAGTCCTCATTCATTATCTAGAAGAAGACCTAGATCACAGGTTAATTAATTTTTTTAGTTATTCCGAATGAGGAAATATAAACATTGTTTTGAAGAAAAAAAAAATCTCAAAAACTTGGAATTGTAACAAATATTTTTGGAGGATAAGAAAGTTTCTATATAGGTAATATGAGGGGCGATTAATCCTAGTGCTATAGTGAGGAGAAAACAGAAGTCATGGCAACTGGCATGTAGCGATGCTAATGAAAGCATGCGTTTTAGGGTCAGGAGGAATCAACAGCAACCTCCTCCCTCCACCCAGAGAGAAATGCCACCTGTGGCTGTAGAGGATGTTGGGTATTCAAGAGCAGTTGTGACCACTGTGTAGTGCCCATGAGAAAGTCCTCTGCTCCAAATCAATCCCTTCCGTGGCACTGTCACAAGCATCCTATCCTTATGGAACCGGGCGATTTTACTGCTGCGGTGCCGGTATGCAGTGATAGAGGTACCCTAGTTGGGAAATTATTTGGGATTCAGTTTGGGATTTGGGACTAACTCAGAATAATGGTCTACCATGACTGTTCTTGTCAAATAGTGACCTAAAGCTTGTCTAAGTCAGGAGAGAGACAGGCAAGCTTCCAAAGTGACCATAGGGGTGCAGTTGCTTGAGGAGGACTCTCAGGCTGTGGTTCGGTGGTGCAGCTGAGCTGACCTAATTGCCCATGACCCAACAGGGGTGATTCCGTTTCCCTTCTGTTCCTCTGCCAGTGTTACACTTGGCCAGAAGACTTTATACCTCTCTGCTCCCACACCTGCCTGTTCTGCTGATTTTGGCACCTGAGGCTGTGTTGCTTCAGCAGTTCAACCTGATAACCTGGCAACAAGCCGTTTGCTTTGTTAGCCTGGTGCTGTGCTGGGTTCATAAATGGAACTGACACGGTGACAGGTCCAAGGAGCAGCAGAGCAGCCCAGGAGAAGGAGCAGGAGTCTGCAGCTGGGCCATGGAGATGGGAGGGGAAGGGATGCTCCTGGTTTTGCCCTGGAGTAGCTGAGCAGCAGTGCTGAGCTCCTTATCACCCTGCAGAGCTCTCTGCTCGGGCTGGCTGGGCTGGAGGAATGAGGTTGTTGCTATGTGTAGCTTCACCTATGCTTAATTTTCCTGTCTGCCAGCTGGGAATAACCTCTTCAAGGAATGAAGTGAATATAAACTGACTATTTAGTCATTTGAAAAAAGAGAACATGCAAGTGCCTAGATAAAATTTTAACGCAAGAATTTGCCTCTGTTACCTGTATTAGCTTACGTCGGTGGAGTACTGAGATGAAAGTGGAAGTCTGCACTGCAGACTGCAATGGGAATGTAGAGAGTCACTTGAGTTGTGTTTGTTTGAATTGTTACAATGGTTTGTTTTTTAAAAAAAAAAAAAAAGACAAACAACTCAAGTAAAGATACTTTCTTTCAAAGTGATATCTAGCTTTGCTTTCAGAACAGGTTTTGGAAATAAGTAGAGATTAAACCAAAGATTAAAGCTACTTGGCAATAAGCAAAAAAAAAAAAAAGGGCTTGTCTCCTCACTGCTCTGTTGCACATACACTGGTTCACTAAAATGTAGAATACATCTGCTTTAAATTTTTTTCATCAGATGCATACCGTTATTAATAGAGTTAAGAAAAAGTTGTTCCAATAAAATGTAACACATCCATTCATGGCTAAGCAAATCCAAGCTTTCCCTTTCTGCCCTCCCCCAAACTAGACCGGTGATGCAGTAGGTATGAAGTTGGCTTAAAATCCCTGTGAGCTGTGCAGCGGCTGAGCTCAGTGTGGTGTTATCCTCAGAGCTGGTGTTGCAAAATCAGCTGTGGTCTTGTTTGAGTCAGTGGAGAACTCTAATGCTCAGCAACTGAAAAGTATCAGTGCATTAACTTTTCATTCCATATTGATCTCCAAACAGAGTTTCAAAGGACTCTATTAGGAAAAAAAGAAGGTTTTAAGCAGGGATTACTTTTTCATGTCATGTAAAGAATGCATTATGCGTGTGGCAAGCTAAAGCTTTGAAACTCAACTTCCATCTGTGCTCCATGACAGTATCTTTATATAATTCCATGTCTAAAAGACAAGGTTTGGAAATGAAATTAGTTTGTGTCATGCACAGTTCCTGTAGAGATCAAAGGCAGACCTGTTAATGCAACTATTGCTATTCATGAGTTTCATAGCTGTGTGAGTTTCAAGTTAATTATAAATGCTTGTTTAATCACTTAACAATAGGGTATCAGAGTCTCATCTGGGCATTATGCATATAGCTCTCGCTTTTTTTAATTAAAGCAAATTCCTACCTTTTTTTCCAAGAAATTAATTTTGGTGGTAATGCTCTAGGCTCTAGCAGGTCAGGATATGCAAATCCTTGCTTAAATGTTGGACAGTTGTGTGATGAATGTCTTTATTTTATTATCCTTTAACTGCCACTCCCTTCCCCTTGAATACATGGTTGTGTAGTAGCCTGGTGGTCACTGGAGATGGCATAAATTGTTCTAGTTCTTATACTAGAGCTCCTTTTGTGACACTTTATTAAAATTTGTATGCATTATCACAAGGAGATAATGTATTTTGAGAAACTAATGTATTTATCATTTTAGTTTCCAAATGCTTTGTTTAATAAATTTTAAACCTGAAGAGGCAAGTAGGGCACCTGCTTGACCTTCGTATCACAGACCACTGTGCTTTATTTGAATATTGAGGGTTGAGTCTAATTATTTTAGTTAAGATAAACCATTTCAGACCCATGGAAATTAAATTCTTGTGCACTAGAGGAACCAGCCGCAGTGCCAGCAGTGCCTGAGGCTCTTGCAGTGGCAAGGAATGTTAGATGAGAAATGCAGATGAATCAAACTGTGCTGCAGAGAAGGGCAAAAGAGCCTCAAGTGCCACCCAAGAGCAGCCTCCTCCACAACCCTGGATTCTGCTTGTCCGCTGACATGCAATGAGAAAGATGCGTTGATTTGGCATCACAGAGGGGCTTCTCTGCTCCAGCTGAGAGACTGGACTCTGCAGCTCCCATTGTATCAGATCTCTACGGTTTCTGAGGAAGAGCAAGGGAGAGGAATAAAAGAAAAACTCAGAAATCAGAGTCAGTTTTGCATTTGGGGAAAAAAGTTCCTTCTTGACTTCTGAGGTATGAGAGTTAATTATAGTCATCACACTACAAGTGCTCAGAGCTTGCAGAGGACCATACTGATAGTCTTCCCCGTGACCAGTAAAGCAGAAAAGTGTTTAAGAAATTCAGATTGCAGTGCTAAAAGAAGCACTGCAGACAACCATTTGGGCTGGCTTCATGAGTGTTCTAGAATGAAACATTAATTCTCTTAACTCCAGAATTAAACATTAAGTATAAGCCTTAATTGAGCACCTAGAACTAAAATTAAAACTATAAAAAAAAAAAATAATCTTACCATAGTCTGTCAGCATGAGTGAATCTGCTACCTAGTAAGCTGTTCTCTTGTAAGCTTGTTCACCTCAGAAGCTGTTCTCTTGTTGCTCCAGCCTTCTCTTTCAATAACTGAAGAAGTTGGGTTCTTCAGATGGCCGGTCCAAAAGCTGCTTCCCTGCCCCCTTGAAGTCTGGGCCTGAGAGCCAAGCCCTGTTGTGCGGTCCTTACTACAGTTCTGACCAGTGCTGTGGACAGAAGTAAGGATATTTCTGCTTCATGCCAGGGACTGCATCAGACCTCCCACATCCCACTCTCTGCGTGGTTGTGTTCCCTGGAAATCAGTGGCAGACACTCAGCCCAGTTGAGACCTTGGTCACCTGTGGTGGAGGGGACGGCTTGTGTAGCACTACTGGTTTTGCTGTAATGTGGGTCAGAGCCTGTTCTGAACAGGGGATGTCATCGTCTTTGCTGTGACTCTTCTACAAGCATGCCTAGTTTGCCATTTGAGGTGGTACTTGTGAACTTACTTTTCAGTGACAACATCAATGAAGTTCAGAGTCTGTGCTTCTGGAGGGATTTTGCGTACACATTTCCTTTTTCTTTGTATGAACTTACTTTGCTATTATTTTGAATCATGGCTGTCAGTACAGCCTTCTTGATGCAGTATATTAGAAAGATATGATGATATGTAAATGCTTGAGTTGGCATCAGTAGCTAGGGGATGGGGAACACTCCTTTTTCTAGGAAAATGTTTTCCTCTAGATAAATGAAAATCCTATTGTTTGGCTGAGGAGTGACCTTGCACATGGGCGAAAGGTTAAGCGGCAGAAAAGCTTGTCCGTTTGGCACGTAGGATCCAAAACCAGGCATGTTGCCAGTAAGCTCAATCAGAGCGGAGGATACAATTTTAAATAAAGGTCAGAATGGCATTTTTTTAAATGAGCAGGAAGTTTTCTTTCTCTAATCAAAACCTAGATAATTTAAATATCTCTTTCTTTGGTAATATCCTGACATTGTCCACGGATAGGGGACCCCCAGAGGAAAAGATAAGTAATAACGGCTGCTTGTGTCACCCTGTTCCCAAAAGAGATCATCTGTCCAGCAGACATCAGTGGGAGTCTGCCAGACAGAGGGGTGTGTGCACAGAAACGAAATTGCAGGATTGGGATCTAAATAAGGTTGTGATCTTTGACTTCCAATCTGTGTCATAACTTTTCTCTGTTTATTCCAGTATTTGAGATCTGACAGTGTGAAATCACCCAGGCTGCTCAGGATTTTTCTTTCTATGTAACTTTACTGGCTTTTTTAAAACAAAACAAAACAGTCCTTTTCACTTTTCAGGAGTTTGGTTATAGAAGACAGCAGTGATGATACCAGTTCTGAAGGATACCATTCCCAAACTGGGAGTTCACAGCAATGTAAAGAGCAGTTGTGAGTCTAAGAGGGGTTGCGACTGCGGAAATGGTCATCTTAAGGTTACTTGTATTTCAGAGGAGGCAGTATGGTTCGTAAAACATGGCACAGGAAGGATTGCTCAGAGAAAGTTTAGACTTAGTAAAATCTCAAAACTCAGATTAAGAAGACAGATGGGATTCTGGATTGGAATGCTAACATGTAAGGGGGGGGGGGGAGGTGTCTTTTTTATTTTACTTTCCCAAATTATGACCTTGGAGATTATGTCTTTTTTTTATATAGCTGACAATAAATTTAGTACTAGAAGACTGGGAGGGAGTTACACTTAGGCAGCTGTTTTCACTGTAACTAGTAGTTTTGGTTTGTGCTTGTTTGAAAAACAAGATGTGATTGCTGAAAGAAGACAAAGGAATATAACTATAAGAAAAGAGATTTAGTGTAGACTGACTTGCTTGAGCATACACATAGAACAGCCTTGATCTCTTTGTGGAATGTAACCCCGTATTTACTGTTTTCCCACTTTGCTTCGGGTTTCTTGAAGCAGAGTTGCAGGGTTTCCCAGATGGCTTGCACTATTCAGCGTTTGTGAGTGGCCCGTTCCTAGCTGCACTTCTAGACAGGGACATACAGTCTTTTTGCCCATCCAGACAGGGTATCTTTGGCCGTGTTTTATCTCCTGAAAATGAACAGATCTTGCTTTGGACATGCAACATTCCTGTAGGAATAGAATGGCAGGGCATGTGCTAGCGGTGCAGGCAAGTTACTCTGGCTCTACCTGTGCCCACCGGCGTTGCGCTGCGAGCCAACAGGGAACCACATGCCAGACAGCCCAGGTCTGAAAGAGTCACATTCACACCGCACTAATCAGGAGCCAGGTATGTTAGACAGGGCTATCGGCTCAGGCATAGCCGGTCCTAAATGGGGCTGGCCTGTCTGGGGAGGTCACAGCTGCCCCAGGTGAATTCATCAGCCTGGGGTCTGTCACCTCAACCATCTCTGCTTTGCTCTGCAGTGAGGAAACATCAGCGTTGTGCACCTTTATGTCCCCTTCCTTCTTCCAGGACCTCACCAGCAGCACAGAGCAAAGCTCTTTCAGAACTTAGTAACTGAATATTCCTGCTGTAGTAAATAATAGAAAGCACAACAGTATCATAAATTTGTGGAGTAATGAAGCACGCTCCTCTTTAGCAGTTCACATTCTCAGAGTTCATCTTCTGCAATGCTTTTGGTTCCCTGCTTCCATCGTGTTCCCCACTTACTGCAGATGTCCTTCCTTCTCTGAGTCAATGTGTCTTTAATTCTGTGTGAGCTCCTTACTGTGGTAGGCTGGAAAACTCAGAAATAATGTATCTGCTTTATCCCCACTGTTTTGCTGAGAGTACCAACAAAAAAGTTTGCCAGATATTTTAAAGACTGTATTCCTTAGCTAATGATGAGTCTTCTAAGCAGCTTTTTCTAATTAAATATGTCTTTTAGTATAACTAAGGCTTTGGTCTAAGACCTCCCTATTAATTTGAGGTCAGACTAATCTTGGATCGCTTTCTGTCCTTACTCTGCTCTCTTCTTTCCCTTCTTCAGTCCTCATGTTCTTCAAGAAGTCCCTGAATATCTCCTAACAATTCTGAAAGTTACTGTATAGCTTTAAGTTTTCATAGTAGTCTCTCTTTATAGATCATTCTTACCACTCTCACTGTTTGAGAGGAGGTTTTCTTCAACAATTTCTCTCCAGTTTAAAGCTTGTAATAATTCTGTTGCTGTGGAAATTACTGTGATAATGCAGGTTTAGTGTTCATGACTTCACTGCTGCATAAGATAAGAAGAAAAAGGAGCTGTTGCGTGGGAGAAAGCCCTGAATTAAGCAAGTTGTATACATTTCACACGTATGTCAGGGAAGATAACACATGAAAAGGAATTAGGGTTGTTCAGGCTGCTACAATTTTCTCTATCCTCTCAGGAAAAAACAAGTCTAAATATTAAAAAGGAGGAGAAAAAAAGCCCAGTGTCTGATCTAGGGACTGTGGTTCGGAACAGCAGTTCCAGTCTGTTGCCTTTCAGGACATCAGTCTTCCATCTTGGGTGACGACCTTTGTCATTTCCGTTTGGAAACAGGATTTTGGAAGCCCTTATCCTTCCTTATCAGAAAGAGAGAAGGATGCAGACAGAAGCCCTTATATAGCTATAGAGTGAAGGATAAAGGAATTTCCTACTGGAGATATCCATGCCTGGCTCTCTTGTTTGGGAACAGAGCGCTGGATTTGCGTATACAGGAGAATTTTTGTTTAGCAGTCTTTGTCTCTTGATCAATTTTAGTAGTAGTCTCTATTCCAGAATTTTGGATGTCTATAAGGAATTAATAGATTGGATAGTTCTGATATTTTTCTTATCCTCTTCCCCGATTAGTATTTAATATTCCAGAGCTCCTTGGTTCCTTCTTAGATGTGGTTGGTTTAGAAAAGGCTAAACTTTCATGTTACTGAAATTGCTAACCACAATGTTCAGCTTGTCCTGTTTCCTTGCTTTTTCTTTAATGCATGACCCATTATTCTTAACCGCATCTGTTCTTCAGCATTCTTTGCTAGGCAATTCAAAGTGGGAAACATTAACAGCACAGCTATCTGGCTTCGGATCTAAGCGTATTGTTCCTGCGCATTTTGAAAATAAAAACTTACATTGCTTTTTGCCCTCACGTTTGTAAATACATGCACAGTTTGTAAATACACAAATAGATATGTGTTCTTCCTTTGGTTAATGTGGCTGCCTTTCACATGCACAAGATTTCACAAGTTCCTTGGTGGTCAAGGCAAAGTTTCTAAGGAGGCATTCTGTATGTGCACACCGCTGTGTATGGACACTGTTTTTCAATATATGTTGTTTTCTTTGACTACTAAATGTAAAACTGGGAACAAGTCCAGAATCTTTAATAGCTAGAATGTATTTCATGCTGATCCCCTCTAAATTGGCATCCTCCATTGCCAAGTTCTAAAGCGAGGGCTGCAATGATGATGAATTTCTCTAATGGGGTTTTAGTTCAGGGCTGCCTGATATTTATATATTTCTGTATTGTAGGATTCAGACAGAAGGTCTCCACTTATAAAAAGGCCCGATATCTTTCTGGCTGAAATGCCCTTAGGACAGAGGTGCTGATATTTTTGCATTAGATCCTGACATCCTTTTAAAATTTTGTATTGTTGCAGTATGTTTCTCAGCATACTCCATTGTGTCATTTCTCTATTGCAATTCACAACAGAGATTTTGTTGTTTTCTTTGTATTATATCTTGCTGGCTCAGGGCTTACATCAAAATAAGTTCTTACATTACTACCGTGCATTAGGATTTTAACAGAACTGTATCACCAATGCTGTTCTGTAGAAACTAATGTATTGTTTTTAAATAAAAATGAAGAGGAGCTTTTTTTCTGGGCAGCACATGAAGAAATGAGTTGCACATGGAGTGTGAGCATCTTGCTTGTTAGCGGCTGAATCCCCCTGACACAGAAAGGGAGTTTGCAAAATATCCTCTACTACCTCGGGGGATGGAGTAAGCTGAGGGAGAGGACGTCAAGCAAGAACAACAAGATTTCCAAAGATGAGGGCGAGAATGAGAGAAAGGGGAGAGTGGGAGAGAAAAGAGGGAGGGAGGTATTCATTAGGAGAACGAGGGGAATGTAAATGAAAAAAATCCAAGGAGCTGCTTGGTCGAGGCATTGGACTGTTGCTGGGTCTTTTCAACACAACACTGCATTTAAGTCATAGTTACTGAAGAAAGGCAACAGCTGCTACTTTAGACCATGAGGCAGAGGAACTACTGGAGGGGCAGAAAAATAATCGTAGATATAGAAGAATGCCTTCCAGAGGGACTGTCTTGCACAAGCCACTCCGCTTTATGTAACAAAAGCCTGGTGACACAATGCATGGTTTAGTCATAGGAGTGCCCTGGAGTGGACAAACACTGTACATCTGGAAACATTTAAACAAGTAATTAGTTTCTGGAAAAATGGCAAATTACTCAAGGAAAATGTAGTCCATTGTCTTAGCTCCTGACTGCATGTCTGCAAGATGTATGATTCTCCTGACTGCCTTAACGATCACTTCTTTGCTTCTCATACCCGCCAGTTGTATGTGGGGACAGGTAACGTGGTGGTGTCAGGGCTGACAAGCAGATATCACTAGAAGCTGTGGCATTTTTGCCCCTTTGCATAAAGGACTAGTGAACAGGGAGGCGGGGGGGAAGTGTTCCTCTCTTCCTCACTGCTAGCACTCTGCGTGCCACCTGATTGTCCGGTGCTTTGAGGACAAGGACCTGATCCTGTGGGATTTCACTGTCTTGGTTAGACATCACCAGGGAAGTCCTGTGCCAGCTGGGGCAATCTCTCCCACCAGGGTTCAAAATCTCTGACTGTAACACAGCCTGCTCTGTTGCCCCCTTTCTTCCTGGGCTTCCCTCACAGCAGATTTCCTCTGTTCCTTTGCTACACAGAGGGAAATGTTTTGGGGAAGGGGTGAAGGAGCACAGCCCACTTCCCAGCCTTTCTTCTCCCCACTGCTGGTGGAGAAGTCTGGCTGGAGCCAGCCATAGGTGGAATATAGATGCCTCTGCAGCTGGAGTTAGCGGTAGGGCAATAATTCAGGACCTGGTCTGGCTTGTGGCAGAATCTGCAGTGCCTCTAAAGAGTGAGTGCCCAGAATGGAGAACTGCAGGCCAGGACAAGAGATTGTACTTGGCACCAAAGTGTCAGAGGTTAGCGCTGAGCCCTGTGTCTTTTTGGTCATTGGCGTGCTAGCATGTTTTAACTGCTGCCTCCTGCAGAAGCTTTTTGGACGATAATTGCTGTGGTTGTTTGTCATTGCAGAAGTAACGCTGAAGGTCCATGTAAGCGATGCCAGCACACATCAGCCAGTAACTGAAGCCTTCATTGAGATTTTTACCAACCAGATCTCCATTGCATCTGGAACCTCAGGAGCAGATGGCACTGCCTTCCTCAAGTTTCAGTATAAATTGGGCAATCAGCTGATAGTGACTGCTAGTAAACATGCATATGTGCCAAATTCTGCACCATGGAAACCTGTAAGATTGCCTGGTAAGAGATCTTTATTTTTGTTCTGAGGTAAGATTTTGCATCTAAAGGAAGTTACACAATTTTATATGATGTGTTTTAATGCTTGCAATCCTGGGTGGGAGGAAGAACATCTGTGCATTTCAAAAAAAACGAGGTTTCTTCCTCAGTTAAACTGTGCCATCAGGGCTGTGCAGAGATTCGCTCTCCTCCCAGCTGTCCTTGATACAGTGCTGCGTCAGTTTTGAAACGACTGTTGGTGCTCTTACAGCTCCACAGAAAATACAAATATATTCCAGATCTCTTTCTTTATGGGAACTCTGTTTCCAAGTGCTTTGTTTCAGCAGCTGTGATGTACTCCTTCGTTTCTTTCCCAAGGTGTAGCAACAACTGTTGCACTGTAGGCTGTAGCGTACAAAAAAAGGCCTGGCCTTTCAGTTCTTGGCCATGTCCATAGGACAGTTTTAATCCGCAGTTATGTTATCCAGACGTAAGGATTTTTTTCTAACTTAATTAGCGTGGTTTGTTTTTTCCACGGGCAAACAAATATGACAACAATACTTGTGTGTTAGTTTTTTTTATCAGAATGCCTCAAAATTTTATGGGAAGTGGGAGACTTTACATTAGTTGTACAGGAGGGGAAACTGAGTTACGAAGACTATTTCTGTATTGCTAAATACAACAGGTTGATGGGTGGCTTTCAGCTCTTGAGATGTAACATCTAGACGAAGGTCACATCCCCGGTTTTCACCTGCCTTTCCTCTAATCCCCAGCCACAATTAGGGTCCAAGTCGTTTGGGAATGGTCCCAGGCTTGTATTATACCCAAATCACACCAAAATATCACCTCAGATTTGATAATTAGTCTTGGCCAAAGCTGTGCCAGGTTTTAAGTGCGCTAATATTTAAATAGTATAAATGATCACAGGGCAGTGTTCAATCCCATGCCTTGGCTCCGTTTTATTTATTAATATCAACATAGCCGGAGGGACTGTGTGACTTGCCGCAAGGTCAAGCAGCAAATGTATTTTTGGATGGGGGAAGGAACTTGAATCTCTTCAAACCCAGAATTATGCTTTAGGCATTTCAACGTGCTATTTACTTATCTACATTTGCTTGCTTCAGATAAGATAGACTGACTTCTTCCACATTTCCTCTACTTGTATTCTGCCACGTTTTCCAGCTACTTAATGGAGCTATAGCAAAGACTAAGACAGGCTCTTAGGTGCGTCGTGAAAGAATAAGAAGCAACTGAAATTAGTTGTGGCAAGGAGAGTTTCAAGTAAATAAAAGGGAACAATTCTTTACAGCTGCAGTAGTCAAAGATTGGAACAGGTTGTCCAGAAAGGTTCTGAAATCTCCATCTTAAAGGTATTCAAAACTCAGCTGGACCCCTCCCTGCTTGGTTGAAACAGGTGGCCTCCAGAGGTCCCTTCCAACCATAATTGTTCTGTGACTCTTTAGAAATTTCCTTGATGTTTTTTTCTGTTTAAATAAGATGAAGTGCATCTTCCTGAGTATATTTCATGTACTTCCTTAAGTTTAATCATATGTGATTAAAGCATGCAATAACCTTTTATTTCCTGAGCCTTTTCTTGCCTTGTGTCTCATATCTTTCCAACTCAGAACTTTCTGATATGACCTACTCTTCCATGGTCTGGAGTTTGTTTGGTTAGGTTTTTTGCTTGTTGCCTTTTCTTAAATATTGATTTTGAGGGAAGGGAATTAAACACAGCATTATTGTTTTGGTAAGTCGTTGAGGTTTAAAGAGCAGTAATTGTATACACTTTCCGCAAAATCTTCCTTTCCACGGCTGAAATGTGATCTTAACTCAGAAAATAGATTCCCTTCTCCTCTGATCTTCCCCCATTTAAATTGGTAGATAGTTTGCCATTGATTTAATTTGGAGTAGAATCCTTTCTTTTGCTCTCTGTGACTTGAACTTATTCCTTTCTTTGATTAAAGAAACAAGAAGTTACAACTTGATACACCTCATGTAGATTTAGTAGGGTGGTTGTTTGAATTAATCTTTAAAAGGGACGTGACATAAAAGTTCAGGCCCAAGGTACTTAGGCTGTTATTGTTTGTATTGACTAAGGTGCCTGTAGTCTTTAAAAAACTTTCCAAGAACTGTTCGTATTTAAATGCCCTGCATTTAAATTCCTATCATGCTTGTAACCAGCACAGTACAGAAGTTTTGAAAACCTTGGAAATTTTGTTGTTGTTGTTATTTTTAATCTGGGTTGAATGATGGGGAACAGGCAGCACATTTAAATCTTGATTCTGCAGCGTGCAGTCTGGGCACATGTGTACAGCAGGGTCCTCATTTTCCGAAAATGTCTTTTAACAGTACTAGCAGTCTCACCCCACAGAGCAGATAACGCCACTCCGAGCAGCGTTCCACCCGTGGCAGTGGTGGAAGCTGATGTGCCGTCCTGTGTGCTGTGGTGAATGAACTATGGACACATTTACTTCAAATGTGGAAATGATAACCACAAGTAAGGTGTAGCTTTGAGAGCTATAGGGTGGTAATGTTAAAGTGCTGTAACAGGACTTTGCCGAAGGATCAGGATTCTTCCATCACAGTCAATAAGCATTAGTTATAATCTTACGCTGAAAAACTGTGCAGCCACTGCACTTGTGATATTATTGTAATAGCTTTAAGGAGTAAGCATCAGGGGTTTTCTGTTCTCATATTTGGCAGAAATGAATTTTTCTTATGTTAACCAAAATAATTACTAGCTCTTTACCACTTAAGCAGGAGGATTATTTATTTACATAGTGATAAGTGGTAGGAGGAAAAGATTAAGATCTCTTTTTCCATTAAACTATTTATCAGCAGAGCCTTGACTCCACTTATTAACAGTTCATTAATTTAACATCACTTGAGTTGTTGAAGTGTTCATGATAGAAGACGTGCTCATCTATCTGCTCTTAGCTACGCATAGGTTTTTCTTTGTAAATAATGTGGATAAAAAAAATTTGTGACTGGTAGTCCATATATAAGAGGAAGTATTTGGAGCAGCGTGTGCAATGAAGAGAGGGAAGTTGCTGAGGCAGCACAGTTCAGGCTAGCTGGTAGGGCCAGTCAAAGCAAACCATGGTGTTCACTGTGGTGAAAGGTGGTTCTAGGAGCAGAGGATGCTCGTGGTATTTCTGGGAGAGAACTCATCTGGAAAGCAGTGACTCTGCAGATGTGTGAGTCATGGTAGATGAACGGTTGAAAATAACCTGCAGTGCAAGAAAGCAGAACAATCTGGTCCTTAGCTGTAAAATAAGATAAAGACTGAGAAGGCAGAGTGTAGTATTTCAGAACTTGTCCCTGGTGTGGCCACTCAGGGAAATGTGTGTCCAGTTCTGGATCCACGCTTCAAGAAAAATGTTTAAAACTGCAGGGTTATATCATGAGTGATTAAAAGATTGGAAAATACGGCTTACAGAGAAAGACTTGGAAGTGCTTAATTTATTTTGTTCACCAGAGAGAAAGTTCATGGAGTAATTTGATCATAGTCCATCAGTACCTGCATAGAGAACAGGAAACGGGTAAAAGAGAATTCTTCTGTCTAGCAGGCTTGTATAAAAAGAAGATCAAATGGCTGGAAGTCTAACCTCAATAAATTTTGAGGGGTAAAAAGGCACATAGTTTAACTGCCCTCATAATTATTTACTAGAACATTGATGTTGCGGTATGTTCTTCACCACTGGACACCTTTAAAAGAAAATTGGATAGTTTTTCTACATGTTTTCTAGCACAGCTATTGCATCTGAAGCAGTAATTAATTCAGGGAAGTCTGTAGTTATATGGGAGTAAGACTGGATCATCACAGTCATCCTTCTGGTCTTAAAAACTATGACTTTCTGCCTTTGTCATGCTGAGAAAAGATTGTGCAGAAAAGCCCAAGGGAAGTTTAGAGGTTATATATACATTATAGTTTGGCATATGTGGAAGATGTTGGCATGGTTTATTGTGTTGAGCTCCCCAGGGCGTCTAAATTATATTAGCTTTCTTCATACAAATTAAGTTATTGGAATAAAGACAAACAAATTTTGTAATTGTGTGGCCTAGTGCTACTTGCACTAGGCTTTCTTACTTATGTTGCCTGATGTGTAGATCTGTTTCACATGTAGAGCATTGGAAAGAAAATTCTAAGCTGTAGTTGCAATGATAATGTGATTTTTATTTTTTTTAAATGTTCATATATGTTAAGACCATCTTTTAGATGGTGGTTCTTATCAGTGTGTTTCTTCTAGTTCTTTCTCCTGTATTCCTCCCAAACACTAAAATATCTGATCTTTAAAAGAGAATATATTTCTTAAAATAAAAATAGTGTACAGTCTCCCTATTTGTAGCTAACATCTATATGGTCTTTTGGATTAAGTAACACATCTTAATTTAGAGGAAATTTTTGAAGCTCCAGAAAATCAGGGGAGCTTGTGCTGCCCTTTTATTAATCGGTTCTGGAAATGTCTTCCTCAGCTTGTGGTCACTTCAGAATAGGATGAATACTTTCCGGGTGCAAATGTGGGATGCTGCCCAGTTACCAAAAATTACTGCATTAACCTCCTCCTCTCCTTCTATCTGTGAAAGCCATGCATGGGCTGCAGGCAGGTCTACTTCTTACTGTTTTCACGGGTGTGGGAGTCAGGTGTACTCAGTGGCTAATTCCACACATATTTTTGGTCTTCTGGGTCTGAAGAACTTGGCATGAAAGTATACCATGTTCTTCACCCTCCAAAGACATGTGTGCATACAGACATGGCCACCTGGAAGGAATGTCAGTGGCAAAGGAGGTTCTTGCAGGCAGATTTCTTGCAGCAAATACCATTTATCTGTCCCCTTTTGCACCACTGGTAGAATGACAGTAGTTCTGCTACATATAGCACTTCTTTAGTGTAGGTGGTGACTCAGTAAAGACATGCTGTATTTTAAAGCAAATTATTCAGAATTTGCCTTTCTGAATGACTTTTTATGTAAGCGTCTCAAAGTATTTAAAAGTTAAGTTTCATTAAAGTCTTCCTGAAGTAAGAATTATAGCTGTTTCACAGACAAATAATTCAGTCAGATGGAGTTAGTTTTTCACTCCTCTTTATATAATGACAGGTCTTTCTGTGGAGCTGGGAATTATAACCCGAAACCCTGCTTTACACTCTTCTCTACTTTGAGCTGCTATGCATGACTTGCAGGAGTCAAAGCGCAGAACATGTTTAGTTTGGTAATAATTATCCTGGCAACTTAATTATTTGGTTTAGAAAATGCATGTGGTTTCTGTCATATATACAATATGATTTCCATAGTTTGTGTGGGCTACTTTTTTGCAAAAAATTAGAAGAAAGTAAGTGCTGTTGTTGTTGGGTTATGTTTATAAGAATTCAAATATATCCCACTTAAACCACTTCTCTCCCACAGTGTTCTCTTCACTGAGTCTCGGCCTTCTTCCTGAACGCTCAGCTACTCTAATGGTCTATGATGATGTAGTCCAGATAGTCTCAGGATTTCAAGGTATGCTGGTTTTCGGAAGTCAGAATTGAAATTTGAGTGACACTGAACAAAAAGCCTGGCAGCCTGATCCTTTCTGAACTCTGTCCCATGGTTGAGACTGATGTTTCATGGGGAGTTCTTCCGAGTTCCCCGAGAAATTCTCCTCTGTGGGATGGTTTTACCAAGCTGCTTTCACAGCTATATTCACCCCTAACTGCTGTGACTAAGGAATTTGAGTTACTTAGTAATAAACAAGTTTGGATTTTAGTGTGCCATTTGAGAGCTAGGGATTAAATTTTGTTCGTTCTCTGTTGGATGATTTTTCATCTAGCCTCATTTACCCATCCTTGCAGTAAACATTTTCTGATGTTCTTATTGTCTTAGAATTTTCTCTGTTTTTATTTTGTTTCTTGCTTCCTACTGTGAATGCCTTAGAAATGTAGGGCACAGAAAAATTGAAGATTTCTCATGTCTGCATTGTTGTATACCCTGTATAAACTTGCTTTTCTTAAGTACTTCCTGTGGACTCCTTATCAGACTGCCTGTCAACCCACATACTACAGGATGAAAACCACTGCATTAGAAGAATAAAATTCGAATCACCTTTTCATGAGGCCAAACACAGAAGTTAAAGCAACAGTAGTATCAGTCAGATGAACACTGTGTTTTCTGAATTGCACAGTAAAGACTAAAGTGTTCATCTGACCTAGGGATCTGCCCTAGCTTAGCCCGATTGATGTGATAGCCAAGGTAAGTCTGTTAACAAAAGAACAGAAGTTTTTCAAGACATCTTGATAAGCCAAAACAAGGGGACATTTTTCCTGTGAGCACTCTTATTGTGCATAAACTGTCTTCTTCACGTGTATTATGATTGCCATCATTTTGAACTCTACCAGTAGATAGTTAATAAATAGGGGAATAATACCTTCAATAATATTCCAAGATAACCTTGTTTTATCTGAGGGAATGTAATACAATTATGCCTTCCTGACATCTTTTTTTTACAGTTAGAAACCATCCAGACACAATAGGCTTTTCATTAATGATAGCACTAGATACAACTGGACCTGAAAAAGCACTAAACAAATTAGGTAGCTGATGGAACGCTCAGAAGGAGCTGGAGAACGGCACAGCTGCCGTACATATATTCTGCAATTTGAGAGCTGACATTATCTAATGGGATAAATTAGATGGACAGTGAGCTGTGTTAAACCACAAGGGATTCCATTAGACAAAACATGAAACGTTGTTTACCAACAGTATGCTACTAGCATGGTGTATTAAATACTCTTATTCTTATGCAAATGTGCTAATATTATGCAATTAACTTGAAAAGAACAATCCTTTCATGTTTACAGCTTCCTTTCCTCAAAAAAGAGGGATGTTAAAGGGCTAGAGGGACATTTAACAGCCGAGTGACACTCATAAATATTTTCCGGATAATCTTGCTCCCTTCAGTGAACTGATCCAGGGTGTTTCCAATATATTTAAATTAGAATAATATAACTGGTTCTGGTGGTATAACAGAGAAAGAGGATAAAGGAAGAAAGTGGCACCCGGAGTATTCTAAAGGTTGAGATTTGAACTCTTGTCTTGCCCAGTAAAAACTATGTGATGGGACCAGCCCACACTCCTTTTCTTGGGAATTCTCTTGTGGTGAAACCTAAATGAAAGACAGCCTAGACATTGTAGCAGCATTTGAATGGAGCCTCTCTAGCCTTGATCTGAAATCCTTGTGACCTAGTTTTTCTCTGTTACTTCTCCACTTTAATTCTCAGTAACTTTGCACTGCTTCAAAAGAGATGATCAGAAGTTACCTTAGTGCAAAAATGAGAGTAAAACAGAACTTATTATACTGGGAACACTGGTGTTTGAAGGACCAGTCAAAGGGAAAGAAAGACCCGTCTAGTACAATAAGTTACCAGTTGCTTTTGAATAATTAATCAAGCAAGCAACTTATTATGCAATTAAGAGGTTTGTCTGAGTTGATGCAGCCAGCTTCATTTTCATGATGGCATTACAATCCGCTGCTGTGCTCTGTCAGTAATTGTGAGGGATGGAGCTTGCCAGCCGCTAGGTCATTTAAGCTATTTAATACTGGCACAGTCCAGCATTCAGTGAATGGGAGCTGTGTGGGTACCCTCTGTCTGCCTCTGACATATGAGCAATAAGAGCATGAATTGGTGACACGTCAAATGTTACTTCACATAGATCAAAGCTCAAATGCTGGCGTGGTGCCACATGTCACACATCCAGCGTGACAAGAGGTGCCTTACAGGGACTCCTTGAGATGGTTACATCTTCAGGTGTGCGCTGGCAAACTGGAGCAGATAGCATTTGAATCATGGCTGGCGTGTTGACAAGGGGACGTTTAAAGAAGATAAGATCAGTGCTCAGCAGTCCTTTACCTCATGACACTCCCCAAGTGGAGGGAGCTCGTGTGCCACTTTTATGCTTGAATGTGGGTTTTGTTTGGGTTTTATAAGTCAAAACTAGATACCTTCAGTAACAGAAGCAATAATAATCCACTCCCAGTGACGTGTTGACTTGTTGAAAAATAGTCTAAGAGTCTGGTCAGCACAAGCCTTTCTCTCCATTTTACCACTTCCAATTCCCACACTATGTCTATTCCCAAATAGATGCCCCAAAATTATCTATCACCTCTGCTAAAGAAGTACATTGGATTATCTTCTAGCAAAGTGGTGAGAGAAGGCGAAAGCCTTGGTAGCTGCTTCCCTCACAAGCCTTTTGCTGGTAGCTCATGGTCTTGTGCCCCTTTGAAGTCTCTTGCCAGGTTTGGGGAGACCCAACTGAGGAGCTGAGGGGAGACTCAGGATGAGTGTCAGGCTTCAGGCGAATATCAATATCAAGGAGTTTGTTAATCTAGGGTGTGAATTAACTACTCTCCACGGATTTATTGTATGTATGTGCATTATTTACAGAGGAAGCTGTTTCTTCCACCTTAAAACTTGCATCCGAGTTGATTGCTGCGCAGGTTTCCCGACAGGTTTGGGGCTCAGCTATAGGAACGCTTTGCGTTGCCTATAGGATTCAAGTAACTGAGGTTGGCTTTCTGAGTCCTCCCTATCTAAAGTTTGGCAGCGCATGGCTCTCCCAGTGCTACACAAGAACCATTTTCTTTATGGAATACCCTAGAGTCTCTGCATAAACCAGTGTGTTAGAGGCTTGACAACAGTTATTGTTCTTCATTTTTATTCAGTTCAATAATACCAGTTCTTGGCAACTTGAATAATTAATCTTAACCAGAGATTTAGACAGCAGAAAATCCTACAATTTTACATTGAACTGCTAGCCATAATCCTAATGCTGGTTTCTTTGTTGTAGTTTTCTTTTCCTGTTTTGTTACTGTGGATGCTTATCCCTGCGGGCTGCAGGAGCCCGTTTAGCAGTGCAGACAGAGATTCCCCAGTGCTTGAGCAGATCTGTCCCAGAGGTACAGCAAACTACTATGGTATTGCAGAGCATTTGGGGGATAAGTCTTCCCCAAGTTCATTGCAGTCAATTTATTTAGTCTTTTATGTTGTTTTCCATTTGAGCCTAGAAATTGGGTAAGGGTGATATCTTCCCGTTTCACACGGGTGGTGTTTAGTGACTGTCTTAAACACTTAAGGATACTGCCAGTCTTGAGACCCTGCTGTAAATACTTAAATGTTTCAGAAATTAAAAAAGAAAAGTGGTTTTATAGCTTTTTCTTGCAGAATTACCAAGGAAATGACAGCTAAACAATGATCGGCTCTTTGGAGATACTTGCCCGCCTACGTAGCAATTTTTGTTGGCCAATACAGAGTTTGTTCTGTGGAATTTTATGTTTTCACATAGCTAGAGCTTCTGCTAGAAAATAATGCAAGAAAAGATTCCAGGCTCCTGGTTAATGACATTGGCACTTAAAAAGCTTAGGAGTTGTGAGTCAAGCTCTTTAATCTTTCTTGCAGTGAAGGTATGTGTATCCTAAAAGTGCTGCCAGAGACTAATAGGAGAAAAGAAGCAAAATTGTTTTGAGTTGACATCTTTGAACCATACAGGCAAATGTGAATTGAGAAAAAAAGCTGCTTGCCTCTTGATTTTGTGCTGTGTGGGGACTGTTCTGAGTATTCAAAATAAGCTCTGGAGAATACAATAGCTTTTGATTTAAAAATTAATTTGCATGTCGTACACACAAACTTGCAGATGGAGTCTTGCTGTGTGTTGCTAAACAGTATTAATGGTGAGCATCCATTGAAAAAGACTATTGACTTTACAAACTGGGATTTAAATGAGACATGAAATGCAGTAGTACATGACACGGTCTTAAATCATGTTGTAGCAAAGACCCTTCAATTAACACCTAGTGATCTTGAAAAAAAAACACTAAAAATGTACAAGACAGAGGAAAAAAGAGAAATCTTACATGCCAAGTAATCTGGTTCTGTTTAGATGTGTTCTTTGCGTGGGAAAATACGGAAACTCTTCTCATCCCGGCTTTGTCAAATGAATCTTTTTATCCAGTGATTTAAATAAAAAGCGATTATTATCTCAGTACTAGTGATGGTTAATGTGGCTAAAGCTTTGTAAAAATTATATACAGAAATTACACAAGTTAATTGGCACTACAGGTAGAATTATAGTCTCCTAGAAAATCACTTTAAAGAGTGTAAGCTAAATTTATCTTGCTATTTCAAGAAAAACAAAATTTAAACAAAAATGGTGAAATGGATGGTTTTCTAAGCTTTCATATGCCCTACCTCTGAACTCAGTTTTAGTTTCAGTTATATTCACTATAAGAAGTGTGCAATGAAATTTGAAGTGATCCTGGGAAATAACGTGCTCAGAAAAGCTTCTGACATTAGATGCTTTCGCAATTTTGCTCAGTGATACTTAGGAAAAAATAATGGCAACTGCAAAATAAATATAAAAATACTGGTTTTCCTCCTCTTTTGTAATAGGCTTCTGATGTATCTGTCTTTCCCAAGCTATTTCAATTTATAATGAAAAAAATGTAAATGTGCTTCCATAAATATGAACAGCTAAATATTCTGCCCACCTTGGATATAAAGTCACTTTTAATTTTTTTAGGTGCGCGGACTCAGCCACAAGTTCACTTCCAGAGAAGATCTGTGAAATTACCAGAGAACACTAGCTACAGCGATTTGACAGCTTATCTAACTGCAGCCAGCTCGCCCTGGGAAGTGGACAGCTTTCCTTATTTGCAGGGATTAGATGGAAATGGAACAGGTAACCCACTACTTTGTTTTTGCTCTGATTTTGTTTTTGTCCAGCAATCAACTTCTGACCATATCGTTTTTTCCATTCCCTGTACCAACAAACATTCTTTAAAATTTGGATGACATGATAGGTTTAACTGCCCTACCAAAATGCTGTTCCCAAAAGCAAGAGAACAAGGTCTACTATGCCTTAAACGGGGCCACTGAATAGCAAAGACAAGGACTCCTTGGCCTTGGGAGATCAGAAAAGTTTGTTACACTTGTAGTTTAGAGTTAAGTCTCCAAATGTGTTGCATGTGCACAGATGAAAATGGAGATTAATGTGAAGGGACAAAAGAAAATTTAAATTTAACTTGAGGGTGCCGTAAATTTGTGTTCAGTTTTTTTCTAAAAAGAAATGAAATGCTTATATCTCAAGGATGTAATATTCTGTTGTTTCAGCTAAGAGTTGTTTCAGTGGCTTTGTTAATACTTTTGAATCTAGCTTCAGCTAAAAATATGCATGGGAAAACAATGAAAATTCATAGTAGAAACACAACCACTGTTAAACTCAAAGCTGTAATACATTTTTATGACTGCAACTGCCTCTTAACTCTTCTTCAACTTCTCATTTAGTCTTCATTGAAATAATTGGTATTGTGTAGGCTATGGAGAAATAGAATTGGGCACAGTAGCCTTCAAATTCTTAAAATGCTGCTGTGACAAGGAGAATGTTTTATCCGTGGACTTTGCAGTGCAGCAAGAGAGATTCAGACTAGTGATTAGGAAAACCTTGCTGTGGTGAAGGTAGTTTAAGCTGTACAATAAATTGCTTGAGGGTGTTGGACAGAGTTAGACAATCACCTGTAAGGATGGCATAGGTATAGCTGAGCCTGCTTTGAAGCAGGCTAAATAACACCTTGAGGTCCCTCCCTGCTGTTTCTCAGGATGCATTTACTTGTGATGTGTTGATCTAGGTGACTTTGAATGCTAGGTCATTTGTGTAAATGGTGTGTACTGAGCTTGCTAGCTTTTCCATAGAAAAAAAAAAAAAGGCAAAATAAACTTTCCCTTTCCTTTGTACAGATCTGAATATCTCCTTTTCTATTACAATTAGAAATGTGTCTGCAACCCTAGTCCAATCCTTCTGTCTGCTCCAGTGAGTACATCTTATTCTATCTCATTGTAACTCTCTGCCATTTCCCTATTCTCATCTTCAGCCAATTTTCTTTGGCTCTTCATACTCAGACACGATCAAATATCTCTTATCTTTTTCAAAACGAAGGAATGCACTTGATCTCACTCGGCTGTCTACTTCCTCATCTCCTTTCTTTTTATCTCTAAACCCACTGAACAAACTGTTGACAACGTGTGTGGGATTCCTCTCCCAAATCTTTCCTTAGTACTCCTCAACCCAGCTTCCCACCCTTGCATTTATTTCGTGAAAACAGGTCTTGCCAAAATTTCAGATGATCACCTGTCATGGGAACTGCACAACTAGGGCATCATCTTTCTCCTGTTTTACCTCCTGGCCTCCTGCAAAACAGGAATGCACCCTTGCTTTTTTTAGTCTTCTGTATACTTACATGACGGGAACTTTTCTGCTTGAGCACGGAGGCCCTGGATTTGACTTTTATTAGTCTTCAAGTAAAAGTATGTCACAAAAGACCAAAACGACAGGCAAAGAAATGGGATTTAAGAAACCGAGAAGAGCCTTGTTTTCTGAATATGGTAGTATTCATTATGGTATAATACAGACTACAAATACAATATATATGTATATGCACTATAGTATAGGTGAAATATCCTCTATTTTTAGTAGAAGTTTCTCCTGCTGCAGAAACATTAAACTTTAAAACACTAAACTTAGATTGACTTCCTTTTCTTCATCTCCAAGTGGCTTGGTGAAGATTTCACCTGAAAAATTTTTGAAGGCATAAAAAATGAGATCACCACCTGCTGGGGATTTTTGAATATTTCTGTTCTCAAGATAAAAAGAAAAATACGTACAAATTTTAGAATTCTGAAAAATCTTAACATTTATTTGCATGGGAAATTTAGGAGTGTTCCTGAACACTGCCCCTTCTGCCACTTCTCCTTCTCCCCCAACAATTGCTCTTCTGTTCCTTCACATTTTATTTACATGTCTGTAGAATTTTGGAGTGGTCCTCCCATTTATTTCAGTCAGCTCAGTTCTCTGGCTAGTATTTATCCAGAGTGGCTTTACAGTTGTTTCAACTAAAACCTATTCTCTGTGAGCTCAACAATTTTCACAAAATCCCAACTGGGTATTGAAGTGGTAATATGGAGCCGTGAATTGCATGAATCAGCATGTTCCAAACATAAATATTCAACAAATTTAGCTGCAAGTAGTGACAAGCCTGTATAGTGTTAGCTTATTGTTTGTATTAATCACCCGTTGGAGAGCTGTAGGATGGTTTCACAAAATCTTGTCCTTTTAACCAAACTAAGCAAAACTTTCCATCATCTTCAGTAATGGACCAAGCTGGCTAATAACCATTATTCCTGCTGGGTTTGCAGGCTGTTTGTTTCTTTTTGAAAGTCAAGTCTAAGTCACAGTAGATTTTCCTCTGATTATTTTTAGAGCTCTTCACAGGTCACCAGATGTCAAAAATGACAAGAAATAAATGAAAGCTGACATTTATTGCAGTCCATGCCTGTGTAATCTGTGTGTGTGCTTATCAGTTTTATAGCATGTGAGAGTTTCATAAGCATTGATTTTAATTTACCTTCACAACAGAAAAGAGAAAAATTTGTCTTTTTAATGAGCATTTACATACTGTGCAAGATGGCAAACTGAAGGATTATTTCTTCGTGCCAGAGGTCAGTGGATTTCGGAAATGTCTTCATCTTCTAATATAACTTGTTTGGCCCAGTACTGAGCAAAGCATCAATGCATCTTAAGTAAAAAAGATGCAAACAGTGTTTCACCATCAGAATGCTTTTTCTGGGGCTGAAAGCTCATTTTTACAGATATTAGGCAGATATGCTTTATCAAGACAATAATGAAAGAAAAATTCAAAACTTGCAATATCTGAAAATAAGTAAAATGTAAAACATGATCTTAGATGTTAATCTAATGTTTCTAAAATCTGAAGTTAAACCGTTTGTCATTAGGGATTTGTATATGCCAGAATGCAGTCACGTTATGACACTTAGCAACAGGAATTTATTTCTCTGATACCAACCTGAGAAAATTAGTGGCCTAGGTCCAGTGACTTGAGGACAAGCATCAATATGATGGAAGTGGTAGGTGCATGGCAGAGGCAGTGGATTGAACAATCAGGAATAAAGGAACAACTTTTCCCACACCAATTCCCTCCTCTATCTCTTTGTGTTCTAAAGCTGTAAGTGATGATACTGTGCACCATTGGAGCCTGTAACATAAATGCTTGGGTTGGCTGGCAACCTCCCCCTACACCCTAGTTGAATTCCCAAACCTTATTTTTCTGTTTTTTCTCTCAGTTACTTCTGTTGCTCTTTTATATGGCCATCTTCAGAGTGCCTATTTTCTCTGCTCTTTAATCCCCCTGGAAGTTATGCTTCTGTCGCTCAGTTCACAGTAGATCAAAGCAGAGTGTGTACCCCTTCCGTGTGCTTCCATCCATCCTTGGCCTGTCAGCTGTACAAGAGTGACACTTGCCTTGAAATCTGGGGAAAATATGCATCTGAATAGATGCTATAGTAAATCAGCCACATGCAAAGTTACTTCGGGCTATTTTCCATGTTTTCGGTTTGACACCTCTTGCAGAATTCAAAGAATTTAAAATTCTAGGAGTTTTGTCTTTTTTTTTCCTTCCCTTTGCTACTCCCCATCCCCATTTCCTGGTAATGTCTCAACTCTGGTGAGCGGTTACCCAGAGAGATCAAATTTAATAAAGGCCGTTCCTTGAGACTTCCTCACTGTTAAGAGAAATCCTGAAGGCCTTACTGCTTTCCCACTGCCACCTCGAAGGTACTCATCCCGGTGAACGCAGGCGCTGAGATGCTGCATGTTCCTGGGGACCCCTTGGCGTGCCTTGGTGTTACAGGTGGCATACCGCTGTTGGGTGCGAATGGGCTTTTACAGGCAGTTAATGCTGATGGAAGGCACCAGGACTGCAGAAGGGGCAGTACCCGGCACTCTGCCGGCCAGGCACCTGGTTCCTTGTCTCCGATGAGCCCCAGGTCAGGATGGGTGACTGCACAAGCCCTGGAGCCAGCAGGTTGGATGTGGCAGGGCTGCTGCTCTTGGCAGCGGTGCAGGCCCGGGGGGGGGGCTCAAACCCTTTGTGAAACTGGAAGCTCTGTCTCTTTGATTTAAACTACTACAGCTATTGCTTTGAGCTCCAGATCTCCTTGGTTTTAAACCTAAAGCTTTTTTCCCCCTGAATATATATATATATATGTCTTTGGTATTTTTCCCTGTCACTGATCCATTTGGTTAAATGGTGGAAGGGTTATAACTTTTTTTTTAAAATCATGCTGTTATGAGGTAATGTCCATTGGCATGCAGTTTAAACATAAAGAATAATAATAATCTTACACAGACAAGAAGGTAACAATGTATATCCTAATAAACCATTTAGCTTGGTTTATTTCAGCAAAAGGCCAAAGGAAATACATCCTGGAGTTCTTAAACATATGACCGATCATCCTTGCAGTGTCACTGCGTGTTTGGGTGTTTGTCAGTTATAATATGGGCTTATACAAATAAAGGCTTGTGAGGTAGTTTTTTGGCCGTGGTTGCAGCTGCGATAGTCATATGTTTGGTTTAAGGGGAATGAAGATGCAGGAGATTTTTGCATGGTAGTTTTGTCTTCAGAATTTTCCAAAATGAAGTAAAAAATACAGTAGCACATACGTCTTGGTGGTTGTGAATTTTGTAAGGTAGGGAAGATCACTACTACCATCCCTTGAGAAATATGTCAGTCTAGTACTGCAGTGTTGAACCACATGGATGTATCTTAGATTCTGGGAAATTCTGTAGTCACAATGTTCCTTCGTTCTCTTGGTAGGAAACAGCACTAGGTATGACCTCACCCCTGTCACTGCAGTCAGTGTTCATCTCCTCAACAGCGATGGGACTCCAATCCCCGTGAACGGCCCCATCTATGTAACAGTGCCTCTGCCAACAAACAGCAACCTGAAGCACAATGCACACGTTCCAGCGTGGAGGTTTGACCAAAAATTTGGTAGGTTACATCTAATGGTGGTTCCCTAGATGGCTTCATTTGTCTGAAACTAATGTCTCACTGCGTTTATTATGTTAATATAGTAAGGTCTTCACTGGAATGTACAGAAATCTGTTTTCTCTCTAAAAGGAGTGAAGACTGAGTTTTATTCATCAAGTAACGCATAGTATATATGCAAATATACTTGAGTAGCATTGTGTGCCACTTCCAGACAAAATTTTTTTGTAAATGTGCCATTCGCAATTATTAAATGTTTTATGTAAAAACTATCTTGAGAGAGCTTGATTTCACCCAGAGGCAGAAGCAGAGGGACGTCTTTGCTGCGGCATTGAATTGCAAGTCTGGAGAAGTTGAAACTAGCCTTATCTCCACCACCAGGCAGCTCTCTGACCTTTGGTCCGTCTCTTGTCTCTAGCTCAGTTTCCTGCCTGTCAGATAGGAAACATAATACTGACTTCTTTTGTAAATCACTTTGAGATTGACTAATACTATTAAAAAGGAAAGTACATGTAAATGATTTTTTAAAAAATGAGAAAAGAAGCAAGAAAAGTTAATTAAATACATCGAAAGGACAGAATGACTAATAAATATAAGCTGTACAATTCACTGAGTTTTTTACATTGCAGGATAACATTTGCTATTGTGAACAAGAATTTTTCCAGAAATATGTGGTTTAGGCTCTCTATTTCTGGTTTGGTTTATTTTTTGATTGCTAGCTGGTATACCTTGCTGGCCTCCTTTACACCTTCAAAGAGTAAAGGATTAAGGGGTGCATAAGTCTTGTCCTGGGGATTCCCCTTCAGTTATTGCCCTGTGCCTTCTGAAGTATGTACCAGCTGGTTGTTAAGGAAAAAAAAGTGAAAAAAGAAGAGCGGAAGGTGAGAAAGGAAGATGCTGTGAGGAAGAGAGGACAAAAAGGAGCCAGAAACATGGATGTGTATAGACAATTGATGGGGTTTTGTCCCTGCAAGGCAAATATTTTGAGCCAGTTAATGATCACATCCAGCAGTAGAGCAACAAGCATGAAACCGGCATGCTGGAGGAAGGGAGGGGAGGGGGGAAGAGAGACATGAAGGGGGAAATAACATTTTTGCTTCCTTCCTGCCTCTGTTTGCTGAAAAAGGTGATGTGTTTTCAAACAGTATGCTTATAAATCGTTTGTCAGAAGTTGGCTGTATTAGAGAGTAAAGCAGTAGGATTTAACAAAGAATTAATTTGAGTATAATATAAAATTGAATTGTAGAGAGTTCACTGAATGGATTTGGGGGTTTGCTTAACTGTGGAAATGGCACTTTTCTTGTGGTGACCTGGCAGTAAGTTTCACTACATTCTTCCTGAAACTGATTTTGATTTGTGATTCTAGAGATTATTTTGTTTTCCCTTGTTGAAAAAAAGAGGAGGACCACCGACTTACGTTTACTTTCTCCACAAGAAACAGTCCATCCCCAGTCTTCCCTGTCAGCTGTGTTACGGCTGCGGCTGCAGCATTGCTAGTTCCTCACTGCTGGTAAAATGGTTCTGATTTTGATTATGGAGCTTTCTCATTTATGGCCAAATTTCCATGCCCCTGCAGTGGGGCTACAAAAGCTCTCTTTTACTATGGAATATGTTTTTTACTCTTGTATATAAAGAGCTAGTTACCCTATTGTGTGCAGTATATATTAGTATAGATCAATACGGGTTAGTTAATTAAAGTTGCAGGCTCGAGGCTCCCAATCTTGAGACAAGTCCAACCTTGTTTACTTAATAACGCAAGTGCTCCAGCAGTTTGTCATTGGGAGGGGAAGGCATGAGGACCACTAAACAAAATCCATCCTTGTCAGGCCACTTAGCTTCACAAAGCCATGGAGATGAAGGTATTGAAAACGTTATGCTCAGGCTCCAGCTCACACTTCAGCTGAAGTAAGCATCTTTCTGTGCAACCAAGGATTTTGAACAAAGATGCATTTAAGCCCTGACTGCAGCATGCCAGTTCTAGCAGAATTTTGGCCACATCCCAGCCAATTTAAATTAGAGTAGCCTAATTTAATAAGTAGAGCAGCCACTCTATCTTGTGCGGGCTACATTAGCACCCTAAGGGCTGTCAAACTAGCCATATGTAGCGTGAACATGGTGGTACCCTGTCGTTCCCGGTCCCTGTTGTGCTTGGACTGTGAAGGGAGGAGGATGGATGATGACTGGGATGGCTCCACAGTAGAGAAATCCTTAACTGGCAAATAAGTTGTTGTAACTCGTTTGCACTGCCAGATCTGTGCCTTGTCAGGATAGGACCTCTAACCTCATTATTCTGATTTTGTCTTTCATTTCAGGAGCTGCCTTTTTTAGTGCTAGTTATGTTGCGGTCTCTCCATAATAGATTTTCAGTGGCTCAAATTTTCACACTTGTATCTGAAAATTGAGTAAATGCCAGAGATGGAAAACTATGACTGTATTACCAGGCAATAATGCAGCACTTCTCTCCAGCGTATTAGCAGTACAGTGGGTGCTTGTTCTTGCAAGCCATTGTTTTTGTTTAGAATCCATGTGGTTGTCATCATTACTGCATGAAGTATAATTTCTGCTCTAAAAAGCAGAAATACTTTTCACTTTCAGAGGAGGGAGTGAAGAAGGGACAGAAATACTACAAATATGTTTTAATCCTTAGAATCTCATACATTTTGCTGAGCTCATGATGTACTAATATAAACTCAGTGGCACCTGATTGGAAGTGCAGAGATTTTCATCGTTTCTACAGAAAATAGGCATATTTGCCTATTATGGCAGCCAAAAATAATTAATGGATTTTAGGATGTTTACCATAAACAATCTGTATTTTCGTCACCACAGTTTCTGTCCTTCAGAAAGAACTGGGGAGAGAAGGGGGAGAAGCAGAATAGTCTCCTTAAGGCTGAAGGTGGCTCCATTGACACTGATGAAACATGCAGCCAGAAAAAGCAGGCTGACATCAAAATAAGACAATCTGCTGCATCTATTTTATACTGTTCCAAATGAGATTTTTCATTACAAAATAAAACGTACTGCCTTGCACGCACAGCAAGCAAATTAAAGCAGTAATACCTTTTTGAATAATTAATAAAATGAAGAGCAATGATGTATATCCCAGAGAAGTTTTAGGGTAAACGAATATGCCCAACCTTGTTCTTGTATTGGAGGTGCAGTCCACCACCTTTCTCTGCAGCATTTCTTAGAGTTGGTAATAATAAGCACAGCTGCATTGATGTTATGGAGACCTATAGACTCAACCACAACTTAATCATTCCATGCTGTTGACATACTCATATCTCTTGTGATTCACACTACTGCGGGAGACTGGTTTTATTTCATAGTACACACGTAAATGTTTGAACATAGAGAGATATGAATTCTCATTTTTATAATCAGGATTGCTCAGTGGGATTTTCTGAGTTGTTGCCTTTTTTTTTCCCAAGCGCTGTCTTGTTTTTCTCAAAATCTGAAGGGGCTGAAAAACTTTTTTTTCTTTATCCATAAACAGATGTTTGGGATCATTACTTCCTCCCTGAATATTTACCTTGATGTCAGTAGAATTTACAGCAATATAACTAATCTCTCTATTCTTGGACACCAAACCTCTGTCCAAGACTTCTTTCTAGCCTTGTCCTCTTCAGTCAGAAATGAATACTACAGATCCCAGTAGAAATGAAACTTTGTACCTCCTTTATAATTTCCAGCTCCCGCCAGCTGGCCTGAATAACAGGGCACTTGCTCAGCTGTATTCTCCTCAGCCCTCATTTAAATGGTTTATGCTTTATGTTAAGGTGTCTGTTTTTCATTGGATTCAGCGAGCAAAACTGTAAGACCCACATTCTCCATTTTAAGTCCTCAGTTTCATCCCATGTGGTATGGAGGCATTATGTTGCACCTAGACCTCTAGATCCACATCCAGAGCTGTATGAAGGACTTTGCTAATATTTTAAAATATTACAGGGTGCATAATAAGGAAGTGGGAATTGTTCTTCAATGGCAATATTGATGCATCTGCTAGTTTATTAAACCCACCAAATAACAGGAAAGTATTTTCAACACTCTTTTCAACTTTGCCTGGCAAAGGACTCTGGAATGAAGGGGTTAAACCTCCGCCCTTTTACATCTCCTCCTTAAAATGTGTTATTTGTTGTGCACTCTGTGTAAATGAAGTTCAGAGTACTGTTTCTCTGTTCTTCCTCCTCCTTGAACACTCGGTGTACATCTTTGACGTGACCTTGTTGTCTTTAAATTACTAGCTCCTTTGCAGAGGAAGATGTTTCCCCAGTGTCTTAAATCTCAATCATGTATTAATGTAAAGTGATGGCAGAATATGGAGAAGAGTATCATGGGGAACTCTCTTTATAGCTTTATAAAGCACAATACTTTATGTACTCTGCTTTGCTTGGTCAGTGCTTTCTGACTGCATTTAATGCCATGATAGATTTCTAAATACAATTGAAAGTCTGGTACTTACTTTGTCTGGGTGACGTCCTGCCTTCAGTGGTAAAATTTCCATTGATTTTTAGAGAGTCAGAATTTCCCGATGTTCCTTCCTCAGCAAAATGAAGATAATGTTTGCTGTGCTCAAAAGAAGTAGTGAGGATATACTTATGTATAGACAGTATCAGTGCCTACTTAAACTTGTCTGCAGTGTGGTTTTGCTGTATTTCATGGAGATGAAATGATGGTTGGTTTTTGTTCATAGTGTTTATAGGGAGAGAGCGACAGCTACTGTCAGGCAGAAAATGTAAGCCGGTTACTGTACATCTACCTGTCTAGCTCACTGCACATTATTTGTAAATAAGATGATTTTTAAAAGTGTCTGATTTAAGCTTCCCACGTGGTAACAACGATAGTCCACCCAAAGAAAATATTGACTTACGTTTTCATAGTTTAAAAACCTTTTTGTTGTGAATTCGGTTAACTTCTGATTGCCACCACATTCATACACTGCATGACAGACAGAAAATAATCATTTAACAAAAGCTTTGGTAGTCTGTTGCTTGATCTGACACTGGGTATGAGTACGTGTCTCTGAACTTGGATAGGTGGCCTGCATTTGGACTGCATGCAGCTGTGCACAAGGCCTGGGACTTCATGAACTTCTCCATGGGTTTTATTTGGTTTCCTCTGTCTCAGAAATGAACATGTTCAGAAAAACACATTCCCTGCCTCCAAAAGTTTGAATTTAATATAATCAGATCAGGAACATTTGGTTCTAGATCAGATTCGCTGGTAATATGGAGATTTATTTGCAAATTGCAAGGAGAAAACCAAGTCTCCACAAAGTTCATAGTTACACTATTTCTGTAGGTTACAGGTTCCTTGACAATTTGATTTTTACTTCATTTTTTATCTCAGCTGTGAAGGTTAAATTATTCTTAAAGACTAAATACACTGAGGAATACAGATTTTTAACTAACTGCTCTCAAAGAATTTCATATTTCGTGTGTTGCCATAGAAATGGCAGCTACCAAACCCAGCTTTTTACCATGTACAATGTCTACATAATAGGTGCAGATATAATTGCAGAGTAGTAGACAGACCTCAGCATTGAAAGGAGAAGCAGCTCTTCCTCTGATGCTTCACAGTGTAGCTCACTGAGGTATGTTTTCACTATCGTGATTCCTTTGGAGATGTGTAGTGGAACAGAGGAGGTAGTTGTGCTTGTTTATCAATATATATGTTTTTTTTTTAAAACAGTTGTTGTGGCTTACACATGTGAAAGTGATGTGAATGGATTGCTTGATCCTCTCCCCACCTCATGTACCATCTGAGTTGCATTTGTGACAAAGCAGACATGGTATAGCATGATGGTGGAGCTTCAGAGGACATTGAAGGAATCAGGTTGGTGCCAAAGTGTAGTGATATATGCAAATAATCTACTGTTACGTAGTCAAGGAAATAAAACTGGAAACAAATAGTATGGCTTGTGGGAACAGGTTTTAATAACAGACTATATGTTGTATCATGTAGATGGCCCTGTAGCTCCACCTACAGAAGGCATGCAGTAGAAGGTGGGAAGAGGTGGACATCAAAATTGCGGAAGTGGAGAAAAGACTGTTGTGCTTGTGCAAGTGCTTGAGTTCAAGAGGACTTGGAAATTGGTGGAAATACAGGCAGGAGTGCATAGAGCAGGAGTGTGAAGTGTCTGGGTGGGGCTGGAAGAGGCTGAGGACGACCTGGGACAACCTTTCTCTGCGGCCTTGGGATGGTAGATCAAATCCCAGTGTGCATCTGCTTCCACTTCCAGCTTGAAAAATAGAAACTGAAGGTGAGCATGATGCTGAATGAAGGAAAAGGCACGCAGTGGTTCGAATTGCCTTGTGCTTTTATTTATTACTTGTTCTAATAATTTTGTCAATAACTGGCTGAATGTGATTAATGATGTGATAAAGTGAATATTAAAGGCAGTATCTTTCACATATACCAGTAACTAAGGATGGCGGTCCTGCAAGAATAACTAAGCTTTCCCTTTATGAAATATAATTATTAACCAGTAATTACATATGGAAGTCATTTTCTTTAAGAAGTATCTTCTGTTCTGGCATTCTGGAAGGAAATGTGAAGGAGACTAAAACAATGCAAGCAGGTCTCTGGACAATGGGCCCTGCCTTCTGCCCAGACGTAATTAAAATTATTAAATAATGAAAACTGGCGTGTTCTTTTGTTAAGCACTTGACAGGTGATTTAAGGGGAAAAATGAGAAGAGACAGCAAAAACTACAAAGCTTCTCAGACACTAGTAATTAATTGAACCATCAGACTTCCTTGCAAAAATCTTCAAGGTATGATGTTAAAAGTGTTTCCCTTACAGTACCCCAAATAATGGTGGTGCTGCTAGAACAGAAGGAGGATTTAGGCCTGGAAGGCTTGTGTAACAAATTCTCTAAGAGTGGAAGAATAATGAAGGTATGAGCTCAGAGCAGGGACATTTATTTTTTGATGTTGCCTAGCAACTCCAAAAACAAAATTGTAATATTAACTTAAATACTATGAATTCTTAAACCCGTGTGTATTGGGGGGAGGGGGAGGAGGAGAGTAATCTCTACCAATATTCAAGTAGGAATTTTCAACTTCCAATTTTAGTGGCTTTTAGCTTTTTAGAAAATGAACAAAAGTCAAACCAAAAACCCCATCATTTTGTAGTAAAACTTCCCATGCTGATGCAGATTAGACGTGATTTTCATTTGGAAGAAGAAATCTGATAAGCAGCTTTCAGCTGGTAGATTGAAAAGCTACAATTTATGTATGTCAGTACATGCTTTAGGAAGTTATTTTCACAAACTTGCCCTTGATTAACTCTTCATAATAACATCGCCATTTGAAGTGTCTAAATCAATTACTTCTAGAAACACTGTTAGTGTGTTTTGAATATCCTTTGCTGTCCCACACTGTCTGATATCAACCTGCCTCATTCCTTTTGACACATATATCTCCATTTAACTGTGAATCAGGGCAATCTTACAGGACGTTGTAGACATCACAGAAGAAATCTGTGCTGAAAGAAAAGCACTTCTCATTAAGGAATATTTATTTGAAACGTCTATGCTATTAAGTAGTATAGTTTAAAGTATCTTTCTTTCCAAAACTCTGTTGTCCGGGAAGGATAATCTTGTGAATAAAAATAAATTCATATAATGGGATTATTCTTAATTTGCTCTCTGGCTAATTAAATCCTCTTATTTGTCAAACCTATTGGATGGAAATAATTAATGCTGTAAATAGCACAGTTTTGGTTCCCTGCTTGAGTGGGATTGGATGATCCTATTGCCAGTTAAAAGAAACAAAAAGAAACAAGAAGCAAAAAGCAAGCAGTATTTGATCAATGGAAGAGTTTCCTACCAAAAGGTCACATGTAAAAGTAATTTATGGGAAAAAACCCACCATAGCCACCATATATTTAAACACTAGCAATATTTAGACTTTATGACTGTCCTTAGGGGAAGCTGCTGGCTACAGCACGCTCCTCTGACAGTCATTTACCAGAACTGTTTTGATCAGTGATAGGAAGAATACACAATCACAGTCAGCAGAAGTCACTGCAGCAGTAATGATCTGGGAGGATCCGAAATGGTCAGCCTGGAAGGCTAAACCCGAAGTAGGCAGCATTATACACCCTCCCCGAGAGCCGAACTCTCTGCTGGGGTGCCAGTGTGCAAACTCCCCTTGCAGCCAGCCCACAAGAGGGGAATTTGTCTCCTTTCTTCTCGACTTTAATAGGAGTCCCACGCGTCTCTCCAGTGCAGATGGGCTGGTGTGGCTGTCCTGCCTGAACGGAACGCGGTCCTGCCCTCATGTAGGCTGGTAGGAAGTTTGCCATTTGCTTGAGCTGGAGCAGGGCGAGATTGTCAGCATGCACGGTCACACACATGGAAGCCAGAGAGGCGTACAATTCCCTGGATTTCACTACAGATTAATTTAAAATAATAAGGTCTGGCTTTAAAATATGGGAGTAGTTCAGAGGCATCGTGCATCTAGACTACAAAAGCAGATCCATTTGTGCTGCCTGGGTCCAGCAAGCCGTCACATTAAATAGTGTTTTTAAAGACAACAGGATGTCTCTTTTCTGGGGAGACTGGCTGTACGTGCAGTGACCACATTGTGCAGGGAAATAGTCTAGAATAGCTGTTCTGTGATGCCTTTTCTGCAATAGCTGCCCATCTGGACACTCTCCTTGCCGAAAGTGCCATTTTTCAATCTGATTTAGAAGTAGGCTAAATTAAATTACAAAAAGGCATTTTTAGTGCAGAATGTGAGTTGAAACAGGGACTTAATGTGCAAACTTCTTGCTGCTAAATTTACTCATGATAACCTCCTCTTGCCCCCACTGGCAAGTCCTAAAAGCTGCCCGAGATAAATAAGCGTGTTCGTCAGAATCAAAGTTACGGCAAAGTATTAAGATGCTTCTTTCTAGCGGAATTTATTTCTCCTGCTCTACTGAAGTCTTCAACTTGTCTCTGATGTTTGGGTATTTTTGCAGCCAGATGGAGCTCAGCTTTCTTTATCTGATTGTTTTTTGATTTCTATTTCTTTTAAAGTACTCTCATTTTTGTTTCCTTTGTAGTGTTAATGATGATAGTTCTCTTACCTTGCTTTTAAGTTACACCAAGGAAGGAGTGCTGGGTAGCTGTTTTATAAGCTTTCTAAGAAGAAATTTCTTAAATGACACCATTTGTTATAAAAAGTCAGTAACACTAAATATTATTTTGGTGAGGAAAGAGTTAAGAAACTTCTTGGTTCTCCCTCTGCCATTAGTTTGAGCCAGGAGACAGCTCCCCTGACTTGAATCCTGGATCAGCATGTTGGCTCCACTGAGCAGTAATAGAGGAAAAAGAGGAAGAGAAATGTAAAAATGATCTATAAGCAAGAATGTCTCTATATATAGAAGTTTTCCGTGAAGCACCAGACACTTTTTAAGAATTAATGGCAAATTGGCCCAAATCATGCAGTGCTTACAGATTTGCTGTTTCTGCTCCAAAGATGCATTGACATGTTTTCTTTGGAACTACACAATCAGTCTTGAACAAAAATTATCAGTTCCATTACATCCAGCTATTTGTACTGCTTTTTATTTATAATCCTGTATTGCTTGTTACTTAACAATTATTGCCCGTCATGTATAAAACTTAATAAGCAGTGAAGCTGGTTGATTGTGCTGACTTGGGCAGGGGGAAGAAGTAGATGTTATAGGATATTTGGAGAATAAGGAATTAAATTATCACAACACTTAGCCATGCAGGGAGGTAAGACCTCTCTTCCCTCCTAAATCCTTCTGTTTAGTTCTACTGCAGTTGTAATCCTGCCTGCGCAGAAAAAAAATGAATGCTGCTTGCCCTTACTCCATTTGCAGGCTAGTGGATAGGAAAGGACAGAAAAATGGAAGTTCTTTACTCCCTGCCCCTCAGTCTCCTCCCTTGCTAACAAGAGCAAGTATGTGAGGACACAGAGGGTAATTAGCTGCATTTTTAGAACAGGAGAACATCTTGCTTCCTGATGCAAGGAAGAATCTGGGATGGGATAGGGAATTCATTCTTGAGGCTGCACAGCAATGAACTCTTGCTTACTTAAGGTGGCTTGAAACGCTAGGAGCATAGCCAGTAAGTACAATGCGATTGGGTTTTGCTCGGTAGAAGGTCCAACATTAGTCGTTACAGCAAGGCATTGCATGTAGGAAGATACAAGAAGACTGCTTGGTGTTTAATGATAGGTGAAAGGCGACCAGGATATTAGAACCCATAAAGGATGAAATAGGAGAGAGACCTGGAAACACCCTGATGGATTTGCAGAATACTGAAGTGTGGCGGGTTGACCCTGTCTGGACGCCAGGTGCCCACTAAAGCTGCTCTATCACTCCCCTCCTCAGCTGGACAGGTGGAGAGAAAATATAACAAAAGGCTGTGGGTCGAGATAAGGACAGGGAGAGATCATTCACCAATTACCATCATGGGCAAAACACACTCGACTTGGGGAAAATTAATTTAATTTATTACTAATCAACTCGCAGGAGGGTAATGAGAAATAAAAACTAAATCTTAAAACACCTTCCCCCACCCCTCCCTTCTTCCCTGTTTCAACTTCACTCTCAATTTTCTCTACGTCCTCCCCCTGAGCAGTGCGGGGGGATGGGGAATGGGGGTTGTGGTCAGTTCATCACACGTTGTCTCTGCCACTCCTTCCTCCTCAGGGGGAGGACTCCTCACACTCTTCCCCTGCTCCAGCGTGAGGTCCCTTCCACAGGGTGCAGTCCTTCAGGAACAGACTACTCCAGTGTGAGTCCCCCATGGGGTCACAAGTCCTGCCAGCAAACCAGCTCCAGCGTGGGCTTCTCTCCACGGCTGCGCAGGTCCTGCCAGGAGCCTGCTCCAACATGGGCTTCCCAAGGGGTCACAGCCTCCTCCAGGCATCCATCTGCTCCAGCATGGGGTCCTCCATAGGCTGTAGGTGGATATCTGCTCCACTATTAACCTCCATGGGCTGCAGGGGGACAGCCTGCCTTGCCATGGTCGTCACCACAGGCTGCAGGGGAATCTCTGCTCCAGCACATGGAGCTTCTCCTCCCCCTCCTCCTTCACTGACCTTTGTGTCTGCAGAGTTGTTGCTCGCTCATATTCTCACTCTTCTCTTCTGGCTGCTGCCACACAGGTTCCCCCCCTTCTTAAATATGTTATCCCAGAGGCACTACCACTGTCGCTGATGGACTCGGCCTTGGCCAGCATCTTGGAGTCTGCTGGCATTGGCTCTGTCGGACATGGGGGAAACTTCTAGCAGCGTCTCACAGAAGCCACTCCTGTAGCTCCCCCACTGCCAAAACCTTGCCATGCAAACCCAATACGTGAAGGCACATCAGTTCCCTCCATTAATACTATGTTGGCTTTCGGCTCTTTGACCACATAAGAAACAATACAGGACTTTGTGTTTCAGCTGTTTCCACTGAAATCTGTTTTGCTGCTGCTGCTGTGAAGAATGGAGTTCTTTATTCTTTTCATCCCACTATGCAGGAGGATGCTCTGTTTTATTAGTGGACTATTGTTAAGAGATGGTGGAAGTATAAGAGGCAAGTTTATCACCCAAGTGTTGGACCCGAAGAGTATTTAAAAAGGCAGCTGATGAGATTGTGTACCTGTGGTTCCCAGGAACCCGCACTTGGTGTTGTCCTGATGAAGGAACGTGGGACAGCCATTAAAAAGTAATTATTGTCTAGCTGTCATCGCATACTAATGTGTAGGGTACGGTCAACAAAAGCTTCATCGCTCTTGTTTAAAGATGACCAATATAAGATATATCTGTTGCGCTTTTGAAATTCTTAACTGTCCATAACAGAGAGAGGGAATTACATTTTTCCCTAGCGTTATACAGACCAGCACGTTTCCTCGAGTATATCCAGTGGTTAGCAAAAACAGGTGCCCTAAAGGAGCAGAAGACAAGCATGAAAGCTGACTGACCTTGTGCCATGGACTCTATTGTTTGCTTCCATTGCAAATACAGGGATTCTTTTCCTGGCTAAAATATGAGCAATCTGAGCTGCTGCTTGTTTGGCAGGATGGCAGCTGAGCTCTGCTCGCAGCGATAAGAGGGCAGCCTCTGTTAGCTTCTTGATCGCTGCATTATGCAAGCAGAGTATTACTGAGCAAAAGGCTTTAAAAGAGGCGTTAGGAGGATTGTGTTCATTAGAAGGCAGTGGAACGTGAATAAGGCAAGCTGGACACAAGTTCCCCCTAGTGAGGGAATCAATAATAGCTTCTGCTCAAGGAGGTAGCTATGAAAATCGACTATGAAGATAATGAACTTTGCTAAATTACATATGCATGTGTTCTGCTTGTGTGTGAATTTAAAGGGTTTAGAGACACTAAGAGAAGTATGGGAAGCATGATGAATTCATCGCCCAGGTCCTTCAGTTTTTTTTTTTTTTTTTTTTTTTAATTAGCACTTTTATATCTCTTTTAGTCTTGAAGTTTTGTTTCACATAGTTGTGTATTTGAATAATTGGTGCATATTCTCATTGCCCAAAACTTGTAGAAAAAAATTTACAAAGTTTAAGCTTACAGGAGTTTTCTTACCAAATGGCATTTTAGGCACAAGATAGAAGCAGGTTTCGACCCCATGGGCTATCTTTCACCTTGTGGTTCAGGGCTATTAGTATGACATCTTTCCCAAAAGTGCACGGGCAGAAAACCTGAAGGGGTAATGACCGTCTTGATGGAGAAAATGAATCTACCTTTCCTAGTTTTTTCGAGAAACTTCACACATAGCTGTGGACAATTCAATTTTATTCTTCCTGATAATGTTTCCCTAAAAGAAGTAAACTAATGGCTACATTAAGGTGTTCTGATAGGACAGTCATGGATGCCATGTGTGCAAATCTGTGTACACAGATTTTGGTCCTTTTGGTACTGTGAATCAAAATTACTTGTCTTGTGTGATTTTCTTTATGAAATAACAGGTTATTGCTACCCTATATAGACCGGAAATGATACTTGGAAAACTGAAAATTAATCAGTAATTCCTTACCCCTATTGTCTACAAATTCACTTTGGTTGCAAATACAGAGTCACTATCTGGTAATAATAGTCACCGAGATCTAGAAATCCTCTCAAATGTGTATTTTTCTAAACCTTTCACTATATTCAGATGGGTTTATTATTAGCCAAAGACGGTGGACTTTAAGGGTGTACTTACATAGAAAAAATCAGTAGTAGAGAGGAAATAAATACTCAGAAAAGCCATTCTCATACATACAGGGTTTGCACAGATGGATAATCTAAGGAACACAGAGAAAATCATCAGGATCTCAGTGGTATTAAAAATCAAAACAACAACAGCATCTCTTCTGTGTGTTCTGCACTCACTGCTAAGTGTACAGATGACTCTCACAAATACTCGTGCTTAGTCCTGAGTGACGTCTGATGAAAAGCACCATTTGGGGAATTACATACAGGAGACTATTTAAAGGAAAGGGAATCACAAGTACAAGATGCAGCTTGCCTTTAAAGCGAGCATTTGAAGCTGAGTAAGGTAAATGCAGCATTCTGCCCCCTCTGCACCGAAACACAGAACCGCACTACAGAAGTGCAGAGGGGTTTATCCCTTCTCCGTACGCAGACCAGCCATGCTTCTAGTGGCCACCAAAGCGTGTGAAGAACCTCTTTAGTGAGTTAATGCCCTCTGTCACGGCACCAACTGATGATGCCAAGCCAGGAGTGCAGCTTTGGGAAATGCAGCTTGGTGCCATGGTGGCGTGCCAGCGACTGCTCTCAGTGTCCAGCGAAGCAGATCTCCCTTCCCTCCGCTCATGCCTCTTCTCTGCCGGGCTGGGGTAACCAGTCACACAGACCCATGAGCCAGAACTGTTACCTGTAATCTGATTATTTAATTCTCAGCAGTGCATGGTAGAGCAATCCTGTGTTTCTTTCAAAGGGAAGAAAGATGGGAGCAGTCTACAAGCCACAATGGAAATTTAATATAGCAGAAACTAAGGTGCATTTTTTTTCTCGTACAGCCCCAGAATCTGAGGTCTTAATGCATTACAAGAGGCAAACAGCTGATTCAGCTGTAAAGGCTTTTGTAACCCGATTCTTGCAACAAAATGTATCTTCTGCAAATAGAACAGCTCTCAACAGATTGTCAATCTGGACTATTTAAGAGTTCCATTAACTTAAACACAGTGCTTTAAAATTGTCGGTCTTACTTATTTTGAAATGATCATTTGATAATTCTGAAAAATCTATTATATTTCTATTGAGAAACATGTTTTAAAAACTACATCACCCATTACCAAACAGTATTCCCAGATGTATACATACTCTGGATGACTAACGTTGCTGAATCAAAGTGATGGTGCAACTTAATTATACATTTATTGGCAGTAGCATTCATAAGCTTGTATAGGAAAACCAACATTTTGAGGAAGCAGTTTCTTCAGTCTTCCAGAAGTTGACAGCCAGAGCTGATAGAATGGTGGTGTGCAGAACTCACATGTGGTCTGGGAGATATGATGTCTCTTCAAGTACAGTTTTTAAGTGGGCTGCCTACATATAATCAGCTTCAGCGGAATCCTTAAAAAAAGAGGAGTCTATGATTTAATTATTCTAATTATTTTCTTTAACCCTTTTGCAGCTTTATTAGTTGTATTTAATCTTAAATGGTTTTTGTGTACAAAGCTTCTGAGAAGGCCATGGGCATGGAAGATTGCTTGTGGGAGCCCTCGCATGCGAGTAACAAAAAGGCGCCATTTCCCACTTCACAGCAATGCACACAACCCCTACAGCACATCAATAGGTTTTGTTTCTGTTTGCTTTTCCACTTGTTTGCAGAGGAAGGTGTGGGTCTATCCGTAATACCTTCCTACAACCTTTTTACTTACAGGGACATGGCTGAAGAGTAGTTTGGGCCTTGTACAGCAAGAAGGAAATCAGTTGACTTGGACTTATATCGCACCTCAGCTGGGCTACTGGGTTGCAGCTATGTCACCTACTATCCCAGGTACGATGCAATTGAATTTTATTGATATTCCCAGCATTGAGTAATTATTTATTCATATATAACATTTATATTTTTCAGAATGACCTCATCTGAGATGCCACAGCTTGATCAATAATGGATTATTAGAAAACATTTATGCATTTATGTCACCACTGCCTGGTAGAGCCATTGCTAGAAAATGAGGGGAGTTATAACATCAATGTATTGGTGTTCCAGCAGGTAGAAAAATACGTGCTGTGAAGTTTCTGTGCAGAAACTGCCAAAGAAATGGATTCATCTAAGATCAACGTCATCCTGGGTTAGACGTTTACTAACGGATTGATTGGCTGTAACTTTTTTTTCTTTTAAAGTGAAGATGCCCATTTTGCTCTGACTCATGCTTTGCATCGCCTTGGTGACTGATTAATTTACACCACGAATAACTTAGCGTAGACATTCTAGGAAGCATATCAGCAGTGTGCATTGGTAGATGAGCTGACTGGTTGCCATGTGCAAGCCTCTTGGCATCACTGTAGAACACCACTTTGAACTAAGCATTATATGCACTTCTGTGCCTGTGGAGATCATTAATGTTGCAGCTTGCTCTTCCTTTTTTCTGTCTATGGCTGCCTCAGATTTCTTAGTATTAGTTTTTCAGCCCCCAATAATCAGAGATACCTCTGTGAATGAAAGAGCCAATCGATCAAACAAAAAACTCCTTCTCTTACAGATTTTCTTTATTAGGTTTTCTGGACAAAAAGCAAATACAGTAGGAATCAAAACATTTTTGCCTTGGCAGCGCAAGCTAAATAAACTGTATCTAACCAACAAAACAAACTCTAACGGGAGGACTGTTTTTAAAAGTCTGCTTGTATATGCCGTGAAGGTGTTTCATGATATGCAAAGCATTTGGGGTTTTTGCTGTGTTACGCCTTACACAAGCTTTTTGTTTAAGGTTATATTAAATGGAACAGCTGATTCGTGGTTGAATGGAGTTTAGATGTAGGTGCAGGTCTGAATAAACGATCATATTGAATGTAATGGAATTTTAGAAAATAATTGTACTTTAAGAAAAAGCAACTGAGCCAAACGTTTCCCAGTAGAGCTCTGTCCCAGACCGCAAGGAAGTTACACTAGGTATGAAACTGGGCCTGTCACTCTAACAGGAGCATTATTTGTCCTTGTAGTTTAACTTGTATGGCAGAATCTCTACTTATATTATACTTTTCTTTCTTTCTGAGGGCTAGATTTGTGTTCCTAAAACTGTGTTGCAATGGGAACAACATTTTCTTGAAAAATTCAAGTGATTTATCTCTTCTCCTTTTTGCTTAATGTCCTGAAGCAACAGTATCAATCAATTATGTAAAGGTAGTGGCAGAAGAAAATTTATAAACATTTAGATTTCTCAAATGCAGTATACTCAATGTTATTTTTAATCAGGTTAATGTCTTTTTGCTTGTTTTATCTCCTCATTGAATCTACTGGATGTCTTCTCTCAAAAAATGGTCAAAAATTGGCTTTGTATTCCTAGCAGTGGCTCTGCAGACCACTCAAGATCCACAGATGAGGTTTTACAGACCTCATGATCTAGAACCTTAATGTTGGCCAAGTTTGCTGTCCTTCACAGTACATGCATGTTACTCTGTCAACTGGTGCTGTACCTCCTTGCCTGCAGATGAAAATTTGGACCTTTATTTCAAAATCATGACACGGATTTTACAAACCAACAGGGTTACACATGCATAACTGTGAACAGATGCTGGCCACATGTGTGCATTCCTCTGTATGTTAGAGCATTCACTAAGCATTACCGAAACCTGGAGTTACAACACTGTTTCACTAGTGGCCAGTTTTTTAAAGCTACTGAAGATCTGCTTGGCTTGGCTTGGCTTGGCTTGATCTAGACTAAAGAGCACCGACACATCTTCCAATGAATCCTGTACTGCACTGTATGTACTGTTTAGTGCGAAGCAACACAAATGTTAAAGAGAAGTTGTTCGCCACAGTGCTGCTAGATGCATTACAGTGCTGGAAGATGCTGTGATGGCTTTTCTCCAGTGATGAGGGCTTTGGTGCACTGTGTCGGCATCAGGACCTGGAAGGCAGCATTCACCGATGCATGCTCCCATTGAAACTAACTGCTTCTCCACAGAATGATCTCTTTGGACTTGCAATCATGAAAACCAGCACATGCTTTCTCCACAACTTGCTCCCTTCTCCGGAGATGGTCTGCTCAATAGGCACCAGGGCAACGAGCGGCAGTGTTGCTCACTTAGCATCCCGATAACAAGGGAAGATGTCCCTCTTTTTGTTTAAGTGTTGTTCCTCTTCCTGTTTGCAGGTTGTTACAGGTCTAAATTCTCTTTTCTGGCCTTCCAGGTCCCGTTGTAACACACGACATTACCAGCTATCACACAATGTTTCTTTTGGCAATTTTAGGAGGGATGGCGCTCATACTTCTAGTCTTGCTGTGTCTGCTTTTGTATTATTGCAGGTAAGATTCACCATCCTGGTTGCTTAGTTCATGTTGGAAATACAAGCTTGTTTGTGCTCATGAAATTAAAAGCTTTTGTACTGAAACATTTTTACTTCGGGGGGGGGGAAGAAGCAAGCACTTGAAGAAAGAAAATAGTGAGATCAAATTTCATATGTTGCTGGTTACATGCAGTATATACAACCCCTGCCTATGTAGGATGGTAGTTGAATGAATCACACACGCCTGTACCTGTGTTTTCCTTGTAAGATGCTCTGAAACAAACATAGGCATAGATCCAAGATCTCTGTCATTGTACCTGGTATGCACTTGCAAGTGATCTTTCTATTAGTCTTATATTAAAATTAATGTTAAACTTTTATCAGCAAGTGTATATTAATGAGAGATTTTTTATTTGCCTCCTCCAGACATTTGCTCCAGTTTGTAATTGGTGCTTGACATATTTCCCAGTTGACATTAGTTATTCTTCAATTTTATCTTCACCACTGGGATAAGCTTTTAATTGTTAGGTTATGTAATAAAAGCTCAGTTCCCCTAATATTAATCACTACTTAAAAATCTCTCATCAAGACACACTTGCTGTTCTTGTATCTGTGTACAACAGTCATAAATGTGTAACTTCTTTTGTTACCGGCTTTTATAGAAGAAAATGTTTAAGACCACGTCAGCATCATAAGAAACTGCAACTTTCCACAGCACTGGACACTTCTAAGAAGGATCAAGCAACCTCTATGTCCCATATAAATTTAATATTTTCACGTCGCGAGTCAGAATTCCCTGGCGGGCTGTCCGTTGCTAGCAATGGACACACTGAAAACTCAGGTGCAAAGGAATTAATCAGTGCTGTCCACATGGAGATGGTATCACCTAGTGGAGAAGCAGATATGCATACACCTATGCTCAAACACTCATTCAGTACTTCCCAGGAGTTTAGTTCCCGAGAGGAACTGCTCTCTGACAAGGAGAAAGACAAGAGCAGGATTTCCTTGGATGACCTGACTCCCAGTGGGTCTTTAAGAAAAGACTACAACAAATCAGCAGATAGTTTTCCTTTAAAGCCAAGAAAATCTACAGAAACAGCTGAAGGGTATGAGTCCCCTATCAAAGATGAGTATAGGAGAAGTTACAATGCTATGCTGTCTCAGCCTTTATTTGAAAAGCAAGAGAGAGAAATTCAAGTATCTATGAACCATATTGCTACTGGAAGTAAGTACAATATTCAGGAACAAATATACCCCCCACCTTCGGCCCCTGAAAAAGAGCTGCTGGACTGCAGACCTACTGATTGTATGATGTCTCGTTCAGTTGATCACCTTGAAAGACCTACATCTTTCCCTCGACCGGGTCAGTTAATCTGCTGCAATTCTGTTGACCAAGTCAATGACAGTGTTTACAGAAAAGTTTTGCCTGCATTGGTAATCCCAGGTCATTACATGAAATTGCCAGGAGAACACCCTTTTGTTAGCCAGCCCCTGGTTGTCCCAGCTGACCAGCAGATTGATATAGAAAGACTTCAGGCTGAGCTTCCTAACCCTCATGCACGGCTTTTCCCACACCCCCCGCAACAGCTGCAACCCCAACAGTTAGCATCCCAAGCAATATCTCAGCAACATTTGCAAGACACAGGTGCAGCTGAGTGGAGTCAACAAAATGCTTCCATGTCGGAATCCATTTCCATTCCCGCCTCGCTTAATGATGCATCCCTGGCTCAAATGAACAGCGAAGTGCAGCTTCTTACAGAAAAGGCTTTGATGGAACTAGGAGGCGGAAAGCCGTTGCCTCATCCTCGAGCATGGTTTGTTTCTCTAGATGGACGTTCAAACGCTCATGTTAGACATTCATACATCGATCTCCAAAGAGCTGGTAGGAATGGGAGTAACGATGCCAGTCTGGACTCCGGTGTTGACATGAATGAACCAAAATCTGCCCGAAAGGGAAGAGGAGATCATCTGTCCGCGCCACAGAGTCACCCACCAGTGCAAGAGCACCAGCAGAGAGAACGGAAGGTTTCGGATAGCACAGCTTACACACAACTTGTGTACTTGGATGATATGGACCAAAGTGGCAGCGAGTGTGGAACAGCAGTTTGTAGCCCTGAGGACAATGCTATACGATGCCTACTAGAAGGCACTAGTAAGAGAAGTGGTGTGCAGCTACCCAGCCTGCAGGAGGAAACAAGAACTGTGGATACCAAACCAGAGCCATTAACTAGTCCTGAACACGGAACATCAGTTCAAGATGATGAGGAGGATGAGGAGGATGAGGAAGACGACCAAGGTGAAGATAAGAAGAGTCCTTGGCAGAAACGAGAGGAAAGACCACTAATGACTTTCAATCTAAAGTGAGCTATTGTGAAAATCCACCATTCAGTGGAGTATAAAATTGCCAAATATTCTTTCTGTGGAAGTGCTTGATTTTTTTTCTTTTTTTTTTTTGTTGTGGAGAGAAAAGAGAAAAACAAACTGTGGTGAGCAACATTTGAAAGAACTTAAATGCATTACTGTGTAAATGTTAGAAAAGAATTAAAATCATTCCTCTGATTTAACAGCTGCCTCCAATGAGATAGCTGAACAAAGAGTGTGATTGTTATTCCATATACTTGATATTGGTCATCCAGGATGTTGAAAATATTGACAAATTGTTTTGGTTGGCTTATGACCTCAATCTCCTTATGAATGGGAGCTGGTAAAGCTTTTGTTTTGTAGGCCAATTTTATGTTGATAATGCTACTGAAATTATCTTCAAAACAAGAGTTTGACACATGGTGTCCAAAATTGTGCATTATCTCAATGAAAGGCTATGCATTGCTGCTTTTAGTAATATTTTGCTTATACTATGCTTTTCTTAATTTTACAGGTTGGTTGTAAACAGTTTATGTCCTTTATTATAAACTACTCAGCAATTTATTTTAATGTAAAACTGCAGGAAACTTGAGTAGCATCCCTTAGCATTGAAGCCTTTTTATGAAACCAAACCGAACTTTGTGTCGACTAAGATTCCTCCAATTCTGGTCCCATTTACTCAAAGTGCCTTTTTTACAGTAACAATGAACAGTCCCTTCTTTTGCTAACTCCTTTTAATTGACCCCCATTTGGGATTTTATAAACTTCTGAACTTCTACCTTTTATTTTAAGCTGCATGCCAAGAGTCCCATTTTGTGCTGAGCATTTCTCATTTCAATACAGTGTATTCTGTAGCTATCATGTATATTGTGGATTCTGTTTAGCCAGGATAGACTTAGAAGACATTTTAAAGGGCCCAGAGTAGGCAAGAAGATAGTTTCATTGACTGTATATATTGTTAGTTTCCTCTGGAATCATATGAGCTAATCATGCTCGTATAAAATGGACTATAGACCGAGCAAGTGGACTGAATGTGTCTAGAAAAATTTTGAAAAAAAAAAAAAAAAATGTACTATCCAAAAGTGCCAGAATGACTCTTCTGTGCTTTCTCCATACAGAGCTGCTTGGTTATCCAAAAAGTATAATTGAAAATAAACTGCAAAAAATATCTTTGTGGATTTTTTCCTCTGTTGGTGGTCATCACATTATTTTATATTATTTAATAAGAAAAATACTTTGGTTTCACTTTCAGTGTGCATATTTATGCTTATGTGACTTACTAACACACTTTCTTACACAGTTCTCATGAACTTCAGTCAACGCTGAAATTCAGACTCCTTTTCAGAAAAGCATCCTCCCTGTCTTAATAAATATGTAACTATTTGCATAGGTATCACTGAAGACTTTGGAAATGAAGTCCTGGTATCACCAAAATTCTCTATGGAGTCACGCTTCCTGTGGGACCAGCTTTCTTTCTGAGATTTCTGTGGGTACTCACACTTATTGCACGCTTCTTGCTTCTTCATGAAATTGGTTCAAGAAGGGAAAGACTTCCACTCTTGTGGAATCCTTTGTATACATTCAGTTTATCGTGTTTCATTCAATTGTTATTTGTGCATCATTAGCAGCAGTCGTGCTTATGAAGTTAATTATTATGTAATTGCTAAAGTGATTGGAGAAAGTATTATATAGTTCCTATTTAATTTATGTGGCTTCAAGCTCCAAGAGGGTAGATTTAGACTAAACATTAGGAAAGAATTTTTCACAGAAAGAGAGGTCGGGCATTGGAATAGACTGCCCAGAGAGGTGGTTGAGTCACCATCCCTGGATGCGTTTAAGAGATGTTTAGATGTGGTGTTGGGGGATATGGTGTAGGGGAGAACTTTGTAGAGTAGGGTAGATGGTTGGACTCGATGATCCCAAGTGTCTCTTCCAACCTAGACAATTCTATGATTATATGATTTAATAAGTCCTGGCTCAGATTCATTGCTCTTTTTTTCAAGGTTTTCTTAGGAGGCCAGTGCTGTAATTTCCATCTCACTGAATGTCTTACCTGGGAGACTGGGCTCGAGCCAGGAACGGAATCCTGATTTCCCAGTTCCCAGTCCAGTGCTCCGCTCCATCCACAAAGCCACAACGCCTCTGTTTTGATTTAATTCATGTTTGGAAGTGGTATATGTCGTAAAAGAAATCTAAATAATATTTGTGGCGTGCACTGAATATTGAAATCACCGTATTAGCAGTAAGTTATATTTCAGTCATCACATGTCTTCCAGTCAGAAGAGGGGGGAACCAGAAACTGCAGCCTCTCTCATCTCCAGGGACAGCGGACACTGGGAGAAAGGCCCTGCCCAAAACGTGTAGGTAAAGGCAACGTGTGGGCAAATCTCCTGCTCTGTTACTTTCTTTTCATGCAGATTTTCCTGAGCTTGAGATGCGGTTCCAGACTCTTCCTTTATTGATGGAAGACTGCCACAAGAAATGAGTAGGGAACAGAATGTACCGGGACTGGCTTGTGGCGGGTTTGCCACAGCCAGAGCTGTAAGCTCCAGCACAAGAGTAGGACAATCATGGGTTTCTACCCAGGCAGAGGAGAAGCTCAGGGGCCAACACTGCTGAGAGCGTGCTTGTGAAAATCTGGTGAGGGCGGGAGAGAAGACAGCCCTGAGGCAGCAACATTAACACTTTTTTAAACTCCCTACAACCACTACATCACCAAAACCCTTTAAAAAACAATGCTTAGGACAGGAGACCTTCAAAGTAATTTCTTCCAGCTTTGCTGCCCAACATCTCTTGCAGCGGGACCAGCCATTCCTTTGAAAGTGGGATTCCTCATCTCACAGCACTATTCCAAGCACCATTTCCTACCTCTATAATATAAATCTGGCAGGGCCCTTCCTCACTTGGGTGTATGCAGGAGTTTGTATCTCCAGTCATGTGAACACAGAGTCCTTCTCTCCACAATTACAAAAATGAACTCTAAGCAAGTATTTCATTTGTACCTCCCTCTTGTCAACACATTTTCCTTCCCTGCGGCTGTAACTTTCCAAGGAAGAACAGATATTTAATGACCAAACATACTAACTGGCACTGTTTCTTCCTAGAAGAAAAGCACGTCAATAAAACAAGAACTTCAGTTAAGTGATAATAGACCAAGGTGCCACATTTGAGAAGCCAATAACCTGTGGCTACCAGAGGGTTAGTGCTAAAAAGAACTAGATATCCTCTGTTATTACTGTCAAATAGAAGACAGTACCTGATGTCAGTTTACCAGCTGGAATTACACGAGTGACATAAAAAAATGCTCCTCTAATCTGAAAATGGCTCTTGGCTGCTGCCTACTCATCTACCCAAAGCTCCAATTCCAAATGGTTTGCAGCTTGGAAATGAAAGTATCAAGACATATATCATGAAAATATCACGGTACCATGAAAATATCGTGTATGTATATCTATCTATCATGATATAGGATATATCATCATATTGCATATATATAATGTGAGTAAGGTTAGCACTGAACCACTGAGCTTACATTTGTCTATAAGCAGAGGAACAGGAAAGGAATAATAATTGAGATACTTTTCTCAACTTTTAAAACAATTAGTAGTTAAAATTGTTTTATTTTAATCTGAAACCAATGTGTTACTCAGGAGCTGAGAGAAAAGCAGCACATTTACAGCTGAACAGACTATACTGCCATCAGTGATGATGCATTTTGGTTTGAATGGAGGTGTTAGAAGCTGAGTACTGCCCCAGCTAAGATGCTGGGCAAGGTCTCTCCAGCTGACAGGGATCTCTGCACTCGTACTCACAGCAGGTCCATGAAACAACTGATGATCTTGTGCCAGCTGCCTACTGGTGTTTCTGAAGTTATAAACTGTGTTTATATTGAAATCATAAACTGTGTTTTAGACACAGTATGTATGGAGAAAACAGTTCACCACCAGGTGGCAGATATTCGAACTTCTAAGAATTTCAAATGCTAAAGAGACCCAAAGGGCAGCACTGATTCAAAAAAACACTTACCTGTCACCCACACATTTTAGAAAAGCAAACTGACATTCCTCTTGTTTGACCAAGTCCAAGGATGTACTGGATGAATGCTACCATGCCCCACCTTACAGCCTAGTGATAATTTAAGTGTTGTAACAAGCTTTAATCCTCAGATGAATTCTCCTTGTGGGTCCTATTTCGAGGGAGTACGTGCGCGTTTCTCTGTTCCATGGGCCAAGGTGTACTCTTCTGCCTTGGAAAGTTACAGCCGCAGGGAAGGAAAATGTGATGACACCCAAGTGAGGAAGGGCCCTGCCAGATTTATATTATAGAGGTAGGAAATGGTGCTTGGAATAGTGCTGTGAGATGAGGAATCCCACTTTCAAAGGAATGGCTGGTCCCGCTGCAAGAGATGTTGGGCAGCAAAGCTGGAAGAAATTACTTTGAAGGTCTCCTGTCCTAAGCATTGTTTTTTAAAGGGTTTTGGTGATGTAGTGGTTGTAGGGAGTTTAAAAAAGTGTTAATGTTGCTGCCTCAGGGCTGTCTTCTCTCCCGCCCTCACCAGATTTTCACAAGCACGCTCTCAGCAGTGTTGGCCCCTGAGCTTCTCCTCTGCCTGGGTAGAAACCCATGATTGTCCTACTCTTGTGCTGGAGCTTACAGCTCTGGCTGTGGCAAACCCGCCACAAGCCAGTCCCGGTACATTCTGTTCCCTACTCATTTCTTGTGGCAGTCTTCCATCAATAAAGGAAGAGTCTGGAACCGCATCTCAAGCTCAGGAAAATCTGCATGAAAAGAAAGTAACAGAGCAGGAGATTTGCCCACATGTTGCCCTTACCTACACGTTTTGGGCAGGGCCTTTCTCCCAGTGTCCGCTGTCCCTGGAGATGAGAGAGGCTATGGGTCTTTGCTTCCCTGTCACCTGTCTTCAGGGAATGACCCTTCTATAAACCCAACCCCTTGGGTCCACCTTCAGTTTTGTGCCATGCTGTGGGGCCAACATCAACGGGACATACAATGTGACACTCCAGTGATGTTTCAGTAAAGCTATTTTTAGCTGTTGATGAGGGTGAGCTTTCTCAAGCTATCTGCCTCTTTGTGTCTATGCCATTAGCTCTACCTTGAATTTAACACCGTGTAATCCTATATTGAATAACACAGTAACAATGAGGGAAGCAGAACGAGACAGCCATGTTCCCCCACATGAGGAGTGTTTTTCTTTTAAGAGCTGGATTGGTCTTTTATTCTTTGAAATCAGCAAAGTACACCTACACAAATGTATGTGTATGAGTATGCGTGTGTGCCTGTGCATGCATGCATGTGCACATGTATGTATATAAATGCATTTAATATAAAAGCTGGCTTTAAACACTAGTTTAAGCCTTTTGACATCAAGCGTTGCCAGAGTAAACGTCGGTCACCTGGGCTGACTGGAAGAACTGGCATAAGAGCTCATAATGGCTTGTATTAATTAACTTAATTGTCCTTGTGGTCTGACATTTCAGGGTCAAAGCCATGCTTGATGCTGAGTTTCTGTTGTGCCTATACTCCTGACTTCCATGAGATTTATTCACGCTTGCCTACTAGCCTAGACCCGATGTCTAAATTCTGTTATTAAAGCTTTTCTGATGTCTATATTTTAAGTAATTTATTCTGCAATTGTTGCAACATTTGACAGAGCCTTTTCTTTTGCAGAAAACTGTAAAATTCTGACGGGTAAAATCTCAAAAAAATTTTGCATAGAAGTGGAAGAGTTATAATAGAGTCTGATTTCTCATTGTCTTCATAGAGAAGACATTGTGTCCATGAGACGCTTTTTAATTCAATGTAATTCTCCATGCAGTAGGTGTCCATCCTGAACAACACTATTCATCTACTTCTAACCACCCAGAAGGTCTGCAGGACCTTTATTAGCATCCATTTGTCTGATTTGTACGTTAACTGGATACTTAGAGTTGGAGTAACCTCAAGAATATTGGAAATTATTTTCTGTTAACTATTATGGAAAGGTTTCCAGACTCTAGTCTCCATTTCAGGGTGTCTAACAGTATTAAATACCTTAAAGCAAACCAGACATGTAGGAGCACCCTAATAGTTCTAGCCTGTTACAAATGCTCTGATCTGAGACTTACAGTCAGGCTGTGACCTCTTTGCTCTAGCAGGAAAAGATGTACATCTATCACAGAAGATAGTCCCTTTTTCTCTGGGGACAAAGAACTACCAGAAACGGTAAAAAAGAAAACTCTGAAAACTTTCATTTTGGAAAAATACTGAAATGGTCACAAGTTTAAGACTAATTCATATATCTACCACTCCCTCAGTCCAGAATCGGGGAAAGAAAGCATCTCAGCTGCACCTGCAGCCTCCCTGCAAAGAGGAGCAAGCAGCAGACACGTTGATATGGGGGACTATAAAAGGCTGATGGGAGAACTGATTTAGGAGCTGACAGGAGTAAATTGGATTGATTTGGAGACTGGATGTGCAGAAGGAATTTCTGAGTATTGGTCAGAGCTCCTGCAGGACCAGTGTCAACACCATCTTCGTCAATAAATCTCTCACAACTAATTCTCATTCACAAATATAGTTTGAGAAGGGTCTGAAAGAGTTAGGAAAAAAATAGACATCGAAATGCAAAACGTATATATTTGTAATAATCATTATTGAAGAGTCAGTTCTGATTTTTAATTCTCTTTCAGTGTAAAACAGGAATTATTTATTTTTTACCTTTTGGGTCCAGAGACCCTAGGAACAGAAGAATTGCAATGCTGGAACCAGTTTGAACCTGTTTAATCTAAGTCTTGTATCCTGCTTCCAACAATCATCAAAAACAGATGCTTCAGAAAAATGGGGAAGAAATCTCTACCAATGATAATAACCCCAGAGGATAAAAGTCTTCCTATTCTTATCACTTATACCCTTACGCATGAGGGTTTGTATTTTGCATCATACACGTTTTTTAATGCTACAAAATGTTTTCACTATGCATGTAAATGTCTAACCCCTTTTTAATGCCGTATAGCCCACAGCCCTCGCCACCACAGGCACCAGCATGGAGACGCAGATGCTTTAGTGCAAAAGGTAAGATGTAAAATAGAAGAGGTACAGTCTGAGCTGCATTTTAAAACAGAATTCAACAAAAAAAAGTTGAGTGTCAGGGTGCAGCAGGAAGAGTGAGCTGTTTTGAGGGTGTCTGCCTCCCAGTTTGGATGCTGCAGCCAACACAGGCCAGCAGCACATGGGCTGCGGGAGACAGGGAAGGCTGCAGCTCACCAAATGAGGTACACAGCGGGAGGCTAAAAAGATGTAAAGGGGGCTAGACAAACAATAAAGATTGGAGACGGGATCTCACATGGATACAAACGTGCAATACATGGGAACACAAGCTCATTTCATTCGCTAACCTTGTCCACCTATTCTGATGGTAGCTGTGACAACTAGATAGATGTGTCTTGGTGTATTTGTTCAGTGTGTTTTCAGTCTGTATTCTCTTACCCTTGCATCTCATTCAGGATTGAAGAAGGCAGCATTCAAGTTCTCAGTATAAAGAGCAGTCAGTAAAAAAATCATACTAGTAGGCACTTGTACGAAGCAAAGTCTAAACATACTTGTTTGCTCCATAACTTTTGTTTAATATTTATTAGGAAAATAGAGAAAACACAAAACAGAATCACACAGAATCACAGAATTTTCAGAGTTGGAAGGGACCTCTAGAGTTCATCTCGTCCAACTCCCCTGCTAAAGCAGGATTGCCCAGAGCACATTACTCAGGACTGCATCCAGGCGGGTCTTGAAAATCTCCAGAGAAGGGGACTCCACAACCTCCCTGGGCAGCCTGTGCCAGCGCTCTGTCACCCTCACCATAAAGAAGTTTTTCCGTGTATTTGAACGGAACTTCCTGTGTTCTAACTTGTGCCCATTACCCCTCGTCCTGTTACTGGGAACCATTGAAAAGAGCCTGGCTCCATCCTCCTTCAACCCACCCTTTAGATACTTGTACGCCATAATAAGGTCTCCCCTCAGCCTTCTCTTCTCCAGGCTAAAGAGTCCCAGCTCTCTCAGCCTTTCCTCATAAGGCAGATGCTCCAGTCCCTTAATCATCTTAGTTGCCCTTCGCTGGACTCGCTCCAGCAGTTCCCTGTCCCTCTTGAACTGGGGAGCCCAAAACTGGACACAGTATTCCAGTTGTGGCCTCACCAGTGCAGAGTAGAGGGGGAGAATGACCTCCCTCGACCTACTGGCCACACTCTTCCCTATGCAGCCCCAATTAGCCAATTTTCAAATTGGATGTTTTGCTTCAAATATACTAGATTACAAAAAGCTCACAGCAAGTTTATTATTATTACTTGCAATATCAAATCAATTTTAAATTATAAATGGCATGAATATTTCAATGTGATGTGTAAAGGTAGGAGCAGTCCTATGACTGCATGAATATTTCAGGCACTTTTCTTCTGCAGTGTTTAATACTCAGAACACACAGACGAATCAGATGATGCCAATAGTCTGAATGCTGTATCATATATCACTAGCTCAGTGGGATGTAATTAATACGTATCACTAGGCAGGTAAACAAGTCTGGATAACGCCTGGCTGCTTGACGGAAATTGTATCTGTGACTGTCTGGCTTTATTCAGTCACAGAAGAGCAAAGAGAAGGTTACGACCCTGACCACGTTCTAGACAGTCTCACTTGATGGTTAATCTAACAGGCGAGATTTGACAAACCCCCATAGAGAGGTGGGTGTAAAGGCTTCCCGGTCCTCAGTGTCAGTGTTTCTTACCACCAAGCTTAGATGGCTCCTCCCTCAGTAGCCTAGTGTTCTTCTGAACTCACATTGGCCACTGAAATGCCCGAAGTATTTGAGTGTTTGTAGGTCTTCATTTTGAGTCCTGGATTTTGCTGTGGGAGTCAACTAGGAAAAAGTTAAATGTGGCAATACCAAAGTCCATTTGTGGATCTGGGCCTCTACTCATATGTTTATGTTCAAGCTGGCTCAAAGCCTCTCAGAATTGTAGGCACAGGTTCATTTTGTGTAGCCACGACAGGCCTATGACTGCATCTGTTATGGAAAGTAGACAGGACCTGGAAAAAGAAGTGGGATGGGGAAAGAGCCAGAAAGCTGGGATTTGTGGTGCTGTAGAGGGTCCTCTATACACTGGTCTGTTCCTCGGTGGCTGACAGCGGTGGGAGCAGCTAGTCAGAGCTACATCTGTAGTGTTTTATTGACCTTTCTCTCTTCCTTTCTTACAATTTGTTGCCATAAGGAACTGGATATTTTGGCTATATCTAGCAGCAAACCTAGACTCACTGCTAAAGCTCTAAGGAGACCTATGGAAATAATCATCAAACAATGGAATTATTTTAATTGATTTCATGATATGCTGTTTAGTATTAAGTGAAGTGTATCTCCTCATTAGGAAGTCTATTTTCCTTTATTATTAATTTTTTAGCTCTTGTGTAAAATGACTGTGCTTTCTTCTTTTTAATCGTCGTAAAATAAAAGGCTTTTATCTTCCTGCTACATGTAGGAAGAGGTCTTTTTAATCAATTAAAAACAGTAAATTCACACCTTCACAAACACAGGCTTTTTCCCTGGTAAGTTTAAAATAAAACATTTCTGGTAGCTTTTGATGGTCCGCTTAGACTTGCGCGAGTGTGTGGGTTGTATCTGCGTCACATGTATGCAGCAGTCTGGGGACTTTCCGGACATACCCACCTGTGACAACAGAGGTCTTGGATGTACAGATGCCCACAGACAGCCTGTTCTGGCACATCAGGTGCCACCTATGCTGCTTACTGTCCTAATGGCACATACTCCGCTAACTCACTGTGGCTCAGCATGCGGGGTCCTGAAATTCAGGGGTACATTTTTTTCACCTTGCTGCTCTATTCTGGCAAGATATCTATCTCTGTGATAGCCAACATCTATCAAGTAGTGCAACTGCTGAGCAGTGCCTGTAGAGTGAATTTAAACACTCTGGGAAACTGTCTGGTCACTTCAGAAGTGAGAAGCTACATCAGAAATCCTCAGTGCAGGGCAGATGCAGACCTCTCACTTCTGGTCAACTTCTCTACTTGTGGTATAAGCAAAAGTTGCGTATTCATGAAACACAAAGCACAATTCAGTGTTGTCATTTCACAGAATCATGGAATCATGGAGTTTCAGAGTTGGAAGGGACCTCTAGAGATCATCTAGTCCAACTCCCCTACTAAAGCAGGATTGCCCAGAGCACATTACTCAGGACTGCATCCAGGCGGGTCTTGAAAATCTCCAGAGAAGGGGACTCCACAACCTCCCTGGGCAGCCTGTGCCAGCGCTCTGTCACCCTCACCATGAAGAAGTTTTTCCGTGTATTTGAACGGAACTTCCTATGTTCTAACTTGTGCTCATTGCCCCTTGTCCTGTCACTGGGAACCATGGAAAAGAGCCTGGCTCCATCCTCCTTCAACCCACCCTTTAGATACTTGTATGCCATAATAAGGTCTCCCCTCAGCCTTCTCTTCTCCAGGCTAAAGAGTCCCAGCTCTCTCAGCCCTTCCTCATAAGGGAGATGCTTCAATCCCTTAATCGTCTTAGTTGCCTTTCGCTGGACTCACTCCAGCAATTCCCTGTCCCTCTTGAACTGGGGAGCCCAAAACTGGACACAGTATTCCAGTTGTGGCCTCACCAGTGCAGAGTAGAGGGGGAGAATGATCTCCTTCGACCTACTGGCCACACTCTTCCCTATGCAGCCCAGGATTCCATTGGCCTTTTTGGCAACAAGGGCACACTGCTGGGTCATGGATAACTTACTGTCTACTAGGACACCCAGATCCTTCTCCTCAGAACTACATCCCAGAAGGTCCTCCCCTGACCTATACTGGTGCTTTGCATTCTTCCTCCCCAGGTGCAGGACCTTGCACTTGCTTTTGTTGAACCTCATTAGGTTCTTCTCTGCCCAGCTCTCCAGCCTGTCCAGGTCGCGCTGGATGGCAGCACGGCCCTCTGGGGTGTCAGCCACCCCACCCAGTTTGGTATCATCAGCAAACTTGCTGAGGATACACTCTGTCCCCTCATCCAGGTCATTAATGAATATATTGAACAAGATCAGACCGAGTATTGACCCCTGGGGGACACCACTGGTTACAGGCCTCCAACTAGACTCTGTGCCGCTGATCACAACCCTCTGAGTTCTGTCCCGCAGCCAACTCTCAATCCACCTCGCTGTCACCTCATCTAGCCCATACTTCCTCAGCTTCCTAATGAGGATGTTATGGGAGGCAGTGTCAAAAGCCTTGCTAAAGTCAAGGTAGATGACATCTACGACTCTCCCCTCATCCAGCCAACCAGTTATAACATCATAGAAAGCTATCAGATTGGTCAAGCATGATATACCCTTGCTAAATCCATGTTGACCACTTCTGATAACTTCCTGTTCCACACTCAACGTGTTTGGAGATGACATCCAGAATGTGTCGCTCCATTACCTTCCCAGGGACAGAGGTGAGACTAACCGGTCTGTAGTTCCCTGGGTCCTCCTTCTTGCCTTTTTTGAAGATCGGAGTGATGTCAGCCTTCTTCCAGTCCTCAGGTACCTCTCCTGTTCTCCATGACCTTTCAAGGACGATGGAGAATGGTCTAGCAGTAACATCTGCCAGCTCTCTCAGCACTCGCAGGTGCATCCCGTCAGGGCCCATGGACTTATGAATGTCCAGCTTGGCCAAGTGGTCTCTGACCCGGTCCTCCTCAACTGAGGGAAAATCTTCCTCTCTCCAGACCTTCCCCCTTGCCTCCAGGGTATGGGATTCGTGAGGGACAGCTTTAGCAGTCAAGACCAAAGAAAAGAAGGCATTCAGTAACTCTGCCTTCTCTGTGTCTTCCACCACTAGGGCACCCGTCTCATTCATCAGTGGGCCTACATTTTCCCTAGTCTTCCTTTTTCTATTGGCATACTCAAAGAATCTCTTCTTATTGTCTTTAACTGCAGTGGCCAAGCTGAGTTCCGATTGAGCTTTGGCCCTTCTCATTTTCCCCCTACCTAGCTTTGTTATATCTTGATAGTCCTCATAAGTTGCCAACCCCCTTTTTCAGAGAATGTAAGCTTTCTTTTTTTTCCTGAGGTCCAGCCAAAGCTCTCTATTTAGCCAGGCTGGTCTTCTTCCCCATCTGCTCGTTTTTCGAGACACGGGGATGGCCTTCTCCTGTGCTTCTAAGAGCACCTGCTTGAAGTATGCCCAGCCTTCCTGGGCACGTTTGCTCCTCAAAACTGCCTCCCAAGGGACACTCTCGACCATGCTCCTAAACAGGCTAAAGCCTGCCCTTCAGAAATCCAAGGTGGCAGTTCTGCTGGCTCCCCGCCTTGCTTCATCAGGAATTGAAAATTCTATCATTTCATGATCACTCTGCCTAAGACGACCTCCAACCTTTACACCCCCCACAAGACCTTCTCTGTTAACAAACTGTAGATCCAGTAGGGCACTTCCCCTAGTTGGTTCCTTCACCAGCTGTGTTAGGAAGTTGTCTTCCACACACTCCAGGAACGTCCAGGACTGTTCCCTCTCTGCTGCATAGTATTTCCAGCAGACGTCTGGGAAGTTGAAGTCCCCCACAAGAACAAGGGCAAATGATCGTGAGACCTCTGCCAGCTGCTTATAGAATACTTCATTGGTTTCTACATCCTGATTAGGGGGTCTATAACAAATTCCCATCACAATGTCCACCTTGTTGGCCTCATAATAGTCAAATCTGGAGTATAATCTCAGTTATGCTTCAGGAGATAAACTGTAATGTCTATAAGGATATTCTTCACACATGCTATGAAGTTTAGAATAGCAGCCACTCTGCAGCTATACTCCTCCTGATCCCCCCTCCAGGGAGATGTTCTAGCAGGGGACAGCAAGTGGGAGCTTGCTGGAAGAGTCTCACACTGCCTCCTTTATCATCACTGTGAACTGCAAGAAGAGTTAGGATCCAGGCTTCCTTTACTCCATTCGTCTCAATGAAGCGAAGAAAATTGTGGTAGAGGACAGAAGACAGTTAAACCCACAGTTTCTCCAACACAATGATTCAATATAGCTGTTTAGTCATTGACATACTGTTCTTCACTTTCTCCTACACATTATTATGAGGGGAAAAATCATTAGTAATCACTGGATTAACTTCTCTCCAGACTATGGGGCAGCTGTTCACAACAATTGGTTTTTGTTATTGAAAACTATTGGGTATTGTGCCTTTGTTTTGAAATTTCCTTTCTCTCATACACAGTACAACTGGCTGAAGACTATGCATACACATATACACATACATGTACAGGTACAGGCACATATACATACATATACAGTAAAACTGACTGACAGTTGGCTTCTAAAGCTCCTTTCAAACTGTGGTAACATGGTAGGCACATTTACCCTCTGAACTACAGTGACGGCTTGACATCAGGAAGTCAGACTTGGCCAAGTGTCAATTACAGACTCCATCAGTTTTGCACTAATTGAGGGTAGGCCACCTCTCTAGATTTTATTTTCTCTCCCTTTGCTCATTTGTGGAAGATCAACACCACCTTAACAATTTAGCCATATTCAGGAACAACTGCTATTTTTAAAGATACACGTGCTATGTCATGGTTTATTTTATTTGGAATGTGCTGGTGGAGTATTTTCTAGCCTTATCAATTTATTACCCTTGAATTTTCCAGTCACCACATGTTGTATTTCAAAACTGTGGAGAGAGAAAATACCTGTCAGATGATGGAAGTCTGGCATAGGTTGCAGTCACTGAAGATTTAAATACAGTCATGAGACATCAGAGTATACCATGGTAGATCATACATCTGATATAAATGCAGACTCCATTACCCATTCAGAATGGTCTTTGCCTCTGTCCTTTCACAACAAAGCAGAAGGAGCTCCCACAAGCCCACCTGCCGCAGGTAACAAGTGATTATTTGTTAGCACGAGGGTGGCACGTCCAGTATGATACAACTGACCACTTGGTTAGACCAAGAGAAGCTGGGAGGCAGTTTAGGAGAACTGTTATAGATGAAGTACAGCTGATAGGGTGACCTAGACCTTTGATTTTTTTACCATTACATTGTCTGCCATTGACTTGTTGAGAATCTGATGCGTTTGAATTGTAAGTTCCTGTGGCAACTCGCGTGTTCTAGGGGACCAAGTGCAGTGGGACAGAGTGTCCCAGAGCTGATGCTCAATACACATAGGTTCAGAGTTTGACCAAGAGGGCACAGCTGGAGGAACATCCAGCTGTCTTCTGCTTGGCCAGTGAGATCTTTTACTTGACATGTCACCTGCAATACCTGATAAACATTACACCACCTTAAATCAAAAATAGGAAAAAGTAATCCAAATCACCACCTTAAATCAAAAAGGGAGGAAGCAGTATCTTCCTCACATTAAATGACTTTCAAGAGCATGGCAGGGATAAAAAGAAATTACAACTGATGCATACTATTCTTATGTTTTAATGTGATGTTTGGCAGCACCACCAAACCAAGCACTCAGAAATTCTGAATCTCACCCAGAAATCTCAATACGATCCTGGAAATCACAAGAATTCAAACATTTAATGTGAGTTTCTTTTTATTTGTTTCACTGGGTTTGAATCATTATGATTCCAACTCCTGTTTTTCCCAGCATGGATCTCGTAGAAACCAAAAAAGCTTCAGGAAAACACCAAGTGCTGCGCGAGCTGGTGGCCACTGCCGTGCGGGGGGGATGGCTACAGCGACCTCGGCGGTGTCTACCAACGAAAAACTGGGTGTCAAAAGTATTCATGGTGTGAGAAGGAAACACGAGGCGCTGGCGAACCGGCCCCCGACGCTGCTGAGGCCCGACAGCAGCCGCCCACCGAGCGGGCCCTCGCCGGCCCAGCAGGCCCCGACCCCCACAGTGCGGGGAGGCCACCGCCGGGCGCGCGCCTCGGGCCCCCTCCCGCGGATGGGGGGGCAGCGCCCTGGGCTGCGGGGCCTCGTCGACCCGCTGAGGGGACCCGAGGCCCGGGGAAAGCAGGCGACACGGGTCAGATGTCGGCTACGAGGGGGTCAGACGGCGCGGGGGCGGCGATGCCGCCGGGGTGTGAGAGGGAGGGCAGGGCAGGGCCGGGCCCGGCCCGGTTCAGTTCCCCGCCGGGCGGCGGAGAGCGGCCAAACGGCCAAGCAGCCCCAGCGGCCGCGGCCGCGGCCTCCGCCTCCTCCACCAGTTACGGGGGAGGACAGCAGCTAGAGGGAGCTCCTCCGGACTGCATCTGCCCGTGCGCCCCGGTTCCTTTCATAGGCGCCCCCGCCCCCTTTCCTCCCTCCTTCCCCCGTGATGGCGGAGGACAGCGAGTCTGCGGCCAGCCAGCAGAGCCTGGAGCTGGATGACCAGGACACCTGCGGCATAGACGGCGACAATGAGGAGGAGGCCGAGCACGCCAAGGGGTAGGGGCGCGCTGCGGGCCGGGCGCGCTGCGGGCCGGGCGGGCGGGTGGGCACAGCCCGGGGAAGGCAGCCCCCGTATCTGCCGCCGCGGCAGCGGTAGGGCTGAAGGTGCCGCGGCGGCCGCTGTGCGGGGCGGGGCGGGCTCCTCTCGCTGCCCGGAGCGGGCCCCGCGGCGGGTCGGGCAGGGGAGTGAGGGGCCCTGCGAGGCGCGTTCCTGTCAGCCGGCGGGCGGCCTGCATGGCGCGGCCCGGCCCGGCCCGCCGCTCCTCCGCGGCGCCTGCGCGTGTGCTGCCCGCGGCCGAGGGGGCCCCGCCGGCGGCACCCCCGCGCCCTCCTCCCGGGCCGCCTTCCCGCCGCAGTTGGCGGTGTGCGGGCGTGGGAGGACCCTGCCGCCCCGCTGTGCCGCCCGGCTCGGCTCCCCTCGCCCCCTTCGCCGAACGGAGAGGCGGGGGGGCGGGCCCCCGGCCTGAGGTGAGGGGGGCGGCGGGGCTGGCGCTTCCCCGCCGGCCGTAAAAGCGGGCCTTGGGAGGGAGGGTAAATCCTGTTTTGTTGTCTGTGCTTTTCCAAGATTTGGGGGCTTTTCTTGAGGCTTTTCTTTTTTAGTCGTTAGGAAGCTTACCCCCTCCTCCCCCCCCCCGTAATGGGTCACGGCGCTCTGGGGAAGTGCTGCCGTAGTTTTGGTTGGTTCCAGCCGAGCGGGTCGCTCGGGTCAGTCACCGCGGCGGGCACCCCACACACCGCCATACCCGCGCTCCCCTCCCCGGCCTGGGGACCTGTCCAGGCATCGCCTGCATCCCTCTGTCCTGCAGACACACTCCTCCCCAGCGTCAGCTATTGTCCGAAAGGAAATATTAACTCTCAATCCACACGCTGCCTGGAGACTAGAGCGCGTGTTTTACCAAGGCATTAGACGGAGCAGACGCTGTTGTTCTGGTTGTAGTGTTTTCTCCTCTAATCTTGCGTCTTTAGTCTTCCCATGCTGCGGATCAGGCGCTGTTGCCAGTGGCTCGGGGAGCTGACAGGAGCGGTGGCCGGCCTCAGTTGTGGCCCCTCGCACCCCTCCAGTGTTGGGCGGCATGCAGTGTGGCTGCGTCTGGGCGCAAGGTGCCAGGGGTCTGGTCTGCTCTGCAGCTGGGGGCTTTTGGGGCAGGGAAGCGGGAGGAATGCATTTTAAAAATCGACTTCATTTAAATTTATCTTTGTTTAGAAAACGCGATTGCAGAGAAACGCTTTGTTGGCGCAACTAGGAGTGGCTGGAGTAGCCTAAAATAGAAATAGGTTAATCTATACACAGCTACACAAATATCTTCCTCATGAATTTCTGATTCATCTGGTTGAGAGCATTCTGTAGGTGAGTGATGTTTGAGGATGTACGCTGTTTGTCGTCCTCTGCCCCTAGGATTTGCTTGGCAACAAACAGCTGTGCATCTTAAATGTGGCAAGGGAAATCTAAGACACTTAGGTGACTGGCTTCTCTAAAAGGCAGGAAAGGGGAAAACTTCGATGCTTGCTGCTCTGTTGGTGAATTCATGGTATGCATGCTAAAGTTGTTGTGTCAAAAATAATTATAGTAATATAAATCTGGTATATTAAAAAGGGACAAAATAGCTTTTAATTATCATGGGGCTTTTGTTATGTTTGCGTAGATATGCCATAGTTGATGATTCCCAAATATGTAAAAGTAACTCCACTAAGAGCAGAGAATGATTATTTATTGCTCTTTGTAGGAGCCAACCTGACATGCCAGGCCAGATCGTTTGAGAGCTGGGTGATGCCTGTCGAGAATTCATTCGTACCTTATTCCTACTCCAGTTTCCTCTTCTGTTTGTGTGCGTGACTGAGCTGTAGCTGCCCTCTGCAGTGTAGCTAGGCTTGCGGCTATGAGCTTGGGCTGCTGTGACAGTGAGTGCAGAAGCAGTGTGTAAGAAGCAGGCGGGGAACAAAGAATTGCGTTTTGGTGTGTTCTGAATCACAGCTTGCTGCTCTGCTCCAACTTGGATCTTGCTGAGCTCTGAGGGACAACTACTGTGGCTACAGGCTGTACGCTGTTCTCCCCAAAGCTTGTTTTTGTTGAATATCCCAAATGTATTTTAATGAGTATTTCAAAGAAGCTGCTTTATTCATCTTTGAATAAGATAGTGAATGCTTCCAAGTAATAGGAAGTTTAATTAAATTAGTGGTAGATCATTCCAGTAGAAAAAGCCTCTAAGTATTAGTACCAGTTTTCTATCATGTTTCTGATGCATGAAGTTTAATGACTTTTGAATTACTTTATTTTCCTGTAATCTTTGAGAATCTTGTTTGCTGTTATTTATCTGCAGCCTGAAGTATTCAAACAAATTCCATCAAATGGAAAGAAGAATCTTACTTTACAGCAAACGCAAAGATCTACTTTTCATCTGGGAGATTAACCCATGGTAACAGGAGCCTAATTGTTCCCTGTTTTCTCTCTATCATAGTATATTAATTTTTGAGATAGCTTTAAAGTTCGCTTTGAGCTTTTAGATAAGGTTTTATATACCTAAGCAATTTCTGAGCAGTCTTGCTGAGACTATGCCTCTGTTAACTGACTTGCTAAATTCGGAATGGTGTCCATTGCTGCCCATCAGTATTTAATCTCATGCTATTTTAACCGTCACTTTTTAGAAGGAGGTAGAGTATGTGTTGTGTGTCAGTCTCTAGTTGAATTGCTTTGTAAGTGACATTGCTTTCAAGCTGTTTCTAGGCATTTGAAAATAGGTCCTTGTAATACTGGCCACAAAACCCCATGGTTTTTATATATATGTATGATTTTTTTTTTTTAAATTTGCTAATTTTTTTATGTGCTTGAGCACTGAATGACTGCAGCAGAAAATACCATTTTATAGCTCTCAACTGTGCAAATGTCTTTGTCCTCTGTTTTTGCTCCTGTTTTTTAGGTGCAGGATTATGTATGTTGTGTGACTCATTGCTGTTCTCCTGTTCCGTGTCTGCAGCTTGCTCCTGCTAGATGCATTGTGCTGTACTTGTTCAGTTTCATAATAAAGTGTTGTTTACAAAATAGCTTTGTTAGTGTGTATGTAGAAAAAATTTATTTATTGCACCTGAATCCACCCTGCTGAGCCTAGCTTTGTAAGGTCTCTCAGTTCATCCTAAATAGCTCCTTATGCTCACTGACAGAAAAGCTTTGGCCACTGAACATTTAGTAAACAGATGAGGAAAAAGTATGACCTTTAAACAACTACAACTACTCTCACAAATGATTTACTTTGAATGTTTTAGTAGTATACCTCTTTGATTATTGTTAAATGGCAACTTTATAACCAGCACTACTTTTAGATTTTTAGGAAAAAAAAAGTAAATATTCTGAAGGTACAGGAGGCAATGCTTAGTTTTAGCAGATGAGATTTACATCTTGAAGTACAGACTTGAAGGGGGAGGCAGAGGAAACACATAGAGCGTTTAGGAATATCTGTTGGGTTAGGTTTTAAGACATTGCTGTTAGGTTTTCATGCTTAAAGAACTCACATTTCCAAGTACTGAAATGTGTGCAAATGAAATCTTTGTACAAAGGGGTTGTTAGTAATGGTAGTTTGTTAGTAAGTGGAATTTGAAGGCCATAAGCCCTTCTGGTCAGGACCTCCTTATTCTCTTGAAGTGTGGTAGTGTAATACAGCAGTGGGAAAGCCCTTTGCATCTAAGCCTCCGTTTTCTTTATGAACCAAGGACAGCCCTAGTATAAATAATACTATGAAGTTTTTTGCAGACTTGCCCATATACATGAGATCTGATTTTTTTGTGATGAAGATCTAGATAATGTCTTCAGAAATGTAGTTTTGCAACCTCACATACTCACAGAGAGAGGAAAAATACTGTGAAGGCAAACCCCCCCCACAGGCCTAGGCCTTTGCAGCTTAAAATTAAACATCTGAAGTACATGTTTGGTTTTAAATTTGAGAAATTGCTAACTTAAAATTACCATTCCATGTAATTTAAAACAGATGTTGCTATTACGAAAAGCTGTTTCTACTAAAGCAGAATTTGGTGTCCAGAAAGGCAATTAAAATAACACTGAGAAATATTCAGTGGGGAACATAATCTCTAATCAAAACCGAGGGAACCAAAACAGTTTGACCACCTGAGTAGGGTAACTGTCATACTCCTCCTGATTCTTCCATCTCAGCTTTTCATGGTTTTGCACAGAGCTCTAGAAAGTAAGTTTCTCTGCCTTTGCCACACTCCTCCTCAAATGCAGTAAGTATCCCCATTTTTTCAGTTAAAAAAAAAAAAAAAGCCAACACATGCAGGGAGAAGCAAAAATCTTTTTTTCACATTTATGCAAAACACCAGATGTGTGTACATAAGTGGAAAGGTATGTGGGTGGGATCATGGGCTTGCATTTGTAACTTGCAGACAAAATCATAAAAATGTGGGCCTAAGTGACTGTCTCAGAGTCATATCGACAGCCTGTTTCTGTGGCAAGGTTAAGTCTTTTTGGGGCAGAACAAGGCCTTTTGACTCTTCCTTTGCCTCAGCTGAATTTCAGTTTGCACATCACTTTTGCGCTGGCCTCACTCCTTTACCTATTCATCAGACTGACAAAACCAACATTGTTGATGCAGTTAAAAATATCTTAGGCCACGTCTGCACTTAGGTATACCTCAGCCTCAGTGTGTAGGCTCACCCTCCTGTCAGTAAAGTGCTCCTGGTATAAGCATGTCTCTACTAGACTGACACAGTCAAAATCGTCCCCAAGTTGGATATTTTTCTTAGTATAACCATCTGTGGTCTACGTGGTGGGCTGGACTGGGGCAGATGTGTTGATTTGATGCGTGAAAAAGTTATGTTTCCTGACCTGACAGCTAGACATAGCGTCAACCTGAGTTGCATATCCTTTTCTTGCTTCCCATGTGGGACCTGTGCTCCAAGTTGTATCACTTCAACAGTAGCAGGGTAGTTCAGCAAAAGAGATTTCACGCTTAAAGGTCAGCTTTCACAGAAGTTGCAAACTTCTGCCAAACTTCTAACAGTGAGATACACCACAAAATGTATCCGACCAGACAAAGCAGAACTCAGATCTTAGTCAGCACGAAAGTTTGTTTAATTAAGAGAAAAGCTTTTCATAGGAGTCTTTGCTTTTAATCTCGTTACCTTTGCATATCCTTTGTACTGTCATGTCCAGCGTAATTACTACAAGTTGAGCAACAGAGTTCCTCCCTTCCCAGTCATTCTCAATCCCAGTTTTAGAACCTTTTGGTTCTTTTCAAGGCAGAGCATGATACGGATAAAAAAGTCCTGAGATGTTTTGGTTTAGCTTTTGCCCTAATTTGCTTGGTATCTCTGGTTGTAACTTGTGTTGGACAAACCTGTTTACTCAGTAGAAATTTCTGCATGCTGCCTGCTGCCAAATCTCTGGGTTGCAGGCATGGCTAAAGAAGTTGAAGGACAAGTGGATCTCTCTTTAAATCCTCTTTTTACATTCTGTGGACTGTATCAGTAAAAAAGGGTGACCCAGGCAGGAGACTGTGCATTAATAACTACTCTTGAACGGTCCCTGGATAACCTGTCAGACAAAGGTACCAGTATTTATTTTTTAAGAGGCAGTGTGGGAACTCTAAACCTGAAGGTCATAAGCTGAGGACTGGGTTTTCAGAAGACTTTAAAAACTAAGTAGTTTTAAACAGCATGTCTTTTACAGCAATTTAGTCCTGTCTTTCCTCTTTCCCAGCTGAAAAATAAGCATTTATATATGAAAAAGACCTTGAGCTGGTCAAAGAATAAACTAAGATTATCCTGGTAAAAGTACAGTTTAACTGGGGATAACATTCGTAAAGCTTGGCAAAACTGCTTTTTCTCCATAGCTGCCAAACTTTTTTTTTTTTTTTTTGAGTACAGTTGTTCATTATTTCACCAAACTAAATAAAACATTGACCCTCAGGTAATCCCAGTGAGCAGAATTCTTGTGTGGTGTAATTGGGGCCAGCTGCTGTTAAAAGGCAAGAAGACAAGTGAGCTACACCGGTGCGACTCAGGGCTCAGTGCCTGCTGGAGGCACCTGTCGAGAACGGTGTTTGCTGAAACTCCAAGTAGGTTTAATGTTCAACACAAAAGCCTTTGGGAGTCAGCTCAAGGATGCGGTGGCATCATTTGTTTGTTGTATGAGAGATGTTAGAGGAAAAGGTGAAAGCTTGTGGGCAGTTCAAGGAACTGGAAGAATACCTCATTAAATGAATCTTGGCAAAGGTGAAATCGCTTTCCCTAGTATTTTTATCTCAGTTTTGCCAGAAGTTGTGAAGTCCTAGGTCTTGAACCTATTTGGTTGGGTTTTTTTCACTCTCTCATACTTATAACCTCTTTCCAGGCCTCTGGGTCTGTTCTGTATTTAGATTCTGTACAAAGTGTCAGCTTGGTATACAGGCCTTCAAATAGATTTAAATTTGATTATTTTAAACTGAGAGTATAGAAATTGTTAACAGAAACATCTGGGTGATCAGGCAGTATCTTCATTCTGCAACAGAAAATTTTCTCCCTGCCTCACTTACATAACTCTGTCCTTTGTTTCTGCAGACTTCTAATAAGTACTACAAATTCTTTTCTCTCCCCTGTGTGAGTGCCCTGTCTGCTACGCTGTTGTCCTTTGAGTATCCCAGAGGGTGCTGCATTTATAACTCTCCCCTCTTTCTGGGAGCATAACTTAACCCAATGTAACTCTGAATGTTAAGGACTTCTTGGGGTTGATCTTTCACTACGGGCTGTTCTAGGGAATAGTAACGATCTCACAAAAATGAGTGTTTGTTTAGTTGCATGTTTAATTAACTGCAAGCTTTTGGCCTCCCAGTTGGACATTTGGGTGTTTTCTTGCTGACTTCAGCTCTGACAATGTATAGATGCCAAGACTGGGCATCGTAATCTTGAAAGTGAGCATGTTACAGTGAATACACGTGCAAGGTCCATGTTATCTATCTTAATAACTTTAGTTATGTTCTTCTGAGTTCTCTTTCATTTGGTTTGCCAGTATCATATCTGATTTTTTCCCCCTTCCAGAATTAAAATAAACAATTGTTTGTTGTATTGACTTTTTTCTTTTCCAGTGAAAAACACTCAAGCCCCCTAAACCCCAATATCTGTCTTGAGCTCCATTATGTATATATGGTTTTGTCGGGAGATTAACCTGTTGAAGAGGATTCAGCGTTAACTGACTCATTGCCTGCTTATTCGCCTTCCGTCTGAGAGCTGCCAACACGTCCCACACTTTGCAAATTCTAATCTAATCTTAATTCTGTATCTCGATTACTTATCAAATTAGAATCCCCTTAAAGAAGAAAGGAGTTGTATTATCAATAGTCAAAATATGTCAGAATCTGCAAGTGCAATCAATATATACTTTGTTGGGTTTTTTTAGTTAAAGTTGACCCCATCGTACTTATTGTTTTAAAGTACAAATATTAGGTTAGTTCTGTGTTGTTTCTTACTGAGATTTCAGCAAGAATTTATCACTACTTAAGTTAGAAACAAAATTCCCTGAAAACAGAATGTTTTTGTTTGGATTCTTCTCAAATTCAGATGTGCCTGGTGATTGAGCATGAACGGGTAAAAATATCAGGCCGCTAATAGTTACTAAATTTCCAAGAAGGTTACTTTCCTCAGTTCCTGCACTTTCCTGAGTTCCTCCAAGCTATTGAATTTGGTCGTTTTATGTTTGTGCTGTGTAATAGCCTGGAGAATAGCACTGGCTATATTGAGTCACAATTCAACACTAGTGTGTCAAAATGCCTGGTTGTGCTGGGGTCCAAGTATAAAAGAAATTAGAAAGCATTTGCAGGAAGTTTTTCATCAGTGCTCTCCGTTTCCCCCTTCCTTTGTTTCCCCTGCCTTTTCTTCAAATTCAAATTGCTGTTATATTTTTGATACTAAAATGCTGTTTTTTCCATATTTAACTTTTTCTGAATTTTAAGCTCGGTGGTATTGATTTTTCTCATTGCATATTCTCTGAATCTCTGGCAGAAGTCCTGGAGGGGATTTGGGAGCGAAGAAAAAGAAAAAGAAGCAGAAGAGAAAAAAGGAGAAACCAAATTCAGGAGGCACCAAATCAGATTCTGCATCTGACTCCCAGGAGATTAAAATTCAACAGCCTTCAAAAGTGAGATCCTGGTTCTGTTTTAATTTGTGCTTGCCTTCTAATTTAATTTTAATTTGTATGTTGCTTTTTGTAACAGTGAGTTGATAGTTCTGCCTTAACACATCAGAATCAAGTAAATGGCTACTGTCCTGAATTGAGACAGAAGCAAGATAAGACCTGTGTTTGCAGACTGTATGAAGTTAGCTGGAGAGTCCTCGTCACCACCACAGTGGTGGTATTACTGTGAGAAAAGCAGAGGAGGAGGTGTTTTGTCTTTCTTTTCCAGCAGTTAGAACTCAGGCTAGTGACAGCTTAGTAGTGGGGAATCTTAATCTGCAGTGGTAATGCTTTTAAATAGATTTTGTGTTTGATGAATTGCCTTTAGTTTAGCCACCATCTAACTTGGCTTAGTGCAGTTTCCGTAACTTGTACAGCATAATGCTATCTCATGGCAAGCATCAGCAGTAGAAGGGAAGGTGTACCTGCTGTGCTAACCAGCCTCTCATTTGGGCAGACAAGCAGCATGTCATCTTACATAAAATGCAGTAATCTCTAACATGGAGATACAGACTGAAGAAACTTTTTGCCATCTCAAAGGCCTCCGCTGTACATAAGAATGCAAAATTACATGAGGGGATGTACAATCTTTGTGGTGTTTGTGATAAAATAGTGTCTGTGCTTTTGACTATCGTGTTCTGAATGAATGGTGAATAAAATGATGTGGTGGCTTTATAACATACAGCTTTTATCTCAAGAGAAATCTGAGCCTGAGAACTGAAATTTATAACAAGGCGATAAGAAAGTTTATGGACCATTGAGCATGTTGAAGTAGTTATATTTGCTTTATCAGATTAACATGGAGAAAGTTACACTGTTGTACCAGTAGTACTATTCATCCTGCGAGATTTGCCAAGTACATTGGGGCTACCAACTAATATTAGGGAAAAAAGTTGTGTTCTGGCTCATTAACATACTGAAAGATTTTGTGTTGTCCCTTTAGATCTCCTCCGTGTCACCACCATTGCTTTGAATGGGCACATTTGGCACAGGGGACACTTGAAAATATGTAGAGAAATTATAAGTACTTTCTGATCTCACCAGGTGTTTTGATACTGTGTTTCTATAAAGCACCTGGCGTGAATTACTAATACAAGACAACTGTTTGCAAGTGATAACCGAGTAACCTCAAACTCTTTTACAATTGGACTAAGGTCAATTTTAATGTTAACATAAAGACATAGTTCATTGCTGTGATATCCTGAGAGTTCCTTGGTTCCCTGTTGACCAAACTTATTGTTCCATAACTTGCCTCTAATTGCATTAAAAGGAAGCTGCTTCACTTTTTTTATTTTCATGTGCAAGATTTTAGTCCTCAGCACATTGCAGTCTTGCACACCATTTCTCTGGTGATGTGTTTTGTAAATGTGGAAGCCTATCCTTGTTCTATGTTGTATACTTAGAGTGGCACTCTTCATGATTATTTTACTGTCACAAGAAGTTTAGCCAGTTTGTTAGCAATGTTACAAAATTTTCTCTCTTACTGGCATGAAAGAAAAGCTCTTATTTAAGTCTTTCTCTCAAGCTCTAGGCAGCTAAACCATTTTACTATTCTTATATAGCTTCCACTTTTCTCTAGTTGCAAATGCATCAGTGTTGGCTGTTTTTTTTAGGCTTTCTCTGTTGTGTTCCAGGTGTACACACTGATACGTAGATAAGTTTGTCTTGTACAACTTTCCTGTTTTAGATTTTTTGAAGACATCTTAGACTGCTGATCTGGATGTGGAGAAGGGTATTTATTTTCTCTGCTACTCAAGTGACATTTAGATTTTGTATTCCTTGTGCTATACCAAATATATTCTAGAGAAAAGGCTTTTAGCATTTGCTTGCTCTTGGTTGAAAAGAGGTTTACAAAATATTTCAGAGGAGAGTGACATTGTACACCTTAGGTCTAAGAGAATATATATTCTCTTAATACTCAGGGGGGTTCGGAATTCATTGAAAATGATTTTGAAAAAAGATTTTGACGTCAGGTGAGTTTGGTCACCTCTCCAAACAGGTGTACCAGTTTGGAGAGGAGAAAAGCAGAACAGTGAGTTGCCTTAGCTTCTCCCTCTCTTATTTGTGATACTGTCTTTTTGAACACTGGTATGAATGTAACCACAGCAATAAATGCTTGTTAGCGTTGTGTGCTTACGATGACCTTTAGGACACTTCACTGCCCATCTCACAAGATCTGGTCTCTCTCCATTACAAGTCCCAATGATGTAGACTGTCCACACTGACACAAATGAAGCTTGCCAGACTTGCAATATTTTCAGTCATTATTGTAGTCACCAATGGCCTACACAACATGTTCACAGATTAACTTATATTGGAAGGGACCTCTGGAGCTCTTTCAACCAACCTTCTGCTTAGAGCAGATCCAACTAGATCAGGTTGTTTGATCTACAGGGATGGAGACTTCACAGCCTCTGTGGGCAACCTATTCCAGTGTTTGAATACACTTGTGATTAAAAAATAGTAATTCCTTATATCTAAATGGATTTTGCTGGTTTGCAGCTTGTGTCTGTTGTTTCTTGTCCTGTCATTGTGCTCCTCTGAAAAAGCTTGGCTCAGTTTTCTTTACATCCTCTCATTAGGCATCAGTAAGATTTCTCCTGCTCCCTTAACCTCTCTTCTTAAGGCTGAACAAATCAAGGTCTCATCTTTTCCTTGCATGTCATGTGCTTCAGCCCCCAAGTCATCTTGGTTGGCCCTCCATTGAACTCGCTCCACTATGTCAATGTTTTCTTTCTAATGGGGAGCCCAAAATTGAGACGTGATCTCAGGGGTGGCATATAAAGGGGAAGGCTTGCTGGTGAGTCTTACTGGTACAACTCGGCATGTAGCTGTCCTTCACTGGCCAGCAAACTGCTGGCTCACGTTCAGCGCTCTGCCCACCATGACCTCCAAGTTTTTTTCTGCAAAGCTGCTTCTTAGTCAGTCCATGCTGGGCTCTGCCATTGCCTGGGCTTGCTCTGTCCCAGATGCAGGACTTTGCATTTGCCTTTGTCAAACTTCACAAAGTTTCTGTTTGCAGCCTGCCAAAGTAGCTTCCAATAGCAACTCTGTGGTCCAGCATATCAACCATTCTTCGCAACTGTGAACTTGTGGAGAAAGTCGCAGCCAGATTGTTAAACAGTATTGATCCCTGAGTTCTCAAAATTCTCCCCCTTGCTTTCTTGAAGGTGGGTGTGACATTTCCCTTTCTTCAGTCAAAAGAAACCTCCACCAATTGCTATAACCTTTTAAACTTGAGAGGTGCTAGTTGCAGTAACATCAGCCAGCTCCCTCAGCACCCTCAGCTGCATCCAGTCTGTTCTTATGGACATGTGCATGATTAGTTTGCTAAGTGGTCCTTAACTTTCTCTCCTGCTGTGGGTAATGGGATTCTCACAGACTCTGCTGCAAGGCTCAGGGACATCAAAGGTCTGAGGTCAGATCTTGTCATAAAGACTGAGGCAAAAAAAGCATTGCGTGCCTCAGCCCTGTTGCACAACAGCGCCGTCTTGTGCTGCGAGGAGATATTTCCCCTAAACGGAAATGAAACAAAGTCGGTCTTTCTAGTTCTGTGTAGGTTTTTCTTACTTTCCATTAAAGGAAAACAAAAAGGGTTGAAAGTAAACTTCTTAGCCAGGCCGATCTCTGAACATGTTGAAAGGAAAGGAGATTCCTCCTGATGTCCCTAGCCGTGTTGTGTTTAGTGCCAGAACATGAACTTTTTACTTTATGTATGCTAGTAAGATCTTTTTAGAACCTGGAATCTTTTTTTAGATTTTCTGTTTTCTTCTTCTTAATGTAGAAAAATATTAGAGACTTAAAATAAACATACAAAATAAATTACAGTATGTCAATATTTATGTATGATTTCATAATCTACTGATAAGATTTCAGAATTTATCTAGTGGCATTAGAAGTATTTGTATCAGGCCAGTGTGTAATAGACAAATTGATTTTAAGTTGAGAAAAGTAAGTTGTCTCACTGTAATCTGGATCTAGAAATAGGGTAGGTTTTTTATTCTGCAATAGTGTTGCTCTAAAGTGAATAAATATGTTAATTCACAGCTACTCAGATGACAGGTTTTTAAAGCACACTCACAGGTAAAATTTTGCAGTACTTAAGAAATTGCATAATGTTTAGAGAGTACAAGTTTTTGTTATAAATAGAAAATTATGGCCTGCTTGAGCTACAGGCTAGGAGTTTTATTCCTTTTGTGACTGAAGATACTAGAAGCAGATGCCCATCCAAATGAAGCTTTACATTATTATTAAGTGTAATTTATGGTGGAATGCTAGAAAAAAATGAATGCTAGAAAAAAAATGAAATATGGAAATAGTCATCCATTGATATTCAGTAAAAAAAAAAAAACATCTGGCTTGAAATCTCTATGCAGAATTGCTTAAAATTTTCCAATCCATTTGAGATTATTCCTTTGAATGTTTTCCAGGACTGCAGTGCAATAAATACCTGAGCACAAGCATGCTGTTAGTATGCCTCAGAACAGGACTTGGGAGATAAAAACCCCACTAAATAGATTAAAAAAGAGAGAGAAAAATCCCTCTAGATTTAGAAGTCTGTTAGTGTTATTCCTCTGCACTTTCCTATACAGGTAAAATTCTCATTCCAGTGACACTTACTCAGAAAGATCAAAAGTGAGGGTTTAAGAGCTTTAAGAGCTAAGTGTTTAGAAACACTTAGCCTTAGTTTTTATGCTTTTCAAATAACTTTTCTATAAAGATTTTTCAACTTTGAAGTAGGAAGTGTTTATTGTCTGTCTGCTTCTATCAGTTAAAATTATCCTTAGTTGTGAGTGTTGGCACAGTTGGCGTTAGTGGCAAGATGGTTAACATGATACAATGCAGAAAGGTAACTACTATAATGATTGCAAGCTAATAGAAGGCAGATACAACATAATTAAGGTTAAAAAGTGGATATCTGTAGCAATACAGTGTACCTGAAATACTGAACCATAGTGAATTTACATATTATTTTATATTGTATGTGTTAAGTACAACTTCGAACATCTCTGTGTGTTCCAGTGATACCTTTAGATTGTTAGATATCTAAGCTGATCTGCTTTTTGCTGTTTTATTGTGTTTTACCTAGGGCGAGGGTGTGGGGCAGGGAATATAAGAAGCTTTTTATTGTGATACTGGTACCCTGCCTTAATGCTGCAGTATTTGTGTTAAAAACACTGAAGTTTCATGGTTAAATGCAAGTGCTACTCAAAACTATTAAGTATTTTGTGAAGCTGCCTGTCTGTTGCCCACCTAACTTTCCACCCTCATGCCTCCAAAGGTTGTACCTAAACTAACCATGATGAGAAGAGTACGTGAAAGAATATGTAATAGTAAAATAAATGAACATGTTTATACAACTTGTTCAAAGTAAACATACTCAATAAGCTTCCTCTTCCATTTGTCTTTGTGTGCAGAATCCAGCCATTCCAATGCAGAAGCTTCAAGACATCCAGAGAGCGATGGAGCTGCTCTCTGCATGCCAAGGTCCAGCAAAGAATATCGACGAGGCTACCAAACGTAAATACCAGTTTTGGGATACGCAACCTGTACCTAAACTTAGTAAGTTTAACTGGACCTGGGCATAAGATCTGTCTTACTGACCGCTAAAACAAAGCGTGCCAGCTGTGTGGCATGTTCTCTAAAAAGGGTATGAAGTTGGACTGTGAACAGTAGAGATCCTTAATCTGTTGTGTATTTTATGTGGAATTCTTGATGTTCTCTGGGAAAGTGCTTGTGTCCCCGTATCCCATCCCCCATCCTCCCCCCCCCCCCCCCCCCCCCCCCCCCCAGTGATATGCAACAAAATACAGTGTTAATAAATCTCATTCTGATGTTCTCTATAAAAATGGGAAATGTTATTGACGTGGCATTCCTTTGTATATTTTTAGGTCTGAACTCTTGAACAACAGAATTTAAAAGTCTTTTCCACTTCAGGAAGAATAAGAACTCTTAAGCAGTGGCAAAGATTAAACTTTGATCTTACGTATTTATTTATATTCCCTCAATTTTTTTTTTTTTACTGCCATGTGTTCACGTGCTTCCTCCACAATGTATACTGCTTTGAAGACATGCTTTCTCAGAGCCCGTTCTCTGTTCTTGGTACCAAGTGAGATTGTGAGGTGACCTCTCCTTGCCTTTAATTTTGTAAGGAATTTGTCAGATTACTTTTTATACTGATCTGATACTAACACAGTTGGTAAATCTTAGTCTTTGTTGGAGAAGATAGGTCCTGACTTCTCTTGCTTTTTCTGAATTGCTTTCTGAACCTTCTTCCCCCTTCATTATCTTCAAGTTAAGTGGTTGTATCTCTTCAGTGCCACTAAAACTTGGGAATGCCACAAGTAAAGCAGTCTCAGCACAGTAGCTGTCATTTTGTTCTGCAGGTTTCTCTCCATGGCATTGGAGGCTGCTGTAAAAAAAGCAGAAATAAGGTAGAGTCTAAAGCACAGGAGCACTCTGCTCTGTCTCTCTCTGCAGGGCAGCATTTCGCATTAATCCATTTCTATAGCTTAATCCACAGTGATCCCATTTCTCCCTGACTTCCTTGCATAGAGAAATCCAGAGCGGAGTCCCTGGATGTAGTATTTTCTACTGGATTGAACTGACCTGCCCTGGCTCTTTTCCATTCAAACTCTATCCAGATACCTCCGTAAACTAATGGTAGTAATTGTCACAGCAATCCTGCCTAGGTGGAGGAAGAGCCTAGCTGAAATAAGTTGATGAGTAAATAATAATTGAAAAAAATACTGTGGCCATAATGAAGCTTTTTCAGGCTAGTTCAGGTGTGCGCGCAGCAGTTCGTTCCAGGAGTTCAGTTCAGGTTAGTCAATATATCTTACAACATTTCTATAGAGATGAGAGTCTGTCACCTGCCAGCCCAAAAGGACCAATACATTTGCTCTAAAAATGATTTCTTAGTGTTGTTCAATAGACATATACTTTGTTGAATTTGGCTGACGGAAGTGTTGTTCGACAGTGTTTATGAATTGCTTCTTCATCCTGTTAATTTTATTTTTTTTAAGCTTTTCCTTTTTTCTGCTGACTGAACATATTGGGAATTCTTCACTATTTGATATGCTGAATATATTTATGTGGAAAAGAATAATCTGTTGATTCAAGAAATAGCTGTAGGGATCTTTGCATTAAATTAATTTTAGAATCCTTCTGCCTTCTAGTTAAGGTTGGTAGCAGCAGGTCCTTTAGTTAGTCCAAGTCTGCCAGGTCGTGGCAGTAACATTTAGGCTGTTGATACTTCCCAGATTTTGTGCAAAGATGCTGGACGGCAGGTCATAACTATTTGTCAGGTTTGCGCATCTTTTGGCAAAAGTTCATACTACAAAGGAACATTCGACTTCCTAGAGCTTGATGATGGTGATGATAGGGTTGAGTGTTTATGGGTAAGAATCAGGGGGAAGGCCAACAAGGCAGATACCATGGTGGGAATCTGTTGTAGACCACCCAACCAGGATGAAGAGACAGATGAAATATTCTGTAAGCATCTGGGAGAAGTCTCACAGTCTCTAGCCCTTGTTCTTGTGGGGGACTTCAACTTAGCAGATACCTGCTGGAAATACAATACAGCAGAGAGGGAACAGTCTAGGAGGCTCCTGGAGTGTGTGGAAGATAACTTCCTGACACAGCTGGTGAGTGAGCCAACTAGGGAAGGCACCCAGCTGGACCTGTTGTTTGTCAGCTGCGAAGGACTTGTGGGTGGTGTGATGGTTGGACGCCATCTTGGGCACAGTGATCGTGAAATGATAGAGTTTTCGATTTTTGGAGAAGTACAGAAGGGGGTTGGCTACCTTGGACTTATGGAGGGCAGACTTTGGCCTGTTCAGGAGCTGATTGACTGCCTCTTGGCAGGCAGTCCTGAAGGGCAAAGGAGTCCAGGGAAGCTGGACATTCTTCATGAAGGAAGTGTTAAAGACGCAGGAGCTGGCCAGCCACCTCATGTGCCAAAAGATGAGCTGGTGGGAGGAAAACCAGCCTGGCTGAACAGAGAGCTTTGGCTGGATCTTAGGAAAAAAAGAGTTTATGGCCTCTGGAAGAAGGGGCAGGTAACTCAGGAGGACTACAAGAATGTTGTGAGGTTACGCAGGGAGAAAATTGGGCCAAAGCCCAACTAGAACTTAATCTGGCTACAGCCATAAAAGACAATAAAAAAATGTTTCTTTAAATATGTTAGCAACAAAAGGAGGTCTAAGGAGAATCTCCATCCTTTGTTGGATGTGGGGGGAAACATAGTGAGGAAGAGGCTGAAGTACTTAATGCCTTCTTTGCCTCAGTCTTTAACAGTAAGACCAGTTGTTACCTGAGTACCCAGCCCCCTGAGCTAGAAGACAGGGAGCAGAATGAAGCCCTCATAATCCAAGGGGAAATGGTGAGGGACCTGCTACACACTTAGACACACATAAATCTATGGGGCCAGATGGGATCCACCCAAGGGCAGTGAGGGAGCTGATGGAAGTGCTCACCAAGCCACTTTCCATCATTTATCAGCAGTCCCGGCTCACCAGGGAGGTCAGAGTAGACTGGAGGTTAGCAAATGTGACAGCCATCCACAAGAAGAGCTGAAAGGAGGATCCGGAGAACTGCAGGCCTGTCAGTCTGACCTTGGTGCTGGGGAAGGTTATGGAGCAGATCATCTTGAGTGCCATCACGTGGCATGTACAGGACAACCAGGCAATCAGGCCCAGTCAGCATGGGTTTATGAAAGGCAGGTTCTGCTTGACTAACCTGATCTCCCTCTGTGACAAGGTGACCAGCTTAGTGGATGAGGGAAAGGCTGTGGATGTTGTCCATCTAGACTTCTACTAAAGCTTTTGACGCTGTTCCCACAGCATTCTCCTGGAGAAACAGGTTCATGGCTTGGATGGGTGTACCCTTTGCTGGGTAAAAAACTGTCTGGATGGCTGGGCCCAAACAGTGGTGGTGAATGGAGTTAAATCCAGGTGGCAGCTGGTCACAAGCGGTGTTCCCCAGGGCTCAGTACTGGGGCCAGTTCTGTTTAATACCTTCATCAATAACCTGGACAAGGGGATTGAGTGAACCCTCAGTAAATTTGCAGACAACCCCAAATTGGGCAGGAGTGTTGATCTGCCTGAGGGTAGGAAGACTCTACAGAGGGATCTGGATGGGCTGGATCAATGGGCCGAGGCCAATGGTATTAGGTTCAACAAGGTGAAGTGCTGGGTCCTGCACTTGGGTCACAACCACCCCATGCAGCCCTACAGGCTTGGTGAAGAGTGGCTGGAAAGCTGCCTGGTGGAAAAGGACCTGGCGGTGTTGGTCAGCAGCTGGCTGAATGTGAGCCAGCAGTGTGCCCAGGTGGCCAAGGCAGCCAGCAGCATCCTGGTGTGTATCAGAAATAGTGTGGCCAGCAGGGCTAGGGAAGTGACTGTCCCCCTATACTCGGCACTGGTGAGACTAAACCTCAAATACTGTGTTCAGTTTTGGGCCCCTCACTACAAGAAGGACATTGAGGTGCTGGAGTATGTCCAAAGAGCAACAAAGCTGGTGAACAGTCCTATGAGGAGAGGTTGAGGGAACGGGGGTTGTTTAGCCTGGAGAAAAGGAGGCTGAGGGGAGATGTTACTGCTCTCTGCAACTACCTGAAAGGAGGTTGTAGCGAGGTGGGGGTCAGTCTCTTCTCCCAAGTAACAAGTAATAAGACGAGAGGAAATGGCCTCAAGTTGTGCCAGGGGAGGTTTAGATTGGATATAAGGAACAATTTCTTCACCAAAAGGATTATCAAACATTGGAACAGGCTGCCCAAGGAAGTGGTTGAGTCACCATCCCTGTAGAAGTGGCACTTAAGGACATGGTTTAGCAGTGGACTTGGCAGTGCCTAGGTTAACGGTTGGACTTGATGATCTTAAATGTCTTTTTCAGCCTAAATGATTCTATGATTTGGCAGGTGCTGTTCCATAGAAGAGCAACAGGTTCTGTTTATTGCTATATACTGAGGGACTGGAGTTGTAAAGTAAGGGAGAATAAAGCGTGCTTGTAGGTTTTTGGGGACAAGTTTCACATTTCGCCAGAATCCCTTAAATTAGTTACCTCCTTAGTGGTGGTAAATGGAGTTAAATCCAGTTGGTGTCCAGTGACGAGTGGTGTCCCCCAGGGATCGGTGCTGGGGCCCGTTCTCTTTAATATCTTTATCAACGATCTGGATGAGGGGATCGAGTGCTCCCTCAGTAAGTTCGCAGACGACACTAAACTGGGGGGGCGTGTTGATCTGCTTGAGGGTAGATTGGCTCTGCAGAGGGATCTGGACAGGCTGGACAGATGGGCTGAGGCCAATGGTATGAGGTTCAACAAGGCCAAGTGTCGGGTCCTGCACTTGGGTCACAACAACCCCATGCAGCGCTACAGACTGGGGGCGGAGTGGCTCGAAAGCTGCCTGGCAGAAAAGGACCTGGGGGTGTTGGTGGACAACCGGCTGAGCATGAGCCAGCAGTGTGCCCAGGCAGCCAAGAAGGCCAACACCATCCTGGCCTGCATCAGGAATAGTGTGGTGAGCCGGACTAGGGAAGTAATCATCCCCCTGTACTCGGCACTGGTGAGGCCTCACCTCGAGTACTGTGTTCAGTTTTGGGCCCCTCACTACAAGAAGGACATTGAGGTGTTGGAGCGTGTCCAGAGAAGGGCTACAAAGCTGGTGAAGGGTCTGGAGGACAAACCTTATGAGGAACGACTGAGGGATCTGGGGTTGTTTAGCCTGGAGAAGAGGAGGCTGAGGGGAGACCTTATCACCCTCTACAACTACCTGAAAGGAGGTTTTAGAGAGATGGGAGCTGACCTCTTCTCCCTGGCGACAAGTGATAGGACAAGAGGAAATGGGTTCAAGTTATGTCAGGGCAGGTTTAGATTAGATGTTAGGAAGCATTTTTTCACTGAAAGGGTTATTAAACATTGGAATAAGCTGCCCAGAGAGGTGGTGGATTCACCATCCCTGGAGGTGTTTAAGAAAAGGGTAGATGAGGTGCTTAGGGACATGGTTTAGGAGTGGTGGTGTTTTTATCAGGGTAGGTTAATGGTTGGACTTGATGATCTTAAAGGTCCCTTCCAACCTCACTGATTCTATGATTCTATGATTCTATGAAATGCCCTGGCTTTGCCATGCCACTCCTCCTGAGTAATCCTGTTGAGTTCAGGTCTGTTCAAGTCAGTGGTAAATAGGATCCGAGCCATAGCTTGTTAGCTGTGAGTACAATATGTTTCTCATGATGATACTGTTGATCTTGTGGCTGGCTAAATGCTGTGCATGTGCTGATAAATTGCTGTTCTGTGTTATGAAATATTTGGTATCAGTTAAGATAGAGTAGTTCTGTGCATATCTATAGATATCCGGATGAAGTAGTTGTTAGTCTGAATGCAATCTGTGAGAATGAGTAGGATAAACTAATAATACTAATTTTTTTCAGCACTTTTTAAAAGTTCCTGTCACACAATTATGAGAAAATAAATGATGTGAGTTAAATGCAGTTTTAAGAACTATCAGGAAAGCTAACAATGTAACTGTTTTTTTTTTTTTTTTTTCTTTTTTCTCCTCTTCCTCCCTCAAAAGATGAAGTTGTAACTTCTCATGGTGCAATTGAACCAGACAAGGACAATGTCCGCCTAGAGCCATATTCTTTGCCACAGGGTTTTATGTGGGATACATTGGATCTTAGCAATGCTGAAGTTGTAAGTAAAACCAATTTTTATATGTACCTAAAAATCATTGAAGTTTATTCTGATTGATGTGTGTGGATAAATCTTTGGATTTTTTGTGTGTGCTTTCAGCTGAAGGAGTTATACACACTGTTAAATGAGAATTACGTAGAAGATGATGATAATATGTTTAGGTTTGATTATTCACCTGAATTTCTTCTGTGGTGAGTAGCAAGTTCCTCATTCTGCTCTGGCTGGAGTGCAAAGAAGTGTGTTTTTACTACATCTTCGTAGGCAGTAATTTGTAATTATTTCTGTCATCAATTCCAGGGCACTACGTCCTCCAGGCTGGTTACCCCAGTGGCACTGTGGGGTTAGAGTGTCTTCAAACAAAAAACTGGTAGGATTCATAAGTGCCATCCCTGCAAATATTCGTATTTATGACAGGTAAAATGCACCATTAGTTTTGTATTTGTAAAAGAATACACCATGAAACAAATCTTAAACTGGGTATCCATTGCCATGGACAACTTAAAAAGAGAGGAGGCTTACTGACCAAAAAGAGCCATAAGAATCCTGTGTATGTAGAAGAGACTTCTTTTTTTTCACTCCTTTCCCTGCCCACCCACCCCCCCAAAAAAAACCCAACCAAACTTGTGGGCTCCTTATGATGAAGACCAGTAATACGTATTTAAGGAATTTTCTTATTGATGGATAATACAGACAATGACATAGAATTTTCTGAATCTACTGGAAAGTATTTAAAGGATAGTCAGCTGGACTTCCTTGGCCAAGTCTTCATATACTGGCAATCCTAAAGTATTATGATACCATGTAGCATGTGCTTGGATATCATTCTGCATCTTAAAGTAAGGCAATTGGTTAAGTCTCGATGAAGCTCTGAAAAAGGAGTGTTGCAAACACTTTAGACAAAGCTTGCATATTGCACAATTTGCCATTTGCCACAGTCACAATATCATAGATTAGTATTTGTTGCAGATATACTTTGTCATAGTCCAATTTATTTTTACTTCAAATTCTCCTGTTGCAACATGGAAAACTAGTGTTATGCAAATGAAAATATTCAATGTGCAGCTCTTTCTAATTTTCCACTCTTTAATGTACTTTTAGTGTGAAGAAAATGGTAGAAATAAATTTTTTGTGTGTCCATAAGAAACTGAGATCTAAACGGGTAGCACCTGTACTGATTCGGGAAATAACCAGAAGAGTAAACCTGGAAGGAATTTTTCAGGCTGTTTACACTGCTGGAGTGGTACTCCCCAAACCTGTGGCCACTTGCAGGTAACCTGGGTGATGTTCATAATAATATTGGTTCCTATAGCAGTCATTTTAAACAACATGTTATGTAATTAGCTAGAAACAATAAAAGCCTGAAATTCAAAGAAATGTTGTGGCCTTGACTAACCTGAAGGCCTGAGTGTTTGTCAGGGTGGATTTTTTTGGTTGTCTTTTTTTTTTTTTTTTTTATTTCTTCTCCCCCCCTTCCCTCCCAGTGTTGTGGATAAAACAGCTTCTCAGACTAAAATCTAATTTCGGGTTTGTTTATCATACCTCAAGTAGGCTAATAGATGTTTCTGTTGACCTTCTGATGGAAGCCATGCTAGCAATGACAACATTGTATACCTGTGTTTCTCAAGTGGCCTGTTTCCTTGCTGGGACAGTTCCCTGTTGACCTGGTTGCTTGCCAAAGATGGCAGAGCATTTCTGGGAATTGTATGATTTGCTTTTTTTGAAATACTTTCATCTTTCCTGGCGAAAGGAGGACTTGATCAGCATTTGATAAGGATGGGAAAACCTATCGCGTGAGGAGAGCTGTATGTAATCAAGTATAATTTCATTTGCTTGGAATGGATTTTATTTCTACTGGCGAAAGTTCAGTTCCAGCAGTATTAGTTCAGCTGTCTATCCTTCTGGAAGACAGGGTACTTGATTTGAAATTATGTTTGTACCTATCAACACCAAAGATCCTGTAAGTTTCTATAAGGAAGGATGTAAAAAAAAAAAAAAAAAGCCATGCTGTGTTAGAGTAACCAGCGATGTTCTGTTGCACAATGATTTCCAAGGAAGAGATCTCCTTCAACAAACTACTTAGACACAAGCAGAGGGTCCTGTCTGTACAAGATAATAAATGTTACTATGTAAGTGTGCTGCAGTTGTCAGGGTTATGGCAAGTACTAAAATGTTTAGCCCTGTTATTATTCATTCTGTAATAAACCACATTTGCTTAGATTCAAAATATAGTGATAGCAGGCCTGTTTAAAAGCTATTGCTTGGATATAGCTTTTCCCTATCTTTTGTTCCTCGAGCTTCTTACAGACATTGTACAGGCTTGCTTAGAAACAAATTTGGAGAGAAGGAGCAATGTGAGAAAGTAGGGAAATGGATGCAAGTAAAACTGACACTTAAAATATTATTAGTTGTCATTATTAATTCTGTTTCCAGGTATTGGCATCGATCATTGAATCCCAGAAAACTGGTGGAGGTGAAATTTTCACATTTGAGTAGAAACATGACTCTACAAAGGACAATGAAGCTCTACAGACTTCCCGATGTAAGCAGTATGACTTCTAGAGAATCCCCACAGTTATCGTGAGGCCCAAAATAACCTTCCATCTGTCTCTGGCAGCACAGGCTTTTGTGTGGAAAGGCAGTGCATGCAGGATGTTAGAAAAAAATAAATCTCTGGTTGATGAAAAAGACCTTAAGGGCAATACTAAACAGAAGAGACTATTGCTGGAAATGTAGATCTTTATATGGAGAAAATATAAATTTTTACCTAAAAGCCTTAAAACAAACAAACAAAAAACCTCATAAACATGTGGGTTTGAGTTGAAGATGCGTAAGACTATTCTCATTATGATTAATCTCATAAAAGATTACTGGAACAGAAAGCTAACAGTTCATGTCTTAAAATTCTCAGAGAAGTCCATCAGAAAGCTGGCTGAGCACAGCGGGATTGTTGATTCCACTCTAATTCACAGCTTTTTCTGTTCTGTCAGAGAATGCTGTTGAATAGCTAGGTTAGTTACAAATATTTTTTTCTCATGTTTGCAGCTAATAGTTAGGCTGGCAAAAAGCCTTAGGATGCATTTCCATGACAGGGCAAGTCTACTGCTGTCTGAGATGTACTATTAAAAAATCTCATTGCTGTAATTAATAGCCTATAGAAGTTAGTCTAAGATTTATGTTTGGAAACAGTTTCTTTGCTTGTAAAAGCTACCTTTCTATTTGGAGGGACTGCAGAATATCCTTTACCTGTACCATATCAGTAAACCTTTTTTATTTACACAAACCCTCCCTTTTTGGTTAAAAAAATACTTTTTTCCTTACTCATAGTACTTTGTAATGATTTATCTGACTTTGGAGAATTATGTCTGTTCGTTTTATTTAGCTTCATGCTGCAGGCTGTCTTGCTACTTATATATTTGAGGAACACACTAAGCACTCCTTGGTATAAAGCACGTGCCATGGCTTGATCTGAACTCCTGCTGCTGTCAGAGAGATTCGTTTCCTGTGCTGCCCTGCATGCTACCCATGCCTGCACATGCAGGTTCTCCCTTGCGTGCAGGGCAGCAGTTTTCAGATCTTAAGAATTAATAACCAAATTAATTAGGTTTTAATCTTGATGGGATAAGTATAGCTTTCATCAAATCCTGAAGATACTTTTTATAGGCTAAAAAAGTGCAGTAGACAGTTTCAAATACGGGTTTTAGAATCATAGAATCATAGAATTGTCTAGGTTGGAAGAGACACTTGGGATCATCGAGTCCAACCATCTACCCTACTCTACAAAGTTCTCCCCTACACCGTATCCCCCAACACCACATCTAAACGTCTCTTAAACACATCCAGGGATGGTGACTCAACCACCTCCCTGGGTAGTCTATTCCAATGCCCGACCACTCTTTCTGTGAAAAATTCTTTCCTAATGTTCAGTCTAAATCTACTCTGTTGGACCTTGAAGCCATTCCCTCTTGTTCTGTCATTAATTACCTGTGAGAAGAGACCAGCACCAACCTCTCTACAGTGTCCTTTCAAATAGTTGTAGAGAGTGATGAGGTCTCCTCTCAGCCTCCTCCTCCTCAAACTAAACAGGCCCAGCTCCTTCAACTGCTCTTCATAGGATTTGTTTGCTAGGCCCTTCACCAGCTTCATTGCTCTCCTCTGCACTCGCTCCAGCACCTCAATATCTCTCTTGTATTGAGGTGCCCAAAACTGGACACGATACTCGAGGTGTGGCCTCACCAGTGCTGAGTACAGGGGCACAATCACCTCCCTAATTCTGCTGGCCACGCTATTTCTAATACAAGCCAGGATGCCATTGGCTTTCTTGGCCACCTGGGCACACTGCCGGCTCATATTCAGCCGCTTGTCAATTAGAACCCCCAGGTCTCTTTCTGCCAGGCAGCTTTCCAGCCACACCTCCCCAAGCCTGTAGCGCTGCATGGGGTTATTGTGGCCCAGGTGCAGAACCTGGCACTTGCCCTTGTTGAAACTCATACCATTATGAGTTTTGGTGGCAACTCTACTACTGTTTCTCATGGAAACAATACAGGAAAAGAATAGTTTAAAGAATAAAGATCTTACTTACAGTACAAAAAGTGTAACTACAGAAAATAAGTAGAAACAACAGCAGTTGTACCTTGATCATCTTCCTTTGTCATAAAACCGAGGTTTCAACAGAAAAATAAATTATGGAAAACAAAGCATACCTCATATCTCATTCATAAAATATAGCTAAGGCAAAGATATACTGCACAGACGTGCAAATAGAAAATAAGTGCTTTGAAAAATCAACTTTTAAAACGAAGTGATGTAGGAGTCCATATGCCTGAGCTGTTTATTTACTTATAGATTGGAGTTGGGAGCTTCTCCCATGGAAAATAAAGAGAAAACATTAGCACAAAGATTAAATCTTTAGATCTTGTGCTGTGGGTTTTTTCCTAAGAAAGGGTTTAGGTGCTGTTGAAGATCTTTATCCTCAGTTTCAGGTTGTTATCTTAAACAGTACTGTCACACCAATTAGTTCATTCAGGCCACACCGTCCTGTCCCTCAGCACCAAACGCTGTTTCTTGCATTCTAACTGCTTTCTTAGAGTCCTTGGAATATCATTGCCACTGGGAGCTCATCTCCCTTTAAGAGGAATTAATCATTCTTAATCACCTGAACAGTCTGAATTAAAAAGGTTTTCAGAAATAATGAATATTGTAATTAATAAATACCACCCTCACTGAAGGCTGTGTTTGTGCGTGTACCTATAGATATTAAAAATAAAGTGGGGTGGGGTTTTTTAAGTGTTTAATCTCTTGAGCAAGAAGTTTTCTGAAAAAGGTAACTTTTGGCTATGTTTTATAATAAGGACAGGAGCATGTTCATCTCTGTATGTCTTTTTCTGACTGATCGAGATCCTGAGCCAGGATACTCACAAGAATATATATCATTTGCTGATGGCCATTCTGAGCGTTGCTGGGGGATAAAGATGTTCCAGCCCAGATGCTTTTACTCCCATCCTGCTCCCCTGTATGGGTTTAAAAGAGGGACAGAGGCTTGGAGGGAGCCAAAATTAACCTTTTGTATTGTAGTTCATAAGGAGGTTACAAATGAAATAAGTCATAGGAAGCATCGTGTTCATGAGTTGGGTGAATACCCCTATGAATTCAAGAGCATTTAAAAATCTAGATGATGTGCTGTTGTAGAGGCAAACCATAGTCCCAGGCTGCTCAGGAAAGACTAATATGTAATACACAGACCAGAGCTGTGGCAAAACGTGCCTTGATTTTTTTTTTTTATTTTTTTTTTTTTCATCTGGCTGCTGACTCCCAGAGTATGTGAATAAATACCTCCCCCAGAATAACTCCTTTTGGGCAAAGCATAATCAGCTACGCTAATTTCAGGCTTCCAGTAATCAAGTCTCTACCTGGCTGCTCTTTCAATTGACTTTGCTATGATTAATGTGATACGTGCCCAAGTATGTAGCTCAGACAGATGAAGCAGGATAAACGAGCTCCGAAGAGAACAAGCCTTAGCTTTTTTAAAAGGAAATATTCAGAAAAGCTAACAAAAGCTGGAGAGAAAACTTTAATCACCTTTGCTTGTTTAAACATTAATTGCATAGTACGGGAAAGCAATTTTTCCCTCTTCTGATGTTTAAAGTCAAATAAATAACCTTACTTGTTAAAATACTGTAGCTTTTTAATTTCAGGCAGCTGTAAGTTATGAGGAGCTTTCTTGTTAACAGAACAACAGTTCTGCCTGTATAGAAAGTTGAGTTTGCAAGTGTTAAGAATAGGTGGAAATTTTTTGTTAAATATTTCTAATGAAACTTTTATCAACTGACTTTGATTTATAGCTTGACTGTAATTTTCCTAAGTTTGAGTTGCAAGTGTTCTTTTCTTAAGATTAACTTCTGATATGCGAGTTGCTTTATGTTTTCTGTGTCTAGGCCCTAGGTAGTTTCAAAGAAGATAAGCAATAAAGACTGACCTAAAAACCATATAATAATACAAAATGCGTAAAGTCTAGGCTGTTGGCAATAGTATCACTTTCTCTTGAGAAATTAAGTTGTTTCAATAATGAAATATAAAGATTAAAGTGCCCCAGACTGTCTCAGTAATTACCAGAGAGGGAATTCTGATTGAAAGCTGTTTGTAAAATAGCATAATGAATTAGGTGGCTGGGTAAAGTAGGCTAATAATGAATGTATTATAGCAAGCAGAGTGACTCTGCAACCTACTTTCAGCCTTTGCTGTGTATGCAGTTTTCCTTTCAACATCTTAACATATATTTTTCTTTTGTTACAATAAGGCCACAAAGACTTCAGGTTTGAGACCAATGGAACAAAAAGATACGAAAGCAGTACAAGAATTAATCAACACTTACTTGAAACAGTTTAATCTTGCTCCTGTGATGGATGAAGAAGAGGTAGCCCACTGGTTCCTGCCTCGGGATCATATTATTGACACTTATGTAGTAGAGGTAAAACATGCCCTAATTACTTCATAAATGTCTATGTGAATGCTTCTTACAAAAGTTCAAATCAGCATCACATTTTTGAAATGCGGACAGTATGAAAAATATGTGCTGTAGGTGGAATCTGATATCATGATTCCAAGCTTTGTTTGTGGTATTGCATTCCATTAATAAGAAAATGCTTGGTTGTGATAAACTGCATTGCTCTTATAACAGGATATTTTAAAGAAATCTGAAATCTTGAAATATCACTATCTTGGAAATATTACAGCAAAGAACCTTACATATTTTAAAAACAACCCTTTGACCTGCATTCCTCCATATTTTTTTTCCTTAGAGTTATGACATGATAGCAAGCAGTGGTCTTCAAATTTCCTTTTCTAGAAAAGAGGAAAAATGATACGATGACTGAGATAAGGATTTGGTTTGACTTCAGCCTCATTCTCCCAGATGTCTAAGTTTCTGCCGTACACCGGTTCAAAATTCTTTATTTTTAAAACCAATTTTAGGGTCAGCTTCTGGGGGAATTATGTTTTTTGATGGTCTACTTCAGTAAAACTTATTTTTTCTAGTAAAAAAGTGTGTATGTGTGTGTGTATGCATGAATTTGTATATGTTTGTGTATACATATATATATGGATATGCATGCGTGTGTGTAAAATCGAGAAGTAAAAGTTAACATCCCTTGGTGTTGTCATGAGTTGCTGTCAGCTAGGAGTTCAATTATCTTGAAAATTATAATCTTTGTCCACTAACAAGATGGAGAGCATCATCTCTTCCTACCACTTACTGTTCCTTCCCCACCTGACCATTTCCACCCTCCAACCTGTTGGTCACAACGCTTCTTGCAAAATAAGCAGTGCAGGAATAGATGAGCATTTGGATTGGAAAACTCCAGGGCATGGTTGGAATAGCTGCGATAAAGCTAGCAGAGAAAGATACATTCTTCCCTTTGAGTCCATGCTAAATCAGTTGTAGAAGTCATATTTAGATAGTGTATTACTTTGTTTAAAGTGATAAGCTTATTTGCGAATGATCAGCACTAATGTTCTTAAATCTAGCAGCTCCTCACAGAAGCTGCCAGTTGTGAAGTTCAGTGTTCCCACACTGCAACCTGAATTTGCGCAGGAGTCTCAGCTGAATTTAGAAACTTAGTGCTGCTAGAGATGAGAGGTCCTGCTCACCAGTTGTCATTGTTCAAGCTTAGCTTCCTACTTTCTTTGCAGTGGGTCTAGTGCTTATTGGACTCTTCCATGGTCTAATTTAATTTATTGTCCCTCTGTCTTTCCCCACCCTTTCTACTCCTCCCGGGTTGGTTTTTGGCTTTGTTGGTGAGTTGAAGGCTACAGAAGAGTCCAGAAGCATCAGGATCAGCATGAGCGTGCCACTGACAGTGCCATTTTAACTGAACAGCACAGTCTTTACTTGCTTGGTTTTACGCTGTCTCTTGAATTAGTTTTTCACTATACAAAACATAGGTTTGTTAGTGCTTAAAATTAAGACCTGTGTGACCTGGAGAAGTTAGTGTCAGATTTTTAAGTTGTCTTTGTAATGTGCAGAGCTAAAACCTTAAAATACTCTGAATTAATTCCTGAATTAATATTTTCATCGTCCTTACTGAATTTAGTGAGTGACTTAGTAACTTTTCTGTTATTTTTTGTTAGTTTATCTCTCCTACAGAATCTGTACCTGCTCTAAGACAATAGATTTTTGCATGTGATGGGTTCAACTCTTACTTTTTACTGTAGAAGTACTATTAATTTGAGGATCCACATGAGGTCCTTCATTGAGCTCAAAATAGTGGGCACCAGTCATTCAAAAACAAAGCAAACAAGCAAGAACAAGCCTTTGTGTGTCTCCTTTGCCTTATCTTCTTGGAGATATCAGGAAACCCAATCAGAATAGGAGTGAAAATCTGGGTAGTTGTTTGTGTTCTGCATGTTAGTCATAACCCATGTAACAATTATTTTCCATTTCCTACTAATCTACACTCCTGAAGATAGTTAAACTTCATTAGGTGCATGAAATATTGAGAAAGTTTATGTAGGATACTTTAGATTTCTGTACAAGTACTTTTTTGATGCCTACTGGTCTTGTTTAGAATTTCCATGTGATTTAGCACTGTTGTCTAGCAAATGGATTGTGCTTCGTGATTAATAATCCCTAGAGCTGATTTAATATGCTTTGTATACCAGCTCAGTTTTTTTTCTGGTTTTAGAAAGTTGAGAAGATTATTCCTCAATATGAACTTTATCAAATTTAAAAAATATTCTTTTCAAAATAAGTTCAATTGGAAAAAAATGTTTATACTTTTTTTGGAAGTGTGCTTTGTTAGCTTTGTTTATGGCAGGCTAAGCTAGGGAAACAAACAGAAATGGTGATTTGTTGTCAAAACGTTATTGGTGTAATAGACTAGAAAAACCTAAAGAGTTGTTGCCTTTTCTGAAGTGACCATTTCAGGTGTCAGTCTTGCTTCAGGTTCAGGTCTCGCTTTGATGTATCCTTGGCAAGAATTCGATTTCTTCAAATCTGAGCCAAGAGTACCTGTTATACTATAGTACTTACGGTCTGCAGAACTGTTCTGCATTTATTACTTGCTCTCTGTAGGACTGCTGTGTTAGCTGAATTTCCTAATAATTGTTTTGTTGTTTTGGTTTTTTTTAGGGCTCAAATGGTATTTTAACAGACTTCCTGAGTTTCTACACATTACCTTCAACAGTGATGCACCATCCTGTTCATAAAAGCCTCAAAGCTGCCTATTCCTTTTACAATATTCATACAGAGACCCCCCTCTTGGACTTAATGAATGATGCACTCATTATAGCTAAATTGGTAAGTTGTGTGGGGTTGTTTTTTTTCTGTTTCTTTCAAAAAAGGATTCTTAGGAGTGGTGATGAGGTGAGAACTGGCAGCAATTTATCCCTTCCATTGCATTCCATTTTCTTTTACTGTCTCCAGCACAGAGTGCAGTTGATGAGACATACAGTATATATATTAAGATATAAAACTCTATGCTTGTTTTTCCTTTTTACTTTGAGTGATGCTAGGAAATGACAAGCTCATGAAGATTGAGTGTTTGCAATAGCTTGAACTGTGTAAACATCCAAGAGCACTCTGATGACCATATAAGTACTAGAAGAATGGAAAGTATCACTAAAATAGTTTCCACTGGGGATGAATTAATAAGTTCTATTAAATACATTTTGTTTGTTTGTTTAAACCATCTGTTATTAGTACAAAATGTAAAAGTTTATTTGTGCAAGCTATATGATTTCATCTTGTTACTAATTGCTGCCTGTAAAGCTCTGTAGATGATGTTCTGTTGTAGCTTTTGAACATACCTTCATGCATGGAATTACACTGATAGATGGTTTAGTTGAATGGAAGGGAAGAGACTATAAATGAAGTTTTTAAACACAAGAATTGTAAAAGTTTAGTGCTGTCTGAAAAACTTAACACTCAGCCCTTAATCATCAGGGTTTCATGTGAGTGCAGTGCAAACACCAATGGCAATGTAGTCTATGGTGTGCAGCTGTGCAGGTGATGTGCATCCCAGCACTCTGAATGAATCCTCAGAGACCTGTTTAGCTCTTCAGGGTCATCCAGCCCATGGTATCCATTCTATTCACCATTCCCAACACACTGCAGAGCACAGGCATGTTTTCTGCTCCTCATGCTGGAAGCTTGCCCCTCCCAGCTGAATTGTTGCTGCCATACTGCTTGTGGTATTACCCCTACTTGGATGAGTGCTCAGTGCAAGCAAATGCTAGCTGTGCTCTCGCCGTCTGCACTGCATGTTGCACAGGGATTTCTGTGTTGATCCTGTATGAAGCCAGTGACGGTCTGCAAAGGCTGTATCTGTTCAGACTCAGGCTGCATGAAAGCAGCCACATAGTCTTCAGTTTGTCTGCCTCAGCCACGTTCGTGCAGCACTGCAGCTGAGCTCATATTTGTGACCTGAACTGCTTGCTGAGGCTTGTTGAGCTGTAAGCAGTATTGAGTTGAAGAACTATTTAGCAAGTAAAACTCCTGGATAGTCACAGGGAATATAGAACTGCATTATTCATGCACCAGAATAATACCAAAGGAAGTTCAGAGACAGGTATTAAGATATATGAAGATACAGGAAGGTGCCTAGTATAATTTTCAGAAGTGGCTAAAAAGACTGGTACTACATATTCTTAAAGTTAGAGTGGAACAAGGAATAAACATCGGTCTCCATTTGAAGTGTAGTGTAGGGAGCTGAGTGGCTGGCCAGTCACTAGGCCACGGATGGAAGAGGTAATGAAGCAGTTACATGGTCAAACCACAAGACTTTGCACCTTCCCCTTTCTACATTTCTCTCTGAATCTGACATGCGATTCTTTTATTTTAAATGGATCATCATATAGTTAGAATACTGGGATTTAGATGCCTGTAGATTTCCAAAGTACCTGCTGGGCCTGTCTGCATCATTAGATGCCTAATTACATTTGTGGATCTGGCACTTGGACTTAGATGAGGAGAGGTGAGTCAAGAGAAGAGAAATGATAAATGCACTCCTATTCACAACTTTTTGTTTACAAACATACTGGGTCTGGCTGGGATGGAGTTAACTTTCTTCCTAGCAGCCCACACGGTGCTGTGCTTTGTGACTAGAACAGGGCTGATAATACACCAGTGTTTTGGCTATTGCTGGACAGTGCTTGCTCAGCCTCAATGATGTCGTGCTTCACAGTAAAGACTGAAGTAAAGGAGGGGGAAAGGGGAATGCTCCTGGTTATGGCATTTATCTTTCCAAGCATGCTGAGACCTTGCTTTCCAGGAAGTGGCTTGACATCTGCCTGCCAATGGGAAGTAGTAAATGAATTCCTCATTTAGCTTTGCTTATGCGTGCAGCTCTTCCCTTCTTTATTAAACTGTCATTATTTCGATTCACAAGGCGTCTTGCCTTCCCTTCTATTTTCTCCCCATCCCATGGGAGAGGAGTGAGCAAAAGGCTGGGTGGGTGTTTGGCTCTTGGCTGGGGGTGACCTACCACAATCCTTTCTGTACTTTAACTCCCAAACAATGCATTTTGGAGGTACAAATTCAACTCAGCAAAGTGCTTTCAGGGTTTGTATGTCAGTTTAATGTTGATTTTTATCTTCATATTACACTATATAGAATTAGCTTAGAACTAAGTCTAGTAAAATCTTGGCAGTTATAGAACAAAATGCCTGACCTCCAAAGCAAAAGCCAAAATTTGGAGTTATGTACTTAGGTTGCATGTATTCTGCATGGAGACAGTGGGATTTTGCAGCACAATAATCTCCCCCAAACCCTGCCTATTTTATTGTTTAAGCTGACACTAAGTTTCTAGATCTAGAACAGGAGAGAGAGCTTATAAACAGGGAAGAAGTTCACTTCCGAGTCTGCTCTAATGGTCTGGCAGAGCTGTGGAGCAAGTTATCTTTGAACAGGAGCCTTTTTGTACCTCTCAGAAGATACTAACCTGAACCTAATCTGCTGATGTTTGGATACTGAATGAAAACTACATCTGTAGACTTTATCATTTATTTGAAATTTGAGTGCTTAATTGCAGAGCTTCATTAGTGTGTTTGTACCTACAGTGTCTCTCTGTTTTCCCCCACTTCCCTTCCTGGCTTCTGAGACTTGTGTTACTATTACTAACTTGAAGTGTTTAAATACTTACTTCTTTAGATGCCAATTGTCAAATCTTTGCCACCTTATTTGTCTTGTTTCTGTGTTTTTAACAGCAAATTTAATTTAGCATAGCTTCATCTGCACACAGAATTACCTTTGTGTCAGGTAGTGGGGAACCTTACGAAACTAACTGTGCTTTGTGATTTTCTTTTAAACGGTCCTAAACTGATAGAGAGTTTAAAATGCTCTTTTTCTTCAACCCCCTTTTTTCCTAATATGGGGTGCTTATTTAAAAAAAAAAAAAAAGCATCCAGTTTTTATACTGAGTAAATGTTCCTTACCATCTTCTTGCATTTGAGTAACAGCATTATTGTTTTGTAACTTATTTTTATCTTAGAGTATAGAAAGTCCTGCTGTTGCACTGCATTTGTGCTGTTAAGACTCCAAGATCTTAGGTCAGACTGCCTTGCGGTTAATTGCAAATAAATGGACTTTTCTATCCAGACCCCCAAGCAAATTCAGCTATTCGTACATGACTGTTGTCACTGCGATGGCTTAACTGACCTTGTTTTTATGTTGCTTGTTAAGAGTTCACAGTGAGTTGGGATTTGAGTATATTTGTGTTGCTGCGCAACACCCTGAGACTGATTTGGCTATGTGGCTGTTCTGAGAGCAAAATGGCTCTTTGAGTGGTGAACTTGGGAGGATGATGAAAAGAGGAGTTGGTAGAGAGTGCATGAGTAGCAGTGGGAGAGTAATGTGAAAGATTGGAGTTCTAGAGACAATGGCATTTCATAAAAGGACCAAATCACAAAAATACATTTATCATTAACAGAATGATAAACAGCTGAAAAACCCGATAAGCTGTATTTATGCAGTTTTAGCTGGAATAGGCCGTGTGTGTCAAAACAATGTATGTGACTGTAAAAAATGCCTATCTATAAGGATAAAATAATGGATAATGCTTTAGGGACTATTCAGACCTTTAGCCCTGAAAGTGGCTTTAAAATTCCTACCCTTCTGGAGATAATCTTCAAGCAAAGTTGTGCCTTATACTTCACTTTTTATTGGGAAAATGCCTTTGTGTGTGTACCTAATTAAAAGGCAAGATTTATTCCCTTGTCTATTTTTTCCACACTTAATTAGCCTAGTCTCTTGGCTATTGTATGCCACTGTGTAAAGTGTCGTTTGTTTGTCATTTGAAACTTTAAAAAGTAAAATTTAAAAAATGTTTTGCTATTGCCAGAAAGGATTTGATGTGTTCAATGCACTAGACTTAATGGAAAACAAAACATTCCTGGAAAAACTCAAGTTTGGGATCGGAGATGGAAATTTGCAGTATTATTTGTACAACTGGAGGTGTCCTGGCATGGAATCTGAAAAGGTAAGGGAGAAAAAAGAGTTTCTGACTTCTGTTAGGTATAATGCTTCATTAATCTACACTGGCCAAAATGGCAGAAATTTTAAAATAACTTTTTTAATTGGTCCTATTTAAGACCCAGAAAACTAGTAATGTTTAGATTTATTGCCATACTTGAACTAAAATACTGTATTTTTCTTCTTCCTTTAGGTTGGTCTTGTATTACAATGAGGACACTTATGTTTCTAGAACTCTGAGGTCATCATTTGAGTTAATTTGATCTCCATAACTCTTGGAATGGTATTGTTCAAGAGGAGTAAAAGCACAACGTCAGTGATACTGAAATAGTCCATTAAACCTGAACAACGAAGACATCCATATGTGACCAAATTTATGCATTTTCAGATAGATCAGAAGGTCCATGAAACTTTTATTGTCCATGAAAAGAATAAAAGCACATTCATTTAAGTTTCGAAGCTTAGCTTGCACCTTGATGAGAAGAAGGTATTTTTTTTCCACTCTGTAGAAAAGACTGTTTTGTACAAACTGAACTTCAGTGGTGGATTAGGGTACAAAAATATTTGCTATTATGTGGATGAACTGCTGCATTTCTATTTATTAAGTGGTGGTGTATGTTTGTCAGTGTAACAGAATGAAGGATACAAACTTGAGTATCTTTGCTTATTTACTTCACGTGGATATCATCATTTGGGGGAAAATCATGAAGTACGATACGTTTGTAGCTCTATGAAAGTCCTGGATGTTTTTGTAACTGGAGCAGTATGACAATGTACTGGTTTAACTAGTGCATTTGTTTCTCCATAAGCAACGCTGCCAAATCAATAAAAATACAGATTTGTACTTTGATCTTCAATAGATCAGTGGATTGATTTAACAGTATCGCACTGTTCAGTGCAGGTGTTATCTATGTTGCCGGAATGATAATACATTACTGTACTTAATTTACAGTTGTGGCACAAAACCTTAGTTTTTCCTCAGTAGAATAACATCAGCCTGTGTGTAAAACTAAGAATTTTAGTAGCGCTATCAGGATATTTATAGTTTGAATGTTTTCAACGCTTCTGCGAAATTGCACATATTCCTTTGTCTACTTTGATTTCCTATGAAGTCTGTAATTCTAATGAAAAGTATCTTGTGTAAATACGTATTCATAAATTGTTCCTGGTAGTGTTTTTATCCTGACTTTGGAACAAGAAGTTTTGCTATTTATGTGGCTGGTAAGCAAAAGAGAAACGCTCTACCCTCAGTTCTTGGAAGTCTCTGTACTGCACTTCCTGAAATGTAGGAGGGCTGATCTTTGTTGTTAGGGGGAGCTGTTTTAATTCCCTCATGAACGCTCGGCAACCAGAGTGGCTTCTGAAGCACTTTATATGCATTCTCCATCATAGCGTCATAGCTAGATATGATAGCAGTTCTTTCAGCTCACGGATGCTGCAGTAACGTGAGCACCAAGAAAATCTGCAGTAAGACACTGTTCTAGCTGAAAGTGCCAAATTGTGGTAGTGAAGCCTCTGTGCTGTGAGCATCTTTTGAATGTGACTTGAATATCTCATGAAATGCAAATGTCTAAGCTTTCATTCTAAACATGCCTGTAATTCTGACAGCAGATTTTGCTCAAAGTTGAATTCTGTACCTGAAAACATCAATTTAGACAAAGATAAATTTGTCTGTTCTTCATAACTGCTAGCCCTACCCACCTCTTCATAGCAGTGAGTTTTTTCTTTCTTCCTACTCCTTTTCCACTGTGTGAATGGTTTGTGGTTCATCTTCTTTTTCCTGTTGGATTGTGGTGAGGGTATTCTGCTCAAGAGACAGTGATAAATACTTTCCCTCACTGCGTTATAGCCGTGTGATTAAAGCATTCGACCGCCTTCAAACAAAGGAAGGGATTGAATGTGGTTTGTGTGACCCCTGGGTGTGCACCAGCTTGGGACCTCATGAAGTTAAAAGGGCTTCAGAGGAGATCTTTCAGACATCTAATAGTGGAGTTGGGCTTTACAACTTGGGCCACTCCAATACCTGTCTGCCAGTAGCAGTCATAAGAGATGGTGCAGAGGGAGCTTTGACTCCCCGTGTGAGGCCTGAAAATGTAATCAATGGTAATGAGGTAAATGAGGTAACAAGAAGGATTTAATCTCAATTCCATCAAGCATTCAAGTTCTTAACTCCCAACAGGCAGGAAGGTGCCTCCCTGGCTGGGCATTTGCATTGGAGCCTGCTGGGATGAGGAGGAGGTTCACCAAGGGGCTTGGTGCATTCTGCTTCGGCTCTAAAGGCAGAGCCTGGGCAACCCTCGCTCAGCTGCTGCCTAAGGTGAGGTGGGACAGCAGGGCCTAGCTCTGTCCTTGTGACTAAGGGACTTCTTTGCTAAGAAAGATCATGGCCCAGCTCTCCCTAATTTGGAGGGGTGGTCTTGAATGTTAGGTGAATCATCTCCATCTTCCCTCCCACCACAAAAGTTCAAGTGGAAGAAATAGTAGGCAGATGTTTTCTTTTCTCCTCTCTTCTTCAAAATCAGAAGGCAAATCCTCCCCAGTACTATTGTTTGGAAAAGCGTTGAGGCCACGATGGGACCAAATATGTGCAGATGGAAGACAGACTTGGAACCTGGGTTTCCTGCAGCCCGTCTTTCTGCCCTATCTTGGGGTAATTGCACATGGAAGAAGGAATGTGGCTGCTCTTGTGCTGTCTTCTGGGAAAACAGTGCCATTGCTTCTGAATCCAAGGGGTAAACGTCTGTCTCATTTTCTGGCTCACGCTGCATGTTAAGTGAGGGGAAGGAGGGCAGAGTCATGCTCCTGTAGAGCTGTGCAGCGCTGTAGCTGAGACAGAGCATGAGGGAAGTGGGCACCTGAGCCCCAGTGCTGGGGCAGTTCCTGGAGAGTTCTAGTCGTGAGCCTGTGTGTGTTACCTAACCGCTGTGTAATCCAGCATGGTCTCCTCTGTCCCTGTTGAGTGCTCAAACCTTTTGGCTTGCTGTGCTCTTCACCTCAAGTGCTTTGCTGAAGTATTACAGCATCCAGAAGATGTGAATCTTGAAGGTGTCCCAGCCTGCACCCACGCAATAGGACAGTTGCTCTGGAGATGGAAATTGCAGCAACTCACTCTCGCTTCCTAAGCAGGTACTTGTATCTGTGTGGCTACCACTGTCAGGAGCTCAACAGGAGAGGCTCTTGTGGTGTTCCCTAAGTGCAACCTGTCTGTGCATTAGGCTTTGTCATGGTTTGGACTATGAACAGCTATCAGGTAAGCCTCCTCAAAACCTAATAGATGGTTTCACAAAGATTGGCAAGTTCAAGACTCCACCACCTTTCCCACCAGTCTTTTGAAACATCTGCTATAATTTCTTTCCCAGAGTAACTTCCTATCTGCAGAGGGGACACAAATCCATGAAGAGAGCTATAGACCTGGCCAGGCAGCAGAGTGCTTGAAAGATGATTGCTGGGCTTATGTTCTTTACCAAAGCTAATCCTCATGCTCTGTTTAAAGGCTAAGATTTGAATGTTACAGGTAGCCAGCATGAGAATACAGTAGTTCTAGCATGCCTTCAAAGTTTTATGCATCCAAATAGCCAAAGCAAAGGACATGTATGAAGGACTACGAAGCAAAGCAAAAAAAAAAAAAACCTGACCACTTCTTGCCCTCCCTCAGCCAGGGAGGGCAAAAATTTTGGCATTAAATGTCTGAGGGTTTTTTTAAACTAGGGAGCATCATGACTACAATCATTGCTACTGCCTCCCTTCATAGTTGGTATCATGATCTAAGGTTGCTTCTAAATAAATCCAAAATACAGATAAACTAGCTGATGGCACTGGAAGTCTGGATTACCAAATCTCTGAAAACTACAACATGTAAATTCCATCTTTAAGGAACAACAGAGTAACTCAAAGTATTTTACGCTTTCTTCTACAGTACTGTACTGAATTTTGCTTAAAATATAGAGCACCAAGTAAATTCTGAGGCTGTTGGATTTGGTTGTCTGAACACCTGTCTCATTAGGAAACTGTTCATAGTCTTTGGTAAAACTAAAGGAAACTCAAAAGTTACATAGTATGTTTTCAGTCTTGTAGTGGTTATAGCTGTCATCTACTTTATCTCGGTTTCCTAGGAAATAATTTCAGACTCCACTTAGAGATCAAATTGAGTTTAGGTTTGTTTACATTTTCTCATGGGATGTGTGTTAATAGCTTGCATACAGAAGTCTTTTTTTCAAAATGCAGCAGTAGTAATTTGGTTTTGTTCTGTATTTGAAAATAGTTTTTCCTTCAGCGTATTGGACACCAGGCATTAAATGGAACCCAAGTCTGCATACATTCTTGACCAAAACAAGTCAATTGTTCAGCAGAGCAAACTGAAAGTTCAAAAGGGAAGCGCCTGTGCTGTTACAGCTCTTCACTTGGAACAAGCACTGAACCAGCTTTAAAGAGAGTTATACTGGCATGGACCTTTGTTTAAATAAACTTTCACTTTTGCTATTGATTTGTTTGAATAATTATACTCAATTCAAATCCATTATGCTTGAAGCATGTCCATCTCTATAAAAATACAAAGTTTGTTTAAGGCTTTGCATTAATTCCAAAGATGTACTTACTATGTCTTAAATGACTTCAGCATATTCATTACCGACTATAACTCTGTGATCTCCACCTGCAAATGAAATATCTATCCCCAGGTAAAGACTCACATCCATGTTTGAGCAATATTCTTTATTAAAGCAGAAAGTATCTCAACCGAATGCAACATAAAGTTCACCTTGTATTCAAGTGCTTTACACTGTAAAGCCTAACAAAAAAGTTCCGTTAGAGCTGTACTCCATACTGCATTAAAAAAATCAGTTTAATATGAAGAACCAAACTAAAATCAGTTATGCGGAAAAAGCTTTTTTCTTTTTGCGAGGTGGTTTCTTTATCTTATTTGGATTTGGAACAAGTTTCTTGATTTTCAAAGGCTGCAAAATTACATGTGAAAGATCGAGCTGATTGCTTTCCGTACGCTTCCGCTTCTGGCTTGTGAGCTCATTCCCTAGCTCCTCTGCAAGCTGCTCTGGTTCCTGATTTTCTGAAGAATCTGTATGTGCACAAGCTGCAGATTCTTCCATTCTGTACTGAAACCACGGCACTTCCAAAGCTGGTATCTTTGGAATTATTGCTTCTATTGCTTCAGTAAATTTATCAGACTGCTTTTTAAAGCCTAGAGCCAAAATGGATGTTAAGCCAAGAAGTGGTGCCACTGTTTCACTGAGACGGGGAACCTGGCCAGCTGGTGTGGCTCGACTTGCGCTCAGCTGAATAAGATGCGATGTGATCATGGCAGGTTTTGCAGACTTGCACACCAGCAAGAGAAGTAGTTCATTTTTTTCCAATGCTTTTGTAACTTCATTAACTCCAATAGCAAGTTGTCTTCTGATATTTATGTCAGTCCATCCTGGTTTTTGTTGATGGCCTTCTGTTTCCTCTTCTTTAGGGAGATCGTTGGTGCTGGCATCACACTTTTTTTCCATTTGTTTTTTTGTAAGGGAACGCTTTTTCTTTCTTGGAGTCTCAATCTTTTTAAGTCCAGTATGTTTAATCCTTTCTTCTAGAGTCTGTAGTATAAAATGCATATCTTCTCCATCTATAGTTTTCCACTGAAAAACAAAGGGGTTATCTAGACACGTTTTTACAGTGATCTTCTTTGCTTTGCGAAGTGTTGCCGTCCCTTGCTGAATTACAGACATCCTGAGGTTCTTTGGTGTTTTGTCACCCTAGCTGCGAAGGGAAGAAAGAGGTGAAGTAAACATCGGTTCAAATACTGTGCTGTTTGCTGGAGACATCATTACGAGAAGCTTCTCTTGGGAATGCAGAAGAGAAACATCACATCTTGAAGTGAGACTGGCAGCTATCGCCCTCCTCCCGTTAGCTCAGTGCTAATCCTTAACAAATCTCCTACAAGGCACGGGCTGTGCTGCTTTTCTTCTTTTTTTTTCTAAATAAACAAAAAAACCCCAGCAGACTGCACAGCAAGGTAATGCTAGTGACAAGAGTCCCTCCTAAAGCTGAAGCAAAGCAGCTGGAGGCATTACAGATTTAAAAACAAACACACACACCAACACCACCCCCTAGGTTGAAGGGCCACTCCGTTTTAACTGTTGTGCAGCTGCACTGTAGCACTATTATGAGATGGGGACACCCCTCCCACCCCCTGAATCACAAAATGAAAGAAGTTTCACGTTCCTGAATTTAATTAGCATTTTTTAAAATTTAATTTGCCTTTTGCTTCTTTAATCCATGTCTTATGTTTGTCCTTATTTAGATGGTATGATAGAAATCTGCAGATTCTATTAATTTATGCTTTTCGTGAAGGACAGCAATCATCTACAGGCCCCCAGAAAGTTCAGCAGGCGTCTTTTACTCTTGTGACACCTACACCATGCCTTTAGGGGTGAGAAAAATGAAACGGGAGCAGAGAAAGGATAATTGTTCTAGCTCTGACTGACCTAGCCCAGAGTAACAGTGAAGACACGAAGGCAGGCCTGATTACAGGCCCTGGTAACTCAGTAAGTCCCCCTGGTCCTGCATGGGTTACTATTCACCTTCTCCTTGCTAAAACAGTGATATCTTCATTGTTGCGCAGCCGCGCTTACAGGACAAGTGCAGCTCAGGTTCCAAATCAGGAGAAATATGACATGAGTCCCTCCTGAGTTTCCAAGTTACCCAAGCAGGCATACGGATAGCATTTACATACATCTCTTAAGCAGCAGCCTTTAGGTATTCACAAAATACCATTTTGCTAGTTGTATCAGTTCTCTGTGTATTGGTAGCAAGCTACCTTGATACAAAAAAAAAAATAAAAAGACAAACTCCATCTTCACTGAGACTCCCCCAACACTCCGTACTGCCATAAAGCAACATTGATCTGGAGGGACGTTCCCTCAGTGAAACCCTCATCTGGGAGCCAGCAGAAGTGCATCCAGCAGAGTTGCATCAGTGCAACACGAACAGTGAAGCTGTTACCCACAATTAGAGCCAAAACCACAGAAGTCTTTTTCAGAGAACAATAAAACTGGGTAAGTGTTTCAGAATACAACAGGGCACCACGTCCCTCTGCCGGTACTCTCCGAAGCACCTGCGAGCTGCCCTGCAGGGCCACCCAGGCCATGGTCCATCCAGCCCAGTTGTCTGCCTCCAACCCTGGGAACCAGAGCAGCTGTTTGGGGAGGGCATGGCCTCCCCGCCGCTGTCGGTCACTGTTCCTCTCGGCTCCCAGGCACCCGGAGCAGCTGCCTCGGGGATGGAGGATGGGAAAAGATCTGCCCACTTGTTTTACTGCCCCTTTACGAAGCGATCGGCTGTGGTCTGTGCGGTTCCCTCATCCCTTCAGCTCACCATCACAGCGGCAACAACCAAAAAGTGGAAACAGCTAAAGAATGGAAATGACGACTAGAAATCTTACGTGTGACTGAGTTAGAAATGGAAGCTTATGATAGGTTTAAAAAAAAAAAAAAAAAGTTATAGGCTCTCATTTTTAAAACCTTTCACTTAGGGATGCTCTGATAACCTTTTACTGGGGGTATCAAGCAAAGTCAGCAACAAACTTGTATATGAAAAAGGAGCAAAACAGCAGAGATTTCACAGTTGAAACATTGCATTTTTTCTTTTCAAAATGGGCACTACCGAGAAAAACGAGCACGCAGGAGTTGGAAATAAAGCAACGAGGCAAAGAAAAGGAAAGACGCAGCTGCGCCACTGGCCCGACACCGCCCCCACCGCCGGCCACGCTTCCTGCGGAAGGAGAAACGGCCAAACGCCGCCGCCCGCAGCCCCTCGATAAACGCTTCCCCCCCCACACGCGCCCGGTCCGCACGGCGGCGCGGGGGGACAGGCTGAGCCGCGGCGCCAGCGGAACGCGCGGAAAGCGCACCGGCGAGCCACTGAAGGAGCGGGCTCCGCCCGCGGCCGCCGGGCCCACACCCGCCCGCCGAGCAGCTGCGGGCCGGGCCGGGCCTAGGCTGCTGCCGCTGCCGCGGGAGCAGGCCGGCCTCCCCCGCAGGGCCGCAGCAGGGCCCGGGCCGCAACCGCCCCGCTCCCGCCGCCACGGAGCGAGCCCTACCTCCGCCGAGGCCTCCGCCAGGCGCCCCCAGTGCCCGGGCACACGCCGTCGGCCGCACAGCGCGGCTGCGCCCCGCCCCTCAGCGCAGCCCTCGGCCCGCCCCTGCGGCTCTCCCCGCCGCCGCTGCCCCCCTCCGGCCGTCCGCAGACGGTCCGCCCGCCCCGGGGGCCGTCTCCGGAGCGCGCCCGGCGGAAAGCGGCGATGGGAATGCCCGGCCGGTCGCGGGCGGTGGGCGCGGAGCGGAGCCACCGGCACCCGAGTGCCGGGCGGGGCGTCTCGGCGGGCGGTGTGGGGCGGGCCCGGCGACCCGGGAGGCCGCCCGCTGCGCGTCCCCGGGCTGCGGGCAGTGCCTGCTCGAGGAACGGCGCGGTGCCGGCTGATTAAAGGCAGCGTTAAAAGGGTGATGGTCTCAGCGCAGGGTTAGCGCTGGCGTTCCCTCGTTTGGAGTGATTAAATTGTTTTGTAGGTGACAGCAGATCCGCTTTGTCGTACGCCATCTAATGAAATGGTGACCGAGTCAGGTCAACAGGTGCTTCATAGGGACTCCGCAGCAATAGGGGCGTCTCTGGTGTGTAATATGCGACATGTCGTGCTCAGACCTCGTATTCTGTAATTCAGTGTTTCCCGCAAACTGCCGCGAGCCATTAACAAATCTTGACAGACTCGTTCAGCTTCTGGAGCGCACAACACGGCTGTGCACAGCCTCCTGTACCTGAAAGTGCAGAACTTCCCCAGCCCAAAAACCTGCATCTTCATTTCATGGTTTTGGAGACGAGTTAGTGTTGTTTATACATATTTATTTTTTTTTAATCTACTTTGATTTACCAAAATTTACTTGGTCTGTTTTCTTGTTAAATCGTGGCTTAATTTAACCTGGACTTGAGGGGAAGCGCTCTTTTTACATTGGTCTGTGGAAGTTAGTGGATTTTAAAATACTGAAGCATATAGTATTGTGATTAAGCTATGCTCAAGGAATGATGAATATAAATGTATAGAGGCGTGGATATAAATAGTTTATGAATTGATATAGTAGATAAACAGGGATGGATTTTTTTTTCCTTTAATGGTTGCAGTTGTAGGCTAGTTTATCCATTAATTTAATATTCATTTTTTCAATTCTGTGTTTAGTAGAGCAAACAAAAAATCAGCCTTCTCAAGGTATTTGTGTATGTAACTGCTCGTGTGTGGTATCCCGGGGGTGACCCGTGTGTTTTCCAGAGGCGCAGCTGGAGGGTGCGGGGTCCCAGGCAGGGCTGGGCACGGGCACGGGCACAGGCAGGGGCTGCTGCGGAGGGAGCAGCAGCAGTAACTGGGCTGACTGCGGTTCAAATCACTCGAGAAATTCCTTTTTCAAACAAATGGCTTGGGAATCTTGCTGTATCTCTGCTTTCAGGCTGGCGGCCTAATCCTCAGGCGTATAGAAATGAACTCAGGCTTTCTGAAGAAACTAGTGTGGGCTTAATGCCCCCACTGTCCCTTCCCTGGCAACTGTAGTCACTCAGTTGTCCCTGCGGGTCCCGAGGCTCAGCAGGAGTGAGCCCCCGCGTCCTGCCCCGGCGTGGCTTTGTTGCAGCGGGCGAGCTGAGGTCACTCGTTGCCAGTCCAACGCCCTCCGTGGAGCACGTTCCCCGCCGCCACGCTCGCGCCGCAGGAGCCAAGAGGCATAAGCGCTACGTCCCTGCTGGAGAAGGAGCGAAGCCATTCCCTGAACATCCTCGCAGCATCATGACTCTTCAGGTAAGCGGTTCTGCATCTGGTGAGGCAGAGAGGCGAGGAGAGGGAGGGATGGGCTGTCTGTCTGTGCAATGCTGTGTCAGAGACAGCGTTATTTCTTTAGCATAAGGATTATTACTGCAAAATCAAGGTTACCTTGCGGGACGGGAAATTTGCTTAAGCTTTTGGAGGTTAAATAATGTATTTTCACAAGTGGAGGGGGAGAGAAATGCTGCTTATTTTGAACTATTCATAGGTCATGTAATTTTTTGGAGCCTTACCTGTTTAGAGCATGCGTGAATTATTTTTCTTTACATGTGCATCTGAGTTTGCTAGGACTGGATTATACATTGAAAGATAGGTATGTATTTATTCTTTTAGGATCTAGCTACTTACTTGGAGCTATAAGAGGACGAGGGAAACTTCTAACACTGAAGCAGTGGTATATGTGCATTTGGGAAGCGTGAATATTTTTTAAGGGAGTCGTGCATTTTATTTTTTTTTAAGGTGTGTGCATCTTTGGAGTGGTACATTTTGATGGGCTTGTGTTTTGGTAGGAAAGCTTCTACTTTCTTCCTTCTACCTTCTCTCCGACTGTAGATTTAAATAGTTCTTGAGGAAATTATCTTCATTGCTGGCTTTTAGCCTCCTACCTTTGTAGCAAACTATGAATACATCCCTTGTCTTGCCCATGCCCTGATGGATTAGGCTGTTTTTCTTCATTAGGCCTTCTATTATCCCTTTCACTTCAAGATTTGCGAGCCCTTTTATCCCGGTCTCATTATAATGTCTGTCTCAGCTTGGTTAGTGTGCGTGTTTTGCAAAGAGTGAGCAACATAATGCTCTGACCTAGATGCAGGGAGTGTATTGCCAGTAGCTCAGCAATTTTCTTCTGAGCTGCAATTATGCCGAACGGCACAGAGGTTTCATTGTGGTGTTTTACAGCTAAGAGGAAGAATCCTATTTCTTCAGTCGGTCAGAACTGCCAAATCCCAAACATAACACCACCTTTGTTTAATTAGTGATCGCTGAAATTATAGTTGATTTTATCCTACCTTGAATTCACTCTAGAAAACAAATTTATTAGCCTGATGATTAAGCTGAAAGAGCTGAGTGCAGTATGATATGTCATACTGCTGTATACAGTTACACTGTCATACAAAAATCAGTGGTTGAAATATTATGATATCCTATACATTCTGCATTAGACACGATAGAGTTTTTCTATCCACTATCGGTTTGGTCGATAGCTACCATCCATATCCATAAAAATTCATTGGATCAATCTGTATGGAATGAGGACAAAATGAATAAAATAATGCTTTCATCAGGGAGGCTGTAAAAGACATAAGTTTTGCAGACTGGTAAAATATTCTGCTGTAGATGAAGAATTCATTCAAGCTTTTTTCTTTGCAAAAAGGGAGTATGTGATAACAGTCTGGTGATTTGTGCGTTAATCTTTAATGCGTGTGTATGTGTATGTTTATGTCTGTATATATACTTATGCTTTTAATTTGAGGAGTTAAAGGGAATTTTATCGGTATGTGATTAAAAGGAAATTATATTTTTATAGGCCGCTCCTAAGCATGTTGTGTAAGCAAGCAAATCCTAAGCAACAGTCTGTGCACAATGATTGGCTAGAGGGAGATGAGGAAAGAAATATTTAGTATCTAAGTTTCATTTCTGCATATTTGCTGTGTAAGATATGCATTTGTGTATTTTTAAAACAGTTATCTTGTGATACTTGCCTGCAGAACCAAATAGAAAAAAGTATATGAAGATAAGAAGCTTATTAACTTAATGGTTTCCTTTCTTAATTTATTTTTTCTGAGTTATCTTTTGTCTTGTACGAGTCTAACAACGCTTCAAATTAATTCTTACTGTGAAGTTTAGATCAGAAAACAATTCAAGGCATCTAGAAGATTTCCACTGACGTGAATGGTCCTTGTACATCAATGCTGGCAGAAGCTCATATGCAGTAGTGGCCACAGTACAAAGATGAAGATAAAACTTATTTAAACTTTAACTGATTGTGGCAACTCAGTTATGTTTTATTATTGACACCACTTCCTAATCTTACTGTTAACCGAGCATGAATGCTGCTTTTGTTTGTATGTGTATGGGTAATACGAAGAGATGTCTGTGATGTAGGAGTCAGTGATAGGTACAGTCAAGAACGTCACATTTCTGGTGTTTGGTTTAAGGATGAAATATTTATTTTAATAAAACTTTACCTATAAAAGAAATATTAAGACTGGTGGGCCATCACATTTGTTTTTGTAAACAAACAAATGTACATCCCTTTTATACATCTGTATCAACAGTGTGAGTGTAAATGCTTTGCTTTTAGGAGTGTCAAAGATGTACAGTTCCAGTTTCTTTTGCACGCTATTTTTAATACAGTGATAAGTTAGTTGCGTTGCTGATTTTGTTTCCCCTCGTTGAGCACTTGTCCATTAGAAACGATATACATCTATTAAAAATACTGTTGTTAGTGCATGTGTACATGTATTTTTGCGTAATTAGACTACAGTTTTGGTACCCGAGTACAAAACTCCTTTGTGTCCTAACGCTGTGGTGTCTGAAACACTGCGCAGCAGTGCGGCATGTCTGGAGTGATGCTGGGGTAAGCCGGGATGTAAAATCGGAGCATGTGAGTTCTTCTGCAGTAAGAGCCTGTGTCCTTGCTGCTGCCCTGAGGTAAGCACAAAGTGGACTGGGCCTGTTTTCATGGAGGGGTAAGCTACTTATCTGTCAAGGTATATAGTGAGGTAAAAAGTCATACGAACGCTCTCACAAGTACTGTGAGTTCAGATTGCTGTCTAAAGTGAAGTGTCCACCGCGCTGGTGCTCCCAGGCTGAAGGCGCCCGTGCTGTGCCTAAGGCACAGGGCAGTGCTCTCGTGCCCCAAAGCCTGGAGTTCTCTCCCTGCGCTGTTGGCAGCTTGCTGGCCTCAAACCTCTGCGTTCACCTTTCTGGTTTTACTTCTGAAAAGAAGGATAGTGATATTTACTTACTTTGTATAGCCATGGGCAGTTTTTGGTGAAAAATTAAAAATGAGTTTAACATTTGAAGTTGCAGAAGCATTTCAGATGGTTGTAGGAAGTTCAGGTACAGTTACCCTACAGAAGGAGAACAAGAGAAAGTACCGCATAAGAAGAAAAACAAAGATTGCAAGGCTTTCATGAATGCAAATATTAATATTACAAATATTAGGAATTCCTCCTAGTGAGGACTTTATTATATTGCTTGGAAGAAGCACACATCAACCATGGACTGTGATTAATAACTAAAGTGCTGTTCTGTTCTTTTATGGCCAAAGAGACTTCTCTTTTGAACATCTAGGATAAACCAATGATTGAATGATGCATGATGCAAAATGTTTTTGTTTGCACCTAAGCTAGAAGCTATCAAAGCTATAATTTCCAGAGAAAGAATCGATTTCTCTAATCAAATTTGAGATTAGGATTTTCTTGTTTGTACGGATTTTTCTTTTATGGCATCAAGAACAAGTAAATGTAGAGAATATACTGTTTTCACATTGACCTAATGACTGATCCCAACTTGTTACAACTTGTGCTGTAAACTTTGTAAAGTCCAAGTTCCAGTAAAGTTCCAGTGCCTCACCACCCCCACAGTGAAAAATTTTTTTCCTAATATCTAATCTAAATCTCCCCTCTTCCAGCTTGAAGTTGTTCTCCCGTGTCATATCACTACATGCACTTGTAAAAAGTCCTTCCCCAGCTCTCCTGTAGGCCCCCTTTAGGGACTGGAAGGCTGCAATAAGGTCTCCCCAGAGCCTTCTCTTCTCCAGGCTGAACAACCGCAACTCTCTCAGCCTCTCTTCATAGCAGAGGTGCTCCAGCCCTCTGATCATCTTCATGGTCCTCCTCTGGACTCGCTCCAACAGGTCCATGTCTTTCCTATGTTGAGGGCTCCAGAGCTGGGTGCAGTACTCCAGGTGGGGTCTCACTAGAGTAGAGTGGAGGGGCAGAATCACCTCCCTTGACCTGCTGGCCATGCTTCTTCTGATGCAGCCTCCAGGATACGGCTGGAGTTCTTCTTTAAAAGTGTTGAATCTACATCATCATTAATGTCATTATTGCTCATTTAAAACATTAAATCAAACTGAAATTATTTTGTTGAGCTGACTTGCCAGAGCGCTTTGGTCTTTTTTTAAATTGCATAAGCTCCTGCTCCACAGACCTTATTCTTTTAAGATAATTTCAAAATGATTGTTGTATGGCAGTGAGGAGATACACCCTTGCTTTCAGACTACAAAATGCCACCCTGTACAGCTTAGGAAAGGCTTCTGAATAACTTTACAAAAAGGTCACTACATATTGTGAAGGTTGAGGACTCAATGCGTGCTATTGTATAGCTCCTAACCCTCGTACAGTCCTGAAAAGGGTTTGCTATTAAGTGTCATGTTCTCTTCTTGAGTTTCTTTCCTGTGGTAGGGGTCCCTCCCATTAATAAGCAAAAGATGATCAGAGATAAGGCAGAGTTATGGAAAGAACAGAGGACGTCCTTAGGCTTAGTTGGTAACGACTAGATGTTTTAATGATGCTTGAAATGGGTTTTGGGAAACATTTGCTTTTATTATTCAATTTAAATCATTAAGCTGCTAATATGGCTACTTTTTAAATGGGACCCTCTGTAGACTTGCCAAGATTTGCTTACTTAGAGCAGTGTGACTATTTGTAGGGTACCATCTGTGAAATTTGTACTTTGCCAGGCTTCTAAGGGGAACATCGGGCAACTATTACTGTCTGTATCATTAAAGTATTTGGGAGCTGTAGTCAAGAGCGCTGGATTCTGCAAACAGAGAGGAGAAGGGTGGTATTGACTCTGAGAGCTTGCAGCTGTCAGAAAAGCTCAGTTTGACTTCAATGCAAAGAACTGGTTCTGCTTATATAGCATGTGTGTAATTTGTGCTGTAATTGTCTATTACTGCAACTTCTGCCTGAAAGTTCAAAGACTTATTCTGTGATGAATTGGGACAGAAGGCATTTTATGAAATGTTTAACAATTTACTCTTTCAACTGAGGTGAGAAAGCTTGTACTCCAGTTTTCTAGTCTTTCAGGGAAACAAATTATTGGGTTTCATATTTCTGACATTGAACTTTGTAGCAGAAAATATTTACATTTTCTTTATCCAGAACAAAGAAGCAAAAGAGCTTTTGTTGTTCATACAATCCATTTTTAGTTCTGATCCAAGCTGACTAAATCCAGTTACTTCAATTAAAATAGTTTTCATGATCAGTTTAATTCCTGCTAGAATGCCGATTTTTTTTTTTTTTTCTATGTAAAGAATAGAGTAGCTGGAAACAAACAAAAAAAATGCTGAGAAGAGATGCTGTAAGGTCATTTCAACAGTATTGATTCAGGTTTTATATGTAGTCTGGAGCACATGATTTTGGATTATCTAAATAACATATTCTGGGCGTTTTGGTTTTTAATTCTAGAAAAATCCTGTATTTGTCTTGCAGTGCTCTCAAAAACTTGGTTAGGTATAAGAAAAAATTAAAAAATCCACAGTATTTAGATGTTCTTAAAAGTAATCAGACACAAAAAGTTGGACCTAAAGTTTCATGCTGTTCTAATATTCTATGGTATAGTTGCATTTGATTAATATTGAGAATTATTTTTATTAAAACAGGAACAAACTGCACATGGAGAAAAGAAGAAGAAAGGAAAGAACAGTTTAATACAACAATAACAGAAAAAAGGAAAATAACAATAACAGTAATAATCATAGAAGGATTTGGGTTGGAAGAGACCTTAAAGATCATCTAGTTCCAACCCCCCTGCCATGGGCAGGGACACCTCCTACGAGACCAGGTTGCTCAAAGCCCCATCCAACCTGGCCTTGAACACCTCCAGGGATGGGGCATCCACAGCTTCTCCGGGCAACCTGTTCCAGTGTCTCACCACTCTCAAAGTGAAAATTTTCTTCCTAATATCTAATCTAAATCTATTCTTTTTTAGTTTAAATTTGTTACCCCTCATCCTATCGCTACACTCCCTGATAAAGAGTCCCTCCCCATCTTTCCTGTAGGCCCCCTTAAAGTACAGGAAGGCTGCTGCAAGGTCTCCCTGGAGCTTTCTCTTCTCCAGGCTGAACAACCCCAATTCTCTCAGCCGGTCTTCATAGGAGAGGTGCTCCAGCCCCCTGATCATCTTTGTGGCCCTCCTCTGGACCTGCTCCAACAGGTGCATGTCTTTCCTGTGCTCAGGGCTCCAGAGCTGGGTGCAGTACTCCAGGTGGGGTCTCACCAGAGCAGAGTAGAGGGGCAAAATCACTTCCCTTGACTTGCTGGACACACTTCTTTTGATGCAGCCCAGTATGCAGTTGACTTTACAGGCTGCAAGTGCACATTGCCAGCTCACGCTGAGCTTCTCATCCACCAACACCCCAAGCCCTTCTCCTCAGGGCTGCTCTCAATCCATCCTCTGCCCAGCTGGTATTTGTGCTTGAGATTCCCCCAACCCACTTGCAGGACCTTGCACTTGGTCTTGCTGAACTTCGTAAGATTCACACCAGCCTACCTCTCAAGCCTGTCCAGATCCCTCTGGATGGTGCCTCTTCCCTTTTACCTTAATACTATCCCTTTTACCATAATAATGGTAAAAAAATGTATAAGATAAAATAATACATAACACAAGTCACTCTCACCACCCAGTGAATTGGTTGCCCAGCCTGTCCTGAGCAGTGATTGCAGATAATAATGGCTGTAGCTTTGGGTTGATGTGGTTGTGGGATGCATGATGATGAAAGGAGTAAATTTGTACTTTACTCCTGTGCTCCACTGCGTTTGAGAGTTGGGTGTTGGAGGTGGTCCTGGCAGTAGCACTGCTCATCTCCTTGAGATCTGTCCGTGGCAAATGTTGGTCACCTACTGCACTGTCAGCAGAGAAGTGGGATGTGGGCAGCACCCCTCAGAGGGTAGTCGAGCTCTGCCACTTGAGTCGATGCCATACAGTCAGGGCCAAAAGGATTCAGAGATTACTGCTGAGGTGTGAAGGTCAATGAACGCCTTCATAACCCCACTGTGACTGAAAGACAGATACACCACATTCATTGTATAGGCTGCTTGCATGAATGTATCTGTAGATATCCTGATGCTAGACAGTCTGTAGTGGTTCCAAGTGTTTAGATGTAAAACTGTTGGAAAAAAGAGGTTTACTTATTGTAGCAGCGCTGACCCTATCAGCTAAGTAAGCCTAGTTCCTTTCCTGATAACTTCTGGTTTTATTGAGCCTCTTTCACATGAAAATGCTTAGACTTACTGCTAAACCCAAGGGAGCAGTAATTGGGAGTATCTAATGATACTACTGGGTGTGCTATACTTAATATATTATTCACACCCCTTGAGAGGAAAAGTAACATTTCCTTTTCTTCCATCAGGCTGACTTTGATAGTGCTGCAGAAGATGTAAAAAAATTAAAAACAAGACCAACTGATGAAGAACTGAAGGAACTATATGGATTCTACAAACAGGCTACTGTTGGAGATATTAATATTGGTATTCCTATTCCTATATGTACTTCGCATTTACTCCCATATCTTGATTAAATTAAGCAAACATTGTGTAAATCTATATGATAATCAGAGGTATGCTTTCATTTTGGCAGAATGTCCAGGAATGCTAGATTTGAAAGGCAAAGCCAAATGGGAGGCATGGAACCTGAAAAAAGGTGTTACACCAATTACATTTACATGATGTAGTCATGTTTATAGGATGACAAATGAGGAAAGATACTGACTCCTACTTTCCTTTGCAGGTTTATCAAAGGAGGACGCCATGAATGCCTATATCTCTAAAGCAAAAGCAATGGTAGAAAAATATGGGATCTAGAATACTCAAAGTAATGCCTACTAACAACTAACTCTTCAGTAGCTAATGAACTAACTCTGTGGAGAAAAATGCAATACTAACTCCTTACTGTGTAGTCTGACAGTAAAATCTTTTAAGTAGAAGTTGTTTGACTGTGAAGGGTATTTACGTACATACTCTATTTTTAAATTGTATCTTATTCTAAATAAATTTGAGCCTAATAAATTAAGCTTTCTGTAAGAATTGTGTATTTTTGTGGGTATTAAATTATATTTAGCATTTTTACAGAAGCACACAGAGAAGCTCTAAAAGTAAAATAATATAGCTGTCATTTTTTGCAAAGCTCTAAAAATAAAATAATATAGCTGTCATTTTTTTTGGAATGAAATGAAGGGTTTGTGCACATCCAAGATGAGAATGAGGAAAAGACGAGAACTTTTTTAAGAACCAAAGCCAATGTTTATTTTCAAAAAAATCAGAAAAAACTCCCCCTTTTAAAGGATTACAGTAAAGATCTGGAGGCACAGAACAGCTCTTAGGCATAACTGCATGCAGTTGTACAGAAAGAATGACTTATGAAGAGCTTTGGACTAATGTTACACTTTCTGCCATTAAAATACAGGGAAATACTCATAGACCGGCATTTTCTATACATTTTGTTATGTGTTTTACCAAGAAAGTTTCATTAGAGGGTTCCAGCAGATAAAAGTGGCCTCCAGGAAGCTCATAAAAGGAAATATCTCCACTTGTTACATCGTGCCAGGCTGAAAAAGATATTTAAAGTGTCAGAGAAATGTCAACTATTGTGGTCATTTTACATAACTATTTCAAAGTTATTATTAAATAATTATTTTAAATCCCATATCAACTGTTTTGGTTCATACACTGAGACTGCTCTGTTGATTTGTTTCATTTAAGAAGGAGATAAAAGACCCTAGAAAACTCTTCATTAACTGATCTGATACAATAGGAAAATGCGTAAGTGTAAGAGGGAAACCATTTAAGCAAAGTACCTTCTAAATCACGCGATATATCTTCAGACCCATTAAAGCAGGTAATATCACAAGATAAGGGGATATTCCTTTCTGCCTTCTCAAAACTGTGAACATAAAAAGTAGTAATATAACGTTCCATAAAATACCTATATTTGGGGTTTGCTTCCACATACAAAATACCTTTTTTTTTCTCCTCCAAAATGTAACAAACTTCAGGAATTAGATTGTGCAGAACATCAGGAGAAGGAATTACTGTAGGTGTAAGATTCTCAGCTCCTTACCCTACTGCAATTAGTCTAAAATTTTAAAGAAAGAATCACCCGATAGTTAGGAAAAAAAGAGCTTCAACCTGCAATGAAAATTCTCGCCTACGCTAAACGATTATGTTGTCTGCTTATATTCAATTTATATTATATGTTTCAGGGCCTTATCAGCGTCAGGTTCCTATGGCCAAAATGGGTCCCATATCAAAGAGTGTCCTTGTCTTTGCCAGGGTAAGAAGCATTAAGCACTCAGCTACGTGAGCGGTTGTGTAACATCCAGTGAGGACAGCAGTTAGGACAGAAGCAGCCAGTTCCTCTCTAGATGCCATGAACACAGGGATTCTTTGCTTCTGGTTAGGCTACGGGGCCTCGGATCAGGAGGCTGAATGCAACGATCCTGAAGCATGATCAGTTGAGCTTATTAGCCTCACAAAACAACAAAAGATGTGAGAATATTCCTTTTAGTGGCTACTAACTTTGGAGCCTAAGTAGACCTGTAATTCTACCACGACATGTTCACCACTGTAATAACTAGCGGTTGCTACGGTAAGCGGTGGTTTTATCTAGGGTTTAAATACCAGAATATAAATGGAAAAGCACACAAAGGAGAAAACTGTGATTACTGTTTCATATTCTTTTTATAACAGAGATGAGAACAAATTACAGAGAAACAAAAAAGAAAACCTGGAATGATCAGACAGAAGTAAAACTGTAAAATACAAATATAAATGTAATACAAAGTTGTAAAACTTACGAAAATGTCTGAAGCACTCTAATGTCTTCTCTGACAGTAAGTGTCAGATGTTTCATAACGTCTTCATTTTGCAGGAGCTCGGCAGGAGTTCCTCCTAAAACTTCTATATAGTTAATAACGTCTTCATCTTTTGCCTCAGCTATGGGTATGGTTTTGAGGGGAAGAAATGCTTCAGACTGTCAACACCAGACAAAAGAGATCAGCTGTTGTATATAATATACTTTAAATAGTATTTTCATTAAGAATTGTTTTAGTAAAAAAGTACAACGAATCTCTGTCTCCAAAATACAATGGCTGATTAGTTTAACATCCACAGAGAATACTTCTTGGGAAGGGTTAGTAGACTGTGTTTGCTGAAAATACAGATTATGAGTGAGCCGAGTACCCTCAACATCTGCAACTTCCACAGACAAATAACCATTAATTTGATTTTGTTCAAAGTTTGACTCTCACTATTGAAATACAATTAATAAAATAATCTGTTTAAGAGAAAGGAAAGCCTAGCAGTGGACACAAATCTGACTAGTGTAGGATTGGAGAGACCAGCCAATTATGGAAATTTGCAGGAATAATAATTGCTTCCATGAAGTAGCTCGTATTCAGGATTGCTAAGAAGCCCCAGAAACAGAAGAACGGAAATAGCAAATGATGACTGAGGACAGGAGGGCTGGGAAAAAGCCACTTCACTGTTGTTTTCCTGAGAAAGACTAGCAGAACCACCAGATCCTCCGAAGGAACTGAGGATAGATTAAAAAGTCAATGAAGAAGGAAGAGGAAAAGAAATAACCAGAGAAAAGTACTGAGGGCTGGTGCAGGAGGTTTACGAAAGACTAGGTTAAGACAGTTATTTCACATGTTACAGAGTACAGAGCGGCACTTCATATTTTGTTTTAATTACTTTTTAGTATTAAGCCAAAGGCCATAGTAGATAATACAGTAGTCAAAAATGTTCGCATCAGCTTAAGGAGACTGTTGTTCCTAGGCTAAGGTTCGCAGCACTGAATGTCCTGTAACGTGAAATCCTCCATCTGCTTCAGAATTAATTTCCTCTAAGAAAATAGAATATTGTTCTGCATACATTCAGAAGCAGTGCTTGTTTTGTATGAAAGCCACTCTGCATACCATACTGTAAAAATGTTATTTTTACTCTTGGTAGATAATGTACTGTTTTGGTTCGTACTGTTAATGATTGTGTAACTTACGTGTGGGGCATGTGCCCCTGACAGAAAAAGATGGCACGGCTCTAGTCCATACTTTTCTTTCAAGTGCAGTGCAACTGCAAAACTAATATAAGATCCAAAACTGCAGCAAAAAGAGAAAGTAAAGCAAAGTAAACAAAAACAGATGTGAAAAATGGAAAATTTAAACATAATTTGAATTTCGGTGCTAACTGGCTATCTTGAACAGTTACTGAAACGATATATGACATGTAAATTATAGTGATACTAGCTAATTGACACGAAGTGCATTCCTATACAGTCTAGTTTTACGAATCAGACCTTTTTTTAATCTCTCTCTTTTAATTTGCAGTAAGAACAGTTATTTTGAATACTTGGGACTAAGCAGTCTTCAAAATTTATGTGTTTTATGAATGGTTCACCCCCTGCATTCATATAGAGCAAGAACTGACACAAAAATTAACAGTAAACATAATTATAATTTATCAGTGTAAAAAAAAAAAAAAAGCACAACACTGCCATTTTTAGAAGACATTGTGCTTGAAGCAGTAAGTACATAACCAGAGACATTGAGATCCACAGCATGTTTTAGGATGACTTGACCTTTGCAGAAGTGTATTTTCCTAAAGTTTTTGCAAAGGGAAGAAGCTATCTCCTCCCAGAGCTCAAAGATAAAGCTCCTTCACCAGCGTATCTAAAAATGTATATATTTTTACCTGTGACCAAAAAATGCAAATGGTTTTTCTTGCAATTCTTTTAACAAAACACTTGTAATTTCATTAGCTACGGTTGTCATGTCTTTCGCAAAAGGCTCCTTAAGACGAGATTCTCTTCCAGGAAGCCTTACAGAGGACACTGCAGAAGAGGTCGAGAAAGGGAGGGAAAAGAATAATAGTTATTTCAAATAGAAACAGTAAAATAATTTTAATTCATTTTTTTAAATCTGTTCTGCAGAATATAGAGACTATTTAAATTAATCCTTCTTACAGTTGATAGAGTATATTTGCTATTGCTACTACTGTCTTTTAATCCAGTAAGAGATTAGGTTTCCATCCCTCCTTTACTCACAAATGTTGCCTCTCCAATTGATCTGACTGATAAATGCCTTGGGTCAGAGATCCACAAGGTCCTGATCTCAGCTGAGGTTTCAAAGCAACTTTATTACAATTAGTATTAATACCAACCATAAATTCATTAATTTCAATAATAGTAAGTTTGAATAGTAGTTCAATAGTAAGTTGTGTAAAATATATCCTTTCAAGGGCAGCATTAGAAAGTTAAACCATATTAGAATCATGCAGTCCCTGTTTTTTTCTTTGCAGGCTCTTCAGCACTGCACATAGTAAAATGTGGAATCACAATATAAATTGATGGCAATTTGTATTTATATGGAAGGACATATTACATACTTTTATTATATTCCCTTCAAAAAATCTTCTCACTCTTTAAAGAAAGTAAGGAATGAATAGATCGGAAAAAAATGTTCATTTTCTAAAATCTTGACATCATACGTACTGCCAAACTCATATGGAAGTAATGGGTCAGACACAAATGTATTTTAGAAGAGATAGAATACCATTACCTAATACCATAGATAGCACTACAGAAATGTTTGCATCTTCTATACTGCCTTTCTGCACAAAACATCTGTGAAAGAGCATGCTGCACCCTGATTTTATTCATCTGTGTCTGCAGTTGCTCCTAGGCCATCTCCTTAGGAACTTTGTTGGAAGTAGTTCCAGTGGACAAAAGCTTTTTTCTAAAATTTTTTTTATAAATATCAAGGAAAATTTGATGGGATTTGTGCAACTGTTTACAGAAAGCATACAAGCATTTAGAGGACTGGTAGAATTGCAATGGCAACGCTCTCTATAAATGCTAAATTGTTTTTTTTTTCTTTGTGGAAGTTCTGGAATACGGCCTTTGTTCCTCTTCAAATAGTTCAGCAATGGATCTTTTTAGTGCTGATATAGCCTGACAGCAATGAGAATTACTTTGCACTGTAACTAAATGTCATTTCACTATTACAAATCCATAGTTTAATCTTCAGTTTTGATACAAGGAGTGCAAAACCATGCAAACACTCTGGATAACAGAAATTCATTCTGTGCAGTTGCTCAACATTAAAAATAGTTCTCATATCTTGGTTATACCTTTTTTTAACATATTAACAGTATGCCAGTGTATTGCTGTTTCTGAATCATACCAGTAGTTTCAACATAATTTGATTTAAGGTGGCACAGAAACCTGGTAAACACAGCACCTTAATGGAAATACTAATTCCTAATGGAAGTCCTTTCTGGATAAGACTCATTGGAGTAAGATTGCAGTGCTCTCAAGAACATTATATGCCTTTCAAAAAATTTGGCTACCATGTATTTCAGGCTTGCTTAACTTCTACTTTAATTACACAAGTGACTAACCTTCAACTGAGCTGCTGAAGAGTTTGCCCCATTGAGCAAATTGAGAAGTTCCACCTCCAGCCCATGGAAAGCAAAACAGCCTACAGAGAGCATTTGGCCTTTTGTATGGACAAACAACCAGCTTCTCCATTCCTAAAAAAAATCACAGGAAAACAACACATCATTCTAGAACAAGACTCTTCAGGTACAGGAAAATTAGAATGAATTAAGTCTAATTTGAAACAATGGGCTGCAATATTTTCTGTCATCAGAACTGCTTGTGCTTCAACAACAATCTGTTATATAATCTTCATGCAACAGTGGGAACCAGTTAGGCTTTTACAAATGGTGATGGAATAGTATTGGACAACACCCTTGGTTAATATTTTCCCCTAACTGAGTCACTGACCACAAAGAAGGTAACAAGCAGCAAAATAAATTGATACGGGATTTCAGGGTGACCATTTAAAAACACAGGCTTTTAGAACATACACGATATAACCTCCACCTAAAGACACAGAAAACAAGGACCACCTACTACTATAATCTCTCTGCTACAGTGGTAAAATGGATGGCTACGGATGCAGTTTCTTTATATATAGGAAACATCTATGAATTTCTTTTTCATGTATTTATCCAGTCTCCCCTTAAATTCCCATGAACAGTTAGCCTCTCTGACACCCTGTTGCAGAGAGGTGCACGGCTCTACTATCTGTTGCATAAAGAATGCTCTCTGTTTTTGTTTTTAATCCGACTCCTACAACTGCATTCGATGGCTACAGGGTAAAGAAAGTGAATGGTGCCATCTCTCAAATTTGCCACTGAGCATTTCTGAGATCTTATCTCATATTCTCTCTGCCCTCAGGCAGCTCTTTTTCCTGAGTGAAAAGGCCTGCTTTGCTTAGGTATCCCTCATATGGCAGTGCTTCCATACTCATGACCATCATCGCTGCCCATCTCTGGACTTTTTGGAATTCTGTTATATCCTTTTTGAGATGGTGGAGTAACCAGAGCCACATTCAGCTTTATCACAGCAGCTTTATTATTTTTGTTTACTGACTAAGAGAAGTAATAGCTGAAGAAAGATTTATAACTACTCCTTCCTTCTTGCTAAGAAGGAAAAATAGCACCGAAAACGCCAACTGCATTGTCTCTAGCATCAGATACTGTCTTTACTATCTGAAGAAAAAAGCAATGCTCAACCATTTTTATTCTTTCCCAATTTTCTTGCCCTTTATTGTTGCTCATTAGATCTGCGGATATAAGCACTGAGGTGACATCGTGCTCATACAGCATACCAGGCTGTGTTCTGTCAAAACAGCCTGGGAACACTATGCGCAACAAAAATACCTGGTAAAGATAAATTGATTAGAAGCAATAGTGATACAAAATTTTATAAAATGTTTTCTGCAACCATTAGAATAAACTCACATGTTCTTGTTAAAAAGTCTGAAAAACTAGTAATTAGGATATAATAAGCAGCAAAATTCCATTTCCAAAATGGTGAAAATTGTCACAGGTATTATTTCTTGGTGTCATTATAGCTCAGTATACGCAAGGGCTGATTCATCATAAAATACACCTTTATGCAGTCTTTTCTACCTGCACAAAAAGTTTGAGAAATGCAGCCAGATCAGAATAGGCAGCAATTCATACCTATTTTAAAACTACATAATGTAAAGAAGACAGAAGAAAATCTACCCAAATGCTGCTGTGACTAAAATTGTCTGGATTTTTACATCTGTTTAAACTAGAAACTTTGTCAACATTTGTTAAGAATCAGTTCAAAGAAACTATAAGAACAGCAAGCCAAACAGATTTGTATCAAAAATCAATGGGCAGATGATGCGCGCTTAAAAATAGCTGAAGGATAGTGGAACCAGTGCTACAGAAGATGTAATTCCTCTGGTAGACTCATTTAGCAGCAGTACCATTAATCCCATTTACACAGTCACTTCTTTCACAAGAAGACACAAAACCTCAAACATTTCTGAAGCCGGTGTTTTAACTAAACAGTCCAGTTAAGAAAACAATCTTGTCTCAAACTGATTCCAACGGTGACACAAACATTTCAAGCATGATAAAGCAGCACATTTAGTGAAAATCCTTAAACTATTTACAGATACATTACCAGTCATTGAGAATCTTTCACACTTTCTACTCATACATGTTTATTCCATCACCATCCAGCTTACTTTAGATACAAATACCTGAATAGTCGGGAAGACCACCAGTGCCACGAAATGACAGTCCACGGGTGGATCCGCTTCTTGGCACTGCACAGCAAGAAGCAGGAATCAGAATTTGTACGTACCAGCAGACACGGGAGCAAAGCCAGCCTTGTAGGAGAGGAGGGGATGTGCACCCAGGTGGCACAGCTGCCTGCTTTAAGTCTTTCCTAGGCTTATGGGGAGGAGCCCACACCCTGGAAAAAAAGGCAGGGACTGAGGCACACAGCATCCCAAAGTGGAGACAGAAGCATCATGTGTTAAGGCGTGACACACAGCATTTGGCAGCAATCTAAGGAAGGAGCGCTGCATCAATCCCAGTGATCTAAAAAGCAGAGGTTAACATGCCCATGACTGTAGAGAAGTTGTAGCAGTTTTAATACACGGAGGCCCACAACCCCACTGAAGAAAAAGCTTGTATAGTAGCCAAGAAAATACAGCCTTTTGTTAGAACAATATTCAAAAGTACAGAGCTCACACCTCTGCCAGACAGTTTTGTAGGGGTCTGAAAATGTTAACATAGAAGACCATCATGTGATCTGAATAAAACACTGCATTTAGTTAGTAGGCCAGTTATAATTTCTACAAGCTGGAAGACGTATCGGTGCATGAACAACACACTGTGGTTACATACAATGATTTTATACTATATCCTGTGTTGTGCTCGTGGGGACCAGATGCTATCAGCAACCTAAAAACACCAGTATATTGTGTAACTGCATTTGTGGGTTTTTCTTTTTTTTTATTGGCTTTTTTTTTTTCGCCAGTGTTACTCTACCAAAAACGTCAGTAATGATAATAATAAAGCAAAAATATTCAAAAGCAGTGACCAAAACTAAGGAACCTAAGTGCCAAAACGGGTTCTGATGCTTGAGACACATAAGCTGTTTTCTCACATTACTCTTCTTTTTTCTACACTTCTTTTCATCATTTCTAGGAAACTGAAAAATCTGTGGTGTTAAAGAGAAAAGCCTGCCTGTTGACCTAGCTGGTCAGTAAGCATTGCTCCTTTCCCAAACAAGGTCTTTAGGCTTCTACTTGCTTCTGATTTCTGCTTTCCTGGGGAACCCTAAATCAACCCTTCTGACTGCAGCCATTTCCACGGGGAGGCGTGGGATCTGCAGTGGGGGCTGGTCCCAGGCTCTTCGCCTGCCACTTCCAAATGGTGGCAAAAGTGGAAACTGCTGCTAAGGCTTCTTTCACAGTACTCTTATGTTGTAATTATTATGAAGTAAGATGAGGCACACCTGTGTTTGGAAGGTGTACAATTTAAAGCAGCTTATATTGGCTAGTCCTGACCTGTACTGTTATGCCCAATATTGTTTCTCCACATCATGTATCTGCTATCAGAGCTATTTGATTATAAGGTACAATTTATATTAAAGCACTTGATATGCTTTATTTATTCCTACTCTGCTAATTAGCTCCCTGGACAGCTTAAAGTTTGCTCTCCTGAAGTCCAGGGTAGCAACTCTGCTGTCCTTTTTTCTCATTACACTGAAAATTTTAAGCTCAACCATTTCATGATCACTGTGGCCAAGACAGCCACCTGCCATCACATCCCCCATGAGTCCTTCTTTATTCACAGATAGCAAGTCTAGGAGGCATCCTTCCTAGCTAGCTCACTGGGTACCCGTGACAAGAAGTTATCTCCTACAAACTTCAAGAATTTCTAAGACTTGCTCATCACGGCAGTATGATATTCCCAGCTGATGCCTGGGAAGTTGAAATCTCTCATAAGGACAAGGGCTACCGATCCTGAAAGTTCTCCTAATTGTCTATAGAATAACTCATCAGTGCTTACATCCTGGCTGGGCGATCAATGGTAGACACCCACTACAACATCTCTTTTGTTTTCCATCCCCCTAATCCTCACCCAGAGGCTCTCCACCACATCATCACTAACTGTAAGGGCTGTACAATCAAAACCTCTTCCTTATGTACAGTGCGACACCTCCACCTCACCTGCCCTGCCTATCCCACCTGAACAGCCTGTAGGCCTCCATCCCAGCACTCCAATCACAGGACTCATTCCACTAAGTCTCACTAATACCAATGATATCATAGGTCTGGGGACTGACCAATGCTTCCAGTTCATCCTGTTTGTTTCTCATACTGCATGCACTGGTGCACAAGCATTTCAGATACGCTCCTGAGCCCTCCATGCTCCCAGGAGCAGTGTAAACATTCCCACTAGCATTGCTACCCTCAGGCAATGCCATGCCAACCCTTGGTTTACCTGCTGCAATCCTGTTGGTATCCCTTTCCTCCCATCGATTCTAGTTTAAAACTCTCTTGATCAGTCCTGCCAGCTTATGCCCCAAGACCCACTTCCCCTTTGGAACAGATGGATCCCGTCAGGCCCCAGCATACCTTGTCTCTTGAAGATTCTTCCAGGGTTTTAAACCCCAAAGTTTTGTTGGAGGCACCAGTCCTGGAGTCAGGTGTTGATATCCTGGGCTCGTGTGTTTCTTCCTAAGTGTCCCCCCATTACTGGAAGGACTGAGGAAAACACTACCTGTGCTCCCGAAATTTTTAGCATTCTTCCCAGGGCTCTGAAATCAATTTTGATTGACCTCAGACTTCTTGTTGCAACACCATTTGTACCCATGTGAAAGAGAAAGAATGGATAGTAGACTGAAGGTTGTACTACGCTATTCAGTCTTGTGGTGACGTCCTTAATTTGGGCCCCAGGGAAGCAGCAAACTTCCCTGAAAAGAGGGTCCGGTCTGCAAACAAGTGCTTCCGTTCCACACAGCAGGGAATCAGAAATGACCATAACTTGCAGTTGTTTCTTCGCAGCGCAGGTTTTGTTGTGAAGGGTTGGTCTCTCTGACCTTGGCAAGACTGCCTGCACAGGTTCCTCCTCTATCTCATTATGTGCTTCATCTATTGCACCCAGGCTGTTGTACCTGTTCTGTAAGGGTACCTTAGAGGGTAACTTAGAAGGTAAGGAGGGGTTTCTCTTACTGCTCCGTGATGTAACTTTCTTCCACCCCTCCTTATCCCTTGTGACACTGCCTTCCTCCTGTCACAAAACAGATACTAGACCTGCCTCCGTAGTGGCCATGCTGAGTTGGCTTCCATACATCAGGGATGGCAGAGTATGGCTCCACTGATCAGTCTCCCTCTTGGATTCTCGAATACTCCTCAGAAGTTCCTCATCCTTAAAGATTTCTTAGCTGCTGCTCTATAGCAATTTTCTGCCTCTTTTGGACCACAGTACTAATACAAATGGACATAATGATACGTCAGGTAATGTCCTCATTCTCTAAAAACTGAAACTTATTTACTATTTATTGATGGGAAATGACATCTGCTATGCCATATAAGCAGTGAGCACTCTGCAGATCATAACAACTGAAATGCATGAAGTGAACTGTCACTTCGAGCAATCTGTAAGATTAGAAGTGGGTGAAACTTGCAAGATGACTAGAAAGTATGATTCTTTCAGAAATTATAATGAAATAGTGCAAGAGTAATTTTTTATTCAGTAGTTATTAATACTGGAACCCCAACAATGCAGTTCTTGTTTAAGACTAGAAACATTGCTGGTACAGTTGCAATTCACTAATAGTAACTTAACGTGACTCATTTTTAACAGTAAAACGAACACATACAGATCCCTGAAGTAATGCAACAAAGAAGCATGCGTTTCTCAGTTGTTGCTTAATAAAGGTTGAATTTAATATTGACAGTTGTGAAATACATTGGATTATATGTACTGTGAGCAGTTTAATTTGTCTCTCCTTTGTCAGTCATTATTTATTGTTAATAATTATTTATTATTTTAACAAATTTGCACCTTTACTTAAGCCATACTTCATTTCCTAATCACTCAACTTCAAAGGATAAAAGTAAGGATACACTTAAATCTTCCTCTTAAAAATCACCGTTAGCTGCTTATATGGGGAGACATGCAACTAAGCTGATAACACGCCATCCAAAGGAAAGCAGTGGTAAGCCTCCTCTCTAGGACAGTCTTGAGACAGAAACAGTCTTGAGACAGAGACAGTCTCAAATGAATCAAACCCAGCACGCATCCCAACTTGTTATTACTCCTAAGTATGGCCTCAGAGTATTATACACAAGTAATAAAATAGGAGTCATGCAGATGAAATATGGAGAGAAAAGCAGAATTCACAGAAGGGAAGATTTTAGAGATGCATTAGCAGGATCTACTGGAGAGATTTGGAAAGATGGGTGACACCAGATAGAATATTGAAGAGATCTCACCTGAAATTCTGCCTATAGCGCTGATCATCCTCTTCAAGAAAGGTGAGTTCAAACCGGATCTGATGCAGGGCATAGCTAGAAAGGAGAGTTTATGAAAGAGACTGTTACTTTCTACAAATACACTGGAAGATGAGGGTGGGGAAAGTGAGGACATTCCAAGTAACGGTTACAAATTGTTCATGAATTAACCATAGCTAGAAATAAGATTTTTAACCACTGGACAAATCAGATTCTGGAACAGCTTTCCAGAAAAGCTACCTGTTTTAAAGTTATTAAAGTGGTTATAGAACATGTGTGTGACGATGGCTTGGTGACCACTTTCAGCACCATGCTCCTATTAACTTGATGCAGGAATGAGTCTGTACGTGTGTGAAGAAAGCCAGCTCATTGCAATGCTGTAAGATAGTTCTGCTAACAGAACCAGTTTGGCTTAACAAATACAGAATCCTTTTTATTATTGTACTTAATACATAGTACATGCACTAAGGTCAGTCTGTTAAGGTCTGCTGAGTAAGAAAGAAAATAAAATTAAAAAGTACTCAGAGAAAACAGGAAGTCTGGAGGGACTAGGTTCTAGTAGAAAAGCTGACTTTCCAGTCTTGCAAAGAGAAATGAAGCATGGAAGTTACATAAAAATGGTCAGTTTTTACACATGGCTGGCCATGGCCAATAAAAGAAAATGAAGTGGGCATTTTTGTTGCCATCTCAGGAGATTAATATGAGCTGATCTAACATTATCTGGAGCATCATAATAACTGGTATAACTGCTTCCCTGGTACAATCAAAAAGAAGTGCTTCTCAGAAAGAACAAAACTTCACCAATACCAATTTCACCCTGTCCCTGCCCTGTGGTCAGCTGCAGACACAGAAATGTACCATGGCAGGATCCCAGCTGCCTATACGAGACCTGCCTGCACTTTCTCCTTGCAGCAAACACCAAAACCAGGGAATGGTGTCTGAGTTCCAAAAGCCAGATTTTATAAGAACCAAAATTAGAACAATGGACCTTCAAATAAAGAAATCTGGGCAGAAAACAGACTTTTGCATACTCTCACCCTTTCAGTCCACAATGCAGTCTTGAGACTTCTACCTAAGGGTACTCGGATGCTGCCTGCCTAGGCACAACCTTGTGGCACAGCCTTGTGGCACTCCACAGAAGTCTCTGCCTGATCTAGAGTGCAGCAGCCTTAGCAATGCAAACTGCTGGCCAACCACAATCTCCTACAGGAACTTGGTGGGGCATATGAAATGATAAACAACAAACAAACCCATATACTATTGTCTGCAATACATCACACAGCTTAGAAACCCAATTTTGGTCTCTAATTTTGGAGACTCATTAACAGTTTTGGGACAAAGCTCACTCTACAGAAATGCTTTCAATCAGCAAAGACACCTAAAATGTTCAAGGCGGGGCTCCAAATGTCAATACCCACTACTGCAGAACAAGAGGCAAAACCAGACTGCAACACTTCCAGGTACCAATACTAGATAACAGAAAAGTTATCCGGTGCTATAAGCTAGTGAGACAACACAAACTGTCAGTAAGAAAGCTATGGAATAATAAAATTAATTTGTTGGTCCTTAGGTGCTCTGCTACCCATAAGTAAAAAGAAACCATAGGGATTTTTTTCAGTTCAACAACCACCACTGGTGTTCTCAGCACAAAAAAGAGGCAGAATTGCCACTGTGGACTCCATCCAGCTTGTAAGAGAAGATGAGGACATATTTCAAGAACCAGACACCAACTTGAAGTCAGAAATAAACACTTCTCTCATATTTCCTTTACATACAACCCGTGACACGCCTGAAAATCTTTCAAATCCTTCAGTAGATAACCCTGGGTTTGAACAATCTGCACATCACTTTGAGTGCTGAAGTGCTCCACAGTAAACTGAATCATATTTTAGAGAGACTTTCAGGCTTAAAGTTGAAGTTTACAGAAGAAGACTGAAAGACAATGGCAATAAATAACCATGAATCCAGCAATCCAGAAACTCCTAAAAACTGTCAAGGACAAAATTTCAGGGTGGACGTAATGAAGCTAAAGCAGAAGAAGGCTAACAACATCTATGCCAGGCATGTACTGAGCACAATTTGACCATGAAAAACTGAAGGCAATTAAAGAAATGCCACGAGCAGAGCATATGAATGAAGTGCAATGCCTGCCAGAGAAAAAGAATGCAGACCTGACATGAGCAAAGCATTAGGTCGAACATACAATAAACATATGAAGCAACTAAGGTTGCAGGGAGAGATTCAAAAGATGCCCAGAAGTAGCACCATACAAAGCCTTGGCTAAGACAGCCCTTCTAGACACAAAAAGGTGAGCTCGTACAGAAAAGGAACTGAATTCACTCCCCAGAAGGTAGGAATTCCATCAGTGCATGGAGCAAATAAGTAAGCTGATGACAAATCATCAGGAAACAGCATGAGGAAATCATTGCTGAATGCTCTCAGGCATGTTAAAAGCATGGAAGTGCTTCTATGCGAGAATAAAAATCTCCTGATATAGGTGCACGAAGTAGAACCCTAACCTTGCCTTTACAAATTGTGTATCTACAGGCTCCAAACCCTCCACAGTGCAGCACAACTGGCTCTGTAGAACAGGAGCTAATCAACAAATGTAGCAACATACCCACATTTGCTTTTGGAGGGTCCAAGAAAGCAAGCAACCTCCATAGTGCTATAGCAGTAAAACTACTAGTATTGTGAGGATAGCCAAATGTCAAGGAATAGTCTATTGCACTTTCCTAAGAAGTAAGAGATAAACCGCTTGTTAAAGGCAGGATTTTGTTTAAGGGGACAAAGCAGTGATAGCGGTAGACAAAAGAACAAGTCTAAATCAATAGATACATGCTTCACACTTAGGGGAACAGGTGAACTAAGGCATATGTGAACTGATCAGGAACAGACGCAGAGCTGAGAGCACAGATTGAGAAGATACCAGAGTACACTTACTGGCAACAAAAATCACAGCCCAGAGCCTGGAAAAAAGTTCACTACATATATGTTCACTTTTTATAGAGCAGCTACCTCACCATAGCAGATTACAACTCCAGTTTCTGGAGTACCTGGACACTTTGTGCATAGCTATATGAACAAATTCTGCAGGGTAACAAATTATCACACATCAGCTAACTTGCAGAAACTGTACACAGAAATAGTGATTGCTTGTAGTCAGTTGTATGAACACTTTTCCCTTCTCCTTCTGCATTTCTGTAAAGCATGAAGAGTCACATAGCTGCCAACACTCAGTCAGCCACTAAGAATGAACAGCAGTGCTGATTTTACAGTAACTTGTGTGTCATTCAGAGCTTGACCTACTCATCTGCCACAGAAATTAGGGCAAAAATGGGTTTATTCCAGTACTTCCACTACCATGCACAAAACTGTGTGCTGGAAAAAGGTGGGAAGATGATGATAAGCAACAGAACTGTGCATTGTATCTTCAGGTACACAAAACCAGACAGGGTTTGCTTTTCTTTCCTCCACAGATGCTGATGATGTATCTATCAGCAATTCTTGATACCAAACTGGCAACAGTTTGGCAAACTAGTATTTTGGAGAACTGCTACACTGGAGAAGCAGCAGCTTCTTCTGGAGTTTCCTGCATCTCCTACCAGTGCTGCTCTTGGCTCTTGGACAGCAAGTGGTGGGCCTTGAAAGCACCAGTCAAAACCAAAAGAGATGCAGGAAAAGTGAAAGGACATAGCAGGTTAGGGAAAAGAAAGTTTTCCTTGCCCAAAAGTAATGGTGGATGAAGTAGCATCAGGACTGACAAAAAACATGCAAACGTTATGAAACCTACTAGTGTGCAGAGACCCCGCTCAGGTGGAGAATAAATGTCATAGATAATGGGAATCTCCTCCTTTCTAACCTATGCATAGAAGGTACACATACTACAGAGAACACTGGCACTGAACTTGTCCCACAGCAATCCAGATCTTGCAGCAGGATGACCACATGCACACTCCACTTCCACCCTACAAGAAACAGGGACATGGTTAAAATAGGCATGGTGTTTATCACCATCAAGGAATGGCCTCATAATCCAATGGTAAAGAAAGTATTCAGTATACCCCACAATGCAGAGTTACCCAAATGTCATGAACGAGCTCGTCCTTGTACAGAAAAAAAAATTATCACCTTCCTCTTTCTGAAGCTTGTAGAAGACACAGGCATCTTTCATGACCATATGCTGAAGTCTACCAAGTTGTTCAAAATTCTACCTCATTGTTCATCCAGACTTCCATATAAAGGGCCTCATAGTCCTTGCAGTTTATGACAGTTGTATTTGTCCTGAGCTGGTAACTGGATTGGAATGTGGATCCCATTAAAAGCCTTGGGACAGCTCAGAATCTCACAGAGAGCACAGGTCTGAAAGATTCTGCCAATACCTCCAGTCTGAGCTATTCAAAGAAAGATGGTTTGGAATACGGTCTTGGAGACCTCAGTCACCACTCTGCCTCAGTGGACTTGTCCATTCCAAATTGATTACCCAGTGAATAGCAGCAAGTGCAAGACTCCACAGGGCTAAGTCCACTCTTTTAAACTCAAGTGTTTTTGTGTGATGATAGTGAAATCCCCGTGCCTGCTCACAACTGAGTGCCTCAACTCTGTTTCTTTCAATGTGAAAGTTCTGCATTTTTACTGACCATCCAGCATCCTATGGGTGATGTTGTCCCATCAGTTTGAGCTCAACTCCTCTGTCCATAACTCTTGGCTCCTCATGGGAAGAGCAGATTCAGCAGGAAGGATTCCAGGAAAACCATTCTGAGTGCTTTATTCCGCCCAAAACAGCTGGATCAGGAAGGTGGGCATCTCTTCATGGAAGGACAGGGAGTCTTTTCTGCAATAGTCTCTTCAGTTGCAGCTGCAAATATTCCCTCCATTACAAAGCCTTGCAGTGGACAGTATGGGATGGCACAAAAATATGTAATACAGTGCAATGCTTGACCTGGAGTCAAGGAAGCAAAGATGTGCAAGATGGCTTTCTTTTGCACAGCTTTGAACTACATGTATAGAGGGGGTGTCCAATCCAGGAAGCCAGACTAAACTAGTCAAAAAAAAAAAAAAACCCACAACAAAAAATCTCACTTGGATATACTGGAGATGTAAGTAGCCTCAGAATATGCCCCTTCAATATACTAACGTGTTCTTACTTTGAAAAAGTACTTGGCAACGTAGATACAGCATATATGATTCAGTGAGATGCCTCAGAGAAACAGATGATCCAGAGACTCAGACGCATAAGCTAAAATGAATAAAAGCATGTATTCATTCTACATTCATCCTAAAAAAAAATTAAAAAATAAAAAAATCCAACTTTATTAGCTTACACCAGCTCTGAGGAATAGGAAAAAAATCTCACAAAGGTGCATCCAGATCCCTAACAGCCTGCCTTGATCTATCAAAAATTAACAAGTGATACACTGAATAACTGTAATGATTTTTTTTGGCTGGGACAAAACATGCATACCTGCTAAAAGCAGTGAGTATGACTGTTGAGAAGGAATCACTCTTTTGAATAAACCCATACCATGGGATTTGATGACAGTGTTTCCCAAGTGATTAAGCATGTATCCCAGAATATTTAATGCCATCATCACACATAAGTACCCTATGGACAATTGCTAGACCTTCTAGGGAGAAACTCTTAGCACTGTTGGCTGAAAAGTGAGTGATTGCTGTGCAACAGTTGAAACAAATGATACTGAACAGAAATTGCTGAAAAAAAAACCAAACCTGCATTAACAGCTTCTGGTTAATCTTTCAGAAATCATGAATACTTGATGTGAGCCAAGTAAAACACTGCCAGAGACTGAATCACGGAGAAGACAGAAACAGCTATTGAATAGCACAAAGAAATTCTTCTCAGTAAGCTACGAACGTCATATGGACAACAAAGGGCCGAGGGTGATAGACCTCAAGGCTTATAACGGGAAAGAAGAGCTCAAGGAAAGAATGGCAGACTAGTGACAAGAGCCCACCAAAACAGAAGTGAAGTGAGTGGGGACTGAAGAAGTGCAAGTGTTTATGTGTGGAAATAGCAGGAATCCAAGAAAAACAGAATAGGAAAAGAGCCTGTAACTGTAGATGCTGCTTTACTTCACCAGCATGACTTTAAATCTCTAGCATATTAAGTAACATGTATATGTATATAGAATATTTGAAGAGAAAATATTTTTGGTGTATAGGCAATGATGGTAACGAGGACGCATGAACCTTTAGTCCCTGCTGTTGCCAGGAAGCAGACGACATGTCTCACCTCTACTAGGTCACTGACCAAGAAAGGCACAAGCAATTCTGCAAACAGCTAAACGAGCACACTTGCTAAGTATTACCTGATGATATACTGTTGTTTATTACATATTGGACAATCAGGTCACAGCACTGAAATTTTGATAAGTATATGATGAAATGAGGAACAGAGTTTTTCTTCTCTAGAACAGTCATTATACAAAACAGAAAGAAATGCTAGGAATAGTCTTGCCAATGTACTGGTAAAATAATTCTCTGTGGATGTAGTTTAGTAGCAGGATCCTTAACACAGAAGCTTATCCTTGAGAGGCTGTTATCAGGAGGAAATTGAGTTGGTTGTCACCTGGAACTAGATCACATGAGAGCAAATACGCTGAGGGGCCTTGTGCTAACACCTGTGGATATTTTTCTTTGGTATCTGATACTTTTCTCTTTGTAAAAGGGTTGAGTTCATTCAGGTGTTACCATCATTACAGTTGCCATTAGTAGTTATTACTCCATGGCTCCACCTACAGCTTTCCCAGCATCACTAATAGGCCTCATCTTCCCACTTGCCTTCCAGCTCTCATCCTCCTAGAGCAAACACGAGACCAAAGGAGCATTTGGTAACACATATTTACACAAATATATATCCCATGCTGTAGGAATGAATTCCCTGATGGATGGATATAACAAGAGGGCCATAAAGCAGTCGGATCCTTCATGTCTTCTTTGGCCCATACTCGATGCTTTCTTGGAACAATGGGTAGACACCCCCTCCTTAAAAAGGCAAAAATAGAGGGATTGTAAACTTTGCTGATGTACTGCTAGGTCCGCAAATTACTCATACAGACTCTCTGCTCAAGCGTGTGCTAAAGCAGACCTCAAACTGTGACCAACTGTTGTGGTTTGGCCTCAGCCAGCATCAAAGCACCACGCAGCCGCTCGCTCGACTCCCACAGCCATGGGAAAAATCGGCAGAAAAAGGCAAAATTCGTGGATTGAAATAGTGCAATTTAACAGAACAGCCAATGGAAAGAAGAAAGAAAAGCAGTAATGCCGATAAAGGAGTATAAGGATGCGATTACAGTACCGCCGCGTAGCGCACCGACCGCCGCCGCAGCCCCCCCCCGAGTGGCGACTGCCCCCCCCCCCCCGGCTAGCACTTCTTATCGCTGGGCATGGGTCTCGCCGTATGGAATAGCTGCCTCCCCTGCCGGCTCCTTGGGGAAATTAACCCCATCCCTGCCGGAACCAGGACACCAACACAGGTCACTCACACAAGCAGAAATATGCTAATAAGGTATGGAAACAAATACAAGATTCCTGTCAAAAATAAGTAACGGGGCCAGATTTGTTAGTCACAGGATGACCTAAGTAGTATTTGATGACAACAGTAGCACAACAGTATTCAAAATCAATGTTGTCTTTGTTGCAAAGTTCTCATCAAAATGTTTAATGCCCTCACCAAGGGAAGCTGCTTCAGAGCCAGCCTGATCCACAGCAGAGCAGCCGATCTCGGTGCACAGGGGGTTCTCCTGAGGCAGGGAAATGCCAGGGCAGCGGAGAGACCCACCAGGAGCCAGAAGCTGTCACGGGAGACGCTGACAAGGCCATGGCTCTACAAGAGCAACCACTGCATGCCTATAAAAAGCAGTCTGGGGAGCGCGAGCGACCAGGAGAAGACAGAAGGAAGAAATTTTTTACAGTGAGGGTGGTGAAACACTGGAACAGGTTGCCCAGAGAGGTGATAGACACCCCGTCCCTGGAAACATTCAAGGTCAGGTTGGAGGGGGCCCTGAGCAACCCGATCTCATTGAAGATGTCCCTGCTTGTTGCAGAGAGGGTTGGACAAGATGACCTTTAAAAGTCCCTTCCAACCCAAACTATTCTGTGATTCTATGATTTGCATGAATAAAGGCATGGAAGTCTGTATTTCCTCCTACAGAGCTGGGGAGTCTGATATAACTTTCTTTTGCTGAATAGAGGATAATTTAGAGAAAAAGGAACTGGAGAGTGTATCAAGGCTTGGCACACAGTGTCCAGAGGGACTTCCACTTGGCAATCACAGTGGGTAGGATGCTTATGAAGTCCAAAGCTAGTAGAAGTAGTAAGGCGGCTATTGCTGCAATAGCAGTCACAAATTAAATCTAACTCTGTTGCAAAATGTGTGGGGAAGGCAAGTATGGGGAGCAGATTAACTGCGTGGTTCAGAGAGTAACCTGACACAAAGCTGTAACTGAGATGCAGATTTGTTGTCAGCTTTGTTTGCTCTTGCTTATGATGAAAGAGACGATCCTGCCCTTCCCAGCTTCTCGGACCATAAATTTCTACCCCAATCTTTTTGTCAACACTAGCAACTACATAGATATGTAGTAAGAGCATATTGTTTATGGAGCCGAAAACTAATACTTATCCTGAAGATTAGTTTTCACCTACACCAGTGAGCTGATTCCATACAGTCTCACCATCCTCCTGTTGATAAGGAAAGGGTCCTTTCATGCCCTTTTTGCAAGCTTTGACACACTTAGACCAGCTGGAAAGGTGCATGCTGAGATTACATATACAACCCCAAGGTTTGGATGTAAGAGTCACATCTGTGCTAACCCAATGGAGTAATTTACCCATAAGAATTATCTTACAACTCTTACTGAAACAAAAAACCTGCAGAGTCTGTCTTACTGGTTTGAAAGACACATTGAAAGACAACTGCATCCAGCTCTGAAGCTCCCAGCATTAGAAGGACATAGATCTGTTGGAGCAGGTCCAGAGGAGGGCCACGAAGATGATCAGTGGGCTGTAGCGCCTTTCCTATGAGGACAGGCTGAGAAAGTTGGGGTTGTTCAGCCTGGAGAGGGCTCTGGGGATACCTTATAGGAGCTTTCCAGTACCTAAAGGGAGCCTACAGGAAAGATGGGGAGGGACTCTTTGTCAGGGAGTGCAGTGATAGGATGAGGGGTAATGGTTTAAAACTGAAAGAGGGTAGATTTAGATTAGATATTAGGAAGAAATTTTTTACTCTGTGGGTGGTGAGACACTGGCACAGGTTGCCCAGAGAAGTTGTGGATGCCCTCAGTTCAAGGCCAGGTTGGATGGGGCTTTGAGCAACCTGGTCTAGTGGGAGGTGTCCCTGCCCATGGCAGGGGAGTTGGAATTAGATGATCTTTAAAGTCCCTTCCAACTATAACCGCTCTGTGATTCTATGATTCAGCTGATCTAATTTTCATACAGAAAAAAAAAAAAATATAAGCCACACACAAGGAAGAGCTATTGCATGAATAAATAATCTTTTCTGACATACCTTCAGCTGAATCTGGATTTATTTGAAATCTAAGCATATCTGGTTAGGTAAATGTCTTTTTTTTTTTTTCTTCCTTTTTTTTTTTTTTCAGAACTGCTGTCTTGTAAAAAAACCCCAAACTTCTAAATTGTCTTTATCTTACCACTACTTCTACCTATTTGCCTTATACCTAAGATCTGACTTAGACCCTATTACAACGAAGAAAGGATATATAAGAATTCCTCTGCATAATCAAGATTTTCCTGGATTGGAAAGTTTTCAAGAGAAAAAAGTTTTTATTTTATTACCTATACATTTTAAGTTAGATATGTGATCTGATGAATTAACAGCAGACAAAATCAGCTTCAGAGTGTTCACAGTCAAAAAGAATGTTTCTTTGTTGAACTGTTGGCAAAGATACGGTGCAGTGTGAGAAAAAAAAACAACACTGAACTTTGTTTTAAGAAAATATTCCCTGGGGGAGTGAATATTCTTTTATTCTTTTCACATTTAGTATAAGATGAAAATAAAATTCTAGTTCTATAAAGAGTTGCTTAAAAGATTAAAAGAACAATAAGATAAATCACAGAATAATTTAAGTTGAAAGGGACCTCTGGAGATAACATAGTCCAAGCCTTGCCTTGTTGAGTTTTGAGTATCTCCAAGGATGAAGACTCCACAATCTCCCTAAGTAACCTCGTTCCAGTGTCCAGCCATGCTCACAGTAAGGATATTTTTCTTTTTATCTAATCCCTTGTTGTTCCTTGTAACTGCAAGGCTTTTGTCTTTTTGCTGAGTGCATCCAAGAAGAGTCTGGCTCTGTCCATCCTCTTCATACCCTTCCATTAGGTAGGTGAAGACATAAATAATAAATCCTCATTTAGCACTCTCAAGACAAAACCATTTCTCTCAGCCTCTCCTTATACACTACCAAATCCAGTCACAATCACAGGGGTCCCTGCCACGCTCACTTCAGTATTTCAACATCCTTCTAGTACAGCAGAATTCAAAATGGACTCAGATGTGTTATAATATCGAAATTTTGGATTATTTTTCAATCATGCTTTTGAGACATAGGCTTTCAGAGCACGATGAGCTTTTACATTTGCTTTGTCTATTGTCATGGCATCACCTTATCGTAGGTGGACAAATACTAATTGGAAAACACAAGCAACAACAAAGCTGATTTTGCACTGACCATCCACTAGGACAAACATAGAAACAGACCCAACAGTCCCACCCTGCAGAGAATATAAAGCCAAAGATAAAGAAACACTGAGTGCTTGCAGCAAAGGGCTGTTTTGATATTTCCCAAATGAAAATATATTCTATAGTGCAACAAGTTTTTGTGAAATGCAGGAGCGTGGTCTTTGCCAGCTGGGCAGTCCAGAACCAGCCAGGCTTCTCAGCTATCTATGCACTTGTAAATCTTACATACTAGACACATCCCATTCATGCATCCCTGGCTTCATTGCTTGCCTACAGATTCTGGAAGCCAAGCAAAAAGCAAACCTATACCCAGACAGCTGTCTACTCACTGAATTTAGATTTAAGGCAGTCCATTCACCAGCCCACCAATACGCGCAGAAGTGAACTGCGAGTCAAACGATGCACTTCACTGGTAGGTACAGAGTCTGCTATTAAAGGCACTGGATCGCTTACAGCCAGGCAGGCATATGAAACACCTGGTTGGGAACAAGGAAGCCTTAACAAGTCAGCACATCAACAACTTGGTATCTGCAAGCCTGTAATAACAGAGCTGGCAGGCTGTAGGACAGTTAGGCAATGTCATTCTCTACTGATTTTATCTTCACAACACAAATGTGGTTTGTGGAGCGTATGGATACCAGCACATCTCCATGTCCTAAACACTGTGATCCAGTTGGAATTTCATATTTCTGCAGCTGTATCAGTACCTTACACATTACTACATCGCACACATGCTTGTTCACATTCATCATTCACGTCATCATTCATAAAAGTAAAAAAATAGGTATTTTCAAGAGTAGGTACTTAGGCTTTTTGGAAAATAATAGGGTCATAAAAAGAGGTATCCCGTTAGCAAGAAAGCACATCTGTAACACGCATCATAATACTCACTAGTTTTTTTAGGACTACAGACTCGTATCCCTAAAAGTTTTCCCACTCAGGAAAAAGCAATGTTGTGATCTCGGATTTAGGAGACAGCAAAATTAATAAGTCACGGGAAAAAAAAACAAAACCTCTGTAGGAAACCATGTCTCCATAGCTCCTGAGTTCAGGAAACTACTGGTCTTTGCTTCTTGAAAAATAAAGACTAAGGTAATCTTTCATCATTATACCTGGACACTATAAAGTAATGGAGAAAAATACGGAGTATACTCAACTTTTCTCTATTGGTCATATTTTTCCCAGCAACATATCACTTATGGCTACATTTTTAGCAGATTATGCCCCAAATACGTTAATGTCATTGCTAACATCTAAAAGCTGCTGCTGAAATATACATATATATATATGTCTTTACCAACTGAAATTCTTTGCTCCAGGAAGCTGTTTACCCATCCCTTCACTTAGGCTTGAAAAAAATGTAGGAAATTATAGAGAAACCGATTTGTGGAAGACTTGCAGCTGATGCACTCACAGCATCACTAATGCAAAATTACTGAAATAAATATTAAAGTCACACAACATGCATTCCCAGTTTTACTACCTGAACCTTCCAGGTTGTTGAAACTGCAAATATAATGGCCACGTGGATGCTTCAAAGGTGAACATGACAAGGAGCAAGATAACCTCTCCTCCTTTCCTGTTTCTGCTGTCAGCCTAGCTCTGCAATGGCACAGCTGCATAACCTTTGCTCAGATTTTTGAGGAAATCGTTAAATTGAGAGAAAGAGTTATGAGGAAGTCCACAGAGTAGATCCGTGAAATGTAAGAAAGGTAAAGTCAGAGATAAAGGTAAAGACTGCCGAGATGGGGCCACGCAGCAGCTCAAGGATCAAGAGGAAGGACATCAACATGGAAAGATAATAACATCTCACGGGAGAAAATGAGGTGGAAGATTACAACATCAAGCACCTGTCACAGGGAGCAGTGAAAGCTGACCCTTTTCCATATGACTAGCAAAGACTCTACAGGTGGTTAGGTCATTAATTCTGTCTATCTTTTGTGTGTGTTAACCAAAAATTACTGCTTTACATATAACTGCACATAGCAAAAGGTGACTGAACAAAGTGGCCCAGAGGAGAGATGGTGAGATAGGTATTGGGAAGCCATTTTGGCAGCAAAGGTATATAGCAACAGCGAAGCAACCAGAAGGTGCCAATGCTGCAGATGGAGAGAGGAAAGAAGTCAAGGAACAAAGCCCTACGCACATTGGCTGTGAGTGATAATGCAGTACAGCAATGCTGACATTTTGCTCTGAGCATGACAGATTATATCACAGAAAATATTTTAAAATTGATGCAACAGCCACGAAGAAAGTAAAGAACGGAGACGAGGTGACTCCTATTATGCCATCTTCTGTCCTTAATCTGCCTGCTCTAAAAATGTACAGATGTAGATAATAATCTTTCATTTTAGGAACAACAGAAGAGTAGGATTAAGCAGCAATTCAGCAGATGAACAGTTTATCTACTTCGCTTTCACAGCACCTATGCTAGGTGTGCTCCTATGCAAGTACAATAGTGAAGAATGATGCAAAAAGAAAAAAAAAAAAAACAAACAACCAAAACCTCCTAATTCCACCTCTACAGTCTAAACAGGGTATTAGAATGTCTTGGTGTTATCTAAAATATGTGGATGGAAAATTTTTGGCAAGGGCCCAACTTAGCTAAAGCAATTCCCATAGCTACAACTAAAGACTTTGAAGCAACATTTTAAAAACTTACCATTTGTCATACAGAATATGAAATAGTAGTCTTTCTTATTTCCCAATTACCAATGCTTCAGTGGCAAGAATAACTGTAGGACTGCAAGTTTGACAGTGTTTTCTATCACATGCTGACTTTGCTACACCCATTCAAAGCTAGACTTGCAGCTCTGAACTGAAAGCTGAACTAAACCTTAAATCCACTTAGAAATAGCAACTATTACTACAAACCACTTGTTAAACTGCATTTTTTTTTTTAAGAATCATATTATACCTTTGTTCCTTCGCACAGGCTACTACTTATATTTTTAGATGAAGATGTGATTACCCTTGATTTTAATCTCTGAGCTGCCTTTGGACCTACCTGGGAACCAATGAGAAGGATCAAGCAAACATTTAGTATTAAAAAACGTGTGACGGGAACCTTTGATGAGAGGGAAGGCCACAGGGATCTGAAGTCTGAAGTCCTCACAAGGGAAGAGGGAGCCATAGGACACTGCAGTCCTCATACAGCTTATAGTAGAAAGACACCTGGAGCCCCATAGGGATGGAAGCGGGTAATAGGGTCTGCGATCTGGTCAGGGTTATACAGAATTTCTGTCGAGGTCTGGAGTCTCTGGCTGGGGGCAGTGATGGCAGGCATCAGGCTTCATCTTTAGCCTGGTCCAAACCTTCTACCTGGTGTGGAGACTCTTGCATGATGCAGATAGCCTGACACACACCTCCCTCTCCTGCCCTGATGGCTTTGTCACATCAAACTGCTTCTACTACTACTTCAAGACCTATCTGAGCCACCAGTCTTTTGTGAGGAACCCCTCAGGGTTTGGGAGCTCTTCAGAGCAGCCCAGTCCCCCAGCAACACTGTGAGAGGGAGGAATCTCTGGGCTGAACCATGGCTCTCCATCACACATCACCCACATATACACGCAGGTGGCAGAGGCCCCTTTGGCGTACCAAAGGGCAGTACTGGCAGCTATCTCTGAAAGTAGAGGCCTCATTAACCATGGCGAGTGGGACTGGGTAGGCCTCACATGTCTTTCCCTGTACAAGTGGTGCTTCACCCTGTAGTGAAGTGTTTGCTTCAGGTGGTGAGGACTGCCCCAAACCCCACTCATCCTCACTGCTGGTGGTGTGTGCTTACCCCTGCTCCTGTGGAGCCCCAAGTCACACCCCACAAGCCTCTCCACCATGCACCACTTTAACAGGCAGCACAGAAACCCACCGATCTGCCCACAGTCCTTGAAGACTCCTGAGCGCTTCCCCACCCACAAAGCAGTAGTGCCACTTACCCCTGAGCCAGGAGCCCCCCAGGGCTCGCAGATGGGTTCAGGCCCATGGCAGGTGCTGCCGGGGTTACAAGCACAGCCCGCGGGGGAGCATGAGCTGGGGAGGGCCCTCACCCTCGCAGGACCCGAGGACACACGCCGTAGACACCCCCCCTCCCTCGCCACCCTAGCCGCACTTATCTCCTCTTTTCCTTTTACTCACACCCCTCCCAAGGCCCGCCGCCCGCCAGGCTTGCGAGGCCTCTCTCTGCTCCCGCCCCCGCGGTCCCGCAGAGCCACGGCCCCCGCCCCGCCCGGCTTCCGGGACCGCTTGAAAGTGGGGCAGAGGTGAAGGGAGGCAGGCAGCGAGCTGGCCGAGGCGGCGGTGGGCTTGTTCGGGTAAGTGGTGCCCCGCGGGGCGAGCGGTGACCATCGCCCGCCTCTTTTCTCGGCCGCGGGGCGGGCGGCGGCAGAGGGTTATGCGGACGGCTCAGCTGGACTCGGCTGTCTCCTTGCCCCCGGCCCCCTCCACCCGGGCCTCTCCATGGCAGCTCCCCGACGCGGGCCCTGAGCTGCCGTAAACATCGCTGTGGTGCGGCGGCGACGCCGGGCCCGGCTGGGCCCTGTCCCGCCTCGGGCCGCAGTTGTGCCAGGCGGGGAGCGCTGCGGTAGGGGGGGGCACGGCCGGGGCTCGGGCGCGGCGGCGGCTCGGGTTCGGCGTTCCTGCGGCTGTGGAGGCCCGGGTGAAGGTCTGCGGGGGATGCGGCGAGCCGCGTGATGGCGGCCGGCAGCCGGGGCCGCTGGGCGGGTGGTTTCCCCCTTCCTCAGTTCTGCGGCGGCAGTTCGGTGCGTGTCCCTGGGCTGGCTGGCTGCTCCTCGGGGCGGGGGAGGGGGGCGAAGCAGCAGGCCTCGAGTTTGTTATTCGCGAGGTGTCCCGAGACAGCACCTGTTGCCGTCCTTGTCAGCCGACGCTTCTCTGATATGTGCTTTTACCGTGTGGGGAGAAGGAGAAAACAGTGTGGGGAGACGCATCGTTTGTCTCAAACTTGGGCCTTGTTCATGGTCTGTTGATGTTGTGCTGCAGATCTGCATCATGGAGAAGCAAATGCTTGAATCCTCCGAGGAGCGAACCTTTCAGTACCAAGATTCTCTGCCTTCCCTGCCTGTACCTCCTCTTGATGAATCTTTAAGTAAATACCTTGATGCAGGTAATGATTTCATATTGTAATAGGAGCGTAGTGTGTGCTGTTGTAACCAGGCTAGTCAAGAGGTGTTTGTGAGGTGACTTGCAGACAGCTTGTACTGTCTGATGTAGTTGAGATGGGTGATCAAGACAAGCTTAGAGTGCAAAAGGCCTTTTTTAGGTTCAAAACGGCAAACTAAGTGCCTAGAGCAACCTGAATAAGAGCTTCCATTTTGTCCGTATTTACCTTTCTTCAGCACAGAAGGGAATTGGGCGTGTGGAAAAGTAAACTTCTTGGTTTGAGGTTTTATCCCCCTAAGGTTTTGGGTTTTGTTTTTCACCCTTATCAGCTGGTCTAATGAAAGGTATTTCTCCATCTACAAATTTTGTTCTGCATAATGACTACTTTGCTTGTTTATGTCTGTCTTTGCCCAGGATCTTTCTTTAAAAAAAAAAAAAAAAAAGACTTTTTCATACTTAAATGTTCTTCTTCCCGTCTTCCTCACTGATACTGTTAACTATACAGTAGTTGGAAAAGGCAGTAGTGGGTGTTTTTGGATAATTTCTGGCCTGAGATATTTGCTCTCTAAAGAAGATCATATAAGAGAACAGTTTTGAAAGCAAAATCAATGTACATGTGTCTAGCTTTGTTTATAAAGCAGAGAGGATTGATTAGTTCTGTGTTATCATATCAGGCTTTGATATATCAGGGATGACAAAGATATGTTACCTAGTATCTTGAGATTACTTTCCTATGTTTCTTCAATATTTTTCAGAACTCGGAGACATTGAGCATTTTTTCTGGAACATCTGCTTTGTGTCTTACTATCTTACCTGTAATACAGGAATGCTAACAGAGTGAGACATTGAGTTCTGTCCTTTGCAGAAACGTATACCAAATTTCCCTTTCCCACAATAGAGGTCCTTAAGTTCACTCTGGGTTCCCTTTTATTCTGAGTGTAGTGGAAATGGCCCAGTAGATGGTAATAGGTTTTCTTTGTTGTTCCTTATGTCACCATGTTTTGATGAAATGGTGGTTTTAGAGGAAAAAATGTTGTGTGTGTATGCGTGTCAAAAAATGTTTTCTTTTTGTTGTAATGCAGATTAGCTAAAGTTGTGCTGCAACAGTGAACGTGCAATAACAGAATTGCCCTTTAGAACTTAGTTTTGTACACACAGCTGGCTCTCCAGGTTAATAAATAACTCTGTCACGGAGTGATAAAATCTGACAGTGAATTTGTTTGCTCTTGTTTTCTGATGCTGATCTGTGTTTTTATAAATACCTTATCACATGTCCCTTTTTTTCATGCTGAAGTTACTTCCTAATTGCTGTTCCTTGTACATAAGTCATTCTATAACTTTGATCATCATTGTTGATCTCCTTTAGTCTCACTGGAGGTTGGAGGAAAGTTCGTCCAGTATTTTTTGTTCTGCCACAGTCCTCCCTTGTTCAAAGCCAAAACGTGCAGTGCAGAATTCTACACATTAGCTTGGTGATTCTCATTGCTTAAGCTCTTCCTTTATTTAGTCTGTGAAGGTGAGTGAAGGAAGGGAGGTGCTTCTGAAGAACAATTTAGAAGCTCTAAATGACCTTTCATAGATGCTGTGAATCATTCCTTAGAAACTCCTGTCTTTTTCTGGTTGGAGGAGGATCCCAGGCACTTAACATTAGTTAGTATGCCTGTTGGTGAAGCACTTGTCTGTGTAAAGCCAGTCAACTGGAAAAACTGGGCAGAATATGTCTCGGAAGGTGCCTTATTTTAGGCTTTACAGTAGCTGCCTCTGCTTTGGATTCAGGATGACTAACCTTGTTTTGAATGTAGGCCTTGAGCAGAGAAGGTGGCCGTAGCCCTGTTATTTAGCCTTTCAGCTCACCCAGAGGCTGAGGCTTAGAAGCTTGGACTGTCTGAGAGTATGAAAACCCAAAGGTCCAACTTTCCAGAGGATTCCTGAACTATGCAACTGAAGATGTCTTTCATGGGGTGGTTCTTGTTCGTGAGTGAAGCTGATCTATGCCGAAAGGAAGATGAGATCTGTGGGCCCGGAAAAAGTGGCAATAGAGGTTTCCCTGAACTGTAGTGAGAAAGGGGATTAGTTCTGCTCCTTCCTCATAGTGCTGCTTCTACATCTGATCAAGTAGTTTTTAAATGGAAAGAGGCCCTGTCATCATAGAATCGCGTAGGTTGGGAAGGGTTCATCTAGACCAGATCCCTGCTCAAAGCTAGTCTGACTACAGCAGGTTGCTCAGGCTTGCTTGGCTGGGTTTTGTATATATGCGAGGATGGAGATTCCACAGCCTCTCTGGGTGAGACCTGTTCTGGTATTTGATCACCCTCAGGATTGCAGAAGGGGGAACAAAACCCAAACCAACAATGACAAAAAAAAAAAAACCCCAAACCACCACCGAACAAAAAAGCAAACACCACCACCACCCCCCCCCCCCGAAACTCTCACATTTTCCTTGTCAGAAATTTCCTGTATTTCAACTTGAGTCCATTTTCTCTTGTACTATTCTTGTGCATCTGAGAAGAGCCGTGCTTTATCTTTGCTATGCCTTTCCATTCAGTTGTTGCAGAGTGCAGTGAAGTATTCTCATAAGTTGAACAAACTCAGTTTTCAGCCTTGTCTTATCATGATGTGCTCGAGACCCCTAGCAATCTTGGTCACCCCTCAAATAGGGACCGGAACCCAGTAATTTTGCTTATTTTATTGCTCTAATGACTTTGTAACTTGAATAACAGAGGTTAATCGCTCCCTTTTACAATCTTCAGTGATAGTAGGGTCACTCTGTGTGAAACCTGAGTGTTGGACTAGCCTCGGTCTGGGGAGGCTTTCAACTCCGGGTTTCTTGGGTGAATACTGTGGGCTGCTAAATGGTGTAGGTGGCTGGCTCTGTCTCCATTATTTCTTTTTTCATCTGTGTTCAGAACTGATGGTGGTGCAATTCAAGCTGCATCTAGATATTATATATATTGACTTTAACAAGGCTTTTGGCACATCAGAAGCTTTTTTTTTTTTTTAAATAAACTTCCTCATTGACAAATCAATGAAGTATGGACTAGGTAGTGGATGATCAGGTGGACTGAAAACTGTCTCAGATGCTGGGGCTGAGAAGTTTGTGATCAGCAGCACATATTCCAGATGTAGGCCAGTCTGATGGTTCACCCCAGGGGTCCAGTGTTGTTTAACATCTTCTTTAATGACCTGGATGATGGGACGAAGTGCAGTCTGAGTTTGCAAATGATACAAAGCTGGAGGGAGTGGCTGATGTTCCAGATGCTTGTACTGTCATCAGAGGGAGCTTGACAGGCTGGAGGAACAGGCTGACAGGAGCTTCATGAAGTTCAACAAACAAAGAGAAACACCAAGTCATGCACCCAGGGAGGAATAACCCCCCCACGCTAGCACAAGCTGGGGCTGACTGGCTGGAAGGCAGCTTTGTAGAAAAGCCCTTGGGGTCCTGGTGGACATGAAGTTGAACATGAGCCAGCAATGTGCCCTTGCAGCAAGGCAGACCAGCAGCCTTCATGGCTCCATTAGAAGAAGCATAGCCAGCAGGCAGAGAGAGGTGATCTTTTCTCTCTGTTCAGCGCTGGGGAGGCCACATCTGGAGTGCTGTGTCTGTTTCTGGGCTCTCCAGTACAAGCAAGACACAGACATACCGGAGTGAGCCCAACGAATTGCCATAAGGGTGATTAAGGGTGTGTATTATCTGATGTATGAGAAGAGACTGTGAGACCTGGAAGCATTCAGCCTGGGGAAGAAAAGGCTCTAGGAGGGTTCTTTGCAATGTATGTAAATACTTGATGGAGAGGAGTAAGGAAGACAGAGCCAGACATTGTAGAGGGATCCAGTGGCAGAATAAGAGGTGGTGGGCACAAATTGAAATACAAGAATATTTAAACATAAGAAAACTCTTTTTATTGTGAGGGTGGTTAAGTGCTGGAACAAACTGCTACCCTGGAGGTTGTAGAGTCTCCATCCTTGGAGATGTTCAGAACCCAACGCAGTCCTGAGCAGCCTGCTGTGGCAGACCCTGCTGAGATGAGGTGTCAGAGTAGATGATCTCTAGATTTGTGAAGAAGAAAAAAGTAGTGGTTGCAGGCGAGCAGGACAAAGTTGTGAGGAAGTAAGATTTTAATTCTACAAGGATAGGTAATTATTTGGGACCTGGCCCAGCTGCAACTCTGTTGTTACTCACAAAAGCTAGATTAGAGATGATACAGGTAAATGATTACTAAAATTAAACAGGTATCATTCCTTTTTTGTTAACAACAGTAAGTAGATCAACAGGGTTAGCAGTAGCAAGGCAAACAAGAAATGTGTTATACACTAGGTGAGTATAAGAAGACAATGAGATGTGCCTGTATGGAAACTGACATCAGCAGTGCCTGTTACTGACCATAGACTTCATGCTTAAAAGGCTTTCAGGAGGGTTTTAGGTTAAAATAATGACATTTTTCAAATGTTTACAGAGAACTTTGGCCTGTATGGCACACAATCTGAGAGATATCCAGAAGTTTTTTAAAATATAAAAATTGGTTTGTAGTAACTACCATTAATTTCATTCAAAGGTAGGCATAATGTGGGGACAAGGAATGAGAACTGATGGACGAAGTGCTTGTAGGCTGTGAATGGACTTTTGAAAATAAAGGCAAGTAGCTTATGGTTGGTGCAGTAGGGTGGCATTAATTTACAAACAAAATTCCTGTAAATTTAATTATTTGGTGAGTTGTGTGGCAGCTGATGGAGTTGCAGAACTCCATAGTATTTCCAGCTACAGTTTTAAATATATTGGATTTAGTTATCTGTTAGGTATTTCAGGTTTTCAGCAGTTGCTTTTATCTGTTAACATCTGTATTTATTTAGAAGTGTATATTTATGTTTTATTAGAACACACTGTCATTTATTTACAGATTTTAAAAGGTGTTTTCCCTTCAAATATTTGTTTTAGAAAAATAAATTTTGAGTATTTTCCTCTACTCCCTTTCTTGTGGATATCTGAATCTTGGAATAAATCTCAATATGCGGTTGTCTTTAAAACAAAAACGTTTCCTTTTTACAGTGAAGCCATTTCTAAATCAAGAAGAATATCAAAGAACTGAGGATATCGTTAAAAAATTTGAAAATGGGATTGGGAAAGAGCTGCATCAGAAATTACTGGAAAGAGCTAAAACGAGAAGGAATTGGGTACGTATTTAGATATGTAAGAAATCATAATTCAAATTACAGAAAGTTGGTTGCTCGTGATACAATTTAGAGAGTCATTTAGCTTTTTTTTAATCTTAGGATCTTCCTTGTATCTTCCACTTGGCCTATGGGTATCAACACATGCACTTACATTGTGTGATTTATTTTTTTCATAGTTCGGTGGCTAAGAGTTCACTAACTGAAATGTTAAGTTACCCACCACTTCTGAATGCTTTTTCTGTCAGTTTCTTCTTCTGTCACCTCTGTCCCCGCTCTCTGCACTGTGAACCCCCCTGTGACCACCCCCTCCCCCCCCCAAAAGAAATGTCGAATTTAGAGTTTGGTTGCTCTCTCTTTTTTCCCGAGGGAAGCTATGTGGTGGCACTTTAAAGTTGTCTTTCAACAGAGAAAGGGATACAAGGGGAGTTGTTACCAACTGGAATTCTTGAGGACTTTTTAAATCTTAACAGGGCACACACAGCTCCTCTCACACACATCTCCTTTCCTTCAATTTCTTTAATGGAGTAATCTGTCTGATATTCACAGTAGCCACAGGTGACATCTGCAAGAGTTTAAGATTATGAATATTGGGGAAGAAATCTTCATCATAGTTTACAGTTTAATGGGCTTAACCAGTATTGAATTTTATTTGAAGCTTGAAACTAGAAGTGCTAGATGTGTAGTTATCTGCAGCAGTTAGTTTTGAACCACTGTCCTGCCTTCTGTTATATAGGAACTACTACTCAAAATTTTAAAGAAAAAAAAAAAAGTAGTAAACCAAAAAAAGCAGGCAGTTGAACAATCAGGTGATTATTAAATAATTAATGATTAGAACTTAATTCTGATGCTAAACATTTTTTTGTTTTCAGCTGGAGGACTGGTGGCTGAATGTGGCTTATCTTGATCTTCGCATATCAACGCAAATACACTGTAATATGGGAGGCCCTGGTCCCTATATTGAACACTGCTGGCCACCAAAAGAGGGCACTCAGATAGAAAGAGCATGTGTAAATATATGGCACACCCTGAAATACTGGGATCTATTACGAGCGTAAGACTTCAAGAAAAAATAATTGATTCTAAATATTAATGATCTATGTGTACTTAAGTTGCAAAGATATGTTTATGTTCAGTGGCATGTGTTCTTTGCAGTAAAAGATGGGTTTGTCTTACCTTGATTTACTTGCATAATTATCATCTCGTTTAATTTTGGTTTACTACAGAGAGAAGGTGGCTATAGAGAGATCTGGGGATGCTGTTCTGGACATGAACCAATTTCGAATGCTCTTCTGCACTTGCAAAATTCCTGGAATTACCAGAGACTCGATCGGCAGTTATTTTAAAACCGGTAAACAAATGCAAATTGCAGGTTAACACAAGCAAATGATTTTGTATTAATGGGCTAATGGAGAGTCATTTTAGCCATAAAATACTTGTTTCCTCAAGCACTAAATCAGATACTGGTGGTTGAGTGCATATATAACGATGCAAAGAAGATATCTAGTCTACAAATGCCCTCTTTGGTCCAGTATTTAGTCCTTTCTAAAGAAGATTAAAAGAAAGCTCGGCTTCAAATTGTGTGTTACCAGCCTGATGCCTATAAGAAGTGTGCCAGCATTAAGAATTGAAAAAAGATAAAATTTGTGTCGTACATGGAATCCACCCACATTTATTATATGGACGGAACCATAAAGACAGATGTAAAAGCCTTATAGTTAAAATGTGGATACCCACTCAGTTAAATACTTATGGGTAAAGTAGCGTACATTTCTTCTTTTTCTCAGAGTGGAGTACTGGACTGGAAGAGGTATAGCACAGTAGCCACACTTCTTGGGGGTTTTTAGCATCTGTGTTTTGTCAGAATCTTTTCCAACTTTGTTTACTCTTAATTTCAGATAGATGGATTCAATAAGGCAATGCTATGCAAGTTTACCTGGCTTAGTGTGGGCCAGTACCATCTGTGTTTCTGTATAGTGACCAAATTGGTGTGTCAGTGCTCCCTCTGTACAGATTTGCAAATTACAGATCAGGTTCTGATTGATGTGGTAGCAGATCTCAGATCTTGAGCTGCATAACTGAAACTGGTCACATAAACACTCTGACAACTGAAGGACTCAGTCATCTGCAAAGTGTCCTAGCAGTAGGCTTGCTGCATTATATTCATCCCTTTAAAAAAAACAAAACAAAAAAACAAACAAAACTCATGCAAGAAAGAAAAGTTGCTAGATCAGCTTTCAGCAAGCAACACTGCTCTCAGCAGAGAGTGTTCCTGCCTACAGGATACACAAATAAATAACACTTGCTACTAGGTAATGACAATGACTTCAAATAGTTAATAATAGTGAAAGTTATGTACTTCTCTGTATTTTCTCTGACAGTTTTAAAAATGTCTTCAAATTTGCAGTAAGATCATGCAATTGGATTTCAAAAGTTACTCTTTTTCCTTCTTTCCTGTTTTTAGCTGTATGAATTCCGCCTCATTTTGAACAAAAAAAGAATGGGTCTGTAGGACTTGCTGAGTGTTTCTTATCTGTCACTCACTTTATCCCCCATGGTTGGATTTTCATATGTGTGGGGTTTTTTTGTTTGTTTCGTTTCAGAGACTGAAGGTGATTGCCCATCTCACTTAATAGTCCTGTGTCGAGGTCGAGTGTTTGCATTTGATGCTATACATGAAGGCAATATGGTGACTCCTCCAGAGATTTTCAGGTTTTCAAACTACCTTGTTTCAAATGAGCTGTCCTATTCTTAAATTGGACATACCAAAAAGAGTCTGTCTTTTTCTGTCCCCTTCACCCCAAAGAATTAAGTGTTAGAGAGGCTACAGCTTCTCCTCTAGCTGAGGGTTCAGATTTGAGTTAATTCTTCTTTAGTGGATGGCATCTTCTTGCCATGAAGTTTGATGATCGTGTACTCTTGTAATACACCCATAGAACATCACATGAAAGGGTAGAATGAAGATGTTTCAGCAGGAAATTCCTTAGGCAAGACAAAATATAGAGATGCTCAAAAATAACTATTTTTTTTTAATCTGGTACTTTAATACTTATGATACTTCAACATATGTATTTCTAATTTCTGTAGTTGTACCTGTTAGATCAAGCAAGTAACAAAGAAATGAATGCCTGGAATACAGACAAAAAACCATTAAAGCTTTTTCTTGCCTGTAGAAAGGGCAGGTTGATTTTGGTTTGGTGGTTGTTTGGGGTTTGGTGGTTTTTTTGTTTGTTTGTTTGTTTGTATGTTTGTGTTTTATAAATTCATCATGGGTGTTTTATACTTTTGACAACTATGTAATTAAAGATCCATAGTGAAGTTTAATGGGCAAGGCTGCCGGAACAAAGGACAAGCCAGATTAAATGCCTGTAATTTGTGGGGTTTCTTTAACACCTAGAACAGCATTTGAAAAACCTATTTTGCAAACTAAAAATTAGCTCTCTGTTAATAGCTCTTCAAAGGGAAAATGCAAGGAAAAGGTAGGAAAAGAAGTATTATTGTATAGCTAAGCCTCTGTTTAGGAGGTTTTGTAGCTACTGTTCTGCTTTAAATGTCATGGTTTATCTTGAGTGGAAGTTTTGCCCTTGTATCTGATTAGTTGGTATACAAAGTTCAGTATTGTAGATATCTGCTGCTTGGGGAAGTTCGATCTACATGGCTGAAGTCTTAAATCTAGTTGTAAATTAAGTGCATGATAACACTTTAGGATTGTGCTTATTTACGTGCAAGTTTATACTGGGCTGGTAGCTGCAACCTGATTTAACCACTAGTGACTGCAAACAGAGCAGATCTTCAGTTGCCCTTAGAGTCTGAGGGAGCTGATTCATGCTTCCTGAAAATTCATGTTAGCTTGTGAATGGGGAGCCAGCTTGGCTTTTTCCAGCTTGGCAAAAGAGAGAGATAAAACGGGTGACTTCTCTCTTCTCTCTGTGTTCTTTGTTAACTTCAGTTTTTGAAATCTTCTTAAAGGCAACTTACTTATATACAGAAAAGATGCCATAGTGAACCAGATGGACCAGGACTGGCAGCCTTAACAAGCAACGAAAGGACAAAATGGGCAGAGGTGGGCATACTTCAATAGCTGATTCCTGGGAAAAGCATTGTGATCACTGGAAATATGTCATTTCACTTAGCTTTGTCTTTTTATGCTTTCTAGTTGCGTGAATATTTGATTGATCTTGATCCAAAGAACTTAACTCTTCTGGAAAAAATTCAGAGAAGTTTATTTGTGGTCTGCCTTGATGATTCTAGTCCCCACGGAACTCCTGAGGACTACACTGAGGTAGCTAAAGATTTTGATAATTCATATCTGGTCTTCTTTGTATAAAAATTTCCTCTACATATATGCAGAAGGAGCACTTGCTCTTTCAGAACAGAGGAAGTGAAGCAGATAAATATGTGGATAATGCCTCTTGTTCATCCATAAGAATACTTGAATAGTTTGGATTGTTAGGACATTGGAAGTGGGAATGGCTGAAATGTACTTTTGTAATCTCTTGGCCCTCTATCCTTCAGGGTAATCAAAAATACAGTAATCAACTTGTTATGACTCTTTAATTTAAAAACTCAGGCTTATAATCATATTTCATCTTCAACTGGATGAAAATATCTATCTGGGAGGTCTCACCATCTTAATGTAAGATTGATTTAGTTGACAGAGGTTGTCAGCATACTTAGTGTTTTTTAAAACCCGCGGTGTGTAACTTTTGCTTTAGATTACAAGGCTGGGGCTAACAGGTGATCCGACTGTACGCTGGGGAGATAAATCCTACAATAGCATATTCTTTTCCAATGGAACCTGTAGCGCATTCTGTGATGTAAGTTGCATTTTCCCCCCTCCCCTCCCCTCCATAAATGTTTCAAGTATTTATTTTCCCTTTCAGAGTATTATTTTAAATGTTTAATGTGTTCCTCTTTAGTGTAGCCTTGTTTACCAGGCACCTTGTCTGGCAAGTTTCCAAAAGCAGTCTGCTTTCACAGTGTTTAATATTACACCATACTTGAATTAAGAACATGAAATCTGAAATCGTAGTCTTTTATTTCTAAAAGTATTTAATGAGGGAGTTCCAAAGACAAAGTACACTGCACAAGAAGGCTTAAAACTAACTTTTTGTATTATGTAGCGATTTGAACAGTTGTGTGTTTTTTAAACTCAGATTTTAAAAAATTAATTATTGAATGGCCAGAAGGGCCCACACCTTGCCTGAAATCTGCTTTTCCACGGCAGTGGTATATTGTGCCTCCCTATCTGGCTTCAGAGCAGTCAAAACAGTGGGTGGACTTATATGTATTGTAGAACTAGAAAAACAAGTCCAGCACTGTGCAGTAAAGCTGTTGGTCTGCAGGAAAAAGAGTGGGATAGGAAAAAAAGCAATTTGATCCTCTTGCAGTTATGCAAATAATGTGATGTCTTGTCTTATGATTTTAGCATTCTCCTTTCGATGCTATGGCTTTAATTACCATGTTATCTTATGCTGAAAAGAAGATTCTTGAAAATGAGGGAAAATGGAAGGTATCTATCCTTTAAACTTTCAAATGTATTTGTTAGTGTCTTTTCTTATGGATAACATTTTCTGTTTTCTCTCTTTCTGTCCGTATCCTCCCAGGGATCAGATAAAGTGAGGGATATTCCATGGCCAGAGGAACTTGTGTTCACAGTGGATCAAAAAATTATAAATGAAATCGGACGTACTAAAGAATTGTATTACAAAAAGGTGGCACTTCTTTCTGCTTCTCGTAACTGTCAATTTTTTTTTTGTTCTCCTCCATTCTATTTGTGTGTTTTTAGCTGGCCTTTCTCCATACTGGAGAAGAGGAACGTGTATGCTATTGATGAATTGATGTATCAGGGGACTTAAAAATATGGTTTAATTTATTACATTGTTGGTTTATCATGGAGTTTGAGTTGGAAGGGACCTCTAGAGATCATCTAGTCCAACTCCCCTGCTAAAGCAGGATTGCCCAGAGCACACTACTGGACTGCATCCAGGCGGGTCTTGAAAATCTCCAGAGAAGGGGACTCCACAACCTCCCTGGGCAGCCTGTGCCAGTGCTCTGTCACCCTCACCATAAAAAAGTGTTTCCGTGTATTTGAACGGAACTTCCTCTGTTCTAACTTGTGCCCATTGCCCCTTTTCCTGTCACTGGGAACCATGGAAAAGAGCCTGGCTTCATCCTCCTTCAACCCACCCTTTAGATACTTGTACGCCATAATAAGGTCTCCCCTCAGCCTTCTCTTCTCCAGGCTAAAGAGTCCCAGCTCTCTCAGCCTTTCCTCATAAGGGAGATGCTCCAAGCCCTTAATCATCTTAGTTGCCCTTCGCTGGACTCGCTCCAGCAATTCCCTGTCCCTCTTGAACTGGGGAGCCCAAAACTGGACACAGTATTCCAGTTGTGGCCTCACCAGTGCAGAGTAGAGGGGGAGAATGATCTCCTTCAACCTACTGGCCACGCTCTTCCCTATGCAGCCCAGGATTCCGTTGGCCTTTTTGGCAACAAGGGCACATTGCTGGGTCATGGATAATTTACTGTCTACTAGGACCCCCAGATCCTTCTCCTCAGAACTACATCCCAGAAGGTCCTCCCCTGACCTATACTGGTGCTTTGCATTCTTCCTCCCCAGGTGCAGGACCATGCACTTGCTTTTGTTGAACCTCATTAGGTTCTTGCCTGTCCAGGCCACGCTGGATGGCAGCATGGCCCTCTGGGGTGTCAGCCACCCCACCCAGTTTGGTATCATCAGCGAACTTGCTGAGGATACACTCTGTCCCCTCATCCAGGTCATTAATGAATATATTGAACAAGATCAGACCAAGTATTGACCCCTGGGGGACACCACTGGTTACAGGCCTCCAACTAGACTCTGTGCCACTGATCACAACCCTCCGAGTTCTGTCCCGCAGCCAACTCTCAATCCACCTCGCTGTCACCTCATCTAGCCCATACTTCCTCAGCTTCCTAATGAGGATGTTATGGGAGGCAGTGTCAAAAGCCTTGCTAAAGTCAAGGTAGATGACATCTACGACTCTCCCCTCATCCAGCCAACCAGTTATAACATCATAGAAAGCTATCAGATTGGTCAAGCATGATATACCCTTGCTAAATCCATGTTGACCACTTCCGATAACTTCCTGTTCCACACTCAACATGTTTGGAGATGACATCCAGAATGTGTCGCTCCATTACCTTCCCAGGGACAGAGGTGAGACTAACCGGTCTGCATTTCCCTGGGTCCTCCTTCTTGCCTTTTTTGAAGATCGGAGTGATGTCAGCCTTCTTCCAGTCCTCAGGTACCTCTCCTGTTCTCCATGACCTTTCAAAGACGATGGAGAATGGTCTAGCAGTAACATCTGCCAGCTCTCTCAGCACTCGCAGGTGCATCCCGTCAGGGCCCATGGACTTATGAATGTCCAGCTTGGCCAAGTGGTCTCTGACCCGGTCCTCCTCAACTGAGGGAAAATCTTCCTCTCTCCAGACCTTCCCCCTTGCCTCCAGGGTATGGGATTCGTGAGGGACAGCTTTAGCGGTCAAGACCAAAGAAAAGAAGGCATTCAGTAACTCTGCCTTCTCTGTGTCTTCTACCACTAGGGCACCCGTCTCATTCATCGGTGGGCCTACATTTTCCCTAGTCTTCCTTTTTCTATTGATATACTGAAAGAATCTCTTATTGTCTTTAACTGCAGTGGCCAAGCTGAGTTCCGATTGAGCTTTGGCCCTTCTCATTTTCCCCCTACCTAGCTTTGTTATATCTTGATAGTCCTCATAAGTTGCCAACCCCCTTTTTCAGAGAATGTAAGCTTTCTTTTTTTTTTTCCCTGAGGTCCAGCCAAAGCTCTCTATTTAGTCATGCTGGTCTTCTTCCCCATCTGCTTGTTTTTCGAGACACGGGGATGGCCTTCTCCTGTGCTTCTAAGAGCACCTGCTTGAAGTATGCCCAGCCTTCCTGGGCACGTTTGCTCTTCAAAACTGCCTCCCAAGGGACACTGTCGACCATGCTCCTAAACAGGCTAAAGTCTGCCCTTCAGAAATCCAAGGTGGCAGTTCTGCTGGCTCCCTGCCTTGCTTCATCAGGAATTGAAAATTCTATCATTTCATGATCACTCTGCCCAAGTCGACCTCCAACCTTTACACCCCCCACAAGACCTTCTCTGTTAACAAACAGTAGGTCCAGGTTTATGTCAAATGTGTTTTATTTGAAGTGAACCAAGTTGTGATATTTGCAGTTTCTTGATTTCTGTGTTTTTTCCTCCTGTGGTTTGACAGGTATCTGACTTGCACCTAGTGAATTATGCCTTCATGTCCTTTGGCAAAGCATTGATTAGAAAGAAGAAACTTCATCCTGATACATTTGTGCAGCTTGCCCTTCAGCTGGCTTATTACAAATGCCATGGACGGTAAGAAAATCTCATTACTCAGATTAGGAATAAAAAACTACTTTCTTGAATAAAGGGGTGGATCTGCAGGTATAGTGCAGTGGCCTTGCAAGGCCACTGCACTGTAATTTGCTATGGTGATAGAATGGAGAAGTAAAGTTGTTTGGGTTTTTTTTGTTTTGTTTTTGTTTTTTTTGTTTGTTTTTTGTTTGTTGTTTTTTTTTTTTTTTAAACTGACAGTTGTATAGGGCCTTATTCTGTGCCATTGAACTCCATGGGGCTAGTGCTCTTGGCTTCAGAAGAATTGCATCCTTGTGCCCATAGGGATCGTGTATGTGCATACTGTGGAATGGAGGGCAGAAGACAATCCATGAAAACGTGAATTTGGGCTGTACAAAGCCAATATTTGGGCAAACACCAAATGTGCGATTCTTTAATGTCAAATAGTTGCTCAGGTGGAGAAGAAAGCTTTATCTGTAGCAAGCAACAGCCACCAGTAAAATGGTTAGTCTTCCAAGCCTGTAAATATCCTTGCAAACCTCAGTGTCTCGCTTTCTTTAGCAACATTAGATGTGAAGGTTTGGGCAAAATAATAGAGATATAGATAGTGACCCTCCAAATGCCTGGCTCTGGTTGTGTCACTTGATTTTGTGTTGTTGGTAAAAGGCTACATTCTTCCTGGTAGTTCCCAAATTTCTGTTTGCTAACTAGCACTGATTATTGTTTGTATAAGTCACTGCTGGCCTGGCGAGTATTGCTTGCTTCAGAAAAAGGAGGGTTTCATCATATGAGCATGATGCTTAGTCACTGGAGATGCCTGTCTCGTCATAAGAAAGGTTGTTAGATCTCAATTTGCTGAACATTGGAATAAATTAATTGTCTCACTAAAATAGCCTGTTAAGTCTGTTCTAAACACACAAGTATGTTTCATGTAAATTGTATATTAAATGGGCTGTCACAGGGCTGGGGATGCTCCAGGTAAAAGCTGGATGCGTGTCAGTATGCAACAGAGAAGGATTTGAGCCTTTTCCTTATAAATGCATTGTGGCATGCTGCTTATTTCAAGTGTGTCTCTTAATTTTTGAGGTTTTGGACGGTGTAGATGGTTTCTTCAATGGAAATATATAGTGAAATTGAAGCTTGCTTATTTTAGCTTAGTCATACTAGAGATAGATCCTGTAGTCTGCAGAAAATAGCCATGCCAACCCAGTCTTTTTGAGGTATGATTATAGCACTGGTACTTTTTCAGTCATCTGTCTCGTAAAAGCTTGTAGAGTTCCCTTGTGGCTCTTTTTTCAGGCACAAAATTTAAAGAAAATTAGTGGCTTACTGACACTTTTAACTCAGCTAGATGTGTAGGATACTTGGCAGGACTTTTTTATTCCTTGAGACAGCATATAGATTTGTTAAGTTGATGAGATACTCTTCCATAATTTTTCTTCTTAGCCCGGGCTGCTGTTATGAAACTGCCATGACCAGGCGTTTCTATCATGGCCGCACAGAGACCGTAAGATCGTGTACTATGGAAGCAGTGGAGTGGTGCAAGTCCATGCTGGATCCTTCTGACAGTGTAAATACTGAAATCCTACTTTAATTATAATATATTTAGAAGGCCTGTCATTTGAACTGCTTAAAACACATTTTTCTATTGTGTCATTAATGGGAATTGGCCTGTTTCCAGTGAGACAGATTTTAAATGTGGGGTTTCTTGAAGTCTGGCTCTGGTCATTGTGACTGAGGTGGGATGTCACATGTGGGCTTGTTTTGGTTTTCTATCCTATTTACCTTTTGGTTTCAAGAATGTAAGTGTTTTGAGTTACAGTCACGCTGCTGGTTGTTTGGGTTTGTGTTTTTTTTTTTTTTTCACACCTCAAAAAGTAACTGGGTTGGAACCAATGTGTTCTGCTGTGGAGTGGTTCTGTTGTTCTAATTTTTAAGTGAAATCAGGAAATGTTAATCTAATTGCTGAGTCTGAGAGCAAGATTGAAATCTGTGTGTGTCCTAGTGGCAGAAGGGATGTATTCCAGAGTTTGGCTCTGAATAGCTGAACCGGTGACCTTTTCTTTTCCCAGTAGCTACCCTCTGGTGCTTGGCTGGCAGAGTAGTTCATGCCTTTCTTGCCAAGTGAGAGCTGTACTAAAGCTCTTTCTGTTGTCCTCACTGCATATTTCTCAGAGCTTGAGAATTGAAGCAAGGAAAAGGTTTTTGAGACAAAGGGCTACATATCTTTAGGAAATTCAAAGGCTCTGTGTTATTAATGCATCTGAGATATGTCTATCAGGAAGTATGTGTGATTGATAGTCTTCAAGAGCATATCTTCCTGGTCTTCACTGGCTTCTTTTGTCATGTGCTACAGCTTTAAAGCTCAATTTTCTGGCCATTAATCAAATCTGCTTTCCGTTGCAAATACGGATTCCTGTTATTTCCCTGCTGTTCAGTTATCTTCTAACCAATTAGCAGGCTTCTATAGGTAGCACACATTGAGGTTTGTTACTTCAAACACTAACTGTAGCCTCTTTCTTTTTTGCTTTGTAATTTTAAATAGCCTCTCCAAATATTTTCCTATTGCTATTTTTTCATTATGAACTCTTGGGGCTTAAAAAAGCATTGAATCTGTTTAATAGTATTGAAATGAAGATGCTTAAAAGTCTACTTTTAAGATACTAGAAAATACCTAACTTTAGGTAATTTAGGAAAAAATCCTTTCATCTCAGTGGTTCTTTTGCCTTCTTTAGCTGGATTTCGTTATTTCCTTTTTTTTTTTATCCAAGTTGAGTGGTTACTGCCCTTGTTTAGCATTCTGTGCTGCAGCTTCTTGTGTAATGAATAAAAAGGATAAAGGGTGTTTCTTAAGTAGATAAAGAGCTAGTGAGATAGAAGATCTTAGAAACCAAGATCTTGGGTGTCTAGAGATATTTCTCTAGGCCTCCTTTACCAAAACATGTATTTGTATTCTTTTCTCTCTGTTTTTAATACGTAAGTTTCAATAATAAATTGAAAAAAATTATAATGTCATGGAAGTAGTATTTCAATCAGCAGAGAAAATTTGGGAATACGGTTGGCATCTGTGTATATTTTAATAAGGGTCTCTTTTTTTTGTTTTGTTTTCTGCTTTTGCATCACAGATGACTCCCACCTCCCACCCCCGGAAAACAATAGAATAGAATATTTCAGTTGGAAAGGACCTACAATGATCATCTAGTTCAGGGCATGGTGATCATGTAAATGCAACTGCACCTGCTAAAATGAAGTGTGTTTCTAAATAAATGGTACTGTGGGAAGTTTTTGGTTTTGATTACTCTGTTTCACGGTGCCTACTTCTCATAGTTTCTGCTTGTTTGGGAAAGAGCATGAGGATTAGAATATTGTTCAATATGAAAGCGATCCAAGTAACAGAACAGAGATGACACAGGAAACAAATGAGCAAGTTCTGCTGAAAAAGGAATTTGGATTTGGGAGAAAGAGATAGAGAGAGGTTCTTTCGAACATGCCTTTCAAGTTCCTCCATTTTTTTTCTGTCTAAAATTGCTAGAAACTGAAAGCAAAAAACTTGCTGATCTTTGATTCCTGATGTGTTACTCATCTGATTTGTTTTTTCTTTTCAATCCTTTCTCCCCTACTTTACGCAGACTTATGAACGACTACAGCTGATGCATAAGGCATTTGCAAAGCACAATAAAATGAGGAAAGAATGTGAGAATGGAAAAGGTACTCTGGAATCAAAAGTTTGTTTTGGTTTTTTTCTTGTGGGTGAATAGGGAATATTGCTGTTTGCTAATACATTTTCTCTGTCTCCTTATTTTCAACCTGAGTGTAAACTACCCCTTAACATATTATATGTTAATTTTGGGGAGAGGAACTAAAACCTAGTTCTTGCACCCCTTCTTGTGCCCCAAAGACACGTTCACTTTGAATATTGATTCACTTTCTCTGCCAGCTAAACATTATTTCAGAATACCTTCTGATTAAATATATGCTTTGCTGGAAGGTGGGAAATGGGGTCTTTTAAGGCAGAGGAGAGATTTGGGTGAAATTCTGACCCACCTGTGTTAGCATGGTAAACTATTCTACGAGTGAGAAAGAGTAGCTGGGAAATAATCTCCTGATGAACCTTCATTAACTCACCAAGTAGGATGGAGAGAGTATATAGGCAGTGGCAGTTGTAGCCCTGAAAGCCTTTTTACCTTGTCCATGTAATTGCCAGTGGGCCAGTTTCACTGTGTAGAACTTCTCCTCCTTGGCTGAAATGGAAGTTTTCTTGTTGTTTTTTTTTTTCCACAGGAACTGTGCTGAGTTTATATTACTTAGTTCAGTTGCATTTGGGCTCACTGTTGCAAGATAAGTGATGAAGGCTTCTTAGATCAAATATTTGGGAAATGTTTTTGTATGCTACAGTATGAATCTTGGGTTTTAGTAGACTGTTGTTTATCTGTCCTTCAGCTGCTATTGGAGCTTCTAGCTATACTGATCAGAAGCAGCAGTAAAATGGGAAAGGCTGCTGTTAATGACGCAGTATTTGCATTTGTTTGACAGGATTTGATCGTCATCTTCTGGGTCTCCTACTCATAGCACAGGAGCAAGGACTGCCAGTGCCAGAACTTTATGCGGATAACGCCTTCACAGCTAGGTATTTCATATTCTTGTCCTATGGGGAGATTGTATCCCTTGATACCAAGGACTTTGTTACATCGGCCTTATGCATGCTGATGTCTTCATTTCTAGGATAAAGTAATTTTTTTGTGAAACTTACTTTGTTTTATATTATCTTTTAAAAGTCCTGGTTTTGTTTTGTGTTGCTTTACAGTGGAGGAGGTGGGAATTTTGTTCTTTCAACTAGTCTGACTGGCTACACCAGGTTTGGTGGATCTGCACTCCCTATGGTACCTCATGGCTATGGCTTTTTTTATTCAATCAGAGATGATAGGTAAGGATATAACTTCTTTTTTTGGGCATGGTTCTGTCTCTGTCACAAAGGGGCAAAGGCAGCTAACAACTAGAATGCGGAAAGGAAAAGACAGAAGGAACATGGGTGAACATGTCAGAAGAGTTTAAGTGAGGTACAGGAGGATAGAAGCGTTGATGTTTGGGGAAAGCATGTGTAGGAGGAAGGACGAACAGTGGAGGTGAAGTGGGCACCAAGATACTGACAATCCACAGAAAGAAAAGAATGGGGAAAGTGAAAGGAGGGAGGAACAAAAGAAGTTAACTTACTCTAAGATAAACTTTTGTTTTGGAGAACATTAAAAGTAGCATGGAAAGATATTTTTAAAAAAGTAGTGACTGACTGAGATAGACCAGATAGGGTGTAGGGGCGCACACTGTCTGTCTTTTTTTGCAGTGATGCACATGTACCTTTCACTCGAGCCAGACCTCCTTGAGTAACAAGGAGAAGCTAAAACATTAGGCTTCACTTCTCATAAAATGGTAGGATTTGAAAATATCCAATTTTGGCTTATTGGTTTTATGGACAAAAATTACTGCTTCTTTATCAAATCTAATTAACTACTTTGAATATAATGTGTTGAAATAACTTGCTGGTTTGTGATTTAGCTGTAATTTGGATGACTTCTTTCTAAAGCTAAATATGGAATTTGTGCATATTTGATTCAGTTTGAGAATACAAACCATTTATACTTTGACCTATGGCTCTGTTAAGATAAATAGAACTAGATAAAGATTTACCTTTTCTAGGTAAGTAGAAAAAAGTAAACTTTAAACTAGTTGCAGAGAAGAAATATAATTTACAGTATTTTCAAATATAAGCAAAAAGTTACACCACTGCGTATGTAGAAATGGGTATTTAAATCAAAATATCTAGTTTCAAGATGTGTTAACATTATTGCTTATTGAAGGCACTAGGGGTCCAAGTCCTTTTTGAATGTTGAAGCAGTATGTTTATGTGACAGCTTTTGCTTCAGAATTTATGTCAGTAATTTCACATTTCAGGGCAATTTGTGTGACTCTTATCCTGGACCATGACAATTAAGAGTGGTAACCTCATTGTTTTCTGTATTGATAGGATCATTATTACCTGTTCTTCTTGGAAATCGTGTCCGGAGACTGATGCAGAAGTGCTGTGTAGAACTGTGTTCCAGTGTTTTCAGGACATGCTACAGCTAACAGTTGCAGCTCAGCTGTAAGGTTGATGATGATATAAAAAGCCTTTGCAAGTTCACGAGTTATATGTAGTACTTATAAAGGAAGTGCTACTCGAGCACTGTTATACTCAAGTTAAGACATTTAATGATCTATGTGAAGTCTACCTATTTTTACGGGATTTACTGTGGTAAAAGTACAGTGTCCATTTAAGAGCAATGTAGCCATTTGCAACAACAATGCAAGCAGTAATACCTTATCTGTGTAGAACTATGCAATATTAAAATATGCCTCAACAATGCAAACATACTTGAGAGATGGGGTGTTGGAAGTGGAGAATTTATGGGAGATTTGTATTTATGACCTTAGTAGTAACATGTAGAATACTTTGTAGTCTACTCGTATTGTTTATGCCAGTGGAGCACTTAACTGCATACTTAAGAGTAACCACACTATCCTCTTAGGTGATAATGCTTCCTATTCATAGTGGGTTTTGAAATAGAAGGGCTGCCTCCATAAGGCTGTATGTTATTTTCTAAGTTATCTTTCATTTTTGCTATTGGGATTATACCAAATAAATGTATCCATGAATGGGGATGTTCCCACTGCACTTATAGTACGAGAGCACTACAATCTGAAGGATTTTGAAAAAGGAGCTCTCAATAATAAAGACAGAAAGCAGCATAGGAGTTCCAGGTTCCTCAGAGTTTTCATCTTCTAGCGAACTGTGATTGTCTGCTGCTTTACACTGATAATACACTATAAAAGTAAACACTGAATGCAGTTTGATACAATTCTCAGGATTTTAAGACTTGATTCTTCTGTTTGAGCAGCTTTGTATTTTCCTGTCATAGAAATAAAATTCTTCTAAAAATCAGCTTTGTATTGATAGATTTACGGGTGAACTGTTTAATGTGTAACAAATAAAGTTTGTGAGAGATAATGTTGGGGACAGATGAATTCGAAACTGAGATTCTAAAGTACCTGTTTTATCTTTTCTCTAGTTTTTGGAGTTTTGAGAGAGAGAACCCACTCTTTCTCAGAGGTGAATTACTCTGAAATCTCTGTTAGCGAATCATGTGTCTTTCTGATGCTGCAAGATAGATTAAGATTTTTGGATCAAGCTATGCCTGATGATTTTAGTTTTTTTTATATGTTCTGTCTGATAATTACAACCTTTCACCCTTCAGTTGGGTTAGTAAACCTGCTTGCAACAGTGACAAGGACAGTTTGCTTTGAACACCCATTTGAAACAGCCTGAAATCCGATGAAGGGTGTAATTTTACATTTATTTTCCACATACCTACCCGTGCCTCTGGGGACTTCTGGGAGCATAGAAATCCTGGCAGAAATATGGACATAGGAAAACTATTTCAGCGATGTGTCATTGGGAAAATGTGATTCAGTCCCTAGTATAAGCAGAATTTCCTGTTCAGATGGGACAGTCTGTCCTGTGCCTAGGGGAACTGAAGACAGACAGAAGTGTATCCAGAGAAAACAAAATTAAATTCTGTGAGCTGTGAGAGCTGCTTGTTATGTACTATGGATGCATGAATTCATGAGTGTGGTGTTAATTTCCTTGTCAGGGGTAAAGCATTTTTGATTCAGAGTTACTCTACTAAGTTTATGCTCTAAGGACCATCTGGGACTAAAGCATAAAGTGTTAATTTTTTTTTTAATTTTTTTTTTTTGGTCTGTGTGGATTTGGAAAAATTTGTAATCAATGAAGAAGGAGCGTAGTGCGGTAGGGGCTCTCGTTTCAGAGCAGGCTGTTTAGGCTGTGGAGTCCCATTGTCATAAGATAAGCACCACTTGCTTTGAAGACACTGAAAGTAAAGCAGAGGGTTGCAGGAATTAGCTGCATCTGTTAGTGCATTGGCAAGCTGAGAACAGGAGCCAGATTTCTGCATCTGTGGGGCTGAGCCAGTTGCCAATCCCAACAGGTTTCCTTTTTCACCCTGCTTGAGGTTGCACGTGTATGTATTTAGAAACAGTCATACCTGGAATGGCGCTTTGGGCCTGTCCGTGTTGAGGAACGCATTGCTACCTTCCTTCGGCCTGTGGGTGCTGGCCTGTCGGGGCATAAGCATAGCTACTCTCTTTCTTTCCAGAGACTGCTTTTCTGAAAACTTTTTTGGCCTCTTGTTGGTGTATGTCTCACTGCTGTAGTCCTCATCACTCACTGGAGTTCAGAGAGAATGCAAAGTTAGAACATGTGGTTACAGTCAACCTGTAGAACCGTAACCCCCAAAACGTGAACAGATGAACGAGCTCTCATTCCTTTTTCATAGGGACAGGAACAAGCTGTTATGTTTCCTAGGCTGGACGCTGCTCTTCCCTACCCCCAAACGACCGACCTGTTGTGTCTGCAGTGCTGCTGCCCTCAAACCCTTTCCCTGTTTTGTACGCGTGTCCCTTCCCTGTGAGCACCCATGCTAGGTGCTGCACAGCTGATCTTCTCAGTGCCTGGAGGAGGAAGGGGCCCTCTGCACCCAGAGTCCTTTGCTTTGCAGTTTGGCAAATCAGTGGGGCTTTTTTATGACTGCTGTGTAATCTTTAATTTCAGCAACCATTAATTTTTTTTTGCTGGTGGAAAAGGGTTGCATTCTTAAACCCCATAACTAACTGACCTACATTTGCTTTAAGGAAACTATTTACAGAATTTTACCAAAACTAGAAGTAGTGAAACAAACTTAATAGTCTTGTACAAAACAGAAGTAGGCACTGCCCACTGTTGCACATTGCATGACCTGCTTTGAACATTGACCAGAGAATAGTAGATGCCTTTTTCAGCCAGGAGCTGCTGATGGGTCCCTTGCTCTACAACCTTGCCGTTCTGGACTGTGGCAGTCTCATCAGCATTCTGGATGTTGGAGAGGCGTTGAGCTATCATGATGCAGGTATGACCTTCTCTGGCTTTATCCAGCGCTTGCTGGACAATCTGCGCAGTAAGCAAACCAAAAGGTGAATTAAAAATCAATGCAGCAGCTGTTTCCACCTGTGGTGCCCTAGTCTGTTATCCATTATGTTCTCTGTGATAGAGCAATGACAGAAGTGGCGTTTCTATGGCCTCGGAGGTGAAAAACTGGTACTGGTGACTGATTCGGATCTTGGGTTAGGGACAGGGGACAGAGAGTGCTTACTGGTGTGCGTGCATTCATATTTTCACTTTCCCCAGAAGTCAGGTCAAGCAGACTTCTCCAGGGTCGCAGCCTGGCCCTTTCCTTACTGCTGTAGGCAGGCGGGTCTTAGTTGGTCAGTTCTAGAAATTGTCCCTAACAAATTGGTCTGGTTCTTTTGATGAGCCACGCACTTTCTCTCTCACTTTCAGCAACATGGAAAACTGCTCCAAATTTCAATCCCACTCATTAAATAATTACAACTTAATCCCCTAAACAGTTCCATTATAAAATCATGGATAATTTTGCATTCTAGTTTGTTGGTGCTAAGTATGGTGTAGTTAGTGCCAACACTTAACCCCACCCTTTTATTTTAATACTCTGAAGGTTATAAATTCTTTAATGTCACCTGATGTTCTGGGCTCTGTGGCCACAAAGATGCCAAACACTGCAATAAAATTACTTTGAAAATTGATAATACTGAATTGTTTTGGGGTTTGAGGATGGCTGGTTTTTTTACATAATGAGAGCCTCCTGTTGGCATGACCAGCCAACTTGCAACTCCCCGTTCCCGTCTGCAAAGCCAAGGTACCTTTACACATTCTGTGTCCAGTGCAGAGGTAGCTTCATCTAACAGCAGGATTCGGGGCTGCTGTACAAGAGCTCGGGCAATAGCAATGAGTTGCTTCTGTCTGCCAGAGAGCTGCGTTCCTTTGCCTGCCATGTGTGTACTGTATTTCTAGATACAGAAAGTCAGCACAAGTATAAACCTGGATTTGGACCTAACCCTGTGGAGAGTGACATTTGAGCTGCATTTCTGCTGAGTGACGAGTCTGGGGCAGCCCCTTTCCCGGTCACCAGGGGAAGTGTTGGTGAGGAGCCAAGCAGCCAAGCTGAGAAACGCATTTCTGAGTGTATTTCACTGCAGAGCAAACCCTGTGATGCTGAGCAAGAGCAGTGTCATTTGTTTTGGGGTAGGAGACCAAGGTGCAGAGAAGGTGAGTGCAGGGTGCGAGAGGAAGGTTGTGACATTGCTGGGACTGAACCCAGGACTCAGCTTAGCACCAAGCAGCCTGAGCATTCAGTTCATCTTTCACCACCCTGGTTCTCTATAAGAAGAAAACTCAGCCCGAGAGACACTGTGAATAATTTAGGATGAATGAGAAGCCAGTCAGATTCAAAATCTCATCTACCCCACAGAATCTCCTAGATTGGAAAGACCTCTAAGATCATCTAGTCCAATCATTAACCTAACATGGACAAGCCCACCACTAAACCATGTCTCTGAGCACTATATCTACACAACCCTTAAATACCTTCAGGGATGGGGACCCCACCACTGCCCTGAGTAATGTGTTCCAATGCCTGATGACCCTATCAGTAAAGAAATTTTTCCTAGTATCCAATCTAAACTTCCCTTGGCACAGCTTGAAGCCATTTCCTCTTGTTCTATCCCTGCTACTTGACAGCACAGGTCGACTTCACCTCTCTGTATCTTCCATTCAAAGAGTTGTAGAGCCTGTACTGTATTTTAAAGCTGACACAAATTTCCTCAAGAAATTTGATTGCAGCTCTGTGCTTCTCCTGTTTGTTACCTGCTATGTGAATGAATATACATCTCTCATCTCAGGGATGAGGCTTTGCAGGGAAAATCCACCAGTCTCCTAAGCATGTGGGAATTTATTGACGAAGAAATATTTGTCCTAGCCTGTATTTGCCAAGCAGGTGTTAGCTTCAGCTGATCAGGTCAGACAGCAGGTACGAAGAGTCTTTGCATGCACTCACCTGCCAGCAGCTGCTCAGCGGGACATGAGCAGATCAACTTCTGAGATTTTTTTTTTTTTTTTTCCCCCCCCCATCATAATTATTCACAACCAATGTGGAAAACCTGAAGCTGGTTTTCCCTCCAAGGTGCTTTTTATTTTGCAGCAAAAAGATCCACCATACCAGAGACTCGGCTCGTCACATCAGATGCAACCAGGAGGTAATAATCGGTATACATAGGGAAAGGGAGAGAAGGAAGCAGGATCACCATCCTGTGCCTGTGGGTGCACTGGGACATTGGACTTTTGGAGCTCAGATCATCTTTTTGCTCTGTTTATACAGTGTCAGGCATGGGATAGAGCCCTAACCCAGGATTTGGATTCCTCAGTAGAACAGTCAACTAAAATATAGTAGGCTAAATGTTTCTGTCCTTACAAGAAAAATTGTATTTGTGTGGACATGAGACTAGGGACCCGTTTGTAAGGAATAACTTGACTTGTCAGCTGTTTTCTGTGTGGGCTAATGAGGTGAATCTGTCATGCTCAGAATGTAATAGAAGCAGTTAAATGATTAAGCACTGAATAAGTATTTTTTTGCTGTCTCAGAAAAAGATCTCTCACAGTTCAAGGCCGCTCTTTTGTTGAGAAGCATCAGGAGCGAAATACAAACTCTAGGGAGAAGCCAAAAGGTCACTCCAGCATCTCCATCTGTTCAAGGAGGGTATCTGTACTTCAGGCTGCAGTTCAGTTTGAGCTATGTTACTTAATCTGTTGTGTTTCTTATTTGTAGATTGTCTGTTTATTCTACTTACTGTGTAGAAGTAATGATGTAGAAGGAAAGGTCTGCTAAGTGCCTGGGTACAGTTAAGGTTTTGGAGGTTAGCTCTCGTGTTTGGAGCTGCAAGGCTTTTTCTTTTTCTTACTGACTTGAAGGCTGAAAGTCAAGTTTGCTTCCAAGTACCATTACAGTAAAAGTTGATGTTTCACAAGCCTAGAGGTTTTTTGTTACACATTAATATAAGAAGTTAAAGGAGGTTTAATTTTAAAAGAATATATGCATTGAAAAAAAAGGAACCTGTTTGTCTTTGCATGATAGGGTAATCAAGAAAAAATTCAAAATACGATCACAAATTATTCATAAAACAACAAAAAGTAACCTTGTTGAGTGCATTCTTATGCACTGAAATATTTTAAAGTTATCTCATAGTCAAGTTGTTTACAGCTGATTATCGTTATCTTATGCCAACTTCCTTGGAGACTACTTGTAAGAACAGTTACGTGATTGTTAGGCGATGACCTGACTATCTGTTTTTGGCAGACTATATTCATCAAAACAATTTTTTGTGGATCCCCAGTTTTTGGCAAAACTTAAAACATATGTGTTTTTATAGCAATTCAGCAAATGTTTCACTACCAACTTATCAAGCAAACCTGAAGGAAAACAAGTCCCAAGCATCAATTTTTAGCTCTCGGTAAAAATCTATACTCCTCTTCAAAAGAGGTGTTCTTCCTGGAAAAAACACCTATGGAGAAATGCCACCTTCACACACGAAAGATAAAAATAAACTCCTCTCAGTGAAAGGTAATGCAGAAACAACATAGCTAAAAGAGAGTAAATGTATTTCATGCCTTCCTCATGAGCAGCAGAATTAGTCATACACTTATCTAATGGAGTCAATTAGCTCCTGGTACAATTTACGAGCACGCGGCTTGGACTGGTACAGACACCACAGGGGGCTTCTGTGAAGGTAGTGGGATTCCACAGTGTACGAATCTTACGTGGGGGACAATACATGAGAAAGAATTGAGCTTCGGTCCCAGGTCTTAAGTGGCTTTCTAGACAAGGGATAATTTTTAATTACCTTTTCCCATAAAATGAGTACATTGGAACTAAATTATGAGCTAGAATGAGTATACCTTACAAAAGTGCTTTCCAAGATGCTTTAAATTTTGAGTTTTGATTTGCTGGATTCTTGACCAAGACTAAATGAATCATTGTTATTAGAAGATTTGCTGATCGTATTAATTAAATACATGTAAATCCCCTTAATATTTGGGGAGCATTAAGAAAGTTAAGGCATGAGCTTCAACTAGTTTTCAATCAAAATTGGGTGCCTGACATCATTAATCATTTTGGAAAACTTCTACCCACTATTTTTTCTTCTGTGGCAAAACAGGAAGATTTTCAAAGATATAAAATTAATAGGAATTAGATGCCAAGCTGCCATATGGGCCAGTAAAAACCGTATCTACATTTTTAAGAATGACCAGCAGTTTTGACTTTCTCCTTTAGGAATTTTGAAAGACTCCTGATGTTCAAAAAATGCTGAATATGCACCCTGGGAAAGATCATTTCTTTAAGGGTGAGCTCAAAATAGCACTAGTTGCTTTTCAACATGTGGACATCTGCTTACCCTGCAGTTCCAAATGCATTTGCAGGTGATGTAGGCTTGTTCAGTTTATCCCGACCGGGCTCCTGCAGTGATGACAGCTGCATGGCATCATCCTTGTGGCAGGTTACACAAGCCCACTGGAAAATAGCACAGGCCAGCAACAGGAGTTTAAAGCGTATGCTGCCTCTACTTCCCTGCTATAATCCACACTAATTGGATATATTTGACAGCAGCCTATCTACAAATGTTGCAACCACTCTTTCAACAGCATTGTAGACATACTTCTATTGCAGTTACTCTGTTTATCAGATTATGTTAAAAAAATTCCATATAATCTTGGTTTTCTGCTGATGAATATCTGTTCTCTGATACAGATTGCTTTTGAAGCGATAGAAAATATTTGAACTGTTGTTACTTTGACTCGGGAAAGAAAATTTGAGCTTATGTGTATGGACAAAGTTTGCAAGCGTCATACAGGTAAAAGAATGCTTCTCAAAAAAAAATATTAATGAAATATTCCTTTTTTAAATGAACATAAATTAACACCAATAAACTGAATCAAAATTTATCTCTGTCAGTGCATCATAAAATCTTTTATTCCAAACTCAGCTTTGATATAAAAATTGCAGATTATCTTTCCCTTCAAGCTAATGTTCTTGACATTTTAGGTATAATGTTCTAAAGGTAATGTTTAAAATGCTTTTTTTTTTTTTCAAAGTGTCCATGACATTGTTATTAGCTGTTGTAATTCTGCAAATGGAAGCCCTTATTAATTCTTATAATCATGAGCCCTTTCTTCTGAGGGAATCTGTTTTTTAACAAACCAAAAGTTGGTCTTTATTTCTATGTTTAAGTAAGATCCCTATAAAAATCAGTGGAATTTTCCTGATGAAGGAACCAGAAGGGTGGACCTGCACAGCAGCTTCTGGGTTTGTTCACTCTGCTATTTTATTGAAGTACTATTGCAGATCATGTGAAACCTCGTGAATTGTCACTTGCTTTGGTTCAACATAAGACAAAGCACAAAGATTTGTTCTATTGAAGTAATTTCTTTTTTGTAGAAATTCTAAAGTTCTTGGCTTTCCTCAGGTGTCAGTTAGTTGACATTTTGAATTGCAACTGTGTTATAATTTTAAAAATAATATTAATGAATGTATGAAGTAAAGACAATGCAAATTGTACATGCTCAAAATATTTAGAGTTAGAGCAATTTTTTCTTCTGTCCCAGTAGTCTCATTGGGTCTTGCAGACAGAGAGGAACCTGAAGCATACAGGAATGATGGTGTCTTAGATCAGCTGGAGGTTACTTTACTTTAAAATACTAAGGACTTGTGGGTTCCTTTGGATTATAGGATACTTTTCACGTTCTTGATCGCTACAAGTGAATGTACAATATGATCATGATTAATGTTTTTTCTGTTACAGAAATTCTGTAAAGAAAGCGTGTATCTTTGGATTTGCTTTTGCCTTCGTACAAGTCATTATGCACTTTACTCGCACTGGGTGTTTTAGGTTTGGTGCCTGTCTAGTGAGAAACAGACATATGTGGTTTAGAGAGGAGCTTTTGTAAGTATCTCTGTGTTAGGATCTTTTTTGTCCATGTGGGAGAGTGTTTGATTTTTCTATAGGTATTATGAAAACATGGATTATAGAACTGAAAAAAATCAATAAATACTTCTGTCTTCCATTCTTCACCTTTACGTTCCCCTTCCTTCTTTACACTATTACAAATCCAAAATAAGTGATGCTTTTAGACTGTGTTTAGATACCTACACAGAATTTCCCTTGTAATCAGGTTGCCCAGGGTAAAAGGAAGGCAACATGAAGACGAGCAAAGCAAAGCGATTCCTTACTTTCATGGCCAACAAGTTTTTTTTAACAACAGCGTCACATGGCTCAGCTGTAGGGAGCGTAGGTGGACAAGATTAAAAAGTAAGTGGAGCAAGTAATGAGTGAAACTGAGGTGAGGAAATTATAAACCCTGGGACAAGAGAGGTGGAGACCTGGAGAAAGGTTCAGCAAACACTTGATCTAGAAAATGCCCAGTCAGAGCTGAAAAAGCTTCTCCAAGTGTTTCCAGTGAGTTGTTGCCATTGTTCCCACCAGCTGGTGCCTTTCCAAACTTCTCTTTCCTCCCTCCCTTATCTCCAACAACTAACCGTCTTTTGCTTGTCTCCCTGCAGCTGAGATCCTTGTTCATATTTGTCAGTAGACATCTTGTCTCCCATGCACACCCCATGGTTGCTTTCAGCACTTGCCACACTCTTGTCGGGCAAAAAAATGCTGCTGAAGTTATAGCAGCTTCTTATCTCGATTACACCAACCCCATCTCAAATACCAGCATTACCCTCCCTTTCACTACGCATTCAAGTGAATCCCTTCTCCTTGTGTGTCTTCTCTCATACTGCCCTTTTCTTATCCCAGATTTCATGCCTCTTTCTCATCTCCTGTTTGCCTTTTGCCTTTGTCTCCTGAACTCAAGTATCTCAAGTATCTGTGCCTGGAAGACCAGGCCATTCAAAGGGCATGTGGAATGGCAAATCTCTCCATAATCCTCAGACTGCTTCACAACCAACACCTTCAATTTTAGAGATGAAGAAAATGAGCTGCATGTCCTACCACACGTCATGCTTACAAACAGAAAGAGAAATCAACACATCCATTTCTAATAAATCCAGACAAGTGGGCAGGGAAAGGAAGCTTAGAGTGCTATCCTCCTCCCTACAAACAGAGGATGGATTTTCTCAGTAAGGAAAAAAATAACAGAGTTTGCCTTAGGCAGCTCTTACCCTCCCCCAGCTTTATTAATGAATATCTGAAGCCCCTAATCTGCCCATAGAAGATTTTCCTGCCTTTGCCAAATCAACGTCAATCTATTTTTCTCCTTTTCATCTTTACAGAGTTTTTTTGTCTATTGTATTTGGTGCAACGGCACTAGGACAAAGCACTTCTTTCACTCCAGACTACGCCAACGCCAAAAAGTCTGCTACCCGTTTGCTCATGCTGTTTGAAAGAATACCCTCCATGGAGAGCTACAGCAAGGCAGGAGAGAAGCCTGTAAATAAGCACGGTGTTATGCACAGCATAGCATACTCCTCTAATTTATTTCAAGCCTGTTTTTCTTTTTGTTCCCCCACCCACATCATAGCTACTGAGAACAAGTGCTGTGCGAGCCCGTTCACATCTGACTCATCCAACCAAATTGGGGTTTAGCTTTGCTTTGTGTCTTCTCTTGCCAAAACCTCACCTGTGTCTTGGTGAAACGTCTTTTAAGAGCCAGTGGAAATAGGGTTAATGCAGCAGAGAGAATTTTTCAAGGCTTTCTTGCATGAAGCTACCTGAGCATGGATCTTGAACATATAACTAGGCCTCTAATGTTTAAGCAGACTTTTTTGAGGGATAACTTATGTGCAAGTTGTCCAGAATAGATTGTCATCAGTAACCAACAATGTATATGAACATCTGGGTGCATGTGACAGAACTTTCCAGACAACTATCACATATGTATTATAAACCTTGTGTTTACTATGTGTATATATGCATATACACACACACTAAGGGAAAATAGCTATGAAGCCTTATGAAATATCATACATTTGAGCTGTTACATTGATTGGTCATTTGCATATGTCTATATTTACATTTTATATGTGCTCATTCATATGAACTAGACTTCTTGTGTTTACATATACCCCTATTACGTATATCATATTACATTTTAGAGAAATTAATTAGAAAAGGTCTTTAAGTAGGATTGATTCTGTGCGCAGATCAAAAATAGTAGATTATTTTCATTAAGGACAAAAATGAAAAAAAAAAAAAAATCAGCAAAGAATTTGCCAAGAATCTGAACGAGGTCCTTGCAAAGCAGACAGAAGTCAGCCACCCAGAGTTATTGCTACTTTTGAAAATATAATTTTGTTTAACAGATGGTGTAAGAGAAGCTGTCAGAATTTGTGTTTATGGAACAGAATTTTAATTAAAATATGCCTGCAGAGTTGAATATTTAGGAGAGAATTTGGGTTTTCACAGTAGCTTCTCACTACATATTAATTCCAAATCTGATCCTTTGGAAAAACTCCCACTGATCTCTTTTATGAACGCTTTTCATAGTCTTTTATGATGTGTTACATTAGCCTAAAAAATTGACCTAACTCTACTGTTTCAATCACAAAATATTTGGTGGAAACATAACATTCAATCATGTGGCATTTAACTACCCAACCCGACCAGAGGTTAAAATCCTCAAAGGTTTGAGCATGAAAGGGGAAAAGTGACAAACTCTGGCCCCTGTTGGAAGCAGTGGTTGTGGAAAAAGCACTGTTGTTCAGCTGCTGGAGAGATTTTATGATCCACTCAGTGGAGAAATGGTAAGTGTAAGTTGCAGGTATATGACACATGCTTACTCTATTTTATTAATATAATTTATTTTCTTTTTTTTTTTCCTCTTAAATAATCTCATTATATGTTTCCTAGTGTAGCTACTCACTTTTGTCAATGTTTCTAATATAATTTTTTGGTAATATTTTGAAATTAAGGGCAGGAACAACACATGGATTTTCAGTATTGTCTATGCAACCATGGGGAAAGTAGAAGGAAAGTAAAGTTTCTGAATTTCGCATGCCATTTCAAGTTACTAGAACAAGATCCAATGGAGACGTTACTACATTGGCCTGACCACAGCGTACAGGTATCACTGAGGTTGAGTACACTACACTACACTACAGTAAGGATGAACTGTTGGATATTTAACAGCAGCACTGCTCAGGGTATCCACTGAACTTCGTTGCATCTTCACCCAGCATGTAAAAACTAAGAAAAGGGAAGATGAAAAAAACCTGACAAGCTCTTCTTGTATCTTGAAGCATCTGGAGGCTGCAGGTAGATCTCTCTGCATTCCTGGGACAATTTTGTTCTTGCCAAATAAAGTGATCTCGTATTTCATCTGTTTCTTCACTTACAACTATATTTCATCCATAGTCAGGGCTTCAGTTCGGAGGATTTGGATCCTTCCTCTAAAAGCCAGAGAAAAATGGGATGACCGGACTTCTCAAGCCCAGATATCCGCCTCCCGCCATAGTCCTGACTCTCCGTGAAAGGCAAAACATGTTATATGAGGGTTAAGATATTGAAATATTTAAATTATGTGCAAAACCAAACATAACTGCATGTAAATATCATCTGGCTTCCCTACAAAGACAAACACCATGTTTTCTGTATGTCTGTATTACTGATACGAATAGATTTACAGGCAGGTAAAGTGATATGTTGCTCTGCAGAGCCAATTTAAATATGCTTTGAGGCTGAGAAGCTTTATAGTTGTTTCACTAAGAACCTATATCAAATTTATTCTTCTGAGAAGCAAGAACTTGGCCAATTCTTTTGGATTTTTTCTTTGTTTTTCTAACATTCAACCTGGGGGCTCACAGAGGTGTCCCAGTTTAACTTCTGGTGCCTGCATTACTCACTCTTACCTTTTTTTACACTTTAAGTATCAGCTGAGGCTGAAAAGTATCCAGTGCAATCATTGTATGGTCTGGAAAGAGACACAGAAAACAGATACCAATTTTAATGAGCTCATACAATGATAGCACTGGATGCTTATTTCAAAGGAGCTTTGTGAGACCTTGTTTGTTAAATTCAAGTTGCATTGTAAGCCTCAGCTGAAAACTGTTGTAGAATTCATGGTAAATAAAAGATTAGTTAATTCCTTTGAATTCTTTTGACTGTTTGTCACACTTACACTGGGGGAAAAAATATTATTAGAGAATACCTGTTTACATGTGTCAGGGGACAACATTCTGCAGATGCCTTGTGACTTGACCTTACAAGTACTCATTGCTATGTAAATTTATACCAAAATGCCTAGCAGGCAAAACCGAGAGGATTTTCCTTTCTTCTTACTTTCGTGTGAAAAGGACTAAGAGTAAACACCCAAACCCATTTTCTAATCACCTTGAGGGCATAGAAATGCCTCTGACAAACTTTCCTAATATAGATCATGGAGAGAGGGACTAAGATTTGCTGCTCCCAGACTCCTCTGCACAACCGACTGTGGCATAATGGGAGGGCGGGAAAGGGCAGAAGAGAAGATCACACAGGTGCTGTGTTGCTTGGAGCGTGTCAAAAGCCAGTCCCCACAAAGCACAGTTTATCCGGAGACGGCACGTCTTGGGAAGTGGGAGAACTGTTCTCCCCAAAGTTATGAAATGAAGTAACACCCTCCCTCTTTGCTCCCACATTCACATTTTCCTTTGACGCAGATTCCCAGGCTCCTGCTTCCCTTCCCAGCTGAGAGGGGAAGGAATGAAAACCAGAGCAAGAGATTGCAGGGCACGGTCAGCTACTCTGCCACATTGATGTTTTTATGCATCCTTGTTATTGCTGTTTTCTACACAGCAGTATAGAAATATAGTATGTTCTGTTTTTTATACTAAGCCCACAGACAACTGCAAGGTGAGAGAAAGAGATGATATGCGACAGGTAGAAGAGAGGGGCTCTGAAAGGAAACAAGCTGGAAAGAAATGGAGAAAAGGCAAAAAAGCAGAGTGCTGGGAAAGAATAGGGAACATGAATGCAGACTTGGGACAGGCGTGAGGGACCCAAGACTTTTTAAATGCTTAGTATGCTTGGAATGCTAACTATTTAAGAATATAAATTAATAACTCACCTTTTTAATTTTCAGCTTCCTATTTGCTATGTTACCATTTTACCTGAACAATACAAGGCAGACTTGGACTTCTTTGAAGAGTATATTCTTGATCCATCGCCAATGTCCCTATCTATTAAGCAACACTGTGTAGTACAGCATAAAAACAGAGAAAAATGTCACTTAACCAACCTTTCCTGCAATTGCCAGTTCCATCTTATCTTTTTTTGCATGTCCAGCAAGCATCTTCATTTGAATCAGTCCTGTTATAGCAATAATTGGCACAACAATTAAAAGCAGAAGAGTCAGCTGCCAGCCATAGGGCAATGACAAAATAGTTCCAATCCCAACATTAACTACATTTTGGGCAATTATTGCCAGTCTGGAACCTGTAGCCTGGAAAAGACTGAGAGTATTGCAAATTACTCTATTTTATTTGAAAACTAGACAGGAAATATTTGTTACCTAGACAATTTGAGATTTATTCACCAGAGGATATCTGAAAGTGTTTAATTTGGTTTAAATATTCTGCAGAACTGAATGCTTTATCTTTTGAAAAACCATTCTATTGTACAGATCATTCCCTCAAGTTTTCTGTATCTTATCTAGTCTTCCTCCACTGTTTCCATTTATTCACTCAGGCTTACAGTCCTTGTTTTCAGGTTTTGCCCAAGAAAACACAACAGCATTTCATAAGTCTCATATTTTTCACACGTAGAACCATGACTTCAAACTTGCAAGGTCTCCCGAAACATGACATTTCCTAACTTGGAATCTAACATGACTATTTTTACTCCCTGACCCCTTTTAACTTTAAGCATGTGAACAAACACAGTGCTGCAATGAAAGCAATCCTCATTTTGATGCTTAAGCATTTTGTTAATATTTGTAACGTTTAACAGAGAAACACAATGTTGTCCAGACATCTAGGCAGGTTGGATAAATAACTAAGTAAATGGACTCCTTGGATGACTCACTTATACTGGTGATAACAGGGCTGAATATTAGGATGAGCTAGAAGAAAAGATATATAGATATAAAAAATTATATATTTTACCTACTATTATGGCACTAAATTTTTGTGTGACACCAAAATAAATACTATTTAATAAACAATGTTATATTGTTTTATTTAATAAATAATAACAGCTTCCAGATAACTGTGTGTGAAGGATTTCTACCTATTAAATCCAGTCTGCAACTTACTCCATGCTAAATCAGATATGAAAAATGCCAGGGCTTATTATTTACTCCCTTCACTTGCAAAGCATCATTAGCAAGGTTTGTAATTAATGCTCCAGTGCTAACTTTAGGATCATCAAACCAGCTGATCTCCTACAACATGAAATAGAGTTATTGTACTCTTAAAAATTTTAGTCTGCACATCACCTAATTAGGCTACATTAGAGAACTTAATCTCTTTGGGTTACAACGGGATGACACGCACGATATTGTGTTCTTTACATGTAACCATAAATACATAACAGTTAATAAAGATACGGGAACACAAAACTCAAACCTAAGCTCTGTTAACAATCTGTATATCCTTTTTGCAATAGCACAAACACCACCACATTCAACTCAAAGCATTCCATAATTCCATGATATTAAATGTAGCTTTATAAGAAATTTTTGCTTGTGAATTTAATGTGGTTTTGATGATCAGATGCTCACTAAATAGCAATACCAAGGAATCTGCCATTTAGGGACAATTACTTGGATGTATAACATGCATCTGCAAAGACTACTAACTGAACAATATACTTCCTCCTGTTAGAAAGCTAAAAATACATCTTAATTCTCTGTCAGTTACAAGTACTATGAAATCTGTAAGTCTGCTATGAAGTGTTGCAAAAGTCTGAGTGTTGCTGCAAAATTTCTGTGGTGTCTGAGAAGACATATGTAAAATGATGTGAGGTCCTGGGAGGTTACTCAAGACTACCTCTTCCTCATCTGGAACACACTATTTTCAGGGAAAAAAATCTGTCAATCATATACTTTAAAATCTCATTAACAATTCAGATTAATTGGTCAGGGAGATTAGTGACTCTAAAGCACTTATTTGAAAATTAAAACGTCTGAATCAAATACAAAATATTTGTATTATTTAAACCTAGGAAGTAAAAATAAAATATTCACTCTATTTTTCCTCCAGATTTGTGAAATATCAAAACCAAAAGACCATTATAATGAAACAATCTAAGTATTTGTGTTATTTTATGAATATATAATTCTTAGCAACAGTATGGCATTTTTGTGTAATAACCGTTCATAGGGTTACTGTAAGAGCTTTTATATTTCCTACCATTAATGTATAGATGCATAATCTTTAGACATCAGCAAACAGGCTACATTTTGATTTCTTGGGGTTTTATTGAGGGTGAGGGATTATTTTAAAGTGCAGTAAAGTACTGTATTCATAAATACAGCAAGAAAAAAAGATGTGAAACAAAGAGTTTCAATCTGGCTGTAGGCTCACATAGCCAGATGGCTACTTTGGTGTTACATGATATGGAGAACACACCACATGTGTTGGTGCTGATACACAAAACCCTCCCAGGTCCCACTGCTGTAGTGCCTGGTACTTGAGCATGATGCCAGGCGGACACTATTTTCACACCAGAGAACTCAATTTCCTCCTGGGCCAGTCAAAAAAGTCTCATGGGACATAATTTCCAAGGAGGTGACCTTTAAACCAGAAAGAAGGGGCATCTGGGCCCCCAGTGAAAGGGGTTAATGGAAGGTAAGCTGATGCGAGCCAGGTTGGCTCTGGGAACTTCTCAAGGAGGGAATGACCCTCTGAGGAGATCCGGTAAACTTCACTCAGCTGTATGGGCTGAAGAAGTGGTGGGATTATGCATGTTTGGAAACCTCCTCTTTGGTCCCACACTTGCCGATGTATCAGACTAGCGTCGCTGGGGTACACCACTGTCTGTAGTGAGTGAAAGACAAGGGAGCGATGTGTCTAGTCTCACGTTGCTCTGCTTTCTACTGCCTCAGGGGTCACACGCACCCCTACAGCTCAGTCAGATGAGAGTAAAATTTGATAGAAATTCAGGGAAGGATTGCATTTGTGCTGTGGATTGGTAATAAGATGCTGAATACCAATATTTCCTTGAAATACTTATGAATTAAAAAAAAAATAAATACTTGATAGGAAACCAACTGGTAAGGGTAGGACTGGCAGTAAAAGAGGGGCAAAAATACCTGTCTTAGTTTCAGCTGTGCTGAGCTACAAACTGGAAATGCTGGCAAGCCTGCAGAGCAGGTACCCGTGCAGGCTGTGCCTCCCAGGCAGGGCTGTGCCTCCAAGATAGGGCTTACTGGTTTGCACTGGTGCTTTACACACAGTGCCGCTGAGTCGGGATGCTGAGAAGCTCGCCACTGCACCGGCTCCGGGAAGCAGCTAATGCCAACCATCAAACGATGGTGATAAGGCTGGTTTTGCACACAGTTAGGATCCTTGCCGTCCTACTCACTGCTTAGCAACGAGAGACTGCTGTGCTTGGATTTCAGGCTGATCATTTCAGGTTTTCACTCTGCTGCTGAATGTACTTGTTCCTACCCCTGGCCCCTGCCATGGCTGTCTTTGGCCCTGTGCTGCTGCATAGGAGCAGCCTCCTGTTTAGTTCGTTCAGCCAGTCAGATATCCAGGTCCTATAACCTTCACTAGTAATTATTTATGGATCATAGCCTATACATGGAGTCAGCTGAACACGAAGGCAGATCTGAATTTCAGATTCAGCCTCTTAGAGTACAGCCTACTTTCTCTGGCCCTCAGTCCAAAGTGATAAACAGACTCCTATTGTTTGTTTTCTATATGTTAACAAAAAAACCAACAACCTGGTTATGTTGTATGGAGAGTTTGCTTTGTTACGGAAATAATTTTCCATTTAAATCTTCCATGCACTTATTTATCTCAACAGTGGATAAACGAACATTAAAGATGTAGTACCTTCAAGCCATCATCATGCTTTTATAAATGGTAAAGAAATCATAGTTCATGAAGCAAGAAAATCATATAGTTTTGGTTTCACCAACTTCATAGAGCAATAAAGATAATGCTCCCAAGTTTGGATAACACAAATATGTTTTATAAGGTTTGAAGTCTTCAAGGTCTCTAAATCTTTTAAAGAGATCTTTGAGGATGTTGTATATTATTTGTTGTTGCATTGTGTCTGTATATTTTGGATGTTGAGTAACTATCATTATGTGGTTTCTATTTTTTTTAAATGAAATTTAAGTCGCCCTAGTAAAAATGTATCTATAGTTTGCTCAAAGTAACTCCAGTTTACCTTGGTTTATACCTTGCTCCATAACAATAAAATTTACAATGCAATTATTTACATTTTCTAACATAGATTTGTTATAAATCCTGTCACACCTGAAAATATTTTTAGAAGTTTTCAGAGTAAATTAATGTTTTAGAAAGGACCTTAATTTTATTTTTCCCCCAATATATATCTTCTGCTCTTTGTCAGATTATTTTCCACGTTGGACTGATTTGGGGGACAACTGCTGAAAGATTGCAACTGCATAGCATGCTTCTCTTCCCTCAGGGATATTTCCTGTTATTCTTTGCATTAAAAGCTACACCAACATTACATTCTTTTCCCAAACAGTTCTGTGGAAGATAACACCTCATGTACGAGTACAAAAAATTTAAGATAGGCTATTTCAGTATCTTTCATAATATACACTACAGCCTGACTGGTTGCCAAAAATGCTCCAGTAAATGCAGATGTTGATGTGTTTTCATTTTTTCCCTTTTTCTTGCTTTCTGGTGAAACTGTAAAAAAACACAAGAAAACAAGACTGAGACCCTCATCCCAAAACAGTCAAAACATGAACCTGAGGTTCAGCTTCCAGGGCTGTATTTGTTTCTAAACTGATTTAGATTCCTGTAGCAGACAGATAAGATAATCTTTGTCCTCTACAACTCATGCAAGTAACATGGGCATATATTCTTTTTGGTATGGGATATGAGTGCCATATAGCATATGGGTACATAACCACACATAAACACATATATTTGTACTCGTACACTCAGTTTCTCTCTCCTGTACTGTCAAAACCATAATAAATACCCTGCACTGTATCAATATTAACATCTTTCCAGCAAAATAGTATGTTCTGACAGAAAATGTTAGAAAATTCCCACCACTACAAATAAAGTGTCACTCGCTTGAGAATATAACTTTGTTTTCTAACACCATAACTTCAGGTTTACAGAAATTGTCTCTATAATGAAAAGTCTGCTTAAAAACGTTACCTTGCACTGCTTTCATCACGTTGCTTTTGCATTGCACTGTGTTACATCATATTTTCTGAAGGGCTATGGCCGAGCACAGTTGGATCATCACAAGACAGCACAAGGATCATTTCAGGCCCGCACTGCTCATGCTGACATATTGCCGTCTCTAAAGGGAAAAGGGTGAAGCAGATTCAGAAAGGTCATGGGAGAACCTCTCCTCATTCTACATCAATGAGCTGATCTGCTTGAGGATGTGCAATTTTCATCACTGCTCTATGAGACATTGAGCAGACATTTTGCATTGTCCATAGCAAGGAGCTTTGTCCGTTCCTTACCTTTACAGTGCAAATTGAAAAAAAAAAAACCAAACCAAACGTATAATTTTATTGGTTTATCATAGAGATAATTAGGAAATAATGACAAAAGGTCAAGCATACAATGAAGATTTTTACTTCTTTGTTTTATATTCACCCCTATAATGTCTGAAATGATGACTGAAGATATGGGTTGCAAGATGCCATTGATAATTGCACATAAATTTCCAATAACAAAGTATTGCTATTAATTTATCCTAGAATAAAAGGATTCCATCAGGATAAATACAATACATTAACAGATGGAAGTGAGGGACGTGTATATTCTTTGTAATATGCTCCTTACCCCATATTCCATGTTGGGAAACCCAAGAATAACTGGTCTTTAAAAACCGTATTAAATGCAGAAATTCTTACTGTTACTCAGTACCCAATATTAATAACATAAAAGAAGGACAAGACCAATGAATGCTATATAAGCCCTCATTCCTTCCAACAATGACAATGTGAGCCTTTCCCTGAAAGGATTTGTCACAAATCCCACTTACCCTCTGTGGGACTACCCAGAAAAAGAAGTTGTGAATTTAAACCAATTTTTTGCATTTGATGGTATCGAATGTTAAAAGAATTGCTTCTTACTCATTGGTGATTATAATCTCTTGCAACTTTAGGTCATTAGCCACCTTAATTTTCAGGAATTTATTTGGTAATACAGACATTTTAGACAATAGATAGCAAAACACTTCGACAAAAATAGTCATTATTCTCTACTCAGGATGTTTTGAGTTATATGACTAATTACCTGGGATTTTTTTGCTCCATAATTTAATGAATTAACTTGCTACTTAGGCTATTCCCATACTCAAATAATTTTGTTTCATAATATTACTCAAATATCAAGTATCACAACAAAAAATTAATTTTAGCTTCAGGGGAAAAGACGGTTTCCATAGAACTCTTGTGTGATTTTGTCAATTTTTAAGTCTTTAATTAGGCACGTAGGCTGCTTTCACACATTTTGTTAAAAAGTTACTCTCTCTTGAGTGGGATCACGTTTCTTTCTTATCCCATTAGTTACACATGCAGGTAGGAATACAAAGACATTCAAAAGCTGAACAGCTTTTACATTAAGTTCATCGTGCTGTGTTCCGAACCTTTTTATGCTTTTCTGAGTAGATTGTCTTTTCTCTCCAGTCAGTATTGATCCCTCATGTGCTTCCTCTGAGACAGCTGGTGTGTTACCTTCTTCCTGTAACGGATCCTCAGTTCCTGATGCCTAAAATGAAACACAGTATGATGCTAAAAATTGTTTATGGCCATCCAGAGTGACCTTGACAGGCTAGAGAGATGGGCCTGTGCAAACTTACTGAAATTCAACAAGGCCAAGTGCAAGGTTCTGCACTGGAGTTGGGGCAATCCAACATGGATATGGCCTGGGCGATGAGTGGACTGAGAGCATCCCCGAAGTGAAGGACTTGGAGGTATTGGTGGACGAAAACCTGAATATGAGCTGGCAATGTGCACTCTCAGCCCAGAAAGCCAATTGTAGCCTGAGCTACATCAAAAGAAGCGCAGCCAGCAGGTGAAGGGGGATGATCCTGCCCCTCTACTCCACTCTCATGAGACCCCACCTGGAGTACTGTGTTCAGCTCTGGAGCCCCCAGCACAAGAAAGACATGGACCTGCTTGAGTGGGTCCAGAGGAGGACCACAAAGATGATCAGAGGGCTGGAGCAACTTCCCTGTGAGGACAGTCCGAAGACAGTTGGGGATGTTCAGCCGGGAGAAGAGAAGGCCCCCAGAAGACCTTATGGTGGCCTTCCAGTACCTAAAGGGGGCCTACAGGATAGCTGGGGAGGGACTCCGTATCAGGGAGTGTAGTGATGGGATGAGGGGTATTGGTTGTAAACTGGAAGAGAGGAGATTTAGATTAGATATAAGGAAGAAATTCTTTTCTCTGAGGGCGGTGACACACTGGCACAGGTTGCCCAGAGAAGTTGTGGATGCTCCAACCCTGGAAGTGTTCAAGGCCAGGTTGGATGTGGCTTTGAGAAACTTGGTTTAGTGGGAGGTGTCCCTGCCCATGTCAGGGGGGCTGGAACTAGATGATCTTTAAGGTCCCTTCCAACCCAAACCATTCTATGGTTCTATGATTCTCTACTTTCCTGTACTTTCAAATGATGAACGATTCTAAATAAAAGACATATATCAATTTTAAATAAAAGACAATAAAAACCAACAACAATTCCTATTAAGTAAATGAAAGTTTGGTAAGAATTCAGTAATTTTACAAAGCCCAATCAAGTATTGAAGTTTCATTAAGTCCTCTCTATACTCAGTGAAAAACTTGCCAATACGTTAATACTTATTGGAGGGGGGAGTTTGTTTTAGCACAGAGATTTTTCTTCTCATTTTTTTGTTGGGTTAAACTGTTCTGAAAACATACAGGAGAGTTAATAAGTTAACTGAAGAGGTCCACCAGAAAACCTCTTTAAAATGAATCAGAAAGTCAACAAGAGGGACTTTCAAAATGAGGGAGCCATGAAGAATAGGAGCAAGACTTCCTGCTGCTTCAAAGTTAAGGACTGAGAGAAACTGCTTGAGAAGTTCAGGAGGTAGCTTGAGAGATAATAAAAATATTCAAGATAGACTATGTCTGAATGACAAAACTTCAGGAGCCTGAGTCAGCAAGATACTGGTGATTTGCAAAAGTTCTTGCATAAAAGAGTTTGAGTTTTCACAATGAGGGTGGGAGACACTGGAGCAGGTGACTTGAGGAGGGTGTGGAGTCTCCATCCTTGGAGGTATTCCAAACTGAACAGGACATGGCCTTGAGCAACCTACTCTGACCTCAGATTCCTCCCTGCGTTCAGTGGTGGTTGGACTAGATGAGCCACTGAGGTCCCCTCCAACCTGAGCTATTATGTAATTCTATGATTTGGAAAAGTAGTCTGAGAAGTGATCAGCTCCAGAACTTCATTTTTTGCCACAATCTTCATTTTTACCTTCTCACACACTTTATTTTTAATGTCGTACTTGTAAAGAAACTTTCTTGGTTAGAATTCTTGTAACTCCCAACTTTGAATTAAACTTGCATATTTTAATATGAAGTTCTCTTTATGTGAAGTTTAGCGCTCTTCAGGGAAGCTTTTTTCCCCCTAGAGTTTCTCTATGGAGAATACATTGCAAAACTGGAGGCACCTTTGGGAGCAATTAAATTCAGTTAGGTCAATAACACAATATGACAAAAGCTATGAAACAATTTTCATGAGAAAGCTACCTGCATATTAACAAGCTTGTAGTAAATTCCATTCTGTTCTATTGATTCATTATGAGTCCTTTGTTCTGTGATGACACCATTTTCAAGTGCAGCTATGACATCTGCATTTTGAACCATTGAGAAATGGCGAGCAATAACAAGTGTAGTGTGTCCCTTCCGGACCTGGAAACAGTTTAACAATGGCTCCATGTCAGTATTGTCAGGTACAGATAATATTTACCATCTTCATACTAGAGTTGAACAAAATATTTTAACTGAAAAATTTTCCTTGGAAAAGATGTTCTAGTAAAAATCAAAATTATCAACTGAGAAATTTTTAATTTCACAATATTTTTCCATTCCTCCAAGGTAAACTAAAGCAAAAATGTAACGTAAATGAAATACTGCAAAACATACTTTATTAGCAAACATAAATTAATGTACTCTGTTTTTTTCATGTCAATCTATTTCTTTCTAAACACAAATATCTAAAGGTTTGGTTTTTTTTTTGAAATTGCCCCTTCAATATCTTCCCCGGTTATGTATCCAGTTTCCACTGAAAAAAGACTATCTACCACTAAGCATGCCAGTCACAATTCTCTTTCAGAGCACTTCACAAATGTTAAAAATTAATCACTTCGAAATTTTACTCACTCTAAATTTCTCATTTGACTTAGCCGAAAATATTTATCTAAAATCATACTTAAATTCATACTTCAATTATTCACATTGTTTTTCCATATTTTTAATTACTTACAAATAATAAAATAAATCCTAGAAGTACGTAGTTTGACACAAATATGTATTTACAAGCACATTGTTAACTGTGCACTGGGATAAACTGATACTAGTATCTAGCGACCCAAAAAGTGAATGAATCCAAGGTTTATATAATTCAGTTTAAAAATCTTAACATTTTGAACTGCTAGAATAATGGCTTAATAAGTGTTTTACAATTAAGAAATAAAAGAGAAAACTGTAATGTGTGGAATATTGTAAATGAATTTCCAGCTAAACATGATATCTTAATATTGTTACATGATTTTAAGAACTGGAAATAACAGCCATTCAAGGCATCCCATAAAAAATAGTATGCATTTTCTTAATGGCCCATCCACATAAACAGCAAACAGACATTCAGCAGAGGTTTGGTAAAGCCTGCAGGGAAAAGTGGTCTACTCTAGATCTGATGGACACCTTCTACAGAGGTACATGCTCAGCACAGTGAGGAAGAGAAAAAATAGGCAAGAGGAGGACAAATGAATGCTTGGCACACAGCAGCTTAGCTTCGTCTTGCTTAACATCAGCAATCAGAGCTAGTCTAGTCTGAGCAAGTCTTTCTGGCATGCTCAGGGAGATTCATCTCACCATACAATGTATATTAAAGACAGGTGGGGGAGGTGAGAGGCCAAGTAACTTGTTTAAACTAGCTGCTTAAGTTTTATATTGCAGAAGTTACTTGGGATCCCACCAAATATGTCTCAATCAGCAGTTGTCTGCCCTCCTGTCTCTGGGATTCACTTTACAGGGCATGGGTTGGGGGAAAGATCCTTGCGTGTGCCAGCTAGCGTAGCTTCACAGAGTAGTGTGGATTGTCAGGAATTAGGACTAGTGGACAAAGAGTCTAACTCTTGCTGAAATTAGTGGCAATTAGGCATCCGAGTAAATATTGTAGGCTAAAATATCTTTGAAAATGAGAACATAGATTTTGTTGTATGAGTCTTCCAGACACAACCCTGCACAGTGGGTAAAGTACTTCTCTTGAGGCAGAATACCATAAGGTGGAAAAATGCATAAAGCATTTTTAATAATAATAATAATAAAGATATTGTCCATAGATAAATTGTGATCATTGCTGAAAATGCTTATGCAATGGTGGGAATTTGTGTTCAGCCAGAGCATGAGCATAGATGCATAGTGAGAGAGAGAAACACAGGGAGAGGAAAAACAACAAAAATGATTGATTCAGCCGGAGGAATAGGTGGAACTATTTTGTAACTGGTTCATACACTTGCTTAGAGCAGACAACAAGAAATACAGGATTGGCTATTTTTTTTCAATTCAATTGTCCATGTGGTTTATAAGTTGTGTCTAGACAGCTGCAACATGTAGCAGCTGCTCTTGAAGACGCCCCCGAGTTGGTTTGAATTACTTTGCTTTGCTGTGTTCTTTGAATAAGAACACAGCCCACATGGATCCCCCAAACTGCTTGGGAATATTTAGCTCTTAGCTCATGTTGAGCTCTCCACTGCTCTAAAGACTAAAGCTTGTTTGGGAAAGCCTGCTGCAGTTCAGTCCTACCCATAATGTCATTAACTGAATTCCCTGGTCACTTACAAAAATACTTCACCCTTGATCAGTACTGACCTTGTCCAGTGCTGCCCGCACAGCTGGTTCACTCTCAGTATCCAAAGCTGACGTTGCCTCATCAAGCAGAAGAATTTTAGGATTGCGAACCAGAGCTCGGGCAATTGCAATTCTTTGCTTCCGGCCTCCACTCAACTGGGCCCCTCTTTCTCCAACCACGGTTTCAAACTTCTACAAGACAACCACACATGTTTCCAAAACATTCTGTGGCACAATCCTTTCACCAAAGAAAGGCATCATAAAGAAAAAGCACATCAGTGTTTGGAACCCCAGCAGAATGTTCTCCTTCCTCTAAAACACTACAGTAGTAGTGTAGGTGTTGGATATGCTGCCAGTTTCTCAGAGAAATACTTTTATCAGACTTACAGTATGGACAATTTGGCAGCTCAGCATACTGCTATAACATTTTTACCGGGTTAAAATGAATGTTATGACAATTAGAGTTTTTAATTATATTTGTGACTTATAAGGACCTCCAACCTTTTATCTTTCAGTGGAAATTTCTTGTAGTTACATTTTATTTTAAAGGGTGGAATCTTAATTTTTTTAACTAACCAGTTCTGGCTAAAACATTTTATCAGTTCTAGATAAAAGCAAAGGTTTCCATTATTTCTAGGACTTCTTTTTTTTTTTTTTTTTTAATTATAACAACTGTTTTTCTCTAAGGCAATCAGGTTATCTTAAAAGGAATCTGTATCACCTCATGCAAAATACATTAATATCTGGCCTAGCAGGATAATTGAATTAAACATTTTGGAATTCCAAATTATCTTTAACGTGGTTCAGTTTATAGCCAGCATTGGATGCACTGTTAATTTGAGGTTCCTGTACAGAACAACACGTCAAGAAAAGTGAAAAAACCTATTGTTTAGATTTCTAATGACATTTTAGCGTGATACAGAGCTGTGAAATCTTAGATGTTAATGTCACCATATAAAGAGGCATAGCAGGTCTCATCACAAAGTAGCTGCAACTACTCTTAGAAGCAGCAGCATGAAGGTGCCAGCCCAGGTCACTGGCAGACCTGCTGTTAGGGGTGAGTAAAAAATGCAAATGCTCAGGGCCTTAAGTCTTCACTGGCATAAATTAAGGAATAGAGGAAATAATCCAAAACATCAGCAAAAGGAAGGAGTAACCTCCACATTCACATCCAGCCATTGCACACTAACAGTAATTTGTGTTCGTGATTACAGTCCTTCCTTTAGGCCGAGAGGAGATGGCCTCAGGTTGCACTAGCGGAGGCTTAGATTGGATATTAGGAAAAATTTCTTCACTGTAAGGGTTATCAAGCATCGGAACAGGCTGCCCAGGGAAGTGGTTCAGTCACCATCCCTGGAGGTATTTAAAAGACACATAAATGTGGTGCTGAGGGACATGGTTTGGTGGTGGACTTGGCAGTTGTCGGTTAACATTGGACTCAATGATCTTAAAGGTCTTTTCCAACCTAAATGATTCTGCGATTCTATTCTGTGATTCTATGATTCTGTATTTTATATACACTATTTAGATAACTATTTAATATTTATAAACTATACAAATATTTAGTATTGTTTGATATAGGACTTGAAAGTAGAAGTTACATTGCCAAATCAGTACAGATGTAGTCCCTGTAAAGGCATTCCTTTAAATTATTGATAGCTGAAAAGCAATAATTGCCAATAAAGTGAGCACAGTTACAGAATATTAGAATCCTCTCTCAGTTGTTGCATTGGGTTTTTTTTAAGAATGAAGATTGAAATATATTTATTCAGGCAAGCTTTAAAATAATTTCTTTTTCTTCTTTAACCTGGTCTTCTGAACTATCAGGTGAAACAACTGGCAGAAATATGCATCTTCCTCATTTATTGTCTCACAGTTCAGTAATTAGATGCCTGATCTGTAGCCAAAATTGTGTTAGGTAGAATTTTTAAATGTTATGATACTGTACACATAGCTGTTAATCTTAATTCAGAAAAGAGGTCAGGTGTTCAACACTTTTGGATGACAGACATGGCAAAGATGCTCACATTGTCTATAATGCTAAAGATTGCATAGGCAGCTCCTCTTGTATTGGCAAATGCCTCCATACCTGGTGCAGTCCGTCCAACGCTAAAAGCTCAAAGTAATATAGAAAAAAAGACCTAAAGACAAAGAAAAAACCACACCACAAAATACATAGCTAGGAATTCCTAACTCTAATTAGATGGCTTTATTTATCTGACAATATTAGCTATCATTGCTTGAAGTAGTTTCTTGCATCCTGTGAGCTATGAGGAAGCCTAGAATCAAAGCAGCAATTAAACAGGTGGCAATCATTTAAACAAAAGGAAAACATTGATAGGAAAGAAGAAATCAAATTTCTTTTTTCCATAACTGGACCATAAGAAGGATATTGTGAGGTGGTGATGGCTGGGATCCTTCTTTAGAGTGACAATACAGAACAGAAGGACATTTCTAAATCCACCTGAACAAAAATTAACCAACAGTTACTTTTGTGATTAAACATAGAAAAAGATCTCTTTTTTTCTTTCTATAACATGAAAACAAGGGTAATTCAACCCAAAAGGTAAAGGTATCCACTTCATTGTAATACTGGCAAGAACAGAACCAAATGTTTGAGAAAACTGGAAACTTGTGTGAAACTAAAATTGTTTGTCACAGCAGAAGCAGACTCTAATTAATTTTTTCAGCCTTGGCTCTGACTTTTTTTTGTGTTTGGTTTTTTTTTTTTTTTTCTGAACATACGCAACTCTGCCACTCATTTCAGATGTTTGGAATAAAGACTCGTTTGCATTTTATTCTAATCACATCTAAGTATTAAATCAAGCTTACATTACAATGTAAATTGCTGGTGGCCCAGAGGAGGTGACAGTGAGCATGGACTGCTGCAAGAATCAGCGATAACCCCTGCTCTGCAGTCACGTGCCCCTTGCCAGATGAGGCAGAAGCCTGGCCGCAGGCGCTCCTGCTTTCCCTGCTCCACCAGTCGCTTTCACTGAGGACACGAGAGCAAAGCTGCTTCCCAGCTTCTTTCTGCAGCGTGTTGGCAATACAAACTCACCTGCCTGCCTTTGCCCTGGATAAAATGGACTTGGATGCTTGGTCATAAGTGGGAATGGTTAAATAGGCTGCTCCTCAAAGACCCTTAGGTATTAGCTAGAGACCTTAGAACCTGAGCATAACAGAGAGGATGGCTTCAAGAGCTGCTGACCCGTCACTGGCGTAAACTCGTTAGCAGGCACGCTGCAACAGGGATCAAACCTTCAACCACACTGCCATACTCCAAAACATCCAACAAAAGGTACAACCTGCTCTCAGTGTAGATAAAGACCGTAGGTAAATGAACTGTGTAATGCTGGTTATCTTTATATAAAAGATCCAAAAGATAGCAAGAATGATCTTCCATAGTAGAATACAAATAAATACACGTGCATGACCTTGGTTTGTGACCTTAGTGCTATACTTGTCTTTTTTTTTTTCCAAGCGCCTGCCTTTTTTCTTACCACTCTCACGGGATTTATGAGGCCTGTAAGACCATATGCTCTTTGCAAAACGGACTTCATCACAGCACGTTTTATGATGCTTTTTGAAATGAATAAAAAAGAAAAGAAAAAATTCAGCAGCAAAGATATAAAAAAGCTTTAAACCTCTTTTATTCTCACCTTTCAATTTCTTTTCTCTGTCCTCCAAATGCTACCACAGTTGAAACTGCTGCCAGAATTTCCTCTGCAGCAGCTCCAGCCCTTGCATAGGCAGTTAGCTCTTTGTTAGTGAATGCAGAAATTATCTGTGCAGAAGCAAAATATTTTAACACTCCCATTCAATCCATACCAGAACGAGCTCAAGCTTTTTTCTGGTGTCTATGAATTCTTAATTTATTGTACTGAATCGCCTATCTGCCTTGTTTTATGTATAAAGACTTACAAAAGATTCCACATTTAACTTACAAGGCAGAAACTTCATGAAGGGCATCACGACAATGCTGGCATTGCATAAAATATATTAACTAGAAAAATGCATGTTATCTGCTGCCAAAAGGTGAGGTTGGATTTTCAGTTCTATACTTTCATCATTACAGAAAGTTGGAGGAGCTGACTAAGATCGCTTACACTTAGAAACACTTGCACCACCATGAGACAGTTCTGGTTTGTGTCAGGATAAGCGATTGCCCAACAAGCACAGGAACATTCATGCTCCCGACACACAGTAGGCTGCAGGTGAAGCTACAGCAGAGCACTTGTGCTGGGAAGTATTAGGGGCTGCACATATTAAATAAGGTTGGGATTTTCATCTCAGCTGAAAGGGCAAGGCTGGCCAATGCCACTGAACTTCAGTAGCCAGTTGGTACTTGACACCCTGATGCCCCTTTGCAAGTCCTAGACGAAAGCAATTATATTTCTATAGATTAAGTCTTTTTCTCTGTCAGAGAGGTCTGCGTCCACTTCTCGTGTGCTGTTTTCAGTAAGTTATTGGGATCTGAGCAAATGTCGAAGGGACGATCTGGAGCTGAGTTCACGGTGTGCCGGCTGCCCAGCTGTGTCTGCCCGTGTCCTTGTGCTGTCCCCGGGCTAATGCCCTCCTCCCCCTAAGGTCAGAGCCCACAGACGGGACTTATCACAGGAAACCTGATTCACTGCAGGTTCATGCCAGAACTTACTGTCAGTTACCTGTGATGACCTCAGCTGTGCTATTTTACTTGATTTCTGTATTTATATATTTTTACTGACAGTACTCAATTATTTTGGCATAGTTGTCCTGGAGTCCAGTGAAGAAGGCCAAGATACTGCTTATTTACCCATTCATATGACGGTATGTTAGACTTACATAAACTTTGCAGCAGGATAGCTGTGTCCATGCTGGGAACACTGCACTTCTTCAGCTGTACCAGTGTCATCATACACCTATTCACACTTTTCTGCATGTGATCAAGGTCTAAATTCACTAATAGCCAGATTGTATTTTCAAGTCTTACAAATAGAAAATGGGATTATAGAAGATATAGTTTACCAGTTTATTGAAAACTCATGCTTTTTGCCTACCTTTGCCCAGAGAGCTGATGAGAATCCCAGAACAGGACTGAATGCCAGCATCACAAGTGTTAATTTCCAACCTTTTGTGAAAACAACTATAAATCCAGTGAGAAAGGTAATCCCTGCCTGAAAGAACATTGCCATTTTTCCCCTATTCCTTCATTAACCTTGGAGATATCACTGAAAAAAACCCACAAGTTATATCCAAACAAATAAGAAAGTGTGGAAAAAACAGATATTAACTCTTTGGATACAGTACACTTTGTCAGTGCTCCATCACGTTTCTAACACTTGCAATACAACACAGCTACAAGTAGTTTCATCTGAAATCCTCAAGAGGGGCAGGTAACTAAAGATGTAATGAGAGACATTCTTATGTTATGTTACAAAAACTTCTTCAGATGGTTGTGGTCAAGCCCTGGAACAGGTGCCTAGAGAGGCTCTAGAATTGCAGCTGCTGGAGATTTTCCAAACTTGCCTGGACAAGGCTCTGAGCAGCCTGCTCTAACTTTGCTGTTTAGCCTGACTTTGAGAAGGACATTGGGCCAGATGACCTCCTGAGGTCCCCTTTATCGATGATTGCTCTAACTATGCAAAATGCAAAAATATTGTGGCCTGCACATAAAAGAAGAAAATGAAAACTCTGTGTTTCTAAATCACCTGTTTAAAAAATAATGCAATTGTATTGTAAAATCTGCTGTGACTTTTTCTTGTTGTTTTCTGGATATGGATTTGCGTGGGACAGTGGCTGAGAAGAGACTAGTTAGCAATTAGTATAGTACTGAAAATTTAGAATCAATTGCAAAAGAATAACTTGAAAATGGAAGCTAAGATTTCCTTGTCTCTGACAATGCCTTTTAAAGAGTATTCCATTAGGCAGTGATGCCAGGTGCTTATGAAAGTATGGCTAGTGTGGGAGAGAAATTTTCTGGCATATGCTACCCTTATGCTGGGCATTTTCCTTTTCTTTCTTTCTGTGTCTCCAAACACATTCCAGGTCCATGTTATATCCCCCCTTCCCACCCATCTGTTAATAGACCTGTGTCAGCATCTGTCAGATGTAGCTGTCACAGCAAAAACCTCCAGCATTTTAAGCTAGTTTACTCCATCTCCTGTGTCTGCCTTTTCTTTCCTTTCCCCTGCATTTTCCCTTCCCATTTAAGATCTCCAAGTACTCTGTACCATAAACAGTGAAGTGTTTCTAGTGTAGCTCTGCAACATGAGTAGAGATACATACATAAAAATAATAAATTTTAAACATTATGGTAGACTGGGATTGCTAAACATGCAAATAGCATGAAACATACCACTGTAAACAGGCTGACAACATTCAGTTTCTCAGGCGGCTTCTTGTCCCCAATTGTAAAAAATTATGATTGTATTTTAAGTAGGAAGAGCACTTAAAACATCAAAGCAAGCCTAATGCATTATGAACAAACTACTGTCTCTTAATTGCGTTCAAATGCAAGGAGGAGATACAGGAATGTAAAATAAGAACTTTTAGTGTAATCTCAGTGCATTTCCCTGAACACTGTCAAAAATACTCTCAAGAAGTCTTCTGGTTTGGGAACAAAACACGTAGTCTAGTTGTAAGTTACAAGCTTCCTATGGAAGACTCATTTAAAATTACAGGTCCTATGACAAAGTATTGAGAATGGCTGTAACTAAATCCACAGTGGGACTTTGGTAGTGCAGCAAAAGTCCTCTTGCAAACTTTGCCTAGTGGTAGCTATTGACCCTATTTTTAAGTGCCTTTGGAAAACTAGGTGGGTGGGCTAATCTAACATTACTGCCAATTGTCTGTCAAAGACCTCTCATAGCTAAGTACTTTGATTTCAGATCACTAGACTGCAGTCGGGCAGACTGATCTCTCTAATCATAAGACTCAACCTACAGAACTGAACTTGCAAGAAACTGGGCTATTAAAATGTGAAGTGGACTGCAAAGAGGGGAAAATGAAACAAACTTGGAGAAGGTGGAGGTGGTGTCAGAAAGAATGCAATGCCTGTGTGATGGTCAGAAGGCTTGTACTAGAAAGAAAAATGGAACAGGTGGAATTTCAGAAAAATCACTGTGAGTTTGTAGGGCAGTGTCCTGTCCTGTCACAAGATATCCTGTGAGATATTAGCGTGGCTTAAGGGGCTGGAAGATGATCTGTGTCAAACGGACAGTGTTAAAATGATGTAGGACTTTTGCTTCCACTTGAAAAATTTGAAGGTTCATACTGAAAATGTCCACTTGAAGGAAGGTTAGTTAAAGCACTACTCTTTAACTGACTATTACAGGTAAAACCTTGGGGTTTGAGGATTGGGGTTTTTTTGGTACTAAACCTGTATTTATTGCATTGCCGTTACAAGCAGTACCAGGGATAGATTAAAAAGTAACAGTAATCAGTCTTTGCCTAGACAGAGGTAAAATAAACTGTTCTGTTCATGGTTGCCACTTTGGGCTTAAACTGTACTTCTCTAGCTTGGGCACTACCAGCAATGACTGGAAGGCAACATGCTCAGGAAAATGGAGAGTGTAGTCTTCAATGAGAATAGGCATGTTGTTCCATTAGTAGTGCATCAGACTTTCACTGGATACTCTAAAATATGATACAATTTTGTATTCATTTGCCTTTTTCTGAAATATGCCAGGGTATGAGAATGTTATTAAAGTCTACCTTGTTTGCAGAGGGAAACAGGGGTTTTAATGTAGGTGGTTTTTTTTTTTTTAATAAATTCAAAGAGAAAAAAATGAGATATTATATTTTTACCTGACATTTTGACAGCTTTTTGGTACAGTATACCTACCAGTGATAGCAGTAAACTTCATTCTGACATGCCAGAGATTGCAAGTTGATGAACGCTAAAATGCTAAATTACCCTACTTCCCTCCATGGACACATTCAGGATAATTTGTTAAAGATGTAAGACTTTTTGTCTAGATCAGAATTAAATATCTGCATTTTTGCATGAAGAAGGAGGAAGATGAGCTTTAATAAGGGTCCTTGACCTATAAACCATCAGACAGGAAGCGTGAGAAGGCTGTTACCTGAATAAACTGAGCTTTCCCTCCAAACAGCCTGTGCTCTCCATTTAAAACTAAACTCATCCAGCACATTTTAAAGATGTAGGTAAAATGTCAAACTCTTTCCACTGTTTTGCAATAGGTCTTCTCTCAGCTCTAAAAATTTCAGTGTCAGATCAAATACTAGTATTTCTCCTGCTGTCATCGGTGCAAGTTATTTTAAAGGACATAAAGCACTGTACCGTCAGCAGTTTCATAAACTCTTAATTAATCCTAACTGGGATGAGTCACAGGTCAGCTTCTGGTGCCTAGAAATCCCTTTCAAAACATCCTAAACCCTCCCCCATAAAGGTATGTGGGGATTAGGTGTCTTTGACTGCATAACATGGAAAACAGTGAATTACAATATTGTGCAGTTCTTTAAATTAAGTAATCTATATTCCATCGTGATCTGTTTCTTTTTTTTTTGAAATATGAAAGGTAGAGAGGAGAGCATGCAGGACATCTGACTCCAATTGGCCCTCCATTCTAGTAAAAAAGTTACACGTCCTTCAGAGAACTCGGAGAAGCCTGTAACTTAGCTGTCCTTTAACTACTCTGACTTCTGTTCTCTGAATATTTTGGATCAGCCTTTTGACAGAAGAGGATAGATACAGCTGTCACGATAGTTTTGCAAAAGAGCAAAATGGAGCAGCCAAATTTTCTATGACCCTAATAGAAATTCCCAATCACAGCATCAAGGTACAAGCAAAGCTTTCTGCTCCTCAGACAAGCTTCCCCTGACCTGGGGGATTCAACTGGATTTGTCTGTTAACAATTTATCTATATTTAGACTTATTTATCCATATTTAGATATAGATACTAATACATTTTTACATCTGCGTTTGTCTGTGTTTTCTGAAGAGAATAATGGATATCAAAGACTTCTCCCTAAAAGGAAAACTGTGTGATTATTCTTGTATTGTTTACCAGTAAAATTTAAGCCTATGCAGTTAAAGATAAAACATTAGTAGAATAGAATCATAGAACAGCCCAGGTTGGAAGGGACCTCCAAAGATCATCTGGTCCAGGTCCAGCCTTTCATGGGAATATTTTGAAATCAACTGCTATACTTACCGTTCACCTTCAGATCCATAATCCTGATATGATACAGCAATATTATCATCCTTTTTTATTTCTGTAAGACTTTGTTTCATCTTCAGAATGCATTTTAATCTGAGAAACAAAGTACCTCAGGAAAAAATACCAGTAATATTTAACTGAGAGAATGCAAAGATAATAATCTGAAAACCTATATCCTGTTGTGTTGTTTGAAATCAGTTTATCTTCAGTTTTTAAGCAGGACCCACAGTGGTGTCATCTACATAATACTTGGTAATATGTTATTTCAAAGCATGCAAATTTCTGAAGTGTACCACAATTAATACAAAATAAAGAGTAAAATGTATTTTAAAGTTGAATGAAATTTCACTGGATATTTTTGCTCGGTTTCTAATATTCACTGTTGAACATTGATAACTTGTCTCAGACAAAATAAATGTGCTCATTTACCAAGGGGATGATCTTAATCTGTTTTCACCTGTTCTAGAACGTTGTTCAACAGTCAGTTGGTTAGGACCAAGCAGTGAGGTTGGACATTGCTCAATTTACATAAAACTCTAATGAGGGAAAATGTTCAAAACCCGGTGCTTGACAACCTTTTGCAGTGCCCTTGGAGCCTGCTAGGTCTGCAAAGGACTATGTGCACGCTCTGTCTCCAGAAATGGAGTGCTCAGCAATGAGTAGTTTTGAAGAGCCTGTTTTGTCTTTGTCACTCTTGAAAGCATCTGAGAAATCTCCTCTTAACTCCTCCCAAAGGAAGTCTCTCTGTTCATATTTTAATCATTCCTTGTAAGGTTCAGAAGTAATCAGGATGACTGAAAAAGCACCATTTCCTGGAGCAGACCATTACACCGGGCTGTGAACCTGCCATAAGCTGTTCAAGTGAAGGTGCTCTTGTTATCACTGTTCAACCATCCATGATCAAACTGAATGGGAGTAAGTGTGGTCCCTTTTAGCTATCTTGTGCCCAGAAGATAGAGTTCATTTGCAGAAAATCATTTACTTTCCTTAATGGCAAATGCTCATAAAGATTCTTTAGGCCTACTTTTATAATAGGTAATGGATAATGCATGTAAGTTTTATAGTAGGATTTAAACTGCGCTATATTTTATCTCTTGAAGTAGCTCACCTCAAAGTTTTATGGATGGTTGTGTTCATATTTGAAAATCAGTGTTGCCTTTTGAGAGTTTGACAGTGTTGGTTGAGAAGGGATGGAAAGCTTAAAAAACCAAAATTAAACCAAAAATGTTTGGACAATCAGAATGAGGTTTGGTGATGTGAGAGCTCTTAGAAACTTGGAGGAACTCAAATGTTTTCCTTTCATTGTGAGTTCTCAGGGTGGCCTTTGAGGGCCTTACTGCAATGCAGTGGCAGGAGGAGGTGGCAGAGGGGGAGAATCTGCAATTCCTGACACAAAGGTTTGCCAGTCCCTGGCTTTCACTGAGTAAAGGCATGGCTTGCTGTTGTGCTGTCAAAACAATACTCCATTAGAAATGACGTCTTGTTGGTAAAAGTGACAAAAAACCCCTCTCTTTCTTTGGGGAGACACAACCCAAGGCTAATTCCTTGGCTCGGGCTGTCAGTCAAAAGTAGGAATTAAAGCAAAGGTCATAAAGTATTCCTAAAACATTTCTTTTGTCATATTCTGGTCATCTTTGAGGTGCAGGATGCTTGTACGTACCCTTTGGACAAAAATTTAGACAGTGATTTTCAAGTGTTATTTTTATGACTAGTTTCCTCTTAATACCGCTTGTGATGTACTGAATGGTCTTGACATACTGGAAGCCACCATAAAGAATGGATCGGTTTAATTGGTTGGATCCACATGGTTGACCGTCATTTTTCCTGTACAGAATCACAGAATGGCTGAGGTTGGAAGGCACCTCTGGAGATCATCTAGTCCAAACCCTAGCTTAAGCAGGGTGAAGTAGAGCAGGTTACTCAGGGCCATGTCTAGTCCGGTTTTGAATATCTAATCGTAGACTCCACAACCTCTCTAAGCGACTTGTTCAGTGTTCAACCACCCTCACAATAATGAGCTGTTTTCTCACATTCAGATGGAATTTGACCCATTGCTTCTTTTTCTGTTACTGGATATAACTGGAAAGAGTAATATGTATGGACATACATTGTCACCTACAATGAGAAGTTCATTGGTGTGTTATTGAAAATTATTTTAAGATAGCTGTTCTGTGGTATGGACATCCTAGCTATATATTTTATTATAATTTAAGGAATCATAATAAGCCTGACAATCTGGAACATACTGGAGGGAATTGGCCACCAGCTCATTTGATCCTTCTACTTGATGAAACTTAGAAACAAAAGTCCACATCAGTTTTCAGATAGCTGTAGCTGAAGAACAGCTATGTAATAGAAAATGGATTCTCTAGGTTAAATGCAATTAAGATAATAAGATAAAACTAAGGAATTTACTATGACAAATAGTATAATGTAGCTACCTCTATAAACATAGAAAACGTATAATTCTAGCACAAATTGATATCACAGAGTTCAAGTATCTGTTTAATATGTGAATCCCCTAATATGGACTTTTTAAGATGACAGATTTAATGACTTACTGTGTATAATGGTAAATGGATAAAAAATTATATTCAGATGCCTAAGATATGTAACCTCAATCTGTAAACTGGAATCCAAATAATTGACCAGTTTGTCAGTTATTTATCATCTCTGAAACTGAAGTCAGTAGGCAAAAAACATTTGAAAATGTTGAATTTATTCCCCTTGAACCAGATGTAATATTTCTTACTGATACGTTGGTATTCTGAAGCTTAACATTTGCTTTGAGTAGTTAGAAACAAAAGCTGTGGATTAAAAGAATATTCCAAAAATTTGTTGACCTAATCTGAGATAGAAGTTCCTTTTATTTGCATGAATATTCTGATGGCTTGTTTTTGGAAATAATATGGGAATCCCGAGGCAAACACCTAAAAGAGGGGTTTGCTCTATCCACAAGAGGGAAGCAGATGGGAGTTACGGACTGCAGCTGCTATTCTGATGTTTGTAGGTGACAGCACAACAATTGCAGTCATGGCCAGTTCTCAACTGCACGAGCAGCTATACACACATAAACTCCTAAAGCTGGATGAGCAGGAGCAGCCAGAGAAGGTTAGGCTAGTGCTCCATGAGGCTTCTCAGAAATGTCAACACTGGTTTTGTGTCTCAAGCACTGAACTATTTATTGACTGAACAGGTGGGAGCTGAAAGTTTTAAATTGTGTAGCTATATTAATTTTGGGTTTTGGATGACATCATATTCTCAGAACAGTTTTCCTGTATGATACTTGTGAATATACTCACTAGACATTTTTTCTTGTGAAGCAGTCTCATCCTAGAAAAAGATTTTTCTTCAGTGTAGAGCGATAAACCATCTGTATATCCTCATGGGAACCAGTTTTTCCATTCATATATGTAATTCTTTTTAAGATTTGTATTTTAATTTAGGTGACATAAAAGTGCATTGTACATCTGGTTTAAAATCTGTGGTGTATTAAATTGAACCAAACATTGATTTTCCTGTCCACAGCTGCAAATCAAGCAATTATATAATGCTTTTATCTTCTATTAGCAGGAAATACTAAATTCACTTAGTATAAAATACAGATCTTGGTGGTAAATGCCTGTTGTCTTGCAGGTGATAAGTTTCACTTTAGCGTAACTGTAGCATTTTAATTCCATGTTTTGCAAATTTCTATATCTGTTCTTTAAAAATTATAGGACACCTGAAATTGAACGTAGAATGATAGTGAATGTAATATCTCTTAAAGTAGTAATTCACTCAAGCAAATAGCACTCAAACTCTATATCTGGAATCAAATTACCTGGACTAAATGAAAACCTCTTTGCTCTTGTAATACTCAGAAATATTTCTAATACATGGGAAGACTTTTCTTTAGCCTTCTCCTTTATCTTAATATATTTTGTGACAAAGAAGATTAAATTAAGAAATAAATGAAAGGGTTTTGATTTAAATGCTAAGATAAACATTATCTACCATCATTGATTTCCTCCAGGAGGACTGCTTAACGTAGTACAAGTTGGGAAGAGAAGTTAATGTCTACTGCCTTAGTCTAGGTCTTAAGAACTCTGACCTCAGTAGACGTGGCAGCAATGCTGTCAGGACTGTAAATTGATACTATTCCCTTGGGCAGAACAAAGAGCAGGGATCCTGGACAGTAACCAAAAGCTCCTAAGAATATTGCTCTTTGGATTAGACAGAACACTGTACATATTGAGTTGAACAACATATACATGAAGAAGAAAAGAAAAAGAAATTTCTAAAAGAAAATGCAGATTAACTTCGCTATTGTCTGAACAAATGAGGCCATCATGTGGCAAATTAAAGACATGGCCACAGAAAGAAAAATCATTGATTAATAGTATTAGTGATAATGAAGAAAATGCACGCCTTCCACCACCAACTCAGAGAAAACTGGTGTGAAAGTTCAGACACAGAAATTCCTCTTAGCTTTTCATTTTTTCATAGGAATTCTAGAAAAATTTTGAAGGATATTTTAGAAATTCTTTATCAATGAAAGATTCTTAGGTGGAAAGCACATACGTGCTTTTTATTTTTAAAGTCTCATAGGTAATAATGGGAGAATGAGAGTTAGAAGGAATAACCGTGTCTTCAAAGGAGAGATTTCAAATGAGAGCCACGTGAGCAACTAAGTTTCTGATGATTTATTGAGCTCCTCAGGAAATTGCAGGAAATGAAATTATGAACATCTGCAAAACTAAATTGATGCATGCTTCATTGAATGTAACGTTAACAAGCTGAACCTTGAAACATTAGCATCCTGAACTGTAATTCTCAACTTTAGCATGCATGAAAAGTAATGTCTGAGTTGTTTCTCATTTAGAAGATATGTAAATAACTCTCATCTTTAATTACTCATCTTCTTTTACATTGAAGAATAGACAGATACATGGAGATAAATCTTCTGTAGAGCTACCCAACAGAAAATCTTGGGAAAACTTAATTTACATTAGGAATTTCTATGTTGAATTGAGTTTGTGGATGGAGAAATTGTCATCATTCCATAGTGCCTTCTTCAACCCATCCCTTGGAATATGTGCATAAATTTTGTTTGTTTGTTTTTTGAGCAACATGGAAATGACACATTGTTTTACATCACTATGAAATATGTGCATGTCAAGGAATGACCGAAGAATCAGTACAACAGGCAAGCACATTCATTAATCCAAAATAAAAGCTGTACAAAATGTTATATATATATAAGTGAAGGTAAGAATAAATTAATATTGGGGAAAGTCAAGAGTGCCTAGAAAGAAAAAAGTGTGAAGCCAATGTTAATCAAACAGCTTGTCACAGCCTCAGTGGTAAATAGAGAGTAGATAATGCTGACTTGCTAGTCACCTTATACCTGTAGTAGATTAATTCTTTTGAAGTTCTGCCCTGACTCTTTTTATGTGTTGCTCTAAACAAAGCTGAGCTAATTAAGGACACTTGAAAAACAGGTGGGAACTAGGAGTTTCTCTGTCAGACAGATATGCATTCCTTCTCCCTCAACATTGCTTAATTTTAACATCTTGCATATTCTGAACTTAATTATTTTCTTAGATTCCACATTAATCAAGTTATTCACTTACCCCATTTTCATCAGTGATCTGAGAACCAAGTCAGAAGTAACAGAGAAATAAAACTTTTCCTGCTTCGTAGATGATGTAAGAACCACGCTATTTTATCTTAGAACAACTTTTGCTGTATTCAAGAAAATTGTTAACATATTTGTCTCCTTTACTAAGCAAATGAATGATACCATTTCTATCCACGGACACTTAAATAAATCTGTTAAGACAGATTACATATACATTATATATGCAGACACAGTCTTTTAAGTTATCTAAAATATTGATGACTTCAAATGTTTGGGCAGTTTAAAACAGTCCCATACAATTTCTAGTATTTCCACAAAAAATGTCTCTGTCCTGGTAAATACAAAGCTGCAGCTTTATGGCAGATAATGTTTACAGATCTACTTTATTGAAACATTTTGTAGTGCTGGATCTAAGACTCTTTCTCTACACTAAGGCATTGACAATGTAAGTATTTACGATAATCATGCTCATATCCTTTTATGAAGAGATACAATACAAGGTTTTTGTTAATGGGGCCAGCTAGCGACAGCAACTCTAGAATGGGTTGAACTGTGCCCTAGACTTCATTGGCCAGAGCTTAGGCATGAATGTTTACTTTCAGTTAGATGCTGTCCTGTCCTAGACCTCTACAGCAACAGCGTTAGTATACTTATCTCCTTAGTTCACAGAGTACAGCTAGAATGAAATGTACACAAGAATAAGCACATAAAGACAAAAGGAAATGTACTCACAACAGAGATTGCTAAAGACAGTTGTCCTTGTGTGTTCTGCACTTTTCCTTCCTGTTCTCTACTTTCAAGAATCTCTACATCTCTACATTCCATGGAATTCACAGCAAAGGATTTGAAGTGCCTGCTGGTCCTGTTTCTGACTGTTTTCAGTTTACTGCATTAAAATAACTAGAATAAAAGCTACCGTCCTGTTTTAGAAATACAGAATCAATGTATGACTAAACTACATTGTTGAAAGACTAAGTACTTGACAATAAGTTATTGAGACTGTCTATAGTTACATTTATAATGTGGCCTTTTCTGCACAAAAATTGCTAGTTGAGTGTTTTTACCCTGTATTCATAGGCCGTGTGCCATGTTTCTCCTCTCTGCCAAGTTGTCTTCTTTCCTTTTGACGACCAAGTCTACAAGGTAAATTGGATTTTGAGGGAGAAGAATAGGAGGAAGAGTTATAAAAGTACAAATAGACAATACCTCTCGAGGAAAAGATTGACTTCATGTCTATTTGTACCATGAATGATCACAAGAATTACTCATTAACAAATATTTCAAAGAGATCTTTAGTGTATTGCAGAAATGAATGCTACTGGGAAGGTCAATTTCCTGGACAAGTACAGCAGCAAGAAAGAAACAACAGGTTCAAAGGATTTACTTATAAGGAAGGAGAACCGGTTCCATTAAAGCTAGATTGATGGGGAGTCAGTGTCAGGGTGGAATACTGTTGAACATCTTTCGACATGTAGAATAGTTCAGGAAGAACTTTGAGGGAATGCCTGAAGAAGAGACTAGTGCAGATCCAGAACTGATTTACAGTCTTCTTTTGGAGGTGGTACACGGTCTATGCCATCGATGAGAAATACTCCTTCAGAATGTTTTGAGGGGAGGGAGAATGCTGGAGTTTATTTATGCTCTTGCTCTATGTCAGAAATTATAGAAGGGCTTAGTAGTGAAGTATTTGTTGCATAAGGAACAGCAAATTGCCCTTGTAGGGATATGTTGGAGAATGCTGGGCAATAGGACACTGTAGTATTCAACACCCTGATAAGATTCTGCAGTAGGAAAGGCTTTCTAGACCTAAACCCTGTTTTTCTTCTGAGAGTTCTCTTTTGATTAGTTGTTTCAGCCGGAGTGCTATCAGACTGTTGAACTTAAGTGCTTCTTGGTTCCTTTTTCCCACAGTCAGTGGCATATATTTGGAAAGCGGTTTGGATTGCAAAGGTGGTATTGATGCTGACATCTCTCTACAGACTTATTCCAAAGGCAGTGGGGCAAGAGGCACAACAAATGTGTAAAAAACACTGCTAGAAAGGTAAATTCTGCTCGAAACTGCTGCACACTCTCAAAAGAAGAACAAGACAGAGGGAAAAAGGCCTATTACTTTAGATATCAAGCATTTAGGGTGCTTATGGTAAGAGACAATTGCTGGTTATTTCAACAAGGAGGACTCAGAGCTCAGATAAGTATTTTATGATATCATGGTGAACCAAAATGTCTCAGAGCCTAACTGAAAAGGCAGAGATAGGAAGTAACATCTCTTCTGTGCTGTAGGAAGATGCAATAAAGTAACAGTCCCTAAAGCAGAATTGTCCCAGGTCAGTCAACCCTTCCTTTGGGTCAAGCTTTACAATGTAAAAGTGTATGAATAGAATATGGTGAAGTACACATTTTTGGAGGCGTCTTTGTCCTTTTGGCTTTATGACTAAAAATTACACAATGAGCATCTGGTGGTAGCACAATACTAGTAATATGGTCTTCCGAAAGGAAACTCTGAAAGGAAAGCAATTGCGAGCAGCAGCATAGTTATTTAAGCATTTATGGTGGATTTGGAAACAAAGATCCATTATCCTTAAAGGAAAGTGCTTACTTTCCTTATAGCCCCTTTCAACCAAAACTGAAGTGTTTGGCAATTATCTCAACCAAGGGAAATACATCTTTAGAAATGTGGAAGAAAAGGATAGAGAAAAATAGATTGTTTTGGAAAGTTTCTACATTTGACATGAATTTCTTAGATAGATTTTAAACTATATGGCCAAAATTTTCAAAATTGATTTTCAGATGTCTGTGGTAAAACATTTACAGTGCTTGCCTGATTTTCAGGAAGAGCTAAATTTGTCTGGTAAATCAAGCGTCTTTGAAATGATATAAGCTGGGGAAACAATCCAATCATTAGAAATTGTATCACGAAAAATTAAAAAGCCTAGTTTTAAAAATAAAAGACTAAAATCCAGAATCTATTTTAAAAAATCAACCTAAATATGTTTTCACTTGAATCTTCAGTCTATAATGTTAAAAAATATCTATTCCATTCTTGCAATTGCAAGTATAACTTATTTATATTATGGTGCAGAATAATAGCCTTACTCGTGGACAAGAATGTTATTGTATCAAGTAATACATAAATAGGAAACAAATTTGATAGTCAAAGTGGTTTTCCATCTAAGACAGGAACAGAAGAAAACTGATAAGTGATTCAAGAGGAAGACTGAATGAATTAACATTCTGGAGAGTGTTATTAGTACATTGATGAGCCTAACTGCCTATCAGTTAGGCTGTGTGTGTATAAATATCTACATATAGATATAACAGATATAAATCTCAGGGAATCAGAAATTGCTATCACAGAATTGTGGAAGACTGATTAATGAGGCCAGTTTTAAACTTAAAAATAAACTTTACTGCACATATATATATATATAAACCAATATACATTGCTAATGGTTAGTTCTTAATAATTACTTATCACTTTTACTACACATTCAAAGCAGTTACTCCTTAACAGTCATCCTAAATTAGTAACTAATATACAATATCACAGAGCTGATGCCATGTAATTAGCACTGCTGGTTACAGCCCTTGAGAGTCTCAGTCATCAGGGTGATCAGGTTCAACAGCTCTTCAATGAAGGAAGCTAACACTGAGAAGGGTGTCCATCCTTCCCCCTCTTCCAAGCCCATATTAAAGATTTTCACCTTTTATAAAATATTACAGTCTTTAGAGATTTCTTAGCCCTTGACCTTTGACCCCTAAGACTTTGGGACATATGCAGATACTACTTTCCCAGGCTGCAGCAGGTGCCTTGCCTTGCCTTGCCTTGCCCATCAGTTGTGGGTTTTTTCTTATCTGCTGCTTCTTTTCTGTGTTACACTTAAAGCAGTCTTCTCCCAGCTCTTAAAGTTGCACCTCTTCAATGATCAGTAACTGACCACGAGCGAGGTACTTACAGTTCTGGGACCTTTGTTTTCAGCCTGTGCCCCTATTTCCAATACCTTTGCCATCATCCCAGGCTAAAACTCCACATCGTAGCAAGAGACATCTAGTGCCAAGCTCCAGCTGACCTGCAAGTTTGCATAACAAGTTGATAACAACCCTAATAGGCCAGGACTTGACTGTGCCTTCCACAAGCACAGTAAGGATAAGGCTTGAGGTTTGTTTCTGGCAATAGCAAAATAAAAAATATTTCTACTGAGCACGAAAATGTTTACGATATATTTACCAGACATGCCTGATTAGTGTGATTTTGACAGAAATCAAAGCAAGCTTATATTAATTACATTTGGCTTAGTATGCTTTTACTTTTATGAGTGCACATACTCTGGCTACATAGTAGAGGGGTTTGAATAATGAAAACTAGTAGCGAGAAAACGGTACATATTTACTTAGCATTTTTGGTTTTGTAGGACTTACGAAAGGAAGGAGGAAAACCAAAAGTAACAAGACTGACTATTGATATTGAAATAATTACAGTGACAAAAATAGCAGTATTGAAATAATTACAGTGACAATTCAGAGATAAGTACTGCCTTTAATTTACATGTTGCACGATCCACTTTGAACATTGACCAGAGAATAGTAGACGCCTTTTTCAGCCAGGAGCTGCTGATGGGTTCCTTGCTCTACAACCTTGCCGTTCTGGATCACGGCAATCTTGTCAGCATTTTGGATGGTGGAGAGGCGGTGAGCTATCACAATGCAGGTGCGACCTTCTCTGGCTTTATCCAGTGCTTCCTGGACAATCTGTGCAATGAACAAACCAAAAGGTGAACTATTCTGGCAGCTGTTGTGAGATATACCTCAACTGTCATCTGTGAAGTAAACTGTAATTTACAGGGAAAGGAAATATCTGTGGCTTTAGCTTCCTGGTTTAGAATTAGCCTGGAGTTGCAAGGAGTCAAAACTGTCAGAGTGGATGATGCCATGATAGCTAGGAGGATGAGAGGGAACCAGGCTCATTACTGAGACGTGTGGCAGGGGAACAAGAGAAAATGGTCATAAATTGTAACAGGGGAGGCTCGACTGGATATAAGAAATATTTAGTGCAGGGATAATTAAGAATTGGAACAGGGACAAAAGACAGCTTATAAATCTCCTTGCAGATTTTCAAGGACCCTACTGGACACAGCACTAAGCAACCTAGTTTGAATTCAGTATTGGCCTTTGTTTGAAGAGGAGTTTTGATTAGAGACCTCCAGAAGTCCCTTCCATGACTGATTAATCACATATGAGAGTAAGTCATCAATCTTAGGTCAACTACTATCATACTAGTTCTCATGATTTTGCAGAGAGTCTCGTGAATCATGTTTTTTTTAAAGCTAGCACTGACAGAAAAATACTGATAAGAATTTCTGCTTTCTTTTCTTTACTCTGTATGTTTACTAATACGGAATAAAATAAGACATTAAATTTCTGGACCTAACTGGCACTTAGTTAAGAAAATAAAGAATCCTGGAATTATTTAATGTCATTTGCCCCTCAAACCTTATGTTTTTATGCCCAGAATTGATCAAAACTTAGTCCATAGGGTTTGAGCTTTTCAGATCGTAATATTTGTTATATTTGCCTATTAATACTAAGTACTTTTGTAGAATCTGTGTTGATTTTCTACAGCTAGCATGTACTTCTGTTATACCAAGATTTCAGCTTTGGGCTTAAAGAAGAAATAAGTGTTCTAGCAATTTTTTTCACTGGACGTTTGCATATTAGCCATGAACACACAGGAAGGACTGGAGAGCAATGGGAGAAGCAAGAAAAATTATGAAAGCAGGATTTAGTCTTTTCCCAGAAAAAATGTTCTCTGGGTGCATCCTCAAACTTTTCAGGTTCTGAAGTTTGTGCCTTCTGATTCAATTTTGATAGCACTTTTCCAATGGAAGCCTGAATAATTCCAGGCAAAGAAATGCCTTCTTCATTGCTACTTCAATCTGCCTACTGCCATAAAGATTAAAAAAAACTTTTTTTTCAAGGACGAGTAAGACCTTTATATTTATTATTAGCATAAGTATGTAATTTGCATAAAACACCATATTTCAGGCTTTGAGCTTTAATCTGTGGAAGTGAAAACAATAATCATTATACAACGAAACATGGATTTAGATTCCAGACTCCTAGCTCAAATCAAGTTACCTTTTCACTTTCTGTATCTAAGGCAGATGTGGCTTCATCCAGTAGCAGAATTTGGGGCTGACGTACAAGAGCTCGGGCAATAGCAATACGTTGTTTCTGACCACCAGAAAGCTGAGTTCCCTTGTCTCCTACACGGGTATTGTATTTCTAGAAACGATATATCAAGTTCAGATTATGAACGCAAATTGATTCTGAAGTATATTTAAGCATACTGACCCTGACACCAGCCATCTGTAAACTGCATATTCCATGCCAATAGCTCTGAAAACGGATGAGCAGAGTAGCTATCTGCCACAGATCTATAGATCTTTCACTAGGAGACTTCTTTGTAGCATCAAGCATTTCATACATTCAAAGCAACAATCCCTCTAAGATTGGAAGGAAACATAATCCCCAATCAGGAAACAGAAAACCAAAGATCAGTGAAAGTCTATGACAATACTGGCGATCAAAACCTGACCTTAAACACTCCAAGCTAGCATTGTGACCAATCCATTATTCTAACCCACATTTATTCATCCTGAAGAAAAAAATAGCAATGTAAAAGATGTACCAGTTCAAAATTACATGCTATATCCATATATAGACATATACAGTTATACACTTTATCTATATCTATACTACAGGTTTTGGCAGTTATGCTTTTAAATTAGTTATGTCAGGCCTCCGGACAAATTCATGTGTAGGTCACAATAGTCTTTGATTTATTATATATTTGGTTGCAAAAAGCACTAAAGTTTTATGAGACATCATTATATATCACAAGATTTCTCTACAAATTTTTGGAAAGAGCAGATTTTGATAAGACATTAGAAACTAAACATGATCTGCAAAAATCATGGGGTTTGACCTTTGTATTTTTTCAAGAAATGCAAAAAGCAGATGAATACCCTGAAATTATGCTGAATATATACAACATACAACTAAGCTGGCAACCTCCTTGCTTCAGGAAGTTTTGGATACAAGTTGACATAGGTTAGAAACTGATTTGTCAAACTCACAGAAGAAAAGCCTATCCAGAACTATTAAATAACATGATTTCTACCTTAGGAAGTTCGTGAGTCACAAATTATGTGAAATTAGATGAGAATTCAAGGGAAATGTGATTAAATGCTTAGCCTTTTTGAATACTTATTTGTAAATATGTCTTGCATTATTTTGTGTGTGGCAAACCTTTCACCTGACCCAAGATGCTGGTTCCTATATTATTATGTGTTGGTCATACACATATATATGAAAGACTTTCTTGGTAATTTGTAGGAATACTAGAAATTTAAATTCTGACTAGGTATAACTGGAAGAAATGCATAAGAAACCTGTCAGTCTAGCAGAGTCTTTTACATATGCTTGAGATAAATAGAAGCTTAAAAAGAAATGTTTAACTCACTTAAAAAAAACACACCCCACACTTCCAGCTCTCTGTAAGATATAATTGTGGATTTTCTTTCCTAATATCTTAAATATTCAGCTCCCTACCTGACAATGGAGTGTCCCAGAGGGAAAATAAGTATGGTAAATATAATCAAGAACAGATAAGATTTTAAAATTGGTTTCAGATCTATTTGCGTCTCAGGGAATTATTGTACCCCAGGGAATCATAAATGGACACAAATTTTCCTTGCCACAGTATGTCACCTCCAGTTCTGAGAAGGAGAGAAAAGGAATAACTTACATCTGGCAGAGATTCAATGAAGGAATGAATGTTGGCTTCTTTTGCTGCATTAACAATTTCCTCATGTGACACCTGCCGACTGTTATCTCCATATGCGATGTTTTCAGCAATAGTGCAGTCAAACAGGATTGGTTCTTGTGAAACGATACCAATCTGAGCTCTCAGCCACTGGATATTTAGTGTCTTTGCATTTTTGCCATCAAAAAGCTAAGAAACCAAACATTTTAAATTTCAGCCACACAGCTATATATGTATTTGAGACTTACTGTAAATTCATACACAGAAGTTGTGCAATTGCAGCTCTTTCCTTAGAGATATCATATTGAAAGCTCACATAATCCCTTCCCCTCCTTATCCTCTATGCTCCAAAATTTCCCACTGAAGGAACAGATTGGCAGTAGTATTCCATTAAAATAAAGGAAGAGTTGGATTCATTTATTCACACACTTCTAAGCCAAGTATCCAATCTTAAATTTAATTGTGATGTAATGCCTGAAAATAGAAAAATTTACTTCTGGATTCCTTAAGATGTCATTTACAGCCAGTATTCTTTATTTGCAACTCAGTCACACCTGCTAAATTTGGCTACTGAGTTGCTATCATTGTCTATTAGATAAATGACAACAGAAATTTTTTTTCTGGATAGATCAGTTTCATAATTATACAAGTCATATCAACTTGGACAAAAATATACCAGGACATTAAAAGGGCTGTTACACCTCCACTAGAATCACTCAGTGCAGTGCTCAGGCTCCGTGTTGAGTGACATGATCAGCTGGGTAACTGAAGAACTGTCCCCTTCATAGCATGGCTCCCGGATGTGATTAATCTACTGATCCCACAGTTTGTACAGGAACAGCCAATTTGCAATCAATAGAATTGTTTTTCAAAGGAAAGAGACCATAATGACCCTGATTCAGAATCCACTGAAACCAGTGGCAACATTTCTACATCTGCAAATGTAAAGGGGGAAGAAAAAGCAAAAAAGGAGAAATTGCTTTCAACCACATAGGTATTTGCTATCTCTTTTCCTTAGAATTCCAATGGATTTGCAGACTGCTAAGGTCTGCTTCCTGTTCCTTATTTGATGTGAAAAATCACCAATAAAGCTAGAGAACATTATGCGTTTTGGGTCCACCATACCAAATAGCATAACTTTTAGCTGTAGTTTACCAGACTATCATAGCGCTCACTGTTGTGAACAGCTGTTCTTCTGACAGTGCTTTTAAGCATACACTCCTTTCACTCAGTTCACAGTGCAACTGAGCTTGTAAATTAGTCCACTGCTTTTGTGGTTTCTATGTCAGAGGTCTGTGCTTTTCCCTTCAGTAAACCATTGGTGGTTATTTATGGATACAAGGTCAAAAACATCGGTGATGGAGTTTCACTTGGTTAAACATACTTTTGGGGCACATATGCTGCTGCTTTCTCCGTCAGTTTGCTACACTGGACCTGTATAGGCATTTCCAAACTCAGAAAAATCTTTCCCATTGTATCTAGGCCTTATTTAAGTATCATTTCATATTTCATGAGTATCTCTGCAGAGACAAGCACTGAAATCCTTCTTATTCTCACCTCATCCAACGCAAAATGTGTGGGTTCCTTTTCAAACAAAATATCTGAGCACGTTTACATCAAAGTGAAAATGGCAATAAACAATAACGTTATGTGAAAAAAATATGTAAAGTTGCTGAATAAGCAGCGTGGGAAACCCTAGATGTATTTTAAACCAAAATTACTAAAAGTATTTACAATCTATCACTTGGTAAGTGGGCATACTCTGGAAGATGTTTCTGACAAGCAAAATTCATGACAAAAATGATTCTTGTCAGTGTTCACTGTTTTAGGAAAAACCAGCAAATTCGATTACTACATTATACAGAAGTAGATATGCAAGGATCCTACAGAAGTAGGATGCAAGGTCCTGCACCTGGGGAGGAAGAATGCAAAGCACCAGTATAGGTTAGGGGCGGACCTGCTGGGAAGTAGTTCTCAGGAGAAGGATCTGGGGGTCTTAGTAGACAGTAAATTATCCATGGCCCAGCAATGCGCCCTTGTTGCCAAAAAGGCCAATGGGATCCTGGGCTGCATAGGGAAGAGTGTGGCCAGTAGGTCGAAGGAGGTCATTCTCCCCCTCTACTCTGCACTGGTGAGGCCACAACTGGAATACTGTGTCCAGTTTTGGGCTCCCCAGTTCAAGAGGGACAGGGAATTGCTGGAGCGAGTCCAGCGAAGAGCAACTAAGATGATTAAGGGCTTGGAGCATCTCCCTTATGAGGAAAGGCTGAGAGAGCTGGGACTCTTTAGCCTGGAGAAGAGAAGGCTGAGGGGAGACCTTATTATGGCGTACAAGTATCTAAAGGGTGGGTTGAAGGAAGATGGAGCCAGGCTCTTTTCCATGGTTCCCAGTGACAGGACGAGGGGCAATGGGCACAAGTTAGAACAGAGGAAGTTCTGTTCAAATACATGGAAAAACTTCTTTATGGTGAGGGTGACAGAGCACTGGCACAGGCTGCCCAGGGAGGTTGTGGAGTCCTCTTCTCTGGAGATTTTCAAGACCCGCCTGGATGCAGTCCTGAGTAATGTGCTCTGGGCAATCCTGCTTTAGCAGGGGAGTTGGACTAGATGATCTCTAGAGGCCCCTTCCAACTCTGAAAATTCCGTGATTCCGTGATTAGGCTGTGGATCAGGTATATTTTTACCACAAAGATGTTCCATTGATTCATTTTTATGTGGGAAATTGGGGATTTTCCCATTATATTATTTCATAGCATTTAAATAAGGAACCCTGATGAACCATTGCTTGTCTTTAACATTAAAAATGTTTAAAAAATAACATGAGTATATATTATACTGTATCACATCACATAAAATGAAATAAGCTCTCCCTGACTTAACACATCGACATGTTGTTACAAAAATACTTACCATTTCTCCGTCAAGTGGATCATAAAATCTCTCCAGCAGCTGAACAACAGTACTCTTTCCACAGCCACTGCTACCAACAAGAGCCAGAGTTTGTCCCTTTTCTACTTTCAGATTCAAACCTTGGAGGATTTTGACCTCTGGTCGGTTTGGGTAGTTAAATGCCGCATCTTTGATCATTATGCTTCCTCCAAATGTTTCCTATGATTGAAATAGTATCACTGTTACATCTTTAAGACAATTTGACAGATGATTCAACTAGAATTGCAGAATTATTTCTGAAATCAATAGTTTTAGGACTGAAATCAATAGTTTTGCATTTTCTGGAATGCTAAATTTAACTCTGTGGTCTGAATCTTTGTGAAGCCATAAAATCAAAGTACAGCACTGAACTAATTTGAAAACGCACATAATTCTGCTGGATGAATTCTACACAAGTTGTACCTTAACCAGATTTTCAAAACAAATAACCTTTAGACATTGTGGGCAAAAGCTGAACTCACAATAGAGAACTTGGTCCATGTTGTGTTTGGATAAAGTGTCAAGAATACATTGAGATAAGGAAGTAATCAGAAGGAGATGAAAAATCAGTTTCAAGGAAGTGAGAAGAGTACTGTCCATATTATCAATAAATAATATCGCCCATTACACATGGCTTACTTACAGGCTTCTCTCCTTCCTCGCTGTAACTATCTATTGAGGGTACTCTTTCAAACAGCAGAAACAAGTGGGCTGCTGATATCTTGGCTTTGGCATAGTCTGGAGCAAAAGAACTGCTTTGTCCTAATGCCATTGCACCAAATACCACAGCTGAAAACACTCTATAAAAGAAATCAGGAAAAAAAAAATCAATAAATACACAATGAAGAAAAGGAAAATGGAAATGCGGCTGCAGTCAACTTTTTCTTTTCCTCGGAGAAAAAAGGGGACTAAATTTAAAAAGAACAAAGTAGTAATCAACTATTATTGCTTTAATTACTCATTTAACTCCAGAAATTTGTTTTTATCCTCTTTTAATGGAGTGAGATAAACAAGCCTTCATCCCAAATTCAATGTTCTTGTTACTTATTAGCACTAATTTCTTTAATTATTAATACTGGTTAACTATATGAAGTCTCAACTCAGGCTAGGAGAAAAGCGCTGTAATCATTACTCTAATCCTGTTCTACTGTTGCTGTGGTTTCCTCTCTATCGTTCAATGATCTCTGGGAGTTAGTGAATCATTTTTGAGGCATCAATGAAAATAAGAAACCAAGCCTGTAACAAAGTAACAATAAAGATTTAATTTGCTATCACAGCTAGTCTGGAAAAATTTGAAGGGTTCACAACACCAAAAAAAAGGTTGAAAACTACTCTATTATTGGTTTATGGTGAATGTAGATGTATCTTTACAGGCTGCATTAGAATGGTTTAAGAACCTGCTGTCCTCAGCTATTAATTACTCTCACACAACATAGGATTACTGATCACTGAGAAATAGTAATTGACATATGAGACCTCTTAGCCTGTTTTAAGGCAGAGTAAAATAAAATCATGTATATGAATTTTTATCTTTTATCTTCAGAGCTATATAAATTAATCTGATTTATTCTGCATTTGAACAGCCTAGAAGTGCTCACACAGTTTTAGGTCAGACAATTCCTTCCAAATCTAATTGAACCACTGAAAGTTCACTCCCCCAGATGGCTAGACATGTTCAGCTAGCGGATAGGATGCAGACACTTTCCAACATCTTCCAGTCCAAATGAGCAGTTTAACTATCTTTAATAAGGTTGCCAACAAAAAATTGGTATTATTGGCCTTTCTTAGGCGTTGAGGTCACTGATATCCATACTGGTAGATCTCATTCTTTTCATACTTGTTTCCATAGACTTGTATTGACCTATTGCCTCTTAAATTAGAAATTATATTTCTTCCGAATTTCTGTATGATCTGGAAGAATGGGACTTCAGTTATGATAGGGGCTCTTAGGTATTATGGTAAATGACTGGATAAACAGTGATTATAACCCTGAAATATAAAGCTACAAAACTAAGGTATAATTTCATAATAATTTGTTTAATTTTTGTACAGTTTGTGTCCTTAAAAGCCTATAAAGTTCCCCTAGAGACAGACAATTGTACTACTCCTTGTATAATTTCAGATTGCAATGGATATACCTTCCAAGAATACTGCAAATTAGAATCATATTTTATTTGCAGTGCTTGTCTAAATTAAACATAAAATGCTCCACCTTATTATGCACATGTACAGTACTCTACACACTGTTCTTACATTCATGGTTCATACTTTCATTTCCCACACAAAATTGGTTCATTTAAGTGAACAAGCTTCTTCTCAGGATGTTAGTTATCCTTCCCTTATAGTGAACAGCATCTACCTTATGGAATTCCATTCTCCAACTATTTAATATGTATTTTAGAGAAGATTTCAAATTTCAATGAATAAACCTGACAAAGAAATAACAAAGACAATGACGACCTATTATTTTATTTTTACAATAGTATTATGCTTCAATAAACAGGTACAACTATGTTTTTTGTAGAATATACAGAGGACCTCACAGCTACACGAACAATAAGATTGGTGAGAATAAACAAAGTGACGTAAATAGGGTACTGTTTCAATCTCTGGAAAACAGAGAAATAGAGAAAAGGAAATCCAAAATCAGGCCTACTTGAACAGCTCAGACTATGTAGTCACCTAGAAAATCCACTTTGTAATATGCTTTCATTAAATTTAAGTACAGAAGAATTTGCCTGTTTTCTCATAGCTTACTCAATGGATTAATGATATCTCTAGGAGTAAACAAAGACCTTTCTCTGGACTGACAGAAAAAATATTGCAAAAGAGATACTTACAAAAACACACTTTTGTACTGCATGTGTCCATTTACCACTAGATATGCACCAAACCGGAAACAGCCAGCATAGGTAAAGAACATCATTGCTTGTGAAAGGGCAAAACAAAATCCAAATACATGTGCCTTCTTCACAGAATTTCTGTAAGAATGAATGCATATTTTCATGAAAATGTGCAATCATACTGAAGTCCTAGTATGCAAAAAGCAGTTAATTGTCTTCAGAGGAAACTGTTATGAATGGGAAGTGTACTCATACTTAAACACAATCCCTTGTCTCCTATTAGAGTGTGTCTAAGAGAAAAGTTAGTTTTGTTTCCAGAATTTTATTTACTTCCAAGAACAGCTTGGAATATGGGTGCAGAAAAGGGCGACATCTTCACTACTATGTATAATTATTGTCCTACCATCTCATAGTTTGAGTGTTAAAATACTTTACATTTCAGCCCATGATTACTACTTTGAAGATGCAAATTTTACTACTGCATCACATAAGAGGAAAAAAAAAGGGCAGAACTGTTAGCCCACCTTCAGTCAAAGCCAAATTTTTGTGTCATTTTTTATTTACTTGCAATTTTTTGTTAACCAAATAATGAAGACATTACGCAGTTCAATATTCTCAAGAATCTGTTTCTTTTCAATTTTATCAGTCAAAATTCCTCTTTGAAATAAAATTAAGCCTGCATGTATGATGCAGAAATTAGATTTTGGATGATAAAACTGTGCTTATAACTAAGAGCAAGGCAGAGAGAAAATTTTCTGTACCTATGAAGAAGAAAAAAGAAAGAAAATATTTTCATTTTATTAATGTTATTATTAAGTCACAACTTTATGGTTCTTTCTGGAAAAAACCCAAATCAAAACAAAGAGGAGCCAGATGCACAAGCGTGCTTTTTTTTTTTCTTTCTTTCATTAAGAGTCTGTTGTAATTTCTCTTTTACATAGCTGATTTGTGCATCAACCCAACCTAACAGAAGGCCTAAACTCAATTTTTATAAAATAGAAACTCTTTGCCTAATCAGTGGTTTAACACACACTGAAGCATTAACTGAAAAACATATGTCCTATCTCTTTCAGACAAATTGACCCATAGGACAATAAGTTCTTATTTATAATAGAACAACATTAAGATTAAAGTCTTGGAGCAATCCCATAAATGTCAACCCTGAGAATGGTTAGCCACTGGCTTGCAAGTTGTGAGATATGGACTCAAAAATTATCAACCTGAGAAAAAAGCTTTTACATCCTGCACTGTGCTCTAACCACTCAATTATTATGGTGGATGTAGTAGCAGCATGCCTACTTGCGTCCCATCATATCTGTGTGTGTATGGTGTCCTTTGCTTTACTTTTCCCATGGATGTCTGAAAATGAAACATTTCACTCTGGAACAAACAAAATTTTAATTGACAGTATCTTTTTTAGTTTTTTATTTTAAGACTTTTAAATTTTGATTTAGTTCAGGCAGATTTATATTCCTTTTTTTTTTCAGTCTCAAGCCAACAAGTAATTATTCAAGTGTTTCCAATCTTATTCATACTTTCAAAAATAGCTTAATGCAATATTCAATTTGAATTAAAAAATTTTTAATTAAATATCTGAAACACTTCAGGTTGGAGGTTAGATTAGATGATTTCCAAAGCTCACTTAAAACTAACATTTTTCCAAACCAAGAGGCATTGCAATAGAAGGTACCAATATCATCACAGAAAATCAATTAAATCAAAGAACAAAAATGTTGGCTAGTGGTTGCCTTTGTTAATAAGAAATATGCAAAATATGTATATTAATTCTGAGGTAATTAAATTACACATTAAATCATACACACTAGCACAAAAAAAAATTAATGTTAGTTCAAGTAAATGTTTGTAATTTATTCTATACTTTAGATACAGATTTTTTTTTAGCTTAGTTATTTTTATTATACCTGTAGGGTACATGCAAATGTTCTCCATACATCAACTCAAATTTTCTTTCTCGGGTCAAACCAACAACAGTTCTAATATTTTCTATGGCTTCTGTGGCAATCTGCAATAGAAACACAAATGTTTTAATCAAAAGTTAAGATTATGTTCCAGTTCCTTATTCTAAACCAATAAAAAGAGTCTGCTGGAATATAATTTTATATTTTTATAATTGTTATTAAAATCAGGGACCTTTGATATCAAAATGTAACATTATACATTTTTCTTTTTATGACTGAGTTTTTCTGATGATTCTCAGAATTTTCTGATAAGACCTCTTTAATGTCCTCCAAATAATTAGTGAAAAACCATTAGACAGCAATGACTATTATGGAGAAGATATTGTGTAAGAAAAATGGCAATTCATCATTCAACTTCCAGTCCACTGAGGTTTGGCTATAACCAGAATGTCCAGGTTTCTTTTGTGCTTAGAGACTAACTTAGATCTCAGCAGTAAATATTTTATCTGATCAATAATACCTTCTTTAGGCTTGCAGATTCTTTAGACTTGAGTCATTTGCATACACAAAGGGATCTAGTAGCATTTGAAGGCAGTAGACGCATGCCTACATGGGAGAAACTGATTCAAGGCTTTTATGTAGACAGTTAAGTCTATGTAGGTGCCCATAAAGTCTTCCTCAATGACAACACAGTGAGGCTAGGAGCATGTACGGTCAATTCAGTCCATATGCATGTAGAAGATGATGCTTAGAAATGGCCAACAGCAAACACCTGGAACAATCACATCTCTTTAGACACCTTGGCCAAAAGAACTAACCATGTCCTGAGGTACACCAAGCACATTATAGCTAGGCGGTTGAGGGAGGTGATTGTCGCACTCTACACTGCAATGGTGCAGCCCCATGTTGAGTACTGTGTGCAGTTTTGAATGCCTCAATATAAGAAGAAGGACATCAAACTATTAGAGTGTGTTCAGACGATGTCAACCAAGATGGTGAAAGGTCTCAAGTCAAGGACTTGTTAGGAGTGGCTGAGGTCACTTGGTTTGTTCAGCTTAGGATGAGAAGGGTGAGGGGTGATGTCATCGCAGTCTACAACTTCCTCAAGGGGGGCAGCAGAGGGGGAGGTGCTGATCTCTCTCTGGTGAACAGTGATAGGACTCAATGAAATGATATGGAACTGCATAAGGGGAAGTTCAGACTGGACATTAGAAAAAGGTTCTTCACTGACAGGGTAGTTGGTCACTGGAACAAGCTTCTCAGGGAAGTGGTCACACCACCAAGCCTGTCAGAGTTCAAGAAGCATCTGGACGATGCTCTTACTCATATGGTTCAGTTTTAGGTAGGCTTGTGAGGAGCAGGCAGTTGGACTCAATTATCCTTATGGGTCCCTTCCAACTTGAGATATTCTATGATTCTCTTCTATGAACAGAATGAAATTCTATTCTGAAAAGTGATCCTGTATGTTACGTTTTATAGGACACCAGAGTTACGCCAATTCACAATACAACTCAAATACCTACAGTTTAAAACAAAGAAAAAAATAACCTCCATACCCCACTACTTTTATCTAAGTTAAACCACAGACCTGAAAGCATTTTTCTTCATGAACTGTTACCAAGGATTTTTAAACTGTGGTACTGTTATCTTTATTCTAAAATATAGGGATATAATTATCTTATAGCCTCAGTAATGCTTGTGCCGCTGTTTGAAAAATTGCATATAATTGACTAACTCATTGATTTGAATGTAATATACAGTGTTAATGATAATAAAGAAATAAAATAGCTTTTATTCGTAGTTATATTGTCTCACCAATACTCAAAGGAGTAGTCTTTTTTTTTTTCATTAGTAACGTACTTTCAGCAACCCTTTGCAGAAAGCAAATTTTCCAGGCAGAACCCCATTTTCATTGAAGAAAACTGATTTTTCAAAACTTGGGAACTGAATAAAATACCTGTACTGTAGTGCTTGCTTAGGTGACCTTGAGAGGGGAAACTCATACATTGCTAAGAAAAGAAAGGTTTTTTCTCACACTTTGCAAAAAAATAATGAATTTTTGTAACACCTGCGGTAATGCTTCACAATCTGCTGCATTAAAGTCTCTAGTGCCTATTCCAAGAATTGTCAACTTTTTTCTGGTTTATATTACAAAAAAAAATGAAATAAATGTGTAGCCATTAGAAAGAAGAAGCAGAAGAAATATAGTCAGTTGAAAGGAAAGGAAATGCATCCTTTGGCTTGTACAAAAAAGCCCATGGAAAGATCATTACACAGAATTCCCTGTGGGCTTGGAGGGACAGAAATGTTTTTCAGCAACTTTACAGCCATGACGGAAGGAAATAAAACCCATTTAGTAAATAGCAATTACTGGGTGGGGGTTCAGATCCAGATTAAGACACCTGAATTTAGGTGTCTAAGCTTCCAGTGTAGTCAATGAATACCTATTCAACAGAACTAGAAAGCAATTCAGCTGACTAGGCGCTATGTCCCTACCTAGTCTCTTTCTCCATGATTGCCAACTGTTGTGGGAAGGATTCTAACTCAGTTGCCCACACGCATGTGGCTTGTGCCATTGGAGATGCTCCAGGATACTTAAAACATTTGGGTAAGGCATGGCAGATGCAACACAGAACATAGAGTAGACCTGTACCCTTCTGAAATGGCATCACCCAGACACTGTGGCATCTCCAATAATTATAAGGGGACATTAGACTGCTAGCACATATGCAGACATATACATTTAAACACCAAATCTGAAGATTAATACCATTCCTTATGTACATGGCCTTAGATAAATTATTTTCTTCTCAATAACTTTTAAAAACAGTAGGACATATGAAGGGATTTTAGAAAAGTTTTACCTTGAAGAAAGCAATATCTGGGAAGTGATGAAATAGTTGTTCTGTTCCAAAAGGATTTTTGGAATGAAGTGACATTATATGCCTTCATCTAATTTCTTAAATAAGAGTCTAGCCTTCTCGCTTTTCAGTTCTCATCTTTCTCTTCCGCTCAAGAAATAAAGGAATGGCAAACAGACTCAGAAACCAGTGGATATATACATATTATCCCTGCAAACATTAATAAGATGAAAGAGAGAAAAAAAAAAGCAGTATAATATACGTAAGAGAGATGACATGCCAAAAAGGGATGACAAAAAAAAAAAGAGAATGTCAAGATGAAGAGGGTTGCAAAATAAGAAAAATAGAGACGCTCAGAACAGGAAGGAGAAGAGAATGTGCCTGAATAGCACTTAGCACACTCGGGTTTATAAATTATAAAAATAAATATCAGTCAGTAACATAAGTCTTCAGTAAATGGTCTGTAGGTCTACTAGTGCAACTACATAGAGTCTGTCTGTGTCTGGAAGTTAAGTATGATATGTACTGTATTTGGAAGTAATACATCCATCAACAATGCTTTGGTAAACATGACTTTATACATTACGCAGAAATAGAGAACCTTCTCTAGACTCACCTTTCCTGCAGCCTCCAGCTCTTTTTTATCTTTTTTAGCGTGCCCAGCCAACATCTTCATTTCAATCATTCCTGCCACTGCAATGATTGGCACAACAGCTAAAAGTAGCAGGGTCAGCTGCCAGCCATAAATTAATGATATAATAATTCCAGTCCCCAGGTTAGCTATATTTTGGGCAATTAATGCCAGTCTGACACCAGTTGCCTGGAGGAAGAAAAAAGATATTCCTTGCTAAAGTAACTGCATTTTAAATAAGAAAAGCATTTTCACCTATAATATTTCTGATTCTCAAAGCACCATTTAGAAAGTCTTAACTCAGTTTTGCAATTTTCCAAAATGGGATTTTCTTAAATGATTTTGTAAAAAATTATCTAGATCACATTTAATTCTTTTCTCCCCGTATTCTAATTATGTAAATTTGCACTGCACTTTCTAAATTCTGCTCTTGAAGCTGAACAGACTTTAAGTGTATCCTGTATTTACATTCACAGTTAAACATTAAAATCTGTCACATTTTGTAGATCAGGCAGCTAGTTTTGTAAATCATCACACAGAGACCAAGGAAGAAGAAAATTTTTAACTTATATAGCCAAAGGTACTACAGAATTCCTCAGTTCAGAATAAAAGCACATAATTTCATGTAGCGGTAAAAATTTACTTAAGCATACATGAATAATTATATTCAGTGCTCTTTAGTCTAATATTACAGACCCCTGAAAGTCCACAAATTACTTCTAAAGAATCTCCAAAGAGTAACAAGGAAAATGAAGTCTACTGCTACTATGTCTAATTTTTTTCATACAAGGAATCTGTACAATCCAAAAAATAACAGGAGGTCATAAACTGAACAAATTTAGATGCATATCTTTAGGTAAATAAGATAGGTCTAAACAGACTTCTTAGATAAAGAGATTGCCAAGGAATTTGTTTAATAATGAAGATCACAATACACCACAGTAGTAAACTTTAAAAAGACATTTATTTGGAAATTATTTTGTGAACATATATTGCCATCATTGTTATAAAACACATCAGTGCATTCTATACCAGGTATTGTTTTATAGTTTATTTTAGTTGTTAAAGTCGACTGTTATCCAACCAGTCAAACCCAAGCTGCAATTTTACTACATACCAAACCCAATATGAAAAATTCCAAAAAAAAATTTTACTTACTCCTTTCACTTGTGAGGCATCATTAGCAAGTCTTGTAGTTAATGCTCCAGTGCTATTTTTAGAAATATCAAACCAGGCCATGTCCTACAATAGGAAACATTTTTCTTAGGACCAGTTTTTGGACATTTCATATAAACTGCAAAGTAAAACTCAGGTCTACCTAATATAACTAAGTTCAGTGTCAGAAGACTGTGTATGTGGCAGTGCATCAGTTCTGCACATTTAATTAAGTATAATTCCTTTATTGCACAATGAGTATTTTTAGAAAAAAGTTTATGCTTTTAGATGATATGATGTGTACACTGTCACTGCTGGGAAGGAAGGAGAACAGCCTGGGGGATTCCCAAAACCAAAATCTACCCTCCCCCACTGCTGCTGAATCTACATCTCCATGGAGGATTTCACTCTTCAGTCACAATCCACAATTGCAAAGCTGTTGGGGGATGAATTAAGTGTAAAGCATTTTCAAGGTAAAATCTCCCAATTCATGGCTTTGCTTCTCCCAGACTGAAGAGGATTATTTAGAAGCTATAAGACAAAAAAAAAAACCAAAAACAAAACCAAAAAATAAACCAAACTAGTTTATTTAGGTGACCTTAGGTGACATTTAGGTGATCAAATTTAGTTGTTGGGGTCAGGTATACAGTTTATATTTTATTCACAATGTGACCAAATACCTGATTTAAACTTTCAAGTGTAATATGCATTGAATGAAGACCTGGTGATGTAGTACAGGCATTTGTGACCTCGACTCAATTGTAAGATCGCTCTTTCATTAGGTTTTCAGTGAGGCTGATCTATAAATCATAGTTTTTCAGATCACAACAACTTTCTGTGTGCATTGGAAAAAGTCATGTTCACATGAAGCAAATTCTGTGCCTACATGTAGCTGTATGTGCAAAAGATAAAACACCAGAAATACTATATATGTGAAAATCCAAAATATTGATTAAATCATGCAAGATTAGGGCCAATTTAGATAATTACATGAATTAGTTAGAAACACTATGAAATATTTATATTTTCATTCTCTGAAAGTGGCTTTATATTTAAGTATACAATCTCACTACTGTATTAACAAACAATTACAGATTTGTGAACTTTTTGAAAGAGACCTTCAATAAATAAATAAAACCATATCTGTACATATTACAATTCAAATCAGACATTTGAAGTAAGAGTTACAATGTAAGCTGAATTGCATTGCATTTCTTGAGGGGAGAAAGGGCACCAAGAAAGCAAAGCAGACAAATGAACACATAATGGGATCCTGCTGGTGCACATCAACTTGTCAGGCTGTAAATTTAAGTCCTTGCAAGGGGTACATAAAAAGCAATTGTACTTGTATTGATTTAAGGCTCTCCCTCTAAGGATACTCTGCTCAGCCACATGTAACCAGCGAAATTGGTTTCTACACCGATTTAAAGAATCTTCCCTGTAGATAAGTCATAATATGATAGAATAATATAGAATACAGTTATTTTATATCTATACAATTAATTATTTTTAAAACCCTTGAAATCAAAATATTTATTATCTTTACCTGTCTAAGCATTGCTTTAAATGCCATGAATCGAAGCCTCATTGTAAGAATTTCTCCAGCTTTGCCAAATGTGAAACCCTATTTGAGAAAAGGTACAATGCTTAGCATTACTATTACATTTTTTGTGTTTAGACAATAAATATTCTAGATACATTGTCTCTACAATGTCAAAGTACAAAATATTGCAGTCCTGATTGCACAAAACAAATATAAAAACAGGTTTAATATTCATAAATTCTAGTAGGTTCCCAACATTGCTTCACTAGCATGCTTCAAGGAAAAGATCACTAATCAACCCTTTGACTTCATTTTTATCTGAGTTGACCTAAGTCAGATTTAAACAAGAGATTTTTTAGGCCACTCGTTTTAGGTTAAAGACTTCATAAGGCAATCTGGGTTCACTGAAGTCAAATGCAAAATTCCCATCAACTCCAATGGAATTAAAAAAGGAATATGCTGGTTAAAATTTTGGGAAGATACACTCTTCCTACAATTTAGTACAACCTCAGTGTTTGTAATCAGCTTTGTTTAGCTCACTACCACCTTTATGTTATTACAAATATTAATTGTTTGGAATCTACATTTGTGAAATTGAACACTCTTAAAACACAAGCCACAGATGGAACTGGACTATGTGATACTAAAAAAACCTATTATGGTATATTCGAAACAGCAAATATTTCTCAGTTAACTTGGATCATTATCTTTGCTGTGCTCCTATACTGTTAGTAAATTTGCACAAATATGTGACAGAAAAAATCACAAAAGAACATCAGCGAATGGGCATTATATAAAAAGATTATAAGAATACTTCAATTTTTTTTTGTCACTAGTTTGGGGGTATTACATCTCTTCCCACTCATATTTAAAACATTATCTGAACACTGATAAATTGAGCAAACCTCTTATAGCCATCTACAACTCAATCTTCTATACCCAAGCCCTTCTTGCATGTGTGTACAACAAGACAACTCCATAAATAACCCAGGAGATTTTTGTAAGAGACTGTTTATGCTGCTGTCTCAAGTGCACTTTATTATTTCACTGTGTAGGCTCATTTAATGGATAAAACTATAAAAATATATTCAGATCTTATAAACCAGACTATATATGAAAATATTTAAATGCCAAAGTTTGCACATTTATGATTACTACCTTAAAATAAAAAACTTTTTTTGTAAAAGTTGAGATGGCTATAGAGATCACTGAGAGCAGGGGATGGCATTATTACTGTTCAAACATTAGTACTTAAGCAGCAGGAGCTGAGTATCAGCATGATGGGTGTTACTTGAGGAACTGGGCTTGGGAATCTCTGGGAGGGGCTCACATAAGACTTGAATGGAGAGAGCTAAGGCAGGAGATTCATAGATTTGCAATTACTAACAGATTCCAATAGGAGGGCTTGAGTGTGAGAAGGGAGTGTGGTATAGTGTAAAGGCTGGAGGGGATGGCCGTTAGGTGGCAGCGGAAAAAAGAGGAAGAGAATGCAGAGTTTCATGCTGAGATGTGTTTGACTGCTGAAGAACGTTAGTTCTGAAGTTAAGAGGTCAGAATAGGTTGGAAGGTCTCTAACACACGAGAAGCTGTAGGTCAATAAAGATTCAATTTAGCACAAAGCACATCTAGAATCATAAATGTGAGTTCTGGTTTAAGTTAGAGACATGTATTAAGAAGATCTAAGTTTTTAGTAAATTTCAAATCTGGTTTCTAAAACATGATGAACAATTATAATAAAGCTAAAATAATAAAACATACCTGAAAAAAGAAAGTAAAAAAGGAAATGATCCCAAGTACTAAAAACAGCACTGAATATAAGTTGCTCTTTTCTCTTAAAATGTTGTCATCAGTTTCTGAAAAAATCTATAAAATAATATTTAAAAGAACATTTTTAAAAATCAACTAATAGTCTAAAATACTCCCATATTTCTCAATAACTATCTTTGGAAGTCATTTGCATTCATATACATTTAAGCGTATGTTACATATAGGTATAATGAGCAAATTTCAGGTTGTAGCAAGACTTTTAGGATTTTGTAAATCTCATATAATTCTTCAGATTTTTGTAATAGTGCTTCATCCACTCCTCAGCTTCATTATGCAGTGATTGTTTAAGACCTGGTTTTATTAGAAATAAATTCTGTGGGCTTTATAGTTTTTTTGCATATTTTATTCAAACTTACCCCTATAATTTCTGAAAATATGATTGCAAATGCAGGTTGCAAAGCTCCATTGATAATTGCACATAAAGTTCCAGCTACAAAGTATGGCCATTCAGTTTTGTTCAACTTCATAATTTTCATAAATGAAGCTGGAGGTAATTCTTCATCCTAAAAAATGAGAATTCTGTTAGGATAAACATATATGTACTTGGAGAAATATGGAGAAAAAGAGAGAATAATGGTCAATTTCCTACTCCCAAAATCTACTCCGGGGAATTAAAAATGTATAATTTTTAATAACATGAGTAAATAACTGACTGCATACTTATTTTTATTATTTTAATACAAGGAAAAAAGAGCTGTTAGAATGTATCTACAGCTCTTATCATATTTTAGTTTATCTATATAATTTTCATTGCTCAATACTCTTGGTATCGGTCAATGGTGACTGAATTATTCATTCTGGGCATATTCTGGAGTGTAATCCACGACTAGATTAATTAAAGCAATTGTACATTAAGCAAATTATAATGGCAAAGTATTTGCTGCAAATATGAATGCAATGTATGATTTGCTGTATGATTTTTTGGTAAGTTTTGCTGTGAAAGCTCTATGTTGGGCTAAACATTCTGGTTTGGATCCAAAAATGAATCTTTAAGATGTATAGACTATGTCTGTATGGTATGCAAATATATGTAAGTATATTTCTTTTATAGCAAATAGATTTTCAAGAATAAACTCATCCTTACTATAGATTTTTAAAGTCCCACTTTATTTGTATAATCATTCATGTTGAGAACAACAAAACAAGTTATGAATATTATCAGTCAAAGGCTATATAGAATTAAAAAATTCTCATGTTTTTTTCACCCGTATCAAATTCCTCCTTCATCTTGAACCTTTCTAGAGCAGGAGAAAGAAATTAATTTTAACATACTTTGTTGAAAGCAATCAAAGTTCACTAACAGCTTTGCAAAAATACTTACAGGTGAACTAGTTTTCTCATCAGCATCATCATTTTGTGCTCCTGGCTTTTTCATGCTGCCCCGAGTTGATTGTCTTCTCAATCCTTTCCTGAATTCTTCCCTCAATTCTTCATATTCTGGTTCAGATTCAGTTTTTTTGACACTAAGTGCATTCTCATATTTTTCTGATGATGGAACTTCAGCTTCTATTGCCTAAAAGAGGGAAGAACATGATGCTAAGATTAATTATACATATATTACTTTGAATTTTCAAAATTATGAGGTAATCAAAGTAAAACTAACATTGATTGTTTCAGTGGAAAGAGATATGGGGAAAACAATACATAATGCTACAAAGCAGATATGAAAATCTGTATTATGTTTGAGTACATCTCTATCTTCAGAATTTGATTCATATATAAGAGTATCCCACTTCTCAAGAAAATACTTATACTAAGTGGAGGGCAGGGGAGCAGAAGTAGCTGCTCTCTTTTTATGAATTAACTCTTAACATAGTTTTAAATTGAGTAAAACCCATTGGCACCTATCTTGGGATCTTTTTGAATGAGTTCTCAGTGGATACACTGTTTATCCATGAAGTGAGAAAAAATTACCCCTCTTTACTGCGGAACACTTAAAAATTATTCACTTAAAACGTAATATGGGAGTTCAGGATGGAACAGGTCAAAGAGAGATTTTAACTGAAACATCCAAACAGTCTGGAAAAGAGACCTACTCTTGGTGGTAGTTTTGCCAGTCTCTTTGACAGAATAAATAAATGCTTATCCATCACTGAGGTATTTAATAGTAACTGGATTCAAAGTTGCCTTCAACTTGTATTTCTTTTTTTTCCAGAAAGTTTTTATTTCTTACTGCTTTTTGTACCTCTAATAAAAAGAACTTTTTTGCATTCTTTCTATTTTTTGTTATTTTCCATTATTTTTTATTTTCGTTCCATTTTATACTTCCTAATTTTTCCCATTATTACATTTGCTTGAATACAAAGTTACTTTGAACCTCAGGTGAGCAAGTGAATTCTCATAGTTATTTTATAAGGAAATGTTTTAGTTGGCCTAGCTTACTCTTTTCAGTCTGACATACTGAGATAGCAGTTTCAGTTTCTTTAATGGGCGTGGTGGTTATACAGTAAAACACCAGCAACACAGAAGGCTAGTGAAGTTCAGCTATAACCTAACTATCACATGGGACATTGGAATGTAACAAAGTATTCTGTTCTTCACTTAATAATTAATGTATTTCTGATGTTTATATTAATTTCCAATCTTTATTTCTGGCTACATAACTTTAAAAGTGTACATATTTTTTCACTCAGCACAGCTGGATTACTTTACTTTTTCTCCTATTCCTCCACATATTTTCTGCTTTAGAAAGAAATTCAGTATGAAGGATTATAATTAAACACCTTAAAATATGCATGCTTTATTCCTCCCGTATCAGCTACTGTATTTTACATTTTATCATAGGCTAAGAACAAGCTATGGAATAGCAAACTACTGTAGTCAGCTGCTCCATGTTAACTGCATAAAGAAAAATATAAAAGTAATCTTTTAAGCTTAAATCCCTAGAGGATTAAAAATGTACTATCCTGGGTCTGGTATGGAAACTAGTGGTCTTCTCTCTCAAATTACTACTCTCCTTTCAAAGTACGTATTTTTTTGCTGTTAACAAAATATGCTGCAGAATTCCCCCACACTTCTGAGAGCATACAATAACTATGGGCATAGAATACAAAAAAGAAAATGAGGCAACAGCTAGTGACAAAGAAGTACCTGCATGTTAACGAGTTTGTAGTAGATTCCCTTTCTCTCAAGCAATTTAAAATGATTCCCTTGTTCTGTGATAACTCCACCTTCGAAGACAGCTATAAGATCTGCATTTCGGACTGTTGACAGTCGATGAGCTACTACAACTGTGGTCCGTCCTTCCCTTGCCTAGAAATAACAATATTTAATACAAGTATTTCTAAGTATATTCAAAAACTGCTCACCTTCATATTAGAGTTGAGTAAGACCTAAGGGAAATATTAAAATGGTTCACAGAAAAATATAACTTAAAAATAAAAAAGAGATTTCAATGAGTACCTTAAAACAGAAATATAATCTTTAGCATGAAAATTAATATTAGAGACAGTCTTTTACTGTGGCACATAAAACCATCAAATTTTGATCACAGACATCTAAAAAATTATGACTACTTAACATTTTAGTATGTTACAATATTACAAACCTTAAAATTTTAACAATGCTAAAGGTTTTTATATTTAAGCCTATAGTTGTTTATTTAAACCCTAAAATCCGAGAAGGATAGTTTATACTCAGAAGCATTAGAAAATATTTCACACTGACATTTAAAATATTTCAGTGTTTTAAATTTTAAGTCATTTCCAACTCAAGCTGCACCAGTGAAAATAAAATTCTCCATAATATCATGTGAAAAACATTTCAACTACCTACCTATCTTTGGACACTTATAAGCCTATCACACATAATGTATCAAACGTCACAGCTTGCTGTTGTAATTACCAGGCTGTATTAATATGACCAAGCAACTTTTAGTTTAAACAATCAAAGTAATGATCCCAAGCAGTGGAATTCTGTTGGAACCTGGATAGTGTTCATATTCAGTGATGTACCTCAAGGGTCCATACTGGGACCTATACTATTCAGTATCTTCATCATTGATACAGATAAATGGATTGAGTGCACACTCAGCAAGTTTGCAGATGACACCAAGCTGAGTGGTGCAGTTAATTCACTTGAGGGAAGGGATGGCATCCAGAGGGACCTTGACAGGCTTGAGGAGTGGGCACATGTGAACCTCACAAAGTTCACAAGGCCAAGTGCAAGGTCCTTCACCTGGGCCAGGGTAATCCTCAATATCAACACAGACTGGAGGACAAAGGGAATGAGAGCAGCCCTGAGGAGAAGGACTTGGGAATACTGGTGGATGAAAAATTGGACACGAGCCAAAAATTTGCACTTGCAGCCCAGAAAGCCAACTGCATCCCAGGCTGCATCAAAAGAAGCATGGCCGGCAGGTTGAGGGAGGTGATTCTGCCCCTCTAATCTGCTCTCATGAGACCCCACCTGGAGTACTATGTCCAGGTCTGGATTTCCCCCATACAAGAAAGACATGGATGTATTACAGTGGGTCCAGAGGAGGGCCACAAAAATGATCAGAGGGCTAAGACCTCTCCTATGAAGACAGGCTGAGAGAGTTGAGGTAGTTCAGCCTGGAATAGTGAAGGTTCTGGGGGGACCTTATTGTGGCCTTTCAGTATACGAAGGGGGCTTATAAGATAGGTGGAGAAAGACTTTTTATCAGGGTCTGCAGAGACAGGAGAAGTGACAATGGTTTTAAACTGAAAGAGAGTAGATTTCAGGTGGATATAAGGAAGAAATTTTTCACAATGAGGGTGGTGACACACTGGAACAGGCAACCCAGAAAAGTTGTGGATTCTCCACAATTGGAAGTGTTCAAAGTCAGGTTGGACAGCACTTTGAGCAACCTAATCTTGTGAAAGATGTCCCTGCCTGTGGCAGAGAGGTTTGACTAGGTGTACCTTAAAGGTCTCTTCCAACCCAAACCATTCTATGATTCCTTAGATCTTCTCCAAAGGTTTATGTGGATCCAAATTCATAAGATAATGTGACTAATAAAAGCTAGACAAATAACTTCTCTATTAAATGTGTTTCCATTAATAATTCTCAAACTGTCTTTCTCTATCCAACAGCAGCAGGAAGCATTACAGTACTTCAGCAGAATCTGAGTAAATTCAGAATACCATTTGGGGGTACAGCCCCAGTACGAATACAGACTGCTGAGTTGCACCAGGCATCATCTGTCCAGCTGTCCCTTAGTAATACAAAACGACACTAAGAACAAAACAAGCACCTAGACATAGTCATGTTAACTGAAGCGAATGTTTTCTTGGAATGTTTCTTGCAAAGTTACTGCTACAATCATTTATGACATGCTGGTAGTGCTTACCTTGCCTGTCAGGCTTCAACACAAGTTAATCAAGTACGTGCCTGACAACGATATGCATGTCCGTAAGACAAATAATTGCAGGGGATGGTATTTACACCAAGAAAACGTTGATTTAAGCTTAACAGTGTGGAAAATATAATTCCATCTTCTCACTTGAAACAAGATTCCTCTCTGTAATACCTGCAGGATATCAAAAATTCTCTGCACAGAGAATATTTGCCAAATCCAATTTTACCTTTTGTGTTTTAAGGGCCTCTATTTCTTGCAGCTCAGTCAACAAATGCCTGGGAAAAAAAATTAGGCTCCTGCTTACCTGATTCATTTCAGAAGACTACTGACCTTGTCCAGTGCTGCCTGCACAACTGATTCACTCTCAGTATCCAAAGCTGACGTTGCCTCGTCAAGCAGAAGAATTTTAGGATTGCGAACCAGAGCTCGGGCAATTGCGATTCTTTGCTTCTGGCCTCCACTCAACTGGGCCCCTCTTTCTCCAACCACGGTTTCAAACTTCTACAAGACAACCACACATGTTTCCAAAACATTCTGTGGCACAGTCCTTTCACCAAAGAAAGGCATCATAAAGAAAAAGTACATCAGTGTTAGGAACCCCAGCAGCATGTTCTCCTTCCTTTAAAACACTACAGGATAAACACCCACTTGGATATATCTGCCTAATAATTTCTGTCCCTGGATTTCTAATAGTTCTTCAAATGCTCATCAGGTCATGACCTAAAGACTTAACATAATTCTCAAAAGTTATGAGGAAGCTCTGCATAGTTCTGCATATTCACAGCTCTGGAAAACAGCTTCCTCTGCTTACAAGAATCCCTTCTAATGAACTGTTTGGCACAAGAAGCTTTAGGACAAATTATTTCAGCAGGACAGCTGGTTTGCTTACATTGGGTAGCTTCATGATGAATTCATAAGCATTCGCTTCCTTGGTAGCTTTTTCAATCTCTTCCATGGTGACATCCTCACGGCCATAACGAATATTTTCTGCAATGGTAGTAGCAAAGAGCACGGGCTCCTGGTTCACCACACCAATAATCTCCCGCAGATATCTTACGTTTAAGTTCTTAATATCCTGCCCATCAATGGTCACCTAAACAAAAGGAAGAAGACAAAAACTGTTTACTAAGTGTTTTGGTCAAGGAACCTCTCTGCCCAGGTCTCCCCAGGCTGTTTTAGGGGAGACTTTACCATGTCAATGGAACAAGGGCAGTGAGGCTAGAACTAGACTTCAAACAACTGCGACACACAGAACAGTCTTCTCACTTGAGATATCTTACCGTGCCTTCCTTGGGATCATAAAATCTCTGGATGAGCTGAACAGTTGTACTTTTCCCACAGCCACTGCCACCAACCAGGGCCACTGTCTGGCCACAACTAATCTTGAGATTCAAGCCCTTCAGTATCTGTCCATTTAAGAAAAGTGACCAAAACCATAACTCTATGTAAAAATGTCAATGTAAATTTGAAGAAGCTCTAAAGACTACAATAAAATGTCCTTCTTATTTATAGCAGAATCTGGTACAAAATAAAATTTATAAACAAGTGAGTTTAAATTTTGGGTAACTAATTACTTCAGCTTAATTTTCTTCATATTTACATCACAATTGGTCCAATATCAATGTATTATACAACACACTTCACAACTACCAAAATCATGAAACAGTTGATACAACAAAATAACAATAATATGATTACTACCCATACCTGAAATATAATATATTAAAAATATGACGCAATATTTCTCTATTATGTTGCCTCACTTTTTTCTTTAACGCACCATGCAAACTACAGTAAAACTGTTCTACAGTAAAAGTCAATGACAGTGACAGAATATACTCTACTTTGTTTTGGAGGAAAAGTCATTTTAGTAACCCTGAAGTATCCTTATTTTTTCCCCTTTTGATTGGAATTGCTGGTGGGGCTTCTTTACAACAGTGACATTTAATTGCACAATATATAACCTTTTTGTACTAGTTAGCATAAAATACAGCATTTCACAGCCATTGAAGATACAAAGTTTTGCCTTTCTTGGGACTCCTACAAAGGGTAAATGTAGCTTTTTGGTGCCATGTAATTGCTCTTTCATTTTATTTTCAAGAATATAACCTGTATTAGGCTGTGTAGTGGGGCTGGAGAACAGACACACAGTTATCATGTCCATGCTATGTATATTTAATTTAGCCCACCTAGTAAGAAGATACAACAATAGGAAAAAAGGAATAAAGTGGTTTTGTTTCTACTTTGTACAGACAAAAGGTGTACAGGACTCTGTACTGCTTTCACTACTTTGTAAAACTTCTGTGGTTGGAAATGTAGATTGAAATAAGAACAGCGTATGTTTTGCTAGTCCTCCTAGAAGGACTAGGCTACAATGAACTATGCATACCTCAATGTTAGCATCTGCATCATGGCTAAGTCCATTTTTCCATTCTAAATGTACAGCCATGCATCAATACGTTTTAATACTCTCCCAATGCACTTCCCAATACCTTGCAGCCCTGTGTCCTTGTCGCTTTCTCTTTCTTCCTAAATTTCTACCTTCAGCACCACTGCTGCCTCTTCACCCTTAGTACTAGTATTTGTGTGCTTTACAAGTGAAATATATCTCACTGTTTAGGAACAAGAGGCATAGACAAATCACATCTTTTAGTATGTCTTATTCGGCAATAATATTTTTAGATCAAAACAAGAAGACCAATGTAAGTAATAACAATAGAAAATTTATGAAGCAGACTTATTTAGTCTTCTGGTAATAATGCTATAGATCATTTAGTCTATAGACTTTGTATAGAATAACTCAAACAAATGTAATGTAAGTAAAGTAGCTAATAGAAGTTGATGAAAAACCTGTGGATTACCACTGATTTCAGTGGACTATTGATCAGAACCCCTTTTCCTATACCAAAATAAAATCCATAATTAAATCAATTTAGGCTGTTTCAAACAACTTAAAGCAAACAGAGAAGAGAGAGTAAGGACAGTAAATAAATTAGTCTAGTGAAATAGGAAGCAACTTGCAGTCTTCAGCCTGCCTGTCAGTTACTTTGCTTTGCTTAATCTTGTTGAAAGTCAGGTAGGTTAAATTTAGGCAGAAATGAAATACTCTGAGTTATTTGACCTTCTCATTTTCCTCTTTAGTATAATTTATGAAATACTTAGTAAATGTTTTGTGTAGCCTTAACTTCCTATAATTATTACATCTGAAACCATGGGGGAGAAATCTCTATTGGTATCATACCTGTATAAAATAATTCACTGAGACCAATAGTTTTGTTTCATTTATCTTTCTATATGAAGAAAAATCAAGCACATCACTTCATTCACTTTCTTGATAGAAGGACAAGCCAAAATATTTAACATATTTATGAGTAAAAATGTCTTAAAAAGGAAGCTCTATGTCTTTCCTTTCTGCCTATTGAAAGTAAGGAAGATCCCTTTATTAAGGTCAGTGATTTTCCTTCAAGGTAGGGAAGGAAATATTTACATAGTGCAAAGACACCCTTTGTGAAAATATTTTCAGAAATCATTCAGATGTTTTCCACATCCACTGTACTAAAATTCTGGATTTATGACAGTGCTTTAAAAAGCAAACTTTTTTGCTGTCTAGACAGAAAAATACAGATTCTGATCTCTATTCCATATGTAACAAGTCCTTGCTGGATCTGCTGTCTTTAACTGATTTAGATATAATCTTAACAGAGCCGCATTGAAGGTACTTTTGAAACCCACTATCTCATTATTATTATGATTAAAAAGCATGGGTTAGATGCATAAATTAAGATTCTGATAGCAATAAATCTTTACATTTTATTACATAGCCACACTGACTATAGCTTCAGACAGAAAAATATTCAGAAAATTTACCATGTTTAGCTAAGGTGTAAATAATTCTAGCTAAAATCACTGTGATGGGAAAGTAGTTTTATATAAATTAGAGAATCAACTTGGAATTGTTATATTTTCACTTTTCAACTTTCAACTGTTTTTTTTTTCCCTAACAAATGATCAACATGTTTAACTGTAATATGTATAAAGTTTTGTTTACAGTACCTCAACATCTGGTCTGGATGGATAATTGAAGTAAACATTTTGGAATTCCACATTCCCTTTAACGTGGTCTGGTTTGTAACCTGTCTCAGAATAACTGTCAATTTGAGGTTCCTGTGTGAATAAAATAAAAATAATAATAATAAAAGAAAGAAACAAAAAAAACCCTACACCATTCTTCTGCAGAGATATTAAATGTAATTTTAAAGTAATTTATGTGAGATTTCTGAAACACATAAATTGCATGATGCTTTGTGGCCTCATTACTACATTGACGATCTGCTCATGCAAGAATACTTTAATAATTTTTCCATTTAAGCTTTTGTGTGAATTTAGTACATTGTCTTTAAAACTGTACCCACAGCTAGACATAATTCAAAATTCATTTCACTGCCCAATGATCAACCTGAACAGATCATCTCTAATGAGCTGTTCATTTATAGCTTTGCCCTTTCTTCTGAAACAATTTGTGTGAGAAAGAACCAACCCACTGACCATTAAGCAGAAACAGAGTTCTTAATTATCACTGTATTTGTTTCTATCCTGGGTGGGTCTAGAACTTGAAGCATGTCTTAAAAATAGTCCAAAACATGCAATTGCATTTCATAGAGCTTCACTAGCTAGTAAAATCACAGCTTCGCTGATTTCAGGCTCTCCTGGCAACTAATGTACATATCCAGATTACCAGGTTGTGTTTTATCGATTTGCCAACACTCACGCTACTGGGGGTGACACGGATACCTTGAAACCTATGCTCATATACCTACATCAGCTGTAATCACATATCTATATAGCACCATAGATGTGCCCTGCATGATAAAAACATTAGAGGATACCTCCAACACCTAGTAATTCAGAGATCCAGTACTTTTACCTTTGAAGCAAAACCTGATAACTCTAGAAGACAAAGAGGAACTGACTAATAATTACACATTCCATCTGCTTTTATGTTTATATTTCTGCTTATTTTACACACTGTTATTTACTCTTACTAATTTCATATCCATATATAGTGCCTGTACCTTAAAATTAAGGGTCTCTCAGTTTTGAAAAGAGAGTGAGGGTAAAGATACTCACATTGTCTATGATATTAAAGATTGTATAGGCAGCTCCTCTTGCGCTAGCAAATGCCTCTATGCTTGGAGCAGTCTGTCCAATACTGAAAGCTCCAATCAACACAGAGAAAAAGACCTGAAAGAAATGTTTGTGGTGATTTATATCAATTCTTATATAACCACAGAATTACATTTATTCGTTTATATTAGATATCTTTGGGTCAGGATTCTCCATGCCTGTTAACATGCCTGTTGTTCAAGGAACCAAGAATTAAAGAAAAAGTGAAAGGGTCTCTCTTAAACAGAGAATAACGTTATGAAAAGGGCTTTTTCAGATTCAGCTGAGAACCAAGTTCCTGCACAATGTGAATGTTGCCAACATATTGATAAGAAGTGAAAAAGTGACCAGGACCTGCAAAATCTATGCCAAAAAATGTACAATTACACTTGATGTCTTGGGATTCACTGTACTAATTCATTCTTTGGCAAAAGATTTTCTAAAGACCAGAAAGTATATTGCATCTCTTCCAATAGAACAGAGACAGATACGCAGAGCATTATCATTCTGCTTTCAAAGTGACAGTGAAATAGAAGTATACAAATAAAACTTCTCCATCACAAAGTAATAAAGGGTCCCTCTGCTGGAATGAAAGACAGTGAGTGCAAGCAAGCAAGAAAAAACAGAAAAAGAGAAAATATATTATTTTCTCAGAGAAGCGTGGTTTATTGTGTTCAGCTTATATCAAAACAAAAGTAATAAAAACACACTGCTCAAACAGAGATCATAATAAGAGGCACAGTACATCAGAGCAAAGGTCCATCACACCCATCATCTTTTCTCCAACAGTGGCTGTTCACAGACATGATACCAAATAAGGCAACACCCTCTTGTTCACATCATGAAAACACCATTCCAGTGGACTGCAACATAGACAGCAGAAATTGCAAATATTTTTTACAAATATTGTAAAAAAATATACACAAGGGTGTGAACTTCACTGAGATGTTCTGTATGCCAGCCTGCCTTTAAAAAAAAAAAAAGGCAAGTTCAAAAGAGCCAATAACACATATCAGAGCCATTTTTCACAAACTTGAGTGATTCATAAATAAAACAGGTAGTTTAAAAAAGATATAAATATATACATAGTGTCTCCTGGCTGGGTTTCATCGTGGTTAACAAAGTTATTCTTCTTACCATATTTGTTTGCTATCTCATATGAAATTAGAATGGTTGCCACATCAAGAGAAGAATTTAAGTTATGACTTACAAGTTATGGTTTTCTTTCTTTGGTTAGTTGGTGACATACTTCCTAGTCACAAGTATATTTTCTCCCCCTTGATTTCTAAAAATACTGAGAAATGATTCCAAGCTCATATGGAGCAAAATATAAAAAAGGTATCAATAACATGATCTGTTTAGACTTCTCAACCGCTAAAAAAAAAAGCATTTGTTTCTGCATCCTGAAAATACATCCAGACCCACAAATCTGAAAACAAATAGCAACTAGAAAGGATACTGTACTTCAGTTTTTGACTGAACTGTTTTTATATCAGTCTGATCTTATGGAATTCAGAAAAGATGTAGAAACAGTTGAAAATAATATATGGTTTATTTGGCTTGATGTAGATTTTGAGATACTATAGAAACAACATGTAGACTTTTGTGGTGAGTGTCTTTTTGTTAAGAAGGAGGGATGCTATTTTGCCAATTTTGGCACATAATTGTTATTAAACTCAAATAACTTCCCAATACACACTTTAATGTATTTTTAGTATTTCTCACTATTATTGGGAATTTACTCTTTAATACTTACTGTAAGAACATTGCCAATAGTGTAATCATCAGCTATAACCAAGGTAGTTCCATACCAGAAGGCCAGTGCATACGATGCATATATCAGTAAGAAAGCAGCACCCATAGAAATATTAGATGTAATAGCCTTTTTTATTCCAATCCGTTTAGCATCTTCTAAATTTTTATAGTATCTGGAAGAAAGATAGAACTTTAAAATAGATTCAGACTTGTACCATGGCACACAGCACCAAAAACTCTGCGGATGAGTTAAAAAAAGAACACTCACAAAGTACAAGATATATAAAATATATAACCCTAAGACTGTACAAAGGTAAGCTTGGTAGTCAGGCACAGACACTTTAGGTAACTCCAAAAAGGTCAACATCAGTCAACCTCACATATAGAAAAAAAGGGCATTGCAGTTCAGGGACTGGCATTCAAGTTTCTTAAATAACCTGTGGGTCAGTGAACTTTGATCGTGAACCATTCATGACAGGTTTTGAGATTATATTTGTTAGCTTAAGATAAAAGGTTAAAATATATCACAAGAATGATGTTTTACAGTATAGTGGAAATAGAGATATTGTTTATTAGTACCTTCACAACAATTACGGAGTAATCAGATTACCAAGGATACCATCATCTCTTCACATGGCAGGGCCTTTTTTTTCTCTAAAGCTCTCACTGTGTGATGCTTAAAGTAGTTTGTACACTTTCTAGAGACGAGACAATATATCTAGAAAATAACTAATTGTCTTTCAACATGTAGTGAAAATTATACCCTGCAACAGACAATTTCCCATTACCTAAAAACAGAGGAAGCACAAGACTTACTTGTTTTGACAGACTTCCAGCAGCAAAGATACAAGAAAATTTCAAACCATCTGAAGTAAGTACTTTAAAATCATCTGATGAAAGTAAACATTGCTCTTACCTTTTAATTTCTTTTTCCTGTCCTCCAAAAGCTATTACAGTACGGACTGCTGCCAGAACTTCCTCTGCAACAGCACCTGCTTTTGCATATGCAGCTTGCTCTTTGTCAGTGAAAGCAGAGAGAACCTAATACAGGATCAAACATTTTGACTTTAAAAAAAAACAGAATGAGCTCAAGCACTTCATAATGGCTTTTATCACAGTTACTTTCTTCCAATATAAAGCCTTTTGATTATATTATGTATGAGTGCAGAGTGTTCAATATGAAAATCCTTAAGTACATTATGAATTCAATCAAATAATTCAACATTACCCATTCTCAACAACTAAGGGCTGGATTTTCCACTCTGCTTTCATCCAGTACAGATTAGATGACTGCTGATACTGGGCTGGTGTGGTTCTCTGCAGGCAGACCTTTTCAGCTCATTCTCATCTCTGGCTACCTTAGCCAGAAGGCTCTATAGCTTACGTTAATTGGCCATAGTCCATAAAGACTCTTAGCCAGTAGACATATATAGCACATACTTTTCTACTCCTACCTTTTCGCAATATACTCACTGAAGAAAGAGAAAGCTTACATAATCTTTGGAATGTAAGGGAGATAAAATACTGTAAAAATTTGAAGGTTTCCAAACTACAAAAGTAAGATACTCCAATCCCATATTAATTGAGTACTTCTCTCACCTATGTCTGCCTACAATTTCTTACCAAAGCTGTTAACAACTCTGAAAAGAAACTGTGTCTGACACCAAGGCTTGGTCTAATTTTTTTCACTTATTTTTCAGGAGGTGCAATTATTCCTTTCAACAGAACAAGTACTCATGTGGATGAAGTTTAACAGTTACAGACGTGAATTCTATTTGTATATCTTACCTCTTTTTCTATGTAAAAATATATTATATTGGCAGAAACAGCTTCAAATCAAACAAGTCCGCCCAATCTAGGGGATTATAATATTCATACTACATGAGGGTACTCATATACAGTTCATCTAAGAGCTTATGTACATAGATGCTGTCTAAAGCAATTCTAAGCAATACATTCCAACAACACGAATTACAGCTATGTAGATTTATTTCATTATCTCTCATTAATATAAAACCTGGCACTGAATTTACGTTAACCTACCTTTGCCCAGATGGCTGCTGAAAGTCCCAGTACGGGACTGACTGCTAGTATTACAAGGGTTAATTTCCATCCTCTTATGAGACCAACAATAAATCCTGTTACAAATGTTGTTACTGCTTGAACAAGCAATCCAATTTTGTCACCTATTCCTTCATTAATCTTGGAGACATCACTGAAAAACAAATTACATCCAGACAGGAAGGAAAATGTAAAAAGCACAAGAAAACTTCTCAGGTTTGTTACATGGGCATCTGTGTAGAGGACAATCTTTATTGTTCAATTACTTCCAAACAACAGTTTGCTTCAAGATAGAGCACTATAGAGTGTGGTCAAGGAAAATTTTGTATTTCTTGTGAAAATGTAATGCTATAAGCCCATTTTTGTCTGAAATGTTTGAAAATCTGCCTACAGTGCAAAGTTACTCTCACTTTCTTAATTCCAAATTTTTGATCTGTTTGGAAACCGTGTGATATCTGGAAATACAAGATAAAGCCTTTCATGTAGGCATAGAGAAAGGAATAGCTTGACGTGCAGTTAAAGATGTTCACGCTGCTGGGGTCAGTCAGCACCTTTGTTTAGCCCCAGCGTGCACAGAAATGATCTATGTTTTCTTTTATGGGTGTAATCTCATAGGCTGGGCTTTAGTCATCCTCAACGTTCAAGAGAACTTATCAAAATGCTTTTCTGGTGTCCTTGGGAAAGTCCAGTATCAGAAGTTCAGTCTCTGAGACTCTCCAAAAAAAAAAAACAAACCTGAAAACTGCATTTCACAATGAAATAATCCATTTTAAAAATAAAAATTAAAAAATATTGTAACTTATACATGCTTAATAAGATAAAATAACATTGGGAAAGGTATAGTATACTTACTCTAGAAGACGAGTGTTAAGTTCTCCGACATCATTTACATCAAACCATCCAATTTCCTGTCTCATAATTGCATGAAAGAAATTTTCTCTAATTTTTTTTATTTGCCGGCCTGCTGCTAGTGTCCAAAATGAAGTTTGCACATAAGCAGCAAGAAGAACACCAGCTGCTATTGCAGAATAGTAGTATGCATATCTGAAAGAAATAAAAAAAAATGGCAGGAATCTCTGACATTAGTTTTAATTGCCTCACTAGTCTGTATTGAGCTTGATGCTTACTTCTTCAGTTTCAGATCTGAAATAGAGTGTATATGTTTATACTAGAGTTTATATTTCTCTGCAAAACTTGCCAAATTTCCTAAGAGTAGTATTGAATATCAGTTTTCAGATATTCAATAAACTAAACGAAGCTATAGTTAGACAGGAATTTATTTTTCTTTTTGTCAATATAGTATATATTTTCTCATAAGATTATTTTAGAACTATATTTCAGATACAATATCCTTTTCACTTAAATGTGTGATTTCCAAAAACTTCATAACATTTTTGTTTTAACACATATAAACAGACCTAATCATACATACCTATATTCACACACACACTTACCTCATACAACATGTCTGTCTATATAAGTATATATGCAGGCATGCTATAAATATTTACCAATTTGAGAACAGAGCATTACTATAGACACATCTATTGCAAGCACATGCCATTAGATCAAAAATTCTTTTGCTCTCTATTTTATTCATAACTGATATTTTACTTTTAAGGTAATTCAGCTTTGTGCCATGAGCAGGGTGTTAAATCAAAACCAAGGAGTGTGTGAACCACTATATTTCTCAAACTGGAACTGAATTTGAGCCACAGTTTTAAACTATTCAAACAGAATCAAATCAGATTTGTTTTCATTCAGAATTGACATCAGAATCAGTTCCAGGAGAACCTAAACCAGAACTAAACAACAAAAAAATGTAACTGAACTTATTCTGTTCGTGAACATGAACATGACCAAAACCAATGGCTAAATATTCTTGGTGTGTATTTAATGTTATTGTAAGACTACTGCATCTATATAAAAGCAAATAATTAGAAAAAAAGCTTTAAACCTCTTAGGACTTTCACTCACATGCAGCAAGTTATGCATACTGATTCTTTAGAACTGTAGCATGAAAATTGGCAGAAGCAAATTGCAGAAATCTGTGTGCAAATGCTCTGCTCAAAAAACAGAGAGAATGAAACTTTTCAAATTCATATGGATGAAAATTTCCAACTTTTAATCCAGTCTTTTTTGCAGCTAAGATACTGTACAGTTTAGTCAGGGACTTTGGAACTATAGTCATAATGAAATGAACTGTATCTAAACTGTTTAATAAAAATAGGTTAATGCCTAACTGAATGCTGGTTAGTTGAATATTGACCTCTATCATTGTCAGCTCCATTAAAAATCTACACAGAAACTGCCAAACTAAAAACAAGGCCACTGCTTCAGAACTCAGCAATAATTACTTTAGACAATTACTTTATGATGTTACATCACTCCGAAGAATATTTTTGGACTTTGTTTCATGACAAATTGTATCAAAAGGGATTTATCTCTTTGCCAGATTCCATGCTGATTAAATATATTCTGTAAATTCACTGCTGAAACTTGACAGAGTAAGTGCTCACTGCCTTGTAAAATAATGGCTCTTTTTGTCTTGAGAAATAGTTGAGTTTTAGGCAAACTGTTATTTGAGTATCAAACACAACCAAGTCCACGTGTATAGTTCAGCACTTGAACACTCCTGTGTGAGAGCTTTGTCCTTGTAAACATTTTTTATTATTATTTGACTTGCTGGCAGGTGTTCTTAGAGAAACAGGGGATGGGTACCAACAGCTTCTTCTTCAAACCAATGAACACACTAACTCAAGGCTCTACCTAGAAACTTTAGAAAAGAGAATCTATTCCTGTGCTGCTAATACAATTTGTTTCTAAAGAGAAAACTGGGCTCCTTTTTATTCATATTTGTACTTTCAGAGTTAATATCTAAAAGACAAGGTGGCATGCATGACATTAATAAAAGATCTCCCTCAAACAGACCATCTCTTAGGGTCCTGAGAACACGTAGTCCTCAACATTTAGATGTGGGTGTAGATCTATATTCACATTTACACTTTCCCTGTATCAGCCTGTCTGTTTTCCAGTACTCTGTTCTTTAAGCAGTAGTGACTCCGAGACAATAGCCCACTGAGAACAATGGGAGGATTCCTATTGTTTTTAGTTGAGATGATGTGATATGAGTTCAGAGATTAAAAGAATCCCAAACCATTAATCAAAAATAGTTCTGACTGGTTGTTGGTCTAAAAGACTTATAAGTGACACATTGATTTACACGCTACTCTTATACTGTGTCAATAATATTTTGTGTAATTCTAGTATATCCTATTAAAATACAGGTTAGATGTGCTTGAGTTGAAAAAAAAAAAAATGTTGATTTTAAATCTGTGTAACTTCACCCATGCACAAATTATTTTGTTCTGCAATTTTGCCTTCAATTTTGCTTTCAAATCACTGGGCACAAGTATATTCTGCCGAAGCTGTGTATGCATTACTTGCATTCATGTCAGAGACTAAATGACAGAAATGTTGCAGGAGCAAGAAGCTCTGTGTGTCCATACTCTCTTATAAAACATAATTGCCAATTCCCTGCCAGTTCATCCTCGTTACATAGGAGTTCTTCATTTCTAAGTAACAGCCTTCTCCTAAATAGTTCTTGCTCAATTATTTTAGGGTAAAGAATTTTTTTTGGTGTTAACTGATATATTTTTGAATTAGAAACTTAACTACTTAATCTAAATGATCTATAAATTTAAAAGTCCAGTTACCAGAAATGATAATGTACTTCAATATAAAACAGCAAGAGTTACTAGAGCGAGAGCCTTATCTCTGGAGGGAAGGGATAGCTTTCAGAGGGACCTTGGCAGGCTGGAGGAGTGGGTATACATGAACCTCACAACGTTCAACGAGGCCAAGTGCAAGGTTCTGCACGTGGGTCAGGGCAATACCAAGCACAAATACAGGCTAGGCAGAGAATGGATTGAGAGCAGCCCTGAGGAGAAGGACTTGGGGGTCTTGGTTGATGAGAAGCTCAACATGAGCCAGCAATGTGCAATCACAGTCCAGAAAGCCAACTCTATCCTGGGCTGCATCAAAAGAAATGTGGCCAGCAGGCCAAGGGAGGTGACTCTGCCCCTCTACTCTGTTCTCGTGAGACCCCCACCTGGAGTACTGTGTCCAGCTCTGAGGTCTCCAACATATGAAGGACATGGACCTGTTGGAGCGAGTCCAGAGGAGGGCCACAAAGATGATTGGAGGGCTGGAGCACCTCTCCTATGAAGACAGGCTGAGAGAGTTGAGGTTGTTCATCCTGGAATAGTGAAGGCTCCGAAAAAAACCTTAGACTTCCAGTACTTAAAGGGGGCCTAAAGGAATGGTGGGGAGGGACTCTTTACCAGGGAGTGTAGTGATAAGATGAGGGGTAGCAGTTTTAAACTGGAAAAGGGTAGATTTAGATTAGGTATTAGGAAGAAATTCTTTATTCTGAAAATGATGAGACACTGGAACAGGTTGCCCAGAGAAGTTGTGGATGTCCCATCCCTGGAAGTGTTCAAGGCCAAGTTGGATGGGGCTTTGAGCAGCCTGCTCTAGTGGGAGGTGTCCCTGCCCATGGCAGGGGGGTTGGAACTAGATAATCTTTAAGGTCCCTTCACACTTTAACCATTCTATGATTCTATGATTTCCTCCTTCTTTTCAGAAAAGACAATTGCCTTGAAGACCACATCAGCATTCCTGAGATGTCAGACATCTTTCAATACCTAATGAGGAACAGACTTCTACCTGAAGAAAAGAAGGTGAAGTGGTACGAGAAAATGTACATTAACTTTAGACATCCTGCAGAAACCAAGTCTGTGGACAGTGATTAATAAAGCCCCTTAACAAAACACATCTATTAACAGCTTATTGGCCCTTTTCTTTATGAAGCTTTGTAGCAGAAGCACCTACTGATTATCATCTTCTGCTATTGCCAGCTCTAGAATGCCAGATTTAAGGTTGCATATAATCTAACTCTGTATTTTCTGTAGTCCAGATAATTTAGTTGAACTTGATGCTTTGGCAGCATAGCAGGTGCTATCTTGCGATTTTAATTCTGCTTTTTATCAGTGAATCATCAAGGAATCAATGGATGATAATCAACACAATTTTTTACATAACAACTACTGTTTATAAATTCAGAGGAAGAGAAGGAAGAAGGAAGGAAATGCACATGGCATTGGGGGACAGAGCACCCCTGAAAAGGGGGTGGGATGTGTGAGAGCAAGAGATTACAGGGAAATTGTTGGGAATGGCTAGGGACGTTCAAGAATCCTCCCAGTGCCTCCAATAATCTCATGTGCAAAGTTTTAGTTACATACATTATTCAGTCAACCATGGCTTTTATGTTTTTTTTAAAGTATGTAAAACATCTGTGGGAGAAGAATGGCTTGACCAGAAATATGTGTCTACGTTATAAAAGAAGAGGAAATATAAATTTCTAAATTACCTTGTCATATCTTCTTCCAGCTTGCCAAGATATAAGGAGGAATTCAATGCTGTAAAGTTTTCTTAGAAAGGAAGAAAAGAGTAAGTACCTTCAACAGAGCAAGTTTTAACAAATTTGTTTTCCTGCATGCTGTTAAGCAAATTTTGAGTTGCCACACCACCCTTTGAATCAAGTTGATTTTAATGAAAGGAGGAGTGTGACGATTTCAGGCTTCTACCTATTCAAAACAATGATAATACAATATAAGGATAGTTAGAACTCCACTGACTACAAAACTACATCAGTGTAACTTGAGATTCCTGAGCATTCATTAAATGCTTGGTTTGTTTTTTTCTTTCTGAAAACATAGAGCATTTGTGTAATGTCAAAACCTATTAATAGTACAGGCCTAGACACTGACATCAAATCAGTAACTGTACATAGCTTAACACATTATGAAAACATTGGCTATAATGTTGCTGTTGGCCCTAAAATTTTACTCCCCCACATGAGAACTTAGTGATAAATGTTTTGAGAAGACTACAGCTACAGCATTTTGCATTTGCATCATAAAAATCTGATCAATTTATTGTACTTGGGAAGGAGTAAGTAATAAATTAATTGTTCTGATAAAGGCAGCATGCCCGTGTTTCTGTCTTATAGCAGGATAATAACAGAAAAAAATGGATGCAGGACAGAAGATAGTCACATTTGTTTATTTTTGCTGTATCACCATAGACACATTAAAATGTTTAATAAAATTTTGTTAGATAACATCTCAGGAAAAAAACTGTTCACACGTTTAACATCTAATGTGTGAATTCAGAGGACAACACAGTATGGTCTAACTGTGAGCTGATACCGAAGTGACAGTATCACTCCTCTCTTTTGTATCCAGCAGTGCATGCCTGCCCTCCTTTGTGTTTGATTTCATACTTCTGATTAGCAAATGAGGGTATTCAACAAATTGATTCAAGAGAAAATAAGTACTTTTGTTTTCATTAGCAAATTTTCTGTTTGATCTACTTACTGATCTGAGTCACCCTGGGGACTATAATTGCCAGACTTGATGCAAGGGGATCAACAGGAACTCAGGCTGAGGAGATGGAAAACCAGCCTCTTTCTATTTATCATAGCCACAGTTAAAGGTGATTTGTTGAATGTGCATTGTAGTAGATAATTTCAAAAAATTAAAAATAAAGTCTACTAATGCAGAAACTAAGAATTAGGAGCAAAAAAAAATAAAAATCCATAGTGTATCTCTATTACAGCAAACACAAGAGCTACTAATTTTCATCATAGTATAGTAGCAAGTTGGGGTTTCTGACATCAATATCTCATGTCAAGAGGGTTGAATCTTCCTGGCTGTTTTCCAAATATGAGCCATTATTCTCTTCATAGCAGATATGTTCTTACCTGTAAAATTTGTGTCTCCAGAATTAACAAAGCTATCAGTCATATCACCAAAAATTATCATCGCAATAGGTAGACTGCTTCCATGGGCTATTGCCAGGAGAGTGCCTAGTATCATTAGTAATTTATCCGACCAACTGGAGTAGCGAAACTGTGAGTGAGAAGAGAAATTCATTCTAACTGTGGTATTAGAATGCTAACATGTTATGGCTACAAAGGCAAGAAAGTCAAGAAAAAGATATCAATTGTACACCTAGTGTCACAAAACTACAACGTTATCTGATTAGAAACTGAGTTTACGAAACAATTTAAATGTACAGGAATAAATCATTCTAATATAAGCACTTCTATACGATAAACTCTCAAAACTAGAGAAATTTACTATTTTAATGTATCAATATTTGCACCTGTATAAGAAAAACCATATGAAAACAAGGCATGAGAAATTTGCCCTTTTTAAGTTTGCTATTTAAAGTTCAAATTATAAGAAATTTTAATGGCATTGCAATAAATAGGGCAATAATTCCTTTTACTATAAATTCATTATTGTGCAGTCAGAAAAACTGTTCCTAATGTACCACAGACTTTATCAAAACTTACTGAAATTCTAAATACCTCTTTCCATTGAACTTAGTAAAGTTTGAGCTCATCTGTTACAAAATCATTGGCTTTATTCTGTACTGTAAAATACTAAGTTTACTGTTATAAATTATAGTGACATGATGTAGTCGTACAAGTGCAAGCTGGTATAGAAAAGCTATAGTTTTATTTCTGTTATTTTCCATATCATTGCTGTGCATTATGCATGCTAAACCTACAAAATATAAAACATTTCAGTATTACTAAAACAGGACCTAGGATTTACTGTGATTAAGTATTAACAGATTGCATTGTTTTAAAATACACAGCAAATTAAAAATTTCTGGAATTTAAAGTACTTTTTAGTAGACAATTTTTAATTGTCAGTTTCATCAGTGTCATGGAGTTGCCCTTTACTGCTGACTCAGGTGACTGAATAATGATTAATGGGGCTAATTAGTACCTGGCACAGGTAATTTAGAGGACAAAACCACACATAAACTTAGGTATACAGATGCCCTTTTCATTGTGTCAGAAGAAATGATGGAACATGGAAATCCCTACCTTTCACAAATAAATATCTAGTACGGGTGTTTTTAGCGTGGTAATTTACTAAGGGAAGACTCCTAAGAATCTATATCAGTAATAAGACAGCTTCTTAAATGAAACTACATCCACAAAAAGAACTGCTTGATTGCTATACTATATCCAATATTCTGTAGTATCAAACTATTTGGTAGAGACAAGACCATATATGCAGTACTCTAACATAACTTTAACCATTTTTTGTGTACACTTTGAAATGCGCATGTGTGAATACATATGTACACATTTATAGAGAGAATAAATCTTACCAGTGTAAATGGGCTGACCATCTTAGGCTTTTCTGATTTCTTCTTCTTTTCCTTGCTTAAAAGGTATGACAATTTTAGTGCATTTAAGAAGCGACATTTCACAGAAATACTAATGCAATGTATTCATGAAGTTCAATAAAAATATAATTATGAAATAATACTTCAGGATAAAATTGTGTGTAAAATGAATATGATTTATTGAGCATTCTTAGGATGTTTTTCTTTAAAACGCCAAGTATATAAACATCATCAGCTCCTGACTGCTATAAATTTAAGTCAAGCTCTTCCCAGTTCATCCCTCTCAAGGGTGCAACAACACCAACAATGGCTGGTGGTTCCACTATCTGATCAGGGAAGTTGTGAACTGAAGCAGTATATAGCTTTCAAAATGGGAAAGAGGATGGTAACTTATAAAATCAAATTTTTGCACATGGGGGATGGGGAATAAATAAAATTTTCAAAGTATGTAAAATATCAATTCTCTGCCACACTAAATATTTAACATAATTTTTAGCTGATGACATAATTGTATCCAAAATGTCCATTCTGACATCATGTCTACCACATTTTAGAACTGTTTTTGAATAAACTATAGTAAATACTGTGGACACTTAGTCCTTAAAAGAAAAAGATAAAAGGTCCTTCTGCACCAAATGAATGTGTCAATCAATGCTACTTTCAAGTTGATAGAATGCTTTCTGTTATTAGGCTTTCCCGATAAAATAAAGTAAAATAAAAAATTAAATTAAATAAAATATAAAATTAAATCTAAAATAAGATAACGCAATCTTCTAAGCTTCAATACAGAAAATGTTGTCAATGTTTAAGAATAGAATACGTACTGTTTGCCTTCAGATGCATGATCCTGGCTGAATGCAGTGATCTCATGACTATTTCCATCTGCAGTATGCTTCTGCTTCTTTTCATCTTCAGAACGCATTTTTAATTTATTTAAGATAGCTCCCTATAAAATAATATTTGACTGAGAAATATACAACCATTAAGCCAAGGACAGTAACCTCAATGAGCATTTGTTTGAAAGAAAAATATAGAAACTTATTAAAATCAATAAAGTTGTTAATGTCACATACTGCAAGTGAATCCTAGTAATGGGCAAGTATAAACATGTTAAAACAAGTCCAGATGTTTGGAGTTTGCTTACAAACATCTACTTTTTGTATTTGTACCTGTTTGATAACAGTGGGTCCTTCATTTAATTTCATTTGAATGATATAAGCATTATATTTTCTCCAGTTCAGCACAGATATACAAAATAAATGAGAAAGTAGTTGTGTATTTAAAAGACTATGCAGTTATTTGGATTTTTCCCAATTTTAGTTATCATTCAATTTTATAAAATATCTCTGATTTAAAAAAAAAAGACATCATTGACTTACTGTGAAGGTTGTTCTTGGTTTGCGTCTCGTTTTCTGAAAGATTATTCAAAAATCAGCAGACTTAACATGGTTAAGGACATGCAGCATTATTGGACTTTGCTCTTCTGATGTAAAATAGAGGTGATGAACAGCTTTCTCTTTTTTTTTTCCCTACTCCCGTTGCCTCGCCTACTTTGGAGAGTAAAGTGTATGCACTTTGGACTCTGCCTCCCTTTTCCTACAGGGAATATATAGCAAACAAAGTCCTTAAATAAATGTTTATTTCATTGTCACCTGGGAAAACAAGCCTGAATAGACTGTTTTTCCACCAGGAGAAGTTCCCCTTATGTACTACTGGCTTAATTATGCCCCTTAAAACGCCCCGGAATAACTCCTTACCTTATTAGAGATGGTGCTGAACGCTCTAAGCAACTGTTACACTTAAGGATGAATCCATTCTTGAATACACAGTGAGAATGAAACCAAATAACACAAAATAAGTGTTTTACTCTTTTGCCTTCTTCTAAGTCTAATCCAGAAAAACATGACCCATGTAGCCTGAAAGAAAACGTGATTTTACTACAGTGCATATCATTTCTCATGTGAGTAACTGCAGAACAGCAAGAGGAGTTTCAGACTCAGTTTAGAAATGGTTTGGAAGCAGCTATGGTCAGCAGAAATCCGATCAATTAGTATCCTTCTCATTTTCGAATGTATGTTCAGATTCTACACTGTTTGAAATTGACCGTTTACTTTATTGTGAAATGTATTGGTTACATTAATCATTATCCGTAGGCATTACTTCAATTAAAATAGTAAATATTTAAAGTAAATTAATTGTACTTCTTAACTGTCATTTCAATGTATATAGTAAACTAGATATGTTCAACACTTTTACAGAAGTAAAATTTATGAAAAGTTAAATAAAAAACCTTGTCTCAAAATACAAGTAGATTTATACGAATTTCTCGATAGGTCTCCTATCACTTTACTCAAACAAAACTTAATCTGACAATTAACCAGAAGAGATAATTTTTGTCATGTTTACCTGTATTCTCAAAATTTTGATAAAACCAAGTACTTTTACAGTGTTTTTGAATAAAAAAAAGTCTTATCAGAGGATTGCTTTAGAAAGGGTAGTTTACAATTGTCAGTCAAGAAAAATATCACGGAATCAAATCACGGAATCACAGAATCACGGAATTTTCAGAGTTGGAAGGGACTTCTAGAGATCATCTAGTCCAACTCCCCTGCTAAAGCAGCATTGCCCAGAGCACATTACTCAGGACTGCATCCAGGCGGGTCTTGAAAATCTCCAGAGAAGGGGACTCCACAACCTCCCTGGGCAGCCTGTGCCTGTCACCCCCACCGTAAAGAAGTTTTTCCGTGTATTTGAACAGAACTTCCTATGTTCTAACTTGTGCCCATTGCCCCTCATCCTGTCACTGGGAACCATGGAAAAGAGCCTGGCTCCATCCTCCTTCAACCCACCCTTTAGATACTTGTATGCCATAATAAGGTCTCCCCTCGGCCTTCTCTTCTCCAGGCTAAAGAGTCCCAGCTCTCTCAGCCTTTCCTCATAAGGCAGATGCTCCAAGCCCTTAATCATCTTAGTTGCTCTTCGCTGGACTCGCTCCAGCAGTTCCCTGTCCCTCTTGAACTGGGGAGCCCAAAACTGGACACAGTATTCCAGTTGTGGCCTCACCAGTGCAGAGTAGAGGGGGAGAATGACCTCCCTTCGACCTACTGGCCACACTCTTCCCTATGCAGCCCAGGATTCCATTGGCCTTTTTGGCAACAAGGGCACATTGCTGGGCCGTGGATAATTTACTACCACGACCCCCAGATCCTTCTCCTCAGAGCTACTTCCCAGCAGGTCCTCCCCTGACCTATACTGGTGCTTTGCATTCTTCCTCCCCAGGTGCAGGACCTTGCACTTGCTTTTGTTGAACCTCATTAGGTTCTTCTCTGCCCAGCTCTCCAGCCTGTCCAGGTCACGCTGGATGGCAGCACGGCCCTCTGGGGTGTCAGCCATCCCACCCAGTTTGGTATCATCTGCGAACTTGCTGAGTATACACTCTGTCCCCTCATCCAGGTCATTAATGAATATATTGAACAAGATTGGACCAAGTATTGACCCCTGGGGGACACCACTGGTTACAGGCCTCCAACTAGACTCTGTGCCGCTGATCACAACCCTGTGAGTTCTATAAAGGATTAGTAAATGTAAGTACTATCTGTTTATGAAAAGTCATCCTGAGATATTTGTATAGACTTCTATCCACAGCAGTTAATGGGAATACTTCTGGGTTTTAACTTGTGTGCCTAAGCACTTTGCTGGACTAGATCTTAATGGACTGGTCCAATTTCAGATAAAGTCTGTTTGTCAATTTATTTCAGTGGGAACTGAATAAACTTGAATGAGAGATTCTAGAGAAAATACAATTAATTTAAACAAAACAAACAGTATATGCAGGTCTTTCACAACTGTTTCACCCTAAAGAGAAAATGGACAAAACTACAAGATCTGTCACAATGTTCTGTTATCTCATTGCAATGTCTTAATGCTGTTGCAGTACAGTCACGATAACAAAGTGAAACAGAAATAAGTCAGAATAGCAGTTTGTACTAGAGTTTCTATTGCCTGCATACAGTACTGCAATGAAAATGAGACTGTTTTACAGCCTGTCTTATCATATTACAGCTGAACCAACTAAAATGATATTTAAAAAGTGGGAAAATTGGGACAGTACAGTATTTTACATCTACTTAGTAAGCTACAAAACTCTGTTATTTCTCTATAGCTTCTGTACTTTGACTTTTCAGTGACATAGCTTCACAGTTGCACAGAATTTGATGCCAGGAAAAGATCACTAAATCTTTCTTCTAATCTCTTGTATCTGATAGCTTGCTATAAATCATTCAGATATTTCCATGTTAAAACTGATTATTTGAGCTAGACTATATAACTTCACTCTGAAGAGATTAAATTTGTGTCATAAACTAACAACAGAAGAATCTGAGGCACTACCACTGCACATTAACTGCACTTGATTATGTAAAAAAATACATAGGTGAACATAATAGCTGATTCAGAAGTCAATATGTACAAAAAAGACCCGGAAACAATGTAGATACCAGTCAATCTAATCTGAGGAGAAATACTTTCTCATCCAAAGTCTGGCAACCAGTTTTGCCTTAAATATATAACAGGATTCAACAACCCAGGGTTTGAAAAATACTTCCTGTCTTCCCTCAGATCAGTTATTTGGTTAAATCAAGAGCTTCTTCCCAGCTTTAAAAGCATAACTAGTTGAAACTTCACCACAAAACATGAGCACCCTATTTTTCAAATGCTTTTTCTGCCATTCCAGAAGCTGACTTAGGATCATTTTTTTCATAAAATACAAAGACATTTTCACATATAGGAGAGGGTTGGGTAAGTACATTTAGATAAATATATGCACTGAAACAGTCTGGAATAATTAATAGTGAGCTACAGTACAGGATGATCTGTGTTACCTAATTTAACTGCAGTCCAAAAATTATGTTATAATCATGCAAAATACAACTTAAACACTTTTGTGAAGAACAGACCTATGCTTACAAGATGAGTGAATGATCTGTAAGAGCAACGACTTAGAGAAGGATTTGAGGTTTCTCATAGTTTACTGTTATAGTACAATCTCTCATTGCAGTGAGTGCCCAAGAGAGAGGATTCAGACCATACGTTTATACCAAGTAGGAGAAAGGAATTAATTGTGCCATAGTGTACAGCATGACAATCTCTCCAAAATATTTCAAGGGACCTAATGGTCATCCTTCAGAAATGCAAGTTCTTATGCTCAAAATTCTAAAAAAGATGTGTGAATATAATCCAGGAGCCATAAAACAGTATCAGGATATCAGGTAAAAGAAAATCAGCTTCTACCTTAATAAAGAGAGGGTTGAGTAAACCTTATGAATATCTTTAAGTATTTTCACAAGAAAAGATATCTGACAATGAAGGTCCTCATAGAAGTAACAATATCCAAGAGGTATTTCCTGTCTTGAACTAAACAGTTTCCAGGAAGGGAAATGGAGCATAGAAGCAGAAAGCCAATAGGTGCAAGGAACTTGTGAGCAACTACAATTTTTTTAAGTGAAACTTGGTGTTTTCCTCACTTTAGTTTAGACAAGGTCAATTCTCCTGGTCCTGAGTCACTTTCCAGAACTTTCAACTTGCTACAATCTCTTAAAACATATAATTCAATAGAGTTGTGACACATAACTCAATAGAGGTAGTTCTTTGAGCTGCATTTGTCATTATCTTCATAGAGTCCCACTGATCCACTGTGGGATACGTAGCAAAGTTTTGGACAATCCAGTTGCATGAACCTTATCAGACATTTTTTACTTGCTTGTACAACAAGGGATTTGAATTGTCCAACCGCTCCCATATCAGCAGATACCCACTTCTTCTGATCATAGGATAACAAACTGGTTTGGGAATGAATTTTGCATAGTTTATGAGCCTTAAATAACTCAAAGATCATAGATTGGTCATCTCTATTTAAATCCATCTTCTGTAGGAAATTTTGTGATTAGTAAGTAGAAGGAGAAAAAGAAAGGTTTTCTTTCTTCTTGGACTTCTAAGTGTACAGGACAGTCCACTTTCAAGATGTTCAGAACATCTTTACTTTGCATTAAGTCCATGTCCATTTGATCCAGACAATGTCTATATGAGATTTCAGCCTACAGAATTAGAGAGAAATCTCCCTTGATGACATCAAAGATTGGTTAAAGCTGGGGGTAAGATACTGATTTAACCAACTCATGTTGAGAGAATCTCAGCCCACAAATCACACATTGGTTCCAGGTATTACTTTTTTACTGATACAGGCCAGCAAAGGGAATGACCAATTGACACATGATACCAGAATTAACACAGAAACTTTAATGTGACATTGTGAAATGATGGCATAATACCTTCCAATTTTTTTTAACAATGTCAATAAACCCTAAGCATTTTTTTTAAACTTATCAATAAAAATAGCAAGCAGGACAAGAAACTGAGGCAAATACTTCAAAGTCTTTATAACCAGAGAAAAGGACACAAACCATTTTTTTTCTTTTATTTATTTTGAAGATGAGGAGTTGGATCTTCCAATAAGCTCCAGGTAGGTAAAATGGTGGAGAGGGTCCCAGGAATCTTGCAATGATTCCTCAATTAAATTCAGCGCTAGCATAAGTTAGAACAACTGTGAACAAGCTCTGATTTATGGTAGTCTGGGAGTTCCTGTTCTGTTTTAGCTGCCTCTTTCCTATTAATCGGTGCTAGAAAAGAATACTACTTTGCACAGGAAATTCGCCAACTTGGCCACCATTCTATCAACAAGAATTGTCCTATATGAAGAGAATTATCATACAGTCAGAAAATGACAATTTGATGTTCCTTGAACCGTGTGTATGCTCAGCCTCAAGATACCATCTATAGGAATTGCTAGACATCTTACTTGCCCTGGACAAAGCACGAGGCCAAATTAGGTTATTGTAAGCATCAAGGTTCTATTTGTGTTTAAAATGAAAGTTTACTCTGAAAAGAGTGTTTTAATGATATTACAAAGCTCCGCTTTTATTGTCTGATGATTTGGAGTTAATTATTTATTCTAGTAAGGGGGACTACCACAAACTAATGTCACGAGCTTCCTATTAGTAATGTGTCAGTTTTCAGCTTTGCAAACTTAGTCTTATTTCTGAAAGCTTCAGGTTTTTTGGCTTATACTTAACCAACAACAGAAAACTCAGACAAACCTACAGCTCACTTTGAGAGATATTTCTTCTATATGGAAAATAACTTTCTTGGTGTTTATCACTGAAGTTATTAAATATGACTTGATGATAGAGCGGGTCCAGAGGAGGGCCACAAAGATGATCAGAGGGGTGGAGCACCTCTCCTATGAAGACAGGCTGAGACTTGGCGTTGTTCAGCCTGGAGAAGAGAAGGCTCCAGGGAGACCTTATAACAGTTTTTGAGTATCTGAAGGGCACCTACAAGAAAGCTGGAGAGGGAATTTTTTTCAAGGGCATGTAGTGATAGGATGAGGGGTAATAGCTTCAAACTGGAAGAGGGTAGATTTAGGTTAGATATCAGGAAGAAATTTTTCACTCTGAAGGTGGTGAGACACTGGAACAGGCTGCTCAGGGAAGTTGTGACTGCCCCATGCCTGGGAGCGTTCAAGGCCAGGTTGGACGGGGCTTTGAGCAAACTGGTTTAGTGGAAGGTGAACCCCCCATGGCAGGGGAGTTAGAACGAGATTATCTTTAAGATCCCTTCCAACCTAAACCATTCTATGATTAATGTGTGAGGAGATATGATTAATGTGTGAGAAAATAATATTTTTCATGATCACTGCTTGCAGTACAGTTGCATTTAAAATGGGATTCTTACTACAGTTATAACAGAAAAATGTATTTAATTGGAGTAGTATTTACATTTGTTTTAGATTTAGTAAGATTTCTTAAACTATTTAAAGCAGGATTAAAAAATACCATCTTTCTAGAGCACGAGCAGATATTTTCCCCCTCAGCATATCTAGAAAAACAGATGCCTTCTGAATCTGGAAAAACAAGATATATTCATTCAAGGAAACATAGTATAGAACATTAGGGATTCAAAGTGGTCAGGACTACTTCAAAGTTTACTGTATTTAATACACTATATGAAAAATGATGGAAAAACAATCAAGTGACTTTTTGTGCAGGAGGAAAACGTTTTTCCCTGCTGAAGTTGAATAAAGCATGTATTATTACAGACACATCCAATTTTTTTTTTCCCTGATAATTTTTCTAGCCAATGATACGCCTGGTAACATTGCAACAGTACAAGTAATCAAGGAACTTGAATGAACTTTTATCCTTCCCTTACTGAATCACTTTGATTGGACACTTTTTGCCATGCACAAAGGGCCTTTGTAAATTGACTATACACAACTTAAAAGTATTCAGCAGTTACTGATTAGTTACTACATAGAAAAGATAACCTGAATTAATGAAATACTAAACTGAGTGCTATTATGCTCAGTGCACTAAATAAGAAACAGAAAAAGTCTTTGCTGGCCAGGAAGCTTTCAGTAAGGTGGGGTAGGGCTCGTTTCTACTGCCCCTGGAATGGATCCTCAGTGTGACTGAATTGTTGTCTTCTGAATCAAGCTTTTCCCTTAGGATTTTATTCCTTTTCATGATGATGGTTTTCCTCTTGAATCCTTGAACTGCTGCCTAGCTCCATCTCAAGAGTCTTACCTCAGTTTGCAGTTTTACCTCTCTTAACTTGCAGAAGTCCCTTCTATCAACTGTTTTGGAGTTCTTGCGCAGAATTTAGCAATTTCCTCACAAGTCTGAGAGAGGGTTACACAGCTGTGCCTTGGATCACAGGCAGCTGAACTTCTGAGGAGGAGGGGAAGGAGTTTACGAACTCAAGTAATTACATATTAAATATACAAAAGTATTAATATTATATCTCATACAGAAATCAAAACTATTCATATTGATTTATTCCCTTCTATGATACTACTTAAAAATGTATTTTATAAATACTTGCATTCTGTTCCATACAATTCATGAAATGTCTAGATTATGCAGGAAATTATAAGAACAAAAACCTGTAGTTCACCTACTGCCTATTAATACTGAATTTCAAAGTTTTATTTATTTCTCTATTCTACAGTTATGGTTCATCATATCCCTTACAATTCACAAAAACGAGGAGGGGAAGAGACCTCAGAAGATCGTCCCATCCATCCTCCTTCCTCCAGATCAGATTAGCTATTCCATCTAGCATTATCACAGAATCACAGAATCACAGAGTTTCAGAGTTGGAAAGGACCTCTAAACATCATCTAGTCCAATTCCCCTGCTAAAGCAGGATTGCCCAGAGCACATTACTCAGGGCTGCATCCAGGCGAGTCTTGAAAATCTCCAGAGAAGAGGACTCCACAACCTCCCTGGGCAGCCTGTGCCAGTGCTCGGGCACCCTCACCATAAAGAAGTTTTTCCGTGTATTTGAACGGAACTTCCTCTGTTCTAACTTGTGCCCATTGCCCCTTGTCCTGTCACTGGGAACCATGGAAAAGAGCCTGGCTCCATCCTCCTTCAACCCACCCTTTAGATACTTGTATGCCACAATAAGGTCTTCCCTCGGCGTTCTCTTCTCCAGGCTAAAGAGTCCCAGCTCTTTCAGCCTTTGCTCATAAGGCAGATGCTCCAGTCCCTTAATCATCTTAGTTGCTCTTCGCTGGACTCGCTCCAGCAGTTCCCTGTCCCTCTTGAACTGGGGAGCCCAAAATTGGACACAGTATTCCAGTTGTGGCCTCACTATTGCAGTGTAGAGGGGGAGAATGACCTCCTTTGACCTACTGGCCATTCTTGACAGATGTTTGAGTTCTGTCACTCCATTGGTAGTTTCCAAAAACAAAGATGGAGACTTTCAGACTATCTGAAGTGTTAGGAAGTTTTTCTGATATCTACCCTGAATTGCCCTTGGTGTAGGTTAAACCTGTTACCCCTTTTCCTATACACAGCAAATATGAAGAACAACTTCTTCCATCCCCCTTTGCAGTACTTTTGAAATTTTAATACTTCTTTCACAAGTGCTGTCTGTCCTTTCCAAACAAAAAAAAAACCAAACCCAGTTCCTATAACCCTTCTGGATAGAGTTTGTGTTATTGATCTTTGACGTTGCTATCCTCTGGACTCAAACTGTTTAACTGTTTGTTTGATTTTGAGGAAAGTAGCCCCAAACTGAGGTTTATTTTAAAAATAGGTAAATATTTTTAATTTCCATAACTAATTTGACTTTCTTGTGTTCTAGCAGTATGGGAGTATACTTACTTATTTTACTTAATCTTGTATATTGGATTTTGTCACTGTAGTGAAATGGCTAAAAATAACTACTTCATTCAGTTCATCTCATAAGAGATTGATTATGGCACTATGACCATGTTCTGCATGTTAGTCTTTGACCAGAGTCAAATTGCTTTGTTTCTTTCTGAGGTTTACTGTAAAACAAATGATTGTATACTGTAAGGTAAATGTGGTTGGACAGACAACTTTATTCAGTGAAGATACACACTTGTTCACAAGCTCCAAACCTTTTAAATAGCTGTACCCATAGACACTAGAGGTAATGCTTCCTCTTACCAACCACTTCTGCTTCCAGAAACATACTGCCACATGCCACAGCTCTGTCTGCTTTACATGCCACGACGCCAATACATTCCTGACAACAATCCAGGTAGATCCACCAGGAAGAGTCCAGTTATGTTATCAAATGTGCCCACGTGTGTTCACTTTGCAAGAAATAGTTCTAAAGAGACTGAAGGAATTAGCTCACTCACCATGCAGGACTTCAGCAATTACAACATCAGATTTCTGTATGTTGTGGCCAGCTACATTATGACTACAGTTACTGAAGAGGCAATTACCCGTAATCATTCTATTAACCCAGACTAGATGGTCTACTGTCTTGTTAATTTATTTTTATCTTCTTTTAACACCTGATTTCCCTCATTCTATAAGGGTTCATTAATCTTAATTTCCACAAATTCATTTCCTAAAGTCCTATCCAATGGCTAATCAGAGCTCCTTATCTTTCCCAACGCTTCCAGGTACAAGGTCCTGGTTTGCTTGCAGTGCTGAGCCATCTTTAGTCCAGGAGCTCTCAATAGCTGAAGTTGGTGGCTGAGAGGATGGAAAAAGAGATCAGAAAGAAGCAAGCACGTTTATATTGATCCCAAGCAAGATACTTCTAAGCTTACTCACTACAACTGTTAGTCTCCCTGTGGACTGGTTGTTTACCAGGTATCATTTCCATATCCTGCTTCCAGTTCTTGGGTGCAAGATATGTTTTTAAAAAGTGTTAATCAGCTACTGATAAATATACAATAGCTAGTGTTTCTTAGGAATAAAGGAATTTTCCCTCAGTTAGAATAATTTCTTTGACTCCTTCTAGGGGAAAGAAAAAAAAAAAAAAGAGGAGCGTGGCTTGTATTTGATACAGAAACAAGTTTTCTTCACAGAGACCCAGAAATGCCCAAGATTCATAACTTACACTTACTCTGGTTTCTAGTCTCCAAGAATTAAGATAAATCTATTATCACACTACCAAACAGACCAACTCTTTTACAAGCCACAGGGTCTCAACTCACTAGTGAGCACAATTCAAGTTGCCTCATCATTGGCCAAACATCACTCAGAGACATACAGCTGCATAGCATTTAGATGTCAGCTTTTGATAGCTGATCTGCTTTATCCTATACATTTTGTGCTTTTTAAAGCATAGAAAAGTTGTCTTCCCATGTCAGTTAAACATTCTCATTCACAACTCTGCTATGTAAAAATCTAAATGAACACCAGACCTATAAAAACTCCTATAAAACATTTCTTAACTGTCTTACCTTCACAGCAACTACTTCATATATTTATTAAGCAGCCACCATAGGACAGAGTACTACAGTGCTTGATATAACTTCATTAATATCTATACTACAATATTATTATTATTTTATTTCAATGTATACCAGTATTCTAAACTAAAACTAATTTTTCACCTATTCAAAATACCATTTTTCTCTGTTCTTTCTTTTCAGTCGAAACTCACTCCAGCTCTGACAAGCTAGCACATCATAAGATCACTAAAATGTATTCTGATTCCAACAAGGTTTATTGCTCTACTCCCAAATATTATCTGTATCAAGGGCAAAACAACCTTTTCCCATATATTTCCCACGAAAACTTGAACTTATTAGACTCCTGCCTTGCAAATCCAAACTTCATCTTTTCTCTTGTTTATTTCTTTCTCATTTCTAAGCATAAACTTGTATACAAAGTGACATACCATATTAAACAGCAACATGATCAATGACATTTAGGAAGTGCTAAGCCCAGCCAAACTCATAGAGTAATGTTAGTAAACAGAGCCCTTCCTGTTCAATAAACAGCAGAAAGAACCAATACAAAGTATTTAACTAATCAGCAAGCCTCAGGGGTCTTCCCCAATGCTTTCTCCACTTCCCTGCATGGACTGTGAAATCACAACATGATTTCTTGTCTACTTCTGAGGTAGAATGGGAGATGAAGGCTGTAGATCAGAGCCAGAAGGACTAGGGGATGGCTCCACAAAAAGTTGATGTTCAAAGGGACTCTTGAACCACAAGGCCTAGGACGGTGTTCCAGCGCCATCAGAGATAATTGAAGGAACACAGTGATCTCTGCTCATATTCCAATTTCCTCACCCTTTGCACTCTAGACTTCCTCCTCTCTGACTCAACGCTGAGTCACTACCTCTGCCCAGTTGGCATTCTGCTTGCACACAATGACAAATGATCTTATATGAGGGTCATGACACTAAATGTAATTCCTTGATTTCACTTTATAGTCAGCAACAAATAATAAATGATTAACAGTTCATCCTGACTGAATTAAGTGTTCAGAGCAGCCCTGTTTTCCATGTTACCATTCACTAAGAGCAAGTGACTTTGTTAGTATGGAATAATGTTCAAGTAAGCAATTCTCATAAGCTCATTTGAGCACTTAGTCAAACTGAGATACCCACTACTGTAAGAAAAGGCCTATATCCTTTGAATTCAGTGTCTGCACGTGGAACACTAAGAATGTGTAGAAACTAGAGATCTTAAAGCCCACATCCTAAGGATCCACAGGTTCCCTCTTTGGGCAAGGTATGCTTATTAAATACTACAGGGATTCCTCGAAGGGAGCATCCTCTGGGGTTCCCTATATAGTCAATACTATGAAGCAGAACTGAATTTAGAAAATGGATCTGTTGTAAACTACCTCTGGTGAGTATCTTGTGACTTAGTGGCATGCAAACAAAGTCTTTTATCTAACCACTAGAGGAAATGATCTGGTAGTGATTCCATGTCATGGGCCATTTGCAGAAGACATCATAGCATTTTCCATGGTGTCTGAGGACAGATATATTGCTAGGTTATCCGACATCCTAAAGACACATTATTTCTCCAGTGATCACTCATGGCTGGCAATCAGTTCATGAAGAGGTCCATTGAGTTGGCAGTTATAAGCTGGTGTGACCAGAACAAGGCCAAGTTCTAAACCCAAAACTGATGCCACAGTATGGTGCCCATGAGGGAGGAGAACATATCTGCCTAGGTTATTTATGGAACATTTTGGCATAGTAGTGTATTATCCTGTTAATGGTAAACTGAGTAAACTGATCTCCTCCCAACAGATCACATGGATACAGATAAGGACTTGATTGTCATGCCATATCAGATGAGTCTTACATTAGTGTTAAACCATGATAGGAAATAGAGGAAAACAATAATGACATTGTTCACCTACAAAAATAACTTTTCCTCTTCAGGTGTATTGATATGAATATATATGGAAAAAGAAAGGGGTGAACAACAGAAAAAATAAATATGTATGTATATATATATATATATCTTCTATACCAGAAAAACATAAGTAGAAATCATGGCAAATGTTACCAAAACCCTCTGTTATGCATCAACTTTAATCTAGATGATGATAAAAAGTCAGAATTTTGTCTCTCTCTTGATCTGGGTATATAATACCAGTCTAATCGTGTTTAAGAGTCGGTCCTTGGTTTCTTGTTGCTAGATTTACCTCATAGTTTTTGCAGTGAACCATTTACTAACTTGAAGACAGATCCTGAAAAACATTCTGTACAGATGGATTTCTGCACACTCAGAGGGCCCTTCAACTTCAATAGCAGTCACTCAGGACACAACTGCCAGCTATACATAATGAATTTGTCAACATTTCTCTTTCCAGAAAAAAACAGGGATATATGGGAAACTCAGTCCTCAACTACCCTGAAAATTCATGTTAATGTGAGAGCAAAATAGTCCTCTATGATCCCATTACACAGTTACAACCAAAATAGTAGTAAAAACAGAACTCACAGCACTGGGTGCTCCTGCTTGGTTGCATTGCTCCTAAAACTTGATTATAAAAAAAGCAACTGACCTGACTCCAGAGCAAGCAAGAATAATTGCTTAAACCTTGAGGCCACTGAATTCAAAAACTTGTAAAATGGGGCTTGCAGGCCTGGAGGATTAGTTTTCCTTAACCAGTAAAGATTGCACAGCCTTTAAAAACATAGCCTCAGAGTGGAGTATGATTATCAGCTACATTGCAGGAAGAACCTCCTGCAAGAAATTTAGCAGACAGATGTCTCAGAACAGTTATCTGAGCACTGAAAGGAGATTTGGCTAGCAGGTTACTCCACCTAGAAGCACGCTATGAGAAAAATGTAAAATCATATGAATCCTGGATAAATTGTTGGGATTGGCATCCAGGGAAGTATCTGAGTTAATAGAATTGCAGAGGTAAAGGGTTAAGTCAGCAAGAGTAATTTCTGGGACCTGTGAATCAAGCAGAAATACAGTGGGAGGAGCTGCAAATTCAGCTTCAACAAATGGACAAGGTAATGAAGGTAAGAAGGAATGCAAGGAAATCTCAGTCCTGTGGATCTGACAGAAGGTCTGTACATACTGCAATTTTCAGAAATATGGTCATAAAGGATCCACAGCCTCCGTTTAAAAATAAAGATCAAAAGGAACAGAAAAGGGAAAACAGTCCCCAGTGTGGGTTTAGCTTATTGTGTAAAAAGAGGTAGTAACAGTGACTGCAAAAGATCCTTGGAGAACATGATAAAAACTTCCTTTAGGGAACACCAATGGGACTGCAGGAAAGCAACATGGTAAAATTTGAGAAAAAGAGGCAAAGATACAAGAAAATGGGGTAGAATCCATAAATTCCCTACTGGCTTCCTTTGTCAATCTAATGAAAAAAGATGAGGAGGAACAAAAACTACAGAACCTAAAAGGTCCCTCTCAGTGAAGTCCTCAGGCATCATCCCTCCCTCTCAATAACAAAGGCTAGGTACACTCTGCTGTCTACCTGCCCCTGGCCTAGTGGTAAAATTACAACATAACCAATGCAAATGGCCAATAACAATATCAGTGCTGGGCACTGAGGGAAAAAACATTAACTACCACTACTGCGATGATGTTAATTGATACCATAGTGTCAATAAACACTCCTCAATGAATACTTGTTGCAGTCGGAACTCAAGAAAATAGAAAAATGATAAAACTTCCGTGATATGCATGAAAGGATGTTCAAGCACCTGTATTAAGATCTGTACCTGCAGTTAAATATAGCTGCCAAATTCAGGAGTTCCTGCTGAGTGTAGGAATGGGAGGATCCCTCTTATAAACAGCAGGGAATTATTGGCACAGCCTTGCTGAAACAGAATGGATTAGCTGCAGATTTTGCTATGGATGTTTGTGGAATTGGGGCTGACCAGCAGGAGGTAAGGGTGGAGTGATTCCTGCAAGTCATTGATGCTTTGTTATTAAGAATCCGGAGGAAGTAAAAACAGTGGATATTTGGGTAACAGAATTTCCTCAAGTTTTTTGTGTCTGTAAGTTAAAATGCGGAAAAATAGAAGTTGTGTATTAATTGAAGGTCCAGATCCTCCTTCCCAAAAAACAATATCAACACCCGCAAGAAGCAGAGGAAGGACTCCAAGCTACCGTCAACAAGTTTACTGGAAAGTAAGGTCCTAGTACAGAGGCCTATAATTTTAACATCCCATTTTTTTTTTTCCAGGGTTAAAAGCAAAGAAAAGAGCCTAAAAGTGGATTTTTAACACTTAAATAAGGTAGCCATGTCTCAGGTTGTTTGTGATGGAAAGATGCCTGAAATTCTTGTAGCACTAAGCAGAATATCTCACCGATTTGTTATTGACTTAGCCTATGCTTTTGTTGCAATTTCACTCGCAGAGCAAAGCTGGTGAAAACAAGCATTTACCTGTGAGGTAAAGTAATAGTTTTATCCATGTTCCTCAAGACTTTCAGATCAAACATATCAAATGTGGATGAAATTACCATCAAAATGGGTTATGTCGTATCATACGTGGATGATGTTTTGATACATGGAAAAACTGAACTGAAAGTCCAGGAATACACCCAAGAAATAATCAGCACTAGTCAAAACACAGGCTTTAAAGCTAATCATGACAAAACCTCATTTGGTAGAATCTGAAGTGAAACATTCAGAAATAGTTTGAGGTCAGGAAGGGAGGATGATGCTGGGATCACCAAAGGGTAGAACTATGAGAGTCTGTGCTCCCACAGTAATAACTGCATTAGATTAACTTTTGGAATTGCTTATATTTTTGTGAGAATATCCTTACTTCTGCAGAAATTGGTAAACCACTAATCAAATCACTGAAGAAATTTCACAAACAAGAGTGAAAAGAACAGAAATAAGCAAAACTGCACTAGTTCAAACCCTGGGCATCAGATGCCCAGATTCTTATAAGCTGTTTCATGTTCAGCTGGCCACTACCAATCTAAACCTTGGGACTGTGCTACTTCAAGAACACAGAAATAAGGCGTGAGTTACAGCCCTTGCTTTGAGAGTCTTAAGATCAGTCAGAAAGAACTCTTCCATGTTAAAAAACAGGTTTAGCATTGGCATAGGCTATGAGCTTTGGGAATACATTACTAGAGGCTGTTTTGCAGTAGTACTTATCGCACGTACTCCACTAAAGTACATAACCAGTGGAAAAGTACAAACTGGATATGTATCAAATCCTAGGTTAGCTGGATGGACGTTGGCTTTTACAAACTAAGAGCTTTCTGCAGAAGATGACAAGATTTTATCAGCAGCCCTATATGGCTTTTAACCACTGGAACAGAACATAAGTGCCCTTTACCTGTTTGTGTATCTCTCACCAGATACAAGCTCCGTTGCTGACTTCGTGCCACAGGATATTCAGTGTGGTTCACAGATGGGTCCAGTTTTCATCAGAAGGATGGAAAATCCTCTGTTAGATATGCAGCAGCCCCTGTGAAAAATAAAGAGCTGCCTGCCTTCACACTGCACAAGCAGCAGAGCTACAAGCTCTGCTAACAATGTTAAAAGAGGAACCTGAAGGAAATGATCTGGCTTTGTACATAGTTTCAGACCGGATATATTAAGCTTTAACTATTTGGCTGCCAACACTGAATAAAGATGACCTACAAACACAGAATGGAAATCTGGTAGCCTATCAATCACGGAAAGGAAATTCTGAACATAGTTTTAAAAAGGCAGAGAGGAAAAAAATATCCAAGTCATGTAAAAAGCATACCAAAAGGAAAAACACAGAAGCAGTATTAGAATAGTCAAGCAGATGCCCTTGCCAAGGTTGTGGTGGCCCCATTAGACTTAATATTTGACAAAACACTCATTTTGAAAACAAAACAAAGAAAATAATGCAAAGCAAGGTATCAAAGACCTAGCCATAGGTCTTTGGAATAATAAGTAAATAATAATAAATAAATAAGGAAATTGAGGGGTGATTACCAGAGAAGCTAGTACACAGGTGAAGCATAGAGAGCGTAATGTGGCCAGATAACAAACACTTGCAGATGGAGAGCACAACATAACCTTTAAGTAGATTTGTTTCAATAGGTGCACGAACAAGATCATTTAGGGGTTGTCTGAATGCAAAAGGGAGTATTAGAAGATAGCTGGTTGGCCAAACACAAAGACAGATGGGTATGTAATTGCTTAACTTGTGATGTGGTGAATATCCCCACGAAGAGAAAAATAACAAAACAGTAGAGAATCCATGAACCACAGGCTAGGATGCACTAGATGACACATAGTCCCACCTTAACCTCACCTACCATACAAAGTGGGACTAAGTATTGTTTGCTACTACTAGACTCACTGACAAAACGGGTCGAGACAGTTCCAGTAAAGAAAGCTATAGCCAAGTCTACCACAGTGAAGGCATTTAATGTTGTATATTCCAGATGGATTTTAAACCAATAAATTGATTTGGAGCACAGAATGTATTTTCCAGGGCAAATCATCAAGGAATTATGTGGAAGCCTGGGAAGAAAAGAAAGGTTTCACATTGCTGGGAACTCCCAGTTCTAGGTGAACTGAATGACCTGATGGGACTATAAAAATAGCACTAGGCGAAACAGTGAAAAATTACATAGAAGTTTGGGATATCACATCATCTTGTCATTTTAATGACCTGTGAGCCACAACAGCTTCTCACAAGTTCACATGACTTAGAGCTATGTCTGAGAGAAAAAAGACTGCCTAATGTTTTAACTGAAGAATGAATACAGACTCTATCTAAACACTGGAAAGAGATTAATGTTGTTATAGTAATTTAACTGGGAAGGAATGCTCAATGCATGGATAAACAAAGAACAGCAAACCACTACTCTGCAGAATGGCAAGGAGGATGGAAAGTAATGTTCCATATTTTCCATGCAAGTACACAGTCTAAACTGTAAATGGGATGTACTAGCTCCAAGTATAAATAAAGCAGGACCTTACGCATATCGAGTAAAACTCCAGAATGGAAAAATGACCAAGTAGTTCCAGTTTCAATTGTAATTAAGGGAAGGTAAATAAGTTAGCAAAATCCAATAATATTATGTTATAAATGTTGCTATTAAAATTTAACAGTAAGGCATATGGGAAGTCTCACCAGAATCATCACCAGCAGAAAGGCTATTAAAAGAAGAATGAATTAATTGTTAGGCTTTGTGTGTGTGAATTTCACATGTTTTTATTTTTTATTAATAATTATTTTAGGTTCAAAATTGTGACTGTCTGTGTTAAAAGGGAGTAGCAAGCTCCCCGCTTTTTGTTGATAATAGAACCTTACCTCTAGTGGTAATGGAAAGCTCTTTTGTGCCAAAGACCATGAAAACATCGGATACATGTCTCCACTGCTTTAAAATTATGGGAGACGAGAGAAGGCTACACAATAGCATCTATGTTCTATGATGCCAAAAATAATCTTATGATTTTATAAAATGTCTCTGATTTTAAGGGAATGTACTAAGGGGACTTGAAGCAGCATACAAATTTACTTGGTTTAAAATTTTAAAGTTTACTTACTTGGCTAAAAATAAAAATAACATACTACAATTGTGATGGAACCTGAACAACCACACCAACTGAAATACGAGCAGAAAACACCAGAGATGGTTAAACCAAGTGCGGAAGCCAGAAGCAAAGTAGAAACTGAAACAAACAAAAAATAAAAGGTCAAACATGTTTAGTTCACAGAGTTTTGTTGCTGCTGTTGTTTAACTTTTTAAATTAAAGATTCCAGTTAAGCGATAATTCACAATTTTGGGAATACAAGATACTGCCCAATGGCAGCAAATTAATAGAGTGCATATTACTATGAACAAAGCGTTTACTTTGACTTTTCCAAGGCAGAACAGATGTACTCCTTTTATTAAAGAGACATTTGTAGCATTGACCCAGAAATGGATTCCATATGATTGAGTACAACATACCAAGAGAGTTTAGGGATACCATTTTAGAGGGAGAGAAGTTGCAACTGGAATTTTGGACATCATTGGTATAGAAACTTTGACTAGTAATTTATCAAAATTGGGGCAGATTATATGCAACATTCAAAACCCATGAAGTAAATAAATATATGAAAATATACCTTTGAATGTTATTTACTTAAGATTTAACAATGTCATATGGGGATCAAAATGTGGATAGAAGTAGCAAAAATATTAGTTTTATAGAAATAAAAGTACGGGAACTGGAAAGTGATATTAACATTGTTAAACTACTAATAGCATTGCAGACTCTGTGCATGATAAAATCAATGTTCGCTTGCCTTGAACCCTGACATAAGCACGCTAAAACAGCAAATCCAGCAATAACACACGAGTGTTTTGTAACGCAGCTAATTTTACAAATAACATGAAACCACAAAGGGAAAAAGACTTGGGATATAGTTTCACAAAAGGGATACAGAAAACCATCTGCAAGTAACAAAATCCAGAAAATAAGAATGAAGGACAGAGAATAAGCAAGAAAGAAGCCTGGTAAAATCAGAGCAAGTTCTAGTCCTAAAAAAAAAGTTAAACTATGCTAGTAGCAGGTGAGATTCTCTGCTTGTTTTCATTATGAAGTGATGAGGAACATTAAAACATCGAGGATGAGCAAGGAAGAATGGGGAGAAAAGTCATCCACTTCAGTTCCATCCTTACTGAAGAGGTCTCAAGTCTGACCACCTCAACATCAGTGATTCAGGCCCTCAAGAACCACAGCAAACAACACAGCATACACATATTCAGTTACACAAAGTGATATACTGTTCCTGGATGTATAGGAAGATTATATATCAAGGTTTGAATTGCACACCTGTGAAGAAAAAGGATCTTAACTTATATTTTTATCATCTATTACCTGATCAAATGAGGCCACCAAGTGGCAACGTAAATATTTAAAGTCACAAAGGAAAAGTGTAATACCTTTTAATAACTTAACAACTTTAGAACATACAAAAAGAATAATCAAGAGAAATGAAGATGGATTAAACTTTATTTTATGTGCCCTGACATAAAGCAGTAATCTCATTTATGGTTTGCAAATATAGCTTTCAAAAGCTGTCTTCCAATGTTTGTCATGATGCCTTTAAATATTGCTTTCCTATTCATTTCAGACAACGAACCTTAAACTGACTTGCAACAAGTTTTAAAACTCATAGATTGAAATTTACATCCTTCCTGTCCTAAATCACAAACATGCTTCAGATTTCAGTTTCTACTTTTCCTTGACCAATTCCACAATGATTACATCATTTTGTAGAATTCAGGTCTTGTTCTTATTCTCCCTCTGCTCATGACTGTCACCCAAGCATGCTCTAAAAAGGCATATGGCACTATGCTTTCCTCAATTCCTTTCACTCCTTCCACAGAATTAAGTATCAGCAGGATGCCAAAAAAAGAAAGTGGGTGGAATTCCATCTTCTAAAACATCCTCAAAACTTTCTTTTAAATGATCCTATACAAATTTCTAGTAAGATGTAAGGATAAGCAATAATGTCAAAGTGCAAGATCTACAAATAATCTGAAAAATTTACCGATTATGAGAATTCACGTAGGAAAGAGTGATTTACAAAAGTGCAACTAGAACGCCACATGGTACCTAGCAGGTTTCAGTACAAAGATATTGGTAAATCAAATATACGCAGATATGCAAAGGATGCTGCCAAAAAAAAGGCACAACAAAACAAAAAAGCCAAAACACTTCAAAACACAAACTTTTAAAACAGCATGTAAGCCTCCTATGTATACATAAAGCTGAGAACTGACTGAAATCCTTGAGATGTGCTCCAAACTATTAGTACACTAAAAACTATCCGAAAGTGTAAGAGTAAAATATATCACATCTCATACCAAATATGCCATAACCAGTTCGTGTTTTGCTCCTAACTGAGGAAATCTTACACAGTATCTTGAAATTGAGTTCGTTTTCTCCTACTTCAAATCACAATACAATGTCACCTTGTTTTGGGTTAACCCCCACACTACCACTCACTCACTTCTGACAATTGGATGGGAGAGAGAATTGAAAGGTCAAAAGTGAGAAAAATTGTGGGTTGAACTAAAGACAGTTTAATAAGTGAAGCAAAGCAGGGCATGCAAGCAAAGCAAAATAAGGAATACGCTCACTACTTCACACTGACTAGCCAGTTCCAGGAACAGTTACTTGGGAAGACAAACGCCATAACCTCAGATGTTCCCGCTTCCTCCTTCTCTCCCTGAGCTTTTACCACTGAGCATGATGTCATATGGTGTGGAATATCCCTTTGGTCAGTTTGAGTCAGCTGTCCTAGCTGTGTCCCCTCCCAACTTCTTGTCCACCAGCAGCTTACTTGCTGGCAGGGCAGTGTGAGAAACAGAGAAAGCCTTGACACTGTATAAACACTTTTCAGCAATAGTTAAAATATTGGTGTATTACCAGCACTGTTTTGGTAAGAAATCCAAAACACAGCACCATGCTGGCTGCTACAAAGAAAATTAACTCCATCTCTGCCAGACTCAGTACACAACTTATATAGTAAGTTTGTTCAAGTGGAACTAAAACTTATAAATACTTAAATTGTTCAGAAGTGAAGTTTTAAAGTTGCAAAGTGTGCTGAGACACAAACTCACTGAGAATGGAAGAAAAAGTCTGACTTTTAGTATTTATTTTCCAATGTGCTCATGCCTTCAGAAAATAATTTAAGTGAATGAATTCTGTCAAATTTGAAAGGGGAGCACATCACAGCTTTTTTTGTTAAGTAAGAATAACCTTAATGGCGTTTTTGCCACTTCAGTTAGGCAAATAATCTGTTTAAAAGGCATCTTATTATTGACTGAAAACCAGTAAATCTGGAGAAACACTTCTGAGTCTTTTTTTCCTTTGACTTGTAGTGATTTTCATAAAGACATTGCTATCCATAAATCCAAACAGATTTGAACCAACTAACATTCCTCATTGCTGCCATACCAGTAATAACTGCTGTATTTATTCATATAGTGACACTTCAAATTCCTACTACAGTAAGACTGTTTCTGAATATTGCAAGTAATGCATTCCAGGTTCTCATGGTTGAAATCAAACAGGAGTTAGTTCCCAGCAAGTTTGGTTTTGATTTGGGTTCTTTTTGTATACTTTTTTTTTTTTTTTTTTTTAGAATCACTCATTACTTATGCCTGTGCTTTACAGAGACTGACTTCTAAGTGAAGCCATATACCTAGCCATACACAACTATTGGTATCTTAATTGTGTTTTAAAGCTAATAACATTGTTGGAGGGAAGCAGTTGAAGTCTGTGCATCAACTCACACAGATGTAGCGTTGTCATTAATATGGTGCATCCATGTTACACGTTCTGTATTCAGAAACTTTAGAGCTGAAAGTACTTTTTCTTATGAAATTAATTCTCGGAATAATTCTATTATACAACTGTCAGACGTGGATCAAAACAGTTTAGACTGAAAGTGACAGATCACTGTAATTTTTCTACCTGCTCAAAGCATGGCCAACTTTGATTAGATCAGGACATTCCGATTCTTCATCCATTTAAGCTTTTAGTATCTCTGGGACAAACATTCTACAGCTGGTGTGAATGACCCCTTACAGTGTTTGAGCATCTTTGTTGTCAAGATTTTTTCCTAATATCTATCCCTTGTTGGAGCTTATGACAACTGCCCCTTGTCCATTTGCTATGCATTCCTCAGAAAAGCCTGACTGTTCCCTCTATCCTCCCATTAGGTAGTTGAACTCAATCAGATTTTCACCTAGCCTATTTTCTTACCAAGAGGCATTAAAAATGCAAGAGTCATCACAGTAAATTTCCTGATAAATTTATTAAGCTTTTTTAAGTCTAAGACAGCTGATGATTTTCAATTTATTTTTTTTTTATTGTGCTTTTGAAGTCTTCTGGAACCTTTTTACAGTTCCTGCTTTGATAAGGCAGTAGTAGAAGATATATTATATTTGAAAGAAAGCAATGATCTCTGAGAAAATTCATTTACTTGAGGACTAAAACCTATCAATATTAAACCTAAAGCTTGGTCCAACAGATAAGCCTGATTTCAACTTAAATCTCTTTCAAGTATAAAAATAAAAGTTGCAGTTTCCAGAAACAAGGCAGAGAAGAAGAACAGAGGAGATATACTTTTGCTTTTGATATATGTAGAAAAGTTCTCCTGTTTGGCTTTGGGTTTTTTTTTGTTTTTTTTTTTTTTTGGTTGGTTGGTTGGTTTTTGTAAAGTATTGGTAACTATCCAGTATGTTTATCCTAAGTTCAAGAACAACAGACCTTGCAGCGGAAATAACTCATCTCCAGAGATTAAATTTACTTCAGCCTCAGCTTGAACTTAATCAAAAGATTACTCAAGCTACATGAATCTCTTAAGAGAAGCTACAGAGACAATGGGCTTCAACAAAGACTCTGAGAAGCAGAAAGAAACCTGAAGGCAGGCTCTTCATTTCTGAGAGTCAACAAGTATCACATTCAATGTTTTCCTTTGATTGTCTGAAGAAACGAGTAAAGAACATTAGTTTGCTTCAATCTTGTTCTAGTAGAGCCATTTCATCCAAAAAATTTGTTACTCTTGCTTTCAGAGTAGAAAGAGAAAGTATATCCTCCTTCAGGTTCACCTGTGCCCCCAATTCTTTTATGCTGCTCCTGGAAAGGGGAGGAATCACAGAATGGTAGGCCTTGGAAGGGACCTTCAGAGACTATCTAGTCCAACCCTCCTGCCAAAGCAGGCTCACCTAGAGCAGGTTAAACAGGAACGCATCCAGGCAGGTTCTGAATATCTCCAGAGAAGGAGATTCCACAACCTGTCTGGGTAACTTGTTCCAGTGCTCTGTTACCCTCAAAGTAAAGAAGTTTTTCCTCATGTTGAGATGGAATTTCCTGTGTTCCAGCTTGTGCCCATCACCCCCATGTCCTGTTGCCAGGCACTACTGAAAGAGAGGCAGGAAACAGAACGATGAACTACCACACAGTGAATTTGAATTATAATGTGTTTGGGAAAAAATCCACCCAAGAAAGATGAAACTTTACCTTAGGGAAGGCAGAATGTTTTACTTACCATTTGATATAAAGTTCAATGAAGATAAAGATTAGTTCAAACTTATTCAGCTACATGCCAAATGGGTTGAGAATACAGCATATCAAATAATATATGATAATCTTGGAAATTTTGGTAAGTGGTAACAACACTTGAAACAATTTATGGAAGATCTTTTGATGAAAAAAAGAGAGACTTTGTACATCACTACATATGAAAACATGTCCATCTATGTGAAAATCTACTTTTTAAAGCTCCTACATCAACACAGATCCTCTTCAGGTAATGTAATTGGCACTCAATAACCGGACACAGTTCCCTATTTGATAGCACCTCTAAGAAATAGCTTAATATCTACAGGGGATATTCGTTGAGAAAACCATAGTCCAGTGTGGATTTGCAAGTCAATAAGTAGAAATGTTTATATTTCATGAATAGGAATGGATAGCTTAGACTTTAACAGACACAGTTAGGAATATCATATGCATAACTGAGTAGAATAAAGAGTCATGCCACAATTTATGGCATCATTCATCCTTGTTGCACACAAATAAATGTATTTTCTTAAGCAGAAAGGGAACTTCCTTCCAGAAAGGAAAACTAACTAATCCATACAGCTTCACATCTCCCCAACTACACAGCCAAATCCACTTCTTCACACCCCACAAAACACAATTAATTTATGGCTAGGTTTTCTTCAGAAGTGTTGAATCATTTCATCTTCCAGTGATTTGACCCTCATTTCATTCCATGTCTCTTGTACAACTTGACACCAAGGCAAAGCCCTGCACCCAGAGCTCTTCTAAGCACACTCAGAAATCTTTACATCTTTGTGTAGATCAAGAACAAACCCCTGTACTCTAGTTGCAGGATAGATTACTATTTCATTCACGTATTCCCACAAGTATGGCCTCTAAAGATTACATATGCCATAAAGCAGTGTCTAGTGGTTCAGAGCAGTTTTTACTTTTAAGTGTAACACCACTACAGCCTACAACCAGAGAACTTCCACATCCTAGACAGCTACTTGCTAAGAAGAGAAACATTTGATAACAGTTAGAAGAGGCCCACAATTTCACAGACACTTAGAGGGCTACAAGAATCACTTGGGGGTCTTGAGCTCCACTGACATGCACCGAGTGAAGGGACAATGGAGGTGAATAAGCGGAAAGGGACGTTTGGCAGGAACACGGGGGCTGGAAGCCTCCCACAGACGCCCTCCTCTGCACCTGGCTGAGGAGTACCCCTTCCCCAGCCGAGAAGACGACCCCACCAACCTTTCTCCCTTTCTCCCTTTCTCCCTTTCTCCCTTTCTCCCTTTCTCCCTTTCTCCCTTTCTCCCTTTCTCCCTTTCTCCCTTTCTCCCTTTCTCCCTTTCTCCCTTCACCTCAGTAGCCAGCACCTCACTCACCCCCCCAACCGCTTCCGTTAGCGGCGCGCGCCCCTTTGAAGCGCCGGCCGCTGGCGGCGCCGCGCCGTGCCCCTCCCGCGCGCTGATTGGCTGGCGGCTCCGGCGCTCTGCGGTGCTGTGATTCCGAGGCGCTGTGGCTGCCCGGCTGCCGGGAGCGGGGGGGCGGGTGGGGGGCGAGCCGCCCCCGCCGCGGGGACCCCGGCGCCTCCTCGGCCGACCTGTCGCCTGCCTCGGGGCGCTCCTCCCGCACGGAGCGGGCGGCGGGAGGAGGAGGAGCGAGGAAAACGTGGGGGCCTTCTCCTCCGCGTGCGGCGGCGGCGGCGGAGGGCGCAGCATCCCCGAGAGCGGGAGGCCGGGAACAAAGGCTCCGCGCCAGTCCCGGCGGCTCCACCTGCCCCCAGCGGAGATGGCGTCCCTCGGCTTAGGGGGGCTCAACGTCTCCGCCCGTAGGAAGAGCGTCCCGTCTCGCAACGCCGCGGTGGAAAGGCGAAACTTGATCACGGTCTGCAGGTGAGCCGCTGGGCCCGGCCCTGCCCTGCCCTGCCCTGCCCTGCCCGAGGGGACCGTTCCTCGCGCCCTCCCGCCGCTACGGGCGCTGGCAGCCCTGCTTGAGGGGACCGTTCCGCCCCCCCCGCCCCGCTCGGGCAGGTGACTGGAGGCCCGTGCTCGTGGTGGCCGCGCGGGGGCGGGAGCGCGGGCGGCCGCCCTGTCAGGGGGGTGCTGGCCTGAGGGGAGAGGGGTGTGGCGGCACTCCGGGGGGCACGCAGCGACGGGAGAGGGTAGCCTCCTCCATCCTGACTCAGCTCCTTCGGGAGCATTTGCGTGAGGGGTGTTCCCGCAGCGGCCGAGGGGCAGGGGCGCACCTGGCATCGGGGCGTTAAATGGCCCTGGGGGGGACGGGGACACATGTTTGATTTCGGCACCTTGATGGCGTTCCTGGGCTGAAGGTGTGTGGCGGGACAAGGCAGGGCAGAGCCAGCCCTCAGCAGCGTCGGACTGAGGCTTTTCATCTTCGTGCAAACAGAACTGCTGGTGCCTCGATTCCTCTTAAAATTGACGCGGTGCGGCCGCTTTTAAAATTTAGGCTTAATATATATTGGACGTAAAGCGAGACCTAAAACTATTCTTCCGAGCTGCTGTAGAAGTGGCTGACCGTGTGTTCCTGCTAACGCGCCGGTGCCGCAAGAGCGGTCCCGAGGAGGCTGCGTTCGGGGGATATTTTTATCTCCAAAATCTAGATCAGCAGATCTGCAGTACAGGCTAGGTCTAGTGTTTGGGGTTTTTTTTTTTTTTTTTTTTTTTTAGTGTCTTGGTGCTGATACAATCTTAATAATACTTCCTATGGCTTTACGTGTAAGCATTTCCACTGCTGTCATTGTTGAATTCATGCAGCATTCCCAAGTGTGCGGTACTGACCCATTACATCATGGCAAACTTTTAAATACATAAATATGCTGGTGGCAATGACTTTGTTAGTTTGTTTGTTTCAATTGCTAGATTTTTAAGTTATCAGGCTAATTTGAATATCATCTGGAGAAAGTCTTCAACAGATTCCTATGACCTATGATATAGTTTTTGTTCTCAACAATTTTAATAATGTACAAGGGCAGTAACTAGATAATTTTGTACCCTCACCACTTAATGCTGCAGCAGTATTTTTTAAAAAAAGTTTAGGACTTCCTATTCTTCCTTTTTTTTTTTTTTTTTTGCTTTTATTCTACATTGTTAATGGCTTTTACAAAGTGTAACTATGATCTGGCTGCCGAAAGGAATTTGCTTCAATATTACTTCAAGTCTGGTTTAAGAGTAGCATTGATGCTATTCTGTCTTTTCCCAGGCTTTTATGTGTACATCTACCCTTACTTGTGAAAAAAGATACGCAGCAAAAACATAGAAAAAGGTTTTTGTCAAACTTACTGAAGCAGGTCAAATAGAAGAAACAGAAGTTTTCAGTTTCACTGTTGTTACAGATATTGCCAATCTACAGGCTCGGGAATACACCAGTTTTATCAAGTAATGGCATAATTGTACAGGATATAAACAGTTCTTTCTAAAGCAATATATTGTATTCTGCAAAGCTTGCTACTTTTTTCTGCCTCCTCGTTTGAGAGAGACTCTTCTGTACTCTGTGCTGTTACATTTTATTTTTTGGTTTGTTTGTTTCATGTCCTGCTGTTGAAATGATGTTTTAACATATTTAAAGATGCTTTGAAATCTGAGGGAATTCAGTCAAACACATATGAAGCAAAGAGCTATTGCAGTAACTACTTGAAATTGGCATATTTTAATTATTTTCAGTAAAACAACTTAATTTTGCTATGTGTTCACAAAACCTGAATTTCTTAGCTTGTAAATACACTTTTAAATTTGGAAAGGATGATGGTGAAAAAAGGATTTGCGTTATTATGATGTGCATACGTTTATTTATGTTTTTATTCTTCTGCCAGTGTAAACATTTAAAATATTTCTGTGCTTTACTGTTGCTATTACACAAATGTGTAATTTTTTGAAAAATGTTATTTGTTAGGAATAGCCAAATTAATATCAAACCCAGTAAGATAATAGTCCTTTCCAATCAAAATCCTGTGAGAATGTGAAATATTTCTGGTAAAAAAATAGCTTCAATGAATTGATTCAATTAAATTTGGATGATATGGCTTGCTACCCAGTGAAGGTGAGAGATCACAGGAAGATATTCTTCTGAATTACCATCTGTTAATAGTCTCTGATAATTTAATGAACTATTTTTGTCAAAGCTTCACTTTAGCTGATTTTCACTTAATAGTTAAGCCAGGCTTTGGATTTGTAGTCTTTTTAGATAGATATAGATAGTTTCCTATATTTACAGCTTTGGAAGGAACAGTTTGTTTCCACTAAAATGTTGAGTGGCACTGTAGCCATGGGAAGTAATGTAGTTACTTAAGTTCCATAAACCAATTGCATGTGAAAATACATGGTTATGTTTGTGTAACTGCAGAGCTGTGATTTAAATTGCAATAATTTGGGGGATTTTTTTGTTTGAATAAGTAAGAGCTCTGTGTTTTTCACGAAAGTTTGATGCCTTCCATTTTCCAATAAGTGGTGCTGGGATTTCGAGGTTGTTCTAGGTTGTTCACCTTGTTTTAAACTAATCTTCCCTAAGATTCATAGATCAAAAATCCATAGAGCTACAGAACCACCAAAAAAGTAGAAACAGACCTTCGAAGTGAGGGTCATATCTTAAATGCAGAATGTTAACGCAGAATTGAACAATTGTCAGGAAATGTATTTTTAAAATAGTCATTTTGCTAATATGCATAAGAGCTGTTGCAGTGATATTAACCCTTAGCTGAACTGTCTGGTTTCATGTCCAAGCCATGTCCTCCAACATATGGGATATTAGCTTATAATCCTGGGAATTATTCTGTATTAATAATTTACATTCTTTAAAATGGCATTTTAATGACATTTCCCAAATTGCAAGCTAAATAAATTTGACAGAATCCTTTCATTTATTTGAAAACTGAGAGAAGCAGAATCTGACAATGAAACTGACAAAGTCGTATAGCAGTCAACTTTTCTACCTATTTGCTTTTTTATTAGAGGGTTGTTGCTGTTTTGGAAATAAGCCGATAGACCTGGGATATATCCACAAAAGTTTTTGCTTTGGTTTGGAGTTATTAAAGAAATTTGGGAGACCTTCTTGTGCATCTTGCAAAACAGTGAAGAACTTACCCCAAAAAGATTGCTATAAATCTTTCATATTTCCCTCTTACATAATTCAGAAGGTCTTTTTAGGGTTGGAGAATGCTACTGTTTCTACATCTTTTTTTTGGCTCAAGCAGGACTAGATTCATGACAGAGAAGACTATGTAAGAATCAGAAAACACCAGAGTTTAGAAACAGTGGTATTGGAATCTCTCCAATGGCAGTTACCGTATTAAAAAAAAAAAAAAAAAAAAAAAAAAAAAAAAAAAACCCAAACCAAAACTGAACAAAACCCAAACAACCAGCTCTATTGTTGCAGTAACACAATGGGAAATGATGGGATAAAAGACATTTTTTAAGGAGTCTTGAAGCAGCAGGCCTTGGAGCTATATTACTCCTCTGCTCCTACTGTCCACCAAAAAGTTCATCTTAGAAAATTTTAGGTTTGTTTTCAAGCCACTTTACTTTCCTATGCCCTTTTGTTACAATTCCTCTGTTAACCTCTGACGTGTAGGTAGACTGTTGCTCTAGAGCACAGTGCTGCTGTAGCAGCCCAGTGGAAAGAAGATGCAGTTGGGAGCAAAAAGCTACTCTAACTCTACTTGGACATTTTTTCTTCATAGCTGTTGCGTACTTTAGACTTGACCTTTCCGCTCTTGACTTTCAGTCCCCACGTGGTTCCACATAACTGTGCAAGAATATGGGCTTTCTTTTCTGGGAGGCCGTACACTGGAAAAAACATATGAGGTGTTTTTCATGACTGAATAAAGTTGCTTACCCAATGCTTACAGTGTAACTTTTTTCAAAGGCATCACTTCTACATACCTTAAATCATTCTTTCTATCTGTGTGGTAAGCATGGTGAAGTGTGAATATCGTGCAAAATGTGTTTGTGACTTTTAATTTACACTTAGAGATATGTTTGCCCCTCTGTGGTACTGGAGAAAAAAAGAAGAAAAAGAAAACAAAGACAGCAGTATTCGCCTAAGACTTTTTTTTTTAAATATCCCCCAAAATATTTCCTGTAAATCAAATTTTGCCTGATAGCACTGTTATCTTCCTGGTCTATGGAAATAAGATGTATATATTAGCGTTCCCTGTCAGTTCTCCTAAAAATAAATTTCACCCAAACTTGACATATCTATAAAGGTTTTTCAGTTTTTTGGTGAAAGTGTAGAGTAGAGAGACGGAAATTAATATTTCTAAGGAGAGCGTGGTGGCAGTAATATGAGCACTTAAAAGACTACCATTAATGATGATGAGCTGTTAGACTGACTTTTCTAATCATACCCTAGATATTTAAAAATTGTTGTATCCTTAAAAACTAGATATCTTTTTGTCTTCAATTTAATTGCAGAATGCTTTAAAATTAAAAAGAAATTACTTATCTGTGATTTTTAGAAGTGTATGTGAATTACTCTTAAGTAGTTTCTGAATATGTATCCCATGCAATATTAACTCGTGAACTTTTAAGTAGGACACTGAATAGAGGAAAAACAGCCATAGCTACATATTATACACTGCTTTGTTTTGCAGTTTATGGGTGATCATGCCACCATTGTGTCTCTGAGTTTTAAGATGATATTCCTATAGTTCAGTACATTACACTGCTAGTCACTGTCTCTTTTGTGTATGTACCCGTGAGTGAGTGAAATGCTGCACCTTCTCTTTTTCAGATCTGCACAGTATGGGAGAAGTCTTCTCATTACAGTTAATACTGACTTGGTCATGGCATTGCTATATGCATTTTTTTAAAATTTAGAAGTTTTTTTATAGATAATTTCACTGCTCTGGTATAGCTTTGAGGCAACAATCGTTACTGCCATTAGAGTAGTCAATAACTATGATACCGACAAGGTAGAAATTTACTGGTGGGCATGCATGTCTCTCACTTACTCAAAATTGGTTAAAAATGTGGAGGAGTTCAAAACTGAGTCATAACTTGGCACTGCAGAAGCAGCTTCCTCCCCCACCCTTCTCACTCCTAATTCCTGTCCTGCCAAAACCACAACAATAGAAGCCTGCAGGAAAGGTAGGATAGGGAGTCTTTATTCAGAAGTTTACTTAGTATACCATAATTAAGTTGAAACTCTTGAAATTTATATGCCAATTTAATTTGAGCATAATTAGTTTCATTTAGTAAATGAGCATCAGGAGGCTGTGCTGACTCCACTGAAGATGCAGTTAGTTAGTTAAGTTACTTTTACAGTACGGAGCATTTGAAAATAGTACTGCTATGGAGTCACTCCACCCCTCCTTCTCTCAAGTACTAAAAATCTAGATCAGTTTATAGTGAGGCTCATAAAAAGTAGAACTGGCACAACTGAGGGGGCAGTGTGCTCAGGTGTTGGGCCTGGGATGAGCCAGCAAACTGAGAACTTCCTAAGCTGGTACTGTTGAGGTTTGAGTGTTGTAAAAACTGTCACCTCAGGCTCTAGTATGGCTCTATTAATACAGATAAGGATTGTCATAAAAAACAGAATAAATGCCTCAAAATAAATGTTACTTTCAAAGTTGAGGACGTATGAAACTTGCCTTGAAACTGAAAACTGAAGAACAAGGAGAAGAAAGGAAGATAAAAATGGATTATGATTAAAATGGAGAAGGCAAGAGGAAAATAATTTTTTGTCATGTTTTTTGAGCTTTAAACTTTGAATAAGAATGAAATTGTATAAGTGCAGGTGTAACAAACACAGCTAACATTGGCTAATTAACTAGTTACATCTTGTCTGCTTTTTGCAGTGGCTTGATTCAGCCTTTCCAATTTCAAATGTTAGATCATTTAAATTGTTAGCTTTTCTGGCATAATAATGAAGTATTATGATGCTGAATAGGGATTACCCCCATTCACGGGGAAATCAGCCTGTCCAAGTTAATGCACAGAGTTAACAGTGTGTAAAAACTCATTGTTTTATAATATGTTTGGATTATTCTTGCATTAGGATGAAATTACAGTGTTCTCATAATAGGATAAAGTTTATACTTCTGATTCTTGGGCATGGATTTAGGGAATAAAAGGACTATTGAGCAAAATGTCAAGCAAAAATCATTATGTTTAGGATTACAAAGAGAAATTGATGTTGGATGCTTTGGAGTGCTTATTTTTTGACAGCATTATTAAAATAATTTAGAGAAGAGGAAAATAATTAGAAAATAACTAGCTCACTTCTACATAGAAAGTGTGGGGATTTTTGTTTTGTTTTTAAGGCTATGTGCCTAAGACCAAGAATGATGATTGTATTTCCAGGCTGGTTTTCAATGTGGTATGTGTTTGTGTTGCTCTGACAGGACTTGAAATCATCAAAGAACCAGAAAACTACCAATAGCTATCCATATAATTTATGATTGTCCTGTACTTTTGCTCTAGGTTTTCAGTCAAGACTTTGATCGACCGTTCCTGTTTTGAGACTATAGATGATACTTCCCCTGAATTTAATAACTTTGCAGCCATTCTGGAACAGATTCTAAGTCATCGACTGAAAGGTATGTTAATTTACTTCCTTACTGGTGGTGTTTTTGCCATGAGAATTTGTTTATATGAAACCAGCGTACATCTGTGGAAACTCCTTGATGCTAATGAAAGTGTTGTCTTTGTGTGTCTGTCCCTTTGCTGTTGCCTTCCTATTGTTTGCATTACTATGGAAAAGTCAAGGAAAGAGTTTTTGTGAAACGTTTTTCCAGTGTTCTTGTTGGAAGCCTTCTTTGCTGCTAATTAAGCAAGTGGATGTTGCCATGGTGCTGAGATCTGTCTGCTGTTCTGCTTTATGATAAAGCTGTGTCCTAAAAGTCTGAAAGACAATTGTGTTTTCTGCTTTAAGAGAAGCTATAGAGAACATATCTGTGGTGCTGCTGCCTTTTCTTTCTCCCTTCTCTGCTTTCGTTGCCTTCTTTTCCAGATACCTGTGTTTAGGTCCTTTCATTCCTGTCCCCCCACGCCCTAGCAAAGCTTTTTTTTGCCACTGGAATGTAATGAATCTGGATTAAGTTGCTTTTGAGAAAGGTCAGTTGTTGATTTTCCTTTTGTATCAGAGTCAGATGTTGTTCTAACTCAAGAAAATGTCTGTTTGCATTTTCTGATTGTTCTAGCGGAAGCTGCTTTTGCTAAAAGAACAGAGCGTGCCTTAGCAGTAACAGTTGCTAGAAAAGGACTTTGGAAGCTTCTCCTCATTTCTCAGTTCTGTGTACAGTTTCTGAAATTATTTCAGGATGATGAAGGACATCATAATCATCTAAATATAGATGTGTAATATGACAATCTACTCCTTTTCATACTTTTGCTTTTTAATATTCGTAACTAAGCTTTGTGAACAATATTGTGTGTAGGCTGACATTTGAGTAGCACAATTACTACCTGCTGTCATTTTGTCAGAGAAGGAAAAAAAAATAAATCGCACAGTAGGGTTAGGAACATAGTGTTTGTCACATTGTGACAAAGATTATTTAAGTGATTGTGAGTACTTAGCAACTTGACACTGCAGGGAAATTGCTCTGTTTTCTCCTTCTCCCCCAGCTTCATTGATGTTTGAGCAAAAACCATTATGATTTCACACCCCCACACCCCCCCCCAACATTCTTTTGCTTCACAGTCTTTTATTCGGGACAGGCAGTACAGAGAAGAAGCCTTGACAGATTGGCAAATGGGTTACAGGCAAATGGAATTTGCTAGTAAAAAATTATTTCAAATAAGAAACAGAGAAAATAAAAAAGCTAAACTGTTGTTTCAGTCTTCCCCTTGTATTTACCAGTATGATTTTCTAAGTTTGCAGAGTTAAATGAAAATACAGAAAAAGACAACATCTTGTGCATTGTGTTGCAAACGGAATATTTTAGTAATAAGCTAGGTCACTGAGAGTAATTGTTTTATTCTTTAAAACTTGAAAAGGAAATTGAGATAATAAATGTACCATGAGAATTCAAATTTTACAAGGGTATATATTATACAACACAGGGCTTGAAAGAAATTGCATTTTATTGATGGAAATGACTAATATATTCTGAATGCATAGTTCGTGTCAGTAGGAGAGCACTAAAAGCAGACTGGTGATTGCAGTGGGTTGTATAAAATGTTTTAAAGCAGGCAGAACATGCATGATCTGTTTGTCTATGGTAAGATAAATAGCTTCACTGTATTAAAGTTGTCAGAATAATCCCATGGCAGTGTAGTGAAACGGATGATCCAGATTTGAGGGTTTGAGTATATAGACCTTTACTTTCTTAAGGCCACAGCAAATAACAATTTGTAATCTTTAACTTCCTTTGGAAGTACTTGGTGAGGAAGGAAGAAGTAAAAAAAAAAAGTAGTATTTAATTTGCATTGTAAAGGACTAAATTTACTTTTATTAGAATACTTTTACTGGCAACTCTTTTCTGACACTAAATGTAATATGTTTCTAAGGAGCAAAGCATAGTCTTGATGGAATACAGTGACTGTTGCTGCTTATTGGTTTGGTGTTCAGATAGGATGCAGACAAAACAAAAGGGGAGGAAGAAAGATACCCATTTTAAGGAGAAAAAATGTGATTAGAATCTTATGCTTTTCCTGAAACCATTGCAATTAAGAATTCTGATATATTTTTCCAATCCTCATCCTCCTGGCTGTTCTGCTAAAAATGCTAGCTATAGCAATATGACCACCATTTTAAAATTTATTTTATTTTTGATAGGTAACTGATCTGATGTTGCCAGCTCCAAATAGCAAAAGGGTCATGAACAACATTCATAGTGGTTTGGGTGGTTTTCTTGGTTTGATTTTTTTTTTTTTTTTTTTTTTTCCTTTTCAGAATCATTGAAGAATTTAGTTTGGAAAGTACCTTAGAAAGTCATCTAGTCCACCCTCTTGCTTAAAGCAGGGCCATCTCAGATTGCTCACAGCATTTTTCCAGTTGCGTGTTGAAAATCACCATGACCTTTCTTAAGCTCAGTGCAGTTTGCTACAGAATTATTCCCACCCCGCCCTTCACTTTGTGCTTACCTTTCCCTGATACTGACCACGGTCCTCATGGGATCCTGTGGTGAGCCAGACCAGGAAGTCAAACAGACAGAAAACTAATGACTTGCCCCATGGATGCACTTCTTTAACCCAGCTGCTCATTTTCTTAAGAGTGGTTAGATGTGGGTGTTTGCTAAGTAATAAAATGAGGTCAGCATAAATATATCAGCTCACACAACAGAGATCTGCGAATGCTGCTTGAATGCAGGTATCTGTTCATGTGATACAGAAGACTTGGCACATACCGCACCAAAATAGTTCCAAAAAAGGTAACATAATATGCCATAGCCAAAAGGCAACATCTATACTACCTTACGGTTTCATGTACACCAATGCCAGTAAGTGCAGTCAGGAATAGGCCACTGTTGTTAGAAAAAGCAGTCTGGCTCTCAGCCTATTTTTTAATTGCCCTAAGGAAGAGAGAGAGAGTTTGAGTAAGCTGTATTAACTGTCTTTTCAGGGATTGCAAGCCATTGACTGCCTTCTGCTCTAGAAAGTGGAGAGACACTTATCCCTGTACTATGTAATACTGTGTATGTAGTATACCTCGTACTTCCTAGAAGTGCTGCATTTATTGTGAATGCAGAGTAAACCAAATCTGGTAATGAGGAGGATATAAAGCATGTGTTCTTGTCATAAAATAAGATGTGTGGCGTGCCTGCTGACAAGATATGATGTTACTGGACAGGACAACTGAAGATCTTGGAAAGGTAGGACAGAGGGAGTAAAAGGAAAAAGATGAATGACTAACTACTCTTTAATTCCTTCTCAGAGATAAGAATTTGAATAGTTTTATAATACATCAGAGACTAAGTGGTATTCTGAGTGGTTACAGAGACAAAGTATTTGAAGGTCTCTGAACCAAATAAGACCTATAGTCCTGAAAGGGACTTTAAAAATTTGTATACAAATGTATGCGTGTTTGATTATCTTTAAAGCAAACTGGGTAATTGCAGGAGGCTTCCCCCCCCCCCCCCCCCCCCCCACAGATAGTTGTTTGGAATTTGTTCCTTTCTTAACTGTTCTGTACTGTGAAGATTAAGGTGTATCTTGTAGCTGTCTTGGTAGTTTCTTGTTTTCACTGCTGGCCACAGATTTTTCAGGTGTATTTCCTATGTGTCCTTTTTATCAGATCAGCTAAGTAAATACAGTTAGTGCAAAAATGGTAGTGTTCAGCAACAGTACTTGGGATTTGATCACAGCTATATCCTAGCTGATATAAAACCTGAAGTCAATTAAAGGTGATGTGTATATTGTCTTTACTAGATCACGATGTTGTATGGTTTTCTGCCTTTTTCTATCACTTTAGTTTTAACTTAGTACTTAAGAACATTAATAACTGTTGTAGATTTTTCTGGCCTTCATCTCAAACACTTCTGAAAACTGTTGTAACTTGTATGTATTTGTTGACTTACTATGTTTTCACTGTAATATCCTTTGCAGAAAAATGTGTTTATATCCAAACTGCTAGCCAGTACGCATGCTTAGAAATAGTTTTGGTCTATATATTAAATTCTGTGACTGACGATGTATATAGTGCATCTTGCTTGTGACTTCCATAATTTTTGCGTGCCATGGTTACTGTGAGTGTACTTATCATCTGTACGCTTATTTGCATGTACCACCATAATGACACAATACAGTATGCTGTACTGTGCTATCCTGACACTTTCACAACTTTTGTGTGCCTTTTTTGTTGTACGTACATTTAGAAGATATTATAAACACGTCAAAAGCTTCTGCTAGAGTTGCCCATGGAAGGTGTTTGTCTCTCTCTAATCTTTGTTATTCCTAATTTTTAGTGACTATAAAGTTTGTTTGTTTGCTTTTCTTTTTTCTTTTAGAAAACTTACTATGAGCTTCTAGGGTAATCAGTGCTGCTTGAATGGAAAGAAATTAATTCTCTTCCTTTCCTCATGCTATAAAATGTTCTAATTTCATGCATTATCAATAGTCTGGTGGTAGTAATGGTAAATGGCTGTACTAGTGTTGTCACTGGTAAATGTTCAGGTTTTGCACCACTTCTTCACAGTATGGTGAATTATTAAATAATTAATTTCTGAAGCAATGACTTTTTTTATATCTGCAGTGCACAATTTATGCTTTCCTATATGATTTTTATTTTACTTATTTATTTTTAGGAGGGAAAAAAGAGCACTTACTACTACCTGCTATTCCATGTAGTCTCTTTCTTTTTAAGCAATTAATATGAATACAATTTTTATTAATCAAAATTCCTTGAAGTCTAATAATTCTGGCATAAATAGTGGTTACAAAGGGAAAGGGTATGAATTACGTCTGCAGAAGACAATTTGCACTTGTAGGCCTAAGTCATAGGTGAGGAAGCAGGGTTCTTTGAGTAAGTAAGATGCAGGTTGTAATGTTGCTCATCCTGAGAGAAACAAGTCTGCTGGATAAAATAGTTAAGGTAATGGAGAGATAATGAGGGTGAAAAAGGCAGGTTAAGGAAATAAGAGCTGAAGGTGCTACTGTCATGAAAAAGACAAAGTCTAAGCATATAACTGCAGTGGCCCCTTATTTGGTGCAATAATGCTATTAGCAGAATAGCTTTTGTTACTAGATTAAATATTTATACACACATAGTTACCCTATTACTGATTTTGGCTAAGAAGACATAGTAGGGCTCTTGTGTAATTTGTGGTTTAGCTCATTCTCCTTTCTCCTGTATGGAGAAAAACCTTTAAATGAATTTATAATTGTCGTGGAGGACTGGGTTTATGAACTACTGTAATTTTTTTATTTTTAATGACCCATTCTGTAGGCCCAAAATAAAAGAGTGGGTGTCATAGAAATTCCTCAAAGGAATAGCATGCCAGTTTTTTACCAACAAGTTATATTAAAACTTATTTTTTGTGGGATAGAAAAATTTGCTGTGAACTAAATAATACAGGGTGTTCTGGAAAAAACCTGCCTGTACCTTAGAGCATTGTCATCATTATTACTTTGTAACTGGAACTTTGTAGATATGAAATTGGACTGTGATTGATTAGGAATCAAGCTGTTTAATGTCTTATCTGTGAAGAGTTTCTTGGGCGTGAAAAGAGATATGTAGCAACTAGTGTTGCATATGTTTGTATCAAGTTAGACTGGAGCAGAAATGGGTTGATACAAATAAGTGTGTAGCAGTATTCAAAAATGTGGTGAAATAAAAAATTCTCAATATTGTTTCTATTTTCTTTGCAGTTCTGTAGACAAGAATTGAATTCATTTGAACTTAATTAATGTTAAACTTGCAGCTTCCATGCTTACCTAACAATTTTGTTTGGCTGACAAAAACAATAACATCATTCCTGTTGGGACAGCTGTCAGCTTCTGTGTCTTCTGATGACATATAAACTTCATGGCAAAGACCACATACTCTTTGTCCTTTGGATGTCCCAGGAAACTTACTCTTTCCTTAAGTATAAGGAGCTGACAGAGTATAAGTTGTATACTAAAATTTGCTTTCAAGTTTATTAGGACCCTTTAAAATTTAGATATGATTTTAGAATCATAGAACAGCCCAGGTTGGAAGGAACCTTGAAAGATCATCTGGTCTAACTATTTGTGGGAAAGGGTGCCTAGATGAAGTTGTCTAGCACCCTGTCTGATCGCGTCTGGAGCACCACCAGCGGTGGGGACTCTACCACATCCCTGGGGAGATTGTTCCAGTGAATGATTGTTCTTATTGTAAAAATTTTCTTTCTTAAGTTGAGAAGAAACCTCTCCCAGTGCAACCTGTACCCATTGCCCTTTGTCTTCTCCACGTGGCTTCTTGTAAAGAGAGGGCCTCCATCATCTTTGTAGCTGCCATTTAAATACTGGAATACTGCGATGAGTTCCCCTCTGAACTTTCTCTTCCCTAGGAAGAGAAGATCTAATACCTTCAGTCTTTCCTCATGGGGCAGGTTCTCCAGCCCTTTGAACATCTTCATGGCCCTCCTTTGGACCATCTCCAATCTGTCCATGTCCTTCTTGAATTGTAGGGACCAAAACTGGACAGAGTACTTCAGGTGCAGCCTGACAAGTGCTGAGTAGTGGGAGCTATTTCATGCCTCGTTCTTGAGAGTTCTTGTGGCTGTGTACACTGAGTGCATTGATGGCCAAATAGAATTTCATATGCTGAAAGCTTTTAAAATTGTAGGGAATATACAGCTTAGTATCTTATTTAGTTGTTCTTAAAATACATTCTCACTATTCTTGGGCAGTCTTTTTTTCTATACGGAATGATTAAGGAAGTTTTTCTTCTGATGGTGTTAATTACTAGAATATGGGCAAGGTTTAAAGTTGTAGGGAGCGAACAGTGAAATATAGAAGTCCTTCATTCACAAAAGGTCCTGAGCCAGCTGTGACTTTCAAGTGAAGACAATTCGTACTGAAGTCTGAAACCCATCATACCCTCTCACAGAGCTGGCTGCAAAATGAGAGACCATTGTTATGTCAGAGTGTATTGTAATTATGGACAGCTTGCTTTGTTGATCAGTGTAAGCCAAATAAGTGCTGTGTGCTGGTATGTATTTCTGTTACAAAGGTATTTTTGTTTTTAAATGTTGTGTATTTTGTAGGTGTTCATTTGTAAAAGGAATTGCTTTGAATTGGTGACTTCAGAAAACTATTAAGTGAAACTGTCTGTGTTTTGCAGAATATATTCTGTCCAAAAGATAGTTTGCCTTTATTAGTTGGCACTGGAATTGGTGACAAGTCATCTTCACGCTTTAGTTGCATTTAATTTTGCAAGTATAATCCGCAGAGCAGAAATGTTTCTGATATGGTAAAGAATATGAAAAATATCTGTAGCTTTTCATGTTGTTAAAATGCTGTTGAATTTTTGCTGCTGTCCGCTACACTTGGCATTTCAACAAAACTAGTAAGTTTGTAAGAGTGTTTACCTCATGGAAATTCTTTTATTTTAGTCCTCAGAGCTGAGAAGATCTGAATCTACAATAACTGAAGCACCTTGTTTTTCCTTTGGCATATTGAGCAGTATATATTAATTCTTCCTGCATTTTTTTTCTTTTTACAAGTCTTTTATGAAGCTTTGAATTTCATAAATAAATCCATGCAGCGAAGTAAGCAGATGGACCACAAAGTCAAGTTACATGCACCCTCTAGGGAAAAAAAAACACCACTTGAATTTCTTAAGATCATAAGGGACACATCTGTGACACTACTCTGGCTATGCTTGGAGCTAAGATAAGTCATGCTCAATAAAAATATCCTTGTTGTCATATTTTGGCATTTTATTGTCAGTATGTATGATTTTCAGCATGTATGATTCCCCTCTCTTTGGATTGTCGCACTTAAAGAGCTGTGGTCAACGACTTGATGTCCAAGTGGTGACCACTGACAAGTGTCATTCCTTAGGGTTTGGTATTGGGGCCAGCACTATTTAACATCTTTGTCAGTGACACTGACAGTGGGATTAAATGCACCCTCAGCAAGTTTGCCGACGACACCAAGCTGTATGGTGCAATGAATGTGCTGGAGGGAAGGGATGCCATCCAGAGGGATGTGGACAGGTTTGAGAGGTAGGCCCGTACGAACCTCATGAAGTTCAGCAAGGCCACGTGCAAGGTCCTGCACATGGGTCAGGGCACAAATACAAGCTAGGTGGAGAATGGATTGAGAGCAGCCCTGAGGAGAAGGACATGGGGGTGTTGGTTGATGAGAAGCTCAACATGAGCCAGCAATGTGCAATCACAGCCCAGAAAGCCAACTCTATCCTGGGCTGCATCAGAAGAAATGTGGCCAGCAGGTCGAGAGAGGTTATTCTGCACCTTTACTCCACTCTTGTGAGACCCCACTTCGAGTACTGCATCCAACTCTGGAGTCCTCAGCACAAGAAGGACATGGACCTGTTGGAGCGAGTCCAGAGGAGGGCCATGAAGATGATTGGAGGGCTGGAGCACCTCTCCTATGAAGACAGGCTGAGAGAGTTGGGGTTATTCAGCCTGGAGAAGAGAAGGCTCCAGGGAGACGTTGTAGCAGCCTTCCAGTATCTTAAGGGCGCCTACAAGAAGGCTGTAGAGGGACTTTTTACAAGGGCATGTAGTGATAGGATGGGGAGTAATGGTTTTAAACTGGAAAAGGGTAGATTTAGATTAGATATCATAAAGAAATTCTTTACTGTGAGGGTGGTGAGATACTGGAACAGGTTGCCCAGAGAAGTTGAGGCCCCATCCCTGGAGGTGTTCAAAGGCCAGGCTGGATGGGGCTTTGAGCAGCCTGGTCTAGTGGAAGGTGTCCCTGCCCATGGGGGACCTTTAAGTGGAACCAGATGATCTTTCAGGTCCCTTCCAACCCAAACCATTCTAGGATTCTATGATTTGCAGTGTAAGTCTAACATATTCTTTCTTGAAATCTGAGCTTTTTAACAGCAAAACAATTATAAGTCTTTCCAATAAATTAGTAAAGCTTCAGAAGTAGAGTTCAGGACTTGAAATAAAATAAAATTAACTTAAAAAATAAGATCTCATGTTATATGGAGAAAAGGTTTTGCACATATGTAATATGGCAGTCACCAGAGGGCAATGTTCATCTTACTTTTTACATACTTGTTTGCAATTGTATACTGTTCAGTCTGAAAAATAGGGCTGAACTGTTGCATCTGTGATGAAATGTATTTTGTGTCAAGCGGTTGCAAGTAGTATGTAATTTTGCCTTTTGTTTTATAACTGCAACACATTGCAAGATGGAAAAACAATTGAAGGATTTTGGTTAAAGTGCTGGAAGAGATACTGATTTGCTCAATTCGTTTCGGTCAGCTTCCCAAGGAATGTTCTGTGTGTATGCAAAATAAATTGTGACTGCAAAACTTTTTTGATCATGCATCAATTTGTCCTTCAATGAAAGCACATGTTGAAAAATTTGAATCTGCTCCTAAAATAAAGACAACACTATCACAGCAAACAGTGGTCTTTATATTTACGTGTATGTATATATATAAAACTTATTTTTTTTTTAAGAACAAAGCTTTTTTTACATGACTGCATTGGTGAAACACATGGTACTACCTAAAACAAATAACAGAAGTACTTCTTGCATCATATTTTTAAGTCACAATCATGTGTGCTCTATTGGCATTTAAGAATCCTGTGAAGAACCCTTGAGTATTATTATACCATACTTACAAGGAAAAAAAAACAAAACAAACAAACGCATATGTACACAAAAGTGCCAGACTTTGTGCATTGCTGAGCTGCATAATGCAAGATTTTTTACACCAGGGAGCCAGTTTTCAGCAGGAATTTATGGACTTGCTAGTATAAAATACTGTCAGTGCAGGCAACCTATAGGGAAGTATTTTTATTATGTTTATCTCCAATAAGCAGAGAGGGAGGTTCATAAATCTTTACATATCTTGTATTTTGATTTAAGGTCAGATCACCTGGTTCGGCTATGAAAGTCCTCGTAGTTTCTGGGACTACATTCGAGTAGCTTGCCGAAAAGTCTCTCACAATTGCATCTGCAGTATTGAGAACATGGAGAATGTCGGTTCTTCTAGAGCTAAGGTAGGGAAGAGAAAGGTCAAATTGACTTTTTTATTACATTGTTCTATGTGAAATATAGCTGAGATTTCTGTACCCGGAAGAAATCCTATTACTAAGCTTGCCCCACAAAATTTTTCATTGTTTGAAATAATTATTTTTTATATGTACCTAGTAAATATTTACTTTAAAAAAAAAACACTTTTAAATCTGAATGTGTTTCCTTTTAAATTTGTGTTATTCAGTAGAATAAATCTCAAATTCTCTATTCAGTGAGCATGTTGTACTATAAAATGATTGTCTTCACTTTTTCGAACTTACATAATTTTTTGAAAATGCAGTATGTTGAGGGAAATTAAGTTCATGCGGGCATGCCTAACAAATACTATTTTAAAATTGTAGAAATGTGATATTTTTCCCCTAACCTAAGTTTCATTTTATTTTGTATATAGTTTATGCATTAATGGAAAAGTTGTGATCAGCTCTTCAGTTTGTTGGTGTGATTGTGCAGGAAGCCTTTAATAGATTTATTAGCAAATAAAAGATCCATTGTTTTAAAGGATCTATATAGAAATGGCATCACAATTTCTGATTGTAGGTACAGTGGAAAGATTAAGGAAGTAACAATTTAATGTGTTAATATACATGTAAACTGAATAAGAATAAGCTTTAAAGTGACCTGTCATTAAATCTTAATAATGTGAGACAGTATAGACCAACAACTTAAAAAAACAAACTGTTGGACAGAGATTGCAAGTTCTGTTTGTTAGATTAGAATGCTTTTCAATGGTTTGTATTCCTTTGTGAAGCAGCCTTGATTGATAACTGAGAACCTTCTGACTTGAAAGTATAAATAGTATAAAATGGTGTACCAATTAATGTTCTTAATTCTTTTTATTTCTAAATGATTTGGAATCATTTGTTTGAACAAGTATCTAAACTGTGTTCCATGGCTATTCTAAAAATCCGGTAGTTCCAGATTTTTATTATGCTCTGGATTATTTACAGAGGTGCAAATATTTAACTTGTTATATACAAAAACTTTGTATTTTTTTTTCAGGGGTATGATTGTGTGGTTAGTACTATTTAAACTACAGGTATTTATGCGACCACGTTTTTCTTCAATAAAAGGTGATGTTTAGATCAAGCGGCACCATGAATCTAGTAGATCTTTGAGGAGCTATTCTGAATATCCATAGTATTGCAGAACAGCTTATTTGCTGTGTCTACTGTTGCCCCTTTCTTCTTTTGTATAGATTGTTTTAAATTTTATATAGTAAACATATCTGTAATTTGTGTGAAAACTTTGAAACACTTGAGATGCTATGGCAAAAACCTATTGATTTGTGTTCCTATCCAGAATATCACATACTCTTCCTAGCTCTCAATGTACTGGAGTAGCAGACTGATAATTTAAGTCATGCTGCTTTTCTTCTTGCTTATGTTGAGATCTGGAAATTCAGATAATTTGGAGAATTTATTTCCAAACACTTTCTGGAGAGACTCATGTTCTCGAATCTGACTGTATTGCTTATATTCAAGATTTATTTTAAAGGTATTTCTGAATGCCAAGATTTTAATAGATATTAATATTTAAATTTGGTAGATAATAAGATGCAAAGCTATTTTCTGAAATACTCTTGTAAATAAATTAAAATTTTCTTTTTTTCTGTGGAAAACTCCATGCCAAATAGTAAACAAATAAGCTAATTTGTGCAACGAGTGTGGGGAGTGGTGTTGAATTGTTAAAGGAGTGTGTGGGAGTATTTTGGACGTCCATACCTGAGAAGGTTGGAGGCATGTTGACACAAATACAAGTGGTATGCACCAGTTTTACTGGTGGTCGAAATGGGTGTCTGCTTCAGCCTGGAAACTGTTAGTAAGGGTTTGCCAGTGCTAGTTAGCCCTGCTTTCACTGGAGCTGCATAGGGTTTAGTTGTTAGCTAAGCAGCAGCATCAGGGTTTGACTGTTTTGCTCATGTTCTAACTAACTGCAGTGTAAAGGGAGCTATCCAGATAAACATCCTTTTCATTTTAGTGCACTCTATGTTAAAGTTTTTGCTGTGTTGTTGGTATTTATGAACACGATTTTTTGTTGTTGTTATTTAGCATCTGCCTGTCTTGTTATAAGTTTAGTTTGATCTAGGTCTATATAAATTAAAAGTAGAATTATAATCTACTATGGGTGATTTTGGTAGAATGTCTGTAGAGATATTCAGCTAGATGTCAATAAGCACCTAAAACATTAAGCAGGAAGTCATCTTACTTTGAGGGTGGTAAGGCACTGCAGCAGGTTGCCCAGAGAGGTTGTTGAGGCCCCATCTCTGGAGGTGTTCAAGGCCAGGCTGGACGTGGCCTTGGGCAACCTGGTCTAGTGAGAGGTGTCTCTTCCTATGGCAGGGGGGTTGGAACTCGATGATTTTCAAGGTCCTTTCCAACCTAAACCATTCTGTGATTCTATGATCTTACTACTTATATAACTATTTGTAAGTTTATATGGGTTACAAGAAATGTTCCTGGTGTTCTCAAACTGACAGTCATAACTATGCAGCCATTTGAAACTTCTCTTTCTTGTAAACTACAATCCTGTGCACTAGTGCTGTAAAAATAGTGCAACATACATTTCTGAAGGTTAATTTTGAAACTATTGTTTATAGAACTCTTTGAATGAAGTTTTGGGTTTGCACTACAAGTTTTAGGCCTCTTAGACTTGATTTCATTCCTGTATGTTATGTGCACCTTCTATAATGATGTCCTTACTGAGGGGGGAAAATAATTTATGCAAATTACATAATAAAAATAAGTCACTGAGTTATAATTTATTTTTTGTATTGATCCCACAAATATTTGAATGAACGCAGAGAATTAGTTCTTACTTAAATTGCCTTGAGACTAGGTTACTGATGATTTACAGTGGAACCGGTTGGATGCTTCCAACACCATCATCTTTAAAATGAAAGGCTTTCTGCCCTGATCTGCGACCACTTATGCATATAAGCTTTTCAAAAGGCTTAAGCAAAATCTTTTTTTTTTTCCCTTCACATTTTGGAGAACTTTATTTCACAATAAAGTTTATTTGTAAGAAAGCATTTTCTATTTTCATTATTACTACAATGAAGTACATCCTAGCAACTATTTCTGTTTAGAGGTAACTCTGTTAATCAGTTCAGTTCATTTCACCCAGGTAAATCAACTGTATTAATTTTCAGATGTAAAATTAAGTGTTTCATTCTGTAATACTTAAATAATTGATGTCTGTTTCTCTTTGCAGGGTCGAGCCTGGATCAGAGTAGCACTTATGGAAAAGCATTTGTCTGAATATATTTCCACAGCTCTGAGAGACTTCAAAACAACCAGGTCTCTAAGACTTTTATTTCTGCAATGTTTTAACAAATGCTGCTCAAGTGAGGGACTTATGTTTGAAAATGAACGTTCCACTTGATTTGTATGGGAAAGGATGTCACTAGTAAAAGAGATGTAACTTAGTAAAAGATATTTGGAGTTGGTATCAATTGATTGGATTTCAGCATGGGTAAAACTGCAGAATTGAAAATCCCTTTGTGATTTTAAAAATGTAGAAGTAAGTCTGGAATTCTTAAAAGGTCAAAAGAGAAGAAAACCTCTCTAAAGAAGGAACTAATTCTGAAGTTGTAGGATGATAAGGGTAGAAGATGTAATGTTCCTTTCAAAATTAGGTATGGTTGACAGAAAGCCCAAGAGACTTAGTAAAAAATAATTTTTATAGGAACTTTTCTTGAAGAAGAAAGGAAAAGAATTCTAGGAAACTTTTGAGAAATAGAGAAAAACAGAATTAGTGATCAGGCATAACTAGGATTCTTGATGTAACATGAAAAATGTGTAACAGATTTTTGTTGAACCTTCTAATGGTAAAAGGTGTTATGGACAAGAATATGCTTTGTGATTAAAAATACTGTGACAGTTTTAGACTGGTTCTAGATAATGTGATTGTTATATGATTCTTTATCCTGTAACAAGTGTGTCTTGTAGATTTATGATGAAGTCGTCTAAATATGAGTGAGTCTGTAACACATTGTGTTACCTTATCTTGAACTCTAAATGTTTTAGACATGCTGAATGGACTACTTAATAAGAATTTTCTCTGCAGGGACTTATGTTCATTTAGAATATTATTTCTGTTTGTAATACTATTTGTCCACAGATCTCCCTATATTTTGCCAATATTAAGGTGACTTTGAAACACAACTAGGTAAATGTCCCATTTTATTGACATTTCCAGATCTGTCATCTTTATTTTACCCAGATTTGCTTGCATTTACAGTAGACAAGCAAAGATTTCCAGAAAAGATTTACTCATGTTGCCTCAAACTGAAAAGTCACTTGGGTTTGTGAGGGGGAGTTGAGGAGGAAGAGGAGGGTCACAGACTATGTAGTTAAGTAGTACGTTCTTTGTCCCTGTTTGGTAGTGTGGGTTTTTTTACTAGTGGATAACAGGGGTATAATTTTATTAGCAGTTTCAAATTAATCTATTTGAACATGTTAATATTTCATATATTTGAATGTTGTTTCAGTGGTATAGCTTTTGGAAACAACTTCTCTTGCATTCCAAACATAGTAAGTGCAAAGGTTTTTTTTAAATAGTGTTTTAAATACATCTAATGGAAATAAAAGTTACAGTTTCAGATCTTGGTTGTGTGGATTTCAAATCCACTAGCAATAATGGAAACACTATCTTTTCCTGTGTGGGAAAAGTGGAAAAAGTGGCCTGATTTTTTTGGTGATGCTTTGCACCATTTATTTAGCATTTTAGATTATGTATTGCGCTATATATATATTTTTAATAATTATTTATATAAACTGTAAATATCATATGTTACATGTGTGTATGTAGGATATGAGATTCGTCTATCATACTGCTAGCTCTTTTTAAACCTCGCTGTTGTGTTTTGCTGCCTGATTTAGAGCTAGTCCTTTAATGAAGCAGCACATTATTAGTGTTGGATCTGCATATTACATTTGGAAGGGGGTTGGATTAAGCATAAGCACACAATTATTTTTGTAATAAATTGGCCAGCACAGATACTGAAGTTAAAGTAGACTGTTCTGTTGTGAGATGCGTAATACTGAAAGAAGATTTGTGAGTTTTCCAAGAGTTCTGTTGTTTCTGTTGGATTACTGTAGCTGATTTAAGAAACATTGCCACTGTCAGACTAACATCTGTGTCTCACCGTTACAAGTATGCCCTGTCCTTTTTGTGTGATTACTTCCTAGACACAATTTTACGAGATAAACTGAACACAGTACAGATTGGTACCTGGCAGTGATTTTAAGAAATGCCAGTGAAATGGTTTGTAATGAGCTTGCACTGGGAGCATAAATGTTAGTTCACAAATAAGAGTAACTGTACTGAATCAGACTGTAAAGTCCATCTAGCTCAGTATTCTGTCTCAACCAGTGGCCAGTATAGCCTCCGGGTGCCCTTCCTGAAGTCAGAGGGTAGAGAGCTGAGTCTGTACATCATAGCCTCAGTGTCAGGACTATAATCTCTATCTTCCCAGAGGAAGCCTTCGAGATTTCTTGCTTCCACTGAGATCATCCAAAGTCTTGGACAACTTGCTTTCTTACAGCAAATGGATGTCTGTTATGAAACTGCAAAAGTGAGACTTCTGACAGTGTCCATTATAACACAGTTTAATCTTTGGAACTGTGCCTCAAAATGTGTCTTTTCTAGATGCTCGCCATGCAACCAACTTGAGCTTTCATTGAACCATCCCAATGCTTTCAAGCAGTTCTTAAAACAGATGAAGCTTTTCATAGGGCAGTGTTACTGGTATTTGTCTGAAAGATAGGTTGCATTCAATAACCTGGCACCTTCTTGCAATCATACATTGCTAGGATGGATAGGTGGACTGTGCATCTTGGTTTCACTGCACAGCTCTTGTTTCCCACTTTCCACATGTAACGTTCAGGTGAATTCTAGTGACCTTTCTGCCTCTGCTGCTGCCAAGATTCCTTTAACCCAGAAATTAAAGTTGTGTGCTGCTTTGCTAAACAGACCAAATGCCTTTTTCACAAGGCCTTGCATGGCAATGGTGGGTCCTGTTCACCTACCCTGTGCATGGAACATTTCTGTCTGGAAGTAGCTTCTGTGGTAGCCAGGAGGAGAAAATTAGAGTAAATGGGAGAGACTGGGGATGTGGTGAGGGAATACAGATTTTTAAATTGTTGCTTTATTGGTCAGTATTCTCAAGCAGCCTTTACAAGTTTGCATATACCGGGGTACGTGAAGTATATTTTGAGACCAAGCCATGGAGTTTTAAAACTTTGGCTAATAGATGTTTTACAATTAAAAATGGTGTTAAGAAAACACTCCTTCAAATAAAGAAAATTTTAAATCTCGGAATAACTGGATGCAGCATGCATCTTCCTATCATGCAGTATTTTGAGAAAAAGTATGCTACCTGGAAAATAGCTGATTTGTGAAAACATTTTTTTTAAAGTAATCAACTGCTAAGAATGAAGAGTGAATGTTGAACTTTAAAAGAGCTTGCGAGTACAATTGTTAGAGGACTTTTTTTTCCATACAATGGAATAATCTTTTTTTTTTATGTACGTGACACAAAATCTTCCTTTCAGCAGTAAAGTATAAGATATTTTCATTTTCTTTGCATTTTGTCTATCCTGTTGTACTATTTCTTAGGGCTAATGTTGTAAATTCTTTTTGCTTCTGTCTAAATTTTTATGTGCTATAAGACTGTGGGGTTTTCTGCTGTGCAGTCTATTGGTTTGCTTTATTTGAAATGAAATATGAATGCCCCTGGGGTTCACATAAGATATTTTTACTTTAACTGGATTTCTACAGTTTTCTGTTAACTATGAAAAACATTATTATTTGAGAGAAAATGGTATTAACTGAACTAATTTCTTTTCTATTGAAGGAGATTTTATGAGGATGGGGCAATTGTTCTTGGTGAAGAAGCAAACATGCTTGCTGGTATGCTGTTGGGACTCAATGCAATTGATTTCAGGTATTATATTTGCATGCTTCCTAACAAAATGCTCAAGGAGAGTACTTATAAATCGATGCATTATGGAAAACATTGTTAGATCCCTTGATAGTTTGAGAGGCAAAACTTAGCTGGGGAGGGAAGAGAGAGGTCTTGAATGGCTCTTCTAGATAAGAACAAAGTTATGCCATAGTTTATATAGCTGCATGATTACATGATCTTTCTTTCAGGTATCAAAATCCTGAAAGCAATCGGAATTATAATTGCAGAAGGTATATCAAACCTATTAAATGAATCTTACAGACACTTGAATCTTATAAAGTTATTTTTAAACTGTAAGGAAAACTGTGATTAAGTACATGGTTATGCCCTGGTACTTAATGACAGCATTGTAACTGTATATGTAAAAGGTGTAGGTATCTTTCAAAATCTAGAAGCGCTAAAGTTAAAGCGTAACCTACAAATGACTGTTTAATTTTAATTTGTGTTATAATTAACTGCAGCCAAACTGCAAAGTATCATCAGATTACATGAATTTAACTTTGCACTCTCTAACTAGACTTTTGTGCACTTTGTTTTATGATTAATTCTGTGTTTTGGGGTAACAAAGGTGCAAGCACACCTAGATAATATGAAAAACATCTTGAGAGGTGTGTGTGTATATATATACACATATATATATGAAAAACATCAGCAAGGTACAAAGACTAGAGTGCCTATGAAAAGGTCAAACCTGGCTGATGCAAGGCCCTGTTAATGTTCCTGGTTGGGCCCACTTAGCCTCATACAGAGCCACTGGGGAAAGGGTTTGTTACACAGCATAGGGAAAAAGAGAGTGATAATGCTTTTCTCCAGTCTTCTGGCAGTACACTGTTACTATTTACCCTGCAGCAGTATTAATGCTTGTCACAAACCATTTTAGGAAATAAACTGGCAGAAAACATCGCATAGTCTCACTGGATGCACTGATTGATTGACTATTGCCAAAATGCCTTTGGAGATTTTCTCCTGCTTGTTCACCCTTATACTGGTTTTGAGGTTTATTGGACCCTTCTGTGAGCCAGATTAACTTGTTAAAGAGTTAAAAAAACATATCCAGTAAGAAGATAGAATAGTTCTTTTGTTGTTAGCTAGTTTGGTTCACGGAAGCAATATTAGTGGCAGAGATAATGGAACCATAAGTCCTATAGATGAGAAAGGAATAAAAAGGATTGAGTGATGTCTTCTCTTTCTGGTGGCAGTAAGCATTTAGTTCAGCTGCCTGTGGAACTGCAATTGGGTGCAAAAGGGGAAAAAAAAACTAAAAATTCAGGTCTTGATGGCTGAACTAGTTCATGGAGTGCCAATACCACTGTAAGGAAGGGAAAAGAAGTGTCTGGTTGGGGGTTAAAAAAAAAATAGAAAGAAAGAAAAAACGGGAAGGGAGATGTTGAAAATGCAGGGTAGCCTCTTTTGCCAGCATTTAGTCATTAGATTGGCTTAACTACATCCTCAACATATGTTCTGGGGGAACGGAAGTATGCTGCAAGATGATAAGAGAGCTAACCTTGTGTACAGAAATCTCAAATCTTACCAGATTTTATGAGTTTAAGCTTTACACTACTATGTGAAAGTATTACAGAAGCAGTTTAGCACTATACTTGGAAGGACTATAGCTATACATGAATAAGAAGCATAGCAAGAATAGGTCTGCAGTATGTAAATCCTCCCATAAATAATCATCAATTGACTGCGTTTTTTGTCTTGCATAAGCATCAGTAATACGTGCTACCAGTATGAAAGCTCAGTTGTATGAGTGTACTTGTTCTTCCGTTGTCCTCCGATTTCCAATATATGCATATTTAGGTACCTGTTAATAGCATTCAGAGTAATGATTGGTTCTCATTGGCAACATTTAAGGCTTTGTCAATACAGCTTCTAAGAGCCTAGAATTTTTTTTTTGCCAAAATAGGAACATAGTGCTACAGGAGCATTTTTATTCTGCCACATATAAGTCGTAGTATTGTGGTTTGAATGGCTGAGAAGCTCTAGCCATTCTTTGCATGTTATAAATGAGATTTTTTCTTTTTTTCAGTTCAAACAGTCTCTTATAAATGTTCACCAGCTTATCTATGTGGAACTGTAAATAAGACTTTGGGGTTGAGATGGGGTAACCCAGGTGAAAACAGAATCTAAATGTTTTTTTTCCCCCTCTCACAGCAATGTGAAATTTTGTATCTACTTAGAATAATCGTGGTTTTGCAGAGGTGTTTTTTGTTGTTTTCTTTGATTTTCTTTTCTTAGGGGGAAAAAACCCTTCAGAGGTACTTCCCAAATACCGCTTAAGTGACTGCATTGTCAAAAATGGCACTTTGCAATTTAGTTAGCAAAAGCTGTGTCTTACTAGAATCTGTTTTTTGATGACAGAGGTAGGAGGAGTAAGGAATATGAGCCTCGTGGAAGCAAGGCTTTAATTTTGTCACTTCTGTGATAATGAAACAGGATTTAAATAGTCTTTTATATCCAGTACAAAAGGAATACAGTAGATGAGTGCTTTATAAAGCTACAGCCATTTAAGAACGTTTTCTGAAAGTTAGTTTCATTAGTGATCCTCATCTTCCTGCAGCCTAACACCAGAAAGTGTCTGAAAGGAGAAAGGCTCTGAAATATTTTTAAGAACTGACTTTGACTTAAAGTTAGTAGGATGGTTACGTAAGCACTCTGCAAAGACTTTAAATGAGTTTAACTACTGAAGATTTCAAGCTTATCCTTAGCTCTTCTGTTTCTCTTGCTTCAGCTGACTTTCCTTTTCCTGTTATTCCCTTGCAATCCATCTGTATTTTCAGAATAAAAGTGGATATTTAAAAATTAGGGTTTACACCACTTGCCCTAATCTATTCCTTGATTATGTGGAATTTCTGTTTGTTGGGGTTTTCATTATCCTGTAATATGCTCATTGACTCTCATTTAATATTAAACAGTCTAGCTCAACTGAGTAAGATTTCAGTGTTTAATACTTTATTTCAGTGTTTAGGCCTTCCTTATTACCAAAAAAATTAAGAAAAATCAAACTTCACATTGGTAAAATTCAACTGTCTCTCATTTAATTTTCTTGTTATAATCTTATCATTGTTTCTCTGTTTTATCAGTTTTTGTCTGAAGGGTGAGGGATTGGATGGCAGCTTTCCAGCTGTCATAGATTATACGCCATACTTGAAGTTCACCCAAAGGTACTTTTTATCTTTACACCGCTTTTTCTATTTCATTGGCAAAATTTTACTTCATACTGGGCCTCTTGCTTTTCATTTCATATTCAAATTAATATCCATATCTAAATACAAACCTGTAGCTACCTTGCTCTTTCAGACTGGTGGAATTATTACATGACTCATCAGAGTGAGTCATGCTCACTTTGTTTACTTGGATTAGAATCACAGTTCATCAGGAAACAAATTTTTTTTTATTTCCTTTGAAGATCACCAGACCAAGTTATCCTTTCTCTCAGGCCTTGTCTGTGTGCACATAATCTTAAAAGTAGTTACTTTGTAAATAAAAATTATGTATGCCCTGGTAAGTGATAAGATATAACAGATAAGCAGTATGCAGTATGCGCAGTTAGCACATAATAGAAAATCATGACCAGTTGCATATATAATCTGACCTTCCAGCTACATTTTGGTTGTCTTATCAGCCATATGATTAATAATAAAAAGAATTATCACTATAAACAGATCAGATAGTAATTTGGACTCTCCAAAAAGCATGGAAGTTAACGGGATATTTTCTATTGTTAGGTTTGCCAAAATGAAGAAAGTGGTTGAGAGTTAGGAGTAGTCTTGAAGATGTACAACTGCGCGTGAAACATCCTAGTTATTCTCTTTAAGTTCTTATTAATTTACACATTAATGACAAATTGCATGTTTCCATTAAAGCAGAATTTGCATCATGGCAGGATCATGGGGTCACAGGAATCACTACTTAAAAATCTAGTAAATGCTGTTAATGTAGTGGAAAGCATAGTTGTAAGGGAAGATTTCAAATGGGTATTGGGATAAATTAAAATTCTTGTCTTTGAGACAGATGTCTGAATTGTCTGGCGTACATTGATTCTGGATGATATGGAGATACTTTAACAATGAATCTGCATGCTATGTAGGGAGATACTTATGTTCTGTGAAATAACAGGCATGTGGTCTTCGCTATAACCATGATACATTCTTATTTAAATTTATCATGATTTAACATAATGACAATCACTTTTTTATTTTTCTGCATTTTTAGAAACAAATACAATTTATTTTCAGATACTACTCTCTGCCCTGAATTTGTGAAGAAACGATTAAGTCACCACTTCCTTAAATAGCATATTGTAATAAATTGGCCCTTTGTATTCCAGAAGAGTATCCCACATACAGTTGTCTGACTTACCTAAGATCACAAGCAAATCTTTACCCGTTCTTTAGGTGACTATACAAATAAAAGCTTGAAATATAGGTTGTATTTGATAAGCTATCCTATCCCAGTACTTCAGTTCTTTTTGGTTTACAGAGCTTTAGATATCTTTAAGAACTGTGGTTCTTTTAATTTCAAGGGGAATTTGCATTTTAACAAACATAGCTTTTAACTTGGTTAATAAATATGATCCTTCAGTTCTGACAGCATCAGCAGTGATGAAGAAGAGCTAAGAACACTGGGCAGTAGTGGCAGTGAAGGCAGCACTCCCGAGAACACTGGTCCTCCTTTCATCACAGATGAAAACAGTTGGTACAACAAATGCAAGAGGGTAGAACAGAAGTACCGGCTTGCATTGGAACAGAAGGTAAATTATTAGTTTTGGGGGGGTGGGGGTGGGTGATGGAGCCAAAGCTCATCACCAGCCAACTGGTGACATATCCATTTAAGTAAAGGCAGAAAAAATATATAAAATATTATTTAATGTCATGTAAATAATTTTAAATTTTACGATCCTCAGAGTATTTAAGTATCTTTGCTCATTGATTTGAGGGGAAAAGAGGTTTGGAGAGAGGGGGAAGGGAATAGTAATAATTCAGAGATTAGATTTCACAGTGTAATGTAGAAGCTTTGGCTCCTTTTTCCAGTCTCAGAGTTACAGGCAGTGTATCTCTGAATTTGTTAGGTTGTGAGCTTGAAGTGAACACAAATGTAGACATGATTTTACTCTTAGAGGCCACAGAATTTTATTGATGTAGGTAGACTGCCAGTTGAAGGCTTTTATAATGATAGTGATCTTATATTTAACACTTAATCTTACAGTAAACAAAAATAATGGGCAAAGTAATCCATCTAGGAATGAAAAGCAGAACTATCTTCTTGGTGATACTGAGATGGAGTTTTAGAAAATACATAGTTTTAAGACCTGCTTCAAGCTAGAATGGGAAAGGGGGGGAAAAAGTGTGTAATTGATCTTAATAATTTAGGTGGCATATTATTAGTAGTAGTATTTTTAAAAGCAAAGTGCTTGTCAGTTTTTAATAACAGTATATTACAACTACAGAAACAGCAATGTGTATTAGCTAGTGGCAGAGAGAAGGAGAAGAAATAGTGCCCAGGAAAAGAAAGGAGAGGTCAGGGAAAATGAAAGGGAAGAAAAGTGGAAGACAAACTGTTAATGTTTTTTAAGAGCTTTATTAGTATTTGTACTACTCTTTTTTCCTAGTTTCAGAATTTGATTTTGATGAAACTCTGTATACAGTAAACCGTATGAAAGTCTGGAACTACATAAGGGTGCTTGGAGGTGAAATTACTTCCCTTAGTTTAGGGCATTAGAATCACAAGATTATCTCTCTGCCTTTCTAGTTTTTCCTGTACTGAGAAGAAAAAAGATTTAAAAACTGAAAAAAGAGAGCGTCAGATGGGATCGAGAATGGATCTTCTGACAGTTGGGACTCAGTACATTCACTGTGGCCCAGGTCCTGGTACCAATTCAGTCACATATGTATTTAAATTCTAAGAATGGTTGTTGGCATGGTTTTGGGCCTGAGACAACTAGACTGCCCCAGATTTTTTCAGGTCATCATTTGTGAATTAGTGTTTGTCAGTGATCATTCCAAATAACCACTATGACTTCAGACATGGTCCTTTGGAACTTGAGTTTTAGTATAGATATAGCCAGACTGAGAAAATATACCGGAGAAGGAGTCCTGGCTATGTCAATTTGTTAGGGTAAATGTAGCTATGGATTGTTAAATGCCAGTCTTATTACAGAATAAGTAGAATCAAACTTGGTTTACTTTAATGCATGTGAGAGAACCTAGTTAAAGTTTTTCTAAGTAACAGTGGGTTGATGTATTTTTTTTTTTTAAAATACCTCTTATATCTACATACAATTTTTTTTTTCCTGGTTTTGGTCCCTTAGACTTCTCATTTCTGAAATATGATCTTAAATGCTGGCATTCAGGTTGCTGGTACAATCTTCTCAGCTAGTGTGGTATCACTTTCCATAAGGAAAGAACTTGTGTTCCTCGAGACGCAGTCTGGTACAGAGGACATTTTCCCTGCTTTTGTAAACCAAAATGTGCCATTCAAAATGACTCTCTTCAAATACATAAACAAAATGAAAACCTTTTCTTCCCCACCCCAACAGTCCTTGAAGCTCAGGAACGTATTCAAGACAGGATTTCATCCTGGTGTTGAGACAAAAACATAGGATTGTTTTGAACTCTGCTCTTCCCCACCCCTCTCTGAAGATTGTAAAATATTTTGGCGTTTAATGAGGAAAGTGTCATCAGTTCTGGAGAAGCACTGAAGAGAACAAAATAGGTGGATGTTTATTTTTCTTTGTTATATCCATGTGGTCCATTTCCAAGGATACCCCATCAAAGTTCTGACAGACATCTATAGAAACAATATCAAAACATGGTGTCCAAATCCACTAGCCAGAATCACTACATAGCTTTAGGTCTATAAAAGCACAAAGATCTTCAGTGGCTGTAGCAGCAAATGGAGGCTTTGGTTTATTCACAAATCTAAGATCCAGAAACATTTCTATTCCATGGGAAGTTATTCACTGATCTGATACTGAGTATTTCAAATTTTTGAGCATTACTATTTTAGTGAGTCACATTATTCCTTGTCGCATTCTCTTAATGAACTGACAACTTCTATAGTTAACTAAGGCAGGGGTGAATTCAGGTCAGTTTTATGATAACTTTTTGAAAACTTTGATGCATTTAATACAATTTTCAAAATGATAGCTACTCTGACAGCTGTTGACACTTTCCTAATGGTCCTCCTTTAGAATGCCAATTGACAATTGCAGCAGCAAAATTGCAGCTTTTTCCCCACAGTTAGTTTTCCATTGTCTAATTTTCATTTGGCATGTGCCTGCCAAAAATTTATTTAATTCACTTCAACTATGCTATGTCTGTTCTATTATTACTTGAACAGATGACCATTGAGAGGTTAGATTGACTATGGAATAGAGCTCCTTTCCTGAGTGTTTTTCTCCTTCCCTTTCTGGGACCTTTTTCATGGCAGTAAGTTGCAGTAACAATCAACTTCCACACGCAGTGCAGTAGGTACCAGTTAATCAGAAAGAGTGTTTTCTTTCAAACAAAGGGACTTTCTGACATTCTGTGTGTTGGAAAAACTGGATGTTTGTGACAAGAAGACCAAGTTTAAATTAATGTATTTTTATTAACTGATATAGTGAGTCTGATAGATCCTTATTTTGCTCTATTGTCATTCACTTTTGCGCAAACAATGACAAATTCCTTTTGTGCCTCCTAAGTATGTGCAATCTTTAATAGCACAGGTGAAAGGAGTTTACCTGGGTCACAATATGACAAGCGATTGGATTTCAGCTAAGATAAAGGTATCTGTATCTTCTGAGTTGTTTGAATGGTAGGATAGGGTCAGGTATTATTTTAGCAAGGTAAATTAGGCCTAGTGTTGCTTTCTTGGATCAACAATGCTATGCTGGTTTAGACCAAGAATCCTTGGTTATCCTACTATCCTATCTTGGATGCCTGCCCAAAGTAGGTGTGGAGGGAAGAATAAAAACAAAGCAAATGTATATGCACTGTTTTTCCTCTAATACTTTCTTGGGCAACGCATATCAGCTTAAGGACTTCCTGAAGCTGATAAGGTTTGTCTGTTAAGTAACCCGTGATGGATCTCTCTTCCAAATGCTTGTCAAATATCCCCTTGACCCCATGTCAATTTTTAGCATCCAAATCATTTTTTTGGCAAAGCATTCTGCGTATCTACCATCTGTTGTGTGAAAAGCCTTTTCTGTCTTTTGAATCTGGCTCCTACCAGCTTTGTTTCATGGTGCCTAGCTCTTGTATTTTAAAAAACGACGAACAGTTGCTTTCTTCCTGCCTTCTCCAGGCCACTCTGGAAATATGAGTTTGTCTTTTCCAAGTTGTGTCTTGTCCAAATTAATGAGTCATAGTTTACATATTTGTTACTTATGTGGAAGTTATCTCTTCCCTATTTTGGAATGGTGTAAACTGTTCACTTTTGTGTTGTAAATTCCTAAATACTTTGTGTACTGTTTATACTGGAGTTTTAGATGCTTTCACTGGTGGGATGATGCATCTCCATGTCATTATAGGTAGAGGTATTTACTATTCATAGTATTCTGTTTCTGATACTGATGCTTCATATCTAAAATCTTTCTGTAAAATGTTTGTTTGATGTTTCTGGGAGGCAGGAAATTTGTGTATGTCCTAATGCATCATTTAGTACTTTCAAAGCACTACTTAGTACCTTAACAGTCAAAATAACAGTAACATTTGTTGGGCCAGATCTAGGCATACTGAAAAGCTCTCAAGATTCCTTGGAACTTGTACTGAGACTAAAATGAATTCCTATCAAATATAAATATATCCAGCAGATTGAACTGTGTGTAATCATAGAATCACAGAATAGTTGTGGTCAGATGGCACCTCTGGAGAGTGTCTGGTCCAACTCTGCTGCTCAAAACAAGGTAGACTAGAGTGGGTTGCTCAGGGCCTTGTTCAGTCAGGCTGTGAATATCTCAAGGATGCACACTCCTCAGCCTGTCTGGAGGACCTGTTCCAGTGTCCATTTAAAAAACAACAACAACACAAAAACAAACAACAAAAAAAGTGGTGGGCTCACCTTGGCTGGGCACCAGGTGTCCACCAAGCCACTCTATCACTCTCCCCCTCAGCAGGACACTGGGGGGAGAAAAGAAGATGGGGAAAAAACAACTCATGGTATTTTAGTGAGTCACATTATTCCTTGTCGCATTGTCTTAATGAACTACCATTCCCCCTCGTCCTATCACTACATGCCCTGGTAAAAAGTCCTTCCCCAGCTCTCCTGTAGGCCCCCTTTAGGTACTGGAAGGCCGCAATAAGATCTCCCCGGAGCCTTCTCTTCTCCAGGCTGAACAGCCCCAACTCTTTCAGCCTCCCCTCATAGGAGAGGTGCTCCAGCCCTTGGATCATCCTCGTGGCTCTCCTCTGGACATGCTCCAGCAGGTCCATGTCCTTCTTATGTTGGGGACTCCAGAGCTGGACGCAGTACTCCAGGTGGGGTCTCACAAGAGCAGAGGCGCAGAATCACCTCCCTTGGACTTGAAACCTGTTTTCTTACTCACCAGGACTACGCCTGTTCTATGCCTATGAAAACTAGCTTTTTCATGTTGGTTTGTTTTTGTTTTTTTTTTAAGGTGGGCACCTATGAAAGAATTATGCATTTTTCCACAGGCTTCAAGCAATGTGCGAAGTTTTATGCGGTATAGATTTCTTGTATACAGCTCTAACTAAGAATTCATTAGAAGTTACAAGTATCTGACATGTAGGGAGTCTGCTTGAAGAAGAAAAAGAAATAGCTCCTTACTATTTTAACCGGACGTGTAATTTGTGAACATAATCACAGCTGCTGTTAAATACTCACATTGTGGATTTTTGTAAATGACTAAGTAGTTGGAGTGTGATTAGTGTTGCCCCATACATTTTATCGTATCAGCTGGGAAAACAATGACATAAATGCACATGCACCTTCCAGCTGTACACGTCCAATGTTACTGAAAGAAGTGACCTTCACCAGTTGTCCTACCTTATGCTTTACTGTAGGTGAATATTTATTTCAATAACTTTCTTCTTTGTGATCTTAATGTGGGATGTGATATTGCAGTTTTAAGAAAAAAACTTTAAAATAATGTTGGATTTTTTTTATATAATCATTCTGGATCCCTTTCATTAACTATACAGATCCATATAGACTCATTCTACTCTTGTCCTTCTTAGGCAATATCTAACATCCTGCATCTGTCAAGTTGTTGAGTTCAGATCTTTTTCTTATACCAGTGACTGTTCTATGTTGTTTTTGAAAAATGAGTTAGTGTTTCATGCTGGTGGCATTTCTGTCTCATTGTTTCATCCATTATTCTGTTCCTCCACAGGAATATAAATAAGTACATAATTTTCTTGGTATCTATTAGGAAACATCATAGTAATCGCAAGTCAGTTTACCAGTTTGTTTAAAAATAAAAAAATAACAAAACCCTACAACAAAACCAAAGGAGAACTGTGTGCATCTTAAACCAGAAATATGTGAACATACATAATGAAATTTTTTTGATAGTGTGTTCTTTAAGGCTTTCTAACACTTACATTTCCAGGGTTACCTTGAAGAATTGGTACGGCTCAGAGAAAACCAGCTATCTGAATCTGTCTCACAGAATAAACTGCTATTACAAAGAATTGAAGATATGGATCTAGCCCATAAAATGGAGAAGGAACAGCTGGAATATATCATTGTGGAACTGCAAGACCAGTTGTAAGTTAGTATAATGGAGAAATGTTGTTAGAGCAGTATCACTTAATTTATTTAACTTATTTAACTATACAATACAAAAAACTTCTGGTTCTGTGAAAAAGAGTCAAACTTCTTATAGAAATTGATGTATTTTTAGCTTTCCCCCCTCACCCCCCCGACAAGTCTTATATTCAGAAATGGCTCCCCAGATAACTGGAGTGGTGTAAGAAAGAATAATCCTGACTTTTTTTTTTTTTTACATCTGAAATAGCTTACAGTAAACTTTCTTAAATTTTTAACACATTTTTATAAAATGTTCTTTATATTTTATTACTTCCAGCTTTAAGGCTACCCTTAAAAAAAAAAAAAGTATATTGGAGACAGATTCCTTTTGAACACTGTTTTTAAGATGTTAGGCAAAAGAGGATAAAGAAATATTATTTTCTTTGTATAGATTCTATTTTTTTTGTGTGGGGTTCAGACACAGTAGAATTTCATCTGGTAGTCCTAAAAATATTCAAACTGATGAAATAGTTTGCTACTCGCCCTTTCTTCAATGCAAGGCAAAATGTTAAAACAATAGGAAAAGGCTTAATTTTTTAATAGAACATGTGATTCCTAATATGCTAAGTAATCAAGTATCTTATTATCATTAGGTAGTTTATCCTCCCAGCCCTGTCTGTTGGTTAGAGAAGTACTACTGTCCTTTTGCAGAGACGCTCCCTGGTAATGTTTAAAGACCCAGATAGATGGAGGACTCGCTGTGTGGTGATGAATTGCTACAAGACTGCTATAGTATGCGTTCTGTTCATAACAAATGTAAGATAAATTATTTTACCTTATATGTGGAGTAATCTGCATGTGTCTGAACCCTGAAGTAAAATGGAATTCAGTCATATGTGGCCTTTGAAACAATCCAGGATGAAATGAATATAAAGATGGCTTTGGGGTACTTTGGTTCTCTCTGACTGATGTCTCCCAGAGACACCACTCAAAGAGTCTTTTCTATGCAGTAAAAAGTACTTCTAGCTTATAAACAAAGCTTGGTTTTGGGGGTGGTGGGTTCTTTTGGTTGTTGGTTCGGTTGTTTTTTTTCCCTTCCCCTCTCTGTTTTGTGGTAGAACATTTTATTGCCAGTGCTTGAAATGGATTTTATGAAAATCCTCAGGAATGCAACATTTGCATTTTATTTATGCCAATTTCAAAGTTGAGGAAGAAAAAAGATATTTTTCTGAGTCTTTTTGGTTTTATTATTTCTTTTTCTGATTGCCTGTAAGCTTCTGAGAGATACTTGTTCATGAGTTCTTTTCTGAACTTACTGATACAGCTAATGATTCATGTTATACTTCTTTGGCTTCCCTGATTATTGGGGGGGGGGGGAATTTTTAGCTGAGATATACGCAATCAGACTGTTCTAAAGATCTCAGTCTTTGGGGTTTGATTTTTTGTTTACTGGCTTTGTTATGTAAAGGCTCAAATTGTGGAGCAGTTTCTGTTGTATCTTGACAGTGTGTTCATGTATAGCTGTTTATGAGACACTACAGTCAGGAGCCTGGACTACACTAGATATTTGGAGACAGAGGTATAGTTTTGCATTGTTTTTGCTGTAAATGTAGCGTGCCTTCTTAAAGTGTGTTAGGAACTTATGGTTCCTTATTGGGTAGAGGGAAGGCAAGAAATATTCCTAGCAGGTTTCTGATGGTGAACAGCAGTCATAATTAACATCTTGTAATAATTCATACTTGGTTTTTCCTTCTTTTTTTTCTTTTTTATTCCGACCAAGGATGACCTGGCAGCAGAATATGTTGTATTACTAATGTGTCTGTAATGAGGCATGAGTTTTGGCCAATTGCTTTTCCCGGTCCAGCCATTTTAGAATGGTGTTCATGTAATTCTTAATCTTAGTGTTTTGCTCCCCTACCATTAATAGCATTTTGAAAGAGTGAATGTATGGTGTAATCTTTTTTTTTTTTAACTCTTTACCAGCAGCTCAGAGCAAGTTTGGGATTGTAATTCTGCCCGAGACATATTACGTTACTGTTTATAAAACACTTTGAAATCTGATTCAGAATCATTTGCTGTGTAATGGAAACTATTATAAATAAATAGTCCATATTTTCTTTTTAATGATGCTTTTCTATTCTACTGGTTGTTGTTATTAAGGTAGCAAGTTCTACCACTTCAAATTTCTGTTGAGTAAGATTTGTTCATGCTTCCAAAATGGTATTTCACAGGCACACAAGTCAAAATGTTTTACATATATTCTCAATGTATTTGGGCAGAATCTGAGCCTATGTTTATGCCTGCCCCCCCTGCCCCTGCCAGCGTTATAGGTTGTTATTGTTGCTGACTTGGAAACCAGGTAACACTAGTGATCAACAAGGCCTTCAAGTTATAAATTAGATTACCTACAGAAAAACTTTTCCATATTCACATTTAATAAGCCAGTTTGCTATAAAGCATTAAATAAATATGGAGATAGGAGATTGGAGAATCTTGGAAGTGATTTTTATTTTACAGCTGCTATGCAAAACTGAATGGTTTAAAATTTTCAGTATTGTTAACTTTGTCTCACACACTTGAGTATGCAAACTATTTAGTTAAGAGCCATTTCATGGATCTCATGAATACCAATAACTGGAAAATAGTGAAGCTGAAAATTTATCAAATTAGTTATTCACAAAAGAGTAACATTTTTGTGTCTCAACTTAATTGGATTTCTTAGTAATATGCCTACCCATCTGGGGATTGGACATCTCACTTTGCTGGCAGGTGTCTGATGGCAAATCAAGTTAGAAAAGCGAAACTGCAGTAGACCACCCGATCATCAGTCTGACATGTTTAAACTAATGCACAGCTGAACAAGAAGAAAGCTCAAACTAGATATTAGGAAACATTTCTGTACCAAGAGGGTGGTCAAACACTGGAACAGGCTTTCTAGAGAGGGGATTGATGCCCCAAGCCTGTCAGTGTTTAAGAGGCATTTGGATGATGTCCTTAATACTACGCTTTAACTTTTGATCAGCCCTGAAGTGATCAGGCAGTTGAACTAGATGATCATTTTAAGTCCCTTCCAACTGGAACCATTCTCTTCTGTTAAGAACAGCTTGCTTTTTTACCACGCTTTCAGCATTTCTAGATGAAATGGTTGCTAAGTGATATGTGTCAATTGTAATAATAATGAGGCATATTCTGGCTTTCATTTGCTTTCTTCAGAAGTGTTTGCCGTCACTGGGGTATGTTTTTGCCTGGGACTTGTTGTAGTTGAATATTAGAGTGTTCTCTTTTGGCCCCACTTTTCTGTAGAAATAGCATATTTTTACAGTGAGGGTGGGGCAGTTCTTAAGGCCTTGAAGTGCTTAAAATTAACAGTTCTTAAGTGCTTAACAATAACACCTCACAGGAGGACAGCGAAGAGAAGCCTGTGATCCATGGCGTATCTAACTGAAGAAAACAGTTTGAATTCCATAACATTCAAAATGTGATGGGAGAAGGATCACAAATCATCAAGGAACTGTATCCTGGAGTATTCAAAATTCAGAGGCAGCCATTTCTTCCTGCTCTTGAGATCCTGCAGAGAAGTGTTGAATATCTTTTGGTGCAGAGAGACATTTGTTTGCGTGCCCCATCAGTAAAAAAAATCTTAGCACACCACCCTAATATGGGTTTATTTATTTATCAATTATGTACATGTACTACTGTACCAAAATACTATATACATTATAAAACATACACAAAAATATAAATTAAAAAGCATGAGATAAAGATGAAATAAACACTATTTTTTAATGTTTTTTTTTTCATTTATTAACAGTACAAAAAGTATTTTTTCATGTGCCCCAAAGTGGGGTCTTACATGCCCCACTTTCGAAACTACTGCCTTGAAGGACTAGTTAGCTCAGTCAAAGAAGAGGCTCGGCAAAATCTGGAACTGTTTGCCCACAGCATCCTTGCATTAAAACTCTTTATCTTAGCTTAAACAGGCTTTTTCCCCCCTTAGGGTGATTCTTAGTCTTTTTGCTTACACGCTACCTGTGTGGCCAAGGCAAACTGCTGACCTTTGTCACTTTAAAGTTCATCTGAAATTGATATTTATGTATGTTAAATATTGATGTATGATTACAAGAGAGATTCCATCGATTTCCTGAATAGTGACTCATCTCCTGCATAGTGACTCACTGATGTTATAAAAGCTAATCACTTTAACATATCTGTATAAAGTGATAAGGGAAAAGGAATGCATTGTATACAAAGATAAAAAACCCTCAAAATGCTTTACTTTTTTTTATTCTTCTGCTGTGATCTTTGTTGGGATTACAATAGTGATTTGCATGTTTACCAACACAGGTTTCCTCCTGAGGTATTTTTCAAGTTTTCAGACTGGTGTGCCTGGTGTAAGATGGTACAGCCCCATTGTCCCAACTGTTGCAATATTTTAACTTTTATTTTTGTTAATTTATCACGTGTATTGAAAATGCATTTCTTAGATTCAGTGTCTATGCTATATTTTATACTGTTCTGGTTTTTATCTCCCTCTGCTGTTTCTTCCTATATCCCTGTCCCAAAACACCCCTTCTGGTGTTTCATGGAGGAGCATGTGGAAGGAAGGAAAGTCAAGAAAACTCTTCTGTGTTTGGAATTCTGCCTTTGGTTATGGCACAAATAAGACTCAAATTAAATTGTAAGGGCACTCATGTCTTATATTGTATTAAGCTTGTCTGTATAATTAAGAATTTTTTGTACATTTTAGCAAATCTTAAAGCTAGATTTATTTAATTTGTCTGGCTGTTACTTCAGAATTGGTCAGTCTTTTCAAGGCCCAAACAGTGCCTTCATTCTTAATATTTTAATATAGCTGTCTGATACATCCAGCAATACTGCAGTTCCTATCTGGATAATACAAATCTCTTTGTAAAGCCAGGAAATGACAGTTTAGTTGCAGCCCTGAGAGACTCTTTGCACCAGGGACACTCTTTAATTACAGTAAATGTTCTGTGTATGTTTCCACTCCTGAGTTTTATGCAGACGGTCACTTATGCTTCACTGTTTTCCAGGCATTTACTGTTGGAGTACTCTGTCCACACACCTATCTTTCCCTATGTTAGCACTGCATTGAGCTCAGGCTAATGCATCCTGCCTGTCAGAGAAGTCCATCAGCTCATTCTCAGCAGCACCTGAACATTAGCCACAATAGTTCTGTGAGAGCAGCATGCCAGAGTAAATTCAATTTTTATGTCCAGGCAAAATGAACTTCTCTGTTTCAAATACACCATGTCGTATCAGTTCTATTATGAACTATTTAAAGGAAGATTTACTATATTCTTTGTAGCAAAGATGATTTCTTTCCAAAGATTGGTCGTGCCCCATTTGGTTAAAAAAACTTGCTAATGAAAATAGTATCTGTGCTCTTCCTTGCTTTGTCAAGATTCTGTTTGTAGATGGTCTAGAGCCTTCAGAGTGTTGCCACAAATATTCTGCCTGAGAGCAGGCAGGAGAGGGTCACAGATGAAGGCACAAAGTTGTAGAGGATGTAGGCTGTAACTGTGCTGTCAGGGACAAAGCAGAGAAAACCTTGTCCAAGGAAACAGAAGCAGAAGGGTCTGAGCAAAGGCTTTAACATTTAGCCCATGTTTTGTGTCTTCTTGTGAGTAAAACTTTAAATGTGGGTTGCCTGGCTTTGTAATCCTCCCTCAAAAACTAAATCATCTGGAGAAATAGGGGCATCAGTGCTTTAGCACTCCTACCTTCGTTTTCAGATAGTTCTCTTGTAAGACTTTTTTTTTTTTTTTTTTTTAAGAAACGGAATTCCTCAACTGCGTAAGTAGAGTAAATCCAATTTGTTGCGGCTGCTTTATTTTCTCACTGAAAGGAACTGGGAGATTAAAATTTAATGTTTGATCTTCTTGGCGAATTTCTTTCCTAGAATGTCAAAACTGAGAATGCTAATCCTTCTTTCCTTTTAAAGCTTTCATGGATCCTTGCTATCAAACTATAATTCACGTTAGCCATGCTTTTATTTGTAATGCTTCCTGTATGCCCTCTGTCTCCCTCAAGTTTGCAGCAGCAGTTTTAAATCTTTAGTATTGCAGTCTGGTCTGTTTTCAGCTCCTTCTTTTCTCAACTTGTCTGTACTTTTTTTTTTTTTTTTAAACAGCATAGAAAAAATACTGCATATTTTGATAGATGTTAAAATAGGTTTGTTTATGCAGCATTTTGGATTTTGTTTTTGTGGAATTCTTTCTTTTGAAAATTGCTGCAAGATTGTACACCTTTTGTGTTTTACAAAGTGTGGATAGACAGCAACAAGGAAAGTTCCGCTTTCAGTGAGGTGGAAACCACTGAAGACATAGGAGTTTCCTTTTTGCTTAAAAGTATAACTAAGAAAAGTTCAGCTGGGTGTAGTACATGGACAGACAGACTCCTGCAATTCAGAGTGGAATACACCGAGTGAGGCGCAGCAAAGAAATATGCAGAATTAAACAAAATTGCAGCCAAACCCCCGACAAGATGGAGGACATGCTATTCTTAGAATCCAGAGGGATTGCATGGGTTTATTGCGCAGCAGGAAGGCAAAAGTTTCTGGACTGATAGCAGCCTGAAGAAGAGGACTCACTGTGCAAGATGCAGTAGATAGGGAGGGATTTATTTTTAAACCCTCAGATTTTAATATCTCATTCTGAAAAAAAGGGGGTTTAAAAGGTTATACATATATTAAAATAAACCTTAAATTTTAACAAAATTAAAAGCTTTTGAATTATTGATGTCTTCAAGGACAAGATGTGGTGGTATTTTTACAGCAAAATGCTGGCTGACTCCAAAGTGGAAAATACTAATTTTTGTAAGGAGTCTCTTCTCTGCTCCCTCTTTCTTTTTTTTTTTTTTTTTTTTTTCCCTTCCCTTAGTGGGTTAGAAAATCACAGGTACTTTCCTTTGACCATTTTGCATATTTAGTGAGATTAGCATGGCAATGTGTCCCCTTCTCCGGGTCTCTAATGTGTAATACTAAAATCTGATTTTATAGTGGCATCCTTTCTCTTTTCTCCCATAGCTACACTTCAGTGGATAAAGGCATTGCATCAAAGTAACAAGCTAGAAAGCTTTAAGTTACTTGGACATTAGAAGGTCATGCATTCCAAATTCCAGAATTTTTATCCACTGTAGAATTAGAAGTTTGAGAGCAGGGGCAAGTATAGCCTTTCAAAATAATAATGAGCAGTATTGAACCTTTGAAGGCCTCAATGTAATGCAGTTGCAAATGATGTGCATTCCTGGTAGGAAAGCATATTGTAAGGATCCTGGAGTTTGTTCCTATGTTAATATTACCTGAACTTACCTGAACTGACAGAAAAAGAATACTTGCTTTGACATAGTAACGCTAAAGGACTTATACAACAAACATCAATGTTTTCCTCTTTCAATCCCACAAAGAGCATTATCTCATGTCTAGAACAGGTGAACCTGAGGCTTTGATTTCATAAAACAGTTTGAATAACTTGATACTGCGAATGGAGGGGATAGAGAACATCAGCTAAAGAACAGGGTAAGTCAGTCATGGTGCATAATCATTAACTCCTGGAGTACAATAATAGAGACTGAATTTGATCTCTGTGCTTTACCAATTTAGATAAATAAACTTCCATTACCATTTGCTTCTGAGAGTCCCAGTTTTTCCTGCTTCATTTCTTAATCGTCATATTCATTTACTGTAGATTTGCTGCTATATTCTGGAAGGTACTGATGGCCAAAGCTAGTATTTGATAGTGCTTATACATAAATGAGAAGAGTCCAACAAAAGTTATTTTTACATTCTTCTGATATATTTAATGCAGGTTACATGAAGTTCAATACCAAACTAAATGCACTTTAAATGGCAAATAGTAAAAATGGAACCAATTTTTGTGAGGGGTAGAAGAATAGTGTCAGGTTAGAATGGTGAGGAGAGGCTTGTTCTATATTTGCAGAGATACTGCTTTATCATTGATATACTGTAGCAATATCCAAGATTATTTAAACAAAAGAAATTGATATTTAAATTATCCTAAATTTCAGTTTATTTGGCTATATTTATTGGTTTAAGTAAATCAGATAGAGAATTAAGTTTTCTCCAGTAAAAAGGAATAGAAATATCCATGTTATACTTTCAAAACAAAATTAAAAGTTTCTCTAACATGCAAAAACTTTGACCAAAAGAAAGGTGAGTTACAGGTCAGTGTGCGTACACACAGTCACATAAATGTTTGTTGTTTTTTCAAAAATTATGTATGGTATTTGTAAATTTTGGATACAACTTATTTTTCTTTCTTTGAAATACAGTTTTAAGGCTACAACTTTGTGTCTTGGGTTTTTTCAATGTTTTGATAAAATAAATCACAATTTAAATGATTTCTGGGAAGACTTAAAATAGAAAAAGTGAAATGTCTGAAATTATAACAAAGAAAATACAGTGTAGTGTGTTACCTGATTTCTCGAGTAAGAAGCTTTTATTAGTTCCCTCTTTATTTGGATATCAAGTGGTTGAGATTTAGATTGGTGCTTTTTCTGTTTGTCATTGAGATATTCTTATGCCACTTAATATAATGGAATTTTCAGTCTTTTGTTATCCAAATTATAACTCAAATTATACTTGGCAAAGATTTTTATTTGCTACCTGTTTTCCTTCCCATTTCTTCATGTCTGATGTTCTTTTCTCTGTGTGTCTGTTTTTTTGGGTTCCCCCACCCCAGCTTCTCCCCTTGGATCAGATTTTCGTCCTGCATTTTTTTCATTCTGCAATTGCATTTGACTTTGAAGCTCTGTCTTACGGTTTGCATAGTTTAGTAGTTGTATTAATTCTGATTCAGCTACCAGGAAGAACTTATATTACTCATAGCTTGCTCCTTTTTTCTTTTTTTTTTCTTTGCCTTTTTTTTTTTAACCAACACGGTTTTCTGTCCTTCGAAGTCAACATTCCCGTATTCACTTTTTTGTAATTAGAAACATGGTGTTCTGAAGGAGGCTTACAGACAAGTATTTGCCAAAACTAGCATATATAGAAGATGCATCTTACAGTTATAATGTTGGATATCTCTGCTGAAACTCTTGCTGGCTTAATAGGTGAGTGGAGGTTTAAAAAAGTGGTTGTTCTGTCAACCCAAAGTTTACCAACCATTTTGCAGTTCATACTGCTGTTTTTACTGCATCCAAGGGAAGCATATTAAAATGGCAAAAAAAATATTGAGAAGACCACTGTTTTTGGTTAAGTTTTCCTGATCTGCTCTGAAGAAAGATCTTTATTTATTTCCCCCCACCCCCATGGAAACGTTCTTTTAAAAGGAGCTCAGCTGTAGACAGATAATTTTTATTTACATGACTGACATGGAAAAAAAAATACCCTTGAATGACAAGCTCTGTTTGAGAGGATATTTACTAAAGGCAAATTTGATAATCTGTCAAAAAAAGCTGTTTACTAAGAGTCCTCCATTTTGCAGTGGAAAGGATCTGATAGTTGAATAACAATTAAAAGCTGCTCTCTACTTTTCTAATAGTTTGGTTGCTAGTCAAGTTCAGTTTTTTCCTTACTTTCAGTCAAGACCTACTATCTGGGGAAACTGGTTGTGTTCTGCCTGTTATCTTCCTCCAAAGGAATCAGGCCTGGTTATTTGTCCAAGGACATGAAGAGTGTCAGTCACATGCTGCAGTAGTAGTTTAATGAGCACACACAAATTAGCATATTGTAGTGTGGTATTATGCATTCTGGATGTCTGCATTCTGAAAGAAAATCTCCACTCTAATTAGACGAGAACTACAGTCAAGCTGCTGGTATTTTTGCTGATATAAGCTTATCCAAGTTACTCCAAAGGTCAAGATCAAAGGCTGTATAACACTGACAGTAATTTTATTACTGGAGGATATATTTCAAGATCTCTAGGAGATAATAAAGGAGGACTGAAAAGATTGCTTGCTGAAGAAGCTTCAAGGGGGTCTGTTCTGTGGCACAACTGTGCTGTTACACACGAAGATCTGTTGGCCAGTCAGAAAGAATAAGAAAATGTGGTGCGGTAGGACATGCCTGCTTTTTTTCACTACAGCGACTGCCATTAGAAAGTCTGCTGGGATCTAACTGCTCGGGCATCTAATTTGGGGAATACGCAGTCTCTGCACAGGGCACAAACCTGAGAGAGGTGATATATTGCAGCATCAAAATCTACTGGTAAGTAACTAATTTTCATACCTGCTGATCTAATTTCTCAAAGTCCAATGATATACCAGTCCAGACAGCTCATTGTCTTACAGTACAGACAATTTGAGAGTTCCCTTTTATTTTAGAGTTGCTCTTACAGATTTTAGTTATATTCATGTATGCTATCAATTTGAGTTTGCATTCCATGTTTCCTGTCCTAAATAAAGGTTTTTTAAAGCTTGTTCTTTCTTATTCAAATGTTTTTATTTTTGTTTTAAGCTTTTATTTTCACTTTTACTTTTCACTACTTAGGTAGTTCTTGAACTGGAGCACTCATCTGATATAATTCCCTTTCTTAGGGAATTAGTCTGTTTGGTTTATTTCCTGTCTTCATCTGCTGGTAGGAGGGCAAATTGCCAACTGGACTGGCATTTTCTGGATTTGGAGAAATTAAACTTGCAGGTAAGAAATTACTGGTTTTTCATAGGTATAACTGGAAACAGAACTGACTTTTTGTTTATTAAACAAACAAATCTGTGTGAATGGGTCTTTCAGAATAGGTTTCCAATTACATGAATCTGGATTTGATCCAGGGGAAATTGGAAATCTAATCTAGCTGAAGTGAGACCAGAAATTTTATGTGGTTACCAAGAAAAGGCTTTTCTATATTAGCTTGGACTAAAATTTTTATATCATGTCCATTTTGCGAGTGGGAACCCCACATACAGGCTGTCTCTTGTCCCCATCCCCCACTATGAATAAGCGAATCAAGTCAGACCACAGTTTCAAGATGCAGAAGTCTTAGATGTGTTAATTCAAATTAGTAATTTCTTATCCTTTTGAGAGGTAGCTGAGCTGCCAAAAGTGATGCTAGTGCGAACAGAACTGTTTGTCAGGTTACCTTATGGATATTTTAAAAAAAAAAAAAAAAAGCTTCTTTAAAAATATTAAATAAAAATCGACCATTTTGATGATCCCTTTTCAGAGTGGCTCCTACGTGATTGTACCAGAACAACAGAAGGGGCAGCATACTGTGGAGCAGGGATGGAAATGAGCAGTAATTTGTCAATTGCATTTTATTATTATATGTGTACCATACATAATTATATTCTGCTTGTGCTTAGTAAATAATATCAAAATAATAAATCATGAAATAAACATCTCAAATAAAGTATTAAAAGTTGAGGAAATTAGCAAGTAAATATTCTGGCGAGTACCTGAAAAAAACAGGGCCAGTGAACACTAGTGAAGAAGGATGTTTATCGGGAGACTTCACTAATCTTACTTTTCCCTACTTTCTAAATACACAATTAAAGGACTGAAAGTCAAAAGCATGCAGAGGCATTTCTGGGAATAGCTGTATAAACCTGATGTTAATATTCTGGCTGTTGCTGGTATTCTTGAATAAAAGTAAGTAAATTTACAGGCCTGGAGGGAGCATATGTATCTGCACTTCAGGCAGACACTTATTCCTGTCTTGGGAGTATGTTAGTATTGATTAGTTAATGGATCATCAGTATTCTTTTGTAATAGGCAGAAATTCATTAGCAGGACATTTTTACTGAATACTTTTCTCTGTTTTCTAAAAGGAGCTTAATTTAAATAGCAGTTCCTGAGGTAGAGGACAAAAAATATAAATGTAAGCCAAATACTTGTTGTTTTTTCATGAGGTATTCTAGTATTAAGGTTATGTTTTCATCTCTTTTGCTGCTTGCTGTCCCTAACAAGTTATTAGTTGCAGTAGTATTTTGAATTTGTATGGAGTTTTTCTTTCTTTAGATGTTTAAAAAAAAACACCACAATTTAAGTGTCATAACTTAAACAGGGTATCCTGGGCTAACATGGTGAAACTGTGTATATTACACTTCCCTTATATATGTGTTTTATGGAAAAATCTATGCTGTGAAGTAGCACAAAGGATATTTGATCATTTTAAAAGCAGTTTTTTGAAAATAGGTTCTGTCTCCAGCATCACCAGTGCCTCTCTCCTGTAATAAATGCCAACAAGCATTTTGCTGGGTTTGCCTCACTTACTACTTTTCAGTATGAAAAGAGCAATTCAGCAATTACTTCCAAAGGAATTAGAAATGTTCTCTCTCTGCCTGCCATCTCTTCAGTATTTCTTGATTATTTTTTTTTAATGTTTTCCGGACTTTAAACACAATATGAAGTTATCTTATAAATATATTTGTTGGGGTGAGGACTGCTCAGGGCACAAATGTTGAGAGCAGGAGAAAAACAATTATTTTCTTTCTGCAGATCATGAAAGAGAGCTTCTGCTACTTTTTGCCAACATGGTTATAAAGAGATAGAAATGATTGTAGGTAGAGAAGATATTAGTGGATGGGGGGAAAAGTTCACAGGCTTTGAGACAACAGAGAATTTTTTCATGCCTAGATTAGGTGATGTACCATAAAACAGTTTAACCCTTCTGCTCTCATAATAAATTCTTACATATTCTCCCTACTCTACACAAATCTTCCTGCACTCCACAGTCTTACTGTGTTGGTCCAGGATACCCTCTTCAGCCATATTTCACGCACTGCCATTTTTTCATTCAAAAAATAATCATACAATCTCTTACTAAGATCCACTCTATTCTCCATGTACCAACTACCTTCCTGAGATTGTTACGTTTAGAAGCCATTGTTTATATCTTCTTTTTGGCTTTCAAGTTTTCTGTTTCCAGTCTGAAGTTAACAGCTTGTTGTATACGCTAGTCTGCTTGTTTTCACTCAAACTTGATCATATTTCCTTCTTTTTTAACTTCTCTTTGTAGTAAACCCTTTTGTCTCTCTTACTTTTCCTCTTTCCTTTTTGGAATGTCCTTGCTTTTACTCCTGTATTAAGTGGCTTAACATATTGTCTACAAACCTAATCTTGCATCATCCTTAAATCGTCACAGCTACAAAACCAATAGAACAATATTTTATTGAATTTTATTTAAAAATAGAACTGTATACTTGTGATCCTCAGTGTTATTCTTATGATGTATTATGGATTTTGTTCCATATAAGTTATGCCTACAAGGTATGAGGTAATATCCTTTATAAAATCTAGGCTTTGAGTCTTGGTCTACACGCATTCAGGTCATTCTTGTTTTCAGTTGGTGTTTCTCACCAGCGGTTCGTTCTCGGGAACAGAAGCAATAGAATAAAATCTGTTTGTACAGCAGCCATTCCAGTTCAGTACATTTAACTACAGACCAGCACTTCATTATCTATTACATTACATTACATTATTTTTATGTGAGCTTTTGGTAACCCTTTTGAAATATTTCCTAGTCAAGGACCAAAGAGTTCAGTAGTTCTATTTTTTATGTGTGTGTAAAAACCAGAAAATAATAATTTTACATTTTATTCTTGAATATTTTGTGAAACTTATAAATGTCACAAATATCCCTATTTGCCATTTGTACCTATCCACCAATTCTTCATTTCTTACTTTTGCTCTATGAATACTTTATTCTAAGTTTTCCTCTGAAAGCTTTTATGTGCCAAACTTATTTTGCTATACTGGCAGATAAATAAGTTTTAATAGCAGTAGTATTCTTTTGGTTAAACAGCCTGACAGTAGACTTATAGAGGAAAGCTCGTAATCTTCATTGCCCTCATTATGATCATTAAGAAGAGTGCTAGTTCAAACCCCGTAGTATCACAGCCTAGAGTTGGCCAGCACTGGTTACAGTGTTTGCATTCTGAGGAACAAGAATGCTACTGTAGAAATTCAATCTGCCTTGGATAAAGTAAATTGTTGTCTTTTGAGAGCTCTTGACTACTAGAAAGAGCTCTTCTTGTCTGATCAAGAGTAGTACAACACTCAATAATCTTGTGCAGCGTTTTTTCCACAGAGTGTTTTGAAATTTGTATGCTTTTTCATTAAAACTTGGTCCTATTTCCTTCCTTTTTAACTCCTTTCTATAGTAAAGGCTTTTGTCTCCGTTTCTTTTCCTGTTTTCGAATATTTGTAGCAGGGTCGTTTTTGCCTCATGGTGATTAAGAGGTTCAGGATGATGTGTGCTGTGTAGACGTGGTGGGCTTGGCAGTTTTAGGTTTACGGTTGGACTCGATGATCTTAGGGGTCTTTTACAACCTAAATGATTCTATGATTCTGTGCGCTGTAATACTTTGACTCTTAAAATAAGTCTGGTTAATATGCATAACTTGATGCTGCCTTTGTTTATCTTGAGAGAAGTGCAGGTTGCAAGCAAGTGCTTTGAATAAGTCTTTGCTGCAGTGGAATCTCATGATGCTTTAAAAACGGCTGCAAGAGAGCAAACAACTAAATAATCTACAAGGCTGAAAATATAGGTGGTAGCTACCAGCACCCGCTGTGAATATTTTGTCTAACTTCCTGTTGTCTATACTACTATTTTACATACACTGAATACTGTCTTTGGACTAATTTTATATATTCAAAATTATTTTTACATATTTTTGAAGATTCAAAATAAAAGCATAGACGTTTTAAGAGGGGAATAGTTACTAACTGATGCCTGTTTTTTTTTTATTCCTGAGCATGGTGAAGTGGTTGAAGTACCGATGTACTGCAACTGTCTTTAAATGTTCTTATGCTAAAATCCCTAGAGCAGTTAGGCTTCGTTTCAGAATTTCTTTGTCCATACAAAGGGTGAAATTTCAGGTTACTATAGCATAAAGATTTGTGGAAAAAGCCTCAGTATAGAAACCTACATAAAATGACAACATTCCACTACTAGCAACTTGTCTGCAGATTTGTGGTTTTGTCATCTTTGCTCAGCATATTTCTTTAATAATAACTTAACATTGCTGCTGAGTTGTGTGGTGATAACATACAGGAGTTGTCCAAATGGGAATTTACGCGTATGTGTTATATGTGTATGAATTTGCATTTACTTACCATGTGCATAGTTGCTAATACAAATGGTGTCCTGTTACAAAACTTCTATGAAAGCATACAAGAAGTCCTTCTGAATAAGGCAGTGATGTAGTGTGTCTGGTTAACCTCACAAGAACTTGCTAGGTCAGTGTTTCAGTTTCTTCAAACCAACAAGCCTTTAACAGACCTGTTTAATGCTCATGGGATTAGGGGAATTACATGGGGAAATGAATACCATACAAGATATTTGAAATTCTTGAGAGCTTTGGGTTATCAAAGGGGTTATTCCTATAGATCCTTTAGAGAGGAGGGTGAGGGGTGAGATCCCCAGGTAGAAAAGTTGATTGTTTACTTGCATGAACGCTGGGGAAATTCATCATCTTGAGAAAAGTTTCTTGAAAATAGTTTTGTTCACTGTGGTGCTTCACCACCTTCTCGTGCAAAATTACTGTGTGTTTGTCTCCTCTCTCAAACTCAGCTACTAAAAATTCCTTATTGAACTTGCTGTTGTCTTACCTTGTTTTGTGGGAAATTTTGGCTCTTTGGGTGGTGTTATGTGCTCATACTGAGGTTCTTGTCTAAACAGTTCATATACCACCAGAATAAAACCTGTACAAATAGACCTATTGACAATCTTATTTGTGAATTCACATAAATGTATGTGTACCACGAATAGTATATTAGATTTGCTATGCAGTTTGGCATTTCAGATAACAACATGGCATTTGGCTTTGAACTCCGAAGTACATTCGGTATGGAGATACGTAACATTAGCTGTTTGCTTCAGGCCAGAGATAGTCAAACTTGCTGTAAAGCAGTATTTTGCTATTGCCTGGTATTTCATGGATTGGAGGATTTATGGGTTAACAAGCAATATTACTTCTGTTTCTAGAGTTATTCTACAGCAGTGTAAGGGTAGATTGGAGGTTGCCTTGTACTGTTGGAAAAAGGCTGATCTTGTCTTAGAGCCTGAAGAACCATGTACTTTCCTTATTTCTGTATGACTTTTGGCAGATGATTTCCAATATTGACATATTAGCTTCCTTGTTTCCAGAATTTTAGAAAACTGGTCTGCTTCATGGGAATATGAGGCAAAACTAATTTGAACATGTAAGGTACTCAGTTAATATATTTTCTGTAATTTAAAAACCATAAATTACTGGAAACTGTAAGGTGGTAGAAAACAGAATAACTATGTGTTGTATTTTACCTGGAAGCATACAATGGAATTAACGTGTCCAGTTTTTAGTTCATTCTGCAAAAGTATTGGGGAAAGGGGGGGGTGTTCAAACTGAAAATAAAAAAAAAAGGGGGGGGGGGGGGGGGGGGGAGAGAACATCACATTCCCATAGTTGGTTTGCAAAATAGATGGCCTGTTAATTACCAACATGTCAGAGTAAGAATCTTTAGAATGCAGTTGCTTTTTTATTGCTTTTGCAGAAAGATTCTAATTGCAACTTTTTTCTGTTCCTAAATGCATCTCAATAGGTTTCTAAGTTGCTTCCCCTAGGAAAAATGAACAGTTTAAGATGCTTTATGAAAACTGCAATCTGTGGGTGACTGGAAGTATCAACTTGGTCAGGACTATTTGTCCTGTTTTTCTTTCTGTACCTTAAAGAATTGCCTTTAATAGACTGAGAATTACTGCTTTTTGTATTCACAGGACTGTGCTAAAGAATAATGACTTGAGATCAAGACAAGAATTAACCACTCACCTCACCAATCAGTGGCCTTCCCCAGGAGCTCTGGATGTCAATGCGGTTGCCTTGGACACTCTACTCTATAGAAAGCACAATCAACAATGGGATGAGTAAGTTGAATATTTATTTTGATTCACCTTTAGAGGAACAGGGAAACTTAAATCTATACACTTCTCTTAGTCTACTCTGAAATGTATCCTATTGGAATTACCTGCTACTATGTACAAGGATCAGCTAGTGCAAAAAAATCAGTTTCTCTCACTTACCATAACAATCTTCTTCCTTGGGGTTAATTGGGGGTGGGGGGCGGGAGGAGAAATCATTGCTTTAGGAAAAAACAGTGTTTTAGGAAACAAACAAAAAAAGAAGAGAGTGTTTAAGAGAAGAAAACTGTCTAGGATTTTTTAGAAAACTTCTTGAAGAGAATTGAAGAGATCTTAGATCTTTAAATGTGTTACAATTAAATGTTACTTGCTTTGCAGGAAAAGTTTTCAAAGTCTGGACCAACTTTCAGCAGAAGTTAGTCTTTCGCAATCCTCTCTGGATCCAAGTCACTCACAGGATGGGAAGCAGGACGGAATGAACTTATTAAATGAAGGTACAAAGCCAGTCTCGTGGTTTATTTTGTTCTTCTTAGCTCTGATCTTCAGTTCCTAGGATGAATTTGCAGCGTGAACAAAATATGCACCGAACAGCATATTTTTTCATTGTTATGCAAATTGTTTCAGTTTCCCTAAGGACTATACTTCAAATAAGTTTGGATTTACAAAGATGCCCACCCCCCAATAATTATAAGACTTCATGCTGTATTTAAAGCTAAGCTTCAAATATGTTGCATATCTTCCTTCTCCATCATAGAACCAGACATGGCTCAGCTACCAAGAGGATCTTCTGTCATCTTTCTGCTATAACTAACTCAAATCTTTTGAATTCTTTAAGTTTCCTTTTTTGTTTCTTTAAAGAAAGATTAAAGACACTGGATTTGCAACTAGCACTGTCATTCTTACCTCTTGTGTTCAACATTTATCTGTGGAGATGCAGCCTGACAGTGTTTCTGTTAATAGAGAGCGCAACATGATCTGAACTGTGCTAGTATATAAATGTAATATACACACCCACCCCCTTTCAAAATCTGTACGCTTATTAAAGTTTAGCTGCACCATCTTGTGGGCAATTGTGAAAAGCAGAAAAGTGCTGGAAGACTTCTGAAATATTATTCTGTGTACAGAACATAAATTGCTATAAAAAATCCTTTTTGTATCTCATCAAATGTTAATTTTAAATAGACTTGACAATACAGACCCTTAGTAGTTCATGACTGTAAAATTTCTTGTTTTTAAAATATCAAGGATGTAAAACTTAGAGCTTTTTAAAAAACTGTAAACACTTAAAAATCTATATTATTTCAAGTTAGCTTAGAGAAAGTGAAATGGAATCAACATGGCTATTACGAAGAGAGTTCTTGTGCAGGTCTACTTTCAACTGTTTTTTTGCAATATTAATTGTTTGAATTCGTGCTTTGTTTTATCTTCTGTAAATGGAAGTGTGGCAAAACCACTGATAATTATAGTTTAGGTTTTGATTTCAACACTCTGTCTTTAAAGGTAGCATAACATCTCTTCTAAATTAGTGAGGTTCAACATTACCTAAGCTTTAATATAATTTTGTACGACACGGCATGTCATTCTGCTGTTTAAAATACCTCTGGTCTAACTCTCGGGATGGCAGTTTTAATTAAAAGATTAGAAGTAGTAAACTTTCACATTCCTGTTAAGCCCACTCATCATTTTTTCATTCACACTTGAAATCAAGGGCTGAGGTTTTTTTTAAAAGAGCTAATCTAGTTCATTCTTTAGGGAAAGGTATTCAGTCACTTTAAAAAAAGTCCAGTAGACATGAGACCTAAAATCTACTGGAAACTGTTAATAAGAACCATAAACCATGCAAGAGAACTACAGGACATTTATTTTTTTCATAATGAATTGTTGTGCAGTGCGCAGTTTGGGTTGTTTGTTTTTTTCTTACATCCTTCTCATGAGAATAAAACTTTTCTGTCAGGAACAGGAGACAATTTTAAGAAATGATACTTTATAGATGTGAATTTAAAAAAAAAAATCTGGTAGGCTGGCATATCAGTGAAATCTTGTGCCTGTGATCTTTTTAAAACCATTTTAATCTCTCGTTTAAGGCATCTTTCGTATTCTGCAGGTAAGCCAGGAGGATGAAATAGGGAGATGCTGGTAGATCAGACTCTTTATAATGTAATTTATTAGCGGAGTTGGCACAAAATAACTTGAACGGATATTCTGAGAAGGGAAGACATAAAATAAATAGAGAAATTGTCCAATACAGTCTTATACCTGTAGGTATGTTTCCTGCTAATTGTCAAGTGTATTTGTCTGACAGGGCAGATACTTGCACTGCCACTCCTGCACTGCACGGCTTTTCCAGTGGTCGGAGCCTAATGCACTTCAAATTACCAAGGTTTAAAAAACAAAACATGTTCATTTTTAAAGAAATATATCCTGATTCCAGTTAATTCTACTCCTTTCTGAGAGATTTAAAATTAGATCTGTGGTACTAATGTCGTATTAGCAACATCACTTCCATTTATATATAATGTACTTGACTAAAACCAGTACTTGAATTAGTAAATTCAGTTCATTATGTAGTCAGTGGAGCCTCTCAGCCTCCCTCTGTAGGAAACTGACTACAGCCCCGCCTGTAGGGCACTGGTAGGGATCTCTTTACCACCTGGAAAGGGAAGGTATGGCATAAATTACGTGTCTTCCTAACTGCATTTATGAAGTATGTATGTGCTGAAGCAGTAATATGTAATTCATAATACTGTAGATGAAACAGGTTTTCCTATTCCCTCATTTTTTTTTGTGGTCAGGTCATCTTGTGCTGTAAAAATTATTAGGTTAATTCTTGTTTTTCTTAACAGGGAAGGAAGACACTCCATCGTTGCTTGGTCTTTGCGGCTCTCTTACATCAGTAGCAAGCTACAAATCTCTCACAAGTCTGAAATCAAGTGAATACCTTGCAAGTCCCACAACAGAGATGACAAGTCCAGGCTTAACACCATCTTGAGATACACACAAGAAGGAAGAGCTTTGTGTTGTATGCATTTGGTTTATGTTCCATAAAAGACTTGCAACGAAGACTGCTAGTTTTGAGTTAAAATAAGCTGGTTTATAATTTTTTTTTTCATGTTTACCTGTTTAATTCACAAATTCTGTCAGTTTTCATCCAAACTTTATTTTTCCCCCAGAGGACTTCTCAGATTTTCTATCTCAGTCTTGAATTATTTAAAGCTCTTGATCAGGTACAGGACATATAATCTGATGCTTATGACTGATTTTTAAAATGGAATAGTTGGAAATCAGTCCCCTACTTAACTGCCATGACCTTTGTTTCTCCTTGCAATGGCCTCGCCCTACTTTAGCCACGGTGCTTCCCTGCAGTGCTTTAAATATCTATCTATCAACTCTTGCAGAACAGACAGGGAATCCTTAACGCCAGTCTTCATAGGCAAATAAATATTTTACCTAAAAACCCAGCTTATCATCTGTGTATGTTGCATAGGACCTCAAATAGCATATTTAACCTATCAACAGCTCTTCTCAAGTTGACTCAGTATTAGATTTTGCATTCCTGTTAGTATCCTGGCACTTAGGAGATGTCTGAATCACACTGAAGAATCACACTGAAGCACTCTTACTAATTCTTGAAGTTGCATGTGAATAACAAATGTAAGATGATCATCTAAATCAAGCATACTTGGCAATTGGGAAATGTTGAGGAGACTCACTGAATGCTTTTGAGTGACCTGAGTTACAGACATACAAGATTATAAAACAACAACAAACATTATATGAGAAATTTCTTGGTTTATTGGCCTTGCTGGAAAGATGGGGACTAAGGATGGTGGGGTTAGCACCTTGGGAAGCTTGGACTGTGTGTTCATTGGCAAGATCCCAAGCAGAGTGAAAAAGGGGAAACAAAGACAATGTAATGACAGTATTCTCATGTTCAAGATTTTTCTCATTCCTGTAGTAGTGCAATAGGTATTTTTCTTGATTAGGTAATACGGCAGAACTTATTTAAGTCAGTTTTCTCAAATTACTTGCCATTGATTTAAATTACTGATAGAAAAAAAAAAAAAAGGAAACATTTTTTAAATGAAACTAACTTTCCAGATTACCCTACAGGTTCAAAGTTTGCAAATTAATTTTTGAATTGCAAACTATATTCTTAATTCTTTGTAAGATACAATGGATCCTTTATCTATGAATTTTGCTAATCAAGGTAATGCTTATCAGTATGATTAGTAACTTTTTAAACAAAACTTAAATGCATGTAAGTACGTTGTATTTATAAGTGCTAGGGAAAATGCTTTTTTGTGCCAAAGAAGTTTCATAAATTGTTTACATGAGTAGCTGCAATACAAGACAGATTTTTAATTATTGCTTACTCTTAGATGTTTACAGTATGTCACTACTCTGTACGGTTTTCATTGATTTGCCTCTTGTAATGGTACCTTGGCACTACTACTACAATCTGGTCATTTTAGGGTGGGCTTGAAAGAAAGAGAGGATTCATTCCTACCTTTACTAAAAACTCCAGGAAATGTTTAGCCTTTGTAAGTATGAGGCTACGCATCTCTGGAATGCAACACACTGTTGGATTTAGCTGGAGGAGGTTCAAGATACTTCTCCTCAACTCTTCAGTCCCCAGTGCTGGAGGTTACTGCATCCATGGCAGGGTAAACAACTACTGATGCCATTTTAATGCAGATTTTTAAAGCAGCTTAGCAAAATCCACCAGACCTTGTCTTTCAAGCCCTCATGTAGTTAATTTCAAGCAGTTAATTTCTCTGTAATAAACTCTGACCATTAAATCCTTTCATACACTATCAGCATGTCCATTCCTTCATGTAACTGGGTTTTTGTGTTATCACATCAAGCACTTGTTCTCTCCTGGCAGTTGAGTATCATTATTAAATATAAATTTGTAAACTAGAGGTGCATTTTTACTACAAATACAATGAGGGAATCCGGATTCCACAAGTTAACGTTCTACATCAAGGTACAGTGATTTAATCGGTCTTGTTTGCTGTTAAACACTTCTCCCACTATGTCAGTATTTTGGAGGGGGTATAATCATGATCTTCAGTCATGTTTGCTGATGGCTCTTTTCTTGGAGCTACTGGTGTGAAATTCATGTGTCATTTAACTGAAGTCTTTTATGTGGTCTGACACCACTGTGAGTTCCTGGGTGTCATTTTGTGCATGGGAAATCAGTTATGTGTGTCTTTCTCAGTTTTAAACATCAATCATTTTCCCAAAAAATTGATAAAATGCCAAAACTGTATGTTTTGTTGCCTTGACGTTCCATAAATGTTGCATGTAGATTAAACATTTTGTATCATCACTAATTACTAGTTCTTGTCTCTGTTTTAATCATACAGGATAAAATAAGACAATTCAGCAAATTACGGTATTACCAAGCTTATAGCAAATTATTTTCCTGTAAAACAGGGAGACTTTTTTTGTATTCAATGTGGTCCAAAATCTGCTGTTACTACTTTCTTTCTCTTAGGCCTTATTTTGAAGTTGTAGTGTAAAATTACAGTGTCCAATATCTCCTACGGCGGTACCTCTCGCCTGCACCACATGCTGTAACTTTGCAGCTAATGTCTTTACAACTAGAGCATTTTTCAGCATGTGATGAATTTTCACCAAGGCCAAACACACGCTGGGATACTTTCTTCATAGCAGAATTGGACTGAAGTTCATTTCTTGGGTAAAGCACACCTCAAAGTTGGTGTCTTAATGGCACGACTACTGCTTTTATACCAACACACCCCTCGTTAAAATTTGGAAAAAATAAAATAAAATTCAATCACTTTATTGGAAATGCATGAACAAAGGGATATAGCGAGGATAGTTAAAAAATAAATTAAAAAAAATGATACAGTGGAAGCTCTGATTCAGTAAGTCAAGTGGCTATGGGCAAGGGACATGCTGCAACTGTTCATACCATGTGTGTGCAGCACACCATAGCAGGCAATGGCTGTGTCTAGAGCAGTAAAGTAAATGTGCTCTTGCCTCCAGACAGATACACCTCTGAGTCAAACTGGCACAGGACCACCGGTGCTTATGCCAGCAGACCTGGCCTGCACAACCAGGTGCTCCCATGCAAACTGTGTATAGGGAGTGCTCCACGGCAGGGAACCTGGCCCAGCCACAGAGCTTTGTGACAGCTTGTGCCTCCCAAAAACGTGAGGGATCATTCCTCTAGAACATGTGTACAGCCAGTTGTCTTCAGTACCTGGGTGTGCTTTAATTTCTTAGAGAATTACCTTAAACTAAAAAGTCACTGCAGCACCTAGCGCTGTATTCACCATGCTCTCTGGGTTTCTAATGAGTACAACGTACTTTTTCCAGTTTGACCAAGCACAAATACAGGCTGGACGGAAATGGAGTTAGAGCAGCCCTGAGGAGAAGGACTTGGTGGATGAGAAGCTCAACACTTATCCGTCACTCACTTGGTGGATGAGAAGCTCAACATGAGCCAGCAACGTGCAATCGCAGCCCAGAAAGCCAACCGCATCCTTGGCTGCATCTAAAGAAGTGTGGCCAGCAGGTTGAGGGAGGTGATTCTGCCCCTCTACTCTGCTCTGGTGAGACCCCACCTGCAGTACTGCATTCAGCTCTGGAGCCCTGAGCACAGGAAAGACATGCACCTGTTGGAGCAGGTCCAGAGGAGGACCACAAAGATGATTGGAGGGCTGGAGCACCTCTCCTATGAAGACAGGCCAAGAGAGTTGGGGTTGTTTAGCCTCGAGAAGAGAAGGCTCTGGGGAGCCCTTATTGCGGCCTTCCAGTACCCAAAGGGGGCCTACAGAAAAGTTGGGGAGTTTTTACAAGGGCATGTAGTGATAGCACGAGGGGTAATGGCTTCAAACTGGAAGAGGGGAGATTTAGATTAGCTATCAGGAAGAAATTATTTATTCTGAGGAGGGTGAGGCACTGGCACAGGTTGCCCAGGGAAGTTGTGGAGGCTCCATCCCTGGAAGTGTTCAAGGCCAGGTTGGATGGGGCTTTGAGCAACCCGGTCTAGTGGGAGGTGTCCCTGCCTATGGCAGGGGAGTTGGAACTAGATGATCTTTAAGGTCCCTTCCAACCTAAACCGTTCTATGATTTTTCATTTTAAATAAAACTGAGAAGAAGCCAAAGACTATTTTATAATATGAATTTGCATAAAATATGGAGCTGAAAATAAACATGCACAGAATTAAACATATATTAAGCAGGAATAAATAAGCATTTATTGAATTCATTCTATATCAACCTCCTTATGGAGGAATAGTCATATATAATTGGAAGCCCCAAACTGTTCTAAACATCATTTTAAAAAAACAACAAACATCTTTAGTCACACTGAAAATGAACACAGGGGAAGTTATTCTTCATTGCTCTGTCCAGTCTGAATTTTTTTGTCTTTTAATCATCACTGAAGAACAGTTAGAGCACCTTTTTTTTTTTTTCTTTCCTTCCTCCTTTCTTTTTTCTCTCTAGCTGCAAGAGAAGTCACAAAACCTTCAATGATACTTAAGGGTCATGTGTATTTTCTTCATCATGAGAAAAAAGAAAAAGTGAATTTATCCTTTGTGAAACAGTTAAAAATGAAGTTGTATTAGTTCCCAAGTGTAATGGCAGAAATGCACTGGGAATTCTAGAAAATGCCTCGACAGATTAAAATTTGGCACAATATATCTCACCATATATTTTGACTTCACACAGTCGAAGAATTAAGGACATTGGTTCATTTTTTCATTTAAATGGGAAAAGAAAGACTTTCCATATTCATATGTGCTGATCATTATGGCACAAGCAGGAGCAACTTTAAACAGCCGTGGAATAACACCTGCCCAGAAGAGAAAGGAAAGTTTTCACTATCATTTGTTTTCAGACCAAAGCACGGTAGTACCATTCAGTGGTCACAATATCTTGATACCATAGTGTATCAGTGTAGAACTGGGATTCTACCTGTCCAGTTCCTCAAAATACTGGAATTACTGGCTGTAGGTATTACCACTGTAATAACCTTATGTGCTCACCTCTGCCACGCTGCGTGGCTGCCTGCCTCAAGCCCATTGTGCCTCTGCCTCTCCTGTCTCCCCACCGAGGTGGAGCACCTTGACCTGCAGGGCTACTTTGCTCCAGCACAGAAGAGGTGGTGCCGGGGACAGACTGTGCCCTCCCCAAAGCATCAGTGCAAACTTGCTGCTCGTGTGGGACAAGCAGAGGCTTGTGACTTCTCAGGTGGGACAACAAGAGGTTTGGGAAGCCCTGAATCCTGAAATGGATAAAGTTAGGGAGAAAAGGGCTGGGCTGTATTCTCTGCCATAGGTATGTGTCTCAGCCCTTCAAGCCAACCGTTAAGTAAAAAGCACGATTCCTCTGCCACTGTCTCCTAAAATCTACGGCACCTATACTAAAATACAAGGATCCTGGTCACATGTTTATTTATAATAGAATTTATGCATTAAATATTTCCCATTACAATCAACTGTCATCTTGTCCATGGAGTTTAGAAAGTGATTCAGCTTACTTAGAGGTAGGAAAATAAGGCTGAATCCACTTGTCTACAGCCATCTGCTTCCACTTGAAATGCAAAGACGTTTGCGTGGCGCTAGTGCAGATGACACATAAACTATGGAAAACTTGCATCCCTTCGGAAGAGTAGCGGGAAGACAGGCAGAATACCCCCAAGGCATCTCACCCAAGTGTGGGTGACTGAACCGAGGGAGTGGCTGATCAAGAGAACGTCTCTATGCTCTGTTACTCACATGTCAAGACCTAAATGTAGGTATCCTAATCTATGAACTACTTTCCACCCAAAATATCTAATAAAATTGATACTTCGTAGTGTCATGCATTCTGTTGGCATCAGTGCTCTGAAACGTGCAAATCCGTTACCCAGCTATGTAATCGCTGTGCAGCAAGTAAAGCAATTTAATCTCTTTCAGCAAACACAAACAAGTCTTGTAAGTCTTCAATCAACTGTGTAGCCTCTCACTCAAGGAACCCCAATGAACCAATGCAGTGCTGTCAACACTGGTAAGTATCTTGGGTTTGGAATGTCTCTTGCAGTTGTTCATTCAAGTATGAACTACTATAGGCTTTTATCTCAGTATCATTCTAATCTCAGTACCTTGTCATTTCCTCCTTAGGCTGCCAGAGTCACACATGATGACATACGTGCATCACGAAGGACTTCTGAGCATGGCAACAACAGAGCATTGCCCCAGCCATTCAACAGAAAAGGACAACAGCAGCCTCAGCCATCAGGTAGATTTGCTGAAGACAGGAAGACACAGGAATCTCTTCCCTGACAGCCTGGGAGAAGGGCATGGGGGGACCTGAACAACAGGTACCAGGGAGGTTAGAAAGCTTAGGACTATCCTGAGGTGGACACACAGGAAGAGCACTTTGTGACTATGAGCATTTTATATACATTCAAGGTTGAATTTTCAATCTCCGGTTGCCATACGTAGAAAGGAGGATAGTCAAAAGCAAAACACTTTGAAAACAGTTTAGTTATGAAGTGATACTGGTTTAGTCTGGTGATACTTGGGTGAGTAAATTATTGATAGATCTACCTGAATGTACATATTCAACAAAGGCAAAGTTTCACCCCCAGGTAAAGATTTGCTTTTGTTTAATGAATCACAGTAGTTCTTCATAAAAAGATATGATAGATAAGACAGAACTCTTGAGGATGTGTGATCAGCTTGAACATTCACACTGTGAATATCCATTTGCATTGTTGTGTGAGGCTGGAAACTCTTATTCTCCCAGTCCCTGTCAGGTGGAGTGGCAATCCCAGACTGCCTTTGTGCATACTCAGGTACACAGAGTGGGCAATGCCTAGCACCACCCGAGTTTCCTCTTAATTCCCATTCAGCCACAATACTGGAAAGGGAGAGAAGGTAGTGCGCTTGTGGATGGCAGGTCTCAAAGAACTCCATTAACTGATCATCACAGCACAGCATATGTGCGCACTCCCAAAATGTAACACAGTAACCTCCACATAATTGTATTCATATTTACTTGGATATGAATTGTGGACTGAACAGTATGAAGCCAAACTTACAAGCATTCACCATGAAATGCATGTCTTTGAATGGCAGAAGAACGTTTAGTTATAGGTAGGTTGGAGGAACTAGGAACCTCATACCAAGCCATGATCCAGGAAAAGATACTCTATTTCATTTGATATGGGCTGAGATGACTGCAGACATCTTGCTAAACACTCTGATGTTTATTAAGACAAACTTGATAATGGTGATGAACCACAGCGAAGCACAAGTATTTTGGAAGGTAAGAGATAACATATAACTTTTTGTAAGATACAAAAATGAACATGTAGAAGAGCTAAAGGAACATACCAGCTTCTTTCTCAAATGGCTCCGTAGTCACCACACTACTGCTCTTGAACCCAGGGATGAAATCTTTCAGCCTCCCCCATTCAAATTAGGCCCCAACACCCCCATTCCTCTATGAAATAAAGAGGCACAGACAAACCTACTGTCAAAATGCCCTCCACTCAGAACACAAGCATTTCCACGTGAAGTAGACTCTCCGAGAAAGAAGAAATAATGTATTGAGATATTGAAGAGGGACAGATTATATGACGTAGAGTTCTTTGTGTCTCAAACACAAATATCTGCTGTGATGTTTAGTAAGTTGTAGGGATCTACTCTAATGTAAAAGAGAAAGAAAGAAGAGAAAGAGGGAATTGCAACCGTCAGAAGAACAATAGGTACCTCCCAGGCATCCTTCAGGTGGACAAAGTTCATAGCTGCATGGAAGAGATGTTAGCAGCTGTAGCCTGATATTGTTACTGCTCTGGAGACAGAAGTTTGAGAATGGTCTGGTCTAAGGCTCTGCTTTGCTACAGAGCTGCAATACTGTATTTCTTAAGGGACAGTAGATACAATACCAAATGATCTAAAAATGGTGCAAAAATCTTTAAGACGACAATATTTTTTTTATTTCAATAATGTTTATACAGAAAGGCAAATTTTCTACTAAAACCTGAATCCCTCAGGCATGCTAAGCTTTACAGCCAAGACCTTCCCATTAGGATGGCAAGGCTTGTTCCAGCTCCATCTTGCTGGTTGTCCTAAAAACTAGTTGGGCCCACAGCAGTTCACTACAAAGTCCTCCCAGGGTACAGAGACATACAGTTTAGTTATTGGAGAAGTGGGGTAAAGAGTACCCAGTAGTTGCAAAGAGGAAATGAAGGTGGGGAGAGCAGCGTATAGCTAAACCATCAAAATACTTTTGATTTTAGTTACCAGATTGGCAACTAGAAACACAAGTTGCATTCTATAGCTACTTAGGATACAATGGATGAGAATGCAACTCCAATTTCTGGGAAACACAATCATTTCTTCCTGTTTTGCTTGACAGAGCATGCTAAGTAGAAACCTCTGACAGAAGTTTTAACAAGATCCATGATAGCTGCTGCCAAATATCTACAAATCTGTGAAAAAAAAAATCCATGTAATTCTCCAAAAGAATATTCTGGAATCTGGCTAAATCCATCATGAATTACTGAGTTGTAAGGACTTGTGATTATCTCAGAAGGGAGTCAACTCTTTTTGGTAACTACAGAAGTGGAACATTCCCTGAAAGATCTTAACAATTAAAATAAATCTTCAGTTTCAGGATGAGGTAATGGTGAGAAACTTTTGCTCCAATGCTGAAATGTCATTTATCTTGTCTCTTATGTCACCTTGCCAGCTCACAAAGTCCCTGTTCTGGCAAGGGCAGTTTGTTTGGTTATGCAGTGGAAAAGACACTCATAAGTCTCATGAGGTCTCAGGAGCCTCTAAGATCACTTCTTGATGCCAGAAAGTCCTGTTACAATTGAGCCATAATGATGAAAATAAGGAGGAATAATGTTTCCTGCTAAACCTCTCGGGAAAATGGCCAGCTTTGTTGCTGGAGGCTTCGAGTTAGTACCAAGAATTAGGTCATATGATTAGGTAGGACTCACTGGTTTCAGAGAGTTGCCAGGATTTGAAAAAGACACCAGAAGGTATTCCTGGGGTTTTCTTTTCTGTTCTATAAATATGCGGGGTTCAAATGGCCACAATATTTTATGATGGTCAGCAAAATATCTGTGCTTGTCAGCAGCAGAAATAACTACTGCACATAGTTCAAGGCTAAAAAGTGATCTTTGCCAAAGTTATCAAAAAGACTAAAAGACAGTTTTTAAGACAGTCTGTGCAAGAAGAAAAATAAAATACATCAAGGAATTACATGGTTGAATGGGGTCGTAACAGTGACATTCTGTCTTACTGAATGGCTCAGAGGAACCGAAACAGCACCAACTGTGAACTGATGTGCTGAAAACTGGACACAGCTGGGCAGGAATAGTACCTTGGTATGTTCAGTGAGGGTAAGAAAGTCGCGTTAGATGTGTACATCTGTGTGAGCACAAATGAGATAATGTACAAATAAAATTTAAAAACTCTTCGACTCATTCAGAACTCATTAAATTGTCAAGATTGCATTTCTCCATTCGTTTAAACATAAAAATTTAACAGAGATTTTAAATAATGTTTCTAGTTTGACAGAAAATTTAAAGGAAAAAAAATTCTTGGTCAATAGTTGTTGCATAACCTCGAACATCCCAAATATTATACAGTATTCAACATAATTACTCCCATCTAGAAAACAAATACTAATATAATTGCCGTATCTTCCAGTCCTCTGTAAAAAATTGCATCATAGGATAGATGGGATCTATCCTGGGCCTAGTGTTCACAGGCCAATAACAGTATTTTATCATGTGAATTCTACTTCAAAATATATATTCCACATTCAGATTTCTTGGTTTCTCAATAATGCATTTTCTTCAAAGACTAAGAAGTGAGACAGAAGAATACCGCTGAAGCTTAAGCTCTGTTTCTGAGACACAGAGAACCAAAAACGTTGAGTAAAGAAACTAGTATGAGATCAAGAATAAAAATTAGGATGGCTATTGCTAAATATAGGTGCTGTAACAATACTGACACTTTGGAAATTTTTAGCACTGGACTAAAAACTGCATCTAAGAAACTTACTCAGTCTAGAAACACCTTTATGCTGTAGCTTCCAAATTTACAATCCATTAAATTTCCTTTGCACCAATTTTTTTTTTTTCTGAAAAATCCAAGTGTTACAGTTTAAGAAATCAACAAATTATTTCAATTTGAAAAAAACTATTTCCTGAACTGAACCTTTTCCCACCGTTTTTAATTGTCAATACAATTACAAATTACAATTGCCGTATTTGTCAAGCGCAATACCTCTATTTTTTAAAGAAATCGTGTCCATCTTTGACAGCTGTATCTTAGTAACTTGTGAAGATTACCAAAATTCTCTCTGTATGTATGCATGCCTGTTGCTTTATATATACAAACTATTCCATAACTGAGAGTGTTCACAGAGATGGAAATATTATATAATTTATGCATGTTAACACTTATAATCACTTGTTAGTGATTAAAAAACTTTCTCTCTAGTCTGGGTTTTTTTAGAAAGATATAAAAAGATTTACCAGCAAATAATCCAGTAATCCCATTTTTAGCGACAATTTTCCTCATAATTGCCCAGGTTGATGTACAGTCCCTCTGTGGAACTCAATACAGTACAAAAGAACAGTGAATGAAGCCATATACACAATGCCACAGAAAAATATTTTTAGAAATCAGAGACAGTCACTTCAGATGTAATTATTAGGTTTAATTAATTTTATGTTAATTTTATCCATACTATTCATACAGGATGTTAAATTCATACAGCATGCAAATTCATACAATACTCAAGTTAAAACAGCATGACATGGAAGAACCTGTAGCAACACCTAGAGTAAGATATATGAACACAATATTCCTTACTAGAGTAACCGATATAGTTGAAAAATGTCATCTAGCTTTCAAATGAGCCAGTCCTTCTCCATGTCACTTTATACATGCAGCTTAAAGACCATCACAATTCAGATTTTTAACCAAGGACTTGCCTTTATGTTAAACTGAATCTAAAGGGAAGTTTTGAGAATTGATACATAAGAATGAATAAATCATAAGAATGAATATAATAATTAAGCTAGGACACTACACCTTACATTTAAGTTTACAAAAATCAAAACCCCCCTAAATTTATAAGTTAAAGTATAGCTCTATGAGATGTGGATTGCAGACCCTTGTAGAGCTAAATTGGATAGTAACCTAACTGCGGCAGCATCAAGAACCAATCTGCATTGCAGACATATGCAACCGTTTTAAACAAAGGATTTTTTTTGTGCGATTTCACTCTGCACATGCTGTTTTCATTGATCCATAATATGAAAGTGGTTAAGAAATTTTTTTCCTAGACAAAAGTTAAAACAGTTTCATAGAATACATTCAGCAGGATCATTCCACAGCATCTGGAAGCCACAAAATATTTTTGCAGCCACAGAGAGACAATATGTAGATACATAGTCAGTGTCCAACTCTAACAGCAACTGGATTTGGAAAGAATTAAACTAGTACAAATTATAGATAACAATAATGAAATTTTATATATATATTAACCTAGTTAATATCAGCCTAATATATGACAGCTACCTGTGATTCAAAGTGTTATTAGCAATGAATTCTCATATTCATCAGCACAAGGGAAGAATTGAAACACAGTAACTATTTAAAGCTTTTCTGATCTTTTCACTGTGAGGGCGGTGAGGCACTGGCACAAGTTGCCCAGGGAAGCTGTGGATGCCCCATCCCTGGAAGTGTTCAAGGCCAGGCTGGATGGGGCTTTGAATGACCTGGTCTAGTGGGAGGTGTCCCTGCCTGCGGCAGGGGGGGTTGAAACTAGATGATCTTTAAGATCCCTTCCAACCTAAACCATTCTATGACTGTCTGTTCTGCAATGAAACATAAATATGTTTTTTCAAGAATTACACCGGAAAAAAAAAAAAAAAAAAATTACCTGAGAGAATGAAACCTCATGTCAAAAAGCTTTTTGTAACATCTTTCTGAACTAGGACCTTCAAATTTGTTTCTGAGCAGAAACTGTTTGGGTACTCAGCCTTTTTAGTGGTCTGTAATCTTAAAGCCATGATCTAACAGTAGTGAAAGTCCCTCACTGGTCCAGGTCCCAAGCAATGGAAAAAAAGTTTTTTAGATACAACTTGAATTTGTATAAAACACAGCGGTGCTCTACTGAACACAGAAAAAAAAAAAAAAAGAAACTTCCTTCCACTTTCATCCTTTAAAGCTGTTAGGATATTCACTAATATGGTCTCAAAAATTTCTTTGAAATCAAACAAAAATAAGGTAAAAAACACAACCTGAGCACAGTGCTTTCTATCTCTAATATTTAACATAAGAATAATATTGTTATGAAGGACCAAGTGATAGTGAATGTGCAAACATTTTATCATGTTATTTTTATCAACTCAAAAGTCTTTTTCAATAGATCACTGTTCACCTGAATGTTTTATAAGGAATTAATTTTGCCTATTTAAATATAGCTTACTTAAATATATACAAATGTGCAACTGATCTGCCTAAATGCAATAGCTCTGGATTTTTTGGTTTATATTTTATACTATCTCATAAATCTAAATGGTACTGAACTCCCACCTTTTCCCTCCTCCATGCCATTATGAAATATTGTATTTATCCTAGGTGATAAAAAATATGCTATGAGATGTTACAATTTGGAGAAGAAAAAAGGCCCCAGTGACATATTTTAGATAAACTTTAGAAGAGAGAAATATTTAAAATTCGTACCAAAAGTCTATATTCTCAAACACTAGTTTTTATTTTTCCAAATATTATGGTTTTTTTTTCTCCTTACCAGCAACTTACTTTTTAAGGTCTCACTCTCCCAAAGTTCAGTCTGCCTATGTGTTTTCACTACATCAAACGGCAGAGTTATGACAGCTGCAATCTGTCATGAAAAGAAATCAGTTTTAATGTTAGAGCACAAAGAGTTAAAATTTAATTAAAATTTTTAAATTAAAGCGCACACAATTTAGAACTAGATTTGATATTCCAAGCACCTGATATTATTAAAATTCTTGTACTTCTGAACACTGTAATTTATTCAGATATACCTAATCAGCTTGAATGCCAGGCCATGTGTATTTCAAGTAGATGCACCCCAATACATACACCATTTCTGAAAAAATGATACAAAATCATTCCTCTTTTAAATAGTTCATTAGTGGCAATAATGAGTAGTACTAGAAACAAAAATATATACTTACAGAGCCAGATGCTGCTCCTGAAGTAAAAGCAATGAAAAATGTTGGTTCATGTGCACCAACTTCCTTACACATCATCTTCTTGAAACGCTCATAATTATACCAGTATATTGCTAGGTTTATAAAAAAATAAACTTGCATTACAACACAATCTATGTCAAATACAGAAATTCTTTTAAGAATTACAGATGTAAGAATTCTACTGTGGCAACGGGAGCAAAAAGAAATAAGAGCTGAAAGCAAAGTAATGTTCTCTGTGATGATTCATGGACAGACTGCGTTGTTCCCCTTATCTCCGCATTCCAAATTTCTTCATATGATACAAATTAGCCTAATCATTTTGTCATTCCCATAAAGGAATCCCTATCTTAATACAATCTAACCCAAGCAACTACAAAACTCACATACTGGGGTTTTTTTTAAATTCAATTTAACATAAATCAAAATGTGGGCTTCTAATTTGCTGTGTTTTCAGGCATATTTCACACATTTCATGGATCTCATTAACTCTACAAAAATGTGTTTCATACAAAAGGAAAGGTCGCTCAGGACTGCCTCATATTCCTCTACAGGACAGAGTGTAAAATTCTGAGAGAACCAAGAAATGCAACTTCGCTCTCTGGAATTACTAAGGGGGAAATGCGTCTGTGATGACTGTCAAAGGCAAGTCTGATGAATAACTGTTTTCATCTTGTGAACTAAACGGCATTCTTTCTGTGTTCTAACTAAAACTCTTTAAACTACATGGTACTGGGCTGAATTATAGAGTGACTCCTTGTGACAGTTGGTCAAATAAATACTGCAAATGACAGTTGCATATCCGTGCCTCATTGTCTGTGATCTGTGAATGAGGCACATGATCTGTGCCTCATTCAGCACGGAGTTCTGGAGGCTGTGCCAGCAGAGAAATATCAAAAGTATTTTCTTGCCATGAAGGCTGTCAGCACATATATGCCTGGCATCCAACATTTTGCAAAAGTAAATGTAGGCAGCATCTCGGAAGGTATTGAGGGTATGAGGAAAACCTACTATTGAAATGTACATAACTCTAATTTATCTAAATCCAAAACTTTGCTTAAGCACCTGCAGAACTCCTTTCCTTGTATAACTTTTATGTTTATATTCTCTGCAACATTGCTTAAAGAATGACTCAAGTATTTCCCTGCCCATGGCAGGAGTGTTGGAACTAGATGATCTTTAAGGTCCCTTCCAACTCTAACAATTCTATGTCTATTGTTAACCCAGTTCTCAGCTTATAAACATTCACAGTTTAAGTTTTATTCAGTCTAGCTAGCCTCTGAAGGAATATGGCTTGAAGCTGATCATTCACACTTGGGCTAGTAACACAGTGGGATTCTAATCATGCTGTGCTGCTTGAGTCATGCTGTGCAGCTTGGCTGTTTTCACAGAGGAGCTGCTTTCTCAATACAAATTCTTACACTGATTTTAATTCCCCCGGGAAGAGCTAACTTGAGCTAACTGCAGCAAAGGCGCAGATGGCACTGTAGGAATACCATTAACCATGATGCTGTTGGGGTGTCATTCAAACAGAAGAGCTAAGACTGAAGGTATTAAGGGAGCATATCTTAACTGCATAGAGTATTCATAAGGAAAACATAATCAGAAAACAAATTTGGAAAAGGCATTAAGGCAGCATTAAATACTCCTAGTTTTATATCAGAGTTTTGTGGCATTTTATTTTGTGGGGTTTTTAAATACATTTTCCTTCACTCATGCATCCAATTGCCTGCTCACTTCTGACTCTTTATCAGTAGTCCTTAATCTGTAAGGCAGTAGCTGCCTGTTAACCTGTGCCTCTGCCTTTCAAGCACCCCATGATGCCTACAAAGTACTGGGCACAGACAAGTGCCCGCTGGATGAGAAGTGAATGCCAGAGCAGTGTGGAGACTGACTTAAAAACAACAAGGATGTTTTGTACCGGTGGAGAAACCGCAAGCATGGCTGCAAGAATCTGAAAAGGGCTGAGAAGAACACACACACATCACCTTAGTGCCCTCTTCCTTGTGCACTCCCTCACAGTCCTCTGATCTTCCCACTCTGTTAAAAGCAATAGAGGGGAGGAAGATCACCAGCTCCAGCTACATTGCTACAGACAAAAATCAGAACAAGAGTTTCTACTTGAAGTCAGACAACAGAAATTAGATGAAGAATTCTAGAATTCCCTTACAAAGCCTAGCAGTGCAGCCAAAGAGAAAAATGCATTTGGCAGAGATGAAAAATAAGTAAATTAAAAAAATAAAAATTGAACAGGAAGCACTTTAAGGAAAAGGTTCAGATGAATTCCGACAGCTATCTTTAGCCTTAGAGAAGGCATGTTTCCATAGGTTCCGAAGCCTTCCCTATTACTGAAGGCTAAATTAAGTTCCATCAAGTAACAGGATCCTTAAGCAGGAAATACAGTACAACCACAATTTTCAAACACAAAACAATAGTAAAGTGAAAGAAAATAGTATTACTCATTCTGAACATAAACCAGTTGAAATAACATAGTTCTGTTAACTCACTTAACGGCTAAGTACAATTTTTAACTAAATATCCTAATCACCCCCACTTACCATGCATTGGCTTGGTTCACAGCCAATTTAAAATGCACTCCAGGTGCACATCTAAATGTGCTCAAATCCCATAAGAGTCCAAATCAGTGACTGGTTCACTAGACTGTTTGGAACCACAAATTAAATTAGATGTCCTAAGAACGAAGCAGGAGAACAAAGATAGTGGGTCAAATATTTCGAGGGTTCTCTACCTCCAAAAATAGGTTTGAAGCATGTTTCTGGGCCAACATAAAGTGTTCAAAAGTGTTATTCCTTGTACTATCCAAAGGACAGAAACTCCTTCAGGTACATTTGATGCCTGATGATCCACAAGTGTCCTGACAAAAACGGGTCTCAAAGAGACAGGGGCTTTCACTGCTGGCATTAACAAGTCCTTTAGCAGCCTCTTCTGTAGCTCACAACATAGTAGAGCTGTGACAAAAAGGGAGAACACATGCTCTTCTCTGTCCCGGTTATCTTAAGGAATAGCCCTAGGACTAGCTTTGCTCTGTATCAGACTTTTCTTCTAGACTTTCAGCTTTGGAGCTTTGCTAATGAGTGGTGCTCTACCTTCATGTTTTTTGGAGCAGTTATACAAACTAATTCACCTTGCTAACAAAAATTCCTGAAGGCACTACTGTGTCACTCTCCCTTTATACATGTTTTCAGAATTAAGCATCAGAACACTTAGATACAGTACGTTTCTCTACAAGTAAATAGCCACTATACCTATAACAGAGAGAATTTCCTACCGAAAGTCTTCAAGAACAGTCATTGCATAAGCTAAAGATGAGAAGAAACAGCCTAAGTATAGAGACAGGGAACATAACAATGAACCCTCTGGTATCCACAAACAAAATGGGAGGGGAAAAAAAAAAATCAGGTCCTCAAAGAATTTATAAATAAAAACACTCAAAGGGGAACAAGTAAATCTCAATCATTCTTAAAGCTAACCATTAAAATTACCACAGAAAAAGTCTAAAAGAATTATGCATAACCACATCTTCTGACATAACACAAACTTTCACAGAAAATAAACCCTACCTGAGAAAGGTACATCTCTCAGAACAGTAGAACTCCAGCCCCTCCACAGGGAAAACCATCCGTCTGTAGCCACTTTACTACTGATGCACATGTACAGTTGATTGTAGGACAAATTGCGATACTGCATTCTAGTTCTGATCAGCTCCAGGGGGCTCACTACAGTAACTGAACCAACTGCAAATGAGAAAAATATGGGCTTTTTTTTAAATCAACATTTACTATTAATATTTTCTGAACATTAAAGTCAGGTCCCACATTGCCTTGCTTTATATATTTGATTCCTTTCAACTCTCCCGTTTTCCTTGAAATAATTCCCAAAGTTTCCTTTCCAAATAAGAATACCACATATATTCACAGTACCTAAACTTTCTGGGCACACAAGCTACCTACCTTTTTTCAATACTGGCACATTGTAATCCATGTAACATGTTGTCCTGGTTTGAGGTAAAACAGAACCAATTTTGTTCAGTAACTTCGCTTCTTAGCTGGGCCTCTGTTACTGAAATTAATTGCATATTGTGCAGACAGTGTTCACTCTCTCAGAGTGATAAGACCAATTGTTTACAGCTGATGCCCAGGCATGGGATGCAGAGAGGCTCTTGCTTATACTTATTGCTATAACCCCCAAGGCCAACCAACTTTGTTATTTGCCCCGTTGGAGGGTTGGAAGCGGAAAAGCATAGAGGGGTCCCACCTGCAGGGAGGAGCGGACAGAACAGGTGACCCAAAACTGACCAACAGGGTATTCCATCCCATCTGCCTCATGCTCAGTACAAAAGCTGAGGGATCAAAGGGTCAGTCTCTCTTCCTTCAATGGCCGACGTCTGAAGAGGACTCTGTTCATCTGCCTGTGATCCCGATCCTGAATCCAGATCCGGAATCTAGTTCCCGTCCGTCACTGAGTCCAGCCTGGGACTGCCCCAGTGCCAGCCAGTGACGTGACTGTCATCTCGGGAGCTTGATACAGTTTTGTATATATTTTTCATTATTTCTTTTTATTTTATTATTAATATTTCATTAAAGTAGTTTAGTTCCTTCTAAACTCATAAGTCTCTTTTTCCTCCTCTGCCTCTCTCTTTGAAGAGGGGTAGAGGGGAGCATCTGTTGGTCCCATCTGGGATCCCTCAGGTCCCCAGTAGTGGATTTTGGCCTAAACCACGACACATGTTAAGAATCTTAATTTCCAGATTTACTACATAAATAGATTGCAAATTTCAAGTACTTCCAAAGATTAATTTTCAATAATTGCCATTTTAAGTGTAACTTGAAGCATCTGAGCTTGGTGTTTGTTTGGGTTTTTTTAAGGACAAAAATGATGGTTACAGATTAAGCTTTTATTGATTTCTAAGCATCTTTGCCATTTTTACTTTAAACTGTCAAGAATATTTAGCAGGCAATCTGTATCTGATGAAGTAAATCTCTTATATCTCTTGGAAAGATCAGTGAGTCACCACTCACTAACAAGCTCCTATCACACATGTAACAGGCTTTAACGATTTTACTAGATCCAGGAACTTTTCTCCTGTTGGATAAGGTTTTTTTGACGTGTGAATTTAAAACCTGGAACACCCTAATAAGAACAATTTGCCACATCAGTACAGAATAACAATTCTGTAGAATAAGAATTTCCACTAGTCAGTCTTCCAGTCCCCCTCTTAGTTGTCACAAGTAGAATATGGAACTCAGAGTCTTCTAAGAAAGCCCAAAAATATATGACTTGAGCTACTTCTACAAAAATAGATGAGGACAAGGATAAACAAAAGTAAGAAAATAAAAAAAAAACAAATCCAATCCCCTTTACATCATACAGCAGTAAAATCAATACAAGCCCAATTTTCATTTTCCTTGTAATTACCTATGTAGCTTCCATTATAGAAAATAATGATGTTTATTATTAGGTTCATGACAGAACAGACTTAAATTAAACTGTCCTTGGTAGGAGTCTAGAAATACAAAATTTTAAACAAATTACGAATGTAGTGAAAGTGTAACAGCAAAAATAAATCACATTATTCCAGATAATTTAAAGCCACAGCAAATTTACTTTAAAAACAAAACAAAACAATAAAACCAAGAAAACAGCATACAGGTATTTTATTTCAGTTTTCCCTTTAAACGGATGACAACTTACATCTGCTTAAGGAACCTGCAAGAACTGGAATGCGTTCATCATCCTTTCCTAGTCTAGATTTCAGAGCTTCACTCAGTTGGTCATAGCAGGTAAAATAGATTACTGTGGTAGGAAGCGCCATTATTCTACAATATAAGAGAGGGAATCTAAATTAATACAAGGAAAGCAGGAGCATAAATTCAACCATCTTGTATGGATATTTTGCTTAAACAAGGAAAAGTTAAATCTCCAGATATGTGTTATGGGTGAAGAAAAAGCATTAATCCCGTGGCTTTGATACCCTGCCTCTAGTTCAGAGTTTCAAATCCATGGATTTCCCAGTTTTCTAGTTTTTCATTTCATTAGGAAAAACTGTAAGGAAAATGATGGTGCACTATCCCAGTCAAAATCTATTTCACATAAGCTCCAGAATTATTTTGATAAAGGAATGGAATCGAAAGATTTGAATTTGAAGCAACCAAACAAAACATTATGCAAGTAGCTACTAACCATAAATTTTCATTAATTTAACAATTGGGGAGTATTTTCTCTATCTTAATCAACACTTGTGATTCTTACTACTTGAAAGACAATGTGGCATGAGTAAATATAAGCTTTTTCTATTCCAGCATAGTACAGACTATAATAACAACAGCTAGATCTTATAATCATTCAGTCAAACCGGAACAAGGGATAAGGCACTACATCTTATTATAAAATAACAATTATATTTCTGTGTTATGTATGTGCCAATATAGCATTTACCACCATTACCAAAAAACAGTGGACTATCACGTTTGGAAAACCAAAAAGCCATAGTTCAAATTTTCTTTTTAAAACTGTGTACTTCTCTCCAATCAAGAAGCTGGTTCTTTTCTGCTGTAGTACAGAACACAACTTGAAGAAAAAAACCTCTCTGTCATGGCTGAAATACAGACACCTCAGTTCAGTTAAGTCCTAAAGATTTACATACTGAAATTGCCACATGCTGCAGGATAAATAACAAGGCCTGAGCTCCACCATGTTGTGCCTTTTTTGTGTCTATATACTGAGCACTGTGTGCAAATTAAAGATGTACCAGTGCTTTTCCTCTGGGCTTCCTTTTCCTTCATGTCTTACAAGATACAACTTCAATATACGTGTTAGATTTGACCACTTTCCTGGACTGTTTATGGAGGAGGACATAATTGTAGAGGTATCAATTACTATCTGTACCAGGTCAATGTGAATAAAAAGATAAAACACTGGTGCTGTTTAGCCTAAAGTGAAGACCAGGAGGAGGTCTGATAACAGTATTTAAATATGTAAATTGCTCTCATAGAGAGAAAATTAATTATCTGTTTTCCACGACAATGTTGGATGGGATAAAAACCAATCAAGTATTCTGGAATAAAGAAGATTCTAGTTAGATGTTTAAAAAAAATTAAGTAAGGGTACTGAGGTGTAACACTAGACTGTGGAAACAGCCGTGTTGCTTATTGCAAGTCATTCGTAACAAGCTAAGACAGCATGGATTCATCAAAGCCTAGCACTCTCTAACATTCAAGTTCGATCCTATGATTCAATGATGCTATCAAGGGGACGGTTACAATAAGGATACCATCTCTAAAAGGCAAAATAAAAAGTCTGATGTTTCTGCTTAACTACTGAGAATACATCAAAGAAGTTGCAAGGAGGAATCTCAAGATGTAGCAAAAATTATACTGTGACTAGATGCTTATAATCAAACTGATTACATCATTGTCTGTAACTCCAGAATTTACCAAATTTTTAAAATCACTTAGAAACAAACACACTAATTTGTCTAAATAATGAAGTTTTTTTTTTAACAATAATTCATAACACGTTACAAAAAAAACCAAGAACGTCCAACTTACAATGTTGGGGGAAGTCCGCTCCACAGTGATTTAATTCCCTCTATTTGAATAATTTTCACAAACGCATCCTAAAAATACAATCAGGCAAAGAGCAATAATTAGCTACAAACTTTTGTACTCAGTAATATATTTTAGCTGGCAGAACACAAAATTAATGTATTAAAAAGTATGTTTCTAAAATGGCTTATCATTGTAAGATCCCAATTTTGAAACCACTAACACTAGCTACCGTATTTAATCACACGAATAGTTCCACTGACCTGAAGAGAAATATTTGTGTGACTGAAATTAAGAATTTTCTTCCAGCTTTAAAAGACCAAAGTAGCAAGTTTTTATCAGTAACTGACAGCCCTGTGAATAACTTATTTTCAGAACTAATACAGCATATCAGCAACTTGTGGAAACTTCCCCGAAATAATCCACTAATTTTTTTTTAATACATAACAAAAAATCTAGGCACGAAATAGCAATTAATTCTCCATGATTCTTCACTACTTGCTTTCTCTGATGTGACCACATATGTGTAATGTATATACACTATACCATATTCTTGGAGGCTTGCAATTAATATCACAGCTGTCCCATAGATTTCCCAGACTACTGACAGCAGAGGAACACTAAACCTTGAAGGTCATTCAACTGAAGTCACCATCAAAAAGACAAACTCCCTAATATTAAAGTTACCTAATTTTCTTACATATTTGGAGGAAGAGGTTGAGATTTGATGGATTAGAATAAGCTTAAGACCAGACATTGTCAGAGGGCCTCAAAAGATACAGAGCCTGACAGACCACAAAAAGGACTCACAGGAAGAAAAAGGCAGAGGAGGAAAGAAAGAGAAATCCAATGACTGAGCAGCATACTTATATACCTTCCTAATTATATGGGCAGATACTGCAAAACATTTGTACAGCCCTATGACCGTAGATCTACCATGTCCACTACAATTTTCTTTACTGCACAATTGTCCAGCACTCTTTTAAAAAAAAAAATGAAAGGAGATCCAATGATGTGATAGTCATTCTTCTTTATGAATCACCTTGTCACAGCAAAAATGGGCATAAAATCATGTCAATTAGAACACTAAGCAACTTTCTAAAAATTATAAAGTTAATTGAAAAATTCAAACTTACAAAGTTATTATTTTTTTTAAAAAATAACACTGTAAGCTCAAGAAACCTTTTGCATGAATATTTCATTCTTCTTAGAAATTTAATTCTGAAAAATTCTTGATCACACGTGTAATTTAATGTCAAACAAAATCTTGATTAATGAAGAAGCATCACAGTGTCCAACAGAAAATCTGCTTCAAGTGTCTGGGTAAAATGCTAGTCCTACAAGTTTCAATGGATCCAGAACTTGACACATGAACTTAACTTTGAAACACTATCTGTGTTGTTAGTTCAGCTCAAGACCATACTGGGAGATCTGTGGACAGAAGACCTGTAAGCAGGTACAGAAAATCACTAGCTGCAATCAGCAACTATTGGCAATACAGCTCAAGTAGGGAAAATAAAATCATAGAGCCAGTATCCTGCGAGGACAGCTATGCAGCTGCTCCCTTGTTCATCTTAAGGAAGGAATATGTATTTTGTAGAAAGTAGAAGGTATCATTAATCACCATATAAATTACAAAGTGCAACCACACAAACACCCTTGAAATGGTAACAGATTCTACCAGAACTTGAAAAGAAACAATAAATTTCCAGTATGCCACTGAAAAATGTTTACAACATACAGTTTTATATAAATGTAAAATGTTCTTACCAATGTCCCTTTGAAATGCCCAGGTTTTTTATACCATGCTTTGCTGTCCCCATTCTCACAAACACATATATGATCCATAAGGCCATTGGAGTATATAAAACACTTTCCTAATAAAATGGTTTATAAGAATACAGTTAATACTTTTAAGGTTGTGCTTACTCAGCAGCAATTTCAAAATGAATATAATGGTAACACAGACTTATCTCCGATTAGACACAGAAGGGCAAAATAATCTTGGAAAGTCAATGACAGCAAATTAAGTAAAAGGAAAGATGGAACAAATGTACTGCTCAGAGTGCCAGACTAAATGAAAGTGCCCTCACAGGCTTTAGGAGACATGTTTAAGTTATACTACCATCTGCTGAAGGCTAAAACAACACAAGACCTGAATGTCACTACAGTATGTAACTATGTGAACATCAGACTTTTAAATCTTTTATTAAGTATCCTCAGCATCCACATTACAAGTGGAGGTATTATATCTTAGGTTAGACTGTATTTATACCAGATCATCCTCTCTCTTGTTTTTGATTTCTTCTGCATCATGTACTTTGAACCTGTTTGATATAACATTATTGCCATTATACAAACATACTTTGAACTTCATTTTCAGATTTCTGAAGGGTTTAGAATTTACTAAAAAAAAGGACAGAAGGCACAAGTATTTTTCCTGATTTACCACAAGTGTGACTGCAAATATTCATCTCCACATACAAAATGGAGCACCAGTCATCTTCTCTTTTAAATCTCATTTATTGATTACAACTAAATAGTAGGAATCATTGGCATATCTTTGAGTACACAATGTCTTAATCTATTTAGAAACCAAGTGGCAAGTGACTTAGATAAGATTTACTACTGTTTTTCAAAGGCCTCTGGATTTTGGAGGAGATGAACTTTGGTATAGCAGCCTGATTACATAAGCCCTCTGATGAAATATTTAGTTATTTATTGATAGCTTTTTTTTTTTTTAAAGCTCAACTCTGTAATAGTTGTACCTTCTGCCACGAAAGCCTGTTTAAAATGCTTTGTATTTATGGGATTTTTTTTTCCACTGTGTCTGTTCACTGGCACATTCTTTCTTTAGCAATTTCAGCTTATATTGCTCTGTTGCTTCCCCCTCCACACTTACGATTGTGAAATAAATGAAAACATTCTGTAGTTCAGCATTATGATAACTATCAGCTAAATACAACAGCAAAAAGCAAACCGTGTCCTCCACTACACTATGCATTTATTTACCTTTGGAGAATGGATTGTTTTGGGCTTGCAGTCGAGTTTTGATAACATCAAGAGGAGTTACTAAAATGAAACAGAAGTAATTTAGAAACACCCTGCGTGCCCTGAAAATGTAGAAGTGTACACAAGCCTTACCATGAACTTCTATGACTTCTAACTTTATACAATGTTATCAGGCAGAGGAAAAAATGAGAACTACAAATCCTGTATGGTTTGAAAGTGACCATATGTGTCTTTTTTAATTTACTAACAGTTGCACAGACAACAAATACTAAGAGATACACAAAGCTCATCCAAAAACCATTGTGTCATCTTGTCTGAAAGTGCAAAAACTTGTGCTATTTTGCTCTGCTGCTAACATTTTATGAGCAGTATACCACAAGGCATATGAGATCAGATTTTGGCCTCAAGCATATAAAATATTACAGCATTTTTCATGTGTTTATTCTTTTCCAATAAGCTGACCGTAATAGCGACGTTCAAAAGAAAAACATTAAACTCATTACATACTCCCCTTCTTCGCTGTGTGTAAACAAGATCTAAAGCTTTAGAGTTGTTGAAAAAAAAATGAAGGTTTAGTGAACATTTCATTGCTTCCCCTCCAGCCCTTACAATTATTACAGGCCTAGACATGCTGAACACTACAGTGGTTGGTCAGCTGGACCAACCTCTACTGATTATATTGACTGAGGGCTCAATTCAGTTGCCTGCATACAAGCAGCTGGCACCATCTGAGCCTCTAAGGTATCCAAAATACCTACGCAGTTGACAGAAACGACACAAGCTCTACAACCTTACTTACTAAGCAGTAGCTAAAGACTAAGTCAAATACCCTATCTAGCACATCTCACTGAACACACTCCTATGCATAGGTAACTGACTCACACCTTTGCTCTCTACTGATGCTTCAGCTGACTTACAAGAGGTTGAATATTCAGACCATATTTCCATATCTAAACATAGGGATATAAATGTGACTTGTGCAGCTCAATTCAGAGGCCTAAAGTTTGACATCTAGTAGCATCTTAGCTGCTCACACATATTCTGCCTCGTCTCCCAGCTACCACTTCAGAAAGGAGATGGTCTCCTATACTTCTTGAGGTCTCAAATACCAACACCTTACACTGTACTAGCATCTTATGCACACACAGTCAAAATCCATGTTGGAAATTCCACAGGTCTGACGTAGCTTTGCTTGCTACTTTACCTAACATCACAGGACACATGGGAAAAAGACTATGAATTTAACAGGTTCCTGGTAAGATCCTGTTCTGTAAAAATTTGGAAATTTTATGGGAGAAAAATCATGTTTAGAAAATTGCACATTACCCTGCAGCATAATCCATGTTAAAAGTCAGAACTAACGGCTAAGCCAAAAAGTAAATGAAATACAAAATATACACTAATGAGCTTGGAGAACTCCACGGGACATGAAGTGCTGAATCTATCCAATCAATGCCTCCTGAGGTCCTGAGTGAGATGACTGAATATGAAGCAGAAGATGAATTCTGCAGACTATCCAGAAGTCTAAAAGACTAACAAAAAGCTAACTTTAAAAGCAATGTTTAGGGAGGCTAGGGGGAGGAACAATAAAAAGCTTTGACAGTGTAAGACATCACAGCAGAGTACATTAGTGTTACTGCTGAAGGGTAACATGAAGGGGACTTCTCACAGGGGCCAGCCTCAAAGAATTTGGGTCCTGTACTGTACAGTAAACTTTTATTTAAAATCTATTTTTTAACCAGCAGGAAGTATGGAAATTAATTTTTATTTTTAATTTTGTTTCTTGTAGAAAGAAAGCAATCAATTACTACACTAAAAGAAAAAAAGACATAAAAATGAAAAGTTAATAAAATTAGTATTATTTTCAAAAATAGTTAAAGATTCTCAGGGACACAAAAGATTTCAATTAACCATTTGTTAAAATAAAAAAAAAATATGAGAAAACTATCCAAAAACATCTTTGTTGAACGTATTAGTGGAAATCTATAAACCATATATATGCAGACATCATGCTGAGTCAAACTGAAGAGTAATCACTTTGCAAAGTTTCTCTCTGTGGCAAGCTTGCTAGTTTGCCTTACCAAATAATGATGTAATTATAGCTCCACAACAAGAGGCTATTGCTTGCTGAATAATGGTTGGTTTATCTAAATTGCTATCACTCATTTCAGCCATGGCTTTATCCCTGGAGAATAAAAGCCTGTGAAGAAACAGAAAAACATATTTCAAGACTATGCTCAAAACTCGCAGAAAAATCAAAGGAAAAAATACTTTAAATTTTCATTAATACATTATGTATAAGGAGCAATAATGTAAATGTTAGTTTTCTACTTGTATACAAGCATCTCTAATTTTTTGAAATTAGAGTAATTTTGCCATGTTTTTTTCTAAATGACAATAAATCATTCAAATCCTTCTGACATGAATTACAGTGTTTATATTTTTTTGTAAACCACATTAAATATTTACTATGTATTACTTTCTGCTGCAACAAAGGCTTTAGAAGCATGTAAATAATCTGTACAAAGATAAATTCCCAGCCTGCGGTCCATAAACTGTAGCACAGCAGAATAATTCATCTAACCCTCCTCTTGCTTCTGTCATTCCTGTGAGAAAATTCAAAGAGGTCTCCTGGTTGAGCCAACAGTCAGCCTACTCGTCATGACTAGGCGCCCTGGCGAGCTCCTCACGCAATAAACAGTGACTAAATAGTTTTAATGCTACTATTAAGTATTAATTCCTTGAACAAGTCCTGCTGCATAGCTGCACGGGCAAAGTTACAGTACGTTAGGGATGTACGTACAGTATCTAAAAATAAGGGGCTTCTATTATTCCCAGTATCTGCAACTAGCCAGGACAGGAGAAAATAATACAAATTAAAACTTCTAAGGACATAAAATCCCCAAATAAAGGCACATCTTTCAAAATGCACATTGTGCATAAGCGCAGTGGTAACTTTATTCGTTTAAGCTTTTGTTTGATCCACAGGAACGCGTTTTGCTATTTTTACGAAGTTTCAAATAAAAGCTAAGAAAGATTAAGCTGCATAAACAAAGAGTCGCCTCTCGGATACTAACAACTACTAATTTTGGGGAGGAGAAATGTCTTTTTTTTTTAATATTTTTTTTTAACTTATTTTATAACACGCCCGACTTTCCAGAACAGCATACATAGCCCGTTTACCAGCAGCCCCCGGGCTGTGCTCTCCGCAAGCGAAGCCTTCCACAGTAGGACCGCGGCGCTGCCTCCGCCGGCCCTCTTCCCCGCTGCTCGTCACAGCCCGGGTGCCCCGGCACTGCCGCCGCCGAGGGCGAAGCCGTGCCCCGAGCCCGGGAACGCCCAGGCCGGGGAAGGGGGAAGCCTTGAGGGGGCGGCAGGCGCTGAACCCCGGTGAAGTGCCCGGCCCGCCGGAGGTCGCTTGAACCCGGCGGAGAGGTGTGTTGCTCCACGGCAGGCCCTCCCTCACCTTACCGGGGCCTGGCAGAGAAGCTCTTCCCCGCGATTCCTGCTGAGGAGGGCGCCCACCGGCCCGCCCCAGCCCTTGAAGTGGGTAAGGGAGGGAAGGAAGGAGGCGGCACCCCTCCCCCCGCCTCCCGCAGTAACGGCCGCCGATCTTGCTGAGGGACTCCTTTCCCTCCCGTCCCCCTTCCTTCGCCGACGGGACCCCGCCGCGCTCCTCCCTCCACCCCCAGCGCTCGGCCCCCGCCCTACCGCCTCTCGGCCCGTCCGTTGGTGGAGCGGGGCCCGCGGCCGGGATCCGGGACGTCCCTGGCAGCGCGGCGCCGCTCGCCGGGAGGAGGAGGAGCGAGGCCCCGCGCGGCCCCGCGCGGCTGGCTGGGCCGGCGGAGGCGGGAAAGCCCGTGAGGCGAGGCGGCCGCGCCGGCTACAGCCGCTGTGGTGGAGAAGGCCGGGAGACTGGGGGACGGTGGGCAGGCTGCGGTGTGAGGGGAGGGCTTGGAGCCGCCGGGGGAAGGAGAGCGTGGCGGCTCTGCCGACCCCTCCCGGCAGGTCTGCCGGCGGGCGGAGAGGAGAGGAGGAGGATGTGATTCCGCGGGAAGATGAAATCGAGCGCTGCGGAGGCCGCCGACAAAGGAGCGCGTCCCCGTAAGTGGCGGGTGGCTGGGGGTGGCCCGGGGGGGAGCTGCCGCGCCCCGGCTCGGCGCTTGAGGAAGGGGGGGTGTTCCCGGCTTTCCCACCGTCAGCGGGGTCGCTTTCGGCCACCTTGGCGCTCGCTGTGAGCCCCCGCAGCGAGCCTGCTGCCGGCTGTGGGCCGCGGCTCTGTCAGGCCGGCGGGTGAGCACGCCCTGGGCCGGCCTTGTCAGGGCTGCCCCGCCGGCACCGCCTTTGCGGGGTTCGGGGGAGTTAAAGGTAAAAGCGTGCAGCTGAAAAGGCGGCTGTGTAACTTGTTCTGTTCTACGAGGTGGTTGCAGTGCAGAGGAGGCAGTCGCTGCGTTGAAACTCGGCAGGCCGCCGCCGGGCAAGCTGCTGCAGCCGGGCGGGTCCGCGCTGGTGCCGGGCGCCGGCGGTGGGCGGCCTCCGCGGCTCTTTAGGCCCGGGCTATGAAAATGCGGTCGCTTCACGGGAGGGACTCTTTACTGTTATTGCCGTACTGCTAACTCGCTTTTTACCCCTAAGAAGTTTCGTATGTATTTTCCAATATTAATTGCAGCATTTAGCGTGTTAATTTTTGAGCTGCCCTGGCCATCACGTGTGTGTGCTGGCTACACCACCATATTTGATCCCTGGTCATAGACAGAATTTCGCTTGCACACCTGTTTATCATCCATCTTTTTTTTTTTTTTTTTTTTTTTTTTAGATTCTAAAGCAGTTATCTAGTTCTTTTGGTCTTCTAGATTCTACAAAGCTGACTGCTGTTCTGCTTCGTTTATGTGTGTTCATAACCATTACTTACAGAATCGTGCAGCGTGAGTGGTGGGTCTGCTCCCTCTCACATCCAAGACCGTTTTCAGGGCGGGAGAGAATACATAACAGAGGGACTGGTTTGCGTGTTGGCTTTTTGTCTCCAGAAGAGGCCTGCTCGCTTCCTGCAGCAGCCCCCATTGTCTGTTTTGAGCTTCTCCAGAAGAGAAGCAACTAGGAGTAAGGTGTCAGTCAGTGAGGAAGAAAGATTGTAAACATAAAAGTAACGACATCCAAGTCTTGGATGATTCTGTCTCTGTCATTGGTTCTAAATAGATTCCTGCGGAGGTAAGTAAGAACAGAGAAGGTATAATTACTTTCACCCCATAATATTATTCTAGTTTCCAGCTATGTTTAGCTACAGGGACTTCATGAATTGCATGCCACTTCTGTGCATTTAAGACCCCTCAAAATACTCCTCTTCCTCATACTTGTACAGCCTCCCCTAGAAGTTGAATCTTAGTATTGACAACATTCTTTGGCAGCAAGCTACACAGGGTTGCCCTGTTGCATAGAGAATCAGTTCCTGTTTTTCATTTTGTGCCTGACTCCCAGTTTTGTTTGGTGCCCCATAACTCTTCTACTGGAATAGGCTGTTTAGCCATTCTCTCTCTGTTCTTGATTTTGTATGTCTCTATTATTTTTCCCCCTAAAACATTCACTTTACAGACTGACAAAGTCTTCATCTACAAGGTCGTTCTTCATTCCTTTGATCATCCTTGTTACTCTTTTGCAGGCTGTATTTAAGATGTAACTGAGTCCTGCATTTATGAAGTTGCATAATAAAATTATTCATTTTATTTTCTGTTTCTTAGCTATTTCTATTTTTTTTCTTTTTGGATTGCTACTCAGTATTGGGCTGATGTTCTTGTAGAACTCTACCACACTCCAAGATTTCCCTTGAGACATGAGGCTTATTTCTCAGCCAGACTGATTTTTCTTTTTTTAATTTGCTGATTTTAAATCAGCCTAACAGTCTAGCCTAACAGGCCTGTGTGGATAGTTCTGTGTTGAGTATCAGGAAAGTTCATCAACAGAATTTAATTGCTGTATGTGGTTTCTTAGGTTTAGAATAAAATTCACTGGGAGAGAAAGAGTGGTCGTAACTAGGATGGTTCTGAACTTTAAGCTTAGTTTTCCTTGCCTCTCAGATGAGTGCTCAAAATTCAGATAAATGGGTCTAGTGGTTTTGGTGTTTCAGTTACTTTTGGCTTTTTTTTGTTGTAATGAGTCAATATGAATCCTTTTCAGGTGAACAAGAGGGAGAGATAGATTCTATTCTAAAATGGTGTGCTTGTGATTATCAGTGACTGTGCAAGTAGCATATGTACTGCAGTACAGAGATAGCAAATACTTGCCAAACTGGGTGAGAAAATTGATAGCACTGTATAGCAACTGAAATAAAAAGTCCATTTTAAGATATGATTTTAAGAAGAAACTTTTAAGGGCTATATGTGGTACTATTATTAATGTCTTGTTTTTGACATGCTTAACATATAGCTATTATTTAAAAGTCCTATATTGCATGGAAGCTTGCCTTGTCCATTTCCATAATTTAGGAATTTTCCTTCTTGAAAAGGAAAAAAACAAACACATTTCATAAAACACAGTCATATTTAAATTCCTTTTTGCAGTAGATGGAATGCAAGCAAAACCAGAAAGGATAAGATCTTCTCTGAAGAATGTGAAAAAAGATACAGGAAAACCAGAGAAACTTAAATATAAGCCACTCACTGGGAAAGTGTTTTACCTCGATATTCCATCAAATGTGATCTCGGAAAAAATAGGAAAGGACCTCAAAGAGCTAGGAGGGGTGAGTTAATGAGCAGAGACCTTTATGATCTGTGCATGTGGAATGCCTTTTCCATGTTCTTAGTGACTGCACTTTAATGTTACTTTATTTTATAAGTGACGGGGGGTTATTTTTTATGTTTGTCTTAATGTTTAATATGAACAATTAGCTTATCAACAAATTATTTTCTGGGGTTTTTTGCTAGAAGCTGCTTTGCTAATTTTAACAGTGTTTCATTGTTAAGGTTTGTTTTCAGTTGATTATTCATTTGCTTAAAATTTTATCCAAATTTAGTAAGTTTCATTGTTATAGGTGATTGTTTTCTTTTTCTGCTGCTCCTGACTACCTTGATGCGTTTACATGTTACAACTAAAGTTGTTCAGCTGAACCTGAAAGAGATTAGAGGAAGTGTTTTGCGTATGCTTACTAAAAGTCAGTAACTTCAGTAAGTTCTTTCTGCACAGAGTATGTTAATAAGTATTTTTAAATACTCTTATTTAAATAATAAATTTTATAAGCACCTTCATACATACTTTTTTTTTTTCCTAATTCTCTCTTCTGTATGGAAGAAACACTGATACAAGCAAGTACAGGATATCATAGTGACACACAAGCAATGCAATTGCTTAGTCCACTTTAAAGTTGAATATTTTAAATTAGTGTAGAGGAATCTTGGCAGTTAAAGTATTGAACACCCTTCAGCCACAGAAGCAAAAGGGATCTGCTTAAATTGCTGGCTGTTTTGAACGTTGCTTTGGCAAAACTTCTTTGACCTTACAGGAGCGCTGAGCAGTTTTATGAAATTGGCGCTTGTAAATCAAGATGCTGCCTGAAATTATTGTAGAGGCAAGGGATAGCGATAACGTGGTTTCAAGTTAAATGTGTCTCTTTATGTCTGGCATTAAATGAGTGCATGCTGTCTTCTGTCTTTCTCCCTACAACAGAATTTTAGGAATTCATGTGTGAAAGGTAAGGTTGCAAATCAAAGACTGAAAAGGAAGTTTTTCTGTTTTATTCTGAGGTGTACATGCCTAAATCTGAGGTGCCCGGCACCCTCAAAATCAACTACCACATATGTTTTGTTGTTACTTGTGTGGAGTGCACTCAAAAGTGCTTCTCTCTGTATGTCGCATTTCTGTAAAAGGTACTTAGAGCAGAATTGGAAGGCACAGTTCAAGCTTGCTGCCCATGCGATTTGTGGTTTCCATACTGATTAGTGGAGAAGATGAAAGTATTTCAAACTCCATAAATTGGCAAGAAGTAACAAGGCAAATAGAGCTGACAATCACACAACTGTTGATAACGAAAGGAGCAAAATGGAAGAAAATGAGTATAGGATAACCACATATTTTGTCTTGCTGAGTATGAAAATATTATGAATCTACTTAAGTCCTACATTTTTGAGAAGTGTTATGAATACTGTAGGTGTGAACCATGATAACTATAGTGAAATTTTAATTTTATGTAACAGGAATTACATATTAGTGTTCAGCTAAACTTAAAGGGATACACTTTGCAAGAAACTGTCAATTCAGAGTTTAGAGTCAGCAGAAAAGTTAGCTAAACCATGAATTTTTTCCGTGAATTATTCTGTTACTTCTCAATGCAGTGTTTGAATTCTTCTGTTTGGAAAAGTACTACATCTAGATAGTTCAAAGAATTATAATAATCGAAACAAAACAAAGTTCTTTTGGTAGAGATTGCAAAATAAGAAATTGAAATTAGAATTTGTGACTGGTAAGATGCTACTACAGGTCAATTGTAATTGTCATCCAGGTCTTTAGAAAATATCTTATTGTTAATTCAATGTTTTTGAACTTAATTATTCTAGAAGTTTTGTCACTTTTCTTTAAAGTATCCAATGTAAAATCGAGTTACTGATTTATTGTCCTGAAATAACTGCTTGCTTTATATCTTTATATTTAGAGAGTGGAGAGTTTTCTTAGTAAAGATATCAGCTATCTGGTGTCTAACAAAAAGGAGGCAAAATTTGCACCAACTCTTGGTCAGATTTCTCCTGTTCCTAACTCAGAATCTGCACGTAATGGAGGCAACAGTTCACCTCATCCTAGCAACCGGAAAGATCAACATGATGGAAGTTCATTTAAGATAGGAGATACAGTAAGTTTCTTAGTAATAATACTACAAATTGGGTAAAACCCATGGGATAGGCTCTTACAATTTTTCTCCTATTTTGTTTCCTAAAGGCGGCAATAGTTCCTTGGTTTTTGTTTTTTTTATGTGGTTTTTTTTTTTTTTTAAGAGGTCAAACATACTTTTAAACTAGTTCAGACTAACTTGTTAGAATTAACTAAATAATTAAATAAAGTTTCAAAAACTAATTACAAAAGCAGCCTTTCTTCAAATAAGCAGACTACACTAAAATCTGTTCTAATATAGTATGCCTGACTTGTAATTGAACATTGTTATGTTTGACAGTTGGATCAATATGGATAGGCTTGCGATGGCATCCAATAGTTCCTGTGTCTTTAGCAACACAGCCTATTAACATCTGGCTGCTGTGCTGTTATTAATGCAGATATCTACGGAAGCACCTTTTAATAGTAGCTCAAGGAAATAACTAAAATCAAACGTTATGAATATTAAGTTTTCCTGTGCTCTTTTTTAGAGGGTCACGTTAATTGCAACAGTATCTGAATTCGTGCAGGTTTATGTGACATTTCTAACATGGGCAAGTCTTGCATCCTTTCAAAATACGGCTGGAAACAATTAGCTGTACTGTATACATGGTACTTATGTAGAAACATGACTGCAGTCGGTGGGCTGGTCTTTGCATTGCATAAGTGAGATCATCTCATTTTACAGATAACCTGCATAGGTAAAGGCATGCTCATTATGAACGAACAGCATACAGTACAAAAGGAGATGCACTGGTGATAGAAAAGATGGGGATAAGATGGAGGGTATGATTATATTCATGACTTTTAGCTTAATTTGGCACAAGTCCAGCTGATGAAACCTCATTTTTTGGTGTGTACTACTGGCTGCTTATTATCACTATCTTTGTTGTTCCAACATGAGCATTACTTTAGCCATGCAGTGACCTGCTTTGGCTGAAAACAACTATTGGTTGGGGTTTTGTTTCTTTTCCTCCTCAAACTGTATCAACCCTAACCTTGTGGGGAAAATGCAAATTAATGAAAAATACCAGTACAGTAAAGAAAAGATGACTATCAGAGCTAAAATACGCATTTGTTAGCAACAGTATAAATTGTCTTACATTTTGGTTTTGTTTTTTTAAATGAGTTCTAACTTGCTACAAATGTGTTTCTGTTTTAATATAGGTACGTATGAGCAGAGGAAAATCCTTAGTTGAAAAAGCAATCAAAGAGCAGGTAAGCCAATTAATCGATGAATTTGTACTTGAGAAACTTCGGTTTTCCTCTTCTAGAAAACAAGCAGTAATAAGAGTGATCTTAAGAGAGAATTCCCCCATGGAACGCTCAGGCAGAAGCCAAGGGATTGTCTTAAGTAAAACCGTCCGGTCATGCTTTCTGCCTGAACAATTGAAAGTCTGTAGAGGCTTATGACCAGTATTATAATTTATCAGGATCGCTAATGTAGCTAGCATTTGAGAGGTGCTCGTGAAGTAAATGTATAAATTCACTGTCTTTAAATCTTAGTTACTATAAAATGTGACAATAGAGAACAATTTTGGCTTTATGAAAGGCTAATTGATGGTGAAGTGCTGTGACACAGGGATGGAAAAATCAGTTGAGGAGAGCGATAAGTATTTTGGCAAGAAGCAAAGCATCTGCGCTTTGATCTCAGCTTTCATATTACATGTTTTAACATGTTTGTACTTATTTTACATAATCTACCATATATTGCTTAAAATTATTAATATACTTTATTGTTTGCAGGACTTAATCCCCTCTGGTAGTATACTATCCAATGCTTTGAGTTGGGGAGTGAAGATACTTCATATTGATGGTAAGTATTTTTGTTTGATGAAGCCTAACCTGCACTTATAACATTCATTTATTCTTTTGATGAATTCAAAATATTAAAAATGACAAATTACTTCAAACATACAAAAATAAATTTAGCTGAGTATAATTCTCCCTCTCTTTGCCAGATGTTAAGAATTACATTGAACAAAAGAAAAAGGAGCTCTACCTAATCAAAAGAGCAGGCAGTTCTTTTAAAGATGGGGTAAGTGGCTCTTTGCCATTTGTGAAAATGCTTTGTTAACTGAGAAAACACAGGTGTACTAAATACTACCTACTGTGAAGCTTATAGATTTTATGTTTATAGTCTTGCTTATGTTGAGTTTTTCACAGAGAAGTATGTTTTATGAATTGATTTAAAAACCATCTTTGAAAAATAGAAAATATTAGCTATACATTTCAGCACTATTAAAAAATAAATTCTATAGGAGCATTGATTAAATAACGTGTAGACTTTTGCTCTTGCAAAGGGTATCTAAGAATCCCAAATACTGAACTGTCTGAAATGTCCATTCTACCTGCCTCAAAAATAAAAAAAAAAAACCATAGCTTGGTTTTAGTATAATATAGACTGTGGTTAAGTTGCCTTGTATAATTTTCCCTATGACACAATGATTAGAAACCCTGTCCTTTTGATGGACTATTTTGAAGAATCACAGTTATGTTTCCTGAAGAATCTGTCAGTTGCTCAACTCTGCATCGTTTACTTCCTAGTCTTTTAAAGAACTAGCATAATGCATCTTTGAGCTATTCTGCCATTGATGTCCAGTTGACATGTGAAAATCCCAATTTCTCCATATGTTAGCATATGATATAGTGAAACACTGAAACTGTTTTAGCTGCTTGTGCGCTCCTTCTGCAGTTGGTCTGAAATTTAAATGTGAAGTTGTACAATTATCTAGTCTAGGCAGGGGTCGTAAGTAAATGGAAACTTACTATCTAGTGTATGTTATGTGTTTTTGGAATGCAATATTGGCTAATTATTGAGGCCACATGAAATCCTCTGCTAAATCATCAGTGAATCGCTGTTCATGGATAGCAGGGTGGGTTGTGGTTTTTTTTGCAAGTAGTATAAAGTGTGAGTTTGTACCTTTACCAGAATCAGTTACAGCTAAAAGCTGATGTTTGAATGTAGACTTTATTCTTTTCTGAAGACAAAATACATTTAGTCTTCATTGCTAAAAACATAACAAAGCAACCCGTGTAAATCCATTCAAATGAGAAGAATTGTTTTAATTGGAGAATGTTGCTATCTGAAGTTTCTGGTGGCATTTTACAGCTCGTAGTTAATTCACATTTATAAAGTATTGTAAAAATGTTGTCCATATTTAAGAATCAACTTTCAACCATGGCAAGGGATTTTGGGGTGAGGAGAGAGAGAAAGTGAGTAAATTTACCTGTGTGGGAGTTTTGCTTGGTTTTGGTTTTAGAAAAAATAAATTGAAACATCTCAAGGAGAACACTTCTTTTGCAGTGTAGAAATAAATATTTCTTTGTGAAACATGTCACCATATTTCTGAAGTACTAATGAGCTTAGTTTCCTGCAGAATTTATCATGACTGTGTATGAAGTCATGATTAACAGAGGGAGAGCCTCATCACTTAAAATTAGCTACAGCCAAATATTTAATAAAATGCAGAATAATATTCATAGGGATTTTACACCTTCTCTCTCTTTTTTTTTTTTTTTTCAATAGGGAAAACAAGTTACTGCTCCAAAGTCAAGAAGTAAGTATTTCAATATTTGTAGAGATTTTTGTTTTCCCTTATGTTATGAATGCTTAAAAATGTACTACAGTTCTCATCTGGTCAGGTGTGCTGCTGTATCACCTCCCTTGACCAGCAGGGAGGTGATTCTGCCCCTGTACTCTGCTTTGGTGAGACCCCACCTGGAGTACTGCGTCCAGCTCTGGAGTCTTCAGCACAAGAGTCATGAGGACCTGTTGGAGCAGGTCCAGAGGAGGGCCACAAAGATTATCAGAGGGGTGGAGCACCTCTCCTATGAAGACAGGCGGAGAGAGTTGGGGTTGTTCAGCCTGGAGAAGAGAAGGCTCTGGGGAGACGTTATTGCAGCCTTTCAGTATCTGAAAGGGGCCCACACGAAGACTGGAGAAGGACTTTTTACAAGGTGTAATGATAGGGTGAAGGGTAATGGCTTCAAACTGGAAGAGGGGAGTTTTAAAATAGATATCACAAAGAGATTCTTTACTGTGAAGGTGGTGAGGCACTGGAACGGGTTGCCCAAAGAAGTTGTGGGTGGCCCATCCCTGGGAGTGTTGAAGGCCAGATTGGATGGGGCTTTGAGCAACCTGGTCTAGTGGGAGATGTTCCTGCCTATGGCAGGGGGGTTGGAACTAGATGATCTTCAAGGTCCCTTCCAACCTAAACCATTCTATGATTCTGTGTCAAAGAAAAGCATGTAATAAAACTTCATGGAAATCAGGAGTTTGTCAAGACACGTATATAGTGAGTTCTAAAGTAATGTCTGCTTATTTATTCGCCTGCTGGAGTAACTTTCTGAATGAAGAAGAGTATTTCTCTCTTAATTTCCTTTTCTCCCCCTTGAGCAGGTAGACTGAAAAATCCATTTGTGAAGGTGGAAGACAGAAGTCGGTAAGTGTTCTCTTCATGTATTCAATAATGTAGTTCTCTACCTGAGTAATTCAGAAACATTTATTATGCCTTGAGGAAGCGTCCTTTGGATTTCGATTTCCTTTGACTTCCTGACTTTAGATGCCAGGCATACTGTCCTCTTATAATAAGATGCAAAAATTTCATCTCTGTGTGCTCTGGGTAGGTATCTGTGTTTAGCCAGTGAATGAGATGGAGCAGGTAGTATAGTAGGGAATATTTGCAATAGGTAATGGAAGTGGAAAGCTAATATTGTAGCTCCAGTTTATATTGGGTTCTTTGGGTCACTTACTGCCAAGGGCCATGTGAATGACAAAGAAACCTGGTAGCTTTGGACCTTGACATCTTTTCTTAGATCCAAATCCCATAGCCCCAAAAGGCCAGTAAAACTTCGTATACTAAATTCCAGTCCTGTAGTCCCAACTCAATAATATTAATCTCCTGCAGAGACTGTTTAGATGTAAGGAAAGGAAAGTTGTTAGAATTAAAATCATCCCTTGAAATTAGGTTTTAGTTTCCTGTTCAAACAGTTCTTTTTAAAAGGAAAAAACAAAGCTATTAATCTGATTTTAATATCCAGAGTAGTAAGAAACCTGATATTTTCAGCCTTCAAAATTTTCACATCTTTCTGGTCCTGTAATTGATCAGACCTGGTTCTGTAGGGAAATACCAGTCTGCCAGAAGTTGAGAGAACAATGACTTATAAAAAAGTGCAGTTCTGCACAGCATGTTTTGCACTTTTATATTCTTAGCTAACTTCTGCTGTATGATGATGTTTATAAGCTCCAAAGTCTTTGACCTGATTTCTTTGACACTTTCCTGAATTAAAAAAAGAGATCTAAACCTCATCTTACATCGTGAGGTGGTGTAATAGGTATGAGGGATGTGAGGATAGTGGGGAAAATTGGACAAACACAGTTATAAGTACAAGAAATTTGTATATAACGATGTGTGAATTTGACTTCTAGAGGTAGCTGTGTACCAAACACCTGAAACACTCTTGAATATTTATGTAACATAAACAATGTTTATGCGACATTTATTTTTAAATGTTTATGCAACATAAGTAACAGTTCAGAAGTACAACAAGATGCTTAGCTGTCCCTATTATGTTTTCCAGACTTGCTCTTTTTCTTCTGCCTGGGCAGTTTATAATAATAATGTGGGGAAAAAAATGAGACTGAGCTTTGGCATCAGCATTTCAGTCCAGTGACTCAGTATGTGAACTTTTAGCACGGACTATTTTAAATGTTTTTAATATATTCAGAGCAATGGTACAGTTACTAGTTCTGATATCTTTCTGAGTACAATGCTGTACAGGAAAACTATCTTTCTGGAAAATTAAAAGGTTAGTTTTTATATTTTGAATGGTGAAATGACTAAAATTTGTCAAAAAGGAAGAAAATGATAACATGTAAAAAAAATATAATGCATTGGATGTTAGAAACTGCTATAGCTACTTCTCAGGAACACAGATGCACCATCATCCAAATTGTTCTTAATTTCATTGGTTACTCAATTCTCAACAATAAATAGGCATGAAAGCCATACCTGTAGGAATGTGTAAAACAGCTGAGGAAACTCAAAGCAAATCTATTTTGAGAAAGCATCAATTTATATGAAGGAAGGAGTGACTTATTCTAGGGTATTTTTCTGCTTAGCATTCTGTGTACGTTATGTGTGAAAGTGAAACACTTTTTCCAAGATATTTGACCTGATTGTAGTTTGTGCTTAAACTCATTTTCCCATTTCTGATGGTTCTAATGCACTTGTTTTGTCTAATACAGCTACTACCGACCGTTTTATCTGCAGTTACCCAGTTTTCCAGTACTGAACTACTGTGTTCCAAAACCTTATAGCCCATTTGAGGTGGATAAGAAGCATTCTTCTGGTCAAAAGCAAACTCAGTCTAAACAAAGGTTTGTTGAAAACTTGTTATTGAGGTGTCGGTAGAGGAGAAGGCGGTTCTCTAAAATAATTCTAAAGTAATTGTTTTCTAAAATAATTGCTTCTAATTTTCTGTGATACTTAATACTAATATCCATGTCAGTTGATGTATTTGCTGCACTGTGTTGATGTCTGTCTGTCTGTCTGTACCCTCTTTCTCCTGTCTTTAGTCCTTTTTTTGGACATACAGATGCATACATCAAAAAATGTGGCCTTCTTCTGTCACTGTGGGTCAGCATAAGATTTTTTCTTTCCTTTCTGCCACTGGTTTCTTCTTTGTCCTCATCTTGGATGCCATCCAGTAAGTATTCTACAGGATGTGGACTTGTTAAGACTTCTTTTGGTATTTGTCAGTATAATGCTAAAGTAGGCAGCTAAAATTTTTTAAAACAGTGATACTCAGTCACAGTGCAAAATCATTGTTGTTAAAGAGTGGACATTGTTGATAAAGTCTTATTTATAGAAATTAGACTGCCAGTACTGCTTCAACTCTTCAGAGATGAAAAGTGGATGCCAACTGCCCAGTAGAATTGCAGTTGGTCTCGCAGCAAGCGTTATATGATACATTTTGGCATTTAGGCTCTATTTGAGCATTCCAGATGCAGTTGGGACTTTTTATGATTTGAAACTATTTAGGAGTTTTAATTATCTGGTTTTTTTTGACCAACCAAGCTATTTTGAATTTCTTGTACCAAGCATATCTGGAGTATTAATGATTCTTTCATTTGCTTCTAAAAGTGTTTCACCTGAGAGACTAAAGGTATTTGGGTGAAAGGTAGCTTTGCTATATGTAGAACTTTCTGTATCTAGTAACTTTTGCTGGTTTTCAGTCTAAGACTTATTTAGGTTTGATACTTGGTTTCTTTATAAAATAGCTTCTCCACTGTTTGGGTTCTGTCTAGTCTTCGCCATTGGGATATCATTGTAGGTTTTCAGCTGAGGTTGCCATGATGAATTTTATTTTTTTATTTTTTAATTGCAATGAATGTAGCAGTATGAAAAGGCAAAACAATTATAATAAAGTGGTAACTCTTGCAACAATAAGACAATTTCTAATGCTGTCTCTTCAGAGGGGGTTAGGAAGGCCTATTCTTTAAAGGAAAAGAAGCAATATTCTTTTCCTTTATATGTATTAAGGAATATGATACATCAAAAATTTCAGGAATTATGTTTGAATGAATATTCCTGTTTAATGTTTCAGGTTGGCACCCACCAAAGAGGTACTTAGGTGGGAGATTATTTCATACTCAGCAGGTAGATGTGGGGAATGTCAGTTTCAGGAGAGAGAAAGGGGGAGTGTGTGCTTGTTGAAACTAAGCTGTCTATTCTACTTGCTTCTGCATCAGGCAAGACCTGCAGACATTATTCAATCTTAATAAATGCTATTGCTAATATCCTGCTTTACTGATTCTCTGATTTCTCCAGTTCTGAAGAGGGAAGGTAAAAAGGCTAGTGTAATAGTAAGAGTACAGTTAGGTGGAGCCTGTCCTGTGGTACCCAGCAAATGTTACCAATTTAGACTTGTGTACACTTATGCTGAACAATATGTTGCTATGCTTTGTAAGTTAAAGATTTTTTTCAGGACAGGTTTTTTTGGTGTAAATTCCTGAGTGTACATCTGTGCAGATATTTGGTAAAGTCTGTCAGAGTGATTTTTGGCTAGACAGGGAGATGGCACTATTTACTCTGAAGTAAAAGGGAAGTAGAGGTTGATGGTTTTGCTTTATTGCTAGCATATCATCCTTAGGTGGTTTAATAGTGAATTGCAGCAAACTAGCTCTCCCCAGATGAGGACTCTGAAGGTCATGGAGCAGCTATTGAAAACCTCTTTTTATTTTAATCTCCAGGAAGAATTTGAGGTTCATTTCCTTGCATTTCCACTTAGCCTGTACCTAGAAAAACAGGACAAAATGGCATTTGGTCAGCACATTCAAAAGATATGTATAACCAAAAAATTCGACTGTTCATTACTTCTACTAAAGAATGAGAGTTCATTTGTTTAGACCAAGTGTTTTTGCTGTATGTTTTCTTGGCATCAAAAATACTGACAGTCGATGAGATGTTAGACTTTTTATTCTAGTTTTGATTTTTATCAAACCTTTTATTTTATCAGCTATGTAAAGAGATTTCAATATGACCTTTGATTTGTCAAGTGAGATTTTTTTTGTTTGGTGATTTTGCATTGTTTATTCTGAGTCAGTGGTAGTAGTACATCTGTACTAACCTGGATGCTTTATGCTTACATATGGTTCCACTGGTTCTGCCTGTCTTGTTGCAGTAAATCTTTTTTTTAATTAATGCATAATTTTTCTCTTTGTCTTTCCTAAGCATTAACTAACGTAATGTAAATAGTTTGAGGGGAAATAGAGAGGTAGTGTGGGGTGTTTTTTTTTTTCAATTAGGGGAATAGGAATGAACATACTGTGAGAGGAAAGTATAAAGCTCAGCTCCATATTTGAGACTCATTAATATATCTTTTCTGTTAACAGAAACAAAATAAATAGTGACAAGGACTGTGGAACTCCTGTTCAGCTCCCTCAGAAGGACAAAAAAAAGAGAGGATATTGTGAATGTTGTGGGAAGAAATATGAAGATCTGCAAACAGTATGTGAAATGTCAAATATATGCTTTGATACAGTCATAGCTCTTAAGTGTGGTATTAACAATGGTTTCTACTTGCTAGTTTAATTCATTTTTTGTCTTAAAATATTTCTGAATATATTTCCTAAAAAGCAGCAAGTGGGTATTTTTTTCCCTTGTAGGTTTTAATCATTGATTGCTGCCTCTATGTGTGGTAGCTGAAGACACTAATAGTTTGTGTCTCAGAGACACTGGTAATAAATTAATGATATTTACTTACTGCTCCATATCATACTGTTGACTTGTATATTCGTGGTTGTAGTATTAAATTTGTTTCATGTTTTGTCTTTAATTCCAGCATCTTGAAAGTGAACAGCACCGAAATTTTGCACAAAGCACACAATATCAAGTTGTTGATGATATAATCTCAAAGTTTGTTTATGAGTTTGTTGAATACAAAGACGATGCAAAAAAAATAAAAAGGTAAGTTATCTTTTTACCTAAATTTTAAAGTCTATGTGAGCTAAGACATTGAACATTAAGATAGCTAGTTCTGAAATTCTGAATCTGGTACAGAATAAATTCATATTTTTCAGTCTGAAATAAATCACTGAAATTTGCAATGTTGTACCTGGAAAATCAGTTCTATAAAGCAGAAATTAGGGAAAAAAAAACAAAAAAAAACCAAACAAAAAAACCCAAACAAACAAACAAAAAAACAAACAAACAAACAAACCAAACCTGAAAGTGCAGATGGCATCACAGGAAAATGAGACTGAAAGGAGTTGCCAAAACTTGTCCTACCTATCCTTCAGCTTAAGAAAAGCAAGATCTACTGTACTAAAACATTGCTGACAGAAGGACAGCAATGTCTGGACATCGTGCTCTGAAAACGTTCTGATATTCTTAGTAGCCTAAGAACAGCAAATTATATCATCCTCGGTCAATCTGATCTCCTTACCAATGGACGAACTTTTCCTAGTCTAATCTAGATTTGCCTATCTGTACTCTAAACCTTTTAGCTTCTGTCCTGCCTGTGCTGGACAAAGAAAGCAGTTTTTCCTTTCTTCTCCATAGCTTAAAAGCTTAAATGGGGGAGAAGGACTTGTTTCACGTCTTGGACTGTAGGCACCGCTGTCTTCATTACTTAGAACAGTAATTCAATTCAAGATTGCTGTGATTTGTTTGCAAATGAGTCAGGATATAAGGAATAACTTTCTCATTTCTTTAAAAAAAAAATTGAATAAATAAAGATATTCTTAGTGAAATCAAAGGAAATGCAAATAGAGGCAAACAACTGATACTCTAATGAAGGCAAGCCTTTATTCCTTTTGTGGTTTAAAAATACTGAGTGGTTAGGTTTGAAATACTAAGTCAAGAAAAGCATATATAATTATGCTAATTTGGTGTGTATATATGATAGAGTATTTGTAAGTATTTATAGTCATTATGTTATGTTCATTAGCTTCTTTTGTTCTTAATACCACTGTTATTTGAGATTTACTGAAATACTAGACTGCTTACTTCATGTATTTTTAAAACAATTTTGTGAGCTGTAGAAATCAATAAGAAAACATCAAATTCAAATATAAGGCACTCTTTTCATGTAGAAATAGTGTGTTGCTACCTTAAATATACTTCCTTTAAATGTAAAACCAAAAATTACTTTGTCAGTTCAGTTGCTTTTCTAGAATCAGTTGCATATGGAGTTATGTTACCCATGTTTCTTTCAAGTGTTTGTTAATAATTTCAAACAATTTCATTGTAGGACAAAATGTAGTACAGGATATTTTTCTCCTATTATTGGAAAGATAACTAGACCAGATGAGCTGAAGGAACGACTGAAAAAGCAACGCCTTTCACTGAAAAGTTATTTGTGGAAGGATACGACAATGCGGGCACTCAAACTGGATCGTCACCCTGCAGAAGTACAACCAAATTCTGTACCAATACCTACTCCTGTTTCTGGATCTGCGTGTTCAGTTCTTCATTGTCACCTCTCACAACCTTCAGAACTAAAAAGTCATTTCAGAAGTAATGATGAAAATGTTAAAACTGATTGCTCCTGTGCTGCAAACTTAAGAGAGACTGTTGTATCATCAAATTTCATACAACCACCCCCTCAGAAAGGTGACAAAGCCTACGTGGAGAACTTGTCTCAAGCTTATGAGCCATTCAGTAAAGAAATATTGGAACCAGAAGTAAAGAAAAAGAATATAGAGTGTTTTCAGGAAGGCACATATACTTTATATTCTCATACAGAGGTTACAGACTTTAGTGAAAAAGACAAAAACCTATCACAGCCAAAACGAAAATTAAATAATGCAGTAGTTCTACCAGCAAAGTGTTTGAAAAAAACAGATGCCAATCCTACGTTTGTCACGAAACATCGTGATTTATGTGATAATGATCAACAGATGCAGCACAATGTTGTTCTGGAGGCTGAGGTATCTGATATTGCTGTAAACAAAGAACTTAACAAATTGGCTGCCAGCGCTGCACACAGTTCACCGTCTGGAAAGCTGTGCAGAAAAGTGAAGCTTTACTTGGGAAGAAATAAAAGAGAAACCCAGAAACAGAATATGGAGTTATGTGTAAAGTATACAGATGGACTGTCAGTTCCTGAAGAGAAGAGAAGTTCTTGTAGCTCACCAGTGCAGGCCCTACTGGAATTATTTCAGACAAGTGAGATAAACTCAGAATTTGCAGGTTTTTCGGGTTACACTGAGAACAAATGTTCAACTAGCATAAAAGATATATGGGAAGGGCAGAATACAAATGTTATATGGTCATTATTTTCCTCTTCATCCTCATCCCCATTTGTTGGATTTTAATGCTGCTTTATTTAATGTAATGATTTTCAAATAAACTTGCAAATTTAAGATTTTATTCATGGAAACTTTAATTGCTGTATTTTATGTACAGATGGTTTTCAAGTTTTCTAATGCAAAAACTTCTGTATATGTAAATATAAAAAATAAAACTAAGGTGCTTTTTTTTTTTTAAGGTACTGCTTTGTCACAGCTAGTAAAAGGCTCTGACTCCAGATTTGGGGTTAAATTAGTTGCTAAGCAACCAATAAGCATGATGTAGCTGCATTTGGATAGACTAATTTTCTAAAATCATTGATTGTGGTACATTTTAAATGACCACATTATAAATAACTGGATTTTCCATTGTAAATAAGGCAGTCCTTTACTTACAGACTACTGATGTTTTGTGGGGCTTCGGTTGCTTCCCTTCCTGCTCCTGCTGCTACTGCTTTATTAGAGATTGGGGAAAAAAAAAAAAAAAAAGTCACTCGCTTTCCTAATATTTCTTCTGCTGAAATTGTCTCAGGGAACGTATGTAATCACAGAGAAATAGGATTAGGAAAGCATGTGTTAGTTTTAGTCTAAAACTACATTATGTTAGAGTAGTCAAAAAATATAACTACTTTGTGTATTTCAGCCAATAGGAGAGCAGTAGATGTATACTTGTAACTTTTCTTTAAAAAAAAACCACAACAACAACAGAGCCGCAACAACAACAAAAGAGCCGATAGGTTTCTGATTGACTCAGGTAATTTGTTTGATTTTTCTTTCAGAGTAGCCAGCCTGTCTGACTAGCTTACTCAGAGGCAGGGTGAAAATTGTGAAGACTTTTTTTAATACTTTGAACCTTTACCAGAGCCGATCTTTTTCAGAATTTCCGTATCTGTCAATCAGTGCAGGGCATGAGCATAGAATTACAGTGGAGGTAATTGCAAAGCTTTATTAATAAATGTAAGTGCCTTAAGGTCATGTAAGAGATCTAAACCAGCAGAAATTACTCTTATTAATTTTTGCATAAATTAGTTGTTTGCATTTATATCTCTTGCCCTTTTAATGTTCTCAAGCCTAGTCTGTCAGTGTTCTTATGGCTAAAGGGCTTTCAGCCATTGTATACTACTGTTTGTCTTTTCTAGGATATTTTCTATGAGGGATAAGTAAATCTTTTTGGTGTACAAGAATGGGTGAAGAAAATGACATTAATTACTTTCCTTTAAAGAGCATGTGAATTGTAAGCTTAATGATGAAAGCAGCTGCTTAGGGCATTGCTGTCACCTTAAAGGTGACATTCCTTGATCCACTATTTGTGTAATTGCCCGTACAGTCTGGTAAGAACTGCTTTTGCTTTCTCCATTTTACAGATCGCTTCTGGCTTGATTTATAGTTTCTTCTGATCTGGATTCACATCAAGAAAATTATATAGAAAGCCATTACAGAAATGAGCAAAATTGGCATTTTTTTAAAAAGGAGTTGAATATGTATGCCTATATATATTTTGCATGTAATTTACTGATATATAGTGTTTTAGGAATGGAGTTTTAAAGTAGAACATTGAAGCAATTATTTTGTTCTTCACTTTGAGTGACGCTTTAATGATAGAAGGATTGTTCTCTGATTTGATGAATGCAGTCTATTTTAGGAAGAAGTGTTTGTCCCTTTTTCTTGAGAACTTTGTTTGTTTTTTGTTGTTGTTGTTTGTTTTCGTTAGTTTTGGTTCAGTACTAAAGTAAAGTCTAAGAAAAACTTGCATTTTTTCCCCTAACACATTGCAGTGATCTCTTGGTAGGTATCTCTTGCGGATGTCTCCCTCCTCACATCCCTGAGACACATACGCTTCTTAGTCAGTGTGGTGGCTGCCATCCAACTGGAATGTGTGTGCATGGTTATTTATATACATAAAGATTACTGCAATAGTTAAATGTTAAGGGGAGAAGTAGTTGACGCTAGTAAACCTGCTCGTCAGATAACCGATGTGTATGTCTTGCATGTTATGTGATTAGATGCAATATTAGAATATGTTAGATCAAATGGGCACTGCAAGGAGGAGATTTAAACACCTTGGAATCTGGCCCTACAGTCTTAAGGGGGAAAATTCAGAGGTTTGCCATTGAAACATGGAGACTACTCGTAATGAGAACAGAATAGAGTCACTGCTACTGGTTGCAAAAAGCACATGCAGTCGTGCAGGTTTTGTGTACAGGGGACTCATCACATTAGCACCTGCTTAGAGTCCCCTTTGTATGTGGTGTGCTCACATAGCCTCACAAGCCACAGTAAGCCTATTAAACTATTTCTAAAACACATTTATTCACCATGTTGGGTGTCATTTTCATGCATTTATTATCTTTCAAACTTATTTAAAAAAAAAAACAGGTTTTAGAAAAATTTAAAAGGAATGATATTACTATTTGAAAAAGTAAATACAGAAAGCTAGTTATTAGAACATTTGTCTGTCTCTGGCTTCCCAGAGAGAATGAGTATTTTCAAAATATGTGGCAGAGATTCTGAGAAATGTCAGATGATTCAGACAAATGCTACCACAAGTACCTCTGTAGTCACTAGAATAAAGGTTTAGCATTAGAAGTGCGTTTTATCTGTAAGTACATCTTTGTGATAATTATATGATTACAGTTTGAACTCTTTCTGCATAGGTACGTGAATTTCTTCTAATGCACCTCATTTTTTGATTGGTTTGCTTTCTGTGAATTTGAGAAGCTGGTGTAGGTTACTTTTATATTCTATTCAAACCTAGTTGTTAATATACTAATTGTTACTTCATTTTTGTGGTGGTTAGAGAAACCTGGAGCTATATTCCCATACTGTCTGCAGCGTACACCTATACACGGTGTGGATTCAAAATTTTAATGAAGCACCTAAATCTTTACTGTTACAAAAAAGTGAAAGCTTTAACATTTGTGTAGAAGAGACACTACTTCAGTTTAAACTCTGATTTGAAAAAAAATCCCCTAGACTTTTATGTTATAAAAGTACTCTTATTGAAGTGATTATCCTGTGGCCCTGTGACCATTACTGTTTCTTTCTTATAGGTGTGGCAAGCACAAGTCTGGGGATGTGAAATATTTTAGCATAATCTTTAAAATGTTAAAATAGAAGGCAGGTGCTTGCAAACACACATACCATTAGCAAAAGCCTGTGCGGGCACCATACTGGTTTGGTACTCCAGTGTAAGGGTGAGTTGTAACTGATCTGTTCAGACCCACTTAGTTTCATTACCATGGGAGAGGCAAAATTATTCTCAGTAAAGACTTTTGAAATGGAAACTGTACCTACATGATGCAAAGTTGGGATGGTAGTTGAAATCTGCTTTTAGAAATAAAGTGTTGGAAGTAGTAGTGTTTTACTTTGGTTACACCTACACCAAGTTTGGTTTGGCACCTTTGCAGTGGGTACCCAGCCACTGCAGATGACTTTGCTCTGTGATGTGTGTTTATCTGGGACAGAAATGTTTCTCTTCAGGTAAATCTGTAGTGTGACTGAGAGGATAGAGTTCCCAAGGGTCATGAATGCTTCTGTGCGTGTGCGTGCAGAAGCATATGGGTGTACATATAGATGCTCATTTGGGTGTATGGTGACAGAGGGGATTAGTGACTCCAAAACCACATATGCGTAAGGAAGTTCTGCAATAACTTCTGAGTTCCCTGCACTCACGCAAGCCCTACGCTCAGCAGCAGGATCTGCGAGCAGTAATCTCTCTTACTTGACATCCCACTACAGAACACTTGACACAAAGCGACGGGTAGGTGACTGGAAAGCTGGCCTTCCCCTTTGACCGCTTATTCTCTTGCCTGGGTGAGTATCGAACTGCTTCTGCTACTCTGCTGCTCTGACATCCCTCCTCCTTCTCCTCCTCCTCCCTTGAGTGACCTTAACCTTTGGAGCTGGGGCAAAGTTAGTTACAGCCTGAGAAGCACTGAGCATGTTAACATCTGTTCTGTCCTTCAGGGTTGCCAATGTGCATCGAGGTGATTGAATCCGTGGTCCATCTCAAGCTTGCAACAAAAGGGGACTCTTCAGTTACCCATTTACGCTCTCCTTGTTCTGTGTTATCTCCTGGCCTGTATGACTGCAAGGCATGTGACTCCTTAGGTACAGTGTGTGTGTGTGCGCACGCATGCGCGCGCACCTTCATCCTGCACTCTGAAGAGCCTCAGCTCTGAAGGACTCAGCTAATGTAACTGGTGATGGTACCTATGCAGCTCTTGTGGCAGTCTCTGAGGGCAGGAACAGTGAAAAAATGGTATCTGCTCTAACTGACGTAGTTACAGTGGGGTATGTGGGCGCTGGGTGAAAATTTGAATCCTCCTGTGTTCCCCAGTTGGAGCACCGTTGTGAGCTGTGAGGTCTGTGTGGCCGCTGGGCCATTGGCTGGTAAGCCCCAAGGGCTGGTAAAAGCTGCCCGTGCTGGGCTTCTTGATCACATTGATAGCTGATACCACAGTAGCATCGAGTCATAGTCTATCTTGGTCTTATACTGAGTCTACCCAAAGGTGGAAGTCAATTCCTTGCCCTAGTTACGTTCTGTAGATGCTCCGTATCGGGGATTTTTAAGACATAAAATTAGATTATATTAAGAATTATGGGAAATTCCTGAAATAGTAAAGTGTAAAATAAAACTACAAACGCATGTGATCATTCTTGACTAGTTTGTATGTTACTTGCATCATGGTAGGAGATGGAATTCTCTTTATCACTCTCGGGTTTTCTATCATGTTTTATCTCATGAAAATGTGTTTCTGAAAAACAAGCTATTTTCTTTCAAGTGCTTACTGCCACTCAAATTTAGCTGTAGCCTCTATATGCATCCAATCCCCACTCTTGAAGACAAACAAGGGGAAATTTCAGCAGCCAATCAATGCAGAGCAATCGTACAGCTTATTTACACAGAATTTATGTGGGTGGGCTAAAAACTGGATGCCAAAATGTATTTCTTAGCATAACCAGTCCTCTGGACTATGTAAGGAGATTGTTTATGCTATCAAACGCAAGCACGAGTAAAAGTAAATACCACTGGTGATACCACCAGTAATAATGTCACCACTGATTCCTTTGGCAGAGTGAACGTAAGCGTGAACTGAGCTTTTTAGCCAGATTAACATCTCTGAAGGTGATATGAGTATTTTGGTTTTTTGCCATGTATTCTGTAAATGTTACTGTTTGGCTTCTGATACTCAACAGTGTATTTGCTTTAGAGAATGCAGCTATCGAAAATAAATGCTGAGCATCCCAGGTAGAGCACCATAAAAAGATTTGGGACGCAAAGCACATGTCTGGGTGGAGACCAATTTCATTTGGGATAAAGCAGCTGTAGATTCAGGTGACCATTTTTATTTTTTTTTTTTTTTTTTTTGAGCTGAGGTGGGATTTCACTTAAAGATTCAGCGTCTCCAATATTCTTTCAGTAGATAGCTGGGCTTTAAAAACCAAGCTTTCTGGGTGACCTTTAGAACAGTTTTGCAACATGGTACTCCAGTGGAATAGAGGTTGACAACCACACAGTGGAGGTCACTTACCAAATTATGGTAGTCACTTGTGTGGTTCAAACCACCAGGCGAAGTAGGAATTGGGTGCAGACACACCACCACATGTCACCTGGGGTTCATCTTTCAGGTACAAGGTCTGCAAGCAGGGCAGTTGAGCCTCAGAAGGTTCATGGCCCTTGGAAGAGGAAAGTCTTCTGGCCACAGAAAGATGCACGGATCTCGTTCTGTATCCTGCATTCAGGCTGAGCAGCTGAGCAGCTATTTAGCTTGTTTCTGAGGATAATTTTAACTGCCCACTTCCCTGACATGCTTTAAGGGTTACTACAGAAGATCTAACCTGGAAGCTCCTATGTGAATGCAAGTCTTGTATACTGCAAAACATGCATGAGGGCTCTGAATGTTTTTTACCTTACTGGTGCCCTGCCGTCCAAACCACCTGCTACTGACCCAAATGATTCTTTTTCTTTATTTGATGAATAAAAACCTTAGCTTGCTTTATGTCATCAGAATTTCTGGGAAACTGCCGATGCTAAATCATACGTGTAGTCACCCCACCCGCTCTCCTGCCTCCAAGAATGGTGAGCAGTGGTCACAGGAAGTGCAAAAAGGACCCTGTGAAATGATGTGGGGGGAAAATCCCCAGCCAAGAAAATCCTGTATGTAAATTTGGAATTAAAAAAAGGGACAAATCTGATACACTTTTGTCCAAAACTGGCTGTTCATCACTGCAGATCTGGACGTTCTCTCAGTCCACAAGAATGTTCTGTCCCTCTTAACACCGAAAATTTTGAAAGATTTCATCAACAGCCTAAGTAAAGAGTTCAGCGGTCTAATTACTTCTTGAATGAAAACATATTTCTTCTTATCAGCTTTGAATTTACCAGCTTTTAATTCTCTTATTCACACACACACTATGCTGCTGGCAGAACAGAAAACACCAGCTTACTTTCCCTATACCATCTATGTGTCATTTTATCCCGTTCTTGTCTGTTCATCGCCCTCCCGAATAATCCTGATCTTTCTGGTTTCCATCACTTTCTCTGACCCTGGCGATGTCCTTGCTGGGAATGGCGGGTGCAGTGCTCCAGATGAGGCTGGACCACCAATTTAACGTCAAAACGGGTTCTGTATGGTGTGCTCTGTGTTTAGAATACAATTGCATATGCTTCCTGTTCCGAGGTAGTATTCATGCTCTAACCTAAATAACCAGCAAAGTCAAATATTTTTATGTACGTTAGTCAAAAGGTCCCTGCTGTAAGTGTACAATCATGTAGCCAAAATGCACAGCTGACTGTAACTGGACATGTAATTGATACAAGAAAATTTAATTACCATGTATTCAGAATGTAAATGTGTTTCTCACATGGAAACATTTAGGGCAGTACACTTATGGTAATAGGTGGCCAGATGAATAGAGGCAATTACAAAATATTCATAGATCTGCCATTTATTGGGAAAAAGTCTTAATACAGGTTTTACAAACTTAATAAATCATGATTGAATATTGACCACCGAGAATGTGTTTGTTAAAAAGTGCCCCAGATTTCAGTTACAATCTATGATATTTGAGAAAACAAAAGTTGCTCTGTGTGGGACGAAGAGTTGTACTTTCCATAGTATTAAGTTGCTGTAATGTTCTGTAATTGGAGTCAGTGTTATTCTTCCATCATGTCTATGCATACACAAGGCTCCATTGTGTATTCCTCAAAGCAGAAAATTTGTATTTTATCAAAATTATAAAAACGCAAAGCACTTTCTGTAGGCTTCTTAGCATTTAAAAATATATTGCTCTTTCAGTATTTTAAAGTAGGCTAATTTCTTCAGAATTTCAGACAGTTTAAAACTGTAAATCATGATTGCAGTTGTTACTACTTTACCATAGTGATTACAGCAAAGCTTACATTGTACAACTGGGAGTTAATTTTCAAGAATACTCCAAATAAAGTAAAAATACAATGTCAACAGGGCTATTCAGTCCATGTCTCTTTCTTACTTTCTGTGGAAAGCAGTATCACTTAGATGTTAAATTTAAGTGTTAAATTATGACAGGTAATTAATTATGGTTCAAAAATAAGCTTTGGAATATCTATGGTAAATCAAAAGCTGAATATCTACTTATAAATCACTTTTTTTTTTTTTTTTTTTTCACTTTCTTTCCCCTGCTCCTCTGAAATATTGGCATATGTTTTTCAGGCTTCATTTTGCTGCAACAGTGGTTCAGACAGTCATATAGAATATGCTCATTATATTTGGCAAGTCATGGAGACATGTTGCAACATAGGGTAGAGCTGTTATTGCTCAGTTAAAAAAGAATTGGCCTGGATTGTCACTGTAATAAAATTGCACAGAATGTTAAGTGGCAAGAGAGCGAACGTTGGAAAGTCGGCCATCATTTGCAAATACCAATTTCTTTGGATGCCTCAATGTAAGACAGACATGAAACCGTTAGGGTGTGTTCAGAGGAGGCTGAGCAAGGTGGCGGTGAAAGGTCTAGACGGCAGGAGTTCGGAGGAGCAGCTGAGGTCACTTGGTTTGTTCAGCTTGGAGAAGAGAAGGGTGAGGGGTGACCTCATCGCAGTCTACACCTTCCTCAAGGGGGGCAGCGGAGGGGGAGGTGCTGATCTCCTCTCTCTGGTGACCAGTGATAGGACACGAGGAAATGGAATGAAGCTGTGTCAGGGGAAGTTCAAACTGGACGTTTGGAAGAGGTTCTTCACTGAGACGGTGGTTGGTCACTGGAACAGGCTCCTCAGGGAAGTGGTCGCAGCACCAAGCCTGTCGGGAGTTCAAGGAGCATCTGGATGACTCTCTTAGTCATACGGTTTAGTTTTAGGTAGTCCTGTGAGGAGCAGGGAGTTGGACTCGATGATCCATAAGGGTCCCTTCCAACTTGAGATCTTCTATGATTCTATCGTTTGCTGGAAGAAGAAAAGAATCTGTCCCCTGATGTGAAAAAGCTCATTGCTCAGATGTGGGCTGTCTGCCACAGTCCTGAGCGATGTCACCGAGCTTCCGGTAAGGTAAGACTAAGGAAGTGAATATTGACCTTCTCTGCCTGATTTCCCAAATGAACCTGGAAAAGCCATCAATAAATTAAAATATTATTCCTCTGAACGACTGAGCTTGTCAAATCATCCATTTCTAATCACCCATTTCTAATCAATGTGTACAATAAAAGGGGACTTCAGACATGCACATCGGGATTTCCTTCATCATGATTTAGATCCTTCACATCCTTTAGATGTGATATAGAGAATTTCTGCAATTTATTTAACCCTGCGTGTTTTAATTAATCTTCAGTATTTATCATATAAGCATTTTCCTAGGAAAATAGTAGAAGGATGCAAATGAGAGGTTTGCAAGGGGAGGTACATCAAAACTTTTTCAGCTCTGTTTTGGCTAATCGCTTCTAGCACACGTACTGTTAAAATGCCTTTATCTTTGTATTAGTTGGCTGTATTTCTAAAAATAGTTTTAAAAATGATTCTTAAAATTAGTGAAGGGTTTGACCAAAATAGAGTTGGCATACTAAAACAGCGCTGTATTTATGAAGCCGCTCCCATCATAGCTCACCACATCTCCTGAGCCCACAGACTGGATAAAACTCTGCATTGATAGGCATTAGCTTAAAGTAGCCGTGCCTCGGCTGGAGCTCGCTGGTTTGGTGAACCTTCCATGTGTGACATCTACACCAAATCCCTCACCGTTTCTGGACCATGATAATGACAAGAGAAAAAAAGAAATATACAATGTACCGATCCAGAAAATGAGTCTATGACTGTACTGTGTACCAGCTGCATAACGTGTGTAATATATATCTGATGCCATGAATTCTCACAGAAATACCGACACAAGGAGGTGTGAAATAGCGTGCTGGTGGGGATGGTCTGGGCTAACTGAAATTACCGCAGAGGCTGGCTGCGGCCTGAAATGTAAGGATTTATGACTTCTGAAAAAAGATTGAAACATCATATTATTGTACCGAATTTTCCCTCTATAAATAGCACTTTCTCATTTTCTTTGCCCACTCCACCCGTGGCTCGTTCGCTACCCTGCAGCAGAGCTTCATGAGGTAATGCTGAGCTGTTTGAGCAACTGCTTGAGGATTTAATGGATACTTTGAGGTAAAATTCTGTCTTGCCTGTAGCATACGAATGCAGTGTAAGCAGGATAGTGCAAAACTTCCCAGGAACTTTCTCCTCAAAGTTGATACATATTTCCAGATGCGATATCGTGCCCTTAAAATGCCTGTCTTGCTCCTGTCTGCAGCCATCATTTTGTCTGTGTTTTTATATCGCAAAAACAAACTGTGAGAAACTGAATTTCTTTCACCTGTCCTCTAACTGTTTCCTTTCATAAGATGACCGGTGTAAGTAAGACCTGAAGGAGAATCAGGCCCAGAGCCCCCGTCTGTCCCACCGGGGGGCTCTGGAAGGCGGGACAGCAGCGGTAGCCGTGCTGCCCTGCACGGAGCGCGGTCCCTCCCGTGGGGAGCCCACAGAGGCAGCCCAGCGGGAGGTCTCGGGTGTCCTGGCTGTTGCCACTGCAAGCAATGCAATCAATATTGATCTACATAATGGTTTTAAGATTATGAAAGCAAAGATTTTTTTTTTGTTGCTCTTTTCATCTTCCAGACTCTAATAAGCTGCAGCTCTCAGTGCCATTTACTGCGATGCCACCTCTCTATGATGTGCTCACAACTGGTGCAAACCCTTGCCCTGGGTAGTTTGACCACGTATTCTCTTGCCTGGGTCAGTGGCGAGCTGCATCTGCCACTGTGCTGCTCTGACAATTCTCCTCCTCCTCCTCCCTCGAGTGACCTTAACGGCGTGCCGTGTCCTTCCTATTGCCACTTCGGAAAACGATGGGGGAAGGGGTGCCTTAGGCGATCGCCACTCTTGTCCTATTTTCATAACGAAACGTAGTTAGGAAAGGTGAGATACAAAGCGCCGACGGGCAGCGCTGCTGCCCTCCGCTTCCCGGTAGGTGGGAGTGTGGAATTGGGTTGCGGGTGCAGCCACCCCTCTGCGGAGGGAGAATGACCCACTCCCGTGTCAGGGGGACGGACACCGCGGGGACTCCCCGATACTTCTGCCTCTTGCTTTGGCCTCGCTTTTGCCTCCTGCTTCGTCCAGGAGAGCGTGTTGCAATTTGGAATGAATGATTCTGCGTTGTAACCCTTTTGTTTTTCCTTTTTTTTTTTTTTTTCTTTTTTTTTTTTTTTTTTCTCGCCCAACGCTCTTTAAGTGGGGAAAGCGGGGCAGGAGTGGGAATTTAAGAAAGGAGGGAAAAAGGTCGTAGAGAGGGAAATGGAGGTTTGCTGTGAAAGGGCAGGCGGCAGGGAGGCGAGAGGGGCTGCCGGCAGGAGCCCGCCAGCGGGGGGGAATTGCGAGAACGGTGGGGAGAAGGGAGGGAAGGAGGGAAAACGCCGCGGCCGTCCCCCCGGAGGGCCCCCGCCTTCACCCGGCGGGACGGGCTGGCAGCGAACGCGGGTTTTGCCGCGGGGGTTCCCCTCTCCCGGGGGCAGTGCGGTACCGGGGGCTGCCCCACGGGGCGGGGGCGGCTGCGGCCGCTCTGCGGCGCTTCCCGGGCTTCCCCTCGGCTCTCCCCCCGCTCCCTTCCCCGCCCCGGCAAACGACTACATTTCCCAGCACTTCCCTCTTCCGAGCGGGCTCTGCGGGGGAGCCTCGCCGGCTCTCGCCATCTCCTTCCCTCGCAGGGGGCTCGGCGGGGCGGAGCTCGGCAGCCGCGGCCCCGCAGCCTCCCCCCCCCCCCCCCCTTCCCCCGTGCAGGCGCGGAGCCGGCGGTGCACGGCGGCGGAAGCCGGGGCGGCACACGGCGGCGGCGGCGGCGAGCGGGGCGGCGGGCAGCGCCATGCGGGCTGCCGCCTGCCTCCTCTCCCTGGCGCTCTGCGCCCTCCCCGCTGCCCCAGGTGAGCCGCGGCCGCGGGGCAGCGCCGCCGCGCTTGGGGCCGTGGGGGCGGTGGGGATGGGGGGGGGGGGGATGCTGCGCCGAGGGCCGCTGCGGAGCGCCGCGGAAACGGAGCCCCCGCTCCAGCCTGCGCGCCGGCGGCGAGGAGCGCAGCCGGGTGATGGGTGTCTGTCCCCTGCCCAGGAGGAGCCGGGCCGGCGGTGACAGCGACAGCGGGGCGGCGGGGGGAGAGCCGCTTCGCGGAGCGAGAGAGCATCAGGCCCCTGCGGCTGGTCTCCGGCGGCGGCGGGGCGCGGCGGCCGGCGTTGAGTACGCGGGTGCGGAGCGGCGCGGCGCGGACACAGGTAGGCACCGAGCGGGCGGGGGGCGGGGGGTGGCGGCGGGCGGCCCCGGCACCTGCCGGTGAGGGACCCCCCCCAGCCCCGAAGGCAGCGGAGGCGGCGGTGCTGTGTCTCACCCGCGCCCCCTCCCCCGGGTGTGGAGGGATAACGCGTGTTTTAAAGCGTTGCTGGGTGATAACGCGCGGCTCGGTGTTCCCGAAGGACCATCGGGGATGGCAGTGCGACTGCCGCGGGGGTTAAAATGGTCCCCCACGTCCGCCTCCCCGGTGCCGGTGAATTCCCTCCCCCGGGCCGTCTGCGGGGGGCTCCGGGCGCTGGGAGAGCCGCGCCGCCTGCGGCTGCCGGTGGGCTCGGAGAGCCAGAGAGAGAGTTGCGGTGCCTTTGCGACAGCTGGAGTGGAAACGCTGCAGCTTAATGTGGGTTTCTGGCTGAAGAGGTGGGCAGGGTGGGTTTGTCTTCTGTGGGCTCGGAGGGGCTTTTGAAAACAGAAATGGGGAATCGGAAGGGAATCGCTTGAAATGTAACACCTCAACTTAACGTAGCAATTTAACTTACATGTTACTGCTCAAACTGGGCTGTGTTTGCAGATTTCTGTTATATTTCAAAGACCCATGCCTATGGCTTTTAACAAATAGCTCCCCCAATTTATATTAAAATACAGTGATTTCAATCTTGATCACTAAGCATCATATTTGAGGTGGTATATGGCTGTTGCGTCTAAAGGGAAAAAGCATTGAGTCTGTGCTGTTATAGATGAAGTACATAAAAAAAAGTGTGTATTTGAGGTAACTGCTGACATCCAAGATGAGTTGCAGGCCTTGGTTTCCTCTTTTCCAGTTGATTACTATTTAAGAAACAAAATAGCTGAAAAAAATGTCTCAGATTTCTTTTTTATAATCCTGAAGTATAAACACTGACAGCTTGCATTCTTTTTGTGCAGTTAAATAATAAACAGTCTCTTCACAGCTTATTTATTTGCCTCTGAATGTAACTTATTCTGTGTGAAGATTTTTCACATGTGAAGGCCGTATTTACAGTACAATAAAATAGGATTCGGGAAGTTCCAAAATGGGTGCTTTGCTTAAAAAAGAAAAAATCCTCTTAGCATTTCAGGATTCTTTGAAGACCCTTGGACACTCACAAGTTCAAACACTTTGTGATACATCTGCTTAAAAAGTAGTAATGGTTGCATTTGGATCTAGTATTAGGATTCAAATACTGGTCTTAAAGAACAAACTGTTAATTAACGGGGTTTGTTTTTCTGAATGTCTCAACTTTTATTGACCAAATCTTAAGCTCATAAAAATTTTTCAAGTCATCCTCATTTAGTTAAGTTTTTAGTCAGTATTAGTGTTACTTCTACCAGAAAAAAAGTGACACTCATGGGTTAAAGAGGGTTAAATGCATTTGTTTCACAACAGTCTCCACACTAAACTGAGCTTAAATGTTTAAAGCTCTGTGTGCAGCTGAAACTTTCCTCCTAATCAAGAAGTTTCCCTCTGCTGCTTAAGATACCCACAGCCTCTTCGTGGTATCTGCTGGCTGATACCCCACTGAAGGATGCAGTGGCTGCCAGTGATTTGGAGGAAGAAAATTACGAAGTGAAAGCAGGCCAAATGGAATGGAGCGGTACCGATTTTCTGTGCTTCCCGCACAGGTCACGGTTACATCCTGACTGCAGCGTGCTGCATCCCTCGCCCGGAGATCTGAGTCAGCTTGGCAGTAATGGACCAGCAGCGCGACTGCCTTTGCTTAACAGAAGTTTTGTAGAAGCTGCGTTTAGGAAGGTGTTTTTGCAGTAGTGATGTTAACTGTTGCAGCTGAGTAATTTAATATCCTGACTCTTAAAGTCTAGTATCCCATAAACCCTCACTCCCCCTTATCTCTGCCAGAATGCTTATCAAAGCTGTGGACTGAGTTAACTTCTATGGTTGCTTTTGGGTGGCTGGTAAAAGTCACATAAAGTATAGCGATATGAAGTGCTGGATTCTGCTCACACGTGAAGAGACACCCATGCCTGCCCTGAAGCGTTTACAGTCCAAGATCAGTGGCATATAAAGAGTAGGGGAACAGAGATGCACTCCCCATCAATAAAATTTTCATACGTATTAGTTTGTTTTATGATAAAATATGCCCTGTCTTCATGCCCTATTCTATCCATTGGTAGTAGTCTTTGGACAGCTGTGTATCAGAGTTAGAAAAACTTGTGGCCAGTAGGTCGAGGGAGGTCATTCTCCCCCTCTACTCTGCACTGGTGAGGCCACAACTGGAATACTGTGTCCAATTTTGGGCTCCCCAGTTCAAGAGGGACAGGGAATTGCTGGAGCGAGTCCAGCGAAGGGTAGCTAAGATGATTAAGGGCTTGGAGCATCTGCCTTATGAGGAAAGGCTGAGAGAGCTGGGACTCTTTAGCCTGGAGAAGAGAAGGCTGAGGGGAGACCTTATTATGGCGTACAAGTATCTAAAGGGTGGGTTGAAGGAGGATGGAGCCAGGCTCTTTTCAATGGTTCCCAGTGACAGGAGGGGTAATGGGCACAAGTTAGAACACAGGAAGTTCCGTTCAAATACACGGAAACACTTCTTTACGGTGAGGGTGACAGAGCGCTGGCACAGGCTGCCCAGGGAGGTTGTGGAGTCCCCTTCTCTGGAGATTTTCAAGACCCGCCTGGATGCAGTCCTGGGTAATGTGCTCTGGGCAATCCTGCTTTAGCAGGGGAGTTGGACTAGATGATCTCTAGAGGTCCCTTCCAACTCTGAAAATTCTGTGATTCTGTGAAACTCGTCTTGAATAGAGATTTCAAACCAAAGCTACTGGCCTCGTGGATTAATTTAGGGAGGATGCTTCTTGCAGAAGGTTGAAGCATTCAAGAAGAATCCCTGATGGCTGAAGGACCAGCAGCTATGTCTAGAAAGGCAAAGACACCTGAGTGGGATGGTGCAGTCTTGACTAGACAATGAGGCTGTAGCTGTTGAACTAATGTAAAACAATGTAATTGTGTTTTGAATTGGATAAAGATAAAAGGAAAGAGAAAGAGATAAGCTGGAGAGAAGGAAGTCGCATTAAATTGGATTGGATTCCTTTAATTCCTGGATGAAAGCTTTAGCTGCAGAAAGGGCAAAAGTCGTACAAGAGGGATGCAGGCCTGAGTTTGGAATGGCACAAAGGGAAATGAAGACGATCGTTCTGGGGAAAGCAGAAGCAAAGCGTGGCCTTTGCAGATCGGGAGTTTCAGAACAGGCTTATAACGGAGTTGAGCCAGAGGAGTGTAGTATGAGGAAAGGAGGTGAAAGAAGAGAATTGAAGGCAGAAGTGACCGAGAAGTGATGGTTGGCAGATTTCTAAAAATCTGTGGGTTTTTTTCCACATTTGTTGAGGTTTTTCTCTAGCAACCTCCTTTGTTTTGTTTGTTTGTTTTGGGTTTTTTGGGCTGTTGTTATTGCCATAACTATTGAGTGACTTGTCTATGTGCATGCTATTAAATAGTGAAGGAAATGGTCTATGTACTCATCCTAGAAACGCAGGATGTAATTGCTTAAGAAACAAAACCAACGTGTTCACAGTTGTAGTTGTCCAAGATGACTGGACTTCAGAGCACAGCACCAGGCGAATGTTGTAGGCTATTAAATATTTATGTCATTACAGTATATAGTGGACATGGGACAATTCACGTGACTTGGGTTTCGCTTTTAATTCCACCGCAGAATAGAGTCACTAGCAGTATCCGTGACATTCCTGTATTTCAGTTTCTGTGTTCCCCAAAGGGGGACTATTAGGAGCTACACACCACTTAATCTAAAGACTAATCAAGATAAGATATATCTGAGGATGTGCTAATGTTAATATTATGATTAATGCAATCCAGGATGTTAGCAAGGGACACTTAATGTACTGTTGCATAAATAAGCCTGTTAGAAGATGAACATCCCCTATGGCAGGGGTGTTCAGGGAAGGCTAAGCTAAGATTTTTGTGTTTAAAAGAAAGTAAGTTCCTACTGTGGACATTTATAAGGAACCTTTTAACGCCATGCCTTGAGCCATATTTTGGTATTGCAAGAAGCACATGGGAAATCACAAGTTTCTTAATACTTTCCTTCAGTCAATACTGTGCAGGCATGTTCTTCATTAAAATGTGGGAATATGTAAACGTTCCTCCCCACTGCCTGTATCCATCCTTCCCCCTGTGAAGGAGAGCAAAACAAGGCACAAAGTACGCCTTTACAAACTTGAGTTGGTGCTCTACATCAACGGTTGATTTGGAGGACCTTTTTCTTAATAATTTTCAGTGGATCAGATGTTCTCATTGCAAAGATGAGATTAATTTTCCAGCTGGAGATTTGAGTACCAAACCTCAACATGCCTTCACCCAACAGATGCCTTCCCTCAACCCTAAATATAACGTAAGAGTGATCGTGCTGTCACCTGGAGACTGCCACTCAACGCCAGTGGAGAAGGGCCTCAATTCTCCTTGAGGCCAGCACTTTGTGATCATGCTAATTGGTCTGCACACACAGTCCGAGAGACAGCATTGTTCCTCTTGTGGCTTTCATTGCATTATTCGTTTTTGATATATGTGGGTGTTGATATGGAAATTTGGGAGACTTGCTATGATTTTCAGCGGGGAACAAGGTCCTGACTCAGTGACCTACTATGAACATAGATTGGCTCATCTCTGCTGGCTGTGCAAAACATTTATAGTATAGCAACTTCTGTTTCTCAACTTGTTTTTCACTTGCTTGTTGCCCGTTGTCATGAAGATACACTGGATTCCTTCCGAGTGAGTAAAAGGGCTGACCTGGTTGCAGGGAGCCTGGCGCGAAGGGGCTCCAGGTCTGAACTGTGTCTGGTGGTACATGTTGTTTGTAGTCCAGAGTGACTCTGTAGTTTTCAGCAAAATATTTGTCTTCCACAGTCTACATTTCTGAATTGTTTGTCACCAAACGATACAATTCCATACATCGATTTGGAAGCATGGCTTACGGATTTCTTAAATAACTTCTTATTGCTGGTAATCGATTGCAGAGAAGCTCTGCTCTGTCATGCTGAGCTCGCATAGCTCTGCTTGCACTTGGGCTCGAAATCTTCATTAGCTATTCAGGTGTCGCCTAACCTTTGCTATTGGATTCTCTGACTTCTTGGCCTCTCGCTTTAGTCTTCGAACAGGACATCCCTATTCTTTGCAGGTGCTTCTGAAAATGCTGACTTTGTTTAAAACATTCCTGCTTTCTGTTCCGAGGCTGTCAACTTCCGTTGGTATTACAAGTTCCTGCGTTGGTAGCTCAAACGATCCGTGGGGCTTTTTTTCGTTAAAAAATTAGTTCTGACTGTCGAGGGGTTTATAAAACAGCTCTAGAGTTTGGGATATATGGATGATGACTGTTGGAAAGGGAAGCATTATGAGAAATTGCCCAATTTTAAAAATTCTTTTCTGTCCACTTAATAAAATGACTTCAGTCTCTTGGAGAAACTTAGGCACAATTTTTGATCAATCAATCAATCACAAAATCAAAGGGGGAGAAGGCTAAACTGGGACTGAGGCTGTAGTGAGTAATAACATGCGTTTTGTTTACTGCCAGATTTGGTTTTCTTCCTGCCTTGTTGCCTCTTCTCCCTCTTTCCTTAAGGCTTGTAAGGTGTTAGGCAAAATGTGTGTGATGCAGAACTGCGTACACTGAACATACAGTAAAGCAATATTCATGTAAAGACAAGATACTTCACCAACCTAGCAATATTTTATGAATATGTGAATGACAATTAAAATATCTATACTCTTGATGTAGGTCCTACCTTTCTGAAGAAGAAAAAAAAGTGCTGAAAGTCAAACTTTGCTATAGATTGCCACATGCTGCAAGGGCATTGAGAGTGCCCTTTGGTTTCTGATGTAGGAGGCACTTTGAGATAGACCATTTTATAAAATACATATATTTGTAGTGTGTTTTGATATTTTATAGGCAAAGAATATTTCAGATTCCTAATGTATCCTTCTTCGCAAGCTCATTTCATGGAAAGTCCTTCCCTGCTTGATAACGAGATTTGTTATGACAATAAATGAATATGTCCAAAAAATCAGCAAAAAAACCTCTGGTAGCTGCTATTTCAGAGTTCATGTTGCAGAAATATCACATCAGGACTCAGATTTCGAGGGGTGATTAGAAGACATAGGTATCTTTGAAAATGCTAGTCTGGGTGAAAGGGCTGTATGGGAAATCTTTGTGCTATCTTCTCTTGCTTGTGCCGTGGCAGAGCTGAAAAGGGAGATATTCCAAAAGCTATAGCTTAAACTCGTAAAACAGGCTTATATACAGTTATGAAGGATCTTAAAGGCTCAGATGTAACAATCCTTATAGAAAGTATTTTTCCCAGCATTTGCTTGTTGCCACGATCAATGTAATAGCTGCATGTTTAAGATCTGAGGCTGATAGGGGAGTCCTTTCCAGCTCTCGTAATCAATATCTACATTCACTCCTGATCTGTGTTGGTGCACCTGAGTGCAGGATCAAACTGAATATTCTTGCTGCCACTCTTTCCCTGAGGATACCTGTTTTGGGATACTTGTTGTGGCTAATGATGTGCTATAACGCATTCATGATGCAGAAGTGTGTTGCATTCCAAGTAGCATCGTGATAAATTTTGCTGAGATTTACCCAAATTATCAAGGAACTACACAGAAGTTAACATTCACTGTAAAATGTTTGCCACCAGAGCACTGTGGATGTACATGTAACACTGTCATAGTAGATCTGGTGTTGTAGTATTCCTCTGGTACTTCAGGTCCTCTTTGTAGTCTTCTCAATAATTATACCAGTCTTTAAGTGACTCAAGACTAACAACTTTTCTTAGGGCTGTGTTTGTTAAAACATTATTGCAGTTATCCTGTCAAACACTGCTTAAAGGTCAATCAAACCGCGTAAAACCTTCACAAGCCTGGTAAGGTTCAGCTCTCTAAATTGTGGGTCCTTCTGGCTAGTGCTGTCTCAGTGCTTTTCCCTCTCAAATCAGCTCTGCTGAGGTTTGTGATCCTTCCACTTACGGCGGCCGCCTCCCACCAGGTTTCTCTCCTTTGAGAGGATGGGCATCCTCGTCTTCAGCTCCCATGGGTTTGAGCCAAAGTGGCTCCTCCTGCCTGGTAGACTGCCTTTCTGCTTCAGAGGAAGAGGCTCGCTGGGTTGTTCTCAGATGGTCTGGTTGCCAGTCTGGGCCCATGCCTGTTCTCTTGAGTCTGGATAACTGTGGGTGTGGAGGGTGAAGTCCAGTACTATCGGAGGATCAAGTCCCACCCCTCTTGGACATGGGATTGTAGTGTCTTCTTACACAATACCTCTTCCTCATTCACCTCCGTTCAGTTTTTTGGTCCCTAATTAGCCTTTTTTCAGTATTGTATTTTCTAGTAAAAGTGTAATTGTTGGCTCCTTGCATGTTAACCATAACTGCTATATTTAACATCTCCAAAAATCACTCTGACTCACATCCTGGCTCTCTTCTCTCTAGTTCTGACTCGCTTATTTTAAACTACGTCAAATTTGCTGTGATTGTCTGTGGAAAACCTTCAGACAAGAGAGCCTTCTGAGCCCTTCCAGTTATCTTCTTCCCTTTGGCTTGCCGGTGGCTTCCTGGGTCGTGTATGGATATGCTGTTCAGCGGAGATGTCTTTTGGAGTGCATGAAGGATCACAGAGGCCTGTCAGATGAAGTTTTGCTCTTCACAGCCACAGATGCTCCCTGATAGTACTCCTCTGAAGCCATTGCAATATTTGCATTAATCCAAGGAGGAGAAGTCATTGCTGCAGGGGTGAACCGTGCAGGAGCAGCTGTGCTGAGCCACAGCCAAGCGTGGAACCACGTCTCTCCCCTCGGATGGAGGCATGTTCAGTGCAGAGGAGAGCTTTGCGCACAGAAGATTACATCTGTGCAAGCTCTTTAATACTTTAGCGGGATGACTGTGTGAGGGAAGGCTCATGTTTTTTCCCAGAAACTTTATTGTGTGGGTGTTGAGCAGCGAAGGTGGCTGAAGAGATGCGTGGGAGCACTGAGCACATGGACGAGGGTGGGTTCTGCCAGGCTGTGGTGTGCACTTCCATGATGGGGGTTGGCTGGTTGGGTAAGTTTAGGTGGAATCACAGAATGGTCATTGTTGGAAGGGACCTCTGAAGATCATCTAGTCCAGCCCCCCTGCCAGAGCAGGTTCACCTACAGCAGGTTGCACAGGATGGTGTCCTGTGCATTTGTCCGCTATTGTCCCCTGAAATTAAAGACGTGATTATGTAGAAATTGAAGAAAGTGGCAAATGATTTAGAGCTGTTTAACTGTTGAGTCAGTAGGAGTCCAACTTGAAAATTGGGTTCAGTTAAAGAAAGTTAAGAAGTGTGGCATTGCTGCTGGCCATTTGCCATCAGAAAGTGAAATTTGGTGATTCCTCTGGTAATTTGACCAGCTCTGATTTGCCTACCTACACCAAATTCGCTCTACAATCTCCCTCTTTTTTTTTTTTTTTATGAGATGAGTGTTACCAGAAAACTGTAGCAAGTGACTATGCTTTAGAAAAAGCATATTCCAGAATGTAATATTAATACAAGTTTTAGAAAATGTTTGTGTGGATAAATGCCTTTTAATGGTGCCTTGATTCTGGAAGTGTGATATACGTCAGTGTGGAGGCTACAGCCCTGACTTACAGCTCAAAAATTGCCCAGAAGAATAGCAGTGTGTAGGAACATGGTCTGTTCCAGAAATGTCTCCTTAGAGTATTTCAGCCCCTGAAGTTCTGTGGGAATGAAAAAAATCCGTCAGCTGTTTCAGAAAATATATACAGTGAAAATGTTGATTCATTTTGATGTCCTAGGCTGTATCAGGAGGAAAAGAAGTTTTGAACTGTGCTTTTCTCGCACTTTTCAACTTTAAACAGGACTTTGATACTTGAATGTAGAGGGTGAGTCATATTTAAAAAGTATTATCTGTGGAATTGATTGAGCAATGTATTGGCATGCCTAAGAGTCCGCGAGTTTCGTCAAGCTCTTCTTAGCCTGTGGTGCTGAGAAAATGTTGGTAAACTTTCTGCTGTTGCCCAAGAGCTGTTCATAGGAAAAATTATCTGTGTTGGTAGGCTCTAAGTGTCAGAGTGCTTGTTACTTCCAGTGGGAAGAGCTAATATTTTGGTAAACTTTCTTCTGTAGGCAAACTAAATGTAAGACCAGTTGAAAGTGTTTGGGATATGTCATTGTGTTGCTGAAAAATGTTTTTGAGCACTGCTACTTGTTGTATAAAGGAGCAAAGGTAGCATGCACTCTTTTTGTTACGTTTGAATGCTTTATTTGTAACATAAAGGCAGTGTTGATAGAGGGTTATTGCAGATTCCTCTGGTAGCGGAGCTCTGTGCCTTTGTTTCTGAAGCCTACAAGAGATGCTGAAAAGGGGGCCTTTCTGTAAATGTTATTGATTTCTTTCGAGCTTGGAAAACATGCAGCTAAAAATGACCTCAAGGAGTCATGTGCTTCAGCTAGGGAAATGCCTATGCGCCTCTTGACTGTTAGATCTGTGGAGCTTTCCTTCTTGCCTAAATGGTGTCCTTGAGACAATAGTCCTTTCTACAGCTGAATGACGCAGTGATCCAGATGGGTCCATCCTCAAGTGCTGCCTATGGTGCGTGCGTCACAGCCCTTGTCATGTGTCCTCTCCCTCCGCAGATGCGGTGTGCATTGGTTGCCTCTCATGCTGCAGCTGTGCATGGGTAGCGGCTCATTTGGCTTCTGCCCACTTGAAACTGTCCATTGTCCTCAGGAGAGGGGCCATTTCATTGAAGAGCAATTTTCCTTGTTTGAGTCCTTTCCATCTGACCTCATGCTTCTTCACAAGGACGTAGGTTCACCGTCTCATTCCACAGTCATAGAATCATAGAATGGTTTAGGTTGGAAAGAACCTTGAAGATCATCGAGTTCCAACCCCCCTGCCATAGGCAGGGACACCTCCCACTAGACCACGTTGCCCAAGGCCACGTCCAACCTGGCCTTGAACACCTCTAGGGATGGGGCTTCAGTCAAGTCTTTAGTATCTACTGAGATAGATGGAACAAGTTGCTCTACCGCTGTCGTATCTAGCTAGTGTTGCTCTTTGTGTTGTATCTGACCCTCTGAAACCTACAGTCACTGTGAGGGGTAATGGCAACTGTGGTGGCCCTGTGTCACATTTGCTGTGCTCCCTGTCTTGGTTTTAGAAGTGTGATCTTCAACGGTCATCAAAGTTTTGGTACGAATTATGGCAGGAAACCATTCTGAACCTCACAAGTTTTCACTCATGACTTTCCTTTGTTTCCTATTTGTAACCCAGTACTTTATTAGTTGCCCTTATAATGGCCTATTTTATCATGCTTTTCCTTGCCATTAGTCTTTGATGAAGAGCCTCGTCAAATGCATTTTAAAAACATGAGGTTGAGCAGCCATAAATTTTTCTGTTTTTGCCCCCATAGTGATATATTTAAGACCTCTTGTACATTAGTTAAAGGTGACCTTTTATACATGAATCTTTGCTGCTTCCCTTTCAGAAAAAGGAGGAGAAAAAAAAAAAAAAAGAGTATGGCTTCCCAAAAGTTCTTCCAATTCTTCCTTTCATTGGGATATAAAGACTTTCACAACAACAGAAGTTACAGTAATTAGTCTCATAGGAAATCAAAACTTATAACTAAAATTTTCTTAAACTCAAATTAACGTCATCCTCTATACATAAAAACACAGCGAGTGTAAGATCCAGTACCGTGGGTTTTTTCTGGTGCTGGAAACAAGTGTTGGATTGCCTCTTGGGAAGCAGCATCTTGCCCATTCAGTTACTTAAATTTGTCCTTTCAGATCTGTGAGATCAAATGGTAGTTCATGCTAAATTTGCTAGTGGTGACAGCCCGATAGTTTTCCTGTCTTCATTGCTCCGTCATTTAACCTTGGGTGAATATTTGAGAAAGATGAAGTGGAGGCGAGGAAGGAGAGCAAGAAGAGAAGCTTTCAGGGGAAAATAAGAATTATTTTTTCTTAGTCAGTTTGTTGCAACCGTTCAAAGATGGTCATGGTTTTGTGGTGCCCAGTGGAGGTCTAGGGTGAGATGTGTGAGCAGATACAGCTGCAGATATAGCATCAGAGCTTGGCATCAGACCTCTGCAGGACCTCAGAAGGTTCCCTGCTGCTCCCCAGGCATTGGATCTGCAGTAGTGACACCTGCATAATATGTTGCATCGTTTTGTGCTCAGGACTGCTTTTTTCTGGTGCTGTTTCCGTCATCCATATTTCTGAGTTTCCCTGATCCATATTGAGTAAATTCAAACAGCCTCTGCTTTCAAACCCACAAATAAATAGTAAAAGAGATATTTTTTAAAAATAATTATTTCTTTACTATTGAGAAGAATAATAACTAGCAGTTTAGAGGTACAAGTAGTCCTTGTTTCTGACTCTGATTTCATTGGTACTATGATGTTTATGCAGAGAAAAGCTGTTTTAGGTCATGTTTACGACTTTGTCAAGATCTTAATTTGCTGAGAGCTGGCCAAACCCCACTTCGTGAACTGGGCCATGGCACCGCGCTCCGGCTGATGGTGTTTAATGCTCCCTCTGCCTCACCCTTGTTTGGCATGGAGAACGGATACGTGATCCAGGGTTCAAAAATGAACACGGACCTCTTAAAGCCTTTTCTTATTTCTAGCTTTTCCTCAGAATAAATGACTTATTTACTAAATGTATCCCAAAAAGGCAGTTGTGAAAGCCTTTTCATTAAACCATGATTCTATTCTGCAGTTTTTTCATTGAATAACTTCTCCCCCTCCCAAAAAAAAAGCCCCATAGATACTTAGGTTTATGCAATAGATAAAAAGAGAATGCTTGCATGAAGAATGACAAATAATGATTAATATAGTAATTGAGTGCCTATAAATATTTTGAGAATGCTAGGGAAAGTAAAAAAGAGATTTTGCACTTCTTTAATATGCTACGGTATGTGAATCCAATTCAGTGACACTGAACTTTTGATTAAAATTAGATATTTGCAAATGGCACTAGAGAGGGCCTGAGGAAATCATGTTGCATTTATATTTTATTGTGTCTTTTTCTAAAAAGGATTCTTTGACTTGGAGATATTTGTTTTTATTATTAGATGTAGGCTTATTTCTGAATTTGTCTCTCAGCAAAGTTTTTTTTTTTTTTTCTTCCCAGTACAAATAGAAAAGTAAGTTTTTGTACAAATTTCTTATTCTACATACAGCAACAATGTCCTACATAACTGGATTTATTACAACACAACTGAGGCTGAAAATTGTCCTTCTGTAATGTGTACATGTGCTAATTAGCACTGTATTCCTCTACTGTAGAATAAATCTAAGTGTAACAGTTATTTTCAGAACCACAGTTAAAATTCTTAGGTGAATCTACATAAAATGTTTAGGATATTTTTCGTTTAATTTCATTAATGTATTTAGTTTGATTTCCCATGGACTTATCTATATCCTTACTGAACTTAAGAGGCATTTCATACACACTTGAAGGATTGTTAACAAGCTGAGGTTTCTATTCTCCTGTTAAATAGGGAGGGAGGGGAAATTAAATTAGTATCTAAGGAATCTTATTTTGTAAATGTGACTGACTCCCAGAATGTCTGCTGTAAACCCTCATTGTTCGTACAAGCTCTGAAGCATAGCATTTAAGTTCTGTCTTGCAATAACGTTCTGTAGTATTTTTTCCCTTGATTCTCTTGATGCTTTTCTTTCGAGCCTGCAAATTTGATCAGAATCTTTTAATTAGAAACTGTAACACTATAAATAGTAGTAAATATGAAATTCTTTACATCAAAGGGCAAGCATATAAATAGGATTTTCTCATCAATTAAAAAAAAAAAAAGACATTCTTCTCTTTTGGTAGAAATGATTGTTATCTTCCAGCAAAACTTATTAAAAAGCATCTAAGTCCTTTATGAAGGTTACTTCAGAATTAAGAAACATGTATTATGAGGAATTGCACGTTATATCACAATATAGTTTTAATTCTCTTTTTCCTTATTTTAATGAGGAAGAGCATTAGTCATCATGTTACTATGCTGCTTTCAGCACCCAACTAATTATACACAAAGTGGGGAAAACTTCTGAAATATTTCATTTCAGAATTCTTGTTAGTTAGATCATTAAAGAAAGTGCGTAGCTTGTCAAAGTTTCACTAGTGGTTAAAATATTTGACCTATTTGAAATGAAAATATTCTAAACATATTTAAGGTTACCTACAGTGGAGTGCAATGAGGCTCACCATTGATCTGCAGTGATAGTTGGTTGTAGTTTATGGTGGTGTGTAGTCCCTTTGCAGATGCTCATTCTTCAGGGCCAGTTTCTGGAGAAGGCTGATCCCCAGCAGGGGTACTGAGGGGACGGTATCAGAAATCGTCATTGTTTTGTTGTATTTCTCTGTAATAATAAATAGTCATACTTGGTACTGCTTGCCCGTCTCCTCTGTTACTGCAGCGATCCCTGAGGCATGGAGCGGGTGACTTAAAATAATTGGAATTGCATCCCTCTTGGTTTGGCAGGAAGGTTTGCGTACCGCTTTTGTTTTTCTGGGATTCAAGCTTTTAATATTCGTTTTAGATGAAATATCTTTGTGCTTAGTGATTTGAAATAATCCTTTCCACTCCATTTACTTTTGATTCCTTTCAGACATTCACTGAGATGCTTAAACTTTGCAATCTTTGACAAAAGCTAGCTCGCCCGTAGTTGCATTAGATGCATAGGATGCTTAGTATTTTCTATAGGGGGGCTTGCAAAGTAGTACGCTTTGTGTGCCACTAGAAATTGCATCTGAAAGTATTGCAGCTAATTTCCAAGTTGTAATCGATATTTTCCTTCTTCGGTTGCACGACATTAAAATTTCAGAACTTTTTGATTGTGTCGGAGGCACAGCACTGTGCTCTTCCATTAAGTTGTTAGATTCTCCTTTCCTGGCTCTTGTTTATGTTCTGCATTGAGTGCATCTCTCCTGGTCTCCAAGAACTCCCCTTTTATGACTCAGTTGTCGATGTGTCACGCCTATGGTTGGTGAAAAAGCCTCGAATTTTCTGAGAAAGTTCTTTCGTTTGAGAACTGAATGACATATTGATTGTATTGCTTCAGTGGTTTAGAGGAGCCCTTTGCAGGTGTCTTTCTTGTTACTTCTGCTTGAATGAGGTGGTATAGATGGCATAAAAGTACTTATTTCCCTTCTTTGGGTTCTTTTATTGGCATATGTCTGTGAATCTAAGCTTCCCTTTCAGTTGGCCATTTTACCTATCCGCTGAGGCAGGTAGATGTGCTTAAAAATAACGTAGAGCCAAGACTTTTCAAAACGTGTTTCTTTATTTTGTGTTTTTTAACCAGATATTCAGAGTAATTGCTATCCTAAAAAATGTACTGGCTGGCACTCTTAAAGTGCAGGTTTTTGTTAGCCTGAATGAGATCTGTTAGCTGTCATTGAAAGGGGGAATCTGTCTTCATTATCTCTTGCATGTCCCCTCCAGCTTCTTTCCATCACATCTACTCATGGTGTGACTATATAGTTTATTTGGATCAGCTTATTTGTCCGGCAGAATACAGATCTGCTCCAAGGAATGACTAACTTTCTGATGCTGACCTGACTTTCTGGGTAGTCACACGAGCTGACAAGGGAAGAGCAGGTGGGAACACGTGGCCAGGATGGGGCAGAACTGTTCGCTTTTGGCAGCAGCCCTCGGTATGCAGTGTTGCGGTGTTTTACAACTACATATTGGGGTTGAAGGAAAGGGCTGCGATTTCTGGGAAGGACTGAGTTTGTCTGGCTATCCAAAACGTGCATCTTGGTATCTCAGTAGGTTTGAGATACATTTGAGATATTGCACTTGAGCTTAAACTTAATGGTGAGCTTCCGGGGTTTGCACCGCTTTGTCTTGGGGGTGGTTACATCTGTGTAATGTTTTTCATCTTAATTTATTAATAGGCGTTTTCTCCCTTAAATCCACATTAACAGTTTCTGTCAGGGAATAACTGTGGTCCAAGGGTCACCTCAGAAATACATTAGCCTTGTAATTGTTTATCTTAGAGACATGATCAAGGGAGGAAATTTCCCAGACCAAATCAATATGATGCAATAAACCTGGCAGTTGAAAGACAAAACCAAACCAAAAAACACTAGTCATTTTTGCTCTTACAGTGAATGAGGTGAATACATTTTAATGACAAAGGCTACATTCAGTATATATACATTTAAAAATTAAAATCAGGGTTTTTTTGCGTTATTCCTTATTGACAAATTCTCTTTTGGTACCAGCGTATGGTCATACAGAAGACTTGGCTGTACTTTGTACACAGAGCTAAATGACGGCATATGTAGCTGTGTTGTTAACAAACAGAAATAATGAAGTGCTGTAGAATGTTCTCTGCGTTTAATAATGTAATGATGAAAAGCGAACAACTGGGCTGCCGTTACTCCTTTGATCAGAAAGTGGTGGTTGCGATGCGCATCGGTAAATGAGGGTTAGTTAAGGTTGGCAAACGTGCTGCAGTGGAACTAGGGAATGACAAAACTAATCATGGGCCCTTGTACCTTACTTGGTTCTTGGCCTGTCACATGCTTTTTATGAGCAGCAGCCTAAAAATTCGCATCTAGCAAGAGAAGATGGAATTTTAAAATCATTCAAAGCAAACTCTTGCTGCCAGAAAGCTGGAGAAGAAATGCAAATGCTGACATGGTCATTTGTTGATGGTTGTTTCTGCAGTATTTGTGGATGTGCTGCTGCAGGCCAGAAACAGGCAAATCGTGGCCCTACGTGTGGGTGGCCGTACGTGCTCTGGGTGTCTGTACGTGCTGCAGGTGTCCGTAGTTGCCTCGCAACTATACCAGCCGGCTGTGTCATGGGTTGTTTGGGACAAGCTTGAGAGCCTTAATTTCAAAAAGGGATCAAAATGGGTGATGTGAGGAAATTACTGCCTTTTTTTTTTCTTAAGGCTTTTTTTGGATAGAAAGTAGGATTTTAATATCAGTGGTAGTTCATCACTGAAATTATTTACTCAGATAAGCTAAACTACATGTTATATTTAGTTAGTTGGTCAAAGATTATACATTTGTTCAAAAGAGATGCTCTTTAATCATTCAAGAAATTACAAGAACCACTTAGTGAAGACCTGTAACCTGGGTTACAAAGCAGGTTAGATATAATGGGGATAGCTGAAAGCATATCCGACTGTGAACTGAATCTACTCAGGGGCCTTCTGAGCAGCTTTCCAGTTAATACTGCATCTTTCTAAACAGAAATTTAAATATCTGGAATTTCTCATCATGCAATTTTGCGTGCACATTCACTGCAGGGGCACAGCTAGGCATTTTTATAGAGGGCGCTCAGCCTCAGCATCCTCTAATAAGTGAAACTGTCTTAATTTTTTTTTTTTTTTTTTAAGGAATCAACTGTTTGTAAATATATATTCATGGTTGTTGTTGTTTTTTATTTAATTTATTATTACTCATGCTTATATATGTAGACATTAAAAAACATACATTCTGTTGTAGGGCAACTAAAAAATGTAATAAACAAAAAAGTCATGGTTCCCTCAACTTCCCGTTTCTTTGTTGCTGTTCTTTTCCAGGGAAACTGGTATTCTCAGCTCTTCTGGATTTAATGCCTGTTGAAAGCCTGCCAGTAGTTTTATAGAGAGTGATTTTGATGATTCACATTATCCCATCCTGTCCTGTGTTTCCCAGAGTTTTCAATAAATCATTTGTTACAGTTGTACTATCCTGTATTGTATTTATTTAGAGAAGTGTAGTTTAGAGTTCTAAGTGGTCCTTCAGTGTTTCTTCTTAGATTCCTCTGTCTACATGCTTCAAATCTTAATGTGCAGATTTCAATGGAAAGAAAATAAGAACAAAGTTGAAACTGCTCCAAAATGTCTGAAAGTAGCTTTTCCTATTAATTAGTTAAATAACATGGCTGTTCCGTTTCTTGGGAGTTTTCAGGTCTAGAAACAACTGTTGTGTTTCCATTGGATAGCTGAATATTTTCTTCCACTACTACTAGAATAAATGTTCTATTTTTGGCAGATCGAGAGTTACAAAGTATTCCCATTTTTGTTCTCTGTAGGCCAGAATGAAAGCAATTAATTCAGGGAAAATATATAGCAAGGAGAGAAAGGAAGAGAGAGAGAAAGTAAGAAATAAATGTTTCTCAGCACCCATTTTTCCTTGGTTTAGTGACTGCTCGGGGGTTGGAGTTTTTGGGAGCCTTTTGGAGGAGATGGATTACAGGGTGGCGAGTCAGAGCTTTACAAAAAATGCAGCTAATCAGATTTTAGCCCATTGCTGTCACCTCACTATATAGGCTTAAATGAGAATCTGTCTGAATGAAGAGTTTCTTTCAGGTAATGTCGGTGAGATTTGTGCGTGTATCCCCGTCTGACCAAGCCAGTAATGTCTCAGCTGGTCTCCACCGGTCTGTCGCCAGAGTCAGGTTAAGGAACGAGTAACACATCAGGCAGGGGAAGACTTCCACTTCCCTTTGCTCAGGGCTTTGCCCAGGATGGAAGTTCAGACAGAAGAGCCATTTCCTACGGTGTGGATGGGTTAAGATGGGGGGTTCCTAAGGCAGAGCCTCCCAGTCACGGGTTGGGTTGTTGGGAACGCTTGAATAGGCCTCGTAGATTCAGAAAACAGATCTTTTATTCATTATCATAGACTGCTTTGCCCGTTTCAATGCAATTTTATTTGGTTAATGGCATACTGTTACTTCGTAAGCATATTTCTGCATTCACAAACCTGTAGGATATGTTTTGTTGTGGCTGAATGCTAATTCCAGTCTTTTCAATATTTCAGTCTACCCACATCGCTCGAGCCAGCTTCCAGGTTGATGCTTTTGGATCATCTTTCATCCTAGATGTGACGCTGAACCAGTAAGTAATGACTATATTTTACCCTATGTTTGTTCAAGACCCGGTGCCAGCGAAATGTCATTTTTCAATGGAGGTTTTAGAGGTTGTGTTATAGCACAAATGCTGTTTCTAGGTATTGAGTTCGTCTGTAGTAGTATATTTTAAGTTCTTTTGTTATTTTCTGAAGTACCATTGTAGGCTTTGATAGTCCCATTGTTACTACTTAGTAGCTATTGCAGTGTAACTAACGTTTTAGTATTATAATTTCATTTGCCATCTTTCAGTTTACCATAAAGGCAAATTACTGTACTCAGGCAGAGCCTCCCAGGATATGAAAAGATGGAGTTGCTGAAAACTGGTAGCTGTTAGCGTTTTAATAACCAAGTGTAAAGTGCTGGAGATACAGCAATTGCACTACAGCTAATCCTCAAAAAATGAATGAGATGGATAGTTGGGAATGAAGTTTCTCTGGCTGTGTTTACAGTCTTTTGGGAAAAGAGAAGCATCATAAGGCAGTGGCACATTGTGAACTTCGGTTTATGAAGAATGATTGAACAATGGTAAACTTTAAGTGAAATCTGGTATGTAATTCAGTAATGAGTTTTTGAAGTAGCCTTTTGGCACAGCTGTTTTAAAATAGGAGTTGCTTTGCTTTTCTGCTCTGAAGTGAAAAGAGAATAAATAGTATAGTAAATAGAAATGCTTTGTCAAGTAATTAATCTCCTAATAATTGAACACAATGTTGTGTGGTTCAGTGTAAGAGTTTGTGCTCAATTGCTACAAGTTTTTCTGCTATAAAGATGAACCAACCATTCAGGTTGCAATGGGAGCCACTGAAATTTCAGTTTTTTTCACTGGCAATGTCTTTATGTGCGCTGACATAAGTTAAAAACCACGTGTGAATCCTTGCTGGTTACAGATGGCAGAGACACTGTGCTGCTGGAAGGTGAGGGAAAGACGTGCTTTAGAAGTATGTTTTTGTAACAAATACATTTTAAAAGAATTCTCGAGGAAGAATTTCCCGCTGAAAAGCACCAAGTCTACAACGTTGAAGTGTTAGTTGGAAATAGGAGTTTTGTATACATATTTATACCTTACTGAGAGTAGGCTGCAGAAATCTGGTTTTCTTTTGGGTGGCAGATTAATGGTGTGGTCATAGTTTCTGAGAGGTCAGGATTTACCTTGCAGCATGAATTTCAGGTAATCTTAATAAAAGTAAACACAATTACTAATGGTATATGAAGAGACAAGTTAAGGACATGAGTTTATGAACTGCAGCGGTACTCTGTGGGTGGATTTTTTGTTTACGCACATGTACATGTGCACATAAACGCACACAAACACGTATACTTAAAATTTGATTTGAGCTGGATCCTATTTTTATGTCATTCTTTTGTTGTCTTTAATTATATTAGACCAGTATTTGTATGAGTAACAGTGGCAAAATGTGGGCTTATTGTTCTTAAGAGTGTCAGAATCCAATATGAACTTTTCCTAAGGAGCTATGCTTTTTATAATGTGAAAAAAGTCCTGTCACAAATTGTGCAAAATGAAAACAAGAAGGCTGAAAGGAAAGATGTTTGGCTTCTATCATGATATTTAAATCAACGTTTAAACTGCTTCTGAAATAGCATTTGCAGATCATCAAATAAAAAGAGGGCCAAGTGTACCGGAGCAACATTTAAAATGTATTCTTAATTATCATTCCTATGAACAAATATGTTCTATTCAGAAGGCTGTAGATATTATTCTTCTCTTGCAATTCTTACTCTCCATATTATATATTCTATATGTATTTTCTGAGGGTCCTGAGAGAAAAGCATGGATTTTTTTTTTGAGGATTGGTTTGCAAATTTGGCCCACGGTAGCCTTATAATTGAAGAGTAGTTGAATGCTTGAAAGGAGCAAAGTTCAAGGTTTCAGTTTTCCTCTGGAAAAAATATCAGCTTACTATTTATAACTGAAACTCTGCTAATATCAGAAGCATGTTGAAGCAGGCCTCTCTGGTAAAATTAAGTTTTATGCATAATATACATTTGAGGAATGTTAACGGAAGTATGGGGGACAGAGAAGGGGAAAAAATAATTTAAAATACATAGGTTGTCAGAAAGGAGAGATGCTCCCTGCCTTTGTCAGTCTCCTTACTTGCAGTCTCCCTGTTGTTCAGACGTTGGTGTGTATGACTCGTATATCTGAGCATCATCTCTAGTTACAGTGTCAGTGCTGGACAGTCACAGAGAAAATGTTCATTCTTCCATATAGTTCCCCAATTTATGGAGGAGGAAAAAAAAATTAAAATTATAGTAGCAGAGTGCTTTAAAAACATCAGAAACTAAAATATACCCCTGCTCCCTGATGTCTGTCTGCAACTAGATTTTCTTTGTTTGCTGCTTTCTTTGTGGGCAGTATTTTCTCTATCTTCAAATCCATCTTTTTATCTGACAATCGGTTTCTCTGTTTCCTCCGCTGTATTTGCCTGTGCTTTGTGTTCCACATTCCCCTGTTATGTATCCTTTTGTATTTCATATTCTGTTGTGTTTGTATGTTTTCCATCTCTGTTCTTACTCAGTTCTCTGGAGAGTCACACGTTTCTTTCTCTTCTTTTTTCCATCAGGAATGATTGTCCCCTCTGCCATTGTCGTAGGTACCACACAACTTTCTAGTTTTTCTTGCAACGTTTTTCTTGACAACTTTTTGTACGCTGACAGTTGAGGCAGACAGAAATGTTTATGGTCTCCTTGTCTCTCTTCTCCCATTGCCTGATAACCTCTGTTTTATCTCTTCACCTCATCAAAGGAGATGCCACTAGAGATGCTACTATTGAATCTTGGTGTTAGTTGAATCAACTTTCCTCTCCTAGTCCCTTCCTCTGCCTCCTCTCACAACAGTGGCCTGTCACCAAAGGCTGATCTCTGCCATGAAACAAGCTGGGAAGATGCAGGAAGTCGGCAGGGAAATCGAAAAGCAGAGCTTACGCTGACGTTTCACACGTGTGGAAGACTGAGGCCCAGGGTGTGATGTTCTGCCAGTCCTGGATGCAAGTGCGAGGAAGGAAAAATAATTGTCTAGGTGGCATTTCAGTGTGGCAGTTTAATACTGAAATCTGCATGCTTTCTTCTTGCTCGTTTTGGATCCCAACCAGTTTTGAATATGATGTTCATATTAAATGCAGATGTGAGATATGCTGAAACATCACCTTGAATGATAATAAAAAAACACTGATAAAAAGCTGATATAATTACAATGTGGTTTCCTTTTTTTCACCAGTGGTATTTTCTCCACATCACCATTCTTTCTCTTCCTTTTTTCCCCCGAGTTGCCATAGTGTCTTTACAATGAGCTTTTTTTAAGATACAGTATTTCTTTTTAAACTTTTTTTTTCCTCTTCAACTGGCTGAAGTACATTTACAAAGGAGCTTTCAGATCGAATCAGCTGTATTTTTAAAAGGTTCAATCCCTTAGGCAAAGGTTAGGGGTGCATTAGTTGCATCGGTGTGTTTATGAATCCATTGCCTCGGTATCCTTATGCGTTCAGAAGTACATCTAATGGAGCTGTTTTCTGTGGCTGTCTTCGTTAACGTCGCCTTCAGCATTAGCAAACCTGGGGCCTGATGGCTGGGCCGTGCAGGCGGGTGCTGCTTGCAGCCTTCCCTCCTTCGGCACGCGTTCAGCTCCGGCCATCAACGCAGAACCGTGCAGCAGTTGCATAGCAATTAAGTGCGCTTGCTTATTTATTTTTTAATTCCTTCCCTGTGAAGTTTTTAGTATTGTGATGGCATCTGTGGCTCAGCAAATGGCTATTTCTTTTTTTCAGGCAGAATATTTCTTCTTAAATGTAGCCACGTGACCATTTACACTCTCATCTTGGGTTGTAATTACGCGATTAAACAGCAGAGCTCAGCAGGGAATGGGACATGTTTCTGAAAGCCTCTTTGAGGCCCTTTTGGTTCTGTGGACCATGTGGATCTGTCTGAGGGGACTTGGGCCAGGTCGTCTTCATCTGTATGTGAAGCAGCAGAGACCTAACGGCATAATGGCCCAAAGCAAGCTGTGATCACGGGCTTGGATTGGGAAAGAGCAGGCTGCAAGGTAGTTAATCGGAAAAACTGCACTATCTATGCTTGTCTGGAGTGTGGACAGGCCCTGGCATGGGGTGGCCACCCCAGGTTCACTTCATGGTAGCCATGACATGCAAGAAAGGTGATCAAGATGCTTCCTAGCCACAGCATCATCCTTCATATGAGGGCTCTGGTGTCTGTTGTCATGGATACCAGCAGACAGCCTTTCTTGAGCCTGAGTCTGAATTGTGGTCACTTCTGAGGTGCAGTGTGGACACCAGGTGCCCTGCTGAGGAGACTCTTGGCCTTGAGAAAGCTCCCTGGAGCATCTGGCCACCTGTGCGTGCCCTGGCTCCTCGGGTTGTAACAAGAAGAGCCCTCCCCAACCATGGCTTTTTTTTGTGAGAGTGAACACATTGGTAGCCTGAGATCCTCAAGTTTGTGGTGATGGGGAAGTGTTCTGGAGTGTCACAGGCATAAATAAGGATTTCAAACTTATATTCAGCATTTCAGGACTGGTCTGTCCTTCCTGGTGATGCTCAGTCACTAGGATGGAGCATAATCGCCACCTGCTTTCTCTTCTTGCAACACAAATTTAATTCCTCTGGTCCATGTGTTAGTGGAAAATAATCTATAAAGAACTAGTAGGCCGGGCAAGATGTGCTCAGAAACCCTACCCTGTTAGGAAGCTCACACATCTTCTGTTCCTGTCAAGCGCCTGACCATGTCCCAGAGGAGTACGCACACTGTATATAAATCTATGGTCATGATGATCAACAACATTCAGAAGGCTGAAAGATTTAAAATGAGGCAATTTTTATAAACTCTGCAATCACTCGATTCTCTATGTGGAAAATAAATGCCCTTTCTCTTAGTTTATCAAAAGGTAGGCAAAACCAAAGAAGCTTCTTTAGAAAATATTGATGGGTATTTTGTATATTCCACTCTTAATTTAAATTATTTCTGGTTAGCGATGTGGGAAGGTTCCTGGCACTTCAGGAATTAATTATTTTGGCTTGCCACTGAATGGTTTCTGCAGCTTTTGCTGAGGAGGATACAGACATTCCTCATGCCTTGTGGGAAAGTTTATTAGGAATTTCTTCTAACTAGAGTTTTGCAAACCTTACAAAATCAGATCGTAAACTTCATCAAAAAATCCTGAAAACAGAAGCAAAATAAAAAGCAGCTTGACAGACAAGTGCCAGCTTTTTCATGAGACAAACTGCTGAAACCTTGCCTGTAATTTCTCTTGGCAAATGGTCTCCAACACTAATATCAATGTGTCATGTAAGCTGTAAATGAAAAACATATTCCTAAATTTGCTCTAAATGGTAAACATTTGGCTGTGGGAAATTCAAAAGGGTTAGCTTCCTGACGTGGTTTAAAAAAATGCAGTTACACCATTTCTGACTGTTATAATTTCTGGTACATCTTTCTTCTGCGTTGCCCCTGTGAGTCTCGCTCTCCTCCTGGTCACCCGCAGGATGGATGTGTGGTTGAAGGGCTCCATGTGATGTGACGTGACCTGCTGGGTTGTGCTGCCGGGTGCGAGAGGACCCGTGTGCCATTCCTGCTTTAAAAGTACTCCGTGCTTTATGATCTCAGTTACCCTTGTAATGACTCCTGTAACTGTTTGGGTAACTGCGTCTGGTAAGTGATGGTCAGATCGAACCTGAGGAGGAGCAGCCCTTCCTTTAAGCTGTTTTGGGGTTTCCCTAAAGTTCAGCTCAATCCCTTATTCGTTATTTTAATGACTGCCTTGGCTGCACACAGTCCCAATTGTTCTTAGTAGCAACTGGAATTTATTGGGATCAAGGGAATTCAAGCTCTGTTCACTTTTCTAATTCATGCCCTGTGCATGCAGGCTGGGGAGCCCCGCTTGGGTACAGTCACATTTTGGTAATTGATTCTTACTTAAAATAATGCCTTTTTTTTTTTTTTTTTTTTTTTTTTTTACCATATGAGAATGCTCTGAAAAATTAATTGCAATATTTAGTACCAATTTACAGGTAGCACGATATAGACTGGGTTCAGGTCTTCTGGATGAGGTACTGAATCATGTTCTATAGTATTTTTGAATTATTTGTTAAGTGATCATTATCATGTGCTCTGTGATCAGAACCCCAGCTGACCCAACACGGTTGTTCTGCACAACCCCATTTTGCAAAGTCATTCTTTCCCCCTCCCAGTCTGTGATGGAAAAATTAGTATGGTCATAATTGCAAACCAGACTTAAGAAACACTTTCTCCCTGATACTGTCGCTTAATTTCAGAGGTTGATTTTGTTTTCTGGGAGGCAATTATTCCGTGCCTCCATTTGTGTTTGCATGCTTTGCTAACACATATTTTGTACAAACTGTTTTTTGAAAGGCTTATAGCTTTTTTTTATCTTTAATGAAAAATGTCAGTTCTGCAGAGATTTCTGCCAACTAATTCTGTTTGGGCTAAAAGAAAAAGAAAAGTAAAAAAAGAATTCAAGGTTTTACTAGTGTATCACTAAACATATCCTGAGGCCAGGGAGAATGCCTGGGATTATGCAGTTAGACTTGTGTAGCATCACCACTAAGGGTTCCTGCCTTTTATGTTTTCGGGCTTTTTTTTTTTCATTTTTTTTTGTTGAAGTATGAGAATGAAGAATTTGCCATAATATGAATTGTTTGAATAGTTAAATACCCTCAATGATAAAAGTTTGAGCATTAGTTTTAGACTGAAAAAGCTCTGTAGCATTGAGTTTTCCTCCCACCTTGGCATGTATAGTATATCAGCCTTTTTGTTATATGAAAGAGGCTGAGCTCCTGGATCTTTGATAAAATGGCATCTTTTAAGTCCTTTAATAATTTCCGTGCCTTTTCGCTGACCTCCCCAGTTTGTCAGTATCTTTGCTGAATTGCAGACTAAGTACTGCATTTTGGCAGTGTCACCTATACAGGTAGCACAACTTTCCCATTTCTAATTGATATAACTCTTTATGTAGTTCCAAAGATTTTCCCAAGATTTTCTTTCTTTTTTCTTTTTCCTTTTTTTCCCTTTTATTTTTTTAAAATTTCCTTCTTCCAAACTTAGAATTGACTGTTTAGTAAATATGAACTATGTTCTTTGACCTTATTATATTGTCACAATTACTATTATTGAATTTGTAATCCTGTACAAGAGAAATACTGTGTTACTTTGACAAGAAAAATTTTCCATAAACCTATGTTGATTATCAGTAAGTTTATTGCCTCCTTTAATTTGTTTTGTGTAATGTTCCGTTATGCTTAAGACCTTTTTTGGAAAGGGTAAATTGCTTTTGATAACTCCATTACATTTTATTTTTTAATGTTATATTTAGCTTTAGGTTAACAAATTTCTGTTACTATTATTCCTCTATTATTGTCTATAGATTTTTTTTTTTTGTTGTTGATTTAGGATCAGCTACTGGTAAAGGCTGTTGAAATCAAAAGAAGTTTGCTACTGACTTCAGTTGTGTGGGGTTACAGAAAGTTTAAGTGATGTCTATGAAATGCTTGCAAGTGATTAATTGGCATTCTGCTTAAAATGAGAACAAAATAAGGTAGTTGGTTTCATTCATCTATTATTTCCAAGTGTGTCACTGTAAGGTAGTTCTAATCACCTGCGAGAGAATTACCCTGATGTTTCCAAAACACCACTTGAAGCTCAGTGGTTTGTGACTTCTAAGAAAAATAGCATTTGAAAACATTTATATGTGTGTACAAAATCTGTTCATCCCCTCATAAGATACTTTCCTAGCTCATTAAAAATGTTTCTGAAAATGTCAGTCCTTTGTTTTCCTCTCAATGGATGTGATAAAGAATATTTGACTGCTTTTAGGTAATTGCATTCATTGGAAGCAATATTTATTGGTTTATAGTACAGTAATTAAAACATATGGGATTATCAGCACTGAGTAAATTGCCTTTCCATGGTCTGATTTTTTTTTTTTGACGCAAAAATAATTATAGAAAATGTATGACTGTGTATTTGTGAGTGTGTGTGTGTAGGAAGAAAATGATCAATTATTCTGGAGAGATACTATAATTCTATTACTACAGTGTTTTTCTTTCTTGATGTTACTCCTTAGATTACCGGATCACTTAGGAGCTATGTGTCTTACACACATGTATTCAGAAATACCTCATAAGTACAGATCGATCATGTGCTATATTTAGCATCTTCCTTAAAGTAAAATGGCTTTAACTAGGGAAAGAATCAAATTGCTTAACATGTTTCAGTGCCTATGAATCTTCCAAGTGGCAGTAACTTTAACAATCAAATGACCTCTAGCCATTATGAAAGATTTAAAAAGAAAAATTAATTGTATTTTTGATTTAGCCTCTACAAAGTGTCTGTGGTCGTCAAAGTGTAATTTCTGGATTTACTGTTTAAATGGAATTATATCCTCGTACGCTAACATTAGTCTGGGAACCAGTTTTTACTTGAATGTTTGGATTGTATATACATTACTGCCACTTCTGTAAATAACACAGAACAAACCATTGACCTCTCCAACTATTTCTGTATTTGGTTATGGCTTAACAGCTAGAATAGGATTTATGTTTACAAAAGCAAGCAACAGCCATACAAGTTGGTCTTATAGAAGCGATCATCTTTTCCTGGTTACTTTCTGTCACCTAGATTCTCAGACCCCTGTGGCTACTGCCCTATGAAGTATAAATACTGGTCAGAGAAAGACACGTGAGGAGGGTAGTAAACAGGAAAATGCACCAACTGGAATGTGAATAGCAGGTATTTTCTATGCTGGCGTTTGTAGGGCATCTCCTCCATGTGTCAGCAGCCTTCCTGCTGATGCGGTTCCCTTCGTACGCTTCTCTCTGTGTTGTCCAGCCGCTCTGCTCTGTTTTTTACTTTCTCCTTGAGAACTTTGGCATCATGACTGTCTGAATGTGTGCATTAAAAATAGCACTTAGAGGAACAGAGGCAGTGCTGCGGGCCTTTTAGCTTGGGGCTCAAATACGTTCCTCAGCTAAGCGGTGAAATGAATTGGAATCCCCTTCTCTAGACAAGGAGTCAAGTGATGCATGGAGCTAGGAATGAAGATATGGAGAATGAAAATAGTAGAAATTACTAGGCTTTCTGGGGGGAATCGGAGGACCTAATGGATGGCTGAATAACCATCAGTGTACAAACTCACGGTCTTGAGTTACCCAAGGTCTTTACATGGGGAATAGGTTATTCAACCCTCTTCTACTCAAGATCGTGGTTCTACTTAAGAAATGTGGTTTTAATCCAGAGACTGAATCAACAGACAGTATTAAAATAATATGTTGTTAACATATGGAACATTTTACCCGGCAAATAACAGTGCTGGACTTGTGCACACAAACTCTGTTGTATCAAAGCAATGGACTCGTTTGCTTTCTTTGCAGTATCTATTACAGAGATAAGGTGCTACCTATGAAGCCTACGGCCATTTGTTTCTGTGGTTGTGTGAGATTTGTGTAGCATTTTTTAATGTGTTGTACTAGTAAAATTCAAAACGGGTGTGCTCACTTTTCCTCGCTCGGCGGCTGGAAACAGGCTTTTTTCAACAGACTTTCTGTGTGGTGTGTAATCTTTAATGTCATTGTTTTCATTTGGTTGGGACCTGCTGGTGGGTACAACCTCATTTACAGACAGTTGTGTCATCTTGTGCAGAAAGTTTGTTTCCTTGAAGAAAACCACAAGCAAATCAAATTCTGTGCTTTCCTTTGAAAGGCTTCACACACGTTGCTCCAATTCTCTTCCTGGCTGTATTAGCGTGAGAAGCGCATCTGGCGCAATGACCCCTCCCTATGGGGAGACTTCTTTCCTCTTCCAAACCACACGCAAAAATCAGGTTTCCAAATCCTGGAGCACCAATTAGCAAATCTGATAGGAAACTACTGATCCTGCCTGTGGTCCTCTTTCGCTTTTGTCAGGGGTGCTGTGACCAAGGCAGCCAGATGTGCCACTCACCCATTGGGGTTTGTGTCCTGTCCCGTGGGTACCACAGCATCCCATGGTACCCCGGGCTGAGTCAGGCTCGTTACCTTTTCTCAGAGGTGCCTCCAGTGGAGGATGTTTTTGAATTGTAGACAGGCATGTTAAAAGATTTTTGATAGACAAATGTCCTACAGGTAAAGCTTTCACTTGTGTATAACCCACAGATACTCTTAGTCTGTTGACGTACTGTAGGTCAGGGTCGGCTTGGCTATAACCTGATCCTCTCTCAATTCAAACAGCTGGACTCTTTTAATAATTTCCAGGCCTTTGGACTTAACAGTTTGTGATTCAGTGTTACTGTGATGCTTCTGTAATGCCCCATCTAATTGCCTGTTTTTTTTTTTTTTTTTTCAATTATATGATAATCAAATTTTCCTTTTAAATAATCTTCTGATTTGAACAGAACTCAGTATGTCTCTAAAATTCTTCAAATACCTAATTGCTTCCTATTTAGTTTTATTTCTTTACTGTCCAAGTTCCATTAAGAAGTAGTAGTAGATGAATCAAGCAATGAAAGATACCGTATTTATACTGTTCATCAAATAGGGCATTAAAATCTGTATTTTATGGAAATATGGAACAATTTCCTTGCATGAATATATTAAGAAGTTGTTTAATGAAATGTACCATCGGATAATCCCAACGGAAACACTGAGCCGTGTTTTATGGTACATTATTGAAACGAACTATTTTTCTTTTTTAATCCTTTTTCTGTTTCTTTTCATGTGTTTTAACCAAGAAGTATGGAATCTGCTTGCATTACCATAAAATGCAAATAAATTCATGTGAGCCAGAAAAGATCCCTTTGTCAATTGACTGAAGGACTTGTATGATAATAGTTCTATTTCTTTAAAAAAATAAATGACAAAGCGATGTTAGAGAGTATTTATCATGTGTCCTCATTCTGTTCCATTTACTTTATTTCCACCATCCCAAAGGAAATAAAATGCTGTCATTTGGTGTGATACACAGTGAGATGAAGGAGAAGAATCATCGTGTACTTTTATTAAAGATGACCTGCAAAGAGATATTTCTTCTAAATTGGTCTTCTGCTCTTTTTTGAGATGTAAAAGGTCAATTGAAAAAAAAATTTTTTTTTTTGCTCTTGATCTTTCTTCCCTCCTTTTCCCAAAGAAATAAAACCACTTAAAATCCAGCTTTTTAATAGCCAAATTTGTTTTTGTACACCCTTGTTTACCTCATACCAGATCTTGTTCTTGCCGAAGAATCTATGGGGGAGGGTATAAATGTACAGGAAGAGTTAGTTACAAATGTACAGGATGTACTCATCCCCTAAAGTAAAACCCCTCCTGACGACATATTGAAGATTGGCCTAAATATCAAAGATGTGAGATTTGCTTCAGAAGAACAAAACGAAAGCATTTGTGTCCAAAGGGCGTGACAGATTTTTAAGCCCTTGGTTGCGTGTTATCATATATACCGTAGTGACAGTTCTGAGACTCTAAATCATTGTAGAGATTACTTAATGCATCATTTTAAAAGAAAAAAAAAATCACCCTGTCTTTTTGAAGATTGTGAATTTTTGCTGTCTTTTGGTTCTGCCAAAGCCAGCCATCCAAAAAAGCACATCTTCAAGATTTTTCCCTTTACAAAGCAGTTCAGTTAGAGCAAAATTGTGCCTTTTCTCACTGTAAATGTGGTACTCGTTGTGGCACCCATTCAACCTTCCTTTCAAAGAGACAGCCTTGGTGGCAACGAAAATTATAATTGTCTCTTTGCTTATTATTGCTCTTATAATGAATCACACTTTCCGTTTGGTCTGTCAGATTTTGGTCGTAGTCAATAAAGTTATGCTGAGAGAAAAGGAGAAAAAATGAGCTTGACGTAATGTTTCTATAATGGAGTTACACATGGTTTCAGAGCAAAGTAGTAAGGAAATTCAGATGTATCTCTGCTTTCTAAAGGGATGCTATTTCTAAATATCAGTGAAGGGATAAAAAGCTTTTTGTTATGTTGCCATGTGTTTTAGCATCACCTCTGTTTTTACTTAATTATAAGAAGCAAAGGAATTCTCCCAATGACTTTAGAGACAGCAATCCATCCAAAGGCGTCAGCTTCTCAATGCATTTCTGCCTGTGCCAAGTGGCCAATTTGATCACAGAGGAAAATTCCTAGAAATTAGCCAAGGAATAAATTCGGTTTATTGTGTTCACTCTGGTAAGTTGCTCATCAGTAAGTGGAAATCGCGAAATGTGAAGCTGCAGAGAAGCAGCAAGATCAAGCTGAATATGATACTGTAAAGAAGCTGCCAAGTCTAGCTAAAGAGATTAATACAAATACATTTCCAGTGTTAATGAAAAACGGTGGCTGGAGCTTTTCATTTATATATGCACAGCCTTTGCTTTGGTCCAAAGTTAGAGGGTTTCTTTTGTCTTTTCTTTTTTGCAAGAATTGTTAAATCTTACACTACAATGTATTTTCTGGGTGAGCTTGCTGATCTTTAGCCTATACTTATCCATAATCATTCTTTGATCTTAATTTCTTGTTTGGTATAAGAGGCTGTATTTCTCTTTGGTGGTTTGCCAGAACATCACTGCTAATGGATTTCTGGTGTGCTAGAGATTGTACAATAGGAACAGATATAATAATGCTCTGATGGCCTGCAAATATGTGATGTGTTGCCACTGGAATTAGGCAGCTACGCTGTACTCATGCTTTGCTCTTCCCTTTGCCTGTCTCCTTAAATAGATGGTGAGAATTCAAGAGACGCAATTATCACTTCTTGAATGCCTTTATTTTCCGTATTCGGTGGTATGACTGGAATAATTTTGCAGTTGTGGGAATCTGAAAGACTAGGAGCTGATACCAATGAATTTCTGCCATTCCCTAGATGGCCAGGTTCTTGCGTGTATTTTTATGGATTTTGAGCTATGAAGGTCATTTGAGTTCACCTTCAGTTCAGTTCTACTCCATCTGGACAGCACAAATGAAGCACTTAGGGCCAAGCGTACAGGTTTGCGGGCTGATGCTATTTCTGCCCTTCCCATCAAAGTCTGATTTAAGTTGGCCTGCTAAGGTTTTAACCACATTTCAATGTAGACCTTCAGATACCGAGTGTTGGATTTCACATGGCCAGTTGCTGCTTGTCACTAATAATTCCTGCTTCATTTATCCCACAGTCACAGCGGGTTGTTAAACCAGTATGAAAACTGGAATGTGACATGTGGGTTTACCTGAAGGACAAAAGATGAGCCTTTTCTTATGATTATGTTTCTGACAAGTGGTTGAACATCTCATGTTAAGGCCTCATGTGGTTTACCCCCAAAAGCTTGACAGGTGAAGCTACTGCTATCAGATTTCAAGGCCAGAGGACAGAAGAGGGTTGGTGGTAGATGTTTGAAAAGGAACAGGTGATGCTGAAGTGGGCAGAGGTGGTATCATTTTAATCTTTTGCAGTATTGATGCCAACAAAAATACGGTGAAGTAATAAAGTCTATCTTTTGGGTTTGGGACTGCATTATCTCAGTGCTCAGGCACTTACTGTGATCTTCCCACGGATCTGATCTTCCTGAGGGGCTGAAGTATTTTCCTGCAGACTGAATACAAATTGGTGCTCTGACGTATTCTTCTTCCCTACATGAGATGTGTTCAACCACTTCAACAATTTTTTTCTCTTTCTCAGTGATCTACAAATACTTTGATATTCCTCTTTGCTGGAGTGAGAATAGGAGAGCATGACCCATATCCATCCCTTTCTCCTGTGGAAGCAGGTAGGGTTGTCCCCACTGCCCAGCCTCTCCTCCCTGCAGAAGCAGATGTGCAGTTTGGCTAGAGAGAGCTGCCTTAGACCTCGGAGAGTTGTGAAGGGTACAGCAGCACACAACTAGTGCCCTGGAGACCTCCTTTGTACTGGCTCCCAGCGACTTCGGTATCATGTATGATGAGAATTGAGATATTGCCTGTAACAATGGTGGGAACAGGGGGAGGAAAGTGAAGAAGTGTAACTTTATTTAGTCTTTGGAATTGCTTAATCTTTCTGGGATTTAAACTTTAAAATTTAATTTGCTTTTTCAGAACTTGTTTCAAGAAATCCTAGTTCTCTTGCAGGTACATACGAACATACAGCATAGAAGAATCTTATCTTTAATAACAAAGTTTCCGATAACCCAGTGTGTAATATCCCTGTGTCTGTGCAGCGCTGAATGCTGTGTGATAGGGCATGTGCTTTAAAACCAGATTTCACTGTGGCACTCTTGCATTTCTTCCCAAGTGACCTGTTAACTTTTCTAATGTGACTTTTTTTTCATTGTAAACTTACTCAGGCTCTTATGTCTGGGTGGACTTGTCGTTGAAATAGAGTAACCAGAGCTTGTCATTAACTGTTTGAAAAAAAATATCTTCTTTTCTTCCTTCCTTAAAGTCTCAGAAATATTCACTAAAACAAGGTTTTCATATAAGTACAAACAAGGGACGAAGCTTCACTGAATGTCTCCTTAAGCTGCTGTGCGAGTTAAATTTGAGTGATACCAAGCCCTTGCTGCTTCTGTTGTCTTGCTGAACTTTTTGCAGAAAATGATCTTCGATCAAACAAACAAACAAACAAAAAAAGGCAAAATTTAGATAGTCTATTGATATGTATTTATCTTTGAATTGTTGCGATAGCTTTCATGTTGGTCCATGCTGTAATGCCAATGGATTAGACCAGTACAGTTCAACTATTAGCTAAATATATAATTCAGTTGGAATACGCAGAGGCTGTCAGACAATCCAAAGAAACACATATTACCTGACATATGTATTATTTTTCACAAATAGCACAATGATTTCTAATAATAACTTTAGTAATTTCCTCTGAGCTTGTTTTTTTAATAGGCGTATGTGTACACACACACAAACAAGTGTGTATATATACATACACACACACGCATACACAGAGGGGTATTTCTGCCTTCCCTCTCTCTTTATAGCTAGGTCTGTATTTAAGACTTTAAGTAATTCTTGCATGGCTCTTCCTAATAGCACCACAGAAAGACCGTTGTTTACAATAGAATTGTCTAGACATTGTCTGGGTGTGCAGACAATAGAGCAATGTACGTAATGCAAATTCTGGACTTGGCCTCTCACGTGAGAGATGTACTTGAACACCTACCTACCTCCTACCAGGATTCTTTCAAATTCCCTGCTTTCCGTTTCTGTCTCGCCCTCCACCCCAAATGAGCCGATTGAGGCATAGCCTCATAGCAGATTGAGACAAGAGGCACTTTGGCACTTCAGAGGAGTGAGATCTTTCCTACTTTTATTTATTTTGCGGATAAATTCTAAAGGGTAGTTGCTTTTTTTGGAAGCAAATACTCTGCTCTTGTTTTGGTTTCGGTTCCTGCGCCTTGATAATCATGCAGATAGTTCCCGAGAGCAACTCACATATCTCATGAAATGAACATGAGAAAAACAAGGCAATTACTGCTTGATCCTTGCAAAGCCTGTCATAAGAAAGGATTTGGCTTTAACTGCATTGGTTTAGGGCAGTATGACTGAGATTTATTTTTTTTTTTTAAATTCTCTCTGCATCTCCTTCTGTCATGGAGAAATTAAAGCAGCAACATGCAGACAACACGCTGACACTTTACCTTGCCAGCAGGAATAAGAAAAGTGTTCAAGCTGACTTTCAATGGGGAAAAAATGTGGACATTTTCAATGTTTTTGTTCTACTGAAAGCAGCCTTAAAGTGTTTTCAGAATCGTCTGCAGGTCACTGTAAATCACTGTGGACGTAATTCCTTCACCTTGTGTTGCTGATAACACGTGTTTCTTCGTACTGTCACTGGTAGAAGGAAGACCACCATGGTGCTACCTAACTGATAGCGCGGACCCTGGGGGAATGGCTGGGGAATGAGCAAGTAGTGAGTTGTTCTCCACACTGTTGGCCCACTAGTCCTTCCATATTTCTAGGCAGAAATCTGCTTGTGAATTCAGATAGCTTAAAGGTGTATTAATACTCTTGTGTTGTGTCAGCTGTGTCACCCCAGCAGAAGAAGGAGGAGATGCTAACGGAATTGCACATGGGCTATGGCAAATTAAATTATGCTCCTGCGCTTGGACAACTGCTGCCTTTCAGTTCGGCTTTATCCAAACCTAATAGCTAGTTTTCAGTTATGCATTTCATATTTTCCCTATTTAGACTTGTGTATAGCATAAAATAAATGTTATATGTCAAATTTTGCCCTTGGATGAACATTAGTAGTTCTGGTTGACTTCAGAAAGAGCTGCAGGCAAACAGCCTAAAAAAAGAACTTGGCCTTGGATCTAAAATCCCTTTTGCTGCATCCTATATTCCAGAAATGTGTATCTCCTTGTTTTCCATTACCAGCATTGTTAACAAGTCTCTTTCAGTTGTCCTTGGAAAGCCAAACAGAAGGACCTAAATACTATATGGGAATAAGAGGCCAATGTTTGAGTACCTTTGAGATCCCAGACCCTGAGATCAGCTGCCACCTAAGCAAAGCATTTAGGGTTTTGTAAAGTGTTCGTGAACAATTAATACCCTACCCAGAGCAGAATGGGCTTAAACTGCTATAGATATGCTTACTGGGATAGTGTTGTATAATTTTTTAGCTGCATTTTTTCTGTGGTGTTAATGTATTGTAACTACGTAGTCACATTTTCCCTGGGGTTTCCAAACGTAGCTAACAACCTCTGCTGTGGATTATTGTTGTTACTTAAGGGAAGAGGCAGAATACCAAGATGGGGGAAGGCACCTCTCAGCTGTCAGCAGCTGAGCAGGCAGAGGAGCATGTCAGAAATCAAGAATCCTTTCCTCTCCTCTTCAAGCATATGGCAACCAAATCTTCCAATTCACTTCCAATACAAAGGAGCCGTGAGACAAAGGAACTTAAATTGCCAGTCAAAGAGTACATCAGAGGAGGGAATGATCAATATACAGAGAAGCCACCTCGAGAAGCTAAAAGGCTGAAGCTGCATTAGGTATTTCCCAACAGATACTGATAATAAGCTCCATCCCTGGAGGTGTTCAAGGCCAGGCTGGATGGGGCTTTGAGCAACCTGGTCTAGTGGGAGGTGTCCCTGCCCATGGCAGGGGGGGTTGGAACTAGATGGTCTTCGAGGTCCCTTCCAACCTAAACCATTCTGTGATTCTATTCTATGATTCTATGATAATTGTATGCTGTTGTAAATGGGTAAAGCAGGATTGCCTGCTTGCTGGTAAACTGGGAGCACTGCTGTCAGTAAATTGAAGCTGCAGTAAGACGCGTTCTGTGTTTCTGCAAGTTTCCCAGTTTAATGGAAAGGAGAATTCACAGTACCTGGTGTGGGGCTTGCACCAAATTTGCCATCCTAGCTTGGGGCCCAGAGCAGTTGGCTGCAGAATTTGCCTTTCAGATGTGATGGTCATTCAGTATGTGTAACAAATCAAAAGCTTTCCAAAAGCCCGGTGTTTAGAGCGTCATCCTGGGATGTGAGAACCCTGATTTGAGGTTTCTTCTGCAAGTCAGCCTAGGCAGAGATTTTTAAAACAGGTCTTGTTTCCTTAGGCATCCCTTAGTGTGTGAGTTGATACTGGGTAGATGCTAAACTGAAATAGAGAAATGCTTCAGTAATCTGTGGCAGCTGTTCAGGCTCGTGTAAGTGTCAGTGTGAAGAACATTAAGGATTTGCTGGTATACTGACTAAGAAAAGTTGCATTAAATTAGAGGGTGTGAACAGGTAAACTCCTGTTTATGAATTGCTGTTTTATGCCTTCTTTGCTTTTCCTTCCAATTATTGAAATAATTGTTATTATTCAAACTGTGATCCTGTTCAGTAATGGGCAAATAAATGGTCATATTCCCAATTTGTATAATGACTGGGTAATGAGATTATTTTAATATAATACCAGGGTTGGTTTTAGAGGTGTTTGTGAATGACACAGTTTGTACTTTCATTGACCCTTGGTGTAATCATCAGTGAGATATAAAGGATTCTCTCAGAACAATTAGTCTGTTTACAAGTGTTTCCAAATAGAGTTTGTTTTTCTGGTAAGGATCCATAGAAGCCCTCTCTCTTTAAGGCAATATTGAATGGTCCTGTCCAGTCCCCTTTGTATACAGGTAGTTTTCTCCCTTAGAAGAAATTTAATGTGTTCAGGATTATTAGAGGCTTTTTTAATAGCAAAATGTTTATGAAAAGGGTTTTTTTACAAGTTTTTAAATTTTTTTTAAATTTTAGATGTTTTTAAAGACAAAAAAGATTTTAAACACAAAATTTAGACATTAAAAAACCAGCATTAAAATAATGCCGACACTCCCAAAGCGTCAAGCTGAACATCCAGTAAGAAATCAGGGTAGTTTTAACCACTTTTGAAAAATGTCGTCTTCGTTTTTCAGCCAGTGCTCAGTTCTGAATAAAAAGGATCTTATAATCTTCAGCTGACTCTTCCCTTGTCCTTTAAGGAGGTTAGGTTGCCAAAATATCACACAGCTTCTGATCTCTTTCAGCATCACTGCACCTGGGCCACAGAGGAGGCAGCTGATGCTGCTGTGTTGACATTGTTATCTTCTCATGCTGGTATTGCTAGGTCTCAGAAAGCTTTAGAAAATGGTTGCTGGCTTTTGGCTTTTTCTATCTTTGTTGTAACTTGGTGCAAGCATTTACCTGTTGCTACTGTTGCTTCTTCCACTGCATCCTTTCTATCCCTACATTGCTTCCATTGATTGAATTTTTCATTATTAAATTTTTTTTTTTTTTTTTTTTTTTGAGAGAGAGAGAGAGAGAGAGTATACATCCCTGTTGCTCTCCTGGTATCACTCTGAGCCTGGCCGTTCGCTGTTATCCCAGACACCGTTTTCTGCTTGTCAGCAGTCACATGCAATGCTTTGAACAGTACAGCTGGAGAAGCTTTCCATTTCACTGTTTTTCAGGTGCACTGTCTTTGTGATAATTTTTTCTTCAGCTCCTTGATACTGAGTGTGGTGGGTCTCCGGGATTGGACGCTTTTCAGCTTTAGGGAGAGTACTTGGTGCAGGAAAGTATGCCCTGTACTCAGGTGCCCCTTTGAACTCTTCCAGTACTGCAGTTACTTGGCTTGACATCAAGAGCAGCAGGAGGTTGCTCTAGTGGTCTCACAAGTGATTTTTTTTTTCCAATCCTCCTCCTTCTCTAGGGGCTTTGCCTGACTTTCGTCTTAGCTTGTGTGCTGCATTGTCTCTTCTCATACATGGTTGTTTTTGCCCAGGATGTTTGTGTCCTTCAACTTCTTTATGGCACATTAATTTCAAATTGCATTTGCAACTGGAAGGAACGAACTGTCTCCATGCTGGAGGGACAGGGATCTGAGTAACCCAAGGGGGTTTTTGTCTTGCCCTAAACCTTTGCTGAAAGTTTTAGTGTGGTTCTTGTAATTTGTAAATTTACCTCTTTTCCTTTTATCTTTAATGTGTTATTCCTGTTCCTGCCACAAACTCACAGAGCTACTCCTCCAGCCATGTCTCTTCTCGCCCAGTGACTTTCTCTTCTGCTTTTTCTCCCCATGTAAAGTCGTCTCTCTTTCCACCGACTACCAGTGTGATTCATGAATTTATTTTTAATTACTGTGTTGGAGTATTTTTGTACATGTATTTACAGTGTTGTCTTAGTGTGTAGTATAGGACTGTTGACTCTATCTTCTCTATACAAGAATAATACTGTTTCTTAGCTCTTAGAACAATGCAGATTTAATGCTGTTTTTTTTTGGGTGTCTCCAGTGCAGAGATTGTTATCAGCAGTACCTTCCTTCAGCAACCCAAAATCAATTTGCAGGTACCATGTGGTATCTGCTGCACTACAGGATTATTGCACTCTGTACAGATATTAGTCCTGTACCCTTCTGCTAAAATACTGCAGATTATATTTCTGTATTCAAAAAGTGGAGACTTCAAGGTGACCATATAGGTATATTTATACGCAAACATTGTTTTTTTCTGTTCTCTTGTGTCCTTACCCACTGTTAAGTTTGGAAGCCCCATGGCGTTTTCACTGCATGTTCTTCCACTGACGCACTGACTTCTGCTGCCTCCCACAACCTGGGGGGTGCTTCTGTACCAAAGGGGTGCCTCTATAACGAGGGGGTGAAATTGCCTTTCACTTCTTGGGGACAGTCTCCATGCTTGCAAACTGGTGTAAGGAAGGGACTCTCCAGAGCTCTCCTCTGTGCATAAACATTAAGTCATTATCTTAGTAGCAGCCCCAGTGGTTTATTCCTCACCACCCTCTCTTGAATTGTCCCGGGGTCTTTGTCAGGAGCTTGATGTTGATGGTGGGGGTTTCTTCCTCAGCAGTCTTGGGTCCATTTAGGGTTATTTTTATATGTTTTCAAACTGTTGGAACACTCTTGTTATTGATCCATGGGTTTAATTATACAGTGATTGTTTTGTTTTGTTATGCCTTTACTATATAGGGTGTTGCCTATACAGGTTCTACCTATTACTCTATACCCGAGAGAAGGACTACCTATCCCATGTTGAATTTTGAGGTATGTGGACAACCTGCTATATTTTAAACAGGGTAACCCCTCCTGCCCCCTCCCCCCGCCCTTCTATTTTTTTTTCCTGTTTTCCTTGGGAATAAACATTCACAGACACCATTTAATATAGTGTCTAGAACCAGTATGTAGCTAAAGTACAGGAAAATGTTTTGGACTAAAATTAATGTATGTATGCTTGAGTGTGTTCTCTTGCAGTGTGAAACAGTCTTCTAGTTCTGATGTGTACATAGTTTTTACGTGAGGATTGCTCTTCCCTTGTGGAGCTCAGCACTGCTACTTTTATAAACAGAAGACTGTTAAGTACTTCCAGGCCTGTCTTCTTCTGGACTGCAATTTAGAGATGAAATAGTTATGATCATTGTTGATTTTAGATTGGCCTCAGATACTTCTAATTCCTTCCTGATGCCCCAGGATGTTTGTATTCTGGTCCCATATATCTTTTTTGTCTCAAGTGCCTGAGGAAGGCTTGGTGCTTGCCCTGAGTAGTTGTTTGTATACTGTACGTTTAGTGTGTGTGAGAGCTTCCTCTGTGTTTTGAGATGCCTTGGTAGCCCAGACACCCTGCATGTCTAGTGGTTGGTGGCCTTTGAAGGAAAAGCACAGGTGATCCAGTAGCCAGAAGCACCCCTGGGGCTGGGCAGTCCCCTGTTCTGCCACAGGCTTCACTTATGGTCTCGGGCAAATCACTTTGTCCCACTGTAACTCAGCTTTTGTCTGTCACACAGGATGATAGACAATCTGTAACGGGAAAGGGTGTTGTGGGCTTTAACATATTAAAGAGTGTAAGGTGCTCGCTAATAGGTGAACTCAGATCATGGGGGCTGAACGCAGAACTTCCAAACCCAAAGGCTTTAACTATATCTATCCCAGGACCTACAGTAGTGGTAATTTGCTGTCTGAGTGGCGCACACAGGCTTGTAATATGCACCCTCAGGAATGAGCCATCCTCAGATACTTTGATGATGAAAATGGGTGGGCATATGTCAAAGACAGCTACTAAATTGAAATGAAAACAGGAGAAGGCTGTGATGTCTTGCATGCTGAAACAATCTGTGAGAGAAGCGCTGTGGCTTTCAGCTCACTGCTTTTCCCATTTTCCCTTGGCGGGTTAGAGCTATTTTTAAACTCAGGATCTTTTAAATAATGCATAAGTTAACAATAGAGACTTATAGTACTGGAAAACACGAATGAGCTTAAAAAAACCCAGAAAATCCTACCCAGGCTGCTTCCAGGAGGGTCTCTGGGAGGAACAGAGCACATTTGTCTGTTCAGTTTCCAGACGTCTTTTGCGAAATTCCTTTTTTTAGAGCAAATCTCCTGCCATTGAACTGAGATTTTTATTTTTTATTTACAAAGTACCTTCCCAATTAAAACAACTGAATAAACACTGTACTGAGAGAGGTACATCACTTTGCGGGCTGTATGTTTTGACATAGCAGAGCCCAATGTGGCTGTGCTTGTACCTTAGCACCTTTGCATTTCAGGAGAAGGAGTGTCAGGAAAACCCTTCTCCTCTGGGAATAGTATACATGAATGGTTCAGCTGAGCTGTGCAACTGCAACTAATCTTGTTTTTCCAAGCAGCGCCAGATGTATGGTCCGTGTGTTCCATGGCTATCCCGTGCAGAGGCAGCTAAGCCACTGCAGCTGCTGTATGCACGTGAACCTACAAGACCTGAAGCACTAAATGATTGCCCCAGGAAGGATGGTTAGCAGGGGTGGTTACGTCCACATGGCTTTTGCAGCCTGTTTCCAGTGGCCACGCTTTGTGTCTGTAGCTGATGTACGGCCATGGAGAAGGGTGGAGGGAAAAGTGGTGGCTGGGAGCATCGTCACCACCAGACCAATTTATCTGGCCCTGATCGCTCTGAGAAAAAAAAAGAGGTTGCGGGGACTGACCTGCTGGGCAGATTAATTTATCCGGGCAGCTTGCAGATTTGTAACCTCTGCGGTCTTGAGGATGCTGTAACCCACGGAAGCCTGCGCTTTGCGTGTGAACCGGGCCAGCAGGCAGAAACTGCGGAACTGATTTCGGTTCTTCTTACGTGTTAACCTCAAAGTGTCGCTGGCCCTGAGCTGGAGGACTGCAGCCACTCGGCTCCGCTCGGCTGTGACACAAGCGGTGCGTTAGGGTTGGAGCAGGGCTGTGAAATTCAGAACGTACTGGGGGATTTGGGTCTGCTGCATTTTTCATGTCATCCAGCTCTAGTTTTGCTAATGAGATGTCTAATGGAAGGGAAGGCAGAACGTCTGTTTTCAGTAATCTCTGCCTTTATTTCCTAAAAAGTGGACTCTAATGATCTTAAGGGGAAAAGAGGGAGAAGCACATAGTATTTAGGGATCCAGTATCAATCATGTAATTTTATTCCCTTTCACTTGTGTCAAATGCGTTTATACCATCATGTAGACAGTAATAAATATTCATGTGGGTGGAAAGATAGCACTTTTTTTTTTTTTTTTTTTGCAAGTACATTTGGAAATAATTTGCACTCTGGTTGTCTGAAAAATTACAGTTCTGTGCTGGTTTTCAGACGCATTATTTTAATACTTTGTGAGATATTTTGGGTGAAATGGTTAGCTAATTGGAACTGTTTCATTGTAAGAATTATCTTTTCTCTCTTTCTTTAAATTTCCAAGAATCTGTAATATAGAAGGTCTTACTACTGATTGTCTTTGGAAGAGAAAAGTTACTAATGAATGTCTGTTCTTAAGACATTAATGTCTTAATATTAAAGAAAGAAAAGGTGTATTAGTATGTTAGCCATAGTCCAGTAATTGATGTAAGAGATAAAAATAATTATCAACCTGATACCAACACAGGAAATACTTTTAAGAATATTTGTAATCTCTTTTGTCACTGCACTGAATTTTTAACTGGGTTTTTGGGTTGTTGATTGACAGTGGTGAAAATTTGTGATACCTGTTCAATTTAGAAAGATCATACATAAAGTGATGTGTGTTGTACATGTAGTTTTTCAGGATATTGCTCATGGTTTAGTGTCAAGGGGAGAACTGTAAGAGTTTTAGAATGAATCTCGGAGAGTTGGAGAACGTATTTTTGGTTTACATATTAACAATAGGGAATAAGGTCTTTAGTTAAAAATCCACGTGTCAATTACAGCGTGCTTTGTAGAGGTCGTGAAGAAGGGACTGATTTGACTTCATCCTGCAAAATATGTAGTGCTCTGTTTTTGTAGTATTGCACGTATGCATCTCCTTTGAGTACATACCCATATATACTGCTGTGTGTGCATGGGGACTTCAAACAGTCAGTGTAGATGGGTTTTGCCTTTTACAGTCTCACAGGGTGCCCACGTGTCTTATCTTTCCTCATTTTGCAGGCCTCAGGACATAAAAGGTGGTGTGTGCTTCCCACTGCGCCTCTCATCCAGCTTTGGCAGAGGACCGTATTTCAGGATGCTCATATGGTCTACAGCTGTTGCCAGAGCCTCTACTTTTCCTCCCCCCTCCCCTGCCCCTTTTCTTCTCGTGTTGGAGTCTTTCTGAGACTTGCAATGTCCTTTTCTTCATCTTCAAGCTTGTCGCTACAGGTGAAGTGGCACAGAACAGTCTTCTGGCCTCTGCCCTATGGCTTGTATACAGAAGTGACACTCCACTTGAGCTTTTTACAGGTTGCCTGGCTTCAAGTGGAGCACTAAAAGTTGTTTAGGTGAACAGCATCTCCAGGTCAGATGTTATTTGTAATATTTTATTCATTTTCAGACCCAGAAAGATACTTTAGACCAAACTCCAAGTTTACCTTGAGGAGAAATCCTTGCCCTCACTCTCTAGTTCCAGAGTGCAGGACTGTGCATGAAAGCTAAAAGAGTATGTATGCCTTCAGGCTCGGAGAGTTCTTTGTCTGTGAGGAAAAAACTATCCCCAGAGTCTTTGGAAGGCTTTCTTCACTCTCCTCACTTCCCAGGCTCGGAGACCTTGCAGCCCTGTGGCAGCAGTGTCCATTTGCAGGAAGCTTCTCTCTCAGGGCATGGAACAAAACTGCGTATCTGAGCAGACAACCCTGTGGATGATCACATGGCCATGCTTGAGCCTGTGCCCCAGCCCCACTTATTCTGCTAGAAGAGACTTGATGTGGCACCTCACACCTACTGCTTCTGCCTTCTTCAGTGGTGCTGCCCTGCAGTGACCCTGTGAGCCAGGAGGATTTCTTTTACACACCCTTTCTGTATATACATAGACCGTATTGCATAGCCATTCCTTGTCTGCTTATGACACATGGTTAAAGTTAGTTATCTTAATTTAGATTAAAATAAAATCTAGTGCTGATATATTTATTTTTTTAATATGGGAAAGCCTTCTAGTCTTTGAAAATCTCAGAGGTACAAATCCACCTCAGAGTCCTGGCCAGCTCTGGTCAGGTTGTGGTAGAAATCTTCTTCCATCAGATAGACGAATGTTTAAAAGTCTCAACAATTTCCAGTGAAATTCTGTCTAATTGGTTTTTGGAGTTCTGTGAACTGTGTTGTGAACTTCTCAAGTAGGCTTGCCAGTGATAACCTGTGTTCTCATCAAAACAAAAATAAATAATTGCTGTAAAGATAAGGTGGTTTTCTATTAGAAAAATAATGTGTATGTTTGCCAAAATCTTACCTAATTTATCAGTTTTTCTGACAAAAGCAACAACAATAAAGAAGTTCGGGATTTTTTTTGGCGATAGTTTCTTTTTTTTTTCTTGATGGATGAGAAACAGTAACGGTGGGAGGAAAGTAAAACAAAAACATTCTTTAAAAATACCGCAAAAGCTTTTGAAATCTTGGCTTAAATAAACCAACATAATGTACAACATTTTAAACATTTTGTCAAATTTTGATTTAATCAGCTAGTTTACATCCATGCTTATTATTCTTATGGTTGTATTCTTTTTCTGCAAGCTTTCTTTTTTCTCCCTGGACAAAATATTGCATTAAGTGTTTCATTCATCTTCTGGTGTGTTGCTATTACCCAGTCACTGACTTTTCTTCAGTCATAGCATGGGGTTCTTTGCTGCACAGCTCTGAAAAACTTGAATTTGAGACAAGAGTGTTATTGTACTTTTGGAAATGATATTTTGCAAGTCTGGGATAGTAACTCAGGATTTTTTCCATGTCCTTTTATAAACCCGTATCAATAGTACTGCTAAAGTATGAGTAAATTGCAGAGGCTCAAGTGGCCCAGTAGCAAAAAAAAAAATTGCTTATTTTGAATTGTTTTCCAATGCTTTATAACAAGTTGCTCATTCAGGAAAGATGAATAAGATTCTATTTTGTTGTGTTTCTCCTATTTAAGTATCTTTGAAGATTAAAAAAAGGAATTGCTTGAGGGAGAAAACCCATTTGGAAAAAAATGTTAATACACTCTCGTTAGACTAAGGGGTCTGGTATTTGTGTATTGAATTACCACTAGTGAACGGAATCTGCCCTGATAAAAGTGTAAAGCATGTGTGCTATTTATGGTCCATTTATAGCACTACAAAGATGGTAACGAAGTAGAATTTTCTGAGCTTTCACTGTATGGTACTTTGTGCGTTTTAAAATACACTGGGAAATGAAATGAAAGGATTTCAGGGGTACAAAATTATGATACTGGACAGAACTATATAAATATACTGTGGGCAAAAGCCTTTAAATACTTGGACTATGTTTAGATAGAGGGGAGGGAGAACGATGATTAGATGGCCTTGGAGGCGTCCTTCGGCTTCAGGGTGTACCTGGCCCAGGGTGGCAGTGGGAGGAGCTGGGAATGGGGTGACCCCTGGGACACCAAATGGGTTTGCCCTCTGCTCCCGTCTCTTGCAATTTTAGTTTATTTGCGGTTCTACACCTTTTGTCACCTTTCTGAGGTGATGGCACGATAGTATAATTAATACTTGGTCCTTTCACCATCATTTCTATTGAGTGTGAGGCTGGGGTTCTGCCTTGCTTCTGAAGGAGCAGTTCCCGTGGTCTACGGCACACCAGTGCTTTCGAGTAGCGAATCTAAGTCTCCATTTTCTGAATAAGTGTCACCTTCCATTTCATTTTCTGTGAACGAAGCTAAAGCACATACATGGATTCAGGCGTGCATACCCATCTATGCTTTACAGACCCATTCTTGTAATCTGAAATTAAGCTGGGATGAGTGGTGTCTCATCTTGGAGGGCTTCGTTCTTTCAGGGGCTGAGTGCCCTTGACTCCCACTCATTTAGGTGGAAATTGGGCATCTTCATTTTGTGCATGCTCACATTGCGAGGACTGAAGTATGAACTTTATGTCTCAGAACAGTATCATCATCCTGTATGTAAAGAAAATATCTTTAGCAATATCTGGAATAGCACTTCTTCAGCTCCTGCTTTTGTGGTTACCTCATTCTAAGTTGAAAACGTTTCCTCTCTTCACCTTGTCCTTAATGTGTGCTTCCTGCTGATATTATATATTAATTCTGCAAATGCATTATTTAACTCTAAAGAGCATTTTAGGCTGCAAGCTGTTAAAAAGTGAAATAGCATATGAAAGGATGCTCTAGCTAAGGTAGAACACATCTACTCTATTTTTAATTTGTTTAAATAAATGTTAATTACATACTATTTGTGTATATATATTTGTATGTATATATATGGATTAAGACTCTAGAGAACGTACTGTTGCATTTCAGGAGTTTGCTAGTGTTTCTGATGTTAAATTGAGTTCTATTTGAAGAGATTTTAAACTCAAATATTTAAATACAAAATACAACCTGATATATATTTGGATAGTTTCTGTGTTATTTTTCATGCCATCCACAATGAAAAGCTGCAGAGTGTGTTGTACCAGAATGAAATGAGCTTTGCAAATCCTGGAATTCTCCATGAGAAATTTGTCTATACCCCAAAGATTGTGCACCTCAATGAAGAGAAAGCTAGTTGTATTTAGAAAAGGGTTCTCTGTTAAATTTTTTTTCCCTTTAAAATATTTCATACGAAAATGTAAGGTAGGTAGATTTTAATGATGCCAGGCACTTCTTGTAATGCAGAAGTAGTAGCAGGTCTTTGCTCTGCTATTGTAACCCAAAATACTAAGTTGTTCTGCAAAGCCTGAGCTCTGTGTAAGGTGATGGTGCAGATGTTGGAAGAGCTGGAATTCACCTGTTCCACAGTGCATCACTCACCTGCCATTAGGTTTAACCATGTTTTCCCACGAAATGAGTTTCCATGAAACTTGGGTGTATCTCTGTGGTACCCTTCTACATTTTTATTCTCTTGTTTTGAACGTTTTAACACTTACATATTTTTGTTCAGAAGTATCGATCTCAAATGCTCAGTCCATAGCCTGTTGTTTAAATAGAAATAGACTAATTTTCAAGAGTGCTGTGTATTAATACCCTCTGCTTTGTTAACAGATATAATGAATGCTCAGCAGCTCAAAATATCTCATGTGTAGGTTCTTGAGAGAAAATGTCAATTTGGGAACAAAGAGTGAAGAGAACTGATAATAGGTCCAGGAGACTTAAAGCAAAGTCTGTTATATCTGAGGTATACCGACATTTTTCAGTTAGTCTTGTCTTTGCTTCCTTTTTGTCCAATGAATTCCTTGTATGGCACAGAGTGGAAATGACAGAATTGATGCCAACCCAAGAATAGTCTGAAGAGCGATGATTAGGGTACACATCTTATTATAGATACTCCAGTCATACTCCTTTATCTGATTCAAGCAAATCAGAGCTTTGAATATAAGTGTATAGGGTTGTGCAGGTCTTTGGCTATATGGAGACGTGTTTTGAAAAAAAGATTTCATTTAAACTGTTACACTTCTGATTAGAGTTTCACTTTGGAAAAGTTGGAGGATTTTTTTTGGTGAAAAGCCATTTGTTGGATATTCCTGACCAGCACTAATTAAAAATATATTTTCAGGGCATCTGAGGTGTCTCAGACATCTTGCTATCCGTTCTTACACTCTAACCGCTATGGGGCATAGTCATTTCCACCTCCACACAACACTGGTCTATAAACAAAACAAATGTAAATGGAAATGTAAAAGGGACCTGGACAGGCTGGAGAGGTGGGCCCAAGCCAACCTCATGCAGTTCAACAAGGCCAAGGGCAAGGTCTTACATCTGGGTTGGGGCAATCCCAAGCACAAATACAGGCTCGGTGGGGAATGGCTGGAGAGCAGCCCTGAGGAGAAGGACCTGGGTGTGCTGATTGACGAGAAGCCCAGCATGAGCCAGCAATGTGCGATCACAGCCCAGAAGGCCAACCGTATCCTGGGCTGCATCAAAAGAAGTGTGGCCAGCAGGTCAAAGGAGGTGATTCTGCACCTCTAGTCCACTCTTGTGAGACCCCACCTGGAGTACTGCATCCAGCTCTGGAGTCCCCAACATAAGAAGGACATGGACCTGCTGGTGTGTGTCCAGAGGAGAGCCACGAGGACGATCCAAGGGCTGGAGCACCTCTCCTATAAGGAGAGGCTGAAAGAGTTGGAGCTGTTCAGCCTGGCAAAGAGAAGGCTCCGGGGAGATCTTATTGCGGCCTTCCAGTACCTAAAGGGGGTCTACAGGAGAGCTGGGGAAGGACTTTTTACAAGGGCATGTAGCAACAGGACGAGGGGGAATGGCTTTGAACTAGAAGAGGGCAGGTTCAGATTGAACATTAGGAAGAAGTTTTTCACTTTAAGGGTGGTGAGGCACTGCAACAGGTTGCCCAGAGAGGTTGTTGAGGCCCCATCCCTGGAGGTGTTCAAGGCCAGTCTGGACTTGGCCTTGGGCAACCTGGTGTAGTAGGAGGTGTCCCTGCCTATGGCAGGGGGGTTGGAACTCGATGATCTTCAAGGTTCTTTCCAACCTAAACTATTCTATGATTCTATGAAAATGCATTTATTCCTGTTAAGGCACCCGTTAAACTTAGGCACTTTATGTTTGAATTATCTTTTCTCTATGAGTATATATTTCTGGTTATGGCAATCGGTGTTTGAGATGTGCAAGGTCCTGCAAGTGGGCTGGGGGAATCCCATGCACAAAGACAGGCTGGACAGAGAATGAATTTAGAGCAGCCCTGAGGGGAAGGACTTGGGGGTGTTGGTTGATGAGAAACTCGACATGAGCCAGCAATGTGCGCTTGCAACCCAGAAAGCCAACCGCATCCTGGGCTTCATCAAAAGAAGCGTGGCCAGCAGGTCACAGATTCTGCCCCTCTACTCTGCTTTTGTGAGCATCCAGCTCTATATTGCATCCAGCTCTGGAGCCCTCAACATAAGGAGGACACGGGACCTGTTGGAGTGAGTCCAGAGGAGGGCCACGAAGATGATCAGAGGGCTGTAGCACCTCTCCTATGAAGACAGGGGGAATAGCTTTAAATGGAAGAGGGTAGATTTAAAATAGATACTACAAAGAATTTTTTCACTGTGAGGGTGGTGAGGTGCTGGAACAAATTGCCAAGGGAAGCTGTGGATGCTCCATCCCTGGAAGTGTTGAAGGCCAGGTTGGATGGGGCTCTGAGTAACCTGGTCTAGTGAGAGGTGTCCCTGCCCATGGCAAGAGGGTTGGAACTAGATGATCTTCAAGGTCCCTTCCAACCTAAACCATTCTATGATTCTATGATTACATCAACTCTCCGCAAACACTGAGAGCTGTATGCAGAATTAATTAGCTCGAAAGGAAAAACACATCAATGTATATGTCTTTGTGATTTAAGAAACAGCTATATTTATTTTTCTAACTTTCTGTTTAATACTCATCTCCAAATATTAAGATAGAGCACTGCAGATTTCAGTCATACCAGCTGTGTTTAGCAGTTGTACTGAAACTATTCCCAAGAAAAGAACATTATCGGATTGATTAATTGGTAGTATCATTGTAAATATGTCTGTCTCTAGTTTTGTAAGGAAAAAAGTCTGGGTTAGAGTGACCGATATTAAAAAAAAAAAAAGTATATATACAACATATAAACACCCTGTAAGAAGTATATATAAAATATGTAAACACCCTGTAAATCTTCTAACTTAAAAACCATTTTCATCCTTGAAGGTTGGTTAGCTTTAATTTATAGTTTAGTTCAGCATTAAATTCTATGATACTGTGTGGAGCTTTTGGAAGGCTTTTTCTTGTTCTACAAGCCACCTTAGCCTCCCTGATGATTGCTCGTCAAATGCATTGCACTGTAGAACTGGAGTCTTAAATACAATTTTTATTGTAAGTAACACGTGACATGTTAGAAGGATTATTTTTAGAAACATAAATAATTTAAAGTATTGAGCAAGATTCTCGAAATATGTAGTAAGGAGGATAATAAGGATATCCTCATACATTTTTATACTGAATAGGAGAATACAATCTTGAACGTGTGCTTGTCAGTGTGAGCTGTAGGTATAAAGAGTGGTGCTATTCATCTAAATTAATGTTTGCAAAACCACACGTGATGATGTTCCTTAAGAACTGGTGAGCACTATTGTAAGTGCGAGGCTCTTGAACCCTCCATTGAGGCACTGGTTTGTATTCCTGGGGGGTTTTCTCCCACCTGATTTTCAGGCACAATGAACAGAGGCACCTAAATTAGGACACTGATCTCCCAGGTTCTTTGTAGCCAGCGGAGAAAGCATGGGCTCCTGCAGAGAGTGGTCAAGGCAGGAGGCTGGCAGGAGAGCAATGTCCTGCCGTCGTGAGCAACTGCTCGCTCTCTCCACTGATTCTGCAGAGGGGGATCCCCTAGGGACCAGCTTCCCAGCTGGGCGTACCATTTCCCTGTGGCTCAGCACGGTGAAGGAGGGGGGTGATTTCCTTGTCTCTTTAAAATGTCCTTCTATATCTTTGCTCAGCTGCAGAGGTTCCTCTAGGACACCAGGTTAGCTCAGGATGAGGACAAGTGCGGAGCTGAAGCCGTTCTCTTGTTAAAACAGTGTCAGCACATCACTGAGATGCCAAGCAAAGATGACAGGAGAGTTGGAAGTAGGTTTCTTGTATAAATGCTTGGTCAAATTCATCATTCACTGAACAAAAATTTTCATTAGAGGCAGCTCCAGGCTTAGATGCAGATCACAGCTAGAGCCATGTACATGTGACTCTGTCCATGGCTGATGGGATGGCTTTACAGATGCTGGATGTGCTCCCAGCTGCAGACCCCGTTCACTGGCTGTGTTTCGCATCTTGGTTCTGGATGTGCGGGTGGCCCCTTGGGTGGGCAAAAGGACAGGAGTGCAAGAGGGATGGTGGCACTCAGAAGTGGTGCTGAGCTCTCTATTCCCTGTTCCTTTGCCTCACATCAGTGGCACTTTTGGCTATTGGAGGCCTTGTGGTCAAGTGCTGTGTGGCAGGAGCCTTTCAGAGTAACTGAGTCAAAAGCTCTGAGAGGGAATACGTTCTACTGTGTGCTCGTTAGGGCAGTTCTCTTGTTCTTTCAAGGCTTTCTACCACACTGCTATATAGCATTTAAAAGGATCTGCAGCTGTTCTGCACCATTAGACGTTCTTTTTTTTTTTTTTTATGAATAAGCATCTGGCTATGCAGTTGCTTTGTGATAATTCACTCTAAGCAGACTTACCTTTTCATCTCAGTTATATTCAGCTGTTCGGAGAGATGTTGACTTGGAGTCCTTTGGAGGAGGCATGTGCCAGAACAGGAGAATGTGCTCCTGCCCACTTCTGTATCTGCTAGAGTTGCTTTCATACTCGCATTTTTTAACCCCACCTGCAAGATGTGCTTTGCACCATCACTGTAGTGCTTTGCTGCACCATGTTCAAAATGTAACTGTTCAATGCCAGATAGTTGCCAAATGGCAAAGCATACCGTTCTTTGAGTCCTACAGAGCTGAGATGGCAGGTGCTCAGCCGGACCTACAGAAAATATGACAATCGTGGAAAAAAAAACAGGAACAGGTGAGTAACCTCTGATTGAAGAGGTTCATCCTGTGAAAAGTGATAACTGGAGTTGGCGTGCTCAAGTATGAAGATCCCTTTTGATCTTGAAGAGAATACTTCAGGATAAAAATAGATAAGATTAATAGATAATAATAAATAAGATACTTCTTAGAAATCTATTCTCAGTTTAGAAATGGGCATATGATTTTCCTATCTATAGGCATATCATGACTGAAAGATGAGAGGTTATAGGAAAAGACAAAATAGTCATAAGGATTTGCATTATGACAAAAATAAAGTTTTGAGTCTTTGCTGGCACCATAAGCCCACTTCAGAGAAATTGTCGTGGCAAGCATTCTGGGGATGTAAGGAGATGGTGATTCAGATTTAAGACTCTCTGGGAAGAATGCAATATACTTGGGTCTGCTTTGACCCTGCCAGTTTTTCCATCCTGGGATACGTATCTTCTGAAATTTAGGCCATTGCTTAGGTGGCAGCATGAGAAATTGCAGGTGGTTTAGTTTTGAGCATGGCTCAAATGTCAAATTCTGAAAATGTCTGTTAGCACATTAGAGCCATTAGTAGGCACACAGGATAAAGCAATTTGGTTTGTGTTTTGAGTCAAGAGAGAGCATGTAGTCTGCAATTTTCTAATCATAAGAGTTTTGAGCTAGAATTCTCCAGACAATTCTGCAAACAAGACAATGGATTGATCCTGATTTAAGAGGGGATGGACATGAAAGATGAGAATAAAGGGTTGGAGAAATGTGTGGTGAAGGAGCAAGAGAAGTCAAATAAGCAAGTTGGATGTGTAATGTATAGTGTATTGCTGACAGACACCTCCCAAGGATGTAAAATATATCCTATATAAATGTATAGGGATATATAGCATGTAGGGGATCTCTCTTTCTCTGTGTATATATATAGGATATATATATATGTACATAAGAAATGGATGGTAGCAGCAGAGCATCAGTCAAATGAGAACTTCTACCAATGCTATACGAGTGAACCAGCTACAAAGCTCAAGATTTTGTTTACAACTTTTTTTACCAATCAATGCACCAAGTTAGGTGGATGTATGAACACCATTAGTAATGCTAGGGATTTCATCCTGTTGTCTTTTTAACTACTAAAGAAGCAGTCATGGTTATGTCACCTACTAGTGTAACTGGCCTTAATGCAGAGTTTGGTTGTCTTTGAGAAGGAGTGTGAAGATGGGGAGTTTTGTTTATAGAGGAGCAAAGCTAGTGTTAGGGCAGGAGGGATGTGATACCTATGGTAAGAAAAGGGAGAAATATTTGACCCTGCAGGTATTTTGCTGTGGGCTTGTCAGTATGAGTTGAAGCATGTCTTATCCATGCAGCAGCAGATGGAGAACTGTCAAAGCTGCATTTTCAGAGATGGATCTCCAGTTACAGATGTTGAGCAGTCTCTGCAATGGATGCAGCTAGCAGGGTGCTGCTGACTGCTGTTGCTCTGTACAGCTATTCTGGGTTGCATGATGTGGATATGAACCACGTATTTAAAAGCAATCCTGTGCTGGTATGTGGAAAATAGTTTGCATCCTGTAAGCACAAATGTATTTTCTCTCAGAGTTTCAAGAAATTACTTTGGGCAGAAAGGTAATTTTAAAATATCAGATTACTGTATTCATTTTACTTTAAGGAGCAGTGACAGCTATTAAACACAAAAGAAATGAAACTGCATCATACCAATGGTGCATCTTTCATGGCATTGGCAACAGGAGATGCTGTGAAAGAGCACATGGGCTGGGCCACTTTCAGGGGCCATTCCACTCACTCTCCCAACATCCATGGCTGTTTGATTAAAGATGCCAGAAAGCACATCCCTGCATATACCTTTTAGTATCCATTTATGAACCCGTTGTCCATGACTTTAATCCCATTCTGGGATATGTTCTGATACTGTCTGCCTGTACAGCCTTCTGTGGCAAGAGGTTGCAGAGATTCGCAACTTGTTGTGTGACATAGTGCTTTCTTTGATCTGTTTTAAATTGCTCTTTTAATTTCTTCGAGTACTTCCTTATTTTACTAATGTGGAATTAGGTGAATAACAGCTTTGCATTAATTCTGTCTATGGCCCACATGATATCGTAAACCTCTATCATATTCCCCCACCCTCACTCCATCCTCTCTTCTCCAAACTGAAGAGCCTTTTGAGTGTAGAGAGGATGATTTACTGGTAGGTAACACACAGGGAGGCAAAGTAACCTGCTGGGTCGTAAGCAATGCCAGAGCCGTCTGGCAAGCCAGACAAATCTGACTTGGAACAGCGTTAGGAAATGGATTTTTTTGTCTCTCCAGCTAGCTGTTCTCTTGCAGTTGTGTATGCTAAATGAAGATTGATGATTGTAAGTTTGGGGAGCTGTGATAATTCCTTGGACTGTGGCTTAAGTAATTAGTGTTGTCTCAGAATCTGGCTCCCGAGGATTCGGTTGTTAAGGGACACTTGTCTTCCCACTATTCATTCATTTTTAAGACAAGCCATGAATTTTATTTCACAAAGCTTTGTGCCATTTGTCATGTGTGGATATTCTGTGATATTTTCCCAGTAATGCAGACTGCATCTTGAGGAGACTTCTTTCCTTGTCTCCCTTAACTGTGCACTTGGATTTGTTTGCATAGTTTCAGACTAAAACCCTGGCTCACCCACAAATGCAGCATGAGACCTTTGACTTTGATCCCCACAATGTTCTGTGCTATTAAAATGGACCTTCTTTATCAGAAGAGAGAGATTACAGTGCTACAGCAGGTAGCTGTGATTTTAGTTTCGTGCTCTTTAATTTGCCTGCCGTTGTAGATATTTTTCACATCATGTCTCATTTTTACTTAACTCCTCTACCAGTACCAGGCTTTTTTCAATGTCCTTGTAGTTTCAAGCCCATTTCTATCTTCCTGAAATTCTAGCAGATGATTGTCTCCATCAGAATAGTTTCTAGAAACTAGTTAGTTCCTAGATTTAAGGTTTACTATCTTTTGAATTAAAGCTACTTTTGTATATACCTTTTTATAAAGTTCACGTTTTGTGAACAAAAATAAAAGTAGTGGTAACCATTTTTTCTGATCTCATTTCTGAAATATTTCAGGTACTTGAACAGTTGATGCATTCATTAGATTAACAATAAAACCAAACTTCTGTCATTTTTCAACCCATATATGCTCTTTATTTATATAAAATATAATCAATATATTAGTTATATAAAATTGCACACTGTTTAGAAGAAATAATTCTTTTTGGTGATTACTACTTAAAGAATTCTTGGGGCATAAGCAACATTTCAAATTTCAGAATAAAATGCAAGTTCTAACAGCAGGTAACCATGAGCGTAAGGGGGTGAACATCCTAAGTGCTTATAAAAGAAATGACAGCAGAGCAGGGGAAAGCTTTGCTGTTGTTAATGATGCACATTTTAGGATGGATGTGTTCAGTGTTAGTGTCAAACTGTAAATGTAACCTTGAAGAGATACTGACTCCTTTGCTGGTCTTTCTTGGCATCGCACAGAAGCAGGAAGCAGTGGCGTGCAAATGCTAGTTGGTAAGAAGACTTGATGGGCTGTGGAATAGAGGAGTAGGAGGAATGTGGCCAGGGGAAGGGGTCCCGAGGACAGAGGAGGTGGGTACAGCAATGGGGAGTGTGGAAGATGATGAAATGGGCAGGAGCTGGGGCAGAGCATAATTTGTCTTCTTTGTATTCCTATTTTATGCAGCTTGAGTTTTTTTTTAATTTTATTTGTGTAATCAGATGCTATTTGTTGCCAAAGTAAGGTAGTCTGGGAGTGAAGCAAGGCTGTGCTGGAAATGGGGCAGTTTGCTGGACAGTCCCAGTTTACCCATTACTGGGTTGGGAAGTGCGTATATGAAAGCAAGTGACAATGCCAGGTCCCTTTGACAGGGATTTCCTGCGTAGCTCTGGACAAGCATCCCCCAAAGTGGTGCCCTCACCATTTGCTCCTAGTGACTGTTTGTTGTTCTTTGGGCACCCTGTGAGCAGGACACTTGGGATCAGCTCTGAAGATCTCCAAGAGCTCCTGAGTTGTCCTAACTGCAGCATAGGGCAGGACACATCTGAAATGAGACGTGATGAAAAAGATGCTGTAGTTCTACAATATAGGTCCCTGTGAAGTTTCAAACTGGGCACCCAAAACAAACATATGCTTTCTAGTATTGAGGAAAATGCTAACACCTAGTCTCCCGAGGGTCAGTCTATAGAGGACTCAGTATTTGTGTTCTGCAGATACTTTGAGAGAGTATCGTGGAAATGCCCATGAGTACAGGAATAATTTGTGTATTTGCTCCAGGGCAAAATGAATACATAACTAAAATTTGAGGCCAAATCTTGAAGGAAGCTGCCAAATAAAAATATTTAGTAACACCTATTCACTAGATGATACAGGTGTCCTGTGCAAAACGTATGTGCTTGTATTTAGTAGCATAAAGTCATGTTGGGGCCACTTTGAGGTAGATGATATTTTATAACACTTAAGCATTTAATTTTGCAGGTTTTCTCTTCTAATATAGTGTTTGTGAACAGTACACAAATATGAACAAGGTGTTGGGTTGAAAAGTGCTTGAAATTGCAAATGAGTTTACTTGGGAAGTGATTTTCTGTATACTATAAAGCAGCTTGACTGTATGAAGAGGTATATTAAAAACTAGGATTAGACCACACTAGTAGATTTGTGCGGGAAAATGTGTAGCCTGTGCCTCTCCTGTGCTTGCCTCTTCCCTTTATTATTAATTTACCATCTTTTCAAATAGTAAAATTAACTATGTTTATCCTGACTTTAAAGTAACAAGTATGCAATCAGAACGGTTTTGAGGAAACTGCTTTGTAGTAGTGGTATGAACATGTTCTAAAAATATCTGCTCATTTTAAGAGGACTCCTTCTGAAATTTCTGTAGGAAAAAAAAAAGTAATTTCCTGAAGATATACTGGTGTAAATTATTCAACAACAAAAGCAGAATGAGGTTTTATTGACGCTTGCGTTGCCATCAGTACTGTAAGGAAAACTAGGTAAGGAGCAGAGTAAGTGAACCTTGCCCAGACTGCTTTCAACTCTGGCTGTGAAAACAGAAGTTTAGAGCTAGAAAAATCTTATTTCATCTTTCTGCCTGACAAGAATCTTGCAAACAACTGCTGTCTACTCTTTATGCTTGTTAAAGTCTGTAGGTTATCATTACAGTATCTAGAGTAGCAGTGCTCCTCTTGGATACTGGGAAGAATCTCTGTGTGGGGAGGTGCAGCTTCCTTGTTAGGGCAGTAGATTAAATCTCCCTGTTGTCTGAAAGAGGAGACTGTAATCACCTTCCCTCCATCACCAGCAGGATTAATTACTTAACTGCTGTATTGAATTTGTGCCCTTTGCAGCGCTTGCACCACAAAATGTTTTAAAATGCCTCTTTTTTTTTTTAAAAAAAATCAATATATATCATATCAGATGTTTTTTACCAATTTCAGTATTTGTATTAAGCAATTTTAATATTGATGCAAGAAATATTAACAATTATATTTAAGTTGCAAGAAAAATACAATCTGAAATTGTGATTTCAGAGCTGCTTTACGTTTGTCTTAGTCTTTGTTGGGATAGGGAGCTATAATCAGATTTCATTAAAACAGTGGAAAGAAACACGTGGTGATAGGAGTCAGTAAATTATTAGTTTGTAAGTGTCTCTCTCTCTAGCTGCAGAACTTCAATATAAACTCTTAGTTTTTTCCCCTGGAAAATACAGTCATTATCTGTTTATCAGTATGTGCCACATTTACAGTAATGTCTTACAAAGTTGTCCATATGGTCATTTAAATAGAGGAGATCAAACTGAATTGCAAAGGTTGAAAAGGATGGGCCAGAGAGGCCATGGCATAGTAACTGTAGGTGGGTAGTGGCAGGACAAAACACCTGCTGGCCGTGAGAGCTGGAAGTTCTTCAGGTGAGGCTCATGTGCACAAGGCATGTCCAGCGTCAGGATATGGCCACACCAGCCTGAGCATTGAAACCATCACTGGTGTTTTACAGGTTTTCCTTGCAGCTTTTGTTGTGTCCCCTCTCTTTTTTATGCTAAAGGGGGCCTACAGGAAAGCTGGGGAGGGACTTTTTACAACGGCCTGTAGTGATAGCATGAGGAGTAATGGCTTTAAATGGAAGAGGGCAGGTTTAGATTAAATATTAGGGAGAAATTTTTCACTCTGAGGGTGGTGAGGCACTGGAACAGGTTGCCCAGAGAAGTTGTGGATGTCCCATCCCTGGAGGTGTTCAAGGCCAGGCTGGATGGGGCTTTGAGTAACCTGGTCTAGTGGGAGGTGTCCCTGCCTGTGGCAGGGGGGTTGGAACTCGATGATCGTTAAGGTCCCTTCCAACCTAAACTGTTCTAGGAACTACATGTGTAATAGAAATTTAGTGAAACTAAGCAAGAATGTCTTCAACCTGCTTCAACCTTTTCCCATCAAGAAATGAAGCCAATCCAGGAAACCAAACACATGCTGTTTGTAAACCAGAGCTGTAAGATTTCATCTCTGATGCTCACGGTGGAGGCCCTGTGCAGGGCTGCAGAGTTGCTCTGCAGTTTGGTGTCTGCAGCAGGGTGCAGGGCAGTTACTTATTGTGTCCCACCGGCAATTTAAGGGATAAAGGGACTAAGTGAATTTTCAAGTCAGATGGCATTAGGGATCTAAGAGGGAAGTCCTGGAGAGGAAAAAAAAATGAGTGAATGTTAGTATTTGGAAGAAACTTCATCAGAGATTCAAGTTGTGTATGATTGTCTGTTACTCAAATGTGAAATTGAGCTCCAGGAAAGGACAGAGATTAGGTACGACTCAGCATTTGTGTATAATCCCTTAAGGACTAAACCTAAGTTCCTAATTTCTTTTCGGAGAAAGTCATAAGTAGTCAGTAGGAGTAGAAACAGTAAGAAATTACTTTCTCCTTTCTTCCTTTCATATTAGAAGCAGCAAGAACAGAAAAGCACAGTAAGAATATTAAAAAAAAAAAGGAGAAGCAGGCAAGAACCGGCTCTGTTTTTCTGTTGATTTTTCCTTCCTCTAAGTAGGCACTGTGGAAACTGCTGCTGTATCTAAGAGAAGCTACCTAATTCTGATTGATTAGTCCATTTGGCTAACTTAACAGATACTGTCATTGAATTAACTATCCACATAGAAAGAAATTCAGCAATTCGTTTGAGGGGAAGGAGGGGATGAAAGTTTTAAAGCTGTGGCTATTAAAGCAGATAGATTCATGGAGTTTGGAGATAGCTAATCCCCCCTGAAGTGCAAGGACAGGGTCACGAATGAGCAGAGAGAAGGTGTTTGGGTAGGCACGAGGACAAAGGAGAATTAAAATGTCCTAGCTAGTCAGATACAAAAATCTGCCAGCTAAGTGGCTTTTTTGAGTTTATCTTGTATTTTTTAGTTAGCTCATGGCTGATACTGAAAATGTTTTAGGACCATAGTGTAATGCAAGGTAATGCTAGTTGTCCCTTGTACTCTTACAGAGTGGCAGATAGAAACATCCCTTCGGTTCCCTCTCATCTAGTTTTCTACTTTCTTGGTCCTTGTTTCATGATAATCATCAACCTGCCTTCTCTTCCCTGGTGTACAATATGGGCTGTTAAAAAAAATCACCTCCCCTAGTCACTCCTTCCATTGCTCTTAGTCCTGTTAGTGAAAGGAGTCTTTCAGTACTTTTCTCAAAGCAACATTCTGGACATGCTGGTAGTTTATCATCTTCTACAATAATCTCCTATATGAATCTGGTTCCCTCCCTTTTCTCTTCTTCTGAGGGGGATAACTTTCCCATATATAATTGAGTTACAATTTAGACTTTTCCAGGTTACTTGGTAGAGGATGTACATCACTGGGGGAAAATCTTTCACTTGATGCTTGGCATCCAAACAGTGCCCATTCCTTTTACCACAGCCCTCTCAAGTGTGATATTGCAGGAGGCTCCTTTCTCACATCGTATGCCTCCAAGATGGGTTAGCATTAATTGTGAAGTTGATACAGCATCTTTCTCTTATCAGCCTCCATCATTTCCCTGAACCTGTTGTTTTCTCTTGAATGTCTCCATATGTCTGTTGACAATTTCCTACAGACATTCGACCCATCCAGGCCTTTCTGCTGATTTCAGCTAAAACTCTGTCTTCCTTTTCAGTAATGCATCTCAGCTCAGATCTCTCATTTGATGTCCTTGTCTGGCACCATATTTAATCTGAAATTTCACGTATACATAATGGAGAGTTGCGGATACAGAAGAAACGATAAAGAATTCCCACAGTGTCCAAGGAGACACAGCAACGATATTGGATATCATGAAGCAGAGTCACTTCTCTCATTTATAACCCTGATATGCCAACAAAGATGCATTTTAGTACTATGATTTCTACCTTTCTTAAGTTTGTAATTCTTCCTATGGCCTCTAAAGAGTTCCCTATAGTTTCTGCTGTTTTTCTTCCATAACTTTTAGGCATTACATCTTTACGGTCTCTTAAATCTGGAGAGTTAATTTTTGTTTAAAAGCTGGTGGTTGGCATTTTCCCTCTCTTCCTGAAAATGAAAGCTTCTGTTTCATTTCCAGGGATAATTCCCAGTTTGTTATCAGTTTCATATTCAAATACAAACCTGTTCCCTTTTCCAAGTCTTTTATGGCCTCTTTCTTCTTCTTTCAAGTCAAAGTGCTTTTTAATCTCCTGTTTTTTCTTTCTGTTTCTTTCAAGACTTGACTTGTTTTGTCCTTTTTTTCTCTTGCCACCTCATTTTTTGTCCCTCTTTTTGTTTCCTGAAGCATCCTCTTTCTGCTGGGCAGCCTGTCTATTTCCAAAGCTGATCTGTTTTCCTGGATTCCCAATCCTGGTTTCGGTTTGGTAATCCTCATATGCAAATGCTACAGTTAATTCAAGGTAGAATTTAAGCACATTTACATGCATCATCATGGATAAGGTTGCTTTCCTTAGTTAGGGCCCTCTTCTGTAAGAAAATTGCCCCAGCTGGCTCCTGCTGTGTACTATTTGAGAGAGCTGGAACAGCAGAGAAGGGCTTGCTCATGTTTTGTTCTAGCCTTTATGCTATTGGGTCTATATGGGATGGAGTCATATGGTTGTGACTTTAGATAATGCTCCAAAAAATGATGCTGCTGTAAACAAAACTACGCTACTTGATTTGTGTACATTTTAAAAATAACAGACCTCTCAAAACAGAATTGCTATTATTAGCATAAGTGTTTTTTCCTTGTAAAAGCCACAGATCACATCTGCTGCTTTCTGTGGAATGTTTTATTTTTTAGGTCTTAACATTTGCAGGTCTTTGCCACACCTTTTCAAAGAATTTGTACCAATGCCTCAGTGAATGTTTCTGAAAATCTCATTCTGCAATGTTGTCTTTTATAGTGTAGATGGTTTTTTACTGTAATTTTCTGCATCCCTAGTATTTCTAAGATTTTATTCACAATCTGTTGCCTTTTCACATTCAGATTTTCTTTATAATTAATACCAAACCTGCTACTTAAACTGGCAAAGACGTCTTTTAGGATAGATTGGCAGGCACGCTAAGTTATTCCTATTTCATCTCTGTCATAGGAAAGGGTTGCATGATTTTTGTCGAAATGTGTATTATTTTAATCCTGAATACTCAATGTCTTATGTTGCTAAAATAATTTTCGTTGTTTCATAAGTGTTTCACTATAGCTTTTTTGTTTGTTTTAAAGTAATGTTTTTTTTTATTGAAATTACACAGTTATGTACCTTACTGTTACTGAAGACAAAACATCACTCCACCTATGAGGTGATTTCATGAGAGAAGCATATATTTTGGCATAAGTCTCTAAGACTGTGTATAATTATTAGGTTGCAGCTTAGTTTGTAATAGCACTGATTGCATTATTGGATCTGTAAGAGTGCTGTGTTTTTTATGATATCTTCTGTGCAATGAGTCATAATAATAATAATAATAATAATAATAAAGCAAAACATGGCATAATTTGTGGGTTTTTCTACTGATAAAAATTTCCCGGACATATGCTGCCTGTAATGTTACTCAGGGTAGGCTTTAAAAATGTCTTTAAATTTCAGACCTGTCATCTATTTGTAAGCTCTGGGCTCGGTCCCCAGGAGCTGTGCGGGCTGGTGACCCCATGGCGTTTCCCTTCCAGCCAGGCTCATTTTGGGAACCAAGGCACCTGCAATACACCTTGAGAAGCAGGGGAATGCTGTGGCTCCCCAGCCGTTTCCAGCCCTTTCATCCTGAAAGTAGGGACCGAGCAGGAGGACGAAACGGATGGACCTGTTCAGGAATTATTCTCTTGGCCTACTTTGTAAAATAAACACAACTTGAACTACCTGGGTATGTCCATCAAAGGGGTGGCAGGTGGGAGAAGAGCAGCTGACTGACTACCAGCAACCCTGGAGTTGGGTGCTGAGGAACCCTACGTAACCCCCAGGAGAAACAGGGTTCTGCCAGAGTACAGGCAGAGCAGCCCAGGTCAGGTCAGAGGGGCACTTGGCCAACTGTCCTGTCCCAGTGGCCCAAGGCAGATGCTGAAGGAGGAGCAGAAGAGCAGAACAAGTGTGTATGAGGCTTCCTCAAAGTCCTTTTCCAGGACTCCCAAGACTTTCTGAGTCAGGTACAATTTCTGTGCATTTGGCAGCCCTCAGTTATGTCCATTAACTTGTCCATTCCCAGCTTGAACCAACATGAACCTCCAGCATCCATGCTTTCCTGTGGCAAGAGGTTCCATGTTGTAACTAAGGGCTGTGTGAGAAAAGTTCTCTTTATATTAGTTTTGAGCTCTCTGGCCCCTTTTGTTACCTCCTAGTTCTTGCATTGTACAAGGCAGAGAATGATCAATCTCTTTGTTTTCTCATGCCAGACACAATTTCCAGATCTTTGAGAACATAACATACAATCTTCCAGAACATAAAAACATTAACAGCAGTATCTTTTAAAAAGCAATAATTTTGTCAGACCCACATGAGAAGATCCTGTGCTTCTCCTTGTCATCCCTTCAAATACAACTGTTAACTCCCTCCAAGTTAAGTCATTCTGTTTGATCTCTGTCTTTTGTACTGTATACTTTCGTATTTTACATTTTACAATCTCTTGCATCTTCCTTGGTACAAACCCCTTTGTGGCCATCAAAGGAGGAGGACAATCTTAGTTTAACTGAGTCCCCCAGAAATAGCTGAGAGTAAAAGTAGAGCCCTAAGCTACGGAAGTGGATTTAGTGAACCCATGGAAGCATAGAATTTTGCTGGAAAAAAAAGTGTAGTGAATGCTGAGAAAGTATACATCTAACTTCAACAAACTACACTAAATACATTTTAAGAGAGCACCTGTCTAAATTTATAAATCTGGAAAAGACGTACAGACTTATAGAAGTCTTTGAGCTTCCCCCAGGTGGATGAGTATCCTAAATATTTAATACTCAATTCTAAGAGGAATTGGAGGATTGTAATCAGTAACTCAAACAACAACATCTCTTTTAGGTGCTCCTGAAGAGTCGCTTGCACGCTGCTCTGTAAAGCATCAATATAAGCGTATGGGCCTGGCCAGAATTAAGGGGGTCCTAGAGGGCAGCTGGTCATGCTGCTTCTGCAGTGGCTGAAGGAGTTGCTTGCCCTTTCTTCCTTCCCTATTTACAGCTGCTCATGTATTTTCCCTCCCTTGCATCAGCTCTGGGGTTCATTGTACCTCTTTGTAAGGGACTTGGAATTACCAAATGCAGCAAAAACATGGGTTTGTTGAACCCTCCCAAGTGTACTTTGATGAGTGTCAGTACTGACACCAAGACTATTTTGATGGCTGTTAGTTCCGACACTGACAGTATTTTGACGAGTGCTCGTGCTGACACAGAGTAGGTTCAATGGTTACTGCTGAGGGGACACTGAGACCTCCTGCTTTCAGCAGCAACTAGCTGTGAACTCACAGTGACTGAGGGGACACCACCTCCATGGACAGTTGTCGCATGGATGCTCCCATTCAGAAATCTATTAGCATCCCTCTTTTTGTTGCCTCTGTTGCTTGCCCTTAGATGCAAAGTCTTTTTTTTAACATCCAGTTTCCATTGACTTATTGACAGTCCATCTACATTTGAGGTTCTGCCAGCATCTTCTGTAGCCTAATTAGCTACCTTTACATGTTGCATTCAGATCCTCTCACAACTCAATTTTTTTGCTAGACTTCAGCAGCTTTCCATTCCCTGGTTATCTCAGGAGTCTCTCTGTGTTTCCGAGTAATTGAACTTTTGAAGCGAAGCTGTCCAGTACCTGTTTGCACTATTTGAAAAGAGGTCTTCTTTGGACAGTGGTATCAATCTTACCTCAGTTTGCCTGGAAATATATCTTCTTTAATGTATTCTGGGATGGCAGTTGTGTTTTTCAGGAAGACACCCTATTGATCTGGCAAATCATTTTGCCAGAAACAAGTGCAGTCATGTCTCTCTTCCTTATAAACCAGGCCCTCCAAAACAACGTGATACAAATTCCCTACAGCCCTTAAGTGCATGTTTGCTGTTTGTACAATTGAATTTGATCCTATTTCTAATATCCCCTCCTGAAGATCATCCAGCTCTTGCCTGTGGGAGTTTTTTCAATTATATTCTTTCTTCCCCATACTTTCCAACTTAGCGTTATCAGCATATTTCATTGGAGCGCTCCTGTTTTCTGTGCCTGGGTTATTAATACAAATACCAAGCTGGCAGTTTGTAGGGCTGATATGGAAGGACCCATACTACCGACCTTGTCCTGCTCGGGGCTCGCTCTGGGCAGTCACCAGTGCCTACGTGAGCAAGAAAGTCCATGGCCATGCTGCCTGGTTAGCCAGGGCGAAGCTCTGGAAAGGTGAGCGGCTGCTGCCCTGGGTGCCGCTCTGCTGTCCTTGCCCTCGTGCAGCAGGTCAGTTCTTCTCTCGCCTGGGTGTTTTGCTGTTTGAAGGCGGAATATTCAATTTTGCCTCTTCTGCTGAGAAAGTCTGTGCTCGTTGCCTCCAGTCCCATCAGTCTGTGTGCCTGTTATCATGTTTTCTTTACCAATTCTTTATCTTTTGCAGTTTATTCGCCTCTTAGGCAGGACGATACCAAATCTTTATAGAGTTTTAATCTCAGTAAAATTTTGCAGTCTTTGAAAATGTTTAGTGAAATTTCTGATGTGGATGATTTGCTTGCCTAGAAAAATAACTGACAAGGGAGAGGCGTGGCATGAAGAGTGTGGGTAAATACAGCGTGGATTTAACTTAGATAAGTTTGCCTGAGGTCTGCTTGTTTTTTCTCTTCAGTGCTTGTTCCAAAGCCTTGTGTACTTTTAAAGCTGAGTTTGCCGTTGCCCAGAGCATTTCCCTCTGACGTTGCTCGAGCTGCTGGGCTGCGGGTAGAGCGAGGGTGAGGGATGGGCCTGATGGAGGCCTGCCCTGGGGCCTGATGGCAGCATGGCACCCACCGCTTGCCTCAGCACCTACAGCGGGACTGGCCGTCAGCCGATGCTGTGGTGCAGCTCCTGTGGCTGATGGCTTTGCCTACCCAGTTACATTGATCCTGAGCTCACCATACTGGTATTACAAGATCATTTCATTATATAGTGCTGTTGTGTCCTTAGGAGCCTGCCAGAGGCTGCTGCCATTTTCCCTCAGATACAGCCTGCTGCAGGAGTAATTCCGACCAATTTCTTATCCTTCTGCTTTTTTCCTTTTTTTTTTTTTTTTTTTTTTTTAGGTTCACCTAACTACCTCACTGTTTGCTTTTATCAGCAAATAGAAAAATCTCTTGAAATAAATCCATTATCAGTGGCTGGTTTTGAACCTGCTATGAAGAAACCCCCCCTCAGTTTTCCTTGTCCTGCCTTCTGGTATTAAAAATCAATGTATCCCATGCAATATGTAACTCCATTGGAGGTGGCTGTTTCAGTGATTTTTATGAACATTTTAGGAAAAGTATCCTGCAGGTTTTGCCCTTTTCAAATGTAAATGTTTACTCAGTCCTTGCTGAGAGGGGGTGCAAGAACACATGCGCGAGGCTTATGGTTCTTTTTTTCTTCTTCTTGCAGTGACCTGCTGTCTTCTGAATATCTTGAGAGGCATATCGAGCCAGGTGGGAAGACAGTGGAAGTTAAAGTAAGAATTTCCTTTTTATGCTTTGCTTTTTTTAATTTGCTTTGCTTTTGACATTAATACAAACTCGCCAATTTCTTGAAAGGAAAGATACCTGATTTTTCAGGTGATTTGTCTTACTCTTCTGAGGCAAGCATGTTTTGTGTCTTCTAACTTTTCAGCTTTTTAAACATGACAAATAAACTTTATTGGCAAATTTAGTACATTAATGTGTATATCAAAATAGTATCCATGCAAAATGTATACATGGTAGTTCTTTTTACTAATAAATATGATTTACTTTTGATGCCCATTGAAGAAAATCTTTCTGGTTTCATAGCTAGCATTTCCTCCTTGTACTAAACCCCAAGTTTGTTGCTTTTAATGAGCTTTGTAAGTTTAAGAATATCAAGTTTTATTGTATAATATTTCCAAATATCTAGTCACTGTCTCAAACTGTGTTTCTTTCTCTGAATTTTGTTTGTTGGCATGATGGCTACAAGATCCTGTTTGTTGCAGTTGTCTTTTGTTAAATGTCTCACTGCCTTTGCAGGAGAGTTTTGTTAATTGCATGCAACATAGGAGAATTTTCTTGAGGACCTTCTGTTTGTTAGGACAATATTTTGTAGACACCAGGTATAAAGTTGCTGTAGACTATATAAAATGTGCGTGAATGTAATAGATGCCATGCATAATGGAAACTCTTTGTTTGCCTATCAGGTCAAATTTTGTTCAAAGTTTACATTTTATTAAAAAAATCCTCCAAAGACTTTTACTAAATCTGAGATCACCTAAATACCCTGAAACAAATGCGTTAACCTCTGCAATGTAGAAGTGGAAACAGACAAAGCAATCCTTTAGCCTCTGAGTAGCTGAGTCCTTTAGCTACTGGGTAGCTGAAAATACGTATTGCCTTTGGTTTATCCCTTTCTAGCACTTGCAAACTTGAAACCTGCTTTCTTTTCACTCTCTGATAATAGTTTGCATACATTATTAGACTGAGGCAAACACATACGTCTTCCATTAAATTGTAAAGACTAATTTTCAGTCAGCCGTGCTCTGCAATCAAGAAGTCTTGACTCAGATTCAGAATATGAGTCAAAGCAGAAATAAAGTTAATAGCTGATATTAATAAGAACATAACAATCCATTTGTCTGCGTCAAGGTATATATGCAAGTTAGCTAAGTTAATCTATCCAAGTCCCATCACTGAATGAGGACAAATCTGTTTCTGATGAGTAAGCCTTAATTAAGCAAGGAAATGTTTGAAATCAGTGGCTCTTCTCATGTAAGTAGTGTTTAATTGCATGGGGAAGAGACAGGAGGATGGGGCCTTTCAGAGGATGGATCATAAAACGTTTTCTGGGCAAAACATCTCCCAGTCTCCACGGTCCTAGAGATTATTTCCCCTTCAGTTAGCTGCAGTGCAGGGCTGTGGTATACCTCCAGGGATGGCTATCACTGCCTCACTTAGTACTCTCAAATCTGCTTTATTAGAGGACCAGCGCTGCTGTGTTGACCTTGCTGCTGGAGATGAACTGAGTTGGGAGTGAAAGGGTCGTGAGGCTGCATGGCAAAGGAGGGATCTTGCTGCTCTGGTGGTGTGTTTCCCTCTCTACACTGCGAGCAGGGGTGCAGGGGTGGCTGGGGGGCACAGCGGGGGCTCTTCTGGCCCCTCCTCACCCTCTGCTCCAGGAGTTCGGCAGGCAGGAGTCCCATGGAAGCATGCCAGGAAGGGGGATGTATATTTTTTGCTTGTTTTTCTGCATCTGAGTGTCTGGGATGGGAGGAGAGGGAGGCAGCTGCTGTGACAAAATGTCCAGAAGAGCCCCTTGGCCACAGTCACGGGCACATTTTCAGAAAAGTTCAGATATCAAAAGATTTTTGGTAGAGTGCAGGCTGCCAAGTACATTTTGATGCCAGCCACTGAGTGAGGCTAATTTCAGTACCCTATAGCTGTTCAAAAATAAATCTGGTTTCCTCTGACTGGCCAGTATTTTTCAGAGCACCTGTAAGTGCCCTGGGGAGCCCTGTTCTTCCGTCAAACAATTTCTGAAAAGCCCGGCACTATCTTGTTTTGCAGTTGAGAAACTGCACGCTGGTTCTACATCACGTTTTGAAAATCTTACTGCAAATACAAGAATTTTTCACGATGATGATTTAGTACCTTCAATTTCTGTGGAAACTGTTTACCGTAACTGGTAAACCCACCTTTAAATTGGTGCTTACAATATGCACCAGGCAAAACATAATTATTATACTAGATTTTAGGGTTGTGTAGATTGCTTAGATACTTATTTAAAAATAACTAGTAAAAGGGTGCAACTTATAAATAAATCCCAAAATATGCACTCTGCTACGCAGTATGTTCTTAAACAGAAGCAGGAGAAGAGGTATTTCAGAAGGGAGCCAGGTTTCTATCAGTTGCTTCAATGTGCTGCTTTTCACCCACCTCTGTGCGATTTGTCTTTGGCTGTAGGCAGAAACAGAGGCGGCCTGGCAACATCTCTCTTGCTGCTTCGGTGGGAGAAACAGCGGCAGAAAGAAAATGTCCATCTGCCATCCACTGCCAGCTGCAGGCTTTGAGCAAGCCTGTTTATACAGCAAAAGGGCCTCCTCTGTTCTTGGCCTTCTTAGTGACATAAGGAGAGGTGTATGTTAAAATACATATGTATATTACCCTTGCATTTCTCAGTACAGGCATATTGCACAAATGTGAGAGTTGTCCATGCTGCTGTTGTTCCATCAGTAATACGGGAGAAGACAGGAGCTTTGAATTTCTAGGGGAAGGCAGCTGTATGTACACTCAGCAGTTTGGGAATGTTATAGGCATGAATGTGTCCGGGAAGCAGATGCCTGCTTTGGCTCATATGTGATGTGGAGTTGATAACTACTTTTGCCACTCCTCCCCCTCTTCATTCCCCCCAGTAAAACTTCCTGTGCTGTAAAATACATATGGATCTGCCATTGCTTAGGATGCTTCAGAGAGGAGAGGTGGGCCGGGAAAGGGAAAAACATTCAGATCATTAAAAATGCCACTTTGAGGGAGCAAAGGGATTTTTATAGGCAGGAGAGTCCTCAGTTTAATACACCTTTTTCTGAGAAAGTTGAATTATATTTGGTTGCTGCATAATTCATTAATACATTGGACCATTGTGAAGGTGGAACACGTTATACATGTTTTTGCAGGGTGCCAGCATTTAGCAGCTGCAGAAGAGAGGCTTCTCTGTGAGATGTCCTTGTTGATTTGGCACAGTTTGGCAGCACCTAAGACATACTTATTAAACCAGCAGCAATGTGCAGTGCTTAGGAAAAACAAAAGGATGTAGATCTTTTAATTATGTCAGTGTTCATCCCCCCTCCCTTTACTTTAGAACATGTCTCCAACTGCTAGGAAAGCAGTGGTATTGGCCTAAATTCCCTCTGGTAGCAAAGAGAATAATCGATTAATAAGAAAGAGAAAAACCCTTCATACACTGCCTTTTCCTGATTGTGTCAGTCCAGCTCATCCTATGCTCACAGCACATAAATACTCAACTTGTGTATACTTAATGTTGCTGCAGTGTATCTCTGTGTCCTTTTATCTCTCTCTCTCTCTCTCTCTTTTTTGGGTTATCATTCTGTCACTGATGCTGTCAGTGAGATGAAAGGCAAAAAACAGCTATAGTGCTGAGTAATTCACATTGCTGGATTTTTCTCCCTCAGAAAGAACAACTGATATCTATTCAGTGACATTTTCTCATATAAAATGTTTCCGTTTTCCTCTTCAGAGAGTGTAGAAATAAATGTTTCTGCCTGTGTTCCCCCAAAACATTGGACAATTCTATGAGTTCTTAGAAAACTGCTTTCTGAAAAAAATTAAGCAATGAAAATAGTTCAAATCCCAGTCAGAGAACTTGCACAGGTGGATTTGTGGTAGATAAATGCCATTATTTTTTGATGGCACATTTAAATATAACTAGAAGGAACTATATTTCATTGGCAATCCTAGCTTCTAAAGTGTGGTGGTGTAAACACAGTATGGGCACAAAATTACAGCAAGAGTGCTCACAGCATAAAAGAACGTTGCTTTTTGCTTCTACTTCAGAGCATGTTCATAATCATGATAGCGTCGAGCCACATAAATGGAGTAATATTAAATGCTAGGTACTGTTTTTCTCCCTTGTAGTGTTGCCAGAGAAGCTTTGGCCAAACTTGCCTTGTGGCTTAAGATTGCCTTGTGGCTTTGTGTCCCAAGCTGTGCTGAGCCGTATTGCTGGCCCTCGCGGTGCTGAGCCACTGCTGGTGCGGCAGTGAGCGCAGGCAGGGCAGTGCCGGTGCCTTCCTTCCAACCATTCGAGGCCGTCCTCTTGAGCCTGGGTGCCCCAGCATGGGCTTGTGCTCTCTGGAGGCTCTAGCAGAGGTGCCGTCATTGCAGTTTGGGAAATGAGGGTTGTGGGGCAAATGCATTGTAATGCTGCACAGCAAAGCAGAGCCCTTAGTTTGCAAAAATAGTCATTATTTCCTTTTGTTACGTGTGTTGTTTGGCTCGTAGCGTGCACAAAATGCCCATTGCTGTAGCTTACAATTATTTTAATGCCTGTGCACAAGAGAGGAAAATTATTGTTCTTCATTGCCTTGCTGTGATTAAAGTCTTGGCTTGTGTGCACCACGATGAAGGGCTCTTTAAATGCTCTTTTTTAGGAAAATAACATAGAAGGGAGAAAAATATTAAAATCTTGAAAGGCCAGAGAGGGCTGGGGGCCCTTGACATCATGGGTATTGCTTTTTCTGTTAATCACCCTCCTTCAAATCTGGTCTGCTTGAGGCGTTGTTAAGGTGCAGTCCCTTGACTGAGGGCAACGTCTGTGCCTGTCATATCTTAGTGTCTGTGTTTGAGACCTTATCCTAAGTAGCATTCCAACATTTTGCTGTATCACCACAGGTATGAACTGATCATAAAGCTACAATAATTTGTGGTGCAGCCAAAATAAACACCCAGCCAGTGAGCAGGTCATTTTTGTCATTGACTGGTATGTTTCCAATCTTGTAGCAAGGTGCTTCGACCACCATCTTCCAGTTTTAAGGGCATCTGCTGTCTGAGCTCTGTAGAAGAATCTCTTAATTTTTCTTCAGCTTTTGATAACTCACCATTTTATAAGCAAAGAGGAAGACATTTCAACTTGCCAGAAAAGCCGGTATGCTAAACAGGCTTTCCTGTGAGGGATTGCATTTTCTTCCTGAAAACTGGAGCACTAGTTCGGCTGGTGGGAGGGGATGGGAGGAGAGCGCAGGGAGGCTCTGCCCTGGGAGGCTGGAGCCTGGGGCTGGCGGGTAGCTGTGTGTGTATGGACCTGGAGGTTGCACAACCTGGTGATGAGTCCCTGGGGGGAGAAAAGAAACTGAAAAGGAACAAATCATAAATAATGCAGGAATTATATATGCCTATTTCTGGCAGGGCTTTTTCGACTGTGTCCGGAGACTATAGAAGCTGTTAGTACCAGAAAAATCACTCTCTGTCTTGTTTGAGAGATTTTGAGTAAGGGTTCCCGTAATGTCATCAGAGCTTCTCCACCCTGCTGTCTCAACAGAGCTCTACTTGCCTCATGGCGAATTATTAATAAATCTGGGCCATAATCTACTTTATAGTGATAGCAATAAACTAGCCGAGGAAGAGCTGACAGGGAGTCTTTGAGTCTGACACAGTTAGTAGGGGATTCCTGCAAGGTTGTTCTTCAGACCGCTCTCATGAAATATTTTCATTAATGACTTAGGTAAAAAAAAGAAGTGTATATTAATGAAATTTGCTAGCAGGACAAAACTGGGAAACATTACAGGATCAGATGGAGAACTGGCTATCTCTGACTAATGGACTAAAGAAAAATGGGGTGAAATTGGCTAGAACAAATGGTGAATTCTTTCACATAGAGGCTAATTATAGGTGTTTTTGCTGTACGATGAGAGTTCATAAATTGAAAGTTCCACAAGAAGGAGAAGATCATAGTGTAGTAGTGGAGCACGGAATGACTGCATGGTTTATACCTTACAGGATGCTGCCATTGGAAAGGGAACTGTGGTTCCAGAGTGTACTGGTCGAATTACTTCCCATAGATTTGGGCTGCAAATTAATGTTACTGCATGTGCCCTGATGAAGAGTTGACAATTTGCAGTTACTCTGGACATGTTTTTTTCAGCAGCATTGTGCTGCTGCGCTGAATTGATAGGTATTGAGAAATGCTAAAATTCTGTTTTAGCATTGTTTGAATTATGAAGACAATTCCTTTGGGGTTCAGTAGAATGTAGTATCCTCTGTGGGGTACCAGGGCAAGATAACCAGCCATCATATATAATGCATTTGCCTGACCTAATGGTCCTACAGGCTGGCACTTTTAATGTACTTTTGCATAAACATTTTATTATATCTTTTTATCTCTCTGCTATTACTAGCTTACATCCTGCTACTGAGAAGGAGGAAATTAAAAGTGGCAGCTTTCAGTATTTGGTGTCCTTCCCAGGCCATGTTTTTGAATATACTACAGTAGAATGAATCTCAGATCGTGAGTCATGTAGGATCTTGCAGATTTAATTATCTTGTCTTCCTTTTCTTTGTGACATAAAAAAATAAATCCAGTGTTTTTAGCTAGTCCTGGAGGGGAAAAAATTGTCAGAAAGTGGAAGTCATCAAGAGCTTAAAATGTACATCCCATTGCGGATGCGGGCCGCAGTGATGAAGTCCTGGTTCTGCTGAAGTGAGAAGTCGAATGACTTTGTGACCATCAGGAGTCACCTCTTGAGTAGTCTGCTGCAGTTTTCACATGCCCCAGACAGAAGGCAGCAGTCCAATGCCTGAATTTGCAGAAAAGTCCTGCCAAACTTTGTGCATCTCATGAGTTATTTTTCATAAGCTACAACATACAGCATACATAGGCAGAGTGGCATCACCCAAGCGTTCTGTAAACTGAGACCATGCAAAGACTGGGTATAGCTAAGAGAAATTAACTACTGGTATAACATTAAAGAGCATTGAATCCCTTTGTAGATGCTTTTATTAAAAAATAAAAGTATCTTTTTGGGTTTAACTTAATCCCTTTGAGGGGGAATTAAGCTAAGCAAACTGAAGCTGCCGTACTTCCGAAAGAGCACTTCCATGCAAGACTTCAATGTGCTTTAGCTTGACATCTTTACTTACTTGACCTTGACTTCTGTAAATAGCTTTGCCTAGACACATCTTTTGTTCCCTATGGATACTGAACTGGCACTGTATTATATACAGTAGGTTAATGTTTCTAGACAGTCTCAAACTCTGTGAATTCTCACTTAAAAAGAAGTTTCTGTCATTCAGAAATAATGAGCCAATAAGGAAATGTAATTAGTATTTTCCTCCATTTTACTCAGACCTTTATCTTCTGACTGATTGGTATCCGCATAGGTGTGTGCCAACATCTCATCTTCTGTGTTGTGTTTATAGTGATCTTGTACATCACGTGCTTATAACTTGGCTTCAGACTGGGGGTATGCTGATGAACTGATGTAATAGATTAGCATGGGTAGACTATAAAGAATTTTCATATAGTCCTTTAAATGTTTGCTCCCTTTCCCCTACGTACAGGCATGCAGGAATGGAGCAAAATGACTGGCATTAAAATGACTTGCGTGCCATGACTCGGAGACACTAGGCACTCCTACAACCGCCGACTTAAAGACAACAGAGTAGGCAGGAAGAGGTAACCAACCCTGTTCTCCTCTGCCTCATCTTTATCTAGCAGCTGATAATAAAAATAATATTTTCTAACACCAAGGTAAGGCAAGGCAAGTCAAGAGGCTGTTTCTCAAGCAGATGCCAAGGCAGCTCCCAGACCAGATGGCATTGCGTTGGCATGAGCTCTCTGTCCACACCCTGCAGCTACATTTGTGGATCATCTTCTCTTGTAGCTACTGGGCAGTAAACACAGGCCTCATTTGGCCTCCGAACTGGGAAGCTGGGCTGATAGCACATGCCATCTGCTGAAATCACCCACCATGAGTCACCGATGGCAGTTGGAGTGAGTCGCCTGTATGCAGGATCCTGTCACGTACACGCGTATCTGTGTTTTTTAAGAATACTGCCAACAGTCTTTAAACATGGGCATTTTATGGAGAAGCCTTACAAGCAGTGATGCTTTATCCTAATTTTGGAATCCATATTTCTGAATATTTCAGAATCTGAAATAGCGTTATCACCTAATGTCACTGCAGCATATCGGCTCTGAGTTGGACATGTGTACATGTATGTGTGATAGCTATCCTACAGAGGGAGGACACCATTCACATTTTCAAAACAGCTGGCTTTCAGAAGTCTATAGTATGCTGTAGCTAAGACCAGAGACCTGCTCTGCAAAGAGGTGATGCCAGGGTCCCTGGAGTTGTTACTGAGCCCAGGACTCTGCTGCAGGACAGCACAGACCCGCCAGCCAGGCCCCCGTCTTTGCTGAAGCACGTGTCAATTAAAAGAGATTTTCTGTTGATGCAGTTTCACAGGTCAAAGTGCCATTTTCACTTTTCTATTTACAAATAGAAACCCATCCATAACAAGTAGTTTTCTGCCATAGAAGTCAGTGAGAGGGTGTGTGTGTTTTCTTCTCCTGTTGCTCTTTCTCATGCAGTCTTAGTTATCATGGGGTCAAAACTTGTGTAAGCGCCAATAATTTGTAAATAGATCTAAGTGATTACAAAGAAAGCAGTTTTAAGACTAATGATCCCACAATGGGTAGCTCTTAAAAAAGCTAATTGTTATCTTGCACTTCACAGAATGGTGGTGTGGTTGTTAGCTGGCCATTTGGGAGCTTTCTGCTGCAAGGAAGGAGAGAGCTGTGTTACTAGGATCTGAACTAGACCAGCAATCTCCTTTCCTTTGGATTAATGAGTGTTAAAATGGGGATACGTAGATGCTGGAAGAAGGAAGTTATTAATTTTAGGGTCAGTGTCTGAGTGCAGCATGAGTTTTAATGGCCAGCACCTCCTAATTGCAGAAAATTGCTTACTTGAAGATCTGACGTCGGCTGTTATTTGAAAGCAGATGAATGTGCATCCTTAGTTTTCCTCCCCTGGGAAGGTCATGGTGTCTCTGAGGTGAATAACAAACACTGTCAGTGTATGGTCAGCAGATGCTTTCCTCAGTGAGACTGCAGAGAAGAGTGAACTGCTGCCATCACTGACTGTCGTGGCTGTTATTTTGCTTTACTTGTTTTCCCCCTTCATTGTGAATATGAGTTAATGTGGTTTTTGTGTCTTTTATATTTACTCAGCAGCTGGTGTCTCTATCGGCAAGGACAAACTATCTTAAAGGATACAAATGGGGACAGATTTTACTTGCATCGTTAACATCTCTGCCTTCTCATTATTTAGTATCTTTGCCACACTACCTACCCAGACAGGCTTCAGGGAAACTCCGGCTGATGTGGGCAAAAAGGGTTGCATGCTGGTTCACGAGGAGCTGTAGCAGTTCACAGGGCAAGACACCCCTACTTCAGGATGTTGCTATAATTATCCAACTTAAGCATCAAGGTGAAGACTAAGTCATAAACTGACCACTATCATAATTGTTTTAATTGACCCTGTGGGGAGGATGTTATATTTTTAGCTCCCCCAATCAGTCGACTTCTTATGAAACATCTGTATATTCTGTATTGCTCTTGGAAGTCACTGGTAAGGCTGAGAAGTTTCATGAAGGAAGGAGAACTTACTGAATGGAGGAAATGGACAACTGTGTGCCACAGGCATTGTCAGCAAATTTGCCTTGCATCGTGCTACCCACAGCATGAACAGTGGCTGTGAGCCTTGTGGAGGCAAAAAAGTTGAACTTCTCTCTGTTGTAGCATTAGACTGGCTTTGGACATGGCATGAGTGTGTGTGCGTGTGTGTTGCAGGCTTGTGTCACAGGCATTGTCACCTTGTCTGATGGTAGATGATATTTAGCCTAATTTTCTCCCAGACTCTACACTGGTCAGGTTTAGTTTTAGAGCAGAAAGTAGTAAATGTGCTGCTTACGCTGATGGCTGACATATGTTTCAAGAGCGGTCTTATTTCCTCTTCAGCTTTACACTAAACCATTCCCCTGCAGCTGACAAGGGCCAATGTGGAGGTTTGATTTGCTGAGGTGGGCAATTATTGCCTGCTTTTGAGAGAGCAGAGAGGGGCTCTAGTAGCTACAGGAAGCCAATAGGTCTTCACAAAACACCCTTGATTCTCTGGACTGAATTGTTGTTGGTAATGGTGCTAATTTGAGCTCTTCGGGGAAGTCTTAATTTTCATATTTTTAGGAAAAAAATAAAGATTTTTTTCAGCTCCTGTTTCACAGCTAGAGATACCAATAGAGGAGAGAGAACCCCAGCCCTACAGTGAGTGTTTCCAAGAGCAAAGTAAAAGAAGATAGATGTGATGATTACGTTTAAGTCTTTTGGTGGTCTTAGATCTCACATATACTGTGATTCTTCCTGTAGCATAATGTATTTTATTACAGCACCTGCTATAAAGGAGCTTTAGTACATGTCAAAACCAACAGGTTTTCAGCCTCAGCACTACAGGGAGGCAATGACAGTAAACTTCTTGTCCAAAATTACATGTGCTCCAAAGTAAACGCTGACCTGTAGCGTCCCTTCTGTTGTCCTGACTATACAGAATGAGTCCCAGACTTCATAGCTTTAAGTGCTTCTCTCTTCATAGGTTTTGTGAACTGTTGAAAATGAGTCTCCCAAAAGTACAATATACAATTTGCACCCTCCCCACCATGTGCCGCATGTTACCGGCATGTTTTATCTGCTTGAGACCCTATTAAGGAGTGCTGAGCAATCACTTTCCCAGAGCCATCCAGAGCTACTGACATCTGGTTTCACTGCATCACCTCTTATTTCCTTGCTGAGATTATAACAATCCTCAGAACTTCATTTAGGAGTATCCTGACAGCAAGATTTCTTACACTGAAGAGTTCTGTTCAAAAAAATACAACACACCGCTAGTGCATCAAGTACTTGAAAAAAGCTATTTTCATTTGAACCCCTTAAATTTTATTAACTGGTTTTAGGTGACTTACATTATGTTGATAGAACCAGAAGTCCATGTGTAATACATGTTTCGTAGTGGTAAGAATCAGTCCCCAAGACTGAGATCAGAGTTACATTTCTGTCGCCGCCAGAATTACCGTGGACTTAGATAAAAGAATTGAACTGATTGATTGAATAGAATAGAATAAATATTAGAGAAAATAGATATAATATATAATAAATGGAATAAAATAAAAAAACCAAATAATAATAAAATAAAAAATAATAAATAAATAGAATAGAATTTGTGTGACTGAGTTGTGTTTTTCTTAGGCAAGAATTTAGAGCTGTTTTTGTTATATTTTTCTTTTCTAGATCCGTATGCCTAAAAATTTGCTCATGTATTTATTATGGAATAAATTAATTTGGAGGTTCTATCATGGGGCATTTATTTGATTCTCATTAAGAAGATCAAAACACACTTTTGAGCCACCGAGTTGGATTCTTAGTATGAAAAAATGTTCCTCCTGGTTACAAAGGCATGGTTTTGCAAACTAATGGAGCCTGAGATTCTACTTCTGGTACATATTAACTACATTTTCTGAGAACAAACCGATTTGTCTAATTACTCCAAATTCCTTCCACAGCTAGAACTCTGTACAACTCCCTACTGATAGTCCTTTCAATATTATTCCCCTATTTATATGCTTGCTCCAGTTATATCTTTTACAGGAATACTACTGCAAGAGTTCTGTTTAGAGAGGATTTTATTACTCATAAGGTTGTAGTTTATCTATATAGTTTGATTTTTTGTCTTGTTTTTAGCTTACTGGAGTCTCTCTTTGTTTACTTTTATTATTCATATATTCTGGAGAGACCTGAATGCCCTAAGCAGTCCTGTGATCCTGTAGTGAGCGACATCCTAAAGACTGAAGGAAAGAAAATCTCAAATCAAGAGAGACTGAAGTAATTAAAATATAGGAAGTAAGTAGGTGTAAAAAAGGAGAATAAAATAGAGAAAATGAGCCAAGGTTTCAGGAAAAAAAAAGTAAGATGTAGTCTGTCTACAGTCCATGTAGCTTAGGATGTTGGTGGCTAAAATGCACGTGAGTGCAAAGCAGAAACTCAAACCCTCTCGTTTTCACTTGTATTGCATCTGAATTCCAAATGCTTGTCCTGACAAATGGTGGTCGAAGGGTTATGGGTCGTATGTCTTCTGCCAGACACCCCACTTTAGCCTGGTATGGATGGTCAGTCCCGAAGCTTCTTACAGACATGATCCAGATAAACATCAGCACAGCCTATTGAACATTACGTGGGTGGCACCAGTAGCGTTTTCCTGTAGACATCTTAGTAGAGAGGTGCCCACGATGGGTAGCATGATGCTCATTCTACAGGTCAGTTTGCTGAAGGTGTTCTGTATCCATACCAGATACACAAAGACACCAAGGTGGATAGGCAGTGGAGGTGGCTACTGTCACTGCAGCAAGTGGAAGGAAGTAGTGGTATGTAGAAGAGATGAAATAACAAGATTGAAAGAAATTGGAAAAAAAGAAAAGTGTAACACTTTTAACAGAAGATATGCCACAGGGATTCTCCTCACAGAGTAAAGAAACAAACATGCCAAATAGTGTCAGACTCATTGTCTGTCGGACCAGCCATTGCATTTCTCTGTAGCGCTGTTGCGGGTCACAGCAGCTGTGAGCTGCCCCCAGGTGTGCTGCATTGAGTGCTTTGGGGTCCAACAGCAGCACAGCATGCATGAATGCTCCAGAGAAGATATTTTGAGGAGGAACTAGCGATTTCCAGTGACTGAGTTGAGATTAGGTCTCTTTCCCTGTGAGCAGCTATGCTCTGACAAACAGGCTCCTATACTCTCTTAAGGAGAGCACCTCAGAACAGAGGCACTCATACTTGCTTTCAAAAATAGTTTGCACGGCTTGTAGAAAACAGAACAGGATTTCCTGGTCAAAACACAAAACTACCAACATATGCTAGGTGTTTTCTTGCTTTTGCTGGATCTTGATTAATTTTTTTTTTTCATATTTGAAAAATAAAATACAAAAGCACTTAATGTCAGATGTCTAAAATGACTGTGCTGTGCCTCATGCAAGTGACTGCCAGCTTCTGCAAAAGCAGTAATTGGACATAAGTATTCACATGGCTGGATAAATTAGGCTAGGTAGATTATATACACATTTGCTGGTAGGGAATAGAAATAGTAAAGTGTTGCTATATAAAAAAAAAATAAACAAACCACAAAACAACCCACTGAAAATCTTCATCATAGTCCTTTAACCAACAGTAGTGCAGTAATATGACATAACTGAATTTGGAAAGGCACTAATAGGTAAGTTCCTCTGCAGGGTAGACTGGCAGTGAGAATTTAAGGGATGTTTGAATTGTTTTTATGATTTTGCATACAAATGTTGACATTGTGCAATACTGAATATGTGCATGTGCAGTAGGGCTTACTTTGCTATTGGTGTGACTTCTATGAAACTAAGGGAGGGATTTTTTGAGTAAGGTCTGCTGGATTTGCTTTGAAAGGTGTCTGTTTTATTTGCAGAAGAGAAGAGGAAAATATTAATTTTCATTGTATTCCTTTACTGCTTGGTTATACTTAACATTTTCATTAGTTTTGGAGCATTAGTGAGCACTTCTGATTTGTTCTTTTTTTAAATCAAGTATTATTATTAATCGATAAGCATACCTTTCTCCTCAGAAGTAGGAAATTGCCTTACCCTCAGAGCATATTGTCCGATGTAGCCATGTGCAGACCAGGTGTTGAGTCGAAGCCCCCTTTTTCCAACTCTTCCTAGTCAATGAAGAAAGATGGGCACTTTTGGAGTCATTTGTCTCTGAAATCTGTCTCAGGATGCCAGGGATTTCACACTGAAAATATCTCCATTTGGTGTAGAGAGTAAAAAGGATGTTTATCTACGTACCAAACCATGGCTGAAAGGAGATGGGATGGACACCCTGGCAAGTGATAGTCAATTCTTGGTTCCATGTCAGTTCCTTGGCAATGTTTTTATGAAAAAGCAGTGTTTGACAGGATGGAGTGCGATACTGTGGGATGTCCTGTGGATTTACAGTTTCAATTTCCAATTTCAGGGAGGAGAACATTGCTATTATCAGGGAGAAATTCGAGGAAATCCTGTATCATTTGTTGCCTTGTCAACATGCCATGGATTACAGTAAGTCTGCTGTTTTGTTTTTACTGGCCTTTGCTTATTAGTCTTTTAAGCAAAATAAAGCTGTTTATAGTAAAATAAGTGCTATTTATTTTCCTACTAGTTTGTCACCAATATTAAGTACTCAACAGTCTTTAGAAAAAATGGGTTTAATGTGAACCTTGCAAAAGCTTTGTTTGTTTTCAGAATTCACTGACAAAGCACACAAGTTTCTTTTTTTTTGTCCTCTCAAAGTGAGGACATATGAGAGTGGCCAGGTACCGTTTTAAGATAATTTATTATAGATATAGAAGAGTAAAAGTAGCTGAAAACATCCTATTCTACAAGAATAAAAAACACTGCCAGTATTGACATAAGCTGTTTGGAAATTGTGTTCTTTTCTTGTTGCTATAATGATGTATTTTATCTTTCTTTTCTACTCTCTTTACAAAGGAAAGTGTCAGTTAAGAGTTTCTCTTCTCCTATCCATTTTCTTCACAGAATTGCTGTCCTTAAGCTGTGTGCATGGGATAATACTTTTGATATAGTAAAATCTTGGAAAATCTGGAAGAAAGGATATAAAATTGTGCAATAATAATTTTTTTAGAAAGTACATTATTTTAGTGATAATATAATTAAAGCGCCTGTCCTCTGAAGGTTACATGGAGCTGTGTGTTGATTGTACAGCTTTTGGACTTGTGTAATTTTGGCACTATTGAAAGATGCTAGTCAGGTTTTCAGAGCAACCAAGTAACTTCAGTGTCTGTTGAATCTGCAAATTGCAGGATCTCAGTGCTTTCGGTACTGAGATCAGCTTGAAAAGTCATGGCAGCAAGTTAGCCTGTGTGAAGATTACCTGAGCATTGCCTTAGAAAGTTCTGAGGAAGCAGGGCTTAGCTGATGGAAATCTTCTTCAGGTTATTGTATATCTCCAATTTCTCTGTAGTTTTAGTATCAGCCATGTAAGTACACATATTTAAGTAGCACCTTTCTTTTCTGTTTGTATGTTCTTTGTTCGGAAGGGGGAGAATGCATGCAGAAGACTTGTCATCCTTGCACTTGTCTGATTTACAGCTGTATTTATGTCTTTTATGATCAAGGTTGAGCAGCTCAAGAAACCTGAGCCCAATTTCAGTATGGACAGTGAGCCTAAAAATAGTAGCATCCTAATGCGTCCTGAGCTGCTGCATGGCTTCCATTAGCAGTGATCCATTAGGTCTTGGCCCTTGCTAACTCCTAGGAGGAAAAGCAGAAAGGAAGGAGAGCTTGCATATGTCCTTTCCTGCCCTCCTTTTGCGGGTTTGTTCTTAAGACTGACCCTCTGTATTCTTAAATTTCCTGATACTCAAATTGGTCCCTTGTAACACAGTTATGTGATGAAAGATGCATTTTTTTCCCCTGTATAATTCTCCCTTGAGCGGTATCATTTTTTTTTTCCCTTTTTCTGATACAATAAAGTTTCAGCAGAGTTATCCTTCACACAAGACACAACATGAAGCTTACTATAGCAGGCTGGTAATTCCAGCATCCAGTATAAGAAAGTAATATTTTCCAGAGCTGTATTAAACTCTAATTCTCTGACACTGCATTTCCGTCATTACAACTAGCTCCTCCAGAGTCGATTTTAAATGCTAAGTAATTACTAGAAACTCCCACCGGCAATCAGAGCTCCTTAGCTCCAACCACAGTTTGGAGTGTCTCACTGGGATACGGGAAGCTGGGGAGAGTTATCTTCTAATAAGGTCCGCGGGGCAGGAGCTTTGCTTTCATGAATTTTAGGAAGTTCGTGAGACAGAGCAGATGCCTTTAATAGAATAACAACCTTCATATTCCCAAAGTTCACACTAATCTCCTCTCTTACTTATTAGTACCACCAGATCTTGTCCAGTAACAGCAGAATTTTTCATACATTTAGAAAATACAGTGTTTTTTAATCAGAAATTATGAGTTCTTCTGTTGGTAATGTCTATGTTGTGGTCTTCCTTTTATTAGTTAAATTAATAGGATGACTGGCTGACAGAATACTTAAAATTATGAATGTCTTCTCTTCTTAATGACTTTGCTAATGAAAAATGTATCTCTGTAACCTTAACTCCAAGTGAGCCATTTTGTTTGGATTTTTTTTTTGTTTTCTGTCAGATATGCAGTAACCACAGTTTCCTATGAGTTAACACAAAAAACTTTGAATGCAAAACACATTGGTTGCTGGGATATAAATAAGCTGTAGTCAGGCACGACTTGCAGTCCTGTGTTTCAAAGCAAGTTGCACAGACACCAGGTTGGTCTATGATTTGGTGCCCACTGGTGGTGAATATAAAAACTGCTGTTATTACTGTAAATTAGACTTTCACGACTACAAATTTGTTTGTTTAAAGAATACATATAATCAAAATTCAGGTTTTTGAAATGGCCCGTGTTTTACTATTGCTTTCTTTCTAACACATCTGTGAGCGTGTGATTTGTTCACAGAGCACTGGACTATTGAAGTCAGTTGGAAAAGGACCATGAACAATTTGAGTAGGCAAGTCAGATCTGTAGGTCAGCTGTGACAATTATTCTTGTAACTGTTGAATGACTTGATCAGTCAGTGCTGCTGGGTGCAGCAGTTGCACGAGAACACATTTACTGATAGCGTTACATATTGTAGACTGTGCTAAAGTAAAATTAAAATTAGAGGGAAGGAAGTTTTGCCTGATTAAGAGCTTCAGGATGTTACCAAATCTAATCTTATTCCTAGGCAAAGAAGCTTCAGCAAGCGCTAGTATATTTATCTTAAGCTGTGTAGACAGTATTTATTTCTAAAGAATAGGCACAGGTAATTTGAAAGGTGAAACAGCTTTAAATTGTAGATATACTCATGATCACACTTGCTGTACGTTATACAGTCAGTAATCCAAGCTACTTCTGTGAGTGCTGCATGGTTAACCCTGTAAGTGAATGATACTAAGATAAGTATTTTCATTGATAGCTGTAATGGTTTACAAACTTAATATATGCTTATATTTCTTAATAGTCAGGAAAAGAATGACAGTATTTTACTGACTGCATCTGGTCCTGTGCAGAAACAAAATCAATTTTGCTGATTTAAAAAAAAAAACTGCATAAGAAAAAAAAAAGTATCTGGTTTTGTTGTTTATAATTCTGGTGGGGTTTTTTTGATGCCTAACAGTTTGCTAAAGAAGAATCTAAATGAATAAATAATCTTGCTTTCATACTGCTGTTGTGTACTATGTGCCAAGTTTGAACTTACAGCTCATATTTATGGCCAGGTTTAAAGCCCTTAGTAGCAGCATTTCAAAAGGGACATGCTGATACAGCCTAATCCAACCATGTGTGTATGGCACTGTAATAAAGGCAAAATTATTAAAAAAAATGCTGATTTGGTTGAAGATCAGAATAGTAGTGATATAAGAAATGTTCTTTGGTTGTATGCTCTTACAGAGTAATGTCTATGTCAACTCTTACTTTTAAGGTGCAATTCAACCACACTTGTGCATCCTGCATTGTGTTAAAGACTAAATCATAGTACACTCTTTACTTAAATAAACTTAAGGTAACTCTTAATAGAAAACATCCTTGCAGGAATGGACCTCACGTTTGCTGTACATTCGAGTGGTAATGCAAAAGCATCTGGTGTTACTGTCACAAACTACCTTAATCCATTTAGAGAGCCTTAACAGTTCAGTTTTTTCTTCATTTGTTGTTCATTGTGTTGAACTGTGTGTTGGAATTTAATACAGAAAATTGGTGATTGTGTATGGGCAAGCAAAGTGACAGATTTTCTGAGATACATAGCAGTGTGCTTGTCATGAATGACCTTGAAATTTCTGTGGTTGAGAAGATTTTATGCCATTAAGAAAGAGACCATAAGTACTTAGCCAGAACCATGGGTATGGCAGAATGCTTGGTACTTTGTATCTCTCTTCACCACAACCCATCAGAAGTCTGTCAGATTGGGTTTCCTATCTCCTTATCGTGAACATCATACGATGTCCATATTGATATGATAACGCATACAGACATTAATGTTTCCTAGAAATAGAAACTTAAACTAAATCAATTTAAAAAGAAAAGCCCACTTGTCATAATTATTATGGCTGAAATGCCCCAAACAGTCCTCTATGCCCAAAAGATCCCCTTATGCCCTTTATATTTGGTACTATATGGAATTACTAAGGAAAGAGTTAATCAAAGCCATTAAAACCTAAGGATCGATTCAATTCAATAATATTTTTATTTTGGGGAAAGCTGCATGTGTGTTCCGAATACACGTGTTCCTAAAGACAGGTCCCTTATTTATCTATTGCAAGTGGATCTCTTGTATGGGAGTGGGGGCTCTGAACTGGATTTTCAGTTGGGTAAATTAGCCAATTTTTGTGGTGTTTATACGTGTTGTAGAGAAGCTTCGGGGAAGAAAGAAGAGTCTATATCACCACAGGAGAGAACATCTTTCTTTCTGAAGTGAAGAAACAAAAGATTCACTCAGAATTACGTTTAGTTCCTGAAAACAATTTTTAACTGCTTCCTTTTCTAAATATTTAATTTTTTTAAAATATACAAACTTCTTAAACTTACTTCCATGTTGCAGTAGTATTTGTTTATTAAATCAGTATTTACATTTCTTGCTCTTGACAGTGGAATGTTCTATGATGGAAATCATACTTACCTTATCGAGCCAGATGAAAACTACACTTCAGATGTAAGTAGAACTTATAGTAATCCTTCTGTGTTTTTTGTTGAATACTGAAATTCACAGGTGCGGGATAGGCACAAGGCTCTGGGACCAAAGGGTCAGTCACCCTTTCATTCCCAACTCATTTACCTTATATGTGAGTCCCCATCATCACAGACAAAAGCAGACCTCCAAAATTTAGGCAGTGCTATGTGTATATGTGTGTACTCTGTAACACTTGGATGTAGAGCAGTGCAGCACCAGAGGGTAATTGAGGGTCCCTTGGACCAACAGGAGAAGCCTGTGAGTGCCGTGCCCCCTTCCCTGGCACTTCCCACTCTGGATTCGTTACATCTCTCTCCTTGTGGTTTGGCCTTGACTCCAGTTCAGCAGCTCCTGTGACTCCCATTGATGTTCCCTGGGCAGCTCTCTTAAGCCTAGCTCTAAGTGTGCTCAGCCACTCCTTTTGATATCCTTAAATATTTCAAATAAAAGATGATTAGCTGTGGTGTTAGCAACCACATCACAGTTAGGAAGAGGAGAAGAATGTAGAGTAATGGTGCCTTGCAACTTGCATGTTTACTAGCGTAGGTGTTGGATGACAACGACCTTTGGAGCTGTCTAATGCTTATCAGATGGATTAATTTATCCAGGTTTATTACATGCAATTATTTACCATTTCAGGATGACTTCCATTTCCACTCTGTTTACAAATCCAAGTTATTTGAGTTTCCTTCGGATGACCTGCCATCTGGTATGATTTTTTTATATTAATGACTTATTGACTTGTTTTAGTCTGAGGCCAAATTTGTTCATTGTGTTTGATAGATAATCTTCTGATAGTATATTGTTTATTTTTATACCTCTTCTTTTTCCCAATTAAGTAAGAAACCACTGGAAAAAAAAAGAATCTGAAACACTGAAAGCACTGAAAAAGAACCTGAAACACTAAAAAAACCCTGAATCCAATGATTCAAGCATCTCCTAAATGTTCATGTTGTTAACAGAAACCTACATCACAAGTCATGCAGTCTATGAGCTGCATTATAGCCTAGTAGTTGTAGAAGGAAAGGACTGAGGTAAAGATGATGAAAATAAACCCTACATTGCCAGTGGTTGATAACTTTTTGTGGATTATTCTTATTTTGAGATATAGGGTGAGTACTGTGGTGTGAGGATAAGCCTGGGAGCCAAGAACTTGCCAAATATCGTTTCTGTTTAGTGACTCTCTCATCTCCAGTCCGTTCAGCATCTTTCACAGTACTGGCTATAGAATGGGCCATGCATTTCAGTAGAAATGGATTTGGAGGCAGAACTGGTTTCAAGTGCTTGTAGCGATGAATCCCCACAGTTTATATTGTGTGTGGAGGGAGAAGAGGTTTTAAAAAAAATGAGTTTTCATCTGAGAAGTTGGCTTGTTAGTTGAAGCTAAAAGTGCAGTATTTATGGCATATCCCCATTCTGTCAAGGATTTGCTAGTTTTACAGATATATTTTCCTACTGTACAAAATATATCCTAGATAAATAAAACTGTCCTTTATAGACACTGTCATTTTGGTAGAAGCCACCTTTAGACTAATTTCTTTGGGAGAGTTACAGTTGTCCAGTGATCTTGTTACAAACTATTTGTCCTATGGTAACAGTTGGATCTGGAATCTTACCATGCTGGGTACTGCACATAGGTGGGTCCTTCCCTGGAACACAGCGTGTGCAGGTTTGCTAGTTGTTGAGCAAAGTAGAATCATTCAGAGAGCTAATGAGAAAAAACAAGGGAAATTGCTACAGTTGGGTGACCTTGATTTCAATTCTGAAGAAGTAATCTCTCTGAGTCTAAACAAAACAGTGTCCCCGCTTGATGCCTCACGTCCTCCGCTGATGATTGCCCCGGTGAAGTGGAGGATATGTTGGGATGGAGGGGCAGCACAAAAGGCTCATGCAGCGCAAGACATAGACATCTGTATCCTGAAGTTTCCTACGTCCATGCACCTTAGACATGTTCCATGGTTACTCCCTGTACTTGTGGAGATGGTAGTGAAATGAGAACAATTTATTTAACATAAGGCCAAGTAATAAAGTGCATCTTTTATCACACTTTTTTGAGGATATGTCATTTGAAAGGTTGGAAATAATGCAACCACTGCTGAGTTTAAAATAAATTTTCTGTCTCAGATTGTTAAAGTAGGACACTGCTAGAGCTGGTACTTAGTAGATATTTGTCAGCTGTCGTATAAGATTTCCTAATAGTGAAATTTTATGTTTTCAAGATTTTGGAATAAAATTATTTTCTTCTTTTAAAATTATGAAAAGGAATTCATTGCAAGTATAATCCACGAGATTATACTTGCACCAAAGCTTCTTGTTTTTCAAAAAACCTATCAAATAGGGCTTCAGGGTTTTTTGGGGTTTGGGTTTTTTTTTCCCACAAAAATCCAGACATGCTTGTACAGTTTTGATTTTGCTGTAGATAACAAATAAATAGTTGCTGGCTGTGCTGTACAGAGCCTGGCATGTGACACAGTGGAAGATGTTGCCATTAGATTGAATTAGAGTGACAAGATTGTAGAAAAGGTTGAAAAGGAGATTTAATTGTGGAGTGCTAGTGATCTAAATTATACAAATATTTGTAATGTGGATAAGAGTTATAAGGTGCTAATCTTCTATCGCGTTATGTTTAGGATCCCATATACAGAGAAATAAACTTTAACTCACAGTCTGCTCTCCCACATGCCCATACTTGATTTTGTAAAACTCCTTGGAAAGGTGTTTCTGAGGTTTGTAGTGAAAGTTTTGTTAGATGTAATAGATTATATCCTCATTAGGAATCCCACCATTTCACTTTGTCTGTGAAAAGACAGAGGACGTCTCTAAACATCTCCAGAGGACAAGAGTAGTCTGCACCACCTTCTGCTTCTCCACCCTTTTCCCTGTGCCCATAGGAGCTCTATTGTTCATCCCCCAACCTGATGCACACCCTGCCCAACCTTCTTCACTCCTCGCACATGCTGCCCCACCAGGTTTTTTGCTTGACACTCTCTCTTCCCTACCAGTCTGGAGGGTGCTGACTGTTGTCTTGACTTTTCTTTTTTTTTTTTTTTTTTTTTCTTTAAATAATATTTGCAATTAGTTGCTGATAGTATTGTAATTGATTTTTTTTTAAGTACTACAGCAGAATCATTATTATTAGTAGCAAGCACTGTGCTAGGTTATGTCATGAGTATTTTTATATTCCTTATTACTCTCATAATTTATCAGTTTGCCCAGCCTAAGGACATCTGTGATGTCAAGATTTTCTTCTTATCTTTTAAAGAGTCTGTGTGTAAGCTAAGATTTCCACTCAGAACTGCATTAGGAATGGACCGGCTGTATCATCAGCTTCAATATTGATGTTCAAAAGGGAAAAAATCAAGTAATAGGAATTACTCGATATCAGTGATAGTAAAAGGACACGCTATTATACCACAGTTCTTTAGCAATGTACTTTTTACATTCTTTCGCTCCTTGGTTATCAAAGAAAAAAAAAAAAGAAGGCTATAGCAGAAAATAATTTATTGTACTGTAGTTTGCAATGGTCTGAGGAGGTAATGGGGACTTGAAATTAGGAAAGCTTGGATGGATGACTGGCATGCTTAGAGCATTTGACTTCATAATTTAGTAGACTATTTTTTCTCACATTGTATTGAGACATATAGTGCGCTGGCATGGTCTTAGACAACACTGTGTTATTGAAGGTGTTGTTTTTCAAATAATGCATAACAGATGTCCTTTTCTTTTGAGGTCACTTGAAAGACATGTAGATGTGGCACTTAGGGACATGGTTTAGTGGGACTTGGCAGTGTTAGGTTTACAGTTGGACTCGATGATCTTAAAGGTCTTTTCTTATCTAAATAGGTCTATGATTCTATGAATCCACATTACACTTTTTCAAGGTAACATGTTCCCATCAAAATTTCCACTAGGCTTTCTCAGCTATCTACATTTCCTGTGATTTTGCTGGTCATGTTCTTTTGCCTAACGGTCCCTGGCTGGAAATGTACCCTGTGTGAGTTAATCCAGCTTGTGAATTATAGCGCTGCGTTAATGTGTGTTAATGTGTTAACATTAATGGCTGCATCATTCCCCTCTAGAGATGACTGACTTCCGATGGTGGGTAAAATCGCATTTGCTGGTAAAGTTATCTGAGACCCTATATACAAATTGTAAATTATTATTTTTTTGATTGAAAAGTTGTATTTTTACCCGTTTCATTAACCATGATAGAAAACCTAAAATTACAGGTTGAGAGCCAGTCGTGTGGCACTAGAACATAGATTAAATAGATAAACATATGTAAAGCATAATCAAAAAGAAATTTGTAAACAGCTTTTCAAGATTTAGTTTCTTATCATTGCAAGCTCTAGTGACTGCAGGTCTTTAAACAATATATAGTGACCGTTGGATGTAAGTTAATTTATTTTAGGTCCTTTTTGTAAAGAAAATCCTCAAGTGTACTGGTGTAACAATGAAAACATTTTTAAGCAAAAGGCCTATGATTGTCCAGGCCCCTCCATAAAAAGGTATCTGCAAACTTCACATACCAAAACGACAGTATAATCCCCAAGATTTATCCAAGACAATACCAGTTATTCATGCTTTACTTTCCTAGTTTGTCTTATAAGCAACTAGCCACTCCTGGTTAAGATTAGCGCTTACGCCTGGTAATGTTTGTCAGATGGGCAATTCAGCTTCTTGTTTTAAGGTTTTGCTGATATGGCAGCCCTGTCAAATTCCTATCAGCATTGGTTTTAATCCTATGGTTTGAACCTCATGCAGAAATTGCACAGTTAATGTGCAGCAGGTGGGAGGTGGAACTGTGAGAAACTTTCCTGTATCACCAGTGAAACTGAACTGTTTAGGATTTTGTAGCACAACCAAAAGTTGTTTACAAAAGTATGTGAACTGGAAGTCCCCTAATTTCCACAGCTCCTATAGTACTGTCTACTTCTCTGCAGGACTGATAAAATCACTCTGGAATACTGAAAGCAGTTTTTAGTCCCTGGAGACTGAAAGCATGTCCAAAGCTGGAGAAAGTATAAAGGAGGGGACAAAGAAAAAAAGACATATTACAAAATAAGCAGCTGCAAACATTTAATTTATGCATTAAAAAAAAATCTTCTTGGGATTATGTGAATAGTAAATATGTTTATACAGGATAAGGAAAGAGATTTCTGTTGTATAGAGAAGAGCAAGGCAGGGACTATAAATCTAAAAAGAAAGATGGAAAAATACTTCTTGGACATTTAAAAGGGTGAGAACAAGCATTGTCTTCTGCTTAGTTTATAATTTGTCCCTTTCCATGAGTGGCTAGTAATAGATTTGGTGAAAGGGATTTGGCAAAAGAATAAACTACTTGGTGCTTATGATTAGGGATTTAAGAAATTAAAGACACAGTTGGATTAGCAGGGAGGAATATTGTATCGATAGTGAGCATTGCCAAAATCTCATAAGGTTTCTCCCAACTCTAACATATTTTACTTTGTGAATGTAATCGTCTTAAAGCATTAATTCTGCCTTCCGTGCTCTTCTTATTAATTTAGGTAGCTATTGCGAGAGCTCTGTGAATGTCTGCTGAATTCCCGAAAATGTGATTCGCTCCATGGAAGCACTGTGCTAATAATATTACATCCCCAGTGCTGGTGAAGTTTTGGCGTAGAACATCTGCTGTGCTTTCTGAAGCGTGACACCCACAGATCATCTGTTTCAGCAGACCCAGATTATCACTAGTAGAGTTTTTAATAAGAACCCTGTTACTGGGAAGCATCTGTAACATTGCCTCCTTTCTAGCTTGAAACTTGAAAAAAGGACTTGTTACCGCATCTGATGTGCAGAAGAATGCCGTGCTACTGTCATGTGGTGTCGGGGTTACTAATTGTTGGGCTATATTCTTGTATACATTCGATGTATTTGCCTCTGTTTTCTGCTTAGAGTTCTGGCAAATGAATACTACATCACAGAAGTTTGTTGTAAAGCCAAGACACGAAAGAAGTAAAAGGCAGGTATGTGCCAATATGCTTGTTTATAAGTAATATGCCATCAAGTTTGTTTTGTGTCTGCTGCGTTAATTTGTCCAGATGGAGTGCTGCTGCTGCTGGTTTGGCATGAGGTCTCTATATCAATACAGCTGTTACAAAAAGAGGTATCTAATGTTGACAAAACATTGTTGGGTTCTCTTGGACATTGTCTACCTGAAGAGTTATAAAATTTTTAAACATTGCTAAATTGCATATGAAAAAGTAGCTAAAATATTTTCTCTCATTTTAAGCATAGAGTTTTATCAGAAACTCCCAATTAATGAAATATTTACAAATATTTTTTATGTTGCAATGGTGATAAGTACCTACTTTATCTCACTTGACTTTGATTTAAAATAAATATTCTAAACTGAGAGTTCATTCCCTGTTTATTAAAGTGGGGGAGACACTAAGTGCAGATGTTTTGTCTGTACCCTGGAAAGATAGCAGCAATCTTTGCATTATAAGAATGGAGCTCTAATGAAGGTACAGGTCAATACAGAGCCTGGTCAGGGGGGCTGAACAGTGCAGGCAAAAATGAAATACTGAGAGCAGTGGGAGGGGAAGATGACTTTAACTTTTAGATGACTAATGTAAGCCTCTCAGAGGCAAAAGAGAAGTGAGAAAGACATTGGAAAAGTTCCATAAGTCAGTCTTGAGGGTCTTACTTTATATTAGGTGGTTTGCTACGTTTCTATAAACTAGCCATTACTCTGTATTTTTAAAACATAATGATGTAATAACTCTCCTGGGAAAACCCAGGAACACAAGGACACCACGAAGAAGCACATTTGTAAATGTTTCTAAATGCAAAGTAACCATAACATGGAGATGAGTACTGCATTCACTGTGTGATTCAGGCAGTGTGCAAATAAATAATAGAATCGTTACAGAGATTTTTCATGAAGAACTCAGGAGGGATCCCTTTCTCTTTGGAAAAAAAAGTTTATAGCTGACACAGAGATAAAGGCCGCACTGAGGATTCTCTTTTAAAAATGCTAAACTTGGTATTGGATGAGTTGAAAGACTTGATTTCGTTGTTTAAGGTCATATAAACGTCCTGGCAGAGGTGAAAGCATTTTTTAAAATGATGCAATGAAGCACAAGAATTTTCATCAATATCTCAGACCAGAATTAAGACAATAGTAAAAATGTATGCATGAGAAGTTTGGTTTCTGAAGCCGTTTGTAGTTATCAGTTACACTTTTTCTGTATTCTGTTAGACTCTCTTACAGCTGTACTCTCTCTGTAGGTTCGTCAGATTCCACGTAAAATTGAAGAGGAAACAAAATACATTGAGTTAATGATTGTAAATGATCATCTAATGGTAAGACTGACACACTTCAACATCTTAAGATTATCACTAACATAAAATTGTTTTAATTGGTCCATAAAGTATAGCAATAAAGAACAACATATGGCCAGAATAAATTCAGTATGCCCTTAAAAGAAGAGATTATGGTCTCATTAACCATTGATGAAGTTGCTTCTGAATTTTGGCAAGGTAATTTCATCAAGAATGCAACCAGGCCTGAGTATGAGAAAGAAGGGTGATAAGTTAAAGCTTTGTGTCATAAAGTAACTAATGTCAGTGTGACTTAAGCTGGTGATTTTCTTTCCGGCTTTCTTGAGCATTTGTCTTAGTTATAGCCACTCAGCAATCAATAATGCAGTTATTGCAGTTGTGCAGCTGCTGTCGACAATGGGGAGATTATAATATGTCCAAATCAATATAGAGGAAATTATTTTGTTAATCTTGTATGCTTTCTCTGGGAGAACATAAATAGGCTCTTTAATGTAGTGGAAAGAGACATAATAAAGTTTAGTGTATTGAAGAAAAAACAGGCTCATTCAAGTGGGAAAAGGCACAGATTTATGTCAGTGAAGATTATTAATAATTAATGAAAGGAATATCAAAGGAAATGGGGAATTCTCCATTGCTTGCAGTCTTCAAATCCAGACTGTATTTCTGGAAGATGTGGTGATGTCAGACACAAACAATAGGATTCAATCTTGAGGTAACTGGGTAAAGTTTAGAGATGGTTATGCCCCTCCGGCTGGTGACAATAGTTGATTTTATGGTCCTTTATGGCTTTAAAATCAAAATGTATCTATACATTTTATCTACCCTTTCGATAATGTGCAGCTTCTCTAAAGCAATACCCAAATTGGCAAAAATAGGCATCAGAGTGTAAAAGGAATGTACCACTGTCCATGGACAGCATACTCCTCCATCAGCTCAATTTGGTGAGCATAGCAATAAATTCTTGGATTCAAACGGACAATACTGGATGCAGAATTCCCTAATTTGTTGTCATTGTGTTTGAACCTGAAGATGTGAAACCACAACTTTCCCCTTGGGACCTTGTCTGTCTGGGCCAATCTCCTCCAAGGACAATGTTTCCTAATTTCGGTTAATTATAGCTACTGTGAGAGTCAGTCCACTTAGGAGTTTGTTCTCTGAAGCAAATGCTAGTGAATGTCCGTGGTTGAAAAAGCCAAATAATTTCCTCCCAGGAGAAGGAAGTGTTGTATGCTCTGGGCTCCTCCCTTTCCCCACAGCCTGGGCTAACACGCATGTGTATTTTGATTACTCTGTGCATGCAGTAGATGTGGCGCTCCAGGTGCACTCAGTGTGGAGCTGACATCTTGCAGGGTTGGAGCCGTTTTCACCGTTCACCCTCCCCAGGCGCTCCCAGAGGGAGCAATGAACTGTGCTTCTTCCTCTGGTCCGCAGAGCCAGCTGCATCCCGCCAATCCCCCTGGGTCACTCACTGCTGTGAGGCATGCGGTGCCCTCCTGTCTGCCCCTTGGCTGCTCATCCAACCATTGCCTCCGTTCAGGGAATAAAAATCCAGCTTCCTTCCCTACTTTGGAGGGAAGTAAGGCCTCTGGGGTCCAGCACCGGGGCAACAAACTTCTCTGGATTGCAACCATTAAGGGAGAGAGAGAGCACTTCTCAGTGAACTTTCTAATTTCTATTGAACGTGATGTTCATGGTATGAAATAATCCTGTTGGCCAACTTGGGTCAAGTGCCCAGGTCTTGCTCCTCTTCATCCATGCACCTGGCGAGCTCAAAAACACTGAGACCTTGAAACCCACACACCATAGCTGGCTATAAAGTAAATATTTTCAGGCTATAAAGTAAATATTTTCACAAATTGAGACACTGGTGTCTTCTAAAAGTGTAGTTTTCCCAAGCATTAGGGGAGAAATTAGTCCTGTGTCGCTCAAACCAGGACAAACTTTTAAAACCAACGTTGAAATAGGCTTACAAATTAGTATACTGAAAATATTTCTGTATGTTGCTTAGAGAAGCTGGAGGCTTAAAATTGAGGGTTTAGTTGCAAATAGAGACTTGATTAATATACTTATTTCCCTTCATTCTTGTGCTTCATTTTCCATTTGTTTTGTAGCTTTTTCATTTCATCCTTTCTACCATTTTTAGCTTCACAGTTCTGTCCTGTTTTTTTAGTAAGTGTGACATCCTCATTTTTGATGGTTTTCCCCCATTCCTGCTTGAAAGCATGCCTTTCCCACCCCCTAGCTGCTGGACACTTCTTGGCCACTAAAAGATCCTAACTTCCAGAAAATATGGACAACTTTCACTCCAAAATCAAGTGTCATGGGGCACAAGATGCTTAAACATTTCTGAAAATCTTGGTCCTTTTGTCCTGAATTCTTCTAAGATAATTGTGACTTTCGTCCCACGGTGCTCATTTGTGTTTTTTCTGCAGTTAGGAGTACCTGGACAGCTATATTCAGTGTCATCTTTATAGCACTGTGTTATAGATGTCAGTAAAGGTGCCATTGCAGTCTGATTGCTTAAGTGATTTGAACCAGTTACAGTGGCATTATGGAATGTAAAATTGTACATCAAGAAATCCAGAAGACAGCTTAAGAGAGACAACTGAAAAAAACCTCAAGGAAGTCTGATCAATAGATTAAAACACAGATGCAGGCAGTCTTGGGGTAATATCTCTAAAGATGTCTCAACTATGGAAATAGTGTTGGTAATTTCTGTATTGGCATTTGGAATTAACTTTAAAATATCCAATAATAAAGATAATGAAGAGAGTAGCAATATGTTCCTGTTCCTATAGCATTTTTCAGTGAAGATCTTACTTTCCAAAGAGGAATTAATGCAACAGCTATTGTAATGTATATCAGTAATGTGCATTTCTGAGCAATTTTCTACTATTGCTTATTAGCATTACATTCAACACAGGAGACCAAACTTTGGACAGGAATTTTGCTGTTGATGTACTTGCTTTTTACTTTGTACATTTTTGGAAATGGAACTTATTTTTCTGAAGTTTGTATATGTAACTTGTCTGTGTTTGTTTTGCAGTGTAAAAAGCACCGCTTGTCAGTCGGCCATACAAACAGCTATGCTAAATCAGTTGTGAACATGGCAGATTTAGTAAGTATCACTCAACTAAATGTCCTTTAACGTGTGAGATGAGTCATATGATTCTCCTACCGATAGATGAAGGAGCTGTCAGTTCATGGTATACCTAAATAATAAAATATATGAGGATCACAAATTTTCATCTAGAACCACTGTCAGCTACCTATAAAGCCTCTGGTTGACATAAAGCATTAGAGATATTTTGTGGCTTCAAACATTTAAGTATTCTGCTGGATCAATCCCTTGAGCCTGAGTTTTAAAGAGCACTTTAGATATGCCAGTTTTTAACACAGGATCCCTGTGTTGACAACTGGAAACCCAAAAGACAATCTGAAATCAGAATGCACTAAAATCTTTGAACTATTTAGAAGGGTTCTTTAGTAATTTTTCAAAAAACCCATTTCCCTTCTGTGGACCTCTCCCTGTGGAGGACCTGCAAGGGATCTTTTTGCAGGCTGAGAGAGCTGATTGAAGAATTAGGCCTAAAATTGAGATTTTACTTTTTTGTGTGTGTTTGTTTGTTGTTTTTAAGGCAGATAAAATCACCTGGGAGAACCCAAAGTGGGCTATAACAAGCTAAATATTTAGTTGTGTAAAAATGCAAACTATTACAAAAAAGGGGTAAACCTCACCTTTATTCTATTTGACATAATATATTTGTTCATTCTGTTAATGTACTAGATATATAAAGAACAACTTAACACCAGGATAGTATTGGTTGCCATGGAAACCTGGGCTACTGATAACAAGTTCACCATATCTGAAAACCCCTTGGTGACCCTACGTGAGTTTATGAAATATAGGAGGGATTTTATCAGAGAGAAAAGTGACGCAGTTCACCTTTTTTCGTACGTAACCTCGTGTGATGTTTTATTACTGGGTTTTATTCTTTCCTTGGGGGTTGCTTGTCACAAGTGGCTGATGCATCTCCTTTCTGTTGTGTGTGTAATCCACAGTAATTCAGGAAATAATGCTTCTGATGGGGAGGTGGGAAAAAGTTAGTGCACAAACTGCCTGCCAGTGCAGCTAGAGGTTTGACTCTCATTTTAGTTTTAACGTACTAAGGCTGAGCTGCATGCGCTGTAATCCTTGGTTATTCTGTGCAATTACCTACTCTGCAAGCACAGCTGCCTGGAAGGTGATGCATGGTTCCACCTTGGATGTTGACTGCTTTGGCAGTAGAGCATGGACAGCCCTGTTGTATTATTTAAAAGCAGGTTCCCTGCTTAAAAAGCACTGTGGCTTGCTTTACTTTGTTGAATGACCTGCATGCTGCAGGATTACTGAAGTGTTTCAGATCCTCAAAAGAGTTCTCCAGAGAGATGTGCTATAAGAAGAATAAGCTGGGAGGAATGTTATTTTCTCTGCATCTCTTAATCGTTTTGGAAATACGACTGAAATAACAAAATACATCTACAAAAAGAGAGGAGAGGTTCATGGTTGAGATTTTTGATCCACGTGAGACAGACCAGATGAATTGCTCTGTTGGAGTCCTTATCCCTCTCTGCTGACTATTGTAGAAGACTATATGAATAAACTTAACCCAAATACCTCACTTTTACATGACTCCGGTAGGGTGCCAGGATACCCAACCCCAGCGTTCAGCTTCTCACAATTTTCGCAGGTACTTAATTACTCTCATTGACTTCTGCCATGAAGAGAGCAAGTAAGAGCTGCAAGTTGTGCTTGCAGGTTTTAGTTTCTCTGCATCTCAGTCCTTTGTCTGTTAAATACGAATCAGGTTTTCTCACATCCTTTGTGTATCTTCTCTGGTGATAATATCACCAGAGGTCTTTGGGGGAAGTCTTGTTCTTTTGAATGTTTGTGGATTGGCTAGGGCAAAGAGGGCCCTATGTGCCCTCTGACTGGGATCTGGATACCCCTGTAATGCTAATTCCAGTGCTGTCCGTAACACCACCACTGATGTTTGAGGTATTGCATTCATAGAAATATCAGTTTCTGAAATTGTGTCTGTGAGTGAGATGCAGCTAAGATGGGAGGTGAGATTGGCTGGTGTGATGGTACACTGGTACACTGGTTACAAATTAACTTCCACCTTCAGCACAGTTAGAACATTGTATTGTTTCTTGATGTCTTTCTGTATTATTTTGAAAAAACCAATTTGCTGCAGCTTGGATGGATCAGTACTCTGAAGTGATGCAGAGTATATTTTGTTTCCGGTAACTGGCAGTCATTCATGCTGACGTGGTCAACACCAAAGAGATGATTAGATTTAGGCTCACAGTGCAGCTGTCCCCTGGATAGGATGGGGTGCAGTTCCAGGGAGTTTTCACCTACCTCTGCATCAGCGAGATGCTAATGCATCTGTCTTAGAGTTTTGCCACATCAGCGTTGCACAACTAGATACGTCTTTTTAGTTGTCCCCCATGCATTGGCAATGTGGTGGCCTTTCCTGCGCTCTGTCTGTAGCACACGCCAGCGGAAATCACTTGCTGCCTGAGTATGTCAATGAACAAAAGGCTGGTGAGATTCAGGTGGTTTGGCAAAATACTCCCCTTATGCTTTCTTATGTTAGATAGTCTGAGAAGGAGGAGGGAAGATGATATAACTTTTCTGGAGATACGTCATGTGAGGTTTGTGAGCGGTTATCTGTTTTTCCCATTTTTTTTTTTTTTTGCATAGTTTGCAGCATAGTGGTGGCAACATGCAAATGCCAGTTTCTCCTTTGGAAATCAGAAGGGTAAATACTGGGATGGATAGGTGCAAAACTAACGGGCTGAGCAGGGTAAACTTTCTTTTCTTTTCCTTTTTGTCAAAGGGGGAGTCGATTTCAGAGCAGTCGGAGTGGTGTAGCCCACACTGGTGGAATCTGCTCCTTACTTAAAGGCGGAGGTGTGAATGAGGTAAGTGGGGATACTGGTATGAGCGAAAAGTGGTGAAATTTGCACAGAATTTATCAGCACAGACATGTTCCTTGAAATATCTTGCTGCTTCTTGCTAATGCAGAGAGGATGTCTCAATGAAGAGTGACGAGTGAATAAAGTCAGATATGGATTCAAATACACTTTTCAGCACATTCTGTAATATCCCATCATTCATACTTGCAGCCACAATGGCAAGAAACAGTCTTTCTCTCACTTAACTTGTCCATAAGCCAACATTTAGTTTTCCTCACTTGTCCATTATCTAGCTGCCCTGAAGTAAGAACTCTAACACTGGGTATCTGATTTTGCCTTGAAATGAGAAAAGCATCACTTGTGTCTGAGACACCTGTATGTCACTAATTACTCTTCCTGTCTTGGTTGTTTCTTTCAGTTTGGAAAGCCAGACTTAATGGCAGTTACCCTGGCACAGACTTTGGCTCAAAACATTGGCATTTTCTCAGACAGAAGAAAACTTATAAGTGGTAAGGTTGTTTGCTTTTTCACTCTGTCTCAAGAGAAAATCTTAAAAGGTGGAGGATCTTAGCAGTGTCTGTCTGATATGTATTTTTCCCCATGTTTCTAACCATGTTGGAATATTTTAATTATTTTTTTTTAATAACATGAGGAGAGACTGTCATATCATTAATTTTCCTCTATTTAAATGCTGTGATATCCCCCTGTCCATAATTGCTGGCTGCACTGGTGTCACCATTTCATTAAAAATAAATCATAAAGGTGTCTGCTACTTCCGTGCATTTCAGGGAGATCGATGTCACACCCACAGACTGAATGGCTGTCATTTTATGGTGCAAAGGTAGAAACATACATTATTAGACGTGGGGATGGTGAGAAGCCACCTCAGTCCTGTTATGTAGGATGGTTTTGACAACATAGCTTTTCCCCTGTTTGCCTTGATTGAATTTCTGTTGTAGATTATCCAAATCTCCTGTATTTGCTACCCTACTGCTACCATTTATCTGCTCTAACCTTGATGTTCAAGTTCTTGGTAACCCCTATTTACCTGCAATGCCTTAGTTCAGGTCTATGCCCCATGACAAGCCCATCACCCTCCCTGCTTCCATGTTATATGAAGTCCCAGCACATGGAGAACAATGCATGATTGAAATAATAATAATATAGTTTTGAAACAATTTAGATGATGAATTGGAGTGCTTAGTTATTGGATCATGCATACTTACGTGGCTTACATTTATAAAAAATACGTTACTATTTTGAGTAATAGAGCTCTGCTTAGGTGAATTTTGTTTTCAGACATTGTAAAGACAGTATACAATGCAGAGATATATCTGCAGTTTTTGTGGTTTATGTAATTTTATTTTGAAAAATATTCAGAAACATAGGATGGGTGCTTTATGCTACCATCGTGTTCAGTCTTCATTTTCCAGCCGCATATTATTAACCTCATATAGGGGCAGGGTAAAAGTGAAAATGGTAACAGTGGTGGTTCCCTTTCTTATGGCTGAGCAGAGGGGCAGAACAGGGTTTTGGTGGGGAGGGAGGAGACTGCAACAGCTGGGCAGAGACTTGTTTCCTTTTTATTTGTACTTTTAAAACAGAAGCAATAAACTGATGTTCATGTATTACAGTAAGGCAAATTGCAGAAAGAGAAAGATAAAAATATATGTGCGAAGCATATGTACAGAAATAGACATAAGTCACAGTTCTGAATGCAGAGGGTTGAGACCAGAGCAGAGCCTGGCAGGGCAGAAGGGAGGGCTGCCCTCTGCCTGACAGGGAGTCGCGTGGGGAAGGGATTCAAGCAGGGAAAGGAGGAAGAGTGGAGCAAGAAGCTGCTAGATCCTGCTGTACTGGCTTGTGTTTACAGGCCAAATCATGCGTTTTTGTGTGACTTATTGTTTGGGTTTTTATTTTTTTTCAAGCAAAGATTTCCCCAGTCACATTAGCATAGTAGCAGAAGAGAACTTATAATTAGAAGAAGGGTTAAAACGATTTTTTTACTCAGAAAATTTGGGAATCAAATATTGTGACACTGGAGAAGGCAGGAGAGCTGACTCATGATTGTCAAGTGCTGGAGGCTGACACTGCAGTTTCCCCGAACTTCACTTTAAGAGAAGGAAAGAAAAACAGGACATATTTTCAAAGCTCAGGATTGCCTAGATTCATGTATAGTTTTTGAAAGAAAGTTTGTCAGCGTGCACTGATACATTTAAGCTAAGGTGTGCAATAAACCAGCAAATTCTTCTTTTCAACTTGTATTTAAACATGAAACAGAATTGACAACAGTGTGGTTTTTGTGATAAGAAATGTATTATTTTGGACTCACAAGACTCAAGATGTAATTTTTTTTTTTCTTGTTGTTGTCAGGTGAGTGTAAGTGTGAGGACACATGGTCTGGATGCATAATGGGAGACACAGGGTAAGGCATTTCACTAGAGGAAAGTCATGTCCTTCATACTATGACATAAAGGAAAGGAGTGAAAATGTTTGCCTTTTGTAGTTCAGCAGAATATTTTCTGTGAATCATTTTTCAGAAAGTAATGTATTAGCTGTACAACATATGTAAAAAAGACACTTTCAAAAGAAACGTGAGAATGAGTTAGTGAGAGGATCTGTGAGGATTTTTGGTGACTGCTGATTTAATTCACAAAGCACAGAACTCAACAGCCAAGCCAGATCATTGCAAAGAAGCAGAAGCATGCTTAGCTTTTCTCCTGCGAGTTGAACAAACAATGACACATCCTAGTTCTTGAAATACTATTATCAAATTGCTTAAGTATGTCTCATTTTCAGTGTTTCTGTTGGAATCTTTCATCTGTATCTATAATTTTTTATCCTCCAGTTTGTTTGAAAGTGTTAGAAAAAGTGCTCCCATTGGAGGTTGAGTATGCTTATACCCACAGGTAATGTCACCAGAGAGATTTTATCTAAAGACTAGTGAATGGGCAAATTTTTGCTGCTAGATGAAATTTGGTGCCTTCTAAAGTGTGTATTCAGACCTTTATTCTTCATATTAGAGGCCTGTCTTTTGTCATGTATATGACTTAACCTATAGTCTAGTTTTAGTTATAAACAGTGCTTTTAAAATTAATTTCAAACTGACCTGCAAATTTTCACAGTAGCTTTGTGGTCAGAACAATTTTGAACAAAGAAGCATATTTCATTGAAAGCTATTTGGAACTTTGTGCCTTTTTCACCTTGTCTACCTAAAAAAATACTAGGTAGTTTTTTTCTGATTTTTCATATGTTAAAAAGCCAATCTGAGAAGCATTCTTGATTCTTGTAAAAGTGATTCCTTATTTAATGTTTTTTAAATTCTTTATCTGAAATCCAAACCTTTAAAATAATTAGGTACACAATAAAAGCTTGTATTTACATAGCTTATTGATGAAGGATAGTGAATCCTACATTCTCTGTAGTCTTTAGGCCTAAATAATAAACACTAGAGATGGTAAAGACCAGTTATGATTTGCAAGCCATCATTCCCGGCAAAGGTTTATTTTGTATAGCACTTCTGCTAATATTTTTTTATCCAGTGATGAGCTGATACAGGAAAGCCCTTGAGACTCCAAAATCTGCTTGAAGCATAAGTACTTTCATGACTAAGGACCTAAATATAAAGATCACTTAAGTTACTTTGGGAAAAATTATTTCCCTGTGGAAAGGTGCCATGCAAAGATTCTCTGCATCGTATTGGTTTTAGGTGGAGCACTGTGCCTTAGGTTGGCACTCTGCACTCAAAAGAAATTTATTCAGTAGGGCAATGAGAGAGGGAAGCAGAAATGTTAGCTGATGTTTGTTGGAAGATGTTTTAAGATGGCATAATTCTATTGTATAAAAATTCTGTGGGCCAGGAGAGCAATTTCATCTAAGAGGGAAATGCACTATGAGCAATCTTTGTCTCCCGTGTTATATACAGGAAGAAATAAATGCATTTCTTAGATGAGGCCCATTAGTGGAACAGGCCATGTTTGTGAGAACTACATACTGTGTAATGAGATTTGTGGTATTTGGCATGAAATAACTTAGTGAAATGTCTTAGACCTCTCACTTTCCATGTGCGCTGTGCCATTGTTCAAAGTTCTTTCTCATTTACTAAATTAGATAGCGCTACAAGCAGATCGTCACTATGATTCTGGACAGTGTGGTTTTGTACTTTTTCTAAAGTATAATGTTATAGTTCTCCTATTTTGAAAAAAAAGAAAATACGGTGTAAAAAGCACTACAGAAAGTAATGCTGCTACCTTTTTACTGTGCAGGTATTATCTTCCAAGCAAGTTCTCCAAATGTGACATTGAAGAGTATCATGAATTTTTAAACAATGGAGGTGGAGCCTGCCTTTTCAATAAACCAACCAAAGTAAGCATTACCTTATTGTTAAGTTTTACTTCCATTCTACTTCTAATTTAGATGAAACCAAGAAGAATGAAAATTATAATGCTGGAAAAAAACCCACCTGTAATTTTGATATTTCTGGTTCTCTCTATGTCCTAAATTTTCTGGTGACATATGAGTGAAAGTAGCCGATTTTAGTTCATAGTAGCTAGGAATTATATTTCAATAAATTTTTAATAAGGGATTTCATCTCCAACAGAACTCCCGCAGGCTTCTAGAATCGTCCCTCACACAATTCGTTCTGAATATTGTAAATACAATATTTTGCTGAATTTATTTGCCGAGGTTTCAAGTGTCTTGGTAAATTTTTGTACAGCTTGAATTATAATTTGCATTGGCTGATGTCTTTTGGTACAAATCTCTGGAAGCTGAAATAAGACTGCTTTTATTTCACATCTGTCCCAAGATGAAGATACAGCTCCTAGAGCCTCCGCAGGGGGTGCACTGCTGTGCAGCCCAGCAGCTTGCAGGCACCAGCTGCTACAAGTGGTTGTGATATTCTCCCTGTTGGAGAAGGCAAAGTTTTTACAGTGGCTCTCAGAACAGAGTTTGAAAACTGGGACTCATTTTTCTAAAGCTGAAAGAGGCAGATCAGGAGAGAAAGCCCCGAGGAGTAGGGCACAGACCTTAGGAGAGCCTGTCTCTGCTGAGCACCTGTCACACTCCTCGTTCCCCAGGAGCTGCCCGCATGGTCTCTGTCACTGTCACCAGGGTCTGTCATCCCCTGAACCACATGTGCCAGGCGAGAAATGTGTCTCGTGAGAAGTACTTGGATCATCTTAGCCCTGTGTTAGCTCCTTCCAGGCCAGCACGTGTGGATCTGCCTGTACAGCCCTGCTTTGTGCTGGGTAGTCACGCAGACGGGGAAAGCTGGTGGATCTCTGCTGGACCCTGGTCCTCAGTGCCACTGCACCTTGCCTCATTTAGCGGAGTGCGTTACCTCCCTAAAGGCTTGGGGGTGGGAGAGCTACAAAAGCATTGGGACCCACTTAAACGACTGACCCATCCCCTCCAAATTTCCCTCTAAAGTACGAAATCAGAGGTCTTGCTGCATGAGTCTTGGAAATCAGGAGAAGTGGGGAATATCTCTTGAGATAGTATTCGCCTTTTCTTTGCACAATTTTGTCTCAGTTTTGGCCTGCTAAACATGTGAAGGATGCAGAGAATGTGAAATGATTAACATGTAAGGGAGATAAATACAAAACAAGGTTAAAGAAACTCCAGCCAAGATGCAATGGAGGATTTGCAGCAGGGTTTCAGTATATTCCTGCTCCATGTACTGAAGCATATGTTAAAATGTAAAGCAATCAGGATAATGATCTTGACTCTTTTCTAAAGATAATTAATGTTATCCTCTATTTAACGGCTGTCTTTCAACAAGCAAGGGAAAGAGGCTAAGGCAGAAAAAGAGTCTAATGTGGAAAAAAGACTTGATAGCTGAGGTGACCGCAGATGTAAAAGAGAAAGTAAATTCTGGAGTGATGCATATTCCTCCTGGAGCGGCTGAGAAAAAATGTGTGTTCTGACAACCACAGAATTTCGGTAAATGTTAGAGGGGAAGAGGAGGCATCAAATCTGGATAAGCTGAGTCTGCTTCTCTCTCAAAAGTCTCCTTTTCATGGAAGAATGTATTATGAAAAGTGGAGAGGAAGCACTGTCATTTGTTAATAAGATGTCAGATTTCTGATTCTTTAAAATGCACCTGCATTTTAGAAGTTTGCTTTTTCCCATCTCATTAAAAGTGGAGAGAAATGTTGCTGGTTTTATTTCTTTCCTGAGTGAATTGTTTCCATAGTGTAATGTGTCTTACTTGGGCTTGTTTTAGCAATTATGTTAATTTACACATCTGTCACTTGGTAAAAAACAATTACTCTCATCTCAATTTAGATTGGAAGCGTTTAAAATTTTTTCTAATGGCATGTGGAAATGTGAAGTTAGATGTAGAATCCAGGCTGATTTAGACTCTTTTATGTGGTGGTGTTTGGGTTGGTTTAAAGTTATTGTCAGTGGATGTCTGTCTAATTCAGAAGGCTGTCAAAGATGTATTTCCTAGCAAGTGTGCTGAAACACAAACTTACTTTTGCTTTTCGAAAAATATGAGATAAAGGTAAACTGATGTGACAAGGTGCAGTGTTCAACAGTGCTCCACTGTAAGATTAGCTGTGGTCCCAAAAATTGCATCAATGACTACTGGAGCAGATTGAGCGTATGTTCTTTTCAAATGCATGGATGAATTGTATGACTTTTGGAGAAAAGCGATCCAATTTGCTTTTCATGGTTTTTTTTTTTTTCTTCCATTTCATATTTAGCTGTCCCTATGTACTGCAGCAAATTGGCCCAATGTTGTAAGGCAACACCCTCTGTTACTTGACTGTATTGTGCAGCAGACACCTAGAGATACTGAAGTTAAGAAGTCTGGAAAAATATGTAGGAAATGAGTAGTTTCAACAACTCTTTAATAATTCTAAAAGATAATTGCTTGCTTACATTTAATGGTAAATTCTACATATGCATTTCATGCTGCAGTCTAATTTCCATTTCAATAGGGGGATCTAATAATAGCACATCAGCCTGTGCCACAAGCCTCAGGCTGGTTTGTGGCACAGTGAAGTACACGGGGTGATGCTCCATCCTGTGGGCTACTGACAGAAAGGCAGCAGCCAGACAGAAACGCACTCTACACCACAAGTGATGTAGTTGTGCAGATGGCTCATAAGCAGACTGGTTTCTGGAATGATTCTAGTTTAATTGGAGAACTCAGGACAATCTGCAAAATTTTAGTCTTGGTGACGCACTTATATGCCTTCTCATTTATGCAATAAAAGCTACTATTGTGTTTTCTTATGGCCAAAAGAAAAAAAAAAAATTATTTTCTTTTTGAAGCATTACCTTTAGAAAGTTTAGGAAATGGCAAACAATGAAACTGCAAAGAGCAGAGTGTAAATGTCCATTAAAAGAGAGCATAGTGTGGGTTCCATGTTAAAAAATGGTAAATTAATCTTGGCCCTTGGAAAGGAAAGTACTACTACAAATGTACAGATTTAGACCTTTTAAATTACAGTTTAAGGGGGGGGCTGAAGGGAAAGGGAGGAAGCCTCACCATCTATACTTTCTCATCTGCCTGTGACGAATGCTTATGGAAAACTGCTGAAAGTTCCAACTGTGATAGAGAAAAAGGGAAGGAAAAAGCATCCGACTACAACACAAACTGACAAAGAAACCCAGCCTCTCCCCTCTCCCTGCATTTCTGAGCCACATGCTCCCAAAGGACAATTTTTTTATGGCTATTCCTTCTGAAAGTATAGTTCAGCTTCAACCTGAGACACAGCTGTCATCACTTGAATTCTAGAACAACAGGAATTGCAACCCCTGTAATGACAATGAAATTTTTTTCTTTTATTGTCACACCTTTTGTTTTTGATTGTGGCTTTTGCTCAAACTGATTCTGCTGTAAAAATGGTACTCATGCACCGAAGACACTATGTGACCTGACAATATTGCTGAACTTGTTTACAGCATTGGTAGTTCTCTGCACATTTCGTTTGTGTTGTTTCTAGTCTGCTTCTCCCTGAGTTGTAGGTACTGGTTTTTGGTTAATGCCTTTGGAGTGCTAGCTAAAAACCATGTTGTACAGAGTAAATATGACAATGATTCCCTTAGAAGAGACATGCCCTTTGATTTCTGATTTTGCCCTGCTGATTTCTGATTTTGCCCTGCAGCTTCTGGATCCTCCAGAATGTGGCAATGGCTTTGTGGAAGATGGAGAAGAGTGTGACTGTGGGACGATAGCGGTAAGTGTAATTTAAATTAGCAACTAGAGCTAATTTAAGCAACTAAGTACTTTAAATTAGCAACTAGATTCTCCAGGATATGGTGCTGCCCATCACCGCCGTTAACGTTAAGTGGAAGACACGAAATGTTAAGGTCCTGTGGCAAAAGATTCATCACTTCTTACCTTTTCCATCATGTTTAATACAATGTGGGCGCTGTGCATCAGTGCCATTAACATTAAGTGGAGGAAGACAGGCAGTGTTAAGGTCCTGGGGCAAAGGATTCATCATTTCTTACCGTTTTCCATCATGTTTAACACAATGTGGGACAGCTTTTTTATTTTATCACCACATACATTCTGAAGAGTAACAGTAATAGCTAACTGTGCAGAATTAGGCCTTAAAAGATGTTAAAGAAAGTGTTTTCCTAGATGGGAACATGGCTCTGGTCATTGTTAAAATGTCAGTATTAAATGATTGACATTGTGAAGTCAGAAAAATTATTTCCTATATTGCATAGGAAACAGCAACTTCATGCTCCACAATGCATGCCTTTTTCTGCTTCCAGGTGCCTAAAAGCCTGGTTAAAAATCTGTTCAGGTAGCGTGCTAAGATGAGAAGTAATAAGAGAGCTTGGGGTTCATCTGCTTTTCCCATGTATTCTGTTATAAGCGTGTGTGTGTTCCTCAGGAGTGTGCCAGCGAAGGAGGAGAGTGCTGCAATACTTGCACCCTGACGGCAGGCTCCCAGTGCAGCAACGGGCTTTGCTGTCGGAAGTGCCGGGTAAGGGCAGTGACCTTCACTTGCAGCATCCTGGCGGGAATGCATCCAGGTGGCTACAGGCACCATAGCATATGTCTTTTTCCTTGCAGACCTTGTGATTACTTTTCTGAAAGCTTACCTTTTAAAATTGGCTGGAAACTGGTTTGTCTGGGGCTATTCTGTGTCTTTTAGGCTTGGCTTCTTGAAGCAGGGGCTGTGATCAAATGCAGCGGTGAATTAAAGGGCTTCCAGTTTCAGACAAATTTGAAACAGGTTGAAGTTGCACGAGGTTTCATTAGATGTCCTTGTTTAAACACACACATCCTTACCCATTTACCACTCCCAATGCCTTACATGTTGCTCGGGATCTGTCCCATGAGACTGAATGGGAAAATTGTATCACAGAGAGCCTGGGAGAAGGATATAGTAAAACAAACCAAACCAAACCAAACCAAACCACAACACAGCTAGCAGAATTGTTCAGAAGTGTTCATCGAAAAGACACCTGACTTCAGTTTCAGTTAGGTCTGCCTGTGTCTGCTTATGTTTGGACTGACTGAAATCCCATTCAGTGAAGGGAATCAAGCCTTATGTAAACAATAAAGTATTCTTCCTGATACATCAGTAAATAGTGAAAGGAGGTCTAGTCAGATCTTGGCTGTAAGAGAGCCCAGCTAAATATAAAATAGTTGTTTATAAATATATATTTATATATATAAATATATATATGTTTATAAATATATAAATAGTTGTTTATACTCATTTAATAATAATGATAATAATTATTAATGTTATTAAAACTGTGGTGTACTATGTGTGATATTTTTATCTTTGTCTGTGGGCATTTCAGGGTTTCATTTCCTTAGGAGGAACATTAGTAATAACTGTGGACCACATTCTTGACTTTGTGCTCATCCTAATGTTAAAAAAGAAAAAGCACAGATTATGCTGGAACAGATCACATTTCCCTAAGCGCGTTCCTTTTTTTAATGTAATATAAAAAAATAAGCAGATGCCAGTGTGGGTGAATTTTGTTCAAGTATCCAAGTCACATAGGCACCATATTAAAGACTATGAGAAAAAAAATTAAGCTTCTGTGTACCTACATTATTTTTGCAAATGAGACAAGGGTTTATCTTCATATACAGTGGTGAGTATGTGCCAATGAAGAGAAAGGCAGAATTTCACAAAGCACGTGTCCCTAGGAGGAGTTAATCAGGACAGCTCAAAAGACCATATATTACAGTTCCCAAACTTGGGGTTACCTTCCCCTGTAATACCCTGCCCTGAAAGCACGAGTGAAGGAGGGATTGCAAACAAAACATGGTGAGTGTACATCCCAGCATCCTGTAGTGTTTCTGACAACATTCCTGTCTGTCTGTCCTGTCTGTCTGCATTTTTCCAGAGACTTGTAGGAAAAAGATAAACTGAAGGCTGAGAAAGTACCAGAGTCTGGCTCTTCCACTGACATTCACACCAGCTGTGGAGTTAGCAGTAGTCCCAGAAAAAAAAAATTAAAATGTATGTGTGTGCAGATCCAAAAAAAAAAAGTCACAGAACTGCAAAATGAACTGGGTATCACAGACTTAAGAAACCTTTCAGGGAAAATTATGGGTCTGCATTAACAGTTGCCACTAATGGGATGTCTTCCAGCTTTTACAGGTCTTGAGGGTTAGTGCAGAAGTCTAACTAAAATGCCCGGTTAGGTCACTGATATGTTTTTTGTTGTTAAATATCTGGTCTCTTAGAAAATGGTGTCAAACCTTATGGAATTCAGTACATTTATGAATAGTTTCTGTTCTACAACAGAACATTGTGATAACCATAGTGTTTATACCTAGAGCTATGCAGTGTTCTTTGTCCCTAGAAAGAAAGACAGGATCACTTTCCCTGTTTTATAAAGAAGAGTAAAATAGGCACAAAAAGGCACAATGACCTGGCCAAGATAATGCTGCAAGCCACTGCAGTATTGATTTGATAAATGCCAGGGGTCCTGTGTCCCAGGAGAGCACTTATCCTGCTCGGCCCCACACTCGAGGCACTCAGGAGGATGTGCCTGAGAGTGGTACCACTTACACCGGTAAACAGCCAGTGGCTTTACAGGTGCAATGTCCGCACTAGGGAAAGGAAAGTCTTCAGTCACTTCAGTCAGCTCGTGAAAATTTCCCATTTTTAATTTTAGTTAAAACTCTAAAAAAACATTGCATTTAAGGCAAGATATGGAGAAAACAAGACAGTAATTTTCTGTCCTTTTTTTTTTTTTTTCAGTTTGAACCTAAAGGAGTTTTGTGCCGAGAAGCAGTGAATGATTGTGATATTGCAGAGAACTGCACAGGAAATTCCAGTCAGGTGATTTTTGTATTTTCTATCCAGGAGTTGAAAAAAACACCTGTAGTCTCTCAATCACTATGAAAGTTACCATATAGTAAGAAGTGTAAAAATTGTATTAAAACTGCTGATACAGAAAAAAACAGCGTGATACTGAAATAATTTTCTGTATGACATTTGTTGTATGCTTTGCTTCCATGCTTGTCTGATCTATTAGTTATTTTCTCTTTCTATAGTGTTCTCCCAATATTCATAAAATGGATGGATATTCATGTGATAACAAGCAGGTAATTAGCACGTCAATTTGTTTTACGTTCTTTCTGCTTTTATAGATTGCTTTTTATAGACTTTGGATTAAGATCTTTGGATGTCACCTGGGACAGTTCTGCTGACATTCCTGAGTTTCGGGTGCTAGTTGTATTTTGGAGCTAAGCATTTAAATGAACAGAAAGTAGAATCTCGTATTAGTTGCCTCAGTAGAAAGCATGTGACAAATCTGTATATTAAACAAATACATATTTTGGAAATGCAAGTTATTTGAAACTTTTTCTGTATCTTTTCTTTCTTTCCAGGGTATTTGTTTTGGAGGAAGATGTAAAACCAGGGACCGGCAGTGTAAATATATCTGGGGTGAAAGTGAGTGAACGTGATCGTTTCTACGTTGGTGGTTGTTCATGTGGCTTGAAAGATTATTAGCTTGGAAAAATTATGGAAGAGATATTCAGAACCACTAAAACCAGCTAGGACTGTACGTCCCTTCCCCTCTTCCTCCCCCCTCCCTTTTGTCTTTCCCTCCTCTTTTTCAGCTCTTTCTCTAGTGTTGGTTAACTTACTGGTGATTATTCTGAGGTTTAAGTTCTCATTAATAACCACCTAGGGAACCTATACTCATATTTATTGATTTATTTCAGTGGCTTCTGGACATTTTAGACCAATAAACCCTGGTCAATCTGAACAAAATTTTGAAACAGTCCTGTGGTGCCAACATAAAACTTTTCATTGAGAACACTGTGCAGAGTTTCACAGGCCACCTGCAGACTGTGGTACTGCAATTCACAGATTGGGAAGCTCTGCTTGCTTTCATTATGCATCCCCATTTCCCAGGACCTGGCTTTTCAAAGTCTTCATCATCTTAGAAGAGATTTGTTTCTGTTTTTAGAAGTGACAGCTGCTGACAGGTACTGCTATGAGAAGCTGAACATTGAAGGGACTGAGAAAGGAAACTGTGGAAGAGACAAGGACTCTTGGATACAGTGCAATAAACAGTAAGTTGATCCATTTAGAAAACAACTGGTAAGAGATTTTTTTTTATCCCTGATCCAGTTCTTCAGCTGGCATGAAGAGGCTCAAAAAGACTTTGTATGATCAGACTTCTCCTGGTCTTCCTCTGCAGACCTTAGTGCAGGAGATTCTGGAGCGAGGGGAGTGTCAAGAGGAGATGAGCTCTGACAAGAGAGCACCATCTGAGCTTTGGGACCACTTTGGCCAAAAGTGGTCCTAGTACTCTTCATGAGGCTTAGCAGTGCAGAGAAGAGCAGCCTGTGGTTTCACATCTCAGTGTGGTGTTCACCTTTTAGGCTGTCTGTGCCATTGCATTGCTCAGTTGTGTTCAGTTTTCATCGTATTGTAACTTTCCACGTCTTTTCCTGCAAGTTGCTGCCTAAACCATTGTTTCACATTCTGTATTTAGCAGTTGATTATTTCAGCCTATTTCTGAATCTCTTGCCAGTCCTTATCAAACTGCACCCTGGTTTGTCAGATGAGTTCTCTGTTCTGTCAATGCCATTTGAATTCTAGTTCTGCTTACAGGTGGACTAATGTCCTTTCCTACCTTTCTGTGCAGATTTGATAGCCTTACATTTGTTCCATTACAAATTCATGAGTAAAAAATATTCAGTAACATGAGAGAGGTCGGACCCTTCTATTCTGACAGTGCACAAGTCTTCACACAGGAGTTGTAAAGACTCTTCAACAGTTGAATTAAATTTGGTGTCTCTAGTTCCCTTACATATGTGTCATGAGAGTTTGTTTAAAGCCATTATCTACTGCTTCTCTATGGGCCAGTTACTGTAACATAATAGAATATTAAATCAGTTTGATGTGGTTTGCTCTTGACAGCTCCCTGATTGCTATTACTCAGAGCATTTTTGATAATTCACCATAAAAAAAGACTCTTTTCCCAGTCTAAGCTCTGAGGAGAATAATTTTCTTGGGAAACAAGACATTATTTATGGGACTTACTGTCAGTGAGAGAAAAGCAAGGAATAACAAGCATGTTACAAAGCAAGTGAAGAAAACCATATTTTTTGATCATCCATTTTCATGGAATTTTTGGTGAGTATCTGTTCATTCTCTTAATGCAGGGATGTGCTTTGTGGATACCTTCTGTGCTCCAATATATCCAATGTGCCCAGACTTGGAGAACTTGATGGTGAAATCACATCGTCAATATTGCAGTTTGGAAAAGTCTACAATTGCAGGTAATTGGAAATCCTGAAGACAGAACAGAAACAGTCAATATCCATCTTGCATAGAAAAGCAGCTTTCTCATTCCTAAATAGAGAAAAACCGTTTCCATTAGGTTTTTTTTTTTCCCCTGTTAACACATAACCGTTATTCCAGCTCAACCTTTGTTAAGCTTCAGGACACTGACTGTGTGTGGGGAGTGCAGCTGTTTTGCAGTGCCCCCTGTGTAGTAGTTAATTTTCACTGTAGAGACATAATGCTCTTCTCTGGCCTCTTGATTTTACATTCTTTAATGTTTGTGAAGTACTTAATGTACTCAAAATACTTAGACATATGCCTGCACTGCCAAAGCTAACTGGAATCTTAATATGTTGCCATATGCTAGCTGAATCCCAATTATAGACCTGGTGTGTTCTTATAGCTTCACACAACTGTAAGATGAAATAAAGTCCTACACAAGTAAACTTGGTGTTTTAGCTAACCCTAGCTCTTACATAGGAAAAACAGTCTTTGTTTTCACCATTACATTTGTTTGATGTAGATATACTGTGTTTCACATTAGGGCCAGTGAGATAAATAAGCCAATACTTGCTTTTTCCTGGTCCTGGGCATTGTATAATGCAGACAGAAATGAAGGCGGCAGCCCACAGCCTAGTTTCTCAAGCAGTCCCATCTAATTACAGCACAAGTCTCCAGGATCCTCTTGGTTGTCTTGCAGTGGCGGCCATGTGAAGCTCGATGAGGAGACGGACCTGGGCTATGTGGAGAATGGGACACCATGTGGGCCGAACATGGTGTGCCTTGAGCATCGCTGCCTTCCCGCTGAGGCCTTCAACTTCAGTACCTGCCCAGGCACCACAGACAGCCAAATTTGTTCAGGACACGGTGTATGTTCTTGTACTCTTTAATCCTTTTTTCTGTTTTTGTTGAGTACCTGGCGTTGTGTAGTGTGGTAGCTAGACCTTTCAGGAAGCCAGCAGCATGACTCTAGAAGTCCTTATTCTGGAGAAGCTTTTGAAAAGGGAGGGGGGAGGAGGCATATAAGTAAACATAATGCATAGCCGTCAAGGCGTCTTAAACAATGAGTGCAAGTAAGTATGTGTTAATTTTACAAAAATTTTATCAATCAATTCTTTTGCTATCATGTCTGCTAACTTGATTGGTATTTCCTCAGGCCAGGCACTGGAGAATGTAAAGGTTTTATGAACTGAGAAACTTGTGTCTCCATTCCTCCAGATGCTCTTTTTAATTCCCTCTTTAATGAATCAACAGCCAAGACGGTTCATAAAGCCATTGGATTTTGTTGGCTGAGAGTTACTTTGCTCTAAGAAGAGGACAGTGAGCTGGCTCTTGGCAAGTGGCAGCTTCTCTGCTCGGTGCGCAGCCTATGACTTTGCTGCGGCCCTGGAGAGTACCCTTGTCCCTCAAACTGTGGTTTGAAACAGTGTCCAGGACCCTGCAGCAGAGCTGACATCAAAGCAGTTGTTCTCTCATAACGTCCTTTGTCTTTTACACCGCATTAAAACTCTTTTTTTTTTTATCTGAAATTAACCACTTCGTCATATTTTGAAAAAATAAAATCACTGAGGTTCAGAGTCTCCCAAATGGCTCGATTAAATATATTACATTCAATTATATTATCTTACTTAATACATATTACATATATTTATACATAAAGTATAATAATACATTTAATACATTTATACCTAATATGTAAATTAAAAATTGATTTATATTAAAAATGTCCTACAGAATTTTCCAGGCAGTCAAAATCAGTGCTATATGACTGTACCTATACTGTAGGTATTAATTATGGGACTAGATTAATTTTATGATTTTATTCTGAGCTACACTTTTGGCTGCAGGTTTGTAGCAATGAAATAAAGTGTGTCTGTGACCGATTCTGGGGAGGAGATGACTGCAGTTCTCGCATCAAAGATGATATATTTTTTGATAAAGATGCCATCAATAAAGGTATGTTGTTTTAATTTTTACCGATAACTGGAAAAGCTTGGATTTGAGGAAGGTTCATTAAGCAAAACGAGATCTCCTACTCTTTCAGTTAGCGTACACCACGATGCACCATTAGGAGCCTCGTTCCCTTCCCTTCCCTTCATCCCACAGCAGAAGCATTCGGTGTCTGTGAATGAGGTCTCAGACCTGGGGCTGGATGCAAGCGGTGCTGCTCACAAGCACTCAGTACACCTCTCGGGACTGGTACCAGCGTGTCCGGTTGTACCTTGCTTGTCCCAATTATCTGAGTGGCCTTATTAAGTATATTGGTAAATTAGCACAAGCAAAGAGTTACTGGGGCTTTTCATATCTAGATGGAAGGGTAATGTTGCTTACCTGATTGGTTTTTAATTTGTGGAGTCAATTTTTTATTACATGGCCAGTATGCAGAATGTTGGCACACAAATTTTAGGCTTTTACATTTTTTGAGTTTTAATGTTTTATTCATCTTTATGCTTGCTTACAAGAGAAAGATATATTGTGGCAAAATGAGGGTATAAATGCTTTTCATTATAAAACCTTAAGCAAGGACAGTTTTACCATCTTCTAGAAGGTTCTAGAATGTTCTTTTGGTTAGTTTATTCAGCTATGAAAGGGATTTGAGCAAAACCAATCACTTTTATTCCAATGCAGGCATGTATTTGCCAGACAGGTTATAAGGATGTAAGCTACAGAACTTAATATTGATAATATGGTATGGGCAAACCTGGCAAAACTTTCCCATGCAGCAAGTGTTCAGTTAAAGGAAGCGGACGCAGAGGTCAAAGCTTGATTTACAAATGATCTTTTAATGTATATGCTATACTTCAAGATAATATCACTGGTTACAATTGAACAGTCTAGTACAAGTTGTCCAAGCAGGTTTTTGAAAGACAGTGCATTTGCTGTTTTTGTATATTTTTCTCCTAAAACCCTGTATGTTTTTCCCCTTTCTTGTGTTTCCAGGTGTTGTTAGCACAAATATAATAATAGGGGCTATTGCTGGCACCATTTTAGTGTTGGCTCTCGTTTTAGGAATAACTGGTTGGGGTTACAAGTAAGTAAATTGTGTTCTTCTTAATACAGTTTAAAAATATGTTTATTTCATTTGATAGCTGATTATGTTATGAAAACAATAATTCAAACAGAATCTAAAAAGTCTAAATTGGATTATATTTATACAGTGACATTTTTATAGTATTAGCATTTTTCAAGCAATTTGTACCTGTGTATGTGGTTTTGGAGAGCTTGATCCATGTTTGAAATTTATTTCTTATTTAGCTGTTTCTTTTCTTTTTTTGTAGATTATCAGAGTATGATTTTACTGTGTCTGACAAAGGAAATACAAGAATACAGTCTGATTCAATTATAAATCTTTCCTAATGAAGTAACTTTAGCGAGATTAGCCTTCAGTCAGTCAGTAAAGCATTTAACCATAGCGTTCCTTAAACAGATGTTTATATTCAGTCAGCTTAACCTGAAATTAATTCAGGCACATTTTTCGCTAAGAGAGAGATCTGTAATTTGCAAATAAGGTGCAAGTTCTCTCCTAGCGTAGAGCTGTCAGTGTTCTGCTCACTGAGAGGCAAAAAGGATTATTTTAGCCTGACTGATCTTTTTCAGTTTTTTTCCTTTCATGAATTTCTTCTGAAAACAGAGGGGATTAGTTTTTTGACATGTATTAGAAGAAGATTCAAGGTACTTACTTTGTCACCTGTGTTTGGGTGAGACTGGCTCTTGAGGTCCTTCCTTCACGGGTCCTTGGTGTGCTTGGAGGGCAGGGCAGGTTCAGCTGCAGGCAATGCTGTAGCTGGGACACAGCCCCAGCAGCTTGGCATAACGAGCTGGCACATCACCTGCTGGTTTGTTAGACTGATGTTGGCTGAAGGCAGCTCAGAAATACATAAGGAAAGAAGCATTTGGAAAAAGCATGAAGATTAGGATAGTAAAAAGGTAGGTTATGCTGTCTTGGTATATCACCCTCAGCTTCTGGCAGTATCTGAAAATCTGAAAAAATATTTTCATTGTATATTCTAATTTAGTATGTTTAGGTTTATTTCAGAAGTGTTTTCTGTAGCAATATTTTGAGCAAAAATTTCATTCTGCATACATTGCTTTTCTCTTTTCGTGTTTTTTTTTGCTTACTGGCCACGTATACCTGCATACTGATAATGCATTCTTCTTTCTTTCTCTTCTCTTTGTATGGAAAGAAACTACAGAAGACAGAGGTATGTGATGAAAGTAATGGAATGTATCTTAGAAAGCTCTGAAAATAGCTTTTCTTCTCTCTTGCTCATTTACATGCTATAAAGAAAATATAGTGATGAATTACCATATATTAAAGAATATTTGCTTGAATATATGAAATTGGTATTCCATAAATGCATTGCTTGAAATCCTGATTTCACTGGACTCTAGCAAAAGTAATGTTTCCTTCTGAGATAGCCTATTTTACTTAGGAAAACAGGAGAATATTTCCAATAAGAGAGACTGAAAATCTGCTATTAGAGATGAAAGTGTTCTTGGGAGGCTGAGAACTGAATAATTAATATTAACATGATGTTCAGGAGCCTTTTGAGACAAATTAATTCCTGGAACTTCTTTGCAGTTAAAAATACAATGCTGTTAAATTGCTGTGTGAATGAAGAGCCCATTCTTTCCCACCACCCTGCTGGATTGATTTGTAGCTAAAGCACAGTACTGTCTTCAGCACAGGACTGAGCTTTCACCATTTCAAGCTTCTGGCCAAAACCCAAACAGTTCCTAGTGACTTAGGTTTGGCTCCTGGAAGACCACCTCCCTTTGATCGGTCATCTGCCTGCCAGATGGATCTTCTGGGAAGGAGTTGGTTCCTTCCTCTCCCGGTCCCCCACAGATAAGAGGGTTTCTCCGAATTCCCCTGTTTTCTGCCTGTATCACCGCCTCCTGGTCAAGCTGCTGCTTTGTTTGTTGCTGCTACTCATTGTGCTTGTTCTCCATTTCCCCTGCCTCTGTAGCGCTTTCTCTGCCAGGCTGAAAATACTAGCAAAAAGCAGAAAAGCACTGCCAAGTGCTGGTTGTGTGCTACAAGGTCAGATAGGTGGCAGGAACAGTAACAGGAAAAAGGCAAAGCTATTGAAGCCAAGCCTTGTGGAGAAGTTGGTGGGTAGGAAATGTCACCCAGCACAAGGAAGCCAGAATTTGATGGTTTGGTGCTGCTTAGTGGAATGCAAAGTATCTGTAAGTGCAGACTAACATGGCCATCAAGTTACTTTCCTGTGGATGTTTCAGTGTTGGCTGAGGACAGAGCAGCCAAATCCTCAAAATATGGAAAGAGACCGCCCCGTTCACATTTGCACTGGAATATTAGAGAATCTAACTTTTTTAGATTTCCTCATCTGCAGAAATTAATATATGGACAGCGAACTGTGAGTATGCAGTCGGTGGGCATGGGCAGAGTGGAAACCAACACAAACTGGGGCTTTTGAAGGTGATGGAGGGCTCCATCATTTTGAAGGTGATGGAGATGTTTAGTAACTAAATCTCCTCCATGCAGAAAATTAAATTCTGTAGCCTGACTTCTAAATAGAGTATTTTTGGATATGCACAAGGAGTGCTCCATAAATGGAAAAAACAGACTTCTACCACAGTGTCCAGTGTTGTGTTTCTTTTTTATATGTTTATGATTACTCTTCAAATAAAGATGAAAACCAAGCCATTGAGGTATTTTTGAGCTTTACATAAGGAAAGATATTTGGTAGTACTAAGCAAATAAAATGAGTAAACTGAAAGTAATAAAAAGAGCCAATTAGCAAGGATCCTGTCAGATGGGATAGTGTGGCTTAAAGGGCACAGCTACATGGGAGAAATTATTTCTGACGGAGGAGCAAGAGAGCAGTTTGTTGGAGGAACCCTGGGGAGCAGGGCTGCCCACGCTGAGACAACTCTGAACACACCCATGTACTGGCCAAGGAATGGGACAAGAACAAGGCTTGAGAACTGCTAGAAGAAATACTGTGGAAGTACTGTGCTACACTAATGATTTATGTGCCATATAATTATATATTTTAAATACTTGAAGAGCATTAAAAATTCAGATACGGAATGAAGAGAGCCCAGTTGAGGTCTGTAGTTGGACATAATCTGAATGTGAATCAACCTTCTGATAAATGCGCATCTTAATAGAGGCACACTGAAGCAAAAAGGCCTTGAAAAGTGCAAGGCTAAATAGGTGATTAAGTTGCTAGTTTTATGATATAGCCAGCTTTCAAAGTAGCAACTTGTACTGGGGAGGATTTTTCAACTTGGTGGAACTGTAACTGGAGTGTTTGCATGGCAGTTTTTCGGCTGGCCATGAACTCGCCATCTGCAAAAAAGTTGCATCACTTGATTAGGACTTTCTAATGCATAGATAGTTTTATGCACCATAACTGAGCTTCTGGTACTGGAAAAGGGTAAACTGTTGTCAGATATGTGTGGCATTATTTTTGTGTGTCTTGGCAGATTGAGTTTACTGTGGTAATTGGGAGTAGCTGAGAACCTCTGATATTAGCATTAGTTCCCCTGCACAAGAAAACAGTTAATAAACTGGACGTTTTTCTCCTCCTGAGTTTTAAACAACTGAACAGGATGCTATTCCTGAATTCAGTAATAAGCACAAAAATTAAATGGAAAGCATCTACCTCAGAAGGAAAAAATAATTCACTTTTTGTGAACTCCTTTTGATTCAGGCATGCATTCAGCTCAGGCTGCAGTACTTCTACTGCATCTGAGGATGCTTTTTGCAACCACTGTGATGAGCCATTTGCGATGTCTGAACTTGTTTATCTAATGTCTCAAGAACCGCAAACTGTTCACTTTGAAAATTATGATCAGAGTTTATCAGTGAAATGTTCCTTGTTTTCCCTTACCGAAACTGCATAATCCACTTTTCTGCACATACCAGAAGCATGTGGGAGTTTCCTCTCAGATGATTGAATTATTTATTAATAGGCTTATTGTGTGGTTAACAGGATTCCTCAAGAATCACTGTCCTTGCCTCTTTCTTTTAAACTAATATTTGTGCATGTTTGTGTGTGTACTGGTGCCTGTCATGTTTTCTGACTCTATGATGTTTATTATACTTTAGACAAATACCCCAGGGAGATTATGTAAAAAAGCCTGGAGAGGCCGACTCTTTTTATAGCGACATGCCTCCTGGAGTCAGCACAAACTCTGCATCTAGTTCTAAGAAGAGGTCTGCTTTTCTGTCGCATTTTCAGATTTCTACCTGTTCCATCACCCATTATTCCATTAGTCAGAACATTTCATTGTTTTGCAGCAGGTTTGATTCTTTCTTCTTTCTTTGTGGAGTGTTTGAAATAGCATCCTTTGTGCTTTGATTACTGATTTTTCTCGCATGCCCTGAACTGCTTAGTTATTACAATTCAGCCAGAATAAACAAGTTTTCCATTGTAAACCAATTTTGGTTAACCAAATTTTCATCATCTCCCTGCTTGAGAATTTTTTTCAAGTAGACTGCAATAATAATTGCTGGCTGAAAAAAAAATTAAATAAAAGAACCACAGTTTTTTAAATCATGGTCATGTAATCAAAGAAAAGGAACACTGTCTTGCTTCAATAATAGTTATAAACATAAACTGTTCAATATAAATGTTGTTTTTATATCGTTATTTGTCAGTGTCATTAATTCACTGAGTTGACCTGGTGTTCTGGATAATCTTGCTGTCTCACATTAAAGATGATGGTGCTTGCATTTTATTCCACTTACTAGACTAGTATACTAAATGGTCACTAAGTGTTATCTCAGAAAATAATTCTACAAAGACTCTGTAGTTTTGTGCTTGCTATTATGAGTAACCAAAGAGGGCATTAGATTTTGCCCTTGATCCAGTTTCACTAGTTCTGTTATTGTTCCAGTTACTTTAAAAACCCAACAACATTTTAAAATGGAAAATTCATTGAAAAGCACTGAGAGTAATTTGTAATTGCTAAGGTCATTAGGTCATGATGCTCACCATCCCTCTGCAGTTAGATATCCTTTAATTATGAAAATCTCCAGCTAGCACTTTAAAACAATTAATGAGAAGCACTGTGTCGTAGGAGGGATAGACAGTCCTGAACTGCTTCATAATTCTTGATTCTTGTGTTGCTGAGCAGTCTATAACTGTGCAGTTGGTGAAGCCATTTTTGTTGTTGTTATTTCAAAGAAAGTAAAGAGAAATGCATGGAAGGGATACATTTGCTATTTGGGTATAGCAGCCTGATCCTATATGCAACTTCATTCATGTTCTAGTGAATATGTTACTAAGAAAACTGTAGTAGTGTATAATTAATTATTATTTCTAATTTTTAAATTCAGCTTTTGTGAGTTGGTAATTATTTTTTTCAGGGAGCAAGAGTTAATTTTTAGTGATAGCGCTGTTTGTGTTGGAGAATCTTTTCTCATTTGGGTAAAATTTTTAAAAAAGTCTTGGGGAAGCAAGTTTTCATAGCTTGTGTAAGGAGGTTCAAATGCCAGTTAAGAAAAAAAAGTTTGTTTTTAAATGAATATCCTTTAACGTGTTTCCTCTTTCATTCAGTGTCTGTGTTTCTTTTCATATTTCATTTCTTTCATGTGTCTCTGTTTATTATTTGTTCCAACAAGCTAATGGCTTCTAAGGTCTGTCTGTACTAGAGAGTTTTGTTGTTCCCCACCACCAGTTGAGGTATGTTGTGCCACTGTAATGTCTGGATAAGTAAGTCTGACAAATACTCGATTTCAATGCCTGGAGTTCCTACCTTTTAAGCTGGTTTTGATTTGCTTTGTGTGCAGATATGGATGACATCTCTTGGGAGACATTAGAGTGACCAGGCCTTTAGCCACCTGGGCTTCTCCACGCTGGAAAGCACTATGAAGTGTTAGTATTAGGATGTTCAAGGATTAAGAGATAACTTCATGATAACTCTTGTTATTATGAAACAGCAAACACCAAACCCAGTATATAGCAAGACACTCCTGAAGCTGAAAATAGACCATTAGGAAGAGAAAATTATTTAGAAATCTATTAATGGGTCTGTTGGTTCTCAGACCTTTCATGCTGTAACTGAGTTTGAATTAATGAGACCCTGGTCTTAATTCAGTGTGGTTGTGATTAGCTTGGTCTTCTGGAAACTGAAGAGCATCTGTGAGATGCCTGCCCTCCAAGGAAAGCAGAGACTGAAAAATGCAAGAGTATTCAGACCTTAAAACTACAGAAATAGATCCTTAAAGCAAAACTTCTTTGTAATAAATAAGCCATCTATTCTGACCAGTTTTCAACTTCCTCTTGTTTTCTTCTGTTTTGGTAATAATTGTAGATCTCATGACAAACAGCTGAGCAGCAGCTCTAGTTCAACAGGAAGGAGCCTGTTGCAAAACCCCATGTGTTGGACCTTGCCACACATCTCTGGCTCTTAGAGGGAATACAAGAAGAAAGAAAAACTTTAGTTTGCATAAAGCACCTAGTTATAAAGGCTGTTTTTGGCTTTGAGTTTGTCATTAAAATTATACACTCTAGTGACTAGCTGACAAAATACAATAAAAATTCTGAATTAGCAAAAATAAGACAGTTACCCCTCCACTGGAGCTACCAGCTGTAAGTGGGAGGATGTTCCTCACAGACCCCTGGGCTCCTGAGACTTGTTGCAGTGGGTAGAAGGAAGCAGTTGCACCTTTCCTGCAACAGCATGAGGAGGGAGTGGGCAGCCTGCCGGTGGGATTTGAGGAAAAAAACACCTTGGGACGAGCACAATTGGAAGAGCATCTTCCAGCTAAGAACTTGGGCAGAACTGGAAATCTGTGTGTGCTGGCATTTGTGGTTTCCACAGTAGACATGGGAGAAAGCAGGGCTGAAGCCTAGCTCTTGAATGCAGACACAGCAAACCACTGCAGGGTTTAAGCAGAAATCCTGGGTGCTCTGCTAGTGCAGACAGACCTTAGGCTGTGTTTTGTCACTGGCCTTGGGAATGTGACTCTCTGAACCTCTGAGCTAACACTGATGTGAGACAATACCCTTAACAATAACCGCATCTGAGCCCTCCTATTCCAGGTCAAATGGATTATCTCATTCCTGGAGTGAAAGGATCCCAGACACAAAACATATTTCAGATATTTGTGAAAATGGGAGGCCTAGGAGTAATTCTTGGCAAGGTAAGTGTCAACCTCTGTGCTAGCCTCAGTGAAAACCAGCCTCTGGGGCATTGCTGCTCTGCTGAAAGTGTGGTCGACCTTAGGACAGCAGCATGACTCCTTAAAATTGTGCTAATTGTTATTAAGCTGGAATTGGGGTTTAGAAGCACTCTACACAAGTACCTTTTTTGCACAATGCTTTGGCACATAGAAATGACATTTAATTTCTCCCATTCTTCCAGTGTGAGCTGAGATGTAAAAGAGGAAGAAGTGTATTCACTCTTGCCAGCTTCTGTGATTTTTATCAGGCAGTGCTTGGTGTTTTTCTTGAAGTGTAGTGATTTTCTCAAATGAAAGCTGAAATCAAGGAGTTCTTTTGCTCAGCACAGTTGCAGCAAAAAGTAGAGAAACGTCACCTAAGTGTCAAGTTTAACTGGTCTAAGGTAAATCAAGAGGGACTGACCTGTGACTTTTAAATGATTAAAGCTAATGAGGTAACAGCTCTTTTGCTGGGGATGCAAAAAGAATATACAGTTTGGCATGGGACACAAGTGAGTTTCAAGTTGTTTTACTGTCTGTCTTTATCCTTTGATTTCTTTCAGGTAATATAGGAGGAAACAGAAAGAAAGTCAGAGGCAAAAGATTTAGGCCACGGTCTAATTCAACTGAGTAAGTCTGAACTTACAAAAGCAAAGCCAAAAAGTACAGTTTTCATATTTGTGTTTTGTAGATGGAGATTAAGAGTACTGAAAAGTAGACAGCTGCGTTTTTGCTCTGTGGCCCATTCTGATTGCTGACTGATAATCTGGTAAATGGTTTGGCTAATGTATTTCAACTTCTTTTTATGTATTCTTTAAAAATTAACTATCAATTTTCTTTTTTATGTAGGCTTCCTCACAGTCGTTCCCATAGCAATTCCCAATGATGGTGGCAGCCTGCACCATCACTGCAGGCTTTTGTCTACAGTAAACTGCCATTGCTGAGTGTATCCTGGTTCAATAATGAATTTCTGATAACCTGTTTCCTACCCTGGTCTTCACCTTGGGTTGGGCCATTGCAGAGTTAGAGATTTGTATCTCTGCGTACCTGCCTGGAGGTTTTAGGAGAAGTATCTGTCTGCTTTGAGAGTACCTTGAAGTTTATGGTTGTAAGCCTGAAGCTGTCAGTCTTAAGTAAGCCCTGCAATAAATGGGTAATGAGAGTCCTTACCGAGCAACTGATCCCCAGAGCTTTTCAGTATGGCTTAGAGTTGCTCTCTATATTGATTTGTAGGTTACGTTTACTGAAGGGCCCATGTGTACAGTGCTCCCCATAGGGAAACAGCCTTTCTTACGTACTTAAGCCTGCTGGTCCAGGCTCCTTTTGTGAATGAATGATGAATGGCTGGAAACATAATCTCTGGGCTTGTCAAGCACTGGCCTGCTCTTACAGCTTTTACGCCACACAGGAATGACCCCTTCTTTGACCATAGTGGCAATGACAGTGCCCTTTCCCTGTATTGTTGGTACTAACTTTGCACCTGTTTGGGCAAATGGGCTTGATACCAACCCTGCTGGAAACTAATAATGCTAACTCCTCTCCGGACCCTGCTTTCTTCGGTTTGGGGATTTTGAGTTTGTTCTGAAACTTTTCTTCCACCTGCAGTGCACTGTCTTGAGGTGAGTAGGCTCAGAAAGGTTCATAGAGAAGACCCTCTGTTACAAGTTACATAAATAATAGTTTGATGCACATTGCAGTTATAACATTGCATGGTCAAAATGGCAACTTGGAACCAGAAATTTTAGCCCCAGGTCCATTGGAGGAGTTTATCTGTCAAGTGCTCCTGTGCCCTTGGTCTTTGTGCTGATAAACTCTTACTGGAATGTTACTTTGCTTGTTTTCTTTTCTCTGTGCATGAGACAGTTTGATAAAAGCAAAATTAGTCTGACTAAACTGCCAAGAATACAAATCAGATTGCACATTCTTCTTTAGAAACTTGTCTTGTGCTTTTCTTCATTTTCCAATTGTATATCTTAAAATTTGTTAAAAAACAATAAAAAAAGTTTAAATTAATGATACCATTTTTCTGTCATTTAGCAGAGGTGTACACTGGGCTGAACTGGTCCATAAAGAATGAAACCAGATCAGCTCTCTTTAGCCTAGAGTCAACATAACTGCATGGGAAGAGTATCGTTTTCGGTAAAAGCAAAAAACCCCAATGGGCATATTTTTTTTCCTCTGTGCTGCTCAGCTGGTATATTATACATTTGGTCTGAGAACGTTAGAGCACTAAATAAGTGGGTGGACAGAGAGAGTGCGAGTTGGAAATCTTTTTCCCTGTAAATTTTTTTCTTTTATAAAGGTGCTTCTGAATTTCCACCTAATTCTCTGCTTTCCTTCTTGCTGCTTTTTATGGTCTCTCAACCCAGCAGCAGCCCTGGTGCTAGAGGGAGGAGGCTTGTGCTTCCCAGGGGCTGTGCAGCAGCCTGTTGGGGATGAAGCACAGTGTGTGTGTTCTTGGAGAGACCTGCTGGGCAGGAAAACACTCTTTCTCCTGACGGGGTCTATCCTAGATTGCACAAGACTGCATGGCTTGTCTAAGTCTCCTTGGCAAGCCTGTCGCCCCTTGGAGAGAGAGCTCCCACTGAGTGATGTGTGTGCTTTGCCAATTCAGTGGGGAACGGAGAGAATTGCTGAGGGCGCACAGTGGTTCTGCTTAGAGACATAACTTCCTTTCAAGCAGAGAAAATTGACTGAGAATGATCTAACCATGGCCAACATTTACTCATTTAGGAAAACAAAAAGCAACACCAGCTGCTTTGAGGATGCCTCAGAATACATGGAGGCTTTTCTCAGACAAATTTACCTTCTTACCTTCTCTGGGAAATATAGAAGAATATTGAAATCTGTTCTGAAATGGTGGGTGGCATTTGGAAAGTCCACCTGTGCGGTCCCTGGGAGCCCAATGAATCATACCCCTTTTTCTTCTATCTCAACTAGTAACGCTGTTGGTCTCCTGTTAGTACAGGAAGTGTAGTTAACCACTAGAAAATTGGGTTCATTTGTGTTATACTTTGTGCAGAATTCAATTCTTTTTTAAGCAGGTGTGCACTTGTACAGTTGCCTACAAAAGTATTTGACATATGCATGAGTCTGCAGTAACTGCATGTATTATGCACCAGGTTTTTTTTGTATACAGCCAGGCACCAGATAGAGACTTGTGCCAGTAATCATTTAAGCAAGTTTTCTTAAGCACTGAGCAAGGTTTGAGCTCTGCAGCCCTCATGAGCAGCACTAACAGGGGGTTGCAAGTGCATTGGGCAGTTCCTGAAAAATGTACTCACACTCAGGCCTTTGTGCGACCCCTTGTACCTAACAGGTACATGAACAAGGCTTCTGCTAAAGGTATAGCTCTATGGAGAGTGCTAAAGCTCATTTGGGATGGTTTTAATTGTTTCTAGATGTTTTAAAACAAAATCTGTGTTCTTTACTAAAGGCAGATGGTTCAGTTCACACAGGAGGAACGCCAACAGGCCAAATGTTTCTGCAGCTTTTTCACAAACAGGGTTGATGAAATGGCCTGATAAAACAAGTTTTCTATTAAAACCAGTTAGAGTTATCCAGGAATGATAATGAGAGTTTTCTGAATAAGCTGACAGTTTAGTTGGGAGCTTGTGTTAAAACAGGTCCCAGGGAACATGTGTTTTGCCAAATAGCGATTCTGACCATTGTTAATTTGCACTGCTTTTCCTATAAGCGTTTGTCTTCCTCATTGTTATAATTGATACAAACATCTTTGGCTTAGACTTTCTATTATATATTGTCTTTTTGCAGCAGGGTAACCCATGCATCTGAGCCTGGGCTTTCTCTCGCCCACCAAATCCCGGCCCAAGGCATAAGCCCAGGGGGTTCTGATCACCCCCAAACAGGGAGTCGGGATCACAGGTCAGTCTCACCTGCCCCTGCATTCTGGGCTGCCGTTCTATCCTGTGAAAAGTCCCTTCCCTCAGTATATGATAGTTTCACTGTGGCAAAACACTGTGACTGCTTGGAGGTGCTCCTGCTGATGCAGCGCTAGCTAACTGTCCTCCTCGCCAGCCTGAGGAGTATGAGTACTCTTGAGCCCAGGTCTTTTGCCTTGTTGCATGTTGCGCTACGAGCCAAATCGAGCAGTTGGTCTAGTTATAGGCTTACGTATAAGGACACCTGTGTTTTAAAGCAGAATTTCTCACTCAAAGAAAATGCAAATTCTGGCCATCACTAATAAAAATGTGGCCAGGAAGATCAATCTGAGAGCTTTCCAGTGGTATCACATAGTGGTCTGCAGTAACTAGAATTTAACCTTTCTGTAACAGATGAATTGAGGTGGTGAATGATGGTCTGTAATACAGCCAGACCCATGAAACCCTGTGGCACGGTTGTGCAACAACTGCATGCTTTGATACCCCGTTAAACTTTGTTTTCTAATACAGGAAGCCCGATTGGGAGTGTTTCATGGTTACCAAAAGACCCTTTCAAATGAAAAAAAGCAAGTCAAACGTACTGCAGCAAGTACAAGAAAATGTGTAGTCACACCTACAAGTAAAGCTAAAGCAGAAGTTTATTAGTTCCTGGTGATGCTGGCGTCAGCCTGTTGCTTCACTTGCAGTTCATCTGTTGCTGCGCTACCACTTTTGACGTTTTCCTTCTCTAAGAGTCCAAGCTGGAAAGCATAAAGCACTCCTGATTGCTGATAAAAAAGCAAGCTGAGGAAGCTACTTAGAAGCACTTGTGGCTGAGGGCGAGTACTTTCTGAGAGCTGTGGCTGTGCTTGCGCAGGGCAGGGAGGAGAAGTTCCAGAGCAAAAAAGGAGCAAAAGAAGTCGAAAAAGTGCTGCTGCTTTTGTTGTCTACATGATTTGAAATATGGTGGGGGTTGAATGACATGATCTGGCCGAAACTTTACTCATCTGAGCAATCCCTTACAAGGCCTGTTCCCATGTGTGAGGTCATTGGAGTCACTCTCATGAACAAGGGTGGCGAGAACCGGCCCAGAAGTATCAAAAATAACTTAAAGAGGAATTTTCTTTCCCTTTTTCCTTGGTTACTATTTTTTTCCTATTTCAGAGTGTGCTAGTCTCTATTATGTAAAGGTGGTGATGACAAATAATCGTTAAACTGTTGCTATTCTTATACAACAAGAACGAACTTTAAATTGGACCGGGCAGTTTGTACATTGCCCTTTTTTCTTAACGTGACAGAGAGGGATGAATTCGCTAATCTTGTTATTGGGGGCTAAGAGAAACCAGTTGCAAAAAAAATAATTCTTCTTCCTTGGTAATATTATTGTCAGTAAATTAGACACGGTCTTTATTTCATAGTTTTCATGTAACTAATATGAGTACGCAGCTCAGTCTTTTTTCCCCAAAAATGTGGGTTTGGTATCAAGATTACTTCTGTAAAATGTGAGATAACTCTGCAGCCCACCTCCGTTAAAGCTTCTTGTGGTCCTACCAAATTAAATGATTGTTGAAAAATTAGAGGGTTATTTGCACATAAGTGTGAAAATTGCCACCGTAGTGGCAAACAATTCAAAGCTTTTAACATGCTGAGGCTGAAATTCATTCCTGTAGAAGGGGCCAAGCCCAAGTTTCTGTGCTCATTAAGCTATTATCTTGCAATTTATTCTAGATGGGTGCAAATGTGTTTCTACAACAAACAAACTGCAGGATTGGAGCCAAAATGCCCCTTCATCCTTATTCTGAAATCATGAGAGGAGTTCAAACCCTGAGTTTAGTGCTGGCCCTCTGCGTAGGAGTGAATTTTACCTTTAAGACGTTAAATGAATGATGCATCCCACAGAGTTTCCAGATTAATCAAATTTATGAGTCTTGTTGTAGGTCAGATTTTCTCATGCAGTTGTACACCTTGCCTAGTCCTCACCCAACATTCATACTGATTTATTTGCCATATTCACTTGCATTTTGGGGATGAAGACATCCTTGCTAAGCTTGTGCTGTGTGTTCTCAGATTTTCTATTCTTGTTCTTCTGCTTTCTCTGTTCCTTCCATTGCTTTCTGCAGGTATTTAAACCCATGGTTCAAAAGAGAATATAATGTAGCTAAGTGGGTAGAAGATGTGAATAAAAACACTGAAGGACCATACTTTAGGTATTTTGTAAATTAATTCTATATCATTTTTAAGAGCTGTTCCAGCATATACAAATATCTTGGGACTCCTACCTTGTATAAATCAATACAAGTTACTGTAGGTGCAAAGGGCCCCTCTTCTTTTGCTGCATTTTGATGTCTGTTTTTGGCTTCATGTGCAATTTACAATTCTCTTTTCTGAATGTTTTAATGAAGCCATTGAAAAGGGTGTGTGTAGTGCATGCGTTCCCACCATCATCTATAGCTTGTAGTAGCTTTCTCATCATTTTATGCCAAGTAGTGTTTTATGGGCATGAGACATATTTATCACTAATAAAGTAGTATTAACTTAAATAGAATGTAATTTACTGAAGCAAGTGGTTTCATAACACATTGACTCTACCCACTGTCTTATATAGTGCATACTAAAATTCAAATGAAAAAAGAATAAAAAGTAGTGGTATTTTATCCTCAGCATACAATGACATAATTAATATATTGTAATTGGAAAATTAAATGCATGAGAATATACTCTGTGCTCTTTTTATCAAATTACCAATGAATCTGTTACAAGTGAGTGTAGGGTTCAACCAAAAATATCACTTTTTTGGGGGAGGGGAACGTGCGTATTTTTGATACATTCCAAGTTAAAGAGAAGAAGCATGCACGAGGCTGGCCTCCCTGTTGTACTTAAATCAGGAGGCTGAGAACATTTTAGTAGATTCCCAAAAGAATCCCACAGCTGAGACAGAAGTTTGCATCAGCTGAAAAAATCAGCTAGCTAGGAGATAATGGAAGACAATTTATGACAAATAATACAAAACATGAAAGAAATTGATGAAGCTGTAAGTTGACGTATCAAAAATAAAGCTGAAACAAGAATTATAGAAACACAAAGAAAAAGAATACAAAGAAAAATCTTTAGCCAAAACAGTGAAGGATGGTAAGAAGGAGTAAACAGAATCTTAACAATAATTTTGCTACATTAGTAGACCTAATAATAGTGTGAAAGAGCAGAAACATTCAATAAATATGTCCAGTGTGATGGAGTTGTATCACAAGATGGTAATGAAACACTTCTGTTCCAATTGAACCACTGGCACATAATAAATAGCAGAGTGGGAATTTGGTCATTTTTAGAACTAAAAATGTCCACAAGTCTTAAAAGAGCATAAAATTGTCACTTTTTAAAACCATTTGTGTTTGCTTTGAAGAACTCTTAAATCACAGAGTGAGTTGCAGAAAGGCATTCCAATGAACAGACAGGGCAAATGAGGTAAATTTAAGCCTGCCGGTCCTGATCTCGGTCCTGAACAAGGAGTAAAAATCCCTGATACAAGAATCCAAGGCTTACGGGAGGATGTTGGGGTTTTGCCAGCCAGTATCAGCCAGGTCTCAGTGTTGGTGCTTGGATGTTCAGGCAGGGTATATTGTGTTGGTGTTTGGACGTTCAGGCAGGGTATATTGAAAGGCTGAGAGAGCTGGGACTCTTTAGCCTGGAGAAGAGAAGGATGAGGGGAGACCTTATTATGGCATACAAGTATCTAAAGGGTGGGTTGAAGGAGGATGGAGCCAGGCTCTTTTCAATGGTTCCAAGTAACAGGACGAGGGGCAATGGGCACAAGTTAGAACACAGGAAGTTCCGTTCAAATACACGGAAACACTTTTTTATGGTGAGGGTGACAGAGCACTGGCACAGGCTGCCCAGGGAGGTTGTGGAGTCCTCTTCTCTGGAGATTGTCAAGACCCGCCTGGATGCAGTCCTGAGTCATGTGCTCTGGGCAATCCTGCTTTAGCAGGGGAGTTGGACTAGATGATCTCTAGAGGTCCCTTCCAACTCTGAAAACTCTGTGATTCTGTGATTGTGAATCCAGTAGTTGTGCCATTGCTGATTTTAGCATTAGGATACAGTGTCCAGTTCTGGTGTCCAAAGCTCAACAAGCGTGTTCAAGAATTGGGGATATTTAAGCCCTGAGAAACCTTAGAAGGGACTGCAGGGCCTCAAGTTGTTCAGTTTAATGGAGCAGCTAAATGCTTACCTGATCATAAAATCCACGTAGCTGCATATGGAGCAAAACCTTTGTGGGAAGTCCTTTAGACAAGCAGACCGACCAAAAGTCACTGGAAGGTGAAATGAGGCAAACTCACACTAGAAATGATGCACTTTTTTTTAATTAGCAAACCTTTTCCTAAAAATACCCTCTGGACCTTTGCTGTTCAGGCAAGTTCATCAGTCACTCACCATAATCTAACCCCACAGCTGTCTTTCAGGGTGTTTGTATCGGAAGCCCTGTGGCCGCAATAAAGACAGATGTTGATGGAATGTGAGGGTAGAACTATTTTAAAGTATGTTACTTTAAATGGTTTAGTTAAGCAGCTTAAATTCCTGTGTGGATACTCTTAATTTGGTTTTCATCTTTTAATATCAGTATATCTTGATTTAGTAACTAGATTATATTGATGGGAGCGTACCCTGCTCCTGAGGGTTTTCAACTGTTGCACTGAATGAGTCACATTTCTGATGGTATTTGAGATAAACCAAGCATTTTTTGCATGTAGATGAGGATTAAGCTGACCCATGTGAATTTTGAGGGCTGTATATCAGCAGAGATGAAGCATAAATTAAAAATTTTACACCATAGGAGCTTACTAATGACTGCCTGCAGCAGTAGCTTTAAAAATGACAGAGAAACTAGAATAAATTTTGAAACCTGTTTGTCCTAATTAATTGAGGTGACCATGGGGAAGTATTCTGCAGGCACATTATGGAAGGCAAAGGATCAGATCTTCTCCTGGATGAGTTGTCATGGGCTTATGAGAGGTTGAACTGAACAGTTTTCCCCTAAAACTCAGGTGCAATTTTGGTTAATCTGTCACAGACTGGAAAACATTGTTCATAAGAAGGGTGTGTCTGAACATCATATGGGTTTTGAGCCTGTGAAGTGTTCTACAAACAAAACAAATCTTGTTTGGTAAACCAGAAAGTCAGGCTGAAGTCGGGCTGTCCAGTTCATACTACATTTTAGGAATCGTAGCCCTGGTTAAGACATTTATACCAGATAATTAGCTGAGTAGCATTTTTGTTGCTAATCATCTTTGATTTCTCTTTTCTTTTAAAGATGTCTTGAAAGTAACACTGCTGTTTTGCTTGTCTCCCTGTAGTTTTAGGAATAATGTGTTGGTGACTGGTGGTGTTGCAGGTAGAGTTGAAGTAGAATCAGGAAAAAAGACAAAACCACTTCCTACAATTCCTAGGAACACTGCAGCTTTTTTGAAAATAGAGATATTAGTCATCACAAAATCTTTCTCCATCAGCTTAAAAATCCCGTATAAATCAAAATTTGTCTCTCTGACACCTTGTGTCCTAGTTACTAATTTTTTCTTAGTCTACAAGTCTAATGGGTATTTCTATATAATTACTTTTTGTTAATAATAAAAATAATAGTAGCTGGTGTCTCTGGTGCCAGAAGGCTCCCAGCTGCGGGATTCCCTTCTGTAAGAAAATAAGAACTGTAAAGAAAAATCTCATTTTACAGCTCAAAGTCCGGGCTAGATTTTAATTCTACGTGCCAGGCCATAGCTGCATAACCCCAGCAATAATCCCAGGGAGCAAACCTTTCCCTGATTTCAGCTTTGCTATAAGGCACACTGTTTTACCAGTGTGATACTACTAATCTTTGTTCCTGCCAAATACAATGGCTACTGCACAGACTGACCTTATAAAATATCGTTAAGGATTACTCGAAATCCTCACTGAGTCTTGAAAGACTTAGGAACCATGATGCTATCAGAAAATAAACTGTTGGAATCCCCAAATGTGGCATTTCTTTAGATAATTATAGACAAAAAAGACTAGAAGGCACCTTCTGCTGAAGCACTGAGCTGCCTACATTTGATTTAATGCAAATATTTACAGTAACTTAGATTCTGTGGGAGTTGTTTAAGTATAAAAATACTTTACAAAGAGAAGACATTTTTTTAATATGGAGACCCAGGATACATACCCAGAGGGAAAATGGCCATTCCATATCAGAAAGGCATTGGTAAGGAGCATGGAGGGCAGGAGACAACAGGCTATCCATTTCCCTCTTATTTTTTTCTGTGCTTTGTTGTTCTTGCTTTCTTCCTCAGTTTCTTCTCAGCTCCTCCTCAGCTGGTCGTTAGCCAGAGTTGGCTCTGCTACTCTGTGAGGTCTGTTGCCTTCCTCTGTGAGCATCCAGCTGAGGCCGGAGCCGTGACCAGCCATTAGCTCCCTGCTCTCGCTGAAGCAGCTTTAGACTGTGCTTAAAGAAAAAAAAAACACCACGTTTTTCAATTGCAACCAAAGGAAAATATTGTCCTTGTTGGCTGGCAAAGAAAAAAATGCCTATTGGCGTCAGTAAGCTCAGGATTTCATTTCAAGAGTTAGGGAAAATAGTTCATTAAAGCATGTGAGTGCCTGTTTCTGGGGCATTGCTGTGCGGTGCTTAAAGTGGTCGGCTCAAGCCACGGCCTTTGCCTTTCCTGCAGCCCCCCACGAGCCGAGCCTCCCCTCTGCTGCTGCACTTTCTGAGGAAGCTTGTGCACATCTGTGATTTTTAAAAGGAACTGCATTTAAAAATGTTAAAACGCTTAGCCCCATCAGTGTTTTTAGAAGATCCCAGCTTCCTAACGTAGGCTAATTTAGGCTAATGGTGGCCTGCAAAGAGCTGAACCTACGGCAGTAAAGGTTAGGTTGGGCTGATAGTACCAACATTTGAGCTTGAAGTGCTTTCGCCAGGAGGAATGTTAAGTGAATGTCATTAAATTATTTCAGTCTACGAAACTGAAGCAAGCACAGCTTATGAACAACAGTTCAGATCTGTCAGGGCCACCTGCCTTGCGTTCAGCTAAAAGCACGCTTGAAGTCGCAACACAAGTTGTGTGACAAGGTGACACGTTTTCTCTCGTGGACCAATGCACTCCCCATTTAGGTTACAAGAAGGCAGAGCAGGCAGGTGCATGGCTGCAGGAGAGTGCATGCAGATGTCCTCCTGCTGCCACTGCGTTTTGTTGTGAATCCCAGCATGGTCTCCCCACACTCTTAGTTTCAGCTTCCAGGGCAGGAAGACAGACATGAAGTGGCCTCTACATCTTGCTTTCTGGTCAGAAATGAGAATTCTTGCAGTGCGTTGAGGTGCATGGCTTTATTTGGGGTTGGTGGTAAAACCTCTGAAACTGTCATGGCGTGTATAGGTCAGAGCGCAGTCTGCAACCCAGTCTGCTTTCCTGGTATTTCTGTAGAAGTTTCAGCTGGAAACAAGATTTGGCATGAAAGCTAATGGATGTGATAGCAGGAGAACTGAAACCCCAGTGAAAGCTAAATGGATCCCACCCTTGACCAAACTGCAAAGTTTTGCCTACCTTTAACCCCAGCATTACCTGCAAGTGTCCCTGAATGCTGTCTTTCTTCCATCCTGTAAATGAGAAAGGTCATGTCTGGCTCTTTCTCATTTAAAGTACATGTAAATCTGGGATACACAGCACATACACAATTGCAGGGCAGAACCTGAAAAGTGATCAAAAGCACCTCAAACAGCTACACTTATCACACAAGACGCATCCTAAGATCTCTGAACATATGCTTAGTAGTGATATGTTTTTACAGTCTCAGTAGATGGCACTAAAGATGACAAAAACCAGCACATAACTGGTGTAGCAGAAATAAGTGGCGAGGGCCTGCGAGGGCAAGGTCGTTTCTTTTAAGTGTGCAACTGCATTCTCAATGTATTTGGCTGTAGCTTTGCACGTGCAGGTGAGCAGCAATGTGCACGTCAGTGAGGCGTGCGAACCGTAGGTGAGCTGGCAACACAAAGTGGGGTTGACAAGTAAGAAATGTAGGCAGCTACACTGGAGGTCTGGGCTTCAAAATCTTTTGAAAAGGCAGCATTGTGTTTGAGTTACGGAGCAAAGCTACCTGGCTACAGGCTCAGCTAGGGATCCTGGTCAGAGGACCTGCTGTGCAGGGAAAATGTTCACGATGCCCCATCCTTGGCATCTTGGGGGGGTTATTGCTCCTTCCAGGATCACCTGCTCTGGCTGATGGACAGGTATGTTGGCCATGGCCTTCTCTTGTGGTGCCTAAAATAAACCATGGGAAGAGCCTGTGGTGTGCAGGAGGTGATGTTATGCCTGGTTGTGGTGCAAGGGATGGCAGATGCCTTCATTCTGTGTGCCACCTCCTGGCTGTGGTGCCTATGTAAACAGCTTTCTGACAGGTCTTGCCCAGTCAGATCTAACACCCCTCAGTTCCTTGCTTCTAATCTCCAGGTACATCATTATAAATTTACACATGACAATTTTAAATCCTCTTGCAGCTGTGGGGCAAAATTTGTGAATAATTGGATTACTAATAATATGTAAAATCTGCCCTCCTTATCTTCCTCTCTTCCTCCTCTCATTTTTTTTTTTTTGATTCTAGATCCACCAATAGTTTTAGTTTATTAGTGATCTTTGTCAGTGCAAGTGTGGGCACAGATGAGAGGACTTGTACAGGTAGTGAACAGTAGGGCACTGTTGAGAACCTTTACCTGCATTTTTTAAAAAAAATAACCTGTTTGGCTGCATGTGCAGTTTGGTGCCCAGATCTGTGATGCCGGACATGTGAACACTTTGTTTTATACTGCAGTAGCTGTTTAAAATTTTCTTCCTGAAAAGCTTCGTGTATGTCCAGTTCATCTTACTGGGTGATCAAAGTGCATGTGCTGAAGATGTTACTCTTCAGTGTTTGGACAATTGTACCAACCTAAATCTTTTAAGTGCTGTTAAACTTAGAGGCTGCAGCATGAGGCATTAGGGTATCATGAGCCAGACTGGGGAGCTGTCACCATACAATTTCCATTGACACCTTGGTGCTTGTGGCTACCATCAATCATTGTTTGTGTGGGAGACAAGAGAGCGTGCTGTTGTAGGGAGCTACAGACACAACAAAATGATACAGTAGTCCAAAATGAAAGAATAATTATTTAAAGATAATAGAGATACAAAACTATTCCAGATGCAAAAGAGTCCTTGCCTTGTCTGTAATCCTCTCTAGATGAAAGGACCTGATTCCGCAGATCCCAGAGCCAGGGATATGGGGCTGTCTGCCAGGGGTGGCTCCTGTGGCTCCTTGGTATCAGTGATGGTGCTCATCACTGGGGACTCAGCTGCACAACATGCAGCCCCCTGCTGTGTTAGAGGGGCTTGGAAGACCTATCTGTAGAAACTGAGGGAAATCGTCCATCTTCAGGGACACGTTAAGTTCAGTAGGCAGCAGTGCTCAGGGAGGGTTTGGATGATGTGCCTGCACTAGTGGGAGGCCTCCTTTGAAAAAATGCCATGAGTCTGCAAAACAGAACAAGGCGGCCAGGGTAGCTCAATTTTTCTACTTTGAGGCTTTTTTCCCTCTTATTCTGCCCAGATTTAGAGCCTGCTAGGAACCTCTCAAGTGGGAAAAGTGCAGAATCTCAAAACAGAAGCATAAGAGTTTTTCTTGGGTATAACATTTCAGTCAATAATGTGCTGCTGCCTTATTGACACGAAAAGAATGCCTTTCATGTGATACAAACATTTACTTGCTCCTGCTTACTCTACTCACCTTGTACAGAAATGCTGATTGCCATTGACTAATCAGTCCATTTTTGTATATTCTCATCAGACTCTTTCTTTGGCTGGAACAATATGCACTGTATGATGCTTGCATGTCTAATAATTTCTTATTAGCACCTTGTATATGCCTTTGTTACTTCACAACTAACAGTTTGGCCTCCAAGTGCATGCATTTATGTAAATTAATGTGTTATAAAATATGAGACTTATTCGCTACATTTGTATCAGTATAGCAGATGTGTAAGATGTATATCAAAACACTGATAATTGCCATTTAGTCACTGGCAGAAGACATTGTTCAGCTTGTATTTATACAATCACTATTTCTATTTAGGCTTCATAATGCCATGTCTATCTTTTAGTTGTGTGTGTATTCAATTGCAGATTTGGTTTGTTAATTTTATAATGATTAATTACAGTACCATATAAAACACTTTAAGAAATCACTTTTGTTATGCAGTTCTAATGAGAAGTAGCAAATTTTATTTTTTTCTTCCAGTGTTCCTGAAAGCTATAAATACCTTTATTCATATAATGACATGATTAGACTACTGATCAAACAACTTTGTTCCCCCAATATTGAGCTAATAATGAGCTATATACTTGGTTCTGAACCAAGCTTCAGAGTAATGGCAGTTGCTGTTGCAGTGCGAGGACCCAAAGACATCACATTTATTTTGTGTGTTTCAACATCTCAGGACACTGTCTCCTGCAAAGTCTCCATCTTCCTCCACTGGATCTATTGCTTCCAGCAGAAAATACCCTTACCCGATGCCACCACTTCCTGATGAGGAGAAAAAAGCCAACAGGCAAAGTGCCAGGGTACGTGTCCCTCTTCTCTGTGCATTTTGTCAGTGACTTGATTTACCGGTAGTTTTTCAAAAGGAAAGCGTGGCAGATCAGCATCTTTGACTAACAGCAAGAGCAGCAGTGGTATTTCTTTCGTACCCTTAACTCCAGAAGCTGCTGAAGGCTGAGCCTCTCTCTGGCAGCGATCAGGGCAGCCTCGGTGGCTATATTTACAGATACGTGTTCAGGTTGCTCTTAAACCTGTCCTGAAGCCCAGATTTCACTAGTTGTCTTATTTCAAGCTGGGAGCATGCCTGGGGCAGCCTGGGGCTGCAGAGGACGGGCAGCCCTGGGGGACAGGCAGCCTTGGAGCAGGTGGCACGTCCGGCTCTCCTCCCTTACCCCTTCCAGGGGCTGGGGAGGGTGTGGAGGACTTGTATCAAGCCCTTGCAGATCTGGTGGGACTTTGCTGCTGTGTGTCCTGAGCCCACCCTGCCCCCCCAGGGTGGGCAGGAACCGCTGGAATGTGCTGTGGATGTGATGCTGCTCCACAGGGAGAGATTTCCAGCTGCTGCTGAAAGGCAACGCTCACCGTTGCTTCCTTTGTGTCAATTCAGACACAGCAGATATTTGAATAAGCAAAAAACCCTGAAATTTACTTGAGTTCTACTTATGATAGCTTTAGCTCATGTTCCTGATGCAGATGAGATTCCCATCTCTGCTCTTTGTCCTTTTTCTCCAAGAAAAAAAAGGAGTGGAGTGCTGCTGAGGGGACCTGCATGCTGCTACCCCCGTGTCCTGCTCAGGGCAGAAAGTTGTGTGAGGGGCAGCGGAGGATCTCTCAGGTGCATGTGGAGCAGAGCAGCCTGGAGGAAGGGCTGCACTGATGTTTCTCAGCTCTGGAGCTGCCTCAGGAACCAGCCCAAACCCACAGCAGAAATTCATGCTGCCCTGAGCAGAGTTAGGCAGAAGAGAGTGAGAAATTACACTCATATTAGTTAGCGTAACTGTAAGGTAAAAGCTGTCTAATACAAAGCTGACGCTACGCTGATGTCTTTCCTTCAAACTCTCTGTACTCCCAGCCGTGGGCATTTACTATGCCGACTGCAAGTCATGCTGAAGTGCTTGAGATTGCTGACTTTGTGGTCTGAACGATACCCACCAGAGGCTGGGAGCAGACCAAGAGCGTAGCCTTGATGACCCAAGTGATGTAGATGCAGTTCCCCAAACAAGCTCCTCATGCTGTTTGGGTAACAGCCTGTTTTAGCTTGGTGTTCAGTGTGTGTTTGTGTTCCTTTTTCCCCTCTCCAGCTATGGGAGACGTCCATTTAGCTGCACTGTTTTCCTGGGGTGACATCAGAACTCTTTACTTCGAATTTTATAGAAACTCAGCATCACTGAGTCATTGCACATTCATCTGCTCTTCAGACAATTTGAAAGATCAACAGAGATGCCCGTGATCACAGTGAGAACCTCCTCTCATCTGGAAGGGAAAAAAGCAGTCTTTTTTTGTTTTTTTCTTTCTTTCTTTGTTGACTAGTATTTTATGGATTTGATGAACAACCAGAATCATAACAGGGGATAATTAGCCCGGACGTGACAAGGCTATTCCACGTGGTGACAGATACACTTCCCTAGAATCCCAACTGCAGTCCATTTGCCAGTCCCGTGTAAGAGAGAGGATTTTCTCTGGTTTATTGCGGTCCCAAGTCAGACCAGAGTGGAATTGGGAACGCACCTCCTGGAGATCCCAGCTGATGTAAACTTGTACGCTGTATGCATGAACCTTGTGTTCTTTACTTTCCACATGTAAGGGATAAACAACATACTGTAGTAGAAATTAGCATGCAGGAGTAAGAAATATAGGATTTTTTTGTGACAGGATTTCAAACTTTGAAAGGCAACAATTTGACACAAATGTCAAACAAACAAGGATTATATCTTTTTTTTTTACCTTATGTGTTTATAATCTCAGTATACAGATTGTATATATGTAAACATTTGATAATGTCAAAAATAGCTGTTATACGTAAGTGTATTTTGCCAAATGCCTAAAGAAACAGTCACGACTAACATCATCACACTTCCAATTTTCTAATATTACAAGCAGACATCTTTGGAAATACAGAAAGTACAGTACTGTAAAACCGTGTCTCAGAAACTGGTGTTTGACCAAAATCTCTACTATCTTTTCAGTATCTTATACTGTCTTGACAATCTCAATTGTATGGTAGATTGCAGAAACCAGTACAGCAGCACTTTGTCTAAAATCATCGTAAGAGGAACCAGCCAAAATCCAAACCAGGACAGATGACCAGTGTATCCTCTCACAGGTGTAATCAAGAATGATTCAGCAGACAACAGAGACAGTCTTTAAGTAATGTGCAGCCCAGACTTACTGGACATTTGGGAATACTCCTAAGTAATCAATTCCGGATGTGGTGATGGGAAGTCCTTCTGGTGAGAGTTGCTGTGTATTTTTGATAGAGCATTTCAGACACTCTTTTAGATGGCAAGGGGTAGCTTATGATAAGCATAACGATTTCACTGCAGTGTATAGTAACAGTACTGGGCAAGTGGCCAGTTTCATTGCTGTCTTTTACTTGTTACTGGAATTGCCTTTACCATGCGCTTGAATGCGATGCTTGCTGCCCCTGAAGCCTCTGACAATTTTGGGGGGCATTAAACCAAGTACAAGTGAGTTTAGCCTAAATAAAACGAGGTAAAGGGGGAACAAACCCTTTACCGTGGAGATGTTAATATTGTGTGTAAGTGGATGGTTAGATTTCTAACACCTGAGACTTCTAAAGGTTGTTGTAAAACAGATGTCTTTCAATTGGGTATTTTCAGTCAGTAAGAAACTGGACCATATTAAATCAGTTTATACTTCTCCAGCTTTCCAAAATTGACTAATTATTAGCTTCAGATAGTACCATTGCAGAATAAAACACTTGATTCTGTGTGGTGCAGTTGAATACCTTGCCCAACAGCTGTATGATCAATTAGATATTATTGTGATGGGAACATCTACGGTGTTTCTGAATCTTCTACCTCTTTCATGCGTTTCCTTTAATAATTGAACCCAACACTTGCAGCCTTTTAATATATTTTTTTAAGTCTCTCGATAAAGTCAAATATATGTAAGATTAAATTAAGAAATGTTTAAAGATGTCAGCAACTGTAAAGTGTGTAAGATTTTTAGAAACACTATATTTTATGATTGGGCTGTGTGTTGGATTATGACAAAATGTTGGCCTTGGAGTTCAAATGATTTTCCTTCACAGTTGACAGGTTCTGGTAAGTATTTTGGAGAAAGACAAATATCAGTGAGTACAAGTGGACACAGACAGACCATCTGGAAGGAGCCAATCACTTGTAATTGCATTAGGAAAAGATTCTGCACTTTTGTGAAGAGTACATATCTGTCAGCACTGAAGAGTATTTTTTGCAAAGATTTACTTTGAGTGTAGGTAACTGGATTAAAGGTAGTTGGTAGCATATGGCTCATGAAATTAGGGCCTGAGCCATAACCACTTGAAATCAGTAGATCTGTTACTGATTTCACTGGACTTTGCGCAGGACCCTCAAGGAGTTCACCCACTTTAGGACATTATGCTAGCCTGAGAGCCACTGTGTTACTCTGTGGAAGCTGTTTTTCCCTCACATATTAGTATCATCTCTTTAGTAACTGGACTGTTCATCATGTGCCTTTTAGGGTATTTTGTTTGGATACAAACTGGCACGTAATTTTGAATAATCTTGTTATATTTCTGTGTGTATTTTATGTTTACCACCGTTTACTCTTCCCTTTCCATTTTGCCTTACCAAGAAGCACCAAGATTTGGCAGACCGAATTGGATATAACATACTGGCTCTTTGTGTAATGTGCGTATCTTCTTGTTTTGCCAAAAAAAAGGCTCTCCTGACTGTATTTTCAATGTAGTATGTACTTTCAGCTTCTCTCTTGTTTTGGTATAATTCATGTGTAGCAGATGATGATACAGTTATGTGTGTAGTGTAACTCCTACAGTCACTTCCACATTTGGAGACATGTAGTGACTGGAAGTCTAGTTATGAGCACTAAGTTAAAGTTAAATAAATATTGACTTTGATTTTGATGGTCTAGAGTGAGAACATCACAGAACTTGGGTGTTTGCAAAATTCTTCTGCAGAGAATTTTGCACCAGGTTGGTAACTTGGAGACCTTGCCGTTGCACAAAACCTGAACTGGTAGGGCTGTGTGAGCCTCCAAAGCCAGTGGAGGTCAAAGGGAGAAGTTGTTTGCTTACATTTTGTGGTTTCTTGCTTCTCAAATGTCGTGTGTTGGAAAGCTGCCAGATTAATAACCTTGAAGACTGCAAAGATTTTTATCCACTGTAGTTAGTTTCACTGGCAATAGCAATATAAATTGCCGCATAATACCTCATCCAGTCTTCAATAACTTGTATTGTCAATGAGATAGCTCAGTTGTTTTCACTCATCGAGACTCATGCTTTTATTTTTATTTTAATAAATGAATTCCTTATTGCCAGAGATGCTGTAGATGCCTGTTGAAGTGGGGACATCATCAGTTCTTCTCAAATAGCAGTAATTGTCCATATGAGCATAGGACCTGCAGGATGAGCTGTACTTAAGTTAGTGTTATGTATTTCAACGTGGGAGAAGAGTCTTGTATAATTTAAAATTCATATGACTAACTGATGGAGACTGCAAAATAGAGATCATATCCAAATAATAATGCTGCACAATGAGGCCACTGTTTGACAAGTAAAAAATTACCTGCTAATTCTGGATTTGTTAACAGAAGAACTTCAGTAATCCATACTATAGACTTTTGGTGAATATACTCAAGCAATATACCAAAAATGATTGTGATTGATAATTTACATATAGTTTTGTTATACTTGAGTAAGCAGTTTTAAGGAGGTTGTTAATTTTATATAGCCTATCTTTGCTTAAGTTGTGAACTTAAGTCACTACTTCCCAGTTATCTGAAGCATGACTTGACTTTGAAGATATCTTCTTCCAAATGATTTGAGTTCCTGATTTATGAGACGTTGAACCTGCTAAGCTGATGTACTCATTAGATGATAACTTTGTGCTAATAAACAAATGAACCTTTGAGCTATAGCCTGAATTAAAATCAGAAAGAAATTGTGTCAATAGCTAGTGTACTTAAGTCCTCTTAACCTCAATCCCTGTTGCCGGTTTTAAGTGAACCGCGCGGTCTTGTCAACAACAATGCAACAACTGTTTTCAAAACCAGAGCTAAGAATAGGTACATACGCTATTACAGGCATGCATATACTACAAATTCTGACCAAATTTGCAGTCATTTTGTTAATGAATTCATTAATGAATAGGATAAGGTGTAATGTGAAAGAATGATGAGACTTTATAATCCTACAGGATAACAAATTAGCTCTTACGCCTTGCTCCGTCATCGAATCCCATACTCAGCTGTTGTAAGCAAAATTACCACACTCCAGTGTAAAACCCAGCAAGCTCCTGTTCTCTTCTCTTCCATGCCCTTTCCGCTCCTACTGGAAAGCTTTCCATGAATGATAATTACATCCACTAACAGCCTCTTGTGTTAGTTGGCTAAGGTCAAAAAGCTGCTAAGTTAGTCACCTGTCCACACAATGGCCTCAACAAGGTCTCTCCAGTGCTGTTACACCTCCTGCTCTTGCGACAGTGTCTCACGCGTGATTTGCACTGGTAAAACCATTTGGTGGCTCATCCATCCTGCATCTTTCTCACCCGCTAGTGTTGTTGAAGGCTTAAGTCTGTGAACCTAAAAGTTGTGCTATGTTCTATGTCTCTTGCTCCAAGTTTGAAGATCATCCATTTCTTTTTCTAAATTACTTAAGTAGCATCTGTGTCATTAGAAGACTGTTTGGGCCACTGTTATCAACCACAGTGTGAGGTTATTTACCTCATTTTTAAAGAGCTTGAACATTCTGGTTGTCTCTGAAGCCATTTTTTTTTGTCCAGAATCCATCAGACTATTTGCATGGCTTCCAAACCATATGAGACATCAGCAATATGGGATTTACCTTTGATCAGATTTCCTGAAGACAAATATGAGTCAACTGCACACCTGTGTACAGCTTGTTATCCCATGGCTGCATGGTGGGGTAACGTACCTGTGCGCACATAACTGGTATCCTCATAGAGCAGGAAAAAAAGGAACAGTGAAACTGTGTAGACATAGATAGGAGTCTTTAAGTGGAACTTAACAGGAAAATAAGTAATACCTCCTATCATCTACACTAAAAATCTCCTTTGACCTGAGTATTTTCCAAGTCAGCTTGGAAAAACATATGGGTACTGATGTAAACTAAAGCTTTGGAAACAGTAGCTCATACACCCATTACATGCTGTCTTGTCATTCCCCAAGTTTTCTGCAACTATTCAGAAAAGCACTACAACAGTCAACACTAATATGTTATCATCTAAGCCAAGTAACCGAAACAACCAGTAAAAATAAGTTCAGAACACAGAAACGTGGTTATTTGCCCAACCTCATAAACTTTGTACCTGACTTCAAAACCTGCTCACCTATCCAGGTCTGGTGGGCTTAGTTCTCTAAAATCCAATCTACACCAGTTTCAAAATCACTTTAGCTAAGCCAGCTTTAAACTGTTCAAAAACTTTTGCTACACAGACAGGCCGTAATTGCAGTGTAACTCGGAATGAGATGAGGAACATTGGGGAAAGGAAGCACAGAGCAGTTCAAAAGAAACACATTCTCTAAGGGGAGAAGTATAGGTGTCTTACACTATTTTTAATTACTAAAGCATAAAATGTTAAAAGCAACAAGCTAATTTTTTTTCTGTTTCTGTATTCCTCTGAATAAAAAAATAAAGTTTTGGTTAAAAAAAATATCTTAACATGAGGCCTTAAGACCTTACATATTCTAACTTCAGCATGGAGAGTCTATTTTTACAACCACATTAGAAATTCTGTATATAGGCCTGATTGACCATTTAAGTATAGTGGTGCTAGCAGCTAATCACGCAATATCGTAAGGCTCTGTATAACAGTAAATGCTGATTTATTTTCATTATTGGTACAAGGACTCCTGCTTACTGCCTGTGTAGAGACTCTGCATATTTTAAGCTTGGAAATACAGTCCAGAACATATTCAAACTGTGAATATATAACCTGATTTTTCTTTTCTTAAGGGTAAAGATATATTACAATAGGTAGTGTTTTATATAGAATACAGTACTTATTTTTATTGTTGCATAAATGCAAAATATTTTTTTCAGAATAGCAAAGCATTACAGAATTTTTAATCTGCTGGAGAAAACAGTATTTACAGTATGACCAGTTCTTTCTGCAAAGCTTTTGGGGTGGTTAATACCAATTGGCTCTGCCAGCTTCATTTTGTGCTAATGTTTATCTTTGGCATTGCTGTAAAAAAAAAAAAGCTATCTAGTTTTTCACTCATACTAGCCCTTACTGGTAAAACATTTAGAGAGGCAAGGAGAATCGCGTTTCACCACTGGGGCTGGGCTAGTAATAGCAAAACCAACCAATCTACACCAGAATGTTGTCCTTGCTAGCTAAAATCCGTAAAGGAACATACCTGATGTAATAGAAACATAAGATTTTGACAAACACCAAAATGAAGCATTGCAATTTACAACTTTCTAGCTTTGAGTGTGATATTTTTGTCATAAACATTACAGGCATTGGGCTGTTGAAGTGAATGAATCTGGCTTTCATGCAGCTAAACAAAATGTTGCTTTTTATAAAATTAAATAATTGTAATTTGGGGTTCTAAATTCCTGCTCACTTTTAATAACAGCATCACAGTATCCACTTCGATGAGAGTATTTAATACAAATGCCTGTGGTTTTCAATGTTACTAACATATTGTAACATCAGTAAAGTGACTTTCAATGACAAAGACTGGTGTGTGTATTTTGTTCTCCTAAGTCCTTACATTTAGCGCTTCCTGTTCTATAGGTCTCTGTAAAAAAAAGATGCTGCAAGCATGGGAAAAAAAGGCTAATGGTTAATAATAAAATACAGATGCTATTTTTAATAGAACACGTTATTTTTCTAATTCCAGGGTTGAAAATGATCCTGTGAGCTTCCCAGTCTTTGTCTTAGGGTCCTACTGTTCTCAAGAAAAAATCTAAAATCACTGTTCCTTAGGTTTGCATGTCTGAGAGCAACCTAGAAAACAAATCTACATTCTAAACTATGCCCAATTGTTTGCACAAAGGTCAAGAGCAATCACCCCATTTAGCATCATACAAGCATTCTTCCTAGTATGCTTTTGGATAAAGAGAAACCCTTAATTCTGAGTTATAGGTAACTGTTTCTCTAAAGCAGGTAACTTGCATATTCAAATTGCCCACTTAATCTACTCTTAACAGAGAAGCAATTTTCACATAGGTTTCAGGTGGCTTTTTTTTTTTTTTTGGCTAATGACAGCAAATTCTGTAGTCACTCCTTCGCAACCGTATTTATTATCTTGGTTTTTGTCAACCATGAAAGATGATTTATCCTATCAGTCCCTATGAATACTATGGATTTTTGAAATGCTTAGGGAGAACAAAAAGCAATTATTTCTTGGATAAGCTAGAATTTGTTCCTGGTTTTGGAGCAGTTAGTTTTCCAGTTTTCTCTGTTTTGTATTTACAAGAAGATCCCTGAAAAAAACGCTGTTAGTTCACACTGGTGTTCTTGCAGCATTTCACTGCCCAGTAGCTGTCTGGTGCCAAAACAGTAATTCAGCCTGGGGAAATAAACTGAGAAAGAATTGGCATGTTTGTCATTGGTCCTCTTTCATTGCTCCAGACACCTGTTATGCCTTTCATAAAAAAAAAACAAAAAACACCACCACCCACCCACCCACCCCACCCCCCCCAAAAAAAAACCCCACACCTTCCAAGTATGCAAAATAAGCTCAACACATTTTTCAAGCAAAGCTTTTATTTGCAGGCGCATTTTTACTCCCACATATTATTTCATCAATAATTTTCATGATTTGTTGCACAACTTCATACCTGTATAGGAGTGTAGAACTTCCAGGGTGTCTCAGATCATTTAGTAAGTTACACTTCTCTACAAGAATGTTATATTCATTATTGCCTGATGTTTTCTTTCATTAGGAGTTTCAGGCCTGTGGCAGGGTGGAGAATTGGAAGAGCAAAAGCAAAAAATAATTGCAGATCAAGGTGTAACAGCTTAATGAGCGAAGGAAAAAACAGATGTGGGAGGGAAAGCCATGCAAAGGCAATCACTCACCACTTCCCACCAGCAGACCAATGCCCAACCAGTCCCCAAGCAACAGTTGCTTTGGAGAGACTTACCCACCCCTGCCCCAGGTTTATTGCCGATCATGACATTACATGGCATGGAATATCTCTTTGGTCCAGTCGCGTCAGCTGTCCCTCCCAGCCTCTACCTACTCATGGGGCCACAGAGTGTGAAACATAGAAGACCTTAATGCTGAGTAAGCACTGCTCAGCAGCAGCTAAGACACCGATGTGTTAACGCTGTTTTAGTTACAAATCTAAAGCACAGCACCCTATGGGCTGCTATAAAGAGAATTAATTCCAGCCCAGCCAAACCCAGGTCAGGACCAGAAACACAATTAAGCAAAAGGATAAGAGAAATGTTGTGTAGGTAATGAGCATTTTGGTAAAGATGTCTCATCCTTTTTAGGTGTAAGAATGAATATTGTATTTATGTGTCTAATCTAAACCCTACAGGTAGAACAGCCTTTGCCTCATACTCAGTTTACTAACTTCATAAGCTGTCAAAGTTTTGGGCTACAGCAGAACTGATGTTGGCTGCTTCAGTCACACAAACCTTTATGGACTTTGGTCATTTTGTTAGAAATGCTTTCTGTAGCATTCCATGTCTGATTCCCAACTTTATGTGCAACAGGACTGCGTACAATTATCACAGTGTCCAAAGTATAATAATTTTTATGCCTTTAAAATTATTTTTGGAGGGCAGAAAGAGAACTAGCTTCTGAAATGAAACTAGAAGCGATATGCAAAGGATTCTGAATTTAAGTAGTATTAGTTGCTTCTTTAGGTGAGACCAGCCAGCTTTGAATTTGCAACCCCCAAACTAGAGACTTACATTTTACAGTATTCTTAGCAAGCTAGGGGATAAATAGTATCTTCAAGCAAGAATTCTGCTCCAAGCATTACTTCTGTTGTTTGTCCAGTGATATATACATGCATCTATCTATATAAATGCATGTATAGTTTTGCTTTCATTCCTTAGCGCAAAGGCTCCTCCCCAGAAGTGCTCTAAATCACTAATATAACAAATATGCTCCTTTTACCATTCTTCTGGCATTCTTTGCATTTACAAGGCTAGCAAAAGAACACCTATCACTCCTCTGTGGTAGGCAGAAATGACCAAAATGAACAAAAGTTTCATTAACTTATTTAATTGGAAAAAAGTCTGAACAACCTCCATACAGTTATGCTGCTCCCTCCTCCCATACAATGCCAATCTTCCCCTCAAAAAAAAAAAAAAAAAAAATCAAAAAACCCCAACAAACAAAAGCCCCTTTTTTTCCCCTGAAAAATCTCAGGCAAAAAAAGTCTTGCCTTTCAGTATCTGCTTTCCTGTACATTCTGCAGCATTGGTAATTAGTGAAATGATCTGAAATAGTAATCTGGCAAGAATTTTTTGAAGCGGTGCTTGGCCCTTGTATGTTAGTTTGCATACAGAGACAGGAAAGGCTACTCGTACAGATTTAAAGTGGAACAGATAGAAACATGAATTTACGTGTAACTTGAGTCTGGCAGCTTAGAAGTTCATTGTTAAAGGGAAAGTTAATGTATAAACTGACACAGCCTAGTTTTTGTATGTTTAAAAGTGTTTGATACAGTGACACAAACAGAGCAATAATCTTACTGGAACAAAAGCCCCCTATACAAGAGCACGCTGCTAGAAGAGCTCTCTGCTGTTTTGTCACATCCCTGAAGTTCTAACAGGTAGTCTTAGACTCCGTGTGCGGCATCAGACACAAACTTCATCTTGGAAATAGCTACCTGTCACAATAAGCAACTTAAACTCACTGATGTTCTAACAGACCAGTGTAAAATGATCATTCCAAAAGCTCTTTCAGTTTGTACGTGTGTCTTATCCTGTCGAAGACAAAAGGATACCTATCATCTTATGTCATACACGTGATACTGTTTAAGACAGGAAAAGGTAAGTTGCACTCCAGGATCTGGGTTTTGCGAATCACAGGAAAAAAGCAAACACACTACAGAAAAACTTACTATCTGCATAATTTGAGTTGTACATAGTGAACTGCAAGTTTATGAAAATAGAAACATCTTTAATAGTCACAGGTTGAAAGTTAAAGACAGCAGCATGTGAGTAGTTTATAGTCATTGTCAAAACTAAAAAAACTGCAAGTGTGTAAAGCGATACCTTCATAAAATATGCAGTTTCCAATATTAAGATACACAATCATTGTAAGATTTGGCAAAGCAAAACGCAAACTGGAATGTTAATCATGATCATCCACAGCTTCCTTCCTTTTGGTTTAGATGCCCATAACACACTGTATGAACTGAAAAAAAAATAACCATTTATTAGATGTATGGTAAAGAACAAGTCTTTACTCCTAAAATACCCATTGTCACTACCCTTTTCTGTAAACAAATTCAGTCCATGAACAACAAAGCTTTGAAACTAAATATGAAAATTAGCCAATAGTTAATTAAAACAAAGCATCTCCTTAATAACGACAACAACAAAAAAGAGGAATACTTGAATCTAGTGATGTCCTTTCCCTGTGCAGATGTGGCCAGGAAGCCAAGATCTACAAGCCTGACTGAGTGCCATTTGTGTCTGTCCCCACCGCACCTCCCCCAGCCTTTCCTGGGAAAAATGCCTACCAAGTCCTCAACAAAAGAAGAAAAAAAAGTCACAGAAAGTGGTGTTAGCAAGCAACACAGTCTCATAGATCTTCTTGAACCACGCTGCTAAGAAGTCCAGACAAAAATGCACAACAACATTTTATAGAACTCTATAAAATATGTGAAAACTTTTTGAGACAATACTCAACAAAACCCAGAACCTTTGTGCTCTCAGTAACACCATAAGCATAGGGAAGACAGGCACAAACTCACATCATTACCGTTTGTCTTCAGTTTTAAGTTTTTCTTTAGTTTTAACCTGTAATTTTAACCGATTCCTTAAAGTTCACTTACATCATCATACTGGAAGTTCACAAAACCCTGCTGAGATGTATCCCTTCTTCTAAAACATTCTGGGAAAATGCGTTAAGAAAACAAAACAGAAACCAGGTAAGAAGAATCAATCAATTTTTGTTAAAATGTGTTGTACTTCCATTAAATTCCCCAAGTTACATGAATGAGAATTCATGAAGAACACTGCAATTAATTCCAAGATGTAATTTCCAGTTCTTCATTTTAATATTTATCATATACAGCCCTTTATGTTCTGTTGATAAATACAGTTTCCCAATTTTGGTAACATAACTCTTCTAGTCTCTGGAACAAAACCTGCATTAGTTTTCAGTGGATTTTTCAATGGGGATTTAAAAAATCATAATCTATAATTGTTCCAGTTCTGCCTGTAAACTCTATTGAAAGAAACCTATTTTGTTTTACATAAAAGTAAAGCTGAACTTGAGATAACTGAGTAATCAGATTTTATTAAATAAAAATATGTTAAGGGGATGATAGTTAGAAGACTGTAAGCCAGCGTACCAGTGAGAGCTCTGAGTTTCACACAGCAGGCAATGTAATCATCAAACGTAATCTTTCCGTGAGTGCTGTATCGTCTTGTGATTGCAGTCACTGCCTGTGGGCTCAATCTAAATCCTATTTGAAAAAAAAAATTCTATATTGAAAAGGCAGGTAAGTTAACAGAATTGAACACATTTTTGATTGGAAATGTGTGTCAGTTACTGCGGGATGATGGGAAATGCTGTAAGTCAATGTCAGAAGCAAGAACTTTTCACAACTTACCCATATTCATCAAGGCTTTCTCCAGTTCTTGACGATCCACTGTACCACTTCTATCGTTGTCAAAACTTACAAAGTGTTGCTTCCAGCCATTGACCACAGCCCAGAGTTCTTTAAATTCATTAAATCCCAGTGTGCCAGACATATCCCTCTGATTCCAAAGCTAAGAAAAAAATTTGCTAACTTGAAAAGTTAAAAAAAAGAAGCCCTCTCTCCAATGGAAATTTGTATTTTTATCATCTGTACTTAAAAACTCTTTCTTGAAGGTCAATATTAACAATATCTTACCATTATTAATTTTTTCTGGTAGGAAACTAACTCCAGCATCCCACGGCACAGAGATAATACTACCGACCAAAACCAAAGGTCATAGAACTTACTGTCCCCACTCTTCTCAGTGAAACCTGATAAAGCTATTTGCTCTTTGTGAATTTAACTTAGTTCACACACTTCTCTCTCACCTGCCACAGTGTAATCATTACCAATAAAATACATATCTGAAATAAAAATAGATGACAAATGAAAAATTACTTCAGATATCAGTACTCTTGCATTCTAAGCAGTTTGTTCGAGGTGAGCTAAGAACCCTTCCAGTTTCATTTCTGTTTTTTTTTTTCTTTTTAAACAACAAAGCATTTGAACATGACATTTTAAGTTTTGACTAAAAAACTCCAAAGATGCCAACCTTGCACAGTATACCTGTCTTCCATAGGTCCTACTGCTGAATGCCATATATTATCTTATTAGATACTCAAACCTGATTCATTCAAGGAACAGGATTTAGGGAGACTTAGATTGTATTCAGGCTGTGTAGTACAAACAGTTAATTCATTAGGAAGGACATCTACAATGTCCAATTTCAAAAGCACAACAAGTGATGTGCACAAACCTGACTCTTCATACATTCAATGGAAAAACAGTCCCCTGGGCTTAGAAAGTTGTAAGAACATCAGTCACTGAGAGCCTCATTTATTAAAATTATTATTTCCTCCAGTAAAATAAGTAAGAACAGAATTGTGTAGTTCCCCAACTATAACGATCATAATAATTATCAAGTAAGAGCTAAATGGGAATTACAAAGTATTTCCCAAATTTTGGGCATCCTCTCATCTTTGTTTACATTTCATAGTAAAGGATACGTCCAGCATTGAGATCATGAGCCTGCAAGTCTCTAAGTTGAAAGCTGTTTTAATTAGAAAAAGGAAAAAAATGTTATATTAAAGGAATGACTTTCAGTTTTGTTTGCCTAAACGTAACATTTTAAATTGCTTTATTATACACTGAAAATATATTATAATGTATAAAATATTATATAATTGCTTCCACTGTATAAAGCCATACCATATTTTGATCCAAATAAGAGCTTTTAAGCACTACTTGTTAGAAAAACTGACAGCAGACAATCTGGAGGCAATTCAAGTTATATTTAAAATTAATTTGCTCTCATCTCAATCCATAAAGGTTTTAGGTTTCAGTCAAAGTGGTCATTTGTATTTCACCACAGACACCACTTAAGGAAGCCAGTTTTACTCATAGAAGCTTGACTTCATAAACTGAACACTACCTATCCCGACAGAGGAGTCCTGCCACAGAATATTTGGTCAATATCAAAGCTCAATTTAAAACCAAAACAAAACATCTTTTTTGCCAATTGCCTGTCCATTACAAACCAAAACACATCAACTCCACAGCTCAGCAGTGGGCAACTAAGGAGGCTTAGAAGAGAAGTCTTGTATGTACAGAACTGAATACAGAGAATTTACGTTTCATAGTCCATATGGAAAGAAAGCCATTCCGCCATGCAAATAAAACCCCCAAACCTCTGCAGAAAGCACAACTACAAGCAGTTTCTAGTAGATGGGATGAGAATTAGTATACTTTAGGGTTGAGGTTTTTTTGGTTTATTTAAATCATTAACTTACGTTTATACGCTCCTGCAATCCCTGACTGGGTGAGACATCTCTGTAGCTCATCAGCATCTATTTGTCCATCCTTTCAATAACAGAAGATGTATCAGCTATTGTTTTAATTCCCTCTCCCAGGCTGGTTATTCCCAGTACCCACTCCCTTTTCACTAGCATTAAATTAGCTCCCCTTCAAAAAACAACTGATTACCCATCTGCTATATGACAGATTTCCCATCTAGTGAAGTACTAAAAAATGAACAGGATTGGCAGGTTTGCTCTAAACTTAACTTTAAAAAAACCCAAACAAATTCACATCAAATATTGGTAGCATATACTTGAGAGCCAGCTGCATAAAAACCAAGGCACAACATTTTGAACAGAAAGACAGCTTTCCTTAAAGTACTAATTTTAACTTAGCAGGTATTGTAGTCACTTTAGATTATACGGTTACGATCTGACTGCTACAGTAGGAATCCTAGAACCTAGATCACACATACCCTCTTCTCCAGGCAGCCTTAAGACTTACAAATCTAAAACAACCTTTTTTTTTGGGAATAGCAAGTTGTTAGCAGAACAAACAAAAGCAGAAAGCAAAGAACTTTGAAAGGAAAATAAACCAAACCCAGAAAAAGTACCTGTCTGCATGGTTTGGAAAATGACTCACTTCCAGTGCATCCTGCTCAGGGCCAAACAGAGAAAGCAACTGCCAATTCATGGAAAGCAAGGAGCTGTCTGAAGTGAAGCTGGAATTCTAGGTCACATTCCTCACACAACCAGTGTGAGGTTCGGTTCACAGAGAGTTTAAGTATAATTTAACCTCATTTGAGGATGGAACATTGTACCGGTAGATATAAAAAATGATGTGACTTTAAAATCTATTTGCCTCAGCATTTTCCTAATGTTTTGAAATCCAGTAAGCACTTTTTTTTTTTTTTTCTTCTTTTCTGTGCTACTAAATCTCACAGTGGGAATGGCACAGCCAGGTAACTTTCAGAAATGAAGTATCATTATTTATAGGACAAATGGTAGTTAATATGTTAAATGATATTTGACAAGGTCAGAAAAAAAGATCAGCAACGTTTTGATTCTATGTAAAATAAATGGCAGCTAAACCCAAAACCGCTTCAAATCTACTCCATCAGTCTAATTCTACAGATGTATTTAAAACTTTACATTCAGAGGGGAAGAAAAAATAAGGGATTTGAAATAGCCATGCATGTTAAGCAGCAAATCTCTGCAAAGCCCTTGTGCCTTCTGAAACAAAGGCATGATCTGTGTAACTTTAAAATACACAGGAAGACAGAAAATCATTCTTTGTAATCATGATTAACATCACCAAAAAGATGCTTGTTTGTTTGTTGTTGGTTTTTTTTGGTTTTTTTTTTTTTTTTTTTTTTAAGCAGAACTTAAGCAGTTAAACTAGACAAGGCATAGCGGCTTTGCAAACAACTAAAAAAAAGAAAACTATTACTTCCTACAAAGACAGACTCAATAAAGACTTGAAACAATACTTTTGACTTTCTTCTGAAAACAAAGAAAACTAATTCCTCAAATCTAAGACAAGATCACTGTTGTAAACTAGTTCAAAGAAAGCTCAGAGGTAACATTATATATTATATAGGCATAAAACCAACACAGAGAGCATCAAACCATAGCCAAAAACTTTACTAATTCTACAATAAGTACTCATGGAAACTGAGAGATGCGGCTTTTTAGACTTGCACGAATGGCTGTAAAAGCAACTGATAATTTATCCGTTCCACTTCATTGTCTCCTTACAGGGTTTTCACTTCTGCACAGCCACTGGTCTCTGAAACTGACTCTTCCAATTCCAAGGATAACATTTCAAAAGCTACCCAGTTTATTTCAGTAAGGAATGATTTCTACAAATAAAATGTATTTAAGAGTACTAACTTAAGTACTCTTAAGCGCTAACCTGATAGCTCACTGGTTCCCCAGCTTCCAATAACCACGCCTCACTTGGGAAGCCTGGGAATGGTCTATGCTTTGCTGAGGTCCAGCTCCTGCCACCTCCTCTCCACAGGGTTGCACCCTGTTTGCTGTTACCTCTCTTTCTCTTTATGCTAGGAGCTTACTCATTTTTCCAGTGTCAGTTACTGGCTTCACTGGTATATTCCTGGCACACATCCAGGTGGCACCTGGACACAGTGGCATCTCAGCTGGCAGGCAAATTGTCAGCACGTTTGGAAGAATTTAGCTTAGGCTCCATGTTACCAGAGGCTCCTACCTCACTACACATGGGTCATTCCAGTGTTCCCCTTTACTATAAAAACACATGGTCTACATATTTTCATAAGCAATGTTGAAGAAATAATATATAGACAGTAAGATGCAATATTAATTCAAAAGACTAACTTAGAGAACAAAAATAACCCAAATTACAGTCTTAGACTGGGAATTTAAACATTACCTAATACTGAATGCTGAATTCAAATTTTCATGTTGTGGCTACGTCTGTCTACCTGTGGATAACAGGTCCAGGAGCAGTTTTAGATTTGCACACAGCCTAGAAGCATGCAATAAACAGCTATATGGCCAACAAAGATAGAACTTCAGCTCAATAAACCTAATAATAAACCTAACTTATTTGCTCCTAAACTTTGTAATATAGTTCAAGCAAAACTTATTTCTAGTAACATCCATAATCATACAAAAAAAAAGCCACAAAATTACAGGAAAAATTAAAAATGCAGTGCAGAATGACAGCGAGTAGAAAAGAAAGGCCTCAATCAAAGCTGCGAACACCTTTTCCTCTAAAAGACTGATCACTCTATCCTACCAGCAAGCCCAGATATTGGCACAACTCAAGCCTGTTTTTCCATTCATGAGTCTATTAAGATCATGTAATGATCTCTTTCTCATTAGCATTTTCTGCTCTTAGCCAGGCCATCTCCACAAGCCCATGCTTCCCATGGCTTCCTGCTTCTCTCTCCTGAAGTTGACAGCATTTCCCAACAGCTGAGCCACCATTCAGTTACAACATTTCATGTAACTATATAGTTCCTGTATATACTTATATAGGAAATACAGCATGAATATGCATATGTGTGTATATATATGTACACACACATACGCACACTATACAGAAACCAACAGCATTATTTGAACTGTAAAGTTATTGTGTGTATATAGCTATATGGTATAGCTATACAACTATATATAGCAGATAGGCAAAGTAAAACCATTCAGGTTTGGGTTTTGTTTTTTTTTTTTTTTTTTTTTTTTTTTTTAAACTTGAAACAGCAGTTTTCCTCACTGCAAATGTTAGGCATTTCTCTTTCCAAAAGCTAATGTAGAAATCATTCCCCAGAAAACAAAAATAATCCAAGAAATAAGTGACATTTTATAAGTTTACCTGCCCTGCTACTGCAGCAAAATAACCATACAATGGATCCTGAGCTTGTCCAGGGAATGCTGGTCCTCCTGGAGCTCCTCCATACTTTAGAAATCAAAAAAAAAGAAAATTAATTTTAAATCAATGATTCAGTTAACTGTTAAGAAATTGCAGTGCTTGTACTTAAGAATCAACTTGTGTTTTTATATACACACTGTGCAAAAAAGTCAAACCAAAAAAGAAATTCCATAAAACAAACAAACAAAACAAACCCCAAGACACAACCTTGGTACCAATACACTAAATTATTATAATTTAAGCAGATCAGTGAAAAACCTTGCACAGGAGCAATCCACTGATCTAGATGGTGTATCTCATCAGGGTTGAATTTTAGTCTACTACAAGCAGAACATGGAGTACCAAAGACTACTAATGCACGGCAGATTTTTCTTTCCCCTTCAAAAAAGTTGAGCAAGACAGATCTCCAGGGAAAATACCTGGAAGAATATGCATTAAGTATGGAAATTTTAAAATAAAACTGATTCTTAAGTGAAAATCACGGAATGACAGAAGTTAACCCTGTTTGACTGCACTGAACCGATAATCTGTGTAACAGAGTCTATACCCATCTTTTGTCAAGACACGAATGCGCCTTTTTCGGAGATGGACAAGAGTTTGATGCGATGTACTCGCTTGTCGAAGCCGCTTAACTATTTATCAGCCCCATGAAGCGAAGACAGCTTTATATTAGACACAGGACCTCGCTGGGGGACGGGAGTGGGAAACGTGGGGAGCCGACTCGGGGAGCGACACCCCCAGAAGCGACTTTCTCCCACCGGCAGCACCTGCGGGGCGTGTGCCTCCTCTCTTCTCCCCTCTCCCGCCGGCGGACCCCGGAGCCGCCCCGGGCCGCCTCCAGCAGCACTTCCCGCGGAGGCGCGGCGGCCAGCGCCCCCCCTAACGCGGTTCTCACGGCTTCTTCCCCTTGCCGGGCCGGAAAGCCGACACCGCCCCGGGCGAAGCGTTTCCCCGCCTCAGAGAGCCCGCGAAGGCACCGCCCGCCTGCGCCACAGGGCCCGGAGACGCGCCCCGCGACCCCCTCCCCCCCAACACCACCGGAGGCCCCGCAGCCGGGCAGGGCCGCAACGGGCCAGCGGGCGGCCGATGCCGGCGCCCCTCACCGCGGGCGGGGCGGCCCGGAGGGCGCCTCAGGTTCCAGGCAGAGCGCGGGGAGGGGGAGGAAGGCACTCTAGACGCCGTCGCCCCGGCCTCAGTCGGGCTACCCCGCCGCCGTGGCGGCCCCGCGCCCAGGCTCAGCGCGGCCGCGCCCTGCCAGCCCCCGCTCACCCCGCCCTGGTAGAAACCGCCGCCGGGCGCCGGCTGCCCGGGAAACGCCATCTTCGGCTGGCACCTGCCCCTGCCCCTGCCGGCCCGGCCTCGCCCGGGCGCAACCACCCGGCCAGGAAGGGGGGACCGGGACGGGCCGCGGGCTCTGGAAAGGGCCGGACCTGGAAGCTCGGCCACCCGTGCGGGGCAAGCGGCTGCCTCCAGTCACCGGGGCAGCCGGGCAGTGCAAGACGGCGTCGTCGGGACGCTGAGAGACCGCCTCTTCCAACCCACACCCCCCCCACCCCCATCGGGGTGGTACAGGCCGCCGGCCCGGGGGTGGCTTTTCCTCCTCACAGCGCTGCGCTGCCTCAGGGTCCGCCCATGCCGGAGCAGCGGGTCGGCCTCTTCCCCTTTACGGGAAGTGGCAGGCGGCGAGTGCCGCGGTCGCTGGAGGCAGCGGGGGCGGTGGAGGCGAAGGGGAGCGTGTTCGGCTGGGCTGGGGGCTGTCCCTGGCAGCAGCTGTCTGCCCAACGGGCGCGGGGGGCAGCGGCCGGGGTGGCCGCCGCACGGCTCGGAAGGAGCGGCCGCGGGGAGCCCCGAGGCTCGGTGCGGCGGTGTTCCCGGCCCGGCCGGGGAAGGGGCCGGGTGCGTCGCGCTGTTACCCGCTACGGCGTTTGGAAAGCACTGAGGATGTTCAGCGGTGAATCTCCTGTGTTGGTGCCAGATTATTGTAACGTCACCCATTCGTGATTTACAAAAAAATCATGAAAACGCTCTGGCAGTGTTTAGGTCCAGGCTGGATGGGGCTTTGAGCAAGCTGGTGTAGTGGGGGGTGTCCCTGCCCATGGCATGGGGGTTGGAACGAGATGATCTTTGAGGTCCTTTCCAACCTAAACCATTCTGTGATTCTATGAAAAAGGCCACAAAGCCCATAAACTCGGTGGTTTGTGTGTGTATCACAGAATGCACTGTTATGTTAAACATGGCCTTTTTTGGTACTGTAGACTCTCCAAAGTCTGAACACCTCTCCCTGACAGGTGACACCTATCCGAAGACTGTGAAAACAGATAAGCTGTACAGTTTTCTGTTGGGTCCATAGGTCCAAATTCTTCAGGAGCAGGAAGGAATGAGGGGGAATGGCAGTGTCCCGCTGGAGCTGGGAAGCCCTTTCATGCTGGGCCCCACCAGCACTGCTCGGTCTGAGGCCACTCCGGTTTTGGAGATGAGCTGGAGGAGTCTCAGCTTTGATTCAACAGCCTCCTCCAGGCTGGAGGACCTCACTAGTACAACCCATGCTTTAATCCTACCGGCTCCTCCTTCACTTCAGTACCCCAGGAGGCATCGACAGCTGAAATGGACACAGCTTGGTCTGAGCCAGACTGTTTATTTGCAAAGTATTGAACTTCCTCATGTTGAGAGGTATTTAATTAAATTGCGAGAGGATGAGAAATTATTTGCTAGAGTCTGTATGACTGAAACAAGTCTATTGATGGAGACTTTGCAGGGTAAACGGTCTACTGTCAGTTATCTGAAAGCGCAACATTTTACTTTCTGTTTGTTAGCATAATTTCTGAAGAACTTTATGAATTTGTGTAGGACCTTATTAATTTAATCACGCTAATTTATAGTAAACTTTTCATTAAGAGTGAGTTACCCTTCTCAGCTTGTAAGTCGTCCAGTAAACAGGGCTTTCAGACAATGTCTATATAGCATATATTTTTATTTTTTCAGCACCAATTACACTGATACTGTTAATAGTTGCCAGTAACATGAAAACAAGTACTGTGGTGTTCTGTAAAATTTAGTATTCAATAGAGTTGCCAAATGAAAGAGACAAATTATTATCTAATACCTTCGTCACACAGGATAGCACATACGGAGCTCATCTTTTCCGGGCAGCTGAGAAACAAAGTAGTGAATCTGGCTAGCTTTTTGGCTTAAGAAATATCTGTCTCACAAGAGTGTTTGAATAAGTGACTGTTGATATCAAACTGTTTAGTGGTCAAATAAGTTTATATAAGTCCAATAAGTCCGGTTTTATTTACTGGACTTAATCATATGCAGTGTAGCTTATTGGAGGCACTGTGCTGAACCTTGTTACAGTACATATATAAATGTCTGGCAAGAAGCCTTCCTAATTAAAACAGGATCTAAGTACAGTGATAAAAATATTAAAGGCTGGAAAGATTGAAAATAAGTGGCAGAGAATGTAAGTGATAAGATTTGAAGAGTTATACACTGATAAGCAAAATGTCAGATAGTATATATGTGTTGCCAATAGCTTAAAGATAATAGTAAGGAATTTTTAACTCCTTTAGTGAGAAAAAAACAGATAAGATTCAGACCAGTCGATAGATAAAGATACTAAAACTGTACAACTGTAGCTGTATAGAAAAGGTAGATGTGTTTCATAAGTTTGGGGTTTTTTTGTGCTTGAACTCAGTATAAATACTTAAGTCACCCTCCATTTGCAGTGCTTCTACTGAGACTACTGGTAATGAACACTGCACTCAGTAGTTAATATTTGCAAGATTATTTAAATTCAGCCACACATAAGCAAAAGAGCTAGGAGACAGATGAAACAAAGTGGTGTATTTATATGGTTTCTTGGGTAGGCATTTTGTTTGCACTGGTGCATTCAGTTTTTATTCGAGGAAAAGGAAGGCTGCAAAGGAAGGCTGTTCGAGGAGATTAACGAGTACACATCTGCCTTCTGAAGGGCTACTGAGCTATGGTAATCTTTTAAGTTACAATAAGGTCATTGCATTAGAAATACACCAGTAAGAAATCTGTGTAGAATACATAGCTACTGATTTTGCAGATCTCAAAGAATATGTAATCCCTCTAGTGGGAGGACTAAAGTCAAGCAACACAATGCTATACTATTACCTTTTTTGAGATAATTCAGTATATTTTCCTAAGAAAAGACCTAAGTAAAATAATTTTGTTTAGAAAATGAAAAGTATGTGTGCAGTTTACATTCCATAGCTTTTGCTGGATTCTTTGTAATATGATGTTAAGAAGGAATTCAAAACAGAGATCTATTACAGAGCATTACTGCCTTAAAATCTGATCACAGATCACATTCATTGTATGTACCACGCTTTCTCACAGGGAACAAAGAGTAGCGTAAACCCACTACAAGTCACACTTTCTGCTTGCCCCTCTTCCCTCCCTCTGCCCGGCTGAGCCTGGATACATTTAACGCTGACGTGAGCTCGCACATGACGTGGGAATTGAGCCACCCTGAACTGAAAGCCTTGAGCCACACCGGGCTGCCAGTTACGTTCCCGTCTGGTGTAGTGGCTGGGAGCTCGGTGGTGGCATGCTGAGGTGTCACGCTTTCCTGGCATGCCAGGTTTGGAATTTGTCCTTTCCAGAACTGCAACAAAAGAAGGTAGGGAGGAGACAGGGAATTAAAGTGTAAAGTTCACATTTCCTGAAGTGTTTACTTAGCACATCTGAGGTGATAAAATCTTGAGAATAAGTATATTACTTAAGAATAAGTATATTACTTAAGAAGGGACAAAAAATAATCCCCTTACCCTTTTAATAGCCATAACTTGAGAAGAGGCATAAACTCAAACAGTGGAAAGATAAATATAGTACAGACAAGAAGTCCTTAGTACAATGCCTGCCTCAGTGCCCAGAATGAGTGCTCCACTCATCTGCTACTTTTTCTTCTCTTTGATACCGCCCTTTCTTTTTCTACTTACTGCACATTATTTATACTCAGTTCTGCAGCCAGTTATTTTGTACAAGGATTTTATGTACTAGCCAAGTTTTATGTTGGAATCATCAGATAATGTATTTGCAAGGCTAGGGGACAGGGGGAAGGCATTTCTGTCACTTTATAGGCAAAGAGAGTATGGAGATTTTGATTGTCCAGTTTGAGATACCTGAATTTTCTTCAACCCCATATGACTTCCAGACTAACTTTTCCCGACCCAGCTCCAACCTCTTTAACAGATGTTTCAGTGGTGACCAACTTCCTTGTTCCATACTCCTTCTTTTTTTTTCCCTCTGCGTTCAGCATTGTGGGAATTTTTAATCCCTCACTGGGCATCAGCAGGAGTATCACAGAAGGCCTAAGACAAGATAACCTTAGTTGTGGGTGGTGCAGCTAGTGAGGTTTGATAATGAGATTTTTGAGGCTAACAACCAGCTTTTATTCAATGCAGTACAATAACACAACTTACCGCATCTGTTTCATTATAAATATAGCAGTTTGTGTTATATATATTCCCCAGGCATAAGATCTTTACAGAATTAAAGCTAAAATGTAATTTTTCAGTAACAACATTAATTTCTGAGATCTCACAGCTTGCTGTTGGATGGTTCCTAAGATAGTCTTTAACTAAAGGTGTAATTACATTATAAAGATACCTGAAGATAACACTGATACGTACCTGTGACTTGGAAAAGACCTTTACAGTTCCGCTTATTTTGCATATCACTTTACAACTGATCTTTATTCCTTTACCGCATACCTTATTTCAAAACCTTCAGTACTGAAAACTTGTATAATTTCAAACAGATTGATGAGAACTGGAGCAAGTCATGCAAGCTCCTTTAATCCTCTGGCTGCATAACACGGGGTCAGGATCCAGATCTGGTCTGTTTTCACCAGGCAGAAGCCAGACTATGAAAGTGAACTGCATATAAATGATTGCAGCGCAGACCAAGTTCAGCAATAAGATGTCTGATTCCCTCTTGTACAGCACTTTTTACAATCATATGTGTCGGCATATATGTTCTGATATAAATCAGAATATATATTATGCTACTATACCTTATGATAGAGTAGGACTCAGCTGTACTGGCTGGAAGATAAGCATTAGCTTTTAAAACTCCCAGTCACAGATGGATAGAAAGTGCTGCAAAGCCCGATTCTTCTGAAGCAGCATGTGTATTCCCACTACAAGAGGGTATTCCTGGTTCCGCTCCCTATTTTCTGAATGATTTCTTTAAAAACCTGTGGCTATCTAATGAAAAATGGACAAATAGTCCAGGAGGCCAAGCCTGAAATGCATGATCTGTGGGCTAAGGAAAAAGATGCCACTTGTTTGTTCTCTCAATTAAGTTTTCAGTTGCACAGTGGCTTTATTTTAATATGTGAGCTGAAGCATGTTATTTTATGAAGTTCCCTTCAGCTAGGAATTTAGAGCACTAACTTGTTTTCAGGTAGCCTAAACCTCATTTTTGCCACTTTGTGGGTGAAACCCCTCATCATTAGGGGTTAGGTATGCATTAATTATGCAGGAAATTGGCACTGTGCAGTTCTCCCCACCATGTTTCGCATTGAGCTCAGTTCTGTCAGAGGATTTAGGAATCATGCTCTGCTTGAGTACCAAAATGGTGGTAGGTGGGAAAATAAACTCATAGCCGGTTAGTCAGCCATGGGGCAGTACTTCTGTGCAGAAAAAACAGCATGCAGAACATAGAAATGGCGTTTTAGGTGTCTAAATTTTGTGATTGTCACCTGTAAGGGGCCTGATTCCATTTGGGCTCTCATTCTTACGTCCTAGGTTTCTTGAGAATCTAGGCTGATAGCATTTATTCTCTCCGTGTCTAGTGATTGAACTGAGTTGACACCACTGCAGCCCTACCAGAATTTGTCTTCATTTGCTGATTTGTAATTTCCATAATCGATGAGACTGGCAGAATTACTGGGGCTGGTTTGCCTGTGACTCACCTAGTAGCATGCAAACAAATCACTCCAGGAAAATAAAGTTTATTTTTTATTTGCTTGTTTAAGTGCCCCACTACCACAAATGATGCAATGGAGTTTCTAGCGTTGGGGGAAATCACAAGTTTCAGCATGCCTGGAGTAAAAAAGATGTGCCGCACCCTGCAGAGAAAAGTCACTTTCCTGATCATGACTTCTCCTCTTGGTGCCTGTTTTGTTACTGTTTCTGTTACTACGCTGGGTGTGTGTTGAAAATTCCTCAAATATTGCAACAGACATCCCCCAGTGGCCAACATGAGATGTACTTGCAGTTCCTGTCACAAAATTTTATCGTACTTGAGTACACTCTTAAAGCAATACCGGTAAACACAAAATTTCTTCCTCTGGCTGGGTTTTTTGTAAATATTTTTTTTCTCACATGTATAGTCCATGCTGTTTTTCTTGTTCCTCATATTAGCTTTTTGCTCCTTTTTATTTCAGTTCCTACAACCTTTCTGAGTTGCTAAAGATTGAAGGAATCAGGCTATTGCTTTCCCAATAAGTGCCCACCAGATGTCACACTGGTACTTCTAATACGGGCACATCAGCCCATGCTTAACGGTTTTCTAACCTGTACATCTACAAATATAAGCTCAGCCAAAGGTAGAAACAAAGCCCACCTAGACAGGCATCAGGTACCTGCTGTGGGAGCAGCTCCTTGGGTATCAGTGCTGATCTCTAATAGGAGTGGTAATGTTCCTGAGCCGTTCTTTGTGCCAAACTCCCTTTTAAAATATCTAACAGTGGTGCAGGAGTTTGTAGATAGGTTTTTCTATTGGAAAAAACTTAGCAGAGATTCATGCATATATTTTTGGAAATCCACTCTGAATTTTTTGGCTAATATCTAAATGTTTGGCTGTGATAGTTCTAAATAACTAGATTAGTTAGCAGTGTATTTTCTAAAATTAGCGATAAATCTGCCACTTAAAGTATTCAATTTTGCCATATTTTGTATAAACTAGATCACAAGGAACATGTCTTTTCCCTCTGTTGAGGGTAAGGCTGTGATATGGGAAGAATCTTTTTGTGCACCTAGAAAGAGTGAGCACTATCTACACATGAGGTCATGATTAGTCAAATAAAGTCATTAATTGTTTGCCAGCTATGTGTAATAATTCTGTGCTGTATTATAGAATCATAGAATGATTTAGGTTGGAAGGGACCTTAAAGATCATCTAGTTCCAACCCCACTGCCATGGGCAAGGACACCTCCCACAAGACCAGGTTGCTCAAAGCCCCATCCAGCCTGGCACTGAACACTTTCAGGGTTGGGGCATCCACAGCTTCTCTGGGCAACCTGTGCCAGTGTCTCACCATCCTCATAGTGAAAATTTGCTTCCTGATGTCTAATCTAAATCAATACTTTTTCAGTTTGAAGCCGTTCCCCCTCGTCCTATCACTATATGCCCTTGTAAAAAGTCCCTCTCCAGCTTTCCTGTAGGTGCCCTTCAGACACTAGAAAGCTGCTATAACATCTCCCCGGAGCCTTCTCTTCTCCAGGCTGAACAACCCCAGCTCTCTCAGCCTGTCTTCATAGGAGAGGTGCTCCAGCCCTCGGATCATCTTCGTGGCCCTCCTCTGGACTCGCTCCAACAGGTTCATGTCCTTCTTGTGCTGAGGACTCCAGAGCTGGACACAGGTTTGTATCAAAACAGTTATATTTGATGCATTAAGGACATGATACCATGGCTATCAGGACAGCTGATGCTATACAGTTTATTCTTATTTCAGGTTTGTCAGCTGTCTTGTACACCTTTTTTTTGGTCATATTGATGGTTTTGTCTCGTCCAGTTCTTTTGTAGCTGAATCCTTTCATAATTTGTTAATATGTGTAAGAGACGACTTGTAAATTCCCTGAAACAAATGGTGAGAGACAAAAGACGGGGGAGGCCCTCTGAGCCTCACTGAGGAATGTCTCAAACACTCACAAGGACTTTGTGATATGGCTGTAGCCAAGGGGTGGATAATGTGGAGTCTGGACAATGTAGGCCTTGTGCTCAAAGAACTGACAAGGCTAACACCTTCTTATCTCTTGTGTGACCCGGGAGAGAAAACTCATCCGGGCAGCACAGGATGCGTCTGTGGGGGGCAATGTCTTGTGAAGACAAGGCTTTCTGCTCAACTTGTGAAGCTTTAGTTTCTTTTCTTTTCAGGGCCACCATGTCCGATAATGACCTTTGCCTCATTATCCACGAAATGCATATTAAAGTTCACACCCCTGCATATGCTAATGAAGATTATCGGGATCATGCTAAACATACATGACTATAGGACTCGTCTCTCCACCCAAATCATGCTACACCTCACCTGGGTGGGAGGGAAACCTGAGCAATTGTAACAGCGGGGTAGGTCATGCTGATACCGCGATCATAAAAGGGGAAAATAAGTGCCCGTAGAGACTCTTTTTTCCCTGGAGAGAGACTTTTTTCTCTGGAGATCCACAGAGGAGCACTCCTACGAACCAGAAACCCCCGTTGGCTGGACCAATGCTGGAACCAGGACCGGTGATCTCTTTACCTCCCTCTCCTCTCTCTCTCTCTTTTTCTCTAGCCCTCTGTTTCTCTTTCCTCTCTCTTTTTCTTTTAAAGTTAAGTACGTAACGCAAGGCATACCTTACAACTCGCTGTAATTCATGGTATAATTTGTTGTGTATCATCTGTTGCGAAGTAACACAAGGCATATTTACCACTTGTCATACTTTGTTTTACCGTTTGCCATAATTTGTTATATACCTAACCAATTATCGTGGATGTAGTTAAGACATATATTAATCACTGTGGGAATGTAATGCATGTTTTTGTACGGACTTTGAGAGTTGTCTCACTTTAGTCCACGCTGTTGGGGATTTGTGAATCTGAGTCACTTCCCACCCCTCTTGTGAGTGGGGCATGACAATATGTACATTGTAGGTGATTCTTCCTTATTCTTTTAGTAAAATGACTAGAATTTTCAGGAAAATAAAATAAGGGTTCTACATCACCTCTTTGTAAAAGCATCCACATATGTTGTTTGAAACTATGGAGAAGGCTTATGAGAAAGCAAAAGAATAAAGAGGCCAGATGGGCTGTCAGCTGCTGTACTCTGTGCTTCAAAAATTTAGGGCTCTCTAATTAAAAAAAATGACAGAGCTTTTTTATTTTGCTGTTCTGATAACTGTATATTGTCATTAACAACAATACATATTTTTATATAATCTACTTGCTCCAGGAATCCGTACAGATGCTAATAATCACTTGCTCTTTTGCATTTGTGTTGTGCACGCTTGACATGTTACATCCAGGAATGAATTGGCCTTGAGCTGTCTAAGAGCTCTCTGCAAGTTTACAACAAAGCTTTCTGATTCCCTTTAAATTTTGTTTAAGCAAAAGCTAGTGCAATCGCTTGGTGGCAGCAAACACTAAAAAAAAAAAAGGTTCTTTGACGTTTGGAGCTGCTCTCAGGTGTGGGAGCCCAGTCTGGGCATTGTCCATCCATGGGTGGCCTCCTATGGCTGGCTAAAGCCCTTGTGAAGCCAACAAAGCTGTGGATAAGCAGAGTCATCTCCACACTCTTCTGAATGAGGTTGTTTGTATAACACTCTAAGGATGTTCCTCTCCTCTTCCCTTTCTGCTTTCATCCACAGTTTTTTTGTCTTCATTCATTTCTGGTCATTTTCATCACCTTTCATATTGGTTAATATCTAGTATGGCTTTCTGAGGAATTACCTTAAGCATAATACCTCCAAATTTAACACTGCAAAGCATTTTCAGCCTTTCACATACATATTTCATGTACATAATTCACAAAATTGATCAAAACTAGGGTTCTTACAATGTTCTAGAATGGAGGATAATGAAAATATTAAAGACTGGGAAAAAGCTGTAAAAGCCATGGTCTAATAAACCTGCGAACATATTCAGGGCAGAGCTAACTCCATAGTAGTTCTGACACGTAAGATGATATGATAGCTCATGACCATTATTATCTTGGATTTAGGGGGCCCCTGTTCTTCACTGGTAGCGGGAACGGTGAGTTACACCTGCTTAGTCCTATTTTGCACAGGAACTTACCGTGATGCGAAGACTGACTCTGAACAGTCTTGTGAAGCGCTCTGCTGAAAGCCTGCTTGGGAAAGGAGGTCACAGATATCTATCTTCATGCTTGTAGAAGTGGCCAGGCTTTTTCTGTCTGAGAAGTAAGTCAGTCTGCTTCCTCTAGAGGTTCGCTTTCCTTAGGGAGCGAGTGGGGAGAGAGAGAGAATGATTATGGATTACGGGCTTTATTTTGTTCCCCTCACGAACTCTGTTAATAAAACTAGTCAGAGAGCAATCCTCTGTAAATACTGCCCTCTTCCTCTCTGGAATAAAATGTGGAGGCATGTTAAGGGGTATCGTTGTCCTGGCTGAAACATCTGATTTTAAAAACTGTCTTCAATGTAGATAGACATTAGGTATGAGTACATTGCACCCAAAGAGAGGGACTTGCTTTTCTTCCGATGGCAGGAGTTAGAGCTCAGGGTGTCTGTCAGCAGTGGGCAGACGCCTCTGATTCTACCTTTGAACACTTCTCTTTACCTCTTTACTTCCTTGTAAACAAGACTTTTTGGTTTTTTCCCTCCTCTGATGTCTTTCCACTTATTTAATTTGTAATATCTTTAGATAGATCTTCCATAACTCAACTAATTACAGCATGAATATTCAGCAGAAGTAATCTTATTTAGGCATTTATTACATCCAAGATTGGGATTTAAGGCACGTTCACAGAGTGCATTAGTACTGCACTTAGTTCTTGCACTGTGATCCCTTTTTAGCTTGCTGCTTCTGCCGTAAGTAACAGATTGAATGTCATTAGTTTTTTTATTATTATGTATTTTCTGAAAACTAAACATCCCTACTTCGGAAGTTGTTGTTACTGTATTTTCCACTAAATTTATTTTTACTGTTTTTCCTGGCACATCTCTGACAGAAACAGTGTTTGGACTAATCACTGAAACTTTTCTCCAGATAGCTAAGGGGAAAATCCATGGCTCTTTATTTACACGTACTCTGTGCTTGTGCTAGAGTGACCTACTTAAACTCTTCACTTTTTTTTTTTTTTTTTTTTTTCTTGTAACCGTGTGGGGAAGGAAGCAGATGATGAAACAGCATGATCGGTTTTTCATTTGTCTGGTTTTAGGAACTCTCAGGAGAATAAGCAAAAGGTATGCAAGTGGTAGCATTCACACACTCGTTCCCACATTTTAAAGAATAAACAAGCATTTTGTCATGCAGCGTAGCCTTCTGCATTACACAGGCAATTAACATTTCATCTCATGCTGGTGTCCCTATGTTTAGCTCAGTGACTTAGGCTTATCTAAGCCGTCCACACCAGTATCCATGTTTGACCTGATGTTTGCAAGAGACAGTGAATTCACCCGTGCTAAAGAATACTCACCTGATAACACGGGGGTAATTATTCTCACTGTTTTTATCTTCTGGGCGCAACCAGAAGGTTCTTAATCTAAATTTGTATGGCTTTAACTCCAAGCATTTTTGTTGTATCTTGCTCATGCTGGGATAATGATATTCGATTCTGGCGCTTTGTCTCTCTAATGGTTCTAATACTTCTCCTAACCTAAGCATTTAGAGCTTATTAGCCTTCATGTTCTTTTCTTTGGAAAGAGAGGTTGTAATAGAGCCATATATTTCCTTATATGTGTTCTTTGAAAATAAGTGCAACAGCATCAAATGTCAAATACCTAAACCTGGGAAGAATTGAACAAGTTTCTTTACTCTCAGCCTCTGCGTAGAATGTTTTAAATAGAGCTGCACCTTTAAACCAAGTCAAAGCTGCCCACGTACACTTGTGATTTTATCTGAAGCTTATGTGATACTCCCTGTACGCTTCTCTCACACCTGCTGCTCTGTTAAACAATCCCAGATTTGCATATGTTTGTATAGCTTGTATTTTTTTCTGTGGCTTCATAAAAGAGCAGCTTTTCTCCACTTCTCCAGTTACTAGATTATGAAATTTCATCATTAGGATAATGACCTGGCTATGTTTTACTGCATTTATCTCTAGCGTTTTATGCAGAAGTGAATGAATTGAATTCCTGTAGTCTATAAATGTAAGGAATATTTCTACATTCTTACACCATTTTTGGCTACAGGCTACGTCTCCTTGGGCTGGAAGTGTGGCATGCAGTCTTTGTCCCTCAGCAACGACCTTCTGCAGAGCTGGATTCAGTGGTTCCGTGGCTGAAAATGCCCCATTCATTGAATCGATTCCATGTGTGTCTGTCCTCATTGCTCATAAGGATTTCCAGGGTACCCTTGCACATTCCCTCAGCAATGATTTTATGTTTGTTTCTACTTGTTATTTGTAACGGTGGGCCTGCAACTAGTTCCCGAGAAACTCCCGAGAAACCTGCTTATGTGGTAGTTGTTCTCCATATGAATTTACCAGAGTAGCCTACAAAACCTGTAATCCTGCAGGTAACATACGAGCTGTTTTCACGGTATTGGTAACAAATTTTTATTAGCATTTGTTTTTTGTGAAATTATGTTCAAGTTTGAGATTATCCGCAGTGACTGTTGATATTTTTAGGTTTTTATTTCATTTAGTTTTTTTTTAATTTTAAAATAAAAAAGTTTTAGTTGGAAATACCTTGAATCTTTCATTGTAGTCATCAAGAGACTGTGTGTGGTTGTATTTCCACATATGCAGTAGGACCAGTATGATTTATATTTCTCCATAAAAATACATATATGTAAAATCATACTTTTTCTTCTTACACTTGAGCTTCTTCTCTAGGGTAATATAGATATATTCCATATGTCACCACCATTCTGGACAATGCAGATAAGTCATGGAAATCATAAATTACGTTGGCTGAATACTACAGTTAAAAAAATCCAGGCTGTGTGTATATACATTATTATATATATTGAAGTGAGGGTAATCAGCTGTCAAGATCATTTGCCAAAAGTTGTGGTGAGTTTTCTAATGTTTAAATCAAGTTCAGCAGTACTTTCAGAATATCTTTAATTCAGGAGTTTTCAGCCCGTTTTAATGGATTACCTGCCAGCAATAACAAATGGTAACTAGGATAAAACTGCATGTTGTCAGGAAGCTTAAACTTTACAGCAATCTGCATTACTGTTGGAAAATTTGTAGTGGTCTGTGAACTGAAAAATATGACAACTCCTGATAATTCAGAAAGGAATTAATTCAGGCAGTGTCTACAGCCCGCGTTCTGCAGGAAGAGAGAATAGCTAATCACAAGGTTGCCTTCTGGCTCTCTAATCTTGTAAAGCTCCTCGTAATTAGAGAACTATCCTCAGCTTCAGGAAACCTGCATCCAATTCCTCTCCTTGCCTCTGACTTCCTACGTGATGTTGCATGAGTCACTGACATAGTGATCATTAAAGAAACTTGGGGTATGTCTGTAATGACAGTTAAGTGTGAATCTGTGTCAGCCTCTTCGTAAAAGACAGGGAGGGCTTGGCTTTGCCAGGAAACTGGGGTGTTTGTCTGCTTGTTTGAAGAAAACGTGCTAGAAGGTATTCAGTGGTGCTTGGGTGTTTGGTATTGTCCCAAAAGTCAGCATGTAGCTGCACAAGCCCCTTCCTCCCTCTCAGACTTCTGCAACTGGACAGGAGGTTCCCTCAGGCCCTGGCAAGATTGAGTGTCTTAACGTGTTGGATTTATTTATCGCAACAACGCTAGGCAGGCTTCATAGTAAAACAAGACTGGAGTTTCTGCAGTGTGACTTGAGGTTTGACCTTTAGACCAATCCAATTAAAGATGGGATTTGGTTTCCAGTCTTTACTTATGGGTTTGGAAAACAGAAGCTACAAGCAAAACAAACAAACCATAATCCTGTATATATTTAACATAATTCCCTGCAATTACTTCCTCACCCATCTCTTCTGATTGCCCGGGCCGGTTCTGAGAGATGGGTACACCGCGTCTGTCCTGTCCCAGGGCTCCAGACGCTCTGGTTCACCACTAGCCAAGCGGGGGGGGGAAGCTGCCCCGTCCCCTCCTTCGTCCCAGGGACTATCTCTCCGGCCCCCTCCTCAGGTCCTGCTTACCCTGTCCAACTCTCACTTGTATTCTTCGTTGAGTATTGTTGGAGTTGGTCTGTTTCAAATTTTCACGTCACGTTAATGTTCTGCCCTTTCTTCTGTGAGATCCTGTGTTTGATTGTGTTTCAGTTCTTTAACTATAAAATGAAGGTGATGGTGTCTCGCATTGAAACAGAGCAGTCCATCAAGCAGTCTCTGTCCTGTATCTGGCCGGTTGGACACTGGCATCTCTCCTGATTCTTTTTCCCTGGGGAAACAGTTTTTCCCGCTGTATTCAGTACTGAGCCATGTAAGTCCTGTGCCTGATGTGCAGCCGGGTTTGCTACTGCTGCTGCTCAACAGCGAGTGGTGTGGTGTGGAGCCACAGCTGCCTTTGGAAATGTTGTTGGAAAGGATAAGAAAATAGGCTGATATGTACCAGTTTGTATTGGGGAAAGAAGGCTATGGTGTGATCCTAAAACCTTGGTTGGACTCCAGGGCTGCCAAGATCAAACTCTTCGTGTCATTATTTATAAGGTACTGAAATACTTGGTACCATGCAACCAAGAATGTGGGACATTTTCTGTCATGGAGCTAGTAGGAAAGAAGAAAGGCAGATTTGTCTTTTTCCTTCTTTCCTTCTCTCTCTCACGTCCTAATAAATTTTTTACTTGCGTTCCATATACTTTTCTCCAGAATGGGTCTTTGAAAATGCTTCCCTCCTTCTATGCCAGCACTCAGTCATAGATAATCTGTCCCAAACATGCCTGTTTTGGGACATGGTGTTTTGGTCTAGCAGTGTTCAACCACTTGTGTCCTGCAATGAGAAGCATATTACAATATATATAAATATATAAATAAATATAAATATAACTTACACTTTTTCATTTTCCATTTATCTATTTTCTGAAGTCTCTGAAGAGAGATTTATAAAGACTACACTTCCTCATCTTCTGTAAAACTGGGGGAAAAAAATTAATGGGTAACAAACTAGGAAAGGCCTCTCCACTAATGTTTAATATCTTGAGTCTACTGATTGCAGTTCAGCTTTTCCTAGATTAAATCTGAGCAAGTGTGAAGAGAAGCAAGAACAGTGAAGGGGCTGTATTTGAATGAATCTCGAATAATAAGCAAATCGGGATATGGAAGCAGAATGAGAGACAGGAATAAAGGATGAGTGTGAAGTCATAGAAAAAAAAATCACCACTTCTGATTTGCAGCATTTGGAGACATTAGCTAAGTTTCATGCAACTCTGAGGTCTGCACATGTCCTCTCAAGGTTCTGCAGTGTATTTTTGTGTAGCACTGAGGTTCCTTATAAGAAAATAATATGTCAGGGTTCCAGTCTTGTCAGAGCCAATATTTACATCAATTCCGGATTCCCAGATTCAAGAACGTTAAATTAAGGCTATGTGCAACAGTAAGAGATGAGCAGTTTTTCTTATCATCACAGTGATATATTAAAAAAAAAATAAATCTTGAGGAATTTCAACTCCCTCCAGAGAGTAAATCATTCGTGTTAATGTCAGGAATTAGAGATACAAATAAGCATACAGAAGCATGTATGACGCAGAGGAAAGAAAGAGTCTCTGTAGGAGAGAAAAGGTTCCATAGCGTGTGGAAGAGAAGCTGTGTTTAGGCTATTAAGGGAACACAAAAGATTTATTAAATATGTTAATCATAATATGAAAGAGCAGCCAAACATATGTTACGTAGTTCCTGTGAGTGTTCATACTATTCACCAGTTCATTATTTGGACTAGTGAATCAGAAAGGCTCACCGGTGCTTGAGACAGGAGATGCTCTTCTAAAATCTTGTGTCTGATAGGAGGTAACAAGAGCGAAGCTGCAAAAATCTCACATGCTGGAAAAAAGGGGCTTTCTAGACTGGGTCATGAACAGTCATGTCTTGGAGTGAGAGGTGACTGTTAGCTAAGGCAGAGGCGGTTGACAGAAGGTCATGCTGCAGAGCGAAAATAAGCTGCAGATCTCAGGACGTGCAGTGCAGTGTGGTGGAACTGAAGGCAATTGCTCAGATCTCCGGGGCTGAAGATCCAGCAGCACCTGTGGTGTCAGACGCATCCCCTAGGGCCAGTGCATATCTGACATCCCATTTCTGTCTCAAGGCCTAAGTAAATCTAATTAATTAAAATACTTTCTTTTCAGTAGTAAATGCATTTTTGAGGGGTTGAAATGGATATTCCCTAGGTATAAAAAAAAAGGCAAAAGGAAGTTAAATTAGCCACGTCGTAGCTATGCTGTAGCGCTCTCCATCAGAATAAATCTTTCGTATGCAATAAAATCCAACCTTCATTGCTATCATGACAGTGTCCGTGTGACCATTTATTTAAAAAGCTGTAGTTTATATTTTCCAAGTGTTGACTCTGATTTAAAAGTAGAATTGAGAATTGGTGCTTTATTCCTGCAGGAATTTTTAGAATATGGTCATATGCACATAAGGGCTCTTCTTGGATTCTGGGAACCATACGGAAAACACCCCTTCTAAAATTCATTTCGTGATCTTTCTGATGTCGTCTCTGACCAGGTTTTGTCAGTATGTAAAAAAAAAAATTAAAATACAAAGAGCTCAGCCATGAGGAATATATACAAGCTACCAACAGTTTTCATAGCTCTGGCCATTGTTTTCTAAATATTGCTATTGAACGCTTTTAGTTTAACTATCATGTAAGATTACTGAAGAAATTTGTTTTGCTGCAATGTTCAATAAATAAATATGTAAATTTGTGAAGCAAATACTCCCCAGCTGCCCAAGAATAACAGGATATGGAATCCCTCACTGAGACTGGAAAAACAAGTGCTGCTGGAGATCTGACCTGCTATTATCTACTGACGTCAACAAAAAGCCTGCTGCTGACTTCAGAAGCGAGGGCTTTGGATCCGCTCCTGAGAGCTGCCACACGCACTCCGTCCAAAAAAACGGTGTCGTCTCCTCGGTCTGTACGCAGCAGATATTGGCACTTTCTTCTTGGAGTAGACAGCAAATTGCAAATCGTACCTAGCCGCTTGGCCTTTTCAGTAAGTCTCGGTTTGTGTTTTACCCTGACAAAGCAACGTGGTATCAGGTCTTGAAGAAGAGCTTTTGTCTTTCCTGCAGGAGCTGCAGCCCTGCCTGTGCCTGAGGCTGTGGTTTAGTAGGGAGTGAATATACAGGCGGCCTTCAGTCGGGCGGCAGTTACTTTCCACTAATTCTCAGTGAGGGTAAAGAAGACCTGGTTTGGCCTGTCCTTCTCGTTAAGGCAAGGCAATCAGAAACACCCAGGAGCCTGTTCGCTGAGAGGAAAGGAAGCACAGAATTTGCAGTGTTTGTATTTCATAAAGCATCGCTTTCAAATGGGTGTTACTTGCCGTGACCGTTGCAGTTTAAACTCCAACCCATAGGTTCAGCTGTCACAGAGAAAAAGGCTTTTTTTTTTAGATCTGTATCTGGATAGGCAGAAACCCTGAAAATAAATCCCTTAAAAAGTAAGACACCCCCACCCTCCCCCCAATCTGTATCTGCATCTTGGAACCATTACTATTTGTAGTAACATAAATCTGGAGTAACTCTGCCACTGAGACCAGAATTTGGTCCCAAAATGGTAAATGTAGAGGATATTCACTCAGGCTGCTGCTACTTGTTTTCTGCCCGGTCTGTCCCTTTCTCCTCTCCCTCTATGCATACGCAAACACACACACTCTCCCTCTTTCTGTCTTCTTCTCCTTCCCTCTTGCTGCTGCTTCTGCCTCTCTCTCCTCTTCTTGAAGAAGCTGTAAAGAGGTGTTATAGACATCCTCACAACAGTCTTGTCACTTAGGCCCTTTCAGCCCATACACAATCCTTTTTGTGTAAGGGTTTCCGTAAGATTAACATGGAAAAGCTTTGATGGAAGCTTGAAATGGACTGACAGGTCAAGGAAAACTTCTGTTAAGACCTATATAAACATATGTAGATCAGTTTATGACATGCCAAGTATGACGTATGCACCAGTGCTGGTGGGTAAGAGTACTTGGTGCCAGAGTTATTTCCAAGAAATTTGGCTCTACCAATTGCTGATACACCAGACTCCTTTACCATTCTTGTGGGGATTAAGAGCAGATTCCTGGTGGGCCAGAGGATGACGTGAGGAGAGGATGTACATCCATAACTACAAAAGACTCCGTTGTTAAGAAATTTGAGAAGTAGCATTCAGGTGGTTATTTTTTAAAAAAAATCTGCTCGATAGTGCTCGTTTGAAAGTACAGGTAGGGATACTAGCTAGCATGCTCTTACTTTTGTATTTGTGAGTATTTATCCTCTGTACGGACAGGGAGGAGAACAACAGAGAGACAAAAGATAGAAAGCAATTCTCTTCCTATAAAAACAAATACATTTTGCCTTTTCTTTATTCTCCAATGCGAAGGAGGCTGTCGGATCCTCTGTTTCCAGTTTGACAGGAGGTCACCCTCCCAGCTGGATCCCGGTTTTCCACAGTATCCTCAACTCATTTTGATGACTAAGCAAAGATCTGCTTATGTGAGCATCCAAGGAGCAAACAAAGATGGGGAAAGGTGGGCCCATGCAGCTGGCTGAGGACAGGATCCCTTTTTATTCCTTGCCCCAAGGCCTTCCAACACCTTTATGCAACTGAGCATACCAGCAGCTGCATCGTATCGAAAGAGGTTCCAGAAATAATAACGGAGCTCAACAGGGTAAAAAAAATTCTTTATTGTGGTTAAAATATGTATATTTTCATAGACTATTTGTAATATTGCATCCAAAGATTTATTTTTTAAAAAATCAACAATATTCTCTTCATGACATATAATACAACCCTGTGATATAATAGGATTTTCCTTCAGTTTCTTTCCTTACAACTCAGTGCATACACAAATAATCACTGACCATTTTTTGCCTGTACCTGTAGGAGAAGCTTAGGCTTGTGAGCACATCTCACGTCTTTCTGGCATTTTGGTCACTCCTCCATCCGCTTACCACCTGAGTTTCAGGTAGAGCAGTGCAAGCAAGGATTGAGTAATCCTCGGCCCATACACTTTGAACCTTAGAGTTCCTGTACAGAAACCAAACAAATCTTACTCAACTATCGCTAAGGTAGGAACATAGGTCTCTTCAGATCAGATGTTAATGGAGGATTAACTAATGCTGGGAGGAAGAGAGTTCTTCCTCAGCCAGTATCCATCCTGCACCTGTTCTGTGGGTGCTGGTGGCTGCTGGGGGTGGAAGCAGGGTGTGTGTTTGTGCACGATCACATATGGATCTGTGTGGATGTGTGTAGGTGCGTGTAGACCTGAGTGCCAATGGGCAGGATAGGGAAGAGAAGCAGATGCCATCTACTGCCAAAGGTTACTCTGGTCCTGCCCAGCCCCGGAGGAGGCTTGGGATGACAGGATGGACATGGAGCACCACTTACTTCTCTCATACCCTTCTTAGGAGTGGAGGGCGAATAGGCAAGAAGGAATACACTGAGCAAAAGAGAGGGCCTGCACCTGTGTGAAAGCGTGCCTGGGGTGCAGGAACTCAATGGCCTCATTTGATTTGTATTTTAAGCTTGTCATTGGGGTGGCTTTATTTTACTCAGGGTCTGGCTAAGTTTTTCACTTTTTCTCTCACTCTCCAGATGTAGGAGGATCAGGACTTCATTTTGAGATGCCTTCATAACATTTTTTTTCTTATTTTTGATAATACAGGTTAGCCTAATTATACAGCAGACTTGTTGATAATGTAATTTGACTGTTCTGAGTATTGGGGATTCCTCTCCCATCCCTGTCGAATTCGCGTGAGAGGTTTGTCTAGACAAGGAAATATCAGCACAGATTTGACAACCAGTACAATGCACGGAACAATGAGGGAGAGCATATAGGCATTTGGAAGATACCATCTGTATGATGACGGGCTCAGGAACCACTTTCCACCATAGACCAGCGTGTGTGCAGTGCACAAAACCAGTGTCAGATATCCCAGTTTGGACTAGGGGAGAACAAAGGAAAGAGAGAATGAAAGAAAGAAGAGGAGGTTAAATTAATAAATTAAACCAGAACGAATGCAATTTACAGGACACAGTAAGCTTTGCGGAATGTGCCAACTTTGGGACTAATTGGGGATTGCTGAAATGAAACTGTTTTATATAATATAAAGGCTCTTATTGTTTTAAAATAAAGATTAATTCAAACGGACCGAGGTGAAATGCCCTTCTTTGTTTTTTTTTTTTCCTCCATCAACAATTCTGATAATTTTTGCCAGCTCACACATACTGCCTAGTGGTTGTCATATTTGTGAAAACGCAGAGAAAATGCTGAAATTCAGTGGAGAGATCCAAGTTTTTATATGCTCTGGTGCTAATCCATCCAGAACTACCATACTGTGCAAGTTTTTGGCCTTGATAAAACATTCATTGATAGTAATTTCCCCTTCCCTTGCCTCCCCTCCCCTGCCAGCCCAGCTCCTGCAGAGGCACGGCAGCTTGCACCAACCTTCCTCCGAATGGGGGGCTGAGATTATAGTGTTACCAAGGGCAGCCTGTTTATAGGCACAGCAGTTTTCAGAGTCTGCAGAAGCTGCAGATTCTCTTTAGATGCTTGGCATTGAGAGGATCGGAATTATAAAGTAATTTTTCAGACCCACTTTAAACTGAATTGTCTTGTGAACCAACAAAATTAGCCCAATTAATGGCTAAAATATTTTGTGACTTAGTATAATTGTGGAATTCGATAATTCCACAATGTTGGCTTTCTGTTTGTCATTTAGGAGCTCACGTCTTCCTGTTTTTCTCTTGTTAATGCAGTAATCCTGGTTGTACCGTAAGCAGCCATCAGAGCAGTTGTGTTACAGGTGAGCTATATAGCTGTGTAGATTCTTTTTTCACTGTGGTACGGTGGATAGTGCACACATCACATTTGGAGATACTGATGGAGGAAAGCCCTAAGTCTCTAGTAAATCTGACTGTGGTCATAGTTTATAAGGGAAGACGTTTTTTTAGAATAAGTCTTTTTCTTACCTGTACAAATCGAAATTCTCGCCAGTTGACATTGTTGCTGACTGAAGGCAAGGAAGTTATTCCCAGAAGAACAAATAAAAAAAATCCTAAAATCCCCAAAGCCAAATAAGAGTCACTAAGCCAGGCATTAGTGATGTTGAGTGGTTCTGTTTCATTTTTCCGTGCCTGAAGAAAAGAAGACCAGGTATATGTTCATGATAACAGTATTAGGATCAATATGCAGAAAAAATATGCTTTAAGGTAACTAGGAGATAAATGTTATACATTAACACTCTAAAAATGTTTGGAGTTTTACTTTGAATGCCTACTCCAAAAGCAGAAGAGGCATTATGTTACATATAGGTTCCATGTCCCTGTAATTGTGGTGCATGTTTTATACTGGTGTAAACCCACCGTTGAGGACAGGTATGTGATCCTTTGTTAAATAAAGTCAGAAAGTCAAAATATGTGCCATTCTTGAAGGTATATGGATAAATAGGGAAATACATTTCTTTAAATTGTTCTTAATGTTTAAATTTTTCCTGCTTATTTTATTAATATGTAAATTCTCTAGGTGGAAGATTGAGGCTAGAAATCCCCTCAACTCAACATGATATCAATGAACTTCGGATATACCAATGGTTGAAAGGATCACAGAAACAAGGAAAATAACCTTATTGTAAAGAACATTAAACCGTCCACATGAATTTCTGAAGCTCAAGATAGAAGAGAGTATTTGTAACAGAGCCAGAAGAAAGGAAGACAGAGCAGGGAACAAATCTTACCTGGGAGATGATTTGACTGCTGATTCTCCATCTTACAAAGGATCGAATTGGGATAACAAGAGTGTACAAAACGTGCAGAGAAGCGAATGCCAAGGCTACCAGTCCAAGTTGTTTCCTACACAGCATCCATTTGTCCAGCCAGTCTGGGAAACGGCTGTATTTGGTACCTCTGTATAACTGAATAATTGCAGCAAGTACACCAGGAAGATAAACCAAGGCAAGAAGGATGAGTGCCAATACCGGACAGATCCGATTTGCAATGGAAATTGCAATAAAAAATGAAAAGTCTTTGTTTTCATAAATGTAAGGGTAAATTACATCACGAATCAAACAGTAGAAGAAGAAGAATGCAGTTAGGCCAAGGGACAAAAGGATGGGAAACTTCCACATTGGAAAGAGCTGCAGAGGGTAATTTTCTATTTCCTGAGCAGCCAGGAGGGATCCCTGATCTAATGGAGTGAGACCCAGTGCACGGACAATATCCATCACCATTTGTTTAGCTTCTGTGTCATTGCCACAGACAAACACCTGCAACCAAAAACAAACAGGATTTTTATTTAGACAGACTTTTGTGACATCCTCTACTGCCGTCCTGCCTGGATATGGACAATGAGCACAAGCTTCCTCGGCTACTTGCTGGCTTCCTTGCTGGCCTTAATTTATATAGGCAAAAAGCAGTCCATAGGTAGTTTCTTTGCCAACAGGTCCAGGAACTGAGATTCTGAGTCTTTTCTTTGGGGAAGGAGATTGTTTCAAGTGGCAAAATTTTATATCTAGAAAGAACAATGAAACCGTGTGTTGTACAGCAGCACCATCCCTCAGAGCAGCAGAAAAACGGGTAATAATAATTAATTTGTCTTCAAATAAGCTGCTGTGTTGCTTCCTATGACCAGCTCTGCGCTAGCTGGGCTGTGGTTAAGGAGCTGGTTAAAACGGTTCGCATACACTGTTGTTGTGTTAAACTTCTGTGGTGATGGATTCTGATTTAGAAAACTTTATGAATTCATTCACCTTCCAGCTGACTTCTGTTGCCCATACTTATGCTATTGCCCCATCGTATCCCTTGCCTCCCTTTTTTTTGCCTTTTTTCATTTTATTCTTGCTTTGATATATTCCTCCCATCTCCTTTCCGTTTAACTTTACAATCCTGGTGAACAATGGATGCAGCCCTCGTTTCTTCCTGATTTGCTTTCTCTCTCTTTCTCGCTCTGCTGTCTTTCTTTCCTCGCTTCTCTGGTGTCTCCAAACACCTTACCAAGTTTGGAGGCAAGCTATCGATGTTCCTCGTCATGCCATATTACAAACCAATTGTAAATTTTAGCTTACGCTTAGTTTGAAATGGACAATTACAGTGAAAATTCCATCTTAACCCTGTCTGATTCACATGTCCCGTGTGTGTTTTTGTCTAGCTGTTACGAAGCCATCCGATATGTAACTCTGTGGCGTAGGAACCCCCCGTTGCTCAGTCTTACCTGCCGGCTTGCATCCAGCGTGCCTGACTGCAAGGCCCAGGCTGACACGGTGTTAAAGGCTTTCACGACCTTCGCGCCGGGCACCAGCTGAGCGAGGTACTCTGCGTTGGAATCGGGATACTGGTTTATTTTTAAGTTGTTGCTTACGTCCACCAAGACTTTTCCATGGAGAATTTCTGCTAGTGGCGTAAGGAAGTTGTAATGTTGCCTCTGGATTGCTATAATGATGACGGCAGCTTTCTGCGCTGCCTCTGCGTGGCTCAACACCTCGGCATCCTTGGGAATCAGGCTGGATGGCTGTGCGCTCCGGCTTCCGTACACGACGGGGTAGCCCGACTGAATCATTTTATGCCCCAGAGCTCTTCCAAAATCTCCAGTTCCAAATATGCACACTGTCTCTCTTTTGTTTGAAGTGTTCGGAGCCAAAGCCATTGTGTTGGAAGAATTTTTATTCATCTGGTTAAAAAAAAAGTAATAGGAGCAAACTAAGCAAAACATCAGTCTTTTGGTGATGAAAGGTTAGCATCCACTCTGGCTATATAAAATAAATATCCGAGAGTTTTCTTGCCTCTTAATATGGTTCCTGCACACTCTTCTGAATACACACTCTCAGAAGATTTCTGTACAGTTGTTAAAAAGCAGTTCTGGATATTCATCTCTCCATCTCTTACAGCACCCTCTTTTCCGTCCATTGTATGGATTTTAACATTCAGCTGAACTGTTTCCATTTTCCCCTCTCAAAGGGAAAGCAGGAGGAAAGGATACAGGAGCACGGAAAGCAAGGGTTACACACATTTCAGGGTAATTTCTGCTTACTTATGCTATACAAAAACGTTGAAGAGGCGTGTGTTTCTAATCTGATTAGAACCTGGAAGGTCTTCTGTAAAATACTTGAAGAAGAGATAATATAAAAGGTTGCTACAAATATATCTGTCCTCTGTATTTCCTTAATATGACTAGTCAGTGCCAGTTTGTTTTATTATTGTTCTTCAATTTTCTGAAGACTGTCCCATGAAGCATTTGGGCAGTGGAATTGAAATATTTCATGTTGAACATTTATTTCTGATATTTATATATTACTCATAATAAAATTCTCTTTGAGGTTTTTATCTGTCCTCCTTTATCACTGTACCTGGAAACTTCAAAGTCTTTAATGTATTATCCATGCCATAGCAGTACATACGCTCTGTACTTGCAGAGTGAGGCCCATGATACAAATACAGAATCAAAAGGGTCTACTCCAAAGGTCCACATGCTGTTGTCCTCGCTCCACAAAAGGTGAACTCAGACCAGAGAACCTAAGGCTCAAAGGAAGACCTCCAGTAGCATATCTTGAGGGACCCTTGTGTTGGGCTGGCCAGTAATTTAGTACTTTGAGCTGCCGTTTAATTTGCAAGAGCCCCGATTCAACTCTTTCCCTGCATCACAGATAACTGTCTTAATTAAAGCTGTGGGAATAACTGATTTTCCAACTTGCAGGAAAGAAATGCATGGAATGGTTAGCTAGACTCAAAACAATTGCTTCGCTACTGCTATTTGCTTACATTCTGTAAAGCACTGTTCAGCATGAAACTCTGCCATTTAAAAATACTGAGATGATATTCTTTGCTTTCTTTTTTTTTTTTTTTTTATTTTTATTTTTCTCTAGCCAGAACAGGCTTTGGTTTTTAAATATCTGCCATGATTTTAAATTGTTTGACCCCAAACCTGCATTTGTTTGGTGAATAAAAAAATCAAGCCTGAACTTTCCCTTACCCTGCTGTGACCTAAAGTTAAGTGAGTCAGGGATGCACACGTCTTTTTGGCCTGTGCTGTAGTCTATAAGCTTCGCTAGCAAGATAGGCAGAGAAATGCTTATTCTGAGAATTATATGTGAAGATTTTGGCTTGAACTAGCTCTGTATGTAGCTAGCTAGACCTCAGTTGGTATCAGTGCCGGCCCAGCACTGTTCTTGCAATGAGCTATGGGAGCCCTGGGATTTAGAGAGCTGCCAAGGGAGTTTGCTTCTGGTCATGAGGGGAAGGCATCGATTCAGGCAGAGAAGGGCCCGAGGATCTGTGCGCTTGTGGCCTGTGTGGCTCGTGCAGGTCACCCGGGAGGCTTGGCAGTGCAGCAGGCTCTTAATCCCAGCTCGTCTGAAGCTGCCGTCCCAGCTACCCAGCTGGACTCCGTGTACTTCATCAAGTAACACACTGAGCATGAAAACAGATCCTCAAAGGGACCCATCTGAATGTCTCCTGCATATTTGTGTGCTCTGACACATGCATACAAATGCAGAGTCCTTTGACGTGTTTAAAAATCGTTCTCTGAGGGCTTTATTAATGTCCCATGAGGCTCTAATGTGACTAAAGCTATAAAATTCCTTTTTGGGGATAGTCTGTATTTCAAAAAGAACTGAAGAGTTGTGCATGTAATATTAATAAATGGTCCAACTCAGTACCTAACAAAACTCAACAAAGTAGGCTCGTATCTACAATGGAAAGTAAAACTTATTTGTAACACACAATCATCCAGTTGAAAACTTCGGTGTTTGCCCTCAAGAAATCATTAAGTTATTGGTGAGTAAACTGTGCAAATCATTCCCCTCTCCAAATTAAGACTGGAACAAAAACCCAAGCTCGAATGGATGTTATGAGTTAAAGTTGTTTCGTTTGAGCTTATGAAAGAAATGGATTCACCAGCAAGAAATGAGTCTATAAAGTGCTTCCGTCGTTCACTAATACTGAACATCTCATTTGCTAGTGAACACTGAACTCATCTTGCCAGAAAAGAGAAAAAGAGGGAGATGAAAAGAAAAATTAATGTAAGGAACATTCTTTCTTTCAAAATACAGTTTCTTGGAGAAGATATGTAAGATGTAAAGGGACTTGTACAAGGCAGTGAATATTATTCCATAGAAAGCTGAAGAGCGTTAACGATGCCTTTAATACTGGTGGTCTAATTTATCTTAATACCATTTTTAACAAGAGAGACAATTTGCTTGAGTAAAGTAAGCAGAATTTACCTTTTCTTTTCAAGAATTACTTAATAGGGATGCCCATAGCTGTCATGATGGTACACATTATATACCAGAAATAAACTGGTCACCAATTAATTTCTTAACAAATTAAGTACATTGTAAAACTGATATTAATTTAATAGTGCGCCTGCTACTTCTGAAAATCACATGTAAGATGAGGCAAGTTTGCCTTTAAATCCCAGGCCTTCTGGACCATGCCTCCTTCTAACAAAGAGGGAAATTAAATACATTTTCTCCACTGAATCCTTATTTTCCTTCCTTCAACGTGCCTTCATGCCAGCTGGCCGTTGTTGCACTAAAAAAAGGTTGTGGGCTTTGCAGTGAACTTCTGGAGGTTGATTCAGGCGGTAGGTTATGGGCACATAGACAGTGCATAGGTAAATTCTGGCTTTGCTGTGTGTATTTGAACAAAATGCAGCCTCTGATGGCAACTGGGTGGGTGTAAAGTCAAGAGAAGGAAAATGGCCTCGCAGAGTCCATAACAGCGATAGCCGCAGTGCAAGAAGATACTCATTTGCTATAGGACAAGATGTTTTGCTGTCATACATCAGTGGGAAGGATGTGAAGCAGAAGTACATCACAGGGAACACAGGGCCAGTCTGGTGTGGGCAGCTCAGCCTGAAGGCTGACACAGGGGTCTCGGTAAGCAGCCGGCGGCAGTGGGGGTCTGCTCTGTGCCCCTGGGTTATGCTGAGTGCTCTCAAAGTGCCAGGAAGCAGAAACACCAGCAAAAAATCACGTAGTAATCACTATCTGTTCTTTTCTATATGAAGCTCTGTATTATCTGAGAAAAAGCCATAGAGATTTGTATCCATACATAGTATTTTTGCTTATATCCATCCCTCTAATATTAGAGCGCTAGTGATGCCTTTTGTTATTTGAAAGATAATCCATGTAAGCTTCTGTAATGATTAACTGTGTCCTTTCTCTTCTGCATTGTTGCAGTATTCTTATACAACAAATCATCATATTTTAAGGAAAATGCTGGTAATCTCTGAGCTGAGATTACCACTTGGTCAGTAATGATAAAGTGAGGCACTGAAAGTAAAAAAGAAGCTAACTGTGCAAGACTGTCGTTTTTACCCACTACATAAACACTAGGGGAACTGAATGAAGGTACAATGTTTAGTTCAGCAATTATATGTAAATACTTTGGTTATGCGGGAATTTGAATGAAGACAGGCACGTTGCCTTGCACCTGGGAAAAAGGAGGGAATTCCTAGCAGAAGCTATGCCGCAAATGAAGTACAGAGTCACAAGTGGAAAGGCAGAGATGGGACTGAGACGTAGACTGGGAAGGATAATGGAAAAGATGAGAAAGATGTAACATGAAATGGCAGATGGGAGATCAGTGGAACGATTCAAAAGGTAGAAAGACAAGATGAAAGGAGCAGGAAAGAGTAATTTTACTATTTACATTTAAAAATGAAGAAAACCAAATAACTCTGGTAGCGATCTCAAGGGATTATCTAGTCCGTCTCCCTCCCTAAGGCAGGTTGAACAATGTTTAAGCCAAGTCTAACAGATGCTTGTCCAACCTGTTTGTAAAACCTTCCTGTGCTGTGGATCCTGAAGTCTTCCTTGCCTACTGCCTTCTCCCATACTATTAGGCAGATTTTCCTATGTCTAATCTATATCACCTCCTCCCCAGTAGACATAGGTGTCAATTTATCCCCCTTCTCTTTGCAGCAGCCTTTGTTGGACATGAAAGCTGTTACCATTTCACCCTTTTCTTCTCTAGATAAAACAAGCCCAGATCTTTCCCAGCAACTCATGCTTCTGAGAGTGGTGATCTTTCTCATGGCTTCCTTCTGATCTTCCTAGGCTAAACTGCTCCAACTGTTAATTAAAAGTATGGTGCTAAAACTGAATGCAGTACTCTTGCTGAGATCTTACCAGAGAGAAAAGGATTGCTTCACTTGCCTCATAGACAACACATCATCCTGCTGTCACATTTGTCTTATTCACAACACAGCTGATTCACAGTCAGCTTGTGATGCATTAAGGCTATGAGTACTTTAACAAGTAGCGTGTGGCAACAGGGACCAAGATGTGGAGTGAAACAGCTGGTGCTGAGCACATGGAGTTCACACTATCCGTGTGTCAGCGATTTCCACCTTGGACTAACTTTGGTCTTGTACCGCAGCCTGAGTGCCCATTAGCAGCTGCAGTGCATTGGTGTGCACCCAAAGCATGTCTTCTGGCTCAGCTTTCGTGGAAAGGAATCTAGTTTCATATGCTCCAAGAGCTCTCTGTGGTGCGAAGCAAAGCTTGGTAAGTGGTGACCTGCTTCTACATCTGATCAGAACTTAAATACTAATGTAAATGCATCCTGTTATACCCAATCCTTTAATTGGACTGCTCCCACACCAATTGCTCCATCTTCGATTTCTGTAGTTTTTTTCTGACTCAGAGCTGTATTGTGCACTTGTCCCTGTTGAATAGCACCATATTTTTTCAAACTGTAGCTTCAATTTGTCAAGATCACTTTGATTTCTAAGCCTGCCCTCTAATGCGCTTGCAGCCTTTTTCAACTTTGTCAGATTGTCAGCTTTAATAAGCATAGTGTCTATTCCATCATCTACGCCATTTAATGAAATACTGGAACAGGACTTTTGCCAGGAGAGACCCCCTGTATGTCTGCAGTAAATGTAGTCTTCCCTTTTGACAATGATTAACTGGGAGACTGAAAGTGCTTCTTTGGCTAGTTCTGCAGAACCTTACCTTTTATTGGTTTAATCTAGGCTGCATTCTCCTAGTAGACTTTTGAAAATCTTCTGTAACATTTCCCATACTAAAAACTTCACTCATGTCAAGTTGTACAGCCTCTGTGATTCCCAAGGCCTCTTATCCTGTCATAAGAGGAAATGAGGTTGGTTTGGAATGATTTGTTCTTGATTAATCCATGTGCCTATAACCCATTCCTTTCTTATCTTCTATTTGCTCCTTCTATTTGTTTGAGAATTGGACTTAAATGGATTGGACCATAATTTTGCACCTCCTCTTTCTTCTTACTTTTAAGGATAGCTGTTATTCTCGCCTCTCCAGTTGTTCAAAACAAACCTCTTCCACACAGTTCTTAGAGATAGTTATTAACAGCTGTGGAAATGCTTCAGTTATCCCCCGAACAATGTGAGGTGAATTCCATCAGCCTCGCTGATCTTAGGTCATTTAACTCACCTAAGCACTGCCTAATCTCTTTCTTCTGTCATCTAGCTGGAATTTTCAGCTCTTTGCTACTGGTGTAAACCCTTTTATCACCGTTGACCCTTCTAGTGAAGAAAGAGCAAAATAGACATTACAGAGTTGGCTTTCTTGGAATCACTAGTCAATGTCAATAGCTTTCTCTCAGTTGAGTGGTGGATCAATTCTTTTCTTGATTTTCCTTTAACATTTTGTGTTTATACAGGAAACTTCTTGTTATGCTAGATGGACCTTACTAGTTACATTTCTTTTTGTGCTGTGGCTTTTCAAATCTTATCAACATATTAGTACTATTCTTCTGTGCTTGTCCACAGATTTTGATTTATGTATGCTTTTTGAGTTTGAAGTTTCTGAAGAACTCACAGCTCCAGCCAGGTGGCTGTCTTACTGCAGTCCTTCCTCTGAGCTGCAAACTTTATGTCTCTACTTTTAACATAGTTTCTTTAATGAGCTGTCAAATCTTCCAACCTCATTTTCCTCTCAAATTGTACTTCTCGTGAATCGTCATCTTCCCACCTTCAGAATTTGGTATAATCTACTTATTATTCTGCTAATGGACAACTCAATTTTTGAGCACTCGATCTCGTCTGGTGGCCTGTGGTGGCTCCCAGCCATGACAGAACCTCTGTATTTTCCCCTCTATCGTTTTCAAAAACCTTTGACTAAGTCTATGTTATTTTATCTTTTGATTCAGGGCAAAAGTTTAAGAAGATGAAGCAGGATATAAGTAGTATGAGAAGATAAATGGCCACAGCATTGCCAGGAGTTTGATCCATAGCCACGAAAAAGAAAGTTTTACTAAAGTTTTACAATTAGAACAAGAAGAGAGTTAATGGCCAGCATAGCTGTGACCCAGGTAGGTTATGGTGTTGTCTACTGTGGAGCTAGTCTCAAGATTTGCAACACTGATTCATTTATCTTTTTTTTTTTTTTTTTTTTTTATTTTGGGCCTCGTTTTTAACAATCATAATCGCAAAGGTAGTGATAAAGTTTATACGCAGAACAAATATTATGGGAGCATAACTTAAAGTGAAGTATCAGAGGGCCTCTTTCTGTGTAAACTAAATATTTTGACTGCTATTTCCTTGTAAATAAGGGCAGGGACTCTGTTACACTCTGCAAGTAATAAACAGTGCCAGGCGTGAGAATGGCCTCTCTGGAGCAGCTTGCCATTGTTCTAGTACAACATTCTGGAGGCAAATAAAGGTCCTGACATAATACATCTGGCCGATTATATAGCATGCTGGGGGTAGATTCATCTGCCTGAATTCATATCCAGTTATACATGAGTCACGACAACAGTATTGGCTGCATATTCCAGTGATTCATGTGCTAGAATATCACTATGAACGGTCTGTTTTCTAGGTTCACCTTTCCAGAACAAGCTTGTTTCTTCAGATTTCGGAATGGTTATTTTTCTATAACGATGGGGAGGCACTGGGGTTGATGCTTCGGAGCTTACTAAATTTAGTCCATTGCACAGCTGAATTCTAATAGTATCCTGCTGCATGAAGAAGTTAATTCTTCCCTCAGGTTCACTAACCTTTGGTGTTTAACTCTGCTTGTACAGTAGTGAAACCGGGACATCTGGGATAAGCGGTTTGGGTTCAGACTATTCCCTCCTGTAGACCTCATTTTAAGCTGCTGACACGACTTCTTACATCTCTCCTTAACTCTACTGCTCTTTTAACACAGAGGATTTGCCTGTTTCTGTTTTCTTTTTTTTTTTTTTCCCCAAATCTCTTATCATTACAGCAAGGATCAGCTGAACTTTCTCACACAGCATTCACATACATAAGCCCTTGAGCCTCTGCTAAAGGTCTTTTTCAGCTAAAGCTCTGTATCTCTCTGGTCAGGAAGCACCTGAAAACATGCAGTTCCCTACAAGAACTTATTTACATAGTTTGAACCACACAGGCAGGGCTGAGCACACTGCAACTCATTTCACCAAGAGATTCAGAGCGTGTGCCTTCCAAAACACTTTGAAACCATATTCTCACCACTGTGATGGAGAGAAAGCCCAGCACGCTATTAGAACTGACGTGATCACAGAATCACAGAATCACAGAATCACAGAATTATCAGAGTTGGAAGGGACCTCTAGAGATCATCTAGTCCAACTCCCCTGCTAAAGCAGGATTGCCTAGAGCACATTACTCAGGACTGCATCCAGGCGGGTCTTGAAAATCTCCAGGGAAGGGGACTCCACAACCTCCCTGGGCAGCCTGTGCCAGTGCTCTGTCACCCTCACCGTAAAGAAGTGTTTCCGTGTATTTGAACGGAACTTCCTGTGTTCTAACTTGTGCCCATTGCCCCTCGTCCTGTCACTGGGAACCAATGAAAAGAGCCTGGCTCCATCCTCCTTCAACCCACCCTTTAGATACTTGTACGCCATAATAAGGTCTCCCCTCAGCCTTCTCTTCTCCAGGCTAAAGAGTCCCAGCTCTCTCAGCCTTTCCTCATAAGGGAGGTGCTCCAAGCCCTTAATCATCTTAGTTGCCCTTCGCTGGACTCGCTCCAGCAGTTCCCTGTCCCTCTTGAACTGGGGAGCCCAAAATTGGACACAGTATTCCAGTTGTGGCCTCACCAGTGCCGAGTAGAGGGGGAGAATGACCTCCCTCGACCTACTGGCCACACTCTTCCCTATGCAGCCCAGGATTCCATTGGCCTTTTTGGCGACAAGGGCACATTGCTGGGCCATGGATAATTTATTGTCTACCACAACCCCCAGATCCTTCTCCTCCAAGCTATCTCCCAGCAGGTCCGCCCCTAACCTGTACTGGTGCCTAGCATTCTTCCTCCCCAGGTGCAGGACCTTGCACTTGGTTTTGTTGAACCTCATTAGGTTCTTCTCTGCCCAGCTCTCCAGCCTGTCCAGATTACATGTCTTAATCCTGCTGGGCAGCTGTGAGCTGATCTTGAGTTGGCATTTATGACCAAACTGCTGAAAATAAGCCCTTTGGAGGTGTCCCATGTCCTGCAGACCTTCCTCATACCTGTTTGAGCAGACTGTACAGGTTCAATCAGGTTGCTTCCCCAGAGCTGCTGTGTACGCTGGATCCTTCCCTATCTGATAAACGTCCGTCCTTCTCAGTCATGGGTGGGTGGCACTCGTGGTAACCACGGTGCTTTGACACCATGTTAATGGCATGTACTCATGCTGGTGGCAATGAAGAGCAGTGCCTACAACAAAGAGTGTCAAAGGCAGTGGAAGTGGCTGGGTTTTCTTCAGGTTTGTTTTTTTTTTTTTTCTGTTTGTTTTGTTATATCAAGTCTCTTTTTTCATTGTTTCCTTCAAATCCTTAAATACCTGTGGAGGGGCAGGGTGAACTTCAATGAATAAGTAAATGAGTACAAATTTTTGTTCGGTGTTATACTTTTTGGTTGGTAATTTTTAGTTTCCCATGCTGTCAAGTTCTTCAAAATTAAACAATTTCTTTCAGGAATAGAGTTAATTTTCATTATTGTCTTAGCTGTTTATTGCATGTACTGACAAGCAAAAGTCATCTCTGACTGTTGTTTTTTTTTTTTGTAAATAAGAATCCCAGTTTGTCTTGCAATCTATGATCAAAAGTGGTATATTAGATAAAAGCACCCTAATACACTAGAATTACATATAGTAGCTCATTAAATACAGTAGGGAAAGAGAGTGACTTCATTTCTTGCACATGTAGTACTGCAGCTTTGGAAGTATCTTTATGAAGTATTTCACAGAGGCATAATTTTCAGTAATCCTGGTGTAGCTTGGAAAACAGGTGAAATAGGATTTTAAAAGTCTCCTTGGAAAGACACGTACACTACTCTGAGGCAATATCTCATTTACTTAAAATTTCATTTTACCATTCCCACAGAGAGAGAAAGAACGCTCTCTATAACAAATACTGTTTCTTATAAGCTGGCATTTGTAGAAGCAAATCTGCCCTAAATTATAAATTGCATTTTCTGTTGCTTGATACACCCAAAACTGAAAGGCATGTGGCTAAACTACTCTCCCATGATTAATCCAGTACTTAAACACATAAAGAAAATAGCAGAATAGCTTCTAACAAACGTATTACAACAAATTATTCATGAATTTTCTTTCAAGCAAATGAATATCTGCTGCCCTTCTCAGCCGAAAGTCCTGGGCTCCAAGTTTTGACAAAGCTGATAAAAATAATTGTTTGAGACAATAAATCCTCCTACAGAGGACATTGCATTTCCCACATCTTCACTTTTTATCAGGAGAGCACTAAAGCTGCCTAGAGGCTCTTCAAATAGATGAAGTATAGGCTTAAACAGATGTGCTTAATGTTGTCTAAATCATAGCACAGTACTGAGAGAACTGGAAATCTCCCCACCTCCAACTGCTCCCATAAACACCTAAGACCCAGCTATAACTTGAGTAATTTCCTCAGTCTTTTCAGGGCTGCTGTGCTGTTCTGAGGTGTGTAGGTATTAAGCTTTAATCCAGCCTAGTCAACTGCAAGGAGAATGAAAATATTTCATAAAACACCTGAAGGTGAGCAAGGGTGAGAAGGTGAGACAGACCTGCCTACGGCGCAAGGAGCACTGGATTTATCCCAGTTGGCCCAGGAGATGTCCAGAGACCTTGAAAGACATGTTTTCAGATCCACCGCGCGTGGAGAAGCACCTCCTGGATTCCTGCTCAGTCCTCCCCTCACTGTGAAGCCATTCTTCTGAGCAACTTTTATCTGCCATTTAGAGACATTAACAAATAGCTCTGCCTCGCAAAGAAATAACACTAGAAATAATGAAGCCCGGCTTCCTAGGGGTTTGTGTTTCTTGGCTGATTACAAGCGCTGATTGAAGCTGTTTTCAATCACAAGAGACGACTCCTATAACATTTCTTCTCATGGGGATTTTTAGGTCTTTTAAATGTATATAGTCACAGTATAGTCTTTCATTTTTCAGGACCCTTCTGTGGGGTTTTCAGTTGCTTTTTTTCATGCAACGTAATGAAAACGGAGCCCTTTCTCCTCCTGCTCTATTTGTTTGGAATCATCACAAAAAAATGATTGAGGAACACATATAAACAGGCATACACTCACATACCTCTGCATGATCAGAGAAATCTCACTTCCTACAGAAATCAGGCTAAAACAGTGGACACCCTAAAAAATTCATGACGTACACACCCCCATGTGCATGTCTGTACCACCAAAAGAGAAGGAAACAAGTGAGAAACGGCACTTCAGTTGTGACCCTATGCCACTGTGGTCTGTTGAAAGACAGGGAGGATGAGGCAGGGGATGTTATTTGGGATGTTGTTACTGATAGCCCATCAGTACCAAGACTGGAATTAGCTGGCGTTACACTAGCAACCAACTAAAACGAGACCTTCAGAGTGCCAAAAATGTAAGAGTTCAAGCCACGTATTTATTACGAGCTCTAGGAGTGCACGACAAGCCTGACTCTCTTCCCATTGACGCTAATGGAATCGTTAATTTTCAGTTAGCTTGCTTTTGGACCAGGTTGGCACAAGAGGGAAGAAAATGAAGCCCAGTTGCTTCATAACACCCGTGCTAAAATCAAAGGCGAGGTGGCTGCTGCGGTGCAGTGACGATGTTCTTGGCTGTCTTACACTCTTCGAAATCTGAGGAGTGGGAGGGAGAGTATGATGAAAGATTTAAGAAAAAGGAGCATGAATACAAAGTTTTCTTGCCAAAACAAATATATGTGGATTTGCAATGTGTCTGGAATGGGGCCGAGCAGATTTTACAGAAAGTTCATTAATCTGTGTTCTTGCTTACGCAAGCCTATACACTAAAATGCTGTTATAAAAAACTGTGTAAAAACATGCGATTTAACAGCGGATATATTTATCATCTCCCTTATTCACCTAATATGGAATACATTACTTGTATTTACGTGCTCCTTTTGGTTTCCTTCCTTTCTTTTGCATGGACTCGAACATTTTCCTCTCCTACTTGACTGCAGTCAGGTGGCATCTGCAGAGACATGCCTGCCTTCAGGACAAAATGAACACTGATATTTTCAGAAATAAAGAAATTACGTTCCTCACAAAAAAAGAGAGACAATTTTAAATGCTATTGCATTTTCCAGCAAGGAAAAATTTTCATCAGACAATCTTTTAAAAGCTAGTTCTTTCTCAAGATGGAAGAAATTCCCCTTCTTACTGAGCCAATGATTTCAGGAGTCCTTAAGCTGCAGGCTTTGAGAATTAACTGCTGAGAAGCCTGAATTTAAAAACAGGCTTTTAAAATAAAAAAAAAAAAACAACAAAAAAACCCAGAGGTGAGATTCGTCAAAAATTTGCAGGACTTTTGAAGGCAGAGTCCTATACTGAGAAACTGGAAAAATCTAGTTGGTTATTTTTTTTTTTTCAACCAAAGCTCCCTGTGGTTCAGCTCAGGCTTTGCAGATGCCCGAGCTGCTGCTGGTGATTCCCTGGCCTGGCAACGGGGGGGACGGCTGTGCGCAGCAGTGGGCCATTGCCTCAGCTCCTCGCCCGGGCGTTGGTACAAATGAATCCCCTCTGCCTGGGCAGTGCCTGTGGGCTACTGCTCTTGGAGCGCGAATTGCTCGCACAGGGCAGCCTTATCCTGTGCCACGGTCCGCTGCACAGGGGCACGGGAAACCTTACGCAACGTCTCTTATAAACCTCTGCTGCCTGAGCCATCTTATTGCAGATGCTGCCACCTTCAGAGAGAAGTCACCCTCGTTTCTGTCTTCTGCTTGCTCCTGGGGCTCAGTCAAAGTCACTAGGTGTCTCTTGTTCCCATGTACTGTGAAATACGTGGGGTCAAGGCAGAAGTTATGCTTTTGGTTCTGCGCTTCCAGACCATGCGATAAGCAAGAAAGGAGTGCTCTGGGCCCTATCTGTGCAATTGGAGTGAAGGAAAAGGTGGATATCTGGGACGTGATGTGGAGCAGAGAAAAATGAAAAGCTTATGTGCTCTTACTAAGCTTAGCTGAAGAGGAATGAAGAAGGTGCCAGGAGATACGAAAGAAAATGTCGTGCTGCTTTTGTAATTGCCTAATTGGACAAAGTAATTCCCTCCTGCAGAGTGACCCTTTCTTGCGGCTCCAGCAAGGAAATGAAATACAAAATGAGGAACTGGGTTTTCTGAATAAACCCATTGTCTTTATTGCATTACCATTTTATGCTATTACGATTATTGCATAATTACCCACTTGTTGTGAGTACTCATGTCTTTTTACATATTTCCTGCTCTCACAGTCCTTGTAGCACGGGACCACCCCAGAGAAATCCTTTGTCAAACATTCCTGTGCTCTAATGATGCCAGAAAGTGTTTTGCTCTTTGGCAATCAACCTCTCCACTATATTTCTTAGCGCTTAAGGCTTGTTTATCTAGAGGCCTACAGAAACTTGCTCATATAGTTGGTATCACTAATGTATTAGTGACAGGCAGCAGTAAACCACTTTGATCCCAGTCCTCAGGTGCTGTAACTTGTCTGAGGTGGATGACTGAGCAGCTTCCACCATTGATCAAGCAGTTTGTAGCAGATTATTATAATTAAGCACCTTTGAAGTGCCAAGCTGTATGAAGCTCTGGTGCAGTTCAGGTTGTAGAATTCAAATGAAATTTATTAATATTCTCATTTTTATGGGATAGCATGCTGTTTATGGAAATGGCTTTTCTGCACATTCAGATTTGTCCTGGTGAGGCTGCTTCACTTGGGAAAAGCACATGGAGGGAAATCATTCGGAGCTGAGAACCTGTCCTAACTCCTGATTTTATCTTAACCTCATGATTTCCTAAGCAAGTCATGGGATCTGCATCTCCCAGTGGAGGTTTAGACCCAGCCTTGTCACTGAACCAGGGTGATCTGCAGCTTTGTGTGCTGCCAGCGGAGCACACAAAGCAGCTCAGCCAAGCATGAGAAGAGCGGTCCTGAGCCAGGTAGCCTGAACCTGTGCCTCCACCACCAAAGTTAGACCATTCCTCCAGTAATTCCACCGGAAGAGGGTCATCTCAACAGTTTAGTAAAGTAAAAAAAAATAGCTCAAAGCCACCTTTGCAATTGTGTCTTCAGGGCTGTACTCAGTAGTTACTATGAGGTTGGGAGGCAGCTTTGTCAGTCCTCTAATTAATGTTTTTGCTGGCAGCTATTCCCGCTCCTCCTCCATTTCCAAGAAGCACCGATATAACCAGCGCTTACCCGAGCTGCCACCCACTGCCTGCCGCAGCCCTGCCGGAGCATCCTGCCCAAACCGTGGCAGCAGACAGGAGAAAGATGTCATCGGCAGCCCAGAAAATGCTCCATGAGGACATTTCTCACAGCCACATCTGCGACATCAAGTAAGTGAATTTACTATCTCATTGGCCGTGCTCTCACTAAGGGGAATACGTGTTGGAGAAATTTTGAGAAAGAAGAAAGCCTGTGGGTCTAAACAATGATGTCAAAAGAAGAAGAAACACCCCAATTTTTTGTTTTAGAGCATGCAGGGACAAAAAAACCCGCCCACATTTGAAATGCAATAAGCGTCTGTAAAGGTGACATTCAAATACCTGTCCCTACCTTTTCATCCCCAAAACCAGCTTTCAAAAAACAAAGTCAATATACATTAAAATCTAAATAGAGTAAAAATGAAGTCAAAATGCCAACATCTATAAAATTTCCCACAGAAAAAAATATGTTTAAAATGTTGCAGTTCCACTCCGCTAGCACTGTAACTAAGAACAGAATGAGACAAACGGTTGGCTCAAATCTTGAAGTTACCAAATAAACAGGTTTTAATAAAAATAGACTGGGAAGCAGTGAGGGAGGCCTTAAAACGCATAGATTTTAACTACAGTCCCTGAAAGCCTCTGCTGCTGTCTGTATTTTTGAGGCTGGGTCTGTAGGGAGGAAAAGGTGGTTCTGAGCACCCAACACCCATGCTAGGCACATTGCCGGGGATTTTACTTTGGACTATCTCTGGTCTCGTCCTGTGAACTTCATTGCCATCGGCGGTGGGATCATTATATTTCACCCAAGAGCAGCCAAGACTGTATGTCCCCATCCTGCTCTGTGGTGTGAAACATGGCACAGTACGAAGGGCAGCAGATGCGGTTCCCGAGTAATCTCCTGCTCTGAAGTAAAACACTAATGTGGGCAACACAATTTGTTAATTTCTCAACACAAAGTAGACTCCTTATCCAATTATCTTTTCTGCCTGTAACTAAGACAAGGAATTTAAAAACATTGCATCTGCCTAAATTGTACAAATATGAAAAGTGATTAATATGCTTGTCGAAGAAAATTCCAATATGGAGGAAGAAAGTACAGGGATGATTGATTTCTCAATGACTATTGGAATATTTTTGGTATGTTGTTACAGTACTACTTCATGCTAGTCTAAATCATTGCTATTAACAAATCTAGGAGCTTCAGGAAGGCCACATCTAAAAAAGAATTTACATCTTCCACTAATTGCATCGTTTTATAAAGTCTCAACAATCTTGAAAAAATTGGCCTATAGTCTGAGCGACAGTTTGTATTTACAGATTTAGAGGGGATATTAAATTTTCCTATATCAAAGCTGAAGAACAGTTCTGACAGCTGCAAATGTTCTCTGAATTAATAATGTGGAGCTGGTATAAGACAATATTTAAGAAAAATCCATTTCTTTCTGCGGCGTTGAAGCCCCTTGCTTATAAAATATTAAACAGGATTAAGATTGGTATGCTGCTTGAACGGGAGGAGAAGACATGAAATCCACATATGAATCCAGAAGTGAAAAGAATCATTAGTTCCAACTGTTATTAGTGCTAACTTATGATTTGGGATAAATCAAACACCCTTGGAGTACCTGCACTTGCTACTAAAGTTCAAACCAGAATTTTGGCTCTGGCTTAGGAAAGAAAATCCACTTTCTAGCTTCATCATTTAAAACCCACTGACCAATCCTTATCTGCAGAAGCTTTCTCTGCTTTAACTATAGCAAACACCTCTGGAAGATTAAATAAATGTGTTGTCTGCCATGCAAGCTCTCTGAATACCAACAGACTAATCCAAAGTTCTAGTTTGTCCCAACTTTACGGATACAAATCCTTCCCTATGTCTCAGTGCTTCCTTACATCAGCTCGTAGTGACTAATAGGTTGTATAATGTCAAAATAAAACCAGGAGACATGCCCTGGCTTTGTATTTTTTTTGTCTAGAAGGGAGAAAGGCTGGGGCAAAATTTTATGAGGAGCCTTAAAAATTTAAGGTCAAGCCCACCCAAACGTCTCCGGTTGACAGTTTAGCCATTCTGTTCCCCGTTCCCACCTGTGGAAGTGAGACAAACCTGCGGCTTGTCTGTGCAAAACTCACCTGTGCACTCAACCTTCTGCAGTCCCCCTAGGCAAACCAGTGCTTGCCCAGCCAGCGAGATGCTGTTTGTGATGGAGCAGGAGAGACTTCAAGAGCTGCAGAGAGGTCCTATTGCCCAGAGCAGAGTGCAGAAACCCCGACAGCCTCGCTGGCATTTATCTAGTGGAAGCCAGGGGAGGGCGAGACGAGGAGATGTTGCAAGCCTTGTCTGTCTGTGCGGGGTGAAAGAACTTCCCATCAAAGGTCTCAGGGAAAGTCCCAGCCCTTGTATTTACAGCTGAGGTGAAGCTGTGGTTGCTTTTGTCATGCTGGCACTGACTTGCCCCTTGGCTATTGGCCAGAGCTAAGGTTTGGCTGTGTTTCCCCACTCTTGGAAGACTAACCTGAGAGTTGTAGAAGGCAAGAATGTTGTAGAAGCACAACAGCAACTATTTACCTGGAAGGGGAGCTGCTTTTTTTTTTGTGTCACAGCTCTCCTGTGCCATTCCAGCAGTGGGTAGGGACAGTAAGAATGTCCCATGGAGATGAAAGGAATTTGGCATGGGGATGGTTGAAAGTACCTGATCCCTGAGATTCTCTAGATATTCTTGGCAGCTACAGTGATCCTGTGGAGCCAGAGCCTGTGACAGATACATATTGAGAAATGAGTCTTTAAGGGATAAGCCTCTGGGAGGATGCAAAGGTCTTGATGTTACACATCTGGAATGCAGCGTGATTCAAAACAGATGCCTTGAGCATCAAGAGATCACTGGGCTGGATCATAGTCCAGATTGGAGAAAGGGGCTGAGAGAGTCCCACTAGCACTGAGATTTTATAAGAAGTTTGGAAAATGAATTGAAGGGGATTTAAGTAATATTGCACTTAGATTTAGAATCTGCAAGCAATGTCTGCCAGGAAAAAGGAATAAGGTAAAAAAAAAAAGTTTTATAACCACTTGTTTTTGGAAGACTTACTGGAAACTAGAAAAACACTTTAAGAAGGAAAAGGCATAGAGAACACCAAACAGAAGTAAACTTTAAAAAAAAAAGAAAGGACAAGAATAGTTTCATTCAGAACAATTTGACTGCACTAGGGCTGAAGAAACTGTATTTTAGAGCTTGAGTTCTAGAGAAGAGATCAGATCATGTCTGAGATTTAGGACAGGAACAGCCTGTGTCACTTGTGCACTGCAACAAAGAGCACAAGCCAGTGTGATACCTGAACCACTGGAAAAGATCCTGGACCTGAAAAAGGTGATATTGTTTTGGAAGAGCTTGCAAGAGTCAGCAAAGCGCGCATGGCATGGGCAAACCGAATGACCTGGCTGAGAATGTCTTACAGCAGCAAAGGGCACCAAGTCAGTGGAGATATCTGGGGTTAAACGGTGTGGTATTCATTTTCAGATGACCCATCAACTAGCATGCTGCCAAAAATAGTGTTATTACACTGAAATGAAAACCTACAGGGAGTGGAAAGGAAGACAATTGACTCGCAGAGCTTAAAATCACGAGGTTAACCCTGCAGAAGATACACGAGAAATAATTGTACAAATTCATAATAGATGGAAAAAAGGGCAAGTGCTGTGCCCTTCAGAGCATCAAGGTGATCTAAGCATTTAGACCCTGTGTAAGAACATGAGCAAAAAAGCTGAGAAAGTATTTGAAGCCACAGTGGATCAATACCTCGTGAATATTAAAGAATATAGGAAATGTAGGAAAATTGTCCAACAATTCTGACACCTGTGCGAGCCCTTCACATTGTAAGGCCATGCTTTAAGAAGGAGCTGGATACACTCATTGCTCTGGGATGACTGGAGTAACTGACTGAGTAGTTCTTGTATTTACAGAAGAGATGGATGAAACCCCTTGATTGTCTGTAGATAGACCTGAAGAAACAAAACGTGTTTGTTAGACTACCAAGGGGATATATGGTCAGTGACAATTACCTCTCTGTCCTCAGTACATTACGGGGTTCCTGGCAGGTGTTCATACTAGGAAAAAGAAAAGAGCAAGTTTTTTGAACTTCCATGAAACCTTTGTGAGTTGCACTGTTTTCTCAGATGTCTACTTAGGCTGCGTTTTGCACCTGAGGAAAAACATGATAAATTTTTCATGCCTTTCAGGTTAGTAAGATTTATACAGATGACATTTAGATCTGATGAAAAACACTGGCTTGGAGCAGCCGTGGAAAGAAACTGTGCTTCTGGGCTGAAGCTGGACAAACAACACTACAAATGCCATGGAACACAAATAATAACATACTTGAAGAAAAGTTAGCACAAATCCCAAGTAAATCACCAGAAAATATTCAGCAATTTGTGTTCTCCAACAATATTTGGGTGCTGAATTGTAAAGAGAAACATGTACCTAATATAGCTTCTTGAGAGTGCTGTCCTGATGATCTCGGATGTAATTATTGAAAAAATTGAGAAATAGAAGGAATTAATTAGACATTTCAGACCTGAAAGTAAATCACCCATGGAGGATTTTGGGGTGTCTGTTGATGTAGTCCTTTTAAACAGTGTGGAAAAACCAAATGATCACAGTAGTTTATGAGTTAACAAAGCTTAGGTATGAAAATAATCAGACAAAAGGAAAGATTGAATCCTAGTCATGGAAATAAAGAAAACCATATATTTTTGTTTACTGGAGGCCAGTGCTATTTGAAACTGATTATAAATCATAAGGAATTACCAGAGCCCGGCCAATGGTTATTTTTCATTATTTTTCAGTTATGGAGTGTGACTTGCAGCTTCAATATAACCTTGAAATTGCAAGCAGGATTTCCAGAGCATATGACAATGGAACCAAATCCAGAGAGATATTTGTACATCACTCTTATTGCAACAATAGTTACTGAGGCTGAGATGCTTCAGAAAACAATTCGTATCATGAATGCAAGATTAAATTTAGCCTGAAAACATGAGAGTGGTAAATTTGACAGTACTACTGGGAAAGATCTTCCAAAGCATATGTGCGTATAATTTCAGGATTCAAATGTATAAAGAAAAGGCCAGGGACATCTTGTACATGAGCCTCAGCTGAGCAATTGTGTTTAGAAAGAGAATAAGGTGCATCCTATGTAGTGCGGCCGTGGTGAAGGCTGTATCTAGTGAGAGAGTTTACAGAAAAATGGGAAAAACCTGAATTGCGAAGGGGTGTGCTTACTTGCGCTTCCTGTGTGTTTGTGTTCCAAACCATTGTCCTCCTTTTCCTGAGATAGCCTTACTATCTATTACCATTTGCCCGTGACAAGACGACTCCAGAAAACTGTAGTGTGTGTCAAATTTATTTTCGTTGACCAAGCTTACCTGACAACAGGCAACCGTTCAGCAAACACAAGTTTAAGCAGGGAATTATGCTTTTAGAGAGGTTTTGTCCAGTCCCTCTTGCTCCGTCCAATAAAGCAATGGAAGAAGGAATCAAAATACCATGCAGAACTACAGACACGGGTGAATTGCACCCACGTAGACACCCTCTAAGGCCCTGGGGGCTGCTGGTGCTTCACTGGCTGTGCGATGATGAGGCAGGAAAACCAGCCCCAGCACAGAATGAACCCCAGGCCAGGGTGTCCAAGCAGTCACAGGGCTGCTCCATCCATCCCTTCAAGGAAGGGCGCTGGTAATAGACTGGTTAGTCCTGTCCCTGCTGTGGTCTTCTGCATCAGCCTGCACCCCTGCTGCAGCCCTTGCCAGGCTCGGGAGGGGAGCGCGGGGCCGCTTCTGGCCAGGTTGGCGTCCAGGTCCTCCTGGCCCTGGAGGAGGAAGGGCAGGGCCGCCGGTCAGCACACACAGCTGGGTCCAAACCTCCCTCCTCCAGGCCCTGCAGGCACTCTCCCCTGAGCAGGTAGTCAGGCATGGAGAAAACCGACGGGCTCTTTCCTCTGTCACCAGCCAAGGGCTTTGCTGCGACTGCAACTCCCTACCCTCCCCTGCAGAAGTCTGCCTTTGGGAGACTTCTCTGGGCTGCTGGTCTTCTTCCAGGACCTCCATCAGATCTGGGGTGGCACACAACCAGGACTCCTGCAGCCACCAAGAGGTAGGACCTCCTCACCACCCCTCCTGCACAGCCTGCACCTCCATGTGTGGGTGGCAACTCCCTGCCGTCCCTCCTCTGGCTCCCCCAGTACATATTATAGCTTCTGGCTCTGCTTCTTCCCTCACCTCTCCATTTTTGCCTTGCCCATCCAAAGCCCCAGTAAATCACAGGACCTGCTTGCTGACATCCTCCTGGCTCTCACCGCTCTGTCCATCTCTGCCACCAGAAGGATGGAGTGCAAGAGAGAGGATGGTCTGGCTGTGGTGTTTCCCTCCACTCCTAGATGGCCAAGCAGGGCACCCTGCCTGGGGCAACAACCCCCAGCAGCCTGCTGGGAGTGGTGCACTCTGCTCTGTGTGCCTCTCTGGGGTCCTTGTGATACATTTTTGAGGTCTCAACCCTCACACCCCACCCTTCCTTCCCCCCTCCCCACCCAGTTGTTGTCTCCTATCATCACTTGCCTGTGCTCTTGTTTTTAGGAAAAATAAAAAGAGCAGTGGTGTTACAAAGCTGCATGTTGTTTGTAGGAGGTTGTTTCCCCAGGCTCAGAGATACTGTGGAAGAAGAGATGACAACCTTCTAAAAAAAAACCCAGAAGAGAAAGAGAAGAAAAGAGGCACAGAGCCTGTCACTTTGTGCTGCAAAATCTCCATCAGACTGCAAACACGCACTGAGACGAGGGAATCCCAGGACACACCAGTAGGATCGCTGCCCCTGGGAGAAACAGTCCTGGTGCCCTAGGGGAGCCAGCATGCCCACAGGGAGACCGCCGGGCATCTCCAAGGCTGATGGAAATTTACTGATAAATGCAATCTCAAGGTTGGTGATAAACATTTGTAACTCTCTGTTACATCACAGTTTGAAATATACTTGTTTTTATGTTTTCCTTGGCAGGGAAGGTATAGTCTTGGGATTGTGCTTTAAAGTTTTAGCATCTGAAACAAAAGTTCCGGCTATAGCATTGTAAAGTCATTCTTTGTTATGTGCAGCCTTCACAGATTGGAGCACAAAATAAACCACATCTTGTGCTGGGTGCTTATTCTGAGGTCCAGAATTGCAAAGGGATTCAGAATGGAATTCAACACATCTTTCAGGATTTATACATGAGAGATCACAAAACACCATCAAGCATGCTAGTTAACCCAAATCTCAGTGATGCCAGAGCAGGATGTATTGCTACCTGAAAACAAGGTACGCAGTAACGTGAATTAAAAATAAGCTTTGTCCTATATATTCTGCCCCCTGTTGTGGCATTTCTGTAGAAAGCATAGTTTGCTGGGAGTGAAGAATTTGGTTCTTAGTGTTTAGGGATAGCTGGCTTGACATCAGCTTTCCCAGAACCAGTAAACATACGATTCTTGTACTCTTCACTGTGGGGTTTCCATACAATGGCATCATCACTGATTGGAAACAATTCAGAGTAACTTCATGCTCCTTTGCCCTGAAGCTATTCTATGAAACTCGATCTAAACACACACACACACAAAAGAAAAGTGTTTAGGAGGCAAAATAGATCATATCTCCCTTTCAAATATAGTCAAACTTTCTTATACTTTGCTTGGCACTATTTCATGTGATGGTTCGCTTTCTTCATGTTGCTGTTGACTCTAAATGATTGCTGTCAGTTTCTACAGAGTGGGAATTTCCAGACAGTTGCTGAGCATAAGCTCCAGAACTTTTGACAGCTTTAGTTTTCTTTCTTGCACAGTGATTAATCTGTAAAACTGTGAGGGAAATGCTGGGCATGCGAGCAGGTGAGCAGCACAGGTCGCTTGAAGTTGCAGACCAAGATAAACAGCATTTCATAAGGTGCTCAGCAAGCGAAAACACAAGCCAAATATATACACACAGAGATGAGCTGTGGTGTAATCAGATGTTCGAAGCTAGGGAACAGGTGAGTTTTTGGAGGAGATAACTATTTCTAGCTCCTTTCTTCCTATATAAATCACTAACCTCGTCCAGCCTGTCCACATAACCAAAACATGCTTCTTTTCAATCGTCTTCTGAGAAAGTGAGAAGTGAGGAGAGTGAGAAGAAGGGGAATGATTTTTCTTGTGAGAATGACACATGGGAGGCTTAAAGTCGGTAATGACTGAGGCGTTTTTCCATTTGCTGTTCCCGGCTTGGCCTAAACTCTCTTGGATTTTGCCTATAAAGTTAATATCTGCAAAGGAACTACGTTCACATATGTATGTGTGAGATGTCTCAGGTTTTCATTGTATCTCATTAGTCTTCAATACACATGAGAAGATCAGTAAAGATGATCCTAGAGGGACCTCTTACTTATAACAGTGTTAGTAGGAGATCGGAAAATGCAACTGTATGAGCTGTTCATTTTTAGTGTTATTTTCTATTTTTTGGATACCAGCCATTTTGGCTTTTAAGTAGGGATTAAAGGCATTGAAGACACATGCAGCTAAAATATCATGGTTTGTATGCTAAATAAAGGTAATTTTGTTCAGGTGGTGTTTGTCGTCTATTCAGAGTGACACTTCTATTTCTGAGATGATAATACGATTCGGTATCAGCCTTCCCTGCTGTTTCAGCAGTCAAAGGTACCCTGTGACCAGAGACACCTCTTGCGCGTGCATTTGTGAAGACTACTCTGGGTTCCTGCTGCATTCAAGCTTGTTGCTTTGTTTCTAATTAGTCTTTCCTTAGATTACAACAAACATGTGACACTATTGCTCACTTAATTTCTGGGAACATACTCTGCTGACGACAGTGCCTACCAGGAGGCCAAAATATCCTCTGATACGTTACGTATAGTTACCGTCTGATGCGGAGCAATATGCAGTATTGTAACATCCTCACTTTCCACAGATAAACCATACTGTGATTTCGTGTGAGATGGAAAGCAAAATACTTGCAACTGAAGTATTCTGGGAAGAACAACTTGGTACAGTGAAAACAAGAGACTTCAAAACACATTGAAATGTTTCAGTCACTGGCCCAAAGCAAAGCCAATATTCTGACCTTCTGACTGATGCTTTCTGGAGTTGGAAGGCTGTATTTTTCCATGGGATATGAGGAGGTATGAACATTGCACAAGTGTGATGGTGTCATAGTGGGAGTGCTTTATTTCTGTAGGATGTCCTCAACAACTAGCGACACCATACTTCAAACTTAACAGGAACGGATGCCTTATTTTAGGTTATGTGTTCATGTCCAATACAATTTCAAAATGAGGCAAGGAAAATAAAGGTAATTTAAGAAATATTTATTTGTAGACCATAATGCCTTTGAGCTGAAATCTGCCTAGGTTACTTTGAATAGATCCTCATGGTCTACAAGCCATGTGTGTCCAAGAAGTCATTCCAGTACATCTAATGCTTTCTCTTAACAGTTTATTTACGAACATCCATAGGTCAGTGATGATGATTTTTCCCCTGCTTAGTACTTCTAATTGGACTTTCTCCCATACCATGAAGCTGAACTGTGATATTTAGAGGACGTTAACAAGAGGTTTTTGATGTATTCTGGAAAGCTGAATATCTCTTCTGAATGTTTATATACCCGCAAAATGTTATAGATCCTTCAACTGAAAATATTTTTAAGATTTCATTTTGGAAAAAGCATTTTGTCTTTTTCCCACATTTGGAATGCAACCATATTCTGAAATTTAGAATTGCTTGTGAGAGAGAAAATAAGCTTTTGAACTTTTTCTGCCATACCAGACTATTGTATCCTATTTATGTAGTGTCTATACAGTTACTGTTTAGCTAATTAAAAAAATGAGATGCAAGGAGAAATATTAACCCTATTAATAACAGCATAGAAAATGTAGAGACATCAACCAGTCGATTTGCTGGACTCGGAAAGAGTACAAAGGCCTCAAATGTATTTTGAGCCTCTTGCTCCAGCAGCTAGGTAATCACACCACTGGCATAGCTAGACTTTTTGCTGACAAAATCACCCTTACTGCCAAAATACTCAAATATTTGACCAAGTCACAGCAGCTGAAGGAATTACTACATATCAGTTGAGCCATACTATCTCTTCATGTCCACGCTTTTCGCTTATTCCAATGAATACTACCACATTAGTTTAAATGCCTTCCTCTGAGCTCAGCAGGGCCTAAGTCCCCCGTAACACTAGCTCTGACTGCATGTGCGTGTTATTTGTGTCCTGCTTTAATCCTTCCCGACAACTTGAAAAAATAAATTTTCCAGACACAGACTTTTTAATAGCTATTTCTCAGTATCATCCAGCACAAGAAGAGCTTGAAAAGCATCATTTTTCTTCTAGGCTAGTTAGACATGCAGAATATAGTTTTGTTTCCTTCCTTTTTTGTTTTCCTTTTGAAAACAGGAACTTCATTATCATGTGAGCAATAACCAGCAGACACAGACAGAAATAAAAGTGAACATTTAGCCCAGGAGAAACTATTCTGGAATCTTTGTAACTACACGACCTTAAGAAGGGTAGAACTTCTTGTCCAGTGCTACATTTATGATATCACAATTAGTCAGAGAAAAAGGATTTGTACTGCATTATGACAGAGAGCAATAAGAAGAGGACATGAAGATGAATAGGCTACTTAAGCGAGTAAATGACTCCTGCTACCAGCCTGGCAATGACAAAGAGGACCTGAATGTCTGTGGTGTTATCATGTCCCTGAGGCTCCTCGGTAGTTTTATTCAAGGCTTTTGGGTGCTTATAGTGTCACTGGCCTTCATTGCTGTGCTTGGCCACCTAGCAGAAGACAGAAGAGGAAGTAATTTCAACAATGTAAGGTACTGGTTTCACTGGGTAAGATAGTTGTCCGGATGACTACTCTCAGTTACTTAGCAGGACTTGAGCAGCGTGGCTCAGATTAGTGAAAGGAAGGTCATAAATCAGTTCTCTGAGGAAATCGGGTTGCACTTGCCAGTGCTATGTGGAGTGTGGGTTGTGTACCCAGCAGCTTTAGCCAGTGCTAATGCTGTCACCTGGAGAGCAAGTGTAAAGCTGGGTTTGATGCAAGGGTGAGCAAACCCAGGTAAGTATCCCACAATCTCTCTCCTCTTGCAAAGCCCAGAGCTAGGACATTGGCTGGCTGAAAGGCAGGTGCTCAGCTGTCTTCATCTGGATTGAGAACATGACACCCTCTGACCTTCAGTTTTGTGTAGAGAGAGAGTAATAACACCTAACGTACTAGAAAGGATGAATTTAGAGTTCTTCAGCAATGATTGTGAGCTGTTATTAAATGATATAATTCATCCAAAAGGTCTTGCTTTTGATGTTGGCAGAACAAAAAAATGTTCTGTCCTCAGTTATTTCCCTTCATGTGTTCCTCTTACTGACCTCACAGCACTGACCATGCTCTCTCTGCTCCTCCTCTCCTTCTTCTAGCTTCTCTGTTCTTTCAACTTTTTTTTTTTTTTTTTTTTTTTTTTAGTACACTCCTTACTAGCAGCGAGCTTTTCTCCGGTTTATTTCTCAGCTGCTATCCCAGCTACATTAAGATTGTTTTTTGTGAAGGTAGTGTTTACAGCTAATTCAATGAAGAAGGAAAGAGAGGTCTCCGAGAAAAAGTAGATGCAGACTTTCAGGTTTCACAGGTAGTACTTCACAGGCAGGCGTGCTCTGAAAATTTGCTGACAGCAGCCCTAAGTGGCTGCATGTGAAAAAGAAGACAAGTTCTATTGGACCCAGTTCTATGGGGTCTTCTCTCCTCCATCCCCCCAGTCCACTTTGCTTTTTGATTATTTTTTTTTCTAAGTAACAAACAGGCAGAAGGTTCAGGTAGACTGTACGAGATGCTAGTAATGGAACTGGAAACACCAACGTGTATTACAGTAAAACTGTTGTCACCTTGACCATTCTCGTCTACATCCTGTTATTTTTGTGAGAAGTTATTTAAATGTGTGCATATACCTCAGAGGAGTACTCTGTGTTTTGCATTTCTTTAAGAATGTCAGGAAGTTAAAATAAATATCTCCATGAAATTTGCTTAATAAGAATTTTCAGAAGCATTTGTCATATTTCTGCTAGCAAAGTCAACTGAAAGACTAATTTTAGCAATGTGAAAAGCTGCTTCTATTGTGACAAAAATTATGGCCTAAGGGACAGAGCCACCCCCTCTAGAAATTAATACTTACAAAACCACATTTCTGTCAACAATCTGATGGCAATGCCATGGGAAGCTACTAATGGGAAAACAGAGCTGTCAGAATAAAAAGTGTTCATCTTCTCTAAACCAAGGAGGCTTTATTTATTCTTCCAAGCAATAGGCACAACTGAACTGTCTCTCTGAAATCTCTGGCTCCTGTAGATAATATGCTTGGTTTAGTACTAACTCATACTTCAACTTCTGTCTCATGCACTTGGTATTTTTTGTCATCATGTAGATCATATGCTCCTGGGAATAACAACTTTCTTAATGTGCTTTTGTGTTGCATCCACAATTACAACTAAACTTCATGGGTACAAAATACACTAAGCAAAAAACATCATGCAATTTATGTAGGCTAAAACCCCAAACTTTACTTATCGATCCAAGAATTAATGTATTAATTAACCCTAATCAAAGAGTTATTACTTAGTCCCACTTTTATAAAACCAACTCTCCAAATTTTCCAATTATTATAGCTCACTCCCAGTCATGATGCAATTGAAAGTTGTACACACCAATTTTCTCGTCTCTACCCCTTTCTCTGGTGTTTGCTCACCCTTCCGTCAGTCCTCAAGAAGCCGGGGAGAGGGTTATGGCGAATTATTAGCGTCCCAAGTTCTTCACTGGAAGATGTTGCTGAGGGTTTCTTCCACCTTACTCCAGGATCTGCCTGGGGCTATTTTTATATGTTTCTTAGCACGTACTGCACGTTGCTCTTTCTTCATTGGTCCACAATTCCACTTATATCTAAATACGCTATATATAGTATGTTTTAGTTACGTATGTTGAATATTTGTTCTTTGTTCCCTTTGTTATCTCTAAAGCCAGTTTTACTGGCCTCCCAAGGGCTTAATGACCAGTAATTGATCATTAGTGATTTTTTTATAACCCAGGAGCCTCTGGTTTCATCATGTCTCCACACTTACAAAATCTCTACTATAATCCGTTACTTGTATAATCCTCTGCACTAGTTTTATTCTAGGTCATAGCTGCCTCTACACAAAATAACTACCACTCCTCTACTATCTATTATATACAGAAATATCAAAAGTATTATAACAATAGGCATTATAATACACAACCCTACAAAGCTAAGCTAAAACTTAAACAAATTAGGTAATATTTTCATCTACCTTGACTTTAGCAAGGCTTTTGACACTGTCTCCCATAACATCCTCATTGGGAAGCTGAGGAAGTATGGGCTAGATGAGGTGACAGCGAGGTGGATTGAGAGTTGGCTGCAGGACAGAACTCAGAGGGCTGTGATCAGCGGCACAGAGTCTAGTTGGAGACCTGTAACCAGTGGCGTCCCCCAGGGGTCAATACTCGGTCCAATTTTGTTTAATATATTCATTAATGACCTGGATGAGGGGACAGAGTGTATCCTCAGCAAGTTCGCTGATGATACCAAACTGCGTGGGGTGGCTGACACCCCAGAGGGCCGTGCTGCCATCCATCATGACCTGGACAGGCTGGAGAGCTGGGCAAAGAAGAACCTAACGAGGTTCAACAAAAGCAAGTGCAAGGTCCTGCACCTGGGGAGGAAGAATGCTAGGCACCAGTACAGGTTAGGGGCGGACCTGCTGGGAAGTAGCTCTGAGGAGAAGGATCTAGGGGTTGTGGTAGACAATAAATTATCCATGGCCCAGCAATGTGCCCTTGTTGCCAAAAAGGCCAATGGAATCCTGGGCTGCATAGGGAAGAGTGTGGCCAGTAGGTCGAGGGAGATCATTCTCCCCCTCTACTCTGCACTGGTGAGGCCACAACTGGAATACTGTGTCCAGTTTTGGGCTCCCCAGTTCATGAGGGACAGGGAACAGCTGGAGCGAGTCCAGCGAAGAGCAACTAAGATGATTAAGGTCTTGGAGCATCTGCCTTATGAGGAAAGGCTGAGAGAGCTGGGACTCTTTAGCCTGGAGAAGAGAAGGCTGAGGGGAGACCTTATTATGGCATACAAGTATATAAAGGGTGAGTTGAAGAAGGATGGAGACAGGCTCTTTTCAATGGTTCCCAGTGACAGGACGAGGGGCAATGGGCACAAGTTAGAACACAGGAAGTTCCGTTCAAATACACGGAAACACTTCTTTACGGTGAGGGTGACAGAGCACTGGCACAGGCTGCCCAGGGAGGTGGTGGAGTCCCTTTCTCTGGAGATTGTCAACACCCGCCTGGATGCAGTCCTGAGTAATGTGCTCTAGGCAATCCTGCTTTAGCAGGGGAGTTGGACTAGATGATCTCTAGAGGTCCCTTCCAACTCTGAAAATTCCATGATTCCGTAATATTCACCCATCGTGTAAATAATTGCTGTTACAGCTCAGCTAGCTAGAAGAAAGCTCCAGGCAGGCCAAGACAATCCAAACAAAGCCATCCTGACATGTTCTAGCTCCAAGGCTTTGCAGACCTAATACAAAGGGTATGGGCTCTTACTAGCATTGGCAATGCCACCCTTGCTTGGCTGTGGGGCTCTACCCTGTAGAGCCTCATTCCGTAGCCACTGCTTCTAGGCAGTAAAGAAGACTTGGCCAAGGGTCTCGTCAGCCCTGTGAGGTGTGACCCAAAGGAGAGGACTCCTGGTGTTCCCAGTCAGGTGAGGAGGTGAGTTCCTATGTTCTGGATTAGTTTGTATTGTCTAAGAACTGATAGCTCTGGTTCCTCAGTTGTACAGTACACTGCAGTCAACAAGCCATGTTCTGACAAGATGGAAATATAAAATCTCCTAGGTGGAAGGGAAATGTTAAAAAGAACTTGCATAATAGTACCTTCATTTTCATGCTTAAGTCCTACCAAGACCCATGGTTTATCTCTTCTGAGGAGCCTGATCTGACTGATGCATAAAAAGAGAGAATATAGAGGTCACAGAAATGAGGGCATAAGGAGGTTTTCTACCCACCTGCTTTACGGGACAGCATTCCTTCCAGGCTGAAGCTTTGTGTCCCAGTTCAGCCTCAGGCTGGTTCGGTGCCTGCCCTGAGAAGGAGAAGGTCAAATTTCAAATAGGGAAGAGGGAACACGCTGTGGTGGACCACAAACCATTCTCCTCTGTCAACACTGACTTTTCATTGGCTCCTGTCCAGAAGCATTGTTTGAATGAAACACAACAGAAAGTGAAGTACAGTGCTGGGTTTTGGTTGTTTGTTTTTAATTTTTTCCAGAAATTCGTGTTCCTTCCCAGGTTTTGTGCTCTCTTAAAGGCAGCTTCCTTTTCAGGGGTTTGGGTGAGAGCAGAGGCAGACCAGATGGAGGCAGGAGCGTGTCCTGGACACAGGATAAGTTTGTGCATCCCCCGGTTGTCTGGGTGTGTGCTGGGTGGGGGAGCAGACTGCAACACTTCCCTCATGGCAGTGAAAATCCTGCTCTTTGCTATGGCACTGGGAGCTAAAAGCACTGTCAGGGAATCCTCAGGCGGATTTCTTCCCTCCAGATGCATGTTGTGGCCTTTTCTGCAACGTGCAATAGCACTACACAGTAAAACTCTGGTGTAATAAATGACATGAATCATAAAACATCTGCCAGTAAGGAAAATAACTATCCCAGATAAATGTTGCAGGCATAGTGGAAACTCCTGCTGGTTTATTATAGCCAGTTTATAGGATTTATTTCTGTTTCCTCCGACACTAGCAAAAAAGAAAATCTCAAAACATCTCTAAAACAGAAGAAAACCATTAAATATTAAATTACATCTACCATGACAGTTAATATAAGCTTATCACATCAAGAAGAGAAGTTGGATATTATCAGTTTCTTAAATTCCATCTCAAATAATCAGAACTGCACATACTGAATATTTTTTTTGTACTAAATAGAAGAGTATGTCGTTCCCATGTAGGTTTTTATGTTCTGTTTCTCATAAAATGAGCTTTGTTTATAAGATCCAAGCCTATAAAATTATAGGGAAAAAGGAATTAAACGATTAGGACAATACACGTGAGTCTTCAAAAAGAGACAAAGGGTTTGTTGCTCCAATCCTCTACACACTGTGCGGTCACTTACCTCATAACTTCCTGTTGGTCACAAAAAAATTACTGTTTTGGTCTTGTAGAACGTAGTTTCTATCCTGTATTTACAAATCTGTTGGTGTTTGAAATTAAAACCATGACAGCTTTTTGGAAATACCCGATTTATTGTTATATTTTAGTCCTAGACTCAGGTGTACACTTAACTGCTGCCCACTTATGTTGATATGGAATTGTATTATGTGGACTTGTTTCACAAATGCCAGTAGGAAATAATGTGAAAAGATCTTTTTCCCTAAAGGATTTTTTCCTGCCTGTTTTAGCAGTAATTGGGAAAAATAAGAGTGGAAAATCAAATAATCTAAGCAGAAGTTATGTAGTTACAATAGCAAAAGTTCAATAGGGAGGTGGTTGTTGAGTGTGTGAACTTCACAAGAAGTTTTTAACATTGATCATCACAGAAAATATTCATTTGAAGTGTGCTCAGATATAGGACACAGAAAAGGCATACCTTTTAAGTGAGAGTGATTGATTTGGAGATAAAAAAAAGTATTTAATTATGTGATTATATATAATTAATTTTGCAATGATCTGCTGTAAACTCAGAAGTATATATGTGAATAATTGCCAAGGGATGCACAAAAGGAGATGAACGGTATGTTGGTCATTTTGTTATAACTGTGGCATCTGTAGCTTATTTTATGATACATATAGCCAGCAATCACAGAATGAAAAAATCTCAAGTATCTAGTTAAAAATCTTGCAAATTTGTCATAAAAACGTACTTAACTAGGGTGGGACTTTACATCATACAAAGGATATTACAAACTAGGAGAAAGCATGCCAGAATGAGTGGGTCTCTCTCACTCTTTTGTTCTATTGTAAACAGGCAGAAAGCAAATATAGAAATTTAGGCCAGCAGTGGAAGTGCAGGTGTGCAGATAGCAGTGCCACTGAAGTAAAAACAAGAGTGTCTTCAAAAGAAAGCACATTGTGAACATAAATGCAAACATAAATACGAGCCAGTGTGGACAGTCCGTGAAACTAGTATATGGCTCCCCAGACCCACTGAAAAACATGAAATACAACTTGAGAAAGCTTGTATAGATGTAAGTAACACCATGTTAGATTTATAGTAAGAAAACCAAGAATGGTCAGAAGAGATATTTTCTGTAAAGATAGAAAAAAAAAAAATGCACCATACAGCAGAATTTTCTTCACTTACAGAGTTTTGTGCTGTTGATACATCATTTCATGTTGTAGGTAGCTCTGCTATCAAGCACTGCCTGGAAAACTCTTTGAAAGGAAGTCATCAGTGCTGGATCACTTGGCAAACCAGGATGAAGTACTTAAAAAAAAAAAAAAAAAAAAAAAAAAAAAAAAGCATGTGAATAAACTGAAGAAACAGTTGAAAGACCACCTCAGTCTTAGCCTTCTTTAGCTGAAGAGCAATATGGAAATCTGCTATGGTCTTACTGTTTTAAGAACATATTCTTTTCCCCATAACCGAAACAAATTGCCTCAGAATAATGGAAATATCTAACTCAACAGCCATGGTGCTTTTAAAGCCTTGTGGCAGTGTTTTCAGTGTGTGACAAATACTTGACCCCAATCAAGTCAAACAGCTAAACCTGATATCAATAAATGTTTTTGATATCTCTTTCATATTTGAAGCAATGCATTGACAATAGCTGTATCTTCTTTGCATCATCTATGCAATTTCTTATAGAAAGTGTTTAAGCACTGGTATTTTTGGCATGACTTAACAAAATACTTTAAGTCCAGCCTTATATTGCTCTGGGATCCTAATGGTACTCACTAGCACGGCAGGTGGGAAGACCTCGTTTTCTTCTCAGAAGGAGGCCTTGTGAGAGGTCAGATGAGCAATCCAACACAAAATACATTTTGGGATCAAGAAACACTCTAAATGAAAAAATAATTTGCATTTTCCATGAGAAATAGGAAGCTAAACTTTTTGGCTCCTGGTGTTTTAATTATACCTGTTAACTCTAATGACTTAGCGATAGTGTCGCCAGTACTTAATACCTTGGTATACATTAGTATAGTTAAAATTACATGAATCAGTAACCTGTCAGTGAAAATTGCTTCTCCCCTTCATCTGTGCCTTGTAATATTCTAAAAATTACTGTGTAGGAATTGTCTTTAATTTTAATTACATGGTTATGATATATTAACATTAATATTGTGCTGGTAGACTACTCATCTTTTAATTTTGGCCAAGGATGCAAATTGCCTAGAGGCCTAGTTGTGCTCCCATGAAAGTTCCCATCAACTTCGGCTCTGTAAATTAGTAAACACTAATTTATGCATCCCCTCATCACACTGGTTGGATTTTTTTTTCCCCTGTCAGTTACTCAGCGCTTCCTGAGTTTTTTTATGTGCTCGCAGGTGTAAGCAGGGCGGCAAGATCCAGCTCTAGGTAATTGTATTATCCCAGCTTTAAACTGGCAGGTTAATATTACTCATGAGGGGTTTTCACACAAACAGATAAAATCCTATGGGATTTTACTGGGGTTCTGTTAGCAATCCAAAGAAGGATAAAGGATATATTCTTAAGTCATACAGCTGTGTGAACAATTGAAATCGATTGGAGCTGTTGTTGAGCTCACTTGGATCCCTAGTCACACAGATATTTTTGGAAACGATTACACAGCTAAAGTAGCAAAGAAAGCATTAAGAAGGATTATGCTGATATTCTAGTTTCACTGTCTAGGGGTGAAACCACATCTCTTATCTGCTCAAGAGCAATAAAACCTGCTCTTTTAGGAAAAAAAAAAAGTTATCAATATAGAAAAGTTTTCCTTGTATAATATGTTTAGGTGTAACCCAGAGATCTGGCATGAAAATATTCAATAGAAAGCCTCATGACTAATGCATGAGAAAAAAGGACTAGATATTTATTTAGAAGGTTGGCCAAGTGTTCCCTCAGTTTTAAAACGTAGATGATTTCCTATTTGCGTATACTATTCCACTATCGCTCCTGAAACGCGTTGCTTGAAGGCTGCTGTTCGTTCCCCTGCCTGCCCGGTCCCGCAGCCTGCTCTACTTGATGCTGCTATTAAGCCTTCTGTTTACTACCGATTCCGGCAGTGCTGCTCGTCTTGATAGCGAGCAGGTTTGGCAGTGCTATTGCAAGGAATGCAAAGATTTGAAAGTACCCCGTGTCAGAAGATAAAGCCCACATCAAATAAACACTATTTCGAGTTTCAGTGATCTATTTTAAATGCCACTCTGATGGCTTAAAAGACTCTCATTACCTACAGCTTAATTGACCTAATATGAAAGCATTTGATTTCTGTTTATGGCACTGTTATAGCTGAATATTACTTGAGCCATCATTATTGATTATCAGCGCTGATGTTACTAATTAGAGGCTATTTGCGGAGAACACCCAGCTGCTCCAAAGAGCGGTTTGTGGCCAGCGGGGCTGCCTGGGGAGCAAGGGGCAGGCAGGTGGCCCCACTGCCAGCTCTGCTGGCACCGTGGCCGGGCACGGGGACACGGGGTGGTGGCTGGGCGTGCACTGGGCACGGCAGCACTGGGGCTGCTCTGGAGGCACCGGGCACCTTTGATTTCAGCCGAGGTCTGCACGCAGAGCAGCACGTCCACACTGTCAGCCTTCCTCCACGCAGGAGCACCGTGCAGGGGAGGCACAACCTTGAGGATGAAGGTAGCACCGAGGTGCTATTGCAACAGGATATTTAGCTATACATATAATATTTATATAATTGGAGAAGGTCTCCTGCATCATAGTGTCTTGCTGTGTGTCGTTGCAGTCAGCAATACCAAATCCCTTTGTATACTCTTCAGTCTCCATCACTACCTGGCTTCAGATTTCTGTCTGCAACTCTCCACTTAAGGCAGTGGCTCCAGGACGTTATTGTCTGATGCCTGAGAAATTTGGCTCTAATTTCTGGCCTATACAGCTCAGAGTGGTTTCTAAATACTTAATACTACCAGATGTTAAGTTATAAAAGTAGCAGTTCCTGTATGCGAGAAGAAGCATCAAAAGAGAAGAGAATAATAAAGGATATGTGTGTACCTGTTTTCTTTTGAGAAGAAAAATGCTGATACCTCTGCTGTGATTGATAGCAATACATAATACATAAATATCTGTGGTTCCAAAAGCTGTTGCTAGCCCTGACAACCTCACCTGGACTGATGAATGTTCAATTTCTGTAGAGATAATATAATAACATATTAGAAACATCCTTTATGATAATAATGATGGACTCCATTTGAATGATCTGAAAGCTTTAAAGAGGAAACAAATGTCTGCTGAAGACACTACAACCTTTCTGTGCTTGACAGTTATAAATATTTTTAAAATCTTGACTAGTTTGTTGGCTGACAATTCAATTATTCAACCTTGTGCTGGAGAACATCATAACAAAATTTGTCTCTGTAGTGACACGGCAGTAAATCTGAAATAAAAGATGTCTTTGGAATGAACAAAGAATCTACTTGTTAATTTTATTTATGTGATATCAAAGGAAAACCCAGCCATTTCACCTACTTCTGATATCTCTCATTCAGCAGTCTGGCACACAAAAAACTAGGAATTTCATCCTTCCATGTTAAGAACTGCCACTTTCACTTTACTGACTGCACAGTAGTTCTTTGTGCAAGGTTTATACTGCATAAATGTTGGGAAATTAGCCCTTAAAAAATCAGGAGCCCCAAGGAGGACCTGCATGAAGCTTCTGCTGAGCTGCTGCCTGCCTAGCCCCGTCAGGAGCCACGTAGGTGTGGCACCATGGATGCGGTCAGTAAAATGGCAGTCCTGCCTGGGCTTCCCTCTACAGACAAATGCCCATGCCTTCTCCACACACAGGGTGGTGAGGCACTGATGGAGCAGTTCTGCTTTATAATTTTTTCCTACAGTGACCAGCTTCAAAAAAAAGAATTCGTCTTTATCACCACATAGCACGGGGTACATCCTGGTGGAGAGGGTACATTCCCATGATGAGTACTGAACCCCAGGAGGTTTGACAGGAGGCATCCCAGGTGTTCTGCTCAGAGTTAATTTTAAGCAGGCTTTGAGCAGTTGACCCTGAGGATATGACTGCCACAGGAGCAGATGTAGCCCAGCCTGGAGGGAAGGTTGGGATGGACAGCCTTGGGCTGGTGTAAACAGATGTGTGCAAGGCAAGTGGTACAGGTTTGATGGAAGGTGGGAATTCTTCTGACCACGCTTACCTGTGTGGTAATCCCAGTAAATTCAAAACTGCCCAGAGCACACGTATCAGGTCTTGTGTTTATGGAGCCCTGTATGTTATGATACAGCTCCCAGGCCCTTTACAGTCCAGCCTGCTACCGGTTCACTCTCCGCTAATCGCATATGCACCAGAAATGACACAGAGTCATACACCTTGAAAGACTTTCTGGGTGGCTGAGACCCATTTCTGTCAGTATAACGTGTAGCCACCACTCTGGGACCTCCAGCAGTTTAAAAACGGCTGTGGGTTTCCTAGCATAAAATAGTGCAAAATCATTACTGATGGCCATCCCTTGATCCAACTGTTGGTAGTCCACCTCTAGTCCTCCAGGTTCCTGGGGAGAAAACAAATCGATACATTCATTTTGAAATGCTTACCTTCTTGTGCTTTTGACTGTAAGGCTGGGAGGAACCTGGTCCACACAGAGCAGGGTGCAAAACTGGAATTGAAAGATGCTAAATTCTTAAAAGATTTAAACTCTGGCCTTAAGCTCACAGATACAAGGGTTTCCTCTTCTTCCTGCACTTCCACCTATGCGGAAAAAAAAAAAAAGGAAAAAAAAAGCGAAAGATCACTACTGTATAGGCGTAGGAGTTTTAATGGAAAGGCTGTAAACCACTGTGGAGAAAATAAACACCTCAGATGTTACAGTACTGTTGTTCAGACCAGTGCCCAAAAGACCAAAAGGAGAAGAAGTCACACCAGCAGCTGAAAGGGAAAGGCAGAAGAGAGCAGAGTTATAGTTAGGTGGCTAGCTGGGGACTGTAAGGAACACAGGACACATCCGAAGGCAGGTGCACGCTGCATGCTTGGTTTTTTGCATGAGCTTGTTTGACAAGAGGCAGCACTCTGCACTTCCCAGGGGGACAGGTATGGGCAGGTTTGAGAGGCAGGGTAGGCAGCACGAAAGGGACTTCGGAAAACTTAGCCAAATATACAGATAAGGGGGATCTTTCCAGAAAATTCTGTCTTTTGACTTCGTGTGCGAATACTCACACCTCACATTTAACACACATAATGCACAAAGCTGTTCTTTCTTTCTGGGTCTCAGTCATGGGTCAGGGTTGCAGAAAGCGATAGACTTGACACATTACAGGGGTTTAGCAGCTACTGACATGAGGATATGGCAACATTTCTTGAGCTCTTCAGCATTTTTTTGCATTCTCTGGTATTACTGTTTCACTCGTGTCACACTCTACAAAAAGGTTCTGTTATTTTATAGATGTAACTCTTACAGAAAGCATTGTGCTGACAAAGATTAAAGGATTACAATGTAGATAAGACAGGAGAAAGGAATAAAAGGTGTGTTTCCAGAAAAATGCAATAGTTCAGTTAAGTGCAACATGTTTTCAGGGGCTACCATACTCGTACTGATAATTTCTATTTCTTGTATGCACAGCAACAGATAATACAAACGTAAGTTTCGAACAGCGCTTTCAATGAATAAAAGTTGGACTTTAATATTCTACCGTATCAGCAATAAACGGAGAAGCCAAACACTGTATTTATATTGATTCCTTTCTGAGACCTGGTGAGAGAGCTCCCGGCGGTTACCTTTACATGTGCTATTGACTCTCCCTTTGCCAGCAGAGCTGGAGGATGGAGCTGACGATAAAAGCTGAGGAGGAGGAGGGCAGTATGCAGAAAATCAGGAATGAGTCAAAGAAAACACTCACGTCTCGACAGACGATGTTTTGACGAGCACGTAGGTCTCCGTTCACCTTTGTAAACACGGGTGAACTTTGTGAGCGTGGTGAGGTGAGGGCAGCCAGAGGGGGGCTGAGCACCACTTGATGCTGCCGCTGTCCTGCCCGTGTTCTGGGGCTGTTCTCATGCCCAGCAGCACTCTTGTGGGGTGCCAGTGGTGCAGGGTAAAGACTCATTGTAGTCACTTCAGCAAAGGTATGTAGGTACCGAGGGCCTTGTTATTGCCTTTTTTTTTTGGGGGGGGGGGGGGCTTTATGAGAAATAGAAGAGCCCGCCTTTAATCAGTACTGTGCAACAGTGCCCTCCTGTGCAGGACGGCAGGTCGGGTCTGGACAAGCAGCGGAGAGTCGTGGTCACAGACCTGGGAGGCTCTGGGCTGTGTTTCTGTCAGACCTCTGCGCTTACAAGTTTCTTTGAGCAATGGTTAATGTGCATGACACGGATGGGGAGATGAATCACAAAGAATTAAAGATTAGCACGTTAGCTGAAAAGAGAGTTTGGTGGTATGAGTGGAAACACTCTGGGTTTCTCACTAGCTTTCTTGCTCTGTGATTGCAAATTATTCTTTATAAATCCTTTGCTGTGCCCTGTAAGGTCTAGTGTAATTGTTTTTTCCCTTCAACTGACTTCTTATCATTATAGCAAAGAAGCGGGGGATTGCTTCAAAGGAAATCCAGTCCCGTTAATAGTTTCCTTGATTGTATTAGTATGTTCTTTATTTAGGCTTTTGTCAGAAACACAGTTTTATTACTGCAAATATTACTACCCTCTCAGTATTCCTGTTTTATTGAGCTCTGTGACATTATCTTTGTTTTGATGGTGGTTGTCATTATGTATCAATTCAAACAGGTCCTCAAGGAATATTGTGCTCAGGTTGTTTTCTCTCATCACAGTGGGCAGCTGCTTTTCTTTTCTGTTTTCTGTTAAGGTGCCATTTCTTTCAGTCACAAGGGTGTATTTTTGCTGGTATAGATAATGAGTGCAAGATTAACTCAGAAGGCAGGCACTTGCTGGGAAGCTTAGCATTAGCTCATGAAATAGGAACCCGAACACTGTAACTGCATATCCTGTAAAAACTGGAATGAAATGAGCTTTCATTGTTATGAACCAAAAGGACCACAAACTGTCTTGAGAACTATGCATCCACCTTCTGATAAATGTCTCATTTATCCAATATATCATGATTCTTATGTATATGAATCATATCTCATATATAATATATATCATATATATAGCTCAAAATAAATATATAAGAACTCATAAATTTTACTGGCAATTTTGAGGTCTCGGCATTCATGACTTCTCAGTGTTCCTCAAAAGAAGCAGATGATTTTTGGGAGACAAAACAAACTCATCAGTCTTGTGCCTAGTTTTTGGAAAATTTCACCTCCGCATTGTGAGCCGAGCATCTGATAATCTTGAAAGGGAGTAAATTAATCATTCTGAAATAAATATATATAGATTAAAGCCTGGAGTTCTCTTTTTAAAGCAGATAGTCTCAACCTACAATATTTTGCAGCAGATTTCCAAGGTTTTTAGAAAATTTTATGAATAAGAATAGTATATTTACTTATATGAATAGAGATAAAATTATTATTGCTAATACTCCTCTAAAGTGTCTGGTTTTGCACTTCTAAGAGGCTGGAAATTTCAGTGACTGGAAGAAGGCTAAACTGTTCTGGCATCAGATCTGCTGCTTTTTTTATCTGATTCCTTTCCTGAAGAGAAAGGAAAAGGCAAAAGGAATTTTTAACTCTCCTTGCTAGCCAAAACTACCTGGGTGCTGGCTCAGAGACACAAGTGTATACACCCATAAAGGAAAACCAAAATGGGATACGGATGCTAAAACCAATTCTCCCCCACATCCCAAGAGGTGACATGAGGAAGGGCAGCTGGGGCTGCCAGGGCCATGGTCACTCTGCCCTGCTGACAGATATCCTCCCACCATGACGGGAATGATTGATCTCCATGTTCCATGTAGACCCAAAGCAAAGCCCATCTACCCCAACTATGCCAACTATGCAACAGACCAGACAAATCTACTGCCAATACAAATGGTTGCGAACTATGACGCTGCAGTCATTGATTCCTATTAACACATTTGTCTGCTGGGAGGGACCACTGTGTCTCAAAGAGGCTGTCTCAAACAGCTTATGAATTTGACCTTGGAGGAATTGTTGGATAAATGTACACAGATGGTGTTGGGAGCTTGGTGAAAACATCAGTGTCCCACGTAGTGCTGTCCAAGTGAAAGCAGATGTAGCTGGCATGGTATTTTTCTGAGTTTTGGTTGGCTCTTCCAATCTCATGTAGTTGTGTCAACTGAAGTCATGCTGACCTGTTTTCTTGGGGCTTAAATGTTTATATGAGCCAGATGCCAAGCCTGTAGGGTAATTACAGTACTAATTACTACTTTTGACATATATTTCTAGTGATAAGGGTTGTTTCCAGAATGCCTTTGATGCTATTTTGCAAGGGCGCTGAGCCGAGACTTTCTTTTCCATATTATTTTTCAATGCTGATGTTTGCTTGTTCGGTGCTTTTAGTTGTAGGAATATAACAGTAGACAGTAAAGCAAATTCAGCCATAGGTTTTATATGTAATAGGAGGCATAAAGTAAACCAAGCAATAGATTTTTGCTATGGGGAAAAGATATATCTGTTTTTCTCAGTAGTTTTGCTATGCAATACCCTTATTTAATTTACTGTTCTTGTATCCTTAAAAACAGGACAAGAATCACCTGAAGGTAAAAGAAGTTGAGAATCATAGCTAAGCATAATCGTGGCTCTCGCTAGTTTCCAACAGCAGCCTCCTTTCAGTAGTCCTTTCCTTTCTTCCTTAGTTTTGCTCTCCTTATTAAGGACAAGAGAGTTTGCACATGTGTATGAAACACATATATCTCCTGCTATTCAGTTAAACAGAAATTATGAGATAATAAAAGCAAATACTGTAAAAAATGCTAAAAAAATGTAACAAGTCTATAAAAAATGCTGAGGTTTGCTAATGAGCTAAACAAGTTCCTCTTTAAACTGGTAACAGATAACTGATAACAGAGGAGGAAGTATTATGGATACATGTGAAAGGCAAAATTACAGCAATTGATGGGGTAGATGTGTCATATCAAAGGACAAGGCCTTAAGAAGCTCTCTTCTGAAACATATGTAGAGAGGTAGAAGTTATGGACCTTCAAACAGGAAGGAATTTATGTATCTTAAAAATAGCAAGGAGGTGCAAACAATCACCCAGTGTGAACTCGCAATGCGATAGGCCGGGGGTGACTGCCTGGAGCCAGCTCTGCAGCCAAGACACAGAGACAGCCCCCGTGAGCCCTGGCAGCAGTGACAGCTGACATTGTCCTGGGCTACGTGAACAGGACCATCAACACAAGTGGTCACCCCAGTCTGCTCAGCACTCATAGACCACATATGCATTACTACAGCCAGTTTCAGGGCCCCAACTGAAGACGTTGACATGTTCAGCAGAGGGCCCCCAGAGCGGTCAGGCCTGGAGCACTTGTCCTGTGGGGAGAGGCAGAGGGACCAGGACTTGTTCAGCCTGGAGACGAGATAACTGAGGGGGGGATGAAAGCCCTTTACTACCATCAAGGAGGTTATCAAAACACAGAGCCAGCCTCTTCACGGAGATGCTTGATGGGAGGGCGAGAGACAAAGACCGTAAATTGAACAATGGTGATCCGGACTGGATACAAGAAGAAACTTGTTTCCAATGGGGAGGGTCGAGCTGTGTAACAGTTTGACCCTAGAGGTTGTGCTGTCTCTGTCCTTGCAGGTTTTTAAGACCTGACTGGACAATGTCCTGAGAAAGCTGTTCTGATCTCTTGGCCTTGCCTGAGCAGGAAGTTGGAACAAAGACCTCCTGCGCCCCTTCCAGCATGAATTATCCTGTGGTTCTGTGATCCTGTGAGAAATACTTTATTCCTGTTCAGGGATCTGTTACTTCAGGGAAGAAGGACAAGTATTGGGAAATCAAGAGGCCAAGGCAGATGGGGAGCATGTGGTGAATGCAAGGCTGGCTGTTACTTTTAATTTTTCCTCTTTGAAATGGACCTGACTCATCTTACTGCTTTGAGCAGCATTGATCCTTACAGTGTGTGTTCTTCTGTAGGACTTCATAAACAGGTGAATAAGGAGTGCCGGATGCAGCACAGTTTCTAGTGGAGTTGGGGAGAAAAACAACAGATTGTCCCATGCTTATTTTTCTTTTGTGAATGAGTGACGGGTTTTTTAATGCCTAACGTTTCCTAACAAGTCTCATGCAATAGCATTTCCTGTCCTTTACTAACAGCGCTGGAACCCATGGCCTAATTGCAACCAAATCTGATAGAGTAGCCTCAAATATTAAGTTCCTATGTGTTTAATGAGAGGAAGAAGCTTGGTAGTGGACAAAGACCCTGTTAGTGTCTCTGCCATCAGCTTAGGCATTAACTGGGATGAAGCCTAGGCAGAGCAGGGCGAAGATAAGTATAGGGAGATGTGAGCCCTGCAAGTGAGCTCAGGCAGAGTTCATGCATCTCTCGGTACCAGTCACAAAGCTATAGGAAATGGGCCTGCAGCACTTCTGCAGCTGGTGAGGTGGACAGTTTGGATGTAGGAGGTCGACACTCCATGTCCCAGATGGACCGCTCCTTGAAAACTGAGTATTTCATGTTTTCATGCTTTTCATCCGTCCTGACCAGTCTCTGTAATCAGGGCTGTTACTGAAGAAGTGTGAGTTGGTTCACTGAAATTAGGACGTTTATCCATAATTGCAAGCATATTTGACATTCTTTTGTCATGTGTCTTCGCACTGAGGCTCCCAGAACAGACCTCCCTTTCCTCTCCTTGACCCTATATGGGATGTATGTGCAGCACAGCACTGGCTGCTGGGTGTTCCCTGTTCCCAACCAGATACAGCTGGGCAGCCTGATTTCTGATCAGCTGAGTGGCTTCACTTGGGATATGAAGAGTGAGAAAGAAGTCAATATTAGCAGGTTGAGGCCAGAAGTTATGCAGAAGCAGATGACCCAAAGGTCCACTGTCTAGGAGGGTTACTTCCTGCTGCTGCCCCCATATGGGATCTGAATGACCAGATACACTCCCCGGTACAGGGCCCGTACCATATGGCACTCCCTCCACCCTAGTGAAAGGCTGTCTTTCAAGGCCTCCATCCCACTGTATCTCTATGTAGCTTTTCTCTGATATGAAGATAAGTGGGAGCCTCAGTGATATCCCACCTCTAGATGGCATGATGATACTATAAAATGTTCAAGACATTTTTTATATATTAATCAATCATTAAACCATTGTCATGGTAAGAACATACTCCGAAGACCAACATCCAAGACCCATATTGGATGATACTGATTCCTAGCATGCCTGGAGTGATCACAATGCTAACACTGGAATATGGATTAAAAAGCCAAAAAAGAAAATTACTGAACATGTACTGTAGCCACATTTTCAAATATTACTAACTTATTCATTCATTTTTCAAATACTAAGAGTGCATAGCTCACAATTTATAAAAGCTTCAGTTCATGATTCAGGTTTTGTAGCAGTCATGTTTGGGTTGTAAGAATTCAAAATAAGGCTGCTGTTGCTGAACTCCTGTCACATTTTTCATTCTCTAAATCTACTTGCATTTGAAGGGAAATGAAATGCGATAATGTCTGCAAATACTGGTCATATAGATTCTAACACATAAGCAAATAAAATATTTAGAGGCTCACAGAAAATTATTTACCCTTCACTAAGCATATGAAACTCTTAGCAACTTCAACAGGAGCTGTTCACATGTGTTTGCATTCCTAAATTTTGCTTGTGGGCATGGAAAAAGTCCAAATGATAATTTTCAAGACAAAAAAAAGCCCTGGTTTTTGTGGGTTTAGTGGTGTGGTTGTTTTTTTTTTTTTATATTGAGTTATTTTCTGGTTGTTGCCTTCTCTGAGCTCTTCAGTTCATAGATGTCAAAGAATGCCCCAAATGCCAAACCCCAAGTAGTCTTCACTTTTCAACCATCAATGAAATGAGTTCCATAATGAAATAAGAATTTACACTAGCTCAGGAGATCCCCTGTGGTTCTTTGCTCTGAAAACAGCAAAAATGGGACCTAGATAGGTAGACATAGTATATTATTTGCCAGATCAAATCCCATGCTGGTCAAAAATTGCTTATGAAAGCAGTTGAAGAAATGAAAAGTACTTATTTGCTGCACAAGAAAGAGTACTTCCAAAAATAGCTTTCTGCTCTGCGGTCTCCTGTGACACTAGACAGCCTCTTTGGGTCCTGTTGTGTTTTGCAGCAGCCACTCTATGTCTGCTCCAGCATTTAGATTGGCACTTTTTAAACGAGACCTGCCAGGCTGGAGATGAGGTGCCTGGTTTTGCAGACCACTTAGCTCCCGTGTCTCAGGAGTGACTATTCCTCGCACCCTATGATAACATTGTGGAAGAAGGGGAACATTCCCCAGTGATGCCTAAAACTGTGGTGCACTGACTCTGAAAATGAACTTGTAACTTCACCCTGCAGCAGTGAAATATCCAAGGCTACTTTGGTAAGAGTGGTGATGAGATGACCCCAACAGCCTCTGCCCCATAGTCCTCATAATTCACTTATTCCATTACTCAGTAAGGAGGTACTAAAGTGCAAGTTAAACTCGGGAAAGTTGCGAAATACTAGGTTGAATGTTTTCTTTGCAAAATAAATTCAGCTGCTTTGGATTTACTGCCTTGAGCTAAGTGCTCCTTTCTCCTATAGGAGCCCTTGTTCATTCCATGTACAGATAACTATTCAATATTTCTTTTTTTCTTTCTTTTCCAATAGTGTTAGGTTTTTAATGCCTAACCAACTAAACTAACTAAGACAAAAAAAAACCCACCAACCTCAAAACACAGAAATTCAATTGTACAACACTATATGGACTTATTCCTAAGGTCTGCCAATGTAAATGCATCCTCATTTATCCTCTAGCAGTTGTAAAATCCATTAATATTCTGAGTGCCTTGGTGGTAGCAGACCCTCACACGGCAGAACCGTGCGATGCAGCTCCCAATCACTCGCTCAGCTCACACTTACGTGATGGATTTCAGATCACTGGCCCTCAGGATAGGCCCATATGGTGGGGTATGACAGACACTCTGTTTTTCCAGCATGGCTGGGAAAAACAGTACGGAAGGGCAATGCAAAAGTTCAGAACAACTGCTTCTGGTTCAGGCTTTGGGAGGTGTGTCCTGTGCCCGTGTCCCCAGCCTTTCCTTGCTCTCCGTTTCCTACTCTGCCCCCTCCTTCTGTCACTCTGCAGACTCCTGCCCTGGTCCCCATCACCACCCTGCCTCAACCCATCCCCTACTGTCTCTCGTGGCCTCCAGTCCCGTAGCTCCAGACCTTCTCCATTTTGTTTGCTCTACCTCAGAACCCAATCATCTCTTCCACTCTGCTACTAAATTATCTCTTTTTTTTTCTTCTACTTTCCCTGTTCTTCCCTATTCCCATACATTTTTTTCTGTGCCCTGTGGTCTTGGTTTCCTCTTCTTTGAAATGCGTGGAAGCTGTCTCAGGGATCACAGAGAGCAGCCCGTAAATCAACACTCTGAGTCCTCAGCACTTCCTTCCCCAGACGGACCCCTTCAGAGATTGTCTCCACCCTTTACCCAGGGCCTTGATAATTTTGTAGCAAATAAGGTTTATCCTGAAGCCTTGTAGTTTTGGTTAAGCTATGAGTTCTCACAGGAACATTATTATTTCGAACACTTCAGTGCCTCCCCCCCTCCCCCGTGCTAATTTTCAAACACTTCATTCAGAGCCTAGGGGCATTGATAGCAGAACAGCCGAGAATAATATAAGACCCAGGAACGATATTTTTTCCTTACGCTCACAGCGCTGGTGGAAATACTCTTCTGATCAGGTCTGTGAAGCTGAAGGTTTCATTGCCTTACAATGTCTGTGTGAACCTTCCCAGCAGTAGATGACCGTGGGAGAGCTCTTTGGCTGCTGCAGTGGTAACTGAAACCCATTGGAGTTTTGACTTCTCAAACCACCTGAAGCCCATTGTGCTCACTCCACCGGCAATGCCCTGTTCTGAGAGCAGCGGAAAAAAACTTAGCTGAAACTTTACCTGGAGCCAGGCAACTGGGACAGAAAACCTCCAACTCAATGGCTAAATTAAAATTATAAGCAACTGAATCCAGAGCCTGATAAAAGAAAGTGTCAGATAACCTTAACTGCAGGCATTGCTAACAGTTTAGTTTATAATATCTTACTCTATATTTTGCTTCCCTAAATCCCCCTGCAGCTTCACTGTATATATTCTTCAGTGCTTATAACTACCACGTAGTGCTGCTGCGAGCTGTGAAAAGCTGCTCCGCTGAGCTGCAAAGGCTGTAAAGATTTCTATAGTGCTCTGTATGAAGGTGGGTGTGGGTGCGAATAAAGAGTTTGTTGCAATTTGAAAGCACTTTGGGTCGCTGAGCCTGGACAGAGCAAAAGGTATGATTGTAAAACTTTATCAGAATGTGTTGCCTGACTCTGTTATATTATTAACAGTTATTTTAAAAAATTGCACGTGCAGCAATGTACATTTCAAAAAGTACTAATGTCTTTCCTTTATTTTTATTGCAAGAAAATCTTTGAAGCTCTAAAAACATGAAGAATAATAACAAAACTCTCCAGAAAGGATGTCAAAATTCAGGTTTTGTAATAACACCTAAAAAATGGTGAATCATTCATATTGCCTAGCTAATACATCCTGTTCTGCTGCTGCTCGGAATGTAAAAAATTACAAAAGCAGCCAAAGCAATAACAATACAGTGTTTCTCATTATGAATAACGTAGATTGAAGTAGCGATTTTCTTGTTCAGGAAGTCAAACCTTAACATGTTGTCAATAGTGATACATTGGTCTGCGTGGTACTCTAAGCAGATTCAGCACTAATATTAGGGAGGGCAGAAAAGTGTGTGTGGAGGAAGAATATAACTGTTGTTTCCTTCCCCCTTGTTTATAAGGAAATGTAATGGGATTCCTTTTACATACCTAAGAATGTGAATGTTGGTTTATCTTTCTAGAATAACTCCAAACCGATACTTGGACAGCATTGCTGTATGTATTATTGTCTGATTTATATTAAGAAAATCTTGTTTTTTCGAGAGCTCTCAAGTGTTTTGATGTCTTTCATACTTAACAAGAAGTATTTGCAACTACTACTGTCTTCTGAATGCATGGATTTGTACATTCTCCAGTGGAGAGCCTTTGTGCACCAGAGATGGTGCGGAGTTGGTGATGGCTGTCCAGCTGCTCATCACAGTCCAGGCTAGAAGCTGGGAATTTCTTCATTATATAGTCTCTCAAAGAATTATAAGGTCCTAGTCTTTTGATATCTAATTCCATTATACTACATTTTTGTCAAGCATGAGGTAAAATTATAGGCTTTGGAATGGACTCTAACCCCCATTCGGAATAATTAGTTAAAATAAATTATTGGCTTCAACATGGATTTTCGCTAGCTTAAATTAGGTCTGATTCTGGCTATATTTCTTTTGAGCAGAGGTTGCTAGAGTCTGAAAATAATGGTATCTCTCTGCACTGAGGCTGTATTTCTGTGATGATTTCCCTGTAATTTTCTTTAGTTGGGGGACATCTGTTATCTTCCCAGTGCATTAGTGATTCTTGTAGGAATGTTTAAAACAAGGGGAGTTTGAGTGGAGAATGTTGCTTTGAGTGTGTCCACCACCTTCTTAATTCCTTAAAAAAATCCTGTTTCTGTCATATAGCTGCACATATCCTTATTTACTCATCCTTATTTACTACTAAAGTCTTTACTATGGCAAACATAAAACTCTTCTTCAAATTTCTATCTCACGTTATTTATTTTCATTGAAAAAAGAGAAAGAAAAAGGGGCACTTGATCGTTTTCTTCACTGGTTTCCTTACTAAATCCCTAAGGCAGCTATTTCCTCCCATTCAGACACCACCACTCTGTCCTGATCTTTCAAACAAGCCTGCTTCAAAACCATAATCTTAGTGCTGCCTCTTCCTCTCCTTCATCTAGAAATGGCTGAACAGACTGGGGGCTTGTTAATTTGGATGTGGATTTTATGTCTATCTTGATTTTGCCCCACTGGAGGTCAAGGCGTTAATTGGACACTCAAAAACGTCATCTCATAAAACGTCAGAAAATTTACTGCAGCCGGTGGGAGTCGTGAAGTGTATTTGCATTCTGTCTGTGCAGATTTCTCTAATCCTCACAGACTTTCGCCAAATCGACTCCTGTCCTGCAGAACAGCCTGGTAATGTCACCCATGCCTTTTTTTTTGCCACTTATTCCATGTGAGGGTTTGAGCAAATCCTTTAACCTGCATGAGGTTCAGTGTCCTCTGTCAACATGCTGCTCATATGGATACCGTGTTCACTAAGAAAAACACCACTCTCACTATTTATTATTCATACTTAATTAAAATGACCTGATGTACTCAGTAATAGCTCAAGAGCTCTGGTTTTTTTGATGAATGATAAGCAAAAGTGGTAAAAACTGAAATTAAGAAAAAGTTGAAAAATGTACAGCTTCAGATCCAGCTTTTGATTTGATTTCTGTGGTAATAAAACGGTGCTAGTTTTGCCCCTGTAGTGTTGATTGTTGTCTAGGACTTTAAATTTCTGTCATTAGGAAAATGCAGGAGGCAACATACTTGTGCATTTATGAGAAATATAAAAAGAAGGGATCCAACTGTGAGTGCATCTCCCACTGAGCCAAAATTTACTGTGTTCTTCTTTCTTTTCAAATTGGTCTTTTTGCAACATCAAGGAAAAGTGGCAAAGGAAATGAAAGTAGCTATATTTAATACAGTTTTCATTGAAATCCAAAGAACAAAAACTGTTCTTGCTTAAATTAATGCAGGACAGATAAATAATGCCAACAGAGCAATTAACACAAACAAAACAGCTTGCAATTTAGCTACTGTGTAGCACACTCGGTGTCAGTGTTAATTAGTTGGGACAAAACTGCATCTTTGTCACAGGATAGTAGACCTTAAAGTTTTCAGATTTTTTAAATTCTGACCTTGCCTGTTAATTACAGATTCTCTATGTCAGCGAGCCCATGGACGGCAGGATAGCAAAGGACTTCAAATAAAGATTGGACAGCTGAAACATATAGCACCTCACATGGATGGAAAGCTACTGAGAGCAAGTGCAAGTGAAATGAAACCTGAGGCGCTCATGAATTTTGGATTGGAGAAAAAGTTTCATGCTAGGACATGGGATATTTTGCAGGATCTAGCTGGAATTTTGGTTCTCAGAGAGACTGGAATGTCCTGCGGTGAGCACACGCACACTCTGATGCCATTGGTTTTACATTTATTGAAAAGGCTTGTCAACAAGAATTAACATATTTCACACTCTTTGCCAAGGAGAAGTAAGAGGTTACCAGGTTCTTTCCTAAAAGAGAACTGATCTGGGGACTAACATCAGTTCAGGAGGGACAATTATTAAAAAATGTGGAGAGTTATCACAATGTGAGTTCTTGTTGCTTGATTAAAATGATTGAAGAAATTACTTGAGATTGAAGTAATCCCTTGGGATTTTACACAATACGTTTCTGTAATTCTTCTTGTGCTATTGCTTCCCTCCCTCCCTCCTTAAAACTAGAATGTTTTCCATATACTTAGGAAGCAAAGTGAAACATGAGGTATGTGGTGAGAGTAGGATGCAAAGGAACCTGAAACAGAAGGAGATAAAGCAGAATTAGCAATAGGTTCAACTAATGGTTACATTTTCTGTGGGTGGTTTGAGTAAGACAATTTAGCTCAACTACCCTGCGGCCCGAAGTACTGCTTATCTTTAATTGGCCACAAAATAAGTAACCACACATTTCAGTCATTTGGCAATTGAATACAGTTGCATGTTAAAAAAAAATAGATCATGTGAAACAATTGGAGATAGAAAGTTAATGCAGCATGAAAAAAGTTTCTGCTGGCGGATACGATGCAAGCAATGTACTCACCAACTCACCTTAGAAAATATACTGACTTACCCAGTCCTTTCTAAACTATATCAGGGTTAAAACTTGTTGTTATGTACAGCAATAGGAATAGCAAAGAAAAGGAGGAAGCTGACGTGCCATTTTAACATTTTCAAAAAATGTAACTTCAGGTCTTGCTTAACGTACTGAACACGTGCTCCAGTTTTGCAAAAGATTTATGGCATAGTCCTGTAATGTCTGATGTAACATTTGATCCCTTGCAAAGATGGAATCACAAGCTTGTGATAAATCCTGAAGTAACTAATTATTTTGTGTCACTTCACCATTCTAGATCACAAGAAATAAAATGGTTTGACCATATCTGGTACCTGTCACCTAGAAATATTGTACAGTCATCTTTGCTAGGATTGTAGGATGCATCAAGGTTGTGAAGTCAATTGGGTCAGTGCAGATTTAGCCCTGTATTTGTTTACAGGTCCTTCTCAAACCAACCTTGATTTCTCCAGCTACATCTGTCATTTCTAGTCATTTATCTACCAAGTAGTCTGAAGACAGTGTTTCAGTTCATAAGCTCCTTGTGAACTGCTTGTTTTGGCTATTTTCTTTTTGCTAATCATAGGATCTATTTGCTCACCTAAGTCACCTGCAAAAATAGGTCTGACTTTCTTTCTCCACTTAGAGGGTTTATTTAAAAAAAAATATAAGTGAGCTCCAGTAGACGAATGTGTTGAATAAATGTCTTCACATACAATAAAGTTTATGAATGTTACGATTTGTTGTTACCCAAAAACTTTACAACTGTAAGGACACAGAGTGATGATGCCTTATTGATTAAATTTTGATCCTTATCTAAATAACTCTACATTCTTTTGCCTGTGCCAACTTGCTGTAGGAAATGGTCCATCCTGAGCAGTAACAGCAGCTTGGGTTCTGACTTCATCCAACGCTCCTTATTTTATATAAGTTTCAGTAGGAGATTTCCACTTACTGAGCCTTAAGACTGACACATTATGCAAAGTTTTCCTTACTTTTATGGCTTTGCTTTTTCAGGCTTTGTCTTATATTTCATGTAGGTGATTTCCTGGTTGCATCAATACGCTCTTAAAATAATTTGGTCAGACTTTGACTGTCTTTTCCCTGACATGTATGTGAGGTGAGGTTGCCTAACATCACCCTTTCCAAATCTGGACAGTTAAACAAATTACATTTCCAATGGCTGAAATCTATTAACAGGGTCAAGATCATCACCCCAGGAAATCATATTTACTAACCTTATCCACTGAGGTTATAGGGGAGAGTAGAAATGGTGGCAGCAGTCTATTTTTTTATACGGCTCCAGACAGTTCAGACAGTGTCTGCTTTATCGCCCAAGCAGTAGCCAGCTCCTAGTGCTCATCTATCCATCTACAGCAGAAACACTCAGAACCCTGAATTCCACGAGGAGGAGGATTAAATCATGCTGAAGAAAGACGTACTAGAAGATGGTGGTGAAGTGTGTTAGGGCCTGTGATGTATTGGTATATGACAGAAGCTGCTGCGGTTGCATTCTTTGATTGTTTTCTAACTAAACTTTGCTGTAGTCTTTCCCATCAATGGGTGAGCAATGTGTGGGTCTGTCGTCATCAGCTGCATCGTGGTCTGTGTCAATCAGAGAAGAAGCCCTCATACTTCCTGCCCCTTTGCAAAAGTATTCTGTTAGGAGTCGTGAACAACCCGAAACAACAGCAAGCAGGGTAAGAAAGCCTCTGTGGGAAGAGGGTGTGAGGAGAGCACTGGTGGAGAAAAGGTGCTGGCTGGTTTGGCTGAGCAGGACAGCAGGAGCACGTAGGCTGGGAGCTTCTGCACCCAGGGGTGGCTACAGAGAAACACACAGGCTTCAGGAAAAAATATCCCTCAACAACACATGTACCTCTCTGTACACATTTGAATCTTATTGAGCGATTCACCACCTTAAAGAGCAAGGATTGCAAGCAACATGTAGGGCTTGGGGTATCATATGTTCAGAGCACTGACCTACCACACAGTTAGTACAGCAGGTCTTCCCTAGACAGGAAAAAACAAAAATAAGATATTTACAAACTAAAGTTGTAAAAACTGCTGGGAAGCTTATGCAATCTCTTCCTTTGCTATGAGGTTAGGTAATCCCTATTCGTCTGGTGATTTCATAAGCACCAGATTCACAGCTCATTTTACAGCAAAACTTCCCGAGAGAGGAAATTACAATAATAAAATCAATATTATAAGGATAACATACTAATGCTATGTATTCATAGAATAATTAAGTTGAAAGGCATCTCTGGAGGCCATCTAGTCAAAGCTCCTGCTCAATGCAGGGCCACCTTTAAAGTTACTCAGGCTGCTGATGGACCTATACAACTGGCTTTTGAATACCTCCAAGGATGGAGCTTCACTACTTCCATTAATAAGAGCTGCAAGAACATGTCTTTGTGTTGGATGATGAGAAGGGTCCTTCTTCTGCAAACATTTGCCAATAAATCAACTCATAAAGGTTAAGATTAGTATATTTTGATCCAAACTCCATGTCTGAATAAATATAAATGTGAAGAAGTTGGAACCACGCTACCCAGAAAGTTGAGTACCACACTACAGTTTGAACCATATGGAGGCTGAAGACTGCTTTGCTGCTACATGTATGGTAGAGAATCAAGATCTTAAAAATTATCTAGGACAGGAAGGTAGTCTCAATTCAAAGGCTGAGACCACAAAAATTCAGCACATCTATTGAACCACTCAGCCCCAAGCAGTGACTAGTATTTGTGAAAACGTGCAAGAACTAAGTTGTGTTGATTTGCTTTGCTAGTGTTTTCATGCACAGGCTGCTCAGAGGATAGCAGCGACGATATTACCTCAGAAAACGTATTATAAGAATCGTTGTCAATATTGTAGCAAAAGCTTAAAGAACTGCCAGCATGAAAGGAAATGGGATATTTATTAATTTCAAGCTGGATATGGATATAGTGCCAGCAACTGAGATATTGCCTCTGAAAGAAAATCCACAAACAGTAGAAGGTGAAGAGGTAAAATTCGTATTTGCTGAGGTGACCTAACCTTCCCAAGGGAATATACGAATTAGGTTTACTGGTAAATAAGCTGGAACAGATGCAATTTTTAATACTACCAGGAAATAAAATACCCATTATTAGTTTAAGAACATATGAAATCCTTGCTTTCATTTCAGGGTGTGTTCACTGGAAAGGGAGATAAATAGGCAGTGAGAAAAATTTTAAAACATCTTTCTTGAATATGAAAACTCTCAACAGAATACAGAAGAATACACAAGAAATGTGATACCTTTCTGATGTTTTTAGAAAGTTCACCTTAAGGTTAAGGCAGAAAGAGCTTAGTAAGATGTTTTATTTGGAAATCGTAGAGCCAGAGGAAAAGAAATTACATGGTGGTGCTCTCATTGATCTCAGTAGTAGCAAAAGTAGATCACTTCACTTGAAAGTATACCTCAACCTAAAAAACCTGAAAATTAAAAAAAAAAAAAATAATAAAGCTGCATATGGTCAGAAATTTGTCAATAGAAGTGAAAAGGGTTGTGGGGGTTTTTTTGGTTGTTGTTTTGGTTTTGGTGGTTTTTTTTTGTTTTGGGGTTTTTTTTTTTTTTTGTCTGCACTGAGACATCAGAAGGCCTCTGATAGATTCCATTAGGGCAATCAAATATGTTTTAATGCACTGTCAATACTTGTTTGGGGACACACATATTCTGTAGATACTATTTTGTAGATGTACAGTACCTGAGATGTACCACAAGAAGATACTGGAAGCACAGGCAGCAGACATAAAAATTCTGCTCCAAAAGACATTGGATAATTATATACAAAGTGGAGAAATTCCAACAGGAGAAATGAATATGTAATCTAACAGTCAGGATATTCTTGCTGGAAGTCTGGGTCTATACTGAGGTTTCTTGTGAGCTGTAGGAGGAAGAAGGATTTGGATCCGGCACTTTTACATCAATGGTGAACAAGACTAAGCACCAGCCTCCTTGGTGGGCATGAGGGGGAAGTTACCCCCTCATATTTGTTTTTTTTTTTTAAAGAAAGCCTGAGTGGGCTGATGCTTCCTGTGAGTCTGATCGGTTCATTTCCATAAGGCCAGCAAGTATCAGGGGTGGGAAAGGCAGATATCCATGGGAAGGTGGGTGTGGGGTGCATGCTGGCACCATGGAACTATGTTGCTCAAGCCCTAACAGGGAGCATAGATGCCTCCATAATTAGCTGAGCATTCAAACTGGAGACAAAACTTTGGATGAAGTATCTAAACCTTTTTCCTGTGTCTGAATCAAAATGTCATAAAATCTCCTCCAAATGGAAAGAAGTTAGATGGGCAAGGGGAGGTTCATTTGAGATAGGTTAGACAAGGAGTAAATGTGCATACTTCCTATCAGTATTGCAGGTTCACAGGAGGTTTTTCCGAATGTTCAAACCTAATTTAAGCTCAGGATGAAAAACTGCCACTTCTCTTATTTATTCAGCAGACTTGTCAGCTCCAGGATTTGAGCTATTGGGAAATTCCTCTCTCAGGCTACAAATTGTAGCCATGAGCTGTGTCCAGAGTTGCTCACAAGCTTAAGGAACGGAGAAGAACTGGGGCTGAGAAGAACAAAGCTGGTGAAGCCGTGAAAAATTACTCTGTCTTACTCAATACAAACTACAGCTTTTGCCAGGCTGCTTGCTTTGGTTGGGCTGCCTCATGTATGGCAGTTAAAAGCAACTAGCTTCATTGCAGCTCAGCTGCATGATGAGGTGGATGTGTCTGAAATTCCATGTCCACATTGTGTAAAGTCAGCCCACAGCTGGACAGTAAGTCTGATGGGCTCTAAGGTGTCGGGCGTCTTCTGTGCAGCACTGCTGCTCCATGTGTGTGCAGAGGAAGCCAGAGAGGTTCCAGTTTGGTGGGACTCTTCTGGTGATGGCAAGTACATACTGTGGAGAGCAAGACATGAAATGGCTCATGTAATTCTCGTTAAACCATGAGTTAATCCTGCTGTTAACTTCCCTGGAGTTACTCTTGTTGGGAAGGCACAGCATGAGATAAGACTCATTTACTGGGTATCCTTGAGCTCCACAGTGCAAAGGATTCAGAGCTGGTCCAGAAAAGTGGGATTCAGGCACTAAAGACTTTCACAGTGTCTAAAATGTCCCTATATTCTCTGACAGAGTAAGTGTCTGTCTGCTGCCATGATGCCTACTTCAGTTCTTTGTCGAGGCTTGTCTTAAATGAATTACAGTTTCAGAGGATATGCACGACAAAATACTTGGGAGACATTAGACTGTGCGCTCCTTATGCAGAAGGCTCAGAAAGTTGGTCTCTTCAGCTTAAAGGGTTGTTTTCCTTACAATGGTGGTGATTTATCACCTTTCTTTGCTTCTTCTTCAACTGCATCCAGTAATGAACATTTAGTTTGGCAACTGTGCAGGGTAGATTACAATTTATATGTACTCAAAGGATCAGGCTTAAATGACAGCTCATCTAAATACTTAAATTATTTAAATGCATGGTGTAGGGGGAGTTGTCATCCAGTTCTGTGATTTTCACTGTTTCATCAGGAAATCTGCAGCTTTGGAACTGCCAGTCAGATCTTAAAAACAGGATAAACATTTATTTTTTTATGGAGCCTTAAAGAGGAAAAGCCATTTAAGCATAGTACCTGTTTCTTCATTTGTCATATGTTAAATTAGCAGAGTAAAATAGCTTTTGTTAATGTTTGTGACTTTAACAATAGTAAGTAAATAAAATAGAAGAAAAGTATCCCTAATACTTTCAGTGACTCATAATGAAAAACTTAGTTATAAAAATAATATGTTTATGCTCAAGATTTCGGAAGTGGTCAAGAATCAACATCTGGGGTTTTTCACAGGGAAACTGCTGAAGTTGGACACACATTCACAGAATCACAGAATCACAGAATCACAGAATGGTCAGAGTTGGAAGGGACCTCTGGAGATCATCTAGTCCAACCCTCCCGCCAGAGCAGGGTCACCTACAGCAGGTTACACAGAACGGCGTCCAGGCGGGTTTTGAATATCTCCAGAGTGGGAGACTCCACAACCTCTCTGGGCAGCCTGTTCCAGTGCTCTGCCATCCTCAAAGTAAAGAAGTTCCTCCTCATGTTAAGATGGAACTTGCTATGTTTAAGTTTGTGCCCGTTACCTCTTGTTCTGTCACTGGGCATCACTGAAAAGAGGCTGTTCCCATCCCCCTGGCACCCTCCCTTTAAGTATTTGTAAGCATTGATAAGATCCCCCCCAAGTCTTCTTTTCTCTAGACTAAAAAGACTCAAGTGCCTCAGCCTTTCCTCGTAAGAAAGATGCTCCAATCCCCTAATCATCTTCGTAACCCTTTGCTGGACCCTCTCCAGCAGTTCCCTGTCCTTTTTGAACTGGGTAGCCCAGAACTGGACACAATACTCCAGATGAGGCCTCACCAGGGCAGAGTAGAGGGGGCAATACTCTGGATGAGGCCTCACCAGGGCAGAGTAGAGGGGGAGGATGACCTCCCTTGACCTGCTGGCCACACTATTCTTCATGCACCCCAGGATGCCATTTGCCTTCTTGGCCACCATGGCACACTGCTGGCTCATGGTCATCCTGTTGTCCACCAGGACTCCCAGGTCCCTTTCCACAGAGCTGCTCTAAGATTCCTCTCTGCCCAATTGTCTACCCTGTCCAGGTCACGCTGTAAGGCGGCACAGCCTTCCAGCTTGTCAACCACCCCTTCCAGTTTTGTGTCATCACTAAACTTGCTGATGGTACACTCTATCCCTTCATCCAGGTCATTGATGAATATATTGAACAGGACTGGACCCAGTACTGACCCCTCAGGAACACCACTTGTTACTGACCTCCAACTAGACTCTGTACCACTAACCACAACCCTCTGAGCTCTCTGTCAGCCACCGTTCAATCCACCGCACTGTCCATTTATCTAACCCACATTATCCGCATATTGTGTGACAGTAATGGCTGAAGGTCCTCAATGTCTTCTATATTTATTTTCGAATGATCTTGTGACACTGCAGCTGCATATTTGGTGTGCCTGCAACCTGGGGTGAAATAGTAAAGGAAAGCATGGTAGTACTGTTATTTTACCCTTTGATTCCTTTGCAATGTTAAGTCCTTAAAAGCCTGTCTTCCTGGAAAAGAAAGGAAACTTCCCTCCTTCCTCATCTTGTAAGAAAGGATGCATACTGTTAGAAACAAGAATTGCTTTGAGGCCCTGCGTGTTCGGTCAGTACTTAGGGAAAGGTAGAAATGGCTGTCATTAACTCTTGCCTCCAGCTTTGTATTAATATATTTTTAAAACTGTAAGTTTTCTGTTTCAGGTAGATGGTTTGTGAGGGAATAGGTAAGTCAAATTTAAAATAAGTTCTTGCTTTGAGTCAGGTAACCTCTGAGATTTTTGAGTTAAAGATTGTTAATGAGACTTACAGAGAAACACTGGGAAACAAGTGAAAACACGGAAAATGAGATAAAAATTGCTAGTATAGCACTTGTCTGTTTTCCATGACTGCCATAAGAGCCGGCATGCATTTATGAAAAGGCTGAGTGGTCTGCTGTCAAGCACAGCTCCATCTTAGTCACCAGTGGACGTCTTTTATGATAATAAAGAAACAATCATCTTGTTATTCAAACACTTTTCTATAGCTCAGTATTTTGCCTCCAGTAACAGGAGGTACCAGGTGTATTTCAAGAAGATGAAGTTGGAAGTTATTTAATATTTTGAGTATACTGAAAGTTCATTTTTTAACTCCTTGAGTGAGAAGCTGCTTTATACCTTGAAGGAAGAATGAGGAGACACATTCCTACCGAAGCTCTTGGCATTATGGTACCTCTGGGTATTTTCCTTATCAGTACGAATGCATAATCATTTGGGGGATCTAGGAAAGACATTGACATAGCAGAATATTGTGAAAGAAGTTGGCCACAGGCTAGTCCTGCTTTGCCTGGGGAAAGTGTTCCTTATCTGCCTTTCAGTATTAAGGAAAGCCTTTTTCTCTTATATTAGGAGAGAGGACAACAGAAACACGAGGAATCATTTCAGATGTTGTGTAGGAGAGAAACCCGAATGGTAATCAGTGGAAAACATCAGAATGGCTCATAATCAACACCGAAGCCCTGCTGCTACGAACCCCGGGCTCAGCCCTATGCTCATGTGCTTTTTTGTGAAGCACTGTGGTATTTGAGGGGAAAACAAAGATGTTTGTGAGTGGAGAGCAGAAGGGACAGCTGTGCCACTGGCGGCAACACGTAAGACATTCCCGCTGCATGATTTGTATGCTGGGCCTAGCACCATTCTGGCCTTTCTAATCTTCCCTTAGTTTTCTTCTGCATAAGTGCTGACTTTTACTGAATAATACTGATAAAGACCAACAACTGTGTGAAACAGACAGCATGCAGCAAGTATGTCATCACTGAAACCCTGGAGGAATATAATAATTCAGGCCATAAATCAGGCCAATGACTTTAAGGACTACACTAATGCATTTTCCTTGGATCTGAATACCAATGTGCCTGAATTTGTTTTTTTCTCTGTTCTAATCACAATCACTACTACAGAAAGGCCTTTAAGAGATTATTTCTGGGCATTGTTTAAATTCAGAACCTGGCTATGAATTAAAACCAGACACTGGATGGGTGGAGTACTCTGGTGTATTCCAGTATTCACACGAGAAGTGGGATTTGAATCCAGTGAGAAATGAGTCAAAACATGGCCTAGTTAGTCCAGTTAGCCTACATGGTCTCAGGCATAATTACTATTCTCTGTAATGCTGTTGTGAGACAGACCTTTATTTCTGATCCGGACATACACAACAGCAAGGATGATGAAGACTGTTTCTGTAGTTACTTAACCTCTTTGTAACGGGCAGATTGTCACTCCCAGGTCCTACACATCAGGAGCACATTGGAGCTGCACTCCTGGGGCTCAGCTCTGCAGCTCTCACAGCCTCTCAGGTCCCAGCGCTGACCTCCAAAACACTTACACTCACACAGAAACAACTGACCCAACTTCTGGTGTTACTGTGGGAGGACACTGAAAACGTGTAATTGAAAAAGGATGAGAAAGTGGTTCCCCTCACAGAATGGCCTCCAATACAGCAAAAAGAGCTGGGGCAGCAATTATAATTGCTATACAGTGTTGCTCTAGGGATATTTCCCTTCTTAAGAAAATAAGTATGAGCTGCTTGAATACATGCGAGAAGTTGCTAAGAGCTTGCAGTGGCCCTGAACCTTGCAGCTGAGGGTGGGTGGGATTTGAAAACCACCAAACTAATTTCAAATTTAATGGCTGTGATGCTCATTAGCTCAATACAGGAAAAAAAAAAGAAAAGAAGGCCTTGAATAATATTATGAGATTCCAAAAGCATGTAACACACTTTAATTACGGGGGGGGGGGGGGGGGAGGGGGGAAGAGATAAAACAGCAGTCAGCCAGAACTTGGGCAATCTCTAGCATCTGAAAGGGAGACTGGAACAGAAATGGTGCCAAAACTCTAAGTCAGAGCCTCAAAGCAAATATTTTTATCTCAAACTGCATATTGTCAGCATCCCGAAATTGCTATCTTCCCCCTCTCAATCTGCTACTGGTCTGGCTGTGCAGATAAACTTGTACCAAACCCACTGTCTACCTGTGTCTCCACCAAGCTTTTCTGTGATCTCTCTTGGGCCTGTGGTTTTCTCAAAGGCACTGTGGGGAGGTAAGTAGCTAAGGCCGTATGTCAAGGGCTACATGAAACTTTTTCAGACCTTATTGGTGCTTTTTGAGACTGAGGTGGGGCTTAAGAAGATACTGCATCCAGGTGAGACTATGCTGCCCTGGAGAGGAAAGCCATGCAGCATTGGCTTCGGAGGAAACTTTCTCTCACAGAAGAGTCTATAGGTGTTGTTAAGTCTATAATCCCTCCCATGTTTTTCAGTGTGAGGAGGAGAGGAGAAAACAATTGAAGAACAGCATTTCTTCTTCTTTTAATTCTCACGATATCCCACTGTTGTCAGTCAAGAAGGAGCAATCCATCAAAGTCAGCCTAGTGGAAATTTGTCAGTTTTTCTCTGCATCCCTTTCTGTCTCAGGCTAGAAGAGCACTGGGTCCACGTGGCAGGGACAGACCAGATGTTTTTTTCTCTTTCAGCATTGCCTTAACGGAGTGGTTCTGCTTATCCACAGCACACAGAGAGAGGTGTGTGTTTGCATGTGAAGACATCAGGACCACAGAGGGAGCCTTGCTGGATGGAAGCTGAGCTTAGGAGGCTTCGGGGCTCAGTGTCGTTTTCCAGGCTGCAGTGCCCACCTGACATAAACATGAGGAATACATGTGGTCCTTACTTGTTGTTCAGTTGGGATGAAATGTTGCTAGCAGATCTCACACCCACACACGCACAAACATGCAAAACCATATGGGTCTCTCTGGTAGCCCTGTGGTGTCACCAGTAGCCACCTCTCAGGCCCTGGTAGCTGGCTCAGACCTATGGTCCCTCCATTAGTGAACTCTCAGACCCCTTGTATCTGTGCCCCAGGCCTCTTCTACTCATCAACTACTCCATCTTGAAGTTCTCTAACCTAGATTTGCACAGACTGGAAAGCACTCTCAGCCATGGTTAATATTTAGGAATGGAGTCTAACAATGGAAGACTGCAGTGGTCAGGCACAACACTTGGCCACTTTCGTCTGCTCTCCTCTCCTTTTCCCCATTATTGGTCCTCCCCAATGTCTCCTGATGTCTGCCTTTCTCTTTCCCTTAAACATCCCATAATAAGTTTATCACATTCTTACAATTTCCCTCAAATAACCCATAATAAGTTTGCTCTTACCCTTAAGACCCATAGTAATCTTTTTTCCACATTCTTGTCAGTTACAAAGTTCTACTTGAAACTCCTCAAATCTTCAAAGTGGTTCCTGCAACGTCCCATCAATAGTCAATGTGAGACCTCTGGTCTTTGGTATAGTGTCTACTGAATTCTGCTCCTTTGGGGTTGGCTCTGTGTCTGGGTTTATTTACTGCTTCTCTTCTAGTCTCTTGTCCCAGTCTTTTATGGTCAACAGCCCTTAACCCGATATTCTCACAAACCAAATAGCCTCTCAGTCCTCACCAGGGTATTTTGCATTCCTGTCTAACAGACGTTCAGAGGATCTTGCTGGAGCTAGGGTGGGACAGGAAACGACTGTGTTTAATTTTACTCTTGTGTGAATTTTGGACTAAAAATACGTAGTCTCTCCCAGCGACTTTAAATATCAAGAAATCAAGTTAATGGAGGGAAAGAAAACTAAATATAAGCTTTGTATTAAGGCTCATTAAATTACAAATCATTGAATGACTTGAAATAAGATTAAAATGTGAGTTCTCTAGTCTATTTTTAAGCTGTTCTACTATTATGGTTTTTTATTATATAAAAGTTAAGCTAGTCATTTATAAAATCATCTAAATGCACCTTTTTCACCTTCTGTTCTCAGATTTGGCAGTGAAAAATTGTTCTGATTGAGGTTTCTTGAAGTGTAATTACTTTGTCAAAGGAAAATATAATTAGAACTGATATTTAAAATGCACTATAATTGTATTTAAGCCATTTGATAATTTGGTCACGTACTGGATGTTTTGTTAATTTAGCAACAGCTCACAATACTGAAGTTGGAAAATCGTCTGACAGTTTCTCTTTCCTGTTTTAAAGAAAACATAATTTGCTCTAGCCTTCCATCTATTCACGGAGAGAAGCTGTGGACACCCACTTTCTGCAAGCAGCTTCATTGATTGCACAATGAATTGTCCACAGGAGTAATACTGTTGTTGATATGCTGACTGGATCAGGTTCTATTTGAACAATGTCTTGAACTTAATATTTGGCCACTCTAAGATTTTCTCTCTTAGGAGAGAAGTGTGATATGAACAATTGTTTGGGGGCCGGGAACTGAGTTTTAGTATTCAGGCAAATTGATGCTTTTCAGCTTTACCTTCCTGTAGCACAAGGTTGTCAGATGCTTACCAGCTTGACTGGGTGGTAATAAGAATTCAGCAGATGGTAGCTCTGGAGCTGAAAATAGCTATTCTTGTATTAGTTATTTTCTCCATTTGGAATGGACTCTTGATAATGCAAAATAAGGAATCCCCATGACTCATCTCTAAGATGTCAAAATACTCCAAGCAGAACTTGCCACCCTTTGCTAACAATGGACCACATCCATCATTCATAGCAGGTTCGTGCAAATCTGTTAAATCTTCCTATCATGGTGGGGGGTTACCTTCTCACATGAAGTAGTGACATGTCCATTGCAGTGATAGCAGCCCTGGGGCAAGGAGATGGTGGGCGCCACCTTGCAACTGCATTCACACCAGTGGACACGTAGAGGCCCTGTTTGTTTGATCTGGGAAATCCAGACCTTTGCATCTCTTAATGCCTGCACTGTGACCAGAGGAATGTCAGATGTATCGGATATAAGGAATGTCAGTCCCACACACCAGATGGATTGCATTAGGCCCTTGGTGGCGGGGACTATGCATGGACAGCACCAGGCCATTTGGCTGCTCCTCCACTAGCTTGCAAATAACACAATGCTACACTGGAAAATACTGATGGTGGGGGAGGACCAGACGTAGTACTCATAGGAGGGAACTGAGCAGAATGTCCCAAAGAGGTGGCGGTGGGTAGCAAGGGTAAAGGATGGATGCATCTGTTTCTGGTCTTCATGTAAAAGGGGCTATTGCACAACGTGAGGCAGAGATGCAAACATCTGCAGTGCTTTGTAAGGGTAGTGTTTAATGTAACACAGAGCATCCCCCAGATGTTATTTTTGTATAAGTATTGAGGGAAGAGGCTCTTCTGAGGGAGCTCACAGCAAAGAGGGACATTTGCCGGTGTAGGTGTGTCACCAAAAGAAAGGGACTGGCAGACAGCATTGCTTCATGCACAGAATTAGTATCAGTCTTCTTACCTTCAAGTGCTTTCTCTAGGAGAGAAAGTATCTATTCACTCAACTTTTCTAAAAGCTCTCTTGAAAACTCTTGTGGAGTGTACATAATTCAGTGGCAGAAGCTGTCTGATGTGGATCTCATTAGCCAAGAAGGAACTTTGCTTTCTGGACGTGCCCTTCCATTCAGCCTGCAGGTAGGGAGCTCCCACAGCCACATTCAAGAGGTAATGCTATAGTTTATATAGTCTTCATTAGTGTTCTTCCAGATTGTCTGTCACTAGCTGATGAGACTTAGAAAAATATTGTAAGAACTGGTGGGACTGAATAGAGTTGTGGGCAAAGATATTTTATTTGTCTGCTTTTTTTTTGTATCTGAAGATCCAGGTGACTTTTTGTATTAACATTTTCTGAAGCAGGAAAAACACTAAGTAACTCCCTCAAGACAGTCTTTTTGCCACTCTGTAGTATTTTGCCCTTGGAATTTTTTCAGAAGACTTTTCATGGTCCCCATTAAAGTAGTCTTTGATTTGTTTGAGTCTCAGGGTATTTCAGCCTGTTATCACTCAGTCTAGTTTTCATTTCAGGCAGCCGAACAAAATTTAGTAACACTACAAATGTGTTTACTTTTTTGCTGATAAAGAGGTCTGGTCTTTGCCTTGAACAATATTAAATGTCAGCAGTGGAAGAAGACTCACCTGAACACAAGATCCAGGAAAAAGCATCCCCATCAGCAGAGGGGGAGAAGGATCTGGCCTTAATGTGCTGAAGTACGAGGGCCAGCAAATTAATGATGTTGATGTAGCTACGGGCAAAACAGCCCCTCACCTGAGGACTCTTCCCGTAAATGCCAGCGGGGGCTCTGCATCCTACCGTCAGCTCAAACTGCCTGCTGATCCTTGGGGAAGTTTAAAAGGGGACTGCAGCCCAGGAAGTTTATGGTGTTTTCCTGCAAAGATTGAGGTTGTGGTTATTTCATCCTTCCATCTGTACTTTATTGCTTTTTCCTCCTTTTTTTTTTTTTTGTCTTTTATTCTTTCTTCACCACTTTTGCTCTCATCTAAGTCCCTCCTTCCCATTTATGTGCCTCATTTTCATCTTTTCAGATCTCTTCCCGCTGTATGATGAGCTGTTTGCTTTTAACTAGTGGTATGTCCCTCAGCAGGACCTCTCGGGTCCCCAAAGCCCACTGGGATCAGACAGTTGCCTCTGATCTCTGGTAAAATCTGTCACTTTCCTCTTATCAAGCAAGAAGAAAGGAGGCAGAGAGGAGTCTCATGGGCTGATGGGCTGGTGTGCTCCTGCGGTCTCTAAACAGCCTTTCCTATTTGGAAAAACAGTTCCTCAAAAATAATGTTGCCACCTCTCTTTTCCCATAGCTGCCATAGCTATTGCTTTAACTAGGATTGCTGTGCTTTTTTACTGAACAGGAGAGATTACAAGATTAGGTTCCAATAAGTTTCAAGAAATGAGGTTTCAGCTGGAACAGAGTCACCCTATTACTAACTAGAGAAAAGTAAAAAAACCACAGAAGATCCATGACTTCAGTAGTTGCTTTGGCATTTTATAACAGAGGGTAGTGACAGAGGCACTGAAGACAGGTGAGAACAAAGACCATGAAACAGCAGACGAGGCAGGCTGGTGTCAGCACAGCCTTGAGCACCAGTGTCATCAAGACCTCTTTGTGGTCCAGTTTTGAAAAATAATTGTTCATTATTAGTAAGTAATTAAAATGAAATATTTTTATTTTATTTTATTTTCCTTTTGCAGTGTAAATATATTTAGTGTTTTAGGCAAAGTTGGAGACTAAGAATTTGCAGAGATTTTCTGGGTTATTTGAATCCCTTATTTGAGTCTCTGTTCCCTGGTGGGGCCAGAAGGGTATCTCACACATGGGAAGAATGACAGCCGTAGCGAAGCTGACCTCTGTGGTTTTTCTCTTCTCCCTGGTTGATAGTTACGTAGCTATATATGGATATAAGATATACAAAGCAGCATCCATTCCTAAGCAGTGCATTGCATCGCATAGCTGCCTCTCACGCTTGGGCTATGCCTGCCTTGCACAAGGAAACTGTAGCACAGACCATTGCATACAGATTTACCAGCCTCTCAGCTGGTACCTTACATCCCCTGTGATTGAGGGAATAGCCCTCATCTGTCTCCAAGTAACGTATTCCATGGACACATTCAGGTTAGGATTGTAGGACTGTTAATGAGGAATTATGGTATATTTTTAGTTAAACGTAACATGCTAGTGATGTTATTTTAGTAATAATAATATTAGTTGATGTCTTGAATCATGCAGAAGAAGCACTGCGGTGCTACAAGCTGGTTTTCCTACATGCTATGAAAATTTCAACTTTCTTTACTGTACTGGAAATTTAAAGTGTTGAAATTCATATAAAAGGGCTTTATTTTATTGTCTTTTTCATAAAAGGCTATTTTGGGTTTCTTAGTCTTTAGGTAACTTATGACAGTAATGATATTTTGTGATTATAATGCACAATTTTAAAATTACTACTGCATATGATGATTGTAATGTGGAAAAAATAAGCTTATCTTTTTTTCACATTGGTGTTATAAATTCTCTTTCCATTGTAATGAGGCACAGAAGAGTGCTACTTTATATTTTTTTTTTTCTGTGATATTTAGAATGATTTAAAAATATGCAAAGGTCCAGGGAATTCACAACAGATTTTCTGTGTATCCAAACTTCATTATGGACTTTGGCAAACATTTATTACAGAATAAAGATGAGCCAAATGTAGCCTTTCTACCAGGGGTGACTTAAGCCAAGTGAATTAATGTTATGCCCTCTGGTTTTCTATTCAACGATTTTCCCTCTTTTTTCTTTCTTTATCTTCTGTATCTTTCTCTTCTCTTGCACATGCTTCTTTCTTCCTTTTCTAGCATTAAGTTCCCCTTAGCTTAATTTTTCTGTAGCTTCATTCTGCTGTCCCATTTCTTTTCAAGATTTCTTCCCTTCATTCTGTTTTTAGCCCCTTTCTTTTTTAGGTATCGTTATTTTAGCACCATAAAGACAGAATTTTAAAAAGTGTTTTTACTGCAAACTTTCTGCCATTTTCCCAGTTTTGAGCCAGGTGACTGACCTGTAGTTTCGCAATCTTCCCCCTCTCCCTTTCTGAAGACATGTGTGATGTTTCCCTCTTTTCCAGCCATGGTGAATGATCTCTCTGCTTAGGCCTCCAAAACTGTATGAAGAAATTGATAGACCTCTAGTTGAAATGTTGCTGAATCACCTGCCTATTCAGATGCAGAGCAATCTGGCTGGATACCGCCGGACTCATGTTAGAGCTGTAAGAGATAAAAGCCAAAAGAGATGAAGGCGTAGTTAAGAGCAGCTTTCTCCTCATTATCCAAATCTCCTCCAAACTTGCACTGATTAACTTGTTTTACCTGCAAATCTAAATTGTGTATCATCCACCTCTAAGTAAATTAAAAACCAAATCAAAGCTCTTAGAAATAATTTGAGATTGTTTGATGAGGACATATATGAATGGTGATTCAGAGCTAACACAGCAAAGCAGGAAGGGTAGAAGCTACAGAGTATTTCTCTAAAGGGCAGTGTGCTGGAATGGCTGTCAGGGAAGAAGCAACTATTCCTCCAGGAGAGAGATGAAGGCCTCCTCCAGATTTGGACTTTAGCAGCTGTGGTTCTAATTCTCAGCCACGGCAAAGAGAGCAAGCAGCTTTTGTGGAGATACTGGCCCGTGAACCTGTAATTCTGGCTTTTGTTTCCGGTTGTGCTGTAGACATTCACCCAGGTCTTTGATGACGTTTGTCTAACTAGGAACTTCCTGTCTATAAAATGGGGAAAACAACAATCTGAAAAGATGCATTGTAACTATTTTAATTTTTTATTCAGTTGGACAATATTGTCTACATGATGGTGGAATGGAATAAAAAATAAACCAGGAGATCTTTCTAGAAGATTAGAATAATTTAAGTCTGTTCTTGTTGAGTAAATAAATGGAGAAAATTCATTTTTATTTGTTTCCAGATTTCAGTCTTGGGCACAAAGCAGTTACAAGATTTGATATAAAACCTCCTGCGCCGTGATTGTGTGTGAACAGGTACTGTAGGTAACTATGTATGTGGAGGAGAAATGATTACAACAAAACAGCAGCCAAAGAGAGGAAATTATGTGCTGACTCAGCATGTGAGTCTCCCAAGAATTGGTAAATGGTCCCATCAAATCCACCAGAACTGATACACTCCCCCAGTCGGCCAACACCACACGAGGCCATGGCACACCAACATCAACCAGGCATTGGCCCATGTTTGAGAAGGCAGTGGCTACTATCTGCTGACAGAAGCTACGGAGTTATATACACGTCAGATGTAACAAGGGACCGCATGAGGGACTTTCCTAACACTACCTAGAAGCCACTGGTGTGCCAGTCCACCAGTCCACTTCTGGGTGAACATCTGACATTGTCCTTCCAGCTGTTCCTCCCACCACGTGACTGTGAGTGAACACCTATGGGAACTGTGTGAAGGAACCAGTGACTTTTAACAACAGCTTAATTATCTTCATGACAACTCAATTAACAAAAGGTGTTCTAAGAAATACCGGTTTAGATTTGTGTCTTCCTCAGCTCTATCCCTGATCAGGGAAAATTCGCAGTGAAGCAGTAGAGTAAAACATTTGATGATCTGTGATAGTCTTATTTGAAACTTATTTGATTATTTTATCATTATAAAAATTACAGAGAGCTGTTTCAGGAAGTGTTCCTCCAGGGGTTTATTGCTAACATGTCAAGACACGTTCCCCTCTCCCCCCCCCCCGAAGTTGGTTGTGTTGTTGACAAGACGTTTAACACTAATTAACAAGCATTTTAATAAGGATTAAGAAGCCTTTTACATTTCAGATTTGCTACATTGTTAGTCAAGCTGCAAATGTAGCAAGATGATTAGCAAGAATGAAAAAGACCATAGTTTTTCTACTCTATGTCCATACTAGCAGGCAGTTCAGTGCAATACGAACAGTTTCATATCGAGAAACGGCGAGAAGGACCTGGCAGCCCTGGCGCCTACTTTTGGACTAACTCTCTTCTGGTCCTGTGGACTGATTACCCATCAGTGGTTGGAGCACAACAGGAGAGCTTGTGGAATTCATAGAATCATACAATGGTTTAGGTTGGAAAGGACCTTGAAGATCACTGAGTTCCAACCCCCCTGCCATAGGCAGGGACACCCGCTGAATTCAGCTTTTTATTTAGGCTTACGCCAAAGAAATGGACTTTGTGTGCTCTCAGGTCACTCTGAGATGTGAACCAAAATGGGGGAAATGGGAATGGCAGGTGATTTGATTCACAAAAGCATTCCTGCTTCAGGCTATCACATTAAGGTAGACATACACAGCACTAATTAAGAAGTAATAGAGCAAATGTACCGAAGGGACAAGGAACACGTAATTGGTATAATAATTCTTTGTATATTATGTCAGATCTTTTATATTATTTTTTAAATCAATTTACAACACTATTCATTTATAGTATAGTATTAATTGCATAAAACTGAATGCAATGGGGTAATATCCCCCCGTATTTTGTAAGAATTTCGTGATTTTTAATAGGATTTTATTTTACTTCCAAGAACTGCATATCGGTACTTTTATAACCTCTGCTCACATTATCTTCTGCAGCTCTTAAAAGATCATGGTTCTTAAAAGCAAAAGGTCCAGAAAATAAACAAAATGGTCTTAAATGTCTTGTGATCACCAGTCATCTTAATCGAAGTGGATCAGAGTGACTTCAAAATAACGACTGTCATTTCTATAATTTTTCTAGGTCCCCATGCCATCTCCCCCTCTCTCTGTCTCTCTCCATTTCCCTGTAGTTTTTTGAGCCACACAGTTATTTGTATGTGCTGGAAAATTCCCCATAGGCTGTATTTACTTTCCAGAGGGAGCATAATATGAGACTGTTACCAGATGAGCTGTTTGTACTTTTATGCTTTTCCTTTTCTAAGGCTGCAGTTTTTGATGGTATTTTCTGTATTATCTTTGCCATGCAGTTGACTGAGCCATACTGAGTACCAAAGGCACATGACTCTCCGTGTGAGATTTGGGACTGCACATCTGAGCTGGGAGTATTCACTTGAGTAAAGTTCAATGAAGCTGTGGAAAAGCACCAACCTGAGGCTTCCATTTGATAGAAATATGTCAGTCCTTTCAAAGCTTTTAATTTTGTATTTGTATAATGAATTAAAAGGAAGAGATGTGTAAGGAATGTAATGAATTTAAGGGAAGCAAAGTGAGCTGTTAAGTGCTGGGTGCGATTTAGCAGCAAGGCAGCAGCTTTCATGGTTCTCCTCTCTCCCCTGACAGGGAGCAGGTAACGTACTTGTTTCTGGAGCAGTCCCCACGCGCCAGCTGTAGCAGAGCAGCCCACAGGACTCTCTGCGTTCAGGGCAGCAGCAGAGAAGATGCAGTGCTGAGCAGCAGTCAGGGACTGCTTCATGGTTGGACCCTTTCAATTTTCTTTCAATGTGCTCAGAAAATGGTTTTTAAATTTGTCAGACACTACTGAGCTGTAGAAAGTTGTCAGCACGACAGGAGCCCTGTCAAACACGTCCAGATGGGCTCTCATGCCTATACAGTTTGCCACACTCTCTTAAATTTCTGCTCTTTCAATTAAAAATAAAATAAGGTCTGGTACTTTGATCTGGGTTCATCCTAATATATGTAGGTTCACCTCTGTGCTCAACCGCATGGCCGGGCAGTCTGTTACCAAACAACTACAAGGAATGTCTGTAAATTAGATTCACTACACTGTCTCCAGGGAAGACTACAATTGTCAGCTCTCTGTCAGCTAAATGAAAATAATGAAATGTAAGTTACAAACAGCAGCAAAATTGTGTGAGTCATTCTATTTATGCATGTAATTACATCTAAAGGTCCAAGTGCCTTGAAATTAAAAGAAGATTGGTTCTGTCAGGTGCTTAACAAGGTTTCCTTGGAAAGGGTCTTCCTAGAGAGAGCACTGTAGAAAGCATCTATGTCAGGAAAGCATAAACAGGTTGACACCATATGCCAAAATTCAAGTGAGATAACACTGCAATGCACATGTACACATTGCTTCAACGAGCAGAGCTATGTGACCAAGATGGAGAATGACTGCCAGATGAAGCTGTGTTTCCCTCCAGTTTTGTTAATGAGCGTTAACTGAAAGTTGACAAAAGGTGGTGGAAAATGCCGAGGACAAGTGGGATCTCCTCTCCTCTTTCTTTGGATCTCTCAGAAAGCCTTGGGGCTCTGGAAGCTTGGTATCAGTATGCATTGCATATTAATAATATATAAAGCACAATTAGCGCACATGGTGCTTTGCAAGCATCTAACTCATTCTTGGCTCCAAACTTCAGCACGGCACTATGGGGGGATAGGGAAGAGCTACATCATAAATACAAAATGACGTATTGATGCATTATTGAACAATTTAGTTCAGTAAGTCTTGTCAGCACAGATTTGAAAAAAAAAAAAAGGGTTCTGTGAGATATTCAGGCAAATACAGTAATGGGATTTTGAGGATAGAAAGATAGCTGCAAAGGGGTTGGGTTGTTTTCATTGAGTGATTATAATTTTTTAAAGTAAAAGCTTGTAGGATAGAGATTGTGTATTGATGGAGAGACAACTCCAATCTGTCAAGATCGATGCTAAAGCAGAGCTGGGACAGTGAGTTAGCACTTGGCACAGACACCCAGGATCTACGCCCTTCAGTACCTATATTATCCTTCCTTTTCTATTCTCTGGGGCATCTGAGAGTTTGCCACTCTAGTACACAGAAGATCATTGATGTACACTTTGGAAACTGTGCAGGGTTTCTTTTGGAAAAACAAATATAGTGAGACCTGAAGGAAAATGAGTGAAAAAAGGCACAGGGGAAATACAAAGACAGAAAGAATGCCATGGTGGCTGTAACTTCTCATATGAAAACAATACAAATTGACCATTCCGCATGAAAGACTATAATATTGGATAACCCATGTTTTGTGACTGGAACCCGTAGCCTCCCAGAAGTCCTGAGTTTTACAAAGATATTATAAAATTGAGCATTAGGAGGCTGATGTATGACTTATTTGGGGTGTCCATTATAGTATGGTGATTTTACTAACATCCAAAGTGCTTTAAACCCCTGCTGGTTGGCACTGTAATTCATGGTGTATCTTAGATATTCACTTATGGAAGTTGAGTATTGGATGTTCCTGTTCATATAACATGAAATTTTAATGCTTTTCAAATAGCTGAAAGTGAGCCCATGTGGTACTTTATTATGGCAGTTTATATAATAGATGTAATAGATATGTTGCGGAGCAGGCTTTTAATGTCCATTATTGTACTTAGGAGTATATGTGTTACATTACAAATGTAATTTGTCAGCTGTAGCACACTTGCTGTAAGAAGTTGCTGAAGGACTGTCAAGACCGTGGTTACCAATTATAGGTCTTATATTGTATCTGTTGGAAAGATAACTAAGCAAATTCATTAGTAAAAAGTAACACAGTGACAGGTTGTCATATGAATATTTGTGTTGTTCTGTTAACTAGATTTGATTTTTGCTAAGAAAACATCTAGCTGCTTAATGTCTGTTTGAAATGTGGATTGCTTCAGTGAGAGAGAAATGCAATACGCGTTTCTTTTCAGAAAAAAAAGTAAAATATGGACTGGCTGTCATTACCTGTACATGCTAGTAGGATATCTGTGGGAGGTCATTTGTGTATTTGTCATTATTTTACCTAGTAGAGAATTTGAAAAAAACTCTCATTTCTTCAACTGGAACAATCTGCCAAGCCAACCCCATATTTTTATGACTTTGAATCTTTCTTTTAGTGATAAATAGCATTGCATTTGAAAGGTCGCAGTGTCTTTGCAAGGCTGAGTGGAGTTCAGCAGGTCCATTCACATCACAAGGTGCTGGACCTCAGTTGGATGAAGATGGTCAAAATCAGGAACGTAGCTCACAAATATACCAGCAAATCCTGTCACAGAATTTTAGGACTTGCTAATGTTTCATAAATTTGTGTTATTTCTCTACAGGATGCCCCAACTGACACTTCAGCAGAACCAACTTTATTTATTACCTGAAATGAATATGGCTGGTCTACCCATAAAAAAAAATCCCAAAGCATCAGAAAACAGTCATCATGGATTTGGTATGTATTTTAAGTAAGAATTCAGTGAATGCGCTGTCAGATTTTTCAAATGTATTGTTTAGAACCAAGTTCCTGCCATCTCAGTCAGGGACTGCACTTTTGAGTTTGAATACAACCAAAGTGGAAAACAAATTGAACTCTGCCAATGGAAGGAACTAAGTTTACCCTTGGTGAATCCCAGTGTTTTTGATGGTGAAGCCTTAAATTTTCCTACTTTCGTGACTCGCACAAGTGCCCTGGAATGGTCCACAGGGACAACTTACCTATGTTTCGACAAATTATTGGTCTCTTCTGATTTCTGATCTGCTTTTTTCAGCAGTATGAAATACCATGTTTGTTAATCTGTTGAAAGTCTCCATTACACATTGGGTGCTCTCATTTTCATGTGTTTTTATTCAATTTACTTTTACCTGGCTGGGTTAATGCAAGTTGTATTTATAATTTTATATTAAAAAGCTAAACTTTACGATAGAGCAGAATTGCTGTTGAAGAATTAGTAAATTGGCTGACTTTTATCATTATTTTGACAATGCTAAACAGTGAATTAGGGCAAATATTTGTGTTGGTATTTTTGCTTAATATCCAGTAAACGTTTATCCCCTCATCTAGCGGCCTTCCCACTGCCTGAGCTACTCATTGTTCTGAGGAATAAGACAAAAATTAATCAGTCAGCGCTTATACTGGGGGAATGCAGCAGGAGGTTTACATTAGAAACAATCTCAGGAATGACAGAAAGACACATCTGTCAATCCAAGAACGGTACCTAGAGGGATCTTATACTCGGAATTAAATCAAGACTTGCCTTTAGCATACTTTAAAGCTCACCATCAGATTGTATCAGGCAGGCTGAGTGACAACACAGGGAGGATCAAGATCTTGAAGGTGTACTTCTTCTATTTCTGCCTTTTTACTTTTTAGACAGGTAGATATTTGCAGCACTTGGCAGCCCCAGCAAAGCCAAATCGTTACAGATTTGGACAGCAACATTTCACAATTACTGATGTTGAAAGCTTTCTGTCAAAGAAAAAATTGCTCCACATTTTTCTCTTCAATCAACAGCTACAGGAGTCCTCTAATACTCTACAGGATAAGTGTAGGTGTTTAACAGACTGCCTGTAGGTGAAAGGTTTTTGCTTCAGCAACGCATCATACTTTTACATAAGTTACAGACTTTTCTATCATACTGGAATATTACAAACTTGTAGGAAACCTTCAAGATTCAGAGCATTTCTCCCACTGCACTTCCGTGTCAGGGTGCTTTGGCTAATGCTTAGCACTAAACGACATCACCTTCAAATCAATACCCTGTGTTTCAGGATCCTAGGCTCGCTGGTGCAGTTTAATGAAGGAGCAGCCTCCTAATTCATGGGGATACGTGATCGTATATTAAATTGCTGGTCATGTGGGAGTATACCAGGTCTCTGTTTACAGATCACTATTCCCCAGTGAAGAGTATGGCAGCGTGTTGCCGCCTTAACACCAACAATTTCTAAGGTAAAAGACCAAACACTTTTACAGCAGTCCGAATACTAACAATACAGCTTACTTTTGTATATACAATTGCATACAAAGGGAAGGAGATCATAGCTGGCAGAAAAGCCTACATTGCAGGTCAGCCATGAAGGGTTTTTCCCAGGTAAGGAGCTGAAAAGATCTTGAGCAGTCATTTAACCTGAGATCCAACTGTTAGACGAGATCCTCATTGCTGACACTGCTTTCACTGAGGACAACTGGGATTTTGGACAAGTGCAGCAATGTATGCTTACTTTCCCCTTGGAGTTCTACTCAAATTCAGATCAATTCCCTTTTGGGATTTGATAGGTTTGGTATTTAGTTCTTAAAATCTGGCACTTAATCAATACATCAAGTTTTAATAGTGCTCCCAAAACATTACTGACTGGTTTTAGACTGCTTAGACCTTTGCACTCCGCAAGGCAGAAGAATACGCTGGTGGCCATATAGTAAAGGAACTGAAGCAGTGACCGGCCAGCTACTTAACCCCACTCTAAACAAGTTGTTTGCCCATTGTGGAGGTAACGTTACCTTTCTGTCAGGATGTGATCAGCCCTGCCTACATGCTAGAAAACTTGTGTACAAACACATACACTAACAATCACAGTTTAGATTAAACATCATGGCAAATGCTACTTTTACGTGGTCTCCCTGTAGGTGGTAGGTAACTTTGAGGTAACACAAGGTTTGGCATAAATTGCTTTTCACTCTATATTGAGGATCACCATGACAGAGATAACACCAAAGGTAGTTTCATACTTATTGGGAATACATAATTTTGGGTGTCTGTATGTGTTTGCATAAATAAAATGGTTAAAAGTATGTACAAATCATTGGGCTGTGGCCATACAGGTCTGAGAGGAAGAAATGTCGGAAGAGGAGCAAGTATGTGTGCTTACATACGAGAATGTGTAAAGCTAAAAAATGTTCAAAAAATACCAGTTGACAGAAGACAAACACATATGAGAAAAGTCACACAGGTGTCTTTCTGACAAAGCTTTATCTCATTAGCTACTGCATTCTTCGACTCCATATTCACTCACAGAGTATAAGGCGTGTGGCAATTTTTATACCGTTTCAATCTATCATACACATTTTCCATTTTTTTAATGTATAGACATTGATCACCACCTGGATAACAAAATTGTTGCTAGGTTACTATATAGTAAAGTCTCAGACACTGTTGTGTAGCCTTATTTTTATTGAAGAATTTAGTTGATTCATTGATTAATGTTGCTTTTTGTTGTGCTTTAACCCCAGTCAGCAACTAGGACCACACAGCCTCTCACTCACCCCTCCCTCCCCCTCAAGAAGGGCAGGGAGAAGTGGAAGAAAAGGAGGGGAAAGGAAAAAAAACCCTCATGGGCTAAGATAAAGACAGTTTAACAGAAAAATAATTGAAAAGGAAAATAACAGTAATAAAAATGGTAAAAGAATATACAGGACACGAGTCACTCTTACCACCCAGTGAATTGGTTGCCCAGCCCATCCAGAGTAGAGATTGAGAATTCCCCCCTCCCCGGCCAACCCCCATTTCTGTACCAAGCGTGACACCTACGGTATGGAATATTGCATTGGCCATTCCATTGTTCTGTCTATGCTCCTTCCCAGCTTCTACGGGAAACTGAAAAAAGTCCTTGACTAGTATAAACATCACTTAGCAACAATAAAAATAATATGCATTATTGACCTTCCTTTCATACCAAATCTGAAAACACCACAACCACTAGAAAGAAAATTAACTCTATCTCATCTGAAACCAGGACACTTTTTTAACAGTAAGTTCTACAAATACTTGAAGATTGCAGTGTGTGATGGTAAGCAATAGATAGTTTAATGTCTAACAAAACTAATATAAAATAGCAGAGAAGCAGTAACTATCAGTGCAAAGATCACCTCCACAGCTGCAGTATTTTATATTAGTTACATCACACTGTACTGTATGTTGTTTTTTTCACATTGGGTCAAGACAGAGGAAGAATTTTAGTCATTTCTGTGCATATAGACATTTTCCCTTGCAGCTTTTCAATAAATCCTTTAAAAGCATTTCAGTAAGAAACATAGACTCTATAACGGTATATGGGAGACAATGCAGGCCGCCTGAAAGTCAAAATATTGTTTCCTCCATTTTGTCCTTTCCAAGGCATATGAAGAAAAGAGTTTTCAGATGTTTATCCCATCCATTAGCAAATCCCATTCTTTAGCTGAGTCCTATATTCCTAGCTCGACTGAAGGCAATTGCAAAATTGCCATTGGTTTCAAAGCAGACAGAATACTACCCAGTGTTCCTCAAGAGGATGAATTTCTTGAAGTTCAGGTGTATTAGATCAAGAATATAACCCAAAAGGACTGGAAAAAGGACCCCTCACTTCAGCCAGCACGACAGGAGCTGTGTTACGCTTTCTCAGCTGGCGGATAATGAAGGAGTATTTCAAGAATATGATTCTGATTCAGAGGCACTTCAAAGTTCTGTGCTAGAAACATATTAACAGTATTGCTTTGCTTCAGTTGCTGGGGATTTGTTTTCATATATACATTCATTTCTCTTTGTGTGGTTTTCGTTTTCACCAAACAAAGTGAGGGTAGTTCTCCATGCTTTGTTGATTTGAGAGTCCTTAGAAACCCAAGGATTATTAGTGACACTTGTGAAACATCCCCATGGACATGCGTGCACACCCACATACATATCTCAGGTAAAAGCTGAAGTTCAGCAGTTAGCAGCCTCCTCTGCACTTTCTAAAGCCTCTGGTCTCCTGAGGCTGAGATATCTAGATAGTTCTTGTGCAGTAATTGTTGTGTTTTGACAAATGCATTACATTCAACCACACCTCTTGGTAGTCTTCTCTCTAAACTTGTTGACAAATATATACCACTTAAAGTGGACACTAAATAGGAACAGATTCTGATACAATGATAGAAAGAAAACCCACAAGAATTCTAAAATTGGTTGTATCCTACCTGGTTTTCTTATTTTTTATCAGTTCCTGAGGCTTTGTATTTTCTCCTAGGACTTTTATCCTTTAGAGCAGTTTAGCTATTCCTCTGCTCTGGAAATGCTCAATGTATACATTTTCAAGAATATCAGCTCTTTCAAATGACAAGTGTGTGGCATCCATCAATGATGAATTTAGGCAAATAACTAATAAGAATAAATAAACATGGGACTTAGTGGATAACAGACAGCTGGAGGACAACTGCATTTGCTTTTGGATATCTCTCTGTCCCTGGCTGATTTAATTTCCTGGACTTATACATTATGACACACAGATATTAGATTAATTTTTATTTTCGTGTTAAAATTTCTATGTATTTTCTGATTCTCAATATTTTCATGTAGGCTAAAACTGCTGAAAAATAATGAAAGATGTTTTTAGTTTATGTATCTAGCCAATGGTTAGCTTGATATATGCACATTTTTTTTTGGTAGATATGCATAAATCTGGGCATTGAAAAGCATGTATGGCACCTCTACGCTGGTCTTGATGGGCAGACTTTTTAGGGATAGCCAAATTTGGTGGGCCTTGGGACCTAAGGCATCTCTTCTGTCCCAGCTGTTAGGTTATACAGTCTAGGCTGAGAGCGTACATACACACACGCACTCACGCACATTCACTCACATACTACATACACTGCCTGCTGCACAAATCAGCATAGCAACAAGGAGACAAGTCCTTAGGAGTACCCACACAACCCCACACAGCATGGATGGTTCCATCCCGCTCCTCCTCTTCAGCAGACGAGGGCTGAAGTCTGCTAACTGCATGTATGCACACACACAGACCACACAGAATGCAGGTTTGCAGGCACTTGGTCTGGGCAGGCACTGGCACCTCCACCCCCTGTTCCCTCCTGGGTGCTGCCCTTGAGCCCCTGAGACCCCAAGGTTTGTGGTGCCTTTCCACTTGCTGGCACTCAGACCTCTCATCCTACCCATCGGCCGCTCTGACTTGAAAATCACTAGCATTCACACACACGTGCACACAAAAAACAGGGTGTCCACCCACATAGAAGACAGAAAGAAGATTAAATGAGAAAATTGGATAGACTGCTGTGGCCTAGCACAGGGCTCAGTCAGGCAAGGGAATTGACCAGCAGCCTGTTCACATGATTGACCACGTTTATGCTCTTCTCTCTTTCCGCTTTTGTTCCTCCCTTATTAACGCAGATCCTTCCCTTCCCCTACCTTTGGTCCTTCCTCTAAACATCCCATAGGAAATCTTGCACATTTCCACAATCCCCTTAAAAGATCCCATAGTAAATTTTGTATAATCCCCAAATTCTCTTCCACCACATCCCGCAATAAATTCTACATCCATGTGTGCAACTACCCCTTAGTTTGCATGGCATGGCTGGGGAGAGAGATCTTCTCCTTGATCCATCGCAGAGGGTTTCACTCCATGGACAGTGGTATACTCAGCTAGCTCAGATGGCTTTGTAGTAGCTAATTTGGGGTGCTCTGTTTTCACTGATTACTCTACTGGGGTTGCTTCACCTATTGCTGTTCCTCTGATTCTCATTCGCATTTGAGTTTGTTTGGATTAGTTTATAATCAGATCACCTGACAAAACTCAACCATCATATATGTATGTGTACTTAGCTGTGGGTAACCTGTTTATTGTGCAGGTGGAGGAAGGTGATTCTTCCCTTCTACTCTGCACTTGAGACCCCCACCCGAAGTACTGCGTCCAGCTCTGGGGCCCCCGACATAAGAAGGACATGGACCTGTTGGAGTGGGTCCAGAGGAGGGCCACGAAGATGATCAGAGGGCTGGAGCACCTCTCCTATGAGGACAGGCTGAGACAGTTGGGGTTGTTCAGCCTGGAGAAGAGAAGGCTTCGGGGAGACCTTATAGCAGCCTTCCAGTACCTAAAGTGGGCCTATAGGCAAGGTGGGGAGGGACTCTTCATCAAGGAATCTAGTGATAGGATGAGAAGTAATGGTTTTAAACTGGAAGAGGGTAGATTTAGATTAGATATTAGGATGAAATTCTTTACAATGAAGGTGGTGAGACACTGGAATGGGTTGCCCAGAGAGTTTGTTGATGCCTGATCCCTGGAAGTGTTCAAGGCCAGGTTGGATGGGGCTTTGAGCAACCTGGTCTGGTGGGAGGTGTCCCTACCCATGGCAGGGGGATTGGAACTAGGGAACTAGATGATCTTTAAGGTCCCTTCCAACCTAAACCATTCTATGATTCTGTGATTCTATTTTGTAAGCAAGTTTGCTTTTCTAATCCTAATCCTCGCGAGTCTACACCTTCTCTGTGATTGAGAAGGTTTATATTGCAGCACTTGACATTCAGGTTAAACATTTTTAGAAAATTTTCCAAGAGGAAGAAAGGTGGACCAGCAGAACAGCCTTTCCAAGGACACTGTGCTGCATCTCAGGGAAAACCTTCAAGCACAGGCTCGACACGTGTATTTTGGGAAGAACCTACGTGTAGCAGATCCCGCAGGATGGTCGAGGAACAGACAAGATGACTTTCTGAGGTCCTTCACAGCCCTATGACCCTGCGACTAATGGCTCACTCCACACGGATAAGAATTCCTCATGCGACTCATGGTTTGAAAGTTTGGACACAGGTCCAGCCCAGAAATCTGTGACGTTTTTTAAAAAATAACCAGAAACCTATACTATGGAGTCAACTATGGGCATTGAAAACATACTTTAAAACTGAAGGTATCTTCATCAGCTATATTGCTCATAGCCAAGTGATTGTCATTATCCAGGACTTGAGTATTTTGTACATCTGTGATCTGTTATCCAAAAAGAATGACTACACTTGTCGGAATATAGTCTTGCCTTTATCTAAATAATTTTATACTAAAAATATGCATAGAACTCTGTGAAACTTTTAAATTATTATCAATTGCTTTGGTTTCATAAAGTAAAAAATTAACTTTTGTTTGATTATTTCACATTTCAGGCTTCGTATATCAGAGCTGCAGACTGTCAGATAGCGTAAGGCTACACAAGCTCACTTATTTAAAGAAGATCAGGAGACTAAGGAATCTGGCAGCCCAGAGATGCCATTTAGAAACAAACAAACCCCCAAATTCCACAGCTTTTTCAAAGCTCGTCCAACAAACTCAGCTAGAGTCTGATTTTAACTATCCCACTGAAATATTTAGGCTGGTGTTTCCATAGGAACCAAAGTTGAATTGTTTAAAACAAAATAATGTGCCTGAAAATCTTCTATACCTTATATAGTTTATTTTATTTTGATACATACATGTTTTCTCTATTAGGTAAAAATAGTAGATTGAAACTCTTAGGGAGCAATCAAAACAATTAGCGATCTCACTTTAAGCTTATTCAAATGGAAGGACAGTAACTATACACAGCAGATAAAAATTGTTTCTGTATTTGTAATACAGCTTAACTGGCTGGGAGTCACAACTCCCTGACTGAACTTGGTCTATCTGTGCACATTTAAGCACATAAAAGCACACATAAAGGCTTCTTGGACTTGTCCTTGTGCTTGTACACGATCCTACCTGTCAAGTACACAAGATGATCCTCGGTCATACATCTTGATTTAAGAATAAGAAGGGTAAGAGTAAGAGTAAGAATAAAGCTTTGAATAAAACCAAGTTAAATAGACGATCAGAAAAATCGCAGTTTCAAGGTGACCTCTAATTTTGAGTGTTTGATGTCACCTTTTTGGGGCTTGCATGCTGCAGCGCTGAGCAGCCATGGAGCTCCCTGGGCCAGAAGAAGCCAGTGTGGCCAGTGGCACCACTGCCTTTGAGGGAGTTAAGCTGGTGCAGAGCAAGCTGTTATAAACACAAGTTTATTTGTGTGTGCGTTTTTAGCATTTTAGAGGCTGTTGCTGACAAACTCATCACATTTCTTATCATCTCTGCAGCTGTATTACCGCCGGGTAGTTGTGCCAGTGAAATCAGGGAATTGAATTTAGCTCCAAATTCACCTCACCGATCAGAATATGACCCGCAGTGTATGCAGGTACGCTGAAAAATTACACTGTCATATATTTCATTTTCTCCGTGTTTGGGGATTCTTTCAGTAACCCTTCCATAACTGATACAATAGCCCTAGAAAAGCTTGTAGTAAATCAGTTCTGACACACTGAAAACTAGCTTGGGCTTGATAGAGACTTTATAGTTCCTTCTCTGTTTTCAAATTGGGCAGCGGTTTAGGCTTTTTTGGAGCCACGCACTGGCTAAACAAACTAGAGCTGCTATAAACCAGGATCCAGAAGTACCTGTAAATAGAGTGAATTGTTAGATGCAGGGCTGGCAGCTGGCGAGGCCATGTGGATGGGGACGAAGATCCTTCCCCTCTCCCTGGGAGGCAGGGGCTGCTGGAGCCCACCCTGGGAACACAGCTCCCAGTTCTCGCTTCCTGACTTTCCTGTGTGGTTTCTGATAGACAGAGAATTTCTTAGTGGGGGAACACGGGGCATTAACAAAAACTCAAAGGAACTTACATTTAAAGCAGTCCATACTTTTTTTAAGCACTTATGGATACGTTTTTTCTCTGTGTTTGAAAAGGAAACTCTACCCAAGGAGAATGCATTATTACTGTTATTATTTACAGTTGGTATAATGACTTTAAGTGGAACTGATTCATCCAGAGGAAGATTTCTCTAACGGCAACTCAGCCTCTCCCAGCAATCATCCTCGTCTCTGGTGGGTTATGAGGCTGTTTGACACAATGAGATGGATTCCAATAGATGTACACTGGTGCCACTAAGTGTTTACCAGTGAAGAGCCCCCATCGTTTGTGTGCTATAACTATACACCATTAACAATCCTTACTCCCAAAAGCTTTCAGTGTGTAGTGCCAGTCTTCAGTGTAAGCGTTGTAAATGCAGTGACTGCACAGGGTCAAAGTAAAATCGCTTTATGTATCAAAATTACCTCATGGATAATCTTTCTTTTAGTCATTTAAAGTCTAGGCGAACAATTAGATTTCTCTCCTAGCAAGCTGAAAGGGAAAAGAAGTTAGAAAAGTTAAAGGATAAATGCCGAATTTGAGGGCTTAGAAGATAAGCAGGAAAATATTACGGGGAATTCCTGTTAAGGATTCTGCAAGGTTGCATAAGAAAAAAAATGAAACGTTTCGTAATTAGGCTGAAAGTGTCATCATGTTCTTGGTTTTCTACTGAGACAGGAAGGGAAAAAATCTTTAAACTTATTTCTGAATCAGATTATTTTTCCCTTAGGTCAGGAAAACATGTGTCGTAACAGAAAAAACTTCTGAGACTCTTGTTGAAATGACTGCTTTGATGAAACGGATGAAGAGGAAGAGAGAGCACTTGTCCATTTTATCAGTGGTCTCAACAGGTCTTGCTGTTCCTCTGTCAAGCCCCTCTCTGTAATTTTGATACAGACCTCACTAAACCTAAATAAAGGGTTACATCTCTATTCAATAAGGTCATGAGCCAACTGCAGCCCTGAATGTATATTGGATGTGCAACTATGTGCCATAATAACCATTCCTCTCTGCAGCTCAACTATTTACACCAGACCAGTGTAGGCTGCCCATGTAGAGGGCTCTTGTAATGCAAAATAAGAAGAGTTGTGTGTATGAGACAGGGAAAAATACATAGACGTGCCAGATGTACATTATTTTGTTTAAAAGTGTCCTAGTTTGAGGTAAAGCAGGACCAATTTTGTTCAGTAACTTTGCTTCTTAGCTGGGCCTCTTCTAACTACTGAAATTAGCAGCATATTTTGCAGACAATGTTCACTCTCTGAGAGTGATAAGACCAGTCTTTATAGCTGATGCCCAGGCATGGTATACAGAGAGGACCTTGCTTATGCTTATTGTTATACCAACCAAGGCCAACCAACTTTGTTATTTGCCCCGTTGGAGGGTCAGAAGCGGAAAAGCATAGAGCAGTCGCACCTGCAGGGAGGAGCGGACAGGACAGGTGACCCAAAACTGACCAACAGGGTATTCCGTCCCATCTGCCTCATGCTCAGTATAAAAGCTGAGGGATCAAAGGGTCAGCTCGCTTTCTTCAATGGCCGACGTCTGAGGAGGACTCTGTCTGTTCATCTGCCTGTGATCCTGATCGTGAATGCAGATCCAGAATCCAGTTCCTGTCTGTCACTGAGTCCAGTCTGGGACTGCCCCAGTGCCAGCCGGTGACGTGATTGTCATCTTTGGAGCTTGATACAGTTTTGTATATATTTCATTATTTCTTTTTATTTTATTATTAATATTTCATTAAAGTAGTTTAGTTCCTTCTAAACTCGTATGTCTCTTTTTCCCTCCTCTGCCTCTCTCTTTGGAAAGGGGTAGAGGGGAGCATCTGGGGTCCCCCAGGTCCCTAGTAGCCGATTCGGCCTAAACCACAACAAAAAGGAATAATGAAAGAAGTGTAGAACATGCCTTTTTTTTTTTTTTTTTTCTATTCTGTTGAAGGAAAGGGAGGGTTTGCAAGAGTGCTACAGCTGTCGGTTACAGAAGGTAAATGCAGGGCCCCCAGTTAGAACCTGACTCCTTCTATATGCTGCCCTGCTCTTACTCCTCCTATTTGCTGTGAACTCGAGAAATACCTTCAGAAATGTGCCAGGTATCTCTGCTGCTGCTCTCTCTGCAAAATCCCCTGACTGGAGAATCTGTATTTTTCCAGCACTGAGGAAAGGAAGTAATATTGTTCCTCAAAACCAAGGAAGGAGAAGTGCACATGTGCTGGCCAGTCCCCACCATGTGCTGCTTATTCTTAGGATGTTGGCATCATGTGTTTCAAGAAAATTAGAAACGTCTGGAAAGTAAAAGATACAGCTTGGTTTTCATTGTAATATTTTTGAGGTTGCCAAATTCATTAGGGCTGCTAGGCAAATTTATTTATCATTTTGGTATTTTCTTTTGTCTATAGTGATCCTTTTTTCTGTCCTATTAACCTTGTCAGAAAAATGGCATTTACTAGGGTTTTCCTGATGCTGAGAGATTCTTATTCTGTTCATTGTTGAAGACAGTATTATCTCAGTCAGCACCTTATCAAGCTCACTGTTGCTATATGATTTTTTCCTTTGTCTGCTTTAAATATCTGTTGTATAAAATCCTGTACTCTGTGACCTCTTTGGTAGGTAAGATCTCTTTCTGCTGATTGTTTTATATCACGTATACCACTACAGACTACATTTTGAGACCTACAACATTATATGTAGTACTGATCAGAAAAAGGAGGAATTTTTGTGGTAGAATTTCAGTTACTCACTTTATTCACTTATTCTCAGTTTAGGATCATGCTGATTTGTCAAAAGATGCAGCTGACAAGATGGGATGTAACCTTGTTCTTCCCATCAGCTGACCTCCTCTTCCTCCTTCCTTTACTCCCAATCTCACTCACTCTCTGTCTTACAGATGCATTTTTTTCATTCATGCCTCTAACTCCTCTACTTTCTCCTTTCCTTGTGTTTTGATTTTCTCTTTACATTCTCTTTCTTTTACACATTTGTTCGCTTGCAACGGACTCTCCCATTCTAAAAAAGCTCATAAGAAGGAAAAAGAAAACAGGAGCCAAGGACTCCTGATCCTGCCATTTTCTTCCAAAATGCAGTTGAAAAGATAATTATCTTAGCTTCTTGACTGATCTTTTTCCCTCCCATTTATATCTTTCCACATACTCCTCTCTACCTACTACAACAAACACATGCTCGTTTTTTGTTGTTGTTGTTCCAAGCACCTGTTACCTCACTCATTAGATACATTTTCTTTCCCATTCTGCCTCACGTTTTGGCAGAATTCATTGTACACATCTAAAGCTGCCTCGTTGTTGTCTTCTGTTCTTTATTGAAAGAATAGAGAATTTTTTATCACGCCACCAGCAACTTGTTAAAAGATGGGTTAGTCATCTGTTGATTCTTGCTGACATGCTGACCAGTACTGATTGCCTCATCATTTCAGGTGCTACTCCATCAGCTTTTATTCCTTTCCTGTCTATGGTCTTATGCTGGTGGTTTTACTGTACAATGTGATGTAGCAGAAAGATATCCAAGCAAGCTATAACCGAGCTACCTTGGGTACAAGAAGATGGATAGTGCTGCTAATGTGGTGCTCTCCTCACCTCATTTTTCCTCCCGTGAAGTTCACACCCCTGAGAAGAAGGTTATATTAGGTAGAGTAGTGCCCCTGGCACATGGAGCTAGGCTGGTGCTTGGGTTAGCCAACTTGGAGTTAGCCTGGATACAGCCACCAGGGAAAGTATCGCACTGTGCTGTTACATCTGTTATACACTATTATTTACTGATCAAAATACACCACTGGCCCAGGCATAAAACAAATTTGCAGTCATAAAGCAAAAAGTAATTACAAATACCTCTCGGGAGGGTAGAATGTTCTTGTTTCTAACTTGAAGTTAAAAGGTTTTAATTGAAGGCTTAATTATTTTAATTTTTCTCGGTATAATTGTTTCTGTCAAGGGAATTTTTAAAAATCAAATTGAGGGCTTCTGGAGACATCTTGTTTGCAATAATTTGTCATTATTTCTAGAGGTGTAAAATGTATTTTATATCTGGGGAGGTGAATCACTGCCCTCTTGAAAGAAAATCAAGAATAAAATCCTCATTGGAAGTCTCTGCCCCAAAGACCTTATTATTTTTTACACTAATTCTAGGGAAGAACAGCCTGCCGGTTCACTTTCTTGAGAGGTCTTCTTTGATTAAAGAAAGAAAAACCTCACTCTTTTAGTAGCTGAGCTCACAAGCAAAGTGAAGTGGCTGTCTTATCTCTGTTACCATGGTAGTTTTGCTTCAGACCTCTTCCAGTCCAGTGTAACTAATGTGGATACTGCCATTGTAATGTATTTTGGTCTTACCTGAGTGAATGCCACCTATATAGTTGTTTCTTCATAACTCAGTGAGGTTTTTGTTGTTCTTTACTTGAAAAGATTTAAAACACCCGTGGCCCGGACTGAAATAAAAGCGAATTTCACATATTTGATTCCTTGAAAATTATATATGGGTCTCAAACTAAGTACTCAAAATACTTTTAAAAACACCTTTTTTTTTTTTTTTTGAATAAGGTCTTAATGTTAGCTATATCCTTCCCTCATGCTGGCTGCAAAGGAGGAAAAAAGTAAAAACCATTTCTTTAGGTCTCATCATTCGATTCAGTGCCTTGTAACCAATAAGCATTTTTTTCCCAACACTGGTGATGCTGAAATATGCAGCATAAATACCTATGAGGTTGCAGGTTACTTTGTCATATTTCTACACATCATTTGCAGGTTGATAATTTTTAAGAGATGAAAAACTAGGACATTGGTTTAAACAATGTCACCAAGTTATTTTGGTTGGTAATGAAGGAAGTTTAGAAGAGATGAGAAGAAACATGACATCCCTCTTCATTTCAAGCTGAAAAGCCCTTCAGCCTTGAGGCAGATTGCCCAACAGTTACACTGCCTTTGTGACCTCTTTGATTTTTTCTGGGGTTCCTCATTGCTCACTTATACTATCATCTCATGTGAACTGCCTGTGAGACACGTATACAATCACGTGTGGCCGTCTTCATTCCTCACTGACAACCTGATCAATCTTGTTGACATCTTGGGGCCATTTCTGGATCCTGCAGCTTTGCCTAACCTGTGCAGTACTGAGACACCCAGGCTGGAGAATCTGTCCACTCCACATCTCACGCTCTCTCCTCAGGTCCAAAATCATCCCCTCTGACACCCAGCACTGCAGAAGGACTTTCTGTGCTCAAACACAGAAATACATGTCCAAAATTGAAAATCCGTATCCTGAAGCACATGGGTCTTCTTCCTCTGCCGTTCTCCATCGCATGTTTAGAGCTCTGTGCATCCCTATGAACTCATGTGGTGGTACAGCACCAGCTATACAACACACACCTCCGCATGGTAGGGTTAAGCAGGAACAGCTGCAGTGTTATTCCCCCCCTCCTAATTTGGCCTACCCAGTCCCAATCTATTGCTGCTTTGAAAAAACAGTAGATTTAGCAGCATCAGGATGCTGGTACTCATAACGGACAAGTTTATGAGCAAGCCTTGCTCCTTGTATTGGCAAGAAAGAGACAGAAAATCAAATTACATGCCTGCTTCAAAAAAATGGCCTTTAGTAGGGTGACAGTACTTCTTGGATGGCAAAAAGGGGCAGACAAATATCAAATCTAATTTATATTAAGATATACTGGAGGAGAACACACTTTTCTGAAGTACATGATACATTTTTCCTTAGGTGGATGTCACAACTGCCCTCCAACATGCAGTTCAATTATTGTTCACTTAAATGCACTATTTCAGATGGTACTTATAAGCAGCTTTGCTAAAACCCAATACACCTTTAAAAACAATTTCTAAAACTTTTTTCATGCGTAGTTCAAGATAACTATTTTGAAGCTCTAATTTTGTTCAGTCTGCCAGTCTGTTTACACAGAGAAAAAATATCTTTGCACTGCTACATTTAGCATAGGAATAGGCATAATATATTCTGTGCGTTTTAAGAAATCAAGAAACCTGGGATTTGAAAGCAGAACAGTAGAGCTTCATCATTCTTCTATGGGATTGCTAAAACACTAACACACAAGTTATACTGACTGTTCAATACACAGTATCCTTCATAGGATAGAAACATAGCCAATCTTTTTGTAAACTTTAACTAAATACTGTTTATAATTTCCTGACCTACAGAGATCAGGGGAGTTGGACTTGCTGTGTTGCAAGGAGAGAGACCATATCATTTTTAGTAGGAAAGTTTACCTCACCCTCTGAGCTGCTCCATCTGTGCTAGAAATATCCCATGAATGACACAGAGCTCTATATCATGCAGCACATTTGGATTACACAAAATAACTGATAACACCCTGATCCTTTAGACAAGCTGCCTCAGCAGACCACAACATGCAACTTCAGCTTGACCAGCTTTTAGCATCCTGCTCCTTGCCTTAACTTTTTCCTTTCAACAGAAAGGTTCTTTTTAAGCAGCATCTTTACCTTTAGAAATGGATTTTATTTTTTTTTTCCCCAAATTTCCCAGCACAAGCCGGGGATTTAAAATTCTGATCTCCTTTTTATGACACCATGGCACCATCTTGAGAAGGTTTCTCTGGGCCACTTTGATGCCAGTTCTACAAAATTTTCTGTCCATAGAAGTTAAACAAAGTACATGATTTTTTTTTTATTTTTTTTTTTTTTAGCAGTACTAGTGTAATTTTGGTTAAATGGGCAGAAAAAACCCATCTTAATTCTTCCAGTGATTTCTTAGATATTCCCCATTAAGTTTGCCATTTGATTGATATTTTCAGTGGATTCATTCTTTCATTCTCTTTCTACTACTTCCCCTAATTACATTAATTCCCTGTGCGTTGTCCAGATAGACACATTGCTGAGGTATTGATGAACCATGACTGTTGCCAAAGAGTAACAAGGAAGAGCACGAGTGAGAATGATCTTAATTGGACTTCGTGTCACTAGGAATGAAATATTGCCTATGTATTCAGAAGTAGTGTGTGCTGTGCCAATTCTAATAAATAGAAAACATATGCAAGGCCCATTTAAACACAGTTAACATGCAAACACCTAATGGAATATATGAATGTAGTCTTATATGAAACCAGCGGGGTTTTTTACTGTTTCTTAAACACATGTATAATATATGAGATAGATATGTGTAATAAGTTGTACTAATGCTAGACAGAAGTCTGGATTTGCTTTTGAAAATAATTGTTTCTTGGAGGAACTGCAGCATGAATACATTTAGCTGAAAATGAATAGAAACATTCCAGAATGTAGATAACTGAAACACCATTAATTTTCTACTAATTGGGAAAAACAGTTAACTATCTTTCCCCTTAATATTTATCATAACATGATTTCTTCTTAGAAATGAGCTGAAATATTTCATTGAAGTGCAGCTTCTACTAAGCTTTGGCGTGCTTGCAGTAGAATCATTTGTGGTAGAAGAGATGCCTCTTGGGTCATCTCAGTCCATCAGCCTGAATCATTGGTGGATGGATTTCATTATTCTTAAAATAGCTTTGAATATCTTTGGTGATGGAAATGCTGTAACCTTCACTGGCAGGTTGTTCCATTATGTAACCGTTCCTCTAGTTATAAATTTTCCCTGCTCCATTTTAATTTAGTTATTAGTATTTCTTGATCAACCTCATTGACAAATGAGACTAATTGATCCTTATACTCTTTATAGTGCTTTGTTAAGTACTTGTACATTCTTTGTCTCTCTTCAACCTACTTCTCCTTAGTTTTGCATACCCATTTCTTTTAATCTTTCTCACATGTCTGATTATCTACCTTTTCTCATATACATTTGTATATCCTTTTAATCCCTCCCTTTGGGGGGGAGGGCTTTTTCACTAAAATAAAACTGAAGAAGAACTCCTGTGGAGGCTGTAATAGCATAGAACCCAGTAACACATCACAAATCATTTAGTCTGGATATATTATATACTTAATAAAAACAGCTCAATGCGTAGAACTGGAGAGACTCCTGGGAGTCAGTGAACCAGATAATTCTGTAGTCTTCTATGGGACAGGTAATCCCATTCAAAAATTTATCAAGAACCGTCTTAAAACCACATATGTTTTTTGCACCTTTTACTCCTACTGAAAAGCTGCTTCATTTTTTCTGAAACAGAAAACTTGTAAAAATTTCCATTCCTGGGTAGTTTATATCCATTTGTTCTCCTGTCAGCATTACCCCATATTTTAAATACCTTTTCCCTTCCCTTCCCTCTATGCTCCTTCCTCCATCCCTTCCAAATCCCCTCCTGTTTATCTCCCACATGTACATACAGACAAAAAAACATATCCTGGTTTTAAACTCCACTTTTGCTGACGTCTTTCAGCCTTGGATTGCAAGCTGGTCTGCCATTCACCCGGTCATCCTAGCAGCCCTCCTTGGTGTGTATTGCATCCGAATTCAATTTCCCTTGGGTACAGGCAATGAAAGTTGTATTCCACATTCCTGTGCTGGTTCTTGTGCAATGGCAGTAATAAGTCTCTCTCCTGGTAGGAAGACTTCACTTAATGCTTCCTGGGATCACTGCTTTTATTTCACAGCCCCAATAGTGAGGGCTCACTGAGACCCTGGCTCTGCCTAGTGCTGGTCTTTCATCTCCTCCACTATTGCTGGAGGATAAGTTTCTCCTTTATTTCAGAAATTCTTGCTCTTAGATTTTAGTGCACAGCCTGATGCTGCATGCTGTTAAATTTCACCTCTCTCCAGATGTTCCACCTCACTCCACATATTTCAGTCCTGAAGGTTTTTTCATGTTTCGGGCATGAGGTCGGGTATGAGATGACAGGTGACTGAAGTCTGGTATCTGCTTGCAAAACAATTTAGTAATTTTCAGTCCCTTTGTCTTCCTGCAGGGATTTACTCTGCAGCAACAGCCACATAGGTGCGGTGGGTTGACCTGTGCTGGCTACCACATGCCCACCAAGGTGCTCTCTGACTCCCTCTCCTCAGCAAGACAGATGGAGAAAATAAGATGAAAAAGCTTGTGGGTCAAGATAAGGACAGGGAGGTCCCTCACCAATTATCACCACAGGCAAACCAGATTCAGCTTGGGGTTGATTAATTTAATTTATTGCCAATTAAAAATAGAGATAGTGAAAAACAAAACTAAAGCCTTCTCCCCATCCCCCCTTCTTCCCAGGCTCAAATTCACTTCCAACTCCTCTACCTCCTTCCCACCGAACAAGGCAGGACAAGGGGGAACGGGGGTTGTAGTCAGTTCATGACACTTCATCTCTGCCACTTCTATCTTATGGACATGCTTAGGAAATGGTATTAGTCACTGGAGCAGGAGACACCAGAGGACACCTGTGAAAAGACACAAAAGGAGATTCAAAAGGACACATGTGAGGGCCCACAGGAGGAGACACAAACAGGAGATGTGAGAGGAGGCACAGGAGGACACACAAAAATGGGACACGAGCAGAAATGTGAGGAGACACTTTTGGAGAGAAAAAATGGAGAAGACGTGAAAAGAGACATTGTTGGGGACATGGCTGGAGACGCACTCATTGAAGGAGGAGGCACAGCTCTGAGAGGACTGGGGCTGTGGGCAACCCATGCTGGGACAGGGACACCCCTGAGAGACTACGGCTGTGGATCACCCACACTGGAAAAGCATCCCTAAAAGGCTGTGACCCACAGGTGAGCCACACTGTAGCTGAGAGCAGGAAAAAGCAAGAAGCAGGGGAGGAGAAGAGCAAGAAATGGAGTGGCAGAAGAAACCATTACACACTGACACTGACCTCCTTCACTGCCTATCACCTCGTGTTATGGTTTGAGAAACCCATAACAATTTATTGTCATTTAGACAATCATTCTATCACCTGATGACCCCTCCCCACCTGGGAAGGGGAATCGGGAAAAAACAAGGAAACCTGAGGTTTGAAATATAAACAGATTTCATAAAATAAAACTAGATAATTAACATTAATAACACTAAAGAACCAATATTGATCCCAATACTAATATAAAATATGCAAGGATTATACTCAGCCAATTCTACCAGTAGGAAGCTGTGCACCCCCATCAGTGGACAGCAAATATCAGACACTGTGAGTGCAACGGCTTCGGGAAGAAGGGAAGGCCTCAGGGGTCTGGCACCAGGACAAGAATTTCTCAGGATGCAGCCATCAAAGGAGAGATAGCACTTTGCAGCAAACTTTCTAATTTATATTGAATGTGACGTTGATGTTTTGAAATAATCCTGTTGGCCAGCTTGGGTCAAGTGCCCAGGTCTCGCTCCTCCTCATCCCTGAGCCTGGCGAGCTTGAACAACACTGAGACCTTGAAACCCACATACCATAGCTGGCTATGAAATAAATATTTTCACAAATTCAGACATTAGACTCTTCTAAAAATGCAGTCTTCCCAAGCATTAGAAGAGAAATCAGTCCCGCGTTGCTCAAACCAGGACACCTCATCAGTGGGATTGGGAAGGACTGAGGTAAACATGGTGAAAATAAGGCGATTGGAGACTAGGAGGGCTGTTGGACTGAAGTATAACCTGGGGAAGGGGCTTGAAAGGTCACTTCCTTTGTTGTTTGTTTAATTGTCTATGTCTTCTTTGTTTCTCAGTAACTGACTCAGTAAGGAAAAGATTATGTTAATTGGCAATAAATTAGCTGAAATTCCCTGGGTTGAGACTGGTTTCCCCGCAACAGCAGGTCAGAGTATCAAGGTTTGCCGAAGGGTGTAATGTGCTTCATGTATCCCATCACGTAAAAAGATGTTCTGTATTTTGTCTGGGGGACCACCCCTTGTGCCAGTTTTTCTCCTTTCCAGTTCATAAGGACATGAGGCTCCTACGTATTAGTATGTAATATAGGAGTGAGTTGCTTGCCCTTATTTGTTACTTAATCTTTCCATTTTCACTGATAGTGCCGTGCTTAGCTTCTATAAATGTTTCCTAGAAGGAGCTCATTGCTGAAAGACCCTACAGTTAGAAAAGGCCACATGTTGCTTCTACCATGGCTACATAAGGTCCTCCGTTGTGTCACCAGAGAGGAGGAGGGCTTGGGGGCATCTAAAGCACCGCAAAAAGAAAAGGATACCCTGAAGCAGTGTGCAGCTGCAGTGTTGTCAACAGCCTTGAGGTAAGTTCAAAGCTCCTTTTGAAGACAGAAACATGGTAAGGAGGACTCCTGCTTATTTCCAGCTACACATTAAACTCCTACCGAAGCAGCTGCTCATATTTCTAGATTGGGATATAGACAGTAATAACTTCTCCAAGTTTGCTTCTCAGCCTGTGGAATTTAGCAGGGCTAGATGTGACTTCAATCTCATTTGTGCTATTGCCTAATTGTCAGGAAAGTATTTTGAACGATGAAAGGCTGTATGGATCTCTGGAAGAAGATCACTGCTCTTTATTTCAGAATAAAGCCTTCCCAAATAACTGCTGAAACCACACTGAGGTGTTCAAAACACTTTTTGGCTCTAAATTTTTTTATAAAATACTCACATTAGTAGGTGAACTACATAGGGTGTATTTTAAATTACTTGTTAACTTCCCGATAGTGGTTCTGAGTGGGAGCTATTGTGTCAGCAGATGAAACTTAGATCAAATGGCAAGACTTCTCTATTCTTTCCTTTCAAAAGGGAACATCTCAGTGCTCATTCTTCTGTAAAGAAATAACCTTCTCCTGTGGCTGTGAGATGATTTGGTAAAGCACCACATTAGCAGAATTCATCCCGACCAGCTGTGCTGGGGCTTAACAAAAGGTGAGTCATTTACAGAATAGCTGTGCAGCATTTTTGGTACTCAGCTCATGGTTGTGAAGGGCCTCTTTAAAATAATGCGCGGGCTGGCTTTTGCCTCCTGTATCATAAAGTTATGTGGTTCATTTCTTCCCTGGGGTGAGGTACCCTAGGGATTGAATGTCCTGCTCTCGCTCTAGATATGTCCCTACAGCACTGGGCCTATTAAAAAGTGGACTGTCAACTGAAAAAAGACTAAGAGTATTACCTAAAGACCTGCATAAAAATATAGTCTGTATTACAAATATTATTTTTTAGTTTCTTAGAAATGCTTTTGTGTCAATCTACTATGTCAAGAAAACATCCTGAACATCATATTTTATTTGAGCTCTCTAAATAAGACAAAGCATGGTTTACAACCTAGTTTTTGAATTTAGCATCATCTTCTCTTACTCTGCCTTTCTAAGAGTTGCAGTTTTCTTCTGAATATGTGAAAGCTCAAAGAGTTTGTGTAACTAGAGATGTTGCTGGGCCTCAGCCTCACTGCAGCACTCAGCCAGCAGCACATGCCATGAAATTCTCATACAAGTGAGATACCCAAATTACTGTCTAAGCCTTTGCGTTCATGAGACGTTTACAATTTATGTGTGCTGTGGGAAGGAGGATGTTGGTTGGTGGTTTATGTTAGTTATAAGCAATTTCTGGGGTCTTGTAAATGAAATGTATTTGAGGAATCAGTTTTATTATTACTGAGAAAAACCCTCTCTTCATTATCAGTCTGCAAATCATTGTAGAAAAGTAGCCTGGCAAAACTGGCTGAATGAACTTATCCAATTAACCCCAGAATATTTTATTCCTTCGTTGTACTCTGCTATCGCATCTGACAGTTTTGCTGCTCCTCTGATCTAATTAAGGATTTTTGGCAAGCATCACAGTGTTATAAATTTTGAAAATGTGAACCAAACCTGGCTCACAGCACTTGCTTCAAATCAAGAGGAGGGCTGAACTTTCGTTTGCTTCTTGAACTGACAGATGAGTTTTCATGAGAAATGTTGACTTCTGTTTATCTTGTATATAAATATATATTTATTTATGTATTTATGTATACACACATATATATATTTACTCTTCCATGATCATGTTATAAATGCTTGTTTCTTCCTCAGAGTTTATGTTTTCTGGTTTTATTAATGGGGAAAACGCTTTACGATGAAAATAAAAACAACTGGCAGATCTGGCTTTCAAATTCATATGTGTCAGAACATAACACTTCAGTCTTCCACTTGGCAAACTGGAGGTTTATAATAGGCTGTGTGAAGCCAACCAATTTTTCTGGGTCAGAGGATGGCATGAGAACTGGAAGTGCAGCCTTCATCCCTTCTCTGAGAAAATCAGGTAGAAATGAAAGTTTTAACCTGTTCTGGGCTGCTTTTCTACTCTTATCTGCTGTTTACAAGTTCAGTGGCACCACAGACCTAGACAGTTGCCTATGATATGAGCTTCTAATCTCTTCTATGCTTTCCAGAGAGAAATGATAAACCTGCATGCTAGATTGTGCCCCAAATGCTGGCAGATCCTCTGGCTGCTCCTTCTACAGCACCATTCCTTCTTTGACTCCTATAACTCATCCAGAAACAGTTGGAAGAGTGTGAAATATTGCTTAAAATACTTCTTGAGGCAAGGTGGATCCCTGCCCACCCCCAGCTGCAAACCCCATGCAGGGTCCAGGCCGAGGGTAGCAGGAGCATTATGCCTCTGCTCAGGAGTGCAGGTCGGGCCTGGCCCTGTGGGCAGCTCTCCCCGGTGCCTCTCGGCCCCACGTAACAACTCCATTGTCTGGAGCCCACCCTGGGACTGTAGTGCTTGGCCGGCATCGGGCAAATGAGTCTTAGAAATCCCTGGCTTCATGTGTCTCACAGCTCTATGGGGACTTTGAGCAGGTGAGCCAGAAGCATCCGCACAGCTGCGACAGGGATGTATAGCCAGGTCTTTAACATGCGCGCTGGCCCCAGCTGCTGTCTGAGACTAGTTGGCATCCAGCAGGTCTTTGATGGCTGGCTTTGGCTTTGGCAGAAAACCAGGCTCCTTATCTTCCTTTCATCCTGAAATTCATTTGAGGCAGAAACCATTATTTTGTGTGATACAACACCAACATGTTGTTAAGTTTTATCAGACTCTGATGTTATGCCTCTGTAGGTATTTACCAGTCACTATGTTCTAGAAATATATTAGTAAGCTACTCAACGAAGCTGTTAGTAATGGCTATCGTGTAATAATGACTATAAATATGTCTGGGTTACCTCTCCAGTTCTCTGGTTTTAGTTAACAGGTAGAAACTTGAGTTACTCTATTTCTTATGTCTGGCTGTACAAATCATCTGCTATAAAAGATTTAACTACAGATTCGCTATAAAAGATTTAACTACAGATTACAGCTACGTGAAAAACATCCCCCGTGTTGTTTCCCTGGATCCCAACCCCCAAGACACCACAGAGGCAAGGCTGCTCTGCTGTGCGACATTTAGGAAAGCAGCTGGCAGCTGAGCCATGGAGTTGGGCAGTCCCTAGTATTAGCCCAGAGCCTCCACACGTGGTTTTACAGACCTCTTTCTCTAAGCGAAAGCCTTTGATCTTTGTACTAAGTATATTTAATAAGCTACCACTTCTCCATGAAAATGCATCCGTTATTTTGACACGAAGAGGAGACTTCCCTCAGAGACTCAGTGTCTGTTTCAGTGGAAAACATGCATTTGTCAATCCCTCTAAAACAAGGAAGCAGCTGGTGAAAAGTCACATCTCCTGCCACAAGGGGAAAGTCACAAAGAAGAGGATGAATATTTTTGTTGAGTAATTGCCACAGAGCTCTGTTACTGCTGGTGTTAATAAGAAATAATTGTGCTAATGAACGATAATGCACAATAATATTTATGTTGTCAGCAGTGTGGAGGAGACCTTCCACAAATTTTCAGAGTGATATCAGCGTCTAACTAGTAGTGACCTCAGAGAAAAGCTCCAGAAGTTTGCCACCAAGGAAGACAAACACTGTTAACTGACATATTCAAAAGCACTTAGTATTGCTTTAACACTAGTCTCTTATGAGGTTTATTGGAGTTTTACCAATGATTTCTGTGGAAGAAGGTTAGGGCCAACGGCAAATGTTAAAAGAATACAATTATAAGCTAGTTTTCCAAAAGACATTATTTCTAAGAAATAAGGATGACTTCAAGAACATCTGTACAAGCTGGCTTTTCTAATAGGTGTATTCTTTTAGAAGGTTATTTCCTTTTTAAAAATAATCCACTCAATCATAAGGAGCCACTTACTTTTTAATACCTGTATTTTCTTAAATGTCTCCAATTATCTGTATTCTGAACAAGTAAAACAAATTAATTTTATGGCTGAGATGTTCTCATTGTTGGTACAAAAATACCTCTCAAGTTTACTGCTTCTTGGAATATCTACATCTGTAATCAGTACTTGAGATGCTCCATCTTAGTGCTGAGAAAGCAACTTATTTTTATATCTATGAAAAAATAATCAGATATTCAATTTGAAGCACAAAAATAAAGAACAGACAGATTAGGTTATGGCAACCTTTTCTCCATCTGCTTTCATCTGAAGTTTGCTAGACCTACTAGTGAATTTTCCTGCATTTTATAACTAGTTGCTAACTTAAAAACTGCAATTCTCTTCCATGACACCTTCAGTTACAGTTAAAAGTAAGAGGTACAATTTATCTTTATGAAGCAATTGTTTAAAGCGGGGAGGAGGAGGAGGTTTCCTCACAAGTTGGATATTGAAAGACTGCACTCTGCAGCAGCTGTTTCATTACAAATGCAAAGGCTAGGGGTAGATTACCAGAATTCGTTAGACTTTGCTGGTCTACGTGGAGAAAGACTGAGCTTGAGGATGATACAGTTTGAGTAGCAATATATTTTGCTCTTCTCATCAGTCACAAGAATTGTCAGTGTCAGACAGAAGAGCTGTGAATTGGTGAAAAACAAAATACAGTATTGAGACTGTATGGGAGGAGTGGCTGATTCACCAGAGGGTTGTGCTGCCATCCAGAGGGACCTCTACAGGCCAAGTCCTGCACCTGGGGAGGAAAAACCCCAGACACCAGTATGTGCTGTGGGCCACACAGCTGGAAAGCAGTTTGGCATAAAAGGACCTAGGGGTCTTGGTGGACACCAAGTTGAACCTGGAACCTGGGCCAACAGTGCTCCCTTGCAGCAAAGGCAGCAAATGGTATCCTTAGCTGCATTAGACAAAGTACTGCCAGCAGGTCAAGGGATGTGATCCCTCCTTTCCACTTTGCACTGCTGAGACCACACCTGGGGTACTGTGTCCAGTTCTGGGGTCCTCAGTACAAGAGAGACATGGACATACTGGAGCGAGTCCAACAAAGAGCCACAAAGATGATGAAGGGACCGGAACATCTCTCCTATGAGAAAAGGCTGAGAGAGCTGGGACTGTTCAGCCTGGAGAAGAGAGGCTCAGGGTGATCTTAATGTATGTAAACATCTGAAGGGAGGGTGCAAAGAGGATGGAGGCAGGCTCAGGTTGTGCCCAGTGATAGGACCAGAAGCAATGGGCACAAACTGAAACACAGGAGGTTCTGTCTGAACATCAGGAAACACTTTTTTACTGTGAGGGTGAAGGAACACTGGCATAGGATACCCAGGGAGGTTGTAGAGTCTCCATCCTTGGAGATATTCAAAGCTGTCTCAACATGGTCCTAGGCAACTGGGTCTAAGTGGGCCTGCTTGAGCAGGGGGAATAGGACCAGGTAACCTCCAGAGGTCCCTTCCAAGCTCAACCATTCTGTGATTCTGTGGAGATGATGGAGAAGGATTTCACACAAGACATGTCAGCCATGCACTGGTCCCAAGAAGTTGAGAAGTGGCTGTGGAAAGTCTCAGTCATCCTACACAAGCAGCAATCATGCTACATTGGTCCCAGAGCTCAGGGAAGATTGACTATGTAGGGTATTTCAAAGCAGTTGTGCCATGGCTTGAGACCTATACCCAAAACCCAATGGGAGATGTTATAGTGAGGAGAGCAAGATACTCCTATTTGCTTGACCAGAAGATACCATACCTACCTAGTACTCCTGCAAGTATGAGGGCTAGTCCTGTATCACACGCATAGGTACGATTCATCTCTACTAATGTTAATCACCTCAACACAAAGTACCACCTTTGAGATAGACATCAAGGCTCCTCCTGTAATCAACAGAACGAGACAAACTCTCCAGAAAGTCCTTGATCTGTCCTCAGAGGGGTGTTTGAGGCAGGTAGGATATATAGGTCTCTGGTAGTGACTATTGTATTAGACATTGGCTGGAGAGGTGGGACAAAGCCAACCTCATGCAGTTCAACAAGGCCAAGGGCAAGGTCTTACATCTGGGTCGGAGCAATCCCAAGCACAAATACAGGCTTGGCAGGGAATGGCTGGAGAGCAGCCCTGAGGAGAAGGACCTGGGTATGCTGATTGACAGGAAGCTCAACATGAGCCAGCAATGTGCAATCGCAGCCCAGAAGGCCAACAATATCCTGGGCTGCATCAAAAGAATTGTGGCCAGCAGGTCAAAGGAACTGATTCTGCCCCTCTACTCTACTCTTGTGAGACCCCACCTGGAGTACTGCATCCAGCTCTGGGGACCCCAACATAAGAAGGACTTGGACCTGCTGGAGCGTGTCCAGAGGAGAGCCACGAGGATGACCTGAGGGCTGGAGCACCTCTGCTATGAGGAGAGGCTGAAAAAGTTGGGGCTGTTCAGCCTGGAGAAGAGAAGGCTCCGGGGAGATCTTATTGTGGCCTTCCAGTACCTAAAGAGGGCCTACAGGAGCGCTGGGAAAGGACTTTTTACTAGGGCATGTAGCAATAGGACGAAGGGGAATGGCTTTAAACTAGAAGAGGGCAGGTTTAGATTAAACATTAAGAAGAAGTTTTTCGCCTTGAGGGTGGTAAGGCATTGGAACAGGTTGCCCAGAGAGGTTGTTGGGGCCCCATCCCTGGAGATGTTCAAGGCCAGTCTGGACGTGGCCTTGGGCAACCTGGTCTAGTGGGAGGTGTCCCTGCCTATGGCAGGGGGGTTGGAACTCTATGATCTTCAAGGTCCTTTCCAACCTAAACCATTCTATGATTCTATGATTTTTTGGCAACATGCACAGTGGGATTGAGTGCACCCTCAGCAAGTTTGCTGACAACACTAAGCTGTGTGGTGCTGGTGACATGCTGGAGGGAAGGGACGCCATCCAGAGGGACCTGGACAGGCTTGAGAGGTGGGCTTGTGCAAATCTCATGAAGTTCAACAAGGCCAAATGCAAGGTCCTGCAGATGGGTTGGGGCAATCTCATGAAGAAATACAGGCTGCATAGAGAATGGATGGAGAGAAGCCCTGAGGAGAAGGACTTGGGGTTGTTCGTGGATGAGAAGCTCAACATGAATCAGCAATGTGTACTCACAGCCCAGAAAGCCAACCGCTTACTGGGCTGCATCAGAAGCGTGGCCAGCAGATGGAGGGAGGTCATTGTACACTTCTCCGCTTTTGTGAGACCCCACCTGGAGCAGTGCGTCCAACTCTGGAGTCCTCAGCACAAGAAGGACATGGACCTCTTGGATTGAGTCCAGAGGAGGGCCACAAAGGTGATCAGAAGGCTGGAGCACCTGTCCTATGAGGACAGGCTGAGAGAGTTGGGGTTGTTCAGCCTGGAGAAGAGAAGGTCTAGGGATACCGTATAGCAACCTTCCAGTGTCTGAAGGAGGTCTACAAGAAAGCTGTAGAGGGACTTTTTACAAGGGCATGTAGTGACAGGATGAGGAGTAATGGCTTCAAACTAAAAGAGGGGACATTTAGATCATCAGGAAGAAATTTTTCACTCTGAGGGTGGTGACACTGGAACAGGTTGCTCAGAGAAGTTGTAGATGTCCCATCCATGGAGGTGTTGAAGGCCAGGCTGGATGGTGCTTTGAGCAACCTGGTCTAGTGGGAGGTGTCCCTGCCCCTGGCAGGGGGCTGGAATTCAATGATCTTTAAGGCCCCTTCCAACCTAAACCATTTTGTGATTCTATGATTTAAGGCACATAAGCTAGATCATACTATCAAATTGTCCGGGCAGTAATATCTGTCCCTTACTTCTCAAGTGGACCAGTACAGCTGTGTCTTTGGCAGCCCTACATTACCTTCCACTGATTACTTTCAGTTCAGTACTGCTTACGATTTTAAGACACATGTTTAAAGAGACTTTTCCAGATATGTCACTGTTTTTTGGAAACTGTCTTTCCAAACAGAACTCATGATCACGGAGCAAAACATTTATAGCTGGATAAATACACAAACTGTTCAGTTTAAAGCTGTGTAAATCATCTTGGCTTCAGTTAAGTTTATTCCATCTGCTTTCATCATCTGTTGTTACAATAATTTATAATTCCCTCATAATATTAAAATGTCAGTGAATCAAAAAAAGAAACACATCTATGGACCTCTAGTAGCTAATGGCATTGCATTCAGCAAGTGAACCAAGTCATATAATTAATCATATTTCATCACCATAGATACTTGTAATTGTGTAATTAATGTGTATTTGCATAATTACACAACGAGATCTTTATGATTCATGCTTTATGATAATCTGGATGCACAAATTTCTATCTCAGAATTGTAACAACTTGCAAAGCTGTTATCGTCGTTTCTTTTTTTCTCATTGCACAAATATGGAGACCAAATGAACGATCTGGTCTTGTTATCTCAGGCCTCTTCTGTGACTTATCCATCGAAACAACTTTCTATGCTTACTAGTTACTTACAAAGAAGTTCCTAATGATGAAAAATTTATCAAATATTTGAGTGGACAAATCAATTAATTAAATTAGGAAAACATATTATGTAATTTCACAGTGTTTCACAATTTTTATTAACCAACCTATGTTTTCAGTCTTTTTCCATAATTGAAGAGAGGTTTTTCTTTGTAGATCATGTTTATGGGAAAAGAATGTACGTATTTTGAATTTACAGACTTCTGTCCTGCTTGGTAAAAATGATTTTTCATTAATTGACTGAGAACTTTTTATTGAATTTAAAATTCAATTCACAGTGCTTAATTACATCTCGTTCTAGACAAGATGAGCCAATCTGGGCAGCTGGGTGGTATTCAGATAAATGTAACCACCTTTTTTTCAAGATATTTTTTTGCAGGATTCAACCTGAAAACATGTATTTTTAAAGCAGTGACAAAAGAAGAGACAAAACATGCTCAGCTTTTACAGACATTTTATACCGCCGTAAACATTTGTATTTATAAATAATCCAAGTTTCCAAGTAGATTAAAAAAATGGTATAAATCACTACTATAATCACTACTTTATCCCACAACAACTTAAATCAAGCAAAGATCTATGGAGACCTGTGTGGTGACTGTGAATAACGACCATGCAGTCAGGAGACGTAAAGATGACGGTATCTCTATGCATTTACAAAGGTTGACATTATGTATTAATGACAAATCTCTTTTAAATTGCTAAGGAATATGAACAAAGTCAGGGCTGGACTTGGATATTAACACCTGCCTCTCTGTGCTTGGCTCCAACGGCCATGCATTTCAGAGGGAGATTTATTATGGCAGCCAGGAACAACACAGATTGGCCCTGTTACCTTCCGGCTTTGAACATCAATTTTTTTTCTCACCCACTCTACTTTTGAAGGTCTTTTGAGTTTTGTTTCAGACACTGTTCAGAGTTTTTGGTTTCTTTGCACTCAGAGGCTTTGTTTTCAACCTGATACATGGTCTAGTCCGGAGGTTTTCATAGCCCTCGTTTGCTGAGAACATGGCACAAAAACAGATGACAGGAGTTTTTGAGAGGGGGCTGCAGATTGCCAGTGTGACAGCAATAGGATGTCCCCAGCCTTACCTGCTCATAACACCAAAAAGAACCAAACCCAGGGAGCTTCAAAAGCTGCAACGGTGATTTGAATGATTTAGAGTCCAATAGTAAGGTATTAAAATTCTTTTGCTCATTCTTAATGCATATTTTCATTCTTCTCACAAGGGCATTGTCCAAATAGAATTCACATTTTAAACAATCTCCCTGAGAATAGCTAATATAATAAAGGATAATTAAAAGAACTGCAAAATCTGATTTTCCCAAATCTCCTATACACTACTCAATTATTTCACACATTTGATTTCAGTCCTGCCAGCTACTGCAGTCAGATTATCTTTTGTTTACTCTGTCACTCCATCCCGACTCTCTGTCATTTGTGCAGTATTTCAGAGGTAAATTATAAAATGTATTTCTGCTCATTAAAGTCCTGAAAAGACCCCTCTTAAAATCAGTGGAATGATACCAGCTTACATCAGGAGCAGCTGGTACAGATCCTAACTTTGGTCAAGCCAAAACCTTAATTATGGGTTTAGGCAAAAAATTCTAATAGTTTCATTTTGACCCATTTTTTATTTTTATTATGGTGTTATGCTACATAGCTAGAATATTTACTTTGGGAAAAGCTGTGTGACCATTATTAAAAACATAACAAGATGGGAAAACTTTGAGAAGGCAATGCTCAAATTTCTTTGGGAATAAAGTGGAGATAAATTTACATGCCAAAATATTTTCTTCTGTATCAAAGATGTACTGTTTCACTCCCTTTTTCTTTTTTTAGCTGTTCCATCTCCAGGTTGTTAGTGGGTCACTTCCTAGCAAAACAAAAAAATAGCAGACATCAAATTCCTCAGTGAAAAGTCAGATGACTGAATCACTGAAGGTTCTGGGGACTTAATACCCAAATCTGTCAAGACCTGTACTCACAGCCTAGCAAAGATTCATCTTTTTTTTGGCACCTTTTTTGATAAGCTACCAGACCTACATTTATTTAACCCTGACACAGTCACAGTTGGAAGCCCATTTTACACACAGAGAAATTAGTCAAGCAATAACTCTGCTAAAACTCAAAAAGCCTCAGGCTCAGATGGGGACGACTCTGATTTTTGTATAACAGCCAGCCTTCTTCTCAGGGTACCATACAGTCCTCAGACTCCTGTTCCCTCAGTTCCATCTCTCATAATATCTTTTATCTAAGGCAAAGCAATACAGATTTTCTAGCAAATATTAATATCTAGCATTTCTCATCTGTAGATGTGAAAGCAATTTATAAAGTAGATAAGTATCATCCTCCTTTACTCTGTGATAAATCTAGGGGCAGCCTGCATCATGAGCTCTTAAAGAAATTAAGCTGCCTGTGGGAGAGAGGTAAATCGTATTATAGATTAACTACAGGTTAACAGGTAAGAAACAAAAAGAAGGAATAAATGGTTGGGCTTTACAATGGAGGAAAACCATAGATCACAGGGATCTTTGCTGTGTCTGTTGTACTCAGAGTATACAGAAATGAAAAAGGATGGAGAACAAGGAGACTAATGATGATGCCAAATTATTCAGGGTAATAAAAATGAAAGCTGATTGCAAAGAGCTGGAGAGAAATGTCATGGTATAAAGCAGGCAATAGGATGACAGATGAAATTCTATGTAATAAATGTGAAGTGATGCACAAGGGGAAAAACAATCCAAGACAATGGGTTCTAAACTACCTATTTCCATTCAGGAAAGAGAACTTTTGGTTATAATAATAGATCTTTTCAAACATCAGGACAATTCTCAACAGTGGACAAAAACCCAATGCATATTGTAGCAATCACTGGGAAAGAAATAGAAAACAAAGCAGAAAAAAATTCTTGTGTCATTAATCCATGTTGTGAATACATTTTGAAGTGTGGTGTAAAACTGGTTCTCTTCATCTCAAACAGGATTTAGTGGTACTAGAAAAAGTTCAGAAAGGAGAAGGAAGGTCAAAGGTTTGCAGCATTTCTTTACGAGAAATGAAACTAATCAGGGAGCTGTGATAGGAATCCACAGCATTACAGATTACATGGGTAAGTGGAGAAGGTGCAGTTTCTCATTGTTTCTTGTTATCTCAAAAAAAAAAAAAAAGGCAGAATCAAATGAAATTGAGAGATGATATATTCAAAATAATCAACAGGAGGCATTTTTTTTTCACACTGTTGCTATTTAAACTGTATATCTTCCTGCCCCAAAGCGTGGTAACACAGAGTTGGCTTGACAAATTAATGGAAGGAACATCCATCAACATCTATTAAGAACAAAGATACCACATCTAACTCAGAAGCCCCTTACAGGTCACTGGAATCTGGGAACCTGTCATGGCGCTTTTTCTGCTCTTACACTGTCTGTTACTACTGGCCACCGTTAGAGACAGGACAGTTAGACTATCTATCTCTCTATTTTAATGTGTCTAATATGTCCTTCAAAGCCTTGTGTTTCCCAGAAGGGTGATGGTTTAGAACAACAAGCAAAAACTTACGGTTTAGACCAAGAGTCAAAAACTTCTCTGTGGAATTCAGGACTGGCAATGCAAACCTTCATGCTGACTCTTGCAGCTGGGTGGGAGACACACTTTTTCTGAAGATACTGGTATTCATCCCAGCTGGCAGGTCCTGCAAAGGCTGGCTTGTATGCCCTGCTATCTCTTGATCTGTTATTTTTAGAAAACCAACATTAAAGATTATATAGCTTTGCTCAGTCAAACAGCAGAAAAACTTATGGGTGAGAAGTAAAACTGGTTCCCTCAACCAAAGACAAAAAGCTAAGACTTTAGTTATATAGTCCTTGAAGTCTGTCCCCTCCAAAAAAAAACCCCAACAAAAATAAAATAGGAAAAAAACAACAAACGCAAAACAATTACCCAAAGCAATTCTAGACTATATTTTGTGATGCATTTCTTTTTTTAGCTGCTTTGGAACACTGGTGACAGGCAGCTGCAACGTGTTCCCCCTTTTCCTCCCCTAACGCGATGGCTTACCCTTCTCCTCAGTTTTCTGACCCCCTCTCAAAAAAGGGTCTCCTAAGCATTCTTGGCTTTACCTTCTAACTTAATTTCTTGTAATTACTTTATTCACTAAGTATTTACCTTTGATAAAGCTTTGTTTTCTTACAGCTCTCCATCACATAAGGCTATAATAACTTCAAAGTCCTTTCATTCTTTTGCTCTTTAGAGTTGGATTTCTTTCTCCAGCCCTCAGTTTATGTAAACGGAACCTCTACTGGCAGACTGTAGAAGTGATGAAGTACAAATCTTTATTTGTACTTCAAGCATTCAAGGTTGTTCAGTAGGGGAATATGACAGCGTCTTCAAGGCTGTTGTAACAGGGTATGTGCCACATAAGAGGAATTCACTATATGAACATCTTACCAAAACCAGAGATGATGGTTGGCAATTAGTTCTTCAAGAAACACATATGAAATACTAATAATACAATTGAAGGGTCTGACAATCTCCCTTTTGCCTCTATATTTGGTTAATTTTAGCCATTGTAACCATTCTTGTGTAACTCCACTTAAAAATGGAGAAATAAAGGCATAGAAAATGAAGTGAGTTGGCCTGGTTGTGCCAGAGACATAGGCTCTGATTCTCCTGTCTTCTGGTACTTTTTCAGGATCCCATTCTGGATGAAGCTTGCACGTTAGTCTCAATTTTATATAATTTTATATGATTTTCCATTAAAAGACAAAAGAGACTTTTTTTAATGGTGGATGTCCAATCAGCCTGGGTGTAACTTCAGCTATTTGTGTCCACAAGAAGGTCTCGATGATGGTAAAGTACCTGTTTTATGTCAGGGTTTGAGTACTTCACTATCCAAATGACCTAAACTTCAAAATTGTTATGGGGCAAAATGACCTCAGCAATTAATAGTACCTAGAACGACTGCAGGCACAATGAAGGAAGGGATATTGAAATTTTGGCTGTGAAAACACAGCTCATTCTATATTTGTCTTCAGGGCAATCTGTTCTCCCTCTTTTATATTTTTAACCCTTTTATGGTTTTCTAGGCACTTTTACCTCTACTGCAAGCACTTTATTGGTAACTTCTTTCAGCTGTTCCCGCATCCAAGCCCTCAATGTCAAGATTAAGATCAAGATCGAGGTCTGTTCTTACATTCTAACTCTTTTGAGTATATTCAAGGCCTTCATAATCTCGACATCACCATTTTGCCCAATCTGTCTCTTAGGGCTTCTTCCAGAAATGCCTTACTCTAATAAGTAGTTTACTGTCACACACTGGGAAAAACGCTGTGTAAAAGGGATTTTTCAGGATTAGCTCCTTCAACCAGAAAGTTCTGAATCTCTGAAATGTGCCCAGCTGCTTTAGAAAGCAACAAATATATTTCTGATGCAATATACTGCAGTCATTGTTAAAACCAAAAAGAGGAATTACAACGTAACCGAAAACATATGAAAATACTGGAATTTCCTCTACCACTTTAAAATTATATTCACTCTTTTCATTGCACTGTGCTGCAAGGATACACATTCCTTTTGCTGACAGATAAAACCCTTTTATATTTTCCTTGGGTGTAATGCAGACTGCACATCAGATGAGTGAGATAGGAGAGAAACATCACTTACTGCAAATGAAGAGATTTATGGAATGGTTTTTAATAACTTAAAGTGTCAGGCTATTTCTAATTAAAAGAAAAGATCCCCTAAGTATTGTCTGATAATGTTAGTCAACTTTACCAGTTGCAGCAACAACACCTAAAATGTTTCAGAGGTAGTTTGTTGTATAATCACTTAATAATATACAAGGTACCACAGCCGGTCACATCGCCTTCTTTACCTCCTTAGTTAGATCACCGTGGTCTAAGCTTCAGCATTAAACCACTGGAGTTAAACAAGTGTCAGAGAAAGAGAGCAAAATAAGAGTTGTTAAATTAGACTTTGGACGCAGTCACGACCAAACAGGGAGATGAAGGCAAAATTCGGACTGAACTTGCAAACTGCACACGGGATTTTAGCCAAACAACATCCTTTAAAGCCTACATGAATCACAGAGCTTAAATCATGCAAAGCTCTCAGAGGGCCAGATTCAAGCCTGTGCCGAGGTCCACCCACATGAGGAACATAAAGGGACCTTGAAGCAGCCTTTAATGTGTGGCAGAGGATTGCCTTAGAATGGAGAAATCTGCAGCTGGCATAAAACTGATGTTGCTATCTCTTCATCAGTCCCTCCGGCCCACAACATATAAGAGGCATGTCAAGGACAAAAGGGAGAGCAGCCAGAATATATTGTGCACTGCAGAGCCTTGCCAGCGTAATGGGAATTTTGGATACCAGGCACTAAAGAAGCACAGACGGGGGTTATGATGGAAGTTCTCTCCTTCTCCATATTTCTCCCCTTTAAGAAATACCTCAACTTCCAAAATGGTCCCTGCCTCTTGCTGGGGAGAACTAGTTTGAGGGCTTGCAGCAGGAGAAGGAGCATCACCGAAAATCTCAAAGGTTAAATAACAGAGGTTTATAGCCGTTAAAAAACAACAGCTTGTAACCTTGTGGAGATCTTTCACTATAGAAAAGTCAGGTTCATTTTTGTTTCTGCTACAGCTGTTATCTAGCTGATCATTCAGACAAATTAATGAGTCTACCGCTAGCTAAACCCGAGGTTGCTAGTGAAGTGAGTTTGGCTGCAGCTGGCCCGGCGGTGGGGGTCAGGATGGGCTGGCTGATTTTGCTCTGTGTGGAGTCAATTGGGAGTTCATTCTTCATTCCTCTGAGAGCGTACCGAGGTGAAACGGCAGTGCTAAAGGCATTGGTTTATTAACAGTCTCAGGTCTCCTGGCAAAACAGACTGGATTCAGATCAAGTGCGAGTCTCTGATTGTATTTCTGTCAAATTAACCATAACACATCATGGTGTTTATGTCAGCTGACTGCATAAAGATGGATGGTGCCTGATATGGCATGAAATGAGATATATTTGGATAAAAGGTAGTTGTTCACCACAAATCTCTGGGTTAAAGCTATCTTTCAAAAATTTTTAAATCATTTTAAGTGGGAGAAGGTGATTTCATCACTTTCACTCAGGTGACTGTGTGTAGTCCGTGCGTGTAGGCACCCTCAAACTAGACGTACTGTCTCTAGGAACCACAGGGTAAGTACAATGAGAGCTGACTGATGGCACCTTAAATAAAAGGTCCCTTCCCACCTAGAAAAGCCTATTGCGCAGGGTAATGGGTCATAAGGATCACACATGCATCTCAGTATATATGATAACGTTCATCTTCCACCAGCAGCAAAGCCAACGTAAACATGTCCTGCCTTTGCTCCCTGATTTCTAAACACTGCACCCACACCACTCTGCTCCCTCAAGTCTGGCAGCACAACCACCCGAGTGTAGCGCTGTATCTATGTTCACTGAAATATCAAAAAACCTCTGTTTTCTCATTGATGCAGCACCAACAACAGCTTCATCATCTAAAGGAGGCAGCAAAATCTGCATGACAATAGGAATAGTTGGCCAGGCCGGGTGAGAGTGAAAATGTCTTAGACTAGTTTTGCCGCTAAATAAAATATATTTTTGAACTATCCACTGAGGCAATAAAGTGCAGCCAAGCTTGCTTTGTCTCAGAGCCCTGTAAAAATTGCCATGCTGTTTTCAAGACATTGAAAAAAATTGGAAGGTGAGTAGCCAGAATCACAGATTCTGACAACCCAATTATGTTGTTTTAGTGTGCAAAGACACTGAGGCACATGAAGGCAATACACCCAGACACTGCTCCTTGAGGGCTTTTTGGTTACACAGAACAGAGAAGATATAGACAAATAGACAGATTTGTAGATTCACAAATCCGTAAGTAAACGATAAGCCGAGGAAAAAGTTTGATGTGCTCTGTTTCCCTCAGTGATTTAGCTCTACTTCTGTTAATAATTTAGATGTAAGCCAGAGTAGAGTACAATATTTTAGTAACAATTATTGTGATAAACCTAACAAGGGGTTCAGTGACTGCTTCATGCAGCAGAGAGAGAAAGGCACATACAGCATATGAGTCATCCCATCCCGAGATACTTGATAGGAAAAGATATAGGACGAATATCCTCTGGAGATGTCTTCATATCTTCATTGACTGTAGAGGGAGGCGACACAAACAGCTTAGACTAAGACGTAAATGTTGAATGAATGTCTTAGGCTAACTTATAAACGGTGGAAGTTAGGAAAGATAAATCCTACTCTTCACACTTTACCTTTTAGTCATACAATAATTTCATTGGACCCTTTTCAGCACAAATTCTTTAAATCAAAGCATGAAAACTCATTAATGATGGATGCCTGTAATTACAGCTATATCTGCTCTGCACAAATATGCATACAGCACATCCAGCTCCCCGGAGCCCTTTCTAGACCATACTTGAGTTTTGAACCAGGATGGGTCCCGGAGGCTTTTGCGAGCAGGGAAGACACCTTCAGGGAACAGACTGTGGCCAACATTTGCAATACGTATTTTAATTCAAAAGGTTTGCTGTTGCCCAAAATGAAAGTCCTGAAAGGTGTTATTCAGAAGGTAAAGCCAGCACTTAATGTGTTTGCCTACTCAGTGTGCAGGTCGTCATTTATTTAACTTCTCTTTCTGCTATGCAGTCGCAGGCCTGCAGCTCCCTCAGTCGTGCTGCACTGACCAGAGCTAATGCAACATTGTCACTGAAATCATTTTCACTGAAAACACCTCATTAGGCCAGTTAATTTCTCATAAAAATTGCTTTCTGGTTGACATTTGTGTGGTATTCCTCAATTTATTGCTTTTGAGCAGATTCTTTAAAATTTGGAGGAGAAAATATTATCTTTTGGATTTGAAGATTATTTTTATTTGACACATAGCTTCTTGTATTTCTTGATTTTTTTTTTTACTGAAAATGGTTTTGTAAACACACTATCTTTTGAATTCAGAAAATGCGTCCAAGAAATGGAAACAGAAAGAATAAAGAAACCTCCTTTTTTGTGAATTGCTATTAAGAACAGGGAAAGATTTCTATTTAAGCCAGTTTTAAGATCTACAATTAATAAAAAGAACAGAAAAATTGATTGTGAGATGACATTTTCACATTAAGGCTACTAAAATATTATAAAATATTCCCCCTTTCCACAAGTCTTTTCCAGTGATGTATAAAAAATAGTAAATTTTACTTATTATGATCATTATCACATAAAGTAATTTATATATTGGCTATAAAAAAATGGTAAATAGTTACATTTCCAGTAAAGGAAACGGAAGAAAATTCATTCTACTGCTGCCAGCAGGGCACCTTCTAGATAATTGGAGCTCTGCTGCCCTCCTCAAGATAACAAGAACCAAGTGAGAAAGGATGATCCATAAATTTAGAAAAAAATATGAAGTATGGCGATTTCTTCAGCAATCTGAATAAATAACACTTTGGAATGTGTACACCAGAGCTCTCACCTCTTCCATGACATATCACTACCTCTTTCAGAATAAGGGTACGATTTTCTTTGTTTTCTTCTTCAGCACTGTGACAACTTTTGTTCCCCCTTGACGTCAATCAGCTGAAACTCACTTCAGATTCCATTAGAAAATCAATACTGTTAGTGAATTGAATCAAAAGAGGTCATAATTCCAGTATTTTTCCTCTCCAATGAATATATCAATGACAAATTCTTTTTGTCCAGCACATGTGGGAGATAATGAAAAAGCAGAGGTGCACACTGATACATGGGTAGACTGAACACATGTATTGAGCTGCTACTACTGGCTCTTAGCTATTCCACTGCTACCAGATTTCACTCAGTGCAGATGAAGTGCAGGGCCAGGTTCCTCGTGTTACACAAGCGCAGATGTGGAGTGACTCAAAATCTGTGGTTTTCTATCACGTTTACAGAGTGCCTATTACTGCAATAATGAAGCACTCACTGCCAGCAGAATTTTAATGCATTTAATGAAAAATGGAAATCAATAACAAGAACTTTCAGTGAGAATATTTTTCTGTCAATAGATTTCTTCCAGATTCCTGGGATGCGTATTGTAGCTTGCACTTCTAACGGCTTATTTTGGAAAGTTAAGAGTTACTGAACGCATTAAGTTCCCAGTCTTATCTGCACTGAAATTATTTCCAAGATGTCATTGATTCTCATCTGTTATGCTTAATTGGAAGTTCTGAAGTAATTTTCTCCCTCTCTCCCCCAGTACATATTAAGAAAACACAGTTATTTGCATGATAAAGTACAATATGCAATTAAATTTGACTAGTTTAAAGAATTAGTGTAGTATTAATGTAAATTCAAAGAGCTCTTGCTATATTGCCTACAATTGTAGAAGTCCAGCAAATGTGTTTGCAGAGGCATTTGATTAATTCTGTTCCTGGAGGCTAATTCTTCTCTCAGCACTTAGTTACGATTGCCCATCTAGCATCGTCTTTGGACAAAAGCGTATACTTTCTAATTTGCACAGATCTGATCCTCTCCAGGGTTGGAAATTGCCTCTGGCTTCACAGTAACCTGGTGCAACCCAGGCCACAAATTGCAGAGACCACTATTCGCACAGGAGAATTTATATTGGTTACAAGTTACAGCCTGGGACTTACTCCAACCTAGACAAGACCTTAGCAGAGCATCTGCTGACGGGGCTAAAACTTCTGCACATGTCTAGAAACTCACCTTTGGAACTCCCAACATAGGAAAGACGTGGATCTGTTGGAGCATGTCCAGAGGAGAGCCATGAGGATGATCCGAGGGCTGGAGCACCTCTCCTATGAGGAGAGGCTGAGAGAGTTGGGACTGTTCAGCCTGGAGAAGAGAAGGCTCCGGGGAGATCTTATTGTGGCCTTCCAGTACCTAAAGAAGGCCTACAGGAGAGCTGGGGAAGGACTTTTTACTAGGGCATGTAGTGACAGGACGAGGGGGAATGGCTTCAAACCGGAAGGTAGATTTAGATTAGATATTAGGAATAAATTTTTCACTGGTGGTAAGGGTGGTGAGGCACTGGAACAGGTTGCCCAGAGAAGATGTGGAAGCTCCATCCCTGGAGGTGTTTAAGGCCAGGCTCAATGGGTTTTTGAGCAACCTGGTCTAGTGGGAGGTGTCCCTGCCCATGGCAGGGGGGTTGGAACTTGATGTTCTTTAAAGTGCCTTCCAACCTAAACCATTCTATGATTCTAAGATTTAACCCCAACTGCCCTCTACTCCCTGAAATCTCCCTCACTGTTTAAAATTTCCTGCCATGTTTTGGTGTGAATTAGGACGTTGTGATCTGGAACCGTCACAAAGATTTTGCTGGTGCTATTCCCATCTGCCTTAGCTTTTTTGCTTCTGTAAACGTCATCTTTGGCTCCTTTTCCCTCTCTCTGTGTGCTACCAACAGGATTCTTGAGTCCAAGCAAGCAAAATGGTCTCTTCTCATTTTCTCCATTCCTTATTACTGGCAAAAAGAAAGCGTAAAAGCTGAAATTCCAAGAGCAGGGTGGAAGAACTCCTTGCCTGAGGAAAAGGAAATGCTGCAGGGAAAGCCGGGGTCTGTGCCAGGCATTGAGAAAAGGGATACTTTTGTATGAAAAAAAATCTGCCTGATTGTCCTTCACAGGAAGAGGAGAAAAACAGGCAGGCAACACAGATTGGACTGTTTTCCTTGAGAAGAGACTTGAAAGCCTCCAGCCAAAGTGAGAGCCCTACAGTGCTGGCAGCCCTCTACCTCCCACTGATCTCCCGGTAAAATGCACTCATGTAACTGAGGGGTGAACCGACATCCTTTGAAAGGCATATGTATCTCAGGGCAGCAGCTGCTTTTCCTTAGCGATGGTGCATCACAAAGGTGATAGAAATCCAAGTTCAAAATCTCCATCCATAAAACATACCCAGCCAAAGCTCCAGTCTTGCTAACACGAAGTTCAAATGAATAAAGCTGTTATTATTTGGATTAATATAGCCAGTCAGGCAGAGAGCACATCAAAGCTTCCACTCTACTCTTCTAGTAATTCTAGGACTTGCAAGGCAAACCATGAACTTTTTCTGGAAGAAACTCATTTGAGTTTCATTAATTTCCTACCCTTGAAATCCAATTTCTGTGGTTTCTTACATGTTAAGAATGGTCACTTCTGTCTCCACTAGTACTGTGGGCTTGTCACCCTGGCAAGTTTCATCACCTACAAGGAGGAAGGTATGAGATAATGTGGTTGTCTGTATGAGACTCACTTAATAATTTAGTGGAAGTGCTAATTGATCCCATTATTCAATTAATGCTGGAAGGCTTGTGAAATCTGGTTTAATTTCCCCGCTCCCTGCAGTCAAATTGATAGGAATGTTTTTTATTGCCAAGAATCATCAATATTTACAGACTTGTATATTCACAATCATCTGAAAGGTTTTAGCCTCAGTATCCTTCTGCTCTACTGTTTGCTCTTTCATCTCCTCTCAAACATGGACAGAATGATTGATGTTTAGTCTGCAGAGACTAAAAATAAAATACGTATCACTTTCAAGTCTCAGTCTGGAAGTTAAATATCATTTTGGCTGTTAAAGCACCCTTCAACGAAACAATAAAATTGGGCTCCTATCCTTGTGTGAAACGAAAAATCCACAACAAATATATATTAGCTCGGTTGTTTTTCCCCTATGTTCCAAGCTCTTTCTACTGCAAGTAGTACCTGTGTGCAGGCACCCACACAGGCAGTTTCAATGGTTTCCTTTCTCTTGTCTTTGTGGTTTGTACACAATACACATTTTAGAATTTTTTGAGTGCTCAGCTGTTAAACCTCAATGCAGGCTTGATGAGCAGATCATAAAATAATATCACATGCACTAAAAGTCAAAATAGATGAAGTGTGTTAAAAGTAGGTTAGAGTAATGAAGATAAATTACAAGAATACTTGTGTAAATTCTAGATGAGGGGGAAGTTGTTAAGGTGTGCCATTGATTACTGTATTATTATTTTTTCCTTTCACTCTTATTTCCACCTAAGCAAAACTCCCAGAGACTGTCTGAGCACAAGAAACAATTGTCTTAATAGCCATTGCCCCGCATAAAGAGAATCACTCAGCAACAGGGTGAGCAAACAATTACAGTTTAATTGTTCTTTTCACCTGTGAACTCAGGGAGTGACAACCCTGTTTCTGGGGTACACGAGTGAAGGGACTTTGGTGATGAACAAGGAAGGGAATTCCCTGAGAAAAACAGATTTAAGTCAAAGCTGTGTTTTTTTTTTTTTTTTATTATTTGTAAGCAAGAAGAGATAATAGTTACATGCTCTGTGAAGAGATGGGGAACAGAGATGAGCCTTTGTAAATACAGTGGAAGGAATGGTTTCTGTGAGAAACCACTCTGTGAATGTGTTGATGAAAAGAAATGCATATGCACGAAAAAATACATTGCATTTATTGGGCTCCAACACAGCCTGAATCTAAGCTGTGGCAGTTAGGAAAATATTCTGTAACCTCTCCATTTTATACATAAGTAGATATGAATATATAGGTGAGTTCAAATGACCTTGCAGTTACCCCAGGTAAGAACATATATATATAGGCAATTACTATGTAATAGCTGATGAAAACTACTGCCTACCAGCAAACTCTCACCACATGGTAAATGTAAGGTAATTTGAAGAAGATCATATGAGATAGCTGACCTTGTGCACTGAACCAGTAAATACACGAATGACTTTCTACCATGCTCCTTTGTCTCAAACCTTTGCAAGCTCCCCTGTAGTAAGAGCAGGACAAGAGGAGCATCTTACGACAGAGAAAAATGTGCCCAAGCTTTACTAGCTTCTGCTGCTGAAAGTCCTTGATGAGTAGGATGCAACAGAAATGAATGGAAGGAGCTTCAGAGAGTGAAGAAGGAGGGGATGGAGTTCAAAGAGAGGTTGCCTCAACAAAGCTTGTTTGTGAGCGTAATAGCTGCTTAGGCTGTGAGTTCTTTACATCTGTATCTGACTTACATGGGTGTTAAAGATCATCCACAACGAGCTCTCATTTAGAGCTTCCTCTTGGAATGAGAGAGATCACGTTTTATCCTGATGTATACTGACACATCAAAGACAGTTCGTTTCTCCGTATGTGTATTATTTTATGCTTATTTATGTTAAATTTAATTTCATGTTATTTCAATTCTCTTTTCACAATTTTTAGACTCTCTTTAAGTTCCTCTCTGTCTTCCATTGTTTTGACTGCCACAAATAATTTAGTTAAGATTACATGTCACCTAGTAGTATAAGCCTAATTGTGACACAGCTCCATAGCAAAGCTATCTTACACAGCTGAGAAACAGAATTTGGCAGGGTTTTCTTTTTTCTTCCTGCTGTGTAGAAAACACCTAATGATTCTATCTAGAAAGCCTACATTTAGATAGATAAATGAACGTTTAATCAGCTGAGAAAAGTTTCAGTGTGAGTGAGACCTTCACAATCAATCATTTTTTTAATTTTGAGACACTGCAGAGTTACCTCATACTTATAGATTTCATTTTAACTGTTGTGTCCCAGTGTCACCATTTCAGTGTATCTCACCAGCAGTAACCAGGTACAAAATCTTGCTGTGGTATATTTAAAATATCCCGGACAACAACAGTTTCCTATTGAAAATTCTGTTTTCAAGATTAACATATAATGTTACCACCACGAATGAGTGTAGTAAAGGTACATAGTCCTAGAGCAAAACAGAGAGAAGCATCTGATGACAGCACAACCTGAGCTGGCTTTGAGCTGGCTTGTTCATGAGCTGATGGTGGTGCAGCTGGGGCAGGAGAGAGCTCAAGGCAGACTCTAAGACCTCAGACATTGTTTGCATCCTATTGTGTCCTGTATGCTGCCCATGCTATGGTGCCCAAATTAGTTTAGATTTAATGAGCGTAGTGTTTCTCTTGGGTCCCAGTGTGAGCACATGTTTTGCGCAGCCCGCTTCTCTGGTTGGTCAGTAGAAAATGCAGAGATGACTGTCCACATTCTTCCTCTTGGTTTCCCCTCCTGTTTGCTTACAGGATGAGGCAATAGAAAGAGACTTGACAGAAGTCAGGATTTAAGCACTGTAGAAGTAGGAAGGCACAGCTGCATCCCACCCCACCAGGGACTGGACATCCTTAACTTCCACCCATATGAATCTGAAGCTCATGAAAAACCCAAAGCTGGTGTTTCACGCCTTCCTGGTCCTAGATGCTTTTCCTGTCTCCTTCTATCAGGTCACATATTTGGAGACAATGGATTTCCTAATTAATGTTGACAGCTAAATTTAGAATAGTTAATTAGTGGAGGCACCAGACTCACAGCCTGGGCACAGGTTCAAGGTTTGGAGGACATTGGTGTAGTTTGATTACAATGTTCCCATCAGGCAATAATGCCTGCTGCTGTGGGCAGAAATATGAGAGAGAAATTGATTGTGAGGTGGGCTCTGTACTCTAAGCAAAAAGGGAAGGTGAATGATGTCAATAAGGTCAATAATCTCCCCATAAAGTAACAATGAGGGAATTGATTCTTGGAGCTGCTCAAAAGAGAGTGGGAGAGACAGTGGGATTTGGGGTGTTAGGTTCTTCTGAAAATCAGGCCATTTCAGTTATATTTTAAAATCTTATTTTTATTTACCTTCTCAACAGAAAAAAATCCACTCAAATAGCCATATTATACAATTGGCTATATAATTTATCTGTATTATATATACAGTAATATTTTCTTTCTTCCTATTAACAAGCTCAACATTAAAGAAATGAACTCCCCAGGGAGAATAAATTAAAACAAAAACATCCAGAGAAGACAAAACCTATAAAAAGCAGATGGTACCACATATAAAAAGCCATCAGTTTTTATGCCTCTATGTAAAAAGGCTGAGATGTTCCCAGCCTTGACATAAATTCTACCCATCAACCCCGTCAAGATATGACAACTGTATTAATGATTGCAACAAATGATTTTCAATTCACCAGTCCAAACACATTGCACTCACCTCAGTAAAGAGGTTAGGAGGAATTGTGCATACTCGTATATAACAGCAAGCCATCATATGTTTACATTACCAGTGTAAACTTTTAAGTTGATGACTTTGCTCATGTTTTCTACCATTGTTGCCGGTGAACTTTATTCCTTATACCTGACTTGTATTTGGGAACCAGTGATTCAAGCAAGTTGGGCAAAGAGGAATCACGGAACCATGGAATCACAGAATTTTCAGAGTTGGAAGGGACCTCTAGAGATCATCTAGTCCAACTCCCCTGCTAAAGCAGGATTGCCCAGAGCACATTACTCAGGACTGCATCCAGGCGGGTCTTGAAAATCTCCAGGGAAGGGGACTCCACAACCTCCCTGGGCAGCCTGTGCCAGTGCTCTGTCACCCTCACCGTAAAGAAATTTTTCCGTGTATTTGAACGGAACTTCCTATGTTCCAACTTGTGCCCATTGCCCCTTGTCCTGTCACTGGGAACCACTGAAAACCTTAAGAAACCTTAGCACCTTCTTCCTTAGTTAGGAAGAACCCCTAACGATTACCCCTAGGTTCAGTTTAACAATGAATCTTTAAGAAGCTTTTGCCTTTCACCTTTCAATTCATTTTTTTCAAAAGCCATATGTGACAGTCTGGACCTTAATCTGGATTCCCTGTTTCTCAGTTTAGTGTTTTAATCACAGAAAAAATAAACCAAATTAGCTTGGACAGAAGAATATATTAACACACTAAATACGTGGCCAAAATCAGGTTCACGTACCCCCATAACAGAATTAGTACCTGGGACTGAACTCCACTGTGCCCAGAACAATTCCAGTGTTCAAAATCACATTCTGGTACGTCAAAACCAGGAGCTGATATACCTTGCTAAATATCCAGCCCCAAATTAGCACTGCTGGGCTATATCGTAGCCTGGCTTTAAAAGCATTTAAAACTGAAATCTCCAGTAAACACTCAAGAGAAAGATGCTCATGGCTTTAGAATTAACAGTTAATGAAAACTTGCTCCCAGAAGTAGAGCTTGTTAAAGAAAATGGACTACAGCATTTGAGCATAAAATTAACAGTATGGAAAATAAAATATGCACATACGTTCTGCAAAAGTAGAGTTTCTAAGTGTGACCTCCAAAATCTTACTGGGAAAGATAATTTTCAAGTAACTGGACACCATGTGGGTTACACTAACCGCTCTCAGTTACAATTTGAGTCAGTAATAGCTTTACAACTATTAGGAAGACAGTATGGCTCAGTTCATCTGGTGTGATTTGTGGACACCATTCGCTTAAAACCAATGAAAAGAAAACTTTCTTCTATTGTTGCCATATTCTTAGCTGTAGCAATTTTACAGTAGTTTGCATATAGTCAGTTTCACTTGTCCCCTGTATAATAAGGCATTTCTGTTATTACTGTGATTCAAGGTCCTGTAGTAGATATAAAGGCCTTTTTAGGAGTATAGCCTGCCACATTTGAAGCTACAGACCCATATAGTGCATATAACACTTTCAATTTAGCCTTTTAAAAGACAGGGAAAGCTCTCCTGTATCATCAAACCTATTTTTTTTTCTCTCTGTAGAGAGGATGTCATCAACTTCATTTATTTTGTTACCAACTTCTGTTGCACACAGGTGTTATTCCAGGTATCCAGGGGTTTCTTTCTCTGTATAAATAGAAAACAAACTTAGATCACATGAAGTGAAGTAAGAGAATAATCAGATACTCAGCTATTTTTGATAGAAGGAGTAACTGGAGTACTTAAGCAGGGATGCTCCATGAAAAATGGAAACATTTCAAAGGAAAGTTGACAATAGGTATTTAATATCACAGTCTGTCCACATGATTGGATTTTTCTGCAGTCTGTAGGGTGCCAAATCCCGGGGTTTTACTCAGTTTTGATTCAAATGAACTCACACTGAACTCAGGTGAATAACTGGCCGTTTTCCTATGTCAGTTTGCCCTCCATCATGTATTACGTGTGCAAACAGGAGTATGTGTTCACATGCCTGGTTGCACGTCTGACCTTTTGAAAACTAGTCCTTAAACAATTTGCTGAAGGACACAGAATGAATCAGTGAATCGTGTAAATCATAATTTACGGCCATTTCCATTTTGGTCACTTCAGCTTTTTTGTATGCAATACTCCAGTCATAGTACAATAACAGCAACCTAACATTATGTTAGAGTACACCTAATTTTATTTTCTGTCGTCTGTCATCCATCTGTGAGGTTTTAATGTCTTACTCTCATCACATTTAAAAGAGAAAACTTGCATCTCTTTCTATAATGTAATTATAGCTCTCTTATCATTCCCTCCAGTGTAATGTCACAAGGAATTTTCTTCTGCTTCATGTACAATTTAATTTCCCTTTTGATTGGCATTGTGTAGTATTGTGTTTGTCAGGAATCTACACATTTACATTTTTGTACCTGCATGTATTTTCAGAGCAAGAAAAATTAAAAGCTAGCAAAGTGATTAATGCAAATATTATTTGACTGGGAGATATTTAGGTCTCAGATTGTCTTTCCATACACGACTACTATATCTCCCTGGACTCAAAACCCTGAAAAACCCATGACCCTGGCTTTTTCCTCAGTAGGGACATGGTGACTTAGACTTGCCTCACTTTCTTTTCTGCGCTGGCTGAGTGAACCACAACCTAGTACCGTATCTCAGATAGGCTTGATGAGCTGTCTTTATATTAAGTTTTTTGTCCAAGTTAATCTATATTTGGAAGGCAAAATTCAAAACATACTGGCTTAAAATCTGCTAAACTCCAGACGTAGTGGTGTTTCATATTTAGCACAAAATGATGCATCCTGTATTATTTCAAAACTCAAACAAAACTACGGAGATCAGTCTTGGATACCGTGTTTCTCCTGAAGAAGCCATTTGGTTGTCTTTGCCTGTCAGTGAAAACTTTGCAGAGCAAAATATATTTTATCTAAAGGACTTTAAGGATCCTGTCATCCCAGTTCAGTTCTAGAGTTTCACATGATTTCAGCTGCCATCATGATAGGGTACAGCTTGAATTGCTAAGAATCAGGGGTTCCCAGGGTTGGCTTAAGCCCTCAGGTGTTCAGTGGAGGCCTGGGTCTGGCTCTGCAGGCCGAACCGGTAACGGGGGGACACCTGGTATCATGATAGAGTGTTTAAAGTCCAGCTGATGAGTCACAAATTTGATAGCTATTTCCTTTATTCTGCTGTTTCAACCGAAGCCGTCATGTCCCATGAGGATCATAGCTTGAGATGGTCAGGAAACTGTAGTGAAAAACATAGCTAACAACGGTTACAAGCACCAGGGATAGGAATCAGCAGAGTCAGTATTTTAAGAAGCTGCCTTTTGATTAATGGCGCTTTATTTGGCAGCGAGACAAGTAAATCATTGGCTGGGCCTCGGCATCCAAGGCAGAGGGCTGTCTTTTGTGTCTGGTTCCACCTGGGACTGAATAGCAGTCACAAGGGTAAAAAAAAGACTCTTTTTCTGGGATGCCTTAAAGATATTGTCTCCATTATCATACACTCTCTCATGATCCTGTGGTTATTACTCTTATTTATGTATATGGTTTCAGACTAGTGATCTTTTGTGTGTTCTTTCAAAAATGCAAACATGGAAGAAAACCAGTAAATTATAAAAGACAGAAAGAAACTTCTATCAACAGGTTCTCTAGCTGAAGCACGACCGATGCCCTTTGGGTCATATCTGGATGCTAATGTGTGATGCTAATTTTTGAGTGAACAAAGAAATCTGACATCTGTTTTTAACTCTGAGAAAACGGACAGGAAAAATAGTAATGTTGTCTACAGCTCCATAGAAGTATGAGACAATTAAGGAAAGTTCTGTTTCATTAACATGCCTATTGAGTTTTTAATTTTATTTTGTTTACTAGTCAGGTGAGGCACTAGATTTGAGTAGAACACTTACAGCTGGTAAGAGAGAAGTAAGGAAGAGAACCTATTTTTACTAGTGAAATGCAAATCATTGAACTAAATAATTAATACAGTGCAGTCTGATTTCTTAGTCCAGAACATCAGCTTTTATATCTTGTGTAAAATCCAAAACCCATTCAACTTCCATTTTGGAAAGGAATACATTTGTTAATTGTAGGTTGTAGACTTTGTAAGTGGATGAAATTCCAGTACATTCATATGGAAAAACAAAATATTGATATTCTATAATTAAAAATGTAATTAGTTTTCTAGAACCCAAAGAAAAGCTTACGTACATAAATAATGAAAGAATTTAAATTCCTGGGGTCAAATTTATAATGTGGTGGGTGTGCGCATTTGCACGCAACTATAATTAAAAATCTGTCTTACTGAGCATAAGTAAGAGGATTTTGATTATTTTCAAACTAAAAAACAATTAGTACAAGGGAAAAATTGAGGAGATCTTATTTATTATTAAGTTTCTTCTATGGAAGACATTAGTAACAGGAAGTTTTTTTTTTTAAATAGTAATGCTGTAAATGGTAATTGAAGAGATAGTAATTTAAGTACACCATTTTCTTATGCATTAAAATATAAAATAATTCAACAGTTCCCAGTGAAACATGTTAAAGTGGCAGTATGGCAGCAGTATAATCCATGGTCCAGAAGCTAATTACATTGACTCTCAAATTTCCCCACAGGCAGAGAACTTCTGGGTGACCTGGTGCTGCTGCTGTGACCCTTTACCACATCTACGCACACAGAGTTCTGCATGTATTTTGGGCAGATAAGAACGGGTTATTAAATCAGTATGCATTTACCTGTTGATCACCTTGTAAAGGCTCCTAGCAATGAGGATAAATTAACATAACCTTTTGGACCTTCTTTTTTGTGAATGCGACTGTACCAAGACTGCATGTCTCAACAGTGGGAGGATGCACAGGGCACACTGGGTCTTATCCTTGCTTTGCTTTACCTGGTCTCTAGATCAGGACCAAAGATTGAAGATGTCATTCACGGGATGTGAGGTGATGGCCCAGCTGTAAGTTAGGAGAAGCAGATCTCAGACTTCCACCTGAGGGCACCTGGCGAGTACTACTCTTCAAAGGATCAGTACCAAATCCTTTGCTCAGTATATCTCTTGCAAACACTAGAGATCAGTGGTAATTTTGGAGTTGGTAGAGAAGGGGGCTCTGGAAAGTGGCCATGCTTTTGGCCTCACAGCTCCAATATATGCCTTTGTGGGAGATGCATTGTTCTAGTTTAATGAAACATCCTGTGGGAAGTATGTGATTCCTGGACCATTAACTAATATTATCTCCATACAGCAGAGCTCAGTTTCAGGGCTAGACAGGTCATTTTCTCCTTATGATTTCTTTGCATTCCCACTTCACTGCTAATCGGGTTTAGTGTGGGGACAGAAACCAAGCAGGAGAGCAGGGGGAAGATGCCTGAAAGTCCAGCCCTTGTGCTGAGATCCACTGGGAATTTCTCTTCCTCTTCCCTCAACTTTTCCCAATGTCCTGGTGGCCTCAAACTAAAAAGTTCCTATTCCTAATTCAGTGGGGACAAATCCTGTACTTCTCTGGCCCTTGTCACTCTCCTCCTGGGGTTGAGCTGCCTATGATCCAAGGCCAACTCCGATTCGGCACAGCTGCACAAACTCAGCTTATACTCCTAAGCAGACTGCTGGGTTGTGACAGAGCTGAGGGAAAGCACGTAGCCTGGAGCCATGAGAGATAAGAAAGGTAAAACTGCAGACAGAGGTAAGATCATTGAGATGGGGATAGGCAGCAGTTCAAAGATTCAAGAGGAAATATGTTGACATGAAAAGTTATGAAATCATAAGAGACAAAACAAAGAATAGGAAGCTGCCAGCTCAGCAACATCAAGGGTCAGCCCACTCCAAGGAGCAATGGAGACCAACCCTTCCCCGTCTGGCTGATGACTGCTTGTCCAGAAAAGACTTCCTGGGTGTGGTAAGTCTATTAATGCCTTGTCTAGTAGTCCTCATCAACCCTAGCTATTTATTATGCCTATTAGGAAACAAATAACTGTGGAGTCTCTTCACATGTGGCAAAAGTTGCCTGATCAAACCTGGGAGGGCAATGGAGGAAGTTTACCCCCAATTTCATCTTAATTTTCCCCCAAAGCTCTCTTGCCAGAACTGCTTATTTGTCAAAAGCCTGTTTTCCTTCTCCAAACGTAGACTGCTCATTCGGGTTTGAGCAACAGACTTTGACTCTTCAGTTACACTCGAGGAGAAATAAGGCATCATTTCATCTTCCTAGCCCCTTGCCCAGCTCCTTTCCTTGTTTTCAATGATGTAAGTATTCCTATCTGATCCCTTAGCTAAAATGCTACTGGAAAATACTCAAGCTATAACTTGGGTAATAGTGCCAAAGCTGAGATGAAATAATGTTTTCTATTTCAATACATACCTAAAGATTTCCCACCTTCATTCCCCACCTACGTTTTTAAATGACACATTTACAAAGAAGCTGCAAAACAGGGTCAATCTATTTGCTAGATTTTCACAATAGAGGAAACTTAGCACTGACACACTCAACACTTTCAAAATATCATTTTGTTAATGTGAATTTAGCGGTGAGTGTCATTCAAACTGGTATTCCAGTGATCAAGAATGATCACAGATGTCAAGTTGTTGATGTGGAAAAACATGAGTATAACATACACTTTAGGTACCTAAAGCAATTGAACCTGATTTTTAGTTAATATAACAAGTCCACTAAATCTTTATTGGTGTAGGAAAAGCATGAAGAAGGGAACATGTCTGATGTCAGTCCTGTCACTTGTCAGTGAGTAAAATAAGCACACACTTGTCACTTCACTTGCTGGGGGAAGGCATAATCCCTGCTTGTTAATGGATTACTAAAGAGTGCCCCTTCTGCTTCACAGCCTTTACGCCTCGTTCATCTGTCAAAATGAGAACGCTAAGAGTAGATAGGAGCACAGCCCCACTCTCATCCATCTTACTCTTTAGTGAATGAGCAACAAAATATACATACAGGATGTACACAGTATTGTGTTCAAAACACTGTATCATTTACAAAAGTGCACCTGATAATGCATGGAACATGTTAAAAATGACTGCTGAAGGCATGTGAATAGATGGGCCTGCAGGGATTTGTGATAGCTTTCCTCCTCTACTTCTTTTCGTGATAAGTAGCGTATATAAACTGAATCCCTAAGAATACTTTCTTTGCAGTCCATTGTCGCCAGTCCTGAAGAAGCTGTGGATTTGAACAGTGACCTTGAAAGCTGCCTTTGGAAAGCACACCATTAAAAGCATGTTGAGATGATACAGGATTCTCACTAATCAAATCAGGATTTTTTAACTTTCATAGGAGGGCGTCATCTGCTTATGTGGATATGGAATGAGGAATTTAAATGTTATTGTACACATTCAGCTACAGGAAAGCTGCCAGTAGCATTTAAAGAAAAATACGTAGGATAATCACTTGGTACTATTTATTCTGGAGACTTCATTCAAGACTGGTAACTGTCATTCACATTTCTAAGAGAAGAATTAAAGTACAGCCTAGCTTCTTTCCTTTCTTTTTGAAATCCTTAGTTTTTAAAATTACTTGCCAGTTAAGTACCGAGGAAAAGCCTCCTATAGCTAAAGAGGAAAATTTCTGGTGTATTGGGTACTTAGTCAAAAAGTTAGCAATCTATGTTTTAGATCAGGTTTTCTTAGACAATGACGTCCTTCACAAAACAAAAAATACAAACACAACAACAAAACAAAAAAAAAAAACAAACCCCCAATCCTCACCAAATACACAGTGAACTATCTTATGACCTTGATCCAAAGCTTTCACTGAAGACAACAAAGACTTCCTGATTCATGACATTTCTGCATGACTTTTGCAGACAGACATGCATCCTTAATTCTTCTTCCAAAAGCAGTTTAGCTACTTGGGCTTAGAGCTAATAAACCCCCTAATAACACATTGACCTGGCTTCTGGCTTAGAGGTGGCCTACACAAAACTGACCCGGAGCTGGTCAGCTGCATGTTCATGGGTATACATACAAAAACGTCTGACCTAACTTTGAAACGCTTGAAACCAAGACTCCTGATGTAAAATCACAGGTATAATCTTGCTCCTGCTTTAAGCAGGGCATCAACACACCTACTCTGTAGAAGTGATTTGTTATAAACTATATAATAGAACATAAAAAGTTGATAGTCTTTAATACCTTCCCACAGCTCCCACTAGTATTATGTTTTTTCACCTTTGCTCCTCTTGATTCTTGTTTTCCATTATTATTTTCCAGTTTACCTTTCAGTGTCAGATTCAGATATCCTTGACAGCTGCATTTCTACCTAGCTTTTGAAGCAATAGATGCCCGGAGATGCCACCTTGAAAGGCCAACACTTCTGTGTGTTGCTGTTACATGTGGAAACTAGTTCTTTGGGAGATTGCTGGGATGAAGCCAATCAGTAAGTATTGAACAGGTATGTCTAAAGATCAGCGGGCTACAGGATGGGGGAACTATTTCTATGTAGTAACGTTGCCTAAGGAATGATCTCAGTTCTGCTAATTGAGAGTAGCTAGAAATTATTGGAACTACTTTCAATTTCCACTGCGGCTAGTGTATGCTGTGAGCTCAGCACGTGGTAGAGAAAGTGGTGAGCTTGTGAGCAGTGTTTACAAGTTACTGTGATGTTACTCAAAGTCTGTAGCTGCTGTGCAGGAAACTATTCAGTAACATGATCCTTCTTGGGCTTTTTGTCCTTTTTTATATTATTATTATTTTCCCTCTTAATACTGGAAAGACTTGATCCTCGCTGAGAACAGGGAGTTTCAACAACATGCTACTATCAGGTTAGGGTTATGTAGGACTTTCTGCCAATACAGCTAACCAGCAACATCCACAATTCATTGGTTTAGGCACCTTTTACCTTCACACCTAAAAACAGATCTACAGGTATACAGGTATACAAATATATACCTTATACTAATATAACTGACTGGTTTGAAGAATTAGGTTGTACTTCTACAACTGTACCAAAAAACAGAAACTACTAAAAAATTCTTAGTGGCTTTAAATTAAAATCTAAATTACAATTTTCTCAAGCAGTTCTAATGTTTGAAAAGAGTTGTCTAAGCTTCTTATACAAAGGAAAACAAGAAGAAAAAACATTGATGATTTGGGTACTAAATTTTTGAGTGTGAATGCTTAAAGATGGGTTGGAAGAATGTTTTTCTTTGAAACTTTCTCTAGCCTTTTGCTGGGGAAAGAAGAAGAACCTCCCACAGGTATTTCACAGCATGTAAAAATGCTTAGGAAACTCCAGTGCAACTGCATCAATCCAAGTTGCTGAGACAAGAGCTTAGAAATACTCAGAGCTTTAAAAGAAACAAGGACCTGTGGGTCAAGAATACTATGTTTTTCTAAAGGAATTTATAGCTCTAATCTGAGTTGGAAAAAAAAAAAAAAAGACTTGGCCACAGTCTAAAAACAGAATCTTCATTTAACTTTGACATTGTGCTATTCACGGTGTTCAATGAATAATTCACATCAAGAATATTCAGAAAGTCAACAATAATTATAGAACTCAATTGCTTCTACTAAATCTCCAAAAATCACTGTGGCAATATCATATCAGGTGGCGATATACTTAATTGCTATGTCTAGTTAAATTTTGAGGCAACATTTTGGTTTTTTAGTGGGCAAATCCTTCTTTCTACAAGTATACACGAGGGTTTGGTTGCTGGACTTTGGAATACATAACATAGTTTTTAAACGTTACAAAATAACTTTTTTTTCTTTTTTTTTAAACTAACATTGCCATTATCTTTAGCACGGTGCATGTCAATACTATGTTTTAAAACAAACTTAAAGTTTGTTCTTAAACTCTTTTACATGAAATCGGGAGGTAACAAACAATCAAGTGTCCAGAGGGATTGCTTTGTTCCAGCGAGAACATTTCAAACTTCCAAAATTTTAAAATGCTTCTTTAGGAGTGATTGGTGGAAATTCCAAAGGGGAATGTGAGCTGGCAGAGATCAGTCATGGCAGATACAGGGAAGAGAAATGATGGTTCTTGGTCAATTCTGTGCATGTTGAATCTGTAAAAATCAGGCGCTCAGGAGCACTGAGGTTCTGAAGGGACTGGTGATCAGGTTGGCAATAAAGTAGTTGGTCCTAGAGCAGTTGATTTTGCTAAACTTATAGTCTATGTGTAAAACTTAGAATTAGGAACAAGATGAATTGTTTAACTACAAACCAGTAGATGGCAATGACTGATATCCTGAAGACCACAGGAGAAGGCCCCAGTGTGGTCAGGATGCTCTTCTTCCCATTATATCATTTGATTGCCGCCTCGTCTGCAACAAAAGGTGCTGAAAAGACCGTGTTGCTGTCTCTAAGAGGTTCTTCTAGCCTGTGTCTGCATGCAGCTGTTACGTACTGACTCTTTGTCTCCCTCTCTTGGCTACAATTCATATTTATGTTAATGACACAATCTATCTGGAACCAGTTCAAGCTATTAAATCTAGTCATCCCAGGCAGGAGTGCTGTGTATATGGCACTGCTTTCACTCCTTTTGGAAATGTTGCACCAGTTGGTGGTTTGGACGTGAATATCTATGACTAGCTGTAGCCCAGCATTGTCTCCTTTGCGCAGGACTGGATGTCCAGAAGGCATGGATAGCCTTCAGATTCATAAATACAGTCTTAAATCTAAATTAGTAAATTTCATCCCTCAACTCAAATCACCTTGGTTTTTTTTTTTGTTTTTTTTTTTTTTTTTTTTTTGTCTTGGGAATTGTAAATGAAATCCCATGCATAATCTGACTGATTATTGTTATGGTTCAGTCTGGAAAATTTCCATGTACGTATGTTCTGTGCTGTGCCTGGCATTCTCACTTGCTTGGCCAGTTTTGTGCCATTAATATGGGAAAGTTAGTACAGGAAGTTTTTAACTTCCATTCTTCGAGATAAATTTTGCAAAGTGCTGAGTGTCCTAAACCATACTTAGCATGGCTTTTTAAACCCTAAATGAAAGCACAAGATGTGTAAGAAACACAACATTTCTGTAAGTGCCTTTCTGTAATAGTGCTCAGTGTCAGCAATTTAACTTCACAAGGTCCCTCTTTCAAAAAGAGTTAAATAACTTTTGCAGTGACTTGTCAGCTCTATTTAGCCTTAAGAGTTTCAATTTCTATGTCTATCAATATATTACCTCCCTGTTGATACATTATCACCTTATGAAGGGTCTCACTGTGATGCACTTAACACTTCAAATGATGACTGAAGACAGTGGAAGTTGGTGACAAATGACATCTTTCAGGATCCATATCAGAGAGAAAGAGAAGAATGACTTGAAACAGTTATTCTCAGGATGACACTATATGCACCGGGGCATGTATAGGTATAGCCAGACAGGTGCACACACGTTATATGCTTTTAAATATTTTTATATTGTCATGCAAGGAATCATTGGTTAAATAGATGTAGATCAAAGTGTGTTAAACACGTAAAAAAATACAATTTCATGTTTTGGAATCAGCAGTGCATGTACCTCGCATTTTGTTCAGCTCCAAGAATTTAGTATAATAATGAAGTCTGTGATAATTTGAATGTTTGATGGGCTGATGATGTAGTATGAATTTAATCAAGCCACAGTATAAAGAGGGTTGGGTAAGTTGGCTCTCAACTCATGTAGGCTGTTGCTAATATCTTCTGATTCCTTTCCTCTCTTTGCCAATTGCACCAACAATTTGGCATGCATAGTAAGAAGTTATTATGGATTCTGCGGCAGCCTTCCTGTTGCATGGTGCAGATAACACAAATCTTGTTAACAGTCTGACAAAATATAAATGGCTTCATAATAAACTGCCACCCTTTTAATATCTCAACAACTTCAGAAATGTTATCTGGCAACTGCAGGGGGCTAAAGTTATGCTTTCAGAAGGCTGAATTTTAGCACTGTACGTGCATATATTGCTCCCCCAAAGAATGTTTTTCATAGCACAAAGCAGTAATTAAACTTAATCTTCTGTATCAAACACAGGCATGTCCATCCATTTAATTATGGCTATGTGGGGAATGTGGTAAAGAATGGCTTTTAAAACTGCTAATATTTTACAATTTTTAGAGGAATCAGCAAAACTCAAACTACTTCTCATTCTCCATACTTTCATGACGAACAGTGTTGAAGTTATCTCACAGCCTTAGGCACATCCTGCCAGCGGATATCCTATAGTAAGGTACCCCCATCAGACAGGCCTGGGTGCCCCCAGGCACAGGCAGGGTACGGGAGAGCGGCAGGCTGGGGAGCACAGGCATGCTCAGGCGGGAGAAAGAGCAGGGAGCGTCTGGTGAAATGACTCCACTGAGTATTGAAAAAGGTCTCTAGAGAGGGAAGAGAGGAAATCTGTACTGGGAGAGAAGACTAAACAGATTCTTGAACGGTGGCAATGCACAGATGTAGGCTCTTTGTGCGCCGTCCCTCTGCCCGCTGGAGAGGTAAGCGGGACCAGCTGGAGGTGAAGGGGAGTGGAAAGGGAGGCTGCGGGAAGACCTAAAGGCGACGGGACGGGGAGGCAGATACTGAGAAAAAGGATTTATAATCTGCTTCTCCAGTTCCAGAAACAGGAAAATCAGATTGGAGATATCAGCAAACACTCCAAATTTGATCTACTTGGCTCCAAATTATAAAGTGAAAAATATTCCCAAAGTGCAAAATTGACTTTTCCTTATAGTATCTTTTTATATGCAATCTATTTTGTCCCTAGAAAGAAGAAGATTGAATACTGAAGTGAGAGGTTGCAGATGTCCTACTCCTTTTCAGTATCAGATCCTGGATTTCTTTCACTGTAAAATGAGATTTTTCAACAGGTTACATCTCAAAATCCATCATTTCCTCACTTACTTACTTTGTTTAATGTTTTTAGTTTCATATAAACTTTAAGTATGGCAGAAGGTGACATTGGTGCTTTAAGGATTGTTGTCCCTGGGGAAAAAAAAGGGAAGGATAACAGAGCTTGTGATGTTATTTATGGCAGATGAATGTTCTGTGAATGTACAAAGCTTTGCTGCTGCATAGAGACTGCTTACAAAATGAGACAGACATTCTGAAAAAAGAAAAAAATCCCTAGGTATTTACCACAGAGCTGGAATGGCTGCTTTTTGCATGCAATCTACATGTTTTTCTGGTTTGGGCTAGATTCTGTGGCTTTAACTAGCGGTGTAGGGCTTTACTTTGAATTGTCCCACTGAGGTCAACTGAGCTGTTCATGAGATAGTCCTCATCCTCAGCAGGAGTGCCAGATTCTACTGACATTTTGGTTTTGGCATGTGACTGGCCATCTAATTTCCAGGCATTGTTTTGTAAAATGCATGATGGCAACATTTAGAACAGGAGAATAAGAATAAGCAAATAGCAAGAAGCAGCAATTATTCTTGGTCTGAGTGAATACCCTTGTTTCCTTCTGAGTGCAGGTATTCATATGAAAAGTAGCCCTTCAGCAAGCGTTTGTGTGAACAAAAAGCCTGTTTGTATGAATGCTCATAAATAAAAAATCAGAAGAGTTGTAAACATGGCTTAACTGAATAGTCACTTGGCATTCAAATGAGTCTTAGCAAACACTGAGCAAACGGGAAGCTGTCCTAAGAGTTTTCTTGCTCGGGGAATTTCTCTGCAAGCATAGCAGGTATTTCAGGGTAGGTTGTGAGGATAGAGTAGTCTGTCTTTGAGAAGCGTATAAACCACTGTAAACTTCTGACTTTGAACAACTCGGACACTCCTGTTCCCTTCTTCTACCACGCACTGGTAGAAAACTCACACTGCCATCTAAAGTCATCAGTGGTGGCTAACCAGCTCCAGGGAAGAGACACTAGTCAAAGAGGGTTCTGACTGTGCAAAATCTATAGGTTTTTTATCTGGTATATGGCTGACTCGTGTCCAGTTCTGTGCACCTGCACTGCAACTTTGGAGTTGATGCTGAGGAAACGGAATGATAATTGTGTCACTTTAGGAGATGCCTTGATCAAAAGGTAATATTGTGTGTTTTGGTTCTCCTTTAAGAAAGCAACATCTGTGGTAGTTGTGTTGCCTTTAGATCAAAAGTGAGGTAGAATATCCCTGACTTCGTTTCCAAGGAGACAAATATATTTCAGACTAGGAGAATGACGAATACTATGCTGGAACTAAATGATGGGTTTGACTCTTAGCAAAGAAACTTCATTTACTTTGCAAGCCCTGGTAGATGTGAAACCCTGTGTGTTAAGCATCTACCACAAGCTTGCCAGACTTCTCAGAATTCCTTTGGTTTCAACAGGCCATGGTTCTGCCCAGTCCTCCTGGGCTACATTGATACTGATGAACCAGTAAGCCAAAGGACAAACTAGTGACACAATTGCCTACACAATTAATTATTGGCACATTCTTCACCACAGTTCTGATCTAAGCCAATCCAGCCACTGAACCTTGAACCTCGGTTCAAGTGCATTAATACAGTCCGGGGATCATTTCCAATAGGAAAATGGGAATGAATTGGACTTAGAGAAATATATCAGCAAAGGCTATCCCATGGCACTTATTTTCAAGGCCAGAAGATGGATGGGGCTTTTTGTGATTTTTTTATTAGTATTAAAATAGCATTTAGAAATAATCCCTGAGCATCTCTTTTCCCGCTTGTTCAGTTCCCAAAGCCCACCTGCCGGAGTTCACACAAACTCTTCTAACTGGTATGGGGCCAACAGCATCCCCGGCAAGATAACAGGTGGCTTCAAGACAAGCATGAATCAATGGCCTCTGTCCCCAGGAATGTTCCCTGAGAGAACTTCCAGCCTAGAACAATTGACCTAACCATAGTGAAGACCACGCAGTTCTGTGGTTTTGCTATGTAATTCCACCAAGCACCATTTCTGTATAGAAATGGACTCTGTTTAGAACAGAAATAAAATTGCCATTTTTAACGAGTTGGATGGGGTTTGTTCATCTTTAGGTTAGTGGCCGCAGGCACAGAAGCACTGTAAGCAGCAGAAGATGCAGATATCAGTAGTGTTTTTTATACTAGAATTTGTACTAGATCAAGTTGGAGAAGTTTTATTTAATGGGAAAAATGTTGATTAAGAATGTTTGTCAATGTTTTGCAAAAGGACACAACCCTCTGTTATTTTTCTTCATCTCTTAGCAGGTGAACATATAGCTTCCATTTCCAGAAAAAAAAAAAAAAACCCCAAAAAAACCCCCAAAAAACCCCAACCCTGTGTATATGCAAAATAACTATCTGGTAATGGTTTTGAATCAGCACACAGACTACGTGCATCCTGCAAGTATTGCTGAACGCTAGATTAAAATGTCGGCTGTGTTGTGAGTAAGCAAGTAACGATGCTACTTTGCTTTACCAATAAATTCAAACAGTCTTGGAGATTGACCTGTTTACTCAAGGTGTTGAGAGAAAATATTGCCCAAGAGTTTTCCTCTATCTCTTCCAGCAATGGTTACATATTAACTACTCCTCCGTCAGCAATGAGAAATGAAAGAACGCTGCCTGTAAATTAATCTCTTCATGTGGCTTTTTACTGAGCTGGCTGATCCTGGGAGCAGTTGGAGGACTCTCAGGAACAGCCTCTAAATGCAGCAGCTTTGGCAATGCCAGTGCTTTTGCAGACATGCGTAGGGTTTTCCTCAGAAAAGTGCCAGGGTGATCTTCATCTGCAGAGGTTGTCCACAAGGGCAGATGAAACACATGGAGGTGGGTGGGCAGGAGTAGCTTGGACAATAGGAGGGCGAGCCTTAGGCCAAGCCGTTGGTGGGCAGGTCACGCTTGGTGTTCCTGGGAAAAGCTGCCTCGCAGCTGGTGTCTTCCAGTGGCTTCTACTGGCTGAAGAACAGGCAGTCAGGAAATTTGGCCTCCTGCCCATGTCTTTGTCTCCGTGTAAATGTAGTGAATGCTTCCTCTGGGGTTCAGCATCTGCGCCACACCTCCCTCTCCCTGTCCCAGCCCCCAGGTTTTGCCTGTATTTTCAAAAAAAGTCCTCTGTATGACAACGAAAGTTACTTGAAGCAGAAATGGTTCTGCCACGCACTTCACATGCTTCAGAACATGAAACTGTCTGCAGCCAAAATAAAATGTTTGTAGAGTTACTTGTCCTGTTTAGGGGGGAAAAAAATCAGTTTCTGTAATATCCTAGATGCTAATGAGAAAAGCACATAATCAATTTACCGGGGATATTCCATCACAAAATTACCAATTATGTGAACAGGTATTTTTGTAGATAGAGAGTGAATTTTTAGCTAAATTAAAGTTGTGACTAAATAATTCCAGTCCTGTCTATCTACTTGTTAATGAGATGACTCTGATCCAGTTTTAGCTCCCTAAAGTCTAGGTTCCTACTAAAAATGCAAATAGAACGTATCACCTTCTGAGGGTACTTATCCCTCTCCATTTTAAGAAGCCTATGTGATTTTGTTTAGACAGCTAATGTACACATGACGAATCTCAGGCTGTCATATGTAGTCCCCTGGACTGGAAAGATTGGCAAGCTTATGTGTTTTTTCCAACTATTGAGTAGCATTTTACTGTAACATTTTTGCAGATTGCTGTCTCACATAATTAACCTCTTGACCTAGGGGTTATCAGAAAGGTATTTGTGCATGCACAACAAGATGAGGTCCCTGAAATAATGAAAGTTGGCCTAAAACTACTTGCTAGATTTATTTATTGCTACTGCTGAATATATCCTAAGAATTCAAATGCTACAACTGGAAAGCAGTTATCTGATGCCTGTTGTACTAAGTAATTTTTGCTACTTAAGTAACTACTATAACTACATAGAAAAACAGCCCATGGAAAACAGGTTCTTGCAAACCTGTACATAGCATGTGGTTGACATCACTCTGAATCCTAGATCTAAGATCACTCTAGATCCAGATCTAGGATATGAGAGCTACCAGATGAGAAAATACCTTGTATTCCTATAAAGATGCTTCTTGCTCTGGAACCCAGAAAAATTGTGAAAAACTTTCCTGGACCCAGGAAAAACTGTGAAACCAGGGGCAATCTACAGATTTATTTTAATATGTAAAAAAACAGAAAACAATCTGTTTTCTGATCAAACTTGCAAAGACAGCTTTACGTATCCATAATCTCAAAGAAAGAAAACACTGCACGGGCATCTTGTAATGCTGAAAAATAACTTGTTTAAAAACTTTGCATTAATTCACAGTATTTAAAATTAAATACTTCCTAGATTCAAATTACTGATATCAGATTTTCATTTAGAACACCAGGGGAACAAAACCCAAACAACAAACCCACTCAAATTATCTTTTGGCAACATTATTTAGTCACAGTAATAAAAAAGGATCCTGCTTCCTTGACGTAAAATTATACTGCATCATGAATCATTCAGCATTAAAACAAATCAGGCATTGGATAAAAGTTAAACTTCCTGCTGGGCTCTAATGGAGGAGGAGTACTCAAAACCAATTCCCCTTAAATTGCCCTTCTGTTAGACACATTAAAGTAATTCCTGCACTTGTGCAGGCATGATAGATCATGTTGCCTGCAAATGTTTGGGTTTTTTAGTAGAAAGTCTGACGTTTAAAGCTTTTCATCCTTAGCTCTCTGAATGATACAACCTTGTTTTACAAATTTTTCTTTTTCTTGAAGTCAGTCAGATGCAGGACTGCTTAGAAAGCTGTCAGTATTATTCCAATATTTTTATGGGTTTTATGAGCCTTCAAGCTAAAGTGGAATTTAATCAAATATCTTATTGGTAGTGATTTGTCTTTGTTGTGATAACACACTCTGGAGGTCGTGTCTGAAGTCACTTCCTAAAGTCTCTGCCCCAGTAAGCTCACAGCCTCTAAATGATACAGGAAAGGGTGACTATACAGTTGGGCTGGAGAAAGGTTAGAGCCAAAATTACCTGCCAAAATACTGCTCTCGATGGTCACAAGCTTAATCTGTAATGGAAACCAAATAGGATTTCATCGGGAAAAATATACTAGCAGTGCTCATATTAAATTATTGAAAAACTGCAGGGGAAAAATAAAATCCAAGGCAGGATAATATATCTTCAACCCACTTTTGGCTGCAGAAAAACAAAAGGCAAAGATTGGGACCGTGGGACCTGGCAAATTTCTTCCTGCTTCCACTGAATTTGGTAGGAAACTTCACTGGTCTAGTGGGAACGTGATTTAATCTCTGGATATCGGATCTTTGTGCCTGAATTTGGTTTGCTTCACAAAACATTGCTGGTGATCAAATAAGTACGGAGGTTGGCTATTGATCTAAAGCCAAGCTAATTGCTGGCGGTCATACTGACAACTCGGTTTTCTTCAGCAGAGTTTAAGGACTAAGCCTTCTGATCGCATACTTTCCTTTTTGTGACGATTTAAGTACGATTGTAGCCAAGTGAGGTCTTTATATACAGTGATCTTCTGTGTGCTGCACTTCTAGGGAATTGGCAGTGCCTCTTACTCCTACTTCATGAGCCATATCATTGGCACATCCTTCCGTGTAATAGTTGCAAAAAAAGAACAAGGCTTTATTAGCTAAACATAATTGCAATTCACTGTATCTTAAACTCTGGCTCAGATTCTTGGCTGTGTCTCAGAAGCATAGAAGAAGCCCAAGAAGAGGCTGTGGTCCACTTTTATTTGTTTCTGTGCAACTAGTCTTGCCCATTTTATCTGGCCATGAGAGTGTTATTCTGCCCATACGAACAAATTTGAATCCAGGCTTCCAAGTCTTATTTCTTTGTGGAAAAACGTAACAGAAGGGATGACATTCACCAGCATGTGCACATGCAGGGCCAGGGTAAAGAAGGAGTGCTCTAGCCAGGCCTCAGCATGCCAAAGGGGTACGCACAGCAGTAGAGAGAGACGGAGTTTCTCCTTTGAACTAGTGCTTGTCAGCTGCCTGGGGCAATCAAGGTTTACAGCCAGTAATCTGGGCTGCAGTCACTCGCGTGGCCTCCTGAAGAGCTAAGGGTGAGATAAACCTACCTCGCTGGCCAGCAAGACTTCTGGGTGGCTTCTCCCTTGTCTCGGCTGCTCACTGTGTGCTTACCTCAGTGGTGCTCTGGGGTTTGCTCCTGCCTTGCCCTGTCTCAGACCTGACGTCTTCTGATGAGTCTCCTCGGCATCGTTTCCAACGCCATGACACAGTCTGGGCTGAGCATTAGGCACCAGAACGATCAGGCATCTGTTGCTGGGCTCATCTGCAACATGATGAGCACTGAAATAGCATTAGTGACTTGATACCCGACAGGAACATCGAAAAGTAACTTTTGCAGAAACTGAAGAAGATTACCCTGTTAGAAAGAAATACTCTTTTCATGAACTCACCAGAGAGAAATTTTAGCTTTTCACAAGCCAGATAACTTCCCAAATCTCCAAGTGGTATTGTCAATGGTTCTGAGGGTAAAAGAGAAAAATATGTGCTTTTATTTATGAAGTCTCTTACGTATGTATTACGGCACTGAAATATTTTATCTTCCCCGTTAAACTGTATCAGTAAAATTCTTCTGTTGTGATAAACAGTAACATTCACTCAAACGGGAATTAGAAACTCTAAAAAGAGCATTGTCAATAGATTTTCAATCTGCAGACCTGACTCTACTACAGACAGAAAGTCTTCTTAGAATGGGAAAGCGACTGCTTATAGAGATGTGTAATTTTTCTGCACTTATCTATTTGATTAGCAGGGTCCACATCATTAAAATTCTCATAGAGTCCCATAGCAAAGGAATTGAATAAATGCAGATATATTAGCACGGTTATATTGAATTGCAGCCATTTCCCATTTTGCTTTTATTGAATGTTTTATTAATTACAATGATATCATTATTTTTTTGTGTTGAGGCCAGTGTGTACAGCATGCTTTTCTCCATCAAGCAGAACTTGGGAACGCTGTTCTGTATTGTTTGACATGAGCAAAGCTGTAAAAGCATAAATGTTTGATACAGCTCTGCTGGGAAATATATTTCTACTTAGCTGTTTTTTTCAAATTTATAATGGAAGAGCAATTCCCTGTTAAGTTATTCTTTTTTTTGTCACGAACAGCAAACATAAGCTTGCATTACTCTTCCATTAACAGCATGGTTAAAATGATTAGCCAGGTTGGTCTGGCTTTTTTTCTACTCTAACCTATTTTTCCCTGCTTAGACCTGGTTGACAGCACTTATATTTTGTTTAGTTGTTTTGCAAATAGAACACTTATTTGCCTACCTGCAGTCCTTGTCTAGAAGCAGTGTGGAGGAGGTGAAGTGTTCCGGCAAAGTACTTGAGTAAGAGCAGTGGAAACAAAAGCTCTCTTCCCACCTCCCATCCAATGTGAAAGGATTAGCAAAAAAAAAATAAAAATAAAAAAACCAAGTATTAGTCTGCCTTTCTTTGGGAAACTCTAATGGGAAGTGATAAAACCAGCTTTCTTGTAAGCATTTTAATTTATTTATTTTATTTCGCTGTTTGACAAGTCAGCTGCATTTTCTTCAATAGCGCTGTCTTTACAGCTACAGGATCCTTCCCTTTAGCCTTGCTGGCTTATGAGGCAGTTGATTCAAGCTTGTCACCATCAGGAGTCTTTCACGGTAAATTATGTCAGTTAGTGAATCTTGGAGGGAAGGGCTGCTAAGATAAGTTCGGATCATTTTCAGGCTGTCAGACGACCCCCTAGTCAGTGCTAACCACAGTAACAAACTCTCCTTACCAACAGCAGCTGCACTTACTGCTCTTTCAGACACCGTAAGGAGAGCAGCCTCACAAGATCAGTCTCGGATCTTCTGTTGTTCTCCGTGGGTTGCTGAACATCACAAACCTACATCAGCTCTTCTGTATGAGGTTTTTACACTTCTCTGCTCCTACTAAGGAGTTAAAGAATGTTTTCCCAGACCACTGCTGCCACATGGTCTTCTCACTGCAAAGCAGGAGGGGAGAAAATTTTCTCCTTTTCATGGGTAGGGAATCTGAGTCAAGTAAGCCACTAATATTTCCTTAGCATTTGTGGTCAGATTTGCAACAATCATTGCTAAATTACAACTGATACAGTAAGAAAGTGCAGACGCTGGTTGTCTGTACAAATTTATCGTGATTTACTCTGATCCATAAAAAGAAAGTCACTTATATTTGGAGAAAACTTTAAAAGTTCTTCATGATGTTCCTGAGTGCTAGTCTTTTTCTCTTAGAGGTGAGAGAAGCATACACGCTTCAGATGAGAAACCAAGCAGTAGACTCTGCAGTCCTTTTTCAAGGGAAAACAACTGATAACTTAATAATGTGTTTTACTATGGACCGGAGTCCCTATTCCCCAGGAATAAGTCAGTTGGGTCTTTTGTTAACCATATGAGGGTGGCAATTTCATTTCAGTGGAAAAACAAATGCAAACAATTCTTTAGCCAGCTTCTGCTGATTGAAATGCTGCCCTTGGCTAACCCAATGGGGCTCCTCCTGCACTAAATAGGAGCTGTAAAATGATTGGAGAGAAGAATTTATACCTCTGAATTGAAGGAATTAACCTTCATCATGGAAACTGTTTTCCATATGGATTCTGCACCACGTTGTGCTGCCTCTGTTCTTACCAACCCCACTGACGTAATTGCTGTTCTGTAAAACAGGGTGTGCACTTTTATCATCATATGAGGCACTAGTCCTGCTCGTTATAAGTCAGTGGAAGACTAGGGTTGGACCTATCATGTCTTATTTCTATGTTAGGTTTTGTTAAAAAAATCAATTCAAAATGGTTATCTGCTTTTGTATTCCCCTCTATTAATGTATTGCACGTCGTCTTATGGACTCCATTGATCTGTGCTCTTTTGTAGTTCAAAAATAAAGGCCCTTAAAATAAAACCAGTAACTTTTGCATTTTGTATATGATATTGCAAAGGTGAAATATCTACCTACAGTAGTGCCAAACACCTTAATAACTGACTAAAATTAAAAGAATAATCAATGGCCCATGGAAATTTCACTGTATCCAGTGACCAACACTGAAGAACACTTATCAGCAGAGACTGGGAAAACACTGCTCATGTATTTTGGTCTGTTTTGAACAGGTTACACATTGCACTCAATCACTCCAAGTTACAATACCTAGAGAGCACAGTCCTGCAGATGGTAGTCATCCAAACCCAATTTTGTTATCCTCAGGAAGAAGAACAAATGCATGCCCCTCTGATTGTAAGAAGCCCCCAAATACCTCTACCAGCTGGAGGAAAAGGACAGGAGATTGGAAAGCTGTCTTTTGTATCCTAGCCCAGTCCCTTAAGCCAGAAGGAACTGCCAGCACACTTGTGAAAGTTCAATTGTGTCCCATGTGCTGGGGCTGATGTACTTTAAAAAAGGTAAATTTTACTTTTAAAAGGTAGAATGTATTTTAGAAGGTAGAATTTCTCAATAAGAAAGAGCAAAAAGCTGTAAAAAGACCTTGAGAAACAGGACACTTTGTATAAATGATATATGCCTTGCTAATGAATATACACTTGAAGAAGAACAGAAGACTGCTAATGAGGGAACATCCCACTGCAGAAAGTGCTGAAACCGTCTGCAAACTGGACAGCTGCTGGAAGAAGCTTAAAGTCAACAAAGATTTGCAGGAACTGGGGGGAAGGTAAAGGTGGCAGCAGGAGATCACGATCGCTGACTCAATTAGAGACTGAACAGAACTACCCCTCCACTGTACTGGAGCATGTGCACATCAATTAAAGGACACTGTAGCTTGAAATGAAAGTGAGAGACTGTACTCACCAACAGAAATTGTTAAGATAAGGTACTAACCAATAATTATAATGAAGGGTGTGTATTTCTGTGTTTTGAAAGGTACAAGTATTCCAAAGAGTTTGTAGGCCGGTGTGCTAGCGCTGCGGATTACCACCCAGCATCTATCTCTGCACAGAAATGGTTTAAATAAATACCTCTACTCTGTGTTTATATTGGCGTCTTGCACACCGGGTAAACGACCCCACTTTGGGACAACAGGGCTGCCGAAAGAACAGCTGTCAAGCCACGTTGCTTTGGGAGCTCTTGGGTAGCAAGAGGCTCCCAAGAAGCCAGGACTGCAGGATGGGGCTAGGGTTCAGTGGTGCTGCTGCCTAGACTCATGTCACAACAGAGTTGCGAGGCCACTACTGCTATGGGCTCCTTGCTGAGAAACGTGCCCCTGAGCTCATGTCAGCTGAGCTCTTTGCGATGCAGAGTTTGTGTCCTGAGGCTCTTTGCTGTAGGAGAGTTATAGTGTCCCGGGCTTAGGAAAAGCGGCCACTACTGGTCTAAATTTTTGCTAAGAAAAGGTCTTTGCAATTTTCTGTGTTACTCAGTCTCTGGGGATAAAAATGACAGTCCTTTATGTGGTACTTTGCCCAGATCTCTAACAGCTGTGAGGGAAAAAGTTGTTGAAAGTTCTCTGTGTAACTTTTCTGAATTGTACTCTGCCAGCGGGATGTGGTGGGAAGGGGTAAAAAGCAAGAGCAAGAAAGAATAAAAATGTTGAAAAGAGTATGTTACAGCCTCAATACACAAGGCTTGACCATTTTGCCGGAATGTATCTTTCAAGTCGGGCAAGACTTGAGCCAGGAGTGGTTTCCTCCGAGCCCTCAAGAAAACCAGCTGCATAAAATAACACGCAACATCATCTGCAAAGTGGAAAAGGCAGTACGAAGAACCACTGTGGCATATGAAGAGTCAGAACTGCTAAGTAGGTGGCTTTGTCCCTTTGTCATGGCTTTCTAGGCAGTGAATTCTCTAGTGCAACGGTTTTCTAATGGAAAATGTGATTGAAGCACAACTTCTTTAGGGAAAATGTTGACACTGAAAGACAGCTTTCCTATTTTTAATGGAGAACAGTGAAGTAAAACACTTGATTTGTGGTGGGATAGGCTCAAATGGGAATGCACTGATGAACTGGCCTGCGGTGTTAATTTAAACATAACCATTGCACTGTTTTCCAAAATACGCTTCATAGGATCTTGTTTTCTGTTATTGGCCAAGTTCCTGAAATGATTAAATTTCCCCAAATCTCTACAAGCTTCCCTCTGTTTAAGCTCCAGGATTGGCCACGGTGATGGCACCCAACCCACAGAGCCTCAGGCTCCTGAACACGTAACAGTGCTGGTTTGGAAGTGACTAGAAATGGGACATTAAGCTGAATTCGGGGAACTTGACTTCAGGAATGCAAAAGCAACTCATCTGGGGTTTCCAGAGCAGGCCTTGCTTTTCCGTGAAGAATTCCCCAAAATCCAGGCCTTCAGCCCAACATGGGGTGACAGCAAAATGCGCCTGATGTTCTGTGAGAAGGTTAAGTGTTGAAGGCCCAGAGCAGGTGGTAGCACAGGCTGAAGGTTTGTCATGGTAGGGAAGAAAACTAATTGATGTCATTGCCCTGTTGAGGAGAGCAGTGGAGGAAACAAAGCGCTCTCCTTCTGCGTGAGCAATTGGAGAGCCAAGAGCCAGCAGCTTGTGCGACAGCTGGTGCTGCTAGTTGTCCTGGAGGGCAATGCCAGTCTCCTCCTCTCCTTCCCCCTGCTCTGGACTAAGCTCTAATTAAGCAGGCAAAAAAGAGGTCTGAGCAACAGTCTGGAAAACATCCCAAGACCCAAATGTTCCGATAATTTTATTATAAGTGGCTAAATTAAAACTAAAGCAGAGGGACAATATTCTTACAGTTTGGGATCTCTGATACCATGTGGTCTTTGCTGAAAGCCATGATGATGTGTTTTCTGTGAACAGTTAAAACAAGGAACCAAAATGTTGCTCTCCTTGTCAGAGTCCATGGTTAAACTGCTTACTTGCTTTCCCTTTTTTTCCACTGGTGTGTTCAGTTGGTCTTGGTATAACTCGGTTTTAATAGTTAATTTAGCTGCCTACGTTAAAATTACACAACTACAGGTAAAACCAAGAAAATTAAATATGTGCTGCAAGAAAGGAAAAAGGAAAAACCTCCAATGCTGTTTGGTACTCTCATTTGTAACTGTATATACTGTTTTCTCAAAAAGTAAATATTTGAGCAAACTGAAAAACAAACTTGCCAGTTATAACCTTCAGTTTTGCTAATCTAAGAGGTTAAGATATTTCTAAAATTAATATTTGCAAAATTTAAAATGTCTGGTTTGAGGCATATACTCCATATGATTTGACATATGTTCATAGTACAAATGGGGCACAAATGGGGGGGGGGGAGGAGTAGAGTGAATGCATCTTCCCACATAATTAAGAAAAAAGAATTCTTCATATTGTTAAAATGTGAAAACAAAAATCTCCTTTACTGAGGCATAATAAGGTTGAAATTGGTTTGCTTTAGAAGGGCTAGATCTTCCCAAAGGAAAATGTAGTATTGATGATGTTAAAGCTCAAATAAGTAGAACACCCTTGACTTTATTAAACTCAAGTCAGTTGGGTTTTCATCATTATGCCTAAGTCTTCCCACATATGCAAAGGGAGAGAAAGCATTATGCCTGCTGCTAAAACTGTTTATTGAGACCCATAGTAAAAACTCTTTTTGTGCTGGCTTTTAAAGTTAGGATTCGGGTTTTACCCTAAAAACCACCCCACAGCACGCCACCAAAGAAGCAGCTGATTATAGAAGCTTAATTTGTTATATAAGTCTTTATATGCACCCAGGCCTTTTACTTTTGTAAAAACTTCAAGGTGGCATTGCCTAAATTCCATGAATGCTAATAAAGCAAATTGCAAACTGAGGCTATTCTTCTTTGCTTTGTTTTCCTAGCTTAGTGTTTCACAGTCTTTTGCTGTATGACTGCAGATGCAGTTAACGTTTCACTTGAGAGAGAAATGTCTGCAGATCACTCATGGACTTCATAAAAGTTTCGAGGAGGCATTCTTCATACCTGGAAGAATCTGCTTTGCTAGGAGAGGAGGGCATACCCCAGGGACTTACTGACTGTCTTGGGAGGGGTGTTGAAGAAATCCTGCCGGTGCTCAGATGACCCTCCCTAGAACAACAGACCTTGCCAGAAAAGACTTTGGCAGAGGATTTTTTTACTATGTCAGCCCTTTCTTTCTCCTTCATCACTGAAGTGATCAAAATTTTCCTTGGTCTTCCTTTTGTTGCTGACATAGCTATCAAAGTCCTTCTTGTTGCCCTTCACATTCCTTCTCATTTTCAGTTGCAGCTGAGCTTAACTCCGTCCCTGCATGCTGAGACAATGTCGCTACATTCACCTGGGGTACCCATCCCTGCTTCTGCAGTCCATGCACTTCTTTTGTGTTTTGAGCTCAGTCAGGAGTTTCCAGCTGAGGCAGCCCCATCTCCTGCCTTGTCTGCTTGAGTTCTTGCATATAGAGATGGATTTTTTTTTTTTCATGCTTTGAGGAAATTGTCCTTCAGCATCAACTGACTCTCCTGGGACTTTTGGCACTTTGGGACTTCAGTGGCAGGATCCTGCCTACTTGTTCCCTGAGCAAGCAAAAGTCTGCTTGCCTAAACTCCAAAGTGTTTCTTCTAATATTTTTCTTCCTTGCTACTCTCAGGATCCTCCGCCCAGGACTACTCTACCATCTCACAAATAGTCATTGCAGCCAACATTGCCACTGATTGTCACATCCTTGACCAGTTCTTTATTTGCAAACTAACTCCTTTTATTAGCCTGTTCTGTACTTATATCGAAAAACTGTCCGCAGCACATACTAGAAATACCCAGGATTGTTTGTACCCAACAAAATATCAGTGTAGTTAGATGCTCTCATGAGCACTAAGGCTTGCATTTTTAATACTTCTATTTTTTTTAAATGGTCTTGTCCACTGCTCTTGATTTGATGATCTGTAGCAGATACCCACCAAGATGTTTGTTGACCTCTTGGCTCAGATGATCTTTACTCATTGACTGTTGACAGTCGTGTCACCCATCCCATAGTAGAGTTTGGCATTTGAGTTACCCTTTTGCACAGAATATACCTGCCCCACTCATCTTCCCTGACTGGTCTTCCTGAAGAGCTTCCATCCATCCATCACAATACTTGGGTTTTGTGCTGTCTGACACTGTATTTTTGAACTTCCATTTATATCACTGCTCTGCACCTGCATACAGATGTTTGTTTTCTGTGCTGTGTGCATTTGTATGTATTTGTGCATATCAGATCATCCTGCTTTCTTATTGTGATTTTAACCCCGCTATCTCACCCCACAGTCTCTTCCAACTCATGATCTCTTGCTCTGTTACCTGTAGGTTTTAATGTCCATCTCCCAATGAAGCCAGAAGAAGCTGTTGATTAGGGCAGAACCAGTCCAATTGGTTTCTTGTCGGTCATATTTGAACTGTCAGGTAATTTTACATGGGGGACCACAACACTATTTCGAAGTATTGAACAGAAACCTGGGGGGAACAAAGCTATAATATAATATGAAGGTCAAGAAATTGGGAAGACTTGATCAAAAGATGGCAAATAATTGTACCACAGCACAAATTTTTCTGCAGAGACTAGATTGGAAGCAGAAATTTTAGTCTACTATTGCCCTATCTTCAGCAAAAATTTTTGCCATCTTTGCTATTAATGTCATCATCCTCTTTAGTGCTGGTTCACATACAAACTGTAAAGCAGATTTTGCACTGAATTGTTATGTTTCTCTTGGCTTAAATGAGGGAAGTGTGTGCAGTGGTTCTGCGTTTAATCTGCTTATGAAACGTACGTGTCAGTGTGAGGCCACATGGTGGAGTTAAAGCCATGTTCAGTTTGCAGGCTTGTGCAATAGCCACAAGAAGCTGCAACAGAGCTGTCCTTGCAAACTCACACTGGTAACCTTTTAGTATAGATGGTCATTATGGACACATTATGGGTCTGTTGTTGTTGTTGTTGTTGTTGTTGTTCTTCTTCTTCTTCTTCTTAATAATAATAATAATAATAATAATAATAATAATAAATAATAAAAAGCAAAACTCACAAACACCTCCCTCCCACTTTTGGCTGGCTTGGATGGCTCTCTATTCAAAAACCTGTGAACAAATCAAATTTACCATTTCCTTGTCCCAAACAAACAGAAAGTCAGAACTGTTTTGGGCTGAATCAAACAGATGAATTCCAAATTAGTTTTGGAATTATTTTTTTCTAAAAAGCCAAAGCTGTGGAAGTAAAGAACTAGTCAAAGAAAGGTTGTGATTCAGCTCTCCTCCGACAAGCTTGATGCTTTCCCCTACGGGAGAGCCCTGAGCACTTTTGGTGATGGGGGAACCCTGAGTAGTTCAGTTCTCTCTGCCTGAGGGGATCCAAACTATCCTCTCCTGTAATGTAGCTAAGTGCTTTAAGCTGCATTTAGGCTATGTTCAGCCTGTAGTCTCAGGTTGAATGAATGGTTAAATGTTTCTTAAGTGGAACATAAATAATTGATTCTTGCTGACACACATATATATCTACGACTTTGTGATTTAAGCCTTTTCTGTTGTTCATTTCAAGTCTCCTTCATTTCAGGAACACTAGAACGAAAGATATTTGCTTGTGTTCATTGTGTATTATCAATGAATAATTAATTGTAAATAAAAATAGTGTGGCTAAATATTACTTTCAAATATTAATTTAACTCATCAAGACTCCCAGCAGGACTTAGAGAGAAACTTCCTGAAAAGTTACGGCTTCAGTCTGAGGGGAAAAAAGTCCTCCATATTTAGAACGGGTCGGGAGAGAGCAGATGGGCATTTGAAACGGGGGGCAGGAAGGGAAAAAGAAGATTAAAAACGTGCTCTGAAAACATGTACGTGCAAGACATTTCTTTCACACAGGTCTGTGAAGTTCAGCTTTAAAGCTTTGCTCCATGAGCTTTCACAGCTGCTTACTGTTGCTTGCAGTGTGTTTACAGGAACGAGGCTTTTTTCATCACCAGAAAATCCCCATAAATTCTTGTTAAAATAATGGAAACCAACAAAATCTCTATAAATCTATAGTGCCAGATAATCATCCCTATTGTTAACTCCAAGCTGACCAATCGTTTTGATTGTACTTTTAGAACTATTCTTCTAGTGTTGAATACATCCCTTTATGAAAGTGTATGAACCTTGTGTGGGCCCTGGAATGATATTTTTTACCAGTCTTTACTGTCTTAGATAAAAAATCAACAGTATACATTCAGAAATCCTATAATTTTTCCGAAAGAAAACATAGGGTCACAGCTCTTCTGAAGACATTTTGAAAGAAATTTTCGCATACAAAATTTATATTACTTAAATTATCTATGATAATTCATAATAAATATTACTGTATTTCCCAATTGATTTTTCCATCTTTAATATAATGCTAGGGCTTTGACAAAGAAGTAGTGATTTGTTTCAAAAGCACTCAGGGTAAGAAAAAAATACATTTCCCCCCCCCCTATTTTGAATTAATTTATTTCATTCTGGACCATAACTACCTACCATTAACGTCTCCTGGTGTCCGGATGACAATCTGGAACTGAAGTGCTTGGTGAGTGTCTAATTTCTTTGTGAAACTACAAAACCACCAAACTTCTGAGAAGTTTAATTTGGCTCTGGATCCAGGTTTCAACATTATGACATGAGGCATTGCTAATAGTGAAAGATTCCGAGTTAAACCAGCACAGTTCTGGGTGTCTTTCAAAGGTCACCTTTACCACATGTTTTCAGAATACCCCACCTCCCTTCTGTAGTATCCTGAAACGTGCCAAGTAGTCTATTAAAACAGAAGTTGTTAGGTTTTCAGAACTGTTTTGATCGTCCCCCCCTGTTATTTTTTTTCTCCTTTTTTTCTCCTTCACACCCCAGAAACATTATAAGGAATTTGAAAGAGATTCTGTAGTGTAATTACTTTTTGCAGGGACTGGGGAGAGCAAGTAAAAAGGTCTCTTCCATTTCAAACTCTGCAGTTCTACCTATATATACGGGTGTGTGCGCCTTTATTTAATGTATGTATATAATACACACAACACATATACATGAAGTCAAACTTTCTCACACTTATGTTAATCAGAATAAACTTTATCACATTTTTTTCTTTTTAATAATATGTAAAACACCGTGTTAGCATTTTTTATCATTTATATCATTAGAAACAGGTATTCCTGTCTTTAATAAAACATGTATTAGATAAATATTTGTCTTTGCAAAAGTCTGATAATGAAAATAACAGTTTGTAACTTGCTGTAGGTAATAAACAATAAATAGTGCCTTAAAACACAACCTGTTCGTGTCACTGACTTTTTTCCCATTTGATCCCTACCAAAACCAAATGTCATTTTCGTGCTTCAGCTGACTTCTCCAAAGAGTTGAAAGTGTGATTAAAGCAAACATGCTTACTACAAAGTTTTTTTAAATTAAACTAACAAAGTTCACACTGGACCTTGAATAAATTACGTCTATTGTTATATGCAAAACACATGAAAGCAATTATTTAAGCAGTCTACTTTCTTAAAGGTTTTAGCTGTAATATCTGCTTTCAGAAAGAAGAATATTAAGTAGGTTTAATCTTAGACGTGACAAAGTATAATCCTGCTGAGTGCTTTTATCTGATATTGTATCCAGTGGGCTGAGTGTCGGTCCACTGGAAAGCATTGCCACTCACAGCCTTGCCCCTGGCTTCTGTTCTTTGACTTTAGTCAGTCACGTATTCCCCAGGTCAGCAAAACACTCTCACCGTACTTCCAAGTTGTACATTTATATTTTCTATGTGTATTAAAGGGAAAAAACCAAACCTACTAGCAACACTGTTAATTGAATGATTGTTCAACTGAAGTGTTGGTATTATGTTGATGTCAATTGTTAATTGAATTGTAGATACAATAAAGACAAAACTTCAACATCATTTTTATCTCAATCCCATTTTAATTTCTCAACATTGTTTGACTCAGACCCCAGACTATTACTGCAAAAAAAAACCTAAAAAAAAACCTGACATGAATTAAAAGAGAAAAAGAAACAGTAATAGACAATGTCATGATCCATGTCATTATTTCTATATGTATATGTGTGTGCGTGTTCAGATGTGTATATATGTGCAAATAATGCATCATGTTTCTGGATGTATTCTATGTGAAAAGGACTCTTTTCCTGTTTCAACGTCCTTCGACAAAATCATATAATTGTTAATATAATATTTTGAGACACTGCTTTTGGGGAAAGAGTAGAATTACATGCTATTGTTGAAGACATTGTACTTGCAGTCGGCCTTCTATTTCATGGACTATTTTCTGTTAAACTGCAAATCCAATGCAGAAAAGCATTTTACAGGGTGTGCAGCTTTTTTTTTCATAACAAGACAGTAGATGTTAATCATATGCCTCCTAATGCTTCATCATGCTAAAGATCAGCAGAAGGATAGGAAATAATTTTGGATCAAGAACCAACTTAAGCAGAAAAGCTTCTATTTAGTAGCGCTGCCCTTGCCAATTAAAACCTTCATTTATGTAACATGATAATCATGTTAGCCAAGAGGCTGATCTACCACAGGACCATAAAATCCACCTGGGAAGCATGAGAATTGTATGGGAGCTTGCAGGACCGCCTCTGGATGCTGTCGGATTGCTGCTAGTACCTTAGCTAGCCAGTATGTCCAAACGTTTCCCTACTGCTTTGTGCTCCCTGTAGTGGATGTATCTGAACTCTTTTGCATGGTGAATAGGAGGCACGTTTTCAGGGATTCCCAATGAGACAGAATTTTAAAACTAATTTGGAAGTCCCCCTCGCAGCTTCCAAATATAATTATGCCAAAAGCTGGAAAAAGAAAGCATTAAGCTCCACAAGGAAAAGAAACCCTGCAGCATAGAAATTAGTCCCTGCTGACAACGAAGATAGGAAGAGACAAATTATAGCTTGACAGGGAATGGCACAAATGAGATCAGGATATGCTGATGTCTGTTTTTTGCTTGCATAATGAGTTTCCTTCCCAGCTGACTTTTTCTCCATCAGTTTGAGAAAGGAAAGGAAGGTTTTGATGTATGGTCTGGTTTCCCACAGTCTTAAGGACTGTGGAAAACTAAGAGGCAAAGCAACAAAACAGGAGGGAACTGGAAACAATTAATGATGCTACCAATGCATTTAAATTAAGAATGTATTTGGAGGTTTCTACATTTTGGGTATTTTCTGTCTGAAGCATGTAGTTGACCAGCATTTGCCTCGCACATGACATGTTCCTTAAGCTTAATCATTCAGTCTACTGCGTATGATAAATGGCTCGTCTGATCACTCACGTTGTTTCTTACCGAAGTACAGAAGTAGGATGCTGCCCGAGGTTAATAGGCAACAACCAGTCCCACTGATTTAGTCAGTGAGTGCTGCTTAACAAATAGGTTGGTGGCATTAACATGGGGCCTGTGTTTCTCTGTGTGTTCGCATATGTAATTAAAATTCCTAATAAGAATGAGGAAAAGACTGCTAGGGATCTTAAACACAACATTCTAGAAATATGAATCCCTTAAAAGTTTGAGACAATTTTTCTGGGTTACATTTCGTTGTATGTTCACAAAGCCACATTTTTTTTACTTTTGTATGCTGAATGTTAATTTCAGCTCTCTTCTCTTATTTTCACAATGGTTGTGGTGGGTTGACCTTGGCTGGCCACCAGGTGCCCACCAAACCACTCTCTCGCTCCCCCTCCATCAACAGGATGAGGGAGAAAATATGAAAAACGCTCAAGAGGGACAGGGAGTTGTCTTAGCAATTACTGTCACGGGCAAAACAGACTCAACTTGGAAAGATGAATTTAATTTATTGCCAATTAAACAGAGTAAGATAATAAGAAATAAGAACAAATCTAAAAACACCCTCCCTGATTCCCAGGCTCAACTTGACTCCCAGTTCTTCTACGTCCTCAATCTGAGTGGCACAGGGGGATGGAAAATGAGAGCTGCAGTGTCTGCTGCCCCTTCCTCCTCACACTCTTCCTCTGCTCCTGCTCCAGAAAGACCGTATCCCTCTCTTGGGAACTTTTTCAATGTGGGTCCTCTCCGTGGGCTGCAGTATTTCAAGAACTGCTCCAGCATGGGTCCTTTCCATAGGGTACAGTCCTTCAGGAACAGACTGTTCCAGTGTGGGTTCCTGACGGGACCCCAGGTCCTGCCAGAAATCCTGCTCCAGCATGTGCTCTCCATGGGGTCACAGCGCGCTTCGGGTCACATCGGCCTGCTATGGCGTGGGGTCCTCCATGGGCCACAGTGTAGATATCTGCTCCCCTGTGGACCTCTATGGGCTGCAGGACGACAACCTGCATCGCTATGGTCTTCACCAGGGACTGCAGGGAAACCCCTGCTCCGGCTCCTGGAGTACCTCGTCCCGCTCCTTCTTCACTGACCTCGGCGTCTGCAGAGTTGTTTGTCTCACATATTCTCACTCCTCTCTCCCAGTTGCTGTTGTGCAGCATTTTTTACCCTTTCTTAAATATATTATCACAGAGGTGCTACCAACATTGCTGGTGGGCTCAGCTTTGGTCAGCAGTGGGTCCATCTTAGAGCCAGCTGGAACAGGCTGTCTGACATCAGGGCAGGTACTGGTATCTTCTCTCAAAAGCCACTCCTGCAACCCCTCTGCTACCATAACCTTGCTGGGTAAACCCAAGACAATGGTACATGTAATAGGTTAGAAAAAAAAAAAAAAATCTCTGAGAGGATATAGACAGAAGAATGGATTAAAGGTCTCACTTTCCTATAAATAACCAGGATTTTGTTCCCTAGAACCCTGCAATTGTAAGATAGCATTGCTGGTGGCCAAAATCATATTTGGGTTGATATTTGGCTGGCAGAATTTGCACTGGGAAACTGCAGTGCTCCTCTGGAAATTCTTCACATGGCCACGGGCACTGCAGACACACAACAACTTTCGTAATCAGTAGTGATGGAAACATCTACAACTAGCTACTTCACAGCTCTTTCCACTTGTCATTTTCCCTCATAAAACAATTAACTTTTGGCTAAGATTGTGTGAAAATGTAGCAAGATACTACTGGTTACATTGGTTGTTACTGAACTGCTGTTGAAAAGATGCGTACAGACTCTTCATTCTAAGGCTACCTTTGGAAAATGAATGTTTTTACTGCTCATCAAGAGAAATGCTGTAATTAAAGGTATAAGTGCTGTACTTCAGCCTTTATTTTCCACTGGTAAGAAGAGATAAGGGGACTGTGCAGAGAATGAGGGCAGCTAACATGATTAATCTTATCTTCAGTTTGGGAAATGCAGGAATTTATGATGTAGTGTATCACAACTGGTCTTGTTTCCGCTACGTACATATACTATTTAGTAGTTGAGGAGAATTTTTCATTATTTTACACTGGCAGCGTATCATACTTTTGCCTTGTATTTCTATTCTACATCATATCACCTTTTTCTCCACATAGGTCTTTCCCTTTGTCTTTTCGCCCCTGTTACTGGGTCTGGCTGGGATGGAGCTAATTTTCTCCGTTGCAGCCTGTATGGTGCTGTGTTTTGGATTTGTGACTAAAAAACTGTTGATAACACACCAATGTTTTGGTGAATGGTGCTTGCACAGCATCGAGGCTTTCTATTCTCCCCCCTGCTCAGCAAGTAGGCTGGGGACGCACAAAAAGTTGGGAGGGGGCACAGCCAGGACAGCTGACCTCAGCTGATCAGAGGGACCTGAACTGACCACACCATATGATGTCCTGCTCAGCAATAAAAGCTCAAGGAAAGGAGGAGGAAGGGGGGGACGACATTTGTGGTTTGGTGTTTGTCTTCCCACGTAGCCCTTACAAGTGCTGAGGCCCTTGCTTTCAGGGGGTGGCTGGACATCTGCCTGCTGATGGGAAGCAATGAATACATTTCTTCTTTGCACTGCTTGTACGTGCTGCTTTTGCTTCAACTATTAAATTGCCTTTATCTCAGCCCATGAGTCTTCTTGACTTCCTTCTATTTTCTCCCTGTCCCGCAGGAAGGGGGAAGTGGGCACGTGGCTGGGTGGCGCCTAGATGTTGGCCAACAACAACCCCCCCCATCATTCTGCCTTCAGCCCTCCACAGCTCTTCAGGATCCTCTTTCTCTCTGCATATCAATCTCCCTGCTACCAGCACAATTATAGTGTCCCTTTTCCATCACTGCATGCAAAGGTCAAAGCTTAAAACAGGCTGATAAGAACTGCTCGAGCTGTGTGAAAGCTGCTTCTAGATACAAAAAGGTGAAAGTTTGCTCTTCTTTAATAGATTGTTTATCTCAATGTCAACGGGACTTGGGCACGTGCTCGAGTGCTTTTCTGAGCCCAGGCTTGCACTCATAATTAAATTTGAAGACATTTGTAGCTGCAAGTTGCTATTTTAGCTTAGAGAACACTTTGATACTTAAACATAAACCTTCAGAAAAACATAAAAAACCCACACACTTCGTGTAATTAAGCTATCAGGGCCTTTATATTTATAAATAGACAAAAGACATTTTAGGTTGCCTAATCACACTTCTGCATGAGCAGAATGAAGTTGCCTGCTGTAATGCACTCAGGTAGATTGAATGATGTTAATGAAAACAGTCATCAAAAAGGGAGGTCTCTGTTAAACTGTTAGAAATCATTTTACGGACTGTCTGTCTGTCAGCACTTTAATTTAGGTATAAAACTGTGGGTTTCATTGACTAGAACTGCACGACCCTGTGGTTTTCAGAAATCAGTGGGAATGAATGAGGAATCACCTCTTTCTGCAGGCCAGACAGCAGCAGCTGCAGTCAGCGGGACCACCGTCGCTGGATCCCTCTAGTTATTTTTTGAAAGGTGACTGGCAGGCCACCATCTGAGATGGCTTCAGACTCTGGAACAAGCTCTTCCACAGCTTGCTCTAAAGCACGCTGAATTGGGTGACCTTCTGGGCATGCTGCAAAGTACATCTGTTTGACAGGGCTTTCAAAGGATGTTAAGGGTGAAAGCATTGGACAGACCTTCCTCGATATTGCTGGCTGGATTCCTGCTGAATTGATCACTTAATTCTGCTGAGATTCAATTTCACTGTTAATTATATTAGAGCACCTCAGATCTGAGCTAGGCATCTTCTGTTCTTTTGGTGGTTTGGTAGGGTTTTGTTTTGGTTTGTTTTGTTTCAAAACAAAGTGAATGGGATTAGCTTGAGTGTTTTGCTGAATCTGAGTGAAGATAAATACTGTATCATCTATTACTTTAATGTTATTTTGGTCCTAAATAGAAGAAATTACAGGATTAATTCAGTTTCGGTTTTGACATGCCCCAGAAAACCCGGTTGTTTTGCAAAATTCAAACTTTGAACAAAAGAACACAAAGAACTTTGTTGTTTACTAAACTGTTGAGGAAGTAGGAAAACTTAAAATCTGAAGCTAAGACATTCAAGATGCTATTTGCAATTCAGATGAAAGAAAACACTCAGTACAACATTAAAATGAGGAAAATTAAGAATGAGAAATCAATATTTTAGACATTAAAAAAGCAGAGAACTTGCTTCTCACATGTACAACTAATACCTATTCATACAAAAAACACTTGGGTTATATTTTTTCTGGTTTTAGTTAATGACCTGCAGTTTTTCCCTGTATTGTATTATCTGGTCTCATAGGTTGTCCTTGGCCCAGATCTCAAATAACTTCAAATTTAAATAGAACACTGCACATTCTCGGTCTAACAATGTTAATTATGATTATTATTTTTTTAAAAATGTCATTATATTAACTTGCTCGAGTAAAGCTGAAACCCCATAAACACTCTAACAGTCCGGTTCCACTCCACTTGAGTGGCGATGTCCTGAGGGACGCTTGGGCAGCGCAGATCAGAGTTCTGCAGATGTGAGTACCAGACCTGACCCGCATCCTGCCGTACCTGGAGCCTTCGGTGTGGGAATCCGCGCTCACACTAAGCTTGTGAATCCCAGTTTGTAATACGTTTTACAAGATCATGTTCCTACAGAAAACTCAGGGGGAAAACAGCTCTTTAACTGGTTGTTATTCACTCTTCTGTTTTCCAAGTGTGTAGGCAAGCCAACAGGGGTGAAGAAATAATACTGTGAGACTGTGAAACCTCAAGAGCTGTGAAGTGCAAAGATACTACTACTGCCTTTAGAAACCCTCAATGACAGATATGTGGGGCTGGAAGACTACAGGGGGAAGCATTGTTAGAGCCTTCCTCTCTTTTTATTCTCTAGTCATTCATTACCAGCCATCGTCAGAGACAAGACGCTTTGAGATGAACCTTTGATCTGAACAAGTATTGCCATTTTTGTTCAAGTGTATTGGGTAAGCAAATACTGGGTATTGCTCTAATACCAGTGTACGCTGATGCAACTGGGTAGATTTTGGTCTGGTAACCTTGTTCTGTGATTCCCTATATTGTCATAAACTTACCCTTTCATCACAATTTTCATGCGTTGCTTGAATATGTTGTCGGGCTCATCATATCACTGGGCCTATCTTTTTCTTCTCCTGTATAAGGTTGTGACTGTTCCAGGTAAGAACGCTATTTTTAGTGCATGCTTTTCTTTCAACATGTACTGTAGTGTGCCAAGGTCATCTTTATTACAAACACTGCATAATGCTCCTAAAATAGTCTGTGTACATTTGTGCACTCACAGGTTTGGTTTTTTTTTTGTAAAAAGATTGCTCTGCATAAGTCTGTAAAGCATCAGCATGCAACAATCTTTTTCTTGTGAAATTGCCTTTCCCTTTGCTAGTCATCCTTTTGACACATAAATGATCATTTTAGATTTTTTAATAATTGTGCTGCACCATTTACTTCAGCCTGAAGCATTTCACCAAATAATACTCAACTTTTAGCAGTCTTCAAAGGTGATTTATGAAATAATAGTTTGAATGTTCTTTGCATTTTGCAATTTATCCATTAATTCAGAGTGTTTCATTTTTATTCATTTGGAGTATTTTTATTTTATTTAGTTTTTGTGCTTTAACCCATTCATCTGCCCACTTAGTACAAAACAGGCACTTGCTCACTGTCAAGGAAGTAACCACGAACCCCAGGATTTCTAAATACACGATGGGCCTCAAAACACATCTGTGACCAGAGCTGACTCCTAGGATCCACTGCCTAGAAGCCACTAACTCTTAGCATCCCATTGGCACAGCATATAGGATCTTGTAACTTTGCAAGGGACTAATGAAGACCTCTAGATATATCAAGTGCCAAAAAGGCATAAGATACGAACTGATTCATATTTGTAAAAACGTGGACCAAATTGTGCTCTCACAATGTCCTATGTTATAAATTAAAAGGCCTTTCTTTTAGTTGTCATTGCTTTCAGATTCAAACCCCACCAAGAAAGTAAACACTGCGGCTTAGGGCATAGCTCTGCTTTTAATACAACTGACGTCTGTTTTTTTTTCTAGTACTTCACAATTAAAAAAAACCCAGTTGTTGTTTTAGAAAAGGGGTTAGAATTGGGTTGATCAGTGATTCGCTGAAATCTCCCACCGGTGATGAGGCATTCTTCTGACCTCCTCTCGTGTTTGGATTTCTTTGCTCGGTCTTGTCATTTGTAACGGTGCAACCTGCTTTGAGAGGGAAAGAGAATGTGTGACCAGGACTTACAGCTTGCTTCACAGTGTGCTGAGTCACAATGCTGTCTTTTATAACAGCATTGCCTTTGAGACATTCGTTTTTTCATCTGCAGCAGTTTTCATGAATAAATTACTTAAAAAAAAAAAAAAAAGTGAATTTGTGAAAAGGTCTTTTTGTGCCCTGTAATTATCTCATAGAATTTAATCTGGGAAGGTACTAACTAAAATGCTTAATGCAATGAAGTAGAAAATGGTTAACTTATGCTCATTTTTAAAACAATCTGTTTTCTGATACTTAAAATAATGATGAGGTGTATTTTTAATATACCGTGTATTGTCCATGCTTGAATATCCTTTCTCTGACAGGACCATTATTCTACCTAAAACTAGCAGAAAGAGTTTTTTTTCACTTGTACAAAATTAAACTGCTGCTTTCTAGCTCCTATACCAAAGCAAAAGGCCCTAGAATTTGTCATTTTTTAAACAATAGAACTCTGTTTGAATTGAAATTAAAAATAAACAAACCAACCCTGTCAATTTCTGTCATGTAAATTTTAATTTGGGTCTTTGAAGGCTGGCTACATATTAGGAAAACTACCTACTTAAAAGATACCTATTTGTTTCACAATAAATGCTTAGCAAAGTGAAGGTTGTACTATCAGCTCTATTATAAGAAGGTATTTTCAGAAAGTTGTAAATTAACTTTCCTATATCTTTGCGCGTGAGACTGCAAAATGTACCACTCAATTAAAGTCTAAAGGCCAAGGCTCATTTAGTTTTGGGTTTTTTTTAATGTCGGTATCATTACTGAAATCATCTTCAGATGCCGTTATGTTCTGCCTTCAGATTGAATTTTGCCAGGTAATTCTGTAATGTGGTGTCATCCTTCAGGGTTTTTTAGAAGACTTCATTGGTTGTTGTGGTGATAGCTGATTTCTTCTTCCCTCCAGACAAAGATCGTTACGACTACCTTCTCTGAGCTCCTTCGTTCCAGGAGGATTTTGCATTGAACAAGGATCGATAGAAAGCTGTAACCAAGTTATATTGCTATTGTCTACACGCTCTTTCACATGCCATTTAACTGGCAGTGTCAGAAAGCAGTCCTTCATAGGGTCTGGCTCACCCGCAATTTAGTCCACCCAATCTACATTTGGATTTTCTTGGTTACCGTCTAATCATAAAGACTGCCAGCTGAAGGCAGGGTAACCCAAACAGAATCAGTTTTCCCATGTTGTAAACACTACTTGGGTTACTTGAAGACAGAAAATGAGAATTCTTTGACATCGTCAAAGTTTGGTATGGTAGAGAGAATTTCACTGTGTCTCTAGCAGCTACAATGGTTAATCCATTGACTACCTTGAAAGATGTGGACATTGGAAATCAATGCCCATAGAGCCTTAAAGAAGAAAGCTTTATGGGACTAGTGATAGGCCGTATTTTTAGAAACCAAGCCTTCACTTCCATAAGCACAATTCTGCCCATTAAGGCACTACCGCATAGTTATTATCACTAATCTGTGTTTCTGCAAGTAATGCACAACTAGCAGCGTGCAAAGCTTGCATGCACCAGGAACTGCATCAGTAAAGTTATTCATGTACCAACTAAATGGTGAAATCTGTGGGAATCAAATGCACAAACTAACTGCTTCAGCCTCATTTTAAGTGAAAACTATGCAAAAAATTGGATTAGTCTTGTGGACAAATATTAGCAATTATGTTTGAACTTCAATAAAGCTATAACTTAGTCCACAGAACTGTTGCATGTACTCGGTGGCTTTTAGTAATTAAGTGCAGTGCACGATGACTTAATATCATCTCTCAAACTCATTATAGTTGATTATTCCATTATGGCCTATTCCTGAGCATGTCGTATTATGTGAGGTGGTGTGCAAGCACAGAATAAATAAAACTCCTCCCTCTGAAGTTCCATCCATTTCTGTATAACAGCCACACAGGAGAAACAGCAAGGAAACAATGAGATCATGCTGAATGGCAATGATCTTGGCACACCAGCAACTTAATCTAAATAATTTTCTTATGCGCTGTGACCAAGTGTAAAAAAAGACTGGAATGTATTCAGTCAGGTATTATTGGCAATTATCGGGAATTGCTATGGTGGCATGAAGAGACCCAGGGAGCTGGGTCTCTTTAGTTTGGAGAAGAGGAGACTGAGGGGTGATCTTATTAGCGTTTATAAATATATAAAGGGGGAATGTCATGAGGATGGAGCCAGGCTCTTCTCAGTAGCGACCAATGATAGGACAAGGGGTAATGGATTCAAGCTGGAACACAAGAGGTTCCACTTAAATTTGAGAAGAAACTTCTTCTCAGTGAGGGTGACAGAGCACTGGCACAGGCTGCCCAGGGAGGTTGTGGAGTCTCCTTCTCTGGAGACATTCAAAACTCGCCTGGACGCCTTCCTGTGCAACCTCGTCTAGGTGTTCCTGCTCCGACAGGGGGATTGGACTAGATGATCTTTTGAGGTCCCTTCCAATCCCTAGCATACTGTGATACTGTGATAAATAAAACCACAAAAGTCTTTTTTGGAAATGCAGGTGGGCACAGAGATTTTTCTTTGGATGCAAAGTTTGTTGACCTATAATGGTAAGCACGAAACTTCTGTAGATATTATGGGAAGAATAGAAAAAGAGAGAAAGATTAAAGAAATATTGAAAATGTTCATTTGGACTTTTTAGGATAGATTCAGAAGTAGATTTAAGAGACATTCAGGAAACAGAAGGTTTTGTGCCCAATAATTATGACACACAGAATCCTTGTGCAGATCAAGTCTTTCTCAATTCAAATTCAACAAGTAGGTAAATGCTCGAGGAGTCAATATCTTTTTTTTTTTCCCACTTTGTCTAAAAAAGTATTTAACTCTTCTGTCAAGATGCAACTGAGAAACTGAAGGACATCACACCCAAAACATCACATAGACTAATGGCTAAAGCTCATTGAAGCAATGGGGTATGGAAGAGCGAAACTGATTTTCTGTATATGGTAGGTACTTCTATGCCGGAGAAGATTCACAGCTGCTGAACTGCAGAGCCTGCTTTCACTGCTGGGTTTGTAAATACTATTTAGATCACCTTGTCAACTTAAGCTTTTGCTTTATTAAAATGTCCAGTTGGGAACATGCTTTCTTCAATTCAAAATTATTTCCTTCCATTTAAATCTCTTGGTTGTGTGTCCTTTCCTTTAAATTGCTTTGCATCAACCCTAAACTGAAATTAGCTGCCTTCTGTTTGTTTCCCTCACTGAACAGAACAACCGGCTCTTCTTAGAAGCCAACATCTGTATGATGTTTCTCATCCATATGAGACGTAATCAAGGTAGTGATAATCCATGGGGGCACGAGAAAGGAGGATTTAACTTATGTCTGAGCATGGAGGGGGAGCAGTGGAGGGAAAACAAGAGCTAAAGCTTGGCAAGAAAAAATGGCCTTAATACCAATGTTCCCAGGGGGAACGAGCAAGGCAAAAGCAAAGCCAGAGGAAAGGCCGTAGAGGTACTGAGAATCCTGGTGAGATGAGAGTTTAATGGGTGAACAAGAAAGGCTGGGCGTAGTAATGATATGTAGCGGGAGCCGTCCAGATTTACCTTCAGTCGACGTATAAGGAACGTGGAAAAATTTCTGGCTCCCAGTTATGCGTGGGAAAGAGAAAGGATCTGTTTTCCCTTTCCTGTGTTCATAGGTTGTCCTTGTATGCTACTTAGTTCAGCTGTACGGAAAAAATACCAGTGAGCGGAGATTTACAGAAGCCGCACTGACAGTTTCTGGCCCTGCTTGTTCTTTTTCTGTGAGGTTGTGAGTGGCTTCGGTCAGAGGCGCGAGAGATGCTTGAATTTTCAAAGCTCTGTAAAGTAAACATACAGAGCTGGTAACAGCATTTGTAAATTAAAGATTACTTTAATCTTCAGTGACAGATTTATGAAATATTGCTTTAAATTCTGCTTCATGCTGCACAGCCAACTGAGTTTATTTTGGAGACAAAAGCAATTTAAAAGAAGCCAAAGATTGCTTTGGCTACTGAAGAGTATAAATTATCCCTAACTAAATTTTGTCAGTAGAGTATGTTGAGCTATTTAGATAAAACATGCTTTTTGACATTTATTACAGAATGAGCCCTTCCCATGGACTGCTAGTCACAAAAGGGCGACACAGGATGAATCATTAAGGGGCTGGTAATCTTTTTGCTGACATAAATGATATTGGTTAAGGATGAAAAAATCAGGCTGTGTTGTTTGGTTTTTTTTTTTTTTTTTAGTATGGTACAGTGCTATGCAATCAAACAGCAATGCATTCGTATTCCAATGGTAAAAATACTGTAAACATGTAAAAATGTATCTCGATGTGGCAGATGCTGTTGCTAAATATATATTTACTAGGATGCAAAAGAAATGCTTCTGAGGTAAAACCAAGAAATCTCTTGCCTGAGTTAAATGCCTTGCAAAGAATCTTACCCCAAATTCTTCACAAGTCAACAGTTTTTGAACCCATAATGTCAGCAAAATGCTATTTCTGGTCCCAGCCTTTTGTGGAGATAAATTTTTTAGGGTGGTATTGCGATTTACACAATTAATTTTTACATTCTTACATAGATATCCTTATTATCCCCAAGAAGAACTGCACAAATCAATACGGGGAATGAAATATTTTTCACTAATGAAAATATACCTGTGGCAGGTATCAATAGTAGGCACTGCTACGCATACGCTAAGAAATCTGAGTGAACCTGTCCTGGAGACACGGACTGTTTTGCTTCAAGCTGGGGGGACTGGACCCTCTGTGAGCCACCCTCACGTTTCACATCCAGGCTGCGGGGAACGCACGCCGGGCACGTCCCCCAGCCCTTGCTGCCGGCATGGCTCCGCTTCCCAATTCATCCCACGCTCCCCGGAGCGTCTGGAACAGCTTTCTGGAACAGGTGGGTACCATCAGTGTCCTATAGGGCCCATCTGTATCTGTCCATACGTTTTGGCTAGAGACAATAGCTAACCTAGATTTGCTGCTGTCTGGGCTGAAGAAAGAAAACTTATGCACTTAGCAAACTGTTAGCAAGCTGTTAGCAAACAGCCCCCTTTTATTTTATTAAATGTAATTACATACCATATTCTTTCTCCTGATCCTCATTATTTTAGGCTCAAAATAGAAAAAGAGAAAAACAATAACGCCTTAAAATTATATAAATATATTCCCTCCAGATTGTGCCTAATGCGTGTCTCTGCAAATTGCCAGATGTGAAGAGCTCTACCTTATCTCTGTTTATGCAAATGAGTAGGCAAATAAAGATGATTTTGGAGTGAAAAAGGAGAAAAATCATTTCCAAAGCACAGCTGGTTCTCCAAGATTTGTACAAATCCATACTGTCTCTTTCCATGGGTTAGAGAAGACTGAACTGGCCAGTCCACTAAGCTTAAATGTTCAGGGTTGTTCTTGTTTTCAAAGTACAGGTTTAACTGGAGAGCACTGCTTGCTCTCCAAATAAAACAGTATTTCCCGTTTCAGTCAAGATTGCAACTAAAGACCATGGTTCGCTCCTCTGTCCCTGTACTTTTCAGTTTGCTCTCACACTTTTACCATGAGATTTTGAGAGCTCGTGTTCTCTTTGGTCTCTGCCCTGAAGCTTCCTTGATTTGAAGGGGTCTGTTTTTCACAGAGATATATAGAATAAGTACATACTCTACCAGCTCTGCCTTCGTAAATGTGCAGGTGCCGCCATGTGTCTACTGCTCTTATCAGTGAATAATATCTCTCATATAGCCTTGGCGGTCTGTAACTTCTGCATGTACAAGGCAGATGAGGAAGCCTGGATCCTTGATATACTATTTTTACTCAATCAGTGCTTTGTTTTATTTTGTTGATTTACTTCCTTTCCTTGCTTTGTCATTGAGCTACTTCTTTTCTTCTTGGAGCGGGAATGGGCCACATGTAAGCAAGAGACGCCTTGGAAGTTCTCCCTCTGGGAGTGCCTCCATCGCTTGGAGGCCCGGCACGGTCAGGCTCTGAGCCTTGACCTGGGTCTCTATGTGACACTGTACTATGAATGGAAAATTATTATTGGCTGTATTTACTATAAAGCATCATCTTCCTGTTGCTAACAAAAGGTGCCAATAATGATCTAACACAGCACAGGACAATTCGTCAGGGGCTTTGGTTAAATCCAACACAGTTTTCAGTAGGAGATTGAGTCCTTTTTCAGTGCAGGCTATTCCCCTGCTAAATTTATCTCTTTATTCTGGAGCTTCTCTCTTTAATGTCATTCCTTTTCTGTGCAGGAGGAATCACACATAATGCTTCTGTCCTTGATTTCCCAGTTTTGCTTAGCACATGCAAAACCCACCTTAATCCCATTAATATTCATATTCATATTTTGTACCTGACAGAACTGAAGAAAATTGACTAAAGGGTTTTTTGGTTACTTTTGAGATTTCTACTTCTTCAGTTGATAAAATCTATACTTTCTAACAACTGGCTGAGTATGTGTATAAACTCAAATGGTGTACTGTGGGGGGAAAAGAAAACACAAACAATCTAAAGTCCTACCACAATTCCAGGCTAAAAAACCCTCATGTGGTGCTACTAATATTGCACAAGGCTTCTTCAGGCAGAAGGCTTCCTGACGTTGTTCCCCAGTTTGAACAAGGATGGTGTCTCATAATTCAGTAAGGCAGAACTATTTCTGCAACAGAACTGCTTCCTTTTCAGAAAAAAAAAACCCCACCACCCTCTACAGCTCTCATCTTTATTAGTACACTGCCTGTTAAATCCTCAAAATGCTCCTGCATACTGTGAACAACCACTTAATTTTAAAAGCTCGTTATAAAGTGTAAATAAATCCATATCCGCTGCTTAATGATACTTTACCGTCAAGTTGAGTAAAGCAGAAATCTAATCTTCACAATCAAACAGCTGTTGAGCTGCTGACCGCAGTGGCATCGTGTTCCCGGCCAGGACTTTGGTCATCTTGGTAGTAAACATAATAGCATTAAGGCTTAGCATATGTGCCAAAGCAAAACTGTGGTAATACACAGTTGCTTTTGTGCTAACATATTTCTCTCACTAACACTAAAATTCTATAAGCTTTAAAAAGAACCACCCCCTGTCTTCTTGGAATGGTATTTAGTGTACTTTTGTCAAAGGAGTTGCTCAAACTTGAACTGTGTTAAGGTTTGCAACAATCAGTCTTCAAAGAGTGTCTTGGGATTGGTTCCTTTGCAGTAGGGGAGCTCGGGAGCCCTCGGGACCTTTCCTCGGAGCGTACGCGCGGCTTATCAAAGCAGTCATTCACACCGAACAGGTTTCCGTCGGGGCAGCGCTGGGAGGTCGGCACGCTGCTTTTCTAGCTGCTCTCAGCTGTAGCTCTGGGACACAGAGGTCTCTGAGTGTGTTCTGCATTTTTCCTTTGCATTCTCGTGCTCTTTAGGTCTCATCTGGCTTATTCAATAAATCATGTTAATATCAGGCTTTGGATTTCACACCCAGAACTCTAAGGAACAAACTTTCAAAGAGTTGACTGAATCAAAATCCTTCCTGAATTACCTCCCAGGTTGACTTATCCCCAATACTTTTATTTCGTAGGAATGAACAGAATTTTCTGGAAACCAGCGCCAAATGCTGGTCTGAGGTTGAATCTATTCACATATTAATTTTAAGGGCTATTTCTCCACTGTAACTGAAACAGAATTTAGACAGAAGTACCGAATTTTTCTTATCCCACTTAAGTGAAAAGTAAGAGTGACGCCATATCTTTTTTAGTGGTGCATCAGAATAAAGGGATGATACCTGAATCCTATTCTTTCAGAGCTGTGGTAAAGAAAAGGCCTTAAAACTATCTACATAGTAGATACCAGCTACATAAATGAAATATCTGTGACATGCTACGCAGTAGAAACCAGCTACATAGATGAAGGCATAAATCTCGTGACCTTTAAAAACTGATAAAAATGTCAGTGACATGATATTTTAAATTGCATCTCAAGTTAGTACAAACGTGTACTAATAATTAAAAATAAATCAATAAAAAAAATCTACAGGATGTATAATTCCATTTCGTATTACAGCTGGTGAAATAACTTGTGTTGGCCAACACAGTACAAATATTTTTGTTGAACATCACAAATATTTTCAGCAAAAGGGGGGGATATATATTTATTAAAAAATTGTAATATAATATATATTATTTAATTTTGACAATTCCCAAACAAAATTATTTGTTTTGCTTTGAACAAAATTAATTTTAAAAAGATATAATGTCCCCAAAGAAATGAAACATTTTGTTCAGTTCACAATTCATGTTTAAGTATCACATCAAAAATCAATTTATAGATAGGCTGCTGCTTCGATTTGCTGTCTAATATTTTTCACTTTCCTGAAGGTGGACCGACGTTTATTCCTCCTGCTTCATTCTTCCTTGAACCCTTTTAGTTTGCAGGAACTTCTACTGAAAACTGCTTAAAAATGGGAAAGTACATTAGGATTTAGCTCACTTCTTCAGTCATCAAAAACCTCAATATGTAACTTGTGTTGTTTGGTGCTCACCTGCGGTTGCCAGGAGCTACATTTTACGTTAGCGTGGGGTTTTTTTGGAGGCGAAGGGGAGGCTGGGCATTCTTTTTCAGAGATGAGCAACTTGTGTAACTCATGAGAAACTGCTGATGCAGACAGCTTAGCAAGTTTCGAGCAAGTGATTGCATATTTATGTGGAATAGCAGAACATTCACATTTGCATTAGGTAGGATATAAATAAATCTGAAGGGCTTGCCTTCCCCTAATTGTATAGCATTTTAACTTTATCGGTAGAATTTAAGTAATATAACCCTCAATTCAGAATGCATGAAAATCTTGATGTAAAAAATACACAGTATCTATTTCATGGGAATAATCAAACCCATGGTAGTCTCCTTCTCAACCATATACCTGTGCCCATGCGTATGGTTATATCTCTGTATGGCCATCTCTGTAACTGACCACATGTACACCACCCAATTGCGGACCACAAAAGTATTGCGTTGCTTCAGGTCGTGATACTGACAGAGTGACGATCACAAAAACCCAAAGATTTGTCTCCAAATCTGCTGGGTCTTTTTATGGAGACCCTAATATTAGTTGAAGCAGCTGTTACTTTATCACAACGCATGTTCCTCCTGAGCTATGCACCTTCCACAGGAGTGGACTTCTCGAGCCTGTTTGACAGTTCAAAGGTGAGGATAATCTATATAAACCAAGAGGAGATTTGGGGAGGCACAGTGGTTGTGCTCAGCGCCTGAACAACTGATATCCTCGTCTTTGTCCCAGATTTCCTCTGATACAAAACATGTCCCACTTCACTGCTACAAATCCATTTATATGATATCAGTTTCAGGGGAGGAACCATAGCATATGTCTGCACATCAAAAACCAGTGTTATGTTTTTGTGCTTTCTTCTAAACAACATAAAAAACCCCTCTTCTAACTACTTTCTGAAAAACAAGATGCAATGTTGAAAACAGTGTGTAAAAATCAGCTATGATAAAGAATAACCTTTTGTAATTAGACAATTATATTGCCTACAACGTTCACCTATTTTTAATACATATTATCTTGCTGTTAACTATGGTTTGTAATGTTAAAGAGAGACTAGAAGCACTTGGATGTAAAATTTTCTGGGTAGGTTTGTCTGATTCTTCTTTGGAGACACTTTTTAAATCAATAAATGCAGATTCAGCCTTGCTGAGTTATTTTACAAATATTTGCAGATTGCAAAATTATTCAGTGTGTCAGAACATATTTTGATGTGAAATGTTTTGTTGTAATAGCAATGAAGTCCACAGAATTTAATTTAGAAACTCGTTTAAAATAAATCTTTTCTGATTTAGTGCATTTTCTGGGATTTTTTTTGAATTAGGAGAAATTAAACCAAATTATTTATGGTGTGTGGTAAATCACAAGATTGCTCAGCAACAATCTGTCATTGTGAATGGTAGATGTATTACAACTGAAATCTCTGATATTTTTTTGCTTCTTTAACTCCTACCCATGTGAGTTTTGCCTGGCAATTTACCTTACATTTTAAAGAATGAATTGAAAATGAATGATAATGTGATGCCTATAGCAGCTTTATAGTGATCTACCAAATTCGATTTCAATCTATTATGTATACTTGTTTTCTAAAGACCTTCAGCATTTGCTATTTTCTCATATACAATGAGTACTATTTTAAGAACTTCAATTTAATTCATCCCCACTTGTGAAGCCATACAGTGGTTGTTCTGCCTTCAGATACCGTCTACAAGTATTACACATTTCCTCCTCACGCTGTGATTGTTCCTTTGGATTTTCTTGCTATGGAAATATAATTTATTTCACATTAAGGGGATATCTACGTGTTTTCAGATCTTGAATCTTAATCTGTTTAAATTAATCTGACTAAAACCAAGTAAACTGTGGTCGCGTGGACTGGGCAACTGGTAGGTCATGGGGTGTGGTTGCCCTGAGCGGGGAAGGGGCGATGTGCAGATGAAGGTGGTATTTGCATAGGGGGACCAGGAGAGATTGTTTGTCCATGGCTTAGGAACACGTCTAAAGAGATTCTCTTCTCTGTATTGTTGTACTTGTTCAATTCAAACATAGCTTCACCGAACATCAAAAGTATCCAACTAGTACAAAACTATCAAAATTTAGATCTTCATAGCGCTCTCCTTCCTGAGTGTTTCCATTTCTGTGTTTTTCTAACGTAACCTGGACCAAACAATTTCACTCACGTTTGAAATTTTCCTGAAAACAGCAAAATAACCAGTAGCAAAGAAGATGTGAGGGAAACTAAGGAGCAGCAGAAAAAGATGTTTAACCTTTTCCCTTTGGAGTTTTAAATAAAAGAAGAAGAAAGCACAGGACAAGAACCTATCATGCAGACTCATGAGACAAAGCTTTTGGAGCAGGAGAACAGCTCATCTCCGTGGTCTGCTGGGCTTGTGCAGAAAACCTGGATGAGGGCTTTGTCTCTGCTTCAGCAACATTTATTATAAGCAAGTGAACTATACTATAATTGTGACTAATAAGTGGTTTCAAAGACTTTTGATGGCAAACACCATTCTGGGTCTTCTGATCGAGGTCAGAGTGAATGCCTGTGAGAACAATCAGACCTATAGTTGTTACAGACAAAAACATCCTTTGTCATCTCTTTTGGTTGGTGCCACACTCTGGAAGGCTCAATTTAGGGAAAGATCATTTCAGAATACTGTCCAAGAAGGTGGCACCCATCTGACTTCAGCAACCATCACTCTGAGTGCTTTTGGAGAACTTATCAATCATCTCCAACTCCAATGGTTGTGCAATTCAGAATAGTATCTACAGCATTCAGTAACTCAAACGTATATTTCAGGCTCCTTCATTTTGAAATAATGCTGGTTCAGAGATGGTTGGTTATGTCTTTACACAGTTTACTTAAAACAAATTAATAAAATATTATGGCACTGTTGCATACAATTATTTTTTATTACTTTCTTAAATATGTCCAGCAATTTTTACAGTGCCCGTTATACAACACCCACCATTTTCCTGATTGCTTAATGAATGATTCTGAGTTACAGCACCTCCATCTTGTGGTAAACTTGAGAAATAGATCTTCTTTAATGCTATCTGCCAAAAAAGTACCTCTGAAAATACTACAGTAATACAGATCTATCCAGATTTGAGCTTGGCTCCAGGTCCTTCAGGGAATTTGTTCTAGTGTGATTTCTCTCTGCCTCCATTTTGCACTTGTCAGGTGGGACAGTCCTCTTTGTCCATGCAGAAACCTTGTCTCTTACAGGCTGACAGCAGAAGGAACTTGTCTTCCCCTAAGGATACAGTGAGGTACCGTGCTTCTATGGAGTGAGAACTAATGCTATCAATGAATAACAATATTTAGGCATTGAGAATTTCAAAGGTTTATAAGTACCTGTCATGGAGGAAGCTTTCAATTGTCATCATTCCATTGTCATTGTAAAGGTTTTTTCTTGAAGCTAAAACATCAAAGCAGAAGTTTTCCGCTCTCACGGTTGACTAGCAGCATGAATGCGTATGTGTGTGTGTGTGTGTTTGTGTATTTTGGGTTTAAAATTAAATTTTATAATTTGAGCAAATTTAATCTGAAAAAGAAATGGTTTTCTATCCCAAGAAAAGATCCTTCATGACTGGTGCTGTCCAAAACCCAGGTGATGGCTGGTCCCTGTCTGCACTCTTGGTAGCCACTGAGCACAGCTCAGACACCTACACTGGACTATCAGATGAAAGTCTAATTTCAAAACGCTTCACTTTTTCTTCATTTTCATTGGCCTTTCTGGTTTTCTGTCACTGAGATGCCGTGCGCTGTGAACGCAGAAAGTGAGACATTTAGCACGCAAGTCAGCTAGATGCCAAATATGAAGTTCCTCCCACTTTCCACCCTGATATTGCAGCAGTGCTCTCTTTTACATGACAGGTCTAGATATTAAGTGTCGACACACCCAGCTCCCTCAGCCTCTCCTTGTGCCCAGCGTGCTGCAGTCCCATAACTGTCTTCGATTTACTCCAGTATAACAAATTCTTGCTTATTCTGGGGAGCTCCAAACTGGGCACAGTACTCAGGTGTGGTGTCACAAGTGCAGAGTAGAAGGAATTGATCACATCCATTGACTTGTTGCCTACAATCTTGCCAGAAGTACACAAGGGAAGAAGTAAGCAAAGAGCTCCGTTTCAACCTGTTGGTCTCCAGTTTGCGCTGTTGCATGGGATTACTGTGTCCTGGCTGCGAGAGGTTGTTTTTGGCGCTGTTGGACTTTGTGGGGTTTCTGTCAGCTCATTTTTCCAGTCTGTCAGTGACACTTTGAATGGCTTTTCTACCCAGGATTTAAATAAGGAGAAGCGCATCATCTGGACCAGAAATTGTAACTGCATTGTAATTTAAGAACATAAAAACTTTTGTGCTGATCTGTTCAGTATCTTCTCTCTGACGATGGTCAGCAGAGAAAAGTATCATAAACCAAGAAAATTTAAACTTGTCCTTGTTCTCCTATGAGCTACAACTCTAGCAAATCCGCAGTTTAGGGACTTGTTAACTTCGAATGTGCATTTCAACCTTTCTTTTCAGTAGCAGGAAAGGAATCTAGTCCATTTATATTTTTTGCTGACAAACCTCCTGTAGCAATTAAGTCATCATCTGATGATGGATTATGCAACGAAACTCTTCTTTTGTTTGTTTTTCTTCTACCCCTTTCACATCGAGAAATTGGAAAGAATAACTTGTGGCTCAGGTTATGCACCATTCCTACTTCTCTAGTCCCGGTCTATTTCACCTTTGCTTTTAGAGCAGAGTGTCTTGAAATGTTTTCTGGTTTGCTCTTTAACGCTTTCCTAGCAGTTTCTAACATTTGACTGGCATTTTTGACTGTTGTTGAGCAATGAGCCGGTATTTTTGGGTAACCCTGCCCAGGAACTTGAACATTTCTTCCATGAGTGGCAATAGGTAATTAACCAACATTGTGGATGTGCAGTTTGAATTATTTTTTTCCCTTACATGCTATTTTGTGTTTATTGACACCGAGTTTCATCTGCCACTTTACTGCCCTGTCACCTGCAAGGTCCTTCCTCAGCTCAGTGCAGCAGCTTTTCTGTAGACGACTCTGAGCAATCCCGTAGGAGGAAGGGTGTGCCACAGCAAAGCCTTTACAGGCAAAAATTGATTTGACTGAAACTCTTCATTCAAAATCATAGTCTGAAAAGACTTTTACCCTTAAATGTAGCTTCCTATCCATAGCTGCGTGCCATGGTCCCCGTTTAATAGCTCCTGTTTGAGTCTTGGAGTCTTGGGGCAATAGAACACATACCACAGCATTATAATTGGCACATACCCTGTCTGTATTTCCAAAAGCTGAAAGCTTCTTGCTTACCTGGATTCTGCATGGTTCCGGCAGCTGCTGGTGGCTTTCGACTGTTCCCGTGTCATCCACACACATATGTGTTCTCTTAACATAGCAGCAAGTTCCAAAGCTACACAGACTTGTGTGTCATCTAAGGTACATCCACATATCCACACCAGCTCCTGCAGTCATGCGTGGCTGGAGCAGACAAGCTCCTCTCCACATCCTTTTCTGCAGTTCTTCTACATTCCTGGTGCTGCAGCATTTTCATGCTGAGTCCTGGTCAACTGAACTGACTTAAAATCCAGTTTGTGCTCCTGGAGTGGCCCTCAACAACCACCAGAGTGTCTCAAGAAGGAAGCTGATAATATTTACTAAGCATGAGATGATGTGAAATCCAGAAGAGAAGGATGTTTCACAAGCCGTTTCACTCCAATTCCTAGCTAGACAGGATGCAAGTGTTTTCATGGATTAGCAATAGCAACTGATATCAGACTTGAAGCACCTTTGGCAGTCAGTGGGTGTCTTGTCTTTGTCAGCCACGGCCATGGGTTTTGATGCATTATACTAAAACCCAGACTCTGGAGGAAATGGATTAAATATGGTAGCTGGGTTAGGACTTTCTGTCAGTCAAAAATCACTGTAGCATAAGGACCCTTGGTGTAGGGCACTCCATGAGCACTTAGAGACATGTTCAAAGCAGGTAAGTTGAGGAGAATCATGGAATCACGGAATCACGGAATTTTCAGAGTTGGAAGGGACCTCTAGAGATCATCTAGTCCAACTCCCCTGCTAAAGCAGGATTGCCTAGAGCACATTACTCAGGACTGCATCCAGGCGGGTCTTGACAATCTCCAGAGAAGGGGACTCCACAACCTCCCTGGGCAGCCTGTGCCAGTGCTCTGTCACCCTCACCGCAAAGAAGTTTTTCCGTGTATTTGAACGGAACTTCCTGTGTTCTAACTTGTTCTCATTACCCCTCGTCCTGTTACTGGCAACCATTGAAAAGAGCCTGGCTCCATCCTCCTTCAACCCACCCTTTAGATACTTGTACGCCATAATAAGGTCTCCCCTCAGCCTTCTCTTCTCCAGGCTAAAGAGTCCCAGCTCTCTCAGCCTTTCCTCATAAGGGAGATGCTCCAATCCCTTAATCATCTTAGTTGCCCTTCACTGGACTCGCTCCAGCAGTTCCCTGTCCCTCTTGAACTGGGGAGCCCAAAACTGGACACAGTATTCCAGTTGTGGCCTCACCAGTGCAGAGTAGAGGGGGAGAATGACCTCCCTCGACCTACTGGCCACACTCTTCCCTATGCAGCCCAGGATTCCATTGGCCTTTTTGGCAACAAAGGCACATTGCTGGGCCATGGATAATTTACTGTCTACCACGACCCCCAGATCCTGCTCCTCAGATCTACTTCCCAGCAGGTCCGCCCCTAACCTATACTGGTGCCTAGCATTCTTCCTCCCCAGGTGCAGGACCTTGCACTTGGTTTTGTTGAACCTCATTAGGTTCTTCTCTGCCCAGAGAAATTGAGTGTGTTTATTTTTGGAATTAATGCTTACAGGTTTGCAGAATGTATTGACTCAGCTTTCAGAATATTAATTTCTTTAGCTCTGTGCTGAAAACAAAAGGGTGTCATCACATCAACCTGTTTCTTCATGTTGGGTTGCACACTGGCTGCAGAGCTACTTCCATCCAGGAACTACAGTTCTGCAAAATCCTATATACAAGTATATATTTAAAATGTTTTGTATAAAAAATGTTATACATGCATGTACATATGTTAACAATCCCGCTCACAAAAGCAGTTTGAGGCAAAGCAAAGGGGAAAATGTATGTATGTGGAATTAGACACTTGGAGGATTTCAAAGACAGCGCCTTAGTTCTTCAGCTCCTTTTGTTTCAACAGGACATACAGAATGATAGAAAGTAGGAACTGTTGATCATAAAAGTTAATGGTGATACTGTAATACTTTGTATGTTCTATATGGAGCCCTTTTGCATTTATTTCTTTAGATTAGCACTTGAAAGATGAAATGTAAACTGCTAATAGCTCTAGTTGGTTTTATGCCTGTCTTACCATTGGAAAATCATAATTTAAAAAATTGCACACCTTTGCTTGCAAACACTAAGCGGACCCTAATGAATGGATCTCAATCTCTGCCTGTCCATTTTTGTTATCTACACCCAAAAAGGTTCAAAACCCAAACCCAACTTTGATGTTACAGTAAGAATGAACTTCCATGTTATCTCTACCCCTCTTTTTTAAAGTCAATTTCCCTAAAATCAGTTTGTTATATACATAAATCCTTAGTGAATTTTGCATATCTTTCATAAAATGCTAATATATTTTCAGGAAAACTGTATGCTTCATTCAAAAAAAATTATTGTCCATCTGCATAGGTTTGACAGAATATTTTATTCCCTTCCATTTTCACCTCAGGTTCAATGCCTCTTGCACTTTTAATTAAAAACAGAAGCACCAAAACCAACACAAAAACCTCACCCAACATTACGATTTCAAATATTACTTAATGTAACACTCTGCATATGAAATATGTTTTCTCCCGCAGAAGTTAGATTCCACCATGGGGCATTAAAACGTAGCTCACAATTTCTTGTGTTGAATTAATTCATTCTTAAGCTCTGGGTTTGCATAAATTATATATATAAACCATACACCACCAAATCTTGGGAGTGGTAAGTATCTGGAATTTATACAGAGGTCAATTAATGTTCTAACATTTCTGTCTGCCTGAGAGAAGGATCAGGCCATCAGTCTGGAAAACCATTATCTCTTACAGCACTTCATGTCATATTTTGTATTTTAACTCTAGGTTTACATATGCGTTTTTATCATACTTAGCTCTTAAATTCAGAAGGTGCAAAGGGCAGTGCGTTGGTGAGGATCACAGAAGGAAAAGAAAAATTATTGATTGCTTTCTCCTATTTACCTAAAAAGGCAATGCGTTTGGTATTATTCAGCAGTCATTGGCTTGCTTCCCCCTTATAATTGTATCTGTTTCTCATTGTTAAAGAATTCTTCATCCAAGCTAGTCTATTATTTCTGGAATTTGTAGAAAGGTTAGTGAGTCTCTAGAGTTGTGATTACTTTTTCTAGCTGACATTTATTGATCTCATTACCTTCATGCTCATATTTCAAAAACTTTTTTTTACATTTTGTTACCATTTCAAAGATGACAGAAGTGCTGCAGTGCTCACTGTATTAGAACTGTATGTAATTAAAATTTGTACTCTGTGTTTCATCAGAAATTCACTGTCAAAACCTCAGCATGTGTTGTTTACAAATTAGATTGTTATAATTAGAACACAAAATGACTGCAAAAATAGAGACTGAATTTATATTTGAAACAAACATCTATTTTATTTCTGCACGGAAAATTGTGACATTTGTGGCTATAGACAAGTTGCTACAATACCATACTTTGGATGAAATCAGATGAAATCCACACCTGTGTGGATGCCAGCAAGACCATGAACCACTAAAGCGCGTTTTAGGAGATACCAAGGCAGGGGTAGGAGACACCAAGGCGGGGGAGGAGCTGGGCAATTCTTGTGCTTGTTTTTTATTTGGAAGTGAATTTCACCATTTGAATTTATTGCACATTTCATTTCTCTGTTACTAATTTTGCAATGACTTGAATGGAATTTACAAAAGGCTTGAAATATTTTAACCTATTAAGGAACAAAACTAGGACATAATACACTCCAAAACCTCTTAGCGTACTTGTCTGTTTTAGAGAAAGTATGTAGGTGTGAGTCTCAAAAAGAACTATTGTTTCATAGACACCTAATAATGTGAAGGACTCCATGTTCAGTAAACATCTGAATTCCGGAGGATGCTGGCTGACAAATGCTGCTGTCAGTTTGAAATTTCTCCTGTGCCTTTCACATCTTTCTTTGTAAAGTCTTTTAAAGGTTGTCTGCCAAAGTATTAACGTGGACAGATGATGAAATGCTGGCAACAGGATACATACAGAACTAACAGGGTGATCTTGTGGTACTGCATAATAAATACTTCCATGGGAACATGCAGACCTGAGATAGCTTAGGTCGTACAGGGGTTTAGTGGGTGTGAACATCTCAGACTTGAGTTCTGTACTGCTTTGCTGAAGACTGCTGTATCACCTCCCTGTTGCTGAGTTTTCTAAAAAAAAAATTAAAAATTGTCACTTAATTGAAGTGGGTAAAAAGAGAAAAACGGCACAGGAAATAAATTGGTACAGGTGTTGACATTTTAAGCATTCAAATATGTATTTCTATATTATTCCATTAATATATGGACACTAGACCCATTTATACATATATAAAATTATAATTAATATGTATTTATATAAAATATATATACATATATTTAAAATGTATTTTATTTCTGGCACTGCAACAGACTTTATATTCTTTTATTTCTTCTCAAGTTATACAAAAGAGTTGCTTTCTCCTTGTCATTTTCTATGTGGAGGGGTTCAGTGAACTACCATCCTAAACGGCCCTCTCCATACAGAAACTATCTGTAGTTACTTGTTATTTCTATCTTATGATCAGAGTATATAGAGTTCCCAGGTCAGTGATCTTCATCCAACTTGTGTGACATCTCAAGCATTCCCCCTCAACCCTCTCTTTTCTCAAGCTGAATTCTCATGCACTTTGTAAAAAATAACGTGATTTCTTTTCTGACAAAGGTCACTTGAGAGTCCTCTGTAAACTGCATGTGACCTTATGCCAGTTAATAAGCCTCAAACGCTGAAGATGTAGCCAGAGAAAAACAGCATATATGTGCTGACAGCCTATGGGTGCCTTATGGCAATGCTCATGCAAGACAAAAAGGGTGATACGAGCTTGTGAAGCTGAAATTGTCTATGTGTCGTGGTTTAACCCCAGCTGGCAACTAAGCACCACGCGGCTGCTCGCTCACTTTGCCCTGGTGGGACAGGGGAGAGAATCGGAAATGTAAAAGCGAGAAAACTCGTGGGCTGAGATAAAGTTTAAGAGGTAAAGTAAAAGCTGCGCACACAAGCAAAGCAGAACAAGGAATTCATTCATGACTTCCCATGGGCAGGCAGGTGTCCAGCCATCTCCAGGAAAGCAGGGCTCCATCATGCGTAATGGTTACTCAGGAAGGCAAAATACCATAGTTCCGAATGTCCTCCCCTCCTTTTTCTTCCCCTGGCTTTTTATTGCTGAGCATGATGTCATATGGTATGGAATATCCTTTTGGTCAGTTGGGGTCAGCTGTCCAGGCTGTGTCTCCTCTCAACTTCTTGTGCCCTCCCAGCCCACTCACTGGTGGGGTGGTGTGAAGAACAGGAAAGGCCCTGACACTGTGTAAGCACTGCACTGCATTAACTAAACATTCCATATTATCAACTCTGTTTTCAGCACAAATCCAAAACATAGCCCCATACTAGCTACTATGAAGAAAATCAACTCTATCCCAGGCCAAAACCAGCACGCTATGGAAGTCATGGTAGGTGTTGTCAGTGTTAGCCCACAGCGAGTGCAGGCATGTTCCTTGAGGCAGTGTAAAATGAGATTACCATTGCAGGTAATACCAAGAGAAAGGAGATGCCTTACTCTGCCAATGGAAAAAGCGACATGACAGAATTTGCCTTCATCATTCCTTTGTAATGAGAGTCCTCTCCTGTTCCTTGGCTGCTTTATTATGGCTGTCCTTGGAGCACTCCTTGAAACAAATGAGCGTGAGTAGGAAAAGGGATTGACAGCTGTGGTTATGTTGGGTATTGAAATTGATGTATCTGCGGCTGAAACACGTGCCAACAGCCTCTCTGGCTATCTGTGGATATCATGGCTATCTATGGAGAACTTAGACAATACTTTCCTTCTCTTTACATTTTTTTACAGTAGTTTTAAAATAGCTGTTCTCCAGTTAATATTCAATTCTGGTTCCTAATAATAAAATACAACAACTTTACTCACCTTTTAGATATTAAGGCCACTAGCACATACAGTGCTAACCCCAGGAGATCAGCCTGATGACCATCGACGAGCAATGAAAAATGTGAATCACCTCTCTTGTGGATGTCCAGCAAGTAATTAAAGTTTCGGTGGGATTTAGCAGTAAAAAAATGTAAGAATACTGCAAGACTTGAAATGCAAACCATATTCTTCCTTTAGAAAGAGATTGATGTATTAAATATTTATGCAAACATAATAAATTGGCAAGTGTATGAAAACACTGCTACACCTTCATCTCTTTCATATATCATCTTCCTGGAAAAAAAGGATTTGCTACTAAAATAGAACTGGAGCTCTGATATGTAATTCTCATATCAGTGGCTACTTGCCATTATTCTTTCTATGTCCATCCTCATTTAGGTAAGAAGAAACCAACAAATATTATTTCTGAACAGAAAATAGAAGATATCTTTACATCATTGGACACACACTGCAATATCACCTAGTAATACTTAGCATTCTCCTTTATGACTGTTGTTACACTATGGAGTAATTCTCACAGTAACTCTGAAGGAAACATATTGTCTTTTTTTAGTGATAAAGAAAGTAATGCAGAGAGTTTGTTGAATGTCACGTAAGAGATATATCAAAGAAAAGTTAGAGTAAGGATGAATTATTTGAATGAGATTCTTGTTCAACTATATGGCCTTCTTAAAACCAGTGGAGCATGAGGCTATAAGAAAAGTAGGGCATGATTTACCACTCTTCACTGATGTATCCACAAGCACTTTGGTTTGATCATCATGAAGACTGCTGTATTTGCTGCCTACACAATTAATAGCAAGCTGTAGACTATAAAGCGGTTGTTCAGCACTCAGACATTCCAAAAAGCTCCGTCCAAACTAAAATGGTGTCATTGATTCTGCATTGACTCGAGAGTAGAATAACTGAGCCATCAATGGTTCAAGTGTATAAACCTTGACAGATTCAAGTTTTGGGTAATAGAAACATGCTTACAGAAGTGATTCACAAGAGGAATGTAACTACTATTTAGACAAAAAGAGGCAGCCTGGGATTAAAAATGTTTGGATAAGCAGTATTATGCTTACTTCAAATGGAATAAAGTAGGGAAGGACTAAAAAATCTAAATTAATTAAGAAATAAAGACAGATATAATGAAGCATTTTCTCGCACTTCAGGAAAAAATGTAATTGGTGTCTTTTAAGTTTCAGGAAAAAAAGAACAGAGATTTGAAGTTGCTGTTTCACTCAAAGCAAAACAAAGAAACTTTACACAGATCAGCTCACCTTGTATTTTTACTTTCACCGGGAATTCTAAATAAGAATCAAACTTTACAAAATGCTCCCCAAATATATGCTACACTGAGAAAAACAAATCAAACATTCAGGCTAAAATTTATTCATGTGATCTACATAAATGTTGACTGGTTTTTATATATGGTTCTAATTTACAAAGAATTAGGACTGTTGGGATATTAGATGACGTCTTCAGGTAGAATAATAGGACAACTAATATTGTAATAGTATATTCAATGTTTTTGTAAGAGTTTGTTACTATACGTGAACATACTTAAGAGGTGAAATTTGCTGGAGAAAATGATTCCATCGACCTCAAAAACCATCACTGGTTTCAGTGGGGCAGTTCTTTGCTTTTCATGTGAACCCTGAGGAATCAGCTGTAGTTATGGATCACTAAAATGGAGAACAGTTAGAGGCTGGGTGGATGGTTAGAGAAACTGAGGGTGGATGAATATGTAGTTTAAGCAGTTATAATCCAAAGATGTGCATATATTGCCAGGACTTGATTTATAGCTTTCAAATCTCCATTATGTCTGAAGATAACATATATTGTAAAGCTGCACTAAGGCATTGATTGCTGTTATACATCAGGAAACCTCATTGTGTGTTTTTATACCTGAATTGTCTTGCCAAGATGTTGATCTCACTCACTGTCCTGATTTCAGCTGGGATAGAGTTAATTTTCTTTCTGGTAGCCGCTATATTTTGGATTTAGTATGAGAACAGTGTTGATAACACATTTTGTTTTAATTATTGTTAAGTGATGTTTACATTAGTCAAGGACTTTTCAGCTTCCTGTAGAAGCCGAGAGGGAACACAGACAGGACAAGCTAGCCAAAAGAATATTCCATACCGTAGACATCATGCTCAGTATATAAATGGGGGTTGGCCAGGGGGGCAGGAATACACGATCGCTGCTCAGGATGGGCTGGGCAACCGATCATTGGGTGGTGAGAGCAACTTCTGTTGTATCACTTTATTTTGTATATTCTTTTACCATAATAATAATATTTTTTCTCTTCTGTTACTGTTCTATCAACTGTCTTTAACTCAACGCATGAAGTGTTTTTCCCTCCTTCTTTTGTCCCTCTTCTCCCCACCCTCCTGGTGGGTGGGTGGAGTGAACGAGGGGCTGCGTGGTCCCCACTGCTGGCTGGTGTTAAACCATGACACTCACTCACTCACTCAGCACCGTAAGGAAGACCGCTTGTAAAAATCACATTGGTATTGGGAGATGTTCTTACTGTACAGTTCACTTGGGTTCTTCTGCGTTGGAAAACATCTCATGTTAGACTAACTCAAGTGAGAATAACCAGGCTGTGAAACAGCATTCAAGCTGTGTGTGCACACCCTCTGTTCGCGTTTGGTTGCTAAAGTAAAATTTCTAGAGGTGTAGTGCTAGAAGATTCTTTGCGCTCTTTGAATTTTCTCATGGCTGGAGGCACGCAGAAGGATGTCTTTGTTCTTTCTGAGCAGCACAGTAAGGGGATTGTGGAAGACGTTTTAGGACTGGGGTCCTTGAGCAGATCTAGCCTGTGTCCACACTGAGGAACGGTTTTGTTAGCAGCTGGCAAATCATGCTAACTGTAGTTTTTACCTATACAACAGAGAATATCAGTATAATGAACTTTATGTGCAGATGGAACTCCTATTAGGAGCAAAACTTGAATTAAACTTTAAATAAAATTAACAGTGTAGACAAGGTTTTAAGGGTATGTCTGTACTGTACTGTCTAATGCCGCAAAGAAGCGTATGAATTAGCTCAACCATTAAAAGTAATAAGACTGCATTAATACGGTTCTTTGCTGCCTGATTTTCAGAGTATATTTATGTTAGAACTAGTGGCTTTAGAGCTAGGCTGGATATTTCAATTTGACACTACATTGTGCAATAAGGACAATCCCTACAAAGAATAATTAGAAAATGCTTACAGACTTTTTCTGGGGGGCAATAAATGTAAAGTAATCTTTATTAATGATAAAAACCTGTGTAAACTGAGAGGACAGATGAACTGGAGAACACTTCATTATTCTAATCATCATCTCTTAGTGATAGCTGACCTGCTTCTCCACTTCCTTGCATCTTGAAAAGTCACTAACACTTCTGCAAAGAAAGCATAATGTTCTGAAAGGTAGTATTTTACATCCACTGTGCTCAGCTGAAAATTACTTTATGAGATCTAAGGTAGTGAAGGATCAGACCCAAATGAAACTACTAATAGTTAAGGCTCATATTTCTACATGACCTGTGATGAAAGAGAAGAAGGTGCAGCATCTCCAGAGACTTGGGGGAATGTTCAGGGAGTGCTATAATTAATATCTAACTGTTTCATTTGACAACTCTTAATCTCATTTTCTCAGGCTTGCGTCCTACAGATTGTTTATAAATTAGATTGGTGGTCATAGTAACTATTCCCCTGAGTTTGCAAAGTGAAGTGAGCCTAAAATGACTTCTACTTTTCACAGCAGGGTCAATTGAGCACATCATCCTTCTCAGCAGGATAAAATGAGTACTGTGCTGTCTACTCTGGGGCAAATCATTTCCCTTTCATACAATCTTAGTAAATGAACTGTGTAAGACTCTTTAAGGAGGAAAGTACTGTCCCCTTAGTCTACAGTGAAGCTTTTGCACAGTTTTTGCTTGTACTGAAGCTCCTCTGCAGGTGATGTGGAGTGGCCAGTCTGCTCTGCGTAGCTGCAACATGCAAACACTCATCTCGTGGTGTGGGTCTTGTGTACCCTTTTCCTCACCTTGTAATCAGCAGCACCTCCGTGGAGCAAAGGACTTTCCATGTCTCTTCACAAAAGAAAAGATGCTGAGACCTCTATGCAAGCCATAGAGATGAGACCTAAATTCTTTTTCTGTTCTGAGAAACAACAGCTGCATCATAGAGAAGCAAAGTTCTGGAAAAGTTCATTGCATTGCCAGGGAGAAAAGATGCTCGTCATTACTTCCAGAAGTGCATATTCAGTGCAGTCAGAAAGTCAAGCTGCAGACCAAAATTCAAGCTCAAGTTAATACTCTTAAGAGTGTTGCAGAGGAGTAATTTCAGAAAGAACTTGTAGTGAACAAAATACATAAATTATATGCCAACAGGAATAAATTTCAAGTCACTCACACAACTGTGACTTGTAGGAGGAAATCATCATAAAAGCTCATTTTTGCCACCGAACTAACAGCGGATAACATTTTTCTGGATGGTAGTGTAATTTCTCAAAAGTCACTTTCCAATGTAAATTCTTACTTCAGAGAAGTCCTCTAAAGGTCTGTTGCGGGCACTGTATTGCTCCCAGGCCTCAGTCTGATTTGTACTGATTCATGTGACTGTTTAATCTATCACCCACAACACCCTTTGGCAAGGAGTCCCACAGCTCAACTACACATTATGGAGAGCCAAGTCCTTTCATTTATTTCTCACTTGGGTTTTACTGGCTTAATTTGATCCCCACTCCCCGGTGTTTTACATTGCAAAACACTATGTTATGGTTAACATAAGGATGTTCTTAATATGTTACTTTCAGCTTTGGTTATTCCAAGTTTAGACGCATTTTGTTTTCTCTATAACATTATGTATTTATTAATAAGATATATAATAGATCTGACCATTTGTATATATGTACATAAACACAAATATAATCAAATTTTGTGCTATATGTGAAGCATTCTGTACAAAGACTGTACAACGCTATTGTATATATACAGCCAAAAAAATGACATTTGGTTTGTCATGACCTTTTTATCTACATGGTTCAGTGGCTTGTGTGAGATTTTCTTCTTAATTTACGTTAGGTTCATAGGAAGATAGCTCTTGAGAGGCTAAAATTAGAATGAGCGTGGCTTATCAGTTTCATTCACCAAATATCTGAAAACACAGGGTTTTACAGGATTAAATGAAAAGTTTGAAATAATTCTTATCTACAGTTTAAAGTAATCTACTTAGAAGAAATAGAAGGTCTGCAGGTGACTGCTGAGGCCGTATGATTTATTGATTTATTTTTATCTACCTAGTAAGTAACGGAGCAGACACAATACTTGTGACCTGATGAAAAGAAGCTGAGTGTGCACAGCCGGGGCCGAGGTACATCGCGCATTTCCTGCACAAGGGGAAAAGAACAACCTGTTTCACTTATTCAGCGGTGGAAGAATTTCATGCCCGCGATTCTATGTAAATCGGTTAGGTCGTAAATGGCACCACACCCCTAATTTCACGAGCTTTCAAGCGGGGATCATCGCGACAAGCACGGTCCCGAGCTGGGGGATGCCCTGCCGGTCTGGCCGGCTGCGAGCAGCCCTCCCCGCCGTCCTGGGCGAATTTGCTCTTCCAGCCAGCAGCAGAACCGGAGCAGCAATGTTTCCCGTTAACCCAGCTCCGGGGCTGGCTGCGGGGGGGACGGTGCCCGCTCGCATCCCCGGCACTGCCGGGGGAGGGTGTTCCCCGCCCCGCCCCGCTCCGCTTCGCACCCCCGCGGGCGGGGAAGGGCCGCAGCCCCTGGCGGGGCACCGCCTGCGGGAGGGAAGGGGATGCGGGGAGAGGTAGAAGCGCAGCCAGAAGCAGGCGGAGAAAGGACGTTACCTCCCCGCCATCGAAGGCGGGAAAGTTGGGCGAGGAGGAGGAGGAGGAGGAGGAGGAGGAGGAGGAGGGCGGTCAGCGCATCCCACCGCCTTCCCCCAGCCCGCTCCGCCCGGGGCTGCCCCCCACGACTCTCTCCCCTCCCCGGAGCGGTAAGGGGCAACGTCCTCCCCCCCCCATCACCGCCGCCCCCGCTCCGGCCCTACCCCTCCTCCGCCCCCCCTCGCACCACGCACCGCCTCCCCCCACCCCCGTCGGCGGAGGTGAGGCGAGGCGCGGCGCCGACTGCAGCGGCGGTACGGGAGGACCGGGGCGGCGAGGGCTCTCCGCGGCGGCCGGCTGCATCCACCACCCAGCCCGGCGGAGGGAAAGAGCCATGGGGAGCAGCCGCCGCCGAGAAACTCCCCTCCGCATGTCGGCTGCCGGTGGCCTGGTCTGAGGAGGAGGAAGAGGAGGGAGGGAGGGAGGAAAGGGGCCGTAGCAGCGGCGGACTGTGCAAGTTGCGCTCTGCCCTTCTTCTTCTTCTTCTTCTTCTTCTTCTTCTTCTTCCCGGGCCCGTCTCCTACCCGCGGAGCAGCATGCGGACTGGCCTCCGCGCTCCCTCAGATGTGCTCTGGCTGCCGCCGCTGCTGCCGCCTTCCGTGCATCCCGCTGCCGGCAGCGCTAACCCGGGCGCTGGATGAGACGGGAGGGGGGAAGATCGCTGCCGCGGTTCCGCCCGCTCCTTCATGCCGGCTTCTGCTCCGGACGGGGGTAGTACCACCACCGCCGCCGCTGCCGAGGAGGAGCCGGAGCCGGCCTGCCTTCCCCCCCGCCGCCCGCGGGGCCGGGGCGCTCCCCCCGCCGGCCCACCCGGGGGACCCGCATGGCGTGCTACCTGGTCATCAGCTCCCGGCACCTCAGCAACGGCCACTACCGCGGCATCAAAGGCGTCTTCAGGGGACCGCTCTGCAAGAAGGGCGCTCGCTCGCCGGTAACTGCCACCTCCTCGCTCCCTCCCTCACTTGCCCCCCGCACGGTAGGAGCGGTGCGGGCGGATGGGTGCGCGCGGGGCCGTGGGTGCCCACGCGGCGGGCGCGGCGCGGCGGGGAGATGGGGGGGGTGGGGGGGGGGAGGGGCGGGAGATGGTGGCGTTGGTCCGCCGGGCTCACGGTGCGTGGGCGCCGGCTCGGTCCCCGCGCTGTGGGGTGGCCGGCGTGGGCGCTGCCTCACCGGGCGGCTCGCAAAAGTTTCTCCGCCTGCGTGGGGCCGGAGGGACGGGGCTGGGGGAGGCGGTGCTGGCGGTGGTCGGGGGGCAGCGGTGTTGCCCGTTAGTTGCGGTTCTCCGTGGGCCGCGTCTGGGGGCTCGCGCCGACGGAAAGGCCAATTTCTGCCGCTTCGCAGGAAAGTTGGTGGCCGCTAGAGGGGAAGGCGCGGTGGAGGCTCCAGGTGTGGCGGGGTTGTCCCTTCTCCAAGGTTTTGACGCTGCGGAGGAGGGGGAGCGATGGACCTTCTGTTTTCGGCTTAAAAAAAAAAAAAAAAAAAAAAAAGAGGAAACTCGCGCGTTTGGTTGCGGCGTGTTGTGAATGAACTACCTGTCGAGACAGACTTCTCGGCAGAACACGCGTGAAGTTTGGGGAGGTCCTGCGGAGACCGGAGACCCGTCGAGCTACCGTAGACGGTCTCTGCGAGTCGCTAAAGGCGTTTCGTAGGGGCGAGTGGGTCTGCCGGGCCGCGGGCGGGCGGCCGCCGTGTCCCTGCCGCCGCCCCGGGGCGGAGGGCAGCGCCGTGCCCGGGGCAGCCGCCGTGCGGAGGGCGCCCAGGCGGTGCCGGAGCGGTGCAGCCTCTCCTCCGCCTGTCGATGGTGGTGGTAGTATCGTAAACGCTTCTGTAGCCGTGACTGAACTTTCCCCGTCGAGGTGCTGTATCTCAATACGTGAAACAGTGAGGGGTACGGACCTGCCATCCCCAGTACTCGACTTGTGGAGGTGCCGGGAATGCCTTAATCCCACTGGTGGGACTCCCTCCGGCTTCGGCAGTGCCAGGTCGTGCCTCGTAACACACCTGTCCCCCAAACACCTTTTGGAAACTGCTTGTGATGACAAAGTCTCTTTCAGTTTCTTGACTTTCGATGAGGAAAGTAATAAATATTTCATTTTTCTTCCAAAATCCCCTCTGTGCTGTATGCCAGCACTCCGATACAGCACCTACAGGTTCTTCCCTTGTACTGCTCTATCTTTTGTGTGCGGTATAACACAACTGCGCCGCAGGTATCATCAATCAGAGGTTGGCTGAGCTGTGTTTGTGTTCTCTGACCCGTGGAGCTGATCCACCCTTGTGTGTGGAACCTCCTGAAATGCAGGAGACATTAACTGAGTTCCTGTACAAAATTATAGAAGTAGAAAGGAAAAGGCCTCAAAGATGTAAAGTGGGAAGAAGCTTGATCATAAATACTTTGTATTCGGTAGAACTTTAACAGCTGCTGTTCAAGTCTAGGAGTATCAGAAGATACTAGCCTCCAACTAGTGTTATATTCCAAATCCTTCACTCTCCAACTTCTTTTTCTTTCTAGCTACCTGGTATGTGCACCACTCCTTTCAGTCTAAATACTTAATGAAATAAATGTAATTGTCTGACGCCATTAACAAATGATCATTTTAAACATCATTCTGGTACTAGCTGGGAGTAACTTTTGTTTAAATGTAAATTTCAGAGAAAAAGACCAACAAATAATTGTTTTGATTTTTTCTTATTGCTTAAAGATTCTATTAAAATTAAGTATTCTATTAAAAAAAGAAACCAGAAGATTTTGCTTTAAATTGAAGCATCTTAGTCTGAAACTGACTATCTAGGGTTTAGTGGAAAAAGAAAAAAAAAAAATCACAAAGTTGAAAATAACCTCAGGTCTCTCTCACTGCATAGAAACAATCTTTCATGTGAGCTTTCCAGAGTTAGAAACAAGTAGCAAGAGCAGTTTGTATTGCTTTTCACTAAGATAGAACCTCTTGTTTTTGAGATTTACATGACCTGGAGTTGGGATGTTTTACATGTTCTGGGAACATTTCTATAGAAAGGACTGAAGTGCAGCAATCCTTAGCTTTCATTCTGAATTCTTGAGGGAAAACTTTAATTCTCTGAACACATTTCTTTTTCTTTTTTTTCCTTTTGCTTTTTTTTTAGTGGCCGCTCTTTGAAGCTAGTCAGGCTTTTGAGGTAATAGGATAAGCCCTGTGTAGAGGGAGTGGTGGACAGCTCATGGGAATAAAGGTACATGATAAATTCGTGTTTTGTTAATGCTAAGTAATTGTAGATCTAAAGCTTTTTTACTTTTATGTGTTTGATATTTAGTATTTAGTCCTGCTTTTATATATGCTGTTTTCACATGGGAGTTCTGTTTTAGGAGAAAAATAAGGGGTGCTTAGTTGGCAAAGTAGACAATAGTGTGCTATTAAATACCGAACACAGTGATTCTCCAGAGTAATCTGCTTGCGCCTATAAACTTACAACTTTCCAGACCATATCCTTCTTGATCATCAGTGTGTGTGAAGTTAGGAACAGTGAACAGCAAACAACACCTGGATACATTTTTGCATTATGGATGCAGCCGTCATGCATATTGAGATTTAGTACTGACTGAGGTAGTAAACTGTTTTAATTATGAAAAAATCCCCACACAATATAAACAAACCCTCCAACTATTCATATTTTCAGTAAGCTATGAGTTAAACTTGGGACCACTTCTTGTACTTAAGAAGGAAGTCTTAAGCAAGTGGCATTTATTTGTATTCCCTGTGCTTGTGCTTTATTTAATACCTCCTGATTATAACTTTGAAAGCTAGAGGTGATGTCTTGCAGTCATTTTTAAAATGCTGAGCTTGGAAGTAGCCTTGAAGATTCGATTTTATAGTTTGTACCATTAAACAATCTTGTATTTGTACACTATGAGCTGTCTTATGCATGAGTCTACATAGTCTTTAATGGATAACATGTACCTTTCCATATTTAAAGTGTTCTGTATTAACAGACCATGAAATGTCAGTAGACTTAAGGCTATGCTTTAAGAAATGAGAACAGTGGTGAATATTTTAAATACCTTTATCAAATTTCATGGCTATATGAACAAGGATTTTTCAGTCTGGATGTTTCTGTAGTATTTATTTAGCACGCTTTTCTATTATTGTGTCGGAAACAATTCTGATGCTTCTTCCCAGTACGAAGAGAGACCTTTAGCTGTAGTAGTACTAAGAAGAACAAGATATGGAGGACTACAAAGATAACGTACTTCATTTGTGCATGCGAATGTGCAGTGACACAGTCCTAAAACCTTTGTAAAATTCTACTTTTCCTTCACACGCTTTCACGCATTGGGAAAGGAACTAGTTAGGAATGGTCTGACGCTGGGATCTGAAGTAAGTGGTACTGAGTTCAGAAAGAGTGGAGTTAGAAGGAGTCACCAGTGAATCATGTGTCAATGGTGTCATAACAGACTTGCAAAGGGAAGGGAATTCTGAGTTTGAGTGTGGTACCAATGATGCTGAGGATAAAGGACCACAAGCTGAAGAAGGAAGCTGCTCATTTTAGAGACCTGGTTCTATCATTTAAGCTTTTTAATTTTATCTGGAAAGGTATGTTCATTAACATATCATGAGCAAGTTTTCTGTCTCTGAACATTTCTATTTAATGAAATGCATTATGATACAGAGACACTGCATATACTTCAGACTGATGATATCATCTGCAGGATTTTTGAGTCCGGAGTAGATTACATTGATCAGTGTCCTGGTTTTAGTTTTTGCATTCATGGTAGATATGCTGTAATATTCACCTGCACCAAACCTGCTCAGAGGTTTACTGCCACACCTCACAGGCCTAGCAAAGCTGGCACCGAAAAGGACTCGGCTGTGAAACTTTCAAAGAAAATCTTCCAGGATACAGCAGAAAATGGTACTGGGAATTCAGCAGATGGCCCCCTTGCTTCTGAATCATTTCTGAGCCAAGGATGTTATTAGGGTGCACTGTTCTGCTTGTGGCTTTTTAAGGTGAGATATAAACAAAGTCTCGTTTACTACTTGTTATTTAAAGATCCCTTTGTATTTTGAAGGAAATAGAGGACTCAGAAGACCCAATGCTTTCGCCAATTTCTGACTTGGCTAATTATTTTTCTTCTGTTGTTCCCTGCAGCTTCAGCTGAATACGGTATTTTTCACATACTTCTCTAAGCTGTTTTCTAATAAGGCTGTCAAGCAGCTGCTCTGTTGCACTCAGCGCTTGCCTAATTTCTTTGGGGTGTGAGGGGTGGGAAGTGCTTCTCTGTTACACAGAGCTGCCTTTTAAAAAGCACAGCTCTCACCCCGTGTCCAGAGGCTCCAGTAGTTCTAAATAAGTGCATCGCAGGCACTTGGAAATAATAACTGTTTAGTTGATACCGAGCCACAAGCATGCCGTTCCAGCACTAAAGCACGTGTAACCAGGACTGGGGTAGCACCTTGTTACTCTTTGTAGCAGATAATAACACTGGGCACTTGAAAAGTTCTTAAAAAATATAAGCGTGTTTGAGGAACAAGGGACCATAAATAGAGAACAGGAGGGCCGTGGCACGAGAAACTCTCCATCTCCCTGAGTCTCATGGGGAAACGCCAGCCCAACCGAGTCTGCTGCGAATAATGCCGGTTTTGTGTTTGCCACCAGTGAGGAGAGATGTGTGCCAGGCACAGTTGTCAGAAAGCAATTTAAAGGCTAGACGTGGTGCACGTGTAGCGTGTGAAACATGGTCTAGGTGGCAGCAGGTGAAAAAGAGGAGCCACCATATCTGGGTGATTAGCTGGAGGACCAAATAACTCATGAGTTTCTGATCATGAGCAAGCGATCCCTCAGCCCTGTGGCTGTACCCTCAGCAGCACTGAAAGCAGAAAGGAAGGGTATGCTCTTGGCATTACCAAAGAAAATGCATGGGAAGTAAAATTTGAATTAAGAAATATAGTATAAATGGTTCAATAACGAACCAGCAGCTCCAATAAATTGTCTGGTTTGGATAGTTTCTATGAAAGGAAAGGGTGGAAAAAACCCAACTGTACTAACAAAATAATGTAGAAAGAAAAAGAGGGAGAAGTAGGAAAGAAAACGGAAAGTGGTACTTTGTCTCTTCCGTGCCAAAAGTCTCTGGCAGCTTCTTCCAGCAGAAGTGGCCACCTGCCAGGGGGAATCCTGTGCGCTGCTGACAGCCTGGAGCGGCTCACCAAGGTACTGCCTTCCCCAAGTAAGGGGTGGCACTCCTGCTTAGCTCTTTCTAGTCTCGTTGCTTCTGGGCACTTAATGTCTCCAAGTGGGCTGAGCGTGTTTCCTACCAACCGTAACGCCTCCACCGTGCTGGAGAACATGAGCATTCCTGCGGCCCACACTCAACCTGAGGGTGACTTTACTTCCCAATTTCTGTGATTCCTTTTCCTGCGCTTTCTGTCATTTCTGCGACACGCGAGAGACAGAAAGCACTTTTAGAAAATACCAATGTGTTTTTAGGCACATGTAGCGTTGTTGCTCGTGCCTTGTATTAAGCCTGGTTTTGTGCAATGTATCGCTTTTGACCATATTTTGTTGGTAATTCAGTCAGTGGGTAGCACTTTGTATATAGCATTGCAATTAAATTTAATCATCTTCAACCAATTTCTGCTGGGGCCATTTCCTTCACCCACAATTAGCAGTAATGTTAAACAGGTGCTTTATGTTTGACAGTGCCTTTCCAGCATTCTAATATTTTTATTGGTCCCTCAATTGAGTTCTTAAAACCAGATCGATTTCTCTCTTATTTTGCATGTGGCAGTGCTTGTTTGTCCATTACTGTCAGAGTTATTGCTGTTACATCCATTTACATTCTCACTTTCAGTTCATAGGCATTTTACTCACCCAGAGCGTAGCAGGTTTGGGTTTTTGGTTTATTGTACACTGTGTATAAGTTTGAAAATGGCTGTAGAGACCTAGCGTTTGTGAAACATGCTCTCTCAAAAAGTGGGCTGAGCTGTTAACAAGGCTCTGAGCACAAAAGGCTGTTCCCCTGCCTGTTCCCCTGCCTGTTCCCCTGCCTGTTCCCCTGCCTGTTCCCCTGCCTGTTCCCCTGCCTGTTCCCCTGCCTGTTCCCCTGCCTGTTCCCCTGCCTGTTCCCCTGCCTGTTCCTGTTCCCGCCCTGCGTTCTGGACTCCTGCCCACACCTGCCGTCCATGGTAAGCGCTTGCCTGCCTGCGCTGGGGAGGATGCTCCAGCTCCTTCCTCCAGCTAAATGAACGTTTTGACCACTTAAAGAGTAAATAAAGTGAATAACTTTGTTTATGCAAATACTTCCCTTTGAGATTAGGTCCCTTGCATAAAACCTGTGGTCAAGAGAGTCTCATAATCAGAAGCTACTTATTCCCTGCAAAAAAGGATTTGCAAGAGCTCCCTGCAAAATGTTGTTAAATGGAGAAGGAAAAAAAAGCTTTTAAAGATTGGCCAGAATGAAGTTGGCTTTTTCCTATGTGGGTTTCCCTGATGGACTGTATAGCCTTTGGCTAGAAGGCTTGGGGCTTTTTTTGGTTTGTTTTTTTTTTTTTTGGCATTTAACACCAAGAATGTTCGTTAAGTTTTTTTATTACATCCCAACAGATTACTTTAGAAGGCTTAAGTCGTCATTACCTGCAAATGTCATTTTTCTCACTTGTGTTAGAAAATCCGTGGGCTGTATTAAGAAGAGTGTGGAAAAATATTCCCTTGGGGAAAATGTTGACTTTTCTGTGGGAAAAAATATAAATTCAAAATGTTTTTATCTGCCTGCTGAAATACTGTTATTTTAAAATACCGCTGTAGTACACTGTGAGAGATTTAGTTTTGCTGCTTTATGTGTCTATCCACCTGCATAAGCCTGGCTTCTTATATGGACATATCTTCCGTGATGCCCTCAAGGTCTTCACTCTGGAAGAGAGTGCATCACGTTTGTTACAACACACAGCAAAGCTGTGATCCTTCTTTTAGAGCTCAAGATCTAGGATCTTACTGTGGAAGTGTTTTTATGCCTACAACAGTAAAAAAAAAAAATCCTCATGGATCAAGGATAATTTTTTTAAAAGGTCAAATTAAGTTTATTACAGGGTCAAGTCAATGTCAAAGAGAAATACAGATGCATACATGGGCCTGCGGGAACCAGAATTCCCAACTTAACATGCAGTACCATTAAAGTCCAGTTTGTGCCTCCAAGGAATTAAGTGTGTCTTCACTGGAGAAAAACAGTAATTTTGAATACGTACGTGCATGCAGAAGTCCATGCATACAAACATTTCTGAACAGCAATAAGAATATCCTTTAAAGGAGCTTTTTAGCATTCACATCAACAGTCGCAAACACTGTTTTTTCAGTATTCAACCAGCCCTGCTGTTAGCCTTTGAACCTTCCAAACTCTGAATGAGCAGTATTCAAATAATTTGATTTATGACGATAATCTGCACAGGTGATACCAGAGGCAGCGACCGTAATATTACAGCTAGATATCCAGAGTTCACTCCTGCATTTCTGTATTTTATGTGGGCACATATCAACTGCTTGTCTTGTACAATCAGCTACTGCGCATGAGTAACAAGATTTGTCATGGAGTATGTACACATGCCTGAAAATGCTGTTCACTGCTTAGAATGTATTGTTCTGTACCCAGTCATAAGACACTTTAATGACAGCTTTTTGCTTTTTTTTTTTCATACTAGACTAAATTTATGTGCATACTGGATAAGATGTAAACATCATCATCAAAATTTTGTCCCAGTTTCATAGTTATGCATAATGATAATTGGCAAGCTGGTTCAAGTAAAGAAACAGAACTATTGCTGAGAGATTGCATGCAGCTCCGAAACAATTCGTACATTAATCAACTCTAGTTGATATCAATTTTTCAATTGATGTTTTCCCTGGAACACATTCTAAAACAGATTTAGTGCATTTGTGTCAACAGAAATATTCCATCTATATTCTGCTCAGACTGAACCGGAGAAATGTATTTGAAGTTGTTGAGAAAATTCTCAGTTGTAATCGGCTGTAAATCTGCAGCCTACATTTCCAACTTAGATTGTAACATGTTACGAAAGCTTGTGAAACTACGCTGGAAAGTGTAAGGAAAGAACTTCCTAAAATACACCCTTTGATAACATAATATTCAGGAGATGGGATTTTTGGGTCAATATTACAAATGGAATCTGTGCTAATAGTATGATTAGAGGGTCTGATAGAAATGCAAACTCTTATAGTTATTAAGCTGTTGTATGTGTTTTTTACCTTTGAAGAGAAGTTTTCACATTCAGATTTTTATAATTCTAATTTTAGTAAGTTTTTGTGTGTTTCAGAAGTGATAGGTACAAATTATTTGTCTATACTGATCTTCATTTTTCTGGGCTAATCATTACATCTTCAGTGGAAATACGACTTTCTGTGAGGTGTGAAAAGCTCTGAACACTGATTTTTATTTTTTTTTTTGGGGGGGGGGGGTGTAGTCTAAGTAGGAGCAAATGTTAACACCCTATGTTAAACACTAGAAAACCGAGTTTGAATCTTGATATTTTGAGCCTGTTCTTGAACCCTTGTCTGTGATTACAAAAAGCTTCTGGTGATGCATTACAGATTGACAGGGAAAGAGTCTGCAGTGATCTTTGCATTGGTTACTTGGTGAATATTGTGGTCCAAATGCGGGCTAAGGAGGGTGATTGGTGGACTGGATAGTGATAAGGATTCCTCTGTGTGGGAAAGGTACTGCTTACTTCCAGATGCTGCTCTGACTACTCGACTGTGCTGGAAGACATTACAGTGTAGGAACAGAACATCCAGGATGGCCACGACCCGCATGGCCAAAGGTCTGTGGCAAACAGCAGCTGAGAGATGTACCCATCATCTCATCACAGGGAGTGGCTGCCTGGTCTGATGAGCACCAGATCAGAAATTGTCACGTAGCTATTGAGAACTTGTTTAGAAAATAAAATTAAAAAGTGCAGCCATGTAGGTCCCCATAGAGCAGAAGACAATGTGACGTGTATGCAAGTTGTTTGTGCACACCAAATAATAAATACACATCCCGTAAATGTCACTGAATACATATGCAGCTTCTCCTAGCTGTCTGAATGCTTAACTGCAGGCCTTATAAAGCCATGCTACTGCTCTTCTGTGATAGAAGTCAAAGGTTATTATGTTGTAGGCATCTACATGAATGGACACTAGCATTTTTCTTCTTCAGCGTTTCAGTATACACTTACTTCACTTTAAAGAAAAGAGAGAAAAACCTATGTGAAAAAAACAGTTTAGCAAGCCAAATGAAGAAAGATTAGGTTGGTACGAAGATCTCAAATTTTCCTTGGAATGATAAATATATTCTTTGCTATTCAGTGTGGCAAAGAGGCAATGGGAGGCTGAGCAACGTTGAAGACAGTGATTTGCTCACAAAATAGCACAAAACAGCACTTTGAAAAAAGTTCTGATTCTGTGAGTAAGTGATAAATTTTTGTGGTTACTAATAATCAATAGAAAAATCACAGATGTGTGATGCAGACATTGTATGCGTATCCTATAAAACAAAAATGACATTGAAATAGGCATAAAATATGTAGACTTGCTGGGTTTATATTTTGTTTATCTCTTCTACTGAAGACCTGTTTATCACCGGTGCTTTGTATACCATGTGGAACAAGAGTTTTTTATTGGCTATATACTGTACAATATATATGGTTTATTGCTTAGCATTATAATAAGTGTATTTTAGAAGTTAAACTTCAAAATATACAGATGCAACATTGTGGTTATTTATCTCAGAAGTTAACCCTCCCCTCAACATAAACAAAAACGGTCTCTAAATTTATTCCCTAGAGGACATGTCGACATGTCTTATTTGAAAATGATAACACTTGGTGGAGAAAGGTACGTCTTTCATTTTGGCTAGGTTAATAAATCTGCTCAGCACAGGTTTAGAGCTTAGAGCTCTCCTTATTATTGGGGAGCACGTTTTCATTCTGTGAAGTTTAAAAAAAAAAAGAGTATTGACAGCATTGGGCTCTTTATTATATAAAGCAGATGTGATGGCTGAAATAGAGGGTTATATCCATATGCCATGTTATGACTTCTAATGGGAAAAGGAAAATAAAGCAAATAAATTTGGTTATTGGTTTGCCCTTTTTTTTTCCTGTTTCTGTTTTGACAGCTGTCTACTAGGCTGGCTATCTATTCATAATATTATTTTTTCACCTTGAAGAATCACTGACGTTGTAGGTGATTGAATAGGATATCTCTGGGCTGTGGGATCAGCCTTTAAATGTTTATGTTGATTTGCATACATGACAGCTTTCATCACTAGAGATCATTATAAACAGCAAATTGGAAGAAGTTAAAAAATGTGTTTCCCTGAAAGGGGTTTAAGCGAGTTTACAGAATGACTTAACAGCACCTGTGTAATCTTCCCAGTCAATAAAACCAAAGGCAGAGAAATGTGCATAAAATCCACAGCAAAAATGTTTTGTTTCCACTGCCTGTTCTTGAACACTCACTCTTTTAACCTATAGAAAATGAGGTTTATTAGGTATGTACACTTAGAAATATTCCAGTAGAAAACCAGTTTTCAAGGCTTTTATTTTTCAATCTGGAGTTCATCTGTAAACTTACGTAATAAGGACCTCGAATGCCTTTTCCCTCTACCCAAATACAGTTGCTTATCCCAAGCTTTTGCCAAAATATGTCTAATTGCAGGAATGTCTTCCTGACACTCCGACTAGCGCTGGCTGAAGAATAAAATTATGATTAAAAAAGCACTTGACATAGGTATTTTTAGAAACTGTTTTAACTACTGTGATTTATCATTGTACCAAGCAATACTACAACCTTGGATGCTTCCACAAAAATCCCAAACCCACCAACACCCCAAACCATGCCAAACCATGCCCTCACACAGCAAAATAATCAGAGTTAGCAGGTGAGATCACCGTGAATGTGAAGAGTCATTGGGACCCTTTCTTCCTACGTCTGCTCAGGTAGAGTTCAGATCTTGACCTTCCACTTGCCTGGGAGCCATTATAGAAATCCTAATTGGCTTCTTGATTGCCTCTTAGGAAGAATAACTGATTAAGTAATTGGAGACTCTTACACTGAAGAGTTTTAAATACATAAAGCATTCTAAGCTGTCTCCTTACAACAGAAGGTATGGCTGCTCATGTTATATATTATAAAAGAAAGTCTATTCTTTTCTATCACTGTTATGTACTTACTTAGCTATGTTTATACTTCTAAACTCTCGCTAATAAGGATGACGGCTGTAGGCATTAGGCATTAGACAGCTTTAAAAAGATTGATGCTTTTGATTACAGCGTACCATAGGATAAATTGTAGAGTTCAAATCTCTTACAGAGTTAAAAAGGATACGTGGTATCTGAAGAAACATAGAGGTGTCAATGTGCTACTCAACGGTACTAATATATTTTGATAAGATCTGCATATTAAGAATGAGCCCTCAAGTACACTGATTTAGTACCACAATTGTACGCTGTACTTCACAGTGAGTAGAACAAACAATAAAAACATGAATCCTTGTCTCTGCTCTGAAGGACAGTGAACAAAGAATGTGGGCATTACAGCTGCGAGGTGTGGAGATGACTTGGTTTTCAGAAGGGCCTGGAAAGAGGAAAGGAAGGGGGATAGTCATTGTGAATGGGGAAGTTAATTGCAAAGCAAATGAGTTTGCTACAGAAAGCGCTGAGGCTCAGAGCCTCAAAGGCTGTGTATATATTAGTAAAAAACACCAGGGAATGCGCCGGGCGCTGGAGCTTAATCAGCTAAACTATGGAATTGTGAGCATTGCTTCTAGCACGCCTGTGGTGTGTCCCAAACATTTCCTGGGGAGGGTTTGGGAACTAGCGCAGGGCAGGGAGAGTTACCAGCATGTGGTTTCCATTCCAAGAGAGTTTAACAGCTCTGACAAGTGCTGCTCAGTAAAGGCAGCTAAAAGCCTCCCTTCTTTTTTTATCAGGGTCTGATGCTGTTCCCCAAACTGTAGTTGGGCATCGAGAGAATAGCGGGCGCCCTTGTGCTGGGAAGCACTGTAAAAACAAAACGGCATGGACAGTTGTGTGCTAGTGCTTGTGCTCGTGTCCTGTTCTGTCTAATTACTAGAATGAGCGTAGCCTGGGCTCCAGCTCCATTAAGGGTATGCAGAAGATAGGACCGTATCTTGGAGGGTGTTGGGACATGTGAAGATTGAAGGGTAGTAGATGGACCTCCTGACAGCGATCAGCTGGGTGGATCAGATGGAGCTGCTGGATTTCCTCACAAATACCGTTACAAATCTGTCTTGTGCTCATGACAGGAGGAGTCCCAATAAATGTGATATGCATATGCAGACTGAATAAGGGAAAGCTCAGCTTCACCACTCAGGCAATGAACTTCAAAGATAAAGAGCAGGTGAGAGCATATTCGTGAATCATAATAAGCTTCTTGTAGGGCTTTCTGTAGTTCCTTCAAGCATCCTGCAAATTCACAGGGAGGAGAAGTGCCCAGTGATATTCTGTTCAGGGCAAGATTTGAGCTCGTGTAAATCAATGTATTTAATTGATTGCATTTCGCAAGGCTGATTTATGCCAGCGTGGATCTGGTACTTGGATTTTATTTAGATTTTATTTAGGAAGTAATCTGGCTAAAGTTAGTGAATATTAGTTACTAGGACCTCCATGGTTGAGGCATCGCTGTGATTAAGTTGCAGAATTTCAATTAGAAGGGAAATGCAACTATGCTCCAAAAATGAAACCTTGTGTATTTTTGCTGGACTCGAGACAGTGACTGTCTTTTCTGAACTACTGAAACACAAACAATGCTGGTTAATTACAAACCATGCTGCTATAGCATATATATTCGCACAGTAAGCAAAACACCTTTCTTGCTATGGAGCCGCTCTTTGGTTCGTGCACTTCCCTGAGAGCACATGGTTTGACTCAGAACTTGCTTCCACATTCCTTATCCTCATAGCACATAGATAGATGTTCATTAAGAAGGATGATTCTGGGGTTATTCGCTGTGGGATGGTGTTATACTATATAATTTAGATGCTCATCATAGTAACGTGAGTGCCACTTGGTTTCAGGATCCAGATTCTTGGTTGGAATAAATCAGATATAAGTAAAAGACACATATAAAGAACTTTTTATCTTTCCAGCAGAGAAAAAGCTTGACAGAAGTCAGTCACAACTTTTGCTGGATTAGAAATGCAGAGCAGTGTGCTTTTGAAATGTGAATTAGTGATCACACTTAATATCCCAATATTAATCACTCTCCTAGTACTATCTTAATATCTGAATATTAAGCTAATATCCCGTTCTCTGCTGTTACAATTTTTGTGCATAAATGAGTGTGTGACTAGGCCAGTTAACACCACCTGTTGACGTAGTGAAGTGATTTGCTTCCTATGGAGGACAAGTGTCATTTGCAGGTTTCTTTTGGAGTCTAATGCACAATATTTTATTAACAATATAAGATGGATTTTAGGGGGTTGTATGCTTAGCTGCCCTGTTAGGCATTTCTGTTTGTTTCTTCTCCTCTTAGCTTACAGCGCTGCCGTGCTGGTAATTTCCTCTAGGCTGATACCTTCCAGAAACTTGCCAACAGTCATTATCTGTAAGGCTGCTTGAGGAGGAATCCTGCTCTTTAATGACTTCAATGGGAGTCTGCTCTCTTCCCAAGATGGGAAGTCAACGGGAGTCTGCTCTCTTCCCAAGAGCAGAGAGTTGCTCTGCTGTTTCGGTTCTGCAGTGAGCGCACACCAGGGATGCTGTGGCGATCTGGGTGACCACAGGTCACTGAGCGATGGGAAAATTTTGAGCCTGGTACTTTGCTGGGAAAGAGGGATTCAGCTTTGGCTAGTCTTATTCCTTCATGTTGTTGATGTCACCATGAGGCAAGTGAGAGACGGAGGCATCTTGTTTTATTGTCTGGAGCTAGTAAATATTTCCATGGTGATACTAAGCGATGATCTGATGAGTCTGGTAAATTACTACTAGAAAATTAAGTCAGGAAAGATTACATCTATCGAAATGCCAGAGGTCTTGTGAGTCTGCTTCAGTTTCTCTAACTGGGGTGGATATATATGATAACTCTCTGCTGGCCACCCTCTTGGTATGTCCACTGGCAGTGCTCCACTAGGCGCACTGTGGTACCTACTAGTCACTACTCACTTGCTTTCTATCCGAAAGTTCATGAGGAAACTTGCAAGAGAACATGGGAGATGGAGCTGTGCAGGTCTGGAGTGTTCAGATGGAGCTTGGGGTCATCACTGGTTCAGCAGGCTGGGGGTGATGTGGAGAACTGCCTCGGGAAGGTGAAAGGGAGAGAAAAATGGGGAAAACTAAATATGGGGAAATACTGTTTTTTTCCATTGTTTTTGTTTTCATACTGATAGCATGGTAGTGAAAAGTATTCATCACTTGGGCAAAGGTCTGCAACGTAACAGTAGATCTAAAATAATTGACACAATGGAGTAAAAGCTTTGGAAAACAGAATTTTGCCAATTGCATGTGAAGATTTTTTTGCGCTTTCTGTAGCCGGTTAATGAACTAGACTGCAACCGGAGCTGGAAACGGACTCAGCTCTCTGACTGGGATATTTAACCTACTGGTGCTGGTTTACTCCCACTCCCAAAACAACGGAGGCACAGACACATGTTATGTAGGATTTTGGTTAATTTGTGTGTGGTTAGCCTGTAAGTATGTATGGGTTACAGGCAGCGTAATGGAAGAAGGGTTGGTTTTGGTACGCAGGTAAGTGACAGGTCTTAGTGCTGGAACTGCCTCCCTTGCATGACTGTAATTCCAGTGTTTTTATTAGTGTGTGTAAACTGTAAAGTGTTGCTCTGTTAGTGCTCTAAGTGTATTTATCGCGAACTAAAATTCTTAGAAAATGCAGCTTTTGTGAGGGAAAAATGAAGAGTTCCCCTCTTCAGGTATGGTCTTGAGAATGATTTTGCGGAAAGGAGGGAACGAATCAACAGCTCTTTCAGTTGCAGGAACACAACTCTTCCTGGTAGTTGTGTCCCTAGGAAGCGTAGTTTTTAGGCAGGCACGTGCAATAATTTATGTCTGAGCCATTTATTAGCCTTGGCAAAGCGTCACAGGTGCTCCGAGCGCTTACGGCGGGCTGGGGAGCAGGCGGCAGCAGGTCGCTGCTTCATCCCCGCACCGAGGGCTGGCACTTGTACACAGCCAGAGGTCGGAAAGGTACATTATTTTCCCCCGTAACTAGTACAGGAATCTGTACTAGTACAGGAATCTGTGCTCCTCATAGTAGTTTCGAGGAGGTTTACTGAGCTCGGCTTCCATGATTTCCAGCAAAATCTCTCATAAAAGTGTTTATAGAAAATCCTGTCCCCCGTGCAATTACTCTGCCATATGCAGTGGCACATATTAGTCATTCTTTGAACATTTTATGCTCCCAGGCGAATTTAAGAATAAATACTACCATAGAGTACAAAATTAACACATCAAATTAATTTTGTGTTATACAAACAGGGTGATGGATAATGTCAGTTCAGGGCTTGATCCTGCATATGCTGAAGTTGTGAAAATTTCCTGGTGTTATTTTGCTTTGTGATTGGCACATAAAGGTCTTGATTTTTTTTTTCTAATTGTATAAAAATCTCGTTGTTATATAAACTTAGTCATAGCATATTAAAAAAAAAGCAACGGCAAAAAGAAGAATATATTAGGTTCTTCTATAAGGAATATAACACCAAATTTCTACCAACACTTTTGGTTTTTGTGAAGAACAAATACATTTGCGGTCCTATAATTATTTTCTAAAGCAGAAAGTCAGTCAGATTACTTTCAGATCATTATGTCATCTGTGCTAGAAAGCGGTAATTGGGAATTACTGACAGTTTCTGTCAGGTTTGGTTTGGCAGCAAACAAGGTTAACGTTAAGTGGTCATATAGCTGAGTTCATTTTAAATGATCTTTAAGGTTGAGATGCCTTTAAAGTAAGTTAAACACTGCTTGTGTTTGGAATGTGATTGGATGTATAATTAGGTTTCTCCTATGGAAAGCTTAGAAGTTGTAATCCAGCGTTCAGAATCAACAGCAGGAATGTGTCATTTTAAAGTTTAGAAATGTATAAAACTTAATGTAAGCTGATTTTAAAGATTTATATGCATGCAATGATGTGGGCATGGAAGACTGGATTTTAAGCAAAGAAAATTTTGGATTATGCAGGATATTGTAATGTGAGTTCATACTGTGGGTGGTGGGGCTGTTAATGTGAATTTGAGCAGTTGGTATCATTAGATATGAAAAATAAATATGTCGAGAAATTTATTAGGGTGAAGCACTGTGCATAAGACTTAGGATACCCAACACTACCCATTATAGTGCTTTTAAAGACTGACATACCTTTGTTTATATTTTCTCATTTCTCAAAATTGGACAAGCTTAACAGACTGCAGAGGCTGGTTAATTAATTTATTTAGGGTTTTTGTGACAAATAATTGACTGTTTCCCCTTAATAAAGAGATTTTTTGCAACTTTTTTTTTCCTTTTTTTTCTTTTTTTGGTACTCTCAAAAGAAGAAAGGATCAAAAAGATGTCAGTGTTAGACAGTTCAAAATTTAGGCCAGCATCTCTTGGCTGTGTTAGAAATATAGTGTTGCTGTGTTTTCTCTTGAAGGGAAAACAATGTCTTTTTCATATGCACAATGACTTCCCATGCTAAGTCAGCTTGAATTAAAGTCGCTGAATGTTCTATGGCAGAAAGAGCTTTGAATCTAAATTTGATTTCAGCCCTCCTCGCTGCAGCCTGAGGACAGGAGGAGGAACATGTAGTGTTTTCACAGAATACTGGAAATCTTGTGGACACCCGACCGCCTCCCTTTCCCTCTGTTTTATGCATTAATTTGGTAAAAATACATCCAGCAAGCCTGGAGAAGGGAAGGGCAGAAGAAAAGGAAGGTAATAATGAATGCAGGATGAAGGAATGATTTCCTTGCTTCCATTATGTCTCCCTGGTTGTTCCTAGAAAGCCGCGATGCGCTTTGCTCTCACTGCTGTGTGACGGCTCGGGGCAGAGCGCGCTCACGGGGTGAGCCGGCTAAGCGGAGAAGGGCAAAGAGCAGAAGGTGAGGAAAGGGAGGCACGAGGAGGCAAATAGGACTGCGGGCCCTTCCCTCAAGAAGCACCCTGGGCAGACAGGGCTGTGTGAGGCAGCAGCAGCGGCGGCAGTAGTTGCGAAGCCTCTCCGTTAATCTTGTGGTGCAAGGAAGGGGTACATCCAGGGGATGGTTCGCTTCCTCGTTATGAACTGGTTGCAGAAAAGAAAGGGACACTCGTAAAGCCAGGAGAGATTAATGTCTATGTGTATGTAGAGCCTTAACATGATCTAGTTTCTAAGCCACAATGTGTAAATATTGCTGCCATCTTTACAAGACAGATAAATAAGGAAAGTACATTTTCCCCAAAGCTGAAGGTGGGATCTAGTATTCTCCTGATAAAATGTGATACCGTTATTGGAGAGGGAAGGAATGTGTGACGGCAAATGAAGGTGTAAGTTAAAAAATGTATATTACGTTTCTGTAAATTCATTTTATCTTAACATTAACAAGATTGATAATTTCTCACATTAATGTATGAGAACAGTGTCAGTAATTTTTGCCTGGGTCTAGTGGCAGCATACCTATATACTTCACTTGACACATCTTGGCTCCGAAAATTTTAATGAGATTTCTTCCTTTTCCAATCTGTGAAGCTCTCTGTGCACCTAAATGTCTAGCTGGTACCCGGATTTAGAACAAAATAATAATAATACATTGACCTTTTTAATGAAGGAGAAATTTCTAGCAGAAGTTAGGTGGTAGTCATCTGTATCAAGGTCAGCGTAGTCTAAAAATGGCAGGCCACTGATATCTCTATGTATTATTCAAAATAATTAGTGCGAGCAGTCAGTCTCACATCAGCTGCTTTGAGTTTACCAGGTGAGGCGCAGTCCCAGGCTGGAGCCATTGCCCTGGTTTGAGGTAAAACAGGACCCATTTTGTTCAGTAACTTGGCTTCTTAGCTGGGCCTCTTCGAACTACTGAAATTAACAGCATTTTGCAGACACTGTCTGCTCTCAGAATGCTAAGACCTATGTTTATAGCTGATGCCCCGGCACGGTATGCAGAGAGGCCCTTGCTTATACTTATCGCTATGACTTGTTATTTGCCCCATTGGAGGGTCGGAAGCGGAAAAGCATAGTGGGGTCCCACCTGCGGGGTGGAGTGGAAAGGACAGGTGACCCAAAACTGACCAACAGGGTATTCCATCCCATCTGTCTCATGCTCAGTATAAAAGCTGAGGGATCAAAGGGTCAGCGATCTATCTCCAATGGCTGGCATCCGAGGACGACTATGTCTGTTCATCTGCCTTTGATCCCGATCCTGAATCCAGATCTGGAACCCCGTTCCCATCCGTCACTGAGTCCAGCCTGGGACTGCCGCAGCGCCAGCCGGTGTCGTGATTGTCATCCTGGGAGCTTGATACGGTTTTGTATTTATATCATTGTTTTATTCTTTTTATTTTATTATTAATATTTCATTAAAGCAGGTTAGTTCCTTCTAAACTCATACGTCTCTTTTTTCCCTCCTCTGCCTCTCTCTTTGAAGAGGGGTGGGGGGGAGCATGTGTTGCTCGGCCTAACCCACGACAGGCCACGACAGGCCACGACAGGCCACGACAGGCCGTTCAGCCTCCCGCAGCACGGGTCTGCACTTGAACTTGGGGTCGCAGGCGGCACTCACCTGTACAGGTGCATTTACCAGCCAGCATCTTTGAGCAGCTTGTTGGGTCAGCTAGTACAGAGGGGTGGCATGCGATTGTTCCTGGCCACAAAGGAATAATTTTATGTTATTTAAGAAAAAATAAATAAAATCCACTGTCTCTTAATCAATTGGCAAAAGAAAAAGTAATTAGATTGTGCGGTGTTCGCGCGAGGATAAATGAGTAAATTGCATTAAGGAAACTCCTTCTTATTAGAAGTACTTCTTTCAAGGAACAATGTTAATAAGCATAAGTAAGAATAACCAAATCTGGGTATTGGTTTCTAGGACCACAAAGAATACAGATAGTTTTATTTACAGTTTCTGGTTTTGTAAAATCTACCAAAATATCTTTTTTTGTTGTGATAGGCTATACTTTATTTCTTCACCAAAAACAGTAAAAAAGAATAAGGAGAATAAATTGGTATTACTACATGTAAATGGATTATTTAGGTAATGCTACATGACACCTATCCTGGAAATGAAGGGACAGGGGTATATTTGCTAGCACGGTGTCCTTAATTCTGTCATTTATAATGATAAGAAGGGTAATGAAAACTACTTGTTGAAGACAGCTCACAAAAATGATAAGTGAGAGCAAATAGGTGACACATTGAGAAGAAGAATTCCTGGTGGTTAGAGATGACAGAGGAGGTCTTATGTGCACTCTCTATTGTGGCTCTATGCCTGCCTCCTGCATAACTTTAGCAGTTCAATTAACCGATACGAGCCTGTGTTTCATCATCTATAAAAGGCAGATAATACTTGCCCACCTCACAGCATCTTAATAATGGATTTTTGTAAAGTGCTTTGTGATGCTTAGATGGAAGGCACTATACAAGTGTCAGGTATTATTATTATTGCTACTAGTAGTAGTAACAGTACTTGGCATTTATACTGCTCTTGCCTGTTCACAATGTTTTAACATTAACTAATGCATTCCTGCAGTGTCTCTGTGAAGTAGGTACCTGTGTACTTTTAGAGGTGAAGAAATTCACCAATCATTTAGTTTTTCCATTTTCATGGTGGTCGTAAGATTTAAAAAATAAAAAAAAGGTGAAAATAATTCTAAAGTACAAACATCTGTGTGATGATTGGAGCGCTCATGGGCGGCTGTAGATTAGGTTTGGAATGTGGTCAGGGTTAGAGGGACACAGAACACAGTGCTCACAATTTCTGGGCAAGTCTTTTTACCACTGAACTCCAAAAAACGCCTTCCTCCTCTAGCTGTGTTTCTGAATGCAAAAGCATGACGCTGTTGCTGTGTATTTATTGTGTTCTTCCAAATGCTTCTGAGCAATTGTACCTGGTTTTGGCAAAGCCGGGGACCTCAGCAGAGAGGTCAGTGCTGGATAACAGGGAGTCCTGGGCACGTTCAGAACTCTTGGTACTGCTCTTAGACCATCTTTAATTAAAAACACAGTGTTGGTGTCTCCAGGCTTAGATTGATCAGGAGGTTTTAGATTGTATTTTGTTTGAAAGGCTTAAAATCTCCTAAATTTTGTTTTAGGTGATTAAGAGTTTGTGTAGGGGTTGAGTTTTTGGTTTTGTTTTAACTTTAACTAGGGGAGTGGAGCATTTTTCTTATGAAAAAAGACTGAGGCACTTGGGTCTTTTTAGTCTGGGGAAAAGAAGACTGAGGGGGGATCTTATCAATACGTATAAATACTGAAAGGGAGGGTGCCGGGGGATGGGAACAGTCTCTTTTCAGTGGTGCCCAGTGACAGAACAAGAGGTAACGGGCACAAACTTGAACATAGCAAGTTCTATCTAAACATGAAGAGGGACTTCTTTACTTTGAGGGTGGCAGAGCACTGGCACAGGCTGCCCAGAGAGGCGGTGGAGTCTCCCACTCTGGAGACATTCAAAACCCGCCTGGACGCCGTCCTGTGCAACCTGCTGTAGGTGCCCCTGCTCTGGCGGGAGGGTTGGACTAGATGATCTCCAGAGGTCCCTTCTAACCCTGACCATTCTGTGATTCTGTGATTCACTAAATCTGTCTTTTAATAATAATCTGAGATTTTAGATTTATCTTTTTTTTCCTGTCTAACTGCACATATTTCTGTAATCTGTGATATCTTGTAAAACTGGAACTCTAAATTACTCACCCATCTATTTCAGACCAAATTCCAAAGTAAGAAATAAATATTTTGCTGCCCTTGGGGTGGGCTCAACAGCTACAGACGTCATCGCATCTGGAGGTGTCGTCTTCAAAAGCAGCTAATTTTCAAGATGGCAAAATGTCTTTGATTCACAGCAGCAATGGCCTCCAAAGCTCAGACATTCTTCCCAAGTTCAGCAGGTGGCTAAACATCACTTACTGGAAATGACGTGTCTCTGTTGCTGCACACATAGGCAGAGATGATATGAAAGCGTGGTGTGGACTCAAGCAGCAAGCCACAATTTTAATGCACTTAAGGTAGAACCGTAATCAGACATAAACTCTGTTCAGCTTCTATGGATATAGCATGGTTATATTAACATGCTGCTAAGGTACTCTGCTCTGTGCTGAGATCCCTTTGAGCAAAGAATTAGGATATGCGATCTGCTGTTTGGAAGCCTTTTCCTAAGGCTTCACTGGAGGGGAGCTGCAGTGTGCCCACAGGGTACAGTTTAAGGCCTTATCCCATGGTTTGCTTCTGAGGACTGCACTGAACTTTCCACCCTGTGGACACCCTCTGGTGGACTTCTACTTCCAACAGAATGGGGTGTAAATAATTTTCACTGCAAACAGCTTTCAAGTTGTTTTTGTGTGTGTGTGTGATCAAAAGCTGAAATCAGATTTGTCAAGAAAACTCCTTACTGGCCGCTGTGACCCAGGAGACCAGTTATAGTTCAGAATCACGCATTTGGGATATGTGGGGTTTGGGGAGCCGGGAAGGTTTGGCTTTGAAAACAGAAGTTCAGTCGTTGTTTGTACGCAGACAATCTCAATGAATCGTTTATATAGTACCTGTGAAAATGAGAGCAAAATGTGACTCAGCGTTTTGTGATGAAAAGCAGATACCCAGAGACATCTCGTTTTGTTAAGTGTCGCATTCCCAAGCCATCATTAATGAGAGCCTTGGAAATCTGTAAGTAAATGTTTCTTCTTTGTGTCCCAGACATTAATGGTTATCAATAGGAGCAGGCTGCTGAAGTCAGCTTAAATGGCAAGAATGCTTTTCATGAAAACAGTAATGGGTAAAAACAGATTGAATTTGAAATTCAGTGCAGGCACATGCTTCAGGCTTGCCTGAGAGGTGAGCTGTCTAGAGACCTCTGCGCTGCTCGTGATGGTGAAAAACTGGAAAATGACTAATCACAGAGCTGGTTAAATGTGCACCAGGCAGGCCTGGGTTCTGTATTGAGACAGTCTTTTTGCTTTCTGCAGACTGGCAGTTACAGGGTCCCGCTGCCTCCCTCAGCAGAAGGAAGGCTCCAAGAATTAATGAAGTGCTATCCATAGAAATCATAATATCGGCATAAACCAAAGCCCGGACAGCAGGAATGTCTTGTGCCCTGTACGTGCTCCGCATGCTCCTGCATCCTTGCTGTAGCTCGCCGGCAGAACAGCTCCATCCGCTTGTACCGCCACAGGATTTGACTTTCTGCTTCAGAAAAGGGTATTATTTCTGTTAGAGGTGTGATTTTCATATACTGTCTATCCCTAGTTTTAGGGATACTATCTCAGTATCTCATTGCACCTTTTGAAAATAAGATTCAATCTTGCAACCATTGAGTGAATCAATAGGACTATCTGCATGAATAGAAGTCAAATCATTACTTAGAAGCATACCGTCAATGCAAGAAATCATTAGTTTTGATATAATCCCCATTTCTACTTTTAAATTTCTCCGTAATTTCTTTTTGGACAATTTATTCCCTGTCTTTAAATCAGCTATATGCAAAAAAGTTTTTCAAACAAACTTTAAAACATTGGTTCTACATATAGATAATAATTGTCTGAGTTATAAAACAGCATGCAAGTGTTCTAACTTAAATGAAATTTCAATTTCAAGATTGTACAATAAGAGATTTTACAGTTTCCTGTGTATAGGGACACACAACGTCAATGTGTGTCATTAAATGAGAATTTTTTTTTAATATTTTCCTTAGGTCACAAAAGAAGTTTTAAAATGTGTTTAATTATCTTAAACCTCCTTATACCATAAATATCCTTAAAACTCTTCCTTTTTCAAGTTTAAACTCTGGAGGACCGTTTGGTGCATTAAAGGATGCCATTTTACGGAGTTAGCTGAAATGTAGCTGCACCAGGACGTATCTCTATGGCTATATTCTGTGAGGGGTTTTATATAATTATTTTTGAATATGATGCCTCCACCATATTATCCAAGGAAGTTAAACTAAGGCACACATTTCTGGATTATAATTTTAAAATTTTACACCTTGAAGGAAACCTCATGCAGGCAAGACTTAAACATATGAATGTTGGTAGTCATCTGAAAGTTGGCCAAGACTATTTTTTAAGTTCTGTAAGATTTGGGGGCAGCTTTTAATTTACTATATAATAAATATAATTTGGCTTTTGCTAGTAATACAATTCCTAACTTTTAGCTCATCATCTCTCTCTAGCTTAATCAACAGTGTATCTGCCTTATATTGATGGAGTTTGAGTGCTTCCCAGGAGAAAAAAATGTGGCTGTGATGTTTGTACCTTTGTCCTTTCCAGCAAGAAACAGAGACAGGGACTCACTTGTCACTCAAAAAAATAATTGCCGAATATACAGGATATTGAATGTTATGAATAAAGAAAGTTCTGTGTGCCAAATGTTCCAGATCTCTACATACCGGCTATTTGATGGTTATTGTGTTCTTAGAAATGAACAGATGTCTAGATAGAAAATACCTGTCCAGAATCTCACCTTGGCTCTTCCAGGTTGATGCCCATGTAGCCCTGTTGATGTCACTGCTGTTTTTCAACAATATTAGGATTATCTTTTCAGTTTGCAGAGCGTGCCTTTCACCTTGCTGGTATAACTGACATCATGGTACTGTTATCTGCCTTTTAATCTGGCATACTTATGCCTGTGTAGCATGTGAAAGAATATGGGGTGCTGCTGCTGTACCATAGCAGTGGGCATTTTTCCATTTTCCTGTAGCTTTAATATCAGCATCTGAAATTTGAAATATTTTAATTAATGGATGAGGTTTTTTTTGAGATGTTACATCTTTGTGTAAGACAATCGGTATTTAAAATGCAATCCTTAAAGAATTCTAGAGCATTGTGTAACTACGTAAACTAGGTGATTTCTGGCGTCTACGTTTAGCTTACCTGAAGGGAAGCCAATGTGTTGTTTCTATTTAACTGTAGCTTTGTCCATCCTACAGCTGTGGTTGTGCTTGTAACGACAATCAGGAATTCCATCAAGATGCCTTTTTTTTTTTTTACCTGTGGCAAAGAATACCTAGAACGCTGAAAATGTGGTAACAGTCACAAAGCTCCCCAGGACTTACATATCACATAATGAGTTTATATCAACTAGTTACATCCCTATACACTAAGAACTCCTGACTGTAGACACATTTCCTTTGGATGCGTGTAAATCTCCTGTAGCTGTTAGGAAGCAGGTAACAGGCAGGAGAAGAGCAATAAGGAGGTACTCTAAAGGATTTAAATTGCTCTGGAGCTGGGAAAGGAGCCTGCTTCTGCCTGCGGACATAATTCGAGAACTGTACAATGTCCTTTTATTGATTCTTTGTAAGGCATGAGATAGTGGAAGAATATCCAACCTTTTAAGACAAGGTAACATACCAGGAATCTTTTCAAGTGATTCAGCCAGAGAATTTTGCCTGGTAGAGGTAAGAGCTGCTCCTCACACTATTTATTGTCAAGGATTTACGACAGATACGACATAACCTATTGGTGTTTTCAAGATGCAGCTTCCACTATTTAAAAAAAAAAGTACTAGAAGCAATAAAATCATGCACATAATTAAAAATTACTGTGTGTATTAAATATGTTGTTCCATCAGAAGGAGCAGTTTCAGCTAAGTTTGTCATCATCTGCTAGATGCTGCCTAGTTTACATAAAATGGTGTAGTAATTGCAGGTTGGTTCTTGTGGACAAATGCTTAAAACTCTAAATCACTGTGCAGCACTAATTGGTCCCCTGGCTGGAATAGTGTTGGGAAGAGAATAAGTGGGTATGAGGAGTAAAATCATCTCTCATCTCTCATCTCTATAGGTGGTTCCTAACACGTCTTTATTGCTGTCTTTTCTGCGACAGGGTAGGCAAATTTCCAGGCTGTTCACTGAAATCATTTACATCTGTTTTAAATGCATACATAGGGGAAAGAAAAATGTTGAGGTTAGTTATAAGAATCCATATGCCTAATACAAAGCAATGTAATATTAAAATGCACATAGATCTTTTTTCCTTTTTTTTTTCTTTTCTTTTCATCCAACTCAAGGGATGCTTATCTGACTTATTGCACATTGACTGATATGAAAAGCTGTAGAGGTTGCTCCAATTTAAGGTCAGTCTGATTATTTTTTTTCTTCTGTGACTAATCTCTAATTGTTCAAAGTCTATCTCTATGTGGTTGAGAACAAGTTTACTAACCACGGCTTTAGAAGAACCTACTCCAAGTCATGCTTAGAGTCATTAGCAATCAAAATCTTAAGTGAACACCTGTCCTTCCTCTCCACGATGCTCAGTATAAACCTAACACTCATCCTGCCCCTTCCTAGTCTACATTTTCCTTATGTACATTGCGGGTCACTACACTCCATCCATCCCAATTCCTCCAGACAGGCAATGAATGGCACATGAGAAAGTTTGGGGTCATAGAATCATAGAATGGTTTAGGTTGGAAAGGACCTTGAAGATCATCGAGTTCCAACTCCCCTGCCATAGGCAGGGACACCTCTCACTAGACCAGGTTGCCCAAAGCCATGTCCAGCCTGGCCTTGAACACCTCTCTGGTGTTCAACAACAACAACCTGTCTGGGCAACCTCTTCCAGTGCCTTACCACCCTCAAAGTGAAAAACTTGTTCCTAATGTTTAATCTGAACCTGCCCTCTTCTAGTTATGTGTGTAAAGGTCTCTGCCAACTGATTTTCCCTTTTTACTGGTGGTCCTCTGCCCTGCTGCGAGTGATCTGCAGGCCACAGTCCTTTGAGGGTCTCTCTGCCCCTGTGTGGGTTGCCCATGGGCTACGTCACCGTCCCTCAGGGGTGTCTCTGCTCTTTTATCATGGACAAGACTGTACCTCCAGCTGTGTACTTGTGGGTCTTCTCTGCAGCATGTCTCCTGCCCCAAGCAGCTGCTGCCTGAGCAGAAGTGCTGTGCGCTCCCCTGACTGGTTGCAGTTTTGGTATGTGAGGCGAATTGTGTGTCTGCAATTGGTTTTTATTGACATAGGGTGCTTCATGGCCTCCTCTCACAGGTCACCACCACAGCATCCTGCTAATTAAACTCTCCCATTTATGCCCAGTACAGTGATATACATCAAATCCCCTCTTAAATCAGTATCTTTCAGAAATAAACTGCATTGTTAGGTCCGTGTTGGACTTCCCTCTTGCAGAAGGCACAGCTATTGCAGCGTCTGGCAGCATGGTTCACGGTAAATCAAAAACCCGCACCGGGACTGTTGCAAGGTGTTTGCAAGGCAAACATGTCCTGTTGAGGCTGGGATACTTGCAGTCTGTTTGGGTGCCATAAATTGCTTTTTTCCGTGGAGAAATATAAAGCAGATTTGAGAATTTTTCATTAATTTCTTTGGTTGGTAAATTCGTTGTACCTATGTTTTCCCAGAAGCTCAGTGGTTTTTTCATCGTTATTGTTTTTTTTTTTATTATTATTTTTTGTTTATTATTATTATTATTAACCTCCCCCCTTTTTTGCTAGATCTCAAATGTGTTTGTGTGGTGAATAGGTTCTAGTTTTGCCTGATCCTATCTTCTTTCCCTCTCTTCTCATCCATGTCCACCCTGGCTTACTGAGTGAATTAATCATTTATTGTGAGTGGGATAGTTCCTACAGACTGAGGGATACAGATACAAACCCCGCCTGGGATACTTAGTTGAGGAGTGGGAGATGCTGTTTGCTTTAAAACCGATAGGGTAGGTTTTTCAAGGATGTGCAACCTCATAAGACTGAGCTTTTCTAGAAGGTGTCTTTTAAAAACATATATTTTACCACGGAACAAATTCATAGTCTTGTTTTATAGCACTGAAAAAAAAAATCGAGTTTCTTCTTTCTGTGTCTTTATGTATTTTTCATGTGTGGTAAGTCCCATGATCATTATGAGATCACATATGTTTTCAGATAGGTATGTTGTAATTTCTTTATACTTTTTTAAAAATTCTTCTAAGTGATCCCACTATGTACTCATAGACAGAGTTAAGCTCTATGTTATTTGCTATCAAACCAAGAAATTGAAGAGGGATGAAATCAGAATAACATGAGTTTAAAGTTTATGTATTAAAATAAATAGGAAACATTTTTTTGTCTATTAGGCTGATGGCAGAAGTAAAATTAAATTCAGCCACAGAGTACAGAAGAGCAAGATTAAATCTGTGATGCACTGTGGTTTGTGAGTGGAAAAGAATGATTCCTGCATATGTTTTACAACATCTGAGTGGAAACACTGATTCTGCAGCTTGGGATAGGAAATACAATCAGTGCAGCTGCAGCCAGCATCGATTTATCTTAAATTAATCATTCTCCAAGTAGGCAGTTGATATCCTAGTGCTGTGTGCCATCTTTTTTACATTCATGCAGCGCACATTAAACCAAAGAACTGTTTTGTAGGAGCTGAAATGTATTGCAGCACACAGATTGTAAATGTTTAAAAATACACTAACTCTTTCCTGTATGTTCATTTGACAATTAAACTGTATTAATAATTTCTCTTTTAATACTTACAATTATTAAATGCTTGGAAATAGATATGAAATTCTTGCAGTTTTCACAAATACAAAAATTTGTTTTAAGATCTTTAAATACAGGAGAAGAAAAAGAACTACAGGTATATTTCAAGCTAGAATATTTCTGAGTTTATTTAAGGTTTTTGATTCAATTAGTTTTATTGCTGATTTTCTCCAAGATGGAGACAAGCAAAAATCGGAGAGTTGTTTCTAGTTGCTTTTGAATTTACAGGGAATTGGATAGGTCAGGTCTGAATCACGCACTCTGGATTGAATAACAAGATGAAAGTTATCCTTTTTTGCGTTTCAGTTTGGATACATATAGTTTAATCCAAGAACAGAAGAATTCAGGTGATAGCAACATTAAAGAGAGACCTGCCTTTGAGGCACAGATTCTCCAAGGCATTTAAGTGTTTCATTTCATTCTAGGACAGAGCCTGAGGCTTTGTTGGATTTGACCTCAAATGTCATAAGAGCGAATGAAATAAAAAGATATTTTACTGTTTCCTACTGCGGACGTAGTAATTAGAAGAAACTAAAGGGAAAAGGAGAATGAGTCATTATGTGAAAAGCAGGAAATGAAGCAGGCAAAATTTTCTCTTTAAGACATCATTTTTTTCTCTTAAGTATTGATGATATCTGACAGTAATTGCCTGCCAACCAAAGTACTGCAACTGGAATCTTATCTTACTTGTTTTTGTTGATTCTCATATTATCACAGGCTTTTTTATTCTTCCTTCTCCAAGTGTTCTTTGTTTCTGGTTTTAAAGCAAAGCTACTTTAAAAATAATAATAAAAAAAAAAAGATAGTAGGATTTCAAAATCCTAAATGGCAACTTTTTAATGTTGTTTTAGCTTTTAATGTTTTCAGGAGCCTTTGCTCTATCTGTAGTGACATGCAGTACGTATGCAGACAAATATTAGCTTTACAGCAAAGTTTGCATTAGGACTCTGTAAACTCTTATAGACTATTGACTCTCTCGGTACGCTGACCACTCTTGAGGCACACCCCGCTGAAGCAGTGCTGAAGGACTCGCCGCCCCCAGCCGTAAGCTGGGCGATGAAGTGACTTCTTGTCTGCTGCCATGTGGTGGTTTGAAATAAGCTGACATGCTGTGTATTGAAGCGCAGGTAAGAGTGCGTTCCCTAGCTGTAGCCGTAGCTTAACTTTTTGGGCTGCCAACATGCAAGCGATGGGCAGTCGCATCTTAAATCGCGATTTCTGAAGCAGATAGTTTGACCCCAGTGCTTTGCCAGGACAAATACTAGATGCCAGTACCGAACCCGGGAGAACTAATTTCTGCTTAGTGGAAATAGCAAAGAAAATAGTCACTTGGACTCACCTTAATGTGTTCGGGGTGCCAGTGTGGCCTCTGGTATACGTGAGAAGAGGCTCGCTGTCATTCATCCCGGGCACAAACCCTATGCTAGCAACGCCAAGGACCGCTGTGGGGGCACTGTGGTTGCTCTGAGCTACCTGAGGTTTCCTGTCTGCAGAGAAGCCCTCCTGCTGCAATGCTGAGATAGTTCTGTCTCTTTTCAGAACTCAAGTTATAGAGTACAAATGCTTAATTATTTCCCTCCTATATGGTGAACCGGCAGCTAGATAAACAACAGCAAGAACAATCCTAAACAGAAAACACTAACATTATTTCCAAATAATCATTGTAGTGGTCAACATTTAAAGCAAAGCTGCTTGGTTACCTTCTTAAATCAAGAGACAGGCTTTTAATTTAGTGACCCGATTTTTAACTTTCCAGGGGAGATTTAGACTGGATATTAGGAAGCATTTCTTTACCGAGAAGGTAGTCCAACAGTGGAATAGGCTTCTTAGAGAGAAGGTCGATGCCTCAAGCCTGTCAGTGTTTGAGGCATTTGGACAATGCCCTTAATAACACGCTTTAACTTTTGGTCAGTTCTGAATTGTTCAGACAGTTGGACTAGATGATCACCGTAGGCCCCTCCCAACTGAAGAATATCTCTTCTCTTCTCTTCTCTTCTCTTCTCTTCTCTTCTCTTCTCTTCTCTTCTCTTCTCTTCTCTTCTCTTCTCTTCTCTTCTCTTCTCTTCTCTTCTCTTCTAAAATGTTAAATATCCAGAGTTTGGAAGTAAATGGAGCTATAAGTGGAACTAGTCCATCTTCTAAGTATTTGAATAAATATGTTGTTTAGAGTTTGATGAAAAACCTAATTATGCCAATGGGGTGGGTGCCTTTATTTTAACTGTGGGATTTACATCAAGAGGATGTTGTTGAAGACACTGAATATGGACAAAAGGAGTACAAATTCCCATTTGTTAGGAGCAGGTGTCAATGAAGCTACTCTTTGGAAGAGGACAAGTCTTACACTGGAATTGTACCATCCAGATAACAGGCAGGACAAGTAGCACAGAATGCATAAAGCCACTTAAAACCTGTTATTCTGAAACCGCTCATTGTGGTATTTCTCGTGCTTATGTTGGACGCCACTGTCATAAAAGGTAGCAACCTGTACCCATCACTGGGCTGCTCTGCTCTGGTTCTGCTCTCAATATGAAGATTCTATATAGTTGATTGAGGTAGAGCAGAAAATGTACATGTACTCAAAATATTATTGCAATGGCCAAGTACACTTATAGGGAGATTAAGATACAAGAGGTCTGATTACTAAAGATCTACTTGCTCAAAAGAAAGCAATAATTAAAACCCTTTTGAAAACAGAGACTTAAATGGAAATGCCGACAGACTTCACTATAACAGTCCTGAATGGACCCCCTAATCACAGAATCACAGAATTGTAGGGGTTGGAAGGGACCTTCAGAGATCATTTGGTTCGAACCCCCTGCCAAAACAGGTTCGTCTAGAATGGGTTGGACAGGATTGCACCCAGGCAGGTTTCGAATATTTCCAGAGAAGGAGATTCCACAGCCTCTCTGAGCAGCCTGTTTCACAGCTCTGTCACCCTCAAAATAAAGAAGCTTTTCCTCATGTTGAGATGGAATTTCCTGTGTTTCAGCTTGTGCCTCTTGTCCCTTGTCCTTTTGCTGGGCACCACTGGAAAGAGTTTGGCCCCATCCTCTTGACACCTGCCCTTTAGATATTTGTAAGCCTTGATGAGACCCCCTCTCAGTCTTCTCCTCTCCAGGCTAAACAGACCTAAATTTCTCAGCTTTTCCTCATAAGAGAGGTGCTTAATTCCCTTGATCATCTTTGTAGCCCTCAGCTGGACTCTCTTCATGTAGTTTCTTGTCTTTCTTGAACTGGGGAGCCCAGAACTGGACACAGTACTCCAGATGTGGCCTCACCATGGCAAAGTAGAGGGGGAGGATGACCTCCCTTGACCTGCTGGCCACGCTCTTTTTAATACATCCCAGAATACCATTGGCCTTCTTTGCTACAAGGGTACACTGCTGGCTCGTGGTCAACTTGTCCGCCAGGACTCCCAGGTACCTCTCTCCAGAGCTGCTTTCCAGCAGGTCAAACCCCAACCTATACTGGTGTGGGGGGTTATTCCTCCCTAGGCACAGGACCCTACACTTCCCCTTGCTGAACTGCATTAGGTACCTCTTCGCCCAACTCTCCAGCCTGTCCCGGTCTCCCTGAATGGCGGCACAGCCTTCTGGTGCATCAGCCACTCCTCCCAGTTTTGTGTCATCAGCAAACTTGCTGAGGCTTTATAGTCTTTCTTGATTCTGCCCAGGTTCTGGCTTGCGGTGTCATTCATGCCCACATGAAAGAGTAACAGTGGATAGTAGTCTGTACTCTTGGAAAGTTGTCCCACCCTCTTGGCAAGTTGTCCCACCCTCTTGGCAACATCTCAGACCTTAGCTTCTGGAAGGCCGCATACCTCATGTGAGTCCCTGTCAGGATGGCAGATGGGTGCCTCAGTGTCCTTTAACAGAGAATCACCCACAACTAGCTATCTTCGTTGTGTTCTAAGACATCCACTAAAACATAATGTGTTTCAGAAGTCTGCAAAGGGTTATTACTAACAGTGATCCAAAGAACAAACTTTTATTTTCCATCTAAAGGAAATTCCTTATCCGTTGGTAGAATGAAAATAATTTAGTTTTTTATATGCCTTGAAGCAAATTTTGGTTTTGTGATGAAAACATAGATTGAACGTCTTGCCTACCTTGCCTAGAAAGCAAGGGTAAATGTTTAGAATTACTTTTTACTGGTAAGAATACCCTTGCCTTTGTGTGCATTTGCAGTGCATATAATGAAAGATTTACACCTACATGCTCTTTGGTGCATACAGGTCATAATGTCATAAGAGACCGCAATGTGTCAAAGCAAGACAAGGTTCTGCGAGACTAGGGAGCTTAGGTAGCTCAAGTTAGAGTAACTGCATGGCCACAGGCAAGTCTTACATTTCCAGGGCAACTGCTTATGAAGTTATAGCAGAAGTAATGTATTAATTGAAGACTTTTTCCTTGTAAGTCGCCGAAGAACAAGTGAAGGCCTGTTCTATCAACAGATGGACATGAAAAGAAAACTTACACAAATTTACTTCCTCAAGTGTTCATTTCAGCTGTGACACTCATTTGTAATCTTACACCTGAAGGGGAGGCGAGACAAGGTTTATTTTGAAAGGACCATATTTACTTTTTGTCCTCTACTATGTACCTTTTAGAAAAGCTCAAGGTAAGGCTTTATACATCCACAGCCCCGTTTTCAGAACCAGTGAGCGCCATAGATTCTTGTGATAACATCTGGAGCTATATGTCTTAACACCCTCTGAAAAATCAGGCCTTCAGACATTATTGCTTCATTTCCCCAGGCAAATTGTCTCACAGTACCTGACAAAATGAATGAGAAGCAGAGTGCTGCAGTTCAATTTGTACTAACATTTATGTCTTTTGAATGTCAGGATGGCTTTTTAAATGTTTCCTCGTAAAACTAAGTCCACTGTCAATAGTATTCCTCACTCTGATTAGAGGAAGTACTCTACAGCTTAATAAAATCCTAAACCAAGCAGACAGCTGCCTAAGTTTTGGAAAAAAAAATAGGTGAAGCCAGGTCAGTCTTTCTCTGAGCCACAGAGAAGACATGGAGTGGCTAGGTGTGAAGGTGAGAGCTGTCCTCACTTTCACCTTGATGCGCAAAACAGCATTTCATGATGTGTGCATACCCTCCTCTCTCACCTGTGGACAGCAAAGGGTAGACGGAGCTTCCTTCACTAAATCTTCGTGATGCTTGATTGGAGCATTTTCAAATATTCCCAATTTCTGTTTCTTCGTCTTGTCCTTTGATCCCTCTGATATGCCATGGTGTGGGTTTTTTTGTTGGTTGGTTGTCTTTTTTGTTTTGAGAAAGGAGTAAAGTGATTCTTCATGAATAATTGTTCCTGTAATTTCTTTCTTGTCCAGGTTTCTCAGGACATTCTACAAGTGTAGAATGCTTCGGGAGATGTAAGGCTCTTCAGCTAAGGTTGTGATTCCCTGAAGCAGAATGAGAAGTTCCGACTTCTGCATCCTGCTCATGTCAGTGCCACCCATGCAGCGATGTAGGTATTTACTTATATAAGCCCCCTGCCTTCTGCTAAGAGGAAAAGAAAGATAGCAGAAGTCCCAAAATCCATGTAAATTATCTTTTTCTGAAAGATTAGGATTTACCACTTTACTTGCTTGTGCTTGCTTTTACTGCACAGAAAAGCTCTTCTAAGGTGTCTTTTACATTTCTCCGCCTGGTAGCTCAGCTTCACTTGAAGCCATATGGGAAACAATGGCTTTTTGGTGGCAGTTTTAAGTATGGGATTCATCCCAAGTATATCAGACCCATTGGCACAAAGACTTGAATGTCATGATGTAAACATGCCCCGATCCTGACATGGTCTCACAATGGAATATTGTACTTTTTAGGTTACAGTCACTCTGCTATTGTCTGACTGTTGTCCAGAAAACAACTGTTTCCATTAAATGATTAGTGTAATAGCTGTTTCCATTCTCTCTCTTTCTTTCAAATGTGCGCTTTCTGTCATGGTACCCTTTTCTGTTGAAGGTCTCCTACTTCTCATTCACCAAGTTCCCTCGTCTTCCGCATGCTCCTTTTCAGAGCTCCTTTTGAGAATACTTCCAGTGCTGGTACCAGCACCAGTGATACTGCCATTGCTCCTGACACTGCTTCTGCAATGTACTAATTTTTCAGGGTGTTCAGAGTATTACACTTAAGTGGTCCACAAAGAATCAGGGACACTTTGGTGCTGTACAAATAACCATTGGAATTGGTAAGTAACTTTGTTCCGTTAAGTTTCTCTGTTAATTTATTTCTTTCCATGGGTGATATATTCACTATACATCCAGCACCGTAGCAAAACTCTTGTAATTTGCAATATTAATTTTATAATATACTTGCTGTCAGGCTTGCATCTGGAAATATATGCCTCTGTTTTTGTATGTGTATACATGTATTGGCATATATATATATAGGAATATGTATTTGATAAGGGTAGACAGGGAAGAGTACTAGAGCAGTATAGTGGAGGTGAAAATGGAGCTGTTATTTATATGACTGAGTGTAATGAACTCCAAGTTACGAGGCTATGTTATTCTGATTGTAGCAGAGAAAGTGTAATGAATATAATGCAAATATTGTACGAAGGAAAAACTGTACAACAATGCAATGGTACTGCTCCTGTAGAACAGTGAGGAGCCACTGTACTTACAAGTAAATAAAGCAGACAGGAAAAAAAAAAAAAAAATTGGTAAGTCAGTGCCTCTGCAAGGGCAAAATGAGCAGGGTTAGGGAGAGAGGGAGAATGCTCACACCCTTTGTGAGCTTCTCTGGCAAGGTAAATACCAGACTATGATTTCTCTTGTCAAAGAGGAGTAAGGTTCAGCCTGAAAAATATCACAAACATGATCACAGTTCACATCAGCTTAAGAGAATTAAAGAAGCATGGTAAAGATAGTACTAATCGGTTTATGAGGTGTGAAAAAGCAGACAATGTTGTTGGCTAAGGGTTTTGGGAAGAAGTCTCTCTGGAATGTCTTCTGCTGACAAACCTAAGGCATACAGTAGATTTAGCCAAAGGAGCAACTAGAAAATGCAAAACCTCCATTACCTGGCCAGTCAAGTGAACTCACCAGAGACTTACTTCTTAAGTAAGTTCTCCAACAAATAGTAAGTTCTCCTTTCTTGTAACGTGTGGTTGTGTAGATGAATATGTGTACGGCATTGAGTGCTTTAGGAGTCTCTGTGACTCTAGATATACATAAAAGAATATTTATTTGTTCATGCAAAATCTAAGATGTCAGGTTAAAGCAGGTGAATGCAGCTATTTTTCCAGGCACAGTCTATTGTTCTGCACTGTTAGCAGTAACGGATTGCAGGCTCTGGTTAGGTTGCTTCCATTTAAACTATCTGTTGTAATATTGAATTATATAGAGAAAAAAAAAAATGTAGATTTATCCCACCTTTTGAAAATATGACTTTAAATTATAATCGCTTGAATTAAAACATTAACTTAGAGGACAGAGAAATAAAATTGAGAAACCTGTCCGTCAACTCTCGTGAAGCGGAACGGTTCGTGATCGTGTACAATGTGGTGGCTGCAGGATGAGTGGCTGCACAGAAAGATTTGGCCCCATAAAATGGGCCTGTGTCTGGACATACCAGATATTCCTCTGCCCAGATGGTCTAAAGCATTCCCTGGATTTTTTTTTTCTTTTTTTTTTTTTTTTTCCGGCTACTGTTTATGGAATTAAAATGTATGCTGCAAAATGGTAGCATAAGGGAGGAGGAAAAAGGGACAGGATTCAAAAGAGGAATTTAGAACAATTGTCCAGGCATGTAGGAGGATTTTAGGAAAGGCAACACGCAACTGGAATTGAGACTTCTCAAGGGCAGCAAGCAGAGGTTCTACCACTATGTTTGTAATAAAGGAGTAAATGAAGACAATGTGGATGTGGACCTGTTGCTAAATGAGGTGCATGAATTAATATTGGCAGGCAGAGATACGGCTGAGTTGCTCAGTGCTGTCTTTGCCTCAATCTTCACCTTCATGAAATCTAACTAATCTGGCTTTGATAAATGAAAGTTCAGAGTGCAGCTGATGTGAAAGGGTTTTCTACCGTGAAGAAGCTCCCACTTTCAGAAGAGGTAACTCTTAGGTGGTAGCTCACACTTACCTCTTTAATAGTGGTGTTTTGGTGGATTTTTATTATAAAGCTGCTGGCAGATCATGGGAATATCCAAATGCTTCAGAAGCTGGCGCACCTGCCAAGGATGTACTTAAAGAAAAAAGCTTTGGTTGTTGAATCTACCATGATGCACTAAACAGAGTATTAGCATTCAAAATACCTTTAATTTGAATGTTGATTATAATGCTGGCACAATGAAAGGGTCGCAGCAACAGAGACAGCTGGGAGTTGAGTCACTGCCGTGCTGTGTATGTTTGCATTGTCCAACCAGCCAGAAAAACACAGTTCTTTCTGAGACCATTATCTTTTTCCCAATTTGAGTTCTTAGCGTAGATTCTCCGTATAATTATTAACACCGTTCTCCTACTTCATGCCCAGCCTAGTCAACTACTCAGTAGACATGCATTTCTGTTATTATTTATGGAGTATGATAAGCAACGTGTTTGATGTTTTGATAAGTATCGAAGAAGCATGACTTCTAGAAGCCAGTAGCATGTGGTATGTCTTCCAGATGCCTAACTGAATCCAGTCTGAGGACCAACAATGTGAATTTGTCACAGGCATAGCTGTGGAATTAACTCAGTTTAAAGATTCGTGACTGTTGTTCTTTATTGGAGATCACTGATTCAGCCCCAGGTTTCCTCATCACAGCGACTGCTGTTGCGAATACACAAAAGAATAAACAGACTCATAGGGCCTACTGTGTAAATCAAATACAAATGATTCTGCTTCGACACATATGATAGATATATAGACGGTTAAAACCACTTCACAGAAGTAGCGAGGTCTCAGAAAAGATTGGGTTGAAAAGACAGATCATTTGCAGAAAAAAAAGCATTTTCAAGTATAAGAAAAAATCCTGGGAAAGAGGCATTAAAATCACAGCATAAGGAAGAAACAGGAAAAAAAAAAGATGTTAAGAATACATGGAAATTTAGAAATCACAGAAGAAGAAAAGAGATTTTGGAAGGATCAAAGCTACTATGGGAAGTGCTGCAATGAAGACATTCAGCTCGTATACGTGTGCGCGGCTTTTTCTAATTTGAACGGCTTGCTGAGCTTGGCGTTAAAAGCAAGAATTTTGGTACTGAGTTTTCGACAGCAACGAAAAGGTTTATCTGTTCATATGGATAAATCTTTGAGGGTCAATAGCTCAGGAAGTCCTCTGAAGGGTGAATGCAGATCTTTTACAAGATGTGAGTCAACATCTGTTTTAGAACTTAAAATCTGAAATTCGCAGTTGGACTCAAACGTGGCGAAACACAGGAAAAAATACAATCTTTTTTGTTTTTGTAATGTCCCACAAAGTTTTCAATGGATTTGTTCAATTTGCTTCATGTTTTTAAAAATTAAAAGGAGCCTACTCTTGTGGTAGTTTTGTAGTTTGCATAGGAGTCATTAATAATGCACCTTCCAGCCTAACTTCTTTGTCTGACACCTATTCAGCCGTAACTATGACAAATTACTCATACACAAAGACTTTCCAATCCCTGGAAGTACAGACTGAAGTTGAAACTATTCATTTTTCAGAAAATTTAAACTGACTACTTGGTCATTGCCAGATGTATTTTGTCAGGAAGGCTTTTTTCCATGATGAGTCTAATCTTGCTTGTTCCTTTTCTGTTCCTAGAGTGGTTTTTAGCACCTACATTTCTGGGCTGATGCAAAAAAATTAAAGTAATTTTTTAATATTTTTCTGTAATGTATTTAAACAAAATAGCTTTCTGAATATGTCTCATTCTTTGCTGATGGTATTATTTGGCAGAGGGGGATATGTCCAAGGTCTAAATATTATTCTGAATCCATCTTGTCTTCAGGTTTGATCTAAACTATTACAAAAGATGAAATGGTCAAAAATAGAGCAGCATCAGCACTGATATAATAATATTTGTCCCATTCCTTTTCCCTCTGGCAAAGAATTGTATAACATGAAAAGACCTGGAGCCTTGTTTTCCACTTCAAAATCATTTTTCCCTTAAAAGCCTCTGATATTTAATTTTGACTACTTCTTTGTATTGTTGGTCAAGAAATCTTTAAATTTAGGATTAGAGGCTGTAAAGCCGAAATATCTCTGAAAGAGCAAGTGCAGGATCATTTCAAAACCTATTGACCATGAATGATACCTTAAGAAATAAACAAGGATATCTCCTTTCTCTTTTCTTTGATATGATTTACAAAGGTCTCCAGAAAACCTTTATATTGCTCTGCAGCTCAGAAAGTATATTAAAAAAATATTCTTTCTAATAACAAAGTTTCTATTTCATTTTTCACTTTTTCTCAACTTTTTAAAGTTACTTTCTACAGCATAGATTTTCCCATGTTGTGATTAGTCTTAGAATAAAAAAGTAAAATTATGCCAAATATTAATTTTCCAGAATTACTACTTTAAATTTTTTCTTATTTTAGCTGTTGTGTCAATCCCTTTGAAAACAGATTATTAAGTGAACTTTGCACTGTCTGTAAACTTTACTTAGCAAATTACTGTATGTGGCATAATTTCCTTTTTTTTTTGGTCTTGATTTCAAGGCCTATGACATTGAATCCACTTTAGAACAGTGCTGATGTTCCGTAGTACTCTGTTGACTAGCACTGCATGCTGTGTGCAGGTGGTTCAGTTCAAAAGAGGCTAGAAATAAAATATTGCAGTAATGTCAAAACTTAAGTAACTGCTGGGTGTCAGAGATTAAATTGAGTTTTGCTTGAAGGAGTGTTGAAAAGCAATGACCAAATGTGTCTTAATATTGTTGATCCTCACCATGTTCTCATTAAAAGAATTTTCACTTTTTCATTTTGTTTTTAAAGGGTCATTCTCTCCCCTTTATCCCCCCAGTTTTGGCTGTCTGAATGAGATGTCCCGACCCTAAATTTTCACACTCAGCAGTAAAATAGTCCATTTAAAGTTTTACATGCTCCATTATATATTCAAGAACAAGCTGGTCGCAGCCAGGTCTTTGTTTATTTGTTCTTTTTTTTTTCTAAAAACTTCTGAATTTTTACTAAGAACACATACCATCATGTAACTTTTTACTTATAGTTAAAAATAGGGTATGATTCTTTCTCTAGGCTATTGATCTTCACCCACAGCCATCTTAACTGAGTCCTGTACTTTTTATAATGTCAACCTCAGCACATATTGGATGGTGCCGGAGTTAGAGAGATGTGCCAGCTGAAGACAGCAAAGCTGTTCCTGTGTCACTGTCCTTGGAAAGGACAGGTTTAACACGTGTTAAATCAGAAGAGCAGGCTATGGGAGTAATTGCCTGAAACCACCGTAACTACCATCTAGCCTTGTTCAGAAAAAAAAAAAAGCTGCTGAAATGCTACTCTGTCTGTCCTGCTGAGATCTGAAAATCTGCGAGGGAAAACCTGTGGTCAAGGTGTCAAAAGCCAGAGAGAGTTCCGAATCATCTTCTGCATTAGTTCAGTGCAAAAGAGAGCCACTGACCAGAGAGATCAGCAGGGTCTTTGAACCGAAGAGAGTTACAAATGAGATCAATTTGGGATCAGTGAAATCTTAAAACTGTAACTTTGTCGGTGTTTCTCCCTCTGGAAGAGAGAGAGAAAAAAACCAGAATTCCAGCCTTAGAAATATTTCTGAAGTGTTAGCAAGATAACAAAGTAGGTGCTTTAGTCTAAATATGCCAGTGCTTAATAGTAGCTGTAAGAGTGATTGACATAGGTTTTTTGTTTAAAAAGCTCATAACAATATAAAAGAAATAAGTATACCATGTCAGGATAGAAATCCTATTTAAAATGGGGAGGAAGGTACGCCAAATATTAACATTAAAGAAAAAAAGTCTCTTCCAGTGCACACAGTAAGTTTTTGGGTTGTTGTTTTTTTTTTTTTTCCTTTTTTTCACATTACCATAGTCATCAATTAATGCCAGAGATTAGTATTTCATTTGGAGGCAAGCAAGACAGGATTCAAGCAATTCTGGGGAAAATGATGAAGATAAGGCTTTTCAAAGTTGTCTAATTTTTCAAATACATTTATTTTATCAATCCTGTATTTCATTATTTAAAGGTTATTCAAGCAGATGAACACTTTTAATGCTCAGTTTGGCTCCTCTTTCTGAAACTTTGGAAATATTTCTCCAGTGGCAGTATACAGCAGAAATAACTACATGAAAACAGTTCTACAGTAGCACTGTGAAACAACATATGAGAAATCATTTTGCTATTACTGAGCAATACAACATAGCTGTGATTAAGAAATGCAAACCATCAAACTTGTATTTAAAAAGAAACTGTATCCTTGAGAAGCAGTATACCTTGGTGTGCCGAACTATGTGTGAGGATATCTCTCAAAAGCACTTTATGCCTTAAAAAGCATTCCATCCAGCGTTCATTTGGTACCTCACAGGACTCAGTCCTGGATGGTGAAGAAATGAAGTTGAGAAGACTGAGCAGAACAGAGTTCAGAAGAGCTTGGCCAGACATTAATGATGCCACTCAATAAGTAAAAGCAGAGAGGTGGGCATACAAGAGTAAGCCCCGATTTGCCCACGCGGAACTTAAAATCCCTTTAAGACATCTGTCTGCTTACCTACATCCTGCACAGTTTGTAACGATTGCTCTGACAGGTAACGAGTGGGAACGCGAGAAACCCAAGACATTCTCGGTGCAGAGGAAAATGGCTGGGGCTCGTCCCCATCTGGAAACCACACCTGCACTGGCCCCGAGCAACTCTGTTGCCTTTCTGGTTGGTAGGACCACAGTCTAAGAGTAGTAAGAGGAGAGAACGGTTTGCTCTCCAGTGCTTTCCATCACTTTTCACACAGATCTCTAAATATGATGCAGGTACTTTAGATAGGGATCTCTAATATAAAAAGTAACGAAACCTAGAACACTAAGGGTGAAAAGGAAGTGAACTTGAGTGTTTAGACTCAAGTATTTTGTCTGAGAGTCATATTTTTTCTTAATATAAGGAAAGAAGAAATAAAAGAGTCATTTAAACTTCTAGGATGTAAAGCTTAAACAGAAACCTCAATAAGTCGAAATAAACTTAACTTTAAAAATCATCAATAAATGTAAACAAAGCCAAAGCTATGGTTCATGTAAAAAGTACTTGAAATCTGCCTGTGTGCACACAACTGATTTCTTGTTGAAATATTTCAACTGTGAAAAGTGTCACATTTACGATGTGACTTGTCTGATGCAACTGTAATGTGATGAAAGCATAAAGACAAGAATATTCAGCAATGAAGCAAAAAATAGTGAGAATTTCTTTATATAGGAAAAGACTTGTGCTTATACATGTATCACATGCCTTCATTTAAATACTATGCCTGTATCACATATGACAAAGGTAGTATGAACTTCGAGAAGTCTGAGGAACGATTCTGTTAGTGTGACAGAAGAACTAGCGTAATTTGCTTTACTGCTTTTACTTTTTATGGCTGTGGGGATACCTGCCCTGTCTGCGTAGTTCGCAATGTGGCTTTTAGTGACAAAATAAGTAATGAAATTAATGTCCCCCTCAAGACAGTGTTGCTCTGTGCATTGTGCAGAAGAGCACTTCAAGGCAGATCCACCTTTTCATTTTGTCTATCTCTTTCTTATACTTTTGGGCATCACGTCTCTGGTGGCATCTTAATTCCATTTCTAACTTCTAAATTGTCTTTGTGCAGCACCTACGTGTATGTGTGGGGCAGCGGGCACAGTGATCCTGTTACTAATTCTGTAGGTAGTATGGCTTCTGTTATGGCAGTACCTATGCGCCCTCACCACGGGTCCTGTCCGTACTGGATATTATACGGACACTGCCCTGATTTAGCCATTAGTTTGATATCATTGCTAACGCTCATGGAAATGTGCGTACAGAAGGTAGGAATTGGATGAAAGATAAAAATATCATACATCTCCGGTCAAAATGAGGAATAAAGATGAATGGCTTTTGGAGTACCTCCTTTGTTTTTTTGCTTTAAGAGGCAAGAGTAAAAATACATCTATGTGCTTTGTCCTCCTTCAATTATAACTTTTTCTAGTAATATAAGGGAGTAAATGGAAGCTTACTTTTTTTCACTTAACTCTGTCAGCATGGCTGTGCTTGAATATGTAAATTTAACATCAGATCACAAAGTGATTCTCCTGGATTAATAACATGAGTTTATGCTATGCTTTTACCAGAGCACTTAGGGAAGAATTGATGTAAGAGGCCTTATGTTAAGGGGTCAAATAAATGAGATAAAACACAATCTTCTGACAAATGTGGAATTATTTAGTGTGCTTTGTTGCATAAGAAATATGCCAAAGGCTGTAATTTTTGGTGTTGGCAAAATGTATGAAATCTTAAATCCTTAATAGTGAGTCAGAATCATCCTACTAGCCAAAATCTTGGAGCCAAACAAAAATCCTGGAGGTTCAAGCTACATCAAAACCTGACAATTTTATTTATTTCACTTGCCCAGGATTTTCTGTTAACAATTTTTTTATTTTTTTTTTTTTGACAATTTTTCAACATACAGAAAGAAAAACATCTTTCACAGGTTTGGAAATCACTGCCACAATACGACAAAAATCCCACCCAAATCTATAATTATTTTTGATAACAATTAACTATATTAATTGATATATTAATAAACATTCAAGCTTCATGTCTAACACTACCTACTGGTTGGGTACATTTTCAACTTCTTGCATCGTCCTTCCATGTTCATATTGTGTGTGGTGTACCAGTTGTGGTGTCTATTTTGCCAAAACCAGGGGAACTGAATTTCCCCTATAACTAAATTATCAGATAATTTTGAATTGTGATACCGACTCTGTTATGACTGTCATTTATGACAGGAATCATACTGCCTCTTTATGCTGAAAGTAGGGTCTGCCAGAATAATTGCCTTCAAATGATTAGGTATTAGTTTGGTTTTTTTTTTTTTTTCACATCTACTCTTACACCCTAGGCTCATGATGTCTATATAGTAACATTTATTTTTTTTTAGAAAAAGTCCCAGCATAAAATCTGATCTCCTGCTAGCTTCACTCAGCAGAACTTTAATAGTCATATGTTGTTTGTTATTCCCAAGAAGCAGGTAGCAGGGCGTCATCTTGTGTAGTCTGTTAACTTGCTTATGGCATTACATCATGCACTTGAAACTTGCATTAATGCAAGGTCTTTAAAATACAGAGAAAGCATAATAATAAAGTTTTTTTTCTCTTCAAGCTTATTATTAAGCCACTGAAGCCATTTGTGCTTTCAGTTCAACTTTTAGCACAGACGGAAAAGTAGGGCTCTCTTCAAAGCTGTTGAAATAGCACCTTCTTGGGTTTTTAACTCTTCTCGGCATAATTAAAAGTTGTTCAAATTCTGAATGATTCTTTTCCTCGCTCCCTGTTTGTTAGACATTGTTCCTGGCTTACTTTGTCCCATTGCACTCTGAAGTTCACATTGACATGGTAAGCAAGGCCGGCAGTCAGTTGAAGTATTTGAAAACATTAAACTGCTTTAGATTTGTTTTCAGTTCAGGTGGGATAAAACCTTTCTGCACCTTCTCCACAATTAGCCCTCATCCTTGGGCCCTGCGCTCATCAGCATTGCTGATACCGAAACCCAATGGATGTATTCATTCAGATCTGGGATTATCCTTTATTCGTGTTATGCCTTCTCATGTATTGCCATGTCAATAAATTACAATCCTGTTTTACAGCATAATATTTCTCTCTTTCGTGGGACAAATTCATCTTTCTTTGATGGCACATTTCCACAATGCTTTTTGTTCCAGCCAGGATTGCGCTAATATTTCTATTATGCTTAAACTAGTTACCTTCAGATCTGTATCAGTAACTATAACACCTCCGTTTTGTTGCCTTTGCCTTTCAGCAGTACGGTTACTTCTTTTAGGACCTAGTGTATCTAGCCTGCTTTTAGACTATGCAGGCACGACCGGCATGTTCCTTTCATTATCTGTGTTGATTGCATATTTACTGTTCTCATCAACATTAATGTTTTCATTTCCCTTATTGTACTTTCAAATTTTCTCTGATAATCATTTTTCTACTGTTGTATTCTCACCTACTCATTTTCCTCTGCCTGTAAACTACAGCCACGTACAGACCTTCATCTGCTTCCAGAGCTTCCTCTGTTTTCCTTTTTCCCCCACCCTGAATAACCGAGCTAATGCAAATGAGGCAAATCTCCTTCTAATTTCCCCTTGTATTTCTTAATTTAAAACTCATCTCATCAACCATGCTAACGTTCTTCTCAGCTTGATTCACGCTTCTCTGGGGCCCATCCATATAGCAGATGCCCATTCCATCACCGGGAGTCATTCTAATGTTTTCCTATCCAATGCTATAGTTTTCCCACAGCACTAATTCTTGATCTTCATTATTTTGCTGTGCTTTTACCTTCCTTTGAGAAAAATGACAAGAATTTCAATGAAAATTACCCAAGATTCCTTTCCTCTGACATCTTCAGAGGCATCATCCACAGTCCCTTTCACGTGAGTTTTATGTTGTCGGCTTTGCTGGTAGGACGGATGGTCAGTGGTTCCTCCTGACTCCTGTGAGGGTGCTTTTCAGACTCCCATCCTCCTCTCATGGCTTTGTTTTTGTCAGACAACACATCTTTCTTTCTTCTGGATGTGTTATATTGACAGACTCACTTATTCCTCCTAGTAAGAGCAAGGCACACTAAGTTAGGCAGATCAGAAAAGCACTTCTTTTACCTTATTTTTTTAACAAATGTCCTCATCTTTTCATAATATTATTCATCTTAACTTCCTAAAACTCAGGGGCTCATTCTTGTTTCCACATACATGCCTTGTCCTTTCCAGTTCTATTTCCAAGGCAGGGATTTGGGCAGGAATAGGTTAAAATATTGTCTGTCTGGTAAATCTTAGAAATTAATGTTTTTAGTTCTTCAAGAGAAGAAAAGGAAAGGGAGGATTTCATTCATGACAGAGGCATTTTTATGAATTGCGTTCATCCTATAGACCCAACATGCTCCTGAACCCGTGCCATATTTGTGCCATAGTCTTCATTAGGAACCACAGAAAGTCCTTGTAGGGAATGGGCTGTTTTCCAAAGGAATAACTGAAGAACTAAAAAAGATGTAAAATCCCCATTGTTACCAGCTTTATACAAAGCTTTGTATGCCACTGTAACTGCAATAGCAGCTGATTGATTAAGATGACCTTATTTGAAGTTAAATAAATATTTTTCCATTTATAGACCTTCTCCTTTTATTTTTATATTTTTTGTTTTTATTTTATTTGATAATTTTTTATTTTATTTATTTTTATTTCTTCCACAGTCAATAGCTGAACAAACAGTAAACGTGTCATCTTCTGTAGCTAATTCTCCAGCGTGGCAAACTGCAGAATAGTACCTTTCTTTTGGCATTTACCGAACATAAAGTCATACTAAGTTTAGTGGGAGATATGCTCCCACATCTTAGCATTTTGGTAAAATCACACCCATAGGAAAACTAGGATCATTGTGTGAAGTACTTGTAAATGCAATACAAACCCAAAGATGTTTCCTTTATCAATCAAAAATTTTTAAACCAGAATATTTCTTGCAGTGAGGCAGACAATGGAAAAACGCGAAGCAAGATTAGTATTTATACTCCTGCATAGATGTCAGTGAAATTTTGGAAGGTGAAATTTCCTCTCTGATGCTTTTTGTTACAGATGGTGTTTAAGTGTATGATTACATAAAAATTGTTCAGTTGCTGGTGTTTAGTCACTTCTGACAGAAAGGAGTCACTGCTTTTTCAGTTGTCTTTTCCATTCTTTTAACTTAGTAGTTACATGGAACCTGCATGGAACTACAACAACTTGGAGCTGTTGCATGGAACTTGTAAATACAACACCTAAGAATGTCAAGACCCAGAAGATGCCACGTAACATGTGCAGTATGACGCTATTCATTATGTTGGAGGCTGAAGATTTTCCAGACTTCCTATCTGAAAAAAAATCTAGCATTTGATGACCCATTTGCGGTGCTTATTTAGAGGGCGAACCACAGTTATTGTAGTACGAGTGTGTGAAGAGATTGCAGAAGAAGATTTCAAAGTGGCTGGCCAAGTTAAGTGAAACAAACTGCAGGAATAGCGTCCCCTGATTCCCAGTTGTTGGAAAAACTTTATTCCTTTAAGGCACAGAGAATTTCTGCCATTTCACGCTTGGAATATTGCCTTGGGCTTGTTCTTCTGAAGTATAAGGGTTTTTTTTTTGCATTTTTATCTGGTTGGCTAGGCAGAAAGTGCAAAAATCCAATTTTCAATGGATGAGGGTAAAGCTTTACAAGTGGAAAGTTATACCTGCTTTGTTAGAGGAGTAAGGACTAAGTTTTTATTTGTATCATTTGGGAGAGAAAGTGACAAAGGGAGTGTTTCTTGTCCTTGTTTAGGGTCCTGTTCTTATTCAGGCTCCATTTGCAGTCCGTGGAGAGGGACATCATTCAGGATGGAGGAAATGACTGCCTCTATTGATGTGACTGTCTCCCTTCAATAATGCTTAAGCTTCTAAACAGCTACACTTTGGGGAGACGAACGTCAGACTTGGTGCCTAATTTAGTGACTGTCCCTAAACCCCCATATCTGCTCTGGAGTGTGACAGTGCTGTGTCTTCTGCTGTATGCTTCAAAATGACTTTCGGTGTCAAGATATTCCTGCAAATGTGTTAGGACCCTGAGCTGAGGATGAATTCAACTTAACATAAGCATTCCAAGGGAAAGGACCCAAAGAAACGTCACTATCTATACACATAGATGAGGGACTTTTTACCTGAACAAAAGTCATTTATTTATATTTATTTACCTCCTCCACTTTATCAGCAGACCAAAAAATGTAAGAATTGGCAAGACTCCCTGTAAGGAGTGAATGCCGTCTGCTCAGAGAAGGTACCAGACCATGAAGTTGGGATCTTCTGTAAGATGCGGGTGAGAAAACTGCTGGAATACCTATGTGCTCCTTATCCACCAACAGGTATCATTAAGAGGGTGGACAGATAGAACAGAAAGGGAAAAAGCAAAAGCTACAAATGCATAGTTTGGCTAATTAAAGAGTAATGGCGATATGACAGCCGCCTAGAGAAACAGGAATTATGTGAGTACCTGGGAGGTAGCAAAAATGTGGTTAAATTCTTTGCATTGATTAGGGTTCGACTGTCTTGGTACTGCGTGTAAAATGTGCCAGAGGGAATGTGACTAGGTGTAATGGGATATAATTTAGTAAAGAGACAGTTTAGATCAATAACAAGACAACTACCTGACATTGAGATCTGTACAATCGCAGAAGAGCTTTCTTACAGGAATTTTAAAAGCTCCATCCTTTAAGACATTTAAAATTAGAGTAGGAAACATCGGGGAAAAAATCTATTTTGACAGGAGATGTCTCTTTCTCTCACTTTCTTTTCTGAAGCACCCACAAGTATTGCTGTAATACTTGGGTGCTTCGAGATGGACTAATGGGACTTTTATCTGTAATTTGTATGATTTTATGATATTTTCAGTTCTCTGAGTAGCCTTTTGTGATATGGCCCAATGATAATGGTTTTTCTCCATCTGGATAAACACTTCCTAAGTGAACCCTACCTTAGGAACTACAACAGTGTGTTTTAATAATTTTATATCAGTGTATTTTCTTGAAAAGTTTATCATTTGTGTTGTTTTAATTTGTTGCCAGATTCATTTTTGTAGGCGAGTCAGTTCTGCACTTACAGGCACTGTCAAAAAGGGTCATCTTCCTTTCTTTTCTGTTATTTTTTTTATTTTTTCCTTTTTGTATGTAGGGGTCATGTAAGTTAGTTGTATTTAAATGTCAGAGTGAACTACCACTTACCAAAAGGCAATCATTTACAATAGTCCTATCTTAGGAAGAACTGAAGCATTCAGATTTATGGAGAAGTACGAGGAGGGGCAACTTCTGTTTATTTCCACCAGGTTTGACAAAATGAATAATTAATGAATGAGTCTGTCTGGTATTACTGTGTTTTCATGCACCTCAGCCAACTTGCCTTGCTTTGGAGATACCGACAATTGAAAATAAATCCTCGGGCAGTTCTCATCTCCAGATGACATGAGGAAAACCAGAAGCAATTGTTAGGAGAACTTGAATGTAAGAGGACTGATGATGGAAGGAAGGCAATGGCAGCATGAAGCGAGGGGCTTGGGAGGGGGGTGACAAAGGTTCTGGGGAAATTCCCCCATGTATTAGTGATATATGCCCACAATTCAAATGCCTGCTTAATCAAAGGATGTTTTTAATACGGATGAAAATACGGTAGTGTTATGACTTCTGTAAACACTGGAAGTTTCCAAACTACCAGGTATGAACTCAGGTTGGGCCACTCCACCTTAGAAAACAAGGGCTGCATGCACCCTGGGAAAAGCTCCACCGCCCTGAGCTTTAGCTGGAAGCAGCCTGCTTTCCTCCTGGCCCTCAGGTCTCACGTCTCAGCAATCCACTCTCTCTCCAGCCACGCTCGCAGCCATCCTCTTGTTGTTTGCATGTTCAGCAACTTTTCCTTCCAGCCGCTCTTGCTCTCTGGCCAGGTGGTTATCACGGTAAATTGTGCCTCTGTCTCCCTTCCTTCTGTTCAGCGCCTGTCCAGCCTCTCCGTCCAGTCCCTTCAGCCTGTTGAAAAGGCGACAGCAGTCCTGTTCTCCTTTTCAAAAATACATAATGCCATTTCTTCCTTGTTTCTTAAATCCTCCCCAGATGATCAGAATATTGCAAGAATTCTTTAGGCAGTACTGAACCAGCATACTTTTTCAAATACTCTTAGGAAGATTAGATTTTAATATGGTAAATTTTATTAAAGCTCTGAAGAAAGGTGGCAAGAGCTTACCAGTTTGCAAACTGATTATAAAACATATACTTTAGAAAAATACAGATTGACAAAAGTCAGTTTATACATTTCACTTTCTGCCTTTGTTAAACAATCTAGAATTTGCTGCTTCTTGGTTTTTCTCTTTTTTCTTTTCCCCTGGAAATTATTGATTTAAATTCTTTGGGTTTTTTTTGTTTCCTAACTTTCACCGTCTTTCTTCTGGCATAAACTTCATCTGGCTTGGTGCTACCCAGAGAGTAGAAGGAGAACCCATTTGTAATTTCTGAGTCTTAACCTTGAGTCCTAATACTCTCCTGCCTGGTCTGCGCAGCGTTATTTCTAACATTGCAATAATCTCACTATGATTAGGTAATCAAAGGAATAGAGTATACTTGACATACTATGTTGTTATTTTATGCTGTAACACTACCATATCTTCTGATTCACTCCTGCTTGTAGAATCCGATTCTCCATTACTTTTTTTTTTATTTTTATTTTCTGTGCTCATCTAAGGGTCTTAACATTTTCCTCTAGCAATGAATATGTTTATTTTCCTGGACTTAAGATATATAATTTCCTACTGTACCGTTTCTGTGTTTCATTTCTTTGGCTTAAGTTTTGTGTTCTGTCTTCCTTCATTAAGCCCTCTTGTGGGTGCCTTGTAGCTTGGTTTGGATCGGAATGTATTTCTGTTTCAGTAATAAAATACTTTTTATGTTGATGTTACTAAAGTTCACTGCAGTTTTTTTTTTTTCTGTAGAATGGTTAGTATGCTGGCCTCCTTGATCTAAAGATTTAATTCTGTCCCAGAATAGGATGTTTAGAGGAAATTGGGATTTCCTGATTGCCAGCCATTTTGTTTAACTTTGACACTATTAAAGCATAATGTGGTTTATCTAGTATTAATAAGGTGTGTTTGGTTTGCAGTTGATAATAAATTATTGATCAAATTAGAAGCAGAAATTGAAGAAAGAAGTTGAAACTTTATGACACTTAATTAAAGCTCAGCAAATATTGATATTATAATTAGATATGAACAGATTTCCCACTCACGGTAACGCACGTCAGGCTCTGGGTTTGCATGTTTGCTTTATAAGCTTTTACAAAAGCTGTGACTGAGACTACTTTGTTAACTCACAATTTTATCTTTGTTTAAAAGCCATGGATTTACTAACCCATGGAGATGACCTTTTGTTCTCCTATTCCTCTGTCCATGAAGTCTGAAGCGTGTCTTAAGACAAAGTCCTGTTGGAAGGACTTACTGATAACTATCAATGAACAAAGATCTGATCAGTTATTCCAGCTGTGATCTTGTCTATACTCCGCTGTCCAGCAGGCAGATTTCGTATTACGCCTCTAAAAAAGAAGTATGACATGGAAAGTACAGCTGAACACTTTTCTGCTTTTCTGTTTCCGTTGTTCTTCCAAAGGAGAGCAAGGGCTGAGGAGCAGAAATTCTGTCATAAAAATCACTTTTTTTCTCTTTCTTACATAGAAAAACCTTTGCAGCTTCATGGTGACAACAGTTGAATGTATTTTATATTATGTATTTTTATTATTTTTCAATAATACAATGGAAAAGATTCTCTTTTTAAAGATAAAACAATCAGTACACTGTAATGTTTCACTGTTTTAATCTATTTATGAAATTTAAGCCTATCCAAATTTAATCATAAGGGGCTCTTTTTTGTTGCTTGAGGGATTTTTTTTCTCCTTTTGTTGTTTTTCTAAAAAGAAACTTTAGTATATTGCCACTATAACTGAGCATCGCTAATGTTGGTTGTAAAACTTTTCACAGCATTGTCAAGGTTGGAGAGGTCTATTGATTTTACAAGTTTCAGGGTTTGTTGTGCTAGCAAAAATGTTTAATAAACTTCATTTTTTTGTCTTTTTGAATCCATTTGCTTTAAAAGCTAAGCCTTTTCAAAGCCAAGGCTTTCAGAGGTATGTAAAATAATTTGTATCAACTCTTCAGTTGAATTCATTGCCAGCTTTTGAAGTGCAAGGTACATGACTACTACACACGGTTTCCTGTGCTGTTTTCAGTGAATGGTTAATTCAGTCCCGAATAATCTAGCAAAACAGCTACTAATGTCTTTAAGGGCACTGTCATTTACATACTTAGAGGATAGCTGAGCCAGTACTGACATAGGTTTTTAAGAGGGAGAGAAACCAGAACAAAGAAACCAAGATCAAATTATAAAATTAATGGAGGTAAGGACTATAATAGAGGCAAATATATTTACATTTTGATAGAACATTTAATGGTGTTTTTCTCAACAGCTTCTTCTAAAAGAGCTCACTTCAGGCTGCCTCCTGCATTTAAACTTAGGAGTGTGGAAATACATCGTGGGTTGTTCATGAATTGAAGGGAAGTGTCCAGATGAGTGCCACAGGGTTGGGTTTATTTTTACCTGCTCTCTGTATTGCCTCTTTGAAAACAGGGAGACGATGCGCTAGGGCCTGCTGAGAGAGCAGAAGTCATACTGCAGAGCGCAGCGCTTACTGCGTTAGCAAGAGGTTCCCCTGCCCCGTGCCGGAGCCAGAGAGGGGAGCGCATGGTGTGCCACATCCAGGTGGTCCAGTGGACGGCGGGGACTCCCAGCTGGCACGGAGCTGCCATCTCCCCGGCAAGCCAGGATGGGAAAAGAGAGGAAACCAGAGCGCTTCAGGCTATGGCAGAGCAGTGCTGGGTGTGAAGGTGAGTAACAGGCTGAAGGCATGAACCTTAGGGCAGGGTTTGGAGGACAGGCAGGTCAGAGGCAGCCTGGGCGGTGGGTATGAAGACCAGGGAGCTCTGCCGGGAGTGGGCTGCTGCTGAGAGCGGTGGAAGGAGGATGCTGGTGGTCCTTTCCAGAGCCTACTATTAGGATCTCTGCTAGTGGAACAGGGTAGGAAGGAGGTCTCCTGAGTGCACGCTCTGTAAATGGGCCTGAGCTTAATGGAACAATAAATAAGCTATGGCAGATGCTTTATACTGGCAGATTACCCTGGGAAAATAGCGACGTATTACCTGATTCTCAGTGCTTATAAAATGTTAGTGATCAACCTGGCCCTCAGGGTATGGTTTGCAGTCTGATTGGTGCCAGCTGGTGGGCGTCCAGTATGCAGGAATTGCACTTTGAGGCAGATCTGTAGCTTAATTGGACTTTAAACAGGGAAACAAGGGATCAGAAGAGGAAACTAGGTATTCGAAAAAGAATGTTAGTTGGATATGAATGTCTGGTAACTAGCACTGTAAATGTTGGTGGGACTTATGTCAATAATCACTTCCTATTTTCCTCCTTTATTTGTTATTATCTCACATTCAAGTCTGAGACAATTGGTGTTGATTACCCAGAAAGAGGTCAAAGTAGGTGAAACATACTTCAAGTCCTATTCAAGATCTGCATAAAGTATCCCAGGCCTTCCCCACAAAACTTCAGGTCAACACCTGGGAGAAGAAAATGATAAATTCAGAGTCTTAAAGCAGAGGTGCCATATGCAGCTGAATAAACAGCCAAGCTCCTTTTCTACGTACTGGGATCTAGCTGGCAGGTGACAAGTGTCAGAAAGTAGAGAGGCCATTTCAGAGAGAAATTTTATAGTCATATGAAAATGAAACAGGTATCTCTTACTTATTCTTTTTCTCTGAGTACCTGTGAAATCAAATGGGATTAAAAATCCCTGGAATACTTACTGATACACATGGTATCTGAAACTTCTGGTATGGACAAGATCCGATCATCATATAGGTGTTATTCCTTTCCTTTTGTCCATCCACAAGGAGCAAGACTGGAAACATCAAACTTCAGAGATGTGGAGAACAGAATACACAGAGGGAAGCCAGGATTTCCAGAAAGCTATCTTTTCCTAAGTGGATTCAAGTTAAAAGTTTTATAAGCTTGAATGCAATAAGAGATTATTTTCTAAAATTTTGTTTCTCTTATAGTCTATCACTCTGTAATTCTTGGCCGTTTTTCAAAGAGCCAGCAGCTGTGTGGTGTGTACAAAGAATTTATAATTACACTGGTTTGCTGATAGAGCTTCAGTTCTTTTTTAGCAAAGCTGGACCCGCGATTAGTTCTGAAAAGCTGAACTTAACTACATTGACCGTATTTTACTGCAGATAGACACTGCAGAGTGTGGGCTAAAGCAAAAATTGGAACTGAGATGACAGCAACTGTCCTATGGCAATGCCACAGAAAGACTGTGCTGTTGGGTTTTTAAAATTTACATGAAAGCACATAAAAAATATAATCACGGACAACTCAAATATAATTGAATTTATTGTTTGTAATATAAAATTTCTACTTGTAACATTCATCATGTATTTCTGAAATGGATTAGTAGAAACAAACAGTCCAGAAAAATCTTCAAGTGAGAAGTGAAAGGCAAAAACATGATTCAAAGAGTGCTATAGGGTTCATTGCAAGGCATCAATGATGTAGATATCTACTAGCTGAGCTCATCGTCTTGGGTTGCTTTTTTAGTTGGTGGAAAGGAAGAACAACTTGAAGGGCCTAAATCCACCTAATTTGTTTAACTCCTACATGAAATTAATTTCATTTTAGATAACATGATTGTATTTGCTAGGTCTTCAATGACTACAAAGGATACCTTGGGGTGACAGGGTGAGAGAGATACCTGGATTGTATAAACCTACTCTCGGTTTGATGGATCCCACCCCAGTCTTTTCAATCTTCTTTTCTCTCTCTCTCTCTCTCTCTCTCTCTTTTTTGTAATAAAAACTCACTTTAATCCTTCTCTAATCTGTCTCATTACCTGTCACAGTTCTGTGAGCCTAGGCTACAAGGAACCTGGTTCTCCACTGACCCTCTGCACTTTAGATATTATTTATAGAATTTGTTCAAAGACAACCTAAAGTGCTACTACTGTTCATACTTGGGCACAGTCTTAGTCTAAATTTGAGTAAGATTTGTCTGGGGATCTCTGAAAGCTGGCTTAGAGACCTGTAAGATATTATTTGAGCTTTTTATCTAGTGTCTCTATTCAGCAAGTACACATAGGAGACTTAAATACAGAATGGCTCATGTTTGTAGGATGATTTTTTCCCCCAAGAAGATAATCTGCTCTTTGAGTTCAAACCTTCTGGATAGCTCAGACCTTGTGACATGACACTTAGCCCAGCAATCTTATTTTTTCTTTTTGCGTTACTTTTGAGTTCTCTATTGTTTTTTTTTCACAACTGCTTTTCTGCTAATAAAACTTATTCTAAGGAGGGGAACGTAGCTACCTGACAACCTCAGAAAAACCTTCCTTTGAGAATTAGCTTAATGAAATGAAGGGGAACAAAGTCACACTTTTCTATCACTTTGTAATAAGAAAATACATTACTGAACATTACTGTACATAGTATATTAATTTCTAGTCTTGAAATTTTCTTATAGGTCAGTCATTTTATATATGACAATTTCCATGCAACATAAAAGTACTTCATATAGTGATTTTTGAATGTTTTCCCTGGAAGATTGTCTTGCTTTTGAATTAACAATTGTAATTTGCATGTGTTTTTCCATTTATCATACGAACAGTCTGCTTTGTCACGCTGATAAACTTTAAAAAATTTACATCTCCATGAGACTTGAGACAGTAATTTTCTTTTGCTTTCAGAGTCAAAATTCATTTTGAAATACTAATGCTTAATATAAATTGCACATTACGATGAAGGTAAAACAGATTTCAGTCAACCTAATTTAACTCACATCTGTAACTAAAAAGTTGCTGTTCAAGTCCAAAGAGACACAGGCATGTAAAAGTGGAATACATGAGGCAGAGGCTCATGTATCATTCAACGAAATAATCTGATTTTGAGTCCTAGTGTTTGTGTAAGATCCTGGTCATACATTTCCTGGAAAAGCCGGCAAAATCAAACTTGAATACGTTAAGAACTACCTTATGTGGTGCTCAGTTCTCATGGTCAGTGGTAAATCCTGAAAGTTTTCACTAAGGTTGTACACTTGTCACTAATACTGTCATACTGAAAGTTCTCATTTCTCCCCCAACATACATCCTCTGGGGTTTAGTAAAGCCCCAGCCCCTCGCCTGCTGCGCGGATACATTGAGACTTCTCCAGGGACAGTTCCCAGTGCTCTGAATATGGACAGCATAAATGGCCCTCTGTGGTTTTTTCTGTGTTTTATGGTACAATGCAGAGGTTAGGATTAAAAGGTAGACATTTGTTTGCAGCTGTGATTGCACAGGCACATGATACATATTCTAACCATTTCCTGTATTAAATTTTGGGAAAAAGTACGGTTCCATTTAGCGTGTCGCAATTTCAGGTAAAAAGCTTTAGTGTTGCCATTTTAGTGTGCTTATGTTTGGGGGTCTGCACACATATATGTGTAAAATTGGTTAAATATGCTTTTTAAAATCTTGAAAAGGCTTATTAGTTTCCCCATTTAAAAAGTGTATTATATACATCTTGTGAGTCCTTGAACACCAGGTTTTCAGCCAGAGGCAAGATCTTATGGTTAAGTTATAATACACTGAAATGGGAGCTTGTAATGGAAATGCATGTGCATGCTTATCAGTTGTGGCCAGAAGATGCATGCACAATTACTTATTCACAAACCAAGAAAAAAAAAAGAGGTCACTGACTAAATGACACTTCATCTATCTAATTGAGCCCTGTTGCATATTGCTGGCTGAGCTGGTCACTTGTTAAACTGGCCATATTGTTCCTTGAGTGGTAAATTGTACAGATCCCCTTGGCTTAGTAGTTCAAAAAATATGTCTGGAACAGTTAGTTTGTGGGAAGCACACTCTGGATCAATCTGGATAGGGGAAATTAATCCTGAATGTTTTAAATATGTTTGGAAGTTAATTAGGAAAACTGAATATCTAACATTTGTAACTTTTTATTCAAAGACCAGTGAAATAAGATTTGAAGATGATTCTTCTTTAAGTAGTATTTGCTACAAATTAGGTTCAATATCTTACATTATTTGTATTTTTAAAAAAATATCTAAAATCCCAGACCATCTTTCACATGTAATGTAATGAATGACATATTCATAGAATTATAGAATCGTTATGGCTAGAAAAGACCTTTAAGATCATCAAGTCCAACTGCTATCTAACTCTACCAGGCCCACTTCTAAACCATGTCCCTGAGCACCGTATCTAGATGGCTTTTAAATACATCCAAGGATGGCTATTCAACCTCTTCCCTGGGCAGCCTGTTCCAGTCTTTGATAACCCTTTCAGTGTAGAAGTTTTTCCTAATGTCTAACCTAAACCTCCCCCGGCACAACTTGACACCATTTCCAATTGTCCTATCGGTTGAAACTTGTGAGAAGAGACCAACACCCACCTCTCTACAACCTCCTTTCAGGTAGTTGTAGAGAGCAATACGTTCTCCCCTCAGCCTCCTTTTCTTCAGACTAAATAACTCCAAGTCTCTCAGCCACTCCTCATAAGACTTATTCTTAAGACCCTTTGCCAGCTTTGTTGCCCTTCTCTGGACCCTCTCCAGCACCTCAATGTCCTTCTTATATTGTGGTGCCCAAAATTGAAAACAGTAGTCAAGGTGTGACCTCATCATTGCCGAGTACAGTGCGACAATCACTTCTCTAGTCCTGCTGGCTACACTATTCCTGACACAGGCCAGGATGCCGTTGGCTGCCTTGGCCACCTGGGCACACTGCTGGCTCATGGTCAGCTGGCTGTCAATCAACAACCCCAGGCCCTTTTCTGCTGTGCAGCTTTCCAGCCACTCCTCCCCAAGCCTGTAGGATTGCATGGGGTTGTTGTGACCCAAGTGCAGGACCCGGCACTTGGCCTTGTTGAAGCCCATATTATTGGCCTCAGCCCGTTGATCCAGCCTATACAGGTCCCTCTGAAGAGCCCTCCTACCCTCAAGCAGATCAACACTCCCACCTAACTTGGTGTCGTCTGCAAACTTACTGACGGTACTTTCAATCTCCTCGTCAAGCTCATTAATAAAGATATTAAACAGGACTGGCCCCAACACTGAGCCCCGTGGAACAGCACTTGTGACCAGCTGCCAACTGGATTTAACTTCATTCACCACCGCTCTCTGGGCCCAGCCATTCAGCCAGTGTTTGACCCAGCAGCGTGTATGCCTGTTCAAGCCTTGGGCAGCCAGTTTTTTCATGAGAATACTGTGGGGAACAGTATCAAAGGCCTTACTGAAGTCCAGGTAAATAGCATCCACAGCCTTTCCCTCATCCACCCAGCGGGTCACCTTGTCATAGAAGGAGATCAGGTTCATTAAGCAGGACCTGCCTTTCATGAACCTGTGTTGACTGGGCCTGATCGTCTAGTTGTCCTGTAAATAGTATGTAATGACACTCAAGATCATCTGCTCCATAACCTTCTCTGGCACCGAAGTCAGACTGACAGGTCTGTAGTTCCCTGGATCCTCCTTCCCGCCTTTCTTGGAGATGGGCATCACATCTGCTAATCTCCAGTCCATTGGGACCTCCCGGGTTAGCCAGGACTGCTGATAAATTATGAAATTATTTATTATAAATGAAATTATTTATTATAAATTATGTCTAGTGAGCACATCCGCCAACTCCTTTAGCACTCTTGGGTGTAACCCATCTGGCCCCATAGACTTGTGTATGTCTAGGTGGTGCAGCAGGTCACCAACCTTTTCCTCTTGGATTATGGAGGTCTCGTTCTGTTCCCCATGCCTGTCTTCCAGCTCAAGGGGCTGGCTACCCAGCAAACAACTAGTCCTGCTATTAAAGACTGAGGCAAAGAAGGCATTAAGTACCTCGGCCTTTTTCTCGTCCTTACTCACTGTGTTTCCCCTGCATCCAATAAAGGAGAAAGATTCTCCCTTTTGTTGTTAATGTATTTATAGAAGCATTTTTTATTGTCTTTTACAGCAATAGCCAGATTGAGTTCCAGTTTGGCTTTGGCCCTTCTAATTTTCTCCCTGCATAGCTTCACTGCATCTTTGTAGTCCTCCTGAGTGGCCTGCCCCCTTTCCAAAGGCCATAAACTCTCTTTTTTTTCCCTGAGTTCCAGCCAAAGCTCTCCGTTCAGCCAGGCTGGTCTTCTGCCCTGCCAACTTGTCTTTCGGGATGTGGAGATGACCTGATATTGCAAGTGTCCACTCAAAAAAACTAAGCCTACAAAATGATAGACAAAGAGATCTGTGTAAGAATTGCAACTCCACACCCCAGTTTGAGCCGGGATAAGAGCAGTGATGACTAGGTGCTTTTTCTTGAGATCTCTTTCCCAACAGCCAGAATTCCCTTCCTCCATTCCCCTCCTTCTCCTTCCCTCCATTCCTGTCCTTCTCCTTCCTGTCTCCCCCCATTCCTCCATCCCCAGCATCACGTCTGACAATACAGATGTAGAACTCTAAACTATATTTCTCCTGGCTATGAAGTGTGGAAACGTACAGACTCTGCCCAAGGCATGACCCCAGGATTGGTATTTCTGCTTGCTGTGTTTCCTCTCAGGTAGCGTCTGCACTGAAGTCCCAGGACTAATGCCCCGAAGAAAGTGGTTAGTTCTATAGATGTGACATCGACCTTCTTGCCCTACAGAGGATGGACCACTCTAAACTAATAGCCATTATACCTGCTAGAGCTGCATACTAAACACATAGAGAGGAATTTCCTAATGGCTGCGCTGACACAAGACTCCTTCCAGGAAGGGAGTGTATAATTGAATCATATATCATGATCAAATGATGCAGGGGAGATATTTCTTCTTGGGGAAGATGCAGCATTTTTCCTTGAAAAAGCCCATCTGGTTACATCTCTGAGGATGTGTGGTAGGTGGGTGATGGGTAAAAAAATCTAGTTGTACACCACATTCTGTGTTACCAGCTCTCGCAATATTGTATATCACTATTCAGTGTTTCTCCTAGAGCCCCAGCTATGAAATCAGTTTTTTTTCTGAAAAGCCAAACTTCCCTAGAAAATAAATATCCATTGCTACAGTGGATAAAAGCTTGGAAGGAAGAATTGTAAGCTCTTTCTTGAGAAGATAAAACATAGATTTGATTATTATCTTTAATTCTCATGATTTTTAGGCCTATTTTTTAGGAGCTGGGGGGGGACGATAATATTTTTGAACACAGGGGACTGACAATATTGCAATCCCTTGATTCTTGAGGATCTGTAGAGAGAGAATATTGTATTACTTCTGGAGAAGCTGAATGGGTTTTTAAGTTCTGTGTCATAATCCATGTCGATGTCTGAGGTTTAGTGATATATATTGTGTTGTTGTACAAGATTTATTGGTAGCTATTATGTGAAGCCCACTTTAGCCTTGTCTAATATATAGTACAAAATTCAGTTACTTCAAATGGCACCAATGAACTTGCATGCAGGTAGTCTGGCAGTATTCAGCGTTATATGTTTTTGGGGTTATTTATTAATCACCTACTAATAATACAGCATAAATGAGTAACAGTACCTTCTAAAATAACATGTTTTTTCCCAAGAAAGCTAACCTTTTGTTACTTGTGGTTTTAATAATGAGATTTTTCACTGAGATTATTGCTACATCAGCTAACTAGAAATAAGAAAGAAAGTTTAGTGTTCTTCCTTTTGACTATTTGTAATTCTTTATGTAGTTTTCTGGATGTATTGGTAAAAGAAAAAATGCTTTCTACTAAAGGGATAATGCAGTGGAATAAATGGTCTGACTAGTTTTAACAGTTCAGATGTCACAGAAGAGCCTACTTTGCTCTGTGCAATAGTTGAACACTGATTGTGAAATGTACACTTTGTGTCTTTACACTCTGAGATAAAAATAGCTGTTGAAGTCGACTTGTACCTTAGAAAGAGATGAAACTCTAAGCAGCATCATGCCTTACGATGAAATTGCCAGTACCAGTGATTAAGTTAAGGGGGAAAATAGGTGTAAACTAGCTTGTAACTGGGTATAATTGCTAATTTCTGACCTGGTTTGTGGTAGAACAGAACCAATTTTCTTTTCAGTAATTTCTTAGCTGCTCTAACAAATCTTAGATTTACTTTGTTCACCCAGAGGAGGAGAAGTTGGGAATAGGGTGGGAGGAAAGAGGCTGTGGAGTGGAAGTTCCTACCCAAACTGTTTCAACTTAAAATAATAGAGCCTTTAACCAGCATAAAGTGATCATTATACATCAGTCTCACCAAAAAGTCTGCTGTGCGCCCTAGCAGCTTTTTAAGGCTGAATGTCACCTGTTTGTATGATAATTAAATATGTGTCTCTTTACAGCCTGTACACAGATAGTCAGTGGTGGTGTACTGCGTAGCTCTTGGTATAATGTTGTAGTTCAATATCCTGCTTTGAGCCATTTTACTATATAAGAATTCCTGGATGTATTCTGATGACTTTATTTGGACTTCCTATGTTATTTCTCCCAAAGTGAAAGGGAAATAAAATTTTCCTGGAGGAGCTGTGGAGTTTTGTCTGGGGTCTTCAAGAGCAGTTTCCACAATCCCCTCCTTTCTCCCCCGTCTTCTGCAGGTTGAAACTGCCTTGCCTGTCCTAAACTCAGTCTGCGCTGCCAGCTTTATATTTGTGGGCCGAAAACTTTACTGCACTTCATTTTTCTTTCCTCGCCCCTTTGACCCCCCACAGCTATTGTGAAGGATTTATACCAGCATCACGGCTAGGTCCTGGGAGAGGCAGAGAAACTGGCTCTCCCTTGACAGTGCTGTTTGTATCCTAAACAGTAGCCATTGCGGTGGCACAGGGGTTCTTATGATTAGGGTGTTGTTCTGCTCACTCTGCGCTATGGACCTCTTGTAAAGACTAATATACCTCCCTAATCCCTTTTCACTCTGCTGCTGCCGCTGAAGTCATATTTGTATTTCTACAAGACCAGTGACTTAGCTTCCATGGACTCTGCCCAATTTCTGTGCTGCTGCTTCCTGGGCAAGGTTGTACAATCCCTAAAATATTGATTTTTCAAGGTTTGCACAACTTTCTAGAGAACAGGAGCTAAATGAAGATTGTATTGGACCTGGCTCTGTGTAATTCTTATAGCACTTCCAGTTGTCAGTGTATTAATTTTCCTGCCCAGCTACATTTTATCTCATGCAAGACAGCTGTATGTTTTGAAAATTATTCCGAGCTTATTTTTATCATCTGGTCCACTGGCTATTTGAATGTGTATGGTTCATGTGCGCTTCTGTAGCTTCTTGAATCCCTTTGTCCCTGATCCTTTTGTGAACCAGCAAAACCATGCACTGGTGTGGGCCAAATCCTGCCCAGGTGAACACTGAATGTATATAAACTAGCCGTGGGCAATCTTCGGTCATTAAGATTCTACCCCAGTACGTAATGATCATCTACAAGATATGTAAATCACAGTAAAAATAGGGGCTGATATTTAAAAGGTCAGGCATGCAAGTGTGCATGCAAAGATGTATGTGAATTTGCTTTTGTAACTTAATGATATTTCACTAAGGATCTGCTGCACAAATGATCAATTTGGTTGGTTGGTTGACTGCAATCACGGTCATTGTGTATGCAAAGTAAACGTGTAAATATGCCTACATTTTCTGTCCATGCATTTTCTCCCAAACCCCAGGGAAACCAGACAATTTTATTCCTCTCATATTCAGGTTTCTATTTCTGGTCTTGAAGCAGTTTCTCCCTTGCAATTCAAGACATTTATAAAGGAGGCTATAAAATTTTAAAAAGCATAAAAAAACTATTAGAATGGAATGAAATAGAATTAGAACAATTGATTGAAAAAGTTATTTTCTTATGTCTTCTACTTCACCAGTAACAGCATTACTCATATTATCTGTTAAAAACAGACAAAGATTGTTACGTGTCTTTAAACAGTGGAAAAGAGGTTCTGAATCTTACTTATTTTTACTTTCAAGAAGTTAAGGTCTGGCTGCAGGTTGGTGTGTAGGTTTCACTGAACTAGCTTTCCTCTGTTGTAGGAATGCGGGTAAGTGAATAAAAGCAGGCTCGAAGAGATGAGCAAACAAAGTTTAATAGTCTGTAGCTTGTAATAGGATTATTTTTATTTAAAAATCAGGGTCAAGTAAAGTTGATCTCTCAGCTATGGCATTTGTTAGGCTACAAGTGTTTCTTCTTTTTCCCATTCCTTATTTCTTTATCAGTTGGATGTCATGTACGTCAGATATAGATTGTAGAAAATTTTTAGAATAATATAAAACGAGCTCTAGACATTGCGTGTGTTCTAATGTATCTTTTGGAGAATGAATCATATTTACATATTTGCTCAAACATTTTTTTCCAGTAGTCAGTGTTCCTGTAGGAATATGTCTAGACTTCTCGATGTATAAGGATCATTTGTACACAACTTATATTTAAATACATTTGCATACTGGCAAGGCACATTGGGTCATGTTATTTGGCATGATTTTTCATACAGTACAGCTGTGTAAAGTGAAGTCAGTAAGAAGCAAAGGGGATAAAATCCTTAATTTTTTTTCCTATGTCTGCATTTTTTTTTTAAAGTCTGATGAGAACTGGAGAGTTTTTTTCAGTGACTAGGAAATTTAAAGAAGCAAAAATTACATAATGACCTCAATTGGTCTAAACATGAAGCAAGACACTCTGCTCATGTCAAATGAAATCTTAAAGTTTTAGCCCTAAATTGCAGGGTGTAGAGTATTTTACTTAAAAACCCTGAGAAGCATGTGTTTTTATTCAACGCAAACTCATCTTTTTCCTTGATTTTTTTTCTTTCACAAGGGAATGAGAAGAACATTGTTTTCCAAGCTCTTACCAGAGCCTCTTCTGGATATTGCAGATAAATGAGAGTAGAGAGCCCTCAACAACTGCTTATCCAAATTGTATAACCTGAAGTCTATTTTTTCACTTTTTTGCCTTGCCAAGATGTGCCACTCTACGTACTTGAATGCACCCTTGCTGGCTTTGTTAATTTTTACATTGCAAAAGCAATCAAATCTAATTTGAGTCAATAAACATGTAAGAGTCAAATGTATGAAAATAACAATGGTCCACAACAGAAAGTTTTGGATATTTTATGATAGAAATTTCACATGAATCATGACATTTTTTCTGCTTGCCCATCCAAAAAATGTTATATAATGGCATGTATTCAGATATAGAATTTAAATTGAATATGATTATATCACAGAATCAAAGAATATCTTGAGTTGGAAGGGACTCATTAAGGATCATCAAGTCCAACTCCCTGCTACTTGCAGGACTATCTAAAACTATAAGCTGGTTTTGAGAACTACCAATTAATTCTAAGGTAAAAAAGCAAGTAGAGATAATTAACTTTACACCTATTGAGTTACTGAATTTCATCAGTCTACCTGAAACTATAAATTTTATTTTATTGGTAAATATGAATTCTTATATTCTTTGTATGATGATGATGGAAAAGTTTGTATCATTTGAGTCCAGTTCCTCTGAGCTATCTGTATTTGCAGTTTTGATCAATAAAATTATGACTGTTGTTCTATAATATAGGTACTTCTGTATGCATCTGTCTTGATCCACTCTGAACAATAAATCCCACTGGTTTGGTCCTCACCGATGATCTTGTTGAGGAAAAACTGGACCTTCAGGAAGTACTGAATGATCAATCCTTGGATGCCATTCCATATGCATAAGTACTCAAAAAAAAGGACTGAACACAGTTGTGTTAAATGAAAAAGTTAGAAAAATCCCATAGCTCCTTTTACCACAGCTTCTTAGCTTTTGTCTTGTGCTATTTTCAAATTTTCAGTATTCTTTCTGAAAAAGAATATTAGCCATTTGGCTGTTAAAGTTGTGATTAAAATTTTAAATTTAAGGTGTTATACTTGTTTGTTCATTGGATCTGACAAATAATAATGCAATAATAAATATTATCTTCATTGTCGAATGTATTTGGGAATGCCCTTATACTTTATATATTGAAAGTAACTAAACACATATGTCAAGAGCCTTTTTAGTTTTGCATTGTGCATCAGGTAGGTGAAACTGGGACTTACAACCTTTGGAGTAGAAGATTGCCAAAGAAAGTGGCTGGCTCTTTTTCAGATCTTGGTGTTCACTCATGACTTAAAATTAATCCACTGCTATAGACAATTGCTTTATCAAGCTGCAAATCCTGTAATTACATACTCTAATCTAAATGTAGTTTCCCAGGATGCTTCCTCCTCTTTAATTTGTTTTTTTACTCCTCTGTTCAGATATGCTTCTGCTTTGTTTGCTTTTGAAGCGTTCAATATTGTCCACTATCAGCACCTTGATTCTTCTTTCAAATCAGTTTTCACGAGCAACTTTCTCTCTAAGTAATAGTTCCTCTTGCTTTTTATTCATCCAGTCCTTGTTTACTTATAACATGTCTATTAAATGCATAGATAAATGTAATATAGTCACCCATTCTTCATTACTGTTTCTAGATCTTTGAAGCTATGTTTCTTACCTGCTTGGTACTCAGTAGTTTAACTGGTCGCAGACACAAATATTCAAGTGTATTTTCTCTCTATCTGCAGACCACTGAATATATATAGTATTTTTCCTGTCAGTTCATAAGTTACTGTCGTGGTTTGGCCTCAGCCAGCAACAAAGCACCACGCAGCCACTCGCTCGACTCCCACAGCCGTGGGAAAAATCGGCAGAAAAAGGCAAAACTCGTGAGTTAAAATAGTGTAATTTAACAGAACAGCCCAAAGGGAAGAAGAAAGAAAAACAATAACACCGATAAAGGAGTATAAGAACGCAATTACAGTACAGCCGCGCAGCGCACCGACTGGACCCGTCCCCGGGTGGCGACTGCCCTCCCCCTCCCCGGCTAGCTCCTCTTAGCGCTGGGCATGGGTCACCTGGTATGGAATAGCTGCCTCCCCTGCCGGCTCCTTGGGGAAATTAACCCCATCCTTGCTGGAACCAGGACAGTTACCTACCAAATCTTTCAGTTAATTGAAAAGAAATATAAAAAGCAGTAGTCACAATTAAACCATTCTGAACAAGTCCATCAAAGAAGAGCAAATATTATGATATTATAATTAAAATTCTGTCAAAAATTTTTATTATTGTAGAACATATGAAAGAGTTGTTTTATCTTCATGAGGTAATAGTACAAACATTAGAGAATTATCTTTTCAGACTTAAGGGAAAGGATTTATCAGTTCATAAGCCGTGAAATGCTAAGTGTTCTTTCTTCAGTGTGAATGAGAATGAAAAGCTATCAACTGTCAGGGCTCAGTCTACTCTCTTTGCTTTCAAGTTTTACTGCTGTGTGAAAAAATTATGCTTTCAGTCCTTGGGTCTGAAAGCCAGCTATAAAGGGACAGAGCAACCCTTTCACCTTGTGTTTCCGTTCCTCCAAATCAAACTAGCTCAAAATGTCAGTGCCTCCAAAATAAGCCAGTCTGTTCCTGGTTCTTAAAAGGACATCCCATTTGAGGGATGATCAGTTCACCTGAATCCTGAAGATAAGAAAACGTTTCAGGAATTTGAGATTTAGCATTTGAGGTTTGTACGAAAGCCAGCCTTAACAAGTCCCAGAAAATCAGCGACAATATTGGAAAATTATGCACTAATCACATAGTTTCAATTAAGACGTTTTAATTCCGGATTATATCAAGCAAACTGTTAAAGGCAGTTTTTTCATATACTTTCCACTCGTGGCATCAATGCTAGGTTGAATTGTGATTGTTTGTGTATCTGAACTATGTATTTTTTTCATTTTAAATATTTGATTTTATTTTTTTTTTAGTGTTTGTTTTGTGTATATATTAGATTTTCCCGAGTATATAATATCTGAGCCTGAGATGATTTGATTGTCCTACTGCCACCCTTGAAGGGCAGAAAATTTCCTGACAGAAAACTGCATTAACATGGAGCTAGGAATGTTTGCCTTACATATATAATACATTAAAACTGCGAGCAGAATGATATTGTGTGATACTTGTGATGATTTGAAGATGTGAGGTATCTAACTTCACCGAGGGTCTTATGTAATGTTAATTCTGAAGCCCATCTGCGCCTCAGCAAGAGGAAACACTACACTGCAGCAGCTCCTTATACTGTGTGCCCATTGCACACTTTGCACTGCCGGAGGACTGCAAAATTACCCCAGGGTATGTTGACCATCTTTTTTTAATTTACAGCTGTGTTACTGTCTCTGAGCATCACTGCTTTGTCAAAAGGGAGCCCATGGAGGAAATGCAGTCCCTGAGTCTGGGTACCTCAGTCCTCTGAGGGCTGTTCTTGCACTGTGCCACCTTCCAGGGAGGTGGTTGAGTCACCATCCCTGGATGTGTTTAAGAGACGTTTAGATGTGGTGTTGGGGGATATGGTGTAGGGGAGAACTTTGTGGAGTAGGGTAGATGGTTGGACTCGATGATCCCAAGTGTCTCTTCCAACCTAGACAATTCTATGATTCTATGATTCTATGTGCCACTGTGCCAGCCAGGCTGGAGCAGGGGGAGCAGAGCCCAGCCGAGCCCTGTCCCTGCTCCCTCCTGCACTCCTGCAGCACAACACAAGGCTTCTTCAAACTGTTCATGTACTGCGACCGAGAGAGTGGTTGGAGGAATGTTTCGGTGGAAGAGGCATGAATGAGGCTGTCTTTGACACCATATGGCTTTACTTAAGCGACCCGAACTATTGAATTGAACTCCTGGAGTCCATCTGGTCTTCATACGGTCATTTTTAATAACTTCATTTATTTGGGGTCTAATTTCTTCATATACAGTCTCTAAGATTTCAATTAATACAGAAACACAGTTATAACTGCATTGTTACAATAATTAGGGCTCTAGTGACATGTGCTGGTTTTCATTCTATATATTTCAATACATTATCGTTACACTTTTTTGATCTTTTTTCCCTCCATGTCTCTTTTCATGTTGCTTGTAGGAAGTTAATAGCCTTGGCACCTTTATCACTGTGTCAAATTTAGTTGAACTTGATCTCTGAGTTCAAATTTGTTGCTAACAGACAAAAAGTGATATTATACATGACAGTGTACGTTTGCCTCCAATAGGAAGCTTGACTAAAAATCTATATTGGAAATACATTTTCATTCTAAAAAGAGGTGCTCAGATAAAGGGTATGATGGTACTAATGTTGTTGGGGAATCCACAGAAGGAGCTGGATGTTTTCTTCAGTCATTAAAATCTGACCTTCTCTTAATATAATAACAGGATGAAGAAAAGTGGATGTCTCACCTAAAACGAGTCTTTCAAAGGGGTAACGTTATAAAAAAAGCCTTTTCAAATAAAGTTCTGTATCATTTCTGATGATACCTTTCCATATCTAACCTTCTCAAATGTGTGGAAAGATTCCGAAATATTATTATATTTTCCTCAATTATCGTCTATTTTCCTGCATTATTGTCTATCTAATATCAATATTTTAATAAAAATTCCCATATTTGGGGAAGAAAATCTCTATATTAGACAATATATGTGTTTGTGGTAATTTATTTTATTCTTTGGTGGACAATTTCCATGTGCATTTTAGCAAAGCCCAAAAAATCAACTGCATAGTCAGAGATCATGTATTTAGTTGTCTGTATTCAATAGATTGTTCTATTTTTGCTAAATCTTAAGTGAAAATGGGGTAGCATAAAATGAAAAATACTGCTTTCTTTTCATTTTTTGCCTTCCATGGATTTCACCCTCTTTGAAGAGGCCAAATCTTCCCCCGGGAGTCTCAGAGAATAGCATGAGAAATGCTATTTATTAGCTGCAGCCTTCTGTCTTTTACATATGGTGTAAAAAAAATAATTGTATTTATAAGCGTTTTAGCAAAGAGTTTAACAACAAATTAACCTGTTAGCTGCAGAATGGATTTTTTTGTAAAATTATGTTACACTGAAATTGGTTTTATTTGACAGAGCATTTCTCCCATTATTAGACTGGATCCCCAACACCACAAACACTTGGCCCATATTAGATTTCACATACATTAATCCCATGTCTCTGAGACCACCTGTGTCCACTTTTGGGTCTAAGCGATCTTTTGAAAATAGTCTAATTCTAAAATATTCCTGCATTTTGCTTTGCCTTTGATTAATGTTCTAGTGAGTTCAAAGACGGTAAGATATGGAGAAGAATGTGTTGGGATTAAACTGCAGCTGCAGTACAAAGTTATACACACTGTGTTTTTAGTCTTTGTTGCAAGTTTCTTTACTGCCATTGAACGTTAGGTTTCCTGGAGAAAATTTTAAAGGAAATTAAGCCTGTGGCCATGAAAAGGGATGATATGTTCTTTCAGAGCCTCTAGGATTGTTGGAGGACCTCTTAGGACACTGTGAAACACTTTCTAGTGACTCCTATATCAAAAGGTACCTACAGGAGGCTTTGACTTCTAGCAAAAGCTGGGTCAGCTCTAAGGAACTTTGTGTCAGCTGTCCCTGACCAGAACAGGTTTGGGGCTTTTGTTCCAGATGGCTCTTAATTAGGGAGGGTGGAGCATGCTTACAGCTCTTGCTGGGGAGCCACCAATATAAGAGCCATGACTTGAGCACAGCTCCTAGCACCCAGGTAATGGATGGAGGAGTGTGCATGCTAGAAATTGGGCTTGGTGGTGGTACAGGTACACCTCAGGGCAGGGTCTCCAGCATTCACAGAAGTGACTACTGTGGCACAGCAGGGGCCTTGATTCAGACTGAGCACTGGAGGGAGGATTCGGCCCTGCAGGTCTGGGGTGGCGGGGATGCCTGATGCCTCAGGCTGCGCTGAAGAGATAGGCTCCTTGCCTATACAGGAGGGGTGTGCTGTGTGGGGGGGAATCTGTTGCGAAGTATGGAGCTGCAGGAGATCAGCAGCCTATGTGGTAGTGGGGATACTGAAAGGGAGATTGACTGGATCTTCTATGAGGTCCTGCAGGATCAAAAGCTTTACCCTTCCCAGATGTAGTGAAGGATGGATAGGCAGAGCCTGTGCTTGCTTTGGGAAATGGCAGCTCCCCTGATGGTGAAGGCTGGGAGGCTGTGAATTCTGGCAATGGAGAACAGTTCCTGTCTGCCTGTGGATCTGTGTCTGCGGACCACATTCAGTGCCATGGTTGCAGATGAGGGTCTGGGAACTGTACGACATGAGGAGGAAGTGGCAACGATAAGTGATTCTTATAAGTGATTCTCTGCTGTGCAGGATGGAGGCCCACATTGGCTGACTTGATTGGCTGTCTAGAGTAGTTTACTGCTTGTTTGGGACTTGGATCCAGGATATTGTGGAGGGGCTGCAGGAGGGACTGGTTTTTGGACTATTACCCCCTGCTGATCTTCCACGTGGGCACCAGTGATAATGCCAGAAGAGATGTAGAGCATATAATGCATGACTACATGGTTCTAGGTTGACTTCCAAAGGCATGGGGGTCCAGGTGGTCTCTCCTTGATCCTGTTGGTGAGGGGCAAGGGCTTCAGGAGGTCTTGAAAGGTAACAGCTAGTTGCACAGCTGCTGTTGACAACCGATATTTGGTGTTTATGACCACAGAACCATATTTGAGGACTAAGGACTACTAGGAAGAGACAGGACTGATAATCTTAGGTCGTGGTGATTGGCAGGTAATCAAAGGAAACTCAAAGAAAGTAAATGCCACTCATTCAAGACAGGTAACAAGGAGGGTCTGGAACCTATAAGCCAGTCAGAATCACTTGACCTCTGGGAAGCTGGTGGAGCAAATAATCCTGGAACCCATTTCCAAGTATATGAAAGAGAGGAATATGATTGGGAGTCGCGAGCATGGATTTATGAAGGGCAAATCATGCTTAGCCTACCTGATAGGCTTCTATGATGAGGTGACTCTCTTGATGGATGAGGGAAGAGTAGTGGATGTTTATCTTGACTTCAGCTAGACTTTTATCATCCTCATAGACAAGCTGATGAAGTACAGGCTAGATAAATGGACAGCGTTTCCATGTACTTATAGTTAGCTTGGGTAAATATAAGCCAGTAGAAACACTGTGGTACCTTGACAATATTGAAATTGTGTGTGTGTAACCTGGATTTTCAGTGATCCTTCTGCACCACCCTGTACGGCTGGCTTCGCTTTACTGTTAGAAACTAATAGATTTTGTAGTATTTTAGGTTATTTCCTTTGGAGTGACCCATTCTCCAAGATGTTCCCTGCTCAAAGATGTGCCTGGGGAATATTGCTGAGTTTGGGCTTCATTACAGGTTCAAGTATGGGGCAGATTTCTGCCCTTGCCTGAAGACACACACGGTGACATGAGACAGCTTTGCCTACATTATTTGTGCCCTTCATCCTATATTTTTCTGATATATTGACACTAGCCTTGATATTTCTAACTGTAGCCTATTGATACATGACTAGAAGAGACAAGTTTCCTCTTAATGGTCAGCAGTGGAAATGAGTATGCTTAACCATCCCACCATGGTAAGAAAAGTCCAGGATTTATGGTTTGGTAGACATAGAGATCCTCAAGTTATCTGAAGACAACTCATAGCCATATTCCAAGAAATGTGTTTTGTTTATTCATAAAGGATTGCATTACATTCTCATTGCTGGAGATATGTTGTAATTTTGGAAGTCTTTGAGTATATCTCCAAGGAAGTAGCAATTTTGACTTCTCTCCAAAGGTAAGGGAGTATTTCATTATTATTGGCCTTTTATGGAAACTAAGTTGACATTAACATTAGTGATGCTTAAGACGTTTATGTTGTTGATGTGATAAATTCAGCCAGTCTAAGTACTTCAGCACATAAACTACTAATTCACACTCTAAACTCCACCATTAGCTTGTCTTTCTATTTCTCACCATTGAAAGTTGAAAACTACTGAGTTCTGTGATTCTGAATTGCAAAATACACTTAGTGTTGCTCATTTAAATGAAGCCATTGTCAGCTGCAATAGAGAACTCTGCCTTTTGCAACATATTGACAGAGGCCAGTAAAGATAATTTTTTTTGGTTATCACGAAGCATGGATCTTTCTTGTCACTTAATTTGCCATCACCCTAGTTGCTTTTTTCTTACCTGCAATTGTTCCTTCAGATAAGTGTTGTGGGCTGTTTTCTGAATCTTTCAGAGAGAACATGAGTCTCAGGTGGCCTCATGGAATCTCTTGAATGTGAGAACTGCAAAATCATCAGCAATTCCCCTCTTGGTTGGGCTGGACAGAGTTGTGGTACCAGTTTTGATGGTAGTGCCTGCAGGGTTTTTTGTTTTCCTGAGGCTTCTTTTCCCCTCCTTGTTTGTGTTTTTTTTTTTTTTTTTTTAATGAGTTTGTAACTTGAAATCATAAAAAGCTTCATTGTCAGAGACTGCAGTTTAAAATTTACTGTTATTTTACTTAACAATAAGAGTAAGTCAAGGCTGTTTTCTCAAAAAGATTCTGATGAGTTGAATGCTTTTTAGCTGACTTGAGTCACTTCTCTTCTTACCTGCATTTAAGTCTAGGTGTCTAAGAGTGTACTAGATTTTAAAAACTAGGTTTTCCTTTGGGTTCCGCTCCTTTCAGGGTCACAAAGTATTTCATATTGCTCTTTACTGGGCTTAATGAATCACTTTGGTGGTTTGGTTCCTTGTATTTTTAATATGACTATCCACAGAAAGTTGTTTTGACGCCATAAGGAGGTTGCCTGCCTGTGCTCCAGGGTCCACTTACTAGTCAGTAGATAATGATGATAGTTTCATCAGCAGCTGTGAAGTGCCCTACCCACTTGTGGATTTTACGATTTATAACAGGTATCAGCAATAATATTTACATGAGTTCTAGTTCTGAATTTATTGTTGTGGAAGAGACTGAAATCTTCACTATATTGAGCCACCTTTAATACAATGTTTGAAGTATAGTCCAATTCCTTTCAGTTGCCATTGTGCACCTGCAACATTCAGAAGAAATAACAGACTGACTCTTCAGTTTGCTTTACGTTGCTAATGTCAGGCTGGACCACAGAACACTTTGCTTGCATTTGAATTGCTATCAGCTTTGTGGGTGCGTGTGGGGAAATCCAGCTCTGGTTTACACATTTGGTGAAAGCAGCAGGGCGTCTTTCATCCAAATCTGTGCTCTGCCTTCCTTCTGCCTCTGCATAGGATTCCTCAATTAAGCCTGCTTTTTGGCTGGTCGCTTGCCAATGCGAAAGGACCCAGATATGTGCTTGAACTGCTTGTCTAGTACTAATCTTTTGAGTTTAGTGCCCTTGTGAGCAAGCCTCGAAATTGTGGGTCTCATACGGATAAACAGCCAGAAAGTTTGATGCCCTAGCCAGCCTTTGAAGATTTCTTTGATCTCTCCAACACGCCCTTCATGCTTTTGTAGCATTCCCAAATCCCTCTAGTGACTTTGGACCTGACTTTTTTCTTCTCCCTTTTTACGGACAGTTTCTTCCTTTCCTCCAAGAGCAATCAACTTTGATCATCTGGTCACAGAATTGCTCTCTGCCTTTTTTGGAGGCAAGATGTTCAGGGATGTCCTGCTTTTCCCTCTGGACAAGAGAAAAACATCAGAGGGTAGATGTTCTGTAGTAACCAAAGATGGCAGTTAACCTGAAGGTCTTGAGCAACCCTGACAGCCAGCATGCCAGCTGCCACAATGATGTGTAGCCTTTGATCATACTTTATTTATATTCTTCTTTAATTGGTTTTTGAGTCCACATAGTTTTGGAAAGACTGAAATTTATCACTCTAAGTCATGGTGGGAAATGTCTTACTGGGTGGAAGATTGGACTAATTTTAGACTCTGTCCCTTGGGTATATTTAGAAACAATTTTAGGGCTGGATTCTGTGACTTATGGTACAGAAGATAGCAGACAGAGGATCATTCAGTGGTCTTTATTAATCAGAACGTCAAGTTAGATTATTTGAGAATTCCTTCTGCATTTAAAATGAAAGAAGGGTGTAATCTCTAGTCCTATAAAAATGTAAAAACTTTTTTTTTTTCTGGACACATCTTAAACCATTCTGTTGCGGTCCATACCTCTGCAATGCCACTGCAGTGAAAGATGCTGGTGTAGTCTGGCAGAGCAAAATTCAACCTTCCATTCATTGCTTTATAACTCGATTGTAATTCAGTCTCCACCCTCTGTGTGTGGTCTCTGTCACCTCTAATGCATTAACACTGTATGTGTTACATTGGTATTCTAGAAGTCAAACAATTCTTGTTAGATTTTTTTTTTTTTAAGCTAACCTCTTGCAGTAGTGCTCATTTTATGTCAACAAGGTGGAGGATTTGATAAGAAATTCTGGCACTTTGACTAATGCAGTTTTTTTTTCATTTCTTTCCACTAATTTAATGAAGACGACCATTGTAGCCTTCTAAAAAACATGCTCAGCCTTAGGTGACCTCAAAGGTGTGAGCAGACTGTCAAGTATGAAACCAGAAGGGGGAAAAGGGTTTTCATATTTGGCTTGCAAATTGGGAAGACTGGACAGTCCTTTGAATAAGTATCCAGAATATCTGTGCAACAAAGAAATGGATGGAGATGAAAGATTAGTATCTACTCAAAGTTATGTCCAGACTTCATGGTTGGAGGCTGTAAAGAACTGGGATTGCAGAGAAGTCTAACGTAGCTGCAGAAGATAGCCATTTGAATCAGGCAGAGAAGAGTTGTAAGCCCCGTTTCCTACCCAGCACCTACAGTCATGGCTGTTGATGATGACAGCTCATATAAACACATTCCTTTGATTTTCAATGTTCCTTTGAATTCTAGCAGTCCTTTGCTTAGCAAAAGTCAAATCTCAAGGGTATAGGCTTATGGTAGGACAGCAATCCATTTAGAGGAAAAGCATTCTGTAGAGCAAAGCCCTACCTTTGAATGAAGGAGTGGGGAGTAATGCTAGTGGTCTACAGTGATGAATAACAATCTGTCAAATGCACATATGTGTATATGGAACAGATCTTAAATTACAACATTTCTTTAAAATATCCAAATTCCTCTGAAGTTGTGGCTTGGGTGGCAAGATGAAATTTTTGAGTCCTGCTGTGAGGGATTTTTTTTTTTTTTTTTGTAGGAACATTGAATCTCAAGTTCAACATCTTAAAAAAAGACCCCAAATAGAAAGGGATCTTGTTATCTGATTTCATTGGTAACAGTTCTACTGGCTACCTATAGAATCCTAGTGTGTTTTGGTTGGAGGCGTAACTCAAGATTAACTTTTTCTTTCTAATAAGGAAACCGTTATGCAGGGATGATACTGTATTAATGGGATATTATTGAATCTCTTATGGCTGCACTATAATTAAGTATTTCTGGGAACTTATCAGTGCATCATAGTCTGGACATTGCCAACTGGAGAATCCACCTGCCCTGTCCTTCCTCCAGCTCATGTGCCTGCCCTTTTCTTTGTGAGGATGCTGATGTTTGTGTCCAAGGAATCAGGGGGTTGGTTTGGGTGAAAACAAACTTTTTTTTTTTTTTTTTTTTGGCCAGGTCCACGTCAGCTGAGATTCACTCCTTGATCACAGCACAGCTTCACAAATGCTTGTGCCAGCACAAAAGAGAAGGGTGTGTAAGGTGGGAGAACCCTAGGAGAGGACTTGATGCCATAAGTCTTTCAGGGATGTTGCAGGCCTTGTGCCCTCTGAGCAACCCTCTCATGAAAGTCTCAAACCACGAATGCGTGGAGGAAGTGCTTTACTGGGCTGGTTTCTGCCTATATGACCATAGACTTGTCCAGATTCCATATAGAAAGGGGAATGCTTTTCTCCCATTTCGCAGGATTTTTCGCAGAACCTTTTTTTGTAACCTCAAGTGAGGGAATTCACACTGCCCAGCTCTGAAGGCTCTGAATATGACCTAAGTGTCTACAGCAGCCTAAAGGGTACGATGTGTTATGTCTCAAAGCACCATTTATGTTAAAAAGCATATGGAGGGCCAACAACGTTACAAACATAACAATCATTTTGTTACCACCTGTTTTATTATTATAATGCTTCCATACATTAGAACAGAATTAAGACTATGTTCAACTTTAGGCATTTTCTGACTGTGGGATATAACTGCACATTCAGTGTTGAAGTGTTCTACAGCACTTGGTATGCTCCTGTAGGACTGATTGGTACAGAAAAATACCCAGGAGAAAGGATTAAATTGTTTTTTATTTTAATGTCTATTTGCATTTTCCTAGAATGGAAATGAATATATGAAGAGTCACTGCTTTCATTGTAATAAACCATTTTTCATTAGAACTTATACTGTCAAGAAATTGGTGTTATCGATTCCTGGGTATTGTCTCCAACAGCAGGTAGTATGGAATGTATTTAAAATAATAGGTTTTAAATTCTTTATCCATGGAAAAACTACAACAAATATTAAACATTATGTTAATTTGTGTTATTAAAATCCTTTCATTTCTAATTGTCTATGCAACTATAGAATAGATACGGAAAAAAAGTCAATCTAAAATTTTTTTTCCAGAGCTTTTGCTATTTAGTCACAGTGCAGTAGTTCTTAAGCTGAGTTATTGCATATAGCTTTCAGATAACTCTGGGTTTTTATCAGCAATATCTGTTTATAACTTGGCTTTTTGTTGTTCCTTGAAATTCTGAGCACATACAGGTCCTTTTGCAACATAAGACTTCATAACAATGCATTTGACAGTAGAGTACTTCCATTCATATTACAGTTCTCATGGTCTAGGATCTGTCTGAAACGATAGTGGAAAACTCTTTTTAAAGGTTAAGAAATTGTTGATCATAGTAGTGACAGCTGAAGTCAACCAGCCACAACAAAAAACAAGTTATCATGTCCGTTTGCAATGGGATTTCTTATGTGACAAGATTGCTCGGGTGCATAGGGGATCCCCTGTGAAACCATAAATGTTTGCATTTTAAAATGAAACCATGATTAGAAATGCTCCTTAAAAAGTCAGCAGTAACATATTTGCTTCTAAGTGGGCTTTCTCTGCTATATCAGGCTTTTGCTGTGAAATACTAGATATTTTAACACTGTGATTTGACAGGCATGCAGCTGTAGTCTACAGGAAATAAGTAAATAGCCCAGACCTTGGGGAGGGGGGGAGGACAGGGGGGACATTATGTACCCTAATGATTTAAAGATTTTGAGGTAGAGCTAATGAAATGGATTGCTAAATAAACTTTTCCTTCCTGAATTAAATGTATCTGTTTGAAGAAGAATGTCCTTAAGCCATAGATCATCTTAGAATACTTGTTATGACTTGATTAACCAAGATATTTTAAAATGGCATTTATTCCTGTTATAACCAGAAATTCTTAGAGTTTACGGTTAAATTTTCCAACACGGAAAGGTGTAAGCTATTCATAAAGTATCAAAGGAAAAAAAGTTGTGGTGTACATGGTAATTTATAATATAATCAACCCTTCAAACTTGCATATGCAAGAAGAATGAAAAAGCTCCCCATTAAAAGGGTACGTATAAGCAAATATATGCAATTAACTATTCTCAGGATCCAGTTAAGAAAACCATGTAGGCCCGTGTTTATCTTTAATGGGTGTTTCATTTCATAGTTATTTGACAAAGCACATAAATGTATTTAAAGGTTTGTTTGTAGATAGCTTTTCCTGTGCAGACTCAAATTGTCCTGGAGTGCAACCTCTAGAGAATGATTGGCACAACTGCACCTTTAAAGATCATCTAGTCCAATCCCCCTGCCATGGGCAGGGACACCTCCCACCAGACCAGGTTGCTCAAAGCCCCATCCAGCCTGGTCTTAAACACTTCCAGCGATGGGGCCTCCACAACTTCTCTGGGCAACCTGTTCCAGTGTCTCACCACCCTCATCACAAAGAATTTCTTCCTTATGTCCAACCTAAATCTACCCTTTTTTGGTTCAAAGCTGTTGCCCCTTGTCACAGCTTTATTGCTGCTTTGTTTTCTTCTTCTGGCTGGTCTTAAAAAGGATTCTAGGAGTAAAGGAGTGCACCATTTGTTCTTGTTTGCACATGCTTTCCTTCTGTATAAGTTCCCCAGATCTCAGGGACTTTGCTTTTCCAAGTCCAGGCTCAAACGCCTGGCTGCTTTTTAAGGGGATTTTAAACCTTGCAGATTTCAATTACTCGAACCAAATTTGCACAAATCTAGTCTCAGTTACATGATCACGCTATTGTCTTAAGCTATTCCCATTTGAATGGATAATCATTAATATTTACCAGACTTCCCTTATCCCTGCCCTTGAAGATATGTGATGTTGGATGGCCTGTGACTGACATGTGCAATGAGGCACTAAGTGACGCAATTTCTTTGTGAGAACAACTAAAATTCAGAAGGTGCACAAAGAAAACATGGTAAATTGTGATAGAAAGCAGAGACCTAGTATTTCAGGCAAACAATTTCTAATAATAGGAACAAAAAATATGAAAATTAGGTCAAATGAAACAAGTATCACAGCTTTTATTCAGTGTAGCTACTAATGAGAAATTAAAGAGAAAGCATTAGATGTAGTACATTTTAAATTTCAATTAAGAAGCCAATACTGTGGCACACAGGTTTAAAGTAATTGGTTAAATGCCAACTAGGAAAAAAACATATCCCAGGATCAAATGGATTCATAAAAAGAAGCCCCCACATAGAACAGTTATTATTTGTGTCATGGTATTGCTAAATGCTCAAGTCCTGAGTTAGAGCTGAACACTGTACAAAATAATGAACAAAAATAGTTCAAGTCCCTAAATATTTACATCTGGTGATTTCCAAGGTGTCCCAGCCATCGTTATTCCATGTGACTGATGCCGTACTGCCAATCTCCTTTTTACCACAGTTCTCCAGTTAAGCTACTTGTGGGAATATAGCAATATTACATATAAATGTATTTATATATATTTATGTATGCACGTGTGTAAAAACATCTCTGGTGGCTGAAAGGAAAAAAAAATTGAAGAGGAAGGAATATGAAGAGCAAAAGGAGAGCAACTGATGAGATGAAGGAATTTGAAACTGACAGTGAAGGTAAAGAGGCAGTATTGGTTAGTACTGAAAACCATACAAATTTTACTCAGATGGCACAAGTTTTACTTGCTACCAGCAACTTTGTGCAGACCAAGTCTCCTTGTGCTTCTGTTTGCCAATTTGTAAATTTGCAGTACTTAGTGACCACTTTGGTACAGTCCTTTGAAAGGTACTGATTTAAAAAACAAACAAACAAAGACAGGTTCATAATGTCTTGTTCGTAAGAAAATTTCTCTATAAGGAGAAATTAAATGACAGAGCATAGGACCTATAGGAAGATGGCTATGAGTCAGGCGGATAGGAATAAAGAAGTGGTCCTAGAGACACGTGGAGAACAAGATCATAAAACAGGCAAGAGAGGAGAGAAAATGAAGACAATAAAAGAAAATGAGCTAAGAAAAACTGGGAAATAGAAACAGATAAAAGATGCATAAAAGGAATCTGAACAAGGAAAACAAAGGAAGGAGTAGGGAAAGGTCGGAATACATTTTCCTAGCTGGATTATTTTACTTAGATTATTCACGTTTGTTCCAATCTGCCTTCCTGGGCTGCTTTCAGGAAGCGATTTGTTGTACAGTCTTGTATTTCCAACAGTTTTTCTTTTCGCTCTCCCAGTAGCAAACCTTCTAAAAATGCTTCACCTCTAAAGATCCAGTGCACTAACGGCTAGCCTTGCCCTCTGAAACCTGCCACGAGACCGGGACTGAGTAATGCTGTAGAGAGAAATACTCACCCCTGTGGCCCGCTTGAGGCATGTTAGCTTGTAAAATTTGCATATAACACAGAATCTGTGGGAATTTCACGTTCTTCTCTAATAGTAGTAGGGTTTTCAAGAGAAAGAAAACATTAGATGAAGTGAAAAAGCATTTTGTGTTCTCCCGTGAAAATGTTGGGCGGGTCAAATATTTCCCGTTAATAAAAAAATCTCTTCGCGCTTTCATCAGTTCAAGCTTCATGTTGGCTTGCGCAGGATTTACCCTGTGGCACTTGCACTCTCTTAAAAATGTAGAGATGTCTCACCCTCAGCCTCCCGCTGTTGCTGTCACTTAACCTTTGTGACTTGTGTGCAAGTCCAGTCTTTCTTCATAAATTAATCCTGTCAGCTCTGGAAGGTCTTCTGGGTGCTTTTTATCAACAGCTTTCTTAGAAGGGTTTATTCATTCCCAGCCTTGCGGCTTCACCTTCCCTGCCTTAATAGCTCTCTTTGGGGTAACATCATATTTCAGATTTAAATCTGAATCGGTTGGATACTTTGATCTGTGTATTGCATGGTTGCCTTTACATTGTCACTGTCCCTTGTACCTGCCCTTTTTCATTTTCTTCATGAAGTCTTTAACTTTTTTCCATCATCAGTAGAGGCTTTTTCAAACCTCTGCTCTTGAAAACAGATTATTATTTTTTTTTCAATATTACCACTGTTTCCCCTGTCCTATCTGGTATCTTATCTCTAGATGTCTTTTTCCTGAATCACAGCTTTTGTTAGTCAGCCACAAAGCCCTCAAGCCTTCCTTCTTTGTATCACATATATATATTTTCTCATTTATCGTGCACCTTGCACTTAGATATTGAAAATCCAGTAAATTGCAATCCTATATTTAATGTGCTGCTTTTAATTTGTACGTGGAAAGCCAGGCCAGCGTATAGTCTGTCAGGCAATGTGTGCTCCACTCTCACTTTGTAGTTCATTAAGGTTCTCTCTTCTCCTTTAGATACTTTACTGCCGGACCTTTTCATTGGACACAAATATCAAATTCACCCTATTGAATCCCCAGTGTGTTTTCACTTCAAATTTGTGAATCCCAGAGTTCTTTGTATGTTAAGATGCCAGACCAACTGGTTAAGAGCCAGTAAGTCTCTTACAAAGGGTCTAATTCTGCAAAGGAGCTGAGCGTTATTAGGCTGTACTGGAGGTACTGGGAACTCTGGGCGTGTGTTCTGTATCCTGCAAGATCATCTAAGATTTCTCATGAAAAATGCAACCTGTCAAGTGTTGTAGGGTGTTGGTATGAGCTTCTAAACCACTTTTGATCGGTTAGATCAAATTTTCTACAACACGTTGTACTTAGTTGGAACATGGTTTATAGTAGCATGAGGCACAGCACAAACCCAGAGCCAGCCCTACCTGGGTGACTGTCATGTGAAGACAAGGGTAATGAGGACAGATAAGAAGTACCAGGAGGCAAGAGATGAAGCTGAGAAGCATGAGAAACAGCAGCCTTGGTGTGACAATGGCCCGGTCACTGCTGGCATTTGGTGGCATCCTGTCAAAGGAGTGGTTGCTGTGCTGCTTTGAGGAAGCGTGTGGGTCCATCAGCCTCATGCAGCCCACGGCAAGTTGTCCAGCTGCTGCATGGTGCCAGTTGGCCTCTCCATACTGAGTGACAGATGACCAAGTAGCATTCATTTATTGTGGTAGAGACAGAGGAGGTTGTGGAGCCATACAGAAGCCCTACATTTTTCCAAGATGATGGAGAAAAGAGCTGCTACGTGAGGATAGGAGGGAACAGTACAAAGGCAGCTCCAGCCTTGCAACTTTTAAACTCCTCAGCCAGGCAGGCAGAAGGAAATACCAGAGAGGGTCCGCCTTGGGCAGATACAGACTTGTCTCATACAGAAAGCTGGCTCTGTGACTGTCTGCCAAAAAAATCAACTTAATGCACTTAATATCACAGTGAATACATGAAGTAGAGCCAGAAAAACAAGCATCTCCTCCTCGAGAACTTTCATGTGACAACATACTGAATTGTCGTTTTTTTCCTCAAATGATTTGGCTGATATTAAAGGGCCCGTGGTACGTGTCCATGGCACAATATCGTGCCCTGTGAGGTGTGGGAAGCAGATGGCAATGAATGAGGCTGAGTGCTGGGATGAGCTCACTGCTCCGTGTGGTGAGGCTTTGCTGAGCACAGCAGTCAGATGGCCCTTCTGCCTCTGGTAGCCCAGCTAGTGTCTGCAGAGCCACCTCTGTATCTGTACAGCATTGCATTGCTGTCAACTCCCACACAACCCTGCCTATTTGTGAAAGTGGAGATGGGCCAAGGGGTACCTCAAAAGAGGAAAAGTAGACCAAGTCTTGTCAATACCATTGCTGCACCTGTGTGAAAGTGGGCAATCGCATGTGAACCTCTCAGGCAAGTGCAAACGTAGGCTGGACAGTTTTGGGTTATGTGATGTTTCTTTGTACAGGCTGACACTGGGGAAAAAATCAGTTTTTCTTACACATAATCAGCATCTTTAAGTAACATTGCTGTCACTCAGAGTCATGTACATGGGGAGAAAATCTCAATAGAAGTACAAAATGCATATGTAACAAAGGGAAAACTAAACTATTGAGTTTTCATCAGGCAAAATGCTTCTAAAGGATGTTTGATGCAAATAAGATATGGCTCTGTCACAGGCAGCATTTTTTTTTTCACCGTAATGTTTTGCTGCTAAAGGACCATGAAAACAGATAAGCTGGAAAACTTCTATTTAAAAAAAGGTGACACCCAAAATTTCATTAGGACCTTGCTGATTTAGATGGCTGGATGAAAGAGTTTTTATATGTCTTTACAAAATACGTATTTCCTTTAAAGTCCAGATGTGAGAAAGTGTGCATGTTGCCATACATATAAAAATGTGACTGATATTCTTGCATAACAATAGCTCAGCAGCCAGTAGGATACTATCTAGTCACTTACCCACTGCCCTTTACAAATGCTGCAGGAAATTTCAGCTATTTTTCCTTGGTTCACCTAGAAATTTAATTTTGTATCTGAAACCTGTAATCATGTTACGGTTCTCTATTTGCAAATGTTTCAAATTGGGGGGAAAAAAAGCACGATCGGAGATTTGCATTTTCTAAGGGCACCTTTTCTGTTCCAGACCTGTAATTGTTCATCATTCCTAATTGCAGATTGTAAATTATATGAATAACTGCCTATTTTATTCACAAAACCACATGTTCTGTTCAACTGAAATGCATGTTTGTGGGACCGTAACCCCAAATCTATAAATGAATGTTAATTTTGCATACTGAAAAACTTATTCTTCTTATTGAGCTTTTGAGTCTCCTCACAAAATATTCATGTAGTCTATACTGAAGCTTTTAGTTGAGTATGAGACATCCTCTACCAACTACACAGAAGATTTGGAAGATATATTCCTTGAAAGAGCTCTACCTTAAATTCCTGTTTTGAGATGTATATAGAAACCAGAGAAGTTATTTTCTAAAGCTTCACCTAACATTGCAGCAGTTTGAGATTTCTGATGGCTCTTCAGATCAACAAGATATAGGTTTAAAAAAAATCCATTTCAGAGCAACAAGATTACCCTGAAAATTTGCTTTAAGTTTAGAGCTGTAGCTTTGCCTTTGATCTGTTCTAAGTATCTGAGACTCGGTGTATGAGGGAACACAGATGCTGCTTGAATATTTTTGAAGTAAAATACTTAGTGGATTAGGAAACAAACCAAACTGTGGCACCAAAATTAACAACGTAATGTACATTTAAATAAACTGTGAGCTAAATTCAACAGGGAGATACAACATTTATCGAGGTGTTTTTTTTGTTAAATTGGGCTAGTTTAGAAAAATGAGACATCCCACAATTTTCATCAAGGACGATCTGATGGAACAGCCATTTGTCTTTCCCAGGAAAGTAGCTGTTAATTATTGTGCCTCTTTATAGTATGTTTATAAAATGAACTCTGGGCAAACGTAAGCTCTCTTTGAGCTGACCTGAAGTTGTACAATTGCCAAGATTAATCTAATAATTACTGCCAGGAGAGTTTATCTCAGTTTATTAGCTTGAGTTTGGAGTTACACTACAGTGGTTGCATGGGTTTTTTTTGGCTCACGACAAATTGAGATAAGGTTGCGAGGCCCTTGGTGGACAGCAACATCAGACATTCTACCTTGGCGGTATGCATATGCACCGAGAAATATTTAAACTCTCTGAAATAATAACATGTGCTGCAGGAAACCAGAATCAGTTTTCATTGCTGGCTGCTTGAACGTTGTATTTATGTGGTTGTAGTGCTAAAATATGGTGAACATAAAAAACCATAAGAGGACACGATCCTAAAAGTAACCTCACCTTGTCAAGGGTGCTAGATGTCCCTCCAGGTAAGTGAGAGAGAGGAGCTATGGGGGGGTGAAATCATGTGAGCTTCTGCTTAAGCCTTGAGCCTGTGCTGCTCCAACACTGAGCACCAGCTTCGTGGGCACCGGAGAGGTACGTACAGTGTGCAGGAGATGTTGGGCACCATCCTGCAGGAGGGAGCTGCCTGCCGGGCTGGGGCTGCGGCACAAGAGCTCTCCCTGGCTTCGCACTGCTCCGCTGACCGAGCAGTGCTGCCTGAATACTCGGCTGTAAGAAGCGAAGGTGAAACCTGACGTGACCCTTTTTACGTATTTGCAGATATGGCGCACACAAACATAGAGAACGAGGGTTTTTGAAAACCCTCACTTCTTGAAAACTTACTGTATTGGTTACACTGTATTGGTGGTTGCTCTGTCTTTCTAATGTGTGAATATAATCTCTTAGACGTATGCTTTGACACTGCATATTGTAAAGCCCAGCTTTTAGGAAATCAGGATCAGATGTCATTTAGGTCAAAGTTTTGACCAGGTCATAAGGAAAAGCATCACAATTCTCCGAATGACAGATAACACTTCTCTGGAAGTTGTCACCCAAATTTGCCATATCTAGTATTGTCATACAAGATTGATAGAATGAGCAGGTTTGCGTAATAAATGTTATCAGGATATTGTTCTATTTGTACTAGTAATTGGTGCTGATTTATTTATTATATAAATGCAGTAGCATAATGGTGAAAAAATGAAGAAAACGAATTATGATTGTTTTCATTCATGTGATCTCATTTGCTGAGGACTAGAGAATGACATAATAAGTCATTAAACCACCCCAAAAATGATGGCAGATTTTTACCTGTCTTTAGCCTGCAATTATTTCATTTTTGAAGCATTGAGTCCACCACCAGTTAGAAAAGAATATCGTATGTAGCATTCTGCCATTATTTGCTACGGCCTGTCTCTCAGACAGCCAAAATTCCCTGTCCGTGTGTCAGTAATGCTGAAATATCTGTGTAGATGTGTTCTTCTTCTGCCTTATGTCCCTTGAATAATAAGAATATTGGTATTAATATACTGGCATCACTAAAAGTGCCATCCCTTTCAGCTGACTGAGTCACTGACTTTTCTTTTATACGCTGGACATCATATAGCTCTGGAGATCAGTTTATATGACAAATTAGCTGTCATTCAAGTAAAAATAAATCTTGCCAGAAATACCTTCCATGCTTTTGTCCATGTTGACAAATAATATGACACAGATGATGGATAATGTGGGTTCCCATTAGATTTTGATGATGTAGTTGTATCTTATCTTTGGACTTTCTTGGGTAATTTTATCCTGTATTCAAATCAGGTTCTAGAGTCTCCTCGATATCTGCAGCTGCCTGGCTTCAGTCCCACAAGTCCAAGAGGAGACTCAAGAATTACTGGTAACTTAAGCTAAAACCTAAAGTTCGTAGTAAAATTGCACCTGGCTTTACCCAAGACATTGGAAGTGAAGACCTGAGCTCCTATGGGTGGGATAGCCACTTTGGGCATGAAAATTGGAGTAGGGCAGTACTGCTCTCAGTGAAAGAAATGCTGAGGTGTGGCTACAGCCACTTGGCAGCTTCCAGGCTTTGTCCGGTGTGAACAGAGCTTCACTGGCCATCCTTGTCTGGATTATATTTCTTTTTTTATAGTGAATTTCACTCAATAATGTTAAATGGTGTCAGGATGAGAACACTGAGAAAATATGTCCTTTAACAGTCAGAAATCATTAGTCAGGTAGTAATCATAGAATCATAGAATTGCTGAGGTTGGAAGGGACCTTTAAGATCATCAAGTCCAACCATTAACCTAACCTGACAAAACCACTTCTAAACCATGTCCCCAAGTACCACATCTACCCTTTTTTTAAACATCTCCAGGGATGGCAAATCCACCACCTCCCTGGGCAGCCTATTCCAATGTTTAATAACCCTTTCAGTGAAAAAATTTTTCCTCGTATCAAAATCTAAACCTCATCTGACATAACTTGAACCCATTTCCTTCCCTAATATACCCTCCCTGTCAGCTTGGTACAAGAATCAGCAAAGAAAAGACTTATCTGTAGCAGTGGTGGACAAAACAATGTCAGAGGTTTCTGTTATGATGATACAGTTGAGGCATGGACAAGGACCCCTCGAGCCTTGCCTTGATCCATCTGTTCTACCTGGATAGTAGGAGAAATGCCCGGCGCTCAATTTGAAGTTTAACTGGTAATCTAGAGATAAAGTGGAACAGAACATCAATTAAAATTATTTATCTCTAGGAAAGAGGAATAAAAAATTAAATCTTGTAAGGCACAGACCAAAAGAAGTAGTTAAAGTACTAGAACAAACAATGAGGTGGACAGTCTGCAAGTTTTTAAAAAAGATTAATGCAGAAAGTCAGTATGGATTCATAAAAATAAATCATGTCAAGCTAACTTGCTTTCTGCCTTTGATGAGATAATAAGCTTCATAGAAAAGAGGAATAAAGGGGACATATCTCTTGACTTCAGCAAAGCATTTGACATTACTCCTCATCAGAAAAAAAAAGCGGTGTGGTTAATGCTTTTGAAATTGTTAGACAGATGGCTGACTAACCACAATTGAAGAGTAATCATTAATGCAGCTCAGGCAAACTGCAAAGTGCACTCGCATCGTAGAAGGATTGGTGCTTTATTTAGCATTAAATGGATACAGATATTCACCCACAGAAATGGCTGTAGAATGTGCTAGTACTGGCCAGAAGTCTTATGTCACGCTGCATGTCCAGTCCAGTCTGTATGGCAGCATGCTGCTCAGCATGGCTGAATATAGCAGAGGCAGCGGAGGTCAGGTTAGTGAGAAAGAACTAATTAATTGTTAACATAATTACTAAATAATCTTTCCTAAGTTGCAGGAAACTATGGTACAAATTACTACAGGTTCCCTTGCAGCAGTCCTAAATCAGTCCTCTGGTTTGCCTATCAACACGTTTTAGTCAGCTCTTCTCCCTTACCTGTTATCTCAGACCTACCGTGAGTTCCACTCCTTTTCTCATAGTGTCTCCATAGGTTGTATGTTCCTTCCTAACCCTTCACTAACCTACCATATTCTTCTGTCCCGATTGCCTCTGCACTTAGTCCCTTCCAAATTCTTCAGTCCCATGAATTCATGTCCTCCGTGGGACACGGGCCTCCCTGCTGCTCCAGTGTGCCCTTATGCTCATGCCTTTCCTGCTGCCTTTCACTTCATCATCTCCGGCAGTCCTGAACCTCCTGCAGGGGGTCCAGTCCCCACAAAGCTCCAGGAAGCCTCAGAGGTCACTTCCACCACCAAACACTGCAGCACTTCGGATTAGAGGAGCGGATGCTCAGACGTGTTAGTCTGCTTGCTCACCTGCAGCATCTGAGGCTGGTCCATGTTTTGGAAAATGCTTTATGCTCACTAAAGCAAACAGAAAAACAAATGTGTGTTTTGTTTGCTATATTATGTTATGTTTCTGAGGATGCCAAGGGATACAGACCTGCTTCCCATATAACAGAGGAACAGGTCAGTGCCTTGCACCTTCCTGTAACGTTTCTTTTACCTGTCCATACAATCACTGTTATGATCCCCACTCTTACTCCTCATAAGGCTTTAGGACCAGGACAACTGCTCCTCTGGTACCCCATCTATTTTTTACCGTAAGTCAGTTTGCCATTTTTTTCTCATTCTTATAACTTATCCACTGTCCCTAACAAAACATCTCAGTCAATTAAACGGTAGGAAGTTTTAATCCTCGTCAACAGATACTTTTACCCAGACAAACACATAACAAGGTCAAACATCAAAGGTTGTTGTTGTAAGTCTCTCTTTATTGTTAATTTTAATGCAACGTAGATAAATATTTTTCCTCACTAATACAGCACTGCAATGTTTTTTCACTCTTTGTGTTCTCCTTCATCTTTTGTTATTTCTTGCATCTCAGCTGTAAATTCATTAAAATGACTGGATATATAGAGATATAACTTTTTACTTTTTCCCCTTAAGGAGTCTATTTCATGACCTTGCCCTCCTGAAGATCCGATTTACATGCTTATGTTACAGTGTTTGATTTTGATTGAAATGATTGATTCACACGTGTTCCCAGATAGATAGCTAAAAGCCTGAGTTGGAGAGAGACATTGAATAAGTCAACTTTAATTAAATCCTCTGTACCTTTACACATGTGCAGATATCAGAGATGTGTGCAGGAACGATGTGATGCTCAGCAGATTCAGTAAACAGCTGTTCTGTAGCCGTGAAGGGGGCAAATAGTTTCTGTGGGTCTGTGAACTGAATCCACAAGAGATTAAGAGAAAAACATTATCTGAGCATTTAAGGCAAACCTGTAAGCACAATAGCTCTGTGGTACAGGAGCAAAAGTTATTTCTATTCCTGTAATATATCAAATATGGACTCTGTATTCCTGGTATCAGTGAGAGTTGAAGAGATATTTGGCTCTTGGATCAGATTTGAGGAGAATATGTTTTTTAGATGTATTAAAAAATAAAATCCTGCCCATGGTCTGTTAAAATATTGCCCTATAATTAACAGCATAAAGAAATCTATGTAAATAATTATTTAATGCTTTTTATTTAAAGATTACTTGCAATTTCAGTACCCTGTTCAAGTTTTCATTGATTAACATTATTTCATTATGTTTTACCAAGAAACTGCTCATTGTTGAATGTTTATCCTTCTGTCTGCAATACCCTTGAGATTTAGCCCTCTGTAAAGGATTTATGAAATTACATTAAATTATAGAACTTGGTCTGTGCATTAGCTAGTTTAAACTGAATTTCAAGATTGAAAAGGTGTTAAAATCTCACATAGTATTATCTTAATTCTCTTTTTACTCATTTTTCCAGAACTTCCAGGCCCATATTCTCTTGCCTGAAGCATGAGTCTTCTTTCTGGTCTATCTTAAATAAGAAGCATTTACTGTATCATTCTGTATAGCAGTATCTTTAAACAAGCATTTGATAGAGTGGTTCATACAGATCTTATAATTTTTTGTCCTTTGTTGATGAAGTCTTCCCAAATAAGGAAATCTTTTTAAGGGTAAATGCTTAGTATTCCACCAACTGTGCTGGCGTCGTTCAAGAAAGGCTTTTGTTGCCTGAACCAAATTCAGCTCGCTAGATGAAGTGCTAAAGTAAACAATTGCTTCCTGGGATATTGGTTGATTACCACTTTGAGAATTTGTCACTTGTCAAAGTAGCTTGATTGACAGAACAAATATTTGAACAGCACTTAAACACCCTATGTCCAAAGTTGCATAATGCTCACATATCCAACTGTCATATACCAAAGTAGCAATTTATGTTTTCACTTTGTGTTTAGGATCATATTATTGATTTATGTTCAATTTCTCACTGACTGTATAGTAGCAAATAAAAGATGGGAATTTTAATGTAGTATAATCTGCATTTTAAGTGTTTCTTGAAAGTTTAATTCACCTTAACTCAAATGCATTTGTTGGAAAGTCTGGGAATGCTCAGACCTTGTAAATAGATTGAACTGTCACTCATGTGGTAGTTGCAGTTGAGCTTCACATTTTCTGCCCATAAGCAAGTAGCCACTGCCATGGACAACATTATTCTCTGAGAAAATAAACATTTCAGTATTATCAAGGCAAATCAAATTATTATTAATTATATTAAAATATTTATTAAGCTATTATGTAATTTCAAAGACGCAAGATAAAAGTAACAAAACGTATTGTAACAAGATAAATAAGGACATGGAAACTTAGATAAATGAGGTTATTACTTAGATTAATGCAATTAATTTGATGACATCTGCTTGGTGAGAAAGGCTTAACAGTTAGGCTTCCTTGCAAAATAGGCCATAGATGACCATTTCCCCCAGGAAAGTTCAGGAAATTTTCATTTTAATTGTTATGATTGATTTTAAACAGTTAGTCATATATTGCTTTTGCATATAACAACTAAGTAAAACATCCTAAGAGAGGTATAGCAAGAAAGTACTATGTGCTTGATCTCGGAGAAAGGAGAGATGGTCAAATATCTGATCTTTTTCTGACATCCATTTGTCCAGGTTACAATATTCTCAACCCACGTCCATGTGAGCTAGTTCTCTTTCTTTGTTCAAAAAGAGAAGTGAATTAGGAGCAGAACTTCTGTTCTAGGTACCATATCTAGAGGAGCTTAGAGAAGAGGGAGAGCTGGAGCTGACTGAAGTTCCCTTGGACTCATCCTGCCCTATTGCAAGTGGCAGAGACTGAAGCAGGAACAGGTTGTCCACCTGCAACGTCAAAAATGGATTGCAGCTTTTGCCTCCTGAACCACACACAGTTTCCCTGGGAGAGAGGGAAATTTGAGGATGCTAGCCTGGCCTAGCTCCTGGCCAGGCTCCCCTCACTGTCGTGCCGGGTCCTGGCCAGAGAGAAGACTGACGTGGTGGAGCAGGTGGCAGAGGGACTCATTCAAAAGGGACCTGGGTTTGATGGCCACAGATCTCAGCTTGTGGGACAAGAACCAGCAGTTTAAACACCTTCTTACAGTGCCTCCTCCCTATCCCAACATCTTGTCTACACACTTGTCCTGAGCCTTCCCTCCTGCCTGACACCTTCCCTCCCTTGTTCCCTCCTCCGTTGTAGGCAGGGCAGGGTAAGGACTGTGGGACCACTTGGGAAGCACAATTTTATTTGTATTGTATTACAATTCCCTACTCTGCCCTAAAGAGTTCAGTGAGATTTCAGTAATTATGGGTGCTTGGCAAGTAAGACTAAGGAGGGTCATGAAAGATAGAGGGTGGCTGAGCTTATAGGGTGAAAGAGACGATGGAGTTGGATCCTCCAAAGACTTTAAAATTACTCCATGTAGCCGTCACTGGGAATGTTTTGAGCCTGTTCTTCTGCCTCACTAGCAGAACAACGGGAGAAATGTTCTGGTGAGCATTTAGATTTTTTTACTTTTTACACATGAATACTTTAATTTTATATTTCAGTCTTATTTGGTTCAATGCTTCTTAATGCCTAACTACACTGCCTGACCTGTACTGAAGAGAGAAGTTGATCTCATCCTGTGGCTATAAACTACACTCTGTAGCATCCCTTTTGCACCATTCAATTCTGGCTGGTGACTGGTGCTTTTCCATCTCAGTCCCAGTACCTGTAGTGTCATTTATTTTTACTGCTTAGTTTTCTTCACAGAATGATGTATGTGGGTGATTTTATTTCAATATGAAGTCAGAACACTTCAGTTTCTGTTCAACCAAGAGGTAGCTTGCTACTTGTAATTTGAAGAATTGGAAGTTGCTGAATGCAGACATATTTGTTTGATAATATATTTGCTGTTGGTACATACAGTTTAAAAAATCTGGTGTCTTTGCAATTGCAATTTTTTATTTCAGCTGAGTAATTCTTTTCCAGATGCATGTATTATGATCACAGTCAGAAACGAACCCATTTTCATTTAATCTCTCTTCTAACCGTACATTATCTTAACCTGGAATAAATCAATTTCATACAGTTTTCCCTAAAGCCATGCAGAAATGAGACCCTCGCTTCCTGCTTGTGGGTTCTGCGCTGCACCTTGCAGCACAGAGAAGAGAAGAGCATTAGAATTATGACTATAGTCAAACTATGAAAATGAGGAACTGGGGGTAAAAAACATTTTTTTTTAGTCTATTCATGAGAACTACAATGTGTGGTCCAGTTTCCATATATTGGGAAAGAAGCTGGCAATATGTAATCTTATAACTTACATCCCACTCTGAGTCTCAAATTCCATAAGTGCATCCAGTCCTGGTTTCCAGAAACACCTCTTCTTCTGACCGTTTATTCTTTTGGTAGAACTCTGCTACCATTGGAGAAAAAGCACAGAAAATGGGCACATTACATCATGGAGGTTTGAGAGCCAAGTCAAAGCGGGCAAGGGCAGATCTTGCTTAAGGCTACCTTCAGGTCTGTCTGTGAAAATGAATCCCGTGTTTCACCAGATCATCGGTTTCCTTTGGGGTTTACGGGTCTAATCTAACCTTTGCACAGCTCTACACTGTGTCTATGTCAGCAAGTAGCGAAACCAATGGGAGTGGATAAGTAGAGTAAAACCATTGGTACAAAGAACACAATGTCCACACTACATACATTTCAGGAATTTTACCGTGAAAAAAACCCTAGTCTGGTCCAGTTGGCTGGTGTTCTCTGACTACAGGTTGGAGTGCAATGCAGACACTCCCGGAGAGTGTCTTCAGGTCCATGTGCTTTAAGACTATAACATGGACCAATGCTCATTTAAATGACCAGAAGATTTGTTTCAAAAGTGCACCCCTGGTCTGAATGAAAACGCTAATGCATGTGCACAGTATGGAATCTTCTACCAGGTCGTGAGCCTCATAAAGTTTGAGGACTAATGACATCCCAGGATTTGGGGTTGAAGGCGTAGTCTATAATACAGAAGAAATTGAGAATATACCTTAAATCATGCCACCTCTTGGGTTTCGAGAGCACTTTAAAAGCTGTACAGTTCATAAGATGTATTTTGTATTGTGCTATATTTTAAGGCCTCATCCATTTCTCCATGGGCAATTTTTAAGCAGGCAGGGTAATTATGCTAAAGTGCTGGTAGTATTTGAATCACACAGTAGACATTTTCATGTTTTTATGCAAATACAGATCACTGCTTATCTCTATAATTTAGAAAACTGTTTTCTTTGCCAAAGTGGTTTGGAAATCTGTGACTCCTAATGGTACATTTTGTTTGTAATTTGCACTGGGTGTATATTGCATTTTCGAGCTGAAGAAAGAAGGAAGCACAATGCTGAGGACCATCTGAAAAGCTGCTCATTTGTGTGTACATTCACAGCAGAAGTGGGCCCACCCCCTCTTCCCTGGCAGGTGAAGGCGTACAGCTCACTCCTCTAACACAGGAACTAACACCGTTACAGCTCTAGTACTTTTTTTGTTTAGAGTGCAAATGTGTTATATTTACAGGTGATCTCTCACCGGAAGTTTATACCAAGTAGCTTTTATTTCCAAAGCCCTCTGTGAGCCAACTGGCAGGCAACTACCTCTCTTCCCTTGCGTCTCAGCCACTCGCACAGCCACTATTTGGATTTTCACATTTTCTTTTATTCCTGTTCAGGGGGTGGGGACTGTGAGATGTGAGTCATCAAGCTCGGCCCTGCTAAGGTCTGCGAATCGCACAACTGAGAGTCAGGAGCAAGGCCTGGAGGGCACAGGCCTCTTCAGAGCTGCGAGGCACGTGGAAGGGACGTGTGGGTTTCCGCACGTAGGAGCCACAGCGTGTGCTTCCTCCTGTGGCCCCGTGCCCAGCGCTAGCAGGCACAGATACCGGCTCGAATCCCAGTGGCAGAGACAAGGTGCGTAGGGTTGTGGAAGAAATGCTGGGGGACATGTGTGTCAGGTGCTGAGAACAGCTTTCACCCGGGACTGTTTCACCTTAAATATTTGTGATGAATCATGCAAAGTTATTCCTTCTGGGAAGCCGGTGAGCCTGAGTCTGAGTGGGGGCAGTTTTGGTTCTGCACTGCCTGTATTAGTGGTGAAGAGGGGTAAGATAAGGGACATGAAGCATCCTTTCGGGGGACGTATTAGTGTCACAGTAGATGCATGAGACTTTTCTGCTAATGCAAAGTCTTTCGGCCCATGTCGGTTTTAAGATTTCTCTTCTGGCTGATTCCAGTGTTGGACGTGCTTAGGAGATGTTTACCTCTGTTCTTCAATGAGTTGGTAACATTATCACATATTTCCTCTTATTTCACTCCAGAACACTTGAACCTCTGCTATGAGAAGGATAAGATGGGGGGACGTTCTTGTACCCTTTTCCACGTGTCATATTCGTTTGCAGCTGGGGTACAGTACAAGCTACGGTCCTTTGTATTTAAGCCTTGTTGTCTTTGAGGAAAATGCATTCCGCCTTACACTTAGGATCCCTGTCTTTCTTCACACTGCTATCTAGTGCTGTATAGATTCTGCTTTTTTAGCATTTATAGCTAAAAATAATAATGTGAGTTTTTCTGTCAAATCCATTATTGCTGCACAATGCCACCCAGTAACCTCAAACTTAGACATAATGGGATTTGAGCGCTTGAATGATAGCCTGATTGCTTTAGATATTCATGTTCTTGAACCCTGAAGTTATGTTTTCTTTCCAATCATGACCTTGAGGCTTGAAAGGATGTTGAGGATATTTTTCTAGCTGTTAGGAGAACGTTTTTTGGAGAAGGTTAATTTTCAAGTTTTTCATGGCATGCTAGTATTTTGAAGTTTTGTCTACATTGACCAGCATGACTATTTATTTCCAGTGCTGCTCTGTTATAGTGGAAGACACAGCCTAGTTTGATATGTTTTTCCAGCTTTGTGTGTGAACTGTCATAGTATCTTATATAGATTTAATGTCTTAATATCCAATTTGTGTCTTAGTCTCCTGTATTTAATTGGTCGATTTCACATATCTAGACAGCATTAAGCATTTCCAGCCACTTGAGAAACAGAACAATTGAAACTGGACTCAATAATTCTGATTCATATGTGGCTTCACTAAAAAGACTTTTGTTTTGTATCGTGGTACTCTATGGATAGTGTTTACTAATTTTTATGTTGCTTAGCTACGTCAAGCAAATTAAGGCTTGGTAACATGTATGTGAAGATATCATAGGTTTCTAAATTCTTAGGGTAAAGCCTTTTGCCTGTAAGACCAAGTAATCCACTTTGGTTATAAAAGTGACTGCTGAGATAACGCCAGGTTCTTTTGCAGAGTGTTATTGACCAAGACAATTTTCAGCTTCTAAGGTAACCAAAAAATGTTGAAAAGCTCTTAGGAAAATTATCTCAGAGTTTGCTCTTTTGTGGCCATATTATCCAATGAGAAGCCAACAACAGTCTTTGCAATCTATTTTGGAGAAATAATAGTGATAATTGATGGTGTCTAATTGTCGTCCCTTCGTTCTGCAATGTAGCTTGTAAAAAGAGAAAAACACCCTATTTTGATTCATTTGATTTGCAGTCTTTTAAGATTCCAGCTCGAAGAAAGTGAAAAGGACAATGTAGTGAATGGGACTGTGTAGACTCAACGTATCTAGGCATTTTTTTATTCAAGTATTCAGGTTTAGTTCAGGTGAAATGCTTTGGAAATGCACGCTTTGGCAAATTGTTTTGATTTATACAGCCCAAATATTTTGTTAAAGTGTTTTCTAAATGAAATGCTTGAATTTTACTGTTAAGAAATAGTTTATACTTTAAAAGTAACTGCTGAATAATGTTGACATGTGCTAGAAAGTGTAAACATTGAAAATGCAGTGTTTTGGGTAAACTGTTTCCTTTGACTTGTGTTTTAAAATTGTTAGCTAATCAAAATAATATTGGTCAACCAGAAACTATTCATTGGTCAACCAGAAAGAAGTTGGTTATGTTATTTCTGCTCCTTGTTCAAAAGGGTGTTGAATTCCTGGTTAAAGAACAGACCTGAGTGCTGTTGAACAAGATATAATTTCTTTTCATCACATCTTTCTTCAATTTTAAGAGGGAAAATGCCAAGAATTCCTAACTGCCAAGAAAACTGAACACAGTAATCTGTTAATTCAGTTAATAGTTTGAGATTTTTATCTATTAAATTGAGCGGTGGTATATAATACCTAAAAATAGCAACCAATGATAGGACAAGGGGTAATGGATTCGAGCTGGAACACGAGAGGTTCCACTTAAATCTGAGACGAAACTTCTTCTCAGTGAGGGTGACAGAGCACTGGAACAGGCTGCCCAGGGAGGTTGTGGAGTCTCCTTCTCTGGAGACATTCAAAACTCGCCTGGACGCCTTCCTGTGCAACCTCATCTAGGTGTTCCTGCTCCGACAGGGGGATTGGACTAGATGATCTTTTGAGGTCCCTTCCAATCCCTAGCATACTGTGATACTGTGAATAATGCTTTACGCTGCAAACTACAGTCTATGCAATTTGACTGGGGTAAAGAAAACAATGAAAACATAATTGCTTATTTGATTTTCAGTAGGATTACATCACCTCTAGGAGAAAAGGAGTTCATAAACTGACATGCAGAGAGGAGAAAGATGGTAGCAATACACTGGGACAGTGGAAAAGCTTCTACGTTTTTCCTCCCAGAATAGATTTTCAAGTGCTTTCTTTCACAGCTGGTACTGGACCTGATACTCTTCTCATTTGAACCATTTTTATTACAGGAGGTTGATGAGATGCAGATAATCCTGAAAACCATGGGATGATGTCTACTGTTTGCCCTTTTGCATAGCTACACTGCCATCTCTTCTGCCCTTCCTTTCCCATTACCAGGTAGAGGCACTGAAACCGTCTGAGAAAGAAAATAGATGGAAGTTGTGATCACGGTGAGAAGTGTCCTGGGAGGCTGCCACTCATCCTTGGTTATGTCTTAGATACCTCAGCACCACGCTTAAAACATGTCAGATTTTCTCTGGCTATTGTAGAATATTGATATACTTCCGAAGGACCTCTTTTGTTTATGTGGCCAGGGAATAGACATGACAGATCTTGAAGAGGATTTTTCTTTTGCTTTCAGTTGTGTCAAACAGTAAAATCAATGAGCCTTATTGCTCCCAAAATCAATGAATGCTTGCCCCTACTGCTTTCTGGGACCCTAATGCTGATGCTGTTATCACTGCCCTTGTGACTTCAGGAGCTCTCTACCAGCAGGATATTGACTGCCCTTCCCAGCATGAAGGGCAGGAGAGCCTTCCTAATTAGACCTGGAAGTTTATTCTGAAAAATGTTCTGTTGATGTAAAATTTATTTTTTAACTGAAAACTTCTGCAAAAAGTTTCATCCCTCCTCTGTCTAGATTTTTCCACTGGAAGTAACATCATTAGCTTTAAAGTCTGTTGTTTCCCCTGCCCTTGTTTTTCCCCACTTTCATTAAATATAGAACAGAATTCATATATTTGAGGTGGAGATTTCATTTTTCATAGTCATCCCTTTTTTAACTTTGTCATTCTCAGGCTTTCTTTGCTACTGGAACCAACACAAGACTTTTAACATATTTTATTTTACTTTGTATTAATCCTCAAGTTCTCAAAATTGAGGAATTCTTAAAAGTTGGTAACACAACAAGGGAGGGGATTAGCTGGGCCAGTGAGTTCATTTTGTGTCAACCATAGGCGACTGTGCAAGAGGGGTCTAGTTTAGAAGCGGCTGCAGGGCAACATGTAGCACCAGCTACGCTATAGTGAATGGAAAATGAAGGAATGATGGTGAAATCATCCTATAAGCACATTGTCACCCTTTTAGGTCACTAATTGGCAAAGAGATGTAAAAAAGGATCAGGGTTTCCATGAATGAAAGGGAAAAAATAATTTGAGATTTATTTCCTGAAAAAATTTAAAAGCATAGGGTGTTTTTTTTTTTTTTCTTGTTTTCAGGCTTTTGTTGAATATGCTTTTGGTTTTGCTTCAAAGTTACCATGATCTGGCTTAAGCTACAGCAGCACTGTGCAAGCTGAGCAGGGTTTAAAGCACTTTGAGTCTCATGTAAGTCCCATGCGTACTATAAGGACATGAGGTCTGGGTAACAGCTGGATTAATTGGGCAGTGAGGATTGCGGAGCACTTCCAATCCTTCCAAGGCTGAGTGGTGACAGCAGGAAAGGGAATAAGGATCCTGTCCCCATTAGTCAGAAGGCAGAAGTCTTGAGATGAATTATGACTGCAAGGAAAAAATATGTACTTGCAATGTAAACTGCAAAGCTGATGTCCCACTGGGAAATGTGAATACCATTACAATGCTACCTTGCGTACATTATACATAAATTAATGGATTAATTTAATTATTTATCTTTCAACACTTTCTCATCTGGCAGAATGGAAATGCAGGCATAAGCTTTGATAAGCACAAAAAAAAAGTCTATGCTGCTCTTCCTTTATTAATGACTTTTAGTCACTGGAAAGTCTTAGACTATTAGGATATACAGAGTTCTCTTATTAAGAGACAAAAAAAAACCCCAACCCCCACATGGGATTGTTATCCATTCATTGATTCAGTCCAAAGCTGAAAAAGGATCTCACATGAAATTACTGCTAACACTGATTTCTCTTTGAGCTTTCTGGGAATGTTGCTACAATTTTCTCCTTCCCAGTATTTTGGGAAAATTGCAAGGTAACAGAAATAACCAATAACAGATGAAAAAAAACCCAACCAAACCCCTTATGGTTCTGTTCATTTGTTGGAGGTTTTGATTGCTGTTTTTCATTTACCCATTCTCCCTCTGCATGGCCCAAATCTTGGAGTCATTACTCAGTCATTCACTCCTCCATTGACTCCTAATGGGATAATTAGCCAGTATAAAGGCTTTGGACACAAACTAACTTGGGTGGTGATCTGGAGCATGTGTGGTCTCATTGTGTCAAATTAATAATGGTCTATTGTCATTTCTCAGGCATACTCTGAAGGTTTCAACCAGAGTTCAAATCTAGAGGGTATTTTTTGCTCATTTCTTCTGCATGACCATGACTTAGCTGATATTCTATGCAGTATGCAATATCCTATAAGTGTCTTGGACTGTATAAATAATGGAAGGCATTTGCATGCTGACCTGCAGTTATGTCTGTTTAGAGCAGACAGTGAACTTGCTTGCTTGGCTTGTTAATATTCTAGTTCCCGAGTAATCAATCTGCCTTGATATTTGTGTGACCCAGTAAAGTATATTTTTCTTGGGTTTTAAATTATGTTGTTTCATCTCCTTTTATATCTCTAAAATTCAGTCTGGCTTGGTTGCCATTTGGATCATGATACGTGGAGAGCACGCCTTCACCTCGCCCCTGTAGTCACTTGGCTGTGCAGGCGCGGAGGTCTTGCTCTGCTTTCCCAGGCACTACGGAGATGGTTAATCATTACACAAAAGCGATCTGCTGTCCTCCACGTATCCCTTGCGTTTTTCTTCCTCAGGATACTTTTCCCTTCTTTGTATTTATACAATTTAAAGCTCAGTTCCTATATACAGAAATTAACATTTTGATATAAAAATGCTGCTGCTATAAACAAATTCCTCAGCTACTATCAAACAAACAGATAAAAAGAATAAACATACTGAGTCAGTGGAAGCTGATAAAGTGCAGACACTGCCTTAGGCTATCTACACACAGTGCAGACTTAACCTACACATCAACTTTATCTCCCTTTTTTCCCTTTTTTTTTTTTTTTTTACGAGGTCACCAAAGACATTCTCTGTTTCTAAAAGTAATTTTCGGTCACCAGTGATAAGCTGAGTAATCTTTCTCAATATTTCTGGTAGTTTGGGACTTGAACTTGAAGCGGTGGGATGAAGTGAGCAGACCAGACCCTCTCCTGCTCACGGAGCAGCAAACCACCACCTCTCCCCAGGCTGCAAGCTTACGAGCAGGAGAGGAGGATCTCTTTCCAGACCTTGTACTTTTAATAGTGCTGGGAGGCGCTTGAGTAACTGTCTTCCTGTCTGTTAGATGAGATAAATGCTGTGTTTATCTCATTGAAATGTCATATTAGTTTATAATAAATATTTAAACATGCCAACAGCTCCAAAGAATAGGTTGGAGAGATGTACTACCATGATGTAAAAAACATTTGTATCGTACACCAAAGTACCTTATTAAGTGTTTTAGAATAGGACAGCAGGTTGCAAATCATCCCCTCTGCCCGTCTGAGGCCTGTCTGAGGATCCTCCTGCACCTCCTCTGCAATTATGGCCTCAGCCTTTCCAGCAATGCTTGCTTCTGCCACCCTGAAGCTTTGAAAAAGAAGGTCCTGGGTTTGATCCAGTCTCAGACTTTTCACCTGTCTTCTCTTCGGTGCGCAACTGCATGCAGCGGATTAAGGGAGAGCAGCGACAGCTCTACAGATGGGCCATGGTGGGGGCTTTGGTGGGACCACGCATCTGGGCTGGGCGCTCCTTGGAGCTCCGGCTTCAGCGCAGTGGGCAGCTTCTGCCCTGCGTGCCTGATGGAGCCGGTCACAGGCCTGCTGCGTCTCATGTCTCAGACTGAGAGGTAGCTGCCCTGAAAACGTGTGAGACAGGAGCTAGTGAGCCTGAGGTGGAAGGAAAACGGTGACCCCATCCACACGAGGAAAATGCATTTGTGTAAGAGATGTGACAGGTCTGCAGTTCATCACAATGCTGACGATGTTGTCCAGGGTCCTCCCAGCCTCCTCTGTGCCACCATCTACCAGTCCACTTGTGAATGTTCGGCAGGGAAACAAATCATCACAGCCTTTCTGGGTCTTGCTCCCCCCTTTTCCAGGCATGTGTTGAAAATTGGCAATATAGAAGGATATATTGGTGGACTGTTTCTGTCTTAACTTAAAAAGAAACAGAATTTTCTAAAAGTTGTTTTGGTCTCCTTGGGACAGCTTCAGAACAATTTCTTCATCCAGAGTTATATATCACACCTTCTCTCAGGGAATTGCTGTTTCCTGTATATATTTTTTTTTTTTAAGCTGTGGACTGATTGAACTGTCATTAAAATCAATGGAAGGTTCCCCCAGCAGTTTACTAGAGCAAGGTACAGCCCTTAGCATCTATTCAAAGACCACAGAAATCACTGATGTCAGCAGGAAACCTCCTACTGGTATGGCTTGCCCCCTAAACCCCTAGTGGAGAGGAGGGACAGGACACTCAGCTAATGTGTACATAGCCTGTCAGGGAAGAAAAGCTTGTCATGGCATTACAGTTTTCCCTCTTTTTCATGCAGCCTCATTAATTTGCTAAACCAGATGTTTCTGAGCCTGGCAGATCTATTAATCTGTATATTTTCCAGTTTGCCAAACATTAAATTACCAGAAAAGTAAATGGAAACTCTCATTTACTTCTAGTGCTTAAGATCTCCTAACATAATCTAAAAGTGCTTCAAGCAAGAAACAAAGGGGAATAACCAAAGCCTGCATCATCCTTGAGCTTCCATTCATCTCCCCATAAGGGAGCAGCCTTCTTCTTCTGGAGGAGCTCTGTGCACACATATTAGAGTAATTTCTTCCGACAGTTCTCCTGATAGAGAGGAATATTCCTCCAGTTATCGTGTCTCCAGAGGCATCCCTGCATAAAAAGCATGTCTGTGCTATTAGAGGAATCATGTTAATGGGCCCAAAATGTTTCAGTCAGGGAACTGAAAAATTTAGCGAGGATATTACAGCGCAGAAACGTTTTGTTGTTGGGATGTGTCCACATGTGGGCTATTGACTCATCTGTATTTAACTTCTCACAGCCTTTGACTTGACCTTTCACTTGACTCCTTCTCCTGTCATTTTCCTGGTTTGAAAAATTTCAGTCTTTCGTTTGACCTCCGTGAACTCATAAATTCTGGTTGCTCACACATGTAATCACAGAGCAAACAAAGCAGCTGGAAAGAAGCTCCTGCTGAAGGAAGCGAGGTTGTTACAGTGCCCCTGAAGGAGACTGTGCAGCATCCTGCTCCTCTCCAGCCAACTCTCATTTCTCTCACAAATACCATTCCATACCTTACCTACGTGGTATGCCAGGTGTAGCTTGAAACAGGCCATGATTTCCCAGTAACCTGGTCAACATGCGAGTATGTCCCAGACTGAAGTACCTCTGGGATAATTGCTGGGAGTTCATTCGTCTTTGTGGGTCCTGTTCCACACCCATATCCGTGATGAAAACCCAGGAACATCACTCTTTAAGAAGACATTGGTGGGTCTGGTGCCTTCTTAATGCTTAATATAGAAAGCTATCCTCGTATTCTGAATTCATTTTTCCTAGCTAGTGAAATGTAATACAATCAGGAGTGAAAAAAAAAATGCATAAAAGATTCACAAATGTTCAGAAACAACTGTTAGAAAAGCTCATTGAGTTTTCTTCTGGTCAGAAAATTCAGGTTGGCCATACTTGATTGGCTTATTTCATTCATGCTGGCAGGGAAGAGTTTCTAGGTTCCAAAAAGGGATTTCTGGAGTAATGCAGTGTGGTCCATACCTGTCACTCTCATAATATCTTACATTTTTAAGTACAATCTTATATTATGAGTAGCCTTAGTACTGCTCATTTATTTAAAAGAAATTGGTAGCTTCTCACTCTTTCAAATACTTCAGCTCTCTGTGTGAAAACCCATCCTTACAATTAGCATTTTTGAATTGTCAGCAGATGATTGGCTCTCTCACCCTAAGGGTGGCACATTCTCCTCATGGTGATAATTCCCCCTATTTCTGTATTGCATTTCTGCAGTGGGTGTCGTGTACTCATTGCATGTCTTCGCACACAGAGGGGTGTAAAGGTAAGACTGGCATTGTGGTACCTCTATGATCACTGAATTTATTGGGAACTTCTAGGTGAAAGGAAGTTCCAAGAAGTAGTTGTAGCTATCTGCTTAACTGCTAGCTTTTTTTATGGTCCTTTTAATTGACAGTTTGAAACTTTTGTTATTTCTGCACCTACCAAAGTGATTTTCCTTTGAAAGTAACACTTCAGACAGGTGTAAATGGAAGGGTTGGTATAGTCAGACAATAAAAATGTTCTTACCATGAATTAAAAATCAACAGCCGTTTCCCTGTTGTAAAAAAAAAAAAAAAAAAAAAAGTTGGAAAAATATGCTGACTAATGTGCTCTTTATTCTTCTATCTCTGCTGCCCAAAGTAATAACCACAATTAGACTAATCTTTGCCTGAATTTACTTGGCAAGGATGGAAAGTTGGGATTCATATAACAAAAAACCTGATTCTGGGTCCATCATTTGTATTATGTGGTTGATGTTCATTCTATAAAAGCAGAAGGCTCATGAACCGTGCAAGACCTGTCTGAAAAGTTATGGCAGGACTGCCTTGATCACCGGGTGGTAGTGAAATGAATGAAGAGATGGAGAAATTCAGTTTGGCGTGCACCTTGCTCTTTTTCTGAATGAGGCTGCTGGTAAGGACAAGAACATTAATTTTTTTGGCCATTGCTCTGTAAAATATGCGGATGTAGAAGCCTTAACTTACAATGAGCATTACTGGTTAATTAAGGAGATTTATTGATTTATTCTTAGCAAAGGACTGTTAGCCAATGCTCACTGCTAGGGAATTATTGAATTCAGATAGAGAATAAGATAGGTGAGAAGAAATATTTTTCTTCCCTGGTATAATATTTCTGACTGAATCTCAAAATAGGAATTATATATATCTTCCATTGTTGAATTATTATAATTACGAAATTATGCTCGTCTTTAAAAAAATGGCTGCAATTTTATAGCAAAAAATTAATTACCGTACTTAATAAAGTATTTATCATTGCTTAACAAAATATTACTGAAATTTTGGGTTGGAAGTAAGAATTTCAAAGACGACAGTCCAATAGTTTTGAATCTTGTCTGAAGAATTCTTTTTAAAGCGACACTTGGCACGTATTTGACAGCTTACCATTAAATGCATGCTTTCAAATCATCTGCCAGTGGCACGGATTTTCAGATTGCATTGTAACAACGCAAGTGCCTGGAACCCTAACCCTCGTGATGCAAAGATTCAAAAATAGAACCGGTACTATTTATACTACCTATTTGGCTATGCATGAAATGATATTGAATAAAAGGCTTGTGTAGAAATCTCTTTCACATTTTCATAGCAAATAATGAGCATACATTAAGAACAAATTACATGTATCTGAACTTAATGGGTGAGGTGTCCCAAGCTTCTCCAAATGAATACTAATGGAAGGAAGCTGTAATATATATTGAACATTTAATTAACTTTTGGGGCAAGACTGTCAGTGCATGACACAGTGGCAGCACGTGTAAGAAAAGCAAACAAATAACGCCCCAAATTGTATTTACAAGTACAGCTCCAGAATGGGAAGCAAGAGACATTTTGGCAGCAATTTTTCTGCAGAAAGATCCTAAAGTCCTAATGCCTCCATGCTGCAGCAGCTGGTATGTACACACGGGGGAAATCCAAATGGGAGAGAGTTCATGTTCAGCCATCAAATTAAGGAGTCCTCCTTTGGCCCCTGCTTGTGTGGCTTTCTGTTTTCTATTTTCTTTTTCATTGGCATTCAAGTGGACTATGATTGAGATGGCCATGGGTTTACTGTGCTGTGTCAGGAACAAAATTGAAGCGTCTGTGATATGTCAAAGGATAGAGCTGTACAGTGCCTGATCAGGGTCTTTGTGTGCATGCACATATGCGCGTACAGCCAGAGCGAACCTACCTGCAGTGGCCCAAACTTTTGCGAACCTGCACTGACTGCTGATATGTGGCTGATCTCATCCTGTACAAGTCGGTATCACCTGTAAATGGAGAAGAACTGGAGTTCTACTTGCTGTGGGTGACCTGGCTCTGTCAGGGGGGTTGGACTAGATGATGTCCAGAGGTCCCTTCCAACCCTGACCATTCTGTGATTCTGCATTTGCAGTCCCTCTAAATCACCGTGAATACGTTACAGAATCACATTAGGAAATGTATGTAAACTACAACTCTGGTTGATGCATTTGACTTTCTGGAGAACCAGCCAAAATATTTGTACCTCAGTGGAAGCAGAGTAAGAGTAGGAGATAACCAGCTGGGATATTTTCGCATTGGCTAGGCTGTTTCCTCACCATACAAGCAGCTCCTGGCAACGTCAACTACTGCAGCCTATGACAATTCAAGTCTAAGAAATTTCTTTGGGTTATGAGCAGCACATTAAGATATAGTATATAAGTAGCGATGCTAGACATCCTTGTAGTCTCTACCAGGGTGCCATTAAACAGCTTTTAGTCAGTTAACTGCAAAGTAGAGAAGATGCTTCTTTCGTGTTCATTATTCAAGAGGTTTCTTTCACAGTACATGCAATATTTGGTTTAACTACCATTTTAGAATTCATTGGTGCAGTAATGAAATAATATCATATGTTTCTAAGGAAATGTGAAGATGTGAGAGACAGCTCAAAGACCAAACGGACTGATTACTCTGTATCAAAGCTGAGTTAATCCCCTGATGTTTAGTTGGTATACAGCTGGGAGTTGATCAGCTGGGGAACTGCAAAGAAACGACAGATAGCATCTATTCCTAGGAACTAAATTTCCTCTCTGTGTTGAATTTTGTAAGATTGCATTCACCATGCGTAGCTGTCGATTCCATCTTGGCTCATTTTGTTACATTTGGGAGCTCTGGTTCACAACTTGGGAGAATAGCTACGTTTTGTCAAGCATTTCTGAGTGTAAGGGTTTATGGTATAGAGTTTGACCTTTGAATGTAGGGTAAATGTGTTTTATACCTTTTTGCTCAAAAAGATTTTGGTCTTTTGGGCTCAAAACACTGCGTTTTTTTGGTTCTGATGACTCTGACTTACTGCTAATTCGTCAGTAAGTCCTACGTCTCACCCAGCCGCAGCCTGGCCCTGCTCCATGTCCTGAAGAGCTGTAGAGCTGTGGGGAGAGGGAGGCACAGCAAGGCTCTTCAGCCTCAGAGGTCCTGCATCCTCCTAGGTCCCCTGGTACTCTGAGGACTTGCAGATTTTGGGTATCTGACTCTTTGCCCTGTTGAGGCTGAGGAGGGCCAATTCCAGCTTTCTGCACGTGTCCCACTGTGCAAACACAAGCACCAATGCATGTACACACAATCAGACACCACCATTCTTTCCAGTTGCTGCATAAAGAGTAATTGTACCAGGGACAAATTGCTCTTAACAATCCCTTTTACATCTCTACTAATCGACCTAGCCTTCTTTTTGCAGTTACCTGAATTCACTTCGTGACATCTGGGGCTTGAACTAAATCTCAGGAAATGTTCACATTTACTGTTTACATACTCCAGACGTAGCAGGTGCTGTAGTCACCGTGGCAAGCAACCTCCTCCCCCAGAGCAGCGCTTTCTGCCTAGAAATGTGTCTTAGGTTGGTCACAGTTGTAAGCATGGGAAGTGGCTGTTTCTCTGTCGTCCTAACTCAGAAAACAAAAAAGTTTTCGCTTTCTGGTGTTAACTAGAACAAGTCACAGATGGGATAATACTCTTCAGATTTTGCCTGGGTTAGGGGAAGGATCCAGTAATTTGCTGGAACTGTGTTATTCTCACCATCGGAAACAAGCCTCTACATACCAGTATGGGAACCGGCCCTCAACATTTTCCCATCAGCACACGAGTGTTTGATGGCGGAGAGCGACAGATTCAGCGAGAGCAGAGGGAATGTTACAGTGGAAGGAGATCACAGCCTCACCACCCAAAATGTGAATTACATCTTCTCAAACTGGCAGAAAAGCCAGCATCCTATTTTATTTAGCTGGCAGGCAATAAACAGTGGTCAACCTGCTGCCTCTTATCACTCACTTTCTGCAGGATCTGTGGCTTGACTGCCTTTTATTACCCGCTGGCTTTTCTGCTGGTTTCATAAAATGTGATTTTAAGAGCTTGCACGACCTCCTTAATTCATCTTGCGGTGCCTGTGTTTTTCAGGGACTTCACTATGTATATGTGATCTAACTTGATCAAATACGATGAACTGTAGATGCTGTGGCACTTGTGAAGTGTGTAGAAAAACAAATATTGAACAGAGAAGAGAAGGGAAATCAAGAAGTCCCTGCTAAACTGACAAGGGAGTACTGAAAGGAAAGAGAAGAAAAACAGTAAAAGGTCGCTGAAAGTGCAAAACATACATTTATAATATGCCACAGAAGTCAAGAGAGCAATGATATTTTGATGTATTAAAAATACACATAAAATTATAGTAGATAAGCTTATGTATTTTAGATAACTCCATCCTTGTTACGGTGGCCAAGACAATTGTTGGAAGAAGACTTTTCTGTCAGCAAATCTTTCGCAACTGCTGTCTGTGCACAGACGTCGGTGCCGGTCCCCGGGAGAGGCCGGGGCTGCCAGGCTGTGCGCGCTGCTGGAAACCGTGAGGAGCAGAGCCCAAAGGACCAGAATAAGCCCAGGGTTGTATTTGGGCCACTCCTTTTGTCTTCACTGTGAATTAAATCAACTTTTGCTGCTAGGTTCTATTGGGTCAAGGCTGGATATTTGTCTTTTCAAAATAAATATTTTCCACCTACAGGTAAGCCAGGTACTGGCTTACAAATCTTTCCCATCAGAAAAACCACAGGATAGATTAGTAGAGAAAGTGTAACAGTGCCGAGGGAGGAAAAAATACGGAACAATTGAGTTCTTTCTGTGTTTTGAAAGCTGTTTTTCTCCCCATTTAACTCAGTTATACTATGATTAGGTGCTTTTGGTTTTCTCCCTCACTGTGAATGTAGAATTCAGTCATTTTTCTCTTTCATTCAAAAAGCATCCATTAAGATCAATTTCAGCGTGGCTCTGTAACACGACTTGTGACTGTCATGGGAGATCCCTAATTGCGTTCGTGTCATCAAGGATTTTTTTTAGAAAGTGTTTGCCTAAAATGGTTATGCCAGAAACAGTAAGAAAAATTCTTATCATTACAGCTGAAATATAAACCCAAACCCAACAACATCCGATACCTCACCGTATTGAATCATTTGATGTAATATAATTACACTGTATGTTGGTTTCCCATAACCATTATGTTCTGAGAGGAAAACTAAGTATGAACTGAAAGGAACATACACAGACTAGTCTGTATCATTGCAATTAGGCTTTTATGGAGATTTTGGGATTTTTGTTGCTGTTGAGTCTTATTTTACTGTGTTGAGTCTTATTTTACTGTGTGAAACTTTGGCTTCAAATGACTGGAAATGATAAAATCGGTCAGGTTTCATTTTTCATATTTGAAGGTTATTTTCAGCTGCGTTAATAAAATGCCCTAGTCACCAGGAGCTGAGGTGTGGTGTAATGAACAGTCTTGGGAAAGGAGTGTGTAATTTTGGATGTAGACGATGCTGGAAATCCGGCTAAATGAAAGTTTTTCCAAGCAGAACCATCAGGAGGAAACCATTGCTCTCGCTGACGAGGTCCTGTCCATGGAACAGAGCTTTTCATAGCACACTACTCGTGCAACTGACAGCCACTTATAAATCATGGAAATAATGATCAATGGGGCACTATCGAAACAGGCTCCACAAGCTGGAATTTACAAGCATCGTCCCAGCAAGGCGGGTGCAGCCTGGCAGTCAGTGGAGCAGCAGCAGAAGGGGGGTAGCTTCATGCTCTGAACCCCTGCTCCCCGAGACCCCTGCCCCTTCCTCTGGCTCATGTTGCCCCCAGCTCCCTGGGGGAGTCTTCTGCAGTTTGAGGTACTCACCCCGTGTCCGTATGCAGCACATGTGCTGCCACATGTGTTGCTCTGTTGGGTTCTGATTCAGTCATTTAACCTGTTGGTTTGAAACGGAGTTGTACACATCCAGTCTTAAAATTTCTGGAAGAAGCTTTATTCTCTATTTCAATATTGCAAATCCAGGGTAATGTCAGAGTTACAATCTACAGCTGACGAAGATGGGATTCTCAGAAGTGGTCAGTATCGGTTTCTCCATAACTGTGGAAATCATATATACTTAATGATTTTAAGTATACAGTAGGTGTAGATTTAGGCCAAACCTGAACATGTTTGAGAATCTCCGACATGTTCTAGGAGGCAACATGTTCACAGCTTATTCCTAAGGTTAGTCTCAGAAGTAACTACGTAGGAAATTAAACAAAACTGGCGTGACTTTTCCGAGGCATTGCAAACCTGTGGTGTCTATTCACTGTAGGGGTTGTGAATCCCCGGAAAGCAGAGGGACATAAAAACAGAACCCTAATTTTAGACAACAGAGTTAGAAGAATATTTTCTCAGATCTGTGCAATAAAATGGAGGAACTTTTGTCCCAGCAATCTCAGACGAATGACAGCTTTGGTACATGCCAGTCAATTTTTGAAAAACAAGGCAATAAAATAATGGGAAATAACTTGGGCCTGTAGGTTAAATTCTGCACACTAAATTGACTATCATTCAAGAACATGGTGCACAAAAGACGGTATTTCTTCTTGTTGAATTAATAGAGGGTATATTTTGAAGGGTTTCTTTCACAGGGTGAGACTAATTTGCAGGTTATCAAACTGTAATACCTGAGTCCTTCCCCAGAACGTGGCCCTTCTGCTCTACGTTTTTAACATATCAAGTTGCTACAGAACATCTAATGAAATAGCAGAGAGCTTACAAGATACTGTATGGTGCAGCTAAGTTTTTTCAGTTGTGTGGAAAGTGATTCCTAGATTCAAAATGCTAATCTGTAGTGTTTGACATCTGTCATAGGGTGTCAAATTGGGAACCCTCTGCATAAAAGGCACTCAAGTCCTTAACAAGCTACCCTTATTTTGACAAATGTGCTGCTTCTACCTGCTGCTATTTCTGTGTGAAGAGGAAGGTGACAAAATGCTTCAAGTTAGATGACAAAAATACCTTTCCTACTGTTCAGTAATCTCCATGCACCTGGTCTCCATGGTGCTGTAGGACGGGGAGGCCAAGAGGCAGGCAGCTTTAGTTATCACACTCTTCAGCACGCCTCCCTGCGCGGAGATGGGGCAGGCAGAGGTTAAGCAGCAAAATTTCTGCTGTTAGACCAACAGCATCTCCTCTAGTGTCGCAGTGTGCTCAGGTACAATTGAAGAAAAATAAGGAAAAGACCCACCAGCAAAACTCTAGAGAGCTTGCTGTTCACTTGCAAAGAGAGGAAAAGAATCTCTGCATTTCATTTTGCAAAACTTCCATAAGAAGCACCAAATCTTAGAAAAAAATCCTTTTTTTCCCACCCCTGTCTGTAGATTAACTGGAGGAAGGAGAACAGAGGGAGTTCCTGTGCTTTTTTGCTCCTTTTGTGCATACACATTGTGTGTACAGTCCTGCATCAGACACCATGACAACAGACCCTTTCCCCTTTCCTCCTCTCCCCTGTCCCATGGTCCAGAGGGGTATTTTGGGAACAGCTGGAGCACATAGTGAAGTTAGGGGACACCTTGGAGGAACTTACCTGTATGAGGGTCAGGTTATATGGCAGCAGTTGCTCAAATTGGAGCTGTCACCTTGCCATAAGCCACAGTCCCTCTGCTCTCTTACCAGCTTCTGTGCAGTACTACAGGAGCCCACATGAAGGTGAGCCTTGCAGATGGTCTTCTCCAACAGCCAGAAAACCCAGCAGGTTCTGGGAGCTGGAGCTGGTCCCAGTTGGAGCTCTGCAGTGCTCAGCAGCCGCCTTGCTCAGCGACCACTCTCATGAGGAAGGTGATGCTGGCCAACCTGGCCATGATGGCATTTGTCTCCTCTCAGTCCACTTTTGCATTAAAAGTTTGTACATTGTTTTTCCTCTAAGATTTTTTTTTTAAGGGCCTAATAGCCTGTTGTTAATCTAAAATGAAAACCCTAATATTTATCATTCTGGAGGAAGCAGCTAGGGCACATGTGGCAGTCATTATTCCCCAGAGGCGCTGGAGGCAGAGGCTGGTGCTGAGTCCTCGGCTCTGCTGCACTGTGGGGCAGACTTGGGCACTGCAGATGCCACTCTAGAAACGTCTTCCTGGTGCAACAGCCAGCTGCACAATCCTTCATCAGACTCTTCCAAACTGCTTGGAAGACATACATTATTTTGGGTTGAGCGAAATATGTTATGTATTGAAGCATTTTAATAAAAGTGCAGGAAACATGGATGCATTCTTCAACGTTTTTAGAAAAAGTATGATGGGCTTTAAAGCAACAATATTTTGTTTTAGGTCATTGTTGGTTATTTTTCAAATAATCAAAGAATCATAGAATGGTTAGAGTTGGAAAGGAACTTAAAGATCATCTAGTTCCAGCCCCCCTGCCCTGGGCAGGGACACCGACCACTACACCAGGTTGCTCAAAACCCCATCCAGCCTGGCCTTGAACGCTTTCAGGGATGGGACATCCACAACTTCCTTGGGCGGCCTGGTCCAGTGTCTCACCACCCTCAGAGTAAAGAATTTCTTCCCAATACCTAAGCTAAATCTACCTGCTTTCAGTTTAAAACCATTACCCCTCATGCTATCACTACAATTCCTGATAAAGAGTCCCTCCTCATCTTTCCTGTAGGCCCCCGTTAGGTACTGGAAGGCTGCTATAAGGTCTCCTCGGAGCCTTCTCTTCTCCAGGCTGAACAATTCCAACTCTCAGCCTGTCTTCACAGGAGAGGTGCTCCAGCCCTCTGATCATCTTTGTGGCCCTCCTCTGGACATGCTTCAACAGGTCCACATCCTTCTTATGTTGGGGTCTCCAGAGCTGGATACAGTACTCCAGGTGGGGTCACATTAAAGTGGAGTAGAAGGGCAGAATCATCTCCCTCAACCTGCCGGCCAAGTTTCTTTTGATGCAGCCCAGGATAGGTTTGGCCTTCTGGGCTGCAAGTGCACATTGCTGGCTTATGTTGAGCTTCTCATAAACTAACACCCCCAAGTCCTTCTCCTCAGGGCTGCTCTCGATCCATTCTCTGCCCAGCCTGTATTTGGGCTTGGAGCGCAAAGAAGGAGCCTTGTTTCTGTCATTCACCGGAAATGCAAGAAGCCACCAGTGGAAGTAAAACAGATTTGCTCTCAGCCCATCTTTATACCCCGACTCCTGGATGAACACCTAAACGTGTTTGATTTGCTTCACTCCAAGAGGGGTTTAGGAGCTGGTGAGAAATATACAGAGAAATACTGACTTGCGCCTCGCTTCTTGACACTGTTCCTGGAGCAGAATCGTAGGTGCTGAGGGAAGTAAACCTGAAGAAGGACACGGCCCCAGTGAAGAGCAGCCCCTCTGCAGGTTTGCTGTACGCCACAGCCTTCACTCTGCGAACAAGAATTCAGCCTGTGCAGCAACCCTAAAGTTCAGACTGGTTGTGATACACAACGACCCAGCTGCCAGCAGACTAACCGCAATTGTAATTATAATGTGTTGTAATGACTACAAGTTAAAACATTTTGTTTTGCACTTTTATTCTGCCTTTAGTCATATTTGCACAACTCCTAAAGCACAGGGGTACCTGAGGGAAGAGCGTAGGGTAGGTTAATGAACAGATATTTTTACCGTAGGGCAGGATGCATCAATAGAGAATGTGGCTCTGCCAATGTTAGCCACTGCTTCTCCTCCCAAATCCGATCAGGGGCTTGGGAAGTCAACTGTGACATTTATAATTCAGTAGAGTCTATGCTCCTGTCTGCTGAGCCACTGCATCAGCCAGATTTAACCTGCTTTTTTTTTTTTTTTTAGTAAGTCAGCTCCCTTTATTCTGTAAGCTACATGTACAATATGAACTCCCAATGGGAACTGTTTTCTTTATTACATGAGTTATGCTACAAAGTTATTCCTGTCTTCTCAGATTAAACAGAAGGATCGTATGGCCTTTTAAAGAAGGGTAGAACAAACATAATTCTGGTTTGTGTGGGTGAATTTCCGTGGAAGTCGGCTTACTTTGCATAGGGCTGCATTTGGCAGCATGTCAGTGTCTGTGTGGGGAAATTGGCATATATTACCTTTCTGTTCACTGGATCTCATTTATAAAAGGAAAAAGCAAGTCCAAAATCTTCTTAAAAATGTCAGGCCAGTAGACGGACCAAAGTCACAGAGAAGGTTTAGTTTATTTTAGAGAAGATTCTGTTACAAACTCACATTCCAGTTTGGGTTGACATAATATTGTTATATGTTTGCACCATATGTTTATAATTTTAAACAGCTTGGGGGAAAACAAACAAAAACTATGCCTCCTGCTAAAGGGACCTATTGGCAATATAATCCTGGGCAGAAGATTCAGATGGTGAATTGCGTCTCTCAGAACATCAATCAAACATTGTCAGCAAAGAATGAGTAAACAATACTTTTATTAACCTGAATTTAGTCACTGATAGCGTGTTAGTTTCTTAAAAGGAAGAATTCATTTGAGAAACAGGTCACCAGACCAATTACATTCTTTTTTTTTCTCTAATAGCACAGTTTCTTTCTACACTTTACACTTCTAGTAAGGTGGTTTTTAATGTATCATTCTATACATAGTCCATAATGGAGAACTTATTTTAATTTAGGAAACAATATGGTATCTCTCACCTGCCCAAGGAGATCAAAGGAAATAATTTGTATCAATATTTAGCAATGGATATGTAATGACAAAAAGAAGATTTCTTAATTCCTGGTGTTGTAATATGGCCGATGAGAAAAGTAATGGTTTTGCCCTGACGTCTGCCTCTCCTTCCACTGTAGAATACTGTAATTTTTTTCATAGGGAAATATTATCTGTGAACACAGAATGAACAGAATGTGAGGACATTTTTTAATTCCATTTTCATACAGCTTTTAGAGGCAGAAGAAGGGATAGGAAAAGTGATTCTTTGATTATCAGGCTATTTCAAGCAGCATCTCCAGACTAATGTCTGTCCCCCCTCAGTCCCTGGAATTAATTTTCTCCAGGGGATGATGACTTCTAGGTGGAAAAAAAGAAAAAAAACCACACCCCAACCTTTTCATCCCCAAACTGAAAACTATCCTGGGAATTTGCTCAGTTTATACATGACTGTCCTGAGAACCACCAAGCTGTTTTTCAGCTGCACCACCTCTGTAGTCACATCTGCAGGTGGGACTCTTGGCCAGCCCATCTTAGCCCACGCGTCACTGGCTCTCACTTGTGGAGCTGCTGTGGCTGGGCCTCGCAGAAGTCATGGTGCGAGCCTACAGCAGAATCACCGGGCAGCTAAACCGCACCTCTTCATTACGTTCAGGCAGCATTTCCAATATGAAACTTTTGTAGGTTTATTCTCATACTTCTAATGAAAAGCATGCTTGGTTGAAATACTTATAATTTTCCGTCAGCTCAAAACGATGAGGATAAAATGCAGATCTACAGAACCCACTCTGGTGAACCTGGTGCCTCCAAGGACACCGTTTGCATCCCCGCCTGCTCACAAAAGCTCAAGAACTTTTGGACATTTTGTTATTTTTAAAGTCATTTAGATCTTGCTTGCTACTAGAGTTAGCGATGGAAATAGCTTCTTGTTTGCTAGTCAGGTTACTGATGGATGTTTCCTGAGTGGGAAAACAAAGCTTCAGCACAGTGTTGGTGCAGTGGGATCTGAGGCTGTGAGAACAGAGGAAACCTTCTTGCAGGAGGGTTTCCACTGAACTCGGTTTACATTTTCAGTCAGAGAGAGCAGTTTTGCCAACGATTTCTCAGCATCCCACTTTGACATTATTCACATTGCATCAGCATCCAGAAACCACATCTGGAAAAATACACAGAATTAGGCTTTAGCTAGGAAAGCACCAAGCTCCTAGGCAGGTGCTTAAATGCTTTGCAGAATTGGGTCCTTGCAGGGAAACCTATATATATGTATATACATATGGATTATATGTATATTTAGAGTTGGAAGATTAGTCTGGCTCGTACTTGGCACTAAACACTAATTAACTACAATTACTTACACCTGTATTTGGAAAACACATACAAATATGAGCCATACAAAATTAGATGGTCTGCCCTCTTGACAGACTGTTTCAAATAACATTAGCTGTATATATTAATGGAAATCAAATGTAATAATTAGTGATTCAGAGAAAATTGTGGGAAAAATCAGAGTTGCTCAGAGCATTAGTAGCGAAAGAATAAAGCTCTAAGATGGGCAAATTGCATTTGATGAATGCCACAGGTGCAACACTTTTCAGTACACCTTTGCTGGGCTAATAGCAATAAATGAGGCTCTGAGCTCAGTGAGGGGTGCCAGGCACTCTTCTAATAACAGTAATTCCAAAATAGGAGGTGAGTATGAGCTTAGAAATGAAAAAAGAAATCAAAATAATGTCTCAGTCTTGTTGAAAGAAGCTTTTAACTTCTTTTAATTTATAACAAAAAACCCCACTAAACCCAACTCTGAATTACACTACTTTTTGCTGTATAACTTTTCCTGTTGCAGAAATGTTATAAATGTATTACAAAACAAGCTTTGGAGGACCGTGGACTTTGAACCAAACCTAACAGAGGATTTCAGAGTAATAAATCATGGAGGAAGGCCAGAAACGTGGGGGAAGATAAAGATCCTACGGATCCTCAGTGAGGAGCGGACAGGTTTCGATGGCTGTTGTGTCTCAGCTATTTCCTCAAACCTGCCTGTTTTCCTAACTTCTCTTTCATGTGAGCCAGCAGCAGAAGTGAGCTTTGTGGGAAGCTGGAAGGAAGGAGGGATCACAGAGATAGCACCCCTGTGAGTGGCAAAGGGAATTTAAAGCATCGGGAGCATGTGGTGGTCACCAGCAGTGATCTGGCTCTTGGGAATACTTCCACCGAACTAGTTATATGACCTGTGCTATCTACATACTTGGCTTAAACAGCAAATTTTGAGGGAGTGCCTACCACGTATGGGGGGATTTAGAGCTATTTTTTTTTTGGCAGTTTAAGCATTTCTAGATGAAATATTTATGTTCTGCCTTTGTACCACAACTAATTTATCAGGAGCTGTTGCAAAGGTGATAAAGACATGTGGAGGATAGCAATATGTTCCACCTAGCAATATGGTAAATAACTCGGCTGCTTTTGGATACAGTAGGTGTCCACATTTCTTCAGATACCTTGTTATTTAAATTGATGAGCATAAAATATCTATTCTACTAGTGAAGGTAAACTTCCATCTTGCTGAAAATAGTTAGTTAGTATTGTCACATGTTTGAAACAGGAAAAAGATGAAAAGCTGGGGATTGATGCAGTGGGAACTTGGGGTGCTTCAGCTGCAGGTGCAGCACAGGGCTGCCCAGATGCACTCTGCGTCAAGACAAGGAAGAGCTGTTATTTGGATCATCTCTGACTTTCTGCCTACTCCAGGCCTCTGATTTTCACAGAATCACAGAATGGTCAGGGTTGGAAGGGACCTCTGGAGATCATCTAGTCCCACCCCCCTGACAGAGCAGGGGCACCTACAGCAGGTTGCACAGGACGGCGTCCAGGCGGGTTTTGAATGTCTCCAGTGTGGGAGACTCCACAACTTCTCTGGGCAGCCTGTGCCAGTGCTCAAAGTAAAGAAGTCCCTCCTCATGTTTAGATGGAACTTGCTATGTTCAAGTTTGTGCCCATTATCTCTTGTTCTATCACTGGGCACCACTGAAAAGAGACTGTTCTCATCTACCTGGCACCCTCCCTTTAAGTATTTATAAGTATTGATAAGATCCCCCCCTCAGTCTTCTTTTTTCTAAAGAGTTTCATGTGATCGTTCTTTCACCAAGCCCCCGACTTACCACGGGGCTGGAGCGTCACTCCAGATCACGACTCCAGGCTCACCCAGGATTAGCCCAGTTCCCCTTATGCTGCTCACTTGGGGAACACTGCTGCCCCCACTTTGTGCCAGTTGGAATTATGGGGTTTCTACTGTGTGGGTAGTTGCCTACAGAATCTGCACAGGTACACCTTATTCACTTTAAAGACTTTGCTTTTGCTGAGTATGGTCTCCTCTCTCTGACTGCTCTTGGGTGAAATTGTGCAGGATTTTTTAAAAATGTATTGCTATTGTCCCTGTCAAAATCAACTTGTTTGGGAAAGTAACCCCACCATATTCAGAAGATGCTTTTTCAATGTTTTGTTTCTCCAGCTGTTTGAAAGCAATGATTTACACAGCCATAGTGGAATGGCAAATGTAGATAAGGAAACCAGCCTGCAGGCGCTTGCCATCTGCATTTAACTGTAATATAAATGCCAATTAATGCAAATGTCGACAATTTGTTAGATCTTTAATACCTGCCTGAACAATAACCCCCCAAAAGTCAGATGGAACTTCATTAAAACTACTTTTCAATCTAAAATAAAGTAGTTTTTTGCTTGCATAGAGGGACTTTCCCTCAACAACCTGGCTGTCCTCCAGGTTACGGTTCTGAGGCCTTTGCAACTACATTGGGAAGAAGAGGTGGTTGTGAAGGACTAACAGCAGCTGCCAAGCGTGGAAATCTCACAGGTGGAAGGTATTGGCAGATGTTCCCCAACTTGTCCATCTTTGCTCTCCCCTGGGATACAACACGCCTCCTGTAAAGATGTGGCTGGTGTTGGGAGGAGAATGAACATGCTGCTTCAGAGCTGATCTTTCTGGTAGGAGGCAATAGTCGCTCTGGCTACCTCTCTGCAATGACATCGCACGTAGCCTTCCCCTGGTGCTTGTCCCTACAGAGAGCACTGCTGATCCAGCGGCTTGAGAACGATGCAGGACATCTGGGTTTGGGCTGCTGCAAACTCCCTCGGAAAAATATCCACGCTGGGTGTAATAGAAGTGCCTGCATAATTCAACTCTTCCTGGTCATGTCAGCAGGTGCTGCCCCAAATCAGAGCTACTGTATGCCAAAGGCACAGGCTTACAAAGCGAGCTGAGAGCCGTCTGTCTCCGCGGCAATGTGGCTGCTGCTATGTGTGTTGCCACTTGGGTCAAGCAGGTAATTTGGGAAAACAACAAATGAGAAATCTGGATATCCTTCTCTGTGCTCTCAAAGGCATTTTCTGTGTAATCTGGAAGCTCTGAGTATATGGCTTTGTCTCAGATACAGAGAAGAGGCAGGTAATTTAGATCACTAGAAAGAAAAGTGAGTGTATTGAATTAATTTGCTTAGCCCCTATAGGTGTATCGTCATCGTTTGAGCATGAAACTATTCCTCTCAGCTGGAGAATCCTCTGCTTAAAAACTTGCTCTCTCCAAATCTGAAGGTTGAAGTAGAGCGTCAGTCACAGGTATCTCCCATGTCTCCTGTAATCACATCTATTTAAAATCTACATGCTAAAATTAAGAGATCAAGCTCAGCCTGTGCAACAACCAGCAGCTAACGAGCCCACAGTAGAGAGCAAGCGAGCAGGCACCTTGTTTTCTGTTAACTGCTGACAGTTGCTGTGGCTCGTTCATACTTACTGCACGCGATGGAGTGGACAAGTTTGCAGTATTTTGTGGCACACCCTGCAGCACTCCATCCATGCTGTCAAATGTGGCATGAAACCGAGCCTCTCGTTTCAGCTGGGAGAAGGAAAAGCAGCAGACATTCCTAAAAGAGGGGTTTATTTGTTCTTTGTTCTTGTCTTTTGGGGACTGTGGTCACCCCTGACAACTGAGTCTGTACACTGTATGTGCTGCAGAAATGGTTTTCAGCTTATTGACTCCAAAAACATCAGAACGCATAATTGGATTTACCAGTTTAGAGATGCGGTTTTAATTACAACCTAGGTGCATTGCAGAAGTGAATGCAGATTGATGTCACAGAAGGAGGCTGCAACGGCAGAGAGAGACCGTTCGATTCCCTTGCTTGGTAGCTGTTTGATGGGACACAGCTCCAGAGACGGCTTTGGGTTGTCACCAGCGCGTGCTGCTTTGCTGCTAACACGGCCAGGTGGGCTCTGGTGGTTTGGTGCAGAGCCAGGTGCTACCAGGGGGTGCCAGCGAGCAGACCCCTCCATGCACGCGTCTGGGAGAGCTCCCGAACTCCGGAGCACTCGCCCGCTCGCTGCGGGATAAAAAGCAAATTCAATTGTTTTATCCGGAGTCTGGGGAGAGGACGTGTGAGATCAAAGTAAAAACCATCGCCTTGAAGTCATGTTTTCCCTGAAGATTTCCCTCACTTGCAGCTGAAGTTACTCCTTTCCTAGACCTGTGAGGAGTCTCAGAAATGGGGAGAGACATGTGGCTTCGCGATATTGAGAAGACCGAACCTGCTAAGACATGCAGGTGCTCTTGGGGCCAGGGCATAGGGAAAACTGCCCTTTCCTCGCTTAGGGTCAATGGCAGATGAAACCTGATGAGCCTTTCTGAGCGGTGTGCTGGCCCTGGGGACCCCGGCCACCAAAGCACCCCTGTGCCACCTGCCCTCAGCCACCCTCTGGCCATGCAGGGGTGGGGAGCAGTCAGGTCACGCACAGCTTTCATCTGCTGTCCCCTACGGCCTGAGCTGCCGTCACTGCTCCAAGGCTGGTTTTCAAAACAGTGACACGTTTCATGAAAAAGGCAGCAGATTTGGGCCTTTCTTTGCTTAGACATGGCAAGGATAATTAGAAATCACAACCTCGCATTTAATCTCTGAGGAGGTTAAAAATCCAGTACACTAAGTTAGATTTTGCAAGAGATGAATGTACGAAAAATACAACAGGTATACAAAAAATAAACAGTGAGTTGCTCTAGAATATTTTTAGCAGGCATTAGTTATCATGCACATGTGTCTGTTTTCTTACTTTGTTCAGTAACTAATCTGTTTTGGAGACAACATGTATAACGTGGCTTCCTATTGCCTCAACACATTAATGAGATTTATTTTTTGCAAAACTTGGCTGCAAAAGATTAAAACACTAATGACTGTGATTTGCATGCTTCTTTTTTGAAGTTTGTATTTGATACCGCACCTTGACACCAAAGCAAAAATCGTCAATGCTGTTATGCATTAATAAACGTTTCACATCTTTGTATGAAAGAAATCTGTGAGTTAACGGTATTGCGATAGGTTTATTTATGAGAATATGCTTTTTAATTACAATAAGCCAGTGTTTCATGATAGGATGACGAGGGGAGAGCGTTTTCCCGAGTCCTACCACAGTTAGGAGTGTCTTTGTTTTGCATTGTCATGAGAAAAATGACGTTATTTTTTTTGTTTCTTAGATAACACGTACACAAAAAAGGGTTTCATAATAACACCATACTGAGTCCATGAAAAACAGTTGTGGTATGTTACCAATTATTTATGAAGGGAATCTTGGAGAAATGCTCTGACTATAATACTTTTCTGCTTTTCTATACCACCTGTATTTTGTTAAATAACACAATTATCTTGGTTTAAAGATAAAACTTATGCACACAGTTATATTCACCTTTTCAATGGATAATTGAAGGTTTTTTAATCTAGCAAACAGCACAAAATAAGCCAATGCCTGGAAGCTGTGACTTGTGAAATTCAAACTTTAAATAAGTATTTTTAGCACTTTCAGAGAACAAAGATAAGTACTGGTGCAGTTTCTGCAGAGAAGTGCTAGATTTTCCACTGAAGATATGCTCCCAATACAAAGAAATGTAATTACAAGTGTTGGACTTTATGCAGGAATTATGGAGGAACTGGAGAGAGTCTCTATTATTACAGTGTTATGCCTACAGTTATGCAAAGAGACCAGGTGACAAACTACCGTGGCCACTTCTTTTGAATTCAAATCTATTAATTTATTCTGAATACTCAAACCACCACAAAATCCTTGTGTTCTTTGGCTTGGCTCTGCATTCTTCTTTTGTTTAAGCCCTCTAAAGTTGTTATTTCGGCCTTTTGAATTTTCCAGGATGCAGTGGACTACATAGTATCCCCAGCAGGGCAATAGTCAGCCTGGGCAATATTGTAATGCAGCTATTCTTCAGTAGTAAGTGGGTCTTCTCTTTGGTTTACTACTTAATGTTCCTGTTTTGTATTCCATAGGAATAGGTCTACTCATAGTTGAAGAACAGCTAGCTGTTTTTCTCCAAAACAATCTAAATGCCGTTCTCTCGTGTGATCAGTGGCAGTCCGAATGTCCCTGACTTGTTGCATTAGGAGTGCCCCAGCACGAGCAGCAAGGCAAGAAAGCTGGTGGTGGCTACTTCCAGCTTGTAAGATAAATACACATCAGAACAAACAAATGTTAGTTGAGCAACTGGGAAATTTATTGCCTGGTTTGACATCCTTCAGTTCATTAAACAACTCAGTGACTAATGGTGCATGTGAGATGGGACAGAGTATGTATGCTCTTTTAATTTTATTTTTTTCCCAGAAATGGACAATTTTATCAAGTGCATTATAACAAGAAAGAATATGAGTCACTAGTAAATAACCCCTCAATATAAGCAAGGAATAAAGGATGCAGTAATAGCTTAACATAGACAAACCGGCATAACACGACTATAACAGTAGGAAGGATTCTTAAATATTGCCTTGTTGAGAGAGAAAGTACACAGGTACAGGTAGAAAAGCTAAGGTTGAATGCTCTGCCGTTGAGTCTTTTTCTCTACCATAAATAGTTGCTCTTCCCTAGGACAGTTGCTGTCTCCAGACCTGAATTACGCCTGGGATCTGCTGCTTCTGCTGAGGACGGGCAAAAGTCGCACAGCTCCGTTTGTCCCGGTCCCAGGCTGGGTCCACCCACGCTGCCCACAGCTTTTCTCCTCCTCCTCCTCCTGCGTTCCTGTGCTGGCTGCCCTCACATCCCTCCCCTGAGCTCCTGCACAGGCTGTTATGGGGCACGGGGATGCAGCTGAAGTCGGTGGCAGCTGAGCTCTCTGGCAAAAGTCTGTGGGGGACTTTTGGGTGCACACCTAGGAGTCTCACACCAATTTTTCTAAAGAAAAATATCTCTTTTTTTTTTTTTTTTCCAGGGAAGAAGTTTTCTAGCAGAAAACTTTAAAGGGACATGTAACAGCAGGGTAGGAAACAAACCCTAAAAACCAAAATTTGTGACCAGTTCTAATGAATTGTCTATTAAAATAGTCTATTCATGCTCTATTTTTTTCACAAGGGCTACTTACATGTTTTGAGAAATTTCAACAGCTATTTCAATAGATCAGGTCTTGGCTATGTGTGATTCCTTTTTGTGCCATTATAGTCCTTCCTCATATTCTTTTATAGAATATAGATCACCAATAGATCACTGTATTGTCAGTGCCTAGTATTTCATATGCATGGAAATGTCAGATTCATAAAATGCCATGCTAAGCCTGAATTCATAAATCAATCACAAAGAAGTTTCATTAAGCTCGGTGTTAAAGGAAGGCAAAAGCTTTAGAGGATCCACAAATAATGTAAAACTAATTGGAAAATATTTGTATGAAAGGCGATTAGAAGTCACCAGTATTTCTTCACAACAGTCCAAACAGATTTATAGAAAGCTGAGAAGTCCATAATTTCTTTTTATTTTTTTAAGTCTCATCTAGAAAACATCTAATTCTCTTTGCAAGCAGCCTTCTTCATTTGCCAGAGTAGTCTGGGATACTTGTTGGTGGGACGGAAAGAGGAGTTCAGGAAGAAAGTAGTGTGGTGTTATCTAAATGGCCATGGTTGCTGAAGTAAAAATATTTCATTCTCCGTTCATACCTCCTGCAGAGCAAAGGCTGCTACAGAGCAATATACAGCTCTGTGTAGCTCCCCAGCACTGAGACATGGAAAACCATCATCAGAGACACGTGTGTGCTTGAGGATCTGCCAACCAGCGCGAGCTGTAGCCTGTCCTCTAGGAACATCCCAGGTTACTGTTTTCTTTTTGCCAGTTCCTGTTGTGTCTGTGGGAGCTGTGGGACCTTGCTGGTGCTGGTCTCGGTGTGAGCCTGTGGGGCTGCAGATGAGGTGTAGCTGCTTTGTGGTACCAGAAGTTTAAGCCGCTTTTCTCAGCTTTGCTGGGGGCTTTCCCCCGCCTAGCATCCTCATGGCATTGGATGAGTACCAATACCCTCTTGTAAGCTGCATCCCAGGCAAAGTTGTCTCAGGGGCCACACTAGATCTTGAAAACTGTTCCCGTGCTGATCCAGTGAAGACTGCTCAGGAGCTTCTGCCCTTGGGCTGGAGAGGGCATTTATTGGAGAGAGCCAGCGCAAATACAGCCCTGTCCCTGCAGTGCCTGATAAACTGCTCTCCATGCTACTTCCATCCTGCGCTGGGCGAGCATCTGAATTTGGCCCTGTAAGGGTCTCTTTCTGTACAACACATTTAATTTTGGGTAATGCATTATGATAATTTTTGCAGCTGTTGATGCAAAGCCTGATAATGTACCTTTATAGTGAAAATGATGCAAATCGTTCACACTGCAGGATGTCCACAGTCCTGCCCTGGGAAGAGACAGACTCACTGACCTCATGCTCTGGATCTCTTACATCCGAGTTATATGGTTCAGTTTTGTCACATCTAGGGGGTTAGGTTAGGGTCAGATTGTTATCTTGGCCACGTCATCTACCTTCAGTTACACAAAAGTAAGCAGGCCCAAGAAATTATCTGCTGATATTATTATGCTATATTTTAAGGTATTTCACTGTAAGCAACTCTGAATGTAGCAGTGACCCCTTTACTGCTTTCAAAATGAAAGATCTCTCAAGCCATAGGTTTGTTTTATTTTAAAGAAAAAAAGGTACAGAGCTGAAATTAAATTCCCTTAGCACAGCCAATGTCTCCTGTGCTCCTTTGCACTATTTTCCATTTTGGGCACAAAATAAAAAGTGTATCTTGGCTGTGTATAATTAATGTCATGGAACTGTGATCCTGGCATGACACGAGCTGTATCACTGGGAGCAGAAGGTAAGAAGAAATCATGATTGCTCAGCAATTTACACGGGAGGATGAAGGGGAAAGGCATTTTAAATTAATGGTTCTAAGGCCTTGATGTTACCCTGTCACATTTCATAAATCTTTTCTGAGCAATATCTCCCGTGAAGGGGGACTTCACAGCCGCTTAGGGAATACCAAACAGGTACCTTTTTCAGGAGGAAAGTGTTTTTAACATTTTGCTTCAAAATGCACCCCGTGGAAGGAAGCAGCGTTTCAGCTTATGGAGTAGCACTAAATGTCTACTGACTGAAAAGAAGAGTCCTCCTTCTCCGACCCATTTATCTTTGAAACAACACCTGTCCCCTTTGATAAAAGGTTGAGCTCTCCCCATCGCGCCCGAGCGCCACAGCGGAGGGCCGCCTGAAGGCTGGTCCCAGGCCAGCAGGGTCGAAATCCTCCTCGCCACCTCACGGCCCAGCCGCGAGCTCAGACCCCAGCACCCCCTGACCTTCACCGCATGGGTGGCTCTGCCTTTGCCGAGAGCTCTGCAGCTCCACGGGCCCTGTAAAATCAGTTACGTCATGCGAGCACATTTCAACCTTTCTTTACAACAACTGGGGAGCAGGTTTGGGTACCTCTAAAGCTTTGGGGACACAGCAGGGGTGGGAAATCCCAGCGCATGTGGTATTTGCAGTACCGATCTTGCATTTGGAGCGTTTTAGCAGCAGCGCTGTTTGGCAGCGGGCAGTGCTTCTCCCCAGCGTTCGCCCCCTCACAGGGCTTTCTGCATCTTTCGGCAGAGCTGGCAACATACGTCTAAAGCGTTTGTCGTAGGTAGCAGTAACCTCACAGGTTAGATATGTTCCTCCCAAAGGCTCCAAGTGATGGAGCAGATCCATCTTCATGGGAACTGAGTGCATTAATTGGCATTTATAAGAGTAGTTAGTACATAGCGAGAGAAGGATAGATGGCCTGCCTTAATATATTCAGTAGCTGTTTATATTCCTTATAGTACCACTTCCATTGCACAGAAAGCTTTTACCTCACACTGCCTGCTCCTGGGTACCAAAAACACTTGAGCGATAACACAAGTGACTCCCTTATGACAGTTATTTCCCAAAAATAATTCCTTATGCCTCCCCCATGACTGTCATTTGCTACAAAATCATTTCCACTATGATCTTTACAAAGCCACTAATGCATTTTGTGACTAAAAGCAACTGCTGCTTAGCACTGGAATCCTAAAAAGATTGCAGAGGAAAAACAAACAGGAAAAAAAATTGCGCCATGTGTCCACAGGCAAAACCACAGGGAAGGGGTTCGAAGCGGAGGGCAAACTTTCCCCTGAGCTGGCAGAGGGTCACCATGCAAGGGCCATGTGCCCCAGTGCCCTGATGGTCACAGCCAGCCACAGCAGTCACAGCTCCTCACGGTCGTACGTGGGACGAGCAAGATCATGCCCAGGGAGGAGATGGGAGGGGATGCTGTGAGGTTTGATTAGTGTTTTCCTGGTAATCCTGGATGGAAATGGCACCTATCTAGCCCTGTACAGCACACCTGTGGGAGAGCACAGCCCCTCGTGTCGGTCAGTGCTGCCTCCTGCCGTGCCCAGCAGCTCCATTTCATCTTCCCACCACGCAAGCTGGGCAGCTTGGTGCGGCCACCACATTAGCACTGCCCCAGCCAGAGCTTCTGTTTTGTAGAAGTGTCATGGCAAGCTGAGCTTCTCATTTTTTAATTAATAGACAAAATGTTCTGGAACACACAGAGAAGGTGCTGAGATCAACTTTTACATGGGCACAGGTGCAGGGATCATTCAGGAAACTGCCAATTAAGCCAAATACTGGAAAAAAAAAAACCAAAACAAACCAGAGAGTTTATCATGTTATAGGAAGGTATCATGCCATAGAGACAGAAGTGTAGTCTGCTTGACATATGACAGACTCTTTCTGTCCCAGAGAACTTGAAAACATGACTTGGGAAGAAAGATGGAAAGAATGGGGCTTTAGCCTAAAAAAGAAAGGGGACATGTTAAAAGCTCATAAAAAGAGCTGCAGAAAAAGCTTTCATAGTCAAGGCAAGGAATAATCCAGTGGCCACGTTAATGGTGGATTGACAAGAACTAAAGCCCTAAAATTGGACTATTACTGGGATTAAATACTAGGAAAATCCTTATAATGGTAAAGATATAGTGATTTTGGAAGGTGTGCAAGTTGTGGCGGTCTCCATCACTGGCAGTCTTTAGTAACGTGTTATCAGGCTGGACTGGACTGATGGGAGTGTGGTTGGTCGTACCTTGAGATGGGGAACTTGCCATACAGCCTCTTTAGGTCCCTTCTGACTATGTGTTTCAGACACAATGGAAACATGATTAATTCTCACCTTATTTAACTGCAGATAAATAAAGTATTTGTTGAACAGTGGCCAATTTGCTCAGTGAATTTTTAATGCTTTATATTTGATTCAGTCTACGTATTATTTAATATCCCCCATTTCTGTTCTTGTCAGAGAGCTGTCAGCAACGGCGAGCAATCTTCCCGCATTTCAGCAGACTGCATAATAACAGTTTTAAGTAGAGTGATCTGTTACTTGGATAATATACTCATTACGGGTGGAAATTAGGAAGCTTATTTGAGCAATGTGAAGTGCATTAAAATAAAATGAACTCCCAAATGAGATTTGGGCTACACGTAAAAAAAAAACCAAACACCCTTTCTTATAAAGTGAGAATTTACAAAGATGTAGGAACTGTAAAAGTTTGGAATGAGAAGCGTGACTTTTACAAACGTGATATCAGTAGGGCTGATTTCAGATGACTGAACAGGAAGGCATTTATGCCTGGAGAAGAAAAAATGCAAAAAACCTAATTCAGGGAATCCCAGGGAACCTTTATTTCTTGCTTAAGTGCAAGGGACATTTTGAACCTATGTTGTCTCTTGTAATAACTTCAATGACAGCAACTAAAAATAAGCACTACGCAAACACAACGGAATTCACCGGTGTGAGAAGGCGTTTGACTGCAGCACGGTCTTTATAAATTGGGATTCTGATCTGCTACCAAAATAACTCTCCTCTGCGGTTAGAAGGGCTGTCCCATAATGTAAAAGTCAAATAGATCCAGGGGGCCAGTCACTGCCTCTTCCTGAATCTTAACGAAAATGGTCTTAGCAATAAAAGGTCTACAAGGCTGTATCGTAAGATTTTACGATCCTGCATTGAATATGTAGGCTTTTCCATCAGCGCAGAGTTAAGATTTAAAAATAACCCTTCTTTTGAAGAGTCGAAATTGAACACGATTTGGGCATAGTAAAAATGTGGAACAAGAAACATCTTGTGGGAAATACTGTCCAAAATCATAAGCATATAGCCAAGAAAAGGTGAATGTGCCAAGACTATCGTGCAGTGATGGTTTTTAACGTGTGACAGCATTTTTACAAAGGGAAAATTGCAATGAAGCTGCTGAAAAGGCAACGTGGAAATTACTCCAGACGTTGCTTTTGAAGGCCAAATCTGAATGAGGGTACAGACTTGGCCACTCTAATTCCAGCTCCTCCTGCAGCACTGCTTTTGCTGTTCTGCATCACTCTCCTGAAGCCTCTGCAGGTCAGTTAATGCTCTGCATGAGCTGGTGTGCATCAGCTGTGTCGGCTGTATCTGGTTACAGAGGTGTTTCTGACTCTGTAAGTCTAACGAGCAGGGCTCGCAAAGCCGTGTGGCCACAGTCTGGAAAGGGTCCTGCCCGTACATCTAGCGTACTTTGGAAATGAGCTCTGAAACCCCATCAGGGTGTACAGCAACTGGCTCGGTACAGAGGTGAGGGCGAATAGTCCTCATAGGTACTGTAATGAAAGGGAGGCAGTTGTTTGAAGAAGTGTGACCTCCAGGGGACACAGTAGTGTTTGGGGGAATTTTATTCACCACCTGTGATTTCAAGATGTTATTTTATTTGTTGATGAACTCCAGCTTCTGTGGAAAATATAAAATGGATCTTAAAAAATTACTGTAAAACATATTTATATGGGAAAATGGAATCTGACACATGCACCTTATTAGTAATTAGGAGACAAGGTTGAGTCTTTAGATCTATTCCCATGTTATCTAAGAAACTGGTAATGGTTGATTTTGAAAAGATTTTCTTTTACCTTCAGTAAAATAGGAGCAGTAGTGTTTCTGTCCTCTCATTTTTATTTGGCTTTCTTTACTGCCTCTGCAGAAGTATGTTTCTTAACTAATTACTGGTACCAGAAGAATAGAAGCCCTCAGCACTATCACTGTGATAAAATAATTTATAAAGATCAGATCAGATTCTTCCTAACTTGCATAAAGTGAGTTAGTATAGTCTAACATGAAAAATAATAATGCTGAAAGGCAAGTCTGCAAAAGGAACTGGCTGAATAATTCATACTTAAATTGAATCTGATAAATTTTTCTCCTTTTCTCCATTGACAGAAAGCCTATATACAGCTGACTGTTTCTGCAGATTTGTTCTGTTATTCTATGATTCATGTGCTCTACAGATCTCTTTTGGAGTATTGTCTGTATCGTTTAACTGTGACTGGTTGCGTAAGGCACATGGCATTGTTTCTCTTTCTTGGTGGTGCGGTGCTTATGCTAACGACCAGGACTCTGATACTAATGCTTATGGAAAACAAACATACAATTCACTTTCTATAAATATTTGAGCATAAAAACTTAGTACTTGCTTTACATGAATATTGATAATAGTAAAATACGACGTTATAGGTTTTCCAAATGTTCATGGAAAGTTAAACAAGGTCAAAGGCAGACTGTTTGAAAACGTGAATATTCATGCTGTTTTTTTCCTGGCTCCAGAGCTCTAACACAATTCTAAGCCACGTAGCTGCCAGCACATGGCATCTTCTTTCCTCATCCTAATTTATGTGTCTTATATGTGAATCCTGACATGGGTTTACAAATGGGATACTCCACCTATTACCACTGATGGTATAAGGTGTGTGCGCTAAGGACACCCAGAACACTACAGCATTAGTTTAGATACATAGAAGCTTATTTTACGGAGCTGTGTGAAGTCCCTGATGGCAGCCTTGCTGGCATGCATGGTCCCAATACGAGCCTGCTGGCAGGTCATCTGGGAGGGCACAGCCCCACAACCTTATTCATTTTTTAAGATAACTCCTCGAATACCTGCAGTGAGTCACCGTGTGTCTGAGTTCACTCTGTCTGTCAGGGCGCCAGGAAGCCCAGCTAAGCTGTTTTTAAAATGCCACCATAGAGCCAGATTTTTCTAAGTCCCCAAACAGCAAAGCAATTTCAGGAATACAGCAAGATAAACAAGGAGAAAAATATGAAAGCAAAACAGTAAGTGCAGGCTGGGTATTCTCTTGAAACATCAAGTGTTAATCACAGACTACGGCAAGGAAAGGGGAACACAACAAAAATACTGAGTAGTGACATTTTGTAATTGCAAATGGTACAGTGAGTACCAATAACCTTCATCATACTCAGAAACCTTAGAAACACTGTCTATGAGCGATGCTTGAGAAAACAAGAAAAAGCTCTCTTCTTGTCAAAGAGTTCTTTTCCCTCTTGGTGCTCAGCTTCTGCATGAATAGGCTGATGATGGAGTAGGAGATGCCATTTGCAATCGCATTTTAGCTTCTGCGTTGCTGATATCATGGAGCCACATGGTCCGGCTGGCAGCTCATGGGCTGAATCTCATGTGCAGGACTCTCTGCGAGTCTCCCTTTTCACCAGTGCACCCAGGGACCAGCACTTCAGCTGCTTTAAAAACTGCCCCCACCGCTTATGCCCTCAGCCACCAACAGACGGTGCTTAGAGCCTGAGCTGGTGCCTCTGTGGCTGTGTGTGTGCCGTACAGAGGACAGAGGAGCTTCAGGCACACATATTCACACATGCCCACCTGGCATCACCAGGGGAACTGCATTCCCTGCATGGGTCTAGCCTGCCTGGATCCCAAAACTGGAGTCCAGTTCCTCTAGATGACAAATTTACAGCACATTTATCCACAAGCAATATTTCCCCATAGAGACTTTTCTTCAGGAGAAAAAAGTTGACTCTCTGTACTTTAAAAAAAAAAGATAAAATCAAGCCGGTGTTTTATTTTTTGACCTATGTTATTGGATCAGTGGGTTTTTTGAGAGATTGTTTGTGGAAACAGAAGTAGAAGGTGGAGGAGCTGACATTTCAGGGATGTCTTTTGTACAGAGAAGAAATCGAGTATAAATACATTTTGGATTCATGAGTTTGTATGTTTGTACTGAGATATCTTTCCGATTGAAATACAAGGATTGCAGCTGTATGGATCCTATGCTGAAATTCAAGACACTTCCTGATGGTGAAGAGTGGGTGCTTTTTCCTGGCGAAACACCTACAGCTTTAGTATGTATAAAATTATTGCTCATATTCCGCTCTTACGTTCCTGTGCAAAAGCAGTATGCATTTAAATTAGCATTCTATTTTAATGAAATAATTCCCTCTTAATAATGACAGGGTTACGAGCTCTCTTCTCTAGTTATAGAAATTCTTCCACATTCAAGCTAGGAGCTTTCCTCATTGATATTAATACATCAGTCTAATTATAACAGCCTTAGATAAATGGGCAAAACAAATGGATTTCATTCTGCCCTGCCTCACAGTCACAAGAAGATTTCGTTTCAGTTCACATATCTTTGCATTGCAGGTCATATATCTCATAAACTTTCAGAATAAAACCTGCTTATTACTAATTACATTTGCTCTCTGCAGTGCCATCAAATTAATTTTCCACTATGACAGTATTACAAATATTCCATTTTGTTGCTAGCACTGAACGTCCTTATGAAGTCTTTGTCAACTTGTTATTACAGTAACATGTGGCTTATAACAAGATGTCTTTTCTATTTATTTTTAACATGTTTAAATATCAAGTTGCCTTTACTTTGCCCTATGTAATAAACCACTGAATGTGCAGGAGAAGGTTAAGGTAATAGGCAAAATAAATCAATTTCAAATTTCAACTAATAGCCTTAATAGTTGGGCAAATCTCATCAAAGTTTTCTGTTTGAGGCTAATTTGACAGTGGGCCTAACATCAAGAAACAATTACTGGCTTTAAAGTGGTTCTTGTCTTTATCTCCCATTTTAGGACACATCAAGTGAAAATTAGAAGAAGCAAGGGAGATGAAATATTATAGTTAACATTAAAGTCCAGGGCATGTGAGTTAAGTTCATTTTACTTGCATAACTTCCGAGGTCAATGAAATGCAAGGCTAGGACCTTTTTGCACTGTATTTTGTAATTACGGTTTATGGGAATTCATCTGATTGTTTTGAGCAAGGATGCTGTTGGATGTCTATGTGAGTGAGTTTCTTTGCACTTGTTCTGAGGTTTTTTACTAAAGCCGTAGCTGCCCGCCCATGTGCTCCTAGCTGGAGACTCAAAGCAAGGAGCTTGTCTGAAGCAAGATACAATGATATCGCATTTCTGGCTCCATCAAGAATCTTACTAGTGGTTGATGCTTCCTCCTGATGAGTATAGTCACCTGGTGGGCTGCAATCACACAGCATCTCAGAATCTCCTAGACTGGAAAGACCTGTAAGATCATCTAGTCCAATCATTAACCTAACATGGACAAGCCCACCACTAAACCACGTCCCTCAGCACTATATCTACACGATATAGCAGTCCAGGGATGCACAGAGTCACCAGTCCAGGGATGCAGAGAAGATGAATTAATTCAGAAACGAACAGGATGAGTGTGTAAGAGGTACTGATTTTACCCTGAGACCTGAATCTCCAGACCAAGTCAGGTGAAAGTCCCAGCTCCCAGTGCTAGGTGTCCTCACTTTAATGTCTTTTGAACTTAGCGTTAATTTTCTGCTAAAATGGGTTTTGGAAGTTGAATAATGCATAAACAGAAACATACACAGAGCTCTTTCAGTATCCCCAAACTGGCATGCCTTCACTCAAATGATAAGCATCTAGCTGTGTCTGTGAAGCTAGGCACATCTAAACGTCCTTGTGCTGCAGTACATTCATAACTTCAAACTAAGAGAATTCAAATATTTTATTCAAAAATTCAAAGCCTGGCCTCAGTTTATTAGCTATTTGTGTGCTGTATCATATCACTTGCCATGCTCTGTGTAGGCAACAAATACGTCCACTTGGTGCAGATTTCAAAAGAGTGTGTAGCAGCCGATGAGAACTTTCCTTGAATCCCAATATTTGGATTAATAGTCCATACAGGACTGTTCCCAGATCATACGCATTTTCTGTCCCCAGTGAAGAATGTGATGGTCTTGCAATAAATTTAACTTGACATGTACCAAGTATTGAAATCTATTACTTCTGGACAACATCATGGCACATGTTTTGGCTTGAAGTGTTCCATAACTGATATGATGAACCACTGACGTTCTTTGGGAGATTTTGCAAGGCATGTCATTCTTACTATCGTAACCTGATTTGCCATCACAAAGCCTTACAGTCTAAGTCCAGACTATAGAGCTACTAATTAAGACCCTAGAAAAAGCTGGAGGGATACAAATGAAAAAAAAAAAAAGAAAAAGCGTAACTGCTGATCTTGAAAGCACAGAAAGAAATCGCATACCAAGTCGAAGAATCAAAATGAAAATGAGAATAATACAAGACACAGATCAAAGCTGACCCGGAACCGACGATATTCTGGTGACAGACATAATAATGTCTCTGTTGCTGTTGATAAGTATTTCCTGCAGCAGGAAAGCATTATTTAGAGTCCCCATAGGAAAAGTATAGCATTGGGTACCACTTTAAGAAATTTCTTTGGCCAGTTTCTCTAGCATAGGCTAAGCAGCAGATCACAGTGGATGATGAACATAACACCTTTCTGGCCTTAAAATCTGCAAAAGGTCAAGAAAATACAGTTTAAAAAAATTGAAGAAATATGTGTACAATGGTATTACTACACAGTTTTAGTGATTGCTACCCAGTTCCACACATATTTCTTCAATTGAATTTTTAACGGGCTCTATTTCACCTGCATAACTGTCCCTCTAGGATCATGAATTCAACATTTAGATGATTAAAACTCTCACTACTTAACCTTACAAGTGCCTAAAATGTGTAGTGGTCTATAACCTGGTATGTCTACAGGACACAGTGCGGTACTGCCCTGAAAGCAGTTCGATTCGTACGGAAGCCGCATCGTACCTGAACTAATCCTTGCTGCAGGAGTTTTTCACTTGGCACAGTCAGTCCCGCCTCAAGGATTTCTACACCATCTCTGCCACAGGTACTCATGAAATAAGATCTCCCTGTCACCGATTTGGCCCTGCAGGTATATGTGACTAAATCAGAAAAAGTTTAGAAGTGAGTGAGAATACAGGTGCTTCCTATTTTTTTGTTTCAGTTATTGCTGTTCTTGTGGTTGTTTATTATCGGTATTCATGATGTACATCATCAAGGCCCATTTTTAAACTCTCAGCTTTAATTCTTACATCAGTTTTCAACAGAAGGATTTGAGCAATGGCAACAAAAACTGCTTTTTCCATTCAGCACAACTCAACGATTGAGAACTATTTAAAATATGTTTATATATTCACATATTTTCTGGGTTTGGACAAACAGAGAAATCTGGTGCATATTTACAACAAGTTTGAAAGTTCAGTAATTATCACCAGAAGTCATCATTAAGCCTCCAGATAAACAATGGAATGTCACTTGGTTTGACAACGCAATAGGAATAATTTCTACTAATTATTCCTGTGATGAATTTGGCTCATTAGCTTTTACTAGAGGAAAAGGAAACTGAAAAATCAATATTTCAGTTCACTTTACCCCCCCACACACACCCCCCCCATCATCTGGGAATGCTAGTTATATATTTTGCACAGTAATAAAGGGCACTGGAGGGCAGTCAAGGAGACTTAAAAATATTAAACTTAGAACAAATAGTGATTAACAATAGATGCAGCTGTTATCAGAATGCAAAGAACTGTTGATTCAGAGGAAAGTTCTGTCCTTTACAATCTGTCTTTAGAGACCCAGTCTTTTCTTTTTCCTTAAAACAATCATATTGATTTTTCTTTTGGACAAATTATCTAGGTTAATTTCTGTTTTGATTCAGCATCACTTCTTTCTTCCTTTGCTCTTGTAATGTCTAACTGTAACACTCGTTTCTTCCCATTTTTGCTCATTAAGGTGTTGCTCGCTACCCCTTTATCTTTGCATTTTGTTTTGCCTTTTTTAGTACCTTCACTCCATCCCACCAATGCTGATGCGAGATCTTTCCTTTGCTGTCTGAACACAGCTAGAAAATGAACAGTCAGAGCTTTTTAAACACAGGCATTTCAAGCGGGGGAATTGCTTTGGTCGGGAGCACTGGTCAGATGGCCTTTCAACACATACTGCAATTCCATTAACTGTGTTGCTGGAGAAGATGTCAGGGTTGCGGTGTGCCAGGAGCAAGTCACCAGCTGGTTTGTGATCTTTAGGGGATCTATAAGGCTCAATCACAACAGCTACTCATTCTAGGATGCATTGCAAGCTGGTCACATTAATGTTAAAAATAATCAGTTTTGTTAAAGACTAGAACTGATCAGAAACTTTCTGACTGAGTATTTTGCCCTCTGAAGATTCTGGTCTGTCAGGGAGAAATGTTCCCACGGTGTGTGGCACCTGGGGAAAGCCCAGCTTGTTCTCCAATGGGACACCTATCCCGGCCTCTACCACCCTGGTGCTGCCCAGAATCCCACCTTCGAGCACCCGAGGCTCCGAAACTTTGGCAAAGAGAACCTCAGGGGTGAGTATAGTCAAAGAATAGAATTGATCTTAAAGTATTTTGGTTGTCAAAAGAAAGATGACCATATCTGGGTTACGTATAGCACTCTGTAGCCACTGCAGAAAATGGGTAAACCAGAGAATGGTTTCATCTGTTCTCTTTTAAGGTGCTTTACTTCAGCTGAACGGGATCATCCTTTGGGAACGCCTGCTTCCTTCCATTGTTCAGAAAGGCTAAATTAGATTTCAATGTAAAACTTTTAGACAGGAAAGCTGGGACAGAAGAATCCTTCCCAAAATAACATGTAAACTCATATATATGTTTATAGTTATAATTACAGTTATGTATATGTGTGTATATATATATATAAACGTATATACAGATACATATAGATTAATTCCAATTCTGCAAGAAATTTTAGTTATTGATTTTCCAGTTTTTTTTTAAAGATATAGTTTTGAAATCTGGGAATTCCTTGAGAACGGCAGTTCCAGTTTTCATAGAATTCTGTCTGTAACAAATATCTTGCTTTGTCTTTTCTGTGGATAATGAAATCTGAAGTCTGTTAACCACGGATGCGAATGACGTAGCATTCTAACAGAGTTTCAGAGAAAACAGAGCATGAAAATCCGAGTATTCCTGCAGTTCTGATACGAAACCAAAACCTTTTTTTCAATGTTGAAAAATAATATTTTCAGGAGTCACATCTAGCTGGGTATATTCAAATGTTTTGCATCAAAAGAGTGCACACACATAGAATAAAAAGACCTAAATGCAAGACATACTTTTCAGTCTCTCAATATGGCTATCATATTATGAAAAGAGAAGTATACTAATTTACCATTGCTGGTTGAGCTGTTTCAGTGTGGCAATGAGTAATGGGCCAATAGGTTCTGGAACAGACGTAAAGCGGCTGTACAATGTTTCCAGTGGGGTTATTACAAAACACTTGCTTTTTTAGTTTCCAGTATAGAGGGGTTTGGGCCATATAAGAAATCGGTAAGTAAATGAAATTCTTATACTGTGTAGAAATAAAAATCTATTTATGACATTAAGAAGGCCTTTTTACTGTATTATCTGAGCACCTCACAAGCCTTACAGTAGCTTCACTGATATGTAAGTAGGAAACGCAGACCTCCTGATTGACTTGTCCGAACTTATCAGAAAGGTCTGTGACAGAGTGGTGTTGAGCACTCAAGTCTACCCACCTGCAGGCTAATGGTCTAACTGCAAGTTCCTTTGTGTTTTCTCCCAGCGGAAAAAATATAGCTGCGCGCAACCTAAAATTGTAAAGGAACTTGATATAGAAAACTGTAGGAGAGATAAAAGAATCAGTAAATTCAAAAATTGAGGTTATACCTGGGCTGAACATCTTTATGACAGCAGAGAAAATAACTAGCTGCAAGCAGCTGAAGGGCATTCTGCAGTCTCAGGTATGTGTGCTGCTCCCGTTCCCATTTCCAAGGTTGTTTACTGTTATGGCACCGCGGCTTGTGATATCAAGTCATCTCATATAATGCTACTGACATTTCAGTGCATGTCAGATATGTTTTAGTGCTGCATGAAAACATGAGATGTTTAAAGAACGTATGTCTCAATCTATTCCATTGCATTTCAAACATCCAGCAAGAGCAGCATTGGAAATGTGTCTTTGATAGCTTTTAGGAAACAGGAGGCTGAATTCCATGGTTACATCCCGGCATCTGCAGAGTTTTCTCTGCAATTTTGAGCAAAACTGGGAACAGAGCATTTTAAAGTATTTCTCCGTAACTGGACTATTGTAAGGGTTTGGTCTTGTTACTGGAGCATACAGAATCTTTAACGTCTGTGACTGACTTTGAATGCAAGTTCTGTCTATTTCTGTGATTATGAGCATGGTGAAAAATATGGCTGGGTAGAAAAAAAGCATGTATATAGCTGCTGTGATAAGTTTTGCACATTTGTTGACTGCTTATTTACCCAGTTACAATTTATGCAATACATAACAATAGAATGTGTATGAATGTCCCATAAGTCCATCTGAACTTCTTTAGGTTACGACGATCGAGTAAATTAAGTTCTATTTTCAGTTACTCTCCCAGAATCTCTGAAGTAAAAACCTGGGTAAAGAAGATAGTTTTGGTTTACCTCAAAACTAATATCTAAGGTGTGGAGAGAAAAAATGTCGTCCTTTCTTGTAACGGTGACAGAAAATCTCTTTGTTTTCAATCGTCTGAATCACATACAACATCAGCGCTCAGGAAAATGTGTAGAATGCAAAATATTATTAGACCCCAAAGAACATGTGGTTCATGTTTTATTTCAGAACATCAGTTATACTACTGAAGTAGGATACTGAAGTTGCCAGCTTATCAGTCAATTATGCATAATTCAAAATTTCTGGAGACTTGAGTCTCAGGCTTTCTACTTAGCTGTTCAGTGACTAAATTTTTAGATCACTGCCCTGAGTTTGGTGCCTAGTTTCGGTACAGTGCTTCAGGAGACATAAATGTCTAATAATGAGATTTGCAAACTGTGCTGAGCTACTTAAGCTAACCAGTAGAAACTGTTATGAACGGAGGTGGTCTTAAGCTGTCCTCCAGTACTTACAACTTTAGCTCCAGTGGGGCTTGCAACACTGAAGCTCTACTGTATAAGGTGCTATTATTCATTTCTCACAAAATGTGTCTGGAGAAGCCAGTGGTGATCCTTCCCTAACCTTTTATCCAATAATTCACGATTAAAGTGCTCACCCAGGTTGCAGGAAAGGCAGATTCAATTGTCTCCTCTATTTAATGGGATTCAACCCGCCCCCCGTGTCCCAGAAGAGCATCATAATGGCCAGACTATCGGCTATTCTGAGTAAAGGCTTTCTCAGTCCCATGAAAGCTGTTTCATGCTGTCTGAAATAATTGAAACTAGTGGTAGTGCTCTTGTAGCTGTAATGGTCTAAGAATAATAAGAGAAGAAAAGCTTGGTGGGAAAAGGTAATGTCTCCTATAAGAACATCTGATGTAGTTGAAAGAAAAGGACAAGCTCAGGGTCATCTATGACATTCCCCAGATCTGCAGTAGAAATTTAATTTCACTATAATACATTTAATGTAAAAGATGTAAGGCCAAAGCGAGAATTACTATGACACCTGGGAATGCGGACTTCAGCCCTACTCAGATGGGTACTTAATATACATTACTTATTCATGGCATGAGGACATGGCATTTAGGTAGCTGTTAGATGGCTCTAGCTCCGTCGTTGTTTTATCCATTCACCATGTAAAAATTGATAAAGCAGGACATGCAGCTGGAACTTGTAAACTTTTACATTTTTTTTAGCCCAGTTTTTAAATACTGTTCGTCCATGTCAGTACACACAGCTCTCTGTCCCGGTAGCTTGGGAAAGATGTCCTCATCAAAGGCAATATCTCAGGTTTTGCACATGTGTTCAGTGAGTTATTTCAGACCGTCCCACCTCCGTTTTATGTGGAACACTGTCTCTTTCATGAAATTTCTTACACCAAGTGTCTGCTACCCACAGAAAATACTCGTTTTTCATCAGACCTGCTTGAAAACAGTTTTCCATTCTGATCTGGGTGCTTTGGGATCTGCTTTTCAAGATGCTTCCCTCCATGGTAGACACCTGCAGGGCTGTGCACAGGGAAAAGTGCAGGCTGAGAGCATGCAGAGTCCACCAACGTGCCTGCAAGGACAATGAGTGATGCTCACGGCCCCGTCCCCCAGCTTGGTTGGTCTGACTTCAACTCAAAGTGACAGCTCTTACCTTCATCTTACCCTTTTTCTCCTTTATTAATTTTCACCGGAACATTATGAAGTCCCGTAAAGTCAGAGGCCATATATGGTCTCCATGAGAGAATAAGTCGGGAGGTATTAGTTGCAGTTTGGAGAATGCGTTTTTATTGTTTTTCACAAATGAAAAAGAATGCCAGTTAAATAATGTCCACCAGCCAGGATAACATCCCAGAGGTCCAAGAGTACAGCTGTACTATTTTCCGGACCACCAATCCCTCATTTACTGTCAACAATCTTGTCAACATTACTAAAAAAATGAACAGTTTCTTCTCATTTATCTTGCAGAATTGAGTACTGGCAGCTGTAGCCCTTAAATGTTAGGGTAATACATAAAAAGAGAGACCTTATTTTTAAATTGAGAATTTGAGTTATATTTGAATTATACTTTTCCTTCCTGACCTGTCCTCTGTTGCCTGTCATAAATAGAAACAGCTATACTATATCAGACATGCGTGGGGGGAACAAAATAGGATAAAGGATTAGGACAAAAAGTATAAATGCTAATTCAGATACTTTGGTTAATCAGGTACAAAAGTTCAGTTAAACAATAAGGTCATACAGGGAGTCTTTGGCTGGAAATTCCATATTGGAGACCTTTAATAATATATAGAAAGAGTAAAATTCAATCACATCAAGGCTTAAATCTAATTTGAAGAAAAGTCAGCCTTGGAGGTCTAGATTTTCTTGTTATTTGTGTCCAAACATTTGTCGTTAATGGTAAGGATTAAACTCCATGGACTGGTCAAAAGATCAGGTAAGGTATGTTCCAAAGAACAAAGAAGTTCCAAAGAAGCAAAGAACGCATTTCTTCTTGGCATTGCAGTGTCATTAACAAAGTCAAAATTTTGCACAGAGCCCTCTCACTGCTGATACAGGACAGCTGTAAAGGAGGAACTTGTTGATCTGCACTTTGCATTTTCTAAAGTTGGAAACACTTTTCGACCATTGGAAATCTTGTCCTCCTCACTTCTCAAAATAATGATGTTTCATATGCAGAGTGTGATTTCCTGCTTACAGGGATGGCAGATGCAAAAGTATTGCAACAGCTTGTGGAAGCAGTTAGAGCTGAAACATGCACCAAATGGAGTTTTACTGAGACAGTATAATTCCCCGAAGACTGGGTGGGAAGATGGCACAGCAGCTGCAATTCACATAACAAAGAGGCTTACTATGAGCTATAACCAAAACCTTTAGAAGAGAAATGGGGAAATTTTGTACTTAAAAGTACAGTTTAGTTTGAGTTTTTTGATTTTGATAAGATTTTCAAACAAGTGTTGAAACTAATGCTCTCTGTTCTTCAGAATGTGTATTACAGAAAAACCTCATTTTGCTATGACATGATTCTTTCACTTAATTTAGTTTTATTCTAGTTGCTACACCAGGAATGTTACTCACTTATGTGAGGCTGTTTTCACATTGTCAGACTGTATTGTTTATCTCTATCACAATTTATATAATTTTAATATTTTGTATCTTTCCAGTGCTGTTGAAATGCTTTTAACTTTCTGAGACAACATATTTTGACATTAGCAAAGTGTGACAATTTGACATTATCAAAAACCACAATTGAATATTTTTGATTCCACATTTCTTGGAGCTTCCATTCTGTGCAAATTGATGACATTTTGACATTTCTCTCTTATTTTGAATGAAATCACATTTTTATTTGTAAGAAGTTTTCATCAGAATGAAACTATTTATGGATTAGACCCTGATATGACTCTGATACTATGGGGAGGCATCGATCCATCATTTAGAAGAAGCGGGCACCTGCAGACAGTGATTCATCCAGTTCTAAAACTGGTGTTCCAGAGAGTTGTGATAGATCATCCACTAGAGGTGCCCATTCCCCTGCCCTGATTGGGAAATGTGTTTAGGCAACTAGTTTCGAGTTTGCCGAAAAATTTAGATGTCTGAAATGGGACAGGAGTCCTATCCAAAATGGATCCAAATTCAGAGCTAATTTACCTATTACCGATGCAAGTAAGGGACTCCAAGTAGTTACAATTAGTGCATCACCCATAAGATAAGTTTAGGTTTGAGTATACGGTGGGAAGAGGGTTATTTTAATTTACACTGTCTTATAGTTTGCCAGTAGGGTATCTTTTGTATGATTCCTTGCTATATTGCTTCTGTTGCAGCCCTCTTGCAGGTTTGTAGGTTATAAAATCTAAAAATGCTGGCTCCCCTGAATCCATATTTGCATCGCTTCTGAATTTGGCCTAATGTCTTTAACCATGTGATTCAACTAATTACTTAAATCCAATCAATTGCCTGACCTGCTGCAGGCACAGAGTAAAGAATCTTGATTAGCTGGCAAGGATGTTAGCTTTCCTTCTTGCAGGACGCTCTCTAAGAGTGGATTATGTTTTAAAAAGCAAACAAAGCCACGGGGAAACTAAGCTCTAGAAAACCACTCTTTCTGATCAGTTACTCTCTTCCCAAGAGCCACATGTGATAGATGTCATTTTTCTGGAGTTGTAAAAACTAAATACCCCCAGCCTTGTTCTATGGTTTCCTCTCTGACTTCATTCAGAAAACTGCTCTCTCAGTGTATAATCGGGCCCCCTGATGTCGTGTTATACTCCAAAGAATTACAGCAAGAAGCAAACTTGTGATTTGTACTGTTCTGCACCCAGACTTCACATTATGCAGTGTTATGGTCAGGATAAGACAGCAAGACTGGGGTTTTTTACCAATTATCTTCTTTCCCTATTAAGACTCTTGAGTGATCTGAGCTCTGCTGAATTAAAAGGTTCCTGCTGGTGCCAGTGACTCAGTCCACGGACAACACTCTCTCCTGCCTTTTTCACATGAGCAAAACCACACAGCTCCGTACCTTGCAGAAGTTTGAACACTTACTGCAGGATGCCACTAAAATATTCTCCTTGACTCAGCCGTGCCATCAACAGCCTATGCTTCATAAGCTAACCGCATTCAAGATTTCACGTATTTTGCCTCAGAACATCCAGGGAAAGCAGGAAACTTCTTTTATCTGTGTTTTTACCAATGTGAACCGAAACACAGAAAAGCTAAAGCTTCTCTATACAGCAAAAATAGACATACAGGCACCTCGCAGCAAACCCAGCCCCGAGCCAGGCACAGTCCCAAAGCCATACAACTGTGTTCAAGGCACTGGGAGCCACCAGCGGGGCCCAGCTGAGAGGAGGATTGGTCTGGTAACTGTGTGGTTTCCTGGCTTCCAAACTGCAGCTGTGTCATGGCCCCCAAGGACAAAATATGGACAGAGAATGGACTTGACTGTCTGGCCTTGGGTCAGCAGCACGTCCGTCTGGGATTTCCCAACCACCCAGGCAGTCTGTGGAGGATCTGGGACTTGGGCAAGCCTTGTGCTTTGGCAGGTAACAGCATGCCCATGTGTGTTCACTGAAAGCCTAGGGAATGCATTTTTTAAAAAATGTTTTTTAAAAGGCGTTCAGTGTCTGCATAAGCGCTGCGAGGTATTTCAGCATGCGTTTCTGAAATATGTCCTATAAAATAGATATTCTGCAGATGCCTTGATTCATTATGTAAAGCTATACGGAGCCAGTAATGTCAGATGTGAGTCAAAGCTTATAGTCATTATATAGTCCATTAAAGAAAGCCTGAGAACACCGGCACACCAAGGTTATCACATGAACTATGCAGTACTTGAGAAGTTCCATGGGATTTAGCACAACCAAACAGAACTATTTACCACTCCTCGTTACTGGAATCATATGGTATGAAAAAGGCAATTGTGGGGTCTCTTCCTCAGTTTGCTTGCTTTTTTACCATTCCTGTGATAGTTTGCAACTTTTTGCTTAAGCAACAAATTTTGTCATTTTGTTTCTCAAGGTGTGTTTCTAAAACTAAGGGTGTACCTGCAGAACATTTGATTTCCTCCTGTGGAGACCACAAGTTTCCCTGTGGCACTGGGTGCCCTGTTGATTAGAAGAGTAGCAGTGGTTTGCTTTTTCTTGGTTTTGCTTCGGAGACTTGAGTTACGTGGGGCTGTATCTGAGATTTTCATTGCAGTAAATTATGGGACCACTGTGTTGTGACGGTGTGTGTGTAACCATGGCTACTACCATTTTTCAGTCCATTTTTCCTTGTATGTCGCTGCAGTCATACTTTTGGGGTTACATTAATTGCGTGTCATTTGTGAACAGGACCCTTTGAACTAGAAGTGTTCTCTGATGCAGAGTTGTCCACTGTCTCCAATCTTCCCGACTCTGTGCAAAGAGGTTGGAGTGAAATCGTTCCACTTAGATTTTACAATTTGACTGAACCTGTTAAAAGCCGATCACTTGTAGGCAAGTCTGCAAGCTCACGTTTGCTACTGACAGTGAGAGCTGGTGTTTGTGACGCCCTTCAGGGAAAGCATTTTTCCTTGAGACAAAGCCCAGTGAAGCAAACTGCACACCTTTTATCACAGTGCACAGTGGGAGCAGGTCCTGAGCCAAAATCCGGTGACATCAGTTGAATCTTTTCATTTACTTCAGTTTTATTGTTCAGGCCCTACAGTAAAGCGAATCTTTTCCACTGCTAAGCAGCAAGCAGGAGGATCTGAGCTGTGGTAACGCAGAAGTATGCGTGAGGAGAAGAATGAGGTGAGGTCTGTCAGTATATTCAGAGGGGATGTCACCCTATCTGAGAGGTAGAATTGGGCTCTTAAAACCTGTTTTTCTGCCTTAGATGGAAAAGATGCTGTCACTTATCTTCACAGAAAAACGAGGAATTTAAGCAAAAATAGTTTTTGCAACTCAGCCAAGCAGCAAAGCTATCTAACCTCTAACAGAAAAGTACTGAAAGCACTAAGGAAAACTCTGCCGGTATGACGACTGCCACTGTTTCCTTCAGATGATTTCAATCAGAATGGGACTGCATGTAAACACCAGAGCAAAGCAGTATAAGCCTACAAAAATAGAGCTGTAGAGCTCTTCCGACTGCGAATCTGGCCCGAAAGGCACACTTTGAAACAAAGTGATAGCTAATTTTTTTCAGGCTGGCTATTAAGAACAATCCATGACAACAATGGCTAATGGAAACAGCCAGCGTCAAAATGTAGAGCTAATGCATTGTCTTCAAAAGCAACGGAGTTCATCAGTTATTACCGCTAGCTGCTCTGCTTGGGCACAGCTTCTGCTGGAATGTGCTGTCTGTTTGGATTCATGGAGTGTATCCTGTGGACCAGAGTGCCAAGTAGGCTTTAGCAGCAGTTTTCATCCTGCTTTTGGAAGGGATGACTTTTTAATTTATATATACATATGTATATTTTATTGGTCCTCCCTTTTCACAGGAGAGACGTTAAAAAAACATTAAAATATTAGACCGGTATGTGAGGTGAGGTGATAATGTAGCTTCTATTGCCGAGCTCTTATACCAGCTTCCTGGCCAGGGAGTTGCAAGGATTTGTCGAAGAATAATAATTCTAAATTTGCCATACTCATGAGTGCAATTAACTGAGAACAGCCTTCAGGGAATAAGGAGTCTGCTGCTGCTGGCTAAGAAGTGATTAGTAAGTGGCGTAAAACTTCACTGTTTGGGTAAATACAAAAACGAGACATTAAATATGCTAGAACCATCTAAGCTCTCCTTATCACTGCTTATGACTACTGACAACAGGCGTGTTTGTGATATGACATGAAGCCAAAATTAACTTTACATATAGAATTTTCTATTCTGCTCACACTCTGTGGAGACAGTATTGCTGTCTGAGTGATTGGTTACGAGCAGAGCTTTTTGCTTTGATGCACTCTTCTCAAGTCACATTTGCTTTTCACACAGTCTGTTTTCTCACACTTCATGCTACTCTCTCATTAGTATTTTAATCAATGCTCTGAAGAAGTGTGGAGGAAACCGCTGGTTAGCTAAAGCTAACGTTCAGTCCTCCACACCCTGGAGCCATGGTGAATCTGCTCTGCTGTCTCTTGAGACCTGCTCTGAGACCTGAGTCCCCACCTGTACAGACACCTCGGGCAGCAGCCCAGCTGCCTGGCCCCGCTGGGCAATGCCCCGGTGTGGCTGGTACCCCGTGTGCACGTGTACGCTCGGTCTCCCCATGCCTCACCACACCACATCCCCAGAAGCTGTTGAAGGCAGTCTGTGAAGCAGCAGATGGAGGTGAAGGAGCACTGTGCCCTTCCCTCACTCCAGACTGCTCTTCAGCAGTGTTGTGGATATAACCAAGTAATCTTCTTACCTACAGGTTTGTGCCTCTCACTCCTCTCAGCTGAAACAATCCTTCATCTTATGTCTATTTTCAGTCCCAGAATGGTGCTATTTTATCTGATTTTCTTACGTATGCTATCTGAGTATCTTGTTCTGGTCCCACCTTCTATACAAATTCATTCCTGACAGTGTGCCTTTCAACCATAGCCTCCTTTCCTTTCTGTCTTTTCAAGTATCCCATCCTTGCCTCTGCTTGTGTTCCACATATTTTTTTCTCAAACATATTTCTCTCCCTTCTAGGAATATTCTTGACTTCCCAGGTACTCAAGTGTTCCCCCTTCCCAGGGTATTTCTCAGTATTTTTACCACCATCAAACTGCTTCAACTGTCTCTTGCTACAGAGACAACGTCTGATGTTTTTCTCCCAAAGCTTTCTCCCAATCTGAGTCTGGCTAGACTTTGTGATCCAAGCAAAGAATATTAAATATGATATCAGAGGGTTGATTGTAATCTAAGTTTTGAGAAAGCTGTGTCTTCCAAGCCTAGTCTGCGCAGACAAGAAAATAAACACATTTGTGAATAAGCACCAAACTGTGCAGTTTCCTTAAGTGCAAGAGCAAAACGTTGGTGCCCAGGAATGTGGAAGAATTATTGTTGGAAGAAACCATGCTCAAAGCTCTAACCACCGAAGTTAGTTCGTGGCATGATAAATTACCAGTTATGATGATGAAAGGAGAGTAAGGTGGAAAAGTGGGGAGTTTAGGCAAGTGTAGGATCAGCCCACCATTACAAAGTACAACGAGCCTTTTGAATGCGACTGTGTGCTTGCTGATACAGTGCAGAAACAGCAATGGATGGTCCTTGATAACTAATGTTGCCCTGCTGATCTTGAGCTTGTGCCAAGTGCTTCCTTGCCATGGACTTAATAACTCAGCTTCTAACACTCCCTCCATCCCTGCTACCACACACACATTTTCTAACTAGAAAGTAGCCAGGTAGGGTTTGTAGTGTTGAATGGGAGATTCAACTAATCTATGGATCTGTGCAAAAGCTTTGGTGAGAAAAATAACTCCTTCAGAGTCCTGGTGGGTTTAGATACTTACCAGCTGCATAAATAAATCTGTGTCGATATGATTTAAGAGCACATCCCCTTCACAGTCTCTTCCCCTGCCACCCTTCTTCCCAGGCACAGCAAATAAGTGATTTCCTAAGCTGCCAGGCAAAGTACTAATTCTGTCCAGGTTACCAGCTGCTTCAAAGGAAGAAGATATTTATTCAGGTCAAGCTGCCCCTCTACCTCAGACAAGTTCCTGTTGACGTATAAAAAACTTCCAGGAGGTAGTCACTTCCTTTAGTAAACCAAGAGGAGGAGTCAGGCCCTAAACTTTAATGACAGTGGCAGGTCATAAGTCTTAGTCTGCCATTCCCACCAGAGCATGGCCAGGGTGAGGTTAGAACAGCCAGGACAAGGTGAGCAGGAAAGGAATCACAGAGATGGGGAGTTGAGAGAGATCCTGCTCCCATGGGAGGTGGTGGGAGCTTGAAGAGGGAAAGACCTCTGCAAGGAAACAGCCTTGTGAGCATCGGGCTTGTGGTGGGAGAGCTACCAGCCATACAAACCAGAGCAGGCACTCCTGAAAAGTCTGTCGGCAGACTGTCTAGGTTTAAGATATTTCTCAGTGGCAAACATCATTTTCTTTCCTAATTCATTCCCTACTTTTGGTGCTCTGCAGTTTGCTTAAAAAGGCATCAGTTTCAGAACACTACTATTAGATATGTCTTAAATATCAGCCTGCGTCATTTAGTCTCAGCTATTCACATAAGTTGGAGAGCTAAAGATTTGAAATGGTACAGTTCTTCCCTAGAAGTCAACAGCTCTGTATTATTGTCAATCTATTAATTCCATTATTATCTTATCAATAGAATCCATTTTTTTTTTCTAATCATCCATGCTTTTTAAAGGGAAGGGGCCAGGGAAGATTAAAAATTGTCAAAGCTTAAACCTGTTGAGAATACCTGTAGGGTGACAAAATGTTTTCATATAGGAAAACACAAAGTATGTACAAAGATATTTTCACACATAAGTCCAACTTAAATCCATGGGAGACAGGTGTCAAAGTCTTTTGTGGATCTGGGCTGTAGGCTCAGATTTTGAAATTGTCCTTGAGCTGTTTTTCTTCTTTCTTAAGGTGCCTTATTTTCCCTAAGTAGAGATTAAATAAGGACCAAAAAAAAAAAAAAAAGTGACAAATATTTGTACGAACTGGGGAATTGTCTTCATAACTCTTAAATTCAGTTTCATTCCTACTTACTTTATGGGAGATTTGATAGGAAAGGGTCTCTGTATTAAACCCTAACAAATATGTCTTTATGTTTAGATATAAGTGGTAATTTATGCTCTGTTGCACAGGTAAAAATCTGTAGTATCTTCACTAAATCCTAATGAATTCTTCTGAATTTTAGCTTTGTATAACAAGTCACAATTTGGAAAGTAAGTTTTAGTAATTGCTTTCCTTGAAGAAAAACCTAATTACTCAGGGAAAAAATCATATATAGAAACATAAAAATTTTTCAAGTTAGTGTTTATGTAATTTGTTTTATTTATTAGGGGTTTTACTTAATAATGGTTCAAAAAGGGACTAACAACACCTTCTAAAGAAATTCAGGGTCTGACTCATGTTGTTGGAAGTGGGAGATTTTGTGTTATTGCTGCTTTTCGACATCACAGAAATTACAAGAGAACAAACCCTTTCCATATCTGAAGGCTACTGCTGGAATATGCATATACCATTGACCACCCACTCCTCTCATGTGGCTGCAAATGACTTCACACTTGTTTATTCACTCAGCTGGTTTGGAATAGAGTGATTTACCTTTCTTAAAGCATAGGCACACATTCAATTAACAAAAAGCTAGAAATTTTGAAGTTGAAGTGTTTATCAGTATACCGGTTTTGGCTAGGATAGTCAAATTTCTTCATAGTAGCTAGTATGGGGCTGTGTTTTGCATTTGTGATGAAAACAGGGATGTTTTTTCCTTTTTCTGCTCCACATACTACCCCACCAGCAAGTGGGCTAGGGGGGCACAAGAAGTTGGGAGGGGACAGAGCCGGGAGAGCTGACCCCAATTGTCCAAAGGGATATCCCATACCACATGATGATGTGCTCAGCAGTAAAAGCTGGGGGAAGGAGAAGGAAGGGGAGACATTCGGAGCAATGGCGTTTGTATTTCCAAGTAACCGTTACACATGATGGAGCCCTGCTTTCCTGGAGATGACTAAAAACACCCGCCTGCTGATGGGAAGCGGTGAATGAATTCCTTGTTTTGCTTTGCTTGCATGCACGGTTTTTGCTTTACCTATTAAACTGTGCTTATGTCAACCTATGAGTTTTTGCCCTTTTACCCTTCTGATTCTCTCCCACATCGCGTTGTGGGGGGAGCGAGCAGGCGGCTGCATCGTTAAACCACCACAATGAGCTTCAGCACAAAGTTCCAGGGGTTGACTTTATCTGCTAAGGGAAGAGGTTTGCCCAAAGCCATGAGACTTTGGACCATTGTGGCTGGAGAACAGTCGGATCCTGTTCTGGTTTGGCTGTGAAAGCAATAAGTAGTGTGGGATCCGTGGGGTCAGTAATGTTTTACTCTCTGTAGCTGTTTGATCAGTGAATGTACATCTGATATAAATCATTACATTTTGATATACCCATAGAGTACATGTGTTTGTAAAGCAAGATGTTAAGATTTCAGAATCTCTCACAACTTGACCCTTTAGATATATACCTGGGTAACTGACAGCTTGTCTAATACCGAATATTGGAGATGAATCTTGGTATAGATTTTAAAGGAAGAAATTCAAAGGCAGCAAATGCCTTTTATATGCATTTTCTTGGCCAGAGAATCCTGCTGTTGCAGTACAAAATGTGGCAATGTACTCAGGTGTGGCAGCTACAGCAAAGACAGCGGTGGTGTGGATCTGTGAACTGCATCCAAGCAGCCACACTGGTACTTTGTGTGAGGTTTTGTTGCCACTGGTCTGTGTGAATTGCTGGTTGGAGGCATGTGACGTGGCCAGAGGTAAGGCCAAACACCATATCATGCTGTACAACATATGGAACGTTCCATTAGTAGTTGATATGTAGTAAAGGCAACCTGGACCTTAACTTTTTATTTTTCCCCATCGTCAACGGCTCAGTGGACTCCTGTGGCTGGAGTGACAGAGATAAACAACTCTGAGGGGTAAAAACCCAGGTGGGGTTTCTGTACAGAAAGGGCCTTCTCCATGTATAAGTATATATTTCTTTTGAAAGGCTTAGCAACGTGAAGCAGACACAGGTGATAAGCTGTGCTCATCCCATAAGCTCTGGGGTTTTTTTTCACTCTGCATTCCACGGTAACGGGGTGAAGGCTGTATTTCAGCGAGGTGTAAAAATACATGAGCGCACCACACCTTTAATCTGTTGATACCTCGTCTTCAACTGCTTAATAGACAATTGGGCTAAATCATTGAATCCCTGGCTTGTCCCGTTTTCTATGCTGTCCTGCAGTGTTCCGGACCCCGACGCAGAGCGGGGTTGATAGGACCTCTGCACTACTGGTCTCTGCCATGCGGGGGCTTTCTGCCTATTGTGAGTGAGTGAACCAAATCTTGCGGTATCGCAACCAAATGCTGTGGTTTAGTACATTTAGAGTAAATAAGTGCTATGAATGCTATGTCTCTGTACACACACCAAAAAAAAAAAAAAGAAATTTCTTGTACGTGGCAGCGATAAGGAGATATTTCCTTGGAGGTACTTCTGTCCCCAGCAGTACCACACACACCAGCATCTCTCATTTCTCATAGGAACAGTTGTGGCAGGTAGAAAAGCTAAGTATATAAAGCATTTTTGTCCAAGCAATGCCCAGAGAGATGCCAGCCCTTTCACTCTGTCATCCCTACAGATCTGCCTGGAAAAAATGCCCGAGTCCTTCAAAGCTACTCATTTTAGCACATAAAACAACCTGCTGTTGGTCACGGGTTCAGTCTTGCTTGTCCTAAGGAGCAGTATGGTTTTGCATGAAGTTGAGTGCTAATACATTGCTGAAATTTCAGAAACAGCTATAGAATAGGAATAAGCGAAGATTTTTAGAGCCACATCATCTCTAGGGGTTAAACTTAGCTATCAAGTAGAATTTGCCATCTCCCATTAGCACTTAGGCTCTCCTCACAATACCTGGAAAGAGCTGGATGACTGGTGAGGAGATTCTTAGAAGTAAATGAGTTAGCTCACCGATAGAAAATGCTGTTGAGAGGGACATGACTTGTCTCCCATCCCCTTGAGGGAGGCAGGTCTGTACCTGAGTGATATTATAGGGGTATGATGACACCTTCCTCCATCTGAGGTTCACTGTTCTGTCCTCTTCCTTGAGTTAGGTGCCTAAGCAATTTCTTTTTAACAGAAACCTAAGGAAGCAACGGAGTTTTTCCCATTTAACATGGTGATTGGTACCTTTCTTTAAGAAGGATACTTAGGATCAGGTCCACACTCAGTCTTATTTAGAGAATGGTTTTGACCCTGGGTGTCTCATTTCCCATTGACCACCCTACCCCTCTGCTGTCTTCTCCTCCATTATTTGAGGACAGGTCCTCCCTGTTTTATGTTGTAAATGCAAAGTTAAAAAATATGGGAATTATTTGCACAGTATCTGAGGTCAAACTTTCTACTCTGTACCTCTTACTGGCTTATGTAAATGTTTCCCAGGTCCAAGGATGTCCTGCTTAGAGTGTAAAGTGGGAGCAATGTCTTTAATTTAGGACTGTGAATCTTTTAATTAAGTTCCCTTGTGAATCCAAGAGTCAATCCTTGGCTCTAACGGGCTCACAGTGCAAAGTTTTTACATTCAGACCTCATATTAGTGAGAAACATACAATTAAACAACACTGAATTTGGTCTAACTATGCAAATGTCAGTAAAGAAACCCTGCCTGTAGCTGGATCTGGATCTTCTGTTTCTGCCTTCACAAAAATTGGGATTAAGGTCTCCTTGCTATTTTCTGCTTTTCAGACAGACAGCTCAGAAACAGTCCATTCTGTGAGCAGATTTTGAAGAAGGCTAAATTTGGCTTCTGCTAAAGATCTGAAACTTGATTTAGAAATAAATAAATAAAGTCTAACTGCCACTGCATGCAAATTTATTCAGTTTAGAAGGAGATAATAGCTAGGGTTACAATAAGGAAGTTATGTCCTCCTATATTTTTAAATAAGAAACTTTTGCTGTCTAGCACGTATGTTCATTTTGGATGTGAAAGCAAAGACAGCTTCTCCTTGCCATTTTTTTTTTTTTTAACCACTAGCCATTTTCTAAAGTATGGCCCAGCATGCAAGGCAGCCTCAAGTTCTGACTTTGATATCAAATCCTAGTTCAGGCAACCAAAATTCAAAGATCAAACACATACAGTAGTTTTCCAGTTAATCCTCTGTCATAAAAGGAATACATCATTTCCTTCTTGTCAGTCTGTATAGTAATGTCAGATTATTCTGAAGCCGTGCTTTGCAGCTTCTGACATGCAGACCACTAGGTTTAAGGACTATTTCTAAATATTCTGTGGAGGACATAAAAAAGAAACAAGCCTATTATTATTAGGCTTACGTTCTCTATTCAGCAGTCTACTTCTTTATTGTAATATCTTGGAAATGCATATCAGAAAATTTTTTAAGGCCAGTATCCAGTCACTTAATGTATGTGTCCCATCAAATCTAAAAGACCTTACACCCATTTGTACAGAAGCCCTGAGAAATGTAAAACCAGACATTTTGGCTGTGTTTGTATCAGTACAGCAAATAGTGTCAGGAAACACCCACAGGCACTGGATCACAATCATCTCTGCTATTAAGTTTTAGAATGATTCCTGGCACACATTTGGACCCGGGCCAGCTTGCATTTTCCCATGCAATTCCTGTGCCTGTTTGGAGAGTTATTGGAAGGAGGAGACTAGGTTGTCTCTGTCTGGGAGAATAAGGTAGTTAATAGTACAGGTATGGGCTTTTTCAAGCCAGTTAGTTTCAGTGCCAGACAATGTCCCTACCACATTGGTAGTCCTTGTGCAGATGTCTCACGTTGTTCCTGTTTGAGTGAAGTGTCCAGGTCCCATCCTAACCTGTTTATGAGTGTTTGTATGTATGATTGAACAACTACCTTGTTTCTGCCCAGAGGTGGCTCTGTCCAAATGGCAGCAGAGATTACATTTAGGAAAGAGATGTAAATATCGTTGATGTTTTGCAGTTTCTACCTCCTTTGGCAAAAAGATCTTGTTTACTTTAGTTTTACTCATCTGTGGGTCAAATCTCATATTTATATTGTATATGTTACTTTGTTGGTTTTTTTTTGGGGTGGGGGCAATATTTTTTCCCATTCTTTCAGGAGTGAGAAATAAACAAATCTAAATTAAGAACCAGATATTGTTACAGTGGTTACATATTTATGTGTCTTCAGTATTCATGCAATTTGTGCTCTGGTCTTAAAACCACCTGCATATTGTGTCTCACTTCTGAACTGCGTTTCCTTTGGCAAACATCAATAAAACACCAGCCTGTGTCCCCTATACATAATACAATCCCTATTTGAAAGATCCACAAGTTGTTACATTTAATAAGGAAGATCAAACCATTCTTTAAAATACTTTTAACAAAGCTTTCAATTTGGAAATAGCATATCAAATTGTGACAATCAAGACTGTAAAACACGGAAATGTCAGACTTGGGCTCTTAGAAAAATGTAAATTTGAAAGATTCCTGCAGTACAAGAAATTGTGGTTCCTGAAAAGTCACTCAGATAGAGAAGAGGGAGGAGGAGCGGGAGTGTGAGCAGAGCAGAGCAGAGCGGAGAGGGAAAGGGAGGGAAGGGAGTTATTTGCTCTGTGTAACAGAACAGCTGTTTCTCCTAAGGTTCTTGAAGATTGCAACTTGCACACAGGTCTTTTGCTCTTTCTCTGCCATGCTTCAAACTAGGGACATGTATAGTGATCAGTTTGACAAGAAAAAAAATTAAGAGAAGCTGCACAAAAAAATGAAAAACATGCTGGTAAAAATGAGACTGTTTCATTTCGGCTTTTTGATAAGGTTTGTCTCAATCAAAGATCAACATGCAATATATTGCGTATGTTGTGTTTTAAGAGGTTTGAAGCAGTTACTGTGGTTGAAATGCAAATATGTTCATGCCCAACCCAAAACACAGTAGAGTACACCGTGTGTGACTAAAATTGTTACAGTCTATGCCACAGAAAGGAGAGACATTAAATTTCATTTGAACAAGAAATAAAATTAATGTTATGAGTTAATAAAATTAATTCAGTGTGAAATTCAGCCCATGTGAAGGAGCTAAAATAAATCTCCCTTTAGTATTGTACAAGCAGTACATGGGACTCCTGCAGAGAGCAATCTTCATGCCTTTGCAGAAGTCGAAGTACTTCATAAAGGTCAATATTATTCATTTTCATTCGTGTTACAAAGAGGTTACAGAGAGTGTTAAAATATGTGAAGGCATTGTTGTGCCAGATCTAAGAGATCCAACCAAGGAAACAACACCATGTGCCATCAGTAACAAACTTTGTTGGTAAACAGTGAACCTGCAGCTCAAAAAATGTTTGTACAAACTGCACCGTAGAATTTCACGTAATGAAAAAATTTATAAAAACAAACATGTTGACCGTTCACAAATAATGCACAAAATTTTTCCAAAAATGTTTAAAATTGATACTTTGCCTGGATTTTCCGGAGTTTCCTCTGCAGCATTATAAACATGTCAGTGATCCATTGGTATATTTTTAACTCTTCAGGGATGCACGATAGTTTTCAGATGTATACGTACATGATAGCAAAGCTTTGTGTAGTGTAGTTCTGAAAATACCTATTTTTTATCTGAAAACACAAGAAATATGTAGGTCCACAGAAAATAAACTCCACGTGTACTTGCAGGCCATTCTTTGTATCTTGAATTTTTGATCAGGTTGTCTGGGAAAATCCAGTCTCCATCTAGACAGCTTATTATTGCACACCTAGAACATTCTGGAGCTCTTTTAGTTCAGAGGTCTTCCTGTGTATATATGTGCAAAGTGTTTCTGAAAGGAAGGTTTTGTCACATCTCAGCTTTTGTTGTGCTGGGAAAATCTCCATTCTGCAAACCCCTCCCTAAGAAGTGCCAAACCAGCTCCTCCTTGGCCTAGATATTTCTTTAACATGTCTGTAGTTATTCCAAGCGAAATTCTTAACCACTGTTCATTTTTCTAGACTAGTAAGTAAATATAATTATTGACTGCAAAAGAAGATACAGAGAGACATTTCATGATACCATCATTTTCAGAGTAGTGACTTCAGATTCCCCAAAATTTTGAAGCGTAAATGTAAATGTTTGCTAGCTGCAAGAACAACTCAGTATCCTCTGTTTATATATAAAAAAGAAGGTAACTTCTTTAATCTCCTCAGGGATAAGGTGACTTTGTTCTTCTGCTGAAGTACATGAAAAAAATTGTTAATTTTTGTGGGGAATTAATTTAATCTACAGCTGAAGAGAGACATGGGACTCCTGGTTTTTGGTTCCCCTCTGCATGTACGAAATGATCACTGCATTCCTCCTGTCTTGTTACGTAAAGAGTTTTGTGTGGAAAATCCATGCTATGATGTGCCACACCAGTAACAGTCATATCTTTGTATTAACAGAATTAGTTTAGCTGTGATAGTCTCAGGACATAAAGAAAAAAGCAAGTTTTGTAGGAAATCTTAATCTTTTTTAAATATAAAGTTGGAAAATAACAGATAAGCTTTTGGATGCATGAGCCCTTGTTCTGGTAACAGAGAATATATTAAGAAGTCAATTTTCAAGAAACGGCATGTTATTCCACTTGAATTAGGAAAGCTTTTCTTGTCTTACGCAAGGGCACACAATATGTGATGATTGGTAACAATATACTCTGTCATAAATTGTTATTATTAATTATTTCTATAGTGCCATAGGTGTGTATGGCATTGTACAGACAAATAAAAACTGACAGCTTCTTACCTCAAGGAGCATGAGATCCAAATTGCACATAACACATCAAGGGATGACAATAAACAAGGACAGCGGGTGGGGAAATGCAGAAGGCAAAACTTCCATGACTGTGAGAGATGCATTTCATTAGATACATATCCTGGTTGTTCCTTTTTTTTCTTTGCTGTCATTTAAAATGAGTGCATAAGACACAGGGAAATGCATGAACAATGTCTGTAACGGCAGCACATTGAAACCATTTGTGTTGGACTTGGAGGAAGAGATATGAGATGGTCTTCCCAGTAAAAAAGGGCAGATAACTTCTGTCCTGGATGTTATGAGCTGTTCAGTGGAAAGTTGTGTAATGCATGAGATCATGTGCTTGCAACACCTTCTACACAAGGCTTTTTATTGTATGCTTAAGTTAAAAGCCAAGTTGCTCTGGTGCTGAGGGACAGGGATAGACCATCCATGCTCAAGAACGATCAAGCAGGAAGTCCAGCAAAGTTTTGGGGACCCTGAAGGTTTGAATAAGGAGCTCCTGACCAAACTGAAACATAAAAAGGAATCATACAAAGGTGATAGTAGGATCAGATCAGGCAGAAGGAAGATAGAGACACTGTCCATTCATGCAGGAATGGGGTTAGGAAAGACAAAGCCCACCTGGAGCTGAATATTGGCAACAGATGTCACAGGCAATAAGAAGAGCTTCTTCAGGTACATTGTAAGAAAAGGAAGGCTAAGGAAAATACTGGCCTTCTGCTGAATGGGAATGGGGTTCTAGTGACAAAGGACATGGAAGAGCTGAGGTCCTCCATTCTGTACTTCCTTCACCTCAGTCTTTACCGGTACGACCAGCCTTAAGGAATCCTAGGCCCCTGAGATCAATGGAAAAGTCTGGAGCAAAGATTTGGAGGAGGAGGGGGAGGACCAGCTTAGGTAACAGTAAAACAAACTGGACATGCACAAGTCATCAACCTCATTAAGTTCAACAATGGAAATTGCAAAGTCCTGCACCAAGGGAGGAACAGCCCCAGGCACCACCATAAGCTGGTGGCCATCCTGCTGGAAAGCAGCTTTGCTTTCCCGCTACTCAGCACTGGTAAAGCCATGCTTGGAGTGCTGTGTCCAGTTCTGTGTTCCCCAGTACAAAAGAGACATGGATCTGCTGGAGAGAGTCCAGCAAAGGAACATGAATATGATTAAGGGACTGGAGAATCTCTCCCATGAGGAAAGACTGAGAGAGCTGGGGCTGTTTAGCCTGGAGGAGAGAAGTCTCAGGGTGATCTTATCAATGTATATAAATGCCTTAAGGGATAGTGCAAAGAAGACAGAGCCAGGCTCTTTTCAGTGGTGCCCAGTGACAGGACAACAGGCAATGGGCACAAACCGAAACACAGGAGATTCTGTCTGAACATTAGGAAACACTTTTATTACTGTGAGGATAGCTAAGTACTGGCACAGGTTGCTCAGAATCACAGAATCACAGAATAGTCAGGGTTGGAAGGGACCTCTGGAGATCATCTAGTCCAACCCCCCTGCCAGAGCAGGGTCACCTACAGCAGGTTGCACAGGACGGCGTCCAGGCGGGTTTTGAATGTCTCCAGAGTGGGAGACTCCACAACCTCTCTGGGCAGCCTGTTCCAGTGCTCCACTACCCTCAAAGTGAAGAAGTTCCTCCTCATGTTAAGATGGAACTTCCTATGTTCAAGCTTGTGCCCATTACCCCTCATCCTATCAATGGGCACCACTGAAAAAAGACTCCTCCCATCCCTCTGGCATCCTCCCTTTAAGTATTTGAAAGCATTAATAAGATCCCCCCTCATTCTTCTTTTCTCTAGACTAAAGAGACCCAAGTTCCTCAGCCTTTCCTCATATGAAAGATGTTCTAATCCCCTAATCATCTTCGTAGCCCTTTGCTGGACCCTCTCCAGCAGATCCCTGTCTTTCTTGAACTGGGGAGCCCAGAACTGGACGCAGTACTCCAGATGCGGCCTCACCAGGGCAGAGTAGAGGGGGAGGATGACCTCCCTCGACCTGCTGGCCACACTCTTCTTGATCCACCCCAGGATGCCATTGGCCCTCTTGGCCGCCAGGGCACATTGCTGGCTCATGGTCATCCTGTTGTCCACCAGGACTCCCAGGTCCCTTTCCACAGAGCTGCTCTCCAGGAGGTCAGCCCCCAACCTGTACTGATGCGTGGGGTTATTCCTCCCCAGATGCAGTACCCTACATTTACCCTTGTTGAATTTCATTAGGTTCCTCTCTGCCCAACTCTCCAGCCTGTCCAGGTCACGCCGTAAAGCAGCACAGCCTTCTGGCGTGTCAGCCACTCCTCCCAGTTTAGTGTCATCAGCAAACCTGCTGATGGTACACTCTATCCCTTCATCCAGATCATCGATGAATATATTGAACAGGACTGGACCCAGTACTGACCCCTGAGGGACACCACTTGTTACTGACCTCCAACTAGACTCTGCACCACTAACCACAACCCTCTGAGCTCTATCTGTCAGCCAGTTCTCAATCCACCCCACTGTCTATTCATCTAGCCCGCAATTCCTAAACTTGCATGTGAGGATGATGTGAGAGACAGTGTCAAAAGCCTTGCCAAAGTCAAGGTAGACAACATCCACTGCCCTCCCCTCATCCACCCATCTAGTCACTTCATCATAGAATGCTATCAGATTAGTCAGACACGACTTCCCCTTAGTGAATCCATGTTGACTACTTCCGATAACCTTCTTTTCATCCAGGTGCTTTGAGATGATTCCCAGCACAAGCTGTTCCATCATCTTTCCAGGGATGGAGGTGAGGCTGACCGGCCTGTAGTTTCCTGGGTCATCCTTCTTGCCCTTTTTGAAGACTGGAGTGACATTAGCTATCCTCCAGTCCTCAGGCACCTCACCTGTCCTCCAGGACCTTTCAAAGATGATGGAGAGCGGCCCAGCAATGACTTCCCCCAGCTCCCTCAGCACTCGAGGGTGCATCCCATCAGGCCCCATGGATTTGTGGATATCCAGTTTATCTAACTGATCTCTAACTTGCTCCTCGTCAACCAAAGGAAAGTCTTGCTCCCTCCAGACTTTCTCTGTTACCTGCAAAGTCTGGGACTCCCGAGGACTGGCCCGAACTGTGAAGACAGAAGCGAAGAATGCATTTAGCAACTCCGCCTTCTCTGCATCATCTGTCACCACGGCACCTGTCTCGTTCAACAGCGGGCCCACATTTTCCCCAGTTTTCCTTTTGTCTCCTATATACTTAAAGAAACCCTTCCTCTTGGCCTTGACATCCCTCGCTAGGTTCAGTTCCAAGGCTGCCTTGGCTTTCCTTGTTTCCTCCCTGCATACCTCCATGCTCAGAGATGTTGTGAACTCTCCACCCCTGGACATACTGAAAACCTGACTGAACACAGCCCTGAGCATCCAGCACCAGCTGACCCTGCCCAGAGCAGAGTGTTAAACTGGATGGTCTCTGGTGGAGCCTTCTGGCATCAGCCATTCTGTGACAGACCAGGCCATTACAAGGAGAAGCCTGGCAGCTGTTCTGGGTTACTCTTTGCATCAAGAAGTTCACAACCTGGATTTCAGTAGCTTTTTAATTTTCATGTAGGTAAAATCACAATTTTATTTGACACCACTTTTGGAAAATACTCACCTGCGTGAAGAAAAAAAACCCAGCATAAGTATGATTACTGTTGTAATCACCCATAGAGATAAGATATTATATTATTTGCATAATTAATTTTATGTACAGATGCATCAAAGGTAATTTAGTATGAAACATTTTATTAGGTTCAGTCAATAGCAATGAAGAGAGTTTTATTTCACTTTACTGTAGTTCAAAAATACTCCTAAGGGTGCTGTTTCTAATTTCCTGTTTGGGAAACCAATTGTGCTATTAGCAAAACAAAATCCTCTATTGTTTTTAACAGCAATATTCAGTTTTGATAATGATTATTTCTTGGGAGACATATGCAGACATTGAAATGGAAGATATAAGTCAGGTGACATAAATCTTTAGAATTAAATCCTGAAAGCATGTTCAATGCGATGTTTACTGTAACACACAGTTTATTGGTGTTCCTAACCTTGTGACACCCTTTTAGTTACATTTAAAATCAACTATGATTTCAGCCATATTTCTAGAAGCGTTTTATTTAGAAAGGATCTGATGAAATAGAACGTTTTTGGAAAATATAACAGCTCTTCTATCAACATAGAGTAATACTGATGTAATATAAATGTAATTATTTTTGTTAATTAATTGCTAAGGTTGAGAGAGAGAATGACTAAGCCATTCTCAAGACTGGTGTAATTGTCTGAACAACAAAAAAATGGAATTGAACCCAACATTTTATCAAAGTGGAAAATTGTTTCTTCTCTATATTTTCTACTGTGCAGACTAAACGAGTGTACTAAAATACCACATTAGCATTTGCATACAAAGTAAACAGGATATATATTATATGTATGATATAGTCAATTTAACTGTGTAGTACACATACACTAGATATCTATCTGATTAGATATTTAAATAATGTTTGTTTTTATTTCTGGTACAGTTCTTCTTGAGAGCTAAGTGCACTCAATTGAAGTTTATTTGCTGCTTGAGTCTCTCTAAACAAAGTAATTTCTTAGAGAGTGCCTATGAGCTACCCATGCAAAAAGAAAACATTAGTCAATGTCAGAAAATATTACATGGTAGAGTATTATTTGTCTAATGACTATGTTGGTGTTTATCATGGGTGTGTTGTTTGTATTTAGCTTATGTTTTGTGTTTATTATTATTTTTTGTCCTCCTTAGTGTTTTGCTTTATAATCAGTTCAGGTAAGAATCTTTCTAAGACCATTACGAAAGCTACCAGTTTACTACAATATCATTTCATTCAGAAGAATTTCTTATTCTACAATGTCACTCAAGTGTCTTCGAAAAACAGCTGAATGTTTTATTGACTTCATGATTATTCAAGTTGTGTAAACATTTGATTTTGTCATAGTGGCTTTAAAAAGTGCCTTTTTAAGGAATCATAGAATAATAGAATGGTTAGAGTTGGAAGGGACCTTGAAGATCATCTAGTTCCAACCCCCCTGCCATGGGCAGGGACACCTACCACTACACCCGGTTTCTCAAAGCCCCATCCAACCTGGCCTTCAACACTTCCAGGGAGGGGGCATTCACAATTTCTCTAGGCAGCCTGTTGCAGTGTCTCAACATTCTCAAAGAATTTCTTCCTAATACCTAAGCTAACTCTAACCTCTTTCAGTTTTAAACCGTTACTCCTCATCCTGTTACTACAATCCCTGATAAAAAGTCCCTCTCTGCCTTTCCTTTAGGCCCCCTTTAAGTACTGGAAGGCTGCTATAAGATCTCCCTGAAGCCTTCTCATTTCCAGGCTGAACAACTCCAACTCAGCCTGTCTTCACAGGAGAGGTACTCCAGCCTTCTGGTCATCTTTGTGGCTTTCCTCTGGACACACTCCAACAGGTCCATGTCCTTCTTATGTTGGGGGCCCCTGAGCTGGACACAGTACTCCAGGTGGAGTCTCACGAGAGCGGAGTAGAGGGGCAGAATCACCTCCCTCAACATGCTGGCCACACTTTTTTTGTTGGTTTTGGTTTTTTTGTTGCAGCCCAGTATGCGGTTGGCTTTCTGGGCTATGAGAGCAAATCGCTGGCTCATGTTGAGTTTTTCATCCACCAGTACCCTCAAGTCCTTCCCCACAGGGCTGCTCTCAATCCGTTCTCCGCCCAGCCTGTATTTGTGATTGGGATTGCCCTGATGCACATGCAGGACCTTGTACTTGACCGTTTTGACTTTCATGAGCTTTGCACAGGCCCACCTCTCAAGCCTGTCAAAGTCCCATCCCTTGCCTCCAACATGTCGACTGCACCATACATTCTGAGGGTGCACTCAATCCTGTCCATGTCACCAAAAAAGATGTTAAATATCACCAGTCCCAGTACCGACCCCTGAGGAATGCCACTCGTCACTGGTCGCCACTTTGACATTGAGCCATTGACCGCAACTCTTTGAGTGCAGCCAGCCATCCGATTCCTTATCCACCAAGTGGTCCATCCTTCAAATACATGTCTCCAATTTAGAGACAAGGATGTCGTGCAGGACAGTATCAAATGCCTTGTACAAGTCCAGGTAGATGATGTCAGTTGCTTTTCCCTTATCCACCAACGCTGTAATGCTGTCATAAAAGGCCACCAAGTTTTCGGGCAAGATTTGCCCTTGGTGAAGCCATGTTGGCTGTCCCCAACCACCTTCTTATCTTCCACGTGCCTTAGCATAGTTTCCAGGAGGATCTACTCCTGGAATGAACAGGAAATGAAGAGTAAATTCTCTCTCTCTGCTTCTTGCCTCCTTTTTTTTTTTGGTTCTGACCCTTCAGAACAGCAATGAAGCACATATTTAAGCATGAATATTATACCAGGATCCTGTGGAATCCATGGGTTGTGTATGTGTCTGAGTGCTTGTCTAGAGAACAAGTAATGTAAGCCAGGTTACAATAAAAAAACCACACCCAAAACTGATCTTACCAAAAAATCCCCCTAAAACCGATAGATAAACGGGCCAACGTTTGCAGCCATTCAAATACACTTCCTACCAACAGAATGATGGGCTCATAGCTGACTAGCCAATCTGAACTCATGGCACCAAGTCATCTCAGAAACATATCTCACATTTGGAGGCTCCGTTTTGCTAATAAAACTAAGTAAAATTACATAATAATTTAGACAAAAATGCCGGCAATATTTTTCTCCTTCTTGCATTGCTAATGTTTCTCATTCTGGGATAATTTTTCCAAAGGAAAAGTTGCTTGAAAAAATTATTCTGCTTTGTGTTTCTGAAGGTTTATGGGATGACAAAAGACATAATTTGGACAAGCAAAAGTGTTTCAAGTTTCTTTTGGTTTTATTATGAGTATGTTACACACCTTGTATAAAAAAAAAAACACCTTTCTGTGGCTGTGTTCATATCAAATTGATTAGGGCTTTCCCAGGAACCATCTGTTTTAGCACAATCCTCAGCCTCCAAGAAGGAAAAGAAAAAAGAAAACAGCTGAATAAAGAAATTAAGATGTCAGGAATATTCCCTGCCTACTCTACCAAACAAAGACAGAGAGTAAGGAATACTCTCTCAAAAGACTTGCAGTGGTCAAAGCTCTAGTTTGACAGACACGGAAGATTCCTAATGAAATCAGGTAAAACCAGTTTCAAGGGGACAATGACAAACCTAAAGACCAAAGAAAAGAAGCAGGGCAAAAAACAATAGTCTTGGGGTAAGTATCTTATGGCAGGACTCTGAGGATGCTTGGTAATAGAGAAAGTCTAGACAGATGTTCAGCTGATGGATGTTGAAGGGTTTTGCCTGTTGGGAAATCTCAGAAAAACAACCAAAATTAACTTTTCTTTTTCATATTCCAAAGTTGGAGCTCACACGTCCTAACTCCCAGTCTTACACTCTCCAAAGTCTCACATTGCTTTTTGCTCCAGAGTCACATGGGCACAAGAACATAGGAGAAAAAGTAGTAGAAATGGGAGTAATTGAGCAAAAGAGATGTGATCTCTCTCGGCTCATTTAGAGAAACGAATTATTTTAATTGCGAGTCTGACACATCTTTATAGAGAGTATGAAAATATAGGCCTGGAGATTTTTTTTTAAGGTTGGCCTACAGGGGTTCATTCAAATCTTTGCTGAACAGCTCACTGAAGCTCTAATTGAAACATTTAATTTGGTACTCCATAAAAATACCTCGAAATACATTTTATCAGAGTACCAGCAAATATTAAATGTTACTTATTACAAGGAGGGAAAAATGATCCTGTGAAAAATTGATTTTTACTTCAGAGGTGCCGGAAGGAAGCTAATTAACAAAATGCACACTGCATACATGAAGTAAGTCAGTTTTGATTATGCAGGGAGATTTTCAGTGGGAAAGGACAGTGTATTTTTTCATTGTTTTTTAATTCTCTTTTAAGTAGCATGTGGGAGGATCTGTACATATCCACATGTACGTAATATTGTGCACTCTTCACACAGCAGTATCCATTTAAAACACAAACAAAGGAATCAAGGACAACTGTGCCATAAATCAAGGACAGATTGAAGAAAACTGAAGCTATATAAAATCTCTCTCTCGTTTCTCTCGTTTCTTTTTTTTTTCTTTTTATTTTCGTATATTTGTAATAAGATGGCTTTTGAAGAAATTCTCAGTTATGTATGACATTTCTACTGATGAATGCTGGTGTTCACTGGAGCATACTAATAGGGAAAACAAGGAATAATTGAATGACTTGAAGTAAAATGAGGGTCATTTTAAAGATATGCATAGAGGAGTCTTAGCCACTAATACATGCAGCCTGTGTAACCCAAGGTTGATAAGATGATGAAGCACCATATGTCTGTGAAAGAATCCACAGAAGGTAAATCCTTCTCCCGCATGAAAATCTCTAGCTACTTTTCCTCTCTCCTAAAATTGCCACAAAAAGTCAGGTACTGTTCTTCTTTCTCAAACTGCTTTGCAGTTTGCTGTGAGACCAAGAAAGAAATTCAAGTAAGGCATGAGTCCTGCAAAGCAGTGGGACTGTGGGGCACTGTAGGCACATGGGTCACCACTTGAAGGTGGTACACAGGAAAGCCATCATCAAAGCTGTCAAGAAGATGTCCTGGAGATGGGTCAGGAGGAATGAATGCAGCTCATTCATCAGCTTACTCCATCAAACCACTTTACTGGCAGTGTTGTTCTGTGACGCGGTGGTGGGTTAGTAATTCTTTGGGAAAATATGTTTCATTCTTTCTTCATTATAGCAAATTACTAGAATTCTTTTTTTAAAAAAAAGCAAGTAATTAATTACATAGAGACATTTTAATTCTGCTGTTGCGTTTACGGAGATATACTTAATCTAGCATGAATTACTTGTGGGTTTTAACCAATTAAAAGAATAAATAATGTTTGACCAATCGATGAGGCATTATTCAAGAAAAACAAGAAAGGAACCTCAAGCTGAATTGAATTGTTTTCTAAAACTCATCAACTTAAGAAGAAGAAAGCCGCAATAGTATATTTTATCAGTACTATAAAACTGCTTGCCTTAAAACAAACCTAGTGAATCTGTTTAAAAGGTGGGTGTAAAAAATAAAATAATAAAATTTCCATTCCAAATTGAAAATAGCAAGCAAAAATGTCAAATTTCCAGAAAATATTGACTTGGGACTATAGAATTGGCTTTGTAAAAATTGTCAAATAATTTTGGTATGGTTGGCAATACTCCTGAGTCTTTAAAACTCATAATCTTGCTATTATTATGCTTGAATTTATCCCAAGTTTTTCTGGTGAGAGCAATGTTTATCCTCTGCTCTAATATAAGAAATAAAATGAAGCAGAAAGAGGTGACTGTGACCAAAAGACATGTAATGAATTCATGCATTAAAACTTAAACATTAAGAATGAAAGAATGTTTTGTTATTTTTCAATAGTTTCTTTTAGTCAGCACAAAAGTGACCCTGAATAGTGCAAATTACTGGGCATTAGTTAAGTGAAATTGTTCTGTGAGCAGGGGAATCATGGAAGAATAGATAGGTAGGTAAGTAGGTAGGTAGGTAGGTAGACATACATAGACAGATAGATAAAGAGGGCTGAGACAAACAAAAATCTGGGAGTTACATTCTTTGTTAAATGCGAAACTGAAATATCTGTTACACTGTTGTAAGCAATCCAGTCTTGAAAAAGTTGAATGTACTGAAATAGTTCCTAAAATTTAAACAGTAAAAGGAACCAGCAACACCACAATAGCACGAGGCAGGAGAAGTAGTAGAAATTGTCAGACATCTAAAATCCAATGGATGGGGCTATTTTTAACAAAATAAAAGATCATTTCGTCTTGGAGAAATTGCAGAGAGAAAGAAAAGAAGTACAAGTGCCTGACCCTGGTCAGATCAAACCCTGACCCTTGTCAGATGATACCATCCATTCTTTTGTGCCCAGCTCACGTCAAGATAATACATCAAGATAAAGGCACTTGAGGTTTTAAGACTGCCTTTTTAGAAGTACTTTCACCTTTGAAGGTCTCCAGTATTAAAGGCCATTTCTCTTTATACTGATGAAAATCTTTTACGGTACTCTAGAATTATAAAGTTCCTAAGATGAGTGTAAATCAAAATGATGGAAAGAAGTAAATGGGAATATTCATAATTATTTTTTCAGTTGATCTCAAGATCCTAAAGCAAGTCTATTTTTGGGGGAAACATTAGCTTCCAAAAAAAAAAAATCTATTATCATTTACATTTCTTAGTACAATAAATGAGCAGCTTTTAAATGACCACAGCTTTTCATTTTAAGTTCAATAATAAAATCATGTGCAGAGGACACTACAGAGAACCAGAAAAGTAAAAATGTGTGTCTCAGAAAGTCAACATAGCAGCTCTGAAAGAAATAGTAAGTCAAGATTGCTTAAAGGTTTCATGAAAAAGGAAATCTCCAGTTGGTAATGGTCAAATATAGAATCACAGAATCAATCATAGAATCACAGAATCATTTAGGTTGGAAGGGACATTTAAGATCATCGAGTCCAACCATCAACCTAACACTGCCAAACCCACCACTAAACCATGTCCCTAAGCACCACATCTACCTGTCTTTTAAATACCTCCAGGGATGGTGACTCAACCACTTCCCTGGAGAGCCTGTTCCAGTGCTTGACAACCCTTTTGGTGAAGGAATTTTCCTAATATCCAATCTAAACCTCCCCTGGCACAACTTGAGTCTGTTTCCTTGATACTTGGGAGAAGAGACAGACACGAACCTCGTTTCCACTCCTTTCAAGTAGTTGTAGAGAGCGATAAGGTGTCCCCTGAGCCTCCTCTTCTCCAGACTAAACAACCCCGGTTGCCTCAGCTGCTCCTCATAAGACTTGTATTCGAGACCCTTCACCAGCTTTGTTGCTCTTTTTTGGATGTGCTCCAGCACTTCAATATCTTTTTTTCTAGTGAAGGGCCCAAATCTGAACACAGCATTTGAGGTGTGGCCTCACCAGTGCTGAGTACAGGGGGACAATCACTTCCTTAGTCTTGCTGGCCACACTATTTCTGCTCATATCATAGAGCTCAATAATGTGGACTTTTGTACTAGGAGCTGTTCAAAGTGATATTGGAGCCCACAGGCAAAGAAATATTTTTCCAGGTTATTCTGATCAATGCTGTTAATTGATATCTTCAGCTGAAAATTCTTATGTTCTTTAAATTAAAACCAATTAAGTTGCTTTCAGTCTGTAGTAAATTGATGGACCATTTGGAACAAAATGGTAGTATGCACATAAGAATAAGTGTTGAGGGAGGTCTACATGGGAGAAAAATGGAAAACTTTGGTTTGCTTCTTTTTTTTCTATAAAAGACTGATATAATTCTTTAAATATTTTAAGTACTTTTAAAAACTTTAAAAGGTTTCTCTAGAGAGGAAAGTAACAAACTGTTACCTGTTCATGTTTGCATATAAGAAAAATAATAAGCTTAAATTGTCACAAATGGAATACTATCAGCCATATTGAAGTTTTTTTAATTGCATTAAAGAAACTATTTCAGGTATAGGTGGACTTGTCTTTGAAAACCAGAGATGGACAAGATAAATTCTTTATTCTGTTCTAGTCCATGTCTCACAACTTCTTTATAGGACATCTGATGTATTACAACGTTCCAGGGTAATTTAAATATATTAATGACCCCTTTCACAAAAGACATCATTTCTTTAACAATATTACTCAGTTTTTATTTTTCAAGTATATTTCTGCTAACATTGATGCCAAAGAGATTTGAGATTTGAGAATGCCTGAAATTTCTAAGAAATCCAGCATGTAAAAACATTATGTTTTGGTATTGCTTTCTATTATGTCAATTTTTAAGTTAGACCACTTAAAATCTGTGGGGAAGCAGTAGGACATTTATAACATTCCAAAGAGCTTCTACTGTTTGTTTTAAAAACATAAAGAAAAACTTCAATATATGAAAATGTTATTGTACTGGCATTCAGTTGCATAGATACCATACATCATCTTATTACTTACAGATGCATAGATATGAGAGCCGAATGAAGAATCTACCAGTCTGTTGTTTTTTTTTAAAGGCAATATGTTTCTTCTTGGAAAATGCACATAGGTTTTTCCTCTCTTCTAAAAATTGGCAAGTGAAGGTACTTCTGCCCAACTTAACTGTTCCAACTCAATACTTTTAAGTATTTTTTTCAAATTCCAGTTGCTGGACCTCATTGTGTTTGGGGTAGGGTTAATTTCTCCTAACTCAGCCTCCCTAAAAGATATGTGTTTGGTGTTTATGGTTTGTCTAGTTTCCCTCTACAGTCAATGGTAGAGAAAGGGAAACTTAGAGACCAATTCATTCCACCCAAAGATATGTGCCTAAGACAGGCAGGATGAATCAATGTTTGGAGATCCTGTTTCCCACCGTGGAATAAAGAAGGAATCTAAATGAGTGGCTTAGACTAGATACCTAGTTTTAGATGTCCAAAGAAAAGTGAGATGCATCCTTCCTTTAATTAGGAATATTGAAGTGCTACACAGTATTTGGCTTGTTTTCTGGCCTGTGGACTTCTCTTGGTACATTGTTGAACCACATTCAGTATCTTCACACTCTGAAGTTTGAACAAAGAATTGTGTTTGAGGGCCTTAACAGTGCTGTGGGAGCAGAGATCATAACTTTCTTACTCCTTCTTCTTATCACCCTGTTTAATATATCTAAGAGCTGTACAACATCTTTTCATGTTAGCATTGCTCTGGCAACTCCTGAAGAGGTGATCATGCACAGCAACCCTGTGTCATAGGACAGCATAGAACTGGATGGACCTTCTGAAACACTGCCTTCTCACTGAAACACTGTGTTCTAGCAGAGCTTATGTTGACGTTACGTAACCTAGCCTATAAAGCACTCCAACTTAAAAAAGAGTTATGTTCTCCCATTGCTGTTAGCTGATTTCTCCATCATTTTTCTATTCCAAAATAAGGCTTCTTAGCATCAATATCTAACCTTTTTTCCCTACAACCAGTTTATACCCATTTAGTAGTTTTCTAGCATTGTCCTTTAGTTCAAATAGTTCTTACCTTCACTGGTGATATAAAATAGAGAGAAGTCATAATGACTCTCAGCTATCACTTTGGAACACAGAGCTAATTGCTTCATTTTATTCCCTGTGACAACTGAAATGGCAAACTTTAATTCTATCATTCCAGCGAGATGCCTCGAGTCAGGCAGAGCCTAGCTTCAGGTCCAGATGGGCTCACCAATGTATAGTGTTATAATACTTGACTAGGTCAGCTGAAAATTTTTGCCTGTTCCGTTTTATTTTTTTTAGTGTTATCATACCCAGACTGGTGACTCAAACATAATTTGTGAATATTATTATACTCAGGCCTTTGTCATTCTCTATTGATCCCAAACTTCTCTGTAGCACAGCAGTTTTTGGTTTTCCTCCCGTTTCCAGTCCTCCTGTCCTCAGGATGATCCAACTGTCCTGTTTCAATATATTTTGTATATTACATGTTTGTACCTGTTACATATGAATGATAAGCTTCCAAATTTCCTTAACACACTGCTACCTTTTCTGCCAAAGTCCTTGGTGAAAATGTCTAACAAGATTCGGTATTCAACTGGTCTGTCCTACCCAGGCCCTGAGGGCACCAACAAGCCTGATATCCCTGCCTGGCCTCCCCCAGGGCCTTCCCACACCCTACCCAGGTCCCCAGACCCCATTTCAGCCCCCCAGGGCCATCAGTCCCTGCCCCAGCATCTCCACAGCTGCACAGGTCCCCACCTCCCCACAGACGTGCCCTGCCCAGCTACAAGTTGAGTGCACCCATGGGCCCACAGCCTGGCCCAGCCCCAGCTTCGCCCTGTCCCCAGCTCAATGCCCAATGCCCAGGGCTGGGGCTGCCTCCACTGCCCCCCAGCTGTCCTGCTCCTGTCTGGGGTGGTGGAACAGGCCTAGTCTGTGGGGCCCTGCCCTGCCCCATCACAAGACCCCCCAAGGCCACCAGCCTCTGGGAGTCCCCTGCCCATGTGGCACCATGACACCCCCTAATACCCTCTCTCTAGCCATATAATTGCTTTCAGTACAACCATAATGGCCGGTTTCCTATTCTCTCATCTCTATTTTAGCTAATAATTTCTATAAGTATCTGCAAAGGTATGAGTTTTATAATGCAGTTTGCTTTGAAGTTTACTTTGGCATGGAATGGTTTTCTACCTTTCTCTCCTCAGAGAATAAATCCAACACACCAGTTTTACCCTGGCTAGCTATTAACCGTGGAGAAGGAGCTGCTGTAAATGAACTTTAAGGAAGACATCATGACTAAAACTATTCATGCCAAAGAGCTGCCAGAATCTCTTCATGTCAACAAAACAATAAAGCAATAATATGTTAGTCAAAAATATGGTCTTGATGCATTTAACTCCTGAGTATCTGGAAGTGTGATTCAAAATTGTTGATGTGATTGGTGTTTGACAGGCCATTGATGAACCTTTTGTTATTTTTGCCACCTTTCTCTTCTGGATTGTACTACTGAGGCTGGTGGGAGCTGAGAGAACTAAGCTCCTTACTATGAAATAACATTTGATAACAGATATCCAGCAAGAATATTCAGGTTTTGTGCATTCCAGGGACTTGACAGCAATTCTATGTGCACAACTGAAAAAATGCAAGAACAGATGTAAAAGTCAGTGTTGGAGTATTCACATGAAACAGTTGCTGTTCCAGCCAGAAAATATTCACTGTTTTAAAAGTTGATAAAATCTTTATCAGAAAGTTCAGAGACACACAGTTCAATAAGCACTGTCAAGCTAAGTAGAAAAATGACCTGTGAAAGGCCAGCAAATTGGAGTTGGAATAGCATGAACATGTTTTCTGCCAGTTTAAAAATTACATACTATTTCCAATATATTCCCTTATCAGTGTACCTAAAGTAATTCATGGGCCATCAGAAGGTGTTAGGCAGCATAATTTTATTGATAACATTCAAATGAGAGGTGAAAGTGCTTCCAGTGCAAGGTCCATGTATTGAGATGTTCAGGCACTCATTTATGGGAGGATATTTAATCTGGTTTTAGCCATCTAAGGTTTTCTTTAAGCATCTCATCTACTGTAACTATATTTAATGGTGAGAGAGCACTCAACAGAGTCTTCTGCCCAATCATATTAAAAATCTGTCTTAGCACTCAAGTGAATGTTTTTTGATAACTGTAAAGGAAGCCCAAATAAATAATAGCCTGGGTATCTACACCTTTGTGGGGTAACATTAGGTTAGAAAAATCATGCGCCCTGCCGAATATGATGATGTTTCTTGTTGCCTGTTCTGTGCTGACCCTTTCACCACTATCACAGTTTATCTGAGACTATGACGCTGACAGTAGCATTAAGTGTGTTTTATGGAAAGGAACATAAAGAATGGCTGAGTTACACAAAATGTATAAATGAAGATATGCAGACCTTTAATAATGCATGACAGAACTGAAATGGGGTGCAAAGCATTTCATTTTTTTGAGAATGACTGATCTTTCAAAAGAAATTGCATCGTAAGACAGAAAAATCACAACCCCAAACGATACATTGCAAAGCTTTAGTGACTACAGAATGTTATGGACCGTATACATGATGAACACATTACTGTGTTTGGGACCTCAGTCACCTCAGCCTCAACAGGCGGTTGCAGTACTAGGGCTATGATTCAGCAAGGAACTTGAATGAACTGAAACATTTTTCTCTGTACAGTTATGTGATAAAATTAAATATATGCTTCACTATATGTTGTATTGAAGCTTTTAGGCAGACAGTATTTCTGACTCTCAGGACAAGCTAAAATAGTTCATTTTGTCTGCATCTGTGAGTTCATTCCTGTCTTGTGTTTGGGATATGGGGGCTGCATTTCAACATTACCTTGCAGTGTGTTCTTAGTACATTATGGAAAGTCATAAGCACTCTGGTGATATTAAAATTAAATAATAGAAAAGGAAGGAAGTGCAGATTGGAAGTGCAGTTTCTCCAAGAAGAATTGGGACCATCCTCACTCACAGGTTTTTCTTGTTTGATGTGAAGGTTAAAATATTTATAAATATTATGGGCATACTTCAGTCACCAAGCTAGATATGGGATGCATCTGAAGCCTTTAAAGATATTTGCTTCTCTGTCAGCTATGTGTGGGCCTTGGACACTTACTCTAGGAGATGTGATTCGTTAACAGTAAAGGAAAGTGCGTTCTGCATGGCTGAATTCTGTTTGAATTTATTTCTTTGTCTTTTTTCCTATGCTCAACACTCCCACAATTTCATCCTGAAATTTCATTGAAAAGCTTCATTTAAAAAAAAAAAAAACCAAAAAAACCAAAACCCAACATCGTTCCTAAGGCTTGACTGCATTACATTTAAAGTTTGGTTGACTTCCTATTGTCCAGGTTAACAGGGAGCTGAGTGAGATACACTGGTCAGTGGGAAAGCCAGGTTACATTGCTTGTAGGAGCTGAACTCTGTAGCTGAGTTATGCAGGCAACCTGACCACTGGAGCACAGAAAGCACAGTGCAGAGAAACTGAAATGCCTCCACAAGAATCAAATCAGGCACAGAAGGGCAGCACTGAGCCAGAGCTGGTAAACTGCTCAACTTCAGTGCAACACATATCTGATTACCTTGGTGTCTCTGTACATGGGGTCCCTATCATTGCCTGTATAGAAAAGTTCACTAAATCTACACAGAACCACCTCAATGCAAACTCCATGCTGCAGAAAATCAGAATTACTCTTTCTGGGCTGAAGGTGGACCTGGAAGCAGTATAGCCAAGTTTCTGCAATGCTGCACCTGAACAGTGCATGATCGTGCAGATCAAACATATATAGAGCTAGCTCCAATGTCTCTCTGTAACATAAACAATAAACTCCACTGGTATTCCTCTCAGGTTTACATAGCTGCCTTCTGAGCTGACTACGGCTAAGAAAATTGCCTTGCTCGTTGTTCTGAAAATGCAGCCAGCTGAATTCCATTTTACAGATATTTCCCATCCTAGATTGCTAACAGACAGGTACAGAAGCTATTTCAAAGACACCAAAGACATCTCATCTGCTCCAAAAAGACTTCAGATTCACAAGTGACCATTATTTCACTGATGAATGCTTTTAAAATGTTTAATCTAATCTGTTTCACTTGGAACTGCAGCAAGATGCCAGGAAAAAAATCTTTTCTCAAGCAAAACTGGTCAATTCTAGAATTTGCGGAAGACATGTAAAGGTTTGCTTTGTCTTCTTCTGAGCAAAAAAGTGACACTTCAGAAGAAAAGAGTCTGAGCTGTGGATGACAATTAGGATTGTGTCAGATTATTTGGCAGAAGGCAAGAAAGGTGCTCCAAGGACCCCATTCTGACATCATAGAATCATAGAATCATAGAATTGTTGAAGTTGGAAGGGACCTTGAAGTCTTCAAGTCCAACCATCAAGCAAACACTGCCAAAACCCACCACTAAACCATGTCCCTAAGCACCACATCTACAGGTCTTTAAAATACCTCCAGGGATGGTGACTCCACCACTTCCCTGGACAGCCTGTTCCAATGCTTAACAACCCTTTCTGTGAAGAATTTTTTCCTAATATCCATCCTAAACATCCCCTGGCATAACTTGAGGCCATTTCCTCATTTTATCGCTTGTTACTGGCAAAAAGAGGTAAACCCCCACCTCACTACAACCTCCTTTCAGGTAGTTGTAGAGAGCAATATGGTCTCCTCTGAGCCTCCTTTTCTCCAGGCTAAACAACCCCAGGTACCTCATCCACTCCTCGTAAGACTTATTCTCCAGACACCTCACCAGCTTTGTTGCCCTTCTCTGGACTCAGTCCAGCACCTCTGTGTCTTTCGTATAATTTGAGGGGCCCAAAACTGAACATGGTATTCAAGGTGGGGCTTCACCAGTGCTGAACACAGGGGGATGATCACTTCCCTAGTCTTGCTCACCACACTATTCTAGGTATGGGCCAGGATGCTGTTGGCCTTCTTGGCTAGCTGGGCACACTGCTGGCTCATATTCAGCTGGCTGTCAACCAACACCCCCAGGTCCTTTTCCATGGGGCAGCTTTGCAGCCACTCTTCCCGAAGCCGATAGCGCTGCATGGGGTTGTTGTGACCCAGGTGCAAGACCCGGCACTTGGCCTTGTTGAACGTTGTACCATTGGCCTCGGCCCATTGATCCAGCCTGTTCAGATCCCTCTGTAGAGCCATCCATATTACATATTTTTATATGTACTTATGTATATTTTATATCTGTAAAGCCATCCATAAATACATATTTTTAAAGCCACTTGGCCTTGTTGAACTTCATACCATTGGCCTCGGCCCGCTGATCCAGCCTATCCAGATCTCTCTGTAGAGCTATCCTACACTCAAACAGATCAACACTCCTGCCTGACTTAGTGTCATCTGCAAACTTACTGAGGGTGCATTCAATCCCTTCATCGAGGTCACTGATAAAGATATTAAAGAGAACCAGCCCCTGTACTGAGCCCTGTGGAACACCACTTGTGACCGGCTGCCAACTGGATTTAGTTCCATTCACCACCACTCTCTGGGCCCAGCCATCCACTGACAGGCCCCGGATCCCCCTTGTGGCCCTTCTTGTAGATGTGCGTCACATTTGCTAACCTCCAGTCACCTGGGACCTCCCCGGTTAGCCAGGACTGCTGACAAATGATGGAAAGTGGCTTGACAAGCACTTCTGCCAGCTCCTTCAGTACCCTTAGGTGGATTCCATTCGGTGCTGGAGCAGATCACTCACCACTTCCCCATGAATTATGAGGGCTTCATTCTGCTCCCTGCCCCTGTCTACTAGAACAGGGGGCTGCATACTCAGGGAATAACTGGTCTTACTGTTAAAGATTGAGGCAAAGAAAGCATTAAGCACCTCAGCCTTTTCCTCATCCTTTATGACTATGTTTCCACCCCTGTCTACTAAAGAACAGAGATTATCCTCAGTCCTCCTTTTATTGTTAAACTTTTTTTGTTGTCCTTAACTGCAGTAGCCAGGTTAAATTCTAGTTGGGCTTTGGCCCTTCTAATTTTCTCCCTGCATAGCTTCACTGTATCTTTGTAGTCCTCCTGAGTGGCCTGTCCCCTTTTCCAAAGGCTATAAACTCTCCTTTTCTTCATGAGTTCCAGCGAAAGCTCTCCGTTCAGCCAGGCTGGTCTTCTACCCTGCTGGCCCATCTTTCGGGACCTGGGGATGGCCTGCTACTGCACCTTTAAGACTTTCTTCTTGAAGAATGTCCAGCCTTCCTGAACTCCTTTGCCCTTCAGGACTGCCTCCCAAGGGACTCTGTCAACCAGCTCCTAACAGGCCAATTTCAGCCCTCCAGAAGTCCAATGTAGCAGTTCTGCTGACCCTCCTCCTTGCTTCTCCACAAATCAAAAACTCTATTATTTCATGATTGTGGTGCTGAAGATGCTCTCCAACTTTCACATCCCCCACAAGTCCTTCTCTGTTTACAAACAGCAGATCCAGCAGGGTACCTTCCCTAGTCAGCTCCCTCACCAGCTGTGTCAAGAGGTTATCCTCAACACACTCTAGGAACATCCTAGACTGTTCCCTCTGCTCTGTTGTATTCCCAGCAGATATCTGGTAAGGTGAAGTCCCCCACAAGGACAAGGGCTCGCGATATTGAGTCTTCTATTAGCTGTTTACAGAATATTTCTTCTGCCTCTTCAGCCTGGTTGGACAGTCTATACTAGACTCCTAACATGATATTGGCCTTGTTGGACCTCCTCCTGATTCTTACCCATAGACACTCAACCCTACTTTCACCCTCATTTAGTTCTAGACATTCATAACACTCCGTGACATATGGGCCCAACCCATCGCCTCTCCTTGCTTGCCTAGCCTTCCTGAAGAGCCTATAGCCATTCATTGTATCACTCCAGTCATGTGAGTCATCCCGCCACGTTTCTGTGATGGTGACTACATAGTTTTCCTGCTGCACAATGGCTTCCAGCTCATCCTGTTTGTTGCCGATGCTATGTGCATTAGTGCACAAGCACTTCAATTGGGCTACTGATCCAAACTCCTTTCTACTGGGAGAAGCCCTAATTCCTGCCTGACTATTCCCAGGCGTGGCCAAAATTTCTAACCCGTTAATAGCCCTCACACCTCCGCTGCTGTGTGAATCTCCATCCCCTACCTTCATTGAGTCAGCAGACCGAGGGACCTCACTAGCATCCCATTTTATGGACATTGGCAAGCCCAGACTTACATCCGTGCAGCCCAGTCATCCACCAACAGCTTCATCTGTGTGAGGGACTACTGCTTGCAGGGTCTTCATTGCTTGGAAGGGAACAGATTCTGCAGTATCCAGTAAACTTGCCCAGTATGCTGAAATCACGTAATAGCCTGACTTCTGCCCACGAGCTTCGATGATGTCCCCAGCTCCTTTCTGAACGGCAGGTAACTGCAGGTGAGAGAGAGAAGTCCCTATTCACAGAGGTCCTCCTTTATAATGCAAAATGTTTTTTGTGTGCATATACATATAGACCAGGTACAATCTGGTTCTTTGTTGTTTGAGATGAACCCACTTCAATGCTTTACATGAAGATTGTTCTCCTATAGATTGCCTTGCTGAGCAGAATAAGAAAGTTCATCTTTGTATTCGAAATATTTTGGAATCGCCAAAGCGAGACAATTTGTCTTTTCATTTTAGTTTTAAAATCTATAAGGAATGGACAATCACGAATGGATAAATAAATATTGATCCAGATTTTCAGTCTAAATTTAAACTTTTGTTTAGATTTACAAACAATCAGGTAAACATTGAGCTTTCTTTTTTCTTATTGTATGCCCTCAGTTTTTCTTGTTATAGAAAGGGAAAATGTGTTGAAATAAATCAAGAAAGGACACCCAATAAATAAAAAGTGATAGTGTGTGCAGACATTTTGCATTGCATTGGCCCAAATGCGTCCTTAAAAGCCAGGTTTCTCAAAGAGTTCAGTTAGGATTGAGTAGGCATCTGACCTATTGGATGGCACACAAACTTAATCAGTAAGAAAAAACACAATCTAAAAAAGCCCCTATATAAATAGAACCTTTAATCCTTCTGAGGTAAAACAAAGAGAGGGAGCAAATTATCTGTCAAAAAACAGCTGGCACAATAAATCAAAAAAGATCTCTCACTGACACTGGTCAAATCTCCATAGGTGAAAGAATGCCATGCAACTCTGTGTCAAAACAATAGAGTACATCTTGGTGCATGAAAACTGATGTGATGGAAGCTCAACAAATCCATCTGTACTGGGTGATGGTTATTAATAGGAAAAAAAAAAAAAAAAGGAAAAAACTAAAGATACCCAAGACCTTTCCAGACACGTCCAGATGAATTTGTGATCCTTGTGACACTGAACCCTTCCAGTGCCATTTGCAGTCATTCCCAATTCTTCAGGGAAGAAGGGATAGTTTGTTCATCAACCAGTTCAGCAAGGTCTGGTGTATCACCAATAACTATGGTGCTTACCATACCTCTAACGCTAATACTACCGTGGTTGTCTTCTCTTTGAGGACCAGAACATGCTAATGTGTGCAATAACTTTAACTCTGGTACTGCTTTCTTCCTGGGAGTTTACCCTTCACCCCAGTCTAAAACAGGTGAGGAATATCGCCTTCTGCAATGCCCCTCCCTCTACAGGCTGTAAAGAAAACTCAAGAGATTTTGTGCAGCTAAAATTTGATTAGGTGAATGCTACCCTACATGCAAAGTAAAGCAGCATGCTGATTTGTTTTCTTAAAGGTAAGCATGTCCTGAACTGCTTTACTTATAGCCCACTGCTTTGGCTTGCGATGCAAGTCATTCAGCTGGTGTTCATCAGGAGAGGTTCAGTGATACTGCTAGTGCCATTAAAACACATGAAACAATGAGAGTATAACGAGGCCTATGTTTTAGCATGGAAATCAAAATCACCATGACCACTGAAAGTAATGTGAAGATATAGCCTTATCTTGCTAGCAACATTATCATAGAAAATAATTTACAACTATGGTTTGATCTTACTGTTGTTGAAATTGTGGCAAAAGACCCGATAACTTCCCTCACTGGTAGACTGGAACTACAAATCCTCTTTGGTCTCAGCTCTTAGATATTCCTCTTGTCTAGATGCTATTCAGTTTCCTGTAATTTCTTTGGAAATATCATTGTTAAAGTCATACATATGATCAAATATAATTTGCAAACAGCTTAAAGACTTTAGATGCATTTTTAAATGAACTTCTGAAGCACAGTATTTGTTAATAACTTCACTTCCTGTTCATAAATATTTTTATCAGTTTTTTCCCCTTGCAGCTTTTTAATTGTTTGAAGACCATAAACATGACATTGTCTACTAGAAAAAAAGAAGCAGTGGCTCTGTTATAACATAACATAACATAACATAACATAACATAACATAACATAACATAACATAACATAACATAACATAACATAACATAGCATAGCATAACATAGCACAGCATAACATAACAGCATAATTTCATTGTTGGTATTTTAACATAAAAGGATAGATTGAAAAATTTTTTTAATTGTTACAGTCTTCAATGATAGTAATTAACTTCTATGTTTCTTTATTTTTCTGTTCTCTGCATCTCTTTTATTATCACAGAATCACAGAATCACAGAATGGTCAGGGTTGGAAGGGACCTCTGGAGATCATCTAGTGCAACTGCCCCGCCAGAGCAGGGGCACCTACAGCAGGTTGCACAGGACGGCGTCCAGGCGGGCTTTGAATGTCTCCAGAGTGGGAGACTCCACAACCTCTCTGGGCAGCCTGTGCCAGTGCTCTGCCACCCTCAAAATGAAGAAATCCCTCATGTTTAGATGGAACTTGCTATGTTCAAGTTTGTGCCAGTTACCTTTTGTTCTGTCACTGAGCACCACTGAAAAGAGTATTGATAAGATCCCCTCTCAGTCTTCTTTTTTCTAGACTGAAAAGATCCAAGTGCCTCAGTATAAATTTTCTATCTATGAATTATAATTTATATCATTATATAATCTATAACTTTATATCTATAAATATTATATCTATACTTTTAACTTAAACTGCTTCCCCTCTTAACAAAAGGAAAAACACTGTCAATTTCTTTGTTAGAATTAAGTCTTTATATACCTTCATTTATGAAGGAACCTTGTTCTGTGCCTAAATTTCAATGTACGAGTAGGAAGTTAGATTATTTTCACATATACTTTCACATATTTCACATATACAATATTTGTTCATAATTTCAGGCTAAAACAGCCTTAGAAGTGTTACTCGCGGTTCAAGTAAATGATCTTAATTCATTGGTTTGAGAAAAAGATGTTACAATGTGGAGCAATGAGGGATTTGAAAAAGGAGAAAGGCGAGAGGGTCAAGATCTCTTTTTTGGGGCAGAGAGAAGTAGTTATCAGTCCCGGAACTAAGCAGTGGAATACAAGATAATTGCAGTATGCTGGAAGACCAGTGTCACTTACCGATTATATGACATTTAATATTCGGAGGAGTTGTGTACTTTACTTCCCAAGTATGTCTTACAAGGATATTTTATAGGTTCTCTTTTAGAATTAGGAATGAGAATTTGCAGATGCAGTAGTGTAAAATTTTCTGATATGAATAACTTTGTAACTGGTAGCAAGGCCGTGGCTAAAAAAACTGCAAAATAATAGTAAATATTATGTATAAATATTTTTCAGCAATTATGCATAGCTATATTTTACTGACATCTACATTATTCACATCCCCATATTGTATCCCACAGTTTATACAATTACACATTATTTTATCACTGATAGGGAACAGCTCATTCTTGCCATTGTTTTGAAAGAAAGTGGGACATGCTAGGGAAAGTTGACATATGTAGATATGAGAGGGAGAAGCGACAAAGATTTTTCATTCTACAAAAGTATCTCCAGAAGCTACTGGAACACATATCTTTGATACTGTCCTGTCTACTTGTGCTATGAAGTGTATGGAAAACCCTGTAATACTTGTCTGTGAAACATCATGTCCCTCAGCTAAGGGACTTGTTTCTTAGCAGAACTGTGCTGACTGGGTTGGTCTCCAGAGATTTAAATGCTGATGAACAAGCTCCTCTAGGCAGTCTGAAAAGACTATGAACAGACCTCTGTAAAGCAGCTGTGAAAATAGACTCAAAGGGGAAAAAAAACCTTTCCAAAGGTCATGGCATTATATGGAGAAATCAGTGAGCCACAGAAAATAACTCCTATCCAAGAACAGAGCAAGCAGAACACTCTGAACAACCCTGGGAATGTAGAATTTGAGGGATACTGTATAAGAAAACAGTAAGAAATATAACACTGCCTACTGATAGTATTAGACATAGATGATGTGATTAAAGTGAGAACAAAAGACAGAACTCCCTCAGGAATTTTTCTTGAAGATATATCATTCCTTTATTCCCTTTGCTCCTTTGGTGAAGTGGGAGAAAATAATAATTCATAGAAATTCCAGATTTTATTTTTTTTTGCTTGGTGGAAGATGGTAAGAATTAAAAAAACATATGACGTTATAGCAAGTGTTTTATTAAGTGTTTTAGCAAAAATAAATTCATTACTGCTAGTATCATGCAGATTCTTTTTCTAAAACTCTCAGCTAACAAATCCCCATTTGCATTTAAATACCATGTAAAGAAGCAGGATACCATCACCTGTTTCAATGCAATAAACAGTTCTTTTTAACAGTCCTTTAAATTACAAATATACAGGGAGTTCTTTAAATTAAAACCATACAGGGCAAGTGGAGCATTTAAACTACTGATATACCTAAAATTTAATGTTGTGACTAACTGACAAACTGCACCATATTCATAGGATTTAGTAAGAAACTATTAAGGTTCTTGCCTCTACTGGGTCTCAGAAACATAGTTTTTTGCACAAGAAAAATACAGTATTACTTAGTGGTCTTTGACAAAAAATCCCTTTAGTAAGAGATTCCTTCAGTAAGCCAATTTGCACCAAATGAAAATATTTGCTCTTTCAGATGTCTCTCACAGTAACAACTATCAATCTTGTGATTGATGTGATTATGCATAATGTTGAATGTAGTCTATCAGACCTTGAGAAAATTACGCTTTTTGCATTTTCCAGGAGTAAATCCAAATTAGTAAAGGTTTTCCGAATGATTATTATTTTACTGACAAATGCACACTTTTGCATCAAAAGTAATTATTTAATTTGCAAGGAAGGTTTAATGACCACCCTAGATTCTAAGGCATTTTCCAACAATATTTGTTCAAGAAGAATAAACATTTCTCATTTATTTAAAAAAGATCATACATCCTTACCAATTTGATCTTTTTGTGGGATAGTTTTCCTTAGATAGCTATTTATGTACCTTATAGTTTACTTTCACATGGGTGGTTAATAAAAACCACATTCACATCAATCGTGGAAAGAGATAAACAATATTTGAGGTATCCAGACAACTTTGCAGTGATCATTAAAGTAACCCAACTAACCATTCAGCTGACTTCTTACAAATGCTGGTGAAGGATTGGCTTAATTTATTTTACTTTTGTCTCGAGTTTTAAAAATTTATAATAATTTTTGTCTTGAATACATTAGATAGACTCTTGATTCGTAATAATATTTGATACGTTGGAATCTTTGTCTACTTTCTTAAGAATTTTTGGAAAGATATCTTCAAAGCAATCTTTCACAATTTAATCTGCTTAAGACCTTTGTTCACCTCCTGCACTAAATATAGAATTTTGAGAGTTTGACATGTTTTAATGTACTAGTTCTTGGGCTTTATTTTAATGATGTATGTATTTGGTAGCTAATGAGCTGCTGGGCTGTAGACATCTTGCTTCATAGCCCTAAGCACTAGACTTTGATTTTACAAAACTCTGCATTTCATGGGCTTCTCTTGGCATGATATCAATGTTGTCCAACCCAAAGCAAAGATTAAGGAGCAGTAGGAAAATTTGCTTTCTGGTTGTTTCTGTCACTCTTCACTGATTAAGTACTGTGTGAGACTTGTTACCCAAACTTTTAGATTGCTCAACTTAACAAATATGAATCCTCTTGGCTCTGATATTCAGCACACAATAATACTGAAATGGCATAGAGATCCATGAGATGTATCACCTGGCATCATGATTTAGTTGGTTAGTCTATGTTTTGGTTATGGATTTTGATAAAAACATATATTTATTGATTTTAGAGGGATGAGCTTGTTTCCATAGATGAGTTTCTTGAAGAGGTATTAACGCCTGCAAAACCTTATTCATGTATCTCATATTGCAACACAGAAATCTTTCACATTTCTGTATTTTCATCCCAGATCTGTTGGCTGTCTGAAAAGATCCTGAAAAAAAAATTTGTATAGCACTTTATGATAGAATTATTTTTTCCAACCTAGAGTTTGGCTAAGGGCACCCACACGTGGAACTGCCTGACATGTTTTCACACTCAACAGAGAGGACTTGCAGAGATATCGAGAAACATCTGGAGACTTCTCATTTTGGTTATGAACCTGTTGGGTGGAAAGTTCCATTCCTAATAGTGCTAAACAGCAAAATAGCAATAGTTGTTGGTGAACTGGCTTTATTGTGATCAGGGAAATATTTAACAACTGAAAGTTGAATGTCTGCTTTGTCAAAGAAACTGGCAACACACATTCTCGCTACCGGAATACTCCAGTTTTTCATTAATTTCTTTCTATATTTATGCCTTTGGTGGCCCTTCCATCTTTTCCACACTTTCAAATATCTTACAAATGGATACCTTCTCTACCAACATCTGAAATTTCTGGAACTGGAGACTGGAACCAAACATCAGAAGTGTGTCACTGATGTTCCAACTAGGATTGCTGAGATATCTTTCAGATTTGTCTCAATATAACCCGGAATGGCAAAGGTATGAAAATTATAAGTACTGGGAGAAAAAAGTATCCCGACATTTATTCAGATAGTGCAGATGTAGTTTGGGGTGGTTTTGTTCATGATTACTTTTGTTTTATCTAGGTAGATAGAAACGGATGCACTTGACATGGCATTGTGTCTGAATTTCAACTTAGTCTCTGCAGAATAGTACAAACTACTCTCCTTGTTTCAGAAATGCAACATTAATAGAAGTTTAAGCAGCTCAGCCACTCATCTAGTTATAGTTGTTCTGAACAAAACTGGATGAATGACTAAAAACTGCAACTTGACCCATAGGAGTAATTTCTCTGAGAAAAGGACATGGATGTGCAAGCATGGAGTTTTAACATAGATTTCTCCTGTGCTGAAAGCACTTAGAACTGTTTGGAAGCAGTACAAAGGAGAGACCATTTGCTAAAGAGAATGGAAACAATACAGGTGATGGTCACATATTACAAACACCTGAAAAAGAAGGAAAGCATTTGTACTGTGACCTTTTCCACTCTCATCTAGTAGCATTATTGGTATTATTAATTGTAAAAGACTTTGTAATGAAATTTTCTATGTTTGTGCAAAGTAATCTGTGCTGACTTGTTACCCGTGGGGGATACTGTTTCCTTTTCCAAACAAAGGCACAAGTTTGCCTGTTGTGTTGAAGAAGCTTCATTTTCTTTCTCTAAGATTTTCTGTTGTCAATTATTTTCAAGGTTTATGAACTGGAAATCAGTTTGACTTTGCAATTCCCAGAATCTAACGTTGGTGGAATCTCCTGTTTTGTGAAATATTGTGGCAAAGTATAGGTAAAATAGTGGCAATGAGTGAAAAACACGTGGAGCATTTCTGCATGTGTGGCTTTCTAATGTTACACACAAGTTAAAGGCATCGATTAATACACTTGCAATTTGTAATTACTTTCTTTCTCCTGTAAGATTGTTTTAATGGCAATAATGGCACAGAACACTGTAGTTAATTGTGTGTGTTACAGCTTCTAAAATTGTGTACACGATTCATTTGGAGGTCTTGCAATGTACATGCAGAAGGCAAATAAATTTAAAATAAAGGCCTCTTATTAATGATTTTTTGACACTTGGCGTAGTCTTTTGTGTTGTGTGAAAAAATAGACACACAGCTGTTAATTGACAAGGTAAGTAATAATCCTTTGATTACAGTAGCTAAGGGCTGTCCTTTAATGGATTTTACTTGTCACTTTTAATTCTTTTTAATCTTTGTCTGCATTTCATTATAACGGCTTTATCATTCTGATGGCCCTCCTGTCGTTATTCTGATTGAGTTAATGGGTTGGCGTCATACCACGGAGCTCCAGTATAAAATATAATAGTGTTATATTTATAGTCTTCAGGGACATTTTTGAGATGATTGCTTTGCCAATCAGCTTTTCTGGTTTTACATAGTACATTATTGTAAATGGAGTAGTGTATTTTGCTTCCTCTTGCCTGGTAGGTACTCTGAGCAAAGCTTCTGTCTTAATCTTCCATGACTTAATCTACCTAGAAAATTCAACAGCCAGTTGCTGAGGGAGCTGGAAAAGGTCTGTTATAATTTTCTGTCCTGCTCTTCAGCTGCGATTTTGACTTTCCATTTAAAAGCTACATGCCTGCACTGCGGTTTTCCTAACAGATGATACAGGTACTTGAATTTTATTCAAAAACTTACCTGAGGCCTCATAATGCAGCTATTAAAGTGGATTTGTTATTGTCTTGTGTTCTCAAAGACAGCTGTACAGCTGAAGGATGTATGATATTTAGGCCTTTGTACTTGATTTACTTATCTTTGGAAAAAATAGTGTTAAAGGTACTGTATTTTTTCCCCGTTATAGAGGAGTCTGATAAATTGCTAATCATTTTAAAGATAATACCATTTAATGGAAGAAAACTTTGTTAAATAATTGTGGAACATATATCAGGCAGTTCCTGATTACTTTTTCAATTATATTATTTTAAAAATTATGCTGGTTGCACATAGAATAATGCTTGGGTGGACAATCATATTTGTCTTTTTAGGTTGAAGCTGTGTACTATACAATAAATTATTATACAGAATCTGTTAATACAGTATTGATGATCATATTTATGATACAAATCTAGCTGTGTCACCGAGCCATGTTGTTGGTGTTGAACTATATAATACTCTGCTGCAGAGCAGATGTCATAATTATAATAGGCAATGTTTTATGATGTGTTCTCAGAAAATTTCCTAGAGCATGACTTACAGGTTTATAACAATGAGTTAACTTTGCTTACGAGCTAGGAAATTAGGAAGATATGTGGAAAATAGATACCTAAATTAATACATTTTTCTTTTTGAAATAATTTGAGTGTAACAATTTCTTTTCCCCCTTTTCTGCAGAGGTTTGCTAAAATGGGGTGCAGTTTTCAAAGAACATTGGTACTTACCTTTATTGTCTAAAAATTGTTGATGAAGAAGCAGAAATATGCTGTACTATATTAGTAGGTAAGGTTTTCAGGACTGTAAATGGAAATGCAGAGGATTTTTTTAAACTGTCTTCTATAAAGAAAAAATATCTCTTACATTTGGGGTAGTCTGACTTGGTAATGTTAAACAGCATTTCCTCGAAGAGGGCTACATATATGCCTTGTGTTACTTAAATTTATTATGATGTTAAGTAGGGCAGAAGAAAAATGCTGTGTCTGCTGCAAAACACATATGTTTGTGTCCATATGTACATGCATGTTTGCTTACGCTCACTGTTCTTGCAATTAACTCTTTAATCAGAGAGGGGGGAATTAAATATTTGTTTTATTTTAGTCAATGAAACTTTTCTTTGAGACCCACTTTCTTATGGTACATTATTAGTAGACCTTAAGCATGTAATAGATACCTGACCGTGACCTTTGTTGTTTCCAGTTCCACTGTATTAAATCGCAGATGTTAGAGCGTGGTGAGTGTGCTGTTGTTGGAAAAGAACGGTATTTTGTTGAAGCTCCAGTTGCAATTATACTTAAATGTTCCAATCAGAGGTAGAGGCTCCAGAACAAAAATCTCTATGATTTTCTCCTGGAACCACCAGAGAACATGCTTTGGGCTGTCTAGCTTTTATATAACTACTATTATTATTTGCATTCCTATAGTGCCCAGGAACCCCAGCTGTGAAGGAACTCCACCTGAGTCTTCTTATACTATTTCTGCATAAAGACAATCCAGTATGAAATCTTTACAGTACAATCAAAGCTCACTTTACAGATTCTGTCCCATGCAAACCATTGAGTCCAAGTGCAAGATGTGTAGAGGGTTTTTTTGATAGTAGATACCTGTGCACTTGTTGAAAACCTTTCAAATACGAGTATTTTCCAAACACTATGCTTAGTGCCCAAGTTCTTGTCATCTGCTTTCCCTTTTTGGGTAGCTACAGCAAAATGGCTCACATCAGCATTTGTATATTGCACAGAGGTTCATATAACAGCATTCTGAGGAACGGAGAGATTTTACTGGTTCATGGGCATTACAATTCTCTTGTAATTTTTAATGATGTCTAATATTGTACCTAATGTCTAAGCTGTTTTCCAATTAATGTCATGACTCAATGTCATGAGTTATATAGATTACTGCTGGACTTGGATGGAAGCAGCCTCTCCTGTTTCCTCTACTTACTTAGTTCAGAATAATTGTCTTTATAGCTTGCTTAAAGATTAATGCATAGATCTGTATTGATTCATATTTCTTTCTACCCTCTATGAATTTGCATTTGTGGATGTTGCCAAACAAACTCAGCAAATTTATTATGGTATTTTTCTAGCCTGAGTTAAAGGATAGGCAAGAGCAGATGATGGTTTCATGTGGGACCTATTAAAATACAGTGCTCATAGAACCATAAACATTTACCAGAAACCTACATGGAAACCAAATTACTCCTAGAAATGTTTTAGTGTAGATTTACTCCACTGAGCTCAATCAGCAGAGCAAAATTCCTAAATTTAGAAGTCTTTTATGAAGGGTCGATTCACTCTCAAGAGGTCTGCTGGACTACCCTTATTCTATATCTGTAAATGAGCGCTGGTTGACAGAGGTAAACGAGTGGTGAAATACAAAAGACACATGAAAGACAGAATGGCCATTTAGAAGATACCGGGTAGGGAAATGGAGGCAAATACTGACAGAAAGCAGGGAGGAAGGAGAAAAAAGGAGGGTGACTAACGAGAAGAAGTTAGAAGAAGTAATAAGAGAGAATATATGCAAGTTGAAAACAGTAGGATTTTAAATTCAGCTTAGACTGATGATACTTAATGCCCTAAGTCTCTAGATATCCTAGCAATAGTTGGGCTTATCTTTTTCATCTCTCTTTGCTTCAGCACTGTACTATGGGTTATAATTAAAGCTAGTCTAAGATAGCAACAAAATTGAATAAATTATTCATTGAGAACCAGCAATATTTTCTAAATAATGTTTTCAACAAATAATATTAAACTAAAAATAGGTACAATATACACAGTATTCCGTGCACACTCAGAGCTGGTCTTTGGCCCACATTTTATTATAACTAGTAGATTAATATATTTTCTTTGTAGAGGAGGAAAGCAAGAAATGCTGCTTTTATTTGTAACCTCACAAAATAAGATATACGAGTGCGTTTCACGGTTGCAATTTTAAAGCTTATTTCAGTATAGTATTCTCATAAGTAAAAATTAATTAGTCTCTTCACTGGAACTTAGTGGTGGCCTAAACATTGGTGATAATAATATGATTATGCTCAGAAGAGGAAAATACAGTTCCAACCAGCTAGATTTATATATAGTCCTTCAGAAAAGCCAATGTCCAAAACCTAAAGAAAACTAAGAGAAAATTCTGACTAACAGCAAAAAGGTAAACACAAAATTTTGAATGGAAGTGTGTATGAGAAAGGAGTTATGGCATAGACAGAAAGCTGCATTGCTTTACTGAAAAGGACATCTTTTTCTAAAAGTACATTGCAGCTCAGTGGCAATATAAAGGACAGCAATTCCCAAGGAAAAGCAATGGGGAGAAATTGAAAGAAAAGGTACATAAAAATTAACCAATAAATATAGGAGTATAAAATACAGAATATTTAAAGGAAGATTAAAAAAAAAATTGGGTAAAAGGCAATCTGTTGATCTGAGGCCTATGAGCTACAAAAAATACATTATGAATGAAATACATTTTGTCAAAGTTCTGTATTTTATAAGTATCAAAAATCATTTTTGAATACATTTGAAGTTTATATATATATATATATATATATATATATAAAATGATGCAAAGAAGCCAAATACAATCAACACATATTTGCCTTAAATATGATGAGCGTGAAGTTAATGGAAGTGAGATGAGAAAGTGCCATCTCTTCTGTTATCAATTGTTAATCTAAACACCAAACTGTAATCTACAAAAAAATATGTGTCTTTTTTAAACCTCCAGGCCTAGCCCATTTATTGCTAAAAGTCTTCTATCTTAGCTGGACCTACAAAATATTTAAATAAGTGTTGGGTGATGAGGGATATTCCAGAAAGCTGAGGAGTACTGGTACTATATCTGTATTCAACAAGGCTGGTAGGATGTTCCACAAAATCTTAATCCAATTTCACTTTTAAGCATAATAATGTAAAAGCCACTGTGGGAAGAGCAGTATCAAGACATGGCAAGAACTAAAACATCTGTCTCCACAGATGTTATTCTCTTCTTTCTTGTTCAGACACTACCTTGCCTTGCTTATCCTACCACTACAGATCAGCAGCCCTTCTCGGCGGTTGTCAGTGCAAAGGAAGGAGGGCTGGTGGGACGTATTATTCTCATGGTGCTCATATCAATATATTTGTGGTGGGAACCCATCTTGCTTCCCTTGCTACAGTTCTGGTTAGAGCAAACAATAAATTTAATATGGTGGTTTAGGTAATCAAATTTTTGTCAAGATTATTAGGAAACCATGTCCTGTCAACCAAACATTTTTTAGCTAACGGCAATTTTTTTCATGTGTGTACATGGAAAATATACAAAGGAAAAACATTATTTATTCTTTCTTGAAAATTTTCTCACTTTAATCCTAAAAAAACCCAACATTTTTTTCTTTACCACATAGGCATGGGAACTCATGTAGAGCTATTTGTCAGTTCTGAACCCTCAGTGTCATGCAGCTGAGATATATTAAGTTATGTTTCATATTATATTCTAATAAATTAGAAGTGTTCAAAATACAAAAACAAATGTTAAATGGATTCAGAACTGTCCCACTTCCGCTGTTACCTAAGAAGTTGGACCTGTTGTAAGCAGTTTTACATTAACAATTATACTGACTTTACATTACATAAACATGTTGGTTAGTTTTACTTTAAATCATAGAATCATAGAATCGTCTAGGTTGGAAGGGACCTTTAAGATCATTGAGTCCAACCATCAACCTAACACTGTCAATAAACACCACTAAACCACGTCCCTAAGCACCACGTCTACAGGTCTTTAAAATACCTCCAGGGGCGACGACTCAACCACTTCCCTTGGCAGCCTGTTCCAATGTTTGATAACCCTTTCAGTGAAGAAATCTTTCCTAATATCCATCCTAAACCTCCCCTGGAGTAACTTGAGGCCATTTCCTCTTGTCCTATCACTTGTTACTAGCTAGAAGAGACAGACACACACCTCGTTTCCACTCCTTTCAGGTAGCCATAGAGAGTGATAAGGTCTCCCCTCAGCCTCCTTTTCTCCAGGCTAAACAACCCTGGTTGCCTCAGCCACTCCTCATAAGACTTGTGCTCTAGACCCCTCACCAGCTTCGTTGCCCTTCTCTGAACATGCTCCAGCACATCTGTGTCTTTCTTATAATTTAAGGGGCCCAAAACTGAACATGGTATTCAAGGTGGGGCTTCACCAGTGCTGAACACAGAGGGACGATCACTTCCCTACTCCTGCTCACCACACTATTCTAGGTATGGGCCAGGATGCTGTTGGCCTTCTTGGCTAGCTGGGCACACTGCTGGCTCATATTCAGCTGGCTGTCAACCAACATCCCCAGGTCCTTTTCCATGGGGCAGCTTTGCAGCCGCTCTTCCCCAAGCCGATAGCGCTGCATGGGGTTGTTGTGACCCAGGTGCAAGACCCGGCACTTGGCCTTGTTGAACGTTGTACCATTGGCCTCGGCCATTGATCCAGCCTGTTCAGATCCCTCTGTAGAGCCATCCATATTACATATTTTTATATGTACTTATGTATATTTTATATCTGTAAAGCCATCCATAAATACATATTTTTAAAGCCACTGTCAAAATAATCTTTTTGAAAAGTGCGATCATGGATTAAGGAGGAGTTATTGACAGAATACTGAATTTCATTGTCAACTGAGATAAAATGAATAAAATGTTTGTGGCTTTATCACACAAAAGCATAGTTGCCACTCTGTACAGAAGTCATCACCACCCCACTTGTCAGGACTTTCTAAACTAAAATCTATTAAAAACAGGAACATGGAAAGCAATTTAGGGGAAAATATCTGTGTTTTGGCTCATTCAAACTGCTCTTGTTAAAGCATTTGAAATAAATAGAATCTCTCAAAAGTTCCTTGTTCAACCACAATCACTGTAATCTGCGATCATTATAATGCCGTGCATTGTACTCCTTTGACAGCAGAGCTAAGCAGTCAATATGTTCCTTTTTAGCAGCCTCTGCTGTATCAATCTCATATGGTTAATAGTTGAGACAGATGCGATGTATAAGAATTTCACGATTGCACCAAACGAATGTTGGCCTCTTACGGCCTTCTGTTAGCAAGCAAACGCCTGAAATAATACCTACTACAATAACTTCTTGCTTAGCTTTTAGAATAATTTAAATGGAAGATCTAAAATCCTTATTTTACATCTAGAAGAAAAAGTGGTATAGCAATGTAGTTTAAAATACATACATACAAGTTATTATATAAAATCAGCATTTAAAAAATCTAAAATCTCGGTATATGCAAATACATAGCTAAGGCACCCAAACAAACTTAACTTTATGTTGGCCATAAAGAAGACAAAGATGCATGTTATATACAGCCCATGCTTTTAAGTGATGTAAACTTTCTTTTACTTTTCCATATATATCTAACTATATTTGTTCCTCTTGTAAATAATTTTATTTGAAGTTTAATTTTCTTTTGTATTTAGAATAATGTCTCATTGAATGTATAAAAATGTCAGATAACAGTTAAGACTACATAATACATCCACTTAGTGCCACAGCTGTGTTAGGCAAAGAAACAAAAGTCCAAGATGTCCTGAAGTGGCAGCTAAGCAAGTCTATGCATGATATGTAGGGTCCAAATACTTAGATGAGTTTTGAGGAGTTTTATATTTGATAAATTTCATATGGTTTCTAATTTGCCCATATGAAGTCTGACATCACAGAATCAGAGGACCACAGGATAATTCAGGATGGAAGAGACCTCAGGAGGTCTCTAGTCCAACCTCCTGTTCAAGCAGAGTCACCTATGAGCTCAAACCATGTTGTTCAGGGTTTTGTTGAGCCTGGTATTGAAAATCTCACAAGACAAAATCAAAGACACATAGCACGCAACCTCTCTGGACAGTCTGTGCTGCTGCTTGGTTGTCCTCTTCGGGAAAAAGTTTTTTCCAATATTCAGATTGAACTTTCCCTATGTCAGCTCATGCCCATTACCTCCCATCCTCCCATCATGCACCTCTGTGAAGACCCTGGCTCCATCTTCTTGATAATCTCTTGTAAGTACTGCTGTTCGGTTCCTTCAAAGGGTGAGGGTGGTGAAGCCATGGCCCTTCAGCATCTCCTTACATGGCAAGAGCTCCATCTCGACCATCTTGGAGGCCCTCATAAGACAAGGAAGGCTCCTTTAAGTAGGTAGTGCAAATGTCTTGAATTGGCCAGGTAGTGCAAGAGGTTCCTGATGCCACCATGTTAAGGCACTTTAGCTTTATTACAGGAGGACATTTCCAGAACATTAGCAGTTCTTCCTTTCCTTCACTCCTAGTCCCTATCCACTGGGCGAAAGTTCCACCTGTGATCTTATATTTCACTTTCAAAAACTGAGATTCCACACAAAAAGAACAGTTGGATCGGTTTCAGCAATGACTGGAAAAGAAATTAAGATATTTTCAGTTCACATTTCGGATTAAAGAAATCATTAGGAGTCTTATGAGTTATGTAGAGACACGAAAAAATGTGATGGTTACATGTGTATCAAATAGTAGATTTTTTTGACAAGTGCAAAATATAAATAATATTGGTTTGCTTAGTGTACTCTCTCTACTAATCCATCTTCATATGCTAGTGACATTTTTAATAGAGGAAATTTTATGCTAAAAAAGCCCTACATAAGAAGTGTTTTCTGTTTTGTTACAATTTACATTTTTTTTTTGTAAATTCTTTGTATTTCTACATGTAAATAGCTATTTAATATTTTGGTGCACACTCAATCATTAAGTAATTATATTTTTTTAATATTTACAGTAATACTACATTTTTGGTTGTTATTAATTCCCCAGTAAGCAAACTAATAAGTTTAAATTTACAGGTGATGTAGGCTAAACATATTGTTTCTAACAGTATCTTTAATTAAGGTTTCACAGGAAGTGAGCAATATGACAGGAAATTATTAAATCCATTTATATATTTCTTTTCTTGCCTTGTATGCTTTGATCTTTCACTCATATATTTTGGTCACTCCTCATGTAATTCTGAGGGAGGGAGACTTTTTATTTCTTTTTTGATATGCACTATACCTTGTGGGTTTATTTGTCAGAGTAGTTGTAAAACCAGTTATAAACTTAGCATTGGATCCACTCACAAATTTTATTCTCAGTGAAAAACAAACCTTTGCTGTATGTGTTAAGCTTGAACTTTAACCTTAAACTGAAATGATCTGTTGAGATCGCGGCTTGTGGTCTAACAATACAATCAGTTTCTTAGTTGTATATGTGAGACAAGATCATCCTTTTCTCTTCAAGTCAGAAAAGAATGCACTTGAGTTCAATCACGGAACCACGAGCAATATCAGATGAGAGATATAAACACAGAGTAACTCAGTGCCATGGTGTATATTTTTAATAAAAGTGATACCCCCATCTCATGTTAAGTGGAGTAATGAACGTGTCCTAAATAGCTACACTTAAAAGTGTGAAAGAGAGCCAAAGAGTCTTCTAAATGGAGAATGTCTTCCTTTTCTGTTTTAGAAATACTTTATACTTTGTTCTTAGCCTCTTTTTTGATTCTTTCTTCTTTATGCAGGTATATACCTACAATTGCAGTTTTGCATGTGTTAAGTTTTGTGAGCAATAGGGAACTGTGATTTGTGAAATGCTTCTATGCTCTACGCCAAAAAATGGAGTTCCGACTGGCTGTCAGGCACAATCTTAGTCTGGGGCTATGAAGTTACAGCAATATGTTTGTCTCTCCCTTAGTTACTGGAAGGACCATATAAAATTAGTGGGAAGCTCTCTTTTCCAAAGGATCTTCTTAACTTGGTTAATATTTTAACTTTTTTTTCATGATGTCTTTAAAAAATGTCATTGTAGAATTGGCACTGAAAAAGCCAATGAAATTTATTATTTTTCTTTTAGAATAATTCAGTGAAGACAGTAATAATTATCATATCATATGTCTATCATGGTAAATTTCTCTGAAATTTACTCTTTGCATGGACCAAGTTTATCTTCACTTATTTATCCTTGAAAACTTTCTTTGCCTACATGAACATTTTCCATCTGCCACAGAATCCAAATTTTTAGAAGCTTTTCAGTTTAACTTTGACATTTGCTTGTATAATTTTAATCTTAGACATGCCAAAGGTAGTCTTTGCAAAACAGATATGGAAGAATGATAGGCTGGACAGAACTTTAGCTGACTGCATTTGGGCACAAATTTGTGACTAGAGAAAGACCTAAAAAGTTGTTATATTTCTCAAATTCTCCTGATTAGGAAAAAGTTTCTGTAGCCATTATTCTTTCTTCACAAAGCTTACCTAAGCTTTCCTATGTTGTTCATCTGTGTTTATGCCAGATTTTGATTAGGACTCTTGGGTGCTACTGCAATATAAATAATTAATAATTAGAATTATGCTAATAGTAGAAGGTTTGAATGCACCAGGAAGGCAACATTGGCATTCAGTTTACTGTTATCATGCTTTCTGCAAACAATGGTACAATGATAACTAAAATCAATGTTGTTCTTTTTGCAAAACGGTTTCTGATTTTTCATTATTCCTGCCCTCATTTGGAAAAATACTTTTAAAGTACTTATTCCTTATAAAACTGCATTTTTTTTCTGGTATGGCAGCTTCATGCAGGATAAGTAATGGGTTTGTAATGTCATTAAAGCCTGGCACCACAAACTGGCAAAAAATGTCTACTTTTATTTACTATTTATCTTGCTCTTCAATGAGTCATTTAGTACCTACAACTGAAATATTTGTCCATCTAATTTGATTTGGCAGTAGCATACAATACAGATTATATAAGGAAATGGAAAGTTAGAAAGTCGCCAGTTTGGTAAACACTTTTCATGAGAAGTTTCAAAACCTTCATAAAATAATAATGTCAGAAACACTACTAAAACCAACACCACAAAATTGAAACTTTGGGCTCTGGCAGTAGACAAACTACATGTGGTAATAAATAAGAGAATCAATGTAGAATTTTTCCCTGTTGAGGATTCGTACAGAGAAAAAATACCTACAGTTATTGACATGGAGTAAATATTTATTTAAAACAGTGTCTTGGAATCATTTTCTTTTTAAATTTTCCTAAAAACACTGGGTATAGTTACCTATTAAAAAATTTTTACAGTGGGTTTTAGTTGGTTTTAGAGAAACTATTCATTTTGCTGGAGAATTTATTGCTTTGCTAACATATTGGAGCTATGTTTTTTGCCAATCTGTTTATTAATTTCCAAGCTTTCATGCACCTTGTTCTTACACATGCAAATATTGATTAGAAATTTCAATGGAAAATGGACAATTACATGTAATTGGTGCATAAAACCCTGATAAGAAGCTCATTCCAGATCATTATTAGTGGAAATAAACATTCCTGGAATTTTAGAGATTGCAAATGAGTTTGCCACAGCAATCATCTTCCATTTCCTCCAGCACAATAACGGATGATCAAACAGCCAATTATGAACAACTTTAGAGAAAAACTAACAATAAGCTATATAGCTCTCAATTATTAATAATCTTTTTCCTAACATGCAGACTGTCTTAAGGAATATGTTTGCTATACAACTGCAATTTCATAATATTTATCAATGTTTTGTTTACCATTTAATCAAAGAGCCAGTGCTCATAGACCTGCCTTCCAAAAAATGACTCATTCTTTCTGATTAATTTTACAATTACAGAAAAGTTAAATTCTTTAATGCAGGATGATGTATATACACCCTGCTTGATATCCAGCTCCAAAGCCATACTGTCCTGAATGATTTTTTCTTCCTTGCTTAGTACTGCAACCTGTGAACTCATCTATGAAGACACTGGCAATATACGAGAATAAATGGGGACGTTCAGTGTGCTTTGTCTCAGTCTCTACCTACAAAGACCGTTAAGTTACCAAATGATGTGTTTAAACCTATTATCACTGAGCAAAGAAGTATTAAATTACTATCCATAATGAGCATTTTTACAGTCCTGATATTCAACATTTATGGACATCAAATTGTGGGCAGAAATGTTGATGTGACCTATGTTTTACAATATAACCATCCAGAAAGATCAGTAGAAAACTTTGGGGAAAAAAATCTTTACAGTTGTTTTCACATAGAAAGAAGGCGATATAATTCTTTCCAGAGGATCAAAATTAAATACCTGTTAGATTGAGGAACTGGTTGCAAGAGTATTAGGGATATGAAGGTTTACTGAGCTCCAGGGATAAGATATAATTAAAAGACTCTGCCAGGATTAAAAAATAAAACAAACTGACTGAGAAGGCAGGTTTGATAACCACCTATAAAGCCTAGCCATAGAGCGGTAAACAAAAAGTCACAATCTCCCTCTATAGTGTGGTAAACAAAAAGTTGTAATCTCCCCGCAGGCCACCCTCACAACATGACATTCAGGAACAGTACTGAAATACTGGCACAGAGTCTTACACATCTTTAGCGGAGAGACAAAACAAGGCAAACAATAATCCCAGAAATGGTCAAGCTCATTTAACTTCAGTCATCTAAAACGAGGCATCTAATTTTTTCATCCCAGTCCTTCAACATTAAGAACATTGTGTCTCATCTATTTTACAATGGCCATTGTTCAGATGAGAATTATTTCTCCATCGGCTGTAAAGGAAATCTAAAGTGAGCAGTCCTGTCTAAGACCAAGTCTGATTTTTAGATGGTTGAATCAGGGAGAGTAAATCTATCCATGCAAGATTAATCACAATTCCCTGGTAGTAAAGCAATAAGTTGAATGAATTTTCACCATGGATGTAGAGACGTACCATTGAGGGCTAGTTTCAGGACTCAGCAGTTTCCATTCAGATATGCACGTAATGGGTATACCTTTGTAGGGATTCCTATTACACTATAATAGAGAAATGCCTGCAATGATGCAGAAGATGAATTTCTGGGCTGCAGTAGTAAATTGCTGTGACACCTGAGCCTCAGAAAATATGTTCATGTGTATCTGTGTGTGTGCATATATATGCAAATTTGCAGATAGCCACCCTTGTCCGTCACTCAATATGGAAAGTGAAGATTCAGGAAAGGGCATAAAAATGATGTAGAGTCCTTGTCACCTGAGAGCACTGCTTTTGACAGAAAAGTCTGATCAGTGCCGAGGAAGTGGAGTGCACTCTGCATGTGGGGTTCAGGGCTGATGCCCTGGGGAATTACGAGATTATCGTTATTGTTTGTATTACAGTACCATCTGGGACTACCAGGCTTCTCTCTGGAGCCTTCTGTGGCACGTAATATGCAAACAGCCAGAAGGTATCTATCTGCCCTGGATTTGTTATAATTTAAATTAAAATGCAAAAGACAACAGATGGATATAGACGGAAAGAGGGGGAAAAAAGGGGGGCAGGGAACAGTGAGATAATACAACATCAGTAACCAAAACACCTTCTGATTTTGTGTCACAGGAAAGGAGAGGCTTCCCAAGCAAAGTGAAGGAAAGTGACCTCATGACTTGTTAAATATGCATAGGTAACTGTCCCCCAACATATGGGAGATCCTGAAAGTAAGTGTAAAGGTATTTTAAAATACAAGCAACTAAGAGATACACATTGATTGGGTCAGATTGTGGGTTTAAAGCAAGGAAGAATGCGATGTCCTGAGCAACAACAGGTAACATGAGCATAAGCTGTGTTGAACTTTGACAGTAACAACAGATATTCCATCAGGTTCATTCAACTGGACAGAAACTACGTTAGCCAACATTGAACCAAACGTGTTTCTTGCCACATAATTATAATTATTTCTTGTCTTTCAATTACAAAAATCTTCAAGATCTTTTTTTTTTTTTTGTAGTTGCTAATATGCAACAGGAATGGATTTACAAAACCCCGAAACCTTTAAAGCAATTCAGTTTGTTCATGACTTGTATAATCACCAGTTACCATGCTCTGAAACTTGTTTTGGAGAAATAGCTACATAATGGAAGGATAATTAACTGGGCCCACTCCAATAGCTTCATTACAAAACAAGAGTGAAAACATTAAAGCAGCTTCAAAACTTACTGAATACCTGTTCTGGCCTTCAGGGTGTTTTTTTTTTTAGAAAGCCTGACAGTCTCAGAATCCATTTGATGACCTTGAATTTGAAGTTGCTCCATCACCGCTAGATTTTGTGCCATTTAATCAGTTATATCCTCAAGAACATCCTGCAACGCAAGTGACACAAGGTAATTCAAAGCTCTTAGATAAAGGGCTCGGAGGCATTAAAAGCTTGGGGCTAAATTGTTAAACCATGCCTCTCCTATGTGCTTGGCAAATTTTGACACACACAGCTATGCACATCCAAAAAGACGGAATACACTGGAGACCCTTCAGAAAAATATAACATGAAGCATTGCTCCTGAGGGGTGAGCTTCTGATCTCAGCTCTGTAAGTAAAGCAGTAGATTAACATATAATATCTAATATCAAAGAGAATATAAAGAATTACCTGCTCCATTCTCAATGGCTTTAGTACAACCGAGGTAGGCCTTTAATCTCTAATCAAATCATAAACAAAAATGATTTCCATTGTCTTTCTCCCTTGTATTTTCCTCTAAATGCTTTAGTGTTTATTAATGGGAGTCAGACATAGTCAGAAATAGTCAAACATATAAGATTAGATGTCTTTAAAATGTTAAACCAGGGAAATTTGTTTAAGTTTTTGTTAAAATTCTTCACTGATTGTTAAAACTGTGAACAAACATGTCAATAAAGCAGCAGTGGCTGAAATAGCAATGTCCATTTTGTGGATTACCATTCTCAGTCTGAACTTCCACAGCTATTTTAAGAGTACTGAGTGCTGCTGAAATCTGTAAAGGATGTTGAAATGTGATTTAATTGACAAGAGTTTGATTAATAAAACAGAAATGTCAAGTTATTTAAGATTAATACGTGACTTACCTTTTACTGGCATTATCAACAGTAGTTCAAACAGTGAAAGGGCTGGAATTTGTTTTAGGTAGTATTTGTCCTCATTTTAAGCTGAAAAGCAAATTAAATAAATATGTGTTGGGTACTGCACAGCTGAGCAGGGAAGGGAGATGAAATAAGGAATTTAACAGAGGTGATGAAGACATACTTGGCTCTGGTGTCAACAAAGTGTGTGACGTTTTACCTAGGTTTGCTGTATCTGAGTTTCTGGGAAGAAGCAGAAGAGGTCTATGGGCTTGCTGTTCATCAGAGAGCAGAATAAAATGTAACTTTTCAAGACCTGGTGTAAATTGGTGTATGTTCACAAAATTGCAAAATCGCAAGCAATTGAATTAGTTGTGTTAAGGAGTTTCCGCCTGCCAACACGGATGCAGCAATGGGCATACTCCAGCCCATCCAAACAGTAAAGCAATAATTAGGTTTCAGGACAAGGCTGGGCGGAGGTTTATGCCTGTGATCTCTGCCCTGAGGATTCCTGTCACTGTGCTTTACAGCTGTCAGTAGAGCCAACGTTACTGAGCAGCGGATGCCGAGGGAACTGCCACATACAAAGGTCATATTCAAGACTGGAGCATTTCAAGATGAGGACACGCTACTTTGCAGCTTGTTCAAATTCTCCCTCCTTAGCACTTTGTAGAGACTTTGTAGAGACTGTGGAGTCCAGGAGGGATGCACAGGGAGACCTCCTTGGGGCCCTGCCATCACTTGGCTGTCACGGTGCTGCGGGGCTTGGGGATGCGCTGAGACGTGGCTTTCTTCTGTGGCTATTGAGGAGTCAAGAAGAAGACATGCATGAGAACATGGAAAATCAACTGATTATTTAACATTTACTTTTTCTTTTACCTTGTACATATAGGTTTGATGTTAAATCTCCAGAAATAAAGGGAAGTTATGAAATACAAGCTAACTAACAGAAGAATACACTAGACTAAAATCTCACAGCTTTTACTTCAATAAAATATCGAACTACACAAACAACAAATGCTGGCATAATCAATTTGATAATATAGTCATATAGATCAATGTCCTTAGTTGCCATTTAGTATCACTTATTGACTTGACACCATTTTCTTCACAGGCATTTCTTAACATTCAACTAGTTATAAGTAAACCCACACTGTAGTGAAACTATACACTTCTGCATATTCTTTGTAATAAGTGTCATAGAAAATTGCTGGGGAGGATGGCTAGGGCAGCAGAAAAAAACACGTTTTTTGTGGCAGCATTTTTTCCCTGCTGGTAGATACTTGGACAAGATTTGGCTTTGAAGTAATAGCAGGTGTAAGACTTACCTAGACCTATTTCATTTTCCATATGGGATACAGCAGAGGCACCTGAACGGGGAATTATTGAACCAGTGAAACAAAAAGATTCAAAGGGCCGTTGTGGCCGTATTATCACTAGGTCTGCAGCTTCTGCCATTTCCGACCAAAGCTGTCTGCCTTGTATCTTTTACTTGACTGGAAAGCAGGCTTTTAACTTCTGCTGTTTTGCCTTCGTACTTACACAGCACTAGTATCACACAGTGCTGTGCAGTGTTTGAGCACGTAGGAACTTCCACTGTGCCATTTTGATTGTATCTATGTGTTCAAGGAGCACCTAGAAGCAGACTAGGAGTTCCTCTGAAACAGACTGTGGTGTTTATCAATGAGCATTTTCCCTGATATTGGCTCAGACCTGAGGTTCCTGAAATTTCCAAAAACTACCGACAAACTATAATTGTATTGCATATGTGTATAATAGCAGTGGAGCATTACAGTAAGGCTTGACATTTTCTTAGATGCTAAAGAAGACCAAAATGGGACTCACTTTCTGCAGCCCACAAAATGTAGCAGACAGACGTTTCAGAAGCGTGATAGGAGCACTCTGTGTGTGTGTGTGTGTGTGTGTGTGTGTTTTTCTCAGGGACGTATTCAGAGCTGGTTCCCCTGGTACACCAGCAACAGCTGCATGGAACACTGGTATTAAGGTCACATTTTGGCTTTGGAAATTATTTTCTTCTCAATGGTCTCATGCTTGGTGATTCGTCTAGGTTCAAACTTGTGCTTTGTGACGGTTTGGTGAGCGTTGTGAAACAGACAGGATAAAATATGGGGGTTTTTTTGAAGGCAAATATTTTGGCTCAGAAGAAAAGATAGTTAGGAAATGCTGGAAGTTTTGCAAACTTTATTGGCTCAAAACCAAACAATCTAGTCTGCATGTCAGCAGACAAGTACGTCAGTGCCGTTATATACGCTCTGATTCAAGCATTTTCTAAGGTTGTAGAGGAACAAACAATGGCAATCACTACATATTATGATGTATTTTATGCTAAAACCAACAGAGATGGTCTGATGTTCAGCACAGGCAGTCCAATTTTGAAAAATAAAACAACACAGAAGCATTTGGTTTATTGATCCTGTGTCTTCATTAGGTCCTATCTCATCTGTCTTCTTTCTCAGCATCATAAGCAGTGATGCAGATAAAGACACAGTGCCGGAAACATTCACAGTAACTCTGAGACCAAATCCCACACAACAGAAGAGCTATTGCCAGTCTTTTTTTTTTTTTTTTTCTTCTGAAATAAGAGCATTTTTAATTGCAATCTTTGGGTCAAGCTGATCTTCGTGTAATCCTGCAATAGAAAATACAGTTCTACAAGTACAAGAGTCTTTTACCAGCAAGATGAGTGAATCTTTCCTCCCTTTAACCTCCCTTCAGTGTAATGTCCAATTCAGTGATGTAGGAGAGATAGGGAACATACTGCCAGCAGCCTGGATGAATTGTCCTTTTGTCTTTCACATGCGTTTTTACAATTAAATCTACTTTACTGGATTTGTGAACCAGAGAGTGGAACAGGCTTTTCACAGAGATCTCCCAAGCTGCATGCCAGTTTTGCAGTCTGCTGTTGAAAATATGGCTGCATTTACACAAAGTTAGCTCAGCTCAAGAGAGCTGTGAAGTACTAAGAAAGTATAAAAATTAGGGTGTAACAGTAAGGAACTGTTCTAGAGAAGCATCTGAAGAAGAACTGCCCCAGTGACAGTGTAGTGGCAGAATATTCCTTGGCATCATCCTGAGTGAAAAACTAAACCTCATGAGAAAGGTAGAAAAACTCCTGCTTGAAAGTGCCAGGATCACAAAGGATTAAATTAAAAAGCATGAAAACATTCAGAAGTTTAATGAAATGACAGAGTCAGTAACAGTCCATTTCTCTGGTCCTTCCGGCACATTTCATTCACTCCCTTTTTAAAATTAGATTATTTGTATTCTCTCCAGATTCAGTAATTCTCTGGCTATTTCATCTTTGAATTACATTACATTTCCTAACTGTACCTTTTTTCCTGAGGATGTGGCATTTACCCTTTTTTGTCCCCAGTAGAGCTTTTTACATTGAATTTTTGTTCTTGCCTCTTGGTATTCATTTGTGGTGTTTTACATAATCTTTCTAATGTTCTACGAATGTGTATACGCAGTATTTCTATAGCTACTACAAATGAGTCTTAGACCCAGCAAATTAGCACAGCTAATGAATAATTGTGAAACCTAGCTAGAACTGGATTTGTCATAAACCACAGAAAAGCTCAGACAAAAGGTTTGTTGATGTTTAATGCCCTTTGGAGAACCACTTTTCCAAATGCTGAAGCCAGTGTTGCCTCCCATGTTGCAAGCCTGAATGCTTAATGAATGGTCCTCTTGAAGCCACAGGACGAAGACAGCTTCAACTTCTCTGACTGCTTTTCACTCCATGGAACAGGACGCTTGCTTTTTCTCAGAGGTTCTAGGAAGAAGTTACTTTTATTCAGATAGCAGCCATATAAAGTTAGGGAGCACTAGAGAGAACATATTTAGTATGGATCTCTACAGTATTGGAGGGACCTCTATTTTCTTAACATTTTGCATTTTCAAAAGCAGACACATCTTTTTGTGTTGTCCATCAGTCTGTATGAAAAAAGAGAAACCCTTTTGGAATTTATTTGAACAAAATATTTAACACTATCGGAGTGAGAACGGAGTTTAAAAAAAAAAACAAACCCACAACAATTTTATTATTGTAAAAGAAAACTTGATAAGGTCTTTTTGAGCACTCTCACAGTCAAGGTGACTAAGACTTCAGTGGTCCGTGTCGACGTCTTAAGGAGTAATGCATATGAAAGTGATTTTATCTAGGCTATTGTACATCGTAACTGAAAATTGCCTACCTAAAGTGCAATCACTATTTTCATTTCTGCAATGTTTGCAAGTATCTGTAGGGAAAAATTGCAGGTATGCTGTGTGGTTATATAATACACATTGAACTGTGGCATCCCCCAAACAGTCCAACAGACCTTTATGAAATATCAGCAAAAAAAACTATAATTTGCTAAAAGTCCTTTCTCTTCTTTTAACCAAAATACCCTGTGGCTACACTGTAGCTACACAAACAAATTTATCCTTACAGACAAAAATTTCTGAAGAGTCTCTTTTTAATACCATTTACTTTACTGTGATAGCACAGTACAAACCACTACTCCCTCTGTATTAACAGAAGGAGTTCTGGATTTTTTTGCTCTATGGTGAAAAAAAAAATTGCAGAAGTAGGTTTTCACATTATTTGAACAGTGATAGGGGTCACACTGGTCACTCTCCTTTTAATCTAATATAAAAGAGAATTACATGTGATGGACCAGCTGCAGAATAAGTGTCGTCCCTCACTCATTGTTCACTTGACAGTTTCATTGTCCCCAAGGAAAAGGGCTGTCAAGGGACATCCCGCCTGTGAAGAAATTCTTGGTCTCTACTGATGCTGGCAAATTCAAAGTAACAAATGACCTGCAAATTAGGATTTAAATGAAAAATGGTTTTTTCTCTGTTCAGTGGATAGCCAGTGAATTTAACAGGACAATGCAAGAACAAGTGTTTACTAATATGCTTTACTAAGGATACAAGTTTCCCCAACCCAACCCAGAACAGGTTTTGAAGTTATTAAAGCTTGGGAGTCAAAAAAATAAATGTCTCCAAATTCATGTCCTAATCTGACAAGGTTGACCTCTTTCCCTTGTCAGCTGTGGGAGTCAGCAGAAAAGATTTGAAAAGATTTCAGTTTTTCCCTTAGCTGTAAGCATTTGATCACCATTCTAGGATGAGACTTACCTCCAGACTGAAACGTCTAAGTTTAGATGTGTAGACATGGGCTATTGACAGGAGTCACTTGCCTGAACTTCCTCACCTAGTGACATTTCCAGTGCCAAGGATATTCCACCTGCTCCCCAAGTGTGTCTTCTAGAAGAGTGTGAGTCTCAAATGGGGTCCAGTGCATCAGAGAGCCCTGTGTGGATGTCTTGATAACCACGGGCATCTCAAAAGGCACTCAAAATCCCGCACCAAGCCTCTGACCAGCAAAGGCCATTTAGTCTAGAGAACAGCTCATGTTGCTCTGAAGCAGACCCTGAGTGCAGGTTTGGCTGGACCTTCTCTCCCAGCTCACTTGCCTAGCTGACAAGGTGGTAGATGCAGTTGCCCTTGTCAGCATCTAGGGTAAAAGCTGCCGAATGGGTGGGATATAGGTTCTAAAGCAGATTGATGTTCTTACAGAGCAGTACTAAGGACATATGAGGTAGCACTGGATGTATGCGGGCAGCAGAACCAAACCCCAGCACTCCACTGACTGTAATAGGACAGTCTAGACAGTGCACATTTAGACACCTGTCCTTGGGTGTTTTAGTCATGAAATTAATACCTTTCTAAATGCCTGCACTAATGACTACACAGGTTTGTGCTCAGTACCTTGTTAAAGTCATCATCTGTTATTCAGCTGCATGTAATGCTTTGGCAGTCCATGGGAGTGAGCATCCTTACAGTGCCTTCTGCCTCACTGCTCTTAGGAAAACTTTTCTTGGAGCTGATAATGAGAACGCCCTCCAGGATAATGGAAAGCACAGTGTGGAAATGCTCTGTGGGTACCGAAGGTCAGCATTTGTTTTCTAGCTTTTCTTGCCCTGGTATTGAATCTGTAGTTGGATCTTTTTTGTACCTAAACTGAGCAAGCTAATGGAACTGTGCAACCTTACTACTGTGCACGCATAGCGGGTAACTCTACAGCCTGATAATGTACTGCAGTACACTTCTCGGTGGCCTCAGATAAATCTGAGGATACAATTCAAAGTGGGTGATGGCATTTTATTGGTATATCTTTTAATAAATACATAGGTTTTCTTATGGCGATATCAATTCTATGCTGCATCACCTACCTGCGGTGTGTATGGCACATCATTACTTACATCAGAATTCACCCTGTGCAAAACTACTGAAAGTCCTTTCCTCTAACTAGGGTAAAATTAGTGCTGTACTGGCAATCAAAAGCACTCCCCCAAGTAAGAAAACATTTCAGGGATGGATAGGAAACTTAAAAAAAAACCCCAACAAGTTCTCTTTTACTATAGGTTAATGCTGTATATGCATATACAACATATTTAACGTATACTGACTGTGTATACTGTAAAGCAAACTAAGAGGACAGAAAGCATAATTTGGTTAATGAGGATTCTGTCTCTAAACCGTTCTTTGTCCTGAATCCCTTCAAAATCCACCTGGCAGTATAAATTTCCTGACTGACTCCAAGCCAGATTGCCAGATTTGGATCGCAGGCAAGTGCCTGCCCAATACTAAGCCAAAGTGTACTCCTCCGTACAGACATCCTGTGCTGGGGAGATTAAAGCCCGGGGGAAAATCTTTCTAACAGTTCTAAAAATACCCTTTCTCTTCTTATTCTTCTCTGCCAAAACAAATTACTAATATTTGCCCTATGTAAAGACTCCATCAGCATTGCTATTGGGAACTCAGCTGCTCTGAGACTGAAAATCCACCCAATAAATCCAATAAAAAAGCACAGAGGAGCAGAAAAGAGGGTATTATTCTAGTACGCTTCAGGTACATGAGCATGCAACTGTCATGCAGTTACAGGGAGATGGACAAGATGACCTAGACTATATGTCTTTTCTTCTCTATCAAAGATTGTTATGGTTCTATAATTAGATCAAACAAAGTCATACTTTCTTCAGCCTGCAAGTGGTGCCAAGTGTTATCAGTACAGAAAGGCAGGACATTTAAACCACTCAGGCAGGTGAAGTAACTGTCACTGATATTATTTTCCTGAGTGCTGATAACGGCTGTTCAGCTAATCCAGTTCATAGACTGCTTTGCTCTATTGTAATGATATTTGCACCCCTGGAAGACAGCCACATGCTATTGAAATGATGCTTGATAATGTTGCTGTACCAGTTCTGCTTCAATTGACCTGACTGCAGTGTTATCAAAATGTTCAGTTTATAGAACCTCAGCTATATTTGGTGTCTCCTTGGTGGAAAAGAAAAATCAGTCCCTAAACATAGTCACCTTAACGCCTAAGTTACAGATGACACTTTTCTCGGGTATGAGAGAGAGCAATTCCACTTTGAGGGCTCGCTTTCTTTCCACTGCTAATTTAAAGCTGCAGGTTGCGGATGGACTGTCCTTCACTTCTGCACAGAGCAACCCTCGTGTTTGACCCCATCTCCTTGGTGGCCAGCTGGATGCAGGCTAATGGGTGGGCTATGGAGTGAGCTCGTATTAACATAACTCAGAAAGCTACTGTTCCCATTTTTAACATAAACCCCTCAAACCCAGAAAGATATCAAGAAGCCCACCAACCCGGCTTTCGACCGAGGAAGTGCTGTATAATACCGTATGCTGACAAATGACCTACCGATGTGTAACAAAACCTTTGTGCTTTACTGAGTTCAGGTGAATCAGGGCCAAATTATGTAGACCACCTGATAGGGGAAGTTGCAAAAAGGGGATCCTAGTCTGCTAAGACTAGCGTGTAGCCAGGCCCTGTCTACACTGACAAATCAGTATAGTAAGAGTGGATCTGTGAATTGAAACAGTTGGTTTTGAGACACCTACATCGACCTTGTTGTTCAGAGATTTTTGCTTTAGACAAGATTTGGGCTGCTCACTTGGAGCAGTTGTCCCCACCACACGTGTAGGTCAAAGTTGTCTGTAGGATAAGTCATTAGTTTAGACCTCTATGTTTCCATTAGTGGTTGGAGCACATCTGGCATGCACTCAGGGCAGGTCTTCTCGAGTCTCTTGCATTAAGTCTCATGGCTGAAATGAATTGACTACAGACGCTGTTATACCAGAGCAATGATTACACTGTACTTAAACACAAGGTTCCAGAATCTGTTAAGATCATGTCAGCAGCTTTTGGGGTCCTAGAGGCCAACCAACCCCCAGATTCCTTGACAGCTCAAGTGACCAGAAGACACAAGTCTTATTTCAATGAAAGCAAGATCAACACAAACATGGGGGTCCACTGTTGTGCATGAAAATACTAACTCAGAATTCCCACCTGCCTCTTTTCTAGAGCTTGCAAACAAAGGGAAAAATAAGATTAAATTCCACTTAAGATTGTGGCACAATCGGACAATATGCAGCCCTTGCCCTTCCTCCAGTAACTTTGAAAACCTTCTTCATAATCTGCACACTGACACTCATTGTAAATGGAATTCATCCCTGTGCAAAGCGCTAGTCAAGCTCCTAATTTTTGCCCAAGGGAGTGCACAGAATCATAAGCAGGTTATCTATGCAGGGTTGAATTTCATCCAAAATTAGATGCCAGTGTCACATCACCACATTTCAGGGCAACACAACTAATTATCAAATGCAGGATCTGAGGAGAAATGAGGTGTCTTGGTGAGCAATTAGTGTAGGAAAAAAAAAATTTCTTGTTTGATATATGATAAATTTCTGGGCAGGGGCATAATTTCTGAATAAAGTAATATATGAAATGGGCTGGGTTTGTGCCTGTTGTATGAATATCCTGTTTGCTTTGTCAATTTAGTTTTCCATTATTTTATTGTATCCTGACTCCTTTTTTGTTTATGGGAAATATAAGCATGACATTAATTTCATTATCCTATTCTGCATGCAAGCATGTATTACATTTGCATATGAAGAAGTGGTAAGGAGAAGAAAATTCAGTAAGAAGGTTTATTATGCATGCATAACCAAGCAAGTGCTTGTTTTAGAACAGTACATCTTGAACAGTTGAGATAAGGATTGCCAAGATTTAAGTACGAGTTTTATGGATAGAAAATTTTAAAAAGTAACTACTATAGAAATTACTTCGGTTCATTGACCTCTGCATGTTTTATCTTGAGTAGCACCACAAATTGTGATATTCATTATTAAACTGAGTTAAAATCTGAAATGGAGAAACAAGGGACAAATGTGGGTATTATTAAAATACGTAACATGTCATAAACTCTCATTATTGTAAATAGCCTCCTCTTTTACGACATCTTAAATAAAAAGGAAGAAAACTGCAAAAAGATGTTTTTCAGCACTAACCATAAAAGCAAAAATCTTGAGAACAAGAATTTTGTGCATTCAATCTAATCTAAAATACTTGTTCCAGTAAAATCTGCACTTTGCTGTAAATTCCAAGATACTAATACCATGCACGAAGTGATGGGACCATAGGTTTACTTGAAGTGATTGATGAAAATGCAGCTCATTAGGAGAGCCAAATTGGTAGCAGAGACAGTAGTAACACTATTTCTCCTTATGGCGTAGTATAATGTTGTTACATTATTTAGTTAGAGTGATGCCAACCTCTGTTTCTCGTAAAGTCACACTTATGTACCTGAGCTCTGGTTTTAGTTCATAATGCAGGTGGCCTATCCTAAGTAACACAATTCTATATGAGGGGTACTAATGTAGAAATTAATCCTAAATTTTCAATACAGAAACCTGGATGTGTAATGGAATATTACGACTTGAAATATCAGTAGCATTTTACACAATATATTTCTATAGTATATTGCAGTTATGTTATATTTTATATAACGCTATCATGTAATAATTTTAAATATTAACAATATAGTAAAATACTGTTGATATATTTATTGATATTATATTATATTAATATTAACTTTAACTTGATATTATATATAGCATTATTTTTTATTATATTACTGTACTTATGATGTAATGGTGTAATAATATAATGTATGTAATATGTATGATATATTAGATGGAACTATAGTTTCATAGTTACATTATATACACTATATATATTATACATACACTATACTACATAGTCTATATGTACTATATAAACTAAAAAGACAGAAAGGTTGAAGCATGTATATAAATAAGCTGTTTTCTTTTTCACCTAGGTGATTAGTATGAAGTTTTTCTTTCATCTTCCATGGTTATATTTTCTCTTTCCTCATTTTCTTCTGTGTCTTTCTTGTTTGTTCCTTTATTTTCCAGCCATCTTCATCTTCTTTGTCATATTTTTTCATGCTTTCTGGATATTTCTAGTAAGTTGCTGTACAGGTTCCAGTACGCAGCAAACCGCGTACAGGTTCAGTGCTGCAAAGTTGAGTACGGTGAGGCCAAATGCTAGCGCTGCATTCAGTGTGGGAGTCAGTCGGGCTTCAGAATGATGTTTTGAATATTAAATATAAGCTTATGCAGCCATATGACAAATAGACTTCGAGATGAAGACAGAGATGACCATATAAATCACATAGATACTTTTTTATTTCCCTATATAAAACATATACAGTAATTCCAGCAAAACTCGTCACAGTTATTCTACTAGAACAGAACAGGTTATTTTGAATATATAAAAATATCTTGTACTGAATTCATAACTGGAATTTACTGTATAGAGGTCACCGAATACGGTTGAGTGCCCGACATTTCAGAGCTGTGTTCCTCTCAGATGGGGAAAAAGAAAATTTGCAGGACGGCAATAGCTGCTAATACGAAGTTTGACTCTCACTTGGTCATTCCTCTCATGATGCAAATGAAAGCTTGGCTGTTTTTAAATCACTATAAACTTGCTTCCTGAAGGGTCTAGTCATAGCCCTAATGAATCGAGTCAGAACTTCTGCTTTAGTAATTTCATATGGCATAATACTTGTATTAAAAAGGGAGGAGAATATCGCTAAATACAGGATGAGACCTGCCAAAAATATTATTCCCTGGACATTTCTAGGGTGCACTTATGTTATTCCCCACATGTGTGGGGGATGGTTGTGAATACTTGCGCTACTGACTGTGCACATCCCGTCAGACAGCTACTGAGATTCGTGTGAGCCAGCTCAGAAGAATCCAGCTTCACAGTAACACATCAAATCTCGTAATGGCCAATTTTCTGTTGGGTTTTCCTGACAGTATATTGACAGTGTAATGGAAAGCTGCTCAGGGATGAAAGTTAGACCAAAATCACCCGTGATGGAAATGTGCCAGAATAAGTTGCTTCTAAACAAAATATAAGCAGTGAAGTGTCAATGGGATGTATACAATAATGAGGTTTAGGGACTGAGACAGGGGAAAGTTTGTGCAGAAGAGAAATAATTAACAGAACACCATATAAAATAGCTCTCCTAAACTTATTAATATACTTGCTATGCAAAGCTTTTTTTTCCCTGCCTGTTCACATTAACGCTTTGTTAAAGTTTTCATTCATATTGTAAGTGCCAACTCATGCTGTAGCCATTCAGCGAAGTCTCAACGTACTAGAGGACTACACTGCTGATAGAATCATAGAATCATAGAGTATCTTGACTTGGAAAATATCCATAATAATCACTGAGTCCAACTCCCAGCTCCTCGCAGGTCTACCTAAAACAAAACCATACGACTGAGAGCATCGTCCGGATGAAAATTGCTGTTCATTTGCTTCTGGTTTTGTATATGCAGTTATATAACCAAATATTATTCTAGTGAAGCCAGCGGCAAGCCAGTGAGATTATAAGCAGGTTTTTGGTTTGCTGTATTTTACTCAAGAACAGGCAGTTTACTACGTAGGTTTTAAATGCTGGGAGGAAATGTCTCATCAATAATTCATTGAGTCATCTATTTTAATTAGATCAAGAGTTAGAAAGCTCACACACTTGTATTTATATTCATTAAGAAAATGCACCATCAAATCTGTTATCTAATAAGCCTGCGCACTGTTTTATAACACAGGTGGTTGTGCTAGCAGGTTGTCTAAAATCAAAGTTACGAAGTACTTCTGTTCTCTTACAGAATCACAGAATCACAGAATCACAGAATCACAGAATTATCAGAGTTGGAAGGGACCTCTAGAGATCATCTAGTCCAACTCTCCTGCTAAAGCAGGATTGCCTAGAGCACATTACTCAGGACTGCATCCAGGCGGGTCTTGAAAATCTCCAGGGAAGGGGACTCCACAACCTCCCTGGGCAGCCTGTGCCAGTGCTCTGTCACCCTCACCGTAAAGAACTGTTTCCATGTATTTGAACGGAACTTCCTGTGTTCTAACTTGTGCCCATTGCCCCTCGTCCTGTCACTTGGAACCAATGAAAAGAGCCTGGCTCCATCCTTCTTCAACCCACCCTTTAGATACTTGTATGCCATAATAAGGTCTCCCCTCAGCCTTCTCTTCTCCAGGCTAAAGAGTCCCAGCTCTCTCAGCCTTTCCTCATAAGGGAGGTGCTCCAAGCCCTTAATCATCTTAGTTGCCCTTCGCTGGACTCGCTCCAGCAGTTCCCTGTCCCTCTTGAACTGGGGAGCCCAAAAGTGGACACAGTATTCCAGTTGTGGCCTCACCAGTGCCGAGTAGAGGGGGAGAATGACCTCCCTCGACCTACTGGCCACACTCTTCCCTATGCAGCCCAGGATTCCATTGGCCTTTTTGGCGACAAGGGCACATTGCTGGGCCATGGATAATTTACTGTCTACCACAACCCCCAGATCCTTCTCCTCCAAGCTATCTCCCAGCAGGTCAGCCCCTAACCTGTACTGGTGCCTAGCATTCTTCCTCCCCAGGTGCAGGACCTTGCACTTGGTTTTGTTGAACCTCATTAGGTTCTTCTCTGCCCAGCTCTCCAGCCTGTCCAGGTCACGCTGGATGGCAGCACGGCCCTCTGGGGTGTCAGCCACCCCACCCAGTTTGGTATCATCAGCAAACTTGCTGAGGATACACTCTGTCCCCTCATCCAGGTCATTAATGACTATATTAAACAAAATAGGACCAAGTATTGACCCCTGGGGGACACCACTGGTTACAGGCCTCCAACTAGACTCTGTGCCGCTGATCACAACCCTCTTACATAGCATTAAAATCAGTGAACATTCAATGCGGAATCACAGTTAAAAAATAAAGAAGAATCCAGAGAGTCCATAATGGATATAAATTCAGTCGGCTTTTGAGAAGACTCACTCTTAAGAAATGTGACACAGTAAGGCAGGAAATTTAATGATGGTACACTTGGAGTTGAGAACTCCCCATTTTTATTCCTAATAGTGATGGTGAAGCCAGAAATATTCTTTCAGGTTGAAAGACACCAGCCTAGCTTATTTTTCTGAAATCAAGAACCTCTAATGTTGCTCTATGTTTAGTAAGTTCATGGGACTAATTGACACTCCAGGAGGCCTCGTGAAACAGCATCAGGCTGTAATCAGCCCCTTGAGTTGTTGTCTCAGGAAGCCTCAGGTCTTCGTGGCAGCACTAGAAGTCCTCGTTAAGTGTGGGTAATGTATTCCCAACCAAGTACTTGTGGCAGAATTAGCTCTATGTTATACGGTTATTCATTTGAGGGGAGATGAGGATGGATCATCTTTTATTTGTTCAACAAAGTATGTCTTTAAGATCTTTTGTGTCCCAGACACTGACGTATTTATTTTAAATTGCATGTTGTATTCCACAATGCTATTCCTAATACTAACAATCATGTATGGTGAACTCAAGAGCACAATGGGAGTTTGCAATCAATTTGGTACTGTATTAGTCTGTTATTCAAAAACACCACGGCAGAAAAAATGTAGTCTTTGATTACAAACAGGTATTCCTTTCCTTTTCTACATCTTGGGTTTTGTTTGGGTTTTTTTTTTTTTTTTTTCCAATCTGCCTCTGCAACAATATGCTCACCCTCCTTTTTAATAATTTTACTAATCTCAGGAAATCCACCTGGATCTAAATTTAACCTTCTCTTTTGTTTGTTTTGTTTTTCCACTTATTATGCTTGTTATAGCTGGATCTTATGCTCCCATTAGAATCAGTAGCAAAACTTGCATTGACTCCAGCCACGCTGCACTGGGCTAAGCCCTGGGTTGGAGACGGAGGTGGCTGCATCTCTGGGGTGCTGTTACCCATTTTCTAGGGAGGGACCTCAGCAAGAGGTGAGGATTGGGTGGAGCATTTTAGGCAAACATTTTCAGATAGCCCTTCACGCTCTTTTGCAATATGTCCTTACCCTGGGTGAGAGAACAGCACAAGGAGTTGGTAAGAGGCACCAAGGTGTCCCAGGCAATCATGAGCGTGGGGTTTCTCCACAGTCTCACAAGGGCCAGGAATTTGCACCAATGATATATTATTACTAAAATTTCTTTCTTGCCTATGAATAAGTAATCACACACATTGCAGGCTTGCATCACTACTGACTATACCAAACACAGAAATTGGCAGGTAGGACCAGGGTTCTGTCTCTGCCATGGGGTGTAAGTTGAAGGAACGAGGGGATCAAAAAAAGATAAATAGAAGAAAAGTGAACAAAGACAAAAAGTCATGCCAGATCAGCTGTAAGTCCAACAAGATACCGTGGGCTGAAAGGATTCTGCTGCATGCCCCTGTATGTGATGTACCCTGAGCATGGAAACTGTGAAGAAAACCGCTTGGCACTTGAGTCACGTTCACCTACATCACTTCTTGCGTGCCTCCACTCATTTCACTAATGCACTGACTCCTCCCTGCTGATGAGACCTCCTCACGCTGGGAATAAAAGCTAGCACTATCTGGAAAAGTCTCTCCTAGAGGACGGTTGGAACTGAAGATGTGATGCAAGAACGTAGACATTACACAGAGGTTTTGGATTAGTTAATGTTAATTCAATTTTAAGGCTGGAGGTGGTGGACAGAGAGTGACTTGTTTTCTACAGTCAACAATCAAGTATTCCTGTTAATATGTCAGTAAATACTGTCTTTTTCTTGTGGACATACTCCTAAGTCATCACACAGAAGTAATTTTGGAAAGTAGTTGTTCCCCTTCAGTTGCAGGGGATAGTACTGGGCAATTATTCCTGCGTGGTCGCTTTTGAGCGTGGGATGGTGGAGTTTTACTTTTGAAATTGCCATAATGGTGCCATTAATCTGCAAGTCGAATGCCCGGTTGTATTTGGAAATTAAATGACTTTAAATTGCCAGGTGTGCTGCCAGGTGGGTTTCAAGCCATAAGCATTTGGCTAAAAAAAGAGCTAGAAAAAGTATTCCTTCTTTCCACCCTTCTACCCCTCCTTCTATCTTTCTTTCCTTCCACTCTCTGTTCCACCCTACCTTTTACCCTCCCTTCCTTCCTATTTTCCTCCCTCTCTCCCTCCCATGCATTTTTTTCCCAATCAGAATGCAAATACTACACTTTTATTTGGCAGATGAATGAAAGGATTTTTTCTTGCTTTGGCTCAGGTCAGTTGAACTGTAGCATGTATAAAACTGCAGTTATTAAAAAAAAGTATACAGAATTTTGCAGCTTGCATTTGGGGAGAGGCAGACAAAGAGGGGTATATGTGTGTGTAAACTTCCCTTTTCCATTTGGACTTTAAAAAACAATTTCAAATTCTTTCTTTTTCGCTTGGATAACTTCAAGTGCTGAGGAAAGCCAAAACTTTCACAAATCAACGTTTTGAGCCTCTGTTGAAAAAAAATGCAAACAAGGATGCGTGAAAAACTAATGGGCAGAAGTACCTCGTTTTGTGGTTAAAAACATGTAACCAAGTGATATACAATGCAATGATGAGGCAGTATTTTATGGGGAAGTTTTAAGAGAAGGTGGACATTACAGGTATAATTCAAATGTATGATCAATGCTTATCCTCTAAGACATTTTTCTGAAGTGGATTGCAAATATACATAATATAAGAAAATAAATTGTATCTGGATTTACTAAAAGTTTATTAATATTTTATCATAAAATTAACAATTATTCTCTGTTGCTATGGGCAATAGAAACCCACTGATATTAGACATCATACTGCATCATTTATGATATTGAATTAGTCTACATGAACTGGCTTTAATATTATGATATCTGCAAAGAAAGAGTCAAACAATATTAAAAGCGAGAGGATGTAGATGTTTCATGTTATTGGTATTAAAGACTATAAAAAGCTATCTGATATGATTAGCCTGTATTTTCTGAAAAAGGCACTTAATAAAAAAAAGATTCTAACACCCATGGATGAATTGTGTGACAACTATTCCTGTGCACATAACAAATGCTACATTTTCCTACACAGTTACTGCATGATCAATATCATTATTGTAAAGTGCTTTTAGGTAACTCAAACATGAAGGACACTGCATATAAGTTAAATGCTGTTGTGTTCTATAGAAGAAGGTTTTAGGTCAAAATGTACAAAGATCTTAAATTATGTCAAGTAGGTTTCATCTGAAAAGAGGTCTCAGACAAAGAAATACAACACCACACAATCTATTAAATGGAGTGCTGGAACATGCATTGTACTCTAAAAATTGCAATTGGAAAAACGAGAATGGTAAGAGATAAATGGAGGACTAACTCTCCAGATTAATTGATAATACCTCACTCATCAGAAAAGAGGTAAAAGAAATGATCACTTGAGAGGAGGAGGGAGAAAGTAGTATGAAATAGTGAACAAATTGAAGGAATTGACTTTAAATGGAAGGCAGACAATAATGTCACAATCAGATTCACTGAAGGACTCACATTTGTGCAGAGAAGCAGGACCATAAGGAAAAAGTGAGTGATGTATTTTTTTTCTTCTTCTGTGTAACAGGAGCAGTTCCTTTGTCCAACTTAGACAAAATATTTCTATTCTATCTACATTTTAAGATAGTCATATTGAAATATAATTTCACTGAAGCCTTAGTAGGGAGTCTAGATTTACAGCAGCCACACCAGTCACCATATATGCAGAGTAGCTGGAAACATTCTGAGATCCTCTATAATTTTCTATCTTTTGAGTCTTACACATGAGGCTCTTAGAATTTGCTCTTAAATGCCTAGAATATAATCCTAACAGTAATAAAACCACATTCATTTCCACAGTTATCCCAGAAATCATTTCAGCCTCTTACAACCGTGTTGCAACCCTGACAGTTGTGACACCATTTGTGTTCTCAGATTATCCTTGAGTCACACCTCTTCATCTTTTTGGGGCTGTTGCTCTAGTTACAGCATTACAGCAATTTCTATTTTTTTTTAAATGGCAGAGTTAGTATTTGGAAATTGTTATTTAATTACTTCATACCTAGAAAATACTTTCAAAATAGTAAGTCAAAAGCTAATCATAACACTAATATAGGGCAGAGATTAACAATGAAGCTCAGAGACAAAAATCAGGCAGCATCACATATCATTAAGCAGATTTAGTATAACTGTACATTTTCCTAAATCTTCAAATCAACTTTTTTTTCCATTGATGATGAGAAGCCTTCTGGATGCCAGCCTAAATATAGTGAAGTCTTTTTTGTACCAATTAGTCTTTATGCTTGAGTGTATTTCCCTGTCTCTTTTAAAAATTCTACATTTGCTGTATTCAAATATTATATTCATTTTTTTTACATCTGCATCTCACGAGTTGCTTAATACATGGGAGCAGATCCTTCATCATCTTCTGTTTCAACTGTGGCTCGTACTGACCCGGGTGCAGGACCTTGCACTTGGCCTTGTTGAACATCATGAGGTTCACACAGGCCCACTTCTCAAGCCTGTCCAGGTCCCTTTGGATGGCATCGCTTCCCTCAGGTGTGTCAAACGCACCCCTCAGCTTGGTGTCATCCACAGACTTGCTGAGGGTGCACTCAACCCCACTGTCTAGGTCATTGATGAAGATATTGAGCAGTACTGGTCCCAGTATGGAACCCTGAGGGACACCACACGCTGATCTCCACTTTATCCCTTCATTTTCTAAAATGGGTGGTTTAGCTTTCTTTCTTAGTTATGTTATTTCTATTCTAATTCTACTATCATCTTTGAGCTGGCTGTTTATCCTAGAACTCTTGTTTCTGCACTGTATGTCATTCCAGGCAGTTCTGTTCACTTAAAGAAATTATGTTTTGCTAATTACTCCCTTTAAGCTCTTTAAATATATCCCTTTGCAATGAAGAATGATCCAGACTCTCAAATTAACATTATTATATATTTCATTTAAGATTAAACTGAACACATAACTTTCAGTCAGATACCTAATTCACTTTGCAGGTCAACTCTTGATCACATTTTCAGAAAATCTAATAGGTGCAGCTGCTTAAGTGCCACTGATTTCTGAAAATGAGGGGAAAAATGTTGAATCACATGAGATGTTTGAAAAATGCCCTCTATATCCACAGCAAAGATTTTCAGTGGCTATACGCTCCATTTATAAAGTTGAAAAAGTGTTTAGCAAATCTCAAAGTACAAGTCCCTTGTAAAGTTACCAGAAGCAGCAATGTATCTTAGACTATAAAAGATTTGCTGAAGTTTGGAATAGCACTGCTGGTGTTTTTTTCTTTGAATTCATATGTTCTACGAGGCTGATTCCCATCAGCACTGATGATTCTGATGGTAAATAAGTTAGGAATAGGTTTAAGACTCCTTAAAGTTACAGCTCTCTATCTGTCCTATTAGTTCCAGTGGGTTTATACTCTGAAAGGCATGTAGGGCCTGCTAAAAGCATTGCACTTCTCAGGTTTCAGCATTCTAGTAACAAATGGAAGTGCATATAATTGAAAATGCTGCAGTAATTGGCCGAGTGTGAAAAATACAAAGATGTATTTATTTGCAGAAGTTAGGAGCTGCCCTCTATAAGTCAGCTGAGAGTGACAGTATTTACTGCTCTTGAAGAAGAAGAAAAAATTCCTTTGCAGTAGATAACCATAACTCCCCACTGTAGGTCCCACATTAGCGGAAACTATGCATAGGGTTTTCAAGGTGGAGAATGTCAGAACATGCATGAGGTAAATGAAAACATTCTGCATTGCTGGCTATTGCAGTTGAACTACATTACTTGTTCTTTATTCTATCTTCACAGCTAAACTTCCCTAGCAAATTCTTTAGCCAAGACACCAGAGTCTTCTCCAGGGAAAAAAAGAGAGCATTTGGGGAAGAGTTCATTGATTCAACCATCCTGATGTTCAGGCTAAATATCAGGACATTTGTGTGATTCTCAAGTTTCACACTGCACACAAGTACTTTGATTAACTTCTGCATTCTATCACCTGCCTACTGAGTTTTAGAGATCTTCTAAAATCCATTTTTCTGTAGCTGCAGAAGAAAAGGTATAAGGGCATAAAAATTATGTGCAGTTTTCCCAAGAATTTGTGAATGAGGGACAAGTGGTGAATGAACACCCAAAATGAAAGTTCTACAAGTGCTGGCTCTACTCATCCCTGTGCACGTCCTGGCCACCCAGAGGTATTCTGTACCAGCCCGGGCAGTTCTACAGGTATCCCTCAAAAAACATTCTTACAGGTGCTCACATGAATGATCCAATGAGAATAGGAATTACAGATTGAAGTTTAGTTTGCCCAATTCAAGCACGTAACTAATTTTTAAACCTCTCATCCCTACTGCCCTGCTTAAGGATCTCCCAAGTACGTTTATATCTTTCTCAAATTGTGGGGACAAAAAACTGTTTCACAAGCTACATCTACACTTTGATCTGCCCCAACAAGCAAGGTGGAGTGACGTAGAAAAAACTGGCAGCCAGACTGCATCCCAGGGCAAACAGGTTATGTCCATAGTCGGTCTAAGTCTCCTCAGGTCTGTGTGGTACCCTTAGGTATAATTGTGTTATTTGTTTTTATTTCGGTCAGTCTGAAGAAGTCTGAGGGCAATGTTAAGACACCGCCTGGGCAGTCGTTTTGTGGCATGGTGCTGCGTGGTGTTGCTTGCCCTGGGGAAGGCCATGAGATGGGGATGCCTCGGGGAACACAGTTTGATGGTTCTTGGAAAACAACATAGAGAGCTTGGTGAAGTCTCATCCTTGCTGCCTGTAGAGTGTGGTCCCTGAACTAAACTTTTTTTCTAGAACTGCACTCATTTTTATCTCAAAGGGAACTAGCCAGTTTACTCCCAGATGAAAGCCTGAGAATGAACTATCACACATGGCGTGGGGATGATGGAGGGCCGGTTCCAGAACTCAAGTTATTTGCTGGTGTAGATGTACCCAATACTATTTTACAGCTGACATTTCACCAATACTGCATCAAGCGGAATCATTACCCTCAGCATCTTACATATAACACTACTATTAACATGTCAGAATGTGATTTGCCTTGACTTTCATTTAATTTCTATTCCACTCTAACCCCCTGGACCTTTTCCCTTGCATTTGTGTTTACTCAGCTATTCACAAGTTTGTATTTGTGAGTGTGATTTCCCCCTCCAAAGTGCAACACTTGACATACATCTTATTGAATTTTATCTTGCAGATTTCAGACCATATCTCAAAATTATTACAGTAATTTCGAATCCTGATCTCAGTCCCTTAAGCATTTGTATGCCCTGTGCTGTTAATTAGTATCATTCATAGTTTTCATACATAATCACAGTTCATTTTGCCATCTAAATAACTACTGAAAATGTACTTAAACTTCTTGGATGTAGAATATAATTCTGTAGCTTATTCATGTGCTTATATTTGTCCTACTTCACTAACCTCTAGTCTTAGAAACTCTAAGAGACACCTCAGTACGTGCATCAGTATTTAATACTTGCACTCATATCTAATCTGGTTCACGGAATTATGTTTAAGTTATCAAACTCCAACAACTCTGACTGCTTATGTCCCCAAAGAGGGAGCAGTCTGTCACTTACTGAGCTCTGCGTTAATGTGAGTTAGTTGTTCTAGCTCTAATTTTGCATTTCAGTTTAGAAATACGTGACCAAAATTGGGCTAATAGTGTTATATTTTTCTCACGTTCTATTTACAGGCACTATGTGTCTACTCCACTATATTTGTAGAAGTCCATGGGTTTGTAGAAAACTGCCGCTGAAAGTTTTGCTGTATCAAGTGACCTACTTTTCACCTTAGTCCATTTGAACATAGAAGATATATTTGCTATCAGTTACTGAGGCGGGCAATGTGATATTGTTTTGTCTAGATCAGCATACTGTAATGGCCACGCAGTCTATTAAATATCTCTTACAGACTCTGGATTTAATAAATGATTTCTCATTGACTAGGTGTCAGTGGCAACATTCTAGAAAACTCAGTTACATGGGATTTTTCATTGATTTTCCCTATATTAGAAAATGAAATGTCAGATACCATTAATTGCATTTTCACAATAAGAAGCATACTGCAAAAGTAGCTGCTAAGTGAAAGCACTTCCAGCCTAATGCACAATAGAAGTATTCTTTTTAGATTAATCCAATACATAAACGTTTATTACAGTTATGTGCCTCTGTGGACCAAATTGATGTGAATGTAATTACAATCTATAATATGGAACCATTTTGCAGGCTTCTAGGAAAAAAATGCATTCAGGTATATTCTGCACTCATTTATCCTTACGCAGTACACTATCTGCATCCAGTAACGTAGAAGATGCTCTTACCTACAATGACTGCATCATCCCTGACATCAGCTTGCACCTACTGTTGTCCACGGCTCAAAGACAGAACTGTTAACATCTGTTATCTTAGAACTATACACATTTACCCAGGCTATATGCCATCAGTAAGTAGTGTCTGACCCAGAATAAAGTTTATGAGATTGTGACACACATCTTCGTTACCATCGGTGGTCCCCAGTTCAAAATACATTGGTGCATCTTTCCTGCTTTCCTGTGTCTGCACTGGTGTAGCCAGGCATTTGTGATCACGTATGTTTTCTACAGATGTAATTCTACAGATTTTCTTTCACATCATCGCATTTACTATGCTGGAATTGACCACTGGTCGCTATAGTCCTAGGGAGATGATATTAGCAGTCTGGATGGGAAAAATTATTTGACTATGCACAATTTACTCTAGTGCTAGAAGTTCCTATGCCTTTGTAGAGAAAGAAAAATCCATGACCTTTCTAAAGCATGTGATCTAGCATTCAATTTCCCTGCATCTGATCGATAAGCAAGCAGGAAATTATACCTTTTGCCATGGCAGACAAGCATAATTAAGCAATAAGGCAATGGAGGTAGTTGTGATTATCTTAGGATGCACCTGGGAGCTGCCTTGTTGCTATTTTAAAACATCTTTATGCTAAGGGAACTGTATTAATTTCTGCTGAGAAAGATAAAGTTGGCAGTTCGGAATGCTCACGAGCAGCAGTTTCAGTTGTGCTTCACAGAGAGTAATGTGGTGTGCTCACCCCAAACAATTAGGCTTCTCCTTCAGCAGAAGCAAAGATGGAGCGGGCTGTAAACATTTAATTGACAGTTCAGACCTGAAAAAAAAAAAAAAAACCAAACCAACCAAAAGACAATTATGCTTTGGCTGGCTGCCAGCGAGTGCAAAACTTACATTTTTACCAGTTCAGAATAAAAATATGGTGCCCCCAACACTTGACTTCCAGGGAAGACATAGTTGCATAATTAATGCTATTGCATCCACATTCTAATTTATGCATTTTAATTATACCAAAGGCCTGGTGAATTATTAATGCTAGCAAAACAATGGGTCTGAAGCATAAGCTGAAAAGTATCACTTTTTAATGGGGCTTGTAGATGTAAATAACTAATGAGAGCTACTTAACTATTTAATTGTGAGAAAATTTCCCCCTGATACAATCAAGTATTAACTACCATTACTGAGCAGCCTCTCAAGTGGAGAAATGTTAGCTCAGGCTACCTGTTTTCACAATTTGCCAATCTGAGCATACCACAGGACCCTAACCCACCCAAGCCATATGCATGCGGGAAAGAGATTTATTTGGATGTTTGCCCAGTGGGAGGGACTGACATGTCATTGGCATCATCTGTAAGATGTAAAATCAAAATTCCAGGCGCAAAATTCCTCTTTGACCTCCTGTCTTCGAGCAGGTCAGTTCATGCAAGTTTCATGGGGCGATTTAGAATTGAATATAAAGAAATACAGTCTAGAATTCATTATCCCCGAGTTCAGCAATCTAAGAATTAAGGATGTAGGCCAGGTTAGTAATTTAGAGCCTTGCAGTGGTCAAAGGAGAGAGATAACACCTCTGGAGAGTTTCATCTCATCCTAAAATAGGTTTTTGAAATCGATGGGATTAATCACCATTTGGCAGTGGCTATCATTTTTCTGTTTCTTACAGAAGAAACTTAGGATACTGCCTCAGACCATACACCTAACTTCTAGACAGTCGAGTTCAGGTGAAGTTAATTTCACTAACAACGGCAGCCTCTAAACTGCCCTGTGAGAAAGACCTACTGTCACCAACCTGATGGCGTAAAGATTGGGGCAGAGCAGAAGGACTCACAGCACAGCGCCATCCGAAGCTCAGTGCGTCACACTGACAACCAGCGTTCCTGCTGCGTGGTCAAGTCTCAGACTCGAAACATGTGGTGCTCATTAACAAAGTCCTTCCCCCCCTCTGAAAGTCTCAAAATGTGCATTTGCGTTGATCTGCTGTGCCCAAAGGCATGGTCCCTGGAGCAACGCTGGGCAGCGTGATGTGCTAAGAGCAGGCTGTCCCAGACGTGCAGTGTGTCCTGGCTTTGGTGTACTCTGAGTTTGTCACACAAAAAATTGGTGAAAGCATGTAGAAAGCAATCAGCACTGACCGCAGAGCATGGAAAGCCTGGTGGCAGAAAGTACCCGTTTCTTTAGGTGAATAAAATGATACAGCAAATGATGAATTACCGCAATCCCAGGCAATATATTACATGCACTCAAGTAATTTCAACTTGTCAATACGAATATAAAATGAATCACTTCTGCCAACTTTTTTGTTCATGTGTTCCATGTCAGAAGTTTGCTCTTTAAACTCTAATGTAAAATGTTTAAGAAAGCATTGTAATAATAACAACGTAATGAAGGACTTGTAAAAGAAATAAGGTTGGCAAAGGCTTCTGCCAATTTTGAATATCGGGCCCCTTACTGAAGCGCATTATTTAGAGCTCGGTCACTTTTGGCTCCTATGTTTTTAGTTTTCTCTTTTTACCTAATATTATATACTGAAATCAAAGTACTGGCCTCTCCGGAGCACTCACCTGACTCACTGGGGTGACATGGAGGGGGACTGTGTAGGAACTAATTGTGTTTTCCCTGTTTTCAGCTGTGTTTGCCTGAGCCTGGACATGAGCTAGTGCTCTTGGCAGTGGTTGTGGTCTGTGTCGGACGGGTGACAGTTACGTTCAGTTTGGGTGGGCTGGATGGTGTGTCCTTTCTTGCGGCTGTGGGGAAGGGACAGGGTGACACAAGAAAGGCTTTTGCTGAGGTGGCTCCGCTCCAGGGAAATCCCAGCCAGCCACAGCCAGCTGCTGCCTGGCCCTGCGGGATATGTCATAGAAGGCAGAAAGCAGAACACAAAAGAAAATCTGCCTTAGTATTATCAAACTAAAACTAGTTTCTTTCTGTCTGAGCAATAGTACCTGAAAGAGCAAACACGTGTTGGTGTGAACTGGGAGTGCTCTAACGGTGAACAGACTAACCCTGATGGCTTATGTGTTCTCCACTGCTCAGCTCTCCTGCCCAGGAGCTGGACAGTGTCCTGACGGTATTCCTCTGCACCCCATTCCTCTCGACTTTTTCTTCCTGCCGTACCTACATCATGCAGTAAGAACGATCATTCATGAAGCACAGCTATTTTATTAAATCAAATTTAAGACCAAAACCTCCTTAGCATGTACAGGCTGGAGCCTGGAGATCTCCCAGTCATAGTCACTCCAGTGTTTTTAACGTGGATGACAAAAGCGGCTGTTGAAGCACGAGCTCACGGTCTCTAGCCAAGTGTCTCCCTTTCCTTCTGCCTTTGCAGGACTATGCTGAGAAGGAGAAAGCTGCAGCCAAGGCTCTGGAGGACGTGAAGGCTAACTTCTACTGTGAACTATGTGACAAGCAGTACCACAAACACCAGGAGTTTGACAACCACATCAATTCTTACGACCACGCTCACAAGCAGGTAAACCTGACAAATGTCTGCGCATGTCACAGCGGTCCATCTTCCTTCCTCATTGATTGTGGGAGGTTTCTAAATTCGCTTGAGTAGAAGACAATTCTTTGTTTGATGCTTTCAATTTTAACCTGCTATTTTTCACTAAAATAAAATGTAAAATGTTAATTGTTTTAATCTTTACCACAATTTCCTCCAGGCCCCTCTGACTGAAAGATCTTCATCTACAGTTTCAGATAGGTGCTCGATACCAATATTCACACTCAATTTGATATATTTAAATGTGGAATTACTTATAAAATAGAGGGATGGGGAAGGATCGGTTCCTAAAATATCCAGATCGCTCTTTTGGATGGGGAAGGCATATGACTGTGCTGTTTCAAGCTGCTCATACTGTTTCAAGGGCAGTTTGTTTTTTTTTTTTTTTTAAAAAAAAAGCATATGTTTCTGAACTTGAAATCTATGTCTCATAATGTTTTCAGGGTGGAATACATTCTGCCGTGCATGCAGAACATAATATAGAATAACAGCTACTTTTGAACAACAAGATATTGGATTCCTGGAAAAAAATAACAGATGGCAACTGTTTATCATTGGTTTTGTATCGCTTTTATCAGGTCTATATGTAGTAGGTATATTCGACCTGCAAATGTCTATTATCCTTCTATCCTGCATCCTAGTTTTCCTTCAGTTTTAGCAGAATCCATATTTCAGTTGGTATTATGGAAGGCAAATGCAATTAATCCACATAAACACTTCAGAATTTGAAGAAAATGGTTTGCAAAGTTCAGGAATAAGTATTTCTGAACCTCTGATAGTGACAGATCACATCTACTAATCTAACACGTATGAAGTTAGAACATGTAACTAGATTCCATAGATGTGTCTTTTTCTCCTGTGTTTCTACTAGCGCTTACATTATGCAGTCCGAGTTCTCATGTGTTCTTTGCATTCAAGTTTCCAGGGTGTCATTGCCTTCTGTGTGACCCCACTTCTGGGTGCACGGGGGTCAGGAACTACCTTACAAATATGTGAACCATTCACAAGTCGCAGGTATTTCTGACAGAGGACTAGAAATACTAAATACTGAGCAAAATGAACAGTGCTAAAGGCGAAACTCCTCACTCGCACTGCAAGCAATCTTATCGGGGTTTTTTTTCTGTGTTATAAAGGATGTAAATCAGCCTGGAATATTCTGCGTGCATCTATCACAGCACTGCATTAACAAACGTCTGCCCACCCATCCTGCTGAATTCAAGCAGCCCAGTCAGCTATCCAGGGGTATTAATGGCATTCTTTTGGCCCATCACTCCCAAAACAGAGCCAGCTTCATCTGATGTATTTATGTATTAAATTAAAAGCAATTTCTCACACCACCCTTCCATTAATTAATCAATCCATAAATATGGTTATAATAACACAAACCAAACGATTTTCCAGATCCTAAGCATGTGACTCTAATCCCTACAAATCCCCATTTGCTGCACAAAGAGTTTTTTTCACCCTTCAGCTGTTTTTTTTTGTTTTTTTTTATTCCTCAGAAATGTTTCTGAACTCAAATGGATCCATTTGTGCTCTCCCCTCTTCGCACACTCCCCCTGCAAAGAGCAGTTCGTGCCTGTTTGATACACCAGCTACAGTTGCGTAGTTGGGCAGGGGAGCTTTTGGCAGCTTTCCGTTATCAAAGGGAATGTTTAAGCAATAAAACTCTTTAGTTTTTAGGTCAATTTAGTGCTTTAAAAGCTGCCAGACATGGTCCTGGGAGCTAAGAGTCTGCACGGAAATGCACAGCACATGCAGAATACCAACTGGCAGCGCAAGCTCGCCCCGTCCCGCCCTTTCAGACGTAGTTCAGAAGCTCCAGTTAGCACCGGATTAGGTAGCGATCCTCCTGATGTGACAGGGTAATTCAGTCTCTTCTCCACTCTCGCTTCTTGACTGCTCAGCCCAGTCTGGGAACAGCATTGGTTTTCCTCTAGGAACAGTGTGGATCCCCCCTTTTCTCCGACTTTCATAGTCAGACGCAGAAGAGCCTTTATTCTTACTTTTATCGGAGTAATCTTCAAAGAAAACAAGTTAATTTATGGTTTCCTGTGGTTTTAATTAGCTCAGTTTCAAAATGTGTGTTCTGGAAGGGACAGTAGCCACCAGAAAAACTTCGTTGTCCTAAGGTATGTTTTCTGTTTCCCAGCAGAAATTTGAGGGTACCTTAAGTCATCCAGACGGATATGTTCTAGCATCATTCTTCTAATGGAGACTAAATTAAAATGAGGGACTCTTTATACCTCAATAACAATACAGTGTAGTCCTCCCATGTGATTTCCCATCTAAATGCTGCTACTTAGAAATTTGTATTAAAGTGGCAATGCTGTTTAGAGAAGATATAAAGGCAAAGAAAAGGATATTGCTCTGAGTACTTTGTCATAAGCCTTTTGTTTCTCTTCCAGAGGAAACAGATTTTATTCAAAGAATTATGACTCTAATCTCCCAATATTATGGTTTTATAAAATTAATTTTGTGATCCGTTTTCTTATCTATGATTTCAATCAGTGTTAAAGCAGAAAGTACCGAGTCTTGGACTTAGTGGTTGGCATAACAGGCACCGCCTTCTCTGTCCTCAGAGGACTGCAAAATATTATGATGACGATCTGGCCTTGTTTGCATAACGGGACTTTCTGCTATGTTAGGTTATTCTAAAGCAGTATACTCAGAGAGACACTCTCTCTCTGCACACTACATATATTCATATTTATATAGATATATAAAAATACTACATATATGTGTACTTATATACACAAATATGCATACAAAGAAAACTTTGACAGAACATCAAAGATCTCCTGTGCTTATATCTTCATTATCTTCTAACACTATAAGGACCCTGGAGGGGTCTAATATATAAATTTTTTTTTTGAGTAATATTGTCTGAGTATTAAGCAGCTCTTATTGTTTTGATTGTCTTGGCAGCATCAGTCTTAATTAACGTTGCCAGCATCTTTCCTGCTGCACTGCTCTGTAATAATTTTTTATTGATATTACCTGTTATTGGAAATTAATTTCTTTCAGTGTAAGGCTGGATAAATTGAACCCAGAATATGCGTTAGAGTGGAAGGCTGCACTCCCACCCAGCTTTACCGGAGCTCTCTGTCGCTAAGCCTGATACTTAACAAGCCTGGGGCGGGACTGTGGGTGACTTTCCTGGGACCACCCAATCTTTCATGACCGTACAACGCTGTGCATACATGTCTCATCAGCCCAGCACACACCAGTGAACCCACTTGAAATCAACAGCTTTTTGCCTCTGCGTTTTTCCTTTGCTATGATAACTATGACTTCATAAAGTCCTGGGCAGCAGTCACAGGCAGTGGCACATTTGATAATTCTGCAGTATCTCTCATCAAGCATCAAGGTGAACGATGCTTGCTAGCACTTGCTCGCCGTGTTCTCTGTAACAAAAGTCAACTGCATGAGAACTGATTACCTTGGCACTATCGAAACTGTCTTAACACTGAAAAGGATAAGGGTTCTGCTGTGAAATAATTCAAAAGTGATTAGTATGGGGATAATCAATATAGGCTGCTGCCTGAAAATAAAATCTATGTGGATGTATGTTACATGCTAAGCAGAAAACAATATGGAACTATAGATTTTTTAACAGGGTTGTGAAATCACGTGCATCTATAAAAGGAAGCCAAACTTGAGCAGAGATGTCTGTTTGGTTAACGTTATTAAATGAAATCTTTCGATACCTCCAGGTCATGCATAGCATTCGTCCATTCACTTAATGTCGAAGTAGTTGGAGATTTTTTGCATAAATAATCCTTGGTGATCAGCAAGGCTTTTAGATGTCAGCAAAGGAGAAAATCACAAATCGGTTCCATGTACTGCAATATAATAATTGTGATGATGATAGTAATAATAATAGAAAAAAGCAGCAAAGAAAAACAAGGCTGTATTGCCATCTTGGGGTTTCTGATGACAAAACAGGTCTTTTAGTTTTGTCAAAATTCAGCCATACAGTTAAACACATCACATTCTTTCATATGAAAAATAAATATCTAAATATTAGTGTTCTTGAAGCAGGCAGGACTGTATAAGGAGGTGAACAGAGATTTCAGTCTACACTAGTTCACATGCACCTACGTCTGTCTTAGTATTTAAACCCATGAATACTAGCTCTTGCGTATATTTTTTGCATGAAAGTCTGATTTAGTGTGTACAGCTGTGGGCACTTGCCGTTAAGCCTTTATGGCGCTTGTGGATTTAAACTTTAATTCAGGCAGAGATTTAGCTCCTGTTAAACATCAAAGCTAGCAAATTTACTTACATTTGAGCTAGCTAGCATTGCCTCGACCACCTAGAAAATGCACAGACAACTGAACACAGAGAAAGCTTCAGGAATGAGTGTAGTACTGAGATGTTGTGCATTCGTCTTTAGGGTGGTTTTTCCAGCGTCTGCATGGTTATTGCTGGAAAAGTGAGTCCTGTGTGTTGGCTCTAAGGTACACCTCTCCTATTACCCAAATTATTTTCATTTGGAGGAAAGGAAACTGGTTTGGCAACATCTGAGAGATTTCACGTTGTGAGCTGGGAAATTAGGCAAATGCAGCAAGACTAGGAAAATTCTTCTGGACAAAGTATCATATATTTAGCTGTAAGAACACACTAATCAAACAGAACAGGCTACACCAGCATGGAGGTCCATTACTATGTGTGCTTGTGTAGTCTCTGCTTTTTTCCGCTCAATATAGAGGTGGACCCATCGTCCCTCTTATACTCCCACGCGGACAGGGCTAATGTCCTTCCCTGCAGACCCTGCTTCTGTTTCTCTGCACCAGGACACTCGCTGGCCTTAAAGAACTGCCTGCTTTTTTAGGGTCAAGTTGTGCACATGAGATCTGTACTCTCTGTGTCCTCAGAAAATAACCTGGAAGGCAAAAGATCCCAACGTTTCTTGCCCTCAGTCAGTGAGCGGTGCTGCCTGCAGCCATCTGCATTCTGCTCCTGTAACCTCACAAAAATAACCTTGGTTTCATGCTTGTTAAGAGATACATGCATACTTCTAACAAAATTTGCACATTCGTCACATCCCTAGTAAAGAAGCCAGAACCAGAATTGTATTAAAGATAAAAGAAAAGGAGTCAAGCAAGAGAAACAGCAAAATGATGTTAGAGTCCCTCAAAGAGATGGTTTATATGTAGACTTGAAGTGAGAAAGAAGTTTTGTATGTGTGGTAGTTACTGTCCTCCTATTTTTAGGTATTTTTAGGTACCAATAGATTGCTATGCTCAAAAGCAACTACCAGATACACAAATGGCTATACCGTGTGTGTGTGATTTGTAGGGTGTAAAATTAGGCCCAGTCCTGAACACAATTATGAACTTTCTAAGATGTATACTTATAAGCAGCCCTACAAAAATAAATGAAAATATTCAAATGCATAAAATGCAGGATATTCAGAAGTTTTACAAGAGGGGGTTTAGAGCTGAAGTTTATTACTTATTATTCATCTTTTCCATCTTCATAACATTTACCATAAGTAAGGTCAGATTAGATGCTTCTGACACATAAATAAAAATACTGAAAGTGTAATTCAATATGGTCAACAGTTTCTCAGTTTTTTCTCCAAATTATTCTTTAATCTCAGTGAAATGCCCATTTATTTTTAGCTTTAGGCAAATATATTACCAGTTTGTTTTAACTATCACCATTAGACAAGTATTTAGAATGATCATCTGAGCCTGTATACCCCTTGTCAGACATTTCTGCTCCATCACAAAATTTATTTTTCTCTTGAATTTGGGGGGTTTTGATGCCGAGGAACTCTTACCTGTTATTTTATTCATTATTCTACAATACACCCCCCAATTCAATTTTCCCTGCTCTTTCCTTCCAAGCTCATCTTTCTCTTCTCTTGGACACAGTATACTCTTTACATTTCTGGCATAACTCTTGTTTTCTTTCATGTGAAAACCAAAGCTAAAAGTAAAGAATTAATTTCTATAGCCTATCCTATCATTTCAGTATCTTTATGCCTTAAAGACACACTGTTCTCTTGCTCATTCTGACACCAGTGATTTTCTTATTGTTGCTTATGCCTGTGACGTTTATTACATTCTCTGATTTCTGTTATAGCTTCACTTTCTTAGCTTTTCATCATACATTGATTTTCCAGTGTGTGTTCTTGTTCATACTCCCAAAATTACTTCCACTCCGGCTGTAACTGTTCCCAAAGAGCAGGTTTTTGATAATTACTGGCTGAATAGTTTTCATTTTCTCACACTGCCTTTCCCATAATTAACTTTAAAAGTTCTTCTCATTCTTTCAGAATTTGTTCTTGTGAATGAACACCTTTTACTTGTCCCTTTTTTTCCAAAATGAGTTTTTGATTACAAACTGGATTACACCATGGTTTCTACTGGATTGTTAGATACAGAACTGACTGTGGTGCTTATAATTAAGGTTTTGTATTTTAAGACCCATGTTTCTGTTGTTCTCAGAGGCTGGGCTAAAATATTCTTTCTGGATCCCAAGATTTAGTAAATTACAGTAAAATAATATTCCATTTGCAAAGTCAAGAATAAGAAAGTGATAAGGCACCAGAATCAATATTGTTTGGATGACCTAATCTGATACTTTTATGTATCTACTCTTTAATAAAATGTTTAATCTCAGGTCACATGTTGTTTTCCCTAAGGAAAACTCCCTGACTCAGTACTGAGGATGGACGGTACTTGAAGAATGAATCCGTCTTGTGCAGGGTATGGAGCTGTTGGCTACAAAAGAACTGATGCTGTGAAATGAGGGGGAGACAGAAGGAGAAGCAGTGGGTTTAGGAAGTGATTTTATGGGAATAGGTGTAATGGACAGAGACAGAAATTGCAAGAACAGAAAGACATGAAATTAGAAGACAATAAAAGTTGTGTACAAGAAAGGGAGAAAAAGGAGTTACAGGACAAAGGACTTGGAGAAATAATCCATAAATAAAGGGAAATACCAGGATAAAGCACAGGAGGAGACTGTCAATGTCGGCCATTTAGAGCCACCAATGTCTAAGCCATTCCACTTAGAGCCAAGGAACTGTGTGAATCAACCAGATAGGCTATATGAAAATCACATTTCACAACACTAATTCTGTTAACAAGAATACCACAGATATCATATTGGCACAAAACATTGTATTGAAAATAACACAAAGGACCTAAACAACATAAAAAACGACTGGGGTATGAAGAAAAAAAGCAAAGAATGAAATGTGCAATGCTGTTGCTCATGTACCATTTCATCCTTTACCGCTGACAGATAATATAAGATCAAATTTTTCTTGGCCTGAATGCTTCTTTCCGTTATTTAGAAATGGAGAAATCCTGCCTTTCTAAAAGCACGTTTGCATCATAGCAGCTGTGTTTCAAAATACCCGCAATCCAGCATCTTTGAAACGCTGAAGTAGCAGCGCATTGAAACGGATAATCAGGGTGTGTCACATCACCAAAACGAATGTAAATAAAGATAACATAAAGCAACACAAGAGGACATCAGCATTTAAGCAGAGGAGCGGTGTACAGCATATGAGCGAAAGCAGCATGTAAACCATGTGATAATTCTGTGGCATCACAGTAGTAAGAACGTTCATATTGCCAGTTTGAAATGAGTTTAAAGTGAATGCTTAGTTTATAATGTTGTGCACTATTTTCTTAAATGTTTTGAGGGGAGGCTTATATTTATAGCTACGATAGACAGAGATGCTTCAATTGCACGCTACAGCAAGTGCACGTACCAGAGTAGTTCCGGAGCAGCAGAAGCAACATTATGAAATACCACTGAGCACACTCCGGTGATTGGGCGTGACTCGAGGCAACAGATTCCAAAGAAATGTCACCAGAAACAATTCTTTATTTCAAACTTACCAATCTGTGCAGATCAGTGGGCCTTATTAAGAACTGCTGGACCGGCTGCCCTGCCAACGCTTTGCTGCTCTCTTATTACTCAGTGATAAAGTAAATAAATTGGCGGTATTCATCCTTTTAAAATTGCACGTTGCTTAAAATAATGAGATTCCTTTCATCACTAGCCCTCAAAAAAAAAACTTCTTGCAAATAATGCAGAGCTTTTTTAAATTTAATGTCTCGATAAGCTAAATTGTTAAATGCTAGATGCTATGGAATTACATTTGGTGTTCTTTAGAATGAATGCTAATTAACATGTAAATTAGCAATTTAACCCTCTTTAAATTGGAAAAAAACCCATGGGACACCTAATTTCATAGTTGTTAATGATGGTCCAATGGCTGTAAGATATTTCTTAAGCATTTAATTATATAAGGAATTACAAAAGTGTATTATCAGATTTTGGCATTTAAGACATAGTAATAACCAGAATGTCAGTTAGAAGAAGCGCTCTTCATTAATGTCTGTGTTATTGTCCTTTCCCTTCTTCTCAGAGGGTACACTTTTTAATTACTAAAGTTTTACAACTAATTTTTCAAGCAGGAGGAATGGTTGATGCAGTGTGATGGATGGCTTATTCAAATAAGCAAGAAATCTGAAGGATTAGATTTGTAAAAAAAAAAGGATGATGACAAACCACAGAAAAAAAATGAAATTCTGCCAAAAAAAATCTATTTAGGGTTTAATTTTTACAATAATTCCGCACCCAGAACATGAAGAAATATGTTCTTATTTAATTGTATTTAGACAAAAAGTGCAGTAAATTTGTTTCCATTTTGAATATGGATAAGGAAAAAATTCTCAAAACCATATTAATTAAAACATGCTGTTATGAATGATTTAACATGGCAATTACAATGTAAATTCAATAAATTTTGAAACAAAAGACTTTCTGAAACATTCAATTCAAATGAAAAGTATTTTTGAGCCAGTCGTAGTTCTTTTTCATACTGTTCGTACTATATAAACAGGAGTGATTAAAATCAACATATTTTTCTTTGGTTCTCAGTTCTGAAATGCTAATACAAGCAGTACATAGGATATTATTTAAGAAAACTGGAATGATATGAAGAACCTAAATATTTATGTTTAAATTATTATTCCCACTTTCAGTTAACCTTTAGGGCAGTCAGGCTGGAGTTGTGCCTGTATTGTTTAGTGGGCAAGATAAATTATACTGGGCGTTGCTGTCCTGTTTTTAAATGTCTGTATTCAGATGTCTTTTCCACTTTTTAAATGCCAGTAATAAGGGCAGAAGCAGCAGAATATATGGTGTGCTTTCTACTTCTACGCAAAATGTTACTGTTCATGCAAAATGTGACTGTTCATGCAAAAATGCCTATTCACCATGAACTGATAAGAACTGGGCAAGACTGAACACAGACATACGTTATATTTCCTGTGCCAGCTTCAAAAGACTGGTAAACATTAGGTAATGTTGCTTATAGGCCACATTGCACTTTTTTTGTAGTTGTTTGGTTGAGGTCTTTTTGTTAAATCAGCAGCTCTTGAATAAGCGTTTCGTCTTAAGGTCGGGCTTTACAAGTCTTGCTTCAAATAGTGAGGTAGTAGGGAGCAAACACTGCCAGATGCGGTGATTGTCTTTCATTACTGTCTGTTCACAAATACTTAACTCATATTTGTGGAATGGCGTGTAGAATAAGGTACCATTCAGCCAGATTAAGGAACCTGTTGTGCAGGTTACAACACGTCTGTACTTATCTCACCTGGGGCAATCCGATGCCATAGTCAGCTTTTGGAAATACTGGGCAATTAGCTTTGCGAGCAAAATGTTGTACCCTCCAACATTCAAAGAACGATTACATTTCTGTTGGCTTCTGCGTCACTTTTGAACAGTGCTTTCTTGCTCGTATCTTTCCCTCCTCCGGAAAAATAATAATTCTTCTAATCCCATTGGCATCCACAAAGTACAAGGGGCCCTATGAACATCTGTTTAGAATCTGCGTCTATTAGAGTTCTGTTCGTTTTTGACCGTCTGCACCTCCCGTGCAGTAATTAATGTGCAAGAATGTGGCTGAGCAATTGATTCCTGCGGAGCTTTAAAGTCATGCTAATCAACTGTGTTTGTGTTCGCGGAACCGTACGATGTGCCTCGTACATACTTGAAGGGGCATTCATAGCAGAAACAAATATTTTAAAGCAAAACAGAAACATATCTGTGCATCACCAAGACAGCAATAAAAGTGGTGAGATTAGTCATTTATTATCCTTACTTAGTTAAAAGCATTAATTAACATCTTTTAACATGTCTCTAAGGGAAAAATAAAGGAGGTAACCCAGGCTAATTATCATTTCACAGCTTTTGCAATTTCATAATAATTAGGCTCCACCAGGAGCCATTAAAAAGATGAGGGCCCTTTAGGCACCTTCTCAGATTAAATTGCAAGGGAATATCTAGAGAAATGTAGTTGACGTTCATGTGAATACCAAACAAATATATTATCACAGGTGATGGGACAATAAAAACCCAAATGTTTCCTGAACAAAAAAAATTTGACAACTAAACACTTTTTTATCAGGAAAGGCTATTTTTAGAGTAGAATGGTTTTGCAGGAACATGAGAAGATCAAAAACATTTTTCATTCAAAAGGTTTACATCATTTAGTTTCAATCAGGTTGAAACGGTTCATAAAGACTGAAATCCTTTGCTTCAACAGCGTTACTTTAAAAAATATTTTTAAAGTTCTTGTAAGATATTTAAAAATACTTTTAAAATATTAATTGTAACATATGCACACATATTTATTATTGTTCAGATAAAAAAATGTTGAAAATTACAACTTCAAGGCATTATGTTTTATTGCTATTTAGATGCATTGACATCAACTAAATTGGCAGCACTTGAAATTTTCATTTTTTTAATGTTTTCAAAATTTTATTCCTCCCAGTAAGACTAAAAAGTAAAGAGATCCTAAATGTCAAAATCTCCTACAGATCAGGAGTTCTGGTTCTTCGAACAAGTGTGTAAGCGTAGAGGAAGTGACGGAAACCCCCTGGAACCTTGTAGGATACTTTATGCTTATAGTTAGCGTTTCTCTGCTGCTTTTCAGCCCTTAGCATGTCGTTGGATTCTTTGCACTTAAACACTGGTGTTTAAAAGAGCAAGTGCAGTCACATTCCATTGCTCTGCATTTACACTTTCCATTTAGGATCTGTGGGATTCAGAAAGAAATCGTGTCCAGAAGAAGCAATATAACCTATTGCTTGTAATCTGAACCTGCCTCGGAGATCCAGTTTTAGATAAGGATCTGATTGTGTGAATATCAAATCACAATTAGTTGAGAAATTATTGGGTAAAGTAATACCACGTTTAGGGGTAAAATGTTACAATTTATTAAACCACACGGTTACCGGTATTCGTATACAAAATTATTGCCTAAAGGTACAGTGTAAGTTTTACCTTTTAAAAGGCACCCGGGATATTCAGATTAAACTTATCTTGTTCTTTACTTCAAAGCAGTATTCAATCTTCTCATCAGCTCCTAATGACCATCTTTTCTGAGTTCTGTATTACTTTTACATCGTTTACGCTGGGTTACACCAAAAATTCATTCATTGACATAATTATGGCTCTCAATACCCCATGTCAGATTTTGATTTCCTTCCCATTTTGAAATTTAGCACAGCATAATGTCCCTTTACTTGGTTAAAAAAGAAAATGAAGAGTCTGGCCTGCCATTTGAAAAGAATCATAAATCGGACTGTACACATGCAAAACAGCAAGTCACAACCTAATAAATCTGAACATGGAGCACGTGAGAAATGTACAAAAAATGTTATAACAATTTTCTGTTATTTCTAGGAAACAAACACTTCTTTTTAATGTAATTCCTTATTTATTTTTACACAAGGTCTTTCTAAAAGCTAAACCAATAATACCTGGAAAAACAATGGAACATTTTTTCAGAAATTAAAATGATAATGTATGATCCAGTTGCCCTACTTGTCCTTGTCTCCAGAATAATTTACAGTATCATTTTAACTCACCTAGTCCAAAGAATATAAAATCACTATTACCATATTGTATCTGTGTTGGTGCATATTTTAAGATGATTGTTGTTCCATTTGAGTACATAAACTCACAATCGTTCTTTTTTTTGCAAGAAATAATGAAAATTCAGAGGTGTAAAAAAGTATGGATTGCTAGAATAAGAAGCCACGGTATAAATAAAAGTTCAACTTCAAATTTTATAGGAAGAAAAGTTTCCTGGGAGGGAGTAGTAGAGTAAAGCTTGCTTAAAAACTACTTTATGTCAAGTGACAGGCAAAGAATTTGAGAAGTGACACAAGTATTTCAGAAGCAGTGAGTGATAGATCAGCTTTATAATGTTAAAAATGTCCATGTCTACATGAAAAACTAGGTGTGTGTTTATAGCATCATTTGATGTAAGAGCGAATACAAACAGATGTAGTCTGGAGCATGGGTAAGAGGGGAGAGAGGGACATTAAATGTTGCCTCCGCAACATACAAGGGGATAAGAGAAGTTTGGGATCGCTCTTATAAAAGCGCATCACGCTCATTTCCAGCCCCTTTCCAGGGAGCAGTTTCTAGAACAGTACTAAAAAATTTAAATCATGGAATCACAATTGAAGGGTGTCAAGTTGCAGCTGAGCGATACGCTACGCGCCAGTGGGCTGAGCTGCATAACTTGACCACGTGTGTGCTTTTAGCTCCCTCTCCTAGTAAAAGCCTCAGGCACTGCAGGTTGCAACAGCAGTACGATCAAAGGGTCAGAATACAAATAACAAATTGCAAACAAATAACATTTTAAGCATGTGGCAATAAAGAGGGTGCTAGTTAGGCCAAAATATCTTTGCCTTTATAAACTGCAAAATTAGGACATCATTCACCCTGCGCAGTTTCTCATCTTCTTCCATGACACACTGAATTTGCTTAAGAAGCACCTTATTGCTTTTGTTATTTCAGAGGGAAATGCTGCTGAACTGGGAAGAGAGGTGGATAAATCAGTAGAGGGAAGAAATGACACTAAAGTCAAAGGAGACAACACATAATAATAATGTGAGACAAATTTGGAAAAGAATTTAATAAAAGAAAAACTATAATCAGAATAACCTTTTTTTTAATCAGCATAATTTACTGAAATGTGTTCTCAGAAGATTGTCTCAGATAATGAAAGGCTTAACCAGGCTACTGCAGGAGTGAATTACCCTGGAAAAAATGGGACATCTGTTCATCTGCTCCTGTAAATAAACCGCAGACTGGAACATAAACTGCTACTCCAATCCCACGCATGAAGAAATTAAAATTAACAGATTATCCATCTGAATTTGCTGCCTCCGTGGGCCTTTCTTCTGTCAAGAACAGGACAAAAATACTTCATCCACATTATGGGTGTCTAAAAAGCTGATTTTTAATCTATATGTTATTAGCATTATGATGATCAACACAGGCACACAGGAAATTTAAAAAGACAAGCGATCGTATTTAGTAAATGGAAATAAAATATTTGCATATATTTGTGTAAGTAAAACCTGTAACATACACTTCTTTAAGGAACCTAGTGTCGTAAAGGTGAATGATCTTGCCAAATGGACTAGGAGGAGGAATTCAAATGGAAAGATGTGAGAGAGACCTAGGAAAATTTAAAGAGCACTTGGCAGATGGTTTAAGAACCCAAAACTCACAACTGAAAAAGACCAAATAGGTTATAAACAGCTAATCTCGTTTAGAAGGAAATTCAATTCTCTGTGGCTTAAATTTATAATAAAGGAGAGAAAGGAAAAATGGATGGTAAAGATCATAAATCAGAAGTGAAGAAATTGGAAAAAAAGTGATGGAGGAAGTAAAAAGGGTAAAACGAAAATCTGTAGTCATCAGAGGTGAGGGCAAGAAGGTTTCTGAAAGTATATTGAGGACATAAAGCATCTGCTCCAAATAGAAACGAATTACTTGTTAGCAGTGATGTAAAAAGGACTATTCAACACAGATTTCCGTTCTAGACTTGGGGCAAAGCCAGATGATTTAGTCACATCTATGATGTTTATGATGATTGTGAAGTACCACTTTACCAATAGTTAAGAAGGATATTAAACAGCGTAATTTAGAGCTAAGCATTTTTCTATCAGTGGGCTCAGGTGACCAACATTTAAATGTTAGGAAAGAGATGATCATAAACTCTCCTAATCATCAATGTTGATTTTTAATAAGTCTCAGAGCACTAGAGGAAGATGTATCAATCTAGAAGCTAGATAATGCCATGCTAAGATTTAAAAAGAATAAACGAGAAAATCTGTCATCCCGACATTAGTGCCAGGGAAAATACCGGCATGACTGATACAGGACTCCATATAGTATTAAAGAAAGATAATGTAATTAATTACATCGCTTTATGTAAAATAGATCTTGTCAGCGTAACTTGATTTTATCAATTCATCTGTTAAAACATAGCAAATCAGGTTGCCCTCTGTCCCATGTTATTGAAAAGTTTTGATCAGGTGATTAAAAAAGTCCTTTGTGGCCTTTTTTTATTGACAAAAACTGCAAGGAAATGCCATTTATTAAACTTCCTTTACTTTGATCAGGCATTTTATTATAGTATCGCTGCTAGATTCCTGGTTACCTTTAGCTCTCCTACTCCAGAAGAGATCAGTCTAAGCAAATAGAAGAGAAAGAATATTTTGGGATTGAATGAATTAAAAAAAAAAAAAAAAACAAACCCAACCTAAAATGCTTTTTATGGGCAGCTATTACTTCCTATGAGAAAAAGCAGTATTTTACTTCCTTGAGATATTTGATGATGCTTCTGCTTATAGCTGCCCTTAATATCCTTCATGCACATATTGTTTTTCACTATTTGTCCTGACCATACATTTAATGTGCATTGAGTGGTACCCATAAACAATGCTACATTTATCACAAGTACATATTAAAATTACTCTTTTCAGTGATGAACTTGTTCTCTGGTACAGCACTTCAAAGTCTCGGTGTAGTGGTCTGCTGATTCAACTTTCTTTTATGTAAACCTACAGATGTGGCACAATAGTTTGTAATAGGTTTACCTTTTACGCTTTATTGTTGTTCCATCAGCACTACCATAGTTATCAAGAATCAATTGATTATACAGGTAAATCAAATTTAGGCTTAATTCAGATGTCTGACATCTTTCCTCTTGTTTGAATGGGCTTACAAATAGATGTGGCAATTAAACATATATCTGTAAGTGCTGATTCAGCCTCCTCCCTGCTCTTTTGAGAAGTCACTCCATCTCTCTTTGCCTTCGTTTCTTTATTTGTAAAATGATATCGTGGTAAAGATACCTGTTTCATAAGAGGCCTGACATCTGTCTATAGAAAGTGCTATGTAAAATCTGTGTACGTCATTTCTACTATCATTTTTGTGACTCTGAAAGTCTGATGACCTCACTGAAGAAAGTTTGAGGTCAGGCTTTGGACTGGAATTCTTGGATAATTCAGGTTCCTGCTCTTTTCCTTAAGATGTATGTCATTTTGTATTCTGCCAGCTGCAGTTAGACCAAAGAAAAACAAAGTGGTAAGACAGGCTTCAAAAAGATGTGGGAAAGGCTTGAATATTTTTAAAATATGATTAAAAGAAGTACTGAAAGCTTTGAAAGGAGCCAGTCTTGCATAGGGTCTGTAATACCAGTTTCTTCTTTTAAAGCTGCTTAAATGGAAAGGAAAAAGAAATAAAATATATGAGATGATGCTTTTTCTCTGGCTAAGAAAGAGAGTCTGACACCCCAATGAGTGGGGTGATGTATGGTCATGAAGTGAAGATACAGTCCCTGCCCCAAGTTTCTTATCATTCAAATGTGTTGCTTTTACTAGGTAAATTACTCTGTATTCTGAAGTGGCACTGAATATGTCTAATCAAATTATACAGTGCGTAGTCAGCTTGTGGGATCCTACGACAATAAGTTCATAAGAACTGATATAAACGTGAATGGTCACTTGGAGCATATGCTGTATCCACAAAAAGGCCTTCAGAAGAGTGAGTTGCTGCCACCAAGTGCCTGTTCTGTCCTCTCCCCTGTGGAAACGGCCCCCATGAAACTCATCTCTTTTAACTTTACTTGGGAGATTCTCATGAGCAGTACAAATGGATGTACTTTCATCCAGCAGTGGATGAAATTAGTTTAATTAGCAGGAATATTTGCAGATCTGGTTGAACAGTAAGAAGCTCCCGCAGAAAGGACACGGGTAAGCACTGGTAGGTCTTGATGCTTTCTGGAATGAAGACCCATTGCACTAGATCAGACTGTCTTTCTACGCAAACTTAACAGGGGGTTCTGCGAAAACATGTGAAAACAAGCCCTTCGAACAGCCATCTGTAATTTATCCTTCCGGTTGGATCTGTGATCAACATCTCATTCACTGATAGACGGATTCTCTCAGACGTGTCTGAGGGCTGACTTTCCCCCCCTATCATCTCATTCTCTAACCCCGTCATACCAGGGTATTTTCTTCCTGTCTTCCCATTCACTCCCACTAACAATGTTGAATCTGTTAATTGCAATGTAAGCTATGCAAAAAATGGTTACTATCACACACTTCAGAGTGATCTGTACCTATGTATGGGTAAAACAAATTAAAATTTATCAGCTAGTTTTTGAGCTTCATGTCTCGTGGTTAATTCCTGTATGTAATAGCCTTTCCAATTTATTTTTAGGATTTTATTCACCATAGTAAAAGCAAATTCCTTCGTTGCTGTTTCCTCTCTTTCACTTGAAGAGCTAAAACCATAAGCTTCAGACATGAAGTCTAATTATGTTCTCTAGTAACTACCCTTCTCATTTGATGGTTTTCAATGTGAATTCATTTTACAAATAATGTAATTGGTTCTAATGTTAGGGTTACAGGCAAGAGAACAGTTACTGAAATTCACATTCCTTTTTTTTTCCTCATTTAACCCTTCTATGGTGGATTTGTTCAGATTTTAATTAAGGAGCTTTTCAGCAAAGTGGAAATCAATCTTTAAAGCCACTCAGGCACTCAAACGCTCACATTAGCTCATGCACTTAGGTTCAGGGGAGGTTCTTTCAATATGACAGGAGACATATACCTAATGCTGACTGAAGAAAACAGGGGTACGTACTACATTTTTATCTGGGGCTGCAATGCATTACAGAATGATGGCTATTTTGGAGGATGCATTCTCAATGATATTCTGCAAAGAAAAATCTAAATTAAAGTGGAAAAAATTATTTCATTCTTACTAACCTGCCATTTTATAATTTATATGCATGGAATCTTTTTTTTTTTTCCCAAAGCTGCCTTCTATTTACATGACTACAGTTACACTACCGTGAATAAGAGGAGGATTTGCTTCTCAGTATACTTGCAGCAATAGTTATTTGCCCCAGCTTTTAAACTATTTATACTGAGAACCTGTTAGATCTATATAATGGGATGAGCGTGGCCCCTGGAAGAATGCTCAAAATAGGAAGTAATGGTGTCCCCCAGTATTGTGCTCTTATGGTCCTCAAATTGAGAGAGAGTGAATGAGAGCAATATAGAAAAAATTGTTCCTGAAGCCAGAGACTCCTTGGAGAATGAGGGGTGACAAATCTGGCAGGGAAATGCAGATTAAGTAAACCTTCTCTGTGCTCTTGTCAATTTATAAAAAAAGCCCAGGTGTCTTCCTTAACTTTCTTTCTATTACATGTGCCATAAATACACTAATTCAAAGTAGTCTTTTGTGCAGCTCATAGACATGAATATTTTCTGTAACAATGAAAATGTACCAGTAGCACAAATTTCCTCTGTCTTTCAAACACCTATGTCTGAGGTAGAATCATAGAATAGTTTGGGTTGGAAGGGGCCTTAAAGGTCATCTAGTCCAAACCCCCTGCCATGAGCAGGGACATCTTCAACTAGATCAGGTTGCTCAGAGCCCCGTCCAACCTGACCCTGAAAGTTCCCAGGGATGGGGCATCTACCACCAATCTGGGCAACCTGTTCCCATGTTTCACCACCTTATAGAATCATAGAAAGGTTTAGATTGGAAAGGACCTTGAAGATCATCGAGTTCCAACCCCCCCCGCCATAGGCAGGGACACGTCCCACTAGACCAGGTTGCCCAAGGCCACGTCCAGCCTGGCCTTGAACACCTCCAGGGATGGGGCCCCAACAACCTCTCTGGGCAACCTGTTGCAGTGCCTCACCACCCTTAAAATGAAAACCTTCTTCTTAATGTTTAATCTGAACCTGCCCTCTTCTAGTTTAAAGCCATTCCCCCTCGTCCTATCATTACATGCCCTAGTAAAAAATCCTTCCCCAGCTCTCCTGTAGGCCCCCTTTAGGTACTGGAAGGCTGCAATAAGATCTCCCCGGAGCCTTCTCTTCTCCAGGCTGAACAGCCCCAACTCTCTCAGCCTCTCCTCATAGGAGAGGTGTTCCAGCCCTCGGATCATCCTTGTGGTCCTCCTCTGGACACGCTCCAGCAGGTCCATGTCCTTCTTATGTTGGGGACTCCAGAGCTGGATGAAGTACTTCAGGTGGAGTCTCACCAAAGTGGAGTAGAGGGGCAGAATCACTTCCTTTGACCTGCTGGCCACAATTCTTTTGACGCAGCCCAGGATATGGTTGGCCTTATGGGCTGTGATCGCACACTACTGGCTCATGTTGAGTTTCTCGTCACTCAGTACCCCCAGGTCCTTCTCCTCAGGGCTGCTCTCCAGCCATTCCCCGCCGAGCCTGTGTTTGTGATTGGGATTGCCTCGACCCAGACCTTGCACTTGGCCTTGTTGAACTGCATGAGGTTGGCTTGGGCCCACCTCTGCAGCCTGTCCAGGTCCCTCTGGATGGCACCCCTCACCTCCAGCGTGTCTACCTCACCAAACAGCTTGTTATCATCGGCAAACTTGCTGAAGGTGCACTCAATCCCACTGTCCATGTCGCCAACAAAGATGTTGAACAGTACATGTCCCAGTACCGATCCCTGAGGAACACCACTTGTCACTGCTCTCCACTTGGACATCGAGCCATTGACTCTTTGAGTGTGACTATCCAGCCAGTTCTTTATCCACCGAGTGCTCCATTTGTTGAATCCATGTCTCTTCAATTTAGAGACCAGGATATCATGTGGGACAGTGTCAAACGCTTTGCACAAGTCCAGGTAGATGATGTCAGTCTTCATAAAAAAATTCTTCCTTATATCTAGTCTAAATCTACCCTCTTTTAGTTTAAAACCGTTACCCCTTGGCCTATCGTGACAGGCCCTGCTAAAAAGTTTGTCCCCATGTTTCTTATAAGCCCCCTTAAAGTATTGAAAGACTGCAGTAAGGTCTCCCCGGAGACTTCTCCAGGCTGAACAACCCCAACTCTCTCAGACTGTCCTCATAGGAATGGTATTTCATCCTTCTGATTATTTTTGTGGCCTTCCTCTGGACCTGCTCTAACAGGTCCATGACTTTCCTGTCCTGAGGGCTCCAGAGCTGGATGCAGTACTCCAGATGGGGTCTCACAAGAGCAGATTAAAGGGGCAGAATTACCTCCCTCAACCCACTGGCCATGCTCCTTCTGATGCAGCCCAGAATATGGTTGGCCTTATGGGCTGCGAGTCCACATTGCCAGTTCATGTCCAGCTTTTCATCCACAAGTACCCCCAAGTCCTTCTTGGCCGGGCAGCTGTCAATCCATTCATCCCCCAGCCTGTATTGATCCTAGGGGTTGCCCTGACCCAGGTGCAGGGCCCTACACTTGACCTTGTTAAGCCTCATGAGGTTCACACAGGCCCACTTCTCAAGCTTATCCAGGTCCCTCTGGGTGACATCCCTTCCCTCAAGCACGTAACTGCACCACTCAGCTTGGTGTCATAAGTAAGCTGGCTGAGGGTGCACTCAATCCCACTGTCTGTGTCATTGAAGATATCAAACAGTACGGGGTCCAAATATGGACCCCTGAGGGACATCACTCATCACCAATCTCCATCTGGACATTGAGCCATTGACCATTACCCTCTGGATGGGACCATCCAACCAATTCCTTATCCATCAAACAGTCCATCCATCAAATCCATATGTCTCCAATTTAGAGACAAAGTTGTTGTGGGGGACCATGTCAAAAGCCTTACAGAATTCCAGAGAGACAACATCGGTAGCTCTTCCCTTGTCCACTGATGTAATCACTCCATCACCGAAGGCCACTAGGTTGGTCAGGTAAGGAATTGCCCTTGGTGAAGCCATGCAGGCTGCCTCAAGTCACCTCCCTTTCTTCCATGTTCCTTAGCCTAGCTTCTAGGAGGATCTGTTCCATGATCTTCCCAGGCACAGAGGTCAGGCTGCCAGTAGTTCCCAGGGTCCTCCTTTCTACCCTTTTGAAAAATGGGTGCAATGTTCAGGTTACACAGGTGGTCATGAACCTGATCTTCTCTACAGTGGGAGGGACTTTGCTCCCCCAGTTCCTGTCTTGTGATCCATCCACTTGAGAGGTGTGGGAAGAGAGGTTACCACTTAAGATTGAGGCAAAAAAATCAGCCTTCTCCTCATCCATAGTTACCAGTTTGCCAGTCTTGCTCGTCAGGTGGTATTGCTTTCTTTGACCTTCCTTTTCTTGCTGACATACCTGTAGAAGCTCTTATTATTCTTTGCATCCCATGACAAATTCAGCCCCGGACATGCTTTGGCCTTCCTGACCCCATCTCTACACAACATAGCATTGTCCCTGTACTCCTCCCAGGATACCTGTCCCTGCTTCCACTGCCTCTGCATCTCTTTCCTGCCCTTTAATTTGACCAGCAGGTCTTGACTCAGCCATGCCAGTCTCTTGCCTTCCTTTCCTGGTTTCTTACCTGGGGAAGTGAGCTTTTGCACTCTGTGGAAAGAGTCCTTTAAGATCTGCTGGCTCGGTTCTGCTCCTTTTGTCCCTGAGGGCAGTTTCCCAGGGGGTTCTATTGACTAAATACTTGAAGAGCTGGAATTTTGCTTTCCTAAACTTTGGGGTCCTGACTTTACTTTTCATCTGACCCATATCCTCAGGACTGTGAACTCTTCCAGTGCGTGATCACTGCAGCCCAGGCTGCGTCCAATCTTGACATCACTGATTAGATCACTTGCATTGGTGACCAACAGGTACAGTATTGCATCCCCTCTGGTAGGGCTATTATCTGGCTTAAGACATTATCCTCAATGCATTCCAGGAGACTCCTGGATTACCTACAGCTTTCTGTGCTACTTTTTCAGCAGATTTTTGGGGTGGTTGAAGTCCCCCAGCAGGATGAGAGCCTGCGAGTGTGATGCCTCCTGTAGCTGGAGTAAGAAGGCTTTGTCAATAAGCTTGATCAGGTGGTCTGTTGTAGACCCCAACCACAAGGTCCCTTTGCTGCCTCAGTCTCTAATTCTTACCCATAAGCTTTTAACCTGCTTGTGGCTATTCTTCAGAAACAGTTCTTCACACTCTATCCATTTCTTGATGTAGAGGGAAACCCTCCCATCCTTCCTTCCCCACCTGTCACAGAATCACAGAATCACAGAATGGTCAGGGTTGGAAGGGACCTCTGGAGATCATCTAGTCTAACCCCCCTGACAGAACAGGGGCACCTACAGCAGGTTGCACAGGATGGCGACCAGGCGGGTTTTGAATGTTTCCAGAGTGGGAGACTCCACAGCCTCTCTGGGCAGCCTGTGCCAGTGCTCTGCCACCCTCAAAGTAACGAAGTCCCTCCTCATGTTTAGATGGAACTTGCTATGTTCAAGTTTGTGCCCGTTACGTCTTGTCCTGTCACTGGGCACCACTGAAAAAAGACTGTTCCCATCTACCCAGCACCCTCCCTTTAAGTATTGATAAGCATTGATAAGATCCCCCTTCAGTCCTCTTTTCTCCAGGCTCTTTCTACAGGCTGTCCCTTCTGAACAGCCCGTAGCCATTAATAGCCACACTCCAGTCACAGGATTGTCCCACCAAGTTTCAGTAATGGCAACTAGGACATAGCTTTATAGCAGCATGGTGGCCTCTAACTCTTCATGTTTGTTGCCCATGCTGCGTGCATTGGAGTAGAGGCACTTTAGCTGCGCTGTCGGCCGTATCATCTTCTTAGAGAAACACCCCTTAATAATTAAGATAGCCACCCTTAATACCTTCTGTACGTGATGAAAAGAAAGAGGTACTTTTACATCTCACTTTATCCCTCTTGTTTCAGACAGCTGCTTTAAGAAGAGGTGATTAGGTCCCTAAAGGTGCTTATTTCTTTCCAGTGGTTGTAAAGAAAAACTAAGCAACTACTATACGCGTCTAAATTTGATCAGCTGAATAACAATCCAGAGAAACGTTCACCTACACAGGGAGGAACAGCAATCAGGATCGTAACTCTGGAAAGAAAGTAATTTCAGTACTGCAAATGCAGCCAGGGGTGAGTATGCTACAGGTACGCGTAGGTCAGTGAAAAGCAAGTATTGGACACAATAAAACGACAATTTAAAAAAAAACAACAACCCAACAATACGAAAGAGGCAGAAATTGCTAAAGTACAGGTATTTGGCCACTGATATTTCATGTCTAGCAAAAGTAGGTAGTGAAGATGCAGATCCATTAAGTTATTTGGATGTCCTGGTGATTCACACCCGAGTTTAGGAGGAAAAGAATAGATTCAGCAGTTTTTGAGTAGGTCTTAGACAGAGGAGCCAATGTGACTCAGACCCGGTTGTATAAGTAAATCTTACCATAATAATGGATATTATTTTGTAGTCTTTTAATATCCTGTGTGGGTGCTTACAAAAAAAGGGACGGGTTACTTTTAAATATAGCAATGTCCACATGCACATGTGCACAAAACCAAGAGATAGAATACCACGTGAGTCTAAAAATGAAATACAGCTCCATAGCAATGATATTTGTAGCAGGTGAAGGACAGAACACAAGATTGCTTTTAAATAAATCATAATTTATTACACGTGCCTGTATTTGGATGCCCAGTTAAGTACCTAATTACATGAAAAATGCAATTGCCGTGTAAAGCGATGTTAATTTTCAAGAACACCTGCTGAGCTTAGGGTTGTCATTCAGGTACCCGCTCAGCTGCATGCTGTTGTGCACCACCTGTGGAAAATATTTGTGTGCCTGTCAGGAGTCTGGCACAGGTTATTAGTGAAAAAAACCACAGCTTTGCAGGTTCAGCAGGCAGTCCCATGGTCTATCCAGCATAGCTGACAAATTTCATTACGATTCCTAACTGGATCCCTGGCAGCGCACCTTTTCTAGTTTTGATGAGGGGATGTGCAGGGAGGGCCCTTTCTCTGCTCAGACTGTAGATGCTTTTGATTTCTTGGATTTCATCTCCAGTTGATGAGTCCTCCGCTATGCTCACCTACATATTTTTTTTATTCTTTTCTCTACTTCCTTGACACATGCTGTATGCCATTAGACAGCGAAAAATACTTCTAGAACTTCTATTCTTAGTGTTGGTCCATTTGCTATGTTGATTATCATCCTAACTGTCAAAGAAGTGAAAAGGCATTGCTTTGCAGTACCCGCACTCCATATTACTAGCTTTCACGTTGTTCTTTCTTTCCTTGACAGGTAGAAACTGTTTCTGTTTTTCCTCATGAATGCTTTATGTGGGATACCAAACAGCTCGCAGTGACAGCTAAAACATAGCAAGCAGCACTAAAGGACGTTTCTCAAATGTGTTTCTTTGCCCTTTCTTCACACTGAAGATGTTAATAAGACTCAAGACTACCTATGTTTTTCTATGGAGGATAGGATCTTTACTGCTTAAATATCTCTACTCTCTTGTAAATATTACTTAGGTGACAGAAAGTGTGGATTCATGCTGGGAAGATTCTCTCATTTCTTGTACGTCTTTGGCTTTTACATATTATTTAAAAAGCTTATTTCTTGGACCAAAAGTAATGTCTTACCTATTCATCTATTTTACCATAAATTGCAGGGAAGGAGGTTGGGGGAATGGAGCTCTTTGACTGGCCTGGCAAGTGGCAAGTGAGCAGAGAGGGAGGGCACGTAGCTAAAAATGTGGTGGAGCAACCATTTCTTTCCAAGGAACTCAAGCCTCTAAAGAGGGCTTTGCAGCTCTCCTGTTGCAGAGCCTGGTTCAGTGATGTACTAGATGTTGGAGCTGATAGAAACTTTCCAGAGAAACACACAGATTTGACATACTGTAAATATTTTTTATGAATGTGGTTAAACTTTCAACAGGCACCAGGTGGTAGGATGGTTCTTGCTGGTTGGTGGTGCACCAGCTCCCTGAGCTACTGCCTTTCTGGCTTTCTTGTCCTCATTCAAGGGAGTTTGCCTGTGCAGAGACATCACAGTGGTTGAGAGCTACCTCTTAAGCTCCTGGAGCAGCTAATTCATGGGCAGCCCAGCTCTCCCTACCTCCAGATCAGGGCTCAGAGGCACATGTCTTGGGGTCCAGTAGGCTGAGAGCAAACAAGAAAATTCTGCTCTTAGCATCCCAGCATTGATTTGTTTTTCTCTGACAGATGCTATCTGGCTTTTTAAAAAATCCCATACCTGAAGAACAGCTGGTGGGACAGTGGTGGGTGATACCCTCCACAGCTTTCCAGCACTCTTCACAGAATGTAATCACAGACGCTGAGAGTTTCCACCAAGGGCTTCTCCATGCCTCTCTGCCATATTATGTCATCACCGCTACCTGGATGATTTCATTTCAGCTGGAAAAAAAATAAGCTGTCATTCCTTTAGATTGTATAAAGCAACCACACAGTGCTTTTCACCTATTCCCTTTATCTTCATCTACTGACAAAAGCTAGACCTTTCTCCAGAAAGCAGTTCTCTCGCATGCATTCATCATTCTCTTGACCCCTACAAGTTGAGGACTCTCTGCCTTCCAGCCGGTTTCTCAAATGCAGATGCCTGCTGGCCTGGGCAGAGCTCTGTGCCATGGCTAGACTTCTCCACATACCTGAACTGCAGAAAGCGATAGTTACTGCTACAATGCTGGGTCAGCCTCCAATTTACCCTACTGACACATGTTGCACTTTCGGCCGTGCTATAGGGAAACAGCAGCATGAGACGATGGCAGTGATAAAGCTGTTGATCTTTAGGTGCTGGTGGACAGGCAAATAGGCATAGACGCTGCCAGCTGAGCAGCAGTTTAAAGATGATTGTGATACCAAAGCCTTTCTTCAAGTCTAGCTTGCAAAAACAGCTTTCTGGGCTCCATGGAAAATTTAGCGTTCCCTGGTGTTGATACTATGGTTCTGAATTTCAAAGCAGAGCTCAGGGCCACCTCCAGACAAAGGGGCAACTGGATGCAGTGGTTTAGTTCTCAGTCCTGGTCCTCAAGGTTTCCAGTTTGGGCATCTGGCTGAATGCACCAGAACTCCCTTCTGGTTTGTAAACTTGCCCTCCCCAAACATCATGGCACTGGAGAGGTGGTGAAGGGAGGAAGGCACTTCTGCAATGGCATGTGGGAGCGTGGACCTGAACAGGGAAGCTGTGAGGTTGGACATGACCCGCTGAGTCCTAGAGAGCACAGTGAACTCAAAGGCAAGATAGCATCACTTTTTTTGCAGAGAATGTTTTTGACACTTTTTGATTTGTGTCTTCTTCTCCTTCACTTTTCCTTATACTATCAGTAGTGCAAAACCAGTTAATAAAAATGTAATAAAGGCAAAGAAATTTGCCCTCTCCAACAGGAATTACCTGATTTATACATGTTCAAGGATATAAAAAAAAATAATTGTGAAAATAACTATAAAAAAGTTTCCTGATCAAATATTTCAGTCATTCTCTCCTTTGAAAAACAAATGCAGTCTTGAAAAAACTACAAAACCAACACAGAAGCACACATACATCCAGGCATACATGTGCAAGTACAGAGATCTATAAAATATATTATGAATATGAGCTCAGCTTTATTCCAGTATATGCCTATGGATTAAATTCCAACTGACTGAATTAAATAGGAAAATTTTAACTACATTAAACAGAGTCTAGTTTTGTGTATGTATTTGTACACAACAGAAGATTTGTGTGTTCATAAGAAATTAAAAACTATCATTCATATGTAGGTATAGATCAGCTAAATAACGATGGCCCAATCATATTGTTTTGTTAGGCAAAAATAGAATTTTCAATCTCTTCTTAGAATGATAGCATTTTAAATATATTTTTACTCTCCCTTTACATACTAACTTCACCAAAAGCAAATAAATTGAGTAAGAGGAAATGCATCTGCTATGTACATATTTAATCCCTTCTCTTCTTGTTCTTTTCACACAGAGATTGAAAGATTTAAAACAAAGGGAATTTGCTCGAAATGTGGCTTCAAAGTCATGGAAAGATGAGAAGAAACAGGAAAAAGCACTCAAGCGGCTCCACCAGCTTGCAGAGTTACGGAAGCAGTCAGAATGGCAAGTATTTAAAATTTATATTATGTTTTAATGCCCTCTTTCCTCAGTCCCCGAAGAAATCTCCGTATTTTTACTCCTACGCTCTGTAACGTACAGAGATCGTGTATACTGTAACCTGTTTTCAGCTGTCCCCAACTCCAAATGTTCCTGTTCTGCAAACCATAAAATTGAAAGTCCCTGAATTAATTACTTGTTATTTGAAGGTTTGTGTTTCTCTCTCCTGTAGCTAGTTAATCTCGTCTCTTCTGAACAAAGTGGTTTGAAGATGTTCTTATAATATCACCATTTTACCCTGTTCAAACTGACCTGAATAGATTGGTATCACTGTCTTATCATTTGCATGTAAGTGAACGGGAGAGGAAAAACACCTTTTAGAGCATCTGTACTTAGCCTGTGAATCATTTTCACTACTTTTAGTATACTGAGATTATTCTCAGAGTTTCTCTGCAGAGTAATTGAAGTATCATTATGTGAATGAAAAACAATTAACTGAGTTAAGTTTATCCGATACTGTTAGCTCTATTGATGAATATCAAGACACAGTACAATGTTTGCACTAATAAACCTTTACATTTGAGAAATCTCCTTTCTTTAACGACAATGAACGCTTCAGCAGAATAGACTGCCACCAGACCAATTGTTTATGTTAATCTATGACTATAGTTAAGTAGATAATTAAAGTGGCGTCCTTTTAAATTCATATCAAGCTTACTGTACCCTGGAAATAATAACATTCAGAGTTTATTATACACTCATTTTGGCCTATATAATTGCTTTTGAGTAATCTGCTGAAATATAACAGTTTAGTGCTAATGTATCACTTTTATGGTTACAACTCCATTTTCCTACAAATCTACTGAAAGAAATGTAACTGCCTGTGGGAAGATGCCTTTATGCCCACACACTTGGAGATGTAGTCTCAGCTAGACCAATAAGGTCGGTCTTAATAGAAAGCCAGAGTGAGACTGGGAGGGAAAAATCAGGTTCATTTTTCGAAAGAGCCGGGAGTCCATAATCCTTTACAAAGAGCCTGGAAAGACAGTGTTTGCTATTCCCGTTCCTAATGACTAATAGGTTCAGGGGTGGCTGAGCGCCATGATCTTGAGGGAGGGGTGGCACTCCCAGTTGCTGAGGCAAGACAGAAAGCCAGCCTTTCTAAGCAAAAGTTGACACACACGCAATCGTTATTATCCCTGAGTACTGCATACGGTTGCAGCAGAGTTCCTTACAGCAAGCTAATACAATTTGACAACAAAATTACTGTTAATCTTGTGCACAGCAAAACTGAAAATGCAGCTTTATTTTGCTGCTCCAAGGAGACTTTGAAAAGAATCTCTTTACACGCCTTCTCTAAGAGATAATTCTTTCTTGAGGTACAAACAGGGGTGAATTTGTATCTCCTGATGCCAAATTTGTGGCAAATGCAAACATATTCTCAGAAATGCATACATATTCTCATACCCCGAGTTGACCCTACTCCAGGGAGTCTTTATGTCGTTCCCACTGCTGGAGATCAATGCATTTTTATAGCGTTTATAAAGCACACTAGCTTATTTATAGATAGCTGTTATGCATATCTGGTAGTCATAATTTACTTACATTTAATTAAAACATTTTCTAATTTTTAATCAAACTCTGTACTGAAGCTCATTCCAAAATTTTTTCATGTAAGTGTACTGTAGTACTGCATTGATAGCAAATGTAGATAACTGGTCTAATGAAATACACATTTAAAATCTTACTTGGAGTAACATTTGTATGGTGGCTATGTATGTCTCAACTCTAATGGAAAATGGCAAGTTATTCCAACCTCAGTTTATTATCTCTTGCAAGAAATCAATGATTTACCATGTTTGTTAAGGCCTTCTTAGAATAGGTTGATTTTTTTTTTTAGAGTACAAGAAAATTAAACCCCAGATTTAAAATCTGAGAGGTTTTTCTGAAGAGTAAAAATGTAGAATACAGAAAGTACGGGAAAGCTACTGAAGTTGCCATTAATACTGATGGAAATCCACCTTGTGTCCTTTTCTCCCCCAGTGTTTGGTGGTAGTTTTAGCATTAATATCTCTTTAAATATTTCACAAAGTTGTTTATCGTGGAATAATATAAAGATAAAATAAAAATCTTCTCTTAGAAAAATCATACGTACATTCCCCCCTTCCCCCCCAACCCCCAAGCAGGCAGAATATTGCCTTTTCTCTTATAGTTTGATTCTGCAGATGCTCCAGGTGGAAGTGTCTCACTTGGAACAAGGCACAGTTGCCTTTGCAGTGGTGTCTCAGAAAACTAAGACTTGCCACAGACCACATTCTTACTGATATAAATTTAGGGTAAGACAACATTATTTATTCTAGAAGTACATGGGCATAATTCCGAAAACGAACATTCATGTGATGATTTCAAATCCTATTATTTCCTGTACATAAAGACTGTCTTGTCCATATAGAAGCCCAAGCTCAGGGCTAGACTGCACATTTACCCTTTAGAAACTTTAGAAACTTAGTTATCCCTTGTAACAGCATGAGTGACACCCTTATTGACCAGACAGACATTGTCAAATGCTAGTTCTGTCTTGTCTTGGTTACTTAATACAGCTTTCCTTTCTTTTATTTATTACCTTACAGCGTCACTGGGAGTGGACCATTGCTTAAAGCCCCCAGATTAGTCGTAGAAAAGCAGCAATCACCAGATGGCGTTTTCCTATACAAGGGTGGCAAGTTCACAGCCAGTTCTCAAAGAACTGCCACAAGTGAAGGACAAGTTTTCTCCAGCAGCGTACTAGAGAAACAGCAGTGTATCATAAGCAGGCACCAGTTCCCTACTGAAAGACCCCAAGCACTTGGAAATCAAGTCTCACGAGTGTTCCCAGATAGCGCCAATGCTTCTCAAAGGGCAGGAGTGTCTTTCTCATTCTCAAAAAAAGCCCCTTTGAAGCTCGAGTCCTCAGCATCAGTCTTCAGTGAGAACTCTGAAGAAGGAAATGATTGTAGTGAGTCCCCCAACCATAAAACAAAGCAAGCTCTTGAGGGCTGTCGTTCTGGCACACTTTTGGAGGAGGACGTGAAAGCAAGCTTGGATAAAGGGCCACCTGTTACACAAGACCAAATGGATTTGGATAACAGTGCATTAAGCCCTGTAGCAGCAAAACCTAAAATGCTAAAGGAAAATGATAAAAGTAGCGATAGAGAATTAGAAGAAAAGGTCAGTGCTCATCCTTCATTTTCCAAAGTCAAAATACAGCTTTCAAATTCGGATTTTTCTGGTTCACTTAGAGAAACAGAGCAAGAGAGCAAAATGAACGAGTCTGAGCAATTGTCAGAAACTCTCATGTCACCTCCCTGCCAAGCTAGCAATTTTGGTACGCAGCCAAACACCTACAAGCACAGCAATGCCCACCTGCCTGACCAGTTACCTGAGCTCCCACAACAGCCAGAACTACAGCTGGCACGTGCAAGCAACGTTTATGAGAGTCCTGGAGCGGTAAAAAGAGAAAGATCTTTGGAGGGTTCAGAAACCACAAATGCGAATATGGAAATGCTTCCAAGGGAGACCGTGGTTAAAGAGGTTAAGCCCCAGGCATTGCCTTTCCTCCATGTAGTCAGCAAAGATGGCACTACTGCTCTGCAGTGGCCCACAGAATTACTTTTGTTTACAAAAACTGAGCCCTGTATTTCATATGGCTGTAATCCATTATATTTTGACTTCAGACTCTCTTTAAATCACAGACATGGTAAACAGCATGAAACAAACAAAGAAAGCTGTAAAGAGCACTCTATAAATAGGACTGCAGATGAAAATGAAGCCTCAGGTTTAATAAAACACAAGCAAATGTCAAATGAACAAGATAATCAGTTGTTGAAACCAAAGAAGATGAAAGGTTCCCTAAATCCAAGAAAGGCCAAGCAAAAGGCCGAGTCAGACATGGGGAAAGAAATGAATGAAAATGGTCAAAAATGCATTGCAGATTATTGGAATGAAAATATACCCAAAGTGCCTGCTTACCTTGATGTCTCACAAAAGGATTATGTGACAGAAAAAAGTCTTCACACAACAACACTGAGAAGACCTTTAAAGCATCATGTTCATAGCTGTGAAAGAAAAAACCAGAACATTAGAAAGGAAAGCATTTCCTTTTCTGCTTTCATGTCTAGGATTAAAAAGTCTAAAGCTGCAAAATGTCATTTAATTTATTCTGAGGAAAAACGTGAAAACCAAAATGACTGCAGATCCATTCAAGATGTGGCCAGCTGCAGCAGTGACATAAGTGACAGTGGAAAAGACTCCACTGGAAGTTTCCTTAGTTATAAATCCAGTTCAAACAGCAGGTATTCAGAAAATGAAGGATGTGGAAGTTACATGAGATGCTGGAGATTCCCATCTCCTCAAAAGTCCTCTTCTGACAGACATTCCAGCTATTCTGACACTTCGGTTAATAGTATGAGTAGCTACATGAGCTACACGAGTCCCACATCAAACGATCACAGCAGAAATCATTTGCTTTTTTGTTGTAAGAGAAAAAGCAAGACAGCTGAAAGGCACAAATGTAAACACAAAAAGCACAAGCGTATTTTCACTTCTGATGATACAGAAGAGGACTATCTTTGTCATAGTAGGAGTCATAGAACGAGAAACTGTACACAGAGGGCCACAATTAAATACCGAAGATGTTCAAGGCATAAAGTTTTACAACACAGAGACAGATCTAAACACAGCAGACATAGGCACCTGCATTTTGGCAAAGTGCATAGTAGAAGTAGAAGCTACCATAGCTCCAAAAGTTGTTCCCCCAGAGATTCAAGAAGCAGTGAAAGATCATCTAGTAGCAGAATATCAAGAGGTAGCAGTTCAGGATCCTTCTCAAAGGAGACTGCCAACTGTGACAACAAAACAAAAGAGGACACAGAAAGAGGTTCTAACACTGAAGCGGGAAAAGCTGAAACTGCACATTACGACTCTCTGAATGTGAATGGACAGTCAAAAAGCTTTGCCACCTGCTCTTCTGAAGCCCTGGAAAAAGATAAACGTGGAAAAAGAAAGTCACTGACAGCCAAGTTACTTTTAGAAAGAGTGCAGTCCAAGAAAACCCAGGAACAAATGCAAAATTCAGACAGATTTTCAAACACTTGTGGGGTAGAATTAAAGGACCACTCGCGAAGCCACTTTGCTCTTCAGTTCCCATCATCAGTAGGTGACATTGCAGTGTTACCTTTGCCAGAGAAACTGCTAAGCATAAGTAAAAATGACACGGGGCAGGATGAAATCAGCTCGTTGGAAACCAGTCTGAAGAAAAACAACTTTGCAGCATCAGAGATAACTAATGTTGCTCTTTCAACAGACACCGATTATGACCATTGTCTTTTTAAAGACATCGTTCAAATAGGAACAGGCTATCAGAGCCCAAGCATAAAAAGGAACACGGCAATAAAGGAACAGTCCGGTCTCTTCATTAGTGAAGTGCAACCCTTTATACAAAGCTGTGACCCAGTACCAAATGATTTCCCTGGTGCTTTTCCCTCTAATAGATATTCTGTTGTTGCTAATTCAACAGAGACCAAAGAAGAACTACATGATGTAAACACGGACTTGAACCAGGCAGAAGGCAGTTCAGACTCTCTTTGTGACAATGCTATGCAGAAGTATGATGACACGGTAAATGACCCAGAAGTGTACAGTAAATCCACCTCCCCTCCTTTAACGCAGCAGCCTATCACGTTTTCACCGGAGGAAGTAGACAAGTACAGGTTGCTGCAGCTGCAGGCCCAGCAGCATATGCAGAAACAACTTCTGGCAAAACACCTGAAAGTTTTGCCTGCCCCGGGACCGTCTGCCTTCTCTGCAACACCAGCAGTTCCCGCCCTCCCTGTTCAGCAGCATGCTACTGTCACCACCATCCACCACACACTGCTGCAACGCTTTGCTGTCTCGGCATCCGTACATCCCCCCAGCAGCCATCTCTCCCTGGCACACCTCCACCCCCTCTCTCAGGCACATTTTGCCCCCATATCACTTTCCCCATTAGCCCCAGCCCTCATTCCCACCCACCCCGCTTTGCTGACAGGACATCCATTGCACTTGGTCTCCACCGCCCCCCTCCAGCCTTCCCCACTGACCTTCCCCGCGCTGCCACACACTGCGTATATCCCAGCCTTATTTACACCACACCTGAATGCAGCCACACCGTCTGCTATACATCCAAATCCTTTAGTTCATCCATTATTCCAAGGGCAAGAGCCCCACCACCATTCTTGCTCTAGCCAGACCCAACAGTTACCTACAATAAAAGAAGTTTTCAGTGTTTCTAGCTATTTAAACTAACCCAAATGATTACGCCATGGCTCCAAACCCAAATTTGAATAAAATAAATTATTCAGTGTTCAATCACGTGTCTGAGGGGAAGTCTACTGATTTGCTGAGAGCACAGCGGCAAATATTTTAAAGTCCACATTCTGGCTGACAGCATATGGATGTTGATTTAGTTCCCGTATCACTGAGTAAAAGCTGGTTTAAAGTCTTTTATGATTCTATCACAAGGAGGACGGGGTCCAGCTGCTGTCATTCTGCAGAAGGTTTGGAAAGAAGAGCCTGAACTGAAGTCTGTGGCTGTCAGTAGAAATTGTACCAATGCACCCAGACACAGCAGGACCAAGAATATCAACACTGATGAGTGATTTAAAGTAGCGCAATTTAAGGTAGAGAGATCTCGACACAACTCAAAGGTTTGCTTTTCTCAGTGTGTACATGCAACCGTATAGTACTTGGTCTGGTTAAGGTCTTTCAGACTGGGGAAAAAAGAAGGTATCTGGCTCCCTGAGGCAAGCACCCAAGGCGGCTAGGGAAAGAAGGGGATGAAGCCAAGTTCTTTGGCATTGCCTGCCTGTGGCTGCAGTATAGGGTATGTCAGGGGTGGGCTGCAGCAGTCCAGAGTCGCCAAGCAGCTAGCGCTGGCTTGGAACATCAGAGGTCCTTGTCCAAGACTGCGACACTTCTTTCCTACCAAACAGAGCTCTGACGTGTGGGAGAGTCTTGCCCAAAGAACGTTTAAATACGTTTCATTTCTTTCACCAACAACATAAATAATTGGCCGGTCCTACAAAATCGTGCTGATATTCATAAAAAACGCAGAAGTAAAATTCTGAGCGGAAACTGTCTCTCCAGGACAAGTCTCATAGAAAACCATGCCACAGTTCTCAGCATTTCAAGGTATATTGAATCTAAACAAATACTTCAAGATTCTCACATGGCTTCCCAAACTCTTAACATACAAACTGAAGTTCTGAATCTGCAATGTTTGAATGCATGTATCCAACCTCCAGGGTAATGCGTGGTTGCTAGTAATAACTGTATCTGGAAATAGGTGAGGGCTTCAGCATCTCTTTGTATGGCACATTTTGACAATTTTTGTAATGTTTCTAACTCAACACGGGATATTTAGCATGAAATTAAGTTCATAACTCTGGTTAGACTGCAGGCATGCTTCCCAATATAATTGGACAGTGAAGTGTCTGACAGAGAGTACCTGCTTGTTTGGATTAGAAACATTTGAAATAATCTCAATTCATTTGCAATAATGTAGTGCACAATTAATAATGTATCTTTCAGAACTGATATAAAACACGTTAAAAAACTTTTGGAGGATTTTATTCCATTATATTTTCTACCTGAATTTAATGAGAAATCTAATTGCAATTAATTTGAGTATTTAAAATACAACCTAGGACCAATTTTCTAACATAGTTGTAATCAAAATAGACTCATCTATTGTAATAAAACAGAATTGTTTTAATTTCTAAAAGCAGCTGCTTCAGCATAAACTGGTATTATTCTAAACTTTTCAAATGGCTTTACGAGTTGTGACTGGTAGTTTTGTATCTTAAAAGTTAAAGTTTCTTCGGATACTTAACATTTTAGCCATCAAATAAGAGCTGTCAGGAAAAAATCTGGAGACTGAGCAGAAGCAAAACATTTTTGTACTGAAAAAGGTTGGTGAAACCAGCACCCTCAAATGTCTTTTGGTTGGATTCACAGCTGATTTATTAATTTCATTAACAAAATGTATTCATGCCATTTTATAGTCACTTAACTTTATGGTTCGATTTTTCTCATTTTAATTGTACGGAACAACTTTAATTGAAATTATTGCTTCAGAATTAAGTAAGCCAGAAATTTTCTTTGGGAAAGATGTTAAAAATAAGAATTTCCACAGTTTTAAAATTCTTCCCTTCATTTTTGGCTGAAAATCTTCCCAAAATTAGCTCTGAATTTACATATTGTTTGTAGAATTCTGAAACTTTATTTTCTGAAATCAAATATATTTCACTGAATGTGACCTAACACCTCTGAAAATTAGTACTTGCTTGGCTGGGATGGACATCCCTCACTCAGTGGACCACTTGGAAACATGAGTTATAATTCTATAGAAACACTCTGAATTGGACATTTTAAAGGAGCAGGTCAACCTGTGCCCTAGAAGAGGCTGACTGAGCTGCACCACCATCACTACCAGTTCAGGGCTAATATCAGCCTAAAAGATGCATCTCCAGCCCTACGAACTTTTAAATTTCTGGGTCCAGATTCATTCCTATTCAAGAAAAAACATCTGTTCTCATTGTACCTGAGTTCATTTGAATCCTAAGCAGATAATACCAAGAGAAAAAAAAAAAAAAAGGAACAGAAGAAATGATAAGCTATCTCATCTTTAATGTGTACACGTGCATTTTGTATCCCAGCTTCTTAAAGGCTGTGTTAATATTGTAGAAATTCTTATGGCAAGAAACCTGGCCAACTGAAACTTAACAATATCTTACTAAGTAGATAATTTCTGGAAAACAGTTATACACGTTTCCCTTAATGTATGCACAAGACAATGGGATTCCAGGAAGGAACCAAATCATAGGATGTCCATGCATCTTTGTATATACCAACAAAGACGATCTGGTAAGGCAAATGAACAGACAATACAGATTAAATTTAATTCTTGGAAGAATAGGAGTTAGGTTTGTGAAAAGTATTGATAGAAAAAAAGGGAGATTAAGAAGAAATGGAAACAGCACAATAGAAAAACAGCAGTCCTTGACTGCCAACAAAGGGAATGTCCAATATTGTTCTTAGTACACAGAAGGGATTTTCTTGGAGAAATGTAATAAAGTTATCAGCACAGCTGAGAAGATATATTTGCTCTACTTGCTGCCATATTTGTTTTTTAATCAGTAATGTACTTTAAAAATGTATCATTATTATTATTAAAAGCATAATTGAGCCTGATGTACGGAGCCGTGCTACAATTTTGATTTTATTTAGACTGATTTTTAAAAGAGTTACAGTATCCTGGTGGCAGTGATATATACACTCCAAGTTAATAATCTGTTTTAGCTTGATTGTATATTCTTTATACGTAATCCAAGGAAACAAGTCACCCACACTGTAAGATTCCAATAACAAAAGTTTCCTAAGATACAGAATGATAAAAAAAAAAAATTGCTTTTTGTTTGTTTTTGGTAACTGAGGCACTTCTGGAATACATTTACCCTGTGTATTTGTTGTGCAGATTTGCATTAAAATGCCATTTGACCAGATTGATTTTAAAAGTGTTAAGTTTATATTTAAAACTGGATAATACTCTGGCTAGTATAACATGTAAACTAGTAATTTTGTTTTGTATTCTCTGTATAAAGTGTTTTATATTATACAGTAGCTAAGTGAATTGCACTATTGTACATGCAAGGCGGCTTTTTTTTTAGGTTATTCAAGGATTTCCTGGGAATGTAGTTTAATGCAATAATATTTTTTTTCAATAAAAAGGCTTACTGGTATAAAGAGTGTCAGTCATGTATTTTTAATGTAAAGCATACCAAAAGACAGCAACATAATAAAATGCAGAATGATGCAAACTTATTCTGTATTTTAATCCGCAGAACTGAAATGCATTCGATTCATCCCTGTGGCTATAATCCTGAAATTTCTTAGAATGTTTCCTAAAGATTTTAGTATGTGTTACAGAAGTGGGTTGTTTAAATGGAACTGAAAATAAATATTCCTTAAAAAAATTATTCTATCTATGTGGTTTTTGCAAGTACTTTTAATGGATCAACATCCTCCTGCATATTTTTATGCACTAATCAGTTTATTCAGAATTACACTTATAACTCACTTGTCAGGTTCCCCAAATAATGTTTCTGAGCTATGATTCCTAGTGCTTGTGTAGAAGGTCCACTGGTAAAGAAGCTAACAGTAAGATCCACAAATGCATTATTTATTCACTTTTTAAACACTCTTTAAAACTCAACCTTGGTCATGATAAGTATCTCTTTGTCCCATGTTTTCCCTTTTACCTTGTATTTTTCCAGTTTGTTTATTGTATCCTTTTCCATCTGTCTTCCATTTATATTGTAAAGTTTCTGACACGAGGCTTTAGGTTTTGTCATATAGGTACTCCGCTTTGGAGGTCCCAGGCACTGCTGCTGTACTTACAGTAATTGTAAGGCTAGTTACAGCCATCAGTAGACAGTTTCAGAAGCTTCATGTCTCCAGGTGAGCACAAAGGCTGAAGTAATGTGAAAACAAAAGTCTGCATCGGTACATGTAATACATAAAACACTGTCCTTTGAGGTGCGGTGTGACAGAGGTCATATTCTCTTAGGTCTGTCTGCATAGCTGGAAATACCTTGGCTGATCGCTGGGACCAAATTAATGTACCATGCAGTGACATCTCATGACTCAGGCATTCTATAACATCCTGAAATCACAGCAAATCAACAGAGACATAACTGACGCAGTGTATCTAATTCCATTCAGTTGTGTTTCTTCAGCAAGTTGTTTCATAACAAAAACAAAATTCAGAATTGGACAAACTTAAACAAAAAGCACGTTGTATCTGAAGGAAATCCCCTGTGAATTAATACCCGTATCATTAACTGTTAACTATAGTCGGCTTCCAGAGATCAGAGAGATCAGATCTCACCTGTTTGTTATTGAACAAACAGTGATACCGTTTTGAATAGGATGTAACATGTGAAGAAATTAAGTTGTCCACACCTTCCAATTTCTGGTAAAGCTATCTACTCACTTACCCTTTCTTAAAGCTTGAATCCCAGATCTGTTTAACAGTTGAGACTGAGCTGAGTTTTTTTTCTTTTTTCCTTTTTTTTTGTTCCATACCACAATTAATCTGTTCAGGCCAAAACTAAATTTAGAACTGTTATTTCCTTGAGAATGAAAAACAAATGCTTTGCCAGACTTGAAATGTCTCTTATCACCAGATGGAGAGACTTTTTGGAAGAAACAAATGTACATTTCATTTAACTTATTTATTTAACTGCCAAATAAAGCAGATATTTAGAAACGGTATAAAAGAAAAGAAAAACATATGTGTAGCTACCTGTGTCTGAGTTTAGGTTCACGACAGTCTTTGCTTCCCTCAGTTAAAATACTGTCTCAATGCAGTGTTCAGTCTTAGGAAGACCCAGACATTGCCTCCACTCCACAGGATGTCAACCGCGGGACAGGGTTGTTCTTAGAGATACAATTTCCCCCAACGTCTGCTTAGATGGGAACCCTCCCTGCCCTCTGAAGGTTTCCTGTAAGTCTGAGGTGAGGTCTCAGGGCTTCTTCCATCGCAGTGCTGAGCACTGCAGCTTAAATGCATCTGGCCCTTGGGCACACGCTCTGCAGCGTTGTCACCCAGCCAGGCAGAATACAAAATGAATATGATTGCAAAATCGACTAGACTAGAATATTTCGGTTGGAAGGGACCTACAAAGATCACTGAGTCGAACTGCCTGACTGACTCAGGGCTGACCAAAAGTTAAAGCATGTTATTAATGGCATTGTCCAAATGCCTCTTAAACACTGACAGGCTTTGGGCATCGACCTCCTCTCTAGGAAGCCTGTTCAAGTGCTTAACCACTCTCTCTGCAAAGAAACATTTTCTAATGTCCGTTCTAATCCTCCCCTGGCACAGCTTTCAACCATTCCTACGCGTCACATCACTGGGTACCACGGAGAAGATCTCAGCACTTCCATCTCCACTTCCCCTCCTCAGGAAACAGTAGAGAGCAATGAGGTCGCCCCTCAGTGTCCTTTTCTTCAAACTAGATGAGCCCGAAGTCCTTAGCTGCTCCTCACCGGACATTCCTTCCAGCCCTTTCACCCACCAGCTTTGTTGCGCTCCTCTGGATGCATTCAGGGACCTTCACATCCTTCTTAAACTGTGGGACCCAGAACTGCACACAGTACTCAGGGTGAGGCCTCACCATCACTGAATGCAGCGGGATGATCACCTCTCCTGACCGGCTGGTCATACTGTGTTCGATGCACCCCAGGATGTGGTTTGCCCTCTGCCAGGGCACACTGCTGACTCAGACTGAGCCTGCTGTCAACCAGCACCCCCAGATCCCTTTCTGCAGGGCTGCTCTCCAGCCACTCCTCTCATAATCTATACTTGTGCCCAGTGTTACTCTGTCCTAGGTGCATTTCCACTTGTTAAATTTCAGCCCATTAATCATAGCCCTGTGCTCCAATCTATCTAGATCCCTCTGCAAGGCTTCTTCTCCCTCAGGAGAGTCAACAGCACCTCCCCGTTTGGTATCAACAACCAACTTGCTAACAGTGCATTTAACCCCTGCATTCAGAAATAATCTAATAGTTTATCTGGCTACAACCAGTTTACTCAGGATCCAGGCACACAAGACTGATTTAAAGATATTCCATCCCCTCCTCAACCACCAGCCACAGGTTTCAACCCCCACATAGAAGTAGGTTTTACTCTTCTCTTCTCTTCTCTTCTCTTCTCTTCTCTTCTCTTCTCTTCTCTTCTCTTCTCTTCTCTTCTCTTCTCTTCTCTTCTCTTCTCTTCTCTTCTCTTCTCTTCTCTTCTCTTCTCTTCTCTTCTCTTCTCTTCTCTTCTCTTTACTGTGTTCTGCTTCATTGTTTAGTCCCATGGTCAAACACGTGAGCAGAGCCAAAGAGGGGAACAAGACTGAGCCAAGACAGGAAAAGAGAGAGAGAACAGCACAGGAAGGGAGGCTGGAAACATATTAGGCCAAATTTCTTCAGAGATTACACTTGAGTACTAGTGTCCCTATGCAACACTCACAAAACTTTCCTGCACTCTAGTGGGAAGTCTTTCACTTTAGTACATAACTTTAATATGCAAAGTAAGCATCTTAATATAAACTTTATACAAAAATATAAAGAATCACTGGGAATGTGGCTCATTACCACACTCTTTCTAGACACCAGCGCAATGATAACTATGTGTGTGGGGATAACGGGAATCTGCAAGTCAGTGGACTGCACTGCTGCCTTGCTGAGATTGGGACACACTGTTGTGATGTGCTTGAACATTTCTCTGCCCCAGGGCTAAGGGGAACTAACTTGTAATATTTCAGGCCATGGAAACACTCTCACTGTCTTCAGGACCATCAGGCTGAGCCTTAAGTCAACACCTTACTTGCCTATAAAGTGCACAGCACTTTTAAAATACTTTTTATTATTCTCCAATAAACACATTATTTCTTTAATAGAAAACACAGAAGAAGCTAAACAGCCAATTGCAGAAATTATAGACAGAAATAAATCTACAGTTACAGTAATGGGCATTTATTCTAAACATCTACTGCTTAACAGTGACCAATCTGTTTTGTGAATGTGCTTAAAAGTGCTCTTGAGTGAGATGTCAACCAGTAGATACACTACTATCTTAAAAGAAGACTCAGCCCAAACTCATTTTTTATGACCTGGTTGTAAACCCCTCAAAATAAAGATAAGGTTGAAAAGCCTGACAGGCTTCCACCAAGCAGTGTAAGCAGTTCTGCTGCCTCTACTTAAGTGCACATCTAAAACTTATATTACACACAAAAATCAATATTTCATTCTTATGAACCAATAAACTTTTTAGACCAAATAAATTTGGCATTTTAAAATCAATAAATTAAATGTATTTATCAATTTTATATATAAAACTGTTCTGCGTACTCCCAGCTGTGTATGTGTATAAATCAGCAACATTAATAAATAAATTATCGTGAATGGAATGAACCAATTAGTCTCAGACAGCCATAAACTGACTATTTCCATATAAAGTAATATGTTCTACACAAAAATGGTTGACTGATAATTTGCTTTTTTCTTTTTTGCAAGTAATTTATGGGCTAACTGTTTTCTGCCAGCCCCAGTGAGAAACCTTACAGAATTTAATAGACATAGGTATGTGTGTGTGTTGGGGGGGTGGGGTGGGGGTGGTGTCTTCTTAAGGATGGACAATTGCATCTAATAGAAACTTATAGCCCTGACATGCAATTCGTCATGTAAATCAGAAAAAGAAAGATGTGCAGGTAGGAAATATCTTTAATAAATTGTCGCATGTCTTCACAGGTGAAATACTGCAGAGTTCCCAAAACAGTCTTTTTTCCCCTGTCCCTCCTGCTTAAAAGGTGAGGAAAGGCTTCTCTGTCAGCCGGCCACATTGTTATGAAGGGGAAAGTCCTACGTTCATCAGAGAAGGTGAAAACACGAGAAAGGTTTGCTCCCTGCTTATGCCAGGATCTGAAAAGATTCCACTCTTCTTGAGAGTGTATTCTGCTTTCATGTGAGTTTGATTTCCCAGAGGGCTGGAGCACCCAGGGTCTCCAAATTTGAAAAAAAAACAACTTAAACATATTAAGAGAAAAGTTAGCACTACATTTCCTTTAAGTTGCTAGTTGTCAACTGGGACTAGTTTCCTGCTCGCACAGGACTGGATTTTTTTCTGTCTTATCCATAGCGTGCAACCACTAACTGAAGGACACAGGAGAGTTTTCAGGACTGTGTTATATTTCTCTCTCTCTCTCTCCCTGAGAGGCTTGAAGAACTGGCTGTGAAAAAAAACCTGACAGTTAAATGAGATGATCCTTGGTCTACTTTTTAGTTTACTAGTAATTTCGTGAAAGGTCTCTGTGACTTAAAATACTTAATGCTTTTATTAATATCATCTGTAATTACAGTTCTGGTATCTACTGCTGACATATTATAGGTTTAATCCTTCGCAATGAGCTTTCCCCCCATGAGTCTCCCTCTCTTAGTTCTGTTCTGTGACTGTATTTTTCAAATGTTAAATACCCTGGTTTTATTTTTCTTAAGTAATGTGTTAGATAAGCAGTTCTTATATGGTTTTTATTGGAAATTATATGGGTCAGGGTGAAATACAATAATGAATCTTATTATGGGTTATGATCAAAGATCATGAGTTGAAAATAATTTTGTTTTTCATCTCAACGTTGCCAGCCCCCACTAGATTTTCACAAGACAGATTCTCAGATGCTGAGGGCTGGTGAGTGTGCCGAAACGGGAGAGCAAAAGGAAGCAAAGGAGCACAAAGGTTCCCTGTGAATGATAAAGGTAAAAGAGAGCGCATGTGCAAATGTCAGATTTGTGACACCTGGAGAAGAGGGTATGTTAGTTCCAAGGGTGCAGAGAACACCAAGGAAAGGTTAGACTCATGGATAAAGCTAGAGAGGCTTGCAAGCTCAAATAAAACTGCAGATGAGCAGCTGTAATTACCGATGTCAATAAAATTAAAACAAAAATTCCTGGTGGGATTTTTTACTAGTGGTAGGCTGTAACTTTTGCAAAAATATTGTTTTTCCTTATCTGCTTCCAGTCAAGTCCTAAGACAAACACAGCCAGCTAATGATGAAAAATAATGAATAACTGTACACGTATTTCAGAAAGTATGCAAAGATGTCTTTAGCTACCGAGTGAACATTTGCTCAGTTCTTACTCTGCTTAATGTGATTTGCTTATTCCTACATCGGGGACATTTGAAACAGCAGGTTATGGGTTAGTTTTGACCAAGTATGAGCAAAGAGCATGAAATACTTCAGCCTGGTGAAGTTGTTTCATTTGGATTTAAGAATAAGGGAAATGAGTCACACCTCCATTTGAAGATCAAGAAACCTGTATGCTTGGTGAAATGCAATCTAATTGATGAATTAAAAATCTGTTAAGTGGAAAAAATGTTAATGCTTAATATTAACATTTTTTTCTAGGGAATTAGCACCAACGTTTTTTTCTAGAAAATATCTAGGGAATGAAAAACTGCAAATAATAATTTAGGAAAATAATGTTCATCATATTTGATAATGTTTGATGCATCAGAGTCCCAAGAAAGTGTGGTGTCTTTCAAAAGGGACTTTTACCTCTTTCTTCCTGACAAAGTTAACCTGAGGCAGAAGAATATCTTTGCTGGAGCACTGACATTTGAGTATAGTTACGAAGAACTAATTACCAAATTCCCCATAGAAGAACATTTGAGATAGCTGAGGCAGCAGTTTCACAAGACAAGCAGCAGTTCCTCTGCTTTGGTGGACCAGATGTCCATAGACGATGATATGGAGAATATACTGCAGAGCATCGGTAAACAGTCTCCTAGCTACAAGCCTAGTTATGTTGGCTGCATAATTACTTGAAAGACCACTGTTGAGATCTCTAGGTACACAGATATGCCTGGTGGTATGGCATTTCAAGGGACTATAGATGGCTCATGACTCAGAATCAACATATATATTTAAGGGGGAAAAAATGCAAACCAAACCAAGCTACAATGAATTTAAATTCGAGTGTCTCCTTAATAAAAAAGGAACTAAAAACTCTCAGCACGTCTCAGTACCACAAATATATGTTAATGCTAACTTTAAAATCCTTCTAGAACTGCAAAATACATAAACACTTTGATCATGCTGTAAAATTCCTATTGCCTGTGCAACACTAATCCTTTCTCTCTGCACAATTGGACCATCATGATGATGGTAAACCTTGTAAAATGAGCACTGAGAACCATATAGTATTTTCCCCTGTTGTTAATTCAGTAAATACCTGGATTAAAAATGTTCTGATCCTTTCTTTTTAAGGTCACTCAGCTGCATTTGGAAGCAAAGAAAGAGTTAGACTATTGCTAAGGGTATATTTTCAAAACACAGCAGAGACATTTAGACACTTAATTCCCATTATAGGCAACACATTTGAAAGGCTTTGTGACCGTTAGGTTAGAATACATGGGTTAATGTGTAACTTCATTTTTTTTTTTTCTAAAGATTTCTCAAGGATTTCTCAGGAAATTTGCTTTAGAACCTCACACTGCTATTGGCTTCTATTGGCGGTGAAATACCTGATCCTGCACTTGGGTCACAACCACCCCATGCAGCGCTACAGGTTTGGGGAAGAGTGGCTGGAAAGCTGCCCAGAGGAAAAAGACCCAGGCAGGGGTGATGGTTGACAACTGGCTGAATATGAGCCAGCAGTGTGTCCAGGTGGCCAAGAAGACCAATAGCAGGTGAGACATGATCAACATGACCAGACATGTTCAGACTGAGAAAGTCTCCTTGGCAGCTTGGAAAACTAAAAGCATTGCATGGAAATCATATCACAGTCCTGTTTGTCAGCTCCTGTTAGAACAACATTTTAACTTTTCCTTAGAATTTCTTTGTCCTTCACAAATCCAAGAGTAAAGTCACCATGTAACACTCCTGCTGAACAGTTTTCAGGTCTAAGCATATAAGTTCTCGGTGCTCATGGAGAAACTTGATATTGAGTCAAATGTTGGCTTGACATTACTCTCTCATTATGTGCTACTGACTTCTCATAAGTTTGGTCAGCAAGATCGATGGGCTCCAGAAGCCCAGTGATACATTACAGGACACCTGTGCCACGGTGCAAAGACTGAAATGCACAGTGGCCGATGAACTGGCCCCATATCTGTGTCTGCTTCCCTCTATCTTCATAGCCCAGTGCTTAGAGTTTTCCAGACCAGAAGCAAAGACGCACTCTTGCCTCCTGTGTGTGTGATAGATACACTCCAGTGCTCTTGTGACACGTTGTCTTAACAGGTCTGCCACTGAAAGTTCTCTGTGTTATGGAAATGACACAAGATCAACTCATTACATACAGCATGCAAGAACTGTCCTGTCTAAATGGGACTGCCTCAAATGTAGATGTCTACTCTTCCCTGTATTCCCTGTATACTGAAGAACCCTTACAGTGGGCTCATCCCGCTTCCCTCAGGATCACTGGAGTCACCCTTGCTAGGTGTTTAGCTCTCCCCACTGAGCTTAGGAGGTGCTTACATAGCAGCTCAAGCTACATTTCAGAGTTCAAAATAGATCAGCAGTGTAAGACACATATTGCTATGTTTTGGACATCTGGAGATTTTTGAAACTCAAAACTGGAATCACTACAGCTAAGGCAATTCATCATGATAGAGGTACTACTCCTACTTAAGAAGCAGAAGAAGAAAAGCAAGACGAAAATCACAACAAATCTTTATTTTCAACTATTTATAAGGAGATGCCTATTAAATGCCTGCCCTGACTGAAGTCAAAAGAGGGCTGACATTTCAAATACAGGTAGCTTTATCTCCAGTGCTTTACACGAGTCGTCTAGAACTATTTGCCAAAATATTTTGTGAACCATATGGGATTACAAGTATATTTTTAAGCAGCTCATGACCAATTTATGAAATGAAGATTAAATTTAAATAGGTTATTTGCTTCATATTATTTGCTCAGCTCAAATGATAATTCAATTAAGTTCTTATATATGTTTGCACACAGCACCAGATTCATTTCTTGCTTTCACATTTTGCATTTTTCTTTTTTCTCCCCATGCAGATAAAGATACTTTCCTCATCAGATTGCTTGACTTTCAGTGCTAGTTTGCCATTAGCTGGTATTAAACAGTCAGTCATTAGTATTCTGTATGTCACATAAACAGTCAGTACAGTATCTGTTTTTCATCAACTTTAACTGCCAGAAATGAATGAAGGATGCTGCAATGGAACATTTCAAAAGGTTTTGTCGAAGAAATGTCTGGGACTATCTTTGATGCAAGTCCAAAAAAACCCATAGTAAGAAGTGTAGATAAAACAATAACCACAGAAAGAAAATGACAGGCAAAAATAATAGAGCCTTCAAAGACTCTTCTTTTGATAAGAAGCAATTATTACAGAAAATTATCATGGTCTTTACTCTCTGACAAACCATTAAAATATCTGCTACAAACCCTGAGCAAAGGACATGCCAGAGCATAATAGTCATAAATAGACCTAACGTGATGATAAATCATGGTCTTCTTCCATGAATCACCAATGCACAAAGCTATAGCCCAAACAACAGCGCAAAGGACATTTCTCAACCCAAGCTGGCCAACTGTTTACTCTTCTGTGTATTTCAGAATATTCCCCGCAGAATAAAGGAAAATGAAGACCTGCTATGATGTCTTGTAACCTTCACTGGGGAATGGATGGTTTTAGAAAATACGAAGGCACAGGCAGGCCCCAGGGGAGTAGAAGTCCTGGGAGCGAGCTTGCCTTGTGGCAGGGGAAGCTGGGGAAAGCTCCCAGGCTGCAGCCAAGAAGACGAATGTGCTAAGAGGGGCAGCTGCACTGCTCTGCTTGCATGGGAAAATGCTTTAAAGGCCGAGCCTGGCCCAGCTGAGAAAAACACAGCACGGAGATAACCAAGCAGTCTCCAAAAGCAAATTGCCCTTCGAAAGAAAGATGGCTCGTTGTAACCCTCTTTAGTTAATGTGAGCTGCTACGCTTAAATGAGCATGAAGACACAATCTAAGGGAAGGACAGCTCTTACATCCACATAAATTCTCATGGTGGAGGATGCATTCAACCAGGGCTGGTTGCCATAAAGTCTGTGCTTTATGGGAGATACTGTTCTTTCTGTACAGGCTTTCTACTCACAGACCCCTTCAACCCCATTTTCTGACCTGAAAATCCAACTTTGAGAGCTAAATAACTAAAGGTTTTACCTTTAAATCGTGACATTGGTGTATATAAAAAGCCATTTAAACAGCCTATCGAGCTGCTTATAAACTGAGTACAGCTGTAGTAGATGGCATCAATGCCAAGGTGGAGAGGACCTTCACATTCTTACCGGGAACTCATTATGCCTGTCTTGGAAGAACAGAAACAGTGCTTGGATATGGCACTTAGCTATAGATATCTTCAAAGCATAAGCTGCCAAGCCATTACAGTTAGTGCCTGAAGATTAAAATTTCTCAGGTAGCTCCCATTAGGACCCAACAATTCATTGCAATGTGCTCACAGCATACATTACACCACAAGAGCTGGCTATATCTCTCCAAATAAGGACATAAACTGCTGGAGGTATGACAGAGGAAATGCAGGGCATTCATTGTACGCAAAATTGCTCTTTCCCATTGTGGTCCTTAAAACAATTGTTTGACAGCCCTGTGCCATTCGCTCTAGCTTGTAGCTGCCCATTTCCATGTGATAAACCTAGGGATTATATTACCTGTCTTGGTCTTCCAAAGATCTCAGAGTAGTGACATTTGGGAGAAAATTACCTGAAGTCCTATGTTTTGAAATGGGTAAACAGGACAATTTTCAGGCTTCTAGTGCAAAGACGTGTAAGCATGATGAAGATTTCTAAAATAAGGTTCAAGCAATAGGTGTGCAACAGAGTCCATGTAATTTCCATGAAATTACACTTGTGACTCGAGAGAACGTAAACACTCACAAATTTCCCTGTTCACGGTACATATATGTACACACACATATATATATCTGTTCACAGAAATATCTGTGCATCAGCTGAGGCAAATTTCTGTCCTCACTCTGATGTCATATTTTGGATGACTCAATCACCAAAGTGCACCCCCAGTCATCTGACTAAACCTACACTTGTCACACATTGGGGAGGAATTGACATTTTAGCCATATTATGGTTGCCTTTGTCCAAATATGATGGGGAGGACTTACATATTCCCTTATGTAAGCGCTCTGCAGCTCTTGGAAAGGGCCAGGCTCCCACGCTGTGCCGCTTGCAGTGTAGCTGCTGGGTCTGCTTTTGCTGCCACTATAGGTGTGCAGAACGGACCTGCTGAGAATCTAGCAATGCTTGCAATCTAAGACCAGATCCAAATTTTGCAGCTCTAGTTCAGTGCTAATCTTACTGTCTTGATTCATCTTAACCAGCTGAGATCTCTGCCCTCCTTGCCGAGTCCCACAGGAGGTCATGCTTTCCACCTGAACAACCTTTCAACACAGACATCCTCTGGTGCCCTCTCACTTCCCGGTGTAAGTTGTCATAATGCAAAAGTATACAGTATTTTAAATCTATGCTTAAAATGTAAAAATGCCAGCTTCTCTCACATTGAGACCCCAAGGGTTTTTTAAGATCAAGCTACTACTACCAGAATAAGATGCTGTAATTGAATCTGTGATTCTGTGAATCATTTAGAGTTTTATGTTTTCGTATTCTGCACGCTACCAGGCTTCCAAGTCGGACATGAGTACATGTACATTTGATGACATCTAATGTATGCATACAGCTAATATAAAATTTGCATGATGGTAAGTTATCACATGCAGGTTCTGACGAGCTCATTTCCTTCTGCTAAGCTCCACATATCTTAATGAACTTCTGCATTGGTTCATGTCCTGAATCAAAGTGATGCACACATCATATATATCTGTGGGTAAGTACAAATGTACACTTTTCTATGACATCAACAATAAATCAGCTAATGTCTGATAGCTAAAATAGCTCTGGTTTATATAAGTTGCCAGAAGAACAGCATGTTTTCTATTGCTTTTTTATTTCATTTTCAATCTCAATTAAGCATAGATTAATCAAGTTCATCCATATTATGTCAGGGATTAGAAAAATCTTAGCAGTCGTTATTTTATACTATGTGTTTGCAAGTATTTGTGCTAAAGACAGCAGTACAGATTGGCAGGAAAAACTCACTGACCTAGTACTAATGCATTATAAGGAAACTTTGCTGTTCATTGACATTAAACAATACAATCAAGAAACTCTACAATTAAAAATTCTTATTTAGAAGGAGGAAAAGGAGCTTAACTTTTTCTCAGAAGAGTCTTACTGGTATTGCTTTTACCTCTAGGTAATCATTAGAGGAGGTTGCCTATGTACAGGCACTTCAAGTGCGCTCCTGAACCTACTGCTTAAAGCAGAGCAAAGGATCTTCCCTAGATTCTGCAAAGGAACTAAGTGACACATTTCTGGTACAATAAACAAAACTGTAATGAATTTAAGGAAAATTATAGATATTATCATCTTTTGCAAAGTCTGCTGATGAGCATCTGGGTTTCATTGGCATACTGATTACTGATGGTCTGAACACATTAAGCTTTTCAGTCTCTTTGTTCACGGAATTAAAGCAGCACAGCAGAAGGAAGAAAAAAGAGCACTAAAATTATTTGCTGTTGTTTTACTGTAATGCTTTATGAATTCTTGTATCTTATGGGCAGATGGAATAGTTCAATGGTCTTATTTTGTAAAGGTATCTCATTATTTCATTGCTGAAAACCCCCCACCTTTCATGAAAACCCCCCACCTTTCATAACTAGTCAGCAAAGAAAGATTTTGCTATGTGCCGTGAACTACTGAGGATGACTCCCAAGCAGCAGAGGAAGACAGAAATGTAAGCACTTCACAAAGGTAATGTCTTGATGGTACTTCTGACTTCTTTTCTTAGTTTCAGGTGTCACATGTGAACTGAATTTTCACCCAAGGCACTTGTAACATCTTTTTAAACCTTACATATACAAATGCATGGAAAGTTAAAATTAAAAATCCCTGATCTTTTAAGTAAGCAACTCTGTTCAAGGAAAGACCAAGTTTTTTCAAGAGCTGCCCAAAAGTTTCCACTCATCATATTTGAATATTTTCTCAAATATATTACAATAATTTCTCATTTCTTGATTAAAAAAAAAAAAAAGGATGACTGGTTGCCCATGACCATCTAAAAATCTTTATTCGTCTCTTTCAAGGTCATGGCTAAACCTTGAGTTTTTTCTAATTTCCAGCAGATATCCTGCTTCAGCAAGAACCTTCCTGCTCAGGTGGCCAAGACATGATGAACAATAGAGCTGAATGCAACTGACTGAAGCATGGATTCCTGAAACATGAAAACTGAAGTCCCAAAGACAAGGAGAAGCCTAGGAAAGTCCACTGCAGGTCAGAAACAGCACTGAGACCCCATAGCAGTAAAAAGGTTCTCTTATAGAAAAGGCTCCCCACTCAAAGAGGTGCTGTCTCTTCCCTTCCATTATTTCAGCTCTAAAACCTGATTTTATTCCATTTTCCTGATCTCGATGTCCCTCTCTTCTATTCTAATCTCTGAACTTTCTCTCCCTTGTTATTTCTGATTCTATTACTCTGCCACATTTTTCTATACCTTTTCATTCTCTTTACTTTTCCACCAAAATAGTATGACACCAGACACAAGGACTCTCAAGGATCAAACTATCTGTCTTCTCCAGAGAGGTCCTCATGGCTGTAGCAACTGAGCAGGTGAGCAGGTATTGCAAAAGCAGTGGTGTATATAAGCAAGAAGATCCCTGGCACAGTAGTAGAAAGATCATAGGAACCCATCTTAAACACTGGTGTTTGGATACTCAGGAGTCCCATTTTGTTTCTTGCATCAGCAGCCAGCCCAGCCACACTGCCCTTGTTTTGGGCTTCTGCTTTTCTCATACCTGGGCTCTTGATAGATGAGAGGATAATCTTTCTGCATTCCGTTTGTTCTCATCCATTCTACCATCTCCTGAAAAAAAAAAATCACTGGGTGGAGTATGTCCCTTAAAACAAAAGGATGAGAAGAGAGACAGAAAGAACGAATTTATTTCTTGAAAAAGAAGAGAGTAATAAAAACAATTTTTCTGTGGCAATTTGTTTCCCACCAGTGGCACATTGTGTAAAATTATGGTTTGTTTCTGTTTCCTTATTTAGTTAGTAGAGGAGTGCACTGAGCTGTTCTGTGTCACACCGGAGTGTGCTGTACCTGCAGGACGGCACCACATTATATGAGCCAAGGTGGCATTTCTATCTAGGCTCACTGCTAGTGTTTCCGAGAAGCATGAAGTAATCACAGAATATTTAAGCTTTACACATACGTAGTGCAGCCTTGAAAGCAGTGAGGAAAAGAGTAGTGAGAAAAGCAGTGAGAAAATATCTCTTTAAGACACGGCCAACATCTGTTGTCTTTGAAACTGGATGGTCGACAGCTGTCTATATGTTGGCGGTCATACAATTTTCCAGTTTACTAGAAAATAGCTTATTACAGAACAAGGTGCCCCAGACCAAATCCACAGAAGTCTGGCCGAAGTTGTAAGGCTTTCTGGGGTATCGCCATGATACACAGGCCAGAGCTGTGGCTCTACTTGAGTGGACAGTGGCAACACAGATCCTACATCCTCTCTGGTCATACTAAAGGAAAATGGAAATGCAATCTCCTGAATTTCAAATCAGTTATATCTCCATTTTGGACAGGGAGTTTAAGAATTGACTTTAAAACTGCTCTAAGGAACAGGACATTTACAGTAGATGCTCCTAGACAACAATTTTATGCAAGCACGAAAGCTATACCTAGTCATTGGATACCAACTTGAACCCGCTAATTTCTCAGTTCATACCTCAATGCTTGCAGTTTGCCCAGAAAAGTAGGCTTTGGGCACAACAATGCTCTACTGACAATTCTGTAATTCCCTGTTTATACCTTCCAGACCACTCTGTGATCCTTCTACCCATAAGGGGAGAGAAACCTAGAAGACCCATAGCAGTCTACTTACTGATTCCCAGAAGGTTTCTCCCAAAGAACAAGGTGGATGACCTCAGTGGAGGTTATGGTGTACATTATAATTTTGGCAGAAGAGGAAAGTACACAAGGCTGATTTTAAATGACAGTGGGGGCGTATCTGGAAGTCTTGGTGGAATGACGCATCAAGGTGCACATGGTTCTGTAGGTTTCTGCCCAAGTATAAAGGGATCAGAAGTGGAGTAACTATCAAGCTTCTGGACACTTCTGTAGTGGCTGATCAGAGACAGAAAAATGGACTGAGGTTGTTGAGAGTGTAAACAAAAAACCAAAACTTGGGTAAAAATCACAGGACAGGCATGAGATTAGGGTCGGGTCCACTAATATTAAATCAAAAAGTGTGCGTTATTGCCACATAAACTAACAAGGATTACCTAAGCTGGTGCTAGCTCATCTTATTTTCTAAAGGAAAACTTTCTTGGCATAGATATTTTTCCTTAGCATTCATTATTTTTTCCAAATTCTTGTCCTATAACAGATCAAACATATCTGGACCAATATAAAAACTATCATATTACATGTCAGGAAAGAAAAAGGGTTTTTTTCATCATCTGGATACCCTTGTATTAAAAGCAACCACACAGATATTGTTTTTCATTCTGTGTAACACAATTTATTTGCCTCAATTAAATAAGCTATATAATTACTAACACTTTTGCCAATGTGTAATTGTTATAGAGGTAAAAGTACAAAATGTACTTTTACATCAAGAAAATTTTCTATGTCACACAGAAATACTAAGAATCATTAGGAGAATCATTACTAATTTGCCATTCAGTTGTAGAAATGTGCAACCTACTTCCTAAGGAAACAAATATTTGTTATCACTAAATATTTACGATTTTCCAATACTACGGCCTGCAAAGAGATATTTAGACATAGGCAGAAGGATGCAGGATATACTTTTAGGACAATTGTTTTTTGCAGAGGAATCTGTGGGGGTTGTGTGGGTTATGGAGGTACCTGGCAAAGATTTTAAGGACAACCTGAAATCCCAAATTACCTTTTAGCTCATTAAGTCAAGTAGGGAAAAAAGAAAAAATCACTTTGGAACAAGACTTCTAGAAATAAACCAGTAATTATACTTTTGAGACAAAGTACACCGCCAAGATGGAGGTCAAAACTGGGATCAATCAAATCAATGGTAACTTACAAGTATAAAAAATATTTAACCTTTATTGTGTGATTCATCTATTTCTCACAGATGGAGCTTTGCTTTCAATAGGGAATGCAGATACAGTGAAAGCTGTGTAAATAACTACACCACAAAGAAGCAATGACCATCCATGACCTGACGAACATACCTGGATAGTACAAATCAGTGTAACACCAGGCTAATAAGTAAGTTATCCTCTAAAGCTTCAGATATATTAAAAGGAAATAGAGTGGACTTTGCAAATCTTCATAATACTAATTAACTTCCTAATTTTTGATGCTTTATTCAGCTTTGAAAAAGTTGATGGTATTTTGATGGTCACCCTTCAGCTATAGCATTAATAGCCTAGTAAAATAAGGGTAGACAGAAAGAAATGATTCCATGACATGTAGACTGCCTTTTGATTTTCACTATTGTTGTGTTACTTTTCATTGACTTATTCATTACTTTTTATGGCTGTAACACAGACAAAAGGCGCGTAGTCTTGAAGGCACAGTGGCTACTCACACCTCCAGTTAATTTCGTTCAAGCGCAAGAGAGAATGGATGCACAAAGAGAAAATGTCCAATGAGCCTTTATGCACTAAATGGCTAGAGGTTGGCTGCCTGGATGCTCAAGGCTGGACTCCAAAATGCTGGAAGCGTCTTCTTCTCAGAAGAGCTAATGTTTTAGGACACAAGCAAGTCTGTGGATTTTCTTGGTTTTATCAAAACAGTTCTACTTGCTACTACCCACCGCTCAATGTACAAGTGATTGTCAAACACATTCTCACTTTTTTCTCTCTCATTCTCCATGCAGTCGTGGGATAGGATCTATTTACTTCATCTATCATTCATGAACCTCCTACAGTGATTCCACCTAACGCAGAGGCTTTGAAAAGTTAATGAGAAAGTCCTAGGGAAGATACATCAGGGAGCCGAGTGCATCAGGTGGAGTCACCAATTTTGTTTTCTAGCCCTTCCTGACTGCAAAGTCGTGTGTCTTTAAATTAGTAAAAAGAGAAGTGTAAGCATGGCAGAAAGCAGCAGGTAAGCAAACCACTGCCATTTGAACACTGCTCCAGGTTTAGGTATGTTTTGAGGTGGGATGTATTTCAGTACAGCACAATAAGCCCACAGCTACTCAGAGGTCCAGAGCCACCAGTTGAAAGAGCCGTGTTTCCGTTATGTATGTTGCAGAAAATATTTCCTTATTTTCAAATCTAAATTTCCCATCCAAAACCACAACATTTGTTATATTAAAATGTTAAACACTATAAACTGAGGTAAAAATTTTTCACTTCAAAATCCCTTATGTCAGCCCTTGAACTTTCCCCCTAGCAAGCCAGGGTTAAGGTCTCCCAAATGGCCTTCTGGGGGTGAATCATCTAGCCCGTTCCGCAGCTTTCTGCGGAGTGCTAGTATGTCTAGTCACATTATTGTTCCGAAAGCAAACATTTTTATCCTATGAAAAATGCATAAATCATTCACAGGTTCACATAAAAAAAATAAACAAGCAATGAGAATATAAGCTCTGTTTGCAACCTCAAGCAGTCATCCTGGGCAAGTCCCTGAGACACCTTGCAGAGATGCTGCAGCAGCCGCTGAGCCGGGCAGCTCAGCGCCGTGGCACAGCACAAGGCAGAGATGCCACCTTGGATTCAGAAGAGAACAGATCTCATCGCTCACTGCAGTTACACTACATGTAGTACACCTAAGAGGAGAGGCATGGCAGGAGGGATAAAAGGCTTGGATTTTAACAAGCTTTTTTCAATAAAGCAGTAGAAGCCAAGGTGCCTTGTTAAACCCCTGACCTTCCTGAGCCTTAGGTTAGCTACGTCCTCTAACTCCTCCGGGCCAGTCCATGTTGCTATTCATAGTAAGGAGTTAGATACGATCACTTCAACTTGAAGAGACCAGGCAACAACCTGTCTGCGATGGCAAAGGTTAATTTAAAAGAATATGTGAGGGATGCAGGCAGGTGATGTCATAATTACTCAAATTATCACCTTTCTGCTCAGTCCTCAGTCAGCTTGTCAGGTCAGTCTTGGATGAACAAATCAGAGTCCCTTTCCTTAGCTAAGGTGTTGGGTTTTTTTTAATTATCATTCATTACCGAGTAGATGCCTACTCTACTGAGCCTGTTCTGCCGGTTTATTTGTCAATGAATTATTATTGTTTTTACATTTGTTAAAGATATGACCAGCTGACTCCTGCAGCAATAAAATTTGAGAACTGAAGCAACAAAAGAAATTATTTCATACTTCAAACACACAAAACCAAAATCTGTTCTACATCTTAATTAATATCCATATAATTGTTGCGTAAACTTATCCAACACCAGAAATTTAGTGGCAAACGCAATGGGACCGGGATTTGGCTTAGAAAAAGATATGAGAGAAATTCCAGAATACAAAAAGGAAAGAATATATGTCCCTGTAGTGTATAGTTCCCCACCTGCCACCAAACGCTGTCATTGTTTCAGGCTCTGAACATCAGAAGAGGTGTTGACCCTTAGACCCTTGGCACACACCTGGAAGGCAGGCTGCCGGGCAACACAGGTGAATCAAACCAGCACATGCTGCTGTCACGCTGAAGTCATTTGCCTCTGAGACCATTTCAGTGTCCCGGCGACCCCCACGGAGGCTGGGAACTCAGGCATGTTCCCATGCAGTCCCCTGCTACCATCCCTTTTGTCAATTGCCTCTGGACTCCAAACCCTGTACGGGGGCTTCTCCTTGAGAACTCATTCCTGTTGCATTTTGGGAAGAAAGTAAGTGCCCTACTTGCACGCAATCTGGTTCAGTGTGTGTTTTTACACCTATGACAGACCCTAGAGGCCCATGATCTCCTAAGGACATTGGCTGCTCACACCTCCACTTCATTTCACTCAGACCTGCAAGAGTGGGTGGGAGTACAAAGACTAAGTGTCCAGTGAGCCTTTCTGCACTAAACAGCTAGAGGTTGGCTTCCTGCAGGCTTGACACTAAATAAATGATATATACAGTCTTCTACCTGGGAATGAACATAAGTGACATATTTGCTACATGCTGTTGCCTTCTAGGTTTCCAAGCTGTTGTTTCTGAAGTTGCCAAGTTGAACATATTTCATGTATGACTAACCCTCATTCAGTCAGTTTTAGATGAGTTCAGTTTCTGTGAAAACCTTTTCTTACTGCACTGATTCTCTGTCCTCTGGGCTATGACAGATTGGGCACTGTCGTTTCAATGTTCACTGCCACCAGGGTAATAGATCAGGTTCTCTCACTTATCTACTAAAACAGTCTGCTCAAAGGCCAGGTGTCTTGTCTAGTGCTCTCAAGAGCTGAAACACTCAAAGCACACAGCATCTGAAGCTGGAATTAACTGGGCAGCGCGGAAGACACCTGACATCAAGTGGAAGCAAAAAAGGAAAATCTAATGACCACAGAGTCAGAAACTCAGTGATATAATGGAATTCTCCAAGTGCCCAGCTTGCTACAGATGGGTAATTGCTATTCTAACAACACAGATAACACTTTTTTTTTCCCTGCAAGAAATAATTACTTTGGTTCAAAACACTGCCTGTCTGACAATTTTGAATCCATACTGCAACACCTGCAGACCAGGAATGGACAGCTGTATTTTCCTCATAGCACTGCTAATCAGGTTCCTGCAACTGCCAGATCTTTGACTGAGATTGAGGGGACAGGTTGCCATCATGCTTTTAAAGTATTTTTTCCTCTTTAGCTGCTGCCTTGGTCTCAGTTCCTCCCTCACCTTTTCCCACTCCAAAATGCGTTGTTGGCGGCGACAGCAAATACAGAGAAGAGAAACTGCCAGACAGTCAACTGATGTAAATTAATGTGTTATTATAGTCAGTAGAGCTGTATCGATATATGTAAGATGAAAATTAACCCCAAATCTGCTCAAATGCTAATTAGTATTTGACATTATCTTCAATGATTATGTGAGAGACTAAACCCACAAAGGAAATTGCAGACGAAGCAAATTTACTATCCTCAGGTTATCATTTATCAGCTTCGCAGTCTCCCTTCTCAGCTAAGATAGACATTTAAACATGCACTCGTTTCTGATTGTGATCGCTTTATTTTCAAGCATACCAAAAATACAGACTACTACTTTTTATAAACCGGATGGAAATTATGCAAGTAAAAAAAGATCACTTTCTTTCTACAGACACTATCTGCTGTACTGAAGGATTTTATAATACAAAAAATTGGAGCAACCTCAAGGGAAAAAATAATCTCACCTTAATCAATACAGTGACAAGCTCAACTCAATGGCAATAGCCTTCATAGAGCCTGTCCTCCAAACTAACGGCAAGATTTTTCTAAAGGCCTTGTGGAAGTATAGAGTTATTCAGTGCACATATGTGTTTCCCTAGAATAGAAATCTCCAGAGATGGTTAGTTTTGTCTACTGTACGCACAGCTATATTGGCTTATGTCACTTTCTTTTACGGATTGATGGAGTGCTGTTTAAATTCATGTAGTTGGCTTCTATAGTTTGGTGCCGAATCATGCTTCTAAATAAGCATGAGAATTAGTAAGGACGGGCAATACGTATTTTGAGTTAATCCTAATTACAGAAATGTTTCCCTTATAAAAGACTTGCCAATTTGAATGATTTTTATTGTTTTAAAATTCAGTATGGTCGAGATTAGAAGACAGCCAGCCAAATAATCATTTGCAGGGAACTGAAGAGGAACCTCGAAGAGTCAGTTAAGATTTGCTGCAGAGCACAACAAAATTATGAATTTATTAAAGTTAAATGACATTTCTCAACATCCCAGACATTGCAAAAAGACAGATACAACACTGGAAATGTGGTTTAACTAGGTGGCAATTACACTACTTTAACACAACCAGGAAAGCACATATTTATTATTTGCCCTTACCCAGCTGCCTCCAAAATTTTGAGGCCATGGATCCCCATCATGTAAGGTCAAGGGTGAAGAACAGGTGGTTCTTCATTGTGGATCTAACGTGGCTGTCATCCACTTTTCATTCTCTTCTGAGGTCTAATCCTGTATGGAGCAAAATCCTCTGTTGCATGACGCTGTGAATGGGGGGTGTTTTCACCTAAACTGGCCCCTGGGATTACGTTGCAGAGAAATAGAGAGACACAACTTTAATTATCCCTCCTCCCCATTACAAATCACTTTGAAACCAATTCATAGAGCACATTACCGCTGCATGACCCTTGGGATATTTTCCTTGTTTCTCCTTTCCTTTTCATTATATTCTTTTATAATAACAGCAGGAAGCTGCCGCTACTGCGCAACATCAGCTCTCCATAAGAAATGTGAACTGTGGCCCAGCCAGGGAGGAGAGCAACAAAGATTCAGACGGGTGTTCCTGTACATATACTTTTTAAAGACATCCTTTGGTGCGCCCATGAGTATTCCAGTGCAGGGGAAGGACCTGTGCAGCAAACAGGAAGGTTAGGACTTCATCCCTCTCTTTTCAGCAGAGCCTCCTAAAGACTGTCTGGTGTATCCCTCACTGGGAGGAGCCCCAAGGAGGTCAATCGCAGTGGGGAAAGCAAGAGAAGGACACAGGTAATGTGAAGGCAGCAAGGATATGGCTCACTTGGACATAGTCATAAGGGTTTCCAGGTGAAATGTTTCAGTCGTGACTCAGGGGGGGAAGACAAAACTGAAGGAACCTCACAAAACTGAAAACCTGCAATTTTTCCGTTGGGAAACACTGAAATGCAGTGAGTGAGTGTGGGAACAGGTTTCAAATCCTGGGCTCCTTATGAGGCTGAGCTACCTAAATTCAGGACTCTCAGAGCAGGTGTTTGTCTGTGAGTTGGGTGTCTAATCTCCCACCATAGCTGAGGCAGAGTACAATTAAGCTGATGAGCTGCTGGGGGCTCAGCTGAGGTGCTGAAACTCAGGTGCTAGGTGCTCAAAGGAAATCCTCCTGATCTCCAGCTACTGCCTCAAGGACACACAGCTGCTGTAGGTACTGCGTTGTATCTGACAGGGCTCTGCAGGTGTCTTGGATATCAAGAACATCTCAGGCAGAACAAGGTACCTAAGTTTTGATAATTAAATCCTGCCCTAGAACTCCCCAGACTGTAACATGACTGTGGCTGGCTACCTCACGCGTAGATGTCTGCATTTCAGTGTCTTCACCTGAAACACAACCTTGTTAAAATCTAGGTAAGCAATACATGTTCTTAGTCCTTGTTTTTCACTAGCGAGCAGTAAGGAATGGCACTAACAAAACCTATTAATTTGAGTCTGCTTTTTTGTGGTAGGAAATGATGTGCTGGCAGTATGAACAGGTTTGTGAGACCCATTTTGCTCCTCATGCTCAGGAACAAGTTCCCCAGGCTGTGCTTGAGACAAGTCAGATGGAGAAAGTGCCACAAATCCAGAAGCTTAACCCTGAAAACCTGATCTCAAACTTAAGTTTTTGGGTGTTGATACTTTGGGTACGGTGTCTCAGGTTGTGGGAGCTGAACAGATGGGGAAATCAGATGGTCTGGGCTTCTCCACCTAGGACTATTGTGTGTACTGGTTGTCCCAGACCTCAGAAACAAAGTGATTCAGAGGTTGTCCTCATAGCTGTGTAACTGCAGAGGCAGACACACGCGTTGCACAAGTGTGGTCAGAACTGAAAACCTGCCTAGCTCACAAGTTGTGAAGAACAATTGTTCCCACTAGATTTGCCAAAAGAAATAATTTCATGGAAATGCTTTGGTTTTTTTAGATCTCAGTCTTTCCATTAAAAAATCCCATTTCTCTGTAAAAGGCCTAATGAGGCCCAGTGCAATACCCTGATCAGAGATCAGGACAGAAAAGAAAATCTCATTTCCACTTGCAAACAGTGGGATGAATGGCACAGCTATCAAAGCCGCAGCTCAAAACATGTGGGTCAAAGCAACCCATGGGAAACATTCATTTTAATTAATAGGATGTGTTACATGTAATGATGGAACCCAAAACCAGATTTATAAGTTGTTAACAAATATTTTAGCATGTTTCTAAATTAACAACCAATCTTGCTTATAAACTCTTCCCATAATATTTTGTTTTATTTGCATAGAGGTAGATACCTAGGAATGTGCAAACAATGATTTCATCACCATATTACTTTGTTATATAAGGATATGTATTTGGGGTTTAGAACTAGTGAGAGAACCATTATTTTATTGCAGAAAATTCAAGTTTCTAGGGAAATATTAAAACGTCGGAAGACTAAAGCTAAAAAAATCAAATATTTTGATTCAGAATGGAGCTGTGATTGTCTCACTTTTCTCCTCCACAGGCCAATTTCTTCATTTCATATAGGTAATGATTAGAGATATTTGTTCTTTCTCTTGCTAGAAACTTGAGGAAAGGATTAATACTTTTTAAGTGAGCATCCCTTTGGTTCTCCATACATCACTCCTTTATGAAACACAGATTCCACCAAGCTGTGATATGATCAAGCAAAATCACCAGATAATTTATGAGGCAGCCTTTGAAATTCATCAGATAAAATATTTGAAAAATAGGCTTTTCTAAGATAAGGCTCATGTTAGCCTAATAATGCTTCTTCCAAAGACAAGAGGGTAACAGAAGATATCAAAATTTTTTCTGGGATGGTATAAATATGCTATCTCAACTCAATTTACAGATATTATCATTGGAAGGGGTAGAAGTTTTGGTATGGGGATTTGAATAGCCTGCCTTTTGAATCACCAGCTATTTGAACTTCATAAACTGAGTCACCATCAGGCAGAATGCACTCCCCTGCCAGCAGACAAGGAAATCTGCAGGAGGCCTTAAACTCTGGAAAGGCTGAGAAAGACAAACGTTTTGTTCAAGTTGTCCATACAAAATCCCAATATGGAACATGCTTAAAATAAGGGTTTTTAACCACAGCGCATCCAGCTCATTGGCATCCAATAAACTTCCTACTCCTGCCTATCTATATCACCCACCTATTATGAAGGAAGTTCTCTGGGCCATGGCTTCACAGGTTTCTCGCTGGTTATTTGTACAGAGATTGTCTGAAAAGGCATGGTTTAAGGTGCTTCAGTGCCACGTGGAGGTGTGCAGAGAAATTTTGCACCACTGAAAAGCCAGTGTAGACACCACACTGAGACCAGCAGGTACAGAATGAAGCCAAAATCACCTACCGCAGCAGATCCTGACCAGGACAAGGCCACTAGGTGCTGTCAGTAAAAACACAGATAAATAATAACTTTTCTGAAGCAGCTAATGTATTCTGGGAGAGAATAGAATATATTTACCGAGACTCACGAAGCCCCTCCAATTGTTTTTGCGATATATTGATGAAGGCAAAGTTCAGGCGCTGATGACGCTGTCACTGAATCTGAAAATAAGAATTTTCTGGTCAAGGATGCTTGTGATAAGATGGACTATCACAAAGGGAAGTTTTGAAACATTGAGTAATACGAAGATTATGTAGAAAAATGCTAAGCATTCAAAAGCATTTTCTTGCTTTCAGTGCTGTCCTTATTTTAACTTTGTAGTTTCACATAAAAGACATGCTCTGGAGTAGAGCTACAGCGAATAATGGGTTTTGCTGTTTATAACTCCATTGATGTAAAATTTTACACTCACAGGAGTCTGAAAAGTGAAAAGTTCTACTTTTTTTTTTCTTTTCCTTTTTTTCTTTGTATTGGATATTGATGGAGTGCAACTGGAATGGACCTCATAGTGGCCAGACCCTCATGCCATCCCTAGAATTAATCTCCTAGTGCTGCTGTCAGAGGTAGAGCACTCTTAAGGGTGGATCGAGGTCTAATCCAGGAGGCCATTACTTACATTCTTAAGTTTAGGATAGGTCTCCTGTCCTGTTGCAGTGGGCAGGCAACAACATAATTTTTTTGCTTTCTTTGACTTGTGAGAATGCAGTGCAGAGTGGTCAGTTGGAGTATCCAATGATGAAGGTAGTCCAATACAAAATTAAAATACTAATAATCCCGAAGAACATAAATTTATCAAGTATAATCTTATAAATTTAACTGCATTTTAAGAACCATTATGATCTCATCAAATACAAGCCTACCATATGTCAGAAAAGTTATTTAAGAAGGACTTTCTGCCTTTGATGTGCTAACAAAGAGAGGAATGACAGTAGCTATGAAAAAAATGGTGGGTCAGTCAGGAATTCAAGAGCACTGCTGTGAAAGTAGTATAAAAGAATGGCTAAAAAGTTTAGCAGGGAAACTACAAATAATATTTCAGTTGCACAATAACATGAAAAGTCGCAAGGAGGGGAAAAACGGAAAATCCCACAACAGCAAATATCAGCTGAGCATCTGAAAATCAGCAATTATTTGTGCTAGGTAGGAAAGGAAAATCACAGACTTCTCTTCTAACTGGGAAGAACAAAATGTCTTTCAGCTGAAAGACACTGAGAGAGAAAATTGTGAAAAAATAATCAGGCAAGACAGAAAACATGACCATTGTTATAAGGTTCTTAAGGTGGGAGAGGACAGAGGACTAAAAAGAGTGGACTTGTTCAAATCCAGTTTTACGTCAGCAAAGATATCTCTAGGAATATGTCTGGAGCTCACTAGCAGGAAGGTATCCAAGGGAACTGAAGGGATTCCTACTACCATGGGGAAATACTAACCTAGGTATCATTAGCTCAAGTAGATTTTTTTCATCTGCTCTCTCTGCAAAGAGTAACTGACAGGTCTTGGAGGAAATCACGCTCTGCCCAAACCTGAACTGCCGGAGGAGTGCCTCTGGATGGGAGTGCACCACGGGACAGCTTTGAGCCTTCTCCACCTCTCCAGACTAACAAAGAAATCAGCCCTTAGAGTGAAGTGTATTCCATACCCAAAGCTTTACGGACAAAAATGAAACTATAAATGAGATTGCATTAATAACACATGATCAGATAGTTCTAATTAGCAATATAAAATGAAAAGCAACCTATCCATTCCCTATTTAAAAATTATGGGTCCAAGATTCCAACATGGGGAGAGGTTGATAGTCAAGTTGTAAACCTTGGAAAATATGATTATCCTTTCAAAACAACAAAAATGGATCTTTAACAGTACAGGAAAGACAAACAGTTCTGCTATAATTACAAATATTAGGAACTATAAGAGACTGCATCAAGTGAAGAACTAAGAGAACAGGTATTACAACCCCTGTTGTTTCTGCAAACATTTTTATTAGCTAGAGAAGCAATAGAATTAGACCAAAGGGAATGAGTTTCTGGAAGCTATTTACCAACTATAAACTAGCAAAGGAACAGGGAATTCTAGTTACATTGCAAGCTATTACAGTTGTTTTTTCTCTTTCCTTTTTTTCCCCCCAAATGGCTGTTCTATATGAAAAATGACTCCCTGTCAGCAGAGACTCTTCATAACCCAGTCTGATCAGCAACCTTCATTGCTTTATTAAGATAAACGGGCAGTATGCAACCAAAACATTTTACGTAAATGGAGTTAAAAATGCAGAAACAAGCTTTTTTCATGTGAGAATAGAAACTAAAGAACAAATCTGGATCCAGCCTGTCAAACAAATTAACAATGAGCAGCCAGTTCTGAACTATCCCTTGATTCAATTCCTCTCAGGTTAAGTTGCGCAAAATGATTTACTGACTAAAAAACTTTTGAATTGCTTTGGCCAAATTTATTGTTATTATGAACAATAATTATTCCTACAGCTCTCTAGTGTAAACACTATTTCTTTGTTACATATGATAAACGGAGAACGGTGATCACCTTTTTCATGTTCTGTCTTCCTCTCATGAAGAAAGAGTATATTGTCTTCATTTAAGCCTTATTAAATAAACATCCTGCAAACATTTTGGGTAGATTAATTTTCTTATTGGAAAATAAGATTTTCTCCAAACTGAAAAAATTTTACAATATAGCATCAGATGTTACAAAATGGTTAAATCAAAATAATGTGAAATGTGGCTTGTTCCAACTTTTTTCTAACTTTGCTTGATATTCTCTAGTTTAAACACAAAAAAGTCATGCACTGCCCACGTTATTTTGTTTCCTCAAAGACTTCAATAACTCATATTCTATCCCATTCCTGAATTAAAATTTGTCCGAATATCTTTCCATGACATTTAAACAGTTTAATCTTTCAGCGATAGCCAATAGCTGTCTCCATCACGCCTCTAAATCACACAGAGCTCTGGGCTTAAAGAGGTTTCAACAGATTCCTAAACCCTCCTTGTCTGTGATAGGATCCATTATACCTCTCACTTTCCACTTTTTTTTCCTAATTTAATCAGTTCCTTTAAAAAGTATTAAAAACTAATGAATGTTTTGCTTAAACCCTAGCTTTGAGCCAGGCAGAGTAACTTTGAATCCGGGTTCCCAACTTCCAGCACAATGTTGTGATGTGCCCCATACACAGTGAGCAGAGTCCTTCTCCGTGTCACTGCTGGCAGCTGATGTGGGTTTAGCTTTTCTGAGAGGCCACTGAATCACGACCTTCTACTTCCGCACACTGTGGTTTTATCACTGAGCCACTGAATAAATATACACCCTTCTACCATTGCTACCATTTTCGCAGCTCAAGTCTTTGTCACCAGCATCAGTAGGCATTTTAAGGTTTTCTTTTGCTTTCTCACCAGCCACCCTACCTTTTGAATCGTGTTATTCCTTTTACCTGTTTTTTAATGCTCTTTTCTTCTCTCTCCATAATCAGTTAAAAATTTCACGTCAGATTAAATGCTTGGAGGGAGGGGCTGTTTCAGAAGAAGGAAAATCAGAAAGTTTTATAGTCTCTCTGAGTCTATTTTTTCCCCTCAAATGAACAGAAAAATCAATTATTAGCTAGCATTATACAGCAATTCATGCTTCTGTAATGATCCAGGCTCTCCATAGACAAAGAAAAAATAACCTGCTAAGCTACACACGGGAGAGCTAACCTGTAATCATTAGCTTCAGAAGCACTGAATCTTCCCAACTGGGCTAAATGGAGAATGTCCATTAGTTGTCACTGGGGAGGTATATATTCTCTTTGCAGGACGGCAAACGCAAATGGAATAACCACAAAAACATAAGCAGGACTGAAACTGCATGCAGAGAAAGGTGACTGAGTCTGCTTTCCAGCTTTCTTGTTTCCCATCTTCCCATCAGGGAATTTTGTTAGAGAATATGTGCTCTGGATGGAAAAAAGTCCTTTTCACCCTGTGGGAAGACTGCAGCAGAAACGATTCATGTCAGCTTGCTGTCAAAGCCTTCCTACCAGAGCCCTTCTTCCACTAACTAGTTTCCCCACAGACCAAAGATTTCCAGTCCCCTACTAGCAGCAGGAGAGAACGTTTGTGTCTGCATGTAAATTCACCGTTTCTAATGTCAGGCAGACAGAAATACGTAAAAATACATATCTTGCATAGGATGAGCATCTTTTTATACCTTAAAAAAAAAAAGTGCTGCACTGGATTATAGGTTTTCACTTACTAAGACTTTTTACTTAAGGAGGACATTTCTTGTGTCATAACCAGTGAAACAATACCAGCGTTGGCATGCCATAGACAACCAAATACTATTCCTGCCCAGCTGAATCAGTGTGAGGGTGAGCCCAGATAGCCCTCAGAGGGAAAGGAATGTCAGGACACCAAATGAGCTATTCTGAGGTCTCTAATGTCCCATTCGCATCCCCTGCAGGTGGGCACAGCCCACTGCCCATCTCCCCACCAAATCTCACCCCCGCTGCCCTGCCCCTTCCTCTCCAGGTCCTGGCTCTGATCTCTGCCCGGGCCCCTGCTGAGCCACCCCTGCCCCAGCGCTCCCCTTTGCCCCCTCCTCGTGCTACCCCTCACCATCCAGCCTCTCCTTCCTTGCCATGAGCTTGCTCCCTGCCTCCATTTCTGTTCCCCAAAATCTCAGGTTTCTTCTCTGAGTCCCCCTCCATTGTCTTCCCCACACATCAACGTGGGGTTTGTATTTTTGGCACACCAATGGCAAATCCCCATTTTTTTTTCACCAGAAAGCAGTTCAGCATAGATTATGAGTATTGAATCAGAGCACGTTATTCAACAAAGCACACAAGTTCTGGCTGCTTTCCAGCACAGAAAAATACAAATTTCCAGTGAATTATATACACTTGTATGAAAGTTACAACACCCTGTTGGGAATCCAACATGGATTCTTGCTATATAATTTTTTTTCCTGCTCACAATATATTGCATTATGTGAAAAAGTATCACGTTCTCGGGTATTTTGAAATATATCTATCTGAAGAAGGTTAATACACCACTGACAACATGTATAACAGCTGCATACAGCTACAGAACTCTTTCCATTTTGGAGTAAAAAAAAACAAAGTTAAAGAGATTAAAACTGAGTGGTTACTTGCTAGTTATGAATAAGAATGAGGAATTAAAATTACATCAGTAAAGAAACAGGCCACAACTTTAGTTATATTCTTCCAGATTTATTTGTGCTTGCTTGTTTTGTAAGTAATACATTCTGCAAGAAATGTAATATTTTAACAGATGTAAATGTTTGTGGGAGGGCCTGCAGAAGTGAGATGGGTGAAGGCTTTTGCTGATTTTGGTATACACAGTTTCAGCTTTCATGTTTTGCTAACCTTTATTTTTATTGTCTACTGCTGATGATGATAAGCAAACTTGCGTTACCTTTCCTTCCATTCTAGCAACCAAATCCATTAAGAGTCACAAACATTGTCAGAAATGTAAGCCTTCCAGAACATCCTCAGGCGTGGGAGTTAGCTAACCTGAGTACTCTGCTAACAGAAGTCACTGTTTCTGTATAACTATAGTTTACATGTTCTCTGTTTTGTGTTTGATGGGGGAAAAGATACGAAATTTGCTAGCGACAGCACCTGTTATTAACAGGAATGTCTCTCTGGAAGATGCTGGCACATTTACAATCAGCATCTTCTCACGCAGGTACCCCTGTGAAGGACTCTGTACTACACTGCTGTTATGCACACTATAAATTGCTGCAGTTTTATTCTTGGAACCATTCTCAAATGTCAGGATTTTCCAAAGCTTCATTGCAATCCTTACAGTGATATTTTAGCCTAATTCACTGAACCCCTTTGTCTTTCAAATCCTCTGGGATAAGGAATTGGACACAGCAGTCCTTCACAGTTTCCAGGTCTCTCCTCTCTGCCATGCCAATACAAACCTATCCCGCACTATTAAAGGCACAGTCATACCTGCTTAAGCCACAGCAGTTAAATATGTCAGTTGATTAAACTCCTTGGACAAAAGGTCAGAGAAATGAGATCTTCACAGCTGCAGGATGACAAACTGGAAGTGATGAAGAAGATGACAAAACCAGCATTTTTCCCAGTTCCTGCTTCCTTCAACCTGACAAGATGTGGTATAAGGTCCACAGGGCTGTTTTCCACTCTTGTCTTGGGAAGCCATTGAAATTCCATTCCTTTCACTGAAAAAAAAAAAAAAAAAAAAAAAAAAGGTGTCCTTGGCCAATCTGCGGTGCCCTGTGGTTAAATTTTTTGTTCAGCCTCACTCTCTTTCTTCCCTCAGCTAATATCTTAGAAATTGTTCTCAGAGTCACACAGGAGCTCTCTATACACAGTGTACATGAAGTATTCAATCTTGCCCATGTGTACATAAGTAAGCTCTGACAATTAGACAGGTGGACTGCCCCCCTGATGGGACTATACTGGTTTCAGTAACGGTTTCCACACAGCACTGCATTTTGCCATATAGATACACCCTCCATGCTGGTGAACGATTAACATGTGATAAAAAGTAGCAGATCCCTATGGGAATTATTTTCCTTGAAAACATGAAATCATTTAATAATGTTTTGACGAGGCTCCACCGTAAGCACTTCACATCCCTCTCCTAATAATGTCAGTGGGGAAAGCAAGCCATAAGCCCTCTGACAAAGTTTCTCAGCACAGAAATGCCAGTTCCAGCCTGACTGCTCATCCTGTATGCACTGGTCTGCTGTAGGTGAAGATGTAGGTGCTGGTCTGGCAGCGTCTGTGGAGTCATGCCCTGTCTCACCAATGGACATCCTGCCACTCCCCCTGCTTGCCAGGTGGCTTCTGAGGCAGACAGGTACCGAGCCCATCCCAGAAACCAGGCTGAGAACCTGAGAGCTTCCAGGTGCTCTTAAGCTACGCCACAGCAGAGTGGTCCCACGGCCAAGCCCCGCAGCAGCCCACCTAACATCAGGACTCCCAGGTACTCCCGGACATTGGGTTTTCCCTGCCCAGAGAGGGGAGGCGGGTGGGGCTTCCCACCACTCATTCCATCAGCCTGGGAGTCTGGCCTTTTACTGGGAATCTGTCTTGTCCCTCCTAGGGGTAGACTAGGAGCAACCTCAGCAGACTGAAGACCTGGCAGAAAGAGGAGACACTGTATGTTCCTGAACCATATTATTGCCTTTTGTGAAAAACATCAATTACTCTGGTTTGAAATGAAAGCATATCTTTAATGCTTGAATATTCTTGCCGAAGAAAAACTGGTTTTCTACCATTCTCTGTAATAAGATAGCATAATAGCGAATTGAGGTCTTTACACATTTGACTGAAAAGTGTTTTGACAAACTGATATTCAAGGGAAACACTTTTTTTCCTGTCTTCCTAAACAAAATTAGTGTTTTCTCTAGAAGAGTCAAACATCCAAAATATTTCTAGTTTTGCCTCTGGATTATCAGGTTTCCTGGATCATGTGTTTCATCTGCTCACCCTCTTCCCAAGCTGGGACTCCCCTTCCACGTTTCCCATGCTTTTGACCAAAAGGCTAAATACCTGAAGGGCCTGGCAGGTGCTCTCCATGTAGGGAAACCTACCTTCACACGCCTCATGTCATCAACATTCATAATTTGAAGTTATGCTGCCTAATCACTTTTGATGCCATGGTTGCTGCCATGGTAAGTGGAGCTGTTGGCCATATGATTCATACATAATCATAACAACTCCTGTCCACAGGGATTCGCCGGGGTCCATTATTACCACCAGACATCTTTAGTAGCTTTGCTTTATTAGCTTCTCATCAAGAAGGTGAGGTTGATGTCTGCTTAGAAGATGTTGTCAGGCCCATCATGGCTTGCTGTGCATTGAGCAGTCCACGCACAGGGGAAGGTTATCCTGCCAGTCCAAGTGCTCCAGCCAGGCTGCAGACTGCCATGGCCCCTGCCTGGCCCATGGCTAGAGATAGCAGGGAAGGAAGGCTGTAAATGCAGCCATCTGTGTCTACCTTTGCAAGAATGCCTGGTACCCAAGCACTTTGATTATTTAAATCTCCACGTTTGGTTCCCCTATGACACAAATTTTTACCCCATTTCGAAAATTATAATTCTTTTCCACTTCAAGCAGTCATCTCCTACTTTTTGTCTTCCAGCCCTATAGCCAACTTACTTTGCTAGCATCTACCAAATGCCAGGTTGTCCTGTCATCTTTTTTCATAAACATTAATTATTCAAGAAAAACAAAACAATACCTTCTTGTGGTTTGGGCTTTTTTTTTTTCCATCTGGCTAAAGAAATGGGATAGCCTCCTTCCATGCACCCCTGACAGTATAACTGAAATATGTAAGAAACCAGTCTGCCTCCTGGGATGAAGTCAGAATATGTAGAGTCTATAGTGAGGCATTATCTTCACAGAGGCCACCCATGTTTTCCAGAATAAGCTTAGTGCTATCACAGGGCACTGAGAGAAAGCTGACAAGGAACAATACGAAACCCATCAGAAATTCAGAATAAAAGTATTTTTAAAGACTTTTTCTTAGGGGTGCCCTGGCACTGATGGCTCAGAGAAATATCATTAAAAAAAAAACAGCTGAAAAAGTTGTTGTTACAGTAAACATGAATTAAGTTTAATAGCCTTCTGCCCTCCATTTCAGGCCTAAAGTGCTCTCAAGAGGTCAATAAAACATTCCCTTTATTATAGTCTGTCAAGTAATGCAGACAATGCAGGTGAAAGGTTCTCAAGTAAAGAGAAATGTTGTACTAAGCAGATAGACGAGAACAAACCAAAGGCACATGACCATATGTGCTCCTGAGAGATTTTGCGTCCCAGGTACTGCACAGAGCTGCCATGGTTTCTCCTGCCCAGATGATGACCTCTCAGACTGTTCCTCACAACTACAAACTGCACAGCTGGGCTCGCCATCACATTCACGGGTCAGTAGGAGGCACTCCCGGCCATCTTGAGTGCTCTTTGTTGGACTCCTGGGTTTGTTGGTGCCTGCCTGGTACTGAAGGGCCCCAAACTGGCCTCAGTAATTGAGATGTTGTCTAATGAGTGCTGAGCAGAGAGGGGTGATAACTTCCCTGGATGTAGTACCTGTGCTTCTGTTTGTGCAGCCCAGGGTGCTGTCAACCCTCGCTGCTGCCAGGGTCATGGGGGCTCTTGTGCAGCTGCTCTCTGATACGTCCTCCACGGTTGTGTCTGCAGAACTGCCCCTTGGCAGTCATCCCCAGCGTGTAGTATTGTGGTGGGGGTGGGAGGCTTAATCCTGGCTGCTTGACTTTGTGTTTGTCCATGCTGAATTGCATGAAGTTTCCACCAGGCCATTTATCCAAGTGCCCCTCTTCCCCCCTACTCCAGGTTGTTGATAAAAATGTTGAACAGGACAGGTCCCAGGATACACCCCTGCAGTACTTCACTCCTAACTGACCCTTTAATTGCTTAGCTCAATTACTCGAACAGGTTTTTAACAAGCTAATTTTCCACCCATTCAGACTGTAAAGTCTTAGCTTGGGTACAAAAAAATACTGTGAAAGACTCTGTTTAAAGCCTTACTAAAGTCAAGGTAAATGACATTCCCTGTTCTCCCCTTGTTCACAAATCCAGCCACTTTACCATAGAAGGCAGTCGGGCTGATCAGGCAAAGTCTATGCTTGGCACATCTATACTGACTGTTCCCAAGAAAAACTGCCTTCACGTGCTCAGAAATGTGCTCCAAGAGTACACACTCCATGATTTTCCCAAGAATCAAAAGAAGGGCGACAAATTTGGATTGGTCACTGGATTACCTTTTTGGCTGATTTTGAAGACGGGAATAATATTTGCCCAGTTTTCAGGGTCTCCCCACCCTTCTCAGTCATGATTTAGAGGAGCTTTGCAATGATGTCAGCCAGCGCTCCCAATGGCCTCACCCAGTTTGGAGACGTGAGATGGACTTATAGAGCTCTTGGTAAAGCTGACATATGAAGTCTCAGTCCCCACTTCTAAGAGGCTTTCAGTGCTACCAGTCCTTATGTTCCTGCAGGTTTTATGGAAGCAGTACAAAATTTTGCTGCATTTGCCTCAGGAATCACTCCTGCAGGAGTTCTCTTTCAGAGATCAACCATGCTGAACCTGAAGACATCAAGAGCATCAGAGGAGTCATAAGAAATGTAAAGGGGACAAGAAAGGATGGAAACCATTGCAAGGGTCTGTGACCTCCTTCTGGGATGATTATGTGGAGAATAGACTGGTTTTGTACTTGAATGGCCAGAGGGTCATACCCGATATACATGCATACCATTGCTGGGCAAACATGGTTTGCTTGCAGAGAACAAACTTCACAAGTGTTCATCAAGTGTTGGTTGTGACTTTATCACACCTGAACGTTAAGTCCCCAAGCTTTGGTTAAGGGATGACAAGAGGAGGAAGGGAAAAAAGTGACAGTGCTGCTGAGACAGTGGGCTCCGAGCTCATTTCTGAGAGGAGGTTTTGTCGCGACCACTCTTGGGAAATTGCTGTCTCCAAGCTGTTCTCTCTGGATCCCTCAGCTGAGTTCTCCTCCACCCAAACACTGCTAAGCCTGCCAGTGTATTGCTTGTAAGAATATGGGTAGATCTATTTTTTTTTCTTATTTTTTTGTGTAAGCTTCTATTTGATATTATTATTACAAGTAACAGAGACTTGTAGTTTTGTTTCAATTTGATAAACCAGAAAAATACTTATTGGGAAATTACGTCCAAGAAGTTTTTCATCAGACTGATTCTAGCAGGATTGTATCGGGAAACAGTAGCAAAAAGAGGACTTATGAAGCAGAGCATGTTGTAAAATCATGAATTTGAGTGGCTTTGAAGGAAATAATGGACTTTGTCAACCCAAGTAGTGTTAGAATGATAAATGAGGAAAAAAAAAAATCAAATAGTCAGCAGATTTCAGAAAAAAAAAAGTAACAATATTATGCTTTAAAGTGTACATAGGGTAAAAGAGTGTACTTGAAGCCTCTGTGGAAATTCAGCCTCTGCTTTATGACAGTAGAGTATTTCCAAACATTTCCTTGCTCGTGAAAAGGAATTTTTCCGAATTACTGCATGAGTGACTCCTGGGGTATGTATAAAAGCCCCTATGATTCAGCAGAAGTGTGCAGGCAATACACGAGTAAATGTAACAGAAAGCTGCCTTTCATCCAGCAGGTCTTCTGCTTTGATTTCACCATAAACTGGAACTCTGTTCAAGTAGAAACTCGCTCTTTCTACCTCTTCCTCTGATAATGTTGCCTGAGAGGGCAGGTTATCTGAGGACTTAGTCTCAAGGAATGATACTTTTAAAGGTTTCAGATTATCTGAGTTGTGAGTTTTATGCATGGAAACACAATCATTACTTCAAGAGAAATTAGTTCCTCCATATAGTGCTAAAGCAGTTATACTACATTGTCAGCTGGAGTGAGCTGTAGGCTGACTTACACCTGCTGAGTCCTTCATTTACCAAAATACTCATCTCATCATGCCCAGAAGCCCTGAAGACTTTTTAAAATCTGATGTAAACTAATCCCAGAATAGTTACTCTTCCTGCTACAGTTCTCTCTGGGTGTCACCAACACAGTGCCCTTTACAACTGAAGGAGATCATCTGCGGGGCAAATTTCTCTCAGGAGCCCAAGCCTTTATCCTGCTCAACTAAATAGTGCCACGCATAGGTTGCAGATGCTTTTCAATATTTTCTTTTTCCTTAACATCATTGTATTTTGGCAAATAAAATCTATTTAAAGAGTAATCAAAGATCGTATGAAGGATGAAATGTGGAATCAAACTAAGAACAAAGGCAGAACATATTTAATTGCATTAGCAGGCAGTAGGACAGAAAATATATTAGTTTCTGAATTACCCAGGACAGGGAAAGTTCTTAGGCTTCTACCCTGTAAAATCCTGTGAAATTTACCTTTTTTATTAAGAGATTTTATCTGTACATTGGAAAAATGGGTGAGGATGTGCCGCCAAAGCTATGAGTGTCCTTCAAGTCATTCTGTCAAAAATTATCAAAGCGGAGCTGTACAAATTCCTTTGTGACTGATCCTCTCTCTCTGTACAATGAACATTTCAAACCACATGCCCATATAAAACTAGGCAAGGCAGCACATATATTAGGATGATCACGAATTGAAACACATGCATCTGCCAGACCCTCCTCTTAGTATTTTTCTACAGAAGAGAACAGAGAGAGTTTGCATAATTTAAATGACTTGAAGCCAGGACGATGATGATGATCGGTCAGATTCCAAAGAGAGCTAAATTGAATTGGGTGATACCTATAATTCAAGGGTCATCATAACGTAGTTGCAAGAAATGTCACACATAAAGGTTTTTTCAACGCAGTTAACACCAACAGAAACTGTCAGGCAAGACTTCAAAGGAAAATGCTTCATTTAATCCTAAATAATTGAAGCAATGGACCTGACTAATCATACTAGAGGCTCACAAAACACTTAAATTGCTAGACTGGAAAACACTGATGATACACAGAATCATTCACTTTCCTGGAAAAAAATTAGCGTATTTGTACCAAAATACTATTTTCAAAGCTAGTTTTCTCAGAAGTTTTGTAAAAATATATTCCATACAATCTCAAGATAACAGGGTTGGATCCAGTCAAATTGGAAATGCCACTAGGCAGAGTGCTTCTATTTTGCTCCGCACGGAACACAACTGACCTTTGCAAACAATTGACCTGCCTGACTTGTTGCCATATATAGCATTAAGACTTTAGGGTTACCAAGATCTTCCAAAGACCATAATGTTTCCACAGATGGAAAGAAAATCCAGTTACACACGCCAAAAAAAACAAAACAAACCACCAAACCAAAACAAAAAACCTGAATAGATGTATAAATTCCCCACTGTGAGACAAAGCCAATAAAAATTGTATAAGGTTAGCGAGAAATCTACTCAGCAAAAACATTTCTCTTCTTTGATTGTCCAATGTGTTCATTCATCTGCTCTGAAGCATCTGCTGTTGGCTATTATCGGAGATAGAATGCCAGCCTAGACGGTGTATGTTCTTATGTGTACTTCAATCCTTACATACATTGAAATATTTCATGACTTTTTTCCTATAGGGACATTAAAACTTTACAGCAATTTTTATTAACACAGTTTTTTGACAAGCTGCTTGGTAATATAGGGTGAAAAGTGAGAAATGTTTCCTACTAATATCAGGACGACTTCATGTGACGCATCGAATGAATCAACACATTATACATATTTTAATCTTGTATTACAAAAAAAGCTTATTAATAAAAATTAGTTTGTCATCTCAATAACAAACTAGGATAACTCAATTAACTGGCTACTGCATTCCTCCAAATTAGTTCTGCAAATTGAAATACATCAAAATGCTTGTAACTGGAATATCCTTTTGTTACTGCTGATTGGGTGATGGCAACTGCAGCAGTAACACATGTCACTACGTCTCAATCTGAAATCTCAGCAGACAATCCATTGCCCATACCACTGGGAATAAAATAGTACAGCTGGATTAATGTCATCAGGTACTGCAGCTGTGTCTAGTATGTAAAATCTCCTAAGTGACTGGAGCATAAATTCTCATAAGGAAAGGGAAGCAAAATACATCTTTCACAAGAAGAGGTTCATAAAATTTTGACCTCGGTGCTGACAGAAGGTATTTCAGTAATGAAGAGGTATGATTTCCTCTGTGTGCTACAATCATCCATATGGTCTGCTCCCTGGTGCTTGATTCTGGGAGTGAGATGATGGACTCAAAGGTGTCTATGCTTTGCATCCAAAGTCAGTGAATTCATTCCCCTACTTTCACAACACCCATTTCACGTTCCCTGTCTCAAAAAGATGTGTTTGTTCCTAAAAAGCAGTTTTAGCTCCTCCTACTCCAATTAAATACCTCATCTAAAACCTGAGTGTAATAATAAGTAAAAGCATCCTATCAGTTCCCAGCCGAATTCTTTCAAGACCATATGATATCATTCTAGCAAGGAACGGAATGGTACCCTGGAAGTGGTGATGGCAACAAGGGCACACCCAGCTCTTGTGCCAGTGTGACTGTGAGTACCACCAAAGCTGGCAGAAGAAGCTGGGGTATGGAGGACAGCTTAGAAGCAGCACTCTATCTTCCACATTTGTCCCACGTGTAATGATGAGCATGGTCTTCGTGAACATGAAATAACAGAACGAAAGCTGGAAGGTTGATGAGATTGCGGACAGTGGATGCTTCTAATGACATTTGATTTCTACAATATTACCATCTTTTTTAAAAAACGTGATTTATTATTTTAAAGAAAGCCTAAGACTAGTAATAATGAACCAATTAAGGATGAAAATATGAGTAATATTCAAAGAAACACCGAGGGGAGGGAAAATAAGAGTTCCACATAGCAGATAGAGAAGAGATATTCGGTTCAAGAGACCAAGGTAACAACACAAAGAAGAAAGGAGAAATTTTCTACCCTGTCAGATAAAACTTTCTCCTCCAGTCAATCCTTTTTTATCATAGTTACTTTTTACAAAATGACCTAGAAATTTAAACGCTAATTTGTATATCACACTTATACAACTGTGGTCTCTTGCCTCAGTGCCTTGGAGTCATGGTCACTCTGTTTTTCGCTCAGGCACTGTCTTTGGACCCGAAAAAACTTTAGCAATTTCATGCAAAATGAGACTGATTTAAGAGGATAGATTAGGAGCAGTCTTGTACTTTAATATACTTCCTCTTGGGAATGGGGAATCTGGGTTTGACCTTCCTCTGGCAAAGATGAAAGTGATCATTTGTTACATTCTGAATCCTACAGGATAGTGTAAAGAAACTAGACTTCCATGGACAAACTGGGAAGGTCCTTTCATAGATTATTTTTAACAGGAGAAAATAAGTGTAAATTAAGAGAAATGAGAACACAGGTATAGTCTGAAAGCTGGGCTATATGAATTGATCATCAAACAGAATCTATAACGAGTTGTCTGAGTTTATCAGCAGATTTATTAACTGGCATTGCCAATGTAAACCCTGTTTGCCCAAGGCTGGCCTCTAAATTAGCTATTACTAGGCAGGAAAGAAATCCTAAAATTATTGTTTTCTGAAATCTACCCCCATTAATTACATGCTCAGTGACTGGTAAATAAAAGAGTTGAAATGCTTAAGAAATGCACAGAGAATGAACAAAACCCATCATTGTGTTACTGCATAAATCCACTATGTGCCCACATTTAAATGTTGCATGAAGTTCTGGCAAGCCTCTTCTAAAAACTTTATAGTGGAGTTGGAAAAGGACAGAGAAAGGCAGCACATACTATCAGATATGTGGAATACATTCCAGATAGATGAGACTGTAAACAAGAGGACTTTATGGCTTAAAAAAGCCAGTGAAGAGAATATGATGTTGTTTAATAAAATTCGGAATTCCAGGGAGAAACATTCATTGTTTCTGGGTACATGGATGAAATGGAAATCAGCCCTTCCAAAATGATTGGGTAGCATTTGCAATAAGAACTCATTGCCACAGAATTGCCACAGAATTTCACAGAGGCTAGTAGGATAAAAGGTTTCAAAATACATAAAATAAATTCACAGAAGTTAAGGTCACTAGCAGCTTTTGAAAACAACGTTCTAAATGTTAACTCAAAGCTCAAGTAGGTCTTTAACTACTGATTGCCATAAATACATTTTTAAAACATGTAAAGGTCACCTCATTATTATTAGAGTGGTCTGATCTGATACATGTGCTCTAAAAGTGCTTGTTTTATTGATCTTAACATTTCCAATATATATATTAATCACCTAGTCAGGACAAGTCTGAGTTACTTCTGAGCATACACAGGTACCTGAAGAAATTTAATGTGAAAAATTGAGACAGTTCCTCAATTAAACAGTATTTTATTTACTGAGCCTCCTCGTACACTCATTTTAGGTGCCTTAGTCATATATGAGGTATCACAAGTCCTTTAAATAGTGAAGTTGAGGGAACAGATTTTAGTTTAAAAGAAATCTATAAACTTTCCATGAGAAAAACAAAACAAAACAAACAAACAAAAAAACAACACCAAAACCAAAAGAGCTCACTCCAAAGAGCACACAGAAAAAGGTCACAATCTTAGATATTTCTGTGGAATAAGCTAACTGTATACACAGTTTCACATTTTTTGTGCAGAGATCAAAGTTTCTTTACCAGAAGTACAGCAACAGCCATTAATGCCAGTTTTGTAGGGGTTTTCTTTGTTCCACTTGTCACTTGCCCCACCTCTGTAATGAACTTCTTACAAAAGTTTATTCTTAAGGAAAATTGTAAGCTTCCTCATTGTTGGGTGTTTTCCCTCTTTGTCTGAATGAAATCCAGTCCCATGGAAAAACAATAAAGCATCTCACCAATTAAGGTTCGTATACCAGGTCCGCAGCTGAAGCTAGTATTTATTTTTACACAATGGAAGGACCCCTTCTCCAGACACATGATACAGCATCCTGAAATACAATTTAAACACATGCTCATCCAGAAAACCAAATGTTTATTGGAATAAAGCTTTTTGTGTTTTTTTTTTTTTAAATAAAAGACAACACAAAATCATGGAATCACAGAGTGGTTGAGGTTGGAAGGCATCTCTGGAGACTGACTAGTACAACCCTCTGCTCAAGCAGGTTCAACTAGAGCTGATTGCCCAGGACCGTGTCCAGACAGGTTTTAAATATCTCCAAGGATGGATACTGTACTGCCCCTCTGGAAACATGTGCCAGTATTTGATCACCTTCACAATAAAAAAGGGTGTTTAAGCATTGGTATGTTTAACCATTCTCCTCTGTTTCAGTTTGTTCCCATTGTCTTGTCCTGTCTCTGGGCAGCACTGAGAAAAGCCTGTCTTTTTCTTCTTTACACTCCTCCATCAGGTATTTATACCAATGGTTAAGACCCCCCTGAGCCTTCTCTTCTCCGTGCTGAACATCTCTCACCCTCTCTTGAAACATCAGATGCTCCAATCCCTTGATCATCTTTGTGGCCCTTTGCTGAACTGGTTCCAGCGTGTCCATGTTTTTCTGGTACTGAGGAGCCCAGAACTGGAGCCAACGCTCCAGGTGTGTTTCTCCAGTGCTGAGTAGATGGGGAGGATCACGCTTCTTGACTGCTAGTGATGCTCTTCCTAATGCAGCCCAGGAGGTTATTGGCTTTCTTTGCTGCAAAGGCACATTCCTTGCTCATGTTCAACTTGGTGTCCACCAGGACACCCAGGACCTCGCCTGCAAAGCTGCTTTTCAGCTGGCTGGCCCTAGCCTGTACTGGTGTGTAGGGTTATTCCTCCCCATGTGCAGGACTTGGCATTTCCCTTTGTTGAATTTCATGACAGTCATTAAGTTCACCTGGAGCAGAGGCAATTTAGAAAAATGGCTATTTTTCACACACAGAAAATATGTTTCTGTTTATGTTCTGTTGTATATCCCTGTGGTTAACAAGTTGATAGCAAATTTAAGAGCAATTTGAGATCATCAAGATAGGGGATGCAGGGGGACAAAAAAGAAAAATGTGAAGCATCATAGATTGAAAATACGTTCCTTTGATGGGCCTTGAAATATTATTTCTTTACTATGGCAGTTGTAAAGCTCAAAAGATGTCAGTGAATATATAATGATCAAATACTTTGTCAGTTAAACTTTTCATCTTCCCTGTTCTAAAAGAAAACATAACAGAATACTAATCATTCTCTAAATCTTTTCTCTTTTTTTTTAACCCTAAACAGGTGGTGTTCAAAGTGCCCAAGGAGACAAATTATCTGCATCAAAAATACCAATGTGGAAAGACATATCCCAGTCTTCAGTCTCAAAGGGAGAGAGAAGTGCAGGGAAGATTTTCTGTTAAGGTGCCTTGAAGAGATGTAATTGTTATTCTCTCACCAACAAAGAGCTTATTTTGTATTTTAGAATGTTTTCATATTTGTTCCTAATCGGCAGAAAGATGGAACCAAATTACTGTTGACAGTTCCCATATTAATACAGCTTTTTACCTTAAATCTCTTTGATGTATATAGTTATAACTTTCAGTTGAAAATTCTTCTATACGACTGAGCTATTCTATTGTCTTCAAAAGTCAGAAGCTCATTCACCACTAAGCTTCTACCTCTTCCAGTCTGAGATTATATAACGTAGGGATATATGATTCCATTGAATCACATGATAAAGTTGGCCAGAAAATGGAATTTCAAAGGAAAGTGGAAAGAGGTAAGGGGAAATGGTAGAGGACAAAGGAGGGAGAGGGGAAGGGAGGGAAGAAGGAAGAATAAAGTCAACACAGTTTTGTTTGATTTCCCTTCTAAAATGCAAAACACAGAAATGATTCTTCTCCCTGGATGTTCACCCTTTTTGATCTAACTGTGCATCTCACATGGGTAATTCCTTACCAAGTTCTGCTTTATTCATCTATTTCTGAATGTTTTATTTTGTTTTCTCAAATCATGTCTGCCTGCTACTCATTCATTTCTCATTCACTATTTCTTCTTCTACTGCCTTTCCTTGCTGGCTCTATTTTCCCCTCTGAGCTGCAGACTGAATTCAGTAATTTCCATCACCTCTAATACCTTTCCTTCCTCTGCTTTTTCACCCTTATTGATTCTAACCTATAGTAGCACTTACCCATGCCTCTCTCTCCCTTTATGGGGTGCCTTAGGAATGGACATTCCATCTCCAAAATATTTCCAATACAGATTATTTGCAAAAATGTTTGTGGGTTTGTTGTTTTGGTTTTTTTTTAATAAAGAAAGAATATAAGACTGGCTTTGGCTAGGAAGAATTTATTAATGTTCTATTGTTCTATTTCTATTTCTTTCTTTCTTTCTGTCTGACTGTAAGTAGTGAAGAATCTAAACTTCCCCACAGTATTTGATACTCTCACAGTTTCCTCCAGCTGTACATGTCCTTGTGTTCCTTCAGCTCCTCTAATCATTTCCTCAATGTGTTATTCCCAGTACTGCCCTTTTCACTATAGAGTTCTGTGGGGTGAAGCGAGGGGAGAAGGGTTTATTATAGGTTGATTTCTTTGCTTCAGACCAGACCCCTGTGTCCACATGAGCTGTCTCTCCAAACCATCCAGCTATCTGCTGACAAGCAATCCAAACGTTTAAATTTCTCTCCACTGGCCTTCTGGCCTTTCTTCTTTCTTGATCACTTTTGACAGCACTTTCATCTTGCTGTTGACAGATAACCTGGTCATTTTCTTCTCTTGGCCCTCTCCTTAAAACTTTACACCAAAACTTTTTCTCAATATGAATGGCTCACTCTTTTAGCTGTGTCTGCAATACAGGTATAAAATAATATAATGTAGTAAAAAAGCTCATTTTAACCCACTGTTTTAGCTATGATCCCCAACTTGCAGCCATCCTCTAATGACCTCCCTTCTACTTGTTCTGCACCAAAAATAACTCACCTTTACTTAGCTTTATCTTACTCCCACTTCGCAGCTCCATCCCCCAACCACTGCAATGTCAACCCCCATTGCCAGTGGGCCAGCTCCATCCTACTCTTCCAAAGTTTTTAGGCAAACGCCTTTGAGCTCCCCACAAACATCCACAAAATGACCTTGTTGCTCTCTCAAATCATTCCCTGAAACTGTCCTTTGCAATGACGCCTACAAGGAATAGGCTCAGCACCAGTCAGATGGCGGGTGAACAGAGTGCTGCCTGCCATCCTTTCCATATTATCTGCTCCTCACACCTCCCAGCTCTCTCTCACAGTGCCTTAAACCTGAAGGGAATGGCTTTAGGAAAGAATCTTGTCTTTTGGCTCTTGGTTAGTGCAGCATCTAACAGATAGCGATCTCTGCTGTAACAGAAACTTCTGGACACTATCGGAGGACGTACAGTGCACAGGATATCACTGCTTGCAGAAGTATTATAGACATCTTCTGCCAATAATCTTGCGAAAATCTGACAGGATTTTCACAGAGTGTCTTGCAGTCAAAGCGTAGATCACAATGTCTGCTGGTGGAAAGAATAAATTAAAAAAAAAAATCCAACAAATTTTACCACAAGACAGGTAATCTTTGTTTCCATTTTATTGCTTTACATAATACAAGCATTCTGGAAAGTGTAATATTTCCAATATCATGGAGGAAAAAAAAAAAAAAAAAAAACACAAAAGAGAATTAATGAAGTTATAGCTACATTGATACAAATTCATATCCCCTACTGAAAAAAGTGTGACCAGCTATAAGATGGTCAAGGAGCCAGCACTCCGAGACACAGAGGGCAGGAAATCATTTAACTGAGGCCAAACAATAATTCTGTCAGAAGATGAAGATATCCAGACATCAGTCTCTTAGAAGTTCTTTCTTGATGTATAAAATAACAAAATAAGTTACGGTGATACGAAATTCTTCAGTCATACAGATTGGTCTGCAATCTGACTCTCATCCACATGAATATTTTGAATTGATATGAATCTTATGTCAGCAAATGTTCGAGCAAATATATCAAGCTAACGCATTGGCTCTGATCATAACTGGGATGTAAACCTGGGTTTTAACGGAGTGGCATATATCTCCAGGATATTCAGTTGTGTCAGAGAATAGTCCTGCAAATGCTACTGTATCCAGATTATTACATCTCATCTTGTTTGAAAAATTGTCTGTGGAGAGCTTCTTCATCATGCACAGCTTTATAACTATTATAACTATATACTTTTTTTTTAATCTGATTCTTCGTTTTTTTGGTTTTTTTTAAGGGATTCAGGCATAGGAAATATACTTACTAAAAATTTGGAAGATAGAAGTACAAGGTTAGATATAATTCAAAACACAATGGATGAAGTGTTTAAAATCTCACTTAAGACTGTAAGTGGCTTATAGAGAAATTGAAAAAAATGGAGATAACACTTGATGGACATGATGCTATCCATGTGATGGTTCTTAGATTGCTATCTAAGAAACCAAGCTGATGACCTGGAAATAAGTTCATATGAGAAAATATAATATTGGTTCTGGTTCCTGAAGGCAAAATAACTAGAGAGGTTGAAATATAATCTTCTGTAAAAGATTGTAGATTGGCCAGGCATAGATAAGTTTAAAATGTATTTATAGTATTTCTTGGCTTGTCAGATTTTTTTCTTATGAATGCCAATTATACACCATCTCAAACAAAGTAGAAAGCCTCAGTCTGAAGAGAAGTTTTGAGGGACATAAAAAATCAAAATCTAGTCTGCAAGGGTCATGATCACATTTTGCTTTGATGATTTTGGCAACAAATATGGATTAGGTAAAAAATAGGCTTTGAGAAATTAAAATAGGGATAATAATTATGTCTAAAATTCTTTTAATTCTGAACTTTGTGTACATCTGAGTAATCATATAAAATACTAAGCTTCTGCTGGGAACTCCTGTGCCTATCACCAGGGCTCATTGTTATCACTACTTCTCTAATCCTTCCAGTATTATTTGTACAGTGACACTTCATTTCTCAACTTTTTTACAGTCCAAGATAAATGATTTAATCCACTCAGGCACGCACACATCTGAAAAACATGCAGACAACTCTGAGATACCATGAGGAAATCCTGAACTGGAATGAGGTGGGACCTGCTCCTTGGATGGAGTCCAGCAGAGTTGTCATGTGGTCTCAGATGCTTTCATGTGGCTGCAGCAATCTGCATCTGTCCTTTACTTTAGAAACAAGCATATATAACCCCAGTTATTTGCTGTGCCACACCTAGTGTACCATGTCTTGAATGTGCATCATGTCTTCCTGGTCATCTGTATGACTTCATACGAATGTCATCAGTTCCATGGGATCCCAATTCTAGTCAGTGGTCTTTGGGTCTCAAATATATTTACAGGTTTTTGTCGAAACAAAAGAATTTTAGAAAACCTTATTCTTTACTGAGCTCCTCCTTGCTTCCCAGAACCCTGAAGCTAAAATAATTTATAACATTGACATTTCACCATCCATAATTTTGTAGCCGATTTCCATTTGCCCTTTGCATTGCACTTACAAATAGTTGTCGGATTAAGTTTGGTTCTTGCCTACTCCACTAACTGCCTGAGCAAAACTGTGTTGAGCTGTAATTTGACTCACTGTTAATTGCTGACATATGGCATATTGAATAAGGAGGGGAGGGAAAAGTACTCCTGGGGGGTAAGTGATTAGCAGTCTAAACAGGCGAATTACTGACATTCCTTGATTTTACATTTTCTGACTGTTCATTCTAAAATCCTGGCTTTCAGAATGTTTATTGGGAAAGGAAGGTGCAGGAGATGCTACGGTAAATTATTTTATAATAGACAAGTCAAAAAAACGCATAAATCCTGCAAGTAAAGCAATCTGCCAGAGATGATCATGCATATTTAAAACTATTTACAAATGGGGCAAAGCATGAGCAGCTGCATCCAGCACTTAAAGCTCTCAGATGGAGAACAGATCATTTACAAATACCAATGAGCATTGCCTGGGAAACTTGCTGTATGTACATAGCGGACACCCGAAGGAGAAACTCCTCATTTACCGCTCACACTTTCTCTAATGGGGAGATTATTTGGAAATGAGAAAATAATATATCACCTACGCTCTCATAATCAAAAAGATTCTGTTTGAAATATCCACCCACTAGTAGTCAAATGAATGTGCAATAATGTGAAAAGCAGAGAGCAATTCTTCACTTAATCAAGAGAGTCAGTAACTAGAATATTTTAAGAAATGACTATTTGCTCAGACATTGCTTTTATTTTTTGGTGATACAGTTGAAATGCTAAAAAATACCAGAAACCTTACAAAGTACTGATGTATCTTGAGCAAGACAGTCTTTAAGAGATGAGCTAAATCAGTTCAGAAAAGACCAGATTGACCTGTATTTAGTCAAGAATGGGTGTTTTAATACTATATTCTTCACCTGTAACTGTCTCAGTAGAAACTGAAATAGATTATCCTCTGACATAATAAAACTGTCCTAGAAATTAACTGTACTAAACCATTATTAGAATTTTTCTTTTAAATAAATTTATCCCCAGAGCTAAGAAATGGGAATTTCCTCACCTCTGAAACAGCTTTTAATCTAAATTCTATGGCCCTCGATTTTGATTCCTGATACATGAAGCTGTCCCTCCCCTGGGGTATCATAACTCCTTATTATCCTTTTCTCTCCATAGTCTGAGGAAAACAATGATCTGAGCATACAGGAGAGAAAACAGTGCATCTGCAGGTGTGAAGAATGGACTTTCACATCTATAGGCATACTCAACTAAATTTCATTATTTTTAGTTCAAAAGGGGTGATAAGAAGCAGTCAAATGTTTATCCAAAACCAAGAAACCAGTCCTGTGGGTGTGTGGTAACAGGTAAAGCTCCTTGTCAGAGTCAGACTTCAGAAAATGTCAGGGTATCAAGAGAGGTTTTGATATTATATTCAACTGAATATATCAAGGAAATGAAAAAACAAAGAAAAACAAAGCGAAAAACAAAGCAAAAACCAAAGGGAGAAATACATTGAATTAATGTAAGACAGTCATGAAAGCCTCCTTGCACTTATAAACTGACAAGATTTTTGTCTTAGTTTAACTAAATCAGTATGACATGAACACCAGCAGCCTTCTGGGAACTCCATAGATCCTCCCAGAAAGGGATTTCTAAAAACTGGCAATAAAAAAAGGTATCTCCAGACTTGTCCATGTCCAGCTGTTCTATCAAAAAAAAAAAAGAATTGACGAAAGAACTTGTCTCCATTAAAATGAGCTGTAGTCCCATAGCCTGAAGATGGGGACAAGACACCGTTGTGATCTAGGGGACCTGCAGTCACTTTGCTGAAATCAGGCCAATATGGAAGAGTGTATGTTAGGCCAGTTATTGGAAGATGAACGCACCCTTAGCTCAAATAATAAATCTGTGCCTATGAATGACTACAGAGCAGAACAGAGCTTATGGAGGAAGTGCAAAGTTATACACATATATTTTTATGTATGTATCTGTGCAATTCCTCAAAAATTCAGAGAAAAATCCACTTTCCTCTCAAAGATTGAAGATGTTTTTGGAATTATTCTTATTTCCTGGACTGAAAATTATTTCTAACCAAAACAATCCTCAAAATCGCTATTTTCTTATGGAAAATTTGTACCATTCCAAATACTCCGAACACAAATTTATAATACTTTGGTGTCACAAATACTCTTGTTTAATTTCAAAAATGCAGGTTTTTTAAAGCTATGCCTTTAACTTCAAAATCTCATTTGTTTGAAATTATGTGCATAGGATCACAAATGTTTAGGGTTTGTTGCGTCCTGTCCCACGCTACAACACAGCTCACTGGTAGTCTTGTCAAGAAAGCACCAGTCACCTGCCGGGCTTGTAGGCAAAGGTTGTGCCCTGCTGGAGCTCGAGCAAAGTATCACTAGTGAAGGCACAAAAGAGCTGGAGAAGGTGCTATAGCTCCCAGCTCATGTGAGTGAGCTGAGCATGTTTCTGGGGGGGCATCTGGCAAGACCTGTGTTGCAAGACTGGTACACTGGGCTTTGTAAGTCATTTTGCCTCCTGGAGACAGCCTGTGTGCTTCACCCAGTGTCAACTATTTCTACCTATTATCCTTCAAGACGTAATTGGAGAATACGAAGATAAACTGCTATGTTTTGCAAGGTGTGGATACCCTTAGTTACGATAAAAATATGTTATTCAATTAAGAGGGTTCAGCATCAGTAAACCAGAATATAACCCTATTATGACTGGAATTCAAGTGGAAAAAACAAACTTACTCCTACCCGTTTAACACAGCCTGAGGTGGATTTATTTGCCCTTTCAGCTGAAAAGCTACATCTAACATAAAATCGTGTGACTATCTCTGTCTTGAGCTTTCAGATGCAAAACATGAGTTTCTGCTCAGCGTCTCGCTTACGTACACGCACGGGAAAAAAAGAAAGGACTATGTCTAACCCACTTTAAGGCAGAACGTGCCTCTTTCAAGCAACACCATTTAGAATAAGAGAGAAAGCAATATTGGGGAGGGGGGGATTAAGCAAAACAGTCAAATAAACATCCCAGATCTACACCAATAAGAAACTGAGAGGGAACGAGCTATCTGAAAGGAGATGAAGGCAATGGTAACTCTGACAGCTCTGTCTAAACCTGTGCCAGCTACAGTCAAACTAAAACATCGTTCCCATTCTTCTTGGATTGCAATAAAGGACCCAGATGCTGCGCTTTGAAAGATATTTCTCTAGCAGCAGGATCTGACTCACTGGCAGACTCGTCAAGCAGTTTAGCTGGCAACCTTGAAGCTGCCTGTGTGCGGTAACACGCAGCTCGGGGCAGGCTTATTTCCCTGTATGCCAATTCCTTGGACAATGGTTGTTCTTTCTCATGAAGATAAAGCATAAAACTCGTTTACAGTTTTGGCTCTTTTCAACTCAATCAAAGAGATTTCGTTAAAGCATTTTTGCAGAAATAGACATGCTTTTTTCCCAGTTTCCTCACAACTCGTCATATGGGCCGTGTTGAGTTGTACACAGTCGGTGACATACCGTGTACGGCAGCTTTGAACATAAAGTAAACGCTACAAAGTGTTGTTCGTTAAGAGGATTCTGGTAACAATCAATAAACGATGCAAGTAAGCTACGTGTCAGCTGCAAATTTCACATAGACCAGCTTCAAGCAAATCCATTACTTTTTTCCTTACTGGAAACAAGTACAAATGTATATTATATCATGAGAGGTGTCCCCAAATAGCACTGCAGGTATAATTTACTTAGTTATTTTTCTAACATCGAAGCAAATATTTAGTCTTATGAAGACAAAGTGTTGCTGATTTGAATTTGCTAGAGGTGTGATTTTGCAAAGAGAAAAACATGCAATCAGCAAAAAAATTTGCGGTCTTGTCTGTTCTTTGAATACGATCAGAGTAGAAGTTATTCCTTAAAAAAAAAAAAAAGTAAATTGGCAATTCCTTTATACTTCTGTTTACATAACGTAGGCAGAACATAGATGTAAAGAAAGTAAAATCTATATTGAATACATCAGTGCTCTTTCTCATGTCTCCTGTGCTACAAAGCTGCCCTGGCAGACTCTGAACGTTCTATATGGGATTAATTGCACAACATTATAGCTGGCTAAAAGCTAATTACCTAGTCTAAACTGGACGGTTGGTCTAGTTATCTCTGCTCCCCATAGAGTTATTAGAGAAAGACAGCCACATATCTGAGTGCGATTCATCTGTCTCTCAAATGCTTAACCTGGCGTGGAGCGCCTGTTTCTCGCTGGTGACTGTCGAGGAAGCCTACATAATTTAGGATAGACACCTACATTTGAGGCCACACAGGTCAGATGAGAAGGCCACCAGCCTCCCTCCATGTGGTGAGCTCACGGGGATGTGGATATCAGAGGTACCAGTTATGAGAGCCTGGCTCAGTTACCAGGCCGTGTAGGAGGAAAGAGAGGGCTTTTCTCTGTGTGGTCGGACATTTCCCGTTGCAAAAGCCTGTCTCCGTTGCCTGCCATTTTATGAAATGCTAAGTATTTGAAGTGACCAATACTAGGTTGTCTCAGGCTGGTTAGTTAGTTGATTTCAAAACCAAAAGACAACTGTACTGCCTACTTCCAAACACTGAGAAAAATCTGTATGCAGTTGGACAGAAAGGCGCCCTCGTCCAGGGGTTTGGGCAGGGGTCAAGCCCTTCTTTTGTCTGATTTTCAGCCCTATAATTCACTCAGTACTAGTTAGTATACTCTTTCCTGTTGCACTTCTTCCAAACATCTCCGAATGGCTCAGCCAGTCACAGCCCACAAGGCGGCCACTCCGAACAGCCCTGTGAGCCGGGCTGCTGCAGAAGCCCTCCTGTAGGGCTGGTAGCCTAAGCAGAAGCTTCATAATCCTGAGCATTGGTTGCTAACAGCCAATGTAGCAACAAGCTAATGTAGGAACAGGCTACAGGCAATATTGTGTGCCCTAAGTTTCTATTTGTTTAATTTTCTTTGCAGTTTGGGCTCGGGTCTGTTATCAGCCTGTGAATTCCTTACAAAATCAAATTTTAGAAGGAAACTTCTACCTGGCTGAAGTCTACTTTTACAATGAGCTTTGGCCCCATTCCTAAAGTAGTGCAATCTCCACTTGAAACAGGAGGCCATTCAACAACGGTAGATTTCATAATGACATTCTTTGAATAATTTTTTTTATAAAAGGAAGTCAGGAAAGGATTCTGTAACAAAAGCCAAAGGTGAAGCAGCATCCTCCAACAAAAATATGAAACAAGATGGCCTCAAGACCAATGCCGAAACACAGACTGGAAAATAAAGAAATAAAAACAGGCAAGCAAACACAGAGAATATAGGTGAGAAAAACAATTTCCACTCAACTTTGCACTTTGTCCTTGCAAGAATTTTCTGCTGGGCTGATACACCTGGCTAGAATCTGTGCATTAAGGTAATGACTCCTCCACCAGATAAAAAGCAGCAGAAGATTTACTAGTTACTCCTGGTATTGAATAAGAATCAACAGGGATTGTGGGAAATACCTCTAAGTAATGAAGTACTTCTTCCAACTTCGCAAAATCATCAATGAAAAAATAAACATGAAGTCTAAAATGTAGTACAATCGCAGGGGATTAACAACCTGAATAACCCAAATCAGTCCAGTAACAGGAAGAATTCTCTGCAATGAAAAAGGGCAGAATTAAAATGGATCAGTTGGATAGAGAAATACAGAATTTGAAAATGTCTCTCTGCTTCAGAGAAAATAGGTTACCCTGTAGTTTAGATTTCCTGGACAGAGCATGTGTCTGTATTAAATGGCTTCAAGAACCTTCACTGGAAAAGACCATAAAATCTTGCTACTTTGACAGGAAAACCTGCACAGTGGTTGGGAACTTTCCAGGCTGTCGTAACATGGGGCATTTGCAGTATGTTATGTAGCATCTGTGGAAGACTAACGTGAAATAGGTCAACCCTAAATCTAAGAAGAAAAGCAAGAGCCTATGCAATTGAGTTTTCACTGAACCCAGTACATGAACAAAGTACACTTTTGGACCTATTGCTACTCTTTAATTTGCTGAAACGGTCACTGAAAGTTATATTGTATGAAAACTATAAGGTTTTTTTGTGTTTTAGTGTTTCTCATTGCTCATGAACAGATTTGACCTTTAAAAGCCATCCCAAACTAAATGCAGTGATGTTTACATTCCAAAAGGAGCACTGATTTTAGCCATTCTGTGCAGCTGCTCTTTCCACAAAATTGTTTCTTCCCTGGGCGAAGTGCCCATATCGCTGCTTACCTGACACACACTCCGCACCTCATCTGGAACCGTCAAAAGGAAACATTTAAATGTAGCAACTAAACAAAACTGCAAGTCAGCTTTGACAGTATTAAGAGATGTTCTTAAAAACAACAACAATTAAAACAGCTACTGGGGGATCTTACCATCAGTCCTTCAGGAATCCCATTTTCAAACTCTTTTCCCAGTCAGAAAGTATAAAAACATCGTGATGCTGAAAATGAAATCCGAGACTGGCACGTTATCACTCGGCTCCAGAAGCTTTTAGCAGAATGCTGAATATGAGAAAAGTCTTGATAAAAACATGAGAGTTTGCAATATTGACAGTGAACCTGCAGCCCCTTGAATGTGGGGCTGCCCTTTGATAACAGGGTAAGTGAGATGTCTCAAGCCTCTCTCCGCAGGACAGAAATTATCAGCTTGGGCCCTTGCAGAGTAGAGATGCACTGGCTGCTGAGGAGCCTTGCAGTAACTCCAGTATGTTTTGATTTGAACAGGACTGCGGTAATAATTTTCCCAACTCCCTTGTGAGGTTGCCTGTCCTGTCTTCCTACGTCACCTTCCTGCCCTCATACTCCAACCTTAGAGGGACAAAACAGAGAAATTCTTCTTGGTTACAGGTTCAAATATTTGGTCACCCTATAAGCATTTGTCTCAAGGCAAACTATATGTGTTGAGAACATGAAATGAGCGTGAAGAACAGAAAACAGTTAGAAGGGTATTCTCCCAGTTTTAAAGCTGTGTCTTCCCCAGGCCATGGACATGTTGTGAGATTTGGAGATGTGCGGCACACGCTCTTCCAGTGCTGGAGAATTAACTCCTTTGGTCTGTTTACATCTCCTGCCTGCTCAGCCGCTCTGCAGTGCAGAATTAACCTACAGCCTGGCTAGTTTATAGCTAGAGGGTGAAGCAGCTTAGTTTTCTTTATTCACATAGCAAATAGGTGTCAACCAATGCTAATAGTAGGTGCAGAGGTTTGCTGCCATGCCAGAGACCTTCAGCTATTTTCTTAGTGAAGTCAGGACCTTTGCTTTTGTAGCTGGCAGAAACAGAACAAATGGGTAGGTGATACACTTTCTGTCCAGACAGGGACGATTATGGTCATCAATCATTGCTCCGTCAGACCAGCTTCTAGCGAATCTTCTGCTGTGGCAGCCGCAGAGAAAAACTAGCTGACTGCTTTGTTGCAAGCGATGGATGCTGTGAAAGAAAGATGCCAGGTGTCAAAGTGGTTTAATGCACAATGGCTGCTAATGGAGTCGAGCTGACATTATGGCATTAGTAAAAGGAGTGGCGTCATGTGGACTCAGCAAAAGTGAAAGAACAGAACACACTCCCCACTGACACTGCAACATAAGGAAGTGTTTAAAAATAAAAATAAACAAAAACTCTCAGACCTCAAAGAACGGAGAGAAAAATCTCATTTGCCAATCCTTCCAAAAGAAATCTGCTTCCTTATTGATAAAAGAACTGTATTTTTTTCTAGTTAGAGATACCTCTTTATCTTCCGTTTGATTCAAAGCAGTAGAATGTTTCCCCAGTCTCCAATAGGAAATTTTATGTCAAAAACATCTCATCCTTACTGCAGCAAGAACCATCAGGCATCAGCCACAGCAGTTATCCTCACTTTGGAAATGAGGGCTGTTTTCTGCTACACCTGACTATTACACATCCCCGACATTGCCCCAAACACTGGCAATTAAATAAAAATATCACTACCTTTGTCTATAGATATATGTACCTCCACGCATCTAGTTATTTATTGAACCATAAATAAAATTTTTCTGCTCTTGGCCTCTTCAACCAGTGAGAATTGAGCTGAAAAACTGTTGAGCTGACTAAGAAATTTTGTTTCTCAAACACAGCCTATCAAAGCATACATACTTTTTGCAGAGGTAGGCCAGAGCAGGGAGTACTAATTGCACTGCTTGTTTTAAGTCAGTTGTTTTGGGATTCTGCTCATCCACACTTACCCACCTGCAGATTAGGGTTCCAGTTTCAGTGTAGTGGTTGTATTGGGCTAGGATTGCAAGAAATCAAGGCTTGTAAACATATTTTTTCACTTAGACCAACTTTTTCCTTTCTACTTTACTTCCTTTTCGCTGATCCTAAAATCCAGATCTTGCCTAGTCCAAATTGATCACCTTGCCTATTTTCATGACTGGAGATAGACTCACCCCAACCTATCGTACTGGTCTCAGACACCTGAGGGAAGGTGGGATAAACTGTCCTCCTAAACCATCTTGCTCTTGACCTAAACTCTTCTACTGTTGACCAGAGAGAAAGCACAGAGGTAGCTTAGATTGTGATTCAAATTTCAATTTATTGAAGGAGGCACGATACACCCTACCTGCTGTTTGCAATCTGCTTCAATCTGTTTTGAATAACGACTTTAAAACTCAGTGGTATGTTGCAGGTCGGGGTAGGAACAGGGCTAGAAAGGAAGCAGAAAGCATCGCTGGTGAAGACTGGCTCTTGAGTCTGCTGAGGGGCTGTCTTGAAGAAAAACAAAAAAACCAACCTTCTCTGCTTCTCCCATACACCACCAGTCTTAAATTATTCATGAACAGTCTTGAGTTAAGTTATTAAAAACACGTCTATTGAGGAGGGCAACATATGGTAACATAATTAAATATGCCTGGAGTTCACTAGAGGTGGTACATGCAGGAAGAAGAATGATTTAGTACAGGACAGCCTCTGTTATATTATTTTTTCATCTCAGAGTTACTCTGAACTGGCAAAATATTTATAGTTACAGCCTCCTTTCTGTTTCAGTGAATCTGCGCTACTGTGTCAGCTGAGGATCTGACCCATGCTGAGTTATTTTCCTTAGGCAGTCAGGCAGACAAACTTACCGTAATCACTTCATGTGCAGTGCTTTGTTATTTTTTCAGACCCGTTTAGTCTGCTTTGTCTTCTATTTCATCTCAACAACTACACAAAGGAAAGGAGTGAGTTTGATGTTCTGTGGTGCGCATCCTTGTACAACCAGAAACTTTGAGGAAACTACACTAAAAAAAAACAAACCACACGCAGTTACTTTACTTCCAAAAATCACGCATCCTTGCGCGTAGGTATACGATTTCTTCCGTACTGCTTAACACATCACAGCTAATGTATCAGCCAGTATTAGAAAAACATGGATATAATTGTCATAGACTGCCAACAATAATTTCCTACTTGGCGCTACCTCTCATTTGCCAGCACAGCCAATCTCACCATAAATACACTCACATAGGTTACCTGAAGTCAGAAGTGTCAAGCATCTAATCTAAGCCTCGACTCCCTTGACAGCGAAGGGTGACTGACACTTCCAGTACTGTCTAAAACGGGTGGAAATGAAGTTGCACAGGTGCCTGGGCATCTGCCTTGTGAGTGCAGAGGGAGCACATTAGCAGACAGCAGTCTTCACGGCAGCTAATGGTAGGGGGATGGACACCGTGCATGGAAACCTATTAACAGACAGGCATTTGTCAGGAATGTGGCAGGTGAGGATCAGTAATTTCATTCTGACATCTCTCTTTCTGCTGCTACACGTAATTCCCATAGCTTTTCCTTGTAGTCCCCTGCTGCATTGCCAGCTGATAAGATGGAGCATTCCCCCAGACTGCTGCCTCCACAGTAACAAATGCCTCCGAAACTCGTCTTCATTTATCCAGCGTTTGAGTAAGAGTTAGCTATCATTTTATAACTACTTTCTCTTACCCTGACGCAAATTGTGCTATCCTTTTTCAGCTCTCCTCCCACATTTCTTTCTTGTATTCCTTGTGATCTTTTCGTGATGTTCTTACAGAACTGTAACCGTATATCATATCAGTGCAATTTAGCGGGCTGAATATTCTGCATAAAACACAGTTGGTGAGTCTGTCTAAGTAATAAAGATAACTGATTTATTTGAGATATAATTATAGGTTATATATTAATAAAAAATAGCATTGTAACATGTAAAATCAGTTTCGAGCACTTATATAACTGTCATTTATAAAAGTATTTCATACGCAATTCAAACTATTGAAATCAAACCATGTCTCAAAGCCTGCCACTTTTTAAAAGGTGAAAGGAAGTATCTTATTCCAAGCAGGCAGAGTTCACTATTCCAGTATAAGACAAATAATGTTTTTAAAAAATTAAGATATGAAACAACAGTTTTTCTGCTGCTTATGAGCCTAAAAACTAGATGGCAGTAAGAGAGAGAAAGAGACTTTTGAAAAATAAGCTTGGTCATTTTGGCATCATCTTTCAAATTGCTGTTCTCATAGCAGGACTCAAACCATAATTTGGGGGTGTTACAGAGTGGAATGAGAAAGAACTATCACCCACTCAATAAATCCAAGACAAGTCTCTTGAATCCTCTACTGACTCTGCTAAAACATTAATTTTAGTTTTCTATGACTGTTTAAAAGCTTGCTGTTAGAAAGGCTGGTGCATCTTGAGAGGTTCTGAGGAGATTATAAATTTGGCTGGTAGAATGAACAGTAATGATATCTTAGGCTTTTCTAAGGCACGTGGTTTGCTGCCATAGAAATGTTTTTATCAAGAAATTAGGGGAACACCAAATCAACAGGCCAAACATTAAATGGATTAAAAACTGATTAATCGGTCTCTAAGTATAGTTGTCAATTATTATCAAGCGTGAAGGCTTTAGGAGAGAACCTCAATAATTTGTTCTTTTCTTCCACTCACTAGGAAGAAACGTATAGCATCATAGGATCATACAGGTTGGAAGGGACCACAATAGGTCATCTGCTGCAATCTTCTGCTCAGAGCAGTGTCAGCTATCAAGTCAGAAATTCTGCTACGGGTGAAGATTGGACGATTATGCAGAACTTGAAGGCTTTTAAAGAATGAGAGGAAACAGCTTACTTAGACCTATTTAAATATGACTGTCTGGATGGAAGAAAAATCAAGTGGATTTTTATATCATTAAATATGAAGTGAGACTGGAGAAACGGGCATCAAATGAGAGATTTTGTGCTGATAAATACAATTATGTGCTGGTATACAGTAAAAATATTTTACTATATAAAAGATTCAGCAGAGGATTGTAGCCAGCTCTTTCAGATTTATAATCTATTAGTCCAGTACTTAAGAAACCAGGCTTTCATTAATTTTTAAATCAAGTAGCTAAGCAGGTATTAAAAGCTCTTTGTGCAGGTGATTTGGAATTAATTATTTTATTCCACAAGGAATTCTGAAATTTCATATCACACAGAAAAAAAGCTGAAAACAAATAAACATCTGAGAAGAATTTGATTAATTAACAAAAGGTAGGAATCTAGACAGGATCTGAAGCTGATGGGGAGGCAACAGCCAAGCCTGAGCTGTAAGTGCTCTCAGTGCAAGATTTGCCAGACAGACTGCTCTTCACCACACAAGTGTAGACAGAAGAATATTGATTATTACAAACTGTATATTTGCTACCAAAATAGCAAGTGCTCTGCTGACTTCTGGTGTCTGTAATTCAGAAAAGGTTCAATGAAATAGAAAGAATACCAAGAACAGCTTTTAGGAGAAAGCTGAAATTATTGATAACAAAAGAGCCAAGGATCTTAGTCTATTTAGTTTAACAAAGGGAAAGTTAAACGATGACATAATCCCATAACACCGACATGAAGAACAGATTTTTTTTTCAATTTAACAGTCAAAAACAGAACAAAACACAGTGGCTGGAGATTGCGGGAAAATAGATTTGGATTGGCAACAAGGCACAAATTTGCAACACAGAAAGTGATTAACCTTTGGGGCAATATAGCATAATTTATAGTGGTTTTGCTGTATTAAATCACATTTTAAGCACTAGGCTTTTGCTAAAACAGGAATTGCTTGAGTGACATTTTATTATTTAAAGGACTCAGCTAGAGAATTGTAGCCAGGTCTTTCCAATTTATGATCTATTACTCCAGTGTTTAAGAAACTGAGCTCTTATTAATTTTTAAATCAACTAGCTAAGCAGGCATTAAAAGTTATTTCTGCGCATGATTTGGAATCAGTTCTTTTATTCCACAAGGAATTATGAAATTTCATATTGTTCAGTAAAAAACTGAAGACAAATAAACATCTCAGAAGAATTCAATTAATTAACAAAATCTTTCATTTTGATATTATCAAAGTATCTCAGACTTCAGCGTTCTGGTTTCACTTAAACTCTTGTATTAAAACGTTAAAGAGAATATATTATCTTTACTAAGTAAGTCAAATCAAATTGATATAAATGTGTCAACATTGTGAAAGCGAAACATTAGACATTCCCATTCTCCCATCACAGCAGTCCCATGAAACGTTAGATTTCAACGGAACTCTATTGTTCTGGAAAAAGCTGTTCTTCAATCCTGTCTGATGCAGTTAGGAAGCAGCACCTTTTATTCTTGCCTGGATAATACTTTCTAAACCTAATCGTTGTTACTGTAGTAAGAAACACTAGGTTCAAGAACAAACTGCAACATCAGCAGGACAACAGGGAAAACAATACACTGAACCATGAATAGAGTGAACTGAATAATTCTAGTCTCTAATTCTAGTCTCACTTTGTTATTTTCCCTATTGTCATTTCCCTTTGTCATTATCCCTATTCCCATTTTGTCTTTTTCCATTTTCTAATAATTGTATTTAATCTGTAACTTTTCCTATCTGCCACTTCTCTATTCTCTAGTGGTACATTCAGCCCTAATACATCCTATATTTTTGTCCTTCCTTCCCTTTTTCACTGTCCCCGTTTCACCTTTTTCCAACTCTTGCCAGTCCCCCACCTTCCCAACATTTCCCATTGTTGTTCTAATATTTTACTTAGTTCCCTTCATCTCCTACTGTCATCCCACAGGCTAAGATGGCATTCGATGGGTTTCCATGCCAGCTGGTTTCTCTTTTGCTTGCCAGTTTAGAAGAACAAGCTTCACTCTCATGCTGGGCGACAGCATATTAGCAAAAGAAGATGCATATTACACAGCTGGTCAGTGACTAGGATAAATAAAGTGCTTCTGGAGCACAACTGCTTGCACTGATCTGGTACCCATTTATAAGCTGCCGACCAGCACAGAGCAAAAAGACAAATGGGCTGTCTTCAGTAGCATTGGACAACACTTGTGTTGGTTTTTTTTTTAATGTGGGATTGAATGTGAGCACTGTCTTCGCTGTGTGAGGATCACTTGTATCCCCATCCACAAGAACCTGCAGAGCAGCATGGGAAGGGCAGCATCAGCTGAGCACATAACAGTGAGGAGGTTAGTAAGGGAGACTGGGAGTCAGGCGCTGAAAGTATTACAGAAGACACATCGTATATGTACCAGGAGGAAGGAAGCCTCTGATGTTGGCTCAGAGGTACCTAAGAGGCTGCGATGCAGAATTACTTTCTATAGATTGTAAGTTACTTCAGCAAGGCTAGAGATTTGAAGGTGCAGAGATCTCAAGGAGGGCGCAGAACTTCCCACTCTTCTTTTTGAGGAGGATGCTGAAACCCCAGTCAAACTGCACTGCAGTGTTTTGGTGGACGCTGACCTGAGACAAGAATAGATGTGGGGAGCTGGAGCCCAAGTCGTGGTATCAAGTGAGAAGAACACCGGAGCTCTGGGACCCTGGTGTTTCTGGGTTTGCCTGCAGCTACTAAGTGACTGCCAGCAAGCTCTTAATGTTTGGTGGTAGCTTGCCCTGGACAGAAGGTTTGAAAGAGACTGATACAAGGAAGTTCCCTTTTTTATACCAACCTTCGAAAGAGCACACTCACAGTCCGAACAGTGGTTTAGTGCAGGTCTGACACTTAAGTAGTAGAGATTCATAAGCAGGAACTAGGTAGCACCAAAACCAGCAAGAAACAGCAGGAACTGAGCCATGGTCCTGCTGTTCCTCCCTCAAAGGCAGGGGCAATAGGGCCAGTGCAGGAGCAATCGCAATTACATCAGTGCTAAGGCAAGCTAAAGGTCAGGCAGCAGGTCAAACCAGAGCACACTGCTCCCATGCCTTACACTGCTCTTTGGCAAAAAAAAAAGATATAACATTTATTTATGTCTAGGGAGTATGAGTTTTAATCCAAAGCCTTGGATAAAGTTTCTTTTCGATAAAGCAGAGGAATAAGGTGAGACTAATGTTAAATAACTCCTGGGGCTTTCCTCTCCTCTAATTCGTTCCCTGCATTTGCTCCTGGGAATCGGCACTCCCGGGAGCTCTTGGCATAGGGCTAGCCCAAAGAAGTTATTCATAGAATCGTAAAATCTTTATGGCTGGAAAAGATCTTTAAGATCGTCAAGTTCAACTGCTATCTAACTCTACCAGGCCCACTTCTAAACCATGTCCCTGAGCACCATATCTTGACGGCTTTTAAATACATCCAAGGATGGCAATTCAATCACTTCCCTGGGCAGTCTGTTCCAGTCTTTGATAACCCTTTCAGCGCCGAAGTTTTTCCTAACGTCTAACCTAAATCTCCCCTGGTGCAACTTGACACCAGTTCCTCTTGTCTTATCAGTTGTAACTTGTGAGAAGAGACCAAAGCCCACCTCTCTACAACCTCCTTTGGGGTAGTTGTAGAGAGCAATAAGTTCTCCCCTCAGCCTCCTTTTCTTCAGACTAAACAAACCCAAGTCCCTCAGCCACCCCTCATAAGACTTATTCTCAAGACCCTTCACCAGCTTGTTGCTCCCTATTAGAGAAAAAGAGAATAGATTAATGTTAAAAGCAGAAGTCAAGATGATGGTTTCATGATATGAACTCAGCCCATCAAATCCAGCCCTGAAATTGGTTCACAGGTGTTCATGCCCTCCCCCTGCAGCTAGCAAATAGAAGCTATCTTAGGAATATTTCTTCATTAATGGATTTCAATAGTCATGTAAAGTCGCTGAGTAGTTTCAGTTCTGAAAACAAGACTCAAAACACAACATGTTTTTTAATGGAAGAGTTTCTTCCACCTCCCACTCACTCCACATTACAGGCAACTAATGTTACTTATGAAAGCTTTCACTACAAAGAAATTAAAAATAAAAAAAAGAGGGTCACAGAGGATTCCATTGAATCCGAAATGTCAAGCCAGCATACCATTAATCATAAATACTGGTTCTTTTAAGCTTTTGCAACATGTTCCCTTTTCTATGTAATATCATATCGAATGCAATGTAGTCATACTTCAGGTAGAAATAAAGACTGAACAAAGTTGATAAATTATGTTCTGCAAAAAGATGTTAATTTATAAGATCGTAGAAATACTTTATTAGTTAAGGCAATAGATGTAAATACGATAGCATTATCTGTAGTTCCTATCTGATATTTATTGCCTTTCACAGTTTAGGTAGCATTTTTTAATTTAGTTTCCTGTCTGTAAATAGATTATTTCTCATAGACTCAGTACAAAATATCTGTATTAATCTTACTCTTTGCTGTTAGGTTGCTCTATTGCACTAACGTTTCAAAAGGTGAGTTAAAACAAAACAGGAGATGAATTGGCTTGCTGGAAGGATATCTCAGTATAGATACCCACAGCAATAGGCATCTTTAGAAGACAAGGTCAAGCAAAACGAAGGTTATACCTGCTTCCCTTTTTGCAGTCTTGATCCAGATGGCCTCTTGTTAATCAAGAAATTGAATTTAACAATAGAAAAGCTATTATTCATATTTCTGGAACAAACTACATACTGATGGATCTTAATAATCCGGAATAGAGCTCCAGGATGTATTTATGGGCTCAGCTAAGGTCAAAGGAGAGCATCATGTTCTGTGTGTCCAGGTTGTAGATCTTTTTTCAAGAATCTGGATCAAAACATACCCTTCAGAAAGCAGTGGAAGGTAACAGATAGACCAACAAAGCAAAAATCCTCTTCCCTTCTTTTAACGTTTAAACTCATCCACTGTTTTGGCTAAAATACTCCGATACTTAATTTTTGATGGCCAATCACATCATATTTCAAAAGGAGATGAATCAAATTTAAATTTTTAGCCACTGAAATCAGTCATAATCTCCTGTGGAGGGCTGGATCACAAACATCCAAAGCATCGCATCCCTTTGTTACAAAAACCACAAGGAAGGGAAAAAGACCAGTGACCAAAGAGCATACCGGCATATCCATGTTCCCTGGCACTGGCTCTGGAATTGCACCCTGTGCTGTACCAACCTACCCAGCTATTTTACGTCTAGTAGATCTGGTCAATATTGGATGTCTTCAGGTGAGAAAGGTTGTTTCCACAGCAAAGACCCAGTCCTACCTCTGCTTTTCCCTGTTTTACCCCCAGTCTAGAGAAAATGTTCCCCCAGAAGATCCTTCCATGCATTCCACTGGTTGTCCCAGTTGAAAGCAACCTTCAGGTACTTGCCCTTTACAGGAAAGCAATGGGATCAGAGGACTGAAGTCACACAGTAACGATCTTCATACCTTTCCTCTCCACTGTGATGAGCTTTGGTAAGTTCTCTGCTAAGCCAGTTACTCTTGGCTGAATGACTGGAAGTGCGACGTCCATAAGTTCGGAAAGATCAGATCATGTACAGCTCTGGAAGTGAGTGAGAATATTAAGCCATACAGTCATGCAAATCATTTGATGAATGCAATCTGGACAGCGTCCTTACAGTTTAGAGGAAAAATGTACTCTGGATTTAATATCTGCTGCTCTCTGGTTCTCCTTTGAAGTTAAAGATTTTCAAAAGGCTGTTACATGAAAGTTAACTTCAAATTCTGTGTTCTGTGAAAAGAAATTTTATTCACACGGGGGCATTTTATTTAATTTGTCCAACTGAAATCCTATTCACACATTAGAAATACAATTTTATCAATATTTACAGGCCAGAAACATTTTTATAGCAGTGTGGTTGCAGTGATTTAAAAAGAGGGAATTCATACAAGAATTCATGTATATATCATAGTATTTAATTCTATAACATTTCATACCCTGCCAACCTTTTCCCAGCACTAATTCAAAAGAGAAGGGGAAAAGAAGGTAAGTTTTAAAAAGACTGTTAACCAGCCAGTTTACACCTCAGAGGTCAAATGTTCACGCAGTTGTGCCATGTTTCCCCTCAAGGAGAGAGGGGGAGAGAGGAGCTGGGGTGACTTTGCTGCTGCCCTCTCCGGGTGCAGGGCAGGAGGTCAGGAGACATCCCTGGTCCATGGCAGGCAGACCCAGCGCAGCGTATAATGATGTTCAAAGCGGCCTACGCTGTGGTTCTCAAACAAACAAAAAAAACCCAAATACCAACCTCTGGCATGTCGCTTCACACAGCTCAGAAACAGACACCAATTCATCTGACAGTCGCTGTGGACCCAGACATGCCTTACGTGACCGCAGCCACGCGGGTCTGCCGTGGCGGGCTGCTGGGCTCGGCGCGGCACGATGGGTTCTCGCCGCCGGGGCTGGGCTGCTGCACTATTATTGCAGCTTTTCTCTGATGAGAAAAATAAAATATGGAGAACTCTTCCACAGCCCATTTTCAAAAACAGCGAGTAAAGGCGGCACTTCAATTTAGGATAGAATGTATCCGGCTTTTTAATAATCAGCTTTTCAGCCCACTGAGACACCCCGAAGCTTGCGCTTTGTAAATAAGCAGCATAAAAAAGGAGAGATTAACTCAAACTCCTGTTGCAAAAAGAACTAAAAAACTTTGTTTCAGATGCAGACAGTATATGTAAAGGAAGGTCTCATCTATTTATTGTTCTTGACCTTTAAGCTCAGCTATTTTATTTTTAAAAGTCTAATAATAATCATGATAAAAGAGTTAGCAATTTCAAAGAAATTATTCAGACACTGGCAATGCAAAACACTTCTTTTATACAGAATTTTCAGAATACCAGTGTTTCACAATAAGATTTATCTTATGCATTATTATGCCATCCATCATGTTTGTTTTTCATTAGTTACCTTAGTCATTTATACTTAAGAGCTAGCCTTGAACTGTTTGCATTTTTATCTCTGGCATTTTTACTGAGAGACAAAATCAAAGTTACTCTGATTATTTACATGCATGTGAGAAGACTCATAGAATCATAGGCTAATGTAATGACGATTATAAATATTTTAATGACTGCTGAGATGTGTCATTTATGTACTAATTGATGAAAAATGGATAGTGGTCGATAGTCAACAGTGACTTGTTTATAAACTAAAGAAGATAATATCTCCAGAAATGCACTGTTGTTTTCCTACATCCTACATGCATTGCATCGATGTTGGATATAAACGCTACAGTGTCCTTCCTCATTGCAAAGAATGATGAAAAATAAAATCTCAGTGCACACGCTCTCATTATTCCACCAAACAGTTGCAAAACAAATGCCTCTCTGGTTTACTGCAAGATTAAGGGCCCACTAGGACAAGTTCTCCATGCTCAGAACACCCATCGATTTCAATGGCAACTCCACACACAGAGCATTTCCAAGATTAGCCCTTAATTATTTATCAAAACCATGCCCTGGAGCTCTGAGTGCACTGCAATGACAAATGGAAAGATTCAAGCAGCAGATAACGGGGTGCATTTTTCTGCCTTCACAAAATATGTGGATGCTTTTGTATAAGCAACTCACCAACAGCCTGGTGAAAAAGAAGTTTATTGCTGAACGAATTGCCCCGGACAGGGTGGAAGAGTGGGCTAGCAAGAACAGTATGAAGTTGAACAAAGACAAGCGTGCAGTCCTGCTCCTGGGACGAAATAACTGAAGAGCCCAGTACAGGCCGGGATGTGTGTGGATCAGCCTGGCTGAAAGGGACGCGGGGCTCCTGGTGGACAAGCAGCTGAACATGAGTCAGCAGTGCAGGGCTCCAGCTACAAAGGCAAATTGGATCCTGGACTGCAGCTGCAGGGGTTTTACTAGCAGGGATAGAGACGTGATGATCCCACTCCGCCCAGCATTTGTCAGGCTGTACCTGGAGTACTGTGTCCAGTTCTGGCCCTCACAATTCAAGAAAGATGCAAACAGACTGGAGAGGGTCCAAAGGAGCACCACAAAAATGATCAAAGGGATGCAGAACCTGAGGAAACACTGAAGGCATTAGGTCTTTTCTCCCTGGGGAAAAGAAGGCTCAGGGGGGACTTCATCACAGTATTCCATTACTTAAACAGCTACGAAGAGGACGGAGGCTTTCCCTTCACGAGGAGCCACAGAGAGAAAACAAGGGGTAACAGATACAAGTTGCACCAGAGGTTTAATTGCAATAAGACAGAAATTTTTTGCAGAGAGAACAGTTGATCACTGGAGCAACCTTCTCAAGGACATGGCAGAGTCCCCACCGCTGGAGGTTTTCGAGATGCAATAGGACAAGTTACTAGATAATTTCATCTAGGCTCCCTTTGCCAGGAAAAGTTGGACCAGGTTGATCTTTTGAGGTCCCTTCCAACCTGATTCTGTGAAGATTATTGCTGAATACGCAAAATGCCATAATGTGCCACACATTTGAAGATGCCAGTCAAGGTTCATCCCTCCCTCCAATGTGTTTGCAGTGATAAAGCAGGTGCTATTATTATTTTTTAGTTCCACAATTATTTTTTTTTTTACAGCTCATTTAATGCTCAGCTGGAATATCATTTCAAGTAACAGGACAGGCAGGAACATTTCAAGTAGGGTTTGAATGCTATCATGCTAGGAAAAAAATCATATCTGTTCATTGGCTATTTGATGGTGTAGGGTAGATGAAACCTAAACCTCTCAATGCTTTCCAACTGGACCTAACCAAATCCTAGGCCAGGACGCATTTGGTAAATAACTACTCTCATTTTTGACACTTGCCTCCAGCTGCTGCACCAGGAAGTTGCAGGTTTCTTGCAGACCTTGTGTTGTACCTGCCAGCTCCATGCAGGCATCTGTGATACCATAGTGCATCTCAGTCTGCATCACATGCCCATAGCCCGTGCTCTACCTCAGATTTCCTGTATCATCTTCAGTAATTCACATGTAAGCTGGCAGACATGGGATTGCTGCAGAGCTCCCAGGCTCAGGTATTCACGTTGGCCACATCGCAAGCCTACACCAAGGTAAGAATTAAAGCAGAGTGGTTCCTTCTCTTCTGTGGGAAGCAAACTCCATTGCACTGACTGGACAGAAGGCATATCGCGCTCCAACCAGGCTGCCGAGGACGCAGGGGCCATGCTGCAGAGCAATGTCCCCCCTCAGCAGAGATACAGCAAGCCTCTTCCTCAGCCCACTGCCTCACAAATTGCATTACAACACTTCTCTCTGGCAGAGGGGTGTTGTAAAGATAAAGGCTTTGAAGCCTGTAAAGCGCTCAGATGTTCAGGTGATGTGGCAATCAGAGAACTACCCAAGACAGACATTTCTCATGCAATTTTCCCCACCTTTTTAATAACAGCCGATGAGAAAATCCCAAAGCCAAGCGATAAAAAGCCTGATGTAGAAAGAGCTTCAAATCTGACTGCCTAAGGAAACTGTGAAAATATATATATAAGGTTTGCATATAAAATGTGTGGTTTGCCATGTAACCAGGTGTAAAGTTATATGGTGCTGCAAGCTGAAAAAAGGTGTTTTCCCTAAAGCTTTTGATGTGGTTATAAAGCTCTGATACAAGTGGTTGACAGAAAGAAAAAAAATCACTTATAAGGGTGGAAAAAAAAGGTAATCTGCTGGCAACTGCCAACAGAACAGCAAAGCATACATACTATGGACAAGGCGATCTTCCTCCGTAGGCAAGCTAGATTTAAATAAACAGATTCCTATGACCACAACAAGGCCAGGAATTGAAGACAGGGAAAGAAAAACTGGAAGGAGGAATTCTTCATCATTTCTCTCCTCTGGTATTTTACAGCAGCTATTGGTAATATTTTAGGCTTTTCTAAAACAGATTAAACTGATTCTCTCGATAGTAACTCAAAAAAATATGCTGCTACTAGTATATAAGGGAGGAATGGTAAACCTGGGTCAGCTGTCAAACTCTTCTTTCTCCATTCAGCAGCAGGAAAAATATCTCTGGTGATAATTGACAGCTGTAGCTATGGTGCAGTGGGAAGTGCTTCATTTTTGTTAATGAGGGTGTCAGTATCAGGCTGGGTCTCAGTGGGCAAGGACAGTCCCTCCCGTTCCTGGGACTGACTCCTCTTCCATAGAGTGATTTCTTAGGAGAGCAAGAAGCTGGCACCTCTGGTTCATGGATCCTGTATTTCTTTCAGAAATGAATAGGCTCGGATCCAAGAGCTGTTGATCCATGTCCTTTTGCAAGGGTTAAATTCACTTTTGAGACAGGAATATACCTAAAGGAACATGCTAATTTATGCTAATTCCTCTAGGGGCACTACTGAGGGAGAAGTTTCCTGAGGACAGAGATAATAAACTATGCTGACTGTCCATGTTATACTGGGTAGCATTTGCAGACCCTCTCCCTCCTATGCCAACAGCATTTTACAAACCTCATGTCTCCTGGTATAATTTTTCATATGATTACTCTCTATATTTTCTCCAAAATGCTTTCAGGTTGGACTGTTTGGGTTTTTTTAAGAAACCAAACAACACTCAGAAAGACTGGTTCTAAAACGGCTCAGGGCATTTTACAGGAGGAGGCTAGAAAGCAGTGGCGGGACCAGTTGAACCAGAAGATGAAGGGAAATATTCTCTGGTGAGAGGTAAAGGCAGTGGCATGTGGACAGATAAAGATATTCTCTACTCAGGTCAGCTGCAATTCAAACACTTCATTAGCTACCTCAGAGGTGGGAAAAGCAGCTGCAAATGCAATTTAGAAAAACTTCGCCTTTCCAGAGTGTTTAAACCAGACATAGAATGTCACCATGAGGTTTGCATTCAGGATTTGCATGAGGACGTACTATTGACTTCTGTAATACAAACTAAAAACTTCTTGCACTGAACAAATGCTTTCAGTTTAGTTTGAAAAAATGTCTTTCCTTAATGAATACAAGGAAATGTAAAGTATATAGGCCTTAATACCTTGATTCTCTTCAGTTTCCATGGAAATTGACAGTATTTAGAAGAGTGCGTGCGTCACCAGCACCAGGCAGGACTGGGTCACCAGCACCCAGTCATCAAAGGCCATTAGCGTCCCTCAATCTGCTTTGGAGCAATGGTAAAGGCGCCTGCATCTTTCAGTAGTTACAGATGTCAGAGAAAGCAATTTAAAATCTTTTGCACTAGATTACAGACCCTGCACTTTTTCAGATTCATTTTCAGGACTTATGTACAGTTAGAAGTGTACATGCCAAAGCACTGGCTTGCTGCGTTGTAAGAGACAGCAGAGAATCCCCACGGGCCCTCTCCACAAAACAGCGAGTAATAGCAGTAGACAGAACTCTATACCCAAGATGTGGAAAACAAAGCAGCATTTCTAGCTGTCTGTCATGCCAGACAGGGGCTTTTTAATTTTTATGAAAACTACAGCGTGCTCGGTTCACCTGTTTCATGAGAACAATTATTTGTCAATGCACAGTGGTCAGATCAGCTGGATCCCACTTTACTGAATTATACAATTTAAACAAAGAACTCTGACTTCCCTTTACACCTTATCCTTCCTTTACTAGATCAGCATATAGAGTAGGCAATACTAATCCACAGACGCTGACATACTGCATCAGCACAGTAATACACCCTTCTTTATTTAGTCATTTGAGAAGAAATGAGCTCTCGCAAGGGAGCGATTTATGGGTCTGTATCTTGAGAATTGTAAAGAACTTCCTTTCTAGTCAGGAGAATTTCAACTGAAGTTTGCTAACTCAGGCCAAACTCTTTTCTTGCTTATTTTGTTGAATCTCAGTTCATATCCACAAAGGACATTCTGGTTCCTCCTGTATGTGTGCTTTCTCAAAGATGTTTCCCTCTCTGACATTAGCTGTGGTACACTTTTTTACAGTCAGATTCTTTTGGAGTCAGGCTAAATTTTCTAGGATGTCATGCACTTCATAAAGTCAGGCCAACATGAAGTCCTGCATTCCCATTTACGTCTCTAGATGTGGCCCCAGTCAAAACGTATGTGAAGTAAAAGGAAAGCTCTAATTTGCCTTCAGTGGGTACTGGATCAGGCCCCTCCTACAGTACCTCACTTTTCCAGCAAAGGTCACTGAGCTAAAAGAGGCTGCACGAGCTACAAAATGTCAGATCAGATTACTTGTGCAGAACCGTTTAGGATCCTGCTGCTGCTGCTGCTTTTTATTGCTGCTACTTTTTATTTATTTATTTCACAGAATCACAGAATCACAGAATTATCAGAGTTGGAAGGGACCTCTAGAGATCATCTAGTCCAACTCTCCTGCTAAAGCAGGATTGCCCAGAGCACATTACTCAGGACTGCATCCAGGCGGGTCTTGAAAATCTCCAGGGAAGGGGACTCCACAACCTCCCTGGGCAGCCTGTGCCAGTGCTCTGTCACCCTCACCGTAAAGAACTGTTTCCGTGTATTTGAACGGAACTTCCTGTGTTCTAACTTGTGCCCATTGCCCCTCGTCCTGTCACTTGGAACCAATGAAAAGAGCCTGGCTCCATCCTCCTTCAGCCCACCCTTTAGATACTTGTATGCCATAATAAGGTCTCCCCTCAGCCTTCTCTTCTCCAGGCTAAAGAGTCCCAGCTCTCTCAGCCTTTCCTCATAAGGGAGATGCTCCAAGCCCTTAATCATCTTAGTTACCCTTCGCTGGACTCGCTCCAGCAGTTCCCTGTCCCTCTTGAACTGGGGAGCCCAAAACTGGACACAGTATTCCAGTTGTGGCCTCACCAGTGCCGAGTAGAGGCGGAGAATGACCTCCCTCGACCTACTGGCCACACTCTTCCCTATGCAGCCCAGGATTCCATTGGCCTTTTTGGCGACAAGGGCACATTGCTGGGCCATGGATAATTTACTGTCTACCACAACCCCCAGATCCTTCTCCTCCAAGCTACTTCCCAGCAGGTCAGCCCCTAACCTGTACTGGTGCCTAGCATTCTTCCTCCCCAGGTGCAGGACCTTGCACTTGGTTTTGTTGAACCTCATTAGGTTCTTCTCTGCCCAGCTCTCCAGCCTGTCCAGGTCACGCTGGATGGCAGCACGGCCCTCTGGGGTGTCAGCCACCCCACCCAGTTTGGTATCATCAGCAAACTTGCTGAGGATACACTCTGTCCCCTCATCCAGGTCATTGATGAATATATTAAACAAAATAGGACCAAGTATTGACCCCTGGGGGACACCACTGGTTACAGGCCTCCAACTAGACTCTGTGCCGCTGATCACAACCCTCTGAGTTCTGTCCCGCAGCCAACTCTCAATCCACCTCACTGTCACCTCATCTAGCCCATACTTCCTCAGCTTCCTAATGAGGATGTCATGGGAGACAGTGTCAAAAGCCTTGCTAAAGTCAAGGTAGATGACATCCACGACTCTCCCCTCATCCAGCCAGCCAGTTATAACATCATAGAAAGCTATCAGATTGGTCAAGCACGATTTACCCTTGGTAAATCCATGTTGACCACTTCCAATAACTTCCTGTTCCTCAACGTGTTTGGAGATGACATCCAGAATGAGTCGTTCCAATACCTTCCCAGGGACAGAGGTTAGACTATTATTTACTTACTTACTTACGTATTTATTTATTTAAATTAGCATCTATAGCTTTCTTAGCCAAAGGAAGAAAAGAATCCATGTGCTCCATTCCCCAGTGACATCTTGGGAACTCTATGCTTTACTCATTCCCAGCAGCAAGGGCAGCTAACGTTTACTTGATACATGCAAGTGGGAAAGCAGTGGCATAAAAAAAAAAAAAAAATAGTCTTTGGACATTTTACTGTTAGATTTAGAGAGGGGTTTGTGTGTGTGAGCAAGTGCACATGTGTCAGGAGTTGCAATATAACTTAACCGAGAGGAGTTTTTGAAAAACCTTATATTCTTCACCTATCTCAATGGATCAGTACCAAAGAGCTCAGCCGTAGGACTAAAAAACTGCCTTTATGGTCATTAGAGGAGCTATCAGCGTGTTGGTTTAGCAATTAAAGCAATTAATTCTAATGCAGATCTCACAAGAACAGAAACCAAAGCATTATAAATTACTTATCCAGCTTCTGTGTAACAGACAACCATCCCCAGAGTTTGACTCTGTTTCTCTATCAATAGTTTCATGCAGAGAATGACCACAGAAATGCAAATATTTAGGTAAAGGTCTGTGAGTATGTCTTGCAGCTATCTCCCGTGTTATTCTAATGCCAGCATAAACCAAACAGCCAATTCAGAGCAACAGCCTATGCCGTTTCTATGGTTAATCACATATTTTTCAAGACATTAAAGCATGAGGAAACAATTTTCAGGTCCCTCATGATACATGCTTTCCCATGGCCAAATCCTGCAAGGTGTTAACCAAACCACCAGCCCTTTGATACAAATTTTACTCACTGGACGGGGTTTTTTCCTCTCAGAAATCAGCCCATCCTCAGGCAAAAGCCCAGGTTGGGATTGTCTCGGAAGGGACAGCTGTCTCTGGGAATACCCTCCCTTCATGCATTGAACATTTCAGACCCAAGACCTGCAGCTCAACACATCATTTTTTACATTCATCTGAAAATGACAGTATGGCCTGAAGACAATTTACTTTTTATCTTGTCCTCTTTAGAATCTTTTCCCTCAGAACCACAGAAGAGGCTGAAACCTGGGAAAATTCCTGTCTGCGGGGTTCCCCTTAGGTTTCAGTGCAGTAACAGAGATCCTCAGATAACATCTGCCAGAAGCAAATCCTCAGCCTGTGTAAAAAAAAAAAAAATCATTTTGTTGTTTTCTCAGGGGAGGAGGGAAGGAGGTGAGTATAGACCTATTATGTTTAGTTGCAAAGTACAAGGAGGGGAAAACGTAGAAAAAGGTAAGAGTGATGGTAGACTAATAAAGCATTATTCTAACACCAAATTGCCAAACCAAAACCCACTGCGTGCTGAATATTAATTTTTAAATGGAGTGGATATGAATTTCATCTGTTGTCTCTGCCATTTACACCAAAAGAGGAAGATCTTTTGATACTGAACAGTCACTATTAGAAGGAGAAATCACTGAAGAGATCCTCCTAAGCCCTGTGGAATCATAACACTTTTGCCTCAAGTACAATACTGGAAGTTCTGAAGAAAACCTGGAAGAATAGAAAAAATATATTTCTTTCTAGGTCTCAGAAGAATTTGAATAAGTTCCAGGGAGAATGAGGCATGTTTCCTGAGTAGCATGCTATCCTGAAAATCATTTTCTTAAATAACGGGGGGGTTAAAATCACCTAATTCATACCAGAATCGTTCTTAGTTGGGCTGGTATGAATTAGGTGATTTTAATGACAAATACATGTTACTGCATTTGATATGCTGGTAAAACAATGCAAATGAGACTAAGGAAAACCTATGTAAGCGTAAAAAAAAAAGACTGTGGCCTCAAGGCAACCTATGGTGGAGGCATACAGGCATCCTCTTGCAAAATAGGCTGCTGTGGTTTCAGGTGTCCTTAGACACTTGCTTCTCCTCTCTGTCAGAAGCTGGTTCCTGACCCCAGGGCAGGTGGATGCCGCATGGGACCCGCACCTATCTGTGTCCCTGTATTCACTTACATCTCCCCTATAGGCCTTTTGTGCCAATATGGGGAATGACAAACTAAAGGTTACAAAGGATGCCAGGCTGGACTAGGGAAGCTGCCAAGGCAAAGAGACTTCGTTCCTGCTGAGTTTGCTGGAGTAGCGCTACTTTGGGCAGAGGGATGGGGTGGGCAGCAGGTAATAAAGTGTTAAACAGCTTCACACATATCCACCAGATTCCCTCTGTCACTGCCCATCCTCCCCTGCTTGCTTGCCTGCCTGTGCTCCCCTAGAGTAACCAGAACGGTTATCACTTTTAATGGCAAAACTCTACCACCTCCTAATGAAAGCGTACCTGGATTTTCAACAATGAGCAAAGTTTAGCAGCAGTTCACTGTAATGCCGGTGAAAATACAGTAACCAGTCTCCTGGTGATCCAGTGTTTTGCAACTGTTTTCCTAACTACATAACGAAGCATCCCTTTAAATCCCAATGTGAGTATGGTCTGTTTTCTGTTCCCAAAAGGAACAGGAGACAAATGCCCCAGGACTTACAAGTATTCAAATGAAATGAAGATGAAACCAGGAGCACTCAAATGAAATTGATATAATTTGGGATGGAGGAGGGTAGTGAAAGCAGAGTCAGCATCAAAGAGACATTCTCCCTGTCTTGAAACTAAGGTTAGTGACCAGATCAGAGGAGCACAAAAAGGGAAAAAAACGCTCTGAGAGAGCTAATGTACCTTGGCCAGAACTGTGACAAATCTGCCTCTCTTTATTCAAATAAGTTAAGAGCTACCTAGAGAAAATAAAATTCACATTTACATGTGAATACACATGTATCTGCAAACTCCAAAATATAACTTCTTCATTAGATTACAAAAGCAAGTAATGTACCACCACCATCACCACACCCCCCAATTAGGGTTATCTGTGCAACGCCTGTTTCACTCTTTGCCTGCCTAAGAAAACTTCAGCCTCTATAATTAAAGACTGACAAAACAAATCACAGATGTGAACTAATCAAAATAAAATTAAACTAAGGCAGGTTAACTGATCTGTCAGAATTAGGGGCAAGAAGAGATTTTCTTCCGCTGCAGACTGACATGTTTCTTGAGGTCTGTTCATCCATCCCTGCAGCACAGGTTGTGAAGAAACTGCTACAAATCTTGTAATTTCAAGGCTTTGAACCTATGTGGCGCATCCCTCATTACATCCGCTTACCCTTCTAGTACTGCTTAATCTAACCTGGTGATAAATGGATGAATGGATAAAAGCCATGGGATGTATACAGAGTCTGAGTATAGAGCCGTGCTATTTCCTGTCTTAGATATTTCACTGGGTTTATCTGAAAGTGTCTATCCAAAAATGAGAGGGAATCTGAGTCAATCAGCAAAAGCTCCCATCAAGCACTAAAAGATAATTTCATAATCAAAAGATTTTTTATTTTAATAGTAAACATGGGTTTATTGAGATTGGCCTTTGTCTTTGTCTTCTCCTCCCACAATTTTCTATCAGAAACAATTTTGGTAGAAGATATATGACCAACCAGTCTCTAGGCTGACACTGTCATCAGTGACAACTCTTTTTTCCCTCAAGGCCTTCACACTTCGCTTCTGCTTCCTGATATCTGTTGTTGAACCATGAAAAGACGCTCAGGTCTTACTTCACACACACACAGAGCAGTTTCCCACCACAGTCAATGCACTCTGCTTGTGAAAGGCTTAAAGTTTTAACTTTTAAGCTAGGTCATGCCATTTAGGCAGACATTTACTGGTAGGACTGAGGGCATCATCGTGTCCTGCTGCCTCAGAAGGCAGAAACCATTCAGAAAAGCTCCTGGAGTGCCTCAGGACACTGGATGGTTGGAAAATATGTTGATCTCGCTGAACTGCCACCTTTCATGGAGGCTTTTTTCCAAGGGTTTTTGAACACCTTTGCCTGGGCAAAGTATGAAACAGATCTTTCCCTCCCAGAACAGATGATTATCTAGAAGCAAGGACTCTCATGTAGGACACAGAAGTCTCATGCCCATCTACAGCAGACCAAGCAAAGGCTCAAACTTGGCTCACCTACCTCTCATCCCTTAAGCATCAGTGCATCACTCATTCCTAGGAAGGCTGTATTATCCACAAGCAAGCTGATATTGTCCACTGATTATATTATCCAGCAAGCTTATATTATCTGCAGATTCAAGAAAAGTTTGTGATTTTGTGCCATACTGGAATAGAAACTGATGATGAAACCTCAACATTTTGTGGAAAAAAAAATAGGTTGGGATGGTTCATTACATTGCAACTCCCAGCTGCCCATCCAACTCCACCCTGAGCAGCTGAATCCATATTTCAGCAGAGTTTATGCTGCCTTTCAAGCTAGGACAAAGCCGAGTGCAGTTTGTTACAAAAGGCCCTACTTCTCACCTACTGCAGCGAGCCAACACAGCAGGTACAGACCTCTCCAGAACAGACACCACTGCTCTATACCACTGCCCACAGCTTGGGCTTTGAGCTGGCAACTGGGACATTTGACTCCGGTTTGGTCCTTCCTTTCTATTCACAGATCCGATTTCTAAAGGAAGCATTTAGGTTTCTTCCTTTTAGCATTTCCTTATAAATCAGATTCAATGCATGGGACTCCAATTTTCTGTCCACTTAGTCCAAAACGCTGAATTCTGCAGAGGAAGCCACATGATTTATCAGGCACTTCTGAGCACATTCTTCAAGATTGTAACATTCTAATTATAACACTGGAAAAAGCATTCATAAGAGGAAGCTGCTTTGCCAGCATCATGAGGCAGCAGAGGAACAATTTCTTTAAATGCACTTCCCAATTAAAATTAGGAAGATTAAATTCCCAGTATCCATCTTGTCCGCAACATGCCGACACAGTTATGCATGCATACACATGCACACATATTTACATGTGCAAATGTGCGAATGTATATACATGTCATTATATATGTATATTTATAAATATGTTGTTTATATTTATGTGTACGCACACATAATTTTATGCGTGCTGATAGCGAGCCTGTTAAGGATGGTATCTCCTTCTGCCTGGCTGTCTCCTTCAGAAGAAGGTATAGAGCTGTGGGCTTCATTCCCTGAGACGTGCATATATTTTGTACCACGCGGCAGGACAGACCAGTCCCCCACATCCCACATGGTGTTTGTGGTGGGGATTCCACATCCAGTAACTGTCAAGGGCTGTTAGAGAGGGCACGAAATCCATGCTGCATCTGACAGCACAGCGGTCTCCAGATAGCTGAAATCGCAATCGATAGCTAACAAATGGCCATTCCACTTACGGTATAATGAGCCCCGTCTGAGCCTGCTTTTCCCACAGAGATGCAGGCACTAATTCTAACACCATTAGCTCCTTTAGCTGGTCGTAATGACAGTTAAAACATGTAATAACATTTAAAACACAGACTGTAATTTCTTTTTCTCTGTTCAGAATTTGTACTTGGCCAGCAAATGGCTTAATGAACCAGTTTGGGAGACTTTTCTAATTACCAGCTGTCCCTGGAGGATTTTTTTTTGTTTGTTTGATTTTATTATGCAAAAAGTCACTAGACTAGCATCTATTTTGGCTGCTCTCAGAAACATTCTTCCTTCTAGTTGGAAAAGACTGCATCTCGCACCAGGTACTAAGGCAGCACTGTAAGCAGATTCAAAGCGACTCTCACTAACTTTCTCATAAGTCTCTGCAGCTCTGTCAGAGTGCAGTTGGGTCAGTTCACCAGGCTGAACTAATTGTTTTTCTTCGGTAGTATTTTAGTTCTGGGTCAGGTAATGCACTCGCAATCTCCAGTTTCTCCGGTTTCAACTACAGACCTTTAAATTCATGGAGAGATAGGAAATGGTACATATGGTACATTAGATCTATTTTAAACCTACCTCCCTTCCCAGGGTCAGGCTCAGCCCTGGCTTTTCATCTCAGTGTATTTTTTGTCACGTTTGGTTGCTGGTTTTCAATCACATATAAAATGTAAAAATTAAAATCTGAATCTTCCTGTGATTAGGTTCTAATCACTATCCTACTATAAGAGAGGCAGCAAGGTGTCTTTCTCCTTTTTTTTTCACTTCCAGCTTGATGCTGACAAAGTGCTTGCTCTTGGGACGCAGGCTCTGCTCCTCTCAGGCCGCGGAGGGCTGGAACACAGATTTCCCTTCTTCTTCTGCCCACTTACGGCTGTAGCCCCCAGTCATGGTTTCTACAAGCCAGGAGATGCAACAGCTCGTGTAGGATGTCACACAGAAAGGGACCAGAAACTGAGGACAGTGTACACATGCTCAGCAGTGGTTTCCCAACGCCCACAGGAACAACTACTCTGGCACAGCAGAGGCCTGAATCCAGACCGAGTTCCAGAGGGAGGATGCAGCCTCACAGGTCTGGGGCTGCTGGGAAGCCTGCAGCCTCTCACTGGGACTGGGGCCAGGGAGATGGGCTCCTCGCCCGCAGGAGCAGTGTGCTGGGGGAGGGTCTGTGTAACCAGACACAAGAGCTGCAGGTTGCACAGCATCGGGGTTGCCAAAAAGGATATTGGATCTTCTCTGAGAAGATCTTGGATCTTCCCTGCAGCTTCACCAGCCCAAACTCCAGGGTGTACTGAAGGAAGGGTAGGGAGAGCCTGTGCTTATTAGGTTGGGATATGGAGACCTCTCTGGTGGTGAAGGCTAGGAGCTTGGCACTAGAGGATGCATGGAGAATAAACAGGAGGATTTAGAGGTCTACATGCCGTTACAGGGCTGTGATCTCATTGGGTTCACAGAGACATGGTGGGATAGCTCACATGACTAGACTGCTGCCATGGATGGATATAGGATCTTTAGGAAGGATAGGACAGTGTGGTGAACCGGGTGAGCTGCCCTTTTATGTGACAGAGCAGAGAGGATGCATGCAGCTCAGCCTTGGGACTGGTGATGAGCCAGATGAGAGTGATCCTGTTGTTGTGGGCATCTGCTGCAGAGCTCCTGATCAGAAATAAGTAGATAAGGCTTTATTCTTCAGACAGCTGGAGGAAGCCTCTTGGTCATGGGCCCTGGTTCTCTTGGGGAATATTAACCACTCCAATAGCAGCTGGAAGGGCAGCACAGCAGGGCACAGGCAATCCAGGAGGTCTCTCGAGAACATTGGTGGTAACATCCTGACACACGTAATTAAGAAGCTGATGAGGGGAGATGCTCTGCTAAACCTTATATTTACAAACAAGGAAGAACTGGTTGGAAATGGGGAGGCTATGGGTGGCCTCGGCTGCAGTGATCACGAGATGGTGAGTTCAGGATCCTAAGAGCAGACAACAGGGCAAAAAGCAGAATCACAGCTCTGGACTTCAGGAGAGCAGACTTCATGGATCTCCTTAGAAGAACACCATGATATACAGCCTCAGAAAGAAGAGGGGTTCAGAAGAGCTGGTTGATTTTCAAAGATGCCTCCTCCAGGCTCAGGAACAGTCTATCCTAATGAGCAGAAAATCAAGCAACAAAGGCAGGAGGCCTGCGTGGATGAACAAGGAGCTCCTGACTAAAGTGAAACATTAAAAGGAGGCATGCAAGACATGGAAGCAGGGTCAGATCATCCAGGAGGAATATAGAGATATTGTCTGAGTGGGCAGGAAACTGAAATTGCTGCCAGCTAACATTCAGTAAGGACTCTGCTCCTTCTGTCTGGACCAAACACTGTATCACGATTAACATTAACTATAGTTCTATATCCTCGCTTTTGTTCTGCAGTCTACATTAGCCTTGAAATAGGATCCTGAAACTATTGCCTCAGCTGACATAGGTGACCTATGTTGTCTCAGGTAGCTAATTATGCTCAAATACTGTGGCTGGAATATCCAGAGCATATTCACAGACTACGGTTTCAACTGTTCCTCTGCAAAGCTACGGTAGCTTTTTAATTTTGTATTCCACCTAGACCCACCACCTTTTCCTCTTGAGTTCAAATGCGCCACCAACTATTGTCACAAACAGTATCTAATTAAATGATTTTGGAGATAAGAAGTGAGATGCAAGCGCTAAGTGTCATTAACGCTAATCTCAAGGGGTGTGACAGATTGGAGAAATGTCTGTGTTAAACTGTGAACTTGTTTCGGTTGTACCATTCATTGTATTGTAATTCCTACTTTGGACTAGGATGTATAGCTTCTGTTAGACTAATTGATATAGTTGGAAAAATGACAAGCTTCGTAGTGGACAAGACTGTAATCTTCAGCTCCAGTAAATTCTGACACTGTTTGGTATGTCTTACTATGCAGGAAAATCAAATGGTTCCTTCTTCCCCACTTCCCTAAGGAAGCAAAATTCCCATTGATTAAAACTTGGTAGAATCACATTAAACTACAAGTAATCATTCTCAGCCTGTATTTAGTTATGAAGTCTGCTGCTTATATTTCAGACCTATAAAAGTATACCCCAAGCAGCTTGCTTTTTGCCAGTTGTGTGTATTGATCTAATAAAAGATTAAATTTCTCCTTAGAAACCTGAAGTCACTTATACATTCTCAAGGAGTCATAGCTAGGAAGACCTCTTGGTTTTGTCAAAGCAGCTGCATTCTTCATGCTACTTTGAATCCTCTTTCCCTCTTCAAACTCTCCTTACCCTCTTGTATTAATTCTTGCCTGAATCCACTCGTTGGAGAGTGGAGCTGTAAAAAGAGCCCTGCCAGAATGACTGGGCTTGAAAAGCGGGATCTCCATGAGGCAAGAAACAATGGCTCCCTCTTTGCCAAGAGCTCTTCATAACTTCTAAACCTCCCAAACAGTTTTGGTCAAAATTAAATTAAGGTGGAGATTGCAAATGTACTGAGCTTTGCACATTTTGTGAAAGCTGGCCGGGGAACTGAAGACCTGTGGGAGTGTCGCTCTGAGGAGAAGGCAATTTGTGAATCTCTCTTTCAAGAAGCAGCAGCCATCTGGCACGGGCTCCTGTTTGCAGGATTAGACATGCGGAGTGCATGGAAGGATCTAGGAAAACTGGAAGAAAGGCAGCGGAAATGAGTCAGAGGACTTGCAGCAAAAACCCAAGAGAATTTGCTGGCCATGTGGGCGGAAGCTGCAGATTTTCATCACAGGATGTTTTCTCCCGGCTGCCGGTGGCTGCTCCGTGCAGCCGCACTGGCATATCTATGTCCCAAGGAGTACGGCTGGCCCAGAAAGGCTTCTTTGGCCCTGCCTGTGGCAAGAAACATTGTGAAGCCAGTATTTTACGGTCTGATAAATCATTTATGACCAGACATGCATTTTGTAGCTGTTTCTGATTTCCAGCTTGTATTTTGATTGACAGACCGCTGTGTGAGCTTGGAGAATGGCTTGTATTAGCCAGTGTTAATAATTATACAAGAAGAAGAATCAGAGTAGACAGCTACGATCTTGTCTTCAGGTAATTGCTTTGTGATAATAGGGAGGAAAGATGGCAGGAAGGCCAAGAGAGATTCTCCAAACTCTGATACCTCCAGATTATTTTCAATAGAACAATTTTTTTGTGTCTTTTGATCTTTTTTTAGAGGGCCACTTTTTTTTAAAAGGTATGGAATTTCCTTTTTATTTGTGGTCTCTACTCTTTGGTGAAGCTGGAGCTGAGTGCCTGTAACCTAACAGGCATAAATTTAAAGACAATATTTAGAAGCCTGTGAAAAGGTGGCCCTGAGACTCTCTCATGACCCATGAATAACAAGTTAGTGTTTGCACCATATTTAATATGAAGATTGTGACCAAGCCATTAACCTTTAGTACCGGCCACTGAGTATATGTGTCACATAGTACAGAAGGCACAGTAAATCTGTGCAAACAGTGCACAGTATGTGGAGTGGCTTCTCAGCTGCCAGCTAAGATAAATGAGATCTTATTTATCACTGCTATCTTTATTACTTTTAAGTTTGGAACTTCATAAAGCGCATTTTCTGAATCCTGTCTCATATCTTTACGCTGATGATGGCTTTCCTTTATTATTTTGATTGGCAACATTTTATATCAAATGATGCAGTGTTGTGGGGTTTTTATCCTTAAATTTTAACTTCATTTAATTTTTGCTAATTCCATATAATCATAATGGCTATGTCTCGAGCACTGACTGTTGTTGAAAAGCACACTGCAGTAGTGCTGAAAACGGTGAATTTAATATGCAAATATCCACCTTGGCTTAGGAAATCTGGCGTTACATGGGTTGATGTCCGACTCACACAGTTTCTTCTCCTTCAGACAGTTAGGTATATTTACTAAAAGCTAAATCCAGATACCCAGATCCAGCCTACTCATCTCGCATAGAGCTTTCCTTGTTCTCATCTGGGAAGTGAGAACTTCTTTCTAGCCTTTGCTCAAGTCAGTCTGGTGTACTTCAAAGTTTACAAATCTAGCTTTTCATGCAATGCAACCCTCAGCTGGTGTGGTATGAAGTTCAAATGATGCAATTCAGAACACTTGTGATGAGTGATCAGAGGATGATTTAGCATTGTGTAATGGTCTGGCTCATCCCTTCTCTCTGGGGTTTCCAGCCTCAATGGAGAGGGTGTTCATGTAGCAGCAGCTGTGCTACCACAGTTTAAAGCTTGTTTCATTAAGAGAAACCCTCATCAGTGCACTGATTTACTTTAATATGGTAGGCTACATACTACAAAAAATTTAAGAGTTTCCCTGAAAATGAGTGAGATGCACGTGCAAAAGCGTCAAGAAGCCTAATGACAGACCTAGTAGCAAGACATGAGAGCGACCAGCACATCCAAGACAAACCCATTCCTTTCTGTAAGTCACAGTCCTCAAATTTTAGGATCTAATTTCTCATATGCCCATGGTTTTTCAACTGTCCCTAAAGGACCCCAAACTTCACAAATTCATAGACATACTTACTACAAGGTTTTGCTGCTGTTTTCCCTTATGGGATTGTTAGGTTTTGTATTTACCGTGACTGAATAGATGCTTAATTTGTTTTTCTAGTCTCATTAAGATGACATAAATGTAATGGATACAGCCACCTCCCATCATCCATAATAGTAATTGTATCGCCTTCTCTGTACTAATGTACTTTTATTTATAACATACAAACTTCTTATGCTCACGAGTGATGGTTAAAATAATCACCCTGAATGTGATTGGAAACAACAACGTTTTTAGACAGAATACTCTCATGTATGTATGAAAGCAGAGTTGGACAAGCTATCCATAGAGAATAGCTGAACTGCTGCATGTGAGAGATTTACCTGTTTTGTAAGGTATTTGTTAACATATTCTTATCTTTCCTAAAATACATTCATTACCACAAATCATACAAATGCATGTTTTTATATTTCAAGTTCTTTTTTAATTATTTTATTCTGTATTTAACTATTTGCTATTTAGTAATTTTTATTACTTTCCATTCAAGCTAGTGACACATGATTCTATTACCAAAGTCCTGCATACCAGCAATTTTAGCATGAAATTTAGGTTCCATTTTCTGCAAAACACTTGGTAACCTGAGCTACATATACCTACCTCATAGAATAGGCCTATGCAAAAACTGGGATTTGAATAGAATATATCGTACTTAAAGTAGGTGCGCAGCTAAGAATGCTGCAAAGTCCACATCACCCCCTTTGAATCTCTTCTAAATTCATATCAGATTATAGAATTTGAAAATGCAAAAATAAAAATTCCATACCTCTCACTTAGTATGAGTGCTCAGCTAAGAACACTTATAAAAGAGAAAGCAGTGTTAGAAGGTCAATTGTAAAACAGAAAGACTGAAAAAAAGAAGATAAAACGCATCTGGACTTTCTAAAGTGGTTCATTAAAACAATAGAAGGTAAAAGAATGAAAGAAATGTCATGAGATATGCTTGCCTAGATTTCACACCCTACTACCATTTGTTACAATCTAAATGCCACAAATTCATTTTGTGAGATCAAATTGATTTGGCAGTGACCAGGAGAAAAAAATGACATTGATGAAGAGTCCACACATTAAATGTAAATAATTAAGGAAGACCTTGACCTGAGGACAGATAGAACTTCACATAAAAAATTATACAAACTGGATCATAACTTAAAAGGCACCTTTAATAGATACTGATCATGGGTAATTGTTAGACAGGAATATCACAATTATCCATAATGTCATGAAAGTGATTTCTTAAAATATGTTCCACCTTTTGTCAAGATGAAATGTATTACCATTGTACAGCCTGACTAGGCAAAAAATGTCCACTGGGAAACAGTAGGCTAAAAATATAAATGTAGCCATGCATGGCCAGATACAACATTCACTGACCAGAGGTGTAGGTTTACCAAAAAGTGGAAGTACCAGACAACCATATGCTGGAAATTCCCTGGTGTGTCATCTCACCATCCAGCAACATATGGTTTCAGATGCCCCTGATCCAAATATTCAATCTGGATGCAATCTAGACATATATTATACATGCGTCTTGACGGATTGCTCTTTGTGAATTTGTTTCATTCCTTTCTGAACTCATCTACATTTTCAGTATCCAAAACTTTATTTGCTTAATGATGTTTTATGTAGAAACCCACTCCTTTTCTGCTTGTTTCTGATACACCTACCACTTGATAACTTCATAACAGTGCCATCTTCTGAATGCCTCCACCTTCTCCATGTCATTGGTAACTTTTTAGAGTTTTCAAAGCCAAAAAATTTTAGTCCATTTAGGTTTTCCTTCCTCCATGTTTCTGATCACGTTTTCCAAACTTTTTTTTCCAATCTTTTCTGGATCAACAGTATACATATGTTTGTTACGCAATTTTTAACCCAGAAAGGGAAAGTGTCTCTAGTCTACTTACAGCTTAATTTCCTTAAGCCTTTGGTGAGTGAAAAGATTATCTTAAATCCATATCTCCTGAATTCCTCCCCTTTAGCTAATTCCTTACCTCAAATAATGCTAAGATTCATGAATAAGGGGCATCTCTTTAGAGAAAAAAAAAAAAAAAGCAGCATGTTCTCATTATATAATTTCTCTGTGTCTTTTCTATTCTCTCTGTTTTCTGATATAATTTGTTTTATAGCTTCAAAAATTTTCCAGTGTGGAAATGGATCTTATGCAGAGTTATAAGTGAGGGAAGGGAAGGGAAGGGAAGGGAAGGGAAGGGAAGGGAAGGGAAGGGAAGGGAAGGGAAGGGAAGGGAAGGGAAGGGAAGGGAAGGGAAGGGAAGGGAAGGGAAGGGAAGGGAAGGGAAGGGAAGGGAAGGGAAGGGAAGGGAAGGGAAGGGAAGGGAAGGGAAGGGAAGGGAAGGGAAGGGAAGGGAAGGGAAGGGAAGGGAAGGGAAGGGAAGGGAAGGGAAGGGAAGGGAAGGGAAGGGAAGGGAAGGGAAGGGAAGGAAAGACTCTTACATTTGCCAACACTATTCCTCCATATCAAGGTATACCATAATTCTAACTTCAGAAAATCCTTATTTCAGTTTCCTTCGAACTCTTCAGGAAAAACCATCTGGCTCTGCAGTTTATCATCCATTTTATCATTTTGCTCTTAGGACTCTTCTACCAAAACTTCAATTTGAAACGATTCCTTAAATTCAACCCCTGTGAAGATGAATTTCAATGTGGGAACCTCCCTTGAGCTCTTCTGTAGCAAATGCTGGCACAAGGATTCAGTTAGCTCTTTTGCTATGGCCTTATTTTTGTGTTTCTTTATACCTCAACTAGGAATCAGCGGTGCAAGCTGGCAAAATTCCTGCATTTGTTGTTTTTAAGAAACTTTTTAGTATTTGTTAATGTTTTTTACCAAGTTCTACCTCAAAATAGTTTTTTTGCCTTATATTTAACTAGAGAGTAGTTATGCTCCTTTCTAATTTTCTCATTTGGACAAGTCTTACTTTTTTTCATAAGCATAGCTTTTACTTCTAACAGCCTCTGTGGTTAATGATGCTAGAATTTTGTTTATCATTTTGATTTTATGTGTTCCTTTGAGAATCTTTTCTTTTGATAAGCAATACATATTTAGTCAACACTTCCACTGTGATGTCTGAAGAAGTTTTCATGCCACCTACAAGAATTTCATCCTTTTCCACGCTCTTCTTAAGTCCCTTTTAACCAAAACCATTTTTTTTCTCTTCCTACAAGGCTGTTGAATCTTAGTTAAACTTGTTGTTCAGGACTTAATCAAGAGTAGCTTTTCTTTTGTAGCTTTTTGAAATAATTGTTCCAAGAAAAAGTTGTTTATAGTGTTTAAAATTATTCTGTACGGTGAACTCCATTGTGATCAGTATACCATCTATGCATGGCATAAAATAAATTTCGGGCTATTGGTGGTTTTTTTCCTCTCACAAGCACACAGATTTTCTTTAGCATACCATAAGTATTGCTGCTATTATGTTTGGGTTATCTCAACTAATACCAAAAGCTAATACCGTATTTGTTCTCCTATGTCTGGGAATTCAGTCCTGGCAATTCAGTCTGTAAGGATTCTGAAGTTCTCATTATGTTACTCAGCTTTGTTTTCTCTAAGGTATAAGATCTCTCTGTCATCAATATGATTTATTTTATCGTTTGATCAAAAGATTTAAAACAACCAGTCAGATATAATAAGGAATTGCAATGGATAAAGCTCAGGATTAGAGCTGATGTGGAATTTTAAAGTATGATTTCTAGTATAAACTGCAATTTTTTGACATTGAATTCATGTACTAGCATGTTTCATGAACTATTTCTTGAAAGAAAGTTCTCAATTTCTAAACTTCTGACTAGATCTAGGTGAAAAAAATAGAATGCTAGTTCACAACGATTAAGACAGGCACATAAAACTGGTTATGCTAAAGCTTGCTGGATCTAATAATATACCCACTTCAGACACAGGTCATACACTCTGGTGTCCTGTAACTCACATATGTGTCTTTATTTCACCTTTTGGCTGTTCTGTTGCACCTCTCTATACAACAGGAAAAAAAAAATGAAATGTCAGAAGATGGCAGTACTTGAAAATCGGTTCTTACTTTGATCTTTACAGGATTTGATTCCCAGCCACACTACTGACTCCCTATGCCATTTCCTCTTGTCTCTGACTTTAAGGGCTTTGAATTAGACCTTATATATATGAGGTAGAGAGAGCTGGAAATTGCCTAGATTGCTGTAGAGAATAATAAATAGCACGAGTCACATGAATTTTCATTTTAACACTCTACATTTCTGGGGAGGTTTTTGGAGGTTGGCCTAATAGACTTAACTACTCATTACTGTAAAGGAAGGTGGTGGCAATATTTACTTGAGCAAAATTAAGTTCTGTTCTATTGCTTGTATATGAGTCATATAGGCATTAATAATATTCACCCTCTAATTTTTGCAGGTGAGCATTTTTACAAAATATTTTAATACTTCAATGTGCATTAAGAAAAATGTTTCTGTAATTTATTCCTCCAGGAAAAACACAACCCTGCTTAGTCATTGTCCTATATTTTCTCTAGACATTTTGAACAACTGCAAAATAAGTATAAAATGTTCCCAAGTCAGAATTAACTCTACCTTGCATTCACTTGCTACTAAGGGCACCATCAATTTTGTTTCTTGACTAGAAACTCAGAGAAGCAAATGGAATTGGTCTTGACAGATCTAGGAGGGTTTCATCAGTCAGTGTTGCTGAGCGGTACAAGGACTCCATGGATAGAACAAGGAAAGCTCAAGATTGGCTGGAGACTGACATCAGGTCTCTGAATGGAGAGATGGTGGTCAATGTGAATCACGTGCTCCGACCACTGATTCTGTTGTGGGTGATCCCGGCAGTCGGATGCTATTTAAAATGTAATATTTAACCCAGGCACAGAAAAGGGTCAAGATTGCTTTTTACATATTACCTTAGAATAGCTTGCTATGTTGTTTTTGTAAGCTCTGCCTAAAATCTTTTTCACTATAATAAATCAAAATACATTTATAAGGTACCATGAGGTTCATTTCAGCTAATAATATGACATTAATATGACACAATTCATTTTTAACATGAACTCTAAATCAGCAAATTGTGTAAGTGTGGTTCTGTATACATGCCCATTAAGGAAAACTCTTGAGCGTATGCTTAGCCATAAGTATGCGGTACAATCCCCCATATCAGTAGGAAGTGAATATATGCCATATGCTTTCCTGAAAAGGGTTGAATTTCCAAATTGGACCCTATAACATACTACTTAAGATGAATAAGCATCTGGTTCATAAGTGGCTATTTAAAAAATGTCAATGTTGACAAGTAATAATTGGAGACGTGAAGGTCCCCTGCAAGTATAATATTTCTCTTAAAAATGCATTGTTAGGAAAAAAAATTATATTATCATCTGCTTTCTATGAAGTCTTCAAAATCCTGTGATATTTAATTTCCTCTTAAGGCCCATTAATCCAAATACAGGAATTATGGAAATTAACTTCTGCTCGTGTTAAAGCAAGGAATTAAACACCTAATCCTTCTCTAACGTAGCTTTAGTCATCAGTACCCTTCTGTACATGTCTTTTCTGCTAGAGACCCCCGGGGACCAGGAGAGACTATTTTTTAAAACCTCAGGGTGAGGAGTCTGCTCTCCTCTGTGTGTATGTCTGGGCAGACCCTCTTGCTGGCCAGCCCCAGGTGGGTTTCTGCGAGGGAAGGTGCTGAGGGCTGCCTTCAGACTTGGCTTTCATCTGCAGGCAATCACAGATCTTGTTAAAGCTTTGGAAAATGTTCGGCACCTTTCATTCAGGCTAAATGGCTGAAGCAATTAGGCTCCTTTGTGGAGTAAGATAGCTGGAAATAGGCTTGGAAATTGTGAGCAGGGAAGCCACCTACCGTTTTTCCTCCTGCCTCAGGAGGAGCCAGGCCTCTTGTGTACACTCTTTGTAAGTAATCAGCACCACGAAGAATGCCCGGCTTGGATTATCACTTTCCCTGCTCAAGAAGAACAAGCTGGCGAGATCTCAGCTAGCTACTCAGGTCAGAGACATCGGTACTCTAATATTATATCTTTTGAAAATGCTTACTGGGCTCTGCTTCTTCAGTTTCCAAATTGCAGTTCAACATATTAAAGTGAGATTTTGATGATTCATGTTTATGAGCTGAAGTACAGTAATGCACAAAGAAAAGCTGGCTCCTTGGAGAGGGAAATTGGCTTTGATATTCTCCATCTAATATTTAGCAGTTATGATGAAAAAGACAATAAATTGAGGAGAGGGGAAGGAGTACTTGAGAGGCTATAGTTTTCCAAGATCAGTTTCCAATACTGGCTTAAAGAGTTCCTGCCATCACTGTCTCCCTTTCAGCTGTATTGGCACTATGAACCCGAATTGAAAAGTGATATGGCTAAAACTAAATAAAAAATAATCTCTTTGCCTGAGAATTTTCATGCCATAAATGTTCTGTCCCTCGGTCCAGCTCAGAGAAAGAATCCAGTTTCTGCATACCAGGGATGCACAAAATTGTCATCTACAGTATATCAAGTGCAAATTGTAGAGGGATATACACCAAAAAACCCACTTATACTACAGCCTAAACTGCTCGTCTAGATGCACTTAGAATGGCTGAGCTTGATCCTGTCCCAGATCTCTCCAGTCTCATGCAAATCCAAATGATTTCCTGTGATCAGAGATCCCTTATCCCATGTGTTGTTTTGATCAATGAAGAAATTTATGCATGAAATACCTCAATGTATTGCATTACCGAGTGATTAAGAGGTATACTGACTGCAAAGCTCAGTGTTACTTTATATTTGCATGATATCCCATGAGACAAAAACACCATGAGAATAAGAATTTGCTTTACGTATTAGGAACTATTTTCTGGCAGTACAGGAATCCTGTGCTAATGTTGTATTATTTTATATTATAATGCTTTTTATTTTCAATGTGCATTTCATCATAAATGCTTTATAGCACAGAAACCCCGGGAAGAATAAGCTATGGCAATGCCAGTATCGTCATAATATAAAGGATTTCCAGGCAGAAAAGGTAAATCCCTCTATCTAAACAGGCATCAAGGGACTGCAGTGATTCTTTTTTGTTACAGATTGAAACAATACCCTTATTCTTTATAATTTCAGGCAATGCAGTACCAAAGAATGTCACATGAAAGGCAACACCTGAATTCCAAGAATCCTGCAAGTGAAAAATCCATCAATGTCACTTCTGTCAAAGTGCTGACTTGATTTGTTGGTTTGAATCTGAGACAGATCACAGTGTGAGTAAAGAGAGAATGGATCCAGCAACGAACAAGCAGAAGAAGAATTAAGGCTTAAAACCTTTCAATTGAAAAAAAGACATGTTTTAAAAGAGACCTTGAAAATGTGATCCAAGTTAAGTGTCTAAGGTGCATTTTGCTGAGTGGCTGGAGAAGCAGGAGAGGACGAGACCAAGACAGTGATCTAGAAGATGCAATTTGTGATCTGACACTCCTCTGTGCTTCTTAAAAATTTAAATAAAGTTTAGGAGGTTCAGCCGCACTGGGAAACATTACCCAATTTTTGCAATTTCACACTGCAAGCTGGCAAGCAATCTTACCGCAGACAGGTGGTAGGAAAATGTCAGCCTGTAAGGAGACCACCACCGGGCTCCCATCCTGGCTCCAAGGAAACAAAAATCTTTCACACCCAGAAACTGAATTCAACTATGCTGGTGGCCTGGAAATGTTTTGTAACAGTTCTGTTAATATTATTGCTAAAAGCCTCCGAAAATGTTAAAGATTAGGCAATTTTTAAGAACTTCAGAGTAGCAACAAGAACAGCATCACCTCTCAGTAAGGTTACTCTGCCCTTTCAGATTCTGCCTTCTACAGTATTTGGGCAGCTAGTGCTGCAGAGGGATGGCAGCCTCTTTTTGGACTGAATTATGTTTTATGTTAACATCAAAATGTTTCTATGGCAATCAGTTTTTATCTTTTCTTCTAAAAGAACATAAATTTGAGGGGTAATATATCTGAAAACAAGAAACTAAACAATACAGAGGACAATTGTCACCAGGGACTCGATGGCTGAAAATGGACATGAATGTACTGTATCTTACAACTTAATATAAGTTCACACTTAGAATCAGAATACCAGGTTTAGCCTCTAAGAAATGGAAGATGACATGCTTTTAGAAAGCAGGAATCACCTGTAAACAACTTGGCTTTCTGCCACAATCTGACTTCTTATGGATATCTTTGGTAGTAAATTTCACTGTTCCAGAGAGCAAAAAATTACCTTTTACAGAATATTTTTTTATCAACTTAATTTTCTTACACTATTTTTTATATGAACTTTGATTCAAATCAATACATACATAAGCTCTTTCAGTGTTTGCAAGAACATAAACAACTGGCTGATGAACAAGTCAATCATGTCATGCCAAATAATTGGAGTAAATGGAAGACAGGAAATATCATGATTTATGACTTGGAAATAATGCATTTTGACTTATTTTCTCTCTCAATGTGCAATACCCCTGAAATCAGAAATATTGATTGCATTTTGCAAGTGAGACTGAAAGATGGGTTTCTTTCTAAGCTGTTCAGGTCTATTATGGGTCCAGACTACAGGAGTAAAATCCATAATGAACATCCTAGAAGGATATGGTTGGATGGGGTTTTGAGGAACCAGGTCTGTTGGGATGTTTCCTTGCCCATAGCAGCGGGGGTGGAACTAGATGATCTTTAAGGTCCCTTCTAACCTAAACCATTCTATGATTCTATATGACCTCTCTGACTGGGGCACTGTACCTGAGCGAGGTAAGAGTGGGTTAGGTGATGGTGAAAGACTCCACCAACAATCCAGTGACCATCAGAGAAATGTGAGATCGCAGGTGAAGGACCATCAGTCCCAGGCAACAAGCCAGGTCCACCTACCATTGCTATAAGCAGGGCCCTGAGACCACATCTCTAGAACTAGATGTTCCTCAGTCCTATCCCACCACCTCAGTCCCATGGAGCAAGCACCCCTTCCAGTGCAGACAGGAGAAAACAGCGGGGCCTGTGATGGTGGGCGGACATGGTTTGGCGGCAACACCTGGACCTGCTTTCCAAGCTGAAGAATGAGTGGCACTCATAGTCTGAAGGTTCTTGCTGTAGGTGAAAATGGAGCCTAAACTACACCCACAAGACAACACAACTACTCTGTATTAGCAGAGCTCTGAGACAACTCACAGACAAGTGTCAGTTGGTGCTGCCAGTTCTTTATTATTCAGTCACGAAGCTTTTATTGTCAGAACAGGGGGAGCAATGGAAGAGCTGTCATGAAATCTGACCCTGGGAGGCATCAGGAACCATTCACTGCCCTTAGCTCCCACTGTAAGCTAGAAGACCTTTACCACTTTTGAAGAAAATACTGCAGGACCTCCTGTCTTTCACAGCACAAAGAACTATAGGAAGGCAAAAACGCATTTTCTGTCCAAATCTGGAGGAGCGGGGGGGGGGAAGAAGCGTTTTCTTATAGCAAGTTTTGAGTTGGACTTTGATTTTCTGAGTCCCTGAAGCACTGAAGTGTGAATTAACCAGGATAATGCTGCTACAAGGATACCCAGCTTCTTGCTTAGCACGCGCTCTGTGGAACCGCCGAGGGTTTGATAGGTCACCAGGGTAGCAGGTTGTGTGCCTGGGCTGAATATGAGCGTAACTAGCTACCAATAGGCCATAAATAAGCCCAGCTGGGTACTGCAGGGTGACTGAAGAATGAGCACTGTGCAGTAACCTATTAGTGCCACAGGCCTAGAGGGAAGGGTGGTGGAGGCAGCAGTTTTAAAGGCCTCTTATGTTCTTCCTGCTCCCAGGCCCGGCAATACCTGAATTCATCTTTGGTACACCCTCAAATCTCCTTGAAGTTTCTTTGACCTTTGTGAAGTTGCTCACAAGCTACAGGATAACAGTTCAAATAATGACTTTTTCCTTTTTTTCTGTCTGCCTTCTCTAGATGAATCTTGCTCACAAGGCTTGGGACCAGCCCCAAACTATGTGTGACTGGAGCCATAGGTACTGCCTCCTTTGTTTTCCTTGGCAAATATTACATAGATCCAGAGCAATCAAATAGACAAAAGCAATTGAAAAAAAAAAAAAAAAAAAAAAAAAGCAACCTAATAAAAAATGAAAGGATGAAAGTACTCCTTTGTACTGCCTAGAATGGAAAAAAAGGAAGCTGAGTTGGAGTTTGGTAGAAAACTGTGAACAGAGCCAAAACAGTTCGTTTTCAGCCCTTGCATTCAATCCACAGGTAGAGATGCGAACAGCACTATGTGACCCAGCTCTTTAGTCCCAGCTACTGCTTATACCAGATTATACTGTTTGCAAACACAACGCAAACTTAGAAACTATGTGGGAAATAAGGTTGCTACTTACACCCAGAAGAAATCACCAGATTCTCACTGGTAGCTCAAGAGCAGAAATAGAAGCAAAATTTCCTATGAATTTGTCATTCGGCTCCAGTTAGCAATATGACAGCATGTTAGTAATGGCTGCTTTGCTCATTTCTGCCAAGGGAATTCCACAATCTGTTCTACACGGGCCTCAGATTCCTCCAGGTTAATCTAATGCATGATCTCCAGCCTGAAAAGCTTAAATACTCACAGCTCTTCTCCCCAAGAAACAAACATATAATCAAATCTCATGCTTCAGGGAATAAGCTGATGGCTGCGGGCTCTGCGAGGAATACTTCCCCTATTTTATGGCTTTGCACAAATTGTGGGGTTTGCCTTTCCTCTGAAGCATGAGGCATTAGCTACTGCTGGGTGCAGAATACCAGGCTTAATAAGGCAATGCTCAGAGCCAGCAAAGGCTGTGCTTTTATGTTTTTGTCAGCAGCACTCTGTCTTTTCCTCTAAATTCTGAGGCAGGTGAGAAATATTAATTGGCAGCGCTGTTTGCAATGGTACATCTGAAAGCAGATGCACTGAAAATGGCATTACCTGTAAAGCAAACATGACTGATTATCTGGGGATCATACCTAGGCTTGGGATCTCCTTCAGGATGAGAGAGTCTGCTGCCTGTAAATAGAAACACAGCTATTACGAATGTTTCTCAAATGAGCAGGTCTCTCAGAGGATTTGCTACAGCTCTCCAGTTATTATTTTATGGGCCAGTGACCAGGCTGTCCTTATAGCAGAGGAAGTACGGCAGTTGCTGTTCGGTTTGCAGACATCTGACACGGTACTGCAAGTGAATGCAAAAGGCTCTTCCATGGGAATAGGAAGGCAGCTGCAAAGATACCTGTGCCACAGGTGGGCTCCCCTCGCTGAGGCAGCCAGCTCTCCTCGTCTCACAACTGCTGCTCGGAAGACAGCAATTCCGACTCATTTTCACAAAATTAGATTTCATTCCACCATTACCCCTGCCCTATAAATTTTACAGAGTGTCAGGACAAAATGTGGAGCCCAGGAAAGACACTGCAGGTAAATTATCTCAAGCAAGGGAAAAGCCTTGAATATTTTACAGGACCGAGTGGCCCTGCGTATTGTGTTAGTCATAAACAAGCACAATGTGAACTCACATCTGGGTTCTCGGCTTCTAAATATACTGAAACTGCCAAGGCAACAGATGAGATTTTCCCATCAATAGCCATTGAGAAGACACTCATTCTGTGATCAGTTTTAGACCAAGAAGAAGTAATATGGCCTTGTCACAGGTAAAGTTTGCGATTAGAAATAAACATCCTCCATTTTATGCCAATCTTCTTAAAGAAGCATGGCCATTTATGCTAACAGCAACAAGAAAAGAGCAGATAAACAATTTGACCTGGAAGTTCATTTAATAGTTGAGTAAATTAATGTGTTTTTTTTTTTGCTGGAAAGCCAGATTTGTTAAAAGAAGACTGCAGCTAAGCAAATTCAAGCTATCACTTCAGCTGCCTTTAAATTGTTTCTCCTTTTAAATTTTAAATGTTTGGTGCAGTTAATTAATCTTCTAGTTCCCTTTCAGTTGGCATCTTTGGAGGTGGAGCTAGAAATAAAACACCTCCTGGAAACTACAGTGAGGGGCTCATGAGATTACCTAATAATCTCCACTCCCTATAGGTGATTACTGGAGAACCTCCAAACCTGTGATATTTCAAAGGAGAGATACGACACCATCGCACATCTCCACAACAGCCAGAACAGCTGTCAGGGACCTTTGCTCAGAGAGTGCTTAATCAGGAATTTATTACCTTGCATTCCCTCCGTCTAGTTCTTGCGTGCATCTGATGTCTCTCTTGACACGGGAAGTTGTACAGGACAGGTGTCGTCTCATTGTAGATGTGAGGGGTGCCAGTCACAGAGCAGCTCTGACCCCCGGGTGGAGGTCTGCAGGTACACGGGCGAGAGATCATAACAACAGCAAAGAGAAACAATGGAGTAAATTGTCAAAAGACACAGCTGAGAGCAAAATGTAGTGGAAAATCCGAAGTGCCTCATAAGTGCAGCGTAAGAGTATGAAAACCTGCAAGAATAGAAAAGTATGCTTTTTAATCTCCCAGGTAATAGCTAGGTGGAATTAAGATGGCAGTGCACAGTGGATGAAATGCAAGTACAGGATGTGAAAAACAGGATGTGAAAAACAAAACCAAATGATTTATGACTCTGATTCCCAAGTGATAAGAATGAACATGATAAAAGTACAAGAGTAAAACTAGTTAGACAGGAGAACAAATCACCTTGATACCAATTTGTAAAATAAATAACTTTTCAATAAAAATTGGAACTGAAAAAAAGTGCATTTTCACACATAGCTCAGAGATCACATAAATGCCAAGTGACATGACAGTTGCTGAAATAAATGCTCTTTTTATGAACAGCAGAGTAGTAAAGCAAGCAAAATAGATGCATAAAATGGGTAAATTTCCAGTGTATTAGTTATTGCTGCCTCTGAGCTGTAGTAAATTACAAACTCATTTTTACCTTTTTTTGTGTTCATGAATACATTTTTCGGACTGTTTTTCCACCCCCTTCTTTCACAACTCTATTTTTTTAGAGATTTATATTCTTCTTTAAAGTCTATAAATAAGAAGTATCCAGGTCTTTGCTATATGAGGGAAGAGGGCTGAAAACTCAGAAGAAACTATTTATTATGCATTTCTGAACTTTCTTTGCATAAATTCTGTTATCTGTGAACACACCACTTCCATAAAACTTGGTTTTGTCTGTATATTTTTCCCTTTACGAATGAAATCCAAAGTAAGTTTTCCTCCAAAAATCATGAATCTACCCACCCTGCGATTGTCTCCTTTATTTTTCTTTTCTTGTTTATAGTACAAAATCACAGTATGTTCACTTTATTTACTGCTCACTATACCTATAAATAAAGGATGTAAGATTATCAAGATGGAGTGAACTGGAGTCAAAGAGATGAAAGATTTATTTGAAATACAAGTTGACCATTCCCAGCTGAGAGGAGGAAACTAGTCAGTGACTCTGAAAGTGAATAGAGTAAATAAGTGCCACAGAGAAAATGTTCATCTCTGACTCTGATTACATCCTCTACCCATCCCCAAAAGAAACCCAACAGCTTTTCATCCACCAGTATCCCCAAGTCCTTCTCGGAAGAGCTACTCTTAATCCATTCATCCTCCAACCTGTATTGATACTAGGGGTTGCCTCAACCCATACGCAGGACTCTTCACTTGGCCTTGTTAAACCTCATGAGGTTCACACAGGCCCACTTCTCAAGTTTGTCCAGATCCCTCTGGATGACATCCTGTCCCTCAGGCATGTCAACCGCACCACTCAGCTTGGTGTCATATGCAAATTTATTGAGGGTGCACTCAATCCCACTGTCTATGTCATTGATGAAGGTATTAAACAGTACGGGTCCTAGTATGGACCCCTGAGGGACACCACTCATCACCAGTCTCCATCTGGACACCAAGCCATTGCCACTACCCTCTAGGTGGGACTATCCAACCAATTCCTTATCCACCGAACAGTCCATCCATCAAACCCATACCTCTCCAATTTAGAGAGAAGGATGTTGGGGGGGCCATGTCAAAGGCCTTACAGAAGTCCAGATAGACAACATCTGTAGCTCTTCCCTTGTCCACTGACATAATCACTCCATCATAGAGAGCCACCAGGTTGGTCAGGCAGGACTTGCCCTTGATGAAGCCATGCTGGCTGCCTCGAATCATCTCCCTGTCTTCCATATGCCTTAGCATAGCTTCTAAGAGAATCTGTTCCATGGTCTTCCCAGGCGCAGAGGCGAGGCTGACAGGTCAATAGTTCCCAGGGTCCTCCATTCTACCTTTTTCAAAAATGGGTGCAATGTTTCCCTTTTTCCAGTCGCCAGGGACTTCACCTGACTGCCATGACTTTTCAAATACCATGGAGAGCGGCTTGGCAACTGCATCAGCCAATTACCCCAAGACTCTGGGATGCATCTCATCAGGTCCCATAGAATTCCATATGTCCGGGTTCCTCTGTACCCGTTTTCCAGAGCAGATTCCTGGTACAGATTCCTTCAATTCTTATGAGTTCTGTGGCTTCACAGAGATCAAGACATATTACTCAAACTGGATAAATATTTTAATTTAATTTCTCAATCACACCATTCAAGATTTATCCAGAATAGATTAATGCACTATAATTCAGGCCCTATTTAATCTAGCTGCCTGATTAATGTGTAGTTCTGTGACTTTCGCATGAAATTCAAAACAGGAGTTCCAAATTATTCAGTGCGATAACATAAGCCTAGCAAAGAGAAAAACATCCTGCTAACTTTCATTAAAAGTCTCATTCACATTGGCACAAAATAAATGAAGTAAAAGAAGAAATGTGTCAAACCTTAAGGACTAGTTTTTCTCCTTCCTCAACCACCTCCCAGTCTTTCTTCACCTTTACTGATCATTAAAGCTGCTAAATGTACTGACACTCCTCTATCCACGGAGCTGACAGGGTTGAAAAGGAGAATAGCAAAGTATAACAACGTTTTTAATGAAAGAGTTACTAGGAAATCTTTGGTGGGTTCTGCAGTAAACACACGCGTCCAAAGGCACCCCAGTCCTGATGGACAGTGAAGGACATCTGCTTATTTGCTTTTTCTTTTCCCGGGCTGTAGAGCAGAAACGTGGCAGAGACTTGATATTAGACTCACAGGTGGTATCAGTTTTCAGTTACTGTTGATTCAGGCTGACATACATATCTATACCCCAGTAAGCGCGAGCGCTGGGCTCTCTTACCCACATCATTCTCATGCTTAGTAGCTTGAGTTTTTTCTTGCTTGTTTGCTCCTCCACTCTTCATTCTAGTTTGTTATGAATTATCAATCTTATAATTGCAAATAAGAAAGCCTGTCCAGGAAATCAGGGGCTTTGCCTGAGCGTCATCTGGACTGGGCTCTCAGAATTCACAAGTATGTTTCTGTCTTTCTAAATGGGAAATAAAAAGCACTGCTGACTGAAATTAATGGCAATGAAACAAAAACAATTTTTTTCTTTGTTGCGTGACTCCAAAAAAGTTATGTTTTATTTTCTCCTGACAGCTGGCTATCAATCATGCATAAGTCATGAAGTCTTTTCATCGATATGACTGTCAATCACCAGATAAGCTAGATGCAGGAATCCACAGATCCAGTAAAGTTGATTCCCAGCAGTATTAAATTAATCAAAGGCTTCGAGCACCATTATAATCTATTTTTTTAAAAAACCTTTCTTTCTCCCCCTCCGTTTATCCCCAGACCAGATGACTGTTGCCTCCTATATTGTGTAAAGAAAATTTATGAGAAATTAAAACTTCCTTCAACCTCCTTGCTTGTAATGATTTTTTTACATGTTTTAGAGAGTTTGATGATCTTTTAATTAGCTGTCTTTAGTCACATCATGCAGTTCATTCCTCTTCTCTCAAATCCTGAAGCTATATAGCAAAGCAGCTACTTGATGGGTAGCTTTGTAAAATTCATGATCTGGGATCTACTAATAATGTCTCTCAGGTCATCATTATCAAGATTTACAAGCATCATAAGATCTTAGAGGTAGCAAAAAATACAATTGTTTTAGGGTGTGTTTGTATGTAAGATGACATCTCCACTCATTCAATTAGACAATATAAAATACTGGCACATGTGTGAAATTCACAGGCTTTGTCTCCATTATCTATCCTCACCCTATTTAAAACAATTAAATGTCTTAGATGTTTTCATCCACAGTGAAAGAAAAGAGAGAAAAAACTTTCCAGCTAACAGATTTGACTCCAAGGATACATAATGAAACTCCGGATTATCTAAGATTTATGGAGCTATCATTTCAGGAAAATATTCAAAATATAGTTCCTTAAAAAGTTTCAAACTTTATTAATTCAGTATTGAGTGATAGTAGATGAACAGAACATAAGAGCTAGTTATGGCAATTGCAAAAGATCAGTTGTGAATAGTATGTATTGTTCAGCAATTGGACGTTCTTTAGGAGATGAGGCATCTTCAGACATAATTCTATCTTGTACCGTGAAGCCTATAAACCCAAAGTTTGAAATTGAATAAAAATGGCGAGATAGAGCAATTTCAGTACTTCTAGAATAATCTTTTCAAAACCTTGTTCTATTTGGTGTGATGCTGCCTATTTAAAAAAAAAAAAAAAAAAAAAGAAAGAGTAAAAAGAGTAAGCAAGAAAGGAATGCGGGTGAAGTGAAGAAAAATAATTCGGTTCAATTTCCAGAATCTGATTCAATGAAAATAGCAAATTAGATCATCCCATCTCAGTGTGGTTCCTTATTAGGTGGAGTTGCAGTGTCACTGTGAACACCGCAAAGGGAAGCAGAGAAAGACTATCCGTAAGTAACAGTAAAGAAAGACTGTGCTAGTCGTTGGACAGCCATTGCAAAATACCCGATTCCTATGCATTGCACATAATCAGATGTCATTCCCCTTTCATTTTCCTCCACTAGAGACTTCTAGACCTGTGCCTAACTCAAATTAGATCTTGTTTTACACTTTTAAGATTATGTTCTCCTGTGACCTCTAAAAATAAACTAGATAAGGAGTACAATTCAGAACTGATTTGGAACCTGTGCCCAGATCTAACCAGAACTTTGTTCACACCGATTTGTTGTGGCGTACTGTGTGCTGAGCTGAAGGTTGTCCAGGAAACATGTGAAGGAGTGGAAATAATTTTGTTTCCTCCTCATTCCTTTTGTACACATGCAAGTTTCAATCACAAAAGCAAATGTAAAGGATGACCTGCTAAAGAAAAATAAATGAACTTTATTGAGTTTTACTCAGGCTTTACTTTTTCTTACTTATTTATAAAGTTAATATGAGCTTCTGAAGTAATTTCCCCTTGTTTTATTTTAGAAATTCAGACCTGGAATCTTAAAGGCTAAAGAACTGGGAAAATGAGATCACAAGAAAAGAGAGAAAGATAAATTAGACCTTCCTTAGCTGAATGGTTACATTTCTTGTTTTGCCTTGACTTTGTCAGCAACTAATGATCTTCAATGACAGCTTTTTGAAAAAAAAAAAAAAATATTAAAGAGGTAATGCCCTTTACGAGGAGACATTGGAAATCATAAAATACATTCTGTAGGGCCTCCCACAGGCATGAAAACAAAGGCACATGATGCAATAATTGACACACCTTTATTTGCAGAAAAAAAAGTGGCGTTTTTCTGTTAAAGGAATCCAAAACCTGAAAGCAAATATCGTACACACCTTAAGTAAATGAGATTTGTCTGAAAATAGGAATCAGGTTTTCATGTCTGAGACAACTGCTAAAATAATGAGAAATCTTAACTAGAATTCTTTTGGTGGCATCATCTCTGATAAGAGATTTGTGCAACAGTTGTGGCTTCTCATTGATGGTGGAAGGAAGGAGCACAATTGCTACGTGTGCCCTTCAAGGAAGACACGACAGGTTAATTTAGGAAAGTTTTAAGAAAAAAGAAAAACAGCTGACAGCCATTGATAGCTACAAAAAGAGAAACTAAATTAGGCACTCTGAGGAGCAGAAGATATGGCCCAAGAGCAAGAGGACCAGGAGACTGACAAGTTCCTTCAGGAAGAACTTGATTTGGCTTAGGCCAATTTTGAGATGGGGGTAACAAGTCTAGTCAGGTAAGCAAGCAGTCTCTGCAGAATTTCTGAATGAACAAAGCTTGACCACTGGAAGATCTTCAGTTCAGCTTGCCCCAGGGGTGCTGATATGACAGTATGAGAAATCTCTTATTTATTCACAGGCACGTGTCCATGCTCATTTGAAAGTGTGTGGCTGCCAATTGCTGTTGGCAGTTTGGTACTGACAGGTTGCTCATGGAGACACATGAACCAGCGTGGTGGGTTAGTCTCAGCTGGTAGCCAAACACCTACCCAGCTTCTCACTCAGTCTTCCCAGTAGGACTGAGAGGATAAAAATAGGATTAATAAGAGAGAAGACGACTTTTGCAGTAAAATAAAAACAAGTAGGTCACTTCCCAATTACTGTCACGGGCAAAACCGACTCAACTTGGGAATTTAACAATTTATTGCTAATTGATGTAAATATTGGACTACTTATTCAGGTATTGGGGGAGTGGGGGGGACGCACAAAGAAGAAAGAAACATTAAAACACTTAGGGAATACACACCCCTCCTCCTTTCCCAGCTTGGCTTCAGACTCCTCTCCACCCGTTTATTATCGCTGCAGTTTACACTCAGTCCCTTCAGTGAGGCAACAAGGGGTGCAGAGGGGCTGTGGTCAGGCCATCATGGTTTATCTCCGTTGCTCCTTCCTTCTCTTTTCCTCTGCTCCGGTGCTGGTCCTCCATGGGTCCCTTCAAGAATATCTGCTTTACCATGGAGCACCTCATCCTCCTCTACCTCTTGCCTTGTTCCTCCTGCTGTTTCTCCCTCCTTTTTGTTCCCTCCTTATCTCCCCCTCCAGCATTTTCTTCCCTTTCTTAAACGTGGTTTCACAGAGGCACCATCAGCATCACTGACCTGCTCAGCTGTGTCCTGCACTGGGTTCATTATGGAGCCAACTGGATCCATCTGTAATGGGCTGTGTCTAACCTGGGACCAGCCCCTGGTTCCTTCTCACAGAGGTCATGCCTGGTCCCCCTTCCAAAACCTGGCTGCCTTCAATCAATGAAACCAATAAGGATGAACTGATAGAGTGTCCTGGTTTGAGGTAAAACAGAACCAATTTTGTTCAGTAACTTCGCTTCTTAGCTGGGCCTCTTCTAACAACTGAAATCAACTGCATATTGTGCAGACAGTGTTCACTCTCTCAGAGTGATAAGACCAATTGTTTATAGCTGATGCCCAGGCATGGGATGCAGAGAGGCTCTTGCTTATACTTATTGCCATAACAGCCAAGGCCAACCAACTTTGTTATTTGCCACGTTGGAGGGTCGGAAGTGGAAAAGCATAGTGGGGTCCCACCTGGAGGGAGGAGCGGACAGGACAGGTGACCCAAAACTGACCAACAGGGTATTCCATCCCATCTGCCTCATGCTCAGTATAAAAGCTGAGGGATCAAAGGGTCACGGGCTCTTCCTTCAATGGCCGACGTCTGAGGAGGACTCTCTCTGCCTGTGATCCCAATCCTGACTCCAGATCCGGAATCCAGTTCCCGTCCGTCACTGAGTCCAGCCTGGGACTGCCCCAGTGCCAGCCGGTGACGTGATTGTCATCTCGGGAGCTTGATACGGTTTTGTATATATTTTTCATTATTTCTTTTTATTTTATTATTAATATTTCATTAAAGTAGTTTAGTTTCTTCTAAACTCTTAAGTCTCTTTTTTCCTCCTCTGCCTCTCTCTTTGTAGAGGGGTAGAGGGGAGCATCTGTCGGTCCCGTCTGGGGTCCCTCGGGTCCCCAGTGGTGGATTTGGCCTAAACCACGACATAGAGGTAACAAAAAAAGACAGTGCTATAAACTTTAATAATAACCTGGAGCTTATTGGTGGCTCTGGGCTCTGGTTTTATTGGCAGACAGATCCCAAGTTCCTCTCACCTCCTACCCCCAACTAACTCATGTACCACATCTCAGGCTCCATCAGTGGAAAACACTACTTTATATTCTGAAGCCTTTTACTGGACATCCCAGCCTTAGAAAAGAATGCTTTAATTATTATTTACCTGGGCTCAGGCTGATGGTGCCATGAACTTTCAGGACACTGGAAGGAGGACAGAAGATGATGGCAAAAAAAATCAGTGGAAGGCTGCAGGTAACAGAGCAGCAACTATGTCACACTACTGCCTGCAGCAGTCTGTGTGGCCTCGGTGAGAACAGGGAGGAAAGAGAGCATCACCAAGGAGCTGGTGGAGGAAATTCAGAGATCTGAATGTCTTTTGCTCAGAAGGCAGTTTTGTAATTCACAGACAACCTTAATCAAGCATAAGGCCTGATCCTTCACCAATTCTTAAATAAATCATCAGACAACAGAGGTGCTCAGCAGAGTCAAACTCTTTGCACCTGACTAGATTAGCCAGAATAAGAGCATAAGGTCCTTGCATTTTGTGAATATAGACATATTTTATTTTAAAATTTTAATCACTTTCAAAAAGAGCCACAAATCGCTTGAATCTATCCACACTTCAAAAGCTTCATCTGCAATGCAGTAAGTTTTGTTTGGTCTTTATATTACACTGTGAAAAAAACTGCTAGGAATGCCAATGTTGGATCATGATTAGCTTCAAAGGAAGCTGGTTGCAACTGAATAGGTCATATGAACAAACAAGATTTTTTCCCAGGCTTTTTTTCTTGTCTAGATGTTCTTTTCTGATGCAAGTTTTTCTCTGAGAACTGAAAAGTCTTACTTAGGCTCCAGGGAGTAAGTCATGCTATGGTTCATTTTAAAGCTGTATAATATGTATGGCGTATTATTAACTCCTTTTCTATCACCCTCATCATCATCTTTGAAACTACAAAAATGCAAAAATAAGACATTTCAAGGACAGGTCATTTTTAAAAATGTCCAGGATTGTCGAACCTTTATAGTGGGTTGTCAAGTCCCTTAATTCACAAATAGCAAGTGATGAAAATTACAGAAGAAATTGCACAGTTTCTTCAATTAAGAGGTTGAATCAGAATTACTTTCTGGAAATGGAATGTTACTAATGCATGTGGGTGAAAACAAATGACAAGAAGTTCTGCTTTTCTTGGCATTTTTAAGGTCTTGAGAACAAAGATCAAGACTTTGAATGCAAATAATTTGTGTTTAAAGTATTTTAAACCACTTAGAAACAATCAGCGTTGAATCTGCATTCTACTCACAGTTGGAGAAAGCTTCAGAAAAAAGAAAGGTTTGGTAGAGATGAAGAAATCATGTTTGATGATACAAAATACATTTTTTAAATTATTTCAAATCTATTGTTGATTTTTTTTTTTTTTTGGCTAAATGTTTTTGCATGAAGAAGCATGGGTTTCTGTGTGAAATGTGTGCAGATGGCCCGGTGTCAAGTGCCAAGTCATAAGTGTGCAAATATCCACCCAGGAACAACTATAAACAAAATGGCACAAAGTTAGTGAACATTTAAAGTTCACCTTTGTAATTGTAATAATAACTATCAGATACAGGAGTTTTCAGAAGTTTTGCTGGGTTCATCACTGAACGTGCATTTCAGACCCACTCAATACTTGCTTTTCTCTGAGAACAAAATAATAAATTAACCCCAAGGAGAGATTTTAAGACATTCCGAAGAGCACAGTGTGATTTATGTTGCCAAGCAACATCCTATTTCTAGAATGTATTAGAAAAATTTGCCTAATCCATTGGACATTACTACCTTCCAATAGCTGCTCAATAATTGGAGTGCATGGAATAATTAAAAAGAAAGAACATTTTGTGGGCCACTTCCCCATTTTGTGTTTGATGCAGCAGCAGAAATACAGCACTTTTTATGAATATTTTTGGCACTTTTCACTGCAGCACTTACTGAATGGTCTCTCTTGCAGGAAAATACTAAGGAAAGAGAATGAATCAAGAGGGAGCAGTACTAAGGAGGAACACAGGAGAAATGGAAAGGGTTTATGTCCAAGTCTAATTGTTTTTGAAGAACATCCTCCTCATCCATCCACCTCAAAAAGACTCTTACTCTCATGTCTCTGCCTAACTCCAGTATTTCTCTCTACATTTAATAAGTGCAGAAATGCTTCTTAAGGACATAGAGATTGATAGCGAAATCATGGATCCTTTCAAATTCATGAAAGAACTCCCACAGATGTAACACAACCAGAATTTCAACCATGGGATATTTTACTAAGGCTGCATGCATAACAGAGAACATCATATCAGTAAAGTTGTGAGAGTCATGAATGTTTCCTCTCTGCACCCTACCAATCCTCCCAATCTTTTCTCCTTCACAAAGAAAATAAAAAAGAATTTCTACTTTGCATCAGCCTCAAAGAATTTGTTTTATAGTTTTGTTTCATTTCCTTTTACAAATTCAATTTCATTGAAGCTAAAGTGATTCTCAAATTGAAACTATTCCAAAATGAAAAGTTAAATTATTTAATTTAGAAAACATGCTAGCAAAACATTTTCACTTTTTTTTTCAATATTTTTATCTACTTCATTCATTTTAAGGTCATCTATTCACCAACGTCGCCCAAATGAATAAGGTTTTTTTTTTCCTTCACCGAGTTGCATTTTTAATAAATTTAATATCATCTGCAAAAGCAATTCATCCACCCATAGCAATTTTTGTCTTTTCTAAGACTATAATCTCACAAATAAACATATTGTCTTCTATGTCTTCAAGTGTTTAAATATGTCTAGAGGTATATTATGCAGTAGTGAAGATCTGTTGATCAGGTTTTTGTATCCTAAATTAAAATTGAGTAAGTTCTGATGCAGATCTCAATGGCAACTAACAATTTACACCTTAAGGCATGACCCCTCCCCTGCCACATCTTTCACTTATGGTCTGGTTTGTGATTTTCTATTCTTATGATCAAGTTCATAGAATCATATATTTTCAATACCCATATCAACAGCTCTTCTAAAAACATGTTTATTGCGTATGTTCACAAGAGACATATACAGAACAGAACTTCTACTATTTTGAGATATATCCAGTCTGAAACAGTTTTCCTCAAAGTACACAAACTAGTAAGAGCTGAGAAAGTTCAAATTTCCCAAGCCAGGTAATTTTTGATTTGTATGAACTCATGAAGCTTTATGAAAAATTATACTGTATCCTATAAACATCCAATATGCCATAAAAATACAGCATAAAGTTCTTATTAAAATTCTAAATTTCTTTCTGTGATACCTTGCTGTATAAAGTGATGCATTTGTTCATTGATAAAACGTAATATTTATGTAAAGTAGAGTTAATAGCTGCGTAAGACCATAACTCTCCTGCACACATTGATTACACAGCTATATAAACAAGCAAATTTATCTAGATTAAACATCAAGGTTTCACAAACTGGCAAGCTTTAGGTTGTTAAGTCATTAGCATCCTTCTGTGACAGGATGATTTTTTAAAACAGCACACAAGTGTCAGGATGTAATATAACGCACTTTGCAAATGTTTTTTTTTAACAATGTTTATTACTGATCAGCAAAACACTGTATGAAGTATTCTGAAAGACTCTGAAAACATGTATAAAACTGGCAGTAATTAATTAAAGTAATTTAATTCACTGAAAGGTATGGTAGCTACTCAAACAGCACAATTTGTATAAGGAGAAGCTTTATTTTTGCCAGCACATCTTTTATTATCTCCTTCCTCTATTTTCTTTCTCCTGCAGTAAAATCAGATTGTCCTCTGCCTCCTCCCTTCTTTACCATCTATTTTCCCCCAAATAAAATAATATTCATTTATTACAGAAGAGTAAGTCATCAGGAGTCACCAAGCTCTTTTTACCATTCAGCTGTCTGCAGGGCGGGATGGATCGAAGGCCCGTTGGGACCAGAGTATTTCTGTTCATTTCATGGAGCTTTGGATTGAGCCCATTCCTTGTACTGCATAGATACAGTGGCCTAGCACCAATTTGCTTATGCAGTTCAGCTGTGACATGAGGAAGAAATTTAGCTTTTTATCATTTCATTTGTATTTAACCACTGCATGCCCTGTGCAATTTTATTACCAGGGCCAAGTACATCATCATGCACAAGGTAGTTTACAGAAAGAAAACGAAGAGAAGCTGGGCTAGCTGTGTCTAATTTAGAGACACTCACGATTATGGCAAGATGCTGAAGTGTTATTCACTGAAGAAGACAGGCCGTTTTCAAGCATGACCCCTTGGTAAGACAGAGAAACGGCCAGTGAGGCACTTGCAATACGCAAAACGAGCCCAACTATGCAGTACCAGCGGGTGCTGGTGCTCATCCCCCAGCCCAGCTCAGCTGCGTGATGCCACTCTGCATCAGCCCAAACTGGATATTCATTGAAGTTTGACGAGGTGCTACGGAGTAATAAACCAAAAGAGACACCGCTCACAGTAGCCGGTTTCCTTGCGGTAAGGTGTTCATCATGATGCTCTTAATCAGTGGCCTAAGTGTGCCCAAAAACAGTTTACCTGGGTAGCTATTTAAACCGACCAAAAGTTTTTTCCTGCTGAGATAAATGCCCTCTGTGTTCTCTTGTTAACTATGTCAGCCTGTAGCACCATAGCCTCGTACAATCCAGTCTTTCACGTGATGCTTTTGTTTGGAGATTAGTGGAACCCATGACTGTGACTGCATTCCCAAGTCCTCTGATTCTACGGCAGAGCCACAGTAGTCTCCTGCACTCAGCTTGTCCAATCTATTTAACGTGAGGTTGGCACAGTCTCCTGCCTGCGTAAGGCGAGACAACGGGCTTTCAAAGTATCACATCGCCAAATACCTCCCTAGCCATCCCCATTCCTGGGAAAAAAAACAAAACAAAACAAGCAAACAAAAACAAACAAACAAAAAAAACCAACAAAAAACCCAACCAACCAACCAAACTTATTCTACTGAAAAGACTGGGAGTGAGGTGACATGAGTCTGTAGCTGTCATGGAGAATCTAACAAAAAGCAATGAAGGCCATGTGTGGGTGTGCACGGAGAAAACAGCACGGCCTGGGAAGGCAGCGGTGGATTGTGTTGAGAAACGGGCCCAGCAGGAACACATCCAACATTTCTGACAGAGAATTACTTTAATTACAGTTTCATAAACAATGACCCAAGCATTGTCAGAAACGGTCTCAGAAATGCTAGCTGTTAATTAAAACTTTATTTTCAACTTTAGCCTATATTTTATAGGCTAACGTGGGCCTTGGAATAAGTTTAAGGGATCAGAACCTGCTGCTGCATTCACACAGCTCCTGTGGAAACCAGTAAGCTTATGCACCAAAAAACTTATTTCTAATCTCACATACACACACAAAATGGGTGTGTCTCTCTTTCCTCTAGCTGGAACAGAATAGCTCTAAATTATTATAGAATTCTTAGATTCTTAGATTCTTAGATTAGACTTGCATAGTAGATTTGTATAACTATATTTGTAAATAGTACGATGAGAGGCATTAACAAGCAGATAAATTTCAAAAAAGCTGCACGGAATCATGGAATTTTGCACGTTTTACTGTCTTCCTGAGACAATGCTACTTAGCTCTGGAAGGTCTTTTCAGCACCAAATTATGGGCAAAATTTACACAATAGGTAAAAATCATAGTATGGGTGTAGCTCTTTAAGTTCACTTCATTGTAACTTGAATCCACCCAATGATCAAAGACATTGCACACCTTGTTTGAATTCAGAACCCTGTTAAAAATAACATTAGCTCATACTTGTACGATCTCACCTCTTCACCGTTCTGATTTTCGTAAGCCTTTTTGGCTCTATTGTGGAATAAGACAGCTACCAGAGGGGAATATCCCTATTAATATCTGCATAAGCTTCTGACTAACCCCTGCCTCTGAGGTTTTGCTAACAGGCACCCAAATGTAAATGCAGCAAGCCACAGTGCAACATCAAAATGCAAGATCATAAAACCTTCTCATCTGCCTCGTTCTGCAGATTAGGTTTTACTCAGTTCTTTGCCTACTTTAGGCAGACTACAGACACATACAGATCATGAAAAAAACCCATGCCTTTGGTCCCAGAAGACCAAGCTTTAAGTTAGGGTGTGTTTGAAATTAGACCTAGAAGTGCCTATGGGACATCATTTCAAACACAGGAACAGACACAATTCCCCATACCAGGTAGCATCCTTCAAAATAGAAAATTCACACCCCATGGATGAGAAGAAATACCACAAAAAGCATAGGACTCCAGAGTCTGGGTGTCCCTGGACACGTCCTCTTTTTCCACCCAGAAATCTTTTGGGAAAAATCTGAGAACTCAGAGTTTGTTTCCAAACCTTCTGTTTGTTGTGCCGTCTTCTGTAAGCAGACGGCACAAGGCAGCAGGATATCGGGTAATCTCAAGCACGTCCAGTGTAGACAGTCAAACCAGGACAGGTACAACAAGCTTTGAATTTGGGGCCACTGTTAACAAATATGGTATCTAAAAAATGCTAGGGAGCAGAATTTTGGCCAGAAGTAAAGATTATAACCAAGGAATACAGCACAAGAGAAGCTTTCACAGGGAGCACTGAGTAAAATAAATAACGTTCAGCTCAGCTGAGGTGCAGGTACTCTTAAATTGGGTGCGGCCAAACGCTGCAAGGATATGCCTTATTTCCACCAGTACTGACTAGCTTTTGTAAGTGATTCCTTGTCAGCAGGCTGACTTGTATCAGTTTTAGGCTTTTTTATGACTAATACTACTGTTATTATAACACTTTGGCTATAGAGATGGATTGTATAGGCGGTTAACATTTAGAATTCCATGTACATGATGGACAAAATTGAGCTGGAAGAATTTTTTCTGAGAGGCAATTTTTTCTGAGAGAGCAAGTGAGCCACTGATCTTGAACGAGCACAGGTTTTCTTTAACTTCATAGGTGTCTATGTACGATCCCTAGATGCACTGGGAAGGGCAGTCCCTTTATACAGCAATGAGTAAAAGCAGTGGGAAGAAGCCACTCAAGTCAGCAAATTTCATCCAAGTCTAAGTCACACTTACTGAAGTGAGACACGAACCCGCCTTTACAATTTGGTAATGCCCATATGAAAGGGGGCAACGCACCAGTTCCTGGGCTGTTTCTAACCTCTGTGCCAAGTGATTCATCAGTCCACGGATCAACTTCCCCGACCTGGAAGTGGCTACTAACACTGGGATTAAGGGATTGCTTGGTTACAGCTGTGTGCTGCTGTTCCTTGCAGAAAAAAAGCAGTAGAGAGTGAAAGAACAATCATGATTCTGACCCTGACAAGGCAAGGGCAGGTACAGCCATACTGGGAATGTGGGAGCAGGGCGATCACTACAGCAACGCAGGATGGGAACACTCCCACTGCAGCAGTCTGGAAAATAAGGGGGCTATCACCTGCTTAGCTCCCTGATAACCGCAATCCTGCAAGGAGCAGAGGCAGTATATACAAAAGAAAACCTTGGAAAATGTGTACAAGAAAAGAGTAAGCAGCTTCCATCGCATTCAGAAAGCCGTGCATAGTCTTTTAAACATAAACAGATCGTGGCCAAGAATTACCTGACCCAGACCAGCGGTTTCTCTTTCAGCAGTAATAATTCACCACGGTCTCATATACTGGTGAAAAGGTAAAGGTTTAATCACAGATAGAGGCACAGAAAAAAAGTAAAATTACTACTGGAAGTGTTCTGGTTTGGATAGTATAGAAAAGAGCAGAACCAGAAAAACAGACACCAGCCCTACAGTTTTGTTAATTAAGAAAGCAAGCACAAAGTGAATACTTTATGAAATGCAGTACTGAAAACCATGAAATATCTTTGAAGGTTCTTGAAGGTAAAATTATCCCAAATCCAGGAAAAGGGGCTGTAATGGTGATAGCATTATATTCAACAGGAAGAAAAAAAAAGCTACAAAGGTAGGTTTTATAGCCACAGGAGAACACATAAAACACTGGAGAAGGAATATAATATGTTCTTTTAAAGATACTATACTGTATCTGAGAAATGCTAGACTATCAGAGTTTAGTTTAGTACTGAAGTCACTGGAGATGGGAGCAGTGTTTGAGTGGTGTAAGGTGTTTTCCCTGAACAGAGGCTGGTGGGAACTGCCTCTTGGGAAATAACTAGCTTGTCAGAGTCCAAATTCTCATGGGAAAGTGTCTTATTGAAAACATTGCTCAGGTTCAGGATTACCTTTGTGGCAAATGAGAGTAAGAAAGAAATTTTCCAGATTAACCTACTGGTTCGGACACTGAACTGAGACTGAGATTTAGGAACAAATCCCTTACCTAGGCACAACAGCAGCTAGTATCTGATCCTCCACGTGCTTAGTATTCAGGCCATCCACATCCGGGGCAAATGGTGTAGGTTATGAAGCAGGAACTGTTCTGGGACGGGATAGGATAAAAAGCACCTTAGAGGCATTGGTAGATAAAACCATCCCATCCTGGACAGCCTTATACTTCACTGTACGTAGATGGACATTTACTGAAGGGCAAGGAGATATTTGTATTAAGAACTGCCAATGAGAACTGCATGGCATTGCAGTCACCTGTTAGCTATGGCGTGGTCACATTTGGCTACCATGCACCCCCCTCACACACACATCCTGGATTTTATTCCTCGGGGAACTAAAGGCAAAGCCTGGAAGGTGACCACTAGAGGATTCTGAGAAGCACAAATACAGTCCCTAATTCCCGGTGATTTGGAAATAATCATATGCTGTACAAGGCCCACGGAACTCAACTCCCAGTAGCATATGTGGTCCACTCTACTGTCTACCATACAGTAATGCCTACATTGGCAAGTATTTTGGACAAGCTCCTACATTTACACTGCAAGTAGTTCAAATTTTTTTCTTCAAACTACATTTAGATTGATCCTCTGTACCGCACTTTCTCTTTCTGTACTTTACAGACATCCAAGGGACACATATACCCACATTTTGGCCCTCCCCTGCAGTGGAGCTCTAGTTTAGTTTTCCTCAGAGTGGATTCTAGTTCATACACAATAAAACCAAGCCAAGACACAGCAGGAGACCAGCAGGGGATATCCTTCAAAATTGGACTACTGCTCTGAACTAAAACACCAATATAGATGCAGTCAGTGCTGTGTCCATTAGATTTATCTGAGGTCAACAGATCTTATGCTTCCTAAGGTTCCTGACACAGACCTGTTGTCTGTCAAGAGCACATGTGGTGTTCAAAGCTACTACTTCTCACCTTGGCGTAGATGGGGTTAAGGTCAAAAACAGCCTGACACAAAAAAAAAAAAAAAAAATGTGATGGAAGAAACATTTTTTTAAACACAAGATGTCCAGCCTGTGAATCAGGAATCATCAAAAGTGGTTCAGATGATAGCTCAGCTAACTGACCAGCAGACAAACATTATATGAGCCAGACTTACCACCCAGGAAGGCTCTGACCCATGGGGAAGATGACATACTGAAGTGCAGTAGTAGCTCCTCAAGATAGTTAGCAAATATTTAGCTGAAAACAGCCCTTCTGCTGTGAGATGTTTAGACAAAAGCACACACGGAGAGAGCACCACTTTTATGAGCTCCAGTAAAAACAACTCTTCACTCAAATTCAGCAGCCAAACTCCCTTGCAAATTTCTTTAAAATTTGTTATGTGTCCTTGTCTTAACATTTCCTTCATGCATTGTCTTGCAGCTTCTACAATCTTCCGCTTTTAAGCAGGAAGGAAAATGTCAGTCTAAACCATTTGGACTCAAAGTCACTGCCAATATTTCTGGTTTCAACAAGTACAATCATTTCCCTTATGTTTAAGTGGCACTCCTTCCTGGGAAAGAAATAGGGCATCTCATGACAGGCACAAAGCACATTCAAATTGTAGGACCTGCACATACTACGGTTATAACTCACAGGGAGAGAGAAGTATATTCCTCAGGAGAAGAGAGGACACGTTTTCAATACCATTGCCCTTAGGGCTCTACCAAGCATCCACTGCCACGGTCAGGCTGCTTGCTGTCTGTGCTTCCTTGCTCAGCCAGGGTTTCCCAGCTGGAGAAGTCACCCTGCACTACTGGAGATACCACTCTATCCTGCTCAAATGCTGTAGAAGAAGCAGAAACTGTAAATTATCACCCTCATTTGGGGAAAAAAAAATTTCCAAAGTTCAGATATGTTCTTTCACCAAAAACCTGTTCATTTGATGACTTGCTACCTAAAATGCCTTCTGTGGATCATAACTCAATGGCTTTTTCATCAGCAGTTCCTTATTTTAGGAACCTACTTTTCCAGAATAGTCACCCTTCAAGAAGTTTTTGGTGAATCCCAGAGACTGAGCACCCACAGAACTTCATGGCACCATTCCTTCATCATCTCAGATCCTACCTAGAAAACTGTGGTTGTTCTGAGGATTACATATTCAACTTCTTTTTATAAAAAAGTATTTTGCCTTTCCCAGTCTGCCATGTCATCCTGGACTCAGAAAATGTTGCATTGTGACACATGGATCCCTCCCTCTGGATCCATTTCAACCCCAACTGCTGTGGTTGTGTCTCTGATAGACAGCACGCTACTCTGTTTTCTGGGGCTGTTCTGAAGACAGTTTTGTCAGTTTTTTTTAACAAGGTGTCCCCAGTCACGCAAATCTGCTTCTTTCTGATAGTGGTGTGTATCTTCAGTCCTTTCCCTTCTGCTCTGCCTTCTGTCTGCAGCTCTTTCTCCCTTCTGTTCCCCTCCTCTCAAACAGTCTTCTGCACACTGGCCTCATTTCTCCTCAGACTCCTCTCTCTACACTGTCTCACTGTCTTGTGTTTTGGGGTTTTTTGGGGGGGTGAGGTCCATCTTTTCTTACACAAGCATTCTTCCCTTCTTCTTTTCCACTCTAATTCTTCTCCTCATTCTTCAGCAAATCTTTTCATCAGGTCTTTCTTTTTCTTTTTTCCCCTTATCAGAGGATTTTCCCCACCTCCCCAAGGCTCTCCTCCCACCCAGGAGCCTGCCTCCCACAGAAAAATTCCTACTTCTGGTACTTCTGGTACAAAGTTACTATTTAGATACTTTGGACACTGCTACTTATTTTATAGTGCATTTCAACAAATCCTGTTTAATAGCTGTTGACTTAGTGATAATCGTTAGTGACTCGCACACACCTGTTAGCTTTACAAGTGTGAATGTATTTGAATTTTTGGTGCCCTAGGACAGTGCAAGCTTATAGATGGAAGCATTCTTGCAAAGTACTACAAAATTACATCATCAATCTATTTTGGAGCCGAGTATTTTCATGCCCCAGTACTGAGCTTCATTTCATAATGGATCAAAACTCGCTTGTTGTGTTCTCTTGGTACGTGCATTTCACAGTTTGCAGGAAGAGCAGTGCAAATTCCAGGAAAACAGTTACGCACTTCACTCTGTGATATGCATCAATAAACTCTGAATGTAACATGGACTTCTCCACTTATCTTTTCTGTTTTCTAACAGTGCAATTGTATCCTCTGCTTCAAAAGGAAAATCACAGCAGAAAATTTGTCCAAACTAGCCAGCTGTCAGACTGGATATGATGCTGCATTGTGCCTTAAATCAATTAAAATAGGGTTAGGCCAACTTTGAGTGAAAAACTTAAAATTTGAAAAGTTTCTCTATTTCATTTTGACCATGAGATAACAATCTAGTTTTGCTTTCAAATCACTGAAATGCTACTAACTTTTAGATGAAAAGATTTTATTTTCTTTAAATAATGAAAACAGGTCAATGTTTGCTCATAAACCATTTTCATTTTGAACAAAATCCCCAAGATAATTCTACAGCGCATCAGGAGGAAAAGGGGAAAATCGTCTCCAGCAAAAAAGAAGGTACTCTTGACTATTGTTTCTATCCAGAAAACCAGGAATAGCTGAGCATACGTAAGACCCTCCTCCTGCAGGGCTCTTTACAAAATCAGAGACATAGGCCTCCAGATATGGGAGCAAACAGCACCTGCTTTACCTCCTCCAGCTTCTCAGCCAGACAGTGCACCTCCACCTGCCTGTACTAAACTGCCAACGGTTTGGTTTTACCCCTGCTTCAGCTCTTGCTTTGCATTAAGTTTGCAGCGGCCACACTATCCAGGTCCTCTAAGAAGCTGATTCATTTCTACTAACTTCATCATCTGTTAGGTGAGATATCTTCAGACATTGAAGACCCCTGTGTTGCCTAAATTACTTTCTCATAGATATACAGCATAGCTATCCGTGATAACTGAGACACCCAATACATGAACAACCCTCTCCTGTCTTGGTGCAGTTTCCTAATTCTCTGAAGTTTCAATTTTGTCTCATCAGCCAACACAGGAGCCTCATTCCTGGGGGAATCCACTCCTGGCAACTTGGAAATGAAGCTCATAAAGTAAGAATTTGGCTCTTTTGGCAAAGTCTAACTCTTCATTTTGGCTCTTCAGTGCAAAGAAAGAGAAACAGAAAGAGGGAGGAAATGGATTTCAGGCAAATAACACCATTAGGATAGGTTAGGTAGGGCCAAGAAACATACATTAGACTTAATAGAGTCAGCCTTGAGAGCTGTGTGAATGGGCATAGCATGGGAAAAGACTGGTTTGAGCCTGGATGAAGGATAAGGGAAAGATGGAGAGAGACCTGATTACAAATGGAAATAATATACAAATATAAAATCAAATACAGAATTCAGTAAAAAATATTTCTTAACTTCATTTCCTAGAACTCGATATATTAAACAATGTGACAGATGCTTATCAGCTTCATAAATCTGTCTCGTGGAGCTCACTCTAGTGAACTCCACAATCCAACTGTTATCGCACATTCATCTTGTATTTCCTCACTAACCAAAGCAATTCTAGGTAACAATCTACCTATTCTGAAGTAATAAAACATCAAGTCTCCATTTTCTTTCTAAAGAACAAACCAGATCATTGTACCTATTCAGCCTAACAGACCAGCTTCTTTATAGCAACATATCAACAATGTAATCCACTTAGGGTTTCTTTTGTATTCCTTCGTACCCTTTGCAGAGCTGAAAGATCTAGTAAAGTCAACAGATTACGTATAAAATACTTGCACAGTTCTTCATATGGAAGGAGGAATGACGCTCAGGCCCCATAGTTCAGCTACCCCAAAACAGAGCACTTGGATTTCAGTGTTAGACTCAGTAACATCTTTACAATTAATGTACAACTAATGCGCTCCATCCTTTATTAGACGGGGGCAGAAACATAGTGATAAAGGATAAGGAAAAGGCTGAAGTGTTTAATGCCTTCTTTGCCTCAGTCTTTAATAGTAAGACCAGTTGTTCCCCGAGTACCCAGCCCCCTGAGCTAGTAGACGGAAGACAGGAATCTGTTGTTACATGGAAGTAGAAAAAAAGACTTTTACTGAACCAAAGCAATGATAAAAGATTTAGAAAGTCCTGATACTTGCAGCAGTCACATCCATGGAATAAATTTGCCTGAGAGTTAACCTAGTTCATTTCATTTCTCTGTGGTTATCTGGGGTGGAGAGGACAAACTCTTCAAAGAGGACTTCACAGGGCAAATGATCTGAGTTCATACCTAAATGAAAGAGGGAATTCTCTTCATATAACGCACTTTTGCAAAAATGTCACTGACAAATCTAACTTCCATTGGTATCAGATATGTATCATGTCAGCAATTTGGAAGACAGAATGATGCTGTTACTTAGTCTTTCTGAGTTACCCTTCAAGATCCAAGCAGCAGTGATGTAGCTTTTATAGTTTCACTTATTTTCATTTCTTATGACAGGAAACTCATGATTTATCTTAACATCAAAAATGTGTAAAAAAGCAACAAGAAAGTAGAATAATTACTTTTGGAAGGCATGTTAGAGTTCAGGATGTATCCAGTGAGAATAGAAAGATTTCTGAAAATGCCGAATTATGGTAATTATGTCTTATTACCTGGCATGTACTGTGCATAGTGAATTATCTATACTTAAAAATGTGGATTGCATGGAGCAGCCCTCATTACAAGAGTAAAACTAATCATGAATGTACCAGTATAAATCACAGAAGAGAGATATGTATATTCTCAGGAGTCCGAAAAATTGTGAGATGCCCTTCTACATTGTTCTTTTAAATGGAACAGACGTTGTCTACAATGATAGCTTTCTAATATAGGATACTGTGATGTTCACTTCCAGTCATGCAGTAAGTTCAGTGAGATCAGCCCAGCTTCAAAAGCTGGACTCCCTTGGACCTTAAAGGAAGAATGAGCAAGCCTGGAGACTGTTCATTCCCCTGTTAACCTTCCCCTGAACAGACAGATGAGTGCACATTGCAGGCAAGTGCAGAGCCCCAGCTATTCTCTCACCTGGTGAGACATGACCCTACGTTGATCCAAAAACCACATGACCACATTATCAGGTCATCAGGCCAGAGCTAACGTATTTGGTCCCTCAGCAGAATTTGTTATCACAGCCTGAATACAACCACAGTTCTGCAAGTTTTGTTTTTCTGGGTGTGCAGCAGAGCAACCTTGTGTCTGTGTCTCTGCCCACATAAACATACGTAGTAGAATGACGCATGTCACACTGAGCATCCAAGGATGTAGCACCTTCTAGCCACAAAGGTATGAGACCAAGTTCACTAAGACTAAAAGATCACAATTCCTTTTTCCCTGATCTAGCCACTGCCTCCTTTTTTCTAATGGAATTCCACTATTGCAGTTTCCCTACAACTTGCTGTTTGCCTATATCTTTCATCTTTTTCCGGAAGGAAATCTACCATAGAAATCTTCATTTTTGCTTCAATAGATCCCCCTCTTACTTTTTGCACATATTTATTTCTAATGGTTAAAATGACATCCCACACTCAACATAACTGCAGAATGTGTTCCTCAGCCTTTTGAGGTACTCTCTTGGGCCAACTCAGAAACTTTTTCCCCCAAACCAGGAAAAGATCCCTCAGTCTTTTCCATTATATCAGATTCTTCAGACCTGTCAAATCATTCTGTTGGGATGTTAACCACTGCCACACAGAGTACTGAATATCAGAGAGATGCCTTCTACCGTCACCCATTCTGTTGATATTCTGATCTCACTACAAGATGCTTTTAGTTTTCTACAAAACACATAATTATACTGATTTGTTTCAGGAATTTCACTCAGGATCCTCTAAGTAGCATGTATTCACAGAGGAAACAAATATTTTTCATGTCTTTGCATTTATTGATGTACTTTTATCGTCTGCTGCAACCAGTAGCTGAACAACCAGAATGTTTTTGATGTCCCTGTGCTCTTTCTGTTTCTTGTACCAACATTAGTAGTGTTAAATGCTCTGTGTGACTTCTGATCCTGATGCTTCTCATCTACAGGAGAAGAATAGGGCAGAGGAACTCGTTACAACTTTGTAGACTCTAAAATCTTCAGCTGTGAAATTGCCCTCTGTTTGGCCAATTGGCCATCTGCCAGCAGAGAAGAGCCAGTGCACTTTCAGAAGCGAGGCACGTCTATTAGCTTAGTGTGGCCTAAAGTGGAGAAATGCCCAGCTAGTAGTCTACAAAACACCATAAAAGAACAGAAAAGAGAATGTACCTTTTATTTTCAATTGACTGATGCAAACTGTGCAAATACATGCAAGTATCTAAAGGTATATATTCATTTTGCACACGCATGTGTGTCGGCAAATAAAAATGTGTTGAGATCATAGAATCATAGAATGGTTAGAGTTGGAAAGGACCATAGAGATCATCTAGTTCCAACCCCCCTGCCATGGCCAGGGACACCTTCCGCTACACCGGGTTGCTCAAAGCCCCATCCAGCCTGGCCTTGAACAATTCCAGGGATGGGACATCCACAATTTCTCTGGGCAAGTAAAGAATTTCTTCCTAATAGCTAATCTAAATCTAACCTCTTTCAGTTTAAAACTGTTATTCCTCATCCTGTCACTACACTTCCTGATAAAGAGTCCCTCTCCACCTTTCCTTTAGGCCCCCTTTAAGTACCGGAAGGCTGCTATAAGGTGTCCCCGGAACCTTCCCTTCTCAAGGCTGAACAATCCCAACTCAGGCTGTTTTCATAGGAGAGGTGCTCCAGCCCTCTGATCATCTTTGCAGCCCTCCTCTGGACACGCTCCAACAGGTCCACGTCCTTCTTATGTTGGGGGCTCCAGAGCTGGACACAGTACTCCAGGTGGGGTCTCACGAAAGCAGAGTAGAGGGGCAGAATCACCTCCCTTGACCTGCTGGCCATGCTTCTTTTGAAGCAGCCCAGGATGTGGTTGGCTTTCTGGGCTGCAATTGCACATTGCCAGCTCATGTTGAGCTTCTCATCAACCAACAGCCCCAAGTCCTTCTCCTCAGGGCCGCTCTGTATTTGTGCTTGGGATTTCCCCAACCCACATGCAGGACCTTGCACTTGGCCTTGCTTAACTTCATGAGGTTCGCATAGGCCTGCTTCTCAAGCCTGTCTAGGTCCCTCTGGATGGCACATGCTCTGCTTGTATTTTCTCTGGAAGTAGGGCAGAGAAAAAAGGATTTATTAGGACTAGCTGCTAATCGGCAATGCAAGTCAAAATGAGTCTCCTCTTCTCTTCTCTTCTCTTCTCTTCTCTTCTCTTCTCTTCTCTTCTCTTCTCTTCTCTTCTCTTCTCTTCTCTTCTCTTCTCTTCTCTTCTCTTCTCTTCTCTATTTACTGCCAACTTATGACACTATTCTGAAAGATCTTAAGCCACCAGCAGTATGTTAAGAGAAACTCTGAAAAATGCATTTTGAGGTTTTAAACAGCACTATTGTGAAAATTCGTTTCCATGAGGCTTTGCTCTGTGTGAGTCTCCAGTTCCCAGGGAGTCAGTCCTCAGGGATTGTTCTGTATTTCTTCCACAAGAAAACTTCTCTCTCTGACTGTTCTAAGCACTGGTGTTTGTTAATGCATGAAACAACTTTTTTGACAATATGAAACTTTTTGTCAGGAATGTTTTCTAAACAGCTGCTCTTTTATTACTCTACAGTATCTCTCCCTCCATCATGTGTTTTGTTTCCCTGTGGATTTGCTTCTGAAATCCTGTAAATAATATCAGGTTTGCAAGTAATTCCCATGCTCCTACATAAACAGCGAATCATAGATGTGAAGTAAAGAAGTTCTTGCTATTTACCAGAATCCAGATTTCTGCAGTAAACTAATAAAATTGCAAAAATAAACTAAAAATGCATAAGATCATAAGTCAAATTAATACTCTTATTTCCACATGCAAAGGCAAAAGAAATCTACAAAGTCACCCATAGTATGTGGAGTCAGACAAAATTACAAAACCCAAGGGAAATATTTTAATTTTCTGGTTTGTAGAAAAAGTTTAATCATATAAATTCCATTAATCTAATAGATATAAATATGAAGGTTCTTTACAAAGAGAAAATCTTTCATGAGATTTTTTTCTCTCTTCTACTATTTTCATGAATACCCTGAAATATAGTCCATCTGTAGCTATAGAAAGTCACAAACAAACAGGCCTTTAAATGGAATGCTAATTTCCAAAAGAAAATGACATTTGTAATTTAAATATAAGCTTTTCACATGAGGCTTATTAGCTGTGTTTTAATCTGCATTAGTCTGGTTAAAATATCCAATTTCCTTTTTTTCTCCTGTGAGCCTACCAGACTTTCTTTAGCCATTAGCAACAGTAATAGCAATTAGCAACAACACTTCCAGCACACAGTCATTTCAGGCTTAGCTGTCTAGGCTTCATGTTTAATGAATCCGAACATAACTAGGAAGGCATGAAATAGAAAATATAGTAATCACAGAGGAATGGCAGTCTCAACGTAATAGTCCACAGTAAATCTTACATGTCCAGTTCCTGGACTGTTCCAACCTTACTTGGCCCATAAGTGTAAGTGTGAGGAAAACTAGCATTTAGTTTTCTGTGCTTTTGTTTCACCCTGAGAGAAGTAGGGAATTTCTCTGTGGCCTTCACCCTGACTCACCAGCATCCACTGCTTCCAGTCTGTCCCTAACAATAGCTCTCAAACAAGTCACCATCACAGGTGTTTGCTGTTTTAATGAAGTTCATCCTATTATCTGTGTACGCATGTGTATTGGGTGAAGGCAGACAGGTTTTGGTAGCAGGGGGGCTGCAGAGGTGCCATCAATGAGACAAGGCCAGGGGCTGCCCACGCCAGACACAGCCAGTTCCAGCCAGCTCCAACAGACCCACCACAGAGTACAGCTGAAACCATCAGCCAAGCTGGCAGTGACTCTTTGAAAACAGATTTAAGACAGGGCAGAAAATGCCAGTCAAAGAAAGGAGAAGGGAACAAAAAAACTGAGAAGCAGCAGAGGGAACACCATGATGAGAGGAAAAGTAGAAGAAGGTGTTCCATAATGGAGCGCGTGTTTCCAGAAGGACTGCAGCTCATGGGGGACCCATGTCAGAGCAGAGGAAAAGAGAAAGAAGGAGTGGCAAAGTTAAACCACTAAGTCTTGACTGCAACCCACCCTGCACCACTCGTTGCCTCCCTGAAGTGACAGAGTGTAACCTGCAGCCTGTACATGACCCTCTTGGTTTTATTTCAACCCATGAGTCTTCTTGCTTGATCATCTTCCCTGCTTGGAAGATGAGGGTGAGCGGCTGGGTAGGAGGTTGACAGCCAGATGGAGCCAACCCACCGCAACATATCATCGCTCATGCCATGATGAGTAACCACAAGGGTTATTTTTGATTTATAAAATGTTTTGCTTTAAATTTTTCTTAAGGTAATTCCCATGTCACACTCCAGCAGTAATTCCTTATGTGCTCTGGCACATCCCAATAAAGAGTACTGCTTGCCTTTTTGCTTGAAATTTTGAGGTAACAAAAAGTAGCTTTAAATATACGGATAAGAATGATGTTATGCATGCCCACAAACCAGAGAGGACATAATCACAGTCCCTTTGTGTAACTTCTGTTGTGCCAGCCTAGAACTCTGTCAGCGGGTGGAGACAGATGTGAAATCAGCATATAAATACTTAGAATTTGGCCTTCGGTCCTTGATCTTTTCTCTTTCCCCATGGGGAAACAATGTTTGTTTGTTTTGATCCCCTCTTGTGAGCAATGGAAAGAAAAAGAAAAGCCAGAAGATAAATGCAAAATTTAAGTAAAATATTTTAAATATTTCCTTTCCTACACAAATCATCATTTCCAGGTAGGGAAGATGGTTCATTTCCCTGAAAGACAGCAGCAACTGTGGGATATTTTTTGGTTCAAGACCTTCAAGAAATAGGCTCCAGAGCAGCCTTCTGAAGTCCTGGGGCATGGAATTGATCAAGAAACAGTTACAAATATTTTTTGTTGCCACCTCTCCAAGAAAACACTGAAGGAAAGTTTTGTTGAAAACTGAAGGGGCAGAATGTGGTCTTTCAAGATGTGGAATGATAAAGCTAAGTTCTTCTCTTTCTTTTCTCCCCCTTCTTTTTCATTTCTAAGGATGCTACAGACAAAAAGTTATAGAAAAGTAAACTATTTTTCCAGGCATTAACGTAACAACAAGTAGGGATGCAATATGTAGGCCATATCAGTATTAAGAAGCAATGCTTAACAAAATAGAAAATAGCTTAAAGAACTTTTTAACCACAAGTCAAATAACAAATAGACGAAACTAATGATAAATGTTGACTAACAACTCACAAGTTTATGGAGAGAGAGAATAAAAGAGAAAGAGAGAGGATAAAAGAAGTATATGACTATAGCTCTATAGTTAGCTATCATCATCCAACTTAAGTAAAATTGGCCAAACCTTGTGTGGACAGTGTTTAGTAAACTCCAAGTATAATATAGATTAAGATGCCTAACTGAATTAAGGCATGAAAATTACAGGAATAAAAGCTCAACAAATGATCACATATAATAATGAAATCATTTGAACCCAAATCCTAACAATGTAGCGGTGTGGAAGAATCTAGTGATAATGGACATCATAAGATCTGCGCTACGTGTGTGGGAAGGGAAAGTGATGACAACATGAATTTGTCATGTTGCTAAACGAAGGGAATGACTCTAAAAGAAATGGTGACAGTGGTGATAACTCAGAGGAAGCACTCAAGGCAGTATGTAACAAGTACTACCGTTTCTTGCCTGCTTGCTTCTCCCCAGAGCAGACTGCGCAGTGATGCAGACACTAGTTGCTTGCACGGTTTGTTGCTTGTATGAGTCCTTCACCTCTCTCTGATCAGATGTGTGCTCCGGTGCTCTGACTGGCATAAAACTTTTTTAACTACTTGATTTATTAAAAGGGGTGCCTCTATGACTTGGACCCTCAATTTCACACAGGCTTCACAGTGAAACCTCTTCAGAAGGATAAATCTCACTAAATCGCAACCTATTAAATGGTTAGAGCCTATTTCATTAGTATGTTGAACATAAACAATTGAGTATATTAAAGGAACTAAAGTATGTGTAAGAAGTGGAATGTATATTGTCCTCAGGCTACCAATAAACCAAACTTTTACTTTGTCGGATGTATCAGTCACATACATGGCACACCTAGAGTTATAACTGGTTGACAGAAAAGCCTCTTGAGCAACATCTGGTAGGTATAACATTACTACAAGATGAAATGGAGACATATGTGTTGGTATATGTAATAGACAAAATAAAAATAAATCTCTTCACAAAAACACTCTGACCTCATATTCTAAATAGATTCCTAACTACTTCTTCTGAAGAGCTTTTCCACCTGCTGTTGTCCAAGAGCCACTCTGTAATTTTGTTACAGCTGTCTTAGCAGACATCATCATCCTCCAGCCCTGCTGACATTCTGCCTTTAAAAGCTATTCCCCTAGATGAGATAATTTTAAGAAAATTTGAACTTTATGCAATTCTCGCTTTACTAGTCATATTTTCACATAGGATTTCAGTAAGTATATCAGAGAACTCAACATAAAAATCAAATTACAAGTTAAGAGTCTTCCCACGAGATTTTTCATTAACCCCTACACTGAGAACAGTACCTCCTTTGAAACCAAAAGGAAACAACTCCACAGTTCATTCCACAAGTGAGTATGGGTTCAAACCCACTCTCAGGAGCACTTTCTGAATCTCATTAAAATTAGAAGAATGGCTCAAGTTTTTATACAGAAAATGACCCTGCTGCTTTTTAAAGTATATAATAGGGAAGTAGACCCAACAAGAATGGAAATAGCATTTTTTTAACAAGCTGATTATTTAATACAAAGCCTCATTGGGGAAAATAAGTAAGGCACTGCCAAACCTACGTTACTGAAATTTTACCAGGGTTTAATGCCATATAAGCTATTTTTCTTGGGGGTTTTGTTGTTGGGTGTGGTTTTGTTTTTTGTTTGTTGTTGGTTTTTTTTGTAAAATCTGTAAGACAGCCCTCTCCCTGCTGGATAAATGTTGCAAAAGAAGCATTCACTCAGACTCCAAATGACTATTGAAATTTAGCATTTTTGATCCCCTGATATTCATGAGTTTCCATCAATGCCTATAAACTTTCACATACGCTCGTCTCTCACACACACTTTTCACGTAATTCCTGTACTAATAAATGAGAATGGGGACATGAGGTCCCCAGGAAGAAACTGGGGAAATCAGGAAAGATATGAGAACAAGATATGTCACTATTTGTCACATGATCATTTATGCTGTCTTTGAAAGTCTTATTCTTCCAAACAAGAAGCAAGGCCAATGTAAGATACAGATATGCAATCCTACAACGCATATAATGAGCATCCTCCATAAATTTCTTATTTATGAAATAGTTATAGATTTGTCCAAAGCAATAAACTTTAGCAGAAGTAGAGGTGGCTTTGCCTGACAATTCAGACAAAAATAATGAGGTGATTCTGCCCCTCTACTCTGCTCTTGTGAGACCCCACCCAGAGTACTGCGTTCAGCTATGGAGCCCCCAACATAGGAAGGACATGGACCTGTTGGAGTGCATCCAGAGGAGGGCCACAAAGATGATCAGAGCACTGGAACACCTCTCCTATGAAGACAGGCTGAGAGAGTTGGGGTTGTTCAGCCTGGAGAAAGGAAGGCTCTGGGGAGACTGTAAAGCAGCCTTCCAGTACCTAAAGGGGGCCTAAAGGAAAGGTGGAGGGGCACTTTTTATCAGGGAGTGTAGCAATAGAACAGGGAGGAATGGATTTAAACTGGAAGAGGGTAGATTTAGGCTAGGTATTAGGAAGATATTATTTACTGTGAGTGTGGTGAGGCACTGGAACGGATTGCCCAGAGAAATTGTGGATGTCCCATCCCTGGAAGTGTTCAAGGCCAGGTTGGATGGGGCTTTGAGCAACCAAAGGTGTCCCTGGCCATGGCAAGGGGGTTGGAACTAGATGATCTTTAAGGTCCCTTCCAACTCTAACCATTCTTTGATTCTATGAATAATGAGTCCTAATTATGGTAAAACTTCTAATTGCTACAAATACTGAGCAGGTGGCCATGGATATTATACACTGACATGCAGTTTGAAAATATTTAAGATGCTTTCTAATCAAGCTTTTCTCAACTCTCTCCTCAGTTCCTAGTTGAAAGGCAAATGCTGTTGAAAGAATTATTTTAAAATTTGGCACAAATAGCATATAAATAACAGTAGATTTTTTGCCCGAATTGGAGACTTACGCTGATGCCGGTTCATGTTCTCAGATGTAAACATTTGTTCTCTCCAGAAAGCTTAGGAAACAATGAATCCAATACCTGAGGATAGATCCTCTTTATGCCAGTGGCAGGGTAATAAACTTACTTTTTTTTTCCACTCTGTACACACACATGCACACATACACATACGCAGAGTAAGAAGCAGATTCTTTGCCTTTCTGAGTCTGCCTTGTATCATTCTGACAGAACAAAGTAGACTGACACCAAACCAAACAAAGAGCACCACCAGAAAAGCAGGATAATTTCCTGGGGAAATAGGACTGAAACAATGATCAGCAGAGAGGTCTGGCTGAGGAAAAGAGGGCTGTCAGGCTCCATGTGATTGTTGTCTTATAAAGCATCCAAAGGAACATGTCCTTCCACTGAAACATAAGATAGATAAACGCTGCTTTTGTCCTCCAGCCACATTCTGGGCTGGTCTACGCATCACTGAGGATGGAGCCTTTGAGAACTAGCTCTCTGGAGGGCAGCTGGTGCGTGCCAACATTTGAAATGCTAGAAAATGCTAAGAGCAATCTGGCGGTGGGCTCTCTCAACATCAGGCAACCACAGGATGTTTACAATCTTCTCAGCCATCCTCACCCTAGATCTGTTCCTAAAGCAAGTGTGTGCATGTTACCACAGAGTATCAAAACTTGAACATTATAGCTGACTCATAAGCCAGAAGAAATTACTTTTCCATAAAATTAAGTCTACAGATATTTTTTCTTCTAAGTCTGAAGACACTTAATTACTTTCTAAGGTTGAGACTCCGATTCATGGAAAGGTTGACCATGCTGGCAAGCTGGGGGTCATTTTTCCTACTCCTGTGTGCAACACAGAGATCACAGTAATCCATAATAATTCATAATGGAGCTTTTTTTCCCCCTCCTCAAAACTCTGAAGGAACTGCTGACCATTAACTAAAGAATTACTCAAAACATTCTTTCCAAGATACCAGCTGAGAGACTGGTGTTGCTTGCCCAAAGCAAACCACAGTTTCTCTTCTGTTTCACAGAGCAAATAGTAATCGCTGTGAGAATGGCAGGCGAGTCATCTGTGCTGACCACCAACACAGATTGTGTTAGACTCTGAACAAAACCGATCAAAGGAAAAACACAGAAAGCCACTCGTGTGGCAGCAGCAATGGACCTGACATTACAAGTAATGCAGAAGGACAGAACTCAAGTTTATCCATTAGTTATAATTGTGGTGTAGCTGGATATCAGTGCACACTCAGTGCACTGAAGTCACTGACTCCCTGGGTGGAGTGGTCCGGGAACTCCTCAGCGTGTCCCTGCATAGACAAGACACTCAACTGGCTTGAGACAATGTGACAGACTCAGTTCATCATCACCTTCACCACAAAGCATTTGACTAACACTTGCAGGAGATCTTCAGGTGGGGATTTCAGACAGTCCTGAAGATTCTCCCCAGGCAGTTCCTGTTTCACCAGGACCAATTTTGTATTTAAAACAACCTGGGTGCAGAATCTGGCCCTTCCAGATGGTTGCTGCTGCAGAACTGATATGGATAAGATGCTTGTAAATAGTCAGTAGAAACAGTTCCCACAAATGCAGAAGCAGTTAATTTTGTAAATGGGAGTTGGAGATAATTCAATTCTATGATTCTGTGATAATCTCTAACGATGGATGATGCATGTTCTGGAGTGGTCATGTAGGACTACGGTCCATCTGGGTTCTAAGAACTGAGCAGAAGAACACTTTGGGTAGTTTAATCTGCAACTCTCACAACAGAGACTCCAATTCTCACCCAGACAGCAACGACCATCCTGTTCAAGAGATTTGTTTTCCAATGCAAGTATTATTTTATGCCAAGATCCTAAAAAACTGTGGTTTTTAACAAACACTCTGCCCACGTGTGTCTGTGCAACAACAGTTTTGGTGTAACCCAGACAAGGTTTGGTAGATGAAAACATTCCCAAAGAGACAAATGGGACAGTGGGAGAGAAATTGGCTTGTAGAATCACAGAATCGTTATGGCTGGAAAAGACCTTTCAGATAATCAAGTCCAACTGTTATCTAACTCTACCAGGCCCACTTCTAAAACACGTGCCTGAGCACCATATCTAGATGGCTTTAAATACATCCAAGGATGGCAAATCAACCACTTCCCTGGACAGCCTCTTCCAGTCTTTGATAACCCTTTCAGTGTAGAAGTTTTTCCTAATGTCTAACCTAAACCTCCCCTGGTGCAACTTGATGCCATTTCTTCTTGTCCTATCAGTTTTAACTTGTGAGAAGAGACCAATGCCCACCTCTCTACAACCTCCTTTCAAGCAGGATAGGGAGCAAAGCAGGCAGAAGCCTTATTTTTGACAAGTAACAAAACAAATGCTAACACTTGAGCAATAAATACAAAAGCTCTTTCATGACTTCTTTTTTCACTCTCCTGGTTTGTTCATAGTGTATTTGGATCCATTAGGAGAGAAATTTATCCTTTTGAAGATGACATTTAAAGGTCTTGGGCAAAACTTAAGCCTTGAAAATGACTTCCCCCCACAAGCAAGATACTTAGCACAGTTGCCATCTACCAGTCATTTTTGGACACTAGTGGCTGGGATTTTGTCTTTCTATTTTGCTTTTCCTTCCCAAACCTCTGTAGAAACTCAATTTCAATAGAAGCTTTAATTTTTCTTTAACAAGATCATTGTTAATGCTTCATGATAATTGCTAGTTATTTTTCGTGTTACGAATTAACTCCAGTGAAAACAAGGCACATAATTCATTAAGGCCTCTTTTGGAAGCTGGAAAAAATAACCGACTAATATGTTCTCTTCTTGAGAATGTTGCAAAAAGCATCAGGGTATTGATCAAGCAAGTTCTGCCCTTTCAGCTTTAAATAATTCTCTATCATTTTTGGTGAATGATGTTTTTCTTGTCTTAACTACCAGTAAATAAAGGCTTTTGTGCTCTTATGCAAGGGATCCAGCTCCTGATTTCCTCATCTACACACTTTTACAGATCAGCTTTCAAACCCTGCAGGTATGCTGTGACTATGTACTACGGTAAGGGACAAAATTGATTTTTTTTTCTAACTTGGCTAGATATTGGTAATTATGTTGTACATGCTATAAACTAACTAATCTGTTCCTAAATTTTTGTCATATAAGCTGCAGCTGCTAATCTGCAAAAAGACAGACGTTTCTTCCAATTTTCAGGTCAGTGAGTAGTCTCTGGACCGTGGAAACAAGGTCACACCAGTATTACAAATGTTTATCTGTTTGCCCACGTAAAATCTTAAGCATCAATGTAAGGAGGCTTCTCAAGCACAAAAGCTGTGATAAGATTTTGTTGAAATAAGTGCCATTGGCCTTTTAGATGCTTTGAAATATTCAGGTTCAATTGTTGCTAAATCCTAAAGCAATTTCCTTTCCATGCAGAGAAGACGCAGAATTTCTGGCGCTCTTGACTACCTTTTCTGTTCTCACATATCAATGTAACCAGTCTGATCCTAAATGTTTTCATGTAATAAATAATTCCTTGCCCAATGGAGAGAACTATTTTTGACTAACATAATGAAAACCTGTCTAAATATATTAGGAAAAAAATGAAGAGGCAACTAAAGGGATTTTGCTACAAGTATTTCATACCTGCATCAAGATATATAGTATGTGCACATATATATACACACATAAGATAGATTTATAAGCTTTTTGAACATAGGCAATGTACTTGTTCATCCCTAATTGTAAGTTATCTTCTCGGGGACTAGACAAATTTCAACATTACTATTTATACATGTTAAAGTTTCACCCCAGGCCAAGAGGAAAATTATTGTCAGAAACTGACCCACTTTAAGCAGCATGTATGATTTAACATGATTCTATCACTCAATTTTATTACATAAGGTGTTCTAAAGAGAACATACTAACAGGTAACATAATATTCAATGGGAATAAAATAAATCTTTCATCAAAACAGCCTTAGAAGGCCAGTTTATTCAGCCTGCAGCAGTGCTGTACTATCATAGCAGCCAGAATGAAGCAGGCAAGGAAGTTCTGACAAAAATTTGAGAAAGAACAAGCCGATTTTGACAAAACTAGGATAGAGAAAGAGTACATTTATATTCTTTAAAGAGCTAGAAGCTTGTAATACCATAAAGTAATACAGAATTTTACAGTGTCATCCATCTGTTGCAGGAGGCTGTCATATCATAACTATCAAAAATTTCAGGACATGCTTTCACTATACAGTTACTGTCTGAGTTATTACTGACAAGAGTAATTGTTGAATCTGGGTGCAGAAAATTTAATTTGGCCTCTTGGTAGCATTTTACTGGAGTGGGGACCTCTTTCATAGTTCTACCAAAAAGACAGAAAAAATAAAAGAAAAGTTTTCCGGTACCACTCACAGGCGCGCACACAGGCCATACTATCACTTTCATACAATTTTAGTGCAGTGGCTGGACTGTAATAGCTTTTGGACACCTGTATGTTGTAGTGCAAGATGTAGTACATTATTGTTTGTGACACCCTCAAACACCAATTTACCAGGCTACAGATTGCTCTGAGCCCAATAAATCTTTACAAACCCATCTTGAGTGGCTGAGGAACACTTTCCTCCCCGCCTTTCTCCTTTCCCTTTGGTAGCTCTGGGGTTTTTGTCTGCAACCGTTCTCCCTCAGATTCTGTCAGCCTGGGGTATTGCATTTTTCTGTTGTGTAATGATGCAGAAAGGCCTAGAAGGCTGTTCCAGCTTTGTAACACAACAATCCACATTGCGAAGAATCAGCTTTTTACGTAGTTAAAAGAAAGAAAGGGAAGACGGTTATCTCATCAGCTACGTATATTGTTATTATCTTATGTTAAATGCTGTGAAAGCTGTAAAATAAAGCCAGTTCCTAGGGAGAGTTGGCTTTTATTCTCATTTCCTCAGTTTCTACATGCGAAGGACTATTGCAAGCAGCTGGAGCTCCACCTATCTCTAAGTGAGAGCTACATGCACTCGACAGTGTGTTATCTTTAAAGTCAGGTAAGATCAAGAGAGGTGTTCTGGCTGTGTCTATACAGATACTCCCATCAAAAAGCTCTCCAGCTAAATTTCAGTTTTCAGGCATCCTAAATTTACATCTGCACTGCTGAGTTTATTGCACATTAAGCTCATCCATGCAGCAGGCAATTTTTTAGGGCTAACAACAGTTTTCTGCTGGCGATATGCACAATGCTATGCTAACCAAAGCTATCAACCCTGGGTTTACAGGGGCGGGGGAAAGAGAAAAAGAAAAAAATATCTCCATTGCTAAAAGATTCTCTGCATTTCTTAATCGCTTCAAGCAATTACTTCGGCGCGTTTTTGACTCACAGGTGCAGAAACTGTACCATTCCCTCCACTGCCTCGCTATGTATGTTTGATTATTTTTATACTGCTTTCCCAGAAGTTATTGACAACATGCTGACAGTGGGGAATACACAACACCTCACACAGGCACTCTGGGAGCACATGTACGAGAACACATTTGCCACGTCGGTCTCAGTGAATTTACAGCCCAATATACTGAGAACAAACAGCAATCTGCTGCTCAGCATCAGGGACCTCAAGATCCATCCTTGAGAGAAATGTCTTAAAAGCAGATAACTTCTGTAATTTTAGGTTCCGCTTCAAGCAGGCAAATGATGAGAACAAGCTGGCAATAGCTATGGAGAGACAGAAAGAATCACCTAAACTGCAGAAACCCTCTGGAGGCAAAGTTGGTAGTTTGGCTCGCTTACAAGGCTTGGGAGGAAGGAAAGAGGCTGATTTTTTATTTTTTCTTTAGTAATTTTGTTTTGTTTAGGTACTTATGGCTTTCAGGACTGACTTGTAAATCAATGGAATTAAAAACAAAACAAAACAAAACAAAAATTGAAAACAGGTTCAGTTGTCCGGGAAGGCAAAACTTCTCTGTGAATGCTAGAAAGCTGTCTCCTCCCTGAGCTTGGAACTGGTGGTAGCAACAAAAGAAGAGTTCCTGTTCAAACTCACTAATCCCAGCCTTGCTTTACTCAACTGCTTCTAGCTCTAATCTCCCAACATCAAGATATCTCACCTGCTAAAAATTAACCTGTCTCCTTTCTATGAGCACATTAGCCATATTCACATGAATTAGTCAGCTGTAATGAGCCTGCAGGCACTTCTAGCCATATAGTGAGACTTGATTCCTCTTTAGGTGGCAGAAAAAAGTCAGATCCACGAAGCTAAATTTTAAAGCTAAGTTTAAGAGCTCGCCTATGTTGAGGTAGCAGTCATTGATGTAGAGTTCTTGTCACTACTTGGTTGAGTTCCACCCAAACGTGAACAGCCAGTTCCTAGCCCAACTATAACTAATTGTTCCTCTTCAAGGAAACTTCTTCTGAAGTTCAGTGCTGAAGCATTGGTAGAGACCAGTCCAAACTCCCGAGTTGTTTACAATAAGTAATTTGCCCACACAGCACAAGGAGGGATAGATATATAGTGAGAGGCAGAGAAATGTTTCTTATTTCTGCATCCCAAAGAGGAGCAAAACGCTAGAAATGTTATGACCTCCTCCCTAGCATCTGATTAGCCTCTTTCCGTATAAGCAATGAGACAGCAAAGTTAAAACTAAAAATAAGAAGGGTTAAGAGACCTGGCATAACCAAGGAAGTTTATCTGAAGTGCAATGGAAGCCTAAAAACTCCATAAATATGTCTAGGAAATGATGCTTCCCTACGCACAGGAGTCCCTTGTTAGAGGCTTAGAGAACTTTGGAGCTCAAATTGGGGATGTTTTAATCGACTTCCAAAGGGAGTCAGTCAAAATATGCCGGGAACTAGAGAATCTGAATTGTTTTTTAAGACAGAGACACCTAAAATCACCCTTGTTTGGGAGCTGGCTGAAGTACAGGCAACACGAACCTGCCTTTAAGTCCTCTTTAAGATCAAGCATAAGACATCAGTCTCTCAGTCAATGCAGCTGAGGGTTTCTGCAACATGTAGAAAAAAATCCCTTGCCAACATTGTCAAGCAGCAGTTATTGGGAGAGGGTGGTGTCTCATCTGTCTTGTTTTACAAGCACAAAAGAAAATGAAGACATGAAATAAAAGCCAGTTATGAAATTACAAAGACATTTTTTAAAATAGAGGGAGACATCAATGCCTTTTTATTTTCTTTTTTTCTACTGTGATTTTCCAACTCTTTCCCATTGCTGAACTCAGGTATCAATTTGTAACTCAAGCCCTGTGGGCTGAGTGATGGGTGCGCTGAACCCCTTCGGGCCGGGGTGAGCAGCAGATCTCTGTTCAGACTGTTCAAATTGATTTTTTTGAACACAAAAGCAGACTAGGGAAGAAAGGCACATACTGTGCAGGGTAATCTAAGCAGAATGTACTGGGGGAAAAAAAAGAATTCCTATCATGTATAAAATTCTGACATTTCAGTGTTTGTTTTTGCCCCAGATCTGAATGCAAAAGTTTAAATTTAGAGATTTGTGGGAGATGCAAATTCCTTATGTCCCCTCAAAGAATCATTTCAAAAAGGAATCAGAGCATTTTCTTTCAAAACTGTCAGAACATTCTGAAGTGATATATATGTACGCTTAGTTTATGATATAAAAGGGAAATATAAAAGAGATTTAAACATTATCAAAACAAAACACTTGAAGGCTTTTTCACTGAAAATTGCTAAAATGGAAAAACTTCATATTTCAAAGAAATTGCTTTTTTGGATAAAATTTTTTTCCACTGAAAATTTTTTGTCTAGTTCTACCTACAAGTCAGAGAGGGAGATTTGCTTTCTACAGTTAGCCAAATCTGCAATTAGGCAGAGGTGAATTAACATTCTTTGGGCAGCCTTGGTTTCGTAATGCATTCCGTGCGTGCAGCACTCCTCACCTGGGGAATCTCAAAACATTTTGCATAGGTGACAAACAGGAGCACACTGCGCCTGTACCAACACGAAGTTCGTTTCACCCTGTTCCGCAGCTGGAGCCTCAATCCCCGCTCAGCTGCATGGCGTACACGGCAGTTCATATCCAGGCTTCTCTCCAGAGGCAGTCGAGCCGTTCCCTTGTAAGGAAGCCCAGCCTAGTGCATGCTGTGTCCATATAGGATGGACGTGACCTTGGTGATCTTGTCTGCAATTTGAACCAAGCTGGGTCTGAGAAGAGTTGCCCAGGTGGCAAAACTGGGTAGCCGGCAGCGCTGCCAGCCTACTTCCCGCTTACTTGTATCCTATGCGTTATTCACACAAGGCAGTGCCAGAGCTACCGTGTTACAGATCCTCTGTACTAATTTAAATGACAAAACCCCACCATGTCTCAGAAATGTTGAGGGTTGGGTAGGAGAGAATTCAAAGGCTTTCCTGTCACCTTTGAGATTTTCTGTGTCTGCCTGCCCAGGGGGTCAGGCCGACTGGATGACATTGAAAGATTTCTGAAGAAATCTTCCTTCATTCTCTTTCTTTCTGTGGGGGAGAAATCTTCCTTCATTCTCTTTCTTTCTGTTGGGGAGAAAGGAAGCTATTTTCCCCACCCTTTTTTCAGAGACCAAGGTTTTGCCTTGGCTGCCCTGTGGACTCTTTTTTTCCTCTCACCATTTAATCATTACTCTTTAATAAGCTTTCGACTTTAAAATAACATTCAGGATCGTTACTCTTTCTTGCTCCCTTCTAGAGCTGAAAGCCCTCATCACAAGGATGCTCTCATTGTGGTGACAAGTGGAAGTCATTCTTCTGCTGTGGGATGACATGTTCTTCTATGTTCCATAAAAGATGTTAATTATAGTTTAATATCTGTCCCGATAAACATGCTACTGACTATCCCCACAATCCATTGCCTTAGACCAGCCAAAAAACTCCCTGCCTTTACCTTCTGAGAACTGTAGTATAAGATCTTGAGCAGTATCTCCTTATAAGATCATCAGATTTCATCCAGATAGTAGTCTACTGAACTGACATCAAAGCAGACCACCCTTGATTTCACGGCAGGCATATATTAGAGCAATGTACAATATTACAGGTACAGAACAGACTTTCACTATTGGAAATGAGTATTCCCTTCTTAGGTAGACCACAGCAGTCACAGGTAAAATGTAGATTGCTTTTGCACTTGAAAATTTCATCTTGGCTAGTCTAAACTTAATCATGAAAACAAAACCCATCACTTCCATCATTTCTAATCCTCTTCCACTGTCACATTCGTGTGATTTTCCCAAAATGACAAAGTTTGTCTATCAGACTGGCAGAAAATTCATTATAATTGAAGGTGTTTGGACCTGCTGCAGTCCAGCCTGTTTATCTAGCACAAAATCCTTGCCAGTCCCACCTGCCGAGCTTTTGCAAGTCTATTGTAGATGTGGTGTTTCCTCCACTGTATGGCCATAACGCCAAGTGTGCCAGCTACTTCTACGCAGTCAGCTGAATCCTCATCTGGGAAGAAATCTTGGCTCTGCTGAAGCTGATGGCACTGACACTGAGGATTTTGGTCCGGTCACTGTTTCAGCCCAGGTTTCTGTCACTCCCATTGCAGCCTGTCACCTTCTTGTCACAGCTGCTGCAAGCAACTGCTATGCGTTTGCCTAGCTGGGCTTTATATTGTCACTCACCGAGAAGCTATATTCAGTGTTAGTTGTTAGGTTTTGATGTCTTCTGCCAAAAATAAAAGTAGTCTCTCTATGGATTAATTGGTGATAAACAATCTTCAGTCAGTGTATTTAATTGTCTGGAGGCTGCAAACCAATCTCTCTCACAAAGAGCTGCTTGAAACCAAATCAGCCTGAAAAGATCTTTTCCTTTAAATTACAGTGGCGCTCAGTCTTTCTCAGATATTGTAGTTCAAGTGAATTACTGGAAAGAATGGATACTGAGAACAAAAGAAAAATGATTGGCGAGAATAGAGGCTGATAGGATTGAAATAAAAACCTTCCAGTGGGGAGGCCTGAGCATAACTGCATGTCTTTGCATATTTCCCCAAGGAAGAAGGTAACAAATGGTTTTGGCAGGAGGGAGACATTTTAAGGCAGCAAAATAAAAGGGTCATGTATCAAACCAAATTGTGTTGGCTTTGAGATGTATTAAATCTTTACATGATCTTGTTTTTCTTTGCAAAGCTTTAAAGAAGCTGAAGATTTGACACGAGTTTCTCTGATAATAATTATACACTGCATATTTCTGCATTTCTGTCTATATGTGTTGCACGTAAGATTTTAACATCCCCAGAAAAAGCAAACTTCAATTTAAAGGCACATTGAGACTGCAAAGACTATAAAATCAAGCAAAATTATGTGATGCCAAAATTCTTATTGTTTTTACTTCCTTAATTGAATCTCCTGAAATAAAGCATAGGGAATGGCTTTTAATTGTATATTTACACATTTCCACAAACCTATAGGTTTTTTGTCTCATACAGTGAACAAAATGTTTTCCACCAATGGGTAGTTTTAGCATCTGGCTAAAATAACACAGAACAGGAATTAGATTGAACAGGCATCTAGTATCAGGCCCACTGTGAAAGTGAAACAAAGTGATTTAAAAATGCTAAATTCATAAGAGGAGACAAAAAGAACAACTACAGCGAGAATGTGAAGTGAAACCAAGAAAGAATAAAGGGCAGAAAGGGGAGGAAACGAAGCCTGTGGTAGGATATGTTACAGAGAGAACTATTTGTTCACTCATGGGAATTGAGTGGGATTCAAAAAGCTGAAAAAATGGTCAACTGCTCAAGGACTGGAAAGAATCCTGGAATCGGAAAGAAAAAAAGTCTCTCAAAAAATTGTTTTTTCACATCTGCAATTTTCATTTGCCCTTGTTTTGTCAAAGCAACATCAGTTGGCTACCCAGTATAAATCCTGAAGCATCTCCCTCATGCTTAAAGTCTCCAGTTTAGACAAACAACCAAGCGATCATGCAGTTCCCTATATTCCCCTTTTAAAATCTGCAGACAGTGTATATAAAGGCAGCAACTTTTCACCGCTCTTGAAGAAATCAGTGACACTTTTTCATTCATTGTTTAAACTCCAGTATCCTACCGTCATGCAGAGAAATCTAAATCTCCTCTTGCCAGCTCATTGAAGAAAGGCTCTGGAAGGAAAAAAAAAAATAATAATACTTCACAAAAAGCAATATTCCATAAAGATTCCAAACAGAAGGAAAAACAAACAAACGAACAAAAAACCCAAACAAGTATGCTGAGGCTCAGTTTTTCTGGAACATATAGAAAGACTTTTTGCACCTCATGGTAGATGATTCAGGACCCTTATATTCCAGACTTTTTTAAATAAAGGAACAAGATACCCAGCAATAGTCTGAAATGTCACCCAGACCTTGATACGTGTGAGCAGCGTAGAGTCTGCTTTATGTATTTAAAGCCTTTTCTTCCACCAGAGGTCATTATTCTCGATGAATATGGGACTCCAACAGTCAGTGATAGGAAAACCACAGGGAATGAAATACTTTTAGGCATGTATAGAGCAACTGTGTCTAATATCCTCATCAGACTTTCACACTGGAAGAGAACAACAGCTACCATATGGACAAATAAGGACCAATCTTCAAGTCACCCTCTGTTCAATGGAAAATTATTTGCAGTAGGAAAGGCCCCCTCAGGATATCAGAAGGCTAAGCTGGCACTGTGTACATACGTCCAATTCAGCCATGCACAAAGGAATTATTCTGACAACTGGCATGACAAACCCAGCAAAACAAAACAATTAAGCTCTACAGTTGGGATCTCTCTCCGCAATGAGCAATAGCTGCAATACCGTTGCCGGCTCAGCTGCAAGCCTTTGGCCCCTCCAGCCCACTGCCTCCCGCTTCTCTTTTTTACACACTTCCAGAAAGTGTTCCCATCCTCTCGGTCCCCTCTGGGGCACAGCAGTCTCTTCATGGGAAGCTCTTGCCAGGACTTTTCAGAAGATTGGAACATTTTACATTCATGTGCAAGATGTCCTGGGGAAAGCGGATTAGTGCCGGAACGTTATGTGAGTAAAGGCACGTGAAGATAAACTGGGGGCAGCGCCTAAATGGAAAGATGAGCTAAGTTAGCCTCTTGATACTGTTTTCTGTCTTCCCTTGCATTTGGAAAAAAAGAGAAAGAGGACATGAGGCAAAATTTTTCATTTTCAACAAAGACTAGTTTGAATTTGCCATTCCTGACCAAGTTCATTCATTACTGGTTATTTCCCTAACTGAGGGTGATCTGGGTTCAAATCTCACCTTCAGCCAAGAAAAAAAAAAAAAACCTCTTATCACCCAGGTGATTGTTTTGGTTCTGTAGTGAGGCTCTCACACTCCTTCCCCTGGATGGTGCTTCATCCTACACAGAATAATTACCATTCTTTGCATAAGCAACAGAGAGAGTCCTGGTTGTTAGTCCACTCACCCAGGAAGGAGAAGATCAGCTATACTTAATATTCTCAAGAGACATAGTACTTAATATTATAATTTTAAAAAGATAGAGAGCAAATCATTGCTAGGTCCACTATTTTGATCAATCCAAATACAGCATTATCCCACGATATTCAACCACCAAGCGATGGAGAAAGAACACCTTTCAAGGGGATCCCTTAAAGATATTTCTCAACCCTTTTTTATTTAGCTCTGCCTTAGTTCCACGGCACAGCATGGCTCATGCCATGTAATCATTTAATTTTTATTTTATTCAGGGAGCAACATATTATGATTCTTGAATCATTTTTGTACAGCTTGGATGAATGTATTCAATAAATACCATTCAACCCTTAAATAGATACACAACATCCTTCTACTATTTCTGCAGAATAAACTAGAATACATTTATCTGGATATAGTCTATTCATTATCCACAGCCAACAGCCTTCTCCCTCCCACCTTCCCACTTCAAAGGATGGATGCAGTGATCCTATTTCTCTCCACATCTTAATTTCCCACCCATCTACACTAACAACTGTTGTGCCAGTTCCTGCGTATAGAGATGATGACAGAAACACCCAGGCTTTTCAAAACATATCAGCACCTACTCTTCAGGCCTTCAGACGTGCACGCATTGAGCAGTCTCCAAATGCCTAAATAGCTCCCTTTCTCTCCAAAATTCCAACAGAAGCCAGCGAAACAGAATTAACCTCCCAGAATAGCAAGTGAAATCACAGCTCAATTAACATTGTTAACAGGTAGAAGCATCAGTGACTGTAACAGCAAAAGTAGAAAGTAACCGTGGTCCAAGACTGAACTGGTGCTACTACCTATACTACGTTATTAGTAGCATCTGTAATGGATTGCTCTTGAAAAATGGCATTAGGGGTCTTGATATTTGGGTAAGAAGACAACAAACAGTGCCCATCAGTACACAAACTTGTACAACGATGATCTGGGATTGCTGATGGCATTTGGGCATGACAAGAGCAAACTGTTCAGATAGCCAGGAATCCTATAGGTCACAGTGATCCTAGAAATTTTGTTAATATGGAAACAGTACTTCAGAATTTTATCAATAGAATAAGGTAACCCAAATATAGCATGAGAGTAAGTATATGCATGTATGTGTGTATGTATACATATACCTTATATTTTTTTCAATTTAGGAAACGAACCTAGAAACAGTAACAAGGATTAAGTAGGATTAAGCAGGCCTGATTCAATGTCAGCCTAATCTGACAGGGAGCAGTGTGGCCACAGGTCTGGAGGAAGAGACCGTTCCAGCGCTCACAGCAGCCGTGGGATTGCAGCCCTGTGGCGCTCTGTCGCGTTTGGCTGTGTGTGCTGGCAACATGGCCATTGCCAGACCACCCTACGGCACAATTCCCCCGGGATCAACCCCATGTTCTAGAGAAATATCCTCTTGGCTGAGAAAGTCTGCGATGTATTGTGGTAATCTGGGCAGCTTTACAATACGTGGAAATCCCAAACCATCACTAGCTCCGGTGCATTCCCTTGCCACCCGGCACAGTAGCCGCCTTCTCATAGCACTGCAGCAAGTACAGATGTGACAACAACATCTAAAGTGCCAGCAGCCTTGTCCTGACAAAGGGAATGGATAAAGATAAAGAAATCTTTTTGATGGTGATGGCAGCACATTGCAGGTCCTTTTCTGGTGATATTCTGATACCACAGGTCTGGTTGGAACTATAGGCAGATGTCCTTGAAAAGAGGACGAAGTTATACTGCTGTTCTTCCCCTTCTGATGATCAGTTCCGTTCTTCACAACAAACTGGATAGATGCCATGCCTAGACATGGCCTAGGAAATGTACTCTGGGCTAAGAATGCATAAGAAAATGTGGAACAACATGCCCATATTCCAAACCTTGCTCAAGATCATTTCAGCAGCCAGGGCTGAGCTCTGACTTGGCCCTGGTACTGGAACCGAATCTATTCTGATCATCCTCTTCCTGTCATATGAAAGATTAGTGCCATTTAGTTCTTGCATGCTTCCTGAGATTAAAAACAAGAGTGACAAATTAAGCCCTAATGCCAGCAGATGTAACTCCATTTGTGCCAGTGAAGTTTTAGTCACTTCCCCTACAGCTATGCTTGATACAATGAAGCTATGGGAGCTATGGGAGCTGACTGCAAAAATTATTTTACTCGATAATATTATTTTTGTGGAAGTCTGAGAATAACTACGCTGGCGGAGGCATGAAAGAGATTTCAAGTTTTTTATTATTTTTGTAACATTAAAACACTGGATTTGGCTAGAATCATCAGAAGTTTTATGATCCATATCAGTTTATGTTAAAACAACCCTTTAAATACTGGAGTTGGGAATATTCCTATGACCTAACTCCATCACGTAGTTCTTAGCTGTATGCTTGTGTCAGACCCCATTAAATCCCATTAAATGGGTCTTATTGCAGCAACTTTTTGTTTAACAGCTACAATTAATGTGATCAAGAAGCTGATTTTTTCACTGCTTTCCTTATCTTTGTACCAGTCAAGGGATTTGCTTAGGGAAAAAGAAAAAAAAAAAAAAGCCCAAAACACAAACACCACACACTCACAAAAGGATTTTAGAGTTTATCTGAAAGAGAAGGAAGCCCTGAGGAATGAATTTAATACTTTCAGTTTATCTTCTCACCCTGATATGCTGTGGAAGGTGTTTTACTGTCACTGCACTTTGACTAAGCAGAGTACACAGAGCATGCACTGGCCAGAGGAGGAATAATCCTTTTGCACAGATCTGGTTAACAGGTAAGCTAATCATGATACATCAATCAGCAACCTTGTTAAAATATCATTGTGCTGTTGGCATTTGGTTTGAAAGCCTGCTTCTTACTGAAAACAAACAAGAGATCAGAAAAGCTATAGAACAAAATTTTTGCTTATTACCTTGGCACTTTGACTGCAATACTCATTTGACACCCGGTTGAAATAACGTTTTAATTTACATTGCTACACTTGGGCTAGCTACTTTTTCTGACACACAAACAAAAGGAGATATTAACAATTTTTCAGCAGTAACAGGATGCTTCCAAACTTTCAACGCAATTGTTTTTTTCACTCACAGGCACTGAATTTATTTTACACAGACTCAAGAAACACCTCTACTGCCAAAAGAAAATACCAATTTAAGAAATTGTCCTCTTGCTACTCTAGTGCGTACTTTGTCTTTTTCTTCAGTATAGTTCTTGTTTCACCTTTTATGATCATCTGGGAAAAATAATCTACCTAATTTCTTGTCATTGCAGGGACATACATTACAAGTAACACATTTGCTTTCCTCTGTTTTCTTCCTGGGGCTTATTATGGTTTTAGCTTTTGGTCTTCTACTGTGATATGAAAAATAGTTACTGAGTGGTTTGTGGCCTGTGCAAATGACAGAAGGTGGAGTGGATGTTCTGCAGATCTTTCTGAATCCAGTTTCAACTACGTATTGCCTGTAATAACAGGGGAATTTACTTAATAACCCATCTGCCCAGCTGATCTTTTCCAGTACTATGCACCTATGATGTAAAATCCAAAGGTTTAGGATATGAGTTAAGCATATACAATCTAAGAATTTGTATTCCAAATATAAAACAAAACAACAACAACAACAACAAACTCATAGAGAAAAGCTCCAGACAAATCTAAAAGAAAACCTGCTTGAGAGACTACACACATTGCAGCACTTATTAGGTTGAACAAAGCATTGTTATAAAGTTGTTACATGGCTCCCAGTTCAGATCTGGCTTATGTTGGCTGGCTAACAGCGTAGTATAACATGAAAAAGATCAAGAAAATCAAATATACAAACACTAATGCACAAGATTTTGTCTTCTTTAGCTTGGAAAACAAAAGCTGAGTGAAAATATAATCATGCCTTATAAATGTACTTGTTGAGATAACACTAGAAGGGCATAAGACACCTCTAAATGTAAAGGACAAGGCTAGCACAAGAATAAAATACCAGTAAAGAGGTGTTTTCTGACCATTAGACCAGTCAGACTTTGAAGTAATAACTGTACATTGAAGGCAAATACCTAAACTAACTTTAAGATAAAGCCAATCAGTTTATGAAAGATATTATAGGAACTTCTCGTCTCTAATAGCAAGAAACAGTACTTGACAAATGCAGCAGTTCCCTTCCTATCCTGGGTCCTGTTCACTTCATCAAACCTTCACATTTCAGTTGAGTATTATTTTCACAACAGTTCTGAGTCAGCCTTCCTGATAATTTTGATTTATCCAGTCATCAGAAGGAAAAGAATTGGAGAAGGGAGGAAAAAAAAAAAAAAAACCAAAAAAGGAGGAAATCACTGCTGACCTGTGATTTACCCCTAGAATGAAAGACTTCAGATCCTGCTGGGGAACTCCTTGATCTCAAGATTCTCTCTTTTGAATGCATCACTTTCTTTTCATCCCCTTTCATCTTTTCATCTTAACAACTACACTTTATTCATCCATATTTCAAAACCATCCTCACTCATTCTCTCTGCTGCACTAACAAGGTATTAACTCCCAATTTTTAAGTTGCCAACATAGCATATGCAGTACTTGTCTTTCAACAAAAAAATTACAAATTAGAGTGTAGGGATGATTAAAACATGAATGGAACGCAGTGCATCTGTCAGAGCATCCTCTCTGGTAGGTAACAACCTGTCTAACATCTCTTTAAGGAATGTAGCTAGTTTCCAGAGGTCTAAAGTCAAATACATTGCCTTAGAAAGTAGCTTTAGAGCAAACTGCAGAGCTCTCTACTTGGTAATTTAAATGACTGACCATTCAATTTATGAGCATTCTCAGCAATAAAATTCAGCCTGAACTTAATAATAGCACATTTTATGTGACAACGATGACAATTACAATCTATAGTTACTGCAGTCGCCCTTTGGTCTAGGGAAAGATGACAGTATTAATTACACACACTTGCCATTTGTCAGACTTAACTTGGCAGGCGATTGAGCTCTGAACCATCTTCGGCTTGACTTCTACATTTTCCATTTTCTAATCCACTGGAACGAAGATAATTAGAACAGAGAAAAATGAGAGGCTTTCTTTTTCCTGACTTGTTTAAAGATGTACCAAACCTCTACCACATGTTAGTGGCATATTCAGTAACACCACAGTCACATTAAGGCTGTGTCACTCCAGTTAAGAATCTGTCGGCATTTACTTCACAAAAAACTATGCTGCAGAGGTACTGCATATCTCATTCATTTTAATTTGCGTTGGATGAAATGCGACATGAAAAGTCTCTCAGCCCATATGTAATTTTCACATAATTCTAACATTTCTTACTATTTCTGTCTGGAATTCTATTTTCCATGCTTGTTGACATTTCTAGCCTTCTGGGGGAATTAAAATATATTGACTTTCTTTACAAATTGTAAAAAGTATTTCTCTAAATTCTTCACCAACCGAAAAGAAAATCATCTATTCCAATTTAGGAAACTATCTCGATTTAGGAGAATAGCTAAGTACTCGCTTGTTCTGTATTTAAGGATGCAATTCCATGTAAGGATTCAAGGTCAAATTCTAAAGTAGAGATGAATTTAAGTGAATGCATTAACATTTTCTTGAGTTGGTGTATCCATCTAAACAATCCTCCCAAACAATCTGTTCCCCCAGTACTTACCTGCCTGTGGAAAATTAAAAAAAAACAGACAGGCATTTGTTGGTTTCCCCAACAATCCCAACTCTTCCCAAGTACATGTTTAAAAGGAAGAACTTCAAAGCATGACACAAGTCAACAAATTTAGACCATTTAGGGCTCACAATAAATGGCTAAAACAGAGAAATGAGAAAGAAGTAACACATTTCAAAGTTGAAAGACCTTAAGGAATGGCTGTTCTTCGTCTGCCTTTTACAAAGATCCTGTGATGCTCACAGCTGCAGCAAGAGGGCTCGGGTAGAAAACCCGACTCCACCACGCTTTCTTTTACCCAGACATGTATTCCTGTCCTATCTATTGCACCAGCACTGATGTTCACCTGGCCTCACAGGAAGCAGGTTCAGAGGGAGGAACACTAGCAAAACATTCCTACCTTGTTCTCAGCCAGCTTGGCGGCGTGAAAATGTTCATCGGCAGATGAGGAACCTGCCAACACCATCACAAGAGAAGAAATTCATCAAAAGAGAAGAAAAGATCACCTGAGACCTTTTTAGGCACCCGTGGAATCAAATAAACTTGAAGTTCGGGGTGTTTCATAGATAACATCCACACTTAAAACTCTTCCCAGCAATATTGAGCCACGTGAAATCCTTTGCCACATCTTCGTGGCAACGTATTCCACATGCAAAAGTTTGCTCTTCAGCTCTACACACCGAATGACAATTCACTAGAAGTTTTGCCTGGCCATCATCTAAGCTTCTAATACTGCTGTTTCAAAATTTCATGTGTAACTGCTTTAAAAAAAAACAGCCCGATTTTAGAAATGGTAAAGGTTTCACAGTTATTCTCTGTACTTAAAGTTGAAAATATGGCTTGAACTAGTAACATTTAAAGAAATATTGTTTATGCTGAATAGATTGTGTTAAGTACATACATCAGTTTTAAGCATTCTATCGTGAGCACTATTTATTGTGGATTAAATCCTTTTTCTGAATTTGAAGGTATAGGATTGCGATACTGGATGCCATTTAAAAATATCTCAAGGCTTTAATATTTGATCCATGCTGTATGTCTAAAAGGAATATTAAGTAAGTGTGTCAGAGGAATTATTGAGGGATAACAAACCAAAAAGTAATCATTAAAAGTGAATAAATCTAATACTTGAGGCAGAACACTTTCAGAGCAGTCAGATCCATAATCTCAAATACTCCTCAAATACTTAAATACCTACACTTAACAGTCAGACTGACTGTCAGAGCATTTTTAAGTACTTAATAACAGTTGTGGCAGTAAATCAAATACACCAAAAATGTTTCCTCCTATTTAGTTTAAATCCCTGATTACCGATGCTGCAGTCTTCCACTTGAGACCATTCCTCGCAGCTTTGGCCATGAACTCGCGTAATTCCACAGAGACACACAAAAAAAGCCATGCCCGTACAAACACGTACATCCAAACACTGCACAAAATTTCCCAGTAGGACAGATTGTGGCAACAAAAAATTGCTGAAACATGCAGAGCCAAGGAAAATCGTAAAGCCCCAAAGTTATTGGCTTGGTGGCTCTTCATGTGCTAGTTAACAACCCCTCAGCATCCTCTGCAAGCAACGCTTCCAGGGAGATTTTATAGAGTTTTTAAGGGTTCTGGAAAAGATCTTATTAAAGTTATGTCACAGAGCAAAATGGATCTATGGGGATATTTTCTTTCTCAGAGTGTATTTATACTTTTGTTAGCATACTTTTGTGGGGATAAAAAAGGAAGATATATAAATAGAGATAAACATATACAGGCAAACACACGCACACATAAACACTATACTTGTTTGTTTGTACCATGCCACTAATAGCAACAGCAGCAATAATAATTACAGTGGATTTAGAGTGAAGCTCTACTGCAGTTTGTACGATTTCCAGCGTTGCTTTACCATCAACAGAAACTTCCTTTGAAGCGAGGGAAAGTGTTGCCTTATTGAAGAACGCAGGCGATATTTTGAAGCCTGGGTGTTGTGTTTTGTGGCTCTCAGAAAAGTGATGGCATTCAGCTGCTAGCTGGAAAGGGGTTTTCAGGCATGAGCAGCTGTCCGGTGCGTGCGGCTGCCCTGTGCTGCAGCTGCCTGTGGACAACCCGCGTCCCCTGGGCTCGGGCTGCCGCGGACCACATCTGACTGCTCAGATCTCAGAGAGGCAACCTGGTATTCACACACGTCCCTTTCCCCGAAACAGAAGATTGTGCAATGAGGCAGTTTACATTCCGGCATAATCCTTACGAATAACGACTTTACCTGTACCACATGTATTTAGAGGGGTTTTCAGGCGCTCTCGGTGTTTGGATTGCCATGCAGAGAAGTGTCTCAATTTCTATCGACTTGCAGCTTCAATCCTGTCCATTAGTGGCTCGGCAAAATCCTTCATTTCCAATTTACTTTCAGATGCTTTGACTCTTTCTCTTCCTCCTTCATTTTCCTCTTTCCAAAGGAATAAATTGCAGCTGTTCCCTCTTGTCCTGAAGCCAATTGCTCAAACGACAGGAGCTCACATAAGAACAAGGAGCAATCTTCCTGCCAGCTGCAGTCTTCTAGGCCCATGCAATGCCCCTGTGTATACAAACTGCATCTACAGACCGCTGTATCCATAGCATGACTGAGATATATCTTCTATATGTGGGATAGATATCCTGATCTCTTCCGCTTTATCCTCCTAAGCTGTATTTTCTGTTGCACTTCTGGCTAGAATGAAAAGTCTTTTTCCTATCTTTCTGCTCAGTGGTGTTCAGTCAGTACCAGTTCACTTTGTAAAAAAAAAATCTGCTGTCAGGCCCAGCACTACGGGATTTGTTTCAGACTTCTTAACCTGCATTTAGCAGTCTTTGTAGTGATGTTAGCGTTTTCTACCAGACATTCTGTTGAGGAGATTTGGGACTTGATATACGTTGACATCTAGAATCTCATACAAATCCTTTGAACAACATCAGATACAACTTACGGGATTCTATGTTCAGCTAATACAAATTTAATATAAACCACATTGCGTTTTAAATAGGATGTGCAATCTCAGAGAAAAGTGAATAAGTCAACATTTAAAGGTACTCCATACAAGCACGTATACTTGTCTCCCTAACTCCTCTGACATCCTGATTTATTCAACATTTCCTTTACATTTATTCATGCCCAACTGACCTTTAGGTACTCTTTTAAGCAAAGCGAGTATTTGCCATTTTTTAGAGTCCCTGTTGGCTCATTGTTGACTGTAAATAAACAGACCCACTTTTTCTTACAGGTTTCAGTGCATGTAATACTCAAACAGAAATTAGGTCTACTCTATGAGCCCTTAGTTGTAGTGGTTCTTATTACATGTATTTATGTTTCTCTCCTGGTTTGAGGACAGAACACGACAAACCATGACAGTTTCTTATTCCAATATTCTACAATATTTTCAGATATAACGTTTACCCAAACGTTAGCTCCCAGTTAACAATTCACAACCATTCCACCAGTCTCCACTGGAGTACATTTTACTCTATCAACTTTTGCACTTTGCCTCTATAGAGATTTGTTCTTCATTCCTGTTTACATTGCTGTCCTCATAAACATACATCAGGCACTGCCAACGTGCTTGCTGGTTGTATATTTTAATTTTGCTGGTTCTGATTGCATATTCCTGCAAAAAGATGATATACTTTGCAATTGTTAAAATGTTTTCCAGTGGTGGACGTACATTTGGATCCATACATCTTTGTCATCTCATGCACTTGTTATAACTTTGTTGGCATTTCTTCTATAGTGTTTCTCTGATACGTGTAGCTTCCTCACGTCTTTCCACTTGCCAGTTTTGTGTTCCCTTAGTCAATGTCTATTGTAGCTGCCTCTTGCTTTCTAGAATTTTAAAGGTTTTTTTTTTAATATTTTCATTTTCTCCCGAGTGATTTCTGCTGAGAGGATTTCCCAGGTTCAACCTATCGTTTTGATTGTTTTGATTGGAATCAAAAATTCCAATCAAAGATTCCAATCAAAATCAAATCTCTGATAATGAAATCTGCCTAAGTAGCATGCTTTCATGCCTGACTCACTAAGTTAATGTCAATCAAAAGCATTCCAAAGGAGTTTCCTTCCCTTTGCAGTTACATTTGGAACCCGTATATTTAAATTGCTTTGCTTTGCTTGAGAATACAGTGTTCTTCACTCTGACCAATTCAGCCTGGCTTAAATGCAGACTATTAAATACACCTGTAGCTCCAAGTCCAGCAACAGCAGAAGAAATTCTCTCTTTTCTAAATCTGCTTTCTTAGAGTCCATCTGCCCATATCTAGATGTCACATCTTTACCTTAGTCTTTTCCAGGACTGTGCTATGTTGTTTCAACTGAAGGGTTTGGGTATTTGTTTGGTTGGTGTTTGCTTTTGTTTTGTTTTGTTTTGTTTTAATGTTTCCACATCTCTTTTAATTTGCTTTCTCTCATCTCTGGTCTTCTTTTTGGCTATTTAATCTTTTCCAAGTATAACTTCTGGTACTATGCAGTATTTATGATTTTTAAGAAGGAGACTTTAGCTTGACATACAGTGTAAAAATTTATATACAACTGTCTGCCACATGCCACTGATTTTGGCAGGCTGCTCGAGCGACCCTGACACACACCACCGCAGATTGCTCTGCTTCTAAAAGGCAGTGACACGTTCCCTTACAGTGAAGCCTCAGGTTAGTCTCTAGGACATGATGGTTACCCAGAGACCTTGCTGAAGTCAGCAAGGCACAATTCAACAATGCACTGAAGCTGTCTGAGTGTGAACAACTCCCTGAAATGGGTTTTAGGAGATATTGGTTGATCAAGCTAGAAAACAAGGCCAACAGAGTTCAAAGTTTCTTGTTAGGATCATGAAAAAAAATCCACAAGTTGTGTCCTTCCCTTCTTTCACTGTAGAAAAAGTCCTCAGCTATGAATTGAGATCCTAAGAAAGAAAAGATAACATCTATCTTCTCAAGATACATTATTTTAGGGCTACTACAGTTCTTGGAGCAACTGTTGAGAAGAGGTGACAAACAAAGTAAAATTTGCCATATAAGACTTAATTTCTATTTCACCTTTGCATCTCTATTGTATTATATTGTTAGTTGACAAGTTATAGAGATAAAGTAGCATAATTAGGGAACAATGACAGGTCTGTGATTGTTTTCTTCATAAACAAAGTGACAAAGGCATGGAACAACAGGTACTTTCACTAAAAAAATGTTGTCTTTTTGTTCACGTTCTCCAGCAGACTTGAAAAACGCAAAAAGAAGAAATTATTTAAATATTATTTCACTCTAGAGAAAGCCTTGAGGTAAAAACCTGGTGAAGAAGCCAAATAATTTTTCATCAATTCTTATTTGCAGCTTGTAGAGAAAGAGTTGGGAAGTGAACGAAGTTGAAGATTTACATATCATTGACTGTAGACTTCAGAAAAGCTGGATCTAAAACAATGTAAGGTATAATTTGACTGTAAGCCACACTTTGTCAGACAAAGCAGATGATGTTCAGACTTTAAGCTTTCTCTTCAGTGAAAAGAGCAGATGGTTAAGTGGATGAAGGCGATGTCCATGGGGTGAAGGTCTGAAGGTCTTATGACTGATAGCTGCTCAATTTTCGTATGCTTTTTTCATACACACAGCTAAATTCTGTGTTTTTCATACACTTTCTCATGGACATCTCTGAATGTCATGGTTTGGGCCAAACCAGCCACTGGGCAAACAACAGACGCTCACCCCTACCTCTCTTCAAAGAGAGAGGCAGAAGAGAGAGAAAAACTTATGCGTTTAGAAGAAACTAAACTACTTTAATAAAATATGAATAATAAAATAAAAAGGAAATAATGAAATATATACAAAACCGTATCAAGCTCCCAGCATGACAATCATGACACCAGCTGGCACTGGGGAAGTCCCAGACTGGACTCAGTGATGGACAGAAACTGGATTCCAGATGCAGATTCAGGATCAGGATCAAAGGCAGATGAACAGACAGAGTTCTCCTCAGACGCCGGCTATTGAATAAAGAGGGCTGATACTTTGGTCCCTCAGCTTTTATACTGAGCATGATGCAAATGGGATGGAATACCTTGTTGGTCAGTTTTAGGTCACCTAGGTTAGAAGGGACCCGTAAGATCATCGAGTCCAATCATCAACCTCACACTGCCAAAACCACCATTAAACCATGTCCCTGAGCACCACGTCTACCTGTCATTTAAATAACCTCCAGAGATGGAGACTCAACCACATCCCTGGGCAGCCTGTTCCAATGTTTGATAACCCTTCCGGTGAAGAAATTTTTCTTAATATCCAATCTAAACCTCCCCTGGTGTAACTTGAAGTCATTTCCTCGTGTCCTGTCACTTTTTACTTGGGAGAAGAGACAGACACACACCTCGCTACAACCTCCTTTCAGGTAGTTGTAGAGAGAGATTAAGTCTCCTCTCAGCCTCCTTTTCTCTAGGCTAAACAATCCCAGTTCCCTCAGCTGCTCCTCATCAGATTTGTGTTCTAGACTCTCACCAGCTTTGTTGCCCTTCTCTGGACATGCTCCAGCACATCTATGCCTTTCTTCTAGCTTGAGAGACCCAAAACTGAGCACAGTATTCGCAGTGGGGCCTCACCAGTGCTGAATACAGGGGGACGATCACTTCCCTAGTCCTGCTCACCACACTATTCCTGATAGACACCAGGATGCTGTTGGTCTTCTTGGCCACCTGGGCACACTGCTCGACCATATTCTGCCAGTTGTCAACCAACACACCCAGGTCCTTTTCCACTGAGCAGCTTTCCAGCCACTCTTCCCCAAACCTGTAGGGCTGCAGGGAGTTGTTGTGACCCAAGTGCAGGACTCAGCACTTGGCCTTGTTGAACCTCATACAATTGGCCTTGGCCCATCGATCCAGCCTGTCCAGAACCCTCTGTAGACCCTTCCTACCCTCAAGCAGATCAACACTACCACCTAGCTTGGTGTCATCTGCAAACTTATTGAGGGTGCACTAGATCACCTCGTCCCGGTCGTTGATAAAGAGATTAAACAGGACCGGCCCCAATATTGATCTAAACTTCTGCTATCCCAGAACAGGTCCCCCTTTCCCCTTTTTCATTTGCCACCTTCCACATTTTTTCTGCTGCAGCATTTGTATGTAAAGTGCTTTCTTTTCCTATACCACTGCATCAAGTAAATTGGAATTATAAAGAACACGTGCCTATCTGTCTTTTCTGCTCCAACCTTCTCACACAGCAACGTGACCAGCAGCCCAGCAATGAGCCAGTATTAACTCAGATGCAACATCTTCCACCCCCTTCTACTTCTCTCCCTGCCCTCTCCTGTCCCCGCTCCCCCCCACAACACCCTGCTCCCCCCCCCTGCGTCAGCCCTGGCCTTACTTTGACTCCCCTGTGAGTGAGTTTCTGCTCACCGCCTCAGCAAAACAAGGACCGGCTTAATGAAATCAATTAGCTCATCAAGGGCCAGGTGCGTGCCTGCTGGAGCGCAAGAAAGAGGAATACCTGCCTGAGCAGGGGATGGACCAAAAGGGGGAAGCCATAAGGTGGGGAGGAGCAGGACCACAACTCCCCATTGCAGGCAGCTGTTCGATCAGCTCAGCCCTTTGCTGCCATCCCACCCTTCTCAGGTGACCGTTCTCAGCACTGAATCTTCCTGACAGCTTCCCAGCACTAAAAATATCATTCTTAGTCATTTTGTTGCAGCAATGAGTATTTAGTGGATTTGATAGCCAATAAGAAGCTATTTCTGTAACAGAAAACTTTTAAGACATCCAGAAAGGAAGAATATTTTTCACCAAGCTTTTAAACCAATCACGATAAGAAATTTTCAATTAGAAAGCTTTGATACATTATTTAACAGATGACACAAAGACAGATTAAAAGTTAAACTACTTTGAAGTTGTACTTTTAGCTAAGTTTTTTTTCCTTTTAAAATAATATATTACTATTAGAATTGCTCCTATCATACTTCAAAAATACAAGCTATTTCAGCTGTATCTGTAATAATACTCTCACATGGTAGCACCCCTAACACTCAAAGGTTGGGGTTTTCTAAGTTTTTCATAACAAATACCCAATTTACTGCTTAAATTTTGGCCTCTGCATTGTCACAAGCCTTGATCATTCAAATAGTGTTTATTATCAAGACAAAACCTGACATTTCTCCCACCTTCCCTTTGGAGTCAATGAGATTAAATTGCCATTGACTACAAAGGGAATTAATTTTAAATACGTATATATGCACAGGCAATATTACTAGTATTACAAAATACTCGGCAGAGTATACTCGGCTTCATGAAATGTTTCTAAGCCAGATCTTGACTATAACTACAATGCTCAGTTTCTCTAGCAAAAGTGTCTGTTTACTTGAGAACTGTAACCAGGCTCTCTATTCTGCAGGCTTCACTCTTAGAGGCTCTTCCGAAACAATATTAATTTTGATCTTTTTTAATAGGGGTTTTGCTTCAACAGCTGTGGACTGCATCACACATAAAGATATTTTGTTCCTTACAGAATGGTGCTGATAAGCACATCTACCATCATAGTTTACATTGCTGTCTGTGCCAACAGGTATTGGATTTAATGACCCAGGATTTCTCTTTTTATCCAGTGATTACAACAGTAGTCTGAGAAAGATTCTCTTATGATCTTGTACAGATGGATATTACTAAAGGAATAAAAAAATATTTTAAAGGGACATTTCAACAAATCAAATTACATAGAATTGTTAATATGTTGTCTCTGTAAAAAGTAGATCTAGAAATCCACTTTTAAAAGTATGGGTTCCCTAAGGCTAGAGTTCTATACACCTCTACAGACTAGCCACTAACCATTAAGAAATGTCCAGTCTATTACATGGAGGAGAGTATATCCTATGGGATAGTATATACTGCAGCCTAATCCAATTAATCTTAATGGATGATTTAGGTCCTAGTTGTGTCTTAAGCATGTGTCTTTTCTGGGGTAGACATGTTAATACATGTCCTACAGACAATATACTAGAGTGTGCTGTTCATAAGAGAAAACAAAAAGGTAATATCTTACCCTGAAGTGATGGGCAGATGTGAGCTGTTTTCGAGCTGAGGTTTACTTGGATTTTGAAAAGCCATGGGGAATATAATGAGTCATTGCATTGGAACAGTAAATGCATAGTTGACAACAGCTGAAACCTCAAGGACCATAGACTTGCCTGAAGTGAGACTATATGAGAGAAAAGGGTCTCAAACAAGATGTTCCAGCAACATTCCACTACAAGAGCAGTATGTTCTACCTGGGGATAAAATTTTTGCTGGAATTGATCTGGCCAGTCTGACTCACAGACTTCAACTCTCTAATACGTTGCTAGTAAATTTGTGTATGCTTTCATAAAGCCAACTACTCGACTTGAAAAAGTTATAAGTAGTTATAGTATCTGCTGCCCAACTGCCTAGTCAGCATTCAGAATTAACACAAGAGTCTCTATAAGAGCCAGGAGAAAAACAAACAATTAATGACCTGGACAACTGAGTGGAATGTGCCCTCTGTAAGTTTGCAAATGACGCAAAACTGGATGAGTGGCTGGATGAGCACACCAGAAGGTTGTGCTGCTTTCCAGAGGGACCTCAACAGGCTTTAGAAATGGGCCAACAGGAGCCTCATAAAGTTCAACAACTGTAAGTGCAAAGTCCTGTGCCTGTGGAGGAACAACCCCAGGCACCAATATATGCTGGGTACCACCTTGCTGGAAAGCAGCTTGACAGAAAAGGAGCTGCTGGTTCTGGTGGACACCAAGTTGAACATGAGCCAGAAATGTAGCTTTGCAATAAAGAAGGTGAATGGTATCCTGGGCTCCATTAGGAGGCATGTTGCCAGCACTTTTAGAGAGGTGATCCTTCCCCTCTACTCAGCACTGGTGTGTCCAGTTCTGGTCTCCCCAGTACGAGAGAGACATGGACATATGGGACAAAGTCCAGCAAAGGGACCGGAGAATTTATCAAATCAAGAAAGGCTCAGACAGCTGGGACTGTTTAGCCTAGAGAAAAGCCTCAGGTGTATCTCATCAATGTGTATAAATGCCTGAAGGGAGGGTGCAAAGAGCAAGGACCCTAGGCTCTATTCAGTGGTGCCTGGAGACAGGACCAGAGGCAATGGGCACAAACTGAAACACAGGAGGTTCCCTATGAAGATGAGGAAACACTTCTTTTACTGCAAGGGTGGCTGAGCACTGGATCAATTTGCCTAGAGAGGCTGTGGAGTCTCCATCTTTGGAGATACTCAAGAGCCATCTGGACGTGGTCCTGGGCCACTGTCTTTATGTGGCCTTACTTGAGTGGCAGTGTTGGACAAAATAACCTCCAGAAGTCACTTCCAAACTCAGCCCTTCTGTGATTCTGTGTGATCTAGGGACCAACTCAGAGATTACAGAGGTTTCTTTCTCATGCAAAATCACTTTAACACAGTCTAATATATTTAGAGACTGTAATGACTGGCAGGAGCCACCAGCAATCAATCTCATGGGTAAAGGTTGTAAAGACTAACTGGAACTTGTGCTACTAAGCTATAGAGTAAATCAAACATTGCTGTTGCATGAACTTTCATGTAGTGCCATACTTTGTCTATTTTCTTTTTCTTTCTGTTTAATATCTTTAGCTGTACTGCTCTGAGATACTTATTTTTCACTTACTTTTATTGCCATACACTGTATGTGCAGGTCCATCAAGCACAGCATAGCTAGCCAGTCAAGGGAGGTGATTGTCCCACTCCACACCGCAATGGTGCTGCCCCACCTTGAGTAATGAGTGCAGTTTTGAGTGCCTCAATGTAAGGACATCGAACTATTAGAGTAGGCCCATAGAAGGGTGACCAAGGCCAAAACTTATGAGAGGTGGCTCAGGTCATTTGCTTTGTTCAGCTTGGAGAAGAGAAGGCTAAGGGGTGACCTCATCAAAGTCTACAACTTCCTCAGTGGGGACAGCAAAGGGGGAGGTGTTGATCTCCTCTCTCTGGTGACCAGCGACAGGCACAAGGAAATGGAATGAAGCTGCATGAGAGGAAGTTCAGACTGGACATTAGGAAATAGTTCTTCACTGAGAGGGTGGGCGACCACTGGAACAGGCTCCCCAGGGAAGTGGTCATGGCACCAAGCCTGTCAGAGTTCAAGAAGCATCTGGATGACTCTCTTAGTCATATGGTTTAGTTCTAGGTAGGCCAGCAAGGAGCAGGCAATTGGACTTGATGATCCTTACAAGTCCCTTCCAACTTGAGATATTCTATGATTCTATACATCACAAATGTTCAAAGGCAGAATAAATTAGGGAGTTAGCTGTTCCTTCTTGGACAAACTGCCACCTTGTCATCTGGTGTGCAGCCATCATGCCAAGACACTTCTTCCCACACACATGAGATAGGTGCTCTGTTGAGCCAGATGATGAGATGATATCTGGTACATTGGGTCAGAAAACAGGAGGAGCTATGGGGCCAGACCGGGGCAGGCATGCTTGTCCACTAGGAAAGGAGTCATCTTGTACCTACCATCCATCTGTGGGGTGTCTAGTATGTACCTGGATTTTAGTGTCTACAGACTTGGACATAATAACTTGGAGAATACAGATGCTCAGTAACTGAGCTTATTACATTATGATATATTTGGAATAATCTTCTAAAATCGAGGATTCACACCTTTGTAACTGAGAGACATTTGGCTCTGTGTTTTGGAACCCAAGTAATGGATTTAAATTGTGGTAGTGTATAACCATTAGCTAGCAGAAACAAGTAGTCTCATAAATTACTTATCTTCCGCATTGGGAAGTTGCCTCAACAGTTATAGCTCCCTATGCCACTTTTAAAATAATTGGAAGGTCTCGTGTATGGTGGGACATCTTAAGTAAATAAGTTCTGGTTTTTTCAATCCCTTTCTGCCTCCACTTGGAAGTGATTTCTTTTTTAAGACAGCGAAAAAAAATATGATAAAGCTGTTTGCTCTGGGAATTGAATTGCCTTCATGGAGGATTGAACATACTGCATGAAGCTGATTAAAATATAAAAATGCATGAGGAAAGCTGCTCTGTGTCTAAAAGAACATGTGGCTGTGGAAGTCTTTGGGTTTGTTTTTTTGTTAATCTTAGCTGGAATATGTTTGATGGATCAAATTCTGGAAGTCTGATAACAGCTAGATCAATTTAGTTTTGCTCTCTGGGTAATAGTTCCATGGGGCATTCACTAGACATACACATGCAACTTGTCAGTCTTGAATGTGTATATTGTGAATGAAAGCCTGGGAACTGCAGCTTTTGTACTTTTGAGTGATAGGTATATATATTTTATCCTCGTTGGCAGAAGACAAAATTCTGACAGATTTGACTGCAACTTGCAAAGAGGATGTAGCCTGTAAAAAGGTCCTTCAGCATTCATATTTAAAGGTATTTGAAGTTGCCTGTAAATTTAGGGTGCTGGTAGGAGGGCATGTGGGAGGAATGTCATTCTGGATACGAAAAGCTTAACCAAAGTCTTTGGACTCTCTTATTGCTGTGAATAAGAAATATTTAGAAGTTCAGGCTGTTCTTTAGGTTCTCATTAATGAGACATTTGGTTAAAAGTTTTCCTTCCACTTGAAATAGAAATTCAGAGCTACAAAATGAATGCTTACTTTCCCTCCCCCTCCCCCCGCCATCCACGCAGTTATTTAGTTTAGTAAATGGATGCTAAACTGGAATATTTGGTAATTTCCATTCTCTTCAGATTAAGAATTCTTCTGTCTGGGCTGAGATATCATATTCACAGATGCCTTAGCACAGATTAGAAATCAAATAAAAGTAGCTAGTAGAGCAGACAACTCTCTCTGTGAATGGAGAATCACATTCTGCTTCATACCCCAATGTAACCATTGGTTATACAGCAGGAGCCTCTTAACATATTTTTAAATAAATAGTGGATCCATAAAAAATACAGACAAGGGAACGATTTATTTTTATCTATTTCACTACAGCACCAAAAATTTCACACACAACCTTTGAGACTATGAACTTAAAGAGAATAATTTCTAGAATATAGTCCTTCAAGTTACCTCAGCAACGTGTTCTAGGGAGAAGACTGCAACAGATTAAGAAGCTGTTTTCTCCTTCTCAAGGTCAAAGAAAAGCAGAGCTTGAACTATACCACACCACCACATTTTTTCTTATTTTGGGAAAGAGACCATTTAGGTCGGCTGAACCCCTCCAAGCACCGAGGCTAGCCTGGCTGTGGAGCAGCTATGGACTAGGACAAGTTGAATTCTTGCCCTGTGTACAAAAGCAAGAGTTTCTGCTCCCACTGAACCCGTCAGGGAGGCAAAACAGCGCTGATCACATCTGCTCACGGGAGGCATTGGGGTCCTGGTTTCCATACGAGTGGAATGACGCTACAAGTCTATAGGAAGAAGTTGCAGACCTCAGGACGACAAAAGGAGACAACTGAAGTACAGCATAGCCAGGGAGTCCTGAGAAGCTGTGTGGGGTGGGGCAGGTCTTGTTGGGGCCTCCTTTGCAGTGTCCTGCAACCCTGCAGGCTCTGCCAGCGGTGGCAAGGGAGGGTCGCAAGCAATTAGAGGCGGCTACATGCCCTGGCTGAGTCTTGCCAGATGCCTGCATTGTCCCGTCCGTCCACAAGAGAGTTGCACCAGATGGTGAGTGATCCTTTCACAGCCCTTAGGAATGTGTTATATCTTGTACAGTAAGCCTGGCTGTTGTGAAAGTATTGCTTACTGTGAATAACCTTTTCAAAGGCCCACTGGATTTTGGCTCCTAATACTCTCGTACCTCTGCTGTTTCTGTAACACCACAACAAAACATGACTTGGAACACATAGTTTTCAGCAGGATTTGATGTACTGTATTGAGCACCGTACAGTGTTCACAGCAGCTTGGAAGAGTGCTAATGCACAACTTGTTCTGTTGTTTTCGCTTTAAAAAGCCATTGTATCCCCAGTGGTCAGAGGGACTAACTTCATCCTCCCTGTTAAGTCCAGAGAACTTGCACCGAAAGAAAATCTGTTTAGAGGGTTCAAATGCCCAGTTTCCTCAAAATGAAACAATATTTCCATACACCTAAGATATAGGAGCAATGAACAAGGGGCAATGAACACCTTTTTAAAAAAAAATTACTTATTCTGGGGATTAGCCTGGCAGTGTAAGTAACTGGACAGGATTTTTTTGTTACGTTGAGTAGAAAGAGCATAAAAGAATCAACAGCTGAGCACCCACAGCAACACAGAAGTAATAAATAACCATTTATTTTTATCCACAGTATGTAACATTTAAAAATCAACATTTTGCAGAATATTATAAATTATCTCCTCTTTCAGCCATGTGTGTGGGAGTAAGAGAAAGTGGTCTTTCATCTGCCACATTTATCTGTTAAGTGCTGACTTTTTAATAGCAACCAATGGAACCACCTCTAACATGGTCTGAGCTTCACTCCTCCAACCTTGGAAATGCAACAAACCATATGTTATTTCTTGGGAGGTGCTGATGTGTATGCACATATGTATGTGTGTCTGTGTGACTGAGAGTAGGTGCATGTGTGTGTGTGTGTATATGCCTGTATGTATATATCGCTAACTTTTTAACTGTGTAACTTTTCCTTTCTCAAGATGACTAATCCCTAGCCCAAATGAGGCAACAAAGCTCTTATTGGTACCATCTATGCATTTATTTCAGAGCTTTCAAGGCCAAATTGCTTGACTGGTTACTCTGCCTTGGCCATGCAGCACCTTCTGGGTTATCTGATGAGTACCCAGTTGACAGATCTTGAAGTGGCTTTTCTGGGACCCTCTAGGATGGCCTCATATAGGGGTGGCTCTTCTTCCGTGTACCATCCCCCACATCTGACAATGTACAATCCACACCCCACATGGTATGACCCTTGACAACATTGCCATGTCCTACTAGCTTCAGGGACAGCCTCCCTATTCCAAATTTTCACAGAATAGGTAAGGCACGCTTTTCTAGTACCAAGTTCCAGTACCAAGGAGAGGCTGAGAGAGCTGGGCCTATTCAGCCTGTTGAAAAAAAAGGCTCAGGAGGGATCTTAGTCATCTGTATAAATACCTGATGGTGGTAAACAAAGAAGATGGAGCTAGACTTTTCTCAGTGGTAACCAGTGAAAGGACAAGAAACAGTGAGCACAAACGGAAACATAGGAAATTCCATTTAAGCATAAGAAAAACTTTTTCAGTATAAGGGTGATCAAGCACTTGCACATGTTGCCCAGAGAGTTTGTGGAGTCTCAGTCCATGGAGATATTCAACCTAAATGGACACAGTCCTGAGCATCCTTCCCTAGTTGCCCCCGCTCTGAGCTGGGGAGTTGGATTAGATGCTCTCCACAGGCCCCTTCCAACCCCAGCAATTTGGCAAGATGTCATTCTGTGAAGTTCACAAAGTCCACAACTGAGTGTGCGGAGAAGTACTTTCTTTATTTGTTTTAAACTGATCTCCTAGTTTCATTGTGTTCAGCCTAATTCTGGTCATGTGGGATTTGGTGAATAATGATTCTGTATTCCCTGTATCGATTCCCTTCATGGAAACTCCCAGTCTTTTCAGTCTGTCTGCATAAAGCATCGCCCCACTGCCTTAATAATTTTATTTGCTCTTCTCTGTATCTTCTCTAACTTCACCATGTCTCTCCTGAGATGGAGAGACTAGAACTGCACACAGCACTGAAGGTGGAGGTGCACTAAGGCTTTACACCATAGCAAAATGTTGATGTCTGTCTTGTGCTCAATACCCTTTCGACTGATGTCCAATATTGTGTTGGCTTTTTCAGCTGCTGTTGGACATAGAGACAATGATTTCAGAGATCTTTCAATGATATTTCTGAGATCTCTTTCCTGAACTGTAGCTGCAAAAAGAAGCATTAATTCTCTGTCTGCCCATTTTAGTGAGGACACAACAGGAAAGCTTGAGAGAAGTTAAGGGGTGAATGGAAGGGAAAAAACAGGTCTGGTTGAACGTGTAGCAGTTTTCTCACGCTCTGTCTATTTGCACACATCTGTCTGTGCTGGGACCTTCTGAGGGGTAAGCACGACTACAGCTGCACAGCTGTGCCAGGACACATTGCTGGAGGAACACCTCTGTGGGCAGGTCCTAGTCTGCAGGACCGTCTCCCAACCCCTCTGCCTTCTTTGCTTGAAGTTCACTTGCAGCTGCCCCTGTGAGACAGCACTGCTGAGGAAGGGAACCTGATTTCTTTATGTCGTCTCAGTGCTACCTCAGTTCACCTGGTGGTACCACAGTCTGCCCCTGTGTTTTATTATTCTTAGAGCTGCAGTTCAACCTCTTATGATAATTGTAAGGAAAACCTTCTCCAAGGCTTGCATATGGCAATTGCATTATTAGCTTTCCATTACTGCCAAGGAAAGTATCTTAATTTAGCAACTGTCTGTTACCGAGAGTGCTACTTGACAGCAGAGCTGACATAAATATTTATTGAACTTGCAGGGGAAAAAAAATCTACCAAGTAGGATGGAGTATTCATTCATGGTGGAAAATTAACAGCTGTTTCACTAACATACTTCTCCTATTGACTGCATTACAGGAAGTATGTGTTCAGGAAATGAGTATGCTAAAATGACTGCCACTAGTGCCATAGGGTGAAACCACAGCTAACAAAAATAATACTGTACTCAAAAGTCCAGCACTGCATTACAGGGGTTCTTATCTAACTACCTTGGAAATGGCCAAATTACAAGGTGCGGGGAACTTCAGCTGTTGCACTTTATGTAATCACAGTATTTCTGCTTCTGCTCTCCAATCTTTTCTAAAATTTAAACTTGTGCTGTCGAAAGGCAGAATAAACACCAGACAGGCCATCTTTAAAGCAAAAGAAGTGCTGAGTGGGCTCACATCCAAAGAACTAAGATTATAGGAATCTGTACAGTAGGAAAAAATAAATGAGCAGACTTGGACTTTTCCCAAGGCGAAAGAAAAGCATCCATTAAATCCTCCACTGCGCTTCAGGGTAACATCCACAACAAGTAACATCTCCTCTTTCCCCTGGCAGACACTTAAGGTAGGAATATTCCAAAAGAGCATCTCCATTAGTTGTTTCAGTCCTCACTAGTGTAGTCTCCCATAGCAGAATATCTGTATACCTGATTCCAGTGACTAAATCCTTCCCTGCAATGGCTTGTGACATCTGATGAACTGATACCAGTAGGGCCCCCTCCCTATTGAGCTGAATCGTTTTCAGCTCACGGAATACTCCTTGGAGTCCATAGACATTAACCTTCTGGATATCCATTATATCTGATCTGAAAAATTACAAACTCTAGAGCAATCCACCAAATGACGTTATGCCCAGACAGTGCCTGACTACAGATCTAAGGCTAACAATTTAATCCTCAAAAGCCCTGAATGGCTCCTCAGACAATTGATATTTTTTTCCCGTGAAATTTAAAAGGTCCTTTTTCTACATGAAGACAGAACTGTTATCACCTTAATAAACCTCTGCTCATGTCACAGACAGTGCCTGAGCACCTGACCTTAGTGACCTTGCTTGAGCCGGAGGGTTGGACAAAAGGTCCCTTCCAACCTCAACCTTTCTGTGATTTTGTGATATCAGAGCCCAAGAAGGTTATCAAGCTCAAGGTTATGGCTTCTATGAGGTAGATTTCTAAATTCTATTCAGTAGATTTTCTCAGAGCAGACTTAAGAGCTGCCGGTGACACTCAATAGTTTATGCAAGATAGAGCTTCTTGAGAAATGCAGGGAAGGATGCTGGCTCAGTTTTATCGAGCAGTTCAGTGCTGTATGGGGCTTCTTTAGAATATGACAGATTTGATCCTCCTTCAGCTAAAGGGTCGTACCCTCCTGTTTAAACAGAGCTGGATCAGTAAGGCAGCAGAAATGCACTTGTTACCCTTCCCTGCGGCACGGAGCCGTGCCCTGGAAACAAAGACAAGGGTCTTTGCACGAAAGAAAGAAAGTGCGGGAAATCACCTCGCCCACGTGACTGGACCCTTGGTTTATAGGAAAGAGATATCTGGTTCTGCCTCCTGTTCCCAGCCTTCCCTACGCATTGTGCCCATATAATGCATAAACAGTCCTGGCAATAAAGTCAGGAAATAAAGGCTTTATTTCAAAAACAAAGCTTCTCCAGCTGCCACTTTTCCAAACAGAAGTGAGGGCCGTTCTTCTCCTTTTTGAAGAGGCGGGTTCAGAAAATAGTTCCAAGCATGAATCTTCATTTGGCTCCATAAAACCACTCCACGCTCACATGACTGGCTCCCCAAGAGGATTTCAAACTTACTCCTATAGCTGCTCAGTCACACCCTTGGTTTTATGTCACGATTCTGAGACGTTCTTAATTCTTTCGACACTTCGCAGGGAGAAGAGGTACCTCATCTGCAGCAACACATTTCAAAATGACAGCATGAAACCGAACATCACAAAACTATATCCTGCTGCAGATCCACAAGAAAATTCCAGGGTTAAGGTTCTAATCTTCACAATCTTCCAGCTGCATCACTATCAGATTTAACTATTGCTTTATGTATTTTGTAAAAAAATATAATACAAATAAAATAATTAAGGGTTACATTATTTAAATTAGCTATCAAATGAGGCAGCTTCAAAATAGTCAGAAGTACATTGGGGCATTTCTGTATTTTATAGGTTGTTATTGATGTCTGAATTTAAGCATGATAATGGGGGACACACCTACCCCAAAACTACGGCAGCAGTAGTTTCTGTAGCAACATAAGCTCAACTTATTTTTAACTGTAAAATGTCTATGATTTACTCTGCAAGCCACAGCCATTATAAAGCACTTAAGGAATTTTCATCCAGTTATCCCATCTGATCACTAGTTTGGACAAACATGCCTAACGCTATAATTTTGAAGACACTGAATCTTTCTGAGTGTGTAACTGACTGCCCTTCGACTATTCACTTTAAGGACTGCACAATATTACAGTCAAGTCACAATTTTCAAAGCACACAAAGACCTACAGTGCTGTCCACATGATCTCTCCTTGCTAGCACTGTAATCTCCGTGCGAGCTCATTTGCGTACGGCCAAGGATAATACTAAAGACTTTTTAATGTCTTGCTGTAAAAGGAACCCATTCCTATTTTATCACTCACTGCAAGAATCGTGACTTCTCGACAGAAGACCTGGTAACAAAGATGAATGCGGCTGAGATGTAAAAGATGGGCAACAATACTGCTCTCTAGTTCCCTGGGTAATTTGTGGAATGGGACTACAGCCTCCCATGTTCTCTCCATTTTGTATTACTCCTGTATAATGACAGGTCAGATGCTGCGGTGTTTGTGAAATACAGATGTATTTATTAAAGCATCAAAAGTCCTTTAAATAATGGGAAAATATCAACACAAGTAGGAAGGCCTGTCTGGTGAAACTAGAGAGAACAGAAAGCACCGCTGCTTCTGCAGGATGACACACCTCTAACCTCACTGAACTGTAGAGACACATATATATAAAACCTCTGCTATAAAAATAGGCAGCAGTAAAATCCACATCCTAAATCAAACTCTCTGTGGTTGCTGAATGAAGTATAAGCTCTTTCACAGACAAGGAGCATGCAGGCTTCTAGGTAAGGCAGGCAAAACAGAAGTTGATGTCATCTGAAAAAAAAAAAATATATAGGACTTATTGGACTTACATTCATCATTTTCATTTAAAGATGGATTTGATTGCCTCTGAGCCCTCAAGGAACTTGGAAATAGGCTGAACTTTGTGCTCAGACCCCATTCATAAATGAAAGGTTGGCTAAATTAGGAGGCTGTGTTAGAGGCAAGAGAGAAAAGAAGCTCACACGTAGGCTTTGTGAAACAGGTGAGAAGAAAAGGTGTTATTCTTGCTGCCGTTACTACAGTACATGCTTTTTTATCATGGAAAGATATATTTTGCAAAGCCTGTGTGGACACACATTTTTGCTTCTTCTACCTTTTAAAAAGAAACCAGCCAGAGCTACTTGTCTCAGGGCGGCAAGCTACTTTCTACTGAATTTGCCTTCAAGGCCTGATGTATACATGAATAAAGACTGTAAGAAAAAAGGTTAAAATATCCATAATTTGAAAGCACTGTGCACGTTTAATTCCTGCCCCCCAAATATTTCAACTTACGACTTTCTAAAGTTACAGATGGGACTACTGATTTTATCAGCTTTCTGTTGTGGAAGGCATTTTTCTGTCTCTCCACACATTGAATATACACAGAATATCTGAGTTAAGTGGAAGTTTGGCTTTTTCTGCCTCTTTCTCAATATGCAATCTGAAGCCAAGGTGCAGAGATTTGATTTCCTCAAAAAGGGGATAATTTCAAGAGTTTCCTATTCTTAACACAGACCAAACACAATTGCTTCATAAATCCTGCTAATCTAATTCCTACTTAAAGTCAATGGGATTCTCTCCATTGACTCAAATGGAAATTGAAGCAAATCTAGTGAGACTGGTACATCTATTGATTGGCTCCATTAGGACTAAAATTGCCTTTTAAAATATTGTGGAGGTTTTTGGAGACTTTTATTTCAACTCATCTCACAAGTGCAAAACTGTATTTTCGGTAACTTTCCTAAATGCATTGAGAACACAGCAACTCTTGGGTTTGGGAAGCCAGGAGAGTGCAGGGGTATGCACCATTCCCACTCAGCTGCTCTGCCACAAATTCTGGCCACCTAAGCTGTTTAACAGAAATCTTCATGATGAAGTTCAGAGAGGTTGTTCTGACAAAAAGTGCATAACCCAGGCTCTGAATTTACACAGTTACATATACAAATTCACCCTATCACTAGATGTTCTGCAGCTGTCATGATGAGAAACTGAGATATGGCGCATAGCCCACCACCAGGAAGGACTATACAATTTCAATGTACGCAACCGGCATTTTGTAAGCATGAAATAGATATTTCTAATTCATAAATAATTCTGAGTGACTTTGAATAGGTTTACTACTTATTGTTCTTAAATCTCTGTGAATAGAAAGGCAAAACTTTGTCAACTACTTTATATTCACATTTCCAGCTGTTTGAATAGCGATACTGGAAAACTGCCAGGACTAGTCCACTGATTGTGTAAGAAGGTAAGATATTGTAGGGTCAGTATCATTAGACAAATAAATTTATACATAATTTTGATTTCAGTCATTTTCTTTAACATCTCCTGTCTTTTGTGCCTAAATTGCAAAGGTACTCCTGTCCTCTATTCTGAAGTGCCACCGGAACGCAGTGTGAAATATTTGACATTACTGGCATCCAGTACGTCACACAGTGATTGACCACAAGATTTAGAGCTGCCATGGAATAATGTTTAAAAGCTTAAAGTTTCAGCTCAGGTAAGCCCCTACAAATCTGTATGATTATCCTGATCACATCTAAACTTTTCCTAACAATTTAGACTGTAACTCTGGCAATGAAACAAGAGTGGAGCCGGAATTATGGTGCACGCATAACTGCCCTACACAGCTACCCTTAGCAAAGACATCCAAATTTAGACTTTGAATTGGGACCTTCTCTGATTTTGAAAGTTTTGTTGTTATTTTTTGTATCAGGTTGTCCTGGGAGCATGGTTGCATAATAATTTTCCTAAGTATAATGTTTCCGTCCTCATCTTAATGCCCCAAAATAATGGGAACAAGCTGAAAACAAAGAAACCAAATCTACTGGGGAGAAAACATAATGCTTCTGAAACCTCAGAAAATTCAGTTCCAGTTTCTTTCAATAATGTCATAGAAAAACAGTTAGTTCAAAAATATTATTGCCTTTGAGAGAGACATTTTTAGGGTAACTGAAGAATTATCTTTTCAACAGACTTCAAGTAATATTAACTATGAACTCTTTACTTGGATACTAACAGTCTTTTAATGTGAAAGCCAGTGCACCATCCAAAACTGCTGAACTCAGGTTTGAAAATGTGACCAATAAACGCTGAGGTCCAAAGGCAACCCTAAACTACAGTACCGGTTAGCAGCCCAGCTTCCAGCTTTAGGTGATGATAGATGTTGTCAAGTAAGTACCTGCAAAAATGACAGCTAGTGTAACGAGGTTTTTTCCACAGTCTGTCACTCTTAACACCCACAGGACCACAATTATGTTTTGTAGGAAGGACAAATTTGGGGAGCCCTGTCACATTCAGCTGGTATTTGAGCTTTATTAGTTGTGGGGCCAGTCTCAAATTTTAGGACTGCAGAGAATCCTGGATAATGAAGGTTTCCAAAAACATTTGGTGGAATTTGTCAAACACAGGAGACTGCAGGTCTTATTCCATCATGTTTGGTTTATCTATAAGCTTGAGACAACAAAGAGCAATAAGTAGTTCACACTGAATCCACTTCATCAGTGATCTTGAGCTGTGATCGGATCAGGGACATCTGATCTGACGCAGTCTTGCAATATACTAAAAAGAGGTATTCTTACTAAAGAATACTCTTGGCATCAAGACAAGAAAGGCAATGCATATTGCAAACCAATATTGCTTTCAGGTTATAGGATATTTACTCAGAAATCACCTTTGTAGGAATGGGAGTCAACGGATTAAAGCAACATGTATTGAAGCCTTTTTGCTGGCTTCCAGGATTAGCAATCTCATTCTTCAGGCAGCAAAGGAGCAGCTCCAGGCGTGCATTGGAATGACTGAACGGGCAATTTATGCAAGAAGCAGTGTCACTGAAATTAATGTGCTCAGAAACGAACCAGCAGAGAAAGAGAGTCGGGGTCACACTGAAGGAATATAGCCACAGACACGTTTGTCCTCTGAAAGCTGACAAGGCCTTTTTAGGCACGTGATCCTGGATGCCAGGACTGCTAATCGCACATAAGGTCGGAATCGGTTTGACAAGGGCATGACGACGTTAGCTACCTGATATGCCCCTCCTGCCTTTTGCTATGGATACTTGTAGGACTGCTTCAGAGGCAGCTGAGATATTTGGCCCCTGGAATGCCTTGAGTTTGGATTCTTGGGTGTTGGGAGTCAGATTCCACTAGGATCTAAGCTTCTTTTACCAGTGGGTCAGGGTTCAAGCCAAGCATATCCCTTGGGATTGCTGTAAATACGAAGAGAAAAATTAATTTCTAAATATGCAGGCATACTGGATCTGCATCTGGCCCAACTGAATTACACTGAACTGGAAGACCCGGGCAGATTGCTTTTGATGCGGCATAGAGCACACCATGGATTAATTGCTTCTGAAGCCACCAAGTAATGGCCTTCTGTGAGTAATTGCCCCTTGGATTTAAAAACATGGGAAGGGTTGCATATTGATTCATAGTGGAAGGAATTTATGATGCTATACAGCACAAATTTATGATATATGGAAGCAGATTGTCAAAAAGTATTCATACACCTTTCTACTTACTTACAATTATGATATACCTACCTCCATTCACTTGCCTTCTATCCTCAATGCTCCTGTCCTCAACAGTGGGAGGGGGGGGAATGACCGTAGCAGAGAATGTGACATGGGCTAAATACTTCTGTTTCAATCCTTCACGAAAAAACAAGTTGACTCATTGGCTCATTGGCTGGAGCAGATTAGGTCTGAGACAGGCTAAATTCCAGTCTTTACTCTTAGACACTCTTTCAATCCTTAGCAGTAGAAGGCACTTAGAGAATCTTTGGGAATATAAAAGATATTTCTGTCACCCTCTGACTTTCATTTCTTTTCCCCCTCCCTCTAATATAAGCACAGTGAGATATGAAATTTCCATATTTAGAATGGTAAGACAAATTTGTTTAGAATCTCTCATTCTTTTCTCAGGGGTAAATGAGATTGACCGAGTTGGTGGACTATAGCTAGATTCATCAAGTCTAATTTTAGACATTTAATGGAAGTGCCTAGTTTAGGCTACCAGTTGCTCCAAACTCCTGTATAGTCAATTGAGAACAGAAAACTTTTGAGGGTGTTTCCATTCCATCTTTGATTACTTACAATTTCCTCCAATTTGGGCAATTCACTGAGATATCTACATTTAAGCTGGTTGAATCCAGACCCACCTAGCAGCAGAGAAAAAATGAGACTTTAGGAGAATCCTCTCTTGATAGCCTCTGCACCAGATAACATGGGAAAAAGGCTATGTCCTCAGACGGGCTGAAAAAGAGAGTTCCACCACAAATCGCTGATTTATGTCTGGATTCTTGTAACCATGCACTGACTTCTAACTGCCAACTATGTAAGTGTGATTTAGACATTTATTGCCCAGATGCTTTTTTAAAGCCATAAAGCTGAAGTCTATCACTTACACCCGTTCCTGAGTCTGTCATTTATACTCCTGCATGTTCTGATCAATACCTTAGAGTTATTCAATACCATGTCACTGTACATAGCTGTTTGAAATTACATCCACGTTTTTGCTGTCACGATGTAAAATACAAACTCATACCCAGGAAGCATAATACTTTTCAGAAAACTATTAATATCAATAGTACAGAAAAGTCCTGGAGATTCCAAGATATGTGGCAGCTTTTTCCCATTTCCCAGTACCCTATCCTGCTGAATACACTTACTGACATTATCAGGAATTGAGGGTGCTCAAAACCTACACAGGTAATCGGTGTTTGTCCTGGTTTTGGCTGGGATAGAGTTAATTTTCTTACTAGCAGCCAGCATTGTGCTACTTTTTGGATTTAGGATGAGAATAATGTTGATAAGGCACTAATGTTTTTAGTTGTGGCTAAACCATCAAGGACTTTTTCAACTTCCCATGGAAGCTGAGAAGGAGCACAGACAGGACAACTGACCCAAGGTGGCCAAAGAAATATTCCATAACACAGATGTCATGCTCACTACATAAATGAGGGTTGGCCTGGGGGCAGGGATTCCACAATCACTACTCAGGATGGGCTGGGCAATCGATCACCGGGTGGTCAGCAATTGCATTGCATCACTCATTTTGTGTATTCTTTTACCATTATTATTATTATTATTATTTTCCTGTTCTGTTACTGTTCTATTAAACTGTCTTTATCTCAACCCATGAGGGGTTTTTTTCTCTCTCTTCTCCTTATGCCACTGCGGAGGGAGGAGTGAGTGAACGGCTACGTGGTCCTAGTTGCTGGCTGGGGTTAAAACATGACAGTGTTCAGATTTTGCAAACTTGTGTTTTTGTTGAAGACAGATTACAGATTGACAAGAAGCTTAACAGTTTAGTCATCCTTGGACAAAATGGGGGCAATTTGGATAATTTATAGAAGTTGGTTTTCTTCTGTTAGTTGCTCTTTCCATTTCTACAGGTCTTTAAACATGAGATCTTCAAGCAATTCATTATAAGTCTTCATTATCCATGCGTGTTATGGCTGTTCTTTTTCAAAGAACCTTTAATTTGTTCCTTCTTTTTCCCTGCTTTATTTTAGCATTCTTTGGAAAGGCATTGAGCATACCCTTCATATACTCAAGTTGCAGTTCTTCAAAATGTTTTCTCCTAAAACCTAAAAAGCTCGTATCTTTCTGCACACTTAGCAAATCCTTTTGATCCATGATCAGCTATATGGATATCTATGTAAAACACAGCTGTGATCTCTCTGTATTATCATTTGGTGCATGTTGAGGACAAGAAACAAGAACTGGGGGGAGGTGCTTTTCCCCATCCTTCTCTTTGGTTTCTGATGGTCTGTGACAAACTTCAACACTAATTTATTTTATAGGAACCCCAAGAGTGAATAAACACACGCTTATTAGATTTCATGATGGCACACTTTAGAAATCTGCATCTAGTGAAAATGAAAGATCTATTGAAATTCGCTTTTGAGGATAATGCTATAAAGCTCTAAAACAAAACAGAAATAAAGGGCAACCAATTAAAATTCTTCTGAAAAGATTAATTTTAAACTGTTTTCCTAAAATACATGGCTTATGCTATCACTCTCTGTAACTGCGTCTGCTCCCTTTCCTCCGTTCAGTCTTTTTCGTTCCTATTGCTTAACTAAAACCGTATTTGACAAAGGGGCAAAGGTCTCTGAAGTATTATCTTCCCAATAGGCTCATGAAAACAGTCTATCAAAAAGAAGCTTGAGGGAAAGCCTGAGGTATGGACTCGCCTCTTATTAGACACCGGAGAATTGACCCAGGGCACAGACCAAGCACCTCTTCTTTGGTGCTTACACAACTATTTGTTCATTCCTTGTATCCTTGTTTAAATAATCGGTTCATTTTGCTTTGTAAATATCAAGGCTCCACTGAGCTGCTAAGTGGAAACCCCCAGGGTAAGATCCAGGCTTCGGTGAAGTCTATCAGCATTTTACTATTGACTCTGCTGGGGTCAGGACGTGACCTTTCTGTCTAAATGGAAAAAGCAGACAAAAAGGTGAGAGGGTAGATCAATATGTCAAATAAATTATTCCCTTCAGATTATTCGTTCAGCTTTAATATACATACACAACGTCATCATAGCTATTCCATGCTTGAGCAAAGAGAAACTCTGTGGTATTAATAACACCAGTGCGTGAAAACTGCCAAAAATGTTAATTAAAGAAAGAAGGTTTTAAGAGGATTTTACTTTGCCTTCTTTTCACCACATCTTTTTAGAGGTTGTTAAAAACAAAACTATTGATGATGCATTTTCAAAGGGTTTCCTCTTTGTACACCAGTGCCCAGTGACTGGCTTACACAGAGGTGACAGCCGATGGCCTGAACTAGCGCGTGGGACAATTCTTTCTTGTTTACCGCCATTTCTACCACCCACAACCTTGGGAACTCAGGTGAGGGGGAACCCCCCTCCCAACAACGCACAAACCAATTTACCCACCAACTACCCAAGACCTCTGTTGTCTGAGCCCACAAGACAATGCAGTGCCCCCCCTGGGAGGAGGTTGCCGAAGTCCTGATATTCCAGAATTATATTTTCATATGGGCCTATGGAAGTCCTAAAAGCAGCAACCAGCTTCTGCCTCTGAAAAGGTATAGCCCTCCCTTACGTACTACCTATAGCAAACCTGCTGCACTTCATTCAGTACATTTATTGTGAACTCTGTCTGGAATACACAGATTTTATAGAGAAACATTATGCAAGAAGAGTGTGGTATCCAAACCTCTACAATAAATACTTGCATCAATTACCTAGTGCTCCTAGGCAACAATAAGAAAAGAGGGGGAAAGGAAAAAGTTTCAGTCTACTTTTTATTGATTTTAGCTTCCTCATTCAGTATGTGTTAAATATCACAATGCAGAATCCATTTTACCAGGTGCAAGTGGCAATTATGCTTTTAGTTTTCTAGGCAGTAATGGAAAACTGTCTAATTTAGCCATTGTCAGATTTTAAAAATTATTCCTGACTGCAGAACTGGCACAATATAAATGTTTACTGAGTTTGCCTGAAACAAGCTGCATTACTTTAGGTTTTGATGTTAACTCCTGCTTTCTTGAGAACACAGTGTCCTGTGCCGCCTTGCCCACTTTGATAGTGGGATATTCTGAGCACAGAAAAAACAGAACAGCGTACAAACAGGCTTCCCTGCCCCTTTCCAGTCCTACTAGCAGAGTAGCAAAGGGACGTTACTGTGAATTTGGTCATAATTATTGAATTTGTTTATCACTTAGGGCCCATGAATATGAACTTTCATGCAAGAGAATTTATGATTTCTAAATAGAAGAGGCGAGGCAATACATGTGAATTTAGTACTGAAAAAGTCTGAGCAGCATGTTCTTACACCCTCAGTGTTTTTCAACTGCTACCATAATTGATGGTATTCCAATAGGTGCCTACAGTGTGCAGGCACGTTTATGGCTGTAAAATAGGAAGTCTTGAAGGAAAAATTATTTTGGGATTTACAGACTGGTATAACACATGAGGCAGGGTGGCTCAATGGGTACTATCATACCACTGCTGAAACCACATGCTTAGACCATGGCATAAGGCACAGGTGAAAATATATTTGATCTGCAGATTTGTTTTTCTCTACATCCCCAAATTACCACTAAGCTTTGCAGCACTGAGTGGGTGCACTGAAGGAAGACTGACACAGCAGGGTTAAAGCAGGTCCGAACTGAGGTGCTTTGGCAGATAAGACTGTTCATGTGAGCTGCTAGAGATAATTCCTACTCATGCTTTTGGGCAAACACATCAATCAGCATTTCCCAGATTTAGGAAGACAGAAGGGAATCATAAGGTTTATCTTGGGAAAGGAGAGATGAGTGCCCGCCTTGCAGCACATCCCAGAGCCATCCAGAGTTACAGGCTTTCCTGCCTCCCACCACAGCCAGATTAACTGGCTATGGTTACTCTAGCAATGAAGAGATTGTTGCCTCCATACCTCTCAGAAGGGGTTACCCAAGAGCACTGGTGGGACTCTTCAAGGAACCTGAAATGAGGGACGCATAGCAAATAAGATTGGGAAATAAGCATAAAAGGAATCTTACTAACTACAAGCCAATAGACAGATACCACATGCTGAAGCTAAGTGAGCATGTCTTTAAGAGTTTTGCTTGTTCTTCCTCTCACTTAGTCTTGAAATACATTAAAAGGACTTTGAAATATAATAACTTATCATGGGTAAGTGCACTTGCTGTTCTGTTGGTGCAAACAGTATCATTAGGATTTCAGTTTTGCCCAGATAAACCAACTTATTCCTTGTGCAGTCCTTTGCTCCTGCTAAATGCTTTGCTGCCAGTTAGTACTTCCTCTTACCAGAAAGCCTGAGAACCCTTGCCATAGTCCAGGATCCCACCACAGAAAGCCTCTGTACCAAGCACATACAGAGATAGCTCTGCCCAATTTTCCTCCTTGGTTCAGAGAGATAATTCAATTGTTTTTATTTATTAATGTCACATCCCACTTATCTATTTGCATTCCTTCTTTGTTCAGCAAAAAGGATTAAAAGTGAGTTCTGTTTTGATTTTAAAGCATCCAGGGATCTGAGCTTGCTTTGAGTTGAAATTACCTTCAGAGCCCTCCTGCCTTCAATGAGAGCAGGGCTTGCAACTGCCAGTGATGCTTCAGGGCTTAAAAGGCACAGGATCTGTGACATGACCTAACTGATGAGGTAAATTATGCTGATTCAAAGCATTATAAAATATTAATACCCCTGTCAGAGTTCAGCTCGATGACCTCCTCTGTCTGTACACTGGTGAGCTCACCTGCTGAAAGGCTGAGAGCTCAAAGGTTTGACATTTTCTTTCTTTTGACAAAATAAATAACATCTCTATGTTCTACAAAAAGGCAAATGAACGCAGGAAGAAAAATACTGACACATGCTTCTCACCAAGCAATTTCTGAAAGATACTCCAGGTCTCTTCTAATCGACAGCTGCTCTCTCCTATGAAAACTCCAGGCCTCTTTGTCTTGAGTAGGATTTTTCCTCTAAGCAAAGAAAACCACTTTTAATCCTGATGAACACAGAATTTTGCATGGGGCTGCTTGTGCAAACTGGAAGGAAGAGGCTTTCATACCCTGTAAGCTATCCTGCTCACACTGTACCATAAGGAGCTTGACTGCTGCCTAGGCTCTTGCACCTTCATGACTGGTAACATCTCAGAGCAGAATTTGATCTTACAGATGCCATGCACAAAACCTTTGGCAATCACCAAATGCACCGCAAGCAGTATTCTTTTACCAAATTCTCTAGGATACTGAATAATGTTTCTACTTCTTTTTAATTTAATATATTTAGCTTTCTAGGCTGTAGTAATTTCTGCTTTTAGCATTCTGGTCTAAACTCTCCCCTGAAACTACAGTCTATGCACTTGCTTAGTTTCACATTCATTTCCATCGGGGAAGAATGATCATTTGGGAAGAGTTTGACCTAAGTCATTCTCCATTTCCTGACAATTTTTAGTTATGAATTTCTTCCTATATTAAATAAATTATTAACGAAACCCTCTATTTAATTTAACCAAAAGTTTTCACAGTTGTCCACCTGACTTCTTTTAATAACTCAACTATCATATGAAATAGTAGATCACTTCTGGTAATTTTAAAAGACTGGAATATGTGTAATCTTTATATTAGACAGTTCATTTGGATATCAAGGTCAACATAATTGAGTTTCATTTCAATATCAAGGGTGACATAAGTAATTTTCTTATTGACAATGATAAAAAATGTTCATCTATTCTGAGACTCAGACTGAAGAAAGCAGGTATTACTGCAGATGATGGATTCATCTGAATGTTGATATAATACGGAATAAGATTATGAGGCAAAGTATACTCATGAGAGTGCTATAATAATACTTGGTAATAATATTTTCATTGTAATCTAACACACACAATTTGAGATAGATAGAATTTATCTATTCTTTTGCACAATATCCCCATTTATGATATGTCAGTCTTACTGCAACAATGCCCAAAGGTAAAAGGAAAAGCAGAACTGGAAGTGCTGTTTCCCACAGACTGTTCCAGAAGAAGGCTGCTTCACGTTCCTGCAACAACGTGAAATGAACTTCACCTCACAAGAAACTTATTCCTTTCCAACCCAGGAAAGAGAAAAGAGAAATCAGAAATTTTATTGAGGGACAATTGGTCCTTCAACAACAGCAGCACTTGAGAAGAAAGAATTGATCCTCTGGCGACTAGAAAGATAGGCAGAAAAGATGATGTGCTTCAACTTCAGATCCCAGACTTTTCCACGTTCGTAGATACTCTGAAAGATCTTGTTGCAAATAGTGGAAAATAGTCTTAAGTGTTCCCTTGCTTCACAGCTAAATTCCTGAATGCAATAACCATTTTTTCCAATGCCAAACATGAACGAGAAGGTCAAGACTAGTATTTGCATTTAACCCTGAGAATTTAATCCACAATTAATGAAATTATGTACAGCATCAATGTTGTTTTGCAGGATATGGCCACAAAGGCCTCGGTCTCATCACTTTCTTCTGGTATGGTTAGGAGATCTAAAGCATGTCCATAAGACTGTAGACACGAGTGAAGATGAGAGTAATGAGGAGTCGCTGAAAACCAGTAATGTCTAGAATAGGGATGACGAAGTTATTTGACTTGCAACAGAGGATTGCAGTAATTTTCATTCTTTCTTTCTTTCCTTTGTTTCTTTTACAAAAAATATTAACACAGGCTCAACCATGCATTATTTAGCAGGTCCTGTTTAACGAGGTGATATGCAAAGATTGAGGATACTTCCCAGTATCACCGTATCCACTTCACAGGATCTCTTTCTATCTCTTCTTATTTAGATTTGGATAATATCTCTATATGATATGAGAACTTTTCTTGAGAGAAGTTGTCATTAGGTAGTTTTGACAGAAGGCTGATCATAATAAGAATATTTTTGGAAGACTGTTGTCTATTGTCCTTTAACTTAGACAAAAGAAGGCTTGAGCTGAATCTAACCCTGGCCATGGTGTTATGGTTTAAGAAACCCACAGCAATTTATTGTCATTTAGACAATTATTCCATCACCCAATGATCCCTCCCCACCCGGGAAGGGGAATCGGGGAAAAAGCAAGGAAACCCGAGGATTGAAATATAAACAGATTTAATAGAATAAGAACAGATAATTAACATTAGTAACATTAAAGAGCCAATATTCATCCAAATACCAATATAAAATATATAGGGATTATACTCAGCCAATTCTATCAGTAGGAAGCTGTGCACTCCCAGCAGTGGACAGCAAATGTCAGACACTGTGAGCGCGACGGCTTCGAGAGGAAGGGAAGGCCTCAGAGGCCTGGCACCAGGGTAAGAAGTTCTCTGGATGACAGCAATCAAGGGAGACAGAACTTCACAGCAAACAGTGACGTTCATGGTATGAAATAATCTTGTTGGCCAGCTTGGGTCAAGTGTCCGGGTCTTGCTCTTCCTCATCCCTGCCCCTGGCTAACTCGAAAACGCTGAGACCTTGAAATCCATATACCGTAGCTGGCTGTAAAGTAAATATTTTCACAAATTCAGACACTAGACTCTTCTAAAAGTGCAGTTTTCCCAGGTGTTAGATAAATTAGCCCTGTGCCGCTCAAACCAGGACACCAGGGCTACTGCAGAGAGATAACATACAGGTCAGATATCTGATTAATCACAGATTAACTTCTATGACTCCAATATTGCTATATGCAATAGCAATAAAAAAATTTATTGTATTCTTCCCTACTTTAGTTATGATAGTTGAGCCTAAATTTCATTATGGTATCCTGCCTTATTTTGTCATTGCTGTTTTGTGTAGGTTTTAGAAGAGGCTTGCAAACATTTTAGAACTTGTAGAACAGCTCTGTGTCATTCCAAATGTCAATCATGTCTCCCATGTTATATGTGACTTTGGAAATTTTATGGATTATTCTTACAGCTGGTCAAAACTACTCCAGTAGCTGTTCCTTTATAAGAAAATATTATTTTGATCAAAATCACAGCTTCCGTCAGAATGCATTGATTTTTCTGGAAAGAAAGTCGTATTTTTAACAGAATGCCTTAATGCTATTTTTACAGATTGTCATTAAAAATATTTTGTATTCTAGTCATAGCATTCTTCTAATGATGATGTATTATGTAATTATACATAAAGTTGTTAGATTGGAAAAATCTTAAAAATCAGGTTCTTGGTCAAATGATTATTTAAAAATATGCTTTGGTCAATTTTGCTTTCCTTATAACGTGGAATAAAATTTGAAATTTGAACATTTTCCTCAGAGCAGAAATCCCTGGCTTTCAGTATTCCTATGTATAATAGCAGAGCCTTCATCTTTGAACTCCAGAAGCAGACTGTTTTGCTTCAGCTGATCTTTAACAAGTTGTTTTCTTTCTGGTCTTCACTCTGCATTACGCTGGCCTCAGTGAAATATGCAAAGTGACTGTCTTCTGATGAGCCATGATTCTATTTTCAGTGCTGCAGTTATCATTCAAGTCTGTCAAAACCAAATTGCAACACTTTGCAAAACAAGTACAGGAATATAACCACAATCCTCATCTGCATATGTTATGTTGGCACCACTTTTAATCCAGAAGGTATAGACTGGCTGTAAATTTCAAAATGGTGCAGTAACTCCCGAATTACGTTTGCTGCAGTATGCTCTTTACCAAAACCTTTAACGTATAGTTCTATGCATTTCCTAATGTCTCTCTTGGTCGATTTGCAGATTTGACTGGTTGAAACACTGCCTGATGGCCTGGCTGACGCGCTATGTAGTTGAATATTGGTTGACTTGCCTTTGGACATATGAAAAATCTCTCCAAGCATCCTGCTTCGGGTTATGCGTTGCTCTCTTGCCACCATATTCATAAGACTGTGAAATAGCTTTTTACCAAAGACAAAGCGGCAAGGAGGAGCAGAGTAATGGAGGTCAGCTTCCGGCCAGCATTTGATGAATGCTTCCCTGGTAACTACGATTCTATGGCAAAAATCAATCCAGAAATTCTCTCTACTGCAGTTTTATTCCAGTTCTCTGCAGCTGAGGGACTCATTAGAGATTGGCTTTTTATCACCAGTCGTTTTAGGCAACTTTGCTTTCCTTGGAAAACCAAAAGTATGCATAATGAAGACTGATTATGTGCAGTTTAGGCACTCCGGGACCTGTTTCATTCTGAGAAGTGTGTTTCTAATAACCATAGAAAGTGTGATAGGAAAGATGAGCTGCTGCATCTGAAACGTGTTTGCTTTAGTGTTTTCACCACTGAGGCTCTTTGTTTTCTACACCTTTTGACACAGGTTCTGGTATTTCTCCCTTAAAACGGTATTGCAGACTGATCGTACCAGCTGTCCACCTTTTGTCCCCCCTTCTGACTCTGGTGTGACAGATGGTGCAAACAGCCTGGCATATAGTTGTTGGATCAATATAAGGGACAAAATACCTGCCAGATTGCTGATGACTGAGATGTTACATAGTCTGGCGCCAATGGACAGCTTAGCAACGATGGCGCTAGCCTAAAGGGAAAATAACCAAGATTCATTTTATTTTTCCAGCATTGTTCCAGGATAACTATTATTTCGTTTACAATTTTTGGAGGAAAAAAAAAAACAACTTCGAAATACTCCTAGAATTTTCACCTCGGTACCACAGAATTATACTAAGGTTAAGCCTCAGTTCCTTCTGTTTTATTGCAGCTGGCCACCTTGTCATTGCCTCTAGTCTGCACCCACCACTTCTGGATCCCAACTACAATTTTAGACCTCCCAACAGTTCAACGACTATTTTGTGGGGTAACTGTCCATTTTGAGGGTGGCCCGGAATATTTTTATTTTTCCTCTGAGAATTTAAACAGGTCTTGATTCCTTCCTCATTCAAGCTCTGGAGGACTCAGAAGGGGAGGAGAATGCTCAGGGGACGTTGGCTTTGTTTGGCTTGGGTTGGGTGTTGTGGATGTTCAGCAGTACAGTTGGCAAGGCCCAAGTTGGAAGACATGACCTGTTTTGTTCTTGACAGCTATGCAGGTGCCTGGCCACAGATTTGTAACTGCATCTTCAAAGTTTGTGCATGACTGACATAAAGAGATAGCAGGAGAAGAGCTAGAGCCCCAAACTGAGGCTTTTGTGCGTGACTGAAAAGCGTATGAAATTCATGAAAAAAAATAGAAACATGTTTAATGAGGCATTTTCAGTTAAAAAGAGCAAATGAAATGGCACAGACTCGTTAGAGGCATAGGAATGGGGGAGGGGAAGGAACAAGAGCCATCAGCAGCTGAAAGCAAGCTGTGAAAGAGCATGTGGCACGTTCTCATCTAGCCTGGCTGCACCTTCCTCAGCGCTGCTGGTAAAGCTCACTTCTGCAGGAGTTCAAAGGCGCTGAAAGTGCCTCGCAATCCATGGCATCAGACTTCAAGAAAACCTTCTTAGTATTTCATAAAACAATTAAATATCTTCCCTCTGCGGAGGGAAGAAAAAGGATTCCTTCTGAATACTGAAATCCTGGAATCAACGCTCTGTTCACTGGTTTTAACCAACAGATGCAAATAAGAATCATAGTTAATTATTTTATGCTAGAAGGCTACTTTCCTCGTTCACCTCCCATATGCCCTCAACGAAGTGCTTGGGAATGCCACAGTTTTGTAAGAAACTCAGAAGCACTGCTGGTGCCCCCTCCCAGTTCCAGGGCTTCATTCACTCCACCCCTTCTGGTGCCTGAGGTGGACCTAGGTACCACCTCTGATGTCTGAGATGAGCTAATGCTTCGTACAACACACTCTCCCAATCTTTGTCTGTCTCCCTATACAGTCAGTAAAAATGAGAATGTGATACTTTGGCTGGAAACATATTGCAGGTCTGAGCTGGCTGCCCCATCCTTCTCCTGCCTAGGGAGGAAGCCAAGGTCTGGCTAGTAGAAGGCATGAATTGCTTGTGTACCTCTCCAGCATCAGTTTTCTAGCAAACAATCCAAACACAACCCCTGTGAACATACTGTTTACTGCTATAGGGTCTTCAAAGCCTTGTTTTCTGCTTGCCTTTACTGTGCACAAAGTGCAGCAAACTGCAGAACTGGTGCCAGTGGCTGCAAGGAGGAGCAACTGAGTAGCAGCAGCAGAAGTTGATTTGAGGATTTTAGTGGTCAGTCAGAGGAAAAAGGAAAAAGAAAGGAGGTACAGTAAGAGTGAGGTTCGTGCAAAGAAAAATAAAGAGGGAAGAAAGGGAAGGCAGAGAAAGATAAATGAGCCGATGGAAACAAAACCAGCAGGAGAATAAAGCAAGGGGAAAAAAAAAAATCAAACAGAAGGCAAAGGAAATTTGGAAAGAGAAGAGGTTGTGGATCTGGATAAAAATACCAAGTGAGATGCAGTAACCATGATGGGAACATATACGGGTGGCAATGGTAAGAACCTGTCCTATTTTCCCTTGAGAAGACCCAAACCAGAAACTGATGAGGACGATCTAGTCACTCCGATTTTGGTCTCTGTTCCAAATGCAAACCCATTTATAACTAGTTCTGAGATAACAGTGGGTTTTTTTCAAACAGAAAAATAATTTTCTTCCAGCCTTTCTCTTTTCATTTATTACATGACTATCCTAAAAATGTCACAGGGTAGCTCATCATTCTCATTGGCATTCTGTGTCACACAGAAATAAATTGTGTTAATAGTGAAAATAACATGTACAAAGCACAAAGATGAGACCTGAAAGGGGAAGATTAAGCTTTTCTTGCTTTTCTCACAAGGTTGTCTTGATTACATTTGTGCTCCGAGTTATTCTTTAGCTTAAACCAGTCAGCTGAAACAAAATTATTACCCCAAATAAAGAAGTCCCAAATTTTCTTAGTTTCCTGAATCGTCACCGCACAAGACTGTCAGGATGGTCAATGAGTTCCTTTCTCAAGGAGGTACTGTGCATTGCAGGAGCTCAGCTGTCTTATTTACATCTCATCCGTAAAAGTGCTCTTGTGGAGCTACATCGTCTCGGGGGAGCGGCAAAGCGCACCTCCACATTAGCAGGGCTTCCAGAGTTCACACCCTGCTGCAATCCCACCCTTTGGGGATGCGATTTTCCCCGGACCCTATGGGGCATGCAGGCTGGGAAGGCAGAGCCACAGCTTTTCATCTGTCTCCCTGCCCAGCGTCTTGCCCTGCAGAAGAGGAAAACAGCAGAGCCCAGACGCTTTTCGACATCTGTTTCACGACTAAGTTTATCCTCCATCCTGGGCTTCTGCTAGAGAGAAAAGAAGAACCCGACCCTAATTTTGTCACAGCGGGGAAGGAAGTTCTACACACAAAGCTTGCTTGTAACTCATTGGCTAACAAAAAAGGCTTGTCTTTTCACTTCTTTATTGCATTTCAATTTAAAAATATTAATATTTTTAGATGGAATTATTTTTTCTGTTAAAATGCTGCAGCAGCAATATCACTTGGTTTCTGTGGCTACATGTCCACTTTTATGATTAAAAATGGATTTAAGAGCACACTGAAAGAGGGTATATGCTTTACATTTTTACACTAGAGCATTTTCACTTTTAAACCACTGGCTTCAAAAAATGTATGCATCATAATGCAAAAAAAATTAAAGATCTACAAACTATTAAAAAAAATGACCTAAAACTGAGTTTCTAACATTTCTTTGTGAAGGAAACTCCCAAAGTGTCTTTTTTCTGTTTTCTTTTTTGAAATTACAAAACTTCCCATGAAGTTAGATTCCACTTTCTCAAAGCTATTTCTGTTGAATCGTTACATTGAAAAAAGTATTGCCTCTGTAAGAATGACTGATGCTTAAAATCAACTGCTATGATTTTTTTCTGACAGTGTTTATCATGATATTTATTGTTTTCCTTTAAGTTCAAATTGCTGGAATTTGTGATTTGAAAAGAATCTCAGCATTAACTCAGAAAGAAAATGGTAAATTGTCTAATCTCATAGTTACATTAAAAAATTGAAAGTCTTTTAATCTGAACATTATTTAAAAGAGTAGGTAAGTTTATTTCTCCCTTTAAATATGATATTTTTAATTTATTGCCATGAGTGAGGAGTTAACTTACTTTTTTTGAAGATTTTATATTCACTATGTCAGTAACTAGAATCCATAAACAGCCTGGCATAACTATTTCAGGTTTTCTGGAACTTATAACTGTTTGAAAAGTGATATATAGTGACTGCTTAAAAATTAAAGTTAACTTCAATGGAATTAAATTTTAATTAAAAAAATACTGCCGATAGGAAAACCTATAAAAGGGTTATTCATGGAGAAGATCCATCCCTTCATTTGAAAATTAAATGGATCATTTCTTCAGCTCTGAGGATGCCCACACAGAAATGAGGAGAGTCAAAAAACTCCTAAAAGGGGGATTTCTGCTGGAACTGGACCTCCCTGCTTTGGGACCTGCAAGCCCTGGCATCCCTGATGAGGCAGCTGGCACCTTGCTCTGTGGCTGTGGGTCCTCTGCCCTCAGAAATTGCAGACAAGAAAGGTTTCTGTTCTTGTTTCTAGGGAAGTCTTTCAAAACCAAGCCATTTCCAAGGAACATGCTGACTAACAAAAAGGATATTTCCAGGAAAAAAAAAAGCGCCTTTATTTGAAAGATATACCTGTCGGCTTTAACTGTAGCTCTGCCTATGCCATTTTTGAGGAAAGCTTTTTCTACAGAAATAAGCTAGAATTTTCAGGGCAGGAAAAGAAGCTACAACCTCACTCGTCCTCTACTAGTTCCCATGTTGAAAGGCCACACAATTCCTAGCTCCGTGGCACAGGCAGAGCCCTGTTGTCGAACACAAGCATGGATTCCGTTTTGCCATGCAGTGCGCATAGACTTCCACCAACCCAACTCCAAAACTTATCAGAACTGTCACTTTCACATGCAAGGAAATAATTCGGATATATATTTATGGTTTCTTGTGGTCACATGTAAGCTCATTGAGCTCCAGTCTGAGTTCCAGACTGAGATAATGTTGTGTACCCACACTAGCGCAGACCTCGCTATAGACAAACAAATCCCGCTTTCCAGTGTATATATCCAGATATCCAGTGTATATATCCAGATTCCAGTATATATCCAGATTCAGAGTCATCTAGTATATTTACATAGATTTTCCATCTTTAGCAGGGATAAAGTGAATTCACCTCCAGCTGGAGGACGGCAAGAGCAGAATTGTATCTGCTGACAATATCCAGTGTAAATACACCCCAGTCATCATGAATAGGTGGGAGGTGTTGCAAGTATGAAAGCAATCTCCTTAAAACCGAATGTGTTATTTGAAGACGCTAATTGAGAATTTTCTTTTGCAGAAAGATACACTCAGGACATCTAGGTGTTTCTTCATTACAAATAAATAAAAATGCACTGAGATCTCCCTATAAAATTTGTATGGTGCAGCACCTTTTAACTCCTTTAATAAATAGTAGCTCCAAGTTTGTTGCTTCAATTTCAGATTGGAAATCTTGTATTTTTTCCAGGTGGATCAGCTGGCTTAATTAAAGATACTGCTTTGTTCATATCCTTGACAATCACAATTAACATAACATTGTTATTATAAATATTACATTGTTATTATAAATATTATTATAAATATTATTATTTCAGACACCTTCCAGACATCAGCGAATTTGCAATGAAGTCATGCATACAGGTATGAGAAGACAGGTCTTTAAAGCCAAATGATTCTACCGGACAAGATACTTCCGCTCCTTCACTCTCCTCTCAAGGTAATGCACTGTGTACATTCTTAATCTTTCTGCTTCTCTTGCTGGTTAACAATGACCTGCTGTCTCTGTGCATAAAGATTAAAACTTGAATTAAAACATTACTCAGGGACTTCAATTACCCACTATGGATTTGCTGCCCCTGGACTTGACCCACTCCCCCAGCAAAAAATACTTACAGTGAAAAAAAAAAATATCAAGCTGGGACAGGGCTGCCCATTTGGTCCTTAATACCATCTGGGAACATAATGACTCAATTCATTTTGCCCTCAGATTAATGGAGCAAGCTCAAGTATTATAAGAAGCACTTTAATTCCCTCTGATGTTTTCATTATGAATTCCTTTGTGGCAGAACTCATTTGCAATAATGCATATGTAATTTTGGAAACCAAAAGGAAATCCTGTAGCCTTCAGGACATTATTAACCCGCAGAAATGCTGAGGCACACGTAAAACTCAAATATGCTAGCACCAGCAACCTCTTGAAACATTTTAAGAATAAAATTGGTAAGTAAAACTGCATCTTGGTACTTGGAAGTTAAAATGGCTGAATTAATAACTATTAAAACCCTAACACTATTAGTGACACTTAAGCTGTCTGTTCAGATCGTTTCTAAGGATCCAAAGATATACACTGGAATAGTCAAAAAGTTCCATGAGTTTATTATCTACAGATATTTGGAAGTGAATCACCTGCACCAGTTGTAGATTTCCCTTTTCTCTCTTTTATTTGCATGGTTCGTTAAATCTTTCTTTATGTAACGGTGTTCATCAGCCATAAACATGAGACCTGATATTGTGCCAAAGCAAAAAATTCAGTCTCATTTGACTTATGCTGCTTTTAACAATGAGAGACACACTGCTGTATTTTGAAGCCAATGTTGTCTCATTTGATGCAATGGGCCCAAGACTATTGTCTTCAGTACTTTATGGAGTTGTACAAAGTAGTCAATGTCAAATTTCACTTTGAGGTGTTGGCATAAATCTTGGTTTGACTTCTTTAATTCTCTGTAACAGAATAAAAGATTTTTTCTGTATAAGACTCACAGTAAACGTAACCCAGGTCATCTGCTAACCAGTAGCTGCAACCCCCATCTGCTGTGTGGCAGGTTGGGAAATGGTAGAGACTACAAGAAACCAGAAGCGTCACTAAGGAGTTTATTTTAGTCTGCTTATGTCAGCTTTTTGTGTAGTAAAAATCAATGCATATAACATTTGTTGGTTTGAACCCACAGGTTCGTATAGAGAAAGGTGTCAACTGTCCTTTGGGATAAGACTCAGAATAAGAACATAAGGATTCCTGTGGTTCAGAGTAAGAATCCATCTAGCCGAAGGACATAGTTAGGGAGGTGTGAAAACAAGGAAATCGTATAACATTCTTTCCTAATGTTCTCATCAGCTCAAACTATTTTAATTCACGGTATTCCTAAGCATGACAGCACGTCTGTTTGGTAAATCGCAATGAATCTCTTATCTAAGTACTCTTCCAGTCATTCCTTACATCCACTCAAGCTTCTTGCGTTCGCATTGTCTTTTGCAAGTATTCACACAAGGCTGCTGTCTGTTGACTGGAGAATCATAGAATCATAGAATCATAGAATCATAGAATCATAGAATCATAGAATGGTTTACGTTGGAAAGCACCTTGAACCCAGCTCCTACTAGGTCTTTTTCCTGGTTTTGCATTGGACAAATGAATCTTTCTCCGCCCACTTCACGCCATTCATATTTTTGCAGTCATCTATTTTACATCGCTAAGTCTTCTCTTCTGGATTGAGGAGCCCTGGCCTGCTCAGTCATTCCTCATACGAGAGACAGGCCACACACTTGATTGTGCTTTTTGCCCTTTTCTGAACCTGCACTGGTTCTAACGCATCCTTTCCGAGATGAGGGGACTAGGGTGCACACAATATTCATTAGATGAATGTGTACAGGGGCATAATTCATCTTTGCTGTCCTATTTCCAACTGTACTAGAAGTTTGAACTGAAAATGCAAGAATTCCTTGGGAGACAAATGTGAAATAATTTGTTCTTCACCTGTTATCCCATATTTCTGACAAAGTTTTGCTCTCAGGCATGAGATTAAAACCGCTTTACAGTTCCATTTCTGGCACTACTTATATAACCGTAAATACTACTCTTAATAATAGTAAATAGCTAATCTCATTGGGAATCTTTTTAAATTCGTGATCATAAGAGTGTCCTGTACCTATGAGTTCCACAGCTGGTTTTCTTCACGTTACACAAGAAAATATTTCCAAATCCTGGCCTTAACTTTTACAGGTCACTTTCACTGAAGGATTGCTTATTGTATGCAATGTGAACGGATCTGGGGGTTTTGTGGGTAGCAGATAAATATATATATATACATACATATACGATACTCTCAAAATAGGGAAATAAAAAGTAGAATTGGAGCTTTCCTAGAAACAAGTACATTTTGGCATCAATAACTATCTTTAAGAAAACTTTTATATTAGAATAAAATATTTTAGTTTCTTCCAAGTGTAATTTACACTATTGTAATTTCAAACTTCTGTAATAGACAGTAGAAGTAAATACTTTGATTCTCTGTGTGTGTGTGTGTTAAAGACTCCCTTTTATGAAAATTATGTTGCAGAAACTCCTAACCTAAAACACTGCAATATGAAATCAGCCACTGAACTGATCATAACATCAAAGTCTTTGAAAATATTTAAAGCATAATTTTAACTGATCAGAAGATAACCTGAAATGTTCATTTTGTGATACCTGTTTGACTGTTTGACCCTGTACAAGCCTCACTTGCCCCCCTACTTTATAACAAAGCATTTTTCAAAGATGTACTTGCTGGGACTGCCTCCATGAGGCCAAGAAAAGTCCAGAATCCTTTTCTCTGACTTCAATATTCAAGAGAAGGGATTTGCAGCAGCCATCAGAGAGGGCCCTTGAGAACTAGCAAAGAAGCCTGAAAGAATTTGGTGTCAATAAGCTACTGTAAATTATTGGTGTAGGAGGCTCAGATTGACTTCTGAACTCTGCAGTTATGATTCAAAACAGTGAATACAGTGCCATTTCCCGACTTCTGAATGCCTGGTACTGCTCCTTTGGTGCTAGAACAAACCAGTGCAACACACCTAAATTCACCTATAGTGTAAATCACTGCTAAATGCATGTATTAGGTGCTGTAATGTTTAAAAAAACAGTCCAAAATCCTTTATAGGAGGTCAACACTGGGCATGAAACTACACTAAAACATAAACTTTAGAACAGCAGGGCAAGAGACCCAAAGACAAAGGAGCAGAGTCTCATTAAAATCACTGCATCATTTTTATTTCTGGAGTACTGGCTGTTTCAAAGACTGCTGAAAAATAAACAAGACTTAACCTCCAGAGTCTTGCGCTATGATTAGTCATTATCTCTACAAAGAAAATGTAATATAGTTCCATCCAAAAAGCCGGTATTCTAGTTCACATAGAACTTAATTTTTCTCAAAAGCCAGTTTAAGTCAAGTCTGACATCCACCTGAAATGGAAACCTTCCCAAATTTCCTGTGAACTGACAGCCTTCCCAGATCTCAGCTGCTGTGTCGTGCTCAGAAAGAACAGGACCTGGAGTGGTAACTATAGCATCCCGCTTCAAGTGCTGGTAGGCCACCCACTCTGTCTTTATAGCCCGTGGTGGGAAATAGGTCCTGTAAGGCACAGTATTTTCATGTATTTTGACTGTGGGTGACTCATGCCCTAAGATCTCCACTGGCTGTAAAGGGAGCCCAGGACAAGCGACTGAAGTAAACATCTACTCTGCAAACATGGTCAGCTCGTAACCTGGCCAGATCCAGGCTGCATGGCAGCACGCCTTGAGCTTCTGGCCTGTCTGAACCCATCACGGGAGACTAACTTGAAGCTGCTTTGCCCAAAAATCCACCTGTGGGCTGGAGCAGCAACATGATGCTTCTTTAGGCACAGACAGACTGTCCACACCAGTAAATGAAGCAGTGCCGCAGAGCACTGTGGGAACCCAAATGTTTGTACTGATAAACAGTCAGAGTCACTCATGGCATGCTTTTAACTCTAACTGGCACTTCCCCCATACATTGTTCCCAGGAAAATGTGACAGCTAGTACAAGGCAAGTACCATTCTGGAAAAACCCAGTGCTAGCAGGTAAGGGAAAAATTACACTCTCTTCAGGACAGGGTAGTAAATAATCTGAGTGGTTTTCCTTAACGCCATAAAAGGATCCTGGCTCGGTTAAATTTACAGGATAGTCACAGCAAGCTGGATCCCCAGGCCCTGTCCTGGATTTGTTGGGGCCTCACTGAATCCGTGATGCTTCCAGAGAAATATTTCATGCTATTGACATTTATGCTTTCTGATCAAAGTTGGGTTTGTCAGACATTCTGGCCATAACCAGTATCAGATCAGTCCCTCTGATTTGGAAAAATTTCTTCTCACTTTTAAATGGGAAAACTGAAATTTATCTTACTTCTGACTAAAGAGATCACTAATGACGATGTAGTTCAGCACCTAGAGTTCACTCAATCCTTGGTCTTATCTGGGACAACCACTAAGTGTCAGTCAGCAGACAGCTGTCCTCCAGGAATGGAAATAAATCCAAATCATTTAGGATTGCATATTAAAACCATAATTTTCAATCACAAGTGACCCTAGCTAAACTGAAGCTGTCACCTAACACTAGTCTTCACTGGTTTACTTTACTCCTTTCATTTCAAGCATCAGCTTTAAACTGCTTTATCTTAACTCTCTTTTCCACACACTGAAATTTTAGTCTAGCTTTGACCATAACAGTAGCTCACGTCAATGTCTACTCATTATTATGTTTATTCAGGTTTAATTCTGTGTCAACCAGTTCAGTCTTCAGGGATGCTGGAGCTGAGACTAAAGTCACCTTCTTAAAGGTCAATGCACAGCCACTCTACAAGTTATTTATACAGAATATTCACAGCAAATTAATTGCATAAATGCATGTACTTTGAGTAAATAACCCATTTTACACTGCTTTGAGAAATGCATGATTGACATGAATATGTCTCTTGATATATTCATCTATTGTATAAATACAGGAAGTTGTACTTACTGGCGGTAAAATGGCTGTGATATGGATGGGGAAAACATGATAAGTAGAAAGCTACTGTCTGTGAGTGAAATTTAATTGTTCTCCAGAAGTCTCAATCCTGGCATTGTAGAAACCATGCAATACCTTCTGGATACAGCTAAAAATTTTAAAGGCGATATTCTTCCCTTCTAACGGTAAAATTATTTTTATTCAACACTTCAGGTTGGCTCCGTCTTTGTGCATCAATTTCCTTAATCTTTGGTTTGTCACTGAATATTTATTAGGGAGAAAGGGAAAGGCTTTTATTTTGAAGCAGCCCTGTGTGATTGTCTGTCACTGGCCTGCTGTCCCACAGAATAATGCTCAGGAGGGAAATGGTTTGGGGGTTTTAAGTGCATTGTTTTTACACTTCAGTCCCAGGAGGATATTTTAAATATAAGGAAAAACTTGAAGTGAGGAGAGAACCTCTAAACTTCCATTCACTTTACGGCAGAAAATCTACTCGAGAACTTTCCTCTGTATATGTATACAATAATAAAGTTTGTAATTTGTTGCTAAAATTCAAATAAGTGTTGTTAATATTAAGGCTGCACATTAAATAAAAATCAGGAGACAGAAGAAAGTGGGAAACGGTAGATGTATTGATATATTTTATGCTGGCCAGACATTGGAGACCTTCAAAGAGGGACAGAACTTGGAGTCATGAGAATGGCGGTAGCAGATGGCATTAATATGCCCTTTGCTGGGAGGTGTTAAGAACTTTCAAAGCACTTGATGGCATGCAGAAGGAAGAGTGAGAAAGCAGATGTTATGAACCAACTCTGAGACCAATAGGGGAAGAGAAAATGCTGGGTGAAGACAGAAAGGAGAGTGTCAGGCCAGAGGAAAAAGAGGAAGAGAAACATCTTGTCTGTGTAGCACCACCTGCATCTGGGCATTTTACTTGTTCTTTCTTCAAGCACTAGGAAGATAATTTAACTGCAAATTTTCAATACTACAGATAATGCACTTTCCCTGTGCTTATCATATTACTCTAGATTTTGGCACAGACTACGATCAGAGAAAGCATTCCCCAGTCACTCTCCTCCCTGGTTACATCCATGCATCTTCCCTTACAGTCTTCTCTCCGCTCACACTACGAGCAAAGGTTGGTCCCCAGAGGGACCGGGTTTCTGGGACATGGAGGTAAAGCGCTCTCCTACGTGCAAGTCATGGATTTGCAACCCAGGTACACAGTGCATGACAGAAGAAATATCCCCTGTCTGCTGACAAGACCCACAGTAAAGCTCTGCACCATGCCCTACATGGAGCATAAGCGTGCTCTCACTCTTCCAGAATTAAAACCAGGTAACCTAATGGGAATTAGACCTGCTGTAAGTGGCTACCTCAAGGCAGCTTTCGGATGCTGACTGATGCATTCATAACAAAGAGCTTGTCTAGCAAGGAACAACAAATATATGATTGGTACTTGTGGCTTCAAAGCACAGGCTGTAAGCACTACACCACTTTCTTGCAGTACACGCTAGAACTCACTGTGTGGTTGTGGTATTCTTACGTTATTCATAGGCAGAAATAAAGGCATAACTGACTCTAATAAGTGACATTTCTTGCTAGGGTAGGAGGTTTTCACAGGATTATATGCAAAAATAAAATATGAAATAGAAACCTTAGCTACTTGACAGAATCCTTTTCTGACGGGGTTGAGATTTCTTTTTTGTTATTGCGTAAGCTCAGCAGTTTCAGCCTAAGCACAGCTCATCGGCTTTCTGTTTCTCCTGTCACTGGGTAAGCATATGTCACGACTGACTGAGCACCTTAGACTCATTTACCAACCCCTTCTTAAATCAGTTCTGTAACAAGATTTCCACTGGTGATGCAAACTATGGGCTTGCAACTTCATATTATTAGGGCTACCTAAGAGTCCTGCCCTGGGTCAGGGCAGAGGGTATCCATGATTTGCTCCACATGAAAGTATTCACACGCTGCCTTTGGCTACCAAGACTAATTTACAAATTTAGGAACAGTTGTAACTTCATTCTGACAGACACACATGCAGACTCTAGGACAGGCCATTTAAAATAACTGAGCAAGGCATGCTTTTCCCCATACCATTTTCAATCAGTTTGGTTTAACTATTAAAAAAAAAAAAAACAAAAACAGCCACAAAATAGTTTCTCTGTTTAATATTCCAGAGAGCTTTCATGGGGGTCTCTGGTAAGGAAGAAGAGCCTGGGGAGCAAGCAGATTACCTAACTCTTTCTTTCCTAAAACATGGGCCTGAGTAAGATACTAGCTGATGTCTCAAATAAAATACCATCTTTATTTTCTAAAAGACCTGTAATTGAACTTAGCCCAATTACTGCTGCTGAAGCTTTAACACACTAGTGTAGAAACCATTGAAACATTTTATGCTCATTAACTTTTCTTTAATTTGGAAGATGCCTAGGGCATCTTTCCACACAAACAGGATAAATACATTGGGAAGTATGTGGTAAATACATACAAGAAATGCCTCAATTCAATTTCTTTTAAGGGAACAATGTATGTAATATTACTACATAGATTTGATTTTACTGCATGGATGGGTAAAGTGTAAAGCCATAGATATTCTCGGTTCTTATAACACAGCTTTTTCTTTGATGCTGCTAAGAAGTCCTGAAGTTGCTGACTTCAATACTATACCAATTATTCATATCATCATACCAATAAACATTGAGCAAACTTGGTCCTTAAATGCACAGACATGAAACACGTAATACAATCCATTGCACATGATCAAGCAGGTGTTTAGTATGGACTTCAATGGCAGCTTGCATCTCTAGATGCAAGAACTCTTTGATCTATATATCAAAGCAGAATGGTAATGAGTGCGCTCACTGCACTGTACCTTGGTGCTTCAGGTACATTTTGCTCCCTTGAATGTTGAAGCGATTAAACGGAACTTCAGCAATACTACTAATTAGCAAATTGCTGTCCCAGAGTCTCAGCATTTAACTGTCTCTAGTTCTAGAGCATCATCAACTCTGCTCGTATACACTGTAAGGTCTATTCATGGTCCATCCTGACACACGAACTGCTGTTAGACGTACTGCTCTGTATGGGGGTCAGAAAATGAGACAATCTCTTGTTACTCCCCAGCTAGCCTGCGCAAGGACCACTGACAAGTCTGTGGATGCTTAATGATGGTGACCAAGCTGGTCAGTGGGGCTACTAAGAACCTTCTTGTCTTTCCGTTGCTCACAGTTCCACTGCTTAACAACATCTGTATGGCTTATCAGTGCACCGTGCCTGCCAGAGAGGCTGCAGAAGACTCTAGAGAGCAAAATAATAATAGGGAGAAAACATGAGATATCACTGTCAAAGTTTTTGAAAATAAAATCTGCATGCTTGCTTCACTGTAATTTGGTCTTTTATTCCAGTGGAAAGTTAATTTTACACGTTGTGAACAAGCTTACTTACACAAAAGATTATTTGGCAAAGTTAAGTAGTCCTAAATTCCTCGGAGGCTTGAAAAATCAACGTTGTTTTTTCAAGGAGACTTGTTGAAGGGGATATATATAAAAAAGCATTATTGATAAGATTTTCCTGTGGCAGCACTAAGAAGTAGTTTGACTTGCAACACCGGTCAAACTGGTGGGGCATTCTCGACATTAAGCTAAGACTGATCTGTCCTTCGTGTAAGTCTGTCCTTCAGTTACCCTGCACCACCCAATTTGATGCTAGACTAATTTACCATTCTGCAATTCCATTCACACCCAAAATAAAGAGGATTTCTTCAGTATTAATATTCTTCATTTCTTCAATATTCTACTTCACTTCTTCAATATTAATATACGCTTATCAGTATTTAAGTTCAGAATTATTGTCTTGATGCAACGCTTTCTTTCTTTCTGATCCTTTTTCCTGCTTAACAGCATAAACATTTGGAAGTCACACACTCATCGGAAACTGCTAGCACATCTCTACCAGTGTTTCTTTACATCTGAAGTTTTACTCTTGAGTTGCTTAGCCTTGCTACCTGAAACTCGACTGACACAATTCCCTGTCGTTGAGAAGTCCCAGGGTGTTAACAATTCTAAAGGCAGCAGTATCTGAAATGTGAGCCTCAGGATCTTTAACATGAAAAGAGCGTATGAGACACTTCCCACGTACTGCTCTATGAACCTAACTTGCTCTTTTCAGTTATGTGCTGATGAAGGCTATTTCTGTAAGAAGGATATGCTGTGACGGGTGAAGATTTGTAGTTACAGCACTGTTGTCTAGATTTCAAAAGATTTCGAAAGAAGAGGTTTTCTGCCTCCTGCATTTGAAGCCTATAGTCAGTGAAACTTACTGAGATACAAAAATCAGCAAAAAACAATTTGCTAGTGAATAGATAACAAGTGTCAGCTATTTCCAAAGGGGAGTAAATGAATTGCAGAGGGCCTCTACTGTAAATCCTTAGCCCTGAAACAGATTAAGAATGAAACTATTTTTTGGACTGTTTCCTGCCACTTCCAAATGCGGAACCCTGCACATGGCATACATTCTGTATGGAGATCCTCTGCTGGAAGTCAGCAAAAGACAATAACTTCACTAGACAAATAGCTGAGTCTCCATCCAAAGGGGAGCGAGTGTGTTGCTTCTAGAATTATATGGGTCCTGCATGTCCCAGAATGGCTTAATAATATGATTCTTATGGGTTCATACTTCCAATACTAAAAATAAAACAGAGTACTTGGAATATAGTGTTACTAAGCATCAACTTTTAAAGTTGATTGTGTAAAGCCTGAATCTGTTGAATGTAATATTGTAAGCTTGATTTAAGAAAAACATTTGGGGTGATTAATTTTCAGGACAGAAAAGTAGTCAGGCAAGACTAATAATGATACCTAAAAAACACCACAAAGATGCAAACACAAAGAACTTATTCTTGTGCTATAAAAGTGGGCTTTTTTCAAAATTTTAAAGTGAGGAATCAAAGGTTCTTGGTTTTGGTTTTTTTTGTGTGTGTGTGATTAGGAGGTTAACAGAGGAATTTAACAACCATGGTCAAAGAAAATGAAGTACTTTAAAAAAAAGATTTGCCAGAAAAAAACATATAGCTTCTGGTAAGACACTCTCCAGAAAACTATTTCTTTCTAAAAGAAAATCATCAAAAAGTTAGAAGTAGACAACATCTTTCTGAGGAACAGTTCAGATACCTGCACTATAAATACAGAAAGGCATCCAAGTATTAAGTTCCTCACAGAAGACAAATTCTGCCATAAAGTTTCATCATTCTGAATAACTACAGGATTAGGGTAGGAGTAGCACGTTACAAACCCATTTCTCAGATAAAATCTTGAATCAGTTCAAAATCTCTCGCTGTCTTCATTGCAACTACAATTTCACGTTGGAATGGTAGTACTATATAGAGAACTAACCAAAACCTTATTCACAGCCAGTTTTATTTTTAGGGATATGTCACGGACAATCAGCTCAAGGACCCTCCAAAATTTCTACTTATTTCTTTCTATTGCAATGAGGAATATATTGCACAGGGTGCTCTACAACTCATGTGGGATAAAACAACCCCTGTGGTAACATAAAGAAAATGAGAAAAGTGACTATATGTATTTTATTCTTTAAGGGTATGCTAGCATTTTGAAAAAAAAATAGGGTGCATTTTAGTCAATGGATAGTTAAATCATGAATACAAAGATATAACATTTCAATAAAGTGGATTTCTGTGTAGTCAGCCTCTCATTCCTTTGCTTTCTAGTCAGACTTCTAGTGAACTAACTGGTACACCCATCAATTATATATGTGATTAAATGTGCTATATATTATAAAAGAGATGTTTTATTGTTTGAGGTGACTGCTGCAAATAAATCTCAGCTTTGTAAAACTCACTTTGAAATTGATTTACTGATCTCATTTTAAAAGTTGCATGAAAAATATCTGCTTATCATCTGGATAGTGTAGCTCTAATAATAGCATATTCAAGTGTGGCACATGCAATATTCAAGTCCAACAAAATGAATAGACTGTGGAAAAAAAACAGAGGAAAGCACTACAGGAAACGAGCTTAACACTTTAACTCCCCAGTTTGCACTCAGAATCTTGCAACGAAACCACCAACCCATTAAATTATTTGAAGCCGAGGACTGCAAAAACTTCATGCAACTTGCTCATAGAAGGGCTCTGAACAAACTAACAGCACAAGCACTCCTAACTAGGGGTGAATTGCCAGGTTTAGAAATTAAGAACGTCTTCTCCTGCATCTGGCAGATTGACAGAAGAACAGAAAAGCAATATGAACAATATCTCAAACTGTCATTCCTGATTTAGCACTAGATTGTAATTATGATGGTGTGTTAAAAGAATATATCCACGCCCAAAGTCCTTGAGCAGTCATGTACTGAAAAAAAACGGTTGGTGAATTTTTAAGTCGTCTCTTCACACCACTTTTATGTACTATATGAATCCATCCTTTTATATCACAAAAATACATAAATTTTATTGATTTATTACACAGAACTGAGAGATATAGTAGAATACAACAGAACAGACTATCCCCTTACTCAGCGTACCACGGGAAAATTACTTCAATTTTTAAATTCACTGAAAATTATTTATATTTCCTTTATACCAATGCAGCTGTCAGAATTAGTTAGAGAGGACCAAATTTCTCCAAAGGACTCATTAAGTCCAAGAAGAGATGCTTAAACCACTGAAATTCTGACTGGCAAACTAATCTTCACAGGTTTTGTGATTTGTCCGGTAGTTACTCACAAGTTAAGAATTTTTACCAGAGCAGATCATTAAGACTTCATACAAGTTTATTTATGAGAAAAATATCTGATACAACCGAATAATGATTAAACAAAAAGAAGGAACTAACGATTGGACCTTTAAGGGCATATATTACAAGTTGCAAGGTAGCTTAGTCAGCTTTTTGTTTGGGATTTTCCTCCAAGAAACATGGAGATGCTACCAGAGATATATTGCCAGACTGTTCTTTTTCTTCTAATCCCGTAAGGAACTGCAAACTGTTTTGTTTACTGGAAAGGTCAGAGAGGAGATTAGAAGGGATAACGCTGCATAGCTGAACACTTAGTCATTAAGATGTAAGGTGATGCTAGCATTTTCACCACAGCTAAACAGAAAAAAATGCTCATAATATTTTTTGGTAAGACCAAAAATTATACTTTCTGGTGATATTGCAACACAATCCCTTTCCAATGTGCTCATCTTAACTAGACAGCTGCATTGTCGACTGAAGGCACTGTGTTCCACCGTGTGCTGGGTTTCTGCTCTGTCGGCACGCACGAACGAGCGATTTCTCCTGGAGTTAAAACGACATCTAAGCACTAGGAGGAATGATTTTGTAAGCTTCCTTCACAGAAAAGCAAGACCGGTACTGGCCAAAATTGTTGGCAAATAGTAGGTCATAAAATAAATGTGGCATGACATCAGTCTGCCTGGAAGGAGCTGGAAATTGCCATCACTCCAAATTTGGAAAATAGTTTCCGTTGAAGACTGTTGAGAAAAGGAGATATTTCAGAAATGTTGACTCATTCTGTTTTGACATTTCATTTAATGTCAACTTTTATTTTTATTTTGAAATGGCATTTTTCACTCCAAAATTGCCTTTTTCTAAAGGGAAGGTTAACAAACATTTCAACTGACGTCTCCAAAGATGCATTTGTTTGAGGTTCTTTCCCTAAACAGATTTCAAATTTACTTAATTTTTTTTTCCAACCAAAGCAAAAAGTCTGTTACATGATCAGCTTTAATTTAAAGGCTTAGAAAGCTAATGCCTGTGGAGATCTTTGAATTCTCACATCAGAAGATTACTACAAGAGCATGACATTTTGTTATTAAAAAGAAAAAAATCATAAAAGGACTCCTGTCCTGTCCCTCATCTTCTCCTTCTGTCCAACCCCAATAACTTTTCTCTTTTATCTCGGATCCATTTCTCAGTTCTATTTGTAAGCAGCAGGATCTGTCTCCAAGCAGCAGTTTGGTTGGCATCTTCCTTCTCTCACAGTAAATCTATTAACTCCTTCCATTTACGTTTGCTCTATTCCAAGGTCTTCTCTACCCTTACTGTCATTTCAACCCGGTGGACGTCTGGACTCCATCTCTCCTGGACCCAGATCAACTCCATGTTCTTTCACTCTTTCTGAGTGACAGTATGTCCCAGTTCAGCAAGATGTTAATGGTGAACAATGAGAATAATTAAGTAATCCAAGCATCCGTACACGTAACTAATTAGTCTAGGAGAAGCAGGAAGCAGACAGTATGTTCTGAACAAGTTCTATTAATGAAGAATGGTCTGACAGAGGCGATTCTAATTGCACCATGGTATGTCTAATCTAATTATGCTAATAGTTTATTTGCACTCTAAATCATCTCTGTCAGCTCAGATACTGAAATCTGGTGATATCACAGAGTGCTAGTGAAATCTAATGAAAACATCTCTCTTCCCTATCTGTTTGTTCTGTCTCAGCATGAGCGTTGCATTGCTCTAAGTACTAGGCTGGTTGGGAATTCCTTGACAAAAATGCTCTTTGGAGTATTTTCCTTGGGAAAGACCAGTTCATCACAGCAAAGTGTTTGCAGGAATGTATTTGAGAAACTGCTCGAGCAGGGAATGTCATGAAGATGCTCCTTCTCTGGAAAGTACTACTGACTTGAGTACTCGAAAAGCCATGACCATATTCATCCTTACTCTGATCATTTTTCTTATATTCTTAACCGACCTCCATAACAAGCCCTTGCCGAGCAGGTTTGTTCCTCATTGTAGTAGATAGAGCAACCTCAGTAAGAGGACTAACACAACACCTACTGTACCTCACTTAAGACTGGTGGAGAGAAGGTGGATGCAGTACTTGAAAGATTCCTGAAGGCACATGATGCTGATGGACAATTAGGGAAGGTAACATAAGAGCCTGAAAAGCTAAAATCCATACCAGTGGTTGAGTGCAAGATATTGCAAACTGCTAGGTAAAAAATATGCAGAAAGTTTGGAAGTATTCTGATCCATACACAATGACCAAATAAAAAGTGACAACAGTTTTCTTGACCATAAACCAGACAGTCAGACCAGACAATGGGACATGACTAGCTGCCGTGTAACAAACGGTCATGTCAATCTCAGCCATTACAGGTGGACTGCTACCAATCATATAAAAAGTGCTTAACTTCATATTGCATTTTAAAAATCTAATTTTGAAATCGGTGTTGGCAAGATGTAAAAAAATATAAAAACCAAGGTCCTTCAGCACATCATAAGGGGCAGGAAGATATAATGCAGCTCAAAGGTAAAATAATCATAGAATCATAGAATGGTTTGGGTTGGAAGGGACCTTAAAGATCATCTTGTTCCAACCCCCCTGCCATGGCAGGGACACCTCCCACAAGACCAGGTTGCTCAAAGCTCCATCCAACCTGGCCTGATTATACCATTGTGCACCATGACTATATATATATGTGTGTGTGTGTGTGTGTACATATATATATATAGGTCTTCAAAATCTTTGCTGCTTAGATTGCACCTTCTTACAGAAGATATTTTAGACTTGGGAAAAAATGGCAATAGCAGGAGTGTAAGAAAACTCTTCTGGGTTTAGATCCTGTATTTATGTATCTGTGTACCTTATTTCCTTATCTCTGCACAGACACCTGAAACTAATAAGCTGAGTAGATCTGATTTAAAAAAATGGGAATTCACATGAGGAGAAAACTCTTTGGCCTCTTCTAACTCTCTCACAACAGAACCAACACTCATGAGTTTATATGGAACTTTGTAGCACAGAAACAAAATGTATTTTGTAGATTTAGGCCTTGATTCTGCGAACAAATACAGCTATTTAATTTTGCTCAGAGGAATAAATGTAACTGCGAGTTTGAAAGTAAATGTGCCCACATATTTGCAGGATTGAAGTTTCACTTTCATCCTTATCAGTGCCAGTCCAAACTTTTCTTCCACTGTTGTTTGATTTGGATTTCCCCCCCTCTAACACAGATGAGGCAAATATCAGAAGCTCTCTAGGAGGACCTTTCATGCTAAACATCTAGGACTGCTATACCTGTTGTGAAAAAAAAAAAACAAAACCCACAGTTAATTTCTGATGAGATTGAGGTCATATTTGGAAATTATTTACATCAACTGCTTTAACACTCTTCTCATTCATACAATAGACTCCAGTGATAATGCTGCCTCTGTTTAAAGTTGATTGACAGTGGATGAGACCAATGTTTTTGTTACTTATAATTTCACTAACAGGGTAACCATTCATTTCAGAATCCCCCAGCCCTTTTATTATTTTTATTTTGAGTTTAAAATAGCTCGGCTTTTTCACAGAACAAAACACTTCTCCGTGTTAGTAACATTTTCTAGCAATTGTACTGAGAATCATTAGAGCCTTCCAGCTGTGGAGAAGGCACTTGAAAGATAGTGAAGGGAAAATTGTCCTTACCATCAAGGACAGGCATACTTTTTCTCATGCAAAAATTCATCCAAATTTTCATAACCTAGGCCACCCCCCTACAAAAAAAAAAAAAATAAAAATCAATGTTTGCCCAGTCTAATAAGACTAGTTAGGTAAACTTCAGCAGCTCCTTCTTCTACAGGTTGCACCTTATTAACACATCTCTTTCTCTGCCATGCATTTCACCAGAGAATTCATTACTTCACAAAGACTTCAAGATGCACAGCTAAGGAAGTCTAATAATACCCATCTATTAAAAAGTTCCAGAATCAAGGCAAGACACTCTCATTTGCCCCCAGTAGCCACAATATGTATTCCTATACTATTTTCCCAAAGGATTCCCTTTGGGCAAAAAGACAAATTCATGTTGTGTAATAGTCTCTTGTTTCTAGGATACTTGTCATGTATTGCAGGAGACGGAAGATGTATGGAATGGGAAAGAAAAAGAGGTTAAGGGAGTAAAATGGTCTCCCATTCTACCCAGATGTCTAATGCAGATGCCAAGCAATTCTATATCATTAAAATGTTTGGTTGACAACTGTCTTCCTTAGATTTTAAGGTTTATTTTTCAGACACTTGAGATCTGGCTTGTGGAATTGTTGAATGCTCACTATTACAAGTGAAATTAATGATAAATATTTTTTTTGAAATATTTTCTATTTTTTAAATGCTAAATGCCCTTAGAGGAAAAAGAAAAAAAAAGAACTCACAACCAAAAGGCCACTTCTGAAGAAGTCCTTGAAGTATGAGTTTTGCCGTTTCTATAACAACAAGGAAACATAAGTTTGGATTTTGGAAATTTCAAGGGAAGTAATTCCAGTCAGGAAGACTACATGGAAGTTCAGAATGTTAAAATTCTGCTTTAATTCATTACTTTACAGTACTCAGAAAATTAATTCAAGGACATTGGTCTCATTTTAACTATTTGTTGTAGGGACTGGTAGAAATTGTTTTAGGGGAATGAATGGCTTTCTGAAAATATGAGTCAGTAATCTGAGGCTTATTGAAACCTGTGTGTTGCAAAAAGACTTGATAGTAAAAAAAACTAACCCACCCAATATCAGTTGAGGAAATGGAGCCCAGTGCTTCTGTGGCAAAAGCAGTGACCTCTACTACTTTGTTTCAAGAGAACTCAGTTATCTGAAGCAATAATAAGTTATTTTCTCCCTCTGTGGAATAGTCACCAGAAAGCAATATATCACACTGCTTCATAAAAAAGGAACCAATACACCATACCATCCTAAAAGTATAGCTGTAAACAGAAAAGTTCAGTTGGTCAAGAATATGAGAAATGTAATTTCATCTTAAAAAAAAAAAAAAATCCATTTTTTCCACAGGAAAGTTTTGGATTTTTTTTCTCCCCTGTTTCAGTCAGGGGGAGAAATGCAAACACATTTCTTTTAGGTTTACCTAAATCTAAATATTTCGGTTGTCAAACTGAACTGAGGTACTATTTGTCTGATTTAATATACTACCCATTTTTCTAAAGGAATAAAGTCCCGAAGTGTTGATCTGGCAGAGCTGTTTTCCTCCTGATGCAATTGGAGGGGGAAAAAAAAAAAATTGAATCCTTGTAAGTAATCGAATACTTAAATACAGGTATTTTTGAGAAAACATGCACTTACTTGTGAGAAAAATGTATTTTTCATAGAGCTGTATCATTTAGTCAACTGGAATTTTATAATTTGTTTTTCTATTCAAGGGACAAATATTTATTTGTTGGTGCTTTATTTAGCCAAGTATTAACAATATCACTTAATAAAAAAGCTAATTTGATTATTAGTTTTTATTTAATGGGACGAATAGCAGGCTATGATTTATCTCATCCTGTAGTTATAGGAAATATTGCTTTCTACTGTAGGCATACTGTCAACACAAAAAATACTCACCACACACCAAAAATAAAGTATTTGACAAGCACAAGACAGATCTGTTTTTGTTGGTATTTTAATTACATATTTTACGGAAAGTCCACCTTTGTCAACTTGGACTTTCCAAGTCCATCTTATAAATCACTCCCTTACTGGAAATTACTCAGAGACCTACCTGACATAGCATAAACAGCCTACTTCTCAGCTGTTATAAACCAGTATGGATCAGTGCTGAGGATGGTGCCTAGCAAGAAACCTGAAAAGTGTGACAGTATGTTTCTCTAACACTTTTTCTTCCCGTCCTCTCTTCATACAACAGCAGCAAGCTAGCAGCATAAATGTGATCTTTTTTTTTTCCCCTTAAACAGTAATATTTTGATTAACTGCAAGTGTAGGTGAAAAAAATAAAAAAAAAAAAGTAGTGTAAGAATATTTTACTTTAATTTCAATGAGTGGCACAGCAGAGCTCTGCAGATGGCTGTGTCCACCTAGAAGGCGAGTTTTCCATTTCAGATCAATATTATTCCCTTTTTCAAATGCAATAAAAGAAGAGAAAAGAAAAGCATGTATTTCTACAAGCACCGCCACTGAAAAAGCCTGGTTTCCTGTGGATTTAGGTCTCGCATAATTTTAGATCTCAGAGGCTATCCATGCTGGAAGACAAGTGAGCTCCAAGTTTTGCACTGGAAACTTGGTCCCTTAGTGCATACATTGGCCACATCTTAGTTTCATGTTAGGATGTGACAGCAGCTCATAATGTCACTCGGATACACCAGGGATTGTAGAGACAGTTATGCTTTACTGCTCTTGGTATCTACAGCAGCACACATTCCTGCTGTATGCCCCTTATCAGGTCTTTCATTCAGGATTTCCTGGAATCCTGTAACCTGAATGTTCACTCTATAACCCATCCCTCAGGTGAGCCCCTTCTAGAGACTTCCTCCTTCCTCTTCCCCCTCCTACCTGTTTTCACAAATCTTCAAAAGCTTAATTATCTTTCAGGCTTCTACATTTTTGCAAAATTTGGCAGAAATATTTGGGAGGGGTCAGCTGTTGGTGAGTGGGAAAGCTGGAGAAAAGGGGAAGGTACTGGCTACACTCCAACACATGAAAAGTGCACTTTAAAAGAAAAATCTAACACAAACAAAAAATTCCAACTAAGTTCCACACATAATACATTACATGAAAGCTGCAATGTGTATGCCAAAGAGGTAAACATGCTTTACCATATATTATCAGATAACATGCAGAAACAAACAAATGCATTATTCATGAAAAACTGCAATGATTAATCTGTCTCCAAATTCATATTGCTTTTTCTTATAGCAGTAAAGAGATTAGTTTGTTTAAATGCATGAAGTGTAGCTTCACAAAGTTTGCTAAATAATTTTAAATACCTCTTTGACATTGGAAGAGTCAAAATTTCCCCTTAGAATGGCTCCATACTGAACCCATAAAAGTTTGCTGACCTATTTACATGCTCCCGAAAGACACAGTGAGTGATTTAATTCCTACACTTATTTTCAGGCACAGGCACAGCAAATGTTATTTAAACTATCAGCCATTAGTTTTGTTTCACCTATAATATAATATAAATATGTAATACACATTGTTATTATAGGGTACTGCAGACAAAAGAAACAGTGTCTTTGCCCTGGTCCCTTTTTACATTATCTCAGGCTCTTAGATTCTATCGTGGCATTATGACAATAAGCACATTAGTGTAAAAACATAGATCTTCTAGTGTCCTTTGAACTTCATTAAATGTCTTTCCCCAAGATCACAATCATGTAACGCCCAAGATGCAGCCCTGATGAAGCCCTTACTTGTATATGCTTTCAAGCCAGCGTCCTATGTTGCCTCTGCACATCTGTACAGGTCAAAACTTCTGAAGGAGCCTAGCAGTGCCTGCATCCTAACTTTTTCCAGAGATAATTCAAAGTCTCTCATCAGTAAACATATTCCTGTAGCTGCAGTCAGTTGTGCAGAAACACCACTGTTCCAGTCCTTCACGCAAATATTCCCAACCCCTGAACGGAACATTTTTTTGTTATACAACTTTCTTTGCGATACACAGTTTTGTTCTGTCAGTCTGGGATCAGCTGATGTTTCTCCATAATGTGAACACCTAGTGTCTTCAATATATGTTCTACCTCTGCTAACCAAGGCAAATGCACAGATACGGCTGTCTATGAAGAATCGCCATGAGCAGGTTGAAAGATTATGGGTAAGAATTAGAGACCAAGGCAGCAAAGGAAACCTTGTGGTTGGGGTCTACTACAGGCCGCCCAATCAAGGGGAGCCTATTGACAAAGCCTTCTTACTCCAACTACAGGAGGCATCGTGCTCACAGGCTCTTGCCCTGCTGGGCGACTTCAAACACCCCAACATCTGCTGAAAAATAGCACAGCGAGCATGTATGCAATCCAGGAGACTCCTAGAATGCATTGAGGATAACTTCTTAAGCCAGGTAATAGACAGTCCCACCAGAGAGAATGAAATACTGGACTTTTCAGCCACAAACGCAAATGAGCTAATTGGTGATGTTGAGACTGGAGACAGCCTGGGCTGCAGTGACCAGGCACTCCAGTTCACTGGAGTTCACAGTCCTGAGGAATATGGGTCAGGCAAAGAGTAAAGTCAGGACCCCAAATTTTAGGAAAGCAAAATTCCAGCTCTTCGAGGAGTTAGTCAAGAGGGCCCTCTGGGAAACTGCCCTCAGGGACAAGGGAGCAAAACTGAGCCAGCAGACCTTAAGGACTCTTTCCATAGAGCGCAAGAGCTCCCATTCCCCAGGTGTAAGAAATCAGGAAAGGAGGGCAAGAGACCAGCGTGGCTGAGTCAATACCTGCTGGTCAAACTAAAGGGCAGGAAAGAGATGCAGAGGCAATGCAAGCAGGGACAGGTATACTGGGAGAAGTAGAGGGATGCTGCCTGGTTGTGTAGGAATGGGGTCATGAAGGCCAAGGCACAGCTGGAGCTGAACTTGGTGAGGGATGCAAACAATAATAAGGGCTTCTACAGGTATGTCAGCCAGAAAAGGAAGGTCAAAGAAAGCGTACTGCCCTGATGAGCAAGACTGGCAAACTGGTAAACAAAAGACAAGGAGAAGGCTGAGGTACTCAAGAACTTTTTTGCCTCAGTCTTCACTGGCATCGTCTCTTCCCACACCTCTCGAGTGGATGGACTGCAAATGGAGACTGTGGGAGCAAAGTCCCTCCCACTGTAAAAGATCATGTTTGTGACCACCTGGGGAACCTGAACATACAGCAGTCTATGGGACCTGATGAGATGCACACCAGAGTATCAAGGCAATTCGCTGATGCAGTTGCCAAGCCACTCTCCATGATATTTGAAAAGTCATGGCAGTCAGGTGAAGTCCCTGGTGAGTGGAAAAGGGGAAATATTGCACCCATTTTTAAAAAAGGTAGAAAAGAGGACCCTGGAAACTATTGACCTGTCAGCCTCAGCTCTGTGCCTGGGAAGACCATGGAACAGATCTTCCTAGAAGTTAGGCTAAGGCACATGGAGGACAGAGAGGTGATTCAAGGCAGCCAGCATGGCTTCATCAAGAGCAAGTCCTCCCTGACCAACCTGGTGGCTGTCTATGATGGAGTGACTACATCAGTGGGCAAGGGAATTGCTACGGACATCAGCTATCTGGAATTCTGTAAGGGCTTTGACATGGTCCCCCACAACATCCTTCTCTCTAAGTTGGCGAGGTATGGATTTGATGGGTGGACTGTCCGGTGGATGAGGAATTGGTTGGATGGTCCCACCCAGAGGGTAGTGGTCAACGGCTTAATGCCCAGATGGAGATCGGTGATGAGTGGTGTCTCTCAGGGGTCCCTATTGGGACGAGTGGTGTTTAATATCTTCATTAATGACATAGTGGGATCAAGCACACCCTCAGCAAGTTTGCAGGTGACACCAAGCTGAGTGGCGCAGCTGACACACTTGAGGGATGTGATGCCATCCAGAGGGACCTGGACAAACTCAAGAAATGGGCTTGTGTGAACCTCATGAAGTTCAACAAGGCCAGGTGCACGGTCCTGCATATGGGTCGGGGCAATCCCAAGCCCAAATACAGGCTGGGCGGAGAATGGATTGAAAGCAGCCCTGACAAGAAGGACTTGGGGGTGTTGGTTGATGAGAAACTCAACATGAGTCGGCAATGTGTGCTCACAGCCCAGAAGGCCAACCATATCCTGGGCTACATCAAAAGAAGTATGGCCAGCAGGTTGAGGGAGGCGATTCTGCCCCTCTACTCTGCTCTCGTGAGACCCCACCTGGAGTACTGTGTCCAGCTCTGGAGCCCTCAGCACAGGAAAGACATAGACCTGTTGGAGCGAGTCCAGGGGAGGGCCACAAAAATGATCAGAGGGAGGGAACACCTCTTATGAAGACAGGTTGAGAGAGTTGGGGTTGTTCAGCCTGGAGAAGAGAAGGCTCTGGGGACACCTTGTTGAGGCCTTTCAGTACTTAAAGGGGGCTTATAAGAAAGATGGGGACAAATTTTTTATCAGGGCCTGTTGCAACAGGACAAGGGGTAATGATTTTGAACTAAAAGAGAGTATATTTAAACTAGATACAAGGAAGATATTTTTTACAATGAGGGTGGTGAAACACCAGAACAGGTTGCCCAGAGAGGTGGTAGATGCCCCATCCCTGGAAATATTCAAGGTCAGGCTGGACTGGGCTCTGAGCAGCCTGTTCTAGTTGAAGATGTCCTTGCTCATTGCAGAGGGGTTGGACTAGGTGACTGTTAAAGGTCCCTTCCAAACCAAATTATTCTATGATTCTATGAAAGCTTCCAAATACATATCCACAAACTTAATTCAAAAACAAAGTCTATTTTCTTTATCCATAGCAATCTTTTTTCCATTGTGCATTTATATGAAATCTCATAGAATGCAAGGACACTGGTTTGCAATTCTGTTATGCTAAATTCCAACTCGGGGTTTAAGAGCTTCTAAATACTATTCCAGGGACTTACTTTACAGTCTTTCTCATTTCTGAACTTAAGGAAAGTGTACAGTCTAATGTCACATCCACATAAACTGGAGTCTAACAGTCACAAAGATGTACCACATTTCAAATTATAGTAGGATGTTTATTGGCCTTGCAGTTCTGGGGATTAATTTGTGTTTTAGCTCTGTTTTCATGTACACTGAAAGTCCAGAGAGCACTGACATTAACACAATTTGGATTTGAGCAGAGAGAGATATATCTCCCAATGAAATACAAGAACAAGTGAGGGTAGCATGACTCCTTGTGAGCAGCTGCAACATCTGCATTTTAATAGGTGCCTTTTTTGTCTCTTCAGCATACTTTCTACAAGCTAGAAGTCTTCAGATCATTATCATGTCACAAAAATAATTATTATTCTTGCTGTAACATCTATAGGCAACATCAAAAGATGCACCAGGACTTTTACAAGTGGTCATTGTTAACCAGTGGTTTACAGGTTATTAGAAGTTCCTCTGTCTACCACAGCAAGTACTTTTTATTTAGATACCCCCAAATTAAAGTGTTCAACATAAGCAATATTTACCTCTTTTTCCTCGGTATTGGATACCAAAAATGAAACCCCTGCTTCAGAATAGCTTCTGCTTTTTTTTTTTCTTTTTTCAAGTGTCACTGCACGTGTTATGACAGACTCATAATCTGAAATTTTCATTTCAATTGCCCATTCCCTTCTATTATGTCTTAACGCTTCAGCTTTCCCCCTCTCAAAAATAACTAAAGAAAGAAATCTTCCTTCTCATTTTCAGCCCCTTCAGCAGCAATGCAACTAATAGATGCCAAAGAAGTCTTTTCCTCTTTCCAAAGATGAATAAAAAGAGGCACAACTGATAATTACCTGCTCTCCGAGCCTTCAAAGCTAAACTCTTGCTAAAAAAAAAAAAATTTCCTTAAGAAAAATAAGAAGTCCAAGCTAGTTCCAAATGATGCCCTTAAATAAATATGAGGGATTTAAATCAGACTGTTATCTAAACTGCACTAAATACGGTTTCCTGCATAGAGAACCCCAGTAAGTGTGAAGTTGTTCCTGCTATACTCTGATCTCAGAAAGTTTTCTCAAAGACCACTTAACTGAAACTGCTCTGTGTTTAACAATTTGTTACTGTTTTAAGTGAACTTTGCTAAAGCAAGACTGCTTGAGTGCTATCTTCTGGAACTTTCTCAAGAGGCGCATAAAAGATTACTACCTTGAGCTATCAGGCTTAACTTAAGCCACAACAAGAGCTCTCGGGAAAAATTCATCGTCAAAACATACCTTCATCAGAATTTGCAAGTTAGCTGAAATACAAATACTTCCTGGCACAGTGCTCAATTGTATAAAAATCTGCCAAAAGCCTAGAAAATTGGGTAGATTTCCACTGACAGATGGCTTAGCATCATATCAGGTGATAAAAGTCTGCAAAGGCTTATGGGTAGCCAAGATTCCCAGCCTTATTCACTCCAGACAAGGACTCTTTACACTTCTACTTTTCTTTTCAGACTGATGCAGCCTTGGTATTTGAAATCTCAGTCTCCATGAAGTGGACTTAAGCAGTGCCCTTCACATGACATACCAGTGCTCAAAGCAGAATGTCAAACTTGTATTTACACCCACAGTCTCCCCCCAAATTCCTGCAGCAGCCTCACCTTCGAAAGGGACTATCTTCTATAGAACTCCTTCAGACAAGGACCCTTAGCCACTCACTTCTGGGAATATATATAAAACATAGACTTACTAGTCCCACGTATTTTCTCCCACCTTGGCTATACCTCTCTCTCTGCTCTCCATTCATCAGCTGGTGGTGACACTTAGCATTCCCCTTCCAGCCCCAAAATTAAGCTTCTGTAGCCCCAAAATTAGGCTTTTTCATCTTCACAATAATGAGTTTAACAGTCCACAGTTGCAAAGCATGATTTCTCACCTGGAAACATTAGCCTCACTATTTGAGATCCAACAGGTGCACCTGTTGGCTTTGTGGTTGAATTGTGTCACAGCTCCTCCCTCTGAGCTGAATGAAAAGGTTTTGCAAATCACTGGAATTTTACTCATAGGACTAGGAACAGAAGTGCCTTCCCAATCATCTGACCATCTGCAAAACAGTCCCTTCATTTGTGCTACTGAAGAACACCAAGTTGCATCCCATGACATTAAGATGCATTATGAAGAATTACTTTGACAGAGTTCTCACAGTTATCTGAGAGTTTGGACCACAACAACAGTGGCACAGGATTTTCTTTCATTTCTTTTCATTATTGTTTTAGAAGATTTCTTGTGCTACTTCAAAGCAATCCTTGGTATGGACTTACATAAAATAACCATTTGTGCACCCAGAGCTGGTTTTACCTCAGAGTTTAGAGGCAAAAAAAAATTGAATTAATATACCTGCAACCTTTCTACCAGGTACTGAATGGCAGGAACAAGGTTCAAATTTGAAAGAGGCACTAATGAGACATTGATTAAAAACCCATCCATAGAATCATAGAATCGTCTAGGTTGGAAGGGACCCTTAAGATCATAGAGTCAAAGCATCAACCTAACACTGCCAAAACCACTACTAAACCATGTCCCTCAGCACCACGTCTTCACGTCTTTTAAATACCTCCAGGGATGGTGATTCCACCACTTTCCTGGGCAGCCCGTTCTAATGTTTGACAAGCCTTTTTGGTGAAGAAATTTTTCCTGGCACAATTTGAGGCCGTTTCCTCTTGTCCTATCACTTGTTACTTGGGAGAAGAGACCAACCACCACCTCGCTACAACCTCCTATTGGGTAGCTGTAGAGAACAATAAGGTCTCCCATCAACCTCCTTTTTTCCATCCTAAACAACCCTAGTTCCCTCAGCCACTCCTCCAAGACTTGTGCTCTAGACCCTTCACCAGCTTCATTGCTGCTCTCTGGACATGCTCCAGAATCTCCTGCCTCTCTTATAGTGATCCTGGAGAAACTGAGTTAAACTTTTTGACTCTCAAGAAGCTAATCTAACATGAATCAGCTGGCTTAACAAACCATATTATATTAAAAAGAGAAAAGAAAACCACCAATAAGGTAGATAAACTGGGCATTCATCAGCTATGCATAGGCAAACACGTTATCTCATACCCAAAATATAGCAATTTTACAGTCCTGTCTTGGGGAGGTAATTGCTAAGGACAGTTGGCTGCTTTCCTTTCCTGCAAAAATGGTTTCCACACTCTTGAGTAGCAAACCTAAGTTGTCTTACCCTGCCTGGTTCACCACGCTTCTTCCAGCTGAACTAGTAACTTCTACCAGGTATTACTTGCTGATAAATGCTCTGGGTAATCTCTTCAGCTTTGCTCATTTTAGGTTTTAGCAAAACTGCATGTAACATTGAAGACTAGCACAGTATCCTCACTTACGTGCAACCCATTAACACGTCTTTCTGTTTCCTAGCTGACAAAAAGCCCTTAAGTAGCTCTTCCTACCTCAACAGCTTAATTAAATGTACTCATGCAAACCCTCCAAATGGTTTTTCATTTTTCAAAGTGTTCTTTTGCAGATCTGGATGGTGTGTAGGTTAGGACAACTACTTCTTTCCATCAGGACAGTTTCAGGACTGCACACAGCTCCATTTTATTTATCACTTCTCTCTGGCAGAGAAAGCATTTCTCATTTTGGTAACTCATTTCTCCCCTGGAATACTTAGAGCTGGTTTTGCTTTAACTTACAGCCTCAGTCACCAATCTTTCACACCAAATATGTACACAAACAAACATTAAAGTATTCAGTAAGTTCTCTGAATATCACTTTGAAGAGCATTTTAGTCTGGTGCAATTTCCCCACCTGAGGATATAATTATTCAGTGGCTGGTAGGTCAGCAAGTCCTCTAATCAGTACATATAATTTCAGAAGATGTACCAGCTGGTGCAATTTTCACAACCCATGAAATATAAAAGCATATAAATGAGATTATGGAAAAAAAAAAAAAAAGGAAAACAGACATTAAGCTTTTGGAACAATACTGTGCCACAAAAAGAAAAAAAAAAAAAAAGAAAACAAACAAACAAACAAGAAAAGGGACTGAAGGGAAGGGTCATAGGCCTTGTTTCCAGGTACTCAGCAGTGAAATAAGGATGAAAAAAAGACTACCAGAACAGAGTTTTGGTATTAGGGAATTGTGCCTGCAGTAGGGTCAGCTCTGACTGTGAGTAATACATGGGAATGACAACCCTGAAGGGGAAGGAATTATTTTTAAGTGAAACATCTGTGATGAATAATTTGTGGGGATATTGAAGGTTCTGCTCTTAACAAAGGCCGGAGACAGACTGCCACAGCTATGGCAAATAATAAACTAAATTCATGCCACAAGAAAAAAACCTCTAATCTCAAAAAAATTACATCAGAATTTCCCAAGTCACAACAAGACAGAGAGACAGGAAAACAGAGGTTGTGCGTGTCTTCTTCTTGTGCATCTAACCCGCGAGGGGATACAAAAGGTGTGGGGGATGAGCCTTTAACAGAGCACTAACCCTGGGGCTGCACAGGGTTAGCACACCGTAGACTGCAGGCTGTATGATCTGTCTTTCCTGCACGCTCCTCTGCAAGGAGGACACAAGCACAGCACTGCTTTCTTTCCCTCCCCTCCCACTTGTAGCAGTCAGCCACTTCTCTGGATGAAAAATGGAAAAAATAGCACAGTGCTTCCTCTCTCCCCAGCACAGGCAAAGCTGCACCTAAGCCCTGCTCATGGCATGCTGCAGCCGTAAACCACCCTGGGGCAGGTTGTGAGGCTGTGGCATCCTTCACCTGGGAGCTCACTGCGTGTTTTGCCGACTTTCCTGCCAGCAGCAGGAGGTTACACCAACATGCAGATCAAGGCACAGCTCCAGGCTCGTGCACCCCTGGGCAGCCCAGCAGCACCACCACCCACCCCTTGCCCAGCTCCAGAGGGATGCCAGGAGCTTTGGCAGCACATGCTGCCCAACCAGGCCGCCTTCTCTTCCTCTGGGGCAGGGTGGCAGCTGTCAGACAAAACGTGCTGATTGGGAAATTAATGATTCACCTGCCAAAGCCAATAACCCAGCTGTGCCGTCCAGCAGCCACTGCTTCTCTCCGTTGACAATACTCTCAAGAGGAGCACAAAACAAAAGTCCTTGTTAGCATCACAGTGAGAGAAGTTTCTTACACGACTAAAGAAAATCTTCCACCATCTTTGAAAATACAGGCAATCCATTTAATAATTAGGGTGTTGGGTCAGGAGTTACTGTAGGAAGTACAGAGTTATTGTGTAGGAGTGTTGCAATCTTAGATGAAGCTTTATACCTTCAAGGTATTTTTAGCTTTTTTTTGAACACTTCCTTTGTTGGTTCCTCAGATCTCACTACTGCAGAAAGCCATTTTTAAAAAAAAAAAAAATTTAATGTTAGATCAATAGCTAGCCTTTGCTAGGAGCATCTCCTGCTACATATTGTGTTGAACAGACCCTAAGCAGCAGGTACTAGAGTTTTCACATGAAAGCAACTTAAGTAACAAGACTGCTCAAAATTAGATCATTCCTTTGTTTAATCATTAACCTCTGGTTTGGTCTAGGGGACAATAGAATAAATTTTTTAAAAGAGCTTAGAGAATTAGAGGGGATTTTTTCTCAGCTTGAGATAAAATGTTCGGCTCAAACACACTGAACAAATGCATGGAGACAGCAAAATGTGAGACGTACACATAAGCCAACAGTATTGAACAAAATGTAAGAAAGAAGAGAAGGAACATCCTGTGGAAGAGATGCAGTGACAGCAGACAGTGCATCTGGAGACAGCACATCACAGCAATGATACCACCAGGAGACACAGAACTAGCACAAAGTAGGTTTATGGGACTTTGGGCTTCAGCCTGCCATTGCTAGACAGATGGAGAAAAAAGGCTTTTGCACTAACCACAATATATTTCAATCACAAGGAACAGTATTTCTTCTTAAGGGGAGCTTCCTCCCCTTAAAAAATAATATTAAAAATCTAATGTCAAAACCAAGTTGCTAAATGAAGAAGCAAAAAATCTCCTTTAGGATATTGGTTGCTGCCCATATAAGAGACAAGCTTAAAATACAGCATCCTACCCAGTGTCAGGTTAAAAATAACTTGAAATAGCAAGGCTGGATGTGAAAGTCCCACAGTTATCAGAAAAAAAAAAAAAATAACAGGGTGAGGGACATAAAGACAATGGGCAAAATTTTGTGTTCTAGGTGACCACAGTAACTCATTCTTCTGGAAAGGTTTATTTTCAGAGATGTGAGTACTCGTATGTCCATCAATTGAAAGGAGACTCAACCCCACAGTCAAGCCATCAGTGCCAGAACTCACACTCCAGTTCTTAACAATTCAGACCTTAAGACACCAAAGAGTAAAAGAAAAAAAAAAAAATCTTTGTTGAAATCTTTGTGATTAAGTACATTACATGTATGATGCATGAAGTATAATACCACCCAGAACTCACACTTTCTTCTACTCTTATTCATAGATTTAAATAGATGCCCTACAGACAGATTTGCTAGTTATTTTATCATGAGTAATCCCATTCTACCCAGTTCCCTGCCAAAATGTAATAGATTTCCACACAAGCTAATTGCTTACTTGTTCTCTGTTACGTTTGTTTCTCCTCTACAAATTGGATTGCTTCAATGAAAATAGCTCAAGTAGCCAAACAATTTAAAAATGCTTCAGAGGTAACCTTTGTGTTCTACATAAAGGCAAACTAGTGCTAACTTTAGGCAAGTAGATTTTTTATTGATTTAAAAGCCTTCAATTCTATAGATAGATTGAAAAAGGCTCATGAGGATTCTATTACTAAATGTAACTCAAACTCAGTAGAAGGAGATATACTGAAGCTTCCTATAAACAGCAGCATTTCAACCAGCTGACTAACTTCTGGTACTGAAAAAAAATAATCCTATGGAGCCTATCCCAAAAGAATCTGAGTACAGTAGACAGAATCAGCAATGTCAAGGAGCTGAGACGACATACTTTTCACTCTCAGTTCAGAGCCAGCCCTGGCTTGCAAGATGCTTTTGTACGAGACCTGCACAGTTCCCCAAAACATCAGAACTGCCCCTGCGTGGACTGAGCAGGAATCATAGAACGGTTTAGGTTGGAAGGGACCTTAAAGATCATCTAGTTCCAAGCCCCCTGCCATGGCCAGGGACACCTCCCACTAGACCAGGTTGCTAAAAGCCCTATCCAGCCTGGACTTGAACACTTCCAAGGATGGGGCTTCCACAGCTTTTCTGGGCAACTTGTTCCAGTGCCTCACTACCCTCAGAGTGAAAAATTTCTTCCTAATATCTAATCTAAATCTGCCCTCTTCCAGGTTGAAGCCATTAACCCTCTTCTTATCACTACATACCCTTGTAAAAAGTCCCTTTCCAGCTTTCTTGTAGGCCCCCTTCAGATACCGGAAGGCTGCTATAAGGTCACCCCGGAGTCTTCTCTTCTGCAGGCTGAACAACCCCAACTCTCTCAACCTGTCTTCATAAGAGGTGTTCCCTCCCTCTGATCATTTTTGTGGCCCTCCCCTGGACTCGGTCCAACAGGTCCATGTCTTTCCTGTGCTGAGGGCTCCAGAGCTGGACACAGTACTCCAGGTAGGGTCTCACAAGAGCAGAGTAGAGGGGCAGAATCACCTCCCCTGACCTGCTGGCCACGCTCCTTTTGATGCAGCCAAGAATGTGGTTGATCTTCTGGGCTGTGAGTGCACATTGCCGACTCATGTAGAGTTTTTCATCAGCCAACATCCCAAGTCCTTCTCCTCAAGGCTGCTCTCAATCCAGTCTCTGCCCAGCCTGTATTTGTGCATGGAATTGCCCCAGCCCAGCTAAAGGACCTTGCACTTGGTCTGGTTCAACTTCATGAGGTTGGCATGGACCCACCTCTCAAGCCTGTCCAGGTCCCTCTGGATGGCACCCTCCCTTCCAGCATGTCAACCATGCCACACAGCTTGGTGTCGTCAGCAAACTTGCTGAGGGTGCACTTGATCCCACTGCCCATGTCGCCAACAAAGATGTTGAACACCACCAGTCCCAGTACCAACCCCTGAGGAATGCCAATCATCACTGCTTGCCACTTGGACACAGAGCTATTGACCACTACTCTTTGAGTGTGACCATCCAGCCAATTCCATATCCACTGAGTGGTCCATCCATCAAATCCATGTCTCTCCAATTTAGAGACCAGGATGTCGCGTGGGACACTGTCAAATGCTTTGCATAAGTCCAGGTAGATTTCATCTGTTGCTCTCCTGTCATCCACCAATGCTGTAATTCTGTTGTAGGAGGCCACCAAATTTGTCAGGCATGACTTGCCCTTAGTGAGGCCACGTTGGCTGTCACTGATCACCACTTTATATTCTATGTGCCTTAGCAGAGTTTCCAGGAGGATCTACTCTATGATCTTGCCAGGCACAGAGGTGAGACTGACCAGCCTGTAGTTCCCTGGGTCTTTCTTTTTTCCCTTTTTGAAAATGGGGGTTATATTTCCACTTTTCCTGTCAGTGAGAACTTCACCAGACTGCCATGACTTTTCAAATTTAATGGAAAGCGGCTTCACAACTTCATCTGCCAGTTCCCTCAGGACCCATGGATGGATTTCATCAGGTCACATGAATGAGGGGTGAGAGGCAGTTCAGGGATTAATAACCCACATTTAGGTGACCAGAAGAGGCTATTTGCAATATGTGCCAGGTATTTAAGCTCCCATCACTGCTGATGGAGATCTAGTTGATACAGTCAGTGGAGGTGTCTGCTCACATAGCTCATGATATTAAAAGCTCTCTGGTCTCCACTGACTGCACTGATTTCAGCAACTACAGCAGGAGCTCACCTGTTGATACCTCCATGAAACACCTCAGGTAAGCCACCCATTTGTGAGCTGAACCCCATCTTAAGTGTCCTTCCTTCAGCTATGATGTTTTGGTCCCAGGTTGTGACATTTTGCAGCTGGACAAAGATGAAGCACTGATAAATAAAGTACTTCAAAATCTATTTCCCATATCTAATCTCTGTGCATTCCCTAACTAATTAACTTTTCTTCTCCAGAGCTATCAGTCTGGTACTCTCCATGAACAACACACTGACTTTCTAAATAAGTCATGATCCGTCTCTACATTGCCTGGAAATGTGAAGTGCTGTTGCGTATGACAGAATAGGCACTTCTGTATGCCTCATAGCAAGGTGTCTTTGAAATCATGTAGGCCTTAAAGCAGTATTTCTCCACTTTTAAATGAGAAAACCTAGCAGGAGAGCTTAAAAAGCATTTAGTACCCAGCCTCATCACCATCTGGTCAGATCTGATTATTATACAATCGAGCAATCTCCTGCTAGCTGCACCACAGGGGAATTTCTTAAAAGGCCTGCCGTTTACCATTTATAACTGTAGCAGGGAATAAGTGGAATATACGACGAGTGTTTTGCACCAAGACTAGAGGTGCCTGCTTTGGTTTAGAGAGACTGATTATTCCACATCTAAACCAACAGATTTGAGTAGATTAAACAATTTACATAAAGAAAAACAGCAGATTTGCAAAGTATCATTAAGGCATCTGAACCAGATAGCACATTTACACCTGCAATATACACGGATCACAAGAGCTCCCAATGCCAATGTGTGTGAAAAATGGTTTCCTGCAAGAGAACAGATGCTTCATTGTTAATAGGAGTTTCACACATAAAAAATCAAAAGTTGTGGAAGACTGCTCATTCAGCCCCATATATTTACAATGAATATTAGAAGCTCTTAATTAAGCTCCATCCCATCAACGTCAAAATTGGGTTCTTGTAGGAAGCAGAAGTGGCAAAACCACAAAAATAAGACAACATATAATCATTAAATTAAAAATACTGTCAGTAATTTTCATAGGAGAAAACAGCCATAGACAGATATTTTAACAAATGGATAAGTAAGAAAGAGAATGTCTGTGAATATCGTAAATCTGGAAAGAAACAGTCATTGGCTACGGCACAGAACAAAAACAAGAAGCAAACCATAGCATGCTTCTCACAAACACAGAAAATCTTTGAGAACTCTGACGTTAATATAGAATCATAGAATCTTTGGGGCTGGAAAAGACCTTTAAGATCATTGAGTCCAACCATCAACCTAACACTGCCAAAACCACTACTAAACCATGTCCCTCAGCACCACGTCTACACATCTTTTAAATACCTCCAGGGATGGGGACTCCTGGGCAGACTGTCCCAATGCTTGACACCTCGCTACAGCCTCCTTTCAGTTATTGTAGAGAGCAATAAGGTTTCCTCTCAGCCTCCTTTACTCCAGCCTAAACAACCCCAGTTCCCTCAGATGCTCCTCATAAGATTTGTGCTCTAGATCCTTCACCAGCTTTCTTGGCCTCCTCTGCACATGCTCCAGAACCTCATTGTCTTTATTCTAGTTTGAGGGGCTCAAAACTGAACTCGGTATTTGAGGTGCAGCCTCACCAGTGCCGACTACAGGGGGACAATCACTTCCCAAGTCCTGCTCACCACACTGTTTCTGATACAGGCCAGGGTGCTGTTGGCCGCCTTGGCCACCTGGGCACATTGCTGGCTCATATTCAGCTGGCTGTCGACCAACAACCCCACATCCTTTTCCTCTGGGCAGCTTCCCAGCCACTCTTCCCCAAGCCTGTAGCGCTGCATGGCGTTGTTGTGACTCAAGTGCAGGACCCGGCACTTGGCCTTGTTGAACCTCATACCATTGATCCAGCCTGTCCAGATCCCTCTGTAGAGCCATCCTACAATCAAGCAGATCAACGCTCCCACCCAACTTAGTATCATCTGCAAACTTGCTGAGAGTGTACTCGATCTCCTTATCCAGGTCATTGATAAAGATATGAAAGAGAACCAGCCCCATACTGAGCCCTGGGGACCACCACTTGTGACCCTCTGCCAACTGGATTTAACTCCATTCACCACAACTCTTTAGGCTGCTTTTTTACCCAGCAAATAGTTTGCTTTCCCAAACCGTGAGCAGCCAGAAGAATGCTGTGGGAAATAGTGTCGAAAGTTTTACTAAAGCCCAGGAAGACAACATCCACAGCCTTTCCCTCATCCACTAAGTTGGTCACCTTGTCATTGAAGGAGATCAGGTTGGTCAAGCAGGACCTGCCTTTCATGAACCCTTGCTGACTGGGCCTGATCACGTGGTTGTCCTGTACATGCTGCTTGATGGCACTCAGGAAGATCTGCTCCATAACCTTCCCTGGCACCAAGGTCAGACCCACAGACCTGTAGTTCCCCGGATCTTCCTTCCGGCCCTTCTTCTTGATGGGCGTCACATTTGCTAACTTAAGCACTTACATCACAGTATAATATTAAACAGGTATTATCTGCCCTAGAGAATTATTTATAACTTTGTATTAAATGAAGTAAGGTTCACCTGGGATTGGTTGTCTTGTGATAATTTTCTTAATAGATTCTGAACTCTATGTTTTCAAGTTTAAAACTTTTGAAACTACATTTTATTGTCACTTGAAATTACAGCACCTCACACATATTGGTAGTGGTTTTTCCTTTCCGGGACGGAAGGAATCACCTGGGCTAAAAACACCAACCAAGTAACCTTGTCCCTTATCGCTTCTACAAACTTCTTAGCTAGAAACCTTATTTTGATTTTTGGTTATGGTTATGCAAAGACCTTGCTTTTATCTGCCAAGTTCATCATTTAGCTGTTTTTCAAAGAGCCAAAACACTGTCAATCAGATAAAATTCTAATTATTTATAACAAATCAAAGCCATCTATATCACAAGTTCATATACAATAATGTGTTGAATTATTCCCTCCACAGTTTCACAGAACTGTAAGTTTCAGGACCAGAGATAACTGCAAACAGTATAGTAGAAACTGATATATATTAGTTCTTAATGGCTTAGAGTTTATTTGTTAAAATTTCAAAAGGGTATAAACACAGAAACCTAAGTCAGAAAACTAAAAAAATTTCCAAGTATTTCAGTATTTTTAAAAAATGTTGTTGCTCTTTCTACTAGTTATATATTTCATTGTAATTAAATGACCCAAATCTTCACATGGTCAGGTATATGTCCAGGCCAACAGTCAACGTATGAATGGCATTAGTCCATTTTGGGGCTTAGGTTTCCACCACAGGAGCTGAATTCTGTGAGACTAACAGCTGCAGAACAGCTGGACTCTATAGCGCTTGCTAGGCTCCGTCTGCAAAGGTAGGGGAAATGATGTGGTAATTGGGAATGGACATAAAATATTCACATTTTTCCAGTTTAATATCAATTCATAGGTAGTTTTGTATTTATTTTTTTTATTTCTCCTCTCATACTAGAGGTTTATATGCCAGTCTTGAAAAGAGCAAGTACAGTAATTCCTATTAATATCATTCTCTGATTCTGATACACTTTCAGGGCTATGTGCCTCTGAAGAAATAAGCAATGATAAGCACTGATTCCTTTCTCCCTGTGTTTTGTAATTTCAAGGAAAAAAATCTCAAATGCCAAAATACTTGGAATGCTTAACATTGCATCATTAATTCCGCAACCCATCCAAGTCTTACTTGTTTTCTCTTTTTCCTCTGGAGACAGCATCAACGACCTTTCCTGTAAGAGCAAAAACAAGACAAGTCTGTAGCATAAGAATTTAGGAATACCTGTTTCTGTATCCTGTCTCCCACAATGTCCAATATCAGAAGCCCAAAATGAGACACATAAGGACACCGCCATGGCACCCCCACCGCTTCCACTGCTCTGTGACTGAGGGAATCACAACATGTATCTCTGCATTTAATAGCATCTTATAAATTATGTTTTGCGTGATTTGGTCTCTTTGCCTCTTAACCTGCCAGAGCTTTTCTCACCCACATATAGGAAAAAATGGATTAAAGAAACAGTTCTTTGAAAAAGCCCTTCCTTTTGTTCTTCCATAGCTACTCACGAATTTTATTTGATGCCTCTTTAGCTACTGTATTATAAGGAAAGAATTAATGACTTTTCCTTACTTAGTTTTTCATGCAACTCGGTTACAGCCCAAAGCCAACAGGTTGTAATGTTGTAATTCTAAGGCTAGACGTGGTGCCCTCTCTGGGTGAAAGGGCAAAATGAGGTGGTAAACTGCGTTTGCAGCACCAGCCAAAAAAGAGAGGTAATCCCTGGATGGGAAAGGACAAGAAAGATATGCATATCAGGAAATCTGGACTCTGAGTGGGCATGAGAAACTGTTCAGCTCTCGTGGATATATTCCTACAACTTTTTGAAAAGATATTCCAGAAAAGGGACCTAAAACTGTTATCCCTGCATGGAAAAAAAAATGCAAATACTGAAGGTTAATATCAAAATTCTCAGATTACCAGTAAAAAAATCACAGCAATCAATACAGCTTATCCCACAACAACTGTGAAAGGCAAGCAAACAGAAAAGCTTGTCTTGCATCTTAGCAGGTGAATGTTCTCAGATAACGTTCTCTTCTGAAAACAATTTGAAATAGTTTTTATACCAGCCTCTTAGCCTGCACAAGATTTAGGGTCTGACAGATGATACAGTAGTAGAATATTCTGACTAAAGCATTTCTGCACAGGTTAAATGATTTCTCAGTGCATAATGGAAAATTATGGGATACCTGAAGTACAGACTAATCTTTAACTATTTTCTCTTCATTTAAAACAGATCTTCATACTAAAGATACTGCAAAAATCTCAACCAATGAGACATTTTCTCAGTAACTTTAAACCATGCCAAAAATACCTTCGTAGCTTTATATGGTTCAAATACTAATTGTTAGAGATAAGCATGTAATTATTTTAATTTTTTTTAATTTAAATACTTCGAGTTACTGTCCAATTGCATAAACTGGAAAAATAATAGAAAAATTTTTATTAGGATTTCTCTTCCTTCTGGTTTTTAATTTTTAGTGTATGAACTCATGTTAAATATTAACAAAGTCATCTACTTTTTAATCATTGTTCTCTTCACTGTGGAGCTGACACATCTGTTCTCTTCATACTCCCTGAGCTGGACATCCAGGCATCCTTCCGAGAAGACATCAAAAGACAGCACTGGTTTGAGGTATGGGAAGATCAGTTCTCAGCATGGTTTTAGTCAGGTCAGAAACTTGGGATCTACTGAAGTTTGAAGTGGAATGGGCTCATATTCACAGGTGAGAAGACACAAAGTTGTCATGGTATGCCAGGGATAGAAATTATTGTATCTTGTCTGTATATTTTGGGTTGTGAAGATATCAGCTATACAGGAGTTCCAGACACTGGAATTTTCTGTAACTGCACTGTGGTGCAGAGACCTAGCTGGAGTATACCATGCCTCCATTCCCTTTCATCCCCTTTAAATCAGACCTTTTCTGCTATTCCTTTTGACCTCACATGAGAAAGCTGCATGCTGAACATGAAGTGAAAAAATCTCAAACTATTATATTGAAAAAATATACACATTGGCAAGGAAAGGGAAAGGAGGATGGTGCAGCCAAAAGCAGGAGAAAAGAGGACATGAACTCCCAGCAGAGGAAGTTTCTCACTCCAGCTCCAGCTGCAGCCATCACCTAGAGAAGAGATTCAGGGGTCTGCTAAAGGAGGGAGAAGAGAGGAGAGACATGAGGCAGCATGGCCAAAGTCTTCAGATTGGGACTAGCACTATGAAGAGCACAGCCACAGTCAACGGTTGTCAAGTCCAGCATTTGCAGGGAAGATGCACCTATTTTCCAGCCAATGAGGTCTGCTACACCCACCCCTCTGACTTACCCCTACTTGGGCAACATGAATGGGAGAGGTGACCTGATGACAGGTGGCATGGGAAAGGCCAAAGCACTCAATGCCTTTTCAGTCTCAGTCAAAACCCGCTCCCAGTCCTCTGCACGCACCAGCATGGCTTCAGGACAGACACAGCCAGCAGCAGGAGAGCAACAGGTTGGGGAACACTTCTATAAACTGGATGTGTTCATAGCCAGAGTGCCATATGAGACACACTCAAGAGTGCTAATAGATGTGTGATGTGATTGCAAACTCACTGTTTATTATCTGTGAATAATCATGACAATTACAGGAAGATAACTGAAGTTAACTGAGCATTATCCCAGTCCTGTTTTTTTTTCCCTAAAAACAATACAGCAATTTGCTGATGAGACAGGATTGAACTGATCACACTTCGAATATATATATTTTATTTACATAAAATAGAAAATGCTGACATCTTTTAAACTCTCTGTAATTCCTACATTACCCTCAATCAATGAACCAGCATTCAATATTAGAAAAATCTCCTAGCAGCTGCAAGATGTCAAAAATAACTTATTTTCTTAAATGAATAGTCAACATTTCTAAAATAAATACTTAAATATGTTAGAAATATTTCTTTTTAAGTTTTTGATCAATTTACTAGATGACACATACTGTGCTGTTATTGGATTTACTTTGCTTTACTTTTGAGCTACTTTACAGAAATGTCTGTCCCATGGATTTTCATCTCGTAGCAGTTCTTTACCCTAATCAGATACAATTGAAAGAGGAGCAGGATTTTTTTGCAATCGTCTCGGCTTACTGAATTTTGATGATTTGCAGTTTTTACTGTTAGTCTAACTCAGTCTCGGTGTTCTGATTTTTACAAAATAATGGTGCCAAAATGTGAATACTAAAGATACCCACATATCTCTTTTTTTTTTTTTTCTGCATGAATAGTCCTCTTCCTATTATTTTCGCAAGTTATGACATTCATATCCAGACTCAACTCCAGACTTTCTTAACTTACAAAGTGATCTGGGTCTTTGCCTTTGTGCTCGTCACATCTAGTTATACATGTACATACTGTCAGACTGCCTAGAAAACGTTTTCCCAGCCCATCAAAAAGTTCAAGAGTTTTCCATCACTGAACACCAAAGCAAATCCAAACACCCTTCAAGACTTTTCATAAGACATAATCAGTACTTTTTCCTTCAAGGGAGAAGCACATAAGGTGCTTCCCAAAGTGGGAGATCTATTTTAGGATCTGCCTAATTCATACCAAGAGTTTTTACCCTAAATTAATCCTACCCAGAGAGTACAGTTTGTTGAATACTTGTTGAACATAGCAGAACACTTCCAAAAAGCACGCGTGAGCTTGTTATTTTCACCCTGCCTGACTTTAACTAGGAATTACATGGAATGATTGACATTTATTGCAGAAATAGCTATTTCATCAAAAGTTTCCTATTGCTCAAACAAATAATACTAGAACTAGATTTACATGAATTTACAAGGATTTAGGATTTCCATTGTTCCCATCCTAGTATCTAAATCAGTCTAATATCTCAAGAAATGCAAGAACAGTTTGCAAAATAACTCCTTAGACAAACATCTTTTTAGGTTGAATGAAAAAATCCATAATGATGCTCCACTGTTACTCTTCAGCATTTTCAAGAACTGAACACAGATTATATTAACTCTAATGTATCTAATAAACACAAACTAACTCCAAAACTTCCTGTTCTTACAAAATTGAAAACTGATTTCTTTGAGAACTTCTACATCTCAGGCCCCACTGAATCACTTAATTTGAGAGTCTAAGACAATGAAGTTCCTTTCCTGTGTTTTTTCGGTAATCTATTTCAACAGTAACCACATAGAGGAAGACTTTTCCTGTTACACTTTGTTCTTCTATCACTTTTTTAGCAAGTGCTTACATCTAAAATTCATTTCCTAAAGTAAAAGTTGCTATGATTAATCGAAAGGCATGAGGATTCTCCAGGTTTTCCTATGAATAAGCACTCACAAGTGACTATATTCATTTCCTAGTTTGTACGTGATTTGGAAAACTACATTTAGGATCACAGACATTCAATTGCCTTCAACAGACTGCAAGGATGAAATCATGAATTCCCCCTGGGTCTGATTCCACTCTGTAGCCCAGGGAAACTACAAAAACTGGTAATTGAAGACAACTTGGTGGCTTACAAGAAGCTAAATGCGCAAGTATAGATTTAATACTGACATCATGTAGTAACAGTTCATCAAATGACAAACATATACGTATGAGCTTTGTAGCAATGAGTTTTTCTTGGCCCAATTTGCTGCTCCCAGGTAAAAAGTGGGGTAGGGAGAATGCTTGGTGAACATTACCACTGAGGTTATCTTTCACAATATGAAGAAATAATCACTATAATATTGAGAAAGACACTTTACTGAAAGAAGCGCTCTGGATTTTTAACTGAGAGTGAGTAGTATACCATACATCGACTACGATGGGTAGGGCTATATATTTTCATCCTGTGCAGAGAATGAATATTAAGAGAGGGTTTGTCTCCACCAGATGTTCCAAAACCAAATTAATACAGAGCTGAAGATTTCTCTTCTTCTTAGGTATTTTAATCGATGTCAGGGAAGGAGGGAAAGAGAGAAATACATTAAATGGACATTGTCAGGCCCTTCCTAGACAGACCTACCTTATCATATTTTTACTGAAATTTAGCACTGATGAATTTGCTAGAAATAAATGTTTTCTGATTATAGCCTGAGTACAATGTTGGAGGCTGGAGCATGTGGTATTCCTATACCACTCTACTGTCCTTTAAAAGGCATCCACACTTCACACAGTCATTGCTTAAGATAGCAATGCTTTTAAAATATCATTTGTAAAGCCAAACAGATAGTTTGCTATTTTCCAAATGTTGAAGCAGAGATCAAAATGATGAAAGAACACTGAAAAAAAAATCATTATCACAGATATAGGCAGAAATGGTTATGAAATTACTCAGGGTGTGCTATTGTTTACCTCCTATATTGGAACAGAACTGAGAATAAAAGGACAGTCCCAGCATTATATCCTAGCAAAGAGAAAGAGAAAAGGTAGCTGCATTTTTGGTTTCCAAGCCAGCTTTAGGAATTGCAAAGCATTACGTACAAGAAATCTCCAAGAATGACCACCAGAATAGCTGGGCTCAGTTCAACACTTGCTATTTTGCAGATTTCATCTTTGCACAGCCCGTCTGAAATTAGCATAGAAGTCATAGATGTAGTTCAGCACAGATCAAGCACAAGATACAATTCTTCCACTACTAACAAAGTACTTCTCTACCATCAAAGAATAAACCAGCAGCAGAGCAAGATCAATTTTAGCCTATGGCTTATGTTCATATTTCAAACTTAATAATCTTTTTCACTTCAGCCTTGCAAAGGGCAATAGCTCAACACTGACAAATATCACCCACAGAAAAATTCTATGCCACCATGCCTGACCCCCAGTGCCCCTTCACAAGTCAACAACACAAGTCAACAACCAGGAGACGGTATAGAAATGGTGTAAATAGACAATGGTAATTCCTCTGTACTTTTTGCAAGTTCACAATGACCTATAGATCAAGGATTTCCTGACCCAGAAGTGATACTTTAAATGAAATAATATTCCTGGTCTGAATATTCCCATGAGTGTGTTTATTTGCTTTTTAGGGTTCTGAAAGCTTCTGCCATCTACTTTTTAGCGTGGACAACCACCCTTTGGCTGATCTATGAACAGTGTGAGAAGTTACCATCTTCTGCCTGTTCTGAAACAGACCCAGTCATTCTCTTCAATAACTTCTAATCCTTTTACAAGAATAAAGGACCATGAATCCTCCTACCTTATTTATCTTCTCTGTTCTACCTGTCACGTCCCCATCAGTCCTAGCTGGGGCAGGTCTAGTCAGTCATTTCCTCATTTGAAAGCTATTTCATACCATTGATCAGCTCTCTTGCCTTCTTAGTACCTTTTCTGGTTCTCTATACACTTCTTGTATTAGGGGAATTACTACTACATAGAGGATTTGCAGTTGGAAATACAGATTTGGCCACTAACATCATTGCATTTCCTTTCTCTTTCCTTTAGTTCCTTTTGTAATAATTCCTGATGCTTTGTTTGCTTCATCTGCTACCAAACATTAAGCTGGAGTTTTTGCAGACACTTTAGATCTCCAAGATCTCTTTCTGAAGTGGTGATGGCTAGTTCAGAGATCATCACTGTGCCTGTAAAAATGTTTGCCTCTCATACACATCAACTTGTGTCTATCAGCGTTGACTTTCTAATGTCACTTAATCATGTGCTCATCCAGTGCTGTGGAATTCTTTCCCAGCTCTGCTGTCAGTTTTCTGTTTTTCATCAGCAAATCTTATTTTATCCATTCTTCATACCCAGCTGTCTCATCACTTCATGACCAAGTTTAATTTATATTTTAGGGCACTTAGTTTTTACAGGCCACCCAGCTATGCATTTATATTAATGTCAACTCTAAATCAACACACTGACACATTGTCATCATCAGTAAGCATTTCAGCTAGATTATAAAATGATTGATACTGAGATCATACAACCTAACCAAAAAAATCCTCAGAACTTGATTTTGTAATCTACAATTAATACAAAATCAGATAGATAATTTAGATAATAAACAAGCTATTAACTACTTCAAAATATCAATCAATCATACACTTCAGGGAATTATCCAGGTCTATACTGTGAAATGAATACCGTCAGCTTGTTTTGGAAAACAAAAATAAACCAAAACAATAAACTCTCAATATAATCAATAATGTTTTGCCAAAAGCATTTCGAAATTCCCAGCTTGGGACAATTTATATGAATTAAAAAAGGAAATTCAAAATATTATTTAATTCAGTTGTTACTTTTGCTTATTTTAGGGAGGATTATTTTAAAAGCTGATAGAATATGGAAGTGTATGTTTGAATCTAAATATTCATATGGAAATACACATTTGGAAATATATTTGCAGTAAGAACTATTGTTATTATAAGTTTTATAATTTTTTCAGTGAAGCCTTTCCACAGAATTTTGAGTTGAAGTATTTTCATACACATCTAGTAAGCTTTTGCTTTAAGCCCTCTGTTTCTCTGATAGAAGAGTAAAACCAAGTGTTAATTAGCTTTATAGCTGCATTCATGCATTCAGATGTTTTAATCGTTCACTTTAGAGGTATGCAACTTGGCCATTTGATCTTGCAGGCAATAAGAGTTATCTCTATGAACTTGGAATATCAGAGTAAAAGACAGGGAAATGACAAATGCAATGTTTATCTTTCAAAGGGAATGAGGAATAGCCCAAAACCACAGACTCATTAGGCATCAGGTCTCAGAAAGCTATTTGAACCAAACCATTTTTATAGGGAGTTAGAAGAAAACAGGAGTTGCAAAGCCAGGGCTTGTTTTTCTAGAACCAAATCACAAATCACCTTCTCTGGTAGGGAAATGAGTGCACAGATTCTGGGGACACGGAAAAGGGGGAGAGACGACACAGTCAGTATCCGAGCTTGAATAATGATGTTATGATTTCTCATGCCACTGTAAAACAAACTAAGGTATAGATGAAAATACCACAGAGTTTGTGAAAACTGGTTGGAAAAATTGCTCTTGAAGGCTAATTTTCAATGGTTCCTTACAGAAATTGAAGGAGTGAGCAAATTAAAAAAAGGAGAAGGATGGAAATTTCCCAATGCCTCCAGAATTGTTTGAAGAGCCCACACACCAGAGGACAGGCTGAGAATAAAAAATGGTCTTGTACAAATAGGAGATATGAACTGTAAGAGATGATGCTGCGTAACAGGGACAAGAGTTCAGTATTGCTCCCCAATAGGTATAATTACCTAAATAAAAAATGGGTGGTAGTACTTCTCCAGAGGACGATCTGGAGCCATTGTGGATTGCAAACCGGACATTAATCATACGTGTCACGCTGTTGCAAAAGGCATGTGGAACAAGTCTCGTCACTACCCAGGCCTCAACTGTAATACTGTGTCCAGTTTTGACAACCTCACTCTTCAAAAAAAGAAGGGCAATCTGTGGTACAGTTCAGAAGAGACCACTGAGAGCAATCACAGGTCTAGAAAACATGAGGAAAGATGCAATGGCTAAAGAAAGGAAGGCTGAGGCAGACGTATGAGCTTTCCAGTACATACCAGGCAGCTGTTAGGAGGAGCAGAACACTCTCTTCTCTGTACACACCCTGAACAGGAGAAGTACAGTGGGTGTGAAGCATGACAGAGAAGATTTGGATCGCACATAAGAAAATTATTTCTGTAGATGGAGGACTGACAGAGATGACTGGGGAAATTTGTTGTTTATCCTCCGACCAAGGTTTCCCAGAACAGGTGAAAGAAACCCCTGCTGGGAATGCCTCAGGGAGGCAGATGCACTAAACAAGCCTCTTGGTGCCCTTTCCAAGAGTATGATTATGTGACATATCACTCGCAGAATCAGAATATCACTTTGGTTGTGGTCGCATACTCTCGTATGTGGTCATTTAAAACATGCAACGTTACTTAGTCAAGCCACAGCCTTGAGTCACTTAGGAGCGATTCCACGATTGAAACATATATCCACACAGACAGCATTCAGGGAACAGTTTAAAAATGCTGTATTCTTGAGTGTGATATCCAACATCCAAACACGAGCACACTTGTTTGCCCACCATATTGAGCTAGATGTTTTTAAACAATGGAAGGAGACTACCTTAAAAGGTTACCCTCTATGGTATGTGTGCATCTACTCACTCATTAAAAACAAGAAAACAAGCAAACAAACACGCTCAAAACTGGTTTGAAAACTACAGTTCTCTCACAAGAACTCACTGGCCATCTGGTGTCTTTAACGAACTGCCAAGTAAAAACAAATTTAATCATTAATTGGACTCATATATATATTTCTTAGCCGCTAATAAGCCTGAGATATTCTTGATGCTATGTGATTACCACTTTGGAATATTTTCATTAATCCAGTTCACATACCATTTACTAAGCTTCTAAGTCTTTCTTAATGATGTATTTTTTTCTATGTTTGATCTTTTTCCCCCCTCTGTTCTCACATCTTTTCTCTAATTGCTGCCGATTCAGCAACTATTTTTAGATTGGAAGGAGGAACAAACAACTACTTTCAAGATAGCTCTGGATCGTTAAAAGAAATATGACCAATTGTGCATAGCCGCTCCTGAAGCTCTTTACAACAGAAACTAAGGAAATACAAACAGCTTTTTAGGCACGTTTTGAATTCTTGGACTTCCTAGAGAGTAGGTTAATATACTGACATTAAATCTCCATGCTGATCGGGGGGATTTACAGTGTTGTCATGTATCTCCTCTGTGCTGAAAAGTTCTTGCACTTTGGGAAAAGGTTTACTATTAAAACATTTATGAGATGTTTCACCCTTCACTTTTCCAGAAGTTGTTTCTAATCTTCATTTTTAAAATATATTGGAACTGTGAGTGATCTGTGATTTAAGTTGTCCTATGAAGTGAAGAACTGTGCCTTACTTTTTACTGGTTTTGCCAAATAACCTTGAGAAACTTACTTTAAAAAAAAAATAATCCCCCAAACAAACCTGGTTTTAACTTCAAAATAACCAGAATATCATCTTTCTGGGAATCAGCATTGTTCATGGGCATTGTGTCTGGGAATCAGCTTTGAACACAGACAGCTGAAGAACATTTTTTGAGAACAAAAAACAACATATTCCTCTTGCAGCGAGATCAGGCAGCAGTGCGCTGATCAGCTAAGAGTGAGGAGGCAAGCTTCTAACAAAGACAGCTTTTCTCCTAAGTGTTTTAGGCACTTGAATTAGATAACTGAGACATAAATTTATAGCCTCTAATAATATACTGCATAAAACTCTGTCCTACTTCAGTTCTCCAATTGCTGCTTCCTTTCTCTTACCAGAATCATACGCGTCACAGGGAGGTATGCCATTTGCTTCCAATTGGTGTAACTGGCCAGCAGTTTAGTCAGTATATCAATAGATATCGGGAGACAGAGATGTCTGAGAAAATAAGCAAGCATAGTTAAAGAGAAGAATCCAGCCTTTTCTGTACCTCAAAAAGCTAACAAAAGTGCTGGGTTTTTAACTCATGAACTGAGAACTACAGGAAACTTCAGCAAATACAAATTCAGATTTTTCAAAGGCAGAAGAAGCAGAACTGACAGGAAAATTGGTTGCAAGTAATCAGCCCAGATAAAATTACAAGACTATTCTGCTATACTGCTAAGGAACATATCGCACTTTCTTAAGTCAATAAAAAAATTTCCATTGACTGAAATGATAGTTTCAGGCTTTATCTTCATGCATAACTCTAATGGCAAAAGAAGCAGTATGAGTACAGAAAAGAGTAAACCTATTAGTTTGCTTGGCAGGATGTTAAATAAATATCCTCTTTTTAATAAGATATCATGCCATGCAGAGCTGTGTTAAATTTCAGTCTGTTCTATATTTTCACGGAATTCTGCACTCCATATCTGTGGCATTCTGAGCACTGCCGTTAGCATAGCAGAAGATGCTGTTGGGGTGAAGGTTGCTGTTTAACTAAATACATGAGCAAGTAATCTTTAGCTGAGCAAGAAGACTGCCAACAGGTATTTTAAAAATTCTTTACCTGAACAGTAAGAATATTTCTACCTCTACCAGCTCCTAGCTATTGTTTTTGCATTGCTACTGATAGCAAAGATGTATAAGCTCTAAGACTCATCTCCACTAAGTTGCCTTCCGCTCTTCAGTAATGCTTATTCTTGTACCTACCTTCATTCACAATACATTTGTTTTATAATCTGCTAAAGGAAAAATGATAACAACCAAACTATGAATCAGTGAAATAACATGCTTACTTCTTGTATTTTAGAAGAACTTACACTTCTTTATTTACTAGTCAGTAAATCTAAGCCCATTATGTGCAAGAGAAACGAACACTGCCAAAACTTTATATAGGAAGACCAACAGGAAAAAGCCTGTGATTTGATGTTTTGCTATTGCCATTTAGTAATTGGGCTTAATCTATGTAAAACCTGTACTCACAGCACAAATAATAAAATCTGAAAGTATTTAGGCTGTCAGTGTGCTCAGATGACTGTCTATCAAAGTGACCAGAGTTGTCTCATCCCTTCCTTGTATTGTCTTGGCTGCCTTCTGTCTGTCTGTTTTCTTATATTTGAGTCACATCAGGTTTAAGCAATCCTGAGTCTACTTCTCTGATGGTTTAGGCCAGAAATCTGTATCACAACTGTACCTGGGGCTGAACCTGAGCTAATAAGCCCTGCTGCACCAGGCTGCTTTATCCTTCAATAATGTCCCTGGGAGCGAGGCCATCTCTCTTCTGGGCTTGTACAGCACCTAGCACATCAGGGTCCTGGGGTCTAGGAGAAGGGCTCCTGGGTGTTATAAATGTGAAAAGAACAGCCAAAACAGGGGCACTTCATGAAGTGCCATCACCATCTAATTTCCCAGAGGCTTAGCTGGTTCAAGAAACTCCATCTCACAGTGCACTTTTCATAATTGCCTTTCTCATGAGCCGCTTCTTCCACCACTGGTTCTATCCCTGGCTAACTTGTTAATTAACGTTTTTTTTTCTGCTGACAACCAGGACAGGCTTAGCAAATTCCTTGGTGTCTATAGACAGTAATTTGAAAACTACTGATCATTACATTCACTGCTAGCAGAGAAAAAAACTGTATGCCTCCTGTAGACACCCAGATACACTTTAAAAGACACAGGTATAAATAATTGGCTTTGGCCAACAAATACTTTTTTTTCTTTAAAGCACAGGTTAATTTTTCATTTAAAATCAAAATTCTTATTAGATAATTCCAATTCACAAAAAAAAAAAAAAAAAAGTAGTCCTTAGGGGAAGATGCCTATTTTTTTTTTCATTATGGGAAGTTTTTTTCCAACATTTACCTCAAATTTTTCCTAGCAGTCCCACTTACAGATTATTGATACATTTATCATGCTATGTTTTTCTTCACTTTAAGCGATCTTCAGCAAATACTGAATTCTCAGCAGACTGTAATGGAAATTAACTGCTTCTAATATAGACCCAACTTTATATGGATAGTACTTTGAGATGCAGAATATTCCCATTCCGATGTGCAGAGTAGGAAGACAAGTAGTAAAAGTTTGTAAAAGCTGTAGTAAGTGATTTCTGAGTCAGCTGGATTTCATTTACAATGCGATTGATCTTTACAATTCAAATGATTATTCCTTAAACATTTTGAATTTAATTTTTTACTTCTCTGCCTTTCATGCATCGCTTAATTGCTCTTTGGAGAAAAATAATCAATGTAAAAAAATACATTTCATGACTAATAAAAATGTAATTCCATAAAGATTGATTAAACTTTTGGGAAATATTCCAACTTGAAAGTAATAGCTTTGGAGAATGAGTCATTCACTTGAATGGAAAATGCCACTGCAGTCAGGGTCTCGCTATTACTACCACAAGCCTTGAACACCCACAGATCCAGCTGAAGTTAGTGTGATACACAACTGTTCAATACCTCCAAAAATCAGGCCCATAACCAGTTCCTCCCCTCTCCAGCTCTGCAGTATCACTCAGAAAAATTTTGCTGATCTTACTGAGAGACACGATCAAGGGGAACTCAGTCACGCCTGGTTGGGAACAGATAATGCAGCTGAAATGAAATATAGGTAAACTGAGTTTACTCCCATCCGATTTGAATAATATATTTCAAAGCCATTCTTCAGCAGAATTTAACCCACTTTCGCTTTTCAATTAGTGCTGTGACACCGTTAAGAATGTTTATGGGACCCAGACCTGTCATACATACCATTGCCTTATCTGCAGACGATGACTGGTGCTGCAGAAGAGGAGACCAGCTCCTCAGTAGCAAAGGAGACATTTTCCATCTCACAAGGTTCTCTCTTCCTTCTAGCACTTCCTCTTTGAGTTTACTCTCATAATCCTGACTGTTCTTCATATCTGTACCTGTTAAATTACTTTTTTAAACCCAAAAGGAAAATCAGGGTACTGAGACAGGGAGCAGATTATAGCAGTTCTGGGAGGTAAAAGGCTGTGTACTATCTCTGCTGGCAAACGGCAGTGAAAAGCAGAAATGTAGGGGTAGGATCTATCCACAACAGCTCCCAGTGATTCCTTCCTCAGGACTCCCAGCCCCTGAAGCCAGAGCTCCACTCCCCCTTCCATGCATCCCTCCCAACTAATGCAACAACCTTTCAGTATTCTCAATGGCCTTGATTTCCCCTCACTCATGATCCAAATCACCCCACGCCCACCCCCATCCCCAAAGGGGCTCGCTGCTTTGGCTTCCCATTTCAGAGCTCAGATCATATAATCATAGAATATAGAATCACCTAGGTTGGAAGGGACCTTTAAGATCATAGAGTCCAACCATCAACCTAACACTGCCAAAACCACTACTAAACTATGTCCCTCAGCACCACGTCTACACATCTTTTAAATACCTCCAGGGATGACGATTCCACCAATTCCCTGAGCAGACTGTTTCAATGCTTGACAACCCTTTCGGTGAAGAAATTTTTCCTAATATCCCATCTAAACCTCCCCTGGAACAACTTGAGGCCATTTCCTCTTGTCCTATCACTTGTTACTTGGCAGAAGAGACCAACCACCACCTCGCTACAGCCTCCTTTCAGTTATTGTAGAGAGCAATAAGGTTTCCTCTCAGCCTCCTTTACTCCAGCCTAAACAACCCCAGTTCCCTCAGATGCTCCTCATAAGATTCCTGCTCTAGTCCCTTCACCAGCTTTCTTGGCCTCCTCTGCACATGCTCCAGAACCTCAATGTCTTTATTCTAGTTTGAGGGGCTCAAAACTGAACTCGGTATTTGAGGTGCAGCCTCACCAGTGCCGACTACAGGGGGACAATCACTTCCCAAGTCCTGCTCACCACACTGTTTCTGATACAGGCCAGGGTGCTGTTGGCCGCCTTGGCCACCTGGGCACATTGCTGGCTCATATTCAGCTGGCTGTCGACCAACAACCCCACGTCCTTTTCCTCTGGGCAGCTTCCCAGCCACTCTTCCCCAAGCCTGTAGCACTGCATGGCATTGTTGTGACTCAAGTGCAGGACCCGGCACTTGGCCTTGTTGAACCTCATACCATTGATCCAGCCTGTCCAGATCCCTCTGTAGAGCCTTCCTACCACCAAGCAGATCAACAAACCCATCTGACTTGGTGTCATCTGCAAACTTACTGAGGGTGCACTCCATCTCCTTATCCAGGTCATTGATAAAGATATGAAAGAGAACCAGCCCCATACTGAGCCCTGGGGACCACCACTTGTGACCCTCTGCCAACTGGATTTAACTCCATTCAGCTCAGTTGACACATGGGGATGGCCTATTCCTGCGCCTTAAAGAAGCTCTCCTTGCTTCTCCAAGAACTGATAACTCTATCATTTCATGACCTCTATGCCCAAGATGGCCTCCAACCTTCACATTCCCCACAAGTCCTTCTCTGTTCACAAACAGCAGATCCAGCAGGGCACCTTCCCTAGTCAGCTCCATCACCAACTGTGTCAGGAAGTTATCCTCAACACAGTCCAGGAACCTCCTAGACTGTTCCCTCTGCTCTGTTGTACTCCCAGCAGATATCTGGTAAGGTGAAGTCCCCTATGAGGACAAGGGCTAGCGATCTTGAGACTTCTCCCAGCTGTTTATAGAATATTTCGTCTGCCTCTTCATCCTGGTTGGGCTGTCTGTAACAAACTCCCACCATGATATCTGCCATGTTGGCCCTCCCCCTGATTCTTACTTATAAACACTAAACCTTATTGTCACCATCATTTAGTTCTAGACATTCATAACACTCCCTAACATACAGGGCCACCCCACCGCCTCTCCGTCCTTGCCTATCCCTTCTGAAGAGTTTACATCCATCCATTGCAGCACTCCAGTCATGCAAGTCACCCCACCAGGTTTCCATGATGTTGACTACATCATAGTTTTCCTGCTGCACAATGGCTTCCAACTCATCCTGTTTTTTGCCCATGCTGCACGTGTTAGTGTACAAGCATTTCAGTTGGGCTATTGGTCCCACCACTTTTTTTACTGGGAGAAGCCCTAATTCCTACCTGACCATTATCAGGCATGGCCAAAATTTCTAATCCATCAATGACCTTCACATCTCTGCTGCTGCATGAATCTCCATCCCCTATCTTCACTGAGTCAGCAGACTGAGGGACCTCACGAGCATCCTGTCCCACAGACATTGGCATGCAACCCCCAGGCTTACCTCAAAAGAGCCTGGTTTCATCCCCTTCCTCCTTCAAATCTAGTTTAAAGCCCTTTCAATGAGCCCTGCTGACTCCTGCACCAAGAACCTTCTCCCCCTTTGAGACAAGTGTACCACATCAGTTGCCAGCAGACCTGGTGTCATATAAATCAACCCATGATCAAAAAACCCAAAGTCCTGATGCTGACACCAAGCTTAGAGCCAGGTGTTGATCTGCTGGCTCTTCCTGTTTCTTCCCTCATCCTTCCCTGCAACTGGAATGATAGAGGAGAATACTACTTGTGTTCCTGGTCGTTTAACTTGTCGTCCCAAGGCCTGGACTCTCTCTTGATCGCCTTCGGGTTTCTTGTTGCCAGTTCATTGCTGCCTGTCTGAAAAATCAGTAATGAGTAGTAATCTGAAGGACATACCAGATTACCCCTCCCACCCCTCCCACAGCCGTGCCCACTGCTGCCATCTGATACTGGTGTTAGAGTAGGGCACACCATGCAGCCTGACACTTGTGTGGCAGCATGCTTCTACGAGAGCTCCCTCTGAGGTGGTCAGGGTTCTGTCCAGCTGCCAGGACTGCCACCGGAGCTTCAGGGCAAAACCCACACTGTGCTTCTCCCAGCTAGCGAAATCTCAGAAACCTTCTTATTGACCACCACGTACATCCTGGTGCAGACCATTCCCTCCCTTCACTGTCCTTTGCGAGTGTGTGCTCTTGCACATAACAAAGATCTACCGCAGGGCACTCTGAAGGCAGAAAAACAGCATACACATGTGAAAAGACAGAGATAAGGCTCCTTATTCTTTATGGAAACACCTTTATAAGTCCCATAGTTTAATTCCACCCAGTCTGAAAAAGTATTTCTTTTGCAAGTTTTGAATTTGCCATATTTCAGAAAAATATCTCTTTGTTCTTTTTTGAGATAGCGAGAGCAGAATTTATCTATCTGTCATTTCTAATTTTCTCTCTGTGCCCTTTGTACAGGTCTTCCTAAAATAGACACTCCCCATCCTTTCAGAATTGTCATTAGAGAGATTTTCAAACAACTAATCACACTATGACCTTTTTCTGATTGCCCTTTAATTTAACAATATCCTTCCTAAGATAGGATAACAGGCCCCTGTGCAGTAGCTCACATGGGAATAACAGTATATATTAATTTCTATTTTCTTCTTTATCTGCCTTACTCTCTTGTTTGCTTTTATCACCAGAGGCGTGGCAAGCACCGATCCTCATTAGGCTGTCCACAAAGCTATGCAGATACATTTCTGAGTTCACAAGAACAGTGGTCAGTTACAGCGAGAGGGAGTTCAAGGTGTCTGACTACAATTTCAGAAGTGGTCCTCTGCAGCTGTGCCAAAGACGGTATGGACCTGTCCACTAAAAGGAAGGGGCTGGTCTGATCAGATCTGGATGGTCTCTGATCCTTTACTGCAGCCCGCTACGCTGTTGTCCTTTTTGCCTTCAGTGTATATTAGTGAGCATTCGTTGGCCTTGCACTCACCTCACTACATATGTCTTATAACTCTGAATTTCACCATTCTAAATAACTGCCTGCCATCTGCAGATTCGACTAATGACCTGGTCTCTTCCCCTTTCTATATATTCCTTATATAGAGAACTTAAACAAATGGAGAACTTTGGGGCACACAGCTGCTAACCTTGTGTCATGATAGAGCTGGACAAAAGGTGAGAGGCTAAGATAAAAAGAGAGTATCAGATCACTCTGAAGTATCTAAACATGCACAGTTTTAGTTATTCTTATGGTAACACTTTGAGGACTATTAGGTTTTTTGCCTGTGAAAGATTATCTTTAACAGGAGAAGGCATGAAATGAGACAAAAAGAAACAGTGGCTGATCAGGATTACCTAATTTATCTGGGGATTTTCCACGGGGCTTTAATGGGGCCTGAATTACATTCAGTCTTAATAATTCATTATCCCCAAAAAGCACCCATCCAAACCCATGATATCACAAGCCATACCTAGCCTTGACAACTAGATGTCATTGGCTAAAAAACAAATATTCAAATGTAGGATAATGTTATCCGACGAAGACTTTTAGTACATGGTTTGTAGGAGTAGCCCTGAATAATGTCCTTGACTAAGATCAATAATATTCCTTTTGGGGTGAGGTGAAGGAATGCCAGACTGCCCTCAACAAAGAAAGGGATGGTACTGAGACTGATGCAAGAAAAAAGCTCCACATAAATTATTTAGCTGCGCCACAACTAAAAGGAGTCCAAGAAAAGGCTCTATAATGATGAAGGAAAAAGCAGCCACCACTGAGAGAGAGAGTATGCCACCTTCTTATCAGGAAAGGAAAAAAAAAAAAGCAGGCAAATAGGTAACAGGGTTTAAACACATCAGCTGGTGCAAGAGAACACAAAAACCAACCAGCTGTTTAGGCTATAGAAGCTTATTGCTGTCAAGGGAAAGGCGAATGCCCTCTGCCCTGTCCTTTCTCCCAGAAAGGCATGCAAGAAAAAAATCCTATAAAAAGGTTAGTCAGAGCCATGGTGATGCCTTTGTGTTGTTATATTTAGCTTATTTGAAGTACCTCAGATATAGGCACTATTTAGTACAATAAAATGAGTCATGATTGACCACAATTAAGAGATTGAAACCCTTGCCAAACGCAGAAGAGGGAAAATCAGCTTCCTGTTTGTGTGATCAATTAGCCTGTGGGAAAAACTCCCAAGAGCAATCCTACTTACGTGTACCAGAGGTACATGGAAAACCTGGCCAATTTATGGAAGAGTATGCAGCAGTTACTGACTCCATATTGACCCAGAGAAGTGCAAAGTCTCCTCCTGCTCCAGACTCCAAGTTTAGACTCCAAGTGTTCCTCTGTGAAACATCTCACCCATTCCAAACCTCTGGCAACAGGCATAAATGACTAAAAATAGAATCATAGAAACGTATAATTGTATAGATTAGAAGGAACCTTTAAGATTATCAAGTCCAACCATCAACCTAACACTGTCAAAACCACCACGAAACCATGACCCTAAGCACCACGTCTACCCATCTCTTAAATACCCCCAGGTGGTATAGACACTCTCTGCAGCTTCTTTACAAGTTCTTTACATGTTCTACAGTTCAGACACCATTTCTTACAGGTGTTTAATGCCACTACATTCCGGCTAATTCTCAGGAGCAATTAAGATCTAATTCTCCCTCAACTCTGAGCTTCTTGAAGGTAGAGGAATTTCTGACCATAGATGAGTTAAGAAAGTGGAGATGGAAAACTACATCCATCAAAGAAGTGATGGATATCGATTTGTAGTCTTTTAGGCTCCAACTGTATAAGTCCAGCTAAAGTTGCACTATATGGGGGTGTTATTTAAGGATTTTCAGAAAAAAAAAAGAGGTATTAAAACAAATATAAACAAGAAATAAACTTCTAATTCCTCCCCTTTCCAAAACCCTTACTAATTTTGCAAATAATCCAATTTGATGAGAGTAAAATAGCTCACTGAAATTAATATACAGCATTTTGTTTTGCCTTGCATGTATGAATTGCTTTCATTTACAGTTTAATTTGTTAGGAAAAGAGTCCTGATAGAGCTTTACCAAAGGAAAATCCACTCTTGCACTCACTCATTGCATTATTATAGACCAATGTGAACACAAAATATCTCAAGAATGCTTTAGGGGGATACAAGCTTCATTAGAAAGATAATCCACTGCAATATGATAAAACATAAGGTAGCTATTCACTCTACCATGGCACAGATGAGGACTTTATTTTAAAACCATAGCAGATTGAATTTTTGCATGATGTTTTCTTTAAACTGCCTTGCTTAATCTAGAAATACATTAAAATACTCATCTGCCAGCTGTGCTGGTTTCAGCTGTAGCAAATTGATGATTAGTATCCTCCTGACATTATTTTCTTCACATGGAATAAAAAATGACTGTCACAGGATTACAGAAGAGGAAAAAATCTAAAGTTCATTATGTTTTGTCTTTTGCTTTTCATCTTACCCTTGAATTATCTTCGTAATTAACAGGTTTGCTACAATTAAGCAGATTTGCAAATATCTCTAGTGCAGAAATTTTAAAAGCTATCTTTGCCAAGTTAAAAAAAAAAAAGCTACTAACATTTCAGTCTCACTAATTTGTAGAAATGCCTTCCACAGCCACCTAAAATGACTGTATTCAGTGTGAAGGCTTGTGATGGTTTGTGATACGTTGGTGGTCAAATCCAGTCCACTGACTTCAGAAGGCAACAAGCATTTTTGACTATGTCTGTTCTTCATTCTCAGCCTCCAAGGTCATTTCAAGAACTCCCTATATCAGCTCAAGAACTCGACTGGCTATACTTTATATTTAAACATACATTTTATCCTGATATACTGTTGACAAGTGCCAAGTATTCGATCCACTAGGACTCTTTCTTTTCCTTTGATATAGACGACAGAGGCATCAAAACCACCGAACTAAATGCAAGAAAAAATGTTATTTTTCCATATAATTTTTAAGCATACACTGCACACAATTTTTGAATCTAGGTGCAAAATATAAATCCCATGTTTATAGGATACCAAAATCCCTTAGTCCGGTTAAACGACATCTATGTTAGTGAGCAATGCAGACCAGCAGAAGTGTCTCTGTAAAGTGAAATAGCTGGTGAGGACCTGGCATCCTCCCTGCTTATATTGCATGGTTTTTTCTACATCAAACTAGCTGTGTTCTGCTCGCACAGGCTGACTGCCAACTTGCCACCAGCGAACTCCTGGAGTGCATCTTCCAGTTAAGTTCCACACAAAGGGAATCCAGTGCACGTGCTCGGAGGCTGCTCCACAGTGCAAACCAAAGCGCAGTATGGGAGTACAATTGAGAGGTTCACTGAATTCAGTGGATGATCCATAGAAAACCTGTAAGCCTTGATCCCTCCCTCAAAGCTAGAACCTCCCGGAGTGCTGCTCTATATGCATTTCTGAGGCCTGATCCTCAGCCATAATAGAGTACACTGGTCTCACTTTTCTTCTTATCACATTGGGTGGCACTACAAGAAAACAAGTTATTGTGGCACAGCCCATCAGGATTAGGTTTCTACCAAAACAGATTGCAGAACTGGTTTTAGCCTGTCAGACGCTTTTACCTTTCACTTCAGAATGGGTGGGTTGGCTTCAGGTATCTTGTGATAAAAATTAGTAATCCCAGGTGAGACCTCGAGCACACATGGCCTCCCAATACGGCTTCTTTTGTCTTAGAGAAATTACAGTTTGAAGTCCTTCAGTCCCCACTACGGCTCCCCCGAAAGCTCAGTACAGTGGTAGGGTACATATATGTCCATCATCACTGATTTTTGGCTGCTGCCAGAAGGAATTTGCAGCAAGTGGAGTCTCCATGCCTGTTTTGTCCTTGGCCATTTTGCTGAGGCATCTGTGACTCTGACGGAAGTTTTGCAACGTGGGCACTTCTCTGATTGTAGTCCATTGGCTGTCTTCACATATATCATCAAAAAGCCATCAGGGAGGGGTATATTTGTTGCTCTTTCACCTAGGGGCAGATCTGAGTCAGTGACCTTGAGATGAAGGGCTCTGTATTTCAGTATCATGCTTCCCAAGAGACACTGTAACTCAGGCTGCTGAAATACTTAAAGATACAATTTCTCTAGACAGTCACTGAACAAACTTCTTTTTAACAGCAGTGACACCACTCTGGCTTACCCACACAGACTATCTCTACTTTTAAAGACAGAAATGTGATCTTCACCCAGATCACTGCAAATACTTCTCTTGATGTTATCTTTTTCCTTCGTATCAGAAAAAGATCCACCCCAAAGCTTTCTCAAAAGCAGTCATGTAGAGAAAACTGAGAAAACTGCTTTTTCTCTTGTGATTTTAAATAAGAAAAAAAAAAAAAAAAAGCATGGCTTAAAGTAGGCAGTCATTCTTTTAGATATGATCACTCCAGCTCTGGGACAGGGGCTAGTTGATAACTCTCCTTGCTTTACTCCAAAGAAGGAATATCAAACAGAACAGATAGATGCTTTTGTGTTTCATCAGGCTGCAAGCTGGCAAATGGACTTAAATCCATTGACACAGTCCCTACTTTTCTAGCACTAATCTGGGGGCAATGTCACTCGCACAATCTCAGATAATCTGCAAAAGGCAGTCTGTTTGTGGCACTAAGGACAGGAGTGGGAATAGAAGTGCACTCTACAGTGCAAATAAGACAGCGTCTCAGTCAATATACACGCTTAGCTTCCAAAATCCTAGGAGCAAAAGAGAAGAGCTATTAGCCATTTTTCTCTCTTAAAGGAGCAATAGGACACCAGCCTTTTTCTGGAAAGTGAGACGAAAAAGTGAGAAACTATTAGGCAAGTGAAAGAATAACATCACAAACAACTGAATATCTGAAACACTTTCTAGATACGTGGTCAGAATATGAGGGATAAACAGGAATAACCCAAAGGCTAAATTAAGTGGTATAACTGATATCACAAAATCCTAATGAAATATATTAAGTATACAAGGAAGCACACCTTGGGAGGGGTGAGAAGTACCTGAGATGCAGTGGTAGAGGGGTTATTTATGAAGAGCATTTTCTGAACTTCAGAAAAATACATCCGATGAAAGACAGTTTTAATGGCTCTAGTTGAGATAAAAAGAAAGGAAAGACAGTGTTGTGGAAATGTCTCCACTGCTAAATCCATGAGAGACTGTTGGATATGGTTGTTCAGAGACAAATCTAAGGACAACCCAAGAGAGGTAGCCTGTTGGTGACTTGGATCATGACTTCCCTTCCTGTATTTTGGAACAATTACACTGTAGGGCATAAAAATGTTTGCTGTACATGTTGGAGACAGTCCTCTCTCTGGAAGGGGGATTATTAGGACAACAGCTATTTTAAATTTGATTCTGACTAAAGTGGAAAATAATTGGGGTTGAAGAGATGTTGTTGGAAAGATTATAAAATGAGGGTAACAAAATAAGGACAGTGCTTTGAGAAAGCACACATCAATGAAAAGAATTTATTGACAGGGTCTTTTGCAAGCATAATTTGTTTTTTTTAAAAAAAGTGTGAGAGACCTGGTGGTTACTGGAAACATGCCAACTACACAATAGAAACTATCATCTCAAAGATAAGAAGTCTGGTAGAAGACATTTTGCCTGTATTAGTAGCAATTTAATGATCTGAAAATAGAAAAAAGGAACTGCACACAGAAGGAAAACAAGGGCACATTCTTAAGGATATAAAAGAAGTGCTCAGATATGTAGGTTAAACCCAGCAATGCTAAGGGTAAAATGAGTTATAATTAACAAGGGACATAACAAGCAACAAGAAAAGATTCTACAAATACACTACACATTAAAGAAGTAAAAGGAAGTATTAAGAAGGAGATGAAATAATGAATGACTCAAGGAAGGCTGAAGTATCTAATGCCTTCTTTCAGTCTTCAAATAAATGTTAACTATGATCCAAACCTTAATTAAATTACATTTTTAAAGGACATAGGCATATCTTCCTGAATATGGGAAAGGACAGTGAAAAAAGACAGAGATTTTCAATTTAGCTTAGTCCAATGAATTTCAATGAAGTATACTTAACAAAGCGACCACAGTAATCTCTGAATCATAGCACTTACCTTGGAGAACTGATGAAGGATAGTAGAATTCCCTGCAGATAAAAAGAGAGCAGTCACAATGTCACACTTCAAAAAGGGGAAAATATCTCTACTTGGGAGGGTACAGACCAGTCCCTGGACTGTTCTTCCTTGAAAAATTCTGGGACAATTTACCAAAATCCATTTATAAGGCACAAGAGAATAAGATGGTGATAAAAAACAGAAAACATGGATTTATCAGGAACAAATCATATCAAGTCAATCTAATTTGTTTCTTTGATTACTGCCTTTTGCTGGGTAAGGGAAAAGTCACTGTGATATATTTGGACTTTAGTAAGGCTTTTCTAACATCTAGAATAAGTTCTAACGTTCTAGTACGCAAACCAGAGAATTAACGTGTAGATGAAATCACCTTCAGGTGGGCTGAAAAAAACCTATAGAGAACATGACCTATGAAGGAAGATTAAGGAACACCGGATCAGTTTTGTCTAAGAAAAAACTGGGACAATATGCCATAACAGTTTCTAGTATATCAAAAATTGTTACTTTATATATATGGGCATATATGTGAAAATATAGATGAGTGCAATATATATGAGGTCTTATATATGAACAGTGAGACAAAAAAACTTGAATTGCAGCATAGGAGATTGGGGCTTGATATTGGAACAAAGATTTTTCATTTTAAGAATAGCTGAAACACCATAATGGACTGCCTGCTTCCTTTGGGCATGTAATACTTCGGTTCAGAGAAAAAGTTTTCCTTCATTTATTTTGAATAAATGATGATAGCAATATTTCAAAGATGTCCTGTTGCCTTCAAGCAACGTTTGCTTCTTGGGTTAACCAAAAGCCTGCCAAAAATTGAGAACTATGCACCTAACACAGGACGTACAGAGACAAGTAATCTTTAAGCCCAAAATTTATGAGAAAGAAGTTCCTTGTTCAGCAGCTACCTCCCCAGAGCTCATTTGGAGCTCCTTGTTTGGTTTGAAAATTACATATATACAGACAGTTCTGCTTTTATGAGTGCTCAGAACTACCCAGCCAGAGCTGCAAGGCACTTAAGTCCCTTTTAAGCCCCTGTGGGATACAGAATAATTCCTTATGTAAGAAATTCCTTAATTCAGACTTTGCCACACACCAAAACCACAATGAAGACCTTTCATGCAAAAATAGGCAACCAGACATCATGTGCTTTGTACCATAGTCCAATGCTTTTGATAGTTATCAAGTATGTTTCTTGGGGGAGCTCCTGTTACCCTCTTCCAGAAGGTGCTCTAACCATCAGGTTTGAGACTGGTTTCATGCTCATGAACGGTGAATATCCATTCACCTCTATACATGTTACTTCCAGAATATATCTGGGGCCTGAGTTATTTTGTAGAAAGTCTGTATTGTCCCATATCTTTCCTAGGAGGCAGAAGTTTCCAGTAAGGCAGCAGTGTCTTTCATTTTGATCTTTTCATTTAGGTGACAAAGAGTAAAGGCATGGACTCCTGGGACTCCTGAGTTCCCAGGAGGCTGATTTTTCCCTGTGCTCCATCACGCAGTACAACCAAGTCCCCAGGGTGTAGGGACTCTTAAGTGGTTTTTTAGACCTTACAAGCATTTCTCAAACTGATGGCATTCTTAATGACCAAAAGCAAGATCTAGTGAGTGAACTAACAGCGCGTCAATACAGCGATTTAGCATATTCACTGAACTACTCTGCATGCACAATGTCTCTGGTTTTCTGTTGCAGAGGGAGAAATATCAAATGAGGGAAAAACCAGAAAGTAGACAGCCAAACAGAAGAGCATGTGACCTAAAAATATGACCTATTTCAGCATCAGCAGCTGTTCGCAGTATACGATATAGTCAAAGGTAAATATTCTCAGTTATTTAATATTTCTGAGACTTACTTTAAATTGTTAGGAATTAAACTATTAGAAAACTAAAATTTAATGCATTGATTATCGAACTCCTGAAATAATAGTGATAACCTACCATTCAAGCAGCCTTGTTCCCTTTATAAACCTCTGCATTCATGTGGGTCAATCTCCATTGCCTATTCATTTCAAATAGCAGCCATTTGAGCCTTTTTTTCCAGCTTTTGGGGCTTGGGGTGGGGGATTTTTTGGTGATTTTTTGTTCCGTTTTCCTTAAAATGGAGCTGCAAAGCAGCATTTGCAATTAATATTTTGACATCTTTGTTTCTTCTATTTATAAACACTCACCACATTTTCCCAAATGCTTTCATTATTCATAATTTTTCATTGAATTATTTCTTCAGAAAACTCTTTCCTGATGGATCCTAATGTTACTCTAAAAAAATTGGAGTTGCTGTAACTGGAGACATGAAATACATATCTATTTGCCTGCATACCATTCAACCTTATATAAGGTTTCGGTTTTGTAGAAAACTTACAGAAATTGCAGATAAACAATAGAAAAATTACATCTGATCACAACACGCTGGATACCTTTTTTTCTGATGACAGGTATTTGCCACTCACGTGAACAGTTTGCAACAGCTTTCCGATTTCCACATCATTTTCCAAAAGATATCTGAGTTTTTGACTACACTATCTAGTCATTTAAAAAGAGGGCAGGAAAGGAATGAAAATGAGCACAGAAAATATATCCTTTTAACCAGAGAGTTTTAGTGCCTTTGCAAATTGTTATTACCTAAAAGCATGTGAAAGGACAAATATAGATGTGAAAGCCAGAAGCTATCACAAACAGGAATTATATTCCAGCAACCAGCTGTATTAAAGATTTGGTGTTCTTCCCTCCTCTGCTCACCTGCTGGTAAGGAACCAAGACTTATTCTCCTTCTGTTTGTTTTTCTCATTTCTTGTCTCTCTTTTCAACTCGTCATCTCCTTCCTTCACTCTCTTTCTCTGGCATAGGGCTCCGCTGTCTGCAGCAGCAGTGGAAGATGGCAGTGTTGGCCGCGACGGCCCACCTCCAGGCAGGCCTATGTCAGCAAGAGCTTGTGCTCCAGCTTTGGGGCAATGTGCATCAGTCTTCCAAAGGTTAAATAACTGAAGGCACCTGTGATACAACCAAATGATAATTCTCCTAGTGTTGGCTTATTTGCCTTTATATCCTCCTTTAAAACACAAAGCATAAGATCAGCCTAGTAGCTTCAATTCAGTAGAGTTAAAAGGCTCTGAAGGACTTTCTTTTGCCACACAATTCCCTTTTTTAAGAACTAACCATGGAAAAAAAAGCTGTAAAAAAAAACAACAGTGGAAAAAAAGAAAAAAAAAACATCCAACTTACAGCTACTGAAGTGCTCAATTATGTCCAATCATTACTACCCCAGGGCAGCGTGCATTATATTTGTAGATGCAAAAGTTCCACTAATATTTTCTCCTCTCCAGGAAGTTTCCATTGTATGAATCTCACATTGTCTCTAGATAATAACAGTACTGTCAACACTAGTGACGTCACTGGCTTGTGACAGGTTATTCCTTTGAAGAACTTCTATCCAGACTAGCACACAGAATCTTTACCATTTGTTAATGACACAAAACACATGGAATAGCAGATGCCATAGCCTGGATGCCAGAGTAATGCTTGTCTTTCTATTTTTCTGTATTTGTGGTAAATCAATGAAAACATGAGGAAGAATGAAAAGCATTTTTTCACTTACTTAAAAGATAACTGAGGTAATTCTATGAAAGTAAAGAAAGAGCTTACTTAATAAAATATCTCACTGTAAAAAATAATATACAAGCAATATTTTCAGTGATACAAGCAATAAAAGCTTAAAAATAACTTAGCTTGAATATGCATTTACATTTTCATTGCTGACATTCTTTCCTTTCATTATTGTCTTATTCATAAGTCCAACTATACTCTCATAGTCAAGAAAATGTGCTTTTACCCAGCCAGGCTCAGACCTGAGCCTGAGGTCTTTATTGAAGTTAATTTTACATTCCTTATAACCTCCTTTCTTTGTGCTCTAAAAATTGCACTGAAAGTGGTAGAACTGAAGCACTTATGGCTTATTCGATCAGTTGACGTGCCAGTACTCAGAACGTGTTTAACACGCAATGAATATTCGTGGACCACTGAAAACCAAACACAGTATCAAGTTTGAGATTCCAGCTTGACGTGGGATCTTGTCCATGAAATGGCCAAGTTAATAGCGACCTATCTTTTTCACGTATCTCACAGTGCCCCTTTTTTACAACACAATCTTCAGCTAAAATGGTATGTGATCAGACAACGTGTACCTAAATTTATAGAAGCCTGTCCTGTACTGAACACTGCAATGTAACCATCACCATCTATCCACTTTAAACATAAAAAGTCTGGAAAAGCGAAACAAGCATGAGTGTCGAGGCAGCTCAGATTGTTAATAACCTCCACTTTATTGTATGTCACATAATGTTTCTATTATTTGCACAAGGACCCCTTTCAGATTTTTAACATTTTAGGGTATCTACCTCACTACAGACATCTGTATCACTAGACACTATTTCGGGGGAAAAAAAAAAAAAAAAGAATATTTTGGCTTAATCATTTTTACCTTCGACTGGTTGGAATGTAATCTTTTATGGCTAATGGCATCTTCTCCTTTTTATCTGTTGCAGGATGCCTGACACTGCTGATGTCCAACATTATAAAATGTTCTGATGTTACCTAGATCTACAGTCCTTTGATTGGGGCCTCCAGTAATAGTATTGGCAAAGTTCATGCTTAACCATACATACCTACTGTCATTGCCTTACTAAATTAGGCCCTTAAAAATTAACTCCTGGAATTTTTGTTGTCTGCACTAAGAGCTTAGGGTGCAGTTTTGTAGCTGTGTACATACGAGCAGCTGACAGGATGCCATACCAAAATCAGGAATGCAAGCCCAGGTTCAGCACACAATGAAAACCTTCAGTGGGGCAAATTTTGGTATTTTTAATCACATTGAGTAGAATCTTAGTCCTCAAATACCACCAGGAATAAGAAATCAGTGACCGTGGTCATGCATAACGCAATATGGATTTCAGAGGTTAGGAATAACCACAGCCATGCATGGCTGTTAGTAGAATTCCAATAACTCATGTGCTTGAAAAATGCTGAATGATGGAATTCTTTCTCAGTTTGGAATACAAATTGCATTTGGCAGATGTTAAATAAAGTCTGTGTTTTGCTGAGCTTATGAACACTAACATTCCTGAATTTTTCATAGCATAAAAATATGTTTATAAGTTTTATTTATTAGCACAAGTCTTGAGAATGATCTTAACCCAAAATGTCACTTGAAAGAGTGAAATTATATGTGAGGTGACTGCGCCCCAACTGTGGCTATGTCAGTGGTACAAGAAGCGTTTGCTGACTTTGGATTGACTTCCAATATCTTGCAAAATCAAGCTTCTAAGTACAAATACGAATGAAGGTGGCAGATGTTAAACATTATGAAAGGTAGGTTTTATTAGACATGATAGTATAAATCATTTCTGACACAGTGAAAATCAAACAGTCAATAAAAGTTTCATTTTGTGGACAATCAAATTTTTTGGTCGAGAGAACTACTTAAAATATCTGAAATCTAATTCTGTGTCTCTTTCAAGAACTGAGAATGTAATAACTCTCCAGCAGCACCCATGTTCAAGCACCACAAGTTTGAAGACCTATTTGAAGACACCAAGACCTATTAAATGGAAGGTGCAATTTGAAGAGGTGGAACAGCTTGATGGTAAGAAACAAATCACTTCCTTGTGATTTTTTACATGTACAAGTAATGTAGTTTGCTCCTTGCGCTGTATCTGAGGACCAGTGGCCAGGCTATAACGAACACGGTTACATTTTGAAACAAAACAGGTGGAAAGCTGGGAAAGAAGTGTTTGAAATAAAAGATTGGCACCCTAAGCCATTTGATTCAAATTTTCTGAATGTCAAGCCATAGAATTGTATGGAAATATTTCTATTCATTTCAATGGAATTTGGTTCTGTCCTCCCTGAAGCAAATGCTGGAAAAACCTAGAAATTTAATTTAAAAAAAAAAATCCAAATGTGACTGCACAGATAGTTTAGCAGGAGACAAATATGCTTTACAGGTAGTATGTAACAACCAGATGGAACATTTAGCCACTACTGCCTGTATAGAATTCAATCATATCTTATCAAGACCATGACATATGTTCTCCTGCTTTGCTGAGCAGTTAAATGTCATTATCCCATCATGCTCTGAAGTGGAAAGGCCCTGTTCTGCTGATATGACCGGGCTATAAATGGCCATGTTATGAAGCAGAGTGACAACCACTAAGTCAGTATATATGTTCAATTATTTATTGTTCTTCCCTTTCTTCCCTTTTTTGCAGGCACTCTAGAATCATTAAAATCTTTAAAAAAAAAAGGCAAAACCAAAAAACAATACTTTCTGGTCTTGCAGAACTCTAATCTTTTGTTAATGGCCTCACTGCACAGTCATGTCAGTTTTTGAAACATTAGAGAAGTCATTATTGTTATTTATTTATAGTGGACTGCCAAGCTTTGGAAATGGTACATATGTACACAAAGAAATCAGCACTAATTTTCATCAAATGTGACATATAATCCCACTCCAGACTATCTTGTAGCATCCTTGCCTCTTGTCACTGATCTTCCCCAGTTCTAGACATGGGCTGACTGGGGAGTGGGCAGTGAGAGAATATCCAAGGACTCTTTTCCCTTATTAAACTAGGCAGGATTGGGGCAGGAGAAACTAAAATAATTGAATTCCAGTTTGAAATTCTTCTTAGGAGCTGTTGGAACAAGGCACATTGATGTTTACGTTTAGACCAGATTCAGCCGGTTATTTTAGTATGTGTTCCCTTCTAAGCACACAAAGACTGGTACTAAAAGAACTTTTCAAACTAGGTATTTTGAAAATAACTCTGCTAGGATTAAAAGTCACCAGTATAGTCATATTTTGAATCATGATACTCACATGTTAACTTTACATCCAAGAAAAGCCATAATAGATATATGCTGTATTTAAGTCCTGAAGTTACATAGTAGTGTGTGACTTTCAGCATTTCTTTCAATCCTACAAATACACACATACATATATGTAGTTTTAAAGAAGTTTAATAAAAAATAAGACTATATGTCTTACATTGTCCTTCAGGTATTGTTGAACAGTCAAGAGATAAGATGGCCTTGACTGAGGCCTTTCAGTACTTAAATGGGGCTTATAAGAAAGATGGGGACAAACTTTTCAGCAAGGCCTGTTGCAACAGGACAAGGGGTAACGGCTTTAAACTAAAAGAGGGTAGACTTAGACCAGATATAAGGAAGAAATTTTCTACAATGAGGGTGGTGAAACACCAGAACAGGTTGCCCAGAGAGGTGGTAGATGCCCCATCCCTGGAAACATTCAAGGTCAGGTTGGACAGGGCTCTGAGCAGCCTGTTCTAGTTGAAGATGTCCCTGCTCATTGCAGAGGGGTTGGACTAGGTGACTGTTAAAGGTCCCTTCCAAACCAAACTATTCTACAATTCTATGATAAGACCTACAGCTCTGGGGGGAAAGCCTTTAATATTAACATGTTTTCAGAAGAGAGGAGGGCCTTTATAAACTGAACACGTTAAAAGTAACATGACACTATTGCACTGTAACAAAACCATACAGCAGCAAGCGTAATTCTGGCTGTATTCATGAGCCAGCACTAGGTCCTTTGCTAATCGAAGTACAAAATGAAAAAAGTCCTTGCTCCAAAAAGGTAACAAAAACATCAAGAAATACACTTTTAGTGGACTCTTAAGTTGGAAAAAATGTGATGCAGTATGATCATATACTTTAAAAATGGTAAGATCTATTAAGAAACAGTTGTTGATGGCTAAAAAGAAAGATTAAAATAAAGCTGTCTGCACTAAAATAGAAAGAGAGGCAGTTTTACAGTGTTAATTTCCCAGTGCAACAACACACTTGGAGACTCTTCTTCAAACTGAATATGTTTTAATGTTGGTAATATTTACTCATCAAATGCTACAGGGAACGCTGACAAAAAAACCCGACTGATAATAGTGTGGAACTTCCAAGAACGGCCTGGATTTGGTCCAGCTGTCTCCCATTATTTTGCTAGCACTTTTCAAATTTCATGTAATAAACTTAATTTTGAAACAGTATTCTACAAGTTTGTTTGATTTCCTGCGCTTGCCTCTGGGCAAAGAAGATGAAAAATGAACCAGTATTGACAAAGATGGCATGTATAGATAGGTGATTACAAAGCAGCACATCAATCTCATTCCATCATGATGAAGTAATATGCATGGTGGGCACAAGTGCAACCAATGAATAAAATATTTAATTTGAACACCATAAAAAATGAGACAAAAGTGAAGGCAGCAGCAATTTTGCATAAATAAATGAGTGTACTTCCATAAACACTCTTAAGGGATTTTATTATATAGTGGAAAAAAACTGCTATAGGATTTATTATTAAAAGAATCAAATTTTTTTTATATGCTGAAGGAGAAGAGAAAGCAAATAGAATGCAGAAGCTATTCAGGCCCTGTTCCCACTAGAACACAAGAAATTCAATCAATATCTAGGGTGAGATGTTCAGTAGCAGTAAATCAACAGAGTTTCCATTGGCATAATAGAAAAACATTGATTTACTCTACCTGAGGATTTGGCCCCTAGCATTTTGCTGTAAGTAGGAAATTCTGAAAAGTTAAGAAATGTTTAAGAGAAAGGTTCATCTTGTAACGTAGCACATGTCTACAAACCAGGGACGTCAAGCAGATACTAGGTAATTATACACTCATGAGAAGATTCTTCACCGTGATAGCAATTTACTCTAGGCAAGGTAGTTCAAAAACAAAAGATGAGGGTTATCTGATTGGAGAGCTCAAGCAGTCACATAAAAGCATGTGTCCAAAATTAGACAAAAGACTTTTAACGCAGCCAGCACAAAGGTGTAAACCCAAGTTTCATTTTTCCAAGGTGATCGATGCCATCCTTTAATAGGAGCTGAGAAAGCTCAGACACTAGTAGGAAAAAAAGCAGTTTTACATTTGCATCTCCACTGAACTTTTAACCTTAACTACCTGTCCTTCCCATTGGCCCAATAGTTTGACTTCAACGCTTCTTCTCACAGCATTCAACACACATAAGATTGACTATGCAAGTTAGACAGAAGACGCATTTAGCACACATCTTCCACAGAAAAAGCACAGGGACTTGGCTTGTGCTGGAAGACACAAAAAGAAACCTCTCAAAAAGAGACACAGGATCTGCCTATGCTGATATTTAGGGTCAAGCTTAAGGTACGTTCTCAACTGTTCTGAGCCCCATAAGCCATCCTGCTAGAACACAGCCCACTTAAGGCCATCAACATTGGCGTATTTGATACCCAAAGTAGAGCTTCTGTCCAATTTAACATGTAGACTACTTTTTAGGCTAGTCCCTGACAAAGAGAGAAAGAGAGAATAGAAGGATTGTGAAGCAGAAGCAGAGCACTGAAGGATCGCTGCTGACAGAACTGCTACACTTAAGACCATCAGAACAAAGTGAATTTGAAACACTGCGGAAAGTGTCAAGCTCATAGAAGAGTACCAGTAAGGTCAGTCTAACCAAGATGAACAGGCAGTGAGAGTTTAACTATGAGATGGTCTCCTCGTTTCAGCTGGGAAAGGGTTAATTTTCTTTCTCATGATTGCAGTGAAAGGAATATCAATAATATTGGTTTTAGTTGTTGCTAAGTGATGTTTACACTATTCAAGGACATTTTTCAGCTTCCCCTAGAAGTATAGACAGAAGGACAGAATGGCCAATGAAATATTCCATACCATAGATGTAGTGCTCAGTGTATAAATGGGGGTTGGCCGGGGTGCAGGAATCTGCGATCTCTGCTCTGGATGATGCCAATTCACCGGGTGGAGAGACTGACCTATGTCACTGTTATTATTGTTGTTATTATTGTTATTTTCCATTTTCTGTTATTGTTTCTATTAAGCTGTCTTTATCTCAACCCACCAGTGTTTTTCCCTTTCCCCTGCTTTTTATTTTCCTTCTTCCCCCTCACCTTTCTTGCGGGGTAGGGGAAAGGAGGTAGGGGTGGTGAGTGGCTGCATGGTTCTAGTGGCCAGCTGGGGTTAAACCATGACAGATGGATAGCAGCTGGAACTGGCTTCAGAATAATCTTCAAGTCTACCTTGACTATCAGAGTTGAGACCTTATTACTGTCACGCAAGCAACTGGAATTGTATGTTCTAATCTACATAACCTTGACACATTTCTATAATCCATCCTGTTCAAAGTGAACCTGTAGAAAGTGTTTAGAAAATACCACAGTTCTGTTTTGTCTGTTTTCCCATCACCTCAAGGATCACTGAGCAGCTGGTGGCCATGCAACATGCCTCATGTATAGGTCACACTGCCTTCTCCATGAGAGCACCAGAGGTAGAGGAGGAATAGGAGCTCTAGTGATAAACAGGCAACAGTTAATCCTGATGACTAAGAATACAGAATGAAAACCTGAGATTCTCTTTTTTCCCCCTTCAGTTCACCTCCAAAGATAAATTTTATCTTCAATTTTCTCACAAGAGCATCCTCGACGCAAGATGATCTATAAAAATGCAGTTATTTCTGATCACTACTGTGTGAACTCAAGAATATGTTTCTTCCTTTGCTTTAAAGCATGTATTAGTGATGTTGCATTGTCAAAATGAGGTCTTATATCAGTCAAGATACAGATTATTTTTCCTCTGACTTCCAGATAAACCATTAATTATACCATACAGCAGATCAAACTGGTCTTGGGTGCTCAGAAGAAATGTGTTAACAGTGTAAAATATGTATGCCAAGTTTCAACAAAGAGGACATTTTGCTAACAAGTTGTAAGCTCCTCAGAGATGCAAGTCAGCATTATTTCTGTCTGATTTAAGGGAAGCATTTGTTTGGGCAGCTGCTGGCCATAATCTGAAGTTCTTTTTTAATTGGAGCATTTGTGTCTAGTTTCATACTAGCTTTATATGCTGCGTTTTTTCACATTCTCTTAGCTGCCTGGCATTCACTGTGTTCATCCGAGGTGCCAGTTCGCTTGCCATCTGCACTAGTCACTGCACCATTGAAATGTGCCTTTGCTTTGCTTCAGGAATCAAACTAAAAATTATAAACAATTAGTAACTCAGTGGTCAAGCTGCTTTCAGATCAGGATGTGGGTTAGGAAAAGATAAATAGGGCTTTTAGACCCATTTGCAGTTCCATAATCATGTGCTCTGTCCCACAACTCATCAGTCAGCTCCTTGGAGTTATTTACAGCAGTTTCAGAGCTGTTCTAAACAATATTCATATCCTACAGACATTTAAGATGTTTTGAGCATGCACCTTTTTCAGTAACTACGCATTCCTGTCCTAAAAGATCTAATACCAGACATTAACATTGCCATATCTTTGAGAAACACATATGGGTACCCTTAGCCAGCCTGTTGGGTTTTGTTGTTGTTTAATGCTCTGAGACTGGTGCAAAGCAAAGTTAACATATTAAGAAGCCAGGAGCTATAACACTGGTAGAAAAAACAGTCATCATAAAACTACACAGTTGCATTCAACTTTATTCTGTCATTTTATTTATTTCATGTGATTATCATTGAGCTGTTGTTAATCATATGGTTGTAAAAAAAAGTGAGAAAGTTTCTTGCAGTTGGGTTAATGAAGCTACATTTCAAACAAAGCTGAATTTCAGGATTCAACAGGCTTTCCAAACCTATGATCTGGTTTCAAGAGAGCAGTTTGTAGAGAGGAAAAGGGAAAGCTAAGTTTGAAACAGCAGGCTTGTGGAAGTAGCAGCATTGTTTGTCACCGATGAAAAGGGCAAGTACTTCAGATGAAAGAATCTGATTCACTAATGCTTTTAAAGAAGCTATTGCATCTTTTGACATTGCAGTTCCACATCAATCCTTTCTGTGCCTTAACAGTGAAACACATGGTAGAAAAGAGCCTTTTACCCCCACTTGCAGCTGCAAAAGCCAAATTTATCCTCAGTGACTTTTGTCCACATACCAGGTAAGCATATTTTGACTGATTTCTGGTTTGATCACCGTTCTCTGGTAGGGAGAGCAAGCCTGAAGTCCTATGGACTCAGACTCAGAGTCTCAAGAGACAGCTTCTCCCAGGGTCATGCAATGATATAAGAGTCTTGGGATTCATTTAAAAATCACTTCTATCCAGCTCACCCAGCGGCAAAGAAAAGCTTGAGACCTCCAAAGACTCAAAACCAAGAGACAAATCAAGAGCAGCTTTAAAGCTCACGATTAATTTTAATTTTTAAAACCTAACACCCCTTTTTTTTTTGCTATTCACTCAATATAATAAGCAGTACTGTCCAGGTGGCATCCCCTGTTGTGTGTCCTCAAAGAGAAATGAGAAAGCACAGTCACAGACTTCTCCAAGAGTTACTCCTCCTCCAAGTTACCCCTTCACACGACAGGGTAGAGAGCGTACCAGCCAAGGCCAGAAGCAAGCAGAGCAGAGCCTCTTTAGCAGGCTCTCCAAGTCAAAGGAGCCAGTGCACAGAGGGCAAGGTCCTGTGCCAGAGGTCTGAAGGAAGCTTATTAATTTCCTCCTAACGACAAATGTCAGAACCAAAAGCTACACGGTCACTCACTGATTCCTGATTATCTGATTCCTGATCAGCTTTTGTGCTACATAGCATCAGATTCATTCCACCCCTTACTCATGTGTGAGCACTTGGCTGAGGTGCTGTATTCTGGCAGCTGGTTCGCTTTGGCAATCATTAGAGAGGGGCAGGTTCTTGCCAAGTATTCCTCAAACCACCTAATACCTCCTTGGCTGCAATTCTCTTTCCACTGACTGCACAGGGATACTGAGAAGTTCTGGCTTCTTGTTTAGCTACCTGTTTTGCTTGCCTACCTCTAAGCAGTGTGTATGCCTTTACAGTCACTAACAGTTTGTAGAAAAAAATGCTCTTCAGGTCTCCATGATTCACAGCAGGAACCCCAAGACCATGTATTTGGCATCCTGTCACTTATATCACAGACTTCTGACAGAGATAGCCTATCTTCTGCCTCCTGATAGGGAGACACAAAGTTGAAGTCAATGAATCTTTCGTACAGGAAACTGCAATTCATCACTCACTAACGTAATGTGGAACAGCCCCTACTCACTGAAAGTGCGATTTTCTCTCAGGTGAAAGTATGCCTATTTCATCATTGTGTCATGATATTTATTTTTTTAGAGACAGCAATGATATTGTAAATAAAGAAAGAATTTATTTCTGCCTCCCATAAAAATTAATAAGAAAGAACACACTCAAAATAATAACAATTGTTAACAACTTTTTTCTCTTATTTATTTCTTTATATATAATGTAGGAGGATTCCTGCCAGACCAAGGTCACAAGAGTCACATAGTCAGCGTACAGATGCATTGCCCCAATCCATCCCACCTCACTAAGACACCTCAAAACACTTCACCCAAGATCTGATACTCTCCATGGAGGAACTTGTTTCTCCCCACAAGTCGTACAGGAGATCAATGAGATATGACATCATTTTACTAAATATGGTAAGCTAGTTTTTTGACTGGTTAATGGCACAAGGACCAGATACCCGATACCTTTATAGACCTATAGACCTAGATCTATTTTACAATTTGAAAGTATTTTTACATTTTAAAGAAATATGGAAATGTTTATGGGGAAGACATACAGGGAAATGCCAAATTATCTTAAGAAAGGAGTAAAATTGATAGCGCCAAACAGCTAGCTGTTCCCACTAAAGTCAGCAGAAATATTTACAAGAGTAAGGCACCCAAAAATCCGACCACTTAGTAAGGTGTCAAGACTGGATTTAGAAGTCAAGCAGGACTGGTTTAAAAGCACCACAAACTTCAAAGCAAACGCTAGAGTATAGCTGTTGAAAACAGAGCATTTAACTAGAAAACTCAACACATATTTAAGGCACCAAGTCTCAGACAATCAATTTAGAAAATCTTTGTCCATTTATTTTCTTGTATAAAGCAAATAAAACTAACCTGTTTCAGCTGCCAAATGCACTGAGGGAAAGTGAGACTGCCTTGAAAGTAAAAGTTATCATTAGTAAAATATGGTCATATACTTTATATGCTCTCAAAACAAACCTAATCATTTTATATAAAACTTAGAGAAAACGAGCAAAGCAGAGTGTGGAGAGTTACAGAACACAGGCAAACACAACAATTTTTAAATGAGACTTGAAGCTCGGACCCAGAGCTACAGCTTTTGGGCCTCACTGAATTTTTATTTGAGCACAGCAGTGACTTTTATTACTGCTCTAATACACAGGAATGTGTCCTAGAGAGTGCACTGACAGCTATTATCCTCCTAGGTGTATCAGAGTAAGACAACCAAATGGCTTTGCAGGGGGACTTGTTCGAGTGCAATCAGTGTGTCACAATAGACAACACATATGCAGTAAACACCATGACCTCTATATACTATCCTGATTCTCTCACATACATAAGGGTAGAAAAACATAGCCTTTATTTTTGCTTTCATCTTACATGTTGTTTTTTGATCTGAAAAGACCCTTGTTACAGGCTGGTCGTAGCACCGAGTCTGGGGATGTTCATTCCCTCTGATGTGATAAATGGACAATTCATACCAGGTCTGGTTTGAGAACCAGCAATCAATACAGGCACTAAAGTATGGTTTAGATGACCATTCTGGTTCTTATCGGTGTGCACAGACAACGATAACACAAAAACACTGATATCAGAGTATTACGTGGTTACCTCATCTCTCTTTACTAGGGGACACTGCCCTTTATCAGTGTCACCAACAAATCAATTGGTCACTTAAGAAGATGCCTGTAAGTGCTCATCTTGCCTTTTTCTTGAAATCTATTGCAACCATTTTTCCGTTAAGTTTCACATAAAAAGGATTTGCTGAAGCTGTGCAACTGGGATAAACCAAAGAACCGATTTACTGAAATAGCTTAGAAATGGTTTAATATTGCAGTGGTGTCAACAAAGCAGATTTTTAAAAATTTCCTCCTGACAACAAAGGAAAGATATCCACTCCAAAGCCACGCATAAAGGGAATCTTTTTTTTAAAGTCTTCCCACCTGTCTAGAGGGGAAAACAACATACACCTAAAGGGCTTTGAGATCTACAAATGAAGACAGCGCTATTAACTCTATTTTTAAAAGTGAAGTGACAGCCAATGCTATAAAATAAAAACATCTTCACTGTCTTCACCTTAGCAAACCTGACAGAAGAGAAAGATGAAAATAAACAGAAAAATAATAAAGAAATGCTTACCGCTTCCACACAGTCTCAGTTTTCCTGGATCCATAGTCCTTTTGACTCCTTAAGCAAAATTTCCATTCCTACCATTGCCAATTTACGACCCACCAAAGGTATCTGAAAGGCCTGGATTATTAGCTTCAAAGCTGTAATGCCAGAGTGTCATGAGTAAGACTCACTGCATAGGTGGTGGAGAACCAATACTCAAGAGAGTTGCTTTCCGAATATCTACCAGCTGTACTTCAAAGGACTAGAGCAATTGATCACAATGTCCAGCTAATGTGTCACGCTACCACGCTGCTACTCAACTGAGAGCTCCCAGCTCACCTCAACAGCGAGACTCCAACATACTGTCTTTTTTGCACTTCCAGCACTGACTTACGGGCTTGAAGATGGGAGTTAATATCCTCTGCCTTCCTCATGCATAAGGATGCACCATAGCCAAGACACTCGCTTTCCAGTCTACAGTTAATAACTAGATAATTTCATAGCAGGCTGTCTTTAAATGTATGTCTTCTCACACATAGTTTGACAAAGGTACTTTTGCTTTTAAGGGCAGCTTTTCCCCTCCATACCATTTTACTTGCTGTAAGTAAAAGCTTGAGCTTATAGCACAACTGTGTTATTGTTAAGAGTTTTAGAAAACAGGTTCAGAAACATGTTACTAAAAGAAACATAGTCAAACAGTAAAACACCTAATTGTCATATGTCTATGCAGGATTGCCCACGGAAACCTTATCACCACTGCATAACAGTTTTAGTCCAGTACTGAAGACCATGAAGCGCAGGCGGTAACACGGTACATCCACTTGAAGACAACAAACCCAGGCATTATCACAGAATGAAACGTCACATCTTGCAAAAGAACAACCGGAGTGCTCATATTAAACTCAAGTATAGCCAAAAGGATAAACTATGATATCGAAACCATAAAAATAATGGCTACCAAAGAAATTTTCTGAAGTCACCAGACATCTAGCCCTTTATATAAGGGAAATGTGCTCTTTTAATGATACTGTCATTACATAAGGTTTCCCGCGTGCACGTGATGTGAGAAAGCCCATACATTTATCTCTGCAATGTCATATGATCACAGTAATGGTAATCCATTCATCTTGATCACTTTTCACAGATGTCTTCTGCATCATGGAAAATGTGAACCCAGGTCTGGGGATCTGTCTACCCCATAAGCATGTCTATACCTGGTTCTTCAGTCCTGATCTCAAGAGCTCACCAATTACCCGGACTGAGACAAAACAACTCTTACTAAGATTCCACATCTTTGACTGTCAATCCGTTTGTAACCACACTGTCTGCAAAGGTTGTAAGGTACTTCAGCACAAGACATGGACTCTACTGTCATGAATGACAAAATTATCTGTATTGGGGCAGCTGAAAAGGTGTGGGTTATACTGTGCGAGCTCCATTGGGTTCAATATAAACTATGAAACTAGTATCGCAGGACCTGGAAAAATACCTTTAACATCTCAGGAGAAGAATGTAGATTCCTTTGCTAAAGGCAGTCTTTCATACCTGCCCATATCAACCACTCATTTCTAGAAATATGGTACCATTTAAGACACTACAATAGGCAATGAGCATTAAGCAACAATCTCTAAGGGGAAAGCTGTCCAAACTGTAGCTAAAGATCTAGCACTGTTTCTATTTCAACTTGGGCAGACTCTTTGTTTTCAACAATTTTTCTTTTTCTTTATTCCACAGATGTTAGCTGAAATTATCTGCGCTCTTAGAGCAATATTTTCCATGGCAGATTACAAGTACTGTGCCTTAGCAATGGCCATCAGATGTCATTGGTCAAAGTACCATTCAGAGCCCACACACACAATGCAAGCACTGTAAAACAACCCAGCCTGCAAATAGGAAAGGAGAATTTATATTTATATTTCTCTGGACTTCAGAACTAGTTTCTCCACTTAGCGGTTATTTAGTCAACTAGAATAGCAGTGGAAGTAAAATTAAATACTCAAGATTCTTACACTCCCTACAGTTTATATCATTTTCATATTTGCTCCTAACATCATTTCTCTACAGTTTCCTCACTACCTGTCTGGCAACAACAAAACAAATGAATTAAGGAACTAATTCAATAAAAACTGAATTTACTTTAGAAAAAAGAGAAAGATTTTAATCTCTTTAAATTGGTCCTTTGATGTGGATGGTTTTCGAAACTGGGAGCTACTATAGATTGATCGTGTGAAGTTTTGTCCTTAGAGTAATCAAGCTCCAGTGAATCTTCTGAAGAAAACGAAGTGTTAATAATAGCAGAGAGTGCAAAGCTATTATATATCAAGGGCTAAAGCCTCTAGCGTAATGAAATAAGCAGAGCATGTCTGCAAATTCAGGCAAGGTAAAGGCAAACATTTCTATTGCACATTTCTTTAAGAGAAGATAAAGAGCACTGAATCAATAAATCACTGAAAAGATTATTATTTTGTACAAGCTGAAGGTCAGTGCAGGTCATTCCCACTAAAGCAGACAGAGCTTGTTAATTTAATCCAGCAGATTTGGCAGGGAAACCAAACAGGAATTTAATCAGCAGCAGAAGGTGGTGAACATCTCTGAAAATTGAATAATCATTGTGCCAGACAGTAAACATCATTATGGAAGGAAAAAAAGGAAAGAACAAAAGTCTCCCCTTTTCACGCTGTTCATTAATATCTTCAAACAGGTAATAAATTATTTAAAACAACTGTCTCTGGAAAACAAAAACACCACATATAAGAGCAGCCGGTCAATAGTTTAGCACATTTATGGTGACATTAGACTTCTCTTAACTATAGCTGTTCCTTCTCTGTATTGTAATTCTTTCTTTAAAAGCTGCCTCATGAAGTAATATTGCTATTGCTATTGCTCTAATAAAAAAGATTAATTTACTCTTTCATCTTTTTCCAGTTCACAAAAAGACAAAAAATGTAAACCTTTCAAATACATTTTCCCATATTTTGCAAGAATTGGCCAAGATGAGATACTGACATCTGAAGCCCTTTGGCACCGCATATGCCAGTATTTTGTTTGTTTGTGGTTTAGGTTGTTTTTTTTTCATTTTCACACTAATGTATTTGCAACTGCCATCAGAATTTTATTTCAGACATGAAGCTATTTCTACCACAAAATAGTTCTCTAAATCAGTCTTTCTGTTTCTAACTACATCTAATTAAATGGTTTTCTTCCCTGTATATTTATTATAAACTCATATTATAAGAGGATAAATTCTGCCCTTAATAAGCAGAAATTCAGGTAAGCTGATGTGGTAAAATAGTTCATGTCTTCCACTGACATAAGACTTAATCCTTGTGGTTTACAAAGCAAATTCATAAAAAGGAAATGTATGTTCTAAATTAAAATAAATCCTTTGCCAAAGTCACTCAGATAACCCTGTACCCAGTAAAGTTATGTTAATCTGTATAGACCTCATATTCGCAGTGCTTAAATTTCAGACTTCTGCATATATAAAGAGAAAAAAATCTGTATCTGAAAGTTTTTTGAGACAATCTTCTGTTTATACTGGAAAACTCTGTAGTTCAGAATTCCAAGCTTATACATTGATATATTAACATCTATAGAGGAGAGTTAATTATTTCTCCATTTCTCCATGAAATTGCATTTCAGAATTTGCATAATATTCATTATATCCAAATTTCCAGCAATCTTTGATCAAAATCTTCCATTTTTAGGGAAGAGAACATTTTTTGATGTTAAAAGGAGAAAGACTGCCTTCCATCCTACTGTGAGATTTGCAGACCTTTAGGACTTTGCTACTTATCTTAAAAAAAAAAAGCTCAACATGCCCACCAAATAACTTTCTGAATCAAGGAGACACCCAGCCACAGACTAAAATATGCAGGTTTTTCACCTCAGTTAAAATGAAGGTGACACTGGTAAAATAAATAAGAGATTTGTATCAAACATTTTACATTTACATTGGTAAGGTAAGAAAACTTATAAATTGTGAATGGATTCTGCTGGCCTGATCTGACACTTCTTCCACTGGTTAAAAGGAAGCCAGGAAAAGCCAGTTCGGAGGTTAAAAATTCCAGCACTTCCTTAATGTAGTGCTTATTTTCATTTGAATAAGAGAAATAGTTGTGCTGCTAGTGACAAGAAATAAAACATGCTGAAATCACCTTTGACAACGCTCAAGGTGTAAATCGCCTCTTTCATCTGAAACAATTCAAAGCACTGCAAGCATCTTCACTATTTTACCACAGAAATAAGATTTCTGTTCCTCCCATTGGCAGCATCCAACCAGCAGACAGGATACACGAAATACTACTGACATAGCCAAGGATGTGGAGACAGATTTCAAGGCACTGTTAATTCCTGCTAGCAGGACCTCCATTTCTTTAATCAACTCACTTGTGGGAACCACACTCAGCGTATTGCTGTCATGTGATGTAACTTTATCTGAGGGTGCTGAGACAAGCTGGGGGAATAGCAGCATTTCACAGAGATCGGGAATGTTTCTGAGGTATTGCACTGATGATGCTTTGTCTGCTTACATTTTTTTCACGCTGTATTCCAAAAAGAACCTGAGGCAGCTATAACTGCTGGAGATGCATGGAGAAGACCATATCAGAGGCAGAAAACATTTCAAAGATGCCATCTGTCAGAGAGGATATCCCACAAATTATTTGTAGGATACATCTAGATGACTGTTTCAGCTCAGATCAGGAAAGTACTTTTGAACTGAATCTCCTGACCAGTCCCACTTACTGCTCTCTCTGCCACATCTGAGAGTGGTTGTGGTCCACATCAACTAGGCTACTTGGGCGGTTAGTGAGGTCCAGTGCACAGGACCGAGCAAGGCGGCAGCAAAACCCTTAATCTCCGCGCAGTGCAGATGTCAAGTCCTCTGCACCAACTCTTTTGTCCTGTAGATTCACTCCTACTACATTACAACATTTTCACGCAGGGATACAGCCAGACTGCTTTGGTCTATCTGGGATGGACTGGGACAGTAATCAGTGGTCTCCTTTGCAAATTCTGAAACTAACTTGCAATGGTTACTTTGGGCAAAGGGCATTTCATTCAGTTGGATGGATGTACTTTATTTACCATAGTAATTTCTCCAGTGTAAACATGGTGTTAGCAAACTGTGATTTTCTAAAGAAATGAGACATCAAAAACCTATTAGATTTCACTGGAAACTGGGCACTCAACTCCTGTGGAGAAAATCTTAAGTTTATCACGTGGCGAGTTCACTAAAATGCCTTTTATTACCGTTTTTGCTGTAAAAGAAAAATGTTTTCAGGCAAAAAATGCTTTACTAGCAAACTCACTGCTTGCTAGAAATTCCTGGTGATTTGATACACCATGCTATTCACAGCTTCCCCTTAACAGTCGTAATTGAGTTAGGCCTTTCTATGACAAAATGCAAAGGCAACTGCAAACTTGGCTCCAAAAGTATCTCCTATTAGTATGAACAGTTTAAGCTGTATGGCCTTGCAAAAACAGTATCTGTCAGAGTAAACAGCATCCACTAGGCATCTACAGTTCTATCTCTATGTAAACATTTGTCAATTCAGTGCTGTACTTCATTCTATTTGCTGAGAAAACCTAGGTAAAAATGGATACTTCAAATTTTCAATAAAGGTTTTGACTTAGAAAGTCTTAAAAGATGGCGTATAAGATTATTACCTAATCACTCAGAGGTCAAACAGAACAGCAAGACTCAAATTTTTCAGAATTTATAAATGTTTGCTCCTTCAATTAATTTTTTTTTAGATCTGATGGTGCCCTCTTACCTCTGTCATAAGAAACTATTTTAGAAAGTTCATTGGTTCAGTTTCAGAAAACTCCAAAGCTACATTTTGTTCCTGAAGTAAAATATTGCAAAAATAAAGCTCTTTTAAAACTATTTTAGAGATAAATGATTCATATCTGATGAGCTGTGAAAAACTGGAAAGTTACAAAGGAAAAAAGGGGGATGTAATGAATTTAACGGAAATGCCACATGGTTCCTTTTTAATGATGCTGATATTTTAATCCTAGAACAAGTGTTTGCAAGGCTCCAAATGTTGGCTTAGAAATAAAAACCTGCTGATTATTTTGCTTTAAGAATACCTTTGATCCCTCAATAGATCTTTTTAAAAGAAATCATCTGAATATCAACAAATCATAGATTTTTAAAAATACTGTGATCGTACAAACATTTCTGAGATGTGGATCACAGCCAATAAAACAATCTCTTCATTTTACCTTGTGGGTTACAGTTCTTTTACAGCATTCTGCACCTTTATGTATTTCCTCCCAATATGTTTTGCTGAAGAGTTCTAAGGTTTTGCTCATGAAAATGAATTTGAGTACTGGGTCACCTCTGCATCTAACAGCACACAGCATAGCAAAAAGCTAACACAGTCCATGGGGATTAAAAGCTCAATGGAAAAAAATCACCTTACTGAGTTTCAAAGTAATATCCCCTAGAAAGCAGGCACAATATAAGCAGTGACTGTGCAAACTCTTACTTGCCTCACCTCTTGTAAAGAATGCCTTCAGAGTTATTCTGAATCCATCAGTACTGGGCCTTTCCTATTCGTTTTCTGGAGAGAGAATGATTTACTGATTTTGGTCCATACTACTTTCAACTGAGTGAAAAGAAAAGTCTATGGTTATATTTGGTTTATATTATGGTTATATTTCTGTTCTGCAAAACCCGGAAAAACGATAGCGTAAAAATTATTTGATTGCCCTTTCTCCTTTGAATAAATGATAAAAGGTTACTATCCTGCTTCAACTTCCAAAAACAGAACAAGAGCAATCTCAGAACCAGGATCTTAGTCAGGGAATAATCCAGACAGATTATCTTTACATTCATTATTTTAGAGCATTGAAAAGTTTGCCAGGATATCACACAGTGCAAAGAAATACAGAGGTGATGGATTTCAGACAAAGGGGAAGAAGGATGTCAAGTTGAATTCTCAGCTATCTTTTTAAGATTATGCATATTCTGTGGAAGAATCTGTTTAAATACATTAAAAGAATTATTTTATATAGGTTAGAAAAGGTTAGGCCTAGGAGAGGATCCTGTAGAAAAGGTCCTCCTGCCGGTTTAAATCATCACAGCATAAACAGGGGACGAGTCAAGGAATATTTTCTTTAACTTTTCTCCCAGACTCTTAACACAGTTCATTGGGGCAGACTTTTCCTTGAGGTCGACGTAAAAAGGCACTAGAAGGTGATCTATATAGTATCTTGCTCCATAGGTAGGAACTTAAAGGAGTTTTCCCTGCGGCCAGTAGTTTGTGTCTTTGGAATGGTGTTGTGTGCCCTCTTGCTGTCTTCAAGGGACTTCGGTCTTACCTTCTTGAATACTGTGTAACAAAATTTACAAATAAAAAGAAAGCAGGAACTTGGAAAAAGCTAAGTTAGGCTTACACGTGAAAATAAATAACAAGAAAAACTCTGCTTGAAATGCACCTGAGAGAACAGAGCACAACAAATGTCTTGTTAACCTCTGATTATATGACTAACCCTACTTAACAGCCAAACACTTGCAAGGTGCTTTTTTTAAGTTGTTATAATGAGAGGTACCACTTCCCATTATTTGTTTCCAAAGGTTTAGAGACGATCTTCTTAGTAAGACAACACAGCCTATGTGTCATATGTGAACTACTGAATGAGTTAGAGTAACGCCTACCTCTCCTGATCTCATAAAGTTCCCTAATGATTGATAAAATCAAATCTTTCCTCTGTTTCTGTCTAAAGAAAACCATGAACTACTGGGATCAGTTGGCCTTTCATGGTAGATTGTTCACTCTATAGTTTAGTCCTTATTCACGTGAACAAAAAGGCAACCTTAAAAGGATTTGAAAAACATTTCAGCCTCTCACAGAATGTAATGTTAAAGTACAGATAAGTGCTCTGTGTGGAAGCCCCATTAAGACAATACACAATTTTGATTTTGCATATATCCTTAGCTGTTCTACAGAACGTTGAATTCAATTTAAAACCAAAGGTGAAAAGCATGAATTAATTAAGCAATATATTACATTAACACAGATACTTCTGATACTATTTCTTAGCCTTTTATGGTAGAATGAGCATTTCCCTGAATTAATGTACATTGTTAATAACAGTATTTAGAAGAAATATGTTGAAAGATATGACACTTCCTTTGAAGCGGCCAGGTAAAATGAACAGCTATTCTAATAATACCATCTAAAGGGTATACTAATCACATGGGTCGCATCCCCCTTTCCACTGGGGAAGTTTAAGCAAACTACAGGATTGTTTTAGGAACCGGGAAAAAATATTTTCGAGTTGCGAAACAGCCTTTTTAATCCTGCTTATGTTATGACTAAGAACTTGCTCAATGTCTGTAAAATGGAGACCTTCCCAAAATTACCTTCCAATACTACTGGCAGGATTCACAAATGGTGTACAGGATTTCTCAAGATTATGAGTGTGTACCTCCAAATGAGTTTCCGCTTTTAATACACAAGAGAGAAGTCTGAATGCAGAAGGTGTTACCTTACTCCTAAATATGCCAAGTCCAGTGAAGCTGCAGTTTCAATCTTTAACACAATTTAGTTGTGCAGAAAAAACTGCACGGCAGTACTCAGTGATAGAAATTTTATACTGCACAACTTCTCGAATTTTGATCCTTTTTTACTGGAAGCAAAATGGCTACAAACTGGATAAAAGGGAAGTGGAATGATAATACATGTTGTGAAAAATATTTACTGGTCATCTTAAATACAGCTGGGACATATAGAGTTCCTTGGGAGTGATATGACACACAGCCTTTACACTTCAACACCTCTGTATAACGGAAGGAAAAGGGAAGGAAAGAACAACTGTGAATAGATGAATAAGAAGAAATGGAGCCACCAAAGAAATGGAAATTATAAAATACAGAAACAAATTGAAGGAGGTCACAAAAGCTGTGGTTATTGCACTCTGTGAGTACAGTTATAAAAATAGTTTTCGCTATGAAAGGCATTTGCCTCCCAATCATTCTTCTGAGCTGTGCCTACATGGAAAAACACATCTTTACTGAATACAGTCTTTGGAACCTACTTCTGCCTGCTTTGCCATTGGGTCCCAGATCCTATAGGGTCCTTTATTCCAGTGTCCTTTATAACACTCTGCGACTGAAAAACTTGCCTTTCTTGTCATAACCTTTCTTTGATTTCTGATTGCTTTCCCATATTATTGCTTTGATTAATCACTTTCAATGACCAGTCACCATTTGCCAGTGCAAACAACCAGCTCTTTTAACCAACTGTTAACATGCTGATTCCCCCTTTCATTTTCTACCCAGTTTACTGCCATATACAATATTTAATGAAGCTCAGTGTTCCTTGATAGATAGCTTTTCAATTTCCTTTCAACTAAACAAGCAGCACTTCAAAGCCTTCCTTTGAACCTGGAGAGGTGGCTACACCCAAACCTTTTTGCATACCTTAGGAGAAAGTTATAAAACACATTTTCACTGCAGAAGTCTTTCTTCTTAGCTTGTGCTGTGAATAACTCTTCTCTACATCTATCAACTGTTATATTAATTGTGCTCCCTACCTTTGTCTGAAGCATTGTTTATTCCAGGCTTAATTTATCTACTTATGCAATTTACACCTGTTGTATATGCAATTATGACTATATTCTTGATTCTAGATCCTAAAGTGGCTATTATTATACTTTGTTCAGTTACACTGTGGACAGCTGGAAATGTTTGTACACAGCATATCTCTCTCTGAAGATTTATTTGCTTCATCCTTCTTCTTCTTTGATTCATCCTTCTCACCTAAACTAATTGTTATCCCAATAGCAGGAAACTGGGATATAATATGAATATGGCAACGTCTTATGGAGATACTTTAAAATGTTCAGAACTCCAGGACATTTTATGGAAGAGGTCAATATGGAAGCACATCCCGTGTCTCTTTTAAAGAAAAGAGTGATCCAGTTTTCTGCACCCACCTGCACAACTCAGGTGTGCAAGCACTGGAAACAATTTCTGTTTCTGAACAGCAGTTTCAGAGAGACCTAACAGGGGAGAAAATCTCAGCTGTAGCTCTCTCTCTAGTGTTCTCTACCAGCTGTCTTCAACAACTCCCACACGTGCTGTATTATAAACCCAAGGGACATGACAGCCCTCATTTCCTATGGAAGCAACTTAAGGACCTTAAGAGGCTCTTGAATTCCATTCCAGCATCTGATTTTGCAGCTTGGGAGCACTGGGTGTCACAAACCACATGTCCTCTCCTGTGGATTTACTTATTGAATACTAATGGGAGCAGGCTTGAAACTGAAAAATGAAGAGAGGTAAGCATCCTGCAGAACTGACATTAGAACTGTCTCCACTTACCTATATGTTTTTAGCAACAGATTTGCACAAGATATATCTATCTCAATCCACTTGAATTATAAGAGGATTTCATTTTAAAAGATAAGATAAAAAACAACACAAGTTTTGATCTTGCAAGAGTATACTTCAACCAATACCGTTTCTTTTAAACTATTTAATGAGTGAACGGAACCTAGTGATTTTCTGAACCTAGCAAAAATTTGTGTGTCCAACTTAGTGTTCCTCCTGAAGCTTTTCACACACAGGAGCGCAGCCGTGTACCACACCCAAAACAGCATAAGCAAAGACAATAGTATGCCTGTACAGCAATCAAGCCATTTGTCATACAGACCAAAAAAAAAAGATTATTTGAAATAAGGCAGAATCTGAAAAAAAAGTGGGTTTGTGTGTGTTTATATGTGTGTGTTATTCACCTGGTTATACAGATATCACCTTGCTCAGTATTCTGTGGGTGCTCACTGGTGTCCATTTCTAAAAGGCTCATAGACTGAAAATGCTTCATTTCCTATGAAACGGTGTTGTTATGATACACCCATGATAAAATCACAGTGCACTGTAAATTATCACTCACCAGGTTTCACAACTTCTGCTTCTGCCATAATTGACAATGTTTGAGAATATTATTTTTCATTTCAATCTAAATTTTCTCATCCAATTCCAATAGAATCATCTTTTCTCTTTTAACAACCCTATTACTTGTTTTCTAGCATAAACTTCATGAATGAAAATTGAAGGATATAAAATGCTGTAACATTTTTATGCTATCATTTGTTATAATTTCACTGGGCCTACAGCTTCTCTACAACTTCCTTCTTACTTACAGTCCATACTTCCTGCAGAATTCCTAGTACAAGATAATGGAAAATTTTCCTGGATAATGCCAAATTTTCCTGATGTAAAAAAATGTTTTACACTCTTCTCTGACCAACAAGATTCAAATCTACATATATCTCTGGGACCTGATCACATCCTTCATTCTGGACTGACACTTTACAACCTCTATTTTCTTTAATGTAACTCTCGGGAACAGCCTACTTTTATGCAACCATAATTAAACTCTCATCCTCTTTTCAGACAACCTTTGGCAACCTACTTATAATTAGTTACCTTGTCTTCAAGAGTTTTTCTCTTTCCTAATTCTCTTTCCTTAGTACTTCCTCCATTTCATTCTCCCTGTTCACCATTTGTTGATGTCTGTCTAATGGCTAATTCTCATTAGGAGTATATTCATCATTTAGTTTTGGAGCCCTGTCCAAGATTCAATCTCATCTATCAGTCCCTATCTTTCACGAAAATTGAAAGCCTTGTTAAAGGCATTAAGTTTATTATTTGATATAACATATCTTCTATTTATCTGGAAATTAGATTAGAAGTTTGATTCCAGTTTAACTAGAAGCTTTTAAAAGTCTTGCTACCAAAGAATTACAGGGTATATGAGGATACTAGAAAGTTAGGGGCATTAAGGCTGACATCTTGAATGGTTTTGCTCTTGATTTCTAAAGGCTAGAGACCTTAGATGGCCACCACACAATCCTGCTCAACAACCCCTTTTCTTTCCACGGCAAACAGATTTCTTTATCTTCCCAGCACAATGGGGACCTTCAAACATGCAGAGTTGACCACAAAAACTAGCTAAGGGCTTGGAAGTCAAGTGTAGCAGAGGACAGCCCACATTTAGTGCACAGAGATAACTACCATGGTACAACTGGGCTCAGTGAGTTTTGAAACAGTACATGAGCAAATCATGTCTCCAGTCAGAAGAGAAAATACCTTTGATCTATGAATACGTCAAAGGCAGGCTGTCAGGTGGAGCTATATTGCAGAAGAAAAAATAAAACAAAAAGTAGATTTTTAACTGTGGGAGGAAAGAAGTCCACTGAATCAGAGTTTCCACACTGTTGTCAGTTTTTCCACTACACTAATTGTCTGTTAGTGTCTTACTATTATTAAATTAACTCCTCAGAAGAAGCACGGCACACAGGAGAGCTGAATACTGTAGCCTAATTCTGTTATGTTAAGGATCTATAATATTGCTGTGCCCACAGGGCTCCACATGTTGGAATAAGAGAAGGCCTCATTGACCTTAAAAGCAAGGGTTTATTCCAGTTCTATTCCCAGTATTGTACAAAGAGAGCAAAAAGGTATTGCAGCAGGTGGTTGTGGATATGCGTGGCTGAAGTACATCCACAAGAGCCGTGTTATCTGATTTTCGGGCTTCAAATGCACAGTGTCTGTTGTAACACCCATAAACAAGAACAGATTTTACATAATGGAACATCCTCCGCACGTTTCTAGAGAGGATGAATTTCTGTTTGTCTAGCAGTCCAATGAAACAAAAAACAGTGAGTAATGGTATGCATAGAAGCTTGAGAGCACGTGATAGAGCATGTAGCAGTTACTATAGCACAGTGAATTAGGGCTGCTGGAGCAGTACTTGGTCTTGAAGCGGGGAAGGAAGCTGAAAAAAAAAATATATTGAGAAGAGTGACCTGAAATGGCCTGGGAACTAAAGATCTCAGAAGACAGCAGATGGCACGAGAGAGACTGAAAGTTACTAACCAACAAATGAGGAGTAAATGTTTTCATAACAATATTTAATTGAAAGTCTGTTCAAGCAGAATCCAGAGCTTTCAGAGTAGTTATCATCGTTTCTCTAGCATCTCTACATCCATTAAGTAAATCTGAACACCTAAATGTTTGGATAATAGCACTGGAAAAACTAGGAGCTAGCTAGTAAAGACAGCCTCAGAATCCTTTCTTATCTGGTCCCATTTAACTGCTTGGAAGATAAGAACTCTAACACCCACAACAATAAAACATCAGTCATAAATTTAATGTGAAAAATAAATTAGTTTTGTAGTGAAGCCTCAGGCAGGCTAACACGATCTTGATTTGAATGAAATCCTGAGAGCAAGTTGCACCTGCACAGGATCTGAGCTGTATGATCTCTGTGGACCACAGTGGGATGAAGACCGGATAATTCTCTAGATGAGCAGTAACGCCAACCATACAGAATTCACGGTGGTTTATGGGTCCAAATCAGAGAGATAATATCCATATTTACCATGTTCCTTCTCAAAATTAAAAAATGGAAGAAGAAGAACCCACAAAAACCTCTCCATTTGAAATGGTGGAGCTATGGTGGAGACAACCAGTGGATGGACTCAAAAGAGGAAAACCGAATAGGAATATAGGAGTGCAGCAGACAGAACAATCCGTAGCGAGAGGATGAGATCTGAAAGGAGGAATCTAACATTCATTTTCACTTTAACTACAGAAAAAAAAAGGGCATTCCTGTGTTCCGAGTAGGGTGAGACAATGGCAATTGCACAATGTGTGTATTTAAAAGGATATTGTGAAATTCAAGGCAAACATTGAAGGGATTGTTTAATAAATCAAAATGGGGCGGTTCCATACAGCTGCACAATAGCAAATATAAAACTTCTAGCTACAAACAAGAAAAAGGATTGTGCAACTACTCAATAATATTAATGGCCCCATAACCTTAAAAAATTAAGGCTTGAAGCTAAATGAAGAGTGATATAAAAATCCTGCATGAATTTACTAAAGATAAATCATGGCAGATCCGTTCTTCAATAAGATAAATGATTTTTAAGACTATATGACCAAAGACATATGACCAAAGCTGACTCCAACAAATGTTCATTTCTTCACTCTATGAGAAATCACCAGTTAAAATGAAGACAGAGAATTAACTACAAGAACTGAAAGTAGGTAAGAAACTGACTGAAAATAAAATAATGAGTTGTTCTGAAAAGAATATTTGTCAGTGGAGTTCATCAATAAACAGTCGCCATTAATGACCACAACATGGTGACATTTTCTGATGGCACAATAATGTACAATATGATAGTGTTGGCTGACTGGAAATTTACACAGGAAGACATGATGCACTAGGAAACAAATAGAATTTACATAGAACAAGGTGCAGGACCCACAGTCACACCATAACAAGTATTTCTGCTATAACCTGGAAGCTCATTGGTAAGGAAATAGTAACAAGGAAAGAAAAAAACAAGGCTGTCTTAAACTGTTGGTCAGTTTTAGACTGAGGATTTGCCTCCTGGTGCCATGCCTCCATGGAAAGCACAGATGTGATCTTAGGTTATATCAAATGGAGTCAGCATTCCTGTGGGAATATGGAAAATTACTGCTATTTTACAAGGTGTCACTGAGAATTTATCTAGGTGGACATCTTTCTTTTCAAAAAATATTAATTCCAACTGGAATGATGCTGAGATGATTCAGAGGCTAGAGAAACCAGTACTACTAGAAGGATTTGGCCTGTTTAGTTGAGCAAAATGAAAGTTAAGAGTTAATAAGATGGATCTCTACATCAGAAGGATAAACACCAGAGAAAATAATAATTAATGTGGACAAAAGGCAACAAATGTACTGGAATAATTGGATGAAAAGTGGTTATATATAAATTTAGTTAGGAAATTAGGACAGGTTCTTGCCTACAGAGACACGATGATTAAATTCAGAATTCAAAACATATTCTTCAAATGAATTTCTGGCCAAAGATATGGGGTACAATGACACCTTTGGATTGCTGCTGCCCACTTCATGTAATCTTGAGGAACTTACTGCAGTCACGTTATCTAATGGTCACTGTGTCCACGACCAGGAATTTTGCCTCCATAAGGACAACAAGTCAAGCCCTTAAGATACAGCAAGGAAGTATTTACATATGAAACAGAGTAAGACTTACAGACATGGGGTTTCAAGAAACTTATGTTTTAAAAATTCTGACACTTACTTCAGGCTCCTCTAATTCTTAGACCCAGTTAGAACTCACCAGAAAGTCCTCTGCTTCCTTAGTATCTCCATCTAAAAGATACTACTGTGCTGTGCCAGGAAAATACTTTCAAACTTTGTGGGATTAAGATTCAATTTCTATTCCATTTACAGAGCACTTTGTGGACTTGCTGACCAAAAAATACCTTTAGCATCCCTTGGGTGTCAACCAAAACGATTTTTTTAACCTAATGGATAAAGCATATATTTCAAAAATATTGTGTTCACGTCCTGCTGGGTTGTATTTTCATTAAAAATTCTTTATGTATTTCTTTATCTCAGTGTCAAAGGGTTGTCAACATACCCATTCATTATTTATTAAACATTTTCAGCCTTCCTCTGTTTTTATCTTTGTTTTTTTAATCACACCAAACAAATTGTGTCAACACAAGAAAAAAGCATTAAACATGAGAACAGACAAAAATATTCTCTCAGTGATTGGATGCCCATATATTAAACACAGTAGTCCCTCTGCACTGATTAATATGACACACACTAAACCAAACAGAAACACACAGCGAAAAATATGCAGAGCGAAGATGAGGAGAAGAAAATGAAGAAAAGGGAAGGAGGCACATGGATTTAACTCCAGATGTTCGTCTAATTATCTATGAAATCCCTTTAACTGATTCAAAGGGCCTAAGACTCCTTAGCAATTGCTGTTCATTCAGTATTCTTCTTAATCACATCCCACAACCACCAAAAACTTAGTAACTACCTGGTCTACACCATATGGAGACACAGATATGTATGATGGTCAAAGATTGCTCCTTTAATCTCATATGGTGCTCTTTTTCATTATAAGTGAGCTATTATATTCTAATTATATTATTTACATATAAATATATTTTTATAATTTTATAATACTTGCCTGTGTGAACATCGGGGTGTCAGCGGAAACTAACACTGTGTAGTTGGGAGTCTCTGTATATATAGTATCACTTTCAGTAAGGATTTGGGAATTCAATGGCATAAATATTTGGGGGGTTTATTCTGATGTAAGTGATATATCTAAATATATTGCCTTATATCAGTACACGCTAGACTTCTTGGCAGCTCAAGATAGGTGGAATCCAGGCCTCAGTTTCTAACAGAAATTTCTGGAGGTGTATACATACACATGTGGCAGCCAGTCTTTTCTCAACCTTTCCCTTCAATTTTTAACTTGAAACTTTCTCCACATGGGATGAAGCCTAAACTGACATCGATACACTAATCTGGACTTTTGCTGATTGGTCCAATGAATTCTGCAGCTAGTAACATTCAAAGTCCAGAACCTCAGTATAAATAATGGGACACAAGCATATAGGCGTTGCATTTGTGATAGAAAGTAGATATTGTATGGCCTTGTTTATCATAAATATGATACTACTACAGCTTTAGAAGCCAAATACTGTCAGACAAGCAGCTAAGGGTTAAAAAGCAGTTCCCGTTTTTAAGGGTACGCCTGATTTTCTGAAATTGGTGTTGAAGTAGGAATCTCCCTGAGCCCTTACTTAATCTTGGCAGAAATAATAATGTCCATCTTTCTTTTTTCAGAGAGTCTGAGAGGAAAGACTTTAATTTAACCAATTCTCAGTTAGTGCTTGGCATAATAATGGCATTGATTTAGCTATTTACATTTCTTAGCATTAATACCCCACATACTTCAATGTCATTTGCTAAACCTCAAATTCGTATTTAATCTATCCCATAACAAAGAATTTTCTGCAACATTTGCACAAATATTATGTACCCATTCTCAATGCATTCTCATAATTTGGAAACAAGTCTTCATGGGCTTTAGAACCAGCACATCCTCTGCATAAAGCTTTTTGTTCATTTGTTGCATGCGTGATATAACTTATAGAACACAACAGCTGTATTGCCCTGGGTTGTCTTTACTAGCACAGCCAGATCTGGAAGAGTAGCAAGGGTTGTCCCTCTTTTATAAGAAATATTCTGAAATCTAATTATCTATTCTTTGCCTTAATGACGGGTTAGTGTATAACAATTCAATCAGATTCTTAAAGGGGACATTGAATCCCCTTCCTTCAAGGGTTAGGAAAAAAAATCCCAAGCCACCCTGTCTTTTTTCAGTGTCCAGCAGCAACGCTACCAAGCATTCCTTCAAGCACAATTACAGTTATATTTATGAGATCTCTGCCTCTTGCCAAGATTGAATAAATCTGACCTGATTTACTTGTCTAATTAGAGTAATAAGAGGTTTGGGGTTTTTTCAGCTTACAAGCCAAAGGCTCTGGCAAGAACCTTTGTGTCACAATAGATCAAGTAAATTGAGCAGTAATTTGTTCCATTCACAGGTACCTTCCAAACTTCTGTAATGAAGGACCTTCAACTTTCTTAATTGTTCCAACTCTGTAGTAAATTCTGGTTTTGCTTACCAAAATGTCTTTGTCTGTGGAGGGCTGGCATGTGCAATGGATATTTCTAGCCAATGGGTTGATTGTCTGTATTAGCACTCACTCAACATTGGTATTTTCACCAATATTATCCTTCCTTAATTTAATTTTAACATTTTTCCTTTTAAAAAATGCCAGCTTCACAAGAGCAGACTCACAAAATCTGTGTCTATCTACAAAGTAATGCTAAATGTTTTGAATCTGTGGGGAACTCCACAAATAATTCAAAGACTGCAAAAAGTTTGTGTTCTGTGGTTGCAAAAAGACCAAATTTAAGGCTTTTGGGTTTGGGGGGGAGTTGCAAAATAAAAGTTGAAAGCTACTGTCAAACTGAACTCTCTGACTTAGGCATGGTGACAGGCCAAATCTCCTTATTTGAGGATAAGAGACAACTTAGCTACTGTATCTTGACTCTACTCCCATCCAATTGATCCTAAGGTCAAGTAGACCAGATGAGAAAGTTTTGAAGGAATTTGCTCCATTCCACACATTTAGTAGTGAGATATCTCCATGGCCTGCTGCCTTTAGGACAGTTCTTCACTGGGCCAACTTCTGCATATAATAGTCTGCATACGAGCTTTTGCAGTTTACCAGGAAAGCACCTATGTTTCTTAAAAACATGACTTTACGTGCAGATTGTTCCAAAGAAACTGCTTCACATCGATTCTTTTTGTTTTCAAAGAGATTATAAATTCCCAAATTTGCAGCTTCACCCAGACTCCCTCATATTGAGTATTAAAAAACACTCCCCTATTTGATTATTAAAGGTCAAAGGTTAAAGCACAATAAAAGCTACTTTATGAAGATAAAGTTCACGCAATTAATTACAAATTTGTAAACTGGATTGCAAATTGTAAATATATTTAAAAATGCATACCTAAATTTTAACAGCAAAATGGTTTCTCCTTTGGTGTTCAAGAAATAATAATCACCCAAAACCTCTTGTTGCAAAATCTAAGGGTGCAGAATTCATCAGATTACTCCATCTGCTGGGTGATTCCCCCCAATCCTAGATGATTTCTCTTAGACTGTGTATTCCTGTCCCTTTTTAATGCAAATGAAACATTCAAAGCTCGATCAGTGTCCTTTCAAATCAAATGAAATATTCAGGGTTGCCTTTGATATTCAAAGCACTTCCTGGAATCATGACTCCCTCTTTTCTCTCTCCATTTCCAGTTTAAGAAGACCTTTATATTGCAATTTTAACATATTCTTTCTTCCATAGAAGGCACAAGACAAATGTTTTAACGCTTTCTTGACTTTACTAGCCTTCCTACATTGCACCTCATAAAAAGTATAAATTATACAACAATTTGGCTAGGCTTATGATTTCTGGTGTGTTGCTGTTGTTCTATGGACATCATTCATGACACATTAGAAATATACATGTCCTACTCTGTAACAATGTACTCAGACTTAGTGGCTGCCTCACACCCTTCGTACATCCTAACCCTCCTACTGAACAGTCTTCCCTGGACCCTAAACTCAACTGTTCTAAACAACATACTGTAGCAACTCTAGTTCTTCATAAATCAGTGTCTTCCTGTATCTTGTATTCAGTCATGCTCATCCAGTATTCATTTAGGGCTGCCCCATATACCCCCTTTTCAGGATTTGTCCTCAGGTGCAAAATTTTCTGTACAGCCTTCTCTCCACCATGCTTTTCATATCCTTTTCTGAGTATCAGCACTGTCGCCCATCTGCATTCCTGTTCCTTAGGTTTTGATGTTAGCTCTCAGAGATGACATTTGATACCCAAATATCTCCTTCAAGGCTCCCATTTATGGATAATTTTCATCCTGTGGAATATGCATCCACTTCATTGTCTCTTCCCTTCAGTTCCTGCTTCTGAAGCATTGTCATCGTTCTTTCTAACCCATCTATTCAAAGAAGGGAGCAATCCTTCCTCCAAAGCTGGGCCACATTCTGATTGTTGGGAGCTTGCCTGTTAAGCCTTTTGCATAGGCTAATTCTGATCCCCCTTTCTCTTTCATAATAATTCATGTACCAGCAGAAACTGAAAGTAGGAAGCCTCCCTCACATCCTCAGCTACCAAACCACTTTCTCAGCCGTGACACACAGTCCCAAAGCACAGACAGCAAACTAATCACAGAGACACAGCTTTGCTCCCTTCTTAGGAAAAAAACTTACTCTGCTTGCATTCAAAGTATATTCCAGGCAAGCAAGCTCTTGGTCTTTTTTCTACTCTCTTTTCTGGCTTCTGTGCACAATAAACCAGGAGTAGAGCGCCAGAAATGTGAACACTGGCCTACTAATACACACGTGTTTGGAGATATACTCATGTTGTTTAACAGAAGCTACCCTTTAGCACAGCCTCAGCAAACACACTGTGAACTTTTTTTGCATTGGGACCATCTATTATGGCACATCAATATGCCTGTATTTAACTTGATTGCACTTCTGTTTTATTCATGATGTGTATAAGTAAATAAAAATATACCTCTAAAGAACCAATTGTGAAAACTGGAAAGTACAATTTCTTACATTAAATAATCACAATCTACATATAACCTTGTTTATATGAAGACTTTGAAGGGATGTACCTCTAAGATCAAAGCTCTTATGATCTCCAATATGTTTCCCTGGAATTTCAGTCCTTGCAGGTCTGTGCATATTCTACTGGAAAAGTAAAATGCAATGAGCAAAAATATTTGCAATCTTGAATCAGGATTAGGCAAGCTAACAACCAGAATTGCCATTCTGGAACTTATAATTGATCAAGAAAGACAACAACTGCTAAGTGCAGACACATAAGCTAGCTGCTGAAAGTTATCTGCTTCACTAATAAAATAACAGAGGATTAAATTAAATGCATTTGGGCTTGAAACTGTCTTAGTGAATGCCTAGGTTTCTTTGACATTAAATGAATTACACAAACTACTTTAGTGTTTACTCCTAACCGCCTCCAGACTTACCAGCCAGCAATGGTGGAATGAGACACCCTATCAGTTCGGTCTCAGCTCAACTACGCAAGATATCAGGCATCTCCTGATCTTACTGTGCTGCTTTTGCATGCAAGTGTTAAAAGGCTCCCGTTTCAGGCGATGCTTGCTATGGATGTCCTAAATATGGCCCTCGATAAGAGTCACCGTATCTTTCTATGGGTTTCATCAGAGGGAACAGGTTCAAAACACCACAAAGACAAGCGATCCTGCACACAGAAAAGGTCTAGCCCTGAACTTCACAAACATTTTTATCACTTTATGTCATTACATGGAGACCAACACTGACATATGGAAGATCTTGGTCAATGTTTCTCTACAGAGACCTGTGCAACCCAAGCTGTGGATCACATTACTTCAGAGACAAAAGAAATGCAGAGCACAGATAAGAAACTGAATCAATATCTCTCCCTACCAACCCACCCAGAGCAAATTAAAACTGCCCTCCCATTTTGCAAGCCAGAGAAGAGTGAGACAGAATCATATATATTGCCTTGAAACGAATCCCCTTAGCACACAGCTAGAGTAGCACAACAAAATGTAATTTATGTCTGTTAGAACAAGCTTAAGTTAGCACAGCTCAAGGACTTGAGCAGATAAAGTTCCTGACAGGACCAATAGGCAAGAGAGTGCCCTTGTTCAGGTAAAGACATTCCTACATTTCCATGCACCAACAAAGAAATATAAATTATGACAGAAAAGACACAGGGCAGATCCGATGATGGCATTTATATAGGAATTTTGTACATTGCCTTCTATACTCTAATAAGGACAGCACCTATTCAATAGTGGTATTTCTTGCATTTACTATGACCAGTCTATTACATTTCAGGCACATATCAACAACTTGCTGAATTCTTACTGTAAGATTCAACATTCTGTGTAGTTCCCCAACCAAAATTGTGCAGAAATAATCTGTCTGCAAGAAAAGCATCTAACAGACTGAAGGTAGCATACCGACTTCACATGGAAATACCTTTATCATCCCTTTGTAACTCCTCTTATGAGACGTAGTGTATGAAATTACATTTAAAACAGGCTTAGATATAAAAGGCATGTTAAATATGAAGATAATACCGTATGTATTCTTCATTGAAATCAGTATTATAATAATCTCTAATAAAAGATCCTTGGCAGACCAGTTAAAAAAGAAGATACTGAACTGAGATACTGAGGTGTCTTTACGGTGTCGTTATTTTCATTCTGTCTCAGAAAATTTGCATACCTGATTGAAAGTACCACAAGTGTGACAAATTAAAATAATGCCTCCTCTTTGCCTAGGAAATCAGTGTTTTCTCTATTTATTTTAGGTGGAGCAAAAAGCTTTCATTAATACTTACTGGTTGCCACCCTTGGGAAGTTTAAAGGACACGTGAAACTTGAATGCCTCATGCTTGCATGTGCTCAGATACACCTGTATTTATGTAGTACCCAAGTTTCTTATACATACATAACTATTTCTGACCCAAACCCACCAACACTTTGAAAAGAATGTCCTGAAAGGATGCATTCCAACCTTTTCACATCATTGATATATTTTCTTTACTCAGAAGAAGATGAAGTAGATTACATGTGACTGAGACATTTTCTACTCCTGGAAAGGTCAGTATCTTTGACCTTGTGAGGGGATCATCTTATGAGTATTGGACACTGATACATCTGCGTCACCAGTCCATCTGTCCATGACTACAGGGTAGTTCATTCAAGTGACATTCAAGTAGTTCAGCCTAATATGAGTCTTATTGTATCAGTGTGAACTCATCAGTTAACATAGTCAAACAAAGCCAGATTAAGTGATGATAGTAATTGAAAAGAAGATCATTGGAGATCTTCAGATAGAAGGTAGCTATGGAGGATTGACTAACAAGCTTACAACTGAGCCCAATTTCACACCTTCACCAGACACAGAAGCAGAGGCGTCTCACATCCACGTGGAAGCAGGGTAACACTGAATCTGGGCAAAAAGGAGACTCGGCACTGGGTAGAAGAGATGTAGAAGAATGTAAGTTCAGGTTATTCTAGTTTGTACAAAGTGGAGTTGCTCAGTGGCGGGTCTGTCTTGTCGGAGTTGGTTTGCCTGCTTGGGCAGCATAAGAATAAAGAGGGAAACAAAACAAGCAAAGAGTCGCTGTGGCCTCAGACTGCCATAGAGAGTGTTCTTTGTACTAATTACATTTACTCTCCTGGCAAAAAAATATACTTGCTCTTCACTAGAAAAAACATATTTCTGCAATTAAATAATATGTGAGTGCATCAAATAAGATTCCTCAAGTACGACTGCTCAGATGTCCTGTGTCTAATTCTTGCTGTCATTCATGCATACTGTATGGTCTCCAAATGCTGTCTTATCACCAGTACATCAATCTTGCCATTTCCAAAATAATGTAAATAAACTTCTGAAAGTGAATTACCACGTTCTGCAAAAAGCTCTTCTTCAGGTACGGAACTTCACTGCAGAAATAAAAGCTCTTCAGAACTGCTGCATGATAAAGCACTACAATACTCGCACAGTTTTCCCATTTCCTTTTAGGTAAGAAGCTTTTAACTACACCTTCCCCTAGTGCAGTCCTTTAATTTAAAATTGATTTCCTCATCAAAAAATGTGGCCTAATTGCATAAAAGCCTCCTTAGTGCACTGAACAATTAGTAGTATTCAGCATGTTGCAGTCTCAAAACAGCAGATGTCAACAGTCTTGCAGATTTTAGATATACAAATCAATGACACCATCTGAAAACTAAAAAGAGCTTGGTTTATATTAGTCTAACAACTAACAAGAGCTCAGATTATATTTTGAGCAGTATGCATTTGAAAAGAACATATCACTTCCCACTTAGAAATTGTATGCTCTTTTTATTTTCTTCTTTACCATCACCTCCTGTGGTATAAGAAGCAAAAAGTTTTCAATAGGAAGAAAGGTGAAGCCTGCTTTAGGTTCTCAACATGAAGGCGTTGAGCATAAGGGTGCATAAGGGCGTAAGAAGGAAGGTAAGAAATTGGACAAAAGTGCTTACTAATTGTTTATAGCGGCATTAAATATTTACAAAATTGGAAGTTTTTCAAAAACAATGTAGATGCTTCTGTTGGCAAGGAGGGATCCAGCTAAGACAAGCTCTGCATAAAAGTACCTTCTTACCATTAAATGTTTGTAATTGGCAGCTCTAAATTTTTCTTTCTTTATCCTCCCTCTATGCTGTTTTCTTGGTTACAACATTACTGGCTGCTAATTTTATTTTTGTCCTGTGATAATGTATAAAAAGTTACTGTGAAACTAATGTGAACATACTGCGAGTTTAATGTGCATCTCTTGCTGTTATTAGATAGGGCTGCAGGGCAGGCCTGCGTGGCTTTACTGCACGGCTATGTTTTATTAGGTAACAAACACAGCTAAAGCTGATAACGGCTTTAGATAAATATCTAATTGCAGATATTTTTCTGTCTGCAGGGGAAAGGAGAAAACATTCACTGTGTACCTAGAGAGGGAAATTAACAGCATGAACTAAGGAGGACGACCTGAAAAGATGTGTTTTGTACACAACAGGATAAGCTAAGTCATCATTTCTTTGCATAACAGGAGTTATAGACAGAAAAAGAATGTATTATCCAAAGACGTATTCAAATCAACCATTACCCAGAGATTCTCTATGTCCCAGTTTGAAGCTTTAAGGGACACTGATAGCATTACCACCCCTTGACTGGGGTCCAGCTATTTCATAAAAGCTCTATTTAGTTTGCAGATTCTCCATCCTTTCAAGTTGCCGGTCCCAGGCACAATTTACAGCGTAGTCAAGCTCCTTATCACGGCCAGATCTGGGCACACATCTAGTCAACCCTCAGCTCTGCAGCATTCACGGAGGGGAAATCCAGGCATGCTGGCCAAATGGGCTTTATCAGCTAAGCATAGCAGCAGCTAGTGATGATTTTTGGCATTACTGATGCTGATACTGTGTACGTGGCAGTGGGGAAAATTTTGTCCTCAGCACAAGTTTTATGTCTTCTAAAGAAAGCCGTATCTGAAATGATAACCAAACTCTCAGCGTGAAGTGCAGTATTACTCTAATGATAATGGGACCTTCTATATTCCATAACATTTCAAAAGTCAGGACACCCACACAGGATTTAAAGAACCGTGCTTTAGATTAGTAATTTTGACATGTTTGGAACTAAAAGGGGTGTGCCTCATGAGTAAGATTAAGGGCAGTATGTAGTTGGGTGCCCAGTTCCCAAAGAAATTCACTAAAATTTGAGCAGCAGTGTCTTTTTGACATTTCAACTAATATATATAAATTGTATTTGAAGTAACTCTAAAAATATCACAGATTGCTTTCCTGTTCCTGAAACGATCTATATGATTTTTCCTGGTTTAATTTATTTTTTTCACTACAAGAGTCTTTCCCTCTCCATTCAAATGTGAAAAGTGTATCTGTTTTCATCCACATAAATTTCTTTCCAGTAGACTGGACTTCTTTATCCACTATATATCCCAAGGGAAGAATTTCAGATCACCAGTGACCTCATCCAAAAAACTTTAAATTAAGGAATTCCTTCAGGTTTATGTGGAGTAATAGCAACGCAACCAAATGCTTCTTCATTTTTTTTTAATTGAAGAACTGCTTAAGATTTCTGGAAAAAAATCCCTAGATACTACATCCCACTGTTCTTTGGCAGCTGGGAAAGAAGATGGGGCTTTATTGTTTACAAATAATCATTTTTCTGTTATAAGTATAAAGCATATTTTGTAGAAATACTGGTTATCATCTGGAGCCTACCTTCCAACACGCAGCAGGTCCCTGCACCACTAATTGTAATGCAAAAAGGAAAGGCTTTTTAAAAGACTTCTTGAAGTTAAGATAAATTTCAGAATACGATCTTTTGTGTATTATCCAAAACACGGTATTTTGTCTTTCCTTTTTTTTCTAGTTCCCAGCACCCAGCTATATTTTCCAATGCTTACCAAAGCCTTCTACATATGCTTTAAGTAGATGCCTTACTAGGCATGACCCCCACTTGCTGCAAGGATGCTGTCAGGAACATGGTGCTATTTCCTTAAATCCACAGAGGAATCGGAGCTCATTTCAGCACTGAGTTTCCTCATGATGGGGAAAACCAACCACTTTCTCTCTTTCCAGCCTCAACTCAACACGCTCCCAGCACATCCTCCATCCACCCCAGGAGCTTTAGACATCCAGCAGTGGTGATAGCAGTACATGGGAAAGAGTGAAATTAATGCCGTTGAGAGGGGCATAGATTCCCTTAGAGCCACATCTGGCTAGAGAACGCTGCAGTTGCAGGAGATCCACTTCTCAGGGAGCCAAATCAGCAGTGCTGCAATTTGTGCCCTGCCACACAGCACAGAGGGAGCACTACATTGATACAAACAGAGCTAACGAAAGAGGCTACAGCTCTCTCACGGGTAAGCCCACCTCCAGGCATGTCCCGCACCCATTCCAGTAGGGAAGCTGCTCTACTGACTACAAACCAGCTGGGCGTTTCTCCCATGGCCATCCCAATACTCCCAGGTAACTAGCTCAAGTTTTTATCTGCCACTTTTAATCTGATTAACACACACACACAAAAAAAAGAGTTAAATGTGCATCATTCAAAAGGTGCCCCACTCAACATGAATTTAACAAAAATAGCAATTCCCATGTTTCGGTCTCTGCAAATATTTCACTGTATGTTTCTGATTTCATCATCTCCTTGACTGTGATTGGTGACAGCCAAAATGGCTCCAATAAGGGCAAATCGTGTCAGACAGATTTGGTGGCCTGCTACAATGGTGTTACAGCATTGGTGGATAAGGGGAGAGCAACTGATGTTATCTACCTGGACTTGTGGAAAGCATTCAACACTGTCCCACGCGACATCCTTGTCTCTAAATTTGAGAGACAAGAATTTGATGGATGGGCCATTCAGTGGATAAGGAACTGGCTTGACAGTCGCACTTAAAGAGCTGAAGTCAATGGCTCAATGTCCAAGTCATGACCAGTGACAAGTGGTGTTCCTCAGGGGTCAGTACTGGCACCAGTGGTGTTCAACATCTTTGTCAGCAATATAGATAGTGGGATTGAGTGCACCCCCAGCAAGTTTGCTGACAACACCAAGCTGTGTGGTGTGTTTGACATGCTGGAAGGGAGGGATGCCATCCAGAGGGACCGGGACAGGCTTGAGAGGTGGGCCCGTGCAAACTTCATGAAGGTCAACAAGGCCAAGTGCAAGGTCCTACATCTGGGTCGAGGCAATCCCAAGCACAAATACAGGCTCGGTGGGGAATGGCTGGAGAGCAGCCCTGAGGAGAAGGACTTGGGGGTGTTGGTGGATGATAAACTCAACACGAGCCAGCAATGTGCACCCGTAGCCCAGAAGAGGAGTCATATCCTGGGCTGCATCAAAAGAAGCGTGGCCAGCAGGTCGAGGGAGGTGAGTCTGCCCCTCTACTCTGCTCTCGTGAGACCCCACCTGGAGTACTGCGTCCACCTCTGGAGCATTCAGCCTAGGAAAGACATGGACCTATTGGAGCAGGTCCAGAGGAGGGCCACAAAAATGACAAGAGGGCAGGAGAACCTCTCCTATGAAGACAGGTTGACAGAGTTGGGGTTGTTCAGCCTGGAGAAGAGAAAGCTCTGGGGAGACCTTATTGCAGCCTTCCAGTACTTAGAGGGCACCCACAGGAAAGATAGGAAAGGACAATTTATCAGGGAGTGTAGTGATAGGATGAGGGGTAACAGTTTTAAACTGAAAGAGGGTAGATTTAGATTAGATATTGGGAAGAAATTCTTTACTCTGAGGGTGGTGAGACACTGGAACAGGTTGCCCAGAGAAGTTGTGGATGTCCCATCCCTGGAAGTGTTGAAGGCCAGGTTGGATGGGGCTTTGAGCAATATGGTCTAGTGGGAGGTGTCCCTGCCTATGGCAGGGTGGTTGGAACTTGGTCTTTAAGCTCCCTTCCAACTCTAGCCATTCTGATTCTATGATTCCATTTCAACTGCTCAGGGTTCATCAATAGTTTGCAAAGAATTTAATTAGGACAAGTTAATGAAGTATTTTCAATTGCTATCAAAACTGTACAGATGTTCCACACTGAGCTAATCTAAGAAATCTATAGCTGTGAGTCCTTGGAAGAACAAGAAACCCAAACCACAGAAGCTCAACAGCATCTTCATTTAATAAAATTAGGAATTTTATACATTCAGCAAGAGATGTGCTTCAAGTAACCACATTTAGCGTATCTCCTGTCAGTGGCTTCCCCTGGTTGACTCAAATTGTAGTGAGAAAGAAAAAATTCTTAAGTAAATGTACTGAAAGCTGGGAAAACAGGAAAAGCATTCTCCAATTCCCAGTGTGAAATTAAAGGATTGCACTCAGTAGAGTAAGGATTGATTTTCCCATCCTCAATGTCAATTTAATTTGTTTCTAATTTTAATGAGATTAACCTACACAAATTATTCATTGGCCAGTAAAGGCTTCTAAGAATACAGCATCTTACAACACTGCAGCATTTGTAGGTTTAACTTCCAGCTTATTGCAGGCTTACAAAATAGTGGTTGATATAAATGATATTAAATATCTTTTGAGGATTTTGCATTTTTGGTTTTGAATTAGGACCTGATGAACATTATGGGATGCCAAGGAAATCTGGGCTGCATGGCATGAAAGTTTCCTTGCAAAGAAATCTATCACACAGTGGAGCAACTGCCCAGAGGACAGGCTGTCAGTTTGTTAAACTGATTGGATCACACGTACGGTAGGATACTGGCTAACAGTGTTATTTAATCTCTTTTCTCAAGGAAGAGCATTTACAGCTTTAAAAAAAAAAAAAAAAATGAACTTAAATACTGTCTTGTACAGGGTTCTCACAATGTTTTGTCATTTGTCAAATAAAAATCAGGCTAAATCTTGAATATTCCATTTTTTACTCCTATTGCCCACTATTTTACTTTGCTTACTTCCTTGTTTATATTCCAAGGACATTGTAGCTGGTTTTTTACTAATTTTTTCCAAGACAAGTTTTTGACGTCTTACAGATCAACAGTGATCCAGTGATCACAAGTTGTGAAAAGCAGCCATACAGATAAATGAAGCTAACTTTCAGGACATATATAGCCCTTAGTTTCCATAATATATTTTACCCACATTCAAAAGACATTTACAGGAATTTGACCTTACCAATCTGAGTGCTTCAGCAATGGTGTTTAAAAGTATATGTGCCTGTGTACTTCAAATTTTATGCTTCTGTGCAAGTGAGGAACAATTTAAGAACGGAAAAGGAAACTAAGCCCTGGGGTAAAACTGCTTGAGGAAGAAGCTATCATCTTTTTAATTAATATTTTCTATAGAGCACAACTAGAGTATTTAGCTACAGTCATAACTAATAAGGATAATGAAGAAAAGCACATTTTTAAAATAAAATCAGTTGCTGGGGAAAAAAGAGTGCAATGTCGTATGTGTTACTTAACTAGATAAACATTTGGCAGGCACAGCGGAGGAAAGGCCATAGACGATGTACCCACACACACAATAGTGAACCAAACATCCTTACAGACTAGAGCTGCCAGAGCACAGCAGACAAAGATTTCACCATGGTTCGAAGAGCTCAAATGTTGGCTTAACCCTTTGCTTCACCAGTGACTCTCAAACAGAGCTAGAATCGGAACAGCAAGAGAAAGGCTGTTTAGACATTTAGAGTGTGGACTGGGAATGATGGATGAGCAGTGCCTTGGGTGTTCCCATCTCAATAGGAAGAGCCATCCAAACCCTCTGTGATCTATTCTCTGAGCAGCAGGAGACTAGATCAAGGCAAAGCCATTCTTTTCCTGTCTTAGGCACAGCTCGTCCAAGAGTCAATAGCAGGCTTTTATTGAGCCATAAGTTACTTCAGTAAGTCAAACTCCTTTTGGAGTTTTTACATTAACATGCAGCCTAACTGGTAACTTTTTTAACAATAATGCTCTTAAAGCTTAGGTGAATTAGATTTTTCTTTTAAACTGTTTACTATTCTACTGTAGGATGGTGTATTTGATGTGTCTTCACTGCCACCTTTTGGTCAAACTTTTTTCTTATTGCTTTCCTTTGATTTTTTTTTATTTTATTTATTTTTGAAGCAATGCACAGAGCAATGAAACAAAACAAACAAACAAACCCCCCCCCAAAAAAAACAAAACCTGAAAGTATATCCAGAGCAACAGGATGTGCAAGATGATACAAATACAACTTTTCAGTATCAACATTTTCAAAGCCTAAAACAAGAAGAAAAAAAAAATTAACAAGAAAAAGGTCAGATGAGAAAAAAACCCAAACCTATTTTATCCCAAATTCAGTTACAGAAAGGTTCACTGCTGTTGATTCACAGCCCTCCTGAGGTAGTGCGATTGAATACAAATTTATAAAGCTGTGTCTGGATATGCTGACTTCAGAGCTTGAGTTTACTTGTTTTCTCTCCATAGATCAATGCCTCCCACTAAATACTTGTTTTCTTCTGATAGTTAGCTGCTCTTTCAGCATTTTAATAATTCACATTTTTTGTATGTTAAAGCACAGCAGAGTCCTATTTCACGGTGAAAGCTGCTTGGTCTCCCTGAAAGGCACACATAATACATCAATAAATTATTACTACCACTGTATCAATGTAAAGTTTATACAGCCACAGCACTTAAAATGCAACTGGAGAAGACTCCACTGTATACAGACATATAGTAAAGTATGACCGAAGTATTTACTATCCCAAAGAAAATGAGCAAATTACATCTGTTCCTCAAGTAACCTGCTACGGTCTTCAGCGTTGAGGAGCCCAAGAAGGCGTGGAGCTGGTAGTCAGCTCTCTCCCCTTGTTTCCTGTAGTCTCAGCAGAGGGAGACTGGGAAAGGCTGAGAGGAGGAATGGCTACCACCATCCACCCTGTTATTGCCACCCAGTGAAAGGTTCTTAAGAAACCAGCTCTGACTGGCATTAATTGAAATAATTTTCAGGCTGCTCTAACACAGGCTGCATAGCGGCAGAGCATCAGAAACTACTAATCCCTAAGAGTCTTTTCTCACAGCCACCACCCAAGTCATCCGCTATCCTCAGGAGACAAAACACAAAATCTGCTTCCAAGCGAAGCTATTCTGCATTCTAATAAATCAGAAAAAAGGGATGTGCAAGACAGCTGAGCATTATTTTAATTTGTACCTCCACAAAAAAGAGCCATTTACAAGTATCTACCACATTCTGAGACCAGCTGGGATCAGGACCTAGAATGTGCCTACTCATTTATTAAGGGCTTAACTCTTCATTCATTAAACAAAATGTTACACAGACAGGAAGCAGCATCACTATTTTCTGGCTGCCACAAAGTGTTCAAATGAATTGAAATCAGTAAGAACATAGATAATCCTGGTCAGGGGTACTCTTTCTCTATGAGACTGGGTAAGATGAAGGAACTTGTGGAAGAGAAGGGTGTCAACATGTAGAAAGAGTATATACAAGTAACAGCCATTTGTACTTTGGTGCTACACACTTAATAAAATCTCAGGCTCACAATTTAGCACATCCCAAGCCTAGTAAGTACAGCAATTGCTACTACCCTTGCTCTGCTGTACTATTTATCCTTAGTGATCTCAAAATATTTTCATAGGTATTAGGACAAACATCATTCTGTTAAAGAGGGGGAAACAGAGAGACAGAGCAGTGACGAAACTTTTCCAAAGTCACCCAACAAGCTGTCACAAGTATGCAAGAAGGAAGTCATCAGACTCCTACTCCAGGATGCTTTCCTTCAGTCCACCTTGCCTCTCCCACCGACTGTGCGGTGGTTCCTCTGAGAATGCTCCCTCAGGACACTACCCACTGCAGGCAGGGCGCTGGCTTAGGGGACAGACATTCGGTTGAGAAAACTGATATTCTGAAGTAGTTGGGAAGCACTGTTGTGTTAGGGCTTATGCCGCTCTACTTTTTGTCTGGATAAACAAAGTGAGCATCACAGAAGATAACATTCTGGAAACTCTCTCCAGCATTAATAATCACTTTAATACTCTGGGCGTTGTCAAAAGTTCTGATGAGCAGAATATGCTGACTCATACACCGGCAGCTTTCTTTTCAGCCCCTGTGGTAACTTGGTGGACTTCTTTTTATAGTGGGTTTATGAAGTAAACAGCTATTGTAGAAACGCTCAATGAATAAAAAATAAAAGAAAACAACCTCAGTGAAAATATGAGTTTGCTTTACTGCTTATTTCACCTTGCTGCCTCCTTCATGGTAAGTCTAGGCCTCCATTATGGAGTATTTAATTACAGTGATTTCATTGCTTAATTCTAAGTGTTTACTTCAGGAAGGCATTTCAAATAAGCGCCTAATACCGTTCCATGTCACCCTGTTAGTTTATAAGGAAACAGATGTTTTCACTGTGTTTTTATTCTTGTTGGACATGACTTAACCCATTTCTGTAATTAAAACAGATTTACTCCTGCTATAAAACCCATAATTGATCCAACATTTTCATTCCCATTTGTTGCTAGGAGTGGTAGTTGTATTAATGCTCAGACTTAGAGTCTTGTTACAATTTGACAGCAGCTTAACAAGTTATCGAATATCAACCGAGTTATGGTAACTTTACACGTGCCTGTTCTTAGTGCACAGCAGATGTGAGATATTGCAGCTTAACATAAAACACAAACAACACAGGGAGCCAAAACATCCAGACTTATATATCTCAAGTGCCTCTGTGGAGCGTCAGCAAGGCACTGTGCATGTTTGCCGTGGAAATCACAGCTACATTCTTCTCTAGTGTTCAGCTTCAGAGGAAAGCGAGCATCAAGTGTGACACTGACCTTCACTTTGGAGCTTTTGGTGTAAGAGCTTCTTACAAAGAACCAGATACAAAGCCCGCTGAAGTCAGTGGAAAAATATCTGCCCTTGACCTCAATGATCTTTTGATCAGGCTTTCGCTCCTACAAAAACCATGTGCTATTTCAGTGTGAAATGGATTGGTGAAATAGTGACACAGTCCTTCCGTTCCATCAGAAGAAGGCCCTCTCAAGAAAAGGAGCATGTTCCATCACAGCCAGCCTCTGGGAAGCGGGAACCACTGACTCTTTAAATCACTTTAACTGGAAGCTTGGCTGTTGTAAGCTGAAGGGTCTTAGGGTTGTATCAGGATGTGGGCATGTTCTGGCATTGTAGTTAATTTATGGCATTAATTTAGTAATAGTACTGGAGGTGGAGAAAAAACACTTTGCCAGAGAACCCAAACCAGACAGACACAAAACTGGGTATTTGTTAGGTTTTTTTGTCACCCAGAGCTTTTTTTTTTACATCCAGATCTTATTAGAGTTGAAATTTGTGCATTTTTTTTTAAATGAAGTCACTCACACACAAGTTTCAGTTTCTCCCAGATAAAACAAAACAGATGAATTAGGACAATGGAAATGTCTTCTTCAGTCTATTCTTTGTCTTAACAAAAAAAAAAAAAAAATCTGCTGCTGGAGCACTGAAGTTCTACTTTTCAGGCCACAGAAGGTAGCCAAGAAGGAGGGGCAGGGGCAAGGGGAACAGCGAAGAGTAGAAGCTGTTTTGCAGAAATAAATTCACAGTTTCCAAAGTATGTTCTTCTATTTCCAAAGTATGTTCTTCCGAAGAGGGAAGGTTGTCACAGGGAAAGAGCTGGCCACATGTGGAAAAGGCAACAGATGGGATGAGGACAGAAAATACACGGGAAGCAGTTGTTCTTTTCACTGAGTCAAAATATAACTTTATGTGTATCACACAGCTAGCTGGATAGACTCTGGGGAGAAGGAGAAGTGCATGTGTGTGGCTGCGTATGTAAACACACATAACAAGCACACATACAGTTTCAACACCGTTGTGGCAGCAACAGCCACTGAAATGTTCAGGATTTGTGAATGAAAATAGAGGTGGCCAGCATGACACTAAGGGGAGATGCTATTTCATGGGAGAATTTTGCCACTTGCTCATGCCATCAAGTCTCAAAAGCCGTTCTAGCAGAATATAGGGCTTGGTAGCTTATGATTAACATTCCTCTTGTGAATTATATAAATATATATATAAAGTGCTGCTATTCAAGGGTAAAAGTAAAACTAAGAGTATTTTTATACAAAATTTAAATTACCACAGCAAGCTCTTTCAGTATTGAATATTCCAGTATCTTACACATGTATTAAATTATCCCATAATTTACTGAAGAATTTCCACAGAGGATACTCTTTGGGGCTAAGACATGTTCTATTGTGATGCTAAATAAGGAACAGTTCCAGCAAAAGTGACATAACACAACACTACTGTCAAGCAGACATGATGCTGAATCACGTCCACAATAGAAGAATTAGGCATCCCTACCAATTGTTTTCAAATTACTGATTTAATTTTAAATACAAGCCAACTTCTTTCTCTGCTCCAATGCAGTCCCATTTATTCTAAATCACACGCTCTACTCTATAGCAAACAGCTTCAGAGTTTCATTTAATATTTCTGACTCTACAATATAACTACATTTTAGAGCAGGTAGATTTGTATGAGTAAACAGTATTTCTTTTTCTCTGATATGATTTCTATCCTTTTTCTTCATTATAATTGTATATATATTTAGTACCACTACAATATTAGACTCATTTATGAAAATCCTTGCAACACCTGAATCTTCTGTGTAAACCGGTACTTGAAATTAGTCTATTACCAAAAGAATTTATTTCATCACCATTTTACTTTGCTCTACTGATCTGTTAAATGTGTTGCACCTCTCTTCCTTTCAAAGGCATTATAAAAAGTCTGACCTGTCACTTTTTCTGGAATTACGAATAGCTATGTATGTTTTATACAAATTAACTGTGCAAAAACATACATTTGGGTGTTTTTTTTCTTCAGCACCAAAGCAGTAATAGTAAGGCAGAGCTCAGTATGAATAAAACCAAAATTGGAAAAAAATCTATAATTTATTTTTATGACTTTACCAGCACCTTTACTGAAATGTAATCAATCCTTTCAACTATTTTTATACCAATTATTTTTAGATAACATAGAAACACATATTTTGAGTTATTTTTAAACAAGATAGTCAAGATAAGCGAAGAAAATAAAGATTTCCGATTTCTGTCAACATAAAATAGTCCTTGTGAGTGGAAAAAGCTAAGTAACACTCTAGACTATAAAACACAAAGACTACTAAATTACAGCTTTCGAAAGTACTTTGTTCTAACTTTCCCTTCCGAGTTGTGTTTTTGGAGTGTATATCAGGACAGGTTGTCAGGATTTCTGTTTTGCTGAAAGCTCTAAATTTACAAGAGGTGGCAGTCCGTAGAACTGGGAACCATTTAGTCATGAATCAATCAAAGGGAGTGTCTTCTTATGGAAAAAGATAAGAGGTTTATGGTTTACCAAACCAGTCTATTACAGAATATTCATTAAATACTTCCATAGCAGTCATTTAGCAAAGTTCCTCAAAGATGCTAAGGTATCCTTAAGCATATCAGCCTACCGAGGTTTCTTACGTGTGCAAAGCACCACAACATCTAAAAGTTAGATAGATGCCCTGCGGAACGGAATTCACAAAGCTCCAGACTGTTGTTTTAGTCATTAAGAAGAAAGTGCTTGTAAACATAAGGGATCTCTTAAGTGAGAGTAAAGGATGAATAACAACACTCAGCCCCTTGTAGATCACCTAATAACATTCAGGAGCACAGATCCTGTCTTTGAAGTCTCTATTTTTTTCATGAACTGTTGCTTAAGGAAGTCAGGGCAATGTTGTCAGCTGAGGCAGATTGGGAAGGGGAAAAAAAAAAAAAAAACACCACGTTGTAGTTTATGCCAAAGCCAGGACTGTTACAGACCCATATTAACAATCAGAGAACTATAATAATAAATCATTTTAAGAAACGCTTGTTTCCTTAGCTTTGCTGCTCTTTATGAATGCTCAGAATGACTTTCTCTACAGTGCTTCATGTTCTGATATTGTTTCTGAAAATAGACAGGAGATGAGACATATGCAATTTTTCTACTGTCTAAGTAGTTTAAAGATCTTCTGGCTTGACTCTCATCTCTTTGTGAAGGCATTGCCAAGCTTTCACTTGGTAGCCTGCAATGATTAAATCCATGTCAATGCCTGTCTTTGCTTTCACTGCATTTTCCCTGCTTCTGTATTCACTGAGATCTCACGTAGAATTGGCAGAGGCAGAGTTCTCAGAGGGCCATAAATGGTAACTCACCTTAGGTCAACGGCTCTAGTAAAACAAGAGTGCCAAAGAGAGCAGAAAAATAGCACAAAACCAGACTTCTACTCTAGACTTCAAGTAAGGGCAATAACCAAACAAAAAATTTACTTGAAAGGAGATATCTGAGTGTACTTCTTATCACGTGGATTTAAAGTTCTTATTAAACTCTTGTGCCCGTCATTCAACCTCCAGTTTAAGCCCGTGCACTCTCAAGTGCAGTTCCTGAAACCGTCTGTAGTCATTAGGCTCACATATTGCCGTGGAGTTTGATTACAGCCTTTTCACAATCAAGGCACCTTCTCAATCACAGCCAATCGGGATTATTTTTCTTATGTTTAAATGGAATTTCCTGTATTTCACTTTGTGCCCATTGCCTCTTGTCCTGTCACTGAGAAAAGTCTGTCTCTTGTTTACTTCCTCCCATCAGGTATTTTTACACATAGATAAGGTGTCCCCATACCTTCACCTCTCCAAGCTGAGCAGTTAATCTTCTCTTATGTCAGATGCTCCAATCCTTTAACTATCTTTGTCACCCTTCACTGGACTTGTTCAAGTATGTCCATGTTTCACTCATACTGGGGAGCCCAGTATATGTGCAGCACTCTATATGTGGAGTGCCAAGTAGAGAAGAAGGGTAACCTCCCCTCCCACTGGCAATGCTCTACGTCTTGTAGCCCAGGAGATTGTTCATCTTCTTTGTTGCAAGGGTGCTTATGTTCATTTGGTGTCCACCAGGACTTCCAAGGCCTTTTCTGCCAAGCTGCTTTCCAGCTGATCAGCCATCAGCCTATACTGGTGTATGGCTTTATTTCTTCCCAGGTGCAGGACTCATTGAACTTCATGAGGTTCCTGCTGGCCCATCTCTCCAACCTGCTGAAGTGACTCTGAATGGTAGCACAACCATCTGCTGTATTAACCGCTCACCCCAGTTTTTGTGTCTCCTGCAAAGCTAATTTCTGACTGGATGGCTGTTAGATGGAAGCTTACAGTTTTTCTCTGGAGCCTGCAGCACGCTGGAGCGTGCTGTTCTTGCTCTGCCTGAGCTCCCTGTCTGTGTTCCAGTCCTGCCTCCTTTCCTGCTCCAGTTCTTCCTTGACTCCCTGCTCTGCTTCTAGAGCAGACCAGTGTCTCAGGCAGCAGCAAAAAGTCTGAACAAAGATCCCGGGTTTTGGATTATTTCTGCTACTTAACTTCAGCTATCTACTGTTTTTTGTAGTGTGTAGTTAGTTACACAGTATAACCAGAGCTTCTGGATGACAGGAACATTTTAATTTTGACCATGGATGGTATTTTTGTACAGTCAGAATCTTAAGCTAGAATTCCGGTATGTAGTTTTGGACAAATATCTTTTTCTTTCTAACTAATAAAACTGTCTGGATTTCAAAATACTCTTGCTCTAGGAACTTATAATCAGTATAAAATATCAATATTAGCACTGAAATAGTTGAAAAATAATTCCAAATCTGGCAAAATATCCAACTTAACAAGCTCTAATTAGCACAATTACTTCCTATTAAAGGCATATGTGTAATTGTGTTGTCAGTCTTTGCATGTGAGCAACTATTCCCCCATCAGTGAACCATAATAGATGTATTAATGAACTAATTCCACGTAAAAAAATTGCCCAAAATCTTATGGCAGACAACTTTGAAGCATTTATTGCTTTATTTAAATTAATTATGGTATTATTTACATTTTTAATAACGATTATATTATTTAAGTAATTCCAAATGTATTGGCAGGCTCTGTTCCAAATTTATTTAGATTGCATCAAATTTATAACAACTGTCTAATCAACTTAGGGTTTTTTAAAGTACCTCAGTAACCTTAACATAGCATTTTGAGAATTTCTCACATGTGCTCACTTCTCAAAGACATCTCGGTAACCAACAAATGGCTTACAAGTCCTGACAAAGCTAATTCCTTGCCTTCCTTCAAATCCCTCTTCAAAAATAGGAAGCTGTTGTTATTTCAATGGCATCCAGCTGTTGGAACTGCTGTCATCACACTGGAGAGTTATCACCACAGCCTGTCCTAACCATCATCATCTCTCTATGTTCCTAAAACTGTGTTCAGCTCTGCTTCTTCCTTATGAGCTTGCATCACCCTCTCCTATTGTTTCAAATGTGAAACCAATATTGTAGCCAGCAGAGAACGTGTCAGTATTTGTGGTTCGTGTTTGTATAGCATCTAACACTATGAACTATGGTTTGTAGGCACTATGGTAATAGGCAAGAAAAAAATGATGACATAAACGCAAGGTATAGTATAAAAAAATTCCTTACAAATTGTAAGAATTTTTAAATATGGTATCGGAAGCAGAAAGGTTTTCTGAGAAAATCCTGAGGTAGAAGGCATGGGAAAGGACATGGTTGAGGCAGAGATCCTGCAACGTTTTGACAATATTGTGGTCTCACCACATGCCTTCATAGATCCTCAGTGGAAAATATAATGACATTAAAAAGCCATCCCTAAACCACAAAATCTGTCAAAGAGCCATAACTATGGACAATAAACCACAATAAATGCTTTTCACAAGGCATCTTAAATTCAAACTGCTGTTGCAGAAATATTGTAAAAAATTATATTTTTTTAACAATTAGAGGTAATGAATACCCATATATACCACAGCAGAAAATATACCACCGCTATTTGATATTACATAATCACACTTAAGCACAATGGTTTCCGGTATAAAAAAAAAAGCAAAGGCAGAAATGTAAAAGAACTCTTGAACTGGGGCGGGTCAAATGCCTATTGCATGCCCAATATTCTGTCTTTGCTCAGTAATCCTTCCCCTGTGAGTCCATTCCTTGAAGTGCTGCAGCTTTTTTGTTAATCTGTGTATAAATTACTGTCATTTTTATTATCACTGGCTTTATTATTGCAAGTATTTTAAGGCAGTCAGCTCTATACTCCAGTGACACGTGTGCAGTAAAATCATTAAATCATCAAAACACCACAATCAGAGAAGTATCATACCTGTTTCAAGGAATAACGGTACAATTTTAGATGTTATATAGGTACAAGTGACAAACACAAAGAGAAAGGCAAGCGTTAATTTAAGAGTGTGTGATTATACGCAAAGAATATCACTATGCCTGATTCAATCAGATTTTGTTCTTAAATATCAAACAAATTCTGCTGTGTTGCTTCCAAGAAACGACATACATTATCAGAAAGGAATTCTGTGAAAGGTGTTAGTTCCACAAACTAGGAGTGCAAGTGCTTTCTGTACTTGTCTATAAATTACATACTTGAAATCCAGAATATAATTTCTTTTTTAAAGGAATGAGAAAATAAAATACTGCTATTCTCCTCTACTTTGAGTTGTTTTTCAACTCATTTAATTGAACTTTAACTGAAGCAGTCAGGTGGTCTTTACTTGTACTTTCAACAGTGTCTAAAATTATCACTGTTAAAAAATTATTTGGGCGTCATGTGACTTTGCTGATTTCTCATAATTCAAGAGAACTACTACATAATTTTGTTTATTACACGTGTTGGACTGGATTGAACAGCCCTCTCAAACAATCTTGAGCCTCTGGTTTTTTTCACTGTATTTCTTTTCCTCAGCTTCCCATAACTTGGCACGGATGACTTAAATCCTCCAGAGGAATTCAAGTATTTCAAGTAGTTTGAGAGCCACTTCTTTCAACCAGAATTTGTGTGATAAATCCAGGCCAAGTAAGAAATTTGTTTGACTTTAACAATGTTGCTCACTAAGAACAGCTGTTCCTTTACTTCACGTTCATTCAGCAGGGGATACAGCCGTTGTCTGCTTATTTGATCTCTTTCTATGATATTCCCTTGGATAAAGGAGCTTATTAAATGACCATGAACCAAATATGTTGTCTAAGGTCCCTGTTCTCAGATGGCCTTAGCCCACAGGGAACAAGCATTCCCTGCCAGGTGCATCGGCAACTCCCACTCACAATATGAAGAGAGGGCACTTATCACTTCCATTCCCAACTCAGCTCCATCCTACTTAGGAGCAAACACTGCAGTTTCTTATGCTGCGATTTTCAAAATCAAGTTAGATTTGATTCCATTTCAAAATGAATTTTCAAATTATTTCATAGTTTTCCAAGTTCATACATGGTTCTTTGTAGTGCCTATTTTTTAATATTCCTTTTCACAGTCTGCTGGGTTTTGGAATTTTGAGCAAGAGTCTCCTTTTTGGCATCTCACATATCTTCATGGCCAAAAGTGTTAACATAGTTAAATTTTATATCCACTATCCCACCCAAAGCAAGACCCCTGCCGTACCAGATCAAGTCCTAGGCTGCATTAGGAAGAACATTGCCAGCTGGCCAAGGCAGGCCCTTGTCTCAGCCCCTTTGAGACCCATCATCAGTGCCATGTTCAGTTCTGGGCTTCCCAGTACAAGCAAGACATGGATGTACTGAAGTTACTTCAGTGCAGGTCACCACAAAGATGATTAAGGGACCAGAGCATTTCTCCTACAAGGAGAGGCTGAGAAAGCGGGGACTGTTCAGCCAGGAGATGAGAAGCCTCAGGGAGGCTCTTAACAGTACGTATAAATGCCTGAGGGAGGCAGGGAGTAAAGAATATGGAACGCAGCTCTTCTCAGTGGAGCCAAAAAAAATGACAAGAAGGAATGTGCAGAAACTGAAATACAGGAAATTCCATTTAAACATAAGAAATTCCATTTAAAAAAAAAAGGAAAAAAAATAGTTTACTGTGACTGATCAAATACTGGAATATGTTGCCCAGAGAGACTGTGGAGTCTCAGTCCTTGAAGGTATTCAAAACCCAACAGGACAATGCCCTGAGCAACCTGCTCTGTTAACACTGCTTTGGGCCAGGAGAGTGGAGGGGGTAGACTAAATGATCTCCAGAGTTCCCCTCCAACCTCAACAATCCAGTGATTTTGTGAAGTCAGCCATCACTTTGTATAGCAAAATTTTGAAAGTTTCCGTGATTCCACAATCGCTCTGTATTTTCACTATGCTCATAGTGGAGAACTTTTTCCTAATATCCAATATGAACCTTCGAGCTATACTTTGTGGCCCCTGACTGTTCTTACACTCCCTGGCACTACCAACAAGAGTTGGGCTTCCTCACCTTTGTACCTCATCTTCAAGTGTTTGAGGATTTCTACTACATCACCCCTTAGTCTGCTCTTCACCAGACTAAAAAAGCCCAGTTCCTCCATGTCTCTCCTCAGGCACCACGTGCTGTAAGCCCTTCACAGCCTTGGTAATCCTCTGCTTAACTCCCTCCAGTGCCATCCTGGAAACCCAGCCACTGTTTCAACATTTCAACCCAGCTGAACTTGTTTAAATTACTGGGAAAGGTTTCCACCCATCCATGCCACTTCCCCCTATGCAGCATCATTTCTGAGTCACCCCAAGGGCATGCTAGAGTCATCTTGCTGACAGTAGTAGTTACACTTACCTTACTCAACAAGTTCAGAGTGAGACTAAGTGTTAGCATGATTATATGTAGGCCAGTGTGTCACTGGAAGACTGCACCACTCTTCCAACCATTTCTTCTCAGAGGTCCTAGTCTAAAGAGCAGTTGCAGAAGCTGACAAATTGCCCTGACCATAGACTTCTCCCTGTATAAACTGTGGTGAAAATGTTCTCAAGATTAAAGCAGTCTAGGCAACCTTGTCAATGATGCAATAATCTTTTTCCTCCAGAAAATGCAATCTACCATTCCCTCATGTCCTTTGTCAACATCACACATAGACTGTCCAGAATGAAGAAGGACTAAAACATAGACAGGCTAAGACAGAGTCACCAGAGTTTTTCATCTCTGAAAAATAACCTGTCACACTTCAGCAACCACAGAAGTCTTACTCTTTCTCACCCAACTCCTGCAATAGTTAAAGAATACTGACACTCTTCTAACTGTTTGGAGCTAGCCAAATCTGCACAGCTTTAAATTTTTGTCAGGGAGATCATCCCCATTCTTCATGTGACAAGAGAAATCATCTCATTTTGAATCAACTTCTGATTCCTGCGGTGTTTCCTACCTTAAGTCTCACGTTTCCTGCATAGCACTTTGTATAAATATCAGTTCAAAGCTGTCAGCACGCAGGGGTATCATCTAGATGTAATAGGCTGCAGGAGGACGGCTATGCGGTTTGCTTTCCAGTAACGCTCCAATACAAGCAGTACCTTGAATGACCTGGAAGTCATGCCTTAGGGTAGCCATGAAAGGAAAGTTTTCCCTAGCATTTGAATCTCCTTCCACTTTGTCAGCACCCACATAAAATGAGCTTTCCATTTTTATTCACAGACAGGCACCTAATAGTACTCAGGATGCAGAGACTAGGGAGGAGATTGCTTGTCCAAAGATACCGAGGAACATCTGTGCAGAGCAGCTTACTAGGTACTTATTTAATAGCCAGGTTCACTTTGGCTTTTCATCTCATCTTCTGAGAATGCTTACGCAGGAGCCTAGCTCTTGAGTGTTTTATGAAAAAGCCAAGGATATCTTAAGGATATTTTATATTTTAAGGATATTTTGTCCTTAAGATAGGAAATCCAGATGCTGAAATCTCTCAGCATCTTGAGCTACCTTTTGGTCCATAAATGTAGTCCCCATAACACTTACTTACATCAGAACTTCTGAGGAGAGCTTTATGGAGTTCTCTTGGAATAAGACGATGCTTTTAGCCCTTTGCACTACAAATTCTCATTTAGCCGGTGTGTGAGAGCGGCCCGGTACACCTTGCGTCAGGCAGCCTCCTCCCCTGCGCTCCCACCGCCAGGCGTCACCCTGCTGATGGTATGTACTGGGAACTAAGGGCGGGGGGGGGGGACGACGACAACAAAAAAAAAAAGGCGGTGCAAAAAAAGGAGTAGAAAAGAAAACCAAACGGCACTTTCACAAAGTCAGAGCCTACAAAAGTTAGCATCCCTTGCAAAAAAAGTAACTAATGGAAAGTACGTGGCAAATAGCCTTCATGCAAAGGACAAAAACTTTAATGAAGGCAACTATAAAGAAAAATCAGAAGTTAAGGTTTTGTTTTAAAACAGCAGAATCAATTATTCTAGCTTTTATCTCTCCTAAGGCATTCTCCTCTTTTCTGCCAGATGTAGCATTCAGCTGGAGTCTATGCCTACTTAACATCTACTGAAAAGAAGAAAAAATATATTCCCAAGACAGAAAAAAAGATGGAACTTGGCATCATTTCTGTGAAGACATCCTGAGAAAGAGACAATAAGCTCTGCATGAAGAAATGGAAAATTTTCTGAGACAGACTGGTCATGTTTTCTGCAATGTCAGTAAGCCACTAAATGTCGAAATATCCACTAAAACATAGCTTTCACAAGATAATGATAGTTCACACTATAGTGTGACTAAACTTTCAGGACACAACTGCCTTTTCAGAATAGCCAGCATAGAAAAAAAAAAAAAAAAGGTACGAGATCATCTTATTTGGAAATAGATATATATATAATTTTTGAAGTGAGGACTGCTCGTATTAGAAGCAGGATTTAATGCAGCGTTTTGTCAGGTTTGGGAGAGCGACAGGTCTGGAAGAAGCGCTGGGGAAGGAAGAAGGGACTGAAAGTCAGGGAGAAGGTTTGCCGGATAGGGATCTGAAGGGGTGCACGTAGCGGGCAGCCGGTGGGGCGGGGGCAGCCGCCCCCCGGTCCACCGGTCCCCCGCAGCACCCTCCGGCAAACCCTCCTGTGCGCCCCGGCGGCGGGCGCGGAGCCGCTGGTCGGAGGCGGGTTGGCGGAGGAGAGGGGCGCCCGGGGAGGCAGCGCACCTCCGCGCCTCTTCCTCCTCCTCCTCCCTCCTGCGGGGCGGGGAGGGCGCAGGTGAATGCGCCCTTTGTCCAGCCGAGGCCCCAGCAGACCCACGGCCGGGAACTCCGTGGGGCGGCCGGCCCGGGCACCGCGACCCCGGGCTGTGCCGGAGCCGAGACCCCGAAGCCACGCCGCCCCGCCGCCCTCCGCGGGACGGGACCCCGGGTTGCGCTCCGCCGGCGCGGAGGGGAGCGGGGTGGGCGCGGAAGGCGGAGCCGGGGAGGGGAGGTGGAGGCTGCGGCCGCCCCCCGCCGCTCCCCTCCTCAGAGCCCGGCGGGCGCCCCGCGGCCGACCTGAGCCCGCCTTCCCCGACAGAGCCGCGCCGCGGCCGGGCACCGCCGCCGGCCAGGGCTGCCCCGCTGCTGACGGAGCCGAGCCGGGACCCGCCGCTACCGCCGCCCCCCCCCCCCCCCGCCCTCCCGCGGCGGGGGCTCCGGCGGGAAGAAGAGGCTGCGCTGACGGCGGGCAGAGGTGGGTGAGCCCCGGGAAGGCGACCGCGCCGCGCCCGCGTGGCCGTGCTGCGGCCGGGTTCCGGCACGGGGCCCCGCCCGCCCCGCCGCCGCCGTCGGGACCGGACCGGACCGGACGGGACGGGACGGGACGGGACGGGACGGGACGGGTACCCCTCCCGGTGGGAGCGGGGTCGGGCTCCCCGCGGGTCCCGGCCTCCCCCGGGCAGCGGGGTGAAGCGGCCGGGCGTCGGGCTGGCAGCCCACCCGCTCCTGCCCCGGCCGGCGTGGGCCGCCCCGGGCGCACTCTGACCGAGGAGAAGCGCCGATCGACGCTCTCCTGCTCCAACCCACCCCCCCACACACACCCCCCCGGGTTTCTATTAGGTTTTCCACAGAGCTCAGCAGAATTTTTGAAGAGCAGGGAAAGTGATTTACTCGCGTCCCGAGCGCGTACCCCGTCCTGCACGGCGCAGCGGGCACTTCAAAAGCGAGACAGTTATCCCTCAACGCTTTCGCGCTGTCATTTTCCGATGGTGCCAAAGGAGAGGGGTGCAGTCACCGTCCCGTGCCTCTTCCATCACCTCATCATTATTATCATAGCCTGTTTATTTTACCCATTTTTCTTTTTTTTCGTGGAGCCAGCTCTGAAACCCCTTACTCAGGAAAACCTCTCATTGTCTTTGGATGATGTTTTGTCGGGGTAATGTCTGCGCAGTGTGGGTCCCCGTTGGTGCAGCATTATAATGAGCCTGTTTTCTCGGTACAAAATGCAGTAGCGTACTCACAGCGTTGGAAACTTGGCTTTCTGCAGCTGGACATCCTCCATCCTCATTCACAGCTGACTTCCACAGAAGAAGGATTTGCTCCGAGGATGGACATTACTACAAATGTTTTCTTTCATAACAGTTGTGACATAGATAGGGCTGTAACTGATTAGTTTGTGTCTCTCGCAGGACTCCTCAATTTTTTTCTTCAGATGTGTTCCAAAAAGACACATGCTGTAGATGACTCCTTTCTGGCAGTTCACAAGGCACCGAATAGTGGAATTATAAATGTCTTTTCTTTAGGGTTTTCCAAGACGATTACTGTGCTTTGTTATTGGATGTACCCAAGAAATAATTTTGTGTTAACTCCGGTATCAGAAGCCAAGTGGACTATTATGGTTCGGCACCTATGTTTCCTTGCATCCAGTCGCATGGCTGTAACCCATATTTCCAAGGATGAGCACATGCATTCATTCACACACGCTTTCTTTTTTCTTTCCATTTTGTCTTCTGCTACATAAACCATTAACACTGTATTTAGCATTGTATTAAACATTGTTACCTGAAAGAACCAATAAATCAGGTTTTAGGATCAGCATCTGGCATTCTAGTTTATGGATTTTTTTTCCCATCATGCTATCATTTACTACATCCTCATCAATACAAACCTTTAGCTAGAAGCTAGTACTGGACTCTTCATTTCTAAATTTTCTAGATGAAGAGTGATAGCAGCATGAGAATCAGGGGAGTCAAGCTCTTCCGCATAGAGCTTCCCTATCTAAAATAACACTTTTGGACCCCTAAGATAGTGTGGTAGTCAGAAGAGGAGAGTTATGAAGTGGCGGGATCACTATGTAAGCTCATGTAGACTGGTTGAAAGCTCAGTGGAGTACAAAAAAAAAAAAAAAAGAAGCAGCAAATAACTGAGCCACAAGCTGTTTTAACAATTTTAAGAAGTCAATTTCATTACCTAAAAGAGTAAAAAGTCAGTCTATAAGTTTACATCCTTTTTTTTCCACATCAGACTCTAAAAAGCAGAGGCTAGGCCTCAAAAACAGTGACTGCCTTTCATATTCTGAGTTCTCTTAAAAATAGATCTGGACCTCACTGTATTTGTGAGTATTTTTTTCCAGGTAAGTATATTATACTGAGTTCTGTTTGTAAACTATTCTATGCCATTGTAACAGCCAGAAATACAGTATATTAAAACATATAAAAATAGAAATTCTTAACTAATCACGGGACTGCAGGACCTGAGGTTTTATGAAGATATCTGATACACCGAAACTTGTGATAAAATCACTGGGACTAGCCCTAGGAATAGCGGGAAAAAATATAAATGTGCCTTCATCAGCCCATGCTTTCTTACGTGCAGGACATACAAACCATCCATTAGCTGGTGTAGGAAGGGGTTAACAGCATGACCTTCAGGCAGAAGCTCTTGTTGACCCTACTCTGCAACACTTGGCTGAAAGGTTATGCCCAAAGGGAGAGCTTGCTAGCAGGAGGGAAAAATCCAAAGAGAAATACTTAGGAAAAGAATACTTCGGCTTCAGGAGTCTGGTGACCTGGCAGAAAGCAAACCCTCATAGCAGACAATAGGACTCATACACTGAAGGAACCAGACAGCCAAAAAAGGACAACTGCCAAAGTCTGATTTGTCCATACAATTTCCCAAAAGGTTTATGGATATAAAAGAATCGGTAGTTAGCAAAACAGTTTCATATCCAGTAATTCAGCTGTTCAGTAGGAAGGTACATGGAGGAGCTACCCAGTCACTGTCTTAAAGGTAGCCACAGAAAGTCAGGCTGTGGTATGGCACCCTGAGCTTCCAGTGGTGTGGTGCCTGTGCCTCTCCTCCTGCAGTGTGCAGCAGTGTAATGCATGCCTGGGAAGTCCTTGTTGCAGGGTCCTTGCAGCCCTTGTAGTTATTTTATGGCCTTCAAGATACTGTTTTCCTGCTATCCTAGGATTTTCAGAAACATATGTTTATCCATTCTCTTCCTTTTTATTTTTTCTGGCTTCTGATTTCTTGTAGTCCTTAATAGCTTAGAACCATTTCTGCTGGTACTTCTGAGTGATGAGTATTGTGTGTGTACCTTGGAACAGCGTGAGTGAAGCTCCAGCTGGAGTTTCCCGACAATCTCAGAGTGAGAATATACCTCTAAAGCCACAGAGTGACTGTCAGGTAGACCAATCCTAAAACCTAAATCCTGAAAAATATTAGGAACAACACATTTGCATGAGTTTCTTGCATCAGCAAGTCTCATGAACTTACCAAAATCCATCTTCATAACTTTTAACCTGTTATTTCTGTAAGCTTTTTCAAACTTTATTGTAGCAATTTAAAAACTTTCATCCTGAATTAATTAATTCATTCCACTGGCGACATAAGCATTTAGCTTTATTATTTTGTTCATCTGTGATTTTCTTCTGTTGATTCATATCCTCCTTTAGTCTCCACTTTACTTAAAGAACAAGCTGAGCTTTTCTGTTATCTTCTCAGAGAACAGACTTTCCTTTCCCTAGATTATCGTACCTTTTCCAGCAAATGGGCAGAGGACAGGGAAGAAAACATTCCCAGGGAAAATAGGCTTCAAAGTTCCAGTAGGGCATTTCAAAACCTGTTTTACATCCTGTGTTTGTTTTGCAGGGAGTTTCCGCCATGGAGAAGAGGGAAGGTGATAATCGCGCCATTGATCAGAATGCAGGTCAGAGCATCATGCCGAGAAGAAATACAGGAAACCTTAGCAACTTGGTAATGTTTCTGTAAAAAAGCAGCTCATATGGCACACAAAATATTGCAATTTTTCATTCGATTTTGTCCAGAAACACTGTGTTCCCATCACACCAGCCTACCATCAATACTTCTAAAGGCTTGTCACAATATTGACATGAAGAGATAAAAAGATAAAGAGCATCTCATTCAATTTAATCACAGACCATGCTAAAAAATACACAGTTTGGGGCAGCTAAAAACTACATGAGGTTAGTTGCTAGTTGTATTTTACCAGATGAGCAAAGCTCTGTAGAAATAATTTGGGATTTTTATACAGGAATATAAAATTTAACTTTGGAGAAATCTTCATAATTGCCATATCACATTCAGTAAGTTTTCCACACCACACAAAAAATTCCAGAAAAAAAATCCACTCCAACAGCATTTGCCTCTGCAACTGCTGATGCACAGAAGTAGTTCAAGCTATAGTTTTCTATTCTAACGTGAACTGTCTCACAGGCTGTGAAATACTGAATTAGGCTTTACAGACTCTTTTCAAGAAATGGGTATCTGTAGGACAAACTTGGTTCAGATGTGAATCTCAGTTTCTATAACTTATACCAACTTCTGATCCTGCAATGCATAGACTACACTCTACTTTTCTTCCAACACTAGAGAATAAAAGTTACTCAGGCTACACCTTCATTGTTAGAAAGATATGCTTTTATCGTCAGATAAACAGGTAGTAGCTATTCAGCTAAAAAATCCTAACGTCCTTTAAATTTACTGTGAGGCACTGTAGAAGAGTCAGCCAGACATGGGAAAAAGGCTACCTTGTCTCCAATTAGGATTTTACAGCAAGATACCAGCATACATTTTTTATCTCTCTGTTAAATCAAAACACCTATGTATCATTGAAGACAAACACAAGACTTGTACCCACGTACCCTTGCATTATTTACAAGTGGTACCTTGTTTGAATTGAGTACTTAATCAGCTTCAATGTAATATTTGATTCCTAAGAATAAAGCCAGATAATATTGCTGAGATAGGAAGATCTCCTGTATCCTAGCAGAACGCTAACTTTCAACTTTCAAACTAAGTTAGTTATTTGCCGTCCTCAAAACGGAAAGTGCCATTTTGCTTTCTGGAGGTCCAGATATCTGCCACATCAGTCACTCTAAAGCTAAGCTATTGCAGCATTAGTTCAGTTTTACTTTATACTTCAATGGAATATTAAAGGACTTACATGTTTATTACCTAATGTAATCAGTTCTCAGTTTCCACCCCTGGATAGCTGTCTGCTGCACCAAGTGCAATGTCCTGCTGTTGGTACACGTATTTTAATTTTCTATGTATACTGATCATGTACCTCTTCCATGAACTATAACTATGGGACAATCTTTAAATATATTATCTTGGTGTAAAATAGTTTATAATATTACACTAAAATTTTGTACTAGCTTAGCTCCTTCCATAGTCTGTGATAATTCTGCCAAGATCTTCTGTGAGACTATAATCAAACCATGCCTACTTAGCAGCTGAAAATTCACCTTTTTAAACCAAAGTTACTCAGTTTCACAAGTTTTCATAGAAGTTAAGAGAACACTATTACATTTGTGAAAGAGAGGAAGAAGACCACGGGACTTGATGCTGGAGTTGACAGATGTGCAGCTGCTTTAATATGCTGGATCCCAAACATTTCAACTTTCATCCTTATTCCCCCAATTAAATGTCATTAAAATAGCAGTGACTGAATGAAATATTTTATTGTCTTGACTCTGGATTCTGTTATTATGCATATTATTTGGGCTGCATCATTAAGTCTGTAGCTGAAATTTGACATTTGAAATCTGTAGCTCCTATCATAAGAAGCTGTAATGATGCTTTGCATAAGGTAATCCATCTTCCCTTGCGGTGTAGTTAACTTCCTGGAATTAAAAATTATTTTGAAATTACCACAGATAATGAATGACAAATGAGAAATCTATGCTAAAAGTACCTTGCTTGAAATGTTATGTTTTCAAGCTGCCTTGTCTTTAATAGTGTGTATGTTTTGTATATGGTTTCAGTCCAGTACGGTACAAAAGCCATGATGGCAAATACTGTCATTACTGAAGTTTTTAACCTTCTCTTGAACTCACTTGGTATTTCCTTTCTGTCCTTTCCAGAATGTGGATATGCAAGTCACCAATCCACCAGAAGCAGCTGCACTTTTTAATTTACATCAAGCACACCATTTTGGTGAGTTTGAACACTCTTCAGAACAACACTGCAAGCAGGGTCTGTTCCCCAAGTGGCACTTGCCAATGAAGATAGCATCTGCGATCTCATTATTAACATTTATTTACACTTCCATGAGAGATGTCATATATCCTTTTATAACGAGAAAGGAAAATGTTTTCTATAAAATTCCAGTCCTTGTCATAAACAAAGTTTTACCAGTGGTTTCAATCACCCTTTTAGCACTAGTATATTTACCAGGAATATTAGCTGCTGGTTTCCAGCTGTACTTTGGCACCAAGTATAAAAGGTTTCCGCAGTGGTTGGATAGATGGATGTTATCAAGAAAGCAATTTGGACTTCTCAGTTTCTTCTTCGCTGCAATGCACGCCTGCTATAGCTTATGCTATCCAATGAGAAGATCATACAGATACAAGCTGCTGAACTGGGCATTCCAGCAGGTATGATGGGCATGCAAATGCCAACTCTTCTGTATTCAGAAAATCCTTGTTTTGGTTATTCAAACAAATCTGGAGGGGGGGGGAAGCCATTTTCATTGCCTTCATTTTATTTTGAAGCAGATCGCCACAGAGCACTGTTAAGGGATGGAGCAGGACCTAGTTGTTAAAGTATGTAATAGAGAGTCAAGAGTCATCACATCTGGGCCAGCGTATATTAAAGAAGTCATTTTCTTCATTTGGGATTTTTTATCTCTCTGTGAAATGCACATAATTATACCTGCCTCACAGGAACATTTAAGTCTTTGGTACACTGTTAGTTTAGTGTGGATTAATCTTCTCTGCACCAGTAGAATCTGACTATTGACAAAAACTGAGTACACACAATTTTTAGACATATTCTTTGTAAAGTGAAGTAACCAGCAATGAAGGAGGGCTGACCTAAATCACAATAATCTGTATTTGCCAGAAACTAAATTTGTGAACACTGCTGGCTCCACAATTAGGCTGATGCACACTACCTTGTTGGAAGATAGAAATTCAATCATGCTTCTGAGTCACAGAGTCACCGAATCGCAGAATGGTCAGGGTTGGAAGGGACCTTTGGAACTCATCTAGTCCAACCCCCCTGCCAGAGCAGGTTCACCTAGAGCAGCTTGGAAAGGAACGCATCCAGGCGGGCTTTGAATAACTCCAGAGAAGGAGACTCCACAACCTCTCTGGGCAGCCTGTTCCAGTGCTCTGAAACTGTCATTGGCAATAATTGGCTGGCAAAGGTCTTGAAGATCCTCTGTGACTAGAGGGTTCCTAATACTTGCATATCGCCTTGAGTGTCATGAGTATTGCAGTATAAGGAATATTCCAATATAAGGTATAGACTGCAAATGTACATCCTTATTACCCTCAAAGTCTAATCTAAAGTTTTGTTAAAACCACAGTATGATGTTATCAGTTTCTGAAGAATTCTGTAAACAGTTGAACTACCTGTTGAAAACTCTGAAGTCAGCCTTACCAGTAATTTTACTTGAATGGATTACCAGAAATTTCCTTGAGATTCCAGTCCTCAAGATGAAGAAATTATTGTATTTGGGGCATATTACGCCATAGTGATCACTAGCAGCATCCGAAGGACTGTTGCAAGTACTCATAAATAGGATAAGCTTTGACATCAGTTTATTAAAATCACCTGTTCATCCATACCAACCATCATATTCAGTGCAGCTGAATGTACCAAGTCGTTGTTTTTAAAAAAATAGAGCTAAACAACTATCCTGGCAGGATACCATCATTAAGAATGCCTGCTGAATTGGCTCCCTAAAATAATGCTGTTAATATATTTCCTGTTGTTATAATTACCAAATATGGTATTTAGCCATAGATAGATTTTTTTGTCAAAGAATAAGACTTGTCCTGCTGTGAAGGCAGGCTGACCAGCCTCAGAACCAGTCTTTCCTGGGCCAAGATGCTGATGAAGTCTAAATTGCTCTTCCTTAAAGCCCACCTTTACTCTGCAGATACTAGTGGAGACTTTGTCATCAGAAGTAAAGAGCAGTTACATTCAGAGACATTCAAACAAATAAAAACACTGTGTTTCTTGGCTTATTTCCTGAATATTACAGTGAAAATCTGTATTTCACACAAATGGCTAGGCACGCCAGTCTGTCATTTTGAATATGGTGTTCTTTCGGCAGGTCAAACAAAAAAAAGAAAATGCCTGGATTGAACACGATGTTTGGAGAATGGAAATTTATGTGTCTCTAGGCATTCTGGGACTTGCTTTGCTGGCCTTGTTGGCAATAACATCAATCCCATCTGTCAGTCACTCTTTGACCTGGAGAGAGTTCCACTACATTCAGGTACTCATAAATGTTATTATTGCATGTCATTAGTCCTCATTTGTAGGACTGTATGTTGTCAACTAAGACCATTAGGAGTTGGAAATATCAAAGACAGAAGAAGTGAAACCAATCTAAAAGTTTGTTCTGCACTCTTCATTAATTGCTTTGCAAGAAATGTTAATTTTATTTGTTATTTTTTCAGGAGAAAAGGTTGTAAGGTGCAGGGTATGGAGTGGGAAGAAAGACAACTCCAAACCACTTTTTTGCTCCTCTGACCTGGTAACCAGCAGCAGTTGTCCCTTTAGGACCTGTTCTTGGGTCAAAGACCTCTGGTGCTGAAGGCATTTCAGTCACCTTCTGGGCATCTTATGGTTCAGGAACGCCCTGTGTCCTGCTGAATTGGGATTAGGTGGTATTGTACCAGCCAATGCTGTTCCCATACAACATGGGATTCCACTACACAAGGAGAATTGCTTCTTGCTCCTCTGGAGCTGTTTTGGCAATTCTTTACTGCCTGAGCAGTACCAGGTGGCTGGAAAGTCCAGGTGTAGGCTTCAGCCCAATACGCGCCAAGGTTTTCCATCTTCCATTATTAGCTGCATAACACCCTCCAAAAAGGTGCATTCTGAAAAGGAGACATCTTAGAAGAGATGCATAATCAAATCCAGCCAGTTCTGAGTTTGCTACAGATGCGTTTGCTTCAATCACTTAAGTATCTGCTTTGCTCTTAGTTCTCCTGTATTACCATAGAATCATAGAATGGTTTAGGTTGGAAAGGACCTTGAAGATCATCGAGTTCCAACCCCCCTGCCATAGGCAGGGACACCTGCCACTAGACCAGGTTGCCCAAGGCCACATCCAGCCTGGCCTTGAACACCTCGAGGGATGCAGCCTCAACAACCTCTCTGGGCAACCTGTTGCAGTGCCTTACCACCCTCAAAGTGAAAAACTTCTTCCTAATGTTTAATCTAAACCTACCCTCTTCCAGTTTAAAGCCATTCCCCCATGTCCTATCACTACGTGCCCAAGGAAAAAGTCCTTCCCCAGCCCTCCTGTAGGTCCCCTTTAGGTACTGGAAGGCTGCAATAAGATCTCCCCAGAGCCTTCTCTTCTCCAGGCTGAACAGCCCCAACTCTTTCAGCCTCTTATAGGAGAGGTGCTCCAGCCCTCGGATCATCCTCGTGGCTCTGGACATGCTCCAGCAGGTCCATGTCCTTCTTATGTTGGGTGCTCTGGAGCTGAATGCAGTACTTCAGGTGGGGTCTCACGAGAGTGAAGTAGAGGGGCAGAATCACCTCCTCTGACCTGCTGGCCACGCTTCTTTTGATGCAGCCCATGATACGGTTGGCCTTCTGGGCTGCGATCGCAAATTGCTGGCTCATGTTGAGCTTCTCGTCACTCAGCACTCCCAGGTCCTTCTCCTCAGGGCTGCTCTCCAGCCATTCCTGCCGAGCCTGTATTTGTGCTTGGGATTGCCTCGACCCAGATATAGGACCTTGCACTTGGCCTTGTTGAACTGCATGAGGTTGGCTTGGGCCCACCTCTGCAGCCTGTCCAGGTCCATCCTCCCCTCCAGTGTGTCTACCTCGCCAAACAGCTTGGTATCATCAGCAAACTTGCTGTAATATGCAGTATCTCTTCCTATAGTTAGTGATTTGAGATTCTGCCCACTTGCATCTTTGTAGGAAAAGTTTTCAGCTCTACAGAGAATCTATATGGACAGGTCTAGTGCATGATTGCTTTCAGTATTAAATTAATATGGTGAAGAAACACAGAAGACTAATACTAATATATTGGATTAGTTTTATAAACAAATAACCTTTATACTTGAAAATCAGATTCTGTAAATTTAGCGCTTGGAAAGCCAGTGTTTGACTTCACTGATGACTAATTCCATTTTTCTAACAATATCAAGATTGTTATGCAACAAGAAACTCAAAATTACTAGTAACTCTAGCATAAAATTTCCTTTACTTCTGAATTTTGTAGACATCCTAAGCCCAACTTATCACTGTAAGTGGACTGAAAGACTTGAGTTTCCTGTAGTTGTGCAATTGCTTTTGTCATAGTACTAGACTTATTAGAATTTCTAATTGACCATAAATTTTTTCTTTGCAATCAATTAAGCCATTTATAAATCTGCTTTTGAACTCATAATTTATCACAGAAATAATTTAGGATACAGATGACATCTATAAATTGAGATATTGAGAATTGACCCTTTTTCAACAATAGCCTGTAATCCACGATCTCCTCTGTATATTAGCTAACTATCACAGCAATAGTTGAAAAATGTGCCTCATCTGTTTTCTCTTGCAGTGGCATAGAGGGGTACAGTTAGATTCTTAAATTAATAGGTCTTAAATTTTAGTTCAAAGCCAATGGTCTCTTTTCTTCGACTTAAGTGTGTTGGTTGAGGCCCTTCCTGATTTCTGTATTTGCTTAAAAGAGTACTCTTCTGGGCAGTTGAAAAAAATAAATAGCTTACTATTTTCTTTCTCTTTTCAGAGCAAGATGGGATATTTAGCTCTGCTGCTATGCACTGTTCACGCACTGGTGTTTGCTTGGAATAAGTGGGTTGATGTTAACCAATTTATCTGGTATACACCACCTTCATTTATGGTAGCAGTTTTTCTTCCTATTGTAGTTCTGCTTTGTAAATGCATACTGCTCCTCCCATGTTTTAGGAAGAGGATAAAAAAGATCAGATGTGGTTGGGAAGATAACACACAAACCAATCAAACCAGCATGACTTCCAGACTGTAGATCAAATATGGACATTTCCTGTCTATGTATGTAAATATGCTCAAGGCCATGAAATGTTTACTCGTGAGACTCTGTTTTCATATTTTCAATAGATGTTTCTTTTTCACTTTCCATTTCGACTTCAGGAGTATGGGATACTTGATGCAATTTGGACCTTTGCTAAAACAGAAGGTGGAAATATTCATTGTACACTTTAATCTATGTGGTGTTCTAGCATTTGATCATTTCTTTCTTCTGACTCACCGCTTTTAAAATCCGAGGGCTTCATTGCCTCAGTTGTAATTCTTTCATAGGCAGAAGCAATCACAAATCATTGCTAGATGACCACAGAAAGTAAATAAGGGATTACTCTACAGAACCCAGGAATGCTTTCTGCTTCCCACAGCCATGTTTGTCCCCTTGTTAAATCTCAGTATTATAATGGGACAACAACTAGCATATTTATCATCCCAGCCCGGCTTATTGCCTGCATCCTATGTTTCACTCTGCAGAATGGGGACTTTGGCACATGAGCCAGACAGAAACTGTGTATCCCCACCAGGTCTTGGACTTAAGACAACTGGGCAAGCAGAACAAGGTAAATCTCTCCTGAGGCTTGGGCACAGTCTAAAAAAAGAGATTTTTCACTCAGATCTCCATCTTATACTGGACTAGGTGTGTCTCTGTTTACTTAAAACGATAAAACATTTCCCATCTTTTATTCCATGAACACGTTCTTTTGTTTCTGATGCTGGATATTTTCCATGCTTTTGACCTAAGCCTGCAGCCCTTGACGTGCTAAACTTTATTTGCACAAATTATTCCAGTGGGATAACTCACATCAGGTAAATGTGTTTTGCTGTTTATTCTAGGGCCAGCACAATTGTGTGACTGGAAGAAAAACGTTAAAAATAGGCATTTGAATCTTGACACTGATTTGGTGAGATTTTAATGTAAAATCTCTTCTGAATGCATTTGCTTTTACAAAAATTTTCATATAAGTTAATTAAACCTCACTTTCCTTATGTTGCATAGGTCTGGCTGAATGTCTTTAATTAATAATTCATTTGATAGTATCTATTTTTAAATATGCTATGCAGTAGTTAATATTTTTACCCAGCATCAGGAACTTTTCTGCCAGTCTCCCTGCATGAGTTGACTAGGACATGGACTAATGATGCCACCTATTGCTGGGATCATCTGAATGAGAACTGTAATTGGTAATGGCTCTGGTATTAAAGCAAACAGGAAAACAATATGTGCATAAAAAAGTATGTAATACATGGTGCTAACGATTCTGCAGCGAACGATTCTGTTGTACATTTGGGGACTTGGTACACTGAGCATACATAGCAAATTAAATAGCTACAGGGATACTACATTTTGTATTTTCCTGGTTATAACTCCGTTCAATTATTGCAATTTAAAAGTTGGCCTTGTTATTTGCACTTAATGTAGTACTGTGAAAATAACCGGTGACATGGTGGCCTGTATAATATAGACTGAAATGAGTGGCATTGTGTATCAAATCAGTAATGCATGACAGAGTCAAACACTCTCTAAAACACAGGAAGCTAGTCTGCAATGTGAATCTAAGAAATTTCTAACAGAACAGGAAAAGTGTGGTCGTCAATGCATTAGCATTTACATTTCTATAAATGAAATAAATAAAATATTTTAGAAGTCATATTAGGGATAAAGAATAATATTTCCCAAAGGCTTATTCAGAATATTACCTGCACTTTTTTTTGTCAGGAATCATAAAAAATTAATAAAATAATTTTTCGAATGGAACAGGTTGAGGCAAGTGCAATGACAAAAAAAATCCCTTTGTCTTCAGTATTGTCCACTAGCTTCTCATAAAATGTGCTCAAACTTACTACTTAGGGCAAAGCTGAGACTGTAAGTACTCCAAGCAACCCCTGTATGCATCCATTCAAAAGAATGACATTTGGTTTTATAGAAATATGTGCTAAATTGTGTTAAATTGTGCTCTCCAGAATCAGCCCTGCTGCTCCCTTAGGTAGAAATTCTGGAGAATTCAATTCAATCTCCAACTTTGTCAAATTCTGGTCAAATAGTTGGACTAATTGTTTACAGCTGGTCATAGAAGCCAACCCTCTGACACAAAGGAATATAAACAGCTTCAGGGGTAACAAAGCATGCAGCACAGAGAGCGGAACCTGACCCTTGATAACTGAAAAGAGGTGAATGAAGACACTCCATGGAAGAAGCCATTCAAAGCTATTCATATAGTATGTATAAAACAAGAAAGCAAGGCAAATTAATACTTGCATGCATTTAGAGAGCAAAATAGTTCAAGGGAATGATACCGGGCTTCGAGGCTTTTCACCTTATTATCGCCATTACCAACTGAAATCTTTTGCACAAGGGCTCTGTTATGGATCAGCTAGATCAGTGAGCACTGAGTAGAGGAGTATAGTCAGTATGGTTATGAAGTTTACAGAAGCTGGAAGGGAAGTTTCTGTGCCTTTGGAGTCTGCATCTTACTGCACAGCAGTAGGTTTTAGGCCACTAAGTCACTTTTGAAAATGGGACTTTGATGCCAGAGTTGGTTTAGCCCCTTGGAAATTCTTGTCCAAGTTCTTAAACCATCCTCTCTCTGAATCTGTAAGATATTGTCTAATTTGGAGACTAACAGACAGATCCTTATTGGAGAAATCACTATAGGTACCACCACTAGAAAACAGACCAAGAACTCTATGAACACATTATCTGTATTCATCACTTTATAAAAAGTTTTTGAGCCATCTGTTGTAATACATCTTTATCCAAGCAGTGGGAAGGAACTGTTGTCCGTATCGTTGTATTTAGTGCATAAAATCAAAACAAGACACATCACAACCACAGAACTCCTTCAGGAAGTACTAAAGAAAATGTATATACATGTACATCTTTATTTATCTTCTATTCATGGTGCAGCAGTGATAAATTTAGATTCATCCCACTTCAAGTGGCTGATAAATCTTGTCCTAAGGAAGCAGTGTCCTATTGTAATCGTATCCTATTGTAATACCCTGCTCTATGCACTTATTTCACAAGGTAGTGCAAACTAGCATAACTTCATTAATTTCAATCTGTTAATATGGGTTGAAATCCTAACATAAATTACAGGTGAAAACCAATTTCAAAATCATTGCATACTATGCAAACTGACCTTCTATGCTCATCATTCAGCTGGGGACATTAAGCACACCTCAGATTTTTCTCTTTAGCATTGGCCAGGAGCAAACCCAGAAGTGTCTTCTACCAGCTGAAATTTGCATACTATCTATGAAAGATAGTATCACACTGACATAGTGTGATACTATCTATGAAAGATGATACTATCTATGAAAGATTGTATCACACCTGACATCCAGACATTCAAGCAGGTTTTTGCCTGCTGATTGTCTCAAGTAGGAGCCAGGTTTTCTGTTTCACAGCTAGCCATTTCTCTAGAAACCACCGTTGAATGCTTACAGCCAGAATTTGAGACCTCATATCAAGCCTGCCTCGTAAGTCTTTAGTAAACTACTTCTAAGTAACTCACTTCTCAATCTGCAGAACTGGAGCAGTAACACTTTACAGGACACTGCAACAGTATTTTCAAGCTTTTAAGGCATTCAGATACAATAGTGAGGGAGGAGGGTCATGCAAGGGCTCTAAAGGGCTACAGAAGAAAATGACAGTATTTTTTTTCTCCCTTTTTAATAAACATGATTTAGTTCAACACTAATTAAGATAATTGCATATGTACCTTTTAATGTTTGTATGTTTATGTACCTATTTCAAAATTCAGTGTATTAATATGCCTATATACTACTATAATACATAAAATCAATGTATGTGCAATTTTATGGCACTTATTTGTATACACTTTTATACAACTGTGATCATTAAATGCTTCAATGTATGCTGTATCTGCCATTGTGTCATATACATCCAAGGTATAAGGGTAAACAGGCACAGTAGACTCTACAAGAGCTGCTGCCATGAACAATAAAAATGTCAAGGGGAACCATTGTCCCCATGCTGTTGCCGAGCCTGCTGTCTCCAAAGGAGACAAGACAAAGATGTGAAAAGCAAATACGACACATTCATAGTGGATTGTAATGAAAGCACGTTTTTCCTGACAGATCTTTTAACTGACAGATTGCATATTCTATCATTCAGAGGAGATTTAGTGAGAAGGAAGAAAAAGCAGATCTAGTTGCGGATTGCTTTGGAGGGATACCTGTGATCTGTAAAAACACTGATTAAAGACCAGGAAAAGCCCACGAATGGTGAGGGCATCGAGGAGAGGAAAAGAATACAGGCATATTTTGGGGTAAGAATCTATCACGCTAGTGTAAGTGGTTTTGCAATGCCTCTACAAAGGCTGCAAAGTACTTCCTGCAGTTGTTACATGTCCCCGGTGTATTTAAGCCAGAGACATAGAATTGAAACTCTGGAGAGATAATCATAAATTGTTGAAAGGACTTGAGCAATTTTATGTCAAATTTACCTGGGATAGCCAGATGCCAGAATACTATTCCCAAGAAGTGGTACCAACAATCAGTGCCCAGAAAGCTAGAGCCAGGGTTGTGCTGGCTATGATTTAATGTAAATTCCTGTTGACAGCAGGATTTACTGTAAGCAGGCCCTCCCTTTGGCCACTTTTCTCTGTTCTCTCAGTTCTGCAAGTGTTTAAAGCTGTGAAGTTAATCAGACCAGGCAATTGGATCCAGTTGAAAAGTAGGGAAAAGCAGCAGGGAAAAGAATGATTCAGCCAGATCCATACACTGGTCTGATTCACCTGACAGCCATGCACATACGCCAGCAGGAAGGACAAGAAGAGAAATGGCACAAAGGGGCAGCTTAACTTAAAGCAGCTTAAACTGCACGGTTGCAAGTGCTCCAAAGATTCAAAACTTAAATTATTTCATCCTATTGCAATAGCAAGAATGTTTCATTGCTTCACTTATTTGTTACTTTCTTAGTTTTCAATGAATCAGTAGGCAAAAATGTGTTCTAGAAATTGTCACCAAAACCATACAAAACTGACTGACCTCTGCGTGACTGTGGGCTGCGTGGCTTCATTTGTAGAGATGATGATCTCACATCTTCCCTTCTTTTCTGCTGCATCAATAGTTTCTAGTCCCTTGATAACATGAAATGTTACGTTAACCATTTTTGAAATTCAGACTAATTTCTGTTAAGCTGATTTTCTTAAAATGGCATTAACAGAATCATTTAAACAAACAAAACAAAAAGACAGATTTTTGAAAACATTCTGAATCCACCCCTGGAGAACGTAGTCTGTTGCAGTCACTGTGTCTGGCAACAGCTGATCACTGCCACTGATTTTTTTTCAGTAGCACCAGGATTTCTTGATCCCATCAGCATATTCTGTTGCTGATGGCAAAACAATTTCTTTTGCTGACACCTTGGACCGCTTAAAAAAATCTCATTGAATTCAGTTGCATCAGGGTTCAATTTTTGCATCATTGTTTGAACTTTTTCATAGACTAAATGTAAAATTTGAATGGGTGTGGTGAGGCTAGTTTATTAAGTATACATAACAAGTTTTCAGAGATTTTCAAATGAAAAAATATAAAACCAGTCAGTGAACCAAACTCTATAAATTTATAAACAAGAAGACCACAGCTACTTCCAATAAAGGTGATACAACAGAAGATGCAGTTGTTTTGTCTTTTCTGTTTGTTTCTTTTCATGTATATTTCATCTTTGTAGCATGGAAGTATATTACTGAGATAAATATACTATGTCCTTGACTTGGTTAAAGATGTGTAGTTCCTGTGGGACTGGTAGAATATTACCACTGCTACTGATAGAAGTATTTGGTTCTTAAATTTCACCTTTGGAGTCACTATTGAAAAGGAAGCGAAGCAAGTATGGAGTTTTTTGAACTAGACAGACAGTCTTGTAGTTTGCAGTCATGTGCAGTCTTTATATACACGCTTACAGTGTTTTGTTGGATGTGTTGTACTGAAAAGGAGTTTTCCGTGTGAATTTCTCCATTACTTGAAGTGTTGAGAAGTATCTTATTGCCGGACTTCAGGAATAGCCACATAACCCATCTCTAATTGTTCTTGCCTGTCCACCTGTACCTGTGCATATACTAGAATAACTTAACAGTGCACCTCATTCATTCAAAAATATTCTAAGTGTTCTAACAGGAAATCCTGAAAATCCTGAAAGCCAGGATGGGAAAAAAATGCGCCAGTTGCAGGGTACCTCAAGCACCTCTGCAAAAGTTTATCAGTATAACACCTGTTTGATGGCACCTGTAATTAAAATAATGATGGCTTTCTCTGGTGCTTTCTAATTTGCAATATAGATTTAGTACATTCACAAGGACATGAATATCCTAAATTATTTATTCCCAGATAATTAATGACAGACAAAAGGGTATTCCGGGGCAGAGGAAGGCTAGGACTATGAAGCAAAGAGGCATTAACATGGAATGGGAAGGAACAGGACAATTGGAAATCTGGAACAAAAAAGAAGGAAGACGTTGCAAGCGCTCAGATTTTCTTACGAAAGGAAACAGTAAAGGAGCCCAATGGACTTTAAAGGGCAAAAATAAGTAGGTGGAGGATACTGAATGAGATTAATGCAACATCAATCAAGATAGAAGGAACAATCGGGGAGATAGGTAAAATGGAGAACAACTGAATGACAGATGGGACAGACTCTGAAAAAACTGAAGTGAATCCTTGAAACAGAGGGAATGTGAGGGTTGGTTATCCACACAGAGCTGGAGAATGGAATGAACAAATGCAAAGAGCTCAGGTGTGTGCAGAGTTTGGCCTGCAGAACCTACTACGTTGCACCCACTTCTGCATCCCTGAAATACCATTTGAGGCATTTCTCAGGAAATCTGTTCAAATTCCACTGCTATGTATGAATACCAGCAAGATTACAAGTGGTTCTATGACTTGCAGGAATTATTCTCTGAGGTGTAACCGTAAGATTTCATTACGGATTAAGAACATGCTGTTTCTGAATCTGGGAAGACATGAGTCATAGATGTTGCTCCACTTTTCATAACAATCTGAGTTATCTTCAAATAGATTATGCTTATAGTGGAGCAGACATGGCTGCTTTACTTCCTGGTAAAGTGTACAGTATGCTGTGCTAAATGAAGGAAAACGTTATGTAGGACACAATGAAGCTAAGCCACTCTTAAATATTACTTATGCAAAATAAGGAACCAGCTGAAACCAGAGAATTAGATGGTACATTAGACTACGTTCAGAAAAGTAATTCCTAATAACTTCTGTTTTATCTTTGTTCTGATATCACTATTCTATTGCAAATATTTAATCCTCATCATTTAGTTCTTGCAGAGGCAAAATTCCCAGTGAAATCAATGGGACTTCTGTTTGGCTATTCAGAGTCAGGTTTGTCCCCTGAAGTCACATAAATACTTCAGGTCTGCCTTCTCCTTGATACAATTGCCAGTAAATTGTTCACCTTCTCCAGTGTTTGAGATGGACTCTGTTCTGCCATGTACCCTCCATCAAGACAGTGGTATGAAGGGAACAGCACTAAAATTTATTACCGTTTCCCCATTACCAGAGCCTGGCCTGGAGCACTGCCTATCACAACACGGCAGCTGAGCCACAAAAGTCCCTCCTCACAAACTGCCCAGTTTCATTCAGACCTGTTTTAACATCCTACAGTTGCTTAGTTATTTCTGAGTTCCTCCCTCAAAACTCTTCCATATAATTATGGAACCTTTCTGACACCAAGGCGCTAAAAGAATAAGGGAAAATTGGTGATGGATGGTGAGGAAGAAAATGAAGTACATAGGGTAAGTGGGAATGGGATACACTTAGCTACTAGAATGAGGTGGGGGTTGGTGAATGAAGCAGGGGGAAACTGAGAGCCTACAAAAAGTTTGGGAGATGAAAAGGTGGGTATTGTGCACTGACTGGGCCTTTTAATGCCATTTTCCCTCCGTTTTCTCATTCTAAAAGGATTTTGCAGGCATGTACCCTATGACACCACTAAGACAAATATGGATGTGGGAAGAGATTACAACATACAGCAGCCAGGCTTGCATGCTCTCCTTAAATAACGTTTTGTTTTGCTGCTCTTGAACATGTACTAATGGGTTAGATAGGCTATTGGTCTAACCAAGTAGAGTGTTTCTTATGTTCCTATACTTCGAGTATACTCCCAGACTGATACACCCCTCTGAGTTTTATGGCTGGAACACAAATGTGTTGGGAATGACAATTTAAATCCAGAAGAAAAAGCTACTGCCTTGATCTTGAAAAGAACTGCTTAACTCTCAGGCTCTGTAGCAACTCATTGGCCTCAGTTCATTTCTGTGGAATTAACTACATAAATCTTGACAGGGCCGGGAACAGAATTAGTATTTCATTGTTCTATAAAAATACAGATTTTCCTCTCACAGTCCAAAGTTGCTGTCGAATTATCATGGTTTCATTTTTATTTGTCAGGGAATATTTTGCACAGCTGACATGGTCCCATTCAGTGAAACAAAATGTTCAGAATAAACTAACTGAAGACCTAACCTATGACAATATATACGTAATAAGAAGGTTACAAAAGATTTCACATGTTAAATGATATATTTCTACATTTTCACAACCATGATTCGACATACTACACAGTGCAATCCTGATTAACTTTCATTTCGCTTCTGCTCTCAAGAAAAACTTGTGGTCTGCAGTTTTGTGAAGGAATTTTGAATTCAAAGAGCTAAAATCCTCTTAGTAAAACAAACACGCTAGTCTTAGGCTGTCAAATGATGGTGAAGCCACAATCTAGCCTACGCTTCCCTCAACTACTTTAGCATTCAGGCAACTATTCTTGTTTTTTAAATAAGTTTTTCAGTTTTGCAATATCTGTGCTTCACTAGGAAGGACATACGTCTGTTCTTGGTTAACAAGCCAACAGACTGAAAGTTTTGCTCTGGATTTAATTGTTTGCATTATAAAAATAATCTATTTTTTGCCTGGATTTGAGTCCAACAATTGTTGCAAGCACAAGATCACACTTGTAGAACCTACTGTCTCACTTTGTAGATGCCTTCTAACATGAGCAGGGACAAACCAAGAAGAAAAATTCTGACCTATAACTTACATCACAAAGCAAATGTTGTTTCAGAGTTACAGGGAGAAGTAGAAAGGTCATACATGACCTTGTGCTCCATGCAAAGCCAAGAACAAAGGTCCTGAAACCCCTTAACTGGGCTTCAACAATAGCTATGGAAAACCATAGTCAGAGAAAGCTAGGAGAGGTTTCCTTCCTTCAGCTTCTTTCTGGTGAATAAAATTAATCTGCTAGATCATAAAAGCAGAAACAACCCTCATTGTTTTTCTACTTGGATTGCCTTAGAAATAGAATTGTAAGCCTGGATCTCCTATACTTTTGGTTGCTTTGGATTTGTTGGTTTTGGGTTTTTTTTGTGGGAGTCGTCTGTTTTGGATGAATCATCATTAATTTGAATTCTTCTTGGGAATAAGGCGATACCCTGTCTTGTGTCGCATGACTTGCTAAGATTTCTCAACTGTAGCTCATTAATTGTGCTCTATAAAGGCTTCCCTTCTCTTTCCTTCATGCTGCCTTCCTCTTTTTTCTCTCTTTTTTCCTTTTTCTTTTTTCTCTCCTCTCCTCTCCTCTCCTCTCCTCTCCTCTCCTCTCCTCTCCTCTCCTCTCCTCTCCTCTCCTCTCCTCTCCTCTCCTCTCCTCTCCTCTCCTCTCCTCTCCTCTCCTCTCCTCTCCTCTCCTCTCCTCCTCAAAAGAATACCTAAATTTTTATATTTATTTCTTTCAGTTTGTCTTTCTTTCCTTGCTTTTGACTACTGAAATTCACGTCCTACAGGGTCTGAAACAAGCAGTGGTACCTGGACGGTTAGTGAAAAAGGGGCATCACGAATTGATGAAATCCAAAGAGTGAAGGAAGGGAAGATATTTTAGTTAGGATATTTACTGCTCATTTTTCTTCTTTGTTTAGTTAGTGGTTAGGGTTTTTTTTAAATAGTATCTCTATTAAAAAATGACATCTTTTCAAGTAAACAATGACATCAGATTAATTAAAAAATCAGAAAGAAGCAAAGAACAAAACTACAATTTGTTACTACCAAAAAGAAAAGAAAAATTGGTTTCAATTTTGTAAATCTCTCAGATCCATTCTTACAAAGAATGGGTAAGAGGTATAAGTTTTATTTTTAGAGTAATTGCAGGCTGCCATAAGAAAAAATTAGTTGGCCTGAATGTTCCTGGCTGGGAAATACTGTATTTTTCTGCTAAGTTATGAAATTAGCTGTGTTGAGGGTAGTATGCCAAATGATTGTATTTGGGTTTGTTGCCCTAATAGGAAGCAAATTTTTGTGTGTTTGTTTTCACTCTCTTTCCATGGGGAAATCCCCCGGGCTTTGCTTTCCCCTTGCCAAGAGGAAGAACCAGAATATCTGTTTCCATTTGCCAGTTGGAAACTCCTTTGTTATGTTCCATCCCTTAAAGGAAGAAATAATAATTCTGCCCTGGACTTTGCTAAAGAAAGAAAAACACCTGCTAAGAGAAAATAATCTCCTTTTTTTTTTAAGAGATTGTTTAAGACAGCCCTTCAACAGGATATCTGAGAGAACTGTAACTATCCAATTTCATCATCTCAGTAAAGAAACATGGTCCAATTTTGCAGAGAGTTTAAGTATATAAAAGATATGCATATATCCTTGCTCTCATGCTAAACTCCATGCAAAACGGGGGCCTCTTTATGCTTCTGCTGCTTGAATGGATCAGTTACACAGCAATGGAAGGGAGGCTGTAGTTGCTTTAGTCCGGATTTTAAATGTGGATAATCAAACTGCAAAACCTCAGAAAGGTGGAAGAAAAACATGGGATCAAACTGCCTCGATTTTAATTTTTAAATATACCGGATACCAAGTTAGTGGTGTCTGTTCAACAGGTTGGTAAATGACTACAACCCAAAAAGGCCCCTTTGCAAAAAGGCCAAAGCTAGGTAGGTTTGCACCTAGTGAGAGGAGAAACAACTGGAGAAAAAATGAACAACGTTGGTAAGAAATTACACTGAATGACACCTGTGGGAACCCAGATGAGTTAGACATGAAGGACCAGGGTCGGTGCTGGCACACCCTGCAATGCACAGGCTGGAAGACAGAACCTGTGACGCTTTCCCATGGAAAACATAGCTAGGGAGCAATCACAGGCCAAACAGCTGCACAAGAAACAGGTAACAGAATTCAAGGATCATTAACCACATTATCTGTGTAAGAAAAGCACCCTCTCTGTTACTAAATCACCACAGATCTTCCAATGCATCATCTTCTAAAGGTCTGAGTCTTCTGTTCAAGACTTTATGTTGCAGTAATAATATTAAAAAATTCCACAGGAAAACAATCACAAGCATTCAGATTTACAGCCTTCCTATTAAGGCTATAATTCAAATAAATTAAGAATCATAGAATTATAGAATCATAGAATGGTTTAGGTTGGAAAGGACCTTAAAGATCATCTAGTTCCAACACCCCTGCCATGGCCAGGGACACCTCCCACTAGACCAGACTGTTCAGAGCCCCATCCAACCTGGCCTTCAACACTTCCAGGGATGGAGCATCCACAGCTTCCTTGGGCAACCTGTGCCAGTGCCTCACCACCCTCATAGCGGAAAAATTTCTTCCTGATGTCTAATCTAAATCTACCTTAATTCAGTCTGAAGCCATTACCCCTCATCCTCTCACTATATGCCCTTGTAAAAAGTCCCTCTCCAGCTTTCTTGTGGGTGCCCTTCAGATACTGAAAGGCTGCTATAAGGTCTCCCCAGAGCCTTCCCTTCTCCAGGCTGAACAACCCCAACTCTCTCAGCCTGTCTTCATAAGAGAGGTGCTCCAGCTCTCTGATCATCTTCATGGCCCTCCTCTGGACCTGCTCCAGTAGGTCCATGTCTTTCCTAGGCTGAGGGCTCCAGAGCTGGACACAGTACTCCAGGTGGGTTCTCACGAGAGCAGAGTAGAGGGGCAGACTCACCTCCCTCGACCTGCTGGCCACGCTTCTTTTGATACAGCCCAGGATACGACTGGCCTTCTGGGCTGCAAGGGCACATTGCCAACTCATGCTGAGTTTCTCATCCATCAACACCCCCAAGTCCTTCCCCACAGGGCTGCTCGCAATCCATTCTCCGCCAAGCCTGTATTTGTGCATGGGATTGCCCCGGTCCACATGCAGGACCTTGCACTTGGCCCTGTTGAACTTCATGAGGTTCACAAAAGCCCACCTCTCAAGCCTGTCCCAATCACTCTGGATGACATCCCTTCCCTCCAGCATGTTGACTGCTCCACACAACTTGGTGTAGTCAGCAAACTTGCTGAGGGTGCACTCTATCCCAACATCCATGTCGCTGACAAAGATGTTAAACAGCACCAGACCAGTACCGACCCCTGATGAACACCACTCATCACTGCTTGCCACTTGGACATTGAGCCATTGACTGCAGCCCTTTGTGACCATCCAGCCAGTTCCTCATCATCCACTGAGTGGTCCATTGGTCAATCACACAGGATTGTGACAACTTTCATTATGCATGATCATTTTGAGGTGCATGAGTTAGTCTCATGACTAAATATGCCTATTTTAATGTAAACGCTTTTATGGCTACAAGAGCCACATAAAGTAGTATATACGGAGAATCAGCCACAAATAATGCAGAAAAGAATATACTGCTTTTTTCTTTTAATACATTTATTGGTTGGACTAAAATTTTTCAACTCCTACTACTGTAGTTGTACTGGCTACAGAAAAACAAGCCTAGGATGACAACTTTTGAACAAATAGCAAAGAAAAAGAGAACATTACAACAAGAAACTGGAAGGGCTGAAATGCTAGTTCTCGCCATTGAAAGGGCATTTCTGAGTAGCCTGTCAATGGACTCACCTTTCCATTGATGTCATGGAGTATCAATGCAGTCCTCACTGTCTGGGAGCTAAAAGGGCAGTGTGGAAAATCAGTGTGGAAAATCAGGTTTTCTGTGCATCTGTTTACCAAATTAAAAAATACTTTTAAAACACATGTTTTCAATGTCAGGAGAATTACTTATTTAATAATCAGGGGGAAAATGGCCTCTGAACTACAATGGAAATGTTTCTCAGCCCTCTTCAAATTCTACAGCATGGTTGTTCATGATTATGTATTGAAACAAATGTTTGGATTGATTATATGGTTCATTCTGCTTAAGTTCTCATTTAATGCGCCACAGAAACACAGATTTAATGCACACAGAAAGGATGAAAACAGGTATGTTCAGTGTTTCACTGTGATCATATGGCTCCTTTTCAATCATGTGTGCATGGGTTATTTTTTTGCTGTAACATAAGACACATCATTAGATGCGTTGGTCAGTTTTAAATGTGTTATGCACAAAGGGTTGAGGGTTACACATTGTTATATATACAGCATAGCTTAATAAAAGATGGAATTTATTTGATAAATCAGAAAATGTTAAAATCAGAAGCTACACTTTTTCACCAAATAGTCTATTTTTCTTCAGCTGGAAATTTCCTTGGCCAAGTCAAGATAGAATTCAGATCTTGGCGTTTAGCTTTGCTTTTATGCGGTTGAACCCCATATGTCCTCTCATTTTGTGTAGCACTGAAATGAGAGCCCAGCTCCCACCTGCACAGAGGTGAGAGACACAGCAAACGTGGGGAGCGAACTCCCCGCCTCCCACACCCGGGGAAGCTGCCCTGGGCCACAGGGACATCCAACACCCCTCGGAATTAATTTTTTACGCTGAGGGTGGTGAAACACTGGCACAGCTTGCCCAGAGAGGTGGTCCATGCCCCATTCCCGGAAACAGTCAAGGTCAGGTTGGATGGGGCTCTGAGCAACCTGATGTAGTTGAAGATGTCCCTGCTCATTCCCGGGGGGTTGGACTACATGGCCTTTAAAGGTCCCTTCCAACCCAAACCATTCTATGATTGAGGTTGAGGGCCCGCAGCACCCCTCCCTCAGGAGAGAATAAGCAAAAGCGGCCGCAGGAGGGTTCCCGCTGAAGAACAAACCTGGGCCGGAGCCGCCGAGGCCGGGCAGGGCCCGGGAGGAGAGGTGCGCTTTGCCCTCAGGGCCGTGGGCTCGCCCTGGCACCGGCGCTGCGCCGGCGGGACGCGGGGGCCGCGTGTGCCGGTGGGGTTGCGCCGGCCCGAGAGGGGCTTGTGGCCGGAGCGCAGTGAGCGGGGGCCGGGGGTAACAGCGGGGCCTTTTCCCCACAGGCGGCCGACCCCCAGCGCTGCCACCCCGACCGCCGCCTCAGCCCCGGCGGGAGCGCGCCGCTGGCCGCCCGGCCGCGCTGGCGGAGCGGGCGCAGGGGGCGGGCTGCAGCGCCAGGAGAGGCGCCGCCTTCCCGCCCGCCCGCCACTGCGGGGCCGGAGTCTGAGGAGGAGAAGCGGCGGCGCTGGTCCTCCTGGCGGGCGGGAGGAGGTGAGCGGCACCGGGGCCGAGGTGGGAGGGGGCCCTATCCCCATCCCCGCCGGGCGCCTCCTCAGGCCAGCCGCGCCCGCCGTCGCCCCCCGGGGCTTTCTCCGCTGCCCCTTGCTGTGGCGGCGGGCTCCCGAGGCGGCTTCCCCCGTCTTCGGGCAGCCTCTGGCGGGCCTGGCGGTGTCGGGAAGTGTGTCGTGTCACCCCCCGAAGGGGGTCGGGCAGCGGGGCTGGGTGCGGCCCGGCAGCCGCGAAGGGAGCCCCGGTGCCTGGCGGTGGCGCGGAAGGAGGGCCTGGCAGCGCTGCCCGGGCTCTGCCCGGGGTGGGGAGGGACGGAGGCGGCCGCGGCGGCGACCGGCCAGGCGGTGGGGTGGCCGTTCTTGTCACGGGCGGTGTTGTGGTTGCAGCTGGAGATGCCGGCCAGGATCCGGGCCCCGCCGAGCTCCTCTGGGGTTGGTACCCGCGTCGCGCTGCCGCCCGCCAGCCCGCCGAGGGGCCACCGGCCTGCACCCGGCGCCCGGCCGGCCCCTCGCCTCAGCCCGCGGCCCGTAAGTTCCCGCCCGAGCGGGTGGTCACAAATTCGGTGACCGCCCGGCTTTCGGTTTGCTCATTTCTCTCCTCCAGTAGTTATTTTTCCCCAGAGCAGTTTTGCACGTCTGTGTCACCTTCTGGCTGACATAGCTCTGTAGTGTTTTCTTAGCTTATCTAAGGGCAAATGTCAAATTTATATCGCTCCTACTATTTTTTATATCTCTGAAGCCAGATATTTTGTAAAAGAAGGTTGGTTTTGTTGCAGCCTGTTCCTGAACAACCCACCTTAGCTGCTGCTTATCATCTGCTTCCCATGTAACTATTTGCAAACTGATTGCTCAATAACTTGATGTAAAATCTCTGCCGAGGCTGGTTAGACTAACAAGTCTTTGCTTTCCTCAGTCCTCCTCCTCCCCTCTACTCGTATGTGCTAGTCTGCCTCTCGTCCTCTCTTGAGTTCTCAAGGTGTCACTTCAATCAGCATTTTAAGCATCAAGGGTGCATTTCGTAAGTGTCTGCTGACTTGAAAAATCTTTATCTTATCTTTAACTTTATCCTTTACTCTTAACTTACCTTTTTCCACTTTGACCTCACCTTCTATCTCCCTGTAAAAGGAATTTCATTAAATACCTATTCACAATTAATCTTTCTGCCGAGAACTGAAATAAAGAAGACATTTAACACTTTGTCCTGCTTTGTGTCAGTTATAATTTGTTCCTTTTCCTCTAAAGTTATAAACCTTGCCTTCTGTCTTTTATTGTATTTATGGAACCTTTACTTGTTACCCTTTATGTCCTTCACTTGTTATATCTCATTTCTGTACTATTGCTGTACTGATTTTATCCCTACATGATAGCACTGTTGCTTTATACTGTTCGTTAGCCATGCACACACACACCCTTTTTTTTTTTTTAACTTTTTGTGTGATTTTTCAGTTCATTAAAGCTCTCCTGTTGTGGTTACAACAGTTTTATACACTCTCTTTCCTCTGAATTGCTATTGTCCATTTGATATAGTCCCTTTCAGCAACTGCTAGCCCTCTGATCTCTTCCGTCTCATAGACTATTTGCCCAAGAGTCATGTCTGACTATTCCCTGAGGTTTTTTTTTATGAAGTCTGTTAGCGTTATTCTGTTCTTCACACTCTACTTTCCTTAGAACAGGCAGGGAGAAACTTTGGCCAAATTCAGCTCACCAGAGCAATTCATCATGTCCAAATCATTGATGCTCACTCTCCTAAGCATTTTTTGGACAAAAACTGAAAGTAGGCTGCAGTATGGTTAAATGGTACTGGTAGCCCATTTCCTAATGGCTGTTCCCTTTCTCTCCCCAAGTTTTGCAGCACCTTCACGTCACATGGCATGAATTGAAATGGGCCTTTGTAGTCACATGGTGAAAGCGTATGTGTTCTGTCATATCCAGCTGATGTATATCTCTTATCTGATCAAAATACAGCTATTTGCATTATGTTCCTGGTTGTGAACCCATCATGGTGCAGGAAATACTGGTATTTTGGTTGTGTTAGATACATTTCAGGCTATCTGGTAAGAAAGAAGCCAATGTTTTTTAACTGCATAAAAATTGATGTGGTCTGCCTCTGCCAGAAGGGTTCACTGTTAGAATCTTTACTTAGAAAACTGATTTGGTCGTCACTTTCACATATTGCTTACCATCTTTAGAGTCTCAGTGCAGTTTCAGTGAGTTCTTCCCTTCTGGTCAAAGCTGAAATGAAAAGTGCCCACTCTTCTAGTAGCTTCCTCCAAATTGTGAAACACAAAGCTACTTTTCATTATGGCAGGTTATTCACCACACACACCGTATTCCTAGCTGATGGCTGGGTAAAGTTACCATCATATCAGCTCTTGGATGGTGGCTCAGGAAGAGGTCCATTCAGCTCCTTCTTTCTATGTGGTCTGTTGTGATTGCTCCCAAGAAAGCAACCTCATGGTTTGTCTTTGCTCCTTCTTAGCCTGTCTTTCCTCATTGCTTCCTTCATTTTCAGAACTCATTCCTGTTCTACAGTGCAGAACCACTTATGTCATAACTGTGGTTTCATGTGAAGACTTCCCTCCTGTGGGTTGTTTTGTTGGGTTTTTGTGTCTTTTTGTCTTTGTTACAGCTTTACTGCAGGTCTGTGACCTCTTCTCTCCAAAGCTATAGCAGTGTTTCTTTTAATTTTCTGTGAGCCTTAGCCTCTGTTCTTCTTCAAAACCTCCCTTACTGCACTGAATTTGAGTCCTAAAACTCTCTTCCCTTTTATTATTGCATGAAATCTTTCTCTTCCTGCCATTAGCTTTTTGTGGAATGATGTCCCATCTGTTTGTGTCCCGGATTTATCTTCTCTGCCTGGTGAGAACAATTCTGTTAGGCATATTTGTGACCCATGGCCTTGAATCCTTTACCGTTGCACCCACAATTAATCCTTATATATCCATGGCCAGACCTAGCAGTCTGACCTAGCAGTGTCATTAGAGGTCTCATGAATAGGCCTTGACAAATTTTCCTTGTTGTCTTTGCCATTGGATCCATGTGTGCTGCCCATTTCCCTGACTGACGGGTGAGTATGTCAGATGGATGTCTCTGTCATGGTGGTAGCCATGACATTCACAGCTTTGAGACTTTTGCATCCCTTCCTTCCTGGCCCATATAGGATACCACAATAATAACCTGCATAAGCTTTTAATGGAATTCAGCTTCCATGAACTCACCATCCTTATGCCAGCCACAGGCCAGCTAGGTCTACCTTCTAATATTTTCCATAATTACCCAGTTTATCTTACATGTTTCTTGTCATTATTCCATTGACCATTACTTTCAGGAGCACAAGGTTATCTTGTGGTCCAATATTCCAGGAGAGTGGAAGATAGGGAATAGGAGAAGATGGTAAAAATGTAATTTACTTCTATAACTGTATTGTTGAAGTGCTTGAAGTATTTTATGTTTCTCCTTGTATTACTGACACATTGCAAGACAAAATTGGTTAGCACATACTTTATTAAGGAGGAAATATAACATGAAACTTATAATGACATATTTTGCTGTCAGAGGTGTTTATGGATTCTGATGTCTTGTAAAATTGTATGATGCATTTTTCCTTCTGTTGCTTTCTGTTTTCTTTTTTTTTTTTTTTTCACCAGAAGAAATCATTGTAGGTTTGTTGTCTTGGAAGTATGGAATCAATCTCCATGATGGGAAGTCCTAAGAACCTCAATGAAACTTTTCTACCGAACGTTGCCAATGGCATCAAGGATGCCAGTAAGATCACAATAGGCATCATCGGAAGTGGAGACTTTGCTAAATCATTGACAATTAGGCTTATCAGATGCGGGTACCATGTGGTCGTAGGAAGTAGAAACCCTAAACTTGCTGCCGAATTCTTTCCCCATGTGGTTGATGTCACTCACCATGAAGATGCAGTAGCAAAAACAAATATCATTTTTGTAGCCATACACAGAGAACATTATGCCTCTTTGTGGGACCTCAAGCATTTACTCGCTGGTAAAATTCTGATTGATGTCAGCAATAATACAAGAGTAGACCAATATCCGGACTCCAATGCAGAGTACTTGGCATCACTTTTCCCAGATTCCTTGATTGTCAAAGGATTCAATGTTGTTTCAGCTTGGTCACTGCAGTTAGGACCAAAAGATGCCAGCAGACAGGTAAATGTTATATTTGTATTAATTTGTTTGTAAGATGAAAATGACAGGAACTGAATGTAAGCAGCCAGAACTCATGGGATTCATCCTGCCTGACTTAACATACCTAAAATGTCGGGCCTTTAGTTTAAGTTTTAGTAGCCACTAAAACGTTCAGAGTCTAGTTCATCCCACTGTAAGACATACGGAGTAAGTGGTCCTAATTGTCCCCTGGGATGCCTCTTTGAAGACTGCAGAGGAAATGTTGATACTAGCTTAGACTAGACAGCTGACCTTTAGATGACTACAGACAGAGGAGAGGAGTTGGGTCTTAATGTCTTCTGTAGGAAATATGTTAATTTTTATCCTTATGTATAAGGATCCTATACAAGAATAGAGGCAGCCTTTCCCAGTATATTTTAGTTTCAGTATGGGTTTACATGGGGTGAACTATTGAAAGAGATGCACAGAGATCTGAGGTCCTGAACTCATGAGTCAGCTATTCTAAAAATGCTTGCATGCAACGTAACAGCAAAGTGAATGAAAGAAATTATCTAGCTTTTAAAATGCCCCAAGATTATAAATATGAGGAAACAGAAGGAGGCACATATGTTTCTAAGCCATCATTCATTTGATCCAGGACTGCTTGGGAACATCATGTTCAAATTCCTTCCCATTATGTTCCCCAAATCCATCCTGCATATAGACAAGGCAGCTTTATGTTTTTCATGCTTTGCTGAAGTGATACAAAGGATTTAAGCCTGTGCAAGTACCCAGTCCTTCACGGCTTTATGGATTCTGAGAAATGCATGAGCAATGACTGGTGTAACATGAACTGCTGGAGACTATATTAGTTTTCTGGCACTTCAGGTAGATTTTAAATGGAATGCAAGAATTAGCATAATTTTTAAAATCACCTCACTGTACTATTTTTATCCCCTTTCAGAATAGCACTGCACTATAAGTAATTAAATTCTGTCAAAAGTGATCATGTTTGCTCTAATGAGGATGATCAGCAAACAGTGTTGGGCAAACTATACCCCATTGTAAATTATAAAGTAACTTTAAAGTACTTTGTAGCAGTGCATTTCTTTCACTCTGTAATAAACTGGTCTTTAGAATGAGTTCTTATTTGGCTGCTAGTTTTTCTTAAACATTCAACTTTTGTGGAAATCTGGATTGTGAAATTAAAATTGTTATACTTGGAGAAATTACACAGTTATCTGCTTTTCATTCTGTTTATGGTACAGCTGGTTTAGGGTCATCATTCAGATTCCTGTATTTTTGAGACTCGTGGTTTTCTGAAAGGCTTTTAGCCATTGTTTCAAGTTCAATCCAGTCCTGTAGACATTTTGGGGGGGAGGCGGGGCGGGGTGGAGCGGTGTTCAGTGTGCAGATTACCTGAGCATCCCACAGTCAGCTCATTATTAACTCCCAGTAAAAACCAATTTTGTTTTGGTTACTCTGTTGCTAATCAGTGTACATATTTTCACTTTGGCTGGATTTGTATATGGTTTCATTCTCATCTTGATGATAGAAGCTGGGATAACAGTAGTGCTGTGGCTTTGTCCTGGAGGCCCTTAAGGTTTTTTGTGATTGTTTGTTTGTTTTTTTTTACCTTTGATTCTCTTTCTCTGACTTACAGACAATTCACTTGACTTTCCCAACAGGTCTATATATGCAGTAACAATGTTCAGGCTCGCCATCAAGTTATTGAGCTTGCCCGTCAGCTCAGTTTTATTCCTATTGATCTGGGGGCATTGTCATCTTCAAGGGAGATTGAAAACTTACCTCTGCGACTGTTCACACTGTGGAAGGGGCCTGTAGTGATTGCCATTAGCCTGGCAACGTTTTTCTTCATCTATTCCTTCGTCAGAGATGTAATCCATCCATACGTGAGAAATCAGCAGAGTGACTTTTACAAGATCCCCATTGAGATTGTGAACAAGACTCTACCAATTGTTGCTATCACTTTACTTTCTCTAGTGTATTTATCAGGCCTTATTGCAGCTGCTTATCAGCTTTACTACGGTACTAAGTATAGGCGATTTCCACCCTGGCTGGATAACTGGCTCCAGTGTCGAAAGCAGCTTGGCTTGCTCAGTTTTTTCTTCGCAACAGTGCATGTGGCATACAGCCTCTGTTTACCTATGAGGAGATCGGAGCGATACTTGTTCCTCAATATGGCATATCAACAGGTAAGCCAATCTTTAGTTAAGTAAGCAAGCCAGAAATGCCTTGGCTGTATGCATATGGCTCATGAATACAATATATGTTTTCTTAATCTGTTCCACTGTTTTCAGCAGAGAATGCTATGGGTTATCTTATGTATAGCGAGTGTCAAGTAAGAAGGGAGACTAAAAGAAACATCTGTGCATTGTGCGCACCTTGTGGGTCAAGCTGCAAGTCAAGTTTGTGTGGTAGGGGAAATAAAAGATGTGTCCCACTTAAGTCCCTGATAGTAATATAGACAAGGAGAATGTAGGATAGACAGGATAAGAGCAACAGCAAGAAACTTCTGAGTTTCTGAAGTATATTCCTCTCTATGTATACTTCACATATGGGGGAAGCATGTATATCAAAAGTGCATTTACAAGTGTGAAAAAAGTATACGGGTAGATACTGTAATAATGCTCTACAGATATATCTGTGTTTACAAAATGAAAATGCTGTTACTTTGTAACATTTTGGACAAGTGGTAATTCTCTTTTACTCTTTAAAAATTCTGTAAACATCATCCATTACAGGCAATAGAAACTGACTTGCAGTTCCCAGGAGCAATCGGTCTTGCATAACGCTGAAACAATCTCTGACAAATTGTCATCCTCTAGAAGACGGTCTGATGCTCCTGTCCATCAGTGAGGTAGCTTATTGTCACCTGTAAAGCAGCATTGCCATTCAGCACATAACATTTGCAGGAGAGAGAGATGTGATAGAACAGAAGACAAGCAAACTAAGGAAATTAAATCAAATGGAACAAATTAACAGGGACTGGGTCCACAAATTCTGAAAGGGCTAGCATGAAAAATTGAACTTAAGAGGAAGGCAGGAAGAGCAAAACTATAAAAGGCAGCAAGAAACTGTAATTGTTCGTACTTAGTAAAGGACCCACTGATACTTTTACTAAGAAATTACCTTGGTTTTAATATTGTAAAACACTCACTTGTTAATATTCCTAGTGAACCTCTTTCAAAACATGTCATGTCACAATAGTTCACCTGAAAGTGGAAAAATAATTGAATATCCAAGCCTCTTAATTGTTAAGGACCTGAGTTGTTTTTTTCTGGTACAGCTCTCCAACAAGAACAATCTTGGACGTATCTGATGCTAACACTGGAAGAGGCAAAATAACTTGGACTCAGCATAGGGAGCTGGAGCAAAAACAGAAAATAATTCTAAATTATTTCTAAATGCAACAAACTGAAACCAAATTACATGTTTACCCAATTTATGTTATAGAATTTAAGTTTTCAGGGTCTGAAGAACATGGCTACTTTTCTACATTATATAGGAATGTGCAATTTATCTGTTTTTATAACATAATTGTTACGAATACTACATAATGTTACATTTTCTTTTAACAATTCATCTAAGTTGCCATGTTTTACATATTTTCAGTCTAACAAGAGCCAGTACCAGCAATAAGGAAATAGTTGTTTTTCTCTAAGACGTGAGGAAACTTCTGAAATATTTGACCTCATTTTATAGTTGTCCTGTGACTGTAGATTTTCACTCAGCAAAATAACTTTTGTTGATATTTTAAATATTCTGCAGAATAAAGTGCTTCCTTTCTGCTCTTTCATCAGGTTCATGCAAATGTTGAAAATTCTTGGAATGAGGAAGAAGTGTGGCGAATTGAAATGTATGTCTCCTTTGGAATAATGAGTCTTGGATTGCTTGCGTTGCTGGCAGTAACTTCCATCCCTTCAGTAAACAGTGCCTTAAACTGGAGGGAGTTCAGTTTTATTCAGGTATGTTACTTTTTAAATAAGGGGGTTTTGTTATTAACAACAATTCCTTGATGATGATCATGATGATGATAATCATGATCACGAACAAAAGCACTTTGCAAGGTGATAAGAGCTTTTTTTTCCTCTCTCTGGTAAGTTAATAAAAACAAGATATCCTTACTCAGCAGATAAATTACCACGGAGGCACATTAAGCCTTTTTTTTTAAGTGTTAGAATAGGAATTTGCATTTTATACTTCTTGGTCTTAAATAACCAACATAGCTAAGACCAAATGAGCACTAATATATTCCTTTTCCATTGTTAGAATTTCTAGCTAAATTCAAATTAAATAAATTTGGACAAACTCGCTAAAGGCAATGATACTGATGAGATACTACTATATGTAGATGCACACAGCTGTTAAAATTGAAGACTTAATTTGTGCTGCAGGACTTTTATTGCACAGCCCTCTGACAGCTTTGTTTATTAAAAGCAGAGCTTTTCCAAGTCCTGGCATGCCTTCTGCTGCCCTCCTTCCTCAGATAAATATCTACAATAGACAGACCTAACCAGCATAAAATATTGAGAAATACAGACTTTCAAACAAAATTTCCACTAGTTTTAGGTAGCAGTCAGTGATAAGAAATTTTATTAGGATTCGATATTGTGATAAATTTCCTAAGTGTGTACACATGGTTTTGGGGTTTGTTATGTTTTGTTTTGTTCTCTGACGTTGGATTCAGTACTCTAGTCTTAATTCAGTCTTTTCTGGTTAACGTTTTTTCAACGTAGCCACTGTAATAATATTGCCTAATTCTTAGTCCTGTCACTGTTTACAAATTCCTATCTTCAGAAAACAGGCACTGACTTTACTGTTCAGGCCTTGAGTTGCACCTCTACAGACATTTTAAAGGGAGTGATGGGGAACACTGGCTGAAGTTGGCAGAGGTCTTCTGTCTGTAAAATAATGTCTTCCATTCCCCTAGGGTTTCCCTTTCCAGGTAGGCCTACAAAAAGTTTGCTGAAAATTTTTAGAGTTCTCCTGACAGAACTGTTTATTCTCACTCATGGTTTTGAGCCTTCAGAGGGAGTAAATACCCGTTTTGTATTGTTACAACATCCCTGCCATCCGGAGTTCTCTGTGCAGGGACAATGGTACTGCTGTTGAGTGATGTAAAATGTTAGTACAAAAGGGAAAAATATGTATTCACTCATGAGTGAGGTGATGCCTTTATCCAGTAATGATTTCCAGGCACAAACCCAGCATTTACATCTTATTTTTCCTTACTCAGATTTCCAAATTTCAGGCTTGTGTGACTAAGTCAAAACCCATACAATGATCACATAGTGATGCGTCTACAAGGGCACATTTTATTGTGTCATATTTACTGCACTTATTTCCACTGTAAATAAAGTCAAAATAGTTCCAAATTTAAATAATTATGAACTTTAATGAATCATCTGTCAGTATTTTGAGGAATTTGATTGGGATCAAGTTGTTGGCTCTGAAGGTATGTTACAGTTGATACTGCCTTACACGCTGAAGAGAACTGGTATTGGTAATTAATTACAATCATATGCAATTTTTAATCACAGAAAATATTGAACTACTAAAAATGTCCCTAAAGTTAGTAATTATTAAACATACTTTACTTTGTCATTAGTTACTTTCAGGATGTAAGTTGTTCTTCCTTTAGTTACTTGTCCTTCAAAAAAGTCCTCCTGCTTTATTCCATCAGAAAACACACTTTCAGTGATCCATCACTAAAGTACAAAGAGTCTGCATTTCTGCACAAGCTTCATTGTACCCAGTATACAAGTAGAACAGCTAAAACATCATGATCATTACTGTCTTTTATATTTTTCTTCTACTGAAGTGCAATACGATGAAGTGAATTGGAACTTAATTTTCTCAATCTTCTCGAAGTCAGGGTGATAAACAGTGGAACTATTAGCCCATCATCTCAGTGCTGCTTTTTTATAGCTGGGAAAAGCATTATGTCTCTAGCTTTAGTCCTGAATCTCAGATGATTTGCCATAATAATTACTGAATTTGTTTTGCATCTGACAGATGATGAATCAGTCAGTCAGCATACTCACACAGTTTCTCACTTCAGCACTTCCCACTGAGAACAACATACTATTGCTTGCTCATCTTTTTTAATACAGTTTCATCAAAATAAGGGTCTCTTCTAAAGAGTTTTACCACTAAAACATACTCAGTCTGGAGTCCTACTAGCAAAATCTGAGTTTAGGATTAAGAAATTATCAACATATACAGTATACTGTATAGACTATTTTCTAGCCTTGTTCCAGTAGTGCGAGCCCTGAGCAGCATCTCCCCTACCTACAGTGGTTCAAACAGACCTCTTACAGTCTTCCTAATACTGTAAAGAAACCCCAGTTATGAATGTTTTTGCCCAGAAATCATTGCTGTCTTTGATATCCCCAATTATTTTGGAGATGCCTCCATCTTAACTAGCCTGGTTTCACAACACAGGTGTCACCATCCCCAAAAATTCCAGCCTGCTTGATCAAGGGAAGAGGACTTTGAGAGGAAAAGCAGTGCAGGCTCTGCTCATTCCCTCACAGTATGAATATGAACAAAGTGAGATACAAGAAGGTTGAACAGTAGTGCAAAAGAAAGTTACTGTGTCAGCCCTACCAGGAGCTGAGACAACTTGGAGTTGCTGTAGTACAGAGCTGACCACTGTACAAAACAAATATCTGATTACTTCATCATGATTCAGAGAGAAACACTCATAACATCCAGATGGAGGAGCCACAGAACCAGAGAGTGATGAAGAGTTTGCTCAGTAGAAGAGCCTAGATGATGGAAGCTTAGCATGAAACTTTGCAGGCATCTTAACATGACCCAGAGTTGGAGCTTACTGAAGAAAGAAGCAGGGAAGAAGCTGGTGCTGATAAACCAATGCATCGGTTTTCTTAAACGCCACTTCAGTACTCTTCTAAACATACTTGGTTAAGAAACAAAGGTAGACATGAGCAACAAATAAAAAAGAATTTGTATTTTGTCACAGCAGGCAGACTAACTAGCCTAAACCAACACACTGCAAACAGAAAAAGACATTTATTAAAATCAGTCCTTAAGTGGTCACATAAAATACACAGAAATGGAGAATATTTTCTGCAAGCAGTGCTGCATCGGGTCCTTCAGTCTTCTGAAGGAAGTTAAACTGTAAATACATAATATAAGCATAAATGATTAACACTTTTGTTTTCCAGTCTAACAGTTTGAGTCCAAAGCACATCACTCAAAGTGGCTTTGAAAGCTGAGCTTTTGTGTTTCTTAGCAAAAATCAGTGCAAATCTGCTACTTGTGTAGTAGGAAGCTGATCTTTTTGTAGACATTCCCTTTATCTGCTAGCACAACCCTAAAGTTTTTTGGAGGCAATATGACTAAAACTTTTCTTGTGCACACACTTTGAGGAAGGGCTACCTTGCCTTGGTTCTCCCACAAGAATAGTATACTTTTCCCCGAAAGTAAAGAAGAATGAGGCCCGAGCGTTTAGCAGGTTTATGGGTAAGATTCCAGTCAGAATTGCTACAGCCTGTTTATAAGTTTAGCAATATCCTGTTACTGGTGGAATCTGAAGTATACCTTGCATAAACGTAGGCTTTCTAAAATACCTTTTGTACGTATAAATTGCTTGGAACTACACGACCATTGTGACGGTAGAAATCCCTGAAGCAGATTTGTCCCACAGCGGATTTGTGTCTCTATATATGTACGCCTTCCTGGTAACATTTTAGGCATTTTTCTCCTGCATCTTTTCCACTCATATAACACTTTTTTTTTTTTTTTTCCCCAAACAATGCCAATTTGTCCAGTTTATCAGTGGCCTTAGCTGGAAATCTCCCCCATAAAAAAACTGACTTTGATCAGGAAGGAAAAGAAACAAACCAGGGAAGACTTAGAGAAGAGCTAAAAGATTGGAAAGTCCATAGGAAATGCGCTATTATATTACTCAGCTTCCAGGAAACACAGTATTATAGAAGATAAGGAAGCAAAGCAACCAAAGATGTTCTTCCCCTTTTCCCAGCAGCCATCCTAGAGCCTAGGCAGAGGGTTCCCAAGACTTAGAACTGATATTGCTAGTCGCTCACCAATATGAATTTACCAGTGAAGGCAAAGTATCCCTTCTTGCTGCTTTCAGAAGGGTTCTGCTCTTAAAGAAGTTAGCATCCTGTGCCTCTCCTGGCCTCCCTGTGGTAACATCAGTGTAAGTGATCTTCCAGCTCTCATAGACATACTCATCCCTTTCTTTTTGTGTCTTAAGAAGCCAGGAAAGGATGAGAGAAATGCCATATGTATAATCCATATGAAGCACAACTACATTTCAGGAAATCCGTTGTCTTTAATCCCTGTATTCTCTCCTCCACATTGTTCAGTCATAAACTTTTGCAGAAGAAAATAACCTTGCATATCTGAATGATAGCACCTCTCTTACCTTTTTGGTATTAAACAGATTGCTTTCTAGCAACTAAGAACTCCCACAGCACAATCACAATTTATTTCTCAATAATTGAAACATCTGTCATGTTAGCATCCATAAGGGTGGTCAACTTTGGAATAAGGCTTTCTGACACCACCACTGGCCAAGATTTGTAGTATGTTCTAGTGCTACCAACTGATTTTATTTTTACTGTTCAGCTGCCCAGCAGTGCCTTTTCCTGCACTAGCTGATGTCTTTTTGTCCAAGCATGCTTCAGTCAGTTCTGAGTTTCCTCATTTTACTACTGTACAGCCCATGCTGTAGTCTTTGAACATTTGCAGATACAGAAAATTCAAGTCTTTATAACAAACACAGGAGTTTTGTACTGACACAGCCCTCCTGCAGTGGGGTTTTACTTCAGTAGCAAAGGCAGCCGGTCTTGCTTGTACTTCTGGAAAAGTCATTGTTAGTAGCTGCAAGCTAGGGTAAATGCACTTAACAGAACTTTCTAGTGCAGATCTGCCCTGACTAAACAACCCAAAGACTGCAGAATGCTAAGTTGTGTTGAGGACATCCTCCTTCTAGCTAAGCAGTGCTATTACTGTCAAAAGTACAGCACAGAAATATTGCAATTAAGGGCCTGGTAGAAGAAAATACCATCAGTAGCTTACAGAAGCTCCTATAAGAGTGTCTTTGTTGTCACGTTTTCAGATGAGTGGTTGAAATGGTCCAGTACATACTAGTACATGCCCTACCAACACTTCTAAGAAGCATATGACAGCCTTTCACAGGGGAGAAAAAAAGAACTTAATGGTGATGCATCATATGTTTTTCTTGTCCTTGTGCTGTTAGTTATAAATGTTCTGATAAATGTACTGATGTACTTCTTATCTTCTATTTTGGCCATTAGATAGAAACACATACATAGTTGTCTCAAAACTGTAGTTTTCAGATGGACTTTAAATAAGAATTAACACGTTTTTTAAAAAAATCTGGGAAGAGTCTATATAGCATTTCCCTCTTTTTTTTTTTTTAAGAATCGTTACAGTTCTTATCAGTAAGCCTGATGAAGAAATTAGGGATATGATTCACTTGTGCCCTTTTCTCTGCTGGCAGTGATACAACAGCAATGAATTCAGGACAGTCATACCAGCAAAAATCAGCAATAACATATTCAAGCATCAGATTTTATAGTATTGTTTGTTGCCCAAATTTCTTGCCAGAACTTCCGTTCAGATACTGCGTGTGCCATTTTCATATCCACAAGGGGTTGTCTGATTGTTCTCTTTCTTATGGAATATTTTGGGAGCAAATTGTTCTTTTTTTAAAAAGGGCGCAGCACATCTAAAACGTACCAACTTGGCTCTGAAACCATTGGCAAAAAATTGCATAAATATTGGCAAGCTGAAAAACATGGTACCAATTCTAGAAATTAACAAAAGTCTTTTTCTTTTTATACCATTATATGTGTGAATCCTTGGAAATGGTATTGTCTCAGATGTTCTCCTTTCCCTAGAATCTGGTTAATCTTGAAGTAGAAAGAATTAATTATTTCACTAGCTATTATAGACCCTTAGGCTGCATTTTTCTTTCCCTCTCTGTTTACTGGAATTAACCCAAAACTTGGTAGCCAGTAACCTTTCTTAATATTCATTCTCTGTTTTGATGATTTTCTATAAATGCTTCCCAACCAAGTTAGTCATTATATCAGTTTTGGCCAAAAAGAGTTTTTCTTCATTTGATCACCACCAAAATTCAAAGCATAGTATTTTTTTTCCATGGTTTGGGAAAGTCAAGGCTAATACATTTAACTCAAATCTGCAGAGCAATACAAATACAGGGTTGTTAAAAGGGCAGATGCGCAGAAACGGTGAATGACCCCTGTTAGCACTACCTTCTGTGGCATACTCTAGATTACATGATAAGAGGTCCTCTGCAGGGTGCCGTGGGAACCTTCTGCTTCATGTTTCACCCAGCACTACCTGTTATAAATGCATCGTTGCCTTGTTCTGCAGTCCAGGTATTTCAGTAGGCAACAGCTGATGGAGAAAGGTAAGGGATGGTTTATGCTAACTTCAGGCAAGTGGATATAGGCCATTGCAAGGAATAAGCAAACTGCACCTCTCTGAGTGATAAAAATCTGGAGTGTTAGGCCCAGATTTTTTCCAGCAGAATTGCATTGTTCCATAATCATGAATCTTGGAAGTGATCTGCCCTCACAGTTAAGAAACAGGGAACTTTTAATTTCCGATCACAACTGATGTTGTTCCAGTTACTTCACTGGGATTGTTCCCTATTCGCACACGTATCCTGAAGTTGACTTCCATTACTTAGAGTTTGGGCAAACATCATCTTCATTTCAGCTTTGACTAAGGCCTATAGATGCTAGCAGCAGAGGTATGTTGTAAATCAGTGTTCAGTTCAGTCTGTAGTTTTCAGAACATGTGAACTTAAACCCACATATTGCTAATTTAAAATAGTGTACAGGTAAGAGATTTTAACATGATGCCTAATAGAAATGTTAAAATAACAGGTTAGAGCTGTCAGATGAAGGACCAAGTACTATTATCTCTTCTTTTTTCCCTGTTTTCTCTTTTTTCAAAGTCTACACTTGGATACGTTGCTCTGCTCATAAGTACTTTCCATGTACTGATTTACGGATGGAAAAGAGCTTTTGAAGAAGAGTATTACAGATTTTATACACCACCAAATTTTGTTCTTGCCCTTGTTCTGCCTTCTGTTGTAATTCTAGGTAAGATCATTTTACTTTTGCCATGTGTAAGTAGGAAACTGAGGAGAATTCGAAGAGGATGGGAGAAAAGCCATGTTACAGAAGAAGCAAGTGGGTCTGTTCCACATCTCTCCCCAGAAAGGATAACTGTGATGTGATAATACACTAATAGACTAATACACTAATATTTGTCAGCACTGATGCAGGTGTTTGGGTGGGTTTTTTTGGTCATAAACTTGTATTTTTAGGAGTTTAGTAAAGTCACTGTGGACTTGCATGGCATATAGTACAAGCTCTCAACCAAACTATGAGAAATTTATAACTAGAAGAACACTACTTCAGATAACTACAAAAATACTTTTGTTTTGAATTAGAGAGGGCAGATGAGTATGACATCAGAATTTTTTAATGCTCCTTTGCAAGGTTGCATCACAACAGTATTTTATTATAATCATGATTTCCAGATATTTCTTTGACATAGAACATATGTGTCAGAGTGCTGTTTATTCACACCACATTTTCTGGGCAGTATTTCTTTTATTAAAACCACACTTCTGGATTAGTGAGTTCAGAATATAGACTAATAGGGTTAATAAGGAAATAATCAGGTTTTGAAACAAATTAATTTGTAACAATGTATTGCACATGTACAGTATATTTATTTGTGTGTGGTTTTACACCATTCCATGATTTGAATATGCAAAACCAGTTTCAATTATGGTGTAATTGTACATCTTGTAAGCAAGTGGTATTGTACTAACAGGACCATTTTTTTCAAAGTATCACGTAGGATTTTAGACCTTTCGCATATCTTTATTTCCATACATCATATAATGAAAATTCAAAAGTGTTATACATGTATAGAAAGCCTTGCAGATATGTGTGCAACTAGTTTTTGATTTTCAAATTATTTCAAAATATCAGAAAACATTCCAAAACTAAAAAAAAGCTGAGAAATCTGCAACAAAAAAAAATCCATTTTCACTGTGAAACTTCCAGTAAGTTGGTACAACAGGGAAGCATCACGATACTTATGTTCTATATGTTTCTACACTGGAGTTTCAGTTATTATATATGAATTTCCCAGAGTCTGTCTTAAATTCTTAGTAGCTTTTTGTGCAAATCCAATCTTCTATTTTTATATAAAAGTCATACTTTTACAACAAATATATCTGGGATATGCCTGAATTTTTGAGAAACAAAATTATTATTCTTATACTTAAAAATGAATTTATCTCTAAAACTTGACATTTGCATTTCCTGTGGGTTTCAAAAGAATGTTCACAATTATTTATTACTAATGCTTTGTCAGGTTCTACTCTTCTCTAAACAAAGCAGCCAAACTCAACTCATACCTTCAGGCTAGTCCTGCCTAATTAGAAAAACCTTTATTTCAGTGAACCAGAATGTGTATTTGGTCCTAATTTTCTTTACTTGTATGAAATTATATTTTTCTTGTCTATATTTGCACTGTTTAGGAACTCTGACTTTCTTAGCTGAACCTTCACTTGTTTGTTATTTTGCAAGAATTTGTCATCAATATGATACATCAGAAATACACAGTACTTACTTAAGCTTGAATGTATCCTTAAACATCACTAGTCCTGTAAATCTCATCTCTATTTGTAATGAAACCAACAGCTCCACAGAAAAAGAAGAATCCAGAATCAAACTCTGTCCCCAGTTACACCAAACTAAATCTAAAGAGTTTTAGTTGTTCTTAATTTCATTTCAAATTAAAAAAATCTACAACAGTTTTATTTTGATTATAGTATCCATATTCCCCAAACTTACACATAAAGCCTGTGTATATTCTGGGCTTTTTGCAAATCAAGAGACAGTTGAACTTGCTTTCATTTTAAGCATCTTCAAATCTAGAAATGAAAACTAAAGTATTTGCATTTTTATTTCCAGAATTAAAGCATTTTTTCATATGTCTTTAAACATGTTTTGTATTGAATGAGAGATCAGCTTAGGCATTTGCGCTTCAATCCTTTAAATAAAATTAATTTTTAAAATCTTAGAATACACAAAGTCTTGCAGAATTTTAACAGTATAAATACCATGCTACATTCTACCCCAGTCCTATGCACGAAACCTGATTAAAATCACTAGAATGGGATGGTATAACTGAGAGCAGAATTTCATACCTCTGAACAAATTTAGCGCAGAAACCATTACTGTTGACAATCTGATTACATTTCAAAATTAAATATGCTGCTTTTATTTTATAGTAATTCTACACTTCTGTAGAATAGGTGATTAACATTCATGTTCCCTGCAATTATCTAATTGGTTTGATGCAATAGCGATAATGTTGCAGAACTAAGATACTGTACTAATGGAAAATTACTGTCAAAGTCCATATACATTGTATTGTAATGCAACCACTGACAGTATATACAGATATGTATTAGCCCTCTTTCCTATGCAAAAATTTATTTCATCATTAAATTCCTTCAAGAATGTTTAAACTGTTAAATTTTGAACTGCCAAAGGTGTCTGGAGAGAATAATGATGTGTTGTTCCTTTTTTCAGACTGTGTGTGTGTAGAAAATTAAAAATGTGTTTTGATTTTATAAGTTACTTGAAAAGTTGAAATATTAAAGTATTAATAAATAGACGATATTTTTAGATCAAATATATGAAGACATTTTGTGAAATATTTGTGCTACAGAATGACATTTGGTTTTCTGTTAGGCCGTGTATTTACTTCTAACTGGAGTAACAAGTTGACTTGTGACTTAATATTTTGTAGTGTTATTTAAGCACCAATTCACTCTAACAAGACACTGTTAAATCTGAAAGTAAAATTACACTCATGCATTTGCTACACATTATGTGTCATATCATGCATATGTTTAGTCACATAAGGAATCTATTCATGTGATCAAACACATTGATTTCTATAGAAGAACTCACATTAGGACTGCTCATTGGACCTGAGGATAAAATTTTATTTTTATTTTTGATTGCCTAAATATAATCAACTAAATTCATTTAGATGTCTTAGTTACTTAGGAGAATAAATACATATTTTGACTAATAGACTGGTATAAAAATATTTTTGTGTAGCTTTATATAAATTGCTTACTGCCTAATTAAAAATGAATAATGAAATAATCTTTATTTCTCTTCTTTACTGTTCAGTAAAAAAGAATAGTGCTTAATATGTAATACAGAACTGTACACATCATATTAGAAAATCGAAACCTCTGTATTTACTAACAGGTTATTTGTTTTCTATGGATATTAAGGTATTCTTTCTTAACAGTGTCTAAAATACAGTTCTATTACAGGTTCCATATGGGTCTTTAGTTTTATCTTACAGTTCTATTAACTGTGGCAAATATGTACAAGTTAATTAAGTACCTGTGCTCTTGAATTATTTAGAGATTAATTATTTTTTAATTATTTTGCAAGTTCTTTGCATATCTAGCTTGTGGTAATGGTTACTGTGAATCGGTGTCACATTTAACTTTTTGTTCCAGCATCGTGCATTATATGCTGTGCGAACATGAGAAAGTACATTTGTATTTTTATTTGGCATTAATTGCCTATAAAATAGTATGTCTCTGTGTGTGTCTATATGTTATTGGGTATACATGCTGCCCAGCTAGCACTTACAGAGATTATTAATTAATACAAGGCAATGAGTTCCCAAGAGGCTATAAATTTCACAGGTATGAATATAGTTAGGAAACAGCTTTCCTCTGAATGTGAAGATTTCTTCTGAAAGTTAGATATATCAGGTGCATAAAATTAGATAGATTGAGTTTTTCAGTATAATCTTTTCATATATGCAGTGGTAATGGATGCATATGCGTAGCTCCTTTCAGACAGTGCACCTCGTAATACACAAGTTTTTTATTTCTTGGCTATTCATCCTGTAGTATTTTCTATCAATGTTATGAGTAATGTTGCAGTACTGATATTGTATCAGTATATGATACTGCTTGAATTAATTAGATTACAGCCTTTAAAATAAGTGACACACTGAAATGACTTGAACAATGATCTCCATTGTTATATATATTGTTTCTCATGCCTTGCTGGCAGTGTCCTGCAGTGAGCATAGTATGTCTCCCACGTGCAATATTCTCTTTGTAGTTGTGTTTGTCAATTTGTTTGTGCTGTCTCTCTGAACAGGGCTATTATAAATTATTAGTAATGCTTTTATCTATTTTTCCATAGACTGTGTTTTACACAAAAATCAATAAAAAGTCAATGTCAGGTATTTGGCTTTTTCTTCTGTGCTTACGCATAATAAATTTTAGCTTGCTTTTCTTTATAATACATGTGTGCTCCGATCAACATTTTCTCCAAGAGGTAGGAATCAAATGCAAGTTCATAAAAAAAAATCTAAAGAGCAATTTGTTTATTTTGCAATGGCTGGATAACAGGTATTTCACGCAGACACACTGGAAAGCTATATCGCATATCCTACTGTAAGGTATTCTCCATTTTTTTCAGAACACAGAGTGAACACTACAGTACTATCAGCATATATATTTGGTCTACTTTTCATTCAACAAACAAAAAGTTTGGAAAAAGTAAGATTGCTGGGCACAAGTAAGTTTGCCAGGTGGAGACACTCTTCCTGTTTGGTTGTGTGTGTGAGAAAGCATTACTGTTTAAATGAGAAAAACAGGTGAACCACTTTGCAATCCTTCATCTGAAAATATATAACTTTTCTCCAGAGAGGCTTATGCCAACATAAGAGGAAAGAGGAAGAGAATACGAGAGGTGAAATCCTACTTAACTAGAGGTTAGCAGCATAAACTGTTCTGAGTTCAGAGAAGTCAAGGTGCATGAGTCAGTGAAGCTGACAGGATTCACATTGCTTTGACATTAAGTTACATAGCTTCCCAAATGGAATTTAGGTATTTTTTAAATTCAAAATACTTAATATGTATTTGTGCCACGCCTGACATGATAGTAACATTTTGGTCCTTGAAGTCTGTCTTTTCTTAGCTTTTTCTTCAGTCTCACCCTGTTTCTCTGTATCACAGTGCTTGTTTTAATGAGTGTTGATACTATGTTAGCAGCTGGGGCCCTGAACGTACACCTTTGTCCAGCTGTACCTTGTACTGTACAAAATTGTAAGTGCTGTCTACTGTGACTTACTTCATTTCCTTACAATAATAAAGTTCAGTGTGAAAGCCGCCCTCAAATCCATACCACCCAATGACCTGAACACTGTATTTTAATAGTATAGGTAGGTAAATCCAGATGTTGGAAGCTGTGTTGACTTTACAGGATTAAGGTTGAGTCTAGTCCCAGCCATTTCACGTGCCTTTTCTTTTTTTCTGTGGCTATCAAACACAGAGGGTCTGGCAGAACAGTCCTGCACTTTCCTGCTTCTATGTCCCCGCTTCTTTTTCCCCTTCCTACTGACCAAAAAAAGAAATGAGAGTGAAAAGGAAGACAAGTAGTCAACAGACTGATTCTTAGAAAGATTCTGATTTCTGTACTACAAAGAGCTCAATGTCATCTTTGATAAGCAGTGCAGGTGGCTTTGGAAAATGTCTATAAGTTCAATACAGCCAAGGAAAAGACATCACTTGGCTAGGGCTGGAGAGCCCCATTGCAGCACACGAAAGGTGCATCCTGTACTGAGTAACAGTCCTTCAAAAGTTTGCAACCTTGTTTGTAAGACAGCAAATACAGAGAGGTAGAGGAAATAATTCACTCAGCAAAGTCAACAGGAGATTAATGGCAGACCTAGATATGGAACCTTGATCTTTTAATACACAGCCATGTCCTACATGTTCGACTACACATTCCTGTCATTTTATGAAATTTAACTTTACCTCAAGAAGAGAGGTTGCTGGCATGTCTCTTCACACCAAAAGAGTTTGTCCTCAGTCAAAACAGAAGTCCTTTCTACATCAAATTTACTTTTAAAACATGTTTCTTAGCATTTATAAGACAACATTTAATACGTCTGAATTAATACTCTTAGAAGTAAGGTACTAAAGCCTTGATGTCTCAAATGTTATTTGTTACTAAAGGAAGAGGTAGATGTGATAAAAATACAATACAAGCCTGTTTGGGGTGGAAAACTGTTGAGTAAATATTTTCACAGTTGATTGCAGGTTTTTGAGGATGGACATTTGCCATTTGCCGAGGGCAGCAGAATCCCTGTAGTCAAACTTGCACAGTGTAGCTTTCATCCCAGTTTTTAAAAGCTTCATTTATGAAGAAGGTGCACAGAGAGCAAATGGAGCTTTGCAATATGATCTTTGGAACAGTCAGCCAACAAATGGCATGTGACCTAAGCTTATAATTTACAGACTAAGTTGCCCAATTTAGGTATGTTCTTTATACAGTTGTCATTCAAAACACAGGCAAGAGAACTTAAAACCACTTAAACCACAATAAAATTAAATTTTAGTGCTTTTTTTTTCATAAGCTTAAAAACTTTGAATACATACAACTTTAGTTGAAGTATCTGGGCACCAAGTAAAAAAAATATATAATCCAGTTAGTTTGTTCAGCACTAACTACTTGCTGACCTATAAGCATTGTCATTACAATTCATCTCAAATGCTTAATAAAAAAATCTTGTTCCATCCAGTAGTGTAGGCCCAGATACAAGACAGCCACTGAGACAAACATTCACAGAAACAAACGTTTAGGTGGAACATGGAAGGGTTAGTAAAATGGTTAGGGGAATGGAGAGATGTGTGTACATGGATGGATGAAAAGCATCAAACACCAGCTCCAACCCTGGCAGCCGTGTTGTTGCATTACGTGAATGCGCTATAATGTCTACGGGTCCTGCCTTTGTATGTGACCTGTGTTCCTACAAATGCAACTCTGCAAGTTATGGATGTCAAAGTGGTCATTGCATTTTCCAAATTAGACTCCCATTCTATGCTAGGCTGTATTTTTGCTGTCGTTTTGGAGTTGTATACAGGATGAACTTCTATAAAACGCAGAGTGTGGATGGGCACATGCAATATTGTGTATTTTCCCTTTGACAAAAGGAGAACTGTAGAGCATATGTGAGTACTAAACATGATATGCATCTTACTCCTTTCTGAAGAAGGCAGGTATGAAATGGGAGGGGTGTAGCATGCACGCTGGGAAGAATGAAAATAAGAACTGTGTTGGTTATAGTTAGTATGCGCAGCTTGTCCAAATCCTGCCAAGGGCAGCTGAAGCGAACAGCCCTGCAGAGTGCCTGTGACCACACCGCGAGGTGTCACCTTTTGCGGCAGAGGCTTCTGGATACCCATGTCTCCTCCTGCAGGCTTTAACCCAGCACAGGGAGGGCCTGCTGTTCCCAGGCAGTTTGGCGTTGGCGGGCTCGGCTATGCTCCCATCCCGGAGACGGCATTTCAGAATCAGACTGCGTGCCCGTGAGGTGTACGTGTATCCCTACAGGGGCAGCTGTGCTCGCAGCCAAGAGATGCTGTAGCAGACTGAGGGATGAAAACTGAGCAAGTGGAAAACATACAAATCCCCTTACGCTTCTGTCCCTGCCTTTGTTACTTTCCAGGCGTTGATCATCCGTTTCATATCGGTCTATGCAGAGGAATTATTTCTTGCACCCTCCTCCCCACAGCCAGGCTACCCCAGGCCGGGCTGTCCCATCTGCGCTAGCATTTGTCACGGTGGTCTCTCACGGTGGATTTTTTCATGATCAGCAGTTACAGATCGACCAGCCTCTCTCCCCCAGCTCCCCAGCAAGTGGGAAAAACCCGGCCTCTGCGCTGCACAGGGGTAGGGAAATGCTTTTGTCGCTGAGGAAGCGTTTTATAACATGGCATGAAATGGCATTACTGGTAGGGTGCAGGAGGGTATAAAACATGGCTGCCGCCGCAGGGGTGCAGGGATGTAGCACCGGAGTGAAGCGGAGGGGCAGGACTGGGGCCTGCGGGGCAGGGGGGGGAGCGCGGGGCGCGCAGCTGCCCCCGGCTCCCGACACCCCGGCGGTCCCCACAGGCCGGCAGGCGGAGCCGGGCGGGCTCGGCGGGCGGGGGGGGCCCACAGGCGAGGCCTGGGCCCCGGCGGCGGGAGGTGGTGCCGCCCCGCTCCCATGGCAACGGCGCGGGGCCGCGCTGCTGCCGCGGGCGGGCGGCGGTGGCGGCCCGGCACCATGTCCTCCCTGGCCGAGCCCCCCGCCTCACGGGCGCCCTCTCGCTCTCCGGCCCGCACCCCGCACTTGTCGCCGGCCTACGGCCCCTCTCCCTGTGGCGGGGAGAGGCGCAGGAACGCCTCGGACGCCGGCGCGGACCCCGACGCCGTGCAGGTGAGCTCCCCCGCGGCCAGAAGTCACCAGGCCGCCCACCTCCCGCCGCCGCCGGCCGGGAGGGCCTGGCCTGGCCCTGCTTGGCTTGGCCACAACCTCGGGCTGAGAACAAGCCTCAGTTTGTGCTCCACGCGCAGCCTGGATTTACCCGTCCGTGGGTAGATTCACGTTGCTTCAACGTGGCATTTTTAAGGTTTAAGCACTTTTAAAGCACAGTCTAAAAAATAAAATAAAATGTTAAAAGTGTGACTTTTCCAGGACGCACAGTTAAGATCAGTGGATTTGAATCATGTCATCAAACTCCTTGAAGATTCAGACTCAGTAAGTAAGCCTGATACCTCATTATTTCAGTTACACAAGTAGTAATGGGGCTTAGAAAAATGTTTTATACGGTTACTTTAGTACCCACCCTATACAGAATCATAGAATAGTTTGGGTTGGAAGGGAGATTTAAAGGTCATCTAGTCCAAACCCCCTGCAATGAGCAGGGACATCTTCAACTAGATCAGGCTGCTCAGAGCCCCGTCCAACCTGACCTTGAATGTTTCCACGGATGGGGCATCTACCACCTCTCTGGGCAACCTGTTCCAGTGTTTCACCACCCTCATTGTAAAAAAAATTCTTCCTAATATCTAATCTAAATCTACCCTCTTTCCATTTAATACCATTATCCCTCATCCTATCACTACACTCCCTGATAAAGAGTCCCTCTCCACCTTTCCTGTAGGCCCCATTTAAGTACTGGAAAGCTGCTATAAGGTCTTCCTGGAGCCTTCTCCAGGCTGAACAACTCCAGCGCTCTCAGCTTGTCTTTGTAGGAGAGGTGCTCCAGCTCTCTGATCATCTTCGTGGCCCTCCTCTGAACTCACTCCAACAGGTCAACGTCATTCTTATGTTTGGGACCCCAGAGCTGGATGCAGTACTCCATGTGTGGTCTCACCTCCTTCAACCTGCTGGCCATGCTTGTTTTGATGCAGCCCAGGGTATGGTTAACTTTCTGAACTGTGAGCGCATGTTACCAGCTCATGTCCAGCTTTTCATCCACCAACACCCCCAAGTCCTTCTCCTCAGGGCTGCTCTCAATCCATTCATCCCCCAGCCTTTATTGATATCAGGGGTTGCCCTGACCCAGGAGCAGGACCCTGCACTTGGCCTTGTCGAACCTCATGAGATTCACACAGGCCCACTTCTTGAGTTTGTCCATGTGGTACTGGTGTCTGGGGCTACGGAGTACAAAGATGAGGTATTCATACTGGTATTTGAACAATTCTAAAGATGGTCATTGTAATAGAGAATGTGATCAATGATGTTTTTATATTTTAAAAAAATATAGATATAGATATAACCCAGTACATCCTCACACAGGCTGTTTTCAAACAAAAAGCAAAACAAAACAAAACAAAACCCAACCCTGAAGCGTGTGCATTTGAAAACTAGACATGCAAAATTTCTAGTTTATCCAGGAGTTTTTGAGTGCTGAAACCTACAGCTAAGAAACAGAAATACATACAGAGTTACTGCAAGTATGTCAGGAATTTATGTAATTGCCCAAGTTAACTACTAACATTTCTCCAGGGGAGTGATTTTAAAGGAGGGAGAAATATACAAAGTTCAGTGTTGAGGAACAAATATGTCTACCTCAGCACAAAGGAGAGCAGCATCTCATGGACTTCTACAGACTGATTTTGCTCTCCACAAGAAGATTTGTAGACTAAATTCACTAAGCCGTCAGTTATTTTTGATCCAAAAACCTAATGGTTTATATTCTTAAAAGAAGAACTTGATTAAACCTACCACAGTTTAAGTTAGTGTCCCACAGAGAAGTAGTTCATGACCTTTTTCCCCCACTTTTGATACAGAGCCAATAGAATAAACTTACCAACTGAAGAAAAATGTGCTGGATGATATTGTTTACAGCTTCTCTAGAGAGTATAAAATATATGATAAAATGCCCTTAGGATTCTAGGCTTGTAGATTCCTGAAACAACTTTCTGGCCTGCCTCAAGTTGCAGCGCTCTTGCCCAGCACGGAGGTGCTCAGAAGAGCTGGAATGAATGCTGCATATCACTGACACACCCTGGACATATCCCCATTTCAGTTGTTTTCAACTTTGAATTTGCAGACTGTTTCCTAGTGGTGGCAGAGCTCCACCCTAAGCCACATTTTCACCCATTTATGTCATGTGTGACATAGGTTGGTTTTCTTAGTTGTCTTTCACAAAATCCCAAGGAATTTAAGAGAAAGAGCCCATGCATTTGAACAAAAGATAGTTTTAAAAAGCCTTTTCTGTTAGAAGAGTGCAGACTCTGTACTTAGAAATGAGGCTTGATCAAGGAGCTAATCCCTACTGCAAAGCACTTTCAGAATTTCATTGACTTGTGATTTTTTAATCTGTTTTCCACTTTCATTTAAACTTAAAAGGGGATAAACATAAGCATTTAGTGTTCTAAGGCAAACTGCAATTAAAACCTGCTTTTCATTCTTTTACTTAAGAAAGATTTGGAAAAAGAGCAGCTGAAAATTCTCAAGAAGGTAGTGAGGCGTTTTGAAAATGGGCTTGTATCCTTTTTGCTACTGTAGAATTCTAAAGTCATGGTGTTTTACGTATGATAATACTCTGACTTTTCAGCAAAGCATCTTATGATGTGCTGTGCTTCCACATGGAGAGCAGTGGTGGTCCACATACATTCTCATCATTCGCTGCCTTGTGCGTACATAGCCAAAAGTTGGTAGGTTAGCAAGATTCTTGGATGCTAGCTTCATTTGCTACGAAATTCAGTAGAGGGATCTCACCTGTACAGTGGTTGAAAGTGTTCAAAATGTAATTAGTGTACTTTCAACTCAGACTAGACAAGCATAGTAATTGTCACTACTTAAGAAGCAGCAGATAGAATAGCAATGACTTCCAGTGAGGAGACATTTTACAGAAAAATAGTCAGACTAATTTATATGAAACTTTTTTCATATTTAGAGTACAAAATAAAAGGCTTTCAATAATTGGAAGTACTAGGGAGGGTGTGGGCATATGGAAAAATGTGATTAATTTCATACAGTTCAGCTAATGGCCACAGTGATTTAAGCTATCACAGTACTTCGCAACTGAGTTGTGGCTAAGTACTTACAAGCAGTTTCCATGAGTCAGTGGATTGGTAGTAACTTCTCAGTCTCAGTGATCTGTTCAGTTTTGATCTTGTCCCTCTACCCTAAATTAGATAATATGTGTTTGGGTCCAGATTTTCAAATTTTAGTTAGTCACTTGGGACTAGAGTGGAAAAGAATTTAAATACCTCAAAGCTGTCTCAGAATTTAGATAGGTAAATATGACACTGTGATGTAAACATTTTTCATCCTATATTTTTAGATATTCCATGCTGAGCTTCCAGTGAATTCAGCTGATAAGAAAGCTAAATCAGATTTGCAAGAGTTGTACTTCTGTAAAAGTAAGGCTGCTTTGAAAAGCCTAAGTATTTACTCATATGCTTCATTTTAGATGTCTACCTTTGAAAGCATTGGCCTTGTTTTTTCTTGGTTGTATCTTTGAAGTATGATGAATACAGTTTTCAACTTTTTCTTCTGATTCATAGCAGTACAATCTGATTTCCTTAACTTTAAATTAAAAGCCCCTTAAGGATTTAGCACAAATAATTGAAATTCTTAACCTGTGTGCAGAAAAATTGAATGAACAAGAAGCTTTCACTGAGCTTTTATGTGAACTTATTAAATTATGTGGGTAAGTACTTCAGCCCTTCTTTTAGAGATTTAAACATTGCTTATTTGCTTATTAACACGTTCATACATTTTCTAAGGCAACTGACATATCTGTACAGCATCTATCTACAAGGCATCTATATCTACAAGGCATCTATATCTGCAAGGCATCTATTGTATCACCCTTCCTTTTCATGAACTGTATTTTCCTTGACTTCAATTTCCGTTGGCATGAAAGAGGCACCCATATTAGCAGTTCAGTGTCTGTGGAGCTACGTATTATGTCATTCGAAACTGTATTGTAGTTGGCCCCAGCTTGCTTGGAAGCAAGACTCCCCAAGGTGTTCTAGTGCCTGAGTAAGCTGCTCTGGGATTGCTGGCCTCAAAAGATTCAGCAGCTAACTCCTGCTGAGATATGTTTTGCTGTTTCAAACAAGCTCTCTAAGTAAGTTTAAAAACCTGAGGTGACACAAAGACACTTTAATACCTGGAGGTAAGCTTTACGAAATGATAAGCCATACTGCAGAAGAGAAAGAACAACAACAGTTGGAGGATTTGGGGTTTATAATTACTTTTAAAGCATATTGCATGAACTTTTGGGCATCTTCATTGTCATACTGTACTTTAAATTATTTGTGGAATTAAAATTCAGGTGTCATCCACACTTGTCAGTAGTTTTCTCCTCCTCAGTAATTTAATTTAAGTTACTTATGGAATGCTTGTTACTACAGTTACTCCTGTGTTTAGTTACAATTGGACAAAATAAGGAAGAGAAAAATTATGTCAGACAGAAAACGAGTCACATAGTAAACCAGATATTCAAATAGGTTTTTACATAGCTTCCTCTCAGCTGTTAGGTTTAATAAACTCATAGAACCCAGCTGAATCTTTTGGTTCCTGGAGCACCATCAGTTGTACTGCTTTCCTTTGCTGCCACACAGTGGAGAATAAGAAAGTACATCACAAAGTTTCATTTTCTTCAGTGTTTGGCAGAAGCGTGAGAAAACTGAGAATGAGTGTATAAAGTCAATAAAATGTAGTTGTGAGTAAGACTCTGTCTCTTACAGCAGTTCAGCAATAATTGTGCTTTCTGCAATGAATGTATTTTGGAAGATTACACCTTTGGGTTTTGCTTTAATTTCTGTACTATGGAAATTCCCCCACGATTCACTACTACTTCATATGACAAAGAGAAGCCTGTAACTAGAGGGAGGGGCTGTTATTTAAAATTTCCTTTCAGATACTAGAACTACTGCAGTAAAATTTTCCACTCTTTCATAACTGCTTCTGTTTACCTTTCTTCTTCACACTTTTTTTCAATGTCTGTTTCTTCACACATACACACACGTTTGTGCCATTATTTGCTCTCTCCTTTCTTTTCCTCTGGCTGTGTTTACAGAGGTAAACCTACCGGAAAGCTGCTTCTACACAAAGAGCTGCAGAGACCTTAGCATAATATTGTAATGTTTATTGTTAGAGAATTTTTAGCACTTACATGTTTATGTCATATCTGAGTACTTTGCAAACATTATTGAATATTTCATAATATCCTGTTTTTAAAAATAAATTTTTCCTTGGGCTATTTGGAGTCAGTTTATTGGTTTTATTTTTATCCATTTCAAGAGGTCTTGCCCAGTATTATGATCCTTTTTTTCCACCGCTGCACACGTCTATGCACAGTCTAGCTCTGCAATAGTCTGATAGTGCCTAAATTCCAGGATGACATTTGTTTATTCAGTATTTCTTATTGCATCAAGTATGAATTATGAAAATGTTATCTATGAACATGTACCACTAATTGCCAAAATGGAATTGCCAGATTATGGAACTGGAACTTCCAGTGTAAAATCAGCATTACAAAGAATGTATTCGTCCTGGGAAGAGTGTCCTTATTTGCGAAAAATGTCAAGGAAGAAGAGAAAAGCTATTGAGCTTTTCTGGTGACCTCAGTGTTATTCTGCAGTGTTTTAAGCATAATTGTAATATTTTACAATTTCATTTTGCAGGTTACCATTTCAAAAAAAGAAATTGTCAGATGAAGTAAGCTTTTCCGGGACAGTTTCAAAATCTATTGCACAACTGGGTGAGAGTAAACTGATATGCCACAATAGAATTATTATTATGGTGTAATAAAATTAACTGTATTATTAGCATGATTTTAATTACTTGTTACCTCCTTAGTAAACGTAATTTCTTTCAATTATTCATTCAGTCCTCTGTGCTTTTTAGTATTAGAAACCATTCTGATCTTGCTGTACAGCTGAACTGCAGATTAGCTAGCAGAGTTACCTATTTGCCAATGTCAGAAGCTACGTGAGATAACTTTATCAGTACAGCTGAAGAACTAAACCTGTCTATAGCCTGTTTCATTTCATTTTGCTCTGAGAAATTGGGGTGTTCCTATAAACACTGAAGCCTGGGATGAAGGGAACTTGTATCCTTCCTGGGTTTTTTGAAACCAAGTGGAGGAAACAAATGAGAAATAGTAACTCCTGACTACCAGCTCAAACATTCAAAACCCAAAAACCCAAGACCTATAAAGGCAAAATACACATCAGTTTAGGGCCATGCTTTACTAGGAGTAGCAGTTTCTGACTTCAGCCTCTTGCTGCATCTGAGCCGTGAGCTTCTATCTTTCAGAAATCTGTTTTAAGAGAGCTGTTGAGGAAACAGTGTCAAAGTCATGTCTTAATGTCATTAGACCTCTTAGTACCAAAATATCTTTTTATGACCTGGCATGTCACATTGTGATTTTCAAAGAAAATACTGCAAGCACTGTAGGTCAAAACCAATTCAGAATAGAGCAGGAGTGATATATCAGCTCGCTTAATGGTAAGATTTAAATAGTGAAGAGGTAGCACAATCAGCCTGTCGCATACAGAAAAAAAAGATTATCCTTGAAATGAGCGAGAAAAAAATAATTTTAGAAGTCTTTATTTTTACAGGTCCAAGGAGATAGCAGAATGGCCTCCTGGTTTCAGATAATTCCAGATTCTCTTTGGAGTAGCATATCAAAAAAGACACTAAAATCTAAAAGATTGTTTATATTATTCATGTTAGGCACTGGTAGCTCTCACTGGAATTCTCTTTATCTTCTGGCAAAGGATCTCTTTCTGTGTTCCCTCTATGTCATATCATGTCTGCTAGAAGAAGAGTTTCTGACTTGGTAATGATGACGACAGCCTAGTGTAGTAGCTTTCTTCTGAATTCCACAATTTCTGGAATAACATCCAGTCTCTTATAAGGTTCTGTAGCCATAAAGCAGAGGAGGTCACTTTTTGATTAACCTTACACTACTCCTCTGAGATCCCTTTGTCCTCTTCAGTGTGGGAGTCCCTGTCCCTTGAGTATTTTATGATCAAACTTTGCATGAAATGACAGATTTGTAGGGGGTATGACCAAAGGAAACACTAAGTACTGTAAATATAAGTGTTAAGATGACTTTCTAAAAAATTATAAACTTCATAAATTATATTTTTTCTGTTTCTGACAGGTTATTTGATGAGGGTGCCAAGCTCTCAAGTTAGAATACAAATCTGTAAGTGTATTGTTAGCTTTTATAATATGGAGCCACCGAGAAAACTACCTTCAGGTAAAGCACAGTATTTTCAGGTGTCACAAGAAATCAAGTGTTTATGATCCCAGCTACTTTGAAATGGCTTTTTTAATTAGCTATGGAGTAATTTTTCTTTATAACTATACTTACTGTATCTCATGTATTAAATATATAGCATTGGCAAATGTGCAATTAACATGATTTTATAGAAATGCATACTCAAAATCTGAAATTAGTTCATCACTGTACAAGGAATTAATTGTTATACTTATGGGATTAGGATTACATAGCATCCAGAAAATATGAAGTGGTCACAAGTTCTCTGAAATGTGGATAATGGAGGAAGAAAGAGTAGTTAGGATCAGAATTATAAGAAGGGAAATGTAATTTTCAACTTTGTAGCCTGGAGAGAAGCGGCTCTGGTTTCACTTGTGTTGCTTGTGAGGGATAGACATAAGCACATCTAAATTTGATTGAGTTCATATTATATGGACACATTTGAGGATAGGCTTTGAATAAATTGTGTGACTTTTCTCTGCAGAAAAAGGCTGATGATGCCTGCATATGAGCTCAAGCATGATCCTCTGGTATTATGGATAGGCAGGCAGGCTCTCATCAGAATCCACTGCTATTTAATCCTTTGACTCTTATGATGGTGCCAGAGGCTGTTATCAGGCAAAGTCAGTCATGGATCTCCTCCCAGAGGGGCACAAGATGGCGTGTTGTGAGACAGCGCTAGATTTATAGGCAGCCAAGCTACAGATGAACGTTGTCACAGTGTGGATCCAGAGCACAGGTGAGGGAGCATGCTGGATGTCAGTGTGCTCCCTTGCTCTGTTCCTAGCGCGACACTAGGTCCTGTGCCCTCTTGCTGGTTTTCATTTATTTTAGGAGGCCTGAAAGCTGCAGCTGCAACAGCCCTCACAAGATTCTAGAAATATGAAAGCCTAGAAATCTTTTTTTGCCTTACAGACAAGACTCAAATTCTGCAAGCTATGTGTGCATCTAGTTGTATATCTGTAAACAGTTCCATCAAGATAAGTGTATGTTAAATATTGAGAGATTTTATTATTCTCCTCCAGGTTTAGAAAATAAGATATGTAGTCTGAAAAATGAAGAATGTATTTCAATCTGATTTTTAAGTCAAATTCTTCATCTCTAAGCATATGTGTAAATCTTGCCAAAGTTTGGTCCTGCAGAGTTCTCTTACCTATAAAGCAATACCAACTTAGAGCCTGTCAGAGTTTATGCTTAGTTAAAACTTGTTTCACCATGTGTATTATTTGCATTTATCAATCCTGCATTTCATGTCATTTGATATATATATTTTTAAGCTATTTAAGATAAACTTTACTTTCATGAGTTAGCATATATAAATATAAATTTCTTTTCTCAATGCTTCCCCTTTCCCCATAATTCAGTAAGAAAATACAGATTTGCATATGCATGGACAAAAGTAAAAACAGGGATACATTAGAAAGTCAAGCTTATAAATCAAAGATTGGATTCACATATTTTAAGTAATACAATAATAAAAGGCATTAATTCTCTAGTGAATAGGCTACAGAAGACAACTAGGTCCTACACCAACAACTTACTGCATGACCTGAAAAAGGTTTTTCACCTCTGTATAACCCTGCTTGTTCTTTCATTCTGTAAATTCTAGGAAGCAGTTAATTTGTTTATATAGCATTTTAGTGTTCTTGAGGGAAGTCTGTTGGATATGCTTTAGGCACTATAAATACTCAGATATAAGAAAAACAGCTCCTGTTTATTAGAATTTTTTTCTCAAGTGGTCTTATGATTAAGGAAATACGATACTCAGTTCTCAATCCTTTCTTGAGAAAAGATGAATATTTTATGAAGTAACCAAAATTCTGAATATTTACTGCATCATAACTAAAGCTATCATATGTGCAGGTTACCAGCCAACAAGTGCAAACTATAAAATTCAGATGGCTGAATTAGGAGGATTAGCAGAAACTCTCGTTTTGTCACTAGCATTAGTTGAAAATCAACTTACTGAGAAGTTGTGGGTACTTAAAGCTCTCCAGCATCTCTCCAGCTCTGGTTAGTACAAACTGTTCTTTCAACAATCTCATTATTTCTGATCTTGGATCATTTGTTCTCTGAACATGCCTAAAACACTTACTGACCTACAGGGAATTAATTATTCAGATTTTCATAATTTCAGGAGTAAATTGCAGACTTATGATGAAGGCCCAAGCAGCCAGCAGACTCTGTTTGTATCTAAATGGTGTTGATCCCTCAGGACAGCTGGTGTTCCGCTCCTCAGAAATCCTATGGAACCTGTTAGAAAACACCTCAAAAGAAGAAGTTGTTAATCAGCTCAGTAGCTTGGAATGTGTACAGTAAGTACAGGGAAGCATTTTATGAATTAATATTGTAATTTTGGGGACATCTAAAGCATTGCCATTGTGTAGCATTTTGTTTGAAATGAATCGAGGGAAAATACAGAAGGGGAATGGAGGTCTCGTATTAAGTCCTCATTAATTTTTCAGTATTAACACATCTGATTCTCAAAAATGGAAGCGCTACTGGATCAGACCTCATAGCCAAGCAGCCCATGATTTAGACACCTCAGCCATCTGTTTCTGTTTCAGCAAGTTAGATAGCACTGTGGCCTGTGAGATGCCAGGAAATGATATATGATACCCGGGGTACCTGCCATGTAGCTTACAAACTCAGTGGCCAGGGTCCAGCTAAAAGCACATCCAGTCAACTCCAAAACTATTTCATTGTCAAGCCTCTATTTCATGAACACAGCGATCCACCACTGTTGGTGCTGTTACAGGGCAAGAGGGAGATCAAGGTGCTCTGCTGCACAGTGCAGGGGGCATAGCCCTATTTATTGCTTTCTGTGATGAAGTTAATTGCACCATTTTCAAGCTCATGTTAGGCTCAGTAGGCCAGTATTACCGTACTGTTGAAATGCTTATGTTATAAAATTAGTAGGAAATTCTGTGCCACGATATATAAGGCTTCGTTCTAGATCCTCTGCTGGAGTAAATAACAGGTTCTCCCTTAATGAGTTACACTATTTTAACTATTTAGGACTAGACTATTTCTTCTCAATAATCATTCAACAACATCCAGTTCCATGCTTCAGTAAATACTATGTCTTTCTATTAATTAATTACAACACATACAGTGGAAGGTGCAATTTGTAATACATGCACCTTGTGTATATGCTTAATATGTATGTCTAGTGGTACACATACGAATCTATTTTATAATAAAGTTTTAAGTTATTTCTCTTGCAGTTAAACACTAAGGCTTTGAAAAGTGTGATGCTGAATGAGGATTCATATGCCCAGAGTTGTCTAAAAGTAGAATATGAAAAGAAAGGTAAAATATATTTCACTTCCTTTTAAGTGCTTTGAAAGAAGTATTTGTAGACCTTCTGCATGGTTACCGGCATTGTGATCGTCAGCTACGGAATGACCTCTTGGTGATTGCCACATTACTAGCTGAAAACCCTGCAGCACCTATGATTGTAAGTATATATAGTTACATTCCAGACACTAATAGCTTGTCCTTTGTTATAATAAACTCAGTATTTTTCCCCGTAAGAGTTCTAGTATTTGTTCTACTCTGTCTCCAGTGCTTTCCTCTTTCTCAGATTTGCTAAGCAAGAAACATTTTTCTTTCTGCAGTTCCCCTTATCTCAAAGAGACTTCAGATCTGTAGGTGATTAGCCTGGAGTACTAGCATCAACCTTATTTGATATTAACACTATTCATGGGCAAAAGGAAATGTTAACTCCTGTACTCTTGTACAGATTCTCAGATGTGCCATTCTATTACAATGAGTTTTGCACTAAATCTCATTTGGTTTTTGAAGATGTAGGAGTACGGGCTGTATTCAGATGGCCCAAATTCCACTGAAGTATCTGTGGCTCATAACCAGAAACAAGAAGGGTCTTCCAAAAATCAGCTCAGAAGCTCTAAATAAGATGCTGAGAAAATAATATCTAGATCCAGTTAATGGAGGCACATCAATTCTTTCTAAGACTAGGTCACATGAATGTAGTCCAGAATGCAGTATCATGACTTGTCTAATAAGTAGATGGCTCGTTCTTCTGTAATATTCCAGAATTTTTATGAGGAAACTGCAGAGAAGTTAACTCTTCATAGATGTTAATATTCTTTTACTCTCTTGTTTTATAGTTGAGATTTGGAACTTTAAATGAAGTTGTGACATACATACTGAATAATTAAGCAATAAAATTCCTGTAGATCTATTGGCTGTTCAGGAATGGATTACTTTCAGGGAATTCATTTCTCAACTTGAGTAGAAGTTTCCCAATTGGCTGTATTACTAAATGGATTTTATAGTGTATAATGAAGATTACAGATTTTTCATTCAAGCTTTCGATTTTATCACTAACCATTATGAAATGTCTTATACTTTTGCAGCAACGTACTTATGTCTAAAACATTCAAATTCTTTATCTGGCTGTAGAAACAGGGCAGTTTTTTCCTACAAGATAAATAACCCGGGTACATTATTTTAATTCCTTATAGATTGTTTCAATGAAAGGAAAAAAATGAAAATGTTTAGATTCTGTGTTCTCAGCCTCCCTAGAGATTTTACTTGATTTGTGGAGATAAGGTACAAGGTATAAATATCAGGTAGACAAAAACATTAACATTAGCGTTGAATCTTCCCTTATAGATAATACCAGGGAAATTTTCATCAGAACGTTCTCTTTTTCTCTTAATACACTATCCAAGCAACTTCAGAAAACTCAGTCTTGTATTTAAAATAATTCAGAAACCAGGACAGGAATCTGACCCTTTGAAAAGGAAAATAATTTTCTCACCACAAGTAAACTGGAAAATATATGTATATGAATTATGATTATCTCTGTTAGAACAAAACTGTCTGTTTGGTAATTGCTTACTAGTTTCCATCAGAATTTAGTACTGCATTAATCTTCAAGGAGAAAACATAAATAAGTTTTAATATTGTTTTTTATTTAACCACTTTGCAGTGGCTTTGTGCTGAGAATATAGATGCCATAGAGATAAAAGCTAATAGGCAATACAGTTGTGTACTTCAATAATTTCTTTAAAATTATTTTTGCAATATTTTTGTGATTGTTAAAATCATTTGGGTGTATGTTAACTTCCAGAGCTAGGCTAAAAAATCTGAGCCCAGCTTTTTGGGGATGCATCTAAAAAGCTGCTGCAAAACTAATAGGACCGCTTGATTCTGGGGGGACGTCTGTGTAGTGTTCTGTGAGCACTGCTCCTGTTGGGAGCTGGTGGAAAGCTCTGTGGCGGCTTTGCTGGAGAACTGAGGCCAAGCTAATGTATTTTGTTGCTCAAGAAGAGCAATGGGCTGGTAACCATGGCTTCCAGTTGCTTCAGAAACAAAGCTCTTTTGCCTCTGGTGTGCTGCATAGGTACCCCCTGGCCTTGGTCCTATCCGTTGTTATATTAGACATAATTGTCCTTCTGTTAGCTCTCTAGGAGCTGTGAATGACGAGATATTTTTTTTTCAGAATTTTTAACAGGTAATATTTGTAAATGCATGTTCATATATGTAGTTTTCATGTGCTTACTTGTAAATGCACAAGTATGAAGTTGGATATAAGTGTATTAGTGCACACAACTGAAGGCACAGAATTTTATGTACTGATGACCCTGATGTGTAAACTTACACGTGCACAAATGCGTATTAAAAAACACAACTCTAACAGTACTGAGAATACGGTTTTCTTGTGTGGTAGATTGTAGTAGTGAATACATGTGTTAGGGACTTCCCCATACAAATTCAGACTTGTACTGAATGAGACATGGGTTTAACTGATTGTACCCTTAGGCCTGTAGTTAGTTAGTATTGTACAATGTCCAAATGGTTGATCTCTTCTTTGATAAAATTCTGTTTATTCTGCCATAGGATACATTAAATTCAGTGTTCCGAAGAAAAAAGCAAAACTAAAATTAAATCCTAAGTCTTAATTTCGTTGCCATTTAATTTAATTAATGTATGTTTTTTGAATGTCTATTAGGAAAGTGGATTTACAAAGCTGTTAATAGTACTTGCAACATTTACTGAAGGTAAGAGACTTCATACTGCATAATTACACTATTTTTACTTTCAATTATGATTTTTTTGTAACTTATCTACAATTTCCTTCATAGTTAAAATTCCCAATCCCTTGGTAAAAGGTCTTAAACTTACCTACTCTTATGAGGACTTCGAGCTGAAGAAGTTACTATTTAATGTAATAGGAGTCTTATCTAAAGACCCATGTGCTGTACAGGTAAGTTGTAACAGAACACAACATAGAGTAAGCAGGGGGGAAAAGAAAGTTGAAAAGAATCACAGGAATATTATTTAGCTGTCCATCTGGCATAGTCCAGTAGACTGAAATCAGCTGTTCTCCAAATCAAGAATTCATACATAGCTTCAGACCAAGTCCTGCTGTTTGAAAGCAGCATACAGTTTCTATTTTAGAAAAGTTACAAACCTAGACCATGCTACAAAAATTAGCTGACAAGTGAGTGCAAAGCATTATTGAAATACATGTGAAGAACATAATAAGGTTTAACAAACCACAGCTTGTGGGAATGCTACAGAATATAAACAGCGTTTGTCTGTACTTGTACTGTTCATGACACACTTTCTCAATAAAAAATAATTTTCTTAGTATAGGACAGATAGAGTTGACTCATTGCTTTAGAGTTTTCTTATTTGCATGTGAAACCTGTAAGCTGTCTCTCTCTCTTTGTCTTGACTCTGCAGCTTCTCAGGGAAAATGATGTGATGCCAGCTTTGCTTTATTATGTAAAACCAAATCCAAAGCCTGGATTTCATGACTGGTCGGCTGCCCAATATGAAGAATTACAGCTTCATGCAATTGCTATTTTAGCTTCAGTGGCTCCCTTGTTAGTAGATAAATATTTGTCCTGCCAGGCGAATACTCTTCTCCTTGTGTTTCTAGAATGGTGTGTAGGCCAAGGTCAGTAGATGCTCATGGCTTTCATACAAAGTAACCTCAAAACACAAGTCAACTGGACTGACTTTCTTTGACAGGAAGGAAAAATGTCAAAATCATGAAGACAGAATGATTCTTTTTCAATAGGTCACTTAGGAAACCAATCTTTCTAAAAAACAACCTTTTTTTTCTTTTTCTACTGAAGGATAAGCTGGTACCCCATTCACTGTGTACCACTACATCGATATTCCTTCAGTTGTGTGGGCAGCCACACATCTCTGCTGCCTGTGTTTCAAGCTAGCCAGGTACACTTATTGTGGCAACAAGTCCAACCAGTAATTCCTGCCATGAGGCAGGACGCATTAACTCAAACTTAGAGCTGCACACAGTAAGATGACTTCCAGACTAAAGTTGTTTCGTGGCCATCAGCTAAGAGTATGGGCTAAGCAAAAAGATAAATAACTGCGCCCAGTTTCATGGACTGGTTTTCTGGAGATGGGTAGTTTTTGTCATAAAATTGATAACTTTTCCTAGAAGGAATTTTTCCTCTGGGTCTAATGGAGATCAAAAGGTTGATATTACATGTCATGCTAGAGAAGATAGTTTGAGTTTTGGAGACTGCTCATTAACCAAGTAAGATTAAAAAATTGTTGTAACAATCTTAAATGTTCACCAAAATCATGCCTTTCTTATGAATGTAAAAAGTATAGCCCTACACTGAAAGGCTTATTACTAGATGGTTTTAAACAATAAGCCTTTCAACATTAAAGGATTTTGTTTGTTTTTAGCTTGCTTACACTGATAAGCCTTTTTTTTTTCCTAAGCACATTATTATTCTGAACATACACTGTCTGCCAAAAAAAAAAAATTCATTGTGATTGCTCCACAGATCCTTTCTTTGGTCAAGGTAACAGTTTCCATGGAACAGGTGGTCGTGGCAACAAACTTGCACAAATGCGCTACAGCCTCAGAGTGCTGAGATCTGTTGTGTCCCTTTATGATGATTCTGTGAACCTTAATTTGTGTGACCAGGGAGCAATTAGCCAGCTACTAGGTAAAGCACAATTTGTATTGCTGTACTTAAATTAGTACATTTCTGCTGACACTGAGAATGTTCATGCCTTTTCATGTGCTGTGGTTTGAGTGTATTATTCCTTTGACTGCTGAAAAACTAAAAAACCTCAAACAATCCAAGATGTAATTGATTTGATTTTGAATTTTGTTACACTTTAACACCCAGAATTGAAGGAATTAAGCAAAACAGACATCTGTAAAAGCCTAGGTGTGTAATTTCAGAGTGAAAACTGCCCCTTCTCTCTTTCTTTTATTATAGTGCATTTGTTACATCTTATTTTCATTGTGCTAGCCCCTAGGAAGTCCAGCCATGAGTCTTGTTCTATCCAAGTCTATTATGGGGTCGCATTCCATAACTCCTCATTCTTTAGAGTAGAAGAAAATTAATAACACTGAACTTTTATATCAGTAATGTTATGAAGAATAAAAGCAGAATAAAACAGCTGAACTATTGGTCCTGCAATTTAGAGCATTTTCTTGTTCAGTAACACATACTTACATTTAGTTTTAAGTTCTGCTACACACTGTTTTCTTTTCTGACATGGTTTAGTGGTGGTTTTGGCAGTGTTAGGTTTACAATTGGACTCGATGATCTTAAAGGTCTTCCAACCTAAATGATTCTATGAATAATAAAATGTTTCCAGTACTCTGAAAGAATCATACTAGAAAGAATAAATAGGTAAGATCCTTTGTAATTCAAAGAGTATGTTCTAATAGAAAGCCTAGAAATAAAAGATCTTATATCCTCAATTGAAAATTGAGCTCCAGTGAAAACTGTGAAAACTTACAGATTTTAGTGGCAGCAAAATTAACACTATACCTTACACATCAGATTCAAGTAACTTTTCTTACTTCAGAGTAGTTCTGTTTCTGAACGTGCTCTTTCACATAGTGGTTCCAAGGCTGATTTTCTCAGCAGTGGTGGTATTTTATGTCTCTCCCACATTTCCACTGTCGGTACAAATGTTTGTGAGGCTGTACAGTAGATCAAATCAGTAAGTTCTTTGCCTTTTTCTAAGAGTTGCTTAATTCATGTGGGTTCCCTGAATCCATTGCACTGGCACAATACAAGGGGCAGCACAGAGACAGGAACAAGGGGCTTGAACAAGAAAAAAGTCAGTGCAAGCTGCTGTCATTTACTGTCACCAAGAGTAAAGTCCATGAAACTACAGCATCAGAGTCCTGTGTTGTAAAACACAGGAGATAAAACCCAATGGCATAAGTAGATTCCTTTAAAAAATCTCTTCGTGTAAATTTGATTTTTTTAAAAATCAGCAGCTGGAATAGAATTCTGACTTGTGTATAGGACATTCACATGTATAAAATATATTCATTTATAGACATCCTGAAGTATGCAGCAAACAAATCTAAAGAGAAAGAGGATGCCATTCTTCTGGAAATCGAAGCTGATATATTATTTGTTTTGTCTGCTCTCTGTGAAAATGATCTCCACAGAAAGGTATGTATCCTTCTACCTCATTCTGTGCAGGAAATGTCAAAACATGGTATGTTTTCATTTAAATGATACTGCTTTTTTTTTTTATTCAAAAGCAGATGTCAATTGTAGTTCATCGCTAACAAGTCGGGGCTGATAACTGGTTTCTGTGACAGTGAAAGTTAAAATGCAAAATCACTCAGAAATACACTAGCAAGTGTCTCATTTAATTGCTAATTTACATAATTTTTAAATGAATATATGAAAGTGTGTTAACAAATGGGATTAGAAGATTGGAAAAACTGAAAATGTCTTTTTGCTTATGTATATCATAAGAAATAGATCCTGCTCTGACAAGTGGGCCAAGTTTATTACATTAGAAGTATTTCTATTTTTCTATTTCCTTTGTATTACATGTGGCTATTTAATTAAAGCAATATGTTTCTTAAAAAATATTTACTAATGTTTCAACAGGAACTCTTCAGCTATGAAGGAGTGGATATACTTATTCCATTCATTCAGATGGATCCAAAGAAGTTATATAGTGGATTAGGCCATAATCGTCTCCTCTTCAGTGCACTTGACTGCTTGTGGTTAGTGAAGAAGTGTTTTAGTGGCAGTAACTCTTAAAAATGGCATGTCTTGTATTTTAGGTCTGTGATACTATGACCTTTCTCTGCACATATAGGCCTTTTTTCTATTTAAAATGTGTAAAAATCCTTCATACAATTAGACTAATTTAAAATGATACAAAATAAACAGAATATTTTGCATGTATTGTCTTCTAAACAGGGCCTCAGCGTGACAACCTAAATCCCTACATAGCAGTCTGACTCCCCACACAGAGCAACCTCCTGACACTTGAGTGCAAGTTACCTAAAACTTTTAAGAGAGGTGTATGGTTAGAGTCTATAAATAACTTCAGAGAAGTAAACAGAAGGCAAGAGTAGACCAATATTAGCTAAAAACTGTGTAAGCATAAGAATTGTTTGTAAACTGGCTATATATTGGGCTAGAAATTTGTAAAAGACTACTATCAGAGAACACCAATACATAGGAGGATAAACAAAAGTTAATTTGCTCTAAGGCAGAGGTTTATAAATATATAGAAATCCAAATGATACGTTTGCCTGGGAGAAAAGACTGGCTTCAGTGATGCAGGAGATCCCTCAGTTTCTGTGCTAATGACCATAAGTGAGGAAATGAGAGAAGGAAGCAATAGCACTATGAATGCTGGTTTTATGATCATTTTAAGCTTGGAGAATCAAACGCTGTTGCCAAAAGAAACAGTCTTGCTTGTATCACCCCCTTGATTCTGCTGGCAGAAATATTTACACAGCCCTGCAATAAGCCAGATCAGGGACGTGACCTAGCTAAATTTTAGCCTCTTTTACTGAGTTAGTTTTAGTTCAAATCCTTATTCTAATGCAGTTAGTTGCAAACCTGCCAAATTTCTTGGGCTGCTACAAGGAAGGTGTGCCACCTGTACGAGAAGAAAGAGCAGTCAAGTAGGGTATATTTAGTTATACAGTGTAAATGAAAAGGGATACAAAACATGATTTTTCTACTCCCTGAAGGTATGAAGCGTGTTGCATACCAAATATATTTATGCAATTCAGTAAAATAAATGAGATGATTGTAGAATGTTCTAAAGCATAAAAATGTTTCTACAGAGTGAAATTATTTCTGTTAAAGGTCCTGTGTCATTGGATGTTACATTGCAGAGGATTATTTTCTTGAGAAACAGGGCATTTTTCTCCTTCTGGATTTGTTGGCAGTAGGTATTCTTATTATTTTTGTTACAGAATGAAAGAGTAGTAAAACAACATGGAAAATGGCATATTTTTTATAGTATCTCCTAAGACTATTACAATACTTGCAAAAAGACCACTGTATGTAATTCCCTGAGATAGGAAGGTAATCAAACACCAGGATATCTGATGAGAAATGATTGGACAGATTTTCCATGTTTTTTGTTGTGTTTTTTTTTTTCTTAAATAAGTATTTGACAGAGGGAGTTTTACATTTACCAAAAATACACTCTTTTTTAAAAGAAAACTCAAACTATGCTCTTATTGTGGATGACATGTCTGTTTAGAAAAGCATCTCAGTTCTTCATGTTGAAGTTAATAAGAACAGAGTAAGTATATGCTTCAAGGCTTTAAAAGTTTTGATGTTTAAAGTTACTTTGTACGTGTATTTTGTATATATAGCTACTTCTTGGGTCTTGGACCTAGAGCTGGCACAGGCATTTCACGAAATAAGCACGCACCTTCCTTGTTTCGTTTCTTCCTCATTCTCAGCGGTCATACTGCCAGCCTCTGATGCCCTTGCAGTGCAAGGCTGCAGACCCTTCCCTACCCTCAGCTGCTGCTAAAAGATCTGGCCACAAAATAGAATAGGTGCTGTGTGGTACTGCTCAGCCACTGCCTTTAGAGTCTGTTTCTTACAAAAATAAATTAGTATCTAATAATAATAAATCTGTTAGTACATTCACAAACGTGAGCCTGGAGGCATGTATACAAAACATATTATGTAATTCTACACACAGATATGTGCATCTTACATGATCCTACACTTATTCCCCTCATATTCCTTGATTTATAGAACTTTGCATGGCAGGATTCCAGAAACTTGAAAGATTTACAAGTTTATACACCAGTTTTGTGCAAATAGTTGTGATGAACAGCTTGCAGTTACTTGATTACATATTACACAATTTCTCTATTTTTTTTGAAGGTAGACATCGCTGTCTTTTGAACGGTTTAAAACATTTTTTCCTTTTCTCTTCACCAAGTTAAAGCAAAAGAACCTGTGCAATATAGTTCTTGGAATCTTGGTTGAATTTTGTGACAACCCTAAAACCACTTCGCACATCAGTACCTGGCGAGGGGAGAAAGATCAAACAGCAGCTAACCTTCTAATACAGTTATGGAGACAGGAGGAGTTGGACCTAGGAGTTAAACGTGATCAATATGGAAGGATTGTTGGTAAGTTCTACGACACATGTAAAACTGTGACCAATTCTACTGGGTAAGGTCAAACAAAGACAGTATTTGCTTTTGCAGTGTGAACCCTGATGAAAGTAAATGACAATATTTATAGCTTTATGCTGTAATTCTTACCAAACCCAAAATACCTTATATCTATTTCGTTAGAGTCTGGCCACTAGATGGCATTTTCTACATTAGCTGGGAATGAACCAGGTCGTGAACAGAGCCATGACTAGTACCCTGAACAGCTTTTCTAATGCTGGACAATTAAACTACTTAATTTCTTCCACAAACGACATTGTGTTTTGTTATATGTTGTAAAAAGAAGTAGAGAGAGTGCTATGGTCTTGCAAATCTTCAGTCATGCTAATTAATATTTCCTGGCCCAAATTATGTTCATATTCCGGGCCAAACTATCAAAATGATTTACATAGTGTCCACAAAGACAAAACTGCTTTCTTTTGGAGGAGGCATCACAGAAAAGAATACGTCCATAGCTGCATGTTAAAGATCCTCATACTTCCTTACATAGATAGCATTTCCTCTAAGTTTAATAGCTTTGGGAACATACTACCTCTTCACTCCTGTTTTGTATTTTGAAATTATTAGACATGAAGCAGCCTATTGCTAGCAGCTTCCAGAAACAGCAAGAGGTCATCCCCATTCCTGCCAACTGTCCCAGCTTTGCCATCATGGAAATTTCAGAAAACATACGGGCAAAACTTTATTCATTATTGTGCAAGCTAGGTAAGACAAGTGAATTGCCTTGTCAGTGTCATATTTGTCATTAAGCTGAACTTGTCTACTGGGAATCAGTAAAGTCACTATAAAAAAAAAGGTCAAAGGAAACTCTGAGATGCATCAACGCTCTGTTATTAATAGATGCTTGCTAATCCTGTTCTTAAAAGTCCCTATTGCTGGGAATTTCAAGATTTCCCCAGTAGTTTGCTTGCTGCCCCTACCATTAGGAAGAGTTTTCCTAGAATTAAACCTGAAGTTTGCTAGAAAATTTCTGTAATTTGTTTTCCCTAAACAATATCTCTTTCACATATTTTAACACTTTAACGTTTCATTTTATTTCCCTAGATTAAGAAATACTACTTTTTGCAGATGTTACTCACAGCTCTCATTTCTAGCTTAATGTCTAATTGTTCTCATTGGTTTTTTCTTGAGTCTTTCCAATTGGTTCACTTTCTTCTTGATCTGTAGTATCCCAAAACTGAACACTGTACTCCAGCAGAAACCTCTACATTTCTCTACTCATCTTGTAAATAAACATTTTGACATTAATCTAACAGTTGCTATATTCACAGTGGCATGACGTTTGCTCATTTGACTTAGGATCTTGTAGTCATCTGCAATCCTGGATTTGTACAGAAGACTATTCCTACATTTAGAATTTTTAATTTTTCTTTACTGAATTAAATTCTGTGGGTTTAGATAATTTTTCAGATTGGCAAAATTAATTTGCATTCTAATCTTTTCCTTCAAAATACTGGAGTCCTTCCTAATTCTATGTTGTTTTCAGATTGAATATGAATACACATTATTCCATTGTCTAAAAACCTAAACTGAAATCAAGTTACATGATAAATTCAGTAAGATTTCTTATCTGGCTGTAGGCAAAGGCTAAGTCAAATGACATGGTTTGTTTTTACTAATTCATGTTGGATGTTAATATTTTCACTGTTACCACTTACCTGCATAAACACTATTTGTTTAATTATTTATTTCAATCTTTTTTCAAGAACTGAACTGAACCAATATTCTCTGGTTTCTCCTTTCCCCCTTTTAACAATAGGCATTATGTTTGTTTTTTTCAAGTCCGTCCTCCACAGGTTCAAAGATGGTCAGTAATTGTTCTGACATTGTTTCAACCAGTTCCCTGGGTAACCTAGAGAATGACCTAGTTTGAAAATATCCTTAGTTTCTCTAATAAACTATAGCCAGTTCTTCCTCTGTTGTAACACAGGTTCTCACTTATATTAATTAGTGTTAGTTATGTTAAATGTTGGATCACAGCTAAATTCTTTATTAAAGCAAAAAGGCATGAGATTTTGTTCCAGCTTTCTCCCATATTCATATACCTCCTAAGTTAGTTATATACATTGTGATGTCTCCTGTGAAGTACTGAAATGGCATGAAAGTGGATAATAAAAAATGGAAATATTTGTATAGTCTTTTCTCAGCATCTTCTTCTTACTGTAGTCGTGCTCCATAACAGCCTGTTACATGGTGATCTAGAAAACCAGTGTTAATTGGTCATTATTTATGGTATTTCTTAACTTCAAAACATGATGTGATTTTACTTTGATTGATTGATAGATAGATAGATAGATAGGTAGATAGATGCTACATTCCCAGTTCCCACACAGATGGTATGATGAAGTCTAGCATGAGATTTGATAGACTATATAGGTGGGGGTTTTTTTAAAAAAATCAAATATAATTAACATTCAGTATGCAAAAAAAAAATGAGGCATAATCTTAGCAACTATATTTCTCTACCTTATTCTTTGACACGTAAAGATATTTTTTAAAAGATGGAGTCGTTATGCTCAAGGCTCAGATCTATGAGATGGAGGAGAACCTTACTACACAGTTTTGAAACAAAGTACTAGACACACTGTAATACAATTCTCCTGTTGGCTACTTCACAGCTAAAGCAAATTCTATTTGTGCTGAATTGCTTCTTTAGTAATTGTGACCTGTGGACTCAACTGTTTGTCTGCTTTAACGGAAGATCAAGCCCTTACCACAAAAGCATAGCAAATGCAGTACTATCCTGGCTTTCCAAGTGACTGGAAGTTCACTGGAGACACTCATAAGTAAAGAGTTAGTATAGAGTGAATTTGTTACAGAGAAAGTAGGGTTTTTTATCACCAAAAGCCTGCTCAGGATGAGAAGAGTGACTGACTGTTGAATGTGTGATGAAGATTTTGCATGTGATTATATGACAAGTAAGATGGAGTCTTTTTTAGAACATTTTATTTTAAGATAAATTCATCCTGCTGTTAATACTGACATGATTAATATTCCTTTAGGTTTTGAAAATTTACCTGGCTTATCTGCTAAGGATTTTGTAACACTTGCTATCATACGGCATTATATTGACTTTAAAGTGAGTATTGTGGAAGAAAATATTACTGCTGTATCTGCATTTGCAAAAATAGCAACTATATCTCAGGATACAACAAACAAATAAACCTTAAAAAGCTGTCATCTATGTCACAAGTCACCTATAGTTTCACAGAGGGTCAGCCAGAACTTACCATCAAAATAAACAGTCACACTTCCATGATTCCAGCACTCCCCAGAGTCTTCCTTTGTACTGCTGCAAATGTTTTTGACTGCATAGAAAATAAGACTAGAAGCCAACACTAGTTAAAAATAACTCAGAAAAAAAAATAGTTTTTACTGTTTACCAGCTCAAGAAACAGGAATGTGCCAGGATAGGAGTAAGAAATTGGGCAAAGGCTAGAGAGTAGGACTACTTCTGTGCACTAAGGTGGGTGGGTGGGGGCAGTTTCCTATTAAAAATTACATTCAACATGCACTCTGATAAAGGTTTTTCTGTGCTTTCACACTTTGTCCCTGCATGCAGTATCCATCCATACTGTCAAAAGTTGAGTGATGTGCCTATAGGAAACAAGAACAGGATAACAAGCTTTGTTGGAGCTATCCTACTCAAAAGATGCTTCAGTTTATGCTAATTTTCTGCTTAGGAACAAAGGCTGTGAGAGCTTGAAGTGTTCAGGAACTAGCAAGGCTGGATCTTTAGTTGATAATTCCATCTTCCATTTATGTCTTATGTTGCAGTTTGCCCTGATAAAGTGCACAATTTGAGATTCTACAGAAAAAGCCAGTAGGACACAACACTTTCCTGTAATTTGGTGTCTTGTAGCTATCTGTATTTCTTTTGAGTTCCTGTAGTCATCAGCATTCCTGTTATTGCTCTGTGGAGCCAAGCTTGGCTTGAGAAGGCTTAGGGAGGATTATCATGAATGAATTTGGCATAGGATTACTGAAGTCTAACATTGCATAAAAATTGTGGAAAGTGAAACAACAATAAGGAGAGAGATTGTTGCTTTATTGTATTTTGAATAATTGGAACTGAAAAAAGAGACAAATATCAAATAGTGCAGTGTGTGTTTCACATGCAGGTTGGAGAAGTTTGGAGTGAACTGTGTGCAGAACTAAAAGAAGAATTCAGGCCTGTTGCACCGGATGAGGAAGCCTTGAAAGTTATTTCAGAGGTATCAGAAGATACTGGAAGAATGGTCGCTGCTCTGCAGACTGAAGTGCTTGAAAGTCAACATCACCAAGAAATCCAAGAGGAAGAAAAAACATATACAAAGGTAAGACAAGGAGTATTTAAAAAAGTAAAGCCAATGTAAAGTTTTTTTTTGTCAACTTATATGAAGACCTTCTTATTATATAATGTTGAGAATTCTGTATGTGTACGCTGCTTGAATATACTTTAGTCTGTCTCAGCAGCAAAATTTTAACTTTAAATTAAACTAAGTTAACCTCAGTTCTCCCAATTAGTATAGTTTTGCCAATATTTAGAAAGCAACTTTAAAAATGAAACAGTATCATCAGTGATGCATCAGCAATGGTGTCATGAGAAATTATCATTGTGTTGCTATAAGACTGTGTTCATCTGTACTAAATAACAATTTAAAGTACCTATTACAACTACATCTGCTTCTTAAAATAAAACATAAGCCTCTCTTATAAGCTCCCTTGGCTGAATATTCACATAGCTTCGTTAGTTCACAAATTTGTGCTTTGTGCTTCCCAGCATGCTGAGAGTGAGCAGGCATAGACATTGTGCAGCTTTGGTTATAAGGCAAGAATTTGTCATTTTTGTTCATCTACTGTCTCATCCTCTCATGCTTTCTGAGAAGTAAGATCAATCGGTCTAGTTGTCTAAAATCTCATGCCGGTGTTTTTGAAGGGATTGTCATGCATTATGATCTGCGCTTTTGTCACCAGAACTGATTCCATCTCTTGTTATTCAGCATTTGAGAGTGAGAATATACAGAAAGTATTCTTGAAAGAGTTGGGGCTCTTCCAACATCTGTGTTGGAAGAGGGGAAAATTTGTTTGCAATAGAGAAGGTAACCCTTTTTTTTTAAAGGCAGTGCATAAGTGAAGTCTTTAAAGGACAAGTACATTACTACAACATTATCATCCAATCTCAAGTGAGAGGGATGAGCTAAGGTTGCCGAAGTGGCATAGGTGAACATACTATCCAAACAGCACAAGCAAAGTGTTCAGGAAAGCTCATCAGAATAGGACTGTATTGCATCTTGTAAATCTCATTTATATTACAGATCCAAGCTATCCATAAGCACAGAAAAATGGTAAATAAATCTTGGGAAAATTTCTTGACTCGGACATCAAACTATGAGGCATTAAAGGTAAGAAATCTGAGTGACAGAGCAAAATTTACATTCACGGTGTAGTTATAATAATTGGGAAATTCCAAACACATTTCTTAATGAATTATGAGGATATTCAAAGTAGAAGTTACAGTAAATTTTATATTCACACAGACATAGAATAATGAAGCATAAGATGTATTGGCAAAGCTACACAATGTTTGATTATTCTGCTCTTCAATGATTCTATGATTTGTTCTTCTGATTACAGTCACAAATTGGGGATCAACAGTGTTTATTCACTTGCAGTTGGTGGGGGGGTGTATGCGTGTATACTGCCACTTGTTCTTGTGGGGGACTTCAATTTACCAGATGTCTGCTGGAAATACAATATAACAGGAGGGAAACGGTCTAGGAGATTCCTGGAGTGTGTGGAAGATAACTTCCTGACACAGCTGGTGAGTGAGCCAGCTAGGGAGGGTGCCCTGCTGGACCTGTTGTTTGCGAACAGAGAACTTGTGGGTGATGTGAAAGTTGGAGGGCATCTTGGGCACAGCAATCATGAAATGATGGAGTTTTCAATTCTTGGAGAAGCAAGGAGGGGGGTTAGTAGAACTGCCACCTTGGACTTCTAGAGAGCAGACTTTGGCCTGTTCAGGAGCTGATTGACCCAGTCCATTGGCAGGCAGTCCTGAAGGGCAAAGGAGTCCAGGAAGGCTGGACATTCCTTAATAAGGAAATCTTTAAGGCACAGGAGCAAGCCATCCCCATGTGCTGTAAGATGAACTGGCAGGGAAGAAGACCAGCCTGGCTAAACTGAGAGCTTTGGCTGGAACTCACGAACAAAAGAAAAGTTTACGGAAGAAGGGGCAAGCCACTTAGGAAGACTACAAAGTTTTTGTGAGGCTATGCAGGGAGAAAATTAGAAGGGGTAAAGCCCAACTACAACTTAATCTGGCTGCTGCAATAAAAAGCAATAAAAAAAGTTTCTGTAAATACATTAACAACAAAAGGAGCTCTAAGGAGAATCTCCATCCTTTATTGGATGCAGGAGGAAACATAATGACCAAGGATGAGGAAAAGGCTGAGGCCTTTTTTGCCTCAGTCTTCATCTTACCTTTTTTGCCTCAGTTCATCTTACAGCACATGGGGATGGCTTGTTCCTGTGCCTTTTAATGCCTTCTTTGCCTCAGTCTTCAGCAGTAGGACCAGTTGTTCTCTGGGTATCCAGCCCCCTGATCTGGAAGACAGAGAAGGGGAGCAGAATGAAGCCCCCATAATCCAAGGGGAAATGGTTAACGAGCTACTAAACCACTTAGGTGCACGCAAGTCTATGGGGCCAGAGGACCCATCCAAGGGTACTGAGGGAGCTGGTGGAAGTGCTCACCAAGCCACATTCCATCATTTATCAGCAGTCCTGGCTAAGCAGGGACGTCCCAGTTGATCAGAAGTTAGCAAATGTGATGCACTTCTACAAGAACAGCCTCAAGGAGGATCTGGGGAGTTACAGGCCTGTCAGTCTGACCTCAGTGCTGGGGAAGGTTATGGAGCAGATCATCCTGGGTGCCATTACTCAGCACATGCAGGACAACCAGGAGATCAGGCCCAGTCTACTTGGGTTCATGAAAGGCAGGTCCTGCTTGACAAACTTGATCTCCTTCTATAACAAGGTGACCAGGTGACCCACTTAGTGGATGAGGAAAGGGCTGTGGATATTGTCTACCTAGACTTTAGTAAAACCTTTGACACCGTTTCCCATGGCATTCTCCTGGAGAAACTGGCTGCTCATGGCTTCAATATGCTGGGAGGTAGGGTCATTATTCAGAAGGACCTTGACAAGCTGGAGGGATGGGCTGACCAAAAGCTCATGTAGCTCAGGAAAAGAAAATGTGAAGTCATGCATCTGGGATGTATTAAGGTTGTGTCGTGGTTTAACCCCAGCTGGCAACTAGGCACCGTGCAGCTGCTTGCTTACTCCCCCCGGTTGGGATGGGGGAGAGAATTGGAAAAATAATAGTGAGAAAACTCATGGGTTGAGATAAAGACAGGTTAATAGGTAAAGCAAAATCTGCACGCTCAAGCAAAGCAAAACAAGGAATTAATTCACTGCTTCCCATCGGCAGGCAGGTGTTCAGCCATCACCAGGAAAGCAGGGCTCCATCACACGTAATGGTTAATTGGGAAGACAAAACGCCATCACTCTGAACGTACCCCCTTTCCTTCTTCTTACCCCAGCTTTATAGGCTGAGGATGATGTCAAATGGTATGGAATATCCCTTTGGTCAGTTGGGGTCAGCTGTCCCGGCTGTGTCTACTTGATGGTTGGATGGTGAGAGAAGCAGAAAAGGCCTTGAGTCCGTGTAAGCACTGCTCAGCAATAACTAAAACATCTCTGCATTGTCAGCACTGTTTTCAGCACCAATCCAAACGCCCCATACTAGCTATTAAGAAGAAAGTTAACTCTATCCCAGTCAAAACCAGCACAGGTTGCCATGCATCAGTACAGCCTGGGGACTGACTGGCTATGTAGATGTGTACTGTGTATGGAGTGACAAGCTGGACATGAGGCAACAGTGTGCTCTTGTGGCGATGAAGGCTAACAGCATATTTGGCTGCATTAGAAAGAATACAGCCCGCATGTCATAGCAAGTCATTATTCCCTTCTCGCCCTTGTGCAGTCGCGTCCATTTATTCTGTTTTCGTGTCCCCGGTACAAGAAAGAGTCACAAACCAATTAAAGACCAATAGAATTACCACCTCATTTATTTTGTCATTTTGTTTGTGTATTTTCTAACAAGTGCAAATGATACAAGTCATTCTGATTAAAACAATTTTTTTTTTTCTACCTATCTTTAGAAAGCAAAAAGGCTTCAGGAAAAATCAATAGAGGCTTCCCGATCTAAATCAAAGACTCAGAACGGAGCAGTCCATTCTACTGATATTAAAGGCCTCGGCACAACAGTAAGTAATCCCTAATGACACTGTTATATTTTCATTAACATGTAAGTGGTTTGGGGTACTGACTGTACTCTGACTGTATATGTGCTGGTGCTTACTCTTTCTTCAATAATGTTTATGTTGACAAGCTCCAAGTATGTAAGAAAGAATCCATATCGCCTGCAAAGCACCACTTCCCCTTCTGACATGTCCTCAGACAACTCATAGTTGGTCAGAATGAGATTCAGATCTGGAAATTACTCATAAAAAGTGTGGGAAGGGTGGTCCCTATGCTACTTGATATGTGCCTCTGGCAGGACAGCCTTTTATGAAAACCTTACTGAGGTCAAGACCTCCTTCATTCATTGTTGGGTAAATCTGTGTGATCCCTAATACATTGGTAGAGGTGTCCTTTGTCAGTAAACATGTTCCTGACTGTCTGTAGATAAGTGATTCATTGCATTTGCAGAAAAGATTTTTTTTTTCTCATTTCTATCAGGTAATTGGCATGTGAATAAATAAAAGCCAATCTTAAGATCTTGTTAGGGCATGACAGCATATTTAGATGTTGAGTTTTGACAAGCAGGGGTAAGAAGTGGGAGGGTTTCCATTCCAGTCAGTAACTGCTTTTGAGCTAGCTGGATGATTTCTGCATAAGCATCACAGCTAAGTAGGATTTTAGGGGGAGGGATAGCTTCTTGGTTGCTTATAAGTTACTCTTACACATAAGGAGAAACAAGTAAGAAAAAACATGAGATGCCATTTTCAAACTTGCACAAAGGCAAGAGGTTGTATTATCACAGGCTCTCGGTCATGTATAAGTAATGACAACTAAGGTGGCTGCATCCTGAAAAAGAAAAGAGGCAGTTCATGTCTGATGTGATGAAGAAAGGAGGGTCTTAATAGGCAGCAAGGGGATGGTCCCCTCCAAGGGGAGTGGCTTAATAGGCAGCAAGGGGATGGGAGTGCTGGACTAGGATTTTTATCAAATTATCTTTGCCCTAAACTTCTGACGGATATGGAGGGACGCATCTGTGAATGCAAGATGAAGTGGGCTGGAAAAATGATTTAGTTTTGTGCATATATCAGTGAGACTGTTGATCAGCAATAGTTTGCAGAAAGTATCTGGAAAATTTAAATATAAACATGAGTATTCTGGAAATTTGTAGTAGAGAGAAATACATTGTTAGGTTTTATTGTAAAGACTTGGTCCTCAAGCCAAGATTATTCATTTCTTTGGAGGGAGAGGATTTAACAAGAAAATATCTTCATGGTTCTATAATCAATATTTCAACTGTCTACAGACAAAAACAAGGAGAAGGTTAGTGCATTTTGTAGAATAAGTGTATTTAGAAAACAAACACACATCAGCAACATCAGGTAAAATTCCTCGGGTACACTGCTTATAAGAATTACAAATGACAGATATGGCTGGCAATTTTTTTCATGGAAAAATCTTATTCCCTCCTCTCTGCCAAACATTCTTAGTAGGGAGAGATGAAAATTAAGATGGTTGTTGCAAACCAGTCAATGTCAAGTAATCGAACATGTGAGCCACATGCACTCAGAGAGTTGCATTGGTTGTTTTATTAGGTCATGGTTAGAAGATAGAGGTGTGACTCAGGGATTTTTATTCAAAGACCTGAACCTATTCAGTATAAAGAGTAGTAATGAGACTGGAAAGTGTATGTCTCTTTCACTCTTGGAGTTTTCCTGGAGCACTAGTTCTAGGCAATTGCATTCTGAGAGAAACGGGGTCTGTTCCCTTTTTTCCTTTGAAGTATTACCATATGGTGAAATTCTGAGGACAAAAACTGTGGCTGATATTACATACAAATCCAAATAACATTGCACAACAAAATTCTGTTGTAATAAAGGCTTGATTTTCTTTTCCTCTGTTCATAAAATGGGACATGAAGGCAGAAGAGCAGAGTACGTAAAGGTACCTGCTGAAAAAACACTCCATCTTTTCCTTTGTGTTGATGGGAACAATTTGTGAATTTAGTATAAAGGATAGTTTGAGTGGACCTCAGAAACCTCAGCATGCATCTCCATCAGCTGAATAATATTTTTGAAAGACAGTTCATGATTTAACTCTCATCTCATTTTAAATGCTAACATGAATGTCAAGCAATGCATTTATTTTGTTTTTCAGATTGGATCTGGTCGCTTAGTAACTGTGGAAAGTACACCTTCTCAATTAATTGGAGGGCCCCTGGCTGTTACAGACCTTGCTTATAGAAAGCCCTCTGTTTGTGAAGGAGCCTTGAAAAAGATCAAAAGAGTTAAAACATTAGACTCGGTCAAGACAGCCTCGGTACCTGCAGAATAGTGTTCTGAACAGTGCTTTTAATATTTTAGTTAAGTGTATGTGCATTTTAGATACAAGATAAAATCTGTTTGCAATGCTTTGATAAATTGCATAGAACATCTTGAAAGTAAAATTATATTTTGTCTTAACTAATATAAACATGGGGATGATTATTAATAAAGTACCCCATACAGTGTGGTACAAAGGTAAGTTGAGTCTAATAATTTTGTGTGCTAGTATCAGGTTACCCTGATCCACTATCAGGAGGTCCACTATTTAGATTTCCATCTCTTGTTAACACATTCCACACATTGCAGTTTAAGTATCTCTTTCTTTGAGCAGGGTGATGAACCTTCCATAAACACATTCAGTTCTTCATTTTCCTGGATACTGTACCCACGTGGTTTTTGTCCAAGTCCATTTTGTTTCTTGAATTCCTGCCTTTAGCATCAGAACTTCTGACTTCTATTCTCTCAGTTTTCATCTAAAGACTCAGTAAGAAGGTTGTCTGTGCCAACAGTTTCTCCAAGCCTGTTGGAGAGACATGCTGAAATGTCCTGCTCCTCATGGGTTTCTCACAGCTCTTTAACTGATCTTATTAGTCTAATTATTTCTTGGATTATTGCCCATATTGTCTCCAGTCAGAACTCATCCTCTTCCACCCTAGCACCTCTGGAATACCAACACAAACTTGTGAGCAGCAGACCTTTTTGTAGATGACTCAGTTTCTAAGCTATTGTCTCCTTTTCTCACTTGGGCAAAGCCAGAATTTGCTACATTACAATGGAGCAAGATTCCCTGAGGCTGTTACTTCATTTTAAAACCTGTTGCTTTCCAGTGCTATGGCATAAATTGCCGTGACATTGCAAGGGGTTCTGTGACATACAAGCTCTGGCACATAGCCTGTCATTTTTACCTGTAAGCAACATCTTGAGAAACGTACAAGCTTTCACTTTGTTAAAAGCCAGTTTGAAAATTGGAAGTAAATTTGAGCTAAACAGGTAGAACTTAGTTTCCAACTCCCTTTTTTACTTTCCTGAAAGATGGGGGAAAGGGGGAGAGTGGTTTATAAGTTTCTTAAAAGTCTGTTGGTCCCTGTAACGAGACATAGCAGTGCTGGCATTAAAAATGAAGGCAGAGATTTTTGTTTAAAAATTGTCTACTTAAATTCCATAAAAAGGAGAACCCGAAGAAAATAATGAAATAAAATGAAACAGCCATATGAATTGGTACTTAAACTTTAGAGAAATCTCCACGTTTAGTTTCCAAAGATCAGAAGCATTTTCTTATGGGCAGGTCTGTTAAACATTACATTGTAGAGTAAGACAGTCATCTAGTACTTAAAGCTAGAGAAATTAAATTAAGCTATGCTAATTTAATTTAATTTTTATGCCGGCCCGTTGCTAACTGGTAATTTTTAAGTATAATCTCATTTCATTATTACATTTTTTCCCCAAATTATCTGCATAAAGTTTAAAAGTATGTTTTCTTAAACAAGCCTGTATGTGTTTCTTGCCTGCCAGCAAGAAGGTAAGCTATAGTATATAAAGATTATCTAACTAAAGTCCTCTGTGTCTTGCTCAGTTGTTTATGTTTATATTTCTCTGACAACTCTTCAGCAGCTATGTTGCTTTATTACTGTTTTAGCAAATGTGAAAATATACACACTGGGGCCACAAAAAGTATGCTCCCTTGTCTTTTCACAATTAAAAACAAACAATAAATATTTGACTAGAAGAACAAAGACTGTGACATTTAGATTTTTTTTTTATGTGTTTGCATCTATGTGAATGCGTGGGTGACTTACTACTACTGGCAGCAAGGTACGGACCCATTGTTTCCAAAGAAACATACAGGACTCATATTGTAAGTCCTTCCAATTTCTTAGCAAAAGCTACAGCAGTGCAGTATAGCCAAGGTATGGATATAAAAGATCTTTTAACTGGAAATCAGTTTATATTTATATTTATGTTTATGTAAAAACTTTAAATCAGGCACCAAGTGAGCCCCACAGCATTCCTCCCCCAGCTACATTGTGCTTCTGCTACAGACATCCTCACATTGCAGGCAAGTAGCTGCACATGTAAAGACTGGAGAAGAAAAGGAACAGAATTTCCCGAAATGCTTATATTTACACTTCATAAACGAATACTAACACAAGGCTTCACAGCAGCATAGACAGCAGTTGATTTTGCCAGCCAGCCATGGACTGTGGTCTGGCTGTCACGGGGGGAACCCAAGAAAACTGGGTTTGCTGTTCCTGCTGTAACCCAGGGATGGAAGGAGAGGGACTGCTGAGTACAGGTGGAGGAAAAGATCATCCTGTGCACTGTTAATCCTTCTTGTAGAGGCCCGAGGAGCAGCCAGCTGGCTTTCCAGGGCTCTGTCATAGACAAAACAGGTATTTCCACCTGGAATTTGTTTCGCTGCTGCTGCTGCTTATGGTACTGTGTTCCTGTTGTTGACAATCCCCTGCCCCTTTGGCAGACACTGCAGGGTCAGTCAGCGTAGCAATAGATTGTTCAAGCATTCTGGAGCCAATTATGGTAGATGCTAAGCACTTTTGTCCCCTATAGAATTAAAACTAAGACAGTCTGAGGAAAGATGGAGCTTTTAAAACTGCATAGGATACCTTGCTCTGGCATTCAATTAAAAGATCACTAATGTAAGAAACGTTAACTTTAAAATGTTATTATAGTTTTACACATCTACAATTATTTGTAGATGTGAACAAGGGGAAATTATTTATCTGGTTTATCACAGTTTAAACATTTTATTTGTTGCAAATGCAATACAAAATACAGCTTTATAAACTGGATATTGCTGGAACAGCTGCTCATCGTGATGTATGAATTTCTGAAACTGCTGGGTTTGGGTGTGTCATGAGTCCCTCTATTTGCTCAGAAGAAACGGTGTATTTAAAATATTTTTTGTATCAGGAACTTACAGTTATATTCATGGGTAGGAGAAATTAGTTGCTACTTTTGTACCATCTCCAGAATACTGTACGAGAAATATTTTACCAGATGCAGTTCAATCTTGTATTTACCTAAATGAACATTTACAAATTGATGAGAATTATTGTATATTTCATGAATTATATATGAGCTAGGCATTATGTGGAATGGATTTCTTGTTACTTATGAAAGTTTGTATGCTGTTACTGTGTAAGTACTGTTTCCGACAATAATTAAATAAATTATGGTTGGGATCCCATAAAAGGCTAGAACGCAACAGGGACTGAACAAGCTGTGTAGCCCAAGGAGTAAAGCAGAGACCAGTGAGCATCTCTGAGTGTTCCCATTTGTTCTCAGGCTTTCTGTGCTAAGGAGAAATGGATTTACAAGACAGTTAATTTCCCTGACTTAGCTTACCCATGCTAGATGGTTTCTTGTAATGGGAGCAGTTATCAAGCCAGTCTCTCAGTCTTTCAAACCACTTGATGCGTGGGTTTCTTCTCAACTGGGATGTTGCCTGCTATGACAGGGATGGACTGTATCACCTTATTTACCTGTATGAACGTGTAAATAAAGAGCAGTCTTGTGTAAAGTACTGTTCTTAGTGTAATGTAGTGGTGGTTTTGCAAATAATATGTTAATAGACAAGAAAATGACTACTATTCAGACTTTGCTGCATAGAAAAATACTTTAATTAATCCATAGCCTAGACTAAGCAGTGATAACATACAAAGTTTAGACTGCACAGGACATTACAATAAGCATAATCCTTCCCTTTAGCTTGATGTAACAGTTTTTTTGCAATTCTTAAAAGTGAAGTTGATTGTATGTGCAAGACGCTGTATAAAATATGTTTGTTGACATTTTCTCCATTGCTTAATGTATAAAAATATATTGGGTTTCCATCAAAATTAACTTTTAAAAAAGAGAATTATCAGAAAAGATGAGCCTCTGCAAAAATACGACACTGGTTCAGACTTACAAGCTTACCTGAGAGAACAAAGGTGTTGACTCAAAACACAAAAGCATTGGGAAAAAGGCAACCTCGGTAGATTGCAACACAGGAAAGCAAAAGTGACAATGTGGGAGCTCATGTACTTCTCAGTTTAGCAGTGATTAAGTACTTTATACAGAGAAAATAAAAAGGTTGAGCCACGCCAATGGATTTGTCTAAGCATCTACAGTGTATGCTGTGCTTTTGTGCTCCTTCATTTTGATGTTGCCTTGCTGAGGTATCCTCATTTTCTCCCCTTTTGGCCTAAAACGGGTTGGTGAAAGCAGACCCTGCAAGATTATGAAAGAAAGGTAGTTATTTTCCAAGCAATATGGTTAGGAATGCTAGGATTACATTATGTCCATGTTCACTCTGGAAACTTAAAACATCCGAAAAAAGCCTATTGCTGAGGAGGAAGGAAGCTCACAGATCTAGGATCGGTTAATAAGATGTAAAGCCAATCACCTATGTGATCTCAGTTCAGACTCATCCCAGACCATGACAACCAGAATTTGTCACTGTTTGATGATTCACAGTGACCATGAGATCACATTATATGTCAAAGTTTTAATGGGAAGAACAGGGTACAAGTGGTCAGGGATTTGAGCTTCCCTTCTCACGGAGGGTTGATTCCCCAAAGTTGAGACTGAAGTCCAAATATGAGGAAACTTTTAGTATTGCAATGCCATTGATATGCACACAGTGATAAACAGAGAATGCAGCATCCATTTCCACACACTCCCACGTGCACACCCAACATTTTTTACACTTTGTTAAATATAGAAATGTAGTACCCTAATTACTTTTGACTCATGTATTGTGAAAGTAGCTACCATTGAAAGATGCAAATAATTCGGACAAGTAGCGACAGAAAACTGGAAATGACTGTATTGAGTTGTCTAAACAATCAAGGATGAGGATGGAACAGTGGTTCAATTTAATGTTAGTACATAACAGACTAACACCATATCCTGTAGTTACCTTCCAAAGTTCTATGTGAGTATGTGGAAGAATATTTGGGAGACATTAATTGTCTTCTGCCCATTCCGTGGGATCTTGAGAGCACACAGTCTACATACATATCCCAGAAGTTCTGGGCTAAATCATTGAAGAGTTCGTTGTGCTTGGGCTTAGGGGATTCCTTTAGGAACATCATGAAGTCCCAGAGATCAATGACCGTATCCGCTACCTTGAGTTTCTTCATTTCCACCAGCCCATGGGATGACACCTCCCAGCACTGATGGTCAATCTGACCCAGGCTTGCAGGAGTATCTTTTTGATAGTCTAGATTGGCATAAACCAAATTCAGTATCAATATACAGCCCAGCTGAAGACACCACCTTCGTCTCCATACAAATTCCATACTCCAAGAAGATACCTGAAAGCAAGTGTACAAAGTCAATTATTCTGCCATTATGTAGTTCATTCTCATGTAACTTTCAAGGATACCCCAAGTGATGATTTATACATATATACAGAAAAATATTTCTTTTCAAACCATGGAATAAATACCAGTCAATGAGCCCTAACGCTGGAGCTAGGTTTGCACCTAGAAATTGTTAATGCTGTTTAGAACATGAAAACCTGGAGCAGAAAGTTTGAAGTGATTGCAGCCTTGTCAGAACTGCTCCTTGAGCTCCAGACTTCTTCCCTTAAACTCCTGTGCTTAGATCATGAGTAAAATCAGATTAATAGCAGATGCGGACATAATCCTAGTGGTATTCTATTTTAAATGATTGCAAACAAGTAACAGAGTTATAATAGCCCCTCTTTTCATGGAGCAGTCCAACTCAGAAAGGTGCTAATGAAGGACCAGTAAACCAGACCATTCGTTACACTGTATTGGGTGAGCGTAGGCAGGTTACAAACCCATTCAGTGGCTGTTGCAAGACCAGAAAAAGGCATATTCCTTTCTGGCTTATGTTAGAAAATTAAGCAAACTTTTGGCACAGTTATTTCTAGCATACATGCCAAACACAGAAACTGTCTGGGAGAACTGGAGATGGAAAGAGTAATAACACAGGAGGCATAATGAGAACTTCAAAGGCTGCAGAATATGTAGTCATTATTATACATAGGTTCCCTCTGGGAAAGCTGCAATTTTCCTGTGATGCATATTCCACATGCTCAAAGCAGGTTTAGACAGAACATCACTAAAACACCTGATAAATTTTTTTCTCAGTCCTTCCTATCAAGATAAAGTGCAGTGGAAAAGGAGAGTAAACATAGAGCGGAAAACAAACCAAAAAACAAGACAAGTCAACACAGAAAGAAGTCTGACGAAAAAGATGACAGTCAAGACACTCAGATAGTGCCCCTTATTTTGGTGTCCTAAATCAATTCTACATCAAATAGTTGGTACCGTGCTCATTCCCACCGTTTCCAACCCCCTTGCCGATTCAGAATGTAAAATACAATTACGAAATGATGTGAGGTTTTGTGCAGATTCAAGGCAGTGTTTTGGGCAACTGTGCAAATTTGACTGGGAACGTGGCCAGAACTGCAAGTGTGCTCTCCCAGTCGCGATATCTTTGGGCACTGGCAATATGAAAAGTTAGTCTATGATGTCTTCAAAGCGTTAACACACCGACATCCTCTCTGCAGCTCCTAGAGATGCAATTAAAGAGAGGATAATCCAACACATAATATAACATATATGTGAACTGTCAATAAGGCAGAGTTGAGGCGACACCATGGAGTACACAGTCATACCAAACTGGGTCAGGAAACGGGACCTGTGGCCTCAGGGTTCTGGGGTGATTTTTAGTTTGAATGTGCCATGTATTCCTTTACCTCACCTTCAGGACTCAAGGGAATGAGGCAGACCCCAACCTAACTCCTCTCTAAAACTACACTTGTGAGCTACGTTTCAGCAGGCAGTAGGATGACCTGCCTCGGCATCCTGGGAGCTTATGAATATGCGTTAAAATTTCTCTTCCTTGGGATGTTAGAAAACTGGCTCCAGCAAACAAGCAGGGATGGAAACGCTTCTCGTCTCACTTCCACTTCATTAGGCACCAGCATTTAGAGGAAGGACACACTAGCAATTTAGCTACAAAGTAGGAAAACAGCAGCCAGGAAGCCATCAACATTTTGAGTTGTTTTGATTTCATGTTTTAATCCAGCTGAAAACTAAACCACCAAGGGTCCATTTGAACACCTCAAACAGGAGCAGAGACCACAACAAGCCTTGCAGAGACTTTGAACTAGTAACTCCTACTATTCAGTAGGAGACAGATGAGTTTCACAAAAGCAATAACTAAAGAGCCACGGCAGAAGTTATACTTACAGTCTTCCTGTGACGAGATGGAAAGCAGTAGCCTTGAAACAACAGTAGTCAGCCACTTGGAGAAAAATAGAGAGAAATTCCTGAGAGGGCTGCAAGTGCCGGGCAGCTGCTGGATGCTCCGAGGACGTTGGGATTACGCTGCGCAGGGACGACTCTGCCACTGGCAAAGCAGCAGCAGCAGCAGTAGCAGCATGAACTCAGGTGAGTGGGAAAGGCGGGAGGGAGCTGTGGCTGTGGCTGTGGCTGTGGCAGCCCCACCTCCTTCTGCAGCAGGCAGGGAGCGTCAGCCCAGCCCGGGCTGGGGTCTCACCTGGAGGCACCGTGTGTGCACAGAGGGTGGGGGTGTCTGGTGAGGGAAGGGGAGAGGCAGAGGGCTGGCAGAGGGAGGAAAATACAATAGATAGCAAAGCTGCCTCCAAATCAGTAACGTGAACGCTCTTCCCATTTTATACACCCAGGTTCCCATCCACAACCCTGCCTGCCCACCAGAACATGCACGCATCAAAGACAACATTTCAAAATAATGGAAAACGGACATACAGCTCAGAATTTATAGGCACAACATGCATCCATTATTCCAGTTCCCTTTTCGTAGGAACTCCTTGACTCGAGATCGATTTTACGCTATTTTTTAAAATCTCCCATGACTTGGTTGCCAGAGAGGATTTTGATGCCCTTTTATTTGTACTTGACAACATCCCCACCAGGAGCTGGCGCCAGCGCCGGCCGCTGCGCTCTGGTGTTCACGTCCCACATCGTCCAGCCAGCAGCAGCCCAGCTGTGCCAGTGGTTGAAGACTCTTCTGTTGTTTTGCTTCTGTCCAGTTACTTTCTCTGCTAAGGAACAAGGCTCATGCACATGTTTAGAAGAGCTTCATTTCCTTTGAGGGAGAGAAGCTTATGAAGAAGCTTACTTAGTTTTCTAATTATTTCTTACATACTTGTTCTTGTGATACACCAGTTATGATGTCTCATCCGATACTGAATTCTAAGACCAAAAATAAAGAGAGACAAATTTTTGTTCCAGCTACTGCGGATTTTCCATGGTTCTATATGTTGTAAGTTAACACAGCCAGACCCAGTACAGTATATAAAATAACTTCTATATCCTGCTAGAAAAATAAGGTTAAAAATTAAGGGGTGTCAGGGAGCCCAGAACATTAAGAACTGCAAAAGGCCTTGACTGCCTATAATGGAAGATGTTCTATTAGTGCAAAGTGTGTTCCTAAGGGCAAATTCCTGTTCATAAATTTGCAATTCTGTTTCTCCCTCAGTCCTGGCACTCCCCCTTGCTTAGCTTGGGCAACTCAACGCTCAGCAAGCTGGATTTCTGGAGCCAGTTCTAGGTACTGCTGTGCCTAATTCAGGACAGGTTGCCCCAAACTGAATTCTACACGGATGAGGATTGTCGCAGCTACCTTGTCTTACATAATTAAAGCTTAAATTTCTTTACACAGATTTTTCTGACAAATTTCTCAACATGTATATTCAAATCACCTCTTAGATCACCAGGGAAAATGGATTGGGTCATATTCTGAAATGCAGGTGATTTTTGAGAGACCTATTCTTCATACATTGCATACGTGCTTTCTAAAGTCTCCAAGGAGACTGTTGCTGTCAAGGAAGATCATGAGTCTTTCTCCTTCAAAGGCACTAGAGTTTATTCAAAGTTTGTCAAAGTAAAACCATCAGCAGTCAACATCATTAAACTCACAGCATGTTCGCAAATACACTGAAATTCTGTGTTTCTTTGCAACCTGTTGTGGTTCAGTCTCAGATTGTAACTCTGAATGTAGCTGCCTCTCTTTATGTCACAAATTCCTACAGCTGGCAATACACAACAAGATCAGTTATGCAAAATGGCGATGCTATCAATCACACCTCGATAACATTCCACGATTCCTGTGCCCACTTCTGCGCTAAAGGACTGGATCTTGAAGTACTGAAGTCCCCCACTTCACCGGTGTCTCAGTGCAGCTCATCACTGTGTGGAAGAACAGTTCATAACCTGAGAACAACGGCATAAGGGATGTCCCAGCCCTCTTCCCATTGTATATAATGGAAAAGTCATTTTACTCCCTCTTCACCTGCTGAGGGCTGGAAACGGCTCTTGCCAAGAGAAGGCAGCCGGCAGTTCCTGTGGCCCAATGCTACGTGCTCTGGAGTAGGTTTCTTGAGTTACTTCATTTCATCTTTTGGTCTAGACGCCCACTGCCAAAGAATAACTTCCAGACCTGGGGCTTTTACCAGTCTGATTTCCTCATCTATTACCTTAATAGACCAGAGTCTGTCCTGCATGGTGTGAGGATGAATGCAAAGACCTTTGAAGACCTATGGCACAAGGAGCGGTAAACAGGGTTACTCTGTAGAACCAAATTGGAAAGCCAAAGGAAAGCCATTTATTTGCATGGAAAGCTCAAGTAGAATACAAATTTCTTTTTCAAACTCAATCATTCTAGCACAATGTGGGGACAAACACTTTGTCTGCAAGTAGTGTTCAGGCAACTTAAAAACAAGCGCTCTGAATGTCATCGGTTGGGTGACTGCCTCACAGAAATTACGTCTTTGTAAAGGCTGCGTGAAGGTTCACAGCGGACGTCAGGTATCTGAGGCACTGGCAAGACTTGGGCTCCCTCACAGCTTCAAAAGGCTACTGTTCAAAGTACAATGAAAATGCTGCATCTGGCACCCAGCAGAAAATCACTTCACCCTGCAACACTGGGTCCATATAGAAATCAAACGTTGCTGAACCTATGCACAAACCCAACAGCTCTCTTCAAGGCTTTGTGCATAGTTCCACACCAGTAACTCTCCTGCATGAGATGTTGCCTGAAGGAATGCAGTCTGCTCTATACATGGAGAAGGCTGATGTAGCTGAATTGCAGTTCCTCCTTTCTTAAATTTAGGTGTCACCCGACAGCTCAGAACTGTATCTTAACCTTTGGTTTTCTGTGCAGTACATTACCACATATGAAAAATGATGTACCCAGAACTGTGAAGGCTGAAGCCCATAAAACTGGTAACAGTCCCAGTTCCAGAGATCCTCCTCTGTCTAAAGGAAGGCACGGCTGATGAGAACATAGCACAAATATGTAGTAAAATTGGGTCTGTTAGGGTTTCACAACATGCTTTGGTGGAACAAAACATGACAGGAACAGCCTGTTCTTTCAAGTGGAAATGTAGTAATTTCTGTCATGAAAATAATGTATACAGTACTTGAAGGCAAATACAAACCTGCTCTGAAATGACAATATTCAGAATAACTAGCTATCTTCTGGAAGCCTTTCCAGCTAAGCAATGTAAACACTGTTTCAAAATCTTGTTTCAAAAAAAAAAAAAAAAGCCATGTTTGAACCTACACAGCTATATAGAAAAAACACCAGGAAGACTGGAATATAGTTAGCTTATCTCTGAACTTGTTGTATCATTGAAAGGAGCTAAAGCTGTATTAGATGTAATTACTCCTTGACATTCTAAAGCAGCCTTCATAACCAAGGAGATGAAAGCATTAAGAAGACGGTACAAGGAACTTAACTTTAAGAAAGCTCTTTCGTATCATTAACCAAAATAGCTTTCAGTAAGTTTTCAAGTTAAGAAAAGCTTTTCCTCTTTTTGTTTTCTTTATGCATTATCAAATTTATCAGCGTGATTGATCTCACAGTGCAACAGCCAACTTTTCAAAGGCATTTAAAGGCATGTAGAGAAGTGGGTAGTTGCACGGCTGCTTGGCCGCTGCACCACTTCCTTCTTGTCATTTCATTCCCACTGAAAACATCCAAGTGCAGTAGCACTGGATACTGCTGCAAATACGGTGATTTCATTCTACTCTGACAGCCACTGAGGGCAGCCCTCAATCCCTTTTCTTCAACATACAGATTTATGTTTATCATGCTTGTCATGCTTTTCCTAATCTAGTTAACAAATTCACCATTTTTAATCTTAAAATTAGGTATTCTCAGAACACAACTACAGAAATCAAAATGCTAAAGAACAGATTTTTCTTAGGAAAATCCTTTCAAATTAAAAAAATTCTCTTTTTAAAGTGTCACCTTGTCAACAATGTTCTCTTAAGAATCTATTTATGTGAGAATTCTTTGATAATATTGAAAATTCTCCTCCCCAAGTGAAAATGGTTCTGAAGGTTGACTTTCAGATTTCATTTTCCTTTATGGTATTATACATCTTTGTCAGTCAGGCACTGAAGGGTCATCATCCATGGGATGATGCCACCTGGAACAAGGATGAACCCATGAATTTAAATTGACAGAGATCAAAATTATTGTTAACTGATTATTCTGCAGGATATTACATGAAGTTTGTAGGATGGAAGCACCATGAAGAAAGACACTGATCATTTTATTAGGCAAGTATTGTTATTACGATTTCTACTTCAGAACAGGTAAGGTCAAGGAAAGCCAATCTGTGACCATCTTCATGAAATCTAATGTACTTGAAAGCTACGTAAAAGCTTTGTAGGTGAAAACCCTTAAAACCAGAGACCCTGTCCACATACTTGGGAAAGCAGATTGTTTTCAGCTGGTGACTAAATATAAATGGGATTTGGAAAAAAATTGTATTATGTTCTCCAATCTGCAGGGGTTCAGGAAGATGCAGTGTATGCCATGTGTAAACCCACAGACTATAGCACAGCCATTTCACACAGTAAGTTTTATGAGATGGGATTAAAGACAAAGGTGGCTACCTCTGTGATTTTGAGGTTTTTAACTGATAACCAAACTTAGGCAAAATAATTTTTTTCCCTCAAAACTCTTCCAACATCTAGTTTTTCTATAGCATGAGTTTTGAGCTGTTGTACTTCAGCTTATTCTTTTTATTATTGCAGTTGAGGTGCCTCCATCTAGTGGCACTTTATTGTACTGAAGAGTGTATCCTTGGCATTGGTTATATCTCTTAAGTTTTTGGTTTGTTTTTTTTTAAATAAAACTGTAAAAGTAGTACATCAATTTTTTAGAACATCTGGACCTCGGATATGCTGGTGTAGTTATTTCTTTGACCTATGAAGACCTTTATGCCAGATTCCCAGAATTGCAATGAACCATTGTGTGCAATGGCAAGGAAATTGACTCGCATTTTTTGTAACTATTTCAACTCTACTTTAAAATAAAGCTATGTTGCTAAAATATTTCAGCTTAATTTTAGAATATTTCCACCGAAGTTAGTTCTTATCTAGACTGAGAAAAACAGCACATAAAGTGCAAATTTTAAAAAACAAAAACAAAAAACAAACAAACAAACAAAAAACCCCCAAACAAATGAAAAAAAAAAAAAACAACAACAAAAAAACCACCCCAACACTGCTGCTGGAAGCTTTAAAATTGTTGTGGAAAGATTTTGCAGCTTCTTCTTGTTAGAGTTGATAACAGCACACTACGTACTGATTTATATCATGAGAGAAAAGAAACAGAGTGGTAAAACCATGATTTGATGTAGCAGTACCCTTATGATTTTCAAGCTATCATATACAAGTATGTGACGTACACAATGAGAACAGAAAAAGCAGGAACTGAAGCATTATTTAGCACAAACTCAGAATATGCATTGACTATGTATAAATCAGTTTGGAGAGTTTTAAAACACTATCAGCCTTTTGTATGACAGAATTACAGGTATCTCTGTGACTACACATCTGCACACTCTTACGTAAACAGGATTCACTAAAGATAAAGAATTGAGTCACCCTCTGCATCACTGATTAGCAGCATCTGAAGTAAAGAAATAAGAGAGTGATGTCCTATGATCAGGCTTGACAGTGAAGAGCTCACAGCTCTGTTACTTAAGTTCAAGTGTGGCACACCCACTAGTGATTAAACAGCCAACGCAAATCAAAAGAAAAGATGATAGAATCAGTGCTGCCCTGGCAAAACAGAAGCGTGTCTTTTAAAGTGACAAGATTAAGTTTGAAGCAAAGTATTTAGAAAATAATCCACCTAAATAACCTCAAACTACAGAATTTTAAATGATTCAGTTTCAGTATTTTTTTAGCATCGTGTATGTGTGATGATGTACTTACTGGTACAAAAGGTTCCAGAAAAAACACAATGGCCCATTTCAAATGAAATGTTACTTAATTCACTGTATGAGCTTGACGGCATGAGCTTGCTCAGTGCTGAAACAGACATAGTGTTATGTGAATGGGTTTAACACCTTCAACTCGTAACATACGTAGGAGATCAGTTTTTCTTTATTTCTCCTTTTTGTGGTTGAGTTGTGGACTGATTCCATGTGTTAACATTAGTTAGTAGCTCTGTTGGCATCTCTGGACAGGTCTATACATTAACCTGTTGTTGGGTTTGACCTCCTGCTGTGTGTTAAGGAAGTTCAGCTCACTGAATAGAAATAAGGCTCTGTTAAGTCGCCAAGCTACAGACCCTGCTGCTCTCAAGAGGCATAATGACTCAACAGTATTAAATTCAAATAGTATGTACTGCAAAAGCAGAACAAAGAATGAAAACATGGGGCAATTTGATATATACTTTACTGGTGTTCAAGGAGAGCTCAGGGCCTATGACTTAATCCTTGAAGAGCTTTGCTGATAACCTTCTTGCCATCTGCAACTCCCCTGAGCTTTCTTCATCTCACTTAAAAGTTCTTTTGCTTATCTCCTTTTTTTTTCTATTATTTTCTATACAATGCCAACATTGTATGCTTTACTGAAGTCACGGTAGCACAATCTGACCTTTGCTCGTGTAAGGACTTCTGAGCCCTGCCTACTATTCAGATTGGACGGACAAGTCCTTCCCATATTATGAACCATAAATCTGGACAAAATGTTCTACTATTTGTACTATGAATTGGCACGGTGACACAGAACAGAGAGGTCCTCCTGAATGATAGGGCGTAGCTCCCTCCTGCTACAGAAAGCTCTGTTGTACAATCGCCTCATAAATTTATCAAGCGCCATATTAAGAACAGGTATATCTTTGCTCCCACTAATTCCACGGAAAAGCTGTTTCAGAATTTGATTGCTGTAATGACTAGAAACATTATTCTAATTTCCTGATATATTTATTAATGAATAGGACATACCTGTTTGTTCTTGTGTCAACATTACCTTGCAAATTAAATGGTTTTCATCCTTCATGTTTACTTTCCTGATATATTTATAGACAGCACTCACATCTCCTCTCTGTTTCTGTTTTATTGAAGTAAACAAGCTGAGCCACCCTAAAATCTGTTTGTATGAAAGGCTCTCAAGCTCTCTGGTGATGCGCCTAACCTCCTTCTACCCCTCTTTCAGTTCAACCTTAGCTCTGCTATAGAACAATTGATTAGAAGTTTCCACAGTACCCCAAATGAGATTTCAGCAGTGCCTTAAACAATGACATCAATACCTCCCTACTTTAAATGAAATATGTCTCCTGAGATACTTTCTGTACTTATGATGATTCCTAAGTATATATCATCACCAGATTTGATGAGTATGCTCTTACTGATTTTATCAGGGCTACTACAAAAAGTATCAAATAAGACCATCCTAAAACCAACTCTTTAAGCCTGACATCTTCCTTTTGAACCTTATTTGTGGCTATCTCACTTCACAATTTCTCTCCTAACCCCCATATTCTCATTCCTTCCCAGGTTATACCATATCAAATGTTTTATCAATAGGGTATTAATATGGAAATTTTGAGTTTTTCCAAAGCTTTGCATGAGATTGAGACCAGGCTTTTGAGTCTGTGGTTGGCCAGGTCACTTTTCTTCTTTTCAAAGATAAGTAATTACAGTCCAGGTTGGCACTGAGGAAAGGCATACTTTGAATTTGAGGGATTTAACTTAGGCCATAACAGTATGATACAAGCATGCCCTGTTGGTAAAAATGATAAGTATTTTTAGCTGAAGCACAATACGTAGTTGATGATTGGTAAAAATAACACAGAACAGCAGAAAAAGCAGGTCAGTAATAGTCAACAGAGTGAAAAGCTTTTGAATGTATTTTTCCATACACATAAGTGGAAATAAAAGGGTCATAAAGGGGACTAAGACCTTCTAAAAATACTAAAAACTCCCATGGAATATGACATTTCAAGACACAAAAAACCCAAACATTTTGTACTTTAGTATTTTGTAAAATTGTATTCAATTGAAGTATGCTATTATTGTATTCATTCATTATCAAAAGCCATCAGGAATAATAATTCAGAATGACAGCCACACTTCATCTGTACCTACTTCTGAATAAACCTGATGCAAAATGAACAGTTTGCTTTTTTAAGTCAGAGAGAGGAGCGTGGGTCAGATGAAAAGCAGAGAATTAGGAATTTGGATTTTTTATTCATTCTTCCCCGATCTCTTTTAAAAAAATTTTTCCTAATTTACATATAAAATATTAGCAAATTGAAGGTTCCTTTGCCCTAATTAACTATGTAGAAATACATATAGGTAGGGTTTTTAAATTTAGGTATTGGCCCAATTTTTATAGTGTACAAAATAAAGCAAAATTACAGCTAACATGAGGACCAAACAATAATACACAGTAGAATCTAACTATGTAACTACTATTTTGCATGTATTTTGTAAATCCAGTTTCAAAATCTGGTGTCTTAGACCATGAAGCAAATAAGAAACAAGACTAATAAACAGCTATCAAAACCAAAATTACGTTCTTAAAGTGGCACTGGACAACACTCAAATGTTGTAAGATATACTGGATACTGCTTAAATGTTCTGTTGGGCCATTTAGTGTGTATATGGCACAACACTTTTCCAATTTTTTTTTTCTTATGTAACAGATAAAATCCCTTGTTGAACTTATTTTTAGTATTAAATTACTGTAAACAGTGCAGACTCTCCTCAGGTAGCTAAAAACTGCAACCGAGAAATGTAGGACCTTGTGGAAAGACTGCAAGAAGTGCTTTCAAAAAGAACCCACTGAAAATATGCTCATACTGTCTGAAAAATACTTATCTATAAAGACTTGTGCAAGATCTAACTGGGGGGCACTTTTTCACCAATTTTACCTGTCTGACCTTACTAATGTCATGATTTACAAAATAATTTCTCATTTAAGAAATGCAAAGCGGCATCACACTCATTAAAGCCATGTACTTTCAACACGGTCACCCTTATCCTGAAAACTCGCCTCGCTGAAAGGTCAGGTCCCAATTCCTTGAGGGAGCGCACATTAGCAATATGACCAACAACCTTTAAATTAGAGTCCAAGTGCATGGGCAAAGCCAAGATCAGATGTTGTATTTAATCGGCACACAGCTTCCAGGGAGAACACGCCGCTGGGCATTGCGGATCTCGCCTGAAACCTCGCAACTCTGGCAGCCGGGGCCTTGCTCTCCCCTCAGGCGCCCCTGCCCACACCTCGGCCCGAAACACCCCAGCACCTCTCGACTCGGGACCCTCTGGGGGCCGGGGGGGGGCGGAGGGCGGAGCTGACACCTTGCAGCAAACCAGGCCCTCTCCCTTGCCATGCCGGCGGCTCCGGGGGGAACGGCCCCGCGGGAACAGCCTCGCCGGGCCGCGGCAGGACGACGGCGAAGGCCCGCCACAGCCGCGCGCGATCGATGGCGGGAAGGGCCGCGCATGCGCAGCCGGGCGGCAGGCGGCCTGCCGCGGCTGTCATGGCGGCCGCCGGCGTGACGGGATTGGTGGGTTCGCTTCCCTCCACGCTTCCCTGGCTGGCAGCCGCAGCCCTGGGGCCCGGGCGCTGACTCCGCCCGCCCTCTTGCCCTGTCCTCTCCACACACACCTCTGGGGCCTGGGCCCGCCCTCCCTTCCGCCTCACGGGCCGCGGCTCCCGCCCCGGCCCGCCCCTCTCCTCCCGCCGCCGCAGGCCGGGCCCGTGCGGCGGCGGCTCCCAGCATGGTGCGGTGCGGCGGGGCGGTGCTGCGGAAGGTCAGTGTGGCCGGCCCGGGGAGCGGTGGGGACGGGGCCCTGCCTGCGCGCAGGTTTTGGGCGGTGGGAAAGGCTGGCGGCGAGCGGCAGCTCTGCTCCCGGCCCCGCGGCCTGTTCGCGGCGGGTCGCTGCCTTCCCCCGGAGTGACCCGCCGGGGCCTCCCCCGCGCTTCCCTGCCTGCACTCGCCGGGCGCCGGGTCTGCCCGGGGCTCTGCAGGCCGGGCCGTGAGGGATCGCTGCCGGGGAAGAAGCGTCAAATATGTCTCCTGGAAAAATGTCTGGGAGGGATGCTTGTCTGGTTTCTGAACGTTCGTTACTGCCATCGAAGTTCTATCTAAGTAGTTTTGGCCACCTTGATTTCAGTGCCTACAAAATGAAATATAAACGGAACGTAATGCTGCTGTCCCTAAATGAGGGTTCTTCACCCGCTGTGCGAGAGCCAATGAGCACACTGAGTCGCGATATTTGTTTTTGTTTCAAATGAGGGGGGGCTGGGCATTTAGCAACAGCCAGCACACTACACGTTTCCAGCCGCCCAGTGTTTATAACGGTAAAATACAGCTGATTGGTTAATTATGATTAATTTGCCACTTCTAACTATAAATGTGCATGTAAGCTCATGTTTAAAACATTTAGGGAGGTACCTGATCAGCATGCTCATTATTCACAAAGGGGTGTGTTTTTTAGCGTTACCCAAGGTTAGTTTGGGATACACTCTTTTTTGCTATCTTATGTCTAAGTCAGCAACTGCAAAAGAACACATAAGACATTTTGTTTCACATCCTATTCAAGGTCAGGTACGTTCCTTGATGTCTCAGCCATGTCCCAAACGAAACTTCTTGATAAACTTTTAACTTTGTTCTGTCGACATCAGTACTGATAAGAAACTTGTTGTTTTGTTAGTATGGCAACTTTATGGACAATTTACGGGTCTATGTGAGAGGAGGAACTGGTGGAATGGGTTATCCTCGTCTAGGTGGGGAAGGAGGGAGAGGTGGTGATGTCTGGTTCGTTGCCCGAGAAAGAACTACCTTAAAGAGCATAAGAGACAGATATCCCCAGAAGCGATTTGTAGCTGGAACAGGAGCCAACAGCAGGTAAGAGTCTGTTTGATGAAAGTTGTTTTATACATCTTTTCCAGAAAGCAAAATGTCAGCTTAAGTTACTAAGTCTGGTTTGATTTCTCCCAGTGTTAAAGCACTAAAAGGTGAAAAAGGAAAAGACTGTGAAGTTCATGTGCCTCTGGGAATTTCAGTTCTTTGTGATGATGGCAAGCAGATTGGTAAGAACTTTTGTTTTTATGTATCTAGTAGATACTGTCATATTTATTGATAGCATCTAGCCAGCTTCTAACACTAAGATGTTTTAAGGTTACGCGTCTCCCAAAATATGTATGTGTTTTCCTTTGTTTGGACAAAGAGTTGACAAAAAACACACTGTAGAAATTGTTGGAAAAGCAAGGATCCCTTATAGAAATTAGCAGTAGTCAGTTTCTATCACTATATGAAGCAGAAAGAAAATTGTCCTTGCAAACAGGCTGAAAGCCGCCTGAAATCCTCCACAGAATCATTAATGACCTTACATAATTTTGTGTCTATAAACGCCCAGTAACTTCACTGAATTATGATGTTGCTTAAAAGATAAAGACCCTTGCTGACTGTCAACATTTCAGGTTATCTAAAATACTTCTCCATTTTTTACTCTTTTTTAAAGAGTGGTACTTGGTAGTAACCAGGATGATCTCTCTGTATGGTGCTCTTGGAATATCTCTCAGTGGTTCATTTGCAGTTTGTCAGTTTTTCTTCTCAATGCTGTTCAGAGTTCAAACTAAATTCACAAATGACTCTGATTTGGATGTTTAACAAAATTGTATGTGTGGCAAGAACTGTTTATGATGTAGGCATGTCAGTGTCTAAAGTTGTCCTTCAATTATATATTCAAATGTTGCCTTTTTTTTTTTTATTATAACATTCTAACCCTAAAGAAGATATCATAACCTGCATCTTAATAAAAAAATATGGAACATCTGAAGAGTTTGCTGTAGCCACATTTCTGTCAATGCAGATTTTTCCTTGCATTCTTGAATTCAAGAATTGCAGGCTTCAGAACTACCATCTTGGCCATACTTTGCCTGATTGAACTTAGCACTTTTCTTGAAGTGACTAACTATGTGACAGAGGGGAGTACTGGGGTTTGATTGCTTTCATTTGTTTCCAAAGAAGGAAAAATATCATGACCCTGAGTGCACAGCTCTTGCAAGGAAGCGTACAGAAAATTGTCTCTTCGTTGAAGATAGATTTAAGTGGAAAATCACAACTGAACTACTGCAGGGGATTGTGCTTTTTCACTAGTGAATTTATTTTCAGGAGAGCTTAATGCAGCAGGAGATAGATTCCTAGCAGCTCGTGGAGGTCATGGAGGCTCTTTGGTCACAAACTTCTTGCCTTGCAAAGGTCAGAGGCGAATTGTTCGTCTTGATTTGAAACTTATAGCAGATGTTGGCTTAGTTGGGTAAGTACTGTCATTTGAGAACTGATATTAGAAAACAGATATTAGTAAATTTGAAATGGGATTTCGAAGAAACTTGAGAGTTTGGAGAATGAGCATTACTGTATATTTGCATTGCTACTTGCATTACTTGCAGTTTGCAAAAATCAGGTAGAGTTTAAACTCTATAGGGTTTAAACACCTATGAAAATTAATTTTAAAATTTGGAATGTATTGGTTATGCTTTTGCGGGTGAAGGGCTTCATGAATCAGGGAAATATATAATTATTAATATAATTGAATTTAGCAATTGCAGTGATTATCGAAATACTGTTAGCTTATATTTATGAAGTAAGTAGGAGGTGCGAAACAGAGCCAAGAACACTATCCATATTGCATCTTCAACTTTAGGGTACTGGCACAAGTGGAGCCTTCCAGTAACAGTTTTAAAGAGAGTTTCAAAGGGTACGTAGCCTACTCTCCCAAATAAACAACTTAGAACATTGGAAGGAACTAATTACAAACTAGAACAGGACTTGCATTTCAATGTTGCTGCTTTATAACAATGCAGATAAATATATTTTTATTTGGAGAAAACTTTCAACAAACAGTTCAAAAAGTATTGGTCTACTCAGCATCAGCTACCACACTCCCCCTCTGCCCTGGTCCTTATTAATAAAAAACATAGGAAATGTAAAATGACAATGAATTTGAGGTGGAAATAGTCTAATTGGTGTATACTGTTGAAGAATTGAAACTTGAAGACAGTATGGTTTTCTACCTACATTTTTCTTCTTTTGCTTATTAGAAATAATTCTGTTAATAGCAGATTTATCTGAAGTTACATAATTTTCAAGTAGTCTTCAGTAATTGCAGATAGAGAATTTTTTCTTGTTTTAGAGTGTGGGAAAATATAGGAGTTTTATGACACTGGTGATGCTTTAATTTTGTATTTTGGCTTGTATTTGGGCTGACAGTTTCCCTTTAAAACGGATTAAAAGAATCATTATCAATTAATAAGAGGAGCATATTATTTTGTTGTTGAGAGTATGAATCAGCCTCTGATAGTTTGTGGCTGTACTTTGATGTCTTTGTGTTTGTTATTTTTACTTCAGTAGATTTGCAAGTGGTTTGCTATTAGATCAGGTAAAAAACATACAGACTTGAGAAAGGCCCATCAGGCTGGGGACAGGTTGTGATGTGTAGTGTAGGTAGCAATTTCAACTTCAAAGAGCATATTGTACCTCAGTGGAAAGAAAATACTCACTTGAGGATATGACCAGTGTAACCTTCCGGCATGTCTTTAAGGCACCTCTCAACATCAGAGCACATTAAAACTATCCTCAGTGGTTTTTCTGTTACAACAAGAGTCATTATGTCTCTTTCTTTTTTAAGAAAGCCCCTTTATGTAATACTAGTCTTGTTTTTCATTAGTGCATGTTCTTATGAGTTGTCCTTGTTAACAGGTCATAATTCTGCATGTATTCAAGTGGATAGTGTATGGGTTTTCTGTGTGACGCATGCCTTTGTATCTTGTGACCAATGTTCAGTTGCCTGTAGACAGAGTTGTTTTTCATCACTGTTGCACTGAAATGTTGTGCTGAATAACTGTCTGTGAATTTGACTGGAACACGTCTTGTGTGATCTCCTGTATGGAGCAGGTGCTATGATCTTTAAGGTCCCTTCCAACCTAAACCATTCTATGATTCCATGATTCTGTAAATAAGGAATTTAGTCTATCCTCTGATGTCAGCGTTGGCTTCAAGTTTGACATGGATCAAGGCTATTGTGTCTTTTACACAAGATTAATCTCTAAAATAAGCATGTGTTATGATTTCGGTTTTAACTTAGGTTTCCATTTCAATGAGTAGGTGTATTCTGTGAAGAAGCTTTGTAAAAGCTACCATATCCCTTAAGGAACATTTTTGTTGTTGTACGCAGGTACAGCTATCCCTTGTAAAGAGAAAAGGTTACAACAGTCAGGTCTGCACAGACCAGCTCCTAGGGCTTCACTGGTATTCTTTTTGGTTTATTTGGTAACAAAGCAGGTTAGTCCTAATTTCAGGATCCCTCAAACAACTTTGTTGCCTTAAAAACATACACAAACTCAGTGAGTGTGTGTCTGTATACACAAAGTCTCTATTGCTCTTCCCCCTTCCTCCCCATACAGATGTACTTGGGGAGTTTACATATACTTTGCTACATGAGTTAAACTGTAGCATAGGTATCATTGGTACTTAAATTGTAGAATGTTTCATTAACCGTGATTTGTATGCCAAAAGACTGTAAATCCAACTGAGAGATGCATTTGCATGAGAGGTGTTTAGAATGTAAACATAATTTACAGAATTAGCTATAGCATGTGAAGACTGAGTTCAAGTAGACCTGGATGCTTATGTTGTATTTCCATCGGAGTGACTTTGAAAGGTTTCCCTTAAACCTATTACATGTGTATTTACATACCTCTCTTGCCTGCATCCTTGGGAAGCACTGTTGAATTTAGAAAAATTATTTAGATTTGATTAAAAAAAAATCATAATTATCTGAGTTTTGTTGTTTAGGTTTTTTTTTTTTTAAAAATCTGAGTAAATAAGTCTGCAAAAATTAGTTGGTAACATTGAGTTTGACTAAGGTAATAAAATGTACAGGAATCACACGTGTGTTTATTCAATGTATAAATCCTGGCTTTCCTTCCAGGTTTCCAAATGCAGGAAAATCATCCTTGTTAAGCAAGATTTCTCATGCCAAACCTGAGATTGCAAATTATGCATGTAAGTTCATATTCTTATTTTGAGAGCAGTAATATTTCCATGAGAGCAAGAAGTCTTTTCTCTGACTTGGTTTGCAGGTTTATAATAAAGGATAGGGGATAACCATGTTGCCTGCTAAATACGTTACACAGATTTTTAGTTGTAAGAAATACTACAAAGAGAGAACTTGCTGTTTCAGTGTTCCATTCCTTTAAGCACCTCAGTTTTTCATGTGTACACCCTTATAATGCTTCCACCTTTTGATTCAGGGTCCATTTAACATTTATTTTAGTCTCAGCCCATTTTATTCTGTCGAAACTCTCCATGGTGTGTAATATCCTCCATGTGCCAAATATGAACCATCAAGTTCCTTTGCATAAACGTCTTGTATGCTTTCGAAATAGCTACCACCTGTTCTTGCAACAGAGTAAGATTTTGGTTTTGAATCTGTCCACTGAAAAATGCCATTTTTATTATTTTTCTATCAGTAATTTAGAATTAGCCATCTGATCATTCCTTAATTAAAAAGCAAAAGTTCAAGTACTGATAATTCCTACGAACCTTCTTGTACCACTCCCAAGTCTCTACAGCATTTTTATATTTTTTCTGAATTTGCAGAGTCCTATCCTTATTTTTCTTTATTTGGAAGTTACTCCATAATCTGGATAATCCTTTTTGTGTCTGAGACTTCTCTAGCCCCTCTATTCCCTTCTTGGGATGACAAGAACAGAACTGCACACAGTGCCAAGATTTGGTGAACCATTGGTTTTTTGAGTAGTCTAATTTTGTTCTCTCTTGCTTTGCTTTTTCTATATTCCTTTTCCAGTAATTCTTAACATCCCATTTGCCTTATTTTTTTTCTGCTACTGAATATTTGTTTCATTTAAATATGAAGTGAGAAAATCCTGCAACATTTAAATGTTTTGTAACATTAACATTTTTTAAAATGTTGTTTTTTTCCCTCCTCTTTTTTTCCCTTGTCATAGTTACAACAGTACAGCCTCAACTAGGAAAGATCATGTATACGGATTATAAGCAGGTTGGTATGAAAGTTCATTCTGGTTGTTCATTAAAGTTGTATATAATGGTGAGTTATGTTGCTTATGTTTTTGTTTTTTTTTTTTCAGAAAGAAAAAGGAAACTTGTAGGTGTTTTTGTATGTGTACCTGTAATGTATACATATAAAATGCAATTACGTTGACTTAATGAACATTGTGGAGAAAGTACTATTTTTTTAAAGTAATAAGAAGGTAGCTTTATAGCCAAATGCAGTAATATGATGCTGAGCTGACTTCAAGTCATTTTAATGAATGGCTTCTTGTTTTTCCTTATCTCCTTTCTGTGGTTCTAATCCTGCTTTATAATCTTAGAGTTGAGAGCTCCTGTGCGGAATTGAGATTATTGTGTCCTAACATACTCTTGTTAAGTTTAGGATTATAAAAAAATCATTGTTTCAGAGATTAACCTGTTATTTTTACTTAGAAGAGGCAAATTTTCTGTAAGTTCGCTGTGGAATGAATGAGTCATTTTGAGAACGGATTTTAAATAGGGGCAAATTTGTCCAATAGCTGCAGATCTGCAGTAGTAAATGACAGGGAATTTAGTGAACACAACCCCGTTACCATAACTTACTGTTCTGTCTCTCTAGGTTGGCTGCTCTGACTTCCTTTTGTGGTTTTGTTTTTGTTCGTTTTTTTTGTTTGTTTGTTTATATGTTTGGGGTTTTTTAATAAATAAATAAAGTGAAGTGATAGTGGTTGCCTGAACAGCTGGGTTAGTGCACTACCTGAGAGGTGAGGTACCTGGCTCCAGTTCCTTTTGTAGTAGGCTGTAGCTCTGGAGGACTGGTAGAGCGGCTGCCCTACCAACTTATTTTTTGTGAACACAACTCCACCCAGCTTCTTCAGGTAAAGTTGTCAGATATTGTGTGGTGCCTGGAATCCTTTCTACAGTATCCACGGAGCGGGGAAAACCAACACTACAGCAAACTTTTTGATTCCTCAAGCTTGAATCTTCTTTGATGTGGTTTTGTTTTGTTTTTTAAGTGTATGATACATGCAGTACTGGACTCATCACTTCCAAGATAAAAGGCACAAATGCTAAAAGGGTTTCAGATGAGCTAACCGGAAAAGCATACCTCTCAGATGTGAAAAGACAGAAAACTTCTCTTTTCACTTTCAAAAGCAATAATCTTAGGGGGATTCAGTAGCTGATGCTTGAAACCTTCGTTTAACAAGCTTTAACAAAACTGTGTATTAAAGGAAGTAAGTCTAGTTTGTCAGGTTCCCTGTAGAGATGCACACATCTAAGGGAATTTTTTTCTATATTCATTTTATCTGCTAGTTTAGGGTAACAGCCTAGAAAACTGTGCTGCAAATAACAGAATTATTTATAGCCTTTTAAAAAGCTACCTACCTGCCATGAATCAGGACCTCTTGCTCTTACTGGTGTGTCTTTCTCCAGCAGGAGAACTACTTGCACTCCTGGCTTTCTTTTCTGCAGCCTGTTTCACATCATAGCCAATGCCCCTAATTTTTGGCTGTTTTTGCAGTTCATGGTTTTTATACTACAGTGTTGGGTGCTATATAGGAACTATATAGGCAAAACATCTCTTTTTCTAAAATCAAGGGAACCAGTGATTGTGATCACAGGAAATATCTGTGAGTAAGAGGAAGTACTTCAGCTCTCACAAACGCTGAAAACAAAACAACGTAAGCAATTAAGAGCAATAATTGAGGTGACTGTTCAGTATCATTCAAGGGAGATTGGCTCGTTATATCTTTTTTTTCCCCTACAGAACATTGACCTTTTTAAGGAAATATGTAGCAATTTGCTTATTTTATCTTAGTGCATCATAAAGAAGAAAATACATGCGAGTTACCTGGTGCTGTCTGTCATTACTACTTGCAAAAGAAAAGACACAGAAGTAGAGGATCTGAGTATGAGTCTGGCTTCGGGTCTTAGTCCCAGATCATCGAAACTAGCAGAACCATTTACATTTTCTACCAGAATATCTGAACTAAGTGCTGTTTTGAGAGAATATGGATTTCTTTATGAGCTCTGTAAAAAATAGTCTTTGAAAGAGAAATAAAATTGGGGAAAAAAAGTGGTCATGAAGGTACTACAGCACCCAAACACATCACACCAGGAAGTGGATGTTTCTGATCTAACTTTCTGGTTATTCTCTCCCTGTTTCTAGTTACAAGTCTGTGGTTCACCCAGTTGTGTCTCATGTCTCTGTAGATGGCAAATTCTGAAGCAAGGCTTCAAATACTTAAGAAATGCATAATGGTTAAAAGTTAGTGTGACGCATGAGTGAGAGCATCACTCACTTATAGCACAAAGCCCCCTTCTGCAATAGGTAGCACACTGGAAATTTTTTTATGTGCTGGCTTTGGACATTGGTTAATCGGATCTAGTGGCTGTCTAAATGGGTAATAGATAGATTTGAAGACTTTTGCTCTTCTTTGCTTCACTGTCTTAGCTTTCTGTGAGTTACTGAGTGGATATTTGGGGGTTTTAGTATTCTGCTCTTTCATGGTCTGTCTCAGCTCTTCTCTACAACTGTGTACAACCCTCCCAACCAGCAGAGAAAATGACAAGATCCCTGTCCATTGTGGCAGTCTTTGTTGGGCTCTCATTGGAAGCTGATACACTAATCAAAATCTCATTTCAGTTGAAGAGCAGAAGACAAGTTCTTGGAGCTTCCCACACTCGGGGGAACAATGTTAAGAGGGTTTGCATTTGGAATGATGATTCTCTGTAGCCCCAAGGAACAGACTTTATTTTCTTTTCCAGTGACAGTTTGAATTCTATACACCCGTGATAGCCTAATCTTCTTGCCTTTCGGAGTCTGTTTTATTCTCAGCTAATAGGTAAATTTTGCAAGATCTCTGCTGAGGTGGTATTACCCTCTGCTTTCTACTTTGCAGACAGCTATAAATAAATCGATGGGAGAACATGAGGAGCACAATGTCTGTGTAATAGTAGTATTTTGTTTAAATCTGCTTCTGATGGTAGATACCAAATGTTTCAATACATTTGGTACCAAAAGTATGCAGTGCATACTGCAGGGGAACTGATCCCCCACACAATTCCCAGGAATACACATAGTTGTAAAAGGAGTCTCTCAAAATAGAGATTCTGGACATTCCTTTGCCTGGGTTCTTTTGTTTATATAAAATGATAATAAGTGTTGATAGTTTAAAATCACCATTTTTGCTTGTTGGAAATCTTTTGTTTGCAACTTATGTTTTCCTAGATTTCAGTAGCTGATCTCCCAGGACTGATTGAAGGTGCACATGCAAACAAAGGGATGGGCCACAAATTTCTCAAACATGTGGAAAGAACCAAACAACTTCTCTTTGTTGTAAGTTAAATAAAATTTACAGCTTATTGAAATAAAAGGCAGTGCAGTACATAAAATGCATCTTATGCAGTGTAGTTGGAATTTAGGAAATACTTTTTAATTTGCATGTTTTGTGATAAATATAGCTGTAATACTGTTTTCAGAATGGAATGGTCAAACGACTGATCCTTAAATAGAATCCTTAAATAGAATTTTTCATTAAAATTTGCCAATTAATTTAAGGCAGTGAAGTGTTCCAAGCATAATAAAAGCATGGAGTGATTTTTTTCTCTTCTTTTTATTCTATAAGATCCCCTTCAAAGAGAGGTTTAAAAATCAGACCTTTGAGAAACACTCTATCAGAATCAACCAGTTTGTGTTTCCAGTGTTTGTGATGTTACTTTGGTGTATAGTTGCCCTCTGTTATTTGCCCAGTAATGAGGGCACGTATGTGGACATTTTACTGCAAAGTAGTTGATGGAAAGTACCTTGATACAGTAACATAATCTGATACCACAAAGCTTGTTTTCATGTAACTTTTTCAGGTTGATATTTCTGGGTTTCAACTGTCTATGAAGACTCAGTTCAGAACAGCCTTTGAAACCATCTTGCTTCTAACAAAGGTAAGTTCTCATCTTCCTAATTGACAATTGTAGTTATGTGTTGAGCCAAGAAAGAGGCTCAGTTTTGATCAAGAACTTTTAAATGTTAGTGTGTCTTCTGGATTTATAATATAAGGCTGGTTAACAAGCTTAGGATTCTCCAAAATGGTGAAATTTTTATTTTCAGCTGTCCACATGAAACTGTTCTATTTTATGCTGGGCACAACTGTTCCTTCATTAATCTGTGTACCATATGAGATATTTCTTAGAGTTCAGCAAAGGTGAAAAGGTATGTGATTTTCAGTTCCCTGGTCCGGTAGCATTTTAGGAAGTAGGAATATATGGATATAGTTAAATTGCTGCCTTGATGCCTTTACTGCATAGCCTAATGGAGATGAGACATCAGGCCCCCAGCTTTGCAGACATTCAGTGTTTCCATCTCTTGCCATTGCTTCTGATTAAAATAATACATTTTACATAATTTGAAGTTTAGCAGCTGTTCTCTCTCTAGCTTTATAACTTATGATGATGAATCTTCTGAATTTCAGCTCTTGCTGTTTCTTTTTATCTGATTCATGGTTGTGATTTTATTTCTGATATTAACCATTAAAATGCTTAAGAATCAGAAAACTCTCAAAAGAATTTGCTTATGTGTTTCATAGATCTGAACTTTTTCTGAAATTGATTTAGTTTTTGTGGATATCAGAAAGACGAAACTAAAACTGTCATTCTTTTTATAGGAAGCTGTTTCAGAATCAACCAGCCTGTTTACCTGAAATATGTGTTTGAGTAAAAAAATCACTGAACGTTATTTTCTTCTGTCAGATTGCTTCAATACGGCAACCTTGAGCACCTGAATAAATCCCACAGCTGCCTAAGCATGAAAGACTATTTAGGCAATTAAACAAATGAGAGAGGAGATGTAAAATTGAAGTAGCATTTGATAAACTACAATTACTTATTAAGGCAAACTTACTTGTCTTTTAAGGAACTGGAGCTGTACAAAGAGGAACTTCTAACAAAGCCGGCACTTCTTGCCATTAATAAAATGGATTTGCCTTGTGCAAAGGATAACTTGGATGAACTTATGAAACAACTACAGAATCCTCAAGGTAAATTATCTCTCAACAATAACCTTCAACAAAAGTAGTGATGAGATTTCATCAGGGGTAACTCTGCATTGGCAAGGAGTTGTTTGAAATAGAGGTGAAGCCAGCTATTAAATTTATTATTTGAACATACGTTTTAAAACCACTTCCTGCATTTAGAGCTCTGTTTATATGCATCTGTAGTGCTGACTTCACTGTTGGAGAGGTATTTTAATAAAATAAAGATATCCTAGAAGATCTTTTCCAACTATGATAAGGGAGAATAAATTTCCAGTCTAGGTATCTTGGATAACAGTAACCTCCGTTGAAGGTCCCCTTACAGACACATGTATATACAATTTATCATTTGACTGGCCAAAACACATGAAAATTCTGGACAGGCCTACGTAGGGGCTTACTTCAGTTTTGCTCCTACATTGGGGTGAATTTCTTCCTATGTCCTGGAGTGTATAAGAACCTGGAAGGCTTAAAATCATCCATCTCCCATGTTCTGCAACTTGGGATTTCTCTGTACTCATCTTAAAGGAAGGGTGCAGAATCTTCTCAAGAGGGTGTAAGTATGGTATAACTGCTGTTAGTGCTTATCTTCTGACACTTTAGCTATTTTTTTAAAAGATTAATTAAGCAAATAATACTTCTATATTCATGGCAGTTATGTTTATTACTGTAAATGATTAAAGTTTATTTCTTAAATTTAATGGGATTTTATGGGCTTTGTAGTGATACAGTATTTGGGGGTTGTAGTAACTCTTTCGATACAATTTTTCAGATTTCTTACACTTACTACATGAAGAAATGATTCCTGCAAATACACTTGAATTCAAAGATATAATTCCTGTATCTACATATACTGGAGAAGGAATTGAGGAACTAAAAGCACATATAAGAAAATGCATAGATGAGGAAGCCGAGCAGGAGAATGAAGAATATCATAAAAAGAAACTACTACTTTTACAAACTTCAGAAGAACAACAAATGAATAGAAGCTAGCGTTCTTGGCTGGATCCAATGCATTTTAATATTTTTAGCGTGTACATGAACCCATTGCTATGCCAACCTTCCATTTAATTTTTGTTCCTTCTACTACCACTGCCCACTTCTCTGCACCTCCCCGTTGTCTCCATTTCTTTTGGCACTTTGGTAGAGCACAGTGGGGAAAAGAACAGTTTTTTCTGATTTATGTTGGCTACCGACTCAACAGAGTAAAGACCGAAATATGTGCAACTCAAAGCACTGCTTAACAACTGACGATCCCTGGAACATTTTTTGCCAATTGAGATGAATGGAAGGAATGTAACCCACAGAGGTAGCAAAGGAGGAAGTTCAACCACTCTACATCTTTTGCCATGGATATCAGAAGTACCTGGGGAAATTTCTGATGGGCAGTTTTCCAGGGTCTAGAGCTTCTGAGGTGATTGTGGGGTTTTGTTCTTTTTAAAGATCTAAAGGAAAACAGAAATAAATGGCTGCAAGGAAGTGACTTAGAGCATGAAAACGTGAGGCTGATGTCTACTGGTTTTTTTCCACACCTGCTGGTGCCTACTGTAGTCCTCTTGATCATATAAATCCTGATGCCAAATTCCCAGACTTAAAGTCCTTTTAGGAGTTTAGGACTCCTTTTAGGAGTCCCTCCTTTTATGGAGTTGTGGGTATATGTTACTCTTTGGTGAAGAAAACGATGACTGCTTTTCAACAGAGCTATGCGTTTTTGGGAATAGTAAATGTTCTAGCTTTTTGTATTATGAGCAGGCACACTTACATTTTACTTTGGGGAAAAAAAAAGTTAGAAGTCCTTTATTGTACAGGGTGTTTTTTATTTCAAAGCTATTAAATCTATTGCAAAGCAAAATAAGACTGAATACATCAAGGCTTTTCAACTTGATGTTGTTTTGGTTTGTAAGGATACTTATCAAATGCTGCTTCTCCACCTTGTTTTAAAAGCCGTGTCTGGGAAGAAAGGTATGATTTCTCATAAAACAATTATTTTATCATTAGTATAGGTTCTGATTTTCCTCTGATTTTATTATGTTTGGGCCTAATGTGTTTTCACCAGAGCTAAGCGTGAGCAGTCAATAATTTTTGATGCTCCATTTATTTCATAGTAGAAAATAACTTTTTTTTTTTTTTTTTTTTTGGTCAGAGTTCTTGAACACTGGTCTTAATCTCACGTGTGAATAAGGGGGGGAAAGTTTGAAACCAGGGCCAGCTTGGCTTTATTTCAGCTGTGTATGAGGAGTTATGTGAGCTTCAGGGACGAGCGGACAATGAGCGAGCGCAGGACTGAACCAGGCTCGGGCGCTGTGGCTTGCGGGACTAGCACTGGCCCAGCCCAGCAGCGAAGCACCTCGGGGCCGCTCCCAACACGGTGACCGCCGGACCGACTCCCAACGCCTCTCCCGGTGAACGGCTGCTTTGGGAAGCGGCTGCCGGTTCCTCTCGCTTTACTGACGCGTTTGAAGAATGCACTTTAAGACCCCGTCCCCTCCGCCCGCGGGGTCCCAGCGGGTCGCACGACCGGTGCCCGGCCCGGCCCCCACGCAGCGCCCTGCCGCGGGGGCGGCGCGGGGGACGCTGGGAGTTGTAGTGCGCGGGGAGAGGGCGGGGCCGACACTGCGGCGGCGCCGGACTACAACCCCACAACCCTCCGGGCGTCCCGCCGCCGGCCGCGGCCTCCTAAGCGCCTGAGGAGGAAAAGAGGGGAGCGGAGCTGCTCCGGCGGGCGGAGATCGGGGAGCGTAGCGGCCATGGTGCTCTCTGACAGGAAGGTGAGCGGCGAGAGCGGGCGTGTGGTGTGGGGGTGGACGCGGACGCGACTCCGGCTCTGTCCCAGCGGCGCCCGGCCCTGAGGGGGCTGCCGGCCTGGCCCGCTGCTGCTGGGGGAGGGGGGGCTCCTCCGCCCGCCGCCGCCGCCGTTAGGCATGTTGGGTCGGGCGGGGGGATGATTTCTGCGGCCCTTTCCGCTTTACTCTCCCGTCCCCTTCGCAGCGCGACAGGTTTCGTGGGCTTTGGTTGGGGTACGCTCCCCGTGAGGCGGTGTCGGCGGCGCCCGGCCTGTGCCGGGGCTGCCCGGTCCCCCCGGGGCGGGTGGGGGTGAGGGGTGCTGCCCGCCTCCGCCGCGGCTGTGCGGCATCTGCCCCTTCCGAATCGGTTGGTAAAATAATCACCTGTACTGCCGGTTGTTGTGGTTGTTTTTTTTTTCCTTGAAACTCCTAGTACGTTAGCGAGGAATGTTAATTCTATTTCTTTACGTGTAGATTTAATTTCTAATAGGAATTTTGTAGACCTTGGAACTGTGTGATTGATTTTTAGAAGAAAAAAAAAAAAAAGACTGGTGGCACTCATTCTGTATCAGTTACTTCAAGTTATCATGAAACAGGATAGCTGTTGGTCTCCTCTCTCTGCGGCGTGTTCTCCAAAACTCGTAATATGTTTTTAAATGGTTAATACTACTATGGATAGCTTCAGAATGCATTTGTTTATAAATGGTGTTTACCGTGACCTCCCACCTGCAGGTCTTTACAGAGCAGCAGTAGTTCCCAGGTATGGTCTTCTCAAGGCCACACAAGGGAACAGAGAGCTGGCTTTACTTATCGCTGAATTATGTCTCTAGGAAATGCCTTTTTAAAATTTGCTTCACTTTTTTAGCTTGTGAGCAGTTAATGATTTACCAGTTTTTACCCAGCTTCAGACAGCATCTCTTGTTGCAGTAACGTGGTTCTTTAGAATAGGACATGCGGTAAAATCTGTGCCAGAAGTGGTATTAAGGGTGGTAATTTTTGTGGATCACATATAAGACCCTCAAGTACTGCAGCTGTAAAATGCTTGGGATGTAAGAAGCTTGAGTGTACAAGGCAAGAGAGGGTTTCACCTATGCTGGCCAAAGTGTGCTTTCTTCCCTTGGACAGCTAGTTCAGAAATGGCTGAGGTCCCTAGTTATTCAACATCACCAGTGACAGACAATAAAATCAGCTGGACTAAACAGCTAGAGGAAGAGAAAAGAAAGTCCGCGTCTGCAGAAATTGAGATCTTTCTGAGTTGGATATTGTTAAATATTTCATACCTGCTCTGTATCTGTTTATTACAACAGCTGGTGGTCACAGGTTTTCATCATTTAATGGGAGTGACTTTTAGGCTGGGCATAGCTTCCTTTCTGACTGGTTTGTTTGCCAGTACTAATTTTCTACTTAATTATGGGAGTTACTGAGCACTGGCTGGTATTTTTTGGGGTGTGACCCTACAGAGGGAGGTCTGTATGTTTACTTCAGCTTAGGTTGCTGCTAAATACACAGAAAGCTTGAAAATTGCTCAGAAATGTTAGTGAATAAAAACAGGTGCTCTGAGCTACGCAGTAATACTTTTTTTTTTTTTTTTTGAGTTCCAAACGCAAAAGAAAAAAAAGTTGCTACTTCTCCTCCAAATGCAGTTGGACATGTTGACACTGACCTCTTCAGCCCTGCATATTTAGTTTGCCAAAGTGCTGCATTTACTCATAGCAGTTTTGGTTGGAAACCCAGTGGGATGCCTGATTCGATTGTGTCAGCTTCCATGTCTTGTATGCAATAGCATTCATACTGGAGGACTCTAGACTTGGGCATTTGCTTTCTCATTTAGTGAAAAATTTGAGTTGCATGAGTGTGTGCTGTAAGGTCTTTCTCTTGCCTAGATGGTTTGATAGAAGAATTTCTTTGATGTTACACCCCAGGAGACTGCGCATATATAAATGTTATAATAATTCAGGTTTTGAAAGGTTTATTTCAGGTCATTTAAAAGAAACTCTGTGTGTTTGTACATGTTAGTACAGCAAACTCACCTTTAGGTTGTAGCTCTTAAGTCACGTAATGATATGCTTGTGGGTCTGACACTGTTCAGTAGAAAAGTGATTTTCCTATTATGACCTGCAGAGCTGCTCTTAGGACTCAGTGGTGTGGATCCCAGATGTGGTTGTAAAGAGAATCCACAAGAAGATCATTTCTCTTCCTCTGGAAAAGCTGGACAGCCATTGAAAAGGCATCATCAGTACTTCCTGACTCTCCCTTTTCCTTCAAACCTTTGTGTAGAAGCCAGGAAGAAATAGAGAACCACAAGCAGATAAACAGTTTAGAGCCTGTGTTTTGTTTTCTGACACTAAAAACATCATTGCACCCTTTCCTCCCTGTTGTTTAAGCACAGCCTGGAACCTAACATCTGAAATTGCGGCCAGTAGGTCGAGGGAAGTCATTCTCTGCCTCTACTCTGCACTGGTGAGGCCACAACTGGAATACTGTGTCCAATTTTGGGCTCCCCAGTTCAAGAGGGACAGGGAGCCGCTGGAGCGAGTCCAGCGAAGGGCAACTAAGATGATTAAGGGCTTGGAGCATCTGCCTTATGAGGAAAGGCTGAGAGAGCTGGGACTCTTTAGCCTGGAGAAGAGAAGGCCGAGGGGAGGCCTTATTATGGCATACAAGTATCTAAAGGGTGGGTTGAAGGAGGATGGAGCCAGGCTCTTTTCAATGGTTCCCAGTGACAGGACGAGGGGCAATGGGTACAAGTTAGAACATAGGAAATTCCGTTCAAATACACGGAAAAACTTCTTTGCGGTGAGGGTGACAGAGCACTGGCACAGGCTTCCCAGGGAGGTTGTAGAGTCCCCTTCTCTGGATGCAGTCCTGAGTAATGTGCTCTGGGCAATCCTGCTTTAGCAGGGGAGTTGGACTAGATGATCTCTAGAGGTCCCTTCCAACTCTGAAAATTCTGTGATTCTGTGAAATAATCATTTTATATGACTTTATATGGATTTTTTTGATAGACACATAAAATTCAGGATGTGAACATCTCTGTGTCTTGTAACACTCATAAGAAAGGGAGTTTTTTGCACCCTTCTTACCTGTTGCATAAAGACAGAAATGGGTAGATAGAAAGAGAACATGATCTGGGGAAAAATCAGGGGGGTGGGGGGGGGAGAGGAAAAAAAGTAGTTTTTGTTTTTTAAATAAGAGGCAATTGTAGAAGGTGATGGAGTTCGCCTGATGTAAACAACTGAGATTTCTTGCTTCTGAATTACAGTGTAAACACTGTTGCTGCAATTGCGTGAAACAAATGTGATGTTGACTCTCTCCCTGTTCTGTTTCCTAGATCCAGTAACACCTTTTTTCCTACTTCTAAAAGTTTCTAAGGTTTCTCTTGATTTGGACACACCGCTGGTAAGTACACATCTTAATTAAGATGACAACATCAGCTTTGTTACTGTCTTAATCAGGGATCTTTAACTGAAGCTGTAATTGCAGCTATAAAGCTAGCAGTATTTAGAAGATAGGACAAGTTTCCCCTGATGGGGCGGATCACGGATATCTACCTACAAATTCACTTTTCCCTGATACCCTGTGATGGCAAAAATGAGCTATTTTCCATGTCTTTCCCTTTCTACCCCCAGAGAAGCACTACAGGCTTACTCTTTTCCTTTTTCTTTTTTTTTTTTTAAAAACAAACAAGGCCCACCCCACCCCCCAAAACTAAATACCATCACCAACCACAAGAAAAACTAAAACAACCCCAAACCACACATCCCCCAATAAAAACAGCAACAAAGAACCCACCCTTGGTGCATCTATCAGGAATGGTCGGCAAAAACAAGGTATTTAGGGTGGCCTAAACACAACTGGCAACTATGGGATGAATTAGAGACTAAGGTCTTCTGTCCATGTAACTGGTACAGCAGAGGTAACAGAAAAATACAAATCTTCCTATGCTGTCCTAAGTCCTGGCTGCGTAATCCTTGCCATAACTATACTTTGATATAGTATAGGTGTTTTCTTCCCTCCTCCTGTATTAGAAAATAGGGGTGAATCTCACATCACTTCTTGCACACCCTGCATTAACTGCCCAGATTTTCATCACGTACTATTGCAAATGACATTGCAGAAACAGTGGGTTTCTGAAAACAGCCAGTCTTGTGCTTATTCCAGCTGCTTCTGGCAGAGCTGTAACTCAGAGTACATGCTGCCTGCATGGAAGTTTTATGCAGGCAAAGGCAAACTCTTTATGGAAGAGTAAAAGTATTGAGCTTGAGGAGAACAAAATTTGATGCTATATTAGATCTAAGCTTATTTGTTATAGTTTTGTTTCCTTGCAAGTTGGTTGTGTTGACGTTCCTGAAGCTGAGGTTAAGCATAATATTAAATCAATTATGATGGGAGTAAGTCTTGGGTCCCCCTACCCGGGGAGTATCCTATTAATGACCCACTATCTGAAAAGGTTACTGCAATGAGAACAGTAGTTTGCCCGTGGTCACCTATTAGCAAAAATATAATGCCATCTTTTGGATGAATAAAGTCCATTTTTAGCATAAATGTGGTTGTCATTACTTCTTTTCGGCAGTGCTTCTTTAAAAGAGTATGATCGGCAGTTAAATGTTACCCACATACCATTGCAATCCTTCAGGGTTAGATGGCATAAAAAGTAAATAAATGCCTAATAGCTTCTAAGGAAACAAGTTGGGCTTTATTTATTTCTCTATAAATCAATAAACTGCTGGCTAGCTGTATAGCTTGATATGCTTGTAGTCTGCTTCCAGTATACATGGAAATTCCTTATCTGAAAAGTTCCCTGGGCATTTGATGTTTGCAGGTGAGAAGGATAGTAAGGGATCAGATCCTATTTCCTCTTTGGTTGCAACCATGTTTGTAACCTTTCTGAGATACAGTTATTCAGTTATTTGTATATGCCTTAAGTAGAACTTCTAGTACCTAAAGAATTGTGTTGTGACTTCAGAGAAATAAGCACAATGCAGTATAATGATTGGAAGAAATTTCACTAGGAGTTTATGGCTTAATGGCTCTCGGCGAGAATTTTCAAAGTATCTGCTGATTTTTAGGTACTATAATTTCTGTCTTGCTTCAAGTACACTCTGGGATGGATCCTCAGTGCCTGTTACGCATTAGGCCTCTTCAAAGTATCTCAAGCACCCAGAGATGGGGTTACTCAAATCAATGAGTCTTTGTTTTGGAAATAGTTTGGTTTTTTTTTTTTTAAAGACCCATCATTGAGACTGTTTCCTTGGATCTCTGCAGGCAAGAGGCTATGCTAGGTGCACAGGCAGTAGTTAAATTGAAAAGGAAGCAGTATTCTTTAGACTTCCTCTGAAGAGGAAAATGGGAAAGCTGAAAAGCCATCTGCTTTCTGGAATTGTTCATGTACTTGGACAACTGGTTTTGAAAGGCAGAAGTCGTGTGGAAGAACTGTTCATTGCTTTCGAAAAAATAATAGTGAATACTCAAAAGCACGTGCCTTGTGTGCTAGCTTACAGCTCTCATCAACAGCTTGGCCTATGTAAAATGTGGGTAACTGCCTGCATATGCATTCCTTGTCCAGTGTAATGATACTGGTTTTAAGTAATTCCCTCTTACTCATGCAGCAGTGCGGGTAGGACTGAATACACACTCTGGTATTACATCTGGGCTAAAGAGAGGGAGCTGCCAGTTGAGGAGAGGCGAACTTTTTAAATCACGCCCACTCACTGACTCACCTTCTCCACTCAAACTCCAGAAAAGTCCATGCAGCGACACAAGGTGAAAGGCCATGTAGAATCGCATGTTAAAGTGCTCCTTTTTGATCTTGAACACAGCAAATTTAGCAGTCTGTCAGCTGAGCAATCATAACAATCTGTGTAATAATCTGAGGTTTCATTAAAGTGTGAACTTAGTAGTGTTACCTCCACGTAAGTGTGTAAGGCAAAGAAGGTACCAGAGTGTTACTGCCTACCAGCCACCACACAAGTTTATTAACCTGGCACAAGTCAACTATAGTCAGTCCTATGTCTGTAAACTTTCACCCAGTGACTTTTTTTTTCTTTTAATTTTTCTTTTTAATTACAGTAAACGACTTCTGTGGGCAAGAATGGGTTGCCGGGATGTTCATGCAGCAACAGTACTGGCCTTCCTCAGTGGAACAGCCTCAGTAGCTGGACTCCTTGCAGCAGTTCTGCTTCCAAACTGGAGGCAAATGAGACTGTACACGTTCAACAAGAATGAGAGGAATGTCACTGTTTACACTGGACTCTGGATTAAGTGCGCTCGCTTTGATGGGAGCAGAGACTGTGTGATATACGACCCACAGTGGTACACTGCTGTCGATCAACTGGATTTGCGTGTTCTTCAGTTTGCCCTTCCACTGAGTATGTTAACTGCTGTCTCAGCTCTGTTTCTCTGCTTGATTGGCATGTGTAACACAGCCTTTGTATCCAGTGTGCCAAACATCAAATTGGCCAAATGCCTTGTAAACAGTGCAGGCTGCCATCTCGTGGCTGGCCTCTTGTTCCTGCTTGCGTGTGCCATTTGTCTCACTCCGTCAATCTGGGTCATTTTTTACAACAATTACCTGAACAGAAAATATGAGCCCGTCTTTAGCTTTGACATCTCTGTATTTATTGCCATTGCCAGTGCTGGCGGTCTGTTTTTCACTTCCGTTCTGCTGTTTCTGTGGTACTGCGCATGTAAAAGCCTACCTTCTCCGTTCTGGCAGCCCCTCTATTCCCATGCTCCTAGCATGCACAGCTATGCCTCTCAGCCGTATTCTGCACGCTCTCGCCTCTCTGCCATAGAAATTGACATTCCTGTTGTGTCACATGCATCTTAAGAAGACAAAGTCTCGGAAGCCAAGTTCTTGTGCTCATTCAAACCATGAAAATCGCAGGCTTGATTCCCTGTGCTGCCTTGTACTGAGCATAGTCGTTTGTAAGGTCAAGTTTTCCAAGGTGCAAAGCAATGAAGACCTGAGTTCAGCAACTCCGTTGCTGTTCTCGTGTGTTACTTCCTGACCAACTACTTTTGTTGTTTTGTTTTTTTTTTTAACTCTGAACTCACTACAGACAAAATTGCTGCTAATGCTAGGACAGTACACTAAAAATAGTATCTATCTGTTCATACTTCTGCTTACTGACTTTAAAGGAGGTTTGAACCTCTTTGCTATTTTGATAAGCTATTGTTTGATTCTGATCCCATTGTAAAAGCTACACAGGTGGGCCCTTGCACCCATGCATTCTCCAAATGCAGGCAGTGGAAATGGGTGCAGGGGGTTCACTGAGTTTCTTGTTCATTTAGGCACACGTTTTAAGATGTGATGTCTGAAAAGGCAATTTGGCAGACATTCAGTTCTGTAGCACTATTCTTTGTTTTCCGCTGCACAGAAAAAAGCTACCCAATTACCAACTTCTGCAATAGAATTAGGGTCAAATTACCCTATATTTTCAAAGTAGCTATGATTTAACTAATAATGTTTTTCTGTACTGTAGTAGAATTTTGTGACTTACTGGAGGCTAGAAACTTTTTTGTGAATTTTATTTCTAGTCTTTTTTAATAAGTCAGCAAATTCACTAGATCTGTTTTGCGATTAAAACAAAAACCACTTGTATTTAAAAATTCTGTTTAGAAGCTTGAATGTTTTATTGAAGACCATCTTAAAGATGGATTTTCAAGTAGGCTTTAAGGTATTACTCGGTTCTGGAGAGAAATGTCACTCACTGTAAAATGGGTTAAGAAAACCATGAAGAATTCTGAAGACTGTGAAAGATTATTTCGGAACACTGTACACAAGCTATAACAACATCTCTCTAGGAAGGGGATTATGACCCTGGGGAGAGATTTTTTTAAATCTAGATTGTTTTGAGGGTTTTTAATGTATATACAAGTAACAATGAGCTTGTGTATTTTTCAGAGTTGATCTTTATGGTTGTTGAATTTCTCATGCTGTAGCTTATTACTGATTAAGATTTAACCTTTTCAGCCTTGTTCTTCAACACCTTTCAAGTTGAGGTATTTTAAAATCCAGTTATTTCCTATGCTGCCACCTCACAACTAGAGAAAGTTTCAGATTCCTATTTTCTGTATGATGAGGTTTTGAATAACTTGAGCTTCACCTTGTAGCTCTATGAGGATGAGGAGGGATTATAAATTCCTAACCTGGGGTGTCTTTAAATCGTTTTTTTTTTTTTTCTTTCTAAAATGCAGAACAGCTCAGCCCTAAGGATCAAAGCTTTTCAATATGGGCTTTGAAATTACTTGGAAATTTGATGACACTGAGTTGAAGAGTGTTGTAATTAAGTCAAGTATTTAATTTGCTCAGATTTTGGTAAATTGAGATCTTGTGTTTAAGATGTCATTCTGGTCAGGAAAGTGATTTTGATTGGAGGCATTCTGGAGCTTAGTGGATATTTGTATTTCATTAATCCCAGAACAAATTTGCTTTGCTAAAAAATCAAATAAGAGTTCTCTAATTCCAGTTCTGCAAACTTATCTGAGGTCCTGAAAATCAGTTAATTTCCTTTTCTAAGCATTAGAGATGGGAACAAATGCTGTGCTGGGCAAATGTTGTTCTGTTACAATCTGTGCAATAATAGTATATTAAGGGGAATCTTTTGGGGTTTACTGGTAGGCCTTGGACTTTAGCAGACTCAGATGTTAGCTGTCTTTGGAGGAAGCTGAGCTCTGTCATAAATTCCCCGCATAGTCAGTAAAGTGACAGGCCTTTCAGGCAGAGTTCTTGATTAAATTGCAGTCTAAGGAATTAACACTGTAGATGATAAAGAATACTTAAGGAGGTAGGCCTTTAAAGTTACATGAATTTAATACCCTCTTAGGTTTACAAGGTATGATGTTAAATGAAGTATCTTTTTTTTCTTTTAATCGGATCATGACTTGTGTGGGATTAGAACATATATAAGTACATGCAAGCCCACGTTTTTTCTTCAAAATTGAACTTTGCTTTACAGTTAACTCTGGTGTCCAACCTTAGATACTGTTGCTGTTTCAGCTGCCCATGTGCTTAGATGCTTTGTCAGGTCAAAGCATCTAAGGGACCACTGGTTCGTAATTTCATGTAAAGTTGCTCCCCCTTCACTCCTGTGTCTTTCTTCTTTGTGCCTTGCTTAAGTTATGAGTTGGCCAGTAAATGTTAGTTTTCAGTCAGCGTCTGGTATGCTTTTTGAGCCTGAATTTACAAAGCATTTTGATCATTTTGGAGGGATGATGAGTACATCTCTTGCTGACTTTAAAAGGAGCTGAATCTTCAACATCTCCAGAGCAAGAAAGGCAGCCTGGCTAACTTGTGTTTTTCTATGGAGAGTAAATGCAGCCAGTGTGTTGTCTGTATACTTTAAATAGCAGGTATCTCTGACAGCTCTTTTGTGTTCTTTCATTTTTATGCACTAAACTTTCAATCAGTATTTGCTGCTGCCTAAGCTGATAACTTGTTGCTTTGCAAATTGTGTCTTTTCAAAAGTCTGCGATGGATCTGAGTTATGAAAAGCCGGGATCCAAAAGTTCGTGGATTCCAGCACAGGTTTTGGTTGAGGTCATCTTTATCAATAAGACTGTTGCATCATGTTGTATCCCCAAAGCACGGCTGGGTTTCTTTCAACAGTGCTGTTAATGTAAGTTTCTGCTGGATACTAAGTGAAATTAACTGGAAGTGCTGTGGTGTATTTCTCCTTCTTTACAGAAGAGGTGGCCAACCTGTGACACTTGAGCTGAGTGCCACTCCAGCATTTCTCTTGCTAAGTTCACCAGCGTGCCCAGCGGCAGGGCTGGGGAGTGACAGGCCTCCCAGGATTTGGGGATAAGAACGCCTGTATCCTGGCTGTGTCTGTGCCAGGGAACAGCCGCTGTGGAGTGGTTAGCACCCCTGCCTCTGACCAGCTGCTCCTTCCTGGGCACTTCGCTGCGTGCAGGACAGGCACTCTGGGTCTTGAACACAGGAAGATTTTAATTTGTGGCTCGTGCAGTCAAAGGTTGGGTGCTCTGAGATGACAGGAATCTGTATTTTTTTCTAGTAATTCCTGTCCAACTCCTTAAGTTGTATTTAATTACAGTGTTGGTTCTTTTTATGTGAAACAAGATATGTATTTTTAATAAAACATTCTCATACAGATGCAGTTTTTGATTAATTTTTATGGAAAGCAGTAACTGCTAGAATATGAAAGACTTTACTTGTTTTCATGTTGATCAATAGATTTACCAGACTGTTTCAGATGCCTTAACAGGCTTAAAATGTTGTGTACACTGCATTTTATCTCCCTAATTTTATAGGACTGCTGCTTTAAACAAAGCAAAAAAAAAAAAACCCCTCCAGAAAACCCAAGCCAACCCCCTTCTGCCACCTTCTGAAAGCTTGACTATTATTTATAATTTCCCTTTATTTTTATTGTAAGCTAGTTCTAAGAAGTACTAGGGTTCCTTTTTCCTTTCTAAGGAGGAGAGTGATTTCCCTTAATCTAGAGGATTTCCCTTCTCTGCCAGCAGCCAGCGTGCAGACTGGGGGCCAGGATGTGGTTCAGCCCCACGACAGAGCCAAAGTGTCAGTGGGACATGGAAAAGAGTGCTGTCCTCACCCCGAACCCAAAGCCCTGCCTCCTCCCTGTGTCCATTCTGCCACTCACCCAGCCATCGCTCACCCAGTGCAACTTGCTAGCCCAGCTGAAAACTTCTGTCTTGGGTTAGTTTTCTCCTAGAGAGGTAAGATTTGCATCACACAAGAAAGGCGGTGGTGGCATTAGCCATCCTCCTGCCCTCTCCCCTCTGCTGTGCTGGCTGCGATGTCAGCTGGAGAATCATAGAATCTTGTAGGTTGGAAGGGACCTTTAAGATCATCAAGTCCGACCATCAATGTCACTCTGCCAAAACCACCACTAAACCATGTCCCTGAGTACCATGTCCACCCATCTTTTAAATACCTCCAGGGATGGAGACTCAACCACTTCCCTGGGCAGCCTGTTCCAATGTTTGATAACCCTTTTGGTGAAGAAATTTTTCTTAATATCCAATCTAAACCTCCCCTGGTGTAACTTGAGGCTATTTCCTGTTGCCCTATTGCCTGTTATTTGGGAAAAGAGACCAACTCCCCCCTTGCTACAACCTCCTTTCAGGTAGCTGTAGAGAACAATAAGGTCTCCCCTTGACTTCCTTTTCTCCAGGCTAAACAACCCCAGTTCCCTCAGCTGCTCCTTATAAGACTTGTGCTCCAGACCCCTCACCAGCTTTGTTGCCCTTCTCTGGACATGTTCCAGAATCTCAATGTCTGTCTTGTGGTGAGGGGCCCAAAACTGAACACGTTACTCAAGGTGTGGCCTCACCAGCGCTGAGTACAGGGGGACGATCGCTCCCCTAGTCCTGCTCACCACACTATTTCTGATACAGGCCAGGAGGCCATGCTAATACACGCCAGAATATGCTACTGCCTTGTATGTGAAAATCGTTTGGGCATCCCAGGGACTTGTGGCAGTCCAGAATGATGGTAATGGTTAGTGATGCTTCATTTCTCTTGTGTACTGCTGCGGGCAACTACAGCACCAAGACTTTCCCCATTTTTATGGGGCAAAATACAAACCCTTTGTGTGATAGAAATGCCGATGCCATAGTGCCAGTTCAAAAAATGATCATCTGGATTATTTATGCAGAATATAATGAGACTTGCTGGTAATTCCTCTGTAGGTTTATAGTATTCTAAACTGGCAATCTAGTAAATTGTTTTTTTTAATGTGTTTGGGGAAGTAATGTTTAAATGAGAACAATTCTCATGGAGTTAGTATTGAGCAGTTGTTGCCAGTAGTACAGCTCACTTGAGGGGGTGGAAAAATGATTTGATATTCTTTGCTTCTGTGGGTTCATTTCCTCCTTTGCAGTCACATTCAGACAAGCATCCTATCTCCGAGAGCTGGTATAAACCTTGGGACTAGTTGGGTGTTGACATAAATAATGTGATGCAGAGAACTCAATTTCTCCCAAAACATAGAAATACCTCATTTTTTTTTTTTAATTAAGATTCCTAAAAAAAAATACCCCATGTATTTGTGCTCATTGAAAACCAATGCCTTGGCATGTCTTCCCCCGCTTTATTTCACAGGAATTGAGTTCACGTATGTGATTCAGCAGGTATGTAATATTACTTATCCCTTCCCGTATCTACTGAGCAGGCAGGTAACACACCTTAGACACAGCATGAGCTTTCTTGTACGTTTTTTGTTCCACTGCTGCATCAGCACTCATCAAGCCAGACACATATCAAACCTTATCGAAGGGTAAGAGGGTGATTTCTGATTTCAAAACTGCTTTTTATCTGTGTTCCAAACAATCAATTTGCTTATTCAGGTATCAGGCTGCTAGGGATGGGGGCTTTGTCTTTTGGGTGCAGCAGCTTCAAGGAAATGTAAAGGCAGTAGACATTGTGGTGAGCTGGAGGGTATGAGTGGTTAAGGCTGTTTTGAGGAGAGAGACTAGAAAGCTGGACTGCAAGGGCCAGGTTGTTGTCCTAGTTTCTGTTCTAACAATGAGAAAAATATGTAATTAAACCTCTAAGTATTTGAATAAGCTGCAGTGAGCACCAATGACTGTGAGAATATGATAAGCAAACTTTGAAAATACAGCATATGAGCACTGCCCAAGCAGCATGTGTCCTTGGGAACCACAAATGTTGACCCAAGCGCTGAGCACCGCTTCCTAGCTACGTGCCATGCCAGAAGCTGCTGTGTAGCTACCACTGCCAAGGATGGCATTTTAGCATCAAAGCTTGGCACTCTCCAGTCTCTCTGTAGTCTCACTACTTGGTATTGCAGCACTTCCAGCAATTAGAGGGTCTGTAACCGTTGCTATTGCAATAGTTTTCTTCCTAAAGCCAAAATATATTAAAAAACAAATACATAAGATCATTTACAAATTCACATTGGAGTTTACATAAATACTAGGTGTTAGGTCAAAAATAAATCATTCTCTAGAACAGGTCCTGGATATATCTTAACTTACTGTAGACACTTTTTGACCTACTACTATAAAGTTTTTGGCATGTGATTTCTCGATGGGCTTAAGCAGATGTAAATATAGTCTGCTACCAGAAGATGAAATCCCATCTTCTTGCTGCTTCTGCTATTTATCTTCTCCTCTGCTTATTTAGTTTTCAGCCTCCCAGGTGGCTAATCTGCCTGCTGGTCACAAGCCCTGCCACCAACACAAAGGCGGCAGCAGGAATACATGAGTGGAAGTAGAAGAGCAAGATGGCAACCTTAGGTTGATTCTTCATGAAACCTTACTTTGAGATCTTTGTTTTCTTATTTAACAAGCATTTTACATATGAAAGACTATGTTAATTCTGATTATTTTTTTTTAAGGCAGACTGTGTTTATTAATTGTAGAGGTTGTTGAAAAATGCTGCATTTTGAGAAAAGCATTGAACATGTATTAGCAAGGCAAAAAAACATGTTTCAAAAGTTTGTTCCCTTTCATGTGATCCTCACTCACTTAGAAAAAGAAGGTATGACAAGGAAAAATGTGATGAAGCAAAAAAAAAGTTGATCTCTTTTTTATTGAATTTGAAGATTACACTGCTTTAAACTATGTGTGTCTTAAGAAATCTCAACCAGTAATGATATCAGTAAGGAAAAGAGCTAATTTTTCAATAGGTGAATGGTGCTGAATATTAACATTTGCACTAGCTTTATAGGTTAGATCAGAATGGTTTAGTGTTATCTCTGAAAACTTAGCATGATGGATGACTATTATTGCACTGTTTTGACCCTTTAATCAAGTCAACGGCAAGAAAATGGTCAGGCTCTTTCTACTGCTTTGCTGAAGTGTTCTATAGTCAGGTTGAATTTCCTGGCAAAAGTATCACCTCAGGAAGCAGCTGACAAGGAGTTCCGTTCTCACAAAATAGGCTCAATGGGAGGACAGGTTTTTTTTTTACAGTACAGCTGCAGATAAATCAGATCGCACAAATTTGGCTGCCTTCTGGGGCTGCCTATTCTGCTTGGTTCAGTTATATACCTCCCAGAGAAGGCCTTGAGAAAACACGCTCTGTCATCAAAAAATTATTCACCTTTCTGGCCTTTCTTAGGCTGGTGGGGCAGGCACCTTCAGATCTGACCTGCCATCTGCAACTCTGACCAAACTCTGTTGACCTCCACAGCTGCAGAGTTGAGGACATTTCCCTTGCAAGTAATTGGGAGGATCAGCCTAACAACTGGGAAAGTGTTGGCTCTGAGAGCTTGGTGGCACACAGACGGCCAGAGGTTTCTGGCATTGCGGCTTAGCGAGTACCAAGGTGCTGGTGGGGCTTTCAGCTGTCCTTTTGTGAGCTGCCGCTGAATTACAGAGTTCATCGTTCATTACGGTACATCAGTTCCAGTTGGTTTGCATGTACACATTCAAAAGCCACGTGGCTGCACCTTAATTAGCCAAGGAGTTACGAGAACCTTGAGAACCACTAATCTTAGCAGCTGATGCCTATATGCCTCACTTGAGAAGTCATCTGAGAGCTGTAATTCTCTCAGGCTCTCAGCACTGATCTGCTTAGAGCTCCTGTAGGAGATCTTGAACGCTGGGCAGAAAAGAATTTCATGGACTAGATGTCACTCACGGTAAGACTCAAACACATCACAGAGACTTTTTGTTTTAAAACACAGGAAAAGAACTCAAAAAGGTCTTATTAGATAGATAACATAAAAACAACATAATTTGATGAAATATGCCTCTGAGCTGCTTGTGTCTACATCCTTAAGTACAAACAACCCTGCAGCTTTTTAGTTTAACACTCAAGTCAGCTAAGTAAATTACCATTTCTTCAGAAGAAAGGTTGTCTTTGACGGTTTCTCTCACTAGAAAATTGTCCTTTTCTTCTAAGACCCTTTCTATGCATCACAGCTGTCTTTGTTTCATGGGCAGCTCCATTCCCAAAAGAACTGCAGGCACTTCTCCCTGCTTTTCTAGCTCAGGCAAGTCAGTTCTCTGGATCCAGCTTTCCACAGCAGCCTTCCAGGAAGCATCTTTTACCAGACAATGTCTTAGGTGACACCTGCTTATTTTTGCAGGGTTCCAGAGCTGGTGTGAGGGTCTGTAGAAGCTTCTGTATGGTCTGTCACAGATAACACAGTCTGTGATTGAATTTGCTTGAATACTATTGTAAATTAGCAAACTAAAATTGATCATGCTTCCTGGGTTGGTCCTGGAAATTATTTTTTCTCACAGCTATTTTTACAATGTTTTGCATTTCATTTTGTTATTGATAATTGTCCACTGTAGCAATTTAACACCTTTTCTTTGGTCTCTTTCTGTGCTGTCACATCTTTTTCCTAACAGGAATAATAAATACAAGTTCCTAATGGCTGAAAGCTATTAATTTTGTTTTCTTGCACTCTTAAACTTCCCTACATGGCTTGAAGTAATTGTTATATTTCCTGAAAATACTGTGTGTGTCCACCCACCATGTATTTTGTCTTTTGCTGGCTAAGTGTATAACTGTGACTGAACACAAGAAGGGAGAATGTAGCAGAAGGCAGGACTTCCTCTTCCATTGGCACAGGCAGGGAGGAAAACACACAGGGAGGAAAACACCAGAAATGTGGACATCAGGTTTGAACTGAAAATGCCCATTCGGTATATGATCCAGCAGTAAACAAATCTGTCACCCGCTGTTTAGAAAGAAATGGTCTGTAAATCAAAACAAGGATTTGATCAGAGTCGTTTTGAAAACATCTGATGTGTAAAGGCAGACATTTGTAAACTCCTGAATTCTCAACATCACAGATCCATACCACAGGCAAGGAGGTTTGGGCAGGGTGCTGTGTCCGCTGGAACACTTGTAGTGCTAGTACTTTCTGAAACAGTACTTCTCTGCTTTGGATAAAGCAGGTGAATCTATATTGTGAAACTTAGTAACATGGTAATAAACACCAACTTCTCTGTATCTTAACTTTTTCAGAGGAGCAAAATATAAGTAACTGCTACAGTGAAGATTCCAGGTTAAATAATTCTGGAATATGTGCTGGAATGATACATTCCTATTTTTAAATATGGGAATTCTGTATTGCATGTGAAAGAAGACTAGCAAGGATTCTTTTTCTGCAATGGTGTTGAACTGGTATTGCAGAAAACTCCTGGAAAATAACTACACACAGGTACAATTTCTTCTTAATTAGCCTGAATTAAAGCAATGGAGAGGGGAAGATAGATCAATGCTGCAGCAAGATGTTTTGGTATTAGGATTCTTGAATTAATTCAGTTGATTCGAGATGCAAATTATATTACCACTTGATATTGAAAATAATCAGAACAGAGATATGTGAGATACCAGTACTACAGTCTTGTCAAAGCTCTATAGCATTCTGAACCAAATCCGAGTCTGCAGCAGGGGGCAGAAAAGATGAAGTGCTGACAAGCCAGGAAATGCACAGTATCAAGAAAAAGGTCCTGTGTCCAACTGAAACAGTATGTTAACTCATATGATATAGATTGTGAAATGCCAAGAGAAAATCTGGTCCCCTCACAGTTTAGAAAATGGACTAAATAAGAGCAGCTGTGTGGGTAAATATTTCTCCCATACTTCAACATTAAATTGTTAGCTGATCTTTATCAGTTTTAACAAAAGAAATCTTTCACAAGTTAGACAAGGCCTAGGAAGTAGCAGCCAAGGGATATTTTCTGTCAGTTTGTTAAGCCAATAGTTTAAATCGAATGGAGTTATTAATTGCTGGAATGCAAAAGGACCTTTCTTTTTTGGGGCTGTTCCATTTTGTGACTCTCCTGTTTACCCTACCCCAACTCTACAACATCTCTCTTGCCCCAGCTATGACTGAGGAGATTTAATAAGGCAAAGATAATGAGAAATACAAAACATGCAATTAAATCTCATTACATGAATGCATTCTGGGGAAAAAAAAAAAAAGTAAAATATTGGAAACAGATTTCTCTAGAGAGCAACAGCAATTTTAAACAGCAGAAAGCAAAACAGTGCAATCCGTGTGGCATTATAGCCATGCTCCCAGGGAAAACCTCTGTCCGGTTAAACCACATGACAGAAGGCAACCCACAGGAAATCACGAGTTGCCTATCTTATTTCACAGCTGGATGAATGCTGTTCAGCATAGTTTTCAATTACAGAGGTGCTGTGGCAAAAGCTGTGGAATTTAAGTTTTATGTGAGACATATGGATGAAAGTCAAGTTGTCCTTCAGTTATAATTGTGGTGTAACTGGGTCTTAGGGATGTCCCTGTATGCACACTCAGTGCGCTAAACTCATTAACTCCCTGGGTGGTCCAGGAACTCCTCTGCTAGTCCCTTGCACAGAAGAGACACTCAACTGAGCAAAGACAAGGTGACAGACCCAGCTCCTCACCACCTCCACAACAAAGGATTTGACTAACTCTTGCAGGAGATCTTCAGGTGGGAATTTCAGACAGTTCTAAGCATTCCTCCCAGGCAGCTCCTGCTGTGCCAAGGCAAATTGCTGCGTCTAACTGTGTCATTTAACATCCTGGGTGAAAAATCTGGCCCTGTCAGAGACTCCTTGTAGTTCCTGCTGCAGAACTGATCAGATTGCACGCAGATAAGATGCTTGTAAACAGTCTGTAGAAACTGTTCCTGTAGATGCAGAAATGGTCACACAGGACAGTCATTTTGTACATAGTTAATACAATACGACATTTTAATTTAAAATAATCTATAGCAATGGATAATGCACGTGCTGAATTAGTTGCACAGGGTCAGGGGCTAGGTGGGATGTGAGAACTCAGCAGAGAAGCAGGGGAGTCTTGTCTGATCCAGTGACTCAGGTCGCTACCCAGACTGCGACCAACCGGCTTGGCTGGGAGATCTGAACAGTACCCTATGCCAAGATCCCAATCATTATTTTTGGTAAACAAACACTCTGTCTGTTTTTTCTGCAAAATTGCTCAGCCAAAAAACAAATCAGCGCATCCATCCAAGAAACACGCTGCATTTAACAATTAGTCTTTGTCCAGATAAGTCCAATGATTTTCAAAATAAATTAGTTAGCCCTGCTAGAAGTGATCAGTTCAGTACAAGCTACATTAGAAAATTCTTTGTTCTCCCTTGTTTGAAATATTAGAGAGGACTAAATATTAACAGCTGTCTATGCCTTGCCAGATTTTACCAAAATACGAGTTTTGAAGCACTTGGCTTGTCATTTTGGTCACAGTAGTATTACAATAAATCTAACAGTAGACTGTAATTCAATTAGACTGCAATTCAGTACTATTAACCATTCTGCAGAACAGTGCACATAGCAGTGCCACTTGCAACTATTCCTTAAAAAAACACAACCCTCACATGTAACATGAACTGAGTCAGAAGGCAAAACTTTTCACTATATGCCTTTTATGATGAGACTAATATTTTAATATCTAAGTGTAGACACAAGATAACTGAATAATTATGTAGATTCTGTTTGAACAGTATGTTTACTCCCTAAATATTGAGTGTGATCACCTGAGTATTGTGCAATGAAAAACAAAGAAAATCAGCTGCTACGTACCACCACCTTTAGCAGAGATACAGAACTGATCCTGTATATTCCCCTAGGCTCCCTCTTTGCAAGCCAAAAATCACTGTGGGTGCAAATCTTATTTCCATGACAGCAAGGGCCCACAACAGTTGAGAAGACTGACTTATTTTAAACTGCCCCAGTAGTATTCAGCTGATCATCTCTGAATTTATTAAGACCATTTAACAGCCAATTTAATCTCTGGTTTAATCTCAGGGTTTGCCTGAAAGATGAAATTGGGTCATTGTATTTATAGCAAAATCGTAAAACCTTGTATAAAGTGTATCACTTGCTCTCTATACTGCATTGTTCTAATCCCTGCAAATACCTGCTATCTGTCTATTTGCAGGACTAGAGCTAATCTGTTTATGATACTTGCCACTCCTAATTATTAGGATATCTAGGAGTCCTATTTCAGTAGAAGATTATTTATGGAAAGGTGGTTATTACAAGACAGAAGGTGGATATTGACATGGAAGAGCTATTTTTCTTTATTTGACCGTGAGAAATTGCTTGAACTCATGACTGCACCTTTTCCTCTATTCAATGGCATTACTAATACTTTGAATTTTAAGAAGATAGTTGTAAGAACCAATTTATTGAAATCTGAATACACTCTCAAGGATGACTATATAAAGGTGCATATTCTTATTCAGCAGATCTGCTCCCTGTAGGTATTTAATCACAGTTAGTACCCAACTTTAACAAAGTACTAGACCTCACACGTACCCTCTTGCATGACTTCAATGAAGCCTTTAATATGAGGCCAACATGCATTTAAGCTGGTCCTGCAACTGAAAAAAGAAAAAAAAATATATTCTCCTTCTTCCCTGGGATATTATTCGTGACCTCACAATCCCTCCTGTGCCGTGCCGTGCCAGCACAAGTATTTGGTTCCCTGCAGTGACCCAGATAGGGTATCACTGATCTAGCTGAAAACTAACCTTTCAGCTGCATCAGTTCACTATAGGACTGCAGAAATGTTTTTGTTCATATACCACAGTATTTGTTGGATGCAAGAACGAGCATTCAAGGAGAGACGCACAGACTGCTTTTTGTGGGAACAATGACCTAAAGGCACACCAAACTGCAACCTGAAGATACATTCATTCATGCTCCAGCCAGCCACAAACTAAAACAACCTTTTTTAACAATATTTTGCTGGGGTAAAATGCCTTTTACCAGGGCCTATGTCTGTAAGCCCAACACAGCAAAGAAAAAAAAGTGACATTCTAATCACTTACATGACTTATTACCTGAATTATTTACACGTATTGTAATCAGGCAAGCTGGATAAACTCATTCACGGTGATGAAGTAATACTGTCATTAAGGGAATCAACTGAACACACACAGACTTTGTAACTCGTATGTCACCTTTGAGATCGTTACTGGTAATAATGAAAAATAAACCAGCTAAAAAAAGAAGACAAGACTCTGTCAGCCAAATCCGTTCTTTGTTCAGCTAGCCAGTGAATGGTTCATTCAGCTGTTCTATCACAAAGGAGGAGCTGGAGCAGAGATGAGGAAAAGGGACCCTGGCCAGAGCTGCTGCTGAAAGTGCATATGCAGAGAATGGTGTTCAAAACCCCAGGTAGAATCTACAGAGCTGGCAGAAAAATCCTTGTTATCACTTGAAACAAATATGGAATCATGACAGAAAAAAGCAAAACCTGTTTAAGTTCTGAGATTTTCTTTTTGTTTGTAATCTTAATACATACTACTTGTTCCAAACCCAGTTTCTTGGTAGATCTCTTTTTCATGTCTTTTACATTCCATTTCCTGGGAATTTATGTCTGCTGAGGGAGTGATTAATTAATCAAGAAAAAAGTGATTAATTACTATAGGTATAGCTATTGTGAGAGAATTACCATAGCTGTTCATAAATTATATTAATGGTTTTGTCCCCCAAAGGAATAACAAAGCTAGATCAGAGAAGATGGATGTAACCATACTTCTGAACAGCTCTCAGCAAATTCTTTTTTTTCCCCCTCTCCCATAGTTCTTTGCTCCAGCTAAAAGATACTTCCTTTAGAATAACCATGCTAGAAGCAACCCAAGGAAAAGTCTGGCTTGGAATATGAGCTGTTTTATGAGAAGTCATTCTTCACTGAATACATAAAACCATCCAAACATAAGATATAAAAAATTAGCTAGAGGACTTCCCTTCTGCCTCAAATGTAATTCGGTACATTTAATCATAATCATGTGGCATACAACATAAGCTTTTGAGAAAAAGAAAATTAATGAGAACAGCTATATAAAGTCATTTCAAGGACACTTTTAGCTCAGTATCTTGCCTAAAATGGCAGTCAACAACAGATGCCTAAAGAAGAATGTCAGAATAAAGCAGTCATATAATGCATCTTCCCTGGCAATTGCACACAGCTTCTGGCAGTGTGGTTCAGGGACTTTCTGAACCAGAGGTGATATCTTGGTATTTAATAACTGTTAAGAGACATATTCATGGAAAAAATCCTATCTTTTTGGACTAATGTAACTTCTAGTATCCTTAACATCCGAAAACAGACAGTTTCACAACTTAGCTGTACTTTAAGCACTTTATATTCTTGTAAATGCTTTTGTTTTCAATCTTCTACTTGATAATTGTGTTCAATGCCCTCTAGGTCTTGTATTAGAAAACACATTCAGTCTGCGTTCACCTTTTCTGTGCCACTCATGACTTCATACACCTCTGTTGTATGCCTCCTTAGTTATAGTCTGTTGAATTACTACTATCTGTGTAAACAGTTCCTTATCTTTGGTAGTCTTTGTCACTCATCTGTGTGTTTTTACTATTCCAAGAGCACGTTCCAAGTGACTCAAGAATATGGAAACAAGAAAAAAATAAGTGTTTCGGAGCATAAGGATTTATAGACTTGAACACATGGAAAAACCTGCTCTTCAGATGTCCTTGCTCATTGCAGGGGGTTCGACTAGATGACCTCTAAAGGTCCCTTCCAACCCAAACTCCTCTATGATTCTATGATTCAGCCAGCTGAAAAAGGCTGAAGTCATGTGTCAGTATTGTCCTTCATTAAGCTCAGGTAAAACCAACTTGGTTTCCATACACCCCACATACACACACTTTCACTTTATTTTTCTAACACTCTCCTGGAGGCTGAGGCAGGGACTCTAGCGCTGCTGTCTAAAATCTAAAGGTGATGTAGGCAAAATTAAATGTAATAACTTTTTAATGCACAGGTTGAACCTTTCTTTAAGGTAAGGGCACCTTCCAATCAGCCCCTGCTGAAACTGCCAAATCTCTCACAAAGCCATCCTGGTGTGGTACAGCACTCTGTCAACTTTGAAGGCCAACAGCCTTAGAACCAAGCAACAAGACTCAGGTTTGTTCCTTTTAATTTTATGCACTGGCCTAAGTCACCAGAGTTACTAGCAGTTACCGTAATTCCCTCTGAACTCTTTCCTTGAGCTAGTCATTTCTTACTGTGTGGGATTTTAGGGAGATTAATCTCTGCAGTAAGATGAATCACGTGTCTAAAATTAGATAGGATGGCAAGGTCAAGCACTGAAGAACATTCATCTTATTCCTCATTAAGGCTCAAGCGCATTTGCAAAATCATCTCAAACAGCTAAGTTCTGCTCTCCCAACACCCACAAACCACTTGCAAAATTTTCAACAGTAACAATGGTTACACAAGACTACTAAAAGTGGTCTAAATGCTGCCATGTTTGAGAAGGAAGGTCACAAGCAACTGGAGTCACTGCTGACTGAAACAGTGCCATACTTGGAGGGAGTGTTTGCTTCCTACTTGCAGTAGAGTCATTCGGCACTAAAAAACCCCTGCACCGGTACTTTGGCTATTGATTGCCCAAGATGAAACTTCCCATTCCTCAACACGATCACAGAGAAGCTAACAAAGCTCAGCTGTAGGATGATTCAATTAAAGCAAGGTTGGCAGTCAAAGCATGGCAAGGTATCTCACTTCATTGGCCACTGAGGACCCAATTAGGTGTCTAATCAGAGTTATCTATGGCCAAAGTTTCCTCTGTGTCCTTACCCTGCCATCTCAGAGGGTTTGGGGTCTGCTTCTTTCATTCCTGTGTCATGTTTTGCAGTCTTATCTGGGTGTTTCCTATACCCCTGGACACTTCAGAGCACGCTACATGCTTCTATAAGGCCTTAAGAGGTGGGTCACTGTGGAAAACCAACAACTTGTCAATCTTTTACAATGGGAAGGTCATGGCAAATTTTCATATTTGTCTCCATCTCTATATTCCCAGCCAGCCAACCCTGACTTGTTGATACCTTTGTTGGCTTTAGCAGCCTGCTGGCCATCCTCACTGAAAAATAACACCAGCAAGCAGGAGTTTGGGGAAGGGATCCTCGCCACACCCCTGCTCTCGAAGGGACGGGAAGAGTCCACACAGCAACGGGAGAGAAAAAAAAAAAAAAAAAAGAGGGTCAAATCAAAGGAGCATTGATCTTCGAGGGAAGGCAAGAGGGCCTGCTAGCTCACAGAACTGAGCCGACAAATGGCTGCAAGTGACTCGCAGCCACAGCTCTGCAGCTCACACAGGTGCGCCAAAGGGACACTGGCAGCGCAGGCCGCACGCACCGGGAGCTCACGGACGGTGAAACGCCCACCCCCGGGCGCCTGCAGGGCCGAGACCCCGGCCTTGAAAGCAGGCTCCTGGGGCGCCGAAACCCCGTCCCTGCAAGCCGGACCCTCAGCTTCCCGCCCCACCGCCGACCCACCGGGAAAAGAACCGCCTCCGCCCGCTCGCCACACGCCCCAGCCCCACCCTCCCTTGGCGGCCGTTGGCGCCTGCGCGCGCGGGCCGTTGGTGTCTGCGCGGGGTCAGTTCCTGGTGCGAACGCGGCCGCGTCCCCGGCGCTCCGGGCCCGGTGATGGAGGCGCTGCGGCTGTGGCCGCTGTGGCTGCAAGTCTTGGCGCTGGTGTGGGGCCGCGGTGGGGTGGGGCTGGCGCGCCTCACCGCCACGGCTCCGCCAGCACCGGCGCAAGGTAAGGAGGGGCGGGGAGCCGCGGGGCAGCGCGCAGCCCTTCCCTTCCCTTCCTCCCCGCGGAGGGGCTCGCCCGTGGGTGCGGGCTGTGGGGCCTTTCCCGCGGTGTTTCTCTGTGGAGGGCCGCGCTCGCTCTCGAGCAGGGCTGCGGGAGGGACGAGCCCCCGCTCGCCCCGAGGCCTGCAGGCGCCGAGCGGCCGCCCGGGAGCGCCTTCCGGAGAGGTGGCGGAGCGCGGGGCTTTGCCTCGGCCCTGGGAGCAGGCCGGTCCCCTGAGGAGGGAGGGCAGTCACCGGCGGGACAGGACAGGCAGCCGGCTCCCGGGGGGGCGGCCGGCTGGCTCACAGCTTCCGACCAAGGGAAGGGGCGACGGCAGTAGGGTTGGTACTGCCGGCCGGCCTGCGGGGCCGTGGGGTTATCGGGAGCTCTGCTGCAAAGAGACAGCATTCGCCTGGGTTTTTTCTGCCCTGACTGATGATGAGGAGTGTGGCTTGGAAGGAGAAGCTGACAGAGATGCTCTTGCTATCTTGTTTGTTGTGTTGGAGTAGTTTATCTCGTAGCTGCTTTTGGAAAGCGGTTGGTGAAGCTCGTCCTCAAATTTGGTTGCCGTTAACAGATGTGACCAGGAAGGTGCTCATCAGGTTAGTTTGCATTAAATTAGGGTATCTCAAGTAGACCTTGACATGTGTGTTTAGAGTCCAGTTTGAGGTGTTTCATTTCTTTTATGGAAGGGTTTGTACTTCCTTTTCAAGTATCTTAACTCTGTGAGACAACTAACTTGAAGCAGAAGAGGAGAGAGCTGTAAAAAGCTATTAGAGAAGAAAGAACAAAAAGCAGGCCTGCTAATAACTGCAAGTTAATTAACATAATCAAAAACAAAGAGCAAAGAGTTTGGTTGGAGCCAAAAATTGGGCTGAATTGGTAGTGGAGCTGCTTATGGATTCCCTAGGGAAGAAGTTTTCACACAATGTTACTCTTATCTGAGTTTAGGAACTTGCTCATGATATTAAGTTGGTTGTTGATATGGAGAAGAATTGTGATACTGTACAGAAAGCTGTAGGTGACCTCAAAGGAATAAATATTAAAAATAAGGTTAAAGTGAGGAATAAAAGATGGATTGTTATGCCATGTGACTAGTATTATTTTAATCTTAAAACGGAAAAAAGGAGGGAGGTAGACTTCATGACTGTCGGAGGCATATCAGTTACTGAAGTGATGTTCTTGTGGAGAAAGGGATGGCAGTTTTATGGTAGCTTTGCAGGACTGTGGGACCTTGTATGCCATCCTGCTAAATATCCCACAAGTTCAGCACCTGAGTTCAACAGGGCTGGACTGGTACAAAGCAGGGCTACAAAAGCTGTATTGTTCCCTATTTCAGAAAATGCCAAGAAGAGTATGGCTTTAATTGCTGGAGCAGGAGGAAGGTTGAGGGGGAATAAGAGTACTTGGAGAAAGTACTCATACTGGTAGGAGGGAACAGCTGTTTAAGAACAGTGTTGCCCTGAGAATGAGGGTAGAGAACAAATTAAAATAAACTAGTTATGAATAAGCTTAGTGTAGATGTTGAAAGGTTTGTGACTGTCTGAGCAGTTGCACTGTTCTAGTTTTTTTTTAGTGGAATATGAGTTCCCTTCCATTACTCACTGATCTTAAGGTTGTATGGCAGTCATCAATCCTCAGTGCGTGCTGGTGCTGTCTTTCTAAAAAAAAAAAATAAAAAAAAAATCTCTTCATGTGCTACCTTCATGCACAAGTACATATTGGAAAGAGGAGGGGGGAAAGATGTTTTTAAAAAAAAAAAAAAACAAACAAGTTTTATTGTCAGTTCTATTCTGTTTTATGTGTATTTTGTGGAGGAACAGCTTTTGTTCTGTACTTGTGCATTGATACCCTGGTCCATGACTATGTCTGCTAGACAGTGAGATCATACAGATAATTGGTGGACAGTTAACTTGGTACAATTCCTGTATGTGTGGGCAGCATTCTCATTGGGAAAAAAAAAAGTGTGCATGGACAGTAATGGCATTTTCTTATCTTTCGAGAATATAATCTTCATACAGCTACAGTTCACTCTGTACAAGGTGTTACACTAAACTATTTTGGTAAAAATTACACCACTTACCAAAGTAATGCTTCCACAGCTTGGTAAATCAGGCTTAATGTGTAAAAATGATTTCTCATTTTATGATGTTACGTCATTAATGCTGTTGTTCTATGTCAATATAGAAGGAATGATTATGTTTGATAAATGCTGTTTAAAATACAACATGAATTGGTTTTGGTAGTGATGCTATGGCTTATGTTTATATTTTTCCTCGATAAAGATAATACAGTAGTCCCTTGAAATATTAGAGGGAGACTGTCAACTTAATAGCTGTTTAAATTAAAAAAAAAAAAAAAGAAAATTCAAAGTGTTTTTGTTTAATGTGCTGGTACACATAATATTTTATCAAGGTGGATTGGAGGGGCTGTTTGGGTTTTTCTTCTTTTTCAGTTTAACAGGTGTTTTATTCTATCTTCTGCTTTTGTGGAGAACACCGTATCTGGTGGAAAATTTACATATCTAAGTTATGTGACCCAGAGAAATATGTAAAGCAGAATGGAAAAAAATATTTTTTCAATTACTCATAGTAAAGTTAAATTTTGTAACAGCAGTACATAAAGATGTTTTGATTTTTGAGATATATGTTGTGATATATTTTGAAGCATTTTCATTAAGACTCTTCTATGCTGTTCTTAAGAATAAAGATAAATAATAGAAGTCTAATTTTTTTATAATTGAAGCTCCTGTCTTTTTGGTTATATGCCAATATAGGTTATCAGCTATAATATGTCAGTAGGAAGGCAGTTAAAGAAGATAAACAGCATGAAAAGCTTGCGATATTACCTCTTTTGATAAGAATCTGAGGAACGTTACATTTCTTCACTTTACTGTAGATGGTTCAGTTACTGAAAATGTAACTTAAACCATGTTTTTAGAAGTCCTTGGTGTATTTGCATGCTTCTGGCACTACCTTGCTAATTAGTGTTCCGAAAACTGGTTTGTTCAGGTGTTTTATATCGAAAATGTAATGAAGTGTTTGTATAATAAGCTTGGTGGTACTCCATGTGGAATAATCCCATTTGAAAATTTTTGAGTTTAAACTGAGAACTATTTCTGAGTCTGCTTTTCGTGTTTTGTTTTGTTTTGTTTTTTTTTTCCTTGAATTTGTATATGGGCCTTATACTTAGGCTGTTTCTCAATTAATTGGTACCAGGTAAACTGGTAAGTAGTTTTTCTATACAGATATTTTAATTAAAGCTCAATATACCGGTCCATAAAATACATTTAATGTTAATAATTAGTACCAGAAAAGTATAATATTGAATTATGAAAAGAAAGTATTGAAATTTGTAGTTGTCTCAAAACATGCCAATAATTTAGGTCAAATTGGTAACTGCTTTTGACTAATGTGGTTATTCATTAAAAGTAAAATTGGATTACTAATTTGGATATATTTGTCCTTTGTGTTTATGATATGTGGAAATAATCGAAAGTTAATATCATTAAATAGTATTAAAAATTATCGTAGGTATTACAATTATTGGAAGAAAAATTCAGGTTCAGACCAGGAGAGCAGACTCCCCCTCATCTGTCAAGTAGTTCATCTAGGTCAAGCCTATGGCATGTAGGTGGTCCTGTAGGCAACAAATTATGTCTACGTTGTGGATAAAAAAGACAGGTCTTAAGATGATAAGCATTCAGTACTTCTAAATGAAAGTGACAGCCTTTGGCTGGAATCCTCTGGAAATGTGAACACCAGTAAATACTTACTTTTTTAGGACAGGAGATGTTTTGGGTTTTTTTAAATCCAAAGAAAGTAGGAATCAAGTACTTCTGCATCACTTGGCTTTTCAAACTTATGTTTGAATTCTTGTTGACCTCTTACAGAATAACTGCGTCCTATGTTTGGAGATATTTTTTTATTATTTAAAATCATGTTATCTGGAGAGTTTTATCTTTTAAAAACTTTTCCCCCCAGAAAGCAGTTAATATCTATGGAAGGGGGACCAACCGTAGGCAACAGTCAGCTTTTACTAGGCTTCCAAAGCTGCAAAACTTGAAATGTTCTCTAAATTGAAGTATAAAAGTCTTATTAGAACTTCAGCAGATACAGGGAGGCTCTTGCCTTGTGTCTCCTATTCTGTCCTTAGAGAAAGCAAATTGAAGTTAAAGGTGAGCTTGAATTGTTTCTATGACTATGTCAGAGGGCAAACTTAAATGCTTTGTATCTCTGTTTGCTACAGTTCTCCTGATATGGAATTATTGAGCTTTCATTACTTCAGTCACAATTGTTTCTTGTACCTAGAAGTAGAAAAAAGAAAAGGCTAAATATTTAATGTTAAATGCTTGATGTTGCTGAGTAAAGATAAATATATAATCTCTGTGTATTGGGTTTTTTGTAGCATGTTCAGAGTTTTCCCAGAGGTCCTGTGAAGAATGTCTAAGAAATGTTTCGGTAAGATCTTTAACATCCATTTTGATTGTTGCAAATTTGGTGATTTTTCCACTTAATATGAAGTCAAGTTGTTAGGATTGCTTGACTGTTTGGTGGGGTTTTTGTGTTGTTTGTGTTTTTTGGTTTTTTTTTATGGTGAATCTAGTCAAACTACCCATAATTAAAAGGAAGTCAAGATCAGTCAGTTCTAGTATCTGATATTACTTAACAGTCAACTGATGGTCTGCTTTCCCTCAGTCACAGTCAGTGCCAGTGTGCTTTCACTTTGCTAGGGTTACTCGATGATTTGGTCACTCAGGGTCTTTCTTTGGAGATGACAGACGGTGTACAATCCAGGCTTCCAGTTTGTGTGTGCTCGGTGATTTCATAGCACAACTGAGCAAGTTAATGTTGATGCTGGTTTAGACTCATCCTCATTTTGCAAGCAGCACTTAGGTAAATTTTTATCTTATGAAAGGGCTAAATAAACTGAATCTTATGTGGCTACAATGTCTTGCATTTCTTGTATGCTGAGTAGGAGAACTGGGAAATTAATGTAAATCAACTAGAAGTGTCTTTCTCCAGAGATGCCCCAAGCAATGCATTTAACTGAGACAGACTGGATCAGTGCTTTGTAGATGTTCAGACATGTCGACCTCTCCACTGACTACTTCAGACTGTAAATGCCAAGTCTGCCAAGCTGGGTCACTGTTCTGGTAGCAAGTGCTTAGATTTCCAATGACATTGCAATAAGGCAGACACTTAATAGGAGTTGTTTCTCTGTCCTTTGCTCAAAACCTTTTTAGCTCCGCAATAGGGGTCATGATAAGTATGCACAAGGTGTCTGTCCCTGCAGAGTAGAAGAAACTCCCATATTTAAAGTGAGTTTTTGTCTTGAATTCCAACTTCAGATGTCACTGAAAAGAAACATTTCAGGAGTCTTTAAGTTACATAAGTTACTGCAAAACTTCCTCACTAAGGAAAATTGAGAAATATCTGTACTTACCTGTTTTATGCTTGTCTTATGCATCTTTTGGCTTTTTAATGGAAAAATATTAATTGCCTTCTATTGATGTGGTCATTGTGTGTTGTCAGACCTGTATATTTGTTGTCATAAGCATGACATTGTGTAAAGAACTCTTCATCTTCAAAATTGTAAAGTAGGAAGTGGAAAATATGGGTCATTAAAGATTAAATGTTCAGCACTACCGCTGGTGTGACCATCACTTCAGATAAGTGCTGCTGCTACTGCCACGGATACATGAGCACAACTTTTATTAACCTGAGAGCTGTGTGTGTTCACCTTGTGAGAAAAATTAACCCTTTAGCTGTGTTTCTGTACTGAAGATACTAACAGAGTTAGGGATACGTTATTTTCAGAATCTGTCAAACCAATGACAGTGTCTAGGCTTGTTTTGGTGGCAGAATGATGGCTGATTCAGGGCAACTGCTTCAATAGCATCAGTGTTAACCTTGAAGAAAGGAGTTTAGACTTGATTCAGACAATTTGTACATACGTTGGGGGGGGGGGAAGCTACAGAACAAAGCCATTAACATTTGTGTGAGCAATACAAAAGCAAAACATTGCTGAAACTACTTTAATTGCTTCAGTAGAAAAAAAAGTCAAGTTTTCATATTGGTGATAATATAGATAGCAGCAACATATAAAAATGACAGAGTCATTTTTATGGACACATTTATCATTTTTATGGACATTTATCACAATGGGCAGAGTCCAGTTGGAGGCCGGTAACCAGCGGAGTGCCTCAAGGGTCGGTACTGGGGCCCATATTATTCAATATATTCATTAATGATTTAGATGAGGGAATTGAGTGTACTATCAGCAAGTTTGCTGATGACACTAAGCTAGGAGGAGTGGCTGACACGCCAGAGGGCTGTGCTGCCATCCAGAGAGACTTGGACAGGCTGGAGATTTGGGCAGGGAATAACTTAATGAAATACAACAAGGGAAAGTGTAGGGTCCTACATCTGGGCAGAAACAACCCCAGGTTCCAGTATAGGATGGGGAGCTACCTGTTAGAGAGCAGTGTAGAGGAAAGGGACCTGGGGGTCCTGGTGGACAGCAGGATGACCATGAGCCAGCACTGTGCCCTTGTGGCCAAGAAGGCCAATGGCATCCTGGGCTGTATTAGAAGGGGGGTGGTTAGCAGATCGAGAGAGGTCCTCCTTCCCCTCTACTCTGCCCTGGTGAGACCGCATCTGGAATATTGTGTCCAGTTCTGGGCCCCTCAGTTCAAGAAGGACAGAGAGCTGCTGGAGAGAGTCCAGCGTAGGGCAACTAAGATGATTAAGGGAGTGGAGCATCTCCCTTATGAGGAAAGACTGAGGGAGCTGGGTCTCTTTAGTTTGGAGAAGAGGAGACTGAGGGGTGATCTTATTAGCGTTTATAAATATATAAAGGGGGAATGTCATGAGGATGGAACCAGGCTCTTCTCAGTGGCGACCAGTGATAGGACAAGGGGTAATGGATTCAAGCTGGAACACAAGAGGTTCCACTTAAATTTGAGAAGAAACTTCTTCTCCGTGAGGGTGACAGAGCACTGGAACAGGCTGCCCAGGGAGGTTGTGGAGTCTCCTTCTCTGGAGACATTCAAAACTCGCCTGGACACCTTCCTGTGCAACCTCGTCTAGGTGTTCCTGCTCCGACAGGGGGATTGGACTAGATGATCTTTTGAGGTCCCTTCCAATCCCTAGCATACTGTGATACTGTGATATAAAAATGAAAATTAAACGTTTGATGAATAGATAAAAACAATTCCAAACAAACCCTGAAATGTAGTAATTCAGTTCAGATTAATAGAATTATATAATGCAAAGTGCTCAAATTTTGTTTGTCATAAGTATAATTGGGTTGGTCGTTTATATTGGTCTTTAGAGTTGATGAATACCTATTTTCCTGTGTTTTTATCAGTAAGTTCTGAATGGTAATTCTGTACATATGCTGTTGCATTTCACCTTATTCCTTACAATAGGATACATTAAGAAATAACACATAAGGGTTTTGATGAGAGTTGTTGAATCCTGAAACTCAATTTATTTACTTCAAAGAAATATTTACTGCTATGACTAGCAGATTATCAGATGTATCAAAATTTGAGAACTTGTATCTGTTACCAGATAATGTGTGAATATCTATTGATTAACATCTTGAGAGAGTTTTCTCTTCATGTTTCTAATTCCATATGACAGTGTGTAAGACAAAACACGTGATGCAAGCAGTAGTTAAAGATAGGACTACATTTTAAAATCTGTGTGCATGTGTAGATGAGGATCAAAGTTAAGGAAATGTTTCACCCTCAGGTGTTAGGCTTTTTTCTTTTTCTAACTTGATTTTGACAATTAGCTCAATTTTTAGCATTGGGAATGAGTCAGTTGCATTATTTTCTCTTACTTCAGCCTCTGTGCCAATCAGTAGCCGTATCAGGTATTGCCTTTTGGGCTACACACGTTTTTAATAGTTACATGCGGTAGTCTCTATCAGAGCAATACAGTTCACATATCTGTTCTCCTAGTTGTCACCAATGGTATAGAGTTATTCAGGTTAGAAGAGACCTTGTGAGTCATCTCATCGACCCTCTACTCAAAACAGGCTCAACATTACATTCAAACAAGCTTAACAATGACTTTTATTCTGCACCCTATTAGTCATTATTTTAAATAATTGATCCAACAAAAATAAGCATATTCTTATCTAACATCCTTGATTAAAATTAAAACTTAGGGAGGCCAAGTTGTGTGTGTTTTTTTTTTTTTTTTTTCAAAGATTATTCTTCCTTCTTAATTATATTTGTTGATATGTCTTTATGGATATGTTTGACTTGTATGGTCTACCAACTACAAAATATTTTTCTTGTCTCTTCACTATTTTCAAGACAGCAGAATCTACTACAAAATGTGTCCTTTGTGTTTAACGTTTTCAAACCCTTTATAGCAAGATACAGACTTTGTGCAATTGAGGATATATGACAGAGATGTTCTTGATAGTACTGTTAGATAAAGTATGATTCCTGGATGAGCTCTTTCTGGAGTGAATCCTAAGAACCCCTGTTTTGTCAAGGAGTCCTTTTGCTGTCATCCAAAACTTCTTCTCTGGTTGAGTAGTGTGGTAAAGGAATTTTGCATTAGTATCTATTTTAACAGATGGAAAACAAAACTTAAGCTTGATGCTTAGTGGTGACATAAAAAGCGGAAATATTGTGCTGGTATTGTATCTATAATACATATAAGAAATTTTAAAAATATCTAGATAGGTAAGCGTCCACAATTTAAGGTACCTAATGTACTTTGTGACACAGGTTGGATAAGACTCTATATTTTATTACCTTGCAGCAAAACCTCCTGTAGAATTGTAGAAATTTTGTTCTTTTTTTTTTTCTTTCTGTTGATAGTCAAATATAGGGCTGAAATAAGTTAAATGTATTTGTAGTCCTCAAAGAGACCGGGTATTCTAAAATTCTGAACAGGTGGCTTTCTGGCTTTGTATTTCTTGTTAACTTCAGTAATTCTAAACCCAAAGCTATTTTATCCTCAGGTACATGGAGTACCTCAATATGTTCCCAAATATTTTCAGGTTACTGTAAATATTTATTACCTTTATTACCTATAAGTAGGAAATGTACTTATTCACAATTCGGTTTAGGCTTACTTTGGAATTGTACCAGGACTCTGTAGGCTTTATACTATGAAGCGCTTTCAGCATATCCGTGCAGTACTGTATGCGCTTAAGAATTCTGTCTGTGGAGAGGAGCACTAAATTGTAAACTGTTTTTGAAGATCAATAATTTGCTTTTTTTGTTTTGTTTACACAGTGCCTTTGGTGTTACACCAACAACACTTGCATTGATTACCCTGTAAGAAGTGTTCTTCCACCGTCTTCATTATGTTCACTCTCAAATGCTCGATGGGGAGTTTGCTGGAGTAGGTACTAATTTTAATTTTGCTGTAGAGAATTATTTATGAGTATGATTAGAGTAAAGTAAGACTACCACTTACTAGAGCTGTTTCCTGATAATTTTTTTTAGGGGTGGGGGGAGGACGCAATGGTTATGATTTGGAATCATGATCCCTAATCTTTTGGACTTACAAAACAGTCATTGTTAAAGGTTCTTTGTGAACAGCCAGTATAGTTATGCTGATCCAGTGGCTTTAAAACATTTACTATGCAGAGAAGTTCTGTTGACACTGAAGTCTAGACTGGGAACCAGTGATGTTGGAATGTTCTGAGTATTTTATGTATGTAGTTAGGATTCACCTATTTCTTTGGACCTCAGAAGTATGGTTTAAGAAATAAGGTCTTTCCTTGCTGACCAAGGGCGCCCATTCCTACCTTTTTAAAAATTTCTTGTAATATCGGGCGATATGCCTGAATCCACAATTTTTATAATATATTCCAGTGGCAGCAGTGAACCAATGCTACAGGAATGGAGCCGCCCAAAAATTCTTGAATGCTGTTTTTGCTTAAACAACTGAAGAAACTGTGGTCTGTGGGTTAAAAAGGAAGCTGCAGAGCGCCATTGTAGATTGTAGTGCTGCACCATTTCACTGTTCTTAGATTTCCTTTTGCTTTGCATTTTGTATTACAAAATATGGTGCAGTGCATATGGGGTGAAATCTTTGGAGCTGTTTTTGCAATACTGTGTATACAGATCAAAATTCAGACTAGACTGGAACAGAGAGCAAATAAGACAATGGAAAGCTTGTCATATGAAATAAGAGTGTGTCTTCAGTCTAGCAAAGCAAAGGCTTGCAGCTTTCTTTGTATTGGGTCATGAACACCAGGAGGCTAAAGGACAAAAACAAGCGGGGATGAACTATCAGTGACTGCTCACTGTAAATTAAAAGAAAGTTATCACGCTTAGAGCAATGAGTTTATGGAGAAGACTTTATATTAGAATAGCAAAGGTAGGAGATTGCTATTAGAGTGGAATATGCAAGTTTCTGAATGCTACCACTTCATATAATCCCTGCAAACCGAGGGACTAGATTGGACAGTACAGAACTTTACCAATTCTTTGTTCTTAGCAGAAGGGCTCTGTTTTGTGAGAGAAAGCATTGATGCTTAGACTTTTGGAGGTTTTCAGAGCTATAGAAGGTATATCGCTTCACTGATAAGGCACACTTTTAAGGAAATTGGGCTTTCGATGTTATAGTAAATGCTGTTAGTATGAACTGTTAAGCAGACTTTTTTTCTGGAAGTGTAGTGGGTTGACTCCTGCCAACAGCTACGTACCCACACAGCTGCTCCTACCCTCCCTCTCCTGGCCCCAGGGAGATGGGGGCAGAAAATAGGAAGAACAATAGCAAGAAAACTCATGGATTGAGATAAAGGGGGTTTAAGAGGTGAAGGAAAAATGAGGAGAGGGGAAAAAAAAAAAAAAAAACAAACCCAAAAAACCCCAAGCAAAGGAAATAGCTTACCACCTCCCACAGGCAGACTGATGCCCAGCCAGTCCCCAAACAATTATGACCTTGGAAGTCAGATACCCCCTCCACATCTTTTTCCTTTACTTCAGGCTTTATTGCTGATCATGGCATCATATGGTGTGGAATATCCCTTTGGCCGGTTTGGGTCAGGTGTTGTGGCAGTGTCCCCTCCTGACTTCTCAGATCTCTTGCCTACCTCCAGCCCTACTCGCTGGGGAGAAGGAGGGGGTGGGGCAGAGAGAAGAGAAAAATCTTGATCCTCTTCAAGCCTGTTCAACAGCAGCCAAAACATTGGTGTGTTATCAGCACCGTTTTAGCCAGAAATCAAAAACATAGCATCATACCAGCTGCTGTGAAGAAAGTTAACTCTGTCTCAGCAACACCCAGTACAGAAATACATTTGTGCTATGTCCTTTTGCAAAGCAGTGATTACTGCTATCTACTGATTCTAAGGGTGTTCTTGATGGTTTACCTCTACTATAGAAATGGCTTCTAGCTTGGGCACTGTTTGCGTTTCTACACTGAATGCAGCTTAAACAGAGAATGGAACACATTCTCAACAAAAAATTAAGTGGAAAAAGAAAAAAAAAACCTGAAACAACAACCCTCCCTCCCCCCAGATATGCATTTCCTTAATAGATTTTTTTTACAAGTGATATGCAATAACATGCCATAGGGATATGTAGTCTTATCGAGACTGTCCCCTTCGGACACAGGAGAAAAACTAATTACCTTGTGAGCGTGGTGGTGTTTTTTCCTTTTTGTAAATAAAATCAAGAGGCGAGTGTTAGCTCAGTGTTGCTGAAAATGAAGGTGAATATTGCGGCTCTCAAAGTCAAAAACAAATTACTGGCTTCCAGTTGCGATTTTATGGAATAAGACATGTTGACAGATTATTAACCAGCAGTGAAGAAAAAAGAACAATATAGAAGCAATGTAATACAAAGTAGCTTAATTGTATTGTTTTTCATGCATAATAAGCAAACGAAATAGATAGTGGAGACAGGAATATAGACTGAAAACTGACAGTCTTTTTCTGCACTTTAAGTTTCAAAATACAGTTTTTTTGCTTCAATTAAATGGCATTTTAAAAAGTAAATAATATACTTAAAATTGTTTTAATCTCCATTTAGTTTTTTTACTGGTTTTATTTATTGAATAAGGTATATTTAATTGCTTGTAACTTGTAGGGGAGTAACTATGAGAAATGTGATACAGTGAAAGGTGTTACTTTCAAAATTTACATGTTCAGGATTTACTTGTGTATTGTAACTAGAAACTATGTATTAATCTGTATTATAAACTGTGCCAAATAAATTATAACACATAAGCAAAAATATTTGCTGGGATCTAATCTTTGGCAAGGCTGTGAAGGCTATGCCTTGCCCAGATGTGAGTTGGTGAGGTCTCCAGAGAAGTAACAGACTCTTTGGCTTGTGCATATGATCACAAAGGATAAAGCTTCTGAACTTCACTTCCTAAATTTGACTATCTTATCACTAGTACCCTGAAGCAGTAAAAAGTGAAAGTGCAGCCACTTTGTATCACTGCAGCAGCGTAAAGCTGCTGAATCTGGCAGAGTTCAGAGGGATTTGTGTGGGAGAAAGGAGAAGAGACAGCTTCCCTGCCCCCTCCCCCATCATGCTTTAAAATAGACGGTGTGGGGTATTTGTGGGGAGAAGAGTTTAATTTTAAATTATCTCTGTTACAACTTCCCTGAATTATTTCATTTTGTCCTTTGTTAGGTCCTTTAAATAACTCTTCAAAGTTGTGTCTATAGCTTTGCTTATATCATCCCTGTTTGCTTTCTCCTTGAACCTCGCCGTTTTCCAGAACATCAGGTTTCTGATTATTTTTTTATGAATGCAGTCCTGTCCTGGTTTAGACCAGCTACACTTATACTATATGCTGTTAAAATAATATTCTGCGCTCCATTTGTTCATCACTCTTTGGATGAAGAAGATGACTCTCTCTGGACATAGAAGATGACTTTAGGAAGTTTTATGGGGAGTTTTACCTTGGATCCCTCAAATCCTCTGACGTTGTCTTATTTCGTTTTGCTCTTTCTTAAGTAACGGCTGCATGTGATGTGTGTACACTGATGCCGCATCTTTTTTTTTTTTGTTCATGCTGTACATTGGCTAAGATTGTGATTGGGATGACAGAACTGTGGAATCACACCAGTAGATATATATCATATAAAGTGTTAAAGGATGACTTTTGATGTATGTAAAGAGCAATTTTACTTAATGTCTGTTCACTGTAGATTATGCATAGTAGCAAAATTCTAATGTGATATGCTGAGTGGTTCCACAGAATTATGTGTTTGTGTTTTCTTGGTGGTGGGTTTTTTTTTTTATATATAGAGGTGGAAAAAATACTTGGGAAGGATTATCAGAAAGACAAATGTTAATGCTGGAATCTTAACAAGTTGAATAAATTCATGTTTTTCAGTCAACTTTGAAGCTTTAATTATTGCCATAGCTGTAGTAGCTGGACTCATTCTGGTGTCCATAGCAGTCTGTTGCTGTTACTGCTGTTACTGCAGAAGGCGTTCCAGGAGGTAAATATATATATTATATATTTACTATTATATATTTACTAACTTTGTGTGTTGGTCTTCCCTACCTACCTACAACTCGTACTCTACAATATACTAAGAATCTTTTCATTTGGAAGCAATTTTGGTAACTTTGTTTTATTGAGAGACAACCAAAAAATGTGTTTAGTGACAGGCAGTATGACAGTAGAAATGATGCTGGAATGACACTGAAGTGATGTTCTTAGTGGTAGCATCATAGACACATTCTTTAAGTAAGCCAGTCCTTTACATTTCTACATTTTACACTTCCTTATTAAGTTTGGACATGAAATATTTGAGTGGCCAAATAAATACTTGTTACTTGTGATAACAGAGCAACTGACTTCTTTCAAAGCAAGCTCATGGTACAGCAAAAAGGGACCAGGTGGGTAACAAGTAACTGAGCAACAATGTCCTACAGCTCTTGGTATCTGTGCTACAGAGTTTGCTCTAGGATCTGTCAGCAGTCAGTATCTAGTGAGTAACTCTCCCAATTCAACAAAATATTCTAAATGTAAGATGTACTTTTTGCTCTAAGATACTAAAAGTGATTGTCTTATTTTCAAGTAAAGTAATGCAAAAATTAAATGTTCTTTAGATCTTGGAGGATTTGTAAAACTTACCCTTTTTTCTTTCTACTGGCTTACTCTTCTAATTGGCTAGTATCCTTCAAAGGGAGGGAAATAGTTGATGAGCAGCTAAAATAAGTAAGTCAGTGCTGCTGTGTGAAGTTATCAGTGCTTATTCCCTAATGAAACACCTGTGAAGCCTTGTTTATTGGGACAGCACAATATGCTTCCTTACATGATTGAAGCTGTAGAGCTCAGGTTTCTGGGCACTGTAGTTTTAGCTAGCTCTGTTCCTTTTGTTCTTCAGTACTTCTCATGTGAAGGAAATGTGGGCCTTATTTCTTGATATGAAATAATTTCTATACTATTTCAAGTACCTGTAGTTCATTGTTCTTGTTTGAGGGTTGTTTTTTAAAGAATTTATGCAGCTGTACAGTATTTAGTGCTGATCTTCAAGCGAGGGAAATATGGTACATGTGTGGCTTTCAAAAAAGGGGAGAACTAATTAATGTCACTTCCTTTTTTTTTTTTTTTTTTTTTCCTGAGGAAGATGCATGCACCTGTTCCACTGGTAGGTTGGTCTACCAAATCTGTCCTAGTGCAAACTTTGATAACTCTTTAGCCCTGTGCTGATAAGGCCTGAAAATGTGTAGAACTGTTTTAGATTTTATGTAAGTTCTGCGATCTCCCTCTGCAGAAGAACTGAGTAGGCCCTGTGGCTGACATGCCAACAAATAAAGCTTGATTCCTGTGAAAAGAGAGATTTGTGCCAGACTTCAGTTTCAGTAGTTAAGTCATCAATCAGAATTCTAACATCTAATTCTAAAAATAGAGGGTTAGTTGAGAGTCATCTTATGCCAGAACTCTAAAGATGTCAAGCTTAATGTTCTGATGCTCTGAGGATTTAAAGGTCTTGTCAGAGTGGGCTCCAGCTTGTTTCAGGAGGATTCAGAATGTATTATTATACTGAAGCCTGATTTATTACTGGCTTTAAACCCACTCATTCTCAGGAGGAATTCTTTTGCTGTCTGATTCCTCAGTTTGGGGACTCCTTTTCTACAAAAGAAACTTTAATTAATTGGAAGAAGAAAAACTTATAGAAATGTAATATTAGATTTGTTTTACTGACTTCTTGGGTATATCATCTCAGATCTCAGGTGTAACTTTGTTTTACAGAAGCATCAGTATTCCTTCTGGGAATTTTTAAGCTGTGGGGTTTCAGCATTTAAGAAGCCAGTACTTATCTTTTCCTTGAACACAGAGAATACTTAGGTGCATTAATCCTGTCATCGGTGATGTAGCTGGCTCACCTGAGTCCATCCATACCACAGGAATCCTAGGACTATCAGTGCATTGTTTCAGTTAATTATTCTTATCCTGTGTTTGGACGTTGGGTCTGGATCCATGTACATGAGATATAACTATTCATGAAACTACTAAATAGACTGTCTTGAACTTCTTCAGTTCAACCACTTTTTTTTTTTAGTTTTTATAATTTCAGACTTTCTGAATTTTGAAGAAAAAATTCCTTTGAAGTGTCTAGAAATATTTAATGCTTCTTTCAATTACAGAGAAGAAATACATTTTCTGAATCCTATACCAGCACTTTATTGACTTGATGGGTCAGTGTGAATTGAAACTATTGCACTGGAGTCTCCAATAAAGTAGTTTTACAGAAGGATGCCCAAGAATGGGGTCCATCTGTCAGAGAAGGGGAAGAGCTTCTTTGGTCATAGGCTTGCCAAGCTTGTGAAGAGGTCTTTAAAGTTGCTGATGGGGGGAACCTCAATCCATCCCACTTCCACCAGTTTGATGCCAGTACTAGATGCCCAGAGCCTGGAGAAGGATCACAGGTCAGCAGGAGAGCATCTGGAGTGGAGCACAAAGGAATTCCAGCCATTAGGGAAGCTTCATCAGGGGCCCAACTTAAATGCCTCTATGTGAACACATGTAGCATGGGGAATAAACAAGTGGAGTTAGAGATGTGTACACGCCTGTGGGGCTGTGATCTTACTGGCATTATGGCAACGTGGTGGGATGGCGTCTCTGACTGGAGTGTTGGAATGGAAGGATACAGGCTCTTCAGGAAGGACAGGCAGGGAAGACAAGGAAGGGGTGTTGCTGTCTATGTCAGTGACCAGCTGGAGTGCATGGAGCATTGCCTAGGGATGGATGAGGAGCCTACCCAGAGCTTATGGGTCAGGATTAAAAGGAGGGCAGGGACAGGTGACATCATAGTGGGGGTCTGCTGCAGAACACCAGACCAGGAAGACCGAGCAGATGAGGCCCTCTATAGACAGAAATAAGCAGCCTCACATTTACAAGCCCTGGTCCTCATGGGAGACTTCAGCCACCGCAATATCTGTTGGAGGCACAACACAGCAGGGCATAAGCAATCCAGGAGGTTCCTGGAGTGTGTTGATGATAACTTCCTTCTCCAAGTGATAGAGGAGCCAACGAGGAGAGGTGCTTTGCCGGACCTTGTTCTTGCCAGCAAGGAGGAGTTGGTGGGGAATGTGAAGCTCAAGGGCAGCCTTGGCTGCAGTGACCATGAAATGGTGGAGTTCAAGATCCTTAGGGCAGCAAGGAGGAGCACACAGCAAGCTTGCTACCCTGGACTTCAGGAGAGCAGACATTGGCCTCTTCAGGGATCTGCTTGGCAGAGTACCATGGAATAAAGACCTGGAGGGAAGAGGGGCCCAAGAAAGCTGGTTAATATTCAAGAATCACCTTCTCCAAGCTCAGGAGCGATGCATCCCAACAAAGAGGAAGTCAGGCAAAAACAACAGGAGGCCTGCATGGATGAAAAAGGAGCTCTTGGACAAACGCAAACACAAAAAGGAGAGGCCTACAGAGGGTGGAAGGAAGGACAGGTAGCCTGGGAGGAATACAGAAAAATTGTCCGAGCAGCCAGAGATCAGATTAGGAAAGCTAAAGCCTAGGTAGAGTTAAATCTGGCCAGGGGCATCAAGGGTAACAAGAAAAGTATGTCAGTGATAAAAGGAAGACTAGAGAAAACGTGGGCCCTCTCCAGAAGATAACAGGAAACCTGGTTACCTGGGATATGGAGAAGGCCAAGGTACTCAATGACTTGTTTGCCTGAGTCTTCATGGGCAAGGGCTCTAGCCACACTGCCGAAGTTGCAGAAGGCAAAGGCAGGGACTGGGAGAATGAGGAACAGACCACTGTAGGAGAAGATCAAGGTCAAGACCATCTAAGGAACCTGAAGGTGCACAAATCCATGGGACCTGATGAGATGCATCCTCAGATCCTGAGGGAGCTGGCAGATGAAGCTGCTAAGCCTCTATCCATCATATTTGAGAAGTTGTGGGTGTCTAGTGAAATTCCCACTGACTGGAGAAGGGGAAACATAAGCCCCACTTTTTTAAAAGGGAAAAAAGGAAGACCAGGGGAACTACAGGCCAGTCAGTCTCACCTCTGTGCCTGGCACGATAGTGGAGCAGATCCTCCTGGAAACTGTGCTAAGGCACTTGGAAATATGGAGGTGATCAGTGACATCCAACACAGCTTTGTTAAGGGCAAATGGTGTCTGACAAATTTGGTGGCCTTCCATGATGGCGTTACAGCATTGGTGGATAAGGGAAGATCAGCTGATGTCATCTACCTGGACTTGTGCAAAGCATTTGACACTGTCCCACACAACATCCTTGTCTCTAAATTAGAGAAACATGGATTTGACGGATGGACCACTCAGTGCATATGGAATTGGCTGGACAGTCGCACTCAAAGAGTTGTGGTCAACAGCTTGATGTCCAAGTGGTGAGCAGTGATGAGTGGTGTTCCTCAGGGGTTGATACTGGGACCGATGCTGTTGAACATCTTTGGTGCCATAGATGCTAGGATTGAGTGCACCCTCAGCAAGTTTGCCAGTGACACCAAGCTGTGTGGCACGGTCAACATGGTGGAGGGAAGGGATACTATCCAGAGGGACGTGGACAGGCTTGAGAGGTGGATCTGTGTAGGCCTCATGAAGTTCAACAGGGCCAAGTGCAAGGTCCTGCACCTGGGTTAGGGCAATCCCATGCACAAATACAGGCTGGGTGGAGAATGGCTTGAGAGCAGCCCTGAGGAGAAGATCTTGGGGGTTTTAGTGTATGAGAAGCTCAACATGATTTGGCGATGTGCCCTTGCAGCCCAGAAAGCCAACCACATCCTGGGCAGTATCAAAGGAAGCGTGGTCAGCAGATTGAGGGAGGTGATTCTGCCCCTCTGTTCTCATGAGACACCGCCTGAAGTACCGTACCTAGGTTTGTGGCCTTCAACATAAGAAGGACATGGACTTGTTGGAATGAGTCCAGAGGAGGACCACAAAGAGAGCACCTCTCCTATGAGGACATGCTTAGAGAGTTGGGGTTGTTCAGCCCGGAGAAAAGAAGGCTCCGGGGAGACCTTATAGCAGCCTTCCAGTACTTAAAGGGGGCCTTCAAGAAAGGTGGAGAGGGACTCTTTATCAGGGAGTGTAGTGATAGGATGAGGGGTAATGGTTTTGAACTGGAAGAGGTTAGATTTAGATTAGATATTAGGAAGAAATTCTTTACTCTGAGAGTGGTGATGCACTGGTGCAGGTTGTCCTGGGAAGTTGTGGATGTCCCATCCCTGGAAGCGTTCAAGGCCAGGTTGGATGGGGCTTTGAGCAGCCCGGACTAGTGGAAGGTGTCTCCCATGGCAGGGGCGCTGGAACTAAATGACCTTTACAGTTCCCTTCCAACCCGAACCATTCTATGAACTAGAAAAATTGTATGTGAAACACTATGTGGGTTCTGAATTACTGGGTTGTATTTAAATTACTTAAGATATTCAAAGACACGTATGGACTGATTGAGTACATGGAAAAATTGAGTTCACATTTCCAGTTCTAGTATCTGAATTTTGTATGTTAAAACACTTGACATGCTATAATTAACCACTGGATGTCACTCTTGCTTAACTTGTATGTTGGTTGCTGCAGATGTGTGGTACTCTACCCGTTTCTCTGATAGCAGGTGTGTTGATATGAATATTTACAATATTAAGCATCTTCAGACAGTGCATTCAGTTTTGAAAAATAATTAGCACCTGGAAAAGCATGGCAGGTGTCCATTGACTAATGCTGAAGAATTGTCATTAAATCTGTCAGAAAAAAATAATAGACAAATAAATATTGTTTGGCATTTGTTTTAGAGTCCTATAATTATTATATGGTCTATCTAGTGGTTAAGTGAAGCTGAGATTTCTTCAAGGCAGGTCACAAAGCTTAAGTGCATGTATTCAGTAAAGCATATCTGCACATCCAGGGCTCAGATGTGCTGTGTAGGTTCAACGTTTCCCAGAATCACACAACTGATGCACTCAGGTAAATCCTTGTTCATTCCAGAACAGGGAAAACAGCTGCCAAGACAAGTTGTGCAGAGTGCTTTCCTGGGGGCAACTTGAGATTGGATAGTGATGGTTGTTGGAAAGATAAATTGTTCTGGCATCAAAGGCTTATGAACCATCAGTCTTTTTCTAGGGGACAACAATGGACTTAACTATGCATGTGCAGTATGCTTACTCTAAAATGGGGTGTGACACATGGGGAAAATGGCAAGTAGGAATCCCTACTTCTGGAACAGCCTGCAACCTGTTGCTAAGAGGCTTTAGATTGTCCCATGGAGTCTGAAGGGCACATTGTTACAGTGGGTAATTATAAAATGTGAAAGGATAATTCTAAAAATTTGTCAATTATATTTATTCAGCAGTGAAATTTTACGTGCCTGTGAAAAAGCATCTCAGGTCAGACTATATATCCTTTTCGAAAATAAGTCAAATGACTCAACAGTGATTACCTAGCACTGCAATTGCTTTTTCCTCCTCTTATGCTTTCCTTCCCTCTTTATTTTACTAGTAGACCAGATGAAGAAGAAGAACGGCTAGCTAGAAAGAGAGAGGAACGAAGACTACAGTCTCTTCAGAGGTAAGTCTTGACAGCTTGATATATAGCTGTACACTTCCTGGTGATATAGGAGTATTTTGCCCTTCTAAGGAATACACTGAATACTAAACAAAGAGGCATTATGGAGTTAGACATGACAGTGTCAGGTTTTTTTACAGAAAGGGGCTTATTGTGAGATTTGTGAACCTGATTAGGAGCCTGTATCACCCTAAATGAGCAGGGAGTGAATAGGTCGATGCTTGCTGTGGCACATACAAGTACTCTGTGTGAGCCAAGAGCAAGCAGGAGGGATGTGTCTGAAGTCTTGCCTAGTCTCTCCTGGATAGATGCGTGTCTGTGGCATGAATTAATGCCTAAGTGAGGGTAGGATTCAGAGGTGAAAACCACTTCTTTGACCCATTTGGTAATGGGTTCTTTTTCTTTTAAAATCTGGCTGGGAAGGGTAGGGAAATTGATAGTGAGATACCTATTAGAAATCTTGCTCAGGAAATGGAAAACTTTGGCGCAGATCTCACTTTAGACTTACTTCCACATTTCCATTCTTTCTGTTAAAGCTGTAGCACAGTGTAGAAAGAAGTGCAAGTCAGCAGTGGTACAGTGCTTCTCAGAACAGCATTCCTTCGTGTGTATGTTTTTATAGCTTAGTGACTCTTTGTGGTTTTTATATTATTCTTTAGAGAAACAATTTTTATAGGTAGGACTATGATACGTCGTACAAGCATGATGTACCTTTTGAATCATACTTCCTTTCGTGGTCTTTATCTTGGAGATTCACAGTGGATTAGCTTCAGCAAGACAAGAGGAGAGCCCTAACCAAAATAATGCTAGGCTTGGAGCTGTCAGGTGTGGGTTTGCATCCCTACAGACTGACAAGGAAATTGATCCTAGGTTTGCCACTTCCTAGCTATGTTCTCTTAAATACTCAGCTGCCAAGTAACAGGTGAGCACCTTCACTGATGCCTGCTGTTTTCTCATGAACTCAGATTCGTTGTTAACGTGAGCAGGGACTGCAGGGAGCAAGGCATACTTCCAAATAAGACCCTTTGTGGAGCTTTTGCATGAAGATATTAACTTTCTCTATTATGAATGTGTATAAGAAGATAAGGCAGATAGGCAAACATGCTTGGCTTGCGTAAACATGTTATGTTTCTGACTGAGCACAAAAGTGGGAACCAAGAAGGTTCTCTTACAAATGTACCTACTGTTGCTCATATTTGACTGGCAGGAGCTGTGAGAATCACTCATCTTAACTCCATGAAAATCTGTTTTATGATTCTGAAGTGCCAGGTTATATAAGCAAATACAGCAACTGTTTGCCCTGAACCTTACAATGGTTATGGCTCTGAAGTAGGTGATGTGATATTAGGAAGCAGAATAGATTCTGTTGTTATGGGTTAAATTGAAGTGTCCTTTAGCCGTGTACAAAATTCCTAAAGTTGTTGGCAATAGAAAGAATTAGAATAGGATACAATGGGGACATCTAACAAGAAATAATTTTTCAGAGCTTGACTTAGTGCAAAGTTTGAATGGCTAGTTTTGTTTCTGTGATTGTAATTTTTTTTAGAGCTATTGCATACTAGCAATTTAATGTATCTATTTATTTGTTTTCTCCTAGCTGTGTAATAAAGTTTAGTAGTTTTTAAACTTAACAAAATTTAAACTTACCAAATTTTCTTTGTTCTGCATAAATTTCATTTTTAACAGCACAGACTTACCATTGCATTAATGTATATTCTGCACTTGTTTATGGAAGTATAAGTTCTAAAATAACTTTCTGCAGAGGGAAGATGAGAATTTAGATGTCTCCTAGTGTAGTTGAGCTAGAATTACTGTTTTGAAAATGTATATTTTTAAGTGTAATGGTGCCACTAATTTGACCCTTTAGATTGCGTTGTAAAGGCATTGTACTTCTGATGTAACTGCAAGCTGCTGATGGCAAGGGCGCTTACTTTTCTTTAATGCCCAAGGCACAATGTTCCTCAGCTCTATGCTATGCCAAATTTCTTTTGCAGAAAACAATTCACATTTCTGTGGGTTTCTTGAGGTTTTTTTTATTCTGTTCAGTGAGTTGAGTGAACAGTCTGAGCATGTATCCATAAGATTGCTGGGAGTTACAAGATGCAAGGACAGCATGAATCCAGGGATGAGAGAAAAGCAAAGAAAGCATTTATTTGTGGATAGAGTAAAAAGCAGTATTTCCCCTTTCACCATTGCAAGATAGTGTCAAACTTTATCCAAGAAGAAAATGGTTGCAAATTTGTTTTCATAAACATCTTAATTTGTGAGCTGAAAGTGTCATACTTGAATGTGTACAGAAGGGTAAGAAATAGGTGGCCAGTTTAGAAAGTATGCTTATGTATAGTCATACTTCACAGTTTCTCAGGTAAGTGATGTTGAAAACTTGCAATGGATCAGAAAAAAGGGAAATTTTCCACCTGTTAATCCACTTCTAACTACTTATGGCACAATAGGAAGAGTGCTAGTGTGAAGGTGATGGTTCTCCTGTAATGATTTTGTTCCCTTCTAAAAAGAAAAGATCCTGTGAGGAATATCAACACTTTGTTGTGTGGTTTGTTGTGGTGAAATGTACATCCTTAATACTATGATCCTAGGTTGCTCAGTTAAATCAACGCTTATCTATGTTTATTATAAAGCAAAGGAGCAGGGGATGACTATGTACCATAAACTTTCCCCTGTGATTTGTGTATTGAGTCTAAATTCTTGGTACAGTTAATCTGTAAGAAGTCTGCTACTTCTGGAGTGTAGGCTTTGGTGTGCACACACGGAGCAAGTGGTGCTGCAGCAGGCAGTTAGCAAAGCAGAGCTAAGACCAGCTCCATTCCTGAATTAAGCCTAGAAACAAGGATTGCTGGGAACAGACTGCTCTGCCAGAATGATTGCTGTAGCCTTAGAGCAGCAGCCTTCTTTCCTAGCTTGTCTCTGGAGTGTGTCTATGAAACAGATAAACTGTTCTAATTGCAGGAGAGAGCTTAGCAGCACCCCTGGGGTATTTCCCATGTTCTGAACGTGTGTACCTATTGTGTGGGTGGCTGAGGAGGGATTGTTAGGGTCATGGGAAAACGTGAGGAGTAGGCTACTTCCAGCACCTCACTCTACCTACTGCTTACTTTCTGTAAGTCCTTAGGAGGATGAATTTCTAGTAGCAGGCTGTAGAACAGATTAGTAGTCTCAACAAGCCATTTTTGACCAGCAAACTGCAGGGGAAAACACTGTATTGTACTTTGTGGTCTTTCCTCTCTACAACCTATGAAGTCTTTGCATAGTTTCTGAAAATAGCTGCATAGATATTCAGATAAATAGTGTGGGAGGAAAATAGGTACACCATTGACCTGATGTCACTTTGGTTCTTTGTTTGATTTTTTTTGATTTTTTTTTTTTTTTTTCCTCTGTGGGATACAGCTACTTCATGTACAGATAGGTGTTCAGATCAGTTGGTAATGGAAGGAGAACAGGACTAGTCTGAGCTTCATTTCATGGTTCCATTAGTGAATGGTAAAAACAAAGGAAGGACGCCCAACTTGCATCGTATGTGATTAATGTAACCTTCAAGATAATTGCAGCACCTGGCATTTTTTTTTTGGCTTTTTGGGGCACACAGTAAATGTCTGCTTTGTAAGATTAAAATTTGTTTGTGTTAAGTGTCCGTTATAAACTGAATTTTATGAAGTGTCTTTTTGGAATGCATAAAAGACAGTTAGAATGAAGAGTAAGGGTAATGACTTTGGCTCTCTTGTCTTCAAAAGGAAGAAACTAGCTGTCACTTCACTGAGAAGGTTGAAAATCACTGCTGAAATGTACAGTTTGCACTTACAGTGAGGGGAAGTAAACCTGGAGTTCAGATTTTGACTAAAAACACTGAAAGAAAACAGGCATCTTACTGCATAGCTTTAGTCCTTTGTTCGACTTCATGTCATCTCTAACATGAGAAATATTTTTTAAACATAGCATCAAATAGTGATTCTTTTTTGGTACACTCATTTAAGTATTTACAGCTGCAAATACACGGTACATTTATATGTTAGATTTATGTAATTTATAAACCATGATACATATGTTAGAAGTTGATAAACCGATGAAAAGCAATGAGATAAAGTGCCAAGGGTAATTTGGTAGTGTAATGGTAAGGGAGAGTAAGGGGGATTGGGGGAGCAGAGAAAGAAAGGATTGAAGTATGGAAAATCACGTGAATTGTTAGTATTAGGAAAAATAATTACTTGGCTTACAGCGGTGGGGACAACTTGCGTGAAGAGCCAAGAATTTAGCATACAGAAGATGGAGTAATAGCAGTAGCATTAAGAAACGGAACTAACTCAGAAGTGACTTCAGTTGATCATAACGTAAGATGTGAACAGTGCAGCAAACCACCTCTGGGTGGCTGATTCAGTGACTGACTGTTCAGAATTGTCTGGTTCTTCTCAGTTGACATACACTTAAGCCTTATTTACTGTACAGGGATTTAGTCATGGGTGATGTGATGTGATATGATATAGTTGTGGCCTCCTGTCAAAGTTTGAATGTTTCACAAACATTTAATATTTTTATCCTTCAAACTTAATGTAAGAATTGTAGATGTTTGGTGGTTTTTGCATTGAGTAGCCTAGGGAGGTATTCTAAAGTGTTTCTGAGGTTTAAGGCCTACACAGACTGATTTTTATTTATTTATTTATTTTTCCACCCCCTTGACCTTCTTGTGCAGATACTTGGTGCTTTCTGTGTTTAGGGCAGATTCAGACTGACTCCTGAGATAGTGAGATTTCAGTTGAAACTGCAGCAGTGAGTCTCCATTATTTCAAACAGGGTATGCAAAGCGGTCAATGAACATGCCATTAGTATCGCCAGTAAAAAAAAACCCTGGTTTGAGGTCACAATGTCTCCCATAAACTATACAGAAATAAGGACTGACTAATTTATACAGCAGAAAGCTGCTTTAAGCAGAATCTCTCTATTCTTTTCCTGAGATGCCTTGCCTCATATCATGTCTTCCTCTTATGCAACACAGAAAGCAGGAATCCTGTGGTCAGGTCAAGCAGGTAAACTTGACTCCCCTTCCTGTTCTCTTCAACCTCCCAGTCCTGACTTTCCTCCTCTACATGAATTTTATTTTGTCACCCTGATTCCCCAGTTCTTCCTCTTCCTCCTGCAGTTTGGACAAGTTGGTTTTTTTTCTATGCTGCCTGGGCTGAATAGTGTAAAGGGATATAAGGGAGATGGGTATCTCAGGGAAATAGTAGTGTGATGTTTTGAGTCAGTTTTGATTCTCTCATCATGCTTTCTCTGCATGCTTTCCAGAAGTGCAGTTGCAGGGAAAGGCCAGTTCAGCCATTCAGCTCTGTAGGAAGCAGGATAATTGCTTCTGAGGACACACAGGATCTGATTAGCAGTAGGAATTGTTTGGAGGTGGAATACGCATAGGGCAGATGGGATCTTTGGTGAATTAAGCTGTCAGTGCTTAACAGCTTTCTGCTGAATATGTGCAAATTAGAATCGGGCGAAAGTCAAAACTTGTCTAACTGGGTTGAATTTTGATAGGGGCAACGGTGTATTTTTTGTTTTGTTAGAGGAACATTGTTTTGCCAAATTCTGTCCTTTCCTCAAAATACATAGATTCCGGATTATCCTCGTGAAAGTTGCATATGAGCTTTTTCGTTTGTTTTTAAACTCGGCAAAATAGTCGTTCCCTTTGTTGAAGCGTAGGAAAATTATCTGAGGAATGATGGAACAATTTCCATTTAAACTTCCTTCATTTTTCCCCTTTCACCTTCGCAGAGTGGTGGGGAGGAAGGGGAAGAATAAATTGAGTTGTCAGACACCTGGTTTATGTGAACAATTAAAGTTCGGCAACATTAGACACAGTCTTGAAAACTGTCTTATGATTAGGGAACATAGAGGCATCCAATTTGTATATAGCACAATATTTTAATTTATTTTCTGCATGGATGCCATGATGGATTTTGGAAACTTATATTTTTCACTTATACTTGCTGTACTGCTTAACCAAAGCAGTAATACACTTTTTATGTTTTTAGAATTATTATATTGAATTAGGATTCTGAAGCACACTGTACTCACTGCTAGATTTTAGTTATGCTCCCTGCTGGAAAGCATTAGGGAATCTTCCAATATTGTGCCTTTCTTCTTATGTATAGATGAATAACTCTGTGTGTGTATGTGTACATATATGTGGACACAATACTTCTATATAGAAAAAACAATATCTCTTTATTTTGACATTATTGGTTAGTGAGAAGTTATCGGGAATCTTATACTTAAGGTGTATATAGAAAGATAAGGTATATAACTGATAAATGTGATATTTTTTTTTTAAATTTGTAATTGCATACTAATTTAAACTGCTGTCATATCTTTTGGTTATAATGATCATATTTTGCTTACATCTCAAAACAGTCTGAATATTATTCTGATGCTTTTATTTGTTACAGGAAACATGAAAGAAAACTGAAGCATGATGAAATACGTAAGAAGTATGGTATGTGGTAATCTTGTTTTGATCCTTAGTGTCTAAATTGATTCCTTTTTCCTAATTATTATTAAAATTCACAGCAGGAACAAGCTGCTTTATGAGCAGCAGAAGTAATCAAGCCCAGTTTCCTACTGATGCATGTCTTCTATCACCTGAACACCTGATCTCATCACTATTATTCTCCTGTTCTCTTCCTACACTGACTCTCCCACTGGGCAAGGGACAATGTGCTGGATGGGGTTTTCAATATATTGATCAAAATAAGTAGTTCTTTCTGTCTTTTACTTAGGAAGAGCACTGGGTTGTGGGTTTTTTTTTGGGGGGGGGGGGGAGGAGCAGGGGGGTGATTGTTCTTGAATTTGATAAACCAATCTAGTTGAAATTGGCTAGTAGACTCAGGGTTATTGAAGGAAGATAGACTGACTAGCAGATAGAAAGCTTTTTAAATCAAGCTTAAAAAAGAAGGATGCAGCCTAACATAGAGATTAAAATCGTTTTTTCTTTGTTTTTAAGTGAAGGTGGGGTCCAGTAGAAGCATATCACACAACTGTAGGACCTGCTGCGTTGTATAGGAGGCTCTTATCATCTAGGCTTGTCAGTGCTTGCACTTTTCATTTGATTGTTCATAGGGTTAATAGTACTGTGTATTCAGAGACAGATATGCTAAAACTATGCTGTACGTCTTATTATGCAAATTGCACTAATGTCAGAGAAGGTGATTCTAGGGGTCTGAACAGTCACTCAAAACTGTTAATTTTCATCCTTTTGTTAAACTGATTGGCAGAGTCTGGGAATGCCTTCATGAATCTGCAGCCTGCCCTTTGGCTGATGCAGAAGTGATACAGACAGTCTCTATAGGGAATTCTCCGCCTGGGGAACGTTTGCAAAAGTATGCTCCTTCGCTGGAACGGAGGAAAAATTCAGTGTGAAGCTTGAGCTGCAGGAGGAAGAATGTTGTAGAAACTAGAAGTAATTTTTGTTAAACATTAGTCATGAACTTCTGTCCTGTGGTATTTTATAGCATAATTGACCCTGTATCCCAACTACAGTTCAGTTTCAAGAGGTTTGTTTGAGTGGTTGACAACAGTAGTAGAGATTTTAAAAATCGAACAAGATCCAAACAACAACATAAAACACCACACACTTTTTGTGTTTGCTCCTCCTTAGAGGAGACCTTAGAGTCAATCTCAACAAGTTTGAATCATTGGGATAGATCTGGCAAAGAACTTAAGGCGATAGCTGTGTCTCCAAAATAACATGGAGCACTCTGTACAGATACACATATAACTTTGCATCTCCTTGAGGCAGTGCAGCTAAGAGAGGTTGCACAAGGTCCTGAATCCAGTATAGCAGTTAGCATATCCAAGCACTGCATTGGGGTTAAGTGATGTTTCAGAAGGCTGCGTTCAGTTATATTCTGCTTGTGAAACTAGTTCTCGTGCCTCTGGATGGTCCTACATTTTACTGAAGACGCTTCTCTCTCTTCAGGGCTTAACTTTCAGACCTTTGCAGAATGCTTTGTTGGATCTTGCTGGAGTGCGAGTTACCCAAGGAATACAACTCTAATTCTGTGCCTCTGGAATACATACACCAAATTCAACAAATCTTGCTTGTAGCTGTAGTATCCACAGAGTCATATGCAAGCTAGTGTCATTTTTCCTCCGCTTGAAGCGTGTTAGTCTATCACTGACTTAATTAGAAACAAGTTCATACATTCTTTGTGTTAATGGAAGGTGTACCTTCTTATAAGGAGAGGCATATTCATTTCTTCATGCAGTTATGTTTTACAATGCAGTTTACCCACAAAAGATCTTAATTCAACTATAAAACTATATATAGACATTTGCTATTGAAATTTAAGTTTATTTATTTATATCCTCAAATATTAATTTATATTATCTGATCTATCAATTTGAGGCCCGAATTCTCATAATTCATTTTTGTCCCAAAGAAAAACCTAGCTGTTACATGAATAGTTGGCACATACCAAAAGGATGTATGTAACTGAGGAAAAATGAAAGACAAAATATGTATAAATTCTCACATCCCTAAATATTATTGCTGATGTATATATTTTGTATTCTGATAACATACAGACAAATGGTTCTCAAAATAATTCAGTGAGACATAACAGAGTAAGTCTTGCTATAGCCTTGGATCTTCTGTCTTCATTTTTCACTGTCTAGTAAATACATATGTTAGCATATTAAACATAATCTAATAAAAATAGCTGCAAATAATTATGGAGACACTAGATTATTTTACACTCTTATGCACGGCAGAGAGGATTCTCAGCTAAGCGGGCATGGATGAGTGGCAGAATGACAATGACTTTGTTAACCTGACTCTGTAGATTAAGATGATCATGCCTGAAATTTCAGTATTTGGTTGGCTTTAAGGGAATGCCTTTTCCCATTTCATCCACCAGCTTTCCTTACCCCATTTAAATGGTAATTACACATTTATAATGCATTGCAGGTGTCACTCTAGCCACAGTCCTTTGGGAGCATTGGAAGCAAAAGGGAGCTTTAGCAACCAGGAATACACACTTTGAATTGTTTCTTTGTTGCACAATTTGATAGTATTTTTCATTTGCTCACATATATGAATGCAATATGATTACACAAATTATATGTTGACTGCTAGAAAATTTTTAAATAGAATTCTGAGTACTTTTGCAGCTTGTATAGTATACAAAGGATCTACAATTTAATTGCTGCTGCATTTGCTGCTATTGTACGTTCAGTATAGGATTAGTGAGAAGCTGCTTTATTTATTTATTTCAGGATTTTGCTTGGTATTAGTGGAAGGATTCTATCTCTTTAAATTTTACAAAATTACTGCTTTTCATAATTTTGGGCTTCCATACCGCTTGCTTCAGTTCTGCAAAGGTTTTGATCAGCTAATTTAATGATATGTAATCCTATTGCCTTTATTTTATACGAGATGTTGATTTTTATATTCAGTAATTTGTCACAGTAAATGTTCCTTCTGTTCAAGATAGATACTTTATCTTGACCTTCTTTAGTGTTCTGAATGCAAAGCAGGGAAACCTTGTATTCCTTTACACTTAAAGCTATTTAGTTTGTATGTTAAGAATAGAGTTGTTAATCTGGGGGTTAAAAATAAAGAGGAAAAGTGTAATAAGGGGTGAAGACATGCAGCAAACTAGTTCACTTTTTTTTTTGCAGTGTATACAGTCTGTTGTAAATATCTCACTTGTTAATTCTATTTTTGGGCAGTGCTGATATGTGATGAGAGTCAAATATCAATGACTGAGAAGCTGCATAGTATATAATGTAAATGTGCTGGAAAGAGGGATTAATTTCTTAAAATTGCTTTGTCATTTCATATATATTAAGAGACTTCATTACTTCATGCAAGCTAATGAAAGATACTTGACTACCTTTCAAACTTTTGAGTGTTTCTTAAATACTGCTAAGTAGGTCAAATATTAACCTCAAAATGAAGGTAAATAGAAGTAAGATGTTAGAAGTTCTTTAAATGTCCTGTGTGTCAATATTAAAGTTCAGCAGTAACATGTAATGGACTTTATTGCAAACAAAACTCCTGAACCTACAAACATCTAGCTTCTCTGAACCTGTAATTGTAAATTACAAGTTGGGTAGTCGCTCTCATGTCAAATGGAAAACAGTCGAGAGAGACAACTCCTGTCTGGTTCAAGGCAGCACAGGAGCTTTAGTTGAACCAGACATGCTATCCAATTAGCATAGGCTTGCAGCTTCTCTTTGAGTGTCATGGCTAAGAGCAGCTGTGGCAGCTGACAGCAGCTTTTTGTCATGCTCCTTTTTTTTTTTTTTTTTTCCCCCCCCCTATGTCTCTAGATTGTCTTTTTCCAGATACTGGACCCTAATCCAACTTCTTCAGTAAGAATTGGTGCAAGCAATGAGCTGCTGCATCCCTCCTCTCACTTAATGTAATCTTAACGATGTACTTAGAATCCTGAGGATAAAAGAAATTTGAATGCTGGATGCAGATTTGAGAGCAAGGTCTATTGGATGTTGTAACCTCTGTGGTTATCCCCATTTGGAAGGAGGACTTGCTATTTCTCTTGGAGTACCTTCTTTCCTGGGAGATGAGTTTGTGAAGTCACAACCAATGATATTCACACTGAATTGACCCAGATTCTTACTGCCTGTTTAGTTCCAGTGTTGTACAATAAAACAGATCAGAGAAGTTTTAAGTTAAACCATGCTAATGCCTGATTGGTGGTAATTATATCTGTTTATTGCTAAACATAATAATTCAGTAAAATTAAAGCAAGTACTACTGGGAATGGCATTTGCAGTAACAAGTAAAAATGACACATTCACTTGAAATATGAGGACTAGTTATCTACAATGGCTTTTGGCTGAGTGTTTTGGGAGAGTGGCAGGTAAAAGCATATTTCTTCCTCAGTGGTATAGGAAAAGTTTATCTGGAGTCTTACACAGTCCTCTGATTAATTTGAAATCGGCACTGCTGGATGTAGAACAACATTTCCATTGGATTTCAGCTGTTTAAGCTGTAAGAGAACAGTGTCTAGTGTTTTACTGTGCTACTTTCAGACTTATGAAGTGTCAAGTATGTGTCTTGAATGAGGTATTAGAAAGACATAATAAACACTTGCCAGGCTATAGAGACAGAAGTACGCAACCTAAGTTAATTTTGTCAGGGAATCCGGTACCACCTCTTGCCACTTTGTGGAAAACTTTTCAAATTTTGGTGCCTTGATTTCGAAGTGGAACTTAATGAGTTCAGGATGTTTATGCAATGCCAATTGTAATAAAAATGTTAAATTCTAGTACTGTTGCTAATTTTCTGTAGATGTGTTTTGTATTTGGAAGGGCTGAAATACAGAAGTACTGCAAAAATTTCTGAAAATTGGACTACTCGGTTGTCTTTCAGAAAACTAAATATAATAGGATTCATAGATCCTAGCTGCCAAAGTATTAACATGTCTGGAAGAAGGAGGGGGGAGGTGGTGTTCTGGAAATAAAATAAATATTTCTTCTCTGTTGGGGTTATATTAATGCAGGAATGTTACCCGAAGGCACTAAGGGTTGAAGGGTAGAACAAGGATAAGAGCTTTTTGTTATTGTTTATCTTACTTGTCAGATAGAGTAGACTTAACAAACTTTACAACTTTTTGTTTAAAAATGCATGAAGGGTAAGATTACAATTTGAGAAGTAACTGCTTTCTATAGGTTTAAAAATAGAAAAATTTAAAGATCTCAAAATATTATAGATAATTTTTGGCAATAACAATATTCTTATTGCACAAATGCTTAAAAGATTTGTTTTTAAAGCAATTACAGAAAGGAGTAGTACATCTTACGCAAGGTACTATACCAGGCAAATAGACTGTATTTCACATTACCTGGCTGAAGCTTTCAAATGCGACTAGTTTACCTATTCTTTGACAAGTAAGGGCCATTGTGTATAATGTAGATGTTTCTTATCAGGTAGTTAATTGGAGTTACTGATGCAATAATCAGCACTAAGCAGTTGTGCTTCTTGATTGACATCTTAAAATAACATGGGGGTTCAAAAGAAGTGCAACAACTGCAACAAGGTAGACAGGTATCTGCCTTCAGTGCCATTAGCTTTGAGATAGAACAGTGAGTGTTCAGTACCTGTGTGTAGGTGCATGTGGAAAAGAGGTATGGTATGGAAAGGTCCATGGGGAGTTCTTTTGGCAGTGACTAGTGTAATCTTTCTCTTCTGCTTTTGTGAATCTGAACACTTGTGAATTGGGGTGGTTTGGCTTACCTGTCTTCTGTCTCCATGTGCTTAAATGAGCTAGAGAAGAGTCCAGGCTTGCCAGACATTAGAATAAAAATCTTGGTAGAAAAGATAGCGGTAGTGTTCCTGTTCTTTCACAACAAAAGGGACTCTGGACTCTTATGGGACTCTGTTGTTTTCAGTATGCACTTCTGCCTAGCCCAAATCTGATGCGTGGTTTAAAGTCTCTTTGAAATAATTGCTGTATGGAATAGGGATTGCTCAACTAACCCTTACAGAAGATGGTATCCATATCCAGCCACTCGGTGTAATTGGATGGCTTTGCAATGCTTTCTGTGACAGTATTCTGGTAAAATCATTAAGAATCTTCATGATGGAAACATACTGCAACCTGGATTAAGTGATGCTCTTGTTCTGGTCCCTGGAGGTTTTGGTGCACGTAGGAATGATCTTCATTTGATCTTAGAGATTATTGTCCTATTGCAGAAATGCTGTAAGTGGCTGAATGGGACCGATGGTTGTGTATAATCAAAGTAGAACTAAGTCAAAGTAGCAGCATCTTACATTTTAAAAGGATGGTGATATTATAATAACTTGAATTTATAAACTGGCCAGTCTGAATCTGTTTTTCCTGAGCCATCTCTATGCTTAGATTTTTGTAGATTTGACTCTCACAAGTGCATTTTGTAGGGAATACCTCACAAAGGAGAAATGTTTTTTCCGTAAGATTTTTTCATAGAGAAGTGTTTTCTCCCTGCTAAATCATTAAATAGTTACGATAATAGTCTAATAAATTAGAGTGCTTAAGAACACTATCAATTTATGATTATACTTGAGCATTTGGGTAACAAAGCAACTATTGGTTGCTTTGGTTTTGTTTTTGTTTTTTTTTTTTTATATGGAGTACCTATTACAGTGAGGTCAGTAACTCCATTTTTTTATGTGATACCAGTAAGAAAATGATAAATGCAGTCCTGTTTTGTTTTACAGGTCTTCTCCAGGATTCTGATAATCCATACAGCAGATTTGAGAATGAATAAAGCTGAGCACCTTCAACTAGAGCTGTAATTCCAGAATACAGGAAGATAGTTTGTTTTCATTTGCCCTTTGGGCTCTTTTGGGTTTTTTTCCAAAGGTTTTTTTTCCTGATTGTAAAACTAGAAGTGGATAAAGACTTCATGAAATACACATTTCTATCTTCTCCTACCTATATAGAACTAACTTGCTATAAATGCTTTTTTGGTTGTTAAAATGTTTGCTGATTTTTATTTTTTTTATGGTGACATTTAAGTGTGAAATAGTCTCTTTCCTCCTCTTAAAACGGTATTTTGTTACTTGATATAGATGGCTAAGTCACAATCATGTGTTTGAATTCAGTCTTAACTGTCACTTAAACAGTTTTTTCCATGTTCCTGAATACAGATATTTTTTTTTCCCCTACTGTATCTTTTTTTTATATAAAAATAAAAGGCAACGTGGAAGCACAGCATCACACAGCTGAAATAACTGGTTTTAGTATTGATGAGAAAATAGCATGTTCTTATGTACTACCATAATGTGAGAATTGGGTGGAGGTTTTTCCCCTGTGGAAAAATGATCTTCAAGAGTGTAATGTCTACGGGTTGACAGTCTCTTTGAATAATTCAACTCAGTTATGGAAATGTTAATATGTACTTTGGATATGTCACTGATGTGAAAAATGAATTACTTCAGTTATCAAAATTGGAAGAAGGTCATTTTTGAAATAAATGTAGTTAGGTGTGCCTAAATTTAAGAAGAAACATCAGCCTGTGTGAATACTTATAATTAACAACAAAAAAATGTTGCCAAGATTGCGGTTTTCCAGGGTTGACCCTGGCCAGCAGCTAAGCTGCTTGCTCCCTCTCTCCCTACAGTGGGATGAGGGAGAGAATGGGAACAGCAAAAGTGAGAAAACTCTTGGGCCAAGATACAGCTGAATAAGGGAAGAAAAGGAGGAGGGCAGGGGGAACAAGTCATGCGAAGACAATCATCACCTCCCAGAAGCAGACCTCTGCCCACCCTCCCCTCAGTTTTTGTTGTTGAGCATGATCTTGTATGGCCCTTTGGTCAGTTCCGGCCACCTGTCCCAACTGTGTCCCCTCCCAATTTCTTGCCCACCCCCTGCCTACTTGCTGGGGCTGACAGAGTGGGGAAAGATGAAACCTTGATGCTGTGCAAGCGATGCTCAGCAAAAGCCAAAGCACCAGTGTATTATCAGCACTGGTCTAGCCACAAATCCAAAGCAAAGCACCTCGTGGGCTGCCATGAAGAAAGTTACCTCCATCCCAGCCAGACCCAGTACAGTAAGAAAGCAGTATTCTTTTTTTAAACTTTTATTCTTTTGGTATTTCCATAATGTGCTTTATTTTGTCTTCATAGAGGTGTTTCATCGAGCATTTTCACTAGCTTACCATTATGATGCAAGAAGCAAAGAGCTTTCTCCCCCCCGCACTATAATGCAAGTTTCAGTTTATTCTGTACAGTTTAAATAACCCCCCTTGCTGTATATTATCCATTAAACAAATGTACAGTATTGAAGATGGTAATGTTATTTTTATCAATGTTGCTAAAATAAACACTTTAACATCTTTACTTTGGTTCTGTTTAGTTCTGTTGTTCCATACAATTTTAAATTAAGTTGGTTTAGAAAACGTGATCAAATATGAGTTTGGGAGAACAGAAAGGATGCGTTTTTGCTTTCTTTTGCTGTTTTTCTGACAGAAGAGTAAAATCTTAACAGCACATAGGTGTGGTGGGAATTAAATCTTGCCTGTGGGTGATGAGGTGAATTGCCATTCCTTCCAGTGCCAAAGAACCTGCCTCTACTTAGGCTTTAGTAACTATCACTTTCTCACTAATTTTGGCACAGTGTTCACTTCCATTCTTTCACTGTTTTTACCTCTGTAAAGTTTCTCTGTATGCAGTTTCTCAGGAATTTATATTAAAATGTTTCCTTGTTCCTGAATCTGTATTGTAATTAGTGTTAATGGAATAATGATCTGTTTTCCTTTTTTCCTTTTTTTTCTTTTCTTAACTTATATTTAGCACTTTATTAGTAGGCAGTGTGTTTAATTTTGTGTTTCTTCATCTGTCAGCTATTGTCAAGTCTGAAGTATTATTCAAATGGCTGTCATTGAAGAATGATGGTCTGTGATAAGAGTGAGTTGATAGTGTGGAAATAAAACATGCTGATGGTTTTCCCTGGAGATAACTTTTGCAAAAATGATGAAGCTCTGCCTGCTGTCTCATGACCCAAGTAGTGACATTCCTGACTTAATAGAAAAGCATTTTTCTTCAGCACCTGCTACAGTATACGAAGGGCTGTCAGGTATCCTAACAAAAGGGGGAGGAGGAACAACCTTTCTTACAATTTCAAAGATGGTAACGTACTTGGAGAGCCAAAATATTTTGAGAATATGGAATGGGAGCTGCATTGCTGGAGAATGGTTATGCTACATTTAAATCAGTGCAGTCCTATACACTGTTACCTTTTCGTTCCTAAGCCAGGATTGTGGGTGTGAAAAGGTAGCAACTGTCGTCAAATTTATCTTAACCAGACTTACCATATACTAAGCCTTAACTTTACATTGTAGGCTATAATTTATCCAAAATGTATACAAAGTGGGCATCTGATGCTGTGTAATTTTGCTTACACAGTTAAAGACAAGACTATTAATTTAATTAGACTATTATGGACAGCAGCCTTAAAGCTTAATAGAAAATGTGAAAACCCCCAAACAATCCTCAGACTTCTTAGAATATTTGACCTTTTTCTGTGTTCATTGGAGCACTTAATTGGATGGAAAATATCCTTCTTTCAATGTATTTATTGCAGCCTTCTCTGCTTTTTTGTATGTCAGTATTTCTTACTTTTACAGAAATACTGTGTTTGGCTTATCAATAGAAAAGTTGCTTGTCTTTGTATTTCAGTGTAGCCACAAATAATTGGGAAAACAGCTGTAGAAAGAGGGTAACATCATATCTTTGGTTCTCAGGTGTGTGAACAACGGCATTTATCATTTTCAGTATGAGCTTCCCCTCCTCCACACTTTTTCAACAAAAGAGATCGAAGGGATGCAACATATAAACAAAATGAAGGTAGGGAAATGGCATAACCTACGCCTGAGAGCCATAATAGCTCTGCTAATCATCTCTTTTTCTTAGACTTCCCTTTCATTCACACTCTATTATCTCTTTCCTCTGTCTTTACGCTTTTTATTTTAGTAGGTTTTGCACGTTACTTTTAGTAGTGAAGCACTATCTGAAAAGACGAGCAGTCTTGGAAATGAAGAAGTTAAAATGTGTGTGTTTCTTTCCACAGAATGGAACTTCCAGTACTCAAAACTCAAATGGGTCAGTTGCTGGGTGTCATTTATTTATGTAAAGAGAATTTTAGTAGTTTGAAGCATGCTGGTTTACCTTATCTTAATGCTGGAACATACTTTTTGCCACTTCTGAAATCTTGGGTTTGATAATGAGTCCATTTAAGTTGTTTGCACCGTGTCTTGCTTAATTGTTATTTGATTATTAAGTAGGCATATTTAATTGGTCCAGAAAGATGTGGGAGACAATCAGCTACCATGCTCTTCTTCCCCTTCTGCTTCTGAGTGTCAGGGGCCAAACAGGAACAGTGAAGAGAAAAAAAAATGAGGGGAAATGATGGGGAGATGATGAAGGCAGGAGTAGGTATGTCAGTAGTCTAGGGAGATGGTGAGGTTGGCAGCAACTGCACATGGCTGTGCCCCCAGTTCCTGCCTGTCTCTGGGCTTGATCACCTTTGATTTTGGGGCTGTAATCAGCCAGCATCTCTGCCCCATGCTTCAAAGTGTGAATCGGGGAGGTTATGTGGGTGGATGCTTTTCAAGGCCCACATGTGCTCTCATCTTTCCTAAGACAGCGGAGCCAGGCTTGCTGTCAATTGATCTCTCCCTTCTGTTGGCCTGGTCCTAGAACAGCCACTTGGAGGACAGAGGAGGGAACGCTTGTCAAAGTAGGAGAGAGTGACATTTCGTGATTGAAGTATCATTATCTCCAGAATATTCCTAAAGCCAGGTTTCTGCTTGGTGACACTCGACAGAATCCTCTGAGACCATTTCCCAAATGCTGCTTCACCCAAAACTTAAAAGAGAGGGTCATGATTCTGATACCTTCCAACAAAATCCAAAACCTGTAGATCCTTCATTTATTTTAATGGCTTCACATGCTCAATCTCTGGCTGAGCAAACACATTTAGTCTTTGTTGTGGCATCATTAAGGCTTTGGACTTGGCATGAGAGGATGAAATGTTTAAACATTTAGAAGTGTGTGGCTCTCAAGCACGGAGCTCTATTTTTGTCAACTCCTTGTCATCTTCACGTCTAGGTCTTCTTGTCATGTGTCTCTGGTTATGTGTGAGTTCAAGTGTCCTCAACAACACAGTTTAGTTATCAAAAAACCAATCTCTACTTTCTTTTCTGATGCCGAGTTCCTACAATAGACATTAAATGTCAGAGATAAGAACAAAATTCTTTGTTCCACTCTGACGCTTTGTTGCTGCTTTAAGCCAGGGTGAAATGGTGAAGACCGGGCAATGCACAAGCAGGGAATGAACCAAACCATCCATGAACGGGAAAAGTTGTGAAGGGAGGCAAAAGGGAATGGATAGTGGGGAAACAATAGAGCAGTGGTCAAAAAATGGTGTTTTATTTTGCACATCGTTGATGAGATTTGCTTTTGTGTTTTGTTGTGTCCTATCATCTTAAATACAAATCAAGATATGCAGCTACCTGATATTGCCATATCAAACATTCCCAGGTTGATTCACTCACTGTATCAATAATCAGGCTTACTGTTTATAGGATGACTGCCTGAAAATAACCAACTTCCCTGACCTATCTTACACAGTTTGCAAAGAAACTACTTAGTGGTATTTTACATGAGCTTCTACAAAGCAGGAAGGGCAGAAGCGAAGCCTGGACCCAGAGAAAACTGCCAACGGATTTCAGCAGCTTAACAAGTTTATCAGTCTTCTGACTGAATGTCTCGACCATCAGTATGTATTATTAATCAAATGGAGTGACTTTTCTCTTGCTGATATAGCAATTGCTTCTAAACAAGAAAAAGTAATAGAGGGCAGAGTTTTTGAGCTGTCACTTTGAGTCAAGTGCTTGCGCGGCAGATAAATGGGTAATAGAGTAAGCAAAGTCACTTTGGGAACCATGTAAGCTTGAATCTGTTTGTGTATTAACATGATGAAGTAAGATGCAGGATAAAGATAAAAGTTATTTGCAGTCGGTCCAGAGACATGTTTGTTTTGTTTTTTTTTTTTAACTTTGACCTTCAGTCCAATCTGTGCAAGGAGCTGTCAAGTAGCAGCACAGCAAAAAGGATTAGGAAATGTTTAATTATGCCAAGTTGAGGTGGATTTTCATAGCACTGTTTCTGTCACAGTTCCTGAGCTAACTACACCTCTGACCTGCATCTCAAGGGCAACCTTTCTTCTACCCCAGCTTGTCACCTGGCTTGAAATAGAATCAGGCACTTGGTGTTCTCAGACCAGCCCTAGTTGCTTGTTTCCCATGCACCAGTTCAGGAATCACACCCACGCACAGCCCACTCTTGCCCTCGAGGAGAATGTCCTTCAAGCTCCCATTACTTCTTTTCATTTCTTCTTTTTCCTTTGTATGAACTTGGCACTTCTTATAACCAGATGACCTCTCAAGTCCTCAGCCCTGGCAAAACAGAGTTTGCAACTTTTCAAGGTGGTAATCTCCAAGGTGACAATTTTGCCTATTTTATTGCAGAAGTACCAAAGTTTTCTTTAATGCTGCAGTCGTCGTCTTGTATGTTCTTGAATTTCCACTAATCTAGATCACTACAGAGTGAATTCGGATCAGTTAAGCACTGGACAAATGAGATGGGTATGGAAGAGAGTGAGCATGGCACCTGCAAAGGGAAACTCTGCCTCCCTGACCTGGCTTCCAGGAAGGTGCCGGTGAGCACACAGATAAAATCCATCTCGTGAGTATGAGACAGCTGGATTTTCAAAAAGTCTTTGACAGTATTGCACACCAGAGGTTACTGAAGAACCAAATTTGTCTGAAAGCTTGTTAAAGGATAGCAAATAGTTTTTCAGCATGGGAAAGATTAGCCTTAGGATGTTCCAGGGATAGGTGCCAGGGCTCATCCTAACCAGCATGGTGGTGACCTAGAGAAGGGGATGTGCAGTGAGATCTCCATGTCTGCTGATGATCATGCAGAACCAGTTGTGCCAAAGTCTGTGGCAAAACCTCACAAAGCGGGGTAGGTGGGCAGATGAGCCTCAGTGTAGACAAACGTGAAGTAATGCAGCTGAGGAAAAATACCATGCCTATGTCATGCTGAATGTGGAACTGGCACGTGCAGTTCAGGAGAAAGATCTGAGAGTCATCACTGACAATTCTCAGAAATCAGGTGGTGGCCAAAAAAACCCTAACAGAATACCAAGTGGCAGGAAGGGGATGAAGGGGTGTCAGTTTGTTGTTACATGAAGCTTTTTGCTTTATGAGGAGAGCCTAAAGGGCTGGAGCTCTCCAGACTTGAGGGAGGGAGACTGAGGAGAGAGAGACGAGTGAGGTTGACAGAAATCAAGGCGGTGGAGAAGGTGAGCACAGAACTGTAATCCCACATTACCAGACCTAAGAACCACTCAATGAAAGTAGTAGGAGATCAGTTTAAAACAGATAAAGTCCTTCTGGAGCTAGCTGCCACGGGACTACGGAGATCTGAAGGTTCAAAAATGAATGATCCAACCTCATGTACAGCTAGTTGTCTTTAGTGAAAGAGCTACTAAAAGGACTTTGCAGACTCTATGACATCATTAATAAAATTGTGGATCAGGGACAGTACGAGAGGAATGGACTGCAAAGTTTGCATCTTCTCCCTAAAAAGCAATTCCTTTTGCCGTTGACTTCTAATTTCTTTTCTTTACAAGCACTGAGTAGCTTATTTTAAAAAGCATGTTTTGTGGCAGAGCTGACACAGGCAACAGATCAGTGAAGTGCTCTGATGCTTTGTTTGAAGACCACACGGCCAGAGCCAGCGGGACAAGGGCTGCTCTCTGCCTCACCCCATTTTTGGGAGGTGGGTTGCTGGTGCAGCTATGCTGCTTTCACTGCAGTTACAAAGCAAGAGGAAGCACATGGGCATCTGCATGGCACCATTCTGTCACGGTTGCATTTCTGGGCAAACTGGTGAAGAGATGGCTCACTCATGCTTCCACACAGATGCAATAACATGTGCAGAGTGGGCTCTTGCTGGAGCTTGTGGCCTGGAAAAGTATTTCCATCCCTCAGTACTCACCAGTGGAGACCAGCTGTTGTGGATGACGGGGCACAACTTCTTCCTGAGTTTTAGACTTCATGGTCTCAGTTGTGTCCCTCAGCTTTCCCTCAAGGGTGATTGTTTGTCTGATGGTGTTTTTCCAAGGATCTAAATGTCACCACTGCAGTGTCAGCCTCCTGAATGCCCCCAGGCAAGGGGAATGCTGGCCAAAGGGAGCACTGATCTGATCCAGGAGATAATTTCTTGTGTTTTGAAAGCTGCTTTCCATTCCTCTTGTCTGAAGCCATTTGTGTTGAGTTGCAGATGATCCCTTTGACAGCCAGAGCTAATCTTAGCCTACGTGTGTCAGAACAACGCTAACTGGTGAGAAACTCTTCAGAGAGCAGAAGTCGGTGGCTGAGACCAGGGAGCACTCTGCAAAACAGACGACTTCATAATCTGCTGTAACATCTACCTTTTTTCTGCATCATCTTTCCTGTTCCCTGTTTGTCGCTTATTGCATCTATGTATTTGCTTGCTTATCTAATAATGAGCCTTGAAGTCCCTTCTGCTGCTGCAAGGACCTCTTATCTCCCACTTAAGCTGAAAGTTTGTTTCAGATCTTCTGAAATCTCCTGTCATGACACTCTATCTTCACAGCTTTTACTTTTTAAGAAATAAGTAATCCGCTCCTGTTGTATATAACATGGCATGCAGCTTGCCCCTTGATATGCAGCTTACTTCTTCCTGGTGAGAAAAGAGGCAGAGAAGTGTGTAGAACTCCAGTTCAGAGCTACCTGCAGCAAAGAGTCACCAGGTTTGATGTCCAGTAAACTCTGCTTCTAAAGCACGCAGTGAGGCTGAGGCATTGCTTTTAAATTGGTGTGAGTCAGCATGGGTCCTACGTGCCCTGTTGGTTTGACATTTGAGGTCCTGTTTCTGTGGAGGGTTAAAAACCACATGGAGTTGATCCCATGGAGATGGGGGCCAGAAGAGCTCACATGTGCGAGGAGCTCTCCTGGGACAGTGGCAAAGGAGTCCAGCAGACACTGTAACCAAAATCAAGTATCTCACTATTTTCAGAGATTTCAGTTTCACTTTGCACTTTTCTCTTTATTCATTAATAGTATTAGAGGCACTTTCAGAAATGTCCCGTCAGGACTTACTTCTTCATGTGCTGTTACGCATATGGCAATGGGAGCTTTATACCTGAATAACGCAGAATAAAAACATTTAGGAAGACTTTTTTTTTTAAGAGACCAAACGTCTGTCCTGGGGTACTAAAGTCATGACTAGCTGTATGCTGCTCCTGCCGAAACACACACTTCATTTCAGTGCTCAGCTCAGTCCTGGAAATTAAGTTGATTTGCAGGAGGCTAAAACTGGGTGTAGACTGATATGGTGAATTTGAGTCAGTGGGATCAGCTGGACTACAACTTCTAAGGAGCAAATACCTCCCACATACCCAAATTACGAAGATAGTTAGCATCTAAGCTAATTCCCGATTTCCCTGTTACCAGAATTGGTACCAAATTCCCATCTGTGAGGAAAACAAGTGGATCGTGTAAGGCAGAACCCCTCAGTCATGATCACTATTGTCTTTATTAAATGTCCATGTTCTATGAAAATCAGAAACACCAGCTTCAACAGACTGTAACGTGCTTGACGTTGCCAAAATATGTTAATAAATTGTCCCCTACAGATTATCACACGTACATATGGACATCTATGTCACATTATGGTGGTGCTTAAGGCTCAATCATGGAGCCACAAAAGTGACAAAGGAGAGTATTCGAGGCTATCCCGGTGCTGAGCTAGTGCCCTCATCAAATGTAGAATACGATGGTTAGCCAAAGCTGCCCGGGCTGATGATAGTCCAAAACTGGCAATAAAATGGCGGGATGGAGAAAATCCTCTAGCACAAGAGTTTTTTTTCTCCCTCTCAAAATTGAACAGAGAAGAGTGAGGGATAGTAGAAAACCCCGTTCCTAGAGGGGCTTTGGAGAATCCCTTTTTCAGTGGGTTGATTTCCCGAGACCGGCCGCACTTTGAGGGCTTTGCTCTGGGCTGCAGCACCCTGCGCCAGCTGTGACTAATTCTTAACTCCGGCTTTCATCACTCTGTGTGTGTGTCTGTACAAAAATGTTACTCTCCTTTTAGCTCATTTCTTTTTACATAACTTGCAGTAGTTCCAGCTACTCACCCTGTATTTCTGTAAGTGGCATGAAAACCCTAATCACCCAATTAGAATGTGTAATGATATTGTAAAAATCCCTATTAAACTGAGCAAAGGAATATTTTAAAAAGCTTTTAATAGTAGTCACTAGACATGATTGTAGAAGAGGGAGGATAGATACATAAGGTTTATTACATGCAGATAACATGGTACTTTCTAAATTGAACTTCAAAGGACTACGCCCAGTTTATTAGTGTAATTACTTATATGAAAAATTATCAGAATATAATGAATAAATTAAAAATGTTATCTATACAGTATGTTATCGGTCTAGTTGTAGGACTGGAATTAAAAGGAACACAAAGAATTACAAGAATTTAGGCTCTCACTTCTTTTCACATTTGCATGCATTTAAAATACTTCTAGATCTTTTGTTAAAGTGTAGTATAAATCAGGTTTAGATAATTAGAGGGGAAGGCCATGTGGTATGTTAGCGCAGAGCCTTCATCTGGCTGAAAATTAATCACTTTGGGGTGTGGTGTGTTAATTTTCAGCGGAATCGGTTCCCGGAACCGGCTCACTGAGCGGGCACCCCAACCTCCGTGCGGGTTCCCGGGGGGAGGACGGGAGCGTGCCGCCCTGCAGGCTGGAGCTGCAGCGGGAGATGCTCGCACGTGGCCCGGCATCACTACCTAGGGGGGACAGGCTCTTTGAAGAAAAGCACGGTGCTGGTTTACTTTTAATTCATGAGGAATGATTTTTCTTTCAAAAGAAAAGATGATTTTTTTTTTTAACTTTGGAAAACATGAATGTATAAAGTCTGCAATTATACATAAATATATCAGTCAGAGAAGCTATTTAATGCCCCCAGGCTAGGCACTGCCAAATCTGGTGATCAGACAGTCCTCTGATGGACTTGGGTCTTAGATATGATGGAATTGTTCTGCTATGTTGGTTTTAATCATTGCATTGGTTATTACTTTTCTTAAATGAGTATCCCAAGGGAACTGTCATTTGAAGGAGTACACAGTTAGATTAGGATGCAAAGCAATAAAAAAAAAGAAGCCATAAGTCTGTGTCTTTTATTCCAATTTTCCTTCCTGATGTTCTTTTCAGTACACCAAACAGATTAAAAAGATTTTAATTTTTTCCTTTTGTCTTCTAGTTGCATCACCTGATGAACCCTTATTCTAAAATGTAGATACATGACTGCAGTCAAATTAAGACAGACAAAAATATACTTAATGAAGGAGCACACTGAAGCACCAAGGAGCGTAACTTGGGAATTGGGACTTACAGCAAGAAACAAAGTATTCGGTATCTTTTTAATTCATTTTGAACACAGTAAAGGAAGTCGTCTCTTCAAGTTATTCTCAGAAGATCTATGATACAAACCTGAGCTCATTTACTTAATATGAAAGCTGCTCAGCTGGACAGAAGGTTAGATGCAGCCTGAGCTGTTTGTCATTACTGGGACCAATGTTCTTGTTGACATCAAACACAGCCCATGAATCACAGCAGATGAATTCTGTGTTTGGAAAGATAGATGATCTTTGGACAACACTGCACCACAGAAAGCCTGGCTAGGTCACTGGCTATCGCTTTCCAAGGCCAACCTCTAATCCTCAGTGTAAAAGGTGAAAAAAAAATAAAAATAGAATGATGCTGTGGAATCATCCTGTTTCTAGTAAACAATAAAAAAAAAAAGCACATTTAGACACCACCACCCGAAACTGAACTTGGTTAAATGAGAGAAAATGTCCATCCCTGTACAATATCAGGAGCTGCAGAATCCGGCGAACGCTCTGCGAGTAGCAGTGGGGCTGTGTGGTTGCTGTCCCTTGGAGCGCACCGGAGAAGGGTCTGGCTTGTAGTGGTGGTTGGGCACAACAACGCTGCCGGTTTGAGTCCAAAACAATCAACAATCTAGAGAGAGACAGCACCAGCAGTATCTCTGTCATGCAGTAAATAAATAGCAAGAAGTTACCTGAGAGGTGTGTATCACTACTGAGGTATTCTTTTCTTCATTCTGATGCAGCTGTTTGCAGCTGAGGACATCTTCCTGTTCGTTGAAGGACCGTATCCTTCACCACCAATCTGTTTTATCCTGAAGAATTTCCAGAATATACTCCCTCCTCTTCTGCTTGATAGTCTTTTTTTCTCTGCTGTTGCTCTAGTACCAAGGAGGTTTTTGTGAGGACATGGGTTATTCTGATTTACTGGCTTTCCATGTTTCCTTTTCTTGTTCTCACTAGCAATTGAGAAATAAAACTGTTAATTTTTCGTACAATATAATGTTCCTCTATGGCAAAGTAGCTGTCTATGAACTGGAGGAACTAGGTGAGAAGGTGGGTCTAAGGCAATAGAGATTTTGTTTCATTTAATTGGGGTGGAGGAATGAGGGCCTAGTGTCACCTCCTTTGGGATGCTTGGAGCATGGCATGCAATTATGAGAGCCTTGTCTTGTGAACTCAGGAAGCTGGAATTATCAGGGGCTTTCCTTAGGACTGTATAACCCACACACTTTTTTTTCTGAAAGACATTTTTCTTAGCAGGGACTCTGTCAAGTGAAGCTTTCACCAGAAAAAAATTACCTTGCAGGCAATTTGTCTTGGGAATCGCTCCTCAGGGATCTTTTTCCCTGGGTATATGCACTTATTTATATTGTGTAACACCTTTTATAAATCTCAGAGATACATCCATTCTGGATGATCGCAACTGCAAGCAGAATTTCAGAAATATTGCAAATACTTTAGTAAGTAACGTGGGATTACTTACTTTCTAAACTCTTACTATATTAAACTGAATCACATTGAAAGTCCTGTCCATTTTATCACATTTTATAGGTGTCTCAATATAAAGCAGAAACATAAAATACAAATTCTGGAAAATTCTATACAAGTTAATGAAGTCCTGCTAAAGTACCTTGTGAGTGGTGAATTTTTATTATGTGAACTCAGAAATAGAAATGGGAAATAGTCCCGAATCACCTACTTATTTTCATCAATTAGATAAAGAGTTTAGGTATTTAGTTTAAAGCTTGAGGTTAGCTGACATGAATGTATACTAGGCTTGAAATCTGTGGGTTTTAAATTTGATCTTTAAATTCTCAGTAAGATAAATAATCAAAAGTTATAAATTTTGAATAAAGTTAGTTGCAATATTGCATGTGTTTTGGGATCAATTCATTACTGAAGCAAGCAGAGGGCTCTTGTAATAATCCATCTTTACATATAGACCAACAACAATAATGAATCTGATAGGTCAGCAAGGTACTAAGACCTCTCAGTATCATTAAATTCTGAAGCCGCCGTGCACTTCTGGCTAGCAGCTCTACAGGGATGGCTCACAGCCCTTCCTCTCTGCGCTGGACTGACTCAGATCTCCACCTGCATCTCTGTTAATTCCTCTTGCACGTCCAGCCTAATGGTTCCAGTCCACTGCCTTCGTCTTCACGTCGTCTTCTCACCCACCTCTCTCTGACTTGCCTCCTTGCCTCCAGCTCTGGTACCTCAAAAATGCATGTGTTGAACAGACCGGTCAGCCATTTGAGAGCGCTCCCGCCATCCAGCACATCTCCACAGTATTCGTTCAGGATCCTATTCTTCCATCACGTACGGAGACCTGTATGTTTTAAGGAGTTCTTCCAAGAGGCAGCGGGATCCCAGCTGGGACTGTTGCTGTGCAGTACTGGTCAGCCAGTGCTCAGGCAATGGACGAAATGGACTCCAGATAGCACAGGCGACCTGGAGTGAAACAAACCAAGATGCCATTAAATCTAATGCAGATGCTCTCTGCTGTGACTTGTTTCTTGCTAGTTTGTACGAAAGACACTTCATTAAAATAACTTGTGTTGTCACCTGGCTTACAGGTCAGCCACCTTGAGTTTTCACAGCACAGTCCTGACAAGACTGTCACAAGTGCCATAATTAGTTGGTCTGCCTGGAGTTGGTCTCAAATTTAATACAGTAACGTGGGCTTTTCTCCTCCTAATTTTGCAGGAGGTCTCACCTTTTAGCATTTACTCCATGCATTATTTAAAAAAATACCGAGGGAATTGTCACATACTATTTTTCAGAAAGGTCCAGGCTCTTTAAATGTGGCAGCTCCTTCCTGTCCAGTGTGGCTTTTCCTCTTCCTCCATGCAGCTGAAACCCTCTTCAGCTCACAGGTGGGCTGCCACAAGCTCCAAGCCTTCACTTTTGCCAAGAGTTCTTCATCCTGCTTCCAAAGCCTGTTTTATAGGTCATCTTTCCAACTTACCATCCTGAGTATTTCTTTCCCGCTTTGCTTCTTTCTGCTGCCTCTCTATCTTCCGCTGCATTAAACACCCACGCTTTTTCTTTCCTTTTAAAACTCCTAATTACATAAATCCACGCACTTAAATTCTGCTGTGGCACCAACCCCTGCCTCTAATTAGTGTCGCCAGCTCCTCTTCAGTCGAATTTTCCTTAGAATGTCTTTATACTTTTTCTCCCTAACTCCTGGAAGCAGGGCTTTAAACAAGCACAAAGCGTCTCTTTCGTCTTCCTCAAAACCTCATCTTTCCTGGGAAATATACTCCATACTGGCCAATTCGCTGTGCCTTGTGCTTCTGACTCATTTTGCAGACGATGGGTACTACCCTTCTCCAACATTCACGTCTACTGTGACGGTCTTCCATTGTACATTTTGACTGCAACACATTTGCGACAGAGACGCTGTATCTGCATTACCTGCACGGATATTGCTTCCGTAAGGCCCTTTATCACTATATAAGGCCCCTAAACAGCAACCAGAGCCTATGCTGCTACTGCACCGTAAGAAAGACCCGGATTGAGAGATCCGGAGCACTGGTTTGGGCTGACTCGATGAAGACCAAGTACCCTGCAAGCTAGTAGTGAAGGAGAGTACTCAATTGTGATTTTGTGGTACTTAATTTTGTGCTGTGCTTCGTTACCACAGTGACAGGAACTAAATAAAACTTTAAGATACAGTTCCTGAAACCTTCCCTCAGCGGAGGGTGGCATATGGGCTGAACTGTTTTTAAGTGGCTTAGGTGCTGATTTTGGGATAGAGCTGAGTGGAAAAATCAAGTGACATTTGAATACGTGCCTGAAGTCCATCTAGATTTTCATGTTAAGAGGGCAGATCTCCATTTTGACAAAGCAGCCCTTCATGTATAACCCTTCCAAATGCTTTGTATTATTTTGGGGGGAGAGTTTCTCTCTCCGTGGGGAAGTAACATTCCCATTATGCTCCATCCTACAGATTACAGCAGTCTAAAATGTTCTCTACAGCTACCTGAACCGAGGTTGTAGCGAGGTGGGGGTCTATCTCTTCTCCCAAATAACAAGCGATAGGACAAGAGGAAATGGCCTCAAGTTGTGCCAGGGGAGGTTTAGATTGGATATTAGGAAAGATTTCTTCACAGAAAGGGTTGTTAAGCACTAGAACAGGCTGCCCAGGGAAGTAGTGGAGTCACTATCCCTGGAGGTACTTACAAGACGTGTAGATGTGGCACTTAGGGAACATGGTTTAATGGTAACTTGGCAGTGTTAGGTTGATGCTTGGACTTGATCTTAAAGGTCCCTTCCAACCAAAACGATTCTATGATTCTATGAAAAAGGAACAGAGAGCTGAATAAATGAAGTCCATCCAATATGCTGCTTCTCTAACATGCTTCTCCAATACGTCTGGTCTAAATGATAGTCATTGCAAATGACTAAACTAGACGAGAAATGGGGAAAAAATCCCAAACCAAACCAACAAAAAGTTGGAGAGATCCTAGAAACAAAGTGGGGTTAATCTTTTAACCTTGTTTTCATGAGATATCAGCATACGGGTTTATAATTTTACATGTAGCACTTGAATATTCACACCCAGAGTCAACTGAGTTTGTGTGCCTATGTGATTTCGAAATTATGGGTTACCTAGGAGAGGACCCTTGGCCATGAGAAATGTCCTCTGGTGTGAATGTTAAGTATCGTATTTTTCCAGCCCAAGTCAGTTGGGCTTTGTATGCATACAGGCACAGACCTTCGAGTTGTACAAATAGTGCTCCAGTTTTGATGAAAGCCAAGGACTTTGCTGCAAAGAAAAGTCGTGATGTTACAGTAAACACCCTTCATTCAATATTTATGATAAAAAGACATGATTCACACATGCTTTTTGAGTGTATCTAAATGGATCAGCCTCAGTCCTCCTGCTGTTTCATTTTGCATCATTTTCATTATGAGGGTATTTGTTGAACATTTCAGTGACTTCAAAACATTGGGATCTGCTATCACAATGGTTGAGGCCATTACATTTTAAATCCCATTTTCTCTTTTACTAGACTTTTATCAAGATGGCACAAGAAAATGAGCTCGTTAAAAGGTTTTTCCACTTATTTCACAGAAACAACATTCAGCATCAATGCTGCGTTGCTAGGTAGCCAGGTGATCTTAAACTGGAAAGCATCTCAGCTCATAAATTCCTGCGAATCTAACGTATGTATACTTGCCCAGCAGAATCTCTGAGATTACACAATTTATACAGCAGCATACATTGCAAAAGCTTTAGGTTTATAATCAATACTTGCATAACTTTATTAGTTTGAAGTTGATGTGTGGTAATTTCTGATTTTTTTTCTCTCCACTCTGTATCCCCAGTGTGATTTCTCTCCATCTGCGTGTACCAGGTCTGGCTGGGATGGAGTTAATTTTCTTCCTGGAGGCTGGCATGGTGCTGTGTTTTAGATCCGTGACCAAAACGATGCTGATACCATGCTAATGTTTCAGCTATTGCTGGGCACTGTTTGTACAGCATCAAGGCCGTCTCTGTTTCTCACCCTGCCCCCCCAGTGAATAGACTGGGGATGCAAAAGAGGTTGGTAGGGGACACAACCAGGCAGATGACCCGAACTATCCAAAGAGATATTCCATATAATGGCATGCTCAGAAATGCAACAAAGAGGAGCAGATTTAGGTAGGTTAGTCATCTTTCACTCAAGAACAGGTTGGGCGCTGCTTTAAAGACCTGTGGGAGGTGGTGAGCGATTGCCTTTGCAACACTTGTTTATCATTTTCTTTCTTCTTCCACTTCTCTTTCGCTTATAAAATTATCAACCCACAAGTTTTCTTGCATTTGCTCTTCCTTTTCTCTTCAGTTCTGCGGGTGGGGGACGTGGGCGAGCAGCTGTGCAGTGCTCAGCTGCCTGCTGGGGTTAACTCACAACTGTGTGTCACGGCCAAACCGGAAAGAGCTCGTACTTCCCTAGAAATGAAAGTGTTCTTGTGTATGCCATGAGAAAGCTGCCTAGCAGGGACAGGAACTACAAGCATCAAAGTTAAAGATGCTGTGTTCCACCTGCAGCCATTTCACCCCTGATTTGATGGTATAAAGTAAGAATGAAACAGAAAACAAGTGACCCCACACATTAGTACATGAAATAAAGTGACCACGAGAGGGTACCGGAGAGGTGAAACCACGGGTGGTTCAGCAGGTCACCTCTAACCAGCAGCTGGCCATAAGGTACCAGGAAAACCACGCTCTTCCCATCGCACCTTTGGAATGACATATGTGTGAGCCCGAACTCATCCCTTCCTACCCCATGGAGCAGGGTCTGGCAATGGCAGCCGGGCTGGAGAGGCAACATCTGAGCCTGTTTGCCCTCCATTCATCAGCAGGAACGCATGGGATATCAACAGGGGAAATTTCCACAGGTTAATAAAAACTGGGATTTAATAACAATCACCAATAAGGCAATTGACACGGTATGTCAGCTCTGAGAGCTTTTTGGGGGGACAAGTTATGATGTGGACGTAGATTACCCAGGTACTATTCTCCTGTTATAGACAAAGTTTAATTTTTGTCACTAATGCATTTTGCTAGTAGAGCTTAAAGGTCACGTCCCGAAGGATACGGCACCGTTTGTGTTAGCAGAGCCTGGCTTTCTCTTTGGATAACAGTCATCTCGGATTGAGTATTACTAGAGGACAAGTGAAAGTGAGATTGTCGGGGGAGGGAGAGGAGGGAGGGGTATTATGTGACTTTACATCCATCTTCATCACCAGAGGGTCACGAAAGGATTGCTGTGTTAACAAGCAACACAGCTCCTCGCACGGGGGTCCCAGACGCTGCAGCAGAGAGAGATCTTTCCAAGGTGAGCAGACCGGCCTAACGGAGAACATCTCCAGCCAGGGAGATTTATGAAGATCTCCTTTATCCTGGCAGCAGAAGGCCTGGCAAGGTGTGCTCTCCCTGGAGGAGTTACGCTGACTACTCTGTCCCCCCAGAGAGCCTCACCACTCTCCTTGGGCAAGGCACTTGAGGTGAGGGCTTGCTCTGCCCAGGTAACACTCCAAACCAAGGGCATTAACCATCTTGTCCACAAACACACACTGCTTGTTTATGTGCTCCTAAGGTTTCAAAAATTCAAACGCTTGGCCCGGGAATGTAACTTAAGTACACTCTTTTCAAGAGCCCCTAAGGAGGGGGGGGACACAAACACTGGGCTTTAGAGAGAGCTCAGACCACATAAAATCACTTTGTAAGATCACCGGCAAATGCCCTGAGCTCTGGAAAGCGCCCAGCTCTGCATCACACCCTGAGCCACCATCTGCCCCACGCATCGCGGATTTAGTTTTTGCTGTCTCATCTTACCCTGCAAGTAATGAATAGGGCAACCGTGGCTGCTCCATCTGCAGCAAGGAGGCTGCTGGCACACCCCGTGCTCCAGGCCCACGACCGCACCGCTTATAGCCTCAAACAATATGCTATTTTACACAATAATGAACAAACTGCCAGCCCTGCTGCCTCCCCTGCTTCAGAAATAACAATTCCAACCCATACCTCCGTGCGAAACGCGTAAATGATGAGGCTCACTGGCTCGCGGGACGCGCAGAGGCAAATGTTTCCTCTTGTCCAAGTTGGAAGTGATATCTTGGCAAATATTTTTCCCGCACTTGATAATCCTTCCATTTGCAGAGTGATTCAGCATGACTCAGTGGCAGCGGCAGAGGTCAGGATTTGTAGCGAATTCTTACCAAAGCCAGGCAAGGAGATGCCGGGGTCGTAAAGTAACTGCAAGCAGGTTTTTATTTAGGGTGTATCTTTGGGGAGTTGACGTGAGAAAGGACGCTGTAAATAAAGTGCCTGGCTCATTATAATCCAGATGCCCCATTAAATGCAAACATGCTTTAACTTGGTAGAGGCTTGTGGAAGAAGGCAGCAAAGAGCAATATTATTTAGCTTTTTTTTTTTTTTTGGTGCTAATTTTCTTATGCCACAAATTGCAAGGCTTAAACATAAAAACAGAGCTGAAAGCCTGCCCCTACAAGGAAGCAAAACGTCATCATTACAATAGCAGCTATCTCTGTGGTTTGCTAATTGCGCGTTTCTGCTTTACTGGTTTCCTGAGATGGGTGATGGAAATACAGAGAGGAAGAATAAGAACCCCCAGCTTACGAGCTCGATCAAAGCTACAAAAGTGATGCCACATTCCTGAATTCAATGAATTTTCAACACTCGTGCCCTTGGAAACAGAAGAGGTTTGGGTGGGGGACAGAAAAAAGGGCTTTAACAGAAATATTTCTGTCAACTAAAGACCACTGAGGGAAGAATAACACAAACTGCAGCCTGCAGTTTGAGGATCTGTGCACAGCTTCAAGCTCATCCTTCCTGTGGTGGGAAAAGCCCGTGTAGCATCTCTGCTGTCTGAGGTCGTACAATTTTGAGAAGATGAGGCCTGGGTTTCTCTCACTGGCACTGTAAGGATGTCTAATTAAGGCAAAATTTTCATTGATTTAAAAGACCCTGACATATTCTTGTAGCTCACTCCCAAGCAGCTGCAAAGCCAGATGCTTGTCAGAAATTCTAGGCTGCCTGAGCTTCTGTCAAAGAAAGGTGAACCCACTGCAGTAGCCTGGCGGAGGCTTGTCCTCCACAAGTGAGAAAGTCATAGTTTACCTAGAAATAGGGGGAAAAACGGGAATATTGTTCCAAAGTCACTAGGTGCTAGTATCTAGGCTAATTCACCAGGTAATACAGCATCTATCAGTTAAGGACAGTTGATTACAGGTTCCTCAGAAGCTCTCAGAAATGATATCCCCAATTGCTGGAAGCAAGCCCCAGACTGAATTACAGCGGTGTTGGTACAAGCCTCAGCCCGGCAGCAGGGCTGCCCTGCGTGAACGGCATGCACGCAACGTGCGAAGGGCTCAGATGCTAAAGTCAGTTTTGGTTCCTGGACCAGAATATTTTATTTATGATGATGGCATTTTCCTCTCCATGCAGAGCAGGAATATTTACCAATATTAATGTCAGACTTAAACAAAGATGAAACTATCTGCTATTACTAAGGACTTAAATGTCATTTTTTGCAGTGACTGAATAAAATATCCTTCAGTGCTTGGGTCCTCGCTGCCCTTCTCCTTCAAGCCCCCTTGTCTGTTTCTTCCTAATTTTTATATCTTTCTCCTGGCATTGCTCTCTGCAACATTTCAGCTTCCACCCTTTCTCGTTTTCCTTCCATTATATGACAGAGCCAATGTTAAAAGTGCCATTTTAGCTCCTATTTCAAAGGTGCTAACAGGGTCAACAGGATTCGCACTTCTGAAAGCCTTTTTATCAGACTGTCTGTAGATTCAGGGGTTGTGCATAAGACATTTTACCAGCGTTATTGTACTGCTATATAGCAGGACAATTCCCCATTATCTTGTATGCCAGAAGAGGCACAAACATAGGCACATATAGTAGATTATAGTAGAAAACAGATAGATTTCCACCTGCCACCCTTACTGCATCCTAATATAAAGGTCCGATCCCAGAGCTTAGAGTTGCAGACGAACCCAACTCACCTGAAAACCTGTCTAGACAAATGTGCTTCTAAAATTGAGTTAACAACCCTTAGCTTGGACACCCTCTAATCCCAGTAAATTGCGTTAAGTAGCCTCATTAAAACCCAAGTTCATTTTAACCAGATAACACGCATTAAACTACAATCTGAACCACGCAAACCTGGGTTTTAAAACGTGTTACCTAACACGCAATTGCTCCTGAAAAGTACCTACTTTATATTTTAGACTAGACACGGCCATCCATCTTGATGGGTTAAACTGATTTATTTTTCAATAACGCCGGTTCAATTGAGTTAATGAGATCAAAAGCTCCCCACACTCATTAAGTGTCAGGCTATCGCGCTCAAAGGCATATTATCTGGCTGTGCCGCAAGCCCTTGAGCGGAGAGGAGCCCAGGGCTTCCACCTGGAGGCCCGGGTGCGCCCCTGGGGCCAGGCGCCCCTTTTCCTACCATCATCCCACCCCACTCCCACCCGAAACGCTAGGCCGGGAGGGAGGGAGGGCGCCTTCTTCCATCCCCAAACCCACACGCCCCCCCATCTCCGGCCTTTCAGCGCCGCGGCCCGAGGGAGAGCGCAGGGCGCCCTGGGCCCGGAGCGAACCTCCCCTCCCGGGGACTTCTGCCGGCTCCGGGGGGGAGAGCCAAGCGTGTCCCCCGGAGCCCCCGATGCGACGGCGCGGGGCGCCGACACCCCCGGGCGGGCGCGGTGCCTTCGCTCGTTCCCCCGCCAAACGCCACCACAGACGTCGCTCCCCCCATCTCCTCAGCGGCTCCCGGCGGGCGCTGCCACATCGCTCCCTCCGCTCGGGACGCGCCCGGAGGCAGCCTGCGCCCCCCGGCCCGGCCCGGCCCGGCCCCAGCTCTCCCCGCCTTCTCCCCCTCACGCCCCCGCCGCCGCCGCTTCCTCTCCCGTCCGCCTCCCCCGGCAACCGCCCCGTCCCGCCGCGCCGCCCGGGGGAAAGGCGGGGCGGGGGCGGCCGCGGGGCTGGCGGGGCCCTGCCCGGCTCCGCCGCCTGCCAGCGCGGGCAGGGCCGGCCGCCTCCCCCCCGGCCGCGGCGCGGGGCTCCCCTGCCCGCCCAAGGCTCCTCCTCCTCCTTTCTCTCAGCGCACCCTCCCTCTGTCCCTCCCTCCGCCGGTGCCCGCAGCCTCTCGCCGGACTTTCCTTTCACTCCTCCATCTCCCCTCAGCGCTGCTCTGCACCCCTCCGCCCTCCCCGCCACGTCTGGCTCTGCCCGGGGGAAGGGAGGGAGCGGGACGGGGCTATGAGGCGGGCGGCGGCGGCGGAGAGCCCAGCAGCAGCAGCAGCAGCAGCCGCGGCGGCGTAGGGCTCCTTCCCCGGGCGGGGCCGGGGCTGTCCCGCTGCGCCCGGCGGCTGCCCGGGGCAAGGAGGGAGCCCCGGAGCCGGGGAAGGGGAGAGGAGGAGGAATAGGAATAGGGAGGGAGGGAGGGGGGCAGGAAGCGGGGGTGGCGGCTGGCGAGCCCGAGGGAAGGGGGGTCGCCCCCCGATGTGTGACATGATCGACTCGCAGTCCGCCGAGAAGATCAGCAGGATGAAAAAGTTGCGGCGAACTTTGTCGGAGAGCTTCGGGCGAATAGGTGAGCGCTGCGCCCGCACCCCGACGGCGCTGCCCGGCGCCCCGGGGCGGGGGGTGGGGGTGGAGGGGATGTCCCGGTGGCGGAGAGTGGCTTCGCCGTGGCCGCCGCCGCCGCCGCCGAGCAGCAGCCGGGCAGGGGCGAGGGTGGCCGGCGGTGGCGGGCGGAGGAGGTCGCCGGGTCGCCGGTGGGGCGGGTGGGTTTGAAGCGCTGCACGAAGCGCCGGCTCCGAAAAACGTTTCTCGGGAAGAAAGCTCGGGAAAATAATAGCTCCTTCGGCCCCGGCAGCGCTGCGTGGGTCTGCGATGGAGTTAGCCCAAAATAGGCGTAGGGAAAACAAAACTATACGCGAGAGTTGGCTAGCCTGCCCCCGTTGCCGAAGAGAAACCTTGGCAAAAAAAAAAAAAACAAACCCAAATGGTTATTTTCGTTTTGTTGCAGCTCTGGTAATTTATTTTTCGTTCAGGCTGCACGTTGTTTTAAGTTGAGGCATGAGATGCTGAGGCAGATAACGGCGGCCCAGGGATTTAGGAGGCCAGACAAAAGAAGTCTGTCTGTCATCTGCTGCGAAGTCTTGTCGTGCTTTCACTAACATAAAGCATCCTGAGATAGCATTGTCGGAACACTGCTGCCGAGCGTCTTGTCTCCCGGTACCACCGCATCACGTTTGGGTTTGACACCAGTTTATTTTGCAGTCGAATGTGTTACCAAGAACAATGCCAAAGAGTTCTTGTCTGCTGGGGCTGGTGTTTCTCTTGGTCTTTGGCACTACTTTGCTTAATTCACTGTTTAGAGTGTTAATTCCCACTGACAGCATCGAGCGGGGAGAGAAGGTACCTTGGAGAAGGTGTGTGGTGTCCCTGAGCTGGCTGGGCAGAGCAGCTGGAGGTACAGGTTGGATGGGGCTTTGAGCAACCTGGGCTAGTGGGAGGTGTCCCTGCCTATGGCAGAGGGGTTGGAACTAGATGATCTTTGAGGTTCCTTCCAACCTAAACCATTCTATGATTCTACTGCCGGAAGGCCGGGCAGTGGCTGGGTGAGCGGGCACAGCAGCCCCCATCCTTGCAGACCCTCTCTAGCGCCTACCTGATAAGGGCCCTTCCACAGCTCTCACCCATCGGTCGTCCCATCAGGGCATTTTTCCCTTACAGTCGATTTGGCTGGTGGATGGGAGTCAACTTTCCGAGCTGCTTTGTCCCAGTGAGAGGATGTGAAGTGCCTGCGCTGTGAGCTGTGGCATTTGGTTCTCCCTCTGTAGCCCTACCAAGGAGGTGCAAGAAAGTACATGGGCATTGTAGTTTTTACCATGTTGTGTATACATTCAATGTATTACCTTTAGCTTTTAAGGACTGCAAACTTCACATATAGGATAGCGTTTGAAATCATGTATCTTTTGTTGTCCTACTGCAAGATGAAAAAGACTGAGAAAAGCTCATTCATATTTGTAAACCAGAGTTTCAAGGGTCAATGCCAAGTTTCATTTGTGAAGCGAATGTCAAATCACAGTTATAAATCTCTCTGTCCCCATATGAAAATAGGTTTCACCTATCGTCAGTCTTAAACTTGGAAAATGCATTTAACTTTTTTTGTTGAGGAAAAAAAAAAGGCAGTCAGGTGTTTGGTCTGTCACGTGTCTGTGTGTGTATATATAGACACAGAGAGACACTCTCATACAGAACCCTGGAAGGGTTTTACTAATGGTGGAAGTCATTAACAAAGAAAATATTTTGAATGAGGATGCTGCTTTGTTGTAACATTGTAACACTGACAGTCCCGTTAATGCCTTTTAGGGAACAAGGCCCCTCTGGCTGGTAATTTCTGCGTGTTTTAGTTGGCTCTGGGTGATAATCTCTGTCATTTTTCACAAATTAAACAACCTTTTTGTTTTCTTGGGAGCTCTCACCTGATTTTAGGTTCAGGGATTGTTATGTTTTCCAGCTCCTTCAGTTCTTTGTGCATGTGCAGCAGTGTGGTCGGGTGCCGGGTTGTTTGTTTGTTTGTGGTGGTTGTTTTGTGATTAAAACTCAGCTGCTACCAGCAAGACTGTTCGAGCTTCAGATGCTCTAGTATTTTGACCGTCATTCTGGTAACTGTACTTTGAGCAAAACCCCTCTTATTTATCGGTGTGAGGTTTGAACGTAGTCCACTCCCTGATACCCAGAGCCACAGATAAGCCCAGGCAAAGCAAGCCTATGTTTAAAAAACTCTTAACTTGCATACCAGGAAATCCTCAGTTAAAACACGTGCTGTACTTAACTCTTACATTGAAATGAAGGCGAGAAACCCAAAACTGCATTAGAAGAAGTCTTTCTGGGGTATTCGTCACTCTGGTTTTACAGCTGTTTTTGGAAAAGGTGGTTCCGTGGTGAGATCAGAAAATTACTAATTTAATATGTGTCTAATCTGGAATTTTGTCAGTCATCTGTTCAGTTGTGCTTTATTATAAATAACTGTGATGCTCTTTTAACTTTTCCTGTTCTGCTGCAATTTATGTGTTTTCATAGGTTTAAGTGCACAATATAGCATCACGAGCATAACCATGTAAATGCTACAAGAGTAACATGGTGTTTGAGCCAAATAATTAGCAAGTCAAACTTTTACATGCTGCAGTAGGGAACACACCTGATGGCCATCTTTGGAATGGTAAGGCACTGCTAGGTCTCCCCCCTGTGTTGGCGGCATCCCAGCTGCCAAATACAGTTCTTCCAACACTACAAGACCCCTTCATTTTGACACCAAAGTTTATGTTAGCTTCTTAGATACGGAAGTTGTGGAAATCTTTCCTAATTGTCATTGGCAGCGTTATTTTTTTTTGCTCAATAAGTTGCCTTGAGGACCACCTTCTCCCCACAATGTGATCCTCTCTATTTGAGAGGTTAAATCAGCAATTAATTTATTCATTATATTGTATTTATAATGGATTTATTGATTTATTTTTACAGCGTGCCACTGGATGTTAAGTAATGTTTGAAGCTATTTCCCCAGCATCTTTATATAAAAGGGGAGATATCCTTAAAACTAGCTTAGTTGTCCCTGGGACACAGAAAAGGGCCCTTATATGGTATCAACGGTAGCCTCAAGTAGACTTGGCCCATCCTCTTAACTGTGAACTGATGCTTTCCAGCCACTACACCCAGAGACTGGCAGAGGGTGTATTATTCATACTCATCCTGCAAAATTATGATCCAACCCATAGCTGTTAGTGTACCTGGTGCTGAGAATGTTTATTTTGCTGAGCTGAAAAATGTGATGCAGGAAAATGTCCATCTCTGAGCCTTCATTCTGAGCATTCGCCTTGTGCTGTGTGCAAGTCTGGTAAAGGATGGTATGGTGCTGTGGTGTGTTGGAGGAAATGCATATGGCCTATGGTGCCAAACACAAGTTAATATTCTAAAATAGACAGTATGGATTTTTACTGCAGAAATTACATGCTCACAGTTCTAGAAAAATGAACTCTCTTTGCAGCTAAGGCACCCTTTCTCCTGGCAGAAGTTTTCTGGCGGTTCAAGGAGTGTCCCTCTTAAAATTTAGCTCACAATAAAGAACTTACATTACTAAGAATCTGAAAAAAGTACAGATTTCTTGTTATGGATAGGTTTCTGGCAGCCTATAAATTTTTATAAACATCCAAATTAGTTTAAAAATTCTGGTTTCCTTGCTAACATACTGTGTTGTCCATATAAACGAACATATCATACTGTATGTTAATCAACTCTTAGAGATTCACTGGACTCACTGTTTATTTCAGCATTTAAACCTTTATTAGGTTTGGTTCTTTGATAATTATGTAATTAAAATTAATGAGTAATTTTATAAAATTATCATCATCTTTTAGTTACGTAAAGAGTTCTTGGCTATGCATGTGTTGAAGTTCATACAGTACCAAAATCATCTTTGATATTTCTTCAGCTCACGCTGTCTTAACTGCTGTTTTCTTATGCAATCTCATTAGTCAAAGACTAACACCAGGGTGGAAAGAAAAGAAGGAAGAAAGAAAGAAAGAGGGAGAAAACATCGCTGAGATTGCTCACAGTGCACTGAAAGCAATCTGTGGCCCTTCTGAGCATCCCTGGGCTTTGTTATTAGCTCCTCACTAATGCAAAGGTTATCTCCACTAATCTCCTCTAATGTACACTCACATAGCTCACATACCTGAGATAATGAGAACTTCATTTGTAAACAGTTTAATTTTTTAAGTTCAGCAAAGCTTGTCTTTAAATGGCTTAAAAAGAAAAGGATTGCATTGATGAGAAAAAAACATTTCTAATATAATCTGTTGTATAAAATATGCTGATTTGATGATTTCTTTTGAAGATGCTATGTAGTGAATTGGTCGAGAGTGACATTATTATTAAACAGAATCTGATTAAATGAGTGGCCAAAACTCTCATATTCTTATATTTGGAGGTTCTTAAAAAACCTCTTTTAGTCAAAGAAGATTCCCTTCTCTTGTTTTTGTGTTACATTGTGAATTTCGTTGGTCATCTGTTGTTTGGCTAGTCCTGGGGTGTTTTGGACATGTGAAAATCTTGTGTTTGGTAAAGGACAAAAGCTTGCCAGCATAAGCTAGGTGTGTCATATCCTAATTTATAGCTCCTATGTCATTGTGACCTGAAAAGGTTAAAAGTAAATGAAAAGGTTAAAAGTGTCTTCTTGAAAAGTATTCCACACATTGGGTTTTTTCTTTCTTTTATTTTTTTTTTTTTTTTAATGTCCTGACTCATAGTTCTGGATACTTAGGATTGGCAGTCTGAAAACGTTTTGTCTGGCCTTCAAAACCATAAAAATGCATTTCATGATAAAAATGCATAATGTGTGCCTCAAATCTCCTCAGCAAAATCCCAGGATTTGTGGTGGGCTTTTTGTTTGTTTGTTTTGTTACTGAGCATGAAATCTAGATGAGTAATTGTAAAACAGTCATCTGCAAAGGTTTGAGGGAAGACACGTTTCATGTCCCAAAGAAACGGGGATTTGAAAATGAAGGAAGGCTGGACCATCCCTGCTCCTCTGTACAAGGAGAACTGGGATTTGTGCCTCGCTGTCCATGGCAGAGGTTGTGGAGCCGCAGCACTTTTTGCAGTGATGTCCTGCCTCTGTTATGCCTGTGATACTGCTAAATTACAGGTTTGGGTTTGTTTGTTTGGTTGGTTGTTTTTTTTTCTTTTTGAAGCTAATAACGCTCTTGCTTCTGAAGACAGTGTTTGGAAGAGGTGGTGGGTTAGAAACTATGAGCGATTTGAAGGCAAAAGGAGCATCTAAAAGAGCAAAGAGACTACTGGAGTCTAGATCCTCAACCGTGCTAGGTGCTGAAGTATTTATCTCCTGCAGACATAAATGCGTTTTAAGTGTAAGAAACATTATGCTGCTTAAGTGATGAAGAGGGAGCCTTCTGGGGCAGCGTCACGTGAACTGTACGGTCATTCAGGTGACCTCCCTCAAATTACAAACCTTCGTGATTTAAACTGAAAAGAAATAGTGCAATCCGCAGTGCAATGGTTTGTCTTATTTTAGCTCTTCAGGAGAAGTAAATGAAGAGCTCTTTCAGGTCACGGTGTGCAGTACACAGTCCCTCATTGGTCTGGTTGTGGTGCAGAGTCTCCTACCTTCAGACTGAGACAGTACAATGCAGATTTGGAAAAAACAAGTTTCTTTACATCTCAGTAAAGACACCCAGTTTGCTAAAGGAAAACGTTTCATCAGGTTAATCTTTGCTACAACTTCAGAACTATTCGTGTCTTTATTTTCATGCTTCACTAGTTCACGTGATTTCTGTACTGTTTTCCTCTTCCTTTTTTGTTGATTAATTGCTAGTTAACAGTGTAAGAAAGACAAAAATCTCTTCTGCTTTAGTGTAAGTCATATTGTAAAAAAGAAAAAAAGAAAAAGAAAAAAGCATGCTACAATGCATACTATTTCATAAAGGTTTAGTACTTGACAAACTGAATACATGGTTAGGTGTTTATTATACTTTTCCTTTTTGAAGTTCAGTCAGGCTCTCCATAAAGTGTTTTCACGCTCACTAGGAATTAAAATAAAATAAAAAAAACCAAACAACTTGCGAACTCATATTTTCTTTAACCTGAGAGGATAATATTTTTCATAAATATGTAAATTTAGTTTCCTGGAAACACGCTGTGCAGGCCTACGTTCCATTTACAGATTCAGGTTTTGAGTGTAAAATTGTTATTCATACCACCCTGTTCTTTCCCTATTATAACAGGAAAATGCTGCTCTGTTTTTCTCTTTTCTGGTGTTAGTTACTTTGTGCTCGTTGAAATGCAGTATGGATAACTATTTCTTCTTTCCTTTTATTTTAAAGCCTTGAAGAAAGAAGATAGCAGCTTTGATGAGGTAGGTTAAATATCTTTGAACCTGATGTAGTCCAGGTATGCCTTAGTATTTCTCACTAGTGCTAAAAGACACCCATAGATAGTAGTATTACGACATGCGTATGTGTTAATGCACGTATATTGCTTGAACATATTTTCATTTTCCAAAGAACTACCAGATGTATTTGTTGGTTGAAGGCTCTGAATGGGATACTTGGTTGTGCTTTTTTTTAATGTAATAAAACTGAATGTTGTATGAAAAGTGGTCATTTAAAAATGATCCATGCAGGTAAATGTTGTATGCGTAGAAAATACTTTATAGAACTTTACCCATGCTAATTCTCATAATTGTAGGTCTGTACTGTAACAGATGTTAAAAACCCATCACTTTTGAGAGAACACCTAATGTAAAGTGCTGCTGCATTTGCTTCTTGCTGAATATCTCAACTGAGATAGATGCTTCTTATGAAATATAAAAACCAAAACAACCACCACCACAAAACCAGCGGCTTGCGGTATTGGTAAAACTGATACTTGGTTATTCAGTGCAATCAGTTTGGGGTCCTGACCTACCTGCAATATGATATGTGTGTTAATTTGTAAAATATGCTGCTCACAATTTGTGCTTCCTTTTACTTATGATAGGCTTTGAGAGGTCTAGGTCAGCACGAGTTGTCCTGGAGCGCAAGCTGGAAGAGGTGTAGGTTTGGTGTGATGAGTTGTCATACCGTACTCGATGCTTGCCTTGTACTTCCCTCTGTCACCATAGCTGGAAGCAAATGGTAGTGTTTTCATGTGTTGATGTTACGCTTCTGGCATTTCTGTGTTTTCTTCTTCATTGCATGCTGTAAGCTTAAATTCTTGGCTGATTAGAGTGAGATAGCTGCTGTGTAATGCCAGATTCTGGAATAAATGAATGATGATGTAATGTCCTTGATACTGGATCAAATCAGACTTCATCTCTTGCTAAACAGATCACAGTGAGTTTTAAACCTCTCTGCTCAAATTAAGTAACAGCAATATGAATGTTTTGAACTTTTCTGATGCGTGTTGCAGAGAGCTGTAACCCGGCTCGATGCCTCTTTGGGCCTGGAGGGGCCCTGGGGTTGGACTCTTGTTTTCAGGAGCTCTTGTCAGATCACGCAGTGGTCCCAACTGTTGTATTTCTCTTATAACACTGGTAGAACTTGATTCCTCCCTAAAAGTTATACCTGTATGGATAAGTGGTTGGTAGACTGAATCCTTCTTTTACAAATCTGGTCTGGTTTTGTCCAGTACTTTCTTCTGAAGGCTGCAGCGATGTATCTGTGTAATGACTTACTCAGTAAGTACCTTGTATTAAATTTGATACAGAATTTGAAAAGATCTGTTAAAAAATGCTGTCTTCTGAAAATGGCAATTTTTATTTCTCTCCCCTTCCCAAGGATTGTTTATCTACATGTTGTATGTATTTTCTGTAAACCTGGCTTTCTGTTTGAACAGGAGACAACTTGAACAAATTTCTCTTCAAGTTCAGGGAGTTTGGGGAAAGAAATAATCTTTCAAATATGTTTTTAATGTAACCTGACAGATTGTTGATGTGAGCTACTGCAGAGGCAGTAAGAGACGGCTAGTGGGAAAGGTACACAAAAGAATTTTCTTACATCTCCTGTAAATACGGAAGAGCTTGATGTGACATTGGCATCAATTGGTTCCATAGTTGTAGGTGACGTTTCTTAGAAGAAAGCAAAGTGTGCTGAGATTTTATATTGGCCTTGTTATCTCTTCAAACTCAATGCAACTGTTCTTGGCAATTACCTAAAGTGTGAATCAGAGAATGGGCTGTACCGCATATGACTTAATTCCTTTCTTCTCAAACGTCCTTCAAATCAGAAGATAAAGCAGTCTTTGGTAACAATAGTGTACCGTATAGTATTCTAAGGGAGACAATATCCATGAGAAGAGGAGTGGGCACATTTGTTGGTCTCAGAAGGCTGTCCTGAGAAACACTAATAAGACCATACCATGATATAAAAGGAAAGCAATCTAGTCTTCTGGGTAGTGTATGTAGTATTTAGATACCAGGGATGCAGCTATGAAGACAGTTATGACTATAAGTGGGAATATCATATGAGGAGAGAGGGGAGGTAGTTGTCCAAGCACTGTTTTACTTCAACTTTGTAGGTTTCCTACTGTGAAAAATTATATAGTCAACTATTGAAACATAAATTGCATTTAACGAACAGCATATTCTCTCTGTACAGTTAGTGAAAAGATACTCTTTCTCCTTTCATGGTGCTGAAAGATGCTGTGTATATCTTCTCAAGGTGTGTTTCCCCTTTCCAGGGGGGGTTGGCCTGTGAAGTGGAGCTTGAACAAGTAGCAATGAACTTGTGGGGAAGGACACTACGATCTTGAAACCTTGGTTGAGGAGGAGGACTTGTGTTTTAGCCCTTCAACTTGCGACCAGAGCAGCGGTAGCAGAAGCTGGCCAGTGGGGACCTGACATCTCCAAGGGTGGAGGGAAAGTGGGATGAAGAAGAGGAAGACCTCTCTAAAGCCGTAAAGTTTGGGTTTGCAGCTGAGTTAGTTGTCAGATTATTCTGCACATTGCAGGTGCTACATCAGGAGCTTACTTGTTTGTCCTTCAGGAATTGAGGGGAGAAATGAGCTGTCTAGCGGATGTTACTCTACCTACTTTACACTTGCATGAAGTAGCTCAGAAATGTACGGCACTGCAGGAAGTTGTCTGTCTTTTGAAGGGAAATGACTAAAAATTAAGATATCAAACATGACAGACAAGCACATCACAATTGCTTTCTGCGGGTTGTGAAATTAATCCCTCTAGTAAATCAGGACCACAAGAATCACGAACAGCAAAGCCTATGAATAAGTTGCATGTCAGAAAATACTTTTACTTGCTCTAGAAGCATTTCAGGGATCTTTGTGGTGCATTTAGTCCTGCCCAGAAGCTCGGAGAACAATAGCGTGAAGGAGTAGTGTAGGAATTTGTCACTTTATTTGTACCTGCTGTTGTGTTCCTTTGATTAAATTTGGAATGAAAAAACTCTTTTCTGTGGGTGCTGCTGGCCTTTACTTCAGTCTATGAGAACACTTAAATTAATCCATTTAAACCATTGCTAGCCTATTAACCTTCCTAAGATGACATCTTCCAGAGACTCAGGTGAATAAAGGAGTCGGATACAGACCACTTTTTGTTTAGTCTTTCATTCAAAGCAGCAAAGTAATAGTGTGCTCTTTTTTGTTGTTGTTGTTTGTTTTTTTGTTTGTTTTGTTTTGTTTTTAAACTTTAACCTTTTCTTTTTGTCATACCAATGTTTACTGGTCACATTGTGGGAACTGGAACATGGGCCTGCTCCAGTACCTTCTGAAATCAGTGGGAAGATTCTCAGTGTTTTCAGTGGTTTGTGGATTGGTTTCTTCTGTCATGAAATACCATAATTTGGGGGGTGTGTGCGTGCAGGCTGTTCTTGCCTGTTTTCAAAGCTAGTTTATTTGAGTGGAAGAGAGTAAGGCATCTTCTCCTCGTGTCCTGAAATGTTATTACCTGCTCTCTGAAGATGGCAAACTGAAAAAAAAAAACCCCACAAAACAAACCCAAAACAAAACAAAAGAAGAGTTGCCCTCCTTTTCAAAGCAACCTAAATTTCACTCTCTGAGTGTAGGTTCTGGCACGGAAAGCATGTTTCAATCTTTCAGGCAAAGCACTGATTATCTGCCCTGGATACCAAGAGAGAAGATAGACATCTCTGAGAGCAGCATCACATGCAAAGAGTGGTCTATAAACAAATGTTTGGCCCTTGAGTGAACATTTTATTTGTGCTTCAGTAGCTTTTTCTCCGACAAAGTTTAGAGTAATAATTTCCAACTATGCAGGATTGCTTTGATGTCTTTGGACCATTAGTGTAACAAGAACTATAGAATTCGTCCACTCTGTCTTATAATGGTGGAACTATTTTCTTTTTCACTCAAATGAATGTGATCAAAGCCAATAACATGTGGCTGAATCGCAGCATATTTGTTGGAACGACAGCCAGTGTTGATGTTGTGACTAACCTCATTGCAAGGCTGGTAAACTCTTCCTTTGGTTAGCTGCTTGCTGTTATGATTTATTTCTAGATCATTGTCGGTCAATCTCGAGCTGTTAATTCTTGTCCTTCTGTTGTTAGTGGTTTCTCTAACCGCTTAAATCATGCTTTATGACCTTCAGTCATATGTATGCATGCTAGATAAAGTAATATCAATGTCATAATGAAATCAAACCAAAATAATCTTAAAACTCAAAATCAGTATGAATTGCTGTGATTATTGCTTCTTACGTGGTGAGTTGTATTGCTGTTGTTTAGCTATATTTTAGTGTTAATTTTGCCCAATATCAAGAGCACCTTTTTTTTAGGCCACCTTCCTTAGGAAATTAGGATGTTGTGATTGTGCCTGCTGCATATGTAATACTTTCTGACTCCACCCAATAACTTTGAAGCTGGCTGACACTAGACGCCTAGATGCTCGGTGAAAAAACATGTGAGCTGGCTGAGGGACAGAGATAAGAATCTCGTCTGATGGGAAAGCTGGAATACATGTTCCTGTGAATATAGGACAATCCGGTTGGAGGTGTCATGAATCCTCTGAACTCAGCAAAATCCTTCATGCTCATCTACTCCTTACTACGTTTAGAATTTCCAACTCTGAAGAAGCCAAATTTCATTTATTTCACTCGTGGAACAACTTCTGTGTGTTTGAAGTGGCAGTGTGTGAAAGGGGAGGGAGTTTTGCCAAGTTAGTTCTTGAGTCTGCAATGTGCTTGGCTCTCACAGTCTCTCTCTCTCTCAAAAAAAAAACCAACCCAAAAAACCCAAAACAACCCAAAACAAAAAGGCTACTCCCTCCGTGGGATGTTGCCATGAAAAATGTCTTGGTTTAAAGGACACCCATCTCTGAAACAGAACTCTTGTGTAGAGAATATTTTGAATTTGAAGAGTTAAAGGGAAGGGTGTAGTTGAAAAAAAGTAGAGCTCTGTAAAGAACAACCAAGAGGAATTTGAATGCCATAATGCAGGAGGCACATAATACACTAAATAACCTTTATGCCTTTTTTTAAAGGTTTTATTTACAGGAAGTAGCTTGAGAGAAAAGTGCATGTAGGAAGTATAAATATGGAACTATATCTTTACCTTCTCCTCCTGCCGGAGGGGATCTGGATTATGGGAGATGGAGGAGAGAGAAATCTATCCCTCTTGAGACTCAGTGTTACTTTTTGTAGGATCTTGGAATAAATGTTAATTATTTCACTCTTGGGAGACATAAAAGGTGCGGTTGGTGTGTGACAGACTTAGGGAAGAGCCTGTGATACAAAGGATTTTGGAAGCCTGCTCGTTGTCCGTCCTTCTTGGATGTGGTTGATTCTTTATTGATCTAGGTACAGTAAAATCGTTACAAGCCATGGCTGAGCTGTCTGCTTCTTGATGGCTTTGTTTATATTTCGGAAGCAGGAGAGGGGTGACTACTGAACTGCTTTATGTTGCAATGTGTGGTGTGTTGGGATGGAGAATTTCCAGAGAAGTGATTAGAATAAGTGTTGTATGGGTAATGTTTATAAATGACCTGAATACCTTTGGGGTGGGGGTGTTACCAGCGCTGAGAACTTGGGTTTGACATAAGGTGTATGACGACTTTCATGCAGTTCTCATCTGCTTAATGCTGGGACAAGCAGGTAGTGTGTGGTTATCAGTTGTGACGTGACTGAGGGCTGATGGGAAAGAGATGTAGGAAGTAATGCTAGAAAAATAAAAAAACTCCTAAAACTGAATTTGGAAAACATACATAGAAGTGTAAATATCAAAGCAGTTTCTAAATAATACTAGGGAACTGGGTCAGAAAATCTTCATCTGGTGGTTTAAGTTACTTTGCCAAATATGTACAAAGGTGGTTCAAGTGTCTTGAGAAATGGGTCTGTTCAGACATATGTCACAAAGCAAATGAGAGGAAACAGAATTCCAGGCAGAAGATAACTTCAGTATTGGAAGTTGCTGCTTGTGAAGTGTTACTTGAGACATGACACAGGCAATTTTTTTTTTTGTGGAAAGAGGGAGGTAAAAGCTCCATAGTGTAATCTGATACCTCCTGCAGGAGGCCCATCTTCATTTATGCAATTCTCAGATTCACAGGGTCTTTGTGTGTCGGACAGAGATCTTTCCAGTCTGCCACCTTTGGGAGGGAAGATGGGTGGGGATGATGTTGTCTCACGAGTCTTTCCATGACAGAGGAGATTTCCCGGGAGATGGTTTGGTGGGTTTGTGTTCCTGCCCCTCCTAACTCTGCTTCTTCCTCACCCCAGTACTGTTCACTTACACTACTGAGGGTCTGGTGTTGGTCCAGTAGTTCCCTAGCAGCAGATGGCTTAGACATAAGCTTGCCTAACAGATATACTGGTCTCTGCTGCCATGTGCCATGTCTTTGAGGCCATTTCAACAAACTGTGAATCTGAATTGTCACTAGTTCTGAGGACTGGTATGTGATGCGAGCGCGTGTGCATTTGTAGCTGAAAAGTGCCAGCACTTCAAGTCTTATAAAGCCATTCTCATCTGCTTAAAGGGAATAATTGTTTCCCCTAGATGAGGACTGATAATATTATTAGCAAATATGCTTCAACTGAGTCTGAGAATGAAGAGCCTGGATGGAAGAGAGCAAATACTGCCATTCTGCTGGAGAGTGGTAACTTCTAATTGGATCAGCTGTGGGACAGATGTGCCTTTCATCAGTCAGTAAAAATACTGGTTTGTGAAACATCCAGGGGTTTAAAAAACCCCAGCCCTTGAACAGCCTCCTTTAATTTCTCAGAGACGTACCAATATTTATGTGGTGACTAGGGATTCATGTCACTTCCCTGTGCTGGGTTGCATGTGGAAGAAAGTAGAGTTCTGGAAGATGTGAGACACTTCAGAACCAGCTCTGGGTGACCACAATGCAAACTAGTAAGTAACTGAGAGGCCTAAATCACGACAGCAGGAAAGCCACCAAGAAAAACTGAACGTGGAATCCTGCTCTGTTGTGTCCAGTATCAAGGTTTTGAAGCAAAATCTGAGACCGTGTGGAAGGTTTTGAGATTTAGTTGGCGGTGACTTTTTACTCATTCAGAACATGAATTGTTCTTAATATTGGAGGATGAACCTGGGCTTTAGGAGACCAAAACCTGAGAACTTTTCTGTTGTGGTTGGCAAAGAGTTTTAATCTCAGAGCATCCCTTAAATCTGTTGACTGGCAGTGGTTTGACTTTATGCCCCAGCCGTTGACGTGTTCAGTTATGTGTTCTTCTGCCTGGCATATTTGGTGACAGTGCATCCATTTAGAATGTGTGTATTATTTTCATGGGGTAAGAAAAATGGTTAAGTCAACTGTGAAACTGCTTACTCCCCTTCTCTGCCTTCTATTCTCCTATAGACACTGGATGGAAGAAGGGTTCATGTTATTAGTTAATATGTATGTGTCCTTTGCTTAATTTTTCTTTGAAAATGGATGGAGCAAAGGAGCAGAACTTGGTCTGAATCCATATCCACAGCAGTGACTTGTGAGGATCCAACCAAAACACTGACATATAAAGCTCTGTTCTGATCTGCAGGCAAGTTTAGCTATCAGAGAAGCATTGCAAAATGAAGGTGAATTTCCAGGCCTATTTATCTCACTTGTGCATGCATAGTTGTGTGTTGGATGTTTCTGTTGATCAGATGAGCTGATATGCACATTCCAGAGATGTGGAGTCTGACTATTATTACTTCAATGAAGTATGCTTACGTGTAAATCATGCTGTTTATTTTCTTGGGATATATGGGATATAGTAATTTATTGGTAGATTAAATAAAGTAGAGTAACAAACACAGTATGTTATGTATGGGCTCAGTAGCTTCTTGTTCTTGGCCTTGCTGGGCAATCTCTCGGTTGCGAGGCAAGAAATAATTGTGTGACTACCTTGGTAAGTCTGTCTCTTCCATCTTCTTTGTACTTAGACTTTATTGCGTTATTTTTTTTTCTTTCTTCCAAGCCACACTACTAACAGACATATGACTATATTTAAATCTTCTTCTCATGAAAGGCTCTAAATGAAAATGATTTCTGTCTACTTTTTAGCTTTCCTGAGAAAGCATGTATGATGCCTCGTCTACTGTGTGTCACAATATCACTGACAACTATGTATTTGCAGGATCCCATCCACAGTAATCAAGGTTCTGAGTCAATTGACATCTCTTCCTATTTATTTGGAAGGGATTAGAAAAGGAAATTGCAGGCTATGACTCGTTTATTTAAACAAAATGGATTTTACGTGCACAAAACAATGTCATTTTGATGATATTGAGGCCTAAAGAAGTTGTCATTGCCTTACACCTCTTTCTCTATATATTCTGGAATTTGTTTATCCCTTTTCCCTTCCAGCAAAGGTTTCTGCTTTGATGCCCGTTGAGTCACAGTATTGCTAATACTTTTCTTTTCAGGTATGGCAATTCTCCTTATCAAGTTTGAAAATTCAAACTTGAGTGTTACAGGTTATTTAAATGTGAAATATTGGCAGTAATTAAATAACTAAAAAATATTGAATGCTGCTGAAAACTGAACGATAAATGATGGAGGCAAGGCCATTGAGAGAGCATGGAGTGCATTATGAACAATTCCAAGTAACTGGAATTATTTGTGTTTGGGCTTTCCTGAGATAGTTACTTAACCTGAATTAAGTTTCTCAGTAGGATCCATGCATTCACCTTTTTCAGTGTTGAGAAATAATAGCAACATTGCTAGCTTCAGAAACTATTCACTGCTGTGCTAGCCCAGGAAAACCAGTGGCTTACAGTATTTTTCCTGCTGCCATGTGCTCAGCAGTGCTTTTCTTTGTAGGTGAACTTCTTAGTCTGACAGCTCACATGTACAAAAAGATGTTCTTCCATACTTACATGTTTGAGGAGTCTCTCTGTTTCTTTTAGTGAGAGTAAAATTAATTTCTTGTTACCAGTGGATTCTTATTTGTACGCAATTGCACTCAGCACTATTTTGTTTTAATGGATCTTTGTCTTCCTTTTCCTTCACTGAAAGTGCACATTCACACTTAGGCCCAGGTTGTGGCCATGGTGGTCCTGAAACTATACCTGAGGCTGGCTTCGTCCCGTTCTTGCACTTGTTTTCTGATTTCCATCTTGAAAATTCAGCACTCCGAAGGAATTTGTCTGAGGTCACTTGCTGTGATTAGTTGGTTCAGTTGTGTCCTTCAGCTTTGAAATCTGGAAGACTTTCTGTTATCCGAGGTACGTTGCAAGAAGTAGTGCAGAGGCTGGGATGCATGTTTTGGTTCATAATATTTTTCCTAAGTTAATACCCTCTCAGCTGAAGCACTTTTCCTCACTGTATTGTTAGGCAGTTACAGAAAGCAGTTAGAAGGAGAACGTATTCAAATTCATATAGAGCTTGATCAGTGTCCCCTTGTTTTTATCTCCATCTCTCCATTAACATACAGTAATTGTTGCTTTCTGACAGAGAAACAAGAATTCATATGTTATTTTTTGGAAGTCCTTTTATTAAGTTTGGTTGTTTGTTGGTTTTTTGTGTTTGTTTTTTTGGAAACCAGCCATACACACATCTTCCCCCATCTCCCCATGGAACTGGTTTGTCCAACTTCTTCTGTATCTTTTGGAATTAGTCATCCTCTTGTTATAACATTTCAGTTATTTCCTTTTATCCAGTAGGGTGACAAAAACTGCATCATAGTCCAAATACTGCGTTAGTAGCTGTTGGTTAACTCTTAGCCACAGATATAGTTCTTTGATCTCTTCTATTTTTTTTTTTTGTCCTTTTTTGTGCCTGTTTTCTTTTATAGCTTAGTCTCAGTGTAATTATCTATATTCACCATTTATCTTTCTTCTGTTTTTCTTGTTCTTAAGCTGGTATTGTTTCCTTGTCCGTGGTGACAAGGATGCTACGGAAGTCCTTGCCAGTTGTCGAGGCAGCTGCAGAGGGCATGGGAGCATAGCCGGGGTGGGAGCTCACATCCTGAGTGGAGTGGGCAGGGAGAGGAGGGAGCACCTGCGGGCTGGCTGGGGCTGCCAGACGCTGGCAGGAGCGATGGAAAGTGTGGTTTGGTCGCTTTTATTTATTTATTGGCCTTCTAAACAGCCAGACTTATTAAATGATCTACAACCTGCTCTGCTTTGCTCATGCCAATGACTGACGCAGTTTTACAGTTAAAAGAGCAATCTACACTTGCTCAGAAAAAGTTAGGTTTGGCTTGTTTAGGTGTTGGAAGTCTCTGCAAGTTTGCTCAGTTTGGAGGGAAAAAAGGAAAAAAAAGTTTTTTTTTTTTTGTTTTTTTCTTTAAAAGTGGGGAGAGCTATGATTTATCTTGGCTCCTCATGCACAGAGAGGAACCAGCTAGAAACAGGATGTTTGTTACAGGCATCTCCTGCTGACCTTGGAGATGCACAGAATTCCAGAAACTAGAGGACAGCATCTGGAGAAATACTTGAGGTTTTTATTTAGTTAGTTAGTTATTAGTGTGGTATGGCTCAGTTAAATGTGCTGTGTCTGGCCATCATCAAATCACGACAGAAACTCAGAGTAGATGAAGGGGTATGCTTAATGTGCTTGCCTTTCGAAAAGGCATGTTGTAGCACTTAAAGACTTTTTCTGTTCAAATCATTAAGAAAATGGTATTTCTATCTTTGAAGGTAAGTTTGCAGTAACTAAGCAGTTATGAGTTAGACTAAGTATGTATATTTTTCAATATCTCAAGGATAGGTCTTTTCACTGGTGTGTAGAGAATGCTTAATCATGCATTTTATATGGACATTAAGACAATGTTAAAGCTTATAGTTTAAACCCAAAGTGGTGATATTCAGCAATGAAAAAATGTTTTAACATATTTGAACAAATACTGACAGAGAAGTTGGGACTAATTTTTCTAAAAGTTCTGTCTTCTGCATTTATTTCAGCCAAATTGTAATCGAGGTACTCTGTTAGGTTTATTGCCAGCACTAATTATTTCATTCTTCCAGAAGCGGGGTGGAAATAACATAGGTTTTTACACTCGAAGTGGTGTTTCATTTTGGTCTCACCACTACAGCTTCAGAGAGGTCACCTATGTAAATCTTATGCCCATAGGACCTAGCAGAGCTCATTACTATACTTAATACTCGCTGATGAGGTGAGCAGAGGAGGTGATTTCAAGAGGCTGCTGGGATTCAGTGGTTATGCAAGACGTTGGAGCAGGTGTTCTACTGTGTGTGTATCCTCATCTTGGAAAACTGTGTGAATTGGGTTTATTTTATTGTTAAAGTTTGGAAGAATGCCATGGCTATCTTCCTTGCTCAGGTTCTCTCGCTTGTGAAAAATGTAGAGAGAAGGCCTCTTGGAGAGGAAAATAAAAAAAAAGGGAAATGTAATTCTTTTTTTTCTTTTGCCAAAGAATGTAGATGGAATTGGAGATATTCAGTGGGAATCTATTGATTATACTTTGAGTTTGCTTCTAGCTTTCTTCAAAATGTCAAATGTGGATAGCAAATCAGGCCGGAGTTAGACTGAACTTCCACAACCTCCAGGACCACAGGACCATATAACTTGCTCTCATGGTCAGTCAGTAATGGCATGAGCCACTCTGAGAGACAACGTGCAGGGTAAATCCTGTGTCATCCACCACAGCCTTTAACTGGTACCAGATGACATTCAGCGTGGGGGATTAAAAAAAAAAAAAAAAAAAAAAAAAAGGAGACTCAGTCTCTAAGTTCAGGCAACATTGGTTTCTGAAACTTACTATGCTGGAGGCTGACCAGGTGGAGAGCAGCTCTGCAGAAAAGGACCTGAGGCTCCTGGTGGATGAACATGAGTTCATGAGTGATGAACAAGTTGAACATGAGCCAGCAATGGGCCCTCGCTGCAAAGGTGGCTGCATTAGGAGGAGTGTCGCCAGCAGGTCAAGGGACCTGATCCTTCCCCTCTGCTCAGCACTGGTGAGGCCACACCTGCAGCGCTGCGTTCAGTTCTGGGCTCCCCAGTACAAGAGAGACATGGACATACTGGAGAGTCCATAGAAGGGCCACTAAGGTGATGAAGGGACTGGAGCATCTGTCCCATGAGTCCCATGAGGAAAGGATGAGAGAGCTGGGACTGTTTAGCTTAGAGAATAGAAGGCTCAGGGGGAATCTTATCAATGTCTATAAATGCCTGAAGGGGGGTTGGAGCAGATGACCTCCAGAGATGCCTTCCAACCTCCGCTATTCTGTGATTCACGCACTTTATTGTAGGCTGCTTTCTTTCTGTAATCTGTTTGAAGCTTTGTGTGTCACAAGCAATTGACTTATTGTTAGTTATGTCATATATGAACACCAATAATATTTTAAATATTTCTGTAAGAAGGGGTGATTTGCTTTAGGTGTAATTCCATGCAGTACATTGCAAATAATTGTGGTCCAAGTTCTATAAAGACTAATAGGTGTTGTTTCAAACCACTTGTTTGTAGAAGCTTCTTCTAATTTGTAGATTTCTTCTGAGAAATCCAAATGTGAAGATTATCTAGAAACTTCTGTAATAAAAAGCTTATCTTTAGAAGCTCATTCCTATCCGCCACTCATCTGCCAAAGACACCTCTGGAGATGTCCTGTTTCTTTCCCTCCTCGAACCCCGGCACTTGGTACTCCAGAGCAAGCAACACAGACCTTACTGCTGGGGTTTGAATATTTTTCCTCTTATAGAAATCCTTAACTTTGCCTCTTATCTCCTGTTTCCATGAGGAATGTAAAAAAAAAACCAAACCAAAACAAACAAACCAGGGTTCTCTTGCTGTTTGTTTTTATTAATATGCATAATAAGTGTGTTTAAGCTTCTCCCCTCCCTGCTCTTCCATGAGATTAGTTTGAAGAGCAAGAGGCTCTGAGGTAGCAACCTGTAGATGGAAACCACATGTAATTATGAACCTCTAAAAGAGCTACATGCTTCCAACAGAAATAAAGCTTCTTTTGCCTGGAATTACTCCTTTGTAGCAAACTTGTGTAGACATTTTGGGGCTCCTGATTGATTTATCAGGAAAGAGGAAACATTTGCTGCCAAAAAGCGTAAGAGCAAAAGTAAGCTGTGTCAAATGAAGGGAATTCTGCACCATGTCTTGAGTTTTCCCTTTTTGAAGGACACTAGTCAACTTGGGGGAAGGACAGCGTTAGAGAAAAGTGACGAACTTCTCTTCTTTTTTGTGTCTTGATTAGTAGTGTTTTTAGGCAGTAGGGTGGGAGGGGATTTTAACATGTCGTTCTTCCTCCATAAGGAGGGGGGAATATCCCATTACACTTACTACCTGCTGTGTGCAGGTTTTCATTGGTTTTCTCATTTAGTTATTCTTTAGGTATGTTTCAACCTCTTCATAAATACACATCGCATGGAGTTGTGTGGAGCAAGTCCAGGCTGGTTGAAACCTCTCAATTCTTGATCTAAAGTGTGGCCTTTAAGTGCTTCTTATGGTGCATTGCTCTGCTTATGGGCTTGTTCCTGAGATGTCTCCAGTTCTGGGATTGGCATTAGCATTAAGAAATGTCATGTGGAAAAAATAGCTGGGGAACCAGAGTCTAACCAGAATTACTCGTTTCATCTTACTGGCTGTCAACAGGACTCCTGGTTGTAATTCTGGCTTTAACACTTTGGGGTCTAACCCTTGATTTCTGGGAAAGAGTCTGTGAGTTGCTGATGATAATAGGTCTGTATTCTTAATTTGAAAAGGCTGTGTTGTACCTATAACTTTTTTTGCTTGTGCATGAAGCTGCCATCAACAGCAACGAAGCACAGCTGAATGACCTCTGTTTTTGAAAGTGTGGCGTACCTTTATTTCAGTTTTCTGACTAAGATTGGCACATGATCGCATATATTGCCCTCCTTACAGGATCACATATTTTACCCCCTACGTGATTACGTATTTTACCCTTCTTTTTTTTTTTTTACACAAAGTTAACCTTTTACTTTAGGGGGTAAACTGCCTTATGTTAGCTTGCATTTGTGTGGAATTGCTGCTTATATGCTCTTACTGTGGAGTAGCTGCCATTTGGAAATAGCAGGACGGCACGCATCCTGCACACTGGTTCAGGGAAGCTCTGTCCTGAGCACCAAACTTCTTCAATAGAAGAGTTCAAAAGACTGTGCTCATTATGCTAAAAAATGGTACCCCTAGGCTCCTGCTTTATCAAAATTTGGGATGCTTTAAAACTGGGCCATAATTAATTGTGCAGTAAAACAGAATTATTATTAATGTATGTTTTCAAGAGAAGGAACTAAATTATGTTCACTCTGGCTGCACAGTTTCAGAAAAGAAAAATATGCATTAATAAACAACATGTCTGTAATAAATTAATGATCCCCTAGAGAGGGTTTGCTCCCAAACTAGCTAATTACTGTGTAAAATACTAAAAAATTAATCCCAAAACACATCATGAAAAATCAGCTATGGGTTAGTGGATTGTGGTGATTGAAACAGATTTTTATTTTTTTTGTCTTAATGGCTAAAGTTAACAACCGAGACAAATGATAAAATGCAAAACAAAACTCCAGTGTTGAGGTGCATTTTGGCATTTCTAATTAATGAGCTCTGTGCTGTGCCACTAAAAATATCATAAAGCTCTCACTAGAATTAGTGTGAGCTGTAAACCTATTGTTTACTCTGGATTGATTTGAAAAAGAATATTGATTACTGTTGTTTGTTTTTTTTTTTTTTATTACTTAGGAAGATCTAAGCAGGGCCTAAATATTAGAGTCCTCAAATTAATCATTCCCTACATTTCTGTTTCTTTAATTTTCTGCTGTGTCTGTTATTTTTCTCCCTTTTCAGGTAGACTTCTAGCTGTCTTGAATTTGATCACAAAACTACATTTCAGAAACTTACAGTTCTGTTAACCGAGATGGGGTTAGCAGTTTAAATACCTTTTAATAAACAGATCACTGTGTATTTCTGAGTTGGAGTCGTATTATTGGTAACTGAAGTAGATTTTTAGTATTTGGTTCCTAAATTCTTAGTAAAGTTTTTGCAAAGCGTAAAATGCACTCTGCTTTGTGTGCTGAGAGCCTTGCTGGCTTCCAGGGAAATATGTGAACGCATCAGAAATTTGAGTACTTGCAGAATCAAAGCTTTGATTTGTAAAATGATACTTAATAAGAAAAATGGGCACAAGCCAGTAATTTTCTTGTTGAAAACAATGGTTATTGCTCAGGTAAATGTTAGCAGCATTGATTGATTGCTGACAAGAGGTGTAGAAGTGATTAATACCACAATGTACAAATCATGTCATAACTATTTTTGTCCTTTGCAACTGCAGCGGGCATATAACTTAGACTTTCAGGTTTTTAGTTTTTTGGAAGAAAAAACAGTGTGTTGCAGAAAACTTGGGAGAGAAAATTAAAATTCTTCCACATTTAAGTTTTCCTTATGAAGTCTCTGTGTAATGCTGCTTCAGCCTAACCGATATCTATTTCTTTTATACTATTTAAGTGAAGCTTTGATGCATGCGTAGGTACCTCCCCCCATTACTTCCCTTCCCCGCTCCTAAATTCTGTTATGTTATGCTTTAATATGAACAGATGAGCTCTTCTTTAGGCTTCTTCTTAGAAAATGAGTTTTCTAACTCATTCTGCATAAGACTTTGACTATATATAATATTAAAAAAAATGGCTGGTTTTCAGTAAGTGTATGTTTAAGAAGTAACTAAGGACATCAGAAATATTCATAGTGTGACTTTCAATCTTTAAAGGTAATGAAATAGAAAGACTTACAAATCTGTTTTCAAATATAAGTGAAAATTAGGTATTGGTTCTAAGTCTATCCAAACCAGTTTTACCCAAAAATGAATGCAAGTACAGAATAAATTAATTGCTCTCTCTGAAATGATATATTCAAACTACAGATATCCGTGGTAGGTAGATTGGGTCTTTACTTGCTCACCTAATCCTGTATTTATCTGTTGTACTCATTTTATATAAACTTTACTATCTTTACTTGATACAAATTACATCTCTTATGTTAACCAGAGGGATTTGGGAGGGGAAGCTAGCAGCTGTGTCGTTAGTGTATTCTCAGCTTTTGTAAATAGTAAATATCTGTCCTGCTCCTTCTCTGATTTTAACTTGAGGCCTTGAAGGGACTGGGGAGGTCACAGCAGAGGGAGTCAAGGATGTTTCTTCCTTTGCTTGCCTTTACTGAAGGGGTCACCATTTTCTTCTTTGCTCTCTCTTTGGTAATCTGTCAAGGTGCCTTCTGTAGTCCCTCTTGGAAAGGCTTTGCTAGAACTGGAGAACCTAAGTAGGGCAGTTAAGGGGATATGGTAGTGTTGTAAGAAGAAATCCTATAGACTAGCATTGTGAAGCCTGGGAAACACCACTGTGACAGATATACAAAACTATGAATGATGCAGACGAGGTGAGTGAAAAAAAATTAATTGGATAGATGGAAGTTTTCTGCGGAGAACTGGATTGAAGTGATCTTACTGCCTTGTGTTGCTGTCTCTACCTTCCTGCAGTAAAGGTGCTCCGAGGCTGGTTCTGAAGGTAAAAGCCTTTGCAGGACTTAGGGTGGGGGCGATTTTTTGCCAAGATTTGGGAGAGTGAAGCATGTCTGGGCAACAGAGCAGATGTTGGAGGAGGGAACAAATGAAAACCATCTGTAGATGACTCCAACTGGAAGGGTATGTGGACTCTCTCAACAGAATCATAGAATGGTTTAGGTTGGAAGGGACCTTAAAGATCATCTAGTTCCAACCCCCCTGTGCCATGGCCAGGGACACCTCCCACTAGACCAGGTTGCTCAAAGTTCCATACAGCCTGGCCTTGAACACTTCCAGGGTTGGGACACCCACAGCTTCTCTGGACAGCCTGTTCCAGTGTCTCACCACACTCACAGTGAAGAATTTCTTCCTGTTGTCTAATCTACATCTGCCCTCTTCCAGTTTGAAGCCATTACCCCTTGTCTACCGTTCTTGTAGGCCCCCTTCAGTTGCTAGATGCTATAAGGTCTCCCCGGAGTCTTCTCTTCTCCAGGCTGAACAACCCCAACTCTCTCAGCCTTTCCTCATAGGAGAGATGCTCCAGCCCTCTCATCATCTTCGTGGCCCTCCTCTGGACCTGCTCCAACAGGTCTATGTCCTTCTTATGCTGGGGGCTCCAGAGCAGGATGCAGTACTCCAGGTGGGGATTCACAGCGAAGTAGAGGGGCAGAATCAGCCATGCTTCTTTTGATGCAGCCCAGGATGCAGTTGGCCTTCTGGGCTGCGAGCACACACTGCTGGCTCATGTTGAGCTTCTCATCCACCAACACCCCCAAGTCCTTCTCCTCAAGGCTGCTCTCAATCCGTTCTCCACCCAGCCTGTATTTGTGCTTGGGTTTCCCCCGAATGACATGCAGGACCTTGCACTTGGCCCTGTTGAACTTCATGAGGCTTACACGGATCCACCTCTCAAGCCTGTCCAGGTCTCTCTGGATGGCATCCCTCCCCTCCAGCGTGTTGACTGCTCCACACAGCTTGGTATTGTCAGCAAACTTGCTGAGGGTGCACTCAATCCCAACATCCATCTCACCAACAAATATGTTGAACAGTACAGGTTCCCGTACCAGCCCCTGAGGAACACCACTCATCACTGGTCTCCACTTGGACATCAAGCTGTTGACCACAGCCCTTTGAGTGTGACCGTCCAGCCAGTTCCATATGCACTGAGTGGTCCATCCGTCAAATCCATGTCTAATTTAGAGACAAGGATGTCATGCAGGACAGCATCAAATGCTTTGCAAAAGTCCAGGTAGATGATGTCACCCGCTCTTCCCTTATCCACCAATGCTGTAACACTGTTGTAGAAGGCCACCAAGTTTGTCAGACACTATTCACCCTTAATGAAGCTGTGTTGGCTGTCACTGATCACCTCCTTATTTTGCATGTGCCTCAGCAGAGTTTCCAGGAGGATCTCCTCCATGATCTTGCCAGGCACAGAGGTGAGACTGACAGGCCTGTAGTTCTCCTGGTCTTCCTTTTTTCCCTGTTTTAAAAGTGGGGGTTATGTTTCCCCTTTTCCAGTCAGTGGGAATTTCACCAGACTGCCATGACTTCTCAAATATGATGGCTAGAGGCTCAGCAACGTCATCTGCCAGCTCCCTCAGGACCTGAGGATGCATCTCATCAGGTCCCATGGATTTGTGTACCTTCAGGCTCCTCAGCTGGTCTCAAACCTGATCTTCTCCTACAGTGGTCTGTTCCTCATTCTCCCAGTCCCTGCCTTTGCCTTCTGTAACTTGGGCAGTGTAGTTAGAGCTTTTGCTGGTGAAGACTCAGGCAAAAAAGTAATTGAGTACCTCAGCCTTGTCCACGTCCCAGGACAGAAAACGCATAGCTTATCTATTGACTGTCAGAGAAATGGTACGAGGCTGAGTGGTTTCAGCCAATATTGTCATTCTTATGTTTGAGTTTTATTGCTCAGAGCTAGGGACATGTAAAAATACCAGTGATATTGTAATGTTTCTTAGGGATAATTTTGTTAAACAATGCTATTTCTGCTGGCAAAACTCCAAGCGTAGTCATAGCTTTGTATTGGTTCATCTTTTGCAGTTCATGATTTGTCTTACTTAGATGCCAGGCATAAATGAAGAGAAGAAAATAATTCCTTTTGCTGAAGTGGGTTGTCTCTTAGAAGTCCACCTAATCTCTAGAGATGCTGGCAAATCCATTGTAGAATAGCCTGGAGCCAAGAAAGGAGAGTAAAAGAGAAGAACAGTGAAGAAAAACTGGAGTATAGTGAAAGCATCTGGGTGTTTTCAAGGGCGGAGAAGAAGTCTTATTACTTAGATAGGATTCAAAATGTGACTTTTATTCTCTAGAGATTTTACAAACTTCACAAAAACGCTAATGAAAAGCAAGTGTTTTATTATGAAGTTTTCCTCTTTCTGCATTCTTAATAATTCTTAAATAACTTATAACTAAACTGTTTTTCTCCAGCTCCTGTTAACGTTTAGTTTCTATTTCCATTCCGAGTCGGAATAGTTTCACCTTAAAACTGGGGTTTCCTGTGCAGTATTTTCAAATGGGACCACGGGGACTTGTTGCTTTAATTTGTTTGTATTCTGTTTCCTTCAAGCTTGGATATCTCTGCGGGCATTTTTCTTGTGTATGTGCGCATGTGCTTTTTTGTTTAACACCAGGGAAGAGTTGTGGGTAAAGGCTCCTTTGCTGTAGAAGTGTAGTAAGCCTTACTCTTTGAGCTGTCACATAAACATTTTTTCTGTCCTTCAAAGTAGTGAGATTTCAGATGCTTTTTTTTGGTCTGTAACAGGATCAAAAACCTTCTCTGTGTTTTTCTTAAAGAAGATCCAGCCCACTGTGGAAAAGCTGATGGTGTTTCAGCGTGCGTATCTGGTGGCCCAGCTGAGTTTTATGATCACCAGATAATATTATGTCTTATGGAAATGAAGAGGCAGATCTAGCTCCAATTTTAGTCCTGAAAAATCTTTTCTTAATGGCAACTTTCCTAAAACCCTTATGCTTCTGCAAAAAAGTAGAAAATTTTTGTCCAGCCTAATTTTCAGTATTTTTCTATTTCTTGACTTGAGCTATAATAATGCTTTACATTTAGTAAAGACTACATATAAGTTTTGACCTCTTTCTTACTGTTGTGCTTATCATCTATATTTTAAAATCTTTTTTGTAGAAGAGTTCAATTGATACCAAGCTGTGCTGATGATACCAAGCTGTTTGGCGAGGTAGACACGCTGGAGTGAAGGGATGTCATCCAGAGGGATCTGGACAGGCTGGGTCCAAGCCAACCTCATGCAGTTCAACAAGGCCAAGTGCAAGGTCCTACATCTGGGTTGAGGCAATCCCAAGTACAAATACAGGCTCGGCGGGGAATGGCTGGAGAGTAGCCCTGAGGAGAGGGACCTGGGGGTGCTGATTGATGAGAAGCTCAACATGAGCCAGCAATGTGCAATCGCAGCCCAGAAGGGCAACCGTATCCTGGGCTGCATCAGAAGTGTGGCCAGCAGAACAAGGGAGGTGATTCTGCTCCTCTACTCCACTCTCATGAGACCCCACCTGGAGTACTGCATCCAGCTCTGGAGTCCGCAACATAAGAAGGACATGGACCTGCTGGAGCGTGTCCAGAGGAGAGCCATGAGGATGATCCGAGGGCTGGAGCACCTCTCCTATGAGGAGAGGCTGAAAGAGTTGGGGCTGTTCAGCCTGGAGAAGAGAAGGCTCCGGGGAGATCTTATTCTGGCCTCCCAGTACCTAAAGGGGGCCTACAGGAGGGCTGGGGAAGGACTTTTTACTAGGGCATGTAGTAATAGGACGAGGGGGAATGGCTTTAAACTGGAAGAGGGCAGGTTCAGACTAAACATTAGGAAGAAGTTTTTCACTTTGAGGGTGGTAAGGCACTGGCACAGGTTGCTCAGAGAGGTTGTTGAGGCCCCATCGCTGGAGGTGTTCAAGGCCAGGCTGGACGTGGCCTTGGGTAACCTGGTCTAGTGGCAGGTGTCCCTGCCTATGGCAGGGAGGTTGGAACTTGATGATCTTCAAGGTCCTTTCCAACCTAAACCATTCTATGATTCTATGAATTATGTTGCTTGTAGCTCTCTTAGTAATATATATACCACAGGTTATTGTGTATGTCAATTTAGTTTTTGTACTATGTATGTCTAATTTTGTGGAATCACTTTCAATTCCTCTTCTCTTTATGTTGGTTCTTATGCTTCAGAGTACTGCTTGTCTCAAATTAGCATATCATTTTTTTCAAATGGGAATATTAGCTTTTATTTTTGGTCTGCAGCATCAGAGTTTTTGCAGCATTAGTGCTGTTTGCACTGCTGTTGTTAGGGGTCTGGCAGCCCTGCCATTAATTTCAGCATTTGGATGAGTTCATAAGTATGCAATAACATAGCTCTGTGTAGAAAAGTGGCATACTAAAATTTCATCTGAAAGGAAATAATAGAATAATTTAGGTTGGAAGGGACCTCAGCAGGTCATTTTGTCTAGTCTCCCAATTGAATAATTTAGAAAAAATCCTGTAGAAAATATTTAGAAAACACATGAGGCTGGAGGGGTTTTAGCCCTGCTCTGAATTTAAAGAAATATAGAAGCCCAAAATACAGGCAAAGATTCACTTTATAAGCACTCTTTTTTTTTTTTCTTCTTCCCAAAAAAGGGGAAAAAAGTAGGATGTGTATTTCTGTTGGCATGCAGCCTCTTTCCACAAAACATTATTTACAGTAGTTGCCCATATTTACATAACACTGGAGCAGAACCATAATTATAATATTATTGGGAAGAAGTCCTAGACTTGCTCAGTTTTGTCTGTGGTTGTTTAATTACTAAAATTTATTTTAAGTACTTGTAGCACTTCCTAAAGTTGCTCTGCACAACAGCTTTCATTCACAGAGGTATGTTCCTTGGTAAACAAGGAGTTTGAACCCTGAAAGATGAGGATCCTGAAAGTACTTGATAATACAGAATCCCTTTTTATTCTTATGTACGCCCACAGTACCTTGCAGTTATGTGTTAAACACTTTATTTTTGTATTTGGATTTTGAGAATGTAGTACTTCTACTATTTCATTTCAGCAAATTATGAGTGTTTAAACTAGTGGAGAATATGTACTGTTGTCTGTAACAGACACATATTTTCAGCAGCATAATAACTTCACATTGCACGTGTATTTACATTATAGCTTTTTAGAGGAGACGTTCTGTGGTGGGTTTACCCCCGCCAGCAGCTAAGCACCCACCAACAGCTCATTCCCTCCCCCTTGCAGGGTGAGGCAAAAGCGAGAAAAACTCGTGGGTTGAGATGAAGACAGTTTAATAAGTGAAGGGAAGGAAAAAAAATACCCAGGTGGTGCAAAGACTCACCACCTCCCACAGGTAGAGCGATGCCCACCCAGTCTCCAAGCAACGGCTGCCTTGGAAAGACTGAACCCCCAGTTTTTGTTGCTGAGCATGATGTTAATGTGTCCCAGAATATCCGTTTGGTCAGCTGGGGTCAGCTGTCCTGTCTGTGTCCCCTCCCAACCTCTTGCCCATCCTCAGCCTACTCATCGTGGGGGTCCCATGAGAAGTAGAGGAGGTCTTGAGGCTGTGCAAGCACTGCTCAGCAGCAGCTGAAACATTGGTTCCCAACCCTGTTTTTGGTCACAAATGCAAACAGCAGCATCCTCTGGGCTGCTATGAAGAGAGTTGACTCCAGCCAGCCAGAGGCAGCACACCTTACCTTGTTTTCCAGCTTACGTTGCTATAAACAGCAGCACTTAAATGCTTTGGAAGGGCATTAACCTTGGCTATGCAGGACTCTGGAGGCTGGAGCTCCTGCTTTGACAGCTCTAAGGGCACCACATTTCCCAGAACAACTGGGTTTTATGAAGGAAGTGTTTTCTGCAGCTAATGTCAAGCGAATAATGATATCAAATGGTGTTAACTGTCTGGTGGCATCTGAAAACTTCTGCTAATAACTGCTGTTTCTTAATATAGTTTATATAAAATTTAAAAGAAAAAGAGTACAACTTTGCTGATGTCATGACAGATGCTGTGTGTATGAATTTTTATATCCTGATCACGCTGCTATAGTGAATTTCATGGTGCGACTTGGAAGTTTGTTGGTTGTTATCTTTGTATACCTTTCTTTGTTGTCATGACAACTATGTGGTAACTCTAAAGCTTCGTGGGATTTCCTTGATGGAAGAGGACAGTCTGGAGCTCTGGAGGAAAGGACGCTGGAACAAATGGCGAAAGAACATCCTAGTTCCCTCTCATTTGTCTAGCAAAGCCACATTGTCAAGGACCTCTGTAGTTGTTTGCAGATTAAAAGAGAAACAGCTGACCCATTTGTGCCTTCTGGCATAACGGTATCTCATGTCTACTATCGTATCTGCCTGTTTTTCCAGTAGATTTTAATGTGCTGGATGACTTGCATTCAAGAGAGAATAATTAAGAGAACAGAATCTTGCACACAGCTATTGATATGGAGACTGTGGTAAAGGGGAAAAGAAAGTATATTGTGTAGAAACATCTGTCAAAGGCGTAGAAGAAAGAAGGGTGTCTGGAGGTGAGTAGACCCCATCTTTTATCAGTGCAAGCATTGGGGGAAGAATGGGGAAGGCCACAGATGTCTTCAGTTACCTGTTGAAGGATCAGGATCCTTAAAAGCTGGGTTAGAGGGGTTAGCGATGGTCAAATTGGCAAACAGAAACTTGGAGTCATTTGGAGAGATGGACTGCCTCCACTTGTGGCAATGAACTGAAATACAAGGAGATGAAGTAATTTAAACGGAACCTAGGTTTGATCTAGTCTACTGAAATACCTGCTTCTTGAAAATAAGTCTTTCGGATGAAGTGAACCAGAATTTGATTACCCCCAAGGTAAAAAGTGGGAAGAAGAAAGGAAATTAGGAATGGTTCTGTGAAATGGTTCTGTGGTATCTTGAAAAGTGATTAAGTACTTCAGAAGTGTCTCTTGATATAGGAATGGGGTTTTTGACCTGAAACTCTGAATGTGGCATAACATCAATACTCCAGCTGCTAGGATGAATGACTCCTTGAATTGTTTTAACTTCGGGAGTCTTGTTCAGGAGCTGCAGTTGACGAGACAAATTTCTGCTCAGAGCACTAGGAAGATGAGCAGGAATTCTTGTGTTTTTATATAGCGTCTCATTTCACATGCATTTCAACATTACTATTCAAATAATAGCGAAGTAAAAAATAGCTCCCATTAATTAATGAGAAAGAAACGTTGACTGTATTTGAAGGACCTTTGCCCAGAAGGGTATTTAAACAAATTTTAAAACATGCATGGATAATCAGAAATCCATGTGTTAAAGCTGCACGTAAGCCATTGTAGGAGGGCTGTTTTTGTAGGTTCGTTGGCATCTTTATGCAGTAATGTAGAGATAGGACAGGTTTGAGTAGGCATCTGAATGAGTTAATGTCGGGGTGCATAAAGATCCTGAGGGAAAAAAAGACATCTTTGCTCTTAGAAATTAAATCTGAACCAATGTGGAGCTTTCTAATAGGGCTGGGAAGGCTGACTTCCCTTTCAAGATCAAAACAAAAGTTGAGAAAGGCTAGTATGTTAGTGGTTTCCATGAAGTTTCAGTGTCCAGTATTATAGAAAAAAGTCTTCATAGACAAAGAGACGGAAAAGTTTATCAGTTTTCAAAATGCAATGTGAGGAAGGAGTTAACTAACTTATTGCAGGTAAGTTAGTATATGAACATAGGCTGTAAATGACATCAGCAGTTTGACTGAACATCAGTGCTGTCTGTGTTTTCTTAGCAGATCATTTTGTCAACATAAATAGCAAGTGCTTTCATTAGTTTTTTGGGGATGAAATTCAGGCAAAAGAGAGTGACAGTATGTCACTGCACCAATGTCATTTTCTACCAGTTGTGGTCCTGAGACCTTGTCTCTGGTAGATCTGATGAGGGAAGGCATTGAATTTGGATTTCTGAACTCTTTCTAGCTTAAAGTGCTTCATGCAGAAGGATATAATTTTCTGGTTTACTCCTACCAGTAGCTTTTGTATGTAGAAAGCAAGAAATAGGAAGGAAAGGAACTAAATAGTTACAAAATGGAGATTTTCAAAGGGATACTTAAAATTCTTCTTGAAATATTTTTACTGTTTCTTTTCTCGTAGGGTTTAGGTAGCAGTCTTACAGACACACACTGCTGCTTTAACGTTTTTGTGAATTAGTTACCAAGTTTTTTTCTGGTTGTGTTTTAGGGTTGATTACTCTTTTCAAGCTCTTACCATTCATCAAAAAGCATGAATTTTCTTGTCTAATACTTTTAATGTACTAATGTCTCCCTGATGTTTTTTTTTTTGTTGTTGTTGTTCTTTAATCAAAGGATGCAAGTGATTTTGTGAATTGTTGTACTTTAAGAATACAAAATGAAACCAAAGCTTGCTAAAGTTTCGTGGAGGATATGCCAGTCAAATGGATGGATGGATAGTCTGGTTGCTCTCACTCTTTCTTCCTCTTTAAGCACAATTACCAGTCTTTTTTACACTGGGGAGGCAGATTGGAGCACTTTTCGGTCACTGGAAAGTACACAGAATATAGTGGTCACGTATGTTGGGAGGTCAGTTGGGGTGGGACAGAGCCTTGCCGAGTGGAAGTGGAATTCACAAGAAGTTTCTTTTTCTTTCTTTCCCCAGCTCTTCTTCTGGGGAATGTCAGCCATCTGAAGTGAACTCTGCATGCTCGGAAAGTAAAACATTTGCCAAAGTAGTTCTGCAAACTGTACAAAGAAACTCTTTGTGACAGAAGGATGACAGAGAAAATGTATGATTGGGGATATTTACTGTCACTTCCTTCAGTTTTGTAGCATTACCAAGACCCCTCTGAGATGTATGAATGCTTTATTTTTCGATGTAAAGAGTCTGTTTTGCATTACTAAGGAATAACACATGGGAAGGAGACAGCAAGACACACTATCATTTTCTTCTCCCATCAGTGAGCAATACTTTGAGGCATTAAGCAGATTCTCCTGTAGCTGCGCTCAGCATGTTGGAAAACAAATCGGGAAAAAAAGACGCCTTTCTAGCACAGAAGGCAGAAAGTAGAGTGAGAGGAGTTAAAAAAATAAAGGTGTCCAGACTGACAGTGTTGCCAGAGTAAGAGAATCAGCGAGGAACGATGGAGAATGTGGGGGAAAAAGTTGGAAGCTGAGGTACTAGTTGGGAATGCGTAGAGAGGCTTTTAATAGCGTATATCTTTGGGGTTTTCCTTTCTGAATTGTGTCATATCGTTCACGGGGGAGTCTGTGAGGAAAAATATCCTCCAACCTTTTGTGGTTTACATGTGAATGGAGGCAGCTGGTGGGAGTGATGCCAGAGGTTGCTGTTCTGCTGTCCAAAGCAATTGCTTCTGAATTGCTTGCAAAATGGAGCTGGTATTGCTTTATGAAAAGAAGTTGCTCTGAAAAAGGTGTTCTTGAGATTCTGTTGTTGTGAGTCTGGCAAGCAAATGATGTATCAAACCAGTGCCTTCTTTTGAAGAATAAAGAAGAATGTTGAGATTATGTTATTAAGAGAAGTACAATCAAACCAGGTATCTTTCCTGAGAAAACAAGAGTTGATGTGTCACATTCACAATACGTGTGAGTTGTTCTGAAGGCTGTCTGAGTCCGTGGGGTGGGTTGTATGTTGTGGGGTTGTGTACAGTGTGTCCCCCCCAGACACAGATCAAGCTAATCAAATGATTTGCCTCTCATCCCGATTCGGAGCATAATGCGTCCAAGCAGCCTTGAGATGCACACTGTGTTTTGGCAAGGCCGCCTATTGTCTCTACCAGTCATTGCTAGGAAAAGTAGTTGACGTTGATGCTAGATTTCCAATCCCATGTCCCCTGAGCTGTCTTCCGTTTATAAGCTAACTGATTGGTGCAGAAGAATGGTGCTGAGACCCTTGCTGCAGAGCACCGTGAGCATCTTTAAAAGTGAAGGTGGATGCAGTACGCAAACCTAAACAAACTGCTCATTGCTGGATCTGTGTCAGCCCATAGCAGCTGCTGGTTTTGAACTTGGAAACATTTAGGCTTGATTGATTAACTAATAAAATGGCGTTAGCAGTAGGATTGGGATGTGTATTAAGCACCTGGTAGGAACATATTACAAATGTACGCAGCTGCAAACTAGTGTCTGATCTAAGCAGGGCTGAGATGAACGGGATATACTCCAAATGAGATAAAGTGAAGCGTCTCTTTTCTAGTAGCTGCACAGATGAGTCATAGTTATAGGTATTTGATAAACTTGTGGTTAGAACTGCAAGGTATAAGACCCTCTAAGATCACTGTTTGGCAGAATCTAAATGTCGGTGTGGAAATGTGATGGGTCGTGGTCCATGCACATGCATACCTTTGCATCCTTAGTTTATGCGCATCTGTTGCAGTGTCGGCTGTTGCCACAGCTTCAGAAGCATTTGATTAACTGTAAGTCCAGTTAATTCTTTGTTCTTGTATTTCACTGCCACTGGATTCATACAACATTAGAGAGTACTTCCTGCCATTGAGAAATCTGGAATAGCAGCCAGCTAAATAAATTACTTCATTGGCTGAAGAAGTAAGGGCTTTCAAACAGAAGTCCTCCCTTCAAACCTGGGCAACAAATGCTCCATACATGCCAAATGCGTGTTGTTTGTGCTTTCCTTCTCAGATGTGGTAATTTAAAATTTAATCATGTGAAGGATTGTACTTATTTTACTCATGTGTTACTAATCTGTGTAATTTAACAGCAAGTAGGGACATAAACTTCATTAAGATCCAGATGATAAAAAAAAAAAAATTGGCTGAGGTTCCCTCTTCTCATTCTAATAATACTGAAAGCAAGAAGTGGTACTGGGAAACACAAAACTATGATTACAAAAGCTGTTATTTTTTGCTGATTACTGCGTTATAACCTGGGGTGATGGTGCAGCAGTGTTAGAAATGTCTTCCATTTCTGCAGTTTGTATCCCTCAGTGCTTGTCTACTATGTGCTTACTTGGATTTATTTGGTTTGTTTGTTTGTACTGGCACTTAGGATAAAAATTAGTCCTTAGGATGGCTGTGTGCCGTTTGCCTGCTGGTCGGAGCGGAGCAGCCCATTGGGCTGCGGTAGGTGAGTACTTCTTCTGCAGGAGAGGCAGGAGGTTGAAGAAGCCAGTTGCACTCTTTAAATCCTCATAGAAATGAGAAAACGCTGTTTGTTATGTATTCTGTCATACTTTCCTTTGGTGCCAGGTGTAATCCATTCAGAGAATTCCCCAAAGCTGTGGTATTTGGATTTGGTGGTATTTATTTGAACCTTTTGGTACTTCTATACTTATTAAAATACATTTAACATAGTGTTTGTTTGAATGAATTGATAACATTTAATTCCAGCTGCTTTTACCAGATGGCTGGGGAGGAGGATTGAAAGAAACTAATGTTACCTGCCCATTTCAACACTTAAGTGTTTTTAAGCTGACTTTTAAATTCTTTATATTTTTTGACAAAATAATTTAGCTACCTTAGAGGGTGTCTGCACAACTGTAGCTTGATGTATGATATTTCTTACTGCGACGTCTATCCTATAATGATGGAAGCTCAAAATTTATTTAGAGCTGATAAATATTTCACGTGTATCTTTCCTGTGAATTTTATCCTTTAAGATTCGTCTCAGGTACTGTAACTACATGATATTAAAGTGATATTGATTATTCTTGAACATGGTGGTTCAGTGGGCTATTTTTCTGCTTTTAAATTTGAGGATATGATTTCTCATCAAAAGGTACAATCAAAATTTATTCCTCATTTTTACTTATCTCAGACTTATTTCTGACAAATTTGGGCCTAGCTTGTATAATAGATCTTTGTTTTCATTCTTCAGTGTGTTATGCATTTTGACTATTGAGATAGGAGATCTAGGTGGGAACAAATAAATACATATACACACATGTAGTGAAGCTTATTATGGTGTAGACATACAATACCTGTGAATACGTAAGATACGGCCACTGGCACAGGAATCTTTAAAAAAAAAAAAAGTTACCATACATTAGTGTAAAAATCAGGGTTCTCATGATTTAAGTCACAGTTATAGAAACCTGTAGCCGCATATGTTCTCTAGAAATGAATGCATTAATTTTAGGGAGCAGGCTACATAGCCTCTAAGGAGAAAATGTGCTTTTAAGGAGAAAATGTGCATTTAAGGAGAAAATGTGAAATTATTCTGCTTCTTATTTTTAATAAGCAGCACCTGATAAATAACACACATTGTATTCTGTTTGACATAATGAAACACACTTTCTTTTAAATAGGAGTAAAGGGTATGTGAGAATGCAAAGAAAAGGAGTGGAAGTCGGTATGAAAATGCAGACGCTTTAATATGCTTGATGTTTATAAGTAGAGGAAACTACCTCATCAGCAGGAAAAGAATAAAAGGCAAAGGAATGAAGAGGCCTGGAAAGTTTCTTGGCATAAGGGCAATTTGTGGAAATAATTGTTTATGTGCTGAAGAGGTTCCTGTTTGTATAAGTTCATGCTCCTTTTTTTCCTAAGCTTAATTTTACATAATTTTGTTCCCTCCAGTACTTGTTTTGAAATCAGACTTTAAAATAACCACACTGCCACGGATCAGCACCACTTCCCCAGGGCAAAGCTCACCCCAAAGCATGAAGCAGGTGGAACCTAGGGGCTGTGAGCTTGAGTTGCTGCCGCCGGAGGGAAGGAACCAAACCCAAGGACAATCCCTGGAAGTTTTTGACACAACTTCTCTTGATGTTTACAACTTCTTGGAAGTGGGTTTGTCAGTCTTGCGAGAAGTCTCCTAGGCTGACGAGTTTAGGATTGGCTTGGATAGTCTTGGGTGTCAAACCACCTGAATACATCTGGTTCCACATTTAGATAATGGCTTTTGAGAGCATGAAATGTGTTCGCTAGGGGCATGTATTTAATGCCTCAAGGAGATAAAAATGAAACCCCTCCAATCTGCATACTTTTGTATTTTTTCTTTTCTTTTCTTTTCTTTTCTGTACAGGTAGATGAGACTGAAGTTGGTTAGACTGGAACTGAACTGTAAAAGCTAAAGAACAGCAGTGTGTCTGTTGGTGATTGTGTGTCACATTCTTTGAGGAAATTATTTACCCAAAGAGTTCAAGAGTTCTAGCTCTAGAAGTCAGGTTTTGAGCTGTTGCATCCAATTTCAGTAACTGATATTTTTTCTTAGTCTGGGCAAGAATGTTTGATTTGCTTTCTGGTTGACTGCAGCAGATTTTTTAGTATATAAATCCCTTTAACTATGCAAGGGAGGTCTCTTTTCTGGCAGTTACTTTTTTGGGAAGGATGAATGAATTTTAAAAATATATCAAGTCCACAATTTAATGAGTTAGTATATTTAAAAAGTTTTAGTATAGATGTTAAGTGGTCTGTATTTGTTCAAATGAACTGGGATGGTATTTGATGTATAGCAACTATTGCCAGGAGTCAGTGATTTGTCATTTGATGCATTGCTGTAGGGTGGTAAGGTAGATTTTGTATGAGAGTGACATATTTTCTTTATAATAAAATTAGTTTTCGTACTGACATAATAGAGCCCTGAAAATAGGTGACATGCATGTGTTTGGCTGACTGGGTGTGAGTTTAATGTGAATTAAAACTTACACTGTGACTGAGAAAGCTGGGAAATTCTTAGTCGTGTCCCATGTAAGTTGATTTAATTAGTTAAGTATGGTCTTTTCACATTTGAAAGTCTGATAGGCAGTGGGTATATTATACTGTGGGAACTGCCTTTAAAAGCAAAAGAATTAGCCGTAGAAATCTCTTGTTGAAAATGAACGCTTTCGTTTTTGCTTTATAAAATAGTTGTAGTCTCTGGGGCAGTTTTTTCTTCCTGCTTATATCCCCTTTGGATTTAAAATGTTGTCATGGCAGTAATTAGTAGGCAAAAGGGCTGTTTTGCTTTTGTAGGGAATTTTGTTGTACATTCTATTCTTGATTGTGCAAGTCTTGAAAATAAAAAAAAAGACGACTAATTCACAGAGAATGTGACACACAGCATGGGTTAAAGCATTTGACAACCTATTTGATTAAGCTGTTTTTGGCAGAATTAGTCATATGGCAGACTACAGTTTTGCTTTTGATTAGTAGTCGTGTTTCAGCAAAGCTTGTTTGAGATGGACATCAACATTGTATGGCTTTGGACTCTGAAACTTCCTAGTGGTCAGGCTCTCTGGGATTATGTACATATCCTGAATTTTGCACTGAAGATTTACCCAAGCTTACTCAATTTTATTACTGAGCCGTTTAATGTTGAGTATCCCCTTCCTTGAAAGGACTACTTTGCATTAAATTTCATGGTCACAACCTCCCTTCATGTTATGTTACCTTAGGTCTTTTAAAGTATTAAATTTCACAAAGCCATCTAGATAATAAAAATATAGTAAATAAGTCAAAAGAAAATGTAAAAGGTTGTTTAACTCTGATTTAAAACAAACTTATACAGTTCTTTTGATGAATTAATTTTTACTTGTACTGGGCTTCTTTAGGGCAGTGGAATAAACTATCACCTGTGAGCAGTTAAGTGACTTCAGGTTGGAGGACATTAAATTAAACTGTGGGGAAGCAAATGAGTTCTCTTTGAGTTTTGTTTTTGATATTGAAGACTCTGTCTCCTGCTACAAATTATAGAGGCCGTCATTACTTTATTTCTGAGGGAACTGCTGCTTAAAGTCAATGCTTCTGTTAACACTGTTGTCCAAAAAGAACATTATCTTCTGTTTCACAAATTGCCCTAAAGTCTTAATTTTGATTTATAAAGCTGTTCCTTCTGTGTTTAGTACCAGCAAGAGGCTGAAGGAAAACAGATGACTCTGTCAGTATTCAATATAGGAGAATCAAGTTCAGCAAATATTTGAAGACTCCTGTATATGATGCGTGAAGCCAGAAGAGGTAAATCAATACTGAGCAAGCCATTTCCTAAAAGTATTTTTACAAATCTAGTTCAAGTGGATGTGGAATAGATCATTCTCTGCTCCCATACAGGAGCAGGGAGAATTGCTGCCTACACAGTAATTCTGAGGACCAGTTGTGTCATGATCATCACCATCATAGTCATGTAATATATATACATACACATCAATAGCTTATCTACCAGATCACTCTTAAAACTGGAAATTACTGCAACTGGATGAAGGATTTTCAAAATTGTAAAGCAAACTGGGACCCTCAAAAATATTTTTTTTTTCCTCCATGGTTTATTGGAAAGTATAAAGAGGTCCTATTCCTAACTGTTATGTTGCCATTTGAGAGGTAGCAGATGACACAGACAGTAACCTGTCATGATCAACAAACATCCCCTTGCCTCCAGCCACTTGGTGCTGGTAGGAAGGAACAGCTGGATTCTAAAGATTTTTATGCAAATTGGAAAACCAGAAAAGCTTGATTTCCCCTCATGGTCAGTTTGGATACAAGGGTGATGCTGTAAAATTGTGATTAGTGGGGATGTGAAGGGCTCTGCTGGTCCTTCTTAAGGTAGGCCCCTCGTTCAGCTGTTGGGGCATGACTCCTACTCTAGTGAGAAATCTTTCTCTCTCTCTCTCTCAATTTTCTATATTTTTGGTCCAGAATATTTTAATGTGGCAAAATATAATATACTTGGTACTGCTGGTAATTATTTTTGCAAGGATAATTTAGGAGTACAGCAAGCCTAAATGCTTTTGGAAAACGCTCTTAGTTTCCAATAGTTGAGTCCCACCCCAAACTGATTCCAGAAGTGGGAGTCCGTACTGTGTGAAGATGTGGCTGAAGTTATAAGAGAAGATACAACAGCCATTGCTTCATTCATTCGTTATCTTTACTTGACTACGTATGCAAAATAAATTTTAGCAATGTACTGCATAAAAAAGAAAGTTTTGATAAAATGGATGTGTAAAAACCTGTCTTTGTTACTGTGGCTGAATTATATATTGGTGCAGCAGTTCTTCAGAATATCTTTTAATATAAATAAATTAATGCAAGTAAAGTATACCTTCTAACACAAGATTTGTCAATACGTTTTCAGCTGCCTTGTTTTTTTTTTTTTTCCAGTTTTGCCAAAAGCATTCTTTCTCTGCCAGCAGGAAGTATGTATCTATTGCTACATGAAATGGGAGCAGGTCGAGATCTCCTAATAAACAGCTCCAAGCATGTATTAAATCGTAGATAACTGCAGGATGCATTATTTAAAACCACATATAATTTTATATATGTTGAAGTGACTGAACCAGTATGTCTTGCACGCGTAATATTTCGTTTCTGTCTCTCCATCCTTTCATCCCCATGGAAATCCTAATTCTCACTCCCCTTTCAAACTGCCCTTTGTTTCCTCCTCTCTCTCTGCACATCTGGTTGTCCTGCTCTCCCCCTTCCCCCTCCAGCTTGATAGTCTCATTTTTAAAGCTTTGTTCCGCAAAGTACATAATTAAGCAGTAAGACACGACAGGGCATGAATATTGTTGTATTAATTGAGGGGGGAGAGAGAGGGAAACCAAAGGAAAACTACAGAGAAACAATACCAGCTGGCACTCCATGGGTATGTAATTTGCAATTCATTTAGGCGAAAGCTCGTCCGTGGGGTGGAATTTTCGTTGGAAAGCGATGGCCAAGCCCATGCCCCAACTGGACGCTTCTCAGACAGAGAGCTGAGCTTTGCACTGGGGCAGCGTTAGTGCCGCGGCTCTTGCTTGTTAGACCTGCTCTGATCTCTACTGCTGGCCCGTGGTGACCAGAGGGGCTCTACAGCCAAAAACTTATTAACTGCTATATGGAGATAGATGGCTTCTTTTGAAGGAAGGGCTATTGCAGTGCAAGTGACATTTTTCTCCTGAGAAGTAGGTGTTAATAATATCATTGTGTAGTTAGCCAAAGTGACTGTAACATCTGTCTGGGTGGCAGTAATTGTAACAGCCATTTCCACTTGAAAATGAGCAAAGGAAATACTAATGAGTGGTTGGCAAGGGCCTGCCCGTGTGAAGTCTCTGCTGCCTGTTAGTCCAAGTGGCATATAGTAAAACTGCATCTCTGAGGAGGAGGAAAGAGAGGAAATAAAAACTCTCTCTCTCAGGAGAAGAGCAAGTTGGTAGCGGTCACGGTGATTAAAGCTGGGAGAAGTGACTGCATGCACAGGACAACCAGCTCCGCTGCTCTAAAATGGGAACTGCTCTTTATTTTCCTGTAAATTTAATGGTATTCCAGTAATTTATACGCTCCTGCCAAAGCTGTAGTGGCTTTTGTGCAATTGGGTTGGGTCAGGCTGGAAACTTTTAAAAGAAAAATTCTGAATTAATCCAAATCCCATCCCCGCTTTCATGGCCTCGCTCTGCTTTGCATTTCAAATGCAATCCTGAGCTGATGGGAAGCTATAGAACATGCCTACGGATATTTGAAGCAACAAGGCTTCTGTATGTAAATGTCATTGAGAATTAAACATGTAGTTTAATTTTATCGTGCTTGTGTGTGTGAGCATAAGAATAGTACATTGCTGTCATAGCCTGCAATAGTAGAAAACAGTAGGGACCAGAGATGCGTTTTGTGGCAGCTAATAAACTACAGAACGGTTTGTCTGCTTTCTCAGTCTTTCATTCCCCTCAGCTGGTTACCAGCTTCCAAAAAATGTCCTAGCGTTGGTCTTGAGTCGTTCAAGAAATACAGAGAACTTATTAAAGAAATCACTGCTTTATGGCAGGAAAAAGTATTCCTCTTCTTCTGTACATTTGTAAGTATGATGTAAGATGTGAAAAAATAGAGGTGATCTTGGCTGTTTTCTTGGGGGTACCTTCTTTCTGTTTATAAATAAAGTGTTAGGCAAATATTCAGTACTAAATGTAGATTAATTACATGGATGCTGTGCAGCATGTCTATGTATATAGGACTTTTGCATCACATATGAAATTAAAGTATTTGTATATGATCAGCAAAGCTCTGGCCACTAGTTTTAATGCTGAACAGCTTTTGAGAAAGTAGTTTTTAGTGTGTGGGGTTTTTTAAACCAAGTTATGATACTGGAGCATCAGAACCATAGTAGGACCAAAATTCTTGTGGGTGGTTGTGTTGTTCAGAAGAAATTCCAGATAAAACATTCTAGCTGCTTCTTACTAATTATCCTGGGCCAGAATAGGAACTGGGACCGACTGCGCTTTCATGCCTTTTTCCTGGCTGCTGGAAAAGACGGCCTTGTTCTAATTTTGTACTAAAAACATACATAATCCTGTGAACTCCATATTCCTCCTATAGACCACCTTGCTTCCAGTAGTGATTTTGATCTTCCAGAATTCCCTGTGTTACACTGATTTATTTTGCCTTTTCTCTTGTAGGGAGGGTAATATTTTCCTCTTCCGTACCAGTGTCGGGGGGGGGGCTGTAGCTTGTGTGCTTTAAAGCATATGTGCTCGTACTCTATGTGCTTGTTCTTGTTCCTCATGAGCTGGGCTTCATTCACTTTTGGGGTTTGTAGAGGCTAGTGATTGGCATATGTGGGCAGTGCCTGCTGATGTTACTGAGAATTGAACGTGGATATATGTGGGCAGAACGTGGATCTGCTTCGAAAACTGTTGAAGTGAATTTGTTAATTTATTCATCCTGTATTATACTAGAGTAGCTTTTAGAGGGTTGTCTTGGTCTCTTGGGAGAAATTCCTTCATAAAGAGAAATGAATAAATAATGAAAACTCATTGAGTCATCTTCTCAGCTACAGCAAAAAAAAAAAAAAAAAAACTCAGAGTATTTCTTTTATCTTATTCTTCTTAAAATGTAGCAAACTAGGGGGAGAAAAAAACATTTTTCTCAATTTTATGGTGTTTCTTTTGTCTGGGTTCTGTCACTGCTGCTTTATAAAGTATCTTGCTTCCACATTTGCATCAAAATTGAGCTTGACCTTTCTGAATCAGGGTATTTTTTTTTAATTGCAATATTTATTTTTTTTCTCAAAGGCATTACTATGCCCACAGCACCATCAAGGGAATTGATACTGTGACTTTTGACTGAAATTTTCATGGAAGTAGAGAGGGAGCACGATGCTTTGTGGCTTCTGCTGAAAAATAAAGTTGCAGAGCCCTATGTATCAATGTCTTCCGATTAAGCGTACTTGAACCTTGTGAGGCTATTGCTGCAGCTCTGTTTCTTTTTGCAATAGCTTCAATTTCTCCCTTAAGACTGTGTTTTTCGCCACACTTGGGTGAGGATACCTTAGTATCCTCACCTGCCTAAAGGAGAGTGTACCAGACATCTTAGGAAACTACAGGATTCCTTATTACTGTAAGGAACTGGAAAAAAAAAATTGTTAGATATTTATCCATCAACTTCTGGTAACTCTTGTCATGTCCTACTTTCTTTCCAGTGCTCTGCCGCGCAGTAACAGATGCGAGTTTGAATCTGTCATGTTTCCTGTGTTTTGGCTCCCCTTTTCTGAATATGTATAGGAATTCAATAATTCTACTTTATTCTCCCTGTACTTTTTAGACATTATATCCTAGGCTTCAGGCTTTGTGGCTTCTCCTTTATAGTGGAGTATTAAAATATCTTTTCACTTTAATGTAGTCTTGGCTTGCATCAGGAAGGTTCCTGTGCAGATTCCCCAACGGAGAGTAATGAATAGCTTGCTCTGGTCTCTGACTGCAGGAGGAAACCCCATTCTTACTCTGCTTTTGTTGTTTGTTTTTTATTGCTATAAGAATAATTTCTCAAGTTTCTTCAGTTTGTTATATGGTGGCACTTAATTTTTTCAGATGGTAATGACAACAGAAGCTCTTTCTGCCCACTTGTCTCTTGTGGTTCATTTAGTTCTAGTTTTCACCTCATGATTATATTTAGTGTGTGTTGTATATGTTTTTCTTATTATTACACAATAGGAGAACATTTCTTCTTTGAGAACATGATCTTCATTGAAACCATAAAATCAAGAAACCCAGACCCCAATTATTTATGGTGGTAGTAAAATGGCTAGAATTAGTAATTTGGTTGCAGTATCCTTTAGTGCATGGAAGATTTTGGTAAGCAAGAAGGATTTCAAAGACCAGTAGTAAATAATGAAATATTACTGGGACTGCAAAAACCCATGGCAAGCTATGGCAAATTTGACTGCATTGGGATGGATATGGAAGGATAACTGTTCAAAACAGAAACAAATATTTGAATGTTTGAAGTTAAAGATGGAAAGAACCATAAAGTCAACGTAAATGCTACAACTAGAGAGAATTCTTACCTGTCTAGACAATCTGAATGAAAAACAAGGTTTTCCCAAATTATAGATTTTGAAAGTACCAGTGCAGTGTTAACCCCAAGTTAACGGGCAGTTGCTGCATGGGGAGTAGATCTTAGGTGCCCTTAGGTGCATCTCTTTCCTGTCTGTCTCTAATTCCAACAGGATGTACTACAATAGGAAAATATGTTGTAGGAATGCTATATGCAGTTGTAGCAGAAAGCATAATTCAAATAAGAAACCCAGTCCATGGATGGGTGGGGGGAAAGAAAAAGTAGAGCAAGTGGAGCACAATGTTGTCCTATCTACATAGACATATTTTTGGAATGAAAACTAGAAAGGCTTTCATATTCTTGATTTTTTTTTTTTTTCTGCTGAAAAATCAGCCTCTTTTTCATAAGAACAGAACAATTTAGAAAAAATCTGCAATCAGTTTTCGTTAAAAAAGGATTTGACTGGAATTGTTTTCTTCTTTTTTGTGTATGTTTGTGGGGTGAGATTGGTTGAGGTTGGCTGTGGTTTATTTGTGTTTTTTTTTTTTTTTTTTTTTTTTTCCCAGCCACCAAGGAAGAATAATGAAATTCTGGAGTCCATTTTCTAACAATATTTTAGAATATCTACTATTTTAAAAAAGTTTAAGAACCAGTTGAGATGAACAGTTGTCAGAAATTGTTTCAATTTAGGAAGTTCTTCCCTGGGAATGTCCTGCTTTCTAAAATGCTTGAGGAACAATGTAGATGCTTTGCAACCAATGGAAAAAACTGAAGGTCCTGCAAGTCTCCAAAGCTGTGAACTATTCCCAATGCACGTAACTTCACAGTAATGTAGTGGGCAGAAATTTATTCCTGATCTCAGCTGGTTATAAGTTTGTGCCCTGGAGCATGAAGATTGAGGTTCTTGCAATTTTTAGTCTGGTTACAGAGGCTATTAATCATTCTGTTCAATCCCTTCTTGAATATTGCTAAGCTCTTTGTTCAATATGTTCTGAGCTATTGAACCTCACAGGTCAATTACACAGTGTTTATAAAGCTAATTCTAGATTTTGACCAGGAGTGAAAACATAACCCTCACTGGGACCAGGTATTGCTTTTAAGTCAACTGTTGTTCCCTGTGTTACATAGGTGAGGGGAAAAAAAACCAAAACCAAGATGATAAGATATTCAGACTTCACAGAGAGGGAAAGGCGGCTAAATGCAGATGAGCTTCTGAAATTTCTGGAATTTTATCTTTGGTTCTGTTCAGGTTTCTCAATGGTAATTTTGGGGTTAATGCTAACTCTTAACAGATTGTTGACCTTCCCTGTCGCAGTGGGTGGTTTACTCCAGTGGATGGATGTCAGCTACTGTGGCAGTGCTGGGATTTGATTCCCTCCATCTGGAGTAGAGTGATGCTCAGCATGTTTTGGTAGTGTGAAATTTCATTCCTCAGTCCCGAAAAGGTGAGGCAGATAGAGACCTGGCATATGATTCCTCTGTTGTCCGTCCGTGTACTCCCCCCCCCCCCCCCCCCCCCCCCCCCCCCCCCCCCAATCGGTGGTAATTTCACTAGCCTAATTTTGGTGATGTAATTAAAAAAAAAAAACTCAAAAAAAAGAAAGCAAAAAACCTGCCAAAACACCCACAAATGAAAACAACTGCCCCCCAGTATTTTGTTATATATTCTGAAAATGTCAGGAAATCATGGCTACTGTTAGGATAGCTTTCAATTTATAAAAGGATATCGGCTTCCCAGCCAATTTTGTGGACTTGGGAGAAGACCATCTGGAGGAGAAACGGAGCATATCCAACGATTGCAGAAAAGAATCATCACCGGTATCATACTCAATTAATGCAAATGTTCAGCTGCCGAATTGCTGCATAAAAAGCTGACACAACAGCACCTTGATTTTTCCTTGGGGAAAATTTTAATAAAACATCACCCTGCTCTGGGAATGAAAATTGCCTGGCATCAAGAGCATAAGCCAAAAGCTATATGTTTCTTTCTCTTCTAGGAAGTGTAGTTGCTGGCTAATTTGTATGCTGTAAAATGAAAACTTCTTCATGAGCCTGCAGTAGTGTAACGTGCATTTTGTCATGGTGGGACAAATAGTCCGGGACGTTTTGTCCCCAAATTAAAGGTACTTCTTTTAGAAGATATTTTTCTAGCTTGAACAGGCAAATATTTCATTCCTTTTGAAATGCTGAATGTTGAGCTCTTCTAAATCAGTACTTTCATGTGTGGGAAGGGACCTTCCCTTTCTCCTGCATTTATTTACCCTGATCAGCCTCTGCAGCGAGGCTGTTTTGGAACTGGCCTGTTTCTGTTTGTTAGGTATGAAAGATACTGGACTTGCAGATGTTTTGGTTTGCAGATACTAAAACATTTTACAAATTCAAGAGTAAGTTGTACACCATCTTTTAACATAACAGGGATTACTTGAGTTGCTTTGTGATTTTCTAAGCAAAGCAAATTCAAGTGACTCAGAAATAGCATGTTTTTTTTTTTTTTTATTGCTAGACTCCAAACTCATTTAGAAGTCTTTCAAGTATGAGTAGATGAGTTGGACTGAGTAGTCCAGTTAGTATTGAGTAAGGTGATGATACTGTGTCCTTTCAGCTTCTCAATCAGTCAGTTACCAGGAAGCACTTTACCGCAGAGATGGTCTTTTAGCAGTAGAAAGAATCCTATGGAACTGTAGAATAATTCAGGTCAGAAAGGACCTGAGGAAGTCTCCTGTCTAACTGCCTGCTCAAGGCAGGGTCAGCTATGAAATTGGACCAGGATACTCAGAGATTTATTCAGTTGTAACCTCCAAGGATGGAGACTGTACAACCTCTCTGGAAATCTATTCCACTGCTTGACTGTTAACAGGGTGGAAAAGTTTCTCCTTATGTCCTGTCTGACTCTCCTCTTTCAATTTATGTTTATTGTTTCTTTTCCTCCCACCATTCGCTATCGTAAAGAGCTTGTCTGCCTTCTCATAATCTCCTTACAGGTACTGGGGAGCCGCTACTAAGTTCCCCTGGAAATGTCCCTTCCCCAGGCTAAGTAAACCTTTCACCTTGAGCCCCTTCACAGGACAAGTTCTCTAGCCACTGACCATTGTGGGTCCCCTCTGTTGAACTCCTGTGTTTGTTGGTGCCCCTCTGGTACTGAACGGCCCCAAACTGGCCTCAGTATAATTCAGGTGTGGTCTAACAAGTGCTGAGCAGAGGGTCTGATCACTGGGTGAAGTACCTCTGCTCCTCTTCCAGCTGTTGGCCCCCACTGCTGTACAGTCACCTTCAACATATAGTATTGTGGGGAGCGGACTTTATTCCCAGGTGACAAACTTTGCATATGTCCTTGTTGAACTGCAAGAAGTTTCCATTGACCACTTCTCCAGCCTCTCTAGGTCTTTCTGGATGGTAGCCCTGGCCTACCAACATCCCTACCCCATAAACTGCAAACTTGATGATAGTGCACTCCACTGCCTCCTCCAGGTTGTGGATAGGGCTACTGAACAGGACATGTTTAGGGAGGTGATTCTGCCCCTCTGCTCTGCTCAGTTGGGGTTGTTCAGCCTGGAGAAGAGAAGACTCCAGGGATACTTTATAGCATCTTTCCAGTATCTGAAGGGGGCCTACAAGAAAGGTGGAGAGGGACTTTTTACAAGGGCATATAGTGATAGGATGAGGGGTTATGGCTTCAAACTGGAAGAGGGTAGATTTAGATTAGATATTAGTAAGAAATTTTTCATTATGAGGGTGGTGAGACAGTGGCACAGGTGGCCCAGGGAAGTTGTTGAGGCCCCATACCTGGAGGTGTTTAAGGCCAGGATGGATGGGTCTTTGAGCAACCTGGTCTAGTGGGAGGTGTCCCTGCCCATGGCAAGGGGCCTGGAACTCAATAATCTTTAAGGTCCCTTCAAACCCATAGCGTTCTATGATTCTGTGATTCTACGTCCCCAGGTGGACCCCTACAGTATTTCATTTGTTACCAGCCTCCATGTAGAGTACAACCCATTAACTACCACCCTCTGCCACAGTTAGCTAAACTTTTTTTTTTTTTTTTAACCCAACTAGCTGTCCACCCATCCACAGTTTAACATCCTAACTTGAGTACAGGAGTGCTGTGGGAGACTGTCAAAAGCCTTGTTAAAGTCAGATGTTCACCACTCTCATTGCCCAGCAATCTAGTGATTGTAGGAGAGAATGCAATTTGGTTGGTCAAGCAAGACATACCGCCACTAAATCCATGCAGACTGTTCCCAGTTATCACCACTTTCACGTGCCTGGAAATGTGCTCTGAAAGGATTTGCTCCACAGTTTTCCCAAGGACCTAAGTGAGGGTGACCAGCCTGTAGTTCCCTGATTGTCCTTTTGGTCTTTTTCTGAAGATGGGCACAACATTTGCCTTTGGTCATCAGGGACCTTTTGCAGTCTCCATTCCTAAGGGATCATTATGTCTCCCGAAGTCTACTTCAGGAAGATTTTGGTATTGAGTTGTCTGCTTTGCAAGCCTGAATTCTTATTTTCAGGCTGTCTGAAAATACTTGAAAGAGAAAAAAATGTTCTCTCCCTGTTTGTTCTAGAATTTAAAAGACTTGCAATTTCTTTCAGGTGTGTTTTTCCCCCCTCCATACTCCGTTTCCTATAGAAAATGAACTTTACGGTTATTACAGGTGGTTTTAAATACAGTGAAGGTATTTCCAAGTTTGTAATATGGTTGACGGTCTGCTTATGCATCTAACCACTTCATTACCTGGAAACTTCAGAAATTGTTGTGCAGCACGACTCGGCCTCTTTTCTATAGCCAGAGTTTGTCAGAGGCGCTGTGGTTGCCGCAACCTGTTTAGATGAGGACACCAAGTGCTAACCCAGGATCACAGTGCCAAGGAAAATTGTGGAGTTCGGTGTTTTACAGCACTCCCTGTTCTCGTCCTCAGAGGGGAGATTGGCTAAGATTCTGAGAAAAACTGTGGTAGCTTTATTTTTGTTGGAGAGATGCTGTTACGTAAACACCCAATATCAAAGGTGTATATACATTTGAAAATAATTGCGTGTGCTGGATTTTTTCATCGTTGTCTGATCTCTCTGTAGCATCACCTGGATCTGGAGCACGGGTTGCTACTGTTCTGTCAGAGCTTACTGTGAAGCATGAATCAGAGCTCTTAATGTTTTGTTTGTCTGAAACAGCAACCCAGATAGCATCTACGTCTGCCCAGCTGTTTTCTTGGCTCCCAGCATTACTCATTTGGCTCACTGACCCTTTTGCTGTTAGTAGACTGTGGGCAGGATCCTGGAATGCCTGAGCAAATACTGTGGAGATCTTAATCTGTGCTTTGACTAATACAAGCAGTGGCCTTCAGGTATCCCAGAAAAGGGTCTGAGTATTGTATAAAAACTGAACCGTTGGTGTTTTAGGTAAGAAGTATGCAAGACACATGGATTTGTCATTACACAAATCCGTGAACATGTCTGTTTTGCCTGGGAAGGGTGGCTCTGTTGCTATTTGCCCGTGCCTGGTCTGATCTGATGATCAGCTGCACTGAAGATGCAGGTGAACCTCATGGTGGTGGTGCAGCAGCGCTGCTTCAGGAGATGCAGGCTGCCTCTGTGCACGCTCGCTCATCCCAACCCACCCTTGGGTGCTTTGTCCTCAGAACCGCCTTTTCACGCCTCTGATATGTACCGCTAGCAGTTGCGTAGGGGTGGAATGAAAGTAAAATATGAAATCTAGAATGTCTTCTTATAAACGGCTGGAAATACACTGGTGTTCCAGATTCATTAGCTCATAAAATGATGTGGTGGGGCTTCAACAATAGTGCTTTCACTATTGTGAGGAGCAGACATTTAACCATAAATCATACTTGCGTGTGCAGGCTGTTAAATATATAGCCTTCTTTTGTGGTGTGCACACTATACTGCGTCCTTACATCTACCGACTAACCTTGTACTGCAGTCAAAGAAACGATGTGATTAATGTGCAATATGGATATAAACACTGACATCCATATTGGTGGTTAGAATGCTGCAAATGTGTAGTAGGGCCTTATATCCAGCTAATAGTACATTGAATTAATAACTTGTTTTCCTGTGCTTTCTTAGACAATAAGAGAATTGGTACAGAGTATTCGGTGATAATGATTTGCATTGGGATAAATGTTGCGTTATAGAAGCACAATTGGAAATCGGGTCATTAACTAAGCTTTTTATTGGACAGTCTTCTTAAAATATTGCCTGCAGTGTGATTGATGCAAAAAATGAAAGTTGTTTCATAATAATATATCCTACAAAAACTATTTCAAGAAAGGTCTGTGGAGAAAATTGGAGAAATTTTAAAGAAAAGTATCTTTTTTTCTATTGCGTAAAAAAACTTTTAGATTGAATTAATCCTAATCAGTTAAATGTTTTACCTTGCGGGCAGTGTTTTATTTGCTAAAATTTATTTAGCAAAAGGTGAATTTATTTATTTAAAGGCTATAAGTCAGTAAAAACCATATTTTTCTTCTTAAATTCTCAATTATGTGATAGAAACTATTAAAGTGTTTAGAATGCCTTTTATTTAAGGGTTTGCAGTGTGCCATCGTCAGCTTTTTCTTAGCTGCCAGGGAATGGTTTAGTGTGTTAATTTTGATGTATAAATGTGGAAAATCTCCGGACCTTTTATAAGAGAAGCTTCTTTGCTGCTTGTATTTTGTAGCCAGTCGTTTTCTGGGTTGTTTTCATGCAGTTCCTGGGGTTAGAACCTTTATGGCATCTACAGCAAAGCCCTTGTGCTTGCTGAATCCACTTAAAATCAAATTCTCAAATGCTACAGAACGTAGTATAACAAATTGTTCATTGAAGAATGACCCTTAAATATATACACAAAGGAATGAAGTGTAATGTGTCTTCTTTTTCCTCTTCCCCAGAAAAGTAATGGAAAACAAGACATCCACAACTTCTAACCTAGAGGTGAAATGTCATGACAAGGTAGTTTGCTGGGCCAGCTGACAGCTTTTTCTACCGCCCTGCGTGCCTTAAACCCAGGCTGGCTTTTGTTTAATGGCTGTTAATGCCACCCACATGTTTTGAAGTCTTAAGTCTTGCAGATAAAGAGGGTTCATACGTATGGTGCTGAGCTTTGGTTTCTCTGATACAATACTGCAGTATATTTTTCCAAATGAAACCAGGAAATTGGTGTTAGGTTTGGTTTAGCATAAAGCCTTTTTATCCCTGCTTCACCTTAAAATCCGAAGTCTTACCTTTAGAGGTCTCCAGAACCTGATTGCATCCATTTATCTCTGTTCTTCCCAAAAGTTATTGCCACCTTTTTTCTTTTTTTTTTTTTTTTTTTGGCCTTTTTACCTTCTTTTCTTGTGTCCCTTGAGCTTTCCCTCAGTAAACATCTACTGAAATCGCTTCAACCCTTTTTAATCTATCCTGCTTTTTTTCCCTAGTCCTACTGACATCCTTCTCCCCGTTCATAGAGAGTAATGCAGACCACTCTTCTCCCATGCCAGTCCATTTAAGTAAATAGACGATCCCAGTTTGTTACGGTTTTCCTATGGCACACTCTATCAAATGGGTTTCTGAGCAGGAGACTAGATCGGCTACTGGAATCAGTGATTTGAAAGGTGAGTGAGTGTCAGGTCTCTGTAAAATTGATATCTGCTCTGCGCAGAGAACAGCTTAATCCACTGGGATGCCAGCCATTTGAGTGGGTACAGCGTAAGCAGAGGGTTTCGGCTGCGCCAGCTGTGCCATAGGGAAGCAGCTGGAGTGCTGCCGGAGAGCAGTTGGCAGCGCTGAGCAGTGACAGAGGGGCTTTGGAGTCGGATAGGAATATAAACACTTGTCTAGCTGAAATGATAAGAGGAAGTGTTTTTATACTGCCAGTTTTAACTGATGAAGAATGGAGCTAATGTTTTAACCGTAAGCTCTGATATGACAAATAGACTCATGAAGAATGTAGCTTATGTGAGACCGCAGTGAAATCAGTGGAGCGGGAGCAGATTTTCTCTATATGTTTGGTGCTGTGAGGTGGGAATGCCATTGAAATGTGCCAACAAAAAGTATTTTGTGTGTGTTCCTACACAACTAAACTAACTTAAGCATTATTCAAATAGATAGGGTGGTGGAAAAGCATTTTAGTGAGCAAAAAAACCCAATTGTAAATTTGTAATTTTACTTCCTTAAAATTGTAAAGTTTACTTTTTTATAATGTTATGACAACCTTTCAATCACTATGATTTTAAGTAGTTTTAACTGGAAATAAAATTGCAGTTTAACTGTGCAGGGGGGAAAAATATCTTTCTGCTGAAGTTTCAAGTCAAACTGCAAACCTCTCAAATGCTGAATCAGCTTTTGACAGTAATAGTTATTTCTGCAGAAATAAAATTTTCAACAAATGTTTTTCTAATTCAATAACTAGTTTATTCAGAGACTAGAAGTTAGTTGGAAGCTGAAAATCAGGAGGCTTTGTTCTCATCTTCAGTGTATCTGCAAAAATGAGCCTGAAGCGATGACATGTACCAGTTCTCCAGTCACAAAAAAAAAAAAAAATAGCAATGAGAAACCTTCCTGATTTACAGTAACTGCAGACAATAATGCACTTGTTAAAAGATACAACTTATTTTTGTGGGTTTTTTTCTTGTCTACCATTTAAAATGGTTTTATTTACTCAAAAATTTTGAATCATGTTATCAATGTATTTTAGTTCCAGTTTCCATTTAAATGCTGCTTAAGTCAAATTATATGGAAATAGTTTTTATTTTCTATTTACTAGACCTTGATTACATGTTTCTTAATACTAAAATGTAAATTGAGAATTTGAATACATACAGAATTTCTGAAGCCCATCGTTGTGTATTTCTTGCTTGGAAGAAATTGCAAATTTAATATAACAATTCTAGTTAGCCGGAAAATAATTTTTGTACAAACTTGCAACAACTTCTAAAATAAGTTTTTCAACCTGATTAAAATGAGTGCTTAAAGTTTATTTCCAATGGAAATAATAAGCAGGACAAAATTTTATATCTGTCAGTGGCTTTCATTCTTGAAGGTGAAAAATCCTGTCATTAGTGGCCCATAAAAGATCCAGACATAGAGATCGTGGGGTTAAATCTTAAATCTAACAATGTGCTGTAAATAAAGGTGTAGTTGAGGACCCACAGCCCATCTAAGGAGCCAACAGCTGATGTGTCTGAGAACAGGTCACCGGATTTTCACTCGGGAGGTAATTTTTTTTTTTTTATAGCGCAGAGTAAAGGAAACAGTTGTAATTATTATTCATTCAATGCTGCCATTTCTCAACAAAGTAATATACTTACTGCAAAATGTTTTCCCGTGATGACCTTTTTTGCTTCTCATGTAACTGTGTCTGATCTATGTTTCTGTTTGTGTAAAACCAAGAAACCCTACATGAATCAAAGCAGTGGAAAAAGAAAAAAAAAACATAACCAAAAAAACCCCCAACCCTCAGAGCCAAGTCTACTGTGCAGGTTATATAAAATGTACTGATAAGTGAAGTCATGACTTCTACAGTTGTGAGGGAGGTGAAACAAAGCCTGGAGTCATGTGCAATGACTTTCCTATTTGTCTTCTGAAACCTCATTACACTGTGCAAATCTATTGCCCGTATTAATGCTGATCCACTAATGCAAATTCTTGGGAGCTAAATGCAATATATTCCTGCTGTTTTCTGACCGTTGTCAGTAACCATGAAGATATTACTTATATCCATTTTTGTGAATGTGTTGTTTGGGGCCTTTTATTTGCAGTTGCTACTCATCAAGGCTAAGCTAAATTTTTGATGACTTAAGTCCGAGCAATGTTGATGTTCTAGTGAAAAATTTGGGAGAAAGGGCAGTGTTAGTTCCTCTGAGAGCAGATAGAAAAAAGTTGTGGGTTTTTTTTTTTTTTAATAGGTTTAACATGAAATATGGTAGAGGCTAGGAATTAAGGCTGAGTGATATAAGTTTGAATTACTGTTTGGTGTAGGTCTGTAATGTTTAAGCATAGTAGGCCATAATTTAGCACTGCCAACCCTAAAGCTGCTTCAGGAGTGTTTAGGTAAGACGCTGTCAGTGCAAAACGTGCTCAGATGTTTTTGAGCAATCCGTGGTTAGGTCTGAGCCCGGGGGACACGGAGTGTAAGGTCGTGTGGAACCAGAGTAATGTGCACCTCTGAGCTGGCCGGGGGCAGGGTGGTTTGCAAAGGTATGTATACGTGTGTATAGGTATGTACGGTTATGCATGTGTATAGGCAGTGAGCCAGTAAAGCTCACGGACTGAGTTAAATTTGAGAAGCTGCCTTCTATATTTTTCTTTCAAAATCATAACTACGAAATTTTCTGGTTGAAAATAAGTATAAATGAAAAAAAACCACACTTTATATAAAATGTATTTTAAAAGTGACTCTACAAGGAGTCAAGAGATGCTGGAGATGAAGCAGTGCTGACCCTGTGCTACCTACAGCGCAATGACCAAGCATTTCCACAATGGGATTACTTTTCACATTGAGTGAATTACAGCACATTTTCTCCAAAGTGTGTGCTGTAGTTGTGGCGTGAGTGAATTCTAGGGCTTTTAAAGTATTGCTAGTGTTCTGCAGTCATGGCTGCTTGCAATCAGTTGCAGTTCAGCACTTATTAAGAAACATAATTTCTTTTTTAAAGGGGATGTTGTGATAGAAGCATATCTCAATAGATTACAGTGAATGAGAGAATTGATGGTTTTGGAAAGAAGAGGTGAATAGAGGGAGCGAAGATGGCATGTTTATGGTATTGTGCATAATGCCTTAAATCTAATTTTATTTCATGTCTTTAACACTTAATTGTTGATGCTAGTCTTAAGCCAAGGTAATAGTTTAATAGCAAACTTTAAAACCCTAAGGTTGTTCTTTTGAGTGGAAGACATTAAAGTGACATCGAAGGACATGCTGTCATTGAAGTTTGCCAACCTGACAGCAGATTAAAATTTGTATGAAAGGCCAGGACTAAATGAATACATCAGATTTCCCAGTACTTCTAACCTCAGAACCAAGCTGCATTCAAATATAATTTCTTTTCTTCTGGCAGAGAAAGTGCTGTGATGCTTTTGGCAAGTTATTAGACATCTGAGCCTTAATCTTCCATCTGAGGGAGAAGGAAATTATTGTCTTTCTCAGTGGATATTGAAGATACATTTCTTTGTACATCTTGAAGGTATACAGTACTAGGGAGGGAGGATTGCCTTGGAAATACAAAGATGAGGCCAGACAAAAGTTCTTCAGTATTGCTTCTCTTTGCCTCTATTACACAAAGGAGTTTTAGTCTGCCTAATGTGGTTTTTGAATTGATATGTGGGGTTTGGATTGGTATGTTTTTTTAGCCTTTTGGTCAAAAACAATGAAATGAACCTCTGCTAAGATTGAAGTTTGGCACCTTCTTGTGAAAGAACACTTTATTTTTGATGTTTTAAGTGTAAGGGCATTCATGCAACAGTCTAAGGAAAATCTCTGTTTCTACAAGGAAATAGCTAACTTAGTTCTACTATTAAGGTATTTTATTATGGTAAAACCAAATTTTGCTGTGCAAATTAACATGTAACCTGTACTATCCTACCATTTCCCTATCTTCTATGATTAAAAAAATAAGAAGACTCTGTTTTAATTGTTCACTTTAAGAACAAGGGGTATAGTCATAATATTTTCATAGTAATAATATGTTAGTTGCACTGATGCCAAGCTTATGTTAACATCTTGGTTTGGATTTACATGCATTGAAGTATGTAAATTGTATGTAACATAGAAACTTAGAATCATAGAATGGTTTAGGTTGGAAGGGACCTTAAAGATCATCTAGGTCCAACCCCCCTGCCATGGGCAGGGATACCTCCCACTAGACCAGGTTGCTCAAAGCCCCATCCAGCCTGGCCTTAAACACCTCCAGGGATGGGGCCTCCACTAGTTCCCTGGGCAACCAGTTCCAGTGCCTCACCACCCTCAAAGTGAAAAATAACATCTAATCTATAATCTAATAATATCTAATATCTTCCTACTATCTAATCTAAATCTAACTTCTTCCAGTTTAAAGCCATTCCCACTTGTCCTATCACTACATGGCCCAGTAAAAGTCCTTCCCCAGCTCTCCTGTAGGTCCCCTTTAGGTACTGGAAGGCAGCGATAAGGTCTCCCCGGAGCCTTCTCTTTTCCAGGCTGAACAACCCCAACTCTCTCAGCCTTTCCTCATAGGAGAGGTGCTCCATCCCTCTGATCATGTTCATGGCCCTCCTCTGGACTTGCTCCAAGAGGTCCATGTCTTTCCTCTGTTGGGGTCTCCAGAGCTATACGGAGTACTCCAGGTGGGGTTTCACCAGAGCAGAGTAGAGGGGCAGAATTGCCTCCCTTGACCTGCTGGCCCAGGTTATGGTTGGTTTTCTGTGCTGGGAGTGAGCATTGCCGGCTCAGGTTGAGCTTCTCGTCAGTCAGCACCCCCAAGTCATTCTCAGTGCTGCTCTCAATCCATTCTCTGCCCAGCCTGTATTTGTGCTTGGGATTGCCCTGGCCCATGTGCAGGACCTTGCACTTGGCCTTGTTGAACTTCATGAGGTTTGCATGGGCCCACCTCTCCAGCCTGTCAAGGTCCCTCTAGATGGCATCCCTTCCCTCCAGCGTGTTGACTGCTCCACACGGTTTGGTGTTGTCAGCAAACTTGCTGAGGGTGCACTCAATCCGACTGTACATGTCACCAACAAAGAAGTTGAACAGTACAGGTCCCAGTACTGACCCCTGAGGAACACCACTTGTCACTGGTCTCTACTTGGATATCAAGCCGTTGACCACAGTTCGTTGTGTGCGACCATCCAGCCAGTTCTTTATCCACTGAGTGAGGGAAGGAATGCTCGTGCATTTTGGATTTAAAATTTTGTGTGGATTTTGGTATTTGTTTTGATTTTTTTGTTTGTTTTTTTTTTGTTTGTTTTTGTTTTTTTTTTTTTTACACTGTATATTTGTCTTAATGGTTCTGTGAAGCATATCTTTTTTCATTCATGCGTTGGCCTTTGCTAAAGGAAGACCCAGGTTTGTCATTTTTTTAACTTCATGCTTGCGTATTAAAGTTGTTTTTTAATTTATTTTGTGTCTTTCTTTTCTTGCATGTATTTTTAAAAACCTACTGCTAGGTTTTTTGTACCAGTACTAATATACAGGTTTCACAATGCATCATGTGGGAATGGGTTCATGCCTTTAATTGGTATTCATTTTTATTACATCGACTTGAGATTTTTGTTAAAGAACAGCTGTTTGATAAGGGCAGGCTTAATGTTGTTTGTATTACCTGGGTTTGAAATGAAAAGCAGCAATTTAAAAATGTAAATGAATATTTCTGGAAAGTGACCCCAGGGATGCACTTGATTTATGTTGTTTGCTACAGTTTATACGATGGAGGCGTATTACGCAGTTTAATATTCATTGATATCTTGCCCCGCTCCTTCTCAAAAGTTGAGCTTTAGGGGGATGCAGTTGGCAGAGTAAGAATAGAGACTGAAGTATTAATTTAGCGAGAGCAAATCCCAAACCCCTTGAAACTTGAGGTCATGTCACACAATGCACCAACTTTGAAACCTGTGTTGTCTTTCCCAGAGTTGCACAAGGACTGGTACATGCTCTCACCTGGTAACCTCTTGTACTCCAGGTCTTGTGAAAGAGCCTCTGTAACTTCTTCATTTGCATTGAAACGGCTTGGGAAATGGCAGCGCTCAGGCCTTGCATAATCCTTGGAATTAGGTGGCTGCAAAGGCTGTTTCATTTGTTTTATGATAGACACCTGCTATGAGCAGGGAAGAATAAGGGTAAGATAATGATAGTCTAACTATTCAGGTACGGAACAAGAATTTATTTCGGATCTCTGTAAATACTACTAAATACAGCCTTTGCTGGTAATCATCATATTAAAACAGTCCTCAGTGAACCAACATTATTAAGTGGCACTTTTCAAAGATAGATTTGTATGTCTTGACTGCCGATTGCCCGCTGTATTTTTTTTTTTTTTTTAAATACACGGTCAGAAAGTAGGCCTATCAAAAAAATCATCGTGCAAGTCATTTTGGTTTCAGTGCTTGTTTGAAGTGGAAATACACTGGCCTAGAAACGAGTATGGACTTTGAGGGAGGAGATGAAAGGTATCTTCTAATCTGAATAAAAGTCGAAATTATTCTGCTTAGTCTCTCTCCGCATTCATGAAGGACTACAAGTGCAGCCCAGAGCCACCCGGACTCCGTGGCGAGGCAGGAAGAACTGGTCTTCTCCTCACTGCAGAGCACGTGCGATCCGTGGAGTCAGGCTGTTTGCTGCATCGCTTTGTGGGTGCCAGTTTTCAGGAAAGTTCAGCAGGTGTAAGAATGATCAGTAATTTTAGAAATAGCACATCCTTATTACCTCAATAAATTCCCTCACTTAAAGTTCAGCAAGGGGATGTCTTCATTCCAAAAAGTATTTTTCTTCTGCTTTCGTCATTTTATCCAAGTTTTCCTAAACTTGGTACCCTGAGAAAATGCCTAAAGAAAGCGTATTAGAGATTGTTAAACCACAGCTAAACCTTTCAAAGATTTGGTATTGTAGAAGTATACTGCAGTTCTTTATAGGATCTGCGCTAACTTGCCCATGTGTATGCTGAAGCATGAGAAGGGGCTTCCATCTGAAAAGGGACAAAGTCAGACTGCTGCTGTGACATATCCCCTGAGGTTTCAGGGAATGATCTGAGGCACCTGGAGAACGTGAGAGCAAGGATGCTATTTTTTCCCTGAGTATACTTGGTGTTTCTAATATATGCAGAAAAAGGAGCCGAACAAGGAATTTGGAGGGTTCAGGAAGGTGTTAGAAAAGGACATTGATGTTCATGGGCATGTATGGAGGGTAAGGGCATAGGAAGAGGGTATGGAGGCCTAGGAGCGAAGGCAGTATCTGAAACATTTTTAGGGAGAATGGGCAAGAGTTTAGGAGTGTAGAGGAAGATGATCTCTCATATTTGGAGCACGAGGTCCTTCTGGGAATTTGAAGCTTTCTGTGGAGTCCTCAGTATCCCCGTTCTGTTTCAGCAAATAGGTGTGAAACTCGCTGATACACATACCTTACACACAGCTGTTCCATTTTGGGATGGAAGCTGTTACTCTTGTCACTGTTTAATTACAGAAGTCTGTGATCTAGTTTTCCCATTAACAGCGTAGCTACAGATGAATCTGTGTGAGATGTGTATTATCAGGTATTTTAGAGGAAAGAGTGATATTATACACAATGAATTTGAAACAAAATGTCCTGTTAAAATTTATCTTTAGCTGCAAAGACTGTTTCTTGCAGTTATTTTACTCATTTTTTTATTGTAGGGTTTTAGCATTGCTAGTCCTGATGACTTAATTGCAAGTCTCGTAACCTTTGTTCTTGTTTTGAAATGTTTAGAATTTGGCATTTATGTGACAATCTCCTTAACATTTCAAAAGTAATTAAGAGATGAAATCAATGTGAAGATCTACTTAAAATTGCATTGGGGATGTTGAGTGTATCTTGTAAACTACTATAAAACTTTTTTATTTTTTTCTTTTGACAAAGTAAGGCAGCAGGACCTGAGGGGGCTCGACACATGAATTCTTCCTGTGCTGCTGGTACTGGCCTTCAGAGAAATTGAAAAAGGTGGTGTCCCCCTTCCCAGAGCTGTGAAAACTGTGATAAAACCAATTAGCCATCTGTGCATGTGTTGTAATTGGTAGTTTGTGCTGTCATGGGCAGTTAAAGAACAACCAGCCTTTTGTGTGTTTATCTCTCAACGTACTGGTTACACCAAGGTTAATGAGACTCCTCAGGAATATAAACACCTTAGAAATAAGTGTAGGGGTGTATATCTTTATTGTAACATTTCAAATAGAAACTGTTTATTTGGGAAGTGTCCAATCTGTGCCTGGCATATGAAATTCAAAAGCATCCATAAGTAATTTTAAAGTGGTCTTATGCTTGGTTTTTTATATCACTGTGGCTTCAGTGGAATCTTAGACAGCATTATTCTTATCGGAATTTTTATTGCCTTAGTCATTGTATCTGTTAGTACTCAGTCTTTTTACATTTTAAATTATTTCCACAACCTTTTTTGAGGACAGACAAATATCCTGTTAGGCATATGAGCCCTCGATATCATAAGCTCTAAAAGCATTGCAGGATTTTTGTCAGTCATTTTTGTCAAAATTGTGTCAGGCAGCAGCCATAATGTTATGCTGGAGTACCTCATGCATTTGCGTTCTCTCAAAGACATCCAATTCTATTGGGAATTATACCTCAAAAGAGTTGTTCTGCAGCATTTACATTTCTGAGGCCTTCAAACCTTTCCTCAGCGAAACTTTAAGTTGCAGTTTGTCCTTGAAATGCTCTAGGGGAAACATAATTTATAGGTTTTCATGCTTCTCCTGTTCTAGACCCCTTTTTCCACTTAATTAAATGCAGTATTGTTTTTTATGGTAAAACTTCTGTTTTGCTCCTGATCCTGTAAAAGGTTTTGTAAACAGAGGGTTTTATCCAATAAAATGGTGATCTACACATAGAATCATAGAGTATCTCAAGTTGGAAGGGACCCATAAGGATCATTGAGTCCAACTCCCTGCTCCTCGCAGGGCTACCTAAAACGAAACCATATGACTAAGAGCATCGTCCAGACGCTCCTTGAACTCTGACAGGCTTGGTGGAGTGACCACTTGCCCGGGGAGCCTGTTCCGGTGACCGTCCACCCTCTCAGTGAAGAACCTCTTCCTAACGTCCAGTTTGAACTTGATGCAGCTTCATTCCATTTCCTCATGTCCTGTCGCTGGTCTTGTACATCTGTTTGTAAGCTGGGTTGTTTTTTCTTTGGGTGACACCTTAAAAGCTGAGTAAGGATTGGCTAATGTTATGTGGGAGGCATATTGTTGCTCATTGACATTATGTGAGGTGGGCACAACCTGGGTGGAGATGGAATGCTTTGTTTGAATATCAGACACTAGATACTACCATGAGAGAAACAATTATATAAAGTTACAGCAACTACATTGCTCAGAATGCAAACTAAAACTACGTTTTTACACTAAGAAAAGATATGTTATGGCTAAGAGCACATAACTAAAAAGTATATGTCTTGCTACAAGTTTCCTTCGTGGCTTTTTCTCTTAATAGTTCGTATCACTACAGTTTTCCTAATTGATTCTCCTCTTACCTCTCAAATGTTCTGCTTCCAAATCCCCCCACTGAAACAGAAGGCAAAGAAGGGTGAGGGTTCCCTCCCTCTTTCACTTGAATAGATGGCCAAATTGGTCGTGGATGCTCACCTGGCTTCTCTGTCAATGAAGAGTCTGGTAGAGCGGAGTCCTGTTTAACAACTAGGCTGCTAGAGTAATACTAATTTTATTTTTAAGTTTTAATTGAGAAGATATTGTACTAATCGGAAAAGTGTTGCGGTTTGGCCTCAGCCAGCAACAAAGAACCACGCAGCCACTCTCTTGACCCCCACAGCTGTGGGAAAAATCAGCAGAAAAAGGCAAAACTCGTGGATTGAAATAGTGCAATTTAACAGAACAGCCAAAGGGAAGAAGAAAGAAAAACAATAACACTGATAAAGGAGTATAAGAACGCGATTACAGTACCACCGCGCAGCGCACCCACCGGACCCGCACCGCCACAGCCCGCCCCCGAGTGGCGACTGCCTCCCCCTCCCCGGCTAGCGCCTCTTATCGCTGGGCATGGGTCATGTCGTATGGAATAGCTGCCTCCCCTGCCGGCTCCTTGGGGAAATTAACCCCATCCTTGCTGGAACCAGGACATTATCCACCCCTTATTCCATACCATCTGTGTCATGCCCAGATCTTACAGTTCCCATAGGCTATGGGCCATCCCTCCAAAATGTCCCTTGAGCTCACGTAGTCCATGATGGTAGGCTCCATCGGTGAGAACAGTCTCTCAGGGCACATAAGATGGTGTGTGGTGCTGGACTGGTGTGTGCTGTATTTGAAGCTTGTGTACCCGATGCAGTCTATGCCCACGGTCCACAGGTTGAAGATGTCAATCTCATGGAAATTGCTGGGCGCCAGCTGCTGAGATCAGTTCTTATTACATCATCACTGCACTTTACTCAGTCTCATCAAAATCCATCTGTCATTGATTTGGGTGATTCTTCTGTTGCACCATTGATAGCAATAATAATGATAACATACACCAGCAAGGTTATTTAACATTTAACATCATAAAATTTATTCATTGGCTATTCTCACCCAAAATCAAATCCCCATGAGGTACACATCGAACCTCCCCATCCTCTCGCATCACCCACCAAGTGCACCTGGGTCCTTATGCAAAAGCAATCCCACGGATGGGTTTGCCTTTGCCTGAGGCAGGGCTAACCCAGACTGTCTTCCCTAACATATTCTTCATGTACACTACAGGGACTTTATCCCCTTCTACTATACGTGGAAGTTTTGATTGGGCAGGGCCAGCTCGATTGGCAGATGCCCTGGTGTTAACTAACCAGGTGGCTTTTGCTAAATGGGCATCCCAATGTTTGAAGGTCCCACCCCCCATGGCTCTCAGGGTAGTCTTTAGCAGCCCATTGTATCGCTCTATCTTATCCGAGGCTGGTGCGTGATAAGGAATGTGATATACCCACTCAGTGCCATGCTCTTTGGCCCAGGTGTCTATGAGGCTATTTGGGAAATGAGTTCCATTGTCTGACTCAGTTCTTTCTGGGGTGCCATGTTGCCATAAGACTTGCTTTTCGAGGCCCAGGATAGTGTTCTGGGCGGCGGCATGGGGCACAGGGTGTGTTTCCAGCCACCCAGTGGTTGCTTCCACCATTGTAAGCACGTGGCACTTGCCTTGGCGGGTTTGTGGGAGTGTGATATAAACAATCTGCCAGGCCTCCCCGTATTTATATTTTGCCCATCGTCCTCCCTACCAAAGAGGCTTTAACTGCTTGGCTTGCTCAATTGCAACACACGTTTCACATTCGTGGATAACCTGTGCAATAGTGTCTGTGGTCAAGTCCACCCCTCGGTCACGAGCCCATCTATATGTCGCATCTCTTCCTTGATGGCCTGAGGCATCGTGGGCCCACCGAGCTATGAATAGTTCACCCTTACGTTGCCAGTCCAGATCCACCTCAGCCACTTCAATTTTAGCAGCCTGATCTACCTGCTGGTTGTTTTGATGTTCCTCAGTGGCCCGATTCTTGGGGACATGGGCATCTACACGACGTACTTTCACAACCAGATTCTCAATCCGGGCAGCAATATCTTGCCACAGTTCAGCAGCCCAGACGGGCTTACCTCTGCGCTGCCAGTTGCTCTGCTTCCACTGCTGTAACCACCACCACAGAGCATTTGCCACCATCCATGAATCAGTATAGAGGTAAAGTACCGGCCATTTCTCTCGCTCAGCAATGTCCAAAGCCAGCTGGATGGCTTTTACCTCTGCAAACTGGCTTGACTCACCTTGTCCTTCAGTGGCTTCTGCAACTCATCGTGTAGGACTCCACACAGCAGCCTTCCACTTCTGATGCTTTCCCACAATACGGTAGGACCCATCAGTGAACAGGGCACATTTCTTCTCATTTTCTGGCAGTTTATTATATGGTGGGTCCTCTTCCACACGCATCACCTCTTGCTCTAGTAATATTCTGAAATCTTTGCCTTCTGGCCAGTCCATGATCACTTGCAATATTCCTGGGTGATTGGGGTTTCCCATTCAAGTTCGCTGCGCGATCAGTGCAATCCACTTACTCCATGTAGCATCAGTTACATGATGCATGGCAGGGACCCTTTCTTTGAACATCCAGCCCAGCACCGGCAGTCGAGGTGCTAAGAGGAGCTGTGCTTCAGTTACAACCACTTCAAATAAAAAATTTTATTTTTAAGTTTTAATTTAGAAGACATCGTACTAATTGGAAAAGCAACAGAACAATCAAGTATCAGTGATTCTACTTCATAAGAGAAGTTTCTTAACATCCAGAATGTGAAAAATTGTGTTCACTGCTGCATAATTTTGTCCACAAGCCATATAGCTCGTGCTGCCTCATTTTTTGAGTTTATTGTTCCTTTCTAGAAAAGAATGTAAGATTTTTCTTAAGAAAATAAATGAAACAATACGTTATCATTTTAACTGCATGTAAATTGTCATGGGACCTCTTAGATTATGAGGATATCTGATTTCAGTGGTTTTGGCTTTGTTTTATGGTACAGTAAGAATTCTTTTCCTAGTAATCTGCTAAATCAGTCAGAAATTAAATGTAGTACCAGGTTTTGTTTTTTCCACAGATTTTGCAAATGGGTTTAGTCTTGTGTGAGTTCTGAAAGAAGAAGTAAGTGTGTGAGCACCAGGGCAACCATGCTTCAGGAGAGATGCATGGCTGCATCATTCTTCTGCAAAATAATTTGATATGTGCAGACTTTAGTTACCTTCTGGAATGGCCAAAAAAAAAAAAAAAAAAGGGAAGTTTAAGCAATGTATGGTGTTTTTGATATATGATGACTAACTTGTACAAGTGGTTTTTTTTCTTGATGTTTGAAAGCCAACAACCCCTTACCTCCCCACCTCCAATACTACAGAGAGCTGTCATGTAAAACTGTAAATGTTCAGCATTTTGTAGACTTTCTGGCTTGAAACATTGTGCTGTAAATCCTGTAGCAGTGATTTAAGTGGAAGAAAATATCCATTCTCAGCCTTCAACTTGTCAGTTCTATGGAATCATTAATCTGTTTTGTCACAGGCCTTAATTTCTTCTCTTTCCTCACGTGGTAGGGAATCTTTGACTTGATACAAGGGAGATCGATATAAGCTAGATAGATTAATCAATGTATTTTTTCCATGTTATTTAACCAACAGAAGTTTCATTTTCATTTGAATTTGTTAGACTGACACAGTGTGTTTCCTTTAAAATTTCATATTAAGATTCAAGAAATTACTGAATATCTGAAACAAGGTAATGGAAATTCTTTTCCCCCTTTGAAATTAGTATTTTGCTCTTTTTTTTACATTAGTAAAGCCTTTAGCCTTCTTGAATTTTTGTGATAGGCCACATACTTGCTCTTGAGCTGAACAGAACAAATCTGTTGATGTATAAATCTGTTCCAGCTCTCCGTAGCCACTGTGTACTCCATCACATGAAAATCCATGTTGTTCTACTTCATAAGAAGATGGTAGGGCAGAATATCTCCAGAGAGTTTGTTTAAGAACATACTCTAATGGGGTCCGGCTCCAGAGATGCTGAAAGAGGTGGTCTGAGGAGGGAAAAAAACGTTTAGGTGGAATTTTCTGTGAGAGCGGGTGCTCTGTGAACATGTAAGCTGCAATAGCTGTGCTACCTCTAACCGTACTTTGTAGAGATAGTTTTTATAGTACAAGGTAGAGGCTTTTTTCTCTTGTGCTTTATGAAGTTTTCTGTCTTCAGCAGCTCACTCCTCCTGAGATGCTTTCTATTTCTTGCCTAAGATCTCCTGGGAAAATAGATAAGCTGCTCAACGTGCATTAAAGCTTTATCAACTTCTGGACTGAAGTGTCCTTTAGTGAGCAGGCCCAGATGAATGCAACCCTCTTGTCTGAATTACTGAGATAAAATGGGACAAGAAAAGCAGTCTGCAAGAGGCTAGTGACCCAAACAATAAAGGGCTTTAAAGGTCAAAACCAACACTTTGTATTTAACCGAAGAACAGATAAATATTGGTGCAATACTGTTTGTTTCTGCTGTTTGTTTCCTGTTAGCACTTGACTCAGCATTGCATCAGGTAGAGTTTTGACGTGCCTTTTTGGTGGACATCATTCTATGCCAATTTAATTAGTAAAGAACAAAGGCATGGGTGACTGCAGTGAAACTCTTGTCCATTAGGTAGTGCAGCCTTCTAGACAAATATAGCTGGAAGGAGGGGAGGTATTCTCACAGCTGCTTCTCATAGTTGATCATGAGAACCAACAATATTCCTAAATCAAGTGTTACTTGAGTGTTTCTATTTAATTTTTTGTCAGCAACTTCTTTAATCTCATAGCACACCAGGATCTAACCTAGTGTTTTGCTATCATCAGATTTGCCAATCATTGTGATTTACATCACGCTTATACATTTGTGACATCTGTCGTGTATGCCATGCAGAACAGATAAAATACCATTTTTGAGACTTAGAAGGGAATGGCAACTAACCCTCCAGGTAGAAGACAAAGACATGGAAGAAGAATGAAAAATTGGCACATATGAAAAAGCTATTGTTAAGTTGAACTGCCAAAAGTTGCCCAAGGGTTTTGCAGTATAGACTATTTGGATGATAAAATGATAAAAGCATTTCATGCTGATATGTACAAACTGATGCATTTGAAGAACTTAACTGCAGCATGTGTAATGGTGAGTCTAAACAAATTACATTATTCCAAATAAGAATTATAGGGTCATTGGATAATAGCTTGAAGATAGTGACTCAGTGTTCAGCAGTAGTCTAAAAAGTAAGTAAACCTTCAGAAAACGATGGGAAAAGAAAGGAAAACAGAAACAAAGCTGCCAATATGTTATTGCAGAAATCCTGTTTTTCTAAATATCATATGAAATATTAACTGTCGTATAACAAAAAATGACACAGAAGATGACAGAGGGAGAAGACAAGAATGATCAGTTAGAAGTGCAATATAAGTACCATTGAATTAAAGGTAATAGATTAAGACCCATTAGAGTATAAAACAGAGGATCGAGGGAGGATGAGATAGTAACCTATAAGATCACAAGCTGAATTTGTGCCGGTGAAGAGGGAATAATTGCGCAACATTTCTTTAGCTGCTTTGTAGTTCCTATTTAGTGAGAAATAATCTGAGATTTTTTGGGTTTGGTTTTCAAGAGAAAGAGTGGTTTCTAACTGCATGGTGTTGTGTAACTCTCTACCACCTGGAGGCTAAAGGTATAAATGTGTTCAAAAGTGAAGTTCCTTCACAAAGTTGTGAAGAGCAGGTCTAGATTTAATCTTCGAATTAGGAAGTAATCTGCTGATGGCTAGAAGGAAGGGTCACATTTGTCTGTCCTTATCCTCTAACAAACTTGGTTTCTTTCAGAAACAGGCTAGATGAACTTTTACTCTGACCTTGTATGATTCCCACTATGTATGTTCGTCTGACAGCTTTCAATTACATTAATATTAAAAAATCCTTTTTTTTTTTTTTTTAATTAAGGCTTTATGCCTATTCTACAGTGATGAGCTGTTCAGATAACTGAAAGACTGTAGCATCTCTAGAGGGAAAGCTAGGAACTGAACCTCAACTTAGCAGAGCCAAAAGAAATGAGGTTGATTTGTAATCCTTACTACAGCACATTATATATGAACATCTAATCTATATTAGTTCAACATAACTCCCTAACATAAACACATTTGTCATCTGTTACTGTCCCCATAATAATAAGATGACAGCCATAAAGACTGATTAATATTATTTATGTTGAATCCAGTAAGGCATCTAAGATGGTAGAGAATCTGTTGTTTTTCCACATTATGAGTTTGTGGGTTCATTTTCTATAGATTACTGTAAAAACATGCTTTTACAGAATCTTGTATTTCTCAATAACTTTCTGTGACAAAGAGAAGAACCTTAGATACTTGTCAGTGGTACTTCCCACAGAGCGTGCCATCGTTCCTGGGCTGGTAGTTCTTCTGCGACTTGTCACAACTCAAAGACAAACATTGTGAAGACTGAAAATATAAACAGGTTGTTAACCTGTTAAAAGGAAATAAGCTTGGGAGGAGCCTGGAATAATTGCTGAAATTATCTCACACCACAAAATGTTGTGTTTAGGATTAAATGTCATTGTTGTGAGGTTCTTTCGTTAACAGTTGCAGTTGTCTCTGAAGACAAAACCAATCAGATGGTTCCTTATAGCAACTGCCTGGAGAAGATGTATTGTGAGATTCTCTCCCGCGTTTCAGGTTTGGTGTCGGGATTCCAAATTTTGGGAAGGACAGAACTTAGGGAAATTGTTCTTACAGGATTCCACTGGAGGTGTAAACCTCAGGTAAATGCATAGTCATGTAAATCTCTTGAGTTCACTAATTTGGGGTACGTCAAGGTCCCATGTGAAAGAATGAAGGCAAGAATAATTGTGACCCTCCCTTAGTTCCCTGTTATCGTGAATACCAGTGAAAGATCTCTGACTTCTCACTTGGTTTCTAGGTTGCTACTTTATTAACTTTTTTAAAGCACAGTCCTCGCAGATACTCTGTCAACCTCCTTCAATGCCAAAAGTGTTGTCCTTATTTAAAGGAGCAGTTATATTCACTTCAACTTTGTCTTTCGTTGAAAAAGAAACGGGACAAATTAAGATATAAATTAGATTAAATTTTGGGCTTCAAGTCAATCCAAAAACACCTTCTCAAGCTGCCTGACATCCTATAAAAGCAGTTTCTATGTGTACTGTAGAGGCCACAGAGGAAGCTCTCAAGAGTTCTGCTTAATTTTCTGAAAATAATCTATTTGAGGCCAAGGTAGTTGGCCATATCGTCTCACTTTTGGAGTGCCGTCAGAGTATCATCACTTCATAGTCTAGACTGGCTTAAGGCTATCCAAGTGGTAGAATGCTTATTTCCATATGGCTTCTACTCTTTCCACAGAGGACACCAGGGTTTTGGCCTGTGGAACTTGAATTCATAGATCACACGATCTTTTGCTGTGATCCTCAGTGGATTTTTCACCAGCATTTTTGGTTATCCTTGTTAATAAAGCCTGTAGGGGAGGGATAGAGGCAGCTGGACTGTGCTGATGAGCTGAAGTCTTTCACTTCTATGTCGGTAGTTCAGTTGCAGCGCAAGAGATGTCAACAGTTATTTCCCATGTGAAGGTGGTTGCTTTACCGTTCTCATTAACATGAACTCACCATTTCCTTTGTGTGGCAAACTCAGCAGATAGCAAAGGCCTTACGGACTGAAATTGTGGCTCAAAGGAGCAACACTTAGTGAAGAAGAGTAGGATAGATACAGATTTTTCAAAGTGTATACTGTAAACAAGCAACTTATTCTAGCTTCTTATCTACACCATAGGAATGTGGAGGTTGGTGTGGCTTTATATTTTTATAACCACAATAACCTACATTTTGTGCATAAATCTTTTTTTTTTAGTTCGAAAACGGAAGATTATTTTTTTTTCTGTTGCAATGTAGAAAGATATCAGGTGAAATAAAAGAAAAAACCAACAACCAACAAAGCCTTTTATGTGAGTATCTCAAAGTGAAAATGAAGGGAAGGTAAAATCCAGCGCTTTCAAATAAGACAAGAATTTCAGTGCATGACATATTTAAACTTGAGAAAGAGATGAAGGTGAACTCATCTTTTTGTGTTAAGTTTTAATTCATTTATAGAAAGCTTTCTTCTCCTAGCTATGATGCTGTGGATGACTTTGAAATGGGATATCACTGAGCCTTGTCCCTGTATGAGATCAGCTGTAGGGATATATGTAACTTGAAAATGAAACATTTTCAAGGATTCTTCCCTGGGGATTATACTGGTGGCTATTAAAAAGCTACCGTTAATTCTTTATTACTCTTCCTAAAGAAAAACTTTGTAAACTGTATCTCTAGTATTCATCATTAAAATTTGTGTCGTGGAAATACTACTACCATTTCCTGATTATTCTTTTTTAATTTTTTTTTTTTTGTATTGCAAATATGAGAATTGTCAGCTATGTGGTTTTCGGAATTCTGTGCCATAGTAGATGGGTTAGTTTAATTAAACCTACTCCACTAAGCCATCTTACTGATTTTTATCATCTTCCAGACAGAGTGCATGCATTTGAATTTTATACTGCTTGAGTTCTTCATGGTGTTTTTGAAAAATGGTTTGTTTGGTTTGTTTGTTTGTTTGTTTTTTCCACCCCTTGAGTAGCCTAGGTTGTGGAGCTTTGTACACAATATATTAGTAACATTAAGAGTTAACACCTGAACGTGAGGTTATGTGTATATACAGGTCCATCATAAGTCCTAGGAACTATGGTGCATTTTTTTGTTGAGAATTTTACGCAGGTGTTGCAAGGATACCTCCACTTCTGTAGTGAAATGTTGCTACTGTTGACCGCACACGTAACTGTATGATGCTGAAGATGAATGACTCTGCTATCGCTTAGTGTCTTTCCGTTGGGCATGAGGAATTTAGGCAAACAAGATGCAGATTATTTTACCTGACACATGGTATAGGCTTCATACTCTTTCCAGATAGGCATTTTTTACAGCATAATTTTAATATATTATAAAGGCATGAACACAGTACTAGCTGAGATAGAATTCAGTCTGTGTGCAATAGTTGGTGATTTTTTTGCAAGTGTCGGACAGACATGGCTGGGAGAAGACTTTATTTATTTTTAAGTAGGAAGGCCTGCTTTGTTACTGAAGGGTAAGGTATACTGCAGTCCTGTTTTGCTTCTGATTAGATGCCCACCCCCAGTGGAAAAGCCTACAGATCTGCTCTCTTCTTAAAAGTAGAATAATTTGGAAATTCCATACCTTGACTAAGCTCTGCATCTGGTATCTGTGTATATTAACTGCTGATCGCGCTGCAGGTCTTACTGCCTCGGGCCTTTGCTTTTCTTGTCTTTAAGTACTTTTGGCTAATAATTAGAGGCTAACAGAATTCTTTAAACTAGTACTTATACAATATCTTTAACTAAGAGCTTAAAAAAAAAGAAAAAAGTGAGGCTTGGAAAATAGTATTCATCTTCCCTAAGAGGAAATCCTAAATCAAGTTAAAAGATCAAATTCATGCTCTTGTCATAGATACATTGCACCAATGTGCTTTAGTCTGGATTATTTTATTTATACGAGATCTTTGCCAGGGTAGCAAGGAACACAGAAGTATCAATAACAAATAAAACAATCTCAGTGTAACTGTACAAGTGTTCGCAAGAAGATGTGGCTTTGCTAGGAATGTTGGAATTAGGTTTTCCTATTGCACAGAAAGAGTATAATTGCCCAAAGTCATTGGATTAACCTTTTTTATGCAGACTGCTTTCGCGAAGCTGCAAATGTATCTCGGCTGATTTGAAGTGTTTTTCAGATGTGTGAAATCATTACACAGCTTTCTCCATGATGATGTTGTTCCCTTTGAACTTGCACTTTAAGTGTTCTTTAGAATGCAAAGTATATTTGGAATCAATCCCTAAAAACATAAAATCTCTTTTTTGGTCTTAAAAGTTGCAAAAATAATTGGCACTGTGTTACATAGCGTTTTGTTTCAGATGGTGACTTTTTAAGTGAATCCCCACCGTACCAGATAATGCAGATGGTATAGTTCAAATATTAGTATTGCAAAGCAAGTTTAACAGCGTGTTGCACTTGGAATAAGTTGTCAGTCATTACACTGTGCAATATTATCCACTGCTTCACTTGGCCTCTTAAGAGAAAAATTATTTTCTTTGTATTCAACACATTTTTGTCACTGCTGTTTTTTTTTATTACTGTCATATCTTGTGCACTCTATGTATTGTAACTTCAAGCTAAACCCAAACTTACCGGTTTAGGGAAGGGGTCGTATTTTGTGATTGCCTGTGATAGCAAGGAACTCAACTGGACTTGGAGAGATGTTGTCCCATCCAGCCCTCTGTTCCTAAATACTTGTTAAGCATATTGTTAAATCAGTTTTTATGCAATATTATCAGTGGCTTATGAATTGGCTGGCTAGATGTCCAAATGACTTTCACAAGTGAGTAAATTTTCAAAACTGTAAAGTGTGTTTACTTTTTCCTTGTATATTCAACCTGCAGTTGTCAAAATGGAAAGGTATGTGTTGAGAAGCAGTGGCTCTGCTTAGTCATGCAGTTTCTTCTGTCAGGAGAAAATGGGCTCACACGAACGTGTGATACTTGTACAAATTACTGCATGTGGTTATTACTTCTTGGAGAGGAGGGAGCGGTTAGCTGCCTTTCTCCCTTGCTTTCTCTCTCCCCTCCTCTCTCTTGGGTCATTTAATGTAGACTAATGGAAAAAGGTCATTGCATACAAGTTCCATTTGAATAGTGTGTAGTATGACCACACAGAACACAAGGTAACTACTGGCATTCTTTTCACTATGGTATATTAATAAATGATGGTTTACGTGTTTAGTTAATTGACCATCAGAGGTGTGACATAGTGTAATCTCTCTGTTTAAGTATAGCAATTTTCAGAAGACTCTGTATCTATTATCTGTAAAAGCTCCAAAGATGCCCATGCGAGAAATTGTTCTCAAGTGTCACAGTGCGTTTTGGAGTCTGGCCTGGGATGAAGGTGGTGACATGGTGACGTGACTTCCAGTACTGATCATGCGAAGCTTGTATTTGCAACTGGTTTCCATGCAGAGTTTTAAAACCTAAACCCATAGGTATTAGACTTCTTTTTCTTATTGTATGGAGCCTTTTTTTTTAGGTCAGTAACTCTCCCACCCCCTTGGAAAACAAGCCAGTCCCATGGTACAGGGGTCTTTGTGTGGTCCATCAATTCCAATTGTAATTCCAGATGGCGTTTGCCTGCCAGCCAGGTTTCCCAGTCCTGGGCAGCACGTATTTGTGTTCTAGCCAAGTTGTATTCAACCACAGTCTGCAAACGGCGTTGGGAGTAGGGGAAGGAACGGGGCTGGCACAGGGGGAGAAGGGAGATAAGAATAGTAGGGAGTGAAACAAAAATGCTGGGAAGCCTGCATGGATGAACAAGGAGTTCCTAACAAGACTCAAACATAAAAAGAAAGTATAGAGAAGGTGGGAGTGGCGACAAGTAACCGGGAATGCATACAGAGACATCATCCAAGCATGCAGTGATGCAGTTAGGAACGCCAAATCCCAACTGGTATTGCATCTGTTGAGGGGTGTCAAAGGCAACAAGAAGGACTTTATACATTAAGTGCAGATTTTTAATGCAGTGAAAATAATTAACTTTAAAATATGGGAGGGTTTGGCTTCTTTCAGTTAGATCCCATTACTTTGTGGAGCGTTTGGCTTGCTTTCTGTCTCTGTGCCTTGGCCCAGCGCCTTGCTTGCTTCTAGAATGCAGTTCCTTGTTCCTCTGCTTTCTGTGTTCCCCTTCCCTGTGGCTGTCCACCACTTTTCCCTTAACGTGGTGCCTGTATTTTGGCACCTGTTGGTCTCTGCACATGTTTACTCACTCGTGCTTCTTTTTTTTTTTCTGCCTGAGGATCCTTCTGTCTTGTTCTCCCTCAGACAAATTTGATGTTGACAGAATAAGGACAAGAAATGTAAATGTTTTGAATGTATTTTCTCATCATTTCAACTGGAAGCTTTTTTTCATGTTTTCTTTGGACCCCCATGCTTGAGACACCCAAGAAGAAAATTTTGGCCTAAAGAGTCGAAGTCTTCTCAGGAGAAGTGAAGCCTTCTATCTGCTTAAAAACCAAACTAAGAAACTGAGTAGTCTTCTGGACTGTGCCACTGTGGCTATGGTTGGGAAATACAAGAGGGGGAAATATAACAAGTGCTACTTAATTTTGGGTGCATCTTATGAAATTTGCTCATGCCATTCAAGTTTTATCATCACTGAAGCCACTGATGCTAGATTCAGCTGTGAGCCTTGAGTCGAGAAGTATTTAAGCATGTGTTTAAGTCTTGGTGATTGTGGTGGGACTTGATCAAACGTGTGGGGTTTAAGCACGCTGTGCTTTCTTCAAAGTGGGACTCTATTGTTTCTGATGGTCTTGTGACATGTGTGGGTCACTGGAGCTGCCTGGGGTGTGAGCGATGGCTAGTTCATTACACCTCATTGCGTAAAAATGAGCTACATTCTTTCTCTCCGAAGGTTTCACTTATGCATGTGTTACTGCTCCCTGTCCTAGCGTAGCCTGTCCACCGCTCCCCCAACCCCGAAGTTTCTGGGGAGCCAGGAGCCATCTGAAGCACAGGCCAGCAGGGGCTGCTGTAGGAGTAGGAGATGGAGAAGATGCGCTGCCTCCGTTTTGGAGAAGCCCTCCCTGAGGGTTTGCTCCTGCTGCACTCTTGTCCCTTGTACTGCACCCAAGCTCGCTTGGGCTCAGCACTGGCTTCCCAGCACGGAGTAGGTGTCTATTGCTTACTCACAGCTTTGCATATTTTGTGTGTTCATAAATTAAATACTACATTTCATCCTTACAATGCTAGAATTAACTTTAGAGTTCATATTTTGGCTCAATAATTTTTAAATGCTTTTTCGTATTTATTCTTTCTGTAACAGTGGACAGTGGCATTCATAGTACTTATAGCCTGATGCCATAGATTATGGCTATAATATCGTTTGTTGCTCAAGAACTTGCTGGTTTCCTTCAGGACTGGGGTGTAATTGAATTGGGAATGATTAGTTGCATTCTTTTGATTGAATGTTGGGTATTTTTCCTTAATTCCTATGAAATCACCATTAGCTATTTTGGCTGCAATTCTGTGTTGGGTTGAGGCAGTGCTACACTGTAAATCAATATCTTTTCAAAAAGACTGCTGTAAATTGCCTAGATAGCATATGCATGCTTACTTTGGCTGCAATGCTGCTGCAGAGCCTAGATACTCTGCCTTTCTGGGAACTCCACAGGCAAGTCCATCACATTTTTTTTTTTAAAAAAAAAATCTCTTTAGAAAGAGCATGGTATTGCTGATGAAATTTAGACAGAGAAATATTGTACCCTCGGTGCTCATCTGTACATTTTGTATTTTACTCCACTGGGATTATCCTGTCTTGAGGGATTTCTTTGTTTTCTGCTTTAGATTTCCCCCTTTCTTAGCTGTAGTACAGCCGTACCATTTCAGCTTGCTAGTGCAGAAAGATGTTGTGAATTCAGTTGCTGAATGAGCCTGGCCTGACTGCAAACACTAACATTGCTAGAGAGATGCCAAAGAGTTGCAGGTGAATCTAAGCTGATCCTGGGCAACGGCAAAACGGTAAGATGGGGCTTGTTTAAATCTCTGGGATTAATTGGGTGCTGGGGTTTCCCGTTTCAACCTGAAGCCGAGTTATCACATGCTTCCAACTTGAGCACGATTCATTCTGTGCATGTCAGGGTGGGTTTTCTTGGGAATGCTTAAAATCCAGGCAGAGGGAGGTGGTGGGAAGCTGGGAACGCCACATGAGACCTCTCGGCAGCCACCCCGGTGAGACTCCCCGGCAGCACTGCCTGCGGTTTGTAAATATCAGGGAAAAGGTAGGGGAAGGCTTAAAAGCAATGCTTTTCTCGGTACAGCTTTGTATTTCTCTCTCCGGCAACCTTATTTCTTATTGTATTAAGAGGATAGTATGGGCAATTTTTTCCGAGGTATGCTTGGCTGAACGCCCTCTGGGACGAGTGAGTGAAGGACGTGATCAGCCACTTCTTCATCTCTGCTAACAAGTCTGTACATCTTGCTAGATCTGAATAAATGGCTTTAGCACTTACAGATTTGCTTGGTGGTGGAAGATAAAAATAAAACGATCCTTTATAAATACATGCTAGATCATGGACATCAGACTGTCTTTTTGCCTTGTTAACCTCTGTGATTATTTTATTTCTCCTGCATGCTGCCTTTATTTAATAAAACAAAAAGTGAGGTAGTCATTTTAAGTAGTCATTCTTGAATGCTTCTGTAGGAGTGTGTTGGCAGCGGTTTAGATCTGAGTGGAATATTTCAATGTATGAAAGCTTAGAGCAGCAGCGTGTTCAGGGAGAGAGGAGGAAAAAAGCAGCAGTTATCATTAGCACAAGACAGAAAGATTAAAATGTGGCCATTGTATGGAACAATTTGAATTATTTCCGATGACTTAACTGACAGCTAGTGTGTTTCAGTTGTAGATCAAGCCATAGATTAATCTCAACAGAAATACAGTGGAACTGAACAAAAGGAATATTTCACCATGTTCTAGCATTTAAAGGAAACCAACTGTGGTAGTAATGGTAGAGTGATGAAATGTGTGTTTTGCTATTACTAGTTAAGGGTAAAAGCAGAGGGTTTTATTTCTAAAGGAGCGTGTTTATACTTTATGCAGTATGTGAATTATACTCCAAGAAGAGATCAGTTGTATATCAATGTGGGATCAAATAACTAGTTTGACAGTGATTCGTGTTTGCTTTTTCTGTACTTGCCAATTAAGGGTTTTTTCTTCTTACTCACTGAATACGATTAAAGGGGGAAGATTCAGTCCTACCTCAATTTTTTTTTGAAGGTTTCATTATTATTTTGCTGGAGTTCCTTATTTAAAAAAATCTATTTTCTAAAAGTGTGACACTATAGGTACTGCAATGGAAGTGATGTGAAGTGGGCTGTTTCACACTGCATACAACTTAATTTGCATAGTTATGTCTCAGAAAGTAGAGATGCTTTTTTTTCGTCAAGAATAACTTTGAGTGTTTCCATCAAAATAATTAATTCAGCTGCAAGCATTTTTTATGGAAGTTTTCCTTTGCTTATACCACCATACCTATTAATAAATTGCAAACCCTAAGTGCGTTTGTCATTGTTTAATGCGTAGAAGTAATCCAACTATTTGTGTTTGCTCTCAGGTTCTACAGGCAATGAAAATCCAGAAACTCTAAGGGAGGTGGGATTTTTTAAAGCAAATTTTAAATTAGTGTATTTCTTAGTGATGTTTTTTTCATGTACGTATATATGTGAAAGTTGTTGCTTCTGCCAGCTTTCTTCCTCCACGTGTTTTTTCTCCCCAAATGTAAAACCATATCAGTTCTGTTCACTGTTACTCCTGTCTCTGGAGTTCTCCCATTTTAGTTTTTTGAGCTTAAGAAATCAATAATGTTTTGGCCATTTTTTATTGATAAATAATATTCCCTACGGTAATATTTAGTGAAACACAGTTCCCAAATTAACCGGGGGGGGGGGGGAGAGATATCATATAATACGGAAAATGTGCCCAAAAGTTAAGAATGCAGATTGGAACGTAAGAAATAAATAGTTTAATAGGCAGTTAGTGCTGAGTGCTCTATAGAGATTACCATCTTCTCTGTGCAGGTCAGTTTTGTAGTGAGGCTGTGGTCTGTCAGAGCAGGAGATAAGAGCTTACCTGAGGAGTGAATGATTGCCATAGTCTCCTTCATGGCTCTGACTCCAGACAGAAGGAACCTCAAAAAGTTGGAGTTAAAAAACTCTAAACTAAAAATCATCGTCACATCTTAGTCACATCAAGTTAGCCAACCTTTGAAGTCCTGTAGGAAAAATGGTCACCTAACTATCTCTTTTTAGCTATTTTGCTGTGTAAATCCTAAACAAAACCAAACAAAAAAACCCTAAACCGAAATGCCTACATTTTTTAACATTTTTTCCCTCACACTGTAAGCTTGGGTGTGCTATCAAAAAAGTTGACCTCTGAGTGGGTACTCTGTCTCAGGCAGGCAGCTCTTTTTTCTGCCAGAGATGCCACAGATAAGAAAATGGACTTTACTATTAAGAGGACCCGTGAATCTCTAGGGTTCAGAGAAGGACAACAAAACTGGTGAGGGGTCTAGAGCACAAGTCTTATGAGGAGTGGCTGAGGGAACTGGAGAAAAGGAGGCTGAGAGGGAGACCTTATCACTCCCTACAACTACCTGAAAGGAGGTTGTAGCAGGGTGGGGGTCAATCTCTTCGCCCAAGTAACAAGCAATAGGACAAGAGGAAACAGTGTCAAGTTGCGCCAGGGGAGGTTTAGGTTGGATATTAGAAAATATATTTCTTCACCAAAAGGGTTGTAAAGCATTGGAACAGGCTGCCCAGGGCAGTGGTGGGTTCGCCATCCCTGGAGGTATTGAAAAGACGGGTAGACGTGGTGCTGAGGGACATGGTTTAGTGGTGTTTTTGGCAGTGTTAGGTTGATGGTTGGACATGATGATTGTAAAGGTCCTTTCCAACTTAAACGATTCTGTGACTCCGTGACCAGGCCGCAGAGCCAACAGCCGCTATCCCAAGGAGTAGCTGGTGCGGGCACTGCAAGAGCGAGTGGCACAGCTCTGCTGGGCTCCAGCAGCCAGAGGTAAGAGATTATTTTGTCCTTTAAGGGAAATGCTTGCCGGCTGCCACTGAGGTGAGTGCCTCATGCAGGTTTCGGTACGCAGTCCTGGCCTGACCTGCGTGGTCAGGCAGAATTTGCTGGGGCGAGAGCTTGTGCGAATGCTCGACCTGGGTCAGGTGAGGCTTCGGGCTGAAAAGTTTGGTGACTTCTCTATAAATGTGAGGGGAGATGTGCACCTTAAAGGTCACAGGAGCTGCCAAGCAGATCCAGACAGCTTTGTTGGGGTTATTTCCCTTTGAAGTCCTGGCAAGGCAAAAATATTCAGCTGTCAGGCGGTGCTATGCACGGTTTGCAAGTTGGGTTTGATAATACTAGTGTTAAAATTTTCCTAAATTTTTCAGGTACCAATACAATGATAATTACAGCTTACAAACCATGTTGAAATGAAGGAGAGTATCTTAGTAAATATTAATCGAAACAACGGAGAGACTGTGTGATATCAGTACTCCAAAGACTGTTTCTGAACTAAAGAAAAATGTAGCTGGTGTTCTTAATTCGGGAAGAACAGGTTAAATAGTTAAATATGTTTCTGAACTTGAGTTCCCTTAGGTAGGTCCAGACCGGCTTCCAATATCTTTGATTGGGTTTCTCTTTTGATACCATGGCAGGAAGGTACGTGAATGGAAAGTTGGTTAGCTGAGGAACAGACTCTTAAGGACTTCATTTTTTTTAATCCTGCTATCGCAACATTAATGTCAGGACAACTTCTCCCAGCAGCAGCTCCATCAGTCATGAAGTGCTTCTTCCACGTACGTGGTGACTTCTGGCTTTTGGTATAGTTTGGTAAATACCTTTCTGTGACTACTTTTTTGCTTTTGAGATAAGTTTATTGTATATTGTCAGAATTATTGATTATAAGCATCTTTTTCATGTGTGGCATATTTTTCACTGATATCTTTCATTCCACTCCCTAATATAAACCTACGTATGATTCTGTATTTAGCAATTTAGCAAAAAGCAAGTAGCGAAATAGCAATTTAGCATAGTGCTGGGTGTTGAATTCAGGGACGTGATTTTGTATTACAGAATTTTTGACTCAACAGCATAAACAGAGCATTTTGCCTCTGTAAGAGTAACTTTTGGTCTTTGCCCTCTATTGCTGGTCAACTGAAGTAGTATTCTGATCATGCTCGTTTTGTTTGTTTTTGAGTGGATGGGCTTTCTCTGAAGTTCCTGTATCAGTTCTGGACTGGCCCACAGAGAATGCAGTTTTCTCTGTGAATTGTCTTACTCTGTGATGGTGTGCTAGTCAGAAATGGTGTGAAAACACTTTTGTTTCCTTTTGCAAAATTTTTAGAATTTATTATTAGAATTTGGGTAAGTTAACGCTACAGTAGAACTTGCTATCTCATCCTGCTGACTGGGAGATCAGTTGCAGCTTCTGATTGAAAAAGATTTGTGATAAAATTCAGCTAGATGTTATAGAAATGTAAAGTACTCTAAGCTAGTAGCAAACATCACATCAGCAAGCTTTTGACGCAGCCTGTATGATTCTGTCCTGGAAATTGGATAGGATTCATGTTAGTTGTATTTCAGTTTTGCTGTGTAGGATGTTTATAGTTTAATATTAAATTGTATACAAGTAACCTGAAGAGCAAAATGCCAAGTGTTGCCGAGTGAGCAATGAGGAAATAAAACCACTAGAAAAAAAGCACAATGCCTGTTCATTTATTGTGAAAGCTCAGCTTCATTTAAGTAATTTCTGATGCTTTTTGGTCTACAGGCTTAGTACGTTTGAGTATGTCCTCTCCCAGTTTATTAAATCTTTGTGCAAGTGCAAAAAAAATTTATTTAAGCCTGTAGAGAATACATGTAAATTATGCTTGTCCGGATTTCCCTGTAAATAGTGGGGTTTTTAATGAACAAATGGGTTCAGTTGATAAACACTGGCTATAGAAATATTATTTTAATGTTGTGCAGAAGATTTGTGTGGAAAGTTCTACAGCTCAGTGATAGGGGTGGTTAGTTTTGCTGCTGCCCAGGAAAGTGGTGGAATCACTACCTGTAACTTGCAAGTTCGCAAGGATTTCCCTGTATTTGACAAAGTAGTCCAGATACATAAAATTATGTAATTATAAAATGCGATTATACTTCTGGTAGGCAACTGTGCAGGAAAAGCTGTGCAAAATATCTGTAGTCAGTCTCAGTTTTGTGAAGTATTTTCATGAGAAACATAATGTGCTGTAAGGGTGGAGGACTTCTCACTGATGCTCTAACTTTAACGATGTGATTTTTGACCAATTTGATTCTTGGGATCTGTTGTTCATTGAAAGTGATTAAAGATGAACTCACAGCTTTGGAGGCGCAAATTGCCACCAATTGCAGAAGGCTTGACTGTTTCATACAGTTATAGCTTTTTCTTTAGAATTGATTTGAGCACAGTCGTAAGTCTACTGCAGAACATGTTTTTACTTGAACACATCAAAACCATAGCACTGATTTTCACTTCTCTGTTTAAATACCTAGTTTTTTGAAAATTGAGCATTATGGCTATGCTGTCCAGAGAATTCTTATAAAATTATAGTTGTCCTTATAATGAGCTCTTCTCACTATCAGTTTGAAACCTCTCCATTTTAAGTTTTATGCGTCTTTGCAAGAAAAGATATACTAGCGTGTTCTTCACATTCTGAATAATTTCAGATGCTACAATTTTCATTACGTCCCCTGACAAAATTCTGAATGGACGTGGTATGTTTGTAGCCATTTTTTTGCATGCTATTTTTTTCCAGTGTAGCATGTTATGTACTGAGAAGCAAGTTTCAGTATGCTTTCTTACACCTTTTTGCTTTGAAAGTTTTGTGCTACTGCAAGTCTGACAAACCTGCAGTAGCTGCTAGAAAATTCCTTTAAGACTTTTCTTTCAACTTTTGTAGAATTCTGTAACCAGGTCATTTATCTGAAGAAAAAAAAAAAAAGGAAAAGGAATAAGTTAAAAAAAAGAAGTCAGGTGTATATGAGATCCAAACACAGATGATAACTCTCTTCATTTAATTGTTTGTGAAGCTGGATGTGTCATTCTCATCTGAACTCTGAAACTTCCATGAAAGAAAACAATGGCAGAAAGGTTGTGGATGGCTGTTACTAAGATTTCTGGGAGACTGAGCTGGAATATAGGTTATTCAAATCTCTGAAGAGTACTCGCATAAGAGAATAATGACAAAGTTGAAGCTCTTTTTCTGTCTATACCTTTATAGTGTGCTGATTTGATGGAGAATACTTTGTCAAATTCAGTGGTTTGGAAGATAATACGTAAGGGAGCAGATCTAGAATGGCTCAGAGAGCTTGTCTTTCCTTGTGACATTGGATCTGCCTTGGAAGCTGCATTTCTCAAGCTGTAGGGTTGTTGACCTCAGGGATGAAGCACCTAAGAGCAGGAGAGATTCCTTTCTTGGTACTAGAATGAAACTTTGAAATGCATTAGCAGAATGAAGTAAAATACTCTCATTACCTAGTTTTCCCCCTACCTTTTGCTAAAGATAGTAAAAAAGGAACTTTGGAAGAGAAGGAAGGGAAGGAGAGAAGAACAAATGCAGAAAAGAGGGAACGGAATGAAATAAGAAAATTTTTGTGTTTTTTTTTTTAATGAAGGCATTGGTCTGAATGAAGGAAGAAGAGCCAAACTAATTTATCATTCTAGTCTTGAATTATTTCTTAGGAAGCACTTTTTAAGAGTCTGCTGAAGATGATGTGAGACTCCCATTGATTTGTAAAGGATGATACAACATCCTGCTTCAGTGCAATGAAGGTTGTCATATCTGACAACAAATGCTTGTAAAACCTTTCCATCTGCAAATGCACATAATTTGCACAGATGACAGTGTAACCTGCCCCCTTCCCCTTTTTGTTTCATAAAAAAGTGCACTTCAGCACATATATGAAGGTTGGTCTTCAGTTCTTAAACTATCGTTGTCTGACTTTTCAGTCTGAAACAACTCTCTGGTTCATTGTAATTAGAAATTAAGTTTTTATCTTGAGTTAAATTGAGATGAAATATCTCATTATCTCATCTGACTTCAGGCTCGCCAGAGAGAAGAATTTAGTTCACTTCTTAATTGAGTAGTTGGGCTTAAGCCTTAAACTATCAGCTACATGACCAGATCTGACCAATAGCAGTATTTCTGTTGCAGTCCCTGCTTGTAGAAGAACAATTCTTGTTTTTATTTTGCAACAGAAGTACTTGGTGACTCCTGTAAAACAATCAAGAGACTTACTAGGATAGGCAAAGGAGCCTAAAGGAGCTGAGTAGAACCTATTTTCAAGTCATGGAGTTGTTTACCCTTTATTTTCTTTAAAGCCTTACTGACAGCCTCAGAATTTAGCAAGAATAGGCTTGCTGTCAAGTCTCTCAAGATTTCTCACGCTTGAACGTGGCAGTGGGAAGACTTACTGCATTTATGGATGCGCCTTTGATAACTTCATGATCGGGGGGAGTGTTGGAGGATAGAATAAAATTATAAACCTGTAAACTCTGAAAGACTTAATATTATATTCATACAAAACTACTAATAATGCACTTATGAAAACTGTATAAACTTGCACTGGCACATGTAGCCATCTGTTGGAGCAGGAGGCTGATATGGGAAAGGAACTGAAAATACTTTTTTAATCTTTATTTTTAAATGCTGTTCATATGGTTACAGAGGAGGATAGACAACAGATACAAATGGGTATCTAAGTAAAAAAGTGTAGAAACCACCTGTCACAATTTCATGGGAGACTGTTTATATTCAGACACTTTCTCCACCGCTCTGCTGGTTACCAAGAAGTCGCTGGCTCATGCCCGGGACAGAAGCCGCCTCTCGCACGCCGACACCTCTGCTGATCCACTCCTGTGTCCTCCTGCCTGGTTTACTGGAGCAATGACCCTCCTACTTTTGGATGCCCCAAGTCTTGAACCAGGCTAATGGAAGCAGCGACCTGTTTGTAATTGCAGGAGAAGCTTCAATGCTGTATTATATACTGCTTTGTGACAAACCTGCGCATTGCACAAGTAAAAGGAAGAATTTCTTTGCTAGGCTTTAATACTAACACAGTTATTGTCATTTGGGGCATAAGTACAGAAATAGAGCAAACCCCGCGTTTAGATCAGCTCCATTGAGTTTCTGTCTCTTTTAATGTGTGTTACAGGCTGCCAGGACTTCTGCACGACCTTTAGCTGAGACCCTGTCCTTGGGTGACTCCTCCTGATGACTGTTGTTGCAGAACAGGATTTCTTTTTGAGGACATTTGTAGGCTTTTATAGACCTAAAGTCTAATCTGGATTCTCTTCAGAATCAGACCTTTTTTGCCTGTGAGGAGAGGAACATCAACTTTAATGGACTGAAAGCTCACTTTTCTGAAGTTAAACTGTGCTATGAACAGAAAAAAATATTAATTTTAGAAGTTTTCAGCTCCACCTTGTCTAAGGGACATGCCCCAGCCATGTCTAAGGGACATACAATCATGTGCAGTAATGCCTGACTCCCCGGATTGTGCTTGATTCTGTAATTATTCTAATTTTTAGGTATTAATTTAGTAGAATAAATATGTGCTATATTGCAGGGTTCGTGGGATGGAGGGGAGAAGGAGAGGAAAGAGTTGTGTAAGCACTGCCCATATAACTTCCAGTATCAAACTTCATTTTTCCTTGATTCAGGTGTTTAAACTTCTTTTCAAATTTGTATGATCTTGGGATTCCTGCTCCAAGTCTGATCAGTTGGCTTTTCTGTGAGAGTGACTTGTTTCTCACTTGGCAATTCAGCACAGACACTTAATCTGCTCATTGAGTTCAGTGTTTCAGACAAACACAGAGAATTAATGTCAGAGCTTCCAGTTCAAAAATTCTTCCATCTGGCACTTCAGTGACCTTTTTATATTTGCCTTCTTTCATATGACAAAGGCAGTTGGTTTAACATCAGCTTTGACTTCAGAAATAAAACAGCCGTTTTTGGAGAGTGCCTTCGAGATGGGCTGTGGGATATGTATGAGTAAGTTTGTGCTAGGTACAGCACGGAGCATACCATGTCTCTGGATACCATTTTCAGTCTCAAGCTCCGTTTTCTGTTGCGTTTGCTAGTTCATAGCTGGTACTGCTAGCAATCTCTGCATCCAAATAAAGCTGAACAAATAATACCCAAGAATATGAATTATAGCTCTGGAAAACAGTTGAGCTTGTTACCCCCCAGAGGTTACCAGAGAGAAACCACAGGTCATCAGGGCAGGAAAAGAAATGGGTATTTTATAATAATTTCTTCCTCACATCTTACTTCTTTCCTTCCTTGTGTGATTGTTACTCTGCTTCTTGTCCTTTGTTGTCTGTCGTCTCCCCCCCCCCCCCTTATTTTTCTATATTATTCAAGTTTTCTTGCTGCTCTTTTTAGCTGTGTCTGTCAAATGTTCAAACCAAAGAGCTGGTGCCGATGATTACAGGGAAGGGTGAGTGCTGAAGGACCTCTTTCAGATTTGGGCCTGATTGCACTGGTAGTTCCAGTGTGAACTCGCTGGTGATGTCATGCAGCATTACATGCTCTATTTCCCCTTCCACAATTTTATTCACTCCCTTATCTCTTCGCTTGTTCTTCCTTGATCTTTTCCCGTCTTGTAGCTTTCTCACTCTGTTCTCGACCTGTTTGTGTTTCTGTTTTGGGTGCAGCAGTCTATTGCTGACCCTGTCTTCTCAGGGGAGATGGAGAGTGCTACCAGTTGGGCCAAGAAGAAGCGGAGAAGACCTGTGGTTATAAAAAGAGAGAGCCGCCCTACTGCTTTGTTCTCCAAAGAGAATGATTCTCCAGACAGTTGCATTTTTATTTTGAACAAAGCTGCTTATAATACTCCAGAACATTCCCAAATTGTGTTTTATAAGTAGCAAATGTCAAATTCCAGTGCTGCCAGAATCTGCAGATGACTTGTGTTGTTCTCAATTGCCATGGTACCAAGGCACGATAGAAAATAACATGCTTATAAAAGATAATGAAAACTCATATCCAGATAGGATTTTTTTCAGTGAAAATTAATGCTGGCCTTGTGCTCTCAGCAGTTCAGCTGTTAGGTTAGTAGTCACTTGGCTATTTATGATTTTTTCTTTATACATCTGTCAGTTAAATACAAGTGTTAAGTCTGTAATAATGAGATTGTTGTGCTACCTTCCAGAGGGCTTTGGCTCTACAAATTATAATCTATATCTTCATAAGATTTCACTTAAAAAAGCCCAAGTGCTTTACGAAATTAATTAGTGCTCCCAGTTTCTGCTTGTGATAGTGGCAGGATCGTTATTATAAACAGAAAAATAGATTTTTTGGAGGTTAAGTGATTTCCTTGCCTCAAGTCACTCAGTAATTTATTTATTTTTGTGTCACAGGTGCTAGATCTTGGGTTCCCCTATATCAGGTCCTTTCATACTGCTCTCTTGGAACAATACAAATGGTCAATTCAGGTTTTTTGTTCTGATTTTTCGGTAAGAATTTTGGATGTTTGCCCTGGTATTTACCCAACCGACCACTTTTTCCCTGGATGCACACAGTGGCAATGACCAATAGAGAGTAGAAGATGGATTGACAGTGTTCTAATATTTTACATAAGTTCATAGGTACTGGATGACCATAGTAAACATTTGTAGGATGTTACGTGCAGGAATTAATAACAAGGTATAATGCATCTTCCTAGAAGACGTGATGAGCTTCGGAGTAGTATGTCTTTACACTATGCAAACTTTTTTAAGATTTTTTTCTTCTGTGTGGTAGGACATCGGGTCTGTTGTGCCAAAGCTGATTGTTCTTTGTTATTGAGGATATCTTTATTCATAGGAATAAATTCCACTCATATGGAACAGCCTGTCTTTTACTAAGTACCCTAACAGGTGATTAATTCAGGGGACATTCATGAGTCTTTTAAAATTCATGAACCGTAAGGGCTATAAATTACTTACATGTTTTAACTGATCATTCTCGCTCTTTAAATGATAGATTACTTTAAACAGTAAATTAGTTAATCCAGCAACCTTTAATTCTATGAATCCGGTTTGTTTGGGACCTCTTAATTTTGCTGACAGAGATGAAGTGAAAAAAATCTTGTGTTGAATCTGTACCACAATAACTAAATCTGATAAACCATTTCTTTTTTTTTTTTTTTACATTATTCCCAAATGCAGATTAAACGCTATTGCTTGAAATGATATAAGGTGATTCAAAAAGACATCTTTACTTAGAACTCGTTCTATGAATGGTTATACTGCTTGTTATTTGTATAATGGGGCTTATTGTGGACTTTATGCATGGAACGAAAGTACACTTCTTGTGATTTCAGTCTCTTAACTTCAGCAGTAATCTTTATGGGAAATTCAGCTATTTGCAGACATTATGTCTTGAGATGAGACAAATACTGTGATGTTAGGGTAGGGAATGTAGGAAACTGTGGCCAGTGGTCATTACAGATGTAATGATGACTAAGCCTGTTTATCCTAGAGCAGCCTTGGGATCTTCTCAAATTGATCATGAGACTGATTAGGATGAGAGGGGGAAAAAAGACTGTCCAAGCTGTTTTGTTGTCTGTTGTGCATTATCTTCTGATTCTGATCAGCAACTAAGAAAGTTGCAAAGTATGAAACCATGTTGCTCTTCTTTTTGTGGTTCTAAGATTAGGAATTTTGAAATGCCCTTTCTTTAGTGTTCTGGGTATGTGGCAATGACTCTTTTTACTTTAAATAAATAAAAACACACAGAGAAACACTAAAATAACTTTTAATACCAAACTGCACTAACTTTTGTGGGGCTGCTTTTTATTTTGCTTTACATTGCCAGAATCTGTGATAGCTCAAGTAATATTGGAAGTTGCTTTTCAGGCAACTGCAAGGCAGGTCTTTGTGCTGTAGGGTTTAAGTGGTGCAGTGACTTCTGTCTCATCATCTCTCATTTTGTCTTACCCCTTTAGTTGAGACTGTGTAAATAATTGTGGAGAAATTAAAAAAGTGAGTTTATCTTGTTTATCAGGGTGTGGAGAATGGATGAGAAACCAGTGGTTGGTCTGGTGACTACTTGGAGTATTGGAATTCTGTTTGGCAGCAGAGTGTCAAACAACTTGGGGGAATACAATTGTGTATTTAACATTAACGATCCTTACGTGAGAAATGTAATGGGCAGGATGTTCATGGAGAGGTGCTCCTGTTGGACCACACTTGGGCTGACAGGCATCTTTTCTCCAAGGCTGGGGTCAGGGACTCTCAACTATTAATACTTCTACCTCACTGGGTAGGAACAGTCATTGCTATTTTCAGATTAAGTCCTTTCCCACGAAGACACTGAGTCCCTGGACAGTTTCCAAGTTCTGCTTTGGAAGTGCTTTTCCAAACAGGAACTTCAAACACAAAAAATGAGTTTCTGTAGGACCCCTCTGTTCCCTGTGGAGAAGAGCAGGACTTCTTCCAAAGGGGGATTGGGTGTTGGAGTCTAGTTTAGGCTTTGTAGGACTTTCATCTTGGAGCCAAAGCAGAGACATGGGGTATGAATGTCCTATAAGTAAAGTTTGCTGATGTGAATACCATACATACCATTGCCTTTGTTTTGCTTTACCTTTTTTCCATGTAAGATTTTTTTTTTTATTGTATACCCCATGTCCCTGCCCCTCTGCCACCATTTTTGCCAACATCTGTTTTTCAGCATGCTTCTCTGAGTTATCACCGTTGGGATTCCTGCCAGGTGGAAACTTAGGTGGAAGAAAGCAGCTGCACCTCTCTTATGTTTCATGTCTGGGCCACCTAATGTATCCAAAGTCAGAGGTGGTGAATCAGCCAGTGATTTTTTTGAGCCTTTACTATCTGATGGAAGATCGGGAAGGAAGGGAATGTCCGCTTGAACAATCCTTACATGACAGAGTTTTTTGGTGTATTGCCTGTTCCACTTGTAATAATCTATAGTTGCTAAATGTTGTTGATTGGCCTATTTTTAAATCCTGTTTCCTATAAAGAAGAGAGAAAGCATAAACAAAGGTCCCATTTCTGTCCTCCCTATAATTATGAGATCTGCTGGCAGAAATACCTCTTCTGAAAGTAGTAACTGTGATTTCATTGTACCACTTTTAAAAGCCAAACAGTTTCTGACATAGTTTATACTTCTGAAAGTTATGCTTTGAATGTAGTTTATGGTGGGAGAAGTACCAAATCATGGCAGTAACTGCTGATGGGGAAAGAATCACTTAAAGTTTTTACATACCTTAATGTTTATTTCTATGAGGACTTTTGTTAAAGAAACAGTAATTAAAAGTGTTTAATGGCTCATGTTGTTTGCTAGATAGAAGTTTCTTTAAATGGATATTGCATTCACACTGAAAAGTACTTGCCTCCTCTTTCTCTTGATTGCATTTTGTAAAGCGTAATTGTCATCTTGTGTATGACAAGCCAAGATATCACCTGTATTGTCTCTACATACATTTGGGGTAAGTCCTTGTAACAGTTAAGATGCCATTGATCACATCTTCATGGAGCACTGGTTTTAGACTGTGGTGGCATTCACAGCATCTCAATGAGTGTCTGGGCTCTACTGTTTTAAGTACAGCATTACATAGATTTATAGAGCAAGGGCAAGAAGGGGCGTTGAATCATATAGATTGACTTCCTATATGTCATGAGCTCTTACACTTGTTTAACTTTGTTTTTCATTCTGGTCACTGTAGCTAAAGCAGATACTCATCCACTCTTGAAGCTGCGCTGGCAAGAGATAGTTTCCACTGCTTTCTGGATGACTTTGTCATCTTTATTGGAGTGCATGAGGGTTGTTCTGCATGTCGGGTTACTGAAAGAATAGTCCCCATGCTGACGAACCTGTGGCTTATGTAGATAAAACAGATGAAATGCGGTAAAAAGAAAGATCCTGTCTTACACATGGAAAAATGGCCTCAGAAGAAAATTCTTACTAGCCCAGAGGATCACATGGGAGCATCTAAGAGGCTGAAAACGAACCTGTGTTCTTTGTGACAAATACCTCACTTTAACTGGAAAATTGTACTTACTCTTTTATGCAAAAAGAAAGCTGGAAGTGAGAAGGTGGGTTAGATTTCTCCTGACTACCAGCAAGGAACTACCAGCTGGTAGACAGTGGACCTGTAAAAGCTTCTGTTGCTAAGTATTTGTATATATCATTTGAGAGGCTGAAATTTATACAAATCACTTTTGTTATGCAGTACAAGGGAAAAATGATGCTTAAAAGGCTGAATTAGCGTAATAGAAAAATTCAAACCGGTAGCGTTCCTAAAAGCGGTCTGGTCATCCCAGTGATATCTAAGATCATTTGTATGCACAGGAAGATCTGCAACATATGTTAGGCATCAGTCCTGCTCAGTACACTTTTGCTTTTTTGCGTGATAAGTCCTTATAGAATTAGTTCTACCTTTAGCTGGAGCACAGGAGTGGCAGGTCAGTGCACCCGCCGCCCAGGGGCAAAAGCAAGGCTGTTGTGGTAGTTTAGCTCTTGCTGATGGAGGGAAACCTGAAACTACCAAGGAGTTTACTGCAACCTTAAGCTGTGGAATTTTGAAGTTACTGCCAGTGTTCAGTACTGGTGTTTTAGACCCGCTCCTTTCAGATTTAACGGAGCAGTTTCAGCGCGATGGTGGACTTCACCTATCAAAGTCAGAATGTAAAACAGCTGCTTAAATATTGTTTCTCTTCAAAATTTTATAGGCGGGGTAGATGGATTGGAAATGTGTACTCTTCAACAACAGCGTAAGCTCGGTTCCGTTGGCTTCACAGTGCTCTGTGGTCAGCGGTCACTTGGAGAGACAATGTTTTATTTCTGCTAGGGAACTATTGATAGAGGTGAGAGAGGAGTGGTGAATGAAAGCCCTTGCCAGCGCTGGCAGGAGAAGCGCTGCAGTTGCAGAGCAGGCAGACGAGCACGGGGAGCAGCCCCTGCTTTTGCACTTCTCTGTGGCCTTCAGTCTTTTCCACTGGTGATGCTGGTGTTCAGCCTGTGCATCCACGGAGGTGTTTGACTTCTGAGCGGGGGGCTGGTTGGTGTATGTCTTGAGTTTAGTCATTTGCAAGTTAGAAGTTGGCTATTAGAAGATGATTGTGGGGATTTTTATCTGACTCCAGATTCAGTCAAGCGAGCTGGCGGTTAAAGCGTCTCCCTTCAATGTCTAATTCCAAACTATTACTGCTTCCAGTAGAGATGATCAATAGTAACAGATGTCTTGAATGTTTGGTGGGGTTTTTTTGTTGTTTTTTTTTTTTTTTTTTAATGCAACGCTTACTTAGCCCACCTTATAACTAGACGTGGAGATTTTGCAGTGGAAGAAGAACCTAGAAGCAGCACACATGGCATTATTATCTATACTATGTTTATAGCTGTGGATTCCAAACATTTTAACCAGCTACAGGTAGCCTTTGGTAATTTGAAAGGAAGTCAAGTACAGCTTTTGAACCTTTCCTCTCTGTCTCCTGCCCCTGTTTTCTAGATCATAGGATTTCCTAGACTGAGAAATATTACTGATTTATTTGCATCCATGTTGATTAAGCAAAATGGAAGTGCTGCTATTTTAATAGTAATTTCAGTTTACATCATGTTCAAACATCCTCGTTGGTAGCAAGTATTGCAAGAACACGAATCTGGAGAGGATGGTGGGAAGTCTGTGGGTGCATGTCTGTGCATGTAATTTGTTTTAGGGTAAAGAAGCCAATTAATTTTACAGAAAGGCTAATTAAAAATTCTTTGTGCAGCAGCTCTTTATCTTTTCTCTCTGAAATAATATATCTTTTCTCTCTGAAGTAATAGACCAAAATTACATAATTGCCTTAATTTTGGCCTGAGAGGGAATCATCGTTCGGAAGGAAGAAGAGGCTCTTCCTTTTCTCAGTTAAAACTGGTTAAGTTTTAGTCTTGGAGACCACGTTAATGAGAAGAAATGTGAACCCTTGTAAAGCCTGGTTGCAAATCTAGTAATGTCCATCATTAGAGTTGACCCGACGTATGATAGCTTGGCCAGATGGCACTGTGCAGGAAGAGTACTTTGAATTTTTAATGTAGAAAAGAAATCTTTGATCTACAGTTACAGTGGATCATCAAAACCACAAGCCTTCAAAAACACAAGGTATAACCAGCCAGTATTTCTATAAACAATTGAAATAAGTTGGATTTCAAGGCACCAAATTCCTCAGGGAAAAGAAGGCAAAGAATAATTTATTGGAGAAGTTTGTACTGGAGTTACTCTGGGTTATTGGGCAAGAGACCTGATTAAATGGGAATGTTAAATATTTCTTTCTATTTTTTCATGTTTACTTTTTTCTGAAAGCAGGGTTTCAAAAATGCTTAGATTGTAGGTGCTTAAATGGAACATTATGCTTTAATTGTATGTATGTGAGCAGTATGGTTGACAGCAAATTAACACTGTTTATCCTTAAATACTTGCAAGTATCTTGGAAAAAGTACATTGTAGATTCTTTTGATTTGCCTTATGGTTTAGGGAGCCTCTTGGGTCTGCTTGCATCACAGTTCATAGCCTTTCCCTGTAGCCTGAGAGATAAAATTTTTTCTTTTCTTCCCAAGTAAAAGTCGAATCTCTTACAGGTAAAACAGAAGTTGAGGCCTCAAATATAACCCCCACCAACTGTGTGATTTAAAAAAAAAAGTCTTGTACATTGGAATGTATTAAAATTAAAAACATAGATGTATATGACTGGAGTATCTAAACTCGCCGTTCTGCTCATTTAGCTCTTTTGAACTAGCAGTAGTGTATTTTGGTAGCTTAGGCAGCAAGTTGCAGTCTTCGGGGCTTGGCAGAGTCATACTTCACAGTAACAAAGAATTGAACTTCTGTGCTTTAGTGTGCCATTAAGCTGCAGTCTCACGTTTCAGTGCCTGGGAATTGATTTACTGATTTGATTTTCTGAGACATATGGTGATAATAATAATAACACTGTATAAGCATTACTTAAAAATACAATAACATACCATATTGGATCTTTGGCAGGCCAGCACCAAAGTGCACACACAAACTACTGTCATTTATTTAAGTTTAGTCTCATCCAATTTTAAACAAATGGAAGTCAATATCGCTTGCAGATATTGGTGGCTAGATTGGAGAAAGAAGTGAAGTGGCATTTTGCTAAGAACACGTTGTACAAGGAAATAGAAATGTATGAATTTTATGTATGTTTCTCTTTTGTATTCTTTTTAAGTATCTTTTAGTACACTGTACAAAGATGGGTTTTTTATTGTTATGACTGTGGTGTGTGTCCCCTATGTAAAATGCATGTGGTGTTTGCAATTTTAATGTAGAAATAGAAAACGAATGTTTATGAAGTCCAATGCCTTTTTTGATGCTGCCTGATGTATGGATTGACACCGACTTTAAGCCTGTTAGAGTCAACGAATGCTGTTTTTTCCTTTCAGATATGTGTCACAAAGATGTCTACACGGAACTGCCAGGGAATGGATTCAGTGATCAAACCTCTGGATACAATTCCTGAGGATAAAAAAGTCCGGGTTCAGAGGACGCAGAGTAGTTTTGATCCATTTGAGAAACCAACTAATCAAGTGAAGAGGGTTCATTCGGAGAACAACGCTTGCATTAACTTCAAAACTTCATCTGCAGGGAAGGAATCGCCTAAAGTCAGGCGGCACTCCAGCCCCAGCTCTGTAAGTGCACAGTCCTGACACCTGTGTGTGAACAAAATACTGGCATTAATAATGCCAGATAAATGTTTTCTTGCTTAAGAAGGAATTGATTACTTGGAAACAAAACAAAAAGCTCATGCCGCCTATGAAAGATGTTTCCCATACATATTTGTAGTGTTATGTACAAAATAGAATAAGCAAATACAACTTGAAAAAGAATATATTTTGAAATTCCTCTGAGGTCATAGCCAGGGTGTCTTACGGGGTTTGTAAGCATTTTCCTCTCCTGATCCTGGTATGGCATTACAGCTGCTATAATGCTTGTGTTGCAGATTTTGCAGAGGGTTGCTTATTTGTGAAGAAGAATTCTTTCCCATGAAGTTTAGGAAACCACATGAATTGCCTTTTTGATTTTTAGATTTGGGTTTTAGAGAAACAGATCAGATTTGACAGATTTTGTTTACATTTTAAAAATCTCTTTTTAAAATCAAGTAGTAAAAATACCATTTCTCTCTACGTCAGAAACTGTGTGTGTGAGATACAGAGAGAAGAGACAGAAACAACTGAGAAGGGTTTGGCAACACATCATCATTGTTGTTTTATTCTCAAGTATTTTGAAAGAAACTAGATAAATAAAATGTCATATCTTTCATGCATAATGCCCAGAACAGATTTTCCCCCAAAGACCTTCAAAATTATTGAAAAACTATTTCTGTTATGCTTTGGCAAGAGAAATCCATAATAATGTGACCTTTGAGTTGAAGACTACAGATCTTAGCAGAATGGATGTAACACTTCAAATATTAGTTGGCGTGAAATAATTTAAAAGGTTGATTGCTGCCTTTTTTCTTTTTCTTTCTTTCTTTTTGTTTTGCTCTGTCTTCTGGACATCTTCTGTCCTCCATACAGAAGTTGGACTGAATCCTGTCAGACTTCTAAGAAGAAATGACAGAGATTCATTTTCTGTAGATGAGCTTTGCTTGACCCATGTGAATTTAACGGATAAGATGTCATGCCTCTAGGGTTCTGTCTTTTTTAGAAAAGGTTACATTTTAAAGTGTAACCATCTGTAGCAAAACCAAATTTGCTTTTTCATCATTGCCTGGCATTATATAGCTGCTGCTAAAGATGTCTCCAGCGTGTTCCAGATGAGCCCATAACAAGAAGTTCTTACCATAAAACTTTTACAATCATTAAGGATGGATGGAGCGGTTTGCACCATGTTTACTTGTGCGTGATGCCTGATGATTGTTTGGCACCACAACTGTCAATTTAAATAACTTTTTTTGAAAGTCTTTCCTTAAGTTTTTTTTTTTTTTTTTTTGTGGTATTAAGTCACTCCCCATCTCTACTGTTCTTATCTTCTGTTCCCTACTGTTCCTTTACTGTTCCTCTTAAACGATTACTAATTTCTGTTAATGCTTTATGTACTTCTGTTCTATTAAAATTGACAGTTTTTATTTGCTTTGCTTCCAGAATTTTGAAGCAGACTTTTTTGAAACTGTGTTACTGGCATCTTGTTGTTTTCCAGAGAGCTGGTACTCTACTGCATCTATGCAATCTCTTGTGACCCCAGTATTTTCTTATGTAAATGATTTTAATGCTTCCTCTATTACTATGCTGCTGGTTAGAGCTCTAGCTCAACATACGCTTTTGGTAATCTTCATAGAATCATAGAATAGTTTGGGTTGAAAGGGACCTTTAAAGGCCATGTAGTCCAACCAACCTGCAGTGAGCAGGGGCATCTTCAACTAGATCAGGCTGGTCAGAGCCCCGTCCGACCTGACCTTGAATGTTTCCAGTGCTCTCTGGGCAACCTGTGCCAGTGTTTCACCACCCGCAGCGTAAAAAAATTCTTCCCTATAGCTAGTCTAGTTATACCCTCTTTTAGTTTAAAATCATTCCCCCTTGTCCTATCACAACAGGCCCTGCTAAAAAATTTGTCCCCATCTTTCTTATAAGCCCCCTTTAAGTACTGAAAGGCGGCAATGATGTCTCCCTGGAGCCTTCTCTTCTCCAGGCTGAACAACCCCAACTCTCTCAGCCTGTCCTCATAGGAGAGGTGTTCCATCCCCCTGATCATTTTTGTCGCCCTCCTCTGGACCTACTCCAACAGGTCCATGTCTTTCCTGTGCTGAGGGCTCCAGAGCTGGACACAGTACTCCAGGTGGGGTCTCATGAGAGCCGAGTAGAGGGGGAGAATCACCTTCCTCGACCTGCTGACCACACTTCTTTTGATGCAGTCCAGGATATGGTTGGTTTTTTGTGCAGCAAGTGTGCATTATTGGCTCGTGTCCAGCTTTTCATGGTCATGCCCCCAAGTCCTTGTCAGCAGGGCTGCTCCCAATCCCTTCATCCCCCAGTCTGTATTGATACCATCAGTTGATATTGATATTCTCTTGTGCTGACTCAGACACTTACTGGGGACATCTCACATGTTAAAGGTAGGTGCATAGGAATTTCCTGAAAACCAATTCTCATTTCTCAACTTCCTGTAAGTCTCCGTGGTTTTTATAGCTTTGTTCTGTGATCTCGGTTCTTCCTTCTGCTTGGAGGCATTGTTAGTCATTTTTGACTCTCCCTCACAAGGAGTGATCCGAAGAGCACCTGGTAAGGAATAACTTGTGGAGTAATGTCAGTGTTCATGTCAATGAACAGGGAAGAGCAGAACTTCACAGCAAAAGGTGGTGTTAGCCCTCTGCTGATCACAGGTCACACCTGGTCCTGCCCTGCAGACCTAAGTTCAAACATCCAAGGCAGAGATATGATCAAGCCGCTCCCCTTCCCCCAGAGCCTGAATATGTTGCCTCAGGCAGGAGATGTTCTGATGCACATTTCATTGAGCATATGTCTGTGTGGTTAGTTGCAGGAATTTGTCATTCTCTGGTTTTGAATTACACATGAATTGACAAAGGGGTTTGGGTTTCATTTTTTTTTTCTAGTCCTGATGTTGTGTAGCAGATGCCCTTGCTGCTTCCTCTTCTGATCATTACTTCTTTTGCTTCCCGTGTCAGAGGACTGCTACATATTCTCTCTTACTGAATTATAACCCGATTCTCTGGAAATTCTGCTGCTGTATAGATTATACCGGTATGAACAGACATTTCAGTTTCTATGGATGTTCCTGTGCATGCTAATGCCCTCTGGGTCATACTGGCTACAGTTGTGTAGTTCTGTTTCAGTTTTGGCTCTGCTTTCTGTAAGCTTTATTTTAAGATACTCTGGTAGAAGTATGCTACCTTCAATTTGCACTTTGTACTTTTGAGCAGTAGAGAAACTGAATTAGAGATAGGCTTCCATTTAGTCTCTTCCCTTTCATTGTTTAAAGTCCTCTGTAGTCATCAGGTTGGGAAATGACGTCTTACAGAAGGTACATGGCTGAGGCTTGCAGTCTGTATCACTGCTTCTGCTCACGTGAAAGTCCTTTATTTGTCTCAGAAATTACATTTTTCAAAATGTGACCTGAAAGACTTTGTTTATAATGCCCTGGGGTATTAGCTTGTGTTTTGATTAGTTTCAGAATCTTTATCAGCTCTCTGGCAGATACCAGCTTCAGTGTTTGGTGAAGATCACCAAATAATACTCCGCAAATGGTATGTTATCCATTTTGTGTTTCCTGTACCTTTGAAATCCTCTGCACCTTGTGATGAGAAAGATGACACACACACAGGTTTGGGAAAGCTGGAACTCCATGTCCCTGCCCACAGATTGTCACTTGGAAAATAAATCATTTGCTCTTGAACATGAAGTAATTTTCTGCAGTTAATGCCATACCTTGTTGCAACCCAGTTGAAATAGTGTGTTGTTAATTAGTGCAGTAGCATACAGACAGAAGTTAGCACATTAGTTTTTTGTTATAGTAAGACAAATGTTATCTTTACACTGAGTCTTTCCACCTGACATTTGCATAGTTATTATGTAAAACAGTCACGTTACATTGCATTTTCTTCCCCCCTTCTTTTAAACATCTGTGTGTGTGATTTCCAAACTGTTTAAGCTTACTGAAATTGGATGTTACTATGGAACGAAATTTTCAGCAGAACAGACTTATTATCACATCAGAATAATGGATAATATTCACCTTGTAGGTAGTGAAGTAGGTGTTCGCCTACTTGTGCATCAACTGTCTGCCACTGTTAGAACAAGGGAATTTGGCTAAACAGACCTTTCCTCTGATCCAGCGCAACACAATATATATTTACATAATGTATGTACACTTGCATAATGCTTATGTATAATGTGTATGTATATAGGTGTGTACGTATCCATCTATCATCTATCTGTCTTTATCTATCTAAAAATCTTTTGCTGAGTCTTTTGCCTACCAAAGGAAGAAAGTTGCTTTTCTTTCTCCCTAACTAGTAGTAAAACTACAAAATGAACTGGACAAAGTAAAAAAAATAAAACCCTAACTCAAAACCAAACACATGCCACTCGTCCCAAAGTGACAGTGACTTTGGAAGATGATTTGACTCTAACTCTCTGAAAGTTGTATTTGAGATCCATGCTCTTTAGGCATATGGCCTTATTTATTTTTCTCCAGTGCAAGGTGGAGTTTTATTGTATTCAGTGTACACATTTTATACACAAAAATAGTACTTCTGCACAGTCTGTAAAGAGAGTATTGCAAGTTTTATAAGCTAGTCATCTGCTCAAGATTTAGTTATGTGATGCTACACATCAGTTTGTTCTCTTTGAATGGCTTAAGATTGATGGCAATTAAGGCAAATGTCGTGCTAAAGGTGTATGTACTACCTTTTGGTTACTTTTAAAAAATTAAATGCAGCAAAACACTAATCTTCTACCAACACACATAAGTGTAAAAAATTCATTCAGATAAAAATAATTGGATAATCAATGCTTTGCTGCATTTGCTCTTTTTGGGAGAGCAGCCTCTCTTCTGTTTCTGTAACTTCTATTAACTTTCAGTCCTATTATATGCAACTTTCCTCCAAAAAAGTATAAGGAGAAAGCATGAACCGATCCTATTAACACGTTGTAAATCATTTGTATAACAAATCTAACTTTAAAGCAGACACTGAAGTCAGAATTTTCTCTAAAACTTCAGCATCCTTTCTGTCTGCCAACATACTTTGTGTGCCGTTCTCGCATGTCTTCCTCTTCAGGTGTATGAAACCTTCTCCAGTTTTAGGAACCTATTAATGACAAGGGTAACTGCATCCTTCCTGGTCGATACTTTTTATCGAGGTAAGATAATTTCAAAGTTCAGTGTAGAGAGCGGATTTTTCTTTTCTGGCAGGAGGGAAGCTTTAAGAATCGTTAACCTGGGGGGTCCTCTTTAGATGATATGGCAGATAAAATGTGGCAATCGGTCCAACTCCTGTGCTTCAGTAGCCTGGAGAACAACAGCTTTAAAAACTGCATCCAGACCTTTCACAGAGAGCTCTATGGTCGCTCCTGCTCAGGTTGCTCTAAATTTATGGCTGCGTGTTAAAGGGTTAGAAAGATGTCAGCAACAGGATGGGATCAGACAGTGGTACAGCTCAGATTAATGCTCGGCTTGGATTCTTTAACAGCTTTGTATCCCTGGAACGTTGCCCCAGAAGACAGTCCAACTTGCAAGGTTTAAAAAAGAAAGGAAAAAGTGTTATCAAATTGACCTGTTATCACACATAGGATAAAACTTTCTTAAAGTGGACTAATTACTGTGAAGCTTGCATATGGTTTTGTAAAAGAAGCTTTACCATTGTGTCAAAGAAGACAAAATATAGATAAGTTAAAAAAAATGTATCTTCAGTTCTTGCGATTTAATCTCACTTAGTCCTCTTGGCCCACCTTTTACTTTCAAGTTTTTCCAGCAATGAATTTATTTCTTTGGAGGCACATAACAAAACAGATCTTTAGATTTGATTTTCAATAATTTTCAGTGGTACTGTGCACATAGTGGTTTTCCCTTGAGGATAGTTTTATATTGAAGTTTAATATCATGCAGTTTTTTTTTTTTAAAAAAAGTCTATTTAAAACTCAGGCTCGGGAGTGTGCTGGTTAAGTGTGACATTCACAAGCTGTTTTGCAGTTATGAAAAATGCATGAGAACATAACCCACACAGCTTCTATAAGAATAGTCAGGTGATTTTCAGTGTACTTTTCCATTAAAGCTTTCTTTACTACATAGATTTTGAAAATTTCTGAGAAAGAGAGGTATTCACATGGCAAGGTAGTGCAAGGACTCATACTGCAAGATCTTGTATTAAACCTGTTATCCCTCCTACAGTCTGTATCAATGAAATGGTGATTTGAAATCACCTGGTCAGAAAAGACAATTTCCTCTCATTTCTTTTTCTCTGTTATTTTTAATCCTCACATGTCATTTTGAAATACTAGGGGCTTCTATTTCTTTATTCATCATTTTGGCGTGCTCTTTCTATCCTTGTTACTATGATCTGTATTTCCTTAACCGGAGGGAAAAAATATTTAATCTTGGTTACTGTAAGTTGTGCTGCTAAAGATGCTCACTTACCGTGCTTTGTGGTGCTCTTAGACTAATCTTGCACTGGGAAAAATGTAGGCTAATAACAATAAAACTGCCTTAATGGAAACTATTTTCAAGGAGGGTGAAGCATAAAGGCAAAGAAGTAAAACTCCCAGTGGGTTTCCTGAAGGGAAAGATGTGCACTGTCCTGTGCTCCAGTTGCCAGTGTCGTCTTGGGGATAACATGATCCACCACAACCTGTGCTGACTTTCATAGCGACTTGGAACTATATTCAGTTCTTCAAAGGCATGAGGACCTTTAATCCCTTCTTTAGTATTAGTAATGAATTTAGTAATTCATCTCTGTTTCCCATTTGAATTCTCTGGAAGATTTCTCCCTAGCATGAAAATTCACTTTTGGTGACTTCCCAGTAGTACCAATTTCTTGCTGACTGGTTGTATACTGCCTATTTAACTTTCTGCCCATTAAATAGTTCAATCTTGGTCACATATGCACCTCAGTTTAATTTTTTTCTTAGCTTTGAAAGTTCTTTTTTGTAGCAAATACAAAGCTCTAACACTGAGCAACACTTTACGCCTCAGTAGTCCCAGTGATGTTCAAGATATAAAAGTCTGTGTGGCCATAGGGAGGAGATTTCCCTTTGGCTTATATCCAAAAAGTCATGATAAAAATTTTCATAGAAAAGATTTGAAGGCTTTAATTAACTAAAAAAAAAATATTACACGTTCAGTAAATAACCAGTTTGCAGACAGTCATATTATGTCATGACATATTTTGGTCGACAGCTGGCTGTATATGAGCCAGCAGTGTGCCCAGGTGGCCAAGAAGGCCAATAGCATCCTGACCTGTATCAGAAATGGTGTGGCCAGTAGGACTACAGAAGTGATTGTCCCCCTGTACTATGCACTGGTGAGACCGCACCTCAATTACTGTGTTCAGTTTTGGGCCCCTCACTACAAGAAAGACATTGAGGTGCTGGAGCGTATCCAGAGAAGGACAACGAAGCTGGTGATGGGTCTGGAGGACAAGTCTTATGAGGAGTGGCTGAGGGAACTGGAGTTGTTTAGCCTAGAGAAAAGGAGGCCGAGGGGAGACTTTATCGCTCTCTACGACTACCTGAAAGGAGGTTGTAGCAGGGTGGGGGTCAATCTCTTCGCCCAAGTAACAAGCAATAGGACAAGAGGAAACAGTGTCAAGTTGCGCCAGGGGAGGTTTAGGTTGGATATTGGAAAATATATTTCTTCACCAAAAGGGTTGTAAAGCATTGGAACAGGCTGCCCAGGGCAGTGGTGGGTTCGCCATCCCTGGAGGTATTGAAAAGACGGGTAGGCGTGGTGCTGAGGGACATGGTTTAGTGGTGTTTTTGGCAGTGTTAGGTTGATGGTTGGACATGATGATTGTAAAGGTCCTTTCCAACTTAAACGATTCTGTGACTCCATGACCAGGCCGCAGAGCCAACAGCCGCTATCCCAAGGAGTAGCTGGTGCGGGCACTGCAAGAGCGAGTGGCACAGCTCTGCTGGGCTCCAGCAGCCAGAGGTAAGAGATTATTTTGTCCTTTAAGGGAAATGCTTGCCGGCTGCCACTGAAGTGAGTGCCTCATGCAGGTTTCGGTACGCTGTCCTGGCCTGACCTGCGTGGTCAGGCAGAATTTGCTGGGGCGAGAGCTTGTGCGAATGCTCGACCTGGGTCAGGTGAGGCTTCGGGCTGAAAAGTTTGGTGACTTCTCTATAAATGTGAGGGGAGATGTGCACCTTAAAGGTCACAGGAGCTGCCAAGCAGATCCAGACAGCTTTGTTGGGGTTATTTCCCTTTGAAGTCCTGGCAAGGCAAAAATATTCAGCTGAATATTCTTCACTGAAAGGGTTGTTAAGCACTGGAACCAGCTGCCCAGGGCAGTGGTTGAGTCACCATCCCTGGAGATATTTAAAAGATGTGTAGATGTGCTGCTGAAGGACATGGTTTAGTGGTGGTTTCGGCAGTGATAGGTTGATGGTTGGACTCAATGATCTTAAAGGTCCCTTCAACCTAAATGATTCTATGAATCTGTGTGGTGTTTTAGGGGGTGAAAAAGCAGTAAGGAGGAGTAAGAAGAAAGGAAAACGAATCATGGTAGAAGTATTGTAATGTTAGATCTTCAAAAAGTAGCTTTGAACAAACATTTATCAAAATTAGCTGAAATTAGGCTAAAATTAGTACTCTCTTCTGTTGAGAAATCTTGTCTGGGTCAAATTGGAGGATTGCACCAGATTTCTGAAATACAGGGGAACTTCTTGCGAGTCTGCTGCTTGTGACGTACGTCAGTGGCTGATGCAAGCACTGTGTATCTGATGTGCTCTGGATATCTCTCACTTGCTATGTGTATTTCAGTCAACCACATCCTATGCAGAATATACGCTTGACTAAACAAACACAAATGTCTGCATATATGTATTCCCATGTATTTTACTGGAAGGAATAAAATAAGTTAAAGGAAGAAATTATACTTAGAAGTGAATTTTCTGTATTTTATTTTAATGTTGGCATTTGTTAAAAAATACTGGTACCATAATCTTGCTGTAACAAGGCATATTTTTTTAACAGAAAAGGCTGAAAAAGATAAACCAATGTGGAGAAATCTGAACAACAAAATTCCTGGCAATGAAGCTGAAAAAATAACTGTATGAATGGGGGGGTACAATAACAAAGTAAAGTAGGCTGAAATGGTTATAATTTTCAGCAGTCACATGGAAATTCAAATTATTTAGATCCCTTCCATAGCCTATGGATCTATTTAGATCCCTTTAAGCTTAAAACCTAATTTTTGGACAGTTTCATATTTTTGCATTATCTCAGTTAATCTTCACCTCCTTTATAATCCAGAAATAAGAGGAAAGGGAAGAAGTATCTGAACTTCTTACCACGACTCTTTGTAAGCAATTTGTAATTGTAAGTTTGAATTAATGTGTGAGACTTCATTTAAAAAAAAAAATTGAGAAAATGGTGGGGAAATAGTGAATTTGTTCCTTTGTTTTCAAAAGTAATTGCATGTGCTGAGTGAGATCTGTCTGGTGTTTCATTAAGAAATGTCATGCAAGTTAGTTTGCAAAGTCTTCTGCTGAAAATTTCTTTCTGCTCAGAATTTATTTAAATTTTTTTTGGTAAAATCCTCTGAAGTCCTTTTCTACACCAGATATAGCTTAAAAAATTGTAAGCCTTTTAAGATTACAAATGCAAGGAAAAGTAATGTCTGTCTTCACAAAGGGAGATCTAATAGTGGGAGAACATGGTCAATCCCATCGAGTGATCCAGTTGGAATAGAGCTGAGCTCCACTGTGAAGGTGCTGTAACCAGGAAAGAGGAGGAGATCAGCCACCTGGTTTTACTGCGTATGGGACAGGCAGTGGCTGACGGCTTGGGTTTCTGGTTGTTTTCTGGTTGTTTCTGGTCTGCTCTCACCTAGCACGAGCAGGCATCGGACAAGTGATTTGGGTGGCTTGGGGAGGGTGGGAGGTCAGCCTTGCTGCTGCAGAGCTGAGCCCTGGGGCACTGCGTGGGCTTGGCCCTGAGGACAAAACAGTTGAAACCAGCACCTCTTTCGTATGATTGGGAGTGAGCTCTCCACTCCGTCCCGCCAAGACGTGCTATTAATGTTTTGCCTGTTCTCTGTGAGGATGCAGCAACTTCCAGCAGGAGAATGAGTCAAAAGGCATGACCTTAAATCCATGCTTCTGGCAGCCAGGGTATGGAGAAATGAGCTTGAGGTTGTCGGAATAATTATTGTTGATCATTTACTGTGTGGTAATGGATTAAAGGCATCCTGTTTCCTATCAAGATCTTAAGGCATTACAAGTTGTTGTGACCTTTATGTTATGGTTTCCAGCGGTATAAAATAAAAGTAAATCTCAGTGTGAAAATAGGAATGAATGTGAAACACGTGTATAAACCCTGTCCTTTTTCTTCCTCACTGTATGAGGAAATCAACAGTGAACTATTCACTGTTAACTGTGGCAGCTTTTCCACTTCAAACAAAGCTACTCACTGTGTGTTCACTGCAGCCTGCAATTTGGGAAATACTTTGCTATCCTTCTTCATTATATGGGAGACACTTAAACATCTAAACACTTTTTTCTATAGTTTTATGATGTTGCATCCGTCCATAATTGGATACTTAAATTAGAAGGCTCCTTGAATAAATATTTTTGTCACCTCTATTAGTGACATCTGTAATAAAACTGTGACTTTTTTTTTTTTTAAATCATTTCTAACCAGGCAGAATGCCTTTTTAGGCACTGATTGGGAGCCGAGAATATTACTGCCTTATCTATAATGAAGTTGTCCAAATAACGTAACAGGAAAAAGATCTGAGAGTTCCCATATGATGTATTTTCCTCAGTTTATTCATATTTAGGAATTGGATAGCAAAATAATAAGTTGTTCTGTGTATTGGATGGAGATTAAAAGGCTCAATTTTGCAAACATGCATGTGTATATCCTGATACCATTCAGTAGAAAGCCGGGTTGTTAGTCTCAAAAAATGGGATATATGCCAAAGTGCCAGAATTATGGCTCAGGACAAATGTAGAATAGTTAAGTAAAGATAGGTTGTTGTTTTTTTTTATTTTCTGGCTAATGGTAAAATGGGTGTAGTGGAGAAGTAACAGGTACCAAGTCACCTTACCTGGGATGCTCTAGTCTGTTTAAATAGAAGTAATTTCTAGGCTCCGTTGAATTAAAACTTTTGACCATGGTTTTAAAGGAATTTACACAAAAATGTGTCCTGTACTGTAGTGTTTGTGTCCTTTCAAAAAACTGAAACTTGAGAACTTTTTGTAAATCAGGCATAAGATCCTAAATGTGAGTGTACACTGTGTGCAGCTGTGCATGGCTTAGAGTCTCCCAGTTCAATTCAACCTTAAACGTGCTGGATTTGCTTGGCTGCTCTTTTTTAGTAGTGCTATAATCAGAGTACTAAAAAATCAGTTCCTGTATGTGGTTTGAACATCAATGCTGACCCTCCAAAGTTTCTGCTCTATACTATTTTGGTGGTTTAGGTACAGGACATCTGAGCGCTGCAGTGTAAAACATATGTAGATAATGCCTACGGCAGCTGCAGTCAGTTTTTTGCAGTGACCTTCTGCTCTTGGGGGAAAAATAAAAAGCCCTTTCCTTCCAGACAACTGGAAGATGGGGAAATTTGGGAAAACAGGATGCGCTTCAAAAAACTCAAACCCAAGAACTTGATCAGAAAGTTTTAATATCAGGTGAATTTCTGTTTTTGCAGTGTTGTGGTGTTCTCTGTTAGGACTGTGTAAAAGTGGGGCCGGTACCAGTCTGTTGCAAAGGCCAGCTGAGCTATCTGGCCCTTTGAGCAAGAATCATTGCTTAGCTTGATTCAGTTTTAGACCCCTCACTTAGGCTGCGGGTATTAAGTCTACAGGACTTTATTTAGCTGTGCTGCACATACATGCCCTTAAATGTATGGTGTGAGTATATCCACAATCTGAGGGCTGTAAACATAATTCAGAATCAAGATACTCTCATTAAAGATGCTTTTCTGTAGTATTTTGACCACTATCTGAAAAATGGTTGATGTACTGGGACATTGACTACTGAGAGCAATGTTTTTGGGTCGGCTTTAGTCTGAAAAAAAAAAAAAAAAATTAAGCAGCTCTTTTAATCTGATTTTGTAGGGCAGATTAAGACTGTTGCTTAGATCTCTTAACAAAGATAAGATGGCTTAGTTGTTAATGATCTTTTTCCCTGTGTGAAGTGATATATGTCAAAAATAAAACAGAAACGTCACTTTGATTAAAAACAAAACCCTTTTGATAGTCGCAGTGATGTAAGTGTATGGTTGAAATCAGCAACCACCATCTGGGGTGTTGAATGATGTTTTATTTGAGTAGCCTATTATATTGTTTCATTAGCTCTGCTATTAATTTTTTGTTTTTATTGTTGGCTGCTGAAAACACGCAGGTCTATGAGTTTTGATAATGACATTTGATCGCTAAAGGCTGAATCAAAGCAGTTAATGTTGTGGGTGCAATACATGCGGAAAGGTCATCTTTTTATTTTGTTTTGTTTTGTTTAGCCTACAAGCCCCAAGTTTGGAAAAGCAGACTCTTATGAAAAACTGGAAAAACTAGGGGAAGGGTCCTATGCTACAGTATACAAAGGGAAAAGCAAGTAAGTGGTTGTATTTTTCATTTATTTGTGTGTGTAAATGAAGATAAGCAGAAAATATTAGCTGATGTTGCTTCACTTATACACAGGTGCCTACAAATGAACGCAAAGTGCTCTGGTGAAAGAGGCTAAGACCATATTGCATAGGTAACATATTACTTTCACATCAGAACAAGATGAGATCCCGTCTTGATGTTCTGAGGGCAACGCTGAACAGATGTTAGTTAGTCTTTTGTTTATCATTATTAAAAACCTTGAATAAAATAACATGAAGGGAATGAATGGAATTTTGGACCACCGTAAGTTTAGTTTGTTTACAAGAGTTTATTTGCAATCATTGCAACTACTCTGCCTCAAAATAATCTATGGTATATATGCCAAATTTTTTTTCAGCCACTTTAATGTTATTCATTGCAACTTTTTTATCCCCAGAGCCCTAAATGCTTCTATATTGTATAAAATAACTCAGTAAACACACTTAAAATATATTTCTTGAGCTAGTGCTTCAGTTGAGAGTTATCTTTTGTCGAGCAGAGTGTCTTGTGCAAGTTCATATATTTAATCAAGTTTTCATAATCAAATTTTCATAATAATAAATTAGTTCTGAGGCAGGGATCAGGTATGTGCAATATCTTTATTTAAAAACTTTGTCTAGTGAATGATAGATGAGACAACTGTTCTCAGCCGAGAGAATATCATGACAGTCATGGGACAGAAAAACTACTGAAACAAAGAAATATGTCTTAACGTTTTGCAGGGTCATTAAGTTAGGTAGGTACTGAATTTTTTTTTTTCATTGCATATTTATAATAAATCAGAATGAGGGGTGTCCTTGTCTCTCAGTAACTTTGAGATTGATAAGCATAATGACAGCTGATATGACTAAAAACATGTTCTAAATGTTAAAAGTATTTACACATCTGCCATGCTGGTGCATGTATCGTCTTTCACTGGCAGATTTCCTCAAGAAAATGCAGTTATGTTGTGTTGTTAATGGTTCAGTTACACATCACCATAAGTTCCAGACATTATACATATGTAAGCTTTTTATTGGGGTCTATGTAATACGAGAAAACCATCTAGATTTCAGCTTCTGCCTTATTACTAAAACCCTTTAAAAATCACAGCGCATATCTGGTGATAGTTATCCCATATGCCTTGGCTTTCAATAAGATTGAACTAAGGCAGCAGGGCTGCTAGATGTCCTGTCGATCGGTGGAACAGTCTGAAAGTTAAAAACAAAGCAAAGCTATAAAGTAGCTTCCCTGGAGCTATTTCATTCAGTGGTGATTTGTGAACGTGTTACGAAACATAGATTGGTTAGAAATTCATTTGTTTTAGGAGAGCTGACTACAGATCTGTAAGAAATACTTAAATGATTTTAATAGTAATTGAATAATAAATTCAAATTATTGGGCTCTCCACATTCTCCATTATAAATAGCAAGCTCTGAATAAGTAGTGTGAATTATAACAATTATATATAACTTCATTCTGCTGCTTTATAACATCTTTTGCAAGGTCTTTAGAATTTATTTTGAAAAAAGTGTGCGTAACTCGAATGTGGATAAGAATGTATATGCAGAGAATATTCCGAAAGTTATAGTGATATTCCTTTACCTTCTTAATTTTCATAGAATCATAGAATAGTTTGGGTTGAAAGGGACCTTTAAAGGCCATCTAGTCCAACCAACCTGCAGTGAGCAGGGACATCTTCAACTAGATCAGGCTGCTCAGAGCCCCGTCCAACCTGACCTTGAATGTTTCCAGTGATGGGGCATTGACCACCTCTCTGGGCAACCTGTTCCCGTGTTTCACCACCCTCAGCATAAAAAAATTCTTCCTTATAGCTAGTCAAATTCTACCCTCTTTTAGTTCAAAATCATTCCCCCTTGTCCTATCACAACAGGCCCTGCTAAAAAGTTTGTCCCCAGCTGAGTAGAGGGGGAGAATCACCTTCCTTGACCTGCTGGCTATGCTTCTTTTGATGCAGTCCAGGATATGGTTGGTTTTTTTGCAGCGAGCGCACGTTGTCGGCTCATGTCCAGCTTTTCATTCACCATTACCCCTAGGTCCTTGTCAGCAGGGCTACTCTCAATCCCTTCATCCCCCGGCCTGTGTTGATACTGGGGGTTGCTCCAATCCAGGTGCAAGACCCTGCACTTGGCCTTGTTGAACCTCATGAGGTTCACACGGGCTGACTTCTTGAGCCTGTCCATGTCCCTCTGGATTGGCATTCTGTCCCTCAGGCATGTCAACTGCACCACTCAGCTTGGTGTTGTTTGCAAACTTGCTGAGGGTGCACTTGATGCCACTGTCTATGTCATTGATGAAGATACCAAACTGTACTGGTCCCAATACAGATCCCTGAGGGACACCACTCATCACCAATCTCCATCTGGACATCGAGCCATTGACCACTACCCTGTGGATGCAACTATCTGACCAATTCCTCATCCATTGAACAGTCCGTCCATAAAATCCATCTCTCTCTAATTTAGAGACAAGGATGTTGTAGGGGACCATGTCAAAGGCCTTACAGAAGTCCAGATAGATGACATCTGTAGCTCTTCCCTTGTCCACTGACGTAGTCACTCCATCACAGAAGGCCACTAGGTTGGTAAGGCAGGACCTGCCCTTGGTGAAGCCATGCTCGCTGTCTCAAATCACCTCCCTGTCTTACACATGCCTTGGCCTAGCTTCTAGAAGGATCTGTTCCATGATCTTCCCAGGCACAGAGGTGAGACTTTTGTTTGGCTTACTTTTTTTTCCCCGCTGAATATTGAACAACTCTCATATTACACAGCACCATCCAGGTTCAGTGCCTCCAGTCCAGTCTTTTTTGTCTTGAACTAGAGAAACAGTTGAACTACTTCATAGCAGGAGGAGGTTATTCCTTAGAAGCAGGAGGAACACTACAGGGGCTATCTGGTATTTCACAAGGAGTTGTTGGTTGAGTTACTGTGGCCCTGTTATCTCTTCTGTCCCCATGAGAAACTGAGGAATCTCTGGCCTAGGTGATATCCCCAAAGAGGAGAGAGCAACACTGCTACAACACAGTATTGGGAAAGATAGATTGACAGGGAGGGTGGCAAATGGATGGCCCAGCGTTGGCTCCAGCCATTCCATGAAAGCCTAACTTTGCTGCTGCTTTTCTGACAGATTGGCTCTGACTCTTTATAGCTTTATTTAAATCAATACAGAAAGAGATAGAGGAATTTTTTTCTCGCACCTGGTGCAGGTATATAGGGTGAGACTGTGATATGCACCACTGTGTTCCCCTGGCTACAGGCTCAGTGGGAAGAAAAAAAAAACAGGTCAAAAAAAGGCTATTTGTTTTGGCATGTGCCCAGTTTTGACTGCTGAAGGATTAAGCCCTCATGGCACACTGCAGAATACAGACATGATGTGTATTTGGAAAAGCCGGTAATACTTGAACAGCAAGTGTGTTTTGTTCATAATGTTTGAGAATCCCTTATCCTCAGCCAACTCTAACGTTTGGCTCTCTCATTTTGCCAAAATGGTTGAGATGTGTCCTTAACTGTAGTTGAAGATGGAGAATTTAAGATCAAATTGAGCTGTTCTGTGTGACGCTTTGTACTCAGCATTATTGTGCTTAATATTTATCACCAGCTGCATGTGGCAAGTAATGGGGTTTGGTTTTTTTAACCCATTTCCTGAGATATATTTCAGCTTTTAAAATTATTTCCCCTGCTGATCATAATGATGGAATAAAAAATTTGTGATCTTAGCTTACTAATTGGAAGGGCTAACAGATACATACCTGCCTCCAAAGATGCAAAATCGGCCACTCCTTTCCTAAAATTTAAAGTTATGTATGCAGTAACTTGCTTTCAGGGGAAGTCTGGCTTTTTACAACTTGGAGCAGGATCAGTGGTACCAAGCCCTTGCCTTGCTATCAAACACATTATTTTTCTGTCTATTTGAGTATTTGTGGTAGTAACCCAGGAAACTGAAACAAAGTGGGCTAATACCTCTTACTGGATGATGGATTTCTCTTTTTGTAGTCAGGTAAAAATGATTCCCTGGAGTGAGGAAGCAGCAGAGTGAACGGGACTGCGTTATTGAGGAAAGTGAAGCTGTATTCCTTTAGGCTGGGCTTTTTTGTTTATTGGAGAAATAGCCAAGCAGCTGTTTTTTTCTGGCCGACGGTTGCATCAATAGGCAAATCTGTTTGATTTCATGTGTTGCACATCAGGCGTGCATAACGAAACTCATCTTGGCATGTTCATTTTCTACTTTCGTTCAGGTTAGATTCTCGCATGTTATTTTGTTGCGTAAGATCCCAAGAGGCTGCTTACTGCATTAAATTCAGATCCCTTTGAAGTGATTTCTGCTTTCTTTTAAGGTAAAATTGTTGAGAAGTAGGCCTAGCAATTTACTGATAACGCTCTAAAAAATGAGGCAAGTTCCATTTACTCTGTGTTTGGCTAACTCCTTGAACATTTGTCATACAGTAGGTGCAAAGCAATAGGTGGTTTTCGAATTCCTGTATCATTTCATTGCGCAGTTGAGCTGAAGAAGTGCTCTCTGAATCGACGGCTATATCTTCTTGCTGCCGTTGACCTTCTTCCCTCTTGAGCTTGATTATAAATTTACCTGAACGTACAGCAATGCGATCTGGCTTGATCTGTGGCACATAAGTGTTGATGTGAGTTATGGGAGTCTGGAGACGAAGCTGGTGACAGCACAGGGGAGCTGCTGCCAACCAGAGCCCCTTACAAAGCAGTGCGGAGGCCTTGCATCCCCGCGCTGGGAACTCTGCATATTGCACTTAAGGGAAAAACCTGTGCTTTTGGCAATATTGTGAGTTGGCACGGTTTCCATCCTCTCCTCCCACTGTGTTCAATTGCCCTTCAAGGCAAAGAATTAAAAAAGATTACCTCGGTTAAAGCGACGTGATCTGTGACTGCTGCTTGCACAGCATGTGTCTGTTTTGAGAGGCGAGCCAATGGTATCCACTGCTTCTGCACTGCTGTGATCTCAATCTGCTTCTTGCTTATCCATATGATTCTTAGTGTACCTTAACTTTTTTGGCACCTTTACTAAGTTGCATGTGCTCAAAGTATTGCAAAAATGTGTAGAATTTGTAACGGAAAGCTCAATCAACACTTTTTTTTTTGCCTAATTTCCCTACCACAAAAGTACATCATTTCAATTTATCACTAATAAAAGGCTTGTCCTAATAAATTCCGGTCCCTATCCCTTTTAACTATTAATACGAGAAATTAGTAGAGTACTGAGCACAGCACAGTAACAAGATGACGCTGTCACTGAGAGCTCGAAGGCTGTGGAGGTGTAGGGCAGTCTTTCATTCGAGGTACCTCTCCTGCTTCTGTTTGAAATCTGAATTTTTTGTGTTTAAGGTGATTCCAACAGGTACCCAAAGATGAAGGGTATTTTTTCAGGTAGCCAGGGCATTTTGTGGTTATGTTCGTCAAAGGCAATACCTTTTACTATTCACCTGGAAATCAATAGGAATTTAGAGGTATAAAGAGCAGATCTTAGAGAGAACTCATGCTCGGGGGTAGGCACCATGCTCTGCACCGGCTGCGGTTTCCAGGCAGTGTTATTTTTAGAGCAGCAGGGAATATTTGACTGATCAGTGGGAACTACCTGTATTTGTTGTTGGCATGATGTATTGTAGTATGCTTTATGAATATATAGCTGACCATCATATTTCATTTATATGTTTGTGGATGGCTGCTCACAAGAAAAAAGGATGACTGAAGTATTTTGATTTTTATATTTATGACACTGAAACCTTCGCTGAGGATGACTGACAGGCTTGATTGCCGTTCTGACTTTTTTTTTAAGGTGCAGAATTTCTTTTACCTGTCACGAAACCTCCATGACTCTTTCATTGTCTTGTCTTTTGTTTTATTTGCAAGTGCCATAGGCTTCAGATGGCCTGAAGAACTTGCCATGGTTTGATTTGTCATGCTGTTGATTTTTAGTCATTCTCCTAGCTTTACTCCATGCCCATGTAAGGGGTTGTGTTCACACGCTCCCTGATATGTTTCATGTGCAACAGTCCAGTTCACAGGTAATATTTTTTCACATTTTGGCCAATTTATTTAGACTGAATATTTCAAAATTGCTCTCGTTCATGTTGCCTTAGTGACCTAAACTTTCTAAAGCTTTTATTTCTTGGAAATTGTTTGAAACTGGTGTTCATCTACACATTAAACTCTTTTCATCTGGGGATACCAGATGGCTGGAATAGGAACATATATTCATGGATTATGAAAAGGCACTTTATGGTTACCTACTAGAGTTTCCTTTTTTTTTTTTTTTTCTTCTTTTTTCCCCCTCATTTTTTTAACTGATGTGCTTAACTGATTTTTGTAGGCTGCTTTTTACCATATATTTGAAAGTCACGACGTGGTTTTATAAAGCGTGTACATAGATGCTTTTAAAAAGATCTCTAGCATTTAAAATCTCTAATTAAAACAATAACTTCAATTTGAACTAGGTGAAAAACTAATGATAGCTAGATGTTGAACTAAAATGCCAAATGGTAGAAAAAATATTCTTAAAATAGTGTAAGTACTAAAATAAGTTACTAAGTTTCTAACTAGAAGATGAATTATTGACTATATTGATCACTTACTGAGTGAATTTCTCAGTGTTTAAAAGAAATATTTAGAGATTTTTTTCCTCTATAGTTGTATATAAGAGAACATTACACTATATACACTGTCCTTCAACCCGCAAAACAGTTTACAGAGGTGATTTAGCATTATTATCTCTTGTGGCAGGGGATGAAAATGAGGAAAGAAAAGCTATTATATTACTTACCCAGGATTGCACAGGAAAATGTGGTAGAAAAAATAGGATAGAACATAGTTATATTGGATACAAGTGCTGAAAGTTACTTGATAGTAATTTATTGGCACTGACACGTATATGCACGATTGGAATGGTAGAGCAAATGCTGAAGTAATTTGCCAACTACATGCCCTTTTGCACTAATGTATTTTCTAGTTCGCCGGGGAACGGCATCTCTCAGAAGATCCCCTGTGACTGTCAGAATGCAGTTATAAGAGGCCACTTTACTTATAAGCGATACCACTATGCTTGTCTTCAACTTCTCTTTGTATGCAAATCAGCGTTTTTTATATAAGCATCAGTGGGGCCCAAAGAGATGAGAGGTATACGGAGGAGGACTGGCGCTGCACATCGCTCTCCCTGCTGCCAGTCCCAAATGCTTTGCTTCCAGCAGGTGTGGGTCAAGTGCAGCCCCTGTGCTGTGATGAGCAGCTGAGTAGTTTGAAATGAATGATGTGGGCTGGGAGGTAGGGACGAGGGACCTGGAGGTGAATGCTCTGATGCTGCTCACCTGCTCCTGTTCAAGTGAGGACTGCCACTTGAAGCAGTGCTGCCTTAAGTCCTGTGAAAAACAAGATCCCTGAGCTCCCGTGACAACACTAATTAATAATTTAAATCCTTCATCTCTCTCAGAACTCTTTGATCTTCTATTTTTCAGCCCTAATAAATTTCAGCATTATGAAGTATCTTTAATCCACTGGCTGCTCCTAAAACACGGTAACTTTTGTTTAGGATGGAGGTTAAAAGACGGTGGAAGTCAAAAAGAGAAATTGAGGGGCCCTGTTAGTCCCTTGAGTAGTTGCACCATAGGGCTTTAGCAGGACTGTAAGTAGGTTGTTTTTTTTTTTGTAAACTACAAGCGTAAGTCCTTTTCAGTAAAAGAAATATAATATAAGCCATGTTTACACTGAACTGTCTTTTATGATAATGATTAAAAGAAGTGTTTCCCTCAATGTGGAATTAGTTACTCGTTGGTAGAATAATCAGAGGTGACTAAACCTACAGTGAATTTGCCTCTGTCAGGTTTCTTCAAAGGAGGATTCTGGCAGAGCCTGGTTTCATTAGGCCACCATGGTCTGTTTTGGGGTTTTAGACATCTGTTTGTGACATTAATATCACTACAGATTAGATCTAAATAGATATTCTCAGGGTTTGATCATCAAACTTTGAGCATTTCGTGTAAATGAATATTTAACAACTGAGAGTTACTTTGCTTCATAAAAATTGTTTTCTTGAAATGTATATCACAAATAAGAGCATTGTTCCAAAACCATCTACTGATTTTTTCTTTGCAGAAATGTTCCCAAGCTTAGCACTTGCTTGAGTTATGAACTCAGCCTCAACTCCAGCCAGTGGTAAAACTCTGCATTAAATAAACAGATTGAAATCAGAGTGGCAGATTTCATGTTAACTGGCTCTTTTAAATGTGTTATGTTTAGAACATTTATTGCATCTAAATATAACTGAAGAACTTCAGAAAATAATGTTATGGTACTCTTTTGTTCTCTATGTGGCACCGTCAGCATGATCCCCAGCGAAGGCAATTAAGTCATCAGTTACTTTATATTCATCAGTATTACATGTTGTTAATGATGCATTAAAGCATTAAATAATTTCTAATCTTCTCTACTTTCTCCTAAATGGTCATTTTTATAAATGTGTTTATTTTGGTAATGCTGATACGTGCTGTTTTAGAAAAGGCAGAATGACACATTATATTAGAGTTTTTTGTGATATTTGGCTCATTTGTATTTTTTATAATATACAGAATTTAACTATATGCCACATAAAACAATTTGTACTCATTTTTCTCTTGCCTACATTGCATATGAAATCAGAAATCTATTAGAAGAGATTACATAACACTCAAATACTGAATATACATAAATTGGAAAACTGTCTGTCAGCTGCTGGTGATTTGCCTAGAGTAAAGTAGCTTTGTGTGATAGTCAGAGGGGCTTCAGGATTTCTGTCCTTTCTCTGAAGATTTTTGGATGAGAGAGAGAAAGAAAGAGCGAGCGAGTGAGTTAGTTTAGGAAGGAAGACAGCTTGTAAGCTGGAAAATAGGAGTTTTATAATCAATATTGTCCTTAATAGAAACTAATGAGGCAGTTGACAGGATGGACATAAGATGATAGGTGAAATCCTTGACCCAGTTAAGTGTATTGTTTTGAGAAGCTGTGAAATTGTTTGCTTTGGACGGTGAGCAAGAGAGGTGGTTTAATGAATCCTAGATGTTAAAAGGGGCAGCAGTGCTGCCTTTTCACTGTCTGAAAGGCTGTCTGCCTGTCAGTTTTTCTACTTGTATTTGAAAATAATGAAAATACTGAGCATGCTTTGAAAGTTGTGGAAGACAAATGTGAAGTAATATCTGGGAGGAATTCTGCTAACCTTATCTGATCATTACTGAAGACTGCAAAGACAAGTTCTGATAGGTTGCAGAGGTAATTTTCTCCAAGTCGCTCTTTTTCAATGTTGTTTCTAAGGAAATTGCCAAATTATTTTGGCATGTCATCACAAGATTCAGGGCATAATTTCATGACATAGATGACTTGATCCTGTGGCTCGTTGCTTCTCAAGAGGTGGTCCCAGTTCTTCTTCTCATATATTTTCTAGTTGGTTTTACTTTTAAAATGTGAAAAATTCCTACATCATTTTTCAAAATATGATTTAGTTCTTTTGGAAGGGCCAGTCTTCTCCTATTTAAGCTCCCTAAGCAGTCTCGCTGTAGGGTCTAGCAGGAATGAGAGCAAATACAAGACAGTGGCAGGAGTGAGTGGCAGGGATTTAGCAGGAGCAAGGCTGTACCATAAGGTAGCCCTTAGCTCATCTCTGCAGCATCATCTAACTGCATCCTGAGATTGCATCAGTGGGAGAATAGTTAAAGGATGTGAATATACACACCTGTCTCTTAATCAATGATACTTCATTATTTCTCACATCTCCAGATTTATATGCTCCTGTTTATAGAAAATGAGCTGAAATAAGGAGGCTGTTTTATTCTGGAAGTTATAGATTGATATATTGGAGATAAATAATACTAAATGGGAGCATGAAATCCCAGAGGAACACTACTTGAGATTACTTCGATCATTTAGATAGTATTAAGAGTTGCCATGATGTCTATCAAGATGATGATAGGTATCAATGATAAAATGGCAGTGATAACTAAATAGCGCAGCCCACCTACTGTGTTTAATTGTGAATTTGAAATGAGTTCCATACTATTGCTGTTTGTGTTATTTATTGCTCTTAATGAATCAATGGAATGTAGAACTTCATATTAAAAAGACCATAATTTGCACAATGCTGCATGCTATTTGCCTGTCTCTCTGGCAAGAGACTCCATGTCCCTGTTTCCCTAGGACCTTCTTGATCTGCTTTTTTCTGTTGTATTCTTCATTGCCCTCTCTGAACACAGAATCTGTCCTGCTCTTGATCTGCGAAATGATCTTGCTTTTCTTATTTAAATTCCTCCTGCACAGTTATTTAATCTATTGTAAAATAATCAACTTATCCAGGTATCTAACTTATTTATATGTATATGATAGGTAGGGTGGTATATTGATGGAGGAATTGAAAAGCACACGCATATATGAATCACATGTCTGTCATCAGTCTTTCTACTTCTGCTATTATTATGGTTTATTCTCCTGTCTGTGCATGACACATGAAGTTACTTGGGGCAAGGCTTATCTTTTTCTGATGCCAGAAGTACTGTTTAAACCTAAACAAAAATATATGTCAGGCAGTTATAAGGAGAAATCCAGATAATCCAGGAGGGTTAAGATGATAATTATCTTTCAGCAGTGACTAGTGGCCTGAGACCTGAACCGGTGCCAGTCTGAAATATTATGAATAGTTGGAAGGTGGTGAGTAAAGTTTCTTAAGTTGCTCAGAGTCATTACGCAGTGCTGTGTATAGAGCTAATGAGATTCTGGCAATTGTAAAAGAAAAATAATCAGAAGAAACAAGACAGTAACAATCCTGTCACTGTAGTCATCTAACTGCAAAAACTGAAAGCCTGAGGGAGAAGATGAATTCAGACCTGGTAGGTTTCTGTTTTATCTTGCTTAGAAAAATGAATAAATCTAGCACCCAGTACAATAAGGAATTGCCTCCATGACTACAGGAGCGTGAAAGGTCCAATGCTTCCTTGGTCTTTGTGGCTGTAAAGGCTAATTTTGCTTTTAAAGAAAGAAATTGCAGCAATAATAATAATAATAATAATAATAATAATAATAATAATAATTTTGGCAACTGTCTTATGCCTTCTTTGTAATCTATCCTTACTATTGCTTATCATATCTGGCGAGTCTGTTAAAGTTTCAGAATATTAGTTTGCTCTTGAGGGAGGGTAATCTATATCAGTTTTTATCTTTCATTCAGTTTTTGTGAGTTTTAGTTTGGGTAAACTGAACCAACTAGATCTTTTTGCAGGGCCTCGAATGTGGTCCGTGTGTGGTGAAATGTTGAATGGTAGAAGTAAAACCAGCCAAATACAATTGAGACTAGAGTGACCTATTGTGAAGTTTCATCCCTTGGAGCACAAAATATTTTTAAACTTATAAATGAGATTCATTAAAATATAAAACTAGCCTGGGCCATGTAGTCAAAAACGTACCTTAAGAACAATCCCTCCCTAATGGGAAATGGTCAGAATGACCTAAAAATACTTCCCATCTCAAACTTCCATAGGTTTTTGAGGGCGATAATTATGGGTGTGTTGCAGTGGGAAGGAGGCAATTGGTATAATTATGGGCATACTACAAGTGGGGTGATTGATGAAAATCATATGCCTTTTTCTTTGAACAATTTGATCAAATAAACTATTTTACAATGCAATACTTCTTAACAAAGCTTCAGTTTAGTGCTGTGATGGAAAGGAAACAGACTGACTCACAGAAAACTGAGATCATTTCTTGGATTGCATCTGAGTGTGAAAATATAAAGTTGACATTATGGAAGCTATGAAGTGTTTCTTACAGTGCTATAAATGAATCACTGGCATTGACAGGAAGAAATTGAATAAGTACATGATGGGAAACAAGTTCTGTTATGAGAAATACTGTTTCTGCTTTAATTTTGTTTTTTATTTCTCCTTCCCCTCCCCTCTTTCCCTTTCAGGGTAAATGGAAAGCTGGTGGCACTGAAGGTGATTAGATTACAAGAAGAGGAAGGAACCCCATTTACCGCTATCAGGGAAGGTATGCACTCACATTTAATGATTATACATGGTTTTTTTTTTTTTTGTAATTACAACACACCACTTATTTCTGTGCCATGCTGTAGTGAATAGCTTAAGAATTCAAATTATATGGTTATGTTCTCAGTAGGAAGAAACTTAGGTGCTTCAAAAACAAAGCCTCTGGTGTGGGAGATCTTGTTAAAGAATACAGCTCTGCCTCTGCTTTGGCTCCTCTTAGATTTACTATACAAATGAGTACTTAAGAGCATGTTCAAGGTGGGTGTGAGGAGTCACTCTGGAAGATGAGGGAACAGTGTAAGTTGTGCTTCTTGCCTGCAGGCAGCACCCAAGATGAAGGTAGATGTAATTTTTCATATACCAACAGCATGAAGTGAAGACAAGCATTTATTGATGGAGGCAATCAGGAGACCAGGGAGCAAAAATACAGATGTCTTAGAAGCTCTGTGTAGTTTGAGACTAGCTTTTGTTTGTTTTGCCCTCCCCATGGACTCTAACTTGCGTGGCTTGGGAATGACTCTTATCTAGCGCACTCGGAGATGCCTGTCATGCTTTCTGCTCTGCTCCTTTATCCTTCCTTGTCAGCCTCTCATGGTCCTTACTGACGGCTGCTCTATCTGAGCCTGCCTGTGTCGAGCTCCTTTGCAGAAATTGCTGGATGTGCCTTCTCTGCGTGGGCCTTCTCTGGTAGAAGGTACTAAAAATGAGCCTTGGTAGGGAAATAATAAACAATTTACCATCACACCACTGATTCAGACTCAGCTGAAGTTGGTAGTGAACTAAAGAGACCAGACTCTTGTGTCTTTTGAGGGACCTTTTAAAACTGTGCTGACTGTCTTGGCATAATTTCCGAGGTGGGATGAGCCAGGGAGGTACCAGAACATCAGCCCTCATGGGCTCCACAGCGTGGCCCTGTGTGGGAGGCACGCGACTTCACAGAACCACAGAATGGTCATCGCATCCTCAGTCCCAGCAGCTGCAGCTCCCTTGTCCCTTGCTCCTGCCTGTGTTCCTGCAGCAGCTGTACCCTGTTTGTCTGTCCAATGAGCCTGTTTTGGGGTGGACTGGGCAATCCATGTTTCATGTGATTGACACCCTGAAGTTAGAAGCCTTTGAAGTACTGTGGGTTTCCATCCCAAGGTTGTGCATTTTAAAGGGGGCTCTTTCACAAAGGAGGGAAAACCGTGGGTGGCCAATTTATGAAGGAATTTCAGCAGTTCTTCTGTACTCTTTTGTTTGAGTAATAATTATTGAATGATCTGACACATTTATTCATAACGATATATATTTTATCTGTGAGCTGTCTGTCCCCGCAGCTGTGCCGCGATAACGAGGTGTGCAGAGGGTTACGAGCACAGCTTTCAATATTTGTAATGCTGAGTTCAAGGCCTAGCAGCCTATGTTTCAAATATGTTTATTGTTCTCCAGGATTTTAGTTGAAGTGGTACTGACTTAATAAGAAAATAGTAGATACGGCTTTCTTGTGCCTTTTTAGTGACACTTAAAAGGTTTTTTAATGTGAGCTTGGTCTAGATGAAAATTTATAGCGTTATAACTGTCACATACAGTATAATGTGTTTTCCTTCATAAATAGTTTGTTGTGTGAGCTCAGTATAAATAAGTATTTGTTAGGAGCAAGAGAAGAGATTTTTCCACTTGATTTTTTTTTTTTAAATTATAAAGGCATACTTGCATGAAAATACTTTTCACACTGTCATTGGAGAAGTTTTCCTTTTAGTCATGACTACAGCACTGTGGTTGAATCCTGTTGAAATTCTGTTACTTTAATATTAGTAGAACAAAGCTCTTCTGTCGAAAAGCTCTAAAAGTTATTAATTCATATATATTTTCTTAAGTATGAGGCATCTCACTGATTTTGATGGAACTACATGCACCTGTTGTATTTCTAAGTATTCATCTAGGCTGGGACTAGATCCAAAGAGTATTAGGCTAATGAGAGGGTTTTTTCTCAACTTTTGTAGGTGGGTCAAACTCAGGTTATAGGTTGGTGGTTTGTGGGTTTTTTTGGTAAATGCAATCCTGTCCCCTGGGTAGTGGAATTTCGTTTAGATCTGTGGGACCTGTCAGTAGAAATACAGTCCTGTATGTTTTACATCATATAGAAGTTTACATGATGTGTAAGATGGGAAGGGGAAAAAAGTCTGTGTCTAGCTTGGCGTTGGATTTTCTGCTGTTTGTTTTGATTTTGACAGCAACAAATATTAGGGACAGAAAAGTATGGAAGGCAGTATTAAAACTGTAACTTTCAGAAGGTAATCTCGGTGATGTTGTGCCATACCCCTGTTATTTGAAAACTACAGCTGTGGACATCACTAGCAAGACCCAAGGAAGCTGTTGCTTTCCTCTTAGCAGCATCTAATCCATGTAGGGCATGCTGGGTTCTGTAATGCAGCTGTGGCTGATCTTGGCTACATGGGTGGAAAAAAAATAGGAAAAAGAAATACTTGTTTAAGCTCTTGAAGTTATCTGATAAGTTTGAGATGGAAAAACAGTTAAGAATGGGACACTGTGTGAAGCAGATTTTCTTGATCTCTGTTGGCTTGCTGAAGGCTCCAGCCCTGTGATTTAGACTGGGACAATTAGAACAAAGGCAAATACCGCTGAAGATGAGATCAACTTCTAATTTCAGTTATCTGAGGAGTAGTGTTGCACTAATCAAAAAATGCATGTATGGTATCATGAGCCAGAGGTCTGTTGGAGGGCGTTTCTTTCCAAAATCTTTCATAATGGAGAAACCAGGCAGGTTTTGACCTTGACTTATTCCTTATTTTCTAATTTGCCATCAGTACAAGGCAAATTCAGGTAGAAGTCTAGGTATTTGTGAATTAAAACTACTGTAAGTAAATTGTTTAACGTTTCTCATGGCTTCTTGGGTAAAGCAGTGAGAGAAAATAGCATTCCTGCACTGGGATGCTGTGTGATGTTAATTAAGGGGAAGTTACAGGCTGAAATCTTAAGCAGTGGTCATGCTGAGGGAATTTTGTAGCTGCCTGTGTACAGGGAAGCATATTGTCACTGTTGTGACAGCAGCAGAATGAAGCTCAAAGAAAAACAAAACTACAAAGAAAAAAGACTAAGAGAAGTAGGAAAATGCAAGGCATAAATATGGAATAGGTGACTGTGGAAGCAAGCACTAACTTCGTTGAAACAAAAAATGGAAGGAAAAGTAAAAAAAAAAAAATAAGATCTCCCAGTAAAGCTGCATAAGAAAAATCACAGTTAATGTTAATGAGTGGGGAAGATTTAGCTGAAACTTTGATTAAAGCTTACAATTCTGCTTTTACGGCAGATGTGGGTTTGTGTCTTCTGCCATTTATCAAAGTTACATAGGTTTGAATGAAAGCAGGTAACTATGGCTTATTTATCAGTGCTGCTTAGCTCTCTATTGAATTGCTAGAACAAAATTTAGAAGTCGCCTGTGCTAAATGTTCTTTCAACTTGGTCTGAGTCAGTTGAACCAACTTATTGATGCTTTCATTTAGTGGCATGCGGTTTACAGGACGTTTCACTGAATTTAACTCACTTAGTCTGGGATAATCTAATTTACCTCTGAAGAGCCTGAGAAAAAGAAAAAAAAGAAAAAGAGAGAGAGAAAAGAACAACTGATTGGATTTGTATACCTGAGTGGGTTAAACTTGTGTGATTTTCTGATCACATATGTACGAGTGATGCAGGCCACCATGTTACTCTTGTATTCTAAACGGGCCTGCAGCTGGGATAGCTGAGCCAGTACGGAGTCTGAAAGTCGTTTGCACACTATTTCCTCATTTAAACTAAATTTGGCAAAATACAAGTTAGCAAACGATTCATTTTCTGTGTTAGCGTAGTTGTGGTTTATTCTTTTATTGCAACTTTCATTATCAGCTGTTCAGAGATGTTTCAGCATCAGACTTGAAATGTTATTAAATCCACTGCAGCCAGCAGAAAAGTCCACTGACCTTAACTTTTATCTCAGATATTTCGTTCCCCTAGTTTACTGTAATAGCATACGTTCATCTAGGCTAAATACTGAACTGTGCAGTAGATTCTAATTCTGGAAACAGCTTGATTTACTATTCTGTAATTATCATGTTTGATTTCTGAGTAATAATATTCCTTATATCCAACATGACAAAGATTTTGCTTTTTGGGTATGTATGTAGACAAACATCCCTTGGTTTTATCGCTACCCTGTTTGTGAGGTTAACTTGCTTACCGTGTTCCTTTCTTGGGCAGTAAAATGATTTCTTCCCTGTCCTAATCATGAAAACCATTTTGTATTTGGTTTCCATTTTCCATCCTTGGAAATATCGCTGCTCCTTTGCTATGTTTAATTTGATTTACTATTAGTAATTAAACTCTATTCTAGTGTTTTAGTATATGATGATGTTTCATTTTCCAAAAGCCTAGATGGTGTTTCAAAGCACCACCCAAACCAGGCATGTTTTGTCGATATTTTTGTACTTTGCCATTTAAATGCCTTAATTAGGCAACTTTTAGGTTATTTCTCTCTTTTTATTAATTTTTGAATTTACATCTTGTAATTAATATGTATTTGTACCTATTTGTGTTTCACATTTAAGTGTCCAGGTTAGAGACTGTCACTATATCTTCAGTTTGACAGTTGCCCAGATAATAATTTTCCATCTGCTCCAGTGTTGAAGGCTGTCACCTTAATGCTGCGTATGGACAGCAGCGTGCAAAAATAGCACACAAATGCTTTGGAAACAGCCAGCTGTCTTGCATTATAAAATTACAAAGAACACCGAATTTTCCTAATGAATTCCTTTAAGTTAAAGTTTTAAAGAGCAGTTCATCATGCATACTGAAGAAGTTTGTTTTGTGACTTGGACAAAACGTAATGCATTTGACTGCCAGTGTAGAGAGGGGAGGAGAGATGCTTAATTCTTGGCCACAAAACATCGTCAAAAGTCTTCAAAGTTTCTCACTGCATGGTAGGAGGGAAGAAGAGAAACAAAACATGAAAACCTTAGAGGATCTTTAAGAAAGAAATGTGAGTCCACCTTTACGCCCCAGACTGGACAGACTTTCTGAGGTTGGGAGGTTTTCTGAGGCCTCCCCTTCTGAAGTTGTCAGGCTGGAGGGGATAAATCTTCACAAAACTTTTATCTGTGGAAAACTGAAGCAGAGTAATGGCTAAGAAAGAAGTACAGGGAAGATCAGCAGTTTTCCATGAGAGAGCTCTTACCTAAGTGAATGTGTAATTTATTGCACGGTGTTCCTAATAGGTGCACAATGGAAAATACTGCTTTGTAGTAACAATACTGCAAGCGATGTAAAGCAGCTGTGCTTCTGTATTATCCGAGAGAAATAGCACAGTCTGTACCAGTACTGTCTAAGGAAGGGCTACAGAAAATTACATTTTTACTCAGTAGATATAATTCGTGTGACCTCATATTGATATATTACCTGAGTTATTGCAATCACTTCCCAGCTCAGTCATTTTTGACTGATATATAGCATAATGATCTTTACAACTTAAGTCAACAAATGACCTCATTGCACTAGTTAGATGACTCATGCTGATAAGCCTCCTATTCATTGTATTAGAGTAGGTCTGGAAGGTTGTAGGCTGTAGGTCAAGAGCACAGTGAAACAATATCTGCCTATTTTTTTAAGAGTCATGGTTGGTTCATCTACTGGTAGAAGGTGAACATGAAAATTGCAATGGGACCTCGTCTGCCAGTAAGGAGTAAATTCTTTTTTTTTTGGAAGTTAAATCATCCTCTTATGAAAAATAAACCTATTCTTCCTTTTATGGAGCTTTTTTTTTAATGATTTTTTTTTTTAATTAAGGAAGCTTGACAGCTGCTTTCTTTTGAGTGATAGGAGTTTGGAGGACTTTCACATTTCTTTCAAAAGTCCAGTCAAGAAATTTAAATTTCCGTAACTGAAATGCCTGAAACCTTCATATGTGTCTGGCTCAACAAGCCTCGGGAAACTTCAAGAGATTACATTTGAGATTACGGAGATGTAACTATTCTGAGCATGTATGTTGCATGAGTTACTACAGGGGTTTTGTGTCTTGATGTTTTCAGAGTCTGAGGATAAGTTCACTCTCCCCAAAAGCCACATTGCTTTGGAGCATTTAAGTAAAAAAGGGAAAGGACAGTAGCTTGGCTGTAGCTTGGGGAACTTTTTCGTTGCCTAAAGAGTTGGCAGAGCTGGTGCCTACTGCAGGCTAAATAGCTACAGCTCAATTAACTGTAAAGTCCCTGCAAAGCCAATGCAGCTTGTAGTCATAACAGCTTTGTTTTTCAGTGTTGTTAAAAATAAAACACATGAGCCAAGAACCTCTGGGACACTTTGTTGCTGGATATGTAAGGTCAAGAAGTATTAAAAAGTAAAGAAACTCCAGCAATTTTAATTCTCTGTCTGGTCTCTTTCTGTTACGGGCATCCTGCAGCCTCACCCAAACTGTATGCTTCCTCAAAGTAAAACGGGAATACAAGATTTCCAAATTAAGACAGGTTGGGATTCAAAAACCACAGTACATTTGGAAAAGGATATTTCTGGAGCCTTTCTTATGAAATTAAGTCAGCTTTTAAAATTTCCAAGACTGTTGAATGTTACCTATTATTAAATATGTTGTCATGTTGTAGAGAAGTGTATATTCATTCTTACTGAACATTAATAATAGAAAAATTACCTTTAATTTCTGGAGGTTTTGTGATTGAACATTTTTTTTTGATAGCTCAGATTTTTCAACCATATTTCATTTGTGCTTTCTCTTGCATGTGCATTTGTGTGCATTTGCATATGTCTGAGAGGAGCATGTTAGATCCTCAGCAATGTGGAGCTTCGAAGCAGCAGGAGTTTTTGCCTTTATTCTGCTTTCCCTCTTGCCGTTCTCCCCAGCTCTGACTGGCTGCTAATTTTTTTTTAATGACAGTATTCATTTGCCTTTCTCTGAAAGCAGTTGGACTGACAGGCTGAAACAGGTGAACTGATTTTCTGGTCATCTCAGATGAACATGGGAGAGCTAATAGTTTTTCAGTCACCGATACAGTGCAAGTGGTTACTGTGATATTATTGTGTCTTGCTTATCTTGCTCTTTAGTGTGTCCAAATTGCACTGTGCTCCTTCCTCACTTCTTTTGGTGGACTAGGCGAAGGCTTCTGTCCATGTAGGGTGCTTAGAAACGGTAGAGTCATAAAGTCTGTCCTGCTTGTTTCTTTGTTCCTTGCTATTCATAGGCTGAGCATAGCCTTTCCTTTGGTGTTTTTCCTTCTTCTTCTTTTTTTTTTTTTTTTTCTTTTTACCCTCTAACAAATTAGCACTTCTTGCAATTATAAAACCTTCAGGAGAGTTGGGTTTATATAAATACAATATAAATGATGGTGTTTCCCTTTGAGAATTGTGATATAAATTTTAAACTCTATAATGAACTCCCATCATGTGGGAAAAGTTCCATGTTTTTTCTGAAAAGTACAAATTCCAAATTATTCAGCTTTATAGAGCTAAATTTATTCCACAGAATATTCTGTCCCCTCTGTCCTCCTCCCATTCCCCCTCCAATATTTTATCTGTAGCCTGCTGAGATAGAACACGGCTGTATCAATTGAGCCTTCATTCAGTACTTTTGATGTACAAGCTGTGACCTTCTTTTGGCTTTTGTTCTTGGGCACAATTCAAGCAAGAAAAGAATGGGGTGACACTTTGAGGATTTATTTTTTTTTTTATTTTTCCCAATATCATCATTTTGCCATCAGGAATCCTTTCTCATACTTGTTATCAGTTAGCTTAATGGCAGACCTTTCAGACTCTGCCCTACTTCCACTGAAGAAGTTGTCTGTGCATCTTCAGTATTCACATAGAAGGCGTTGGGTAAGGGATCTATTGCTAGATACAGCGCTAGAAGGTTACAAATCCGTTCATTCAGGGGCACCATTGAATCCTTCTCAGTAAGACATTTGCCTACAGTTTCCTGAGTTTCAGGGCTCTCTGACTTGGCTTTTAGCCCTCCTGGGGCCTTCTGCTTGGAGCAGTTTTCCTCTGCTTGAAAAACGTTCCTTCTCTTCCCTGTTTGCAGGAGTCAGAACTGTTGCGTTACAGATTTGTCTGGTCTGCTGTTCTTGCTGTCCTTCATAGTATGATGGGAAGGGTAGAAAAAAAGATTGCAATTACAGGATATGGAGGATAGAAGGAGAATGGCAATCTTTCTTCATATATAACTATAATATGTAATTGTAAGTCATACAGAACCCTTATGCAGCCCTCATGGCTTTCTTGTTTGAGTAGAAGTTGGTGAGGATCAGTCTTTTTATGCTGTATGCGTATTTAACCTCCTCTTAGACTACATCATAAAATGTAGAACTAAGTTAATGATGCTCAGAGTAGCATTAGTTTTTACCGTGTGACCATATCCCAGTTGGAGTGGATTGAATTGGTGACACAGATGCTAGATGGTTGTTAATATGAATGGAGATGCTACCAAGTGATGGCATCTCAGCTTGAATTGCTTAGGGAGATGCCTTCCAAGTGCCGATACCTTCCATGGCCACCTGGTGAAATAAAACTTTGATATCATCTGATGTTGAGGCAAAGAAATGTCTCCTGAACCTAGCCAATTCTTCAATTTGTTTCTTCTTTGTTATATCTGCCTTTTGTGAAAGGAATAATTATAGCAACAGTATCATTTAGCCTTGTCATTAAAGTGGGGGCTTTAAATCTGCACAGACCCATTTGTCTTTGTCAAGACCTCCGAGTGCTTTGTTTGTGTTTTTCCACTGCTGTGTCCTGGATTTTGAAAGTATCAGAGCAAGGTGGCAACTCAGTGTTTGAAACGGTTCAGTTAGCTTGAGTTTTCTCCTTAGTCTTCTGGGCCTGTTGTATATCAGCAGAACTGGTTTCAGCTTTGGGTAAATGCAAAATAAGGATGTGACAAGGTTGTCTGTTTTCCTGGTGTTAAACCGCCCCCCGAAGGAAATATATCACTACATGTATGCAAAAAAGTGTGTGGGCGTGTAGGTATATTGTGTGTAACATCTCTTGTATGTCTTTAAAACTTTACATAGAAATTTGATTAGCCCTGTCCCCCAAACAACCGAAGCCTTTGTGAAGGGCCACATGCTGGCTTAGATCAACCCAGGGAATGTTTAATGTGAGTTGGATGCGTACCCACCACCTAGATAAAGATAAAATGCTTCCCATGAAAGATGTCCTTTCTTGTCAGAAGTTGTCTCTGAGACACGTGGCAATCTTGCTACTGGCTAGAGTCATCATTCATAAACACATCATCAGAACAACTTTTTATGTTTTTAACACAAAAGGTTCATGAATTAATTAGCCTAATTCTCCTGATGTGTGTAATTTCTTGAGAAATATGGTATGTCTCAGTTCTTCAGGCACGAGTATAACAATGAAGATGTGCACGTCCTAATGCTGGATCCACAATGGTGCCTTGTTTCCGATGCTTTTGTCTCCATCCACAGCACAACAACCTTTTTTTTTTTTTTGCCTTTGAATAAACCCCAACTAATTTATTGCAAATTTGTAACTTCTTTATAAGCAGATCCTAAAAAGAAGCACTGTTAGTCCCTTTCCAGACACAAGATACTATTCTGTCTTAATATCTATATAAACCACTCACATGAAAGGGAGAAAGATTCTTATTTGCAAATGATGGGGCCATGCCTTCAGAAGAGGCTTGCTAGTTGAGAAGACAGGTGGCCTGAAAGAGGATGAAGCCACTGCAGTATTTTGCTCTGTTGCCTTTTATTCCCATTTTTTTGTGGGAATGATTCAATTCTTCCCTAAATATGTCATTTATTCAGGGAAGTAAAAAATCCCAGTATGGTAAAATGCTGTGTTTAGACCCCTGTACGTGGCTTAAGATATTAAACATTAATTGTTTCTAAACTTCAAAATACTTGGGAAATATTTTCAGTAGCCTACAGCATTGTGCTGGCATGAAATATGACAGTAGCCACTGTAGTCAATAAGAAGCATGCAGTAATACCTTCCTCACAGGAGGAAAAACATCAGGTATAATCAAAACAGTGGAAAACTTGTTAGCAAATACATCTTATGCTGAAATTCTAGACTTGAGGGGAAAAAAAAAGACATTCTGTTTTTTCCTCCATTGTTTTTGTTTTCTTTTTCTTCGTGGGCTGCTTTTTTCTTTGGTCTAGTTGTTGCTGGAGGCTACAGGCACAGTTGTCTGGGTCAGGCTATTTCTTCAGGAGACAGCACCGCTCCTTTTCCTCTCTTGTATTTTTCCATAGGCTGAAGATTGTGTTGCAAATATTTTAGTTAAATTTTTCAGTTTTTGGTGTGAGAGGTGGGAGATTTATCATTCAGGAATTATATGAGCTGAAATGCATGCTTCATATTGGGATCTCTTCTTGCAGCATGGGTGCACTTACTGCTTTCAGGCTTTATAGTCAATATGAAGAGAGTAGTGTTTCAAAATTAGAAATTGACCTTTACTGTCTTCTTCAAAGCAATGAAAATGAATATCCATGTTATTTTACTTTGGAATGTTCCTCCCGAGTAAGCAATGTAAAAAAAAAAAAAAAAAAAAAAAAAGAAGCTGAAAATATATCACCTTTTTCTGCTGAGATGAAGGGGAACTGGATGGTTCAGAGACTGGTAATAGGATATCATGACCTTCCACCTCTGACCCATTTATTAAAATACAAGCTATGACAGTGGAGTCTAAAAGTCATCAAGATGCGATATACAGCTGTTAGAATCTGGAACGGTGTATTTCTGAATTTTTAACGTCTGGGCCACTTGTCCACAAATTTCCACAGCTTCTCAGCTGGCAGTAGGTTTAGCTGGAGATAAGTGAAAAGTGAACTAAGAACAAAAAGAACGTAGGAAGCCTTATAAATACGGAAGTATTAGCTGTGCTAAACTTGATGATTTGTGTCTGTTCTAATCTGTTATAGTTTATTTGTCCTCCTTGTTTTGTGAAGCTTGATTCAGAGTTCCCTTAATCAATGCAAAAGTGGTACCAACCACTTTTCCTTTGGGATGTTAAGAAGGGGTTAATGCGAATAAGGATGCTGCGGATTTTGCCATAGAGATGTTGCTCAAAGCTTGTACTGTCAACGAGAGCTAATTTTTAGTGTTGAATGTTTTGCTCTGGATCTCCTGTGGAAGATTCCTAACACCCTTTTTGTTTATATGGCCAATTTAAGCTGAGATTTGGTTATGTGAAGCCCATCTGAGTTGTACAGCTCAGGTAATTATATAATAAATATCTGCAGGTTCTATTTAGTCTTAATTATCCCCTGGTTTTCCCTGAGCAGAAGCAGTCAAGAAAGTGGTAGCAATCTTGGTGTACCACCATTCTAGCTTTGCAGACAGGGTGATAGCAGTGCCAGCATGGCTGGCTTCACCTGAAATTATCCTCCGTTCCCTCATATCTCCTAAAACTTCAGAGGACAAAGTAACCCAAGTTACTGTGATAGGTTAAATACAACTGACTGGAAAAAAATGAAAACTGTACTTCCAAAGTAAAAAGAAAAGCTATAAAGACAATATATTTTGAATTTCTAATTTGGAAGCAGTCAAAGTTTACCTACTTTTATGTGGTCCAAATATTTCTGAAATTTTACTACTGGAAAAAAAAAGTAATCTGCTCTACTTTTTACACATTTCACCCTCAAATGGCAGGATAGCATACACACACAATTACGTCCTTTTCCCATACTTCTTTGAAATCCAGGGCACACGCTTGCTGTTTTGTGGGCTCTGAGGGCTCAAACAATGTGTTTAATAATGATGGAAACACTTTCATACAAACATTCACTGGTTTGTGTGAGTTTTCTTAGTAAGAAAAGAAAACTAAGAAATGAGAAGACACCAATCCCAAACGTTTAGTACATATAAAGTCTGGACAAGATAAAAATCTGCTTTTGTCGTTTCATTTCTGTTTTTCTCAGCGTAGCAGTGCCTACATTGCTGCCGGCAGGAAACTGCCAGTTCCTGAAGGGGTTTCTAACTCAAAGCAAAGCCCAGCAGGTCATAGGCCCATTGACAAAAAGCTGTAAAGAACTTTCACACTTTTCCAGTTACTTTATCTCAATGTATTTTTGGTCCTAAAAGATATTTTTCAATTTGCGATTGTGTGTTTCTCAGAAAGTCTTGGTTATAAAGCTGACATGGTTGAAATACTGGCTTTGCATCAAGATTTCTAACAGAATTAACATTTGAATCACTTGAGGCCCTATTCACAAGGCAGAGGACTATTTGCATAATCAAAAATGCTTTATTTTGCATGCCAGTGGAGAAGCTAAGGATTGTAGCTGTGGCTCACAAACAAAATTCAAGTGATGGGTATTGATGTGTGTCTGTATGCTGCTGTCTCTCAGCCTTGCTTGCACAAATAACCACAAACCTTTATAAAGGCAAAAGAAAAGATTTTGGAGCAATGTATAGTCTCCATTCAAAGCCTGATTAAACAGGCTTTGCTTAAGTTATCAGAGTAAGAGTTAGATGGACTTCCCGCTCTACAAAGTGTGGATAAGTGTTGGGGGCACTGTTATGGCTGGGTTATTGTGAGGGGATGGATGTCTTTCTAAAAATACGCTCAGTAAAAATTTATGAGCTTGAAAATTGCTCCTTCTATTGAGGAGGTCAAACTAAATAACCTATAAGAGTATATATCTGCGGATAATGGGTTCAAGACTTAAGTCTTAACACCTTTCTGTCAGATTTCTGCCAGCAGTCCAAGAGGCTTATGAATTGTTTTAATAACCTTCCCGTCTTGCCATCAGCCCATGCACTCAAGTTTTTCATCCATTTTTATGTCTGTGAACAGGAAGGTAGAACGTCATGTTCAAATAATTTGTTTCTTTGCACGTGAATAACTCCCGATCAGAGTTCAAGAGCATGAAGCAACTTCTAACCTCTCTGAGGCAATAGGAGACCTCTGGTCCTTAAAGGACCTCTTAGGTATCAGGGGATTTTATTCCTTTCCTTTTCTCTAGAATGAACTTCTGTTATGTTGTTGCTGTTAAATCAAGTTCTTTAATGGAGTTTAGATGACAAAAGTTTTAGTTCCACGAAGAAATTTGGGTTCTAATTATTGCAACTTCAGATTATTTGACCTTAAAAAGGCATATGATGTGATCCAGACTTTTACTTGCTAATGTATATCAACTAATTGAATAAAAAAATCATCGAGGCATAATATGAATTTTTAAACAAATTTTGTGACATTTTCAAGTCTTAATTGACTTCCTTTTAGATGGATTGATTTTTTTAATTTTTTTTTTTTAGTAGGGGACTTGGAGCTTTCGTTATGATTGCTTGTTAGTTCTAATTAAATTGCTTTATTTAAAAATATACTAATTAAAAGCTTGAGGTTTAAACAAAAAATACCATAAAATGAGGTTTAAATTAAATGGAAAACATCTGGGATAATAGATATGCTTCAGAAAAGAGAATCTGTGTTTTTGAGCCTTCAGTATCACAGTATGAGCTTTTATTCTGGTCTTTGTTGTTTGTTCATTGTAAATTATACCTCTGGAGTAAAAGTATTTCTCAGGTGCATCTAGGTCTGGAAATTAGAATAGAGATTGCATTGATCTCTATTCTTAGGATTTTAGGTTTCAAAACACTTGAGTGTAAGCACATTATTAAGAGGAGTATGTCCTGTTCTGTACATTGCTTTGGAGCTGTCAGGAAAAAGGTGGGTTTTACTCTGTTTCATACATCCAAGTTCTCTGCAGAGTTTGCTGTTTTTACGGTCGACTGAAGTGCATAAATTTCAAGTAGTTCAGTTTCTCATTCATTTGTTATAATTACAAAGGCCATTAACCTTCTAAAATCACTGACAGAATTATAAATCTACATCTTTGAGAATTATGTAAACAAGTTTATAAAAGTTCCTTGAGTTAAATGAAAGCCAAACTGTACAAAAGAATAAGGTTTTATTAATAGAACTTGTTAAAGCCCAAAAAGCTGTTGGAAAAACACTTGCAGATAATTATACACTCCTTCATGGCAGTGATACCACCACAGTTCCTATGATGTGTAGCACTCGTTGTATAGTTAAGGTTAAAGATACCTTCAAGATACGGATAGGCAACCATAGTTTCTTCTCAAATAAATGGTAGTTCTTAATATTTTACATGTAGCTTATCGTGGTCACAGAGAACTTCGGGAGAGGAGTGTCTTTTACTGCCTCAGACCAGGTTTGTTTATCTGTAGAGATCTTGTCTGTTTGTTTCGAATGTTACCAGGTTGTCATATGTAAGCATCCTAACCAGCTGGGGGAGACGCATTTTGATGGGCCTGTTGAAGTCTGTGATCTGTCATCACCAGGATGCTGAGCCCTAATTAGAAAAAAATGAGTAGTATTCCTGTGCCTGTTTCCTGGGCTGATCTTTCTCTTTTCTGTTTGGGAACATAGGTTTCATGCTTTCATAGGGCTGGTGCTATTGAACTGAAATATTGAACTGAGGTGGGAATTCAGGGAGGATGTTTAGCCCTGTGAGCGTTAGCACTTTGGCTGCCACTATTTTAATATGCATATCTGAACTGGAACGTGCTCCTAGACTTTCAGATGTAATCAGTTCTTGATTTTTAGCCAAAAACTTTTTGGCATGCGTTGGAATAGGGATTTAGTATTCCTCATTTACTATGTTCCTTCAGAGGTGCAGTTTACTGTTGCAAAGTGTCTGATGTAGCACATACACTGACTAGCTATGCTGATGGAGGAAAGACATTCATTAGCATCTATGTGTACTTGCTTCTGTCCTAAATCCTGTCACCTTTTTGAGGTCAGACTTTGTTCCCTTGGCAGAAAAACTCAGCCCATGAGATTTGGTGGCTTTGTTGAAGTCATTCTTTGATTTACTTGGGATGAGGTGGTGATGAGCAGCAAATCACTAGTAAAGAGCTCCAAGGACTTTGTAGTGGTTGAGCTGTGTTTTCCTGCATATTAAGATGTTGCCACTTTAGTTGTAGAGACTAAAAATGTGTTTGACCTTTTGTGGTATCTCAAAATAGTTGCAGATGAACTTGCTTCAAGAGTTGCTTGGAAAAGGCTTACGTAGAGCAAAATGTGTGCCAAAGCCTTTTGGAGAACCTTTTTGGTTCAGAAACTGCTTTAAAGCCGCGATGGTTTTGTTATATTCCCAAACCTTGGTCTTACGGGCATACCATTGTTGCTTCCACTGGAAGCACTCAACTTCTGTGCAGCTGCACAGCACTAAGGAGTCTTGCGTCTGTGTTTGGGCAGATTTTTTTTGATTCAGTTGGTGAAATGATAGAGTCTCGTCTTTGACCATGCAATACTGGTACATCTATAAAGAGGTTACATCCAGTAGCTCTGTGATGTTCAGGTTTCATACTGGCAATATGCTGATATGCTGAATGATCTAGTTCAATCCATGTTTGGTCAAATCAAATTAACAGCTAAAGTTTGATTGCCTCTTCACTTGGTCTTTGTAAATGCAAAGGAGCTCATCAGCTAGAGTTACTACTACACTTACTGATTCAGCCACACAGCCTATTAGTATTTTATTTGCTTTGGTCTTTCCAATTGAAAAGGGAAGTTACAGAGAACAGAGTTACAGAGTCGTCTAGGAACGTTGTAGTCCTCCTCCTAGATCCTGCTGCTCACTAAGGTGCCTTACTTGTTTTCTGTTCCATTTCTCCTCAGGAACAAACCCCTTCGTGCCTCGTGTTTGGTTAGCAAGTCACTTTTGTGTTCAGCCTTAATAACAAACAAGACATATTTAAAGAGACCCACTAAAGAATTGTCTATCATCTCAGGGGTCATGTATTCTCTGGGATGATGAACCTATGTCTAAGCTCTGGGGTTTGGGTTTGTTGGCTTGTCCTGAGCTTGTGAATGGCATTCAAGTCCCCTCATGAAACTGGCTTTTTACATAGCAAATTTCATTGCAAAAGTGTCAACATCCCACCCCTCATCTCACCCCTTGTGTTTAGTTGTGGGTTGCTTTTCTGATATTGACAGAGTTAAAAATTCTGCTAGGGTTATCCCTGTGTTTTTGTCCCCTTTTCCCTCTAGCCTCCTTTCTCCCCTTTCTTCTGTGCTCTGGCAGCCTGGGAGAAGACGGCTGCCCCACTTAAACACTTAGTAGTGTCCACGGTTGGGCAGTGGTAGAGAGGAGAACTAGGAGAGAAGTGATGTTGAAAGATGGTGGTTAAGAATAGATGTTGCTGTGAGGATCTTGGGAAGAGGATTACCACTACAATAGTGGGTCTGGAAGAATGTGAATTACAGAGGCCATTCGAAGCTGCACAAGATATAGAACCAGTAACAGGAAGATGGAAAGGGTTGGTGACTTTGGCCTCAGCCGGAAGCCCATGGGATGGAGATGGGAAGTCTACTTGGACAGAACTAGCATTTCCCACCCTTTTTGTCATTGGTGGGGTTAAAGAGAGAAGGGAGCAGAAATGGAGCAAGGGCCTTGGAGATGTGTTCAGCCAAGAACAGGTTTGGGATTGAGATTTTGGGGAAACTCAGAAGAGTTTTGCTGCTGACGCTGTCCCATCTATAACTGATGTTGGGTTCCAGACTTCTTGGCTCAAACTTCTGCTTCTGCCAAATAGCTGAATGTTCGAACGTGCCCAGGGAGGATGGATTCTCTGGGAGATTGTAGCTGCTAAAGTGCAGCTTTAAAGTACAATTTTCCACTGACTAGATGTAAACTTTGACAAATTGGACAGATTTTCACAGAAACGAGAAAAAGCATGTCCTTGACCTGAACCGTAACTTTTGAAGGCTGCCTTTCAATGCGGAGATCTGAGAACTGTTTGAAGGAAAGGTCACCGACATTAAAGAATATATTTGTTCTCTAGTCCTCTCTTGGAAAAGGCTGACCTTTTTTGACTGAAACAAACACTGTTAGACACAAACTGTAAAAGATGAGGACATTTCTTTAAAGTTTGGCAAGGCAATAGTGTCATCTTACAGGAACTGGTACTTTAAGAGACAGTGCTATCAATGTTACTACTGTCATTGTTAATTACTATGATTCTATAAAAATAGTTTTATCTCGAAAAGCGAGGAGTAAATTGCCATAATTATAATTGAAGCATGACACAACAGGATGGAAGAACTTGAGTATATTTTCAAGGGGGCTGGGAAGTGATGTTTTATATCTGTATGTAGTAGACAGACAAGCTGTTGGCTGTTGAGTTGGCCTTTTAAAAAAAAAAAATAAAAATTCTTACCACCTGTGGTGTTAATGGGTTATGCTGGCAGATCCCTTTAATGTATTTTCTCACATTTCTTGGGTGTGTTTTAATTATGTTGTTGCTCAGGATGCCTTCCAATATGGATTTAGATCCATAGTTTGGTTGGTGTCATGCATCTACACAGGTAATTGTGAATCTGTACTTGAAAATTACAGGGACGTTTTTAGCAAAAGTAGGAGGATAGAAATAACTAGCTTAGCTCAACTAGGTCTCTTCTAAGCATCACTTAACTTTCACATCACCCTGTCACTATCAGCGGTGGCTGTCATCTCTGGGAAGCTGAGACATTCCTTCAGCCCATCTTTTCTGTTCTAGCACCTCTCCTGCTTTCTCTGAGGGCCAGCTGCTTTTTAAAGAAACATACCGGGCTTACTGTCTTTTGCTTAAAGGAAAATTTTTGCCCTTTAAAATGCAAATTTCAAAGTTGAACAATGTCCACAAGGTTTAAATAAGCACATGCTGCTCTAGACAGCAACATGGTAATGCAGATCTTCACTGTCATTTAAAGGTACATTTGTAAAGTTTGCAGTCATCCTGATTTAAATCCAGCTGAATTCCAGGGTGAATAAAGCAAAAATCCTGTGGGTCTGTTGTATGGTTTTCTGTTTCCTCCCAATTTCTTGCACCTTAAATTCAATTAACATTGTTGATGAGTGCTGCAAGAGTAAATGACAATTAAATGATAGGGTGAGACCTGAGACAATACCCAGAGACGATAGAGCAAAGGCAGAAGGACAGCATATCTGTTCCGTAGGAACTGACGGGAAAGAACACTTAAACCGTATTTTTCAGATGATGTGGTTGCAAAGTGGATGAACAGCAGTGTTGGCACCAAAGTGGTTTGCTTCTGGTAGTACAGCATTGCTAGCTGTTCCTGATACAATCTCTTTCACCTGATTTAGTCTGGAAAAAAATTTAACCTTCACTTGAATTATCGCTGGGTTTTGCTGCTGTAGTGTCTGCCAGCTTGCTTCATCCCTTTATTGCTTTTTTTTTTTTTTTTTTTTCATGTTGGAAATTAGTTTACAAGATACTTTAGGGAATCTTGCCGTTTTGTAGTTTGCGTGCTTAGCATATTTTTGGATGGGAAAGAAAAATTTAATACAAATCTTATAATAGACATCAAAGAGAGCTAGCCAGAATTAAGGTTATTTCCTGTCCTTAAAAATGTTTTTTAAATGTTCTAGATATTATTCGTATTCTAATTATGCCTAAAAGTCTAGTAGTTCATTATTTTGAGTTGTTTCAGTGGAAGTTATGCTACGGCTGGATTTCATTCACTTTATTATGAAATCCTTGTTCTTTTCCCATACCCGCTCCACGTCATTTTCAGTTACCGAACAGTATGCGCTATTTTCACTGTGATTGATTTTGTTTACTACAGTATTTGTAAAAATAGGTATTTTCTAGCTTTGTACTGAGGCTGCCTTTCTTTAACCTCTAAATCATTCCACAAGAAAGAAAAGGATGCTGTGTTCGTTCCAGCATTATTCTCCAGCTGTGGGCGAAGAGGCATGTTGAGCCTCACCCACCCTGAAGAAGAAAATTGACATGATCTTTTAAAGGCTCCTGTCTCACTCCCTCTTTGAAAAATAGCAAGACATATGCCACAAGCCTCTTTCTTCTGCTGCCTAAAGTGTATGCTGGCAAATCTGTCTGCTTTTCTTGCAGCATTTTTGCTGGAGGAAATGGCCCACTGAGAAATACAGCAAAAGTAATTTTTTTCAAAACAGCTTTTCTGTAGAATTCCTCATTTGTAAGTAGTGGTTAAAGTATGCTGGTAGGCAACTGGGTTTCGTTTTAATGCAATTAAATTCTTTCCTAGGATGCCTTTCTGTCTTCTATGTACAAAAAATTATTAATTGCAGGTACATACAGTTCTTGCCATATTGGTGCATTGGGAAAAGTGAGTAAAAAAACTCGCACTGACTTCGGCAAGGCACAACTTTTCAGTACTGGTACTCAGTTATTTAGTCCCTCGCTTAGACAATGTAATACTAATATTGCAGGTATACCCTTTATGGCAGAGGATCTTTATTACAGTTGCAAAGTCAATCATTCAGAAGTAGTCAGAATTAAGTTTACCTGTGAAAACTTAATTTGGTCCCTCTACTTCTGCTGTTCATTCCTTAATTATACAACAGCACCATGTTCGCTCCTGCTGTGTGATCTCTGCCTGTGTCGGATGATGAACGATTAATTTAATTCTGTGTTCTTGATGGGTGGCTCTAGCTATATGCACCTACTGTGTGTTATTAAAACACAGATGGTTTCGAGGTTTTCTAGAACACTTATCAATGTACTCTGACTTCTTAAATATTTGTTCAACTTCTCAGTGCCCTACTTGCTGAGACTCCTTTTAAATGATGATTTTGAGATGACTTTCAAAGTACTTGCATAGCATTGGGTAATACCAGTGTACAGTGTCACCTGGGGTTCTGTAATAATTGTTTACACACTGCAGTTCTGATAAGCATGAATGAAGATCAGAAATTGGAATGTCCAGAAAATGAGAAACATGGTGGTGATATCAGCTTGCGTGACTTATAGAGATGTTCAGCCAATGCTGGAGGTAAGGGTAAAGATTGGGTTGATTTTCTTCTGACTTGATCCTGATGGACTTTTCAGCTTCTCTGATGGATGGGCAAGGTCCTTCCACTGAAGCTGGACCATAAAGCTGGATCAAGTTCATACCTGGGCCTGTATAAAAGTAAAATTTAAGCAACCACTTCTTGCATCTGTGATAAAAATTGAAAGAGCTGGAAACAGTTAATGGGTGCAAGCACACAAGTCGGTCACTGCAGGATAAGTTAGGCTGTAAACTTACAGGTTGTCAAAGTGTGAGATAAATGCAAGGTAGATATGAAGCAGCTGCGCACTGAAAGCTTGTACCCTGGCTTATCTCACAGTGACTTCAGGAATGTGTATCTTGCAGAAGTTGAGTTAGTGTTGCAGAAGCCCCTATAACTGTAGTTCATCTTTGCTTTGAGCGCTTGGCATGACATTATTTTAATTTGGGTTTTGATTTATGTAATTTTCTAAGTGTTTGAAAAAGTAAGTGGAAATGCATATTCCATTTTTCGGTGTTGCATCTGCACTCCAGTGTTTCATCATGTTTGCAAGCTCTCATATGGAGACGTCTTGCTTGAGCTGAAATGCTAGCTGGTAGCTGTCATAGGTGGCTTCTGTCTGTAGGCTGAAATTGGAGGAGAATGAGGAAAACTGCCTGGCATTTTCATCGATTCCTGCTGAAAGTAGCGGGTTGGTGATCTGCGGGAATCGGATTCTGATGTGGACGTCAGTGGAGAATACGTGCTAGTCTGTAGACTCTTGTCTACTTTACCCTAAGCATGAGTGCTTCTCCACCCCATGCTCTGCATCCTCTCCCTTTTCTGTCCTGTCAACATGCTCTCACTTTCCACTTCCTGCGTTTTCCCACCTGTGAAGACTGTTCGGTTGTCCTCTGGCTCTTCTTTCTCCTTACCCAGCCGTCCTAGCTTCTACTGTGAATCACAGCCCCTCATGCTGTCTCCCCTTGTCTGTATTGCTCCTTCTTTTCCCACTGCTGATACTCAGTCTGACCCAAAGAGGTGATTTCAAAAGCTGATAACTTGACTAAATTTAGAGGATTTTCACGGAGATGGCAAAATGTGTTTTAAATGCCTCTGTGTTTTCAGATTTCAAGTCCCTTCTCCAAAACATTGGTTTTAGAGGTGGGTTTTTTTCAAGGGGAAAGTTGCTTAGTGAGTTACAGATGTTACTAAAGCCTGGCTTTTGGGAGACAGAGGAACTGTTTAGACTGAAAACTTCCAAAAAACTCATCCTGTAGTAGATAGATATTTATATGAAAACTGTGTCTGAAATTCAGCAAGATAACAAAACTAATAACAACAGCTTATAATAAACCAGTGACAGTTTTATTAGTAGATTGTGCTTCTAGTCCCAGTCACAGTATGCGTGAGGAAAAAACTAATAGAAAGACTCCTTCCTGCTTTCACACGTCATTGTAGAGTTGTTTTCTGTAAACGTTGACATGTTTTTGGTTTACACAGTTTCCTCCTCTTGAATACTGAAATGGAGAGTGAAGGCAAGATACAACTGGCTGCTACAGGATAGGACTAGTATATTACAGTCTTTTTCCATGAGAGTCTGGCTTTAATAGGATGGTGTCTCATTATTTTTAACCTCCATCTGTACTTGTGTCTGGAGAGCATTGGGAACAATACACAATGCATAAATTTATATCTAAAGCATAATGAAAGAGACATTCATTTCATATGGCAGCTATCTTCTATATATCTGTTAGAATAATATATTGTAGTGCTTTTTGGAGCATATTTGATCAGTCCCTCCAATGCTTTATTCCAGTTCAATAAGCAAAAGAGGTTTCAGCAGGTTTGTGACTTGCCTTTTGCTTAGGGGACTACAGCCATAGCGAGAATCATAGAATCATAGAATGGTTTAGGTTGGGAAGGACCTTGAAGATCATCAAGTTCCAACCCCCCTGCCATAGGCAGGGACACCTCCCACTAGACCAGGTTGCCCAAGGCCACGTCCAGCCTGGCCTTGAACACCTCCAGGGATGGGGCCTCAACAACCTCTCTGGGCAACCTGTGCTGGTGCCTCACCACCCTCAAAGTGAAAAACTTCTTCCTAATGTTCAATCTGAACCTGCCCTCTTCCAGTTTAAAGCCATTCCCCCTCGTCCTATCGCTACATGCCCTAGTAAAAAGTCCTTCCCCAGCTCTCCTGTAGGCCCCCTTTAGGTACTTTTACCTTTCTTACCTTTTAGGTACTTTTTACCTTACCTTACTTTTTAGGTACTTTCTGTACCTTTGGGTACAGAAGAGCCTCTGAAGGTGACTATGTGTTGTTACATACTCTATTTTTCTGTATTTCTTCTTTAATAACACACTACACTTTCAAGTAGGAGCAGCAAGCAGAAATTTCACAAATAAAAAAAGCACGTGGTTAAAAGTTCAGCCCACTCGTGTTTCGTCCTGAATTTCAGCCTGAGGAGATAGATGCAGCTAATGTGATCCATGTAGTCCCTCCAGCAAAGCAGCCTCCTGTTGAAGGGCTGGCAAATTCGTTCTTGCAAGGATGTGAGGCACTATGCACTTCCTTAATGCCAGACTGTCTTATTTTTTTTTTTTTTCCCCCCTGAGTTAATGAAAACTAGAATAAGGGCCATTTGTTAAATCTAGAAGAGACTGTCATGAGGTTGGAATTGGCTGTAAAGAAGGTAATTCAGCTAAGCCTATGTAATAGCCCATTAGAACGATTTGGTGCTTTTTCTATTTTTCCTGTAGCTCACAGATTCTTTTGAAATTTGTTAAGAAACTTCCTCCTAGAAATCTTTCAAAGCTGAACAGTGACCTATATATCTTTATTGCATTGTGTCCACTAAGATCAGAGTGGAAGCTGACCGATTCTGTGCATTTATAGGTGTGGAGCTTTAAAATCAATTACTTGGGATTACAAATAATGATCCCTCTGCAGAATATATCCTGCGGTGAGAAGATGGGAAGTCTGTGGTCAGTGTGGTCTTACCTAGGATGTATAGTCTTCACTGAATTGAATTTTGTCATGTTAGGGTTGCAGGAAAGCAAAGCTATTTGCTCGTACTAAATTATTTCCGATGGGTGAACTGGAAAATAGCAAAGTGTAGATTTGAGGACTGCATTTCTGAGGAGGAAATTTCTGTGCATTTATTACTGCAAAACCAAGAGAGTGCTGAATTCCTGTCTCTGTGCTAGAATTGTAAGTAACGTTTTGCACACAGAAAGTCCTGCAGTGTGGGAAGTGGATGAGAATCATAAGGGACATTGTGCTCCGAGGCCAAATTTTTTAAATTGCTATAAAAGATGTGTAGGTAGAAACATAAGTTGCTGGGAAGGGAAGCAACTGCAGTTTGTGCAGGCGGTAAGACACATTTGAGTATGTTTGTTCAGGAGATGTGGTGAGGGGAAAAAACACACGAATGTTTTCTCACTAAAGATGCCTTTCCAGGAGAGCTCAGAGACTGAACCCAAGTGTTTATGAGAGGAACTTGGCACACTGTCAGAGAGCACCGTTGTGTCTGCAGAGTGTGACAAGCCGCAGAATTTTACAGATACCTTGTTTGGCTCTGAAGCACAACAAATTACTTGCTTTCACGTATTTGTGTTACTGACTGGAACGTGCGTGCTTTGGTGTCTCGGAGACTAAACAGGGCAGCAAAGGTGCACAGTTACATTAACAGTATTAGATGGGTGCAAACTGCCATGACGTGCTGTCTTCAAGAGTAAAACTCTCCCAAGGAGAGATATCCTCCTAGAGTGACAGTGAGAAAGGGTGAACACTGCATGTGAGGAGTAGCATGGGAAATGGTGAGCACTGGTGCATGGTAGCCCCGGAGGACACCTCAACTACTATATACTGAGCAAAGCAGGCATTTTCATAGCTATACTTTGTAGAAAAATGACGAGAATATCACAGCCTTTGCCTATAGTAGGAAATCCAAGAGACTATCAGCAGCAATTGTATGTTATAGTCAATATAAGCAGTATGATGCTGAGTTCTTCTGCTACTGCTGAGAAAAGCTTCCAGGTCACTGAAATATCAGATAATTTGGAAAACACAGGCGTTTCTTTTACCTAGGGTCACAATGGAGATTTGTGATTTTTCACAAAGTCAGAACAAGGTGATAGTCAGGAATTGCAAGACTGCATTAATTGTGGTAGGATGATCTGAGGACCATAATTAATGCTCAAGCTTAATGTACTTGCCACGTCTGAAAGGAGTATCTTTGCTAGTGCTGCTAGTGAAAAGTTCTTCTTCCTGCATGCGGCCTGGGAGTTGATAGTAGTAGTTGCTTTTGTTGATTTTGACGTACCGCTGTGAAATGTTACTACGTTACTTTATGGGCATGCTGGAATAGCCTTTTCAGAACTCTCCAAGCCTTCTTGAGGTAAATTCATGGCTGATCTAAAAGTCACAAGGCTTTGTTAATGGAGTGTCAGGCTGAGGCTGATGCTGTAAACCCTGCAGGGAGCAAAGCACTGATTTACTGATGCTGCTCAGGTTTTGGGTGAGAGTTGGCTGCAGTCCATCTGGCTTGGCTTGCTTGTGGAGCGAGCGTACTTTAGAACCCAGCTCATCTGGGAACAGCAAAAAGCTCCTTGACCAACACAAGCAATAAGGCAGCTTGCCAGGAGTTCATAATAGATGAGAGCATCCCCTTGTTGGAGGAGAAATCTGTGATGGTTATTCAAGCAAATACAATGTGTTTCCTTTAGGTATGCAAATATGCTTATTAGCCCTTGATGGAGAAGTGCTGAGTGTTTGTACTTTTAATGGCTCAGGTCATGAACTTCTGTACAAGTCACAGAAACAATCGTCTTGGATGTCATTAATTATTGAAGTATGTCACGAATTCCTCTGCCCGTTTTTTTACTGCTAGAATTTGCTGTGATGGAATGTGCAAACACATGTGATGGAACAAGCACCTGCCCATTCAAACGCGTATATTTTGGCCAAAGTGTTTTAAAAAAAATATTTTAGCATCATTTGCTGCCGTGCTTCATCAAAACTCTTTGGGGAAATGAATTAAAAATGCCGCCATCTGTTTATCTTAGATTGAGTACCAAGGATAAAAAAAGAGTGCCAGCCGTTTTGAAGCAGCATTATATAATTTTGGTTTTAAAAATACATGCTAGGATACAGTGAGTACTAGTATGCTGCTCCCACTTCTGTGAGTTGTTGTAATGCTTCTTCAGCCATGTTTAAGTCTTTTTATCTTGAAAGAAAGCAACTCTGTGTGAAATTTGTTGGTGATAATCACTGGATGGAGATGGCATTTACTGGGAGAATTGTTTTGTTCTAGAAGTAACACCAAGCACAGCAGCACCTGACTTCTCGCTGAGCTCCAGCAGCAGCTGCATTGGCAGCTTCAAAGGTGAAGTCAGACTTGTCGCAGGCTGATGCTGATAGATTCCCTGGACTCTTTTTCATTCTCTTGGATGTGAATTTCTGGGTTTTGTCTTTGAATTAGTGGAGTTCATTCGAAGTTCTGTCTCCTTCCAGCAAGAAGTTGTATTGGTCGTTTGTTCTGAAAGGGGATGTTTCTGGGAAAAAACACACCGAGCACCATCAGTTCATATTTCATTTTGGTTTTAAAGTACTCTATGGAGGAAGAAACAGCTTTCCTATTTCAGACATATTTTTTTTATTATTATTATTTCATTTTTCCCCCTTTTTTTTAAGCAACAAAGCAGTGTTTTCACAAAGACAGGCAATCTTACCGGTAAGAGCCCTGATAGAAGAGCACATGGGGTAATTCTCTTATTTTCACCAGTTATGCTTGGTTTCTCACAATATAAATTGATAGTGGAATTGCTTCTTATTTTTGCGGTGTAAAATTAGTGCAATTAAGATGATTTTGCTTTCTGTCCTCTATTATTTACCGTATTTTACTAGGACTAATGGAGAAGACAGAAATCTCACCCTGCAGGTGATGTTTTGTAGTTCTTGTATGGCAGATATTGAATATTGAGGCTGTAAAAGGGGAGAATTGGATATTAGAGACGATAAATAAAGAGCGGGGGAGGCGATTGGAGAGGAAAGACTGTATTTGCAAAGACCTCAGGGTAAGCTGCTTTCAATGTACTGTTTAAGCTTTAATGACCCATATACACATTTTAGCAACAAAGTCATGGCCAACTAGAGGAATTAAAGGCCTCAGGTGATGATCTGAACAGCGAAAGCTGACAGAGGTCATAAATACTGTTACAGTTCGACACAGGCTCTGCTAGGAGGCAGTTTTATGTTCCCAGTCTCTCTGCATGTATGGTCATTTGACAAGGTTTGAGGGAAGAGCTGATAAAACTCAGTTACTGCAGATGAACTCTTCTCAGGGCTCCCCCAGGTTAAAAGTTCTTGCTTCTCGTATAAGATACCTTTTGGAACAGTTGTTCTGATTATCTGTTGTTTGTATCCATACCCTTTTCAGTAGCAGTTTTTCATTCTTGTCCTTTAAAAAAACCCAACATATCCAAATCTCTCTGAGCTTTTCCTCCAAGAGATTCTCAAAATTCTAAGATGAGGATCCTATGAAAATTGTGCACGGCTCTTCCTTTGAGAAAAAAAGCTTCTACTTAATTTGTGGAATGTTTAAAGTTTCTAGAAATGCACTGATCAAATGTTTAAAAAGAATAATTGTAATTGCAATAGCTGATTTACAGCTCAGTGGCAACATACTCACAACACAGGAGAGATTTGTCTGTATGGACTCTGAATAGCCTGAGTTGTGGAGTGCAGGCCAAAGCAAGCTCTTTTGAAACATTTCTTCTCACCTCTTCAGCCAGCTTGAAGGGTTGCCTCATTCCTGGTCATGGAGCTTGCTCGCAGGTTTGCAATCCTGTCATCAGGGTATCTGTGATATACTCTGAAGCTGCTGTGTGGTGTTTTCCCTTTTGCTATTGACCTTCTGCCTGGTGTGAACTCCAAAGTTCTGCTGCTGAGGATGCTTGTAGAGGAACACTGATTCAGCCAGATGCCATGTTGCTATTGTGTTGTTTCCTAGAGTGATCAACTTGTCAGATCGATCTCTTAAAGACCGCTATGAGAGATGTTATGTACTTACCTTAATTCAAAGTAAGATGATCCCTGGAGTTACCTCAGCCTGATAGAGCATCCTCAATAGGACAGCAGGTGGTAACAGTGCTGTGGAAGCTCCCTGGCTTCCATTTTGCACAGCAGTGGAGTGAGACACATGTTTGGTGTTTCGTTATTTTCTGTGACAAAAGAAGAAGGGTGACGGAAGAAAGTTCCGTGTTATTCAGTACAGAACTACACCACCTGTTTTCATGTCTCTGTATCTGTTGTTTACTTTGCTGTGGTGACTGATAGTCCTGCTCAGATGTATGCATGAGATGAGAAGGCACCAACAACAGAATGACATTGGTAACAACACATGGCTTGTTCAGCATATATTGCTAAAATACGCCATGTCTTGTAGAACATTAGATATGTAACGTGGTATGAACATTAAATATGTATTATGCTGTAAAAAAAATTTAGTGAAGGAGATCATCTGGAAGTTCACTATATAAGTCTTTATTTGCCAGTAGCCTGAAAACATGAGCTAGTGCCATTAAAAAAATTGGTGAGAAAATACCATGTATTTATTCTCATGAGCTAATACAAATGAATCAATCAAACCTGTGTTACGTTTGAGAGAAAGGAGAATTATTGCTTAAAACACTATTCTTAGGATAGATGTTGCATTTTGTTTAGAAAGCAGCTCTGTTTATGTTGGATAGGAAAGATGATGTTTTGAAATGACACGCTTGACTTTTACCTGAGACAAAAAATTATCTTTGAGTGTAGAAGTGAACTTGGTGTCTGGGTGATGAGATATAAGTGATTGATTCACTTAGAGGAAACTGCATAAGGAAAGCATTTCTAGCCACAGCTCATCTGCCTCAAAGTAAAGCTGAGTTTTACCAGCAAGGTGGAGAAAATAGCACTGAATGGGAAGGCATGATCTTCAAACACACAGAGTGTGTGGAACTCATGGACACAGAAGATACTAAAGTACAAGTATTGGTTGTCACATTGTGAAACTCAGATGTCAAAAAAATCATCCAAGTCACTAAAAAAAAAATATCAATCAATGTAAAATATTTGGATCCTTTTTAAGATAACACATATGTTTTGCTTTTCAGCTTCTCTTTTGAAAGGACTGAAACATGCTAACATTGTGCTGCTTCATGACATCATTCACACCAAGGAGACCTTGACACTTGTGTTTGAATACGTGGTGAGTAAAGTAACTAATGTTCTGGATATGGTCCAGAGTTATTGAATTTGATGGAAAAGCTCTCTTTACCATCAGTGATATATGAATCAGGCCAAAATAGCCCTTTAGTTTCTTCAAGAGAGTGGAGTCTGTAGGAGATGGTGCTTTGTAGTGGAGAGGGCTAAAAGTAGAAGGCTGAGCTAGACCAGATTCAGAGATGGAGAAGTGGCTACTAGGGCTTTTGAAGGACCATATGCTGTTCAGTTGACTTTTCAAACTGGTTCCCTAACTCTGCTTCCTATTTATAGTTTGTTTATGAGAGCTTTTTCTTTACTGATGTGATTGGGTAACTTTAAAATAGATGAGGATAACCTAGGTAAGAAGAACAGGACTGAAATGCTTAACAGGTAGTTCCTTCATCAAAAGCATGTAACAATGGCTTTTGTTGTGACTGGTTTGTGCATACTGTCTTTTTATATGCAATGTCAGTAAAAAAGAAGACTGGCACATGCAATTTAGAATTTTGTATTACTGTTTTTTTGCTATGACTAGTGTTTTACCTACTAATTAAAACTTCAATTTATATAGTATACAGTATAATGATCTAACTGTGTTCAGAGTATTACTTTCCAAAGTCTTGGGCTTGGCCTCCTAATTAATCTTTTTAGTTTTTCTAAGACAAACATATGGCATTTATGTAGAACTACTTCAGCATTTAGCTTTGGAATTATGCAATGTACTATCATAATTAACCTCTCAGTTTTCACAGATGGGTCCAAGAACATGTAATTTAAAAGAAACAAATGAGTTTAGAGAAGGTTAGATTTTCAGTGTAATATCTGTTATTGTATTGTAGTCAGTAAGACACTACATTTATAAAGCACAGTGATTACTAGTTTTACTCTTAGTACATCGCTTCTTAAGACAGATGGAATTGTTTTGTGTGTTTCTTGGGAGCATGCCTTAATTTTTACATGATAGTGCACACAACCACCTTGTCTATTTACATGGAAATGCTACAGTGTAATAAGGTGGGTATTCAGCTACAGCAGCCTGCAGAGTGGTTGCATGCAGTATGTATTTTTTTTTTTACCTCACGTATAGGAATATTACTGAAAATTTGATTTCTTTTCTTACAATTAGTGATTCTTCTGCTCCTGACTTACACACTGAATTAGCGTAGGGAAAGCCTTGATATTTAATTTTATGTAACGGTCAGGGTAGTCTTATTTGCATAACTTTACATGAATACATCTTGCAGTCCCTTTTATCAGCAGCTGTATCTAGCTGTATTCATCAGAACTGGTTGAGAAATGAGATATATAGAATATGTTTCTCCCTAAAGTAGACGTTTTTGCCTATTATACTAATGTCAAATTTCTGGATTTTACATTCGCTAGTAGCGTTTCCAGACTCTGGCTCCCAGCCACGTGGTATATCGTGTTGCTGTCTGTGATAAGCATGGACGCAGACCATGCTTCATGCAGTGACTAGTTCTTCTGGATTCACTTAGCGGTTTGTTTTTCAACAGGGTGCTGTTGGGATCAACGCCGGTAGTGGTTGCACCTTTTTATTCCCATGGTGTTTGGTAGCTATTGAAACTGTTTCAGTATGTCATTTAGTAATGGTTTCTAGCAACTGATCCAAGTAGTATTTTAGTATTTTGGCTGGTGGACAGAGTCTCTCAAGGTGATGTTCAGGAAGAAGGGGAAGGATGCTTTGTTCTCTCCGACCGGCCTAAGGACTGTATCATAATGATGTTGCAACTTGCTCCTGTGCTTTGAGATGACACAATTGCTTAACAGCAGTCCGTTTTCATTGTTAGGTAATGTAAAGTTATATAGGCTGATCAAATAGCTAATGCTATCTGATGATGCTTGCTCCTTGACAATGCCCATGTGACCTGAATTGAATTCTTATGGGTGCACATGACACAGGCTTTAATTGTATGATTGCAATGACCTTTTTTTGTCCCATTTGTCAAAGAGCTCTCATTCAGTGCATAATATGAATGAGCAAATGCAAAAATTACATTTTCCCATTTAAATCTACAAATTTTGGCTAGTTGACTATGCAATCTAGCTGTGTAATTGGTGTTACTGAGCTCTGTATCTGTAATGTCTGCTTTGGTTTTTATTTTTTTTTTTATTTTTTTTTTTTTAACACCTGTACATGGTTTAGCTCAATCATATGAGTGATCTGTATGGAAATCAGTGGAAATATTCATGCAATTAAAATTACACGGTGGCATACATTTTTGAATGACTGAGGCCTAACGAATCTAAAAGGTGTTGAATTTTATTTACTTCATAAAGTGACATCATGGAACTGGTACACAATCACCATTAATCACTATTGGCCATTTGAAACATAGTAAAAACCATTTGAGTGAGATGTCAGGATTAAGTTAGTGATGAGCAGTTAGTGATCCAAGAGTCTCAGAAAATGGAAACTTTGGGTCGCTAGGTTGGTGACGATTCCATGGGGAAATAAATACCAATGAAATGCCTGAGGTTATCAGAGGTGTTCAGTTTCAGCGTTGACCCTGAAAGAGTAGAATGAAATTTAATTTCATGTAGCACCTTTCATTGCGAAATGCATTGCAGTAATAAGTTAAAAGCTGAAAGCATAATAGCCTCTGAAAGGAAACATGGCAGTGATTAAATTCTCTGGGTACCTCAAATTAGGATTTTTTTTTTATATGGAAGTCTGTCAGATGAAAACGTGACAGAGCTTTTTAACTTTAACCTTGGTGGTCCCCAGAAGCAAGAAAAGTCAGTCTTTAAAAATTCTGTCTGACAGCTGAAGATCAGGAGAAGTTCATTTTCCATATAAACATTTTGGTGGTGAATGTGAAGCTGTACATTTCTGTGAAGAAGAGAAGGGGGGCTTGCTCCTTTTGAATGAAAGAGCTTAACTGAAAATAATTTAGTATATACAGTACCTTGTTAGAAGGGCATAATTTCTTTGTATGCTTTGGTAACTCTTACATCAGCTGTGATTACTGTTGGGCATTCAAGCGTACTGAAAAGGCAGCTTTTATCACTGGATGACTGAGAGCCGTTACTTGTTACCTGAGGAGTTTTGAGGATGAGCTGCTTGGAATCACCTCTACAAAACCTGAAGGGCTGATAACTTTTCATGTATGAATGGTAGAGAAAATTATTTCTTTATAGTTAACTGGGATGTGCTAAACAAGACCTGAAAACAAAAATGTGAATTTTTCACACATTTTGCATATGGTATCTGAGACTGCAGTGACTTCCAAAAGAAAAAGGTCAGTTGAACTTTACAGTTCAGGGGAGGAGTATGACTGTTCACATACGTTTTCTTCCTGTCCTCTCCAGGCTCTGTTTAGGTGTTAGTTTATGTGACCTTGTGGGTATGCCAGCTGTAGTGCAAGTGTCACTGATATAGCCAAATTTCCCCAAGGAAATGACGAACGTTGCAGGTGAGATCTCAGACATATTGAGAGATCTTTGAAGATGGGTTCACATCTGTTTGTTCTAAAATTATTATTAGCTGCTACTATTTGTTTCCTCACTTGTTTATTTAAAAGGAAGATGACTGTATTTAGAAACACTTAATTGCTGAAAGGCAATCCTAACGAATACATATTGCTAGAGGCTTGGTGGAATGATAATGAGGGTTTTAGTATTATGCATAATTATGTAAGTATATTATTATCAATAAATGAACCGGCAACTTGTCCTATTCCTGGCACATAAAAGTGAGCTTGTATAGCAGTGCTTTACATTATGCTTTCAATATTTATGAACTAGATTTGAAACAAGAACAGATACATTTATAATTGGAAGTATGAGTAATGAGTAATATTATTTCTGCCTTAACAGTGAAAAAGCTCCAGACTGATCTAATGGTGTAATTTAAATCCAAGCATTTTCAATTACCTTGCCTATTTTAATCTTTGTGTATGTTTTTCCTTCTTAAGAATTACTTTCCATTAAAGAAGAAAGTTTAGTTCTCATTGCTTCATTCAGCAGCTAAAATAGGTTGTTATACAATGAGCTGGCTTAATAAAGTTCATTAGTTACATTTTCCTCCCATTTCCTGTAAGAAAAAAATAGGTGTGAGTTTCTTAATTTAATGCTGATTGGAAACGGAGATAGATACTGTTCATCAGAATTTTAGAGTTACAGATCTGAAGTTTCAAAACCCGAGATTTTGAGTTTGTCATGGGACATCTTTGAAAAGTATTATGCAAGGACATGGTGAACACTCATTGCCTAAAAGGATCAAAATTTTTTTCACTGAAAATTTTGAATTTCTTACAACTTTTGATAATTTGGATCGTACACTATTATTGGTTTTCTGTTTTTATTTATTTTAGTAGGGAGCATGTTGAAACTAAAGGCAGGATGGCATTGCTCATTTGTGAAAACAAACCAAAAAGCCACATTATTGTAGTGGATGAGAGAGCAGGGAAAATCAGTAGAGTCCCAGAGCTGCTTTTGACTTCTGATCACTAGGATCGTTCAGCGGTGCTTAGTACCTAGAGGAAATTAGGGAAACTGGGCACAGTATGGAAGGATGGGTCCTCTAATCCTTGAGTGAAAGTTATTTGGAGGCTGCATCACCTTATTTTGATGTGAGAGTGAAATGATGGGCAGTTTTCTTGCCATTTGAGGTCAAGGTGCTTGTCCAGCCATGGTAAGCAAGGACTGAAAGCTAGTGAAGCTCTGCAACAAGCCAGCTGCCTCCTGCCACCCCCTTGGCAGACACCCCTGCTCACCGTGAATGTGCTTTGTCCACCTCAGGAAGGAGCGGAGCCGTTGGGGGCCTCCCAGCATGGCAGCAGTTGAATTTGGTAGTTTCCATTTGCTTTGACTGGAGAAGGAGCCGTTCCCCTGTTGGGTTAACCCCTGCTCCGTGCCCCAGGCTTGCCCCAAGTTGTGCTACTTAAATTCCAGTCAAAGAGATGACAGAACAAGGCTGAGAGGAAGCAGAGAGAAAGGAAATCCCCTACTAGTGAGAAGAGGCAGTAAGGGACTACTGCTCTTGGGAAAGCCTTGTTTTTCAAGTTTTAATGAGCAGGTCAGAGACAGGAGCTGCTGCTGTCCAAGTATAGGTTGGAAATGTAAACAAAGTCAGCTCCAGGAGGCAGGAATTCAGAAGGGATTTCAGAAGGAAATTGCTTGGCACTTTGCCGAGAGGTAAAGACTGTGCCGGACATGGGAATCGGCAGGAAAGAAGGAATGAAAAATTGTATTTAAATTTAAATAAAAATACTCCTGCTAGGCTAGTAAGTTTACCCAGGTCTAGTGGGAGGAGGAAACATGTTGGTCAGTTTGCGTCATCATCCTGACTTTGCAGAATCTCACAAAGATTGTGTAGACTTCATATGGAGGGTGCATACTGATGAACAGATGTGTTAATACAATTAATCAAGATTTACAATCCAACAGACTGGGAGGCTGTGTGTATCTGAATGTCTATTCTTTGTACAATTTACTAATGTTTTTTATAACCTTACCAGATATTAGTTAGATTTGCAGTGTGCTTTGGACCATTTAATAATTAGCATCTATTACTTATTCTTCTTTTTATTAAGTATTAATAAGTGTATTCAGTGTAAGTATTTTAAAGAAAACACAACAAAATCAAAGTATAAAAAACATCCAAAGTTGAGCTGCCAGATGGAAATCACATGAAACATTCTAACTACTGACAAATCTCAGTTAGTTTTTTTCCTAAATTACGGATAAAATTTTCAAACGTCATTGTAGTCCATCAAAAACACATACATGTAGTAAGATGCATATGCCAGTGATAATGCTCTACTCGATACAAGTAAGGCCACCACCCGAAATGGTAAATTTGTACACGCAAGGAAAACATGAATCAGCTGGAGCTCTGAGGGGGAAAAATACCAAGACTGAGCAAACGTCTAGAATAAAGGCTTCTGAGGAAAAGTCAAAGTAGGGCTGTTTAGAGTTGAGGGGAAAAAAAGGATCAGATGGTTACAAACCTTTAAACATATCATAGAGAAAGATGGTGACTTATTTCCATGTCAACGGTAAAGAGGATAAAAAAGAAAATCTGAAATTGCAGTAAGACAGAAAAAGATTAAATTATAGGAATGCGTCTTTAATGGTAATGATAGTAAAGCACTGACGAAGCTACTATGGGGTGATGGTTTCTGTAATGTTCGCAGTCTGTGAGAACAGTTTAGGCATACTCAGCAAAATGATGTCATTGATAGTAGATATAGGTAAGTCGATTATTTTTTCATTTTGAGATCCTTTCTATGTGTATCTTTCTGCATCTTAATTTTAATCAGTTAAATATGAATACTTGTAGTCTTTTAGTGAAGTTAATACACTGTTACTTTCCTGTATCAGGAATTGAAGAAAAAATATGTCAGTTTATTTTACTAATTCAAAATAAAAAAGAAAATCCTTCTAGTTTTAGTATTTGATTTTCTTTTAGTAACAGATTATTTCTGTGTTGTAGATTTCTGGACAGCTCTACCATCAGTAATTTTCTAGTGGCATCCCACACATTCCTTGTCTTTTAATTTCAGTAATAAACTGCATTGTCCAAGTCCCTCTGAGGTGAAGCCTGACAGTATCTCAACTTCCACTAGAGACTGTCCAATCTAATTAATCTTTTTTCTCAGGCTCTTTAATCATGTGGGTTGTAACTGCTGTTTAATTCCTCTTAAAATGAGAAGCTCCAATTTATTCAGTGCAGATTGAAAAAACAAACAAACAAACAAAACACGAACCCAAAAGCTGGCTGTTTGGAGAGTGATGATTGCCATAATTCTGAATCTTAAAAATAGATTTTTTTCCTTCCTGAATTAGCAGTATGCAGCTTTGTACTGATTTAATCAGATTGATAAAAAAAAATACATCTATGAAATCCTTAAAAACAGAAACTTGGGGTAAACAATTCTGGTAAAATAATAATAAAAACATCCTGGAGTCAGAATGAAGAGATCAGTAATGTGGATATCTTTATAATATGTTTTTAGTTTTATGATGTGAAAAATAATTAAGGAATGGTGAATAAGAGGAATCGGGAATCAAGCTTGAGTAATAATCAGAGACAACACTTGAAAGTTAAAAAGGCCTATTCATTTTTTCTTGATTTACTGCTTTGAGTAAGGAGAATATAATCCAGAGAAGCATCATTTTTCTTTTGTGTGCCTTGCAGTCTGAACTGCAATTTTCCCTATAAAATTTTTATTAATCTTACGATCATACATGGACAATTGGGATTAGGAGGCATGGCAGAAAAGAGTCACTCACCAGTGTGAAGAGAGGTCTACCAGAGGATGCTGAAGCTTTTAGAGGAGGTGTTTGAACTGCTTTTTTTCCTGCCCTGAAGGTGGCATTTTTTTATAGCCCAGCACATTGCCATAGCAAAGGCTCTTGTGCCAGCTCACCTTGTGTGGATCTGTCTATACCATCCACGAGCAATACTGTGCCATATTAGCGTGGATACTTGAAGTAGTGTGGCTGTATGTGGATTTGCAGCCTCCCTTCTGTGTGTGTGTTCTGCTTCCGTTGTCCTGGAGTGAGTACTCTCACTGTGAGCTTAGGGGTATCATCTGCCATGCTCTAACAAGAAACTTTTTGTATCTTCAAACAGTTTTTGGGGGTGTATGTGGTCCCAAAGAGTGGTGCTCAATGGGTTTAAATCCAGCTGGTGGCCGGTCACAAGTGGTATGCCTCAGGGCTCAGTGTTGGGACCATTTCTGTTTAACATCTTTATTGATGATCTCGATAAGGACATAGGGTGTATCATCAGCAAGTTTGCAGATGACACCAAGTTAAGCGGGAGTGTTGATTCCCAGGAGGATAGGGAAGCTCTACAGAGGGACTTGGATAGATTGGATCATTGGGCCAACATCAATGGTATGAGTTTCAACAAGGGCAAGTGCCAGGTCCTGCACTTGGGCCACAATAACCCCATGCAGCACTACAGGCTTGGGGAGGTGTGGCTGGAAAGCTGCCTGGCAGAAAGAGACCTGGGGGTTCTAATTGACAAGCGGCTGAATATCAGCCGGCAGTGTGCCCAGGTGGCCAAGAAAGCCAACGGCATCCTGGCTTGTATTAGAAATAGCGTGGCCAGCAGAAGTAGGGAGGTGATTGTGCCCCTGTACTCAGCACTGGTGAGGCCACACCTCGAGTATTGTGTCCAGTTTTGGGCACCTCAATACAAGAGAGATATCGAGGTGCTGGAGCAAGTGCAGAGGAGAGCAACGAAGCTGGTGAAGGGCCTAGCAAACAAATCCTATGAAGAGCGGTTGAAGGAGCTGGGCCTATTTAGTTTGAGGAGGAGGAGGCCGAGAGGAGACCTCATCACTCTCTACAACTATTTGAAAGGACACTGTAGAGAGGTTGGTGCTGGTCTCTTCTCACAGGTAATTAATGACAGAACAAGAGGGAATGGCTTCAAGCTCCAACAGAGTAGATTTAGACTGAACATTAGGAAAGAATTTTTCACAGAAAGAGTGGTCGGGCATTGGAATAGACTGCCCAGGGAGGTGGTTGAGTCACCATCCCTGGATGTGTTTAAGAGATGTTTAGATGTGGTGTTGGGGGATACGGTGTAAGGGAGAACTTTGTAGAGTAGGGTAGATGGTAGGACTCGATGATCCCAAGGGTCTCTTCCAACCTAGACAATTCTATGATTCTATGATTCTAATGGTCAGTACTGTGGAAACCTAATGACTTAGCAAATTAAAGAAAAAGTGCCTATGCACAACTGTTTTGGGTGCATGTATTACAACTTGCTCAGCTTGTTGTCGACAACCCTGTTAACTTTCGGGACTATTAGTCCATCACAGTTCTCATGAGCTGGTGATTTGCTGCTAGGTTTTAATCATACTAACCAGGAATTCCTACTGATTTTTGAGATGTCATTCTTTTGTTAAAATAATCTCACTAAATTAAGTGTTTACTGTGTCTCTAACCTGATTTACTAAGAAAACAAGGCTGATACAATTATTAAGGTGGCCAGAGAATGAGGAAGAGGATAAACTGGCATCTCTAGAAAACTGGATTTTCTTGAAGCTCTATTCATTCAGGAATTCTTTTCACAGCCGTGTCTCACTCCTCAGAGTCACAGACCAGATTGTTCTCTGTGCAATGCACAGAGACTTTGTATCAATAAATAAATATATATTTTCTAATAGCAACCAAAAATCAGACAACTGTGCATTCCCTTTTCTCTCTGGGGTTTTCAGGTAGGTTTGGATATTTATTATGTACTCCCCCACCGCCCAACCTCCTTTTCTATATGGTATTGTTCATGTGTTTTGAAGTATATTTATCTTTGTTGACAGTATGAGAGAAATCCAAGGCACTAGAAACATCTGTTAGCAAAATTGTTTTCATTAAAGGTGTCTTGTGGGCTGTTTTTTTTTTTTTTTTTTTTTTTTCTTTTCTTTCTTGAATTCCTAATATATATCTTTCCCCTGCTGCTCAGCCCAGCTGGTGCTGTTGCCTTCTGCTGTTTTTCTGGAAGTTGCTTAGGTATCACTCAGAGATAGTTTGTAAGGTATTTTTTGTTGGCATAGCGTTGTCTTGTAGGGGGAAAAGATTGAATTATAGAAAGCCGTAGAAATACTTGAGAATGAGAGCCTATGACACTTTTGAATATGCCAGCAACGTGAAATTAGTTTAAACTGTGGTGCAGTAATCTGCAGAGTGCTTAGGTTGGAAGATACATGCCATTTAAATAGAATTAGCTTTTCTTTGTTCTCCTGTCACTTCAAATATTCCTACTGCCTGTGCTTTTATTGGTAAATTATGTTATTGGTTTGAGAATTTGTTGGTGACAAAAGGGAAAGTATTTTAGTCAGTAAAACTGCTAGGGCATAAATAATGTGTGCTCTCCTTTGAACAGAGAAGAATGGCTTGCAACAGCCTCGCTGCCTCAGTGGAGCAGCACAATCTGTCTGCTGCATGATGGCATCGCCGGCAGCCAAATACTCCCGTTTTTGTTTTAATGGAAGGGTTCTTTCACATTGCTGGTTTTACATGATGGGAATGCGGTTGGAAATGCTTCCTGTCCCATTCACAAGCCCCAGGCTCTCCGTGCATTTCAGCTTCAAAAATGACAGCTGAAACCAATTAAGCAGAATTATGGGACAGCTAAGTCACATGGAGATATATCATGACTGAGGAAGAGGAGGGAAAGAGAATGTATTGCATGGGAAGTAGAAGTGACTAATTTAATTAGAAGAGAATGACAGTCATGTTATTATTATGAAAAAGGGCTGGCAAAGTAGAGCTCATTTTATGTCACCGGCCATGCCTTTGAAGGGAGACGTCCTGCCCTTTGTCTGAATGTGTTTGTGTTTGGTAGCAGTCTCCGATTTCTGAGGAAGATGAGCAAAATATTCGCTGTTAGAGCGAAGCACGGAGCGTATCTGAGGACATTCATAGCTTGTGGTTTACTCATCTATTCATAATTAGAATTCTTTCTTCAGAGGGAGTCTGAACCATCAAGGTTTGTCTCATTTTTTTTGTTTGCATACTCTCTCTCTTCCAGAACTAGGATGCAATGTATATAAACCTGGCTTCAGCTGTATAAATATCAGCCTGCATTCTTTTCCCTTCAGCAGATGCTTCTACACAGTACGCTCACAAACGTAAACACACATGTGTCTACTGACATAAACCAGAGTCTTGCCGAATAGAAATGACCTTCATACACTTATATGCTGCCACAAGTTTAAAGCAAAACCCCAATTCATTTCTTCATGTGAGCCTGGAGACAATATTTCATCAGGTAAATGAAACCTTTTGTGGTATTGTCATGGTAGTTGATGGTGTGGGGGAGAAGTGAGTGAAAAACATTACAGACGTTACAGAGTCTGAGCAAGCATCATGCATTTTCCTTTTATATTTTTATTTTTTGTACTACGTTTTTTTTCTCATTCCTTGACCCAAGCTTGATTTTGCTTAATCCTTGTACAACTTTGTTGATTTTTATTTAGACTCTGAGCAGTTATATTGGATAAGTAACTTTATCTCTCCCTCATTTGTGTGTACCTGTAGGACTTGTGATACTTGTGTCCATCATAGGGAGGAAAATATTCAAAATTCCTTGAAGTCTGGGTCAAAGCTGGGCATTCTCTGATGTGCTTCTACATACAGCTTGGAAACAGGAGAATGCCGCAACTAGCGTAGCTGAGCACAAATTTTCTCTTCCCTGTCCTAGGAGGCATTGTGAGGTCTCTGGTCTAACCAGAACTTGTGCCATCTACCCCAGGAAAGGTCAGGGGTTTCCTAGTGGATATCTAGTTACTTGAGACGTGCACTGAGGAAAAGGCTTGTGTTTTAACGGGTTGAGAGAAGGTATCACAAAGGCTTGACAGAGCCTTTGCAAAGACATGGAGCTGTGTGTGGAGCTGTGCGTGCCAGAACCCTGAAGTCAAGTCACAGCACTGAGCAAAAATTCCGGCACAAATTAGTGAACTACAACAGTATGAAGAAATAAGATACCAAAGTCTGCCTTGGGTTTCCTATATTTATTTTTAATTTCAGCCAAAATGGCCAAGATATCTTAAACCTGTAGCTGGAGGACCCCTTGTTGTAAATATTCAAGCCTAAAAGCACAGGCTTAGAATTTGGAGAATGGGTAGCCTTTTTAGTGTGGCTGGCATTGAACTATCATTTTGCAAATTGCCCCAAATTTGGTCAGGTGATAAGCTTCAGAAAATTTCTCATTTGTACTTCAGAACTATGCCCTTAAAGATTCCCCCTCTGCTCTCAAAGACTTGGCTTTAGTCTTTTCAGAACTTCAAATGCTGTAGATCGCATCCCTGTAGCAAGTGAAATTGCTTCTGGGGGAGGCAGTAGTGGGAGGAAAGATCAAATTGTTCACTCAAAGCATAAGAGATTTTGCGCAAAATGTTGTTGTGTTAGTGAGGTGGCAAAGTCAAGTTCTTAAAATTGGAGGATGCCAAGATAAAGATGGCCTCTGCAATCTCCTTTTGCCATCCTTGCGGGTGAGCCTGTTGTGCAGCTCTGCAGAGGACTGTGTGGTGAAGGCATGTGGTGATTGTCGAACTTTTCTTATTTTTTGTGGATGTTGGAACTTCTAGATATGTCTTCTAGGGTTCCTGCCTCATTCAAAGTATCATTCAATTAAGGTAGGTAATACTGCTGTAGAGAACTGGATTCCATCCCTTCTACATTGGGAATTGTCATCATCACCACAGTTTCATGACGTTATTGCAAATCGCTGTCATTGCAATTCAGGTATGACTGACTAATGCTATTCAACATGAGATTCTCAGTCTCCCTTGCAAAAGCGTTATACTCTCACAGCTGTAACTGAAGTCAGGGAAAATACAGAGGGTGAAAAGTGCCAAATACTCTGAAAAGTCAAAACCAAAGTGCTTTAAACTGAGTTCCCCAAACCAATGATACTTAAGATTTTTTTCTCTTTGCTTCAATTCCCTGATTTACCTGATAAGAGTGCCACATCTCCACTGGATTGCTATTAAATTATTTTATGTTTGTGAAGTGTGTGAAGAGTGTAGCAACAAGCAGGGCAGGAAAGCCTGTGAGATTAATATTCCTGCCTTCAAAGTAGTAAATAAGCCGGAGACTGCAGGCTGCGTGAGAATGGGGAAAAAAAAACCACAAAACCACACAGCTGGTCCCTCCTATTCTGTTCAGTGACTGTGTCTAATCCTGTGAGGGGAAAAAAGTATGTGATCACATTACACATTTAAGAAGTTCTTATAATGTACATTTATTGGGCAAACAAATAAAAGGTTGGATAAACCTTGTTAATTCTGGACTTGCCTAGCTTTTGAGTTCTCCACTATGGAAACTTGATTTATCTCTATTTAATGTTTTTGTGTAGCTGTTATGAACAGATGAGTGGTAATAGATTATTTGTACATACAGGTGTGGGTAAACTGGTGGAGTGTTAAGAGAAGGAATGAATGGGATTTTGAACTTAAGCTAAAATATCATATGTTCTGTCAGCGTGGGATTACTTGTGGTGATTTACGTGTGTTGGGGATTAACAGCATGGCTGATAGAGTTGTTAAAAACTAGCTCGAAGCAGAATTGGTCTAGCCACGTCCGCCTGGGATCAGGATGTGTGTCACAGATGTTTGCAATTACTTGGAAGTCTCTGCACTGTGTTCCCAATGTATCCTATTTCCCTGTGAGGTGTCTTCGCCCTCTGAGACAGTGGAGAAAGGACCATAAAAGGAGTGTTGGTCAGTTTGCTTCTTGTCTTCCTACCTTGTTTCAGTGTAGTTTTATGTTATTGCCACCATGTAATTGTATCTTGAATTTTTTTTAGGGTATATTTTTTATTAAAATAAGGTGGTAACCACAGCAAAGACCCTAATGCCAGAGTATGGCATGCTGTGTCTGCAGCCACTGTTCCGCCTGGGAAAGCATGTTGCCTTCTACCTCGAAATATAGCATGGAGAAAAAGACTCTGTTCATTTATATGGTACCAATTTCATTGAATACCATTAGAAAACTGCTTTCATCCAGTTTGCTCTCTGTTTTCTTTTTTAATGCTTTCCTGAAACTTGCATTCATGTTGTCTTCTTCAGTGTCAGTTGAGCACACAAGAACTAGAGCAGACACTTGCCAGCCAAAAGGGAAAACAGGTTTAGAAATAGCTGTCCCTGCAGCGCTGTCAGCTTTCCTGGCTATACTAATATTTAATTCAATGTGCATTGAGTCCCTACCTTGGGAAAAGAAGAGCAGCTGATGCTGCCTTTGCTTTACTGCTTCCTTTTCTTTTTTTTTTTTTAAGTGAGGAACTACTGCAACTTTATAAATTGCTTTCCCAGTTGGTACCATAGTGTTCAGTTGCTTTTAAAAGGACTCTAACTTAGTTTTATGAGGGCAAATTCTCGAAAGATTTGAATAGAAAAGACTTTCCATTTCTGTTTACGGTCTGACTGAAGATTTGATAGGGATTTCTCTCTGTCTGTAGCATGTGTGTGGGGGGGGGAAATACACGCCAAAAGACTGCTGCACAATTGACTCCATAAGGTTTCCAGGATTCTGTGGAAATTACTGCTTACATTGAATTTCAGGTAGATGCAAGCAATTAGTTTTTGAAGGAGAGAACTACTGATGCAGACGGTTATACCGGGCTACCAGTCATCCCAGTCCTTGGGGTAGGAAGCAGAGGCAAATGATGCATAACACAAATAGGATCATTGTTGATGTTCATGTATGGAGGAAATGCATCCAAATAATAACTGAAATATATGGGGAAGAAAATGGAGTTATCCTCACGATTCACTACAATATATTGGAAATAAAAAGATAACTTATTGCTTTTCCTAGGGACGTGACTCTGAAGAGGATGTTCTTAGAAAGCTTTTGGTGAATAGAAAGGGGGCAGCTAGTGGGCAGCTGGGGTGCTGGGGCTTCAGGGATGGGACCTTCAGAAGTTGCATTGGGTCTGTCTTCCTCTGGTCTGGTTCTGTCGGCTGACTTGTTGCAAATCACAGAAATCAGTAGAAGGTGAAGTCGTCAGTAAATTTCCCACCTTCATATTATCTGCCACCCACAGGGGCTGTAAGACTGAACTGTGGGGAAATGATAATCCTCTTCCTTCAGCCAGCCCACGCGAGGGAGCATGCCATGCTGGGGGGCTGTGATGGGTGTGCCTGAGGTGCCATGATGAGGATGGGACAGCGCTGCCCTGTTCACCCTGCCAGGCTTTCTAAAGCAAAATTTCATTAAACTTCTCCCAAGCACTGCAGGTGCTATCACTATCAAAAGATTTTTATTGAAGTTAGAGAAGAGAAAAATGTTATTTCACCAGGCTGCCTGTTCTGTGCAATAAGAGATAACCCATTAAAACAGGGGGAATCCCCCAAACTTCTTATTTGACACCAGCCACAAGACTGACATCACCTGTAGTAATAGTGTTTCAGCTGATATTTTGCCAGAGGCAGACTCCTGTGCCAGGGTTAATACTCAAAAACTGTCAGTTTTTCCAAACAAGTATTTGACAAGGTTAGCAGACGACTTTGTTCAAGCATATTTCCTTGGTGTTCATACAGTAAAACAAGGCAAAACTGGGTAATGCAGTGATGCATACTGAAGGATGACTGGTCCATTTTCGGCATGGCTTATTGATACAGTCCCAGAAAACTAACTGGGAGAAGAGGAATATGAACCTGAAGTGGTTAAAGATTTGACAGAAACTAGGAATAAGTCTGTAAGCTAAACATAGACTTTACACAAAATGTACTTTACTGACAGTAAATATTCACTAGTAGAGGTGTAGGTTTTTTGTTTTCTTTGTAAATGCATTCACTGATGTCTTAACTATTAATTGAAGCATTGCTTGCTGTAGCCTGTGTTTTGGAAGAAGCTCTGTTGTGTTATATTTAATGTGCTTTGCCTGTTTGTGCGTGCCCTCTGCCTTTGTGGTACTCACACCGTTCATTCTGGGGCTCAAGTGATTTACTGCAGTCAGGGCTTCTCTTGAAGCTGGGTAAGAATTCCTGAAAAAAGGTGTGCTAGTGCACAACCTAATCAACCAGTACATCTTACGGCATTGTAATGTTAATTCTACATGCAGGGTGTGTTTTCGTAGTTTATGACGTCAGAAAACAAGATTATACAGAACAGTTGTGGCTAGCACAAATTCTGTGTCTTAGAAGATGTGAACTTTCCTATGTATCCATGTAACTCTGCAGAAGAGCACTGGAGAATGGATCCTGGCCTTGGAAATGCTGCACAGAGAAACCATTCTGCTATGTCGAAGGCAGCTGTTGTCCAAAACTCTCACCTTGAAAGCTGCCTATATTTAGTTGGGCTGTATGTGAGGCAGGTATTGCCAAGTAGCTTTTCAAGGAATGCTGGATGATTTTTGCCAGATGTGTTCAGAAACCAGATGGGGAAGACAGTCAGTCTCTTGAGTTGTTGGTGGTTAATCTAGTGCATATTTTTGCTTTGTTTATTCTGAACATAATTCCAGAAGCTGAATTGTGCAAGCAAATCAGAGAAGCAACATGCCACTTCTCTGAAAGCGTGCTGCTGACTGGTACGAAAGTGAAGAATTACAAGAGAAAAATTCAGAGAAAATAGTGTTTCCAGAGTAAAAGCAATAAATACTTATTAATTGAAAATAACATTAATCTACACATTGCAAGCCTGCTTATTTTCTGAAGAGATTTTATGGTATATTTGCAGGGAATATAGGCAACTATGAAGCAAAACCTTAAAGTTTTGAGGCTCCAGTGAAGCTGTTTTCTAAAGTATCTGTAATTAATAGCTGCATATGTGCATAATATATGCTGCTTTTTGAGCTGGAAAGTATCATTCAGTACTCTGATATGCAGCGTCTTTCAGATGTATTTTCTAAACCATTAACCCATCGTAATCTAGAATCAGCATAAAATTATATTTAAAAGACAGTGTTTTAATGTGAATAATGAGAGTAGCATTTGAGCTTCTCCCTTTAGCATCTTCCTCTTCCCTCCAGGTATTACCTTTACGGCGGTGGTGGTGATACTCTCCTTACGAGATAGAAAATGATACTAAAATTCAAATAATTAATTTATTGTGTACAGAATGTTAGGAAAAAGAAAATTACATTTGGTGAATATTCATCAGTCAAGTTACCAAGGTTGTTAAAATAAAATGGAGTGTAAAGGTACCAGTGTGTGTGCATGTGTGGCTGAAAAATCTTATTTTCCTTTTGTTCTGTCCACTCCTAAGTAGAAGGATATTTATTGCTGCAGTCATACAGATATTAATACACTTTTTTCCATTTGGCTTTCTTTTAGCACACTGATTTATGTCAGTACATGGACAAACACCCTGGAGGGCTTCATCCAGAAAATGTGAAGGTAAGAGTCAAAAAGAGCACACATTCAAAACAAACACAGTAACAGTAACTTGGTGTAAAACGTCATGTCAGTTGTTTCATAGAAACTGATTATTAGCTAAAGGGAGACTGATTGGCATGTGAACTATACTTTAAAATACTTTTTTCTTAAAAAATAATTAAAAATGCAAGTCTTTGAACATCCCACAAAAGAAATTGTGAAGTCTGTTAAACTGATTCAGAGCCAGAATATACGAGTAAATACTGTTACAGTGTTGGTAACCCCTCCCCTCCATTCAAACATTTGCTCTTAAGACAAGACAATAGTCCCCTAAAACCCGTGAGTAAACATGCTTTAGGCTGTCAGTACTAGATCTTCAGTGAGGTAAGTCATTGTAGGCTCACTGAGTTTGAGGCAACTGTAATGAGTTATATTAGCTGAATGTACTGCTTTTTATATGAGCATATAAAATCTTCCCTAATCTTTTTGCTCACTTATTGTGATGAAGCATTTTCACAGCTGATCTCACTTTTTAAAAATGTTTTCCTTCTAAGGTAGATACTGAGAACCATCACCCAGGAAGGAGGGAGTTTATTAGTAGGATTTAATGGAAAAATAGATTGGTAGAGGCTTGATCCAGTTACTTTCTGGGATTTCAGCCAAATTATTTTAGCATCAAATAGGAGCCAATCAGACATGCAGAATGTGTCGTGTGTGTATAGATCACCCAGATGATATTTGTTACACTTGTCTCGCACTTTGACATCAATCCCATTGTTGTTCCTCTTTTGAAGTGTTTAAATCTTGACTTGTCATGCTGAGAGCTTTATTCCAGTATTTAGTTTCTTGAAATTGAAAAGTTCATGGAAAAAAAACCTAATCTCTCTTTCCTGGAGAATTCTGAATGGCTGCTTGGTTTAAGAAAAGAAAATATTTTAAAAAGAGGAAATAATTTTTTTTCCAATAGCTGATCATTGTTGTACATCAACTTGTTGTATAATGTTAATTTTCTGTGTTCTGTCACTAAAAAGTGGCATCTACAACATATGAGGTTAGATGAGAGTGGCTGCCATCTAATGCCATCTAAAAAAAAAAACCAAACAGAAAAATTCTTCCTTACTGCACATATTTGGCCAAACTAAAATAAGAAATTCTTGTAATGTAAGACTGTCACTCAGACATTTTACTAGCATGGGCAGGGAAAGCCCCTGGGTCTGCTCCCAGTGCTAGCTCCACAGTGCCTCTGTGAGCGCGGCACTTGGAAATGGCAGAAGGTGGGTGAGGTGGGACCTGCTTTTCAACCACTAAAACTTTTGAGCTTTCTTCGCTGCTCAGATTCCTAAGCAGAGTTTCGTGTGCTCAGCGTGTTTGTTAAAACAATGGGTTTGTGTTTCATTTCCCTGTGTGGGTACTTTTACATTCAGCTCTCTGAGGTTTGGGATAAGCTAAGACTGGCTTTGAAAGTTCTTCATGCTGCTTCAGATTTGTAAGACCTACTCCAAGGCTGCAGTGCTGTATAACTCAAGATCTAATATCCAGTAGTCATTATAGCTGTAATTGTTCCGCCCTGAGAAGAAGTTGTAATTCACATAACTGTGGTTTTTCTTGGTCATATGAGGGCCCAGTGAGCTTGTCTTTGAGGAGGATAGGCATGCATAGATAATTGGGCTTGCTAATGCGTCACTCCTCTAAATCCTGAGATACCTGTCTTTTTAAAACAAGACCTGCTGAGGGAACTACAGCAGCATCATTTCCCTGTCAAATTTTGCTGCATGTATTTCTGCGGCTATCTTTACCATCTAGCAATAGTGTTCAGCGACAGCGCTGAAGCTTATGGACACATTAGAAATATTCTTTTGAATAGCCACATGTAGAGTCCTGATGTACTGCTAGTTGAAGCTTTTTCAATTCCGGATGGATTATTAATAAAAAGCAAACTGGAAAAAAAGAGAAAAAACATTGGGAAGTTGGAGCAGATGGAACTACCCTTCTATGACGAGCAATCCCATTGGACAATTAAAATTCTTTTATTTTCTGTTAAATAATATTAATGAAAATTGATTATATTTATTTAGTAGACCCTTTTGCCAGGCCAGCAACAAAGGCTAGACTTAATTCATGCGGTAATTATTAAAACCTAGCGTGATGATTTGAGCTCCTGCCACTTAAAAACTGAAGCAGCCTGCCTGGGGTTTTCAGTGAAAAACCTGCTCTCAAAGCTATGCATGAAAAATACCTGCTTAGCCCAACAGAGTGATTTCTCCAGGAGGACAGGAGTTGCAGAGGGAAGGGGACCCAGTCGTATATGCTAACAACTCCCAAACCTTCACCAGCATGCAAAACTAAAAGCTTGCACTCCTCTCTTCTTACAGAGGAGGTAAGGTGGTTACTACATAATATCTTAATGCTTTGTTGCACTATACTCAGTTTGTTGGCTTATGTAATTGTGGTTCTGAGACTTTGCCACCCATTTTTGGTTTAGTTTCTGGCCAGAGTTGTCTATCTGGAGCTACAGCTGATTTTTTAAGGGCTGAGCTGAGCCATGTTAATTAGCCTTCTCTCCCTGACAGCCCCTTCCTGCTAGCGGTCCTTCAGGAATTTCACTTTTAGCAAGACTTTTAGACAGTGTTTCTTCAGAATCACTGGTTATGTGATCCCTAAATCCATTTTAAAAAACTTCCAGTTGAGCAATTACGTTCCAGTGGCAATAAATTAGTCTCAGCTCTCTGGGGCTCACCTGTGGGATGAAGCCATTGATGCTCTCCCAGTATGACAAAAGACCCCCTGCCTTTTAATTTTGTTCCTGAGGAAAGTGTTGCCTACTGATGGATATTCCTTTCTGGCTTGTTGCCAGTTATTATAAATACAAAACCACATAATCACACATCTTTCTTTTTCCAAAGAATATTATACAGTAGCTCCTGTAAAACAGCACTTTATAGGAATGCAGAAGCAAAGCCATTATTTCATTATGTTTTGGTTTCTGTAGGACATCTTCAGCCTAATTATATTTGTGAATTTTCTCCATATTTACAAGGTAAAGACAATGTGTGTTCCCTCAGGCTTACTTTTAGATGAAGAATCGTAAATAGAATAAAATCCACATTACTTTGATGGACACACATATTGCTGTCCCCTTGGGTGTTGTGTTTGACATTGCCTTTCTTTGTGGTTTCAAATAGGCTATTTGCTTTCACTTAAATATTTTAAATAAGGAGTAAGCAGAATATTATAAGTATGTGGAATTACAAAGAAGAATGTCTCAATTGGCAGTTGGAGGAGTCTTGGGAAAGTATGCTTAAACAAACAAAAAATATTGCTTCCTGAAATATTAGGTTTAGCATTTCTAGTGGTACGTGTGTATTCAGACATAATGATTTCAGAATTTTCTAATTCATGTATGGAGGCCCAAGTCTTACAAATAACAGCACATTTTAAACCCTTCAGTGAATTTGTGTGTGAGGCTGAGGTTTTATTATCTAAAGTTGTTTTTAAAATACCTATCCCTGAGAATGTTAAACCAGGTATTCTGGTGACATAAATGTGTATACGTACTTGGAACATCTTTATCAGCTAGAAGGGAGATTGGGAGAAAGCAGTTGTTCCAATCCATAGATTCTCCAAACTCTGTTAGCTCCAAATACACAATTGTATACATCTTTGGTAACTAACAAGCCTGCATATCTACCATTTATTTATAACTATATATTAATTTACTGTGTTTGGTATTATAGTTGGAGACAAGGAGAGAAAAGGTAATTAGTTAATAAGTCCCTGTTTAGTAGGCACAGCCTCATCTTCTCTTCTCTGGGTTTGAAGACGTCTTTCTCAGTTTTTCCAAAACCGAAGGCAAGCAATAAATCTTAAGTACATGGTCCCACGTATAATTATGTTTCTGTTGGAAGCTACTGCTTGGAGCTAAGAGTTGGTTTATAGGTGGATACTGCGTGGTGCTTGCCAACCTCCAAAAAGTGGCTGTGGCAAACTGAGGTGCAAGAATTGCTCCTGACTCTCCCTGTGCTGGCCTGGACTACTGAAATCTGTACTCCTGGCTTTCTTTCCTACAGCTGTTGCTGCCTTTAGAGATAGTTCATACTTCTTGGACTCTCAGTTGAAACATCTGGATTGCTTCCTGCAGCAGGAACTCTAATGGGTCGCAGCAGTTAACTGACCCTGCCAGTGATATTTTTATGATGATCTTCATTCTGTTTTGTGTTCCCTTCCCTCTGGTACAGGGCCGTCTCAACTGGTCTTTTGACTTATCTTCTTGGTTCTCCTGAGCCTTTGTTTGCAGCTGTCTTGTTTTGTAAATTCATAATTTAATTTTTATCTTTTTTGTGCATTTCAGCATGTCCTGTGAAAATGTAACTGTTCTTAACTTCTTTTAACCTTTGAACTATCATCTCTATTTTATCTACATCTTATACTCCATATTATTACATTCTCAGTAAATTCAGCTTTATGTTTTGATGCATTTATTTTATAGTTGAGTCCATTTTCTGTAACTTCTATTACTGGAACAAGTGGAGCACAGGCTTGTATCTGTCATGGCTGCATTGCTTCTTTGCATTCCTGCCTTAAAAATAAATCTAATAATGAAAGCTGATGTGCTTTTTAATTAGCGATGCTGCATTGAATGGGCTGTAGTCTTCTGGGAAAATCATCTTCATTTTTTTCTCTCTGCCTTTTTTCCTCTATTTGCGATGTTAGAGGTAATACCAATTTGTAAGAGCTTTCCACTTCAAAAAACCATCTTTGACAAAATAAAGACACTTGTCTGTGACCCATCGTTCTTCAATCTGGGCAACACCAGCCTGAGTGACAACAGGGTTGTCAACCAGGCAAAAACCGTCTCTGTCTCTTAATCACTCTTGAAATCTTTTACTTCAGGCAACTTGGAAGGCTCCTATCATCAACTGTGACCAGAGGGAGAAGGAGCTTCCAGTTTGTTCTTTTTCCATCTAATATTGCTGTTCTGATTTGTTCTTCTCCCTGGGCACCTTTGCTCTTGCCAGGGCCCAAAAGTGATAAGAAGAAATAGGCAGGCCCTCTTGTTGAACTTTGCGTGTAGGGAACAGGAATATTCAGCCTTCTCCCAGGAGCCTTCAAGACTTTAGCTCTTACCCATCTCAATTCTGAGCCTTCCTTGCTCCTACGAAGCAAGGCACAGCAGTCTTCTATGCATAATTGATGGATATTTTTGAAGGAAAACCTCAAGCAACTAAGCCCTACCCCCACCACAACCTTTAAAAATGTGTTTTATCACTGTAATATTGAGTCAGAGAAAACAGTTGACTGTCAAGGTCACGTGTAATGTATGTGGCAAAGTGTGGAGTGAAATCTGGGTATTAAGTTTCCTAGGACAGCCCAATAATCTCTGTAAAAAATATTTTTAAGTTTCAGCAAAAAACTGTAACTAATTTACAAGAAATGTAATTAATAGGAACTATTGAAACATAATGAGAAGTTGCTACATTTTTCCGTGCTAAATGCTCAAGAAGAGATCACTCAACTTTATAGCACTCTAAGTTAAAAAAATAACAAAAATCTCAAATCAGATATGATAAAAATACTGGATTTATTAAACTGAAGTTTTAATACTGGCCTCCTAAACAAGATGAAGTTCACGTTGAATTGAAAATGTTGAAATACGGTGAGTGTTATCTGATGTTATCAGAAGTCTCTGGCACTTAATCACTTGAGGTGTTCGTTTATTCCTCTCCATGCTGCAGTACTGTGAACATTGTCCTTAACTAATGGTTGCAGTTTTTAAAGTTGAATCTGTTTTTGTGAGATGAATAATTTTGGCACTTAATGACTAATGTGAAAATTAATAATCTCAGTCAAAGCCATAGGGTAGTTGTCATCTGGTGTCTTTTGTAAACATAAATATTTATCACTGAACTGATTACAGCTTTAGAATAATCTGAAGCTCAAAGGGTAGGGAAGCGTTCAAAACGTGGAAGGATTAGGTCACTCCTGCATCTCGGCTGCGTGAGGCTTATTGCACTTGAGTGCAGCTGCTTGAACTTGGCAGTAGCAGAGCACTGCATACTGGCTCTTGCTAAGCAGTAGCTCCATTCACTATTAGTAAGATATAAAACCATATGCTTGTCAGTAAAGCGTAGTATCTGAAAAGTATGATAAAAATACTTTGGGTTTTGGGTTACAATGTGTTCTCAATGTAGGCCTCCCTGGTGTGCTTCTGTTTTCTTTCCATGTGTGATTGTATAAAGGTCTGTGGTGCGGATGAGAGGTTTGTGGTCCCCTTTTTTGTGGGAGGCAAGTGTTGAATCACACGGCCAGTCCTGCGCCCATATGTGACAAACGTGTGATTATGTGATGTAGAGGAAGCTGTGGCGTGTGAGCACCTGTGTGTAACTAGAGGTGTCTGACCAAAAAGTTGACTGCCATAGACTTAGGTACAGAGGAATCGGGCAATTAAACCATGATAATATATCCAGTATGATGAATTTTTGTGTCTTGTTTCACCTCTCATATTGGCTCACTGGAGTTTGGAAAAAAAACCTCTCTTACCCTAAGTTGAATACCTACTATGGTGATCCTTTTAATTTTGTTGGTTGTTACTGGAAGCAAATCTAACTAATGATGTCATGCTTTCGAAACCTCTCTCCTGCTCGCTGAAATTAGTGATGCTGCTGATGTAGAGTTGAATTAAAAAAATATTTCAGATGTGCTAGGGAGGAAGTGATGCTGTTTAATGTGGTTGAGAAGTTGCTATTTTTCATTCCTTATTCAGCGAACAAGCAGGTGTACAGCAGACAGAATAATGTTATGCCAAATTAAGGTCGTCTTTTACACATGGCATTGAGAATTGATTATTTAAATGAGACTCTTTAGTTATCAGACATTAAATATGGCATCAGCATTTCACTCTGTCAGTCTTGTCACTTAAAGTAATGATTTGATAATATGCACAACTGTGAACAGTAAACGCAGAATCTTTATCAGTGTGTTAAAATTCATGCTACAAGAATGTCATTTTCATATCTAGCGCGTGTGTGTGTAATTTCTTGTCTGTCTGATCCGTATGGTTCACATACGGCAAAAAACATAAAAATATTGTAGGGATGAAGAAAACACTTTTTCCAGTGTCTTTAAAATTGGTGAGGCACCAATAGCCACCCTGATCTAATTCAGCATGGAAGTGAACTGGTGAAAAGTAGAAAAGGAGATTTAATTGAATTGATTTTTACTTTTGCCATTCAGGAGAAAAAAACTGAAAGTTTCTTCCACTTATTGAACATTAGCAGACGACTATAACTGATCATAAGGGAGTGTCTTTACGCTCAGTTAATTAAGCACACCTTCCTCATTGCAAATGACTGTAGTCGTACCCAGAGGGGACAAAAAATGATTAAAAGAACATCAAAGAGAATAGAAGTTAGCAAATTAACGCTTTCCAATCCCTTTACTTTGCAGTTCTGCTGCAAATAAGTGGGAAAATCTGTATCTTTTTTTAAAATACTGGTGTGATGTGCATTCCCAATGGCTGTATTGTATGCATTTCTGTGTGACATTGTTTTTAGTAAGACTTTTATGTAAGGGATACAGAAGCAAGTTTAAAGGCTTTATAAATGCGTTTTGGATTGAATTATTTTAAAATTCTCTTGGAGAAAACTTGCTTGGTTCCAGGGAGGTCAGGTGGAAGAACCTTTATTGAGATAAAGCTTATTATGATCATAAAATCATGCTGATTCAAATGACTGATAACTTTTCATTCAGTAGGATCCTTTATTCCTAGGGATGCAAATTCATCTCAAGTTAACACTTTGTTCCCAGAATTTCTTCTTCTGACAGTTTAAGCAAGAGAGTCTACAAAGCTTTGACTGAAAAAGTTCAGTATTTCCCCAGGACATTGTTAGAAGTGAAAAGTTGGGTTTTATCTCATGGGTATTATCCTGGCTGGGAGGAGGGAAAAAGAACAGCAAACCAACAGTGAAAAAAAAGGTTGTGCTTAATGAGCTTTTTGACATGTGAGCAGAAGTCACACAGAGACATTTCTCATTGCTTCTGTGATAATACACATTACCAGGTAGATTTTTTTGTATGTTAATGGTTTAAAACAAGTAGATGTAAAACTCCAAAACACTCTAGTAAACCCAAATGTAACAGAGCATTGTGTTTGGTTGTGTTTATTTCCAAGGCTGTGAGATAGTACTGTGGGGATTTATTACCTCCTTTTGCCTTTGTAAATAGCCAATAATTCACAGAAGCCTGTAATATCCTCTGGATGATAGGGAGAAATACACTGGTTGCAAGCATGAGGTGAGGTATCCTGGGTTGGGTTTCTTTTACTGGTACTTTTAGATTTGATGGCCTATTAAGACTGAATATAATATCGATTGATGCTGAATACACACAAGGGGAATTCAGATGATTACGTGATACCCAGCTGGTGTGCTTTGATACAAGCAGCAAGCAGGAGCGTTTGTGTTATCAGTGATGAGTGATAATAAAGCTTGTGCAGCATTGTGTATCACTTTTCAAAAGTAACTATGCTAATACAGCAATATGAGCTTGCTCAAGGACCGGCACATCGATCCAATCTTGCTTTCAGCTCTCTTCTGAACTGCTGTGAACTCCTGGTCCAGGTTAGCTCAGGTCCATTTGCAGTCCCTTGCTGCAGAGAGTGCAGAACCAAGAGCTTTGTGCATCTCTTATAGACTAAAAGGTTCCATGTAGCTTTCTACTTCTGTATCTAGGGCCAGGTCCTTTATTCCCACAGTACGATGTGTGGTAAGGGAGCTCAAATGCAGGAAATAATTCAGAAATCCTTCTGTGCCATCAGGAAAACAGTTCCTGACTTCAAAAAGCCCCCCCCCAGGCCTCATTAGTCTGTTCTCTTGGGCGCCATCTGTCTTGTCGTACAGATCCTTGATGCCTCAGCAGACACTGGGTGGAAATGGTACGTTTTCTGGACAATCTCTGTGAGCATGCTGCAAATTTCTTTCTGCTTTTCACTTACCCCAGTATCCTTTGCCAGAAACTCTCTACCATCTCTGGGAATAGAGAACAACTATGTGGAGTCATCTGAGCACTACTGCACATGTGACCTGTACATGAGGAGGATCCTTTATCATTAGACTGATCCGAGCTTTCTGAACCTAAGTCAGAAAGTGTTAACTCCCATCACTCCCACCTGTTAGATGTGTTTTGGATGGCCTGTGTCAGTGTTTAGCTTATAAGCTCATTGGGATCTTGAGCTCTTCTCATCCAATGTGACATTCAGAAGCCAACGAGATAGTAAAGCATGCCGCTGCACGCGAGCCATCTTGCAGCTGTTAGATGTGTGTGTGTAATGGTCCAGGTTGTACATTCACCCAGGCTCATGAAAAACACCATGAAAGCGGGGCTGTTCATCCAGGCAGCTGACAAGTCTCTCAGAAAATGTAATTGGTTTAAACAGGCATTTGGTCAAACGTTCCGTGTAGCTCAAGTAGCTATCCAGGCCTTACTATGTAGATGCTAATGTTTTTGTGGACTTGACTTCTTTCTCTTGTAAGTTTTAAGAACTGCTAATATTCTTTTAATATCACAGTCCATAAACCCCAAATTAGCTTTGACCTGCATGCATTTTTCTCACTGACAATGAAAATTTTTCATCAAAGTATGTTGCTCATTAAAGTGAGAGCTGTGTAACAGTTAGGGGGTGGAAGTTTTTTTTTTTTCATGTCTATAATAAATAAGCAAGGCCTGAAGCACAAGTATTAAACTTTTTTCTGTCTGGATGTAAAGCATTGAGCCCCCTAATGTTAAGCTTTGCTGAAAACGTGACTTCTAGAAACAAATCCCATTCCTATTTTCTGTCTTTTCCAACTCTCATCACAATGACCCTTGTCATTTTGTGAGTCTTTAATTTTATCACCAAAACCTCTGTTCTTACTAATAAGCTACAAACTGTACACGGTTATGTCCTCGGTTGTTTATTATGAATTATTTGACACTTATACAGCCTTGTGTATGACCATGCAAAAATTAAAATTACTAACATAAAAGCTCAAGAACCACGAATCTGTATTATTTCTACCCTCACAACCGACCCATTGAAGTGCATATGGAATTTGCCATTGACTTCTTTTAGAGTTGTCCTCTGGTCCACAGGGCTCCCATCCCCCTGGCCTTGGGGAAATTGCTTGTTCAGTTGCTTGTTCAAAACACCCGGTAGAAGGGCTGAGGTTTAACAGTGATCAGAACTAGCAAGGTGGAGGAAGGATCAAGTAAGATCAGAATAAGTGGTAAGTAGTAATAGGAGTAGTTAAGATCGCGATAGGTGGTGTGCCGATTTCAGACAGGGTATATGGGTAAGAGGTGATGGTACCTCATCTAGCATTCATTTCCGTCCTTGTGAAGGTAATGCAGATAGTTTTAAAGAGGAACAGGTTTCTTGGAGAGGGCTTTCCTCAAAGACAGGGGAGGGAACTTGACTGTGTTACCTAAGGCATCAGAAGCATTTTTTTCTAATTTTGTCTTTTCTTTTTGTGGAGTGGGGAACCATCGGGAATGGAACGCCTCTTCTACTGTTGTCTCTTCCTTAGCAATCCCAAAACGCCCGTGGTTTGCAGGCTCTACTGTCGGGCATTATGCTCATGTTTTCTCTTAAATCTTTTCACATTTAATATTACTGAAGAAAAACAAAGGTGAAGAGGAAAAGAGAAACCAACAAAACAATGGCTGAGCTTACCCCGTAACGAATTCAGGGAGGTCTTTTTCCCCTTCTCTTTCATGATCTTCCTCCAAGGAGGAAGCGATTGATACAGTGTAAGTGAGTGAACTGACTTTTGTGGAAGTACTTGATGAGTACAGCATGTCCTCAAGTTTAGAATAAAACTACCTTCCAAAGCTGTCCTCAATAGTAGCTGTTTATTCTGTTTAGCTGGGAAGTTGTTGGTTTTTTTTTTCTTAGCCCATTATGTCTAATCACTTGATTCTTTGCATTAAAGCCAAATAAAAGCCCACATTAATACATGTATTTTGAGTTATAAAGATTACAGTTCTGTATGGTAACATGATAACTGAGATTTCTTTGCATATTTAAAAATAATGTTTGAAGTTAAATACCATTGTTTTAGCCTAGCAAACTGGATATTTTCCCTATCTTTTTATTAAAAAAAAATACAAATTTGAAGTCATTTCATAACATTTAATGTATCTTTTAAGGCTGTAATGAAAGCTGTTTCTGCTTCCTACCCTTATTAAAATAGTTTTCGTGTACCATGAGTTCTGTTTTAACCACAATTCAAAAAGGAATGTGCGTGTTACTTATGACTTTCCTGCTATTCTTTCTTTTGTTTCTTTATTTTGCCCTTAGGTTTCCTCAGCACATTGTTAGACTCTACCCTGGCAAGAAGGTGATTGATACGGCTCTTTGTGCCCTGGCTAAATAGCTAAACATACAGTGTATTGTGTCTGCACTCAGGGAAAAAAAATGAAATGCAATTAAATTCATTTCAACTTCAGTAACATGACATTTCTGTTTCTTTCATGTCAGCCTTTATTCTCTTCTATAATCAGATTTTGTAACCCCTTTTAGATTGTCTTCTCACTTCAGCAGTCACTAAATAGGATGCTTGTGTTGCAAGTTAATTAGAAATTCTCATGTGCCCGGGTTGACTTTTCCCAAATCTTTGGTGTGGTTTCCACATCTTCTGAGAGAGCATGTTTCATCGGCCGCTGAGCTGTGAGAAACAGGGTCAATATCCACTCTGGAATCCTCCATGTTTGGCTTTGCAAAGGCTTGTTCTGTTCCCATTTGGAAACTAGTATTTCTTAAAATATTTCAGGCAATAGGAAGGGTCTGTGTATTAGCAGAGATTTTTCAAAACTCCTGGGAAACGATTGTTCACCCTTTGTATTGACAAAATCCATAAGGGTAACACTTAACAGCCTTTCATAGCAGGTGCCGATAAGAATGCAGGAGAAGGATGGGAGAGGAAATGAAAAGGGGAGGGCAAAAGATCTCCATCATCCAGCTTTTTGTTCATAAATGTAAATTACAAAAATACACAATATCAATGCTTAGCTCTAGGGAAAGCATTTGTAGAGTCCAGTGATGGGTTAAAAGAAACGAGGGGGTTGAGTTAGGTTCCTGTCTAAATTTACCTTAAAGACTATTATAAGTAGGTTTCAAAAGTCATCTTTAGGTTCACTGAGAATTATTATTTCCTAATGAAAAATACATACGCAAATCCCATCAAAAAAAACTTTGAAGGAGAAAACCGATCACACTTGCAGATTTCATTGGATAGGCAGGCATTATTGTTATATTATTTATTTCTTCTTTGTTTTAGCTCCAGTGTCCCATCCCCCAGCCTTATCTCCCCATCCCTATCCACCCTGTACCGTTGTTTCCTATAATTAGTGAAGATACACATCTGTCTTCAGGCTACCACCTAATCTCTAAGGCCATATGGGTAAACGGAATATAATTATGATTTGGTAGAAATTGAACCTTCTGCACATGGTTGTATTGCTCTTGTTCTTTTTAAAGCAGGCAAATTGAATCTATGATACAGTAGGGCTTGGAGGCTGGGGTTAATCCTTGCAAAGTACATATTTTTTTAGATGGAAATTTTGTTGTGTTCTATTTGGGTGGGAATTACACCAGTTTGGGAGGAATTCTGACACAATGTTACCACAATATGCAAGCACCCTGCATATTGTGAAGAAATCACCTGTGGTTATATGCAAAATATTAACAGAGGTCATTTTTTGTCCCCCTCTTTTTCAGTTATTTTTATTTCAGTTGCTGCGAGGACTGTCTTACATCCACCAGCGTTACATTTTGCACAGGGACCTGAAACCACAGAATCTTCTGATCAGTGACACGGGGGAGTTAAAGCTGGCAGACTTTGGTAGGCAAGCAGTTAATTACAAGTCTCTTATAATGTTGTAGGAATGTCAGACAGATGGTTCCATTGATTTCTCTTCCCCCCACCCTATTCCTTAGACACACCTTCTTCATTGTAGATAATTGCACATTTTTCTCCTGAGCAAAGAAATTGATTATGGTCAACAAAATGCTTGATTAAAAGGGAGCAAGTGAAAAATAAATATATACTTCAGTTCTCACCAGGAAGATAATGTTGAAAGTATTTCAATTTTATTTACCATGAGACATCTGAATTAGAATTCAAAACCTTTAAAAAATAATAAAGAATAAAACAATAAAATAGACACCTGAGGAAATACAGACTATATGAAGAGTACAGTCACTTTATGGAAGCAGCTCTAGGGTTGTGGATATCTGGATTAACTTTCATAAAATGGTCATTTAAAGATACTGAAGGACACAAGAATAAATATGCCTTCTAAAGAATAAAGGAAACTAGGATCACCTGGACCGCTTTCATTATCCATTAATCCCTTGTGGGGAAACCTTATGTGGAGTATAAAGCCAGGGGAGATTGTCCACTGAAAGGTTAGACTTTTTTGCCTTATTTTAATATTTTTTTTTTTTTTTAATACTTACTAGTGGCTACACTGGGGCGAGTACTCTCCTCTGAAAACCATTGTGAATGCAGATGTGGAAAATGGCAATATTTTTCTTTAGAGGTTTTTACAAAATGTTGTAGGAATTTTTCTTTTCTGTAAGTCAACTTCTCAGCTACTGATTCCAGCAGAACTTCTGAAGTAAGCTGAAAATGTCACCTATCGGCTTTGAAATGTCTTTTATTTTTATGACGGCTGTCCACATCGTGGCTTCACATTTCATGCAGCAGCAGTAATGAGGGAGCCTTATGTGCTAATTGGCAATTTCACTGTTAATGTAGTCGTGGTTTTTTGTCTTTTAATTAGCATTACTGCAATTAACAGCTCAGTGTGTATTAGCTATGCTGGAGAAGGGAACAGGACTTCAGGTGGATACAGTCCATGAGAACTTGATTGGCCTTTGGATTGTAAGGCAATTAGAGAAATAGTATTAGAAACAATTATTATATGGTTTTACATCCCATTTTCTGTTGCTGTTTTTCAAAACTTGGAAGATGCCAGAAGTCTTTTAAAGATAAGCTTAAAAAAAGCATTCCTGCATGTTGCATTTTACTGCGAGATTTCATCTCTTAAATACATGTAATAGGTGAATCATTGTGTTTTTGTAGTGAAATATGACTTAGTCCTCTGTTGAAGGTGTTGTGCTGTTTGATATTAGTTTTGCTGTATGACTTATGCGTATAAAACACTATGAACTTGTCTGACTTCCAAGTATCCCCATATTGTAAATCCTTCAAGAGACTGGAATGATGGTGCTCTAGCTTTGGTGGATACCGAAAACTAAGTAGATGATCTTACAAACTCTTTTGTATGTAAAATGTTTCATATGGTGTGGAGGTTGGGGGGGGGGGGGAGGGGGGATGTTGCTGAAGGTCTGTGGCTTTTGTGGCTCAGGAGAAGGAGGCTGCAAACTTTTCAGCTGTGTTTTTAAGAAAATAAGAAAACCACCTTTCCCCAGCACTGTTAAATGCCTTGCTGCAGCAGGTGTGAACCGATCAATGAAATGTCCAGCTCAGACATAGGTTGACTTCTCTCTGGTTGTATTGCCTGATGTTGCTACAGAGCTGAGGAAAGGGTGGGACATTTGTTGTTGCCCTGCTGTGGTAGGAGATGTGACCATCAGTTCTGATGAAGTTACTGCCTCATGGCGGCAGTAGGCTGAATATCCCAGCGATGACATCAAAGGCAGGATTTTCCCAGCTTTGTATTGGTGGGAATTTAAGGTTGACCATTCTGTATTATTTTGAGAGAGAAACTAGAGATATATAAGTACAACCAAAAAGAAATGTCCATTAGTAGACGTATGAATGTGTAATATTGTGGAGAGGATTTGTTTTCTCTTGTAAGTTTGTCCTGACCTTACAGAAGCATCTGCGTAATCTACTCTCATCCACTGAGGGAAGATTATATATCTCCATTTTCTTAAAGCTATATTTTCTTTCATGGCTCATGACCTCATAAAATCGAAAACCAGATGGGTTAAATTTCTCTTCTGAGAACCAAGCTGAAAAATTAGAAGTGATGGGGTTAAAGTCTAAAGGGTCATGACCTCTTTCACTGGAGGCATGAGAAATGAGAGCACACCCCTGTGCTTGCTCTCTGTGTGCACCCCTGTGCATATTTACTTATTTAAACGCTGTATTATTGTAGCCCATCTTCCACCTTCCCAGTATGAAAGGTTCTTCTTAAACAAGATGTAAAATACAGTCCTCTCTCTCTTTATATTTTGCTCCTACAAGTGACTAAATTGCAATAATGCACTTGGAAAGGAAGTCAGTTTAGATTGTATTTTTGATTAATTACATGAGGACCAGTATGGAAATTAGAGAGATGGGTGGTTTGTTTTCAAGTGCACTCCAGGCGGGAGAGAACCTATCAAGAAATCAGTTCCTGTCAGAGATAGGATTGACTTTGCTAGCACAATAAATATAAAATCATAGAGCAAAGGCCTTTTAGTCTCTAAGGACAAGACCTTCAGATTTTGGTTTCATAAGTTTACAAAAAATCAACACCGAGGCCAAAGTTTCTCATTTGGCATCGAGCTTATTTAATCTCCTCGGTCTAGGATATCAAATACTTAAAAGCAGGCTGTAGTAGATTATAGTTCTTGAATAAACAAGGTAGAAGAAAAGCTATTCATGCCTGCCAGCACATTGCACTGCGGCTGAAGTGGAATCTTTGAATAACCGTGGGCATGTGTTTTTCTACAGCACAGCTCCCAGACATAGATACTCCACTGTGTGGGAGTGTCTTTGTTCAGATGAACGGTGGTTTGCTTTTCTGTTCATTGTGCTGTAGCTGCTAGGAAATGAGCATTTATGAGAAGACTCAGCAGTCAAATCAAACGGGAGAACAGAACATAGCGGCTTTATCAAATTAAAAATGCATGAGCCATAAAAAACAGCTTTCTTGAGAAGGTATAATAGGGGAGGCTACATCTTGAATAGTTGTTGCTATGAAAAATAGCCCTTGAACTCCATTCCTTCATTCTTTTTTTCAATCTAATTAAAATTCCTGAGGAAATTAAAGTATATAAGGAATTCTCCTTCTGAAACGATTAAATAAATGCAAGAAGTATTTTTGATCCTGTGGTGTGAATTTGGCTAACTGTCTATGGGTTTGTTTATATTCCCCCGCACATATGTCTGTCTCGAGCAGAAAAGAAGTATTATAAGCCTTTAACGAGTAACACCATAAGCAATTACAAACTTAACTGAATAGAGCCTTGTTCTTGCTGCTGGTTACCACACAGACTGGGCTGCATAGCTGTTCCTTAGCCTGTGGTTAGTAGGTTCTTCACTTTAACTTTTCTTTGCACTGTATGCAGATGCATTTGTTTGGTCTTTGGCTGTGTATTGACTTAAGAAAAGAAAATCTTTCAGCCTTTGTTTAGAAAAGTCATTAAGCAGTTTTAAAAGCAAGGTATGTTTCTAGAATAAATGCATTTATTATTATTTATACACGTGGGAATGGTTCAAAGCTGCGCCAGGGGAGGTTTAGACTGGACATTTATTTACTGAGAGGGTGGTCAAACACTGGAACAGGCTTCCTAGAGAGGAGGTCGTTGCCCCAAGCCTGTCAGTGTTTACGAGGCATTTGGACAATGCCTTTAATAACATGCTTTAACTTGGTCAGCCCGAATTGGTCAGGCAGTTGGACTCAATGATTGTTGTAGGTCCCTTCCAACTGAAATAGTCTGTTCTATTCTGTTAACTGCAAACAGTGTCAAATGGCTGCACAGCAGCGGATAGGAGCATGAACACAAAGATCCAACACTAAGAATGTCTTTTTTTCAACAGTTAGTTGCAGTCAGGTGATTAGTAATCTAAGCAAAATAGTTATCTAAGCAAATATGTGATTTGTATTCATATTGAACAGTCATTTAAGAATTATTTGATTTACTTGTTTATCAGAGCTACGTATTACAACCAGTGCTATGTGTCATTTCAATGATTGGATATTGGCATTTAGCTAGTGCGAATGCTGATATAAATCAAGATTGGCTAATCAGTTATGTTTGCATCCAGATTATCATACTTAATAAACTCTAGCTCAAAGTCCCTAAATAGCTGGTAACAAACAGGTAGGAGGTGGGTCCCACCTTCTGTGTGGGATTTTCCAGTAAGGATTTACTCTTTCTGTGCCTTGTTTCTTACTCTCTGTCCCAAAACATCTACTAACAGCCTATTCTGCTTCTCCTGGGGACAATGTGGACCTTGAATCTCATCATAGTATTGTTACTCTTACCTATCCTTTAGTTAGAATAATTTTGTGCTTTCTGGGTTGAAAAATACATAATTATATTTGTTATTAGAAATTTTTGGATAAAAAGTTTACATAGCTTTTGAGGGTAGATACATTGCCATCACCGTTTGATGCATTGAGATACTCCTCAGGGCACAGGTGTAGAGAACAAAACTTTCAAACTTGACTAGGGCGTCAGGTAGTCATAGCATTTCTGAGGCTTTGAGAGAAACCGGCCATATTACTAGTAGGGCCCTTGTCCTTCAACCTGCTTCTGGGGTTTGTATTTCAGGGGATTGCTTGTTTGTGAATATTCCCTGCAGCCGCCTTTCCCATTTGTCTTTTCTGCTAGGCCTGCAATACAAGTGAACTGCACAAAGTGGGTGGATGAGAAGTTTGAGGACCTGTTTGGTCTCTATTTTGGATTGTGCAGTTGTTGTAAGTTCAGGCACCTCTGGTGTAGTCACATCTTTTAATTGGGATGCCATTCTTTTTAGTACATACACTGACCTTCTCAAAATGCCATGGCTCCAAGACACAGTGTATGATTATGACTATGCAGGTACCTGAGAGGCAGAAGTGCAAAATATGATTTCAAAGTATGAAACAGCAGGCCTGGAAGGTATTGTTAGCTTGACTAAAATTTGCAAGGGCAGGAAAACATGCTGATTTATTATTATTATTGTTGTTATTATTAAGACTTGAATAGACATCTCACCTTCCCTCCTGTTCTCTGCCCTGATTTTTGTTAGTTTTGGTCCTTTAGAAAAATCTTCAAACTGCAGTAACATCGCAACAAATTCTAGTGTTGCAAGGTGAGTGAGAAAGAGTATCAGGAACTTAGTGCTTTAGTGCTTGTTCCTGCAGTCAGACAATTGCTCTTTCTCATCTGTGGGAGTGGGCTTCGGAGAGGAAAGCAGCACAAGAATCCTTGCAGAAATGTCTTTGCTTTACTCTCCCAAATAACACTGACCCTGAAGCTTTTCCTGTCGGCTTTGTGTTGTCTTTTGGGATGTCCTTGGATGAGTAAGGAGCTGCAGGAGATCTCCATTGTGGTGGAAGTCCTGCCTTAAGCTTTCAGAGTTTTGTTATTATAAAGCCCTGTGGTGCAGCAAAAGAAAGAATCAAGTAAGTGTGACTGAACCATGCGTCCTCCTAGATACATAGGATGATTAATAATAGATAGCAGGAGCAAAGAGGTTTGAGGTTTGTAATAAAGAGAATTATACTCAATGGACTTGCATTTTAAAACTGCAGCTGAGTATTAAAGAGGATGTTTCCATGAATTTCCATATAGATTTTTCTGTGGGGAGCATGTCAGGGATATGTCACAAGGGACAAGACTGTTGCTGTATAGTTAGTTTACTGTTAAAATGATTAAAGATATGTTGACAACTTGAAAAAAATTAGTTATTTTTTCACAGTGAGAATACCGTAAGGAATTTCTCTATAATGTACCATTATAAGTTTCATATGAAAGGTTGTATAGCATAAAAGATTGCTTGCATGGATAACTGCTATGTTTTTGTGTAAATGCTCCACAGAGTATCAATTCTTGAAGATGCTGGTATAAGGAGTTGTCATGGTGCCTGAAGAGCTGGTACTTAATATATTGTTGGTTGATGAAATTGTTTGCAAAACTCCTCTGAGAGCATCTCTAGTTATGTAGGCTGGCTCCCTCTGGTCTTCCTGGCTTCAAGCAAGCTTGAGGAGCAGCAGGCCGTGGCGCGGTGGCTTCCTGGCATTGGGGATGAGCTGTAGGAGACACCTGGGTCACCTCTGAGGCTGCTGACCCACAGCGGGCTCCTGCGACCCCAGCAGCAGGCCTGGTTGGTGCTGTAGAAATGGTGGAAGCTGTCCGGATTTTTGTTATCAGAGGCTGCTGCTGATAAAGGGAACCAGCTTACCCCAAGTGTAGGCCCACAGACCCCTCTAACACCCTGCCTGAATTGAACAGATGATAAACAAAAAGGCATTTCTTTCCCATATTCCTGTGAGAGGCTGCTGTCTCCCCAGGTGCAGCCTGGTCCCCTTTGATAACAGCCTTTGAAATCTGAAGAATTTGTTCTCATAACGCCTAGGAAGGTCAGTAAGGGGTTTCTTTCAGAGTTCTATTTGTATCAAGACATGAAGATGGCTTCAGTGGCAATGTTGTGAGTAAGTTGAAAAAAAGGAAGTAGGAACTTGGAAAGTGAAACCCAAACTGCTCAAACCTGAGTTAGCTTGCATGTCTTTATAAAACACAGTTATTTCTGTAATTAACTGTAAATACAGCATTTTCCGGTGAGAGCAGAAGCTGATAATGCTGTTCACGGTGGCAGCTGGGCTGGAGGCCTGGAGCAGCAGAGCAGACTGTGTGCATTTGTCCTGGCATGACCTCCGTTGCACACTGCCGAGTCAGTGAAAAAAGCCCTTGCCGTCCCTGTTGTTTTCTAGATCCAGGGAAAGGGTGGTCAGAGCTCAGGAGCAGAGCTCGTAGGTAGATAGGGGACCTTCAATTTTTTTCTCTTGGAGAAAGGATTAAAGTTGTAGGCTGCAAAGGCTGTGGGTCCTGTGGACCCAGAGCCCCATGGCAGGATGCTGTGTTAATTATTTGGTTTCCCAGGATTACTAGGGCATGTAGCGATAGGATGAGGAGGAATGGCTTTGAACTGGAAGAGGGCAGGTTTAGATTAAACATTAGGAAGAAGTTTTTCACTTCGAGGGTGGTAAGGCACTGGAACAGGTTGCCCAGAGAAGTTGTTGAAGCCCCATCCCTGGAGGTGTTCAAGGATTTGACCTTGGGCAACCTGGTCTAGTGGGAGGTGTCCCTGCCTATGGCAGGGGTGTTGGAACTTGATGATCTTCAAGGTCCTTTCCTACCTTAAACCATTCTATGATTCTAACAATATAACTGGCTGCTGTCACGGAGCAGCCAAAGCTGTCTCCTTCCCCTCCCCTACCCGGCTTCAAGTGCTGTGCTTGTGACCTTCTCTCATGTTGCCCAGATCTGTGGTGAAGAGGGAGAGGAGAAATTTTGTCAGGAAATTTGAAGCGACAGCAGTGCAAAGGGGTAGGTCAGATTTCTGGCATTTGGGCATGAAGAATTCCTCTGTGCATTGTTTTAGAGGTGAAGATGTAGGAGAACGTGTGGTCTAGTGACGTAGCAGATGGTTCTTCCTTCTCATATCTATTTAGTTTGTTGTTCTCATCATGGATCTCCATCTAATTTGCTTCATAGATCTGATGGTTTTATTGAGGTATCAGGTAAATCTAAATAAAAAATTACCATTGTGAGAGTGAATGCAGGAAGAACACCTTATGGATAGAAATTGGGTTTCATAGTCTATGGAGAAATAATAGCTTTGACATAGGTTTACTATCTGGAGACAGCAATTTGCAAAAACTGTGAGGTTCTGTTTTCAACTAAGACTTTAACTTCTTTTTACTGAGAGTAAATACAAAGCAGAGCCACACACTGAATTTTTGTCCGTGTCAGTCTTCACTGATTGCATTTTAACAGTGGAAATTAAAATTCTTTAAATATACCAGTCTTTTCAGAGATATTACTAAAGTAGATGCTGTAACTTAAGCTCTTCCCACTGAGAAGCACTGTGTAGGATTACTGGCTGAAAACGGATTTTATTTATTTATTTTTTAAAACCATTAAGGAGTTGGAGATTGGTGTGACTCAATAAATGGGTCCCCTGTTAAATGCATCTCAGCTTACTTAGGGTTCAATCCAGTTTCCTGTTGTTACAAGTTAGAGTTATATTGAGCCTTTAAATAGGAGGAAAGCATCTTAATTCTCCATTAAGGGCAATAAAGGAAGTTGGTTATAACACCATTAAAACAACTGTGATGAAAAATCTGTTTCAGTGTTTTGTACTTAAGAAGAACGTGGGATTTAGATGTCATCTGTACTGCAGCTAGCTCAGTGCTGACTGTGATCTTGTGTATTATCAGAATCGTAATGTGTTTTGTTGTCTTGTATTCCCCACCTAAGTGTCAACCAGGCTGTTAATGTGATAATTGCACAAAAACCATGGAGAACTGTGATCTGCTGTTTGTACAAGAGAGATCCATCCATCCAAAAGAATCTGTAGGTGTATTTAAAATCTGGGCAGCACCGACAAGTGTTTTTTTAATTGAAAACAAGCCTTATTCAATCATGTGGTGATGTTCTCCTGTTAGTTTTATATGAAAACGTTTTCTCTTCCTACACATCTTGCTTCTGTTCTAGCCTTAGTCTGTAGCCATTTGACTGCTGTGGCTATGAGCCCCTGTATTTAAAATATTGAACTTTCTTTAAAATTTTAGTGTTCTGAAGCATCTTTGCTTGTTTCTGATATGGCAGTTACAGAAGAAAATATATATTATGGTCATGGTAAAGCTTTCGAATATAGCCATCCTGGTTCATCTCATAGTACTCTCCATCTTTGCTTTCTTGGTCTGATTATGGTTTAGTTTAATGTTTCATTATTTAAAAGGACATACTGTATTACATAGTAAGAAAATTATGCCATATTTTAAAATAATTTTAATTTCATTAATGTGTTAATAGTTATGCAGATTTATTTTACACAGGAAATAATCAGCTATGTGGAAATTAAAGGATAACTGGAAAATGTGTGGATTAAAGAAGAAAGAATTCATCAGTCAGAACAAAAATATCGATATGCAAAGAAAAAGGTTAACGTGAAGAGACACTGGCCGTTCATTAAGAGAAATGTACCATTTAACATGATATGAAATAATTCCTTAATTGAGATTGCATTTTAAAGAAGTGATGGCTCTGTAATTTATAACATCATTTGTTTTGCCCCAGACAGTTTAAAACCTTACCTTACTGCTATACAGTCACTTTTTATCTAGATAATTTTTAATAATTTATGCAAGGTGTTTTCATTCCTTCTGAGGGACATGGTCCTGGATATATTAATATATTTATAGATGCACAATTTGTACTGATGTAAATGAAAATCACACTTGCAGGTCTACCTGCATTAAGATGAGAATTTTCCCTACAGCAATTGGCCTTCATGATAGCCAGAAGAGGTCACGCAGTGCTTGTCTTAGGAATACTTAACACTTCTCCAGTGATTTACATTTCCAAAGAGCTGTACAAATAAATGTTAACTCCACATAGCTACCCTTATGTATGTTACGAATAACGAAACTTCACTTGACCTCTCAGTCTTATAATTGAAAGACCCAATCTTACCAATATTAATAGTGGGAGATCAGGAATCAGCAGCATTTTATCTGGGTGATGTGGGAACATTAACAACCACTTTGCATGGGGAGGAAACACGTGACTTTTGTGTTACGTGGTAGGGAGAGTGGCCGGTTAGATCTTCACCTTGTTAAAGGTGCCCAAACTCTCCTTCAAGGTCAGTTCAGCTTTTCCCGCCATTGGTTTTTATGGCTTATAATATGTCAGATCATATAGCAATTTGTTTCTGTCATCATTGGAAAGAAGGCAGAAGGAGACTGTCAAATGTCCTCTCTTTTCTGCCCACCCACAGCCATGAAGATACTCAGATCCTTCTGATTGCAGCAATTTTTAAGTTACTCGGTCATCAGATTTTTCAGTTATGTCTGCTCTTGTGGCTATATTTGCTTTTAAGAATATTTCATTGCAATGGTCTTTACGTTAGGTATTAACCGCAGTGGCTTGATTTGATTGTAAAAGCAGATACCGAGTACGAGGCACTAGAAGGGAAATTTTTTTATGTTGATACTGTCACCACTGGTGTTAAGTTCTGGACTCTTCAAGCAGGCTGGGAATTTGGTTCAGCTTTGAACTGTCTGTAGACCTTAAAAAAAAAAAAAGGGGGGGGGGGAGGGAGGAATAAGGAAAAAAGGCAGTGGCTCACTGAAATGTTCTTTATAAACACAAATACCTGATGTTAGCGTCTTGAAACTCTGGCAATTCTTTGCCCATTCTGTCTTACAGTGCTCAGGATTACCACCGGCTTTGCTACACAGGTTGCAGGATGTGATGCTGAATGAGATGTGCTCACCTGTACTTACAATTTGCCCATACATGCAAACTTGAAATAGTAAATGGTTTAAATAAAACATGAAATGTTTCAAAGGTACTACTAATAAGACGGTAGTATTTTGTCTGTGGTCAAAATACTATTAGAAAACCTTTGCTTGCAATCTGGAAGTAGTTTTTATCAAGCATTGCACAGAGAAGTACATTTGTTGCCTTTAAGTTAAGTGAAAGAACAGATAAAAGAATGGCTTGGTTTCAGTACTAAAAAATTTTCACTTGTTTTATTCAGTTACAATACAGGGTTCTGCAATTCTACTGCCTTTGTAGGCTTACACGTGTACATAATAGACTAGATTTGGACATACAGCTCCAGTTTTGCCATCCTGGCAGTGGCGTTTCAGTGTCACTGTAGAGAAGGATGCCACATGAGGAACATTTTCTTTTTAATGCATATTTCTAGAATCATACTGTTAAGGCCCAGCCTTAATGCTCTTCTAATGTAACTTTCTAAAAAATGAAATTGTCTGTTTTCATTTCTTCTTTTTCTGTGACAAAATTGTATTAAGAACTGATTAGGTGGCTCTGCAGGAATACAGATGCCTGATTACTGATGCAAAGTCAAATAATCATTTAGACTTAAGCATATTGGAATGTCTCTCACATAAAACTTTTCTTCTAAGATCTGTTATTCAGCTAATTTAAGATGACATATACATTAAATGAGTTTTGAGGAGCAATTCAATTGAACAGGTGAATCTAAGACTCCAGAGATTCCTGTTGTAAGATGTTACGCTATAATATTGCTTTACAGAAGCAACAGTACTTACACAGGTTTTCTGAATGGTTTCACACTTGAAAGCAAAGTGAAAATAATTTTAAAATTTAGTGAAAACTTTAAGTTTCCTATATGATTTATTTAAAAAAGCTTTGAAATAATTGAGAATTATTTTTTTTTTTAGTTTTGTTAGTTTTGCACCAATGCCTGTACTGTACTGATGTTTTCAGATCATTTTTCTGTGACTTAAACCAGTGCAGTCAGATGTGGATTTAGATGCTGCGGGCGTTATCTAGTATGTGAATGTATGTACTAATGTGATAGTGCATGCAAAACCTACTGGAGTTCTTCAGCAGAACAGCCAAGACACTGTTTTACCTGCTAAGAAAATGTGTAAGCTGCAGAGTATAACGTATTGTAGCAATGGCAAAAATCAGCTGAGTATTTGTCTTATCTGTAAATAGTCTGGCTCAGGTACTGGAAGCAGCCTGGATTAAACTCCATGATCACTGGAGAATCGTTTGTGCCAGGCAGGGCAGCCGTGGTTCAAAAGCCGAGGCTGGATAATGGAACAAATGCAGCTGTGTCCTGCAGCGTAGAAATGTATGCTTGGGTGACATCTTAGCTGGAAAACCAGGCACATCAAACTTAATTGCATTGGCTGTGCAGTACAGGGGCCAGGAGTTGGTGGCTGGTAGTTACAGAATTTTGCCGTTTATACAGAAGTCAGACCTTGTACTGTAAGAATTGATGGTTTCAATACCCATGTGGTGGCAGTTTTTCAAATTCACAAATTCCACTCCTGCAGGATAATGTCAAATGGCAGTGTTTGATTTATAAATAAAATAGTTGCTAGATGTCCTTTTCAAAAGTACAGTTTGTTTGTAGATGTTAACGTTGTTCAAATACTTGCTTTTCCACGTAGCCCTGTTCTTGTTAAATTAACTATCCCAGACCAGTTCCTGGGATCTGATCTGTTTGTAAATAAATCCACAGGTACTTGATTAGGCTTTTAGTGGCTGACCATGACTTGAGGTACTCTCTTCATCAAAGGTCCCCAGATATTTTACCTCTAGATGGGAAATGATGGATCAGCAAAATTGTAGTATCCCAGTAGAATAAGTCGCTCAACAGAGTAACATCCCAGTTGTCATGCGACTATTGATGCCTTTCATCAATGTTCCAGCACTCCACAGATTAACTGCATTGAATTGTGGAGCACATTAATAGATGGAGAGAGCGGTACGTATTCGCTGTGGCATCACCTTGTCACTGACAATGTTCTACAGTCAGTTAAGAAACAAAATTACCTGAGTGTAAACAATTGGGATTAGATATTTGAATCGAAAACTCTTGCTGAAACTTAGCTTTTGTGTTTGTGTTTGGATGACTGTGAATCAGTACAGTAGCACCAAATTGTGCTTATTTAACAGTTCTTTAGCTGTCAGGTTTAATACAACATTAAACTAGAAGGATTTAAAAAGTACTGCTGCCCTGTATATGATGGGCTTGAATCTGGAATGTGTTTGGTCCTCTTAGCACTTGAACGAATGGGGAGGAAGTTTGTCTACATGATGATTTTCTAAAAAAGGTAAGCCTTGCACAGCACAGAGCAAGCATATTTATTTCTTTGCTGGCATGTCGTATTTGGCCCGTCTCATGCAATATGTCAAAGTACCTATGGCACTTTTATCAAGTGATAAGTTATCAAGGTACCAGTTGATAAAGGTCAGTTCATTTTTACTTGAACCCCAGATGGAGTCATGCAAAAATGGCTCTTGCGGTCCTGCTTTTAGTTGAACAGATAGGGATCACGGTAAATTAACTTCATACACAATAGCCTGCAGTAATTCAGTGTTTGATGGGCTATTATACTGCACCAAATAATACTGTACCAAATTGGACATCCGTAGCTCTCAGTTTGTCTCTATACAACAGTTTTGCCCTGAATCACTTTATTTTTTCTTTTCTGAATTCCTTTGATTTGTTAGGGGAAAATCCTAACGACAGAGAAACATTTATACCTCAAAACTGTAGGGAAGTGGTCTGTTACCTTTCTTGTCTTCAGCAAGCTCATATGTCTTTAAAGTCCACATGTAATTTTTTATTATTATCATTCACTTATAAACTCAAATCATTGTCCAGTATTGGGCTCATTCATTCATACCTGCTTCCCACTTTTCTCTCTTTTCCCAGGGAGTATTAAAATATCCTGAGATGCATTACCTCTCATTTTCCGTGAAGAATTATTTTCTGGCTGTTTGTCCTTTGTGGAACGTCCTCCCTGCTCTCTGCAGATCTTCCCAATTTAAAACCATCTGTTCAGCCATTGTTAATTCTTTGCTTCAAACCTAATAACTTCACTGTGGAATGAGTAATTCTGACATTTTCACTTACAGCCTTATTAGCAAAGTGGTGTGTTCATGCTGAGACAGTGTTAGGAGTAGAGGGCATCATCTTCATACAGATTTTTTGTGAGACAACTAACTGAGGATCATTACGTAAAAATCCAGATTCTGGAAAGCAAGATTTAAATTGGTCAACTGTTAAGGTACTGTGGGCATGTATACCGTATCCGTAATGATTCCAGGTCTTTTCAGTAATGCAGAAGTTATCTTTGATGTGAAATTGCTGTCTGTCCTTGAGTTCTGTTAGCTTTCGCGTCTGTGTGAATGTTTACAGTGTTGGTGCAGATTGTTTCTTTTTTTTTTTTTTTTCTGCCCACACTGTTATTTTTCTGCTTCCAGACTAGCAAAGGCAGTTTGAACATATTCATGCTGACCCAGAAGGCCATGAGAATAGATATATTTTCCTGCTGTCAAAAATGGAACGTATATTTCTTTTGCATTTCCATACCACTTTTTAATTTGAAGCAAATTTTTAGTGTGCTTCTTTCTGCTAATAGACAGTGAATGAATTTGACAGTCACGGTACACGTTCAGCATCAGTGGGCTTTTTCAAAATGTGTCAGAAATTTTTATAAGGACTTTAAAGCGGGGAAGTAAAGAGCTTTATAGCTAGGATGGCTCTCAGTCAAATTAATCAAAGGGATCTTTTAATGTACAACCAACAGCTGAGCTCTTTCTTGTATCCCACTTTTCCACTGCCTATGATCCTTTGGGTGGCTCAGGAGGCAGAGGAAAGAGGTGATGACGAAAGAGATGATGCTGGAGTTGTCGGAAAAAGAAAAACACTTTTCACGAGGGCTAGAGCCATTCTTTCTGGTAGCAGAAAAAGTAGTTCTGCGTCTCCCCTTTCTGTACCTTGTGTTTGTCAAATTGACAGTTGAGTCCCATTCACAGACCGGAATAAGTATCATCTGCGTTACTGTAAGTGATTGTCTGAAGACATATGTGAGGTAAGTTTTGCATGGAAAAACAATCTTTTATTAGAACAACTGATACAGCTGGACAAAACAGACAGGCTGAGAGGCACGATGCTTTTTGCCTTACTTATTGCTCTCTGTCTCTTGAAGACTGCACTCCAGTTCGGACGGCCAGTCATTGCTCAAGTGCATTTTGGGAATATTAATGGGGGAACCTAATTACACTCTCCCTGATAGTGGGTAACTTTTATAAATGAACAGCACCACCATAATCTAGTGGCTGTATTAGGACTCGGACATAGGATATTGTAGGTAATTTATCTTACTTGAAAGGAATTTAATTCGGGTGCTCTGGTAAAGCTGCATCTTAGAGACAGACCCATTCAGCTAAAGAGCAGAGGGACCTAAATGCTGCAGGACGCTTTTGACTGCCGAGAACTGACTTCTGGGTTAGAGAGCTGACTGCTTCATTGAAGCAGTGTCAGTGTTTCCACCCATTTGACTTCTCTTTTGTTGTATTTAGGTATTCACTGAATAAATATGCTTCTGCTGGAAAACAAGTAGCTGAGTAAATAGGTTAAGTGAAGTTGACAGTTCATGATCTACAAGGGAATACATTAACAATATTTTAATATTGTTACTGAATCATAGTTATGGTTTTATTAGCCCTTTACCTCAAACTAGCTAATTTTTAAAATAAACAAAACAGGAGGCTAAAAATGAAGCATGAAAAGTATCTGAACCAAGGAAAAACAGCAAGAAAGAAAACCTTTTTTTGCAGTATGCCTTGCTGGAGCCCTTTTTGATATCTCTAAATCAAAGTAGTAAACAGGTCAACACATTTAAGGTCTACTGGAAAGGGAAACCATGCACACGGTTGGCAAGCCCTTGTTTTTGCAGTCGTGACTGCTTTCCTCATCTGCAGAATCATATTCACTGTGAACAAAGGCTTCCTGATTGTCATGTGAACTTGACTAGAAAGCTATCCTGCAGCTAAAGAGATATCAAATATTAATATTTGTGCTCATATAGCCAAAGGTGCGTGTATTGAATAGGTCTTGAGTCTGGATATAGATACGGCCTCTTGTAAAAGCAAAGTACAACTTAAAAATTACAGTGATAAATCAGTGCAATGTGTTTTGTCAATACCTGATGCTAGGTAAAATGAGATACAACCTCTGAGACTGAGATAAAAGATAAAGCCAGATGAAGCAGAGAAAATTGTGTTTACCAAGGAAGGAAATACCTTCTTATCTTCTTTTTTTTTTTTTTAAATTCAGAGTAGGAGGCAGTAGGAGGTTTTGTGTGTTAAAGACATATACCTACATAGGCATAGATCATTCACCCTGTATTTTAAATATCCTGAGCTGCTGTTTAATAAATGAGTTAAAAGAAAGTTGTGGTTTGTGTCACAGCGCAGGTAGATGCTGTTGTGCAAGCCTTGCATCAGTACAGTTTCTTCTTTCAGTTTGGATAAATAATGGCTGTAGAAGTAAGTGCCTGGAGAACATTAAACAGTGTCTATTCTTCCCGTAATTACACACAAGTTCCCCAGTGGGTCTGACGCGACCTGACTTTTAATAACTGGGCCTTATGCTTGGCTTCCTGCTTTCAAAATAAGGCTGCAACAGCAGGACACGTGTTGACCTTTTATCTCTTGGAAGATGCAGGAAATGGAGGGGAGTTCACTGCTTGTCAGGAGGTCCTACCTCCACCTTCCCAGGCAAGAGAGTGCTCAAGCAGCAATATGTAAATATTGGGTGCTCACCTGGTGATCTCTTTCCATTTACCTTTTGGCTTTTATGCACACTAGCCATTAAGGTTTGAAGTTTAGATGATCCCCCATAAGCTCTGTCTTTTTAAAACGAGATTGTCGCTCTTCCTGTAGTGTAACCATGGAAACAGACAGGGAACCCTTAAAGAAAGTGATTGAACATGCTGTGCTAATTAATCCTACCCTTCAGTTTTCTTTCAGTTGAAGGATGTGGTTAAATAAATTTTGCATGAGTAAGCATATTTGGATGTGCAAAGGGGTATGAAATATGTAACAAATTTTCTTGCAGAAGGATATCTGAATAAAAAACCAGTAACTGTCATCTGTTCACATCTGGAGCATCAAAACAAGGAATGCAGTATCTTGTTATTGTTTCTTATGTATATATTTTGATACCATTCGTTTTAAACTGTAATTATATCTGAAAGATGAGGTTATTTTTTCATGCCTTAAGTGTGATGAGAGACGTTTGCATTAACTTTGAGTCTTCAAGTGAAAGTGTTCGTAATTGCAAATGTCCTCTTTATGCAGAGCGTTATTCAGAAAAAGCAAACTTTGCTCCCTCCCTGAGAGAAAGCAGCTCCTCCGAGGCCTTAGCTTAATTCAGGTCCTTTCAATTCTACACAGGGGGACCAATTGACTGAACAGGAGGACTGTGCCAAATTTTCCTCTGCCAAATTTTAGCCTTTGTGAGTATTTCCCTCAGTTGTTCGCTCCTGCTTTCCATTTGGCCCTTTAGTTTCCAGTGTAGTGTATGTGCCCAACTAGGAAACCAGTTGGCCACAACTTAAAACATATGGCCTGTGCCCATAAACCTCTTAAACCCAGTGATGCCATCTGATGCCAATGTATGGCCTCAACTTGCTCTTACAAATTAAGGTTTTAGTTACAGCTTTCTCCATTCCACTAATGATCCTCTTATAACTGAGAAAACAGATATAACAGCTGACCTCAAATGAGGCTTTCATGGTGTTTTGGGAGTGAAGAGCAGATTAAAGAAAAGCTGTGCAACAGGCTGGGATTAGTCCAAAAGGGCCGTCCTTTGAAAATCAGATGGATTTTAGTTAACCTGGAACAGATTAGAGGTGGAGGAGATCTAGAAGCAGTGGTCTGAGGAAACAGGATGGGCAGCAGTCCTGGCAGGGTGGGAGGACTGCTTCCATGCTGAACGGCCACACAAGAGGAGGAACGGTGTGCTTGGGCTGACTATAGCACTTCCAAAGCTCCATCCTGGCCAGTAAAGTGGCAGAAATTGGCAGGCAAGCATGGATATTGTATTATTTGCAGTATGATTTCTGGTATGGCAAGTTGGATACTCACTCCTCCCTACATTGGAGATTTCTTGAGTGTGTAGATCAAAGACTTTGTGTCATGGAGATCCGAGTTCATTTTTCACCCCACAAGCTCTAAAGTTTTTTGGTAGTTTTCTCCAAATCATTTGATGTTGCTGGCTTCTTAAAAATGCCTTTTCCCTGCCTGCCTATGCCTCTTCTCCTATCAAAGCTAGGTAGAACATTAGAGAGGAAATTGTTTGCAATCAAATCCAGTCTTTCTCAGGCAAGACTAAAGGGAGGCTCAGACAGGTGTAGAAGGATGGAGGCATTCACCATCCAGGCTTCTCAAATCCTTTCATAATTTTTATTTAGCTTAATAGTAGTAGGTGTATATCCACAGATTCACGGACTACTGTTTCAGTTTAGTCATGTGGGATAAAAGCGTTCAGAAACTCAGACTTGTTAATGTTTCCCTGGGCTAGGAATAAGAACTATTCACCAGTTAGAACGTTTGGTGGTTTGTGAGCTTCTAGAAACAGAAACGTTAATCTGGAGGTGGAGGCACTGCAGAGCGTGTGGTGTGACCTCTCCTCTGGCCTCTTTGGGGCTGTACCTGGGCAGCCCTGGGTTGTCGGTGTGTACCAAGTTATTCATCGAGCTGGTGGCCAGGTATACAAAGGTAAAAGAGATGGAAGTCTGAAAACTTAAAAAAAGAAAAAAAAAAAAAAAAAGGTTGTTCATATTTGAAATGTAATTTTTTTAGAAGAAATTCTGGCATGCAAGTCAAATTATTCCCCTACACTGGTCTAATTGCTATAATCAGCTGATAATGCAATCTACTGGCAAGATTTACCATCATTACTATGGAGATATATTCACTGAGATTAACTGTTCTTAAATAGCTTCTCCAGTGTATTAAGAATAAAGGTGCAAAGGACTCTCATCTGCACTCTTACATCATTTCTCATGGTGCTTATTTCTTTCTGAGTGTATGACTTTGCTTTTTGGTTTCTTTAATGTGTAAGACGTGACCTTCTGTTTTAGCAATTTCATTTGTTTTGTGAAAGGGAAATCAGTAGTTCTTTGTTTAGGAAGACACAAAAAAAAAAAACAAAACCCAGTGCATTCTCCTGATTTCCATTATTTGTGCATGTTCAGTGTTCCCAGCGAGGGAGTGGATGGTCTCAAGGCAGTAACTAGGAGCAGATTATTTGGAAAAGGTGTTTGCAGGCCTTTGATGGGAACAGTCACCATAGCCCTGAAAATATTTTTCCATTTCCTGGAGGAGAGGCTTCTGGAGGAGAGCTGTTAGAAAAGTATGCTCTCTACTCCTGTTTTTAGCATATGAGGGTCCCTCCTAAAATGTTTCCAATTTTATGTGTCATAGCTTATGGTTGTGTAGTAATGTGAATTATTTTAAATGACTGACAAGCTGTTGCGGTTTAACCCTAGCCAGCAGCTAGAACCATGCAGCCACTTGTTCACTGCCCCCAGTTTGGATGGGCGAGAGAATCAGAAGAGTAGAAGTGAGGAAATGGCTTCAAGTTGCACCAAGGGAAGTTTAGATTGGATATTAGGAAGCATTTCTTTACTGAAAGGGTTGTCAGGGATTGGAATGTGTTACCCAGGGCAGTAGTGGTGTCCCCATCCCTGGAGGTATTTAAGGGTCGTGGAGGTATTGTGCTCAGGGACATGGTTTAGTCGTGGGCTTGTCAGTGTTAGGTTAGTGATTGGACTAGATGATCTTACAGGTCTTTTTCAATCTAGGAGATTCTGTGAAAAACTCATGGGTTGAGATAAAGACAGTGTAATAGGTAGAGCAAAAGCCGTGCACGCAAGCAAAACAAAACAAGAAATTCGTGCAGTTCTTCCCATCAGCAGGCAGGTGTTCAGCCATCTCCAGGAAAGCAGGGCTCCATCATGCGTAAGTGTTACTTGGGTAGATAAACACCATCATGTCTCCCCTTTCCTTCTTCTTCCCCCAGCTTTATATGCTGAGCATGATGTCATATAGTATGGGATATCCCTTAGGTCAGTTGGGGTCAGCTCTCCCGGCTGTGTCCCCTCACAACTTCTTGTGCCCCCCCCAGCCCACTCGCTGGCAGGGTGGTGCGAGGAGCAGAAAAGGCCTTGAGTGCTAGTGACAACCAAACCCACCAGTCTGCTATCAACACTATTTCTCATCCCGAATCCAAAATATAGCACTACACCAGCTGCTAGCAAGAAGGCAACTCCATCCCAGCTGAAATCACAACACAAGCTTGAAAGACAATTATTGTAAATAGTGTATCTTTAGTAGGGCACAGATTTCATTGAAATGCTTTCTGCTTCTGAGATTGGTGTGCTGCCAATATACATTTTCTGAGAGAGGAGGATTTTGCACATACCATTTTCTGATGTATTATGGCAATATTAATATTTATTTGAATGGTAATGTGTAAGTGTGTCTACTGCTTTCAAATATAAACTTGAAAAAGCAGGCTAGGGTTTGCAGCGTAAACTGTGGAAGGTTTCCTTAGGCTCCCCTAAAAAAACAAATCCCATCTGTATCACTATTTTTCTGTGAGTTTCCGTTTCATTTCCTTTTTCTAAATAACATTGACATAAAAGACTGTCGATGCCTAAGGATGAGCAGTTAATGGAAATAAAAGTCTCTGTTTATTTGTCTTTCATTTAGGTATACCACAGTGTATCTTTGCATCTCTCCTGGGCCTGTGGTTGTCATTATGAAAAGCGTATTTTATTATTCCTTCATAATATTCACAATTCTGTTTAGCCAGGTACTAAATGGCAGATGCTACCATGTTCTTTCATTAAGTAACTTATTCCAATACTAGAAGAAAAACCACTCGCAACGTGCCGTCGTGTTATGTGATATGTGCTCATATATCCTTTTAGGATTGTAACTTATACAGCAACTTATTCTTTGTTTTGTTTGCATTAATTTATTTGTATTTACCCCACAGGTCTTGCAAGAGCTAAATCAGTGCCCAGCCATACATATTCCAATGAAGTGGTAACCCTATGGTACAGGCCTCCAGATGTCCTTCTGGGATCAACAGAATATTCCACCTGCCTTGACATGTGGTAAGTATAGAATCCTTACACAAGAATCTACGTAGGTGATATTTTTATTTTTTTTAAGTGTAAAACAAGTATGTAGCAAGATTAGTGGTACAGGTTAAAAAAACGTGTGTAGTAATCTGTGTGGTTCACTCAGTATCTCCCTAAAGGAATCCCCTCCTGCCACCCCACCAGTTGGCAGCTGATATCTTCTGTTGACACACCCCTAGAAGAGCCATTGGTGCTTTGCAAGAGACTGAGTCGTTCCTTGACTTTTGTCGTCTTACTGTGGTACTTTGATGTGATATGATACTTGTTTTGCAGAAGATACACTTTCACCATGTCGAGCTGTAGCAAGAACCAAAACAGGATTCTCTGGATGTGAGGATACAGCCTCAGTTCTTAATCTACTGTACTTGTTAGCAGTAAATCAGTGTGTGACACATCACTGAATAGTTTTCTTTCAAACCTACAGATTTTATTTACACCTGCAGGTTTGAAAGGGCAGTTTGAGGTGTACAATATATAGCACCTTGCTCCTTTGTGGTAACATCATTGGATGTTATCATGCTATCATGGACATGAGGAAAATTTTTCACAATGAGAACGTTCAGCCATTGGAATAATCTCCCCAGGGAAGTGGTGGATTCCCCATCAACGGACACTTTTAAGATTCAGCTTGACATGGTGCTGGGCCATCTTGTCCAGTCTATGTGCTTTTGCCAAGAAAGTTTGGCCCAGATGATTCTTGAGGTCCCTTCCAACCTGTTATTCTCTGATCTTCAATGATTCTATGATCATTTAGTCCTGTGTTGAACAAAGAAGGTGTTTGGGTTTTTGACTGTTAGAAACCAAGGTGGAGGTTCTTTGTTTATCCTGTAGGTTTTGAGGTCACAGGATCTCTGCAATCTGTACAAATTCTGTAATTAGTAAGAACTTCAGCTGTGTTAGTAGAAGCAATGTATGTTGATTCAAGAAACAGAAATGTGGAAAAAAATATTTTTCCTTACAAAGAAAGTCTCATGCTCTAGAAGGCTTTTTTTTTTTTTTAATGAATTTGACTTTTTAAATCTATACAACACATTGCATTTGAGGAAAAAATATACTGAGCAATTTCCAGAAAAATATAATGATTTTTTTTTAGTTTGCTGAAATATCTTTTTTTTAATACAAACGACCTAAATTTAGAATTCTGATGATGTTAAAATCTAGAGGTAACTGCAAGATAAGGTTAAAAGGACCTTGTGTCTTCATAGAGTGGCTGAATAATATTTGTCAAAGTGATCTTGCAGCATGGTACTGAAACTGATGACCCAGCAGGGATATTTTTTTGCTGAGGAAGGGCGCTAAACATGACTAGGTTGTATGTAGTCCTGAAGCTGAGATCAGACAATGTGGGATGAAAAGCTACATTTTTTTTAAAACCTCATCTAGTTTTCCCTGCAGTGCCGTTAAGTCCTGGCTCCTGGGGGCAGCAGTTAGAAGCTGCAGGATTGTTTCATTTGAAGGGGTAACAGAGTATAAATACTAGAATATCTAATACTGAAGAAAGCATTTAATATAACTGGGCGTCTGGCTGCTGCAGTTCCTTGACTTGTAGTGGTAGGTGAACCAAGAGCCAGGAACAGAGAGGATGAACAGACATCTCCAAATGTGAAAGCTGTTATATTGCAACTGCACCAGAGAGGCAAGAGCAGCATCTTCTGTATCATCTGTCTGCTTTTCTTCAAACCATTCTCCACCTCAGATCAAAAATAATTTCCCCCTGCATCTCCACTTCTCATCTATCCTAAAACTGTCCTGTTTTCCCAAAGATCAGGTTCAGCTTGGTGTCTTCACAAACTGTATGCGATTTCTGCATCCCATCTGCTCCTGACGGTTTGCAGTCACCTCTTTTCCCAGATACACCTCTGACGCTCTCAGCAAGAAGCTTGACTTGCTTGGGGTGAGGCAGGACAACTGCATCAGAGGGTGGAAATAGCTGGGAGATATAAATAGTTCTTTCTGCTCATCTTTTTATAGTTCAGTCTACATGTGTTCAGTTCTTGAGAGTCCCACATCTTTGTGTACGTGTGTACAGATATGTCTCAATTTCTAAAGTACAAAGAGAATGAGAGAATATGTGGAAAGCTCTAAAGAAAAATTTTTAATGCTTTAATAGAGAAAACTGCTCAAGAAATTCTCTAAAATGCTTTTTTTAGTCAAAAGAGACATTTGAATTATTTTTTTTTAACATTTACCATTTTAAAGTATTATTGGACTTTGAAATTAAGGGGTTTTTGGTTGTTTTTTTTTTTTAAATGAACAAAAGATTTTAAAACATTTTGATTCTCACTGAAACTTTTTCCACAAAGAAAGGAGTTTAATAGCTCCTCAAACCAGATATTTTAACATTCCTCTCAATGATTATTTTAGTAAAAGAGCTATTAAAAGGTGTAGTCTATGTGGTGTTACTGTGATAGAGATCAAATTAAGCCATGCAGAAGCATTTTAAATCTATTATTATTGTACACTGAGCGTTCCCTTCAGAATCATATGTTTATATTCAAATTACATGAACAGCAGGGAGGATCAAGGAAGGACTCAAAATGCCACTTCAGCAATCCATGTCATGTTTTTGTCAGGGCTTTTATAATGATGGAAGAGTATTTAGGAAGACCACAATAATTACATCTTCAATGATAACAATAAATGATGTCATCTTGTACACAGCATTTCATGTAGGTCTATAAAAGATCCGGTTGCTCAGGGATAAAGGTGCTGAGTTCTGTTTCAAATGAAAAATTACGTCATTCTGCTCTTGTACTAGATTTATAGCACTTAGAAATTTTTGCTGCCCTCTACAAACTGGAGAACTATGAAAAGCTTAGAAAAAGCCCTAGTAATACAGTTTCTTTCACATGGCAGGAATTTATGTGGAGGCTCAGCTACTGCCACATCAGAAATCAGATTACAGCAAATATATATTGTATGTGACAGAAGAGCTTTGGGTTTTTACATCTCCGCTTTTCTGGGCTGTCTGAGACAGTGCTTCCAGTTTGATTGCGAGAGGTGTAGTTGCATGTTAAGGTCACTTATGCTTATTTGACATGTCTAACAGCGAGCTCTGCTGGAGCGCAAGAAGGCTTGGGGCTTTATTTATCCAACGGTTATATGTAGCTGGGCCATAATTACATTAAAACCACTTAGTGACTTCCCAGCGTGGGAGGAAGGGAGACGTGGAGAAACCCACCTACCATCAGATTCCAAGGTAATTTGGTAATTTGGTAATTTGTTATCAAAAGTGTGTTTGTAGCATTAGCATTTTTATCCAATTACTGGCATTATGTCCTTATGGCAGATAGTGTGTGCTCTCATGTGTCCTTATTGATGATCTACATGATGACAAAACTAGGCAACCACTTCACTAAATATTTAAATAATGTTGAGGTAGAAAGCACAGCTGCTTCTTCCGTTTAGGGAAATAAAAGACAGAGAGCCTTTGCTATAGCCATGATAAATGACATTTCGTGGTGGTTCCCAAGGAACGGAAAGTGGGGCTCTTGCTGAGAAGAAGACCAGCTGCATGAAAAAGGAGTCCAAATATTAACCACTGGACAGTGGCTGGGAAGCAGGTGGCAGTGGCTGTGGGCTATTTTTACACTTCATTTGCCGGTGTAGGGCATTAGGATAGTAACTAAAAGCTAATGATCCACATGCAGTTTTACATTCTCCTGCATTCTTTTTTTAAACAGCCACTGGCAATAAAATAATATTAATGAAGACGTACATGCATTAGTGGTGTCAGGCTGGTGATGGAAATCAATGCGGTGGGCTTTGTGATTTACCGCTGACAGCATTTGATACAGCGGCATTGTGTAAATGTATTATACGGCCCAAGACTGCATCAAAGAGTTGTGATAACCTTTGATATACTTTTTTTTTTTTTTTTCCCCTCTTGATGAGGACTTACTAGTAGCTAGGAAAATGGCTTTGCATTGCCTCTGGTGTAACTTGTCCTAATCCCTGAATTTTACAGTCCTTTGAAAGTCAATGAAAGGAAAATAAGCTTCGATACATAAAGGGTTTATGAATTACTAAACCACATATATAAGTAATACAGAAACATTGGGAAAAAAAATCCCCAAATGAACCTATTGTATTTGTTCCTTACAGAAAGAATATAGTATTTGTAAATGAAGCAATTTAAATAGGTTATTAAATCCTTTTTGGTTCTGGTAATGCATGTACTGCTACATCTGGGTTGCTTACAACAGGAAGTCACGAGGGATATTTTATTGTGAAGTGCAGCTGGCTTTAAACTGTGTTTGCTAACAGCTGGCGATTTTTTGCATATCCTGTTGTTTTGCTTTTAAAAAATACACTCTTATTCACAGTTCAGGTAACCTAAGAAGTTATGGGCCGTGATATATTTTAAATTCACTTTTATTAACTAACGTCAGCTATGTTTAGGGCTGCAGAAGAAATCACTTAAAACTAGGCCAGTCAAATGTTATGAAATTGCTTATTAAATCACTGTTATTTAACTTTGTAACATCTGGATTGATATACATGATTTCAGTTTTGATCTTACTTTCCGGAAAGTTCCTCATATGGAGTTTTTCTATCTATCCTATTGTTAAAAAAATAAATGGTATTTTTCAGGGACACATGACTTTCTACACATAGCCTGCTCCGAGTCCAGATTTGAGAGCTCGTTGTAATTCCATGTATGCTTTCATGAATATTTGACCAGTGAAGACCTACAACAGTAGTTAAGACATTTATTAAATAAAAATGGATCTTGTCGTAGACACAGGTGCACCAAATTGTGTTTTTACACAGGGGACTTTACAAAGGCATCTTTGTCCTGTATCTGCTGTAAACAGTTTGTAGAGAAAGAAATCCAAGAGTAGGAGGCCCCATACACCCTGAAGAAATACTGCTTGGGGCCCAAGAGAGAAAACAGCGTAGGGTAAATTTGTTCTTTTGTCCCTGATGTTCTTTATGATTATGGCTTCCACTCCAAAGAAATGCTAATCTGGAGGATTAGAATTTTAAAGTGAGGATATTGTGATAACTATCAAGGTATTGTTAATTAAACTTCTCTCATTGTTAGTGAGTTCTTCAAAAGTTTTATCAGCTCAATTAGCTTTTGATTGGAAAATTCGCATAGGGTCAAATTTGTAGAAACACTGTGGGTGAGGAAATGTTCTTGGTCTGTAGTTATTGGAAGGGCAGTTCAGTCCTTGTCTAAAAACTACTTTTATCCATTTGAAGCATCATATTTATTGTCACTTTTCCACTGCTAGAAATATGTTTCATGTGTGTGAGGAAAGTACCTTATAAAGGTATCTGGATCCAGAAAAGAAAACCAGAAAGAACACATTCAACAGGAAAATATCTCATGGCAAAATGTTGCTCAAGTTTGAAGATTAGTTTCTTGAGCTTTTTTTTTTTTTTGTATTCTACTTTTACAGAACAAGTGCATCTAATTGAAAGATTTCTGCAAAAAGGGATCATGTAAATTTTAATCCTTCATGAATATCATATTTATTAATATAGAAACAGAATATTGCTCCAGAGGGTTGGGATGCAAAACAAATTTCTGGAGCTTTTATGTCTAGGTAGTTCAGTGACACAGGCAAGAACATGAGTTCACTTGTAATTGCAATTGCTTCAAGACTGACTGTAAAGAAACACTTTGAACTATCATACTTTCAAGGAAATTTTTCATTTATTGCATCTGCTTTCTGGAGAAATTTTAATGTTGTTCTTTGTCATCATGGAAGTGAAATTTTGCATCACTCATTACTTCTCATATGAGAACTGTTATCTGTTTGCCTTATTGCCCTTGTACTTTGATCAGACTGTATCTCCTATCATACGTTACTTTTCACGTATCAAAGTGGAGTGGTCATGAAAGACAAATTCCAATCAAGTTCAGCATCTGCGAGTATGCCTCTGTAGAATTAAATTAGATTTTGGTCAATTCAGGAGACAAAAGTCCCTTGCTTTTCGTTCCTTCCCCCTAGATGTGTTTTCGTAATTCTTTTCATAAGCAGGATCATATAGGAACGTGACTTTTTTTCTGAATAAATCAGACAAGATAAAAATCTCGGTGCCCTTCCAACACGTTGCATATTTCTAGTGAATTTTATGGAAGCGGTTCCAGTATTACCTCTCGGTAAAAAATCCATAAAAAACCAAGTAGTTGGCGTTGGGGGTGGGGTGTGTGCTTTGTTTTGTTGTTTGGTTCGGGTTTTGGTTTTTTGGGTTTTTTTTGTTTGTTTGTTTTTTGGGTTTTTTTTTGTTTTTTAATTCTGTTATATTTAACAGTACAAACTGCATGTAGTTTGACAAACTTGAATGAAAACTCTGCTGTTCCTCTGAATTTCAGAAATCTCACCGGGAGGATTGCTGAAAGCAATTACTTGGTTTTCATAAAGTGCCTTCCCCCTCTGAAGCCAAATCTTGCACGCCAAAAACAGGCTTCATGACCAAATAGAAACCTTATGTGAAGACCCATCATAGGTCTTCACTGTGAAGAACATGCTGAATGTCATCACCTGTGCTGAGCCTGCCAGAAAGTAGATCTGGTCAGGGCAGAAAGTTCGACAGTTTAAAACATATGTAGTAAGCATATAGGCTTTCTATAATCTTGATTTAAGTACAAACTAAAATTTGGTTTGGAAACAACTAATTTCAGAATGTAACTCTAGTCTCTTTTATGGATCCATGAAGAAAAATCAAATATTAACTGAAGGAAACAACCCTAATAATGTTTTATAGATTATTGCCTTAGCTTTTATGTTTGATTTTTTTTAAAGTATTCAAGTACAGATAGGCTGGAGATTCTTCTTGTCTCAATAAAGATCTTTGTTACGCAGAGACAGGAATGGGAATTCTTAAACCAAAAATATAAAACCAACCCACTAGTAAGCAAGCTAATTTTCAGGGAATACCCTCTTGAATTATAAAAGCTGCGCAGACAAAAAAAAAAGCAGTTTCCTGAGGCATCCAACATCATTTTTACAGGCTCATTTACTATGACAATTCAAATGCAAGAGTAACTCATTTAGCTGTGCTATTAACTCTTGCTCTGTATAAGGCTGTATGATGGCAGCCTGAGTCCCAGGAAATTAAGCAGAACAATAGAAGAGCAAAATTAGATGGTATGGCCACATACAGTCTCATCAATACATCAATAGGTTTAGTCACACTTTTTGTCATCGCTTTTTGTCATGGGAGGCTAAGCCACCCATTTCAACATTAAATGGCTGTCACTTTTACTTTGCAAGGTTATCCTATGCTGTGCCATTGGAAAGATTTCTGAACGAAGTTGCAGCATTTGGCTTGTTTAATCAAAATCAGAAGCTCTATAAAGAGAGTAGGAATACCTGTATCGAATACACTGAAATATGTTAGGCTAATGGTTTTTGTTGTCACTAATTATTTCTCAAGTGCTGCCTGAAAATGGCATTGTATGCCGAGTGTGCACAAATTATACATAAATAACACACCATTGGAGATGCATGCACAATAAAGCCAAGTTAATTCGTTGCATTTCATATTTCAATAAGTAATCCTTGCATCGTAGGGACTAGACACGGGAGTGATCTGTGAGATCATCTTATCCACCCTACTGTTAATGCAAGTCTGTTCCCTAAAGAATATTCTTAAGTGTTTCAGCTTGTGTAGTTTTACACGACTATAACTGTAGAACTTCAAGTCCATTGGGAAGCGGGGTATAGCACAATTAAGTGTATTTCTCTAACACACACCCCAGAATGTTTGTTTCCTAATGGTATTCTGCTATTTCTAGTTACACTAACTTGGATCTCCCTTCAGTTCTGGGAACCATTAAAATCCTAATCAGTTCTTCCCTGTCCTTACTTTTGCATAATTTTAAATACAGAGTCATCATGTTCTCCCTGTCCCTTGTGTTTTCTTGTAGCCAAGAATGACGTCGTTCTCTTAATTTTTCCTTACAGACCAGTTCTTCTGGCAAAAAAATAATTTTTGTTTTGCTCAAAAAATCTCTCTAATCTGTTTAATAATTTGTGAGGTCTACAAAAAAAAAAAAAAAACAAACCTAAATTTCAAGACCTTGTAGAGACTTTTTATCTTTTTACGTTCAATTTGTGTGCACTTACAGTTTGTGATTCAGGGGTCCTATTATATACTTAGTTTCTACTTGCTGTGAGCCCAGTGATGCCACTAAGGCATCTAAAACACCATCGAGCCATCTTGAAGCCTTTATGTGCTGTTATGGCTTGCTGGGTATTTCCTATCAGTTCAATGTCTTTTTTTTTTTGTTTCTTATTATTTTCTTCTTTTTCTTAGTATTCATTTATTCTTCTCTTTCTATGGACTTATTATTCAATGTGCTGAGCACCATAACCTTTGAAGTCAAGCATCAGCTTAATTTTCAAGTGAGCCAAAGGGAACACCAGTTCTCCAGCTCAAACCTCGAAGGTTGTTTATGTTTCTGTCCTCAATGATTTTAATAACCTTTTGATTTTTGTATTAGTTGTTTATTTAACTCCAGTACTCTTTCACTCTCATTTCAGCTTGTGACTAAATGGAGTACTAGGTTACACAAGACGTGATAGAATTCTTCTTTCCAAAAAGAAAATTTTTCTTCAGTAGTGTTGTTTGCAGTTCTTACTTGATTTTTGATTTACACTTGTGTCAGACCCACTCAAAGTGGAACAGATTGTGAACAGATTATGTGAAACAATATAAAATTTGGCAAAATCCTCCTGTTGCCTTTACAGCATTTATGTTCAAGCAGCTAGCTGAAGTTTCTCTGCAGATAGCAAGCAGTACATGCCCTCAAATGATACACTGGTTCAATCAAATGCCTGTTTTCTGGTTGCAAGAATAGAACTCTAATCCTCTTTTCTTTAGTCTAAATTCAATTGTTTTATTTCTCATCTTGAATAAATGGCTTCTGACTGAAATCTTGAATTGTTCCTTGCCTGAGATCCTGACACTGGTTATAAGTATTTGACTAAGATATATTGTGCCTATCTGTGCCTAATGAAGCACTAAGCAGACTAAATGATGAATGGCAGTTTAATCAATTCAGTTCATTTGGTAACCAGCAGAAGCGTATGGAACATAAATTTTAACCTCTCTTTTTATAAATGCCTGAATTATTCTAAAATTTGACCAGAACTGTGCTTTCCAAAGTTTTCCTCCACTTTGCGATGTGTAAGGAGAAACTTTGCTTAATATAGCTATGCTTTGGGACCTAGAATCAGTAAATAGTGATGTATGTTTAATTTTCTTCTTCAAGAAATTTGACTATCAGCTCTCATTGTCCTGGAACATAAAATTATTTCATTATTCAGTAATGGTCAAAGCCTTCAGGGATGAGTAAAGCACAGGTTATCTGCTAATAATCTTAGTTAAGTGGTATCTATAAATACTCAGCCCCGGCCTTAATGGAAATATCCAATCTGTTTTCATTAAGTTGTTTTATTCTAGAACCACTTCCTCACCACTATATGCACACATATCCCTAAAATTAAATACTACTTTCTGAATGCATCATCACGACGCATAAGCACTGAAAAGGTATGTAATTACTACATTTAAAAGAATTTACTTCTAAAAACAAAGTTAAATTAGAGGTTGTTGCTGGGATTTTCTGACACAGAAGCACAACTTACAATTTCAGGGAGAGGTGGTACTGTAGTTAGTTTTGCAAATTCTTTGTTTATTTTGATATATTTTTTGGGTTATTGAATTTACATTTGTTTGGTATGAAGGGTTTTTTTGTGTGGTTACTTACACAGACATAGTTATACAGCATATGTAGGTGTTTGCATACAGAAGTTGTAGAAAAACATATGTAGAAAAATGTAATTTAACAAGTTAAAATATATAATCAAATTCTGCATCCTATTGATAGCCAAGGGGATGTTTTCTCTTAAAATTATTTTTGCTGGGGGAACAAGCAACTCTTGAGTTCTCTTCTTCATCCAGAAAAGATGCAAATGCAAGTTTGTAATTTGTTTTGCTTTTCAGATGCGGGAAGTCCACAGGTTATCTGAAATTTGAGTTAAAGAGTCAGAGAAACTTTCCTCAACTTTTAAGAATCCATTCTTTGTGCTCTAGTTACTATGTCTCAGATACTTTTATCCCCCTATTTCCCAATGCTCCTGCCAGTGGCTTAACTGAGTGGGATGAGGGGACCCATGTGAAGCGCCTTTTGTGAGAGACCGGGGACAGGAGCTGTAATGAGGTGACTGTCGCAGCAGGGAGAGGAGGGAGCCCATGGCTGCTCAGCCCATCACAGCACCTCTCAGCCAGAGCTTCTGGGGGATGGGGTCAGCAGCCCCCCAGAGCTATGGGCTTCAGGCTTCCTTCTTTCGTGCTGGAAGAGGGGAGAAGAAAGCCCAAGCAAGCCCATCACAGTAGTCACCTGCATTTGGGCAGTAGCTTAGTTCAGTGACTGCGAGCAGCCGCATGCCCTTTTCCTTTTTACTCATTTTTTTTCCAAGCCCTTGTAGTGTGCCTCCATGCTGTGGTCCCCAGTCAGCTTCTCCCAAGGGTGCTCTCTCACTGCCCTGCCCACATCCCCAGAATTTATTTGGGATCGTGAGTATGCTGCTCAGAAAGCACTCATACAAACAGGGAGCAGCTGCTGTGCCTTCACCGGTCTCAACAGCTACCATCCGTATTCCTGCTACCTCTACAATTGCCTTCAAACACCTGAGAAATGTTCATATGTATAAATGGGTTTTAGTAAATGCACATACTTGTCCTTGAGTCTGGCATTGATTTAAAAAAAAATATAATTATTTAATACTGGCGACGGATACATAAGCATTTTTGCTGGCCATTTAGTCTGTAAGAAATCTTTCTAACGTTGCATACTTTCTCTTTTTTTTTTTTTTTTCCTCTGTAGGGGAGTGGGTTGTATCTTTGTAGAAATGATACAAGGGGTTGCTGCTTTTCCAGGAATGAAAGACATTCAGGATCAACTTGAAAGGATATTTCTGGTGAGTTCTTTATAGCTGAAGTAACGTGCCTAAGAAAACCAAGGATTGATTGACAAATGTTCACATACTTCTTTGTGATAGGTATTCAATTGCTGATAGAGCCAAGGACAGCCAAGGATCAGAAGCCTAGTCCCCAAGCTAGATACAGTTTGCTTGTTATGTTCTTGAAGGCTATGTAATAAGATCAGGTCCTAATTTTTTCAGTCACTGTTTTTCAAATAATCTACAGAAAGGTTTTTATACAATTGTGGAAAAAAGCTTCCCAAGTGTAAGGCGATGGAAATCCAGCCAGTTTGTCATCCTTACTTTGCAAGTGATCAAAAACGACGACTCTGGTTGGTGCTCTATTAATATTATGCTAATATTGTAATGTCAGTGGCAAGTATTTTTTTGTGAGATAGACATATAAAGGAAAAGTAACATAGGAAATAAGGTGAGAAACAGAATGGGAAATCAGAAATCATGCTTATACGCAAGTTCAACAGGAGTCCTTGACTACTGCTTCTGCAGTCTGGTTGGGCCCTTCATAAGGTATACGGGTAGCTCATAGGCACTGATGATGCATCCGCATTGGGAGTGAAAGAAGAGGTAATTTATATTGAGCATAAACCATCATTTACACATTTTTCTTTCCAGGGTTGCATTTTTTGTTTGTTGTTGTTTTTTGTTTGGTTTGATTTTTTTTTTTTTTTCAGGGGGTGGTTGCTTTTTGGTTGGTTTTCCTAGCTTGCTCTTTCTCCCCTTGTGCTATGGGTTTGACAGTTCTCAAAAGGCTGAGGAGCAACTTTTCTCGACTCCCCAGTAAAGGGTTTTGTTTACTCTGATGCCTGCTGGGAGTTGTGCTGTTGAGGAGTGGGTTTATTCAGGGTAGCCACTGCTTACCCAGATACTAGCCAAAGTGGCCCCTGGTACTGTGGGGTAACCATCGGGGAAAGTATCACAAAAGCAGCTTCTTCCTTCCACCTGGCAATCTCTCTTTTGCTTCTGACCACAAATTTGGAAGGGAAGCATGAGTATACCCGCGATTTTAAAGATTATTTTGTTAGTAGCCATTTATTTCAAAAGCAGAGGATTTATTTGGGATTCTTTTTTGGCCCATGGGGAAGTAAAGGAAGTCTTTCATAATATGTTTATAAAATTCAGATTCTTCATTTTACTCAGACTTGCTTGTACTGTATCTCTTTTGTTGGAACATCAGGAAATTTAGCAACTGCATTTAGGATTGACTCAGAAAAAAACATCTCTGTGAAACGACCTTATTTGATTGTGATATAAAAATATCTAATTTTCTGTAAAATATTTTGGTTTTCTGCCCACTTGGCTAATACCCTGAAAATTCTGTGCTGTGGAAAAATAGCTGTGCTGCAACATGCACATGGAGCAGCAGTTCTGAGCAGTTCCTGTGACGTGTCCAATTGCTTCGTTTGTTCTCTAGCTTGTATATTTTAAGCTAGCAACTTCTGGGCCAGTTTTAGGGTTTTGCTCTCTTAAATTATTATGCTTCTCATTTATTGGGATGAAATGTCCTTCTTATTTATAGAATGTAAAATTCTGAAAACAATAAATTCCTCTTTGGGGCTTCATCTTATTTATTGTGGTAAAATTTTAGTGAGTGTTTTTGCTATGGAAATTAAGTAGACTTCTAACAACAGAAATTAGTGCTTCCTTTAGTAGGGCCTTTTTACACTATATCATATGAGATCGTATGATATAGTGCAAAAAATGATAGTGATAGGTATATCATGTAAATCTATTTTTGTATGCCTTTTGTAAATATTTTGTATATTCCCATTTTCTCATCTCTTCCCTATCCTTGCAATTATTTGTGTGTTAAAATGCCAAGATAAATACACCCCAGGATGAGTTTTAAGGCCTGCCAACTTTTAAAAATTCTGTTTTAAAACTGCAGCTGCAAATATTGAGAACAGTGTTGAAATAACAAGGGATAATTTACTGATACTATTTCTTTAATTTGATCTTTTACAAACCTTCAAAAAAAAAAGATAAAATTTTGGACTGGATAGTTTTATGGTCTGTTGTAAATCAGAGTTAATTTTTAAATCCCAATTAATTAGGCTTTCTAATGGAACTGTCTAGTTACCGTTAGCTAAATAGTTTCAGTGAGTGCCTTCCTAATGTACTCTAAACATCATTAAGAATTTAAGTTATCTATTTAAAAGTTATAAAACAAAGGATTATTCTTGTTTGGTTTTGTATTTGAACAGAAGGATTAAATTCATTCATTCTCCAGTGAATCACGTATAGCGTGGTAGTTAATAGCGCTGAAGTACAAAATTAATCAGGTTGTTACACCACATAACTAATACAGTTGACTCCCACACAGTGAGAACTTACACAGCTGTGAAAGAAAGAGATCAACTGATAAAAGACTTTTGCACAAAGTCTTCCCATAGTTCACATTTTCAACATCCAACAGTGATGGTTTTCTTGTAACAAAGGGTAGTCTTCTGAAAACGCTGTAAAGTACAGTCCACCTTTGCACTCATCCTTTTGTTCTGTAGTCCTCTTCTAAAATACACAACTTGCAACAAAAGGTATATCAATCTGTGTCATATCTGTTGCCGTTGTTATTAGTCGTAGCTACACATCCATAGCATGTAAGAGACCAGGTTGCAGCTTGAGGCTGTTAGGGAATCAGTTAGATTGTAGTAGGAATGTCACAAAATGCTAAGAAATAGTAGTCAGGAAAAGTGAACAAAATTTAATGCGAATAACAGTTTAAAATTCTTAAATATCAGATTGATTTTTCTAGTCAATATTTCCCCATTATTATGTAAGTAAAATTAAAATACACTGTATGTATGCTGTTTCAGCGATTATCAAGTGGAAGTCAAAGACATTCTCTAAAAGCTTTTGCATATCGCTACCATTGGCATTCTTCACATATCTACATAGCAAGAGTAGACGCAACCCAGCATACCACATATGTTTCTTCCTCGTTATGACTGATGTTTATTATGTTTAATAATGGCTTAATTAAGTGATTGCATGTAATAGATTAAGAACAGAGATTGATCTTTCAGTTTTGTTTAGGAGCTTTTCTCTTTAAGCTTGTGTTTCCTGACTTCTGTGGTTTAAACATTTGTGGGTTTTTAAATGGAAATATACACTGATTCCATATTTCTGTTCCAGCAGCTGTTTATAATAAACATTCTCAGGTTCCAGTACTGCGATAGGCCTCAATAAAATAGCACGGGTTTATAAACCAGAATCTGTTCTCAGAATTGGACCAGCACTTAGAGATGTTGATGAATGAGCAAGCTGCAAGTTGTTATCGTCACACTTTGAATCTGATAATATGAATTCTTTTTCTCACCTATACTTAAGAGTGTGAACAATTTCTTTAAAAAACCCCTGTACTTACCAAATAAAATGGAAATCACACATATAAGTAGGTTGCTTTTTCAAAGAGGTTTAACAGTGAATAAAATGTCTTAATGCAGAGGTGATTTGGTTTAATCAGTATAGTGGTACATCTTTACTCCTACTTTTTTCCTACATAGTGGAACCGAGGTTACATTCTGGATAGAACTGCATCACAGAAAATAAGAGAGAAAGCGTAATTGCAGCCTGTAAGAGCTAACAAGTCTTTTCCCTCAAAGTATCCAACTAGTGATGTGTCATCATTTCCAGCACAGCTGAGAAGATCCAGCAAAGTGTTTTGCCGTTCTCTGAGACAAGCAGCGTGAGGTTTTGTTGCAGGGTGCTAGGTCTGATGGACCCATAATATGATACAGTAACCTCAGCATTTCTATTTAGTCAGGGTGAAGCTTCAGTCAAGTATGCGTTGAACAGTAAAACCATGGGAATAGGAAAAATATGTAAGGCAATCTGTTAAACCAAAATAAAACTACACAAAATGGGGAAATATTGTTTGGCTTCTGATGTGGAGTAGCTAAAATCTTTATCAGTAGTTTATTCCTGTTGATCATTTCTTAGCATGCATTTTTCTAGATGCAAACTTGGAGGTTTTCTGTACCGAGGAGAACCTGGCCATTGTAAATAAGCTTTAATTATGTCTAGAAGTAAAAGCTGCACCAAATGTCTTCAAGCTGGCCTGGCACCGGGGAGAATTGACAGCTCCCTGGATCTGGTGGTGATCAGCATGAATTAGTTAAGTGTGAAAGCTGATTACAGCGAGAAGACTGCAGGACTTCAGAGCACTGGCACAGGCTGCCCAGGGAGGTTGTGGAGTCTCCTTCTCTGGAGACATTCAGAACTCGCCTGGACGCCTTCCTGTGCAACCTCATCTAGGTGTTCCTGCTCCAACAGGGGGATTGGACTAGATGATCTTTTGAGGTCCCTTCCAATCCCTAGCATACTGTGATACTGTGACGCCTATGCGTGCCTTACCCTGAGCCACACTGGAGGTACCAGCTTGGTTACAGCTCTGGTTTTGATATAAGGTTGTGCTGTTGTACTTGTTGTTCTTAACAGATTTAAACCAGATCAGAGTTGAATTTCTTGTGGTAGCTTAATTTGTCTTTCGGAGAGAATTTTTTAAGTGGGAGGGTATTTCTGTCTTTTCCACTTTACGTGAGGTTTCTGAGAGCCGCTATAGATCAAAGTGAATTTTCCTTCCAGGCTCCAAAGCCTTCCCGATAAGGGAATAATCTGTGCGTTGGCTGAACTTTAGTCTTGGTGCCAACTACACTGAAAATTACATTTCACTGCAAGAATAACGTGCAAAGAGTTCTCCTGATACTTTGCAGATCTCTGCACAGGCGTTTAAATGGTGTTTTATCTGTAAATGGGCATTCGCTCTGCAAACGCGGTTGCGGGCTGCATGCGCGCCGTAGGAGCCTCGCGCTGCAGGTAGCGTGGCACAGCGGGAGTGGGAGTTTGCAGCCAGAAGCTTCCGTCTTTCCTGACACGCATATCGCGAAAAGCTGAGGACTCCTCTCTGGTATTGGATGCTACTGCTCCGTTGGGTGCCATAATGCACGGTATTAAAAAGTAATTAAAAGAGAACAATATCCATTTGTTGAGCCCAGCAGCCTGGTACGCCAAAGGGCGACGCCAGAAGTGCCAGCTTTCTGCATAGAGCTTTACAGCAAAGGCTTGCGAGAGTTTGCCATTTCACATAGCCGTGAAAAATGCCATTTCCTTTTAAATGGGAATGGAAGCGTTACTTCTGTTGTTGAAGATTTAAAATGCTAGCAATATTTTTTCTTTTATATATACATACATAGCTTTATAGGACTGCATGACTGAAGTATCGTGTCATGTAACGCAGGTTAGTAGTGTTTCCTCTGCAGCTGTAATGTTAACAGGCGTTTGTGAAGCTGTGGATCTTTCTCCTGTAGTTCTGTACCTGAAAGTTTGCTTCATGTCACTGACATCCTCTAAAGCCTGAAATAATACATTTTAACAGGCTGCATTTCATTTAAGCTTGTGACAGATGTGAAGGAACCGGGTTTTCTGGTACATTGTGTTAATAACTTCTTTTGGGAAGCTAGCAATGCTAAACGCAAGGGAGGAGTATTCTTAGCTATTGGGTTGTGAAGTCAACTTGTGTAATGAGGTGTTTAGTCAAATTTATTGGTCTTTTATTCCTGTTTCATTATTCCATACTTGTTTTTCTGTCACTTCATAAATCCTTTGGCTCTGAAATAGAGCTTGTTCATCTCTGATGGAATAGATGTATTTGTGAGGCTGGGCTTGAGCTGAAATTTTATTTTGTGTGGGCGTGGTATCTGTGGTGCTTTATATGTTGCACATGATGAATCTAGTCGGAGAAAAAGTCTTCGTCTTTGTAAAATAGATAGTTCTGGCTTAGAGGGGGAAAGTTTTCTATAAACAGCTTGTGTTGTCCTCCCATCTCTCTCCATTTTCCTCCCACCAATGACTTCATGAGGAAAACGAAGGGTTTTTTTGAAACTCTAAGTAGAAACCTGACTGCTTAGTTCTGTCTTCTATAACACAGCATGTAAGTAGAATGAGTGAAGTGCAATGTATCATGTCCTGCTAATGAATTTACCTCTGGTTTGCTTTATTACAACAATATGCAAAATATTTCACTTCTTTTCAGCACCGCTGAAATTAATTAAATAAATAGCAGGCTTCTCAAACTGTGGGTCTTCTCTTCACAGTTGTTAGCACTTAGTCAGTATTTTACTGCAATTGCCTGCAGGTTTTGCACTGATACCACTTTTACAAGTTTCCTTTCTGGGCTTTATGTCTTATGCCAAACTTCAAAAGAAAGTGTCCTGGTTTGAGGTAAAACAGAACGAGTTTTCTGTTCAGTAATTTTACTTTGCAGCTAAGCCTCCTCTAACTAACCAAACTTTCTGAAATTAACAGCATATTGTCCAGATGCTGTTCGCTCTCAGAGTGATGACCTGATTATTTATAATTTATGCCAAGGAATGGTACGCAGAGAGGCTCTTGATTGTACTTATTGCTATACCAACCGAGGTCAGCTAACTTTGTTATTTGCCACGTTGGAGGATCGGAAGCGGAAAAGCACAGAGGGGTCCCACCTGCAGGGAGGAGCGGACAGGACAGGTGACCCAAAACTGACCAGCAGGGTCATCCCATCCCGTCTGCCTCATGGTCAGTATAAAAGCTGAGGGATCAAAGGGTCAGCCCACTTTCTTCCGTGGCCAGCATCCAAGGAGGACTCTGTCTGTTCATCTGCCGTTGATCCTGATCCATGCCTTCCGTATCGGAATCCAGATCCAGAATCCAGTTCCTGTCTGTGGCTGAGTCCAGTCTGGGAACTTTCCCAGTGTCTGCTGGTGACATGATTGTCATCCTGAGAGCTTGATATAGTTTTGTATATATTTTATATATTTTCATTATTTTATTTTTATTATTTTGTGAACATTTCATTAAAGTAAGTTAGTTTCTTCTAAACCCATAAGTCTCTCTCATTCTCTTCCTCCTCTCCTGGAAGAGAGATGCTCTCTTCAGACCTCTCTCTGAAGACCTCTCTCTGAAGGGAGAGAGGTCAGAAGGCATCTGTCGTTCATTTCAGTGGCCAGTCTGGCCCAAACCATGACAGAAAGTAAGTCTAAACTAGGCAAGTATGAGATGAATTAACCTTTAAGATGATCATTAAAAAACAAAGTAAGTCTTCTATGTATTCATGCTTTGTAAAGGATTTTGGATTTTTAAGAGTTCGTTTTAAGGCGTTTCAGCTCAATTTTAGCTCCCTGACTCCATTGTATTGCCTTCCATAGCACTGCGTGTGTAGTTTTTTCCCTTATAACACGGCACAAAGTATTCGATGCTAGTTTGCATTCGCCTCTTGCAAAGAGCTCCTGTCCTCACCATGTCTGTGTAGCCATAGCCTGTGTTGTTCTTTGCCTACATCATTAAACCCATGTGGTATTGGGCAAACAGACTAGGCCTAGCAATTAAAAATAGCAATCTTGTAAAAATGTAGGAAATTTTCTTGAGGAATATTGCCTATGTGTGTGTCATGGTTTAACCCCAGCTGGCACTAGGACCATGCAGCTGTTCCCTCACTCTCCCCCTGGTGGGATGGGGGAAAGAATCAGAAAAATGAGGAAAAACTCCTGGGTTGGGCTAAAGACAGTTTAATAAGTAAAGCAAAAGCCACGCACACAAGCAAAGCAAAACAAGGAATTCATTCACAGCTTCCCATGGGCAAGCAGGTGTTCAGCCATCTCCAGCAAAGCAGGGCTCCATCACGCATAACGGTTACTTGGGAAGGCAAAACGCTGTAACTCCAAATGTACCCCTTCCTTCTTCTCGCCCAGCTTTATACACTGAGCATGACATCATACGGTATGGAATAGCCCTTTGGTCAGTTGGGGTCAGCTGTCGCAGCTGTGCCTCCTTCCAGGTTTCGGTGCACCTCCCAGCCCAATTGCTGGTGGGATGGTGTGAGCAGCAGAAAAGGCCTTCACTGCGTAGCAACAACTAAAAACGTTTAGTGCCTTATCAACATTATTCTCATCCTAAATCCAAAACATAACACTATGCCAGCTGCTAGTAAGAAAGTCAGCTCTATCCCAGCCAAAACCATGACAGTGTGTCAGGAAAGGAGGCTTTAAAAAATATTGAAGTTATATCTCGCACTCTGTTAACATTTCTTTTAGAAGAGGGGATACATAGCCTCCCATTCACCCATGTTTAAAGTCATAAAAATACGCAGGAGTACATGATGGACGTTTGCCAGGAGAACTACCGGGTGGTAGCAGGAGGGAAGAGGAGGAGGGCAAAAAATAAATGAATGTGTTACCCCATCCTTGACTTTCAAGGGCTGGCTGGATGTCAGGCCAGCCGGTCACACAACCTGATGCACATAGGTGTCATCTTCTGCTTGGGAGAACATGTTCCCATCCAGACGGCTAATTCTGAGCGAAACCCTGAGCGTGGCTGGGATGGCAAGAGCTTGGCTTATTATCAGCTTGGTAGTGCAAAACGTGAAGAGTAATTAGCTATCAGAAAAAGAAAACAAATAAGACACGGTTCAGTGGAAAACAATGGCTTTGTGGTTTTCTTTGGAATCCGAATGTTTCTTTAGTATCTGCCATATTTCAGTTGCTGAATGAGAAATGGGCTATAATTATAAAGAAGCGTTGTTTCTTTTCCAGGCTTGCCTCTGGCCGCCGAGAGGGTGGTTACAGGCAATACATTGAAAAAAATGTGCTGAGACTCAGCTGGTGTAAATCAGTGCAGCTCTATTTATGTACACTGGTGTACGTCTTTGTAGGCACCTTCCTTGTTGGCCCCATACACTATAGAAATAGATTAGTTTGTTTCCCCTGTGTAAAATCTTCCTCTGTAGAGGTTGTGTCCACATGTGTTACAGAGCTGTAATTGCAAACATTTTGCATGCAGGTGACACTGAACAGAAATGTGGTTGCAAGCAATTTGTGCATATTACAAATGGAGGTGAAGCCCATTCAAAACAAAAGCGTTGATCTGTTATCCAAAAACTTGCGCTACAACATTATACTGGGCCATATAAAAGCACAGGCCCGTTCGTAAACCTGCTCTGATATACTGGCTTTATTTACTAGGGAAGATGATAAACGATAGGACATCAAACAGTCATGCTGCTTTCTCTTTCCATTTCATAAATAAAGGAACAATGTTTAATATACTTGAATCTTCTCTTTTCCTGTTCCTCTTTTACTTGCGTCTCAATTGCACCCGCCAAAAGCGGGTTTTCTGAAGAGCATCCTGATTTCCAAAATTGTTATTTATAATCTCAAATTCAAACATCCTTAAAGTTGAAAATGTCTAAAAATCTATGTGAGGCAGTCTTAGATGATGATTTTAGAGAGAGGTTATGAGAATCTAAGATTGATATGCCTTACCTGTCTGCTCGTTTCCTAAAAGACTTCAAGAATAGTAGCTTATTTCTTCTGCCCTCCTAAGAACTGGTAAAAGTATATAGCTTCTTCTGTCGTGGTATCTGGGGGAAATATCCCCCTCAGCCTATGCGTGTGCCTGAGGTACCATTTACAATAGGCCTAATTTGAATAACACTTTAAAACCTGTTTTAGTGTTTCCTGAGTCAGTGCCCTAGACTGGGTATTAATTTAGCAAGCTGCTGAGCACTTGCCGTAAGGCTGTCTTCAAGTATCACTGCCATTTGCACAAGCTGCTGATCCTCAGTGTCTTTCTAGAAGATAAATGTAAATTTTCAGATAAGCTTAGTGATTTCAAGAGGTCTCAAGTTTTCAAGGGCTAAAGTTAATCCACCTTGATTAGAACAGCTGCTTTTCTAGTTCATTCAATGGCTACGGTTAAATAATTTAGGCATTTAATTTAACATACGTTGAAAATTTTGTATAATCTCGTCTGAGTTTTATATACGCATATAAAAATGCTGTCACACCATTTCTGTGGCCACTATTTTTGTGTTGCCATTACTTATGTGACTTTCACAGAAAAAAGAAAATCAGAAGGAACACATCTCCCCTGAATTTTTTCCTTCTAATTGTTTTTTTATTATTATTACTGTCTTTTTATTATAAGAGAAAAGTAACCAACAGGAAAAAAGCTGGATTAGTTTGAAACTGCCTTGAAAATTACTGGACAAAATCAGTATTAATAAGTAGGAAAATGAAAGAAAAAAGGCTACAGAAATGGAATATATACTGTTTCATAAGAAGATGTCCAAAAAAGACTTCTCATAGAGGAACTGAGAGTAGGAGAATTACCTGACTAGGATCTTAATGCAGTAGGTATTCTCAATGGTTTGAGTGTGAAATAAATAGACCAGGTTTTGAAGTATACGATATTATGTTTCATTCTTGTTGCTTTGGTTCTTCCTTCCCCAGTCTTCCGAGAGCTCCATTTAAAATAACTTGGAGGCCAGAACAAAACTGGATACTCTAGCTGTCGGTTACGGGAAGAAAAATGTCCTGTGTTCGCTATTTGTCTTCAGAGTGCCTGTGTATATCACTGCGTAGTGCCATTTCTGGCAATTGAGGTCTGTTTCCAAATACATTGGAAAGAGTTAATAATGTTTTGTGAGAAAATAATGAGAATTCTTCATGGTGCTTTTTCGAGGCACAACATGGTCCAAACGGCCGTGGTGTAAACTCTCAAACTGTCAGTGATGGAGCAGAACAGCGTACAGTAAATTCTTAACAGAGAGTGTAGCATGGTGCAATAGGTATGTTCTCGCATAAATATGATTGCCCTGATGATGATTACATCCAGAGGAGAAATTAAAGGAAATTTTTAGGCATGTACTTATTGCACTGAAAGTTTATGGTTGGATTTCTGTATCTTTTGATGAGTGAGAAATCAGTCGACCTTGTGAACTTTAAATTTGATTAAACTTTGCTGTGTCATAAGGAGGGATTTAAGTTTTAAGAATAACTTGTGCTCAATTTCTCTTAAAGTTATTTAAAAATATTCTGCAGTTACTCCCCTTCTTCAAAATGGAATTATTTGCATTATAACTCATTTTCATCTTAGAACATATTATATTTGTGGGTTTTTTTTCCTGTGTATCCTGAATGTAATTATTTTACAGTAGCTGGTAATTGTGCTTTTCTCATAAGAGAAAGAAAAGTTGCGTAAATTTTGTATCACTGAACTGGCCCTTCAGTAAAATCAGAGGGAATGCTGCCAGGGATTTTGTCAGTCTGTTAGTTATCCTTCATGTCTCATCTTGGTGTGCATCTGTACAACATGTTGCCCTAATTACTTAAAAAGAGGCCTTAATAATTTGGATGTTGGAGATCCTGGGCATTTTGGTATAGTCTGCTTTGGTCTGATGACTGAGATATTTGCTTAATAATGTTGCTATGCTGCTGGACCGGCTCGTTAGTGTGCCAGTATTGCTCCTTTCTTTTGGAAAGGGAGGGGTAGAGATGAGGTCCTGCTGACCTCACTACATCATATCACTTTATCAACTGCTCAGCAGTTCAAAGCAGGGTAATAACTGTAGCTGGGGCAAATCCTCTTTTGTTTGTTTTATGAAGCTTTTTGTGAAATCCCTGCAGTACCCTATTCCATTAAAAAAAAAATAATTCTCAAACCAGTTGATGTAGCTGAAAACTAAGGATAGTGAAAAACTTGTTTCTTACTGGAGTCATCCTTTCTTTGGGCTTCATTTACTTCCAGTAAAATGTACGTTCAGTGCGGCTTCCTAACAATTTCGCTTTATATTATCTTATTCTTGATAATGCTTTCATGATTTTGTTGCTTTTGCAGCCTTTTAACTAACTTAATGATAACATCATGCTGCTCATCTGCATTCCTCACATAGTCCAAGAGATCAGCTGTGCCTACACTGTTGAGATGTTGGTTTTTCTCTCTGATAACTTGAGGAGTTAGTTAGCCTTGTTTCATTAGTGTAACATCTCCCATTCTACTAATTCTGTGAGATCTTTAAATTTTACCTCGAAAATGTTATAACAGTGCAAATATGCCCTCTTCAAGAATTAATGTTCATTTTACTGTTCTTGTACCTGATCCCCAATCATTTTTCAGCCTTTGCATCGTCAGTATTTCAAGCTATGCATTTCGGTGGACCTTAATATATTGGGCGTGGGGGATAAGAAATTGTAACTCCAGTCTTTCTCTTCCTCTCCATCATTATTGACTTCCAGTGGTACTGAAGCTCTTTGTCATGAGTCTGTGCACATTTTCTCTTTTGTGTTTGCATGTCCTGTGTGTTTATTTACCCATTTCCCCAGCTGGTTTCAGTTTTTTGTTTTGTTTTGTTTTTCGGAAAAAGAGTGGACCTTGATATGCAGGTGTTAAGCAGCTCCGATCTTTTGAGGCTTTGCCTTCATTCATTCACACTTCATGGCTGATTGTTTCAGTACAAGTCCCCTCAATTCCTTTTGGAGCTGTAGGCAGTATGTTCTTCAAATCCTGCCAGGTCCTCACAACTCCCTTCTTCAGTGAGTAGAGAAGAGCAGTTCCAGCAGCTCTGGGAAAGTAGTTCACTTTTGCCCAAAAGCGAGGCCGCAAAGAGCAAGGACTGCCACAGCAGCTGCCCGGCACGTGGCTTAGAGCAAGTTTAAATGGAGTCAGGAGATGACGACACCCTAATCCCTCCTGCCTGATGTTCTTGAGAGCTCAGAAGTCACAGACAAAGTTACTGAGTGGGCTAATGTCAAAGCAAACAAATGGGTTCACTGAAGCTGCGAGTGCAGCTGCCTCTTCCAATTGAGTGACACTTGCTTTCACCTTCATTTAAATAAGCAACGTAAAAAGTCTTGGGCCACCTGCCAGCTGATTGTTAAAGCCACAGCTGCTAAATAAGCTATAAATGGTTAAATCGCACAGTTTCCAATTTTCAGAAAACTTGAGCATCTCAAAATGAAGGCCCTCCTTCAAAACCCACTGCTGAGCTCTACTTTTTGGCGTGTAGCTCGTGGTGTCAGGAAGATGAACCCATCCCTCTTACTGGACTTGCAAGGAAAAGGGTAAAGAAGGTGTCAGGAAAATGGGTGTATGCTCTAGTGGAGAATTCACTGGAAACTTCCAAAGCATTCTGGAGTGCCGTGTGCTAGCTCGCTACGCTGCAGTGGAGGATACGGGTTCTGTTCAGCCACAGCCTTCCCGTTGATCTTACTGTCTTCTGGATGAGAATGAGTATCTCCCTGGGATTCTGCCCCAACCCCACTTAAAATGTTTTGGCTGCTTTTATAGCCTGTGTCTTTCCATCAGAAGTAGGCTGACATTCCCCCCATTTTTAGGAAAAAAAAATATTTCTGTACTACTTGGAGACTTCCATTTTTCATTCAGCTTGCTTGTTCTGTTCCTATGATTCAGAAGGGTGGTCAGAAGTATAAAACTCTTGCTTTTTTAGCAGCAAAATACTGCTGTTTGGAATGAATACACCAAGCATCATGCTGTGGTTTGTTGTAGGAGGCACACTTGAAACTGAATCACTTGAAATGGATTTTTAGTGATAAGGTTAGACATTTTTAAAAGTGATTTGATTTGGGAATTCTGATAAGGTTCAGTGTAGGAATCAGCAGGATAGTTAGACATCCAGGAAGAGTGCTCTTACATCCACCACATATCCTCAACACAATCGGAGCTCGTTATTAATGCACTCACTGTTTCAGAAATATTGTAACACCTGGACCCGCACATTCTTCAAATGGCAGCATGACTGGCTGCCTTCATTCACTGCAGATTGAACAAACGGTCACTTAAAAAAAGCTTGACAAAATACCCACTGCTTCACTGGGCTCCATGTGGCTGCAGGAATCTATTCAAAATTGAGATTATTACAAGATCAAAACATTAGTTGGCAAAATAAGGAGCTGGCAAACTTCTGGATGATCTGATCTGATTCCAGTTTCATGCTGTTCTGTAATGCTAAGCACCATGCTTAATATATAGGTCTCGGTATATGTTACCTCCCCAGGATTTTTAGGTGAGAAAAAGAATTTTCATGATATTACTTTTGGGTGGGTTTTTGTTTTTGTTTTTGTTTTTTTTTTTTCAGATGGTGAGCTCAGCAGCTCAGTTAGCCCAGCTATAATATTCTATCTGCCTTAGTCCAACATCTTTCCTCTCCACTGCAAATTTATTTTGGCCATGTAAGCGGCACATGTCATGAGCTTCTGTTGTGCTGTGCATATGCTGCTCCCTGTGGATAAGGAATAGCGAGTCCTGGTGTGGTGTCATAACAAGGCACACTCATTCTTCCGATGTGTTGTGACTGGGCACCAGGCCAGAGACAAAGGGTTTCCAGTATTGGAGAAGTACAGTGCCCTTTGCTGCTTCAGAATGGGGTTTTGCTCGGGGAAAACATGGATTGGCTGCTATGAAAACCATTGGGTCAGGTCCTGGTGCGGTGGTGATCCTGGTCGGGAATGGATCTGATCCCACATGAGCTGGTTTGTTCCAATGGTTGTAGTTAAACAATGGCAAGTAAAGAAACATCATTTTATTTAAAATAAAAATGTTTTCCGTGCTATTTTTATGATGATTCATAGGAAGATGCATAAATTTGGTCCGTTAATTATTTAAATAAGCTCTCCAGCTGAATGGCAGCTTTAAGCCCTTAAGTATCCTGATGCAGTGGTGTAGCCTTGCCTGTGCCAATGAGATTGAACACTGCAACACTCGGTAGGAATTCGTGTGTGTTAACTGAGCGAGTTTTATGGTCTTCAAAAAAAACATAAAGCCAGCTTTATGATCCAAAAGCAGCATTGCTTTTCCGATAAGCCAGCGTTTCCAAAAAAAACCCTGTGTAGTGCATACCTGGAATTCAAATGAGCCAGCTGCTGAGCCAGCACAGCAGGGCTTGTGGAAGTACATTTCAGAAAAGCCTCCCACAGGCTTTTGGTGCTTTTTTGTTCCCCTCCCTTTTTTGGTTTAAAGAAAAGTCAGTGAAAAAACTTGAAATAAATCTTTAAAGAGCATGTTTAGCAGAGGACTGTCTGTTTGGGTGGGTTATTCCAAAGGCTTTACAACACAAACAGGATAGAAAATCTGAAATGCAGAGTATATACCTTTCTGTACAGAGTAAATCAGAGCAGATTTTAAAGGATATATAAACAAGCATGACTTGTAAGCCAGGGCGTCCTTCTGACAGAAAATTGCTATATTCCTTCTCCTTTGCAGTGAAGAAAACCGTTCTGTTTCTTCCCAAATGGTAAGGAAGAGACCTTCCAGTACAGAAACCAGCAGCAGCTGCTTTTTTTGCATGTATTAACACCAAGACCTTGCTTGGTGAAATCACTCCCTCTCTGTAACCTTATTTGAGAGCTCACAAGCTCTGGCAATGCTATAAGAGCGAATTTGCCTCCTTGGAGGGTGGGAAAGAAATTTGCTGAGGTCAGCTGTAGTCTTCTGCATGAGTTTTCTTCCCAGTCTTTTCCTGTTCCATCGATTCAAGGTCTACAAAAGCTTTCAAATTCTCTTCTCTTCCTACTAAGGATCAGTTTCATCCCGTTGAGCTGTTTTATAGTTTCTGCAGCTCCAAAGCAGGTATCAGAGACATTAAGTCTTGTTTAATGTCAGGATTTTTTTATCCTGATGATGAGATTGTTTGCTGATGGAAGGAGACTTCTCAGCACAGGTGGCTGGGAAAGCTGAAGGACAGGCTCTTGGTTCTGCTGCTTCAGCCCCTTCAGCATGGAGCATCCCTCACAGAGGAGCCCTCTTTTCTCTTTGGAGCTAAGCAGTGTCTCCTTTTGGCGTGTACTATGCCTTTTAATTAACTTTTAATTTGGCTGAATTGCTGCACGGTTGAGGGAAAGTGCAGTCTCTGTCAGGAGTTTGCCTTTTTTCCTTTTGCTGATAATTTCAGATTCTCTCGCTACAGCATAGGCCCCTCTGTTTTCAAATAAGTTTGCCAAATCCTGCTTTCTTAGTGTTTTTAGCATTTGTCTCATTCACAGAAATGTTTTAGTAAGAATCATTAAATAAAAAAGCAGTCTCTTCCATGTGAACCTTTTTGAAAGTGTAAATTACTAAAATGGGGCATTACAATGAGATGTGCTGACTGCTACAGCCCAGTACAAGTTGTTTCACACTTGCTTTTTTCTCATTGTGAAATTTAGATTAAATGACTCTGGCTTTGCTCTCTCTCCAATTTAAATTGGATTATGGACAGAATTACTTTTTAAAAGACATCTCATTGACAGAGCTGTTTCTGTGATTCAAAGCGTAGTGTGTATTTAGTAGGTCCTTTTCAAAATAAACAAAACTCTCCCCTCACTGAGCAGTTAAGGAAACTGGCATGTCGAAGCTCGGTAGTGCTTTGTTGTAAGGTTTGGGATTTAATTTAATCCTGTCCTGATGGTCTGCAGCGCTGGGTCTGTGGCCATGCCTGCTCTCTTCCTCCTTCTCTTCCTCCTCCCAGCTGTCGCACCCAGCTCGTGCAGAGAGAGCAGGTAGAGCCGGGCTCTGCGAAGGTGGACAAGCGTGTTTATGAAGTCTCCAGTCCCTGTCGTCTTCCTCGTGTTAGTACAGTTGCAGCGGTGTCTCTGCCAGGGTCCCTCAAAAAGGTACCTTTGATTACCATGGGCATGAAGAGAACGATGAGTTTGTTTAACTGTGTGGCAAACTGCATGGAAACAGTGTTGGGATAAATTGAACTTATCCATGTAGGCAGTTATTCAAATGTCATTTATATACACAAGGTAAGGTTGGAAAAAATCACATATTAAAAAGGTTTCCTCATGAGACTTCTTTGTATTTTGACTCTATGGGGAAAGGATGTTAAGAACAGTTGGGTCCCTCTGTTTCAAGTACCTCATTTTTCATCCTTGACAGAGCTAGAACACAAATTTTAGTTGAACTTTTTTGTTAATTAACGTGTGTTGTTAAAATTTTGGGGAATGTTGATAGTAATTTCATATTTTGCATCCCTCATCCATACTGGCGCATTACCTAAATGCTTTTGAAGCCAGCTTCATCATAAGTCACTCCTTATGCTCAAAGCGAGTGGAGTATTACCCACCTATAATGGAATGACGATATTCCACCTCATGCCTGAAAGAGTCGGCCCTTTGTTTTAGGTGAACCTCATTCTGTTCTTACTGCTTCTTTTTTAACCTTAGAGAATAAGCCTCAGTAACTTCTATTTTTTCACAAAACAGCATCACTTCACATACAGCAGAAACAAGCTTATGGGATTGGTGAGGAGGTGCCTTCTCTCTTTTTTGTTGCTGTTGTGTCCTGTACTCATTGTCTATGTAGCAGGTACTTCCTAGACCTCTTGGAAGAATTTAATACCTTGCTGCTTTTGTTGTTGTTGTTGGTTTTGTTTTTGTTTTTTTTTTTTTTTTTTTTAATAAGACAATTATTAGATCATTCACAAAATAACTTGCAAAAGAAATACTGCAGTCAGCTTCTTTTCTCTTAAATGCATAATTCTGATTTAATGTCCTGAATGAATGCAGATCACATTAAACATATTCTGCTGCACATTACCGTTGTGCATATAAAATGGTGGTTGTTGAATTTCTTTTTCCTTTTACCATGGATCATCACTGCAAGTTTTTTTATGACTTTGATAGCATTTACAGGGACATAAGGAAGCAAAAAATACAACCAGTTTTATACATAAAATTAAGAATAAGAATTTGAAAGTCTGATTTTGTCTGTAAAGGATTATGGGCTCTTGTTTAACACTTTTGTTCTGAAAAGGAATCATACAAGTTACATTACATTTTCTTAATGCTTAATATGTCGCATCTCTCACTGGTAGTTTCTTTCTTACCTGTGTAGGAATAATGAAGGGATTTTTTCATGACAGTTGACTGAAAAAAGTACAGAAAGAGTTTCCTACGTAAGAAAAATAATTTTTACTAAAATACAGTTTCCGGGCTCTGAACAAGGCCTTTAGTGTTTTCCACATAGGAGGAGACTGCCTTGATCCACACAGTCTCACTGCAGTTGTTTTAACTTTGAATTGATGTGGGTTCCTGGTTTAGGAACTATTATGTAATTTTTTGCCATTCATTTAATGAAGTAAGGCTTCAACATTTTAAATCTCAAGGATAATGAATAGGCACATGGTCTTTATTTTTCATGAATGCAGATAAATATATTGTTGCCGTCTTAGCTGATAGACATTGTTTCTGCAGTGAAAAATGAGGTGACTTCTTCATTGCAGCTGGGAACCCTGGCACATCCACAACCTTCCCAAAGTTAAAATGTGTTCGGCCTCAATCTAACAAACACATAAAGGCATTACACAAAGTGGTAGATTTATTGTCCCTTACGGAAACTGAACTGCTAAGCTCCTGATGCGAAGAAACGACTGGTATTGAGGCAATTCCATTTCTGTCTCTATCTTTTGGATATTAAACTTGACACTCGGCTGTCATCCATCGTGCCCAGCAGAGAGGAGCCTCGCTGCAGTTGTCAGTCAGCAGACTCTGACTCAGCATGCATAATACACAAATAGTTGCGATGGGGTTTTTTTAACCCGTTATACTAAGACCAAATGCTAAGCGGAAGGATGAAGTTCCTCCTTTGGTCTTCATCACTACACGTACTTTGTGCTCACTGCCGTTATCAGTGGTAACACACTTTCCCTGATTGTGGAAGATGTGGTTAAGATCTACCTAACCGTGACTCCTTGGGAGGTGAATGCGGCAGTAGGTGGATCATCTGGACTTAGCACCAGGACAGACTGCAAGAGAGAGAGAACACATAAGCTTCTCCTCTTCCAGACTGGATGGGGAATTCCACGTTCAGCGGTGGCTCTGGCAGTGATGGAGCTGCTGTAGTGAAACCCTGGACCAGACAACCCAGTGGTTCTCAAGAGCCAAATCTAAAGCATTAGTATACTTTCCTCTCATGAAAAGGAAAAGAACTCCTAGGTTTTTGACTAAGTTGAAAGCTTCATTAGATATGTATGTTTTGGAAGAATATAGTAGATTTTAGTTGAAAAACAGAACATCTGAAACCTCCAAATCTCACTCAACAGAAAGAGATTGCTGATTTGGAAGTGGCTCTGCAATACTTATCCTCTTCCTCATTTTATTAAGTTTGGTTTCTCAGAGACGGCTGTAGTTTCCCATGGTACATCACATCCAAGGACTCACTAAATTCAGTTTGTTTTACCCAGCAAATAGGAAGACTGGAACAGAAATCTTGATGATCCTTAAAAGGAAAAATAAAATAAGAAAACACTTTTACATCCAGCTTGTAACTTTTCCTAGTTAAAATTCTAGGGCATTTTTCAACTAACCCCTCTTTTTATTAAAGGGGAAAAAAAAAAAGATTCACTCTCCTGACATTTTCTTTATACTAAACTTTCTTTGTTCATCAAGTTGACCTAATGTGAAAAAAACTTGAAAATTCAGCAAATCGCTTAGCCTGATTTCCATAAATGTTGTCTAAGGAAAGGCAGCTCATTTGCATGCTGATCCTTGTTTTTCATTCTGTTCTGTTGCTACAAAGCCCTGAATAATACCACAGGCTGCATGTTCTTTGTCTTGTTGAAGTCCAAACCATCGCCTTTCTTGAGGATCATCAGATCTAAGAAGGGTTAAAACATTATTTCTGTCATATACGGCTTTGTATATTCAAAAGTTGTAGTGCAAATGGAAACGCTTGTTCTTTATTAATTGTGCCAGCGCTTGGGAAAGAGCTGGCGGGAAAGATTTGCGCTGCTGCTCATCTCACAAGAGATTCAGCTGACTTCTCTGGACAAATGGTTACCCAGAATGACCTTATTACATGGCAGTAATAGGGAATGTTTTTGCATTCGAAGCAGAAGACAGGACAACATGACTAATTGTGTTGGTAGAGTGGCATAATGCTTACCATAAAATAATGATTCCCTTGCACACCAGGGAGCAGGTTAATTAAGGGAAAGATGAGTCTTTGTAAAATCAGATGCAAAAAGCAAAGACCTTTTTTCTTATATTAAAAAATTAAGGCAACGCAATAGACCTTCATGCATTTGTGTTGAGTTTCTTGGGAAATCTTTCTATATCGTGCTTATATATGGAGATTTGAAGAGCGGGGTCTGTTTTCATAACTTTCTGCCAAATCATAACAGTGTGAACTGGCAGTAAGGGTATTTGGCCCTCTGTACCCTGATGTATTGTATATATGTTATTTTTGTATAAATAGGTTTCTCACCCTACAAATTAGATTAGAATCTGATCCTGATTTTGAACAGCGAGTTGCAAATAGGAAGGTGATTTTATCTCATTTGTTAGGGAATAAAAGAGCCCAGAGTGTTGTATGTAGCGTGGAACAAAACCCTAGTAGGTTTTGGAGTTTTCTTTACAGAAACCATAACCATCCTGCTCCCTGGAAAACATTAAATCCATTCCAAATTTGAGAATTGTAGATTTTTCTTGTGTTAATAATTTGATTTAAAAAACAGGATATGAAGCCATGCGAGTTGAATGTTTACCTCACTAAGAAGCAAATTTATCAGCAGAGAAAGCAAACAAGTTAGTCTTATTTTTTTCAAATAATACTCAATGGTAAATAAAAGCTTATTTCCAATATTAGGTTGGGGCTTGATTGCCATGACAGCAGTGGTTATTTTAATGTTTTTGGAACACAAAACGGAAAGAAAAAGTGTTAAAATGTAGAAGAGAGGGAACTCCTGGTGGCATGCTTGGGATGAGAAAGGGTAGTTGGGGCTAGAAGCTTACCTGTAAAATAACAGCTCTTGGTGTTCAGTTGTCATCCCAGGCTGCTGAGTCTCCTCTATCTTCCACTTCTACTGGTTGCTATAAGGTTAGACTTGTTCTCCAGCACTGGCTGAGTAACCAGTGGTTTGTTACATCCAGGTCCCTCATATATAATTAGTTAGATGCTAAGATGTTGCCAGTGGTTTGGTCTGGATGATTAGTCTTAACTGCTAAGGGACTGTGTTTTGGAGTAAAACCAGACTGTTGTGTTCTCCCTTCCTCCTCCGCTTTCCTTGTGCGTGTTGGTCCACTAATTCTCTTTTGTAAGCTGCAAAACAAGGCAGATCCTTCTCCACTGTGGTGTTACGTGTGAACTCCACTTTGCTTTGTTTATAGCAGGTGTCAAAACTCATTGCTTTGGGTTGCCTAATTCCACTCCATCAAAACAGGATTGATTGCTGCTTAGAAACGTGACTTGCAAGGTGATGCTTACAAATATCTTTATATTGACATACCTGTGGGCAGTGACTGTTTTATCTTATCCAAGACCGCAGTTTCCCTGCTGCCTTGTTCTCCTTCTTTGTTGATTGATAGTCACATACTGTGAATTTCTGTGTTGTACATGTTAAAAACTGTGTGAAAGAAGGATGATCTTTATAGTGTTTGTAGAATGCATTAAAATACAGCGTCTGGGTCCTTGCCTGAACTACCAAGTGCCCCTACCTTAAAAATGGTAAGCTTTTAGATGATAGAAAACCCTAGTTGTTTTTAGCCTGACGGCTGTCCTTGACAGAAGGTATAAATATTGTAGGTGGTTTGAGTACTCTCATGCACAGAACTTGTTTGTAGCTGGCTTTTAAACACTGTAGCAGCAGATGTGCTGGAATATTATTAAAGAAATGGCTTGGAAAACTAGTGAAAAAAAAATTGTGAGACACACAAGATTCATTATAAAAGTGATCTCCCATCAAGCCCTCTGTTACTGGACTGAACCTGATGTTACTCTGAAAATCAGAATAATCAATTTCTTAGCTCCAAGCTCTACATTGAATTGGTCTAATAAATATTCTACCTTGCACTGGAAGTTTCAGGTTTTGTTAGCTGGTTTTAATATTCATCTGTACAGTGCCTTAGCTGGCTATGTTTCATCTAAAATAAGAGACGATTAAGAACAGACATTTAGAAGGATGTGGTTAATTTTCTTATATTTATGACGTTTCATGAGAGAATATTCCTTTGATTTGCTAAGAAGAGTTGCAAAGTTGAGGTCCATAGTTCTCGACTTAAACTGCGGATGCAAGAATCTCTTTTTTTTAATCCACGGGCTCCCTCTCCTGGTCTGGGAGGTGCTTGGCACCAGGAGCTTGATTAATATAGAAGCTAAGTGAAAGTTACTTGCAAATTAATTTAGTGACATAGCGTCAACGGTGTCTCCTAACTTCTATGTTTAATGAGAGAATTGTGCTCTCCCTAGTAGCAATAATGAAATTAATACGGGTGTTGTGATGAATCAGGGTTGCAGGGCCAGCTTTATCTTATTCAAATGCTGATTAAGACATATTTCACAAGGACTGAAAGCAATGTCCTACAAAAAAAAATATTTACAAATAAAATCAGTGACCTTGCATATCCAAATACTCACGTGAGTGGATACTGTATAATTGCACTGATACTTTCGTCTTTCTTTCCCTGACACCTAGGTGCTCTGCTTTCACCTCCTACTGGTAATACTACATCTAAATTGGATTATTTGTTTACTGTATTTGATAGTGGAGAAAAAATATCTTTGCATTAATATTCTCAGCTTAGAAACACGTTAGTACTGTAAGTCACTTACCAAATTTGAGGCCCTAGAGTCATAAAGCACACCTTGTAGGTAAGAATTGTGTCTGTTTAAGAGGTCACTTACTTTTGCTTCAAGTTTTTAAGCCCATTACTAAATTCTATGAAATACACTTCTGGCAGAGTTGAAGAGAAAATTTTTGTGTTTTGGCTTCCCAGTCTTGCTTCTAAGATTTTTTTTTTTTTTAAGCTTGAGTGTATTGACATGAACAAATGTTTACATAGCTTAAGAAGTGCAACAAATGTTCTAGAGTGGTCCTTTAAAGCTCTTGAAGCATATGTATATTGCAGCAGACACAATAAAAAAATCTCTTCAGCTACAAATGATTGGGAGTAGATGTCTTGTAGCTTGCCCTGAAGTGTCACAAACCTTCACATACTTGGACCAAAGATTTTCACACTAACTTTGTGCTTGTTTTGTGCTGATGTAAGTGACCACAGAATATCACAGTGACTCGAGATATGCAGGTCCAAAAAGATTTATTCAGAAGATCTGCAGTGCAAGTAGGGGCAGGGCTGGCAGGGGGTTTTGTACATTTATGACAATGCAAAATTGTCATAAATGCATAAATGCAAGTGTGAAATGCTTTCACTTAGAGTATCAGCCTTTTATTCCAGGGGCTGAGCTTATAACAAATATTGAAAACGGTCCCTAGCATTTTCATTTGTGTTAGAAATTGGGTGTGAATTTGTAACAAGAAAGGGGCCGCTAGTGAAATACCAAACTCCACAACTCATTCAGAAATGCATTTCAAGAGCTGCTAATTTAGGTGTTCCTCTAGGCTTCACTTAAAGCAGGCGTTGACAGTTAATGTCTTATGAAGCAAAAGCAGTTTTGGGAGAACTAATTATAGCAATTCTCTCAATTTACTTATTATTTGCGCCAAAGATACACAGGGGGTGAACTTTTCATGTGAGGAGAGGATCTAAGATTCACATGAGAAGTGTTAAATACTTTGCTGCTGAAAGTTGGTCTGACTTACACTAGAGGAGGGAGGACAGTTGAAATGAATAGAAACAAAGCATAATGCATGAGTCACTAAAGTCTGTATTTCCTAAAAAATTCCTGGGTTTATGTGTACAATATCCACTTAAAATGACAAGTATTTGCTATGCATTCTTGTTCATGCCATGCTCTTGGTCGTCTGCTTCGCCATCTGTGCAAATCTTCTATTCTAGCATCTATTAGGTATCTGTTCGTCTTATTTAAGTTTACAGGGGTTGAAATTATTTCTGAGCTAAAATATCCAGCCTCTATAACACCAGAGCTCTGAGATATGCAGGTAGCTTGACACTTGTCAGTGGACAGTAGCTTTAACACATATTGATTAAATAGGCAACCCAACAGGAGCACAGCACCGTTACATGTTTTACTGACTCCACTGGTACTTTGAAACTACAGTAATTATTTCCTTTTTTGTACTTTCTTCCTCCTTCCCTTCCCCCAATAATTAAGCCTATTTCAAGTTTAGATTGTAAGGTACATTGAGCTTACAATGAGGAGTGACTTTATGCAACGTTATGACTTGTTAAGTCTTTATTAAAGCAATGTGTGGTTTTTTTCTTTCTTTTTTTTTCTCTTTTTGTGCACAGGTACTTGGAACACCAAACGAAGATACGTGGCCTGGAGTCCACTCTTTACCCCATTTCAAACCAGGTAGGTTGAAATACCAAGTTCATCCAAATTCTCTTCCTGAAAATACAGGAGACAGGTAACTACATGCCCGCTCACAAGCTTCAAAATGGTCTGGTACGCAGTGCACGAACCATAATGCACTTTTTCTAGTTGCTTGCTTTTTATTGTGCTCAGAGAGGGGATTTTGCTTTTGTTTAATTTCTTTGCTTTCTTTTGCATTTTCTCCTGTTTATTACAGTATGAGCCCTGACCGGCTTGCATTCCTCAGCCACTGAGTATCATACCTTTCAGATTGCTGGTAGGCTGATTCACAATCAGTATGACTTTTCTGCAGACCACCCTGAACTTTGAGGAATACTAAAGGAAACTAAAGAATAACGATTTTGTGAAAGTTGACGTTACTACTAGATCATCTGTTAGTACCTTTCTACAAAGGTTCAATTTTTTAATGTGCATTGTACTTGAAGATGTCATATTCTACAACCATCTGATACGTTTGTGTAAGAGAGAGCAATTTGTTCCCTAGAGACTAGAAGGACATGGTCAGCTTCATTATGCTATATATGTATGCATGCATATATATGTAATATATATAGTCTTCTGAACTTTTGAGTGGGGGTCTTAGAAATACTGTTTTTTAAACATGTCAAACAGGCAAATAAGTAGGAGACATGTTGGCTAGTGAGGGTGGTGAAATACTGGAACTAGTTGTCTAGAGAAGTTTGATATCTCCATCTTGTTCAAAACCTGACCGGACAGGGCCTGAGCAGCCTGAACTTGTTGGACCTGCTGTGAGTGGGTTTGGACTAGGTGGTAGAGAGAAGGTTACTAGATGCTTTCAGATGAAGCACTTAATTGGCTCCCAGTATATTTTACTAGGAGGAATCTTCAGTTTATAACTATATGACTAAAATCTTGAAGTGAGTGACAGAACTGACCCAGGAATCCAATTTCAGATGTTTTTGTCCTTGCAGGCCTAAGGTCTCTCAGTAAACTCCTGGTTCTCCTTTACTGTAGATGGTAGTCTCTTCAGCTTTTGTCATAAATTGTGGCAACCTTGCATCCTGTATCATTTAAACCTAATTTCCAAGTTATTTTATAGGTTGGACATAAAGAAGATTCCCTTTTCATAGAATCATAGAACAGTTTGGTTTGTAAGGGATCTTTAAAGGTTATCTAGTCCAACGCCCCTGTAATAAGCAGGAACATCTTCAACTAGATCAGGCTGCCCAGAGCCCCATCCAACCTGACCGTGAATGTTTCCAGGCATGGTGCATCTACCACCTCTCTGGGCAACCTGTTCCAGTGTTTCACCACCATATCTAGTCTAAATCTACCCTCTTTTAGTTTAAAACCATTCCCCCTTGTCCTATTGCAACAGGCCCTGCTAAAAAGTTTGTCCCCATCTTTCTTGTAAGTCCGCTTTAAGTGCTGAAAGGCCGCAATAAGGTCTCCCCAGAGCCTTCTCTTCTCCAGGCTGAACAACCCCAACTCTCTCAGCCTGTCCTCATAGGAGAGGTGTTCCATCCCTTTGCTAATTTTTGTGTCCCTCCTGTGGACCTGTACCAACAGGTCTGTGTCTTTCCTGTGCTGAGGGCTCCAGAGCTGGATGCAATACTCCAGGGGGGGTCTCACAAGAGTAGAGGAGAAGAATCAATTCCCTCGGACCTGCTGGCCACACTTCTTTTGATACAGCCCAGGATATGGTTGGTTTTCTGGGCTGCGAGCGCACATTGTCAGCTCAAGTCCAGCTTTTAATCCACCAGTACCCCCAAGTCCTTCTCGGGAGGGCTGCTCTCAATCCCTTTATCCCCCAGCCTGTATGCATTCTAGCCTGTCTTATTCTTCAGATCTGCAGGATCATAGTGGCTTCTTGGGACAGCAAAGAAGCAAGAAATGGGGCAGAGGAGTTGAAAAGGACAAAGAGATCTCGGCAGCTCTCAAAATATGAGAGACAGAGAAATAAATATATTGTGACAGAGGAACAAATATATTGTAGGGCTTACCCTGACAGTAACACAAAGCCTCAAGAAAAGAGAAGGCAGACAGCTTTCTTGCACGTTGTTTTTCAGTCTGTGTTCTAGTGCTGCCTTATTGCTGTATAGTGAAATGACTCTCTAGTGCTCTCTAGTGAATTAGTAGAACTTTTTTTAACAAGTACAGCTTTTCACTGAAATACTAAGAATACTACAGTGTTCTGCCCTAAGTCAGTGTGTCATTAATTTTACAAGCTTTTGTGTTTCTTATTCTTGGTACTGATTAAAAGGTGAGCATATACACAGAATGCTTACAGAAATGTAATGGGTTTTAACAGCAGTCCAAAGACATTGTTTTTATCCAAGCATAGTAAAGAGGAGGAGAAAACCTGGAGATGTCAGTGAGTGCTCTTTGGGTTTGTTCTTGTTTTTATTCTTCTCTGTGATTCAGAAAAGTTTTGAACAGTAGATGGCAGCCAAGAAATTTCCTGGTTTCATTTTTCTGTTTGGCTTCCAAGTGTGTGAAGGGATGTAGGTTTATTACCACAGAAGAACATCAGGAAATAAATCCACAGTAGGCATTTCATTAAATCTAATTTTTATACAGGCATTGTGTTAGACTTGCTTTTATTTTCTCCATCCCAGACTCTGGACTTTGTCAGCTATAAATACATAATATTTATACAAATGCAGAATGGGGACAGGAGGAAGGATGCCTCCAAGACAGAAAATGGTCACTCAGTATTTTCACCATTTCTGCACGGTGTGGGCTTTGTTCTCTCAGATCCTTTCCACATCTGTGAAGTATGTAGATTTGCAAGTCAGAGTAATTACTATTCTCACGGGCAGTTATTATTCTAGGGCCTGTTAATGCAAAGCACTGAGTTCCTTAATTCTCATACACGAGTCTGAGAGCAGTCCAAAGGAAAAAGTCCTCTTCTGTACTCCTGCACTCCCTCTGTACCTCTCTATATCCTTCATGGCTTTGGTAAAAGGATTTTTTCTTTTGTCTTATGGTTCCTTATTTGCTGATTTTAGAAATTACAGCAGTAGAAAGCATAACCTAACTGGTCAACCAAAACTTGGCTTACATACTCCAAAACTGAGTAATTGGACTTTATGCTGGTAAAGTGTGGAATGATTAGAGCAGCAAAACTTATCATCTCTGGGATCATCCTGGGGTACCAGCATCTAAAGCATGCTCTGCACAAAGTGCTCTGACCTACAGGATGGGCTGGAATTACACTATTTGCTTATGCCTTTAGGGTCATTGGAGCTGTTTGGTCATGGATGCCAGGTTCTCTGTTGCTTCTTAAAAAAAAGCTTTCCCTCACGCCATTCTGTGCACAAAAGTTTTCTGGCTATGGTAAGGCTGCATTGTCTCCTTCCACAGATACTCAGCCAGCCATGCGCCCCTCCCTGTTGGTCTGAAATTGTTGTTACACCCTGGAGAAAATTTCCTCAGTGTATGGGACTGAAAAACTCTTTCCTGACTAACTTCTGTGGAGCAAAATTGGAGGTTAATGCTTTAATAATACATTTAAGATGACTTAATCTTTTCCTTTCCTTAGCAGAAAAATGCAGGAGGGAACCTGAAACGTCTTGCCAAAGCTGAACCAACTCCATTATTCTTTAAGATTTGTGAAATTACTGCATTAAAATATAGATGACATGGGGTTAAGTAACTCCCGTGCTTTGTGTGTCTTTGAGTTTTAAGACTGGTAGCTGCAAACAGTAAGTACGATAACTTGAGAAGCGCAGAGAGCAGTGGTGATGAGGATATCAACATCCACTCAGGCAAGGCCTTGATGCTGTAAACTGAGTTGTGTAAGCATAAAACAATAGGATTTGAACAGAAAGTATCAGTGATAAATAGTTACTATAGTTTAAAAAATGCTGGGCACATTAAATGTCTGTGGAGTTGGGAAGACTATTGAGTGTAGAAACAAAATTTCATTGTATTTCTTGTTTGCATACAGACTTAAATAACTAACTTTCATGCTGTGATTTGATAGGGCACAGTCCTGTGCTGCAGAGCGCTAATCACAGTTTACTAGGAGAAACACGTCTGGAAAACATGGCATTAGTCTCTTCTCTACTAGAGTGGCCGAGGGTCTGATTATTATGGAAAGCAGCCAGTGCATAAACAGTGATGATCTCTGACATCTTAATATGCGGGAACATTTCTGAGGCTGAATAAGAAATGTGTTCCTAAGGCTAGCTGTGGGTGGCTCTACATCATCTAAACCCCTAACCTCAGTGATTTTAACAGCCTGTAATTGTGAAAATAAAACAGTCATAATTTTTTTTGCCATTTAAAAAGTCCAAAACCAACTTTTATTTTATCCGCCTGCTTTGAGATTTTTGATTACTTTCTATCTTACAAGTACTCTTAAGTAATATGGGCGATATTTACAGCTGAAAGTTGGCCTGGTCTTTGACCTTTCTCTGTGCCTCAGCCTCGGTCCTCTCAGTTTGTGTTTGCACCCATGCACACAGACACACATGCACGCATGTCCTGCATAGTACATTACTTAAGGACAATCTAAATAATGCATTTGAAAATCCTGAAATACTTCAGAAGTAACTTTGGGTTACCTCTGTGCTTCACTTTGAAGTTGTTATGATGGCTATCATCTTGAGGGAGTCTGCCTGTACTCACGTATCACTAAAGAAACCTAGCAATTCTCAATCACTGTGAAAGTAAATTATCTGCCCTCAAATAAAAAGACAGTTCGAGGAAATTGTGAAAAAAAGCGTTAGGTGCTATTTGAATAAAATCTTGAGGTTTCATCCAGCTTAGAAGCCCCATGTTACAGGTTATTGGACAGAGACATTGTAAATGATGAACGTGACCCTCTGACACATGACTTGGAGAACGTGTTTTCACTGTTTATTCTTTTGTTATAATACTTTAAGAAATATATATATTTGCTGCATTAAAACAGATCCAACCACCAATCGTATCACTGGACCAGTGTCTCCAAGAATGAAATGAAAGTAGGCATCTGCTATGTATCATCTGCATAAGTGGAGATGAAGCAGTATTCCAAAACAAGCTACTTCCTTACCAGTCTTGTGTCTGAGTCTTCCTGATTTTTGAGTATTATTCTCTCCATTGTCATTAAATCTCCCATTTTTCGTAGTCTAGACTTTTACCTTCTTTTCTTCTCCATCCCTTTCTCCTGGATTCAGAGTCCTGCCCTAATATTTGAGCAAGATAAGCCTTTGGATCAACATCTACACTTAAATCAAGTTTTCACTTTTCCTACATTCTCAATTATTGTTTGGGACTGATTCTGCATAATATCCATCCTAAGAAGTTAAATAGAGATTTATCAGAAAGCACTGTCAGTGAGCAAAGTGGGAGAAGGTAAGACATGGTCATGGTGGAAGATAAATGAAGTGACGGTGTCCATGAAGAGATAGTAGCGGTCAAGGAGAAGAAGTAACTTGTTGGGAAGGTGGAGAAAATGGGAGAATGCTTTGTACTGTTCACTGTGCATCAGTTTCCTTACAATACTGTTTCTAGGTGAAAGAAAGTTAAATATTTAATCTTGGGCTGATGGTGTAGGAGCCTGAACCTCACTATGTTTAACAGATGATCAAATATAATATAAAGCAATACACCCGAAAAGTGCCTTTATGAGACAATGGAAACATCTACTAAGCACTGATTTTTAAAGGAGAATTCCTAAAGTCTGGATGAAAAGAGTTAAGAGAAAGAGATTCTCCTTAAGGAGACAAAAAGAAACTAGAGCGAGAAAACAGCATTCATAGGAAATACTGATAACACAGAGTCTGCCAGAGATTGACAGATACTTCAGGGATTTATTAAAAAATCCCGAGTCTATAACTGACAAAACCACTGCAGAGCTGGTGTTGTGGCTCAGGAATTCTGCTTTCCTCCCCACATGATCAATAAATATAGATTTGGTTTAGAAATATGATCTGCCTACCTGCATCTTAACCGCTGATTGATAGCTGTTTTTTCAAAGGAATTAAGTCTTCATTTAGAGTAGAGCTGAGCTGAGAGACTAAAATCCTTTGGCACAAACCCATGGAAATGCTGTATATGAGGACATACGGCTTTTCAAACTTTCATAACGGTTTTTCCTATAGAGTTTCACCAAAGCCTGTCAACAATTCGTTACATGCTGAATCGATATCTTGTTTGTTTACATCTACACTGATGCCAGCAAATGTTACCCAGCCATGTGCAAGTCTCTGCTGTTAAACTGTTAGAGCAGCCTCTGGCACGCCCTTAGCTCATGACAACTAGCGCTTCCAAATAATTAATTCCTGGGCATGGTTTGGGAGTTAGAGTGGGCTCGGGACCGTTCCCCATAAGAAGAAGGAAGTTCCCACCTCCTCTGTTGGAGGATGGAGGTGAAAGGGTGCTGCAGTAATACGGACAGAGTCGGTGTCTCAGCCGGACAACAGACCCAAGCACAGTTAAATTACTGGTATAGATGTAGTTTTCAGGAATTTGAGTACTTGAAGAAAGGAGAGAGAGAGATCTGTAAAGGAGAATTAATTTCTAATTTCTCCCCTTTCCTTTAGTTTTGGCAAAATTGTAATATTTGCTGTTTCCTCAAATTTCTGGTATCTACAACCCAAAAGAAGCAGCGTTGTCAATGTTTTCACCATTCGTTAAACAAAATTTTATGAAATTGGAAAGTTGAAGTAACTACTATATATGCAAGGGAGACAGGGTGAGCACTGCTAAAAGGCAGAACCATTTAATGTAAAAGTCCAGTGCTTTAGATAATGCTGGTTATTAAAATTAGATTTTCTACTCATGCTCAGTAGGGAGTTTAGAAAACAGCATCCATCCTTCCTCTTTATATAGCCTGTGCTCTGCTGAAGCAGGTGCTTTTGGAAGGGAGGGGATGAGAGGAGAGGGGATGGGGATGGAAGGTGGGGAGTTGAAGTAATTTTTCTCAAGACGTTTGGCACACAAAAAAGCAAAGTTTAACTCACGATTATGATAAAACTCCAGTTGTGATTGAACTTCAGTAAAAGCTCTTAATTGCACATTAGTGCTGCAAATAGTGCTTGAAAATTTGCTTGTCAGCATGGATGCTTGTCTTTGTATCTTTAGCAAGCATAATTTAAATATTATTCAATCTTACAATCTAATAAAAGTAGCATATGAGTCTTACACATCACAATATAGTGTTAGTCACTTTAGACTTTTAATTTAAATGTAAAGAAAACCCGTTTAAAGAAATCATGCATGAGACATTTCAAAATATTAATTATGGTGATGTTTAAATATTTGCATTTAAGCTAATCACATTTGGTTTTAAATGGAGAAGAACATTAATCAAGGAATGCAGATTAGCCGGCATGTTTTGATTAACAACATAAAAAATGCCTTGAAGTCAAACTGCATTTTAAGTTCTTTGGTTTAGACTAGAAGCTGATTATCAATAGTGCCAAAAAGGAGCTAAAAATCAAAATGTAGTCTGCTTCTAATTCTTTATGTAGCTTTTCTTGCTTATTCTGGGTCCTTTCAAGGCGAACGTGGCAAAGGTATAATAGTTCGTGTGTTTTTCTGACTGATAAAAGAGAAAAAGCCCTTGTCTTGTTTTATGTTACTTAAAATGCGAGTGCTTATTTTTTCAATTCTCACAGCAGACCACTAGTTCCTTCAGTGGTCTGCTAATAAGCTCACTAGTGAGTTCTGCTGAAATTCGCTTCTGTTTGAACCTGCCCTTGATGCAGGTCTGTCAGATGGAGCGTGTTTATCAGGCAGATAATGATGTTTGCAGTGGAGGGCATGTAGGTATGTACGTGGGCACACAGGTGAGTATGCATATATAACAGTGTTGCTGTCTAAAGGAAATAAGAAATAGAAATACTGTCTATTTCTGTAAGAAAGAAATACTGTGGTTTCTAAGACTACTTAATACAGGTGGGTGTAATGGATGAGCTTTCTGGTACAGGTTTTTTTTCCTCCTGTAAGTCTTCAAGCTTCAATTTGGGAGCAGTTGTTTTAAGAACATAATTTTTTTGATGCATCAGGTTTGTCAAATCAACCAGAGCAAGAAATTTCCTCCCTGTCTTCTCTCTGGTTGCTCACTTCTGCTTCCACTCTGCAGTTGTTACTCCAGTAGCTTCGTTGATGCTGCTGTTTGCAGGGCACAGTCCTAAAAACTTCCTTGGCACACGAGGCCTTGAGTAAGCTGTGCTGCAAGGTCTGGAGCAAAGAGTGACTCAGATCCATTTCCTGCCAGAAGAACATTTTTGTAACTGCACCCCCCGGCATCTCTGAGCCCCCCCCCGGCATCTCTGAGCCCCCCCCCGGCATCTCTGAGCCCCCCCGGCATCTCTGAGTGGGTCGTGGGTAGTGCCCAGCAGAGCAGTGGGTCTGGGCTCTGAGGCTGGGCTCTTGAAGGGGTGGATGTCATACATTAGCCAGCTCCTTCTCTATGCTCTTTTAAAATCTTAAGAATAAATGGTATGCTACAGGAAGATCTTGAAATTGCTACTTCTTTCCAGTAAGGAATATGAGTGCTGTACGTTTGCTCTTATTTATGCAGCCTATGTAGGGATCTCTTTACACAGCATTTGATTATGAACTTAATTAATCAAGATTTGGCTAACTTGGCCTTCTAAGAAGCAAATGGTAAACAGTTAGGTGCTGTGGGATTTAAACAAAACCAAAAATCTCTTCCTTCTTTTGTTTCACATAAGCAAAAATCACCTTTGACTAGTGAAATACAGCAGCCATGCGAAAAGCCAGCTCCTTTAACAGTGAGCCATGGTTGCTAGTGAGGATGACGACTGTATATTTGAGACAAAAATGCAGAGGATCAAATTTTGTTTCCCGAATTTGTCCCCAAAAGATTTGCAAATATTTAAGGGTTTGCATAAAGGAAATAAAAATCACACTTTTTACTTTACATTTCGGATCAGCTTACTGTGGTGATCTTCCAGTGGTTTTATTCAAAAGGAGCACATTTCAAATCATTCCAGATTATTATTATTACCTCTTGTATATATACTCACAATTTGAACGCTAAAAATTCAAAATCCATCTGAGATCAAATCTTGATCTGTAAATGTACAGTTTTTCAGGTTTCTTTAATCTCAGCATTGATGAGAGCGAGCAGCTGCCTCAGCAAGACGGTGCTCCTCACGTTCTTGACAGTGGCTTGCACGCCCTGGGGGATGGTTGAGCGGGTGGGTGAAGATGTGAGCGTCTGCATGAAATTCTCACATGTGCCTCTTTGCCTTTCAGTTCCAAGGGAGGGGTAGTAAGTCTTTGCTACACGGGGTTTCTTCCGCAATGTTGGACGGAGATTTGGACCGCCTATGCTGCTGCCTTTCATAATGTATGTCAGGCAAAGATTTCTGTCTTGGGAGAGCGTTGATGGTAACTCTGCAGTGTTCCCAGGATCTCACAGACAGTCAAGATCTGCTGACTGATACTACTGGTTTTTATGATCAAATCAATGGGAGCATCTGAAAAACAAATACCAAAGCTGTATGCTCGAAAGAATCATAAAATGTAAATTCGTGCAGCTGGTCAGAAACACCTACATATAGCTTTAGATTTGGTTGTATTAAATCCATCTAGAAATAAAGGACAGAGGCATTCATACAGGTGTGTGAGAGTAGTTCACGCTGAAAAGTAACTCAAAAGAAAACTTAGGGATGTAATTGGGAGACTGAATTCCAGTTCTCTCGTTAATTGGACACAACCAGGAGACCCTTAGATACAAGCTGGGAGGTTACCTCTTTGTTAGCCTGTGTTGCGACTGCTAGATCGGTGCTCATAGGTGTGTTATATTGTGGTTTCACAGTTCAGGACTTAAAAATCTGGATCACAATGGAGAAACTCAAGGACAAGATTGTCGTAGCTTCTCTATTCTGACAGCTCTGAAATCAAAATCAGCTGGTTTTGTTACTGTGTTTTTTTATTCTCTGAGGAAGGATTAATTCAGGAAAGTACTAAAAGCTGGCACATACGTGAGGCTGGGCTTAATTACCACAATAGTCCCAGCTAGTTATACTGTCTGAAAGTTAACAAGACTCTGGTTTGAGGCATGACTGAAAAAATGTGTAGAAAATTGTGAGCTGTATTTTATCGACGTGTGATTTCTTCCCTTATTCGGAACTTAAAGCAAGGAGCCTGTAGGATGCTTGGAGTAGGGGGGGAAGAGTTGATATCGATGGTTGGGAGAAATGTGGTCTGCAGTCACACAGCATATAAATGGAGTTTGAAATTAAGGACTCGGGACTAAAATTTGCCTCTCTATAAGAGAGGGTTTTGCCCTTTTCGTGTTTTCCCCCTAGTTTTCCTGCTCCCTGCCTGATAAATATGATGAATAAGGTACTTATCTAAAAAGAGGTTTAGAGCAGAGCAGTAGGCTGCGTAAAGAAGGAAGATCCCTTTGAGAAGTTTGTTGAGTTTGCTTACGCATCCCTTATAACACCATGAATATAACTGGTTCCAGTGTATCACTTTTTCAGTAAACAGTCATCTGGCATAGCAATAGTTTTTCAGTTTCGTGCAGAACTGAAACAGATCTTTGGACATTAAGGCCTTAAGGCAATTTGGCCAAGCAGCTGACTGTTTTCCTCCCACAGTGAAAATAGCTTAAATTGATTAGAGCGAACCTCTGACAGTCCAGTCAAGAAAATATGTTGTATACAATATTTCTCAACTGTTTTAAGTGGATGTAGGTCTACTGAAGTCAGCGTTGCTGTGCCAGTTTGAACCAGCTCAGTATCTGACCAAGCATACCGCAGAATGACAGGTAAAATCAAAATCTGTCTTTCCCCAGGTCTAGGTTAGCTTTTCAGCAATGATTCAAGGCAGTTCAGTTCTCTTTCCAGCCAGCATTTTTTTTGCACCAGAATAGATTAATGTGCAAATCTGCGCTTTATGAGCTGAACTCCCGTGTGTGTGTCGGGCTTGCTGTTGCGCAGCACTGCCTAGCTGCATACTATTTTTCAGTCCTGTGTCATAAATGAGCGGACAGTGCTATGGTTGGACTATTCATTTATAATGTGTAGAAAGTCTTTGTTTTCTTCCAGTTTTTATAGGTAAGTATCTGCTCGCATAGATGTTCTGGATTCACATTTGTAAACTTAGACTCAGGTGTGAGCTCAGGTCCTGCTAAGGCCAATGCAACTTGGCTCTTAACCTTACTGGACCGCAGGCTTTTCCTCTGGAGAGCAGAAGCTGAATTAGTAAACAACAGGTACACTTTGAATTGTAATGTTCCTCTCCTTTGTAAGTTTGGGTCATACTCTCGATGCCAACACGATGCTTGAACTACTTATGACAGAACATGTACTTCAGTACTGAGTTTTCATTTGCGCTATTCGATATTAAATCAGAATCCACAGGCGCTGACTCCAGTGCCGTGTTACTGGTACTGAACCATGGCTGCATCTGATAATGATCCTGACTACTTTGCCCGTTTGATTTAAAGACTTGCCTCGGGGCATTGGCACATCTGTAGTAGATGCATTGCATGCAATGTATAATAGGGAGAAAAAGAAATTGGCACTTCCTATAGTTTTAATCTGGATGCCTCAGGTGTGATAGATTTTTTTTTTGTTGTAATGTGCGCACGCAGACAACTGTAAGGAAATCTCTTCACTTGCTGCTTTCAGTAAGAACGTACCCAGCAACTTCTTTTTTTCCACTCTTTAACCCTTATGTTCTGCACTCATTGTGGTATCATGACTTAACAGAAAATAGAGAAAAAAACCCTACCGCAATGGTTTCAATTGTTTTTTCTTTTTATGGTATCCAAGCTGCTAAGTGCCTGGGCTAACTGACTTTATCAGTAATTGGAAAATACTGTAGACCTACTAATTTACAAGTTTTAGGATAATGCCAGTAGCATCGTATTCAATATAAATGCTTCTCAAGTTCACACTAAGTAATATGTAGCATTTTCGACAATGAGGCCTATCAGAAATGAGTTCAAATATGTTAAGAAATGTGCACAAAATTGGCAATAAAAGTATTTTATTTGAGGATATGTATTTACAGAGCAATATATTTTCTGTTAGTAAAATGTAACACATGACCTATAATTTATTTCTTACAATATCCTAATCCTAACAACAAATTAAGGTTTATAACACCATATAACACGGTTCATAAAAATTCAACCTAATAATTTTAATTTGTTGAGAACTGCATAACAATAGCACATCTGAGAGTTGCTGAGTTGTCTCTCTTCTTAACTAAATATCTTTATTCTGACAGAGAAGTCAGCTAGGTGCTACTGTAATGGTCACCTACAGTAGTCAAATATTTTCCCAGTGCAGAAACTTTTTGTTGGTGATACAAAAAAAACCACAAACCACCAAAACCAAACCACCACCACCACACGAAAAAACCTTTCAAACTTTTGTTTCTTGTGTTCATCTACATCTAAAAGCCTTTAAGAGTATGACTATGTAGTTAGCATTTGGGCTTCTTTTGCTAAGAAAGTTATTCGAGTAAATTTAGATACAATATTACATAAGTGATATTTATAGTTTATACTGGTGCTAAAGCTAGTTATAGTCAAGTAGCTTTCAGTTTCCAATATGTTTGTCATACATATCTAAGAGGGAGTGATTTCATTGCTTTAACTGCATCAGTGTGGTTAAAGCAACAAAACTTGTAAATATGTAGTGGCCCTCGGACACAGTTTGCAGGTCTACCCGTTCCCAAAAACTTCTGATAGTGAAGTCAATGAGAGTGGAGGTTTCTGCATATGCCTTTTTAGTTAAAGAAAAAAAAAAAAAAAGAAAATAGGTATAAGAAACAAAATCATCCACCACACTGATGTTAGGATTTTGTATGTGCCACAGTTTTGGCACCTTTAGAACTGATTATGTATCACAACTTTAGAACTGCTGTAAGCAAAATATACAAATACAAGAATTTGAACATAACCCCTCCCAAGTTCCATTTACAGCTGTTTTGCACAGTAAGATGCATGCATATGTGTTTGCATACATATAAAAAATACTATTGTAACTGTACAACGTGCCTATTAAATGTCATGCTCATGGGTGGAGAGGAAGCAAAATTATTTTTTGACGTTTCGTGGAGTATTTTGTAAGTTCAGGACTTCTTCACAGCAACTAATGTCATCTCACGGAGGTAGCTGGCCAGGGTGAGTGCCAGCCTACATGGTAGGATTTCAGTGCAACGAGGCTTCATGGAAAACGTTATTATATTCTCCAGCTGGATTGCATTTGTTTCTTCCTGAGAGGCACAAATCTCCTGTTCAAAGAGCTAACAGTACTGGCTCTTCACTTCTGCAGCAGCTTTCATAGCATCTTCCTCTGTCGACTAGAGTGCTACTGCAGAGCAGGCATTTTCTTGGATACGAGCGGGAAAGTGCTTACCTCTGAACTTAAGAACTTAACATTTGAGTAAATAAGCTATCATTGTACTTGTTACTTTTGCTCATTATTCATATGTGTTCTTTAAAAAATGGACTCTTATGTGGCTCTCATGTTTTGCGTGTCCCTTTGTGTCACACAGACCCACACTTACTCTTATGCCTCCTGAGAAGCATAAAAACATGACAGTGGGGTCATAGATAATTGTATTTGTGATGAAATAAAAAAAATAATAATACATTTCAGAAATCTTTTTTTTTTTCCATAGCAGTCAAAAAGTACTTTAGCATTAATTGTAAAAAATCCCATTTCTGGTAATGCCGCAGTAAATGAGCTTTGGTCATGATGGTTTGTTTTGGTTTGGTTTGTTTGTTAGTTTTAACACGTTGGGGTCTTTCTGGGGATTTGGTGTTTTGTTGTTTTGGCTTTTTTTTCTCCCAGTTTGTATGGCAACTGCTTCTGTGCCGGCTTTCTTACCCTGTGTTGGGACTTGAGCTGCAGTAGTTACATAGAAATGATGAAATGATGAAAATTGACAGTAGATAAACATATTTGAAAAAAAAAATCCTTGTTTTAGCATAAATAATTGAATGTGCCTCTTCTTTTTCTTACAGAACGGTTTACACAGTACAGCCCTAAAAACCTTAGACAAGCATGGAATAAGTAAGTTTTTGGGTTTTTTTAATTACTCTTTTGACACTTTAAGGATATGATTCATGCCATCTGAAGTTATCACAGTTTGCTTAAAAAGACTCTGTCCTTTTTAAATACAGTACAAATGTGGAATTACTGAGGTATTATTCTGCTTCTGCCAGTTTTGAATGTTTTTGAATTGCCAATTACCTGTAAATAGGAAGAAACTGTATAGTGTTGTATTTCCTTCTTGGGGATGTCAGTTGACAAGTGTATGGAGCTCATTGAGAGATGCTGTGTTATTGCTTTGGGCCATCAGTTTTGAATCTCCTTTTCTCTGTTCAAGTATAACAGTTAGGAGACTTCTAAATAATATGTTTCAAATCAACTTTTGAGTGTTTTTTCCACGTAATCATCTCCTGTTGCTGTGTCCATCTGGGCATTGCTATGAGTCGATGACCATACCATTGTATATTTTAATTATCAGGACTGAAGAAAGTCAATGTGAATTCAGCACCTTTTTTTTTTTTTTTTTCCTTTTAATGCTTCCTAAATTTTGTCACATTTACGTCAGGTAGTCACTGATATAAAGGTATTGTGCTCAAAATACAGAAAGGTTGCCTAGTAAGCCAGGAATGCCTAACCAATCATGAGTGTAGAGTTTACTAGAAGATTTCTCAGCACATGAAGAAATTTTGCAGACAGGATATTTGGGCAGCACTGTATCGAGTGATTAACATCTTTTATATTTTGAAGAAAGCATCCACAGTTTGAGTTGGATGGGCAGGATAACAGTTATATCAACAACTTTTCTTGCCAGAAAAATTGTTAGCATTTTTCTCCGCTCTCTTTTGACCAAAATTTTTTGAAAACAAGGCTAAGCCTTTGCTGCACCAGCATTGCTGTTTTCTTATACTCACTCCAAATTTTATCGTTGGTACCAACAGGCTGTCTTGTTGGTAGTTTACCAGGAAGTTTGAGATAAATCAGCAGGAGACTGAAGCATCTCCTCCTCCAAGTTCACCACTGAAGTTGAAGATAAGAAATGTTTCAGTGAAGAAATCTCCTTGTTGTAAGGAAAAAAAGTTACTGATAGAAGTCCAAATCCTTGTTCAATGTCCTAATTTATTAGCAGCACAGTGTGTCTACAGCTCTAAGATTCATAGTATGGTCACTTGCCCAAGGTGTGATGAGGTTTATACTCACTTTTCCATTCTGTTCTTTCTTCTCCATCTGCTCCTTCCCAAACTTTTGGTCCAGTGTTCTGGACTGAAGCACAAAGGTGTTTTTCATTTAAAAAAAACAACTTTTGAAATTGTGGTTAACTGCGGGAGGAGAATTCTCTTAATGTAACAGGATCGTAGTTAAAATTCGCTGTTAGTTGTTGGATGTGAAATCATCAATGTTCACCCTTGAGTCAGAACCTGTATTTCTGCAGTGCCAGGTGTCGTTCATGACCCTGTAGCTCACTCTCCGTTACTGCTGGATCCTCCATGGTTAGGAGTAACTTTCTGATTCCTGCAATGAGACACACAAAGCTGGCACTGCAGCCAGTGCAGGCCCTCACAAAGTTTGTCACCTAGCTGAGTTAATTGACTTTCAACAGTCTATAGAAAAGTTCCTGGCTTGTCCAGCTCAGACCGGGAGACTAATTTGGTGGCTTTCGTGGAAGAGTCTATCTCCTGTTTACTCCAGAGGGAGCAACGAGAAGACTAGCATCACTTAGAGGTGGCTTTTGTGAATACCTCAAACAGTTTTGGCAGTTCTTGTGATCCTTGCAGGCATCTTGCAATGTTGGACTCTGCCTCAGTCTTACTGCTTGGAATAATGTAATTCCCTGAAAGTCTGAGCTTTCATTTTAAAAAGTAAGTCACTAGAATTGTCTATATTCTGTCCTTTACAATGAACAAACTTGCAAATTCATTTTTTCCTTTGAAAATAGTTAATAAAATCCAAAAGCTTGGAAGAAGCAATTCTATTACAACACAGACAATTAGATCTGGATTGGGAAAGAGGGACAAGGAAGCTAATATCGATGAGAATGTGTTTGCTTGGGGGCACATATATGCGTAAGTAAAGTGAATAGATACTAGCATGCTACTCCATCCATTCTGCAGGCATGGACTGAGTGCTTTTCTATATTTTAACAGCACTTAGACCAGCAGTTATCTCCTACTTATGAATAAGTACAAGAATAGATTTGGATTTTCAAAATTGCTATCTTATGTTTCCTTCAAGAGCATTGCATGAAATTTCTGTTTTTGTAAAATACAAAAAAAAAAGAACAAAACCTAGTTTGCTTAAAACAAACCCTCAATCTCTGAGACTTCATAATTGACACAAGTTATGATCACATCACAGGCTGACTCAAATAAGACCAGAGCTTTTTCATTTCTAAGAAACCTCTTCAAAAATATTTATACATTTTCAATGCTCCGTGCATAAAGGATTTGCAATTTTTCAGCATAAATGAAGGGATTGAAAGACCGAAAGCAATGACAATACATAAGAGTTCAGTGCTTCATATGTGCGGTTCTACTATAATAGGAAATATTCAGTGCCTCAAAATTATGCATCATTTACATTCAAAATGTAAAGGATTTTCTCTTTTTCTAGTGTAAATCTTTATCTGTGTGCTGTATTAGAGCGCTGTTGCTTGCAGACCTGTAGTTAAGGATATATAAACATTTCTGTTATAGACCTCATGTTCACAAGGGTTTATAATTAAGTTATAAAACTTAACACACGGACAAACTGATTAATTCGAGAAATTTTCATTCTTTCGAAATGTTTCGAATGTTTCAAAAAGCAGCAATCTCTAATTTAAAAAAAAAAAAAAAAGTTAACTTCCTGATTTAATTTGTTAAAGACTGATGATGACACAAAAATGTCCTGTTTGAAATAGAATTGTTTTAAGGGTAGTTGGGATAAACATGAGACCTAAGATGTGGAGAAAAACATACAGACTTCTCTTTGTAAGCATGTATTGGTTTCCTTACATAGTTACTTCCTCTTGACGTCTTAGTACCTTTGAAAGATATACCTTAAAGAACAGTGTTTATGGTCTTGGATGTATTTGTATGTGTGCTTAAATTTCTCTGAGGTCAAGTCCTGTTACGGCATTTTATAGAGAGGGGATTAAGATACAAAGAAATTAAGGAGTTTGTCACACAGAACCTGCCATAGAAACTGTAAAACAGAGCACGACATTGAACTTTGTGCTCCCAAATCGGAAGAGAACGCCTTTGATTTTCTAAACACAATGAAGCTTTCACTGTCTACTGCTCCATCTTTCAGGCACAGTCTGACCATTTATCTTGTTGATATATATGTTTTGAGGTCCTGGCATGGAAGAGTGAGACTACGGGTTTAGAAGTCTTCAAAGAGGTTTACCTCAAAACGCACATTATAATTCAATTTATGTGAGGAGAGGTAACTAGAAGGAAGAATAACACTCTTCCAACATGTACAGCCCCTCCTTCAAGTCTGTAAGGCAGAAGGAACAGAGGCAAAAAAGCGCCACAGATGGTAGATTGGGGGCAGGATAATTGCACCTGACTGACTACAGCAGCTTCCACAAGATGTGAATTTTAAAGGCAGAGCCAGACAATGGAACAATGATGGACACAAGCCTGTGGCTCTTTAACTCCCAGTCTAACTGGAAATTAGCCAGAAGTGTGGAATGTAACAGCAATGACAAAGTGAAACCCAGCAGGCTCATTATATAAGTAGTCAGATCCCTAAAATTCTTAAAATAGAATTCGCCAATATTAGAGGCTACTTTTGGGAAGTGTTTGAGGGAAATAATGTAATTATCACTTAGAGTGAATTAAGTTCTTTGGAGAATTTAACACTTAATATCTTCACTGACTATCAAACTGCCTAAGAATTGTGGAGAGGTAAGATGTGATTTGTAAATTTTGTAGAAAATGCTTCTAATGTTAGGAAACAAGACTTGCATTGACAGTTGCTTCTCTCTATTATGAAGCTTCACCTACATTGCATGACCTAACACATTGTGGAATGTGATTATAAAATACTGGTCTAAAAAGAATTCAGATGTGTTAATCTGATCTTCCTATAGAGTTCATAATGAATTATATTTTCACCTTTTTTCTTCAACTTTTCTGTTCAATTATATCTACACAATAAAAACTAAGAACAGCTCTGCCTTCAGAATTCAATGCAACCTGTTTCAATTTGCAAAAGCTTCTCCACAATAATAAACCCTTACAGAAGAATAACAAAAGAGAACTAATTATCCTTGTGTATATTTGGTAGGATATAAAAAGCTTTTTCAGATCCTTCAGTCATAATGGTTTGCATTGTGAGAAATTAGCTTGGAAAGAAACGGTGCATTTGAAGACAAATTCTGTTCTGCATAAATAGGACTCCTACTTCATAATTCCCCAACATAGTAGTATTTATTATATAAATAAGACTTTATCCTCACAGCTGGTCCCGCTGCTGGGGATTTCTTCCTCTAACAAGATGGCCTCTGTGCTTGACACCTCCCTTGCTGAGGCCAGGGTGTTTAAAAGTTTCATTCCAGGATGAACTGGCCTGTTTTGGGACTGTTATTCAGTGAAAACTTCCTGAAGAAACCAAAGTGAGCGAATAGAGATGAACCCATGTATTTTGAGTCTGTATTTCATTTCAAGCATGACAGAGACTATGGAATTCTTTAGACCTGAGAAGGACTTAGGGTTTTTTTGGTTGGTTGGTTGGTTGGTTGGTTTGGTTTTTTTAAGAAAATCTTTACCTTACCGGGGTTTTGACTAAAGACAAAAATCTCTTGTGGTGGTCACCTTTACCCCCTTCACCTCCTGTCCCTTCACCGGCATTGCTCATTGTAATACAATCCGTAGCGCTACTGAAATTCAAGCTCTCAAGCGCAGAAGGAACAAAAAGCTTTAGTGTTGTCATTGCTAAAACCTTTCTGATGGAGCAATAAGGATTTAAAACTACACCTGTGCAAAAGGTGGGTTATATGTGGGTGACTGTGTGCAGTTCGAGTATGTAGAGGTGGCGCTGGGGCTGTCCCCAGCTCTCCTGTAGGCCCCCACTTGCCGCTCAAGGAGTGACGGGGAACGGTGCTGGGAGGGAGCCAGGGTGGAAAGCGGACACAAAATTAGAAGACTTCGTCAAAGTCTTTGTGATTTAGAGGTGTATAAACCTGCCTCTGTCTCTTGATGATTTGCAGTGATACTGCTGTACTGAAAAGAGAAAAAAAAAAAATCCTATTTTGTTTCATATTTCCCATAAATACCCCTTTATCCATCCTTACCTTTTTGCCGGAGGGACCTGAGGAATCATATCATGACAAAACCTACGGTAACCTGCGACACGGACAAGAAGCCCTTTACCAGATAGCGAATTTATTACACTGTCTTTTCCAAAAAATAACATCTCCGGTGTCCGACAGCCGACAGGTTGTGTGTGTCTCCCGTCCCGTCCCCCCGTCGCCCCCGGTGCGGTGGGTCGCTGCGGGGGGAGGGGGGGCGGGCGGCGGCAGGGGGCGCGCGCGGCCCGGCATAGCAAGGGGAGGGGGGGGAGAGATGGGGAGACCCTCCCCAGGGGCCGGGAATCCGTGTTACGACTATTTTTCCTAACACTGCTTTTTTGTTTGTTTGTTTGTTCGTTTCACTGCTTTGCGGGGTTTCTTAAATTAATTTCAGGGTGGTGGGAGCTGCTGGCCTGAACTTAAGTGCCTTTTGTTTTTCGTGGCCACGACTGTCCATGTACTGTACCCGCTTCGGACCCTTCTGTGTGTTTCTGGCACCATAAAGGGGCTCAGCTGCGATCTTGCCAAACGCAAAAGTTCTCAGCCCAGCTCAGGAACAGTTAGTGCTAAGCTGAAATGCACAATGCACTGCAGGTTTTGCAGCTTTATGGTAATGACTTATATGACGCTGATTGAAGGCAATGACTGAGAAAGATCTCCAGACTTTATCCTTTTGCCAAGGGTCCAAAGGGAGACCCTATAGCAGCTTTCTGGTACCTAAAGGGGGCCTACAGGAGAGCTGGGGAAGGACTTTTTACAAGGGCATGTAGTGATGGGATGAGGGGGGATGGCTTCAAACTGGAAGACTGCAGATTTAGAGTAGATATTGGGAAGAAGTTTTTCACTCTGAGGGTGGTGAGGCACTGGCACAGGTTGCCCAGAGAAGTTGTGGAGGCCCCATCCCTGGAGGCGTTCAAGGCCAGGCTAGATGGGGCTTTGAGCAACCTGGTCTAGTGGGAGGTGTCCCTGGCCATGGCAGGGGGGGTGGAACTCGATGATCTTCAAGGTCCCTTCCAACCTAAACCATTCTATGATATTTGTATTTGAATGGTTCCTTAAAATTGGCACAACTTCAAATTGCTCAAATGTTATAACTTTTATAAATATGGGGGGACATTATTCCTAACAGACTTCATTGTTACAATGCTTATCCTGACATTCTATTTATTTTTGCTTTATTCTAAATTCCCCCTCTTTTGTGTTGCTAAGCTTTGTGTATTGTGTTACATCCTCTTGGCCTGGTTAAAAATATTAATAAACCTTAATAAACCTCCTAAAGTGGACCACAAAAGCCTTTGTCCTCTTTTTCAGAGTACTAATGCCTCTATGTTTTTTCATTAGCAAAATTACATTGTTACTGTCCTATACCTTTCCCATCCATGACAGCTGTGAAAATACAGCTTGTCTTCTGCAACCTCTAATCTAGTTTCTGGCATTGGACTAGAGTTTGTTGGCATTCTTATCTCTCAACCTATCGATATTTTGGGTTATTTTTCCCTGGAAATAATTGTTTGCAGTTCTCTATGCTCTGTCTTGTTTGTAGATTTTCTGCCCAGATATCTCACTTCTGTTAGCCTCCTTGTACTAATTTTTTTCACTTCTATGGTGTTTTCAACATTTAGTTTCATCTAAGAATTGATTCAGTATGCAGTGTATCCTTTAGTCCAGTTCATTAATAAAGATGTTAAATAAAACTGTGACTAACGCTAATCCCTCTGGCACACAGCTGGACACTTCCCTTCCAACGCAGTACATTGCCACTCATCATTACCCTTTGCTTATGGTCTGTCAGCCAGTTTTCAGTCTATGTGATAGCGTATCACGTCCTAGCTCTTCGGAGTTTGTCCACAGAGCAAGATTTTTTAGAGAAATTACATCAAACATTATCCCTTGTCGCTTGGTTCCACCAATGATAAAGTCAATTTTTGAAAATAATCAATTTATCTGATGTCTTGTTCATTAGTCATCTCTGCTTTTGATTGCCGTTTTGTCTTAGTTTTTTTTCCTAAAACTAATTTTGCTTCCATATTGTCTATGTTTTATTCCTGTTGTCTGTATTTTCCTTCTATATTGTCTGGCAAATATTTCCCAAGATTCTCTTCCTTATTTGAAAACCAGGAAGGAAGTGTGTGTATATATATATATATTTAAGTCCAGGAAAGTACTTTAGAATGCAGAGGAAAATTAGCTAACATTACAGTAACTTATCTACAGTAATAAGCTTGTAAAGAGAAATGAGGAAAGAGAACTAACTCTTCTTGTCTAGTTTTCCTGGAAAGACTTGTAAAAGGTGCCTTACATTTGTTTGCTATCCTTGCTAATTCCTTAAGAATTCCTTAAGATATTGAGACGTATATCAGACAGACAAGTTTATTTGGTGTTTCCAGGTATGATTTTTTTTTTCAAAGTGTGTTCTTCATTAACGTTTTTGAGTACTTGCTGATCAACTCTTTTCAGATGTTTCCAGTTGTTCTTTCTCCTTATGCATTTCTACATGCCAATGTTTTATTAATTTCTCAGAATTATGTTTTTGGTAGTCTGTTACTCATATGTTGCCATAGTGTCTGTGTTCATTTCTTGGTTTGAGATCTAATACTTTCTGATCAGAGGCACCAGGCATCATTATATCCTCACATTCCTAATCCTGCCCTCTTCCTGGCGTTTGGTACTGTTGGCCTCTCTGCTGAAGTCTTTTTTCTCCAGATAATGACATTGCTGACAAAATTGAGTCTGTGAGATGTGTTTTAAAAATATGTGTCTGAGCAATTGAAGACATACTGTGAAGGCAGTAATAGAAGTGAAGTAGACCTTACTGCTGGGTCTCTTGTTATTTGTATGTAGCCGTTAAAGGCAAGATTTTGCCAAAATGATAGGCACTGGCATTCAAAAGTGCTTCCTGTTAAGCAACTGCTGTTGGCTTAAGTGGCTTGATATTTTCCACTGCTTTTTGTCATGTATTATGGATAATTTTTCTTTAACTCAACAGCTCCTTTGATTCTCATCTTAGGGTCTCAGAAATGTATATAATTTGGGGAGATGGTGCAGACAAGCAGTAACTGTAGTAATATGAATAATGCTACTGAGTTTTTTGCCACCTCTGCAAATAGTTTAAACCCATCTCAAACCCCACGCCATTTGGCTCTGTTGCCAGCCAAAGGCAGTAGTTAAGGTTTCTGTAGTGGTACAAACATCACAAAATATCTTTACCTCAGACAAATACTTATTTTACAGAATTTTATCATGATTTGATGGGGGGGTTTTCAGCATAATTTTGACCACGACCTTTTCTGCGGTAGGTTGGTAATCATAGATGTTGCCATTCATGAGAATCGCCTGTGATCGTCTCCCAAAATCTATTGCAATTTTGTCAAGAAAATCTTAATTGCTTCCTTTCCTGCATTTCTGGCTGTATCTGCCTTCAGATTTCTGACTTCTTTCCTGCCATATAGGACAGAGAAACAAGAATTTTTGCTTTTTCATGCAGTTTTGAATTAGTAAGGCAGAAACACATGGCATTGTAGGACACTAGTGAAAACAGTGATCTGTTTCAAAACCTGAGGTTATTTGCTAGCCAAAGACTTCTCATAATTAAATTTAGTGATTTCTTTCAATAACCCGTTTTAGAAAGTCTGAAGCCATTATTTGAGAATTTGTGAAAGGTGCTGGCTGCAGGCAGATCATCATGTCTGTATTCCGTGCCTGCTTGACCTGAGCGTCAAAATGGGAAGAAAGGAGACAATAATCCTTGCTGATGAATTAAGATGGAGAGGTGAGATTATGTATCTCCAGCAATACACTGTGAATAACGAGCCTCAGCATAGGGCTGGTGCACCTGTCATTGCTGGAGGGCAAAGAGGCAAGTGGTTCCAAAGGGAACTGACCTTTTTCTTTTAGGCATTGAGTCAATCCCATATCCTAAGGCACACATTCTGCGTTAAAATTATGATAACTCTCCTGGTATTATGCTGAACAACAGACTCTGGTGAGACTCTATGGAAAAAACCCATAAAATGATGGCGATGGTGGTTTGTGTATTGTTTTTAATTAAGCCTTTATAGGAAATATATTCTGTAATTTTGAAAGACATCACTAAAACAGTTAAGTTCTTCTCTGATTAAGATAATTTTAATTGAAGGTTAAAATAAAATTTTGAAATGTTGTTTGTCTGAATTAGCAGCTCACTGGATACCAAAATGTAAATGACAATATTTATCACTAAATGTGAGTCACAAAAAACTGCATCCTTTTAAATAATGTAAGGTATTATACAGTGTATATCCACCGTCTGCTACCTCAGCTGAATTTATACGCATAAGATCTGATTTACAAATAGACAACTTTCTGTTAAATTATTCACATCTCATAATAATTGATCTTACGGAGTTGATCTTATACTGGAGCATATTTGATCATAAATTCAATGAAAGCAGCCACCATCTTTGTGATGTTTGTCCAGCTAAATCCTTCAGTGAATAAAATAATAAAGATGCCAGCTGTGTTTGTTTTATGATCACTGCTGTAACAGGAGACTGGAAATACAAATGAATAAAAGCTCTAATTTTTCATGTTGGATCTATGAACTCAGAATCTTACTGCAAAGAATTCAAATGGAAAAAATAAAATTTTTACTTCTGTCACATTCTCATAAATGTATTGTTTGCTTTTTTAGTTCCTATTGTTTAGGAATCCAGAAGAGTTTTAAAATATTGCTATTGTTTGGACCCATACTTCAAAATCTAAGGAAATCTTGTAAAATAGATGACATTTATGCTTTTTTCTCTTGACACCATTGCCAGTTAAGAATGGGCCATCATTTTTGCATTGCCTTCTTTGGTTAGTTTCTACAGCAATCTTAAATCTCTGTTTACTACTGTGTACTGTTAGTGTGCCTAAAACTAATTTCACCACCCTGACATAAAAAATCATGCTCCAGATTATTATTGGCCTTCCTTCAGCATTATGACTTTTGCAGAACAGTGTTTTATTCCTTTTATTTCTTTCATATTTGATCCTTAAAGTGCCCTTGAGTCAAGCTTTATTCTGCAGCCATGAGGGCATGAATCTTCCCTGAGATGTTGACAGATAGTGTTTGGTGAATATCATTTTTCTGTCAGAGACAGCCTACGTCTATACTGCTAACTAAAGCAGAGCCAGGGACTATCTTCTGGCCCCCAGGCCGTGCAGCAGACCTTAGCTGCAGCTGGACTAAGTAACACTTGGGCATGCATCTCCTGCGGGCCTTGTGTGGTCCCCATGCAGCTGCGGGTGCAATTATTATTTTTGGGGTGTTCAGTATTAGTTTTTAATCCAAAATTTCCAGAATAACGTAAGACCAATGCTGCGGACTATGAGAATTGTATTTTCCAGCATACAATTGAAGGTAATGTATTGCACGCCCTGCTTGTCGGAGGCTGGTACTTGCTGCCTTTTGGGAGTGGTCATAGAATCATAGAATCATAGAATTGTCTAGGTTGGACGAGACCCTTGGGATCATCGAGTCCTACCATCTACCCTACTCTACAAAGTTCTCCCCTACACCATATCCCCCAACACCACATCTAAACGTCTTAAACACATCCAGGGATGGGGACTCAACCACCTCCCTGGGCAGTCTATTCCAATGCCCGACCACTCTTTCTGTGAAAAATTCTTTCCTAATGTTCAGTCTAAATCTACTCTGTTGGAGCATGAAGCCATTCCCTCTTGTTCTGTCATTAATTACCTGTGAGAAGAGACCAGCACCAACCTCTCTACAGTGTCCTTTCAAATAGTTGTAGAGAGTGATGAGGTCTCCTCTCAGCCTCCTCCTCCTCAAACTAAACAGGCCCAGCTCCTTCAACCGCTCTTCATAGGATTTGTTTGCTATTTTTTTGGTCCCTGGCACGGGTTGTTCCCTGAACTGTGGCTAGGAGTGGTTTTGGAGAACGCAAGTTGGCATGGGCCAAAATAATCCAGGGGGCAGTGTGGACACTCCGTAGTTGAGTGGTCAGGCTCTCTCCCTAGCCCTGCTTAATTCGGCTATACAGGCTTCAACAGGGAGATTCTTACTATTCCTTGCCCCTTGCACACTTGAGCATATTCCCAGTGAAGTTTTTTCTCTCACAGTAATGCTAGCAGCCTTTGTCACCTAGGCCTGAAGCCTTAGGAATGCTTTTTATCTTTCCTTTCCTATCTCATGCATCCTGACTGCTATATACATTTTACAGGGTGGCTTTTTTTCTTTCCAGTTTTTCCAAGATACTTTTTTTTCCTTCCCCAACCAGCTCAGTCACTCAGATCTTGATTTTCATAATATACTTCTCATGTCCTCTCCTGACCAACACCTTTCTTCAGATCGTATAAAAAGCAGCCAGTAAATACAGTTTATGCTTTTGTGGATTATTTATCTCCCCTCCCAACACTGGCTGTTTCACTCCATTGTTTTTGAGCTCTTTCTTATCTTTTTCAAAATCCTCCATAGTTATGCCTCTTCCTCTCTTCTTTCACAAAGCTCTGTATTTGCTCCTATTCCCTACTGTTATGTCAGTGATCCCTTACACATATTTAGGTCTTCTCCTGTCCCCTAGATAATTTAGGCAGACTCACAGCTGCTGTCTTCCTTTCTGGGAATCAGATGGGCTTGTGCCCAGATAGTGCATTTACCAGTTGTTTGCGGTCCTTATCTCCAGGCTTCTTGTTCTCAGTTTGGAAGCTGCTAGGACTAGTCCTTGTCTGCCTCAAATACCCACTTTCACAGAAGCTTAATATCCTTTCAGGACCCTAAAATGGGACCGAGGTGTTTATTTACCTGCCCATTCCGATTCAGTGGCAACACACATGACCAGATGTGTCACAGAGCTCTGTGGGAAATCTGACCTTTAATGGCCACTGTTATACATAAGAATTTTTATTTTAGTTCTTAAATCACCTATGCTGATTTATGTCTAAATAGCCGTAACTCCCTGCGTAGCTGTCTCTTTCACGCTACTTTCACAGGTTCGGCTTTGCAAGAATAGTTCAGGGTTGAGTCCTTCCCTACTGCAAGCCAATTTCTGAGTGTCAGATAGAGCTGCATCCTCACACATATGTGAATACAAGCACTTAAAATCTACACATTTCAGTAACTGATAGCTAAAATATATGGAATTTGTGGTTTGGTCATTCATCTGCAACATGTTTATAGTTAAATAGGCATGAACTGTTGTGTTAAATCCGAGCAGCTTTTTAAAAAGACACTTCAATACAGGAACATGTGGATATGTGGTGTTTCACTTTTAAAAAAAAAAATCAACACAAAATCATGCTATTTTTTCTCCAAATTGCCTGCTAGAGAGAGATCACTGTTTTCTCCTTCTACAATGGTCTCTGTGCCTAAGAAACCCTTGAATGATTATCCTCATTTTTTCCCTTGTTCAAGTTCAAAGTCAAATTCAGATTTAACAGATTGGCACAAGCATATTCGTCTCTTAACAAGTGTTACCACTGTTGGTATCAGGCACCGGATTTTCAGTCTGCCAGCTTCTCCCTACTGGAAGATGACCTAACATTCCCTTTAGAAAGTATCTGTCTCCATTAATGTAAAGAGAGACAGTGGTGTGCTCAATCAGGAAAGTGAATCTGCAGAAGGAATGTCACCTTCTGCACTACAATGCTGCTGTGAATGTGGCTGCCCATCCCGTGATCTCTTCTAACGTCACCTGAACCAGGTACCTCAGGGTCAGGGAGTTGCAACTAGTTCTGGATGATAGAAGTCTGTCTAAATGTATAGGTATAATAAAACATAATAAAGTATTTTTGACTGCATAGCTTTGAATATCTTGGCCATATGCGCTCGTTATAACCATCTTGGTCTCTTCCTCTCAATGTTTACTAGTTCTGCATCATTTCCCTGCCATGTCATAGCTTAGGAGTAGAGTTGCAAAAAGACCAGGATGCCTACTTGTGTGTAATTGCTTAGTCTCATTGGGTTCAGCCAGGCGACTCATATACATAAAGTTAAATACATGCATATGCCTGGGGTCTGTCTTCCTGAGCTTTCTAGGCTTGGGGCATTCTCTCTGCCTCCAAATCTCTATCCACCTTTAATGAGCTGTATAAATAAATACAAAATACTCCTGTTCGTTCCATATCCATAAAAATATATTTTATTAGCTGAGAGATATACAATAATAGAAAAGATCAGACCCGTCCGATGTTTTAGGGAGCTGTGGGAGGACAGGACAAGTAGCTGCTTCCAAGTGGTTGATGGATCTGAGGCCCCGGCAAGACAGATTTGTAGGTTAACTGTGATAAATGATCTTTGGCTTCACTGACTAAAGCAAGGTCACCCTTCTCAGGGCACTGCCTGCATGCTGCAACCTTGCAGCATATTCTTGCTGAAGTACTGTGCAAACAGACCAGTCCTTATTTACATTAGAATGAAATTAAGTCTTCTCAAACCCGAGATGAGAAAATACTGGACAAGAGGGCAGAGATTTATAAGACAGTGCTAATGTTTATCTACCAGAACTTTGTTGTGGTTTTTTTTTTAGCCTTCAAAAGGCAATAGGCCCCAAAAGACAGCTGTTTTTTCTTTCTGTTGTCATTTAATAAGGGAAAATAGGGGGAAGTTTGTTTACTGCCCTAGTGGCTGCACCTACTTGACAAATTTCAAATTCAGAGTTTAGTTGTTTTTTCTTTGGAGTATTTTTTGCTTGGATTTCTTTGGAGAAAAACAATCCAGGTTGTCAAGGGTGGGAGGAGGAGAAGCACAGAGCTTTGACTGCATTGTGTGCCAAAGGTTTATTTCAGCTATTTCTATGTTTGGGGGGGGGTGTTATTGTGTTATTCCCTCCTTTTTTTTTTGGCTTATGTCCAGCCAGTGAGGAAATAAATATGTGAAGAAAGAATGCTATGGAATGTTAACTCTGCTGCCGTATTTTCTTCCTTTTATCATGCCCCAAGATTCAGTGAAGTTGATATAAATTCACCATGCCTTCTTTTAAAAAGCATAACAGAAAGGCATTCTTCCTTTAAGAGTCAGACTGTAAAAGGTGATTTTCTTTCACTCAGTTTGGTTTAAGCCTGTAAAAAGCATTAAGTGAAAAATCTGATATATTTGTTAGGGCATTTATTGCATTACTAACTTATATTTTCAGTTCTCAGTGAAAGGTTTATAGAGAACATAAACCTTGAAGAGTTTTTGTTCAGGATTAAAGATATATTTTCCCCATTTTCTGGTGAAATAATAGCTCATAAAATGATTGGGGTGTTGGTAATTATTTTTAGCTCTATTTATTTTATAAGGATATTCTGTTCAACTTGCTGAGGTGCACAAAGAAGGCCTTTAAAAAACACTGTCCTTGATCAGACAATTCATGCCCTTTAAAGAATTTCAAAATAATCAAAAGCTTCTGATTAGATGTCTCCACCATGTTGTTGTTCTTCATTAATTACACTTACAGCAAGCAGAGTAAACTGTAAATCTAGCATTTTCAGCAGTAGTCTGTCATGGTGTAAGTAATATACTGTCTTCCATAATGAATAGCTTTAATACTGGGCTAATTGGGATGCTGAAAAAAATTAAAATAGCTGATTGGTGGTGGCATGTAAAATCAAAAAGAAGTAATTGCGAAATTCTTTCTAGGGCAAAATGGTAAGGCATGTCCTAATTAAAATTTCTTGGGAAATACTTTTTCTGGGTAATATCTGCATCTGAGAGAAACTGCTGAAAACCAAGGGAAATAATATGAAATACTTCAGATAGTCATCTTCCAGTTTAAAGAATTAGTTATGGTACCAGAACGTTGTACCCAGCAGTCATGTTGCTTGGAATATCAGAACCTCAGAATTCCCAGGAATTAAGGAAGTTGCGTGATCATATCACAGAAAGCCACTTCCTCAATAGCTTGGAGTATGTTATCACTGGACATATATTGTGTATTTGCTGTTTAAACAAGCTTATTTTTCTTATCTCTTTAATGTCTGCCATGCAGGCTCCATAGTTCTTGCTTCATGTGATGCTCCAGCATATATTATCCTGGCAAAAAGATACCTAGTATCCAGCGTAAACCACCTTCTCTATCAAAATGGTATACAACGAGTCGGGGAAATATTGCAGATATTGTCAATGAACAGTATTGGCTATCTTCATGCCCTAAGCTGTCAGTCGTTGGCACTGGGTTTCTTTGGAAGGTTTCACAGTCCAGCATATTTGTTCTGAGGCATGAGAGCAAGAGGTAGCCCGGGTGCAGGTCAGGCTGTAGAAGGACAAAACCCAGGATAGTGTTCAGTCTGTTGCGTATTGACTGATTATCTTTAAGCTTAGTATTTAAAGCTCAAATCAACCAAATTCCATTTTTAAAGGTGTTGCGTTCTGTAAGGGTTCTGCTTCCTATATGAAGCAATCCTTTAAAGCTGGATATTGCAAGCAGTGCTGTGTTGTAGAAATACAGTAATACAGCTGAAACGGTCAAATCTAGCATAGCGTCAGGGAGAAGTAGACTCATATCTAAGTTTTTGTCTTGAGCTGCATTTGGCGATGACACATACAAATGACTTTATGATCTAGTCATGATGAAATGTGAATTGCTGTGAGTGGTTGGATCACTTCATTGTCTAGGTTAGGTGTGACCAAATGAAGTTTGACGCCTCGCGTCACTCATGAGCAGCTTAAGTAAGCGTCTTAATTCTCCATTCTGAGCAGTTCCTAAGCTGCAACTATTATGGTTTACCTACTGGGTCAGTAGATTCTTTTAAAAATTTACCAAGTGTATAAAAATTATATACCTAGAGGTAAATCTATATTAATGAAAATAGAAAAAAAAAACCCTAGTTGCCGATATTGTTGGAAGGTTCATTTGTTACATTCGCTTTTTTTCATGAAATGCTACTCATCTTGGCTGCTTTCCAGCTAATGGCATCTGTGCAACTGTCAAGTGAGAATTAGTTCCCACAGGTCAGTGTTATTATTACCTTCCTGGAATGCGCTGAATGAACTTACCTCCACAGCCTTCCAAACGGGGCTCTGACCTCTTTTACATCCACGTTAACAGCAATATCAAAGAATCGAACACTGATACTTTTATCTCTGTTCCATATCTGTGAATACTTATCATTGGTTGTCAAGGCTGTTATTTTAATAATAAACATTTTGACCACCTTTTCAGTACTCCGACAGATAAGACTGCTGATGCTGTGACGTGGTAATATAATTAAAAGGGATCAAACTAATTTCTGAATTTCCAAAGACATTGTTTCATACACTATTAGAGAAATCGTGAAGGTCTGAAGACTGTGGAGTGCAGTATTGTGCAGGAGCACAGAGCAGGGACAGATGCTGGGAGCAGCATAGCCACATTAGTGCAGAATTTGCCCCAGCATAGCTCATCTAAGGAACCTGAGTGGGATGTTGCACCAATATGGCAATCTTGCTTCTAGTGAGATACCAAGCTAGAAGACTACAATTGAACTGATGGCCTAGGGAGCTTGGAGACCATACTTTCCCGCCTTGCATGTGTAGAGACCTCAGTGGTTTTGTATCTAAACTGCTGACAGCACCTCAATTTGGGATGAGCAAGAGGGGCATTGGGTGTTTGGAGACGTGCCTCTACTAAAGAATGTGCACAACCCAGCACAATGTTAGGACTGCTGTTGGCAGCCCCATGCGGGTCTGGGGGACGTTCCCAACATTGAAATGTGGTTCCAGTGGCTGTGTTTGACTGTAATGTTTACTGTAGAGTTTGGCCTGAAGTACCTCTACGCTGTGCTGTAGAGCAAATTCTGTATTTTGTGATTGCTCAGTAACACGTAAAACCTTGCTTCAGTGAGCCTTCAAAAGCTTTTGTCTCTCTTTGTTCATCAGTTTTTGTCCTCAGTACCCTCTGTGTAAAACACTGAGAAAAATGATAACGTCTTTACTCCGTTAGATTCTCGTCTTGAGGTGCTGCTTTATGTCTTCGTCTGTATCAAACACAAAAAGCATCGCATCAAAACTTGCATTCACTTGTTGTGGAGGTTTCATGATGGCTAAATAATCTCTGCAACAGCTCCGTGGAGGCACACCAGGCACGTTAGGGAAGCAGCTCCTGCACGCTGGAGCTCACGTCAGGTCTTTGAAGACGGTAGGTGTTCTCGGCATGGCTGTAACAACAGAAGAGGCTGTTGATTTTTAGTAAAAAGGAAATGTTACTTAAGGTAGACCCTGCTCGGATTTGTGTGGAGAGTAGCTGCTGCTAGTAGGGTTGCGCGAGTATTCAGAGGTGCAAAACTATCAAGGCACATGAGGCCATGGCTGTATCAGCTGGGTGGAAGATAATGGATTTGCAAAACAATCGTTAACCGTAATATACAGTGTTGACACAGTTTTGTGTCAGAACTCAGGAGAGGCCTAAAGCCGGGGGCAAGGGGGAAAGACTGTCAGCCTCAAGCGGACTTGGGTGAAAATGGGGAATGTGGCCCCTGTGGCAGTGCAATGGGAGGTGAGATACCGCAGGGACTGTACAGGGACCTTGATGTTGATGGGACCATGGCATCCTCTGCGAAATGAGCTCTGAGGGTTACCATATGGCCTGTCTGATTTGCACCAAGATGCGAAATTTTTTGTTTATTCTCTTCTTCCCATTAAACTTTAAACTCTGCTAAGTGGAGTGATTGTTCAGGTTAACTGTGGTTTTGTCTTTCAGCACTTCAGGTTGCAAGGGATTACTTAGAATAAAGAAGCAGAGCTGAGATTTCCAAGGGGAGTTAGGTGCCTCACTCCTCTAGGCCATGCTGTAAATGCCAGTTGAGAAATGAATTAATGATACGCTGCGAGAGTCGTATCTTCGCATGGAAAATATGCACAGTAAACGATTTTTGCTTTGGGAAGTATTTACCTCATGCTGTTAGGAGTATATAGACAGCATGTTATCTCCATTTGTTTTAATGCCCATTTGTCTTAATTATTAATGTGAATTTGAGCTGCCGCCTTCGTTGCATTTAAAAGCAAATCACCCCAAGTTCAGAAGTTCACTGCACATGCCCAAAACTTTTTTTTTCTCAAGAGCTTAAACCAAACTTTAGTGATCTTAGTCATGTTCTGCTTGACCAAATACTGACCTTCCTCTGCAGTGGAAAGATGTTTAAGCCTGATTTCTAAAATTAAATCAAATTCTTGTAATCCAATGAGATTTACAACTGCTCAAGTCTAGTCAGATTCATATATGTTTAAAGTGAGACAGGTTCATATGGTGTTTGTTTTTCTTGAGCTAAGGCCGTATATCATATTTGGGATTAAGTTGAAAATCAGTGTTTCACAAATGTCATCTGAGTGGGTCTGTAAAAATATTCCCCATGTTTCTCAAAACAATATCTGCATATTATTTACTATCGTTGCCAAAGATTTCTCTGTATTCTGCTGTATGCCACATTTTCTGAAAGTATGTATGCTGTCATGGCTAGTAACTATTTCCCAGTGATTAGTGTGACAGTAAGTGAAGCGTGAATATTGAGACTTGCCATATCATGCATGCCAAGTTCCTATATAGCCCAACTGCTGTGAGACAAAACACGCTATTATGTTTTAGACACAAAGCCATTTTGTATGAAATTCCATCCTGTCACATACTGAAGGAGGTGTATTTAAAAATCAAATCTTTTTTTTTCTTTAGTGCTTTTTGTTAACTTTTCTGTATTGGATACTTAACTACGGAACCCCATCAGAAAATTCAGTCTTTGTCCCCATTGAGGAATCATGTTTCAAACTTACATCAGACAAATTGTTAATGTTTTAAGGAGGAGATTTTAAAGAGACTATTGGCAAAAAAAAAAAAAAAAAAAAGGAAAGAAAAAAACCCAAAGGTTTCGATGTTCCAGACCGCTGAGGTTATGCACTAAATGGGTTTCTCCAAACAATTCTGATGTAGTAGATGTAATTTAAATACATGATCATACAGTGCATTTTTCATAATAAAAGAATAGCTTGTCCTTAAACAAAGCAGTAAAATTAGTCACGCATTCCACTAAGGCATCAGTTTTAAGACTGACAACCTTAGCAGCCTTTTGCAGTGACCACTGATTTGCAGAAGTGACCTTCGCAGAAGGCATGGGTTTTGGAGAAGAATTTTTTCATTGCTGTGCAAAGCTCCATAAACAAAGCTAGAACTTTGATGTAGAACTTTAAAGATACAGCTGAACCTAGCTAAAAGTTATGATTTGATCCATGAGTTACTTGGATGATCTTCTTCGGCATGTATTTCACAGGAGGTGAGACTTGATCGTTATGATCCCTTCTGAGTTTAAAATCTATAAATGCTTGGGAACATAATACTAATAATGTAGCAACTAGAATCTTCAAAGCGCTGTAGAAACAACTAACACCACCACCCCCATCACTACTAGGAGTATTATCAGGGCAGGTAAATGTAATAATTATAGCAGATGGAACTATTTTTGCAGACTGTGCAATGAACTTAGTGTTTTTTCTATTTATTAATTATAAAACTGTTTCTAATTTTGACTGATTTATTCACAATTATTTCATTAGTTGATGTGACTGTGTTGCAGCCCTAGATATTTTTGTTGGGTCTATATTGTATTAATGTGTAATCTGCTGATTATTTGATACTTACTTTTGGCTCCTTGATTGATCTCAGTAAACTGGTATCTTTTTTGTTTCTGAACTGGGAAGGTGACTTTGGCTTCCTAAACTGTTCCTACTCAAAATACTTTTGATTTATATTAGTTAATCTGATTTTCTTTCTAAAAAAAATTGTAGCAGTATGCCAGATATGTTGGTGACCGTTAATACCGTCAAAATGTTGGCACTACTCTCTTCAAGAGCACCTAGGAACTAGGGTGGCACCATCCGTAATTTCACCTGTAATTCAGAATTCATTAATGGCTGAATATTCTTTTCTTTTGCTTTTCTGTACTTAATTAGCATCTTCACTATACCTACGGATCAGCTAAGGAATGGTACAATTGTTATATTGGAGGGTAATATTTCACTACTTCTTTAAGTGACCTCATTTTTCTGACTTAAAAGTAGCGTTCATTCAAGACAGAGCAAGTTTACTATGGCTGCTGAAAAAGCTACCTCTGTGGGGGAAAAAAATACATTGGTGAAAAGATTTGCCAGGACCTCTGACCAAATAAGAGATGCAGGTGGGATTAGGACACAAGACAGACCTCGCAGACTCAATACAATCACCAATCCACGGGAATTTTGGATGTGTAGAAGAATTAATACCAATTCTCCCTGAATGTTTACCCCTCGTTTTCCTTTCTTTGTTAAGAATAGCCTTTTCTGCTGGTATTTTGCTGTGTTCTGTAATGAACTTTACTGTAATTTTCCAAAAAGTCGAATGAAACAATTTCTACAGTCTGGTAGTTTAAGGAATGTGGAATTAATCCTGTTGTAGAATCTAATTTATACGCAATCACTGTTTCATTCAAGATGCCTTTATTTTGCCATGAACTGAAAATGAAAACAGAAAACTTATGCCCGTCAGAAACACTAAAGTTTAGCATCTGTTTAACCTAGAATAAGAATTCCAAATCCTAATCTTGGGGATTCTGTCAGATTATGGATAATGAGAAATAATGTCCTGATGTGGTCAGCACTTCTGGACAATTCACCCCTGGGTAATTTTTGGACAATTATCCTTCCTGTTCTCAAAAAGAGATCAGATAGGCACAGTATTCAAAAATTATATGTAGCATACAGTTGCTAGAAATCAAAAAGACAGCCAGCGGCATATTTTTTGAATCACTATAAATATCAGCATATCGTACATATGACAGCATATAATTTAGCAGAGATGCTTTTGACTTTAATTTTTTTTTTTTTTCACACTGAGTGTGGTATGGGCATGGACAAAGAGTTGTGAAAGTTGGGTCTATGACATTTGTGACTGAGTTATAATTTTCGCTGTAATAACTTATTTTCATTTAATGTTTTCAGTGTTATCTATTCTTTGTTGCAGAGATAGTTTTCACCTGTGCATGCACTGATCCTTATAAATTATGCCAGGTCAGCCCAATATTAAGTATGTTAAAACAAAAGAGTAATTCTGTTTAATCTGTCTTCCTTGAATGGCTTTCCAGAAAGTCAGCTCGAGCAGAACAAAAATGAACATTTGCATGAAACATGCTGTAGGATTATTGATTTTAGAGGATAACACCATCTTTTTCAAATACCGAGGTATTTAGGACTGCAGTCTACTCTATCTGTTTTGGGAAAGCACTGCATTGAAAAATAGGAGAGACTTCTGCATTTTTACCTGACAAGAGGTCTTTACTGAGCAAAAGCATGGTTGAATTTACAAAGTTACCAAATAATAATAGCAACACGATGTCAATAAGATTCAGCACCTCTTTTCCAATTGCATATTACAATAAGTTTGATGGCTTTGGAAATTTAGGAGGCAGCTGTAGGTTGCTAGGCCCAAGCCACATCTTGCTGATTACTGTTTTACTCTCTCCCTTCCAAATCTATTATTTTTATTTTGTATTTTCTTGTAATATTCCCAAGCATATAGCTCCCAGTAAAACAGGGAGTTTTCTCAGACTACCCTAGGTAGCTTATGAGAGATAATTCACTTAAAATTTAATGTTTGCATTGCATTAACACCTAATGAAGAGTCAGCCCCCTGCTGTGTGAATATATGAAAAAATAAGAAGTCAGTAATTCCCGAAAGACAAAAGTCTTTATGAAATATGATGCATGTGTTGTGTGTTACACGTCATTGGATTTTAAAATTTGATACTTCACAAAGTTGCATGAATACTGCTGTTATTTTAAGCTTGGATGTCATGGGTTTAGATAGTAATAACCATTTTTTTCCAGCACTGTAAGTTTTCAGTCTGTCAGTATGCTCAAAAAAAGGTAAATGGAAGAATCAAAACAGTTGCTTTCAAGATGCTGTTGCTCATGATCTTTTAGCATATTAGGCAGGGCATATGTGATGTGGTATATTTTATGCTCTGTATTTGGAAAATGTATATGAATTCTGAGCTATCAATCCAGAAATAATTCATTAACTCCCTAACCTGAGGAATATCTTTCCTGGTAGTGCTCCCAAACAGACTTTGTCTTTATTCTGGCTAGCAAGACTTGGTGTTTCAACTGTGCTGACTGCAGATGGAATTAGTAAACAGAATAATGAGACTGATTTTCAGAAAAACCTTCTCGTTTGTGTTTCAGGCTGAGCTATGTGAATCACGCGGAAGATCTAGCCTCCAAACTACTCCAGTGTTTCCCAAAGAACAGATTATCAGCACAGGCAGCCCTGAGCCATGAGTATTTCAGTGATCTGCCCCCGCGGCTATGGGAGTTAACTGATAGTGAGTATAACCACCTCCGAATCGATTAAAAACAAGGATGCTCGTTCATACAGATGCATGTGTGTACGCTAACCCACATGCAGACAGCTTCATGGACATACAGAGCCGCACACAAAATATGTGAGTGCAATTGTGTAGTTGGAAATTACAGAGTTAGCTTGACACAGGAAAAAATGGATTCTTTTTATTGTGCTATCTCTGCTCTGCAGTCTGCAGCCAGCTATCTTTGTATTTGATTATGTGTGCAGTCAAGAGAATTATCTGAATTGTCATAAAGCAAAAGGAAAAATACAATTTACATATTTAGTGCTTTTCACTTTATAACATACAGTACTTCTTAACTAGCTGCAGCATACAGGATAAAAATCCAGCCGTGTTTGATTCACAGAATCTCTGTTATAACGGTAACCTTTAAGAAAGGACTTGGCATTCGGAAGTCTGAGAAACATAAAGTAGACAATCAGTTAATTTGCTGAATTAGGCTGTGTAAGAAAAGGATGGCAGATGACATTATTGACTAAGAATGCTCTCAGTATTTACATACATCTTTTTATTTCTTTTATTAAACAAAATGTATTCCAGTTGACTTTGCAAAAATGTTCCTATCATCGTGTATGCTGTCCATTATGTCTTTAATAATTGTAAATCACTTATACTTCTCCATATCTTTTTCCCGTGTTAAAAGCACACTACTGTTTATTCTGGGGAAAAATACTATCGTGCATGATATTTTTGATTCAGATCCTGTTATTAAAAATAGCTTTCACAGGGGAATAACAATGAGCATTTTGCTTTAACTCAGTGTGGCGAAGAGAAGCATGCTTGCATTAGAATAGCGTATGCTATTTTCCACTTTCAAGCATACGTCCATTAGCAAAAGATCTAAATCCAGTACTCTGAGGCAAAAAGTTCAGAAATGCAACAATAGCACATGTCTGTGTAACTATGGCCGATTTAAAAGTTTGCTTGCAAAAATTGAGCTCACCTGCTGAATTTTAATCCACGGTAGATTTTTTTTACTCAGTGTCAATATGAAAACTTTCATCTTCTAAAAGTTTATCGTTTCCTTCCCCAGCAGCTGGAATAGTTACATTTTGCGCTGGTTCTGTGGCCTGGCTGTCCAAGTATCCTACTCCCAATTCTGCTCTGAAGAGCACTCTCCCATTTGTAGAACATGAACATTAAAACCAAACTAGGAGCACTAATTTTTGTCCATCACCGTCTCTGTCGCAGACCGTGTTGTTGCTCTGCAAATAGATTCCCACTTTCCTCCTCTGCCACACTACCCCACCGCTCAGTTTGCTGACTGCGGTACTTTATAAGCTGAAAATTCAAAGGATGTAGCGTAAATTAAGGCTGTCTCTGCTGAAACTGATGCAAAGAGATTCATTTCTTCAGAACTAATGAAACATCAAGAATGCCTTTTTCCACTAAATGGAAAACAAAAATCACTCTGCAGTGGTGACATCTCAATCCTTCTGACTGTGTGATTTAGTCTAGCCGGGATTTTGAATTCTGAATTCTGCAGTAGTACTTTTCTGTTAATATGGACTTATTACCCACTTGCCACTTAGTTTATCAGTCAGTGGTTAAATCCAGTTCTATCAGTGAAGTAAATGCCTACACATTATCACTCTGCAGCAGGCTGCCAACAGAGACAGTCTTGTCCTAGTCATTAACAAGCACAATGTATGCAGAACACCAGAGGGGAATTAAAACCACAAAAAATACCTCAGGGTGGTATTTTTAATATGAGAATTTAATTTGTAATTTCACAGATTAAGAATTTTGGCTGCATTAATCCTTTTATCAGCTCACAGCAGGTTATTTGCAGAAGCATAACCATAAGGCGATATTCATTGGCAGAAACACGTCTTTGCATAACGTTAAACATCAGGAGCAGTGAAACCTTTTGAAGGGGGGAGAATAAAGATGAAAAATCATTATATTTTAAAGCAAGGTTCTTCTAAATGCCTCCAGTAAAATTTTGAGTTACAGAAAGACTGTTTCTGTGTCTAGTAGATAATCATTATGAAGCATAAATCCAGATGCAAGAAAGGACAATCCCAGTATCAAATACTACAATCGTTTCTATTTAGTATGACTTGGATATACTTGTAAACATATTTACAAAACAAAGAAGTCATATACTTTGGAGAGTTGGGAAAATGTTTACTGTGTAGTGAAATTACCAGTTTTTGTGATTCTAGTTCTCGGGGTTAGTATTTTACATTGGGAAGGACTTGGTATTGATAGTTAATGAAATGTAGGTGTAAATACATTGAGGCTTTAGGCACAACAGATGTGTGTGTACACACAAAATCTACTGCCTCCTAATCAAGCCACCACTGCATTTTTACAAATTTCTGTTGTATTCATCGTGGAATATGTTTTGTCCAATTTACTCCTAGCGCTGGATTGCAAATTTGGTGATTTAGCACTAAAAACCAAGGAAGGAGTCTCAGGTGAGGAGGAAGAAAGAGAGAGGGAAAAAAGTCAGTGAAATTATTTTCCATCAGAAAATATTGTTTCTTTGGAATCACAGTATTTCACAAAAGTATGGTAACTCTGCCTACGTTGAAAAAGTCAAAAAGAAGTGTTTCACTTTCTGTTCTTGCTTTGATTCTAGTACTATGAATTTATGTTCTACGTAATATATTGTAGGATAACATTTTGACTTGTGTTTTGTTATTAAAATGTGTGCAAAATGAGTTTCTGTGAGAAGGAAAATCTTTATTTTTGTTTTGTTTTGTTTTGTTTTCAAGTCAAGGCATCATTTCAATTGAGTTAGAAGTTCAAATTCCAGATGAGCTCTGTCTACCATCTAGCCACTTTCATTTTTAAAAAAATATTATATTAAAAAGTTAAGAGTTGTGCAATTCTGCCAAAAAAATATTCTCTGGGAATACAGTATAGTTGATGAAGCCTTCATTTGTTTCAGACAAATCTATAGATTAACTGCTTTTAGTAAATATGCATACTTGTTATTTTCTATTGAAGGGGAAAAAAAAAAGTCAGTGCTCCCCTTTTTCTGCTTTCATGTTTGAGAGCTCGTATTGATTTGTTTGCGTAGAATGTATGTTACCAAGGATAGCAGAATATCAAATGCAAGTTGAGATGTCAAAAATACGGTGGGAAGATCTTGAGCATAAAACAATAGCTGGGTCTTTTAAAAGCATAGAAATGAAAGAGTAGCTCCAAAAACTTATATCTGTGCTAGCTGTGTGAAAACAAAGAAAACTGTTCCAGCCCTGATCTGTTCTTTAAACAGACAGTCTATTAACATTTGCTCATGTAGTCACGCAGTGACAGCTCTCCAAGGATACTTTTATGTGGACATTTGTTCTTAGAAGATATTAAAAGTCAGTGATTTTTCCCCACCAGTTTGAGGCATCCTAAGTAAAAATGAGGTTTTGTATCATCAATGTTTGAGTCCTTATTAATTTTCAGTTTTATTGCTGTGATTAATATCATCATGTCTACAAATAAATAGTTGCCTGGTGGTGTGTGGAACTCTTCAAGGTTTTTCTAGCTTATGCAGAAGGGGGTTGCTTTATGTAAAAGCTTTTTGGGATATTTTTAACAAGCATAGCTGTCTTTAATAGTTAATAAAATGAAGTAAACCAAAATACCTTATTTCTACTGGCATCAGGATTTTGAAGATGTAATACGTAATGTCAAATTATTGAAAAACCTTGCTGCATTTTTTCACATTCCTGTTTATTTGTAAATGCTGTCAGAGATAAGGTTTTAAAATGGAAAATATTAATCATATAGCAGCGTAAGGACAAGCAAACATACACGCACCCTGGAAAAAGGACTTTGTTAGATGGCTGCAACTGAGAATGTTTGCATCATACAGCTTCCATCATCATGCATGCAGATGCTTTCCAGTGGGAATTTTTACAGTGCTTACTTGCATAAATAGGTGGTATATGTAAAAGCTGTATATATTTACTCAGTGTTGTGTTTGCCATATATATTAACTAATTAATTTTAAATTACTGCTTTTGCAGAAAAAAATCAAAGTTTCTGAACTGCCACTCTTTTTTTGCAGTGTCTTCTATTTTTACTGTACCGAATGTAAGATTACAGACAGAGACTGGAGAAAGCATGAGAGTCTTTGGAAAAAACAATAGTTATGGCAAAGGTGTATCAAACAGCAAACATTGAAGAATACCTATGTTCACAACTGATAATGCAGGTAAGGTGATTATTGGAAGGTATATCTTTGAAAATACTCTTTACTTTAGTTCTCTTTAGAGAAACAAAATATAAAATTCTACTGTACGTTTCTTACATTGCTCATGTTCAGGCAGATAATCTGTTTTCACAGTATAGATGGTCAATACAAGGAGTGCTAGTTCCTGGCCTGGTGGGCAGGATCAGTGTCACTGACAGGTTGAAAATACTTCGGAAGTTGGTACCAGCAGTTTGAACACTAGGTTGCCTTTAATTTGGACTGATATTTTTTTTCACCTCGTAAGATATGGTGAAATAAAGTATCTGTTGCTGGTTCTGTTGTTAAACTTTGGGGCAAGAACAAATATGGTTCATTTAGTAGGTTTGGTAGCCTTCATAGCAGAAAGGTGTTCTTGATGGAGACAGAGGTGCTGTCATGTCAATGGATTTGGTCTGTGTCACTGGATCTACTAGAACTGGTTTTGTTCTTGGATGGCTTTCATTCAATACCCCATCTTTATAACCCTAGTTATTCAGCAGTGAAATAGCGTGCAATGTGACTTCAGATATTCTAAGAGTAGAACAGAACCTGGGAAGGGCAGGTGAGTAGAGAGAATGCTTCCTAACTTAAAGGAAGGGAATGGTGGTTGTTACATCATGGCATTAACTCTCTTCTGACTGCGCGCATCACCCCAGTGTTCGTTCAGTGGGATTTACCACTTGACGGACTCTTCCAGATTAGCAGTATCCTCTTACATAGCTGCTTTGCTTATTGTACCTTTCTAAATAGTTTCATACTCACAGTGTTTCACAAAATACAGTGCACATTCGTTTCATTCAAAAACCCAGGCCTGCCTTTTGTTTTTATAGTCACAGTTGGTTTTGCATGTTGAGTCCGTTATAGCAGCTTGTTATGGAAGTTCTAGGAGCTGAGATCAATGCACATGCTGCTTGTGTACCTATTTGAAGGTATAGTCTGATATAAATGTAGTTGATATTCTCATGAAGTCAATATTTAGCTAAGTCTGCTTGTTACAGTATTAGATACAACTTTCTCTAATGAATTATATTCAGTTTTACTGTTTTATGTTTATGTACAATATTTTTTTAACCCTGTAATGTTATGGAGGCTGTTTGCCTGACAGGCAGCAACTACTGGAAAACTGAAATGGATAGATTTCGGTCTTGACAGTCTGCCCCAATTTTTGCACATGCTCTTTGCCAGCAAACCATTTAAGATTTTCTAATGTCAGAAATGAGGCTGCCTCAGAGCAGTCTGTTTACATCTTTATTGACAAGCTAATCCCTACTTCTTCCTGGGGCTGTGTCCCTGCAGACATCTCTTCAACCTTGTCTGTTCTAACGTGACATATCATCCATCTAAAGTAAATTTAGAATGTGCCCATCTGCACTAAAGACCTTTTATTTCTAAGCTTATGTGCAGAGTCTCATTTCTCACATACAGAATCTCCTTCCCGTTGCTTCCAAACAAATGTAATTTTTTATATACAATATGCAATAGAAAGTTTGTATTTGCAAAAGCGCGTGTAAAATAGCACAAAAGAGAACTGTTTGATCCTTCTTACTGAATATCTTATTTAAGCAGATACAGATAATTTTTTTAAATTTTATATGTAAGAAGAAAGAGAGAGCCATGTGGACCTTTGACGTACATCACTGTACAGTTGTGGCTACTCAACCGCAGCTTTAATACAGAATAGCACCTTTCATTGTGTAAGATCTGGAGGCACTAAACAAATGTTATAACGTGTACATTATTGATTACAGTTTTCTATCACGGCTTGGGACTTTGTGTTAGGTGCTTACAACGCAATAAAATATCAGTTCTTGGTTGTAGTATTTGACTTGTAATATAAGACGGGGAGCAGCAGATAATGCAGGAAGAGTATTAGTACCAAACAGAAGTCCTCTTACTTATATAATGTAGAGAGCTGAGGATTGATGAGATTAAACTAGAATAGCAGGGGAGCCAGAAGAAATACGGACATGGAACCTGGACCTGGGTGACGAATTTTTAGGATGGGTAGAAACCTTAAAAAGGATGAGACCACCACGCAAGAGGAAAGAAGAGTCAGTGCAGAGAGTGAAAAGAGTGAAAGAGAAAAAAGACTGCAGTTTTCATAATGTGAAAAGGAGGTCTGGTGAAGGCTCAATCTGAATAGCAGGTGACTGTGATTTTAAGCAGCAGAGTGGTGACTGGCAAGGAGGATGTTGAATGAGTAAAATAGATGAGTTAGGAGCTGAGTCAGATATTCTAGCAAAGGACTAGAGTTGCACGTAAGCAGTGTAGTAGCATTAAGGAAGGGGTATTTATTATGAGGTATTCAGTTAAAGTCTCCGTTCACAAGCAAAAAGGTGCATGAAAATCAAAAAGAAAGATGGCAGTAGCTCTCCAGGGCCATGAAGTTAACAGGTAAGCAAGATGAGTAGAGTTAGAGGGATGGAGGAAAGCAGAACGAGCTGTTAAATTGTCAATGAGAATGGTCGGATAACATCACGGCTAGTGGGGATAAAGGAAAATTAAAAGGTGCCAATATTGCAAGGAAATAGATCGGACTGTGAAAAAAACAGAGGCAAACAAATACTTACAGCTTGTCTGCTGGACAGGGCAGGTACGTACGTGCTTTACCCATCTTCTTGAATTGACTTTATGGGTGTATAGAGGTGATAGGGGCTGGAATTTTGAAGTATTCTAATATCCATCAGGATGCTATGAAAGACAAAAATTTGTAAATAGTTGCTCTCTATATCCTCTGACGTGTGTGTGTGTTTCTATTTTTTATATAGTTTTATACACTTATACCGTATAAAGGATTCATTTGAAGACACGGGGGGGGGGGAGGGGGGAATAACGAAGGAACCATCTTCAACCTCCTCCAGACCCTTGATGGTGTGGAAAGAAATTCTAGTCTTATGTCTTTTGTCTGGTCCTTCCTTTCAAGTGTTCCTAATTTCCTTTTTTCAGGGTAGAATAGGAAATAAAATTGAGAGCACGAACAAAGAAGCTGTGCCAAATCTTGCTGTGATAATTTAAGAAATTATTACCTCCTGTTTTCTCTCCACATGCTTGCCAGAACTTACTGCCCTAAGAGTGCACCCACTGCATTAAATCCACCTTTCTTTAGGGTTTGGCAAAGAAAGAGACAGGGCTTTGCCCGCAAGTGGCTGAGATGTGGGCAAACATTATCATTATCTGCCAACTTTGGAAGCATCAGTTTCTGGCAGATTGGTGAAGGAGAGGAGCTAAAGGCAGTAACTTTGTAAATGGCTCCATCGTCATTTGTTATAGCTCATCTACTGCCCTCAGGAATAGCTGCAATAAGCAGCTGAAGAAACTGGTGCATCCCTGAGAATTTCTACTGTCTTTAAAATATTGTTGTAATTCAGCTGCTGGTCTGCAGCATAGCTGCTTACAAATCCAAAAAAAATCCCTGAAATAGCAGTAACCTAGGACATGTTTCTGAAAACCTGGATAATCCCTGTCAGACCTGGACTACTAATAGGGTCTTTGTGGACTACACTGTGTCATTGTCATGGGCTCCAAGAGAGAGACAACATGTTATTTCAGTGCCCGTGGGGAAAGAGCTGACATTTGAAGTTACCAGGGTCTTTTTGAGACTGATCCCTACTGGAGAAAATTAACAAATATATGGTAATAAGCTCTGTTTCACACAGAAGAATCTGTTAGCAGTGAATTAGACAGGGCCTTTGGGGGAGAAAGGAAGGAAATCTTTTGGCTATATCCAAGCATCTTTAAAGCTTTGTGATAAAGCAAAACATTTTTATTTTGTGCCTGATGGTTTTCACTGATACTTTGTTTCTCCATGGGCAGGAAACATCTCTGTGGAAGCATTCCCCACTTCTACACGCTTCTACATATACTGTTGAGATGTAATGTAATATTGCATTCACCCATCTCTGCAAATATTTTATTGAGACATGAATGGACCATAAGAAACTCTAGAGCTGCTTTTTCCTTTGGCCAGTGGAAGACACGGGTAGAGCTTGTTCTTCACTGGAGAAGGATGAGTCAAATTGTAATTGAAAAGACAAGGCATTACCCGATACCAGATAGCACGCGATGTTTTCTCGTGGTGATTTATAATCCCCAGTTCCCATTGGCGGACCAGAGACAGGAGATGTGTTTCTGGCCTATTGTCTGCTTCCCAGAGCCAGCAGGGACAGCTTCATTCAGGATGGTAACACCATATGCTTTTAAAGCATTTAACCTGTATTAACATAATGAGATCCCCTGGCTTTCTAAATCTCTTTGACAATTCACTGGAGCAAAACAAAAAGTGGTCCTTATTTGTATGGCTTCACCACACGCACATGCATCCGAGCAATCCTGAATTTCAATCGCAGGATGCTGAATTCTTTCTTCTGTGTCCATTTAAGCCAGCAACCACCACCAGCCCAGCCAATCAAAGGGACGATGGCGTCATTCGGGTCAGCTCAGCTATGTAAAACAGAATAAAGCTGAAGAGGTGACAGTTACCGCTATAATAGCAAAAAGTGCTAGTTACTGATTTGGGTGCTTCTGACCAGGGATGTTCAGCAGCACAGAATTGTTACGTAAAATTACCTTTTTCTCTTTGATAGCTAGAGAGGTGGCTGTTGTTGCATCCCCATCCAAATAGTTTTATTTTTCTTTGTCATCTTCAGTGCTACATTTACAAATTGTGTAAGAGCACCTCTTCAGCACTGCTATGTGGGAACATAATTTTTGCCTGCTTTGCCCGTGTCGAGCCGCAGGGAAGCTATAGTCCAGCATTGTATGTGTCCAGTAGTCAGTATTGAAAAGTCATTCTCATTCACTGCTCCCCTGCATTTCATCTGTCCTGGGTGTCCTGGTGTTGCTGAATCACCGTGGAAAACCGTATACTGTGCTTCTAAGTCTTCCTCTCTTCAGCTTCAGGGAACAAAACTGTAGTAATTACAGAGGAGAAAGGTCTGCATAAAAGAGAAATTCTGGACTGAGTTACTGTATGTCAGCAAGAACTCGTCATTGTTGATTTAATCAAAAGCTGGAGGTAGCCAGTACTGCTTTATAGGTGTGAGATCTTGAAATTCAGTGTAAACCCAGCTTGGGAGAGAAAAACAGAATTATAAAAGCATGGCAGTTAAAAGTTTAATTTTTTAAATGCGCTTCTGTTTTTTTAATAGATGGATTCAAATAGATGTGTACAAACAGTCATTGTGCTGCTGCAGTTGAAAAGATGGAGGCCTAAGCGCTGAAGATGGGAGGTTTAAATTTCTCTTGCATCTTTTAGTGCCAGACAATGCCTATACATGAATGTTGAGGGTCAGTTTAATTATTTAACTAATACTGGATTTGCATAAATTGGCTTTCGTGAAAGGGCTAATAAGATGCAGTTGTGGTGGGCAGCTGAAAGCAATTTGGGTTTAAGTCCAGTAATGACAGTACTAAACAGAGTTGAAATTGTAACATCAATTTTGTAAAATCTTAAATTAATGTTAAGCTGTGAAAGATAACTGCAGAATCCAGGATATTTTTTTGCTTTCTATTACTTTTAGTGCCATTATTTTTGTATGTTAACAACATAATGGTTTTATGAGAGTGTTCCAGCTGTGCTTTACTTAATATCAAAGAATAAGATCATCACTCTGATAGAATATGCCCTAAATGTAACACACAAGGGAAAAACTCCAGGCATTGGACTACATTCTCTTGATATCCAAGAATTTATTATCTTGTTCCTGAAGTCTAAAATGAGAATATAGACTGAATTTTGCCCTCTATTCAGCCACAAAGAAAAGCTCACTGTATTCAGTAGACTCTGTGCAGACGGTGAAATGGACTGAGCAAAGATCTGGGTAGTGCAAGGGTGTCTTCGTATAAACCCTGTCTCCCTTGAGCAACACGTGGTGACGAGGATAGAGCATTCATCCCTACAGATGTACATCAAGTCCCACAGTATGCCACAGGGATAGAATCATAGAATGGTTTGGGTTGGAACGGACCTTAAAGATCACCTAGTTCCCACCCCCCTGCTGTGGCCAGGGACACCTCCTACTAGACCAGGTTGCTCAAAGCCCCATCCAACCTGGCCTTGCACACTTCCAGGGATGGGACATCCACAGCTTCTCTGGGCAACCTGTTCCAGTGTCTCACCACCCTCAGAGTAAAGAATTTCTTCGTAATATCTAATCTGAATCTCCCCTCTTCCAGTTTAAAACCGTTACTCTTCATCCTATCGCTACACTCCCTGATAAAGAGTCCCTCTCCACCTTTTCTATAGGCACCCTTTGGGTACTGGAAAGCTGCTATAAGGTCTCCTGGGAGCCTTCCCTTCTCCAGGCTGAACAATCCCAACTCTCTCAGCCTGTCTTGATAGGAGAGGTGCTCCAGCCCTCTGATCATCTCTGTGACCCTCCTCTGCACTCACTCCAACAGGTCCACGTCCTTCTTATGTTGAAGGCCCCATAGCTGAATGCAGTACTCCAGGTGGGGTCTCACGAGAGTGGAGTAGAGGGGCAGAATCACCTCCCTTGACCTGCTGGCCATACTTCTTTTGATGCATCCTAGGATATGGTTGGCCTTCTGGGCTGAGTGCACGTTGCTGGCTCATGTTGAGCTTCTCATCCACCAACACCCCAAGTCCTTCTCCTCAGGGCTCTTCTCAATCCATTCTCTGCCCAGCCTGTACTTGTGCATGGGATTGCCCCAACCCAGGTGCAGGACCTTGCACTTGGCCTTGATGAACTTCATAAGGTTTGTAGGGGCCCACCTCTCAAGCCTGTCCAGGTCCCTCTGGATGGCATGCCTTCCCTCCAGCGTGTCAACTGCTCCACACAGCTTGGTGTTGTCAGCAAACTTGCTGAGGGTGCACTCGATCCCACTGTCCACATCGCTGACAAAAATGTTAAACAGCACTCGTCCCAATACCATCCCCTGAGGAACACTACTCATTACTACTCACCACTTGGACATGGAGCCATTGACCACAACTCTTTGAGTGTGACCATTAGGGCAATTCCTTATCCACAGAGTGGTCCATCTGTCAGATCCATGTCTCTCCAATTTAGAAACAAGGACGTTGTGTGGGACAGTGTCAAATGCTTTGCACAAGTCCAGGTAGATGATGTCAGCTGATCTTTCCTTATCCACCAATCCTGTAACCCCGTTGTAGAAGACCACCAAATTTGTCAGACATCGTTTGCCCTTAATGAAGGCATGTTGGCTGTCACCAATCACCTCCTTATTTTCCATGTGCCTTAGCAGAGTTTCCAGGAGGATGTGCTCCATGATCTTGCTAGGCACAGAGGTGAGACTGACCAGCCTGTACTCTCCTGCGTCTTCCTTTTTTCCTTTTTTTAAAAATGGGGGTTATGTTTCCCTTTTTCCAGTCAGTGGGAACTTCACCAGACTGCCACGACTTCTCACATGTGATGGATAGTGGCTTAGCAACGTCATCTGCCAATTCCCCCAGGACTCGCGGATGAATCTCATCAGGTCCCATGGACTTGTGCACCTTCAGGTTCCTTAGATGGTTTTGAACCTGATCTTCTCCTACAGTGGGCAGTTCTTCATTGTCCCAGTCCCTGCCTTTGCCTTCTGTGACTTGGGCAGTGTGGCTAGAGCCCTTGCCGGTGAAGACTGAGACAAAAAAAAGTCATTGAGTACCTCAGCCTTTTCCATATCCTGTGTAACCGGGTCTCCTGTTACCTTCCGGAGAGGGCTCACATTTTTCCTAGTCTTCCTTTTATCACTGACGTACCTGTAGAAGAGGCTTTTCTTATTGCCCTTGATGTCCCTGGCCAGATTTAATTCTATCATCTGGGCTTCAGCTTTCCTAATCTGATCCCTGGCTGCTCGGACAATGTTTCTGTGTTCCTCCCAGGCTACCTGTCCTTGTGTTTGAATTTGTCCAAGAGCTCCTTGTCCATCCATGCAGGCCTCCTGGGTTTTTTTGCCTGACTTCTTTGTTGGGATGCATTGCTCCTGAGCTTGGAGGAGGTGATCCTTGAATATTAGCCAACTTTCCTGGGCCCTTCTTCCCTCCAGGGCTTTATTCCATGGTACTCTGCCAAGCAGATCCCTGAAGAGGCCAAAGTCTGCTCTCCTGAAGTCCAGGGTTGTGAGCTTGCTGTGCGCCCTCCTTGCTGCCCTAAGGATCTTGAACTCCACCATTTCATGGTCACTGCAGCCAAGGCTGGCCTTGATCTTTGCACCAGCCCCTCCTTGTTGGTGAGAACAAGGTCCAGCATAGCACCTCTCCTCCCTGGCTCCTTCTCCACGTGGAGAAGGAAGTTATCACCAACGCATTCCAGGAACCTCCTGGATTGCTTATGCCCTGCTGTGTTTTCCCTCCAACAGACCTTGGCGTCCCCCATGAGGAAAAGAAGGGAGGCAGGACAGAGAGAGGAGGACTTCACATTTATTATTACCTACTGTGCTTGGGAGGACAAGTATTTCAAAGCTCTATGGCTAGGAGAGATTGATGTCTTCCTTGAAATTACATACTCCATGTTATTCTGTGTGAAATTAGTGGCTACATACTTACTGGCATGCTTTTTATTTAAGTTGCAATGTTTCATGGCCAAATCAGCTGCAGAGCTGGCAGAAGAAAGAGGAAGCATTACTACTGTCATGGATGAACTTTTGTCAAGGGACAATATTATATTTTCTTGTACCGTTGCATAGTGTGGAGCCTATTTTCAGTTCATTTCTAATGCATGATAACTTGCCTTCAGCACCGTGAAGATTCATTTTCAAATAATTTTTAGTGTAGTGGTTTTTAATTTAACAGTTGCTTATACTGTAGGAAAGATATTAGCGATATTTGCATGAATGCGTGTGCTCAGTCGCAAATCTGTTTCTTTCCAGTTTGTTTGTTCTCAAATTTAGGATCCGGAAGGTGGAATCCTCTGTGCCATGAGTGCACTGTATTGTATTATTAATATTAGGATAGCAAGTGATTCCCACTAGACGGTCTTTGTGGGCCATCGACGCTTTAAGAAGCGTCTAGGCATGAAAGGCCATTTGAGTTGCAGTGGGCCGATAGTCTGGGATGACATTTGAATGTGGAGAGGACAATGTATAAATGACAATGACTGGGAGGGAGGAAAAAGCCGGTCTAAACTCTCCCTTTTCTCCCATGGACACTCACCTCTCCTTTAGGATTATTTCCTCACGTGACTCCTCAGTTAGGCTTTGTCTAAGAGGAAAAGTGGAACCACTGAAGGGGAGAAACTGAGGTCTGCAGACAAAGCAGAGGCTTCCAGTGCTGACACACGGCCTGTAACCCAGAGAGACAGCAAAGCTAATGAAAGGCATCGCCTCTCAGGCATCATTTGCAGCATTCAGAATTAACAGAACATTTTACTTGCAGCTAAATCGTAAACAAAAAATGAATTTTAGTAATGCCATATACCAGAATTGTTTCCGTGGAGAGCCAGCTTTGTGTTGCTATTTTGAGCCTGTAGTTTACATTGCCTGATTCTCTACGAAACAAAGAAACTAAACCAACCACTGCAGAATTGGCTCTGAAGGCAACAGCCATTAAAGTGATTGTTCACTGAACGCTCCTAGTTGTGGGGAGACTCTTGCATAAAAATGCAGCAATAGTTTACAACTCAGTTAATAAAAATACATCAATTTATTCTGTCCCATAAGCTGGGGGGAGGGTGGATAGGTTTCCCACATGCTCCTATTGTTAAATTGCTATGAAAAGTCTGAGGAGGAAAGCCAAAAAAATCAGAAAAAAAGACTAAATTCTCCAATAAAAATATATAATACAGAAGAATAATATTGAAACAGTATCTTCAGATATTTTAAGTAGCAGAAACAGAATTGGGTATTTCCATAATTTTGTGGTCTTGTTATAAATTATTAATGCTGTTTTGGATCATATATGTATTTTGAATTAGTAATTATGGATGATAATTTTCTGCCATTAGTACCTAGCTATTAATTCTGTACAGCCATTCCTATACCCATCTTTTGATGTTCATGTAAGGACTGATTGTGCATTATATTTTCTGGCATGTATATTGTAACAGTACGGTCACAGTGAGGTATAAGCCTTTTTACTTAAGTTTTCTTCCTGAAATTTTTATCGTAGAATTCCTTTTAATGCCTCTCTTTTTCAGTACGTGCATTGCGTGTGTATTAAAATCTAGTTAGCTTTCAGTCCATCTGCTAAGTTTAAGAACAAAACTAGTTATCTGAAAGGAAAGAAAATCTAAGCAATTAAATCTGTCCTTGTGTGCTTGAAAGATATAGCAGTAAGTAATCTGTCACATCATAAAATGAACAAAATCAAAACAACTGAGTCATTATCATGACTCTGCTTGGTTTCAGCCCACAAAGTCACATCTAGACTATGTAGATACTGTATTTGTTGTTTTATGTGTCTGTGTGCAGACACTTGTAAATACAGAGGTGTAAATGTTGCCAGCATTTAAATTAGGTTAAAAATGCTATTTATGGCTTGCATCAACAACAAAAAAATATTCCTAATCATCCCTAGGTGAAGACACTCATTTAACGAGCTTACAGGTCCTAATTAATTCTGTAAAGAACGCCATTTGGCAGAGCAGAATTATGAGGTTTGCATATTGATGGTGGCAGGGAATATATATCTATTTTCTATTTATATGGTAAAATTAACTTGTGTTCTTCAGAAAACGGCACATCTCGGAGGTATTGCTCTCAAAATGATCTCAAGGTGGAAAGAAATCAGTAATTACAGCACCAGACATTCCATTCTGTCCTAATTTTCCCACCAGTTTCTCAGTGTTTCAGCTGCCTCAGAGACTTAAAGTGCTCTCATTAGGTAGCCGCAGAGGCTGCCTGCTTGCCTACTCCATCGCGCTCTCACTAGCTTTCTCCCTCGCTCCCCCTCTCTCGCTCTCCCTTTTTTTTTCCCCCTCCTGCCTTGGGAGTGACTGTGAAGATCATTTGCTGGCATGATTGGCAGGTTAGAGGATTCGATCAGATGAGTTCCTCTTAGTGCAGGTCAAAAAGGCTAGTTAGCAGGAGCTGTCGAAAAATGCCAGCAGCATTCGAAATGGGAAATGTCATGACTTCGAGGCAGGGGGTGCCACCTGGAACAGAAAGCCCCCAGCTCATTAGCAAGTTACAGGATGCAAGCTTAACTGGAGGGAGCAGAGGAGGAGAGATAATACCCAATAGGGAAAATTATTGTGAAGTGGAATTGATTTCATGTATAATTTGTTTATCACTAGAGGGGACAAATGCTGTCCTCCTGACATGTGCGGAGGAGCGTGGACTATGAATGAAGCAACTTAGCATAATCTCCAGGTTGAGCTCTGGATTTAAAGAATGCCAACTTCTTTCTTTCCAACTGTGGAAATGATCAGGTCATGTTGTATTAATTAAACCTGACGTACTCTCAAATGGTTTATCTGGGCAATTTTAGCAATTTAACAGAATGTGGTAGATATGAGCTGCATTCATTATTAATGTGGGGCAGCGTTTTGTTTTCTGGATGCAGTGGAGCTGGGGTTTCTTTGCAAGCTGCTGTTGTAAAAAGATGTGTTTCTGTTGCAAGTTGAATTATAACAGAGCTCATTTTTAATGCTTAGTCAGACCGCATAAAATCAGAATGCAATTCCAGTTGTGCGATACGTTCATTTCCAGGAAAGACTACATACCCTTAGAAAGTATGGATTTAAAAATAAATAAAGCGTTTAGGTTTAGTGTATAAAATTTAATCTGAAATTAAGACTACAGTGTCTGCTGCCTGTCATGGACTTAAAGAATGCTTATATAAAATATCAGCATTGCAAAATGCTTAGTCTTCTCCGAGACATTCTAAAGTGGTAAAATTGCAGGCAAACTCTTCAACCCAGGCAGCTTAGCTAGCCCCTGGCTATTAATGTTGCTAACCATTCGTTTGCTTCACTGGTCTATATTTTCATATAAAAGGCATATTGCATATCAGTAGAAATGAACTGCGTAGATTCCCCCCTCCTCCCCAGTAGTTTTTTTCAGCAATGTTAAGAAAGTAGGATGGGATCATGGTACCTTCCGGAGTCTTTTATCGTGATATCCTTGTGAGGCTTTGAGTCTAGCTCTGCTCCTCCGAAGACAATGGGAGAATGCCATAGATTTCAATGGGAGTAGGGCTGGCTCCCTTATCAAAACTAGCGTAGACACCACAATACCATCTCAGGCTGAGTAAATGAGATTTAAAGGCTGCAAGCTGTTCCTGAAGAACTATTTTGCAAAGTCTATCTCTTCTTGTTTAGGAATTTTGTCTTTTGTATATTAAATGTGTACTTCTGAGAAGTTTGCAGTTCCTGCTTAAGCAGTCTCTTGGTTGTACGCCGAGGACTGTTTGCTTGGTGTTCAGATCTTTGATGATTTTTTTTCAGCTTTCATTTTCTTCCATCCATCAAAGTTTTGAAGTTGGTAATGGAGTAGCCAGGGTTTGCTTTATTGAGTAACCACAGGCTGTTGAATTTCCCTTTCTCCACCTAACGTGAATCAGAATCAGATTTTTTAAAAGGACTTTCTTAATCAAAATATTTGTACAGAGACTAACAGATGAGTGTTTTCTGTTTCGTATTTCGTATGAAAAGCTCAGCATTAGCAGCCTGCTAGTTTGCCAAAAAGAAGAGTTACTGAAGCACTGTAAACACAGACTTTCTTTACCTTTCAGATAACTATTTAGTGTAAAGTTCTTTCAGATAAGCACTGTGAATATTGGCTGCCATAGTCTGTGCTAATGAATGCACAGGCTCAGTCCTTTGCAAAGTTCAATAAAGAGAGCAGGACATCAGAATAAAAATATCCTGTATGCAGATCCCATGGGAGATTTTTTCCCACCTTGGGTGTCTCTGCAGGTGCCCAGGTACTATCTAAATAAAAAATTGGAAATTAGTTTGAAAAGTTCAGAAGGTATTCACTACCCTATGTCTGCTCTGATGCTTTGTTTGGGGAAGTGATATACATTTAAATTGTTTGAATGGAGTTTGAAAATTAGACTTCTACTGGGAAAAGAGAGCAAGCTCTCTGGGAAATCTCCAAATCCATTAGCTCAGTGGAGTCAAGACAAGGATGAATAAGCACTGTACAGACCTGCTAGACTTTAACCCTGAGATATATTTGAGGGCTCTATGGTGGCTATCATGTCTATCTTGCATCTGGCAGCTGCTGCTTGGACACAAGCAGAAGGATGTTTTGGCTACAAAGCCAGGCAAGTGCAGGTAAGTCTTTTCTAGGACTGTATGTGATACAGGTTAGTGACCTATGTGTGTCCTAGGTTCATGACCAAAGAAGTCAGAATTAGAAGAAAATAATTAAACAACTAATATTTTCGACATATCTACATTTTCTGGCAAGTAAAACAAGCGTAGCCTGGAACAGAAGAAGGAATTTAACCGTTACGCAACGTTTCTTTTTTTAACCAGACAACTTCTGGTTTTTCAAAATTGATTCAGTGTTTTCTTAGCTTCTAGGCTAAGAAATAATCCAAATGAAGACTAGTCGCCAGGAAGGAATTAGCAAATGCCTCACTGTCCCTTACACTTACTATTCCTGCAGTTGCTTGTCATTCATACAAATCCTGACTTTCCTGTCCTAAATGAATCTTGGTTTGTTCCTTGACTCTCTAGGGAAGATCAGGCAAGAGCAGTGATGGGAGAATCGCATATTCATCATCCGATTTGTACATCTTTTCTCCCCCAAATTTCTCAGAAATCACTGGAACTTGCTAGTGTGCATTCTGCCAAGTTACCCATCTTGACTCCTTTTATCATTACTTATGTGTAAAATCACTTGCTGTATGAATTGCCTTTGACTCTTATTGAGGGAGGTGGATGTGTAGAGAGTGTTGGAAAAATCCAGTGAGGCCTGAGGTCATCTAAACAGCTCTATGTAACGTGAGCAGCTGTTGATGAAACGTGGTTCAATCAGTAACATTTCAACTTTTGTTTTATGTATTATATTTCAAATTAAATAGGGCTGTATAAAACATTCCACAAGTTGAACCTAGGATTGGGCCATGTCATTTTTTTAGTGTGTGTCTGTAGTCTTTGACTTTGATATCACTCACTTTTTAATCTTCTTTTCCATCTGTGTTGTTAACCGTGGGTTGCAGTAAACAGATATCTCTCTCTCAAAATCCTTTTCTAAGACTTTGCCTCACCACTTTTTTTCTTTATTTTTTTTTTTAAACTAAATCTTACCCCTAGATTCAACATCCCACAAGCTATTTACATATATTACTAAATCTTTAAGGAGATATGTTTAGACGGAGTGAGGCACATTGAAGATTTCTTGACCTGACCCTGTCAAACTCCTTGACCAGGAGTTTTATGCATAAGTCTTGATTTTGATTTTCTTAGCAGATGGAGCATTGCATTTGGATCATTAACCCTCGCCATATTTCCTCAGAGAACTTAAACACTAAGACTTTCTGAATTTTCAAGTCCTGGACTTGCTCTGTTGTGTAGGCTGTACTTGTAACTCCCCAAAATGACCTCCAAAATTCACAGTTTTCTGAAAACTACTGTATCAGCTTGTGTGATACCAAAAGTAGGACTGTTACTAATAAGTCACAGCATTGCTTATGTCACCAGACAGCAGGACATAGTCATCTCTCCTTCTGCCAGACTCCTAAATGCAGGGCAGAGAAACTGCAACACACCTGGGGAATTAGAAAGATGTTTGAAATGTGCCTCAGTGGAGCAGAGTGATTCTGTGGTTTATTGTTGAAGGCAGAGAGTAAACTCAACTCAGTCTGAATGCGTCGGTCCTTATAGAAGCATAAGTAGGAAAATATCTCCAGCTGCAGGACTGGAGGAAGCAATGCTGCTTGAGAGCAGCTAGAACACCTTTTCTTCTTATGCTTCTTATCTATGTGGTGTTCCTCCCCTATTTTATAGGTGTGAAAACAAGCATAGTTTCTTGCTAATGTTGTGGAAGCATCAAAATTTTCAGCTCTTGTCTATTGAGAGAAGCTTTTACTGAGTGTTCTGAATTTCTGTTAATCTACTGTATATTGTCAGCACGATAATGCACAGAAGTTAAACAAACACCACCCTCCAAATCTCCTCCCTAAGAAAACAAAAATCCCAGACCATAATGATAAAATAGTTGATCATCCTGATTTGAATACCATATTCAATTACTTTCCTTTAAGATTTCCAGCAACAGCTTGTCAGCTTGGCTCTGACTATGTTCTTGCCTACCATTACAAACCACATTGATCCACAAATTTGGTATAGTCTCCAAATAAAGGGAGGGAAAAAGGATTTTGGAAACATTCTACCCAGCTTACTTTTTAACATTAAGATTCATTCTTCCAGAGGTGGTTGTACTCTAGTGTTTGAAGAAAAAAAAAAGTGAAATCTTTTTATTCTAAAATATTCTACAAGTTTAAAGCAAATGTAGTGCAAGGGTATGTGCTAAAGGTAGGTGGATGAAACTTGAAAGTGAAACCAGAATCATTAATATGTAAACATAACTAAAATGAGTTCATAGAATCATAGAACGGTTAGAGACGGAAGGGACCTTAAAGATCACCTAGTTCCCACCCCCCTGCTGTGGCCAGGGACACCTCCCACTAGACCAGGTTGCTCAAAGCCCCATCCAACCTGGCCTTGCACACTTCCAGGGATGGGACATCCACAGCTTCTCTGGGCAACCTGTTCTAGTGTCTCACCACCTTCGGAGTAAAGAATTTCTTCCTGATATCTCATCTAAATGTCCCTTCTTCCAGTTTAAAACCATTACTCCTCGTCCTATCACTACACTCCCTGATAAAGAGTCCCTCTCCACCTTTTCTATAGGCCCCCTTTAGGTACTGGAAGGGTGCTTTACAGTCTCCCCAGAGCCTTCCCTTCTCCAGGCTGAACAACCCCAACTCTCTCAGCCTGTCATGATAGGAGAGGTGCTCCAGCCCTCTGATCATCTCTGTGACCCTCCTCTGCACTCACTCCAACAGGTCCATGTCTTTCCTGTGCTGAGGGCTCCATAGCTGAATGCAGTACTCCAGGTGGGGTCTCACGAGAGTGGAGTAGAGGGGCAGAATCACCTTCCTCGACCTGCTGGCCACACTTCTTCTGATGCAGCCTAGGATACGGTTGGCCCTCTGGGCTGTGAGTGCACGTTGCTGGCTCATGTTGAGCTTCTCATCCACCAACACCCCCAAGTCCTTCTCCTCAGGGCTCTTCTCAATCCATTCTCCGCCCAGCCTCTATTTCTGCATGGGATTGCCCTGAGCCACATGTGTGGATTCTTTGCAGAAGCTGGTGATTTTTTTGCTCCTGGTGCACATCCAAGTGGAAAGGAGATTGGGATGTGAGGAGATTTACCTTTGTCATCACTTGCTTTTGTATACGGACCACGCACATATATGATAGATAGGTATCCTAAGTCTCAAACTTTCTGAAAGGCAACAGAATTCCAGCACATGCAAAATCAGTAAGTAAATGGAGAGTGCTGTCAGCGCTGTGTTCATTTAACCCAAACCAGAAAAAAGATAAGGGCAGACATGAGGTCACATTTTGCCTTTTAAGGTAAATAATCTGTGTGAGCTTCCCAGGGCTTTCCATCTCAACAGTGGTAAGTGCGGTCTGTATATAGGGCTGGATCCATCAGGCTTTATTCCTGAGAACCCCCACTGCGTGTGGTGGGACTTGGTCTGTGCATGTGTTGTGGGGAGGGAGGACGAGTAGTGTGTAAAGTGCATTACATCTGCATTGCTTTTGAAGATTTTAGATTGGTCAAATATATATACTCTGGTGCTAATGGAAACAGACATCACTTATCACCATATCTAAGGAATTAGAAATGTATATTCATGACTCCCTGTTACCCAAATAGGATGTCCATCATTCTGCATTGATGACATAGCTTTATTCTACTCATTTCATTTTTCTTTATGTTTTACCCAGCTGAATAGCTCAGTGCTGCCATGGGGTCCTGTATCGTATGGCAGACTTTGCCTTTTGAACTGCCTACATCACAGTTTTCTGCAGCTCCCTATCTCCACCGTCATTCCTTTTCTTTACTCTAAATGTTTCCAGGGTGGAGGAAAAAAAAAAAAAGAAAGAAAAGATTAAAAAAAAAAAAAAAAAAGGGAGGGGGGAGAAAGAGACTGCTGTGGAAAAATAAAAGTTTAAAAGAAAACCAGAATGAATGCTTCACTTGTTGGCTTTTAGCACAATTACCATACCTTAGGAAATATGCAGGGAATAGTTAATTATGACTAAATGAGCTCTTTTTAGAGTTCATGGCAGGCCCCAGCATCCAACTGTCAGTGTTGTGAAAGATACTGAATTGGAAGGCTGGTCTCCCTGTCAGCCGGTAGGATGGTCTGCCGGAGCAAAATAGACAGTGAAAAGATAGCTGGGTTAGAGTAGCCTCAGCAAGGGAAACACGTATAGCATTTGCATACTTCTCCTGCAAAGGGGGTTTAATCCGAAGAAAGGAGGAGATTTCGGTATTGTCAGCCAAGGCTTTGTTCAGGGTGAAGAGCAGAAGGAAATCTGATGAAGGGGCCTTTCTGAAGCCCTTGCTCACAGACTGGAGGTTGTTCTAGTAAAGTTATGTACTTTGGGATTGTTTACACACTATTGTCTGCTTGAAGATCTTCTAAACTGAAAGACTCAAAGTATTCCTCTTTGCTAACACAAAAGCAGAGAATTTGTGTGGTAAAAATGACTTGCACTGCAAAACGGAACAAGTTCTTTTCATTATCTGCACAAAATACCCTAAAGTTCCTTTTTTTCGTGTAGGCAAAGTTCCCTGATGCTTCTTGGCTGAACTCATATATCACAAAATGTTTTCAGTCTAGGAAAAAAAAAGAGGAGAATTATATTCTCAAAGTGGAGAGAGAAAAAAAAATCAGATACCCTTCAGGCTTAAGGCAGCCAGATTCTTGCTGCCTCCTCCAAAACAGTTCTTTGTTAAGCAAATAGACAGTTTCTTGCCAACTGAAAACAGTGGTTTAAAATTTAGTTGGGATAAAGGATTGTGCCTCTACTAAAATATTTTCTGCACTTTCTGATGTTTTTTTTTCTCACCTGAAAGATGAGCCAGAAGCCCCAAACTAAACCTCTTCTGTAGATATTCTGTAGCAGACCCACTCCATTCCTTAGAGCTTTTCCAGATAAAATAAGTGATTTGTCTTTCAAAACCAGAACGCATTTAAAAGTGTTGGCAGGCAAATTACTCTTTCTTGGAATGGCTATCCACTTGCAGTGAATACTGCCACCTTCCAAGGTTTTCACGTGGGAGAAAGTGCATCGTCTCAGGGATATGATTAATATTTAGGGACCAAATAGGCCATCTAAAAGTATAGCAACTGAAATAGATGGCTTTTGCTTTTTGGTGCTGTAAGTTCTGTGTGATTGCTGTAGTCTTAATGATTTTAGATGGTGTCTCATTATTTATGTGGATTGCACTAAAGATCTCATTACTTGTGGAAATATTTTTATAATATTATAACATTTGTTCTGTAAATATATCTGTACATACTTAGCTCATTTTCTCATCAGCTTTGTAGCTAATAGTGATTGTAAAGCAACATACGTTTCCCTGTCATGCTTTGTGAGTGTAAGGGTCAGCAAAGTCCTTACTTGAATATAGCTTGAATTTTCTATAATAAAAATGGGTACTATCTTTAAGGCTTGGTCAAATTCTGAGAAAGAATATGAAGCGATTTCTAAGATGCCAAAGAACATGAGGTTGGATATATCTGTATGGATATATTTGTGTTCACTCTGCAATTTAATAGTTATAATTAAGGAAAAAAATTACAATCCTCTTGATATTACTAAATGACTACACATACAATGAAATTTGGCTCTCAGTTGTACATGCTGTGACTTGTTTGGGTTTTTTTTTAACCTCACATGGTTCCTTATGTTCACTCAGAGAACAACATCGGTGTTGCAGCTCACTTTTTGCTCGGCTATGATAAATGTGAATCATTAAATACTTCATCATCTGTTAGCCCTGTTTGCTCCCACACGGTTGTCATAAAACCTCACAGAAACACCAGGAAGAAGCAAGTCTGTGTGGGATGGGCTATAGGGCACCAGGGCACCTTCGGTCTTCAGAGTGTTGATGCAACTTAAAAATCGAGTGCCAGAAAGGGGAGGTGCTTGATGGAAAATGTGCCGTCTCCAGTTGCTTGCTGAGCATTATCTGCCATCTGGATTCAAGAAAAGCCTGAATGAATTTCAGCATCTCCCTTTCTTTACCACCCTAGAGAAAACTGGAGGGGGAGATCAAATTTTGGCCAATATGGGAGCTGAATTGAGGCATCAGCTGGCACTCAATATGCAGTTCACACCTTCTCTTATTAGTTTAATTTATTACTTAAAGTGTTTACATTTTTCCAGCTGATGTAAGTAGTAGAAAATAAGGTACAGTGTGTTACGAGGCTTATTTACCAAATGGTATTTACTGCTGGGAAGCATAGCAGTGCTATCCATAAAGTAGGTTTTGACTGCCAACAGAGCCAAACAGACAGCTTGAATCCAACCTGGGTATAACCTAGTATGCAATTTCAAAACAGTTACTTTTATATTAACTCATAAGTTTTTATTGCTTCATAAGAAAATTATAACATCCTCCTGTGGTTCTTACCTCCTCAAGGAAATAAACTGATGTGACTTTCTCACATGGTGGCCATCTTTGTGCAGCCTTCGCTGGTTACAAAGAACTCGTACTCCAAAACACAGTGTTGGGAAAACAAAGGACGGACTGTGGTAGTAATAAACATGTCATTTAAACCTCACAGGAAAGTAAATGTGGTTTATTCAAACATGCCTTCTAAAGAATAGGTAATGATAATATTTGAGTAACACAAAGAGGCAGATCTCCTCATGCTCCCATTCCTGGGCTCGGTTCCCACAGAAGGCAGCAGGAGCTGCACACACAGCTCCAGAGGACTCGTGTCTCGAACAGCATCTACTATGGAGTTGAACAGTTTTAAAAAGATAGGAACCGGGCTCACGCCAACGCTTGCAGTCTGTGTGGAGTGAAGTAATGTTTTCACTTTTCATCTCTTCCTTTTTATTTCGCAGTAACGGTGCAATCTCCAATTAGAAATTACCCTTTGTTGGCAGTAGCCGACAACGCCTCGTCCCGGTTTGCGTTTTTCCTGTGAGAAGCGTGTCAGAATTTGGGGGAACTAAATATACCCCTTTGTTGGTGAGCTTGTCAAGCACCGCGCTGTGTTCGCTTTCCCACCAGGAAGGTCAGGCCGCTGGGGGGCCGCTCTATTTTCTGAAATGATCCCTACTGTCTGTCCATGCTGTCTGACAGATTGAAACAGTTGTCTATGTCACTGCTTTCAATGCTTTTTAAATGCCTCACTTTCCATGAAAGACGTAAAATATGTAGGCAACGGTGGGGGGAAAATGTAAAAGGAACTATACTTTTTCCTGTGTAAAGAAGTATTGCGTTTTCTTTTCTAAAGTAAACTTAATTTTGTTTAAAATATGTTTATAAGCTGACTTAGGGAAAAAAAAAAGAAGTGATCTGGAAGAATGGGTAAGTCACAGCTTACACATTCTGTTTCTGAAACCTTGTTTTAAAATGAGGGTAATAAAATTATTAAACACGCGTTCATTCAGTAGCTGAAGTGAAGTAGTAAGTTTACTTTGTTCACTTATATTTTAGTGAAATATATTTTGATCTGAGGTATGCATAAAGCCTGAAGAAATTGGTACTGTGCTGAGCCTTCAATACTCTCCAGATAATTGAACTAATTAAATCTTTACCAACATTAACACAACTCCAGCATTTCTTGGACAGTGGTTAATTATTGTATGAACATGGCAAGCTTAAACTAAACAGATGAAAATAGAGTCCTGTGGAATGGGTATTGAGTTTATTCTTTATTCATCTTTTGATAAGGTTTAATTAAAACTGCCTCTCTCCATTGTGGTGAGAATGAATGTGCTTGTTTTCTTAGTGAAAGCCAAATTATTCACTTCAGCCATGGTTCAATAATCAAAGCCTTTGCAAAGTTTTGGGTTATATTGTAGCTGTGGAGATATAATTGCTGCAATTCTCTATGAAGGCTTTATCTTTTTATTACATTTTCTTTTATTTTTTTAAATTTATTTAGAAAGAAAACTAGGGCATCCATTTTCTGATTCACCATTTTAATGGGCTTTGAGCAAGGCATATTTGTAAAGAGAGAGTGAGCTGTTGCAAATAAAATTAAAAAAAATTTTTTTTTATAACCGGAATGCAAAAATTCTCTTAAAAACAAATCTGAATTCCAGTCTTTTAGAGTAATACACAAAGTAAAATCTAAGCATATATCAAAAGCTGTCCTTATCAACTGTTGAATATTAATAAAGGAATGGTCATTGCTTTTAATGACAGTAAAAGTAGGGAGGTTATGGTGACTCACCATGATTGTACAGTGGCTAATTACTCACTGGGCAAAAATTGTTGAAAGAAGCAGTGCCAGCTCATAATGTTAAAAGATGCGACTTTGTAAAGTTGCTAGAGCTACCAAACCGTGTGTATGAAGTGCAAACTGCAGCACTGGTGATATGATGGAGAAAACAAATCCTTGGTATACATGTGAAATTTTGAGTGAGAGCAATGGGGTACAACTGAAGAAAAATGCGAAGAGCTTGTGACCAGGTATCATGCAGACTGGTATCATGACTTGCCTTTCCACTTGGAAAGCTGTAAGCTGTAGAATTGGGCTTCAACTTTTAAAATATAAGCTCCTCTTGCAAATCCACGTACATTCATTGAGGAATGACACAGCGGGTAGGAAATGGATCAGTGTTCATTTAAGAAAAAGTTTGCCACTCTCCTTTTTCCAGTTCTGCAGGTGACTTCGATGGGCCACCAAAAGGTCATCAAAAGAGTTGCACAATTTTACTTATAGTCTGTTTTCTCGTTCCATTCGTTTTGGAATGACCTCCTGGCAGAACCTATGTTTCCTGTCAGAATTCTGCTTTCCCATTTATGAAATATTAATTTCACTTTCTGTGATTTATCATAAGCAACTATGACATTGTTCTGTCTTGGGCTCGCGTTGTCATGAGGGGATTCCAGGCTGGCACAGTGTTTTTGATTTAAGGGAGGAAAAAGTATTTGCTTCAGGGGTTTTTTGATTTCATGAGTTGTTTCTCTTACAGTGAATTTTGCTGGGTAATAAAAAATTTAAGACTACGAGTCAAATCCTGTGCCAAAGGAGAAAATAATCTGAGCAGGAAGTCTCTTGAACCATGGAGTTGGACTTCACTGGTAGTTCTTGCTCCTTTTGAGTGATAGTAGCATGCTTGGTGCATGTCAAGTGAATCCAGAGGTATTTGGAGTCACCGGCCAAAGGATCGTTTGCTGGGAAGTTGTAGTCAGATCTACAGAAACGCGTTACCCATGCTCGTTGTCAGGAAGCAATAGCATTTGTGTCCCAGCTGACCTCTGTAAAGATTCTGTAAGTGCAGCTTTTTCTTTGGGTTTTACACTGAAGTCAAGATTTGCTCTATTATGTTTCTTGAGGTACGGGAACGTACCTCAGTCTGGAAGTGGGGGAACACGATGTGTTAGCCTTGCCTTGAGTGCACGCGTATAGGTCAGTCCTATACGGTGAAAGTTTTATTCTACTTTCCCGCTGACAGAGTAGCAGAGTCATTAGAAATCCCTCCAAAATACATTAAATCGGGTCATCTCTGAGACTAGACTTTCCCTTGCAGTTTTTTTCTACATAGACCTTTCCTATTTTGTGAAATGTATTTCTATTTGGCATAAAGAAACTAGATATGGCAGAACTGTTATTTTATCTGAGTTCCTTTCTGCTACATTTTGTCTTTCTGAAAGTGTTATCCTAGGAAGTCGATTTCTTAATTATTTTAAGGGCTTTTTGCATTAATTTCACTCTGGTAGAGGTTCTGTAGAGATTTTCCAGCATTTACTACAATTAGGCTGTAGTTCCCGTCATTGAGATGGGGTCTGTGCACTCCTGCTTTGCCAGCAGCACAAATTTGATCTGGATTAAGAATGGACACCTGATCTTGTTTATAGAGAGTGGCTCCACGCTGGTTACCAGGGAATCACCATAAAGACTGCTGGTTCAAGGTTAACCCATCCGATTTTTTTTATCAGATTTGAAACAACAGAGTTAGATTTTACTGGGTCAGCGTGATTTTCACTCGGTCATAGGAGCTTTAAAGCTGGATTTATAGCCTTGTCACACATACTTCTGTCAATCAAATTCTCCTGAACTCTTAACTGAAAAATTATCTTCTAATACTTGGTTACATTAAAATAATTTTGCTGGGTAATTTATTTTTAAATGGTGATAATAATCTTGAATCAGATGGGAAAAACCTGATGTCCTGGAAATAAGAAAGGGTTCTGGCTGGCGTTGCTGAAAAAACTGCTTGCTGAAGAGATCGTAATCTAATCTGAGTGGATTGAAAGATTTGACAATGTCTTCTTTAAATGTGAAGAGATTGTTGCGTGTTAATTATTTATTAATTCATGTGGGTTAATACACATTAGCATTTTTGAATATGGGCTATACTGCACTCTGACAGTTTTGCATATCATCCCTACTGATGTCTTAATTTAGTGAGATTCTTAAGCACTTGGCTAATACCAGGCATACACAAAAATGTGTGGAAATGTGTTTATTAAGGAGCTTCCCAGCCCTCCCCCAGCAGCGATTAGGTAAAGTGTGCCTTCTGAAGTGCAAGGGGACAGACTGGACTGTCGTGACTTTTGACTGCATTAATTCATTTTGACGTAATGTAATTATTATTTTTTTTTCCAAATTATGAGACTCCGTGTTTCTTAAAATTGCTATGTAAGCAAGAATAATTCTCCTTGCTTCCTTGCTTTTTTATTTGGCATAAAATCTTCAGGAGTGCGAAAAGGTGATTTCCCTAAAAGCATGCCTGTGTATAATTTACAGGACTACCACAAAGAAATCCTAATGACTTACACATACATGACTGTTATTAACTTGCCTCCAGCCACAACATTTACATGGTAATAATTTGTCATCTTTATGCTATCAACTACTACTTGATCCGATTCAGTCTCATGTTTTCTTTTCTTTATAATTCCTATGTCACAATGATCAGTCCCTGTATTCACTGTCAACTTTGTTATTCATTCTTCTTAGGAAGTTCTCCATGATCTGCAGAATGTGGCTGGTCGCTTGCCTGAAGTGGAAAATAAGGTTTTGACATCACAATATTTAAAAATTTGCCACATTTTTGCCTCTAGAACTTTTGGGTTTTCTTTAGGGATGTCTTCTCTGTATTATGGAAGAGCGCAATCTCATTATTTTCCATTTATCTTAAGATGTGGCTCTGCTAGCTCAGAACAAGGCTAAGTTCAGTTATGCTAAGCACCACGCAATCGTATATTAAATAATATTCTTTCATGCAAAGATCTCAGGCCGTGTGTTCAGCTTTGCAGGCTGCTACCCCCATCTGCATAAAATCTGCTTTTATTCAGGTAACTGGCTGGCCTTTCCATTCAGGATTCATTCTTGCCTGTTCCGTGATACTTAAATGCTCCAATCATATTAATTTCTAGATGGGAGTCTTGAGTAATTATTGAATTGCTATATCTTACAAGAAATTCTAGGTGCCTTATGCAGGCAGATAGGAAAATAGCATGTAGATAAATAGAACAGTGCTTTAGGAGAAATGTTAATTAATGCCCAATTGCAGACAACCCCATGAATGCATATTATTAATAGAATTCCCATTATTATGAAGAACTGAAAACTGAGACAAAAGTAAACAACTGGCATTTATTGAACTCTCGTAACTCTTAATTATTTGAACAGTGTGACAAAAATGTAACCAAACTAAGCACTTTTGGGGGCTAGAAAATACTGCTTCTAGGTCCCCAATGTAAAGACTTTACTCACTTCCTCATCCCCTTCAATGAAAGGAGTCAAGGTCCAAGCCTGTAGGCTGATGCTAAGAAGAGCTGCTGTGATGAGCAGGAGAGGTGGCCGAGGGGAAGAATCCGGTCGATTTCTTGAGAACGCTATCGGAAATATCCTTGTATCTATAGAAGCCAAGGTAGCCCTGCCTGTTCTAACTGCAGTGTTAAACAGTCTGTGTTCACTGTTTTAACTATATTAGACTTGATCCTCTGAACCAGGAAAGAATGAGTGAGGCCATTTTAGAAAGCTTCAAGAACCATAAGCCAGTAACAAAGGAAGATGTGTACAAAGCTTGAGTAAAACCAGAATACACAAGCATGCCTCTGATTAACTCATTACAAAGGGTCACAATTAGAAGGATATTCACTCCATTGCCTCTAGTCTTCATTATTGCCGATATTGCAATCTTTACCTCTGAGTATGTCTGATGGGCAGCTGACCAGTAAGATAATCCTAGAAAGCTTTCAAATTCAGGATGTTTCAGGTAAGTTTGGGGTTTTTCCCTCAGAAAATACACAGAATGCTTGGTACTCAGACTGAGGAGGAGCCTTGCCAGTTATGCACAGAGCATTGCTGGAAAAATAAATTAAAAAAAAAAAACAAAACAAAACAAAACCAACCAACCGAACAAGTATAAGAAAGAACCCATTCAAGTGAAGATACATTCATTCATGGAAGAACTGGGTAGTTCAAAATGAGCTGGCATGTGGGAACTAACATGATACCATACAGCTATCTCTGATTACCATCACCCATCACAAAGAGTCAGAATCTATTAGAGATAAGCGAATATAATGAGAGAGAAAGGCATAGGAAGGAAAATGACCTTGTGATAAACGCGGATGCAGAGTCAGCCTTACCAAAGGAACAGGGCAAAACAGCCTCTCAGATTCAGAAGCAGAGAAGACCTGTATCCGACATACTGTGGAGAGTGCTTGACAGAGGGCTTCTTAAATGACAAGGCTGCATAGTTTACTGTCACATGAAACTTATGTACACGTTTGAGAGACTGGGCATTAAAGGGATTCAAAATATTGTTTCTTTGGGTATAGATAAACTATGTTCTTGAACACATCTTGAAACCTTTCACTGATTTTTTTACTGGTCTTCAAGCCAAGAAGTGACACCCCCCATCCCCTACCAAATCTGCAGATATCATTTTCTTAATGAAAGGAATCCAGAAGTGGGAGTTAAACCTTTCCATGTTCCTTTGGGTTTTATACAATCTTTCATCATCCCAAGGAAATTGAGTACTCTAAGCGAAGAATCAAATCTCAAAGCACTGCACAAGTAAATGAAAGCTCTTTTGCACACTAGGGACCTTTTCATCATAGTTTTGTGTTTCAGGGGATTTCACAACCTTTACTTGAGGGAAACAAATATTCAAATCCCAGTTAGACCAGAATAGAGGAAATATGCCAGGTTCAATTACCCTTGGAGTTATCAGCCTATGAGATTTTTTCCATTTGTACCTTCACCATCTTTTTCACGAAGTTCTGCATAAAGTGTTCCTGGGATGTGGGAGCACAGAAGGCGAGTGACCGCTTTGAAACTAATCAGAGGAAAGGATCTGCCAGAAGTCTCAGAAAGTGCTGGAATCTTGAGCAGCACGTTTCAGGTGAAGTCTAACACTGATGGTTTTTAAAATCTTCATTCCTATGTGAAAATCCACCTGCATGTACAGATACATGTAGTCAATCTTTTTGGAAGACGATGAATTTGCAAGGACCATTTCTCTATTTTTTTGTTATTATTTTGGATTAGATGAAATACATGAAAAGCATCGTTTACTACTTGATGTTGAATGTCATTCACACTCAAAGAATAAGGTCAGACAATTTATTATCCATTAAAAACAAAATCAAATGAGCAGAAAAGACTTTTGAGATATTTTTTATATATATATAAAAGTGCCACAAGAGAAGTGGTGACATCCCTGGATATGTAATATCTATGGATGATGGTGGCCAAAGAACAAATTAGGCAGTATGAACTGTATTTTCTGTGGTTCCTCTGTTGTTTGGAGCTGGTGCAGTGTAGCAGTATTTCACTCACTGTGGCACGGACTACGGATTTTCTGGCTATTTGCAGCTCTGTGTAATCTGCTGACTGCATGTGCTATGTGGATAGCTTTGACATTTTCAAATAACTAGTATTCCAGATTCTGTGTAGCTTCGGGGACTTCTGACATATTTTATCTATTTCTTTGTCCTTGGGGATTGATAGATGGGAATGTGATTAGCTCCCATGCTTATTAGCTCGCATGCTAAACCTGCCCCCAGTCTCTAACATTTTTGGAATATCCTGTCTACGAGATATGGCAACCAACTGTAGTGTATTGTGTCCTTGTTTCTGAAGTACTGCTAAGTACTGTGGTATTGATTATCCTGTTTCCTTTCCTCCTCTGCGATGTAACGTGGCTTCCTCTGGTAGGTGATGTGGACTTTTTCTCGGTCTCCAGCTCTCTGTACACAAAGAGAAATGCGTTGGGAGAAAAAGTTGACAGTTGCTGAAAAATGCAAAGAATGTTTCTACTCAACATTTTTTTCACCTTTGCTGCATGTAACAGGGCTCAGATTTTTCCTGAAATAATACAAAAGTTGAATTAAATCACTGATATTGCCTGCTTTAAAGAGGTAAAAAAAGTCATCTCAGGAAATCAGCTGTGCAGTACAGTGGGAGGGGAGACCCCGTCTCCATTTGTGTAAGAAATGCGAGTTCCAATTCTTCTCGCACTTACTGCAGGACGGGGAGGAAAAGCTCTACTGAAGTCAGTGAAGTTACACCAGTTTAAAAATAACATGAGGTGAGAAAAGAATCAAGCCCCAGGGTGTTTCAAAGCTATGTGCTGAATCACTGAATCATAGAAAATAGGGCAGGAAAAGCCTCGAGAGGTCATCTCATCTATCCTGCCTTCCCCAAGGCAGGATCAGCTGTATCTGTGTCATTCTGACAGCTGTTTGACTAACTTGTTTTTAAAAACATCCAATAATAGCAATTCCACTGCGTCCTCCAGGCAGCCTGTTCCAGAGCTTTGTGATCCTTGCTGTTAGACATCAAGAAAGACTTTCCAAGCTTGGCTCCTCCCGCTACGGTTCGAGTCCATAGTTACTTCTCCTATTTACCGCAGACATGGAGAACCATTGAGTTTGCAAAAGCCATTTTAAATATATAAATGCTTCAGTCCTCTGTAGATTATAAAGCCACTTTTTATTTTATTTTTTCAGTCTTGGTAAATATTTTTGCTTTTTGAACTCTGTAGGTCAGAGGTGGAGGACAGAGGGTTGTTGGGAGTTAGGAGAGGAAGATGATAGACTGAGAATTGAAGTTACAAGTGAAGAGGCAAATTCCCGCCCAGCAGTGAGATGGGTGACATTCTTTGGACAAGTGAATGGATGTTCTTCCAGCAGAAGAAATAGTTTAACAATACAGACCTACAGTAAAGTCACCGTTTTCAAGGGTGTTTATATCAGGAGAGAATTTGACTTTAGGGCTTTTAGCAAACAACTTGAATAGGGTAAAACGGTCTGTAGGATTATTTTCAACACTGCTCTAAATCCCTCTGTGATGGCTGTCCTCCAGATCAAGGCCATTATTTTGTATTAATCTTACTAAGCGACGGTGATTCTCTACCAAGAGTATGCAGGTGTATGAGGTTCAAGTCACATTGTAACGCTCTGGAATAGGTTCACATCTGACAGTATTTGGTTTATTGCAAGAATAATTCCTGGGACTAAGTGTCTTTGATGGTACATAGTGATGGTTCTCTTCAAATACAGGAGAAAAATATTATTTCAGGCAAATGTTTGATTAGGCAAAAATAAGGTTTTTAAAATGTAGGTATATGCTTTATTTCTACTGTCAAATTATCCAGATTTAACATCAGGCTTCATGTTAGGGATTGTAACCGTGCCTTCAAAGTGTACAGGTAAAGCTTGCCTAGTAAAACTGGTGCCAGTCTGTAGTGACCACCTTTGCATTACCAATAACTTCTGGTATGTTTGGATGTATCTTCAGGCTTTTCAGCACGGTTCAGGAAGATGGGTAGTCCAGTGTATACTACTAAGCTAAAAACTTGTTGGAAATGGGTCAGAGTAACAACTGGGTTGTGGAGCAGATTGGCCCTGATTCTCAAACTAAAATATACCAGCTTAGCCCTGTGCCTTTACCTAATCCTCCTTCCTACTAATTAATGCAATGGAAATATCACCCAGAAAATTTAGCAGTTTGAACCTGTCACGTTTACTCTCTGCTTAATGTAAAATGATGTCATTTTTTTTTGAGGAATAGTAAACCTTTTGAATGTCAAACATATTGTACTACCAAGATAGATCAGAGCAGGCTGTACAGATCGCTTTGTTGTGTCTGGTGTAATATAAGCTAGCATTCAAAGGACAGTATTAACCACTAGGTTTTCTTCGTTTTTATTAAAACCCTATATCAAGAGCATATTTTTTTACAAACTGCACATCATTATAATGAAAATAAGCTTAGAGCTTGGAAGAGATTTTGTAATTCTCTGCTGTTACGTCCATTTTGCTCCATGTGCTTTTTTCTTCATGTTGACCCTAGCGTACAAATCTGTAATGAAAAAAATTGATTGACTCTCAGAGTAGGGCATTGCAATGTCGTGATTTCACGCTCAGTTGTTGGCTAACAAGGCTCTGTAGTTTTTATTTAGAGAGGCCCAGTTGCAAAAAAAAATGAAGAACTGTGTTAGTCCCAGCTGCCAAGGTTACAGAGCAAGAGGCTTAGAGGGCTCCGGGGTTCCAGGCGAGAGAGGGATTGTCTCTGCCCAGCAGGTAAGGGATAGAGCTAGACAGAAGCTGTTGTGCGCGAGATGCTGACTGACCCCAGCAATTCATAAATCCAAAAAATTACAACATTCTCTGCTTATCAGTAAATGGAGCAGACACTCAGCTGTGTAATTAACCCTTTGAATGTTATGGCCATGGTACAGCCAGCTCATTTGAAAGATGCATACCCTTCTCTGAATGCCTCCCTCGTCGTATCCTGGGGGTATCTTCAGTACTCAAGGTACTCACGCACTACTGGCAGTTTGCTATACATTATATGTAAAAAAAGTATTTCATATATCCAATCAAAGGATTGCTTTTTTCTTATTCTTACTTTTCATGCTTAATTGCTTATTATATATCTTTCCATGTGTCACCTAAAACTGTAAATTCTATACGCTGGTTTAGCAGCTTCAGGTAGAGATCATGGAATATACGAAAGGAAAGTAGCCCAGATGCCCAGACCTTATGTGGCTCAGTTTCAGGCAGATCTCTGATTTTAATTGATGGAAACCTGCCCTAAAAAGTCAGCTGTCAAAGTTGCCCAGCAGCTCTGAGTTTTCATTTTATCTACTCATAGGCTTTGCGTGAGGCAGCAAGTTATAAGTTGCAGATAGTTTTATATACTTGACCTATTCACCTTATATTGTTTTATTAGTGTTCTGTTTTAATAATTTGTGTTTTTATAAAGCCCTGTGTGACTAATCCTCAAATTGTAAATACAAATTTGGAAGGCCATCAAACTCTGCCTCTGCATACCACCACAAAAATCATCACAGCTTTAAAAAACAGTAGGAAAACAGCAAACAGCTACTGCAATGATGCCAAGCCAAGATAGAAAAAGCAGATCCATATAAAAAGGTTCAAATTCTTCCCTTTTTTTTTTTGTCCAATGGAGCTGTCTTCTGACTTTACCTTCTTTTTTTTCTTTAATCTCTGTAAGACAACAACCTTATCAAGGTATGCCACTTCCTGTCTATTATGAGGCAAACTTGTATATATTGAGTGCATTTTTCCCCTGACCTGAGTTCATCCCTAAAAAGAATTCCACAGAATTCTTCAAAAGATGCTCGCAAGGTTTCTTTGTGCACAGTCCTTCAGTCTAAGCAACAGCTAAACTGTTAACTACAGAGCCAGTGGGAATATAGGGAAGCATGGATTTGCTCCTTCAGTCCGTCGTTGCTGCATGGAATGAAATCCGCAGGCACATGGGCTAGGTGTCCAAAAGCACTTCTGAGGGAAAAAGCTCCTCTTGGTGTTTGCTTTGCCCCGGCTCCCCAGGAGGAATTACTGTCCTCTGCTGCTGCATTCCCTGTGTGTCTCCTTTGTGTCGCTGTGTATTACTAATCATGGCAAACCAAAAATATCCATTAACTTAAGCCAATATTCGTACGCATACATTAACTTCTTTAGTGGACTTTGTGAGGTTTGGTAATCTTGGCTAAATTTAGTGGCCAGTATAACCAGTATTCTCTCTTTCAGACTTAAGATTAATGTCTTTATTTTTAATACACCTTAGTACTGTATTTTCTCCCACAACTGCTAACACTCACTCTGCCTTTACCTTCCAGATGTCATTTGGTGTTACTCAGATGCTATTTTCCTATAATTTCACTCTATCGAGATGCTGCTTTCTCGTGCTATTTGGGTCCAATTCTGACATTTGAAAAAGTCTGTTTAGTGCAGTACGCTTCCCCCACCTCCCCGGGGTATCTGATCTATCGTGTGTACTTACTTGCTTGTATTTCATTATCACCTACTATTCACATTTGCATTTATAAATCATGTGTGAAACTCATTTGCAAATCTGCAGGCCTTTTTCTTCTGCAAGATCCCATACTGTAGTTAATATCCTTTAACATAAACTAAGCTACCATTTTATTGCACTGCTTAATATCACAGTTATAGGAGGTTTCCAGAGTGTGATCTTTTTTTTCTTTTGAAGGCCTGCAAAACTGTGTGAGTATTTTTAAGATTGTTCTTAGAAATCTGGAAAAAATTGCTGTATTTTATTACAGTAAATGCTTGCCATATTCTGCTTTTGCAAGTAAAGCTACTTTTAAAAAGTATACATGCACAGCAGAAGTTCTTATGACCACAGACATTTCCATTTGTTTTATACTCGTGTCACTTAAAGTCAGCTGAAAGAATTTTTAAAAAATGCTTGCTTGGAAAGATTTGCATCATTACTGATATTTTTCAGGTCAAGTTCAAACCTTTATGCAAAATTTTTCAAGCACTGGAATGTATTGCTTACCCTATTGGATAAATAACTGTATCTAGTTAGCTGAACAGAAACATCAGGCAGTATGTTATTTCTGATCCCGTGTCGCACAGCATATTGTTTTCCTTTTAATTAAATTGTTCCGTGGTGTTCTACCCTTAAGATTGTGTGCTTGCATTTCATTATCACTTGCTATTCAAACTTGCATCTCATTTGAAATTTGCAAACCTGGCAGGTTTTTTCCTGTCTTTGTTATAAATTATTACTTTATTTCCCATATCATCTGTTAAGAGTGCAGCCTATTTTTAACGGTGTTTTCTCATGTGTAATGTTTCTCCAGCTCTGGATTCAGTCAACTTCGACTTCATTTCCCCTTACAAAGCTTGCTGGATCTCCATGATTTTATTACTTTTGATTTACTTTCCTTATGCAGCTTCCACCCTGATTTGCTGTTTTTCTCCTGCTGCCATAGAGCACGTCTGTTAAAAACTCCTCCTTCTGGTTCAAAATAAATGAAAAGGAAGGAAGTAATATGAGATTTATGGAGTGAAAAGTACACTGGTTTGTTTAAGAGGGGGCAAAAGTGTAGTTGGTTCCTGTCAGCAAAGAAAGAAGCTTCTAGCACATAGTAAGTTTTTATTTTATCCACTCTGAAAAGGCTAAGAAATGTGTACAGCTTGTAGCAATCTGTACAGCTTGTAACCAAACGAGGTACGATGTATTCAGCTTCCTATTAAATAATAATTATTATTATCTGTTTATAGAATGTTTAGGAAACGATCGGCCTCTGCCATTTTGCCATTAAGCTACACAGTAAATTGCCTTGATATTTGGATTGCTTGGTTCCTTCCCCATTTGCCTGGGATGAGAGTGGAAGTTGGTCCCATTTTTTTTCTCAGTCCTGCCCTCCGTTCCCAGCGCACGTGTTCATGGATACTTAAAATTACCCATGGAGAGATGGAGAGAACAGCTGAAACCAAGATTCTGGAGAGAAGCTGCAGGAATTTCAAAAGGAGTCCTCGAGTGCTATTTCACCCTTCAAATACTGTTTCTTTGTACAAGATAAAAACTGCCTTGTAGGAAACTATCCTCAATCCCTTTTGCATTCTGGCTTTGCCAGTTTTTAAATCCAGCTGTGAAGTGTACGTCTTGAATGCATGCCCGTGTACACATAGCTTTAAATATTCATTCTGAATTTACCGTGCTGTATTTTTACGGCCCCGCTGCAGGCCCCTATGGAAAGACCACCGTAGGAGCTAGCTGCTAAGGAGAGGGCTGTGGGGGCTGCGTGTGCCGATTTAGCCCTCTTTCGGCATTGCTCCTGGGGGCTCGAGCTGCCCTGAAGCCCTTAACGGAGTCGAAAGCTCTCCTCCTGTTACCCTTTCAGAGGGAAACCCACAGGGGTAACAACAGGCGCATCCATTCTCTTCCGCTAAGAGGAAAGTGCGTTTTACATCTCCTGGGGCCAGTTTTGCTGAACGTGGTGTCATGAGCTGAGCACAGAGAGAGGCTTCTTTACAGAGAAAGCCTTTACCAACCAGCTAAGAAGTGTATGACAGAGAGAGTTGTCCTTGTCCTGTTAACTCAGAAGAGGAGTCGAATCCACAGTGTAGGAGTTCATGCCAAATGTCATCTGCTCATATACCAAGGAGCTGCGCTCCATGCGATCATCTTTTGCAGAGCCTTGGAGGCAGATTGGGTGATAGGTAGGAGGTGAGGAGAAATAAGGGGTTTGCAGCTATGTGGACCAACCAGCCCTTCTTTATTTCCTACAGGGTGGAAAGCAGGAGGAGGAGACTTTCGTCTCCAGAACAGTGTGGTCCTCAGCTGTGCCAGTTTCTATGTGTAAGTCTGGCACAGGGAGTGAGAGCAGACTTGTATCTTTTCTTGTTGTACATGCTCAGTCCTCTTTCATTTGGCTTACAATTTAGTTATTAGATGTTTTTCTGTTAAAAATTTTGGGGGGGGAGAAGTATTCTTCGTTAGGTATTGAAGTGGCATGGAAAATCAAAACGAAAAGAAAGATTTAATAAATCGACATTTTTAGAAGATAAAACTTGAACCTTAATACACCAAAGGGCATATGGTAGAAATATTTATTATAGCAAATACATCTAATTTAAAAATGACAAAGTAGATGGATAAAACCTGTTTGCGTAGAGCCAGATTGTTAAGATTAAATATTTAAATGCACACCTCAGGACTGCCGATAAAACTGGCAGTCACATTGCTTATCGGTGTCCTTATCTGTTTAAGGAAAATGCTTGTATAAAGTCTGTGAACACTTTATTTAATATTCAGCAAACATTATACGTTGGCAGTAGAAACAACATATTATAGGCTTGTGGTTTGAATTACGGTTACACTGCAACACTGATCTTGCGGTCATTTGGCTATGGAGATAGCTCTCAAATGAAAAACAGCACCATTTTTTGACAAATATTATCTGGCACCTTTACATTGCTGTTAACAGAAAACACAAAATACTCGCTCAGGTGTCAGGTTCACTGAAAAATGTAGAGTGACATTACGGATGGTATCCCAAGAGGAAATAGATGGGAATTTAGGACCCTCAGTTTGTCCAGTATTTTTTCCTGCCGGGAAGCACCTAGAGTTAAATAGTGGGTTTTTCCTTCATCACTTAATCTCTACTACTGTAACTGTGAGGAGCCTGGGCATGATGAGAATTTAACATGATCTGTCATCCAGAGCTATCTTTAACTCAGAGACTCTTCCATATATAGGAACATTTGCCTCAACCATTCTCATCCTACTGTCCTCGTAAGTGAGAGTATTTGTTGGGGTGGGAGGAGAGGAGGTATAATGGGAGAAAATATGTATAAAAAGCTTCTTTCCCAGCTTTGCCATATAAGTAAAAGAATTGACTTAAACTTTGTACATTACTTCTAAGTCTTAATTCTGTCTTCAGCTTTCAATGTTTCACATTCGTGAGAGTGTGGCTAAGCGTGCAGGCACCTCTGCCTGGTGGTACTCTTCCAGCATCCCTGGCCGGGGAGATGCTGTGGGTGCCGTTTGAGTCTCCTGCCTGCACTGGAAATCGTCAGCCAGTTAGATAACTATTGAAAGGACTGCTTTGCATCTGTGATAATGAAAGGCGATAGTTGGACATCTAAGGAGATTTGTTACACACTAGTGGGCAATGTTTAATTGCTATTGACAGATTTTCCTTGCTGAAGAACTGAGGCTGTCACAGATGATCAGAACAGTTTTCATTGTTTGTATAGTGCTGTAAGATGAGCGTTTTTATCTCCTATGGTAAATGCATGTTCTTTTCATGAAGTATTGTGTTCCACTGCAGAAAAAATGCAATTTTTAGGACCTGTACTTATATTGAACCAAATCCCAGGAGTAGGTATTTCCTAGTCATTATTATCAAGGAGTTAATGAGCTGCAACTCAAAAAGCATTGAAATTAAGCGTTAGCATCAAAATATATACAATTAGACATGAAATCTAGTGTAAGAATACCTGTAGATAAGTACACTACAACTTTAGAATAATGTTCTAGACTTGAGACCTACATTTCTCAAAAAGTAACTGAGTGAGCTCACCGGGCAGGTGGATTACCAAAGTACTTCCATAGTCTCAGGGTTAACTGCCTCCCAAACTAGAGTTTTCAAGGCTCCTACAAACATGAAAACATCCGTATTGAGGCAGACTGAAAGTCCATCAAGATGAATATTTTGTCCCTGACAATTGCCATTGGCAAGCGGTACGGAGGAGAGCAGAAGATGACACAAATACATGACACTGTGTTCCCAGTCTGCCTCCTGAGAAATCTTTGGTGTAGAAACTACCAAAGATTGAATCTGGAGTTTTCTAGCAGATACCATAACCACTCCCACATCCTCTTCCAAACCAACCTGCTTCTATTTCTTGTCTTCCCCTAAGCCACTTACACTCTGGGCTAAGCTTTTCCCCAGTGCTTCCAATTCTGTAGGGAAGAAATGCGTGTTTTTGAAAATAAAACTGTTTAGGGATAATTTTTTTCCCCTAAAAGTACATAGGATAGTAGCATAAAATAGAACAAACCCAATAGTACTGAGTGTTCATACCTATCATAGGTGCAGGGCACGTCCCTGAAAACACCTGAAATTTCATGTGAAATAGTGACACGCTTTCACTGCTTTTCTGTAGGATCTGTATAATTACTGTTTTCTGATACTTTTTGTCTATGTTAAACAAGAGAAAAGAAGTTCCTCTGGGCACACTTTGTCCTGTACTGAAAGAAAATGAGTGAAGTTTGTAAAATGAGCCAAAATCTTTCTTGCCGCCTTCCTGGCTGGTCATCCATGGCTGGGGGTGTGAAAAACAAAACAGAGGCAAAACGCACTCCAACCTGCCACTGATACATGCACAATGAAGAAAATATTTTTATTTAAAAGACAGACAGCTGAGCAGCAGTTATTTGATCCGTGTTGCTTGAGGGACAGTGGGGAAAAGGGTATTTTTGTGATCGCTCTTCAGTCATTCCCGTGCAGCTTTGTGGCTGCGGCCCCAGCAGAAACTGGAACTGTAATAACAACACTGCAATAGGCCAGAGTTATGTTGCAAGCATTTTTGGAGTTGCACTTCACGTTCACATCCAGTTTGATTGCTTCCAGACCTAAGACATTTAGTTTCTTTTTTTAAAAAAAAAAAATAAAAAACCAACAAAAAGCTTTATCTAGCTGAAAAGAACTTGCACGCTGAATAGCACTTATTTGTAAATGCGAACTTGCGTTCTGCAGACTTAAATGAAATAGTTCCTTTGTTTTGAAAGTATTATTCCTATTGCTGTCACCAGCATTTGTTTTGTAACAGTGCCAAAGGGACAGTGAACTGTGCTGAGAAATCCTTTTCTCTCCAGGGGCTGCGAGTAAGTACCTTTGTGTAAAACTTACGTGCAGAGATGCACACATGCACCGAGAGGGGTGGACAGAGCTTTCGGATGTATCCAGCCTTCAGATAATCTACTGCATTTATACGATTTCGTCTGCCTAAAGGGCACGGGTGAAAATGGAAATATGCTTGTGTTTGTATACTTCAGAAAAAAAGCTAATTATATGTGTACGTGATATGTAAATATGAAATATTTGATCATATGGTATTTCAGTGCTCGCTTTGCATAACCTGCCTTTTTTTGTTGCCTTGCCATTTCTGAATTACAGTGCCATCCCCGTTCCTGTCAGTAACGTCTCTAGCTCTCATCCTGCCACCTTCCTGACAAGGCAACCTGAACTCAAATGTAGAAGAGAATGAAATAACTCCCAAATAACGTAAAGTAGCAACTGTTGAGGGCGGGGTATTTTTAAGGACGGTGACTTGAGTTCTATACATACTAGTATTTCCTACCCATACTGTTGAAAGCAAACGATGAGCCCATTTCAAAATATGGAAATTCCACTTACCAGTTGCTAGTTCTCGAGAACGTAAAGTGTTTGACCTCAAATCTGAGGTATTTCTGCATGCATAGAACTGCCATTTCTGGTCCCAGACTGAATTATTTAGAAGCCATATCTGGCACTGTCAGCCTGCAGAGCAGCTCTGTCACGGCACGACTTTCTTTTCCTTACTGACTCTCCCAGACATGCTGCAGTAGAAGAGCAGATAGGGAAACCAGTGGGAATCAGAAGATGACAATCCAAAGGGAAACAAAAAAAGAAGGGAAACATGAAGACTGTTGTTCTTTGTTATTTGTTAGTAACATTTAAGGATTTTCCCGAAAAACTCCTGCATGTGTGCAAATATTATCAACATCTTCAGAGAGAATATAAAATAAAAGGTTTATCTTTTCTCCTCCTATAACCAATACATGTAGAAATTTTGCCAAATCCACATTTATTCATTTTGTAAAAAAAATGTAAGGTGCATAAAGAACTCTTCAAATCTATTATAAAGATTAAGATTGCTGTGAAAATATTCTGCTACGTGCCTAAATTATTGCATATATTGTAAAGGGAAGGTAAGACTGTTTTGCAGCTAGAGGCTATTTTGTTAATGGCTGTATCTCTGTTTTGAAAGCCTGAATATGTTCGTCCTGAAGATCTCACTGGGCCTGGCCTATATGTGTATAAGTATACAATTTAGGTTTATTTATTTTGAAAATAAACAAGTGCATAAATTCCAGGCTCATGTGGAGATTTCTAATCAGCAATTCTCTCTGTAATTTTAGAAAAGAAATCATGAGAGCTTTGTGTAAGAAAACAATGTGCCAAGAAATGAATTCATTATGAGCTAATTGCGAGCTAACTACTTTAAGCTAGCTACTGTTTGCTCCGCTCCTCTAATACGGACTAATAATTACATATGAAATTATGTTACCGGCATAACATAATAATTATAACCAGGACATTTTTAACATAGAATTACTGGAGAGTTCTCAGTCTTCCAGCTCTGTAGGCTAAAATGGGAGCCTTGCACAGGGCTGTGCTCTGAATCATGGCTTCGGTTGCTTGTTTAAGTGGAGCTTGTAGTGGTGCGTGTTTGTTAATGACAGTGTTTCGGACGTAATTATCATGCTTACGGGATGACTCTCGGGGCCTGCTGGGCTGCACGTATTGATTATCTAGTTGGCTGACCTAACCAGTGGAAAAATTGCTACGCCCCACAGAAAAAAAGGGACATCTGTCATGTGCCCTGTAAAGTTGCAGAAGGAATTGTGGAAGTTGGGAATTCAGGCACACAGACTCAGGGCTGTCTCTGTGTGTCTCTTCTCAGCTCCTGCTGTGCCCCGCAAGCTGTAGGAAACTGATCTCTAGCTGGAGAATAATGCGAGAAAAAGGAACTGATGGGAGAAAAATATGTACTGTACGATGGTTTTCCAATAGAGGATGTGGGAGAGAGGATTTCAAAGTGAAATGGATGACAGAATTTCTCATAATACTGGTGCAAAACTTTTTTTCAGATGTGTTTGTCTTATGACTCTTTGCCCCTTCCACTCACTGTCTCTGGAACTTTTCTTTCCCAAGGAAGATCAATCCTTAGGATGGATTGAAATTTATAAAAAATATTAAAAAACTGAAAACCTATTCTTACATTAAAATAAGGTAGCACTTGCAGATTTTTTAATTTTTTTTTTTCAAGACTGTGGCTTAGAAGAGCAGTCAGAGGGCTGAAAGCCATGGGAAACTTTTCACTTTCTCTTATTTCTGCCACCAACTGTCCTTAATCCTTTCATTTATTCAGACATCTACAAAGATAATTCACTTAAGATAGAGAAACTATTGGTAAAGCAGGTGAAGTATTATTCGACGGGTAGACTAAGATACGCAGCGCTCGTGTGATCCTTGCTGATCCTAAGTACTTTGCTTAAGGTAGTGGGCGCATTGGTGTTCCCACTTGTGGGAGGGGAGCATTTCTGCTTGGGCAGTAATGATGGCTGCAAAAAGCTGCAGAGGCGGGGGGGGGCAGTGGTGGTGGAGCCAAGGAGAGACCTTGTCACTGCCGGGAGTATTCGTCTGTGTTTATTCTTCAGTTCAGTCTTGTCAACTCTTGCTTGTCCAGTGTAAGGGGAAGCCTTTCCCAGGAAAGCAAAAAGAAACGGTCCAGCATCAAAGCTTTCTGCTTCAAATAAAACAAAACTGGAGAAACCCAAAGACACAGACCTCCTTCATGCTGAGCTCTGGTGGCTCAGAAACCTCTCAGCACCCAGGTGTGTTTGGGATGGGGCTTCAGTGTGGGAAGAGGCGAAGTGGAGGAGGACGCCTGCAAGTGAATGGAGGATGCGTGTGGCCAGGAAGGCTGAGGAACGACTGGGCAAAGGCAGGATGGTAATCCGCTGTGAAAAATAACTGCAAATGCATGTGTGAGTGAATGCCAGGCACGAAGGGTTTTGTGACGAGGAGATTAAAGGGCTTACTGTGCAAGTGGGTGTTGGTATTTATGGTAAGGAGAAAGGGAGGTTTTTAATTTACTTCTGCTTGAGGTGGTGACTCTTTTTTTTTTTTTTTGTACAACTTTGCAATCTTTGCCAGGGTCAGCAATTCTTAAAGTGGTCCCTGTGCCCGTGGTGGATGCTCCACAGCACCAGATTAAACAGTAAAACTTCAGAACTTTTCCAAAGAAGTTTGAAGGTTGCGGAGCCCTGTTGGTTCAGATATTTGGGAGGTTTTAGTGTAAATCATACCATTTGGATTGTTTCAGTAGTTCATACTTCACAACTGAGCAGTTTGTAATCAAGAGACTTTCTCAGTGTTTTATTCTTTGCACCTATATTTCATATTTTCTATTGCTGAAACTGATTACCAGTAATCGCAAAATTGTGGAAACTCTTTTGAAACAGCATAAAATTGTGATAGTGTCATCAACTTTTAAACTTTGCAGACAGATGTGGTTTGATAAAACCTTGTTGTCTGAATACCTCTACCAGCTTTCAGCTTGCACAAGATTGCCAGAAGTACGAGACATCATTTACTGTCTAGTCGACTCATTTGTTCCATGTTTCAGCCAAAATAAATTCTGTGTTGCCCTACCCATTTCCTTCTTTCCTCATGCAAGATGTCAGCTCTATAGCTTTTTTTTTTGTCAGGGAGCATAGTTTTGTTCATCTGGTTGAAGCAGCCTAACAATGAGAATTACAAACATCCAGATTCCCTGGATCGTCTACAACATGACAGATACCACATTCGATATCCTGTGACTGTCCTCTGAAACAGGCAGGTTTGCAGGTGATTTGCGTCTACCCACAAATGAGAACTATGTGTTTGCTACCTATCTGTCCTAATTTTAGGGTTATCTTAAGGTGATAAAGCTACCGATTTCGTAAAGGTGAAGTTTCATGAGGAGATACTAATAAGGATTTTATGGGAAACTATTGACATATGTATACAAGGACAGACATTTATGTATATTAGTGTGTAGGATTCAGGAAATGTGGACATCTGGTTTCTCTTAATAGTCTCTTCTATTGTTTAATTAATAAGAATTATTTTGATCCCATTCACCTGAAGAATTCATGAAATGTAGTTCTCTCTCAGTCAACACATCTCCACTGTGTATACATATTCAACACGTCTTTGTGAACACAGTAAATCCATCTGTTTGAAAGGACAATGTGAAATTCTGTGTTAAACTGTGGTCTGCTACACACATGTCCATTCTCCTTTTATTTTCTTTGAACACAGAACACAGTAAAATGTATTGTACGGCGTACCAGTTTGATATCACTTTGATAGACATGATGTGACCTTATATACACACTCCAATGTACTCTAATCCGTGGTCTCCCAGCTCCCACTCTGCAGGATTTCTGCGATGTTGATGGAACCCTGTGATTTCGCAGAGCAGCTGTGGTGACCCCTCGCCCTGCTCACTGCTGCTGACAGCTGCCTACCATGTGTAGAGGAAACCTCACAGACTAAAATCTCCCTCATAAAGCAAAGATCTTTAGATAAACATGCGGGTCTGATCATGCTACTACTTTAAAAATAAATACTTTAAACTCAGAACTTTTTGTGTGGCGCTAAAAGAGCGGTAGCTAAATATTCAAGGCATTCTGCCTGGCAAAAATAATAGATATGTGATACAGTGTCTCCCTTTAAAATAAGAAAGACAAAAAGTTCAGCATAAACAATGAAAGGCATCCTAAGCATAAATAATCTGCATAAGAAATTAGTTAATCTGTCTGTGAGGACAGGTTTGACTCGCTAAGCAAGGCTCATCAGGTTCTTCTGGTTTATGTTGAAGAGTAGTGTCATAATTACCTGAAGTCAGAAAAACTTTGCCATCCAATAATTCACGTATCAAATGAGACAGGCAGATTTCATCTGACTTGTAACTTGTACCCACATGGTAGATTTACTTTTATCAGGATTTTTATGTAGGAAATAAAATGGAATTGAAGGGAGGGGTATAAAATGCAACTGAAGAACGAAACCCAGGTTTCTCTTGCTTGTTTGGGTTTTTTCAAACACCAAAACTTTTAATCTTGATTAGGTAAAAGCAGGTTGCCGTTGAACTTCTTAAGGCGTTTCATTCACATACAGTACCAAGAGTTATATCATTGCTAATGTCCTCCTGCTGAGCTACCATCATCTTTTGTCTTGCTGTCACAGTATTAGATTGACGTACCTTCCCCAATTGGGTAGAGGTCATTATCCCGGTGCCCGGTTGCATTGCCTCTGCTGAGCAGGTTAACTGCTTGAGGTCTTTTATCTAGACAAATGTTTTACCAGCACTTTTGCTCCACGATGACACAAACTGTTCCTCAGAGGTCAGATCCAAACGAATTAGCAATGCCGTGGTAGCATGTTCCCTGTATGTTCACACACTCATTCAGACCCATGGGAGTAACAGTATCAGCTTTGTGAAATGAATAAAAATAGTGATTAAAGTGTCCTTTTTTTCAAGATTTGCTTCTCCCGAGTAAGTCCTTGTCTGTTGTCTTCGTTTAGTATTTTTGAGTGTCACTGTAAAACTGGGTTGTCAAAAGAATGCCATTTTACAATGAATTTTGACACCTGTATGGTAATCACAATAGCCAATGCTCACAAATAAAATGTGTGCATAATGAGCACAATTCACAATATATAGCTCACACATTTTTGAATGTCTTAGCTAATTCTATCAATATCTTCCCTTAAAGTAGCAGCTTTGAGACTATTAGCCATTCCCTGAGCATTTTTTGGTGGTTTCTCTCTGTGCATGAGCCATAATCAAGAGGCCAAATAACAAGTGAGAAAATGCCCTAAAGCTTCCTCAGCTGGGCTAGGATTTGACAACGTCTTGGTAACATGGGTACTCCACAGACAGATAATAACATTAAAACAAGATGTAAGAGCCTGTTAAAACGCATTTTTAGGGTACCAAAGCTTTCAAGAGATAAAGTAGATGTTCATTTTAATGTTCACTTCAACGACTTCATGTTGAGTGTAATATAGATGTGTACGTTTAACAGAAAAAACAAAGAGGTGGGAAAAGAAAGAAAACTTTTCTGTTTGGAACTAACTTTTATACTATGAATTTTAGGTAAAAAGGCCTAACAAGTACATATTAACCACGTTCAGAGTTTTAGTAGATTCTGCCAGCCTTGTCCCAACCAGAAAAAGATGTGTACAAGAGCTAATCCTCTGCATCTCTTCACAGGAACGTGAGGGTGTTCCTTGATTTGTGAAAAAGTATTTGATATGACCTTGCTGAACAAAAGTGATGAGCACTGTAATTTGTCATACAAAGAAAAGACTCTTTTCATCTCCTGTTCATACAAACCTCAATTCAGGAATGTAGCCGAACAAATATTTAGCTTTAGGGATGTGATTAAGACCTACTGAAGCAAATGAAGTTTCTGGAGGTGCCAGTGTGGGGAATAGGAATTCTCTCAATCTGGGCTAAATTTCCTTTAAAATTTAAAACTTTTAAGCTGAGAACGACAGAGGCAGGATCGAGGTCACTTGCCTTCCCAAAGATCTAAAAGGTATCAATGTGTAGTAGGATTTCAGTATTTATTGCTTTAGCTGCAAGTATTTAATTTATGTTGAAAATACTAATACACAAATTTAACTCAGCAATTCCCGTCTCTTCCTGTCTCCCACTGGGAAAACCACATTGACTTCAAACAAGCTCTGTGTGGGTACCGGTCTTTTTGCATGGAGTCCCTTAAAGGGTCAGGGCGATAGTCTTCATATGGCGGTAAAACAATGAACTTCAGTTTTATCCATGGATGTGCAGAAATGCAGAAATACATATATGTCAAGGTATGTCGTGTTGCTTCATAACTTACAACAAAGTGCACCTCTGAGCTTTGGAGGCAACACTCACCGGTCGTGGGTGATGGTTGCAGTCGTGTCAGGAATACATCTGCTGCACAGAGAATTTGAGGGAACATGCTGTTTGTATGAGCTATGTATTCATTTTTTGTTGGTTAGAGTGGTCGGGCTTTCTGGCATTTTTAAGCAGCTCTTCTTCAGTACTACATACAAACAAGATTTTGGAAGACTTTTTGTGCATGAAAGCATTGAGAGCCAGAGTGAAAGAAAATTGTTCTTCAGTCTGAATTACAATCGAGGTCTGGCAAAAAATTAGTTCTTTGGACTGGTTTCCACTCTGGAGCAGAGAGAGATTTTGAGGTGAACAGGAACTGATTCAATTAGTGCTTAAATTAATAAGTGATGTCTTTTCACTGTCTGCTGTCTCCACTGGGGATTAGACTCAGTCTGCCAGGAAGGATACGGGGCTCATCTGAACTACTGAGGCCATAAGGATGCAGCGAGGTTATAGACAACTGGCATTTTTATTTTTCAGTTAGGGCAATTAGTTGCATTAGCTTAATCGTGTCCACGTAGCTTGGTTCTTCAAGGAAATTTTCTGCTTTGGTACTAAAAGATGATCAAAGACTGTCACTAGAATTTGATTTTTGTTTGCTGTATGAGTTCATTTAGAGTATGCCAGCGGCTGCTGCAGCCAATGAACCTAAATAAATGTCTGTTGGATATCTATTTAGCAGCAGGCTCCAGTTTTTTCAGCACCGTCTCTGTGTAACCTTTTAATCTAGTTCTTGTCTTTGACTTTTCATATTTTATATATTTAACCCCTTGATGCAGATATTTTGCATTAAATGCTTTAGAAATCCTGATTTACTGCCTCAAGGGATTAACCAGAATTCCAGTATTCTTGCTTTATCTATGTTCATTTATACAGCCCATTTATTTCTAATAAATACATTGGCCAGATCATATTTCTTTGCAAACCCTAAGCCCTGAAAATAAATTTATGCAGTGACATAATGAAAATAATAAAAACTGTCTTGCATATTGCTCTTATTCTTGCTTTAAATGTCAGCTTCCAAAGACACAGTGGGTTTATATTCTCCAAGTAAACACCACCTTTGAGGTTCATGCTGCAAAGCTCTAATTTTTAGTTGACTTCTAAGAGGATTTAATCAAACTACAGGATATATGATTCAAAGCAAAAAATGTAATTAAGAAAAATCTTTTTTCTGTAGGCAAAGAGCAGCTTGTTTTCATTAATTTTATGAAGAATGTTGTTTTTCTTGGCTGAAAACTTAAACTCACGGGACAAAGGAAGATTTATGGGGTGATCCACAAAATCACACAGGTTTTGTGTTGCAGTGCTGTTTTGCAGTGACCACTAGAGTCCCTATAGCTGAAGGTTTATCAGTGTTTCTTTTTATAAATCTCTATTTTCAGAAAGGGCTTTTACTCAGAGACTAGCTTTGAGCTAAATATATGCACACAAAGTCTCAGTGTATATGTAGTGTGGTAAGCGTGTATATTTTAATGTAAACAATTTATAATACTTTAAGAGCTCTTACATTACCAGGAAAAATGAAACTGAAGTAAGGATGGATATTTAGGTCTCCCATTCATATACTGCATGCGCTTCTTTGTCGTTATGCTTTATTTATACGGACGGCAAACTCTCCAGCAGTTGCTGAAAGCCATTAGAATAGACGATCAGAGACATGATGTCTCTTGCCCTAATCCTTCAAGGTGTCAACACCACTTGTGAGGTGCTTGGGCCGAAGATCTGTGCGTTGTGTAAAGTTTTCTCTTTTGGGATCATTAGAGTGGAGGTACGGAGCCCAAGAGGAGGCCGGGTTATTGGGTGGCTGTTTGACTTATTTCTCCCTTCTGAGTTTTGACCCCTTAGATCTGAAGTTCAAATTCAGCTTTCACTTTGACACACGTATTTTTAAACCAAATAATATGTTTATTTAGTTAACTGTATCAAATGAAATACCTTTTGTATCTTTAAAAATCTCTCTTTAAGAAGATCAGTAGTTCACGAACAGTAATGAAACAAATATCTTAACGGAATCTGCTTTCATTCCCCATAATGTCAGCAAGGGTGTCTACTTGTTTAATACTGTAGTAAACAGAAAAGTTCATGGTTCAGTGCTTAAGCCTCTGAGCTGTCTCCCCAACTGTTCCTGGCTGCCAGTATTTTACTTACTCAACAGGAAACTAATTTAATTAGTACGAAGAACGGGCCAGTACAGATGCCTCTATGAAATTCTTTCAGTTTTTAGAAGGCATATGCTACAGTCCCTACATTAGATGGAAAAACAGAGATCGTAAATTTTACACAATGGTATATCTGTTATCCTGTATTATCAAAGGTTGCTGTCTCAAATTATGTTACTGTGGTCTCGCAACATCAAACCAGACAAAATATTTCAGTTGAAAGACATAGAAGCCGATACTAAATTTGAGCCAGGCTTTTGTTTCATATTACGAATCTCTTCACCCTATTTGTCGCTAACTGGGAAGATGTACCGTTAGTTCTTAGCAACACTGTCATTTCCTAATGTCTGCTTCAAGAACTTTCATAAAGTGGCAAATTCAAACAGTAGTTAGGAAACACAAAAATTAAAGTTTCAAATTTAATTTCCTGCACCTGTGGTTTATGCATTCATCTACAGTCTTCATTTGCAGGATCATATACTATTATTTCTTTGGGACCTCAAATCCCTTTTTTACAGGATAATGGATTGTGAACACAGATGGATAGTTAATGATTCTTTTCATCATTCAATGTTTGATCCTATGCATTATGGCAACAACATCCATAGCCTGCACCAGATACAGAATCATTAATTTCCATGAAGGCTTTTTGTGATGCATTGTATCTTAGGTCCTTGCCAGCATTGGGAAGCCACCTTCACAGTACCTCCATCAGCTGAGATGGTACGGAGGTGTCCATTTTACACACGAGGAGCTGAGGCACAGGTATTAAAATGGCAATTGTTAAAAATAAATCAATTTTTCTTGCCTGGTTTCTCAGAGCTCCTACCATATTTTACTGCTTAATATGTTCAGATTGTTTCATTTTGCATTGACCTCAGTTGGAGCAGTGTATCAGCAGCAAAAGCCAAGAATCCCCTTGGATTATACAGAAAATGAGAATTGCCAAGTGAATTTCTGTTAGAAAAAAAAAAAAAATAAATAAAATAGGTTAATATAACTTCTCTAGCATCATGTAGGAGCTCTGATAAAACTTTTCTAGCATCATGTAGGAGCCATGGCGGAAGCAGGACCCAAATGCAACTTTCTAGGCATTCAGCAACTGAAACTTTGTTACTTTTCTCATCTCCAGCTCAACTTAATTGAGACCTTCCAACTTCCACAATAAAGTAGTCAAGGATCTTATTTTCAATAAAACTCTTTGTCTTACCGAAGCAGCATATAGGTTGAGCAGTGAATGTGGCAGTGAATGTGGGGCAAGAAAATGATCACATGTTAAAGACTACTACAGATACAGAAGGGATTAGGTGCAATATTGCACAAGCATTGCACACTCCTTTCAAGAGTTGTAATTTCCCAAATTTTCAGAAACTGAGGAAGAGAAAGAAAAAAGGTTCGGTGTACGGAATCATACCGATGCCTTCTTTCACCTTCACCGAGATGTGTTGTCAGTGGGATTTATACCTTTCAACCCACAGTGTGAGGCCAGTAGGTAGCAGTAGGAGGTGATTATCCTCTGTGTCAGGCTGACACGAGAGAAAACACGGTGCACTGTGCAAACAAGCTTACCTGCTGTTTGTTGGACAAGAGATAATGTTGTGTGACCCAGGAATAATAGGTCCTCCTGCCACTGCTGAAAATACATGTAGCCTCCTGGCTGTAGGGTCTTTTGCCGCCTGCCCTCTGCCTCTCCGTGTCTCCTTCTGCCCCTTGTCTCGACAGTCACGTCCCTATGCCCTAACCTGGTGGTTCAGCCGGTTTCCCTTTTCCTTGTCGAAATGGAGTCAACCATGGGATTACGCTCGATAGTGCCTGTCCTGACCACTGCGTGTTTGACTCGAAGGGTATTTTTAATATTGCTCTGGTGCTTAGCCCCCCTTTATTCCCTCTGCCCCAGAAAAGCAAAATGGCATTTGCAAGAATGGGAAGAGAAGTCCATCCCTCTCCTTATCAAAGTGTAATGTTATGAAAGTTGGTTCTTTCTCTTTCAACATGTTATCCTTCTGTCCGTTTTGTTTGCCTGCCTGTCCTGGTAAAAGATTGAATGACTGAGAACATGGCAAATCCTGGCTTTCTCGTTTAACCACTTTTAATCACTTGACATTGTGTTTAGAGCTAGTTTGCACAAGATATGTGGAAAGCAAAGAGCCTCACTCGCATGCTGGCTTAACTGCCAGGAACACTTTCCCCTCCCATCTGCTGCGTTCATTATTATTTAAAAGCAAATCAGGAGGCAGAATTGGATTAGCAGAGTGGGTGGCACCAGTGGAAAACAAGCTCTGTGTCGGCAATCACCCTGCCAAGTTCATGTGAAATTGCCCATTTTAGCTGGCAGCTTCAGCTTAGCTTGGTGTGATGACATATGGGCCTGGAGGGTAAGAATCTATTTCCATATTATAGCAGCTTCTGCTGCGAAACCTGGTAGTTTGTAGCTGTGCGGTTGCCTGGCTTCGTCTGCAGACTGCCCTCCTGGGCTACTCTGCGACGCTGGGCTGCGTGGCCGTCATCTCGGCGTTGTCCCGAGGTCCCCCTGGCTGCTCTACCTATGTGTTGATACCAGGTTTGCCCCCAGCTACTCCGTTGGTCTCAAGCCGTAAGCGTGTTGAATGTCAAGAAGCAAAACACAGGGAAGCTCATAACCCCCTCATCTGTGGGCCTCCAGAATCAAAGGAGAGAAATCAAGCCCTTGCTTTGACTCTCAAGGGTCAGTAGTTTCTCAAAACAGTGGGGATATGTATTTTATGTTTGAAAAATAAATAACGTACTGCGTATGTTATACATCAACTCCAAACTCAATCACCTCATAAATAGGCGTTTACAAATGAAAAATTAACTTCTTTAAATTAATAAAAATCGCCTGTTTCAAATACTAATGTTCTAAAATTTTCCAGGATATGATTTCAGCATCCAGTGTTGTCTATTGTACTTCTGCATAAAGGAAGTTTTGGTGCCTTGCATTGAAACCCATGTGACAGGGATACCACCAACTTAGTCAATTCTGTAGAATAAGCTCAAAGATATTTCAGAAACCAGACCGCCCCTAAGTCCCTCAGCTGTGATTAGTGAGTTAACAATAACATTTCTTATTTCAGAAATCGCTTTTTCATCCTCCACTTACTATATAAGGCAAATAATTAAAATAACTCTATGCAAAGCCCTTTCAAAGCACAAAGTATGTATCTCTCTGAGTTTACAGTACCATTATTGGCAGTTATTACTTGTAGGGATAAATATGTTCTGAGGAGGGAGAGTTTCAGGCTGTTGACACAACTATTTATTGTAATTTCCCGAATTTCCACTGCTGTTTTTGATCACTTTTTTGTTTGTTTGTTTGTTTTGTTTTACTTTGGGCATGCTCTATTGCTAGACCTTACTTTAGGAACCTTTGTTTCGGGGATAGTGAAGGGAGGAAGAGGAAACCTCGCTAGTGAGAGTATACGACCCACTTCTGTGCAATGTGAAAAATGGAAGAGTTTGTTCCTATTGATCTTTGTGATCACAGCCTGCGCATGGTAGCGACCCCGATCTAATGTATCTTGACAAAGGTGGACAAAACATGATGCGTGATGCCATTAAAAAACCCCGAGCACTTGTAATGAGGAGATCAGTCGTGCCTTGGAAGATGGGAGTCGGTGTGCGGGTCTGCCTCCCCGCCTGTGCCCGTTCCTCCCAGCAGTGGGGGGCTTCTTATGCATGACGTGACTGTTGTCGTCATCTTCCTGCTGTTAGTTCAGCGATGACTGGTTGAGAGAAGTGTCAGGAAACGGGCAAATATGTCCCAATCAATGATCAAAATGTAACGCTCTTGAATATGTGTGTATTTATGGCCAAACGGCTGCAGAATCGGAACGTAATGCACCAGCAAGGTGGTTAGATAGTATCACTATTAATATATCAAACCAAAGGTCTACGTTTTGGGAGGATTTCGTTCTGTGATGAACTCAATTTATGAAGTCCCTGCTGGGGGTGAGAGATGTGATCAGTGCTCAGGCTCTGGTGGCAGCGTCTTTGTCACAGCCTGTGCGGAGACCCGAACGCATCACTTTTTGGCACAAAGGGGCAGTGTAATTATTTGTTCATTCTTTATAAGTGAGCTCTCTATAAGCTACTCATTTCTTCATACGTAACTGTTGTCATCCTTCATACCTAACTTATATTTTGTTCCTGGATGAAATTAAAAGAAGGCTATCATTTTTTTGGAAGGGTCTCACAATCTGAGATAATCGGCAGTGTTTCTCTTCAAAAGCCTGTATTTAAGGTAAAAAGAGATAATTGTATACAGAAAGTCACACTATCTGTTTATAGGCAGCAACACGATGTTCTCCTGGTGCATCTATTTCACCTTCTTTTGATAATTAGACCCAGAGCATGTCTGTTACGGAAATGCTGGGTATCGTTCTGTATTGTTATTATCTGCCCATCTGTTCTTCTCTTTCTTTCTGTCCTTTCCTGTAACAGTTTTCAGCTTCGTATCTTTGATATTTTTCATAGAGGCTATCTACGCTTTACGGCTCATAAAATGGATACAAGCTAATCAAGTGGATTGAACTTCAGACACCACGAACAAATGAGGACTTACTGTAGTGCAGTGCTATTCAGTAAGGCTAGAGAAGTTTCAGTTTGAGAAAAGCCATCATAAATGAATTTATGTGCCCACCCAGATTTATTTTAATTAAAATCATCCATGAGTCTTGGCTGTTGCTTTGACTACTAAGTACTTACAAATAAGCTTAATAGACATGTTTGTTTTTTCCGCAGCTGTAAAAATACATAGTCTGCTACATGATTGTTTTTTTATCTGATTTATTTAAATAGAGTTAGGTAAAGATGCAGTTTATAGGGAAGGTTAAAGGGTCAAAATCCTATTTAATTAACTTATACCCACTTGGGAAGCAGCCAAGGTAAAAGAATGCAGTGAAAGTAAGCTTCAAATAATATGAAATCTTTGAAAGAGACTAACCACCTTTGGTGAAAGGCTTTCCTGTTCTTAACCTTGTGTCATTTAAACTATTTAAATGAGCTATGCAAAACCTTACATTTATAATGGAGCTTCAAAAAAAAGATTAAGTATTTCTTGCAGTTACAAGAAAACTGATGCTTATGGCAGTGAAAGAAAAGCCTTTAGTACTCCATTTTACCATGATCCCTGTCTTTGCATACCACAAAATGCAGGGTATGTTGCACCTGATTTGACATCTACTATTTCTGCCATATGTACGAAGCCTCTCAAGTGTGTAAGACTGCTTTTTAAAAACATATAAGTCTTTCAAAAAACAATTGGGGGGTGCGGGGGGGAAGCCTCTGTTTATTCACCAAGGGGAAGTCATGTCTGACAAATCTAATAGCCTTCTATGATGGTGTGACTGGATGGGTGGATGAGGGCAGGGCAGTGGATGTTTGTCTACCTTGACTTTGGCAAGGCTTTTGATGCTGTCTCCCACATCATCCTCATAGGCAACTTTAGGAAGTGTGGGTTAGATGAATGGACAGTGGAGTGGATTGAGAACTGGCTGACAGATAGAGCTCAGAGGGTTGTGGTTAGTGGTGCAGAGTCTAGTTGGAGGTCAGTAACACGTGCTGTTCCTCAGGGGTCAGTACTGGGTCCAGTCCTGTTCAATATATTCATCAATGACCTGGATGAAGGGATAGAGTGTACCATCAGCAAGTTTGTTCATGACACAAAACTGGGAGGAGTGGCTGACACGCCAGAAGGTTGTGCCACCTTACAGCGTCACCTGGACAGGCTGGAGAGTTGGGCAGAGAGAAACCTTATGAAATTCAACAAGGGCAAGTGTAGGGTACTGCATCTGGGGAGGAATAACCCCACGCATCAGTACAGGTTGGGGGCTGACCTCCTGGAGAGCAGTTCTGTGGAAAGGGACCTGGGAGTCCTGGTGGACAACAGGATGACCATGAGCCAGCAATGTGCCCTGGTGGCCAAGAAGGCAAATGGCATCCTGGGGTGGATCAAGAAGAGTGTGGCCAGCAGGTCGAGGGAGGTCATCCTCCCCCTCTACTCTGACCTTGTGGGGCCGTATCTGGAGTACTGTGTATAGTTCAAGCTCCCCAGTTCAAGAAAGACAGGGATCTGCTGGAGAGGGTCCAGCAAAGGGCTACAAAGATGATTAGGGGATTAGAACATCTCTCTTATGAGGAAAGACTGAGGGAGTTGGGTCTTTTTAGTCTAGAGAAAAGAAGATTGAGGAGGGATCTTATTAATGCTTACAAATACTTAAAGGGAGGTGCCAGGGGGATGGGAACAGTCTTTTTTCAGTGGTGCCCAGTGATAGGACGAGGGGTAATGGGCACAAGCTTGAACATAGGAAGTTCCATCTTAACATGAGGAGGAACTTCTTCACTTTGAGGGTAGTGGAGCACTGGAACAGGCTGCCCAGAGAGGTTGTGGAGTCTCCCACTCTGGAGACATTCAGAACCTGCCTGGACGCCGTCCTGTGCAACCTGCTGTAAGTGACCCTGCTCTGGCAGGGGGATTTGGACTAGATGATCTCCAGACGTCCCTTCCAACCCTGACCATTCTGTGATTCTGTGTAATATCTGGAGGACGGCTGATTTTCAAAGGGTCTGGATGCTGCAGGGTTTCTAAAAGTTATGCCTATGAGAAGTATCTCATGTTGGATTTCCCAAAACCATGCGTTATATTTGAACATCTTAGTCATACATGTGGAAAAGGTTCTTACTGCAGCCAGAGTGGGAACTCTGAGAAATAAAACCACTGAGCTGCTTTGTGATCTCTTTAGGTACTAGATAGGATATCCTCATTGCTGTAGTGATGCTCTGTAGAGGTGCCAATCCTGGAACATTTTTTCTATTTAATGCCATGGAGACCGCACTGGGGAAATATTTCCGTTTCAGCGCTCCGTATGGTTTTGTATGTAAAAATGGAACTGGCAGGGAAAAACGCAGCTGGCCCAAAGCTGCCAGTAACTATTTCTAATGTCATAGATTTTCAGCAAGAATCCCAACTGGGATAGGTTGTATAGGTTGATAGTTGTATAGGTGAAAGGACTGCATAACAGTAATCAGTAAGCACTAGCAGAGCTTATAGGGAATGAGCATGGAGGCAAGCAATGTTCCTTATAGACACCACTGCATTTCCTAAACTGGGTTTTTTCTCCCCTGCCCCATTCTAGTCTTCAGAACTGGTGGGTTGGGAAACAATTCAGTCTTGAAAAGGTCAACTCCATAAACTTCCTGATCTCTCTGTCAATACCATTATATGGCATTCATGGTATGGGTGGACACATAGCCTAAGAGCTTTGGACATAATGGTATTTGGAAATATATTCCAAAATTTAAATACGTCTATTACTTAAACTTGCCATTAATTTAATATACTATAACTGTGGGAAAGATCCTTCTGATTCAGCATGTGAGGTCTGCATACTAACTAATTTTATGTGTGCTTAAGGGTTGCAGTGCTGTCCTAAAAAAATGTATTTTAATTGACATGACCACTTTGGTATGATGCTCAGTCTCTGAAAAGCCACAGCAGCAAATAGAATGTATAACCAGATGGTGCTTAGCTGGAAGGATCTTTGCTATCCAGAATGCGACTGCAATGATGTCTGTTCTGTCAAGCTAAAACAAAGGCCATAACTCCACATTCCAGATTAATTAAGAATTCCTTGCTGGTTTGAAAAGTACTCTCCTTTTTGGAAAAAAAAAAACCTCTCGGAAAAACACTAACGAACATAAAAATACGGGTGAGAAATTGATTTTTTTTTCTTAGTTTACCCATCCATTTTTCTTCTTCCTTCTCCATCTGAACATTAATTCTCTCTTCTCCAAAGAACTGACAAACATAACTTAATTCCAAACTGTCTGCAGGTACTTTCAGGCTACTACAATTATTTTGGTAATGATAAACATTCACACTTTGTTTTAATGTTTAGCATTTATCTGTGAGGACTAAGGTAGTTTATAGTGTTGTGATCCCTTGCAGAGGTATCTTTAAGTTCCAAGGAATCTTTGTTTCTGTAAGCTGACTAGCGAAACGGTCCACACCCATCTCAAGACTATGCCATAGCTACTTTGCACTGATTACACTAGAAGCATTAAATTTGTTCCAAGAACACTTATCTCTCAAGATGTAACTTGGCTAATATTAACAATCATATGTATACAAAATGCCCTATTTTTAATTACCTGTGGATACTTTAATCTTTGCATGAGGTAGTGCTTAATTTTCAGGAAGAGATGAATGCTAATGAGTCATCTGGCAGGCATTTAGTCTATCACATGTCATTTTATCCAGCAGACTTTGCTTTGGGGATAAAAGCCATGAGAGGGAAAACCAGGAATAAATTTCCAAATAAGTTCTCTGAAGTTATTTACTTGTTGTTACGTTAGATGGGGTGGAGAGGAGGGAGATGGTCAGGCACATTATCTCATTTGGCTTTTGAGTTGGTCAACTGTTGTGCTTCAGATAGAATAAATAAGCTTAGGTTCGAGTTGATAAACAACAGTGACCATCAGTCCTCTGAGTCTGGCAGTCAATAAGATTCATTCATGATATTTAGATTGGGGCAGAGTTGATTTTCTCTCCCTGAACTCCAGGGTTGTATTCTTCATTCAAAGCTAGATACAGACCTCTAAAGAATCTGAAGCTTTTCTATCCCTTCTGAAGTCTCTGAACTCCGGTTAAATATGACTCGAAGCTTCACAAACTGTTAAACATCTCCTTGATATGTTGGCAGGCCAACATATTTTTATTGCTAAAAAATGAAAACCAACCAAAAAAATCCAAGGAACTTTCAGTCAGAGGCATGGGCTCTCAGCCATCTCTTGTTTGCTGCTCCCTTGAAACATGTACAGGAGATTATCCTTATTAGGCAATCTTACGGGTATTCCCAGATCTTTTGAGTATGGTTTTCTTCCTTTTTAATTAGTAGGTCATTATGCGACAACTTCTGTCTGCTCCCCTAAGTGGCCAGCTAAGGCAGATTTCACTGTGTTTCTGGATACCTGAAAATAATTAGCCATTTGTGAGCTGGGAAGTGGCTTCAGACTTTAGAAAGTGAAGCTTTGTTATGAGTAATGCATTGGGGAACTGCTGTTGATGAAAAATAAGGAGGTAATCCCACGTTTTTGTCTTTGCAGGCAAAACCAGCGTGATAAATTTCTCCCTAGCTGTATCCAGGCAGTTCCTTCCTCCTCCCTCACCAGTTTCCAATCCTGTTAGTTGTGCCGGTGCAACTATTTATAAGTTTGAGATGAACTGGATCACTGAGAAGATCTACGTTAAAAATAATCCCACTTCTGATACTTTTAGTGATCCAGTGTGAAGGCAGTCCCACAGACAGTTTTATCAGGGCAAGTGACAGGGACACAAGTTGCAGGGCAGGAATAAGGAGTGAGGTTTGCGGGCAGGGGGAATTTCTTAAGCTGGCTCTGCCACAAAGATGGGACACGGTGGAAGGGTAGGAACCACAGCTCAGCTCCCTTGCACCCACTTGCTTGTGGTTGAATCTCCAGCCCCTTCGGCTGTTTGGTTTAGCAAGAGAGTGCAATGAGGACAACTCTCACCAGCTCTTCCTGGTGCTCCCTTTCTCCAGAGAGGGGTTCAAACCAGTAATAAACCTGTTAACCAGAGCATTAATGGCTGTATATCATCTTCCAACAGGTATTTCCTTTTCTGAGTTCTGTTATATGCAGCCATAACTGATAGGCTCTTTGTTCTTCTTCTCTTTTTTTTTTTTCTTTCAGATGTTTTAATTAAGCTGTCTGCAAATTTTGTTCAGGTATAGCATTTACTTATCTGTCTCAGTGTAGAGAGCTGGTGCTACAGCTGAGATAAGGATCCCATTGTGTCAAACACTGGCAAAAACTGTAGGTTTAGGTTCTCTTATTATAGATCCAGGGAGACAGCATTTCTCCAGTTCGCGTTCAGTCAGTTCCTCTTTGGCAGGCTTTTTTTACAAGTTATCAGGGTGAGAAACATAGCGATTTGGGCACACCACATTAATCAGGGGAAAGAAAGAGGGGGGGCTTGTTTGGTTTGCTTGTGTATTGGAATCTAGAAAATCTTTGAGTTAACATCCTTCAGTTTTTCTCCTGATACAATCACGAGTGAAAATTCATGCCTGTATAGGGATTCAGTGTCAGAAGAGACGAATCTTTAAGCTATTAAAAATATAAATAACATACTCAATCCTGAAGCCTTTAGAAAAGGAGTGTATAAGAAGTTGTAAGGATTTGGCTGTTTGTCAGGTCTGAGAAGTATGTTCTTGCAAACAAGTAGCACTAATATTTTTGTGGTCTTGATGTGTACCAAAATCCTCAGCTTGCTTTTTTGTTTTTAATAAGGTTTCTATGGCTTTGCTTGCAAACTATACTGAGCTCAATAACACTGCTATTTTTGTAGTTATCTTCGTCTGAAGTATTAGTTTTCCCAGAGCTCACTCACAGAGGACTGTGCTTTATTCTCGAAAACTAGAAGACGTAGTAGATTCAGTCCTGGCCATTTTTCATGTGAAGCCTTATTCAAATGGTAATTGTAAAAGGCTTTGTGGACTTTGTTCTCAACTCAAAGAAAAAACTTCAGCTGTGGCCAGCTAGGGTAAGAAAGAATTTTTGCTGAAAGACTCAGAGAAAACTAATTTGGAAGTTACCACAGCCACTTAAAAATTAAAGGTACACCTACAAATCAACTGTGGAACCACTCATGTTATCAAATGTCATTGGAAGCAAATATTGGGAATAAAATATATTACAGTGAGGATCAGGAATTGTATTCCTTTTTTTCCTAGAAAGACATACTATGAAGGAATTCATTATAATATTTTGGAGAGAGTTTGCAGTTATTGATATGCGTACATGCTACTTAGCAACTGGTGTATAATTTGAGGGTAAATATTTGCTCTTCAGAATCAGCCACCCACACTGGGCTGTTGGATGCGTGTTCACAAAGTCCTAGGTGATGTAGACTTCCATTTTGGACTCTTACTGTACATAAAGGTACAATTTGGAAAACTCACAGTCCAAGTAAGAATTTCAACAACTTCCAAAGTTTGTGGCTGTTCTAATATTGCATTTTTGTTAAATTTAACTGTATTTATGTAATTTGAACTATTGGTGGCACCACCTAAAATTGGGCACTCATCTGGGGACACACTGTAAACCCAGAGTCTGGGATATGAAACAGACCCCCTGTAACAAAACAGAGGTTACAGAGGATAAAGTGACTTTCCTACGGTCACATTCAGCCAAACTCTTGGTTTCGGCTTTGCAGCCCCATATCCACTGTGCCTCAGGCCTCACACCTTTAAAAAGGTTATGTCACTTATTTAATGTACATATGCTCATAAAATCGTTTAGTTTATAATCATGTTACTATTCTAACTTTTTGATTTCTGACTAGTTTACAGTTCATGTCTAGCACTCACTTCTTTCAGGGTCACCCCCTCGCACCCACCCTGAAACTGCAGTCACCTCCCATATGCAGATCCCTTTATTTGGCGTTGCGGTGCTCTGCTCAGAGGGAACGTCCATCTGTGAAAAATTCTTTGCGAGAAAAGGAATTCTGAAAACAGGAACTTGTCTATATATAATCTCTATTATGATTCATAGGTTACAACTGTGGACAAGAACATACAGTAATATTCATCCCTGAAGATAGATTCTGGGAGATCAGTGCGGATAAGGATACCAATGCAGTAATTAAGACACAGCCGAAAAGAGCAGGAAAAATTAATCAGTAAATGCTTGGTTACCTATTTGTCAAATGTGGTTCACTTTTAATGACTGATAGTAGTTATTATGCTAATGTATAAGTATCCCATACTGTACTGCATCTGTGAAAGATGAACAGCCAGCAGTTGTGAAGATAATCCAGAGATGTCATTAAAACATTAAATGAGATTAAATATTGCTAAAGAAATGTAAAGTGAATAGGAAGAGATGTGGCCTGTGTGAGGGGAGGAAGGTGAGGATGTTCTTCAGTTACAGCAGTGCAGGATCCCCAGTTGACACTATAAACTGACCATGTCAATACGGGCTTTGGCACAAGCTGAAATTAAATTGCAGTAATTCAGCTTCATTCGACTCCTGAAGGTTCTTTCATAGACGCATCATGGGGAAAAGGACATTTTGTTTCAGTGCTATTTTAGAAGTGATGCAAATCCACCATTTGCCTGTGTGTTACAAGATGCTTGAGTTCAGGAACCACATAGCAGCCTACAGCAGAAAATATTTTCTTCAAACCCTTCTCAGTTTGTAAAAAAATCATAGTTTTTCTAGTGTCAATTTTTTTTTTCACATAAATTTTTAATGACAGCCTTAAGTCTTGCCTCTCCTGTGTATTTTGGGGCATGGATAACTAGATAAAACTCAAGCCCAGCGGAAAGCAATTTTAGTAATCTTATATTTAGCCTTAGTGAACAGTATTCCTCAGGAAACCACAGACAAGGTATAGTCCATCGAAGAAAAGCTTTCAACAAAGCTAGGCTGTATACTGAAATAATCTTTGAACTAACACCTCTGAAGATATGCAGAGCAACTTTATAGGCAGCAGTCTACTGAGCCTTGTCCATGGGGTAATTCAGAGCCTGAGCCAACAATACTGCAGATCATTTATTTTTCATATATTAGAACAATTGCATTTCTTTCAAATCTCACAGAAGTAAAACTTCCCTGCGAAAGAGCACGCCCTATACAGTGTGACAATTGCGTATTTTAAAGCATATGTTTATAGAAAAGTCTTTATGTACCCATGCTGTCCACACACATTCAGACTCAACACGGACACATTATTTGTATGTTTGCATTTGTGCACATGTATGACAGACACAGATATAAAATGAGACATGTATGCATGCATACATATATTTGAAGGGGAAAAAGAATTTATGGGAGGCTGGCCAGATTTAATTTGTCTGCTTGTATTTAGCACTTAAGGGCTTATATACTCAGTTTGCTCAAAAGAGTGAAGAAGTACTCCTTGCGTATGCCTCAAATCAGAAATGCATGAAGTGCAGCTGCAGAGATAATACATTCTCCCCAAAGGCTTTGGCTGAGCAAATTAGGTGTCAATGGGGTGCCTGCGCAGGCAGTACTCTCTCTAATTAGTCTCTTGAGCCTAGTTGGTGGCGGGTATAAGATGATCTAATCAATTGGTCTGTGTCTGATGGTACGTGTAAAAATCCTAGCAGGCAGAGCTGTCTCCCACAGGTCACTCACCTGCACAGCGGGAACGCTCATTTTCATTTTTCATCTCTTCCATCACATGATGCTGACAGTTGGTTTTAAGAAAATTGAATCCAAAAAATATCTAGTTCATAGGGCATGTAGGTCAAAATAAAGTTGCATTATGGGTATTGGCGATCCAATTAATTAATATTTATAGCAACGAGTTGCATGTAGATATTATCTGAGTGCAAACAGTATCGATAATGTTTGGTTGGCTTTTTAAAACGACTTCCCTAACAAAGATAGGAATAAAAGGTTTGGGGAAAAATCACCTGTTAATGGTGTACTTTTTTTAGAGAGAGAATGAACCGTATCTGTGGTGTGTGCGTGTGTGGTGGAGGGAGAAGCAGAAAGAATATATTGTTGATGATCTTAAATACCCCCACATTTCAGCTCATAGAGAATACAGTAGCTCCAGTTGTCAGCTCGCATTTTTATTTTAAATCTGGCATTGTAGAATGAATACTCTTATAATAATGCTACATCAGCTGCAACATAAATAGACCTGCACTCTGCGTGTGCTTTACATGCTAAGGACTCTGCAGGAGCACAGCTCCGCCCTATGTGATAATTTATACAAAAAATTAGAAGCACCTGGAGAAGGATGCTGATGCTGCCAAAAGGAGCACGTATTGAATTGGTGATTTGCATTTTTAAAGGAAAGAACATTCTTTTACTAATTAAAATAAAGACAAATATTTGGGATTTAGTCACTCTCTTCTGCCTTCTGCATTGAGAGTATGATTAATGTTTAAATTACAAGCTTTAGTATCCCTTCCTACAACCGCTGTTCCGTCAACAGCTACTGCATTCTGAACTTGGCCTCTGCCATTTTTAAGGTGGGTTAACACCTTATTTTGTCCCATTCGGGATCTGGGACAAACAGGATGTATGCAGCAGATGATTTCTCTAGATAACAAGCATACAATTGAGTTACTTGATTTAAGTCAATTGATATTTCAAGCACATCATTAACTTGCTTGTAATCTTCTATTAGGTTTAGTAGAGATGTCATGAAAACCAAAAGTACCTGGATCTGTGGTGAAAAAATAGAAGTTCATTTTTAAGGCAGTCTGTTACATTTCAGTTTTTGTTGTTGTTTTGTTTTTTTAAAGGAGATCTGAAAGAACCCTATTTTGCTCTTGGGAAATCACAAGTTGTAAATATTCCATTTAACAATTTACGCTTTTATAAGCAAAGCTGTGACCAGAGGCCATAAACACAATCTGCCAAGTCACCAGGCAAAACTTTTGATTTGTATGATCAGGAAAATGTATTAAATTCTAAGCAAGGATATTTCTAAAATACATCTTAAAAAATGCAAACTTGGAATACTAAGCCATCTGGGAACTGAACGGCGGCAGTGTGCGGAGGGCCCTGCCTCGGGTCTTGGTTGTGTGAACAACTGATGTTTCAGTTCAGGAGCCCCACTGAAGAAACAATGCTTTTTAAATAAAAAGATTGGTTCACACCAATCTAAAAATTTATGTTGGTTTCATCGTGGATTTTCTGCTGTGGACAAAGAGACACCTTCCTCTTCCTCCAGTTTAGGGGAGCTGTCTATTACACGTGATGCAATGAGTCTCATCTTAAACAAAACCAAGGCGAAGAGAAGGTCTCCTGTCCCACAGCACAGCGATTGCAGTGCTCCTCTGCAGTGGCAATATCCGTCTTCGGTTTCTTCCTCTGCCTCAGGACAGGTAGACCTCTGTTGCCCATTGCCTAGGAGAAGGTTCTAACCATGAGGGCACTCTGAGGCTGAGGGAAAGGTTTTCATTGTTGACACTACTTTGAATAAACAATAAACATTCCATGAATTAAGGACTCAAATGCAAGCATTATATTTTTCCAGCATATATATTCCTAACCACCAGGCTTGTTCACTGTGTCAGAGCTCACAGTGGAATTATCTTGGCAGCCAAAACTGAGGGCTCAGCCTCAGAACAACCTAGACATTAGGGCGGTGGTCTGAGCAGCTGGGGGCATCATGCATGCTGGCTTCTCAAACTGGGCAGCAATGCATTTCAACACAGTTTCAGAGGGGTGGTGACCACCAGCCGTTCCCTGGTTCCAAGTTCCACTATATCTTCTAGCTTTCCCCAGCCAGAACCACTGGGGAAACGTGGCATCAGATCACCTTCTTTTCCAGGAAGTTTACGGTTTGATCTAGTCTAAGTCTTGCACCTATGCAGAAGATGGGAGGTGGCACTGCCCATGATAACATTCCACAGGCTTTCAGCTTCACAGGAAACCAGTGACCCCAGTCGCAGCACTGGCATAGCAGGACCCAACAAAGCTGGAGCTGGTGGAGTTGCAATCATAAAACTGTCAGCTGCCTTACACTGAGCCAGAGCAGGGAAACAAATGGGGTTCAGCAAAAAACTTTGCAACCTTCCATGCATGTTTGTGGAACCTCTGCTACTCTTTCTTAGTCCTCTGTGTTCAGCCTTGGTCTGCATTGGTGCTGGCAGTGGCTGTCAGTATGCAAAGTGGTTTTTTTCCCCTGTGTTAAATGGTAGAAGCTGTCAGATTGTTCATTTCTAAGGAAGCTTTTAATGTTCTAGGGCTTGATTCTGGAAGTGCTAAGCTTCTGATGAAGGTATTCCCCATTTCACAGGCTCAGGCCCTCCCCTGGAGAACACGTCATCGGCTTTGCCTACAGATCCAAACTTGAAGCCAAAAAATGTAGTATTGTCACTGGGAAATTGTAGCACAACCCTGGGAGAAGTGTGATGCTCACCTCCTTTAGAAATTGTCCTAAGGTCCACTGATAGAAAGGAAAAGTTGTGTAATTAATGTAGTTACCGTTATTCTCAAATCTGAGCAATTTGGTAACTCCTGGAAAAGCCTCTGGATGGAAGAATCTGGAATCTATCCAGATTCTTTTGTTACCTGTCCTAGATGTCCCTGATGCTTATGCCAGTCTCTAGAACTCCAGCAATGTGGGCTTAGCCTGAAATCAGGCCAGCTGTTCTGGGTCTGAGCAGATGTGGCTTCCAAACTGCAAGCTCACCCTTCCACAGCTGTAGTGTGGGTGGCAGTGGGGGAAAATGCAAGCTCAACATTGGAAGGAGCTTTTGGAACTTAGTTGCTTCTTTGTAAGGAGAGGCTCCAAAAAGTTCATCCCTAAAAAGTGCTTTCAAAGGAAGGGAAACGTGGAATTTGGGGAATATTGTCAACAGTGTTTGACCACGGAACAGTTGTGAATCTCTGCATGCTCAAAACACTCCTTTTCCTTTTAAGCTTATGAAGGGTAAACTAAATGGATCGACTCCTCAACTCTAATGTATTCCTTGAAACAAGACTTATTGGCATGTCAGCCAAGCTCCTAGACCCTGGGGAAAGTGGGACTTTCATGTGGAATAGACATTCCACACAAACTCCAGAGGCGTTTAGGAAACAACCCAAGCAGGACTCAAGAGGTGGCAGACCAAGCTCCAGGAGGGCCCAAGATGCTGCCATGCATCATTAAGAACAGGCTTTTGTTAATCTAATTCAGGTATTCCGGGGCTTAAAGGGCAGAGGAAGAGCTCTCAAGAACCACGACAGAAACCCTGGAAATTATGAAAGTTAGATGTTGTGTAGAGATTAGGCTGTTTTGATGAAAGCCACAATTAAAATTTTATGCTTGAAACTGCAGTTCAAAACTGATGCCTTGTTTTTCTCCTGCTTTGGAAATGAGGGCTAGACTAGATTCACTGGCACCTGCATCCAGTTTGATTTAAATAGTTTTAGGACATGCTAATACAAACCAGTTCCACACTCAATGAATATTTCAGCATTCTTTTTCTTAAGTACTACAATTCCTCCACATCTGACTGTTTTCCTGCAACTACAATTTGAAAATATAGCAGGTCTGTAGTTACAATTCTTGGTCTTGAAAAACCTTGTAAAAAAATAGATTTTGAACTTTAGAAAAAACAGAATTCCTCAGACAGTCTCACTTTATTAATTGGCATTTATCAAGAGCTAAATATATTAATTATAAAATCTTTCCAATGGCTCCAGTCCCTCTAGCCTTCACTTAGCCTTCACCTGGCTCTTCTTGCAGTTGTTGGATGCTTTGTTTTAGAGTAATGCTTCCCACGTTCTCAACCTGCCTCTTGTTTTATGTAAATCTCAAACCCATCATGGTACCTTCTTGCAAGTCCAGTCACTGTTTTGAGCCTATACAAACAGGAATCAGCAGCAGAGTGAAAGACAACGTAAGCGAAGCTATTGATACAGTGGTTATTTTTGGTATGTGAAAGGAGATGTTTTAGTTATTTGCCTGTTAATAGAAAAACACTGAAATAAAGGTGAATATGTTTAAACGCAACACACCGAGGAGCTCCACAACCTGGTTGTGTGTACAGCAATGTTCATGATGTGCCCCAGGGCGCCTCAAATTACACTTGGGAAGCAAACCTGAGGAGATCTTTTCATAAACTAGTCGCAAGAGTTGCAGAGAAGGTGACCGCTAGGGACTCCGTGAGAAAGGGGGCAAAAAGAGCTTGTAAACTCCTGAAGCTGTGCCAGCATTTAGCAACCTTCCTTTGCATTCACGGGGTGTGACCACTTTTAGGAGAGCCAACTGTCTATTTATGGCTGCCTGTAATTTCCATGGAGAATGTGAGTGCTGATAGCACCTCTGAGGATTAGCACTTCACAGAATCACAGAATCACAGAATCACAGAATTATCAGAGTTGGAAGGGACCTCTAGAGATCATCTAGTCCAACTCCCCTGCTAAAGCAGGATTGCCTAGAGCACATTACTCAGGACTGCATCCAGGCGGGTCTTGAAAATCTCCAGGGAAGGGGACTCCACAACCTCCCTGGGCAGCCTGTTCCAGTGCTCTGTCACCCGAACCGTAAAGAACTGTTTCCGTGTATTTGAACGGAACTTCCTGTGTTCTAACTTGTGCCCATTGCCCCTCGTCCTGTCACTTGGAACCAATGAAAAGAGCCTGGCTCCATCCTTCTTCAACCCACCCCTTAGATACTTGTATGCCATAATCAGGTCTCCCCTCAGCCTTCTCTTCTCCAGGCTAAAGAGTCCCAGCTCTCTCAGCCTTTCCTCATAAGGCAGATGCTCCAAGCCCTTAATCATCTTAGTTGCCCTTCGCTGGACTCGCTCCAGCAGTTCCCTGTCCCTCTTGAACTGGGGAGCCCAAAACTGGACACAGTATTCCAGTTGTGGCCTCACCAGTGCCGAGTAGAGGGGGAGAATGACCTCCCTCGACCTACTGGCCACACTCTTCCCTATGCAGCCCAGGATTCCATTGGCCTTTTTGGCGACAAGGGCACATTGCTGGGCCATGGATAATTTACTGTCTACCACAACCCCCAGATCCTTCTCCTCCAAGCTATCTCCCAGCAGGTAAGCCCCTAACCTGTACTGGTGCCTAGCATTCCTCCTCCCCAGGTGCAGGACCTTGCACTTGGTTTTGTTGAACCTCATTAGGTTCTTCTCTGCCCAGCTCTCCAGCCTGTCCAGGTCACGCTGGATGGCAGCACAGCCCTCTGGGGTGTCAGCCACCCCACCCAGTTTGGTATCATCAGCAAACTTGCTGAGGATACACTCTGTCCCCTCATCCAGGTCATTAATGAATATATTAAACAAAATAGGACCGAGTATTGACCCCTGGGGGACACCACTGGTTACAGGCCTCCAACTAGACTCTGTGCCGCTGATCACAACCCTCTGAGTCCTGTCCCGCAGCCAACTCTCAATCCACCTCACTGTCACCTCATCTAGCCTATACTTCCTCAGCTTCCTAATGAGGATGTCATGGGAGACAGTGTCAAAAGCCTTGCTAAAGTCAAGGTAGATGACATCCACGACTTTCCCCTCATCCAGCCAACCAGTTATAACATCATAGAAAGCTATCAGATTGGTCAAGCACGATTTACCCTTGGTAAATCCATGTTGACCACTTCCAATAACTTCCTGTTCCTCAACGTGATTGGAGATGACATCCAGAATGAGTCGCTCCAATACCTTCCCAGGGACAGAGGTGAGACTAACCGGTCTGTAGTTCCCTGGGTCCTCCTTCTTGCCTTTTTTGAAGATTGGAGTGATGTCGGCCTTCCTCCAGTCCTCAGGCACCTCTCCTGTTCTCCATGACCGTTCAAAGACGATGGAGAGTGGTCTAGCAATAACATCCGCCAGCTCTCTCAGCACTCGCGGATGCATGCCATCAGGGCCCATGGACTTATGAATGTCCAGCTTGGCCAAGTGGTCTCTGACCCGGTCCTCCTCAACTGAGGGAAAATCTTCCACTCTCCAGACCTCCCCTTTCGCCTTCAGAGGGTGGGATTCATGAGGGACAGCTTTAGCAGTGAAGACCGACGAAAAGAAGGCATTCAGTAACTCTGCCTTCTCTGCGTCCTCCACCACTAGGGCACCTGTCTCATTTACCAGCGGGCCTACATTTTCCCTAGTCTTCCTTTTTCTATTGATATATTCAAAGAACCTTTTCTTATTGTCTTTGACTGCAGTGGCCAAGCTGAGTTCTGATTGAGCTTTGGCCCTTCTCATTTTCCCCCTACATAGCTTTGTTATATATACTTGGGGCAGAGATACATGAATATAGATTAATATATCTCACTTAGGCCACCACCCTGAAAACATTGGTGGTTTATGTTCATTTGCTTGAGATACCAGCTCTGAAAGTGCCTTGGAAGACGGTCCTTTGCTCTGAGCTGGTGTCTTCATAACTGGCTTTGGACTAACCTATGTTTTACTAAGTAAAAAATCATGAAAAAATGCAATTCGTGAGGCTTTTTATAATTTATATTGTTTCCTTACAGGATTAAATTTACCAGTTTGGAGGAGGGAAACAAAAACCTAATGAGGAGGCCGACACCAGGAAGGAACCATGGCCTGTTTCCTTTCTTTCTCTACGATGGATTTCATTCAAAAGAAAATCGAAGCTGGCAAGACCCTGTTTTTTTCCCTGCAATTTATTTAAAACCTTGCACGCATTTGGATACCTTGTGATTTCAGAGAACTATGTGAAGATTAAGCTTTTGCTTACTGATACATGGCATGTACTCTTTCAGTCTTTTGTGTTTGATTTTGTTTGATTTTCCACTGCAGCGCTGCATCTTTGTAAGGATTTTTATGCTTTCACCAGCAATGTCTTAAATACGTTAAGACAACACATTTGGTGTTCACACTTCTGCAGTAACGACTGTACAAAAAAAAAAAAAAAGCCAACGGTGGCATAAAGGACTGTGTGTTTTCTTTGAGCGTTGTGCATATTTTGCAACCAATGGGAAGACTATTTCTGCCAGAGCAAGCCCAACTTGTCTGATCGGCTGACAATTACAGCACCTTGCCACTATTCCTGAAGTGTTGTTGGGTTATTTCTTTTTTCATTATCTCCTCAAACCGTTCATATCCATTTTAAAAACATGGCAATAATTGCATGTTTACTGCAGTACTCTGAATTTGGTTCCTCTGCTTAGGCTATGTAGCATGCCAGTTTTCAAAATAGGCCTGTGAGAAAGACAAAGCAAAAACGATGAGATGTACGCAGCTGACAGATGTACAATGAATTCTTTATGTTTTTATTCCCTTCTTTAATATTTCTTTTATGGGTCTTGGCTAACATCTGTATGTTTTTCCTCACAATATTTACCTTTTGGAATGTTTTCTTGAAAACAGAGGTGATGAAACGGTTCCGTTTAATTCAAGGCAGATATTTTCTGAGGTACAGAAAAACTTTTGTTGAACGAACCATTAAATCTAGCTATGTTACTTTGCCACATACAAAACAAAGCGGAGAATTTTCCTTATCCCAAACTGTTTGCTGTTCCACACCAAAGCACCTTTCGAGTTATTTTCCGTAGGTATTCTGAGCTGATCGGAAGGCACTACCAGATACTGTGTCTTTAGGTAGCTTTTCTGAATGAATCATTCAAATGCAAACTTTGCAAGAAAGAAAGTTGTGTGATTTTTCGAAAAGGAAGCCCCTGCTACATTTTGGTTGGGGAGAACATTGTCTTCAGGGGTGTGATAAAACTGCCCTGACCACGTACAATGCTTTGCATTCAGAGAGGGCAGGGTATGGTGTGAAACCCGCTGTTGAGTTATAGTCCTGCTCGGACAGAAACGCTTGCTAGGCAATATTATTCTACACATAAATTTGACATCCTTTGCTTGCTGGATGCATTGAATTACATTTTTAAGAAGTGCGGTAACACTTTGGTTAGCTTTCAGTGTTTAAAAGGAGGGGAAAAGGATTTGTGCTACTGCCATCTTATTAAACTCCAGCCGTGTTTAATAAGAAAAAAAACACCCAAAAGGGCAAATCCTTGAATGTGCAAGTAGCTACAAAAGGCCTCTTAATCAACCAGGATATGAGTCTACACTTTCAAAGAGCTGAACCGTGGAAATATTCTCAATATTTGCACAGCCATTAAAAGACAATTTTCCCCAATGACATCTCTGTTTCAGGACCTGGTAAAAGCCATCTGAAAGCCACTTTCAGTCACAATCCTATTTAGAACTTAATACAGTTTTCCCCGTGTTTGTGAGGGGGGAAAAGTGACCACTGAACTTTTGAATTTATCACACACTGAAACTGCCTTAGATGTGGTTTGTTTGGGTTTCATGTTTCTTTTTTTTGTAAGAGAAAAGTCTTTTATACATTATCTTTGCTACTTAAATTGTGTGCAGTTTGATGATTAAAATTAGCTATTTTTAGAAAAAAAAAACTTGCTGCAAAAATCTGAAGAATTTTTGAAAATGTAACGAAGATTTTGATTAGGAATATAAGGTTAGTTTCATAGATGCATCTACTTGGCAGCTTAAATTGGGAGGCAAGCAATTATGCTGCTCAACTAAACATCTGAAGGTTTAATATAGAGAGTAATTCCCCAACTGTTCCCACAAGGCTAGCGCATTACTATCCATAGTGACTCATGTACAGTGTTTGCTTAAGGTATGTATGTGTGTGTGTGTTTGTGTGTGTGTACACACACGTGCGCGTGAGATTATCTTCTCTGCCCCATTCCAACTTTTAAGCAACCACTGAAATAAAGTTGGTTCAAAACTCAATTGCCCGAAGGAAAGTGCATAAATATCTAGGTTCCTAAATAGCAACTTGATTTTCAGCAGTAGTGGGGTTATCTCAGCTACCGATCAATTAAGGAGTGACCAGGATCTCTTACTTATGCACCTAATTCCTGAGTGCCCCAATTGCCTGCGGTGACTTGGGTTTGCTGCTCTCCTGCGGAGGCTCTGGGCCCTGGGGATGTTCTCCCTGCACCGAGGGGACTCGGGCTCAGCAAGCTGGTGCCGTTCGCGTGAGCACTGCAAATTATTCTCCTGGAACATCAAATCTGCTGAGAAACATCAAGGGTTTTTTTGAGAAAGTAGAAGCACCTTTGTCCAGGGAACTGACGATACAGCCTTACTTCCCTCTTCCTCCTTCCAGCAGAGCCATTGCTTACACGGTTAGCCTGATTGACACCCATCGGTTAGGACCCCCTGACAGCTAACCCACCTCTCCAGCATCTTGCAGAAGTGGGGTCTTCCCCACAGCTCTTCTCAGTGTTGCAGAATGGCCTGTTTAAAACCCATCAGTGCTCTTGAACCAGCTTCAGCGAAGATCAGTAGCGTTACCCGTTTTCTCTCTCGCACCTCCCAAAGTGGTTCTCTGCAGAATCTTCAAAGTGACAAGAAGTAGCCTGGCCTTCCAGAAGTCCTGTGGGTGCTGGGAACATGGTGTTTCCTGCCATGAGTAGTGAAAAATGGGCTTAAGTGACCAGTAGTCTCTGGGGCACAGCCCTTGGGAAACTGTGGGACGCGCTTGGAGTCGATAGCTGGCAGCAGCGTAACTTCCATTTTCCTGCCACTGGGCTGAGCCCCAGCAGATCCTTCCTGATGACACTGAGAGGATGTGGCTTTGCTGCAAGAGGAGAGAGCAGCCACAGGGCAGCAGGTGTAGTAGGCAGATAAAAGCAGGAGGGCATGTTCTAACTCTCTACGAGATGTAGTATTAAGTGAACAGGGAAGGGAAGACAGTGATAGAGATGGTCTGCACGATACAGAGATTCCTTACAAGTTTGAGTTCACAGAACCTGACTTTACAAGTCAACCAGCTGGAGATGGCTTAGTCCTCTCTCCTGCTGGGTTCAGATCAGCTCTAATCCACACCCAGCAGGCACCGCACCAGTCAGGACACTCCAATAGCGCTGACATTACATGACTGTATGGTGTCCCGGATCGGTTGGGTCCTTTTAATTCTCACTATTGTTTTTAATCAGAACCATGGTTTAGGATAAGTCGTCGGTATATCAACACTGAAAATTCCATCTGCAGTAGACAGAGGCACTGGGCTTTTCGCTTTCTCTTTGGTGCACAGGGGTTCTGCACTTCAGACTCCTGGGGAAAGAAGGTAGGATAATAAATTCCCTGTGGGCTGGGGGGTGACATACACCCCCGTGTGCTCTGTGTCAGTGCACGCAACCGAATGTGTAGTCAATGCTCTGGTATGCTCATATACAAAATATTCATTTGTGAATATTATTGGGTTTGTAATCTTTGTTATATAAAACGTTTAGGCTGTACAGACTGGGGAGCAAAATGCAGACACCCCGTACAAACAGAATTACATTGCATTACTGAGCATAACAATACTCTCCCCTACCAGCATTTAGGTGGAGTGACTGTATGTTACTGCCTTGCATTTTTCACATAAGCAAAAAACCTAAAAGTAAAGGATGCACTAATAATTCCTGTCCCCCAAAATGCATTTCAATGGTGCTGCATACAAAATCCCTGCTTGCCAGCTTCCACGTGGATTTTTGTATGGTGCACTAAGAGGTGTTCTTTTTTTAACAAATAAAAAGGGGAGGGCTGGTACATGAAAACAATGTTAATGTAATTAAATATATATATATATACACTTCAGAAGAACAGCATAGTAAGCAGTACAGTAAAATAAATGTCGCATTATTTGTTACACCTTGTAATTTGTCTGTATTATGAAAGATGTAATGGTTTGTCAGCTGTAACTGTTGTTTTCTTGTAACATCATATTGAATAAAGTGTAGCAGAATCTCTTTTCTCTTTCTTACATGTGATCTAGACCTAACCCAGGGAATAAAGCCTTTCTTTTACTTCTTGCTCTCCAGAAGATGAACACGGAAATGGTTGTGAACAATAGATTTTTAAGGAATGAAAAGTATTTCGAAGCAGGCAGGCACTATACAGTAATTAGTTGAAAAGATTAGGCACTGATTCAGTTGAACACATGAGCTTAATCAAAACTACATGGCAGTGCTGACTACACAGCATTCTTCACACAGTGCTTTTCTGTCCGTATTAGTTAGTAAGTTAATTATTCGGTGTCTCTTTCCATTTTGTTATATGTGTGACAATAGACCTATTTGCAGGACACTGGGATTTAATTGTAATAGCAGAAGGGCCAGTTTTCTGGAAAAAAAAATAATAAAAAAAAAGGTCTGATTTAAATATATCATTGTATGTAGAATAAACTCTGGCTTACTGCAACTTCCCTGGAAATAAAAACCTGATAATTCTGGTGGAAAATCAGACAAAACATACAATATGCATTTTTCACAACTTTGATACAGGAGTGTGATTTATACCTGTTTTACACTTGGTTATTTATGTCAGTCAGTGAGTATGTGCTGCTTGGATTCTTAACCTGTTTATTTATTTGTGCATTATTGCATTAGGTAGGCAAGTGCTAACTTACAGTGAATATAATCAATGTGCCTCCAGTGTTTTCCCCTCCTTTCCATTGCTCCCAGCTTTTTTTGTACCAACATCTTGCTAGGACCTATTTTTAGACAATGAAAGTTAAATCAATGCAGCTTGCACAGACTTGGTTAGAATATTTGACTGAAATATCAGAATACGCTGTTTTAGCAAATGCAGAGTCTATAGGTATCTGTTGGTTTTAACAACATTTTGGTCTGGGATGGGGGATGGCTGGAGAGCAAGTGCTTGTACTCTCTAGACTGATGGGGAAGCCACTAGCCTAGAATATGGATAATGGAGGACCTAAATTCTTGGTCTTGGCTCCAGCTCATTAGAAGTAATTGAAGATAAAATGGTTTTCCTTTGAGCTAGCACAATACCAGCTCGATTGTGGGTCTTCAGCATCCCAGGTTTTATCTGGTAGAACCATGTTCTGGCCCAGTTCTGATGGCAAAACTCTTCAGGAGATTAATCCCTACTTTTAAATCTAGAAAGTCGCCGCAAAATGACATCAGCTGCACCCAGAGGGTGTTGCACAAAAAAAAAAAAAAAAACAAAACAAAACAAGGAACCACATGCATGTTCATCTCATTTCTATTTTACCTGCAGTTCTCACTGGCTTGAGTAAATTTCGGAAGGTGTTGCCTTTTCATAGTCTAGATGAATAATTCCTGCTTTCAGCTGAGTAGCTGATTTGTTTGGTATTCCTGACTCACTACCTGTGTGGCAACTTTAACCTACAAATCTCTCAGATACAAATGAGGACCAAGAATTATTACCTAAAAAGGTTTGTATGTTTGAGCGCTGGGTACCAGGAAGCATATTGAAAGTGAGCTTTTAATTATGTAGTATAATCCTTAAAGCCGTCTCCTGACCCCCTTGGCTGCACGCCTAGCCTGTTGTGCCCCAAGGTTTTCTTCCTAAACTAGCCTGGCTGCTACAGCAAAGCAAGAGATGCACTTAACTAGAATAGCAGCCACCCCTCCCCCGAAAAAAAAGAAAAACCAGAGGGAAGGTGTTGGAGCAACCTTGTGCCACTAGGTTAACACATACAGTTCCTAAATAATGCCTCTCCTTGTAAACCTCTGCAAAGTAAACCCTACAGCAGCGGAAGGGCTTGCTGCTACCAGTGGGGGGTGGTGTTATGGACATTAGATTTGAGAAGCTTATATAGCACATGGGCAAGGATAAAGGGATACAAATCAGAGAAAAAAACCTGAAGAGATTAAAAAAAAAAAAAATCCAGGGCTGAGTATTTACTGTTCATTCCCCTTGCGAGTGGTGTTATATATTGTCTGCAATGAGTCATGCTGAGAGAGAGCCAGGCACAATAATAGCTGAGAGCAGTCCTGCAGCCCCTTCGTTATTGCCTATGCCAGCTGATACTGCGTTGGGTGAAAGAAAGTGATTCCAAAAATGTTCTTTTTTTTTTTTTTTCTTTTCTGTTTCCCAAAGGGCCTGGTAGTGATTGTTGGGGCTGTACTGCCTTGAAAGAACTGCTAAACTAAAATCAAACATATTTTTCAATTAATTTTCCAAGGACTGATATGATGATTCACATAAAAGACATAACAGCTTTAAGTGCTATGCAACAAGATACTGCAGTGCTATATACCCTGGTAAAGTCTTGAAGCCTAAGGAGATTTATGATATCATAGAAACATTGCAACCTCACCTTTCAACTGGAGTTAGGCCTACAGAGCAGGTTTCAAAAGGGTGGATGTTCATCTTTCAATCCAGCTAATTAAAATAATTTGCCCCCAGCTTCCACCTGAGGAGCTCGGAGATATTCATGTATTAATGAAATGAACTGTGCACGCAGCCCTGGGATATACCATATAGATGTAAAGATCCATATTTTGTAGAAGGAAAAAAATAAACCAACCCACCCCAAAAACCAAGGCACAGATTCATTTCATTTTCAAAGCTTTGCATGAGCACAAGCACCCAAGAGAGTATTTCACTTGGTGTTTGATGAAGACTGAGCATTGAAGATACTTTTTTAGAATAGTTTATCACAACACCAAAGAAGTGTGACTTCTGTGTTCAAAACAAGTCAGGTTTCACTGTATAGACAGATGGAAAGATAACGATACATTACATGACAAAGTGCTGTGGTCTAATAGGACTGCAAAGAGTTGTTCATTGACTAAATGCCCAGCATCGTGTCACTGTGGAGCAGGAGAAATTGTGTGTACCATCATGTTGGCTTCGCTGGGAAATACTGTAAACATGAACTGCCACTTGACTGCATCAGGAGACATAGATCTAACTGTCAAACACTTCAGAGACTGTCTCAGGTGTTCTGCTATATCCCAGTGATTTTTTTCACAATACAGAGAACAAAGCAGAAATTATTTTCTGCTTGGGAGGTAGTGCTCTACCGAAATAGCCCCTTCATGTAGACAGTTAACATTTTATAGATACTTCTCTCCCAGTATGCTGCTCTGGCCCATTACATGTAATAAATGCAAACCGCTGTAGCCCTAACATGCCATTTTTATGTACATTGCTGGCTGTTACAAGTGTTTGCCTATCTACTGAGTGCTCAGAAAATGGCCCAACGCAGGGTATTTTGGAACACAATTGCCTCTTTGGTGAGGATGTGAATCATGGAAGAGCTGCACTTCTGGTCTCCCACATCCACTAGGTCCTTTCCAGAAATGCCTGTTTGCATCTGGGCGATGTCTGTGTTTTCACTGCTGGCTGTTCAGCTTGCACTTCTGCATGCGGAGTGACTAATCTGGAATAGCAGGAACCTGTAATTTTGGGAGCAGCTCCATTAGCGGTCAGAGGTACCCCGCTCTTCTGCCAGTCCAGAGACAGCAGCGAGTGAGCTCTGTTCGGCAGAGCGAGGTTTTGCTGCCCTGTAGCTCCAGCCGCTCTTCTGAGCTCTGCTCAAACACAACATCTGTTGGTGCAGCAGAACAGGAAGTGGAGGAAGCAGGAGAGAGGGCACAAGACAGAGATGCGTGTGCAGTCTCAGGGCAAGGCCATGAACCTAACAGTGGTTAGGCAACATTCACAGGCAAATTCCCTCGTTTTAGAAACCGCCTGAATGTTCACCCTACCACTAGCCGGGCCCTTCTTTTATAGCCCCCACATGAGAAAGAGACACTTGGGCGTCCTCCCAAACCCCTTCCCCAAGCAATTGTAATTTAGATTTAGGACAACCAATTGATCTAAGGAAAGGGGAGAGTCTCAGAGGGTTTTGGATGAGCCCTTACAAGTCCCTAAATATGAGGAAGTGTGCTATACACTCACTGCCTATAATAACACAGAGCTTTGAACGCCCCAGTGTGTTTCTGCAGTGTTAGCCAGAGGGGTTTCCTATGCCAGTGCTGCCAAACAATTCAATTCCTAGTTTTGGCAAGCAGAGGCTTGTGCCGAACCCCAATTGGGCAGTAGTGCCAGGCAGGCTGGAGGAGGCACCACCTTAACCGGGGAGAGAAAGGAGCCGGGGCCTGGAAATGACACCAGCCTCTTACCGGAGGCCTGGTGGCGAGCTGGAGCTAAGGCGGCTTTGCCCACTGCCATCGGGACTCTCGGCTGATCCTTATTAGCGCGGTGTCAGTCACCGTGTTAAATAAAAACATCGGTGGCTCACTCGGTATTCTCTCATCCCCTCTGCCTGACGGGGCTGCGCCAGGTATACGGCAGCTTTACGGCGAGAAGCCCGCGGTACCCTTCAAAACCCCAGGCCCAGTGAATTCCCACACCCGCGACGGGGGCCGTGGAGCTCCTCGCTTCGCACCACAATATTTTGACTGCAGGAATCTGTCTGGTGGGAGGATGTGCCAGGAGCGAACAAGGAGCACATTTAGGTTTGCTTGGCCTTGGCTGAGCACCACTTCAGATGCCCCGTTTCGCACAAACACACGTTTCTCCACTGCTTGGCTGGCGGGGGCCCAGGGGCGGAGGGGCCACCGACATGCTGGTTCGCAGGATGGCCCAGGGGAAAGGAGGGACCTTAAGCTGAAGCGCCGTTCAAGGGCTGCCCCGCAGAAGATGGAAGCTCTGCCGTGCGTGGCTAGTAACATCACGGCCCTGCTGCTGTGCCCGCTTGCCGGTGGCTGAGGAGAGCGGCGGGGCCTGCGGGGAGGGCGGCGCCACCGCCGCTCGCCAGGGGGCGCCATGGGCCGGGGCCGCCCGCGCAGGGCTCGCTACCCGCGGGCGCGGCCGCCGGGGGCGGGAAAGGGCCGGGGCCGGCGCCGGCGCCGGGTCTGCCCTCGACATGAAAGCGGGGGGAACTCTGGCGCCAACGTGAGGGCAAAATAACAGCGGAGTACCCGGTGCGGAGCGGGAGGAGGAGTTTTACATCCCGAGTTAGGCGGGGTGCGGCTTGTGGTGCTGTGAAATTGGGAGGTTTTGGAAGGCTCATGCCTTTCTTTCGCTGAGGTTTTTTTCCTGAACGTTATACGAAATGCCGCTGTGAATGGGGTTTCTCTTTCCCTCAGCCATGGCTCCGGGCTGGCCGTGTCCAGCAGAGTGGACGCTGGGTGCGGGTTGCTGGGCCAGCCCAGGCCCCTCGCTCCCCTCAGGGCGGCCTCTTGCCCAGAGCACGTCTTTGAGGGTCCGGAACTGCGAGCGCAGCCTGGCCACCAACACCTGCAGCTGCGAGCCGGCCTCCCGCCCTCCTGCTGAGGGCCGCAGGGGACCCCTGCACCTCCTCTTGTCCACATCCATCCAAATGTCATCGTTACCTGCCAGGGTTTCCACCCGCTCCACACGGTTGAAGGCACTTTGCTGCGACCCAGCAGTTCATGTTCAACGCTCTCAGTCTTATTCACTGTATTGCCTTAGATCCACGCTCTGCCCTCGGATACATCCCGGCAGCAGCCGGTGCAGTAACGGGGGTTTGTGCTGGTGTGTGAATACCTGAAGATGGAATTGGACTCCATGCCATCTGTAAAACAGTATCAAACTCGCACTTGCCCCAGACCCTGATCTTTTATTAATTTCTTCCATACAGAGAAGAAAAAAAAATTGCAACCAAGTTCTTTTAAAGATATCTCTGGAGCCCGAGTTAGAGAAATGGCCTTAGGTGGATTTTTTTTTTTTTTTAACTTGGACATTTACTACAAAGAGAGAAAGAAAAGGTGCTGTTTAATCTCTCTTCTCATGTGTTCCTCAGCCTCTACCTGGTTTATTTTCCCCCACATACACTCTCCTTTGTTCTCTGGTAGTAGCCCCCTAAACAAGTGATTAACAGATGAAGGATCAGCCTGCAATGCTCCCAGCTGCAGGATGCGATCCAGGGAAAAAAATGAAGAAATCCACACTGGCTATTTTTCTGACATGCCTCCAAGTACTACGTTGTCCCAACAGAGAAATTGCTGTTGTAGTGCACACACTTTTTTCTTTTGAGGTGTCCCTCAGCACTTTCCCAGATCCCCCAGACCTCCTTGCACTTTCTTTCAATTAAATAGCTTTTCTTAGCTTAATTTAGACTGTTTAATTAGAGCTGGTTGGAAGTTTTTCCCAACAAAGCAAGGTTATTCAGCACCTTTGAAAACCACTGATTTATCAGGAGAGAAAGACTTATCTTTCAATTAACTTCCTTCACCTGTGGGTTGCCAGGAGCTCAGGTTTCTCAGCTCAGTGACAGGTTTCCATTTGAATGACTGTGGGGCTGGAGACCTCAGGGGTTCTTGTCTCTTGGCCATAGATCAGGGAGCCAACACTGGGTTTGCAGCTATGGGGCACTGCAGATGCCAGAAATTGGTATGACTAGTTTGGTTTCAAGACACTATGTCATGAAACTGGCCAAACTGCTCTCCCCAGATATTTCAATATTTCACATTTTTGACACAGGCTTTCTACTCCATGAACATGTTAATGATTTTGCTTTTAGTTTGGAATGAAGCATTTCTGGAAAGCATTTCCCCATGAAAGAAGGCATAACCTATCATCATTAGCAATGAAACCTATCAGAAGGGGATAATAAGCTTCACCGGTTGGAGGAGACAATAAGTAAATTCAGACTACAGCTAAGATGTATTTTTTCTAAAGAAAATAATGACTTAATAGATCATCTTACCACTCATGCAGGACAGGTCTGGTTTTAATCCAGTTTGAAATCAATTGGAATCCTGGCAGTCCTGAAGTAAATTAATATTTTTTGCATTGATTTCAATAGCGTTAGGACTTTATCTGGGATGACTTGCTCAGATAGACACTGCAGTTTAAACACAAATTGGAGCTTGAGGCTAGATTCCACTTTGTGAATGTCGATGGCTTATGCAAGCAGAAAGTCACACTTGATAGCCTTATAATTTGTTAATTATGTAAGAGGTTGCAATGGCTATGTGGTTTACCAATGGAGAAATTTAGATTTTGTCCTATTTTAACATATTTGCAGATGTTACTGGTACCATTGCTTCACCGTCCTCTTTCTTTACCTACATGTGATGACCAGTTGTTTTTTTTTCTGCTATGGATACAGATATATGTATTTCTGGGAAAAAACAAAAAAAAATGTGATTGTCTAAGCAACACCATTCGGAAAAAGGAAGTCAACCTCTTTCCTAAGCCCAGTATTACATCATTTGAAACAGCATACTATCTCAAGATCTTCTAAGAACAGAAACTGCATCGTACTGGAAAGATTGAAATCTTAATTTCCAATGGTATAAAGGTCCAATTTTCAGTCTTGGAAAAATACACTATTATTAGGCTTAAAACCTATTCTCATTACAGCAGTTAATGCTATCTATCGTAGCCTCAGTACACAAGGAAAAAATGCCATCTGCAGAAGGACATTATTTAATAAAAATATATCTACTTTTGTTAATTGTTCCTTTAACAAAGCTTTAATTGAAGAGACATTGAAGTGGGACTTAGCTGACTGGATAGAGGCTAAAATTAGCTAATTCACATTTTATTTTGTTTGGACTCAAAATTGGTTGCAGCCTTTGCTTTCTGCTGTGATTTGTCTCTAATCAGCTTTCCCACTGTCCTAAAAAATTGATTTGAATTCTAAGTTGATACAGGACATGCATATAAACAGATCTCACCTCCCTTCCTGTGAGGGCAATTGATGCAAAATAAGTTTCAGGGCTCTGGGATTTAAACTTTACTGACTTTTGTCTGTGGGAACCGGAGTGCCACTTTGCACATCGTGAACATTGTCTGTGAATTACCTGCCTTAAGGGGGATTGTTAGCACATGAATCAAAAGTGGCTGACTAATGTAGAACATCTCAAACAAAAGGATTAGACAATAGCTCAGATGCACCAAGATGCATTTTAAATCAGCTGAAGTGAAATTAGGTGCTTTTTAGTCTAATACTGCTCTTAAGTATAATGTTGAATGACTATGACTCTGAAAATAGGAAGATCTGGGTACCCTCATTTTGCTACAGAGAAGGTGCCATCTATTTATTTTCTCTTTAAAAGTAGTCTACTTCCTTTACAGGTGGTAATGGTGCTTGCTCAGTCCTATGTGCTTCATTCATAAAGGAAGAGCACTGTATTGCTCCATGCCACGAGGTCCATAATGATTCTCCTTTGATTATGTGGATAACACGATCTGGGGAATGAGGCAATTATGCACGCATATTTTCCTGTAATTTTATATTGAAAAAGAAAGGTTTTTTTTCAGATGGTCCAGAGTTAGTTTCTGCTCCCACTAAGAAACCTTTGCAGCAGCAGCCTCAGTGTGATGTTCGTCCTTGAGAATCCTGCTACAAAGACACCCATGCCTGAGCTCAGCTCCAGTCATCTGGGAAGTAGGATTTGGCAAACACCGTGTCTCACCACTTCCAAACTTTCAGGCAAGGTTTAAAGCATCAGTGGGCTTAACGCCATTCCCCTTGGTGACAAATGGAGAAGACTGATTTCATCTGTTGTAAGGAAAAAAACAGGCAGGTCTGCAGGGTGCCTCCTGCTGTGGCCTCACCTGGCACACCAATCTGCTTGGTTTGCTGAATACTCCCTTTGGGTGTAAAGATGATGCATGGCCTAACATGCCATCTCCCTCCATCTCCAAACCAGACACCGTGGGAGTCTGAGACAGCTGAAATTCCTTAGGTTTGGCCAATTCTGATCCTGCTGAAATGGGAGCTTAATTCAGTGGGATAAGAATTTGTCCCTTAGGCAGTGAAGGTGCAGTGTTTACTAAGGTTTCTTTGATAACTTTAACTAAAGAGCGTAGAGAAAGCAAAACTACTGCTGGACAGAATGAGTACAGCCATTTACTCTGGGCAATAGCTTTCAGAACTAAAAAGTTGAGCAACCAGGCTGATGTTCTCAGCAAAGGACTAGCAATGCTTACTCATTTTAACTAGAGCTGCGTGAATGACTGGTCTTATTTGGAGGAAAGCTGTGCTGGCAATGTTTTTTAAAAAAAAAATAAAAGGAAAAAATATTTTTGGATTGACATGAAACCAGAATTTTTCAGACTGTCTGGCAAATGGGGAAGGTGTTTTTCAGGTTGAATAAAGTATTTCACACTGATTTGGGACATTTTTAAAGGACATGAAAGCAATGTGAAAATAAAGTCATGCAGGGTGACTGCAGCAGAATTCACAAAACTGAGGAGGGGAGGTTCCCTTTTGCACCCAGCGGTGCAAGCTGTTGCTCTTTAGATGGGAGGCTCCAACTGCTTGGTTTTCCTCTCAGAAAAATGTCATAAATGCCAGGCTGTAAGGCTGGCTGCCCACACCATGCCTCACAGGTACATCAGATGAAACTCCTGCAATGGACGTTGCCTGAGAAAGTAGCTCTGCTGGATTCAAGGCTGCCAGGCAATTTGTATGCCGTGGGGTGGGACAGGTAGAACAGCAGAAGCTGTAGCGGTGCGCACTGCCTCGTGTCCCTGCTTGGCCACCAGCTCAGCCCTGCTCCCTGTTTCCCGAGAAGCGCAGTGCTCCTGACCACTTGAAGGCATTGGTGCTTGGGGTGAAGAAAATTCACTGTGGCAGCTATAGAGAATACAGAGGAACCTCTCTCTTGCATGCTGGTATGTACAACCTCATATAACTCATGAACATTCACTGGGTAAGAAAACAGGTAAGGATTATGGTAATGTCTGGTGTCTAGGATGCTAATCTGAATTTTCCACTCTCTGCTTCCAAGCATTTTCAAAGGGGAAAAACTGAAGGTGTCCCACCAGAATCAGTATCACTGTGAAAGAGGTAAGAGGCCCAAGATTTTAAGACCTACCTTTAAATCAGTTAGAAAAAGGAGTGGATATTTGCCTCCAGTCTCACAACGTTTAATTGGTATGGCATAAGGATGCTCTTTTCTCATTTTCTGTTGTTTCAGAAATTGTTTTCAAGTCAGCTTGTAAGTCTTGCCTGAAAAGTCAAAGCAAAAAACTATCACAAAAACACCAAAATAATCCCTTCCACATTTTATTTCAGGTGAAACTGTTGACTAAATTTCGCTTGACATTACAAGTGTTTGCATTTTTCTGTGGCTAAGTGATTCCTTACACACTCTGTGTTCAGGTCTAGCTTGAGCTCTGCTGTTACTTCACCCTCTTTGTATTCTGCTTTGGGAGCATCTAAGATAACTGCTCAGTCACTAAGCCGCAGCCTCCTCTGCAGGGACAGGCAGACATGCTAGCTTTGTGGTTTCATCAGCTTTTCCAGCAAACTGGTTTCTATGATGAACACCTGAGGCACTAAAGAAATATGGCTTCAGTCCTCCCCTTCAGAAATGCTTGTCAAACAACTGTTGCCTGTATATATTCTACCCTGTCAGACATTTAATTTGCTCTATAATCTGTGGCAAATGTAAGAATCGATCTCTCAGCACTGTTGCTAAAAGCCACAGCCACTTTGCTTTGTTTTCACTTGGAGAGTGTAAATGTCTTGGCAGATTTGATTTCTGGGCAGCTCCTGGCTGAAGACACTATCATCAGCATTGACTTCCCTCATGGCCTGTCACAGGCAAGCCATCCTGTGATCGAATGGCAGCCCGCAACTATCAATATCCATTTTTGGACTTAGCTGGTGTGCACTGCTCTTCAGCATGCTGGAAGTAGAGATGGGCCAGAGGCAGATCTTCATCTTCAAAATTTAGGGCTTGCAGGTACAGACCTTGGGCGCACTTTGAGCCGCGAAGCAATAAAACCGTACTGTTTGCTTATACCCTGGCACTCTTCACCCCCACTGAGATGTCACATCTTGCTGGAGGATTTTTACGTGTAAATCTGGGTTGCCCTGTGGCTCCCCTTCCTCTCTGCTCCTGCCAACCTGGCTTCTTATTAAAGCCCCTGCTGAAAGCGTGAACTCAGCTGGAGGGGGTCTGTCTCCCTTTTCCAACTTGCTATAGACCACACATCTGAAAGCACAAGAGAGGCGGGTGATTTGGCCCCTGCCCTCTTCCAACAGCTACAGCTTCAGGGAACCACAGGAGGCGGTTCCAGCTCTGCTGCCTGTACTCCTCATCTGACAAACGAGTAGGTATTCTGCCTGACTCCCAAGGGTACGTCTTTATCTGAACCACCACACATGGGCCCTCCTTTTGTCTGTTGTCTGTTGTTAGCTGTTCCTCTGTGACTGTAGGTTCCCCTGAAAGAGAAGTGGCAGCTTCCTTGTGTGGAGTAACTTTGTCACGTGGAGACCGGCAGTGGGGCAGCTCTGGTCCTGTGAACGCTCCCGAGAACTCAGCTGCCACTGCATGGGTCTCTGGGGAGACCAAGGCCACGTCCGTGCTGTAGGTCTTGGGAGCACTCAACACCTTCTGGGGCTTAGTGAGTGCCATGGCTGTATCCTGACTCATCAAAATGGCCTTAATTCTCAACACAAAAGTTCTCCAGCCCAGTGCCAAGTCCTCCAGTTCTCCAACACCATACCTGGCAGCCAATGCCTGAGAAAGCGTATGTGAATAAAGAAAGCCCATAGCAGTATCTCCTCTAAGTAGTCTCCTAGCTCTCAACAGTGTCCAGCTAAAGTACATCCTGAGCTGGAGGTGGGGGCCTGTCAGGGGATGGCGAATGCCATTTTGCTGCCCCATGAGATAGCAGCCTGGACGAAATGGGCAGAAGGAACGATAGCAAACTGACTAGAGCATGCCTGTCCCTCGGTGCCTGAGCCATGCCTAGCCCTGCTGCACACACGGCTTGGCTTGAACACTATTTCCTCCTTGTCCTTTACATCCAGATGTCTGAAGGGTAGAAACTGCTTCCTATGCAATGTAGCACTGTGCTGTTGAAAGGAACCTGGAACTCTTCTTCATATTTATTAGATCATCTTTAATTTGGGACATCAGTGGGGGTTTATGTGTGTTCTTCAATTGCCTTCCTCCAACAGCTCCTTTCTGTGTGTATGTACTCTAGTTCCCTGCTTTTCCAGGCTGTAGCACACATGGGCCTCTTTATTTAGTGCCATCGGTGGATATACTTAATTCTTTTCTTTTTCTTTGTGCTGGATATTACTGATTGCCAAAGTCTCTTCTTAGTGGTCTTTAATTGTTTTATACAGTCACACTGTCGATCGGACAAGCCTATATCACACTGTGGACTGGGCATCAGGCTGGAGATCATGCAAAGACACAAACTTGCTGAGAGAAAAATGAGCTGTCGTCCTTGCGTATCTGAACTGTGATTCTCTATCTTGATACACCTGTCGTCCTGTATTGCAGGTCTTCATGGCAGGAATATTTCTAAATCCCACAGGCCTGGTTCTCTGCTTCACTCTATCTGCTGTAAAGGAAGAATATGTTTGCTATGCTTAGCCCCAAGCAATATAAATTAAACTGGGAAAATGGAAGCAAGCCCTATGTTTTTAAATACTCATGTGTATCTCTGTCGTAATAATGGCATTTGTAGAGTCAAAAGGATCTTCCTCTTTATCTAGCTGCTGTGTTAGCTTTTATCTCAATTTATAGGTTGAGTTTTGCATTACCCTCTTTGTGAGCCTACTGCTTCAGCAAGGCCCAAATGGATGTTGATCATCTGGGCTTTGTTATCACAGCGTTACACTAGGAGAAGGCATTTTCTCTTCATTCTCTGCTGCTTTTTCCCCCCTTCATGTCTTTCAAAACACATGCACCACTGCCCTTCCTGTGGTATTGCCCCTAACTCTACCTAGTCCTTGCATGTATGTTTTTTTCTGAAAAGTCAGGTTAGAAAAGTCCTTCTCTAGCAGCAAGCGAACTTTGAAAAACTCAGGTTATGCTGCACACTGTTATCCCCCCCCTGCAAGTCACTCTGCTCTAAAATGAGAGCAAACCTGCTGAGATGGCTGGTTCTGGCTGGGCTTGAGGTTATTGAGATCCTCAGGAACGGTCAGTTTCTTAAGTGCCAGCCCTGGGCCTCTGGTGAATGAGCGAATCTACTCCGTGCCAGGAGTCGAGCCGGGAGAGCAGTACCACTGAGCTGTTGCTGCGATAAGGCTAGCACTGGAACTGACTGCCCGGGGCTGGGAGCGCTCAGGGAAAGTGTGCGTAACCCTCGTTGGGCTTCATCACTCAGCTGAGATTTTCAGCAAGATGGAGAAGAGGCAAAATCAATTTATCACCTGTGGAATTCCTATTGAGGATGAGGTGTGTTGAATCTCCATCACCGCGGAGATTAAGGAACTGGTGAGCATCTGTGTATAAACTGGATACATTGGGAGCCCTTCCAGCCCTGTTTTCTGTGATTGAATCTGGGAAAGCAGCCGCTTGTAAGATGCTTCCTAACGATTGTTTTGTAAGTCAGTCACAGGCTTTTGTTACAACTCAGAAACAAGCTGCATCTTATAAAAACCCCACAACCTGTACCATCAAACAGGAGCATACAGTGTCTGTTTAATGTTAGAGATAAGTCCAGACACCACAGTCTGGTTTTCAAAGCAAAGTACTAGCTCTACCCATCCTTTGCTTGGATGAAGAAACTGCCTGTGAAATTTGAGCTAGGATCAGCAGCCAAAAAATGTAGGTGTTTGGGCTTAGGATTTTAATTCTAGCCTATCAGTACTGATTGCTTTTACAGGCATTGTATTAATGTTGAGGAAAAGGGGAGTACAGTATAGCTCGTGAAAAGAGTGACTCCACTTCCAAACACACACACACTCTTGTTATAAAATCACATTATGGGAAGATACTTCTGCTTAGGGTTGATTTACCGAAATGAGATTTTCCTTTTAAGTGTCACGGACGATTGTAGTGTATTTTGTGCTGGTTTGGGTTTATTTTCCCAGTTGCCATTCATTTCATGACATTGCCCAGGACTTGGAGAGGCAGCCAGACAGATCTGCTGAACACATGAATGCTAAGGAAGTGGTTTCCCTAGTAACAATAACCACGTAACTGCTCGAACAACTTCCTGCCCTTCCTTACGGGAGTTGTTTGTTTGCGTGTTTCTCACTGGGTCAGACAGAGGAGACACCAAAATTGGGGCTGGCTAAAAGGCATCCAGGATCAGCTTACTGGAAGCAGGGAGAGTAGAAAAAAAATGACTGCTGCATTTGCAAGCGGTGTCATTACAGAGTTTGGCTTTGTTTTGGTTTGTGGGAGTAATCCGGGGATGTGCTCATAGCTGCCTCTGAGCATGGGCTGAACAGGCTCTAGTACAACTCAGATTCTTATTTCAGAACATCTTTTTACGGATGCTTTTTTTTTTTTTTTTTACGCCTGAAACTGTTGTCATAATCGATTAAGTGCAGCTTTGAGACAGTAATCGATTAATGGAGAGCAGAGTCGGTGAACAAATACATACATTAAGTATGCAATCTCAGTGCAGGACTTACTGCTAGCACTTTAGAGAAGGGGAATGAAGCGGCATTGGGGAACACGGATGGATGTGCTTCTGCATTCAGACTGCTGGTAAGGTCTGGCATGCTCTTGCTATCGAAGAAGAGGGGAGATTCATTCTCTAATACATTGCAAAGTATTCTTCCACGAAAGTAGCTATACCGCTGTTTGGGTAGGGGATCCTGGTAGGCATGTTATGTATTTTCATTAAATTGGGTTATCTTTTTAGTCTTCTAATCAACCAGTCTTTTTACAGCTCACTTGAAGCCAGGTGAAGCAATTTGCAGTACTAATCCCAGGTCTTGAATCTGCTTCTTCAGGCACTGAAAATCTGAATTCCTGGATTTTGTTAGCCATTGTTCATATATGTATATTAAATATTGTGAACACTTTTGTGTAATTTTTATATTAAAAAATAAAGGTTAGTATTACCTGTCAACTCTCTGTAAAGCTGCGCCTTACTTAACATGGGTCTGTTCCTGAGCAAGCTGAAATGATTTTATCCGTTGCTAGAAGGAAAAACTGATAAGGGCCAAACTGCAATCAGCTGTGAGTTTACTGTTAAGATAATAACATGAACAGACACTGTGCAGAGATCAGCCATGCTTTGCTATTTCAAGATCTTTGACCACAATGAAATCATGACATTATCTCAAAGCCAACACGTGTAACTCTAGTCATACAGATATTTACAGCTAAAAATGATAAGCTTGATCCTGAGAGATGCTGGATACACCCATCCTTGCTGCTTTTAATGGCAGTTCTGGGTGTTCAGAGCCTTTGGATCAGACTAAGTTCATCTCAATAAATCACAGTGCGGGAGACAGAGAGGAAATGGCTATCAGAAAAACCAAAGACAGACTAAGATTTTATCCTTATCAGACTGAGATGAGGTGTCTCGGAGCAATATACTGATTCTTTTCCCAGGCTATATCAAGTATCGAGACTGGCCAATGCACTTTAGTTCAGGACAACCACAGAAATAAGCACGAGCACATTTGGAATTAGCGCTTACACTCTCCCAGCATGTATAACTCCCACTATCACGACATATCTTCCCATCACAGGTAGCATATTTTAAGCTAGGCATTTTAAGCAGTTGTATTAGGGTCTTCTCCTGTAAACCAGCTGTGTTGGAATCCTTATCAACCAAAACCAATGTCAGACCCATGCACAATATGATCTTGGCAGAGAACAACACTGTTTTGTGCTCTTGAGATTGTTGACAGTAATGAAATTATGTTGTTGTCTTCCAAGTTGAACATCCATTAAATCAAGTCACGTGAGAGATCATTATGTTCTTAGATTAGTAAGAAAGCAAAGGTTACTAAAATCTACCTTTTGGTTTCACAATTTCCCTCAAGGTACAGAGTCTTCCAAATTATTGTACGCTTTAGAATGCTTCTTTGTTTCTGTTCACAAAAAAAACTTTGTTATTAATATTGAATAATTAAATAAATCCAGTGGGTTTACATGTCTGATGACACGTGCACATCAGCAACAATCCTATAAATGCATATGCAGATGTGAACATAATTCAGATGAGTACGGGAGCGTGGCTGTATTCAATTCTGAAAATAATCATCCAGCCCCTAATTATGTAAATGGTTGGCTATGCTGATTTAGGCCCATATATTTATTCTCTGTTTTCTAACTGTACATCAATGGACCTAAAGACTATAAGTTGCCAAAGTTGAATCAGATGTGTAATAGAAAATTTTTGTTCAATATCAAAACATTCTTGTTTTCACAGTGGTATCATGTGGGTCGTACAGTGTAACAAGAGCCATGAATCATTTGAAAATGTGTGATATCTTTTGTATAACACAGATACTTTTCTCATGGATAAGGAATCTCTCACCCTGGGAAGACTTTTATATGACTCCTGCTTGTTTCCCAGTCTATTTCTAGGCTAAATTTACTGTAATAATAATAATAATAATAATAAAGAGAAAGGTTTTGCATCTGCCTGTGTCAGTTCTCCAGTGTATTGAGGTCAGCTTCCATTCTCCTTGGCTCTGATGCCTGCCTGTATAAATACAAATTCCATTTCCATCCTATTATTTTTCTAATCAAGGGTTTGTCATGCAAAAGAAGATCTGAGGTGACTGTGTTTTCTATTATGCAAAACATTCCATTATGATAATATCTTCAGGACAGTCTTATAAAGGTGCCCTGCCCAAAGAAATCACAAATGAGAGCAGTGAAATAGTAGACAAATCCTGCATAATTTGCCCTCTCATTTAACATTCAGGCCACAGAGTTCACCCTAATTTGCCATACACATTTCCTCTGACATTCTCGATCTGTACATATGGTAAAAATAAGAATTGGCAGCTTTCACTGAATAGAATTCTGTTGAGTGCTTATCAAAAGAAGAAGAAGAAAGAGGTTGTAAAATGCAGTCATATTTAGTACATCCTTCGCTTTCTTTTGCTTTCTCCACTAAACTCACACTTAGTAAAATCTACAGTCAATGAAATTTACCTTTTGAGCTCAAGTTGTTTCCATTCAGAACAAAGTAAAAAATACGCCAGCAAAGAAAACCTGATATTTCTTAGAAATTCTCTTTTCTTTCTTATGCCAAATCCCAAGGGGCAGGGCTCCACAGAAAGGGAGTTTATTTTCTAAATCCTTTGAACACAAAGCTCTTACATTTTCTAGGACAAGATGTTTTCCTAGACAATCTCAATATTGTAACTTTGTATTAATACTTTTGTCATAAAGGTGAATACTCACACGTATTTTATTGTATTTATTTAATTTCCATTAGACGTTGTTTCAATTATTCAAATATGAATTGGCTTACAAGCAGAGTCCTGTGAAGACCTGTGTCTGAGTCTTGCCAAGCACATCATATTTCTGCAGTTTCTGTGTATTTGATTTGTTTGTTCTCTCTTCTTACTGTGCAAATTTGCGTGTTGTATGTGCGTGTGTGCTAAATACATAGGACAATGAATCTACACTGACTTCTTTGTTTGGCAAAACTTCTGAATTCGTGGGATTTCGACACATTTTTAATGGTGATGGTTGTTTCTGACTATTTCTATAGCTAGGCAACTAAATTTTAGGGCTGTACAAAACTTAGGCATTTTAATTGTCATCCAAAACAGGTAAATGATCCTTTTTTTCTCTGGGTTCTATAGAGTGTCCTTTCACATCTGGAGAACAGTATGCCATTGCTGGTCATTCCTATTCAGGCATTATTCCACTATTAAACAGAGCTTCATTTAATGCAATGTCCAGTCATGAACTTGATATCAGATTTTAGGCCTTGAATGCATTTCTTTTTTTTTGTGTCATGTATTGGTGTGGTCTGGTGTATCATCATCGTGATAATCTTTTTAATTAAAGTCAATCCCTTGCCTTGGTTTCCTGACTGAGTCTCTGATCTTTTCAAATGTTTTCCATTTCTACCTGTAATCTTTTGAATAGCTTCCTCTCAACCAACTCCAGTCTTTTGCAATTTTATCTCGTTTGCAATTTGCAATTTTTTACCTCTTTTGCAATTTTATCTCATTATCTCACAGTAATTGTCCAGCAGGTCGAGGGAGATGATCCTGCCCCTCTACTCCGCCCTGGTGAGATGCCACCTGGAGTACTGCATCTAGCTATGGAGCTCTCGGCACAGGAAAGACATGGACCTGTTGGAACAGGTCCAGAGGAGGGCCACAAAAATGATGAGAGGGCTGAAGCACCTCCCCTATAAGGACAGGCTGAGAGAGTTGGGGTTGTTCAGCCTGGAGAAGAGAAGGCTCCGGGGAGACCTTATTGCAGCCTTCCAGTACTTAAAGGAGGCCTAAAGGAAAGATGGGGACAAACATTTTAGCAGGGCCTGTTGCAATAGGACAATGGGTAATGGTTTTAAACTAAAAGAGAGTAGGTTTAGACTAGATATAAGGAAGACATTTTTTACAGTGAGGGTGCTGAAACACTGGAACAGGCTGCCCAGAGAGGTGGTAGATGCCCCATCCCTGGAAATATTCAAGTTCTGGTTAGACAGGGCTTTGAGCAACCTGATCTAGTTGAAAATGTCCCAGCTTACGGCAGGGGAGGTTGGACTAGGTGACCTTTAAAGGTCCCTTCCAACCCAAACTATTCTATGATTCTGTGATTTACAGTCCATGTTTTCAGTCCATGAAGTAATAAATTTGAAAAAAACCATATGGGTGTTAGATGCATTATCCTTATTGATTCATAATCTCATCAGCTACTGTGCAGCAGTTATGACTAAGGTACATGCCTGTTTTAATTTGTCTTTACCGATCCACTGATGCTGAGCTGACATGCTGATGTGGATATAACTATATGAGGGACTAGACTTCTCCGTAACTTCCCTTATGCTGTGCGTCAGCACAGTATGTACTCCCATCAGTTGTCAAGAGTGATAATTCAATCAATACAGCTTGCATCCGCTGTGAAGTCACACCATTTCTGGCCCTCTGTTTCCTCTGAAACTGGCCTTAATCTGTTGGTAATTATATTCAGGATGATTTTTTTTTGCGCCAGTGACTAAGGTTAAACTTCTGTAACTATCTGGATCATTAGGATGTTCCTTTCTTTAAAGCTGGTACAGGTATTGCCTTTAGCTGCTTACCTGCTACCTCCTTGTGTTCCTGCACATCCATGCATCTGGTTTTCAGCTGCTTTGTTGGCACTTGCACTGGCAGCCTTCAACAGCTCGGCCATTGTACTGTCATTTCCTGCAGCTATCCCACTTCTGACCACTGCTTTTCTCGCTTTTCTTTGTCTGCAAATATAAGTAGAACCAATATATCAAACAACATAACTACCAGGACCTTTTAAGTCAGTGATGTCAATGTATTTCCTACTTTAGTAAAAAAGGACATGATCAGGATTATTGGACAAAGCCCCAGCTTATCACATCTGCATGCATGGCTAATATATCCATGCTTATGCTCTTTTTTGAAGGTCTGATTTCTTCAAAATGGTCCCCAAACCAAGTTTCCATCTTCATGGGACATAAGGAGACAGCTTCTGAAAACCATCCCGTGTGTATTAACATGCATTGTTATGCAGCCAGATTTAAAATTCTTGTTTGGAGCAGGCTATTGTGCAAAGCCTGAAGGCCAACACAACCCATCGGGTCTGCTCTGTGGATCTCCATGGTTTAGCAGGAAACGTTTGGATGGAAGCTTGCTGCGTCCGTTGCCTCTCCTGCTGTCGCTGCTGCCATAGCCACTGCTTCTCTCCTGCCATCGGCGTTCCAGCACGGCGTTGGATGTACACGGCTAGCAAAATGCTCACGGCACTATCTGCTCTCTCTTCCCCTCCGTGGTTCTGACCTTAATTGAATTTACACAGAGAAACTGTGCGCGCCCGGATCAGCTACTGGAGCATAAGAGGTTACTGTGCAGCTGCTGATCTGTGGTAACTGCTCATTCTGAGCTTGTAGAAAGTGCAAAGATAACAGGGGTATGAAAGTGCAAAAACTTGTGCATCCTGCAGGTTGCAACTCCACAGCGGTGCTGTGGTTACACACACAAAAACCAAAGCACCTCTGTCTGCAGTCCCAGGCATCCAACTCCGGGCAGATGCTCACTGCAAGAGCTTTTCAGATATCATCGCAGTTTTACTAATTCTTCTTGACTTCTTTTACTCGCTCTTCTTAACTGCCACACAGTCCAAAGCCAGTAAACCAGCCAGGCTTTCTGAACCAAACTGGGAAGAAGCTCCAGCAAGCTCAGTCCCATGGTATCGCTGATGCCTTGTCAGAACCAGGCATCTCCTGCCCAGGTCAGTTCAAACACCGGCTATTCCCCATGTAGGAGTGCAGCAGAACTGTGAGGTGAAGCATAAACGAGAGGACATATTCTGCCTCCATTGCTGGGTGAATTTGAAGAGTACCCGTTCAAGAAAGGATATTCTACCTGCTCAGTACCAAGGGGATCAAGTACCACAGGATATTCCCTGGAGGAAATGGTTGCAGTTTCTCGGCTATGAGCATGTGAACAGAGCTGTGTTATCTAACAAAGCTGTGTTTCACTATCAAGACTATTAACTGTAAAACTGTACATTTCTTTAATTAAACAGCAAAGAATATGTTTGCTTAATTCTACTTTCTATTGCAGAAACATACAATAGTGGAAATGATGGATTCTGGTGTCTGCCAGCTCCCCAATACCCTTATGTGTTTTAGAATCTAGGCAATTAGAGCATTCATGTGGTAATTCCTCCATTATACTTTTCACATTAATATGATAATTTCTTCTGAATTGTTTAGTCAAATTAATTGCATTGAGCCTTATTTCGGGTATACCAAGCATCCTTCTAAAGAGAGTTATTAAACTACCAATTTTTATCTCACTTAAGAATTGCCTTAATAACAGCATTCGGGAAGGCTGGTTCACGATCTGATATGGTGATAGCTCCAGTTTGTATACGTGTTGTGTTGTCAGGCAGCTGGTGAGATAATAGAAAAGATCTACTCTTGGCTAGGGAGAGGATGAGATGTGAAGTTTTCTCTGCTGGAGTGCATATGCCTTCAGACATCAAAGCTTTTAAATTTTTCCATGGAGCAGAATGGAAACGGGACATTTTATCACCTGGGGTGCTGCCTGCTCCCTACTGCTTTGCCTGCCCAGCAGCTCCCCAGGGCGGGAGCAAAAGCAGTTCAGATCAGAGGCCAGAAGTGGGGGCATACTCCTGGCTACAGCGGTAGGCATCCACTGACGGTAGATAGATGCCGGGACAAAAAAAAAATAAATGATACCTGTTTTTCTTGGGAGCTTTATAATGACAACAAACCTCAATAAAGAAGCTCTATCCTGGGCAATTATAAACCAAGCACCTGCAGGAGACATTTCTTCGCTCTTTAAAGGCTCTGACGTTAAACTTCAGATCTATCTTTTCCTGCAGCACACCATGGAAATAATCTGTAATCGTGTAGCGCTGCCAGTCTATATTACAAAGACTCTCTTGTTATAAGATAGGATAGATGTCTGGTTACAAAATGGGAATCTCCTAAAATACACTCCCAATTTCTTTGTCATTGGTCTACAGCAACACGAGACAGCTATGCACGACGAGTTGAGAGGCAGACGCTGCATGGGCTGCGCAGAACCGGCCGGGGAGCAGCAGTGGGAAAGGCACGGCTGTCTCCTGCCAACGCGAAAGGGGTCTCTGAACAATGTCAGACGCGAACAACGTCAGACATGAATTTGGAAGGGTGACGTTTTTATTTATTTTTATTGGGTGATTATCCACTTGTGAGAAATACAGGCCAAGACTTGGGTCTGGGAAAACTAATTATGTCTGGAATTTATCTTGATAAAATGTAAAGGCAGATTATGTTCCTTGGGTCAAAAGCTGTTACCATAAATATGAGATTATGAGTTCCTTGGTTCTTTACTGCTTTAAGAAAAGAGAGAGAGAGAGAGAAATTTTAAAGAAAAAACAAGAGTAGTGAAATAATGAGTATGTGCATGCAGAGAGAATTCATTGATTAAGCTGATAGGTACTTCTACAAAATACTAGTTTTGCACATTTTAGGTGTCACGTCTGTAACCTCAGCCAACAGACTTATCAAAATCTCTGTCGTAAATAACCCTCCCCATGGTTTTTCTCCTTTTTTCTAAAAGATCATCCTATTCTTTTGGACTGTTGACTCCAAGAAAGGTAGAAAAAGTGGGAGATGATCCTTTTAAATGCAAACTATATACTGAAGCAAAACTCATTTTCAGGTGCTGTCAGCTGCAGCCAAAGTACCGCTTCCTATATACAAGAGGAGGCGAAATATTTGGGTGCACACTAAAGGCTGTGTACCCAGGGAACTTCCACTTCAAATCCCAGCCAAATCTTCTCTGACCAGCTTCAGATAAATAATCACCCAACAAAGAAATAAGGCACCCATGACCATCATCAGCAAAGTTAAAATATTGGGGTTTTCCCACCTTGGTTTTAATTGAGCAATTCCGTACCTAAGTTTCTTGTCCAAATATTTTAAAATGTAGTCTAAATTTGAATCCTGAGGACGACAATCTCAGTCTACAGTTGAGTTTTCATGTGGGTGATCATCATCTCTGACCATCTGTCTCTGGTCAATTTTTATTTTTTTTTATTGAGCCCTTTTTCTATTTCACAGAATCACGGAGTTTCAGAGTTGGAAGGAACCTCTAGAGATCATCTAGTCCAACTCCCCTGCTAAAGCAGGATTGCCCAGAGCACATTACTCAGGACTGCATCCAGGCGGGTCTTGAAAATCTCCAGGGAAGGGGACTCCACCACCTCCCTGGGCAGCCTGTCCCAGTGCTCTGTCACCCTCACCGTAAAGAAGTTTTTCCGTGTACTTGAACGGAACTTCCTGTGTTCTAACTTATGCCCATTGCCCCTCGTCCTGTCACTGGGAACCATTGAAAAGAGCCTGGCTCCATCCTCCTTCAACCCACCCTTTAGATACTTGTAAGCATTAATAAGGTCTCCCCTCAGCCTTCTCTTCTCCAGGCTAAAGACTCCCAGCTCTCTCAGCCTTTCCTCATAAGGCAGATGCTCCAAGCCCTTAATCATCTTAGTTGCCCTTCGCTGGACTCGCTCCAGCAGTTCCCTGTGCCTCTTGAAATGAGGAGCCCAAAACTGGACACAGTATTCCAGTTGTGGCCTCACCAGTGCAGAGTAGAGGGGGAGAAAGATGTCCTTCAACCTACTGGCCACACTCTTCCCTATGCAGCCCAGGATTCCATTGGCCTTTTTGGCAACAAGGGCACATTGCTGGGTCATGGATAATTTACTGTCTACCACAACCCCCAGATCCTTCTCCTCCGAGCTACTTCCCAGCAGGTCCGCCCCTAACCTATACGGGTGCTTTGCATTCTTCCTCCCCAGGTGCAGGACCTAGTTATTCCTGGAGGATTTGCCTCACAGTATGACAAATACCCATCTGTCAGTGGCATGTTCTCAACTTCATTGGTTAGGCTTGTTGAGAAGCAGTTAGGACTCTTTACCTCCTACCCGCAACATAAAAGGGATAGCGTTTGTGTCTCCTCTTGCACCATTTAATGTTTACCAAGGGCTGCTGCTGCTCCCACGAAGAGACCTGCTCTATAGTGTGACCAGTGGCACTGGAGGTTCCATTCACAGGAGGTGCATCACAGCTGATCTGGCATGTAAATGAAGTCCATGTGCCCAGTCCAGAGTTCCTCAGCAGCCGGGAGTTATCCCCTCGCAGCAACAGAGGGGTACGGTCCCTCAAAAAACAGTGACCTTCTCCTTCGACTGGCAGAGACGACAAGACTGCTGTGCACCACTGTCCTTGGGGTTTCCCTTCCTATTAACTGGTAATGTGTGTGCTGCTTACGCAGTCTGATGTGTCTTTAAATTGCTATTGACAATGGCATGCTGAGAGAGACATTTATTAGTTTGAGCATAAAAGGGAGGTAGGGAGAGGAAACTGGCGACGAAGCACGTTAGGTAAATAAATAAATATAAACATGCTTAGTCAGAACATTCATCTGTCATCTTGATTGCTTTTAAGATAAGAGAATAAATATTAAGAAGGTTGTGTGCTACTATGAGAGAATACAGTTTAAAGTGATAGCCTGACCACAGATTAATAGTGTGACTTTATATAAATCCATTGAAAGTGTCGTGCCATACGTAGCAGGGGAAAGGTGATAAATGATGTCTTCAAGTCCTGTTAGCCCTCTTTTCAGGGGAGAGAGAGTCAGCATCAAGGTGACTCAAAGCCTTTTCTAGTCCCAGGTCCCCCAGCCTGCTGCATCCCTCTGCAGTACTGGAAAACAAGAGGGATCTCTCCCCGTATTTGTCACCTCAGTGGTTGGTCCACCTGTGTCTAGATTTTTTATTTCAAGTCAGAATAACTAATGATTAACTTTGCTATGTGAAGGTGCCGTTCCAGCTGCAGCTTCATGCTTGCTTGCTGCCCATCAAAGCTGGGGCTGTGGCCGACAGGAGCCATCCCCTCCTCTCCCATCTTACAGCTGATGCCTTCCCTTTCCCCTCTGCTGGCACTAACCCCCCTGCAGCCATGCCAAGAGCTGGAGAAGTGAACTCATGCAACTGGAAGTGTAGTGGGTTTTGCTGGTAAACTTTCAACTGGGGCAGCTTCTCCCCGCTGCCCCGCGGGTGCTGCTGCACGCAGCAGGACTGGGAGAAATGGCCGGGAGTGGGAAGAAGCGTGGGACCATCTTCCTCAGGGGGCTTAAAACAATTGTGATTCACAGCCCTCCAAAGCTTTCCAGGGAGGAAAAATAGGCCTCGGGAAAAAGAAATGTGTGTGCCAGCTTTAGGTTAAATTCCCTTTTCTATCACAGGCTTCCTACCTGACTTTGAACAGGTCATTTTAATCTCTTTCTGCCTTAGATTTCCCTCTCCAAAACGAAGACAGAGCAGTACTTTTATCTTTCAGAACAAACACATTAGAGATTTTGAGGTGCTGAGGTGCCCGGGTACTCTGGGAATAGGGGCACAGAAAGACTTTTGATAGGTCTGCAAATATTTTTAAAGTACTTCTGCCTCGAGCTTCCCTTTTTAATTGCCTTAATTGTAGACAGCATTTGCACAGCACAGCTAAGTTCTTTGTAGCTTAACATTTTGTCAGTGTCCGGGCTTTTGGCAAATTATTGGTGTAACTGAATTCCAGATACTAGAATTCAAGGTAAAAAGATGAGACATATGGCAAAGGATGGAAGGGTTTTTTCAGGCTTTAAAAACATTTTCACTGTGTTTCAAGTTTCAGTAACTTTTAGTGGCGTCACTCAACAACAGAGTGAGCAAGCGCTCCATGGTGAGAACACCAGCTGTGGTCTACTTTACACGCAGCTACCTTTCAGTCAGTCGTACCGTAGCATTACTCACTCCATCCAAACCGCAGCCTGATCTGAGATCAATGCAAGCTCATCAGACCTGACATATTGTCATCTTTTTTTCCAACAGAGCTAATGTATGGGTTTGTTTGTGACCAGACCCATCACTTAGAGTGCTTTAGACTAATCAACTTGCTTTAATACCGAGCAGAGAGTGGTTGTTTGGACCACAACCATTTTTCCAGAAATGGATGATAGTACTGCATCAATACTGTCATTGTGGTCCTCCTCCTAGTCTAAAAAGCTCTGCTTACAGAGTAATATTTGAAATGTTTATCCCTAGAAAAAATATACTTGGTGTAGCCATAACAAGTGGTAGAATATCCTTTTTGCCTCAGCATTTGAGATTAGAATGTCTATATTTATAGCTAAAGGAGGATACCGCTAGAAATAAATATTTAAAATATTTACTAAGGTGGTGATATTATTACAAGGGCAGATCTTCATTCAAGAAGAAAAAGTCAGTCTTTTATTTACAAAACTCAAATGAGAAACTACAGACCAGTTATTCTGGGATACATCTGTCCAACTCTGGCAATCTGATTTTAAAGGGCCAATTACCAGAAAACACCACCACCTTTACATATAAGGTCTCTGAAAGGTGCTGGGACCAGGGGTATTCAAAATCGTTGGTCTGTTTCTGAAACAACATCTCCACATTTTCTCTCCAGCTATACCACATACTCTTTTTTTGACCTTGGAAACACACTTCATTTCTCCACCTTTAAGTTCCTGCATTTAGAAAATGGGGATTAAGAACATAGATGCAAAGCTGCTCTAAGTTTATTGATATTTGCAGCTTTCAGAGCTCTAATGGGTGGCACCGTACAAAGGCAAAGAGTTCTTTATGTTTTACTGAACCGATTCATTTTTCAGCTGACCACAATGTTGTACTGCAAATCTTCAGTGAGTGCGGACTTGCCAATTTGAAGAAACAACTGATTTAACTAAATGGTTTTTCAAAGAGTTGTAGAAAAATGGGTGCAACCCCATCATGGAGATAAATTTATATCAGGCTGAGTGCCTCGTATTGATTAAGCTTATGTCAGCAAGGAATCAACTTGCTAATTCCATGAAAGGCACTTTTAAACTGAAATAAGAGTGTCTACACAGGGGGTTAGTTTAATATTGGCACATTTTCCCAAATAAGACAAGCCTTTAAGCCCCATATCCCCAGTGCTGTGCATTTCAAAAGAAAAATTTAAAAAAAGTAAAAGAAGTGGCATAGTAGACATGGCAAAACCCATTAGGTTTAAGATATATCCTGTCTTTGGCACTCTGAGTGCTACATTGGCTCAGAACTTGCTATGATTTGACGCATCTTTAAGTCTGCTGCTATTTAAGACATTATGTGGGAACACAGTTCTGTCACAGTTTTTTAATGGCTCAAACGATGCTGACTGGCATATCCAAGAGATATGGGTTCAAGGCTGTGGTTTCATGGCAGCCTAACTTCTACTGCAGATCAACGCCAACTATGAAATCTTTGTATCGTGCAACCTGGAAGCCACAAATACGTCATTTCTAAGAAGGAGGGGAAAATGCTTCCCAAAGCAGGTCGGCAAACCCTTTTGCTTGCTGTGGCAAGTGGTGTGGACAAAGTTTTGCATGAGCTGCTGCTAGCCCTGCTCTGCCAGAAGGAGGACCCAGGCCTCCAACTCTTAATTGCCATCACGTATGTACTTGGAAGGATGTATGTGTAGGCACAGTGCACTGTATCGCAGACTGTAAAGCAAATATTTAAATCAGAGTCTGCATTTTTAAAAAGCCACGATGTATTCAAAAAAGTGAAATTGTGAAGAATTATATAAATAGAAATATAACAACTTCATAGCTTTGCAGAAATACTAACTTTGTCTGTCTGGTCTAGCTATAATAAATGGCAGAGCAACAGACAATGGCCGAAAGAATCACATCAGCAAAGTGCTTCTGGAATTTTAACAATGATTTCAACATAATTTGATAACAACACATAACAGCCAGAAGGTAGACGTCCCTTCTTTTCCCTTCCCATCCCTTTGTATTGCTTTGTATTCAGTGTTCATATTTTTATGTATATCCTTTCTCATGAATTAAAGACCTTCCAAAATTGAAGAGTAAACAAGAAGTCCTCATCTCCCTCACTTTCCTGGTAGAGTACGTAAGGATGGAATTTTCCTCGCTTTCCAAGGGTGTGGCTGGACCTTTCTTCCAATGGCGTGACTACCACTGACAGTCGAAGTGGGAAAAAGAGGTGTTTTCCTCTGAAGTACATCAGCATGCCAGAATCTTCTGCATGTTACAGATTTAGACAGCCAGCTGTTGCACTAGCTGTGTCTCCTGCATTTGGGCTGATTCCTGCCCAGGGGACATGGGGCTGAGAGTGTCACTGCCGTGGCACGCTGCTGTCACGGGGCTGTGGCTGCTGAGTCCAGCCACCCCTCATGTGACTTGGATCAGTGCAGTGTGAGGCTTTGAGATAAGGAAGAAAGCCTCGATAGACTCCGTATTCGGCACGTGGCCAGCTGAAGGCAACAGCAGACCTGGGACACAGACGATGTGGTTTGTCCTCCTGGTCTTCAGCACTGGGAACTCCACAATAGTTTTCTTAATGTCAGCAATACCATATGAAAGAAAGTACACAGAATTACAATAACCGTCCCTGCAGATGGTAAATGTGTGGCTTTCCACAGATAAGTCCGAATCCAGTAAAAATTACACAATCTTGTTAAGTCACTATGGAAAACAGAGCCGTCATGAAATCCAGAAGCAAAGAGTCCAGATGTGCACCAATGTGCAAAAGCTTAATGTTCTGACAGGGATACTAGGGGAGGAGAGACTTGAACACTTTGCCATCGGGCTATACCTTGTGATTGTGTACGTGAGCTACACAGAATGACCACCTGTGACAACAGGGAATGAAACCTCATCATCCTTAAGGTAATGGTCACTCCTGTGAACTTCGAGATTTTTCTGAAGTGCTCCTTCTTCTCCTCTTGGAAGACTGTAGGATCAGGCTGAGGATGGTTTATCTGGGGCCCACGTGAGATAGCGGATACGCTCCTAGAGGTGCCGCAGTGTTGAGCGGTCGCTGGGTCCCAAGAGTAGGGGAAATGCTAATGAGAAAAGTCAGCTGCAGAATTGGGGGAAGGTCGAGAACACTAATCCTGTCTATCCTTAAGACAATTTTCTTTCACTCAACCAGCCCAAAGTTTCTGAAAAGAATGTACTTCAAAATACTGCTGACCCCTCCTATACGAAGAAGAATGTATTTAGAGGAGAAGAAGTGCTTACAAGCAGATCCCAGTGGCGCATTCCTTTCAGTCTTGCTGGGCAGTTTGCCTCTGTTTACACTGGTTAAATATTTAAAGCTATCTTTCCAAAGTAAAGCAAAAGCCCAAAATATTTTTCTCTAAGGTGAAGGTTGAGATTGTCCTTTAACATGTATTAAGCCACATTCCACGGAGAGAGGCAGATGCAGGCTGCGAATTACTCCCTGCTCTGATCTCATCCTGCTCGCTCCCTCAATAACATTCATGGAAAATACATGCACACCTAAAAGACACAGAAAAACAACTTTCCTCCACTCTACCCCCCCCACCTCACACACATACCTTTTCAATTTGTGTATTCGGAAATACTAATGCAGAAAATATGATCTGAATCTCATTTACATCAGTGGAAACGGGGAGTAATTTCACTGGAAGGAATGCACTTAAAGCACAGCAAAAGCAGCTTGAGAGCAGAAGTAAAAGCTCATCACGTAATTTCTCCTTGCATCACGGCCCTGTGAAGCTCTACTCGCTCCCTCGCAGCCCTGAAATCAGCAGGTCTACTCCTGGGAGCAAGGATTGCCAGCTTAGGCCCTTCAATCAGCCTCTCTGCGTCTGAAGAACAAGAGAGAGTCTGTGTTTCCAGGCACTGTATGTAACTGCAGAAGAACTCACTCGAGAAAGGGAAATAAGAAGAGAGCAGAAATGTTCGCATTCTCTCTGAACAAAACGAGCTGTGATCTGCAATTGCCCTTTTAAGAGCTGTGACTTTTTCTTGTTCTCCGGAAAACTCCTGGCAGCAGTGGCAGCCGGGCTGCAGCCCCTGCGCCTCTCGCCCCAGCGCAGAACGCAGAACGCGTCAGGGAAGGCAGGCAACATACGGCTCTCATTTGCGGGGGATCGTCTACATTTCTTCTGGAGGGAAAAGAAAACCAAATCGAATCTCCGCATACTCAATCTATCTTGAATAAACAGCATTAAGGGAAAAATGCTGTGGGTATTGGGAGGAAGGGACTCTCTGTCGTCCGCTTTGACTGCGCGTACCGTTTCTCCTCGTGCTGCCTCTTTAAAAGCATAAAAAATCACGGTAACGGGGGGCCAACTTACACGAGTGCTAGTCAAAGATTGCTCTTTATTCCTAGCCCATGCTACACGGTAGGAGTTTGGGTTACAATAGGTGTCACACAGCAGGAGTAAATTACCACTGACTTCAGTGGCTAGAGCGGCATTTCCATTCTGTTTCTCTTATTCCCACAACCCCCAAATGCAAATAAAAGTGCAATTTTTACCTAAATTGACAGTCGCGGGCTAATACAGCCAATTAATAAAAGGCACATATAAAGGCATCTGGGATGAATTTGAGGGTAAGATGACCTGGGCCACCCGATGGTAAGAGAATTACCTGGTATCTTGTCAAATGCCTGTTAATAACAACTGCCTGCGTGCCGAGATGACTTTCTGAGCGCTTGGCCGTACAGCCTCGAGACCCTTCGCCGCAGTAAGTATTCTGGCTGCCGACTGCACCGTCGCCTAGGGTTCATGTTCAGCTCCTACTGATTTTCTTTGCCAATCGCTGCGTGTGTTTGTTATTTTTGTCAGCACAGGCATACTTCCAAGAGTCTTCTAGATGTTCCAAGAAATAGTCAATGTCCAAGGTAGGCTTTTAAATGTTAAGGATTTGGTTCTTCTGGCAAGACTAAATCCCTGAGATGCTATGGCCCATGCCCCTGGGGCAGATGGCGATGTCATTGGCATGTGGCAAAGTGAAAAATATCTTACTGTGCAACTGGAAAAGCTGCTTGGGAGTCTTGTCCAGATAATTTCTCTCCAGAATTTTGGTCTGTAGATCTGCGTGTCAACTTCTAGGGCCAAACAACCTAGTTTAAGGAGTTCGTATTACCTGGATTAAAGATTTTATCGACAGAAATATATAGTAGATTTAATATAGCAATGTAACGGGGTACCCTACTTCATCTTACAATTTGAGATCTACGATACTGTAATGACCTTTCTTCGTTTCACTGCATTTACACTCTTCATAATGATTCTCCAGGAAGCCTCCTTGTCTGCATCGTGAGGACTCGATGTGATGTACACTGCCAGCACTGAAGAGAGAGATGGCAAAGTGAGACCCACCTGAACTGTGGACATGTACTGTCTCATCTGGAACTCCCTGGGTCAGCCTGAGAGGTTTCAGGAACGTAATATACACATTGCTGCCCTTCACAGATTACACACTTGGAACCTTCTCTCTACCGAGCTATCAAAAATCCTTTCTTTCCACACCAAACTAACGCCCCCACCCCCCAAAAAACATCAACTGCTCTTATCAGCCAAGATTCTGGCTCCACATGAGACAAAAATCAACTTTTAACTTGTCACATTGTATTATGATGATCATACTTATAACCCCGTATTTGACATTTAAATAACGAAATCTTGAATCAGCTAAAAAGCTAATTATCTGAGCATAACTTTTGCTTTCATTCGGTGGGTAAACATACATCTACGTTATCATCTGTGTTTAGATTTTATTCATTTGGGTGGTCACTAGCCTTACTACAAATCTAGTTTGTGCTTATATTGCATTCTCTGTATGTAACATGGGCATGTGAGATAAAGCTGAAGAATTTCCTCTAGAGAAACAAGTTTTCCCTAAGTGCTGTGGAAAGGAAGGATTCACTCTATCCTATTTCTGCCAGCCACTTAGAGGAAAACAAGAAAATACTGCAACTACTTTTTCCTTTGTTTCTTTCCAAAAATTAAAAATTTAGATAGCTTCATTTGGGTTGGTTGTTTTTGGCTAAGGATTTGTGTCATCCCCACCCCCTGTGAAAGTAGTACAAACCTGAGGACAGCAGCATGTGAGTGAGGCTCTTGCCCAGATATAAACAAAATAAGAGGACAAAACTCAGTCCTCTTCCCACCTGCCAGAGTCCTAATTTCCCTTACTGGCTACTGTAACAAGTAACAACAGTGCATTGCTTTGAAGTAAACGCTGAAATTTCTTTTAAGGTATGATTTTAATGCCCAAATTCTGGTTTCTCTCTGAATGGAAGACTGTATTTCCACAGGAAGGGGAAAGAAGAATGCCTGTGCTTTAAGGAAGACACTATTTGTCTGTGCTTTAAGGAAGACACTCTTTGTCTGGGTAAGAACATGATGACCATTGTACTGACCCAAGCAAAGGTGGTATCCAGTCCAGTCTCCTCTCTCCAATAGGCAGACACCCAGCGATGGTCTCCTGAGGATGTGATGTGCAGTACTAGGGTTATATCTTTTATTAGACCAAGACACATAGGTGGAAAAATTAGACAAACTTTTGGCCATACAAACTTTTCCTCGGGTTAGAAACACCAGCTGCAGCTCTCAGTTAAGAACAATTGCTTAACATTTGCTGAGACATTTATTAATGAAGCCAGCTCTGAAAGGAAGAAGATGGTAGCTGTAGAACAGAGAGGACGTTAATGATGTTAATGATGGAGAGGATGTTAAGGATAGGAAAGAGAGTGGTATTTATTAGCTAAGCAAAAAGGAAAGACAATTACCTTACAGTCTGTTGATTCAGAGAGAGGTAAGCAGGGGGATGGAAGCAGAGCGAAATTACAGTCTACTCTCAGACCAGCATTTCTCCTGAGTCCCCGGTTTTGGACGTTGGACAGAGTTAGGAAACCTAGTGTTCATGCTCACCTCTGTGGGACAAGTTCTGTAGTTTCCCTTAAGGATCGGGACTCAAAGATCCGAGGGAGAACGTTGTGTTTTGTGAGAAACTCTCCCTCATCGACAGTACTGTGTTCTGGTCTACAAAGACCATCTCTGGGAGTTCATACTGGTGCTGAGTGGTGGTTTTCAGTAGCAAAACTACCAGGGAAACAGCCCTGCCCAAGATGAAGAACTTTGCAGTCCTGGAACTGCAAATGTAAGATGGGAGGATGGCTTGATGGCAGGGTGGTTTGATGGCAGGGGGTGTTCATTGCCGTAGTAATGGATGGGCATCAACACACCTTACGTTTCTGTCTCAGGCATGGTTTAAACTGATCTGGTGTTTTGGACCACAGAGAATCATGCTTCTAATGATGACTTTTGTGGTTTGGGGTGCTTGAAATGTAGGACAAGGGCTTCTGGGAACATTCTTTTCACACAAGATTTTCTTCTGTGATGTGAAAAATCATTAAACAGTTAAAACCAGCAAGTCCTAGGAACTCCACTGAACATACCAGCTCTCGGCCTTCATTCTTCTCCCCACAACACTCCCTCCATTCCCATTTCCACTTTTTCTTTCTGAGCTGGTCTCACTGATACATCCTTATCTAAGTTCTAAGCAGTTGTTCTCAAGCTGCATTTAGCTATGGTAGTTACTGATTCAGAACCAAAAAAAATAGCTGGTGAACCCAGAAATTTGTCTACTTTTCCTTCTCTACCAGTTGGTCTGAAAAAAGCTATTACTTACATATACAAACCTTGTCCTGTATGCATTGATCTTTCTCCTAGAACAATCTTCTGGCTTGTTGCACGCAGTGACCTAGAACAGCAGTTTTTCAGTGCTTTTCAGTTTGAGAAGTATTTCCTTAATTTTTCAAATGCAGAACCCCGCAGACAGAATTTCAACCAACTGATGATGGACTTAGACGTCTTAATTACCTTTTCTGGATTGTGTGATGCATCCCTAGGTCTGAAGACCAAAGGCAGAAAGCTACAGAGGCTTCCTGTGAAGAGTTAGAAATTCACACTCATTTTCTATGAGAAAAAGCCTGTATAATGCTTGTACCTATCTAAAGATCCAGTGTTCAATTGTTTTAGGATGAATAGGAAAACAATACTATCATTTAGGGCTGAATATAAATGAGGTTTGATGCTAGAAAGGAGTTAGTAATTTTAAATACTGATGTGGATCTGAAGAGGAAAATCTGTTAAAACTGTAAATACGATATGAAAGAATCAAACTTTTTCAGCAGAAGATGGGAAAAGATATCATTTGTGCATATCATTTTTGAACTACAGTCCTCTGAGAAGAGAGTTCTTGACAGAACTCAATGAACCTCAGTAAACGAGGACATCAGCGATCGAAATATTTAACGTTGTGCAATTTCTAAACACGATCCCACTCCTGCAGTCATTACACAGCACAGATCTTGCTATTAATTAGTTTGAATGTGGGACAGCACTGCTGGGAGAAAGACAGTGGCCTAAATAGCATGGTCCAAATTTTATCTGTAGCTATCCAAGAAATACGGATGTCTTTTATTAACCCTTGCCACCTGTGACAGCTAGAAATAAATGCTGGGCTTGTCTTATTCCTAATGGATTTTTGCAGCTCATTAGCATGTAATGTGGCAAGGGTGGGAGCACGCCGCAGAGAAGGAAGACAGCTGGACGCAGAAGTTTCATGCCTGGTTCAGCCCCGAATGGCAGCATTAACCGTCGGACAAATATGAGGACATTCATGTCCACAATGCAGAGGCTTCGTTAATGAATGTTTGGAGAACGAGGTAGGATTCTCCTCCTCCTCCTCTCCGGGAACATGGTTTATTATTCTTATTGAATTCCAGCGAGTACAGTAAATCCCCCATTCGGCCTCCATCATTTTCCCAGACTGCGCATTTCAGGAGAGCCAACAGGACCTCCACTCTGCGTGAGCAACCGGGCTTTAGATGCGCAGAAATGGCCACCATTGGCGGCCACTGTGTGCCATCCGCCCCCTCCCCAGAATATAGCAAGTATTCCAAAGACCTGATGGGAGGCACCCATTCATCCCCAGTTAGGCTGGAATAGCTGCCCACCGGGCAGAGGGAGGAAGGGGAATGGGAAAGCCCTCTTGGGATTGTTTTCACATCTCCGGCTGCTGCTGTAAACACGGCAGGAGGAGGAACCCGCACACAGAACACAGGCGATAACTCGCCAGAGAGGTACTTGGAGCCCCTGAGGAGGGAGGCGAGCTGTGGCCAGTGGCGCATCGCCGGGTGCCTGTGTGAGATGCGACCGCCGCCGCACGGCGCAGGCTGTGACCATAACCCGCCTTTCAGAGTTCAGTCCGGCAGAAGTGCTCCCCGACTGTCCCCTGCTCTCTGCTGCACACCCCGGACGACAGCACTGCCCCCGGCCCCCCTTTGCTATTGCCAAATATCGATCCCCTCCCCACCCCCGCGGGGCTGTGAACGGAGCCGAAACCGGCACAGCTGCCCTTCCGCCGGGGGAGACGCCGAGTTTCACGGGGTCTGGACCCCGCCGGGGTACGCAGTTCAGCGGCCTCGTAACTATCGTCATCACCGGGGAACCCAAAAAACAACCCCCCCGGGACAGCCGGGACCGCCACCCCGCCGGCTCCGCCGCACAGTCCCGCCGAGCCGCCCCCGCGGGCCCGGCCTCCCCCTGCCCACCCCAACGGCACGGCCCCCCGCCCCTCCTCCCCCCCATCACCTCCCCCCCACACCGGCCCCGCACGGAGCCACCCCCTCTTCCTCCCCCCGCGGCAGAACCCCCCTTTCCCCGCGCCGCCCCCACCACCGCCGCCGCCGCCTTTGTGCGCGGCGCGGGGCAGCCCCGCGCCCGCCTGCGCCCGCCCCCGGGTGAGGCGTTGGGAGACGGTCCCTTACGCAGGAAAGTTCGGCGTCGGTTTCAAGGCTCCTCCCTCCCGGTGAAAGGCAGACTGCGGGGCGCCTGGAAACCGGTCGGAGGGAGCGCGGCGCGGCGCGGCGAGGCGAGGGGCGCGGGCTCGAGGGGCCGGCACAAATGGTCAGGCGGCGGCGGCGGCGGAGGAGGCGGCGGCGGCGGTAGTCGGAGGCGCGGCGGGCGCTGCCGCCGGTGCGGGCAGAGCTGCGCGCCGCGGCCGCGCGAGTGGCGGCCGGGGCTGCCCCGTCCCTGCCCGCCGGCTCCCTTCATGAGTCGCAAGTTCGGGCCGGGAGGAGCAGCGGCGGCGGCGGCGGCGGCGGGGCGGCGGGAGCCCGGCTGGGCGGGCGGCACCGACTGAGCATGGCCGAGCGGCGCGGGCCGGCGGCGAGCGGCGGCGGGGAAGTTGGCGGCGGGCGGCGGGCGGGCGGCGGCGGCGGCCGGTGCCCGCGGCTGCTGCTGCCGCTGGTGCTGCTGTGGGCGGCGGCGCTGCCGACCGGGGGTCAGCCGCCGGCGTCGCAGTACAACGGCGAGCGGGGCATCTCCATCCCGGACCACGGCTACTGCCAGCCCATCTCCATCCCGCTCTGCACCGACATCGCCTACAACCAGACCATCATGCCCAACCTGCTGGGCCACACCAACCAGGAGGACGCGGGGCTGGAGGTGCACCAGTTCTACCCGCTGGTGAAGGTGCAGTGCTCGGCCGAGCTCAAGTTCTTCCTCTGCTCCATGTACGCCCCGGTGTGCACCGTGCTGGAGCAGGCCCTGCCGCCCTGCCGCTCCCTCTGCGAGCGGGCCCGGCAGGGCTGCGAGGCCCTCATGAACAAGTTCGGCTTCCAGTGGCCCGACACGCTGCGCTGCGAGAAGTTCCCGGTGCACGGGGCCGGCGAGCTCTGCGTGGGGCAGAACGCCTCCGAGCGCGGCACCCCCACGCCCGCCCTGCGCCCCGAGAGCTGGACCAGCAACCCCCACCGCGGGGGCATCGGCGGCGGCACCGGGGGCTCGGGGCCCGGCGAGACCCGCGGGCGCTTCTCCTGCCCGCGGGCGCTGAAGGTGCCCTCCTACCTGAACTACCGCTTCCTCGGGGAGAAGGACTGCGGGGCGCCCTGCGAGCCCGGCCGCCTCTACGGGCTCATGTACTTCGGGCCCGAGGAGCTGCGCTTCTCCCGCACCTGGATCGGCATCTGGTCGGTGCTCTGCTGCGCCTCCACCCTCTTCACCGTCCTCACCTACCTGGTGGACATGAAGCGGTTCAGCTACCCCGAGCGGCCCATCATCTTCCTCTCGGGCTGCTACACGGCGGTGGCTGTGGCCTACATCGCCGGCTTCCTGCTGGAGGAGAGGGTGGTCTGCAACGAGCGCTTCGCCGAGGACGGCTCCCGCACCGTGGCGCAGGGCACGAAGCGGGAGGGCTGCACCATCCTCTTCATGATGCTCTACTTCTTCGGCATGGCCAGCTCCATCTGGTGGGTCATCCTCTCCCTCACCTGGTTCCTGGCCGCCGGCATGAAGTGGGGCCATGAGGCCATCGAGGCCAACTCCCAGTACTTCCACCTGGCCGCCTGGGCTGTGCCGGCCATCAAGACCATCACCATCCTGGCCCTGGGGCAGGTGGACGGGGACATCCTCAGCGGTGTTTGCTTTGTGGGCATCAACAATGTAGACGCCCTGCGTGGCTTCGTGCTGGCCCCCTTGTTCGTCTACCTGTTCATCGGCACCTCCTTCCTGCTGGCCGGCTTTGTGTCCCTCTTCAGGATCCGGACCATCATGAAGCACGATGGCACCAAAACGGAAAAGCTGGAGAAGCTCATGGTGAGGATAGGCATCTTCAGTGTCCTCTACACAGTGCCGGCCACCATCGTCATTGCCTGCTATTTTTACGAGCAAGCTTTTAGGGAACAGTGGGAGAGGAGCTGGGTCACGCAGAGCTGTAAGAGCTATGCCATCCCCTGCCCCAACAACCACAGCAGCCACCACCCGCCCATGAGCCCCGACTTCACCGTCTTCATGATCAAGTATCTCATGACCTTAATCGTGGGCATCACCTCGGGCTTCTGGATCTGGTCTGGGAAAACCCTGAACTCCTGGAGGAAGTTTTACACCAGGCTCACCAACAGCAAGCAGGGCGAGACCACCGTCTGAGAACCCCGGAGGACCGGGGGCTCTGCCTGGGGGAAGCAGCTCCAAATCCAGCCTGGCCAAACTTTGGGGACCACGAGTGGCTTCCGCGGGGAGCGGAGGACGAGCCCACTGGGGTCCCCAGCGCCTGGGGCCACCAGGCTCTGCCCTCCCCTCTCCTCCCGGGCTGTCTCCTGCGGGAACTGAGCACACTGTCAGGTTGGGGGAGAGGGATGTAAATAGCCTCTGTAAGATTTTGTAAGTATATTTGTATTTAAATTACAAAAATCTCACTTTTTTTAATTATTTAGGACACTTTTAACCCGTTGGCAGATTTTGCTTCCTCGCCCCCTCCTTCCCCGCCCCCTCCCGCCTTGTTTCTTAATTTAAAAAGGAAAAAAAAAAAAAAAAAGGCGTTGGATTTTTATTTCGTAGGGCAGGATGGGAAAAAAAACTGCCGGTGAGAGCACCCAAACCAAAACCCTCTCTTCTCCCCCCTCCCCTACTCCCCCCCGCGGGTTTTGTAATGGCTCTGCTCGGACTTCCAGACTTCCCCGGCCCGGGGGCGGGGGGGGGGGGGGGGGCTGATGCTGATGCCGGTGGTACCGCCCGAGCCGGCCCCGGCCCCGGCCGGTGCTATGCGGCGGCGGAGGTGGGGTTGGGGACGAGCGCCGCTTGCCGCCTCGGCCCCGGCCCCGTCTCGGCGCGGGGGGGGGGGCGGACGGACGGACGGAGCGACCCCTGTGTCGGTCCCCCGTACCGGAGGGGGGGGGAACAGAGCAGCCGCCCGGGCATGGCGGGGTGGCGGCGCCCCGGCGGGACCCATTTGGTGGCGGTGGTGGGGATAGAAACAACATCCCGGTGCGCCCGGCGGTGTGCCCGGCCTTGCTCGGGGGGGGGAAGGACAGGACGCCCTCCGCAGCGCCCGGGGCTGCCGGCTGCCCTTTTCCCATTTTTCTTTTCTTTTTTTTTTTTTTTTTTTCTAAATTTATTTAAATGCACCACATAGTTTGAGAGGAGTTGGCCTGTTTCGTTGTAGGAGTTGAGGTTTAACACCGTCTGCACCTGTAGCACGTCCGATGCCTGAGGAGGTGGTTGGGGGGGGGGGCGCACAGATGTACCGAACTTCCCTCTCCTTGTGTTTTGTGTTTTTTTTTTTTTTTTTTTTTTTATTAATTTTTTTTTTTTTTTAAAGCCCGTTTCTCGGCGGTGAGGGCGGAGTGGGGCCGGGGCCGGGGATGGGGCCGGGTGTCCCCGCCGCGCTCCCGCCGCCGCCGCCGCCCGCCCGCCCCGGCCCCGCCGCGCTGCTGGTGGCGGGGGGTGGCACGATCAGGAAATAAAAGAGCTTCGTCGGAATAAAACGCAGCATCCAGATCTGGTTTTTTTGTTTGTTTGTTTTTTCTTTCCTTTTTTTTTGTTTGTTTTGTTTTTTTTTTTTTTGTTTTTCCTTAATTATATCCATAAGCTGGCTCTTCGTTTGGGAAACATTGGAGGCACTGCTATTTCCCCTGAATTTGAATTCATTGACATTTAATTCATTACACGCTACGAGAGCGTGATGATTTTTTCCAGCAGTAAAAACAAAGGAAGGGAAAACAGAAAACCAGAACGTTTGAGCACTCTGGTGGGATGTGAGACCTTAAAGAGCCTCTGCTGTCTTCCCCCTCCCCTCCCCCCCCCCCGCCCTTTTTTTTTTTCGGTACAGTAATAGCATTGCACAGTGCGAAGATGAGACACCATGTGTGCAGTATATCTACTATCTTGTATGCTCCTGGGCGTGTGGGATTGTGCTTCTTAATAATAATTAAAAAAAAAAAGGTTAAAAATTAAATTGTAACTTTCTACAGATGCATTTGAATATTTAGCCCTCTGTACAAAAAACAGCCAAATGCTTCTCTCCTGATTGTATTGTTTTAAACTTTTTTTTTTATATTACAAATGCCTGTATTTAGGTTCATAAACGTTATCTATGGCTACCATACCCTGAAATGCAAAATTATTTGAATTTGGTATGCATTTATTTCTGTTCATTATCACAAGATCATCTATATTTATAGAGGAATAGAAATTTATATATATTAAATACCATATTTTTAATTTCTCTGAAATAAATTGAGGTTTTGTACAAAACTATCTTGTCCCTTTACGTATTCCTATGACTAACTCCAATACTGTGTGAAAGCAGTGTATATACAACAAGATGTGTGGGATTCCTTTTTTCTTTTCTTATGTTGAGTTCACAGTAACAAGCTGGAATTCAGTGTAGGAATTCATTGTGCATTTTGTTTTTTATCTCTGGGTCGGTCTAGATTAATCCTTCAAAAGAAGTAATGTAAACTGTTCAAGATCTCTGACCAGGATATGGTCAGTCAGTGATGTGAAGTCCAAGAAGAGATCTGCTATATAGCAGGAGAAGAAAGAAGCTCACTGGTTCTTTTTTTTTTTTTTTTTTTTTCATGTTAAAGAAAAGGGTTCTCTCAACTTAGCCTTTCTTCTCCCCTTCCTATTAAAATAAAAGATTTTTTCAGTGCTCCAAATGACATTCAGACTGTGTTGCAATATTGTCAGAATATTTTCATGAGTAAAATAGTTTTGTTTTCCTGAATTTGAAATGTTTGGTTAATCCGGAGTTAAACGATATGCTCATGGAAGCATTTCAGCTTTATGGAAAGTACACACATTCCTAAACCTTTCAACACAACACATCCTTTTTTTTTTTTTTCTTCTTCTTTTTTTTTTTTCTAATTCATTATTTGAAGTGCCATTCTGTAAGCATGGGTTTGTTAGGAAAGACTGGCTAATTATGAGACTTGATTCCTGATTTCCGGTGTTATAAGCTAGTACAGCTTTTCGTTCTGTAGATGTGGAAGAAGATGTAAATGATTTTTGGCTCGTTTACTTTTTTCAAATTGTGATGCGTAAACAGCCATAGAAAAGTAAGGGAAGCTTAAAAAAATTGCCCTGGTGAGGTGAGACAAGACAGCAGGGTTTTTTTGCGTTATTTTTTAATTTGTTTTACATAAACATAGTTCCTGCTTTCTCAGATAATTTGAACATTTTATTCAAGTCTTTTTTTGGGTTTTGGTTTTTGATATTTTAGCATTTAAAATTGTACTGGTCAGCACTCAGCTAATGACCTGAATTACAAGCCATTCCATTTCAGTTGCAGCGGAATTCCTTTTGGTCAGTGTATAATTACATTTGAGCCACTTTGACTGATCTGTTTTCTTGCAGCTGAATGTATGTGATTTATTTATGCATGGGAGAACACATTTCTTTGTAACAGAGACCTTGTATTTGTGGGAGGAATGGGAGGACCAATTTTTAAAAAATACTTTTTAAAGGTGACTAATGGAATTGTCATTTCTACACAAAGTAAAATGTTAATATTTGCAGTTCATGATTTGCAGCAGATATGGATCCTCTTCTGTTCTTTAGTGTTTTTTTTCACAGATTGCAGAGCTGAAGCTCCATGTTGAATCTTGGTTATTTTAAAAAATATACTAGAGAGCACAATATGATCTTTTAATTTAAAAAAGCAAAGCCCTGCTTTTTTGTTTGCTTTTTTTTTATGAACTTTCACAGAGCGGTAATTTGCAAAGGTCACAGTCACTACTGAATGCTGTGGTGTTATCTGTATGACTTTCCTACCTTTTCATACTTTTATTTCTCAACACATAATGGTATTTGAGACCTTTTATTAATATGATACAAAGGTGTCTTTTGCATGGGTATACTGCTGTCATCACTAATGTTTTACCTCACTGTTAAAAACAGATCTATCCATTTGTTCCAGGGAATTTAGACTGGATTTTTTACAACACGGTCAGTATAATTGATGTACCACGTTTACCAAAGTATCACTATATACGAAGAAGCAGTGTTGCCCAGTTCTCTTGTCCATGACAAGAAGGATAATATAAGAACAAAACTGTGGTATAACAAAGTTTGTTGGGCTAGAAGTACTTGTTAAGACATTCCTTAGTCACCAGCTTTGCTTTCTCTTGGGGGATATATTTATAGCCCAAAATGAAGGGGCACTCAGAATCAGCATTCCCCTGAAGAGGGCTGTAGCCTGGAGAGCGGGGGATGCTGATTTACCGTTCATCCTTCAGTAACAGTAATGCTCTTTAATGTAGTGGCAAATTTGTGGTATTGGAATGAAATTATATGCTGTTTCCATAACAAATCCTGTTGGGAAGGGGAAGGATTTCTGATTCGTTCGTGTTCAGTAATGCCCCAAATTTCTGGTGTACGCATATGCTTCTAGAAGTGTTGGGTTGTTGTTTTTTTTTTTTTAATGGAGTGGCATGGCTGCAATCTAGTGGCCCTGAATGCTGCCCTCTGGGTGATGCCCACCCTTCTGCTGCCATCTCAGTGCTTCTCTTTGGGCATGAGTACAATCACAGGTGGTGCTGAGGACTCCTTTCATTTAAATGGACGATATTTGCCTTTTTTTTTTTTTTTAAATTATTCAAAGGGATGATAACGAGGCATGAGAAGAGGCTGCTGTATATGTACAGGATGAGTAGTTTTCCAAATGGGCTACGGGCTAGTACCTCGTCAGTCTGTTGCCACTCTCAGTCACAGCAGACAGCTTCCAGACCAACACTGTCATCCTTTTGGAAAGGTGCGCACCCTGCAGCTGACCAGATAAAGCAATCCTGGGTTTGGTGTGACGTGTGTAGCTTAAAATTTTTGAGGGTACTCGTGCAAAAAGTTTACGTTTGTGGGACATAACTCCTCCGTCCCATTGCTGCCTGGCCTCAGAAGGAGCTTCAGCTGGCAAAACTTCTCATGGCAGCTGAAGAGGTGATGGGCAGGAGGTTAAGTGCTGACCTGTGAAAATAAGGAAACTGAGGTAAGGCTCTATTTTCGTCACGAATTGACCCTCTAGTGCTCAAACAGTGGAATTGCATTGTATTTGATATTTAAAATGACGGGACTACAGGGCTGTGTGGCAACACTGTCCAAAATCAGTTCAGAATATCAGCCCCCCTCCCCTCTCCCTTTTAATTCTGTTGGACTTTATTAGCTGTTGCTTGCAATTCAATTCAAATGTTGATTTGAAAATGGAAGTCCTTGAGCTGCTCGGTCCCATTAGAAGTGAGGCTTGTGCTGTGGTCCATAGCTGTGGGGGTTTCTCCTATTTGTAAATCTCTGCCTCTGGTGTTCATCAGTCGAGCTGGAAGGCTTAGACAATGATTCACACTCATATGGGGAAAGGAAACTTTGTTTTTCTTGCTTTGGCCTCAGCTCCATGCTGCCTGTGTGTGTACAGCACAGAAGTGTCACCAGAGCAATGCTCTGTTTTGAAGCTCCTGATCAGTTTTGACATAGTAGTCCCATAGTTTTAAAAATTAGTTAGAGGGCTTAGGAAGCAATGCTCGGTGACTTAGTGCTGAGGCTTCGCTTTTCACAGTTTAGTTTTTAGAAGTCTTCAAACACTTTAGGATGTGAAATAGCTGCTTAAGGACAAACTGACCACCCCAGAATTAGGTCCTGGACACATCACAAGCATTATGAGCCCTATATTCATTTGAGAGTAGCCCGGTGACAGTGTTAAAGCAGTCTAGATAACACCATGCCCTGTAAGAAAAGGGCATCATTGCATTTATTTGCCAACTGAGATTCACTCTGCACCTTCACTTACTTATTTGAGGTCACTAAATGGAGAAGCAAATGCCATTTCTTTCATATGGGAGAGATTTCAGTGAATTGGCAAAATAGTCCTTAATAAGCAACATACAATTGCAAGTGTATCATTTTCCAGGAAGAGCAATACCACTTTGCTAGTTTAGTTGTAGACAGCGCTTTCAGAAAATTTAAATACTTTAAGAAAACATGCTGATTTTGTAGGCCATGACAATTGTGTTTCAGATCTCAACTTGTGATTAGTCTAAACTTCCAGTGTAACCACATCAGAGAGTCTTTCAGGCACGAGGTCTTGCCCTTGTTTGCATTCAAATCAGCAGCATTAAGTTGCTTATCTTGAGGTTGAATAAATAAACTCTAGTCTGCTAGTGAGACAACACTTAATGAAGACCCACATTGAGCCACCAGCCTGGCGTGAAATGCTGCTGGGTTGAGACCCCACAAGCCTCGTCCCAGCATCCCAAGGCTTTGTTGCAGCGCGTGGAAGTATTGGATGTGATTGAACTGCACTAAGGTGGAAACTTTTCAGTAACCATTAAACTCTGATGTAAACACGCTGTGTTGGGAGGCTTGTGTCAGCCACCATGAGAAGTATTTTTGATGGGCTATCTTAGAAATAACTTCTTCAGAGATATTGAAGCGACAGACTTTTATTTGCAATTAGCTGTCTTTTGGATAGTTGCATTATTAATGGGCCGCAGTGTTTAATAAAGTGCTATCCCAGGCTACCATGTAAGGCTACTGTATGTCAGTAGTGCAGCACGGTGGGTGGAAGTTGTCCATGTTATGATATCACCAGGGTCCCTTTGGGTAAGGAAGAACAGCATTTTTGCCTAGTTCTAGTATAACTTGGCTTATATTAATTACTTGCTACAGCACAAATTTAAAAGTCATTTATCGTGGGGTAGTTTGATGACAAAGATCACAAGAAAAATGAAAGTGGCCTGTATCCCTCAGGTGGGATGTCTTGATGCTGTTTTCTTGCATACTTGTTTGTATAATTCAGATCTTTTATAACTGTTTTACATTCTGTGACTCAGTGTTAGTCTCATTGCTGTGTTTAAATGAGACTAACAGTATGACTCACTGATGCTGTATGACTTGTCGTGTTGTCTTGTTCATGTTAATTACTATTGCTTTGTTACGGGTAACTTGTTTGACCTCCACCACCATACTACAGAAGTTAAGGGCAGACCTGATAGCCACAGGAGCGTGCAATCTGTTCAACAAGACAAGAGCATGTCAGTCCCCCCTGGCAGCTTGCCCACCACCGGTTCAACGCCTGCTGCTGCATCTCGGGCGCTGGGCTGTCACCCTCCCTCAGAGGTAACGTTTGCGTTCTTCTGCAAACTCCGTGGATGTCCTACTGGCAGCAGCACTGCTGGGGTTCTGCTGGATTGGCTCATTTTCCTGGCTGCCTAGGCGATGTGCTGGCTCTTTTGTTTCTCCCCCACCTACCTAGGGTGGAGGCTCTCCCGGCTGTTCTTAATCCCTGCATTTGATGGTGGATGTTCCGGGCACAACATCCCTGGCTGACCTTCTGTGGCTCGTATTCTGCTGCTCGCTTGCCTGTGCCTTCTCTGATAACCTCACTGGAAGTTGCCTTGCTCTAACCATCACCAGAATAGAACTCGTTCAGATCCCAGTTTATTCTTGAGGGCTCACCGTGCAGCGTTCATCGTGTTCATCACAAAATCACTGCTGTCCAAATAGAGAAGTGACTTGCTCTCAACTTGTTTGACAGCTTCTTTATTCATGACATTTTACTGTTAAATACAAGCACAAATACTATCCCCAAGGAGCTGATCTTGAGTTAATACCGAGAGTGTAGTGTGAGCAAATAAGGATTTTTCACTTGTTCAAATTCAAATATTACTGTGCATTATGATAAGTTGGCTGTATGTAAAATTGAGAAGGGTGATGAGTGTTTCATTTGTAGCCTACTCGTGTACAAATGCATCTAAAGAGGAAATAAAATAAAATAATAATAAAAAAGCTAACACAAAACCTCAAGGTGGGCTTCTCAAAATATTTATATAAATGAAAAGAACTGGAGGAGCAACAACTCATCACAAAGTCAGATTTTGCTATGACTCTTGTTAACTTTTCAGTACTTCTTTGTAATGGTGAAAGCTTCGCTTATTTTCTGTGGTCAGGGAGGGGAATTAGTCACCTCTTAGCATGAAGCCCTCTTTTAAAAGACTGCAAGAAGTTTATTTATTTACTTCTTAATTAAAAAAAAATCTAATTCTGAGGGATGTGAAAGAAAATTCTGCAACATGCTGAAGGGGTTAGTATCTTGTAGGACTGGGCACTTCACTGTTACTTGATGTTAGTGGAAGCAAATGGTGCTCAGCTGCGAAGGTAAGAAAACGGGATCTGACCAGTTCCGGGTAGGAGCTGCAACTGGGATGGCAGTAACGTGGTGTCTGAGTGTAGTCTCCACTTCCGACACAAAGGCAAAGATTTGCAGTTCTTGGGTGGTGGAGCGTACTAGCCCTGAGCCCAAATGTGACAGCAAATGGAGACCACCATGACGAATGCTGCTTGACCTGTCACCCTTGGCGTTATGCTGGGGCTGCTGTCCACTGGTGCTGAGGGCATGGGGGGAGAGAGAAGGACATGGGGGCCTGGGAAGGCAGGGGGCTGTGGTGTGTGGGCGAGGAGAGGTCAAAGAGGCAGGAGGAGGTGGTTGTCTGCATGGGCCAGGCGTGAGATGATGAACTGGGAGCTATGGCCATGCAGGACTGGTGCCTCTCCTGCCAAGGGTAGCTGAAGGCCACCATAACTCAGGCGTGGGAAGGGTACGGCTCCCCAGAGCATGCAGAACGCACAGGGAGGCCCTCCAGCATGTGTTCCAGAGTCACAGAAGATGGAGGCAGGGAAACAGCTTTTGTCTGGGTGTTTCTGAATCACAATGAGACAAAACCCTCTTCATTGCTGCGCACAAGCAGAGCGGGCTGCACAGCTGGGGCTGGGGCTGGTGGTGGGCCGGGGAGCGGGGCAAGGTGAAGAGCCCAACCTGGCAACCACAGGGTTTCCTCCAGGTTTCCCTGGATCCTGTTTTCCACTTCAAGATTAAAAATCTCCCCTCAGGGGAGAACGAAAAGGAAATTGTGTGGTAAGCTTTGCTATGTTTCCAGCTGACTTTTTCCATATAAGCGGGCAGTTGGGCCCAGTGTTTCTTAAGATGTCTTTACAGCGAGAGTAAGATCCTGGTTCCGCTGAAGGCAATAGCGAGTCTCCCGTTGGCTTCAGGAGGGCTGTAATTTCATCTTGGCTTCAAGATACGTTAGGAAGTGCATGGAGATCCTGGGGACAGAAAAAGGGAAAGTCAAAAATAAAGATCTCTCACCTGAAAGCTGTTCATAGTGCTTAGTTCATTTCCTCAGCCTTCAAAATATTTTCAGTGTTTTTCTGATCCTATTTATTAAGAGTATATAGGTACTATCCAAGGGCAGACATTATCTAAGGATCTGTGACTTCAGTACCTCACTCCTCAGTTTTGTCAAAAAAAGAGAGATCAAGATTAGTTTCTCAAAAATGTTCAGTTACAAAGTACTTGTTTTGAATTTAGGATCTTTTTTAAAAAAAAAAAAAGTTGTCATCTCTGTTTGAAATGGGGCTACTTTTACTTCTATGTATGCTGGCAATCTGAATGTCTAGCAGGTATTTCTGCCATCATTTGTTTTTCCAATTCTCTGTAAAAGTCCTATTTTATACTTTCTCAGAAGTGTTTTGTTGTTTTTTTTTTCTCGCAGCAGTTCTGGAAATAGCTTTTCTTTGCAGCCAGCGAGAGGATGTGTACCATCCGTGAAGGCAGCTTGGAGAGCAGGCATAGGCAAACTGCAAAACAACATAACTTGTGGAATTAACACTTCACGTTGACACCCATTAAAAATATTCGGAGATTGACTCAGCCTGCCCATGTTGCACAAATAACATGCTTGGCTCTGAATGATTCAAGATCTTATCTGCTCTCGGCGCAAGTTCAGTGTGGAGGGCCTGATCCTGTTCTCATTAACCTCCAAAGGAGTTTTGCTGTTCACTTCAAAGAGAATTACATCAGCAGCATTTGCAGTGAGGCACACACAGTTCCTGTATCTTTTCCCTTTTTTCTTTCTCTCTCTCTTTCTTTTTTAATTATATTCCAAACTACAGCAAAACAAAAAAAAAAGGCTAGGAAGCAGTCGAAATAAATCTGCTGTCTGTTGAGCAATGTTGTTGCATGAGAGCTCTGTTTGTTTGGAGTTCTTAAGTGCAAATGGAGAGTAGAAACCAGCAAGAGCTGAGATTATCAAGGGTTTGACAATCTTTGTAGCTGAGTACCCTCAATTCCCATCGCCCCCGTGACGGGAGCCTTGCACGGTCCATGGTATTTCTTTGCACTTTGCACAACTATTGGCAAGGAACTGGAGCTGAGCCGTTGCATTCAGCCACTGGTAATGTATCCGTGTAAACAGCAGTGCCTGCGGTGGTCACTGCAAACGGCTCCGCTAAGCCCCCGGGAAGGTAACCGCGTTCCTTCTTTGTTTTCCCTGAGCATAGCTTTTGAAAAGGAGGAGGCACGTGTGGAGGAGGGATGGGATGGACTGACTGGGGATTTTGTTTGTTTTTCTGTTTCTTCCAGGCTGTCAGATTAAATAGCAGAATGAATTCACCCATATTTTGCCTTTTATTGTTTTGTAGAAGAAAAGCCTTGTGACTCTACAAACACGCTGGTTCCTATGGGGGAGGGAGCAGCAAGCATGTCGCTCAGCCATTCAACATACTTCATGTGTTTTAAAATCCCTCTTTGTGCCGGAAGAGCATGGCACCCCAAATGCATCACCCACCATGGTGTGTACCAGCAGAGTCTGCCCCTGGTTCCAGAAGAGGAACCATGCCCTGCCCATGGAGGTCTAGAGGGACTCCGTGTGTCTACTGTCCCCTTTCCTCCATCTCCAGGCCATAACCACAAGCTCCTGATGAGGTGCTGATGTCTGCTGCATGTTTGTCCATGAGGGAGCCATGCAAGATCACCATTCTCTGGTAGCTGGCACCCAATGATAATGACTCAGTGACAAACTTAGTTACTCCTGTTGTCTGCCAAACTGAAACCTTTAGACTTCAGTTTAAAGGGTCTCGTATCCCCATTTCCTATTCTCTGAAGCTCGCTAACTTGGTTTCAAACCTATGAAGTCATCCACTGTGGGGGATGCTCTGTGCTGTCCCGAGGGAGTAAACATGAACCAGCTCGCTTCTAGTCTTCGAGGGTTTTTTCCCCCCTGCCCTACTGTTGCCCTGTTTGATTCTCTGTCAGCCTTGCCAACTCCTTGCCATGCCAGAAGATGGTTTTCTTAACCCCATGCTGCAAACACCCTCTTCTCTCCTGGCCGTGGGCAGACATCCCTCCAAGCTGTTTCCTTCTCACTTTGGCAAGTCTTCTAACATGAGAATCGGGGCAAATGACATGTGGGGACATGAACCTCTGCTTTTTTCTCCACCATAACTACCTTAGCCACTGGAAACTTTGCCATTCTCTGGTGGGTCCTGATGAGCATCATCGTCTCGGCCTGTATCGCTTTCCAGAAGTATTCATTGAAATGCAGTGGGAGTCTGAGTCTGCAGTTTAGGGCTTAGTGTGCCCAGTGGAACTTAAAGTCTGGGTCCACATCTGCTCCAAGGCAGAGGGAGTGGGAATAGGACTCAAATTTTCCATATCTCCCTTGTGTATCCTGATAAATGGGTTATTCTGAGGATGTGTCCTCTCTTTTTTCACAAAGGAGCTACTAAGCATTTTAGGTTTCTCATAATGCAAGATGGGAAGACGACTGAAATTGTAAAGTTTCAGAGGACAGGTAGGTGACCTGTTTCCAAAGCATTAGTAGGTGACCTCTTTTCAAAGCAGCATGGCAAGTGCCTGGTGCTTGGCTCTTTAGTTTGGCCCTTGTCCTCTGTGCTGTCTTCTTTCTGGTGTCAGAAGAATGCAAAAACCTTTCTGAAGTCCACTGGTGAATTTTGACATGGTTAATGCGGAAACAAGCACACACTTTTAACAGTAAAACTGCTGAATGAGAGAAACATCCGAAGGTTTTGGTGGAAGCTCTGTTACTTGGAGCCTTTCAATCCAGGCGAGCTATCTTCCCAAAAGATAAGCTCTTACACCGTCAAATTATGACATTTGATGCAGCTATTACTGATACAATTCTGTGTCTTTTTTGAGGCAAAAGTCTGGGTTAAACAATTCTGAATGTTCTTTCTGGACTTAAACTCTATCTGTCAATGGCAGCTGGAGGAGTTCACCTGAGCCTTCTCCAGCCATTCTGCAGCGAGTATGTTGCCTGGCATTTGGAAATTGCTTGGATGGTTCTGCTGAGTTCCTCTGGTGGACATCATCAGGCAGGTTCATGGGGAGTCCCAGAGAGCAACCTAATAACTGGTGTGAAGACTGGGGGCAGCAGCACGACTGTCAGAAGCCACACTGCTCAGCAGGTAGATGGAAATGCTGCAAGGGTGAGCAGAGACAGGAGGCCTGCCCTGCTGGCACTCTGCCCCAAAAGGATGGAAGACATAAAGGAGGACAGCACATAAACGTGACAATAGCTTGTTAAGAAAGCCTTGATGTTCTTCTGTTGTGTTCCTCTTGGAAAAGAATGATTTTAGATAATCACAAAAACATGTCCTGTGGCAAAACCCAATCTCTACCACCTCTGAGTCTGTTTAGAAGATGACATGCTTTTGGCAAGTGCTTCAATAGCCACTGAAATGCCCAATGCATGTTAACGATCTAACCAATAAGTTATAGGTTCTTTTTTTTTTTTTTTTCATTGAAGAACATTGACAAAACTGCAAACACATGTTTCTGCTGCTAAAGCTTAGTCTTATCACAGTTTGAAAATGTGGAAAATCAATTACATGCTTTGAATTACTCCCTTTATTGCTATAAAAGAATTTCTTCATTCTTTCAGGGTAGTGTACACTTGGTAACATCTACCGCTAACAGGCTGTTAGGACTTTCTGCTAAATTAATACACTACAAGTAAACTAAACAGAAGGCCGGTGGAATGCTAAACATCCACTTTCTCCTCTGTTGTGGCTGTGCTGCAGCTTGGGAACCCTCAGCCTTGTTGCTACAACATCTGGACAACATTTGGGGCTGTCTCTCAAGTGCACGGGTGTGCACCTCCGGTGAATTTTAACTTTCAACATCTCTCTGCCTCTAATCTATATTTAATGTTTCATGACTAGTAGTCAAAGAAACTTCAGCTAAATATCAGGTTGGAATGAAAATGATCCTTGGGAAAACACTCGCTTTCAGCGTTCGCCGGCAAAGTATCTGTGACAGAGACGTTCCCTGGAGATTTGTAGCCCATTCTCTCACAGTAATAATAATTAAGACTCGTGATTACTGTGCCCACATAATCAAAGATCGCTTCATAAATTGTACTCCCTAAAGGGACGAATTCCCTGCTCCTAACTGGATGTCAGTCAGAGGGATCAGCACCCCCAGGGATCTGGAGTCTTTGCTTGCCCTTTTCATTACCGTGTTGTTAGCATTGTGTTACTTCATATTCTTCTCAATGCAAATGAGTAGGTAATCATGTGTAAATCGTGCCCTCCAGAAGGCACATGTGGTGAGTTTTTTTCCCCAAATCTACCACAGGGATTTCTCACATGGAACATAATTACATCTCTGCCATATGGGCTCATTTATATTCTATTACAGGTTAAGCTAATACGACTCAGAAATATGCTAAAAATACCTCAAAGTATTTTGAGCACTGTCAAAACACTTGTCATTTCTTTGCTTGCCTGTTTGATTGTGAATGACTTTATATTTATTTAGAGATCCACAGTGCCAAGGAACTTCAGAAACACAAAATCAGGCCAGTTCTGTGTTACCCGGTCTCAAAAAAATACTTTAAATTCTCTCCCATGACATTCTCTTTTGGTAATGGCAAATAGATCGGTGAACAATGAAACTGAAGAGCCTCTAAGACGTGTTTACCTGAAGCAGCACCTCTGCGGGTTTCAGGTTTCCCGGGAGGAAAGGAGCATGCATTTCAGTTGTTTAGCTTTGTCATAATTAGGCTAGATCGGGTCTGCGTTTGATGTAATTACTTTGTCCTGACAAAGCTATACTCGTGCTCTAGCCATAATAAAAGTCCAAACCTCTCTACTGTGGAAGAAGGGCTATTGTGGAAGTAACTGTTGCCTAAAAAATGATGGTAAGATAAGAATAGGTCAGTAGTGAGTACCATAAATAAACACTTTCAAAATGAAGCAACTAAACGTTACATGACATTGTTTTCAGAATTGTGGTACCGCATGATAGTAAGCTATTTTCCAAATTCAGTGGAAATGTTTAATTTGACTGTAAGATTTTATTTGACAAGATTTTTTTTTATTATTAGTATTTTACTGATTTCTAAAACTAATGCCACTGACATCTCTGGATAAAATCTGGGTCCATCGCAATCAGTCTTCGTTTTATTCTTTTTATTTGTAAATTCAGTATTTCATCCTTTGAAATTTGATCAGTTTTCCTTTATTCCACTAGCTAAGGGGAAACATGTAGAAAGTAATACAGAGGTAGGAGGATTAGGCCAGAGGATGGGAGAGGACTGCACTGGGCCTGCACGTGATGCTTCAGATGATACATTGCAAAAGCAGTGACTGACCTTAGTTCCAAAGAGACGCTTACTAGGAATTGGACCGGGGTTTTGAAAACAACAGCTGTATGTTTCCTATAACCGGGAGATAAAATTCAGTCCTCGTCTATAAAGCCCTTTGACGTTTTCAGTGATGAAAAATTCTATGTAGGTATAAAATCAATTCTATAACTATGAAATAAACTGTAGTACCTTTCTAGTATTGACTTACACTTTTCAGAGCGTTGCTAGGAATTGTTTGCTGGTTTGTTTTTTTTTTTTTATTATACTGTCGAATAATCAACATTTTAGATTATTCAGCATTTGAACACCAAGCCAAATCTTTCCTGAATGTTTTTTGCATGTTTTCAGAGAACAATAATTATTGCTAACACATTGTGTCAGACGTTTGTGTATGTAAGCAACTAACATTAAGTGCATGAAAAGTCCCCTTGAAGTCAGACACTTACGTATTTTTCTGAATCAAAGCCTAGAAACTATGATGTCTGTAATTTTGCAATAGCATCAAACTCACAGGACAGGGTTTCTTTGGACTTTACCTTGTTCTTAAAAGACACCTTTCAAAATCAGCTGAAACAACAGGGTTTTGGTCAGAGCTGTGCACTGATCATTGCTGAATAAGGAGAGCAGTCTGTTTGACTGTGCGTTCAGTGTAGAGGGGAAAAAATTCAGCCCAGCTCCAAGTTTATTACCCAAGAAAAGTATTTTTCCAGTCTTTGTTATTCCTGAAGCAGTGTAAGGGACACTACAGTGATTTCATACATCAGGGAGACATAAAAAAAAGAGTGGTCTCCTGGGCTGTGGAACAAAGAGAAACAAACTTCAAATCTCAGAGCTAACTCCATTAAATAATGTTTTAATTCATCTGTCATAGGCATTTGATTAAAGAACCTGCTATACAATTTCTTTTGCGGTTTCTATAGCCCCGGTTGTGTAAAAGCGTCCCATGCCCTTGGAAAAACAGCCTCCCCCTTTCGCGCACAGAAAGGAGTCTTTTACTCGACGTCTTCACAGCTTGCTTCCTTTTTCTTCAGGCAAGGTTTTTCATTTTCGTTCCACAATTTCGTTTACTATAAAAGTGCGGTCATTGGGGATGCTGCGCTGGAAGATGGCTGTATGCCTGTCCTGGTTCTGTACTCTTCCCCGGGCATCCAGCACTGCCCGCTGCTGCGGTTGGGTGAGGGTGGTGGCATGAGCTGACGGCTGTCCTGAGGTCCCTGTGTCACACCGGAGCGTGGGCAGAGGCAGTGGAAAGGGGCAGGCTGAACAGGTATTCTCAAATATTCTGGATAACAACCTTTCCAGGAGAGAGGATGACTCTTAATGTACCCTCCTCGAGATCTCCTTTATTAATTGCATTCCGGAGGTGGCAATTTGGTGATATTTGCATCACATATTTATCAGCCATATGTCAGTATGTCAATATTTTCCTCTAGATGGTGGGCAGGTGTGGATTTGAAGCAGAAATATCCAGCTTGTCCTGCACTCATATTCCCCATTGTGTGTTCTGGGTGAGACGTTTATTTGCAGCTGGCGCCTGGATGGAAAGTTCTGGTCTGTGGTGGAAATGGGTGCATTTCAGCACGCATACAATTTGCAGGAATAGCTAAATCGAGTGCCTTTGTATGAAAATTTGATTCTTAAAAGCCACGGTGATGTTTTAAGTCAATCGTTCCTGGAAATACAAAACATCTCACAATTAAGTTTGGACCTTCTTTGTCATTTGATGGATAAATGTGAAATTCTTTTGCTGTCTAACACGATCTACTCCCTCCTAATACCCAGCTCTCTGAAACCCTTTGTAAATAATTAGAGTTTGCATCATCTGTTTGGCTAATACGCAGTGTCTGCTTTCCAAGTCTGCGTAGATGATAATCTGTTTTAATACCTGTACAAATCAATTAAATTTATTTTGTGCGCTGTTCACTGTATGCCAAATTGGGTGGGAGAGTAGAAACACTTAGCAGGGGAATCAGACTTCACATAATCGTGAATTAGATAAGCCTTGCAATGTGAGTGGGGGAGGAGGTGAAATTTAGCATGTAATTCCCTCATCTACAGGCAGATTAAAAAAATGGCTTCCAGAAACAAAAATATAGGGCAAGATTGCGGAGCTCTTATTCGTGTTGCTGAGCAGTTTCTCCTTGGATTTATCCCACTGAAGCTTAATAATATCACCTCCAGGGTGGCTGAAAGGATGCGGAGTTTCTTGTGAGGCACTTTGATGCTTTGTCTACTGCAGAACGCAGGCAACATATCTTCAAACCTCCTCGTGGGGAAGGACTTCTGACTTCTCTTTGCAGTTTCTGATCGCCATCGCTGCGGTGTAGGTTAGGAGCCTGTAAATCCCCAAACTGCCTGGCGGTAAAACGGACGGGTGTTCTGATGCGGCTGATGGGTTCTGTAAGAGGAGCCGGGTTCAGGCTATAGCTTAGTCCATGTGAATTTCATCATTTACAAAATCAAGCCTTCTTCAAGCAAAATTTATCTAGCTAACCTCCATTTTTTCGCCTCACACCTATCCTCTTGTAGATAACGTGTAGCTGGACTGGGCAAATTTAAAGTTGACTGTGATAGAAATGCTTTTTACTCCCGTCAAAAATCCGTAATTAAGCAGTGATACAGATGGATTAAAGAATAAATTGCGAAACACGTTTCAAAATATGGGGGTAAGAGGATGAAAAGCTGCATCAAGGAAACTGGGGTAAGGCTAAGTGTCTATCAAGTAAGCGCTGCTAAAATTTTGCAGCATAAAACACTGTATAGAAAAGATCATTGTCAGAAGGAAGATGGATTGATTGATCCTAATATTACAATAGTGTTCCTGATTGCAGGTACCTGAGGACAGTTTGGTTTTAGAAACAGCAGTATATCCTTTGTTCACTTGGATTCTCACTCCTGAGAAAAGATTAGAATTTTCCTCCTCATGTCATATGTAGAATTCTTGTTAAATTACTCCACGCTATAAAATTGCTTGGGGAGGACAGAATACCAAGCAAAAATGTGTAAGTATTTTAAGATCATTCCTCTCAAAAGGGAGCATTTTGTGCCTGTACCCTTCTAGTTCTTTTGGAGAAGAATTTTCCGGGCGATGCATAAGGAGGGCTGGCAGGTAATCCCGCTGCTCTGCCGGCCAGAGCTACCGATTCCTGCCACGACCTTGCTTTGGCTCTGTGATCTGTGAAATGGGGCAATGAGGATGTAAATGCAAAGCCTGGAGGAAAGATGCTGAAGAAGTACCGAATGGCACAGTATTATTGCAATGAAGGTATTTAACATATATGGTAAAAAGTAGCAACCGTGGTAAAAAGGAAGAGGATTGCAGACCGTGTCCTACTGGCGGCATGTGGATAGGACTGTCCCCAGTCCCGCATGGTGGTGCCGGAGGGTCAGAGCTCTGCGCTGGGGGGAGCAGTGTCTCCTGCGGGGGAAGAAGTTACAGGTGACTGTGTTTTCCAATGTGAAATTAACACTCACTTTATTTAACTCTTTCAACTCAGCGACATGACCACTTAGGGCCCGATTGTGTGGATCCTCCACTCCTTCACACATGTAAGAGTTCTCCTGCTGACATGAGCAGCTTGCCAGTACAAGCACGTTTTGTGTAGAGTGTGAGGTGCAGAGCCTTTCTTTTTAAAGTATATTGCTCTCTGGCTTTCTGGGCTCCAACCCAGTTGCTAAATGTGTATTTTTTGACAAGGGATGTCATTGAATGGGACTTCTTTCACTTTCTGAAAAATGGTAAAAACTCATCCCACTGTTCATCATTGCACGTGTGACACAAATGGATTTTGCAGAGGCAAACCTAAGTTTCCTTGCTTTTGAACAACTTGGTTACCTTTCTTCCTCTTTGTAGTCGCGAATATTTTGCTTGCCACCAACAGCCTGCATACTGTTGGCTTAAATTCGGCACTGTAAAAATCTCATAAAAAAATGGAAATACCCATCTTTATTCAATGTTCCCTGGACATTTCTGTAAAGCCTTTTGTGGCTGAAAATGTATTATTGATTTTTAAAAACATGGTGGGGAACCGATCACATTTTGGAGACTTAGAAAATCACCTTATGTTACGTCCTGTTTAGAATGAGAAAGTCTGAAGGACTGACTGTCTACCCCTCTGAAACTATAATCACGAGCGCTGTAGTCATTTGAGTTTTTATATTTGGTTCTCCTTCCCTGAACATTTTGGATATTTTTAGTGCCACTGTAAGTACACTCCGCAGTTTTTGTGATTAAAGGTAAATGTACCAGCATTCTTGCAATTGATTGAGAATTTTTATTACAGGCGTTACAGGATTTTCCACTCGTTTGTATCCTGCATGGCTATTTGCACCAATGAAAAGAAGTTGTTAAATGGTGTAAAACCAAATGCATTTTTACTGCAGCCTTGTTTAGCAATTATGCTGCATAAGACACAAGGTAGCACAGCATTCAAGATGTACACGCATTCACCAGGAATTATCAAATATCAAATATCAACAGTATTGGAATTTAAATGAGCAAAGGATTACAGAAACTGTGTCATACCTTCATTTCTTGGCAAGAAACAACAGTTCTGATGTTGTAGTTCCTGGCTCAGAAGCCAACTTCATATTGATCACAAAGCCCTCAAATGGCAATGACCTCCATCACTGCTCATGTGAGCTGGATTTGACCTGATGACCTAAAGTTTGAAAGGCCATACATTTCGTTTCATTTTGTATGTAATTTTCTAATAGATATTTTTTTTATTCTATTCAAGCGCTTATATGCTACCCACCACTATAGCTGAATGCTTTAATCTGAATGTTTTCTGAGGGGACAAAAAGTAACCTGACTTACATGTCATTCCCAGTTTTGCTTTCTCTACATCTACATAGACATTTCTGGGAGGTTAGAGACTGTGCTTTACTTTTTCTCTATTTTATTTTTTTCCTTTTTTCTTTTTACTTTTGGAAGTGGATTAAGGACCTTGTCAAACGCACAGGGCAGTTCAAACAATGTCTGCAGCATTGGCTCTGCTTACTGGGAAGTTCTCTGTCTTGCACAAAAGACATTATTTCTTGCTACAGAGGGATCCTTCATGCCAAAGTAATTCAGTAGTCAAGTAAATTCCTTGTCTCCACGAATTTTTTAGGCCATATAATGAGAGTATGAGTCTGAAGAGAAGCTCTATAGGGAGCTGTAGTGAGTGGTCATACTTAACGTTTTCAAAACAGTTCATGTCACTGAATGGGGAAGAAGGGGGCTGCAAGTTACAGTTTCTGTAGGCTGTCATTTTCTTGATGGATAGACTTGCACCACTGTAATTTTTCGTATGTGTAATTCCTGCATAGTCACAAGTACGTTCTACACAGCCTTTCTATTTTCACACAGAATCACAGAATTTTCAGAGTTGGAAGGGACCTCTAGAGATCATCTAGTCCAACTCCCCTGCTAAAGCAGGATTGCCCAGAGCACATTACTCAGGACTGCATCCAGGTGGGTCTTGAAAATCTCCAGAGAAGGGGACTCCACAACCTCCCTGGGCAGCCTGTGCCAGTGCTCTCTCACCCTCACCGTAAAGAAGTTTTTCTGTGTACTTGAACGGAACTTCCTGTGTTCTAACTTGTGCCCGTTACCCCTCGTCCTGTTACTTGGAACCATTGAAAAGAGCCTGGCTCCATCCTCCTTCAACCCACCCTTTAGATACTTGTACGCCATAATAAGGTCTCCTCTCAGCCTTCTCTTCTCCAGGCTAAAGAGTCCCAGCTCTCTCAGCCTTTCCTCATAAGGCAGATGCTCCAAGCCCTTAATCATCTTAGTTGCCCTTCGCTGGACTCGCTCCAGCAGTTCCCTGTCCCTCTTGAAATGAGGAGCCCAAAACTGGGCACAGTATTCCAGTTGTGGCCTCACCAGTGCAGAGTAGAGAGGGAGAATGACCTCCCTCGACCTACTGGCCACACTCTTCCCTATGCAGCCCAGGATTCCATTGGCCTTTTTGGCAACAAGGGCACATTGCTGGGCCACGGATAATTTACTGTCTAACACAACTCCCAGGTCCTTCTCCTCTGAGCTACTTCCCAGCAGGTCCGCCCCTAACCTATACTGGTGCCTAGCATTCTTCCTCCCCAGGTGCAGGACCTTGCACTTGCTTTTGTTGAACCTCATTAGGTTCTTCTCTGCCCATCTCTCCAGCCTGTTCAGGTCACGCTGGATGGCAGCACGGCCCTCTGGGGTGTCAGCCACCCCACCCAGTTTGGTATCATCAACAAACTTGCTGAGGATACACTCTGTCCCCCATGTTTTGCATGTTTTGCATGCGTGAGTCAAAATTAGTGCCCAGCTCTACGCATTCAACTGCACGGAGGTGCACAAGTTGAACTCAGGTTAGAATTCAGCCCTGTGAGTTTTGTGCTGTCTCCATCAATATGAGGTTAATGGATGAAAGTGTGCACTTTGGGTATTAGTGCGTATTTAGAAAAAAAATAGATGCATGAGTTTTAGGTTCTGGATAAAATCACAGTGGAATGAGACTAACCCTTAGGATCCTCTACTGCAAGTGATATTTGAGGGGTTTAATGCTAGTTAAAGGTCTGTGGTACAGTGACCCCATTTGCATGTAATTATGCAAAGGGCAGAGACTTTCAGAGAGAGATGGGGCATGTACGTGTACAGTGCATTACGGCATATGGTATGTAGGCAGAAATATTATGAGGAGCCCAAGACAAATGCTGAGACTGAGGCCACACTGATTTATGGCTCTCTCAAAACAGAGTTGGACAGGAAAAGCTGGACTCTGAGTCATCCTGACTGCACTTCAGGGCATGATGTGCTGAACTGATTGACTACTGATTTGATTTTGAGGATTTTGAGGTTGGGTAGTGATGCAGATAATCCAAATAGGGGCAGGAGAAAGTTGGATGTGTATGTTATACTGCAGCATAGGTGTCCATGTATCCTGTGGTCCTGTCTTCCTGGTGAATGAAACAACCCCAGTACCATCCGGCAACAGGGATGTTTCTAACTGGTTGGCAGTAGGTGCCTGGTACCATCATATTATCAGCAATTGCCACAAGACGGAATTTTCCTATTTGACAGAATATATCACTTAACTCTTCTGGACTAGATTGCTTTCATTTTTTGTAGAAGGGGAACATTAAAAAAAAATAAGTAAAAGTCAAATAATTTTAAAAGATGTTGCTGGTCACCGAAGGGGAGGAAACCATCTTACTCTGATGCTGTTCTGCATCTGCACTGAAGCACAAGACATCGGCTGCCTTGGAGCTGCCCCCACTGCAGGGAAAGAGATTCATCCATATTTAAAGATTCAGTGCACAGAAAATGGAATGACGACATCTCCTCTCATTTCCATGCCCAACGACATGCACTCCAACAGACAGCTATGCTTCTTCTACAATATCTCTTTATTTTCCTTTATCTCTGCTTTTCTACTCCCTTCCTTCCTAAAGCCCTTCTTTGAGCTTTATTTTTCCTTGTGTTTAATTTGGAACTTATGTTCTTCAGTGACCAAATCCTTCTCCCTTTGTCTCTCATCAGAGCCTTCATTGCTTTACATCCGCTGGGAAGAACTGATCCAGTTATCTCCCAAATTACATTTCAAGAGCCTGCAAGCCTGACTTCACAGATAAACTGGAGAGCACCCCAACCCATATAAACGCGGGACATAGCCTTTTCTGCTCCGTTCAGCAGTAGATGACGATTACCCAATTTTGCTACAACATCAGTTGCTACCAGAGGGAACAGCCTGCCCCATAACATTCCCAATATTCAGTCATTATATGGTGATTGTTGTTGTCTATTATTTTCTATTAGGGTAGCAATTAGCACTCTCAGAGCTTGATGCCTCCTGTCCAAACAGAGAAGATGTTTTCACTCCCAGATTTCTCATGGACTAAATATAAGACAAGAGAAAACAGACAAATCCAGCGGGCAGCTCTGATACCACGGGAAATGGTTATTGATGCAACGAGTCACAGCAGTGCCTTGTTGTAATTTCTGCAGGGTCCATCTTTCTGGTTGCAGAAGGCAGAAACCCCTCTTGTTTAATTTTGTTTTGTTTGGAGCATAACAAGCTCCCTCTTGATCAGATCTACGTTCTCCTTACACCTCTGCATCTCATTTGAGTTTGGTGAATGTAGCCATGCATCCCTTCCTGGAAGGGAGATATACATTTTCCTTAAGCAGCAAAGCCAGTATTTTTCAGCACAATGCTGACTATCTAACTTCCGCTCAGCAGAAGTATAAGGGTAAGTATAAAGCAGCCGTGTCCCTGGACAGCGATGTGCTCCGCTCAGCTGAAGCAACACTTCTTCAATGGTTTCGGGTATCTCCATTTTACTGTCATCGTGAGTTTTATAGACTTGGACAACGCTGCTAGCACCCTAATAGTCCTGCAGCGGTACTTAGTGATAACCTGCCAAAGAACATCTTACTGCATTGATGTAATGGTGTGTACATTTGCTTGACTTGATCTCACATAATCCATCCAAATCTTCAAGAATAGAAAAGGTTGAATCAGCCTCACTGATAGAAATTACGTTCCCACTGTTGTCTCCCTGATAAGTCAACCACTTCATTGCTGAGGGTTCATGTTCCTTTGTTTTACAAGGTACTTGATAAAATTGCTTTTCCTGGGAAAGTAGAGGTTTAAGACCAGTGGTTAGAGACAGCATCCAGTCAGGGGCTGTGCTTGGTGTTTGCTTTTGGTTTGCTGTTTATATTAGACCTCCTGCTTTATTACAGGATGCAGGAAGGAAAAATATCAGGGGAACAGTTAGAAGGATGTGAAACCCATCTTCCTTTAAATTCACCTTGTTGGGGAGAAGGTTGTTTATTTGTTTTCTGTTTTTCAAAAGGATAAGATTAAACTCTGGAACACATTTTTCAAAGGTGGGCCTAAACTCAAAGCTGCATTTGGACACTCTCAAGCTGCCAGGCGCTGAAGTGACTGTTTCTCACCATCAGCCAGGTAAGCGCAGGAATGAGGTGGCAGGGCAGACAGCAGGATCTCAGGAACCAAGCCTGCTAAGGACTGCTCAGACAAACATCTGCCAGGAAGGGATTAGTATCAGCAGCTTTGCTTTGGAGCTGGGAGCTGGATCAGGTCACCTCTCCCTCTCCCTTCTGTGGTTCTGTGGTAGCAAGACTCCAGAGATCACACCTCTGCTTGCAATTAGGATAATTCAATTAATACTGCTCCCCTAACTTCCCATGACTGCTTCTGCATTCCTCACTTCATCCCTAGCCGTAGAATGCCCACTGTAATTAACTGGCTGCCATTGGCTTATTTTGTGTTAGAAAAGGCAGCCTTGGTAGTGAGAAAAGTGGTTCCTGCCAACACTGAATTTTAATCAAAATTTAATGAAAGCTATTCTGTAAACAAATCCCCAGTTGCACGTGCCGTGAGTAAGAATTTTTCCACGTGAGATGAGAAGGCTTCAGGGAGCCTCCCGGACAAGGTGAAGGTTAGCGCTTGGGCACTGCCCGGCCCTTGGCAGCCTCAGCAGCCCGGGGGTGGCACATCCCGGCTTTACCCCTGCCTCTTCCCCAGCAGAGATGGGAACAGCCGTTTGAGCAGAAAATGGTACCAGACGTCAAATGCTCAGTACTGACACCCACAAGGAAATATTTGAACCATGCTGATGTAGGCAGAGGCCCAGCCCAAAAGCCAGGTAGGGGGAAGTGGCTTAAATACTCTTTTGTCTTCTGGGTTTGTAGAGGCTCCCAGGCAGATTCAGGTCAGAGTGATTTAGCTGGTCCTTGCTGGATTGCCCCCCCGGGCTGCTCAGCATCTCTGTGCGCTCTTGTGCCCAAATGCTGTCCCACCAGGAGGTCCCTGCACAGTTCCAGCGCTGGAGATTCTCAGGAGATCCTCTGGGGCCAGTGCACGGTTGTCTCTGTGCCACCTGCCCGGAGAGCCCTGCCTTTCTATAGTCAAGGTTTTTCAAGCCCTTTTACATTTTTCCATCCTTTTCATCCAGCAGCAGAAGACTGAAGGAGGGGTGCAAATCTCACCCCTGGGTTTTATCTCCAGCTGTGCCATTGACCTACCAGGTGACAAAAGAGGCTCCAATGGGAGGGCTCAGCTTTGGCTCATCTGTCATTTAAGTGAAAATGATGCAGATTGTTTCTAAACTATGATTGTGCAGCAATATTAATCTTCAGTAATCAGACGAATCTGTTCAGTCCTGTTTCCCTTCCTCACCACCGGTGCTTCCCATCTGGTGAGGCCGCACCTCAAACACTGTGCTCAGTTTTGGGCCCCTCACTACAGGAGGGACATTGAGGTGCTGGAGTGTGTCCAGAGAAAGGCAATGAAGCTGGTGAGGGGTCTGGAGCACAAGTCTTATGAGGAGCAGCTGAGGGAACTGGGGTTGTTTAGCCTGGAGAAAAGGAGGCCGAGGGGAGACCTTATTGCTCTCTACAACTACCTGAAAGGGGGTTGTAGCAAGGTGGAGGTCGGTCTCTTCTCCCAAGTTACAGGCGATAGGATGAGAGGAAACAGTGTCAAGTTGCACCATGGAAGGTTTAGACTGGATATTAGGAAAAATTTCTTCACCAAAAGGATTGTCAATCATTGGAACAGGCTGCCCAGGGCAGTGGTTGAGTCTCCATCCCTGGAGGTATTTAAATGATGGGTAGATGCAGTGCTTAAGGACACAATTTAATAGTAACTTGGCACTGTTAGGTTAACGGTTGGACTTGATGACCTTAAAGGTCTCTTCCAACCAAAATGATTCTATGATTCTATGATCTTTGCCCATTTCTGCTGGCACCTTTTGTGTGTCCCGGGCAGCAGGAGAGGCACTGGGCAAGCACTGTCCTGTGCCCTGAGCTGAGCACAGTGGGATGCCTGCCTCATGGAGGCCTTGGGGAGCTACTCTAATGCAAATCATACATTTCCTCTCCTGTCCCTCTCCTCTTTTGTTAGCAGGGAGGACGATGGTGGCACAGGGACCATCCGGCTTGGAAATAAAGCAGCTGCATAGACTTGCTCATAAAGGAAGAGTAATTTACCCACACAGAAATGTGCACAAAGGTAGAGTGCAAGTTGAAAGAGAAGGAAAATAGCAAACTTGGAGTGGTTGGGTTTATTGTGCTGTTCAAAACTGTGCACCTGTGTCTCCCCACAGCCTGAGCTCCATGCCTGATTGCGGGGGTGGGTGGTGGGGTGTTGGAAGGACTGCATCGTCCCCATCTCTGGGACGCCAGCTTATTAACGGCGTACTCTTCATGGCTGAAATCCACTCCTTCCCACCTTTCCTGTTGCTTCTTTCCTGTCCCCATCTGCTTCTTGCTTAGCTTTTGTGTTTTACCTGGTCTTCCCCAGGAGACAACCCAAGGAAAAAGAGCAGGACTTCTGTGCCTTTTGGTGCATTTTAGCCAAACTATTCATCACAACTGAATGAAAGTTGGCCTTTTTGGAGAAGAATGATTTTTTTCTTATGTGTGACAACCTCTTACATTGCAATTGTGTTTTTCAATATAATTTTAAGGCCATTTAGGGTGACTTTGCTGCCTGTTTTTCAGAGAAAAAGCTATTCAGGTGTTGAGAGGGAGAGTTATATTTCCTTATCTGATATTTTTCAGTCCCCAGCACAAGCTGTGATTTTTCTAACTCAAAATTCTAAAGTACTTTAACTATTTGGACAGTGGTTAATATATTCCTTGGACAACTGGTATAATGACATGAAATCAGTGTAAAGAACAAAAATCAACAGAAATTGAATAACCTCCTAGTTTTGTGACATCTTTCAGCTACGCCTTATTGTCAGATGCCCAAAGTCTGTTTCCTAAACGGATGCTCTTCCACCTTTTCAGAATAAATAAATGAAATGAATCCTGTACCCTCTATATTATTCACATCTTACTGATCTGATTTATTAAGATGAAAGTTTAAATTGCTTGGATGAAATTACTCAGATTAAATCACTACTCTCTAAACTTTGGGATAGCGACAGTTTCTTTGTTCGGGGTTTGCATAGAGTAATGAGGTCCTGCACCATATCCTGGGGACTTTGAAGCCCAGAGCTATCGCCAGCAAATGTTAGTGTTGAGAATCTGCTTCTCTACCCCCTGGGTAATCTACTTCTCTGGCTTTCTTACTCGTTTTTTTTTTTTTTTTCCTGATTTAGCACAGATAAGCTGTGAGCACCCTGCTGTGTCATGACCTTGATGGTAAAAGATGTGCTACTGCACATCCTTGTTTGTATGGAGGGCAGCAATGTCCGGGCAGTGGCCAGTGGTTTCTTTGACACTTGTCTGCCTTCCTTCTCGTCACTGATTTCCAAAGAAGCCATCACCTGCTACAGAGCACAACCCTCACCCTATTTCAGCCTGAACAATTGAAAAAATGTCTTCCACGGGGAAGAAGATTCATGTGAGGATTTATCTGGAGTGGGAATCAAGATGGCCCTTCAACCAGACCCTCGTGCCTGCGTTTTGGGCTGCCACACCTGGATGAAGACTTCAAAGCATGCTCAACACTTTTCCTGTCCTCCCTGCCATGTCTGATTTTTGACCTTTCTCCTGAGAGATAGTTCCACTGGTGAAGAAAATATAATTCATCTCATTCGGTCTCTTGGGACTTCCACTAAGGGGAAGAATAACAATTCAGTAGCAGCTTTACTAATCTGAACAGAAAATTCAGGCTCCTTTTTTGCTGACCCTACTGGCTTGCCACATACAGCTGTAAAACTTTATGCTCGTAATCCAGAAAGGCAGCTGGAATTTCCAGCCACAGGCTGTCAAATGTCATGTTCATACCACACTGGATTAAATGATAATGGCAGAATAATTCTTTTAATAAGATATTTAAGACATATTGAAATAAAAGTTTTTGTGAAACAAATGCGTAGAAATTTTACAGCATCAGAGCAAAAACAGACGCTGAATTTTGCAGCTGTGTTTTTTTTTTAGAAAAGACTGATATTGGTAATTCAGCAGATCTGTCCTGGTAGTGTTATACCCATGCTCATAGCCTCAGCTCCTAGTGAAAGACCACCAGGCCATTCGTCTGGAAACTGAGCATGCTGAAAATCTGCCGCTTCGTGATGCCCTTACTGTGGGGCATCGCTTACCTTTCTCTCTTTCTCCTAGCTGCCCAGCCTATGCGAAAAGTAAAATTATTATACGAACGTGGACTGAAAAGGACTGTTGAGATCGCTGAGCCCAGCCCTGTGTTACTGCATTCAGCCATCAGATAGATGTTCAGCCACAAAGGAGTCACAAAAAGCTTGCCAGCTCCCTGCAACTCGCAGATCCGTAGCAAAAGGCCCAAACACACTGGTGTACACCGCAGAGACAGCTGGGGGCGTGGGGGGGCAATGGTTACACTACCGATTTAAGTTTTCATTAGCAGTTATGCTGTATGTTAATGATAAAAATTATAACACGCTCTGTACTACAGAGAAAGGCAGATAACGTTCAATCATCCCCACTAATCTGATTTTGGGGAAAATTTCTTTGAAACCACAGATCTAGCAGGTGGTATGTGTAACCTTCTGGGTACACCTCAAAGGCACCTGAGAGATTTATATTTCAATAGAAGCACCAATGTAGCCTGTCCTGTCTCTAGTTGAGACCTATCTCTGGTGCTTCACAGGGGAGCCAAAAAAATCGCAGAAATCGTTTGTGGGAAGAAAGGAAATGAAAGGTCTCTATAAAGGCCAAGAAAAAATCTGAGGCATTAGATTATATAGCTGTGGTGCAAACGGACACAATGAACAAATGCCTCCTTCTTTTGGAGACAAAGGACAAAAGGAATCATGACGAGTTCAAACTTCTGATACCAGGATTTCCTCCTTAGCTGACCACGCAGCCCCATTCAAAAAGCTGTAAGGCTCCGTTTTACAGCTGATGAGGGTCTTTGCTTCTCCTGGCCAGTCGGGAGTTCAGCTCGTCTCTGCTCATCAGTTTGAAAATATGCTCCATAGCTCTATGAGTCTGTTTCACATTTGGTTTGTTATAATCTTAAGCAAAAGGAATTATTTCTCTCTTTCACTCATTTTACAGGACAGACACTGTATAACTTTCTTGCCTTTAGCAGAATTTTCCTTCCTTCTTATTTTTTTCTCAAAAGGCGTTATGTTCCCAAGTGGGAGCGCATACCTGGATGGTTAAATTGCATGGAAATAGACTGTCATCTGTTTTATTTAGTGATCTGCTTCTATAAATGTAGACATGTTCACACTGGAGGACACTGGAGGTAGCCGGTGCCCATAACGATGCATGTTAAATGATGTCCAGCTGTTATTATTCACACACACAATGAACACAGCTGGATGCAATGCTCAGGAGCGCGTCTCTCCCTGTCTTTGAATCAGAACAAGATGTTTGCTGACCTTGGCACGAGTGACCTTCAGTCCCTAATCGGGAGAATATCTTCCCTGCACACACATACAAGTTGAGAAATTGTCACATTCATTGGCCATAAGCATAATAATTTTAATTCCAATGTTTTGCTTTGATTGGAAGTACGAGCTACACATACGTAGGTAGATACAAATATTTCCTCCTTTTGGACGTCCCTAATACAGTTTATAGATTTAGGAAAAAATCTGACTTTTAATAAGCTGTAGCCCAATTTAATTAGCTTGGATTTTTATAACATGCCGTGTCTTTAGAAATGTTGTAACAATCTATAGAGGAATATTTTTTTTCAATATTTTTTCATATTGCTGCCGATAAGACAAAACTAAATTTGAGCAGTTTCTTCAGTGACTGTTAATAAAGGATGTAAGAGCTCAGTGTTTACATAATAACTTACAGCTGTTGAGAAGCTATTTTAGTCAGTGCATACACCAAGTTTACAGTTACTGTCTCCAAATACCTGTGGTCTAGCCACTTACTTCAGTCTGCTGATTATTCAGCCGAAATGATCTACCCATAGCTCCTCCTTCGGCTCCCTCCGCCCCAACAAGAACCAAATGCGGAGCCATTTAAAGAAACCCGAACACGGCTCCCAGACACCTCCATGACCCCCAGCCGGGGCCTCCCCATGGCTTTGCTCTGCAGGTCTGGGCTGGCTGTGGCGAGGGCGCCTGTCACCGCGTGTTCAGACCCACTGGGGGCTTAGGGGAGATGTCACCAGCAAAGCCACCTTTGCTGGGTGATCCCGCTTCGAGCCCAGTGTCTAACGTCTGGAGCTCACCCGCCCAGCATGGGTGGGAGGAGAGGGAGTAATAGAGGGAGGTAGCAGATTTATTTTTTTTAAAAAATACAGTTTATTAATTTCTTTGTGGGCTACACATAATTGTTATTTCCTTCCTTTTTTTTTTTTTTTTCTCCTGCTGAATTAGGGAGAATTGCATATCCTGAAATGAATGCAACCCAGCACTGGATGTTTGATTATTTACTTATGATTTTTTTTTTTTTAAAAACAAACAACCCTTTTCATTCAATTTGATCATTACCTGTGAAATTGCTTCATGCTTATAATATCTAAGTTAGTCTGGTTCCTGAAACAGAGCATATCTTCCTAACAAGACCCACATATTAATTTATATGCTTATTTCTCCCAATTATTATTATTTTTGATTTTTTTTTGGAGGAGGTTTACTGCTCACTCAGTCTAGGATTTCACTAAGGCTTTTTTTGATCCAATTCTTTTAATGAGCGCTGGAACCAGTCTAGGAAACCACGATGGAAGGTAAATCCCTTTTAAGCAAAAAATAATACAGCTGAGTTATCTGCTGCCTCTGCTGGGGTTAGTAGGGTTGTTATGCTTTTGTATACGAATTGCTTTGGGATAATGATGTTTTCTACTTGCTTATACATTTTTCATCAGACAAATCAGGCAAAAAAGTTTGTATCATACAGATCTGTAACCGTAGCTGCTTTCCTGTCCTGTAGCTGCGAGGGAAAGATGAGATACTTTTTCATACTTGGAGAAAAAGGGTCAGAGTTAGAGGGGAAAAATGGTATGAAAGTGCAAAGCCTTGGATATAAGTAGCTAGCCCCTAAAGCAGGTGCTAACAAGACCTTCTTGACAACCACTGAGTTTTGTGCGTAGCAGAGGAAAAGTTACGGCTGAAAGAAAAGGAACAGGCAAGGAATAGCATTGTACTGTATCTGACTGGGATTATAGCAGCTGAATGAGTCATTGTTATAAAATATGGGCAGCGGAGTGTCCTTTCATGTCTCTCGACGCAGATTGAATGCAGTCCTGACCAAGATGGCAAAATTCATTTTGATTGAATAGTTGTCCATATTTTTAAATGAAATGCATGTGGGGCTATTAGCTCAGCTCCCCGTCGAAGGCGGCCGCACCACAGCCCTGCCATATGTTTGGCAGCGTTTGAAGCACCTGGCATCCTCCAGAACAGACAGTCGCATTTGAATGGGGATAAATATTAAACCATCTCACAGCTTTCCCTTCCAACTCCAGGGTAGGTATTTTTTTACATAAAAAAAATACATAACACAATATAAAAGGTTAAGCAAAAATTTACGTACGTAAAGTGTTTTATAAAAACAGAAAGGGAGAGGAGGACAGGACTGGCAGGGGTCCCGGGCTCCTCCCATGTCCGAGGAGGACAGGATGGGCAGGGATGCAGGCTTCTTCCTTTGTCTGAAGGAGACACTAGACTTCAGGGTCCAAAAAATACAAATAATAGATTATACTTTTATGACGGATTTATCACATTATTATCAAAGCTAATATGCAATTTCGCAGCTTGGAAGAATCACTCCCACAAATCCCACCCCTATCAAATTTTCCTCCCTTTATTATCATTAAAAAACTGATATGCTTAACTGCATGCTGAGAAGGTCAGTCATGTCCTTTGGCTGAAAAATGAACAAGTTACTTTTCCATTGAATAAGGTTTAAATCTTTAGTAACCCTTGAGTCTGGATTTCAACCAAAGAGGAATATTAAGTGTCCATGTGCCTCTCCTGGGTCGAATTTTTTAAAGTGTTACCACGTTTTTATGGTATGTTTCGTGGTTAAAGAGCTATTGACATGATCACACAGCGCACTGTTAGAGCAGTCTCTGTTACCTCCACCACTGAAAGGTGGACTCAGACGGGAATAGGTGAAAGCAAAGACTGGGACAATAACCAGAGAATGGAAAACCCTTCACGTGACAGAAGTGAAAAGGACTTTGCTGGTTTTATGTAGCAAAGGAAAGTCTTAGAGAAGATACCGTTTATTTCTCTAAGCATGTCTCCAGGAGGAAAAGGTCCTTTCTTCTGAAGGGCAATATGGCACAAAGATATAAAACAGATGTGAATACATTCATGTTGGACACAAAAAGGACTTGCAATGAAAGGAGTGAGAGTCTAAGCTGGACTTCTAGGAAGTTACTGGGGTCTATAACCACAGTTTGAAGCTAATTTTTGATAGCTGTATTCAAAAAGTGTGGTGCTATGGTTGTATACAATAGCAGGTAAATGACCCTGGTGAGAAAAAAAAACGCCCTTTCTAATCGTTTTGTCAATGTTCCTAATACCAAAAATACCTTCCAAAATAGATCGATGAGAAGTACTGAGGATTTCACAGTGCACTTTCTAGCTGGAAATAGTGCAGCATTACTTCTTTTTGGTACAGTGTCAAGGTGGAAAAGGGTTGAGTGCTCGCGTTGATTTACTTATTTTGAGGATCATTTTCAGATCCCACTTGCCTCATTCTTCTGCCTACAGCTGCTTCCACAAACTTCTCAGTGGGTGGACTCCATCTAAGAAATGCTTGTGCTTCTGCCAGGATGTCTATCCGATTCCAGCACCCCACCTTTTAAAGAAATTCCAAGTAGTATATAACCATAATAATACAGAAAAGATGCTGTGCCTGGAACATAGTATTTTCTATCAGTGTTTTAATAGCTAAAGTGGATGACCAGCTCTGTAAGAGGACGGCTGCTGTTTATTTTTCTAGATTGTTATTATGATCGTGCTGATTTCTTTTTATAACATTCATCCCTGGTCATCCCTGTCCTATACAGTCTTGAAGTTCAGATGAGCAAAAAATACAGCCAGTTTTTCTACCATATTTTAACTCCATAAAAATGAAAAACCCCCAAGGTTATGGTTATGTCATAGATCTACATCTCTACCTATCAATATGTTTCATTCATAAGGGGAGCTTCCACCTCCGTGCAATTACACTGCTCACTCCAATAAAAAGGCTGTTCTACCAACAGAGGCCAAACAAGGTCGTTTTCTGCATTGCTTAACAATTTCCAAAAGACTTGTAGGACATATGACATTTTACAAGCTTCCAGGTGTTTGAAAAATAAAATTAACTAACCTTTTCACCCATATACATTATTTTGCTTGCTTTTTAGAGATTGTGTTAACAGCAGCCTCAGACTCTTGTGTAACTGTCCATATGGTACCAAAGAAGAAATATAGCATTTGAAAACAAACAAAAATAAAAACAGCTTGAAGGAGGAATTGCTGAGGCCAGTAGTCTCTAATTACAGCTACCGTCTGTGTCGAGGCTCCAGGAAAACACATACATGCCACGCTCTCCCACCGGCTCTGCTTGGGCTCCCAGCATTAGCTGTACGGGCCCTGAAGTTTTTGTATACTCCGTATCTCCCCTGGATGGGCCAATTGTCATATCATACGCACATATGAGATCACGGTTGCCAACTCCATAGCTGCTCTATGAGTTTAATAACGCATCATAATACAGGTGTCCTTTCATAGTACAATAAATTAATAATACATTTAATCGAACTGTTTCACCATCTTTTTTTTTTTAATCGGTAGCTTTAAAGGAATTCAGAGGAGGTTTAGAAATATTTGTACACTCTTGATATAGTTTCTGGACTTCTCTGATTCCGCTTATATTTCTTTAAAGGACTGGGGAGAGAAGTGCTTCATTGTTTTGACTCCAGCTTTTTTGCTTTATAAAGCAAAATGCTGATAAAGGCTGTGCACTGCTCCAGTAATTGTACGTAAGGCCTCAGATACCATCACTGGCACGAGCATTTGTGATTCCTGCTTCCTGGGTTGGCTCGCTGCTTCTCCCTGGCCGCGGCACCGCTTTAGCTTTGTTGTGCTACAGTTAAATTGCTATCTGGGCATGTTTATATCGTTACATGGGCATGGTGACCTTTTGGTAGTAAATCATTTTGACTGGACCAGATTGGGTTGAATTGCAAGGAGCAAACAAATACATGTTTGTTTTCAATTTAAGAGACGCAGCAATTTAGATCAATTTAAGGTTCAGTTGAAGGAAAACATCCTGAACTGTGTGTTTATATTTCATCAACCCAACATTGATATATCTTGTGTGTGGAATTTGTTTATTTTACCTATATAAATATACATAGATTATTTATTTATATGCATTTTTATGTATATGTATATGTATATCCATACACATGCACAAATAGATGTACATTACACACATTGCAATAATACAGCTCCATCATTATGAAAATACGGAGGCTGGGATTCATCTGACCTATATTTACCCATCAAAAAGTTGACATCTATTCTGAGCCAGTCCTGTAGGTCCCTCTGAAATCGATGGAGAGAGACTGCCTGTTCCAGAGGGTGATCTATACTCATCTGTTTAGAATGGGAGATACCTGTCTCTCTCCATTGCCTGCAGAGAAAGCCTGCATGACTAATTCAGAACAAACGCATAACTTTCAGAACGCTAAACTTAGCGACAGGAAACCCAAACTAATGGTGTTCTCAAAAGAACCCTCTTTTGTGGAGCTGACTGATCTAGATTCATGCACCACTTCTGTTTCCTACTCCTGGTTTTTGTGGTGATGATAATAGTGGTGCTGCATACCACCAAGTTAGGAAAGATCTTTTCCACTTCAAATCAGAAGGATATTTCTTTTTTTTAATGGTTATGGTAATGATTAAAGTGAAGAGGAAATTGTTCATGTTGCCAATTCATCTTTTATTTTGTTTTTTAATTTTCTTCTTAAAAATGTCTTTGAAGCAGATAATTGTATAAATGTGACTTGATCACTGAAATCACTGGGTGGACTTTGAAATCATGAGGGAAGAAGGAAAAGGGAGGAGAAGAATTCATGAGATCTACAGTAAAGAGAATTATTAATCTGCAGAAATATGCGCCTCTTACTACTGGCTCTGCAAAAAAATGATTTCACATGTTATAATGTGCCTTCTAAAACTGAAAAAAATAGGAATGGGTGTGGAAACCTACATTTGTACAGCGTACGAACACTTTGATCTCTTAAGAAGGCAGATGTAGAATAAAATGTAAATTAGATTTGGAAAAAATGCAAACCCATGAGAGAAACAAAATTAAAGACCAAAAATCGTGTCTCCTGGTTTAATGGTAAGACTTGGCAATAACATCTCTGGGCGCTTCTGAAAGGAAAACTCAGATGCTTGGCTCAATGTGCAGCACAGAAATTGCCTTGAATATAAATTTTATCTCTGCCCTTCCAGTACATTTTGAGAGCCAAATTCCATCACTGTCTGCGAGAATGTTAATATTTCTCTGCAGTGACGGTTTGAATCAATAGTTCATCCTATAAGCAAGGAAAATCATTGTGACGAAGTTCTTTGCTTAAGTAAAACAAGTAAAAGTGGAGAACATGCTGTGTCTAATGCAGGCTAGCTCCTGAGCTACCGTAAAATAGCATGCAGTGCTTTGCAAAATTTGGAGGACATGGTAAGTGCACTAAAAGGAGTGATAACTGCTCTGTGACACACAACAGCACTTTTGGACATAATAATAAATCGGTAAAAAACTTGTTAACTAAGTTAGTAGCATTTTGCTGCTACCTAAGATGAGAGGGTTTAGGACCACAGTAATTTGCAAAGCTAATCTCATTCAGTGATCCGCAGGCTGTGACCTTTGACAACCCTCCTGGTGATCGGAAGAATAGAGCATCTGGACGCCAGGAAGATAAGAAGGTTGGGAAGGCAGCTGGGTCTGCAAGAAAAAGCAACCCAACCCCATCCTGCAAGGCTAGTAAATATGCCTTTTGCTTAGGTAGATGACGGATAAATTGGAAGTATTAACATCTAATTTTCAAAAGTTGTTATCGAATTAATATGCTTCAGTTTCATAGAGGCCAACTTAAGAAATTCTGTGCCAATTTTCATAGTTTCAAAGTGCTATTGGTTTCTAAATTAGATAAAGAGACCTTCCAAAAATTATGTCAACTATGTGTCACGTTGGCATAAAAAAAGAGAAACACCCTGTGGCAGTGTCGTTTAAATAAACAAGTTAGCAGCTAGTCGTAAAGGCCACGAAGGGAGTAATTTAGAAGAATGTGAGTTCCTGACTCCAGAATTCCAGTTCTCTGACCCAAACAACAGCACTCCCACACACTGGGGAATGTACGTATGAAATAAGTATGGGAATGCCAAAGCTGGAAAGCTGTATCAAAAAAGGCCAAAGACACAGGAAACTTCAGATTTGGATCTGGATCTGAAATTCACTACTTGGGCCTCTTTCTAAAATGAAGTGCAACACCCTTGAGGTTTGGAGACAGCTCAGCATCAAACTGCGGGGAAGTCACCAAGGAGAGGCAGACATGGAATGGCAATAGAATCCCAGGATGGCAAGAGGAGGAGTGCTGGAGTTAAGAAGATGCTGCTGAAGACAAGGATTTTTTTTAAGGGAAGTAGATGCAAAGGAGAACTTGGAGAGAACTGGGAGGGGATGAATAAAGTGGAAGGAACTTCTGTCTCATGATGGATCTCATATGACATCAAAACTTAGCTCAGCTTAAATGATTAAGGCAGGCTTGGCACAGAATTGTTCCAAATAGAAATATGGAAAATGAATCCTGCTTTTAATTTTGCAGAAACGAGTCCCTGGGATCATTCTGATACCAGTCTCGTTTTTTAACCAAGCACCTCTATTCTGAAAGCACAGACACCCCTCAGTCTCCCCAGGGAGATGTTTCCTCTTTTAGTCTGGTTTCAGTCTCAGGAAAAAACAGAAATACAGACTGGAGGTTGCTTATATGAACAACCTCATGTCTAAACCTTTAAGGCTTTGTCCATCACTGGTGACACTCAGTCTTAAAATGAAATGCTCAATGGGAAACAATTGTCGACATTTATGGCCCCTTTAGTATACTGATTTCACTGAGATGATTATAATAATACTAACAATAATGAGAAACTTCAAAAGACTTGTGCAGCCCAAATATTTGTTTCTTTTTTCTAACCTCTTTAATGTGTCTCTGCCATTTTTGGAAGCTATAATTTCTGTGAAAATTCTTTATTAAAGGGTTTGATGACTTCAGTAATGATCTTGGGATGAATATAATTAATAAGCTAGAAAAATCTTTAGGTTATGTTAAGGTTGGGGATTACTTGAGGAATATTTGAAAGACAAGCAAACCTTCCTCTTGTTATTACTATATATGTCCAACATGGTCGTACGAAAGATGCATCTCACTGTAAGAGAAACCATTAGATGAAGTACTCTGGTTGCAGCTGTGGTTGCAATGTGGAGTGGCTCGCCCTCCAAAGAGAGGAAAAAAATGAAAGAAAAGACTATCCCAAATTCTTTTAAAGGTCAGATGTGGATTCAGGTTTGTAGCTGGAAGCCAAACCCAGAAGGACATCAGCAGGGAGTTTGGTAATTTTCCATTTGGGTTCTACATTTTACAGCAGATCCCCTTCTCTGTAAAGCAGCTACAAGAAAACCTTGACCTGAATACCAAAGAGACAGGGAAGATCCAGATCTGGAGCTGAAGTTTACGTTTGCCTCATTTCTGATCTCCTGATGGAGGGACAACCCTTACAACTGCAGTTCACCAGATGACCTGGAGCTAGTGCTATGCCTTCTTCCTCTCTTTTTCTTTTCCCTCCTATTTTCTTTCCATCCAAGTCTGGCTTGAAAGACATGTGATGCTTGCTATGATAAGTCTATCCCATCGTACTTCTTAACAAATTTTCTTCTGTGATTTATGGTCATGGAAAGGAGTTTGAAAACTTTGAGAAAAACATTCCCCCTTAGTCCTTCCTTCTGTTCTTTTGGAAGGCTTGTGATGGAAAAAATAGAACCTTGAGAAAAAATAAAGAAAAATTACAGGAAATCGTTTGCTTGAGAATGGAAATAGAGAAAAGGATGGAATAATGTCTAAAAAGATGTTATTACTGATTTACTTTAATGCTGCATTTACTGTTTCATTTCAGTGATTTAAACCACTTTCAACAATGAATAGTATTCCCAGTGAAATTATTAGGTATTTCCAGTGCATTTATTCTGTAACTAAACTTTATAATGTTATGGCAACTATAATTCCAATATATCGTGGGTCAAATTTACTGTTAGCATTTAATACTTCACTGCATGTATAACGTTACCATGAATGCATATATGGGGATGTCATGTGCACTTTTCAAGCTTTTTATCTAGAAATAAGAATTTCTTCTGTATTAAAGCTCTAGATACCAACTGTTTCAGACCCATGTGGATAACCTTTCTTTTGGTTTACAAGACAACACTGTTGATGCTTTCCAGTTTCCTTTTTTTTCCCCTTCTATGTCATAGAGAAACTGTCAAGGAAAATTACTTTTTCCTCTATGGGTAGCAAACCTCTCTCTACAGCAGTTGTTCAATTTCTCATTTTATTTTTTTAAAAGATATTTATGTATTTTCTACACACATGTAGGAATAATTGGTCTATTCCTCATCATTAAACCAAAAAAGTAAATACTACATATGTTTCAATTACTCCTCAAATTTTCTATTTTCAAAAAAAGAATGAAGAAAATTTCTTTTTTGAAAATGAGTATTTCATATCCTGAGCACACATAAGAACTCCAGGTCCCTCAAGGCCACTCTAGTTTATTTGGAAAGCTAGGTCTTCATCTTTTTAAACTTCAGAGGTCTTACAGCTCTCCTCAAATGCCATAGAATCATAGAATTGTCTAGGTTGGAAGGGACCTTTAGGATCATCCAGTCCAACCATGTCATTACCAATTCCTTTCACCAGTACCCAATTGCTATAGAATTTGGAAAAAAGATGTAGTTCTACACCAGATTTTCAGCCAAGAGCGAAAATGTTTTATATGATCAAGTAAGAACAGTTCTAATGATTCAAAGAGAGGAGAACAATGGCTTTTTATGTTACAGAGTACACAAGAAACTTAAGTAAAGGACTGAAAGAAGCATCACCCAGAGGAATTACCATACAGTTCGTTAACAGAATGACTGGGGCTTGTGGCCAGAGAGTTGCTGTTGAGTAGAAGTGAGGCACCAAAGACATTTTCAAAATATTCAAAACTTACAACCAAGCAGGATGGTCTTCGTGGAAGTCAAATGGCAATCACAGTCTACACAATTAAGGTATAGTTTGAATGTTACAAAAGTGCTTTATTCCTTTTGCATTAGTACATTTTGGTTGAGAGAGAAAGTGAAAGGTATTATTGCAGGGCAAGAACACAGTCCAGACTGCACTGCTTGTTCCATGGGACCGTATTTTTCTCCCCACAACAACAACAAAAAAAATCTAGATATTGTTTCTGCTACATAAAGGTCAAACAGTTTCGCTGAGGATTCTCAGCCATCAGAATTACCCCAAATGTATGCAACAAGGTCAGCATAGTATTTCATGTGAAAGGTTTATCTGTCTTTCTAGGTTTTTACCCTGAACTGGCAGTGGTATATTATGGCTCAAGCAACTGATACCAGTCATTTGTGTTGTGTCGTGAAATATTCACCTGACAGCTCACATTTTCCCACTTAGTCAAGATGCTCTGCCATGTACGTGGTGAAGAAAATGCTTTGCCATTTTCAAAATCCTAAATCTAAGCAAGCTTATATAGTGATAGCATTTAAAAATATGTTTCCTATTCACATGCCATTCATTATTTTCAGGTTTATTCCTAAGAGACATCCTGCATTAAATATAGACAAATCTTGAGCTCTATAACCTTTTCCAAGACCAACTTTTGCAGCCCTAACTGGATGTTTTCTCCGTGGGTACCAAGTCCGCAGTTTCACAATTGTAATTTGCAGTCTTTCATGCCAATATTAATGATCCCTAGATTAAACTCTCAGTTGTTTGTCACAATACCCATTTCTCATTTAGATTATTCTCATCAAATTCTGCATATGGAAGCTGCAGGGTATTTGCACATATTCCGAGGAATACAAGGAAGGATTTTTATTGTTTCTCTAAGGTTTCTACTCTTCATTCTTCAGTCCCTTATATGTTTTGCTTAATGGTAAAGTGACAGTTGCTGAACCGGGTTTTTAAAATGCATGTCTCTCTGTCAGTTCCAATGCGTCTCACATCGGCACGCATTAACTTATCATGCTTGAAAGTACAAAAAGATTATGCTGTGGTGAAATGTTAACAAGGTCATATCATATACACACTAGCTCGTTGCACTTTTCTTCCTTTCATTGCTCCTGTTAGGCATTATTCCATGTCATGCATAAATAATGTTGCTCTAGAGAGAAAGTCAGTGTACTTTATATTACTGGTGCTACTGTGCTATTGAGACAGGCTGAACTTCTGGAGTGAGTGTCAGAACACGTCACTTGCTAAATTACTGGTACCTGGCCATCAAAGACAAGTACAGTGGATGAATTCGTGTATTCATGAGTATAAGATTGCTTTCTGCTTTGGTTCGCCACAGCAGTAACCATATTGAGATAGTTTTCATATAAATGAGGTTTGGCAAATCACTGTCTGGCATCATGCATCTGATTTTACTGCACTTTTGTGGAGTCTGTCAGACTATACTGGGTGAAGCATATGAAAGCTCAGAAGAGCAGCGCAAGAGGGCAATTTGCGCACCAAGGAAATATTTCACAAGCTGAACGTCTCAGCTACTGAAATCCCTGACAGAGATCCAGAGATAAATATTTTTGCCTTGATACGATTCTGCAGTGCTATGGTGAGCGTGCCAGTACATCTGCTGAAAGACCTCAGCTCCTCCCTACGCTCCTCCACTCCCAAACATCACCAGCAGCAGGCTTGGACCTCCACAGAGTCCTAGCTCCAGCGTTTTCGGCCGATATGATTGGGTCTCTCTGAACCCAAGATCTGTCTGTGTGGGCTGTCTAGGCCTGCCGCCTGCTTCCCACCCCTTTTTATTCCCTCCAGATGGAAAACTGTGATTTTTAGGCTAGATATTCCTGGCAGGTGTTGTGGTAAGAGGCCTGCTTTGTCCCCCAAGATAAATTACCACCCACATGCTAATTTCAGATTTAATTGTAAGTAAATCTAATATGATCCATGAGCATTTGCTCGAAGGTCTGTCACAGAATTTCTTTGCTGGTGTATTCTTTTGCATCTTCATATATTTAGCAGCAAACCTCGTTTTACGCAAACCTAGGTCAAGCCGAAGTAAAGCTCTATATAGCAAATACTTTATTTCCACGAGTAACAAACTGCAACAATAGCCAATAACAAATGGAGTCATAGAGGTCTATGTGGGGTGAAGGGGAAGAGGTAAAATTCGTTGTCAGTGGAGAACAAAAGCATGTGCTGTATTATCATGGTTGATCTCGCAAACGCTGCTTGGTTGTTCCAGCTTTAATGAATGTCTTTTTCATGAGTAGGCAGTCATTTTAGTTTACTCAGTAATTCTGAGAAAGGAGAGAGGAAATCTAATGCAAAAGACAGGTTCAAACTACATCTGATTAATCTGGTTAAAGTAAAGGGTTGCAGGTCATGCAGGTTCCCCATCACAAACACAGCTGCATCCAGTCCTACAGCCCCTGAGCTTTCGATTATCACTCTCCAGTAATCTCTGCTATGATAGGTGAGAAAAATTAAAAGCTGGCTTCCTGCAATAGAGGTGAGTGCAGGGTTTGGTGGTCTTTATAATGAACTTTGACTCTATGCTTATAACAACATGAGGCTTTGATAAATCTACAAGATAATTACCATAGACATGAATAGATATGTAGGGAAAGAGAGATCTATTGTCTTTCTTCTCTGTTTGGCTGCTAGCAATGGCTGCTATTTATAGCTTTGAGTTCAAAGAAGAAAATCTCAGTTTCTGGCTCTTGGAAGACAGAAACTCTTGGGTTAGAAGAGTGTGGGATAGGTAACAACTTCTCTGGGTGAGGCGTCCTCCCATAGGATTGGATTTCTTCCCTGAGACCATGAGGTAAATCTAATTTAAACTCAGGATTTCTATTTCATTGTAAATCCCACATGTCAAATGAGGTTTTGCTCCAATATAGCAGAAAAAGTAGAAAGTCTCGATGTAAAGGTTATTCTGAAAAATGTATTGGTTTGGGGAAAAGTGAGTAGTTCTCTGCTTTTTTCTAAAATAAAACACAGAAGCAACTGCCCAGTTCTCTAATGGAGCCCTTCAGGAGCTGGGATAAGCCAGAGAGTGAGCAATGAAGCAGGTATTTCAGCAAAGACCCCCAGTTCAGGACAAACTGGCAGTCACCGCATTGAGATGGGGGCTCAGAGCAGAAGCGTCCAAACTTTTCCTACTTGCCCTCGATCTCCTCATTGATGCAAAGCAGAGTCACAATGGGCTTGATCAGAAGCTGCAGGTTTTGGAGACTTCTAGTGTTTCATGAACAGCCTTATGGTAGGACTGTGGTGGGAGTAAAGCCCTGAAAGCCCAGGAGTACCTGGGATGAGGGATTTTGTGTGATGAAGAAGCCAAGCCACATATCAAAGTTTGTCCTTCAAGCAAACCATGAGGCAATTTGACAAGAAGCCAGGCAAATTTCTGATGCACTCTGAACTTTATTTTACTGGAAATTCTTCTCAGTTGACTACTTTCCACAAAACTCTTCAGCTTAGCTGGAACTATTATTTTCAGATCAAAAAAATTTCATCAGAAAATTCCAGACCAGCTCTACCACTGAGTCTATTTGGATTGCATTACTCGGGGGCTGTTTCAATAGAAGCAGACTATTAAATTTCACTTTAGTTTATAGTTTCTAACATGGTTGTTTGGAAAATGAAACTTATGTCCGCAGTACAATTCCAGTTTCAACATTTGTTTCATCTTGGAACAGAATATTTAAAAAGATGAACAAAGTTGTTTAATTTTGATTGCATTTATGTCATCAAGATATCAGAAATGGATTTTCATTTTCCTGTGAAATAGTTGGGATTTTGGCAAAATCTCCTCTGGAAAAATGTCACAGGCTATTTTTTCTTGTTTCTAATTTAGTCGGTTTCTGCTTCTCAGAGACTGCTAAAATGAATCCATACTTTCAAATCAGGAAAGGTTACTCCTCCAATAAATTATCTATGAATAATGGAAGCCAAGTAATTATGAATTTGTGCCCTACATCTTTCACTGGTCCTTTCTGCCTTGAGCTCTTCAAATTTCCAGCTTAACTTCTCCCATGGAGCAGTCATGGTGGTCCTACTATTTTGTTTTGTGGTTTTTTTCAGATGGGCAAGAGCACAGATAGGTCCTTCAAAACAAGTTAAACAGGAGGAGGAGACGTATGAACCTGAAATTTCCCAGGACTCATTGCATTCTGCATACATGACCTGCTTTAGGAGGTTCCACGGGGAGAACTCCACATGTGGTATCTGGACTCATCAAAAATAATGTTGGCAGATGCAGACGTACCATCACCAAAATATGCCCATCAGGAATGAAAATGTGCTGTGTGCATTGTCACTTTTAACTCAGTCACTGTTACTTCCTTAAGTTTTTGCTTGTATGTAACTTGCTACTCCACAGCAGTTTTAAACCACAGGCCATTACTCCCTTGTTTTGTAGACTGTCATTTTGCTTGAAAAATTAAACTAAAGACTAATAAAGCTTGCCATTTCTATAGTATGACTAGTGCCTTTGGACTTAGACTTCCAGATAACCTTGGTGAAAGTATACTGATTTTTGTAGTCTCTACAGTGAAGACGATTATTAGCAGAAAGCAAAATTTCAGCTCTTTTACAGGGAGGAATTCAGCACATAATCCGATATATTTATGACTTCAAGAAAGCAACAAAACTGGGGAAGGTTTATTTTTCATGGTGAAGGTGATGTTTGATTGCTGTTGAATTCTTTTCATGTATTTTTAATAGTTAAAAATCAATATTCACTAAAGGATCAAAGCACAACAGGCCAAATATTACTCTTAGATGTATATGTTTGGCTCATACTTTTCTGGGATCATCTGAAATTCCAGGCACAGTGTTTTGCATTGGGAACTTTCTAACCCGGTGGAAGCGAGGAGCTGCTGCTCCACTTGGCAGTGGGTGCTCTCTCAGTGCACAGCCCTGTGCCAGTGGTGCTGCCGGGGCTCATTTGCAGCTCCCAGAGAGGCAGGTGGCAGGCAGGAGAAGGGAATGGATCTTAAAACTGTCTTCATTGGGTATTTGGTCACATAACATTGCCCCGGATCCACAACCCCTCGTGCTTGCGCCTCTCAGCTTCTGCAGGAGTAGCTCCCCCTCATTCTCTCACTTTCCTCTCCCCCTCACCTTTTTATCTGACAGCTTTGCTTTTATCGATAAAATCCCACAATACGATCCTGATGGTGCCAGGCACTGGGGTGTCTTACCCCCCACCAAGCTCTGTTGGGGGCAGCAAGTGAGCCTGCCTGGTCCTGCCATGCCCCACACCGGACCTGTGCCATGGCAGATGCTCATGCACCCAATATCCCGGTGACCTTTCCGTACCCTGCGGGGGGGCTGCAGGGCTCTCTGTTTGCAGGGATAGATGCCACTTTTTGTGCCAGGTGAAACCAGTTTGTCCACGAGGCCCCAAGTTTGCGACGTGGGCTGCAGCTGCTGTTTGGAAATCCGCCTGGATTGTTGCTGTGTTAACACGGTGATACTTAACTGTTAAAGAGAGCAAAGCCTGACTTTGAAGTCTATCAATGGGGGCATCCATCTGGGACAAAAAAAGACAGGAATTTCAGTTCTCCATCTTCCAATACATATTTAAATGTATATTAACTCTATTACAAGTATTTGTTGGAACATGACTGACTCCAGGTTTTCATCTCCACTGTAAGCACTGGAATATAAAGTCATCGTCAGAGTAACTTCTTCTCTAGGTAAAAATAATTTTTAATTTCTCCATGCACAGTGGAGCAGCAAAAGCAATTTTCAACACGTTTATCCCAGACTATCATGGTGGCCAAGTCGCTTGCTTGCGCAGATCTTGATTCACATCCCTTCGGGCAGAAAAGAAAATTGAACGTGATTTCCCACATTCTAGGTCAGTGTGCTGAACCTATGGCTGTGAAATAAAAGCAGGTATTCACACCAGGTTTAGGGAAAGATTAAATTATATGCCTAGAAATTGGAGAGAGTAAAGTTGGAAGTATACAGGTTTTGCCTCTCTGGTTTCCTGTTGGACCTTTGATGTCTCCTTAGTACATTGCCTTTAATTAATCACACTGTGAGATGTCCATCAGTGTCCCCTTGTCCTAGAGACAGTGAATACCCTCAGTTCAGGGCTGCAAGTCCCGGTGCCAGGGAGGACCTAACGTTACATTCCAAAGTCTTGTAACCGCCATGTCCCCTCCATGATGCTCTTCATGAGTTGGCTTGGGCGAGCAAGTACAGAATCTACTTTTCACCTGCAAATTTTGGGGTCTACCTAAAACTGTGGGCTGAGATAGCCAAAGCTCCAGCTTGAAGCAGGCAGCCGGTGGCAGACGCGTGGCCGGTGGCAGGCTGCTCTCTGCCGGCAGCAGCAGCAAGACGGGAGCTGAGCGCCAGGGAAGCATGCGTCCTGCAACAGTAGCCCTGAGGCCAACCTTGCAGACAACGTTTGGGAGTGATACGTGAATAACACAGCGTGGAAATAAAACTAGTCCAAATGCTGAGCGAACATCTGGCATGGGTGCTTTCAAACTGTCATCTGCACTTCATTCTGCTTGCCAGCACACATCATTAACTTTTAATGTAAAGAGCAAACAAATGTGTTTGTCAGCAGGATGATTATCCTCCACACAGTTTTTTTCCGTCTCTGAACATGTTAATTATGGTTTCCCCTAACATACTTCATTAACGTTACGATTCTAAACAAATATTTCTGTAACATAGAGAGGCTCAGGAGGACAGGTTGATTTTTGTCCAAGCTTTCAAAGGTTTTGTGTTTGTTACACTGAAATGTTTACGTGTGCCCTGCTGCATTGTCACCATTTCCAAATGTTCCCAAGGTGTTATTCTTCACCCCTCCTCTTCCCCAGTTTCACAATAAGCCTACCATTCTGGATGTCTGTGCAAAGAAGCTGGCAAAGTCCATCTCCCAGATGAGGACAGTATTTATTGTATTTGGAATGAAAATCATTGAGAGGCCAAGAGGACATGCAGAAAATTGCAGTAATCCAGGCACTGATTCAAATGGGTTTATTGCTTCACCAATACCAGAAATGGCTTTTTCCAACCTCTGTCTTATTATGGACTCGATATCACAACCATCAGTGTACAAAGATACTTTCAGGAAGTATTAAACTCCAGCTATTATCAGCTGAGATCAGAAGAAACTGACTGAATTACAGAGTTAATTTTGCCTAGGGCATTGCATGCACAATTGTCTTCTAGAAAGTGAACAACGATGCCGTTACAGAGTTGGTGGATAAGGGAAGAGCAACAGATGTCGTCTACCTGGACTTGTGCAAAGCATTTGACGCTGTTCTACATGACATCCTCATCTCTAAATTGGAGACATGGATTTGACAGATGGACCACTAGGCGGATAAGGAACTGGCTGGATGGTTGCACTCAAAGGGTTACGGTCAGTGGCTCGATGTCCAAGTGGCGATCAGTGACGAGTGGTGTTCCTCAGGGGTCGGTACTGGGGCTAATGCTGTTTAACATCTTTGTCGGTGAGATGGATGTTGGGATTGAGTGCACCCTCAGCAAGTTTGCTGATGACACCAGGCTGTGTGGTGTAGTCGACACACTGGAGGGAAGCAATGCCATGAAGAGGGACCTGGACAGGTTTGAAAGGTGGGCCTGTGCAGACCTCATGAAGTTTGACCTCATGAATTTCAACCTCATGAAGGTCCTGCATGCAGGTTGGGGCAATCCCAAGCACAAATACAGAATGGATTGAGGGCAGCCCTAAGGAGAAAGACACGGGGATGTCAGCGGATGAGAAACTCAACATGAACCAGCAATGTTTGCTCGCAGTCCAGAAAGCCAACTGCATACTGGGCTGCGTCAAAAGAAGTATGGCCAGAAGGTCGAGGGAGCTGATTCTGCCCATCTACTCCACTCTGGTGAGACCCCACCTGGAGTACTGCGTCCAGCTCTGGAGTCCCCAACACAAGAAAGACATGCACCTGTTAAAGAGAGTCTAGAGGAGGGCCACAAAGATGATCAGAGGGCTGGAACACCTCTCCTCTGAAGACAGGCTGAGAGAGTTGGGGTTGTTCCACCTGGAGACCTTCCAGTACTTATAGGGGGCCTACAGGAAAGATAGGGAGGGACTCTTTATCAGTTAGTGTAGTGATGAGACAACACGTAATGGTTTTAAACTGAAAGAGGTTAAATGTAGATTAGATATTAGGAAGAAATTCTTTACTCTGAGGGTGGTGAGGCATTGGAGCAGGTTGCCCAGAGAATTTGTGGATGGCCCATCCCTGGAAACATTCAAGGCCAGGTTGGATGGACTTTGAGTAACCTGGTCTTGTGGACCTGCCCATGGCAGGGGTGTTGGAACTAGATGATCTTTAAGGTCCCTTCCAACCATAACCATTCTATGATTCTAAAACATGTACTCAAGCACCAAAAATAGGGAATGATAATGAAACAATCAATCAACGACATTTTTGTGTCTGGAGCTAAAGTCACCCTGAATATAGGAGCTAAGTGGTCTGTTGCTCTTCTCCAAGACAGTTGACACCATTCAGAGCAATATGTGCAACTCTGAAGTAGCAATAAGTAGCCAATATCAACAATGAATCTTTTATTTCTGATATTGACTCATCCTGGAAGTCTGCAATGATGGAATGGTTTATAAGCAAATGTATATTTTTTAAAAGCCATCATTATAAAATCTAATACAAAATAAAATATTTTCTCCAACATAGAAAGTCACATTAAAAAGATTAACATAAGTCTGTCTATACAAAAGTGAAAAGAAAAAGTCACTTTCCAGTCCTTCATGGTCTCTGAATGAATCAAATCATGCTTAATAAATTCCTGCAATACAGAGCAATTTTAACACATTCAAGGGTTAACAAAAAACTTTTCAGTCAGGGTGGGCCTCTAACATACTAAAGAAATTCTTCTTGCACTTGGACTCCAACAAGCCATGAAATATTTAAACACAGAAAGCTATTTCCCCAGTTACATGGCAACGTTGCAGCTTTAAATATTAAAAACAATAGTGCTCTAGTATTCTAAGCAAGTACAAGAGTTCATTGGCACCAGATACCTCTCATCTTCTCTTGGTGGAGTGGCGGAAAAGATACTTTATTATAAAAACAAGGCGAGACTACTGAGGAATGCACACCCCCCAGTTTCCTTCCTATCAGAATGCGGAGAAAAGAAGCATCTTGCTGATTTATCTATGTAGGTATTTATATAGCACCATTCTCAAGGGTGTCTGGATTCGTGGAGTGAGTAATGCAAGAGGGACCATTTGTTTGTTATGGGAATAAGGTACATAATGTGAGATAGACAGGAAAGATCCCCCATGAGTGTGTATCACCATAGCTCAAGTAAATAGCAGCAACGATATTTTTCCAAAACATTGTGAAAAGGCAGAAAATATATACTGAAAGCTCTTTGTTCTCAGGTCAACAGGTGACACAAAAATATGCAAAAAGCTGGGAGTAATAGCTGGAGAGAGATTAATCCATGCAACTGTGATGATGTGTCCTGTTTATAAGATAATCTCTCTATCCCCAGTCAGGTGGGGCAGATATTGTGGTAAATCAATTTGGAGGCCAAAGGCCACAATTAAATTTCTTCGGATACGCCCATTACTGAGTTCAAGCAGAGAACCTTCAGAGGCAAGCGCAGCAGCACAGCACATGACTCCAGACTTCCCACTTCATCTAGAGTCTAAGTCAAATTCTGGTTTTATATTGCCTACTTGTTGGGTTTTGTGGTCTGTGCGGCAGCTCTCCCAGTAATGTATCCTCTGCATCAGTTTCAATCTTCTGGCCATAACAGTTCTCATCTTGTACTCTTTCCTCTTCCGTGTGTCTCCTTCCCTCACTCCCTTTACGTTAGCTGCTTCTCCTAATTGTTTTATCATACACTTCCCTTCAGTCTCCCCTCACACCCTGCACCGTAAGACATCCCTTAAACAAACCTGTGACAAAAATGAAGAAAAATACCATAAAGCACAGGTCTGCCCTGCAATAGGACTGCTCAAAACCTGCAGTTTTGCCCAGCACGTTTGCTCCTTAGGTTACTCGTTGCCGTATTGGCGACATAGCGACAGAAAGGTTTTCCTGCTCTTTGCTCGTGTTAGCCCTGCAGAGCAGCACGGCTGAGGGAGGTGGTTTAACTCCTTTTGTGTTGACAGCAGACTTGGTTTTTGGACTTTCGTTGTGTGCACAGATGCTGGGACTGAGTAGGGACTGGGCTAGCTGAGGACCTGTGTGCACCTACATCCCGTTTGGTAGGACTGGCCCATAGGGTGGTCAGCCATGGATGGTGGTTAACATGAGAAGGAAATAGTATAATTTGAAAGGACAAATCCAGGTGCCATTATAGTACTGATGCCTGGCATTCCTTTACTTACATCTTATTACTACAACTGATCTGAAAGAGAATAAAGTTGACCCGTTTATTAGGCACCCTTGATCTTTCTCCATGGGCAAGTATATGCAGCTGCAAGCTACTCTGCCTGTGGCCTAGAAAAGGCATTGGGTCCAGATTCATAAAGTTAGGTAAGTCCAGCACTGTGCCCTAGTTAAATGCGTATTTGTGCAGTTTCTGGGCCAGAGCAAGTTCACCTTTGCCCAGCTCTGCATCCAGGAGGAGGTTATGCACCTCTGCCTGCCCCTGTGCATCCCAAAAAAGTTTAAATGCCCGGCGTGGGAGAAGGGGTAGCGAGGGTGTGGGAAGATCCTGCCGTGCTCCCTCCACCCACATGAAACCAGCACCGGTGCAGAGCTCTTCCTACCGCTGCTGATCCCCATGTGTCAAGTTATAGCAGTCCTCTGCAGCAGGGTCCAGGAATACCTATTAGAGCTCAAGGATGCTTAAGGCTTTCCATTATAATACTTAAGATAAAAGGTGCTATCTACTGTAAATGCAAAGTCTAACCTGTGAAATCAGCAAAAAGTTTCCAGTGTTTAAGAAAAAATAAATCAGAAACTAAACTTGACTTTTTCCTTCCAGCTTTGCCTGGAACAGGCCTCGTTTGTCAATGAGTGCTACATAATCACCTCACTGCGGCTTCCAGACTTTCCTGGTACAGGAATAAAAGTGCACCTATCTATAATACAGCAAGATATGAGAGCACAGCGAGTTTGGGAATATTGTTAGCTAGGCCTCATTAATAAAATAAGGCTAATGATTTATTCATATCCAGGACAATAAGAGGACAATGTAGAGCAGTTACATTAATGGTAAGTAGATGCTTTGGGGGGAAAATGTGAACACTAATGGAAATTGGTTCTGTCTGTTCCAGTGTTTTGTATAAAACAGCGTGGGTGATTTTTCTGACCAAATCAGTACATTAGGGACACCGAATTCCCTATTCTACATATTAAGATAGGAACTAGGAAATTATTCAGATTAATATAAGAATATATTATGACTTTAGTGCTTGAGTAACTCTCAATCTCATTTCCCCACATGCAATCTTTTATTCTATCTTTTCACCCTCATTTTCCAGAAGCCTTGAACTTGCTACTGTAATTATGAATGCAGACATCAGTGCTGTGAAAATAACACTCTGAAAACAGTCTGTGAAGACACTATTTGAAATGGTTACTATTTAAAGCTGACTTAGCTGCACTTCTCCTGTACAACATTACATAATGTATGCCCTAATGCTGTAACTAGTGGTAGAAATTTTTTGCAGTACTGTGGATTTTCTGCTCAGAAAGCAGAGTACCTGAGCCGTGCTTATCTCCCCCCAAAATCTGTGTGCTGATCATCATGCAAAGTCATAGAGTTTCTTCCTTTAGTCACCTTCAAGTTTATTTAGTATCTAAATAAAGGCTGTATTTTGTTTGGATTACTGTTGGTGGGATTCAGCAGTGTCAGAGTTCTAACTTGCAGTAAAGTCACTCCAGTTCGGAGCAAGTGCCACGTTCCCCCTGTCACTCTTCATAGCTGTCCCAGTGCCAGCCCAGAGCCACTGAGAGCCACAAGCCCTATTTTTTTCAGTTGTTTTGCTGTACCAGATGTACTGCAAACTGCCAACCTACATATTCTTTCCAGGGTCAAATTCAGAACAGAAGAGAGACACCCAGTTGAAAGCTGTTGAGTTGCTGAGATCTCATGAGTGAGCGCTGGTGACCTGAGGGGTGGCAGACGACCACGTGCATGCCCTTGCTGCCTCAGTGATTTCGGCTGAAGCACAACCATGAACGTGGCTAGTTGCAGAGTATTATCTGATGAGCAGTATCTCATTATTTAATTTTGAGCTGGCGTCTATGTTAAAATAAAAAAGGAGAAAATGCAAAGAAGAGACAAATGACACTCTGTCAGTGACAGACTTATACTGTATGACTTAGAACTCTCCTACAGTAATCCCACTGATGAAAAATTGGTTTTTTTCCTCCATAGACTAGTCTTCCATTACTAATATTTTGACTTTCTGCTAGTGAATGAAGTGGAAGAGGGCCAAGCAGCTGTGTCTGAGACCTGCTGACTTAGTGTTACTTGTGTCCACAGGCCTGAACTCTCTTTTCCCTGAATCAGGGGGGCCTCTTTCATCGCATCTGCTGCGAATAGTCCTTGGCGTCTTTTACAGCCCTAAACTGTAGCCACACATTTTCTGGTAAGGGATGTTTGGCAAGAAAGGTGCCAATAATTACACAGAGGATGGCATGACAGCGGTGTAGTGTGGCCCGTGTCATATCCGGTTAACCAGCATCCATGTAGCCCTTAACATTTGCAATCTCTCTTCTGCTGTGGGACAATGTTCCAAGGCAGCTACGAATTTCTGACTAAGCTTCCACTGCCCCAATTCCCAGGAAAGCAGGTTCACTTTCAGGACCTGAGTAACTCCTACAGGAAAACAGTACCTGTCAGGATGATCTTATGTAGCCTAAGGTCATATGGCCTGGCTTCTCTGGGAAATTCTGATTTTCCCTCCACGCTTTTTCCTCCATATTTTCTTATTTCTAATGCTATGTTATTCAGAGCTGGTTGATGCACAGATTTAATATTTAAAAAAAAAAAAACCCTCAACTTTTCCAAAGCAGTTACAATTCTTATTTCTTCTCTCTGCCACACACCATTGCTGAGTGGTAGGTAGTCTAAGGAAAAAAAGGGAGAAAGTAGAAATGCACAATAGGATAACTGTCATTATCAGAAAAATCAGATGATTTGGGAACGGGGGGAGAACAGAGTTTATTCCTTTTTAAAATGAAACATTTTACAGAAAAGAAAGCAAAAGGTCAAATCACATTCTTTGACCAATTCCAGTACTTTGTTACTGGGATAGAGGAATTGTCAAAGTAGCTTAAACCGCCATTGTCCTTTCTTTTAAGACTATTATTTCTCTGCTAGTTTTGATAATGTAGCCCACAAACTTTAGATCCAAAATCTGTATTTCACAATATTATTTTACTCTGTACATTAGGTTTTGGGTTAAACCTATTAATAATTACTGTTATTACTCAAGATATAAAAACAGATTTTTCTTTTATTCAAAGGGTCTGCCTCTGATCTCATTCTTGATTTATATACACATAAATCAGTGCTGGATTGAGCCTCAGTTGAACTGGAGAAGTGGGGGAGCTGTGTGCAATGCCAGTCAGGCGGCAGAGGGAGAAGAAAAGATGTTAAAGTGCTCTTTTGGCTGCCCTGTAAATCTGTCCTGTAAATTATTGCATCAAAACCCCAGGAAGCTGCAGTGGTCAGAATCTAGTCTTGAGTCTGTGACGAGGTCTAGCAAATCATCCTGTAATGCCCGGGATGAGTGAATGCTCTACGGGCTTTTGAATTGCCTATAATTCACCTCCTGGGTAGGTTAATACTACTTCTTTTTGTAAACCCAGACAGGGCCACAGGCACAAAGATCTGTCTTCTACCCTCTGTTGTCGTCTCATTGTGGCAACGCACAGGAACAGCCTGCACTGCTCTCCCTTCTGGCGGCTCTTCCCAAAAGGTTTTTGGGTCCCATTTGCTCCCTGATGATTTTGCTACCAAAGACATCTAATTTCCATTGATTGTTTTGGCAGATCTGTTACTCCAAAACTCTCCCCGTGCACTCCGACTGCAATGGATTAAAAATTTTGTCTCATGCAGGTGCTGTGCATCTCTGTATGCCATACGCTGGGGAAATCTGTTACTGGTGCATGCCTTTCTAGCCTCAATGCTGTCTCTTTCAGGTTTCTGCTCGCTATTATGTCCACAGAGATAAACTGATCTTACGTCTGGAAGTTTATACAATCTGTGATGATGCTGATGCTTCAGAACGTTTCTTTGTCACAAATGCTGCGAGTCCTGCTCACCAAATACTTTTTTTCTGCTTTGTCTACCCTTTTCTGTAGATTTCTGGAAAGCTTCAGGGAGAAACATAACGTCACCATGCAAGTCTAGGTCTTCCCAGCACCTGACCTGCTAGCCATTAGGGTTCATGTTGCCTGCACAGTTCTCCCTTATGTGTTTACGTCATAGCTTGTTTTCCACTGCCAGAAATGGGTACCAAAACCAGAAATGGGTTACCACTTAGAAACCAGACAGGGGTCCTCACTAAAGCCTCAGAAATGTTTTATACTAGGGCAGAAAAACAAGGCCAAGAATTTTACTTTAATTTTTACAATGTTACAGAAATTTAAAAGAACTTGGGAGAACCGTCATCAGCAGTCATCTCAGGATGGCTACATTTCCAAAGTGGTGTGAATTTCAGGGCTTTGTCTTACACCTCTTGACTATAGTTTTTAAGATGGCTGCAGCCAGTGTTAGACGTGCAGAAATTTATTATGAAAAATAGCACTTAAAAAAAAAGGGTCGGTGCCTTTAATGCAGCAATTAAATATCCACGTTGTATAAAACACACCCATATCCATAATTATTTTCAACCACAAACCTGTTTCTGCAATTTCCTTAGGAAAAAAAAAAAGGATATTTCATTTCACAACCAGTCTGTTAATGTTACTTTTTTATTATTTTGATGAACTAACTTAATAGTCTTTATTAAGAGTTCTCTTCATCATGGTTTAAAAAATAAATGTATGTGCATGGTGTATTATATGAAACAAATTCAATAAAGACATCAACATTTGAACATACTTACAAAGCAAGTTATGCAAGATTATTGCAGAGGAAAGCAGAAAAGTAGCAACATAAATCTGAATATGAAAGCAGCAAATTCAGATAAATTGGACCATTTCAAAATGGTCAAAACAGTACTGTACACAACTGTACAGGACGAATATTTTTCTTTCTCTCCCCTCTACCCTCCCCTGACTTCAAGGCAACGGTACCCAGGAAAGTCAGGACTGAAACTGTTATTTAAAGTTCAGTGACTCTGCTGTGCCTTACCGTCAAGTAATCTGTCCTCCTCAACAGCTACTTATCTGCAATTAGAAATAACTAGGAAGTATTTTGGTATGGTGGCCAAGGAAAAAGCCAAATTTCCCTTTACTGCCTCAGGTACATCACATCACTGTTGGGTCCTCTTGCATCCTATGGAGGACCGTGAGGGAGGTATACGGTGTCTGTCTGTCTCACTGTGCATTAGATTTAACTCCTCACCCTTCTGCAATAGAGACTGCAAGAATTTTGACCCAAAGCCAGGGACTTTCTGCCAGTGCCACAAGCCTCACGTGGGATCAGGTTAAACTGATCTAAACACAAGAGCCCGTCCCTCAGTATAAATAGAACTGCCACAGCAGATCAGTTTTATTTACATCAAATTAAACAAAACTCTGCTTTTTGGCTGAGAGTTAATGACTTTCAGCCAAAAGCAAATTCTTACCTCTGAGTTATATAAACCCCCTATGTGGGCCATTTATAATGCAAATACTAACAGACACGCGGATTCTATGCAGTGATGCTTCCAGGTAATGCTAGCAGAAAGATTGACTAAATATCACAGGAATGGCAAAATAATGCTCGATGGTGGATATGAACCCCTTACAGAGCCCTGCAAGGAGATACCAGCTGGAGCTAGGAGACATTTATTTTTAGGCTCTTGGTTTTTAAGGAGAGCAAAGGAACTGAGAGGGGAAAACAGTGTCGACAGTTCACACAGACTCGCTTTTCATGTTTGGAAGAAGCCGAGCTAGACTGAAACTATAACTATGATGGAATTTAAGAGTAGACACAATAAAGGCAGCCACAATCTATACCTGTAACAAGGAAGGTCACTTCTAGGAGGTTTTGATGTAGTGAAACTTGAAAAATATATTCATTTTTGCCCAAAGGCAGAGGCTGGCATGGCAGCTTGGGGACCACAACGGTAATTGTTCCTAAGAGGAAAAAGAAAATGTTCCATAAAGTTCCAGTTGCCTTTAAAAGAAAGAAACATTTGAAGGACTCTTCGGTGCTGTTCCAGGTTCAGCAGAAGGAAACCTCTCACGTAGGGCTGCTTTCATCCGTAGGTGTTGTCGCAGTCAACACAAATTGCTGGAGAGGGGAATAGGTCAGGGGTGGACAGAGGTGTTACTACAACAGCAAACCGAAACTGGAATAAACAGAGTTTAAAAACCAAAAAGTACAATTTTTCTCTAGAACCCTGGCTATTTTTAAACAGAAAAACGGGGGAAAAAAGGATAAGTGGCAAAGAGGCATGGGGAGAAATTTTTTTCCGGGAGGTTGGTCTCTATCAGTTATTTTGTTGCATTGTTGATTAATTTAATTGAAGTATATATAACTGAAACAGAAAAGGAAATAAGACTTCTTCAGGGACCCATTAATTTCTTAAGGATAAAGTGTTTGAAGGTTCAAAGGCTTTGTTAAAGCTTATTTTAAATTTAAAATTTCCATTGCCAAGGGATTGATTACCATTCTTGCTTTAGCTTTGTCAAACAATAACTTGATCCCAATCTTTTCAAAGTTTTATGGTGATGTATGTATGATATTCAGTTAATTGTAAAAAAGACGGGACTGTCTTCTATACTCAAGGACAGCTATTTCAAAAAAGGTCTGCAAACGTTCCTTCATAGGTTTGAAATCTTGGAAACCGTAGCACTTATATCCACTATTACAAGTCACAGTATTTTGAGGTATCATAATAATTTTTGAATATGTCTTCTCATTGGGAAAATTATGTAACATCATACATGTCAATTTTTGGGGGTATGTGCAATGCTGGATAATAACATCATTTCAGGCCATTTAAAAGAAATTACATCATCCTGAAAAAAGCTCTTGTGGCAGACTGAGTCTCCTGTTTTTCTGCTAAACTCTGTTTTTTTTTAATGTGACCTCATCACCCTGACTCATTTCTCTCTCCTGTAACTGACCTCTAGGTTTGTACGTGTCCTGGAGTGGGAACAGACTTTTCTCTTACAGTGACTACTACAGTGGGACTCTCAGTTGCAGCTATGCGGCATTCCCATCTTAGCAATAAATAAAGGGATACGTTATTTTTTTTATTTTCAGAATAAACTTGCAAACAGGATCAGTACATGCACACACACACACACAAACCCAAAAGATTTATCCACAAAAGAATGTCTTCAATTAAATAATTATTTTTGGTTTTCAGAATGTCAATCTTTCAAAGAAAATTTGGATGCTTGCTTTCAAATATATGTTTTTGTAATTTCAGGTTAAAACTGATCTCTCATTGAAAATACAACCTTACATTAAATCAAAACAAAAGAAACTTGTCAAACCCAAAATTATTTGTTATTTCTATTATGGTAGTAACTAAAGATCTCAACTGTATTTCCAAGTCAAATCAAAATGATTTATTAAGTATCTTATACCTCACTCAGTAGGACTACAGTTCACTCTACCATGGAGTAATTTCTAAAGCTTTAGAGTGCGTTACAGGAGGATCTTTCAAAATAAAAGTACTTTTGGAACCTCGGTTGCATTTTTTAATCAGAAGAAAATATTACTGTTTACTCTTAATTTTCTACTCTCCAAATGTTCTAAAATGGAGCTGTTATTAAAGATGGTGAGATGAGATTGGCCTGAGCTGCAAAATGTGTTTCTGTGCTCCAATTTTGGATGGATATCATGTGTTCTGGCTCTCTTATCTGACATGGATGGATTGTTTTTTTGAGGTAGGAGGAGACGAGGACAGCAAAGGAGCCAATGACATAAAATGTTGGCAAGATTTCATTACGAGTCTTAAAATGTTTGATATTTTTCTTAAAGCCTCATTTGTGGAAAGAAGCTATTAATGGCAGCCCAAGGTCCCATTTTAGGAAAAAATATTGTAGGCTCTATGATTACAATCGCTGGCATGACTCTGGAAACTCAAACCCAGGAGGCAAATAAAAGGCATCAAAATATGCCATTTTGAAACAACAAGATTTTAAGGCTCTCTCCTGAATTTAAACAATCAGTTCATGATATCTTTTGTGACAGTGACAGTAGCATTTGCGTGGATTGGAGACGGAGCGAAGAGCAGGGAGAGGGCCAACAGCACCTTCCGGGGAGCTGGCAAAGGAGCCCCGAGATCCCTAACACCAGCAGCTCCTCTCACCACCTCCGTGCACCAGCAACACTTTAATGCTTTTATATTTTGGGTTTTCTTTCCAGCCTGACATGCTAGAAACTGTTATTTAAGCCACCACAAGGAAGAGGAAGACAACGTCCCTGCACATATTCCCTGGGAAGCCTCTCCATCATCCAGAGGTGGAGGGAGGCAGGGTAAGTCTTTTAAGATGCATTAAATAGGCAAAATCACTGTTTACTGTCAAAAGCTGCTTTTTAAGATTTCAGGAGTTCTTTATTTAAAGTCAAGCAAACAAATTCAGGTCACCTCTTTATCCCGCTTAGTTTAGGAAGGCAACTCTTCAAGAAGATTTTCCTCCTGTATTTTTCCTGCTGGAATCATCATCTTGTGCACTGCGTCAGGAAAAATGAGAAAGTGGGAAAGCCTGAACTTGGTTCATCTGACATTTTAGATGAGTGTGTCATGGCAGGGTATCCCACAGTGTTTTCCAGTCCCTCAGCGCCATTGCAAGACAGACGTCTCGCCCGATGACCCTCACAGTAAGCTACAGAGCAGGTTAAAGGGCGAAATTATTCTTTTCACCTATAGAAGAAAATTTAAAACCCCATCACAGGCTGTGTGTTGTGCTCAAGTTTTCTTCATTATTCCTCAGCAATAGCTGTGTATCATCAAGTTTGCTGGGATGAATTATAGCCAGTCTCCAAAGCATAGCCCCCACCTCACTGGGGAGTCAATGATTGTCGTGATGAATTGCTCATCGTCCCCGTTAGCCTTCTGTAATGAAGATGATTTGCGTGGGTTGCTATGTCCATAGTGACAAAACTACATTATAGAGAAGTACAAATAATACCTCCTTGCCATAGACAGCTGATGGTGTAAACTAAGTGAATACACACAACGCCAGCATAGCAACAGGCTGGGAGGAAAGCTGAGAGGAGGGAAGAGAAGGAAGCGCCGTTCCTGGAAAGTATGTGTCACAAACAGAGCAAACAACGTTTCTCTAATTCCTCATGAATCTTCCAGGTTAACTCTGACGCTAGCGAGGCTGCTGAAGCAAGTTAACAAGAACACAAGAAAAAAAAGTGGTTTTGGAATTTCAGGGAAACAAACCCAGTAGATTTTTGGCCATGAGCCATTCACTGTTTAAACTCCTCTGCTTACTTTCACAGCAAAATTAAGCTGGTACGGGCTCATACTACTCTTAGTCTGGTGAGTCAGTCCAGTTTTGGGAGCATGAGTTCATTTCTCTTTTGCCTCAAACCTCAAAAATTATGTTTCTAAGTTTAATACTTGCAGAGCCTGAGCTCAGATGGCTCTTTTCGGGTGGGAAGAGGCGAGGGAGGATCCGTGATGGCAGAGCGGAGGGCAGAGGAGAGACATGCACGGACGGCGGGGAGAAGCAGGCGGTGTGCAGTCATCATGTATACATACATATGCACAGCAGTGCAGCGGCAGCTCCACGTGAGCTTACCCTGATGCTTTTCTTTCTCCACTAAATGGCACGTAAACATTGTGTCTGTAATTAATACCCAGAGCTGTATGATCTCTGGGTACCAGCACCAGCAGACCAATGTTTGCTCTGGGTTTGACTGTGCCCGGATACGGGGCAGCCAGAGCAACCCAGATGGTTTTCAGGTATCTGGAGCTGTTGGATGCTGCTTGCTACAGTCTGTGCTGAAATACACAAAAGCCCTGGTCTATTCTGGTGCTAAGTCTGCTTTTACAGCTTGAATCTCTTCATTTGGCACTGAACACAAAAAGGGACAACACACAGTTATATTCTACTGGCTCAATGATCTCTGGGTGATGACAGTGACAAGGTGATAATGTCTTCAACCACCCCAGCCACAGCTGGAAGAGGTTGTCTGTCTGCTCTTCTTTACCACAGCTCAGGTGTAAGTGCACTTACCCAGATTGCGGGAAAACAAGAGGCAGGTTCCTTTCTGAGCAGATTTAAACCCACATTGTCAGCGATTCCCCACCCTCTTGGTGAGGGCCTGCCTTTCTTCTAAAATTGCACATTCACGAGGTGAAAGAGAGAGAAGAACTCTGTGTCCTAATGATCCCAGCTCCAGTGTGCCACTTCTATTTATATATTTATATTTGATATCTATCAAAGTGGGGCTGGAATCTGAGTCTCCAACAGCCAACCTGTGAAGCTCTAGGGGCTTTCTCAAATTTGTACCTGTGTTCTGGCCTGATGCAAAGGTATCCCTCCTCGTAGATTATCGGAAGGACAAAAGGATAAGGTGGCTTTGGTGGCATAGGTGTTAGCACTCAAATCACCCTCAAACAGAAGGAGAACTCAGAACTGGGGTCTCCTGAGCTCCCGCTAACCACTGAAGGGGTGGATTAGGTGCCCAGCACGGTAACTATGCACCCCCTGCTGTGGATGTAGTCCTTTAAGGTAGTTCTTACATATTGGTGTTTTATAAGTTTGCTAAAACAGCACCAGCTGTGATCTATACTAGTCTAAGCATTTTAATGTCTTTTGGCTAAACCTTCACAGCTAATAGTGAAATTGCCAAATGCTCCATAAAACAAATATGCAAACAATTTGCTAGTTAATCATCTATCATAAACGGACGTACACAGCTGCTGAGATATATAATTGCTGTTTCATCAGGGTTGGTACTTTATTTACATAATTCCCTTACTGATTTTAACATAGATTATTTTTTCTTTTCAGAGAAACACAGAGAGCAAGGAACGCTAACATAATGCCTCATTAAATGCAGCATGTTAAAGAGACAGTTCTGGTCACAGCTGGTGGATAACAATAGTGATTTTCTTTGATGTATTTTTAAAAATAATTGAAATTTGTATATCTGCATATTTATATACATGCATATATGTGCATGCATTATTATATAGTTATACAAAATATTTGTATGTAGAATAGGCATACAAATGTTTGTGTTAACATATTTAAATTAAGATCTGTTAAAAGTGCAGAAAATAGGTCTTTTATGCAAGTGAGAAAGATAAAACACGAGCAATAAAATATAAATCAGCATTTTTTCTTTGATTCTGTTCGGTATTTTTGATTAAAGAGAATATCAGCTGCAGATAGAATCCAAGCCATACAAATTAATATGTTTTCTGGAAAAGCATATTAAGTGGTTTAGTGGGGTGGGTTTTTGTTGTTTTTGGTTTTGTTTCCTTTTTTTTTTTTTTCAGAAAAATCCCAATTAAAAATGGAATAACATATCTTACTAGTGTTTTCTAGTGAAAGTGTTAGAGAAAAGTGATTGATAGCTTTCTGATTTTATGTCACCTTTTCTTTGTCAAGCTCTAGAGACCTGATGAAATTACTCTAAGCCTAGAAAACTTTACAATTGTGGTAGCTGCCATCTTATCATTAGAAGTAACACTAGCAAGGAGAGTACCTGCAATACCCCGGGCTTCTTTCCGTGAAATGTTCTTTTAATTGAATGGCACCCCCACACACACTGACTGGATATTGACAGTGTTTGAATCAGAGAAACAAGGTCTGGAGAGTAAGAAAATATAGCATGTGGTTTGTAAGTTGGGTTGTGGGGGTTTTTTAAAGTTTGGTTTGCCTGTATGTGCTTTCTTTTCTGTGCACTATTTTTCTAGATCCAGGTATGAAAGCTGGAACAGGTTCTAGAAGAAGAATCCTCATTACTTTGGGTGTAACATTCATGCCTTTGGGAAACAGTTGAAGCGCTCTCCTTTGTAAGCTGTGCAATAAGGAAGCTACACAATGTCCGCCCTCTCCGAATTTAGCAATATGGTTGACTGTCTTGGCAAGTTCCAGCTTTTGTGTGGGTCTAGACTTTGGGGATATTTACAAGGAAGATATTTCCGTTCCTCTATTTTGCTTCTTCACTGGCATTTCATCCGGATTCTTGAACTCCCTCGGCAATAACAAAATATTAAATTAGCTTCAGAACAATGCTGGAAGAAAAACATTGGAAAACATGGTTTATTTTACCAAACAGTAAAGCCAATAGCTCTGCTTTTTTTTTCCTCCTTTACCTAAGCTTTTTGATTTTCATGAGAAAGAGCCGTCTTTCAAATGGCAGGTGAAAGCAGTCTGCAGTTCCCAACTGCTCTTTGCCTCTTTGGTAGAAAACTTAATTTCAGCTGAAGCTGATTTCTGTACATCTACCAAAAAACCGGATGGAGGTCATCAAGGTTTCACTGACTTTCAGTCGCTATAACCTGACCTGAATTCAAAAAAGTGGTTGAATAGAGGGTACAAGGTTCTGTATCCTACTCTGGTATTTCCACATACCTGACTTTAACGTGCCGATCTCTAAATTATGTGCCTGTAAGGCCAAACATTCAGCACTACAAAACAATGCCAGAGTTCGCTCGGTTTGACTTTAATCTGGCCTCTCTGAAAATATTCCTCATGACTGTCTTTAACAGTATGATTGTTCTGTTTGTTTTCTTCCCATTAGGTCTACAACTCTACTTACTTTCTGCTGTTCCTGTTCCGGGCTCCATGTATTCATATTCCTGAAAATTTGGGAGGTTTGTTTGCCACCTCTCTCCTTTGATGTCGTGAAAACATCACCTCTGCCTACAAAAACTTGGGGACCATTTTATATGATCATTAACATTATGATTGCATTTTATATATGGAAAAAAAAACCCAAACCCAGCTCTTTGTGACTTTGTTTGCAATGAAAAGGATTTGTGGTTCATGGCAACCCTGACATGGAAAATGAGGACCATAGACTGAAACCACCTTGCAGCACCCTGTGTGACCCAGGACACATTTTCCATGCCTGGATGAAGCAATCCTTCAAAATCCCTCATCCACTCACCAGCTTTCATGCTCTGAGCAAGGCCCGTCCTCTGCTTCGAATAAGTCAGGGTGCCCACATAAAAATCAGCATGTAGTCACTTTTGGAGCCCTGTCCTCTTGCATGGGTACCAGGAGAACAAAGGCAGGTGCATCACACAACCTGACAGGCACTGAAACCTATCTTTTCTGTGCTTGACTTTGCAATCTTGGTGTTCTTTTAATAGTTGTCTAATTTGATTTCTTCCTTTTTAAAAAATGCAAAGCTGCAAGTGTCCAAGTCATTGTCCTGACCATCTCAGGAGGGAGAAAAACTCCAGGTTTCTGGTAGTGGGTGACTTGAAGCAACCGATGGCAACAGCATGCTGTTTGAGCCATCTCCTGAAAGGACTGCCATGCTGTTTTTATCAGTGGTTTTGCAGGTATTTGCTGATAGCAGACTGTTGAGGCTCAGCTCTCGGGTCCTGTGCTGGGGAAAGTGTCTTACAGACTAGTGCTCCCCTTTCATCCTTCCCCTGCATTTATCTATGGCACCTTTGCTGCCGTCTCCTGCCACTTGTCGTCTTCCTCTTCTGCCTCTGCCTCTGCCTCTGCCTCTCATTAGTAAGAAGCGATGCAGCTGGAGTCGTGGGAAGGACTTCTTTACCCAGTATGCTCTCACATGCTGGGGCTTTAAAGTCGCGGAGCTGGCAGTCAGAGCAGCTTGCGTTGCAGAGCCTCCCAGAGCCCATCTGAACTAGTCCCTCCTGGGCCCACATGGACGAAACAATATTTCTCTTTCTCCCCTCCAGCCTCATTCTTGGAGCCAGGAGAATTACTTTTGCTGAAAGTTTCTCCTAGAAAATCAGCCAGAGCCAGACACCCAGCATGATTTTCTTCACTGCTTAAAGACTGTTAAAAACTGAAAGTTCTAAGCAGCTCCAAATAAGATGTTCTGCCCTCTCTAACAAAAAGTTGGGGTGAGGGCGCATCTCTGCTGACCTGTCCAGGCTACCAGGTACTGAGGGATTGATTGACTACCAGACTATTACAAAGTAAGTCCTCAATATAAGGCATGCACTCGTGGATGTGGATTTACAGGTGTTGCAGAAAAAACGTTCAAATTTTTATTTTTCTTCATAAGGCAATGATTTCATTCCTTTCAGTTTCTCAAGCAGTAATATGGACTTGAACCTTTGAGTCCTATCTCCTTTATTTTTTCCTTAAGCCAGTGGGTCAAACTCTGTCCTTTAATGCCCCCACCAAGTTCCACTAATGTCAGCTTTCCTTCAGAGGATGAAATAATATGATTTAGTCCTCGAAAGCAGACCTCAAAGTCAGAGGCTTTTATAAGCATGCTGCTTAGACGAAAGGCTTTAGCAGGTGGATTCTAAGGATTTTATTATGAGGAGCTTGACATGGAGTGGAAACTCTGAGCCATGAGGACGTGCCCTTTCTCTCAGCCAGGCTGTCATCAGATGTGGCAGATGCTGAGCCACAGGTCCTCTGCCTTTGTTCCAGCTGATATTGATGGCTGTTCACCTGCTACCAAGCAGTCCATGAAACAAAAACCTGTCAGCAAATATCTTTTACACTAAATATTTTTTTCTAGAATTATACTGTGGGTGAGGTATGTCATATTAAGAAAAACGTATTCAGGATAAAACGAATTTAAATACCTGCAGGGTATTTAAGTGTTTATGTGTGGTAATGAGGGAAATGACTACTTTATAATCAAAACCATACACTGCATTGCATTCTTGCTTCCTAGACTGTTGCCTAAATGAAGAAAAAATAACTTTAAAAAATGCAATGCGCTAATACCCATTTATAGACTCTACAGACTTCAAAGTATGTTTCTGCTACTTTATGAGGGGCTGTTTTTACATTAAACACTTTTAAGCAATTATTTGTTACTCTATACACCTGTGTTAATAAAAACAACTGTCTTCAAAAAGTGAAAAATAGATCCTAACCTTGACCAGTACAATGGCTGCATATAAGAGTTAACAATTTTCTGAGTCTTAATAGCAGTTAATACTAAAAAGATTTCATTTTCTTCTCTCCCAGATCTTTTCTGTTGTTTACAGTAACATCAGATTTCTACAGGTCAGCACCAAATAACACATCCAACACTCTTGTAGTAGCTTAGTAGAGGTTAAAACGGTATCAAAAATTCTGTCCAACATTGTAAGGTATGTGGCATATTCTGTCAGTAGTGCTTTTTCCACCTGTTGATGACAATGGGTTTGCAAGTTTTCATGGTGTTTCTTGTGAGAAGTGACTATTCCGTACTGTACACAGAAGTGTTTGGCAGTGTGAGGTGCACCCTCAGCTGATGCAAAGAGTTGTAGCTTCATGAGCTCTCTAGAGCAAGGCTGATTCCTCTTAGCAGTGCATTTTGAATACGTGCATCCCGTGTTAGGTCAATGTAAATCTGAATAACAGCCAACTTTTTCTCCTTCACGGTTGTCCTGGTTTCAGGTGGGATAGAGTTAATTTTCTTTCTAGTGGTTGCTGTGTTTGAGATTTGGTATGGAAGGAATGTCAATAATGCATATTGGTTTTGGTTTTGCTAGGTGATGTTTATACTATTCAAGGACCTTTTTCAACTTCCCACAGAAGTTGAGAAGGAACATAGAACAATGGAATATTCCAACAGAATATTCCATACCAAAGATGTCACGCTCAGTATATAAATGGGGATTTGCCAGGGGGCAGGGATCCCCAATCACTGCTCAGGATGGGCCGGGCAACCAATTCACCAGGTGGGGAGAGTGACTCGTCTTGTATTACTGTATCTTGTATATTCTTTTATCATTATTATTATTATTGTTGTTATTTTCCTTTTTCTGTTATTGTTCTAGTAAACTGTCTTTATCTCAACCCACGAGTTTGGGGTTTTTCCCCTTTCATTTCCCCTCCTTTTCTCCCTCTTCTCCCCACCCTTCTGTGGAGGAAGGGGGAGAACTGTGCAAGTGGATGCGTGGTCCTAGCTGCTGGCTGGAGTTAAACCACTACTGTGTAGGGAACAGAGCTCCAGGTGCAGCAGAAGGAAAGAGCATTTTCTCTCATCTAAGGAAGAGCATTGTTTGCATTAAATCATTTTCATAAGTAGATGGTCAGGTCAAGACAACATCTTTTTATGGCAGTTTCACTCTTAGTCCAGACAAATCACAATTCTGATCTCAGCCATTGCCAGGCAGTGCCTGTCCTTTAGGTGTGTTTAGGAGTGCCAAGCCACGTCTCTCTCGCTCCTTCTTTCCCTGAGCATGCAGTGATGTTTGCTGATGGGGAAAGGACTTTTCTGCAGCTGAGGGAGCTGCTCGCTGGTGGCAGTCCTTTGAGCTCGGGTCCCTCTGGATACAGCCCACAACCCCCAGGAGCAGCAGCACTGCACAGTTCCTCTTCCACTCTCCATCACCCTCCCTGCATGTAAAGGAGGTGGAATCCACGTTGCAAGGGGACACAGGGCAAGACCAAAGTAGTAGCAATGCTGTGCTGTAGTTTGTGCGTGGAACCACACAGATGTCTCTTATGTCCTCCACCTGGGAGAGAATAGGAGGGTTCAGGGTGCCCCATGAAGGAATAAAGATGTACACAAAGCCATTGCTAAAGCAACTGAAGAGAAAGGTTGTGTTGTCAGCTGCCTACACAGTATGAGGAGCTGGACACAGGTTTGTGGCCGCCAACACACATTTGTTGTCAAGGGTCCTGAAGGAAGACTAACCCCATGGCTCACCTTTTTTTTCTATTTTACCCTGGTCGGACTTCCAGCCAGTTCCCTTCTACAGTGCCCTCTCTCATAGGCTTGATTTTTTCAAAACGACAACTTTAGAGCACTGCAGAATCCCTTAACAAAAAACAGTTATGGGGCCCTGTGACAACTGGGTGCAATCCTCATTTGTTTGCCTCCCTGTGCCATCACTGCCTTACTTAAGGTTACAGGTTTCAGAAGGTATTAGGAGGTACATTACCTACTGTTGTCCAAGAGACCTGTGAGAATATATTCCATCCTATTTTGTCATAGCGTTTTCCAGTGATGGACATTTCACACCTCAGCGTCTTGCTAGGCATGTACAGGTTCAGTAGCGAATTCTTTTTGGGGAACGTGTCCTAGTATAAGCCTAAGCATGAGTGAAAAAGCTGTAGATAGGGCATTTTCAGCAAGGCAAGAGGAATGGGACACTATCAACACACAGTTCTCAGCAACAATGGAAAAACACAATTAATTTTATGGAAGGCATTACATAGATGCAGATACAAATTGCAGTTTAAGGCATGGGAAGCATTGTATTATATTTCTAGCATTAGAAGACATAACCAGCTTGCTCTTTGCTCTGACATAGAAGGTTACACTCTTCATGTCTGATGTGATGGTACAGTTGTAGACTGTAAGCTGCAGGACTGTGCACGTGCATGTCTTCAGAACGCAGGCACTCCTCAAGAGCTGATCTACTCCCAGATTCCACTTTTTTACCGCTGTTTGCATTCTTATGTAGATAATATTTATGTGAATGTAGAAAAAAAATGGACTGGTTTTGTTGAAACTGTAAAGCCACGGGGTAAGAAGTGAATTCAAGAAATACTCTAGCCATCTTCCCATCCTCTCTATCCCCCAAAGCACACTAAGTGCATGTGTCATCTCTGTTGCTGGAGACTTTGTGGTTCATTCCCTGGTAAATTTAAGGTTTCGTTGTTTTTATCATATTTTTTTTTCCATTACTAGGGGTGACGTCTGCGCTGATTGTCAGAAAGACGCTTTTTTTTGGCAGCCATATTGACTTGTGTTCAGCTGCACAGTCCTTATGCTTCACCTGGCAGTTACTCCGTGAGCCCCAAAATGGTGCTGCCCTGAAAAAAATGACCCACAAGATGTTCATCATAAGTAGCTTCTTGGTGTCCTCCTCCCGCTCTCCCCTGCTGCTGTAGTGGCTGCAGCTTTCCCTGAAGCATCTCTGGTCACAGCTGTGGTACTGGCCTGGCAGGGCAGTCCTGCCCTCCCGCACATCAGTACCGCCGGCGCTGTCTTGAGTTATCAGTCAGCGTGAGATGAATCATGGAATATTATGAGGATTTCTGAGTTTGAGCCCTAACAGGCCAAAGGGAAAGAAAAGCAAAGGGAGAAAATTCTGGTGCTCTTGTATCAGCTCACTCATCCTCTGTCACAGTGTGAAAAAGGTGCTGTGATTACAAGTGGGACAGCAATACAACCTCTTTCACAGCATCCACAATGTCCCTCTTTCCTCTCTTGCCCGTGTCTGTGTGCCCAGGTAAGCCATGCCGGCTTGCTCCCTCCAGAAACACACTCGTTTCACTTCTGTTCAGCAGCAGCATCAGAGCTGGTGTTGCAGATGCTTTAATAGGTTTAAAAACATTTTTTTTTTTTCCCCCTCTTCCTTTTATACTTCCTGGTTAGGGATTGAATCAGAAGTACTGAAATGCTTCCCAAGAGATTTCCAGTAACACACTGATGCCTTTCCAAGGCTTCACTGCCAGTAAGAGTCAGATGAAGTTCAGGCCAATATCAATGTTTACAGATTCTTGAGTGAGCTGAACTGAATTTGTCAGCCTGAGCTGCCTTATGTTCACTGCAACACCTGTCTATACAAAGCCACTTTTAGCTCTCTGGCACTCGTGACTTCTTATATCTATATCTTGCCAGTCATTATGGCACACCTCTCACATTGGAAGGACTGACAGAAAACTTGGCTTTGATCATGTGAGATAGTCACTTTTTTTTAATGGGAAATCAAGGAAACAAAAGGTACTGAGTGTGACTCACTTGCTTAGATGTAAACATCTAAAATAGGTCAGAGCTAAATCTGTGCTAATCACCCTGGGCTCCCTTGCTAGTCTAGGACACAGTCTGCCTTACCCTAAAGCAGCCGTCAGAAACAGGCCAGCTCATCAGGCCCCAGCAGTGCCCCTTTCTCTCTGCTGGCCACCAAGGCAAGGCAGGGTGGCTAGCTCAGAGGTGCAGTGTAGATTTACACAGTTAGATGAGGTGAATCCCCCAAAAATAAAATTGTCTAAAGATGTCTTCTGGTAAAGAACATGGTGAGTCAGTACACTGAGAAGCAATTAGTAGCAATTCTTCAGGGATTTATTTTCTCTCCCGCCCCCTTCCTTTTTTTTGTGTCCTCAGCTATATAGCTATAAATAGAGATGAGTAGTTGAGTGCCTGAAGCAGTCACTTATCTTATCAGTGTCATCTCACTGAAGTGTACAATTAATTTCTGTTTCAAAAATGCCAATTGATTGTAATTTTCTCATTGTGACTGAACAACTGCAAAACATTTATTAATTCTTGCACTGGCATACCCAGGCAGTTAGCAGTCGTGCATACTCACCGCCTTTATCTTCCAGTTGGTGGCAGAGAGAAAGAGAAATCTTCCTGAAAGGCTCAGTCTGAAACGTTAGTTCATTTCAGCTCACACATCATGGATTATCTCATTGCTCCTTTCTTTTCCCATTTGCGAACTTCATTATTTCCCCATGGGAAACACAAATTAGGGACCCGGTGGTGCTGCATGGCTGGGTCATGGTAGCCTGTGCCTCCTGCTCATCCCAGCAATGTGGGAGCAACCTGGGACTGGAGGGACGCTGGATGGACAAAGGAGTTCTGCTGAGCATGGGCCAGCACTGCCTGCAGGTCCTACGGAAGTTTCTTGCATTGTCTCCACTTAGGAAGAAGGGTCTGGATGTGTGTGAGGAAATTACCTTAGAGGTCCAACAGGCATGGTAAAAATACTCTGACAGGTAAAGCACCGTTCTTTGTCAGTTATAGCCTTTCCTTCCTCAAGTAATTGGTTGGAAATACAATTCTTATTGATCGGTAACTGTTTCTGACACTACAAATCAAGATTTGGAAGCTCTCTGAATACTAAACCATCCATATTTGCATCCCATCTCACTGCACTTTTTCTTAATCCATTTTCCTGGGGCAGCAGGTCAGCAACAGCAAAGTGTGAAGGAGTGTAATCAGCTGAATCACTAAATTTAAATTCTTCAGTTATGAAATCTGAGAGTAAAAAATATAATAAATGCAGTAGATAATAATGATAGCAATAATAAAGATATAATATTTTCCAAAGGAGCAAAGATTCTGTTTTTCACTTTGCATTTACTGCTCCCACTGAAGGCAACATGAAGTGCGAAACAGGTTTACTAAAGATGGACTGTTCTGAAATGACGTGATAGCCTTCCTTGACAATGTAAAAGGTTTCCTTTAAACAACAAAAAAAGATTTTTAACAAAAGAATGATAATAGAGCTCATTTATCTGTTTTTCAAAATGCAGTTGACATTATGTCACATAGAAAACAATAAGTTAATATGAAAAACATGGAGACAGCAAGTGAATTCTGAAGTAGATAGTGGGCTGGCTCAAAGGGGGATGGCAAAGCATCCTGTTGCATGGAAAAGTACCAGTGAATAGCTGCCATATGTGCCTCTTAGGGCTTAGTCTCAGGACTGTTAATGCTTCATATTTTCATTAATCTTCTTGTTTGGCACACAAAGTAGAACGGGCTGATGTATGATACAGAAGGGTAAGAACTCTGCCCAAGTTGCAGAAAGCAAAGGCAGGGACTGGAAGAATGAGGTACCGCCCACTGTAGGAGAAGACCAGGTTCCAGACCACATGAGGAACCTGAAGGTGCACAAGTCCATGGGGCCTGATGAGATTCATCCGCAGGTCCTGAGGGAACTGGCAGATGAAGTTGCCAAGCCACTATCCATCATATTTCAGAAGTTGTGGCAGTGCAGTGAAGTTCCCATTGACTGGAAAAGGGGAAACATAATCCTAATTTTTAAAAGGGATAAAAGAAGACCCGGGGAACTACAGACCGGTTAGTCTCACCTCTGTGCCCGGCAAGATCATGGAGCAGATCCTCCTGGAAACTGTGCTAAGGCACATGGAAAATAAGGAGGTGATTGGTGATAGCCAACATGGTTTCATTAGAGACAAATCATGCCTTACAAATTTGGCGGCCTTCTACGACAGCATTATAGAGTTGGTGGATAAGGGGAGAGCAACACGTCATTTACCTGGACTCGTGCAAAACATTTGACACTGTTCTTGCATGGCATCCTGGTCTCTAAATTGGAGAGACATGGATTTGATGCATGGACCACTTAGTGGATAAGGAATTGGCTGGATGGTTGCACTCAAAGAGTTGTGGTCAACGGCTCCATGTCCAAGTGGCGATCCGTGACAAGCGGTGTTCCTCAGGGGCTGGTACTGTGACCGGTGCTGTTTAACATCTTTGTTGGTGAGATGGATGTTGGGATTGAGTGCACCTTCAGCAAGTTTACTGACGACACCAAGCTGTATGGAGTGGTCGACACGCTGGAGGGAAGGTATGCCATAGAGAGAGACCTGGACAGGCTTGAGAGGCAGGCCTTTGAAACCTCATGAAGTTCAACAAGGCCAAGTGCAATATCCTGCATGTGGGCCAGGACATTCCCATGCACAAATACAGGTTGGGTGGAGAATGGATTGAAAGCAGCCCTGAGGAGGACTTGGGGGTGTTGGTGGATGAGAAACTCATCATGGGCCAGCAACGTGCACTCGCAGCCCAGAAGGCCAACCGTATCCTGGGCTGTGTCAAAAGCAGAGTGGCCAAAAGGTTGAGGGAGGTGATTCTGCCCCTCTACTCTGCTCTCATGAGACCTCACCTGGAGTACTACATCCACCTCTGGAGCCCTCGGGCTAGGAATGACATGGACCTGTTGGAGCAGGTCCAGAGGAGGGCCACAAAAATGATTAAGAGGGCTGGAGCACCTCTCCTATCAAGACAGGCTGAGAGAGTTGGGGTTGTTCAGCCTGGAGAAGAGAAGGCTCCAGGGAGATCTTATAGCAGCCTTCCAGTATCTGAAGAGAGCCTACAAGAAAGCTGGAGAGGAACTTCTTACAAGGGCATGTAGTGATAGGATGAGGGGTTATGGCTTCAAGCTGGGAGAGGGGAGATTTAGACTAGATATTAGGAAAAAAAAAAAATCACTCTGAGGCACTGGAACAAATTGCCCAAGGAAGTTTCGGAGGCCCCATCCATGGAAGTGTTCAAGGCCAGGTTGGATGGGGCTTTGAGCAACTTGGTCTAGTTGAAGATGTCCCTGCCCGTGGCAGGGGGGGATGGAACTAGATGACCCTTAAGGTCCTTTCCAACCTAAACCATTCTATGATTCTAGCTCAGGTCTGAGAATCAGGAAGTGAATGCTCTCATGCAGACAGACCTAAATAAATTCAATCCTATAAATGCAAAGTTGTGTCTGATATAACAGAGACTCCTGCTCTATGCTGGCAATGGAAGAGACAGGTTAGTTAATCATGCAATAGTACAAGACATTGGGGAAAAAAAGAAAATACACTCATAGGCACATATCAGTTCCCATATTTCCAATGGAAGTGGGTAAGTACTAATGCCACGTACAAGTCACTGTTGGGACCTTATATAGAAAATTGCCAAAAATTGCAGTCATCCTAAGACAAATTCAAATATATATGGTCAGAGGGGGACTACTAAACTGAACAAAGAAATCAGGTCCTTGTAACAGAAAAAGAAACTGAAAAATCTGATATTACTGAGCTTAGCACTGCCTGTGCCGGGAAAGCTGGGGCACTCTCTGGAATTGTCTTTTAGAGTTACTGACTGCATTTCAGTGTTCCGTTTGTATTGCATTTATGCACCTCTTTCCCCTTCTGTTTGACTGGTGTCCAGCTGACCAACTGCAGTAGGTGTCATGTAGACAGCATGGGACAGTGGGAAGTGTGGCCTGGTGGCATTTGTAGTAGCAGGAGGAAAATTATTATGCTGAGGTAAGAAGACAGAGGGAAACATAACTCCCAAAAGCCTGTACCAAGGGCCTCCTACACCTCATTCCATTAAATATTTCATGACACATACCAGTTGCTGGACTGGTTCTTTATCTGGTGAAGTGGCAACGTTGCAAGTTCATTTAGGAGTTTGCTGTCACTTTCGACACCACTCAGAAGACACCTCCAGTCTTCATGCTGGAGCTCATCCTTGAGGGCCTTTTACATTCTTTTGGAATAGTCTCATCCAAATTAGAAAAGCAACAAGACCACAGGGCTGAAGCAAACAATACCACAGCTCAATGGCAAGATTCTATAAGTATTATGCAATTACTCTGTAATTACTTTATAGAAAATTCAGGCAAACAGAAAAATAAGTAAACATCGTGACTTACTGGCACTCAGTTTCTGCTTAGGAGTAAAAGCTGTTAGAATGTATTAAGTAAACTCTTCAACAAAAAGTAATCTTAAAACATTACAAGAAAAATTCAGAATATCAGCAAACAGAACGATTCCAGAGGCTTTCTAGGCATAAAACCTGACACTATTTTACACAACTAGTAGCAAGTTTTGGTTTTAAGGCAAATGGAAGACTACTGAGAAGTACTTTCTAATGGCTCTTTCTTTTATCGTTTCTTTTTATAGCTTCCATGCCTTCTTTAGTTTCATAATCCAAACAATTCTAAGTTATTTGTACAACTATAAAATATAGGGTTTCTCTAATTTAAACAAACTGGACAGCAATCACATCCCTGTATATAAATTTTACATTCTTCTGTCTATTTTTTATGGTGGTATCTAAAATAAAAAGATAAGTACATTTTTAAAAAAAAAGTGGCTTCAGAGGGCTATGAGCTGGTAAAAAGTAGAAGTTGAACTTCTGTTTCCCTAGTAAACACAAAATGGAAATTATTTAGGGATTACAGGTATTCTATAAGAAAGTATATTTTGCGGGCCCTAAAGGCCAGACCCTTAGCAGTAATTGCACTCTCTCAGCTGCTAGTAAGGAATGAGTCGTTCCCCTAATGGCCTTAGGTGGGTCCAGACAGTGGGGAAATGCCTGTGGAAAAGCCCTTCCGAGCAAAGTGCTCAGCCCTCTAAAAGTCATTTCTCCTGGCCATGGATGGAGACCTGTGAGCATTTGTTCAGCTGGAAGACCCTGAAAGGTCTTGTGAGATGTGTAGTGTTTTGTCTGGCTGTCCAAACTGAGGTTAAATGCTGCCCACATAACATTATTCATTCAAAGATTTCAAAACACTTTCCAGTGGTTAGGTGGATAATTCCCTTCCCCTCTCCTTCACTTCTGCACAAAAAAAAGCCTCAAACAAAAACAAAAAATGGAGGGCCAGAGTTTAACCTACTCAAGCCTGAGTGGTGAAGACAATCACGTTGTCCTGAGTATTAGTCCTCTGTAGACTATTTCCTGGTGCTAATCCCACTCCAGTCATGAGGTATGATGGACAGAAACTAAAACAGGGATTCTGTGGTATTGGTGCTAAGCACTGGTTCAAATTCTTAAGGATTGACATCACAGAGGGAATCATTTGTCTTTTTGCTTTTTCAGTATTAAACCATAAAATCATAAAACCATTTAGGTTGGAAAAGACCTTTACAATCATGGAGTCCAACTGTTGACCTAGCACTGCCAAGCCCACCACTAAACCATGTCCTTAAGCACCATGTCTACATGTCTTTTAAACACCTCCAGGGTTGGTGACTCAACCACTTCCCTGGGCAGCCTGCTCCAATGTTTAATAACCCTTTCAGTGAAGAATTTTTTCCTAATATCCATCCTAAACCTCCCCTGGTGCAACTTGAGGCTATTTCCTCTCATCCTATCACCTGTTACTTGGGAGAAGAAACCAACCCCCACCTCGCTACAACCTCCTTTCAGGAGGTCTCCCCTCAGCCTCCTTTTCTTCAGACTATTCCTCAGCCACTCCTCATGAGACTTGTACCAAGTTTAAATGACTCAAATACGCTGTTTTAATTTATAGATATTTTACCCCCTTCCAAAAAAAGCCCTAGGTGTGATGCACAAAAGCAATTAATAAATTATTCAACTCAGTCCCGTGACTTTGTGCATTAATACATGAAGCCTCTGACCCCCTACATCATGAATGGTTTAGTGATTAAAGAGGCATTCTGGCATAAATAGGTCAACTGCAGAGCTCTGGAGCTTCCTTCACCATCTGAATCTGATTTGGTAGTCTTTTTCTCCTTAATTATAAAATCCCAGAAATTGAGGAAAATACAGAGAAGCCCGAAATCCTATAAATAACACATAGCAATGCTTGGCTTCTTTGGGGCTTCTCAGGTGTTGTCATGTTCTGAACTGTGCAGCCAGCATTCTTCATACATTAATAATCAAGAGGAGAGACATTAAAGAAGAGGAAATATGTGAATAATACAAGAGACAAGGGAAAAATAATGAAAGCAAATGTCCTTCACCTGACATTGGGCATGATCATTTTGTCCCTGTGCAAATAAATTTCTGGCTTCGGGTTTGGTAACGAGGCAGTAAGTTGCTTATAAGTGCCACTGAAGGCAGATAAAGACAGCTGTACTCCAGATAGGTGGAGTTCTGTTTTACATAGTACTGCAGAAATAAGCCTTGTAAGATAATAGGCAAAAATTAAAAAGTCCTCGTAGCTTCACTGTGTTTTGCGGGGTCCCTGGCTTTCCCTGGCATTTGGAAAAGCTGCAGTAAAAGCAGTCTGAGAAAACTGAAGTTGCACCCTCCCTGTACCGCTCTCCCAGTCCCACCTCTGTTGGGAGGGCTGAGCCCCCACTGGTAATGACAAATCACAGCCATCAACAGCCACAGAGAAAAGGTGCTTTAATCAGTTTGTTATACCCTGATCATTTGTTATCTTTCTCTAACCCAGAACCAACATCCTTTTTTATTTGTTCTTACTCCCTTGCTGTCTTACTTCCCTGCAGCGAGAATTCCCCAAGCTCTTGTTGCTGGCACTGGCTGCTTCCCAGAGGTAGGCAGGCAGGATATTAAATTCATCAGCACTGGCGTGCCCACAGCTCATTCGCATGTTTTGCCCCCGAGTAAGGCAAATGGGCACCCTAAAGATCTCTTTCACTTTCCTGCCTTGCTCCCACTCCGTCTCTGACTCTGCATACCTCAGCTGCAGAGGTACCAAGGCTAATGGTTATGTCAGGATGGGGGATCAGCACCTCCGGGTCATTTTTGCACTCCAGTAGCTTTAGGTACATATTAATATTTTTTAATTTGTCAGAGAAAACGATTGAGGAAGCAGTCAGGTGAAGAATACAGCTTCCAATGCAGTCATTTGAAAATTGCAGTTCCAAATCACAGCTACTTTTTGTGTGATGTGACTACAACTCTTCAGACATGGAGCCCTAACCCTGAACTATCCAACTCCATTTTTAAAATTGAAATGGTTTTGTCTGATGGTAAGTTGTTTCTTATCTGACTTCAGATGTCTAATTTTTATCCTAATTAAAAAAAAAAAATCACTATAATCAACCTAGCATAAAGTGCACCCAGAGGAGATCATTCATCCCAACTACTTGAATGTTTTTCGGAAAAAGGGATGATTGCACTTTTTCATGCCCTCTTCACTGACTTTAGAGGTAAGGGCAATACTTAGCTTAGATTTATATGGCTGTTAGACCTCCAAGGTCTGGTGAGATAAATTGCGTCCCACAGTGACCAGCTAGGAACTCCGAGGGATGAAATCTCACAGACTCTGTGTGCTATTCAATGTCCCCGAAACTCACCTGCATCCTGATGACTCAACATAACATCTGGTACATGCCACATATTTAAATGATATTTAAAAGCAATAGGCAATGCTTACAAAGAATGTCAACGCCAGAATAACAGTTAACACAAATATATTTTTGAGAAGGGAAAACATAGATTTCTTCTGCCTTTCCTCTAATTTAAGTTTAAAGAAGCACATATTCCACACTGGATCCATGTATGGAAATTCTCCCTGTTGGTTGAACTTTACATATCCTGTTGAATCATACTTAGTCCTACTAATGTTCAGTTAGGAGTAGTGATTAAATCTTCTTAGAAAAAGAATAAATCTTTTTCATTATGAGAAATCAGTCTAGGAGGAGAATATGTAGGCTGACAGAGAGTAAAACAGAAACAAATGCTGAATTATCAAATAAGTATTCCACTTGATCCCAACACAACCACAATCTTTACTGGGAGTGGCCGTCTCGGAAAACTGTGCCACTTTAATTTAGAAATAAGTTTGAACTACAGAAATTGAATGCAGATTTTTGGGCACCGCTGGTTGGCACAATGCAGATCAGGGTTTTGGTTTGACCAACTATAGAAAGAGAGTCCGGTGACAAGTATCTATTTTCATGCTAAATATGGATTCGTACAAATAAATGACAGATTACATATAAGCACTTATCCATACTAATCTGTCAAAAAGCAGTTCATGCCATATTTTCCAGTCATGCTTTGGAAGTCCAGCTGAAAATATTATCCTTTTCCCATCTATCTTTAAATAACATGCAAACAAAATAAAATACCATCTTTCTTTTTGAGTGAAGAAATATATCTTTGTCATATTAGAAACCTTACACTGTGACTGTATGTTTGTGACATGTAGGGGCTCCATTCTGGCAGGGGATGGGAAAGCATCAGGAGTGCCAAGTGGAGACCATGAAAGGTTCAACATAACAGTTTTGGCTGACCCATCTGAAATCTCATGTGGATCCTTGAGTACTGAGCTCCTTGGATTTTGTAATTTGTTCCTTTCTACCCAGTTCAAGCAGAATCACCAGCGGTCTCCAAAGTTAAATTCAGATTTGCAGGACAATAGCATCTGTCTTCATTTACACAGACTTGATGGTGTTTATATTGACAGTTGTAGCCTGTGGATAAGCTCTCTTTTCTGCACTTACAAAAGGGTACATGTAATACCTATTCTGTATACAGTTAAGTTATTCTAGCATTTTCCTTTTTTCTCTAGCTTCATGTCATGCCTTGAAAATGTTTATATCCTCCTTTTGTGAGTCATATGCCTCAAAGTCAGAAGAAGCAAAACTGACAGTTTGTAAGGTCTCGTAGGAGCAATCCATTAATAAAATGACTACAGATTTCCATCCAGTACACTGCCCATTAGCTAGTACTGCTTTACAGTGTGGACATATGGACGTTTCCTGCACAACCAATGAAGGTCTCTGCATTTTGTGCATGGTGAACAGACGAAGGAAATAACTATTTAATTTTCTTTTACAAGAGAAGCTCAGGATACCACCCTGCATTTGATCATTAGCGACTACCGACAATAGATTCCACGCAAAGTATGAACTTGGTGACGTGAGCATTTCTGATTACACATCTTTGCTTTCATGCTCAGTGCAGTATATCAGTTCTCATTTGTGAGTGCATCAGCTTCCCAAACCATGGGCTACATCAACCAGAATGGCATATTTCCTCCCTTTTTTCCATGGTGGATGTAGTTTGAGGCGTGTTCATGATGGTTTTTATTCTTCCTTGTAATAGGACTGTGCTGACACTAGTCATCGAATTAATGAGAGCAGGTGTCTTTTTTTATTTTCTTCCTCCTTTTCACCCTGTTCTCCCACCCCCTCAATCCCTTTCTTTCAGTACAGATCTGCTACTTCTTTGTTCATGAATAATGTGCTGGTTTTCAACTCAATTAGTATGTAGCATCAAAAGATGTTTGTCAGGTGTTGTTACCTGATGCTCCCCCTCTCACTGAAAACACTTTTATGTACTGCTTCTTCGATATACTGTGAAACCTAATCAATAGCTAAAATAAATACAGTATCCCAAACTGGAGTGTATCATATTTTATGAATGAGATTTGAAGGTGATTTCCAGCTATGGGCCATAGGTTTGCAAAGGCATTTGCGCACCAGTACCCCAGAAAGGGAGACAAGAGGATGTGTTCACGGAAGTATGATAGCTTAGTCTTCATTCTCTTTTCACTAAGACAGAGGAATATCAGAGAACTGCACGGGTGCCTGTATTATAAAGCATGACACAGAAAACGAAGGTATTTTGATTGCATATTTGATTGCGTTTTGCAAACTTCCAGGAGTGGTTAGAAAGAGAGGCAGCATTAGAATGGGGGGAAGAAATCTGCAAAATGAGATCATACCTGATGCAGATGATGCAAAAGAGCTAAAGAGCATTATATGAACATCTGACTTTTTCAGTGAATGCGCTGCATTAGGGCAGTAGGTTGTAAAGAATATACTCAGAATCTAAAAATATTATCTAAGACTACAAATAGTCTAGCAGGACAAAGAAATATCTTGGAGGCAGGAAGGCAGAAAAACAGTACTTCTGGACAGATAATGGCTTGGGTCATAAGAATCAATACTAGCTGCAACTTACTGTGTTTATATTTTGGCCAAATGTTTATTAGTTTTCACTTTTTAATACTTAGTATGCAGTGGTTTCGTGGGACAAGAATTTTTTCCTGTACCTTGAATAAGATTCAAAAATAACTTAGAAATACATGGTTTTCATAAAGAATATGAATTTTTCTTAACAATCTCTGCCATCTTGATGATCAAATCTTAAAAGGAATTTTTCCACACATTTTTGCACCCTCAGTTTTGATTTCTATCAAGCAATTGGCTTTTTAAAATTCCTTCAGTTGAGAATTACTGTCTGACTAATATGATTAATACCAGTTCTTTTTCAATTTAAATTATTATATTGGTGATTAACTAAATGAAACAGTCTAATCACAAAATAATTGAGTTTTAAATTGTGGAGAGGAGGGAACAGTGAAGTAAATTTCAAGTTTGAAGTAAAAAATAACGCTAGGCGATAACTTCAGAGGTTGACCTGATGAAATTATAAGCTAACCTCACAGTTTTCATCTTCTGTTGCTTCATATCCTGGGTTTGAGTTTTCCCTGAGCTATCTGGACTAAACTGAGAATACCAATTTTTTTTTCAATGGACTAATATACAAAATAATAAAGGTAATATATAGAAAGGTACATGGATGATGAAGCAGGTAGTGGCAAAACTTGGGGTTCGTTATGGCTTTCAACTGCTCATTTGAAAGTTCAGGTAAACATAGCATACACACTGCATTTACAAGATGTCCACTGCGAAGTTGCTGTGAATTTTTCCTGGTTTAGAACTGTAGGGCAGCCCCAGATTTTTTCCATACCAGTGTCTCTCCTGAGCCTGTGTGAAACAGAGCGGTGTTGGGTCACTCCCTGGGAGCAGGGGGTTTGCTTGGACCACACCAGGTTGCACCAGGCCGTGTTCTTCAGGTGGTTGCTATCACTATTTACCAACTATGGAGAAAGACATGGCTCAAGGTTGCATGGAGGAAGCTGTCTCTTTCTTTTGACCTACCCTGGTGCCAAGCATAAGGAGTGGGAATTGTAGAGCCTTGTGTGCTCACAGCAGTGGCGAACAAGCACAGCCCTGGGCTCGGGAATGTCACAAATACACAGTAAATTCACTCTTTCCAAGGAATACTCACTGTCACTTTCTAGTGGCAGCCCCCTACGTACTGGGGTCTTTTCTGTATATGATTTATTCTATGAAGAGAACAGTAAAATATGGACTGTGATGCCTCAGAATTTGTCCCATTGACAATTTACTTCCCAAAATCTTCAGCTGTGAGAGTATACTTATTTTTTCTCTTACTATAAAAGGTTAGATTTCAAATTCACATGGGATTTTCAGATCCTGCTTGGATAAAGTGACTGTTAAAAATCAGAAATAAATACTTCATGCCTCAGACAAAATCCTTTCAGGTCATTTACACTGTAAATATTAAAAGCTGTGATATAAATTACATTTACTGTCCAATTACACTGCAATAACTGCCTGGTCTATACCAGAGGACTGAATGCATCATGCAGAGACTTAATTGGCGCTATTAGAGTTTATACTAATATTTCAAATTAGTCACGTTCTTTGAACTTTTGAGCTATATAAACACAGGAAGATCTAGTCATTTCCTTTAGCTCATTCCTGATTTTTTCCCAAAATTTTGAGCTTTGATTAGTTGTAGTTGCTTTTAAAATCTTCAGTTCAGTAGATTTCACTTTTTTTTTTAAATAAAGTTGTTTTAAACTGTAATAAAGGCATTTGAGCTGAAATCTCAAGATATCCTGTTAATTTATACAAAGTAATAAATTGTGAAAATTCCAGAATTTAAAGTAATTACATACTGGTTCCAAGCAGGTGTTGTAGTTCATAAGAGTGCTGTGTATCTACTGACATTAAAACCAGACACTCTGAGGATAAAAAGCCTTCAAGACTGATAGCAATTTATTCAACATTTTCCAACGTTAAACAAAGAAACCGCTCTTTAGAATTATTTCTAAAATACGTAAACAATAGATAGTCCTTCCAGTTTGTGCTAAAATATGTATGAGAGGAAGGAATGAAATGGAACGGCAGAAGATATGATTTACTACGCTTTTTACAGTTGTGGATAGTATGACCGAGTTATATAAATAAATGACTCACTGCAGGAAGGTCTAAATTTTATAAGCCAATACAACGAATTCCAACAGTTTTAGCTAAAATTGATGGCTTTTTTTAAAGGCCATTGTATCATGTCTAGATGCATTACAGGCAGCTCTTTCTGTTGATGTTCTTAAACTCAGATATGTACATTTCGTCTTAATGTCCAACGTCTATAGGTATGTATATTTGAAAACGGTGGTCTTAATATAAAATGTCATGGGTCATGCATGGTGTTTTCCACTTCATTGAAACCAGCCAGATCATAATTACCAATTATTAAGTGAAGTAGGTCACAGTGCTTCAAAGTAAGCTCATCCTCACTCTAGAGGATGTGAAAGCTACATCGTCTTCTATAAAGATATATGTGTGTATTTAAGCATACAGTATAGCAGTATGCAGAGTGCAGGAACACACATCAACACAAAACAAGTCTGCGCTAGCTGAAAGAAGAGACTAGGTGATCCAAAAGAATCATACTTCATGTTTTCTTATCTGTATTTGATGTGCTTTATTTTTATTCTCCATGCCCTCCCTCCAGTACAATTCTTTTAAAAGTATTTTCTTCATTTACTTTATTTTGCTGTAACTGAATCAGAAATACACTGCATTTCTCCCGTAAATTAATAACTATGTACTGTTGTGCAGGAATATATAATTAACATAAAAAGACACTTAATGAATTGCTTAATCATTATAAAAAAAAAGATAAGTAGTATGTAGTATAACAGAAAAAGAAATCGGTACTTTTCTATATCCTGTTTTGCCCTCAAGGATTGACCTCATTCTTAGCGGTTGGATGTATAAGGAGGAGACACAAATACTTATGACATCCCACACAAGATATGTAGCAAAAACAAAGAAATAGCTTGAATGGACATCAGTGCTAAGATCCTGTGAGATAAAGCTGTTTTTATAAAGCTCTCTGTTAACTGTGATGTCTAAAGGATGCATGAGGATCAAAGTTACTGCCAATAATGCCGCATAACTCAGAGCATCCTCACTTCTCCTCTAAAATCTTCCGCTCTTCAATTCTTGGAACTCAGTTGCTTCAGGTTAATTAGAAGTTCAAGGACAAATGTTTTGCAAAAACAAGATCTCAGAAGAAAATCTATAGTAACAGATTCACAGGCAGTTACACTGTTGATGGTAGTAATTAAAGAACCACTCCTTCCTTTGGACCCTAAAATTAAACAAAGAAAAAATCATTCTGCTCCCCAACTTAGTGCCTAACTCCTTGGTGCTGCCACTGCAATGTAGAGGTGATATTAGGTATTTGCATCTCCACCAAGGTGTGGTTAGATGTGCAGCTCTGAGTCCTAAAAAATTTTGGGTGCTAGAAAAAAGACTGTGTCCATTGCACGTCCAGTTCCAAAGGGACTGATTTAAAAGGTGTAGGGGGGCATATTCTGTCCCGAATTATACCAGATCATGCTCAGTGACACATGCCTACATGGATCTGATCCAGCAGAAGGAGTAAGTGACAAAGAATGAATGCTTTGATTTGGCTGGAAGGATCTCTGCCCAGTGTTCTGCTTCTTTTATGGCCATTAGGAGAGAAATCATCGCTTTTCCGTATCTACTGAGCAATGGTTTCTTTCTGATAAAAAGTGCTAACTGTACTATTTTTATCTGGTCACAGAGTTAGTGAAATGCGAAATATTTGCTGAAGATGAAGCTGAGTCAACAAAACTCATTGCATCCAAAATATATTGCCATGTGGGTATTTTTCTCCTGAAACATTAAGAGGTGAAAAGCTAGTGCTTTTATCCAGCATGCCATCCAGTCATCTGAGCAATTACTTGCTTAAAGCAAATGACGTCTAGATACTGGAGAAAGATAAAGTTAAAAGTCAATTCATTAAAAATATTTTTCTCCTCAAGGAATGATTTGGTTTTTGAAGTAAATTGAACATAAAGAGTAGGAAGGAAGGAGAAAAATGTGAAATTTTATCATACCATTTTAAGTTTGATTATGTCACAGAGAAAGTAAATGGCAATAGAGTATAAAGGAATCTAATCCATAAAGGAAGAGAAAAAGGTTAAAGAAGTCAACAGTAATTAAATGGTGATTGAAGCTGAAAGAAAATTGATCTCTGTTAGCTGAAGGCCATTCTTGCCTTTTGGGATGTTATGCATCGGTGAAGAGGGGAAAGAAAGGTTTTTCTTGTTTTGATATGGAAATATATGTCACATCTTCTTAGCCCATGGTGCTGCGACTCAAGACTGCACTGAGTTTCTGGTACACTGATTCTAGTGTCCTACGCATGCTTGTGGGTATTGTGTAAAGATAAGATGCTCTAACAAAGCTTGGCAAGGTCAAAAGGCATGGGAGCTTCAGCAGTTTGCATGCTGTTTTGTCTTGAGGCAAAAAAGAAAAGCACCCTAAAGCAAATGAATCTAAATAGGGGTAGCACTGACACATCCCTGTAAAAGCAATGTAATGTCCACGACTCAGGGATGCAGTGATCCACCCACCACATATTCAAGGTCTGGCTGTTTGGCCGACTGTTCTGGAGAGATACGTGAATGTGCCGGCATGAAAGGAACATATATTTACACTGAATAGCATAGAGAAGTTTTTAAAAAGGCAAAAGCACTGTCGAGTACTTTAAGTTTTGGTTGAGTGCTTGAAAGGCTGCATTGATTAACTTTCTGTCAGGGCACGAAGAAATGAAGCTAAGTCTGTGCCTCTGCTCAAGTTAAATACTGTCAATCACAAAAGCATTAGCTAATGCCACTGTAAACAGTAGTTTCCAGGCCAGGCAAGAATCCACTTCATACAAGTCTTTTATTTTTGCAAAGATCGGGGTCGCTTCCAGGCACTAGAGCTCTATAAGATGGGATATAGATCCTGTCATGAGATGCTGGGCACAGGCTGTATCTAGACCCTGTTGAGAGATGGGGAGCACAGACTGCAAGCAGGGCTCAGCACTGTGCAGGAGAAGACCTTGTGGGTGATTGTTTGTGGGAGAAGAAGTGGACTATGGTAATGAGTTACAAACCCAGCAATATTTACTGATTAGAGACCAAATCTTGCAGTGATTGTTTTGTCACAGTCTCTGTTGACATCACTGGGAGTACTGAGTGTGTAATGAGTCAGTACAGCATGTTTTCACCACAGCTACGTAGATTTGTGAAATAAGTGGATTAAAATGAGAAAATCAAGTAATTTGCATTACTTAAAGAATAACAGACAGCTACTAAATGTTCTGAGCTACAGTTTTTATGAGCTTTTTGTCACTAGAGAGAGCTGTAGATACATACAATTAATAACATTTATGTTAAAAAAGGCATTAATTCCTCCCTCAGTGAAGAATTAGGGCAAATAACAAATAAAGCATAACAACCTTTTCTCTCATAAACTACTACCGGGGATCGTTCCCTTCTGCAGTGACTATAGCACTAGCTGCCTGCCATCGTCTTGTTTGAGCTTGTCAAGTATAACAAGGATAAGAATAATTTGAGAGGGCCACTTCAAAAAGTAACTCAGAAAGGAAAGTCTTTTTTTTTTTTTTTAAAGCCATTAGTGGTCTATATTTCTCATAACTAGCTTCCAGATGTAGGAGGATAGAGATATTTTCCATGTACTTTAAGACCAAGATGAATGTCAGTGTCCAGGTTTCCTTCAGTTAAGATGGCAAGTTTGCAGAGAACTCAACATGAGCCAGCAGTGTGCGATCGCAGCCCAGAAGGCCAACCGTATCCTGGGCTGCATCAAAAGAAGTGTGGCCAGCAGGTCAAAGGACGTGATTCTGCCGCTCTACTCCACTCTCGTGAGACCCCACCTGGAGTACTGCGTCTAGCTCTGGAATCCCCAACAGAAGAAGGAGATGGAGGTGCTGGAGCGTGTCCAGAGGAGAGCCACGAGGATGATCCGAGGGCTGGAGCACCTCTCCTATGAGGAGAGGCTGAAAGATTTGGGACTGTTCAGCCTGGAGAAGAGAAGGCTCCGGGGAGATCTTATTCTGGCCTTCCAGTACCTAAAGGGGGCCTACAGGAGAGCTGGGGAAGGACTTTTTACTAGGGCATGTAGTGATAGGGCAAGGGGGAATGGCTTTGAACTGGAAGAGGGCAGGTTTAGATTAAACATCAGGAAGACATTTTTCACTTTGAGGGTGGTAAGGCACTGGAACAGGTTGCCCAGAGAAGTTGTTGAAGCCCCATCCTTGGAGGTGTTCAAGGCCAGGCTGGACGTGGCTTTGGGCAACCTGGTCTAGTGAGAGATGTCCCTGCCTATGGCAGGGGGGTTAGAACTCAATGATCTTCAATGTCCTTTCCAACCTAAACTGTTCTATGATTCTATGATTCTTTCTATCATCTCCGGGTGTGCTGATACCTTAGTTGTAAATCCGGGCCATTCACTCAAGTGCAAAAAACCCTGTTAAACTAAGGTTCAACAAAGGGCTTTGAGCTTGTTTCAGTTAAAATTAATATAAATTTCCAGTGTTTTCCAGTGGCCATAGACATTTTGCTTCTATCTTTATAATTAAAGGTTATTAGTATTTCTATCAGTCTTTAATGATAATATGTAAGTAAATACTGCATCCTATCTACCCAGCTGCTTAGGTACAGGCTTCATCATGCAGCTTTCTTTTGCACTGCTGATCACTTTTCCCACTCAAGTTATTCCTTTAACTTCAGCAAATTCTCCTCTGCATACCTTAGTGTTGTAAAGCCCAACTTCTAACTGTTTTTTAGGACACCCAGTCTGGTTTGCCTTGCCACAGTTCAGATTGAAGTCAGAGTATTCCAGGACCTATTGTTAAAAGAATATCCACCACCTTTTTCACCCAGGAGAAAGAAATAATAGATAAACTATGAGCTATGAGGTCAGATTAGGACTAACTCAACACCAAATTCTCATATTTAGAGATTAAAGCCATAGGAACTTTTTATACTGACATTCACTGTATCTAGGGCTAGCAGGACCTGAAAATTTCAGTGCTTAAATTTTAGGCATCCTGAAACTTCAGGCATCCCTTTATGCTCAGGGTCTCCAAGAAGAGCACTGTGTAAATGGAGACTGTCTAGTGTGCTGGCACCTTTGGGGGACATGTTGTCATGTCTAGTGCCAGCAGCTCGGTGAGGCATGGAGGTGACGAGGGCTCTGGGCAGCTCTAGCACGTGAGGCCCTTGGCCATTTTGTGTACACACCACACGGAGCAACTTGCTTGTTCCCCGCATGGCAGCCGTTGTAAGCGTTCGTGGGCTCGCTCTTAGCTTAGAACCGTGTGCAATGTGATTTTTCTTTGAGGTCAAAAATAGCTCACATTTGCTATACACAGGTGGTTTATCACTGTACAGGGCGTACAAATGATCCATAGCTCCTCTGACACCAGGGTTTCAATTCATCTGTCTAAATGCAATCACCTACTGCGCCAGCAGGTACATCTGAGCTTGTCACCACAGGCTCACTGTATAGTCCGTGGGATGTACTGTAGACTTCTAAAGTGGGTCAGATGAATCATTCCTCAGAAACTCCTTTTTCTCTCTGCTGAGCACAAGAGGAACTCAGGATGACTAAGTCAGATGTAAACATCTACATTGCAAATGTTTTAGGTTAGGTGGTATAAATCCTGAGACTAAGGATGAGTTAAAATGGTGGGCAGCAATTCAGTGGGAGTTTTGAGAGTCTCAGTAATACATAAACATTGGATTTAGGTGCCTAAGTAGCAGTTAGTCATATAAATCTCTCTGTTGATTCAGCCCTTTGGCCCAAATTCAAAGACATACACATAACAATTTGCACTTTTGAACAAGAGGTCCAGTCCCCTCCTTGGTACCTCAGCGAAGTTTGACAAAACTCGGGAGGCAGCACACCAGAGCTGGCCAGACCCTCCGGCAGAGCCTTGGACACTGGACAATCTTCTGAAGATCGGCATTTACACTCTTTCTGTCAGAGGACTCAGGCTTAGCTTCTATCTCTCTAAAGATGGGTGTCTGGGTAAAAGATTACTATCTCCTTCTGTCTGCTGACTCTACACAATTCAGTTTCAAGCTGGGGGACCATGGCTGAGTTCTTCCTGTGGTCACAGTGAGTTTGAATCCCTACCTCCCAACGTGTTCCCTAAAGACCAAGTTACAGGACTGAGGAAAAAGCAGAAACACATTCCTTTTTGCTGAAGTTCTACTTTACACTGATTCTTTGAGCTGTAAGGATATTCAGGATGACTGTGCAGCTGAACAGCATTCACCGTATAAGGGGGACAGCTGAGTCCTGCTGTTGTCCTAAAAGCGATATACGTGTGTTATTGAGTGGCCATATAATGTGTAACAGAAAAGGTCACAGGTGATGAGACCTAACAAGAGACTTCCCTTCCAAAATAAATGTTCTGCCACCTAGGCAATACTTTACAAATGCTGTGAGAAAAGGAACATCTTCAACAAGAAGAGAGGAAAGGGGCATAGTCCAAAAACAGTCTATCAGCCTGTTGATTAGGGCATGAATATAGGCCCCAATTATCTTAGGAAAAGGAAGGAATGGAGACCTGGCCTCCCACATCCTAATTTTAACCACTTTGCAAATATCACAAAGGGAGGAAAAAGGCAACACTGCTTCTTTTAGGTGTTTTCTGTGCAAAACCAGGTTTTGTAAGAATTCTCTGATTATGCCTAATTCCAATTGACTCTATCAACTAACATGGCTGGAAAAATGTTGCTTTGTACAGCATGAGAGCATTCTTCAAAAACATGAAGGCATATCCAAACAAGCAAAATAGAACAATAAATTATGGAAGTTTGAATATAAAAGTGCAGTAAGACCAGCAAAACTATTAAAAATTATTTTTAAACAGTGGGCTTTCCAGTGAGTCTGCAGGACTGCTTGATGATCATGATACAGAATGAAAAAATCACTTCAGAGAAGTTCAATGAATTATTTGCATCAGTGTTCTCTATGGAAGAAACTAAGGACATTTCCACTCAGGAATTGGTTTTTCTGTTTTGTTTTGGTTTTGTGTTTTTTTTTTTTTTTTTGTTAGGTAATGAGTAGAATATCTCTTTGAAATTGATATGATTGCAGAACAGGATAAGGAAAAAATGGACAATTGAACAGTAAAAATTTGCCAAGAGAAGATGTTATTCAGCCAGTTTTCTAGGACAATGCAAGGATGCAATAGTTGAATTATTAGTGAGGGGTGTGTAATTTCTTGCCTGAAATTGCCTGACCAGCAGGACTGAAGAGTGCCAAACGGGATGTCAGTTTTTGGACATTACTCCAAGGAAGATATGAGGAACTGCAGGCCTGTAAGACTGACATCTATACAGGGCACATCAGTAGCATGTTTAATAAGAACAGAAATAATGCACATCTGGAACTACTACATGTCTTTGTCCATGGAAGTATTGCTTTATAAATGCAGAGTTCTTTGAAAAATAAAAAACATGTAGATAAGGGTGATCTGGTAGGTACGGTCTGCTTGGATTTCCAAAAAGCTTTTTACAAAATCATTCAGTAAAGATTTTTAAAAAGTTAAACATATGGGGCCTAAAGGGGAATTTTTGTTTAGATGAATATCTGAATGAAAGACAGACAACGGAAGGTAGGAGTAAATGTTTAGTTTCTCACTGAAGTGAAATCACCAAAAGAATTCCGCAGGGACAGTTCAATATATTTAAAATGTCCTGCAAAAGAGACGTGCACTGGGGTCAAGTTTGATAATCATACTTAGTTACCCAGAACATCAAAGGACAAGTGCCAAATGCCAAGAACTTTATGTCACTAAGCAACTGGGCAATAAAATGGTGAAGGAAATTCACTGTTCATAAATGTAAAGTGATGTGCATGGGAAAATTCTAACTTCATCTAGAATAAAATAGAATATTGAATCACAGAATGGTTTAGGTTGGAAAGGACCTTAAAGATCAACCAGTTCCAACCCCCTGCCATGGGCAGGGACACCTCCCACTAGACCAAGTTGCTGAAAGCCCCATCCAGCCTGGCCTTGAACACCTCCAGGGATGGGGCATCCACTTCTCTGGGCAACCTCTTCCAGTGCCTCACCACCCTCACAGTGAAAAATTTCTTCCTGATATCTATTCTAAATCTACCCTCTTCCAGTTTGAAGCTATTACCCCTTGTCCTATCACTACATGCCCTTGTAAGAAGTCCCTCTCCAGCTTTCTTGTAGGCCCTCTTCAAATACACTATAAGGTGTCCCCAGAGCCTTCTCTTCTCCAGGCTGAACAACCCCAACTCTATCAGCCTGTCAATGTCAAAATGATGGGCTCTGAGATGATCTCACCACTCAGGAGTGAGATCTAGGTGCAAAGGTGGATAACTATCAAAATGTCGCACAAATATTGAGTCGTAGTGAAAAAAGCAAGTCATATGTTAAGAATTTTTTTTAAAGGAGTAGAACAGAGGGCATCACCACGCCACTGTATAAAGCCATGATCTACCGATGTCCTAAGACTCTTTAAAGTTGTGATCTCTTTGTCTCAAAATGGATGCAGTAGATCTAAACCAGATTCTAGGCAATAAGGTCTGGAAGAGAGGTTTAGATCTATGAAATCATTGGTGGCATCAAGAGCTAGACAGAGAACTTTTCTTCAAAGGCTCTTCCAGTGCCAGAACTAGTGGGCATGCAATGCAGCCAAATGGAGCTGAAAATAGTAAAAAACTGGATGTGAGGCTTAGTGCAAAGTATCATACAGATTTGACTTGCTCTTATTTCTCCATGGGCACATGCTTGCATCTGCGGCTGGAGGCAGAAAACAGAGCTACAATGACATTTGATCTGAAGTAGTAAGGTCATGTTCAAGTTTTTAAATTAGTGTTTATATGAGTTCTGAACTTCAGGGTTTGTAAACTAGGGTGCCTAAGGACTCTAAATTTCTCCATGGGGTAAGCAGCTGGTGGTTGGAAATTATGAGGATCAGTTTGTATAGGAGTTCCAAAGACAATTCTCCTCTCCTTTTCAGCTTTTACAGGGACACTGTTGGCATTTTTACATTGGAAAAGGCAAGGACTGAAAGGACATGGAAAAGAAACTGCTCTTCAGTGACACAAAGGGATGTCTGAAGGCCAAGATTAGCAGATTGGCTGAGTTGCAGTAAGGCTTGTTCCTCAGCTCTCTCTAGATTACTTAGTTTGCAGATGAATAGAATATTCAGCTATAGGCTGCATGGTTGTGCGGTCGCTGGTGCATGTAAGTCCAAAAAATGTATCCAAAAAATCCAGTGTTGTGTTTTGCTTGTTGCAAAGATAACTGTACATTTTTTCCAGTCAATATGAGATATGCTACTGGATATTTCATCTTCAGATGTCTATTTTGCTCTGTTATGCTTCACTTTCCATTTTAATGAAGTATAAAGCACTTCACTTTCCCTGGCCAGTCAACCACCCCAGTTCTTCAGAACAGAGCTTCCAGAAATACTTAACTGCCAGGATACAGAGGTTGAAGGGGGAGTCTTATTATTGTTTTAATACAATTCCATACTTGGCAACCTCGTCCTTTGCTTTTGTCCTAATATTTACATGATGGTGTATTTGACATCAGAAATGGAAAAGACTTCTTTTGTGCTAAACATAGGTGTAAAACTGTAACCAACTAGTTGTGGCCTTAGTTTTCCAAACTCTGATCTAACATAGGTAATGACTTCTGGGGTTCACATATAGAAAAGTAATACATATATATTCTTGACCACAAGAGTAATCCTGGTGACTGTAACTGTGTCTGAGATAATGGAACTCACCAAATTTCTGCCCAGAAGTTTTTGTGGCATGTGGCGACAATTGCTTTATAATTACATTTCTTGCATTGCTCAGAAACCATACATTCTGGGTTTGGTTCTAACTGGTATGTTTCCAGCTTCTTATAGCCTTATGTTATGGGGGAAGGTACTTTGCTTTGCAGCGAAATAAATTACTCATAGATGAAAATACCACTTACCACAGTTGAGTATGTTAACTACTAATCCATGGTAAAGCCTACTAATCCATGGTGCCTAAGGAGGGTTTCTTAATGGTTGCAAGCATGCCTTTTTCTATCATATTAAAGATATTCAGTAATAAACCCTAGACCACCTGAAAGAAAGAAAAAAAAAACAAATTATTTTCCTTTCATGTGTTTTTGATGAAGAGAGAGTAAAACTTAGTCACTGATAAAGTCGCAAGAATTCATGGCAACAAGTATAAAAAGAAGTTCTAAATAGGATAAAACCAAATCATCTTGCATGCAAACATGAGTCCAAATTCTTTAATTCTGGCAAGAAAAGAAGTCAGCAAATGACCCCCCCCCTTAAATAAAATTATGAGCTCAAAAGTTTTTAACAAAAGGAAGTAGTTACCACACAACACAGACCTAAATTGTGAAACTCATTGCCAAAGTACGTTACAAAAGCCAAAACTATAATTGAGCTTACACAATAATTGCACAAATTAATGAACAACAATGTCCATTAAGTGCTATTAAACCCAAAGACTTGGATATAAGTTCCAGCTATTGTATTCCATGATGCACAGATGGCCAGGAACCAGAAGGATGTACCAGTGAAAGGAGAGTGGGAAGATTGTCTTATAAGCATCTTTCCCAGAGAGTGTCAAAGCCAAAATAGTGAGATTTATGCTCTCCTAATCACAAGGCATACTAGCCAAAGTTTCTTCTAAGTGTAAACAGAACTGGTTTGAACCACCTTTCTCAGGTGGCCAACTACTTTTTTAAAAAAAGGAAAAATTGAAGCCTTTTAACAGTTTCTTGAATGATCTTTTAAGGAGAGGTTGCATCATATATAAGTAGTTGCAGTACCCCAGGAAAGCAATCCAACATTTGCAGTGAATACTACTATATTAACAAAAAATACAGTGGTTGAGTTCCTCCCACTCCCCACACACTGACCTGCTCTCCTACTGTAAGTGTTTTTGCAGTGATCTGAAGAAATGTTTCATTCTTGAAAGAACTCTTTTTCTTCACAGTGGAACACGCCTGAATTTTACAGATCTCCACCAAAAAAAAAAGTTTTTTGTGAATAGTTGGTGAAAGAAGCCTAAGGAAAATGTGTACCTAATCCTATTAGCTGACTTAATTTAGAATTATTAAAAGCCTTGATACACAGGATTTAACACAATCTTTCTAGCAGGGTGTGATGTAATCTATTTTTGTTCCTCAGCTAGCAGATGGCTTACCTTTAAGTAATTTCCAATATGTTAGGAGATCAAAAGCCATCCTTACGCCACGGAGGCAGTAATCGTTCCTCTCTGCTGGGGGTTGCTTGGTACTGCGGTGGGGATATGCAAAGGCTGCTGGCATTTCCAAACATAGAAGGCCGACATTTCTTCAGACTTTGAAGTTAATAATCCTTCAGAAGTTGAAAAACTGAGAGATTTTCAAAACCCTTTTAATGTTCTATATGCCATGTGCGAAAGTAAATATCTGTAAGTAATCACTGCGGACTAGTGTGAGGAAGCGCTGCACACGGGAGCGCGGGGCGCGAGCCGTCGCGGGGCGTGCAATGCACGCTGCTCTGCTGCGGCAGGCCTACTCCGGGGAGCGGAGGCTCCGACTGGGTGGCTTGACTTACCCCCAGGACCCCGCTAATCAGCTCGGTGCACACCGAAATGCCCTGCTGCTGCTGGACCTGAAACACTGCACAGTAGCCATACGCGCGGCCTCAGAGCGTGCCTTCTCTGTGCTCTCCCTCGCCAAAGCTCTGCTTGTGGTAGCACGGTGTATCGCAGATTCAGTCTGATTCATCTCCGTGGAGACTGCAATGTTTTGTTTTCCTGCAAATGGGAGACTCAGCCCTAAAACGCCTGTTAACAGATGGGTTCAGACAATAAAGGGGAGGTGATTAGGACTGCTCGTGACAGCCTCATTGACAGTACGCCGGCAGTTTGCAAAGCAGGCGTATTAAATCGCCTGGTATCTAACCCTATGTCAACTTTAGAAAGTCATTTCAGTACAGGTAGTTTTAATTTCCCTCCCTGGATCAGTATTCTCCAGCTGTTTGGTGATGAAAAGACTAGACCAACTGGGACAGAAGAACACCAGCCCAGCAAGGAGCGGTGGTCTGGCTGGGGCCTTGCTTTGGAGCAGGGGGCTCAAACGTTTAGAATAAAGTGAGCTGAGTCTTAAAAAGAAATGCCTACTGGGTACAACCTTTCTGGCTTCTGATCACATTGTATTTATTTGTTAATCACAGGTTTTGCTTTTCTTACATTAAAAATACCGGTTAACATCACTGTTACTCTCTCAATATGATTGAGCAGTTGGAAACTCCTTATTAACTTTTTCTATGGACAAAGGGTGCAAAAATTAGCACTAAGAAAAAATAACAACAGGGTCTGTACTTAAGTGATGCTAGTACTGACTCATAAAATATTTAAATAATTTAAAATTAACTCTGAAATTAGGTTAACCTATACAAAGGCCTAAGATTACTGAAACAACTTAAGGCCATTTCACGTTAAATTAAAAATAATACTTGAGTAAAGCATATTTATTCTTGAAATTTTAAGAGAGTACCCACCATCCAGGAGCAGGAAGTGGGTGACTGAACACCTGGAAAAATGTTTGCTTTTGCCAGCTGTAGCTTGTGCACAGGTGTAGAGAAGGGTTTTTTCTCCATTTGGACTTATTCAAGTCATTCATTCAAGCCGAGAAACTGATCGGGTACTGAAAAAACAGGAAAGTTTGCTTTTTCTTTCAATCTATGAATAAAAATTGGGTGGTAGAGACTTGGGTCTATTAGTTTAGAACTCTTAAAAAGCAGAATAGCAAGAAAAACTCAAGGGCATTAAGGAAATACAGACAATACTATCATAGTCAATTTTAACATATTTTGATTAAAAAAAGATCATAAGTTTTCAGGACATTCCAACTATCTAGAAACATTTTTACAGCAGTTTCCTGCCAGTATCCAAAGCCAATTTATAGGCTACTCTTGAGCCAAGCGTTAATCATCTAGTTGGTAGGGAGTATCATATACTGTTCTATGAGCATAAGACGGCGCAAAAATAAAAAGTCTGAAAGACATAGAGTATGCCACAATATCGTAACAAAAAATATCCATAAGGCATGCCTGCTGTGCAGCACAGCAGATATTGCCTGGGCGGTTTGAGGTGCCCGAGGGTGGCCACAACATCTGGAAGACAAGGCAGATGTGCGCCTGCCCGGGGAGGCAGCCAGATGCCCATTCCTGGGATGGGGGGAGACAACCCCTCTACAAGGTGTAGACAGGAGCGTGACAGATGCGTTGGACACCTGGGAGAGCCCCTGGTTCACTGTCCCACCACACAGCCCAGGACGGGGTGCTGCATGCAGGGCAGCTTCGGGTCCCCACGGCTCAGGCAGGGCTGCCGCTGCTGTGTCCATGCAGCCCAGTGGCACGGAGGATCGGGAGGGCTCATTAGCCGCTCTCTGCTGAATTCAAGCAAGTGCGGAAACCTTTTTTCGCTGTTTAACTCCCCCAGCAGGAGAACTGACTCAAAGAAAGGTTAGGGCAGGACCACGTCAGGGCTATGCAGTGAAAAGAAAGGAATTGTACGGAAAGCATGGCCAGGAGTATCGCCTTGGTCCAATTTACTTCTGCTAAGAACGCGGCAACAGTTTCAACGTGTTCACAGGCTCAGGAATCAGCTTCGTCTGTCCAGACGTGAATGCGGGGGGAATATTAGATATTGCACACTCTGGGGTAGGGTTCAGCAACTGATTGCTAAGAATGGGAAAGAAATGTTGCCAAGGATACTCTTTATTTGCAGTCATGAGAAACCCCTTGTAAACAGTCTACTATTTTGGGCATACTGTAAATGCCTATTTTACATGGGGGAACTAGAGACAAAAAACCCGAAGGTTATAGTTGTTGTGTACTAACTGACAACTCCCCATACAACCCTCGGGGTCTCGGCTGCAGCAGCCCTGCCCCTTGCTCAGGACCCTTCTGTTCTCCCCCGTGGCTCGGGGATGCCCAGGGCAAAGTGGTGGGTTCAGCTATAGCTAATTCTGGCTTTTTTTCTTCCTGTCATCTTTTCCTGAGAGAGACATTCTCTGTGCATGGAGATTTACCCATCTTCTCCAGGACTTCTGTGGCTAGAATGGCTGCGCACCACCTCCCCTTGCAAACCTCCACCACCTGCTTCACTGTGCATAAGAATTTCTGACACCCTGTTTTCAGGTGACCTGGGTGTATCCCCCTGCCCAGCTGCTGCTTCTCTCCCTCTGTGCTCTCATAGAATCATAGCATGGTTTAGGTTGGAAGAGACCTTGAAGATCACCTAGGTCCAACCCCCCTGCCATGGGCAGGGACACCTCCCACTAGACCAGGTTGCTCAGAGCCCCATCCAGCCTGGCCTTGGCCACTTCCAGGGATGGAGCTTCCACAGCTTCTCTGGGCAACCTGTTCCAGTGCCTTACCACCCACAAAGTGAAAAATTTCTTCCTAGTATCTAATCTAAATCTATCTTCTTCCAGTTTGAAGTCATTCCCCCTCGTCCTGTCACTACATGCCCTTGTAAAAAGTCCTTCCCCAGCTCTGTTTGCTTCTCTTTTCACTCATGCTTTATACAAGTCCATAATTTTTGTCCAGTGCTGTTCACCTGTCTGTCTCCAGAACTGAAGAGCTATCTGAAGAGCTATTGTCATGTTAGGAAACTGAGGCTCAGAGCAAGGATGTGATTTATTCAATGTAACCCAGGATCCTGGTGCTTTAGTCAGCCACCTCTGCTTCTTCCCTAAGCTCTCCACTTTTAATAAAATGAGGCTTTGCTTGGACTTCAATATCTGTTATTAATGAGAAACCTCCACTTAGGGGAAGGCTAAAATTAACTTGTAGTCTCACTGGCCAATGCTCAGAAAAATGAAATCTCTTCAGTCAGGTGGAATCAAACAACAGTTTCAAGCAACTAATAATGTGCTGTTTGACCACAGGCAGCCATCCCACGTTAGGAAGACACCCTTGTATAATCGGGGGAAATCAAGTAAGATTTCCTTTGCTGGCACACGTCTTGCAGAGGTATCTTAGTGCAAAGCAGTCTCCTTCCTCATGGCAGCATGGGAAATCAAAAATCTAAGTTAGCAATAGGTGTCTGAGGAGAAGTATGAATCTTGTAGCCGTTAAAATAGAAGGGATTTGCACTTGCATTTCTACTGGGTATTCTGTATTCTTTCCCTTAGCTAAGCTGGACTGGATGCCCAAAGGAAAAAAAACGAATGAATCTACAATAGGCTGTAAACAGGGAATATCCAGAGTTCATGCCAATTAAAAAAATGAACATGTCCTCAAGTTCATAGCTCAGTGCCTCAGACTCAAGTCCCCGTCTGAGCATGCGTTTGCGAAATACAGACATCTTAGCAATGCTTCCCAAGTATTCTTGCTGCCTGAAATATGAACTGAGGAGGATCCTCAGGCTGGCATATTAGCAAAAGCAGAAGACACAAGTTTCTTCCCAGCACAGCACGGGAAACAACTATGCATAAAAATCTCTAATATATATTCCAGTGCAGGCCAATGGTACACAAGCCATCCCATCCCAAGGCGTCTGGACATAAAGGGCTTGTCAAAATGAATATGAGATGACTACCGTGTGTCTGTATATATAGAAAAAAGCATAGCACAGCAGTGACTGCACAGCACTTTCTGTATTCCTACTGTGTACCAGGCAAAGATTTTTCAGTTCATACATCATTCACAACTTGCTACAGGGATTCCACAAAGCCAGTACATATCCTTCACACAAAGGAAGGGGGAAAAAAAGAATAGATTCAGAAAAGAAAAGATTCTGAAAATATGTCTGCTGGATGAGTAGTCAGTGTTAGGGGCACTAACAATACACAAAGCTTAGCAAGAAGCAAAATAAATAAGTAAACAGTGACATTGCCCCTGCCCTGTCTAAGCCACTACGAAGCAGAGTGCTGCCTCTGATATCACGGTGTATCTTCTCACGGTAGAGAGAGTGAGCAACCGCCAAAGGGTTTTCCTTCTGTTCCCCCAAGAAGTATTTGCACCATTTGGCATAGAAATGGTGAGGGAAAGGAAGAGGAGAATAAGTATAACTATGTGGGGGGGAATCAACTCACCCAACTGCAGCAATCTACAAGGTAGGTGCCTCATCTAGGATATTATTTAGGCTCTTTTATAGGGTGCAGGGAGAGAGAGGCCTCTCCAAGGGCCATATATTTCTCCTCTCTTCGCAGGCTGTTGTGAGAACCTGACAACAACAGAGGTGAAAGTGGAAGGACAGTGGATAAGCACTGCTGTATTTGCTCTTTAGACACGACACCTACCATCTTGGCCAGGGACTGAACCCAAAACCTCTTTTGTTGAAAAATTCTCATCTTTTCTGTGGAAGAGTGTCTGCACAGGGACACACAGAAATATCTCCTCATCAGTGGATCTATATGAGTTGTCAAACCAAATCAGAGAGTCATTGGTAGCAAAAGCAATTCATAAGGCAAATTTGCAGCTAGAAAGTTTAAACACAGTGGCAAAACAGAGCAGATTAACATAGATACGGATCATCTTTTCTGGTTAGATCTCTTTTTGGGATTGAAAACAGCAAAATGAAGGAATTCTTTGGCACAAATTGTTTGTGGAGCAGACATAGCTGCACAAAAAGACTATATGCCAAAAATGAACCACCTTTTTACCCTCACTCCCCCCAAAATTTTGTTAAGAAATTACAATAATAGCTTGTATGATTGATGGGTACAGGTAATGCCTGCTGTTGTGTTCCTTGATGCACTGTCTTTTATCCACTATTTAAGTAAACTATGCCAAAAAGAAAATTTTGAAGAGCTTCATATAGGGTTTTATATCACCGCGGGTTCTGTGCCATAAGCAGTGGTTAAAAAGTAGTTTATAGATACTATATTACACACAAGGCAGTACTGCAGCATAGTGCCAAGCCCAGATCTAATCTAGAAATGTGTTTTAACTCTGAAATGAATACTGTAATGCAGACTGCCTGCTAGTTCGGTTTCAACCATATTTTATCTCCTGGGGTTCTGAGCTGATTGTAGCAGAAAAAGGTGCCAAGAGAGTCTCTTGTATTAAAATATATGGGTTACATATGCACCAAGTTTTATACACAGTTTAGACTTAAATAGCAGCAGCATAAGGCATGTTGGGATGTAAACTGTTTTCAGATGTGTCTATGGGTTTGAGTGGAAAGGAAAGTACTCAAACTGATGGCAGTCAGGACCCAGAAGGTGAGCTGCAAAGTTCTGAAGGGGAGCTGCTGTGTTTCTCAAAAGCTATAACCTTGACATTGAGGTTAGCTCTATTTCTCCCTTATACAGCAACGTGTTGCATTATGGCTGTCTAAATATTCCTGGAAACGTTTCAGAGATTTTGTGACCCAGATGTGGATTATGTGTAACACTAACTATGTACATGCTGGAGATGATTACACTGGGAGCTTTCAGATTCCATTCTGCACGTGTAGCACTGAAGAGAAACTTGACTTGTACTTATGAAATTCCTTTTGACCATAAGAAAAACAGAAGGAAACCCCCTTTGGAGACTTCCATAATGGGAAACAGGAAACAGGGCTGTCAAGAGTGGAAAGTTTGCAGCACAGGAAAAACAATGGGCTATATAAACATAAATGCCATTATCAGATACTCTGCAATGGCCTTGCAATAGGTCTAAAGTTGAAAATATGCAATGGTTTGTGTTTTCATTCAGATCTGAAGACTGCTTTATGGGCTATTCCTGTTCCCGTTGAGATCAAGTGCTTTCTTCATATTGACAAATGGGCATAGGTTAAAACCAGGGCTGGTGGTTTAAAAACGACACTCTTTATGAGCGTTTTCAGCATCTTGATTCATTTCCGTTCCCTGTTTTTGCATATCTTCATAGTCAAAGCAGTTGAATCAGCGCAGTTGTCACAGTTCTTGGGTAGCAACACAATGAGTTTGAATGATAACATCTAAATATTAAAAGTGGGATACTGGTATTTCAAAGGTCCATCCATGACTTTATAATTTCTCTACAGGATTGATAAAAGGGCAGGTTTTTCATTGGCATGGGAGACTCTGTTCTAGGGAATCTAACTGCAGCTTCTCGCTTAGACCTCCGTTAGGGACACTCTTCCCAGGCTTCCCTCAAGCGAAGAAAACACAGAGGATGCCACAGTCTGGCTGCCTCATGCTTGAGGACTGCAGAGGAAGAAGCTGATTATTGATTCGGAGTATTCCTACAGCGCTCCAGAGCTCACTGGTGGTAGAGGTACTGCTTGCAGACCCACTTTAAAACCAATGAAAATAATTCAGCAGTCTCTAGGGAGCAGACGGCCTCTTAAGCTCCCAGCAAAAGACAAAGCAATCTCAAGACAGCTTATGCTAACTTACATTTAAAGTCTCTGTTGCAACAAAATTCACTAGAACAGAATGTAACCAAGCCAGAAGCTGCACTGTTTTTAACTCAAGGTCTGGGAGTTTTCCAGATAAATGTTATCACCAGTCATCCTACTAAGGTAGCTTTCTAGGTCCTTTGCACCGATGCCAGAGAAGGGTATAAGACACATTTACAGGGCAAAAGTTGTATCCTTGTCCCACAGGTTTTGTTGTACTTCAAGTGGGGAAGGAGAGGCCTCTGATTAAACACAGATGTTTACATTGAGGTGGTCATCAATGCCATTAATATCAATGGAAGCAGTGCATTCTTCATTTCACTCCAAAGCTTTAAAAACAGCCCCTATAAAATGGTTGTTTCTCTGCATTGATTGTGAATTGAGACTAGCTTGTGCAAATGCATTCACACTGCAAACGTCAGTATTTAGGTCAGATGAATTCCATCCCTCACTTGCACTTTCCATGTGCATCCAGGAGCCCAAGCAGGTCACTTGCGTAGTACAGCACAGTTACCCTGAAAAGGGCTGAATTCAGTCTTCTCTGTAGCACTGGCTCTCTGTTGCAGACATAACCAGACTGAAGATGGCACAGGACAGGATCAGCTCTCTTATGCACTTGCTGCAACTGCAGAAGATTTTAGAGAAAAAAATATATTCTCCTTCACGTGGGATATACACATCCTGGGCTTTCCGCTGCCTTCAATAACAGAGCAAAGCTGAGGTCTATTGCATGCCACTTCTCTGCTTCTGTATGACTGCTATAGTGAGAGTTGGGTATTGCTCTTGGAGTCGGTAGACTGACTTAGACCTGGTGAGAGAGACTGTGTTATTGATTTGATATACCGAATGTATCACTTATCTTTTATCTTCAGAGATACTTCACGGCCCTTTTGTTATTCCTGTGTTTGAAATCATATGGGTGGTAAAGCATTAATACCTTTTACTTTGCTAAAGCCAACACCAAAGATTTTAAAAAGTTTCTTCTGCCTTAAGAATCAGAAATTAAATGTTTTTATGGCCTCTAGAAAATTATCTCTTTCATCTCAAGCAACTTCACTGGCAATGTTTAGATCTGATAATTGGATTACAACCGTGTTGAAAGATACACCCCCAAGTGAATGAGTAATGTAATTTCTGTGTAGCACAAAAGATATCTACCTGAAATGGCACCATCCACTCTGGATGATCTCTACTATCTTGAAATAATATGATTCATTCAAAGCTGGTTGGCTTATTAAAAACAAGGAAGAGCGCATTCGCTACGTGGAATCAAATAATACTTGTTCGTCTTCCAAATATTAAGCGTGCCCTTTCACCTTGCCCTACTCACAGGGTGCTTTATCCATCCCTGGGAACTGACTCCCAGCATCCCTTGGGTATCCGCAGCCTTGGTGGCCATGCACAGATGGGAGGTCTCTGCCGAAGGAGGTCCTGTTTCCCCTGGCTCAACTACTAGGATTTCCACTCCCTGTGCCTGGGAAAAGGTCTTTTGCCTGTAATGCTCAGTCCCACTGTGCCTCAGCATTCATCAAAAGTCATCTTCCTGGTCTCTATTTTCAGTTTCTTTCTTTTTCAGAGTCTCTGAGCAAATGAGGAACTGAGAGGTTATGTAAAGACAGCACAGAAGGGGGCATCTGCCTTTGTGGTCACCCCTTACTCCATGCCGTTCTCGATGGTTCTCCCGAAATGGCGGTTGAAAAGTGGTGATTACGCTGTGCCAAGACAGCTGAGAGTTTCAATTTGTTAGAGTATTCTCTGCATTCTCTAGTCCTGCAGTTCCGTGGAGGTTTTCCTAAATGAGCTGTGGCTGAGGGAAGTACAAAAATTAACTGCCTCTCTTCAGGATATAAGGTGTAAAATTAAAGCGATCAGAAAGTAGAAACTATGCTTCCAACAGCCAAAGGCTCAACTTCTGTCAGCTCAGCACTGAGCTCTCCCCACCATTGTCTGCCCTCGGAATTAGATTCCAGTTGCCGTTTTCTGAAGTACCTCATTGACTACAGCTTAAATTTTCCTTGTGTATGATTTGAAAAGCCTGGCTATACTTTCTGTTCACCCCAGCCACATCATTTACAATGACTCCTTTATTCTGGAATTAATGACAGAGCATACTTCGTGGTCCTGTTGTACAGATCCTAGGAACAAATGACTTCAGACTGCTCTAGTCACCGAGGAGAGATAGGACCTCCACAGGGCAATTCATCTTCCCTATCTTAAACACCTGTTTTAGGATGGAATAAATCACCCTCTGGAAGTGCCTGTCTCTTCCCATTGACTATTAAGGGACCCTAATGACTGGCAGAGAATAAATGCCTAACTTCAGAGGTATAACACGAAGGACGATGAAACTCATCACAAATAGGCAGCTGAACATTTCACCCAGGCTGCGTTCCCTAACTCGAAAACGACTCCAGACAAATGTCAGCATCCCTAAACTTTGTGTCATCACAGAAAAGCTGTTTTCCTTTAAGGAATGAGGAAAAATGTTATTGAAATACTGCTTTGTTAGCACCTTAGAAGAAGAAAGAAACCAGGAATATCCTAGAGAACATTAAATACAAGCTGGTAGCTGCCAGCAGGAGGAACCCCAAGCTGTACATATTGACGTCTATGAGGTTCCTTTAACTTGGTACGGTAGGATTATGTTAGACATAACTAAGATAACATTCTGAAATTGTTTATGAAATCAACACTGATGTACAAATCAAGGAAATAAAAACTGTCATGTCAGAGCATAAATTATTAGCTATATAAAGACATCTGCGTCCTCCATCCAACACAATGGACTCATTGGACAAGATTGCACTCGTTTCCTTAGAAATGGCTGGATGGTGTATGCGACTTGGTACATTGTGAAAGATGCAGTAAGAGAACCTAAAATGGGGCTGCTGGTCAGTAGTATAGCTGCTTCTTCATGCTGAAGTACAAGTCCAAAGTGTGGTAGGAAATCTTTTAAAAATTCTTCCAGAAAAGGACATTTTAGCCACAGAAGAATAATCTCGTGTAGAAAACTTACTTTATTCCCTCTGTCCATCTGATCAGAAAAAACAAAAGCTTGTTCTACAAGCAATTTATAAAAGGAAAGACTGAATATTTAAGAAAAAGTTCTCAACAAAACGCAAATGAGGACAAATAAACTCAGGAAAAAAACTTCTACCTCTGTATGTAAGGTGCTTTTATAGCACATAGTGTTATTTGAGGATATTTAAAATCTTGAACCTCTCATAGTGAAAGAAACAACAGATTAACAGAAATGCAAGTTTGGAATGAGTAGTTGTACAGATTGGATGTCAGCCATAATCATTTTATTCTTAATTTTTCTGGTTTCAGACTAACCCTTATCCCAAGGAAGTCAGTACAGGTATTGCTCTTTTTGCTCCACCAATTTGGGAAATGGCAAAGTTGAGGGAAATGGTGATTCAGGGACCAGCGAGCAATGCTGCCGTTGAACTCATTTTCAGTGGTCAGTGTTGCTTAGATACACAACTTTTATCTTCTCTGGGACATGAAAGGTTGTACATGTACACAGGACCAAGCTGATGACTTACACGTAACAAATGTTGTAGAACAATTAATTTTGAGAAAACCCAGGTGAAGGAAAATACTTGGAAATCTCACTAATTTAAAGTCACATTTGGGTTTTTTAAAGAAAAGTTGTAATAAGTAATGTTTTACAGGGATTAGTTTGGTCAGTCTAAAAAGTGAGATAAAAACGTTTTCAGTGCTGAGGTTTTCATCCTTCATCCTTGAATATCTCCTTCATCCATGAATATCTGGAGTGACTGAAGTCCCAGTTGTCTAGCGAGATCACTCTGGGCTTAGCGGTATTTTACCTGTTGAGTCCTCACCAACTGAAGACCAGTCATAAATAATGCGCGTCAGCTCAACATCATGCAGACAGATGCGTACTTTAGTCTCTTACTGTTATGCAAAGGATCAGCGTCGTTACTTCTACCTTATTACTGCCTTCAAGGAGAGAGCTAGGCAAACTGCCCTGCAAATGGATGCACGCATCTAGCAGCTACCTCATTTTTTTAATGGAAATTCGATGTTCAAATTGCACAGTCTGGGCCAGGCACCTGAAATATCATCAAGGAAGTGCAGAAGCTAGATATATAAATAAAGCATATTGGATTGCTCCATAGCGTAATTGGCATTGCTACCACCGCTGATGATCTTAGTATACAGAGTTGCTTGACACTGAATGTCTTTGCCTGTACCGTTATTTGCATGGGACCGTATTTCCACACCCAAACCCCCAATAAACAGCGACTATTGTCATAAATCAAGAAGAAATCCTTCTGTGTATTTTGGCTGGAGTCACTGTTGCCCCGCGGAACTTCACGGGAGGCAGCAGGGCCATGGCTGCACCCAGAGCAGCTCTCCGCCGCCGAGCTTCTCCCTGCAATCTGACCCCAAGGAATCTGTTCATCTATCAAAGCAGCACAAAGAGTTAAAGCAACAGGTGTAGTATCAAAGATGACAAGCCTTTCCCACTTTCATCTCTGAGAAAAGCAGCAGCATAATGAAGATAAATAGGAATTTTACAGACAGGTAATCACATGATAACAGATCCCTGTTATTTAATACCACCAGAGCTATTTCAAATAGTGTTAGGACTTGTCTGTGCCCACCAATATCAAGTTCTGCTAATCAGTGATCTGTAAATGTGCATGGTTCATTAGGGCCCCGAGAACAGCTGTCCGTGTCCGCTCAGGATTAGATTACAGGATATCATTAACTTGGATTCTATGTACGCTTCGAGGCTTTTGTTACAACTAACTATAATTCTTTCTTTCTTTTTATTTTCCAACTGTCCTGGAAACCAGGAGAGCTAAAGACTAAGGTTTCTGTTTTACCTGCTTCTGTTCAGTATCATTTTAATGTACATTCAAAAGAAAGCTGTAAATATAATGTTCGTTGTAACCAGCGCAATAAAACACAGAATAGTTTCATGCCTCTTGCACATGCCTGTGCTCAAGCTTTATAGTTGGATTGTTTCAGTGGAACAACTTAAATCCACTCTAATCTCCTACCGCCTGTAAAATATGTAAAAATACATACATATAAAACCACATTATATATTTCAGAGCAAGTTTTTCGGTTTACTTTAGTGACTCTTATCTGGTAAAATAATACATCGGTATGACTTAAGTATAGTTCTGGAAACATAAGGCTGAGTATGGTCCTTCCCATGAACTGTATTCTAATTATTGTATGGGTTGTTTGATTTTAAATGCTTCCTACTACAATAAGAAAATTATAGGGCATACGTAGAAAAAATGGTGGTGTCGTTTTTTTCCTTACTTTTTTTGAGGCAGTCTGATTCTTTCTACTTTTTTTCTGCATTATTTCTAAGAGAGATCAGCAAATCAAAGAAAAAGATGGATTTACAATTGATGGAATTAGGAGCAGGAATAAAACCCAACCAATACATTATTAGCTGAATGTTATTCAATTATCTTGACTACTATTCTCCCAGGATAATTAAACAATGACAAATTGTGTTCATGAATCATTTATTCAAATAAAAATACCCAAATTCAGTAGTCAGCGTGAATAATTATACCAGCAAAAAGGCAGAAAAGAACACTCTAACAGAGTCAGTGCTGTCTATAGCAAATGTGGGTTTATAATATCCTGTTTCACTCATGTCATCTATTATGCAGTTACTGATTAGTAGATCTGTTACTAGATACTAGGCCTGATCATGCACTGCTGTTCTTATAAGCAGATTTCTTAAATTCGATATGAGTATGACCAAAATCTACTTATTTCAGTACATGGAACAGCATTAGGTTCCGAGAACAGCTTACTAATTACTAAGATTAATTAATTAAGATTAATTAGATTAGTAAACTATTAATGCAAACTGTAGATATTTGGATATAATATGATGCTCAAGCTAGGGCTCTAGGGTAAAAAGTGGTTTTGAAAGAAACTTTCCAGACTTTGTTGCCAAAAATACATTCCTCATAACAGGCCCTGCTGAAAATCCAGATAGAGCGTACGCCAAATATTTGGGTAGCATTCTGAATGGAGTGGCTCTGAAGTGAGGCTGTCAATCCCCATCTAGACACCAAAGTGAATGGCTCAGTTCTGTCCAGGAGAAGCTCATGAAACATCTGCAACAGCAGTTGGACTGGCCCCCTCATCAGTAGATCTCACTCTTCCTCTAAGTCCTAAACGCACTTTAATAGAGTGTCCTTTTGCAATTAAAAAAAAAGTCCCAAATTTATAAAACCACTTGATAAAGCTAAATAGAATACACATGAGCTATAGAAGCAAAGGCTGCCTGAAGCAAAACAATACATCTGTGGAGGTCTAAGGTGTTGTTTAAGGGGCCCAATTATGTATCAGGGTCTTGATTGTCTCCCGTTCCTTCTGAACGGGTTTTTCCATAGGGATGACTTTAGATCGTGATAGTTAGACACTGAACCCTGAAAACATTGGCCATATCATTTAGCTTTCCATAGCCTGAATCCAAAAATGTTAATGCTCCTGATCTGGGATGAGTGCTTAATAATGTAAGTGAGCAGAATTAAATACAGTTGTGTGTGCTGTGCCCTTGAACCTATGGCTGTGAAAATGTGTTCACTTTTGCTCTGTATAAATGATGTGCTATGTACATTTTCTTAGCAAAAGACAGGCAAAATAAGACTCAGGTTTTAAACAACTTCAGATGATCTTTGCTTAGAATAAAAGCGTATTTGTCTTTAAAAATGGAAGGCGCTGAGGACTGCCTTTGACAGAAACTGCAGCATGGAAAGTCTTAGATGCTAACCCACCAACCCACAGCCCTTGGCTGCTGATGTTTAAACCCCCATTTTAACATTCTGCTGTAAGTGTTCATGCCTTGCAGAAACACCCCTCGGGGCTGCCAGCACCTTCTCTTTCTGACAGGACAGTAGACCACCCCCAAAACCACTGAAAGCCCGTGTGGTCCCAAGGGTGCCCCTGGGCTGGCAGGCTGCAGGCAGTGGTCCAGGGCTGCCAGGGTGGGGGAGCCGTGCTGGCCCCAGGGCGCCGGCAGTGGGAAAAGGGGGGGAAGATGGGACCTTTCTGATCATTTGCTTACTCTTGCCCGTCTTGCTTGGCTCCCTGATGGTATCCTAGCAGGAAATCTGCTTGGGCAGATTTCTGGAGTTCGCAGTCTGCCAGCCCATGATGACAATTTAGATTGAGCAGAAAATTAGTCTGAAACCAATTTATCACTGGAATATTCTATTAAAGCAAAACAAAACAAAATCGTTGGTGGTCAAATTAGTTTAGTTACAATGGCCTGCAGGTACTGCAGAGCTGGGAGGCTTGTGGCTTGGGTTGGGATGGAATTCTCCCAGCTGGAGATGTTGCCACAACAATGGGAAGCAGATTGTAGGTCATGTTGTGTAAAGCAAAACTTCCGCCCCAGTTGGAAGAGCTCAGCACAAAGCACAGGCAACACATAGGGCCAGAACAGCAGCCTGTTGTACAGCGGTTTGGGAACTTCTACCAAGCTGTATGAAGGCACTTGCAAGCTGTGTGTGTGGGATGACCAAGAGTCATCTCTAAGAATTTATCAATATAGCTGGAGAAAGCCCACGTCCTTTATCTTTCTGGAGGGTATCTCCCTATAGCTAGAAGCGGTAAAGAAGGTACCTGATGTTTGCATGCTAGCCATTAGTGTAAAAGATCCCATTGCTATTAAAGCCACAGCACTGAAGCCTGGCAAAGCGGAGCTGGCTATAAAATCCTGGCTATAAAACTGGGTAAACAATAAAAAAAATAAGAACCATGACTACTTTATTTGTTCATGAATGATTACATATCACTGATAATGCTTATTAATGAAAAAACATAATATCTAGCCACCTAGTATGAAAAGGTATGTCTCAAAGGAACAATAAGCTACAAATTACCGTTAAGAAACAAAATACAACAGATGAGGTGCTTTTTCACAAAAGGTTCATCCGTTAGCTCTGTGCAATGACTGCTATTGAAATTCTGGCAAGACCTCAGTTCTCTGTTGCAACGCTGGGGAAGGATTAATGTTGGAATCTGCTGGCAGGACAAATCACAGCAATGTGCTTGATGTATTTTTCAAAAGCATTCATTTTAATACAGGAATCTTTCTATCTGACATAGCTTAGTCAGTGAATAGTAATTAAAGGTAATCATTCAACTCATTTAGTGCAATTTTTTTTTTTTATTTTTTCCCAAATGAATAATAGGGCTGTTGTAAAAGAGAATGTTGCTACCCCAACTTTCTTTTGATAAAGCGATAATAAGAGACATAATAAAATTCTGCGATGAAAACAAAGTCACAGCTCAGAGCCTTTTCCTACAGCTTTTCTTGCAGCTGTGGCCCAAATTATAGGAGTTTTCCACACACTTAACTCTGGCTCTAATTTACAGCAAGAAGGTTTACCATGGGCATCTGGAAATATGTGATTTTTCTTTCATCATATTGATTTATATGACTGTAATTATGACTATCATGGCGTTTGGGAAAAACACTAGTTCTCCTGTTACCTGCTTGGACTTGTTATGTTGTGCAAACTACTCTAGGGCTTTTTCCAAAAAAAGCACATCTGCATGCTGGCTCCTTTATCCTGTTGTCCTATCTGCTCTGTCCTGGGCAGGTGGGAGCTGGAGCACAGAGGGACAGCCAAATGCACCAGGCTGCCTGTGATGATAGCAGCAAGGGTCAGCCATGGGAAGCCTGGTCTGCTGAAAGCTTTAGATGTTTCTTCGTAAAAATGTAAACCCTTCCACCCCCATGAAATCAGGGGCAAAGAAGAGGATGGCTCCTTTGAGTTCTGCCTCTATTTGTAGCATTGAGACCAAAACCCCAGATGCAAACATCCTGAGGCTCTTCAACATTTGAATTCTGTATCCAGATCTGGACCCACATTTTGCATTTCGGGCTCATTTCTGAGTAAGTAGGAGCAACGGTACCCCACTGATCCAACATTCACAGCTACAGGCAGAGAGACATTAAAACACAGCAAAGACAACTCCCCTGCGCAGTTAAATTCCCAAAGAAGGGACTCAAGCTGCTGCTTTGGAAGTAGCTGAGGAAGACTTTCAGATGTCCCAGTCTTTTGCATCGGCTTGCCAGTCAGTTCCTTTCATCATTAAACTCAGCAAGGATCATTAACACAGTAACTGGTTCACCTTTACCTGTGTAAAATACGTCCTATAAAAATCCCATTGAATTCTCTGAAGATTCAGAGCAGGAACAATCTCTTTTACTATGAACCTGTGCTCTTTATTGTCTTTAAATCAAGAAAGACCATTATGAGAAAAGATTGCTCTGGCACTATTTGGGGAAACTGGTTCAGAAACTGGGGTATGTGTAGAGCCTTCACTTCTTACAGGAAGCAAACCATTCTGCCGTGTGAGCAAACCATTAGGGTTTATTTGGTTGAATTGACGTATTTGCGTGGCCGGCATGAAAGGGCATAAGGTGGGTTAATTTTTAGACTGACTTCCTGTGAAAATGAGATTCATATGGCTTTGCTGTTTGTATAAGTGTGCATGTATGTATACATTTTAACTTTTTGACTTCTGGGATTTGACTTAGATCCATAAAGTTCCTACAAGCTGTATGAAAATAGCTAGCCACTTGGTGAGAAAGATAATATTATTGCGCATGTTGGGGGAAAAGCGTCAGTGAGCGTCTTCCCCATTATGAACCTCCAGAGAATCTCAACGTGGGACACTGACCCTTGAGAAGACAGGGTCGCTGATAGATCCACTGCTCACAGAGCAGCCTGCTTCCTTAGGCAATATTTAATGCTATGTTAGTAAAAGCTATTTGTAAGTCATTCAGGTTTTAAAACTCAGGCATTGGGAGATGCTGGAGACTTGTTCAGGAGATGAGTCAGTTGTCTCAGCAATGTCTTCCCATGGGTAGGACTTTATCACAAGGGGGATGAGCAGAAGATACCATCACCTGTGGCTTCTGTGCTCTGACATTTTTCTGAATCAGTTGCTCTGTTTCAGTTGATATATAGCCCAGGTTCCTACAGAAACACAGCCATGGGATCGTTGCTATTTGTGTGACCACTTGGGTTTCCGCAGACCCACGCCTTGTCAAAACAACTTTTCAAGATGTTACATATTTCAACCAAGTTCACAATGGGGTAAATTCTGAGACATCATTCGTTTCCTAAAGAACCATTAAATTGGGAAACTGCACAAAAAATCAAGACTGTGCCAGAGCCCTGACAAAAGTCCTCAGGCAGAGAGTTCCCACCTTCCCAGATACCAAAGGCATGAATACTGTGGGACCTGCATATGCTCCTCCACCCTGCTTTGCTGTTCTCCACATGTGCGAAACACATAAACTAAGTGGAAAGTGGCTGTTTAAAGTGGCTAAGGGCATCCATTAGCTTGCCAAGTATATTTACAGCACATCTAAAAATTGTTGCTAGGATAACTAAAATGTTTATTGGCAGAATACGAGGAGAGAATTTTATAAAATGTTTGCTTCTGGACAATAAAAGCGAGGAGAAGGTGATGATTGTATTTCTGAATGCTTGTAACCCAAAAGTTTGCACTGTCCCAAATCCCAGCCCATTTATAATGATATATAAACGTCATGCCTTCCATGTCTGAGTAGAAGCCAAGCAAAGGACACATGACATCTGCTCCAGATGAAAGTGATTCATGTTTATAATGTAATTCCACTTATATAACAACTTCCTCAACTTTTTTTGCAGTTACCGAGGAATTATTTGGGGGATCTGGGGAGGACTGTCAGTGTAACAGTATTGGCTTGTTAAAAGAGTTTGGAATTCAAATTCCCCTTGTGAAGATGAGGAGTAATAACTCAGTAACTACTATCTTATAAAGAATTATCCATTTGGCGCACACACAGATATGTGAGAGATATGTGAGAGATTTTCTTATGCTGAAGTGGATATTCCAGGCTTCATTTTGTTTCCTGTGACATTCCTGAAAAATGTGACTTTATTTTTTCTTGTGTAACAAAAGCTACAGGAACAAATGCAACAAGCTTTAAGTGGAAGCAATGCTGCAGGACTGCTCAGTCACAGCACTCTTCATCAGCTTGATACTTCTCAACCACATGGAAATCTAGTCAACTGGTACAGTGCTCTGCAATTGATTACAGCTTGCCACCAGTTTAAGGACACACTCCCTCCCAACGTACAACCTCGCTGGTGTCAGCACCTGCATATTTTACACCTTTTATGTTACTGCAGTCGTTAAATCTATTCCATCTTTCCTTTGGCACCCACATCAGTTAATCTACAGTCACGAATTCATAAGGGCCCAGTGCTCATCTAATAAAACGTTAGTCTCTGGCCCAGTAGCATTTACTGCATCATCACTTTTCTTACAGGACATGAATTTTTCAACAGCTTGTGAAAAGTTGTGAATAGAGCCTTAATTAAAACCACATTCAGCAGAAAGGTATTTTACATTATGAGTGAAGGAAAGATCTGGGTAATATTAAGCTGCTGGTAAAATACACAATTAAGTCAAGCTAATTGTTATTACTGGCAGCCCCAATGACAGATGAGTAGTGAAACGCTTGACTGAACAGGCCTTTGGTCAAACAACTGATGTTGCATAGCTGTTCTGCAGTAGGCTCCTGCCCCCCCTTGAATACAGAGATATAAAACTGACAGTTAGATAAACAATGCAATTTGTATGAGTATCAAAAGCATTGTCCTTCCTCCTGTTGTTACTGAAAAACACTGGCTGTCTGAATTCAGACTTGAGAAGCCCTAATGAGAGCTCATAGATTTGATGGATAGGAACCACAAAGGCAATCTGATCTCCTGACACGGATTCACAACCTCTTCCAGTAATTCCCATACAATAACTCGTGGCTTAACTGGAATACAACCCATTAAACAGACACGCAGTTTTGATTTTACAGATACTGGGGGTGGAGATTCTACATATTTTTCCAGAAGTCCTAGAGTTTCTAAAAGTTTCAGGATTCAGGTGACAAAGTCAGCGTAACAATTTCTTACCTTCCCACCCTCTGGCTACTCCCTCTCACCTCTGTGCTGCTGCTCCCTCATTTGTGCCGGTGCAGCTCTTTGTGGATCCATGCTGTAAACCAGATTGCCGTAATGATTAAAAAAACCATGGGAACCTCTCAATTTGACTTAATTACAGAAGAAACATATTGTTAACTGCCTCCTTATAGGCTGAGGCATTGCTACAATCTTGATTTTGTCTTGTTCCACATGCTTTATAATTATTTACATCCAAAGTGTGTATAAAATTCTACCTTTCTGCTACAGAAAAGCTTTACAACCACTACAACACTGTTGCTCTCACTGTGAACTACAAAGTAAGTGAGAAAGTTTCACTGTAACTGTCAATTAACGAAGTTATTGGAAGGGTGAAAATCAAACATAGGCATTTGAGTAGCGGGACCAGAGCATGAGAGATCTCCGATTTAGAGATCTAATTTTATGCCAAACTGCAAGCAAGGCAGATCAGTCAGTATCTCAGTTTTCCTTTTAGTTTAGAAGTCAGAGTCCCGGTGTCTTCCCTTGGCAAGGCTTGTCTGTTGACCTCCCAGGAGCCTTTTTGAGCTTGTAGGAAGCTAAGGAAGAGTAATTTCCTTACAGGGTCACCCACAAGACTGTTTTCCATCATTTGAGCCTACCTGAGAGACTGGGGGTTGACAAGCAGTTGCAAACCAAAAGCTCCTTGAAGCTCTGTGTAATTTCTGCACTTGAAGGATTCTGTGGCATCGGGCGGTCTGGCAATCATGACTGGCAGTAAAGGGTCCGTAGGAAGCGCCTTCCGCTTAAACCTCTGCTCCTTGGCCAGCACGATGACTAAGTACCTGCACTGCCTACGTACAGCCCTGCTGTTCATGGGGAACAGCCTTGTGCATGTGGGAAACAGGTTGTCCTCAGCAGCTACACCAAGACAGAGGAGTTTATTCTTGAAGCAGCTTAGCTTCTTGGCAAATTGTCTCTCTCAAATCTCCACTCAATGTTTTCTTCTTTGTCCCCATGTCCCAGGAGGTAGCTCCTAATCCCTCAGCATTTACTGCATGCACACCCCATGGCTGAGGAGATGGAAAGGGAACTTTTATGTGTTGGTGCTCCAAAAGGTGCTCATGTACGTGGCAATGGGCACGTTGGAGGAACCTCAATAGTACAGAATATGCTGCCAGCTCTGTTTGAAATCGCTTTCTTCCCAGTGAGGTGGTTCTGCTTGCACCTTCATCCTGTAGAAAGACATTATCATTCATTTAATACGGCTTAAAGTGGAAAGATAAGAGTATTGTCTCTGTGTGGGGGACTCGTCTAAGGCTGCGGTTCGTTTCTGAGCTGGTGAGCAAACAGGAGCGGTTACGGGAGGGAATACAAGTGAACAATGTAGAACAAGCCTGATGAGATCCACAGATGAATCGTTCTCTTTTCTAATCTCTTCCTTTAAAGAAAAAAGGAAGGAATAAGACTGGAAATAAAGCACTAGGTTTTTAACAGTGCGTGCAATTAACTATTGAAACAGCTTGCTGTGGATTCTCCTTCATTTGAAGGCTTTCAAACAAGGCGGGATGTCTTTCTAAAACAGATTCAAACAGAATCAGCCTTGATGGCAGGATTCCTGTGTTGTGTAGGGGGTCAGATGAGATTTTTGTTACAATGCTCCTGGCCTTAGACTCCCAGTAAGTTTGACTTCAGTTGCTCTCCCTCTGCGTGGTGGGAAAAGGGTATATTTTTCTAATTAGACAGCAAAGCAGTAATTTAATTCTTGGTGATTGTATATTTCATACATATATATAGTTTTAGTTTTAGACTTATAAAAAAAAAAATCTGTATCTCCATCATGTCTTTGTCTTTTGTTTTCTTCTGCTAATTCCTTTTTTAAGTTTCCAGCTCCCGTGACTAAAATGAGCACCAAGATTAGAAGGCAGCTCCTTGTTCTGGACCTACTAGAATTAAATATCGGACATGAATAAGCATAAAAATAAAGCACTATATAAAGATGCACAGCAAGATCAAAGATTTTTATACATCTGTGTGGATCAGATAATGGGACTTTGCTGCCTATCTTTACCTTCCCAGTATGATCTTAAAAGTATTGCTTATTTTAAAAAACATCTAGTGCTTAAACTTAGGCACCTGATGGCATTTTGGACACCTAAGGTTACCTAACAGCTGCGTGGGCTGGTACATATAACACAGGGTGACAGAGGAGGCTTGGTGCCCTTCCAGAATGATAGCAGGATGACAGGCAGGACAGCCAGGAGGCCCTGAAGTCTTACCAGTGCCTGTGCTTCACCATGGAGTTACTGGGACAGCAGTTCACTCCCCTGCTGTCTAATATATAAAGCAAATAGCATATTTTTTAATTCAAAAGTATATTGATTTAAGAAAGGAAATAAGTGGGAGATTAAGACTTCACATGTCCTACACTGGTCTGTCTTCATTAATTTAAAAGAGTTACATTTTGCTATCTGAGAACTTATCCCATAACACTTAATTACTTGAATAGCATCTGTGATAGGCAACTGATTTCAAGAGAATTATGTTAAAGTCAGGGCTGTCAGTGAACCTTCCCACCAGTAATCTAAGCTACTGTTCTGGTCTCTTTTCAGTGTTATTTATGGCTGTCTAACTTGGCTACCAGATAGAAAGTACACAAACCCAGCTATTAAAAGATCTATTCCAGATAACAGATTATCTTGGAGGTAACAGTGTTTGTGTTCAACATTTTGTCAAAATACCAAGCTGGTCCTGTGGGAGGCTGGAAAATATTTTCCTTCCCTTTGAGGTCTTGGTCCTGCTCAATGTGACCTGTACAGCAAACACTGTGAGGGGACGGTGTTCACTTTGAGCTTACATTTTCAGTCTTACTGCAATTATAATAATTAGAAGGATCTGGCACTGGTTTCTGTTTTCTTTCTGAATATTAATCCTGTTCATCATCACTTGTAAGCATTGACCAGCATTCTAAATGAGTTAATTAACTGCAATTTTATTTATAGTCATCCTGAAGAAGAGGCGTAAGCCTAAATGAATTGCCTGCATCCACTGTCCAAATCCAAATACAGATCCTTTCTCAAAAGATCCCTATTTTGAAACATTGGACTAAAGTCCCCAATGCATGTGCCCTGGCCTTCAGGCTTATCTGGAATCTACATCTGAATAATGTTTGGCTTTCAGCTTCTATATTTAGGAAAAAAGAATGTCTCTGAAAAGTCATCATCTAACAAACTCGGACAATAAATCAGGCCAGCTGTCACTATTTGGTCAGAAATGAATACCAAACTTCCAAACATTGAGATCTAAAAGTTGAAAATTAGATAATAAAAAGTGCAATAACAATAGAAAATAGCTTAAAAAGAGGCATGCACTTTTTTTGTAGTGAATAAATTGTTAATAGGATTTTCCTCTTTCACACATTGTTTTAAAATTATGGTAATTCTTTATTCTGTTGTTTTTCCATATAGTTGTTTTGGTTTTTTTTTTTAATGTTTATAGACATTTTGCAGCTCATAGGATGTCCTATAATATGCAGTAAGGTGGTATTGGCACTATTTTTGCTCCTTAATTAGGAAAATGTATCCACATACACTTGAAAATTTCCTTCTTCAAGCAATATTGTCCAAGAAAACGTGAATGCTTTGGTCTTCTTGCATTAAGGGCAAAACCTATAAGTCAATGCTTACAAAATGGCTCTTGGTGTTCTTGATATAATTTCCATACCTGAGATATTTCAAATTTCCTTTCCTGAATTGCATCTCTGTTAAGTGCTCTTTAAGAAAAAAAAAAAAAAAAAAGAAACTTTTTCTGCTATTGCAGAGCACTCCTTCCCAGTGAAAAGGATCTCACACCAGTCACTTTCAGTGCCATCCTCAAGTTAATAACCTATTTTAAAGGAAATGTTTAAATAAGTGCATATGTTTCCAATTTCTCCTTTTGGGCTGTGCCCGG